>NC_090323.1:153999485-159667245 GCF_040869045.1 Eurosta solidaginis | reverse complement strand
CTTTTCTTTACTTTTCTTTCTTTCCTTTTCGTTTCTTTTATTTTCTTTTCTTTTCTTTTTATTTTTATTCTTTTTCCTTTCCTTTCCTTTCCTTCTCTTTCCTTTTCTATAATTTCCTTTCCTTTCGAATCTTTGATTTCCCTTCCTTTCAAATCTTTGATTTCCCTTCCTTCCATTTCTTTTCCTTTCTTTTCAATTCCTTTCCTCTCCATCGTTTCCGTTTCTTTCCGTTCCTTCCCATTTTTCTCTTCCCCGTCCTTCCTTTTCCTTTCATTTCCTTTCCTTTCCTTTACTTTCGTATTCTTTTATTTCATTTCCTTTCCTTTTATTTCTTTTCTTTTCCTTTCCTTTCCTTTCCTTTTTCTTTCCCTTTCTTTTTCTTGATTTACTTTAACTTTCCCTTTACGGTTCCTTTTCTTTCTTTCAATTTCATCCTATTTCATTTCATTCCATTTCACTTAATTTTATTCCGGTTCATTCATTTCATTTGTTTTTACTTATTTCTTTAAATTTCACGTTTCATTTCATTTCGTTTTGTTTCGTTTTTCACTTCGTTTCGTTTCTTTCCTTATATTTCCTTTCCTAGCCTTATAACACTCTTCCTATCCATCATTTCATTTTATTTTATTTCGTTTTATTTTCGTTTCATTCCTCATATTGAAGTATTAGCCGCATTTAAAGAACAATCCGTTTAGTCGTCCTTTAGGACTAGTTTCGCCGTTTGGCTTAAACAATTGCGATTACCTACAACCATATGTGCAACACAAGTAGTCAAACCTTAAAGGAGCGATTACACGTCTTTGCAAGCTCCAAGTGACCAGCACCGGTCTAGGCTAACAAGACTGGACAAAGGCTACGTAACAACTTTGCCAAGTATACCAATCTCCATGCATATGCGCACATCCAAACATACACAACACAACACGCACAAGCACATTTTGCATATTCTTGCACAAGGAAGCAACAGAACTAGAGCAAGTGTGCCAAAGACCCATCAAGATGGACAAGCATTTTCTTGCAATATACGTATGCACTAATACAACTTATAGAAATGTTTGTGTGTACATTCTCAGCAGCCGTGTTGCTCAGGTCAAAAGTTGCAGATACCTTGCAGCTGACAATGCAGTTGGAAGGACGTTGCAATGCGTTGAGAAACCAAGCCATACATACCTACGTATAGTAAAATTCTATCTTTCTCTGTGAGACTCACAGTTATTATAGAAATGTATGTTTGTTGTTTAGAATTTAGTCTTTCGATGTTATTTTTGTTGTTAAACATAATATACTTTACATTTGACTTATATTAGTTAAATACTCGTACGAACATTTAGAATTTCATGCATTCAACAGAGCATCCTTGCGATTCAACTTTGATTTTGATAACTACTTGTATAGAAATGAATGGGTGTTAGGGTTATTAAGGAGTGGGCTTGCGAAGTCTTAAAAGTTCTTAATTTTTCAATATCGTATAATTTGGTTTAATTTTATTTCATTCTTTACTTGGTGCATCTGCAGATGTTGGTGGAGGATTTTGCCGTAAAAGGGGCTTTTAGGTACAGAACATAAGGTATCCTTCGGAAAACGGTACTGGGATATACTCTAAGTATCTGCGGGTAAATAAGTCGAATGGACTTCCTGAATCGTGTAATGAACACTCTGAGTCACCAATGTAATGATCTTCGCATACAAAGGGGTTGGCGTAAAGGCATTAAATTCTAACTTTAGAAATAAGGTTTTCGTACCAAGCTACGCTGGTATCCATAGCGCATTTAAATATCTCCGTGTTTTAAGTCTTTGAGCACAGAAAACTGATGTCATGTGCTTATGAGATGGCCAGGAACACTGAATTGCACTGAATATGTCCACAGAAAATGTCCTGAAAGGTTCGTACAACCACCACTAGGTTGCCAGCGAGGAACACACACAATCGGGACGATTATGAAGTCTTAAGGTTCCTATTGCCTTTTTTGGATAGAAAAGAAACGTGCTGCTTTATCAAAGAGAAAAAATTCGCAGTGAAATTATTTGCGGCCATAAAAATAAATTATTAAATGGAAGGCGCGAAAGCCCTTTCGGCAGAGTCTTTTCTTTCGGTTGCAACGCGGAGTTCTTCATCGTATAAAATATTTTTCGTGTTCGCCAATTTTTGTTAGCCAATGTTTTCCTTGGCGGTGAAATGAAGTGAATGCAGGAGCAAGCATATCGATAAATCTCCCACTGCTCCTACATTCCGTCGGGATGACTTGTGCTCTCGGAGAGCAATGTGAGTTACGAAATCATTGGCAGTATTTTGCGTATTTTGTTTTGCTCCTTGATTTAGCCGAGCAGAGACGGGCGCTTATTTTGGCTGCAACGAGTCGACCAGCCTCAGCTTATTAGGGGAGGTTTCGTTGTAGAGCATGGGTCTTCAATAACTCACAGTGATTGCCTTATCGCAAAGGCAGTTAGAGCACAATTGTACTATGAAATGAAGACCCCTGTTGTAGAGACTGAACTTTCCCACCGTGGGGCCAAAAACACCTTCTTTGCCGACCCTAACAGTAAAGTCAACAAGCATGATTTTTATATCATGGTGAGGTCAGTGCTCGTATGCGCATTCTAGGCGCTCGTAGAATGCGTCTTTCACCTAATCGTACTTCTCCTTCATCGGTGCATGGGTGCGATGAATGAGATATTACAAACATTTCATTCACAGGTATGCCCTCAAGATTTTGCCGAGGCCTTCATAAAAAAGAGCTTTTTCTTTATGCAAGGCTTTGTTAGGATATTCATTGGAGTTTTATTTTACGTTGCGGGTACGCTGTTGCAGCTGCTCTTCGAAATACCGCAGCCGTTTTGGTCTTTTTATGTCTGATCTTCGGACTCACGACCTAAAACTACTATTTTCAAATTTATGGGTTCATATTTCGAACTCTAACTTAATTTTTGTTTTACTTATGCGCTACTTAAAATTTTTGCGCAGATATCCGACACATGTGTTTGAAAAAAGTTGAACCATAGCATACCCTAATGTGTCTTCATATGCTCATCATAAGTGTTTGTCTACAAAAGTACAAAAACACTTCGGAATTAAATGATTACTTGAGTAAATTAAAATTGAAGGATTTATCCATAAGTGTCTAGGATAAAAAACAAATGCACAAAGGTTTCGAAAGTGTACGCTTGTTGACATTGTAGATTTTAGATATGGAATTTTAAGTTCATAGAAGAAGTTAGTTGCTGATATTTTTCAGAACTACATACCTACTTATAGGCCTTTCAAGAGGGAAATTATAAGGAACCTTATAGGCAAGCGTAGTGTGATGGTAGCGTGCTCCGCCTACCACACCGTAGGCCCTGGGTTCACACCCCGGACAAAGCAACATCAAAATTTTAGAAATAAGGTTTTTCAATTAGAAGAAATTTTTTCTAAGCGGGGTCGCCCCTCGGCAGTGTTTGGCAAGCACTCCGGGTGTATTTCTGCCATGAAAAGCTCTCAGTGAAAACTCATCTGCCTTGCAGATGCCGTTCGGAGTCGGCATAAACATGTAGGTCCCGTCCGGCCAATTTGTAGGGAAAATCATTGGAGCACGACACAAATTGGAAGAGAAGTTCGGCCTTAGATCTCTTCGGAGGTTATCGCGCCTTACATTAATTTTATTTTATAGGCAAGCGTGCTTAAGCTACAGTCGCGTCAATATATATGTATTGATAGTCAGGCGGAGATTAAGGCAACAATCTCAAACAGTACTTCTTCAAGAAGTGTTCTGGAATGCCAAAAAAAATGGAAAAACCTATACTAAGCCCCCCGTCTTAAAGGGATTTAAGTTAACGAAAAGGCTGATGAGCTGACAAAGGATTGTGCAACACTCGCTGAAACAACAATAGACGCCCGATCCGTTTTGGATAAATTAAAAGAATCGATAAGCCGCATCCATCAAACATGGAAGGCATGGAAAATAGCGCGGCATAATTTCTAAGATCATGTGCAAAGCCTACAATATTAGACTCACAAAGAGCAAAGACATAAGGCTCACGATGGGCACACTAACTGGCCAATGCCTTCTGGCGCCACATGCTTATAAGTTAGGCCTCGTTAGTAACAGCAGGTGTAGGAACTGAAAGCTGCAGGAGGAAACGGTTGAGCACGTTCTTTTTTTGTTGATGTTGTTGTAGCAGTGATTCGCCCCATCCAATAGGCGCGACTGATCACAAATTGTCACCAACATCCTGTAATGGGAGCCCTAGGAAACTAGCAGGAAACAGGGGTGGACTATAGTGAGAGGGGTGTTAGAGGCGCTGGGTTCCACATTATATTGGAAGAGATGATTGGTGTCATCTGGGGACAATTGCAAGCAGGACATACATTGGAAGCACGTTCTGTGTTCCTGTTCTGCGCTTACCAGGTCAAGGCTCCAGTTATGTCGGGCGCAGAGTTGCCAGACAACGATCCAGCACTTAAGCGAGGTTCTATAAAACTTCTAGTATTTGCCAAGAGGACCTAGTTATTATATAACATAAGTCCTGGTACCTAATTGGAGTTCTTCCGTTTGGTCGTCAGACAAATTCACTATGGACACATTTAGTTTATGTGAGGCCTTTATTGGCCAGCCAGTTCAACCTTACCTAACCTAGGGATTATTTCGCGTTTTTATTTTTGAAACTTATAGGAGTAATTTTGAGCAGTGTTGCCAGGTTAACCTTTTCGAGGCTAGATTTAGCCTTTTATTTTTGCCTTTAGCCTCGAAATTTTGGGTTTAGCTTCGTGACTTTTTTCTAACCTTTTTTAATCCGAATGTATTTTTAATAATTTCTAAAATAAAATAATTTCAATAGTTCCTGCGAACACCTAATACCTAATAGTATGAGTTCTCCACAAAAGATTAATTCTTTTTCTGCTGAAAATTCGTTGATAGTTTCAAAGCCAGATGCATTATCTTACTTTGAAAAAGAGAAGCATAGTTATTCTTCAAGTCAAATAGCATTAATAGAGCTGCAGTGGCGAAAACTTATAACTATACAATGGAAAAATGTACACTCCACCATGGAATTTTGGTCGGAAGTCCGAGGACATAAAAATCCATTAAACGAACCACCTTTTTTGGAACTTGTCGAATTCATATTTAGTTTTTTAGTATTACCACTCAGTAACGCGGAGGTTTAAAGAATTTTTAGTGGCATGAAAATTCTGAAAACTAAATTAAGGAACAAACTAAAAATTAAAATGCTTAATGCGCTGCTTAATATTAGATGCTCGTTAAAACGCTTATCTAAATGTTGTATTGATTTTGAAATTACCGATGATCTCATATCTATGGTAAATATCCAAACTTTATACGCAGACTTAAGCTCTTCTGATTTTTCAGACGGGGAATATTTTATATAAATAATTAGTTTATAATTTTTTTTTTGTGTATATACACATATGCAACATTTAAAGTAATTCCATGTGCTAGTCAAGGAAAATGTGCCTGATATGTTTTGAAACAAGAAGTTATGTTTAAGTTATGTTTATAAGTTTTTATTTACAAATGTGTAAACTAAAATATAAAAAAAAAATTTTATGAATTAACCAAAAAAATTTCTGGCCTTTTTTTAGCTTCTTTTTTTCTAAATTTAGCTTTTTCTAACCTTTTTTTTTGCCAATCTAGCTTCTTTTTTTTTTTCATCACCTGGCAACACTGATTTTGAGATTATTAGTGAGTACTCGTTGCTAATCGCTTCAGTATTTATGCTTAAAACCTTTTCGTGATTATTTCGGATCTGCAACGGGAACAGTTTGGCTATATGCGGGGCATACTCGGCTGTACTACGGGAAAATTTTGAAAACATTTCCAAAAATAAAAAGCAATTTTTCAAATTTGGAAATATTAAGAAAAAACCAATAATTATCATAAAAAGTATTGTTCTGGCCTTGAGCTCGAATCGAGCTCGGGATTCGGGTTTGCTTAGAGATCTGTTGGAAGCCATTTGGACTTTTTTCAGAAGCAATTTCAGAACTTTTTCAAGGATTATTTTTGAAACGATTTAAGTCTTATTTCGTGACCATTTGGCACAACTTTGGTAATATTTTGCTATTGGAGATCATTTATTATTCGATCCAGACCAACATTTTTAGATGATTTCGGGATCACTGCAAAATTATTTCAAGGCCTTTTCAAAATTGTTTGGCTACATTTTTTGAAACACGTTTGAGATTTTTTTGGATAATTCCCGAAATCTTTTATAGGACAATTTTTGTGTTATTTTAGGAGTATTTTGTGGCCCTTTCAGTTTTTTCTCGGATTGATTTAAATTTTCCGAATACTTTGAACTTGTTCAAGAACGATTTTAGGATTCTCTGCGGATGATCTCTAAGTTAACTTAGAAATAATATAAGGAATAATTTACGGAAATATTTTTGGAACTATTTCCAGATAATTTCGATATCGTCATACTGCCCCTCGGACTCAATCCATGGAATCGTTTCATTATTCATTCAAAATCATTTCACCATGTTCTCGGGACCACAGTTTGCCAGTCCAGCAGGGAGGTTGCAGTACAATTCATGTGATCCTCTTATCTGTGGGTCTCGCATTTTAAGTTGTTGTACAAGATCACGTTCTATCTCAAAGGGAGTCGGGAAATTCAGCCCGATTCCCGGAATTCTATGAAGCTCAAATTCTTCTTGTCGGACATGAGTAGTGGGGGCCGTGTGTAGAAGTCCACGAAAGTGGGGAAAGCTTCTGACCGCCATTCACCTGGGAATGGCCAGAGCGATTCTTTTGCATGCGGTTCAAGCAGCTCACTACTGCCGGTCGCTTGCGGCCAAGTATCCTCTGGGTAGCCGCTAAACACCCGTTTAGCGGTGAGCTAATGTGAGAAGGCGACAACCTGGCTAGGCTACTCTGACATAATCGGTTTAAGGGCTAGCCGGGGGAGATTTCATAGGCAGCGTCTGTACACCTCTAGGTGCGGCTGCAAGCGGGCGTCTGTCTTGGAGCAAGCGGCTCGCTATATAAACGTGCCAAGTAATATTTTCACCCCCGCTGAGCGGGTTGTGCGCTGGGCTTGGGACCCGCCACGTAAAACCATACTCCAATGAAATATATCAACAAGCCTCGGATAAATACACTCTCTATTGATGACGACCATGGCAAACGTTTGAAGGCAATGAATTGAGGGCATGCACCTGGAACGTCCGCTCCCTGAATGGGATTGGTGCAGATGCCCGGCTGGTTGATTTCCTCGTCAAAGCAAAATCTGACATCACCGCCATCCAAGAAATGCGTTGGACGAAGCAAGGAAGAAAGAAGATCAAAAATTGTGACATATATTGGAGTGGCCATGCGAATAAGCGCAGTTTCGACGTCGGATTCGTGGTGGGAGAGAGACTTTGTCGCCAAGTGCTGGCGTTCACGCCTGTGGACGAGCGTCTCGCCGCTATTCGAATAAAAGCAAAATTTTTTAATATATCATTCATCTGCGCCCATGCGCCGACAGAGGAGAAAGACGATGAGGTGAAAGACACTTTTTATGAACAATTAGAACGCACATACGAGCGCTGCCCCCGTCATGATATAAAAGTCGTGCTTGGCGACTTTAACGCCAGGGTGGGCAAAGAAGGTGTTTTTGGCCCTACAGTCGGAAAGTTCAGCCTACACAATGAAACTTCTCCTAACGGACTGAGGCTGATTGACTTTGCCGGTGCTCGAAACATGGTCATATCAAGCACGAGGTTCATGCATAAAAAGATACATCAAGCTACATGGCTGTCTCTTGATCGAAATACTCGCAATCAGATCGATCACGTTATGATAGACGGACGGCATGCCTCCAGTGTTTTAGATGTGCGAACGATCCGAGGACCTAACATCGATTCGGACCATTATCTCGTTGCAGCCAAAATACGCACCCGCCTCAACGCGGCTAAAAACAAGGAACAAAAAACACAAGGAAAGCTAGACGTCGAAAAGCTTCAATCACAACAGACTGCCAATGATTTCGCAACTCGACTCTCACACCTGCTCTCTGAGGGCACAACTCATCCTGAAGGAATACAGGAGCAGTGGGAGCATATCTCCAAAGCACTTCATACTGCCGCCGAGGAAAAAATTGGTTACCGGCGGCCACGAAAAAACAACTGGTGTGATGAAGAATGCCGCGTTGCAACCGAAAGAAAAGACGCTGCCTACAGGGCTACGTTAAAAGCGAGCGCGACAAGAGGAGTGTGTGAACGCTATCGTGAGTTGAAAAGGGAAGCGAGACGCCTTTTCAGGAAGAAAAAAGCAGAAGCAGAAAGGCGTGAGTGCGAGGAGCTTGAGCTGCTAGCCACCAGGAATAACGCCCGAAAATTCTACCAAAAAATAAGCCGCAGACGGAAGGTTTTAAGACCGGGGCAAACTCCTGTAGGAATGAAAACGGCGACCTTGTAACTGATGTCCAGAGAGTGCTTAGATTATGGAGGGAACACTTCTCTGCTCTCCTAAATGGAGGCAGCAATTCACCGCGCAGAGATGAAGAACCCGATCCCGCAATCGATGATGATGGAATATATGTCCCCCCGCCCGATTATGACGAAGTTAGAATAGCAATAACCAGATTGAAAAACAACAAGGCCGTGGGCGCTGATGGATTGCCTGCGGAGCTATTCAAGTTCGGCGGCGAGGAGTTGGTAAAGCGCATGCAGCAGCTTCTTAGCAAAATATGGGCGGACGAAAGCATGCCCGACGGTTGGAATCTAAGTGTTCTTTGCCCAGTCCACAAGAAGGGGGATACTGCAAAATACACCAACTATCGTGGAATCAGCCTTCTTAATATCGCATATAAGGTCCTTTCAAGTGTATTGTGCGAAAGATTGAAGCCCACGGTGAACCGGCTGATTGGACCTTATCAGTGCTGCTTCAGACCTGGTAAATCCACCATCGACCAGATTTTCACAATGCGCCAAATCTTGGAAAAATCCCGTGAAAAGAGAATCGACACACATCACCTCTTCGTCGACTTTAAAGCCGCCTTCGACAGCACGAAAAGGAGCTGCCTATATGCCGCTATGTCTGAATTTGGTTTCCCCGCAAAACTTATACGGCTGTGCAAAATGACGTTGAGCAACACCATCAGCTCAGCCAGAATTGGGAAGGACCTCTCCGAGCCGTTCGAAACTAAACGAGGTTTCAGACAGGGTGACCCCCTATCGTGCGATTTCTTTAATTTGATGCTGGAGAAAATTATACTAGCTGCAGAACTTAACCGCACTGGAACAATATACTATAAAAGCGTGCAATTACTGGCATATGCTGATGACATTGATATCATCGGCCTAAACACCCGCGCTGTTAGTTCTACTTACTCCAAGCTGGAAAAAGAAGCGGTAAAGATGGGTTTGATGGTGAATGAGGACAAAACGAAGTACCTGCTGTCATCGAGCAAAGAGTTAGCGCATATGCGCCTTGGCAACCACGCTACTGTTGGCAGCCATAATTTCGAAATAGTAAAAGACTTCGTTTATTTGGGAACCAGCATCAACACTAGCAACAACATCAGCACTGAAATCCAGCGAAGAATCAATCTTGCCAATAAATGCTACTTTGGACTAGGTAGGCAATTGAAAAGTAAAGTCCTCTCTCGGCGAACGAAAATCATACTCTACAAGTCACTTATCGTACCTGTCCTGCTATATGGGGCAGAAGCATGGACCATGACAACAGCAGATGAAGCGGCTTTGGGAGTGTTCGAGAGAAAAGTTCTTCGAAAGATTTATGGACCTCTACGCGTTGGCGATGGCGAGTACCGAAGAAGATTTAATGATGAGCTGTACGAGCTATATGCAGACATCAACATAGTCCAGCGAATTAAAACGCAGCGTCTGCGCTGGCTAGGCCATGTTATGCGAATGAAAGATGATGCTCCGGCCAAGAAAGTGTTTCTATCGGAACCCGCCTATGGAAGCACAGGTAGAGGGCGGCCCCCACTCCGTTGGAAGGACCAGGTGGAAAACGATTTAAACTCCCTTGGTGTGACCAATTGGCGCCGGTTGGCGGAGCGAAGGAGCGACTGGCGCGCCTTGTTGGACGGCCATAACCGTTTAGACGGTTAAGCGCCAATTAAGTAAGTAAGTAAGGACATGAGTATAAATGGGATAGCAACGAAAGTGTCCTACGTAGGTTCTTTCAACCCGTTCCAATTAGTTGCTTTACCCAAGTCCATGAAATCGCCTGGCGGCTCAAGAGTTAACTCTACTTTTTTCAGTTAAAATAACACAATTAAGGGATTGAAGTATACGGATGAGTACATACGCGTTGGCGCGATTTGTGTTGAAACTACAAGTATATGTACAGTAAAGGTAAGAGAGGGGGAGATGGGGTGTGAATATTGGAAGGTGCTTTCCTTCGCCTTCGAGAAAATACCCTCAGTAAGACAAGGCAGCAGCAGGACGTGATAAAGTCGGAGGTATTGAACATGACTCCCTTTGCTGGGTCCCTGTCACAGCGTTATTAAAGTTAATGAATTTTCAGGTGAGAGAGCCAGGAAGGGCTACGAAAAGGGCATACACAACATTTCACGGATGCTCCGACTGTGGCGTATACCAACAAGCTTCTTCTGCAAAAGCTGTCAGGATGTAGAGGAAGAGGATTCGATTCACCACTTTCCCTGTCGATGGATAACTAGGAAGTAATCTGGTTGAAGGAATGTGCCGCCAGACGAAAATGTCTGAATTAGGAAAGGAGTCGGAAAATGTATATTTCTATGTGCTTCTTGTTCTCTTCCGATAGTTATGTTGAATTTAAGGCATAAAAAAATCTCTTTACAATATTTCGAATTTCTTTTCTTAGAGCCAAACGACTTTGTCTTTCTTCTCCTCCCTTCATATTGCATTGTTCCAATTTCGTTCTTCTCCCTTAAGCTGTATTTGCTCCAACACTTACATAAAAAAAAAAAATAAATGTAAGGCGCGATAACCTCCGAAGAGATCTAAGGCCGAGCTTCTCTTCCAATTTGCGTCGTGCTCCTCTTGATTTTCCCTACAAATTGGCCGGAGGGGACCTACATGTTTTATGCCGACTCCGAACGGCATCTGCAAGGCAGATGAGTTTTCCCTGAGAGCTTTTCATGGCAGAAATACACCCGGAGCGCTTGCCAAACACTGCCGAGGGGCGACCCCGCTTAGAAAAATTTTCTTCTAATTGAAAAACCTTATTTCTAAAATTTTGATGTTGCTTTGCCCGGGAGTTGAACCCAGGGCATACGGTGTGATAGGCGGAGCACGCTACCATCACACAATGGTGGCCGCCCCAACACTTACATATATACGTTAAATTTCTGGTTAATTGCCAATGATGCGAAAACTTTCTTGTTGAAAACATGTACATATCTACATATATCCAATTATTAGTTCATGCACATATGGTTGGTATTTCCTCCTACACTCAGGCCAATAAGTTACTCCTTCGCAAACCACAGCCATACAAGAACACAGTTGTAAATGATAACTTCTTGTCTCTCTTCCTTTGCGCATTTCGCATTTAAGACATGCACATCTACTAGTATTTGTACTGATGCTGCTCATTGCTTTTGGTTCACCACAATTGTGTCAAGGACATTTCTTATTGCCCTTCTCTAGTTCCAACATCTCTTACAATTTCTTCATTCAGCAATTATTGCATTACTCTGCACATATGAATGTAGTGTCTCTCAACACAATTTTGAATCTTCACCGGCTACCACTTGGTAATAGTAGAGCACTTGAACTTCAACTTTAGTCTACTGGTCAAACAGACAACATCAAACGACCTTGTAATCTTGTATTCTCTGTTCCATAATGCTTATGTTTCTTCTTCCAATTACCTCATTCTAGTGTCATCTACACAATTGCAATGCTATATTTCCGTTTTAGTTGCTTCCAAATCTACACTCCCTTCTACAAAGCCTCTGTCGCCGAAGTCACCCTTAAAGGTTAATATATCAGATCTTGGTCATTCTCCTGCACATTTCAACATGCAAACGTATCATTATTATCTTCTTCTTGATTCTCCTTACCATTTTGCTTCGGTTCTATGAATATTGGCGCACGCTGTACTTTGCTTTGAAGTAAATGTGGCAGGATATTTGGGCGGAGTTGCAGGAAATATTTCCAGCACTTTTTGTTTAAGTGGATTTTCTGTTTGTGTTTCTTAACTTGAGAAGTGGCAAAGCTGCTAACTGCGGAGTGTATGTTGAGATGCTGCTTTACTAAAAGGGGGAGTCGTTTGCAAGTATGTGGGTATGCTTTGTTGAATGATTGGGGGAGTGACACATAAATGTGGGCGTTCGTTTGATAATTTCTAACTCAACTTGCAGACATTCTTGGGGAATACCCTAAGTAGTGCTGTTATTGTAGAGTTGTTATTGTATAATTTGTTCTTGTTATTGTTGCAGGTCTTTATGACACTTCCTCGTGTCTACATTGATCTCTTTCCTTGTTTACGCCCTACTCTAACCTCTTGCTCCTGCCAGAATTCATAGTCCTGCTGTGGTTCTTAGCTCTAACGTCTTGTTTGTTTGTCTCAGTGTGTGTTTGTTGTTAAGCAGGCAATGAAGGAAACGTCGAAATGTGCAAAGGAATCCTTTGAGTAACAGAGTACGTTATTGTGAGTTTGTGTTGTTCAACGTAAGGGGCCATTGTTCATAACATTTGTCAAAATTGTGTGAAGCTTTGATGCATTACAATTGTTGTAGTATTTTTTATGCAATTGCTATTGTCACGTTTGCCGTTTTCACGATGTTTATACAGTCACTTATTTAATGGTTTTGAAGGTCAAAGTAAGTCGGATAAAAAAAAAATAAAAAAAATGATGAGCACAAAGTATTTTCACTTTAAATGTGCCGAGAGTGATGAAAAAAATTCTTTTGGAGTTGAAATTTTTAGCAAGACTTGGGGATCTATGAAAATTATTTGAAATGATGTTCCCAAGTTCTCGCTGCCGCCGTGGTGTGATGGTAGCGTGCCCTGCCTACCACACCGCAGATCCTGAGTTCACACCCCGGGCAAAGCAACATCAAAATTTTAGGCCAAATAGGCCAAAACGTGGACCCGGGTACCCCTGGAATGTGTTTACAGAATATGGATAACAAATGAAAGCTGTTGATGAGTGCTTTAGTAGAGGGTAATTTCCATACCTCTGGGTGATTAGGGTCTCGAGATATAGGCCAAAACATGGGCCCGGAAACACCTACAATGTGTTTTTACATTATGGGTATCAAATTGAAGCTGTTTCTGAGAACTTCAAAGTAATTTTCATTGTGATATTCGATTTAATCGCATCAACCTGGCAAAACTGATAAATATGCATGCGAAGCCGAAATAAAGACATGAATGAATAATAGCCACATACCTATTTACATACGTCCTATTCGATTTGCCTTAAATTTGGTATATAAATTTGCCTATATTAGTATATACAATGCTTTTTTCCGGGAAGTAGACCTGAGACGGACTGGGACTGGGATTAGGACTAGGACTGAGACTGAGACTGAGACTCGGAGTGGGACTGGAACAAAATATATACCACCCTCTGGGACTGGCAATAAGATATGAAGAAGAATGAGAAACACTTGAGAGAAAGGAAAAGAGAGAAGGAGAAAGAGACTGAGAAAGAGATAGAATGAGACGAAGATGGAGATAGATGAAGCGGAAAATACGGAGGGAGGAGTGAATACAAAGATTAGGAAAAAGTGTAGAGGGGAGAGGGCAGAGTTAGACGGGGAAAGCTTATTAAAATGTATGCAGGAAAACCAAATTTAGGGCAGAACAATATCTGCCGGGTCTGCTAGTATATATATATATATATATATATATATATATAAATACCACAACAACAAACACGTGATAACTTTCAAACATATAAAACATCAATTTCTCAAACGTACCTTTTAAAAAAGTTCCTGTTTGGCACCCAACTTCTCAATAGTACCTAACTCTAGTGTCGGCAACATGAAAACTTTATGACACTAATCTCGTGGAAGCGTGATTTCGAAGTCAGAATTTGTCTAATGCAAATTCCGTGTTCTACTAAAATACTAAGTACATCTCCTATTGTGGATCACTGCAAATTAAGTCGTTCAGCACCTTCCACTTCTGCATGGTTCATGGATGGTTTCAAATGCCACAGTAATATAAATTTTTGCTTCTTCGTAACGTGGTCTCCTCAAAATGGTTATTGTTATTCCACACGCACTGGCTCTTGAGTTAAAGTCGCCTGCGATGATTACCGTGGCATGATAAGCGCACTTCACAGCTTCCGCAACCCAATTGTCAACCTAACTTAGGCGAGGCGAGGTCCTGTTACAAACACGAATGAATCATACACATATTTAGCAAGCAAGGCCCTTGCGACCCCAAGTTCTTCATGGAATTTGGCCCTATTAAACCGTTCCCTATATGGTCGGGCTAGTAGATTAATGGTGTTTGTTACCGGACCATACCGAATATATGTATATCCGGCAATGGACCAGAGTGTCTTTGTTGATACAACAACAACAACATGATTACCATTCCCCTAATTTTTCGGACCGTCTGATTTATAAATTTGAGCACTCCTAATTATGTACCAAAAAAGGTGTCAATCAATCGATTTTAATTTAAGCATCAACTTAAATTTTGCCAAATAGACGCTGAGCGTTATGGCAAAAACGACTTCAGACAGCAGACATGCATCTATTCTCTACGGACAAACTAACAAGTAAGCAAGTATTGGACCAACAGCAGTCATAACCGTCACGCGGGCCTGTCTACTCGTATGCAGATGCTTAGTCTTAGGAAAACTCCAGCTATGTATGAAGCGTAGGCATGGTGCAGGATGCTTATGGCATGAGTTAGCTGCTGTTGATGACTATGTGGCTGATGTAAAACCACATATAGAAACAATTTCAATGAAAAAAAAAAATTAATAAAAATTAACAAAAATAAAAAGCGCGCAAAATATTTATCAAAGTAAAATGCAGGAAAAAATTGAATCAATATAATAAGCGCAGACAACAAAAGTTCATATATCATAAGCGCCCAACTCTTCGCGTGCCGCAACGCCGCTACAATTGGACTACACACCACAGCCCTCAGCCCCCACCGAAATTCATTGCCATCCTCAACGTTTGAATGTCTGCAATATTCAATTTGTATTATTTTCACTAGCATTACCAATAGTGGATTGATAAATAACGTTACTGGGTGGAGGAAGGTGGTGACAGATGCTGTGAGGACCAGCTTTTCAATGAGTGCAGCATAAATTTCCTTCACAGACAACAAACCAAATGACGACGAAGCGCGTGCAATCGCTGTGACTTAGATGGTACGACTACATACTCACACACACATACCAATCTACATATGACTCCTCAAAAGTATGAGTCCAAGTACTGCGATGCGACGACGGTCTAAACATCATTTGCATGCGCGCAGGAAGGAAGTGGCTGGACAACAGAATCAAATCGAAAAGTGAATGAAAATATAAAAAAACAAAAACTTATGAATCAAATCAAAAATGTAATAGTAAATAAAACACAAAAAATATCAAGAACACACATATTGCTATTGTTGTATTATCTGCATACATACAAATGTACACATCAGCCAAAAAACGTTGGTAAAGTAAAAAGATATTTCGAACAATAAAACTTTATGCAAAAACAAAAATTGTATGTAGATTGAAGAAATAAAAATTCAAACAAAATCGCGCTCGGAAAAAAATTTCGGAAAAGTTATAAAAATCGTTTGAAGCAGGCGAGTAGACACAAAGTCAAAGAGATTTCGGGATCACAGGGCGCTTCGGTTCTGATTTATAGGCGAACCTTCACTAAACTCAGACATTGGCCTTCAAAGACATGCCGCCCAACTAAACGTCCCAATCCGATATCTAACACGTGGGGACAACTATGGAAGTGGTGATGCTGAGCCGCACAGTCAGTATTATAGTAGGCATGCCTGTCGCAGAAGACTACTAAAATCTATAGATTTGAAAGTTCAAGGGGTCGGAAAATCGGTCCCGTGGCAGTAGAGCTAATACAAAAAGTTGTTTGCACCGGATCATACTGAGTTCATATCTTCTTCTCCTTCTTCTTCTTCTTATAGCGATAAAGACACTCGCTGAAGGTTTTGGTGAGCTTTTTCCAATGTTGATGGTCTTTTGCTGTATACTGATTCCAACCACTATATATCACTACCAATAATGTACTAGGCCTACCTTCTAGTGAACGATTTAATATGATCACATTGAACCTTCTAGGCCATTTCGCCCATCACCCCTTACTTCCATGAGGAATATGGGATCGCCAGGGCCTCGCTGCTGAATGTGTGTATCATACATTCATAATTGTATCAGCACTCGCCTCAGGTAGTTGAGGTTGATAATTGGGTTGTGAAAGCTATGAAGTTATAAAGCTTTGTACTGCGCATATCCGACAGAGAACTATCCGATGCACAACATTCCCAAACCATCAAGTGTGGTTTTGCGGTTATAACAATAACACCATCATCTCTGATTAGCTAGATTAGTGTAAGAAATACTTGCCTGGCTATAAAGGCTATTTATCCACAAATTGCTCTTCGGTCAAGTAAGACGGTGTCGTACTTTAGTATAGATGCGAAGTGCGAATATGACAAGGTGTTGTACCTTCCTGGCTAAGAGCTTTATGCTGATAAAAAAACTCATTCGATAGCGAGGAAAGCGTGGGGTTAGTGATCTCGACGCGTGGACCGTCTGCGAGACCAAACAAATGTTATTATTGTTATCAGGCACCAATGCACTGGGGCCGCCACCAAAAAAAAGCATAACTTAAACACATGATTACATACAAAATGTGTACTGCGCAAAGACTCAAATATTTAAGTAAGGCAATTGGGTTAAGTTTACAACAACTGAGGCATGACGTGGCTGAATGCGTTTGTAACCATTTCAACTATCGTAGGAGTGCGGGTTCGACTTCCACTCCCGGGAGAAAAGGCTTTGAAGAGATTTACAAGGTATAATTGAAACAGCTGTCGCCTTGTCCGTCCTGATGTCACGTTGTTTAAATTTTTCCCAAATTATTAAATAAATTATTAAGATCTATTTTGCTTGAACTTTGAACCTTTAACTGTATGTGGAGACTTTTAAAGTATCTGAGCGAAGTATGCGCAAAGATAGACTTGACTAAAGTGTCCCGTATAGTACTAATCCGTTTGCGCCTCTCAGTTCGACTAATGAGTTTGGCTATTAGCTCTCGATTATTAGCTCTCGTTGCCCAAAGTATGAACAATTTGGCCTGACTTTGTCCTGCGCATTCCATCCAGTATCAGCCATATAGTAGCGTGGATGAAGTCATGCTCATCAGCAAATTATTTTTGCTTTCTACTGGTCCTTCGATGTTTGCAATAAATCTGCTTAGCAACGGTACCTTTTAAGGGGGGTGACTCGCTTGGATTTGGATTTACTTCGCTGTGATTTTTCAATTCAATTTCAATTGCGCCTTAAGCGAATAATCCGGCCATGTTGTCTAGGTGACAGACTCCGGCGTCTGTGATACGTGGTTTAAGGAGCTTTCGACTGTGTCGAGTATGCCCATTTAAGCAAGTTGTTGCTTATAATACTACAGTATGTGTGTCTTAATGGAAGACTACAATCCACAGTTTCAAAGGTTCAAGGCGTCAACAAATCTGTTTGCGGTGCAGTGGAGCTAGACACAGACGATGTAAGTACCAGAGCATACCGGTTTCATATCTAATAAAGGACTGCCCACATCCATCGGACGAGCTAAACCTGAATCATAATACAAAACAAAACTATAAGAGACACCAAAGCTGCGGCTTTAATAAAGGACGTCGGAACTATTAAATCATTGGGACAGTTCTTACGTGAGTCATGGAAAACTTCTAGAATTAACAGGCGGGCTAAGTTATTTGATAACGTTAGTCTTTCTACTTAAAACAGTAGGTTAGGTTAGGTTAAGAGGCGTGCGTGGGTATTACCCACACTTCCACGCGGAGGAATTTTTGTCCATTGTGCCTGCCCTCAGTAAGTGCAGGTCGACGACACATTCATTTTATTCCATTACCTCCTAGTGGTCCTCAACGAACCACTTGCTTTCCCTGATGAACCCAAGAAGAAGTGAGACGTCCACCTTTCCAACATCTGCCAGGTTGTCGAAGGGCCGTGAGGCCAGAAATCTGAGCATTCTTCCTTGGCAGGTCGACTCCTCTTCCTCCTCATCATGACGTCTTCTGCTGAGGGAGCGTGTTGGTATTCGCCACCATCGCACCATTTGTGCGATAGCGGATTTGTTCAGTTTGAGAAGGAAGTTGGTGCCTTTCGTATCCAGGCATGGCCATAAGGACCTTGAGACTTCGCAGTCAACCCTATTGGTCCATAGGAAGACCGTTGCTCTGTTCTCATATTCCTCGATCCTCCCCAGGAGATAACTCAGTGGTGATAGAGCTGTCCACCTCACTTTTGTTCAAATCGGAACCTTTCCTAACCATCTTAAAACAGCATCTCCCTTTTTTCGTCAAATAATTCTGGTAAAATTATGAAAATTTTCGATCTAAAGTCATTATAGACCGACCAGTTTAACCTTACTATATATGTATACGGAAAGAAGTCGAGTGCCCACATAGGGTGGGAAGCACATAGAGAGAAGAAGCGAGTAAAACGGAATCGGTAATGAAAGAAGTAATGAGTGAGAAAAAAATATACCGGGGATGAAATAAATAAATTTTGTATAACAATTTGGAAAGGAAGGGAGAGAGATTTCATTTTCGAGTCTTTCTTTCCCTTCCTTTTCAATACCTTTTCTTGCTATCCATCTTATATCATCTTCCTTTCGTTTTCCACAGTCTACTTTCATTTCATCACCTATCACCTCCCTCCTTTTCCAAAGGATTCGTTACATTCTTTTTCATCTAGTGTTTGGTTGTCGCTTCTCTCCCACTTTCGTTCTCTTCTCATTCCTCTTATTGTTGTTGTGGCGATAAAAACACTATCCGAAGGTTTAGTGGAGCGTCAGCGATGTGGATGGTATTTTGCCGGATATAGATCCGGTAAGTTCCGGGAACTAATGCTACAAAGTACTAGCCCGATCATCTCCTGAACGACTTAATGTGACCACATTGAACCTCTATACCGCGTCCTCCAGCGGCGAAATATTTCCAACGCTACCTACAATAAACCCTACACCACGAGATTTCGGGATCGCCAGTTACTTACAATGCAAGCATACCCAATATTCTCCCAAGTATTGTTCATAGATGTTTCAAACACATGTGCTGGACAGCAGTCTCTTCGAGGTAAGGGTGACTGATTGTTGTTGCTGCGATTTTTATGAGCAAAAGAGCATACCCAACACCCTTGCATATTCGTTTGTTTGAAAAAGTGTGCACGATGGTGTTTTGTCTTGTTGTTGTACTGCTTCTTTTGCATTTCTGCATTTGTATATATCATATTGTAAGCTGGACCGTTAGAGCGTTACTTTGCTTTTACACGGCCGCAAGGAGGGCACACCTCTTTCGCCTAGCGATTATGCACTAACACAACAGCAAATAACATCAACTCTTTTGACTCACCAACTACTCCGCAGCAATCATCTATTCATAATTCGCGTTATACTGTTGTGCTGTCCACAGTACTAGAAGGACGTCATTTCGACACCTTTCCTTCTACAGAGAGATTTTGAAACCACAGGAGGACAGGCGTTTGCACGTGTAACTATTCGTATTAACTTGGTACATACGAGCGAGTAGGTCAGTGCTTGAGTCGCGCATTGGAATATGCCACCGCACATAGCAACACCTCAGCGCGTCCATATGTATGTATGTATGCATGTATGCATGTATGTAGGGGTATGTAGCGCAATTCTGCATATAAAAGGATTCATACTCTAACTAAGAAGTTTGAATGGGAGGTTTTATGATGCCGGAGTTCTTGTTACTCTTAAATCAAGCACCGAGGCTTACATATATTTTTATTAAATCGCGCGCAAATACAGATACATATGTATATGTATACACACATACATATGCATATGTCGTTATTTGTAGAGTTGCTTAGAGGCGCTTATTTTGTTTTTAGTGCAATTTTATTTGCAGCAGTCATTCTCATAGTCAGCAAGCAACCCATCTCTGTAGATGGTAGCATTGGTCAGCCAGATGATGTTGATGTCGTCTCCTCCGCATGACCAGCAGCAGTTAGGCACTTATTTTCACACATTTATTTCCACATACATATATATAGCCTTTTGCTACTTTGTCCTTTGGCGAGACTCTGTCCAATTTCATTGCGTACACGTAGGCAATATTAAGCTTAGGGTGGAGTATGTGTGTATGTGTGTTGATAAACTCAATCATCCTTTCAAGCTATAACGACCACCTCAGTTTTGAAACGTGTCCCCTATACTTCTGTCAATAATGCTTGGGCGCGGTTTTAAACATCTTGTATTAAATGTATTGGTCGAAATATCTCAACAATCGATATGCAAGTCGTTTCCAAAAGCTTTCTTCAAATACAATACACACTAAAATATAAGGGTCGTGGCTGATATTTTAATGTATTGATGTTGATTGAAAATGGATGTGGAATAAATTTGGTATAGAAGAAAACAATATTTTCAGTGGGGTTCTGTAATACTGGAATTATTATGCAAACCATTAGAAAGAGGGAACTTTACCTCAGCAGATAGCTTTTCTTTTCCATACACAAAGGTGTCCATATTTACATCAGTGCAAACTTATCCCAGAAGCAGAGAAAGTTGACCGATTTTGACAAAATGTTTTTTGCTGTTCAACAAGTCTGGTTATTTGCCCATTTAAGGCGCTGCCACGGTTAAACTCGCGCATTTGTTCTCTATTCTGGAGACTTAAGGAGTTATGGTTTGCGATACATTGCTTATTCAATTCAAGAATCATGGGGTTCAAGTAAGAAACCAATTCAGCTACAAAAATTAATGTATAAAAATAAAATAATTAAAAAAAAATTTTAAGTTAAACGGTTTTATTGAAAGCAATACTTACATGAAATAATAATAATACGAAAAGCTAGAAAATAATTAGGTAGGTCCTAGGTACTAGTCATCACACTCCTTATCAATTTAGGGCGTTGATCAGACAATTAAATAAAAGCGTTGGGCGCGTGAAATTTCTAAAAATGTGAGGCGTAGCATAACCTGATTAAGGTTCAGTTGGTTTTACTTATGACTATCAATAGAAATATGACGCGCCCAACGCTTTTATTTAATTGTCTGATCAACGCCCTAAATTGATAAGGAGTGTGATGACTAGTACCTAGGACCTACCTAATTATTTTCTAGCTTTTCGTATTATCATTATTTCATGTAAGTATTATTTTCAATAAAACCGTTTAACTTAAAAATTTTTTTTTAATTATTTTATGTTCAAGTTTTTAGTCTTTATTTAATTGCCTGTTATTTCTCATTCTATTTAGTTCATTTAGTGACTATTTATTACAAGGACTCTTTCCTGACAATTTGTTACAAGCTAAGTCCTCAATACATAATCCTTCCAAAGACTTTACTCGACTCTGCGCCACGTATGCTTGTCCCTCCTCCAACTCCAAAATATTTTGATGTCACTTCTACTGGACTGTATGCAATATTTGCTCCAAATATGAGCCAAATCGGGCATCATAGGTCGCTTTCTATTCATGTATGTATTATGTGTTCCAAACATGGACCAAATCAAATCGGACCACAAATACGATTTTTGTGAATATCTCGATCCATGCGCCACCTAGCGGCGATTCTATTCTTGCATGTATTATGTGTTCCAAATATGACCCAAATCGGACCACAAATGCGAATTTTGCGAATGTCTCGTTCCATGCGCCACCTAGCGGCGTTTTTTTTTCACAGGCCGATTTCTATTCTTGCATGTTTATGTGTTCCAAATATGAACCAAATCGGACCATGAATGCGAATTTTGCGAATATCTCGATCCTTGCGCCACCTAGCGGCGATTTTTTTCTTATTATTGCATTGTCATCGGGTTCGGTGCGGTCGGACGTGTTTTGCCGCTGCTTAAAGATTTTTCTTGTGTTATTATTAAAATCTGTGATTTTGTGTTATTGGTGTTCCTATGATGCAAAAGCAATTTTACCGAGATAGTGACCCTTAACTCTACATAATTTTTATACTCAGTTGAGCAGAGCTCACAGAGTATATTAAGTTTGATTGGATAACGGTTGGTTGTACATATATAAAGGAATCGAGATAGATATAGACTTCCATATATCAAAATAATCAGGATCGAAAAAAATTTGATTGAGCCATGTCCGTCCGTCCGTCCGTCCGTCCGTCCGTTAACACGATAACTTGAGTAAATTTTGAGGTATCTTGATGAAATTTGGTATGTATATTCCTGAACACTCATCTCAGATCGCTATTTAAAATGAACGATATCGGACTATAACCACACCCACTTTTTCGATATCGAAAATTTCGAAAAACCGAAAAAGTGCGATAATTCATTACAAAAGACAGATAAAGCGACAAAACTTGGTAGCTGAATTGAACTTATGACGCAGAATAGAAAATTAGTAAAATTTTGGACAATGGGCGTGGCACCGCCCACTTTTAAAAGAAGGTAATTTAAAACTTTTGCAAGCTGTAATTTGGCAGTCGTTGAAGATATCATGATGAAATTTGGCAGGAACGTTACTCCTATTACTATATGTACGCTTAATAAAAATTAGCAAAATCGGAGAAGGACCACGCCCACTTTTAAAAAAAAATTTTTTTAAAGTAAAATTTTAACAAAAAATTTAATATCTTTACAGTATATAAGTAAATTATGTCAACATTCAATTCCAGTAATAATGTGGTGCAACAAAATACAAAAATAAAGGAATTTTCAAAATGGGCGTGTCTCCGCCCTTTTTCAGGGATACTTTTAACGCCATAAGTCGAACAAAAATTAACCAATCCTTTTGAAATTTGGTAGGGGCATAGATTTTATGACGTTAACTGTTTTCTGTGAAAATGGGCGGAATCGGTTGATGCCACGCCCAGCTTTGTACACAGTCGTCCGTCTGTCCTTCCGCATGGCCGTTAACACGATAACTTCAGCAAAAATCGACATATCTTTAATGAACTTAGTTCACGTGCTTACTTGAACTCACTTTATCTTGGTATGAAAAATGAACGAAATCCGACTATGACCACGCCCACTTTTTCGATATCGAAAATTACGAAAAATGAAAAAAATGCCATAATTCTATACCAAATACGAAAAAAGGGATGAAACATGGTAAGGTAATTGGATTGTTTTATTGACGCGAAATATAACTTTAGAAAAAACTTTATAAAATGGTTGTGACACCTACCATATTAAGTAGAAGAAAATGAAAAAGTTCTGCAGGGCGAAATAAAAAACGCTTAAAATCTTGGCAGGTATTACATATATAAATAAATTAGCGGTATCCAACAGTTATATTACATATATAAATAAATTAGGGGTATCCAACAGATAATGTTCTGGGTCACCCTGGTTCACATTTTGGTCGATATCTGGAAAACGCCTTCACATATACAACTACCACCACTCCCTTTTAAAACTCTCATTAATACCTTTAATTTGATACCCATATCGTACAAACTCATTCTAGAGTCACCCCTGGTCCACCTTTATGGCGATATCTCGAAAAGGCGTCCACCTATAGAACTAAGCCCCACGCCCTTTTAAAATACTCATTAACACCTTTCATTTGATACCCATATCGTACAAACATATTCTAAAGTCACCCCTGGTCCACCTTTATGACGGTATCTCGAAAAGGCGAACACCTATAGAACGAAGGCCCACTCCCTTTTAAATATACTCATTAACACCTTTCATTTGATACCCATATCGCACAAACAAAGTCTAGAGTCACCCCTGCTCTACCTTTATTGCGATACCTCGAAAAGGCGTCCACCTATAGAACTAAGGATTACTCCCTTTTAAAAAATCTTATTAACACCTTTCTTTTGATACCCATATTGTACAAACAAATTCTAGGGTCACCCCTGCTCCACCTTTATGGCGATATCTCGAAACGGCGTCCACCTATGGAACTAAGGATTACTCCCTTTTAAAATACTCATTAACACCTTTCATTTGATACCCATATCGTACAAACGCATTCTAGAGTCACCCCTGGTCCACCTTTATGGCGATATCCCAAAAATGCGACCACCTATACAACAACCACCACTCCCTTTTAAAACTCTCATTAATACCTTTAATTTGATACCCATATCGTACAAACTCATTCTAGAGTCACCCCTGGTCCACCTTTATGGCGATATCTCGAAAAGGCGTCCACCTATAGAACTAAGCCCCACGCCCTTTTAAAATACTCATTAACACCTTTCATTTGATACCCATATCGTACAAACGAATTATAGAGTCACCCCTGGCCCACCTTTATGGCGATATCTCGAAACGGCGTCCACCTATGGAATTAAGGATTACTCCCTTTTAAAAAACTTATTAACACCTTTCTTTTGATACCCATATTGTACAAACAAATTCTAGGGTCACCCCTGCTCCACCTTTATGGCGATATCTCGAAACGGCGTCCACCTATGGAACTAAGGATTACTCCCTTTTAAAATACTCATTAACACCTTTCTTTTGATACCCATATTGTACAAACAAATTCTAGGGTCACCCCTGGTCCACCTTTATGGCGATATCCCGAAAATGCGACCACCTATACAACAACCACCACTCCCTTTTAAAACCCTCATTAATACCTTTAATTTGATACCCATATCGTACAAACACATTCTGGAGTCACCCCTGGTCCACCTTTGTGGCGATATTTCGAAACGGCGTCCACCTATAGAACTAAGGCCCACTCCCTTTTAAAATACTCATTAACACCTTTCGTTTGATGCCCATATTGTACAAACAAATTCTAGGGTCACCCCTGGTCCACCTTTATGGCGATATCTCGAAACGGCGTCCACCTATGGAACTAAGGATTACTCCCTTTTAAAATACTCATTAACACCTTTCTTTTGATACCCATATTGTACAAACAATTTCTAGGGTCACCCCTGGTCCACCTTTATGGCGATATCCCGAAAATGCGACCACCTATACAACAACCACCACTCCCTTTTAAAACCCTCATTAATACCTTTAATTTGATACCCATATCGTACAAACACATTCTGGAGTCACCCCTGGTCCACCTTTGTGGCGATATTTCGAAACGGCGTCCACCTATAGAACTAAGGCCCACTCCCTTTTAAAATACTCATTAACACCTTTCGTTTGATGCCCATATTGTACAAACAAATTCTAGGGTCACCCCTGGTCCACATTTATGGCGATATCTCGAAACGGCGTCCACCTATGGCACTAAGGATTACTCCCTTTTAAAATACTCATTAACACCTTTCATTTGATACCCATATCGTACAAACGCATTCTAGAGTCACCCCTGGTCCACCTTTATGGCGATATCTCGAAAAGGCGACCACCTATACAACAACCACCGCTCTCTTTTAAAACCCTCATTAATACCTTTAATTTGATACCCATATCGTACAAACACATTCTAGAGTCACCCCTGGTCCACTTTTATGGCGATATTTCGAAACGGCATCCACCTATAGAACTAAGGCCCACTCCCTTTTAAAATACTCATTAACACCATTCGTTTGATGCCCATATTGTACAAACAAATTCTAGGGTCACCCCTGGTCCACCTTTATGGCGATATCTCGAAACGGCGTCCACCTATGGAACTAAGGATTACTCCCTTTTAAAATACTCATTAACACCTTTCATTTGATACCCATATCGTACAAACGCATTCTAGAGTCAACCCTGATCCACCTTTATGGCTATATCCCTAAATGGCGTCCACCTGTAGAACTATGGCCCACTCCCTCATAAAATACTCTTTAATGCCTTTCATTTGATACACATGTCATACAAACACATTCCAGAGTTTCCCTCGGTTCATTTTCCTACATTGTTATTTTCCCTTATGTTGTCACCATAGCTCTCAACTGAGTATGTAATGTTCGGTTACACCCGAACTTAACCTCCTTATCTTTATAGTCATGCCTTGTGCTTGTGAACAAGGGTTGATCGGTCACATCCGAAGATTTAGTGTATGAAGTGTAAAGAGATTTTTCATTTAAGCTGTGTTGGTATGCTGCAGACTGATTTGGATTTTCTAACCTCGTCTGATAAATCATTCTTTTGTAAAGTTTGTTCTCTTGAGCGTCGGTCTTCGATTCGCTCTCCTCCGCCACCCGCTGCTTTTGAAGACAATTCTATTTCTAAAACCAGCGGTAATTTAGCCTCATTCTCTGATAATAGCAAACAAAGTGAAACATTAGGTTTGCCCTCAAATAAGCAACAATCAATGCTGCAATATATCTTAAAGGAACTTTCTTATCTAAGAGCTGATAATGCTTCTATGCTGTCGATCAAAAATTATCGAGATGACAAACAACTTTTTGTGCAAAAGACGGAAGAACTTTGTGCCGAAATTCGATCATTGAGGGCCGAAATAGGTGATAAAAATGAAGATATATCGAAACTAACTCTCGAGCTAAAAAACCTTCAAAGCATTGTTGGTAGCTTAGCTAAAGAAAAAAAGAGTAAAAATGGTGCAATGGGCAAAAGCAAAATTGTTGTATCTACTGCAAATCAGCCTGAGCAAAGCTCTCCTTCAATATCATCCGTCGTATGCACGGCATCTATTGAAATTAATAATAAATCTGTCGCAGTAACTGCTGCTAATCAGTCTCGGCAATGCTCTTTTCTTGTATCATCAGCTAATAATAATAATACTATACCAGTCTCTCGTGCTGCGGCGTGCTCAGCTATGTTATATTCTACTGTTGTCACAAATGCATTAAATGCGAAAGCTACGTCGAATACAGCTGCTGCTGCTGTTACTCTGTGTGCTTCTTCGCTGCCAGATGATACTTTACCACATGCTAAACCTGTTTTTAGTTCTGCTGTTACTCTCTCTACTACATTAACTGAGAATCAAAATTCATTAGCTAAAACATTTGCTGTACCTATGCAAGCATCCCAGCAGTCTACTACTACTAAGCTTATTAGTGATACTACTCCATCTTCATTCATTAATGGTCCTAGTACTGTACTCTAAATTCAAATTTGTCCTCCAATGGATTGAACCGCTCACTTGATTTGTCGTCTACTAGTCGTACTATTCCAAATGCTCCAACACATACTGTGTCTCATGTTTCGTAATGGAAAACTAATAATAAATCTAACCGAAAGCCTCGTAAACAGCCTTTACTTGTTGGATCCAGCCACAGTCAGGAACTTGGTGTCGTACGATCGATGAAGTGGCTCCACATTTCCTCGTTCTTACCTAGCGTAACTTCCGACAATATTATATCTTATGTTTCTAAACATGCCTCAATTGAGAAGCGGTTTCTGGTGTGCATTAAGCTTGTGAAGAAGGATGTTATTGAAGGTGAACTAAGGAAAGTCAACTTTAAATTGGGTGTTGAAGATTGGTGTTATGAAAAGGTGTTAAATGCCGATATTTGGCCTGCGAATGTTAAACTTCCCTTCCAGTTTTTTCGAAAGCAGGCGGTGTCACCACCCAAACCATAAAGGCCCAGTCTCCGGTCATAATGCATAATAAGCCCTTGAAAATATATTTTCATAACGTGTCTGGTTTAAGAACAAAATCTAAAGTACTCTTCGACTTGAGCTCTCACTCGGACTATGATATTGTGGTACTTATTTAGAGCTGGCTCAATGAAAATTTTTTTAGCAACGAATTCTTCGATCCTAAGCTATATAATGTTTTTAGGAAGGACAGAGACTTCGCGAAAACCAAGACTTCAAGAGGTGGAGGTGTACTCATTGCAGTTTCCACGAAATATCGCTGTTCATTGGTTCCCCTGGCAAATGGGGACTCGCTCTTAGATCAACTTTGTGTATCAATTTGCGGCAGCTCTAAACTTCTAATCTGTGCATCGTATATTCCGCCGTCTAGTGCTGATGGGCTTTATAAAGCGTATATTGATAATATTTTAGCTTTATTTACTAAGCATTCTAACAGTAATTACTGTATTCTTGGTGATTTTAACCTGTGCAATATAAGCTGGAATAGACTAGACGATAGTTTTTCTTTGTTTCCTAATAATGTTACTAGTTTCGCTGAGTCTTATGTAATTGATAATTTGTTAAGTCTTAATCTTGTCCAGGTTAATAGTTTCATTAACAGACTCTTAAAAATTTTGGATCTTATATTTATTAGCGATAATATGAATTTTTCATTAAATGAGTGCCTGGATGGATCCTTTGTCGGCTGCAAATCAACATCATGTTCCACTAGTGTTAAACTTGGAATTTTATAATTTTAACTTTATTTGTGAAGATAACCATCCTACTAGTTTTTGTTTTAAAAATTGCGATTTTGATTCTGTCAACTCTGAAATGTCCTCTTTAGACTGGGATTGTCTTTTCTATGGTCTATCTTTACATGACTGCTTTGACATTTTTAAATTTAAAGTTAACATCATCTGCAAGAGCATTATTCCTATTAATAAAAAAAGATCTTATAAAATTCCATGGTATACTAAAGACTTAAAGAAACTAAAAAATTTAAGAAACAAATTTTATAAAAAATTTAAGTCTTCAGGCTCTTCTTCCCATAGAGATCTATATCTGCGTTACTCGAAGGAGTTTAAATCCATGAGTAGGGTGCTACATAAAAATTATGTTCAGAAATATGAAACTGAAATCAAAACGAACCCTAAAGCGTTTTGGCTTTATGTTAAGTCTAAAAAATCGTGTTCTATTATTCCGTCTGAGGTATTCTATAAAGAAACCATTGCTTCGACCTCCTATGAGGCTGCAAATCTTTTTGCGGACTTTTAGTTCCGACTTTTAGTCTGACATTGAAGAAACTGAAAACCAGGGCCCAGTCGTCGACTCTCCTATCAATTTTGGTTCTCTCAACCTAATAATTGATGATGTAATAGATGGCATTGGAAATATTAGTTACACAACACAGACTGATGTCGATGGTTTATCGGCCTGCCTATTTAAAAATTGTGCAGCTTTTGCTTACCCTCTTTTAATTTTACTCAATAAATCGCTTGATAGTGGCGAATTTATCAATGCCTGGAAGATTACTTCTATTACCTCCATTTTTAAAAGCGGTAACAAGAATGATATTGCCAATTACAGACCCATCTCTAAATTGTCTACGGTTTCTAAATTATTTGAGTACATCGTTAAACAGAAAATGTTGTTTGCCGTTAAGAGCTTGATATCACCTTATCAGCATGGCTTCCTGCCAGGAAGATCTACCACAACAAATCTAGCCATATTTTCAGAATTCTGTTTATCCGGTTTTGGTAACCCTTGTCAAGTTGACACCATCTATACGGACTTTTCGAAAGCTTTTGATAAAGTTAGCCACTCGCTTTTATTATCCAAACTAGCTAGTTTGGGATTTCACTCCATGTTTTTATTGTGGATAAGGTCGTATCTTTCATCTAGAAGCTGTGTAGTAAAAGTTGACAATACGTCATCACGTTCTTTTATTGCCTCCTCTGGTGTTCCCCAGGGTAGTATTTTGGGTCCGGTGCTCTTTATTATCTTTATAAATTACATATCAAGCTGCTTTCGACACTCACAATTTCTGTTATATGCTGATGACCTGAAAATATTTTCGGCTGTCACCAGTCACCTGGGCTCTGTTAAGTTACAAGAGGATCTTAATAACGTGGTAGCCTGGTGTTATAGTAACCGATTACATTTGAACATAAAAAAGTGTTTTCATATTTCGTTCTCAAAGTCTCGTTCTCCCATTCCCACCTCATATTGTATCGAGGACTCTCAACTTTGCTCCCTTAGAGAAATTTCGGATCTCGGTGTTGTCTTTGACTCCAACTTCTTATTTCTTGGTCACATAAATCACATAATTGCTAAATCCTACTCAATGCTTGTATTTATTCGCCGGTTTGGCTCAGATTTTAAGGACCCTTATACACTGAAATTATTGTATACGAGTTTGGTACGTTCAAAGTTAGAGTATGCTGTCTTTATCTAGAGACCTTATTATGATTGTCATATCAATAGGATTGAACGAATTCAAAAATCTTTAATTCGATTCGCTCTTCGGTCGATTGGGTTCATGGATCCGTTAAGCGCCAAATACACGACACGAACATTTCCGCGAACATTCCCGTTATGTCATGTTTCTGCGACCTTTTCTGTCGTGTATGGTGGTGTTTGCCAGTTCGCGCAAATGTTCGCCAAAAATCAAAATATTTTAATTTTTGGCGAACATTTGCGCGAACTTTTGGTGCGTGTATGGCGAAATAGCTCATAGTCGTAGTAATTTCTGAACGGAACAGACGTGCGCGGAAAAGTAAAATGGATAATAAAAAATTTCTGAGTGAATTTATTGAAATGTATAAATCTTTGCCATCATTGTGGCAAGTAAAAAGCAAAGATTATATATATATATAAAATATTTTTTTTAAGCTTAATTGCCACAGCGAGCAATATTGCTGCAGCACAATTGTTGTCCGTATTCATCGCTGTCTGAAAGAGAAATAATGTTCGGCCAAAAGTTCGTATGGTGTATGGCCAAAGCTGCGAACAAGATTGCGGAATGTTCGCGGAAATGTTCGTATCATGTATTTGGCGCTTTACCCTCGTACACTGCTAGATGCCAGCTAATTAACTTAAAATTGTTATACTCCAGAAGAATCATTCTGTCACTTTCTTTTGTTTATGACATAGTTCGTGGAACTATTGATGCCTCTGCCTTGCTAGAATGCATTTCATTTCATATCCCAGCCCAAAGCCTGAGGAGTAATGACATATTTTTTATTGATCGAGTTAGAACAATGTATGCTTTTAATTCTCCTATTCTAAGAGCATTAAGACAATTTAATTTGTACTCAAGTGAACATGATGTTGATTTCTCTCTACCAAAAACTAAATTTAAATTGTTATTAAATAGGATCGTTAATTAATTTGTAATTTAATGTTTTTATTCTACATCGTCTGTATGAAAATGTATATTTTCTAGATGTCTTAAATAAATAAATAAATAAATATTCCAAGTTTCAAGCTTATCGGGAAGTTACTTAAATTTCAATTACAAGATTCGTTCACAACGGCCGTGCATGCGGCCGTGCAGCCTGTCAACTCAAGCTAAATAAAACCGTTTAATAAATAAATGCAAGACACGATATCCTCCTAAGAGAGTTTAGGCTGAGCTTCTCTTCCAATTTGCGTTGTGCTCCTTTTAATTTTTCTTACAAATTGACGGGATGGGCTCTCCATATTTTATGCCGACTCCGAGAGACATCTGCGAGACAGATGAGTTTTCACTGAGTAGCTTTTCATGGCAGAAATACACTAGGAGCGCTTGTCAAATCACCCCGCGTAGACATTTTTTTTTCTAATTGAAAAAAACTTGTTTCTAAAATTTTTAATCTTACTTTGCTCTAGGCGTGAACCCAGGATCTTTGGTATCGTAGATGGAGCATGCTACCATCACACTATGGCGGCCGCCAATTTATGTATAAATTGTGGCGAATGTAAGCATCACTAGTTAGTAAATAATCTCAACAACAAAAACAGCACGCAGTCACACTTATGTACAAGGCAACGAAGAATATTCCATACACATAACCAGCAGCTTGAAGCAGAGAGTTTATTTCACATACATATATGTAGCCGGCAGCTAAGAAGAGATGTTGTTACTCATACATACACACGCATATGGCTAGAAGAAAAACATAAACTGTAGACATACATATATATAGCTAAATAATCAAGCATGAGATACAACTTTTATAGAAGGCATGGTTGTGAAGAGTCTAGACCTTAGGAGAAATATGCGAACGAGGCAACAGAGAGTATAAAAGCTGCGCAAGCTGAGGAATAATAGTCAGTTTGATTTAAACGCGCTATTACTGAAGTATAATTGTGAAGTACTACTCCAAAAGTAATCTAAATAAAGACCATTTTGCAATAATGAATATTGGAGTTATTTATTCGACACTCCAGGGGTTCGAACGTTAGCAGAAGGTGCAAAATAAGCAGAATTCCCCAAAATTTCGTTACAATATAACAAAGCAATGATTATCATGTGACCATAGAAAAACATCTACTAACTACGATGAAGAATGCCGCGTTCCAACCGAAAGCAAAGATGCTGCCTACAGTGCTACGTTAATAGCAAGCGCAATACAAAGAAAAAGCAGAGGCAGAAAAGTGTAAATCGAGGACATCGAACTGCTAGCCCCCAGGAATACCGATCGCAACTTTTACCACAAAATTCGGAGAAAGATGGTACGTTTTAAGTCCGCGGAAAAACCTGTAAAAGTTACAAATGCGACCTAGTAAATTTTCAGAGAGTACTTAAATTATGGCGGGAAGGCTTCTTCGCACTCCCAAATGGAGACAGCGATGTACCGCACATGATGAAGCCGATCACGCAATCGATGATGATGAAATAAATGACCCCGCACCCGATTCTAACGAATCCAGTATATTGATGGTCAGATCAAAAAACAGCAAGGCCACGCGCGCTGATGGATTGCCTGCGGATATACTCGAATACGGAGGCGAGGAGTTGATAAGGGGCGGGCATCAGCTTCTTTGCAAAATATGGTCGGACGAGTGCATGCCTAGCGATTGTAATCTAAGTATTCTTTGCCCAGTCCACAAAAGGTGGGATGCTGAAAACTACGCCCAATAATGCGGAATCAACCTTCTTAATATGGTGAATCGGCTGAGTGGACCTTATCAGGTCCAGTCAGTCCGCGCAAGCAGGTTAAGACTAGGTAAATCAACCATCAACCATATTCTCACTATGCGTCAAATCTTCACATCACATCTTCGTCGATTTTAAAGTCGCCTTTGACAGCACGAAAAGAGGCTGCCTATATGCGGCTATATCTGAATTTGGTTTGCCCGCAAAGCTTCTACAGCTGCAGCAATACGACGTGAAGCAACTCCATCCGTTCAGTTATAACCTCTTCGAACTACTACAACAATAAACTCTCTGCGCCTTCAGAGTCTAAACGAGGTTTCCGACAGGCTGAACCCCTATACAAGCTGCAGTGCTCTGGAACAGTATTCTATTGAAGGGTTCAATTACTGGCGAATTCTGCCGATATTGATATCATCGGCCTGAGCAACCACGCCGTAAATTCTGCTTACTCGAAACTAGAAAAAGAAGCGGAAAAGATGCGTTTGGTGGTATGAATGAGGACAAAACGAAGTACCTGCTGTCATCAAGCAAAGAAACAGCGCGTTCTCGCTTTGGCAACAACGCTACTGTTGGTAGCCAAAGTTTGGAAAAAATACAGAACTTCGTTTAAATCCAGCGAAGAATCATTCTTGCCACTTTGAATCATTTAATAAATTAATTGAAAACTAAAGTCCTCTCTCGGCATCATGCTTTACAAGTCACTTATCGTACCCGTCCTGCTTAATTGTATAAATGCATAGAACATTACAACATTAGATGAAACGGCTCTGGGAGTCTTCGAAAAAAAGGTACGGACTTCTACACGTTGGTGACTGCAAGTACCGAAGAAGATTTAATGATGAGCTGTACGAGCCTTCCGCAGACATGAAGGCATGGTTGCATTAAAAAAAAACGCCCGTTTCCATATTCAAAATTATCTTGTCAAATATTCTTTTTGTATGTGATAAAATGCTGTACTTGTAGTTGGTTCGTTATGTAATCACATATTCTATTTCTTATTACGTAAATACATACTTAAGTTAGTACACATGTTAGCTCTTAAAAATTTATGTCAGGTCTCAGCAAAATACTTTGCCAGCCAAACACAGGTCACTTGTTTAATATTTCCTTATTTTTTTACCTTTTGCATTAGTTTTTTTTATATTCTTATAATTATTTTTACTTCCTTTATACTAGCTTCGTTGGATGTCTTTCCTCCAATTCGCATACGAAATTGGAGTATCTTGCAATCAACTTTTGACTACTAGTCTTGAAACTTGGAAAACGTACCAAAACCTGGTGACAATTTATCATGAGCGAAAAAAAATTTGCTTTGTGGTCTGGGGATTATGAAAATTCATCAAAATTCGCCCGGAAATTTTGGTTTCGAGTATTAAGGAACTTCTTGATAACCCAGAGGCCTGAAACTTTCAGCGATACTTAGAGGCTCTAGGAGGTTGTAGTATTAAGGAAAACAAGTAAGAAAGGCTAAGTTCGGGTGTAACCGAACATTACATAATCAGCTGAGATCTTTGGAGACAAAATAAGGGAAAATCACCATGTAGGAAAATTAACCTAGGGTGACCCTGGAATGTGTTTGTACGATATGGGTATCAAATGAAAGGGGGTAATGAGTATTTTAAAAGGGAGTGAGCCTTAGTTCTATAGGTGGACGCCTTTTCGAGATATCGCCATAAAGGTGGACCAGGGGTGACTCTAGGATTTGTTTGTACGATATGGGTATGAAATTAAAGGTATTAATGAGGGTTTAAAAGGGAGTCGCCCTTAGTTGTATATGTGAAGGAGTATTCGACCAAAATGTGGACCAGGGTGACCCAGAACATCATTTGTCGCGTACCGCTAATTCATTTATATATGTAATACCACAAACTGTATTCCTGCCAAGATTCCAAGGGCTTTTGATTTCCCCTGCAGAACTTTTCCATTTTCTTCTACTTAATATGGTAGTTGTCACACCCATTTTACAAAGTTTTTTTCTAAAGTTATATTTTGCGTCAATAAACCAATCCAAATACCATGTTTCATCCCTTTTTTCATATTTGGTAAAGAATTATGGCATTTTTTTTTTTTAATTTTTCGTAATTTTCGATATCGAAAAAGACAGTCGACTGTGTATGAAAACTGGGCGTGGCTTCAACCGATTTCGTCCATTTTCACAGAAAACAGTTATCGTCACAGAATCTATGCCCCTACCAAATTTCACAAGCATTGGTAAATTTTTTTTCGACTTATGGCATTAAAAGTATTCTAGATAAATTAAATGAAAAAGGGCGGAGCCACGCCCATTTTGAAATTATCTTTTATTTTTGTATTTTGCTGCACCATATCATTTTTGGAGTTGAATGTTGACATAATTTACTTATATACTGTAAAGATAAGATAAAGTCCATTTACACATGTGGCATCTTACCACCGCTTTTTGAGTAATTTCCCATAGAGCTAGCTTCTTCAAACACAGAACATACTTTAAAACCGCATGACAATGCAACATGAGGAAAAACAGTATTCGCTATGTGCTCCAGGGATCGTGATAATTAAAAAAATCACCCCAATTTGTAAATTTTGCTTTCGAGTTTTAAGAAACTTCCCGATAACTCAGACACCTGAAACTGTAAACGAAATTTCGGGCTTCATTTAGTTGTAATATTAAGGATAGAAGAGTTTACTAGATGGGATTTACTAGGGATCGAGATATTTAGAGATATTAAAATGTCCATTTAAAATTGTGGAATATTGCGATCGATTTTTATCATCTTGTCAATGCGAAAAGGGAAGAAAATAAGAATAGATAAAAAATACGGCAATGTTCGCTCCAGTTCTATATTTTTGTTCTTTATAAAAATTTGTACAGTTAAATTTTTCGTTTCTTCGGATCCATTTATATAAAAAAAGTATTTAAAATTTGTTTTTCTTCTCTCTTTATTTCCATCTGACATGCCAACAACGACATTGGACAATGCTGCTGCATTTTTGATGCGAACGATACGTGAAGTGATGCTTACAAAATTTTTTAACCGTCAAATTTATATTTTCTGATGTCCTGCAATATAATAATCTTCCTGTCAAACGTTGTGGTATATATAATATAACGGCACTTTCCTCAGCGCTTATTCATGCTCTGTTTAGTTTCACTTATGTGAATTTCTTTGATGGAAAATTTTGTGAATTTTCTATACATAATTTTTGTTTTTTCATCCTGTCAATGGACTGATATGAATATCCTGTTTGCCTTGAGGATGAGTACCCATAAGCTCTTGTCACTTCATACCAATGCATCCTTGCAGGTATGCCAGCAGTAGTGGTTGGTTTTTTACATTATCAGATTTATTTTCGTGCAAAACGTTTCTAAAATCAAATTTTCCATAAATATAAAAAGCAGATACAACAAAAAAAAAAAAACGAAATATCCTAAAAAGGATTGCATAAAGAATATCCTGTATATTTAGTTTCCAATTTAAGTGCAGACAAATTGAAAGAATTGTACTTGTATTATGTCCTTTATTCGTTTAACTTTTTTTAAGTTTCTTTTTTTTTTGGAACATAGATTATTAGTTTTAGTATCTCTTATTTATCTTGCATTATTCATGCACATTTGGCACACGGTTGACGTTTGTCTCTCCAGCTTCATACCTTCGCTGCTGGCTAAAAATTTAAGTGATTTTTATAATTTTGATAATTTTGATTGATGTGTGACGTCTAATTTTTGTCGTTTATTTTTTTAGTTACTTTACGGATTTAATTGTGCTGCGGATAAATGGAATCAAAGCAAGTACATATAATAACGTTTTTTTTAGTTGGAATGATTTATCAATGGTTTTAGCGGTGTACAATGGGATATGACGATGCTTCTTGGTGCCCAGCGGGTTAGAGGGTGTAGAATAAACCAGCGGCAGGTACACCTGTCGTTAGATGCGACTAAAATACCAAACTGATTCAAGGGGTTGTGTAGCGTAACCCTTTCAAGGCATTGCCAGCACAATTCCAGCCAGCACTTCTCCAACCTAATTGTCAACCTCACCTACCCGTGGTGAATCCTGTTTCTTTAGCAGCCGAGGCTCTGTCGACCCCAAGTTCCTTATGGATCTAGGAGGTGGGGGGCGTGATGGCCTTTAAGGTTGCATGTGGTCATAGTAAATCGTTCCCAAGATGGTCGGGCTAGTACCTTAATAGTGCTTGTTACCGGAGCGTGCCAGATCTATAACTGGCAAAAGACCATCAACATCGATAACACTCCCCAGAACCATCGGGGAGTATCCTTATCGCTACAATAACAACAACAACGATCCTTCCTGGCGAGTTGTAATCCCTACTAAACACCAACACTTACACCTGTGCACTCCAAAAACGAAAAGCTAGAGCCCAATCGTGGCTGATGCAACACTGCTTACAGCTCGCTAAACAAAAAACAGAGGCAGTGCTCATATCAAGCAGGTAGGCTGTAGAGCTAGTCACTATTAAACAGTCATCACCAAAACTGTACCTGTAGCTGTGCTGGTAAGAGTGAAATCAGTTTGTGGTAGTGTATTAGTCGCTGATTAGCGAGCAACGAAACAAAACATATGCACGCATGTTTGTTAGCACTCAAAACATAATTCGTAAATATGCTTTAGACATTTTTTGGGTCCTGGGCTTGTATTGTGTTTTACGGTCACGTATAGAAAACCAGTTACACTCCCACGATAAATCTGAAACTGTCCAACTATTTATAAAAATGGTAATCAATTGTCGTTTTGATGTGCACGCATTATATCTAGCACAAATATGTCACTTATACGATCCACCATTTTAGAGCTATTCGTATATAAAAATATTATTCCGAATTGAATTTTGTTTTGGCATTTGAGTGAGATTTAGTCTGATATGCAGATTTCATTCAAGATTTTCATATCATATCCGACTAAGAAACCTATTCGCATTAATACCTCGATAACGTTTAGGAGGCCATATTCCGGTTTCCCTTCGAGTTAAAGGAACTTCTCGGCCTGGTCGTGGTTCCAGCTCCAGTTTCTATTTCAATCCTGGTTTCGGTTTATATTTCTGCTGAGGTTCAGGTTACGGTACTGATAAGGTTCCAGGTCTATATCCGGATTCCGGTTTGGTTCCAGTTTTCTTCCCGGTTGCGGTTGCGGGAACTTTTATGTTTTGATTCGCGATTTGATTCCAGTTTGGAAACCGGTTTACGTTAGGTTTCGGCTCCTGTTTCGGCTCCGGCTTCGCCTCTGATTGTTGTTTCAGCTCCACTTTCGGCTCCCCTTTTTTACTTCCTCCATCTCCAATTTATTTCTTTCCTTACCAATACTCCGCTTTCGGTTCCTCTCTTTTCTAACTGTGAAGATAACCATAAGCATCGATATAATCATCCACAATCCAAATTTTAATTTAACGGCGATTTCTTCCTCTTCGTTTACTTTCTTATTTTCTTTACATATACTTCTCTTTTTCCTTCGCCCTTTTCCTTTCCCTTTAATGAATGGAGGTATATAATGAGGACCTATAGATGGGAAAGGGGTGAAGTAAAGAGGACCTTAAACTCGGTACAAGAACTGCTCAAGATAATTTTTGATGAGTTCACAGGACTGAATTGGGTACCTTTGAAAAACGCCTCTTGGTACCTTTCTAGTACAGGTGAGAAAGATCAGTCACTTGTACCCAACCGTCTGCCAGCTGCATGTTAAATTGCATGAAGATAGCTTCGCAAGCGGGGCATACATTGCCCTAAGTAAACACGTGAACGCCACTGGGCGGAAAGTTATGAGTCCTGATGTGGATGTTGCACATTATCCAACTATTCAGGTGCTTCGAGGAGCAACCCGTCAATATCACAGCGTACTCCGAAGATGGTTCGGTGATCATATGCGGCAAACAGCTGCCAAAAATTAGCTATCAAATGCATAGGACGCTTGGATATATATATACCTGGCTATCTGACCCTTAAAGCGGACACGATGGATCACGTCTTGGTGCAGTGGTAGCGTGCTCCGCCTACAACATCGAAGTCCCAGGCAAAGCAATTAAACATGTAGGTCCCGTCCAACCAATTTATAGGACAAATTAATAAGAAGCACGACGCAAATTAGAAATAAAGCTTCGGTCTACGATGGTCTGTCTTCTGACCCTGTGCTCGCCATATAACGGCAGCGGCCATTAAGGGTGGAAGCAACAAGTTGGGTGGGTCTATGAAAGCTATTGCCATTTTCGAAGTGATTGAGTTTCCTTATACCATAAGTCCTGGTCTTCATAAAGTTTTTCAATTTAGTGGCCTTCGAGGATATTCAAACGGAGGGTTTTGTGGTGAAAGCGTGCTCCGTCTTCCACACCCAATATCCTGGGTTCACATCCCGGGCAAAGAAAAATAAAAAATTTAGAAACAATTTTTTTTTTATTAGAAAGAGTTTTTCTAAGTGGGGTCTGTGTGTATTTCTGAAAAGCTTCTGTGTGAAAGTTTACCTGCTTAACAGCTGCCATTCGGATTCGACATAAAACATGTTAGTCCCGTTCGGCTTATTTGTAAAGAATCTGTTTAGGAACCGGTTTATTTTTCGCAACCAGTTATTTTCTTGAGACCGTTTACATTTTTGAATCGTTTTCATATGTGGAAACAGTTGTATTTTTAGAACCGGTTATATTTTTGAACCGGTTAATTTTACGCAGCCAGCTATGCTGTTGTTGTTGTTGTTGTAGCAGTGCTTCGCCCCATCCAATAGGCGCGACCAATCACAAATTGTCATCAATGTCCTCTAACGGGAGTCCAAGGAAACTTGCAGTTTCAACAGGGGTGGACCATAATGAGAGGAGTGTTAGAGGCGTTGGTTCCACATTACAATTAAAGAGATGGTTGGTGTCATGTGGGGACGTATTGCAAGCGGGGCATACATTTAGTATGTCGGGGTTGATTCTGGATAGGTAAGAGTTTAACCTGTTACAGTATCCAGATTGAAGTTGAGCTAGAGTGACTCGCGTTTACTTGGGGAGTATGCGTTCCTCTTCCGCAAGTTTTGGGTACTGTTCTTTGAGTACTGGATTTACCGGGCAATTCCTGGCATAAAGGTACGACGGCTGTTTGTGGAGTTCGCTGAGGACCTCTTTGTATTTTTTGGCTTCATACGGCTGAGTTCTCAGCTGCCGTATTTCCTCATAATGCTTACGGAGATGACTCCTTAAGCCCCTGGGCGGTGTTGGCTCATCAATCAGATGTCTGTTGGGATGCCCAGGTTTCTGGGTATTCAACAGGAACTGTTTGGTTAGCATCTAATTTCTCTCCCTGATGGGGAGTATTCTCGCCTCATTAAGTAGATGGTGTTTTGGGGACATAAGAAGACAACCCGTGGCGGTCCTGAGGGCAGTATTTTGGCAGGCCTGTAGCTTCTTCCAGTGAGTGGTCTTTACGCTTGGCGACCATATCGGGGACGCGTAGCATGCAATCGGCTGGTCAATTGCTTTGTAAGTGGTAATGAGCGTTTCTTTATCTTTTCCCCAAGTACTGACAGCAAGAGATTTGAGGATTTTATTACGGCTCTGGATTTTCGGTACAATTGCGGCTGCATGCTCACCAAAATGTAGATCCTGATCAAACATCACACCAAAAATTTTGGGGTGTAGGACAGTCGGTAGTGTAGTGCCATCGACGTAGATGTTCAAAATGATCGACATTTGGGACGTCCACCCTGTGACACCCCTTGTTTAATTCTTCTTGGTTTAGATGATTCGTTTCTAAATTGCACCGATGCCTTCCGGCCACCCAGATAATTTGCGGTCCACCTTTTAAGACACGGGGGAAGGGTAGACCCTTCCAGGTCTTGCAGTAACGTGCCATGGTTGACCGTATCAAAAGCTTTTGATAGGTCTAGCGCAACGGGTAATGTTCTATGGTGGGGATTTTGATTTAAACCGCAATTTATCTGGGTGCTAATGGCATTTAGTGCGGTGGTGGTGCTATGGAGTTTTCTAAAGTCATGCTGATGACAGGCTAGCTGCAAATTTGCTTTGAAGTAGGGGAGCAAAATGGCTTCAAGCGTCTTGGCTTCTGGCGATAGGAGAGATATCGGGCGATATGACTCTTCTATGTTAGCTGGTTTCCCAGGCTTTAGTAGCGGGACCACCTTTGGTATTTTCCATTTTTAGTGAATAACAAAGTTGGAAAGAGACATGTTGAAGACATGTGCTAAATATTTGAAACCCTCCTTCCCTAGGTTTTTAAGCATCGGCATGGCTATGCCGTCTGAGCACACTGCTTTGGATGGTTTAACATGATCCATGGTGTCCTCAACCTCTTTGGCGGTGATGGTAATTGGAGACACGCTGAATTTATGTTTCTGTGCCAGTCTGTTGGCCCTCCGTCTATCTTTTTCGACCGTAGAATGCATTATATATTGTCGGCAGAAAGTGCTCCCGCATTTTTTCGCATCCGAAAGCACTTTATCGCCAAAGGCGATGGAAATTTTGTCATTGTGCTTAGACGGATTCGATAGGGACTATACGAGGGACCAAAGTTTACCTACACCGGCAGAGAGGTTACAACGGCTTAGGTGCTCCTCCCATTTCACCCGCTTGTGTTCATCCACAAGCAATCTGATGCGTTGGTTTGTTTATATCCCTTATTTGGGAGTCGCCGGGATCGTGCTGTCTTATAAGGTCACGTTCTCTCGCTAAGTTTGCGGCCTCCGCCGGAAAATGAGGCCGAATTTCGGGAATTCTACCAGCGGGAATGAAGCGAGCCGAGGCGGATTAAATGACCTTGCCGAAAGCACGCTCCCCTTGACGAGCATCAGTCGAGATAGGGAGGGCAGCAAAGCGGTTGTCTGTAAAGGATTTGTATTCGTCCCACTTTCATTTTTTGAAGTTTATGAAAGTGCGTTTTTCTGTGACGATGAAGTCGGCGGTACGCGCGAGCGAAATAAGTATAGGCAGGTGGTTGGATGCCAATGTTACCATCGGCTGCCAGTTGACACAGTTTACGAGTCCTGCGCTCACGATTGATGTATCCGGTGAACTCTGACAGCTTCCTACCATACGTGTTGGGGTGTCTCCGTTTATTGTCTAGAACGTCGTTTCGTCTATTTGATCCGCCAACATCTCACCCCTACTGTCCGCCCGCAAGTTTGAATGCCATAGGTCATGATGGGCATTGAAATCGCCTAAGATAATGCGATTGTTGCCAGTGAGTATGGCGCTGATATTAGGGTGGTATCCACTGGGGCAACAGGTGGCAGGAGGGATGTAGATGGTGATGATTTCTAGGTTTGCATCGCCTGACCGGACAGATAAGCCTTGGCGTTCTAAGACACTGTCACTGCGGCCGATATCGGTATCAAATATATGATATTGCACAGAGTGGTGTATGATAAACGCGAGGCCGCCTCCCTTTCCGCTCTCGCGATCTTTTCTGTGGACATTATACCCAGAACAGGTCTGCAGAGCAGATCTTGCTGTGAGTTTAGTCTCTTGAATCGCAGCAATGCGGATTTTGTGTCGCTTTATGAAATCGACTATCTCCGTGATCTTCCCAGTTAATTTATTACAGTTCAACTGCAGAATTCTGAAGTGCAATGGGGGAGACGTCGTCACTCTGGGAGTAAGTGACGGGTGACTATGCCTGGGCTGTCAAAGGCTAGGACGCAACTGCTGTTGTGGCCCTGGGACTGGATGTCTTTGGGTAAGCATTGGGATACCCGGTGTATTTGGGTATGCGGCCTGGCAACATGGCGCGATGAAACCCGTCGGGAGGTTGCCGTCGCGGAGACCAGAACATCTAGGAAAGTGCCACCACCCAAGGCAGGAGCTGCATTGGGCGGATGTCGCAAACATATATATTCTGTGCTGGCAAACGGTGCAAACGGAGGTAGGGACTAAGAGTCTGTTTCCCTGAACTACACGATTGCTGGCGGAAAAGAAGGGGGTGGGGGGAAGACGGGGGCAGGGGCTGATGCTGGGCATTGCTTCCGACTCTACTATGGAGATTGTAGGTGTGAGTGGGAGCAGCCGTATGAGTTGGTGGCGCCGTGGGGCGCGAGCAGCAGCGGGGCTGCTGGAAGGTGGTGGGGGCGCACTAAGACGTAGACTGCGGGACGCCCTGGGCGTGAACAGCAGGGAGCCACAAAAGATTTATAGAAGTTACGTTGACGTCTCGTTTTCGGATCTAGCCCAGAACAACCTGTCCGATGCAATCATCCCTTACACGAGACACACTGACAAGAGCAAAACCATTTCTCAGGACCGGGGTCAGGACACGGACCCAGATTGGATTCGATAACTTTCCGGGGCAAGAGAATATGGAGCAGTCCCACTGCAAGGAGCTGCTGGGAGAATGACAATTTGTGGGAGGGACGCAACAAATTAAATGTGGTTACACTGAAATGACAGTCCTTGGTCGGCAAAAATCCCGAGTCGCTTCGATACATAGAACCGACTGCCTTGAGAAGCGGCCAGCTATGCTCCTGACACCGGTTACATTTTTTGAACCGTTTTCATGTGGAAACGGTTGTATTTTTAGAACCGGCTAATTTTTCGCAGCTAGTTATGTTCTTGAGAACGGTTACTTTTTTTGAATCATTTTCATTTTGGAAATAGTTGTATTTTTAGAACCGATTATATTTTTGGAACCGGTTTATTTTTTGCAGCCAGTTATTTTCTTGAGAACGGTTACATTTTTTGAATCATTTTCATATTTGGAAACAGTTGTATATTTATAACCGGTTATATTCTCGGAACCGGTTAGTTTTTCGCAGCCAGTTATTTTCTTGACCCCGGTTACATTTTTTGAACCGTTTTCATAAGGAACCGCTTTATTTTTCGCAGCCAGTTATGTTTTTGAGAGCGGTTAAATTTTTTGATTGGTTTTCATATTTGGAAACAGTTGAATTTTTAGAACCGGTTATATTTTTGGAACCGGTTTATTTTTTGCAGCCAGTTATTTTCTTGAGAACGGTTACATTTTTTGAATCGTTTTCATATTTGGAAACAGTTGTATTTTTAGAACCGGTTATATTTTCGGAACCGGTTATTTTTTCGCAGCCAGTTTTGCTCTTGACACCGGTTACATTTTTTTAACCGTTTTCACATGAAAACGGTTGTATTTTTAGAACTGCTTAATTTCTCGCAGCCAGTTATGTTTTTGAGGGCGGTTAAATTTTTTGAATCGTTTTCATATTTGGAACCGGTTAATTTTTTGCATCCAGTTATTTTCTTGAGAACGTTTACATTTTTTGAATCGTTTTCATATTTGGAAACAGTTGTATTTTTAGAACCGGTTATATTTTTGAACATTTTATTTTTTTCGAACTACGACTTTTTGGAATTTATTACTTTTAGGGAGCTAGCTACTGTTTTTAGTACTTGGTAGATAAAACTATGTGATTCTACTATTGGTGCATTTGCAGCACCGCGGAGCGTATGAGTAAATTCAAATGCTTTGTCAATTTCATTTCAAATGAGTAAGTTATTCAGAACTTGGTATAAATGTCCGCTCCCTGATTTTTGTAAGGACAGAATCTCTGAGGCTCAAGAAAGTTGGATATGTTTTCTCAAAACAAAATGGAACAGGTAAAACATAAATATTTCGAACATAAATAAGTCGAACACTGAACGAGAAGCTTCTTAATTTAGATGAAAATATCACTTTTTGTATCCAAAGACTAGCTTGTAGTATACACACCAACAGCTTCCTGCTAAGGCGAGGCAAATGGATTTTCAAATTTAATTAATTATTGCGCATTTGTTTTCTCAGCAAATTTTTTTTGTTCACATCAAATTTCTTATATCAATTTATGCAACCAAAAGATTCCTTCAAAACAAAAAAGAAGGTGTAGCATATATTTAGGCGCCGAAACTTGTAAGGCGCCTACCAACTGCAATGAATGTTTCACAACACCAACAATAACAACAAGGAAAAAGTAAAATGAAAAGCTCCGCCTTGAAATTTAACAGCCTATCTAACGTCTTATATTTTTGTAGGCACATGAATGTATAGTCTTTTATATTCGTATGATGAGTGACTGTGTGTGTGTGTGTGAGAAAGTGTATATTGAAAATGCTCCCAACTATACGAAAGAACATTTCTAGACTTGACTAAAACTAAAATATAAATTGCAAAGTGAATATGTATGTATGTACATATGTTTGTGTGTAGATAAATGTGCATGGTTGTGGCCATTGAATGAGGTGGTTTGAAGTTGTTGTATGTATGGGAGTATGGATGTAAACAAATATAAGCTTAAGTGCGTATAAAACTTTAAATATGCGTATATGTGTTCGCATGTGTATGTATGTATGTATATACTACTAGTACATATATTTAATTTCTGAGAAATTGAATGGATGTGTCATACCATAGGTAGGCGGCGGTCAGAAGCTTCAATAGAAAATCGCATGCGAGCAAAAAAGCATAAAAAGTTTGGCATGCATTTTGCTCAACGAACGATATTCAACCTACACCAGCTCTCCACACCTCAGGTATGTTTGTATGTACGTTGTTCCAGACGTGAGTTTTGAGATTAATTGTTTCCGTTGGTATTGTTATTGTTATTTTTAACATTATTGTTATTATACCCAGTAGTGCTGAGGTTATGGGTATAATAATTTTGTTCACATAGCAGTCCCTCGAGGCTTAAAAAAATATAAAAAAATAAATGTAAGGCGCGATAACCTCCGAAGAGATCTAAGGCCGAGCTTCTCTTCCAATTTGCGCCGTGCTCCTCTTGATTTTCCCTACAAATTGGGCGGACGGGACCTACATGTTTTATGCCGACTCCGAGCGGCATCTGTAAGGCAGATGAGCTTTCTCTGAGATATTTTCATGGCAGAAATACACCCGGAGCGCTTGCCAAACACTGCCGAGAGGTGACCCCGCTTAGAAAGATTTTCTCTAATTTAAAAACCTTATTTCTAAAATTTTGATGTTGCTTTGTCCGGGGTGTGAACCCAGGGCATAGGTCTGGTAGGCGGAGCACGCTACCATCACACCACGGTGGCCGCCTAAAATAAGATAGTATAAAAAAATATCGGGGTTAGTGATTGCGCGTCAGTTGCGTGGCTTTTTAATTAAAAAATAAAAGTAATTCCTGTTGTTGATGTGTAAACATCTTTGCTCACTGTATGGGATTATACAGAATGAAAGGTAGGTGTAAGCGTAAGCGTAGTCTTTGGATGTGGTATGCTCTATGAGGGAATATAGAATGTAAGCTAATGGGTTAACATTGTTTGCGTTGGAGTTGATGCAAGCCAAGGTAGGCAGCAAATAAAGGCAGCGTAAGGGGTGTTATCAATATGTTATCGAAGTGTTAACGGTTTGTTAGCGATGAGTTTTCGGTTTGATACCGATGGGTTATGGGGTGTTACCCATTTCTTACGAGTTACTAGTTATGAGTTTTTTCTTTGTTATCGACGAGTTTTATCGAAGTGTTATAAATTTGCTATCGATAGCAAAGGTTATGAATAAGTTACCGACTTTTTGGTGACGAGTTATCGTTTCACTACCAGAAAGTTATGGATTTATTATCGAAAAGTTTTCAATTATTTATTGCAAGTTAATCGATTTGTTATCGAAACATATAGATTTATATTAAAAAAAATCGAAAAATTATCGTTATCGAAGATTTCCCGATAACATATCGAAAAGCTATAGATATTTTTCACAGCGTTATCGGAGCCGATCAAACACGTATGGAAAAGTTACAGACTTGTTATGAAAAAGCCATCGATTTGATATCGAAAAGTTACCGATTACTTATTGGAGTGTTATCAATTTGTTATCGGCGTAGGGCGATTTGTTCGACTCATCGGGTTGTAGTGAAACAGATACCGATGAAAATTCAAAATAAATTCGGCAAAATATATGTACTTTAACAAAGCCAATAAGAAACCAAGCCTCGACGATAACAAACCGATAACTCGACGATAACAGAAGCGAAGAAAATCCAAATTTCGTTCTGTGTTGCTCGCCAGGCTTGTAAAGGGTCACGTAAACACCACTGAGAATGAAAAAAGTAGAATAAAAGAGTGGCCAAAGATCTGTCTCTTCTGATGACAACCAAGCAATTGTGTTAAGTCGTATGATAATACGGCATGTACTAGGAATGACCCGACCTTTCAGGGAAAGCCAGTGATGCTAATACTGGTTAATATCCTCGGGAATAAAAAGACTGAAATCATCGCCATAAGGTTTACACGAAGAACGGAGCAAGTCAGAAGTACAATAGGGCACTGCAATGTCAAACACAAATGCAATAAGAAGAGAAGCGCAAATCGGAACTTGTCTTAAGTACTAAGTACTGTCATTTGTGAATCACTGGCACTCCCGAATTCTGACCAGCCTCATTCCTTAAGTGACTTTGCGCCAACTTCCGCCCCGTTGCTAGATTCACACTCATTTAAGTGAAAATCATGGTAGAAATCTAATGAACCCGTTTACGAATGGATCCAGGCTCCCTGATCATTGTAGCGTCCTCTAGGCAGATATATCCGCTAATAAGCATGCGGTAGATGGGATGATATTTGCCGATTTAACTCTTTAACTGGAATTTAATATTGACCTCATCCGTATCGAATTAGTTTTTGATAACCATTATCTGGGTAGCAGGTCATAAGGATATCTTTGGGAACTGTAACACTCTTGGTCCGAGCATTCTATTGCCGATTGAACTTGCCTGTCGGTAAAGATTATGGGATTACAAACGCTACATGCTCTCTGCCTCTGAATAGATGTAACAGGTGTCAAGATCCTTCTGTGCATTTGTTCCCTCCAGGCGTTCGGTGGAACTTTTATTGTTTATAAAAGTACTTTATTAATGAAATTGAAGTGTAAGCGAGGCAATGTCCAATGAGAGTCCATACGGTGTGCAATAATATGCTGAGCCACCTCAGCTCCATAGAGGAAGACGGGATGGAATGTTTCAGTCACTTGTAAGTATCTCGGTCGCAACATGTTCGACTGTTGTCATAGGTAGCGGCCAGCTAACCTAACCACATCTAATTCAGGGGAGAATCACTCTTTCCTTCAAGTGCTGCTTTTGCCCACAGGACGTTGGGCATCGCAAAAAAAGAACAAAAGCTTTATGCATATAAGAATTTAGTGCAACGAATAAAACCCCAAAGGTTTCGATAGGTTAACCATTTTATGCGAATGGATGTCGACATTCTGGCCCATAAATTATTCCTTTTAATTAATTGATAAGGCAGCGATAAAGGCAAGGTTTTTATGGCCCTCTGCCTGATATAGATATGGTACGTTCCAAAAAATAGTACAACGAAGGTACAAAGCCGACAATCTCGGGAAAGTTTGCATATGACAAGGCTAATCATTTTAGATCATCGGCACTCCATTTTTGAGTGGAGAAGGCGAAGACCTCCACATCAGGGCATGAATATGGGATATTTGTTATGGCAGGTAATGCACGCTCTACATATTCATAACGACCACGCTCTTCCTAGATCTACGTTTATTACAAGATAGCTTTTTGTAATAGTAGAGGTGTTTGCTTGAACTTAAATGAAGGCTGTTCTATTTTACTGCTGTGTATACAATATTAGATTGTATGCCAGTTTGGGTCTTACGCTTGGTGTTGTTGTTACTTTTGCTTTTTTGCGAGTCATACGGCACAATTTGTTGTAATGAGAGAGATAGTAAATGAAATTCGTTTGCCTTTATTCCGTGCATATCACCTTAAACCTTTTCTTACGCCTATATGTATGCTACAAAGAGTTGGAAACAATATTGGCGTATCTACATTTACGATCTTTTCGTACAAATCAATCATGTTATAGTAGGAGCTTCTTCTTCCAATACTACTACTACGATTAATCTTCTCCAACATAATAGCACCACCTACAAACATCTTCTTCAGCCAATTCCTATAAACTTTCATTTTGTATTCGATGGTGTGTGAGATAGCAAACCTATATTCAGGCGCAAAATGGGTGAGCGAATGAGAATAAACTTTTAACTATCGAAGGTAATGAATTAATCTATTTTTCCGCATTTTCCGCGATTCCAGTTGTTTGTAGACACCCAGTCAACTTAATGAAGAGCACATGAATTCAAAAGGGCCTTCAATATGTGAAAGATTTGTAAAATTATCAGGTAAATAATAGCAACGAAGCTAAAAGACGGACCAAAGCACACAGCATAAGGCCCTGCTCCAGCAAATTTATGTTTGGGGGCTTTGTATATCTACAAAATAATGGCATGCTAAAAGTAAGATATGAGGTAGTAACGGCATAGATTTTTGGAGGGTAGGATGAGAAAGAAGGTTCAACGTGGTCATATCCAGCCGTAACAGACATGGTCGATGTAGTACCTAAATGATACTAGTGATTGGAACTTACCGGATCTATATCCAGCAAAAGACAATCAACATCGAAAACTTCAAACCAAACCCTCGGGAATTGTCTTTGTTATAGCAACACCACCAACGTATATGGGAGTTGAGAATTTGAAAAGATCGTTCATTTGTGCTTTTAGCTTTCCAGTTAGATGCACTGAACCAAAAATTTCATGAAAACCCCCCCAAAAAAAATTTGCTTAGAATATATATATTTTTTCTTATATTCTATGAATGGGTTCATAGATTTTAAGAAAACATATTTATATTCTAAAAAATATTTTTTTAATTTTATGAAAACTGGTTTTTGGAGAGGTTTTCATGAAATTTTTCTTAGAAAACATGTACTTTTTTGGTTCAGTGTGATTCTCCGGTTTTCTAGGGAATTGTCTTGGACCTGCTTACAACGTCTCTTGTCCCCGTTTCGTGCGTGTGCTCCCCGGTTGGTTGGATAACTGTCAACTTCTAAAGACAGAACGATTCCTAATGTCGCAAAGTAATGTTGCATCTCTTTCTGCGGGTAGCCAGTTGCTCACTGGCCTCCAGTTTCTTTCGATTTTTAAGTTAGCTAATCGCATCGAGCTCTATCATCTTTAATTGATTGCTACTCTCACCTGTGTCAGTCTCCATTGCAGTCAGTCTTTTCTTCGCGCTATGACCGGCTGTTCGTATCAACTTCGACTGTATAATACTTCGACTTCGAATGTATACAGGCAAGATACTGCTCAACCATGTTACTTACACAACTGTGGAGGGGGAAAAGGGGGGTGAAGGAAAATTACCTAGAAGGTACGACGTGATTACATCAAGTCGTTCCTGAGAATGTCAGACTAGAGTATTTTTGGTGCTGTTTCTAGATCTATATCCGGCACTCCCCACAAACTTCGATGCGCTTTTTTATCGCCATTGAAATAACAACAAACTCGCCACGACAGTCCTTGATACAAACAATTAGATTCTTTATTCTCATAAGATGGATGATAACGAGGGTTTACTCATTCAAGAAATCTACATTTTCACCGACGGTTACAAAGTAACTTTTGGAGTAAGATCGGGAATACTTGCAATACTCTCGGCCTTTTCATATCTATGCGACTGCCGAATTCACAAGTTTTCGATTCAAAATCTTCGTTTAGGAGGAAGTTGTACAGCGACTCGACGAAGTCTTGGTTCCGCAACGATAACATCGCTAAAGTTAGTTGATATAGGGTTCCTAGTTTGACGGGTATCAACTTTTGTTCTTGCCAGAGCGGGTGAGACTCTTGTGTCCCTGGGATATAGGGTTCCTAGTTTGACGGGTATCAACCTTTGTTGTTGCCAGAGCGGTTGAGACTCTTGTGTCCCTGGGATTTGTCAAGGACTTCAACTCAATATGCAGCCATTCTTACGACGAATAGTAGCAGTACTCACGGCACTGGCACTGCAAGAAACGGTTAAACACCTACTCTGCGATTTTCAAGTGCACTAAAATATTAGAATGAAATGTCCTGCCCTTCTCAGACCTCCCAAAATATAATCACTTTCGTAAAAAACTACTTTATGCTTCTCACCAGCCACTCTAGCAACATGACTGCCCCCGAAGAATTTTCAATATATTGATTAGGTGCTTTGTATCGGCATGTATGATCTTAAAACTATTTATACCCTATGGTCGTTCTCATACCACAAATTGGCTTTTCATTGGCACTCGTTTGCCTTTAGGCACCTTGATACGAGATTAAAGGTGGCCCTTTCAGTGTGAATAGGAGGGAAAAAGGTGCTTATGTATTAGTAGAAATTTTCTTTGCTTGTGTGAAAGTGCACCAAAGTATATGTATTTACATCATCTAACTAAAAAAACTAGTAAAACTCGTTACGACCTTGTTTGGCTTAATATTTGTTAGTAATGAATATAAAGGTGAAGAGGGAGGGGGTAGTTGAAGCATACATCAAACAGGGCGAACGTCAATAATATCCTTTTTAGCTAATTGAAATGTCACAGATATTTTTTTATTCAAAATATTTAATATACGCAGCAAGATTAAAACTAATTTTAGAGATCAGTCTTCGCTTGCGTTTTCCCCCACTTCCTTCCTTCTCCTTACTTAATTCATATACCTTAATATATCTCTCTTCTTCTCCCTCTCAATTAATCTCTCTCCTCTGCAGGGAAAATGAGAGACAGTCATGCAAAACTCACTACGAAGTTATTGACTAATTCCGAATTGGTGCTAACTCATCGGATGCAGAGCGGAACAGTAGGTAGCCACACTTCTAACAACAACGCTTAAATCTAATAAGTTAAATAAAGGCAGCGACTTTTTCAAAACCACCTACGTCTGAACCAGCTAAGTACGCTTTCAAAACCTCTGAAAAGAAGGACAATTGCCATTTCGTGGGGCATCAAAATGTTAAAACTTGCAGTTGAAAGCGTTGCAAGGGGATATAATTAGAACTAGTACCGTTTACTAATGAGATAGTTCTTCGCTAGTTCGGAACTGGTGCCATTCGCTGCATAGCGCCTAGGCCCTCTACTTTTCTTTCTGCCACTCCTTTTTTATACGTTTCATGAACATGAAATGGTATATTAACTTTGGTCCGATGTTTGTAACGTTGAGAAATATAGAAGATAGACTCACCATTAAGTATACCGAATTGATCAGGGCGACGTACTGAGTTGATATAGCCATGTCCGTCTGTCCGTCCGTCCGTCTGTCTGTTTCAACGAAAATTAGTCCCTAAAATTTTGAGATATCTCAATGAAATTTGGCACAAGGATGTATTTTTGTCTTATATTAGCCATTTCTCGGATCCGGTAGGATCGGACCACTATAACATATATCTCCCATACAAACGATCGTTCAGATAAGACGATTTTGGTCGTCTTCTGTGTAAGCCAGTTTTCAAAGCAAGCCGTGTGGAAGTAGAAAGGCCAGGGTGGGTAGACACAATTTTAGAAGCTTTAAAAGGAACGCAACAGAAGAATAATGGTGCAATCAAATGTTTCAAGTGCGGTAATCAAGGTCACATTGCTCGTCATTGCAGCACCGGTACTGGTAGTTCCAACAATGTGGGTGGCCGTAAACGCAAAGTTGGAGGAGATGAGCAAGAGCGTGTCAGATGTAAAGATCGCAAACTTGCCCCAGCTATTGAATGTCCTGTGATATCTGTGTCGCAAATTGAAAGGAAATCAAGCAGTCTTACCGTCAGAGGGAATGTGGATGGAAGGAGGGTGTACCGACTGTAGATACGGGCGCATCTCATTCCTTGATTCGATCTGATTTAGTCAACAGGAGAGTAAAACCGTTACCTGGAGCAAGGTTGCGTACGGTCACAGGCGAGTATAACCAAGTCCAGGGAGAAGTGATATGTGAAGTCTTAATTGGGAAGGTCATGGTTCTACACAAATTCATTGTGGGGGAGATTGTTGATGCAGTCATATTGGGAATGGACTTCTTAGTTGACCATGACATCAAAATCGATATGCAGAGAAGCGTTATGCGTTATGAGAACCAGGATGTACAACTTTAGTTTGGAGAAAGGGTTCAGCAGTAATCGTGTACTGGTGGAGAAGACTCGACTATCTAAAGTCAAAGGTAAAGGTTGATGGATCGAATGGGCCAAATAAATCAAAACCAAAGGTACCTGCGAGAAAAACACTGGCATGGACAAACCCTAATGGATGCACTAAAACGACTGAAAGAATTTTCCAGAAAGAATGCAAGGGTGGTTTCAAGCCAGCGCGCACTACTCTTGTGAAACGTCAAGACGATACTGATGATGCAAAGCCAATCCGTGAAGATCAAGCTCTGCGAAGTAGTTCTTCATTGGCCGAACAACAAAGTGTGAGGGGTGGTAAGGGGTACAATCATCTCTAAGCCGATACTGAGCAGTGACTTGTAGGCATATAACCAAATTAATCATTATGTCTACACATATGTCCATACAAGCAGCGGAGAGCAACGCACAACAATACTCCCAAAAGTAGGCAATAATTTGTGCAAGTATCACTCACATATACACGCACATATGAGAAGCTATATACGTGTATCTGTAGTTATAATTTTATAGCTAGTAACTAAGTAAATTCTGGAAATGCCTGGAAGTATGGAACGAGGAAATCGAAGAGTATAAAAGAGCGCAATCTGAGCAATGAACAATCAGTTTGATTTAAGCAAGCTATCAGTTGCGAAGTATAAGTGTTATTGTGAAGTACTTTAATAAAGGCCATTTTGCATTATTGAAGAGGGGAGTTATTTGTTCAACAGTTTAGTGATTCGAACGTTAGTAGAAGGTTGCAACTAAGGAGAATTTCAGTAAATTCGTTACAATACATTTTCTAATACCATGCTTGCAATCACTGCAAAGAGGAGTGATAATTTAATATAAGGTCTTCTTCCCTTTCTGCCTTAAAATTTTCTTGATTACTTTCCACACCTCACTATTAACTGAATTTATTTTACAGCATATTAAAATCTCCTCTTTTGGGTAAAGAGTTAATATAATAAAATGAAAACAGTTTCACACATCAAATGGGCATTCCTTCTAGCCGCAGGCGTAAGGTTTAACATGTTACAAAAAGGGACACATGTCCGGCATCCTTCTAATTTCATACGAGCACATATTGTCCGAGTCAGTCATTTATGGTCAGAGCATCACATATTTGTGGAAATTTGTATACATTATTGCTGACCTTTATATATCCTGGGTTTAGCTAAGAGGTGCGGATAAAAGGGACGGGATCATTATTATGATAATTATGTGCCTTATTGTGTGAAGCTAAAATTAATTAAGCTGTTTATAATGCGATAATGTCAATCTCGTTTTTTTTGGCTGTGCTGCTGTGTGACTAAATGTCGTGAACATAAAAGCTGATTTCACTGTTCTATAAGAAACATCTCTGATATAGTAAAACGGTGCTAATTCAGCTAGTGAATAGAACCATTTTTTAAAGAATTCAATATGTTCAAGGTGGTCTTAAGAAGCCCCATCATAACAAAGCACCATTAAGGTACTAGCCGACCATCTCGGGAAAGATTTATATGACCACATTAAACCGTCTAGGCCATAACGCCCCCCTCCCCCACCTCCTGGTTCCATGGAGAACTTGGGGTCGCAAGAGCCTCACCTGCTAAATATGTGTATGATACATTCATATTTGTTACAGGATCCCCCTCGCGTAGGTGAGTTTGATAACTGGGTTGCGGAAGCTTTGAAGCTATAAAGCTTTGTATTGCGCTTATCAACCCCTTGGATCCCTTAAACCTATGTCTTCAGCCTAAGCGATCACATGGTAGCCAGTCCTTATCAATAATAAAGGTAAATTGTTCACTGCAAGGAATTGCAGCGGAGAGGTCAGGGAACGTCTTGGTTGGGTGTTGTCGGATATAGGGCATTTAAACTATTTCATTAGGTGGTTGCTCCCATTAGAATTTCTTTTAGACAGTACACCACGCAGTCTACATTGAGACAAATTTGGCGAACACCTTACATATATTTGCTTCTCTCCACAAACTAGTTCAGGTGACAATCAAATCATGTGGTTTTGTTTCCGAAGGTATTAAGACTAAGCCTTCTAATTTCTCGATTTTGTTAGGGAAGAAATTTGCTCGCGAGTATAGGCTTCCCGCGAATGTCTAGAAAAACTCGTAAGGCTCATTCAGTCGCTGAATGGGCAGTAAATATTATATCGAGCTTACGATTTCTTCTCGAATACTAGCGAGACTTTTGAGAAGAAAGCGTAAGGTCTATATAAATCTAATACTGCCAGGGTGGCAACTTAAATTGTAGGCACTAAATAAGAATAGCTTTCCCTTGGTTCATCTTTGCTGACAGCAGCGGAAAAGGAACGTTACTTGGCAGTTTAGTTGAGCATGCGCTTGTCTGGACCTAAATGTGAGGGTCAGAGGCCTGCGGCCCAGATAATTTTTATCAAAAAGCGTTTTGATAACTGCCTGTCAGAGAGTATTAATTAAGTTTTTTTGAAAGAGGTTAAGCGTAATTAGTAGCGGTGACACGCGCCTGGAAGACACTGTAGTGATCTGGAACCACAATAATTTAGCTGACACCAAGCTCCTGACATAGTACTACGCACTGGTCGCTTGAGAGAATTATGAAAGGTGAAATTATCAGCAGAGGCGGAAGCGTACAGTAGTCTGTCCTACCTGGAATGATGTGTAAGCATTTCATTTAGAAGTTTTATTGCCAACTGGTTTGAGGTCAGTCCATACATAATTTCAAACATAAGGCGATGCAAAATAGTAGAGATCTTCTGCTGCGTCCGTAGTAGCAAGACACCCATCTGGAAGGTGCTGTAATAATAAGGAGTGCAAATAATTCAGCTGAAAAAGTACTCACTATTCTCGTATCTTAAGAGAAAACTTAAAACGTTAGTTTATCAACCAGGATGGAAGGCGGCGCGCAGAAGTCTGTCCAGCTAGGGATGGTGCTGGAGCCGGTCACATCTCGAATACTTATTGGCCAACTGCTCAGCCCGATCAGTGTACGTGTTGTCGAAGACCGGCTTATTACCAACAGTGCCGAACGCTGCACTACTTCCATCCTCTGGTCCGTGGAAAAAGCGTTTGGTGCTGTGACAAAGACATGAACGCCATAAAAGAGAATGAGCTTGGTCAGCAATAGTAAAGCGAATTTACCGCCAATTTTGAGAGCACTCAGTGTAGTCGAAGCCTCACAATCCCAGTCCTCATAGCTTCCACATTAATCCCAATGTACTAAACCTGTCTGATAGCACCACCGGTCGACGTAATGTGGTGGTAGCGTGCTTGGCTACCTCACCGAAGGCACTAGGTTCAAGCAACGGGAAAATACTATCAGATATTTTTGAAAAAGTGTTTCTAAGCGGGAATGCCCCTCAGCAGTTGTTTGGAAAACACTTCGAGTATATTTATGCTATGGAAAGATTCTCAGCGAAAATTCATCTAGTTCCACTAGGCTTGACTTAAATCGCGTCTTCGGTACATCGCCCTTGGTTTTTTTTTTTTGTAGCAGCATTATTACTCCCCCAATTTTGTGTGGCTCAAATTTTACTGAACCTATTCGTTAAGTAAACCAGCCCATTGGACTATTATATATTCAGACAAGGTCATGGCACACAGTTACCTTTGTAAACAACCCATTAGTTTAGCGGCAAATGTGTGCAGAAAATGTTTAACAGGGCACCAGCATAGGTCATCGCTTGGAAGCCTCTACCCTCTAGGCTCTGAAGGAAGTCGTTCACAAACCCGACCCAAAGCAAGAGAGAAAGAACACGTCCCTCTTTACCGCTCGGCCACTTAGACTGTGATAGAAGGTTTAAGACTCCTTCAATATTAAGAGTAGGCATCTTTACTCTCAAGGTACTCCTCTATAAGTTGGAAACCGAATGAAGATTCGTTGTTGGAGACCTGCCCTTATAATAGGGGTGCTGGGACTCTTCGGGAATCGAGTTTTTCAAAGAAATGAGAACAGCCTGATTGTTCTATAGCCTTTGTCAGAGATATGTGATTTGACCATGTTTATTAAAGCAATTCTGCAAAGAAATCTCACGTAAAGGTGAATGTGTTACATGTATTATCCTACAAATAGTTTGACATTTATTTAAGTTATTTAACATTCGCTGACTTTATGCAACATACCTACACATACCTTGCGTGCCGTACCATGTCATATATCTAACAGAACGTCAGACGCAAATTACCCATTGTCATCGTAAATGGCCAAAGCTGTTGCTTTGAATCGACGCGCTTTACTTACCAACGCCTTACGGTCAAATCGGCGTTTAAAAATGACATTCTGTGGCAACATTCTCGGTTTGTCGGTTAAGTGACCGGAAAATTGGGATCCTTTATGGCACATTTGTTACACACACACATATGCAAAGGAACAAACAGGCGCACATACTTACACATATGGGAATGAAATGTAAAAGGACGTGTTTATACAGACTTCACGTGCTGCCGCTGAATAGCCAAGCCACTTAAGCAAACGCTTGACGGCGATGGCGCTTCGCATTCAAAAGAACAAGTGTCGACACAGATTTGTACAAAAAAAAAAACCGAACAAATAAACACACGCACGCATGCTTTCAAAAACCTTTACATAAACATCCAAAAAGCTTGGCGTTCCAATCCAATGTAAAGGGCATTCTTACAGTGGCACACACTTTGCTGTTGACGATGCACACACACACACCGACTCATTGGCATACAATGTGAAATCATGTCTCGGTGACGCAGCCATGCATAAAAAGGACTTGGCGCACATCCTTTAGATTTATATTTGTATAAATTTTTATATAGTATTGTATAGTATATATAAAAAGGAATTTATTCTAAGGATTCAACACGTCAAACAATAAAGCAACAAGCAATAGGACGGTTAGAGGACGAACGATAAACACAAGGCTACGAAATGGCGCACTTCAACAAGCGCACACGAGGAAATGAGCGCATTTGTGGACAACAGTTGGGCTGCTTTACTACCAAGGATATGGACGAAATATTTGCTACTGGCGGCGGCATGCCGCTACAGAATGGTTTTGCCCTTTTTTTCAATACTGAGCAACCTTTTTATAATTTTTGATTTTGTTTTTTGAATGGGCCTTTCGTAGAGGATGAGAATGAGACGGGTTAAGCGGTGTACATTGCTTTGGTGAATTTGGCATGCAGCGTGTGCCGTGCGGTATGTGCCTTGCTGCCTTGCTGCCATCTGTTTGTGTAGTGTGGTATGAGCGTGTGAAAGCAAGCGGAAACCAGTAGAATAACATAGAAAGCACAGTAAAAATAAATATATTTTATCTCAACAGCTTAGTGTAAGATGAGCTGATTTCTGGGTTTAAGTTGTGAAAACAACGAGGATTAGCCTTTAACAAATATGCTCATGTGTGAGTGTGTGGCTTACAAGTTAATAATCGTTTGATGCATGGAATGAGCGCAAAGGAAGACTTCATTCGAGTTGATTTTGTAAAGAAAAAGTGGGCTTTGGTTATTTGCAAAATGGTTAATGTTGATGCTAATGTTGATGAAGATAATTGGGTATTTTATTTTGCAACAACGATCATATGAATCAAGGATGTTGCATAACTGGTGCAGTGTACCTAATACAGTGTGTGGTAAGCCCTTCTATATTTGTATGACAAATTTTGATAAATTGTTTTTATATATTGTTGAAAAAAATATAAAAAAAACTTCTTTGAGTTGAGTAGTTAAAATTACTTACTTACTTAAGTTAATTTATTTGTACAAATGAAACTTGGACAACGCAAAGAGATTGCCAATGTAGACAAACTGTGGTATACACTACAACATCTTATGAATGATATTAATTACTACTTATAACAGAGCTCGCCCAGTAGTTGTGGGAAAGGCAAAGTTTTGACTGAACTTTGTCTTGACTTTGACTTTACATTAACTCTATTTTAACTCAATTTTAACTCGACTTTGCCTTGACACTTACTTGATTTAAACTCAACTTTGACTCGACCTTTCCTTGACTTTGACTCAAAATTGACTTGCCATTGACTCGAATCTGACTGGTTCGACTTTGCTTTAATTTTACGTTGACTTTACTCGACTTTTACCCAACCTCTATTCGTTCGTATTGAATTTTGTCTCGACTTTGGCTCGAATTAGATTCCGCTTTCCCTTGCCTTTAACTCGACCTTCACTCGACTTTTGAACGACTTTGCGTTGACTTTGACTTGAGTTTGCTCAACTTGTACTCGACTTTGAGCCATATTTACTTCCATTTTGACTCCAATTTTGCCTTGAATTTGACTCGGATATGACTCGAACTTGGCTTGCCTTTGCTCGGTTTTGTCTCGATCTTGAGGCAACTTACACTCGATTTTGACCCGACTTTGCCTTGACTTTGAGCCGATTCTTTCGCGATTTCGCCTTGAATTTGTCTCCCCTTTGTTTTGACTTTGAGTCGACTTTGTCTTAACTTTGACTTGATTTTTACTCGGCTTTGACTCGGATTTGCTTTGACTTTTGCTCGATTTTGTTTAGACTTTTATCGACTTTACCTTGACTAAGACTCGATTTTCACTCATTGTTGAGTCGTCTCTGTCTTGATATAAACTCGTTTGTGCTTTGACTTTGCCTCGATTTTGGCTTGACTTTACGTTGAATTTGGCTCGACTTTGCCTTGACTTTAACTCGACATTGATCGGGTCTTCGAAGACAAATAAAAGGAATATTTATTGCTGAAATTGCATAAATAGAGGAATGCCTGTACGATATAGTCCAGGGACTAATAAATAAATTACAAATTGGCGGGACGGGACTTATATGTTCTATACCGATTCCAAAGGGCATATGCAAGTAAACGAATTTTCGTTGAGAAGCTTTTCATTGTCGAAATACACTTGGAGTGTTGCCAAACCACTGTCAAGGGGCGACTCCTCTTAGGAAAACTTGTTTCTAATTCAACCCGGGACTTTTGGTGTGATAGACGAGCATGCCACCGCCACAGCACGCTCCTGCTAAGGTAGGTTCTTGCCCATCCTCACCGTGGCGGTGGTTTTGCTCAACGTCAACAACTATTTTGTAGGGAAACCAAATTCACCACATAGGGACCTCTATTTCATATTTGACGGCGAAATCTACAGACACGTAATATGTATCAATTTTTTGTTCACGCTTTCCTCACATCATTTGTGCATAGTGAAATTATGGTCGATGGTAATTTTACCAGATATGAAGACAAGGTAATAAGGTCCAATTGGGCTGTCTATTATGGGTTTCCATCTTTCGCCGACTATGTTTGACATCACCTTATATACGATCCTCAGGCATCTGGTACCGAAAAAATTGGCGCAATTTCTTGTGGATTCAGCAAGACACCTATATTTCGTCCCACCAATTTCCGCATGAAAAACGATTTGAGCGGTTCCAGGTTCCAGGTGCAGAACATAAGATATCCTTCGCGGGAGGAATTGAAAGAAGGCTTAGACAGTGTAGAGGAATTGTGTTCTACACGGACGGCGCGAAAACTAAAAACGCAACTTTAAATGACTTGTGTAGTGTCCTCCAGCCGGGATTCACGCCATAGAGAGTGCAGTCATACTGCTCTAGGACAGTACGGTTTCAGATACCGACGCAACGTTCTTTGCCGACAGCCAAGGCGTCTTAAAGCCTTTACAATTCAATTCATAAAATGTGAAGTTGGAGGGAATAAATTTGCAGATAAGATAGGCAGAAAGTGCTTCGAGATTGACATAAGCGAGGCGGACAGCTTCGTACGATCACCAATGGGTTATACCCTGAGGTAAGTTGAGGAATATGAGATTAGGCAGTAGATTCTACTCTGAGTAGAAGTGTGGGAAGTTTCCATGCACGCTCTCTTATATAACCTAATCTTAGGGCTGATCGTTTTTTGTTCGCTCGATTGAGAGGGATATAGCTAGTTGAATTTTTTTATGTTGAAAACTTTTGCTTGATAAGACCATATTTTGGGGCACCGGCGAAGTCGATCAGCCTTAATCCATTAGCTAAGGTGTCCTCCAACCTTTCAAGTTTAGCGAAAGATACACATTTTTAGAAATTTTTTTTAGAATTACTTTGATGTTTCTAACAAGATATTGTTGACCGATCACTTTCCCTTGTATCGCCACTTAATATTTTGCGCACTCGTAGCCACGCCTTTTACTATAGGAACATAGAGTTTCTATTTCTCAATTAACCTCTTAAACTCCTTTAAACCAGAAGAGATATAAGCAATTATCACGGATTTGTGATTTTTTACAATATTAAATATTTCGATAAAAATTGGTGCAACGCACCATCAGGAAAGAATCTTCTACAGGAAGTATGATTTGGAAGTATGATTTAAACCAATACTCCTGCCATGATCAATCTTTTGACAAGCAGACTCGACTATGGTTATTCTTGTAGCGATAAAGATACTTGCCGAATGTTTTGGGTTATCGATGGTGATGGTCCTTTGTCAGATATAGATCTGGTACGTTATGGTAACAAGCACCATTTAGGAACAAGCTGGACTACTTCGGAGACGATTTGATATGACCACATTGAACCTTCTGGGATGGCCTCCTCCCACAGACCTCAGTTCCATGAAACTTCGGTGTGCCAGAGCCTCAGCTGCTAAAAAAAAACAGGATGCGCCATGGGTAGGTGGGGTTGATAATTGGGTTTGAGGAGCTATAAATTGCGTTGGCATTGTATATTTTAGTCGCTTCTTACGACAGGCAGACCTGTCGAGGGTGTATTCTAAGCCCGTCTAAACCGCTGGGGGTCGAAAATTGCTGTTTTTTCTAATTGCATCCTGTTGCATATATTTATACATTTGTACACAACATACTCTGAATATTTGCATGTACAGAAGTTGTGCATATGATGATAAATTAAAATTGAAAATTGCTCAAAAATTTCTTTCGTACACTACTTTATTGCACTCGCCGTTTAACAACAACAAACCAGATTATTAGCTGTACTGAAAGTTCGGTGTTCACAGGTGACAAGATCTGAAACCTATATTCTCCCACCTGTTTCATAGTTTCATCATTCCTTGCAGACAAACATATTTAACTACTCTCTTTTTCAACAAAATAATCGACCCAACCGCTCAACTATCATCACAGCAATAAACTCTGGTCGCCCAAGCGCTGTCCAGAAACTAATCCAACAATTAAAATCTCTAATCTACTAATTGCAACATGTTTTTAATTGTTTTTACTACGCTATGTTTTCACTTACTTTTCTGTTATTTTTCTCCTCTTTTTACATCCAGAATTGCTAAATGTTTGACGCGAACCCGCCTCACAACTTTGATTATCATCCAATAATGCTTACTCTGAGTGGCCACTTCGAAGTGCTCTGTATGATAAGTTTGTGGCAGTGAATGAAGCTCATCATTTGTGTCACAAAAATGTTAATAACAAACACATACAACCACAAATTCCACTATTCCCTGTTTTTCCTTTTGCTTACCAACTGTTCTGTTTTTTTTTCGCAAATATAATAGAAGCTCTTCAACCAAACTTAACTCAAGTTAACCTAACCTCAAATGGTCTAAAAATGGACAAAGAGCACATAAACTTAACTAAATTTGTAAAAATACTGCAGACGTTTTTTTATTGTTTGTTTGTTGCTGTGTGTAAATGCTAAACGCCACTAAAGGCGACAAATAGCCAAGCCACAGTGAATCGTTAGCAATTTTCCATGAACTGGTTCATTGTAGCGATAAGTGGATGACAAGCTCGTGAATAAGTCAAATGTTCCAGAGACCAAATGAGAACTGGCGTTTTATTTGTTGGAATGCTTTACATTCATTTTTGTAACGAAGTTCCTGGTAATAAGTAGTACGAAATGGAGCGGTCATTGTATTTGTTGTGGCAAAGTTTTGGCCGCCAATCAGCTTATTGCATACCACAAGTCTACTCATTTGTTGCTTGACCTTGGACTTTTGAAAAGGAAATAAGAAAGTGCTGACTATTATTTTTTTTTGTGGTGACAATAACAGACTTTTTATTCAATATTTTCAAACTTGTGTCGTTTATTGACTTGACTTGGTTTCCAACCAGGTCTCACTCAGTGGATATCTTCTATCTCTGCCGTAGAACGCAACAACTAATTTTTAAAAATACTCTTTCAGAGGACATTAATGTTCCCTCTGGCGTCCCACAGGGCAGTCATCTTGGTCCAATTCTGTTCTTGCTATTTATTAATGATATCTGTACCATAATAAAATATTCCAAAATTTTAATGTATGCTGATGATGTGAAACGTTTTAGGTCTTATGCGTCCATTGCTTCAAGCGGATTTAAACTGCTTAGTTGTTTGGTGCAACGCGAATTCAATGCCGCTGAACATCAATAAATGTAAGTTCATGTGCCTCTCTCGGAGATCTTTGCCAGCAGCCTCTTACGTAATTGATAATTTTTGTCTTGCATCAGTAAATTATTTTGTTGACTTGGGAGTCACGATGGATGCTAAACTTAGTTTCAACCTTCATATTATGACTTCTGCCAATAAGGCTAGAGGTGTTCTATCATTCGTGAAGAGATGGTCTAAAGAATTTAGTGACCCTTATGTAACCAAAGCCCTTTTTACCACATTAGTTAGACCGATACCAGAATATGGATCAGTAGTCTGGAATCCACGATATTAAGTTCATGCAGATAGGCTTGAGTCAATACAGAAGCAATTTTTACTTTTTTCTTTAAGGAATTTTCATTGGGACTCTGCATATAATCTTCCACCTTATACTAGTCGGTTAAGGCTTATCAATCTTCCAACTCTCGCTAGCCCTAGAGAAATGCTAGGCGTATTATTTATGGATAAACTACTGAATGGACTAATTTCTAGCCCCTTTCTTTTGAACGAAGTAAACTTCAATGTCCCATCACGAGCGTCAAGACATTACAAACCTCTTTTATTGAGGCAGTGTAGAACTAATTTCGAATTAAATGAACCTTTCCGGGGTTTGCGCTATGATTTTAACCCTCACCCGAATTCATTTGATATAACGGATTCACTTTTTACTATAAGGAAAACTGTCCTAACCTATCTTAACTCGTAACAAAATAAATATAAAAAAAATAAAAATCTTTATATGCTAAATCGTTAACTTATTTAACAATTTACTATATGTATAATTTTTTACTGTTATGTATATTATACTCAGCTGATGATTTTTATCCTGTAGCTGAGCAGTTTTAGATCTCGACGCTTAACAAACCTCCGCCTATCAACAACTCGGCAAAAACAAAAACAAATCCATGCGTCATGCGGATGCGCTCCTCGTGTCGGTTGGGCGGGTTTTGGAGGGTATTAATCCGTTGGGGTTATTATTATTATAACACACTAACAAAATACGACTATACATTTGTTAATTGTAAATTTGGCGGCCGCCGTGGTGCGATAGTAGCGTGCTCCGCCTATCACACCGAAGATCCTGGGTTCACACCCCGGGTAAAGCAACATCAAAATTTTAGAATCAAGGGTTTTCAATTAGAAGAAAATTTTTCTAAGCGGGGTCGCCCCTCGGCAGTGTTTGGCAAGCACTCCGAGTGTATTTCTGCTATGAAAAGCTCTCAGTGAAAACTCATCTGCCTTGGAGTCGGCATAAAACAAGTAGGTCCCGTCCCGCCAATTTGTAGGAAAAATTAGAAGGAGCACGACGCAAATTGGAAGAGAAGCTCGGCCTAAGATCTCTTCGGAGGTTAACGCGCCTTACATTTTTTTATACTCAGTTGAGCAGAGCTCACAGAGTATATTAAGTTTGATTGGATAACGGTTGGTTGTACATATATAAAGGAATCGAGATAGATATAGACTTCCATATATCAAAATAATCAGGATCCAAAAAAAATTTGATTGAGCCATGTCCGTCCGTCCGTCCGTTAACACGATAACTTGAGTAAATTTTGAGGTATCTTGATGAAATTTGGTATGTAGGTTCCTGAGCACTCATCTCAGATCACTATTTAAAATGAACGATATCGGACTATAACCACGCCCACTTTTTCGATATCGAAAATTTCGAAAAACTGACAAAATGCGATAATTCATTGCCAAAGGCGGTTAAAGCGATGAAACTTGGTAGATGGGTTGAAGTTATGACGCAGAATAGAAAATTAGTAAGATTTTGGACAATGGGCGTGGCACCGCCCACTTTTACAAGAAGGTAATTTAAAAGTTTTGCAAGCTGTAATTTGGCAGTCGTTGAAGATATCATGATGAAATTTGGCAGGAACGTTACTACTATTAGTCTATATGTGCTAAATAAAAATTAGCAAAATTGGATGAAGAATACGCCCACTTTTTAAAAAAAAAATTTTTAAATTCAAATTTTAACCAAAAATTTAATATCTTTACTGTATATAAGTAAATTAAGTCAAAATTCAACTCCAGTAATGATATGATGCAACAAAATACAAAAATAAAAGAAAATTTCAAAATGGGCGTGGCTCCGCCCATTTTCATTTAGTTTGTCTAGAATACTTTTAATGCCATAAGTCGAACAAAAATTTACCAATCCTTCTCAAATTCGGTAGGAGCATAGATTCTATGACGGTAACTGTTCCCTGTGAAAATGGGCGAAATCGGTGGAAGACACGCCCAGTTTTTATACACAGTCCACCGTTTGTCCTTCCGCTCGGCCGTTAACACAATAACTTGAGCAAAAACCGATATATCTTTACTAAACTTAGCCCACGTACTTATCTGAACTCACTTTATCTTGGTATAAAAAATGGCCGAAATCCGACAATAACCACGCCCACTTTATCGATATCGAAAATTACGAAAAATTAAAAAAATGCCATAATTCTATACCAAATACGAAAAAAGGGATGAAACATGGTAACTGGATTGGTTTATTGACGCAAAATATAACTTTGGAAAAAACTTTGTAAAATGGGTGTGACACCTACCATATTAAGTAGAAGAAAATGAAAAAGTTCTATAAGGCGAAATCAATAGCCCTTGGAATCTTGGCAGGAATATTGTTAGTGGTATTGCATATATAAATAAATTAGCAGTACCCGACAGATGATTTTCTGGATCACCTGGTCCACATTTTGGTCGATATCGCGAGAACGCCTTCACATATACATCTAAGGGCCACTCGCTTTTAAAACCCTCATTAATACCTTTAATTTGATATCCATATCGTACAAACACATTCTAGAGTCACCCCTGGCCCACCCTAATGGCGATATCTCGAAAAGGCGTCCACCTATAGACCTAATGCCCACTCCCTCTTAAAATGCTCAGTAACACCTTTCGTTTGATACCCATATCGTAAAAACATTCTAGAGTCACCCCTGGCCCACCCTAATGGCGATATCTCGAAAAGGCGTCCACCTATAGACCTAATGCCCACTCCCTCTTAAAATGCTCAGTAACACCTTTCGTTTGATACCCATATCGTACAAACATTCTAGAGTCACCCCTGGCCCACCCTAATGGCGATATCTCGAAAAGGCGTCCACCTATAGACCTAATGCCCACTCCCTCTTAAAATGCTCAGTACCACCTTTCGTTTGATATCCATATCGTACAAACACATTCTAGAGTCACCCCTGGCCCACCCTAATGGCGATATCTCGAAAAGGCATCCACCTATAGACCTAATGTCCACTCCCTCTTAAAATGCTCAGTACCACCTTTCGTTTGATATCCATATCGTACAAACATTCTAGAGTCACCCCTGGCCCACCCTAATGGCGATATCTCGAAAAGGCGTCCACCTATAGACCTAATGCCCACTCCCTCTTAAAATGCTCAGTAACACCTTTCGTTTGATACCCATATCGCACAAACATTCTAGAGTCACCCCTGGCCCACCCTAATGGCGATATCTCGAAAAGGCGTCCACCTATAGACCTAATGCCCACTCCCTCTTAAAATGCTCAGTAACACCTTTCGTTTGATACCCATATCGTACAAACATTCTAGAGTCACCCTTGGTCCACCTTTATGGCGATATCTCGAAAAGGCGTCCACCTATAGAACTAAGGATTACTCCCTTTTAAAATACTCATTACCACCTTTCATTTGATACCCATATCGTACAAACACATTCTAGAGACACCCTGGCCCACCCTAATGGCGATATCTCGAAAAGGCGTCCACCTATAGACCTAATGCCCACTCCCTCTTAAAATGCTCAGTAACACCTTTCGTTTGATACCCATATCGTACAAACATTCTAGAGTCACCCCTGGCCCACCCTAATGGCGATATCTCGAAAAGGTGTCCACCTATAGACCTAATGCCCACTCCCTCTTAAAATGCTCAGTAACACCTTTCGTTTGATACCCATATCGTACAAACATTCTAGAGTCACCCTTGGTCCACCTTTATGGCGATATCTCGAAAAGGCGTCCACCTATAGAACTAAGTATTACTCCCTTTTAAAATACTCATTACCACCTTTCATTTGATACCCATATCGTACAAACACATTCTAGAGTCACCCCTGGCCCACCCTAATGGCGATATCTCGAAAAGGCGTCCACCTATAGACCTAATGCCCACTCCCTCTTAAAATGCTCAGTAACACCTTTCGTTGATACCCGTATCGTACAAACATTCTAGAGTCACACCTGGCCCACCCTAATGGCGATATCTCGAAAAGGCGTCCACCTATAGACCTAATGCCCACTCCCTCTTAAAATGCTCAGTAACACCATTCGCTTGATACCCATATCGTACAAACACATTCTAGAGTCACCCCTGGCCCACCCTAATGACGATATCTCGAAAAGGCGTCCACCTATAGACCTCATGCCCACTCTCTCTTAAAATGCACAGTAACACCTTTCGTTTGATACCCATATCGTACAAACATTCTAGAGTCACCCTTGGTCCACCTTTATGGCGATATCTCGAAAAGGCGTCCACCTATAGAACTAAGGATTACTCCCTTTTAAAATACTCATTACCATCTTTCATTTGATACCCATATCATACAAACACATTCTAGAGTCACCCCTGGCCCACCCTAATGGCGACATTTCGAAAAGCGTCCACCTATAGACCTAATGCCCACTCCCTCTTAAAATGCTCAGTAACACCTTTCATTTGATTCCCATATCGTACAACTAGAGACACCCCTGGTCCACCTTTATGGCGATATCTCGAAACGGCGTCCACCTAGGGAACTAAGGATCACTCCTTTTCAAAATACTCATTAACAGCTTTCATTTGATACACATATCGTACAAACATATTCTAGAGTCACCCCTGGTCCACCTTTATGGCGATTTCTCGAAAAGGCGTTCACCTATAGAACTAAAGCCCATTCCCTTTTAAAATACTCGTTATCACCTTTCATTTGATACCCATATCGTACAAACACATTCTAGAGTCAGCCCTGGTCCATCTTTATGGCGATATCCCTAAATGGCGTCCATCCATAGAACTATGGCCTACTCTCTCTTAAACTACTCTTTAATACCTTCCATTTGATACACATGTCATACAACCACATTCCAGGGTTACCCAGGTTCATTTTCCTACATGGTGATTTTCCTTATTTTGTCTCCATAGCTCTCAACTGAGTATGTAATGTTCGGTTACACCCGAACTTAGCCTTCCTTACTTGTTTTGTTTTAAATTTAGCAACATCAAATTCCGTAGTTTATTTTTGCTACATTGAAAAGCAAATTTGTCAATACAAAACAAAATGTGAAAGATAAATTTTAAAAATTAAAATTTGCCCACGATCTATTGGTTTTATTTGCTAAGGGATACGTTTCCTATACAAATGCACAAGACTCTGAACTTCCTTATTATTTCTTGGTCAAACTGACACACTTGTCCATGGCCTGGATATCAACAAAATTCAATGATGTTACCGTATCCATTTGCGGTATACCAACTTCCAAGAACCAAACTTTGAATTCTGTAGTATCCGAAGGTGCTTATTGTTTTTCTAAATCCAGGGGGCTCAACAAATCTGATTAAAGTAGTCAAACGACAACAACGTCTATAAAAACATCTACATTATTTTTTATATTGAAATGTGAAACAACGACGCAAAGCCGTAAAATTCATGACGATACTGCGAAAGCAACAACAACAATTAACGAAGTACAATTAAATATTACATGCTTAACATGAGTACCTGACATCGTATGGCTTTACCTCACGGTGTCACACACGGTTCTAATTATATGATCAGTGGTCTAACGAACACTCCATGTTCCTTGGTAAGATTCAAGGTATATAAATGGTGATTTCTTTTCTAGACGAATATGTCGCCACTTTCAGGGGCAAACATTTTTAATATTCTCACTTTGCCCTGTGAAATTGTAGCCACTTAAAATGTTCAGTGCCACCCTGCATGACTAGAAAAGAACAAAAATTGGAAACATTTTTACAAAAAATGCAGTTCGTGTGGTTGTTCGCTGTCAAATGTGATCGCAAATTGCTTTTGAGTGAGGCATGATGCGACACATACCCTATAAAAACCTAACTTTGTATGGCAGCCATAGTTCTGAAAAATCCCATTTGTAGGGAAGGTGACACGCCCTCTTTTCCCCAATTCCACATTTTACTGGAGCTGTTTGGACTTAACCTCATATAGTTCCTTACCAATGTTCATTATCCTACCATTAGTACATCCAGAGATATGCAGTATGATAACTCTATTTATATGTGAGGTACCGCCCCCTTCTCCCCCACCCCACATTTTCCTGGTGGTGTTAGGGATTGACCTCATATAACTCCTTACCGAATTTCAATGTTCTAGCATGAATACCTTCAGAGTTATGTAGTACCAAATATTCATTTTGCATGGAAGGTGGCACGCCCCTTTTATATATCGATATTATTATACCTTTCATGAAAATGAAATGGTATATTAATTTCGTCACGAAACCCAAAATTGTAAGTCCTTAAAGAAAAATAGATAGACCCACCATTAAGTATACCGAAATAATCAGGTTGAAGAGCTGAGTTGATTTAGCCATGTCCGTCTGTCCGTCTGTCCGTCTGTCCGTCTGTCTGTTTGTATGCAAACTAGTCCCTCAATTTTTGAGATATCTTGATAAAATTTGGTGAGCGGGTGTATTTGGGTGTCCGATTAGACATTTGTCGGAACTGGCCGGATCGGACCACTATAGCATATATCCTCCATACAACCGATTTTTCAGAAAAAGAGGATTTTTGTCATATCTTACTCAATTTAACAGATTGAAGCTTCAAACTTCACCATATACTTTCGTATATTGCACATATTGTTGCCTGAAAAAATTGATGAGATCGGTCGTATATATAGTATATATCACCCACAACCGATTGTTCAGATAAGAAACTTTTCGTAATTACTGCCCTATTTTAAGGGCTAGAGGCTTCAAATTTCAACGAATGCTTACGTATATAGCATATATTGTTGTCTGAAAAAATCATAGAGATCGGTGGTATATATATTATATACTTCATATAAACTGTAATTTTGACCCCTTTTTTACGGCTAGAAGCTCAAAATTCATCAAGTTTCATCAAATAGTTACGTTTACTTCATATATTTTTGAAATACGTGATTCGTAGTCGTAGTTTTTACATGCAGACCACAAAAAACGTGAAGCTTTGCATCCTCACACAAAGTACCTACCTATTTTTTATTTTATATTTATCTTAAAAATCGTTTAGGTATGTAGATCTGTTCACTAGATATTTCTTATCTTATACCTCCGATTATTCGGAGATTACGAACGGGATAAAATTATTGTTCAGCCCCATTCATGAAAGGTATGAAGTCTTCGGCATAGCCGAAGACAGTCCCGTCCTTACTTGTTTTTAGCCTATGACCATCCTTGGAAGGGTTCTAATGGGTTGTGCAAATTTGGTTGGGATCGTTCGATCCGTTTAGGACGCAACTCGATCTATACCTACATACATACATAATTTAAATTTTATATATATAGAAGACAGATAATAACGTAAAAAAGCAAGAAAAATTAAAAATTAGTAAAAATCCGTTTTGTGATAAGAAACTACTATTTAGATTAGTATTATATACTTCATTACAGTCAATACAAAAATTCATTCAGCTGACCCCCTCCAATATATAGAATGTTTATTAATCTTACCAAATGGTTTGATTAAACACACTCAGGGTACATCATGTAACTGGTTCCAGGAGAATGTTCATCAAAATGACGCCTAGAGCGCTCCTTGGGCCCGGTACCTTCGGCCGAGCACCACAGAAATCAACAAACAAAATCTCTCGAAACCTCCTGTTGTGCTTACGACTTCTTTTTGCATCTTTCATTTCAGATTATCGAGGTCTCCTTCTATGTGAATTATAAATAGAGTCCTAAGGAACTAACTCCCTAAGGCGCTGATAAATACAGCAATTGCCCTAGGGAATTTTTACAAACTATCGGTATAACACACCCTCCGCATTATATTATCTGAATATTTGCGTTTAATGCTGCAGCAACAAAAGCGCGTCTCCTGGTTTATTGTTGTGATCAGCGCTCTATCCATCACATCAAACCTTGCGTTGGTGCCTTGTCTCCTTTAGTCATCTCAAGGTCTCAGTGTTATTGCAACTTAAAAACTAACCTTGCATGAATCGAATAAAAAAGTATGTTTACTATGTTAATCCCGCATCTTCCAGGCATTAAATAGCTCCTTTTCTACAGAATTAAACCTTTGTAAAGACATCTGCCCATAGGAATAGCTGCGATTGATTGGCGCCTTATTCAGGGACTGTTTCGTAGAATTTTTCATCCTCTTTGGGAAGACCTTAGTTACAGTGTTACCCCACAAACGTGCCTCTCTCTCTCTGTTGGAACTCTATCACGATTTTTCTCGCTTTCAGTTTGTAATATTGCGAAATACATGTATGTTCGATTTTGCGAGTTTCCGTCTCACTTTTTCTAACAGCTTTAGAGGCAGTTGACTGGTTGTTGTGTATAGCCTGTCCCATGATCCTAAAGTTGCGCCAGTTTTACTATCCATTTTACGTCTTAAAAGCGGTTTTTGGCACTTCAGCAAGTTGCCGTTGAGATATCACAGTCTTTCGGGCTCATGGCAAGCGCACGCTCTGCCGATCATTTTGATCAACCACGACTTCCGAGCACTGCATTATGGTTATTTCTGTCAGTGGTGGGTCTTTCTTTTCTTCTCTGCTTCGAACACTTTCCCATTCCATGCCTTTCTCTGCGCTCTTCAGTTGTCGCACTCTCACCGAGATCGCCGAACCTACGTTTAGCTTTCCACGTCAGACTCGTCACTTTGAACGTTACATTCCTCCATGGGTTGTGTCCACATTTTACCCCTCTATATAAATCTTGGTCGTGTCAGTGGTCCGCCAAAATGCCGGTGATATGAAGTTCGGCCAAGTCTTCTCATCATCTGCCCAAGGGAGGAATATTGTCTTCGAAATACATAAAACGCTATAATTGATTATAATTGCACTTTATTTTGCAATCATTCTACAAAATTATTCTACCCATCGAAAAAAATACGCAATTGTGTTAAGGATTTCCAGTTTGCAGGTATTACAGTATGTAGGAGTATAGCGGGGTGTTACCTGTATGGGCTGGCTAAACATCTAAAAAATCGCGCTTACCAATCGCCCTAAATCAATTCTTGATAAAATTTACCAAAAAAGGAAAAAATCGCTTGTTAAGGGGTTTTTATTTCTATGAAAATGAATTCACTCAGCTATTTTCTTTCGTATGCAGCCAATTTTAATGCGTTGCCACGTCATCTCAGTGCTCGCTTGTATTGTCCATTTCCCACACCTTCCCATTCTCGATCTAAATTATTCGGCTATAATTTTGATATTGGCTTGTTGTTGTATGTGCGCTGAATGCGTTGATTCTATTGAATTTTGCGATGTGTTAGTTTTTAGTGTAATTGTGTGCGTTGCTATTTTCTTTACGGCACTTTGTAACCAAAAATGGTAATTTACGGTATTATTTTCTTTTGTTGTTTTAGTCGTTGCTTCTTGATTGTTATATTGTTCACTGGTTGATTTTGTAGAACGTGCAACGGGCACATCATAGTTATTGTTGTTGCTGTTGTAGATGTACTCTTTTCTACAACCCATATGATGATTTCAAAGGATTCAGCGATTACATCTGCTTCTCTGCTATAACTTCAGCCACACCCTATGTCTGGTGCATTCGGAAATCAGTTGAATGCTTTTGAGTCTTCTTAAATTAATAGTTTTCGCGCAAGAAAATACAGGGTTCAATGGTGACTTTATTAATCATAAAATGCTGCGGTTCTTTCAAATCTCGAATAAGCATCAAATATGAAGGAGAATCATCATCATCATCATCATTAATCGCCTAAGCGCTTTTGGCCGTTTCGTAACAAGTCCCACCAGTTATCCCTGTTTCGCGACAGCTGGCACCAATTGGGAGCACCAAGGGAGCTCAAGTCTTCCTCCAGCTGCCCCGCCCCAACTAAGTCGAAGTTTCCCCCTTCCACTCCTTTCAGGAATAAAATACTTCCTTGGCTTTTTTCTCGAACCACCCATGCTTACGAACCATACACCAGTACAGGTATAATGAGCGACTGATAGAATGTTATTTTTGTTCCTCGAGAGAGAATTTTTAATCGCCTACCCTGCGCTGTCAAAGGCCGGGTTGGAGTCGTAAAAAAGATGGTAATTGTCGATTCTCTTATCGTGAGCCTTCTCTAGCATCTGGCGCATCGTTAAGATCTGGTCGATAGAAGATTTTCCAAATTTCAAGCCGCATTGATAAGCTCCAATCAGTTCGATAGAAACCTATCCGCGTTATTAAGCTGGCTGATTTCGTAGTAATTATCGCGGTTTTCAGCATCGCCTATCTTGTAGATTGGACGCACTTAAATTCCAACCTGGGGGCATGCACTCGTTCGACCATATTTTGCATAGCAGTTGGTAGATGATCTTTACAAACTCTTCGCATCAGTATTTGAACAGCTCGGCGAGTAGGTCAACGTTATCCGACGTCTTGTCATTCCTTAGCTGGGATATTGCCCCAGTTCTTCGTATTCGGGTTCCGGAACACGATTTCCGTCATCTGCGTTTAGGGTATCAGGTTCGTTGTTGTTGTTTCGTTTGCAGCGCTAAAGACACTTCCCGATCCTATATGTTCCGGTTACTAGCACCATTAAGATACTATCCCGACCCTCACCCCCTACTTCTACGAAGAACTTGGGTTGTCACCAGAGCCTCGGCTGCTAAATATGTAGCGGTTAAGCGCCAATTATGTAATGATGCTAATGATGATGTGAAAGTTCACACCAATACAAAATGAAGAAGTATAAGAAAATAAAATAATTAAAAAAAAAACTTACCAAGCTGCCAGTTTCAAACTTCGAAATTGCATACTTCCTTCGAAAAACGGAAAAATATCAATGTTACAGCAATAATAACAAACAACAGCTTTGATAAGTTAAAAAACGTGAATAGTCGTAAAATATTGCTAAACAGTCGTAGAGGGGTTCTAAGGCTTTCAAGTTGTGCAGATGTGAGTAAGTATAAGTTTGGATGAAACAGAACACTACATACCTAGCTGTGCACGTGAAACGCTCTTGTTGTTTGTTTTGTTTAGTGGGATAAGGCTAGGTAATCTAATATCTAATCTAATATCTAATCTAATCTAATATCTAATATCTAATCTAATATATATTATAAATGGGAAAGTTTGGATGTTAAGATGTTTGGATGTTTGGATGTTTAGATGTTTGGATGTTTGGATGTTTGGATGTTTGTCCAGACGTTTGTCTTTGTGACTCAATAACGCAAGAACGGCTGGACCGATTTGGATGAAATTTTGCACACATATAGCCAATAGTCTAGAAGGATCTACTAGCTATATATTTTTCAAAAGGGGCGTGGTCCGCGCCCCCTAGGAACAGTTATAATTTAATTATTATATTTTTTCGTCTTTGCGACTGAATCACGCCAGAATGGCTACACGGATTTTGATGAAATTTGGGACACAGACAGTAGTCTACTAGCGAAATTTTTTTCGAACATTGAAAGAGGGGTGGGGTCCCACGACCCTTCGAGAAATTGTTTTTCATAATTTTTACACATTATAACTTTACGTATACTGGCCTTCACCAATATCACAGACTCAAGGGGTCAAATAAGTCGAGGGCTTACAAAGTAAGCAGTGACACCCTCCGACCGCCCCCCTTTATCTCCCCCTCTGGTGTAAAATCCATAAATTGTTATAACTCAATCTAAATTTTCTCCTAAATCAATAGTTTTTGGTATCTGGTACATACAGAACGAGATCTAGACAATTTTGGAGGAACGATCAGTGGTCCTCTCCTCTACTCCCGCCATCCGCCATCCATCAATTGTTTTTATTAGCACGCTTTTATTAGCTTTACCTGTATGTTTCTATCTAAATTTTTATTCGCTCCAATGCGCCTGCTGCCTTATTAACATGGTTTTATAATAACTTCACCTTATTTGTAATCCCGTAAGGGTCATATCGAGACCCTTCCGGGATCATTTCTGGATGGTTTTCGGGATCGGTCCGGGATTACGCCGGGGTAATGGCTACACGGATTTTGATGAAATTTGGGACACAGACAGTAGTCTACTAGCGAAATTTTTTTCGAACATTGAAAGAGGGGTGGGGGTCCCACGACCCTTCGAGAAATTATTTTTCATAATTTTTACACATTATAACTTTACGTATACTGGCCTTCACCAATATCACAGACTCAAGGGGTCAAATAAGTCGAGGGCTTACAAAGTAAGCAGTGACACCCTCCGACCGCCCCCCTTTATCTCCCCCTCTGGTGTAAAATCCATAAATTGTTATAACTCAATCTAAATTTTCTCCTAAATCAATAGTTTTTGGTATCTGGTACATACAGAACGAGATCTAGACAATTTTGGAGGAACGATCAGTGGTCCTCTCCTCTACTCCCGCCATCCGCCCTCCATCAATTGTTTTTATTAGCACGCTTTTATTAGCTTTACCTGTATGTTTCTATCTAAATTTTTATTCGCTCCAATGCGCCTGCTGCCTTATTAACATGGTTTTATAATAACTTCACCTTATTTGTAATCCCGTAAGGGTCATATCGAGACCCTTCCGGGATCATTTCTGGATGGTTTTCGGGATCGGTCCGGGATTACGCCGGGGTAATTTCGGGACTTTTTCGGGACTATTTCGGGATCATTTTGGGACCCTTCCGGGATAATTTCTGTATAGTTTACGGGATCCGTCCGGGATCCCGTCGGGGTTATTTTGGAACATTTTCGGGACTATTTCGGAATCATTTCGGGACTATTTCGCGATCATTTGGGGACCCTTCCGGCATCATTTCTAGATGGTTTTCGGGATCCGTGCGGGATCTCGTCGGGGTCATATGGGGACTTTTTCGGGATCATTTGAGGGCTCTTCCGACATCATTTCTGGATGGTTTTCGGGATCCGTCCGGGATATCGTCGGGGTCATTTGGGGACTTTTTCGGGATCATTTGGGGGCTCTTCCGGCATCATTTCTGGATGGTTTTCGGGATCCGTCCGGGATCTCGTCGGGGTCATTTGGTGACTTTTTCGGGATCATTTTGGGGCTCATCCGGCATCATTTCTGAATGGTTTTCGGGATCCGTCCGGGATCCCGTCGGGGTCATTTCGGAACTTTTTCGCGGCTAATACGGGATCATTTGGGAACCCTTTCGGCATCATTTCTGGATGGTTTTCGGGATCCGTCCGGGATCCCGTCGGGGTCATTTCGGGACTTTTTCGCGACTAATACGGGATCATTTGGGAACCCTTTCGGCATCATTTCTGGATGGTTTTCGGGATCCGTCCGGGATCCCATTAGGGTAATTTCGGGACTATTAGGGGATCATTTGGGAACCTTTCCGGCATCATTTCTGGATAATTTTCGGGATCCGTCCGGGATGCCGACGAGGTCATTTCGGGACTATTTCGGGATAATTTGGGATACCTACCGGCATCATTTCTGGATGGTTTTTGGGATTCGTCCGGGATCCCGTCGTGGTCCTTTCGGGACTTTTTTTCGACTAATACGGGATCATTTGCGGACCCTTTCGGCATCATTTCTGGATAGTTGTCGGGATCCCGTCACGGTCATTTCGGGACTATTAGGGGATCATTTGAGGACCTTTCCGGCATCATTTCTGTATTGTTTTCGGAATCCTTTCGGGATCCCGTCAGGGTCATTTTGGGACTTTTTTGGGCTAATACGGGATCATTTGGGGATCCTCTAGGGGTCGTTTCGTGACTTTTTCTGTTTTATTTCGGGATCATTTGGGGACCCTTCCGACTTAATTTCTTGATGGTTTGCCGGATCCATCAGGGTCATTTCGGGACCATTTTGGGATCATTTGGGGACCCTTCCGAGATCATTTCTGGATCCGTCCGGGATGCCGTAGGAGCCATTTCGGGATTTTTTGTTACTTTTCCGGGATAGTTTTTGGACCCTTCCGGGATCATTTCTGGATCTGTGCGGGATCCCATCTGGGTCATTTCCGCACTATTTCGGGATCATTTTGGGATCCTTCCGGAATCATTTCTGTATGGTTTTCGCGATCCGTCGTTGATTCCCTCGGAGCCATTTCGGAACCTTTTCTGGAGTATGTCGGGGTCATTTGGGGAATTTTTCGGGATCATTTGGGGCTCTTCCGGCATCATTTCTGGATGGTTTTCGGGATCCGTGCGGGATCTCGTCGAGGTCATTTGGGGACTTTTTCGGGATCATTTGGGGGCTCTTCCGGCATCATTTCTGGATGGTTTTCGGGATCCGTCCGGGATATCGTCGGGGTCATTTGGGGACTTTTTCGGGATCATTTGGGGGCTCTTCCGGCATCATTTCTGGATGGTTTTCGGGATCCGTCCGGGATCCCATCAGGGTAATTTCGGGACTATTAGGGGATCATTTGTGGACCTTTCCGGCATCATTTCTGGATAATTTACGGTATCCATCCGGGATGCCGACGAGGTCATTTCGGGATTATTTCGGGATCATTTGGGATACCTACCGGCATCATTTCTGGATGGTTTTTGGGATTCGTCCGGGATCCCGTCGGGGTCATTTCGCGACTTTTTCTCGACTAATACGGGATCATTTGCGGACCCTTTCGGCATAATTTCTGGATAGTTGTCGGGATCCGTTCGGAATCCCGTCACGGTCATTTCGGAACTATTAGGGGATCATTTGAGGACCTTTCCGGCATCATTTCTGGATAGTTTTTGGAATCCTTTCGGGATCCCGTCAGGGTCATTTCGGGGATTTTTCGGGATCATTTAAGGATGGCTTTCAGGATTCGTCCGGGAACCCGTCAGGGTAATTTCTGGACTTTTCCGAAACTATTTCGGGATCATTTTGGGACCTTCCCAAGATCATTTCTGGATGGATTTCGGGATTTGTCCGGGATGCCCTCAGGGTCATTTTGGGACTATTAGGTGAACATTTGAGGACCGTTCCGGCATCACTTCTGGATGGTTTTCGGTATCCGTTCAGATTCCCGTCGGAATAATTGCGGGACTTTTTCGGGATCATTGGGGTCCCTTCCAAAATCATTTCTGGATGGTTTTTGGGATTCGTCCGGCATCCCGTCGGGGTCATTTCGGGACTTTTTCTCGACTAATACGGGATCATTTGCGGGTCCTTTCGGTATCATTTCTGGATAGTTGTCGGGATCCGTTCGGGATCCCGTCAGGGTCTTTTCGGAACTATTGGGAGATCATTTGAGGACCTTTCCGGCATCATTTCTGGTTAGTTTTCGGGATCCTTTCCGGGTCCCATCAGGGTCATTTCGGGACTTTTTCGGCATCATTTAAGATTGGTTTTCAGGATTCGTCCGGTATCCGTCAGGGTGATTTCTGGACTTTTCCCAGACTATTTCGGGATAATTTTGGGACCCTCCCAAGATCATTTCTGGATGGATTTCGGGATCTGTCCGGGATGCCGTCAGGGTCATTTTGGGACTATTAGGTGATCATTTGAGGACTTTTTCGGCATCACTTCTGGATGGTTTTCGGTATCCGCTCAGGATCCCGTCGGAATTATTGCGGGACTTTTTCGGGATCATTTGGTGTCCCTTCCGGCATCATTTCTGGCTGGTTTTTGGGATTCGTCCGGCATCCCGTCGGGTTCATTTCGGGACTTTTTCTCGACTAATACGGGATCATTTGCGGGCCATTTCGGCATCATTTCTAGATAGTTGTCGGGATCCGTTCGGGATCCCGTCAGGGTCTTTTCGGAACTATTAGGTGTTCATTTGAGGACATTTCCGACATCATTTCTGGATAGTTTTCGGGATCCTTTCGGGGTCCAGTCAGGGTCATTTCGGGACTTTTTCGGGATCATTTAGAGATGGCTTTCAGGATTCGTCCGGGAACCCGTCAGGGTAATTTCTGAACTTTTCCGAGACTATTTCGGGATAATTTTGGGACCTTCCCAAGATCATTTCTGGATGGATTTTGGGATCAGTCCGGGATGCCGTCAGGGTCATTTTGGGACTATTAGGTGATCATTTGAGGACCTTTCCGGCATCACTTCTGGATGGTTATCGGTATCCGATCAGGATCCCCTCGGAATCATTGCGGGACTTTTTCGGGATAATTTGGGGTCCCTCCCAAGATCATTTCTTGATGGATTTTGGGATCTGTCCGGGATCCCGTCAGGGTCATTTAGGGGTGCGTTCGAGATCCCGTCAGGGTCATTTCGGGACTTCTTCGGGAATATATCGGGATCATTTCTGGATGGTTTATGGGATCCGTCCATGACCCCTTAAGGGTCATTTCGGGACTATTAAGTGATCATTTGAGGACCTTTGCGGCATCACTTCTGGATGATTTTCGGTATCAATGTCGGAATCAATGCGGGAATTTTACGGAATCATTTGGGATTCCTTCCGGCATCATTTCTGGATGGTTTTCGGGATTTGTCCGGGATCCCGTCGGGGTTATTTCGGGACCTTTTCGGGGCTAATACGGGATCATTTGGGGATCCTCTAGGGGTCGTTTCGTGACTTTTTCTGTATTATTTCGGGATCGTTTTGGGACCCTTTCGGCATAATTTCTTGATGGTTTGCCGGATCCATCAGGGTCATTTCGGGACCATTTTGGGATCATTTGGGGACCCTTCTGAGATCATTTCTGGATCCGTCCGGGATGCCGTAGGAGCCATTTCGGGATTTTTTGTTACTTTTCCGGGATAGTTTTTGCACCCTTCCGGGATCATTTCTGGATCTGTGCGGGATCCCATCTGGGTCAATTCCGGACTATTTCGGGATCATTTGGGAATCCTTCCGGAATCATTTCTGTATGGTTTTCGCGATCCATCGTGGATCCCCTCGGAGCCATTTCGGAACTTTTTCTGGAGTTAGTCGGGATAATTTAGGGACCCTTCCTGGATATTTTTTGGATGGTTTCTGAGATCCGTGCGGGAGCCCGTCAGGGTAATTTCGGAACTTTTTCGGGACTATTTCGGGATCAATTTGGTACCCTTCAGGCATCATTTCTGTGTGGTTATCTGGATAAGTCTAGAATCGTGTCGTTGTCATTTCGGGTTTTTTTGGGACTACTTCGGGAACTTTTGGAAACACTTCCGGGGCGTTTCTGGATGGTTTTCGGGATCCGTCCGCGATAGCGTCGGGGTCATTTCGTGGCTTTTTCTGGATAATTTCGTTATCATTTTGGGATCCTATCAGGTTATCAGCTCAAAAAGTTCTTTTTTTTACTCAATTACAAAAATAAAATGCATTAGACAGAAAAAAAATTTTAAACAGATAACTTTATAAGCAGGCTAACGTGAATAGCCCACATATTTCATTTTCTCCTTGCGGACGGGGCCGCGGGTAAAGGCTAGTATATATTATAAATGGGAAAGTTTGGATGTTAAGATGTTTGGATGTTTGGATGTTTAGATGTTTGGATGTTTGGATGTTTGGATGTTTGGATGTTTGGATGTTTGTCCAGACGTTTGTCTTTGTGACTCAATAACGCAAGAACGGCTGGACCGATTTGGATGAAATTTTGCACACATATAGCCAATAGTCTAGAAGGATCTACTAGCTATATATTTTTCAAAAGGGGCGTGGTCCGCGCCCCCCAGGAACAGTTATAATTTAATTATTATATTTTTTCGTCTTTGCGACTGAATCACGCCAGAATGGCTACACGGATTTTGATGAAATTTGGGACACAGACAATAGTCTACTAGCGAAATTTTTTTCGAACATGGAAAGAGGGGTGGGGGTCCCACGACCCCTTCTAGAAATTATTTTTCATAATTTTTACACATTATAACTTTACGTATACTGGCCTTCACCAATATCACAGACTCAAGGTATCAAATAAGTCGAGGGCTTACAAAGTAAGCAGTGACACCCTCCGCCCGCCCCCTTTATCTCCCCCTCTGGTGTAAAATCCATAAATTGTTATAACTCAATCTAAATTTTCTCCTAAATCAATAGTTTTTGGTATCTGGTACATACAGAACGAGATCTAGACAATTTTGGAGGAACGATCAGTGGTCCTCTCCTCTACTTCCGCCATCCGCCCTCCATCAATTGTTTTTATTAGCACGCTTTTATTAGCTTTACCTGTATGTTTCTATCTAACTTTTTATTCGCTCCAATGCGTTTCGGGATCGGTCCGGGATTACGCCGGGGTAATTTCGGGCCTTTTTCGGGACTATTTCGGGATCATTTTGGGACCCTTCCGGGATCATTTCTGTATAGTTTACGGGATCCGTCCGGGATCCCGTCGGGGTTATTTTGGAACATTTTCGGGACTATTCCGGAATCATTTCGGGACTATTTCGCGATCATTTGGGGACCCTTCCGGCATCATTTCTGGATGGTTTTCGGGATCCGTGCGGGATCTCGTCGGGGTCATATGGGGACTTTTTCGGGATCATTTGGGGGCTCTTCCGGCATCATTTCTGGATGGTTTTCGGGATCCGTCCGGGATATCGTCGGGGTAATTTGGGGACTTTTTCGGGATCATTTGGGGGCTCTTCCGGCATCATTTCTGGATGGTTTTCGGGATCCGTCCGGGATCTCGTCGGGGTCATTTGGGGACTGTTTCGGGATCATTTTGGGGCTCATCCGGCATCATTTCTGGATGGTTTTCGGGATCCGTCCGGGATCCCGTCGGGGTCATTTCGGGACTTTTTCGCGACTAATACGGGATCATTTGGGAAGCCTTTCGGCATCATTTCTGGATGGTTTTCGGGATCCGTCCGGGATCCCATTAGGGTAATTTCGGTACTATTAGGGGATCATTTGGGAACCTTTCCGACATCATTTCTGGATAATTTTCGGGATCCGTCCGGGATGCCGACGAGGTCATTCCGGGACTATTTCGGGATCATTTGGGATACCTACCGGCATCATTTCTGGATGGTTTTTGGGATTCGTCCGGGATCCCGTCGTGGTCCTTTCGGGACTTTTTTTTCGACTAATACGGGATCATTTGCGGACCCTTTCGGCATCATTTCTGGATAGTTGTCGGGATCCCGTCACGGCCATTTCGGGACTATTAGGGGATCATTTGAGGACCTTTCCGGCATCATTTCTGTATTGTTTTCGGAATCCTTTCGGGATCCCGTCAGGGTCATTTTGGGACTTTTTCGGGGCTAATACGGGATCATTTGGGGATCCTCTAGGGGTCGTTTCGTGACTTTTTCTGTTTTATTTCGGGATCATTTGGGGACCCTTCCGGCATAATTTCTTGATGGTTTGCCGGATCCATCAGGGTCATTTCGGGACCATTTTATGATCATTTGGGGACCCTTCCGATATCATTTCTGGATCCGTCCGGGATGCCGTAGGAGCCATTTCGGGATTTTTTGTTACTTTTCCGGGGTCATTTCTGGATCTGTGCGGGATCCCATCTGGGTCATTTCCGGACTATTTCGGGATCATTTTGGGATCCTTCCGGAATCATTTCTGTATGGTTTTCGCGATCCGTCGTTGATTCCCTCGGAGCCATTTCGGAACCTTTTCTGGAGTATGTCGGGGTCATTTGGGGACTTTTTCGGGATCATTTGGGGCTCTTCTGGCATCATTTCTGGATGGTTTTCGGGATCCGTGCGGGATCTCGTCGGGGTCATTTGGGGACTTTTTCGGGATCATTTGGGGGCTCTTCCGGCATCATTTCTGGATGGTTTTCGGGATCCGTCCGGGATATCGTCGACGTCATTTGGGGACTTTTTCGGGATCATTTGGGGGCTCTTCCGGCATCATTTCTGGATGGTTTTCGGGATCCGTCCGGGATCCCATCAGGGTAATTTCGGGACTATTAGGGGCTCATTTGTGGACCTTTCCGGCATCATTTCTGGATAATTTTCGGTATCCGTCCGGGATGCCGACGAGGTCATTTCGGGATTATTTCGGGATCATTTGGGATACCTACCGGCATCATTTCTGGATGGTTTTTGGGATTCGTCCGGGATCCCGTCGGGGTCATTTCGGGACTTTTTCTCGACTAATACGGGATCATTTGCGGACCCTTCCGTCATAATTTCTGGATAGTTGTCGGGATCCGTTCGGGATCCCGTCACGGTCATTTCGGAACTATTAGGGGATCATTTGAGGACCTTTCCGGCATCATTTCTTGATTGTTTTTGGAATCCTTTCGGGATCCCGTCAGGGTCATTTCGGGGCTTTTTCGGTATCATTTAAGGATGGCTTTCAGGATTCGTCCGGGAACCCGTCAGGGAATTTGATTAAACTACACGTCTTCAAACATCGACACCCTCTATGCAACTTCATTTTGCAACAAAAACTCGTGAAGGCGCATAAACAACCCGGCTTTAGATTGGAGAGTGCAAACTTAGAGCTCGATTGAATTTATTTGCATTATTGCCACAAGCAAGCGTCGAAATAACCAACAAACGAATTCATCGAATGGCGAATGGCACAATGAAAGAAAACCTGGCAAGGAAATGAACAAAACAATGAGTTCGGGCACATCATTTTTAAAAATCTTTTGCAGAATTTGCATTTCCTGTATAAGCCGAGGCCGCCATGTTTCTTCCGTCGATTTCTCAACGGCGATATACATACATAGGCCGCCAATAATAATGACACAGCAACAGCAATAAAACCTACAAAAACCAAAAAAAAAAGAAAAGAATCGAAAATAGTTAGCAAAGAACCAACGCACGAGTTGAGAGAAATGCAGACGCATCAACGATGCCAGTACGGTAGGCTCCTTCTAAATACGAGTCTGCATATACACACATCGTCCATACTTAAAAAGGATATGACCACCGTGACTTGGTGGAGATGTGCTGCAGATATATGGATGGCTGAACGAGTGGCCGGGCAAGTAAACATTATAGAATCAATGGTATCCTTTGTAAAACTGCAGATTCAAATTGAAGTAGGCTCGTTCTTGTGCGTATACAAATATACACACACACACTTACATGTAATGCCTAGCATCGAGCACTAAAAAGGAAGAGGAAGTCGCATATGCGCCGGAAGCTGAGAATGGCAAGCGCAATGCAATACGCGTGGCTAATAAAAAAAAAAAAAAACAACGAGACAACAACAATTTATTTGCAACTACGACAAACATAATTGAAGTAAGTATACATTAGGGTGAACATGTTTTTTCAGAATTTTTCTCTCGAATACTCCCAGGACCACCTTATCGGGTGTTGTCATTGTTCATTCTTCTGCACCATACATTAGGGCCGGGCAGGTACGGTAAGTGATTAGTAGAGAGGACTTCTCGATTGCCCGCTGAGTTTGCTCAGAATAGCACTTGTTGGCAAGGGTAATTGAAGGACGGAGCCGTGTGTAAAAGCCCATGATCGCCATTTATCCGGAAAAAGTTCACGTCTTTAATTTCGAAACAGTATTGTAATACCAAGAAGGAATGTCTGTTGTTGTTGTTGTATTAACGACAAAAACACTCTCCGAAGGTTTTGGGGAGTTTCATCGATGTTGATGGTCATTTGCCGGATATACTTAGATCCGATACGTTCCGGCAACAATACACCATTAAGGTACTAGCCCGACCATCTCGGGAACGATTAATATGACCACATTAAACCTTCAGGTCATACCTCCCTCCACCGCCTAGTTGCATGAGGAATTTGAGTCGCCAGAGCCTCGCCTGCTAAATATGTATATGACACATTCATTCTCTACAGATTTCTACGTCGACCCCACTGGCCTTATAAAACCTTGTTTAAAGCAGTCCGACTTCACAATAGGATTTAGAAGGAAGAAGCCCACAATATGGGGGGCAGCTATTTGGGGAGCCGACAGGCCTGATTTTAAGACCCTGAGACAAGCTACCTGGTATAAAAAACGAAGCATGTACCTTAAAACTGCAAAGCAGAAAGCGTAGGAAATTAGTGATAGTATACCAAGAAAAGAAGGAAAGCTGAAGGAAAATTAAAAGGAGACTTCGGCTTGTTCAGAGGCTTTACATTAATCTAAAGTAGCGACTCCGCTTGTTCAGGAATATATATAAGAAATGCCGCAGCAGTCCAAGACTCTGGCAGCTTGAACAGATTTCAACCGAAATGTCGGCCCACCGTGGAAGGTCTGCCCTGCGTTCTCTAAATAAACAAGGAACCAGAGGGCAGTTTTTATGTGCGCCTTAGAAGGAGACCTAACGACTATAACTATAATACGGTACGAGAAAGCGAAACAGAAAGTAACCTCGAAAACTCGAAAGGTGGCAAATTATTCGATAATCCTGGGAGTCTAGGATTTATACGTTTATTATCAGAACTATTATCGGCTTGGTATATGCGGTGCTTGGTATAGGAAATGAGGTTTTCAAACATCAAATGCGCGAACACTGTGAGCTGCACTGGAGATTCCTCGATAAACCTATTACCAACCTGTTGTAATGCTATACCTACGGTATGCTTTGATTCTAAAACATGAACCATAAGGCTAACTTGGACAGCTTGGATAACAATTTTTCAAAATCCGGGATCAGTGATTGAAGGTTTTGAATCTAACCGCATTAAAGGCGTAACTTTTTCTCGCGGTAAGGCATGCACGACGTAACGAGCTACTAAAATCTGCGGACTCGAAGGCGCGTGACAGTCGAAGCTGTTAGCAACGGAGAGTACCGGACTGCTATCGGACAAAGACTCTCCATATTCATCACACTCTCTAAGTATTGGGGATGTGTGTTAGCTGTTTAAACAACAAAAAGACTTATTACCTCAGCTCCTGAGGTTGCACTCTTAAATTACTACCATCGATGTGACAATTAGAAAAATAAGTACCACCCTAATATGTTCACATATATTTCTAGCTGCCTATGTGTATATATTTCCACTCATAAGCCTTTGGTCATAATGCTGTTGAGTTAGCGACATAACAAGCAAAATGGAAATAAAACTATAGCGGAAAAAAATCGAATGTTTGTTTCGAAATTTTTCGATTTTCCATACCGTTATATTTACGCGAAAACGCCTCAAACGCCATCGTCATTGCAGCTGCATCCTCTTCTTTTTCGCATTTCAAAACAAATGCAACAACAAAACGCACTATGGGTGACCATGCATTGTAACTTGTCCTAGGAGCATCCGCTAGAATATCGAATGATGATGATGAAGCTGATGATGATGATGATGATGAGGTGGACGATTTCGTTGCTGGTGTTCTTCTCAGTAGGCCGATTAGAAGTTAGGGAGTTGGGTGATGGTCGACATATGCGGTTCAATATATGGCTCGACAAACACATGCATGGCTATATGGCAAGTCTGAGGATAACATGCAAATCTGCAGTGCTCCTTACTCCACTCGACATTTTTTGCGTTTCGGGTTTTTGCAACGCCTTTGCCTTGGTGCAGTTGACTTGAGTTTAGTGAGCCGACGCTGGTTGGTGGGCCAGCAAGAAAAAAATATCTAAGTTGCCTCGGATGTCCCTAGCAACTGCCATGAAATTCAACATTTTTGTGCGCTATGGTCATGCGTTAGGCTGAACACGACTGGGGTATGACGCAGGCACGTCCTCAAGCAACTGTCGATGCATACATATATAGAATACATACATATGTATAAGTATTCTATTAAATATATGAGTGCGTAGCCGTTAGTTTTTTTACGTAATTGACCGCGCATACCCTTTAGGACTGTATTCCGGGTTTTATTACTTTAAATATTAAGTTTTCGACATCTTTGTTATTTGGTTTTGCTTGCGCCACAGTCTAAAAGTTCTTATTTGGAATCATGTCCTCGAGTCGTAGGCAGGTCCGACTCTACCATAACGCGAACTACGCGACCCGCCTAGAGCACCAAGTTCTAGGTGGCACCAAATTCGATAAACACTTTTGTACTAAAACTCCTTTTGGCAAACCCTCGAGCATTTTTCGTGCCATTCAATTCTCATTTATTAAATCTCGTCGTCAATGATGCTGCTGATTTTCGTTTGGAAGCAAAATCATTTTTCATGCTTGCACAAGCTATATACAATTTTTTTTCTGCGTCCACCCAACGTTGGTCAGTTTTACTACGCCACGTACCGAATTTAACTTTGAAACCGCTAAGTTCTACGCGATGGGAAAGTCGTATTAACGCCCTAAAACCTCTTCGGTATCAACTCGGCAATGTATACGACGCCCTCATAGATATAGCCGTTGACTGTAATTTGAAAGGTTCAACCGGAAATGCAAAGCGAATAGAAAGTGAATCTCTCGCCAGCAAAATTTCAAATTACAATTTTGTTGTGTCATTGATTGTTTGGTACGATATTTTGTTCGAAATAAATATTAGCAGTAAACTTCTTCAGTCTGAAGAAATGAATTTACAAACGTGTACAGAGCAGCTTTCTGTAACTAAGAAATTTTTAGAGAACATGCGATCATTGTGGTTGATGCGAAAACAGTCGCTGAGGATCTTGGTGTGATTACTAATTTTGAATCATCGAAAACACCACGGAAAAGGACAAAACAGCAAATTGTAGATGAAAAGCAAAAATTCAAAATAAATTTTTATTTTTCTATTTTGGATATTGCTATCAATTCCATCGATGAGCGATTTCTGCAACTGAAAAATATGTACTCTGTTTTTGGATTTTTGAACGATGTCCAGAATTTGTTAAATGAGAGTAAAGGAACAATTTTGAAAAGTTGCCAGAATATAGAAAAAGCTTTAACATTCAATGAATCGAAAGATATAGATGCTACAGATTTATGTGATGAATTACAAGCTATCGCACGAAGAGTCCCAGAGTCATTCAACCCTCTTGATGTTCTTAATCATATTTTACAGCACAACATGTCTGGTCTCATGCCCAATTTAGTTGTAGCTATACGTATTTTGCTGACGATACCAATGCCGGTTGCGGGTGGCGAGCGTAGCTTTGCGATACTGAAATTAATCAAAACGTACTTGCGTTCGACCATGACTCAAGAAAGGCTTTTAGGTTTAGCACTGCTAATAAAGCAGGAAATTGCGCAAAAATTAGATTTAAGTAAAATTATATCTACTTTCTCTGAGTTGAAGGCGCGGGAAATGCAGTTTTAGTAAACTCTAAGATAATTAAACATACTTTTGTGTGTTCTATTTTCGTTCTTTTGTTGAAAAAAATATATTTAATATGCAAAAGAAATATTTTTATTTATACCTTTATATTAATTCGCTGTCATGTTTGCCCCTCACTCCCATACGAATTTTTGACCCACGAAAGTCTTTTTCGGTAACTTCCCGTTGAGCTAGACGCTTGATACTCAGAGCATAGTTCAGATCTGGGAGACATTACAAGCAAGTGAAAAAAAAATCCGCTAGGTGGCGCATGCATCAAGATATACAGAAAATTAATTTTAAAATGGAAATTCTGCGATCGACTTTTAACTAACTTCTCGGTGATCCAGAGACTTGAAACTTAGCACATAGTTTGCGAGTCGATGGCACTACAATTCGTGGAAAACAAAATGCCGCCAGGTGGCAGACGAATAGAGATAAACGAAAATCCCGAAAAACGCAGGGAATCTTGCGATCAATTTTTAAGTAACTTCCCGGTGAGCTAGAGACCTGAAACTTGGGCCGTGAGTCAGAACCCGGTAACAATGCAATATTTGATTCGCTAAGTGGCGCATTGATCGATATATTAAGAAAATTAGTTTTGATTTGGGAATTTTTCAATCCATTTTTAACTAACTTCCCGGTTACCTAGAAACTCTTGGCACTACCTGAGACTTGAAACTTGGCACATAGTTCGAGGCAATACAATCTACAGAAAAAAAAGTTCCGCTAGGTGGCGTGCTAATTGAGATAACTACAAATCCCTGAAAAATGTGGGGAATCTTGCGATAGATTTTTGAGTAACTTGCCGGTGAGCTAGAGACTTGGAACTTGGGCCGTGGGTCAGAACCTGGTGACAGTGCAACAGTTGATAAAAAAAAAATTCGCTAGGTGGCGCACGCGGATCGAGATGGAAAGAAAACAAATTTTAATTTGGGAATCTTTCAACCCATATTTAACTAACTTCCCGGTTACCTAGAGACTTTGAAACTTGACACTTAGTTAGAGGCCTGGTGACAATACAACCTATAGAAAATAAATTTCCGCTGGGTGACGCGCTAGTCAAGATAACTGCAATATCTTTAAAAACGGGGGGAATCTTGCGATCGATTTTTAAGTAACTTCCCGGTGAGCTAGAGACCTGAAACTTGGGCCGTCAGTCAGAACCCGGTGGCAATGCAATATTTGATTAAAAATATTTCGCTAGATGGCGCCTGGATCGAGGTATTAAGAAAATTAGTTTTGATTTGGGAATCTTTCAATCCATTTTAACTAACTTCCCGGTTATCTAGATACTTGAAATTTGGCACTTAGTTAGAGGCCTAGAGACAATACAATTTATAGAAAACAAATTTCCGCTAAGTGGCGCGCTAGTCAAGATAACTGCAGATCCTTGAAAAACGAGGGGAATCTTGCAATCGATTTTTAAGTAACTTCCCGGGGAGCTAGAGACGTGAAACTTGGGCCGTGAGTCAGAACCCAAAATTCCAAATGCCACTGCTCAGCAAACCACAACAAGTATCCGCTGCTGCTGGCGCCCCACGGCGCCACCAACTCATACGGCTGCTCCCACTCACACCTAAAATGTACGTAGTAGAGTCGGTAGCAATGCCGAGCATCAGCCCCTGCCCCCTTCTTCTCACCTCTTTTCCAGTAGCAATCGTGTAGGTCAGGGAAACAGACTCTTAATCCCTAACTCCTTTTGCACCGTTTGCCAGCACAGAATATATATGTTTGTGACATCCGCCCAATGCAGCTCCTGCCTTGGACGGTGCCACTTTCCTAGATGCCTTGACCTGGCGACACACAGAACGTGCTCATTCGTTTCTTCCTGCAGCTCACACTTCCTCCACTTGCTGCTACTGACGAGGCCCAACTTATAAGCATGTGAAGCCAGAAGGCAGTGTCCAGTCAGTATGCCCATCGTCAGCATTAAGTCTTTGTCTCTACAGAGGTATGAGTCATTTTGTGAGTCTAACATGCAGACCCACGCTTCGGTCCACGCTTTTACAGCTTGGTGGATCATATGCAACTCCTGTCTCCTTTTGATTTTTCCCAAAACGGATTGGGACGTCTATCGTCGATTCAGAAAGAGGTGCACTTTCCGTTGCCAAATAATCGGTCATTTCCTTACCTTCTATCCTTTTATGACCTCGAACCCAGTATAGATGTAATGGTCCGTCCTGAGCGAAATTTCTGTAATGCTTCATTTGATTCCAGAACGCTTCTTGATTAAGTGCCCTGTGAGGGTGGGGGCTAAGATACTTGGCTTGGATATCATAAGTGGTTCCAGGTTCTGGATCAGGGACTGTTATCAGTCTTAGACCGGCCGTAGTGACGAATGTCACGCGTGATTAGTTATCACGTCCGGCACGAGGTGCCCCTGCTTCTACTGATAATGGCGGATCTAGAGAGGACAACTCGATAAAACCAGCACCCCTGAGTCATTGTGCCGAGTTCAGGGGAGGGAGGAATCTCTAAGAGTCAAGATCGGTACACAACGGTGACGAACTGGATTGTTTAGGGCTTTTTATTATTGACATTGAATTTTGACTTGATGAATTTGGGCTGGTACGTGCGGTATTCTGCCACCTTAGTAGGTCGGGGTGAAACCCTACCGAAAAGGCTGGTAGGCTAATTCTGCACCTGCCCACGTCCTGTTAAATTCGTGGCGGGCCTCAAGGTACATTCCGGCTCCGTCGTCGTTAAGTTGGTGGTGTAGGTGAGTTTGAAAATTACCCCGCTTCGCGTCCGGTCTGGCTCTGAAGGCATTACTCATAAGGTAATGCGTCAACCCTCGCGTGGCCTCCCTGAGTAGCATACATAACCTCGAGACCGTTGAAGGGCGACTATACAATCGGCTCCGGATAGCGGCCTTGAAGAAGACTTTTTAAAATGGACACGAATAACACCAGTCCGCCAATGATGGGGTGCGGAAGAAGAGCGGTTTTGATCGAAATACGTCAAATCAATCTTCAGCAATCTAAGGCGGCTTATGCAAATTTGTTGCTCTGCCTTGAAAATGGCGGAGTGGATATAGTCCTTGTCCAGGAGCCGTGGCTGAGTAGTAACGGCAGTAAGATTTCTGGGTTAAGGACTGGAAAATTCAACACCTTGGTGCATGGGGAGGCAGGTCGGCCTAGATCCTGAGTGCTTGTTAAAAAAGAGATTAAAGCTTTTATTCTCTCGAATTTCAGCAATGCTGGCGTAACCACGGTCTGCCTCGAGCGAGGGAGTAATGAAATGTGGGTGGTCTCAGCGTACATGCCCCACGGAGAGGTGTTGCCGTGATCATCGGTGCCGATGCTAATGCCCATCATAGCATCTGGGGAAGCTCGGATACCAACACTAGAGGTGAGTCTTTATTCACTTTTGTTGTATATGAGGGGCTTTGTATATGTAATAGGGGGAATGACCCGAATTTTATTACTGCGGTAAGGGAGGAGGTACTGGACCTCCCCTGGTTAGTAGAGAACTGGAAGTTCGGATATCTGGCTTGAGGGTTCTCAGCGAGCACTCCTTCTCTGATCACCGATATATTCAGTTCTCGGTGAACGAAGAACGTCCCGGTAAAATATCTTTTAGGAACCCTAAAAGTACTAACTGGGCCTTGTTTTGTAGGAAGCTGGGAGAGCTATTGCCTTCGGCGCCTACCGTTAGTTCGGACCTGTCCGAATCTGGCGTTCTGGTGGAAAACTTCACCTCGGCAAGCAATAGCGCCTTTCAACTGTCCTGACCATTGAAAACTTACAGGGGGAAGGGCAATCCACCCTGGTCGTCGGATTCTCTTGACGACCTAAGAGCGTCCAGTCGGCGGCTCTTCAACAGGGTCAGGAGGAGTAAATTACACTCGGACTGGGAGCTCTATAAGGTGAGTCTGGGTATTTATAAATATGAAATATGGATAGCCAAGCGAGATGCATGGCGCGATGCTTCTGCTAAAACGTAGAAGGCTGCAATTAATCCGCGAGGCTTGGAAAAATACTCCCTAGGAATCCCGCTCCTCTAATGTATCTGAGAGATGATGGTGGGGACTGGTCGATGAGTAGCGAGGGGTCCCTAAAGCTTTTACTGGACAATCATTTTCCCGATGTCCCAGTTGCGCAGGGATCTTCGCCTGCATTGTCGGTGGTCGTTGCCCATGCAGAAGTGCCTGCCATTCCAATACGGGAAAGTCAAATAACCTGGGCTATAGGGTCGTTTAAGCCCTATAAGTCTCTGGGCCCGGATGGAATCATTCCTGCGCAACTTCAAAAGTCTTTGGGGATTTCCTGCCGTTGGTTGGCCATCATCTAAACTAATTGCCTCAAGCTTAACTATATCCCGAAGTCTTACCACGCAGTTAGGGTTATTTTCATTCCGAAGGCCGGAAGCTCATGTATAACCTAAGGATTTCAGGCCAATCAGCCTCTCGTCGTTTCTTCTTAAGACGTTTGAGCGGTAGATTGACCTGTACTTACGAGAAAAGATACCTCGGGGATTACTGTCCGCTTCACAGCATGCGTACTGCAAGAGCAGATCGACGGAAAGGGCTCTTCATTCGATTTTAAAGCAAATAGAGGGGTCCCTAGAACACAAAGAGTATGCTCTGGGTGCCTTTCTCGACATCGAGGGAAGAGAAGGGGACTCTCGCCAGGAGTAGTACACTGGCTTTATGAAATGGTGGTTAAACCGATTGTGCTATATGGGGTGCTGGTTTGGTGGAAAGCACTGGACACGGCGAGCACCTCCAAATTGTTAATGTCCGTGCAACGGACGGCGCTGATCGGTAGCAGTGGCGCTTTCAGAACAACACCTACCTGGGCATTGAACGTCATGCTGAACATATACCCAGTAGATATTGCGGGAAAGGCGGCTGCGGCAAGGTCGTTGATCAGGCTTCGTGATATGGGATATGGGCTTTCTGACTGCGGACACTCTAGCCTTCTTACAAGTTTCAACTTTATCCCGGACAGAACGGACTATTGTATGCCGATAACTGCTCCCTATACAACCTTCACCCCAGTCCGTCCACCGAGAGAGGAGTGGGGAAGAGGAATTTTCTGGGGCATGGGACCAGTTAACTTGTTCACGGATGGGTCGAAGCTGGACGGAAAGGTTGGTGAGGGGTCAAGAGCTTGTCAAGAGCTAAATGTAAGCCGCAAGTTTAAGTTGGCTGATCACAGCACTGTATTCCCATCGGAATTTGCTGCCATTAAGGATGCGGTGGATGGAATGCTATCCAGTGCTATTACGGTTAGAGAATTTAACATCTACTCTGATAGCCAAGCGGCTATCAAGGCCTTGACATCAACTAAAGTGCGATCGGGGGTGGTCTGGGAATGTCTGACCTCGCTTGCGATTGCATCCAATTATTTTACAATTAAGATTATCTGGGTCCCGGGCAATAGTGATATCCCGGGTAAATGTCAAATGAAGCTCTTTCTGGCCGAAAGTGCATGGAAGGGGGCCTGCTGAAATAATTGCGTTCACTAAGACTCACCTATCAATGGCCATTGGGGTTTTGACAGGGCACTGTCCCATGGGTATCCATGCGGTACGTCTCAATATACTGGAAACTCCATCCTGCTGCAGCTGTATGGAGGATGATGAGGTGGAATCACCAAATCACTTTATGTTTGTGTATGTTTGTTTAAGTATGTTTGTTTAATGGTGTGTTTATGTTTGATTGTCAAGCTTTTGCCAGAATTACGCGAAAGAACTTCGGTCGCGACTCACTTGGATCTCCCGAGGATTTGTCCAAAGTTGAGATCGGTATCATTCGGAGCTTTATCGTTGCTACCCAACGATTCTCTAAGTAGCTAGATTTAAGTCACCGTTATTTTTGGTGTATGTGGTATCACAACGGACCTTCGTGTTGTTCAAATGAGCTATCCGTATCAGGGCAGCTACCACCTAACCTAACCTAACCTAACCTAACTCTGTGACGGTAATGCTTAATCACCGCCTGACTATTAATGTATATATTGTTACGAATATTAGCAAAACTAAGGGGTGATGCTATCGTCTCTAAGCCGATGCTAAGCAGTGACGTGAATGCACATCAATAATAAACGAAACAATAACTGCGTCTACATATATGTACCATGTACGTATACGAGCAGCGGAGAGTCAATGCACCAACACATGCATATATCTGAGATACTCCTATAAGTATGCAATGAGAAAAACTATAAAATTGTGCAATTGTAGTTACAGCTGAGAAGTTTGAGAGCTACTGGACTAGTAGATTCTGGAAGCGCCTAGAAGATGTATAAAATTGTGCAATTGTAGTTACAGCTGAGAAGTTTGAGAGCTGCTGGACTAGTAGATTCTAGAAGATGCGAAGGTTGAAATCAAAGAGTATAAAAGGCGACAATTGTAGAGGCGCTGGAATTCAGTTTGTTTTGAGTTGTCAAGCAGTTTCGACTAAGACGATATCTAGCGAGTACTGGCAGTATTATTTTGAAAGTCAGTTCATTTAAGCTATCAGTTTGGTTATTAAGCTATTCGTTGCACAGTTTGAGTGTTATTGTGAAGTATTTTAATAAAGGCCATTTTTCCATTATTCAATATTGGAGTTATTTATTCAACAGTTTAGCGATACGAACCTAGCAAAAGGGCAAATAAGAGGATTTGCAGAAAATTCGTTACAATATTGATGCAATTGCAGCTTAAGCACGCTTCCTCCCTTATCTCTGTTGCTTTCTTCACGGCTATAATTTACGCCTTAATCTTACTGCAGTAATGTGGCAGCCTGTAGGATCTACTTATTTCTGGATCGACACAGTAAACAGCAGACCTGACCTCTTCCATTAATTTGGAACCATCGGTATACACGTGTATAGTATGTTCTGCCATTTCTGCACCCTGGCACCAACCCTCCAACTCAATTGTGGCCCCAAGAACCCTTTCGAAGTGTAAGTACGGGACCACATATTCCGTTTGCCCTATATTAGACCAATGATTTATCCAAAAGCTCTTGCCAAGTAGAAAAACATGAGAAGCGATCATTTCTTCACTTATCTAAAATAGACTAATTAAACTTTGCCATTCATGGCAACTTCAAACATAATATCGACTGAGATCTCTATAAATTTTATGTTTTCGTTTTCGAACGAAAACTCTCTGCAGGGTCCTTATGCTCCTTTCTTCTTCCTTCTTTGGCCTTGTACTTCTTTAGAGTTTTTTTTGCAACTGTATTTTGCGTTGTTTGAGCTGTAGGCCTATCATCCATTGGTGTCATGCGAGTAAATGCTAATGGTCGGGCATTTTTTCAACACAGTTTTTCTAGATTCTCATAGAAGTTTTCTGCAAATGTCTATTTGTATTATATTTTCTTTGCAATTTAGTACAGTCATCGGTGTAAAAGATGCGAGATAAAAAATGTTGTGAAAATAAATCGAACTCACTGGTGGCTTGCAGTAGTTGTTATTGTTGGGAGCAGCCATTTCTTTTCATAAGCTTTTTCGATGCGTGTGTCATAGTGAATTTAATGGAATTGTGCTTTTAAAAGTTGTTTAAATTGTTTTATATTAATCCATTGGCTGTGGGACATTCGCATAAACTTGATTGTTTTTTTTTTTTATTCGAGCCATTTAAGTGCTACGGTGCGAAAGGCTTTAAGGATTATATGGGCGTTAAAATATTGAATATAGTATAGACTAGAGCACACAGAAGACTTTGTCCTGCCCGAGTTATAGATAATTAATTGTAATGTTCTCCTGCCCGATAATATTCCTCCCTGCGATGTATCTACTCTTTTAGTAAACAGGAATTTTTTAGCTTCTGCAAAAAACATTGCTAGTATCTCCTTACGTCTCCCTCCTCTCTTCATTTTTGATCCACGTCTTTCCTTCATATCTTCTCCCTTTTACTTTCTCGATTTTCACTCCATTTTCACTCTCTTTCTCAACTTCCTCTTTTTGTCATCTTCCTCCCCCTCTTTCCTTTTTCCCAAGCACTTTCTTCATTCTTATCTCCATTGCCTATTCCCAGTTTATTTGCCCTCCTTCACTCCTCACTCTCTCTATTGTCTTCCTCTTCCCTTTTTCTTTCTCTTTCTCTTCCCTCCCACTCCAATTGGCATTCCTATATCTTATTTTCCTTTTTCCTTTTTTCCATCTAAGGGTTTTAGTGTAACTCTCATTTCTGTCTCCCTTGTCTTCTTCAACAGGGCCCCTTTATAAAACCTTCACTAACACATCCAATTTTTTACTCATATTGTTAAAACAGAATGGAACCCTGATCCATATTTTGGTCCATGTCTAATAAAAGGGTTAGCATATGATAAGCAAATCGCTCCCTTAATATGAGTTTTTCGAATAGGCCGGTCTCTGGTTCAATTTCCGGAAATAAAGTTTCCCAAAATAATGAGCTAGTCAAGCAAGTACGCCTTTCAAGCAAATCGCAACATAAACCAACATAAACTTTTTTTCATGAGGTGTCCTGGTTCTCCTCCTGGAAAGGTAAGAAACAGAACGGACTTGAACACCCACACAAAATTTCATCAAAATCGGTCCAGTCGTTTAGGAGGAGTTCAGCACAAGAAATATATATATTAAGATAGGTCAGTCTCTAGTCCAGTTCCCGGAATGAAAAGGTTATCAAATATGTATAATATATGTCAAAGACGTACCTCTGTACCGAATTTTAATAGAATCGCATCAAAAATAATATTTTTTGGAATAAATCGGTCCCTGGTCCACTTGATGGAAAGAAAAGTTTTTCTGAACTGAGATAATCAGGGAATTTCTAGCAAATCGTAACATGAACTATTTGATTTAGAAAAGGTCGGCCCCTGGTCCACTTGCCGACATTTGTTGTGAAAAAAACCAAGCCTATTACCGTTCTGAGGGCAACTGTGTACTGTGTACATATACGCGCTTTCGGCGGTTTGGTTTAGGCGTGATGCTCCGACCCCGTACAGACTTTCATATTTATATTTTGAGAATATAGAGATAAGGGGCTCTGCTCGCTAACTCAAGTTTTTTTGTCAATAAGCCACCAACTAAAGAGACACAGCTCTCACTCTTGCTAACCTTGAAGAATGTTCGATCTTACAGAGCAGGCCGAACACATTTCATTCATGCCATTCACTACACGCAGCTGCTGAAATGCACATTACTGCCTACAGGAGCACGTTTTCGTAATAGCGCAGCAAGGTGTATGTGAGCATTATTAAGACAGGAAAAGGCAAGAAATGCCCCTTATTAGAAGAAAGGGACGTGATGTCGAGCCACATGAGTGCCAGGAGCTTCAGTTGCTGAGTGCTTGAAATAATGCTGAAGCAGATGCCGCAATGTTTTTCCCGACGTACAAAGCAAAGGAGGAAACACTTTATCTCACTGCTATGTAGCGGGTTGGAATCGATAGAGGCAAGATAGACGAACCATTCAAATCACTGGCGTCGGAATTTGTTTCGTCACCCGAATATATCGAAGTAACAACACCAATACCATTTAAAAAAGGTCACAGGAAACGACTGAATACCGGTCGAGCTGTTCAAACGTTTGCGAAGTGTCGGCAAAGGGCAAGCACCAATCTAATGCAAAATATGATCGACCAAATAATTGCCTGCAGACTGGAATTTAGGTGTTCTCTGCCCAATCTACAAGAAGGACGATCCCGCCATCCATACCTAGTAACACGGAACCGGCATCCTAAAAACTACTAGCGAGCGTTTTGTGCGAAACTACTATAGACAAGTTCCATACCGCCCGAGTATGTGACGGAGTGGCTGAGCTGTTTGTGCTTACGCTTTTTGCGATATATAGAACTATCAGAACCTTAATCCAGAGGTGTTATGGGGACTGCGCCTATTGAATTATTTGCAGCCAAGAGTATGTTCGGCAGTAATTGTATGGAGTATTCCCGATATCAGGTCCCTGCGGGATAAAACGGCGGCCTCACAATAACAGAGACGATTCTTTTTAAATTTTTTTAATACCTCACTGAGCACGCCTTGTGTGACACATGATCTTATGGCCAATCTGGAGCACTCCTAAATTATTTACGAGCAAAAAGAGGGAGATTAAGCTAGAAAGAGGTCGAAGACAGTTCACTAGAAAAAATTTGCCATGAGAAAGCAACCGGTTTGTAGAGGAAGAAGGTACGACATAAATGAACAGCCTGCGATCAGCTGAGGACAATAAGCCTTATTTTAAGATGTGGAAATAACTGAGTGTAAGGACCGTGAGGCAGACTAGCCGCATCGACGAGACATGACAAGCTTAAAGACAGATGAACACCAATAGCAAAGAAATATGTTTCTCAAAATCTGCAATTTAAAAAGAGCAGCGAAATAGTGGTAATCTGGAAACAACAAAGACAACGGACGAGGTCGATGATAATCCAAAGGGAGGTAAAAGCAAGTCTCCGCATATATAGTAAAGGCCAAATGGAGGTAATGCTAAGAGTTCGACTGTCCCAATGCGTGACTGCGGCGTTATTTGATAGTGGAATACACTTTGAAAAGATGTTTAGGAAAAGGTGGTGATCTACTTAATGTGGGTTTTTAGCTTCATTCATCTTTCGACTAAGCAACAATACAAGTTTAGTGAAAATTCACCTTAATAATATTTTTGAGATACTTTACCTATTTTTGAGATAATATAGACTGGAGTACATTTCTAAAATTGAGTCTAAATCTGCCTCAACAATGAATAGCATCCCACATAGTGCGTCTTAGGAAAATTTTCTTCAAACAAATGGATGGGGTAGGTAATAGGCGAGAGCGTTGTTAGGGGACTTAGAATATACCCGCGGCAGGTATGCCTGTCGTAAAAGGCGATTAAAATACCAAATTGATTCAAGGGTTTGTGTAGCGCAACCCTTTTAAGGGATTGCCAGCGTAATATATATATCTTCTCTAACCCAATTGTCAACCTCACCTACCCGTGGCGAATCCTGTTTCTTTAACAGCTGAGGCTCTGGAAACCCCAAATTCCCTACGGATCTAGTGGGTGGGAAGGGGTATTTCCTAGAAGGTTTCATGTAGTCATGCCAAATCGTTCCCGGTAAGGTCGGGCTAGTACCTTAATCGTGCTTGTTACCATAACACTACCCAAGGCCTTCGGGGAGTATCCGTGTCGCTACAACAAGAACAACAACAACAACAGTGTTGTATGAATTTCCATAATTCGAGTAAGAAACTTTACAAAAAAATTAACCTTCAAAATAAACCCTGAAAGTTTAAACTTGCTGCTGTTAAAGAAAAACCAATGGTGGTCGGTCAGTCATGTTTCCGCTCAAAAAAAAAAAACCTAAACGAAGGACAAATTTAAAAAGGAAAAATTCAACATTCAAATAGGAAATGAAAACTGTTTCCTTCTCAAAGAGTTAACAACGAAAAATAATAAAAGTGGATCACAAAAACAAAAAAAAAAAACATACCAAAAAAAAATACACATAAGAAAAGTTGCAAAGTAGAATGAGGTAGAAAAGAAAATGGCGCTTCAAGATGCGTAGTTGATGGATATGAAAGCAATGACTTCAAAGTGGAATTATGAAGAAGTGAATCAGAGTGTATGCCATGGACAAATTGAGGTGCTCGTTAATGTAAAATCGATTAAAAAAAGAGAATTCAGCCACCAGAAACACCGCAGCGGCATCCGCATCAAAGTGAATAACCACGAAACGACGGGTTGTATAAAGACAAAAAACAAAACACACACTAATAGTAAAAAAAAAAAATACAGGATGTGAACACTTCCACTATAGTAAAGTAATTGCACAGCTTTTTTTGGTGTCCATCAGCGCTCTAAGTCATTGGAATAGCGTTGATGCCCAAAGTAAAAGACACTTCATGTGCACCCATTTCCAATGTTTCAATTAAAGACCATATTAGAGATACTGCGAACAATTTTTTTGGGTTTGTTTGAAAAATTTTAAACTGCTTGCAGTTTTAGTTTGTTAAGAAAAAGAACCTTAAAAATTGTGTGTTTCCTCAATTACAGTTTAAAAGGAATGTTTGTTTTCAACTTGCAAATTCCATTAATGAAGGGCCGGGTTTTCAGTAGTTCGTTAAGCTAAGCTCAAACTAAGTTTGCTTACACTCTAGTCAAATTTAAACTCCAGTTAAACTACTCAGCAGGTTTTCAGCCACAGTTAAAGGCCTCCTTTGGGGTAGGCTTTTTTTACGGCAACATTGGTTTTTTATTATCTAGATAATTTGTAGATACGACAACAGATGTATTTTGCTTACCCAACAAACATTTAAAAGATATTTCTCCAGCGAAATATATATGTAATTCCGGAGGCAATATCCAACACCATTATCCAGTTATTCTTAAGCCAGATAGTTCTCAAGTTGATATCCAACTTCATTCTCCATTCACTATTCAACCTTTGAGAAATTTTGTAAAATTTATAGTTCTCGAGTTGATCTCCAACGTCATTAGCATTTTAAAATTAATATCTAGCCCTTGGGAGAAATGTACAGTTCTCAAGTGAATATTCAACACGTTTCTCCAGTTGATATCGCTACATTGGATATCGAGTTAAAAATAAGTTGAAAACAAAGTCTCCAAGGTGGTACCATCAAAACAAACAGATGTTTATTGTGAGAAATAAACACCTGGTTGATAGCAGTAATAAAGCGTAATTAATCAAAAATAAATTATATACATATATTTTATTTTATTTTCTTGAAAATGCTGTAGATTGGAATCCTACATTCGAGTCCAGTTAGAGAACCACAAGTTGGGAATTAAATTTTCTCAACTTAAGTAATAGCATGTTTTTTTTTTATAAAAAATCTCTCTTTCGCGGAGTACGGTCGAGTTTAGCCACTGTTTCGAAACAACTCTTGAGATTTTAGAAATATGCCTACCTATCAACAGGGGCTCTAATGGTACTCAAGCCCAAATGCTTGTTGGGTATATTCGACGCCGTTTCGAATGAACGCAAATCACCGATAGGTTAACTAGAGTTTAACCCTGCCAGATCGGCCACTTAAGTTCAACTTCAGTTAAAGTAAACTGAAAAACTGCAGAATAAGTTTAAGCTTAGTTTAACTGACAAACTGAGTGGAACTATTACTGAAAAACCGGGCTGCCTAGACGCCATAAATAAATAGGGGATACACTAGTGAGCTAGTTGGCAATCGACGTTCTAACTGAGATTTTTGCTACACGGTGCATTTTTTAAAGTGGCGAGCGTTTGTGTTGACGGTGAAGTGCACGTTTTCCCCGTGGGTTGTATTTGGTAGCGAGCATCTGGAAAGCGCGTCGGTTTTGCAAATTTTGAAGTCATTTTAGTAAATGCAGATCGGTGACGGTATATTTGTACCCCCCCAAATATGGTCTAGTTTTGCGGATTTTCAGTACACTCAAGCTTTCTTCTTCGGTAGCAGAATTCCATTTTTTTGAGGCTTCTACTAGCATATGACTCCTGGTCGTTGTAGCGTTCAAGGAGCACAATGCCCGATCCTTCACCGCTTGCGTCCAATTTTATCTAGTAGAAACGATGGGGTGAAGTCGGGGCATCAAAGAATTTGCTTGCTGGAGCTTTAGTTTCGAGAGCCTCAAACACGTCGTCCTGTTGCTTTCCTCATAACCATTTTTGGCTCTTCTTGAGGAGGTGGTTGAGCGGTGCGGCAAGTCTCAAAATTATTTCATATTTTGCCGTGCGAAGCTGCATTTGTCGAAGTTTGCATTTGGTGGTTTTAGAGTTTTCTGGAAACATCACGAGCAGAGGCGGATTTACCATATAGCCATACAGGCAACATAGGCTAGAGCTTAGGGCGGCAAACTTGAGGGGCGGCAAATTATAATAAATAACTCATTATTTTTTTTTGCATTTCGAAATTAGAATAAACCTGTAAATTATTTTGCTGCGTAACAGGCGTAAAAATTTGCATAAGACTTCTAATTCACTTCAACTGGAACTTTTGGAGACTGCATTCATGCAAGGTTTATGGAGCTTGTTCTTAATGTCATTCAATGCTGTGAGCAAGAAATAACAAAATGTGAATATGATTATTTCCGAAGTGATTACTTTGTTCAACGGACTCATCAAAGTTGTGTTTGATACTCGTGAAGAATTGGATCTGTGTGAAGGGAAAGCTCTCTCTATTTCATCGCTTCAGGAATCGAAACACTAAGGATGCGTAGAAGAAATCCAAATGTACGACATGGTGAAAATGGGAATCTGGTATTGAATATAGTGGCCGTCACAAGTACGTGTCAACACGTTCGACGTTATCTTGGATCGTACTTTGGCAGAATTGACACGAAGACGTGAGGCATATCAAAAAACCTATTCTAAATTTTCTCTTACCACTGATATGAAACATCTAAGCAACGAATTACGTAAGAAATCCACTATATTGAGCAACTAATACACCCAAGATCTTGAGGAAAATTTTTGAAATTAAATGGTCTTTTTGAAGGCATACTGAATCGAATTGAACATTTCAAATTCTTCTCCGCTGGAACTTTGAAAATGTTAAGACAGGATAAGTTTTATATCTCTTACCCTAAATTTGCAAATTGTGGCGCAGAGATCATTTCTGTTTTAAAATGCACGAAAAACTACATCAGATCTTCATTGGGCGAAGACAAACTGAATGCTCTTGCGTTGTTGATGAAAGAATCAGAATTGTTTTTATCTATCGATTGTGATGATACCATTTGCGAATTCGAAGCTGAAAAATCAAGACGCAAAGAAATGCATATGAGTAATATTTGGAAAAAAGTTAAGGTTAAATACCTCATTAATGCAAATATCGATTATCTTGGTTTCGTTGTGTATTTCATTAATAACGAACTACACTATAATAAAGCACTGAATATCGAAATCATTCTGTTAAATATATTTTTGTGAAAATAAGGGCGGCAAGTTATGTATTGCCTAGTGGCGGCGAATATTCAAATCCGCCACTGATCACGAATGCAGTTTATGTGTTCGGAAAAGATATCACCGACCACGACGATGTTTTCATCTGAAACGATTTTTTAGCTCCTTTTCACTTTCTGAAAGTAAAGGAAAGTGTCTTAGACATGTGCAAACTCTTGCGGTATATAAAAAATGGTTGGAAGATTTCGAATTTTGTTTGAATATTATTATCTTGATACAGGCGTCACCTAGCGGATTTTTTTTCCTTTTTATCCGATGTCTCGGTCATCTGAACTATGTGTCTGGCTTCAAAATTGTAGCTCAATGGAAAGTTTTTTTGAAACTTGATCGCAAGATTCCCCCCTTTAGTGAGAAAATTCTAAATATCTCGCTCCGATATGCGCCCCACCCATTGGATTTTTTTGCCATATTCAATGCGTTGCTATCGTGTTCTCAGCTAGGTGTAAGGTATTACTTTTGTAGTTCAATGGGAAGTATTTTAAAAATGATCGCTAGATTCCATATGACCAGAACAATTTTTTAAAACATATAGATCAATGTGCCACCTAGCGGCTGCCGCTTTGGTATGGTAGCAGCGTGCTACGCTAGCCACACCTAAGGTCCTGGATTTAAGTCCCGGAAAAAATAATATCAAACATTTACAAAACAGTTCTTTCAGTTAGACATACAAGTTTTTCATAGAGGGGTGGCAACTTGGAAAACACTCAGGTGTATTTCTGACATGAAAAGCTTCTCAGATAAAACTTATCTATCTTGCAGATGTCGTTCGGAGTCGGCATAAAACAAGTAGGTTCCGCCCCGTCAATTCGTAGGGAAAATTAAAAGGAGCATGACGCAAATCGGAAGAATAGTCGAGATAGTCCTTTAAGGGGACCTTATATCTCCTCGGTAAACGAAATGGTTGTTTTTTTGCCAGAGTTATAGCCTAATAAATTTTAATATATGTTTTTGCTGGCTCAAGGTCCAAATTAAAACACAAACGTTTCGTCTTTTTTGTCAATATATTTCGATTACACTTCGGTAACCATCCTCAGGACACTATTAACAATATAAAAACATCACAATATAAAACAATGTACAATATAAAAAATTTTTGTAAACAAAAAATCACATACATGATAAATATCCGATCCGTCTAATGTGTCTACTGTTGTCGCTTGCTCTCTAACAAATGCCTGTACAAATGTGCGCTGTGGTCTATGTCCGTTTTATAATTCATTCGTATGTTTGTAGGTACGTTGATTATGTGAAGCATTTCCAATGTAAAACGTTTCCCGTAGTGTTGTTCTTGTTCAAGTATAGTTGCTCTGTCAAAGTTAGGAGAATGCCCGGTGCTTTTACAGTGGGACATAAGGGCTGTTTTATGAAAGTTTGTGTTGTGGGACTGTTTGCAGTCAGACTTGTGTTGTGACAGTCTGGTTTTTAACTTTCCTTTTGTTGTACCCACATATATGCTATTACATGGCTCATCTGTTTTACCGTTACATGGAATTTTGTAAACAACGTTACTTTTTTCGGGTGTTGGAATTCTCTGTTTAGTTCTATTAAATATATTCTTTAAAGTATTAATTGGTTTATGAGCTATTCTCACTTTTCCTTTATTATAACAATCAGATCTCGCTACACGTTCTGACAATTCAGGTACATATGTTAATGATTTCAATATTTTCGCTCTTTCTGAGTTATTTTGATGGGTTTTTGTTGAAGATCGCCTTAATAGAGAATTTATAACCGATTTCGGAAAATCATTGCCTTTTAGTAATGATCTTATTTCTGTTTTTATCTCTTTGTGGTATATTTCGTCAGATGTTTGTAGCATTCGATGGATACAGGCCCTTGCTGTATTCATTATCATCGTTTTGGGGTGCTTTGAATTGAAGCTGAAGATTCGTCCAGATGCGGTTGGCTTTTGATACCACTTTAATTTTAATTGATTTTGTCTTCTAATGATTATTGAATCCAGATAAGCTAATTTTCCGTTTTCTTCTAGCTCTATCGTGAACTTTATATGCTTGTCAAACGAATTTAGTGCGCTCAGTGTGTCTTGTACTTCATTTTCGTTAACTATGGCAAATAAGTCGTCAACATATTTTGTCAGTAGTCTTGGGGGACGTCGTAATCCTGTTATCGTTTTTTCTAAGAGTTCCTCCATTATGATATCCGCAATCACTGGGGATGTTGGTGATCCCATTGGTAGTCCTTTTAGCTGCGTGTATACCACATCGTTAAATTTAAAATACCTATTTTCCTGAATACAAAATGTTACAATTTCCATAAATATTTGTTTTGGTATTTTGGTGTGTTCCTTTATCGTTGACCATTTATTTCGAATTACATCTAATGCCAGCTGTGTTGGTATGCTGGGAAAAAGTGAAACCACATCAAAGGAGACAAGTTTTTCGTCGTCACAAATTAGCGTGTTATTAATCCGTTCTTTAAATTCCATTGTATTTTTAAAAATTATTTTATAATTTTATATTTTATTTATAAGTATTTTAAATTTAACGATGTGGTATACACGCAGCTAAAAGGACTACCAATGGGATCACCAACATCCCCAGTGATTGCGGATATCATAATGGAGGAACTCTTAGAAAAAACGATAACAGGATTACGACGTCCCCCAAGACTACTGACAAAATATGTTGACGACTTATTTGCCATAGTTAACGAAAATGAAGTACAAGACACACCGAGCGCACTAAATTCGTTTGACAAGCATATAAAGTTCACGATAGAGCTAGAAGAAAACGGAAAATTAGCTTATCTGGATTCAATAATCATTAGAAGACAAAATCAATTAAAATTAAAGTGGTATCAAAAGCCAACCGCATCTGGACGAATCTTCAGCTTAAATTCAAAGCACCCCAAAACGATGATAATGAATACAGCAAGGGCCTGTATCCATCGAATGCTACAAACATCTGACGAAATATACCACAAAGAGATAAAAACAGAAATAAGATCATTACTAAAAGACAATGATTTTCCGAAATCGGTTATAAATTCTCTATTAAGGCGATCTTCAACAAAAACCCATCAAAATAACTCAGAAAGAGCGAAAATATTCAAATCATTAACATATGTACCTGAATTGTCAGAACGTGTAGCGAGATCTGATTGTTATAATAAAGGAAAAGTGAGAATAGCTCATAAACCAATTAATACTTTAAAGAATATATTTAATAGAACTAAATAGAGAATTCCAACACCCGAAAAAAGTAACGTTGTTTACAAAATTCCATGTAACGGTAAAACAGATGAGCCATGTAATAGCATATATGTGGGTACAACAAAAGGAAAGTTAAAAACCAGACTGTCACAACACAAGTCTGACTGCAAACAGTCCCACAACACAAACTTTCATAAAACAGCCCTTATGTCCCACTGTAAAAGCACCGGGCATTCTCCTAACTTTGACAGAGCAACTATACTTGAACAAGAACAACACTACGGGAAACGTTTAACATTGGAAATGCTTCACATAATCAACGTACCTACAAACATACGAATGAATTATAAAACGGACATAGACCACAGCGCACATTTGTACAGGCATTTGTTAGAGAGCAAGCGACAACAGTAGACACATTAGACGGATCGGATATTTATCATGTATGTGAATTTTTGTTTACAAAAATTTTTTATATTGTACATTGTTTTATATTGTGATGTTTTTATATTGTTAATAGTGTCCTGAGGATGGTTACCGAAGTTTAACCGAAATATATTGACAAAAAAGACGAAACGTTTGTGTTTTAATTTGGACCTTGAGCCAGCAAAAACATATATTAGAATATAAAGGTCGCTAAATCATCAATTAATAAATTTTAGTCTAACAAAATACCAATTTTGGGTATCTCGCAGTTCATATTGATTTTTGAATTTTTTTTTTTTTTGGATAATTGTTTAAGATGTTCTCCCAAAAAAAATTGTTAAAAACACTGGTCGACGGCCAAAATTTACCAGAGACGCCGTTATGAAATTCGTATGTAAAACCACCCCCTGATTTCGAAAATCGTGTTCATTTTTGATTCTATGGTACCGTTTTTGAGATATTTGCAATTTACCGTTCGAAAAAACCAAAAAGATGGCTCCATTTAATTAAATATATCTCACGAACGGGTCAAGCAATTGCATGTATACATACATATATTAAAGGTATAAAGTGCAAATGGGAATCCGGATAAACGAATAACACCATAGCAATGATAATACTTTTTCTTTAAATAAATCAAATAGTACTTTTAATACTCGAATTGTTTTATAGTAGGTAGAGAGGTTGCATCGAAAGGGAGAGTGGTTGGGTTCGAAACCTGCTGTAGGCATGTAGTTATAAACATGTATTTCCGTCACTTATGGGTAAGTATGCAGGTAGATTTTCAAAATTATTAGACACAGAAAATTTTTAAAGCCTACATCTGAAGCAGGTAGTATTTTCTTTTCCCGACTTCGTATAAAAAGGAACCTTTCTGTCTAGGTAAGATTTAATTTTTTTCAATTTTATTCTTGTTCCGAGTATAAATATGAGTTAATGCGCCTTTAAACTTCATAACATCTGCAAGGCTCTCCGGAGATAGTTCAGTTCATAAGCCAAATTACAAAACCGTGATTTATTAAAAAAAAAATAAAATGAGTAAAAGGACGCGAGAATTTGAGTGTAATAACGATCCAGATATGTTCTGTTTCATGTGTGGCCAATATACTATCATAAGGCGACGACGAGTGTTCTCAGATCATATAAAAACTTTATACTACAAGTATTTTGGCATTGAGCCTAAAAATGCTGAAAAACCATGGACACCGAACACTTTGTGTACATCGTGTCGAGTGTAATTGATTCAGTCGGAATCAGGACAACAAATAAAATTTGATACACCAATGATATGGAGAGAACCTACTTGCCATTCAATAGAGTGTTATATTTGTCAAACAAAAGTACTTGGCGTTGGAAGATCAAGAAGAGTAACCTATGCCAGCGTACCTACAGTGACATTACCAGTACTACATTCAACGGCAGTTGCGGATCCAGTTCCATTGTCAACAGTAATATCTGAGTGCGGGGAATCAAGTTGTACTGAATTTCGCATGGGAAACGAGAGAAACGTTCTATCACAAGCACAACTTAATGATTGGATAAGAGATTTGGAACTATCCAATGAAAAGGCCGAGATCCACACTTCTCGTATGCAACAATTTGAATTTGTGTCATCCGATATTAAGGTGATATATTGTAGAACTCGTCACGAACCATTTTCCAAACACTATACCAAGAAAGACAGTATATGCTACTGCAACGACATTCCTGGTTTATTCAAAGAGTTTGGTCAAATATATGATTCAAAAGAGTGGCGATTGTTCATAGACAGCAATAAACTGAGTTTGAAGGCTGTATTATTGCATATTGGTAACAAAAAGCCTTCTATCCCGATCGCACATGCAGTAAATACAAAGGAATCCTACGAGGAAATGCAAAAACTACTCAAATTTATCAAATATGAAGAGCATGATTGGAAAATATGTTCGGATCTCAAAGTCGTTGCAATGCTATGCGGTCTACAAAGTGGCTACACCAAGCACTGCTGCCGGAAAGAGTCGAGTTTACCGTTGGTGTGGATAACATTAAATACACCCCTCTTGTCAAGAAAGAGAAAATCATACTTCCACCCTTGCACATCAAGCTCGGTCTCATTAAAAACTTTGTTAAGGCTTTGGACAAAGAAGGCGAAGCATTCGACTATTTGAAAACAATTTTTCCAGATATTGCTCAAGCCAAGATAAAGGAAGGTATTTTTGTCGGACCACAAATAAAAAAGTTGTTCAACAATAATCAATTCAAAGGACTACTCTCATCAGTTGAGGCAGCAGCGTGGGAATCCTTTGAAAAGGTCGTTGCTTCTTTTCTCGGTAGACACAAAAGCCCTAACTACGAGCAGATAGTGAATGACTTAATCAATAATTATGCGAAAATGGGTAAATATTAAAGGCCTATTAAAATTAATTTCCCAAAATTCTATAACTTGTTTACCTAACTAATATTTTCTTTCCAGGCGTAAATATGTCCTTAAAAATTCACTTTCTGCACTCACATTTGAGCTTTTTTCCGGCAAATCTTGGCGACGAAAGTGACGAACATGGCGAAAGGTTTCATCAGCAAATGAAATTAATTGAAAATCGATATCAAGGATTCTGGGACGTCGCAATGATGGGTGATTACTGCTGGTTTCTCATAAGAGAAACCGATCCTAAACTGAATAAGCGTCAAAGTCGAACACATAATTATTTCGACTACATAGTAAAATAAAATTAAGATAAAGATTGTTAGAATATAGTACAAACATAAATAAATTAAAAAAAAAAGTTAAAAATATGGGTAATTTCATTCATAAATTGAACTTTTAACTAAATAGAAACAGAGCATAGCTAGATATTTCACTCTTCTTTATACCATACATACGTTTTGAGGTATACGTTGAAATTGCCCAACCTGGGTATCTTTATTTGATCGCTTATAACTTACGTAGTTTTGCATCGATTTTCTTCGGTGATAGCTTATCTTTTTTCCAATTAAACAGAGCTTTACGCAAATGAAAACTATTTGGAAAAAAAGTTGTGGTTTGGGAATGCTGCCCTCGCAAAAAGTAATTTTTTCATATTTTTTCATAAAAAAAAAACAAAGATATGAAATGATAAGCTAGTATCTCGAAAACTATCTGGTTGAGCAAAAAACAATGTATAATGCATTTATAGCAAATTTTATCGTCTTTCCGATTCTGTATTCCGTTTTGCAATTGCTTAACACCTTCGTGAGATATACGTAATTATCTTTTTGGTTTTTTCGAATAACGGTAAATTGCAAATATCTCAAAAACGGTACCATAGAATCAAAAATGAACTCGATTTTCGAAATCAGGGGGTGGTTTTACATACGAATTTCATAACGGCGTTTCTGGTAAAGAGAAAAAGTTGAAATTCGTGGTCCAGTGAAATCAATACGAAACTTATATTAATGTAAAGCGCGATAACCTCCGAAGAGATTTTAGGCCGAGCTTCCCTTCCAATTTGCGTCGTGCTTCTACTTTTTCCTACAAATTGGCGGGACGGGACCTACTTGTTTTTATGCCGACTCCGAATGGCATCCGCAAAGACAGATAAGTTTTAACTGAGGGCTTTTCATGGCAGAAATACACTCGGAGTGCATGTCAAACAATGCCAAAGGGCGTCCCGCTTAAAAAAGTTTTCTTCTAATTCAAAAAACTTGTTTCTGAAATTTGCTTTGCCCGGGGCATGAGTACATTATCTTCGGTGTGGTACGCGGAGCACGCAAACATCACACCACCGCGGCCGCCATACGAAATTCATACTTTATACTTTATTAGAGTTAAATTGATCGGGCTACAAAACTGCATACTCAAACAAAATTTAGAAAACTCTAAGTAGTAAGTTCGAAAGTTTCGTAAAATTTTTAGAATTTTTTTGAAATCGCTTTTAAGTTTGATTTGCATAGTTTCAGCTGTGAAGCTTAGGCTGAATTGACCGGTCCGTGAGGACCTCACAACGACCAAGTTGAAAAACGCCACCAAAAACCAGGACTTATGACACAATAACTCCGTCCTCTTGGCAAATACTAAAAGCTTTCTAGGACCTATGCCCCTTGCTGCTCCTAGATATGGCATCTGCATCGCACCTAACAGCTGCAGTCCTAGTCTGGCGAGGTACAGGGCATGAGCACAAAACTTGCTCGATCGTTTCCTCCTCCAACCCGCTATCACATAACAAGCCTAATTTACTTCAGGGTTTTTGTTTGCTATTGCTTCGTCTCTGTACATGAACAGAGCATGAAGCAGAGCCGTAGCATAAAAAAGTGATAGCATTTTTTGTGCTCTGCTACGAGCTACGTCGTCCTTGAGAGCGGAACAAATAGCAGAACAAAAACTACAAGCGAAATGCTATCTGGAGCGAAGCGGCAGTCATTAAAAGAAATGTAATACCTTTTGCTACGTTGGGCATTGTTATGCAAAACTTTGTCTTTTCTCGCGTTACTACTTGGCTACAACAACTTGCAATGCAACTTTGGAACAGAGGCTGGTGTCCCGACCAAAATCAATAACAATAAAATAAGAAGCTACAACGACAATTTAAACACAGATAAATAAAACCAGAAGTACAAAAACAACAACATCAAAACGCCATTTCAGCTCAAACAACAAAAACAAGAGAATAAACAAAGGCATAACATTACCGAGCAGAGCAAATACATAACATTTTTTTTATTGTTCCCGCTCTGCTACAAATAAAATTCCGTTTGGAGTGCCTAGAAGGTTTAATGTGGTCACATTAATCGTTCCCGAGATAGTCGGGCTAGTATATTTATGCCCAAAGCCTTCCATGAGTGTCTTTATCGTTAATACAACAACAACAACAACGTAGCTCGTAGCAGAGCATCACTTTTGTATGCTACGCTCTGCTCTATGCTTTGTTCTTGTTCAGACCCGGAGCAGTAGCAGAGCATATTTTTCGTAGCTACTGCAGCTCTGGAGTAGCAAATGCAAACACTGCACCCGACAAATCTCAATCAAATTTGAAATCAGAGCCCCGGAATACATATTGGTACCCATATGGGTCTAGTACAAATATACAAACCATTTTTTTTTGTGTGGGTAAATTTTTATGAATCTACAGTAACTGTTAAGTAATGCTGTAATGCGAACAAATTAAGATTAATATAAACAAAATTAAAACCGAATTATCCCACCGTATACATCAACTTAATTAAAATCAATTGATTGTTGCCAATCATACAAGAAATTTAGCGAAAATGCAAAAGTCAGTCATTAGATGATGCTTACTCGCTCAATAAATTTGTGCAAATTATATTTACTCATTTACAGTTGTTGTTTTTGCTGTCACAGTGGTTGTGTAATAAAATATAAAATTTATTGATATTATGAATTCACATTAGGGGCGGATTTTGTTACCAATCAACGGTGAGTGGGCTGCAACATTTGCATATACTAAACTAAATATATAGGCGAATTTAAATATGAATATTTACGCAATGACAACAACAACAACTACACACGAACAAATGAAACTATGAGCAGCAAAAATAACAAGAACAAATACCTATCTATATATATACAACCATGTATGTATGTATGTTTATAAATATATTGTAGATATGTAAAAAAGCATTGCATTGGTCGATGCATTGATGTTGTTTGTGTTGTTGCTATATAATTTTTGTTTAAGTCTTTTTGTTGCTACTTTTGTAATACGAGCACGTGGTATCGTTTGACAACAAAGCTAACAACAACATATTTTTTATTAAGATTGTATGCCACCCACAAGTGTCCCATTGCATCACCGTCACCACTTATCAACAACAACATCTGCAATAGCATCATTCATATATACGTACGGGTTGCCATACCTCATATTTGTTTAAGACCAAAAATTGTAATGAAATATTACCAAAACTTTGAAATAATATACCTCAGAGATGTCCCATCGTCACGGATTAGACAATTGTATTCAATACTTCATTTTTGTTGAAACATTCTTATAAACCCAGCTGCAGACATCAGGTTCTAACGGATACTTTGAGATACTTAACATTGTACTCTACAGTACTGTTATGTAAAAAAACTCCCAATGTCTTGGTATATATGTAAATCATAAGCGGTTTTATAACTGTCACAGGTGGGACATCAAACCGCGCTATCCATTAGTGAAGTTACCTATATATTATAAAAACTCTGGGATTGATTTGAACATTCTAATAGAAAGGTCGTGACTTAAAAGTTTGGTTGAAAGGGACGTATCACAGACATTCTTTTTATAAGGCCGTATCCCAGCGTCGTTTATAAAATTCTATCTCAGGAGGGCGATTGAAAAGGTTGCAATTGAAAAAAAAAATTATATATAAATAAATAAAAATAAAAAAATTCGGCAGAAGAGATACGAACTAAAATTTAGCTTAGGACTTCATTCTGTATTTCGAACGAAAGCTCCATCTAATGATTCGCCTCTTGGCGATTTCGTCAAGCAATGTTATTCTCTATCATTTTCGTTCGGCCTTTACGTTTCTTACGTTATGTCAAAGAGAAGGCTCAAACAATTGTCAAACCATGTTTTGCCATATGTAATTTATTTAAAAACTCATAAGCAACAGTTAACTTTTACAAGATTACTGATGCCATTTTGCTAAATTTGATCAAGCTGAGAACGCCTATAGTTCTGTTGATATTAACATATGAATAAATAAATAAAACAACATAAAATAAATAATTATAGTGTTTTGGTGACCTTTTTGTTTTTTAATTTATTTAGTTTTGCCGGCTCCACGTCGCACGGTGCAGATGTGTTAAAAATTCGCGTTGAAGACGGTTACTGTTGAGTAACCGAAATGTATCGGTTGAAAAACAAAATTTGTGGTTTTATTTACCCAGGACCTAAAGCCGGCAAAACAAAATAAAATAAAATTAATAAATACGAAAAGCCAATTTTTTTTGTTTAATGAGCAATTTGTTTACATTTAGCTAATCCAATGGCTTTGGAAGATGCTACTATTGCCAAGGAAGATTATCTTTATCTTCCTTAAATGGAAGATAATAGTGCGACAACTCGGATATGGAAATTGGAGAATATATTCTCAAGCAATCTCTTCCACTGGCAAGTTCCACGCGACATAAGCACGGGGAATATATTATGTTTCCTTACCATGCAAAGAACCAAAGAAATGTGTGTAACACATGTCTGCCTGCCAGGCTGCCTGTGCATTCAACAGTCAACTTCCAAATACATACCTCTATATTGTAATAATAAATTGCGCTAGTTTACTGATGTTCTGGAGCTACAGGTAGGGACAAAGTTTTTGACTTTAAACAATTTTCCAAAAGCACACAGATGACAATTTCTTCTCACATACGAATTAGTTCACGACTTCGCCCAGATACGGACTTATTAACAGAATACGTCTAACAACAATATATAGACACTCTGATGTTTACGAGCATACCCTGGCTGCACAAGCCATATATGTAGAAGTATTATATATACATAAATATGTATGTGTTTTTTTCTTCTCCTGTAAAATCTATAATACAAAAATAGGTCGGGTTTTCCTTCCTGACGCTATAACTCCAGAACGCACTAACCGATTTCCACGGTTTTGCATTCGTTGGAAAGGTCTCGGGCTCCGTGAGGTTTATAGCAAAGAACAGGGTCTCGAGATATAGGCCAAAACGTGTACTCGGGTACCCCTAGAATGTGTTTATGGAATATGAAGCTGTTGGTGAGTGTTTTAGTACAGGGTACTTTTCATACCTATTGGTGACTAGGGTCTCGAGATATAGGCTAAAAGGTGGATAAGGGTAACACTTGTATGTGTTTTTACATTATGGATATCAAATTGAAGCTGTTGATGTGTGCTTTAGTACAGAGTAGGTTTTATGCCGCTGAGTGACTAAGGTCTCGAGATATTGGCAAAAACATGGACCCGGATACCCCTAGAATGTGTGTGTGTTATGGATATCAAATGAAAGCTATTGCTGAGAACTTCAAAGTAATTTTCATTGTGATATTCGATTTAATCGCATCAACCTGGCAAAACTGATAAATATGCATGCGAAGCCGAAATAAAGACACGAATTAATAATACCCACATACCTATTTACATACGTCCAATTCGATTTGCCTGAAATTTGTTATATAAATTTGCCTATATTAGTATTTGCAAACTTTTTTTGCGGCAAGTAGACCAGAGACGGTCTGGGACTGGGATTAGGACTAGGACTGGGACTGAGACTGAGACTTGGAGTGGGACTGGGAATGAGACTCGGAATGGGACTGGAACAAAATACATACCACCCTCTGGGACTGGCAATAAGATATGAAGAATAATTAGAAAAACTTGAGAGAAGAGAAAAGAGAGAAGGCGACTGAGAAAGAGATATAATGAGACGAAGTTGGAGATAGATGAAGCCAAAAATACGGAGGGAGGAGTGAATACAAAGATTAGGGAAAAGTGTAGAGGGGCGAGGGCAGAGTTAGACGGAAGAAGCTTATTAAAATGTATGCAGATAGGCCTAATTTAGGGCAGAACAACGTCTGCCGGGTCTGCTAGTTTCATATAAAATAATTGCAGCCGCTTCTTAACATTTGTAATTTTTTGGCCAAAATGGCACAAAGTGGCAGCCGTATTCATATATATATCCGGTGGCCTGACACATTTCCCCTACTTTACTACTGCTCACACTCGCCATTCTTACTAGTCGATTTTTGCTATTCGCACATTCATTTTTAGCACCGCCTACATTGTGACGTCACGCTATCACTTTGTTGTTGCGCACTCTCTCCACTCAATGTGGGAACCACACTAATAGTGTTGTTGCTCGTATTTTTTTTCTTGCAGTGTTAATATGCAAAAATGATTTTTTCTCATTTTTAACAGTTCCCCAACTACAAAACCGTAATGCTGTTAAAGAGTAAATGAGTGAGAGCGAATGTACATGCGACGAAGTACAAATGAGCATAGCAAATGTAGCAAACATTTTATTGTACAAAGAGGGCACGAGAGCACGAGGCAACACCATATCAGCGCCGAAAAGTTTTAGTGTGTGTGAGAATGTTTGGGTTGTGTGAGGCGAATACTCTTTGATATATGTATGATTATTATTGCTTGCTTCAATGGGAGCATCATAGCATGCCGGCCGGCTGTGGTAGGTTCCGGGTTTTACAGAGCGCGCACATAAAAAACTGCATTCATTCCTTCGCATTTGTCTGTATCGACAAGAGCAAATTGATTAAAAATATTACCAACAACAGCTGCAACAACAACCAACACTATTTATGGTAGGCGTGGCTTAGACGTTGTTGCTGCCTTTTCTTATACGTATTCCCCAACTCTTTGGCAGCCGTTCGAATAGCTTGCATGTTAAGCTTAACAACAAGAACAAGAAACGCTAAAGTGTTGTTATTTTTTATACAAAACTAACATCGTCGAACAAACAACAAGTACAACGATCACGATAATAGTAACAGCCATTGCGGACGACGAAATGTGGAAGTGAAAGACCTTTTTCGTTACAAACCATCTACCTAATATGTGGTTCGTCTCGTTGCGCTTCTCTCTTTCTTTCTTTCTTACCACTGAGGAAATGTCTTGAAGGTGGCTGGCTGCGGTCTGGTGGTTCAAACAGAATTGCAACTGTGCAAAAGTGGGCGCTGTTGGACCCGGCAACTGGTTTTTTTCTATTGTTGTTTAATGTTTGCTTATATGCCCACATGTAGTAGTAGATATGTACGTAAGTTTGCATGCTCAATGCACCAGGTAGATTTCGTGTGGTTGGGTAAGTTGTGGGGGAATTTAGCGCAACTGCGAATTTGCATACAAATGAAATTTTTACTTATGAGACATGCACATTGTACATAAATATGTAGGCGCCTATTAGAGTGCTTCAAAGAGCAAGTTTCTAAACAAACTATTCCGGAAATATATTAGATTACCACTTTTCATGCGGAAAAATTATTACAAATATGTACGGATTTATTGTCTGTCTTAGGCCCACTTTTTTTTTAGCTCAGAGTTAATTTAAAAACGTTGTCAAAAATGTATGAGTTTAACCCCTCATTGGAAGTTAACTCTGAGTTAAAAAGTTAACTTGTCGTTCTCCAAGTGATGTTTGATTAATTCGAATTTGCACGCATATAAAGGAGCAATGACAATACAATAATTTGATAGTGGGGTGACATAAGTTCAAAGGGCATAATGTCAATTGACCTTATGATCACCTCAAACGGCAATTTTTTCAATTGTGGACCCATAAAAGCTCTGGCAACCCATCTAGGTGGTGTGACTCTTAATCCTCATGTGGTATGGAATAAAAAACCTGAAGAGGTACTTAGATACATTAAAGGCCTCCACAAATTTTGTATGTGAATGGGTAAGGCAAAATAAATTTTAATTGCTAAGTCTGAAGTTCCTTTATATTTACCAACGCAGTGACTGTGGCGATGTTACTGGCATGCATAAGATTGCGTTGAACGCATTTATATGTAAGAGTTGATTGTGGCACGGCCTTTACTAAGTTTCAGTTTTGAAGAGCCCCCCTCTACATATATATATGTACATATTTTGCTTTGTATGTAGCTTGATGTTCATCATACGCCCAGTCAGATCAACTAAATATGTCTTGAAATAGGAAATTTTAAGCATTTACATATATTTTCCAAATTGTACTATTGGTATTGTTTTGTGGTATTATATTTATTCACTAGAATAATAAAATCGAAATAAGTAAACTCTATATCACCGACAAAGCTATTTGTTCCATTATGAAAGTCGCTACACCTCCCTTACCAGAGAAGTTTTGGCCCTATCTTGAGGTGAACGCAAGTTTTTGCAAAAAACATGATCTGGCAAACCCTCGGGTGAAAGAACACAGTGTCGGCATAAGGAATCTCACTCTGGGAGAAAATGCGTTGAAGTGATTTACAAGGTAAAACCAAAACATCCCTCGTCTTGTCCGTTGTGATATACCGTTGTTTAAATTTTTTCCAAATAAAATAAAATAAGGAATAACTGCTCCGCGGGTAATCCAACTTTTAATTCAATTGAGACTTCCGACATAGTCATGGCGTAGCCTAATGTACACACAGAATAGTTGCACATCAATATACTAGGCAGCTTACGCGAATAAATATGTATGTGTATATATGCGATTGCGCATAGGCTTTATTTGGTTATAATATTTGTCTATAAGTAGTAAGAAAAATTAAAAAAATTGTTAGTATTCGTAAAAAACAATGGCTCAATGGTTACTAATTGAACGCAAAAGATCATTTTTCATACCTCTCTGACAGTCTGATCGTATTTACCAGCAATAAAAAATATATGCAAAGTTTTGAGCAAAACCAAAATATCGCCGTTTATAAAAATCAATCAAGGTGTACATTTCGGTGCTGAATATCCTAGACAAATAAAGAAAGCCTTTAAAAAGGCATGCTTCGGGAAAGTCGAATGGGATCCGTTGGTTTGGGATTCATTAAGAAAGTATCAATCGAGTGACCAAAGAATTCTATGACCCGAAAGTACACCGCTTTTATTCTAGTCACAGGATAATACATAAATTTTTAGGGCACAATTGTAATTTTGCAACGTTTTGCGTAGTAAATCTGCATCTTTTGATTTTATATTTCATATGAAGAGAGTACTATTTCTTTGATAGCACGTTTTAGTATTGTATGTCTGTTGGTAGTGTTTTCCATTATCTTTTATTAGAAAGCCATGAGATTTCGTTGCTGCTATTAAGACAACATAAGAACAAGAAGATGCGCGTACAACAGTCATTACACAATCCTGCAAAATTTACGCTTTTTCTTTTTTTTAATATCAGAGCTATTTCAGGTATGCCTGTCGTAAGAGGCGACTCAAATACCAAATTGATTCAAGGGGCTGTGTAGCGCAACCCTTTTAAGGTGTTGTTAGTGCAAAATATAGCTTCTCCAACCCAATTGTCAACCTCACCTACCCGTGATGAATCCTGTTACTTTAACAGCCGAGGATCTGGCGACCCAAAGTTCCTCACGGATTTAGGGGGTGGGAGAGTGGTATGGCCTTGAAGGTTTCATGTGGTCATACTGAATCGTTCCCGAGATGGTCGGGCTGGTGCTTTAATGGTGCGTGTTACCGGAACGTACCGGATATGCATCTGGCAAAGGAAGGCCATCGGGGAGTGTCCTTATCGTTACAACAACAACAACAACAACAACAACAACAACGTATTTTTGTGCGCTTGAATCTGGAGTTGAATCACGTCATGATTTCGAGAAATCTTTCTCTAAAATCCGACCTGCTAAAGTTTGCTTAAAGTTTTGAAAAAAAGGTTTAATCTTTCGATTAGTAAACCTTGTACTAGATCTACAAAATTATAAAATTTGCTCAAAATCAGCCTCTATAGTTTTTGTAGGGAAGATACCAAGTTTTGATTCGAGCACAAATTCAAGTCTCTCGTCAGGTTTCAGAAAAAATTAGGGTCAAAACTCCCAAAAACAAGTTTTATGGGGTCTTCACCTAAAATATTATCTCAAAATATTGACGTGAAAGGCTTTTAAACTTCAGATTCTGTGTGTTCCGGTAACAAGAACCATTAAGGTACAAGTTCGACCATTTCGGGAATGATTTAATATGACCACATTGAACCTTCGAGACTATCCCTCCCCATCCAATCCCTTGAATCATTTGGATATTTAAGTCGGTGGGGTGCAATAGACCATACGCAATAAGGACATAATGGCTTTATTTCGCGTTGCAATTGGAAATGAAGCAATAATTTTGATAATGAAATAATGAAAGAAGATAACGCAGTTTGGAACGGACTGCCAGCGCGGCGGGGCGCCGGAGTGCGGCAGGTAACGGCGCTGGACGCGAAACCCACGCTGCGCGGCGCCACGCGGCAGGCGAACTAACGCTGCCTTAATTAATCTACCAAGTTACGCTTATATGTATGTATATATAAAATATTTTTTTAGTTTATCCAAAAAATCGGGGAATAATAACTAAAACTTTTTGAATTTATTAGTAACAAGTTGGCCGTAATCTAATTCACGAGAGTCCTTGTATTTGAAAATTTGGTTTTCTCCTGCTATATATAAAAAATTACAAGATTTTCTAAATCCCGGTCTTAGCACATATTCGAAAATTAAATTATTTTCCATTGGCACAACATTTTTTTCAATCGAGATTAATGATTATACTTGACAATTAACAGAAAACACGAACATTTTCATATCCACAAATGTGATATTTTAGGCTTAAGCGTCAAAATTATAAACAGCTGTGATCACCTGATTTTCTACCTAACTATATTGCTGCTTTCATCATCCCCCGTCTCTTTCTATCATTCGTTAAAGACAGGAGTTCGGTTTGGACCGGATGCGCAACCATCTGATTTTGATTTTGAGAGGGTACTATTTTAAATTATGGCTTTATTACTCATTTGAAAAAATTTTTATACGGATTTATTTTTGGAAATAACGCCATATGCTGTTATTTCTAAAAAAAAAATTGAAATAACGCCATATGGCCTTATTGCGTATGATGTTATTGCAGCCCACCATTTCAGTCGCCTCTTACGACAGGCATACCTGACACGGGCATATCCTTAGCCCCTAACCCGCTGGCGTTATATAACTTCTTAAATTTTATAACCTCGTAAATGTCAATAGTTTATAGACGCTTTTATTATATTTGTCTTTATTGTTATGTTGAATCGTGACAGAGAAAACTTAAAAGAACAAAACATGCTGGCTGACATTACAGCTCTTTCCATACGGCCAACTCGGGTTCGAATCTCAGCTCGGAAAGGATATAATTTCTAATTTAAAAATACGAAGACATCTGATGAATCTCTGGCAGGATGGAAATAGCTATAATGTGAGACGGTATGTTTAATTCTTTTCAGTTTTTTGTCATAATAATGTATAATAGTTTAATCAAAAATAGTTATTGTGAATGGCGTTTATAACTCACTAGCTTTACCCGGCGTACGTTGTAACGTCCGAGATCGAATGGATGTTGCGTTATTTTTTCTGTTGATAATTTAATTTATTGTTCTGTAAATTGAATTGAATTTTGTACGCATATTTGGTGAAATTTTCTGTTAAAACATTTTATTCTTGTATCTATATTTTTGGTTTATTCGTTCGGTGCAAAGATAAACAAATTTTTTGGTGTTCCAACTCTAGAGCAAGCAACATATAGCTGGCCATGGGAGAAGCACGGACTCTCTAAATTTAAGCCTGCAACAGTAAGCGATTGTCCTTGTGCTTTGTTGATTGTAATTGCAAAGGCAAGGCGTACAGGAAACTGTAAACGCTTAAAATAGAATGGCAAATCTGTAGGAATCATTGGGATTCGTGGTATGAGCACATCTTCATCTTTGCTTTTACTGCTGATGATTGTTGCTTTGATTACATTCGGCAATAATTTCTAAACGCAAAGTCTGGTTCCATTGCACAATTATGGTGGGCTTAAATTCCGAAGAAGCATGATTGGTGAGCCAATTTTAAAAGTTGATATATGCGCAGGCATTCCTTTTGGTTCTAAGCAGTATAGAAATTCATTTGGATAATTCACAATTTTTTCTTCATCTGTAACTGTGTCGATCGATTTATATTTCCTCACTTCACCAGGAAATTGTTTTTGAATGCGATCATAGTTCGTTCGCATAGCCAAAAAACAAACACATTTAAATTTAAAATTCTTAATTCTGAAATATGAAAAACGTTCGTCTTGATCGAAGAAACATACAGCCAAAATTTGGTGATGATTGAAGTACGGAAATACGTTTTCATAGGGAACACACACACAGAATTTGATTTTTACAGAAGATGTAGATAGACTGAAACTAAAAAATGTGTTTAACTGCGGCAGATTACTAAACGTCCAAAAGGCATAAACAGCCAAACTCAACAATGCAGTCAAACTTTAGGTGTTAAAATAACTTAAGTTTGTACGGCAGCCATAGTCACATTAACGTCACATAGCTCCTTACCAATTTTAATTATCCTACCATTACGACATCCAGATATATGCAGTATAATATATTCCATTTTTATGGGAGGTGCCACGCCCCTTTTTTCCCAATTCAATATTTTCTTGGTGGTGTTAGAGATTGACCTCATATAGCTCCTTACTGAATTTCAATGTTCTGGTATGTATACCTTCAAAGTTATGCAGTTCCAAAGATTCCATTTGTATGGGTGCCACGCCCCTTTTATATATCGAAATTATTTTAGCCTAAAACCTTCCCGTTGATCGAAGGAACCCATAACCAAAATTTGGTGATGATTGGAGTGTGGGAAATACGTTTCCATAGCGAACACACACACACACACACTCAGGGAATTTGATTGTTATATATATAGATATATATAGATTGAGAGGAGCGTATAAGTAGAACAGACGATTAAAATCCTGTATCATAGTAAGTATTTAACAAAAAAAAATTAGGACCATCTGCGCATAGATTTGATTTTAAAATGGGCTGAATATCAAAACGTCATTCCGGGAACGCGATAAAAAAATTTAAACTTTTATCACTGAGGCGCAGATTCCATTAAGAGGACTTTCTGAATAAACAGTGCTTTCTTCCAATCATTTTTTATGAGCTCAACGATAAGATGCAAGATATTAATGAGCAACTTATCATCACGCAAAGTATCTTACAATCATAAAAGTATTAGCTGGTCATATCGTCCCCTTGCTATAAAATCCATGAAAGTTGGATTTGAATTCATCAATAATACGGGATGCCGCTACACAAAAAGACGTGGTAATGAAATATAGGGACTAGGAAAGAAAATCTAATCGCTCTCGAAACAGCTTTATACGTTAGCTTTTGGCATGACATTTTGCAAATATATGATTCCACAATTGAATCTGTTCAAAAACATGCGATCTCATTGTGAACTGCTGTTAATATTCTCACTTCTCTGCTATTATTTGTACAGCTAATAAAATAAACGCTTCTATTTAATTGTCGGATCAACGGCCTAGATTGATGAGGGGTGCGATGACTAGTACCTAGGACATACCTAATTATTTTTTAGCTTTTAGTATTATTATTACTTCATGTAAGTATTGTTTTCAATAAAACCGTTTAACTAATTTTTTTTTTAATTATTTTATTTAGTCTTTATTTAATTGCTTATTATTTCTCATTATATTTAGTTGATTATTGCAAGGACTCTTTCCTGACAAACCCGTTTAAAAACAGTTGCGTTCGATACATACGAAGAGGCTGCTAAACAATTTTCAGACACCAGCGACGAATTGCTCAAGTGGAAGATCGTTCTCCTAAATCAAGTTGATTAAAAATCGGCGTCGTACATGTCTGGAGGAGAAGTAACTCATAAATAAAGTAATTCTGAGCTCAAATATAGATGCATTACGTGAGATACATTTTAAAGATATTTTCGAAATATTTGCAGGAAAAGTCTCTAGAAAGAATTTCGTCAGTAGTTAGTTTATGCATTGTATCACTTGAAGTTCTATACTATAGAAATGTGTGAAATGATTACTTAATCACTACTACTGTAATGTAGTACGGACCAAATTGTTCATGGTCATATCATCAAAAAAGGCCCCCAAGTAACTCGGACCCAGGGTACCAGGTCGTAAGGTTTTATATATTCTTAAAAGTGCAGTAAATGAAAATAAAGTCAGGTTCGATTCGAGCTTAAGGCTTATTGAAATAGGAGTATTTTCCATGTCTAGAATCCATAGAAGACGTAGAAAGTTTTCCATTTTACTTTCAGAAGATTTCTACACGCAACAACAATATACAATTGGGAAATAGTTTTGTAAACTTTTTGTATGCATAACATATACATTTCATGTTAACTTTTTGGCGAAAGGATACAAGTTTTGTAGGTGGTGCGTTCTCTGAGTTCTGCATACTTGGTCTAGAAAACGTGGAATATTTTCGACGTTTACTACGTTTCCTAGACTCAGAGAATTGTCCTTTGTACGATAAAATTTTTATTTTTATTTATTTAAATTGCTTGTTGCCGTTTGAGTGTCATTCCGGCGACTTTGATTTAGAAGGCATCAAGATTCAAATTGTATATCATTCCTGGGAAATAATATGGGTACTTATGGAAGGTTTACTTAAATAAATTTTATAAGGACAAAATTATAACACAACATTTGGGAAAAAGGCAAAATCGTCTATTCGGAAACGCGTCATTTTAGCAACGTTGCCGAAGTGGAGAGCTTCATGAAACGGCGATTAAATGAATTTCGATTTTGTTTTCAGCTGATTTACATTAATATTCACTGATGGTAGAAGCCACGGCTATATTGAAATATAAATTATTACCAATAACTTATAGTTAGCATATCTGCATTCTTTTTAAATCTTGATCTTCATTCCGGGAACGCAAACTTAATAGAATAAAATTCAACACCTTACTTACATTTTGTAATCTTTTTTTACGATTTCTGTTAACTCATAAAACTTTTACCTTTCCGAAAGAATGATTTCTTTTGCAAATTTTTCGTAATCAGTTTTTTTTTGATAACCTTTCGCAATAAATTAAAACGGTTGCCATTTTTATATTATTAATATATTATTTTAATATTATGTTTATTAAATTTAAAGATGACACAAACACAGAGCGCTTGTCTAGTAATTATATTATAACAGATTCATGTGTAATTTCAAAGCCAAAACTCAAATAAAGAATTAAACCGAAGTACATAGAAATAACATTAATCAAAATTACCATCTCGTTAAGTAATAAAAATATTAAAATATTAGGCGAAGCATCAGAGTATAGTAGTTTGTAAACTGGCCATCGAACATTCGAAACTAATACAGTTGTACACGTCTTTGTAATGAGAGCACCAATTGCGCAGAGGGTTATTTCCGGTAATATTTTTGGCGATAAAGAGACTAACGAAAAGACACAAGGTGCCTGGAAGTCCTAGCATAAACAGCAATATTTAGTTGACATCAGGTCAGGGAAGTCAACTTCGCCTATAATAAGCTTATGAATAAACAATACACCAAGCAATATTCTACGATTTAATAGAGATGCCCAGTCAATTAGAAGAAGCCTTTTCCTATAATTGAAAAATTAACACTTGATTCGCAGTTAAGACCTCGCAATGCAATTTTAAAATACTGTTTCTGTACTCAATCCGGTATGATTTTGTTAGGTAGGAGACCAAAGACATGAGCAATACTCAAGAATAGGACGTTGCAACGAGTTATTAAGGATTTTGTTGATGTAAGGGTCATCATAATCTTTAGACAATCGTTTAATAAATCCGAGCGCACCTATTTTTTGTTTATTGTAGTTGAAATATGAGTGATGAAACTTAATTTCGTATCAAAAATAACGCTAAGATCACAAACAATAAATATACGTTCCAAAGGTGTATCACTTAGTATATAAGATATCAGAACTGGTTTTACACGGTGAAACGTTATGAAAGTAAATTTGCTGTACACCACTTTTGAAATGAGTGCAAAACGACCTGAAGTTGATCAACACAGGACGACTCAGAGGGCTGGTGTGTGAAATAAAATTTTGCGTCATCAGCATACATAAGAGCATGAGAGCGTAAGATAGCCTGTGGGTGGTAAGTCATTCATAAACAGGGTAAAAAGTATGGCTGTGGAACTCCAGAAGTTACGTCAATAGACGTCGAAAGATTGTTCTTAAATAAAACTCTTTGAGCCCTATTTTTTAGATAGCTTGCAATACAAGCCAGGCAATGCTTAGGAAAACCCATTATACCAAGTTTCTGAACTAAGAGCTCATAATTGATAGAGTCGAAAGCTTTTTTAATGTCGGTGTATGCGACATCTGTTTGATTGCAATCCAAAAACCGACCATAACTAAGGAGGTAAATTCGAGCAAGTTGGTTGTAGTTAGATCAACGACGCACAAAATCGTGTTGGCATGGTAAGTTGGAATGAAATTATTTGTTCACAGATATATCAACTGGTAATTTAATCTAACTAATGTCAGTGAAACATTAATTTAATAATCAAGTTTTTTTTTTTCATTTTTGCTCCAAGTAAATTTTCCACCTAAACGATTTTGTGCCATACAGAGCAAGGAAAAATAGCGACGGAAAATATTGATAAATCTGTGCAGTTTAGCTTCATTTATTGATAGGACTTTTGAAGTTTAGTGCAATCTGCGACTTAAATATGTATAATATGCATTCGGACTATCCTATCTATTGGGTTAGTCTTTTTAACACGCTTATATTAGCTTCACTTGTATGTATGCTTGTTTGTAACTCTCTAGGCTAGGCGCGCAAAGGAGAGTTGGACCCATTTAGCGGCAATTATTGAAGACACGCGGCAGTGGTTAAATAACTCGCTACAAAACGAGTTGTGCCTAATAGAGGAGACACGAACCTCTGTACACTATGACAAAAGTGCGTGTCTCCGCTGTTAAGTGCAATCCGTTTTGTAGCGAGCTATTTATAAATGCCGCTAGGTGGGTCTCCTAAGCATTATCTAAGTGATGCTAAGCGTTCTTTTTACCCGCAAATATCGATGTATATACATGTAAACAAAAACATGACTTATGTAAGGAAGTATATCTCTTGTATAGTGAGAATATTTGTAGCAGTGCACCGCGAAATTTTGTATGTTAATGGGAAAGGCGGAATAAACTTCAATTGCTACGTCTGAGGTTCCTTTATATTTACAAAGGCATAAGATTGCATTAAATGCATCTATATGAAAAATTTGATTGTGGTTTGGCCATTAGAGTCCAATAGCCAAAAGATAAAGATATACATACATTTCTTTACAAATAACAATGCATTTAGGAGTTGGAAATGACTTATAGCGTTTTCTTTTCTGGCAAAAGTGTTACGCTTTTTGTACGCCACGCAAGGGTTGTTAATATATTTTGTTCTATTCTAAAAAGCAGGTAACGCCTTTACGGGGTATTTCGTTCTTTTGTGAAAGTTGTTGCGTTCTCGCAACGCATAAGCGTTACACTTTTACCCTGCATAAAATGGCGATGTGGCAGTGCAACTCTGCTAAACCAGCTGATCGCGAGAATTTATTTTCGTAACTTCACAAATTTTTAGCAAAGAAAATTGAAATGAAGAAAATAATTGCTAATGAATTTTTATTATCATTGACAGCGAGTTTGTGACAATAAGCTCATACACGGGGTAGCCATTTATGTTCTTTGCATGCATTATAAATGTTCAAAATTTGGTGGGGTAGGAATAACTCTAGTAAGGATTTACCATTTACTTAGGGAACAATTTATTTCAGAAAAGAAAACGCTATTAGACCACCTTCCTAATGAAATGCACATTCAAGAACTTTGCTAGTACATATCTAAACTCGAAACCTGACGCATATGATTGCCGGAAACGTTTAATTGATGTTTATCAATCATCAAGCAGGTAACTAAAAATAGGATTTCCATTTTTGTAATTGTATACTACTAATTGTTTTTTATAAGAAATCTATACACTAAAATTACAAATGTTACATTTCTAAGGTCGGATAGGAAAACTACATACGAAGTGTTTAAATAGTTATAACAAAATTTTTCTGCTTACTAACAAAATCTCAAACGTTTGCACTCTTATTTCCACTAATAATTGTATGCTCTTAAAATGTCTGTTGTTCTCTGTGAGCTGTAAAAGCAAACCAAAATATTACTTCATTATCAAAAATATTTTTTTTTCTGGTTGTCTACCAGCAACGCTGGTGGTAACATTACAACTAAACGAAACACTGTAAAATGAAACAGAGAGCAAATAACGGCGAATTCGCCTCCATCGTCATTTCCACTCTTTCGCCGACAAGTTGCTGATACACACCCCCAAAAACTCTACGATGCAGTCAAAGTGTAAACAGCAGCGGCCACAGACAATACCAAATTCAAACGTCTGTGGTGTTGTGCATGTATGCGCGAGAGTATGGTAAAAGAGAGAGCGAACGCACAAACACAATGAAAAGTTGTGGCCTTCCGGTAGCGTCACGCATACCAACAAATGCATCAGCTGAGTTTTGTGAGTGTTACACCAACAAACGGCTCCCCAAAAACAGATGGTAGTCAGACGCTGCTGTTTTTTTGTGCTCTTGCATGAGTGTGTGCGTTTTTCAAAAGCAGCGCTGCTGGCGTCCCTGTAAGCAGCATTTTAACCATTCAAGTACCACATACAATGTGTACAACCGCAAATGTTGAGTTTTATTCACGTACGCGATTTCAGTTCGCATTCAACTGTTGTGTTGTGTCGTTCGTTCGTTTGCATAGAATTTCAATTGAAAGCCGACGAGAGAGTGTTGTTATTATGAAGAAGTGATTAGTGGAATGAACATTATGACATATTAGTTGTTTTGATGAACGTCCAATCTGTCGCGCGCATACTACAAACGATTAATCGCATCAAATGCATTCGATTTTTTTAAATTAAATTAAATACAATGCGTAAAGACAGCAGCAAGTATTTATAGTGAAATGCGTGTATGGGAATTTTTTAAAGTGGATTTTTACGTTTAAAATAATAACGGATTTGAAAATATTTAGATTAAAAATTGCTAAAATTAAAACAGTGCAATTTTAAAAATTTCAATAAAAAACTTTGCAGAGGTGAACTTGAAATATAACTAAAAATTGATTTAAAACAAAAAAAGTTAAATCGTAAATTCGCGTATCTCTAAGAAAAACAGTGTAGAAAAGTGTTTTTTTACATATCTGCTTTACGTTTGCAACGAAAATCGATTTCCAACAGAAATTATATTCATATACACTAATACACGCGCATTAGTAATTAAAATTATTATAAATATTAAAAAAAGCAAGACGAATAAATAAAATTTAAATTAATGCGCACAGAAAAAAGCAAAAGCAGCAGTAATAAAAAGATGTGCACCAGCACCAAGCTAAAGCAGTAGCAACAACAAACAGCAACAGAGTGAAAAAGTTTCCAACATTGCAGCGCAACAAATTTGTAATTTATTAATTTATTATACTTCAGTTTGCCAACATTGTATGGCCTGCTTCCGCCACCCAAGCTTCTTTATGTTTTAAAAAAAGAAATAAAAATAAAAAAATTACATTTAAATAACAAAAAAAAAAAAAAAAAAAAAAAAAAAAAAACAACAACAAAATTAACATTGTTGTTGTGGCGTTTCTTCGTTGCCATTGTCGTTTCGCAGTCTCCTTTTGTTTTCGCTGATTTTTCTACTTATTTTTGTATATTTTGTTGTTAAATATTAACGCCCGCTTTACTGTTAGGGTTGTTGTTTTCGTTAGTATAGCTACTGCTGTTTTTAGTTGTTTTTGTATACGGTCTACAACCGTGTTTACGCGCTTCTTCATAAAGAAGGATCCAACGTGCCACATTTCCACCCACCAAAACAAATACAAGCACATATACATACATACAAAACACAGAAATGACATGAACTCTGGTTGCTGCTACCTCCAAACACAGCATCACAACCAGCCTTGTTGTGCGCCGAGGACAGTTGGATGTCCTTAGTTGCCTCATTAATATAACGGTTATTGTAGTGACTTGGCTGATATTTGTGCATATAAATGTGTGTGTATGTATTCAACATTCATTTCTTCGTAGACGCGAAAAGACGTTGTTCTTTGGAAATATACATCCACGCATACACACTCACCCTAGCCACCCAAAAACAAGGAGCTGTTCAACACAGTGTGTGCCTGTAGTAATGTGAAAGCAAACTGATATACACATACATATGAACAAATATATAAATTTAAGTTGAAGGGACATTGTAGACGGTGGATGCTTTTGTTTTGGGTCTTGGGCAAATATTTTTGTCGAGTATTCCATACAATATTTTAAACTTCAGTCGATTTATTTAAAATATATGACACCTCACTTTACATATGAAAGTGCTTAAAGAAATATAATAATAAAAAAATTGTATAAAAAGAAATTTTAATTAAAAAAAATTGGTATTAAAAAACCTGAAAAATGCATGAGTGAACTTGTATAATGATAAAAAAAAAAAATTATAGTAATATAAAAATTGTATATGAAATAAAAATCTAAAAAATCTTAATTTCTGAATAATCAAATATAAAAATTTAAAACTTATATAATAATAAGTAAAAAATATAAATAAATATAACAATTGAGATTTCGGCCAATTTTTTAATTACTTTAATTTATCAGTCAGGACTATCTCACTTCAATGCCTATAGAAAGACGAGTTTAATAGTAATATAATATTGACAAAAAGATTACATAGGAAAAAATGGTATAAAAATCGGTATAAAACCATTGATATAAAAAAATTGGTATACAAATCTGAAAAAAACAAAAAAGTAACAGCAAATGAAGTAAAATAACATTCAATAATGAAATGAAAAAAGTTGTACAAAATATTTGGTATAAAAAAATTTTGCATAAAAAATTGGTATTCTCTAATAAAAACATTAAAACACATTGACAAATGAAAAAAATTATTAGATAGTCGAATCTGTCAAACAACTAATCGATCAATGATAATCGATTATTTTACTAAAAATCTTTTGCTAATCGACAATTCGAATAATCGAAGTTTGTAGAATCGACTAGTCGATTACCGAGAGCTCTAATAATCTTCATAATTTTTATATATTTTTAAAGATTCAAATATTAAATAATATTGCACATTTCAGCCGATTTTTTTGTTGCTCTTCTGATAAATGTGCAGGTCAATAAATTTGTATCAAAAATCAAAAAAAAAAAAAAACAATTATTGATGATTTTTGATAGCCTTGTACGTACTTGTTATTGTAAAAAAATTAAAAAAACACTTAAACAAATTGGGTAAAGGAAAACACAACACAACAAAGTAGTAATCTTAATTAATTTCTGCAACAAACATTGCTTGTGTTTCTGAACACAAAATTTACTTATAGTTTTGAATATCAAAATATTAAAAACAAAATTTTAAGTTTTGGTCGATTTCCTAATTGCTCTCCTAAATTATTTAAAATAATGTACAGAGGAAGCAAAATTTAAAGTTAATATATTGATGAAAGACATTATAAAAAAATTAAGAAAAAAGTTATAATTTTTTTTTTGAGTAAAAACAAAAATTAATTATAAAGAAAGTTTGAAAATTTACAAAAAAAAAAAAAAAAATTAAATGAATGCAAGAAAAACTCCCTTAACACCTAAGTTTCTGCAAAAAATATTGCTTATATTTCTGAATAACAAAATACTATAAAAATATCAAAACTGTAGTCGACTTTCTAATCTAATTTTCTGCCTCAATATATTTAAAGAAATAAGTCAATAAGACTTTAAAACTAATATAATAATAAAAAAATTTATAAAAAAAAGTTCGCAATAACCAAAATATGATAAAACACATTATCTAGCGCAGTTTTGAATAGGCGACTAGAGAATAATTGAAATTAAACTTCGAACGTGCCCGGAAAAAACGAATTTGTGCGGAGTTAATGAATAGTTATAACGATAACTATATTTATTGTTGTAGTAAACCTTAATCAAAGCTGGTTACCCAAATTTGCTTGTTTAAATAATCAGTCTCGCTTATATTTTACTAAACTTGCAATTACGAAGAATCGCGTTGCGCTGGAGCTGTCCCATACAAACATAGTTTAATTCATTTTTTCCCACATAAATATAAAATATTTCAATTTTCTATTTTTGTTTGACCGTTTACCGTACAATATCTATTAATGCACCACAACATTTTTTTTGATAAAGTTATAGTTTGGTCTATTAAAGGGCGAAATGTGTAACACTTCCTACTATATGTGCCCTATCAACCGTGGAATACTCCTTCTGTATATAGATACATACATCCTTGTATAAAAGATGAAATTAAACATGCTGCATGGCTAAGAACAAGAATTGGTAAATAAAAGCATCAACTAGCTTCATTGTGTTGTATTTTTCTTGTTCCTTTGGGTTTGTTCTCAATTTTGGTGACTGAAATGGCGCCAAGAGGCAGTGTAAAACTGTGTGAAAGTCGGATTTCCAACGCGGTCTGCTTAGTAGAAATAAATGAAGGGAGGCATAAAATTAATTAATATTAATGGTAGGGGTAGAATATCCGGAAGGAAAGTATAAGAAATTAAAAAAAACGCAGAGATAGACAGGAAAGTAGATAAAAAGGATAGTGATAAAGGGTATGTTTAAAGTAATATATAGAACGTTGGCGTATTAAGTGGTAAATAGTGTTGTATATATGTACAGTTAGTTATTGTTCAAACGTGTTGATAGCAATTATACAATATTCAATGCGTTGGCTGGAGGGGGGAGAAAGAGATTTCTGTATGCGTAAATATTTGTTTTGGATATGTTTTTGAATTGAAAACTCCAAAAGTTGCGGTAGAAATAAGTAGTAGAGGGTAGCTTAAGAACTATTTGAAGTTGAATAGAACTGAGTTGGTAAACTGGAGAGACTGTGTTATACTATGTTCAAACAGAAAAATAAATTGAGGAAATTTCGATTTGAATTGAGTGCTGTTCATACAACTCGATTTAGCTTACACAATAGTAATTTGATAGCTGGTTGGCTCATCTCTACAGCAAGAACATACCTTTGTTCAGACTGTCAAAATGAACACGCACATTATTAGGCAAATGAAATGGAATGAAAACATAAAACTTTGAAATTTTTGTGTGTTGTAAGAAAATGTGTTCAATGTTTTTGTTTCATTTTGATTTTGCCATCTTCTTTTGACAATCCAACTCCAGTGAAATGAAAGACATAAAATCAGCTGATTAGATAGCCAACCATATAGTTCAGGCATGCGTAATTGACGTTTAAGTATACTCAATAAACACACTTTACAATGTTGCATTTGCAGTTTGAAACAATTTATTACGCAATTTTTTTTAAATTGGCAATTTATTATTACAATTTATTATATAACAAATTGCGTAATAAATTGCCCAAACAGTATAAATTGCCAATTTGGTGTGTGTTTGAACCTAGTATTAATAACGACAGAATATATGTATATCAAAATAAAATTTCTATGTAAAAAGATGTAGACAGATGTATGTGAAGATTTATATGGAGGGAGTGCTTTTACAGCAAAGTTCAGTTTAAAGGAAAACCAAATAAATCTTATTGTTGCAGGAAATATGCAAGAGAGGGATTAGAGCCAATTGTAGATTTAGATTTGATAAAAAAAAAAAAAAAATGTGTACCATAAATTCAAAAAAATATGTTTGATTTGATAATTAGAATAAAACTTCCACTAGATATGCCCAAAATATGTTTTTTTTTCGAATCTTATTCAAACAGCATTTTTTATTTATGATAATTAGAATAAAACTTCCACCAGATATGCCCAAAATATGTTTTTTTTCGAATCTTATTCAAACAGCAATTTTATTCCATTACACACCTAATTCTTTCGTTATAATATATATTGGCTCCATTTTCTATCATCTCTTGTAAAATTTTGTTTGGGGACCAACCGTTTTCGGCGTGGTGCCATCTTCAGTGCAATTTTTTGTCTTCATTAATAATAAAACAGCTTTAAATTAAAAAAAATGGCCACGTAAGATTCAGTGACACTATGGACATAATCAGTATATTCTTGTAGAACTCTTCATACAGCTTCCTTTGGATCTAAAATAGTGTTTTAAAGATCTAGAAAATTTAGAGCACTACCAAAAATGGGCTGCAGTTGCCGTTTGGAGTCGGCATAGAACATGTAGGTCCCGCTCCGCCTTTGTGTAGGAAAAATGAAACAGGAGTACGACGCAAATTCAAAGAAAATGTTGGCCTGAATTTCTTCAGAGGTAAATCGCTCAACTAATTATAAATTTATTTGTTGATAGATAAAACTACTAGGTGTGTATGCCTCCGTCTAATACGATCCGCGTAAATAGTGTTGACTGGCTCAGGTTACGAAGGGTAGCATATACTTCACCTATGGCTGTACTAATATGATATACACAGTTCAGAAATTTAATAATAAAAAAAAATATTTGTTTTTTTGTTAAACAGTGATCAGTGGCAGTTAATTAATGTCAAAACGAAAAAATTAAATTAAAAAAAAATTACAAAAACAACAGCAGAAAAAGAAATAAAAATAATAATACACAACAAAAATTTCGGAAACATTTGTTTCAAAGCGAATTCAGTATCAGGTGCAGTGTTTCCATTTTAGTTTTTTTAAGCTAGATTTAGTTTTTTTTCAGTTAGCTTGAAAAGTTACGATTTAGCTTTAAGCTTTCAGCTTTCAGATTTTTTTTTTAGATATTTGGAATATAACAACTTTATTATAAGGCTTATGGACAAACAAAAATGAAGCTTTTCCGATTATACCTTGTAAATCTCTTCAAAGCCTTTTCTCCCGGGAGTGGGAGTCGAACTCGCACCCCTACGATAGTTGAAATGGTTGTAAACGCATTCAGCTACGTCATGCCTGTTGTGAAGTCCTTCCCAATTGCCTTGCATGACGTAGCTGAATGCGTTTACAACCATTTCAACTATCGTAGGGGTGCGAGTTCGACTCCCACTCCCGGGAGAAAAGGCTTTGAAGAGATTTACAAGGTATAATCGAAACAGCTGTCGCCTTGTCCGTCCTGATGTCACGTTGTTTAAATTTTTCCCAAATTATTAAATAAATTATAAAATTAAAAAATTGCTTCAAATAAATGTTTTCACACATTTAAAAAAAAAAAGCAATATGGGCAATCCCCGATTATTAAAAATCATAAAAATGAAGCTTACTTACATAAGGCTTTATTAAAAGAAACTTTGTGTTGTATTAGAACCTTTTATATAAGGCTTATATATAGCCTACTTCAAAACTCTATTTAACCGGGGGTTACATCGGCAGTGGTTCGGCCAGCCCAGAAAGTGTCATGAAAATATTCACTCCAAAAAATTATTTGCCATTTATCGTTTGAAATCGGTGTAAAACATATACTAAAAATTTGAAAAAGAGTTTCTCAGACAGTGTAGAATGGAGAATTTACATCTTTCGTGGGTTCTTTAAAAGACTAAAAGTAGATTTCCTTATTGAAAATAGTTTTATCGGCGTTCTTATTTTGCAAATAAACACGATTTACTTCAAACATATTACGAAAACTTATAGACTATAATAGAGTTTTATTGTAACCCTTTTAAATTAAAATACAGATTGCATCTGCCAATGTTTTTTTATTATTTATAAAGCTGGAGTAAAAATTAATTAAAATTTTTATTCTGTTAGGTCTTTTATGAAAAAAATTAATAAAACGCGTAGAAAGTGGCCTTAAACTTTTAACTTTCTTTCTTAGCCTTAAATTTTTTTATTTAGCCCTACTAAGCTCTTTATTTTTGTCAATCTGAAATAGTTCTGGCAACACTGATTCAGGTGGAGTTATCCCATCAGCTGATTACTTCTTCTTGATAATTTCCAAGCAACGCTTTCGTATAGCAATATGTCAGTCAATCGGAATCAATTAAAAATTTGTTTTTACTTGACTTTCTTTTGCACGGGAAATTAGGTTGAATTCCCTTTCTGATCACCTCGTATAATTTCGCCTTGATATTAAAATAAATAAATCTGAGAAAAGTGTGTAAAAATATAAAAAGATAAATATATACATAAATAAATAAATAAAAAGTTAGTAGAGAGAAAAAATAAATAAACAAACACTAACTTTATAAATAAAAAAAAATAACTAATAAATAAGTTAAAAAATTTGAAAAAAATAAATAATTACAAATTAAATAAATATGAAATAAATAAATAAACATACTTACAAAACATATATATAATATATATACATATAAACTAACGAATAAAAAACTTTTACAAAGTCATAAGAATATAAATAATTTAATAACGTTTTGGAAAATGACTAAGTTAAAACAAAACAAACATACTTTTAACTTTTTTTGTTGATTTAAATTACTTCATTAATCATACACAACGTTAGAGTTTGAAGGTCGCATATATAACATTCATTCAGATTATTTGACCAGCTGATGAGCTAAAACGCCAACGCCAATTCAATTTACCTAAATATGTTACAAATTATTGTTTTCTGTTTGCGTTTTCTGTTCCACTGTTCTATGGCGTTACTTTCTATTCACTTGGTGTCTATGTTTGTTTGCTTACTCTGTTTTGTTATTGATATTAGAGAAAAATTTTAAAGATTACAAACGGCGATGGTTACTAGGACATGTTTCTGAATTTCACTTCTTCATCAGCTAGCTTTTCGGGAGCTGAGCATTAAACTCGAATCTCCAACATTCATATCAGTGCAAAGGTCGATGACTTTAGCTGCTCAGCCATATGAATGTCCCGTTGCTCGGTCTGTTTTGTTTTTATTACATTGGTTTCTTTGTTCTTTAACCATTTAATATTTATAAATATTTTTTTGTTATTTTTGAGAAAACAAGGATTTTCCTTAAATTTTGTTTAAGGAGGCCTTTTACCTCGCGATTTTGCGACTGATCGGCGCTAATAACTACATACAAATACATTTTTAACTTAAAATTTTAATTTATTTGTTTCCGTTTTGGTATATAGACGTTGCTAATTATAGCTTTACTGTGCTGTAGTTATAAGACTCCATGTTCCATTGAATTGAACAAGTTCACTGGATCTGTAAAATTATTGATAAAAAACCTTACTTTACTTAAAGACTATTGTAGAATTTTCCAAAATTTTTAAAAGTATATTTAAATGATTTTCCGATTAGTTCATATTTTAAAGAAATTCGGGACTAAAAGTAATTGAAGTTGAAATTAATTAAAAAGTGTTTTATTGGCTTTTTTTGGTCTGGGGTCTGTTTCAAAGAATTGACAGGAACAATTTTGTCAAGTTAGCATTTTGTCCCCTTCTAATGAATTGGCTTATTTTCAATCATAAAAAATTATCTCTTATGATTCTTAATTTTAGATTAAAAAAAATTTGTGAAAAACAAATTTTTAAAAATCAAAGTATAATTCTCTACCTCTAAGCAAAAACAACCAAAGCCTTGAATTTTTTAGTAGAGACCCGGCCATGAAATCTAATATTTTGGGCCTTCCACAGAATGCAAAGCAAGGCCATTACCACTTTTTTGGATTGCCCCAATCCAATTTGGATTGCTCAAGTCCTAACCAACAGATTTTTCGAAATTGCATTTATCGCAGATTTTTGTATGATATACTAAAATACACCTGCAGGACAAATTTTAAAGTGTTAGAACCAATAACAAAGAAAATTACGCCACTTTTCAAAATCGATTTCTGTTTGCAGTGAAAAAAAGTGTTTTTTGCTTCTCCTGTGAAATTTTAAAATTGTTAGGACCTTTCTGAATTAAGTTTACGATATAAATAGACTTATTATTGTCGAGCAAGAATTCGAAATAATTTTGGAATGCTTAATATGTCGCCTGCATGAACTTTTCACCCGGACACAGATGCGACAATTTTTTTTTGCGGCTGTGTAATCTACGAAGCCCTGATCGAGGATTCTATCCAGCCAGAATATGGAATAGCACTAGGAAATTAGTACAGATTTCACACGGGGCAACACATGAAATAATGTAACAAGGCCCCATGGCGGAACCATACAAGGTGACAGAACGGTAACATATATACAAATATAAATACAAATTCCATGTATTTTGTTTTTTTAAAAAGATGGACTAATGTCAAATCGCTGGGCTGATTTTCGACGGTCACCTGTTGTTACTGGTTCCGCCATGCTAGGACCCATACATAATATACGGATTAGTGCTCATCGTAAGTTTTCCGTACTGCAGCCTTTTCGGACACTACACAGAGTTATCTATCATAAGACATAACTAGACAGAGTAAAGGCTGTGTGTAGATCTTCGCAGATAGTTTTTTAGTCAGGCTGTTTTGAAAGGTCAAATTTTATAATGAAAATGTTCATATTACGGATATACTTACGAAAACTTTCTAGCACGAACTTTTCTGTTTTGAGGTCTTGAAAAACCCAAATATTATTAAAATCTAATAGTAGTTTGAGAGATTTTCAGAAGTTCTCTAACATGGTGAGGGTTCAAGCACTGCCATGACTCAGATTAAATTGGTACGAGTAATTATAAAAAAAAAAAAACACCCTAATGCCCATAAGTACGCGCACAGACAAAGGACTCCCTTTCGAAAAATATATAGCAGAAATAAGAAAAGTAACAAAAGACAAAAGGCAGGCAAAAGTAATAAAACAAATATAAGCAATATTAATAAAAATATATTATATGAAGCAGCTTTGGAAATAATCGCGCCACGCCTGGTCGACCGCTTTGAAATGCTTGAAATGGCAAAAAAGCAACAGCAGCGCCGGCAGCAGCATTAATAAATTAAATAAATAAAATAAATAAATAAAAGAAATTATTGGCATACACGCGCTACACTCACACTAACGAACAGACAACAACAACTGCGTGCCACCGCGCGCTGCGCCACTCCTTGATGATGGCATAGTAGCAGCAACAACAGCAATGACAACAACAAAAACAATTTAGCTTAAGCAGTAGCAATTTATTTTTATGTGTCTCTACATTTTATTTATTTGTACGACGAATATTATATTTTATTTGTATGTGTGTGTGTGTACGGGGATGTGTGCGTAAATATAGATTTGTTTGCCGGCTTGTGTATATTAATGCATTCTACTCTACTTTGTATCTCTGAACACCCTTTTTATAATTCACAAAAAATTGCTGTATGTATGTATGTATGTATTAATACATTACGCTACATACATAATTAATATAAATAACATTAAAATAAAATTAATAAATAACGAAGCAATACACAGCTGCAACAAAAACACCACCAAACAACCAGCTAACGAACGAGCAATAATTCACTCAAAGTATAAATATATGCTTGTATGTTTGCATGTATGTATGTTTGTATAGAGCAACATAATGTGCGTAGATCGAATTTACTTGTTGGGTTCGAGCTAGATTTTGTGGTGTATTCTACTTCTGGTTGAGGTGGTGAAGGTGGCCAATACATACATACATATGTACCGTTGTTTGTATGTATATGAATTTGTTTTTAGTCCAGACAGCAACTTAGCCTTGACGCTTTTGCAGTTGATAGAAAATTCACACCTTTTCGCAGAAAGGAAGTGGTTGGTTGTTGTTGTGTTTCTTATGTGGTGATAGTATTGTTGGCCTTGTTGTTGTTGCTACTATTCAATAAATAATTTTAATAACTTTGGCAAAATTTATTCACTTAAAGACACGTAATTAGATATACATATTTGTTTTATTTCTTTGCTGTAGTGAGCTTAATTTAACTTAAAAATCTTTGATTGAGAAAGTTTTAATTGAATTTTGTAGACATACATATTTTTCATTTTTATTTTATTAGCTAAACTTATTTTTTTTGTTTTTGAGCGTTATATTTAACGAAACAATAACAAGTTTTATTAAAAAACGAATTACTTTATGAGGTACAAGGCGCTGTGTTAACTGACGCCACTTGGTCACACCGTGAGAATTTAGACTTTTTTCTACCTGGACCTTCCAGCGGAGTGGGGGCCGCCCTCGTCCTCTGCTTCTGTAAGCCGGTTCTGATAAAAATACCTTCTTAGCCGGAGCATCGTCTTTCATTCGTAAAATATGGCCTAGCCAGAGCTGGTGCATTTTAATTCTCTGGACTATGTTGATATCTGCGTAAAGCTCGTACAGCTCATCATGTTATCTTCTTCGGTAAAACTTTTTTCTCGAACACTTCCAGAGCTGCCTCATCTGATGTTGTCATGGTCCATGTTTCTTCACCATATGTATGGCAGGACGAGTACGATAAGTGACTTTTAGAGCATGATTTTCGTTTGCCGAGAGATGACTTTGCTTTTCGATTGCCTACCTAGTCCAAAGTAGCATTAATTGCCAAGAGTGATTCTTCGCTGCATTTCAGAGCTGATGTTGTTGTTTGTGTTATTGCTCGATTCGAAATAAACGCTGTCTTTTACTATTTCCAAATTTATGTCTGCTAACAGTTGCGTGATTGCCGATGCGCCACCGTTCATATAATGGTAGTGGCTATTAGTTCTATTAGTAGTAGTAATTTTTTTCTTTTTCGCCCGGAAAGTTTCTGTTAAATTCTTTCAAACAAAAATCCATAAGAAAAATAGCCAAAATAAAAAGAATAATAATATTGAACAAAAAATTCTGGTAGAATTCTGAATATGTATTTATTCGTTGAAGTTTGTATGCAATGAAAAGTATAAATAATTTTTTTATAAAAATTTAGTTTCTAAACAGTACAAACTACTTTCCATATAAAAATGGAAAGCCTTTAAAACAAATTTTGAAAATTTATCCAAAAGTCTCGAAAATATTCCGATAGAATACGAAAAAAATTATCGCTCAAAATTTGTGTGCTATGAAAAGTTTAAATATTTTTTTTTTATAAAAATTTAGTTTGTATAAAATAAAAATCCGCTTTCCATTTTTCAAATAAAATTTCGAAATCCTTTAAAAAAAATTTCGTAAATATGGCGGAAGAATAAGAACAAAAATATTCTATCGCAGTTTTTATGCAATGAATTTTTAAAAAAAGTTTTGAAAAAAAGTTTACGAACTTTAGAAAAACAGCAAAAATAAAACGAATAATAAAATTGTAATGAAAAAAAATTATTCGTCCGAAATTTGTATGCCATGAAAATTTTTTGTTATTTATGTAATTCAATTTTTATTTCAATACTTTTTTTTATAATTTGATAATTTGAATTGAGCTTTAAGCCAGATTATTGAATAAAACTTCTTTTTTTAGTAGTACTCAAAATATATTTATTTGTTCGATATTTCGACTTCAACCTGAAGTTATCATCAAGAATACAATATGGATATGTATGATAGACTCACTCATAATCTGGCCTAAAGATCAATTAAAATTATAAAATTATATTAAACAAGGCTATCAAATTTACCAATAAAATACTTTTTTATTTAATCGAAGTGCTTTAAAACAGTACAAATCTACTTCTCGAACTTTCTTCATAACTTTTAAAATTACGGAAATGAAAAAAATTTAACAATACAAATTTACAAAATATTTACGAATCGCAGAACTCATTCAAAAACGAACACGAATCTATTATTATATTGATAATCGAATATTTTATAAAAAAAAAAAAATTCCAATCGACTACTAGATTATTCAAATAGTCGAATATTATGAGATATAGTCTATAGTGTTACCACAAGTTTGTTCGACGACCAAACTGAAGGCCCCTATCAAACATCAAGAAAACAAAAAAACAAAACTACGTACTCTTTTAAAATAATAGAAAGCTTCTATGACCTAATCTATTTGGTGCTTCTAAATAGATGCGTGTCAACCCAAATAGCTATAGTCTTTGTCTGTCGAGCGCAGAACACGACCATAGAACGTGTTCGGCCGTTTTCCGTTGCGACCTGGAGTACATCCAAGTATATTTCTGAGTTAAAAAAAAAAAAAATGTAAGGCGCGATAACCTCCGAAGAGATCTAAGGCCGAGCTTCTCTTCCAATTTGCGTCGTGCTCCTCTTGATTTTCCCTACAAATCGGCCGGACGGGACCTACATGTTTTATGCCGACTCCGAACGGCATCTGCAAGGCAGATGAGTTTTCACTGAGAGCTTTTCATGGCAGAAATACACCCGGAGTGCTTGCCAAACACTGCCGAGGGGCGACCCCGCTTAGAAAAATTTTCTTCTAATTGAAAAATCTTATTTCTAAAATTTTGATGTTGCTTTGCCCGGGAGTTGAACGCAGGGCATACGGTGTGATAGGCGGAGCACGCTACCATCACACCACGGTGGCCGCCACATATTTCTGAGTTAGATAAGTAAATATTCAAACGACAATGACAACGGCAATGACAATGCATAAATCCTGAAATTTTAAAACTTACCAAACATATTTGAATTAAAAACAATTATCTTATATAAGCATACTAGGAATGTTACGGAGCTTCACTTGAGATTCCGAAATGTTGAATGTTTCAATTGATTTATATTTCTCATTCTGATTTGCACAAGCAATGTTTATTAAAATTTTTTAATATTTGGGGCTAGCTTTTTATCAACTTATCTGCATAATAATTACATTGACTTCCGCTTTCGGTTTCTATTTCGATGCCGATGCAACACATTCGTAGAATATGATTACGATTCCGCTTCCGATAAGCTTCCGTAATATCGCTAATGCTTTGGAACGATATTATGATCATTATTGATGGGATAAGTGTGATATCTTTTATATAGACGTGAAATAGATTGGGCCACCCGATTTTTTAAATTACTATCGTGGTCTTATCCTGCATCTCTTTCTAACACCCGCTAAAGATAGCCGACCGTATGCGCCACCATAATGAACATTCTGTCAAACCGCTGCCAAAATGCTAAAAAGTAGCCATCTTGAACATTCTGTCAGGCAGTTGACGAATAAGTTATCACGCTTTTTCTGTACACAATGATTATGACATTTATTTTGAAGTTTCTCGTTATTCATTAATTTGTAATAATCTCCAGAGTGGACTAAAATAACAAAATGTGCACCACTTAAAATAGGCGTGTGAAAAACTTTAAACTCTAGCACGACAACAAACACCAAAAATTTAAACATAAAGAGTGGCAATGGATATGACAAAAGACATTATAGACTATACACAAAAACACACCGAAGCAGCTGAGCGAATGATCGCAGGCTATCAATCGCCCGTTTCCGAAAGTGGTGATAGTGAAATAAATGCACGCGCATGCGACACAACATCACCAATATTTCATAGTGGCAAAAATATTATTGAGGCCAAAATTTCAATCACACCAGCTGCGCAAAGCAGTGAATTAACTCCACCAACAAAATATAGCGCAATGAACACGCAGCAAACTGAGCAGCAATCCAGCGCACAACTAACCGAAGCAATGGAGCAGTCTCTAGCAGCACAGAAACAACTTGATAATGACACAGATCTTCAAACAAAAACCACAATAGATACAAATAACAGTAGCTCTACAACGACGAAAGTTGTGGGTGCCGTAGTGAGCGGTGATATAACACCACCGCCACGCCCATACACCACCAGCGAAGTTGTCGGCATGAGTTCGACGCTCGATGAAGATTCAGATATGCGAATCGACATAGCGCCAAAGTCGCGCTCATTACCTACTTCACCAGATCATCATAGGCGTAGTTTGGATTCAGCATCAGCAGAAATATTGACACGTATGAATGCTGCCTTATTTGAGTTCGAGCAAAGACGAGGTTTGGATGCGACGTCTATACACATGCCCCTACCTGCTGGGATGCCTACAACTTTGGGCAGATTTGAAACGAAATTGATGAAACCTCCAATGGGATCTTCCACTACACGCAAAACTATTTCGCCAAATGGTTTAAAATCTAAAAAGCAAATGGCTGCCGCAGCGGCAGTGGCGAGCAATCCACAACAGCAACAGTTCTGTTTGCGTTGGAACAACTATCAAACAAATTTGACAAATGTCTTCGACGAGCTCTTGCAAAATGAGTCCTTCGTTGATGTAACACTCGCCTGCGAAGGTCAGTCTATTAAGGCGCACAAAATGGTATTATCCGCTTGCTCGCCATACTTTCAGGCACTCTTTTATGATAATCCTTGCCAACATCCAATTATAATAATGCGTGATGTACGATGGGAAGAGCTGAAAGCCATAATGGAGTTTATGTATAAAGGTGAGATCAATGTGAGTCAGGAGCAGATAAATCCCCTGCTTAAAGTAGCTGAAATGTTAAAGATACGTGGCCTTGCGGAGGTAAGCTCTGGCGGTGGCGGACATAGCGTCGTTTCACCACATCCTATGGTTCCCGAACAGCGCATGACTGTGTTCGATGATGAAGAAGAAGCTGAAAGTGATGAGGAGGGAGCTAGCACGGAAGATGGTTGTCAGAAACCGAAACGGCAACGCATGCTAGATGCCACATTGGGCAAAGTAATGTATCCACATGCCGCAGGTTACGATTTAAATTTAAGCGCACAGCGCCAGCGCAAACGTTCAAGAGATGGCATTTTTACCGATACACGTTTTGGCGCTGCCATATTAATGCCCAAAACAGCTAATGCAGCTGAAGTGTCGAACTCAAATGCCGTTGATAGTGGCGCTTCCGATGCAGCAACTGCTGAGGCACCCGAAACAAATGCAATGTCACAACCCCTACCAACCGTTGCCATGACCACTTCAACTATTGTACGCAATCCTTTCGCTTCACCAAATTCCAACAATAACAGTAATAATAACAATGCTGCACTGAATGCGCAACAAAATAATTCACAGTCCTCCAACGCAGCAGCAAGTTCGGCATCTGCAACTGCCGATATGCGCCGCACACCAACACCTGGCGCTGTAATACCCTCCGCACCACCAACACCAACATCATCTACACACAGTGCAGGCCATCCATATCGTCCATCAGATGGTCGTAGCAGCTCACCACCATCAATGCCTTCGGCTGCTGGTCATAAAGGTGCAATGTCAGTTTCACCATCTGTGGCTAATGCTGGCGGCATTTCCATGAATGTTCACTCGCATTCTGCTGCTGCAGCGGCTGCAGCAGCTGCTTTGGGCGTTAATCCACATAATCCTCATCATCCACATCATCGTCATCATCATGCTGCAGCTGCTGCGCAACAATTTGCCGCTCAACATCCACTACACGCAGCGGCACATTCACATGCGGCTATGGCTTCGGCGCTTGGTGCTTCGCTAGCTGCTGGTGTAGGTGCAGGAGCAGGAAATGGAGGCGCGGGAGCAGGTAGTGGTTCGTCGGTGGGACATCATGATGAAATGGAGATTAAACCGGAAATTGCTGAGATGATACGCGAAGAAGAGAGGGTAAGTGAAGAATTATTTATAAATTTCTTAATACTAGTACTTAAGTAGTTGTTTATAAGGGGAATTTTTGAATAACAAGTTTTTCTGGGAGCTATGGAAGATCAGTGTAATTTTCCATAAGTCGCGTAGCCACAATTGTTCTAGAGAGTATAATAGTTTTGCTAAATGGCAGAAGCCTATAGCCTTTATATTAGGGTGGGTCAAATTTATTGTTGAAAAGGCACATCCAGTTTCTAAATCTATGGGTCATACTAGGTAATATTTATTTATAGGTCTGAAATGAATTTCGAGCCTCCCTAATTTTGTTAGAAAATTTTGTATCTCAATCCGAATAGCGGCTCTCACAAATAAAATACATGAAAATAAATGTCAAATTCGGATTCGGATTGGGATATAAAATTTTCTAACAAAATTAGGGAGGCTCGGAATTCATTTCAGACCTATGGTCCCATGAACAATATTACTCAGTATGACCAATAGATTCAGAAACTGAATGTGCACCTGAAGTTTTTTCCCCATTTTTCCACATACAATTTGACCCTCCCTAATTTATATGTTTCTTATTTCTCTCTAATTTATTTTTTCTTTCTCTTATGCTGTAAATCAGAGATAGGCGAACGAACTCAGAAGCCTAACAAAGGATATTTTTTAGACAGATTTTTATATAGAGGCATCTTAAATGTAGTTCAAATTCTGAGATTCTAATGTAGGGAGACTCGGCAACCAATTCTTATAAAAATATTTCCAGACTGGCACAAAATTTAGAAAAATGAGCTCCTATCTTAAAGAGACTAGATATAATATTTGGTGGCACATCGGCCTGCAATATCAATTGCCGTTTCGAAAACGCCCTAATAGAATTATTTTCAAAAAAGTTTTATCCCAATATTAATTCAATACATTTTCAGTTGGGAAAGGATGTTTATAAAAAAAGGTATGTGAGATAGGTCATTTTTCAACGGAGTTCACCTATAGACCGTTTTGAAACAAATACAGATACAATAAAATGCTTAGATAGAAAATGATTTGAAAAGAGTTTAGAATTAGGATTGTCCTCAAAGAAGTCACAATAAAGAGCAGGGTGCGAAATGGCACTCAAGATAGGCCGGTTTGAAACAAACTCAGAACAGTAAAATGCTAAGATAAGAAACTTTTGAAAATAGTTTTGAATTAGGGTCACCCTCGAAGAAATCATGAGTAGAGCATTTCTAAACTGTCATCTAAGATAAGTTACGCTTTACTTAGGCATAGATACAAAAAAAATCGGCAGCTAAGTTGTAGTTATACAGTCTTGTGGAAATAAACGGATCAAAATTTTAATCTGTATTTTTCAAATAATACCTTTTTAGTTTCAGTCTTTTTTATGTTCGTTAATTTGAAAAAAAGTTTACGGTATTGTTACCTTTGACGCTATCGTATCCATAACGATCGTCGTTCGTCTGTTTGTAGCACGATTAAGATATGATAGGAAAAACGATAAAATTCGACTTTTACATTATTTCTATCACGAGCAGCTGCTGTGAAAGCGAAAACAAAGTGCCAAAAATACAGTTACTTTCGTGCAGTTGGCGAATAACATAAGGCTAGACGATAAACGACAACGATAAGCCTCAGAGTACCATTAGTAGACGACATTGCCGACGCTGGTATCGTTCGTTTAGCGTCTCGTTCGTCAAATAAAATAAAGCTATTAACATAGTTAAGAAAAATTGTGCCATGTAATCAAAAAAATCTTTTCGAAAAAGTTCGAAAATTCAACAACGTTTTAAAACTCTGTGTCTACTACTTTGAAAACATTTTGTGGAATTTTTATACTCAGTTGAGCAGAGCTCACAGAGTATATTAACTTTGATTGGATAACGGTTGGTTGTACAGGTATAAAGGAATCGAGATAGATATAGACTTCCATATATCAAAATCATCAGTATCGAAAAAAAATTCGATTGAGCCATGTCCGTCCGTCCGTCCGTCTGTCCGTTAACACGATAACTTGAGTAAATTTTGAGGTATCCTGATGAAATTTGGTATGTAGGTTTCTGGGCACTCATCTCAGATCGCTATTTAAAAGGAACGATATCGGACAACGACCACGCCCACTTTTTCGATATCGAAAATTTCGAAAAATCGAAAAAGTGCGATAATTCATTACCAAATACCGATTAAGTGATGAAACTTGGTAGGTGAGTTGAACTTATCACGAAGAATAGAAAACTAGTAAAATTTTGGACAATGGGCGTGGCAGCGCCCACTTTTAAAAGAAGGTAATTTAGAAGTTTTGCAAGCTGTAATTTGGCAGTCGTTGAAGATATCATGATGAAATTTGGCAGGAACGTTACTCTTATTACTATATGTCAGCTTAACAAAAATTAGCAAAATCGGAGAACGACCACGCCCACTTTTTAAAAAAAATTTTTTTTAATTCAAATTTTTAAAGAAAAGTTAATATCTTTACAGTATATAAGTAAATTATGTCAACATTCAACTCTAGTAATGATATCTTGCAACAAAATACAAAAATAAAAGAAAATTTCAAAACGGGCGTGGCTCCGCCCTTTTTCATTTAATTTGTCTAGGATACTTTTAATGCCATAAGTCGAAAAAAAATTTACCAATCCTTGTGAAATTTGGTAGAGGCTTAGATTCAAGGACGATAACTGTTTTCTGTGAAAAAGGGCGAAATCGGTTGAAGTCACGCTCAGTTTTTATACACAGTCGACCGTCTGTCCTTCCGCTCGGCCGTTAACACGATAACTTGAGCAAAAATCGATATATCTTTACTAAACTCAGTTCACGTACTTATCTGAACTCACTTTTTATTGGTGTAAAAAATGGCCGAAATCCGACTATGACCACGCCCACTTTTTCGATATCGAAAATTACGAAAAATGAAAAAAATGCCATAATTATATACCAAATACGAAAAAAGGGATGAAACATGGTAATTGTATTGGTCTATTGACGCAAAATATAACTTTAGAAAAAAACTTGGTAAAATGGGTGTGACACCTACCATATTAAGTGGAAGAAAATGAAAAAGTTTTGCAGGGCGAAAGAAAAAGCCCTTGGAATCTTGGAAGGAATACTGTTCGTGGTATTACATATATAAATAAATTAGCGGTACCCGACAGATGGTGCTCTGGATCACCCTGGTCCACATTTTGGTCGATATCTCGAAACCGCCTTCACATATACAACTAAGGGCCACTCCCTTTTAAAACCCTCATTAATACCTTTAATTTGATACCCATATCGTACAAACATATTCTAGAGTCACCCTTGGTGCACGTTTATGGCGATATCTCGAAAAGGCGTCCACATATAGAACTAAGGCCCACTCCCTTTTAAAATACTCATTAACACCTTTCATTTGATACCCATATCGTACAAACAAATTCTAGAGTCACCCCTGGTCCACCTTTATGGCTTTATCTCGAAAAGGCGTCCACCTATAGAACTAAGCCCACGCCCTTTTAAAATACTCATTAACACCTTTCATTTGATACCCATATTGTACAAACGCATCCTAGAGTCACCCCTGGTCCACCTTTATGGCTTTGTCTCGAAAAGGCGTCCACCTATAGAACTAAGCCCACGCCCTTTTAAAATACTCATTAACACCTTTCATTTGATACCCATATCGTACAAACAAATTCTAGAGTCACCCCTGGTCCACCTTTATGGCTTTATCTCGAAAAGGCGTCCACCTATAGAACTAAGCCCACGCCCTTTTAAAACTCTCATTAATACCTTTAAATTGATACCAATATCGTACAAACACATTCTAGAGTCACCCCTGGTCCACCTTTATGGCTTTATCTCGAAAAGGCGTCCACCTATAGAACTAAGCCCACGCCCTTTTAAAATACTCATTAACACCTTTCATTTGATACCCATATTGTACAAACGCATCCTAGAGTCACCCCTGGTCCACGTTTATGGCGATATCCCGAAAAGGCGTCCACCCATAGAACTAAGGCCCACTCCCTTTTAAAACACTTATTAACACCTTTCGTTTGATACCCATATTGTACAAAAGCATTCTAGAGTCAACCCTGGTCCACTTTTATAACGATATTCCGAAAAGGCGTCCACCTATTGAACTAAGGTCCACTCCCTTTTAAAATACTCATTAACACCTTTCATTTGATACCCATATAGTACAAACGAATTCTAGAGTCACCCCTGGTACACCTTTATGGCGATATCTCGAAAAGGCGTCCACATATAGAACTAAGGCCCACGCCCTCTTAAAATACTCATTAACACCTTTCATTTGATACTCATATCGTACAAACAAATTCTAGAGTCAGGCCTGGTCCACCTTTATGGCGATATCCCTAAATGGCGTCCATCTATAGAACTATGGCCCACTTCCATTTGATACACATGTCATACAAACACATTCCAGGGTTACCCTAGGTTCTTTTTACAACATGGTGATTTTCCCTTACTTTGTCTCCACAGCTCTCAACTGAGTATGTAATGTTCGGTTACACCCGAACTTAGCCTTCCTTACTTGTTAACAAGTAAGCTTCAGTGGGAGTTAAGTATCCACTATATAAATAACCCTGGTGTAAAAAAAGAGAAGTTTTTAAAACTTTCTATCAATATTTCCAAATTTTTTATAATTATAGAAAACTTTAGTAGCTTCATTTATTTTACTCTAACAGAGTAAAACTTTGAAGTCTCAAAATTCGCATTTATATTTAACAATTTTTTACTCTAATTTTCTTATAGCTATCGAGAACAAAAAAGTGGAAATAACTGAATAATTACAAATATTTTTGCCCCTATTGTTTTGCTCGCTGGTGTATGTAATTTATGTTATATTGCATATAGCCTTATATTTACTCATATCAACAATGAGGCACTAATGCATCAAAAGCATCATTAGAAATTGATGTTTAAATCATAAATGAGCAATTTAATTTACTTAATTCATAAGAATAATTTAAATAAATTGCTGGATAAATAGAAATCATGTGTTCTTATGTCAATATTAACTTAGCTTGCATGCAAATTTTGTTTTGAAAATATTGGACAGTACACATTACAGTGGACCGATTGGCAGGGACATTGAAAATGGAAAACGTTTCAAATTCAAAATCAAACTTGTGTAAGTTCAAGTCACGATTATATTTATATTAAAAAACTACTTGAAATACATCTTGTTTGGTACCCATATAACCATATCTCCTTGAATTTTAAAGTAAACTCCAAATAAGTGGCATCCTTCTGAGGTAAAAATAAAACTCTTATGTAATCTCGGAAGCAAAAACAAAGTGTCAAAAGGAAAGGACGAAAACAAACTTGACAATTGCTTTCATGCAGTTAATAAATAACGTAAAGCTAGATGATAAACGGTAGCCTAAGCACATAATGGTAGAGATATCGCCAACGCAGGTATCGTTCGTTAAGCATCTCGATCGCTAAACAGAATCAGGCTAAATTACCTGAAAACTAAACTGCCATTTAGAAATCGTTTGCTCCAAATCGTATTTAGACCCATACTAAGTAGTTACTTAAGCAAAGCTCCTCAGAACATTTCGTAAGTCTTAGTATATAGGGGTAGAAAGAGCATCTGTGCGACCGTTCCTGCAGGGTTACAAAACGGATCTATTCGACAGTACTCGTTCAGAAATAAACGGTTAAAATGTGGAAATGCGTAGACAAAAGGAAAAATTTCGACCCATGCGACTTATCCCAGACTTTTAGCAGAGCCCATTTTTACACATTAGAGTGGGTCGCATATTTGCGCACCGAAACCCCTAAAACACCGCATAGGCGATATCACGAACCATTTCGAACACCTTTGCTTAAGACAATGTGGGTCTAAAACAGATTTTGATTTTGATTTTTTTCTAATTTTAAGTGTTCAGGACTAAAAACATTAGTAATATAAAAAAAAATTATAAAAGTATCTAATAAATTTCCCCGCAGGGTTGAATCGATTTTTTAGTGTCTTAAGCAAAGTTCTTCAGAGGAAAAAAATCGCACCGCCTTAATAAGCGCATTTGTATATATATTCAAGAGTTTGTATGTATTCATATGAATAAATGTGTAATTTTGTCATTAACATTAAATTATTTCAAGATTAAGTAAGCAACTAAATTTATAGGCCAATACAAAAATTGAACGACAGGCTTATTGACAAATCGTCTAACCGATCTAACAATAAGGCTGACTATTAGACTGACTTAACTTGTTTATGCACTGCACATGCGAGTAATGTACATTAAAGTAAGTCGCACGCCTTACGAAATATAAAAGATGGATAAGAGTGTCTCTAAATTGGAAGCTTACGTTTTCGAGGTATCGTAAAAAGATGTAATTTCAAGTATTAAAAAAAAGAGGAAAAAAATATTATGTTTCGAGGCACTCAACATATTGATTTCTCAGGGGAATATCTCCCTATCTTGCTTGTTGTCAGAAAGCACCCTATTTCAGCCATTTTTTGAAAAATACTCTACATAATAGTTCTCTTTTCAAGAATCCCACAGACTTTTTCCAAAAATTATCTCAGAACTCAGTTCAACAACGCCCTATCTCAGAGTTTGTTTCAAAAAAGTACATTAATGAAAAAACTATTATCAATCGATTTGGAAGAAAGACAGTTTTGTTAAAATTTACTAGATAGAGTGGTTTTGAACTGGCAGTCAAGAATGGGTCCAACCATGCAAAGATATGCTTCAAATTGAGAGGTTTTGTTTAGCAATTATTTATTCCAACCCAGCCTAATGCACATACACATGGAAGGCGCTATATTTATTAAGTATATATATTAGACTGGGTCGATTCATTAACCGATATCGCGCCATCGATTTTTCGATAGGATTTGGGCTGAGGAAAAAAAGTTCCACTACGCATACCCAAAAAAAATAATTTTCGAGCCTGCGAAATTTCATGTTTTTGACTTTTTTTCGACTTTGATTTTTAAGATTTTTTGCATGACCTACTAAAAAAAATTTCATTTGATTGTAAAATTTTCATGAATACCCTGTCCGACTCAAAAATGTCCGCTAAAAAGTTGTCGATAACAGTTATTTGAAAAAAAAAAAAAAAAATTATTTTTTTTAGTAGGTCATGCAAGAAATCTTAAAAATCAAAGTCGAAAAAAAGTCAAAAACATGAAATTTCGCAGGCTCGAAAATTATTTTTTTTGGGTATGCGTAGTGGAACTTTTTTTCCTCAGCCCAAATCCTATCGAAAAATCGATGGCGCGATATCGGTTAACTTTCGTCCATACAAATAGACCCACGTTAATATATATATATATGTATATGTTGATAGGCTTCGTATACAAAAGTGGGTGGGGGTGCAAAGATTCGACCCATCGTTACTATGGATATATGTATCGGGCATTAAGCTGCTCTTACACATATGCACATACATATAAATAGCCTCAACGATGTAGCAGCTGGGCTCATTCTGAGGTGCACAGGTGAAGTACAAAGTGGATCCCATGGAAAATTGCAAATTTGCGCCAATGCGTGTAACTGCATTTGTTGATTTATGTGTGTGTGGTTTTGCAAGTGCGTTATGCACTTTGTGTGTTCTATGCAAATTTATCAATTCCATATTTGCATATATAATTGCAACTAAGTATGTAAAAAATTACTATAAAATGTCAACAAAATCTACAATAATACTAAATTACTAACTAATTTGCGAAAAGACTGAAATAAAAACAAAATAAATGAAAGAAAAGCAACAATAAAACACACGACGTCTTTATAATAGAAAAATATGCGCGCCGTGGAAAAATAATGCAGGCAATTCAATTGTAATTCAACAGACTTCATTACCTACACAATTTAAGTATATTTATTTAAGCTTCTTTGCAAATTTTATTTTTATTTTTTTCATATTAATTTGTGTTCCCTTGCAAGGAATTATAAAATATTTACGATTCTCGCAGCGAATTTGCTTACTTTGTAAAGTGCATAAATAAACAATTATGTTGTAATTTTTTAATAAAAATGCATTTATGCAATACAAAGTATTCGTTTTAGTTTAAGGGTAAAATTCTAGGTAGGCTAACGGGCGGCATATATGCAGACTGTAACAAAAGGAGGTCACACAGGTTAGGCGCATGGCTTATATTAAATATTGTCATTTATTTTTATATACAGTGGCTGCAAATCAGAATGGCGCAGTTTTCTGTTTGTTCATGTGATACATTATATTGTGTAATTTCCTACAAATATTTATTTAATTATCTTTTTGTACTCCCATCTGTTAAAATGAAAAGATACTAAATGATTGACTAACTCCTTAATGAAAGAGTTTTTTGTTTTAAATAAAACTCTCGATAAATAAATCATAAGTCCTTGGCGCGATTTACCTTCAAAGGGATTTAGGACATAATCCGCCATCAGGAAATTAAAATAATGTTACGATTGGTGTAAAATAATTATGAAACTGGGCAGATTTCAGATTAAACCAGATCGCTCAGTGCAAAAAACCGTTAAAGTGTGAAAAAAATATAAAAATGAAAATAAAAAATTGTTAAATAAAAAAAAAAAAATTGGAAACATATATAATAAAAATTTAATAACTAAAAAGTTTAACACACTTGATGAATACATATTAAAAAATAAATTTTGGAATTCTTGCAATGCCTAGAATATTTCCTTAAAAAAATTGTTATCTTAATACATATTCCATATTTTCTACTATAAAAATAATAAAACAATTTGCAAATAAAGAAACAAACAACATCATTTTATATAAATCTTAAGAGTTAAATGTTGTCTATTGAAAACATTAGAAAACAAATTTAAAGCGATATAAGCCAATTTTGTGAAAATTCATTGGAAAAAAAATTTAAAAAAGCTTTTTATCAGTTTTCAATACACGAAATTTAACAATTGGTAAGACCTAAATTTCCAATAGTTCCTATACAATCTCATAAAAATGAAGTACCATGATTTCGGTCCAAGTCAAAGTTAAACAAATGCATTAACTTCATTGAAAATAAGTAAGGAAGCCTAAGTTCGGGTGGAACCGAACATTACATACTCAGGTGCCAAATTACAGCTTGCAAAACTTTTAAATTACCTTCCTTTAAAAGTGTGCGGTGCCACGCTTATTGTCCAAAATTTTACTAATTTTCTATTCTGCGGAATAAGGTCAATCCACCTACCAAGTTTCATCGCTTTATCCGTCTTTGGTAATGAACTATCGCACTTTTTCGGTTTTTAGAAATTTTCGATATCGAAAAAGTGGGCGTGGTTATAGTCCGATTTCGTTCGTTTTAAATAGCGATCTGAGATGAGTACCCAAGAACTTACATACCAAATTTCATTAAGATATCTGAAAATTTACTGAAGTTATCGTGTTTACGGACAGACGGACGGAAGGACGGATGAACGGGCTTGGCTAAATGAATTTCTTTTTTTGCCCAGATCATTTTGATATATAGAAGTCTATATCTTTCTCGATTAGTTTATGCAGTTACGAGGAACCGTTATGCGAACCAAATTAATATATTCTGTGAGCTCTGCTCAGCTGAGTATTAAAAGGTTTCGAAAATTTCTAAAAGTTTTACGAAATTTCTCATAAAATCAATAAAATAAATATCTTGTTAAATTATAAATTTAATATAACTTCATGAGCATTTATACCTTTGAATTAAATTAAAACGTAAATTTCAATACATTGTTAATTAAAAAACAAGTAAGGACGGGATACTCATATACAGTTTTCCCCAGAAGATGATTATAATACAGCAGTAAAAGATTTGAATGAAAGATTTTTGAAAACAAAATCGATTACAGGAACCCAACAATTACATAGCATAATTCCTGACAAATTCAGAAGAACAAAGAATTTGTAAAATATTTAAACGCCAGAAAATAAATTCATAATTTGTTACATTATTTTTAGAAAACTTACATGTTTACTGTGTCAGTCATTAATCCTGGTTATTTTAATCGTAGATTACCATAATATATAAAGAAAAGAATACTTAAAAATCATTTTCTTACATTTTTTTGTTATATCAATAGAATTGATAAACAAAATTTTTATTTTTGAAAATTTTTTTTTTCAATTAAATAAAAAAAAATATACAAAAAAATCGGCCCACTCCGGGATTAATGGGGATGATTGCAGAATTAATTGAAGTTTTTTATGAGAAAAAAAATGGCGAAATTCGAAAAATCTCGAAAAACTGAAAAATTAAAAAAAAACTTTAAAAGTTTTTTTGTATTTTTTCTGAAAAGTACATTTAAAAACAAATTAAAAAAAAAGATCCCAAACGGTAAATTTTTGAAAAAGTTATAGCATTTTGAAAACAAAAACGGCATTTTTTTAAATTCATAACTTTTTTTGAGTTGGATGAAAAAATTTTAAAAAATTCTGAAAAACGTCTTTCGTAAGCTAGAAAAAGAAGAAAAACTTTCAGCCAATTCTAAAGGGGTCGGGTTCAAAATTGGTCGAAATGGGATGGAATACCCCATATATAACCAAACTTTTTTTGGTTTTAAATGCAGACCGTGCAATGTTTAAAATAAAACGAGTTCGTAACATTTTGTTTTAAATGTTAGTCAAGAAAATTTCAATTTTTCAAACTTATGGACTAAAATTTAATTTCAAATATATATATTGGGTTACTCTTTTTCGTTTTAATTTTAAACTTTTCACCGAAAATTATATTTTTCAAATGTCTGGACTAAAATTAAAACCAAGATATCTTAGAAAACATTTAGTGGTTTTAAAATTAGTTTAAAATCAGCAGTCAACTTTGTTAGGTTTATAAAATAAACAAAAATTTGTGGCCGTGTAGTAAACTAGACTTCGAGCAAAGCGTTAAAAAATATACAATAATTTATTTACATATTCTCATTGTCACTTCGGGTTCAAGAGCGAAAATTTATAAAACGAGCATTTTAAAATTTTTTATAATTTATACACATATAAACATACACAAGTAAAGGCGCTCAAATACAATTACAATTTTAGTAATGTATTTGAATTTTTTTTTGTTTAAAAAGTTTTGAATTTGCTCTGGAAATCTTGCTACAATTATGCATTATTATATTAAGGGAGCTCAGAATTTTGTGTATTTGACGTTGGAAACGTCATAAGCTACGGATCGTGAACAACTTCTTTCATTTTAAATTTTTTCTTTGCATTTATTATTTTATTTTGACATTTGATGATTTGCTTTTCAATATTGAAAAAATAAGCTACGGCTTTTGATATAGCGTTTTCGCAATGACGTAGCAAATGCATAACCGTGTATTTTGTTCGTATACTGTAAAAGATATGCTACGGAAGTTTGCAATGCTATGATGCTTTACCATTTACACAAAATCCTGAAATCCTTTATTAAGCTTTCGTATTAGGTAAATAATTTAATGTAAAAAAAATATATGTAACATGGAATCATGAAACGACCCTATTGTGCGAAAAAAAGTTTTCGAGAAAAACGCGTTGACTCTGTGTAGGGGCTGGCCGTTGTGAACGAATTTTGTAATTAATATTTAATTAACTTCCCGATAAGCTACAAGCTTGAAACTTGGAATATAACTAGTTCAGAACCCGACGACAATGCAATAATAAGAACAAAAAAAAAAAAACTCCGATAGGTGGCGCATGGGTCGAAATACTTCAAAAAATCGTATTTGTGGTCGGATTTGGTTTTAAATGCGATTTGTGAAAAAACCAAGAAATAATATATAATAATCACTCAAAAAGTGAACAACGGTATTTTCGCACAATAGGGTCGTTTTATGATTCCAGGTCACATATATATAAATCTTAAAGAAAAAAAGAATTTTGTGTTTTGCCAATTTGAATTTATTAAATTAATTTTAATTAAATAAATATTACAAATATAAACTTCAGTCATCCATCATATTAAATAAATCGTTTCGCGTACTCATTCGTGTATCAGCAGAAAATTATTTAAAGAACTAATTTTATAGATACACACACCCCTCAACCTCCTCCTCACTTTGCAATATCCGACTATTGACTTGAAAATTTTAATTGCATTCATTAACTTGTATCCCATTATACATTTGATATTGGCCATCCACCCTCCGAAAGAGATCCAAAGACCATCTGTCAGTATTGCCGCTTACTTTGGAATTATATTTTTCTTTGTTAATTTATTGAAAATAAATTAAAAAAGTAGACGATTAAAATCCGCGAAAATATATGCAAGTGTTTGCTAAGAAAGTCAGCACCGACTTGTGTTTACTTACATATACATACATACGTATATATGTAAATAGTGTGGCAATGGTGATGGGTGGCGGTAAACTGAGTTCGACGCACTAAAATGTACTGAAAAGTTCAGTTGGTTGTCTGCGTGCCTGGATAATGTCTGATTTACTTAACTGTACAGTGTTTAAGTTTCAGATTCGATTTAGATTTCTTTAATGATTTTAATGTAAGTTGTGCAAAATTCACATAATCCATATTAGACGATATTGTTTGGAGCTGTGAGACTCTAAAATGATTGAATCGATCTATCGGTTGTTGTATTGCTCGTTTTGAGTGTGTGCCAATGCGAAGGCCAACACAATGCAAAGCATGTTGTTCTAATTTTTTGTATGTTGTTCATAAACCGGAGTTGATAATTTTTAAGGGGAGCAACCTAATAATGCGCATTAGCTTTATGATTTGTTCTCTTATATGTTGATAGACGAAACTACTTTGAGCTTGCAGAAAGATAGGTATATTACCGTATGACATTTTGCAAAGTGGTCCTATTCGAAGGAGGAGGGGTTTACGTCGTCTGGTATGCCCACAATATAAGTTTATCGGATATACCACCCTGTATTATCTGGGTAGATATTCACGGAAGCAGCCGTGTTCAGTTGGAAATTTGGTCAATTAAAATCATTATAAGATATAAACTTCTTTCCTAAATAAGGCTTGGCTGACCTATGTTTGCCATTAATAGGCTTTGGTGCGTGACATGACTATGGTTTTTCACACTTGCAAGCGAACAAAGCAAAAAAAAAAAAACAAACAGAAAAAAGAGGTCGGGACCTACCACCGATCTCTGGGCTGTTTCGCTGATATACTTATTTTTCCCTGGCTTTGATTTGTGTCTTACGTAAGCCACTCATTTTTTAGGTAGTCCTTCAATATGCCAAGTAAATATGGGGAAACGTTGAAAAATCACTTCAGATCGTTGGGCATTCATTCCACCTAAATGATATTTTTGATGTTCAGTGTATATGAATATCAATTTTGCTTGGTAATACGCTGCCTCGCCCGATAAACTCAGTCGGGTTTTAAGAAGGTTTCCTAAACCTTTTTTAAACGGTGTCGAGCATGCACAGTGTCCGAAATCCGGTGAAGATCCTTGGTTTCAGGCATTTGTTATACATATGCAGCAACAGCTTGGGAAAGCCTTATTAGTTTTGGAAGTAGTCCATCAGGCGCTCGTGCCTCTCCGAACCTCATGCTGCGTAGGAACATTTTTAGCTAGTTTTTATAAAACGTTGGCATGTCGAGGACTTAGTGAGTGACATGACCGCCCTCGTTGTCTGGTTAAGTGGGGAATAATCTGGAGACATAGCAAAGCCTCATACAGGATCATATACAAACATAATTTGATAACTAGATGGCGCTATGTAACTACCATATTTAACATGGTCAGCCATATTCCTTTGAACATTTTTCGCTGTGTTGCTGAAATTACAGAAATTCCACGGAAAAAAATCGTGGCGGTACTTCCAGGGCAAAAAAAGCATGAAGCCGCTGTAAAATTAACACTTATTGGTCACAAAAGAGTCCAACGTTACTTAGCGTTGTATTTGACATAATACCAAAGTAAATTTTACATTATGGAGTAGTAGAATCAACAATACTGTAATGTAGAAAAGACACTAAAAATGTTTTGCTTCATTTATGTGATACAAGCACCATTTGAAATTTACTACAAAAATGTCATTTAAATATATTTCAATTTTAAAGGAACATAAATGGACGTGAAATTGAAAACAAATATTTCATTTTAAAACTACTATCATTTTATAATTGATAACCAAATTTTGAATACATTAAAGTTTTTAAAGTTACAACAACATAAACTGATACGAAATTTACAACAGAATGTCATTTAAAATTTTGTTTAATGTTTGAACAGCATGACTAAAAGGGAATTGACAGCAAAAATGTTATTTCAACATTTTGAATTGTTAAAATAACATGACCTGATGTAGAACTAACAGAAACATGTCTCTTCAAAATTTTTTGATGTTTAAATAACAAAACTCGATGTGGAATCGGCATCAGAAATGTGAATTGAACATTCTTTAATGTTATGAAAACATGACTCAGTGTGACATTGAAAACAAGAATGTCACTTCAACCCTTTTTTTTTTGTTGTAACTGCCAGAAAAAAACGTCTTTTCGGATGCATTGAAATTTTTTATGTCAAAACAACATGAACCTGATGTGGAATATGTATGCACGCGAAAATTTTATTTCGAATATGTTATCATTTTTTTTATGTCAAAACAACATGAACTAATCTGAAACGGATCAGAAAAATGTAATTTTAACCTTTATGAATGTTTGTAAGTGAAAAAAAATGCCATTAAAACATTTTAGAGCGTAAAAACGACATAAACTTATGGGAAATTAACAACAAAAAATACAATTCCGAATAAATTTAATATATTTTTTTTCTCAGTGTACTACAGGTGCTTTGAGCGACTCTTGTGGGATTATTTTTGTAAAACAAACTTCATTTTAAGTTTATTATATTTTACTTAAAATCTTGTAAATTTTGCGCTACTGTAGCTATTTGACTTCAAATTATTATCAAGACAAAGAAATTCTTAGAATGCAAAGAATTAACTTATTGACTTAATAGAGTGGTAATGTAATAACAAATGCAGCGAGAGCAATGAACATCTATATTACATGAGCGTTTGTAAGGGCATAAACCTAAGAATACTTATGTATATGTATGTATATTAGATTGGGACGGCCGCAGAGTTGAGGCTCCAAAATTTAGTGCAGGCTCCAAAATTTAGTGCAGGCTCCAAAAATGATTCAAATTTTTATAATTGATATATCAATATATTTGTCTTAAGAAACTCTAAAATTCCTTCAAATGCCATTTTGAGCTTTGTAGTTGTCGTTGTTGTGGTTGTAGCGATAAGGCTGCTCCCCGAAGGCTTTGGGGAGTGTTATCGATGTGATGGTCCTTTGCTGGATACAGATCCGGTACGCTCCGGTACCACAGCACCATTAAAGTGCTAGCCCGACCATCTCGGGAACGATTTATGTGGCCACATTAAGCCTTCAGGTCATCCCTCCCCACCCCCAAGTTCCATGAGGAGCTTGGGGTCGTCAGAGCCCCGTCTGTTAGTGAAACAGGATTCGCCGCGGATCGGTGAGGTTGACAATTGGGTTTGGAGAAGCTATATATTGCGCTGGCAACCTGAAGGGTTGCCCTACACAGCCCCTTGAATCTGGTATTTTAGTCGCCTCTTACGACAGGCATACCTACCGCGGGTATATTCTGATCCCCTAACCCGCTGGGGGGAGCTTTATAGTCGTTTCCTTTTACGGGCTACAGCTTCAAAAGTACATTACAAGGAATCGTAGGTTGAGCTTCAAAAGGCCAAAACAACGAGAACTATAAATAAAACCGTTTAACAATTTCAACATATGCTCCAAATTAGGGCGCGGTGTTTGTAAACTTCTTATTTGGACTCAGTCTAATATATATATGTACATAAATATATAGTTAGGTATCAACAAAGTTTTCTAAGTTGCATAGACGACAAAAGAATAAAGAAATCAAATCATTGCGAGTGTTTAGTATAAGGGGCAAGAATGGAGCTTGGAGCAAAACTTAGAAAAGCATGATAACTCTACTTAGGTACCAACATTCGTACATATTTACCGCAGGGAAGGATACAGATGCATACAGTCATACACAGCAATATATTTCCCAAAACAAAAACGCTCACCATTAAAACAAAAGTACTGAAATACAAACAACGAACCTATTTGACCCTTTATTAGCGCCTGCTAATTTTTCCCAATTTCGCTCGCAAAATTTCTCATAAAATCATACTCTTTTAATCTCTCTACACTCAAGATTGATTGGGCGTTGAAACATTCTCGTATACATATTCCTTACACTTTTGTATTATCATAGCTAAAGCTAATAGCCGACTTGCTGCTTGTAAAAATCTTGTAGCGCACTACCACATCACATTAGCAATAACAAAACTGTTAAAAACTCGTTGGCCATCTTTTTCTTATTGCCCATAGTTGGCGACGATTGTTGTCGACGCTTTATATCTGCCCAACAACCGGCGACAATCGAACAATTGTCGCGTGTGAGTTACTCATCTTACACTTGCTGCTGCGCGCCTGTTACTCAATGCAAGCTAATACTGTTTTTTTGGTAACAATTTTGTTTATTTACTGAACGGATGACGTCGCCATTTGAAATATTCTAAGGTGCGAGCATCTTATGTTTTGAACGAGCGCTAGCACACTTTTCTTGTTCCAATGCTTAAGTACATAAGTATGTTTGTGTTTGCACGTATGTGTCTGTAATGGCGCTAAAGTTTGGTGTTTTGCTTCCAACAAGTTCACACTTGCGGCAACGTTTCGTAATACATATGTATGTATTAGTACATTTGTACATTTTGTGACCGCGCGCACCACTTCATAACGCAACGGCCATAGCGCCACACTGTACCCGTAGCAAAAAGCGCTTCATTCATGTGAATTCATTCACAAAAAATGAAAAGCGAGAGCTACGATAAGGAAAACGAGCTATATATTCGTGTATTAGACCGTCCGAAAAAAAAGTGGAAAAAAGTATGTCTCTCGTTATAAGAGGCGAGAGAGAAATTAAGAAAAACGTTATTCAATTAGAAAAAAATATTTCTAATAGGGGTCGCCCCTCGGAAGTGATTTGGCAAACAGGCTGAGTGTATTTCTGCCATGAAAAGTTTCTGAGTGGAAATTTATTTAACTTGCAGATGCCGGACGGAGTCGGCATAATAAATTCAGGTCCCGTCCGCCAGTATGTGAGACAAAACTAAATGAGTATGACGCAAATTGGAAGAGAAGCTCGACCTTAAATCTCTTCGGAGTTTATCGCGCCTTATATTTTTTTGTTTTTTTTTTTTGGGAAATATTCCCTGAAAAGTAGGTACAGCTCCTTCATCCGCCTCCAATTCGCCAGCTCAAAATTTTTTTTTAAAATATGTTCTCAAGATCTAGGAGAAAAAGGAAGATACTATCTAGCCTCTGTATCTGAATTAAACAAGTTTTAAAATTTTGTTAAAAAAACTTACTTAATCACTTCTTGAACTTTTTACTTATTTTGTTGGTGCAATGTGAGCCCACATCTCAAGACACAAATTCTCGAGATCTCAATATATGGAACATAATATTATAATATGGCGGCCACCGTGGTGTGATGGTAGCGTGCTCCGCCTATCACACCGTATGCCCTGGGTTCAACTCCCGGGCAAAGCAACATCAAAATTTTAGAAATAAGATTTTTCAATTAGAAGAAAATTTTTCTAGGCGGGGTCGCCCCTCGGCAGTGTCTGGCAAGCGCTCCGATTGTATTTCTGCCATGAAAAGCTCTCAGTGAAAACTCATCTGCCTTGCAGATGCCGTTCGGAGTCGGCATAAAACATGTAGGTCCCGTCCGGCCAATTTGTAGGGAAAAATCAAGAGGAGCACGACGCAAATTGGAAGAGAAGCTCGGCCTTAGATCTCTTCGGAGGTTATCGCGCCTTACATTTATTTATTTAATATTATAACTTATTATGTAGGTACATGATTAGTTAATAAGGACTTTTATTCTGAGAAAAGCACCGAGTTTTTACAGGAATTAAAAGTTCTACATCAAGAAGCCGCAAACTAAGAAATCGTATTAGAACGCTCCAACATATCTATTTTAGTGTTTATGTTTATTTTTGCCAGTCGGTCTAATGAACAGCTATACCCGTACACATGAATGAGCGCCGTTGTGTGCTCCCCTTTACAAAAACAAACATAAGAAACCCTAAAAAGTATTGCATTAGCAATTTTGCGACGTTGCTATTTGACGCCACTTGCTATTGCAACCCCTTCACACACAAGCACAAACAAGTGGGAGCACATAAAGTTCAAAGAAAAATTGAAATGACAACAATACCAACAAACAAGAAGCAAAAACCCCACAAAAGCATTAAAGCTTTGGTGACGTCATTATGGTCGCTGTCGTCGTCGCAAGCATCTTTGATGATGCCTGAGATGCGGCAAAGTTCAAGTGAAAGCAGCTATGTATGTATATAGCAAGTTCCATACAAGTATTTTATATACACATACAAACAAACATACATATATATATTCAGAAAACTGACAAAATATATAATAGCTTTTGGGATGCTGTGCGGTTTTGTTTGCCTTTTGTTGTTGTTTTTTTCGTGATTTGCTCTTTATTCTCGCGCAATACTACCAATTTAGTTATTGTTGTTTTTTTTTTGTGCTACAGCGTTTTTCATCCATTCCAGCACGTTGTCTCATCTCAGTCTTTACAAATGCTTTGTTTACATTTTTGTTTGGGCTGTTTGTCGGTTGTGACGGCTACTTGACTTGACTTCCATTAGCTGGCCGGCTGACGGACATACTATTTGGCTTGTTTGCTTGTTGTGCTTTTGGTGCTGATAGCTCTGTCAGATAATCAGACAAGTTAGCTGACAAATCGACATTGAAGCAGTCAGTCTGTTAGTTGAAGTGAGCTTTATTGTTATTACATAAAAGCGAGTTCTTTGGCTTTTTATTTTTTTGATTTACTTTTTAATTTATTTGTTTTTGTTTTATTGTTTTTTTTCTTTGCTCTTTTATTTTAATACTTGTTTAACTTTTTTTTTGTTTTAACTTGTTTTTTATTTTCATCTTATTTGTTACATATAATTTTTTGTTTGGTTATTCATTTCAATTACGATACAGATGGGCCGAATTTCTGAGGATTGATGAAAAATAATTTAGATAATTTTTTGATAATTGATTGGCAATTATGTACTTATAAAAACCGCTCTTCATTACATAATAAATTTAAATAAGTAATTATAGGTAGGGGGTTCCGAAAAAATAAGGTTTTTGATGCACCTTAATTCGCCTGCCACCCTCAAATAAAGGGGGAAAGAGTTTTTGATCCACATAATGCGTAACCAAGCACCATAAACAATTTGCCACTTAGTTGTGATATAAAACCTTTTGATTTAGTTTAGAACTTTTAATTCAGCCAAATGCTTTTCAAAAAGCAGTTAAGTCGGACATTTTACTTGATGTCGTAGCGGAAAAAATAGAAGGTGAGGTGCCAATCACAAGCCTCCTAGAAATACTTGAAAAGAAATACTACGCAAAATTACCCTTTCTTTAATATACATTTTGAGAAATCTTAACTTACTTTGTTTAATAATTTCAAATAGGTGGCAACTTTGGTAAGCCATTGCAAGTAACTATGAGTTGAATGTACCGTATATCATCGAAATGGGTTACGCTCCCTTTTACTTGAACTTTATATCGGCATACCTTCTTTAATTTTCTCAATTTCAAGCAGGTGGCATCCAGCAGACACTCTTATTAGCAACACCATAACATGAATTCGAAGAATGTAAAGTATTATATGTAAAATTTTATTCAAACGACGTTTCTCTAATACCGAATAAACCGTTATATAATATTAGAGCACTTTCTTTAATTTATCTCAATTTAAAATATTCGACATTCTTCAGACCTCTTTAGTGGCAATACCTAGGCGAGAGTTCGAATAATTGTTTTTGTTTTATCGGCCTATTGATAAAGGCTACCAGGTTCGAAATTAAACTCAAGGCCAGAACAATAATTTTTATTATAATTATGTAGATATTCAAAAAGCAGTTATTATAAAAATTATTGTTCTGGCCTTGAGCTCGAATTCGAGCCTGGAATTCGAATAATCTAACACATTATACCATACATTTTTTTTCTCCGACTAATCGCATTTTTTTGATATATGTCATGAGTCATATTTGGAACTGAAATTTTCGACCTTAAGTTAGCCGGTTTACATGACGTTCTCTAGATTTAAAACTTAAAATAATTTTTTTCACACTTTCGATCTCTGCTTAAACAACTTTAGCAATGCTTTTATGACGTGTTTTAAAAATAAAATTTTTTCGGTATGTTGCTGTTATTGTTGTAGTGATAATGTCGAAGGTTTTGGGGAGCGTTATCGATATCGATGGTTATTTGCCAGATATAGAGCCTGTACGTTCCGACAGCAAGCAACATTTAGGTATAAGCCCCACCATATAGAGAACGATTTAATATGACCGAAACATATTGCATTCTTTCTCTTCAAATTACCTCTTATACACCACTCAATATGAAGGAGACCAAGAAGAAATAAAAAGGTGTTTTTCTAGTTTTCTTTGACTGTAAAACCGAAAGCAAACCAGTGGTGTTTTTGGATTATGTACTTTGTGACTGTGTGGGTCGGGATTATGTTATACTTCCATATTAAGTAGTGATTTTTTGTTCGAATTTTTATCTTAGCTCGATTTTTTTTTGTCTGGCTCTTTTCTTATCTGGATTGTTATAGGTCAGGTTAGAATTTTCGTTTTTTATCAACACCTTTTCTTGTTGATCAGTGGAGGTACTTTCTTATCGAATATACAACTCAATAGATACTGTGGTCGGATCGTAACGTGCTCCGCCTACCATACCGAAGATCCCCTGTTCACGCCCTGGAAAAGCAACATCAAAATTTTAGAAATAATTTTTTTCATTCAGAAGAAAATTTTTCTAAACCAGATCGCCGGGGTTTGGCAAGCACTCCGAGTGTATTTCTGCCATAAAAATCTCATCTGACTTGCAGATGCTGTTCGGGGTCGGCATAAAAACAAATAGGTCCGTGCCGCCAATTTGTAGGAAAAATTAAAAAGAAGCACGACGCAAATTTGAAGAGAAGCTCGGCGTAAATCTCTTCGAAGGTTATCGCGCCTTGCATTTATTTTATTTATTTAGGTGGGCTAAATTTGATATTAAAACCTATCAGGTTTCCAGTGCGAGGACACTTAAAGAAGAATTCACAGCGGCTCTAACGACATAGCGCCAAAACACTCGACTTAGTGGTTTTGGGGATTTGTAAAAACTCATCAGGGCTGCTCTCTGCTGTATTGTGTTCCAGCATAGGCATTTGTATGTGTACAAAAAGTTGTTAATAACAATTTTTCTAACTTTTTTATCTCCGTGACCTCTACACATACAACAGGCAACTTAAAGCTTCCAAAGGCAGGCACTTTTTCTTTCTACCACAAATCAAGAAATATTGTGTGAATTCTTTTTTGTTGCCGCCAACTTTTACAAATTATTATGATTATACCATAAATTGTAGTTGAACATTTAAATAAACGTACATATATATAAATATGTGTGGCTTTTGATACAATTCTAGCAGTAAAGTATACGAATGTTTGTTTGCATTGGTTGCATATTTATTGTGCGTATCCTGTTTCGCTCCTTTGATATTACAAAAGGTTGTTTTTGAATTCTTGGTTTTTTGGTGGTAGCTATCTTTTAATGGAGATTTTCTTATGTGTACGTACTTTTATAATTATGATCCTCCACTTTATTTCGATTCTATACAATTTTTCCTTTAATCTTACTTCTTATTGTTGATATCAATTTACTACTTTCAGTCCGATTTCTCGCCAGAGTTTTTGAGTTCAATTGCCATAATATATTTATTTACATTATTGTTTGTTCTGCCTGCTTCTATCCATATGTGAGTAATTGTTTACTTTCTTATAACTCCGCCATATATTTACCTGGGTTGTTGTTTATTTACCATTTTTCATTTGTTGTAAGTTTGTTGTTTTTTTATAATTTGTTTATCTTATTGCAATCATATATTTTTTAACGCAAGCGTTCTTATTTTATTGTTGTTATTTTGTTTATATTGAAAACAATGTACTAGATTCGTATTTATTCATATTAGGATGGTTTAGAAATAGTTGTTTCGGAATTGTTGATGTTGATAATCAGATTCGTTGTGGAGGTGCTAATAGATTATTCATACGTTTGCGGGACGACTGAGTGTCGATTATTAGGTAGTTTCTGCAGATACTATTCATATATGTTTATCCATGCTTTTATCCAGGACCAGACTCTGGTTATAGTGATGTCGAAATCGCAGATCAAAAACGATGTCCTGTGTTCGAAAAATGTCGCTTCCAAAAAACAGTTTTTAGTTTTTAAATGAGGAAAACCATTGTTAGACCTTTTTAATCGAAGATATCGGAGATGAAAAAGTTATTCCATGTTCTTCTAGAAAAAAAGTCTAGTGTGAGATCAAAAACGGGTTATTCCGTACTCGAATAGTGTAACTTGCAGAAGCAAATGTTTTTTGACTTCTAAGACAGGAAAATCTTTCTAAAAAAGGTTAATCAGAGATCAAAACGGGGTTATGCCATGTTCGAATAATATCACTTTTAAAAAAATCGTCTTTTAGTTTCTAAGGGACGTTTTCTCCACTGCCTGCTAAAATATATCTTTTATCCTTTAAACAAAATTTCATTTTCTGCAATGCCAGTTTATACTGTTGATAAATTTAACAGGCAGTGAGTTCACCCGTTAAAATTAATCGATCTGACAGCGCCATATCTTTTCTTTATAACCAAGAAACAGCTGATTGCCATCCAAAAACCAAATTTTTTTTTTCAGTTAAATAAATAAAAAACATGTTGTCTTAAGCGCATGCGTCGGCTTTTATTTGCCATTTCATCTAAAACTTCATCAACGGTAACAAACAATTTGATCACGGTGGATGCTCAGTGATGCACAGCCATTCAATCGATTTTCACTCATCGTGTTTCTCAAATAGTTTTTAATCAACCTAAGAGTTGAAAAAGATCTCTCGTTCGTTGCCGTTGTTACTGGAAGCGTACACAAGATTTTCAACAACATGTGAACAATAGGAAAAGCCACAGAATCGCATTCCTGTAATATTAATCATAGATAAATTGATAAAAAAAAACCGAAGTACCTCTTTCAGGAATAAGTATAATTCATGCTTTTTGAGCCTATGCATGAGATCTTACGTATACGTATATAAAATTCAAAAGAAAGAAACTGATCGAATAGAAAAAAATTTAATTTAAAAAAGTCATATCTACACGAAAAAAACCCTAATGTGTTTTTTATATTTTAAAATGTGAAAAACACATTATTTTTTCATTTATCAAATAATTTGAATTTTACATTTTTGATAGATATTACATTATAATAATGTGTTTTCCACATGGAAAATAATATCGAATTTGCATTATATTTCAAAATAGGAAATGCGTACTTCAAAAAAATGCTGTAAATATAACATTATTTAAATGTTAAAAATATTTGCCTTTTCATTCCGACGAATTAAATCGCTATTGAGGCAAACGCGCAAATGCCTGCATTTATTATATTCACTCATGCAATAAGTTGGTTGATTTTAAATCAATGTCGAACGGTGTTGTGTTCGATTTTTGCTGTTCTCTGATATGTATGTAGATGGTCGTTAGGCAATTTTACAAAGAAACTTCTTTGTGAAATTATAGTAAAAGTTAACATGTACATTTGTATATTTAATAAATTGCAGAATAACTATGAAACAGAATATTATTAAAATATATAAGTGTTCACTTCGTACATACATATGCTTGCATATTAAAAATATAATATCACCAACAAAGTAAATACGTAGCAGAATTATAAAGAAATTTATTAACATAGACATAAACACATCAAATATTTGAATTGTATCGACCTAAAAAATCACATGATCCTGAGGCGAGGGGGGTGGGGTTTAAGCCCCTAAACCCCCCCGTCGCTACGCCCCTGACGCAACGAGTAATATTTCTCGTATGAACCAAAATTCGTATGATATAATAGCATTAATGCACTTCAGTGAGTGACAGTAAACATTAGTGCCTTTGTGAAATTTTTGGGATTATATAGTGATGAATGTGAATGACTTCGACGCAAAGTGTCACGGCATCATACATAATATGGCCATAAGTTTTTAAATTCTTCCACTAACTTTTCAAGATCTATTTTATGCTTCTTTCTAAGCTTTTTGCCTCTTATTACCTTCTTGCGCCATATTTGGACAGTCTCTTTTATATCCATTCGCAGTGTTGCCACACTTCCTCAATAATGTGAAAAATATTTAAAAAATGAAATCGAATTTATCATGACGACAAATTTAAGTGCCAGTTGCGTTATCCTCACATTAACAGATCTAAAATGATCAAAGCCCGAAAATGGTTACCAGATACTAAAAAAATACGTCGTATTAATAACTTTACCGTAAAAATCACTCAGGATTCAAAAAATAACACTTTGAAAAAAATAAAATTTTAACTACTAAATCTTGAAGGAAACTGTAAATACTGGTTGGCCAAACAGAGTTCAATAACCAGTCTATGCTATATTCGAAAACTGGCGCTTTCATAACAATCGGTTTTTAATTAAACAGTAATGGAAAATATCGTAAAAACCAGCTTCTCGATATAGGAAAAATTTATATTTCCAAAAAAAGGTTAAAATTTTTTGAAAAAAAAAAAACCTGTAAGAAAATCGAGTGAATCACCCTAGTATCAATTGAAATCAACTATTGTCGCATTCATTCGTTTTTCCGTATGCCGCCAACGAAAATGTGCTGCTTCCATTGCGAGTTGCTACCAGCACCTACACAGCATTTGCTTAGACACATATGTACCTACATATATTCAGAACTAGAAAAGTTGCTCGTTTGTTGTTATCCGCTGTACGTAATTGTTGCAAGAAAATTATAGGTATTTGCCCTTCTGGCAGCGTAGAGGCAACGAAGCGCTACAATAAAAAAGCACATAATAATAAAATTTACAAAAAAATATCAACTTGTAGGATGACGGGAAGCGTACAGCAATATGAAGCGGGGTGCGTATGTGGTCAGGGTAGCCGCCGCAATTCTACAATTGTTGTTTGTATTGTATTATTATTATAATTATTGTAGTTCTTTTTATACTCAGCGTGCTTTGCACACAGAGTATATTAACTTTGATTGGATAACGGTTGGTTGTACAGGTATAAAGGAATCGAAATAGATATAGACTTACATATATCAAAATCATCAGTATCGAAAAAAAATTTGATTAAGCCATGTCCGTCCGTCCGTCCGTTCGTCCGTGGGTCCATCCGTCAGTCCGTTAACACGATAACTTGAGTAAATATGGAGATATCTTCACCAAATTTGGTACACGAGCTTACCTGGACCCAGAATAGATTGGTATTGAAAATAAGCGAAATCGGATGATAACCACGCCCACTTTTTATATATATAACATTTTGAAAACACAAAAAACCTGATTATTTAGTAAATAATGCACCTAGAAAGTTGAAATTGGAAGTGTGGGCTGATATTGAGACTCTTGATAAAAACTTGAAAAAAAATTTTAAAATGGGCGTGGCACCGCCCACTTGTGATAAAATCAATTTTACAAATATTATTAATCATAAATCGAAAATGGTTAAACCTATCGCAACAAAATTCCGCAGAGAGGTTTCCTTTAGTATACAAAATGCTTTGAAGAAAAATTAATGAAATCGGTTAAGGACCACGCCCACTTTTATATAAAATATTTTTAAAAGCGTCGTGGACGAATAAAATAAGCTATATCTTTGCAAAAAAGAGCTTCATATCAAAGGTATTTCATTTCCCAAGTAGATTTATAACAATAAATAGGAAAAAATTCAAATTTAAAAAAATGGGCGTGGCACCGCCCCTTTTACGACTAAGCAATTTTCTATGTTTCGGGAGCCATAAATCGAAGAAAAATTAATATATCGTAACAAAATTGGGGACACATTTTTCCTTATAGCAGAAAATATTTCTAGTAAAAATGGACGAGATCGGCTAAAGACCACGGCAAATTAGATAGAAAACAAGTTTAAAAGGGTCGTAGACTAGAATAATAAACTATAACTTAGCAAAAAATAGTTTTGTATCAATGATATTTCACTTATCAAGTTTTACTGTAAGATGAAATGGGGAGACATTTTCCTTTTAAACGGGCGGTGCCACGTGTTATGTAGAAAAGTTATTAATCTGAAATTAAATTGAAGCTCATGCTGAGTGTATAATGTTCGGTTACATCCTAACTTAGACACCTTTACTTGCTTAAACTTACTTTGCTACTTTAATTGCAAAAATACTCTGACATACATACATATATATATATATTAAAATTAAGAACTACAAATACAGAGGAATAAATAATGTTATTTATTCGTACCTAGTATTTATCTGCAATAAAAAAATTAAATAATTGCGGACAACTAAATAAGTAAAAATGAATGAATTTATTGTAGATATGTATGTATGTATGTATGTCGCTCAAGCGAGTTGCAACAGAGTAAAAATGTACAGTGCTTGCAACACCAATGTGTACCAAGCCAAAAATATATTCTCAAATTCCAGGGGTATCTAGTTTTTCTTATCTGGTCAATTGACATTTTTGTTTTTATTTTAATATAAATTTTTAAATTAGTAAAAAATTAACAAATTGTCAAAAAATTTCCCATGTTCGAAAAATGTTACTTAACTTTACTTCCTGTTCGAAATATTTTTTTGTTTCTTAGTCGGAAAAGGAGCAATAAAAACCGGTGGCCCAAGATTTGGGTATCCCATTTTCGAAAAATGTCAATTCCATATTCTTAAAATAAAATAAAAAAAAGCAGGAGATCAAAACCCAAGTTACCCCATGTTCGAAAAACATAACTTAAAGTAAAAAATGTATTAGTATTTTTAGGTCAGTGAGGGCATGTTCTATCCCTTAAAGTGAAGATCGAAGACAGGGTTTTCCATTTTCGAAAAATGGAAATTATAGTTTTCGAAAAATATCACATCAGAAAAAAACAGGAAATCAAAAATCACGTTAACCTATTGTTGAAAAGTATAACTCTCAACAAAAAACGTTTCTTAGTTTCTACGTCAGGAAAAGCGACGTCAAAACCAGTTAACTGGAGTTCACAAACCGGGCTATCCAGTGTTCGAAAAGTATAACTTCAATATCATAGTGAAAACCGGCGAACCAGAGATAGAAGCACGTGTCATTCCATTTTCGAAAAATTCCAATTTTTATGCTCGAAAAATATTACTGAAAAACCGAAAATAAAAACTGGATAATACCATGTTCAAAAACATAACTTCCAAATAAAAGTCTTTTAGTTTTTAGGTCAGGAAAAGCTTCGTCAAACCCAGTTAAATGCTGTTCAAAACCAGAGTTATTCCATGTTCGAGAAACATCATAAAACCGCTCAACCCGAGATCAAAAACCTGGTAATTACATTTACGAAAAATTTCTGTTTAACAAAAAAAACTTTTGTCAAGTTTTTAAGTCAGGATAGAAATCATCAACACCAGTTCACGGGAGATCAAAACAGACGTATAATTATGACAAACACTGTACGCATATCTTGCGCGACTCTATCAGCAGAGTCATTACTATTGTCAATGCTTTGTTACTGTTGTTGTAGCAACAAAATGACTTGCAAAGAAATTGAGCGCAATGGCATGCAATTAAAAGTAACAAAATTAATGTAGCACAATTTCCCTTCGCCGGCATTTGTTTGTTGTTTTTTGTTTAATTTTTTTATACTCAGTTGAGCAGAGCTCACAGAGTATATTAAGTTTGATTGGATAACGGTTGGTTGTACATATATAAAGGAATCGAGATAGATATAGACTTCCATATATCAAAATAATCAGGATCGAAAAAAAATTTGATTGAGCCATGTCCGTCCGTCCGTCCGTCCGTCCGTCCGTCCGTCCGTTAACACGATAACTTGAGTAAATTTTGAGCTATCTTGATGAAATTTGGTATGCAGATTCCTGGGCACTCATCTCAGATCGCTATTTAAAATGAACGATATCGGACTATAACCACGCCCACTTTTTCGATATCGAAAATTTCAAAAAACCGAAAAAATGCGATAATTCATTGCCAAAGGCAATTAAAGCGATGAAACTTGGCAGATGGGTTGACGTTATGACGTAGAATAGAAAATTAGTAAGATTTTGGACAATGGGCGTGGCACCGCCCACTTTTACAAGAAGGTAATTTAAAAGTTTTGCAAGCTGTAATTTGGCAGTCGTTGAAGATATCATGATGAAATTTGGCAGGAACGCTGCTACTATTACTATATATGTGCTAAATAAAAATTAGCAAAATTGGATGAAGAACACTCCCACTTTTTAAAAAAAAAATTTTTTTAATTCAAATTTTAACAAAAAATTTAATATCTTTACTGTATATAAGTAAATTAAGTCAAAATTCAACTCCTGTAATGATATGATGCAACAAAATACAAAAATAAAAGAAAATTTCAAAATGGGCGTGGCTCCGCCCATTTTCATTTAGTTTGTCTAGAATACTTTTAATGCCATAAGTCGAACAAAAATTTACCAATCCTTCTCAAATTTGGTAGGTACATAGATTCAATGACGGTAACTGTTCTCTGTGAAAATGGCCGAAATCGGTGGAAGCCACGCCCAGTTTTTATACACAGTCCACCGTCTGTCCTTCCGCTCGGCTGTTAACACAATAACTTGAGCAAAAACCGATATATCTTTACTAAACTTAGCCCACCTACTTATCTGAACTCACTTTATCTCGGTATAAAAAATAGCCGAAATCCGACCATAACCACGCCCACTTTATCGATATCGAGAATTACGAAAAATGAAAAAAATGCCATAATTCTATACCAAATACGAAAAAAGGGATGAAACATGGTAACTGGATTGGTTTATTGACGCAAAATATAACTTTGGAAAAAATTTTGTAAAATGGGTGTGACACCTACCATATTAAGTAGAAGAAAATGAAAAAGTTCTACAAGGCAAAATCAACAGCCCTTGGAATCTTGGCAGGAATACTGTTAGTGGTATTGCATATATAAATAAATTAGCAGTACCCGACAGATGATTTTCTGGATCACCTGGTCCACATTTTGGTCGATATCGCGAGAACACCTTCACATATATATCTAAGGGCCACTCGCTTTTAAAACCCTCATTAATACCTTTAATTTGATATCCATATCGTACAAACACATTCTAGAGTCACCCCTGGCCCACCCTAATGGCGATATCTCGAAAAGGCGTCCACCTATAGACCTAATGCCCACTCCCTCTTAAAATGCTCAGTAACACCTTTCGTTTGATACCCATATCGTACAAACATTCTAGAGTCACCTCTGGCCCACCCTAATGGCGATATCTCGAAAAGGCGTCCACCTATAGACCTAATGTCCACTCCCTCTTAAAATGCTCAGTAACACCTTTCGTTTGATACCCATATCGTACAAACATTCTAGAGTCACCCCTGGCCCACCCTATTGGCGATGTCTCGAAAAGGCCACCTATAGACCTAATGCCCACTCCCTCTTAAAATGCTCAGTAACACATTTCGTTTGATACCCATATCGTACAAACATTCTAGAGTCCCCCTGGCCCACCCTAATGGCGATATCTCGAAAAGGCGTCCACCTATAGACCTAATGCCCACTCCCTCTTAAAATGCTCAGTCACACCTTTCGTTTGATACCCATATCGTACAAACATTCTAGAGTCACCCTTGGTCCACCTTTATGGCGATATCTCGAAAAGGCGTCCACCTATAGACCTAATGCCCACTCCCTCTTAAAATGCTCAGTAACACCTTTCGTTTGATACCCATATCGTACAAACTTTCTAGAGTCACCCTTGGTCCACCTTTATGGCGATATCTCGAAAAGGCGTCCACATATAGAACTAAGGATTACTCCCTTTTAAAATACTCATTACCACCTTTCATTTGATACCCATATCGTACAAACACATTCTAGAGTCACCCCTGGCCCACCCTAATGGCGATATCTCGAAAAGGCGTCCACCTATAGACCTAATGCCCACTCCCTCTTAAAATGCTCAGTAACACCTTTCGTTTGATACCCATATCGCACAAACATTATAGAGTCACCCCTGGCCCACACTAATGGCGATATCTCGAAAAGACGTCCACCTATAGACCTAATGCCCACTCCCTCTTAAAATGCTCAGTAACACCTTTCGTTTGATACCCATATCGTACAAACACATTCTAGAGTCACCCCTGGCCCACCCTAATGACGATATCTCGAAAAGGCGTCCACTTATAGACCTAATGCCCACTCCCTCTTAAAATGCTCAGTAACACCTTTCGTTTGATACCCATATCGTACAAACATTCTAGAGTCACCCTTGGTGCACCTTTATGGCGATATATCGAAAAGGCGTCCACCTATAGAACTAAGGATTACTCCCTTTTAAGATACTCATTACCATCTTTCATTTGATACCCATATCATACAAACACATTCTAGAGTCACCCCTGGCCCACCCTAATGGCGACATTTCGAAAAGGCGTCCACCTATAGACCTATTACCCACTCCCTCTTAAAATGCTCAGTAACACTTTTCGTTTTATACCCATATCGTACAAACATTCTAGAGTCACCCCTGGCCCACCCTAATGGCAATATCTCGGAAAGGCGTCCACCTATAGACCTAATGCCCACTCCCTCTTAAAATGCTCAGTAACACCTTTCATTTGATTCCCATATCGTACAAACACATTCTAGAGACGCCCCTGGTCCACCTTTATGGCGATATCTCGAAACGGCGGCCACCTATGGACTAAGGATCACTCCTTTTCAAAATACTCATTAACAGCTTTCCTTTGATACCCATATCGTACAAACACATTCTAGAGTCACCCCTGGTCCACCTTAATGGCGATATCTCGAAAGGGCGTCCACCGATAGACCTAAGGCCCACTCCCTCTTAAAATGCTCAGTAACATCTTTCATTTGATACACATGTCATACAACCACATTCCAGGGTTACCCTAGGTTCATTTTCCTACATGGTGATTTTCCTTATTTTGTCTCCATAGCTCTCAACTGAGTATGTAATGTTCGGTTACAACCGAACTTAGCCTTCCTTACTTGTTTTGTTATTATTGTTTGTGTACGTACACTTTGTTGCCTTTATTGTTACAATTATTGTAGTATTTATTCCTCCTGCTACGCGCTGTGGCAACTGCTCCTTCTCCAAAGACTTACCAAACAATTTTGCTCATTAAATACAATAAATTTTATATATGTAGATGCTATATATATTTATATATGTAGTTGTGATGTGTTAGGGTGAGGAGAAAAACCCTCTTAAATCTGTTAGGGTTTTTGTTTTATTAAACTGTTATTTTATTCTATTGAAAACGGTTTGCTTGTTGCTGAAAGCCAAATGATGCCAAAGTGAGGTTGTTGTGAGCCATATGGAGGAGATATTGCGTGCACATCCGCTTTTGAGACACTGAAAACTTATGGGTGGGATAACCCTAATATGCACACATACTTAACTGTCTTGCACCACCTTTTATTTATATAGCTGCCATAATATTTCTTCAATTATAGAAATAACAATCGACAATGGTATAATGTGTTATAATTAAGCTTTTGTTTTTATTTTTGTTACCCTCAAAGGTACATGTGCTCAAACAAGTTACATACATATCTATATAAAAAAATGTATTTTGTATGAGTTTGACATTCTTATCAATCGGCTGCATCCGCACTTGGCATCAGTTACCAATTTTGACTGCAAGCCTTTAAATAATTTTTTTTTCAACTGACTTTACGTCGATTTTATGTTTGATTGTTGACTACACGACGATTATTATTTGTTTGTAAGACGGAAATGTCAAAGCAATGTGACTTCATGGTGTTAAAAATGACATGTTATTTATTAGGGTGTTCATAAATAATATGCAAAATTTTTAATGAAGCTGAAAAAAGGACAACAGTCTTTTTGGGGCAACAGTTCGAACTCTTAAGGCCCAAACACATTCGACTTTTGCGTATTTTTGGCGTTTACGCTTCATCAAAAGCTGACTTTGGACGTTATGGCTATGCGTTATTGAAAAGCTCAAAAACTTACGTTTTTCCATGCGCTGTCAATCTCTAATTCCAATCTCCCAAATCGTATGCAAAATTCATGAATTCTTATTTTTATTTTGTTTATTTTTGAAAAATCTGATATTTCCTATTTTTAAAATTCAATCAATGGAAACAATTGAAAATTCAAGTTTCCTTGCGTTCAGGGTGCTTCGCATACAGAGTATATTAACTTTGATTGGATAATGGTTGATTGTACAGGTATAAAGGAATCGAGATAGATATAGACTTTCATATTTCAAAATTATCAGCCATGTGGGTCCGTCCGTCCGTTGACACGATAACTTGAGTAAATATTGAGATATCTTCACCAAATTTGGTACACGAGCTTATCTGGAGCCAGAAGAGATTGGTATTGAAAATTAGCGAAACCGGATGATAACCAGGTCCACTTTTTATAGTTATATACATATCTATTTGGAAAAACAAAAAAACCTTATTATTTAGTAAATATTACACCTAGAAAGTTGGAATTTGATATGTGGACTGATATTGAGACTGTTGATTGCAATTACTGGCATATGCTGATGACATTGATATCATCGGCCTCAACACCCGCGCTGTTAGTTCTGCTTACTCCAAACTGGAATAAGAAGCGGTAAAAATGGGTTTGATGGTGAATGAGGACCTGCTGTCATCGGGCAAAGGGTCAGCGCATATGCGCCTTGGCAACCACGCTACTGTTGGCAGCCATAATTTCGAAATAGTAAAAGACTTCGTTTATTTGGGAACCAGCATCAACACTAGCAATAACATCAGCACTGAAATCCAGCGAAGGATCAATCTTGCCAATAAATGCTACTTTGGGCTAGGTAGGCAATTGAAAAGTAAAGCCCTCTCTCGGCGAACGAAAATCATACTCCACAAGTCACTTATCGTACCCGTCCTGCTATATGGGCAGAAGCATGGACCATGACAACAGCAGATGAAGCGGCTTTGGGAGTGTTCGAGAGAAAAGTTCTTCGAAAGATTTATGGACCTCTACGCGTTGGCGATGGCGAGTACCGAAGAAGATTTAATGATGAGCTGTACGAGCTATACGCAGACATCAACATAGTCCAGCGAATTAAAACGCAGCGGCTGCGCTGGCTAGGCCATGTTATGCGAATGAAAGATGATGCTGCGGCCAAGAAAGTGTTTCTATTGGAACCCGCCTATGGAAGCAGAGGTAGAGGGCGGCCCCCACTCCGTTGGAAGGACCAGGTGGAAAACGATTTAAACTCCCTTCGTGTGACCAATTGGCGCCGGTTGGCGGAGCGAAGGAGCGACTGGCGCGCCTTGTTGGACGGCCATAACCGTTTAGACGGTTAAGCGACAATTAAGTAAGTAAGATTTGAATTTGAAATTTTTTTTAAAATGGGCGTGGCACTGCCCACTTCTGATAAATTCAATTTTACAAATATTATTTATCATAAGTCAAACATCGTTAAACCTATCGTAACACACTTCGGCAGAGTGGTTGCCTTTACTATAGCGAATGCTTTGAAGAAAAATCCACGAAATCGGTTAAGGACAACACCCACTTTTATACAAAAGATTTTTAAAAGGGTAGTGGACGAATAAAATAAGTTATATCTTTGCAAAAAGAGCTTTATATCAATGGTATTTCATTTCGCAAGTGGATTTATAACAATAAATAGGAAAAACTTCAAATTTAAAAAAATGGGCGTGGCACCGCCCCTTTTACGACTAAGCAATTTTATATGTTTCGGGAGCCATAACTCGAAGAAAAATTAATATATCGTAATGAAATTGTGTACACATATTTTCCTTATAGTAGAAAATATTTCTAGTAAAAATGGACGGGATTGCTTAAAGACCACGGCAACTTAGATATAAAACAAGTTTGAAAGGGTCGTATATTAGAATAATAAGCTACAACTCAGCAAAAAACAGTTTTCAATCAATTATATTTCACTTATCAAGTTTTATTGTAAGAGGAAAAGGGGAGATATTATTTTTGAAACGGGCGGTACCACATGTTATGTAGAAAAGTAATTTACCTGAAAGGAAATGTACCATTGAAGCTTACGCTGACTATATAATGTTCGGATACACCCGAACTTAGACAACTTTATTTGTTTTAAATTTTTTTTAAAAGGTTTGCAGTACCTGGGCGACCGAGCTTTGCTCGACAATCTTCGAGTATGCCGCATAACATTCTTTGTTCTACATGTCATCATTAATAAAACTACTTTTTTTATATGTACATATGTATATTATATATATTTAATTACCAATATTTGATTTCCTGAAAAATAGATTTCAAAAACATTTCAAACAGTACCGCAAAATGAACTGGAATGAAAAATTTGAAATGGGTAATTCCAGCCGATAGTATAAGGGATTGTTTTGACTATTAGTGAAATCGAAAGTCTCACAATTTTATTACATTCAAAAGACTTATAAATATCACGAATGTTAAGTGTCAGTTATGACAACTATCAGTTAGTTTTATTAAATGTGCCATCTGTTGTTAAGTATTTAAATGTTTAGATGTCGTTTTCAGATTGAACATATACCTCTAGTGTTCAACGGTAGCAAATTACCATGGTGATATATCTTTTTGCTATGATGAGAAGTCTTTCTAATAGTAATCTGTGAGAAGTTGCAATTATTCATTTCATACTTGCCAAAGATATGCATTTAAATATATTTTGCTAGAAGTTGCCACGCTGTCTTGATATTGCATTCCAATTTTATTAGCGTGTGTGAAATTAAGAAAATTAAGTCGAATCATGTGTAATATTTTTTTACAAAGCTTTTTAACTTTAATCTTCTCCTTTAAAGCTTTAATAGAATATTAGTAAGTAGAGTACTATTTCGTCTAACTACCCCACTAAATGACAACCCTACTCAAAAATGTCCCTATTGTAATGCGGTGTGAAATACCTTTCGTTTGATATCCATATCGGCATATCTCATGCAATTTTTTTTAATTTCGAATAGGTGTCAACCCTAAATGGCAACCCTACTCAAAAATGTCCCTATTGTAATGCGGAGTGAAATACTTCTCATGAAGTTCTTTTTAATTTCGAATAGGTGGAAACCTTGTGAACCATTTTAAGTGGCATCACCTAGGTAGAAAGTCTTAGAAGGTGCCAAATTTCATTTAAATCGGTTGAGCCGTTCCCGCGATCGTTCGGCTATACAAACATACAAATATACGAGTACATATACAAATATACAAGAATTGCTTGTTTAAAGTTATAGGATAAAGTGATATTTTAGAGCTATGTAGATAGAGGTTTAGAATAAAGTAGTAAATTACTTGTCGCATAAATGCACTAGGTATGGCCTCAGAGGAAATCTTTACGCAAATAACGTGTTAGAACATAGAAAGAGACAGTTTGCAAAAGCTTTAAATTTCTGTTCGCATAAATTGAGTTAATAGAGACTGATAGAAGGTCAAAATGTTCTAGTAGATTATCTGCTGGAAAGTTTAGCTTGGGATAGCCTCAGAAAACAACGTTGTACAAAGAACTTGAAGACCGTTAATAATAAAGAGAAACGTTTCACCTTAAAGCATGCAATAATTTTTCATTTTCTGTTCGCATAAAGTAACATTTCGGAGGTAGTCACAGCACTGAAATATTCGAGTATATTACTTGCCCGAAAATTTCGCTAGGGATGGCTTCAGAGAAAGTCTTTGCCCCAAGAATGTGGTCAACCACAGAGAATAAAAAAAGGAGTTTACCGCCTAGAAAACTTGCATTTTTGTGTAAATGAACTTTCAGGGTGAAGTAGTTTAGCGCATATCTAATGGCGATGGTTGCTTCTATCATTAAAAAGAGAGGACTGTATACTCATGACGCTTGCCCTGCGCTTGCCAGGCTAAGACTCCAGCTATTAGGAGTGATACAGCTGTCAGATCTAGAAGCAGCAAGTGGCTTAAGTCCTAGATCTTCTAGTATTTTCCAAGAGGACGAAGTTATTTTATAACATAGGTTCTGGTTTTTGATAGGGTTTTTCAGTTTGGTCGTTAAAACAAACTTATGGTAACACTACGGACTCATTCAGTCTATGTGATGTCTTCATGGACCGGCCAGTTCACCTAACCCAACCTAATGGCGATGGAGTTTTAGCATTAGCGAAGGTTAGAGTTTAGGGGATGGTGAAATTTTATTATATCGAACCTTATTTGCCTAAATTACGTAAGCGAAAAATTGAAAATTTTTCAGTAGACGATTTTGTATTATTAAAAAAATATTTAATATTTACTACTGTCGCTTAAGCCGAAAATTGCCATAACTTCCTAACGGTTTATTATAGCGCTTTTTAGTTTCAGCAGTTGTTCCATATGATAGGCAATCGACTCTTATCCAAAATATAACATCGAAATCTTTGCCGCTTAAGACTTTTTAGTGGTTATGGCTCTCTAACTGCCGAACAAAGTATGACGCTTCAATATGTATTTAAATTTCCTTTTTCACTTTTTCTATAATAGCTCAGGTAAAATATTGTGAATTTACAAATGACCATATCTTGAGGTTTCACTACAAAGGTTTAGACATTTCGGTCCGAGTTGTTTGCTAGCGTTTTTGTCTATAATAGACTTTAGCGTAATTCACTATATGGTTCAGAATAAATTATCTTCGATTATAAAAATAAAAAAAATAAAAGTTCACGTAGCTCTCTAAGTAAATGTATGCTAATGACAAATGGGAAACTTGAGTGAATCAGGAATGTAGTGATGTCGTGTGGACATGTTATAATACTTACACGCATCTTTATAGTAAATATGTTTTCACCCAAATGCAAATATTTAATTAATATAAGATGTAACACATATGTATTTACATAAGTGCATAAATGTATGAGATATTAACTTAGATATATATGTATGTATGTATTGACAAATATGCATAGCTTGACATGACTTCACAACAAATTTCTTATATTATATATGCAGACACAGTTAAGTCAATATATTTGTTAAAAATTTTGCTGTATCATGCTTGAAGAAAATATCAGCCTCGATTGGTATTAGAGATGGTGACATATATTTTATGATTTCAATAAAATATCGGGTTTTATAATTACTGAAATTTATATGTAGCTGCAACTAATACGTATTTATCTGTGATATCAGGCATAATCGAATAAATCACTTTTTTCGACATATAGTTATTGCCCGAAACGATATCTGATTTAAGTAGATATAATATAGTTAATAATAATTAAATGATTCTATAATAACAGGTGAAAAAAGAATTACTATTATATCTTCCCGGGTATAATACCATGGGCCAATCGTAACATACGTTCACGGATCTAAAACTATTTTCAATCTAGCGATAAAAATGAGGTTATGAAACTATTTAAAAAATATTAATATATTATAGATCTAGTGAGCACCCTTTGCCTCTACTTCACATATTTCACTAATCCGATACACCATTTCGGAGCTATTGTGATTTCAAAAATGGCATTCGAACACGTATCGTATGACACGATACGGCACAAGACTGGCAGTAGGTCGTCAGTGAGTCATTAAAATATTATATCACAATATCTCAGAAACTGAAAATTTTTGTTACGTGTGTTTATAATAAAACGTGTGATATAATGAAATAAAAAAAATTGTATAATCCATTTATAATTTCGACGAAATATCTTCTCAAGCCCTTTTCAAATTGTTTACAATTTGATAAGCATTTCAGAAGGGAAATTCGAGCATAAGTGTACAACGAGATCATCAACAAAATGTATTGAATGCATTTCTCTGAAATATTCAAACTTGTTTTATAACTTTGATAAGGTAAATACAATCAATTAAAGGTTCTCATAATGAGCCCTCGTTTCCTCGAATTCATTTCGTTACAGTCGCATTTGAGAAACGATAAAGGCCTATATTAAATAAACACTGTATCTTTTACTTTGAGAAAATTTATTATAACATTTATTTATCTTTTGAGATTTGAGGGTAGGATTAGTTTAAATTGCGTATCGAATCGAAATAAAAAAAATGTATTCTTACGGTGTTTTAAGCACATTTGTTTCACAATGATTGGATACTACCACGTTTTTGAAACCATAGACATTTCTTTCCCAATCACTTTGCAAATACTGTTTGTTCAATAAAACTTAGCCCACTTAGTAGCTCAGCATAATATAAACCACTATCATTGGCATTAATTTATCAATGCTGGCAATATCGTACTACGAGATATACGAGTGTGAAATGAGCAACACTTTCTTCGTCTTACTCTGTACGTTAAGGCCGATATTCCTTGATTTCTACACAGACAATATCGTCATGCATTAGCTTGAATCGTGCTTGCCAGCCTTTGCTCATAAGTATTAAAGTTATTTGATGGGCGTGGATGATGAGTTTGAAATCATTTACACCACAGTCGAAGCTGAGCAGCGCAATAATCCGGTAAAGAACTGTACCTACAGTAGTATGATGGGTATGATTTTAAAGCTACAGCAAAACTTAATAAAATGTTTCGTAATAAGTTCTAAGCCGGAGTAAAAGTTATACTAACCCTTCCATTATAATTAGTGACTATATATTGGTCTCCACACATATAAAATATCTTTTATTAACTCTCTCTGGAAGTGGTAATGTAGTTATCTAGAGGGCAAATGTTGTAAGCTTCAATGGCCTAAGGTACTATGGTCCCGGATCTGATGTCCTGATCTTCCTGAATATGATACGAATTTGACATTTGCTTAGATTATGTCTTTCGAGAATAGAATAGTGTTACTTTCACACTTTATTTATAATAAACAGCAGCTGACGAAAAGTCTCGGAAGTGAACCCATTTACATAAAAATATGACCTCTCTTCACCAAACACAACAACAAAAGAAGAAAACCAGTACCTAAAGCGTTAACAACCAATTTTCAAAAGTTTGATTAAAATAAGGTATATTTTTTACTTAGTGAAGTACTGTGCCTCTTAAATCTCCAATGTTGTTGGTCAACAGAAGTATAACGTGAGGACCATATTATTTTCTACAAAAAGTGATTTTTTAATAACAATAATGATTGGAATTACTTGAAAATTATGTTAGAGATCAATTCTCAAAGGTTAAAGAATAATTTGAGAAAAATGTTGAATGTCAAATTAGGAGGTATAGATTTCTCAAACAGTTTTCTGTGGTTGGTATGTTGGTATCAAATCGAGAGCTCTTACTTCCTCAAAGATTGCAGAATAATAACCCATATTCAAATGAAAAATACACAATATTTAGGAAAATCAAACAACTCACCTTCATATGTGCCAATGCAATTTTTAGTTTTTACAAAGACCTCCCTGTGTAATCAAAGGATAGAGTATACAGATTGGCTGGTATTGGGGAATCCAGTACAATGCATTTATATCTCAAAATTTCAGATTTCAGTCCTACCTTGCTTTGATCTCGCACTCGTGTGCGATATGGCAACAGTAGGTATAAGTTCTTTCCTCTGCACGTTTAATTATTCAAGATAGATATTACGCGATTACGGAACAAATATAATTTTCGACTTTTGGACCATGATTTCTGTTGCATATCAGCTTAATAACGCAAATAATTTCATTAATTCAAAGCAGTACCTATTTACAAAGGCAAAGCACGCCGAGCGATATTTAAAATCATTATCAAATTACTTTATTACTTTACTAAATAATAAAAATTTCTAAGATTGTATAAAATCAATAACCTCGATTTGAGTAATAATAGGATTATTATTATACGCATAAAGTTGGACTCAGATATAAATAAGTAACCAAAAAAAAAAAAAAATGGTTTGTAAATTTATACCAGCAAATTAATTATAATATATAATAAAAAAAAAACAGTTTACGAGGAATCAGAAAAACAGAGTAAAGTTAATAAAAAAGGTCTGCTTTCAAAATGAGGTAACTTTTCAACCACGTTATTTAGTCGGTAGTAATAAAGACTTTTCATTTCTTTCTGGAATTCAAGATGTAATCTGAAGAATTTCTGATGAGGGGTAATTGAAAACCTACATATCTCTCTCGTGGGAATTACTTATACATACATCTGAAACATATGGTGGAAATAATCCATTCCTTCGTGACTAGGGCAACCCAAAATGTGAAAAATACCTATTTTTAAGCGCTAATGAAATGTCATTAAAATATAAATTTATGCTTAACAATATATGGATAAGTCTCTTGTTTCGATAGTTTGCATTGTCCGGTCAAATCACCTCTTTCTAAGTGAGCCATACTTCTATTTATAATCTTTTTTTGAAGTCGAGGCTTATGTGAATATAAAGCTTTAACTTTTGAGGCAAGAGAACTCTTGAGGCAAGAGACGATAGGACCTGTCGCCTAAGTTCTATCAAGCGTGATGGAATCACCTTAAAACGGGTCATCAACTCTGGTAGCGACCATTTGGCTGATTTAATTTTCTTGGATTTATGGAATAATTTCTAAGGACTTAAATGAACAAAGCCAAAGTTTTTCATTAGAAATAAAAAAGCAAAAAATCATCGGCTGAGTCCGGTTTATATCAATTTGGCAAAGAAGCTAAAAACTTACGTTGGTTTCAGCAAATAAAAATTTAATATAAAAATTTTTCATACATTTTCAAGATTTTTCTTACCTCTCCTTGCTTTTTATACCCAGCTGTACTTGTACACATGGTATTATTACTTTGATAGGATAACGGTTAGTTGTACTTTATACTTTAATCCAGATAGATATAGACTTCCATATATCAAAATTTTCAGTATCGAAAAAAAAATTGACTAAGCCATGTCCGTCCGTCCGTCTGTGCTTCCGCTAAAACGATAACATCAGCATATCTTCACCAAATTCGATATACGGGCCTATCTGGACCTAGAATAGATTGGTATTCAAAATGAGCGAAATTGGACGATAACCACACTCACTTGATATCGAAAATTGGGAAAAGTGAAAAAAATGAGTTAATTCAAAAACGAATACCGCTAAGCTAATGAAATTTGGTACGTAGATTGGCTTTATGACGCAAAACATAAATTTAAAACAATTTGAAAGTTTAGCAAGCTTTAAATCAAAATCCGTTAAAGATATTACATTGGAATTAGGCAAACACACTATCCTTGTCAAAATATATAGACTGAGTAAAGATAATCAAAATCGGTTAAAGACCACACAAAGAAGACTCACACAAAGCAAGCAACAATAGCGTTTCAAACGCACAACTGGGTATGTAATTTCTTTTTCACCCGAACTTAGACTTTCTTACTTGTTACTTATATCTTTCACTTAATGCACAAAGGCCATATTGTTGCATTACTATAGCTCATATACTAGCTCTAACTGCTAAAAATAAGCAGTAAATACAATTTTTTTGCAAAATGTTCTTTTAATAAATAAATAAGCATTTATTGCAATATATGAATACATATAGCATTTATGACAAAATATGCTAGTATATGCTTTAGAAAGTATAGCTCAAACTTTATATATTTTTTTGGTGAAATGTATGCATATCTGGTTTAGTGGTTTCGAGTCATATAAAAAATATGCTGATGCATATTTTGGGTTGCCCTGTTTATGATTAGTACTGTTATACTAGCGTTAAATTTCGAAAATTCCGTAAATCGCACGTACATATATTATTCATATACATGGCAACAATATCTTTGTATATATGTATTATCGCTATATAATTAAAATTCTTATCGTTTTAAGCACATGACAATCATCATATAATATATCATATAAATAATATATTATTTTAAAAATTAAGTGCGTATACTATAAAATACTTTGTTCTGAAAGCGTTAATATATATGCTTAACAAATAAAACAGCACAAATAAAAGTATCATATAAACTAGCTATTTAATATACGAACTTGTATTGCGGGCGTATCCCTTATTAAGAGTCACAACAATACCGCTATTATTAATACTTGTTAAGATAAGATTGTCCGACCGAAATTAAGTCCAATAAAGTCATAAAGAAAACGAATTTGTTTAATAATTTATTATAGATTAAAAAGTAAATATACGTTGCTTTTGTAGCAAATCTTTGAACGAAGAATAAAGTCAGGTTCTTTCAGCGAATACTTAATTGGTGCGCTTGTTTCTGCCGTCAACTAAGTTAATCAACAAGTTATTAATTAAAATTTTTTTTATTAATATTTGATAGTAAGTCATGTTATTAATCCAATTAAGATTTTGTTCGTATATACAAAAAAAAAAAAATTAAAAATATAAGACGTGATTTAGGCCGAGCTTTTCTTCCAATATGCGTCGTGCTCCTTTTAATTTTTCCTTTAAATTGGCGAGATATGACTTACATGTTTTACGCCGACTCTGAACGTCTGACAAACCACTGCCGAGGGCAACCTCGCTTAGAAAAAATTATTTTTCTAATTTAAAAATCTCTCAATTGTCACCGTATAGAGACTATTCTGGTAGAATTGCAATGGGTTGAAAGAACAGTTCCTTTTCAAAACATAATGGTAGCTCACCTGAATATGTCATAGACTGTGAGAATCTAGACACTAACAAAAAAACTTTAAGAATATATTGTGAACTGTGTACATGGCTGCACTCAAAGTAATAAATTAAAAACTGTGGCAGATCTTCTCGGCACCATTTTAGGGATAATTCTGATCACTTCAGTTATTTTTTGGTACAATTTTGTGATTGTTTCAGAATACTTGTGAGATATTTTCAATACTTTTTTCAAGTTAGTCTATTTGAGACTATTGCGGGATCATTTAGTAACTATTTTCAGGATAAGACTTTTTAGGGATCATTTTCGAATTGTAATGCGTCAATTTCAAAATTTTTCCGACTTTAGGAATTATTTCAGGATAAGACTAGGATTTTTTCCGAATAATTTCTGAATCTTGTGCCTGATCATTTCAAACTTTTTTGCAATAATTTTAAGACAGTACCGAGTTCGATTTGGGGCTCTTCAAAGATTACACGGTATGAATACAGTAAATAATGAGAGTTGCTCCCAAGAGGCAATCACACTGGTGGATGCAGCTCATTGCCTCTTTGTAATGCAGAGAGGAGAAATTCGCAACTACTGAATCAAAAGTAAGTGTTATAATAGAAGATCCATTTTTAAAAGCCTAACTTCCTTTCTGAAGCAACTTTAATGAAAACTGCAATTTTATTTTGAGTCTAAATATTGAGTTTTCACAAGTGACGTGTGGGCTCGAATTTGCCACAAACTTTAATTAATATCTCTTGAGCTAGTAATTTAAGATATTTTGAAATTCTATCACTTAAAGGTGAATATTTCTTTGATACAAAGCTCATATTTTATAAATATAAAAAGGTTAATTAAACGTACGAACTACGATTTTCTAAGAGTGGCGGGTGGGACTGCGAAATCACCCGGCTAGGTAAGTGGATGCATTCACTTCCATACTTCCAACTAAGATTTAATATGTACTTTAATCTAACTTGCATATCTTCCAAGGAAAAACATCTGAGCTGTTGTTGCTGTACCGATAAGGACACTCCCCGAAGGTCTCGGGGAAATCATAATGATTTTGTTCCGAACTTATTCCCAAAACGATTCCGATATAGTTCCGAAGTTATTCTAACAAGTTCAGAAACTATCCCGACCCGAAAATTAGCCTTGACATAATTTCGAAACAGTACGGAGGTCGCAAGGATGCCAAAAAGTATACAAATCCGTCTGGAAACTATTTAAAAAAAAAATAATCCGTTATGTTAAAAAGGCAGTTCCAAAATTATTTCGAAAAATTTCCGATATAATTCCCAAAACAGTGATCCATAAATGATTCCAAAATAGTTTTAAATGATCCTGCCAAGTGAAAAGTGGTTGGTTCCGTTCACTTTTTCAAAATTGCTTACTTTTCTTTGGGTCTAAATAGATAGTACATCTTCCTTGGCTACTGGCTATCTGTGTACGAAATTTCATCAATTACGTCTGGTCGTTCTGGCGTCATTGCGCCACAAAGACGGTTAAATGAAATTATAAGGGAAACGCGATTTCCATTTTTCAAGAAAATATCGCCAGCAGATTCGTCCCAGTTTCATGCAAATCTGTTTAGCAGCTCTGGTTTCATTGAGTTAGAAAGACAAATATTTACCCATCCAAACTCGAAAACTTTCACATTTCTAAAATAAATACGATTTAATATATTTTTTGCGAAATTTTTCGCAACTTCTTCTTGTACATACAATTTCGTAGGTCCAACTCCTGGAAATAAGTCACTTGCTACAGTTGCTGCTCTCCTGCTGTACGTGTTGCTAATAAAACGCATATTTACATTACCACTTACAAAAACACAAATTGCATTGCCACGCGCTTTCAAGTAAAGTTTGAGCCAAAATAAAAAAGGCACCAAGTTTTAACTAAAAGTTGCAACCAACTCATAGCAATGGGCGCAAAAGGCAGAAATGCCGTGTGCCAGGCAAAGAGTTTACTCATTCGTAAAGATATTGCTCGTCCACTTTGGAGGCACATTGAGCGTCCGTTTCCGTGTGTAATTTACATGCATAGACGGTGATGGCTACTGAAATAACAACAACAACTATTAAACCTTACGGAAGCTGTTGGTGGTAAAAAGTAGTAACAAATTGCTCTATCTAAATGTTACTTGCTACTTGATGTAAACGGTTAGTAGCATTTACTTATGCTTTTTCACAAACACTCACCCACCACCAAATCAAAGTGATTGCAACTTTCCCATAGCTGCGTAAAAGCGCTTCAGTGTTGCAAACGTTTAGGTTGCACCACGACCAGCAAACTTGCAACGGACACTAGCCAGGTGCACAGCATTTAATGTTTGCTACTTTCTCTGTCTCTCTCTTCTATCGCAAGGTCTTTTTGTATTTCTATGCACCTTTTCAAATTCGCTGAAGCATGGAAGTGTTTGGTTCTTTAGAGCGGTATGTATCTATGTACGTGTTCGCTGGTATGAACGTAAGTCCGGTTGTAGAGATTTCATTTCGGTTGGCTGCGTTGAAAGTGTTTTCTGGTGCAAAATGTGTAAAATATGTATATACTTGCATTTAAATACAGTTGTGGAGAAAATAGTAGCATAATGATAAGAAATGGCAATATACAAATCTAGTCCTAGACTTAAGCTTCGAAATACATTTTCATTCTAAGGTAAAGTTTAGTATGAATTTCAAAAGTCACTAAAAGGTTATCTATTTTTGATATTTTTTTTGCAAAATTAAAATAAATTTCCTTTTAAGCAAAATCTTTTCATACATAAACAAAAAATTCATGAAAACTAAAAAAAAAAACAAGAACCTGGAAATCTGGAATATGTTAATGTGGTAAAAGCTCAACTACACCCAAAAAAATGGAAAACGATAAACTTTTCACAATAACAGTCTTAGCCATAGAATATTTATTAACACTCCCAAATGAGCCACGTAATGATATCGAGACAGTCGCGAAGTCACCCAAAAAGTTCCGGAAATAGTTCGAACATAGTTCCATGACTATAACTCGATTCTTATAATGGGATAGCTATAACGATTTATAAAAGTGGTTGTAAGGGGAATGGAGCGCAGGACGCATGCTAAATGTTTCAAATTGCATAGATCTTGACATATACGACCGCTAACATCTTTGATATAGGTGAAATAGGCCGAGAGCTATACCAAGCTGTAGAAAATTATCTAATAGGAGAGGGAGGAAGGAGGGGAAGATAAATACCCCTCATTTTACCACCATTTATAGCGACTCAAATCAGGGTAAAATGCACTGCTCACTTTTTCTAAATGACTCATACCTTGATCTATATGACTGAAACTATTCCCAGTGGAGAGGGGCTGCCACTGAAATGTTTCCCAAAATTCTTTGATGTCGGTCTATATGAGCATACACTCAGTGTCACGGCTCTAGGTACATTTACCAAAAGTTGTTTTGATTATAAAGTAATTAAAAAGTAACTCCTCCCAAGGATCGAGGCACCTCTTAAAAAAACATAACCAATAAATCCTTCCTGAATAATAGATATCCGTTTCCAAACGTGATCCAAATTCTAGCTTAATGTGTCACAAAGGTGATTTAAAAGAAACCGTTTTCAGGGGGTTGGGACCACTAAAATAAATGTATATTTTGGGTAGACTATATAAGGATCTGGGATGTCGAAATTCATCAAAATCCCGAAAGCCGTTCTAGCGTGATTGAGTCTAGGGCGGACTTGAAATAAGCAAATATAAAATAATAGCCGGACCCGTGCGCATCTTGCGCAACTAATATAAAAGTTTCTTGTCAAATATCAACAAAAATCAGCTGTCAATCAATTCAAACTTACAGCGTGCGCTGCCATCTAGCGTATGGCAGCAACTGCCGGTAATGCAGTGCAAATATTCACAATAGTGCCATAGTACAAATAGATTTCTTTTTTCTTTGCCCAAAGCTCGCTAATAGCCCGAATCTCCAACTTTACAACCAAACTTTTATTTATAGATTTGGATTCCAAATATGAGCGAAAAAGGGACCCGTACATAAAATCAGCACTTAGAAATAATATATATGATTTTTGCACGTACGCCACTAATGTTTTGTGAAACAATGTATGTCTGTAAGCCTTTACATATTCAACTGCATTAAGAATTTCAGCTTAACTCCTTGGAACACATTTAAATAACATTTTCGCCAACAACAACATTTATATATGCATTTTTCCACGCAATTACTATCCCAAAGTGGCGGCGTCTATATTTTTCGCAAGCAATTTATATTTTTGTTTGTATGAATGTAATTTTGTAGAAAATTTTGCGATTAAATAGCAATTCAACATTTACACCTACACAAAAAATTAGCAACTTTACATACATAAGTATAAAATGAAACATTTACACGGTTTTTGCGCCTGAAAATATGCTACAGCGAAAAGTGTGCTTTGATGGCCAAACACTTCCTACTTTAGGTGCTATTCAAGTACATCCTGCTTGAGTGCATGTACGGAGAAGAACAGTAAAATATGTCCGTTCAGTAGTAGCATATTTAGAGGCGAACATACATTGCAATGCTGTTTTAACGTGCTATAATTGCGTCATTGGCTAATTTCAAACACTTTACTGTTACTGGCGGCCACCGTGGTGTGATGGTAGCGTGCTCCGCCTATCACACCGTATGCCCTGGGTTCAACTCCCGGGCAAAGCAACATCAAAATTTTAGAAATAAGATTTTTCAATTAGAAGAAAATTTTTCTAAGCGGGGTCGCCCCTCGGTAGTGTCTGGCAAGCGCTCCGATTGTATTTCTGCCATGAAAAGCTCTCAGTGAAAACTCATCTGCCTTGCAGATGCCGTTCGGAGTCGGCATAAAACATGTAGGTCCCGTCCGGCCAATTTGTAGGGAAAAATCAAGAGGAGCACGACGCAAATTGGAAGAGAAGCTCGGCCTTAGATCTCTTCGGAGGTTATCGCGCCTTACATTTATTTTTTATTTACTGTTACTTTAAGAGTTTTTGATGTGCTTACGTACTTTTTATATAACTGCTTACATATTTATATATATGTAGCTATGTATTTTACTCTTTCGCCAAAAAAAAAAAGGAATCGTTAAACTATTTGGCCTACATTTTCAATAGTCAATTTCCATGGGAATTTATTGCACTTACTACATAAGTAAATAAATGCGTTGTTAAGCGTTTTTTTCGATTGCTTCTTTAGCTACTTATTTGGTACTGCTATTTACATACTTTATAGCAAAGTAAAAGCTTAAGTGGTACATAAATGGTGAAAATGTGCGCCTAAGGAAGTTGTCATAAATTCTACGCTCTTAACTATTATAAATTGTTCAAACAAATATCGAAGAAAAAGACAAAAAAAAAAAAAATATTCTGCTGCAATGAGAGCATGCAAATATTTATTATTGTAGAAAATTCTTCAAGCAACAGCAAAAACAAGCCTATTAAATAGTGAAAAAATAAAACTGCAAATATTTCTATGTAAACATTGCATTCGCTGCACCTCTGTTCTATTTTACTCACATTAGTTTTTCCTCACTTACTACAATGTCTATTTATTATTTACTCATAGAAATTGCTTCTTTAATTTTTTGTTACTTATATTAGCAAATTCGCCTTCGAATACCGTTAGTTAGTTAATAAGTTAGTTTAACATTGTTTACCAATTTTGTTAGCAGTCATGCTTGCGCACATATTTACACCTTTTTGCGAGTAAGTAGGAAGCAAACATAGCACCAAAGTTGTTGTCATTGTTGTTGTGTTAGAAAATATTCCAAGAGCAGCTGTCATTTCACGTTTTTGCATTTCTTCGTTCTTAACGTTGGCGCTGATATACATCTAGATTGATACATAAATAGGAATGGGCAACTCCACCTTAACGGGTGTAATTCTCTACTTATATAGATTTTTATGTTTAGACAGTCTTCATAATACACGATAACAAACTTCGATATCAGCTCGGTCACAAACTGCTTACTGCAAATTGAAAATGTGTTGATAACATAACTTTTTGGTAAAGTTTCGATATCTTTTCGATAAATAATCGATGCCTTTATTATAATAAATTGATAACTTTCGATAACAAGTCGATATTTTTTAGTAACAAATCGATAACTTTTTAATAACAAATTGTTCACTTTTCTATCAAGTTTCCATATCTTTTCGATAAATATTCGATAACTTTTCCATAGTAAATTGATAACTTTTCGATAACAAATGGATATTTTTTAATTCCAAATCGATAGCTTTTCGATAACAAATCGATAACTTTTTAATAACAAACCGATAACTTTTCGAGAACAAATTGATGACATTTTAATATAATATCGGCTACTTTTCGATTAATAACCGATAACTTTCGGTAATGACTCTACACTTTTCGATAACGAACCGACTTTCGAGGACGCCGATTACAATTAAGTATCACGAAACCTCAATAATACAAAAGTTTAGAGTTATGGACTGCAAAAGGAACAGAAATGGAGCCAAAAGCTATTTGAATAATACGGATATCAAAGTAAAGGCACTAATGCTCTATACGGTGGACTATGTCTTTTACCTCTATATTTCAAATAATTTCAGAAACATTATCGAAAATACAAATCTATATAGAACATACTTAAAACCGTTCGTACATTAACGCAAGTGGGTTATGTAGGGAGCGATGTATTACATTCGGGTAAATCAACTGGTTTCTGAGATTTTTATCGAAATAGGGAGCAAAACATATATGTAATACTCCTATATTGTTACAAAAGGCTAGGTACATTCCCAAACATCAGAGTGCCGATATATTGCTGTTTAAACGTTTTTGTTTTTGTTTCGAATGTACCTAAATTAAAATTTTTTCTTTTCACACTTATGCTGCTACAATCACAAACAGTTTATAGGCTGTCTTGTTTTGATTTCGAATTTCGTACACATTGCGATCATTTTCTATTAGCAATATAGGAGTATTACATATATGGAGCAAAATAAAGGCCTTGAAGCTGTTAAGTACAATATGCCTACCAACCAAAAATGGGAAAGAGTTCTGCAGAGATAAGAATTTAAAAAACGAAATACAACAAAAACAAATACACTGAGAAAAAAATCCAATGAAATATGTGATTCTGAATTTACGGCTTTAAAATTCAAATAAACAAAAATAAAATTTGGTCATTCGTAAGCCATAGCTCTGTTAACTTAACAATTATTAATGTCACCCTAAGAATAAAAATGAAAACTGTTAAAATAAAAGATTTCTATCAACATAACTGATATGACAGAAATAGCTGTATACATAGGAAAATTGTAGTAAAAATCTTGAGCATATGTTTCACTTTGACATAAGTTGATGCATTTGCCCGATAAAGGCAGTTGTTCGGTGTTGAAATGCTCATTAAAACCAATTACTTAACAAGAAAGTCACTTAGATTGATTGTGTATATTTAATTTTACACAACACTGATATCTTGAAACCAACAGTTCCTCCTCAGTAGAAATTACACAATAAATTCGTCTTATTGAAAAAAAAAAAAATCGGCTGAATTAAATGTAATGCGATCAATTTTACCGAATGTATTTAAATAATACTAAACCTAACTTGTTGATTTCTTCTGGTATATATTCATACACATGTAAGCAGTATGCCTGGTGCTGTCTTTCTGTGGTACCACAACGTGCCAACTGATACTGGCCTATGTGTGCCCATGGGGCAGCCACTACTACCTAACCTAACTTAAGCAGTATGCCTCCACGGTCTGTATACTATTTAAAGCTCCTCCGTCTTTAGTAGGAATTTCTCTCCAAGCTCCTACGTGGCTTTAAAAATGCGGGTAGTGCCAAAAAAGAAGAAATCATAGCAAATTTTTTGAAAAAAAAAATAAAAAAATAAATAAAATAAATTTGTTCGTGTCAGAAGTCAATGTCTTACATGGGCGCTTATAGGACATACATTGTAGCTTATATAGTTAAGGAGGCTTTTCAAAGAGTAGCCCCTTGAAGACGAAATATTCCTTGTTTCGTTCATGCATGATGCTTGTAATCAATTTCAATGCGGCCCTACACCTAATTGTGTAAATAACTATGAAAAAATATATATCCCATCCTTTTACATGGAACTTAGGCCGTTATTGTTTATGACCACTGATATAATCATGTTAGCATGCTCCTACTCACCACACGAACACAAACTATCTATCGTCCATTTTTCGCATAACATTAATTTTATGTTGAAAACATTATTTATAGTACATAATTTGTGTTTTCTTCAAATATTTGCAGTACGCTATCATTTATTTCGTGTTCTGTTAGTTAACATAAATAGTATTTGTAAATGTTTCGGTGTATTTATTTTGACACGCGCAAATTTGTAGGGGACAACGTTGGGCACACGTTTAACATACATATTAAGATCAAGCAAATGTGCACTGCAAGCAACAAAAACAGCGGCATTAAAAAAAAATGGGCTGAACATTTGACTATGTAGACTCACTTACCGATATCTATTATATAAATAGGCAAGTTGAAACTTTCGCGTCCCTTTTACGACCAAACTATACTTCTAAGGTATAAGAATTGTATTTTTATCGATAGAACAGAATTCAAAAAAGTAGCGCCAAAAAATCAATAGAAATAAATATAGTTAAAAAAAAAAAAAAAACAAAAAAGGCGCAATTATGGTGCCGTTTTAGTATCTACAATCCACTTAGATATTTGATGTTTATAGCACCGTAGCACAGAGGTTCGTGTCTACGATATTAGGCACAACTTTTGAGTGTTTTGCTTTTGTAGTAAACACAAACACCCCACATATAACTTAAAATGTCTGAGTTCAGGCAAGGGCATGTTTTTTTTGTTGGGAATACACAGCCAGATACAGCAAACATGATCAAATAATTTTTATTACTGGTAAACAACAAAGCACGTGATAAAGTATTCAGGCTTATGCGGCTAGGTTCTTGTTGGTTGTAACATTATTGGGGTGTTTTATATGCAAATACATGTCAATAAATTGGACAAAATTAAATAAACTAAAATAAAATTTATGTTTGTTTGTTTAATGATGGGTTCAATTTATATTTATTATTAAGAATTTCTGAGCTTAACACCGGCTTATAATAATTGAAGTACCTGGGCGGCCGAGCTTTGCTCGGCAACGTTTCGTTGTGCTGGCAACGTTTCTTTGTTTTTAATTTCGAATAGGTGGCTACCTTAAATGGCAGCCCTACTCAAAAATGTCCCTATTGTAATGCAGAGTGAAATACCTTTCGTTTGATACCCATATCGGCATATCTCATGCAATCTTTTTTAATTTCGAATAGGTGGGAACCCTAAATAGCAACCCTACTCAAAAATGTCCCTATTGTTATGCGGAATGAAATACCTTTCGTTTGATACCCATATCGGCATATCTCATGCTATTTGTTTTTCATTTCGAATAGGTGGCAACCCTAAACGGCAACCCTACTCAAAAATGTCCCTATTGTTATGCGGAATGAAATACCTTTCGTTTGATACCCATATCGGGATATCTCATACATTTTTTTTTTATTTCGAATAGGTGGCAACCTTAAATGAAACCCTACTCAAAAATGTCCGTATTGTAATGCGGAGTGAAATACCTCTCGTTTGATACCCATATCGGCATATCTCATGTAATTTTTTTTATTTCGAATAGGTGGCAACCCTAAATGGCAACCCTACTCAAAAATGTACCTATTGAAATGCGAAGTGAAATACTTTTCGTTTCATACCCATATCGGCATATCTCATGCAAATTTTTTTTCATTTCGAATAGGTGTATCGGCATATCTCATGCATTTTTTTAATTTCGAATAGGTGGCAACCCTAAATAGCAACCCTACTCAAAAATGTCCCTATTGTTATGCGTAGTGAAATACCTTTCGTTTGATAACCATATCGGCATACCTCAACCAACTTTTTTTTATTTCGAATAGAAGGCAACCTTAAATGACAACCCTATTCAGAAATGTCCGTATTGTAATGCGGAGTAAAATACCTTTCGTTTGATACCCATATCGGCATATCTCATACATTTTTTTATTTCGAATAGGTGGCAACCTTAAATGACAACACTACTCAAAAATGTCCCTATTGTAATGATACCCATACCCGTTTGATACCCATATCGGCATATCTCATGCAATTTTTTTTATTTCGAATATGTGGCAACCCTAAATGGCAAACCTACTCCAAAATGTCCCTATTGTAATGCGGAGTGAAATACCTTTCGTTTGATACCCATACCGGCATATCTCATGCAATTTTTTTTAATTTCGAATAGGTGGCAACCTTGTGAGACATTCTGATTGGCAACACCAAAGTATAAAGTCTTAAAAGGTGATGCATTATCTCTGTGCCAAATTTCATTTAAATCGGTTGAGCCGTTCCCGAGATCGTTCCGCTATACAAACAGAATTGCTCGTTTAAAGTTATAAGATATTCAATTACTATGTTTTTCTAAGAGAAACTGAAAAGAAGGAAGGAAACATTCCATTTCGAAATGGATCCATCGCAATATGCCAGTATATATAAAATAAAATTGGATAAAATAAAAAGTTATCTCTATTTAATTAGCGAGACATGCTCATATTGCTCAATACAATTATTTTTTTATTGATATTAAAGAAAAATAAGTAAGAAAGTCCAAGTTCGGGTGAAACCGAACATTAAATACCCAGCTGTGCACTTGAAACGCTGTTGTTGGTAGAATATCAGTCAAATATATTTAAATACCATAGAGTTATTACAAACTTTGTTAAGGTTAGACCTTTAGGAAAAGTGGGTGTGGTCTTTAACCGATTTTGTTTATGTTTTGCGTCATGAAACCAATCCACCTACCGAATTTCATTTGCTTGGCGGTATTCGTTTTTGAATTATTCCATTTGTGTAAACTTTCGATATCAAAAAACTTCCACGTTGTAGTCCGACTTCGCTCGTTTTCAATACCAATCTATCTGGGTCCAGATAAGCCCGTATACCGAATTTGGTGAAGATATCTCAATATTTGCTCAAGTTATTGCGTTGACGGACGGACAGACGAACGGACATGGTTTAATCAAATTTTTTTTCGATACTGATGATTTTTATGGTTGGATGTCTATATCTATCTCAATTCCTTTATACCTGTAAAACCAACCGTTATCCAATCAAAGTTATAATAACTTGTGTACAAATACAGATGGGTATAATTGCAAAGTATACAAACGGCGCTGGTTACTATGACATCTTTCTGAATTTCACTTATTCGTCAGCTAGCTTTTCGGGAGCTGAGTATTGAACTCGTTTTCTCCAGCATTCATACTTCATACTAGTGTAAAGGCAGATGACTTCATCCACTCAGCCAAATCCTGGATGTGCTATTAATTAATCAATAAAGAGAGTTTAGCCGAAAATGACTATACATATTCGATTTGATGCCACAATGGATAACATTATCTTACATTTTAATCGTCAGATCAGATATATCGTACTAGATACGAGCCTACCTTATGTGTGTGATAATTAAAATGTTACGAAAGCTGCTTTGAAGAGTCGTGGGGACATGCATTAAAAACTACATTGCAATATGAATATAAATATTATTTATTTAAAGCAACTTTGTTGATTATGTTTGTTGTTTTGTTTATTTCATCTCAAACAAATATTAATTACTAAACCAGACTTTAGTTCGTAAAAAAATATTTACTTTGCTTTTCAAGTTGATTAACTTTATTGTTGCAAAACACTCCACATTTTTTCAAATATCTCGAGTCTTTTTTTTAGTAGTTTTAAAAAAATTTCCCTTTTATAAAAACATACACAAATATCCCGCCAATAAACTTAGTTGCTTTTAGGTCATAATTTGTATTGAATTTTTAGTATCATTTATGTGGTGTGTGTATGTATGTTAATATTGTATCTAGCAACACTGCCTGTTGTCACACTTGTTCAAGCAAAATTAATAAGCTGTTTATTATATTTTTTTGTTTTACTTAAGCTAATATGTCAATATCTATTTATTTTGAATTTTCTAGCTTACATCATAATATTATTTCAATTTCCTGTTTTTTAAACTACATACATACATACATATGTATGCTCATATATTGTGCTTGATACATTTTTTTGGTTGCTTACTAATTTACGTACACATTTCGATTCATTCATTAATATCACATTATTGCTTTTGTTGTATATCTAAGATATATATTGTTAGTGCCACATACATATGACTGCAACATCGTCATCATCCACATCTACAACGTTGCGTAGACTAAGATCTAATTCTTTTTTTTTGTGTTTGTTTTTTGCTTTATAGGGTTTGCTTTTGAGTTTTTATATTATTTGTTCTTATTAGCTGAGTAACAATTTTAATTACATTTCGTCTATTACAAATACCTATGATTGCTGCAGAAAGAGCATATGTCGTAGAAATGGTTGTAAAGCGGAATGTCTTAAGTAAATAATGCTACTAGACTCTCTATTAAGAAAGATATTAGTCTTGAAATTAAAATCGTCTTATATAACTAAAATCTTGCTCGCCCAATAAGGAATAAATTAAAATTTGACAAGAAATACATTGAAAGAAAAAGCTGTTAAAATCAACCAAAATTTGTTTTAATTTGTAGCCATTTTTAATAACTGTAGAATCAACTTCACATAAATAGTTGATTCTGAATTGACCGCTTCAACAGTCGAATCAACAAAAAAATTGCATCACACGTATTCCTGTTAACATAAACATGTTACTATCCCCTAAGAATACCAAGGGACTTTGTTAAATTAACCTATTTCCGTCAGCATTAGTATAACAGTGGAGGATATTTCTCTCTGTCTAAGATTTCTGTGTTTATAAAAATAAAGTAGTGAGCGCCGTAAGCGTAAGTTTCTTTCTAAAATTAGATGTTGCATTGGCAGTTGTTCGCTGTTGAAATGACCAACGCAGTCAGTTTTTTTGACAGAAAATTTAGTTAGATTGATTAAGAATCTATAATTTTTGCAAGCAAATTTTAGTTTGAACAGTTTAGCTTTTGTTGAATTGACAAATAAAATTTTCTTTTGCCAAACACTGAGTTGAATTAACCATTATGCGATCAATTTTACAGAATTTCTGTTATGTCAAGAGCAACAAAACCCGATATTTTGATTCTACTAGCGGCATTTCTTTCAGTGTAATTGATATTAAAAGTATTTTAATGAGATCTTTATTCCGTGTTGTACAGTTGATGTCTCAAACATAGCAAAACATGCTGTACCTTTTCCAGGCTTTATATCATTTTAAGAAAATCTACAGCCAATCTAATATGGGAACCTAAACATTATTTCAAAACATGCGAGAGTAGCTAAGTTTTTCATCCCGTATCTTTTACATCCTTACCTTTTGAAGTAAGAAAGCGTCCTAGACGTACGCTTAATAGTCTGATTCGAATGATTAACCTTCTTATAAGTTAACTTTCTTATAGGTTGAACGAAATTTCCGTAAGTTAATTACGCAACTTTGAACAAGAAATGATTCTTGGTATAAACACCATCATCCCTTAATTACACAATTTGTATATATGTAAACATTTTTTATGACAACTTCAAATAAATAAAATAAAGAAGAACAGCTTGCACCAATTTCATAATAAGAAATAAATTTTGCTCAGATTTAATAAGATTTTGTTCACATTTCACAATAATATTATCTTGAGCTATATTATCAAATATTAGTGTGTAGTTAAAGAAATAACACGTGTTTATAAGTATCCCTGCAAAAAATACGACTAGTCTAGGATGAATCCGGGATTAGTTGACAAGGAGTATGCGACTATAGCCAGTTCTGATATCTTTATATAAGTTGGACTGGTCCTCTTTATACCCCTACGGGTACTGTCGGATAGATCCTTTTTGTAATGTTCGACGCTTCCTCTTTGTACCCCTTTGGGTAATGTTCGACAAGCCATATTTTTACCCCAACGGCTACTGTCGGACATATCTTTTCTGTACTGTTCGACACTTCTTCTTTGAACCCCAAGGGGAGGTGTCCGACATACCCTTTTTGTATACATACGGGTAGTGTCGCGCATATTCTCTTCATGCCTCTACAGCCAGAGTCACACAAGTCTCTTTTGTTCGCCTATGGGTACTGTCGGACAAGTCCTCTTTCTATCCGGACAGAATTTCTTATGGATTTTATAATTTTCTAAACTCTAATACAATATTCTGAATTTTTTTTTCGTATTAGTGTTTTAGAACAATAAAAACAAAACAAATATTACGACAATGGAACATATGGTCCTAGTATTTTAGGTTCGGTATAGAGGTCCTCATTTTTCTTAAATAATGCAATTCAATCACATTTAATCTTTTAATTTTATTAATTTCATTGCTGTTTGTTTTTTCAATTGGCTAAATAAATTTCAAACCGACTCATGCCAAATATATCCAAAAGGGACTATAGGGGATAATTATACCCCAATGTGGACAAACGAGATCAATCGCAGACTGCTCTTTTTAGCCATATATCGCACGATTTTTTGCAGGGATGTTTACGCTCGTATGTACATCAATAGATTAAAAGAAATTTCGATTTTATCGTCATTCATTTTACGGGCTCTAAAATTATATGTAAATTAGGGTGAGCCAACGAAATTTTTTTTTATGGAAAATAAAATGTGGAATTTTTACAAGCTATCTTTTTGGATGCTCTGAACGATATCTTTACTATACCAAAAGGAAACCGACAAAATTGTTTTTTTGTTTGTTTGTTTGCCCACCCTAATGTACACTCAATAAACAACAGAAAGAAAATTTCAAAGGCTTGAGAAAATCACAGTTTTCTTTTTGATTCGGATAGCCATTTATTTTTTCAGAACTGAAAGTTTTCAAAAACTTTTATATTTTGCTTCTGGCGAAGTTAAGAAACATTTGGAATGGGGGATTTGTATCCTTTCAGCTATTGTTAAGGATGGATTTATATTTCATACTTATAGTGTGACCTATCTACAGTTTTTTGAGATACATTTATTTTTAGTAGGCACATTTTCTCCATTTTCTAGAGAGAATTTGGTAAAGAATTATTCCGAATAAATCGTTCCGAGTATGGACCAACCGACTATGGAAAAGAAATTTTCAAATTGGTCAATACGGCCCTTCCATCTCTGTCGAAGATATATATGATTCAAATATTTTGAAGTAATTCCATGAAGTGACTGAAACCTTTAACTTCAACATCTTTCATATAGTCAATTTAGGAAATTTAGGTGGGACAGATATAGAGAGAAGGAGTGGAAGTGGAAATAAAATTTGGAGTAGGAGTGGAGGTGGGAGAATGAGTGTGAGTGTGATCGGAAATGGGAATGGGAGGAAATTGAAGATAAAGTAGAAAAAATAGGATAGAGGGTGAAAAGGCGAAGCAATGATTACTTTAAGTGTAGTCAAATCAATTTTGGAGCAGGACGACGTCTGCGTGGTACGATAGTTTATTAACGCATTAGCGGTTAGATTCTAAAATACTATAACAATAAACATTTTTAGATGCCAAAAACTAAAACTTAAAAATATGTTAGCTTCTTTATTTCGTCAAACCTGTGAGTAAGTCTTACACGCCTAAATGAATAAGGACTAGAAATTCGCAATAGATATTTATAGAACTTCTTTCAAATGCATATATGCATATATATATATATATATACAATGTTGTGTCAATTGTTCCCCCCATGACGATGGAATACCCCATATGTATATATGTTTAACGGAGCCATGTATATATATGCGAGCAACGATTAGATCAACACGTTTTTCGGCTGTTCGGTGAACATTAATTAATTAACTTCATAATAACAACAACGTAAGCTTGTAGCAGTGGTTATAAAAGAAATTAAAAATTATTAAAAAGAAATGAAATTAATATAAACGAATAACACGTACGTAAAACAATTTAATTTAAGCAAAAACAGCAAAGAAAAAACTAAGAATTCAAAACTAATTAAAACATTTAAAAATAAAAGTTAAGAAAAATTGAAGGCAATCTCTTAATGCTTACGAAACAAAGAAGTCAAATCATAATAACTTTTGTGTTTATTTTATATTTTTTTCTTCTATACATATTAAAACACCACATGTGACTGAACGCTTTTTGTTTTATCAATTTGCTGGTGTTGGTAGTTGGTAGGAAATGCCCGCTTTTTCTGTGATGCGAACGCGAGTCATTGGGTTATTTAATTTTTATTGAAAAATATATACATATGCATATATATAAGGACACACGTATGTGAATACCTTTATGTACATGTTATACACATGATATATTTGAATAAATATTTAATTATAAGAATTAATTTATTATCTTTAGTTCCGCCCTGATTGGCGCGTACTTTGTGTCTGTGTGGAATTTTCCAGGAATATTTTGCTTTCTTGTCATTCATACTAAATCCATATGTTTGTATATTTTTACTTATACTCGTGTAAACAATTTAATGTTATTATGTTAGTATGAATGCGCCTTAATAAAAATTAAAAATAAACTAAATAAATATACTTGGAATAATTAAATTTATAACGCTGACGCGTATATTTCCCATTTTACTGTTGTTTTTAAATCCCATCTGCACATGCACTAACACTCATACGCACACACACACACACGCACAAAAGTAAGCATCCCAATGAACAAAAATATCTCATTACCTTTAAGATAGTTTTGCACCTTTCTTGAATTTTGCAAATTCAAGCAGAAGGGGAGCATATACAATTCATAGGTCATGCCTTAAGTAAACTTTCGTATAGACAATTTTGAAAAAGTGGGCAGTTTTTGGGATAATTACATATCTGGACAACTTCGGACTATTTGTTGATCATTTATACACCTTACTTTATGTTCCTTATTCCGGACCATTTCGTGGCTATTCATTGGAAATATTTCGCAATATATTCAGCGGTATTTGCTGAGTCATTTCACAACTATTCATGAAATAATTTTGACACTATTTTGGGAAGCTTCCAGGACCATTTCCGGCTCATTTTGTTTGTTTTGTGGATAATATCGGATTATTTTTCTGGAACCATTTCGGGATTACTCAAGGATTAAATCGGAGCTACATCATCGTATTATTTGGGCAATTAACAAGAGTGTCGCATTCATTTAAAATTTTATTGAAGCATACGACGAATAAGAGACCGTGTGAATCGCCTAATTATTCTAAATGTTAGTCGTGAGAATTTACTACTTGTTTACCCAGTTATAAACTACAGATGCACGTTTATTGCTTCTCATATGCGCGTCTATATGTGAGTGACACCTCCACCGATGATTGCATACTTTTGTGAGCATCTCAGTTTTGTGCATGTGAATGTGTGAGAACTACTTTGCTGATGATTGCATACTTTTGTGAGTATCTCTCCACTGCTGTATGTACATATGTATATACATAATGATGGATTTGTTTATGTAAATTGAAGTTACTGCTTAGCATTGGCTTAGAGATGATAGTATCCCTTAGTGTTGCTAATATTCGTCACAATATTATAAATGCGAAAGTTTTGTGCTTGAACGTCTAGATGTTTGGCTTTCTAATTCAATCACATCAGAATGGCCTTAAAGACTTAAATATTTTTCTGGAAAAGGGGTCGGGGACCACATGTCCCCTTGGAAACAGTGGTAATTTTTTTATTCGTTGTAGCTCAAATTATATTAGCCTGAGGCTGTTTTGCTTGAACCAATAATATTAGGTATCTTGGTCAAATAGGTTGAGGCTCAATTATTTATAGATCCTTACTTGTTCACTTCTGGACTTTTTCAGACACTTGCGGAATTATTATGGAATTATTTTTGTGATAGTTTCGTTTTTGTTTTCAGGAATATTTCGGGGTAGTTTCAAGACCTTTTCAGGTCATTACGGCATTCGAAATTATCTCGAAACATCTCTGGATTTGTTAAGAGATCAGTTTTAGATTATTTGTTAACCATATCTCTATCATATCGGTGAAGTTCATGCTCGTTGTTGATTTTTTAAAGGCCACTGTATAATTTTTAATGATTTGGTTTAAAACAGCTTTTCGGCTGATATAAAACAGACGAAAACTAAAATTTTTTCTATTCTCCCACGTGCTTCGATGCTTTTTAAACATCTTCTTCAGGGAGTCTGATTTATTTAAGTAAAACATATAACGAAAAACAAATTCACAAAATAAAAGTTGCTATTAATAGTTGACATCTAGCAAACAGTGTTTTTTGTTTATTCAAGTACGGTTTCTAGACTATTTTTAGATAGTTTCGGGATAATTGTGGAACCATGGCATGATTTTCGAGATAACTTCGAAATAATTTCAAGAACTATAGCGGTATTTTTCCGAATCACTTAAAGATATTTTGAAAAACTTATCGAGATAACATCGCGATTGTTTTTGGATTCATATCTCAGGATCGTTTAAGCTTTAGTTTCGGGTTTAGTTCTAGCATTATATTATGATGCCTTTCATGACTTCTACGAGTTCTTTTTTCAAATCGTTACAACTTTAAGTTTATTTGAGCTAGACCTACAATATTTTGCATGTGACCCAGATCAAAACCCAAACAAAGTTGGAAAAGTGGAACGCACAACCTATAATTGAAATTTAAATTAAGTGGTTAGATTCAAATTATTGGCATAGTGTTATATATTAAAATTTTCAAATTAATATGAATAGCGGACATAGAATTCTGCTGCTACAAAAATACATTTTCGTTTTAATAATGAGATCAGATTTGTAACATCATTACTTACTTACTTAGTTAAGTGGCGTTTAATCGTTTGAGCGGTTATGGCGCGCCAGTTGCTTTTCGCTCTGCTAACTGGCGCAAATTGGTCACTCTAAAGAGAGTGCGGACCGCCCTCTTCCTCTGCTTCCATAAGCGGGTTACGATACAAATAATTTCCCAGCCGGATCGTCATATTTTGTTCCCATAATATGGGCTAACCAGCGTAGCCGCTGATTTTTAATTCACTGGATTATATTGATGGCTGCGTACAGCTCATTACTAAATATTCTTCGCTACTCCCCGTCGCCAACGCATAGAGGTCCGTAAATCTTTCGAACAACTTGTAACACCATTATCGTCATTAATTAACTCTTAACTTGCTAAGGAATTTTAGACGTATAGTAACAAGTCGCGCTAGCTATCTCTGTATCACGATAACTGACGTCAAACGGTAGCACCAAGGACATCAAGTATTCCTCCAGCTGCTGCTCCCGTTTCTCTGCTTACAAATGAGAGTCGCGAAAGAAATACGTTTTTTGCTGAAGAGTCTTCGTACATTCACATAACATGACCAGTTCTTAATACGATCCGTACGTGATCTGAAAAATATAGGTTTTAGGAAGTTCTTTACTCTTTATAGAAATAATTATTATCGATCCCTGATACTTTGTAAGTTGGGTTTTAAGTGGATGACGTACGTAAGTTACCCCCTGCTATTACTTATATAACACTTTGTTATTTTTAATTATTTTTATTACATTTAAACTTTGAATATGGGCTGCTATTACCGCAGTGGGCTGGGATTGAGAGCGTCGAACCTTACAGCATTGAGCTTGTAACGTCCAACAACTACAACTACAGCTTAATATTGTTGTTTTTTTGTGTAATGCCCTTAATGTGCACAATTAATATGATGGTAACGGTGTGACGCTATCTTACAATTGTCTGTATATGTATGTAAATTAAATAAATTAATTTACGTATATACATAACTAATAAGTACAAACTGTTGTTATATACATATGTATTAACATATATCCATATTTATTAAAATATTAATTCTTTCGTTGATGCATAGCACTGATGCCCGTAGAGATTAGGGTGGTCTTTAAAAATTTAATTTGCGATTTGTTTCAGTATCACGCTTGCAAACGATGGTTCGTATAGATTTTAGCTCAGATTGGATACTGTTAAGTTGTGTTTCCATATAATCATCATTATTCCGGTCCCAGTACGACGCGCTTTAACCTCCTCCAATTGTGAGGCACAGTGTTCATTCAATTCATTTTTGAAGGGATGAGACCGAAAAAAATCGGTTGTTTTACTTTTTTCGGCCCTTCCTAATGTACTTAATGCAGTTTTCTTGTTGACTTCACATTGAGTCAACAAAATACATCTCGACCATCATTTCTTCTTATTAAACCAACTTAGAGAGGTGCGTCATAACTACAACATCAACAATCCATTTCGAGACGCACAATGACCCGCTTGTCGGCTATGACTCTGTCGCGCCATTTGTTTGTGTCGCTCACAATTTATTGTTGTACAAATAATATATAATTTTTGTTTCGCTTTTGTGTGCGCGTAATTAATAGTATTTATTTTTAATTCATATTTTTTGCATTTATTACCATTCAACATTCGTGTAGTACAACATTTTTAATTTATTTCAAAATTTTCGTTATGATTCATATCGGGCTGTTCCCATCCCTGGGAGAAATTGGAGTGGAAACTTAGTACATTTAGTGGATTATGGATGGACCAAACAAAGTTTCTTCTTCCTTTGAACTCAGAATTTGGATAATGTAATATTTTTGGCACATACCCATCATAGTTTGTAATTGATTGAACACCAACGTTTATCGCGATCGCCCTTCATATAAAGATAGTTTTCACGATAACTTCGGGAAAATTTTGAGCCATCACTTTGCAACCATTTCGGAATTTATTTCAAGATTACAACGGCAGAGTTACGATATGACTTCTTTATTGTTTTTGTAGTCATTCTGGTAACGAACCATCTTCTGGTATATATAGCGATGAGTTCGCCTATACAGTAAAATTATTTTTGTATTAACGATGTCACTTTAGCACCATTCCAGAATCATTCATTACATATAAAGTCTATAAATAAATTTATCAAAGGAGATTGTCTGTAGGATACTGGAAGTGTTTTGGTATTCCGGTGACTTTTTTGGACAACTGATTTTTTCAGATCCAAAATCGTTTGTTATATCTTCCGGGCTGAAGTAAATGCTTCAAAGAAATCCTATATGATTCTCTTACAAAACGTACGCTTTGGCACAATCCAATCTAGCGGCGATTGGGGCAGGCACCACTTGCACAGCTTGTCAACTCGTTCCGCATTATTAAAAATGAAATCATGTCACGGATCCGATCTGTCTATCTATAAGGCCGCTTGTTGGAACGATAATGAGTCAATAGCTAATGGAAACACAATGAAATCATGGGGGAATGATTATGAGATAGAGAGTGTGGCACACCTTGCAGTTGTTGGTTCAGTTTCAGGGGCCATTAATTGAGGTTAGAAGTCCCAAAGCCTCACCCGTGGTATCAAAACGTGTAACTAAATTTTACAGTTTGCCTTAAGATTGGGGATTTTTGAGGAAAAGTAGCAGTAACCCTCAGCAGTGGTATGGAGGGCAATTAGTGTGCCCTTTTGCCTAGTGCGCAGGGCAGTTATATTAGCTTAATCTAGATTACCTTCTTAATTGCACGATGTCTCATCGCTACCGGTGATATATTGTCTGGATCTAAGATTGGGATGTGTTGGTGGCATAAATTCTATGATGTGATGACAAGCAGTGCATGTTTTTCTCTAACTAAATTTTGTAGTTCGCTGCTAGCTTCCTTTTGGCTTATTTACCGAGAGATCAAGATGAAATTCCGGCCAAACGAAATAACTCATGCTTAACCTTCTCAATGAACGTAATTTAAGCATAGTCATGCGAAGCTGTGTTACCGAAAGGCATGCCTGCCGTAATGGGTGACTAATTTCGACAGTTCCGAATGAGGGACTAGTGCCAAAGCGTTCCAAATGATCTGCCCATATCCCCAAGATTTCGAAGGTTTTTTGTATGTTATAAGCAACAACAAAACCAAAATTTTATTCAAACTTTTATGCCATCGGAATTTGCACTTTGCTTTAAATAAATTGTCCATATCTAATGCAGATGAACTCAAAGAACAAGAAGCCCTGCACGTGACCTAACCGGTGCACTCCTTAATACAGCACCGGCTAGTACCAACTTTCCAACTTAATACCTTAAGATACGATTTCAATGTTGCAGAGTAAGCTAGAACCGTTAATAATACAGTAACTTGATAAATCAAAAAGTTTTTGGAGTGAAGGATGGGATAGTAAGGAAGGTAGAAGTTAATTTCCGATTTTGTAGGGGCTCATTTTGTTTATATGTACATATGTATATTGTAGATTTATAAGAATCGATTACTTTTCAATAATTTAATAAGTTCAAGCATTATTAGATTGACATGAGAAGTGGGGAAATGGAGGGTGGAACTCAACATCTTTATACAAAAGAGTTCAATCTAAATGTTGAAAGATGATGAAAAACAATATTTATATAGATTCATGACGTTGTATTTTGATTTATAGGTAACACAAATTTCAACAGAATATTTGGAAATTTTGTTTCGGGTAATAGCTTAATAACAATTTTTATTTATTTTTATTTTTTTTAATCTTATCTATCTCTACATGCCTTTTTCCACCTATCAATCTCTGTTTAGTCTTCATATTTCAAACAACTTACATCCGACCTCCTGGAATAGTGAGCAAGTTAAATTTGTAAAAACAAATACGAATAGCAATTGTTTTACTTACATATGCCACATACATTAACCTTACACCCTGTATATGTACATACGTAGCTAGGAATGTTTATTAATTTGTTGCACATTTTGTTAGCATTTTCAATTCAATCTATTTAAATGTTTGAAGTTACTGTTCTTTCAATTTAAAGCACTCGATTGATATCTATTTTTTTGTTTGTTATTCATTTTTTCTAAACAATTGGCGTTTTTGTTCTTATTTATAGAATTACTTGTTCGATTTCCTTTAAGTGTATGCCAATCTGCATATGTGTGCTTGCATTAGAGATATATGCCGCCACCGCCGCCGATTTTCCTCGTTTTTCGCACGCCGCCGCCGAATGTCAAAAAAATCGGCGCACCGGCAGCGTCCGGCTCTTCTTCTCGCTTAAGACTGTTTAGGCCACTTATTGTTCATGTCGAAAATTGGTCTGATATGTTCGAAATATGGCCAGGTATAAGAAACTAGTTGCGAAATTTAACTCTTTCTAACTGTTCAAAAGTTAAAAAAAAACAAGCGCTTTCGATGTCAGCTTAACACGGACTTTGCATCACCCAATTCACCAAGTTATTAAAACAAAACACTAAAAGAAAAGTTTTATAACAAATTTTTATCCTCACTTTGCATATTTTTTTCAAAAAATTTATAATGAGCAATTGCCCTCATGTTGTTAAAAAAAGCAAATTACCCAAAAAAGGTGCCGATTTAAACAAAAAAAAAATTGTATTGCGATTGGTTGAAAGAATAACCGAAATCAGTGATGAAAAATCCTTTAGTTGGTTCTAGGGGCATAAACACTGCTTTGAAATAATTCTTACCTCATACTTAAGTTGAGGATATATGTACGTTTGAGAAGGGTTTGAAACATCACTTGGGCTTAAATTCAAACATATGTTGGTTATTAGCGAAACTATACAATAGCGTCTGAAATGTAAATTTTGATTTTCACACTTTATCCTTGAACACCCAAGTCTCCCGGTTTAACATATCCTAAAGTTGGCGGCCCTATCCAAAACTAGTCCCTTAGAGTGAATCACATTGGTTATAGCCTATCAACCAAGTTTAAATATCACCTACACGGCTCCTGTTACAAATGTGAATACATATTGTGACGAATATTAGCAACACTAAAGGATACTATCATCTCTAAGCCGATACTGAGCAGTGACTTATATGCACATAAACAAATCAATCATTATGTCCATACAAACAGCGGAGAGAAACGCACAAACACATGCATATATCTGAGCAGCGCCAGCTAAGGCAAGGAAATCAGTTTGATTTAAGCACGCTATCTGTTGAGAAGTCGAAGTGTTATTTTGAAAGTAGTTTAATAAAGACCATTTTGAATTATTTAATATTGGAGTTATTTATTCAACACTTTAGTGATCCGAACGTTAGCAGAAGGTTGCAAATAAGCCGAATTTCCCTTAATTCTTTACAATATGTATATTTACCAGGTGAGGCTTTGTCCTTCGCAAGAACACTCAAAGTGGTGAAGCAAAAGCTTTCCCAAGACAGGCGAACTAATGACCTACCGTAATGTAGTGGACAGTCGAACTAGTCTGAAAACTGAAGCTACGCGGTCATCCATAATGAGCTCTTATATCATAAGGCCGGAAAACAGCAGTGAACATATCGCTTTGATTTAACGAATACTATTGAAATCAATGTTGTAAATGCAAACGTCTGCAAACTTTGGTCTACATTTTAAAAATTATATCCAGGGTCCTTGTAGAATTTTAATTATGTAGGTGTGCCGAGGATTATACGATTTTCACCCATGCGTTACGCAATGACATCCACTTAGACTGCTTATGATTTCGAGGGCAGCATCCTTGGCCGAATACTCACTCCCTAACGTTTCAAGGTGTTTCTCTGGCGTAGCTCGGCAGTATAGCGCGGAGCTACACCTAGAGCTTCTAGGAAAGTGACGTCGACGAAGGTATGAGCTCGAAGTCGCAATCCTATAGCTTCTGTGCTGGCATATGGTGTGAGGGTCAGGAGGCGTGGTAGCGACTGGTGGTCGGGATTGCTAATGTTCGCATATCGGGAATTGTAGCTCTTAAAAACAGCGGAAAAAACTGGAGGCGCCCTGTGCCACGAGAGTCATTAATATCAACCGTAAGTCGCCTTTGTGCGTGACCGTCAAGGAGCCACAAATAATTTAAAGAAATTGTGTTCGCAACTATTATCAGGAGTTAACCCCAGTTGAAACTGCGCTTTACACGAGATATACAGACAAAAGTGTGTCCATTTTATGTATCTCCTTTTCTTTTCAGCAGACGCACTAGTACCTATTCCAAAGACCGGGGTTAGGTTCCAAGCCTCTCTGGAATAAGTGATCGAGGGACCATCCCTCCGCAAGGAGCTACTCCTGAAAATTTTTGAATGATCTGCGAGATTGTGAGGAAAAAACCCCGGATCTTTCCGAAATGGCTAAAATGTTGATTTCCTTAAATACATACAAACAAAACCTTTCCCAAATATTATTTTTTTAAATAGAAAAATCAAGTTTTTTAAAGTAAGAACACCGGCGTACGCCGGCGCCGCCAGTATATAATAGAGGATACGCCGCCGCCGCCGATAAAGTGATCGGCGTAAACCTCTAGTTTGTATGCATTACGTTTTCTTAATATACAATTTTAAGCCACATTTCATCATCTGCAGATGCTCATTCCACAGCTTCACTGCTATATTGTACTCCACACACCAAATCTTTGAAAGGCATCGGCGGTCGCATTATTAGCTGCCGCATTTGTGCATTGCTTCCTGTTTTTGCTGCTGCTTCTGCAATGCTGATGATCATATAAGTCATACATGCATACATATGTATCTACATATGAGTTGCATTAACCGTTGGTACTTTGTTTGCATATTGTTTGTACCTCCTGTATCTGCTGCACCACCACATATTCAATTGCCCTCTTCTTACAATTTTCTTCTGTTTTCTCATCCCCTTTCATACTCACTCAAACAAAAATTTCTTTGTAACTTCTTATGCATTTATATATATTTTTCTTGTAATATTTTTTTGATTACTTTACGAATTTTAACACATCTGTTGAAATGCATTAAAATTACAAAAACTACAAAAACAAACAACGGTGCGTTTACTGCATACATATCTACAAACTCGTACTTATATACATACATGCATACCTATATTATGAATAAGCCTCATAACAACAAAGTAGTATCATAAGATATTATTCGTTCAGTTGAAGAAATGCGTTTTGCGTCTATTTTTTGTTGTTGCTGTTATTGCTTGCTTGCCAGCCTCAAAGTTGTATTTATGATCTGGATGCAAATGCACATTAGCACTGACTTATCTTTTTACCTTGAAGTGAAGTCAACATCTAGCAAACTACTTCCATACTAGTCGCAAGTAAAACGACTTTCTCTCTTTGCTCTTAGCTCGACCGATAAACCGAAAACTTGCATTTGGACGTTAAAGGCGGGTGTACTGGCGCTAAAATTGCAAACGATTATACTGGTCAATAGTGAACAATTTCCCAGACTTCTTTTAGTCGTTTTAAGTCAATTTAAGGGTGCTGATTATAGAATAAGAGTCCGTGACGGCCAGACCTTTGTCATTTTATAAAAGTTGAAATTTCGTCAGTGCATACTTCCAACTGAAGCAGGATCGTTGGTCTATTATAAAACTTGAGTCATAGTGGCTTTAACAGATATCGTGCAAAAAATTTGCAGAAAAATAGACCTTTTGTCATTTTATAAAGACTGATTTTCATATATGGTCTTCGCCACGATATAAGAAGCCACTAACCTCATTGTCAGACACTTGCCTGTGGGTCTTGTTCAAGATCCCGACAAAGACTCCAGCAGTAATCGGCCATCATATGCGTGTCCCATCTTCCTTGGTATCGCTCTTCCATAACACGAATATCCTGGTGAAATCTTTCACGCTGCTCTTCACTATAATCTCCAAGATTCTTAGGAAAGGGATTTAAATGGCTATGCAGATAATGAATCTTAATGCTCATGAGGCAGCCTAGCTCTTTCATATTACACAGCATATCGTTCACCAATTGCTCATAATTCGCAGATTTTTGGTTTCCAAGGAAATTTTGCACTACCAAAACGAAAGATTTCCAAGTACTTTTTTCAAGATCGTTCATCGATCCAATAAAATCTAGATCTTGATCAGCTGTCTTTTCTGGGGGCCATCGAAAATACCTGCTTTTAAGTTTTCTCAACTCAGCCCAGGGAATTTTTTTGATAAGTAAGCAAAACATTGACCATCTTTTTTTAGCCCTTTAACGAACTGTTTCATTATACCGAGTTTAATATGAAGCGGTGGTAATGTAATGCTTTCAGGGTTTACCAAGGGTGGATTTATCACATTTGGGGTACCAGCAGCCAATGACGCTCTCAATGGCCACACTTTTTGAATCCAATGGTTATTTCTGTCACGGCTATCCCACATACATATGAAACACGGAAATTTTGTAAAACCTGCTTGTTGTCCTAAAAGGATATTAACCATTTTCAGATCAACGCAAATTTTCCAACTATGTTATGAATGTATGAAATACTTTGATACTCTTCTTTTATAGCAGTTGAATGACCAATGGCTACAGATCCAAATTTATTTCCATTGTGCAATACAGGGATGGGTAAAACGGCTCGTATGAGCCTTTTGCTCATACGGGCACGCTTTGCACATTTAAGTGCTAGGTGAGGGACGATCAAGTGCAGGCATGTGGGGCGAAGAACACAGGAAGATAATAATATGCAAACACACATATGATTGATAAATATAGAGTATTTGGCCTTATACATATGTGGAAAATAGGGCTGCCACCGCTCTTATTATGTTCAAATTATTAAGCGTTTTAGGATAAACTAGCCTTTACAGGCGGCTTCGCTCGCACTAAAGGCCACAAATATGTAATGTCGCTTTTGTGATTCACAACACGAACTGAATTTTCAGTTGTAATTTTTAAATTTAGAAAAGTTTTAAAATTAGAAAAAAGGTCGGCGTAAATTAAATACACATGCAACACATGATTCAATAATTTTTGAAGTGTGGATTTAACGATATACATACATATGTATGTGAGCTGAACAAATTTTAAAATTCCTCCATAATTTGAAATTTATAAATGTAAGCAGTTATGCTTATAATAAAACTCGTAAAATTAATCGTTGTTTACGCGATTGGTATCTTTTTTTATTTGTAAACTGATACAATTCTTTCTAGGCTCACGGCAAGACTGCCAACAAGTCTGAAAAGGGTTTCGCTTTCTCACGATTGTATACGAAACGTGCATTAGTACGTTTTTCTACTACTACTTCCTCTAATGCAACTACTTTATAAATACTTTTTTAAATACTTTTGTGTATATATTAGAGTTGCCAGACGTCCCCCATGGGGGGGGAGGGGCATCACCCATTTTGACTTTTTGTTCCACTTGCTACGGAAAGTAGCTTAGGTCCCCCATTTTCGCCCGCAAACGTTCACTTTTTGGTTACGTTTATATACTACGGGCGGATGAAAAAATCGAATTTTACGATGTGTTGCCATCACTAATAGGATGAACTGATATACAAAATGAATGTACGTACATTTTTTGGGGAATAGAAATGGGATTTTGATATGAAAATATTTTTGTGCCATATTAAATGCTGAATATAAACATATGTGTTTTTATGTATAAAGAGTGTAATGTAACTTTGTTTGATCTCATGGAATTTAGTTATGAATTGTTTTTGTTTTTGTTGTATGAGTGAATAAATCAATGATTTTGTTCAATATAATTAGTGTTATTAGTCCCCCGAAAGATACCCCTTTTTCTATCTGTTGTACCACCAAATCCCCCAATTTGTTATTATCTGTCCCTCTTTCGACATTTTCGGTCTGGGAACCATAGTATATATTGCAAAATGAATCGGCTTGCATATAATTAAATGTACGTGAAGGCGAAATGAAAATTAATAATGCGCTGCTTAACATAAAGTCGACTTCAGTCTATGGTTATTCCGTTCTTCGTATTTCTTGCCAAAAAATGTATGTTTTTGTTTTCGTACTATTGCAACACAGTTTGGGAATTGGTTTTCGAGGTTGAGAGATAATATTTTCATTTCAGTTTTTTAGTGTTTTCGCAACCTTCTTGCGATGAATATCGTTTGAGGCGGAGCGTACGATACTTCCAATGTATTTTTTTACTCCCCTAACACCCCAAAACACACAAACGGCTCACCTAGCACTCGCTGGCTCTGAAACTGATTTAGGAGCCGATAATAGGCCCATCCCTGTTGTAACAGAACACACTTCAAACTTCTCTTGCTGTTATCGATGAAAAGACGCCAATCATTTGGTTTATATTTTTCTAGACCCATTTTTTGCATAAGACCTTGAACGTCATTACAGTGAACCAAACTCTCCCCTGTTGCGGCCACCGTGGTGTGATGGTAGCGTGCTCCGCCTACCACACCGTATGCCCTGGGTTCGCACCCCGGGCAAAGCAGCATCAAAAATTTTAGAAATAAGGTTTTTAAATTAGAAGAAAATTTGTCTAAGCGGAGTCGCCCCTCGGCAGTGTTTGGCAAGCGCTCCAGGTGTATTTCTGCCATGAAAAGCTCTCAGTGAAAACTCATCTGCCTTGCATGTAGGTCCCGTCTGGCCAATTTGTAGGGAAAATCAAGAGGAGCACGACGCAAATTGGAAGAGAAGCTCGGCCTTAGATCTCTTCGGAGGTTATCGCGCCTTACATTTATTTTTTATTTTTTAAACTGACCCCAGTGGCAATATATGGCAAAAATCTTTTCCTCGAGTACGATAAAATGTAATTTTTGTATCTGGTGTTAGCAGATTTTTTTTTTTTTAACGAGAGGCCAAAATTTCAGAATACTTTTTCGATAAGTTTAAGTCCCTTATTAAATCGCTTAATACTTTTTGATTAAATAGTTGAGGATCACTATTTTGACTTGGTATGAAATCCGATTGAGAGACGCACTCATAATTTTCTTCTTCAATTTATTTGTTCGGTACTGATGATTCGTTTGAGTGCAGAAATGGTCGCTGAGCAGAAGGCAATGTCGGATAGGACGATTTGTTTTTGTATACCGAGTTTATTCCAGTAATGTTTACCACACAAAAATAGCAATCATCATGATGAATCGTAGGTTCCTGCCAAATCACTGGTGTTTAAATTTGTGAGCTTGTGAGCTGATCTTTTTCCATTCCAACATTGTCGCAGAGACACAACACAATTTTGGCACGCAGTTTTTGGCACCCATGGCTTCTCTTCATCGCAAGTTTTCACTCCAATGTAATTAAAATATCCTGTTTTAACAAAGTCCGTGATGACTTTACGAAATATTTGAAGGTATATTCACCACAAACAACACAGAAACTATCTGCATCATTCAAACAACGCCGTCTTTTTATGGCCATTGTTAGAATCAGAATTAATTGTATTAATTTTAAAATTAAAGTCACGAACAAATTTGGAGATGTTATAAGAAAACACATTAAATACTCTTAGTCAAAGCCAATACGAACGAACAGTAATTGAAAAGTGCAAAAGCGAATGACGCAAACTCCAATTTCATTTTCATTCTAAACTATTTGTTTTTGATTTTGTTGTTTAATTTAACGAAAGTTTAAGAACAAAAACAAAATAATGTCGATCACTTTCGCTGAGTCCTTCTTATTGACATTCTTTTAAGGTTTTTTTTTTAATTTTCGTTAAGTGAAACAACAAATACACAACAAATACAAAAGCCAATAGTTTAAAATGAAAGAACAAAGGCAAATAATAAATGAAGTATTAAAAAAATTGAGGTTTTCTTTTGTAAATTGTTGCATTTTTTGTTTTTGCACTTTTCTACTCCTCTGGGATAAGTTTTCGGGTAGTCGAAAATATCTCGAAAACTAGAGCTGTTACAGAAAAAGTAAAATGATTTATGAAATCAGCGCACAAAATTACATCTAATGTGATAAAAATTTCCTGGGAAAATTTTGAAAAGTGGAAATTTGTTCCGCAGTGTTATCGTCCGGCAGCTTTTTTTATACCCAGCAGTACTTGTATTATAACTTTGATCGGATAACGGTTGGTTGTAGAGGTATAAAGGAATCGAGATAAATATAGACTTCCATATATCAAAATCATCAGTATCGAACAAAAATTTGATTGAGCCATGTCCGTCCGTCTGTCCGTCCACCCGTTTGTCCGTTAACATGATGACTTGAGTAAATATTGAGATATCTTCACCAAGTTTGGTACACGAGCTTATCTGGACCCAGAATAGATTGGTATTGAAAATGAGCGAAATCGGATGATAACCACGCCCACTTTTTATATATAACATTTTGGAAAACTGAAAACACCTGATTATTTAGTAAATAATACACCTAGAATGTTGAAATTTGACGTGTGGACTGATATGGAGACTCGTAATAAAAATTTGAAAAAAAAAAAAAATTAAAATGGGCGTGGCACCGCCCATTTGTGATAACATAAATTTTACAAATATTATTAATCATAAATCAAAAATCGTTAAACCTATCGTAACAAAATTCGGCAGAGAGGTTGCTTTTACTATAAGAAATGCTTTGAAGAAAAATTAACGAAATCGGTTAAGGACCACGCCCACTTTTATATAAAAGATTTTTAAAAGTGTCGTGGATGAATAAAATTAGCTATATCTTTTCAAAAAGAGCTTTATAACAATTATATTTCATTTCCCAAGTGGATTTATAACAATAAATATGAAAAACTTCAAATTTAAAAAAATGGGCGCGTATGACTAAGCAATTTTCTATGTTTCGGGAGCCATAACTCGAAGAAAAATTAGTTCAGAATAGAACCATATGTATATGTATTATTGCGCAGCCTTGTAACACTATTAAGCACACAAAACAAACAACAACAGCATTTCAAGTGTACATTTGGGCATGCAATGTTCGGTTTCACCCGAACTTAGACTTCCTTACTTGTTTGCATTAGAAATAGTTTTGAGCAGCATTGCCTTATTACAATAACTCCTCAAGTAGTTTTTTCAACGAAAATATATCGTAAAAGGGTTAACACTTGGCTTATTACATTTATTCCCATCTTTATAAACCTGCATTGTTTGGCACGTAAAATAAGGACAAATGCCTGCTCATTTTTTACAGGAATTGCCAGAGTTTTTCATTGTTCAGTGTGATGGAAACTAAGTCACAATGGACTCATATGTACTAACATTGCGACTGTAGGACCTGTCGTCTCAAGGCTTTACTTGGACCCTGGACGCTTCAGTGTCCTTCAAAGCTTTAGCTCACAGAAAATGATAAAATCCCTCCATTTTCTGGCTCGTTTGAGTTTAATCAGAGATTTCCAGTTGTAAACCAGTACATTCGCAGACCAGTTTGATGTTTCACAACAGAGCTCTGAGTACACCTCATCTGTGTGCATATATTTTCGTATGTATGTATGCGTTTAACTGTATATGTACAACGGAATGAGTGAATATGTAACTGCACGTTTATAAATATTTATTACTTTATGATTACAAAAAAAAAAAAAAAAAAAAGCAAAAAACAACGGAGCAACAAGAATAACAACTGCAAACAATGACGAATGCTGCAACAGAACAATGTTTGGTCCTTCTATCTGTGTGTGTGTGTGTGTGTTTGTGTGCGTGGGGCTCAATGCATTTCTTTACTTCTTTTGGTGCATTTTTCGCTGGCATCTTATAATTTCGTAAGCGTCTTCGAGTATTCATCTTATTTTTATTCTTTTCCTCAAATTTATTTACAAATGCGTATAAGATTGTTTGTATGTATGTGTGCATATATTGCTTTTTTATTTTATTTAATTCTTCTTGTTTTTCCAATTTGTACCTCTACATGAAGAATACTTCCATTAATATTTAATATTCACTGATTTTCGTATGCATTTTGTTGTCGTTAATTTAAAATTTTTTGTTATTGTGTTTCTTTGTCTTTGCTGGAGGGCCATATTGGTAATAAATATAAAATTTTATATAGCAATAAATGTGAAATAAATATAAAGAGGAATAAATAACATATGTATATATGTATATTGGCAGACACGGCAGATGGCGTTCTGCTCTAACTGTGGTCTATCTGCATAACTGTTAGCAAGTTGTTGCTTCTTACTCTACTTCTCTCTCTCTCTCCCTTTTCCTTATCCCTTTATTCATTTCTCCTCGGCCGTTTTCCTTCTCTGCTTCTTTTTCTGCCTCTCCACCTCCCCCCTTTCTTTTCCGCTCCATATATCCTTATCTCTCTATCCTCGTCTATCACTTTCTCAGTCTCTTTCTCCTTCTTCTTTTTTCTTCTCTAATTCTCCTTATTCTTCTACATCCCTTATTCCCAGTCCTAGCTGCAGTTTCAGCTACATCACAGCCCAAGTCCAAGATTTAGTCCCAGCCCAGTCCCACTCCCAGTCGATCCTTGCTCGATTTTACCGTTAATACTAATTTAAGAAAAGGGCTACCTATATACCAAATTACAGATACATCGAACCATGAATAGAATTTCTTCGAATAGATCGGTCCCTGGTCTAGTTTCCAGAAAACATATTTTTCTACCTAAGAACCATCCTCGTAGAATTTCTGAAACCCAGATAGAGATCAGCGCAGCCTTAGTCAGAACTACGATGAGTTGATCCTCCCACCCCTTATGTGGTGTTTAGTACTTGTGAGCTCCTACAAATTTTAAAGACAATAATATGCGACGCCAAGACAACAAAAATAGAATGTCAATCAACATACAAACTATCAAAGAGCTGCGGTGGATCTCAACAACAACCCTTCCAACACGTCCGTAATTTCTTAAGATCGTGTGGCAGTGGAATTTTCCACCCCAATCTCCTTTGGAAGTTACGATATCGTTAAAATGTCAACTAGGGCCATAAAGACCATAATAGTGTGCAAAGGTATTGCGGGTACATTATGATCTTAGATGGCTCGTTATGATAGGAATCGATCTGTGGCAATCAGACCGACAATGAGGCAATCACTCACTAAATTCCCACGCCTGGCTTGCCTCTGTATAACAGGGTCCATGCGTGCGAGCTCGCTAAAAAGTCTCTTGCATAGATTGCAATTTATAAACATGCGAAGGATGATTTTCTAAAGAAGCCTTTAAAAGATAAAGAGGGTGAACTGGGAGACAAGGCAACGTCAAATCTGAAATGACCAGATGGGATAAGAGAAGATGTCATTATACCAGTTTAATATCCGCATTAGCCAATATGCTGAGATAAACCTACAACGTGTGTGCTCTAAAGAGACCACAGGGTTGCTGTCATATGACATGAGAATAGCGTCAGTCTTTGACAGCTTAGATAGGCTGAAACACTCAGAAAGTCGCAATGCTATTTTGATGGCCTGCGTTTCGGCAAACAGGCCCGTGGAAGTCATAATTTATAGGATAGCTTGACTAGAGACTCGTCGGGCTTGTGCCACTTTTCTCAGTTGGTAACAGTACCTCTTCAGTGTTATTTCTTTGGTTTAAATTTACAACAATAACAGTTAATTGCAACACCTAGATTTATGATATCCGATTAAACTGAATTTGATTCTGAAGTTTCGTCACTTCGATGATAGAACTTCTGTGGAAAGGTTTATTAACATTTAAATTCGAAAATTCTCCAAGCACGACAATTAGGATTTAGTCAAAAAGTATTACTAGACTTTTCGAAATTTACTTAAAGAACATTTTATGATCATCTATTACTAAAGTTTACGATTTATCGAACTTGTTCGAGAAGAGATTTATCGCGAGTCCCAGCTTTTCGTGAGATTCTCGAAATACTCGTACATCTCGCGAGCATCTCGACATTTAATTTAGTCTATGCACTGGCAGTTTTTTCTAAAGTTTACGATTTCTTCTGGAGCACAAGCCAGATCCTCGCCAGAATTACGAATATTTCGAGATTCGAAAATTTCGTCAGAAGCCGAGTTCTCAATGTATTGACAAAAAATTTTTATATTATGAAGAAAATTATATATGTAAATATGTTTTGAGTGAAGTATCATTGAAAAGGAAATTTAATCAACAAAAAATCATAATTAAGAAAAACGGAGTGCATAGTTACTGAGATTGAATTTCAAGCAGCTCGCGAGATTTACAAGTATTTCGAGATAGAAGCCGAGTTCTCGATTTCTCGAGTCTCGAAATTTTTGCTTGTGTTCGAGAAGAAATCGTAAGCTCTATCTATTACCGTATTAAGAATGCAGAGCTCTGAAGGGCCCATTACTGATACTTAGCATAGACTTGACTAGACTTGGCGTAAACTTGGCAACTTAGCCACGATTATACTACACTTAGCGCATACAATTTTGCATCATAATCAATGAATGTCAGTTTGTATGACAAAATGTCAAAATCAAATGTAAGAAAACAAATGGCATCTCAAAATGTAAACCTCACTTCAACATACTTCTAAGTCAAGTTAAGTGTTGCTAAGTTTTGAGTAATCTGTAACATGCAGTGTTCATTTAACAGAACTGTAAGTGACAGTTCTCAAGTCAAGTGAAGTCTATGCTAAGTATCAGTAATGGGCCCTTTATATAAATATAAAAGCTTGTATATGTATGTAAGTAACTATAACAACAGTTTGATTGCTCAAAAGTATTTCCTATAAAAACAATGTATCTAATAATGAAGCTAATTATATATCGTGAGCAGCAAAGAAAATTTAATTACCAGAATTATTTTTACTAAGTGTTGGAAGCCTGCAAATGAGGTATATTCTACTTAGGCTACTTACATACAAACAAACACATTGCCCCGCCCTTTATATCAATAAATGTTTGACCCATTTATTACATTTGCACTTAGCTGTAATTTTTCTTTAGTGCATTTTTTTTTTTTGTTAAAAAAAACTAAAAACGTTTTTAATATAAATATCTATATAAATATATATGTGTGTATGTATATGTGTATACCTATATATGTAATTATACATTTGTTTCAAATTTGGTTGCCTTGTAGAGTTTCAGCTCGCCTGCCTACAAATATACTTAAAAAGTAATGTCGACATTATAATTAAAACTAAGTATATACTTTTTTCCTGCCTTTTCATTAAATAAAATTTATTATTTAAGTACATACGCACATAAAATTAAGAAAAGAAATAAAAACACAACAACATGCATTTGTATAAGTACAATTATAAAGTTCGTACATGTGTACCCTGCAAAAAATGCGATTAGTCTAAGATGATTCCGGGATGAGTCGCAAAGGAGTATGCGAACAATGCCAGTGTTGAGCACTTTGTATGAGTTGAACTGTTCCCTTTTGTTTGAGCATGTCTTATGAAGAGAATATTTGAACCTATTATACCCGAAAGGGATCGTTACGACCAATCCCTTTTGTACCCATATGGTAATATATCAACACCAGTCCCTTTTCGGTTCAATAAGAACTCAAATAGGGATTTGTAGGTCCTGTAAAAATTAAAAATAAGTTTTGTATAAAAATGAAGTACGTTGAGTTAGTAGTAGCAGAGGTTGGTGTTTATTTTTTTAATTAAAGGATCTTTAATAAAACGATAATACTTGATTTTCCTCAAAGGAAAAATTAGTCCAGCTCTATAATTATATACAACTAGCAGACCCGTCAGACGTTGTTCTGCCCTAAATGTGGTCTATCTCCATACATTTGAATAAGCTTTTTCCGTCTAAAACACATCCCAGTGTTACCCTGATGCACGTTTTGGCCAATATCTCGATACCCTTCACAAATAGGTATGAAAACTACCCTGTAAAGCACTCATCAACAACTTTCATTCGTTATCCATATCCTATAAACACATTCTAGGTGTACCCGCGTCCACGTTTTCGCTTATATCTCGAGACCCTAGTTACCCGCGGGTGCGAAAAATACCCCGTATCAAAGTACTCATAAACAGCTTACATTCGATACCCATATTGTACAAACATATCCCAGGATTACCCAGGTCCACGTTTTGATCTCAGGACCCTATCCCGAACGGGATAAAAATTAGCCTATGTCTGTCTCCTGGTTCTAAGCTACCCCTCCACCGATTTTCAGCCAAATATGTTCATCCGTTACTTCCTCTTCAATCACTCTTTATTTATTTAAAAAAAAAAGCGCATCAAAATCCGTTGCGTATTTTTAAAGGTTTAAGCATTCAAAGGGACATAGGGACAGAAAAAGCGACTTTGTTTTATACTATGTAGTGATGTACAACCATACAAACCTATAACCCTACGCCCGAAGTTAAATAACGCAGCGAATGCTATATATGTACGTATGTATGTGTCGCATCAAGCCTCACTCAAAAGCAGCAATTAGCGCGGACAGTTCACAGCGAACAAACACACATACGCATTTTTTGATAAAAATGTTACTTTTGTTTAAACAATTTGGCTGATATAAAAAAGGAATCAAGTATTTTTTTTGATGCAGATCGAAGGTAAATATTTCAAAGTTTTACTGAAAAGTAGAATTTTTGAAATCCATCCATCCGTTTATGAGTTATAGCTGTGTAAACAAAAATTTTATGATCTTTTACTACATTTTGGCAATTTGCCACGCCCCTATAATATATACCTTCAAATTATATTAACTGTACCATACCACGTAGCTAAGCTTTCGAATGCAAAAAACCGTTTTAAAATCGTAGCATTCTGTGTGAAATTATGTGCATACATGGCATTTAGCGACTTTATTTTATAAGATTTATAGAAGAAGAAGATAGACAGATAAAGATTTACAAGAACATGAAATATATACATATATCAGACGGCAAGCAGCCAAGTTTGCTGTTGAGTATGATCCTGTATTTCGTTCCAAAATAATAATTTTTCAATAATAATAAAAAAAAAAACTCATCTGCCTTGCAGATGCCGTTGGAGTCGGCATAAAACAAGTAGGTCCCGTCTCACCAATTTGTAGGAAAAATTAAAAAGGTGCACGACGCAAATTGGAAGATAAGCTCGGCCTAAAATCTCTTCGGAGGTTTTCGCGCCTTACATTTTTTATAGAGCTCCGCGTTGTTCTTAAATAATTCGAATCAGTCACCTATGATCTTTTTTATTGTATTCATTTCGTTGCCGTTTTTTTTAATATTTCTTAAAATGGGCTACATAGATTTCAAACTGACTAATCCCAACTGTACCCGAAAGGGACTAAAGGGGATCAATTATGCCCGAATGTAGACAAAAGAGAACAATTGGAGACCAATTTTTTAGGGATTAATCGCACGATTTTTTGCAGGGTACGTACTCACATACATATGTATGTATGTATGTGTTGCTAAAAATTTTTTCCAATCAATTTGTAAGAAAAATATATAATGATATACCCCATCGAATTAAATGAATGATCGTACAGCAAAATAGACATTCAAACATATGTGTATAGTGTATTACATATATGCATTCAAACGTAGCGTTCAAATCGACTGATGAATTGGGCAACTCGTTAGGAAAAATTTTACTTTAGGTGAGAAAAACTTTTTTATACAACATGTGACGGAGTTTCTTGCTATAAAGAGTTATTTTGAAATAAATTTTGTTAGTAATTAAGAAAACTTCAGCGAAATTCGATAAAAAAGCACTTACCTTATTCAATTCTTGGTTTACCTTTATACTGTAAAATACATTTTCTTAATGCTCTGAGTTCATTCCCATAAAGATAGTTCTTTAAAGTCCTTACACTGCCAAAGTTTTTTCAGATCGTGCTTCTGTTTATTCCATGTTTCCAAAATTTTTAAGTTATTGTTACTACTAAACTATGATTCTGAATCAAATAGCCCAAAAACAAATATTTTTCTGATAGGCCCTTTATTTACGTCAGGAGTTCTTTAGTAGAAATTTTTAATGGATATGCATTAGAAATTTCTATAGAAAACGACGGAAGGCACAAAAGATCTGTTATGTTTTAGCTTCATCCAGAAAAAAGTAAGAATTTGGGATTATTGCAGATTTTCGGTTGACAAGTGGAAAAAAATAGAGGCGTTTACTTATTATAAACGAGCTTCTTTTATTTAAACGCGTTTCTTTGAATTGTCTATATATTCATCAGGGATATTGTTCCTTTTCACATGATATACAAGCGAAAACAATGTTATTTTATCCTCAAATAACCGGCCAAAAACCTCCAATAAATTCGGGAACAGTTATATGTACATTGATACTAAATAAATATAGGCAGAACTTTTGTCGAACGTTTTTTAGCACCAAATTCTGCTGTTTTCTGTTTAAACATCCGAAATTACTTCGTGTGATTTTTTTTGAAGCTTATGGGAATAAGGGTTAGCTTTGCTACTGTTTAGTAATTTCAAACCAAATTTGGCCTATTGGAAAGTAATTTCGTACCTTAGTAGATTGACTTTGATTTGAGCACTTTTCCCTTAAAATTTTGTGGCTGCTACCGAAACGCAAATCAAAATCTTCGACGATTTAAGCCCTCAAAAAGTTAAGCTTCTATGTATGTAAGTACCCGAGTTGATGATATAAAAAAAACCTTGAAGGTATTTTGGTTTACTTGTTTTGTTCACGATTGCAGTTTCTAAAATGTAGGGATCACAACTGCTTATGTCCGTCCTGTCAAGTAACGCCAAAAACAAACCTAACCCAGAAAAATATCCAAATCATGATTCGGGTTTGTGGAAAGAGTTTCCATGATACTATTTAAAAACAATCAGCCTGAGTTCAAAAATATTAATAAAGAGATTGCGATCCTCATATTTTTCTTGCTCAACTTTTTCCTGCTCAATCAAAATCTTAAGCGCAACAACATAACATCCTAGGCGCAATTAATTCCTTAAATCGTTGTTCTTGCAACTACCCACTGCAACAAGTGTTTTTCCTGCTGGGTACTCGCTTTTAAATGCACCGCCGATATAAACGCCGAACTGCCTATGGAGTCTTTTGCTGCACTTGCTAGCGTATGGCACAATTGCGGCATTTGTGAAATGCATGAAAATTAAAATTATTATAATTACATACACACATATCAAATAGTATATGTATGTGTAGTCAAATTTATTTAGAGCAGTTATTTGTTATTATTTTCTTTCGTTGCTACTTTTTTATAAATTAAGTAAATTCAAGTTTATTTGCTGGTTTTGTTTTTTTAATTTTTTCTGCGTTACCATTGTTTTTTTTCGTTGCCATGTACCTATGACTTTTAGATTTTCTTGCACAGTAATTTTGTTTTTCGTTATTTATTTTTTAATGAACTTTTTTTTGTTGTAATTAATGCTTTCCATTATTTGTTATTATATGTATTAAGCGTTCGTTGGTTTTTTTTTTTAGTTTTTTACAAAGTGGAGTTGTAGGTGTCTGTTGGCTATGCATGTGTGTGTTACAATTTGAATTATAAATTGTATGCATTTGTACCGATGTTCGTACATATGTGTATGTGTATTTATAATTGTATGTATTTTTTTAATTTTCTTCTCTTTTATTTTTTATTGCACCCAAGGCGTATAATCATGGTGACTGTGCGTTTTCAGTGCGTTTAATTTTTATTTATTCCATTTTTTTAATTCATTTACATTACATTACTTTTAATTTGTTTTACACAATTGTAGGGATTGGGTGCATTTTTTTGTATTTACCTTTATGGCGGTTTAGGTACGCACCGTTTAATATTAGGGTGTTCATTTTCCCAAAATTTTTTTATTGATGGCGTATTTTAAATATAATACAATATTTTCTCGAAAAAAATACACTTTGTGTGAGAAGATAGCTTAACATGTATGCATATTTGCTTTCTACGCTGTCAACTGCGTTAAGTACACTAGTTTACATTTAAATTATTTTAGTACATACTAACAAGTGTGTTGTGCCAGCTTAAATATACTATCGCCAAATTATTTTAACATACTTATTTACTGTGTTTTTTTTTTTTTTTTTTATAAAAGAAAAATAAGAATAAATTATCTATATTTGTATTTTACAGGCTAAAGTTATAATCTAGTAACAAGAGGCCTTTAACTTGCCCCTTGAAATGCAAATAATTGGAACAGGGTTTAACATTGTCGTCATAGCTACGCATTGAATTTGTGCTTCTTTGAGTACGGAAAAAACAAATTTTTATATATAGAGTATTTCTAAAGTTATAGCTTAGATTTCCTGCAAAATTTAAATCAAGACTATGTTTAATCAAATTGTATTTGATTTTGAAAACAATGAGCAGTGTCTGTAGAATTCTGTACTTTCTAACGTCTAACCTATTTTCGTAAAGCCTGATAGTGGGAGTTATTCTGGGTAGTAACAGGATATTTTTTATTATTTTTTTAGAAGTATTTGTAACTCATTTATTTTATTTTCTGCATATCTGCTCCAGATTGGCTTTATTAAACGTGACATAAAGTACGCATCGTATAATAGCCACAATTGTTTTCTGGGTATATTATTTCTACTTCTATATATTGCGAAATTTAGCGGTATTAACTTAAGTTTCAATCTAGTTATATGTTCGTGCCAATTTAAATTCGTATCGAACCATATTCCCAGGTATTTCAACTTGTCTACCCTCGTGATAATTTTGTTATCAAATGCGAAACCAGCAAAATCTGTAATGCTCGGTATGGGTTTGAAGTTGTTAAAAATAATGAAATGTGTTTTTTCTAAATTAATTTTTAATAAATTACAATCAAACCATTTTTTTATCTCATCCAAATCTGTCCTAATGTTGGTGATTAATTTTTTCAACGTACTTGCAGAGTACATGAAGGTTCCATCATCAGCATAAAACTGGGAACACCCTTTAGATTTAGTCTTAGTACATTATTAATATATATTATAAACAGATTTGCCGCTAGTTTTGATCTTTGCGGTACGCCTGTTTTAAATTCCAAAGTGGAACTCGTTGTATTATTCATTTGTACTAACTGTCTTCTGTTGGTTAAAAAGGTTTCAAATATCTTCAGTTCCTTGCCCTCCAAGTCCAGTTCAGCTAACTTACGAACCATTATCTTTATATTTACTGAGTCAAAAGCTTTTGATAAATCAAGAGAGCCACATAATTCTTTTTATCAATATTTTCGTAGATATACTCTGTGCACGATATGCACGCCGCCATGGTGTTGGAGCATTCTACAAAGCCAAACTGGTTTTTGTCAATTATATTATTTTGTGCTAGAAATGTTATAAGTCGATCAAGAAGTATGCTTTCAAATATTTTATCAATGGTGTTGAGTTTCGTTATTGGCCGGTAGTTTGAACATAACTCTTTACTTCCGGCTTTATGTACAGGTACCACGGAGCCTACCTTTAACTCATCAGGCATAGCTAGATGATTTTTTGTATTTTTTGACAAACCATCCGGGCCGTTTGCAGATTTTGAATTTAAGTTATCTATCGCATTATTCACTTCCAAGATATTACATTCACTTAAGGTGAATGGAGTTATAATATTATTTGCTGGATTTAAATGAACAAAACAAAGTCTTATGTTCATTTTCTAAAAAATTTCACTGCTCTTAACGCTTTTGTAGAAAACTGCAGGACTTTAATTTGGTTTCAACTGACGATATTTTGTAGCGGAACGAGCCGCTTTGCTAAACTGCATGAAACATAACCGAAAGCCACTAAAATCCGTTGTTTAAAAACGAAAGGAAAAAAATTACTTCGGAATCTAGAATTTACTATTATTATATGCAGCGAAGCGCATTAGGGTGCCCGTTATTAACTATATACTTATTTGTTTGTTCCTACAAAAAATTTTCTCTAACATCAGTAAGAAAAAAAATTGTATAAAGCAATATGAGCATATCTCGCTAATTAAATTCAGATAATAATATTGTAACGAATTTACTGAAATACCGCTTATTTGCAACCTTCTACAAACGTTCGAATCACTAAACTGTTGAATAAATAACTCCCCTTTCAATAATTCAAAATGGCCTTTATCAAAGTACATAACAATAACACTTATGCTTCGCAACTAATAGCTTGCTTAAATCAAACTGATTGCCGTGCGCTACTGTTGCCGCTTTTATACTCTTGGATTGCCTCGTTCCATACTTCTAGGCGTTTCCAGAATTAACTTAGTTACTGCTATAAAATTATAACTACAGATGCACGTGTATAGCTTCCCATATGCGCGTTTATATGTGAGTGACACTTCCACAGATAATTGCCTACTTTTGGGAGCATCTCAGATAAGATATATACATGTGTTTGTGCGTCTCTTCTCCGATTAGTGTACGTACATATGGTAGACATATTGATCCGGGCCGTTTGCAGATTTTGAATTTAAGTTATCTATCGCATTATTCACATCCAAGATATTACATTCACTTAAGGTGAATGGAGTTATAATATTATTTGCTGGATTTAAATGAACAAAACAAAATGTTATGTTCATTTTCTAAAAAAGTTCACTGCTCTTAACGCTTTTGTAGAAAACTGCAGGACTTTAATTTGGTTTCAACTGACGATATTTTGTAGCGGAACGAGCCGCTTTGCTAAACTGCATGAAACATAACCGAAAGCCACTAAAATCCGTTGTTTAAAAACGAAAGGAAAAAAATTACTTCGGAATCTAGAATTTACTATTATTATATGCAGCGAAGCGCATTAGGGTGCCCGTTATTAACTATATACTTATTTGTTTGTTCCTACAAAAAATTTTCTCTAACATCAGTAAGAAAAACAATTGTATAAAGCAATATGAGCATATCTCGCTAATTAAATTCAGATAATAATATTGTAACGAATTTACTGAAATATCGCTTATTTGCAACCTTCTACAAACGTTCGAATCACTAAACTGTTGAATAAATAACTCCCCTTTCAATAATTCAAAATGGCCTTTATCAAAGTACATAACAATAACACTTATGCTTCGCAACTAATAGCTTGCTTAAATCAAACTGATTGCCGTGCGCTACTGTTGCCGCTTTTATACTCTTGGATTGCCTCGTTCCATACTTCTAGGCGTTTCCAGAATTAACTTAGTTACTGCTATAAAATTATAACTACAGATGCACGTGTATAGCTTCCCATATGCGCGTGTATATGTGAGTGACACTTCCACAGATAATTGCCTACTTTTGGGAGCATCTCAGATAAGATATATACATGTGTTTGTGCATCTCTTCTCCGCTTAGTGTACGTACATATGGTAGACATATTGATCCGGGCCGTTTGCAGATTTTGAATTTAAGTTATCTATCGCATTATTCACTTCCAAGATATTACATTCACTTAAGGTGAATGGAGTTATAATATTATTTGCTGGATTTAAATGAACAAAACAAAATCTTATGTTCATTTTCTAAAAAATTTCACTGCTCTTAACGCTTTTGTAGAAAACTGCAGGACTTTAATTTGGTTTCAACTGACGCTATTTTGTAGCGGAGCGAGCCGCTTTGCTAAACTGCATGAAACATAACCGAAAGCCACCAAAAAGCCGTTGTTTAAAAACGAAAGGAAAAAAATTACTTCGTAATCTAGAATTTACTATTATTATATGCAGCGTAGCGCATTAGGGTGCCCATTATTAACTATATACTTATTTGTTTGTTCCTACAAAAAATTTTCTCTAACATCAGTAAGAAACACAATTGTATAAAGCAATATGAGCATATCTCGCTAATTAAATTCAGATAATAATATTGTAACGAATTTACTGAAATTTTGCTTATTTGCAACCATCTACAAACGTTCGAATCACTAAACTGTTGAATAAATAACTCCCCTATTCAATAATTCAAAATGGCCTTTATCAAAGTCATCACAATAACACTTATGCTTCGCAACTAATAGCTTGCTTAAATCAAACTGATTGCCGTGCTCTACTGTTGCCGCTTTTATACTCTTGGATTGTCTCGTTCCATACTTCTAGGCGTTTCCAGAATTAACTTAGTTACTGCTATAAAATTAGAACTACAGATACACGTGTATAGCTTCCCATATGCGCGTGTATATGTGAGTGACACTTCCACAGATAATTGCCTACTTTTGGGAGCATCTCATATAAGATATATACATGTGTTTGTGCGTCTCTTCTCCGCTGAGTGTACGTACATATGGGTAGACATATTGATTGATTCGTTTATGTAGATACAAGTGACTGCCTGCTTTACTGTCGTTGTGGCTTCATTTACTTAGCATCAGACTAGTGATGTGAGTATCACTTAGTGTCATTAGTATTCGTCACAATCTAGATATAATAATGAACAGCAGAAGTACTGTTAATAAAAGCAATACTATAAAAATCTAATATTACTAAGCTCTTAAGCGCGCCTATAAATATTCAACACAATTAGGATTAAAAGGCATATAGAATTAGTGGGTACCTAAATGATGAATAAAGTAGTAGCAACAAAAAGGCAATAATTAGAGACCAATTGCAAAGCGAGAAGCGGGGCATTACACTAGCATAAAGTATGAATTTTGGAGATTTCGTTTTCAATACCCAGCTCCCGAGAAGCTAGCTGATGAAGAAGTGAAATTAGAAAACATGCCCTATTAACCAACGCCACGTGTAAACTTTGCAATTTTCTCTACTATTAATAACAAAAAAAAAATTGTATAAAGCAATATCAGCATGTCTCGCTAATTAAATACAAAAAAAAAATTCTTTGAAAAATGTTTATAAAAAAGTCCAGTTTTGGATAATTTCTGAATGAGTGAATTTTTCGAAATTTTCTTATTTATTTCGCTGAACATTTTATCTCAATTGTTCCAAGTTCAATTTTGTTTTTTTGTTCTTAAAAGTTATAGATTCTCATATAATTCTATAAGGAAAATATATGTATGTATGTATATATTCAAAATTAAAATTAATAGTTTATCACTTAAAAATAAAAGTAAATTGATACATTGTTTTGAATATTGACTAACAGTTTGGGGTATACATGTGTCGGTAAAATGAACTTGGTTAATGCGGTAAAATTTCCCAAGTATCCCATATTTCCAATGCTTCCCCTGTATCTTGACAGCGCATCGGTATGAAGTCCTATTTTTTTGGTATGTAAGCTAAGGTCCAATAATACAAAAATTCTACAATTTTCGATCGGATTTGGAGATATAAAAACATTTTCGTAGTAAACTTGTGAAATTATATAACTAATGGCGTACACCCTAATGTATATACACATATGCATGTGTGACTATACATACACCAACAAATATGATGCTGTTAGTGTGCATTAAATAAAATATCATCTATCTTTAAATTGTATTGTGACTCAGAAAAAAAAAGTTTTCAGCTTAAGATATTTCATTTTAATTTTTTTTAAATGCATATTAAAGTTTGAGTTAAGAAATTGATTGTAGGGGTGTATATATGTATGTATGTATGCATGAATATAAATTCATTTTTTAATTAATGACTGTAGTTCAATTTTACGCTTGAAGATGTTAGGAAAGTGCATGACTTGCAATCAAAAGTTTTTTTGTTTTAAATAGATTAGTTTTTTAAAAAGTTGCATTGTCAATAAGAAATGTGTAATTGAGATTGTTAAGCTTGAAATTAAGGCACTTACTGTTAATTTTCAAAAAATTCCATATTACTCAGACCGCTCTTTCATCTGCAACTTTTCCTCTTTCATTGCATTGCTATCTGGTTGAAAACTACGTGCCAGGTCTAAGATGGTCCCCTACTCCTGCGGTAAGTATTTCCGACTATCAAAATTACGTGCGCCACATAGCGGAACATTTTGCGCTAAGTATTTCAAAGCTAAAAATTTCAAGTTCATAGCTCTGAGAAGCTATAAAAACTGATCGTAATGTTTCGTATGTCGAATACCAAGTCCCTAAGACGTCGTAAATTTTTCTATCTTGATATTAGCGCCAGCATTGAAGTGTGTTGCGGGGTTACAACTTATAGCTCACTTTGATGTTTGTGAAAAATTTTTGCAAAATTCCTTAAGAAATATCACATTCTGGTTCTTAGTATGCATTGCCATCTGAACAATATTCTAAATTGCATACTCCCAGATCAATGAGAAGCCACTAAAAAATCGTTAGCAAGCTTCCCATTTTCGCATGTAATCCCTTAAATACATCGATCTTTGCGCCATTTATCGGCATTTTGACCCCATTATTTGCAATGTTTTAATTGTAATATACATTTGAATGGATTTTGCATTTTCAAGAGTCTACCCGGACTCACTGTCACCACAAAGTTGGGTAATTTTTGCTGTCCCGTACAAACGCATGCCTATTTTGAATTTTTCATCACGCACGAGCAAATATTTTAAAAGCAAGTTTATTATTTTAATTTAGATATGAACTAAACAATATTAATGCACTAAATAGTTTAACTCAAGGAACTATAGTTTTAAGGACGAAAACTGAAAAAATTGCATACGATTTTCCCCGTACCAATCGTGGAATGCTCCATACGCATAGACAGCATACCTACTTTCGACTCGTTTTTCTTTGTTTAGTTGCTTAACTTTTTTAATTTAAATATTAACTTTTTTTCTATGAAATATTTTTTCGATTGCTGATTATTTGTTTATTCACTGTTTTAGTTTTTTTCGCGTTGTTTGATATTTAAATAAAATGTTTTTTTTATCGCTTATATTCCTACATGTGCCGTAGTTATTTGAGATTTTTAAAAATTATTTTTCTCTGTAAGCAGGCAGCGCAAATAACGATGCCTTTTCAAATTTTACTGAAGCGTCAAATTTTTTCTTATATTTTTATAGCAATTGTGAAGCTGTTCTTTTTTGATATTTTTATTTTGAATTTAGATATAACATGGACGCCTTTTTTAGCTTAAGTACTTAATGTTAAAGTTAATGAGCTCGAATAAAACCGAACTTATTTTTGTGTATTGATTTCTTAGTAAAATATCAGCCTATTTTGGGTGCCGTTTAGAACGTTTAGAAAATGCTCTATCTCAAAAAAGTTTAGAATAACGCTTTATTTCAAAAGCGCCATATCTCAGAACTCGGTTGTATAATGCTCTATCTCAGATTTTGTTTCAAATACGTCCTATATGAGCTTAAATTCAATATATTTTGACATTAGCTGTGGCGAGATATTAGATAGGGCGTTCTCCTACCGAATTCAGCTATAGGGCGTTGTTGAAGCAAATGTTGAATTTGAGTGTTTTCGAAATATATTCTGATAGGGTGTTTTCGATCTGGCAGCCAAGATAGAGTGATATTACACTCAGCTGACATAAATCCTTATGTCTTAATTTAAAAAGAAACATAATCTTAGTCCAAAGTAACTATCTTTTCTGGCCCACAAACTTGAGCTAAAAAAACCTGAATTTTTTAGTAAAATCCATATTCTTAACGGTTCCTGATTCAAATAATTTTTTTTTTTTACTTTTAATAATTTTGTTTTGAATACAAATTAATAAGGTTGGATTGATTATGTGACAGTGTCGATTTAAAATGATAAAGAATTGGTAATTAGCTATTATAATTTTCTAATATTTGCTCTCTTGATTAGTTTGCTCTTACTTATACATACCTAAATAATATAACAAAATTAAATCAGAAACAAATATTATTAGGTTTTGATGATGTATTATGCATCGGTTGATATTTTCATTTGAGACCAAAATTCATCGAAAAAAAGAACAAATATTCAAAATAAGAAATATTTTTTGTTTGTTTTAAATCACATTTACACAAAATTTTGGGTGAAAGATACCAAATGCCGCGAATTTTCTGATAAAATCGCATTCTCAAAACGACACATTTTATTACTGAAACAAATCCGGCGAAAACACAATGGATAAACGACGTAACATATCTTAGTGCTGCACCAGAGTTATAAAAAGCCGTTTTTACTAGTTCTTTAAAAGCCAAACTGGCATTTCTACCAGCAACTACCTTGCTTTTTGATAAATTTTTCTTTTTCTATTGAACTATAGCTTAATCAATTACGTCAGTGCATTTTCTTGCTATGGATTGGTGTCCTCGCAGTCGAGTCATGCAGGGAAGGTTAAGCGAGATGCGAATGAGGCCAATGTAAACGCTTTCAAATGACTCATTTGGAAATATGCATTTGAGGCCAGTGAAAATGTAATAATATTGGTATACAAACAATTAGGCAATTCACTAGGACCCTATTCGTTGTAAAACCTTAAATTTTTGGTTGTTTCCGTGGTTTCCTTCATAAAGTTTGATTAAAACATAGCACATACGATCAATAGGAGAACTTTTTTATTGCCTTAATGTCTTTATATTAAAAACAAGTAAGGAAGGCTAAGTTCGGGTGTAACCGAACATTACATACTTAGTTGAGAGCTGTGGAGACAAAGTAAGGGAAAATCACCATGTTGTAAAAAGAACCTAGGGTAACCCTGGAATGTGTTTGTATGACATGTGTATCAAATGGAAAGTATTAAAGAGTATTTTAAGAGGAAGTGGACCATAGTTCTATAGATGGACGCCGTTTCGAGATATCGCCATAAAGGTGGACCAGGGGTGACTCTAGAATTTATTTTGTACGATATGGGTATCAAATGAAAGGTATTAATGAGTATTTTAAAGGGCGTGGGCCTAAGTTCTATAGATGAACGCCGTTTCGAGATATCGCCATAAAGATGGATCAGGGGTGACTCTAGAATTTGTTTGTACGATATGGGTATCAAATGAAAGGTGTTAATGAGTATTTTAAAAGGGCGTGGGCCTTAGTTCTATAGGTGGATGCCTTTTCAAGATATCGCCATAAAGGGGGACCAGAGGTGACTCTAGAATTTGTTTGTATGATATGGGTATCAAATGAAAGGTGCTACTGAGCATTTTAAGAGGGAGTGGGCATTAGGTCTATAGGTGGACGCCTTTTCGAGATATCGCCATTAGGGTGGGCCAGGGGTGACTCTAGAATTTGTTTGTACGATATCGGTATCAAATGAAAGGTGTTAATGAGTATTTTAAAAGGGCGTGGGCCTTAGTTCTATAGGTGGATGCCTTTTCAAGATATCGCCATAACGGGGGACCAGGGGTGACTCTAGAATTTGTTTGTATGATATGGGTATCAAATGAAAGGTGTTAATGAGAATTTTAAAAGGGCGTGGGCCTTAGTTCTATAGGTGGACGCCTTTTCGAGATATCGCCATAAAGGTGGACCAGCGGTGACTCTAGAATTTGTTTGTACGATATGGGTATCAAATGAAAGCTGTTAATGAGTGTTTTGAAAAGGAGTGATCCTTAGTTCCATAGGTGGACGCCGTTTCGAGATATCGCCATTAGGGTGGGCCAGGGTGACTCTAGAATGTGTTTGTACGATATGGGTATCAAATGAAAGGTGGTAATGAGTATTTTAAAAGGGAGTAATCCTTAGTTCTATAGGTGGACGCCTTTTCGAGATGTCGGCCATTAGGGTGGGCCAGGGGTGACTCTAGAATGTGTTTGTACGATATGGGTATCAAATGAAAGGTGGTAATGAGTATTTTAAAAGGGAGTAATCCTTAGTTCTATAGGTGGACGCCTTTTCGAGATATCGCCATAAAGGTGGACCAGGGGTGACTCTAGAATGTTTGTACGATATGGGTATCAAACGAAAGGTGTTACTGAGCATTTTAAGAGGGAGTGGGCATTAGGTCTATAGGTGGACGCCTTTTCGAGATATCGCCATAAAGGTGGACCAAGGGTGACTCTAGAATGTTTGTACGATATGGGTATCAAACGAAAGGTGTTACTGAGCATTTTAAGAGGGAGTGGGCATTAGGTCTATAGGTGGACGCCTTTTCGAGATATCGCCATTAGGGTGGGCCAGGGTGACTCTAGAATGTATTTGTACGATATGGATATCAAATTAAAAGTATTAGTGAGGGTTTTAAAAGCGACTGGCCCTTAGATGTATATGTGAAGGCGTTCTCGCGATATCGACCAAAATGTGGACCAGGTGATCCAGAAAATCATCTGTCGGGTACTGCTAATTTATTTATATATGCAATACCACTAACAGTATTCCTGCCAAGATTCCAAGGGCTGTTGATTTCGCCTTGTAGAACTTTTTCATTTTCTTCTACTTAATATGGTAGGTGTCACACCCATTTTACAAAGTTTTTTCCAAAGTTATATTTTGCGTCAATAAACCAATACAGTTACCATGTTTCATCCCTTTTTTCGTAGTTGGTATAGAATTATGGCATTTTTTTCATTTTTCGTAATTTTCGATATCGATAAAGTGGGCGTGGTTATGGTCGGATTTCGGCCATTTTTTATACCAAGATAAAGTGAGTTCAGATAAATATGTGGGCTAAGTTTAGTAAAGATATATCGGTTGTTGCTCAAGTTATTGTGTTAACGGCCGAGCGGAAGGACAGACGGTGGACTGTGTATAAAAACTGGGCGTGGCTTCCACCGATTTCGCCCATTTTCACAGAGAACAGTTACCGTCACAGAATCTATGCTTCTACCAAATTTGAGAAGGATTGGTAAATTTTTGTTCGACTTATAGCATTAAAAGTATTCTAGACAAACTAAATGAAAATGGGCGGAGCCACGCCCATTTTGAAATTTTCTTTTATTTTTGTATTTTGTTGCATCATATCATTACTGGAGTTGAATTTTGACTTAATTTACTTATATACAGTAAATATATTAAATTTTTTGTTAAAATTTGAATTAAAAAAAATTTTTTTTTAAAAAGTGGGCGTGTTCTTCATCCAATTTTGCTAATTTTTATTTAGCAGATATATAGTAATAGTAGTAACGTTCCTGCCAAATTTCATCATGATATCTTCAACGACTGCCAAATTACAGCTTGCAAAACTTTTAAATTACCTTCTTGTAAAAGTGGGCGGTGCCACGCCCATTGTCCAAAATCTTACTAATTTTCTATTCTGCGTCATAACGTCAACCCATCTACCAAGTTTCATCGCTTTAATCTCCTTTGGCAATGAATTATCGCATTTTTTCGGTTTTTCGAAATTTTCGATATCGAAAAAGTGGGCGTGGTTATAGTCCGATATCGTTCATTTTAAATAGCGATCTGAGATGAGTGCTCAGGAACCTACATACCAAATTTCATCAAGATACCTCAAAATTTACTCAAGTTATCGTGTTAACGGACGGACGGACGGACGGACGGACGGACGGACGGACATGGCTCAATCAAATTTTTTTTCGATCCTGATTATTTTGATATATGGAAGTCTATATCTATCTCGATTCCTTTATATATGTACAACCAACCGTTATCCAATCAAACTTAATATACTCTGTGAGCTCTGCTCAACTGAGTATAAAAATTTGATGTTGATAGCAGCGTAGCACATAAGTTCATGTCTCAGCTAGTAATCACAACTCGTTTTGTAACGAGTTATTTAACCACTGCCGCGAGTCTTCAATAATTGCCGCTAGATGGGTCTAACTCTCCTTTACGCGCCTAGCCTAGAGAGTTACAAACAAGCATACATCCAAGTGAAGCTTATATAAACGTGTTAAAGAAGCGTTTATTTTGTCGAAATTAAAAATAGGAAAATTTAAACCGTTTCAAAACAGGTAAAAAGCCAGATTTGCTCATGATCGAAAACAAAAAAAAAAACAAGTAAGGAAGGTTAAGTTCGGGTGCAACCGAACATTACATACTCAGTTGAGAGCTATGATGACAACATAAGGGAAAATAACCATGTAGGAAAATGAACCGAGGGAAACCCTGGAATGTGTTTTTATGACATGTGTATCAAATGAAAGGCATTAAATAGTATTTTATGAGGGAGTGGGCCATAGTTCTATAGGTAGACGCCATTTAGGGATATAGCCATAAAGGTGGATCAGGGTTGACTCTAGAATGCGTTTGTACGATATGGGTATCAAACGAATGGTGTTAATGAGTATTTTAAAAGGGAGTGGGCCTTAGTTCTATAGGTGGATGCCGTTTCGAAATATCGCCATAAAGGTGGACCAGGGGTGACTCTAGAATGTGGTTGTACGATATGGGTATCAAAAGAAAGGAGTTAATGAGTATTTTAAAAGGGAGTGGACCTTAGTTCTATAGGTGGACGCCTTTTCGAGGTATCGCAATAAAGGTGGACCAGGGGTGACTCTAGACTTTGTTAGTATGATATGGGTATCAAATGAAAGGTGTTAATGAGTATTTTAAAAGGGAGTAATCCTTAGTTCCATAGGTGGACGCCGTTTCGAGATATCGCCATAAAGGTGGGCCAGGGGTGACTTTAGAATATGTTTGTACGGTATGGGTATCAAATGAAAGGTGTTAATGAGTATTTTAAAAGGGAGTAATCCTTAGTTCTATAGGTGGACGCCGTTTCGAGATATCGCCACAAAGGTGGCACAGGGGTGACCCTAGAATTTGTTTGTACAATATGGGCATCAAACGAATGGTGTTAATGAGTATTTGAAAAGGGAGTGGGCCTTAGTTCTATAGGTGGATGCCGTTTCGAAATATCGCCATAAAGGTGGACCAGGGGTGACTCTAGAATGTGTTTGTACGATATGGGTATCAAAAGAAAGGAGTTAATGAGTATTTTAAAAGGGGGTGAACCTTAGTTCTATAGGTGGACGCCTTTTCGAGGTATCGCAATAAAGGTGGACCAGGGGTGACTCTAGACTTTGTTAGTATGATATGGGTATCAAATGAAAGGTGTTAATGAGTATTTTTAAAAGGGAGTGGGCCTTCGTTCTATAGGTGTTCGCCTTTTCGAGATATCGCCATAAAGGTGGACCAGGGGTGACTCTAGAATTCGTTTGTGCAATATGGGTATCAAACGAAAGGAGTTAATGAGTATTTTAAAAGGGAGTGGGTCTTAGTTCTATAGTTGGACGCCTTTTCGAGGTATCGCAATAAAGGTGGACCAGGGGTGACTCTAGACTTTGTTAGTATGATATCGGTATCAAATGAAAGGTGTTAATGAGTATTTTTAAAAGGGAGTGGGCCTTCGTTCTATAGGTGTTCGCCTTTTCGAGATATCGCCATAAAGGTGGACCAGGGGTGACTTTAGAATATGTTTGTACGATATGGGTATCAAATGAAAGGTGTTAATGAGTATTTTAAAAGGGAGTGGGCCTTAGTTCTATAGGTGGACGCTGTTTCGAAATATCGCCATAAAGGTGGACCAGGGGTGACTCTAAAATGTGGTTTGTACGATATGGGTATCAAATTAAAGGTATTAATGAGAGTTTTAAAAGGGAGTGGTGGTAGTTGTATATGTGAAGGCGTTTTCCAGATATCGACCAAAGTGTGGACCAGGGTGACCCAGAACATCATCTGTTGGATACCGCTAATTTATTTATATATGCAATACCTGCCAAGATTTTAAGGGATTTTTATTTCGTCCTGCAGAACTTTTTCATTTTCTTGTACTTAATATGGTAGGTGTCACAACCATTTTATAAAGTTTTTTCTAAAGTTATATTTCGCTTCAATAAAACAATCCAATTACCTTACCATGTTTCATCCCTTTTTTCGTATTTGGTATAGAATTATGGCATTTTTTTTCGTTTTTCGTAATTTTCGATATCGAAAAAGTGGGCGTGGTCATAGTCGGATTTCGTTCATTTTTCATACCAAGATAAAGTGAGTTCAAGTAAGCACGTGAACTAAGTTCATTAAAGATATGTCGAAGTTTGCTCAAGTTATCGTGTTAACGGCCATGCGGAAGGACAGGCGGACGACTGCGTATAAAAACTGGGCGTGGCATTAACCGATTTCGCCCATTTTCACAGAAAAGAGTTAACGTCATAAAATCTATGCCCCTACCAAATTTCAAAAGGATTGGTTAATTTTTGTTCGACTTATGGCGTTAAAAGTATCCTAGACAAATTAAGCAACGCCCATTTTGAAATTTTCTTTTACTTTTGTATTTTGTTGCACTATATCATTACTGGAGTTGAATGTTGACATAATTTACTTATATGCTGTAAAGATATTAAATTTTGTGTTAAAATTTTACTTTAAAAAAAAATTTTTTTAAAAGTGGTTGCAATACAGCGTCGAAACGCGTAGGATGAAGAAGTAAACATTTGTTTTATTTTAAAGGAAAGCCGGCCAGAAAGCTCCAAAAAAGTACTAATATAAATCGTTCCCGAAATGGGCTAGCACCTTAATGGTGCTGTGTTACCGGGGCGTACCGGATCAGTATCCGGCAAAGGACCATCACATTGATAACACTCCCCAAAGCCTTCTGGGAGCAACCTTATCGCTACAACAACAACAGCAACAACTGAATCAATTACCAGCGTGTTCAAAAGGTATGTAAAGACGCGCAATTGAACTAGTACCGTATTTTCATGCGATCAATGTGGATAAGACAAGCAAGAAAAACGGCAAAACGACAAATACTACCGATCACCTGATTTTTACATATACTATGACGTTCTCGTCCTGCTAAAGATAGCCTGTCGAATGCGCCGCCATATTGAACATCCCGGCAAATCACGGCCAAAATGCTAAAAGTTGCCATCTTGAACATCCTGTCATAATAAAACAAATAGACAACATTGGTTAATTCTTTTTAGTTCTATAAATAGGACAAAAAGCAAAAATACCAGTTTCGTTGAAACCGCCAACAAAAAGCATAACTTTAACACATGATTACATACACAGTATGTACTGTGCAAAAGAATAAAATATGCAAGGAAGGTAATTGGGATAAAAAACGAAGGCATAACGTGGCTGAATGCGTTTGTAACACTTCAACCATTGTAGGAGTGCGGGTTCAAGTCCCACTACCGAGAGGAAAGGCTTTGAAAAGATGTACAAGATATAATCGAAACAGCTGTTGCCTTGCCCTTTCTGATATCACGTTGTTTAAAGTATTCCCAAATTATTAAATAAATCCTGTGAGGCAGTTGACTTGAAAGATACCTGTTTAAATGTTCGGAGCTAGTGTGCTAATAAACAAAGCCAAAATTTTCTTGCCAAATAATCACAGACAAATTTCTTGGAAGTATATTGGAGTTGTTTGCCTTAAAAAAACAAAAAAAAAAAAAAAGCTTTTAATTGACACCCGTCCTAGAACATTTTCATAACAAATATAAACGTTTGTATCTACAGCAGCAAACACGAAAGTAGCATTGGAAATTTTCTAATAAAATTTCTTGTATTAAATTCTCCTTTGTTGTTAGGTAATTTCAGTAATTTAATAAAAAAAAATTGTGAATTTTATAGATGAGATTATGCAAAACAAACTCAAAAACGTCTTTGGAGTATATGCGAAAATTCGATAAAATTTTACAAAAAATTTCGAATAATTTATTTAGAGTTTTCTGCAATTTTTTAGTATGTGGTTTTGTAGCCCAATTAATAACTTTAGTCCAACAATGTAAAAGTTATAGGCCGCTCGAGCTTCGCATTGATTTTTGAAAATTTTTTTTCGAACTGTTTTTCACTTTGTTTTCCATTCACAAAATAAAGCTATGCGCTCTTGCCAATAAATGCTACTTTGGTTTAGGTAGGGAATTGAAAAGTAAAGTTACCTCTCGGCAAACGAAAATGATGTTCCACAAGTCAATTATCGTACCCGTCCTGCTATATGAAGCAGACGCATGGACCAGTACAACGCCAGATGAAATTTTCGAGAGAAAAGTTATTTTAAAGATTAAAGGATCTCGACGCGTTGGCGATGGCGAGCAACGAAGAACATTTAACGATATGCTGTACTAGCTTTACGCATATCCCAACATAGTCCAGCGAATTATAGCACAGCGGCAACGCTGGCTAGGCTATGTTATGCGATTGAAAGATGATACACCGGCTAAGAGAGTATTTAAATCGGTTTACACCTATGGAAGCAGGGGAAGAGGGCGGTTCCCACTCTGCTGGAAGGACCAGGCCAACCCAACGAAGAAGCGACTGGCGCGACTTTTTGGACGGAGATTCGTTTAAATCGTTAAGTAAATAAGTATGAGTTGAGTTTTTTTGAGCAACAATTGATAGGGCTACAAAATTGCATACTATATATAAAAAATTTAGAAAATTCTAAATAAACAGTTCGAAGTTTTCGTATTTTTTTAACGTTTCGTTTTTGAGATTGCTTTGCATAGTTTCGTAGTTAAATAAAAATTGTATCGACGAGATTTGATTAAAGCTAAGGACACACTGAGCGGCGCGATATGTAGCGGCAGCGACGCTTCACCTTTTTTGCCTATTTGATCAAAATTGCATTGGGAAAAAAGAAGCGGTAAAGATGGGTTTGATGGTGAATGAGGACAAAACGAAGTACCTGATGTCATCGAGCAAAGAGTCAGCGCATACGCGCCTTGGCTACCACGCTACTGTTGGCAGCCATAATTTCGAAATAGTAAAAAACTTCGTTTATTTGGGAACCAGCATCAACACTAGCAACAACATCAGCACTGAAATCCAGCGAAGAATCAATCTTGCCAATAAATGCTACTTTGGACTAGGTAGGCAATTGAAAAGTAAAGTCCTCTCTCGGCGATCGAAAATCATACTCTACAAGTCACTTATCTTACCCGTCCTGCTATATGGGGCAGAAGCATGGACCCTGACATCAACAGATGAAGCGGCTTTGGGAGTGTTCGAGAGAAAAGTTCTTCGAAAGATTTGTGGACCTCTACGCGTTGGCGATGGCGAGTACCGAAGAAGATTTAATGATGACCTGTACGAGCTCTACGCAGACATCAACATAGTCCAGCGAATTAAAACGCAGCGGCTCCGCTGGCTAGGCCATGTTATGCGAATGAAAGATGATGCTCCGGCCAAGAAAGTGTTTCTATCGGAACCCTCCTATGGAAGCAGAGGTAGAGGGCGGCCCTACTCCGTTGGAAGGACCAGGTGGAAAACGATTTACACTCCCTTGGCGTGACCAATTGGCGCCGGTTGGCGGAGCGAAGGAGCGACTGGGGCGCCTTGTTGGACGGCCATAACCGTTTAGACGGTTAAGCGCCAATTTAGTAAGTAAGTAAGATCAAGATTGCCGGTCTTGGCTGCGCCGCGCAGTGGTGTTGCCGCAAGGTGTGAATTGCTTCATAAGAATATTTTGCAGCGTAGTGTAGTGCAGCTCAGTGTGTTCGAAGCCTAAAGGTCTCACTGTTTTTTTCTTAATCGCTGCTTTAAAATTGTATTTTTAATATTATTATCATATATTAAACACGATATTAAAAATAGGCCATAACCACAATACAAATTAATTTAATGTAGTGAGTTATAAAAATCGTCTCATGAATAAAACATAAGTTATCGATATAGCAATCAGTTTATTCAATTTATGCTTTGCAAAAGGCAATTTTAATATTAATTTCGATTAAAAAAGCGATGAAAGCAAATAAAGAAATAGGCTAACGCCGTATTGTGCCTTTTTTTGTAATGATAGTAACGATTTATAAAAGATAACGATTAAGATAACTTTCCTTCAATAATGGCCTACAGAGTTCGTGTTGGATTCATCAACCTTCAATCGTCAAGGTAGGTACACTGAAAGAAAAAGGCTGGTGAAATCAACCGAAATACGGGTCAATTCAACCGAAATTTCTGTTAATTTTTATCCATCGCAACAAGATGTTGAATCAACTGTGCACAAATCGTTGATTCGTAATTGACCGTTTTAGTAGTCAAATGAACAAAAAAAGTTGTTGCGACAGCTTTGTACGAAAGTACCTATATTGCCATATAAATAAATAAATGTAAGACGCGCTAACCTCTGAGGAGATCTAGGGCCGGGTTTCTCGTCCAATTTGCGTCGTACCCATGTTGATTTTCCCTACAAATTGGCCGGACGGGACCTACATGTTTTATGCCGACTCCGAACGGCATTTGCGAGGCAGGTGAGGCACTGAGAACTTTTCATGGCGAAAATACACCCGGAGTGCTTGCCAAACACTGCCGAGGGGCGATCCCGCTTAGAACAATTTTCTTGTAATTGAGAAGCCTTATTTTTAAATTTTTGATGTTACTTTGCCCGGGGTGCGAACCCAGGGCATACGGTGTGGCAGGTGGAGCACGCTACCATCACACCACGGTGACACTTACTAACCGAACGTCAATTGGGCTTACATCAAATATGCTGGTACACATTAAACATTATACACTTTATTATTTGATTAAACGCACTTTCACCAAATTTTATATTTTATAATTTATTTAATTCATAGTAGTCACAAAACTGATTCTCAATTCTTTCGGTTGCAGTTCAGCTCACTCTCAATTTCTTCTCTCGCATGTAGTTGGCACACTTGATTGTTTCGAACAAAACTTTTAGTATAAATGTTTGACATAACATTTTAAATAGAGAACTTGTAAAAACCAAATGGCTAGAGTAACTTTACATATAATTCGTCAAGTTTAATTTTCGTAACACTTTAAGTTGAAACCATTCCAAAACAACTCTAAACTTTTATTTTGTCAGAAACATCAACATTACAAAAGGATGTTTTTTATTATCTTATTAAATTCGTTCGCGTGAGTGAAAATTCGGAAAAACTTGAACAAAATGTTACTAACTTTGGAAAAATCCTGTTCGCTCAAACAAAACTTTTGCAACAAGAGGGCGCAATTTTGCATTTTGCTTGGAGGAGAAGTTGCAAAATTGTACCCGATAAATAGGTGTCCCGGTATCTGATAATTTTTTGCACGGCAAATTCAAAAAAAATTTGTTTTTCGTTTTGTATTGATAATTGAAAAACTAGTTTTTTGTTGTTTTTCCCATTTTGTGTGTTTTTTCGATTTGGTGGTTTTCTTATTTTGGTATTTTTTTTTAAACAAGTGACACCATCGTCATATGTACAAAGTAGAGAGCGCAGTGAGCGTAAAATTCTCTTCGAAATTTGCTCATGTATTGACTGTTGATCGCTGTTGAAATGACCAGTGAGATCAGTTGTGTTAACAGAAAAATCGGTTAGATTGACCAGGAATCTGTCCATTTTACAGAATTTTGTTAACTTAAGAGCGACAATTTCTCTTCTGTTGAAATGACTAAACTAATTTGTTCGTTTGACAAAGAACTCGGTCGAATTAACCGTAATTCGATCAATTTCATCGAATCTCCGTTAAGTCAAGAACAACAAAACCGATTTGTTGATTTTACTAGCACCATTTCTTTCAGTGTAGGTAGCGACGTTGTTGTTGTTGGGCCAGAGTGACTCTTGTCTCCCTTGGTAGTCAGCTTACTATTTTGCAAGGGTTGGATAGTGCATATTGATAGCAGGCTTCAGTTGGCGTAAACCAGCGAAGGTGTTTACCGAGTCTGTGTGGATTAAACAAGCTCAGGGCTTCCTTATGCTTAGTTGGATCAAGAAGCTGAGTGGGCAAGTGCCGCATCCCATCATAGTGCTTACGGCGATGTTTCTAATCGCTTTTGGAGGTGGGTTAGGTCAAACAGTTGTTTGCTCAGCAGTTCATTATGCTATTTTATGTTGAGCTCTTTTACTTTTTTTATGTTCAGTGGTAATGAAAAGACATCCCGTGGCAGTTCTGAGTGCAGTATTTTGGACTTGAGGATTTTGCTGCAGCTTTGTACTTTAGATACGATTTCGGAGGCATGTGCCTTGAAGGTGAGCGAGTTATCGAACGTTACGCCAAGATATTTGGGTGACTGACAGTCGGTAGCGTAATGCAATCGACGTCGTAAAAACAGAGTGCTAGATTGCGTAAGGTGAAGAAAGCAGATATACTGGGGAGATAGCTATTTATTTGGGAAACAAGTTCATCTTTTGAAGGGCCCTAGTCCTGTAAACATTATAGAAATTATAGTTGCTCCTCCTGTTGGGGAAGGTAGCTTTGATAACTAGAAATTAAACAGAAGTTGGGATTGGACGTTGCCCTGTGGCAGCCCTGCTTAATTCTCCTAGATTTTGAGGTTTCGTTCCATTAGATAATTTGTGGTCGAGCTTTTTAAACAATTGGGATAAACCTGTGACGTGTAATAGTGTCAATGGAACTAACGTCAATTGACATTAATTCGCTTTTGTTATTAATTCCGAATCCGAAAGAGAACTAATGTCAATTGACTTAAAATCGATTTAAGACTATTTAACGCCGCCCATGCAAAAAGGAGCTGGGAGAAATGAGGCAATGAAATGCGTTGATGATTTTAGACCGTCCGAATCTGGTGTTGAGATGGCTAGAATTATATATTATTTATTCGCGCTATTTTTAATTTAAAATTTTAATTTCATGTTATTGTTTGAAGACCACCGTGTCCCTGAATTTGCCGGAAGAACGTCATATCTACCAATTCTGTTGTAAAACGTCCTCTGATGACGAAATATTGCATATTTTTTGCATTACAAAATATCACTACTCTCCGTAATCTGATATATGTATATATGTATGTACATAAGTAACAGACCATCTCATTTTTAAATAGCAGATATAAAATCGTAAATCTCGACATTGTGTTAACTTATTGGCATAACGGTAACGCTTGTTTACACACCTTAAAAATTAAATTTTGCTTTGTAGCAGATTCCTTTTCGTATGCTCTAAAGTTACAGAATATGAAAAGAAAAATGAAAAAAAACGTGATTCAATTCCCTTCAATGCATTCGTATATTTTTGCATTCTCTTGTCTTTGAATTTGTTTAAAATTTATTTTAACTGTTAAATGCGTGTGGATTATAAATTGCATTGCTAATTATAAATCTTACTTTACGCATAGCATATAAGAGAAAAATAAAATGTGATATACCATTGCCGTTATAAATTTTTTATTTCCAAGAATTATTCTTATTTACAGTTGTGTAATTTGTATGTATGCATGTAATATGTATCCGTATCCCTGTTATACCTGTTTGCCTTATGTTTTGTTTATATTTTTGTTTTTTGGAACATATGAACTAATATTTAAATTTATCCCATTTTATGGTATCTTTCTTTGTCTTTTGGTAAAACTGTTTTGCGAGTTATTTGTTTGATCATTGAAATTTTGCTGATTGCTTTGCTGGTGACAGCGCTCAATTTGCTGTTTTTATACCCAGCTGAGCAGAGCTCACAGAGTATATTAACTTTGTTCGCATAACGGTAATCCGTAATGGCATAAACGAATCGAGATAGATATATACTTCTATATATCAAAATGATCTGGGTGAAAAAAGAAATTCATTTAGCCATGTCCGTCCGTCCGTCTGTAAACACGATAACTTGATTAAATTTTGAGGTATCTTGATGAAATTTTGGTATGTAGGTTCCTGGGCGCTCATCTCAGATCGCTATTTAAACTGAACGAAATCGGACTACAACCACGCCCACTTTTTCGATATCGAAAATTTCGAAAAACCGAAAAAGTGCTATAATTCATTACCAAAGGCGGATAAATCGATGACGCAAAATAGAAAATTAGAAAATTTTGGACAATGGGCGTGACACCGCCCACTTTTAAAAGAAGGTAATTTAAAAGTTTTGCAAGCTGTAATTTGGCAGTCGTTGAAGACATCATGATGAAATCTGGTAGGCACGTTACTCCTATTACTATATGTGTGCTAAATAAAAATTAGTGAAATCGGATGACGAACACGCCCACTTTAAAAAAAAAATTATTTAAAGTCAAATTTTAACAAAAAATTCAATATCTTTACAGTATAAAAGTAAATTATGTCAAGATTCAACTCCAGTTATGATATGGTGCAACAAAATACAAAGTAAAAAGAAAATTTCAAAATGGGCGTAACTCCGCCCTTTTTCATTTAATTCGTCTAGGATACTTTTAATGCCCTAAGTCGAACAAAAATTTACCAATACTTGTGAAATTAAATAGGGACATAGATTCTATGTGAAAATGGGCGAAATCGGTTGAAGCCACGCCCAGTTTTTATACACAGTCGACCGTCTGTCCTTCCGCTCGGCCGTTAACACGATAACTTACGCAAAAAACGATATATCTTAACTAAACTTAGTTCACATACTTATCTGAAGTCACTTTATCTTGGTATACAATATGACCGAAATCCGACTAAGACCACGCCCACTTTTCCGATATCGAAAATTACGAAAAATGAAAAAAATTCCATAATTCTGTACCTAATATGAAAAAAGAGATGAAACATGGTAATTGGATTGGTTTTTTGACGCAAAATCTAACTTTAGAAAAAACTTTGTAAAATGGGTGTGACACCTACCATATTAAGTAGAAGAAAATGAAAAAGTTCTGCATGGCGAAATCAAAAGCCCTTGGAATCTTGGCAGGAATACTGCCCGAGGTATGACATATATAAATAAATTAGCGGTACCCAACAGAAGATGTTCTGGGTCACCCTGGTCCACATTTTGGTCGATATCTCGAAAACGCCTTCACATATACAACTACCACCACTCCCTTTGAAATACTCAGTAAAACCTTTCATTTGATACCCATATCGTACAAACAAATTCTAGAGCCAGCCCTGGTCCACCTTTATGGCGATATCCCTAAATGGCGTCCACTCATAGAACTAGGGCTTACTCCCTCTTAAAATACTCTTTAACACCTTTCATTTGATACACATGTCATACAAACACATTCCAGGGTTACCCTAGGTTCATTTTGCTAAATGGTGATTTTCCCTTATTTTGTCTCCAAAGCTCTCAGCTGAGTACGTAATGTTCGGTTACACCCGAACTTAGCCTTCCTTACTTGTTTGTTTTTGTAATCTACAGTGGTACATATTCGTTTAAACGCAATCTTAATTTTAAATTTAATACTTTGGCCTTCTTTTGTTTATGCATTCATAACAACAAATTCTAGCCCATATTCTTTATTAATCTAACGGAAATTTGACTGGCCTAAAAAACCTGTTTTTGTTGTTGTTGTTGTACTCTTATCATCACATATTCAAAAATACTACTACCAAAAAGTGCATATTCGTTTAAACGCAGCAAATTTATTTTTAAATAGTTATTCCTTTATTAAATTTTTACCAATTCATTTGTCCTCCATTTTTATCAATGGCTCCATATATTCGATTGGGTATCGACTTGGCTAAATTTTGCAGGAGCATACCGCTTAAATCTTCCAAGCTTCTTTAATATCCAACTTCAACTCTAATGGAGTCCTGTAGAGGTGTCGTTGAACCGTTTGGCCATACATTTTGCTCTACAAAATTCTTCTTCCGGCTTCGAATCGGGACTGCATGCAGTCCACTTCATAAGTGGAATGTTGTGTTCTGCAAGCCATTTCAAAGACCCCTTAGAAACATGAATGGCAGGGTTATCCTGTTGAAAAATGCTGTCTTCATCCATTTTGTCATCTGGAAATCAAGCGAGAGCATCGTTCAATAATTCCTTATAAACTTTAGAATTAATTTTTGGGGGGGGGGGGGGGGGGGGGTGCGAGGCAAATTTTTGCATTTCCTCTAGATGGAAATACTGCCTCCACCAATGTGCTTAACAATGACGTCCGTTTGTTAATAAAACACTATGGCGGTGACAGCGTTATGGTGTGGGCGGCATTTTCATCGAGAGGGAAACCAAAAATTTGCCTCGCACCTCCCAAAATGAGTTCTAAAGTTTATAAGGAATTATTGGACGATGCTCTCGGTGTGGTAGGCGGAGCACGCTACCATAACACCACGGTGACCGCCAAGAAAGCCAAAGTGGTAAAGTTAAAATTAAGAGTGCGTTTAAGCGAATATGTATCACTGTATGTTTAGATGCCTAAGCTACTAAAACCTGTTTATTTTATTGATCAATTTAAATAAAATGCCAAGTCATTGTTTAGAAAAGTAAAAAAAAAAATTATTTAGTGAGTTGCTTAACATTTTTTTACATGGTATAAACATGGATCAGACCTAATCGAGAAAAACGTACTTTATCATAAATATCTTTAATCTGCACTTAATTGCTTTGTCGATTTTGGATATTGTGCTAAAAGTTACCGAGTCATCCCTGTTTCGCGATAATTTTCGTAGGTTGGAAGGGATCAAGGCTCCCTCCATTTATCACTTCGAACTCAGTAGGTATCTCATCCACCAAATGGCTTCAAATATGGTTTTCGATAACAATACTTTCGGAACCGGTGCGTCATCGGCGATTCCTTTAATATGACCTAGCCATCGAATTATTTGAGCGTTTACTCGTCATAACATATATATTTTGTCGATTTTATGTCTTAAACACTTCAAGTGTCATACTGCCGCATCTAGTCACCGTTTATCATTCCAAACAAAGATGAGAAACTTGGGTACTGAGAATTTGTGTTTATTTTTCCGCCGGTACTGTATTGACCATTTTATAAAGCCTTTGATAGTAGTAGACATGAGGTCGAAAATTCAATTTGTGTTTGTACAAGAACTCGACTGCTGAGTGGAAGATCACCCTATTTTGGACTTATCTCAGAGTTTATTGCAAAATGCCAATTCTATGCTTGAATTCAATCAGTCTTGACATGAGCTGGGGGCGTGCTTTAACCGAATTCTGAGATAGGGCTTTTTCAAACATTTTTGCAGATAGGTTGTTTTCGAACTGGCTGCCGAGATAGTATGAAATTTTACCTAGTCGTCGAATTGGTCTACGTTAATATTCATTTTGTGATTAGGGTAATGAAGTTGCGATAGTCTAATACTGTTTTCACACAGAAACTTAATGATCTCATTTCACCTGCTAATGAAATCGTAAATTTTTTGCTTTCACACAGAAGTAACTGCTCGATTAGTATGAAGGATGAGACAGACAATCATGGCGGAACGATACAAGGTGGGAGCATGGTGACATACCTACAAACAAACAAAATTCCATGTACTTGTAAATTCGATGGACAAATGTCAAAATCGTACTGCGCCGGTAGTTGATGTATCAAATCAAATAAAAAAAGTTATAATCAGCTGTTCGATGCGGCCACCTTGTATCGTTCCGCCATGCAGACAATGACATTTGCTTTGACAAATGACATTTTTAAGCACTGAACACACCAAAAACTAAGAAGCGGAAACGGAATCGGAACGCTGCCAACAGAGTTGCATTGTGCTTTTGACTTCATTAGGCATTCGATTAGCTACTAATGAAATAATAATAGATTCGAATTTTGTAGGGAAGATTGAGCTCAATAAGCGTCTTAATGTAGAAAACTGCCTTTATTATTCAATAAGCCGTCTGTGTGAAAACAGTATAAGCCTTTTAAGCATAAATTAGTGAATTGCAAATAAATATTGTGAACGTTGAGTAAGTGAAAGTCATATTCTACCACTTCAGTGCGTAAGTGTGAAAAGTTCTCGAAATCGCTGATGGGCAGTGTCAGTGAAAAAAAAAATGCAATAGCGTGATGCAAAACAAAACAGTAGAGCAACAAGGTATACCAATGGAGCTGTCAAAGGATTCTTGGTTCTGAACTACTGAGCGTAAGATACGCAGTCTTTACAGCCTGACGCAGCTTGCGGATAGATTAACCATAAAAATACATAAAAAATAATGATTTGGCTTATGTATACTTCAGCTGCAAGTTGGTTTCGAAAATTTATCCGGAAATATTGTCTCATGTCAAACATTGGGGGACCAAATGAAAGTAGAAGAAAGCTGCTGATGAACATCACCTCAACCTATACAAGTTACTGCACCCCACCGACACAACTCAAAAGAAGAAATGCTGTAAGCTTGCGAGTAGCCTCCAACGATCGCACTATAATATTGTTACGAATATTAGCAACACTAAGGGGTACTGCCATCTCTAAGCCGATGCTAAGCAGTGACTGAATGCACATCAGTAATTTATTCATAATGTCTACACATATGTACGTACAAGCAGCGGAGAAGCAACGCACGAACACATGCAGATGTCTTATCTGAGATATGCAATTATAATTGTGGAAGTGTCGCTCACAAACACACGCGCATATGAGAGCTATACATCTGTAGTTATAATTATAACAGATAACCAACTAGTAGATTCTAGAACAGAAGGGCCTAGAAGATGCAACGAGGAAATCAAAGAGTATAAAAGCCTCAACAGCAGAGGCACTACAATCAGTTTTCGATTAAGCACGCTATCTGTCGGGCAATAGTAGAGTTATTTATTGTGAAGTACTTTAATAAAGGCCATTTTGCATTATTACATATTGGAGTTATTTATTCAAAAGTTTAGTTATTCGAACTTAGCAGAAGGTTGCAAATAAGAGGATTTGCAGCAAATTCGTTACAATATCAATATCAACTGTACACAAAATCACCGCTGATTGAGTAATGCACTGTTTGCTCTTTGTAGAAAAACATGTGACTCTTAAACTAAAACTACATATATAAACTCACTAAAGTCTCCAGTCCAATGGCGGCCATGTCCAAGGTCTCCTTCGGGTTCTGCCTCAAGTAAGTTAGAGGTGCACAACACCAACAAAACTTCGAATACGAATGCACCTTTTTTGTAGTAGCATTTTGAAAATGTGTATATAGTATTTGTGCGCCTCAACACTACGGACTCAATCAGTCTATGTGAGGTCCTCATGGACCGGCCAGTTCAACCTTTGTGCGCCTCCTACCAAGTCCAAGGTTCTTAGTTCCAGTCCCGCGCAAAGTAATATCAAAAATTAAGAAAAAAGTTTAAATTAGAAAAGAGTTTATCTAAGCAGCGTCGCCCCTCCGCAGTGGTTCTGAAAACGCTACGAATGTATTCTGCCATGAAAAGCCTCTCTGTGAAATTTAGCTGCAGCTGCCGTCTTAAGTCGTCAATTTGTCCTCCACGGAGGTAAATCGCGCTAAGTATTTTTTCCTTTTGTGTACAGGAAAGCAGGAACAAGTTTGGCCGTATAATTCACACAAAATCAATTTTCCTCCATTTGTTACTTTAACCTTTTTCTTAAAAAATTCTCCTATTTTCGAGCAACATTTAGATTTTATACTTAAGATTTATCAATTGTTGGCTTTAATATGGTTTCAGTTCGTATAAATGAATCGAGCAGTAAATATTTATTTGATCTTTTTTTGCGTATGGAATTTTTTGAATACGGTTTTTTTATATAACCTTCAATGCTTTCAAATGAAAATAAAATAAGTTAACAAATAATAAATATGTACTTACGAATATATATGCATGTTGATTTATTTAAGGGCGAATAAATAAAATAAAAAAGAAATTTGGGTTGCGCGTGTAGGTCGAAAGAATGCGCTAAGATCGTGATAAAAAATATTTGTTTAAAAATATATTTATTTTAAAACAAAAACAAATATGTTAATTATATTTATATCTATAGTAGAAAGTTGTTACACACATACAAGTATAATGTGATTATGCCATTGTTCAAGCAGCTTTGGAAAGTTTCAATTGCGACGACTATTAAATCAAACATCGATATCTAGTCCAATAACCAGTACGACCAGAATAACCAGATAGAACCGTCATCTCGAAAATAAATTGCCGATATATGCCAATAGTAAGGTGATTGAAATACGTAAGTAAGTTGAAGTATATCGAGAGGAACGTAAGTACCTGTCTGTTTCTATCGTCATTCATTCGTCCTTCTATCGGCTTCACTCGGCGTGACACTCGTATAGATGTCGTAAGAGTCAATGCGACAGCTGTGATCTGTTACACTGGGTTTAATTGGTTTTAACCCGAGAAAGCTGTTTGATTGTATAAATGGTCGTAGCTACAGGGGAACGAAATATTATATAAATTTTTAAATATTAAATAAATTTCTCAAGGTGAATTGCTGTTTATAATTATTTATAATATTTTATTTGTAACTTCCTGTTTGCACTAAAAGCTAATGACGCAAACACTCTGCTTTATGTTTTAACCCAATCAACATTTTTGTTTAATTTTCAATTAATTGGCATTGGAAAATGAACCACAACGTCCTAGTATTATTATTTTATCAATATTTGTTTTTGTGACACAATCACATCGCAAGCTCATGAAGGGATTTTAATAGCCATCGAAGCGGTGACGCTACCGCCACACCACGGCGTCCGCCATAAACTGAGTGATTCGGTCATATAAATAATAGTGGTCTTAGAAATTTTGGAAAGTTACCAGAACCGCCTCCTACGAGATCAATTAGGGACTATCTCTTTATTATTTCGAAATTGTTTTTGAGATAGTTTCCTGACTATTTGAGACTATATCTGTATTAGTTTTGTATTGTTTTCGGCATTGTTTCATCTATATTTTGGGAACACCTGTATTTAGTTAGCGGGACATGCTCATATTGTTTTATACAATTGTTTTTGTTATTGATATTAGAGAAAAATTACACAACTTACAAACGGCGATGATTACTAGGATATGTTACTGAATTTTACTTCTTCATCAGCTAGCACTTTGTAACTATGATGTTCTGCTAATATGGGGACGGTTCCTGGGCAATTTCAAAATCATTTTGAGGGAAGCTACGGCTCATTTCTGAAATATTTTGAGATAATGTTTCAACTATTCGAAATGTTTTTCGGGATTATCTCTGGATTATTTCTGGAAAATTTCGAGGGATCTTCGGGTTTATGTATTGATTATTTTATATATATATATATATATATATATAATATTTAGATACAATATTGGAATTATTTTCAGGGTAATTAATAAAATAATAATAAACCTGTTTCATAGTTTATTGCTCGGCATATAAGACACAGTAAATTTTCCAGTTGATTCCGAAAAATGCCAATAATTACGAATTATGTACAATGCCGTGGTAATATTCATACACACTGAGAAGTAATTTTCTAATTTATAATATTTTACAAGTGGGCTTAGAAGTGATAGTTTAGTATACATATGTTTTAACTTATGTAGTGAACTTGAACTTTTTCAAACTAAAAAAATTTATTTCTTTATCTTTTCAGGTGAGTGTTTTGCAAAAACATAAGTACAAAGACTGCATAGTTTACTTTCACTGAGTGAGTATATACATATCATAATCAAGCGCAAGAGAGAGCAAAATAGGGGACTCCAGAAAAATAACAAAAACCAGCCAATACTTATAGCAATTATGCATATTGGAATGCTATTCCACCATCACTTGTCAAATTTGGCTCAAACGAAAAAATTCACTGAAGATCGGACAACGCCAATACCGAAACCCAAACAAAATTTGACAAGGAATGATCGCTCCAATATATATCCGATAGAAGGTATTCAGAGGGAAAAAAGATTGAAGAACAGGAGAGAAGTCATAAAAAAGAGAGTAAGGCAAAGAGAGGGATAGGCAGAAAGTACGAAAAAGAGAAAGAGAACGGATGGATGGCAAAGTAAAAGTGAGGAGGAGCAGAAGAGTAGAGGAATTAAGGACGGCAATTAAAAAGACATAGAAAATCAGAATGAATAGGAAAAAAAAGAAAACAGCGGACGGGGAGACCAAAACATATTGATGTGGAGGACAGAAGGTAAGAGCAAGAGTATAGTGAGAGTAAGGGCAAGAGAAAAGCTACAAAGAACATTGAGAGAAGAGGCAGATGCAGAGAAATTAGCATAGAGAAATACAAGGCTGTGCTTCACCGCAGTGAAGCTAGAGCAGGTTTACCAGTGTACGTACAATTTTTCTTCGGAAAATTTTTTTTCTCAAAGTAATGAATACATAATCAGTGCTCATCAGAAATTAGTTCCTATAATGCAGAAATTTTCTCTGCTCTGGGATAAACATTGCGATTGCACAATTTAATGAATTGCGGAAGGCAAACCTGTATGGGCATTGTTGATGGTTCGACAGTGCAAATTGTTTGTATACAGCAATCCGACCCAATAGCACCATACAAGGACTCTGCCTCCGGAAGAAGTATGATGATGGTTCTTTCGTATTTTATTAAATTATGTTTATGATAGAACTATTAGTGATTGGCGCAACGGCATTCTTACCAAAGTTACCTTCGATTTATTGAAATCGCAAAAATAACAAATAAGAGATAATGCACCAACGGTTTGAGAACCGAAGCGATACGGACCCATTTCCAACAAGTCAAATAAACTTGGTGTTTTAGAAAAAAGTAGTGACCGCCAGCAAACATCAAATGTCTTGGGTTGAAGCCTAGGGCAAAGGCAACAACAAAAATTTTAATTAAAAACAGTTTTTCTAGGTAGGCTCGCCCCTTGGCAGTTGTTTGGCCAATCACCCGAGTGTACTTCTGCATTGAAAAGCTTGTAAGCGAAATATCATCTGCCTTGCAGCTGCTGGCAGGAGTTGGCATAAGTCATGTAGTAACCTTCCGCTAATTTGTGGGAAAAAATCAAAACGGAGAACGACGCAAACCGATAAGGAAGCTCGCCCAAATCTCCTCGGAGGTAAATCGCGCCAAATAGTTGCATATTTTTTGTATAAAAAAGTCACAAAAAGCCACTTTATCAGCTTATTCTTACACCACTCAGTTAAGCAATATTTCTTGTTATATATAAAGTTATTTTTAATTTAAATCTATTTGGTTGAAAAACCCAACAATATCCTTGTTCCACATGCCACTAAAATTTTTTGAGCGCATTTTTTTCGCGCACCAACCTCATCAGTTATTATACGCATTTACTGTGTCTTTGAATAATTTATGTCCAGTTGATGAAAAATAAACGAATAACTGGAGAAAACGATGCAGCAAAATAAATAAAATGCTTTCAAATTCAAATGTATGTACATTAGACTGGGTCGATTTATTAACCGATATCGCGCCATCGATTTTTTGATAGTATTTGGGATCAGGAAAAAAGGTTCTACTACGCATACCCAAAAAAATATTTTCGAGGTTGCGAAAAAAAAGCGAAAGGGTAAATTTTTCGACCAAAACACTCCCCAAAACCCAAAAATAATTTTTTTTTTCAAAAAACTGTTGTAAAGACGTTAGCGACTTTTCGCCATTTTTTACGCAGGTTCGAAAATTATTTTTTTGGGGTATGCCTAGTGAAACTTTTTTTCCTGAGCCCAAATCCTATCGAAAAACCGATGCCGCGATATCGGTTAACTTTCGCCCATACAAATCGACCCAGGTTAATGTACATATGTACATACATAGCTACATATGGTGGTATCTACATTCTTGCGCATATAGTACAGGTGTATGTATACATGTAAGCAGTTCGTTGTTTTTGTGTAAACATAAAGTTTTGTTTTAGTATAAAAAAGAAATGTTATATGAATTATTGTTTGCATAGAAAACTTTTTTGCACGTGATCTGACGAGCGGATACTGGCAACAACACCACCCAACTGCTTTTGCAAGTTCTTTACGTTTTTTCATTCATATCTACTGCACTTCTTATATATAAACACACCTTAGGTATATAAATAATTTATTTCAATATATATACATACATGCACAGAAAGTAAGTAAATATATATTTTTAGAATATTACGGTTGCAATATCGCGCTGCATTTTTAGTGTACCGGGTGCGGTGTACAGACCTACTTAAGCTCGCAGCTTTGAGTCCTAGGCAATTTACCTATGCATATTTATTCATATATATACACACATCCATTCAAAACTTTACATTATGCGATATTTATCTAACACAAGTATGCATACATTTTGCAGCAATTTTTTTTCTTTTTAATGTGTATGAAGATCTCTTGAGCTTTTCCACAAAACTTTGGTAAATATATTCTTCACCTGCATTTAAATTATATGTTGACATGTATGTATGTGTTTTTTTTTTTTTTTTTTTTTTTTTTTTTGTTTTACGAGGAGGAAGCATCGAAAGCCTCATAGTCAGTGTGGGACTTTAACCGCACTAAACCTCCTACCGTCTGAGTACCATTTACCCCCCGGTACTACCGTCAAGTATTCCGTCGGGAGGTAGGTTGAGCACTAAGCTCTACGTCTGTCGGGGTCACGTTGCTGTACTTAGATAGTGCCGCGGTATGGTTAACGCTGGGACTGACACGCCCTGATTACTACCTGAATGTGCTTGACGCATTCCACTTCTACGAATATTTGCAAGCCTACCTTAAACACTGTGCATATAGTGCTTGTGGCATGCTTGTGCGTTCGACTACTTGTATTGTAGGGTTTTGTTTTTTACATATGTATATATGTGTAAATAAATTATATATGTATAAATAGAATTTTTTTTTTTTTTTGTTTTTTTTTTCCACAATACGTAACGGGGCTTTCCTCGTACTTCCACCGGTTGGAGAGGTCTTCTCTCCAATCCGAGTATAAACTCTGATTGCATGTGAGACGTTTACCCTCATACTCGTTGTTTCTACGGTTGGAGAGGCCTTGTCTCCAATCCGTAGGTTTGTCGTTGCGTGTATGTTGACTGCTTTTGGTCGCACGGTTGAAGAGGCCGTGTCTCCAATCCGTGCTTTATCCCTTCACCTTGGGCAGTATTCGAACGGTTGAAGAGGCCTTGTCTCCAATCCGTCGCCTGGTTTGCTATTACATTTACCTACATATATTACGGTATTTTCTTATTTTATCATTCTCACGCCGCTAATTGTACGGAGGCCTTGCATTCAATACGTGCTCAGCTCGATCCCCTCCACCTTAGCAATTTGTTATCCACCCACACAACTCGACTGTTCATTGTTCGCTGCTGCGCCGTAGCCTTTCAAGACTTCGTAGACACTTCATTATTTCCGCTATTACATCGCACGCCGCTGACCATTTTACCTTGCTTTGTAGCATGCATCCAACAATTGTTTCAGGAGTGTAATCCTCTCCAAATATTCTGCACAGTTTGCATCTCGAGCTATAGAACCTAGGACACTCGAAAAATACATGGTAAACATCTTCTACTGTATCGCCGCCGCAGTGATCGCATATGTTGTTAGGCTCGTGATTGAATCGGTGCAAATATTCCTTAAAGCATCCGTGACCACTCAGAAACTGTGTGAGGTAGAAATCCACCTCGCCGTGCTTTCTAGATATCCATATATTAATATCTGGGATACATCGGTGTGTCCAACGACCATTTGTTGAGGCATTCCACCTGAGCTGCCAGTTCTGCACGCTTCGCTCTCGTGCTCCGTTACTTGAGCTTTGATCCCGATAAATCGTCGCTGCTTCTTTTGCTAATATGTCTATAGGACACATTCCTGCGATGATTAGTGCTGCGTCGTCAGAGACAGTTTTAAAGGCGCTATGTATGTGTATGTATGTGTATTTGTGTGCATATGTGAATGTGTGTTTAGGCTGATTTTGCGAGTTATTAGGTATGCGGTTATAGGGGAATATGGGCTCTTTTGCGATCAACATGCTTTCACGGTGTATTGAAACATAGAGTATATCTTGACAAAGTGGAAGTAGGAGTGGCGGTGGGAGTGGAAGTCAGACTGGAAGTGGAAGTGGGAGCATGAGTCTGAGTGGGAGTGAAATCGGGAGTGGTAGTGGGAGTGGGAGTAGAAGTCGACGTGGGACTGAGAGTAGAAGTGGAAGTGAAAGTGAATGTTGGACTGGGAGTGGTAATCTCATTGAAAGTGGGAGTGGATCGGAGAAGAAGAATGAGAAGTTTTTGGGAATTAAGTGAATAAGAGAATGAGAGGAATAAAAAATGGAAGATAAAATGGACGAGGATAGGATAGAGAGTGATAGCGGGAACGGTATACCACTTTTTATATGTGGCCAAAACAATTTTTGGGCTAGACAGTAACGTACTCGGATGCTGCAGCTTGCTCAGAAATAAAATTAAAACAAAGTGTTGAAATTACAACATTCTTCTAGGACTCCATAGTTGAAACACCTGTTATTAACAAATTTGCAAAACTTCAAAACTCTGTGGTTATTTTTATCAAATGCTTTGAATACGCCACCCGGAAAAACACATGATCAAGTCTGCCAAAAAGGGCCATAAATGATTGCGCTCTTAACACGCAACTGTTGAGTGATAAGTTAATCACGTGTTGCATCTATTTTGAATGGAAACAAGTGTTTTTTAGAAAGGACACGGTGGTGAGCTGGTACGTTATGTCTTACATATCGATCACAAATATTAAGCACACCTTATAGTTCTGATTCTATGATATGAGTAATACGGTATCTTTAACATGGAGTTGTCATTGGGGGTGACCAATTGCCACTGTATAAAATTAATGGTAATAAACCTCAAATGCGTTGAAATAATTGGTCTTCTAAAAAGAACATGCCAACAGGCCTGTGATGCGCTGAAAAACGGGTTCTTTAACAAGATTATTAGAGACAATCCTATTATAGGTTGATAAAGATACTATGGCTTTAGACCTTAGCTTGATACCGCAGCGAGAAAGCGTTCTCACTACATAGTCAACTTCCTCTTGATTTGCTGAAGAGCAATTCTCGGGTGCTAAGGTTGGCACATAAGCACATATCTGGAAGATCTCATCAAATCGCGCGGTTATTGATTTACTGTACTATGATATACGTCTAATTCACAGTTACCAACAATCTCAATCACATACCAAATCGAAGCTCGCTCTTCAGAAGCTATATTAACTAAGAAAACATTTAAATTTTTTTCATTCAAGTGAAGATTTGTGCGTAGCAAATGATGGACAGTTCTTCAATTTCCAGATTTTAGCATTGTTGGTAAAAACTATATAACCCCATATAAAAAGCGCGCCATTCGGAGTTTAAAAATTTTTAGCTAGTCCAAAACGTGTTTTGAAAACACAGATATTTGCTTTTTTTGTCTCATGCTCGGCCTTTTAAAGAAGTGCGACTGTCAAAATCCAATCAACCAGATTTCAATTTGCAAAACTACGCACACAAAAACACATTTTCACAGTTATATATTTTTTGTAAATTCGTTAACACACATTTTTGCTTGTCACTTCTATTCATCACTCGCCAATTCAGTTGCGAACTTTTTGCATACACATAAATAATTTTATACCTACTTATTTAACCGATATACCACTCCTTATACCTGAATGTGAAGAGAAATTTCTATTCACAAAATTTAATGGCATTTTAAATAAGAAATTGCACTCGTCTTACATAATTTATGAGGAGCTTTTGCCCATATGCAGGGTTTTTATATAGCAGAAGAGTGTATAGGAGTGCGTGGGGGCATGGGGTTGAAATGCATTGCATGTAAGCTTTCATTTTTAAACAAAATAGATAGAAATAGTAAATATAAAAGTAAATTAGTAAAGATATGCAGGCTTGGTGGGTGAGGGATAGGCTAATGCAAGGGTCGTGTAAGATTGTATGGTTGTTGGCATGTTAGCACTACATGCCCTCAAGCAATTTTGAATGCAACAACAACAGAAACTTAATCACAAAAAAGCAAGGAAAAACAACAATCGAATTCAAAGCTTTTTTCGAGTGGAATAAAAATTGTCATTAAAAAACATTCGCTGACCAATTTAAGCGAATTTTTAGGAAATCGTTTTGAAGGATGAAAAATCGGTGGTGAATTTCACAGGCGTATTTTATGAAAGCTTTTGGACTGAAAAAAAAATTTGTTTTAGATTTAACTTCATATGTTTGTCACTTATGTTGGGGCGAAAAAAAAGCTTTATAATTTCGCTGGCGATTAAAAAAAAATAAATTCTGGGAGTATGAAAGAACATAAAAAAAGTGAAAATAAATAAAATAAAAATTCGGTGGCGAATTTCGTGAACGAACTTTTAGAAAATTTTTGGGCGAACGAAAATTTGCTTTCATTCATGTCAATCAGTCGAAACAGAGTTTTCAAAGATATTTTTTCTTTGCGAAATATCATGTAGGCATATTAAAAAACTGCATGTGAATATCAAAGGTTTTGAGCGAACAAAAATTTGTTTCAAATTTATTTATGCCATTTATATTTCGGCGAAACAAAATAAGCTACCGAATTTCGCTGGCAAAATCTTTTAGAATAGAAAAAAAAAGAAAAAATAAATAAATAAATATAATGAAAACTTGGTAACAAATATCGTTGGCGAACGTTTAGAAAAGTGTAAGGACGACCAAATTGAAAGCGAATACGTTAATAAGTTAAAGACAAACTTTTACACGAATGAAAATCCGGTGACGAATTTCGCTGACGAATTTTAGGAAAGTCAATAAGTCACATAAAAATCTAGGATCAAGTTAACATATTAATTTCTAGGTAGATGTATTGCTTGTGAACATCCTGTGGTGGTTCTTTTTAGAAAAAGTACTACCGGATTTCGCTGATGAGTTTTGAGAAAGATTTTCGCGCTATCAAAAAAAAATGCACTGAACACTTTTTCTCGAGGAACGGAAACTTGTTATCAGTTCTGTCAATCACTTACATAAAACTCATAAAAACCTAAAATCAAATTGATATTTTAATTTCTAGTTAGAAACTTTGTTTGGGAATTGCCTATAACGATTTTTCGGATATAAATTACACTAGTGAGTTTTAAACATTTTTAATTGAAAAAAAAAAAAAAAAAAATTTGGCTGTAAAACTTTTGGTGAAAGAAAACATGCTTTTCGCCTTCGAATTTTTGGAATTTAATACTGCATTCGCTAAGCGAAAAAAAAATTTGGTGGCGAATTTCGCTGGCGAACGTTTGCCAAGCTCTTGAACGTATGGAAATTTGTCTTCGATTCCGATCAATCAATAACATAAAACTCATAAAAATCTAATATCAAATTGAAAAATTTTCAACGAACTTGCTAAGCGAATAAAAATTCGATAGCGTATTTTTGTAAGGTTATGGACGAACGGAAATTTGTATTCAGTTCATCTCAATCAGTCACATAAAACTCACACATATTTGGTATTAAATTGAAAAATTTGTTTCAAGGTTAGAAACAATGTCATGATACTTTAAAAGCGAATTAGCGCTGGTGAGGTTCGACCATTTTTATATTGTAAAGAAGTCGGTTGTCAAACTTTTTGTGAAATAAAATCGTTATCAAATTTCGTAAAGCGCAGAACTACGAATATAAAAATGCTGACCATTTTTAATCAAATTCGCTGTGCGAATAAAAATTCATTAGCGAATTTCGCTGTGAAGTTTTCGGTAAAATGATTAGCGAACGAAGATAAGTTGTCTAATATAACAAAACTTAAAATATTATGTAAAATTAAAGATTACACAGCAGCCAATTGCTACGTAAAAGAAAAAATTCGTTTCCGAATTTCCTTTAAGGTCTTTTTGTATTGTAATATATTTACACACGTACTTATCCTTTCTGTCCTCGTCATATCCATTTATCAAAGTTTGTGGTGACTTGCTAGTTTAAAACATAGCCTGCTGACGAAATGCGTTTGCCATTTGTTGTTTTTTTTCTAGGCGGCGTTAAATATGCAAATATATATTAAGTACGTCGCTGCTGGTGATGCCTGTGATTGTATTACTTTTAGAAAAAAAAAGAGTACACCAATACTATTAAAATAGTACAGGATGTACGAATATATTTATTGCCAACAACTATAACACACTGCTCACCCTCTAGTAGTGACGGTGAGCAACCGATGGTCAACAAAAAAATAAATTACAAACACACATGTTTATAAACTTACATATGTGATTAAGAACAACTAACGAAAAACATAGCTAGCAAAACGACAGGTTGTCGAGCCGTACAAATAACGGTAGGCTGTGGGTGGTTTGTTAGAGGTTGATGACATTCCATTGCTGCCATTGCAAAAACACTTGTCACTGCTGCACAATGCCAAAAGGTAGTTGGTCATGATTTTATGCAAGAGCTTAGATGGGGGGGGGGGGGGGCATGTAGATATGCAGTAGGACATGCATGCATCAGTCTATTGCTTTTATGCATACCTTTAGATTTTCTAAGTAACACATTCATTTAATATTTATTTCTCTCTAAATATTAAATATTATTTCGAGGGGCATACACCAGGCATTGGTTTAAGTGATGTCGATGGCGTTGCTATACATATGTACATACGTTTATTTTTTGTTTTTACTGATTGAAAGAGGTGAAGTTGGGTTCAGCTGCTTTAGGCGCCTACCTACCCCCCTAATGCATACCTTAAAATGCCCAACATTGTTGCAACTTGAAAACGAGACATTGTAACTGGCTGATTGCAACATTTTGTGGCTTCAAATGTGAGGTGGTTAGAAGCTCTTATATTTGTTTTATGTGTGTGTATATTGCAATCAGAGTTGCACAAAAGTTGGTAGATGGGCTGTTGGTTATTTGAACGCAGCTAATGCAACCAGCTGAGCCTTTGGCAACCCAACAAAAAAAAAAAAAAAAATCGGCAGAAAGCATAAATCATAGGAATGTTAGTAAGTGTTTTGATACTAAGTAAGTTGCTTTGCTTTATGAAAGGACGTATGCAAACTAGGGTGCAGCTTATTTTCGAATAGGTAGAACATCTTCAGTAAGCTGTGAATCAAAACTCCTCTTAGCTAATTTAAACCCGGTTTGCGGCCATAATTCAAAATTTGAATGCCTAAAGTCGCGATAGAAGATGCTATTTTCAAGTATTGCAACTAAAAGTTCAAGCCTAAGGCCAAATTTCGATCTAAAACTTTATGTAAACTAAGAGGCTCGAAAAATTTGAATGACACTACAAATGAACAAGCAAATCACGAACGAACCAAGAACATACTGAGAACAGATTTTCCGCGTAAAGCATATTTTAAATGAATGGAAGACGCCATTCAGTCATCTGTCATGCAGCTGCAGCAAAAAGGGTGCACCAGTAGTTTGGGATGCTCTGCATGGTTTCCATTGGGAAGTACCATTGCAAGATACCAATGAATTCGGTTGGGAGCATACCAGTGCAGATTTAAGCAACATTTTCTTGTAGCATATTTTTTGGCGCCAGTTTACTTAATAAATAAAATAAAATAAATGTAAGGCGCGATAACCTCCGAAGAGATCTAAGGCCGAGCTTCTCTTCCAGTTTACTTAATAACCTTGAAGAAATATGTAGAGTAAATCCAAAAAAATGCAGGGATATAAGACGATTGAGCCCAACGAGTTCCAGATAAAAGTTCAGTAGTAGCTTTTTCATGTTGCATATCTTTAGGAGACAATTTATTTGGTGATATCAACGAAGTACACAGTAAAAATTTTAGTTTGGCATTTATATATAACAATGCAAGGAAGTATAATATTAAAACTGAAAAATAGTAAAACGAGACAGTCAGCATTGATTAAAGTTTTGTTTCACAACCATTTTCGATTAAAATTTTTATTTCATGATCTTAAAATAAAACTTTTTAGAATTATACCACAAATTTAATACCAAAAATGTTTAAGTCCAATAGCAACTGCTATTAACTGGTATTAAAAGTAAGATTCCACTTTTTACTGTGCACATAAAATACAGTTTGAGCTTTTGTAGTAAGCGATATTATATTGCTCGATAGCTTCAAAACAAACGAAATTTTCCATGCAGCCGCAGCAAAAAGGGGTTTTCAAAATGTTGAGATGCACCGGTTGAGGATCTTATTGGACCCAGCTTTAAATAAGCCAGACGGAACTTTAGGGGTGCTGGTAAGAGCCTAGAGTTATCTCACAGTGGTGAAAGGAATAATGTCTGCTGAGCTGGGCTCTTTCAGCAGACCTTAGACCTGGATTACATACTTATATAACGAGACGCGATCGAGATCGGGGTCAAGTCTTGCCAGACTTCTTTTCGTCGCACTGCTGTTTAGTCAGAGTCTTTAAAGAGCAGCTTTACAATCCAACCAAGGTTAACTTAATTTGAGCCTTATTCGATTTTTGCGAGAATACGAGCCACATCACTTTCAAGCCTCATTTCCAAACGCGATAAATTAATGAACAAGTGAACCAGTTCTCTTCATTAGACGAGCCCCATACTCTTAATACCATGCTGAAGGAATCAAGGGATTTTTAAGCGAAATGTGGAGCTCTTTCTACCCATCAGGTGATTCCAATTTCAAATACGTTTGTATACGCACAAATGTTATGCAGCTAAGGCTCTTGTGGGACTAAGTTCCATGCAGAGGAAATGGGTGAGCGAACTTCAACATATCGAAATATCTAATAGTTCTTCACATAGTCGGGCTCGCACCTCAATGGTCATAGTTTCCGGAATACAGCACTTATATCCAGCAAAGCACTTTCGAAATTGATAGCACTTTCTCAAAACCCTCCGACTTCCACATTTAGTAAGCGGATCAACTTAAAGTCCGGTACAATTCAAAGCTGTTTAATAACTTGTGCTGAAATTTTGGTCTGTGGTGACTTTTTTCAGTCTATTTTTCATATTCCAGTGTTTTTACAATAAGTTTGAGATCACATCTAAGTTTGAGATCACATCGCGAATATTTCTAGGCTAAAATCTGGCTTTTTAGAAGAAAGTCTCAAAATGAGTCACACTCTAATGCATACACATATACACGCACACATATCTGCATAGCCAAGTGTTCAAATGCGTTTTGTCTACTCGCCCTTTGAATTATGTCCTTTAATAAATTTTTCATTTTAATTTTTATGATAAGTGTGTGTATGTCACAAAAACGAAAGCAAAAATGTGTGTGTTTATTGAGTTTTGGACATTTGAAATTTATTTGTAGCAACACATTTGTTTATATAAATTTATATATACAATACACCCAGGTATCTGAAATTCATAGGTAACGTATACGTCTAGTAGAACTTTTCAGTTGAATTCACTCTCAGCCCTATTCTTGAATCCATCGTAGAAAATCTACGAATACAACCCTCCCCTACGAATACGAAAAATTTGCTATCACTGAACTCATGTGAAACCGAAAAAAGTGCTGCCAACATATAATGTCAAATTTTGGTTATTCGAAGTTTAAAATTGCATTATATCATTTAAAAAAAAAAGTTTAGTGCTCAAAATGGATTCTATATCATTTGCAGCTTTGTTAGAAGAAAATGAGCAAGAAAGGCGTGATTTAAAAATTGCGAGGAGTCTTGTAATTAGAAGAGGCTATGTATGTGAAAGGATCCGTGTTTTAATGAACTTATAAAGGTTTTAAAAAATTGTGTTTTATAAAAACTTTCCGCCTAAACCAGGCTGCGTTTACCTACGTGCTCGGTGTTATAAATGAAGGAAGTACACCGTTCGGTGGGACATGTTCAATGAGTCCTATAATTCGCTTAGCATCGGTAAAACCTTTTTTTTTTGCGGAAGGTAGCTATCAGCACGGAGTTGGAAAAGATTTTGACTTTCCGATGTGTCAAACCACATTTTCCACAGTTTTGAAAGATGCCTTACTAATTTTCCAAACGCGGCTATGTCCACAATTGATATACTTAGATATGACCAACGAAGAGAAACGTAGCGTAAAAGGGAGTTCTACGAAAAATATAGGTTTCAGGGTGTAATCATGTTTTATAGTTTTTGCAATAATAGTCATTATTATAAGACCCTTAAAAATTAAAATAAATATTTTAGTAATTTAATTTTAATTTAATTCTTTTAAGCGTTCTTCCAAATCTGTGAAGCTAAGTTGCCGATATGCATACGTATTACAAAATAATTACTTTTTTCCAGATAGTTGCATCTTTTGTTGGTGGCGCAATACTATTTGCAATGTTTTCCCAAAATTTGTTCACCTCCTCCGTTGGGCACGTTGTAAAGCCTAGCCGCCATTTCAGGGTGCTGCTGCAATAGGTCAAGTAAGCAGGAACATTGTTGGCGAGTTGTGACAATTTTTGACCCATTATAACAATAGATTGTAATCAAATTAGTATACATATCACTTTTAATAATATACTTTTATTTTATTTGTTTAATATCCCTTTTTATTCTGAATTTTTAATGATTTTACTTTTTCCCGCAAACTGATACGCGTCGTAGAAAATTTGTTCGAAACTCTACGATTTCAACTTTCGAGTGTGTTCAGTGAAGGCTTTCTACGAATTTCGAACTTACGATGGATTCAGTAAACGTACTTTCGTAGAATTTACGAAAATCGAGTATACGATGGATTCAAGAATAGGGTTGTCTATGTGCATATGTATGTACGTGTTCATGTATGCAAGCGTGTTTTCGTAAGCTCAAGTTATTGCATTTTATGCCTACTATGTGGGTAAGTGAAATTGTTGCTTTTGAATGCCTACTAGTTTTTAATCAAACTCATTTGGCACTTGAGTGCAGTTATTTTAGTTTATTAAAATTATTGTTGAAATAGAAATTTGTAGGTACATATGTACATATAGAAGGGAAAGGGGAGGAGACTTGTGGCTGAGAGTAAGTCTATTTAATGGGCTTATTCGCAAAACAATTTGAGGCAGCCAAAAGCTCTTCTATGCGAACTCCAGTATTAGGTTAGGTTAGGTGATAGCTGCCCTGATAAGGATAGCTCACTTGGACAACATGAAGGTCCGTTGTGATACCACATACACCAAAAATAACGGTGACTTAGATATATCTACTTAGAGAATCGTTGAGTAGCAACGATAAAGCTCCGAATGATACCGATCTCAACTTTGGATAAATCCTCGGGAGATCCAAGTGTGTCGCGACCGAAGTGCTTTCGCCTAGTTCTGGCAAAAGCTGGGCAATCAAGCATAAAGTGATTTGGTGATTCCACCTCATCGTCCTCCATACAGCTGCAGTAGGATAGAGTTTCCAGTATATTGAGACGTACCGCATGGATACCCATCGGACACTGCCCTGTCAAAACCGCAATGACCATTGATAGGTGAGCCTTAGTGAACCAAATTATTTCAGCAGACCTCCTGCCATCCACTTTCGGCCAGAAAGATCTTGCTACCCTGCAAGACGTGGTGTCCACCCAACGTTTGCTGAGCTGACTCGAGGCCCAGCTATGGAGGAGCAATCCACAGGTGGTCAGCGGAATCCCGAAATCCCTACAGCCATCTTCATGCGGTTCAGTTGTACCGATGCGGGCTAAGAGATCAGCTTGACAGTTACCCGAGATATCACTATGGCCCGGGACCCAGATAATGTTAATTGTAAAATAATTCGATGCAATCGCAAGCGAGATCAGGCACTCCCAGACCACCCTCGATCGCACTGTGGTTGAGCTCAAGGCCTTGATAGCCGCTTGGCTATCAGAGTAGATGTTGAATTTCCTAACCGTAGTTGCTCTGGATATCATTCCATCCACCGCGTCCTTAATCGCAGCAACTTCCCCTTGGAATACACTGCAGTGATCAGCCAACTTAAACTTGCGGCTTACATTTAGCTCTTGACAAAAGTCAGAAAGCCCATATCCCATATCACGAAGCCTGACCAACGACCGGGCCGCGGCTGCCTTTCCCGCAGTATCTACTGGATGTATGTTCAGCATGACATTCAGTGCCAAGTGAGGTGTTGTTCTCAGAGCGCCACTGATACCAGTCAGCGCCGTCCGTTGCACTGACACTAACATTTGGGAGGTGCTCGCCGTGTCCAGTGCTTTCCACCAGACCAGCACCCCATATAGCAGAATCGGTTTGACCGCCATCTCATAAAGCCAGTGTACTACTCCTGGTGAGAGTCCCCATCACTTTCCGATAGCCCCTCTGCAGCAGTACAAGGCAATGGCGGCGTTCCTGGCCCGATCTTCCACATTGGGTCTCCAGGACAGTTTCTTATTCAAAACAATCCCCAAATATTTAACCCTATCAGAAAGTACCAACAGTACAGAGTAAGACATTGCTAAAAGCCCCCTCGATGTCTAGAAAGGCACCCTGAGCATACTCTTTGTGTTCTAGGGACCCATTTAAAATCGAATGGAGAGCCGTTTCCGTCGATCTGCCCTTGCAGTACGCATGCTGTGAAGCCGACAGTATCCGAGCCGAGGAATCCTTTCCCGTAGGTACAGGTCAATCAACCGCTCAAACGTCTTAAGAAGAAACGGCGAAAGACTGATTGGCCTGAAATACTTAGGTGATACATTAGAGCTTCTGCCGCCCTTCGGAATGAAAATAACCCTAACCGTGTGCCAAGACTTTGGGATATAGTTCAGCCTGAGGCAGTTAGTGTAGATGATGGCCAAACAGAGGCAGGAAGTACCCAAAGACTTTTGAAGTTGCGCAAGAATGATTCCATCCGGGCCCGGAGACTTATAGCGCTTGAACGACCCTATAGCCCAGGTTATTTGACTTTCCCGTATTAAAATGGCAAGCACTTCTGCATGGCCAACGCCCGCCGACCTTGCAGGCGAAGATCCCTGCGCAATTCCAGTATTAACAAAAAAAAAAAAACTCTGTATAACACTGCTCTTCTGTACCGGTTAGTTTCGCAAACAAAGGTCAAGTCTACATCACCGATAATGGAATTATATGAACATATAATTGTATATGAGTACGTTGTAGCATCTGAACTGCTGCAAATGAATCATTTATGCGGCATAGCTGATTTGTTGTTATAAACTAGAAGTTCTTACGAATTAAAGCTATTAGTTGAAGCGGGCATAGTGTGGGTGGAAAAAATTGTTCTAAAGGCGAAATAAATTTACTTTTATACCAACTCGGTAGTAAAAAGTGCCCAGTAATAAAGAGTATCCCGCTGAAAAAAGTACCATTTATGAAAAAGTATCCGGATTCGATAAAGCAATCAGTGTGAGATTTTTTGAGTATGACTTTGGTCTCTTTTCGTTATGGTGTGGGTACTACTTCGTGATCGCTTCGGATATATGCGGGACCATTTCGAATGTACTTTGTGAGCTTTCTGGGTTTATTTTGGAGTTGTTTTGTACATCATTCAGAGCTGGTTAAGATTTTGAAATTATTCGAGGTCAGCAAATCCTTTGTAACTTTTTTGTAATTATGTTGAGAATAATTTTCTTGCCATATCGGCATAATATTTGAACTATTTGAGAAATGCAACATCAGAATGTTGTCGGTGTGGTTATGTCATCAGAGCATGAAGGAACATGTTCAGTTACTCTGGAGGCCGAATAGTTTCATGATGCTCTACGAAGCTCTTTTGGGCACCTCTGATCTGGGCATCTGGTAAAACGTAAAGGCGGAGCAGGCACATGTGGTCTTGTTTAATAGGAGGTACACATATGGTTCGGAATCGGTCTCAGTCAAAACGAGGCTGTATAGTCTGTAGAAGAAACACAGTATGAAATATCTAGGAATCATTCTAGACAGCAAGTGATAAGTCCGGTTTTTCGATACTACTTTCAACTACAGTTAAATTTTACTAGATTTAAACCTTGCCCTTTTTGGTGGATAACATAATATTTTACTGCTCATCTTAGTTTAAGCGGCTGAAGGGGTAAGTTTAAACTCTAATAAACTTTAATTTTAGTTTGAACATGCACTGAAAAGCCGAAATTAATGACAGAGGGCGTGAAAAGAATGTCATATTTAAAAAGCAAATTATTAGTGGGTTGTCAAGTGATTAAACCACTTCGTAATATTTGTGAGTGTATCTGAGCTGCTTCGGAATTATCTTCGCAACTTTTTAGAGATCATTTCAAAATTTTTTACGTGTTCATTTCTTCACTATTTCAGAACAATTTTATGATCCTTTCACTTTAATTTAGAGAATGCTTTCGAAACCAGTTGTGTATTACTTCCGGTAAATATATATTTTGAACGCATTGGTAGTAGAGTCACCCACAAATTCCCAACTCTTCTATGAGTACTTTGTACTCACCTACTTGACATTAAATTTCTGGAAAAATTTTTTTTGTAACTTTGCACTCTAATCGCACATATGTATATATATATATTTTAACAAAAATAACTTAACTACAACAAATAGCTATTCTACTATTTAAACAGGAATCAATTGCTATATAATTACAATAGCAACATATATTTAATAATAAATTCAAATGAAATCGAAATAATATTATTAGACCCCTACACATGTACACACATACAGCAGCGAACACAAAAATAGTAGTGAAATAGTTACAGCTATCTCGAAATTTTAATTTATTAAAATTTAAAAATTTTTTTCCCGAGGGTTGTTTTATATTTTCTTCCATAAGCGCGGTATACACATCATAGGGAAGCGCTCAAGAAATCTTCTTATTTTACACTTTTAAGCGAAAGTTTAGGTTTTTTTGTATTCTCTCTTATTATTATTCACATTCTTTACAAAAGTTCGTTGAAAATGCCGTCACACAGATCACAAGAAAACGTTCAAACATTTTTTAATTTTTCACTCGTATGCCAATCTTGAACATTTTTTACATGAAAATGAGTATTTTTCTATCATCCATTTTCTTCATTAATTTGCTTCCTACATGAGTACTGTAACCATAAATTTAAGCCTGCAAGTATTTCTTTGATATTTTTTAGGCCGGCTCAAGAAATGCCCGTGAAATTGATGCATGCAGTCCTCATCTTAAACGCAATTTTGTGAAGAAAATTAAAATACGGGAAAATAAATTTTTTCAAATAAAAAAATCTCAGCTTTAACCTTAAAGCATTTATCATGATCCGTACACCTTGCCTTATACGGATTTCTTGGGTCCAAGGAATGCTCAAGGAATACCTCCAGGTTTAAATTTATATATGCACCACTCATCTCGGAAGTAATTTTATAAAGGAAATGAATAATAAAATAGGAATGTATACATTTTTATGTAAACAATTTTCAAGATTGGCATACAAGTGAAAAACTAAAAAACTTCTTGAGCGTTTTTTTGTTTCATTTTCCAAGTTGATTTATAACAATAAATAGGAAGAACTTCAAATTTAAAAAAATTGGTCTGGCACCGCCCCTTTTATGACTAAGCAGTTTTCTATGTTTCGGGAGCCATAACTCGAAGAAACATTAACATATCGGAATAAAATTGGGTACACAAATTTTCCCTATAGTAGAAAATATTTCTAATAAAAATGGACGGGATCGGTTAAAGACCACGGCAACTCTAAAAGGGTCGTAGACTAGAATAATAAGCTGTAACTTAGCAAAAAATATTTTTGAATCAATGATATTTCACTTATCAAGTTTAACTATAAGAGGAAATATTTGTCTTTTTAAACGGGCGGTGCCACGTGTTATGTAGAAAAGTAATTTATCTGAAATGAAATGTGTAATTGAAACACACGCTGAGTATATAATGTTCGGTTACACCCGAACTTAGACACCTTTACTTGTTTTGAATTGTTCTGCATAGTTTCAGTTACAAAATTTATAATTGTTTCTGATTAAATTATCGAAAATAAAAAAAGAAGAATTTAGTTAATGATAGTTGATAAAAATTGCCACTGCTGCTTTCGTGCTCGCTGCTGTACATATAAATATAAGAGCAAGCCTGTGCTACATATTTTTATAGTTGCATGCAATAAAAGTAATATTTATTTGTATATGCATGTTTTTTTATTATTTTATTTAATTTTTTTCTTAAACACTATATTCAGGCACAAGCAAGTGCAGCAAGTAGGCACAACGCTCTCTGTTTTTTTTTTTTTGTGAAGGCCGGTGTAGGTAAATACACGTTTTGCAAAATAAGAGTGAGATGGCACGGCAGGAAGCCAACAGCCGTCAATGGTTGAAAATAAAAAAAACGAAAAAGAGAAAAAAAAAAAACGACAACAACAAGCAATAAATACGAATTGCAATGCAATAAATAATTACACTTAAATACACGTGTAGGAAATACTCTGCACAAACATACAAATATTTTAATGCATGACGTTGTTTGTGTGTATAAATTTATCTTCACTCGCATATGCACATAGTTAAAGTGGAAAAAGTACAAAAACAGTCAATTCAAAGTGCTTAAAAAGTATGCATTTATATGCCAAAGTTTTTCTAAAAAAAGAAAAATACAAATTATTTTACTCTACAATTTCGTTGCAAATCGGAAGCGAAGTGATGGTGGCAAAAGAAGCGAGCTATGAAGCAAAGTGAATGTGAATTCAAATCAACAACCAACTACAACATTGTACAACTATAATTTCTTGCATTTCCCCCTTCTGATAGCACATTTGCACAAACAAATGTACAAATGGTTATTGTATATAACTTCATTAATTCATACAAAATACTTGTTGTACAAGCACTTTTTATTTAACATATCATTTACTGTAGTTTTGCTAATTTTGAAATGCAATTTTTTATTTGTAATTTGTTATTTTCACTTTTTTTCTATTTATATTATACCTTTGTAAGCTTCCTTTGCTCTGGCATTGAAATTAACATTTTGGCGCAAATGAAATTTGCATGTTGTTGCGAGGTGAACGGATAATAAGGACTTATGTGCTAAAGTAAAGTGTAGGTTATAAACTAAAATTGGTAGCAGAATTTTAATGAACTTTGGTAAAGGTAAACTTTTTTGCAATTTTCCTCACAACCTTCAAATAATTATTTTCCTTCTTTCTCTTTGAATTAGTATAATTTTTGCTTGAGGTTTTAATGTATTCTATTTTTTAATTTGTATTTGATGTTCGTAGTAAAATAAGCAATTCGAAATTTGGTACATTTACAAACAAGATCTAGCTTGTGAGTTCTGCAAATCAGAATATACAGCAGCGAACGTGAAAATAGTAGTAGCAATTTTTTTTTCAAATTTCATAAATTAAATTAGTCTTGAATTTATCTTCGATATTTAAAAAAAAACAACTTCTATGAATTTGTAACTTGAGTTATACAAATCATTTTCAAAAACGTTTTAAAGAATATTCGAAAATTAGAGAAAATTTTACGAAAGTTGCGAACTTTTTATTTGGAGTACTATGATTATTTTTCAGTTTTGTAGCCCGATGAATTTGAGTTCAACAAAATACAATTTATGGGTTTCTAAAATTTTGCATTGGGTTTAAATAATGTTTTTTCCGAAGGGTGTTTCAAATTTTTTTTTTTCATATGAATTAATATAATTAACAACAGTTAATGTGATAAATATTGTTATAAGTAGTTGGGCGATTCACAAGAGTGCCATCTCGTGTTCATGGAAATTTTTTAAGATTTGAGTTGTTTCCATGTTTACAATATAAAATTTGATTGAGTCATAGCACCCACGGCATAGCTGCTACTGTTGGAGCTTTTTTGGTGCATAGTGACAATCATTTGACTATCTCTGCAGGCGCAGTGGTAGGTGAAGCCTCATGCTGTGTATCGTAGTCACTTTCAAGAGCTTGCCAGTGCTATTTACAGCTTCCGCCACTTGCAAACCGCGAGTCCTGTTTATTTAGCAGGCGAGGCCTTGGAGACCTTGTAGTTTCTCCGAAAGAAGAAAAAAGAAAAGGAAGAGGACATATTCCACCGGGTTTTTTTCGAAATTGGAAAAAAATTCCAAAAATAATTTAGCAACATTTTTTTCTAGTAAAAGTTCATATAGATAAATTCAAGAAAACAATTATTTGGCATAATAACTAAATATACACAAGCATCAATTTTGACAATAACTGCTCATGTACGTACGATCTATAAATACAGGACAAACGACAACAACAGATTAGAACGAAAATCGACACTGATGATGGCACAACGCCGAAACCGGTTTGTCTCGAAACCAAATTTGACAAGGGATGACGGAAAATCGTTCCAATATACATTGTGTATTCTGCCTTTTCTTATGTTTCTGTTTTCTCCAACCATTTCGATAGAGATTTACACATTAAGCATTTTTCGATTTAGAAGTTTCGTCCGAAACATACCGTCAAGCTAGGTTTACTAGTTCTTTCTCTTTTAAAAAATAATCCATAATTGTTAGATATGCAATTTTATGCAACAAAATTTTAAGAAAGCAAATATTTATTTGCGGTTATGAAAAAACTTTTACTTCTTACGCTGGCTGCTTTAGCACAGTTTACTATCGTTGAATTGAATTGCGCCAAGCTAAAGGATAAGAAAATTTTACAAAGTAAATTGGCAAAACAAATTTACCATATTTTGTATAATATTTACAACATAATAATTCACGAATACTACATAAAATGAATAATTGATTCAACACTGAAAGAAAAATACTGGTAAAATCAACCGAAATTTCCGCCAATTCTTATCCATCGCAAAAAGATGTTGAATCAACTGCGCACAAATCGTTGATTCGTTATTGACCGTTTTAGTAGTCGAATGAACAAAAATAGTCGTTGCGACAGCTTTGTACGAAAGTACCTATGTTGCGGCATTTGCAAGGCAGATGAGTTGTCACTGAGATCTTTTCGTGGCAGAAATACAGTCGGAGTGCTTGCCGAACAGTGCCGAGGGGCGACACCGCTTAGGAAAATATTCTTCTTATTGGAAACCCTTATTTCTAAAATTTGTATGTTGCTTTGCCCGGGGTAGCGGAGCACGCTACCATCACACCACTGCGACCGCCATATACATAAGTAAATATGTGCATACATATAGTACACAGCATACATAAGTACAGCGCAGTGAGCGTAAAATTCTCTTTGAAATTTGCTGATGTATTGACTGTTGATCGCTGTTGAAATGACCAGTGAAATCAGTTGTGTTAACAAACAAATTAGTTAGATTGATTAGGAATCTGTAAATTTTACAGAATTTTGGTAACTTAAGAGTGACAATTTCTCTTCTGTTAAAATGACTAAACTAGTTTGTTAGCTTGACAAAGAACTCGGTCGAATTAACCATAATTCGATCAATTTCACCGAATCTCCGTTAAGTCAAGAACAACAAAACCGATTTGTTGATTTTACTAGCATCCTTTCTTTCAGTGTAACTGCTGTATAAATAAATTATAACAACTTCTAGTATGTGCTATATACATATATACATGTAGGTGTTAAAATTAAAAAAAAAAAACTCGTAAGACTTTTGAATATTTTATTTGTTCTTTTATTTTCTTTATACGATTTGGTATTGTTAATTGGTCAAATTAACAAATCGATTGCTTTACACTTGTCTGCTTGTTTGACATATGTACATATATGCATACACTCACATACATATTTACACACAAACCTCTCTTGATCGACACACTGAGTATTGGATTGGTCGCCGAATTCGTGGAAGAGTTTTCAGAAAAATGTTTGTCTATGCTATGGAAGTATTTATTTGCGAAGCGATACTTTTTATACTGAGCTGAGCAGAGCTCACAGAGTATATTAACTTTGTTCGCATGACGGTAATCCGTAACGGCATAAACTAATCGAAATAGATATATCAAAATGATCTGGGTGAAAAAAGAAATATATTTAGCCATGTCCGTCCGTCCGTAAACACGATAACTTGAGTAAATTTTGAGGTATCTTGATGAAATTTGGTATGTAGATTCCTCGGCACTCATCTCAGATCGCTATTTAAAATGAACGAACGGACTATAACCTTAACTTTTTCGATATCGAAAATTTCGGAAAACAGAAAAAGTGCGATAATTCATTATCAAAGATGGATGAAGCGATGAAACTTGGTAGGTGGGTTGACCTTACGACGTAGAATAGAAAACTAGTAAAATTTTGGACACCGCCCACTTTTGAAAGAAGGTAATTTGAAAGTTTTGAAAGCTGTAACTTGGCAGTCGTTGAAGATATCATGATGAAATTTGGCAAGAGCGTTACTCCTATTCCTATATGTGAGCTAGTTAAAAATTAGCAAAATTTAAAAAAAAAATTTTTTTAAAAGTCAAATTTAAAAAAAAAAATTTTATATCTTTACAGTATATAAGTAAATTATGTTAACATTCAATTCCAGTAATAATATGGTGCAACAAAATACAAAAATAAAAGAAAGTTTCGTGGCTCCGCTGTTTTTAATTTAATTTGTCTAGAATACTTTTAATGCCATAAGTCGAACAAAAATTTAGCAATCCTTGTGAAATTTGGTAGGGGCATAGATTCTATGACGATAACTGTTTTCTGTGAAAATGGGCGAAATCAGTTGAAGCCACGCCCAGTTTTTATACACAGTCGACCGTCTGTCCTTCTGCTCGGCCGTTAACACGATAACTTGAACAAAAATCGATATATCTTAACTAAACTTAGCTCACGTACTTATCTGAAGTCACTTTATCTTGGTATAAAATTTGACCGAAATCCGACTATGACCACGCCCACTTTTCCGAAATCGAAAATTTCGAAAAATTAAAAAATGCCATAATTATATACCAAATACGAAAAAAAGGATGAAACATGGTAATTGGATTGGTTTATTGACGCAAAATATAACTTTAGGAAAAAACTTTGCAAAATGGGTGTGACACCTACCATATTAAGTGGAAGAAAATGAAAAAGTCCTGTAGGGCGAAATCGAAAGCTTTGGAATGTTGACGGGAATACTGTTCGTAGTATGACATATATAAATAAATTAGCGGTACCCGACAGATGATGTTCTGGTCAGCCTGGTCCTCATTTTGGTCAATATCTCGAAAACGCCTTCACATATACAACCAAGGGCCGCTTCCTTTTAAACCCCTCATTAATACCTTTATTTTGAAACCCATATCGTACAAACAAATTCTAGAGTCACCCCTGGCCCACCTTTATGGCGATATGTCAAAAAGGCGTCGACCTATAGAACTAAGGCCCACTACCTTTTAAAATACTCATTAACGCCTGTCATTTGATTCCCATATCGCGCAAGCACGTTCTAGAGTCACCCCTGGTCCACCTTTATGGCGATATGTCAAAAAGGCGTCGACCTATAGAACTAAGGCCCACTACCTTTTAAAATACTCATTAACGCCTGTCATTTGATTCCCATATCGTGTAAGCACATTCTAGAGTCACACCTGGTCCACCTTTATGGCGATATCGCGAGATGGCGTCCACCTATAGAACTATGGCCCACTCCCTTTTAAAATACTCTTTAATGCCTTCCATTTGATAACCATGCCATATAAACACATTCCAGGGTTTCCCTAGGTTCATTTTCTTACATGGTGATTTTCCCTTATTTTGTCCCCAAAGCTCTCAGCTGAGTATGTAATGTTCGGTTGCATCCGAACTTAGCCTTCCTTACTTGTTTTAAATTAAAGTTTTGCGCTCACATGATCTTAGATATATGTATAAATCTATAAATTTGTTTCGAAAATTAGGAAAAAAGTCAAAATATCTCTCAAGTTTGATATTTAATTAAGCAGAATTCTCTTAGCTCTCCTTTGGTTTATTTCAAAAATTTTGATTTATTCATTATATTAAATCAAAAAAAAAAAAAAAGTGTGACTTATTTACGTGAAATAGTTGGTAATCGTTTTCAATTTATTTTTGTATATACAAGGCACGTGTGTACATTAGGGTGGCACTTAATTTCTAAAGTGTTCCGACGTTTCATCTCACTCCACTGAAATAGCCTTAAAATTTGTACGTGCAAAATTTTAGGCTAATCAAAAGGGATTGAAAGGTTGCTCACGGAGCTTCAAATAGTAAAAAGGGCGAATTTTCACATTTCTTTGGTCGACCGTTATTTATTTATTGTGAGCGGAATTATTTGTCACTCGTTATCAATAACCTTTACAGTTTGCTTTCAAACGCATTTAAAATTACAAAAATTGGTTGAATAATAAAAATGTTATAAAATAGAAAAGGTGTCAAGATTTCAATCGCACGCAAAATTTCCAACTTTTACACTGAATGAAGATAAACTGTTTTCATTTATATGTATTACATTATAGTCTGTAGCACTGTTATAAATGGACAGATTTCTAAGGCCTCTATTATGAGACAAATTCGATCTTCGACTGTAGTCGAAAGAGCTGATCGAACGAATTTTCATTCGGTATTATGACGCGCGTTCGATGAAGGCAAGCGTTATTGTGAATTTCGATAAATTCAAAAGTTCACAATAGCACATTTCCAATACTCTGTCAAATAAAATAAAATAAATAAACAAAAGCAGAACTAGTTATTAAATTCAAATATTAAAAATTAAAGTATGACTACAACGGAATTGTGGTTTGATGATTCGTTAGATGAAGAGGAAAGCTTACTGGAGCTAGCCACAAGTAGAAGACGGGTGAGATGCTTCAAATCCTTTGGAAATGAATTCCACCACGTAAGTGTAGCTTTCTAAATAAGTTGTTAAACTGTTGAAATTATAAGTTTTGTTTATAGATTTATTCAAAATTTCAGACTATCCAAAGAAGCGTTCATGGACTTGTTGTCCAGTATAGATAAACTGCTGCAGCAATGCACAAGAGCCAAGTATATTCCTAATATTTTTTTTAATTTTGGCAATAGTTCTTCGATTTTGTGCTCAGGGATCCTACCAACTGAGCATTGGAAACGAAAATGCACTCGGACTTGCCCAGCCGACTGTGTCTGTGGTACTATCAGAGGTGTTGAATGTCTTGGAAAATTTTATTTGTGAAAGATGGATAAAATTGAATTACGAGGAGATGCATCAAGCAAAGTTGCATTTCTATAATGTGCCAGTTCCTTTGCTATATGGGGATTTTGTTCCATAATTGAAACTAGTCTTTCAAGCTGTTGTTTTGTACTCACGACTTTGGACCTATATAAAATTAATTAAATAGTTTAAAATTACTACTAAGTAGTAAAAAAGTAGAACATAAATACAAAAAACTTACATTTTAAACAATTCCTTTTCTATTCGATACAGCATCGACAACAAATTTCTATTCGCTTGAAAATTAGATACACAACGAAAATTTCGACAGGGATGAGTTGTCATAATACCAATTTCAAGTTCGATTTTCGATGTTCGATAGCCAGCGAAGATCGAATATCGAATAATGCTCATAATAGGGGCCTAAGTTTGCTGTCATTTTAAAAAAGCAAGGAATTAAGGACATATAAATTGCTCTGAAAAGGAGTAAACATATATAGAATAAAGGAAATGAACACTCGAAATATTAAAATGTTTCGTCCTTTTTGAGGACTTCAAGTTCTTTGCGGAAGTTCCTCCGCATTTTTTCTGGGAGGATAGATCGAAAATCCAATCACATTTTTTCCCTCCTTACAACGAAGGGACACTCTAGTGTACGTATTTGGCTCAATTCTAAATGTGAAAGAGTGTCACATAAATTATTTAAATATTGTTAGTTGATTTGGTGTTATTGCTTCTGTGTACATACAAACATGAGAGATTTGCTCAGCTATGGGCGTGTGAACTTATTGGTACTTTATTTCCAAATATATTAACATATGTAGGTATATACAAATATATGTATATTTCTGAAAATAACGAATGTATGCAGGCTTTTTGAACCATAAAATCAAATCGCAACAGATATATTAACATTTTATGCTTGAGGAGCGTTAAATTTTTTGCGGCACTTGATAATTAACAGGGACCGTAGCAGTTATAAATTGTATTATTAAAGTCGCTTATTATTATTTTCGTGTCCTTTCTCTTTGCTCAGAAGTTTATATTTTTATACGTAAATATCTTCGTTTTAGGTGTATGTATATTAGAGTTGTCCTTATATATCAAATAAAAAATTTTTTGAAGTCGCATCCTATAAAACGGCGATATCAACATTAAAAATAATATAAATTAAATTTGGTTCCTTTTCGAGGCGGTTAAGCGGCGTCGCACAGTGTTCAAAGCTTAGACTAAAAAATTTAAAGCAGTTTTTTTTTTAATCTTTTACCCAAAATCGATAACACTTTAATGGACGGTATTAGATATAAATTATGATCCGGACTCGAAACATTTAAGGATTGTCAAATAGAAGTCCAACTTCAGATTACCGTATTAAGACTCAATGACGTAAAATGCTACAACCCCCAACAGTTTCCAACCATCTGTTATAATATTATGAATTTTGGATACTAGACATGATAGCAACTTATGTTAGTTTTTCAGTCTCCATTAAAAGGCTCTACCTTTGACCAATGTGCAAAGTCCCACTACCATCTTCTACCGAGGCCAAAATTTAAATGATACATTTTTGACGTTGGTTTTCTCCTTTGAAAGAGGGAGACTAGTAAAATCGTTTATTTAGTTTTTAATGACCACTCTAATGTATCTAGTAAATGCAAATATGTGAAGCCACCAAGCGGATTAAAACCTCGAAAAGTGACTTTTGCTTTCCAAGCAAAATATTAAACTCAAAAAAGTAAAAAATGTTATCAAGATTAAAAATTCCCATACGAACTCAAGAACTTAAAACTTGTATGAATCCAGATTTTAAGACTATCTTAGTCCATATTTTGGTCGATATTTCTGAAAATGGTTGAGCATATCGAAGTGGAAAATATGTTACCCTCTGTGGAACTCAATTGCGTCTTTCGTTTAATACTCTTCTTATGCAAACGAATTTTGTCCACGTGAGATCTGTATTTCGGGCGATGTCTCGAAATTTAGTTGAGACCTATAAATAAATATCGAAGTAAAACACATCACTCTCATTTTTAATGATTTTTTGTTGTAAGACAACGAAGTTTTCTACAAAATTTTCAAATGTAATATAACGTTTTCGGCGGCCACCGTGGTGTGATGGTAGCGAGCTCCCCTACCACACCGTAAGGTTTTTTAATTAAAAGAAAATTTTTTTAAGCGGGGTCGCCCCTCGGCAGTGTTTGGCGCTCCGGGTGTATTTCTGCCATAAAAGCTCTCAGTGAAAACTCATCTGCCTTGCAGATGCCGTTCGGAGTAGGCATAAAACATGTAGGTCCCGTCCGGCCAATTTATAGGGAAAATCAAGAGAAGCACGACGCAAATTGGAAGAGAAGCTCGGCCTTAGAGCTCTTCGGAGGTTATCGCGCCTTACATTTATTTATTTTTTAATTATAACGTTTTGGTATGGAGCTCCTTAAACGAATATAAAAAATATGTAAAATCTAAAAATAGAAATAGAATTATGGTGAAATTACTTGAAATTAAATTGAACAAGTAAGGAAGGTTAAGTTCGGGTGTAAGCGAACATTACATACTCAGTTGAGAGCTATGGTGGCAACATAAGGGAAAATAACCATGTAGGAAAATGAACCGAGGGTAACCCTCGAATGTGTTTGTATGACATGTGTATCAAATGAAAGGTATTAAAGAGTATTTTAAGAGGGCGTGGGCCTTAGTTCTATATGTGGACGCCTTTTCGAGATATCGCCATAAAAGTGGACCAGGGGTGACTCTAGAATTTGTTTGTACGATATGGGTATCAAATTAAAGGTGTTAATGAGTATTTTAAAAGGGAGTGGGCCTTAGTTCCATAGGTGGATGCCTTTTCGAGATATCGCCATAAAGGTGGGCCAGGGGTGACTCTAGAATACGTTTGTACGATGTGGGTATCAAATGAAAGGTGTTAATGAGTATTTTAAAAGGAGTGGGCCTTAATTCTATAGGTGGACGCCTTTTCGAGGTATCGCAATAAAGGTGGACCAGGGGTGACTCTAGACTTTGTTTGTACGATATGGGTATCAAATGAAAGGTGTTAATGAGTATTTTCAAAAGGGAGTGGGCCCTCGTTCTATAAGTGGTCGCCTTTTCGAAATATCGCCATAAAGGTGGACCAAGGGTGACTCTAGAATACGTTTGTACGATGTGGGTATCAAATGAAAGGTGTTAATGAGTATTTTAAAAGGGCGTGGGCCTTAGTTCTATATGTGGACGCCTTTTCGAGATATCGCCATAAAGGTGGACCAGGGGTGACTCTAGAATTTGTTTGTACAATATGGGTATCAAAGTAAAGGTATTAATGAGGCTTTTAAAAGGGAGTGGGCCTTAGTTCCATAGGTGGATGCCTTTTCGAGATATCGCCATAAAGGTGGGCCAGGGGTGACTCTAGAATACGTTTGTACGATGTGGGTATCAAATGAAAGGTGTTAATGAGTATTTTAAAAGGAGTGGGCCTTAATTCTATAGGTGGACGCCTTTTCGAGGTATCGCAATAAAGGTGGACCAGGGGTGACTTTAGACTTTGTCTGTACGATATGGGTATCAAATGAAAGGTGTTAATGAGTATTTTTAAAAGGGAGTGGGCCCTCGTTCTATAAGTGGTCGCCTTTTCGAAATATCGCCATAAAGGTGGACCAAGGGTGACTCTAGAATATGTTTGTACGATGTGGGTATCAAATGAAAGGTGTTAATGAGTATTTTGAAAGGGCGTGGGGCTTAGTTCTATAGGTGGACGCCTTTTCGAGATATCGCCATAAGGGTGGACCAGTGGTGACTCTAGAATGTGTTTGTACAATATGGGTATCAAAGTAAAGGTATTAATGAGGCTTTTAAAAGGGAGTGGTGGTAGTTGTATATGTGAAGGCGTTTTCCAGATATCGACCAAAATGTGGACCAGGGACCCAGAACATCATCTGTTGGATACCGCTAATTTATTTATATATGTAATACCTGCCAAGACTTTAAGGGTTTTTTATTTCGCCCTGCAGAACTTTTTCATTTTCTTCTACTTAATATGGTAGGTGTCACAACCATTTTACAAAGTTTTTTCTAAAGTTATATTTCGCGTCAATAAACCAATCCAGTTACCATGTTTCATCCCTTTTTGCGCATTTGGTATAGAATTATGGTATTTTTTTCATTTTTCGTAATTTTCGATATCGAAAAAATGGGCGTGGTCACAGTCGGATTTCGTTCATTTTTTACACCAAGATAAAGTGCGTTCAGATAAGTACGTGAACTAAGTTCAGTTTGCTCTAGTTATCGTATTAACGGCTATGCGGAAGGACAGACGGACGACTGTGTATAAAAACTGGGCGTGGCTTCAACCGATTTCGCCCATTTTCACAGAAAACAGTTAGCGTCATAAAAGCTATGCTCCTACCAAATTTCAAAAGGATTGGTAAATTTTTGTTCGACTTATGACATTAAAAGTATCCTAGACAAATTAAATGAAAAAGGGCGTGGCCACCCCCATTTTATATACTGTAAAGATATTAAATTTTTTGTTAAAATTTTACTTTAAAAAATTTTTTTTTAAAAGTGGGCGTGGTCCTTCTCCGATTTTGCTAATTTTTATTAAGCGTATATATAGTAATAGGAGTAACGTTCCTGCCAAATTTCATCATGATATCTTCAACGACTGCTAAATTACAGCTTGCAAAACTTTTAAATTACCTTCTTTTAAAAGTGGGCGGTGCCACGCCCGTTGTCCAACATTTTATTTACTTTCTATTCCGCGCCATAAGTTCAACTCACCTACCAAATTTCATCGCTTTATCTGTCTTTGGTAATGAATTATTGCACTTTTTCGGTTTTTCGAAATTTTCGAAATCGAAAAAGTGGGCGTGGTTATAGTCCGATATCATTCATTTTAAATAGCGATCTGAGATGAGTCCTCTGCAACCTACATGCCAAATTTCATCAAGATACCTCAAAATTTGCTCAAGTTATCGTGTTAACGGACGGATGGACGGACGGACGGACATGGCTCAATCAAATTTTTTTTCGATCCTGATGATTTTGATATATGGAAGTCTATATCTATCTCGATTCCTGTATACCTGTACAACCAACGGTTATCCAATCAAACTTAATATACTCTGTGAGCTCTGCTCAACTGAGTGTAAAAAGGGTTACATTTGGGTACGTTTATAGTACTGCAGCGGGGATTGAATTTTAATTTAGTTGAATTTAGGGTACTAACTTCATTGCCGTCCTGGGTAGACTGAGCAGCTGTATTTTAGGCTATATAAATACTCTTAGTGTAAAATTTTTATGGATGACTCTCGTGTGCAACCTCCATGGGTTCTCTGTAAGTACGTAAGTAAGAAGGTGATAAGCCTCGGGCTTGAAAAAACAGTTACTATAAAACAGAAAAAAGCCTTCGTTATAGATCCCATTTTTTATATTATTCAGCTTATTTGAAACTATAATATATAGAAGGTATATGATATATGCAGAATTAATATCTGAGAAGTCGAATGTTGCCGAAATTGGCGTTAACGTCGTTATTCACTATAAGCCTTGATATGCATCTACATACATATATACATACAATAATAAACACTATGCCGAAAATTTCGATAATGTCTACCTAAATATTAACGGATAATTTACAACAACTACGCATAACAAAACTGCAAGCGAGGCCGTGTATAGGAAAGAGAACGAATTATGCTTCTATTGCATTACGCGAATTCATATAACAATATTAATACTTATGAAACAAGCTTAGCGTATAGGTTAACAAATTACAAATACGCATTTATCCTTGCATGGGTACATACATACATATGTGCATGGTTAAAGACCTACCGAGAATTGGAGACTAAATCAATAATATGGAATACCTTAAATTACAACCATGTTAGTATAACGCAACTAAATATATGTACATATACTTCTATGTACTAGTAGATGTTTTTGATATATGTATATATAATAGGAGATAGGTTTATAATTGCATATAATTGCTTATAGGTGGAAAGTTATGTGTATTAGTGTATCTATAAGATGCACCCATGCATACATATTGTAACGAATTTACTGCAATTCCTCTTATTTGCAACCTTCTATTAACGCTCGTATCGCTAAACTGTTGAAAAAAATAACTCCAATATTTAATAATGCAAAATTACCTTTATTAAAGTACTTCACAATAACACTGATACTTCACAACCAATAGCTTGCTTATATGAAACTGATTGTCGCGCCTCCACTGTTGCTGCCTTTTTATACTCTGTGATTTATCGTTCGCATCTTCTAGGTGCTTCCATTTCCAGGATCTACTAATTGGCCATCAGCTATAAAATTACTACGTTTTTAGCTTCTCATATGCGCGTGTATGTGTGAACGTAATTATACTTGCATACTTTTGGGAGCATCTCAGATAAGATATCTGCATGTGTTTGTATGTGTGAGCGACACATTCACAACCATTGCATACTTTCGGGAGTATATCAGATTTATGCATGTGGTTATTCGTTGCTTCTCCGCTGCGTGTATGTACATATGTGTAGACATATTGATTGAATTATTGATGTGCATGCAAGTCACTGCTTAGCATCGCATTAGAGATGATAGTATCCCTTAGTGTTGCTAATATTCGTCCTAATATATATAGAAATATGTATATATATTCACGGTTTTATGAAAGCTTACATACAGATAAAGATAACCTTTAAAGAAGCCCTGCTACAACAACATCAACAACAGGTGTTGCATTTGGTGCATTTAGTTTCAAAAATAAATTTTTATAAATTGCACCGTTAGTGTCGATAAACAAAAACTTCCCCACCAGAAGGTGTTATCGCTGACACTTAAAAAAATTTGTTGTTTTTGTTCTTTTTTCCTTTTTGTTGTATAAAAAATTGTTTTCTTGTATTATATCGAAAGGTTATTTAGTTGTTCGTTGAAGCAAAATATAAAATTTGTTTTTTTTTTATAAAAGTTGTCAGATCAACCTGTTTTTCGAAAAGCCTATTTTAAGGAACTTTTTCGAACTTTGATGGAAAATAAAAAAAAAAAACAAAAAAGGTCTCCGTGAAATTTACAGTAGGTATTTTCATTCAAGGTTCGAATCGAGCTCAAGGCCAGAACAATAATTTTTTTCTAATGTTAATTATTGTTATTTTTTAATTTTTCTAAATTTGAAAAATAGTATTTTGTTTATGGAATAGTAAGTAGAAAATTTTTCAGACAACATGCCATAGCTACGCAGATAGATCCATTTCGAAGGGTGCTAAGCCTTCATCATCAGTACGCTTTAATAAACCATGAGCACTTGGGAATGTCAAACAAAGTAATTGACAATAAACAAAAATCCAGCATTATCAGTGATTTGCGCCAGATGGCGCAACACTTAATAAATATAGTTGGTAAAAAGGAATAAAAGTAGCAAATTTCCCAGTCAAACAAACCACCGCTGGATAGCTAAATGGTTAGCGCAGCATGCCTAAAGCGTACTGATGATGAAGGCTTAGCACCCTTCGAAATGGATCTATCTGCGCAGCTATGGCAGGTTGTCTGAAAAATTTTCTACTTACTATTCCAAAAAAAAATACTATTTTTCAAATTTAGAAAAATTAAAAAATAACAATAATTAACATTAGAAAAAAATTATTGTTCTGGCCTTGAGCTCGATTCGAACCTTGAATGATTTATCAATAGGCCGATAAAAACAAAAACAGTAGGTATTTTCTAAATATTTGGTTACCCGAACTCATAAGGTCTAGTGCGTCCAGCTGTGATTTCACTTTTTATATCAAATAAAGTGAAGCAACTTTGGTATAAGTTGAGCAGGTATAGGTAAGAAGGTATGTCTCTAGAAAACTCCAAACTATTTGAGGTGTGCAAAACTTCAAAGACAAAAGCGGAGAATTACCAAATGAAGCATGCAACAAAGAAGACGAAGACTTTAAAGAAAAAATTAGCTTCCTCTGCATTCCAATAAAAAAAAATTGCAAGCAAGCGGTCGTTCTACTTCAAGGTTTATAAGTAAGCAAGAAAGCTGGCTAGCTGATAAAGGTATTTTGGACGAAGAAATGCCTAGCACATCAACCAATCGAACTAGAGGAAGACCAACAAAACCCATAGAAGAATGTTCGACCTACACAAGGAAAAGGAAGCTGTCAGATTATACTAGAACTATCGCCACGACTCATCTTTCAGAATCATTGGATATTAAATATAAAATGGACGAAGAAAACACCAAGTTTCATATGATAGGAGCAGTTGCGTTAGGAAGTCCCCCGCGACTGAGAAGGATCAAAAACAGCATTCCCACACCCCCAAATGCGCTACCTAGGAGATATACTCCTGAAGAGTATTTGGCGCTGTTTATAGAACTCGGGTTATCGAAGCATAACTATAATATATTGCGTGAGTAATTATTGCAACATAATGCCGATCTTTTCCCTGGATACAAACAAATCACTCAAGTCAAGAGAGAAGCAATTCCTCCAAGAGCAAAAATAACCGAAGTATCAGCTGAAGTTGAGCTCCAAAATTAATGGATCATACCTCTATGCGACTCTTGAAAAGTTTTTCTGAAGAAAAGTTGAAATAACTGCCAAAAAGTCTAACATTAATAATTAAATGGGGCTGTGATGGATCATCAGGACAAAGCGCATATAAACAAAGAACAAATGTAGACGATGGAACAATTTATTTATTTATTTATTCAGTCTATGAAGATACAGGTCTTACAGACTGCCAATAATGGTAGATACAAAAAATATTAACACAAAGATAACAAAATATACATGTAAATATATAGTTTACAATAAATAATAAGTTATTATAACAAACAAATTAAAAACAATTAAATAGCTGACTTTAAAATATTTATAAAAGCGTCCCTACACATAGAAAAATCAACCTCAATAGAAGATGAAATCTTATTGAATTCGTTCAGGGCGCGTGCAATTGGCGCATTCCTTCCATAATTGGTTCTAATGTTGATACCATAAAACGGGCAAACATTACGAAGATCCCTCCTTGGAACATTAAAATTAATTTCCACAAGAAGGTCAGCGCAGTCTACATCTCCGTGGATAATGCCAAACAAGAAAATCAAGGAGAGAATAGATCTCCTGGCTTCCAGGGATTTAAGATTCAAAAGAAGTAAACGAGCAGTATATTGAGGAAGAGGGTATGTAAACCTTAATGACCGTAAAGCATACTTAAGAAAAACTTTTTGAACTCGCTCAAGCCTGTTGATTGAGAATTGTTGGAAAGGTCTCCAAATGATGGTAGCATACTCAAGATGAGAACGCACGAATGAGGAGTAGAGTACTTTTAAAGTATACGGGTCAGAAAACTCCGAACTATTACGCCGAATGAAGCCTAGTATAGCATAGGCCTTGGTCAATATGGTTCACGAACATAAATTTTGTATCAAATACAACCCCAAGATCTTTGATTTTTTCAACAGTCTGCAACGTACTGTTAGCGATACTAAAAAAACTGTTGAGATTTTGAGTAGGTTACGTGGAAGCATTTATTTATATTTAATGAAAGATGAGATCTAATGCACCAGGAGTAAAGTTTATCAATATCAGCTTGAAGATAAATCATATCGTTTGCGGAATTTACAACAGAGTAAACTTTGAGATCATCGGCGTACAACAGAAATCTAGCGTAAGAGAAGTATGAGCTAATGTCATTGATGAATAAGACAAAAAGTAATGTTCCCAAAATACTACCCTGCGGGACGCCCGATGTCGCCAAAAAGGGATCTGATGATACCCCATCAATAGAGACGGCACACCATCTATTACTTAGATATGATTTTAGCCACTGCAAAAAGGTTGAATGAAAGCCAAGGCAGTACAGTTTGTGAATTAGAACATCATGCGATACCTTATCAAAAGCTTTGGAAAAGTCGGTGTAAATACAGTCGACCTGAAGACCAGATGAAAAGGCAGAGATACAATATTCACTGAACTCCACAAGATTGGAAACGGTAGATCGACCAGAAACAAACCCATGCTGTCTCGGACAGATCAAGTGGTTCACTGAAAAATAAATCTTTTCCTTGACAACGCACTCAAATAGCTTAGAAACGGTGGAAAGCTTTGAAATTGGCCTGTAATTGCAGACATCAGTCTTACTGCCAGATTTATAAATAGGAGTTATCGAGGCGAATTTCCAAGCATCAATAAACTCACCAAAGCTAAGTGAAAATTGAACATGATCTCTAACGGGACAACTAGGGAAGTGCATCCTTTAGCAAGGCAGCCGAGAGACCATCAATGTCAGCTTTAGTAGAGTTGCTCAATTTATTACAGGTGGTAATATATTTATGACTTCTATTGTTCCCCTCCGTTTAGAAGATGAAGCTTCAGAATATTGGAAAAATCCACGGCCGTCATCAGTTAAATTGTGCCGGCCGATATTACTTAAATATGAGAAGGAGTCTTCGGAACTCATAAAACTTACAGTGAGTGATATAAAAAATCAAATCGCAAAATTAGAACCAACAATAATTGAAATCGAAGACGGGAATGTTATTACCATTAAGCATGATTTTCTTCTAACAATGGTCGATGGAAAAGTATTAAACTTACTAACAAACACATCATCTACATTGAAATGTCCAATCTGTAGGAAGAGTCAAAAAGACTTTGAAAATCTTGATGATTCAATTATTGACGAACTAAATTATGAGTATGGAATACCTCCTTTGCATATGAGGATAAGGTGTATGGAATTCATTTTGAAACTGGCTTATACACTACCACAACAAGGAAAAGTTTTCGACGAAAATAGTTCAAGATGCATTTTATAAAGAGATTGGCCTGAGAGTTGACTACCCAAAGTATGGATACGGCAACACAAATGATGGAAACTCCTTAAGAAGATTTTTTGAACACGCTGAAATGACTACTCGCATTACTGGAGTCGATTGAGATATTGTCAAACGATTGGGAGTAATTCTATATATTTTAAATTCCCATGAAAAAGTTAATGGACCTAAATTTGGAGAATATGCATCGAAAACTGCAGAGCTGCTGCTTTAAGAGTATCCTGAGAAAAAGCTCACACCAACGGTACATACAATTTTGGCCCATGAAAAATATTTAATAGAATACCAGTGTTTACCATTAGGAGGATTGTCTGAAGAAGCTCAAGAATCTGTAAACAAGGACTACAAAAGATACAGAAATACTAACGCTTGCAAAATCTCACGAGTTAAATAAAACGAGGACCTCTTAAACATATTGGCCATCTCTTCTGATCCAGTCATATCATCCATGATGCCTTTAAGATCACAAAAAGATCTTACAGACACCTATAGCTCAGAAATGGTTTCCTTGTTAGATATATTTTCAAGTGACGAAGACTGCGTTAAGATTAAATAAATGATCCACCTTTTTCTAACACAACAAACAAATTATTTAGTACTTAGTTTTGTTATTTTATTGAAAAAAAAAAGAAATCAATAAATACAAGTTTATAATTTATTATAAATAATACAGTTATTTCATTTATATATTTATTTATTTATTTTTCATATAATTTTCGTTTTTACAACTTCTTAAAATTTATCAAATTTTAAGATGAATTTTGAAGCACCCTTTTTATATATTTATTTTAAAGCTTAGGCTTTGTCTACCAGAAAAGTAATAAATAAAAATAAAATCATTAGTGGGCAGTGCTCAAAAATTTATTAGTTGTTCATCTTTGGCTTATCTACAATAATATTGAACAACTTTTAATAATTTTTTCTTAGTTAAGTATTAATAAAATATTTGGTTTTTGAGTTTTTCAAAAATATGTGAGTAAATTTATACAATGCGCAATGTTTATATACTTATCCCGTAGCGTACACATTTCACTTTTATAAGAGTATAACATCTTAAAAGAAGTAATGCGTCCATCAAGTTTGGTGGAGATTGATAACCTTGCTACTAAGACAAAACTTTTAATAATAAGAGGGTAGAGCCACACTCCTTCATACAAATCATAAGTTTATCTGATATCATGTTCAAATACATCCTCATAAAAAAAATTTCTAAGTTTTTCCTTCAGGTTTTAACAATTTTTTTTTTTTTTTGTATATTTCTACAATTTTTCAATTTTGACGAATTATTGTGAAGCACCCTGTTACTGTGGTACCGTGCATTTTAAACTGTCCAAAGTCTAAGTAATTATCTTTTAGGTGCAGTATAAATCTTTAAAATATCTTCATTAGTTCAAAAGTTATGATTTTTGCAAAGAAAAAACTCAAAAGGCGCCATAGTGCACGATATTGGCAACAGCTCCCACCTCATCCAACCATGAGATTTGCTTTAAAATTAACGAACATATCGCTAGTATTTCCAGTTTTTTCACCTCGCGAAGTCTGGCATTGTCACCGACCAAATCCTCGTCGACCTTATTTGCAACATGGATACGGCAAATGTCGACTATGGTCGATTTGGGACATCCACGTCGATAGCATTACGCTACCGACTGTCTTACATCCAAAAATACTTGGTGTGATAATCGATTAAGATCTACATGTTGGGGAGCAAGCAACCACAAGTGTACCAAAAGTCCAGAACTGTAAAAAATTTTCTCAAGTCGTTTGCCGGCAATACTTGGTGCAAAGATAAAGAAACGCTACGCGTCTCCAGTTTGGTCGGCGAACATAAAAAAAACACACTGTAGGAAATTGAAGGCCTATCAAAACACCGCATTCAGAAACACCAAATGTCTGCAGAACATCATCTAGACAGTGAAGCGAGAATACTCCCCATAAAGGAGAGAAGTCCCGCTTGTAATGCGTTACCACATGAAGCCAATCATATTTTCAATTGCAATGTGCAACCAACGCCTTAACACCCTTATCTCGTTGCCTAACCCAATCAAAACTTTAAGTTTCCGCGGACTACCGCTAGAGGATATTGATGACAATTAGTGATTGGTTGCACCTATTGGACAAAGTGAAGCCCTGCTACACAAAAAACAACAAAAAAACTAAGTTCTAAAAAAAAACCTATACGATTGCATAGGTCAATACGTTTTTTCCAGAAAAGGTCTTAAGTTGATTGCTATTACAAAATTTGCTTACATATTTTCACATCAGAATCACTAAGTTTTCTTGATTTAATATTTAGTAGCTAGGTTTACGCAACCACTATTTGAGTGCCTAAATATGCAACTGGCACGGGATCCGCGCCTTGAAGTATGCAACACTAAACATAAGTTCGTTATCCTTACCTGAATGTCTGTTTATGTTTATCAAATGCGCTGCGGTTGTTTGTGTGTGTGCCTGTGTGTGTATGTGTGTGAAATGCGTGTTTACTACTCGCCCGTTTGTGATTAACATATTGGCTAAGTAAATTGTCAACTGCAGTAATATTAGTATGCATTTATATATGTATTCGATTGCGTTTTAAGTACACCCGCCTGCATATGACAAAGATATAGAACCCATATATACCCCACGGAATTTCACAACTTCCTTAAGCAATTGTCAATGTGATAATAATAATGTTTAGAGCGACATTCATGATGCATTTGCTTTGTCACAGCTCTGTGTGTTGGTCACTTAGTATAATATTTAACGTGTTTAGCAAAGTAGAAGTAAATATGATAATAATTAGGATAGTGACGAGGAGATGTTAAAGCGTATGTATTAATAAATAAGGCTGTCGTGGGTAGCATACTTGTATGTGGTCCGTGGTAACTATGTAGTTAAATCTAGATTTAGTGTTGTTTATACAGTACATGTACCCTGCAGCGAAGCGCACAAGCTTTGAACAAGCGCAGAACTATTGCATTGAGAGAAGGTACCAGTTCTATTTCTGTACCGCCACAGTGGATTGAGCTGACACTCTCAACATTGTGGTGTCCTACAAAATGACAAAAATCTCCTTTGCAGATCTTTTGAGCACGTTCTTAACTTGTTCAACTATAGATAGTTCGGAAATAGTCCCAACCTTTGATAAATCAATTTAAGTACAAATAGCTCTGACTTAAATGTTGTTGGTACTAGTATGGCTGCCAACTGTACCACTGTGCATTCGATCAGCAAAAGTTAAGAGGTAGTCATTAAACCTGTAATGCGAAAGTGTTGCTTTCCGCGACGTCTTCTTATTTTTTCTACACGATATATATATATAATCTAAGCGCGTTCTTTTGGATTGCGGTTTATGCTTGAAAGACGTAAAAGATTTACGTTTATGACTTACTGAACTTAAATTTGCTTTTCAGCGTAATATTAAATTTGGCAACATTTGGTAAAGTTTCCTGGAAATTGATTGGAAAAATCAAGATGACTTAAACAGGGCATTACAGCTTTAATCCAATAACAATGGAACAAGACTCTGATTGAGCCATTAAGCCTTGGGGTGTGTTATCGATGTTGATGGTCCTCTGTCGGATGTAGGTCCGGTATGTTCCGGTAACAAGCACCATAAAGATACTAGAACGACCATCTCGGGAATGATTTGGTATGACCACATGCAATGGAATGGACCAAACTCCAAACACCACAGTGAGGCATATTGGGAGGGTGGAGACGATTATTTTTAAATTTATCCTATCTTTATTTCAATTTGAAGTGCTTGACATGCCGGCTATAGCAAATATAAATGTATGTTGAGTATGTTTTCGCAATAACTTTCAAACGGCAATTTCAGTTGCGCTGTATGGGAGGTTGCAAAAGACGCGTTTTTAATCCACTACTCTAAAACTTGTTTTTAATTATCCAAGACATTATGTATATGAATTTTCATGAGGAACAGTGATTGAGGAGTCAGAAGATTCCTTAGTAGATCCCATCTCTTAACTCGAAAAATAAAAATAGTTTTTGTAGCAGTTCCAATTTCCCTATCGAACATTTCAAAAAAGGACAAAATGCGATATATGCGATACGTGCAACGTAATGAAACTTGGTGAGTGAAATAATTTGATCATGCAAAACCGCATCTTAGTAAAATTTCGAAAGGATGGAATTTGTGCTCGCTGTAGATTAAAAGCCGTTGAAGATAACAGATTGCAATTCGGCAAAGGCGTCGACGTGGATGAAAATAATATATTTACTTTTCGACGAAAAGTTAGGAGCAAATAATTCTATTCTCAACTAATTTATTAAATGATCTTATTTGAACTTAGTTTATAACCACTACCGTGATTTCGATATCAAAAATTTCGGAAAGTGGAAAAAACGCAATAATTTAATAATGAGTACTGAGAAAGTAATACAATTTAGTGAGTGAATTGAATTTGTATCGTAAATTTTGAAATTATGTAAAATGAGCAAGGCACCGCCCATATTCAATAGAAGGAAATAAAAAATTGGGCAAGCAATAAATACATAAAAGCCTCTGATATCAAATTCAATATTCTTGCTATTATATATAAACTTGACAAAAAAATAATAATAAGCGGTTAACCGCTACGTCCACTTAAAAAGTTTTTTTTTATGGGTCTAACCTTAACAATATATCAATATACATAGTTTTAGTATGTGACTATATTATTAGTAGTAATGGCGGCCGCTGTGGTGTGATGGTGGCGTGCTCCGCCTACCACACCGATGATCCCGGGTTCACGCCCCGGGCAAAGCAACATCAAAATTTTAGAAACAAGTTTTTCCAATTAGAAGACAATTTTTCTAAACGGGGTCGCTCATCGGCAATGTTTGGCAAGCACTCCGAGTATATTTCTGCCATGAAAAGCTTCTTAGTGAACACTCATCTACCTTGCAGATGCCGTTCGGAGTCGGCATTAAACAAGTAGGTCCCGTCCTGCCAATTTGTAGGAAACACTAAAAAGGAGCACGACGCAAATTGGAAGAGAAGCTCGGCCGTAAGTCTCTTTGGAGGTTATCACAGCTTACATTTATATATTTAATGTCTAATTTGGGAAGTTTTACTCCAAAATCTTTAACTCCAAAAGTGTTCGACTTTCATTACCATACTAGCAAAATTTGGTACAAACATTATTTGTTCATGACCGTAACTGCTGTGTAGCTTCATACGGAAGAGGGGTTAGCCCTCATATTATTTTTTATTCGTTCTTGTTGTTGTTGTTACGATAATTTCATAAAGGTTTTGTGTATAAACGGCCCACTGCCTCCCTATATTTCCGGTACGTTCTGGTAACTAACGTCATTAAGGTATTGGCACGACTATCTTCGAATCTATTTAATGAGACCACGTTTAGTGTTCTAGCTTGTACCATCCACGAACTTCTAATCTAAATAGCTTCCAATGGATTCTAATCCCCCACCTTCTAGTTTCGTGAGGAACTTAATGTCGGTATAGTTGTGGCTTCGTAGTGGTGAGTTGGACAATTGGGTTGGATAAGCTATCAAGTAGCGGAGCTTAATTACCCGAGTATCCCGTTTTATGTTCGTGAAATTTCTTTTGTATGTATCTGTAATATGCACGTGAGAGATGCTTCAACGGAACTTAGACGTTCTTTCTTGTTGTTTGTATTTTAGTGTCCTTCTAAGGGCACTGCTTAGCTTTCCATTACAGGATACATATAGCACCATAACTGAAAAACTGTCACAACTAAACATCGGGTCGAGGCTTTCTTGGATGCTGTACCCTCATTATGTAACATCAATTCATTTATTATTTTTGGTCCCTTTGTATTTAGTGTGTAACTCTGAGCCAACATTTGAGAAAGCATACCAATTATCATATACGAGCATGTGAGCTATCAACATTCCCCTTTATCTATACGAGTTTGTCCGAACAATGCTTTTCTTGGTATTGGTAAATATTTTGAAGATAATATCTATTCACCGCTTATGGGCTACACATATTACACACATATAAGTGCATAAATAAAATACGCCTTAATGCGTGAGTGTATGCTTTGTGTGTATGTTGATGTTAGATTTGCTTATATTTTGAATTAATTACTTATTCGAAACACTGCGGCGTTGTCTTAAAACTTGCACCATACATTTTCGAAGAGAATATATTAACCAGATATGATTGTGATAATAAACATGGCCATACAAATAAACAACAGATTTCATTTGGCTTAAATAGTGTGCCCTCAAGTTATAAAGGGATGTATATACACATAAGAAAGGTGCAGGGGGTACTATGTTATGTATAAATACTATGTTATGTAATCGTTAAACGATAGAATCACTGTTACATACATATCTTTGGATTTAATCCCCTTCGTGGAAACAATATTAGCCGTATTTTTTTACATGTATATACATCTACATTTGCGGGCGATAAAAAAACGCTTATCATCACTTAGATAATGTTTAGAAGACCCGTCTAGCGGCAAATACTGAAGACATGTGGCAGTGGTAAGTAACTCGCTACAAAACGGGATGTACTTAATAGCGGAGACGCGCACCTGTGATGGTAATAGCGTATAACCTATAGCTGAATTGGTTGCAATGAATCGTGGACACACACAATTTTCGGTCATAGAAGTGGTGAATAATGTTTAGGTAAAATGAAGAGACACATTTCTGTTGCAGACACATTTCATGAAATTTAGCAGCGCTAATTTTTTTGTTCTCTACCGTGGTGTGATGGTAGCGTGCTCCGCCTACCACACCGTATTCCCTGGGTTCACACCCCGGGCAAAACAACATCAAAATTTTAGAAATAAAGTTTTTCAATTAGAAGAAAATTTTTCTAAGCAGGGTCGCCCCTCGGCAGTGTTTGGCAAGCGCTCCGAGTGTATTTCTGCCATGAAAAGCTCTCAGTGAAAACTCATCTGCCTTGCAGATGCCGTTCGGTGCCGGTCCCGTCCGGCCAATTTGTAGGGAAAATCAAGAGGAGCACGACGCAAATTGGAAGAGATGATCGGCCTCCTATCTCTTCGGAGGTTATCGCGCCTTACATTTATATTTTTTTATTTAATTTTTTTGTTCAACAATTTCATAAGCGTAGATAAAGCTGCTAATTCAGCAGTCCATATAAAGTTTAAGTGCATATTTAATGTGAACATGTAAAAAAACACAGTTGTTGTTCGTGTTTGTTTTTTAATTCATCCCTGTGATATTTGATTTGTAGTCAAATAAGTTCCAATGGAAATATTTGGGGGATCACTGCTTTTGTAAAGCTTCAACAAGCTTGTTGGCACGCGATTTAGTTCTGGGGAAATACTTGAAACTTTTAGATGAAATACTAGAGATTTGCTTGTGAAGTTTTATAATCGGAATAATATTGTTCTACAAAACTTTACAAACTATTTGTGTCAACTGTAAATAATAAGACATAAATAACCGGAGAGCACTGCCGTGGAGCAGGTGTATTGTTTTAGTTTATAGGGGTTGTTATATATTGTTATATTTTGGTAAATTTTCAGACAAAAACAAAAATTTTTTTCTAAAGTATTCGTGTTGTTTGTGAAAAATCTGAAATAAACGGCGTAAAGGGGACAGCTCCAATACCATACAATACACCATGATTCTCAGTTATTGTGAGTCGGGAGGACCTTCAGCGACTTACATTTTTCAGTTAGAATACAGTTTATTCCAACAATAAAGACTTTACATATATCATTAAATTTATTTCCAAAGCATAGTTATCCATGTGCGATCAAAAAGGTACCGAAAATCTATCCACTTGTTAACTGAGTGCTACCGAAAATTTATCGATTTGGTATCAAAAAGTTATCGATTTACTATCAAAAAATTACGAATTTTATATCGATTTTTCATCGAAAATATTACAATTTGTTATCGAGATGTCAATGAAGTGTCACAAACTTTTTATCGGAGTGTTATCGATATGTTATCGAAAATTTATTGCTTTGCCACTAAAAACTTATCGATTCGTTATCGATTTCTTACAAGAAAGATTTCGATTTCTAAGCGAAAAGTTATCAATTTGCTAACGAAATTATAGATTTGGTTTCCAAAGCTAACCGATTTTTCATTCATTACCAATTTGTTATCGAAGTGGCATTTATTTATTATTGCCGTCTCATCAGTTTGCTATGAAACAGAAACCGATGGAGCTTCAATAAACGTTTACATATGTGTAACCCGTCGATAAAAAAGAAATGCAATTCGTGATAACCTCCAAAGATATTTTTTCCCTATCGGTTTCGGTTGTTCTCCGTAAGAATTCTACGAAGTTTTCTCGAAAATTCCGAAATTATTTGCTTATGGTAAATTTATCTCAGTTGTGGTTTGATTTCAACCCTGGGCAAGCTCTAGTTAACATAGCAGAATTAGTTTTCTGGACATACATATGTATGTTATAGGCATCGAACTTCATGAGTACTTTGTATTCCCGTCTTTTTAGCATAAATTCACCTTCCTCTATTCATCGAGGTGTGGTCTATTTTTAATGAATTTTTGGGCTATGAAATTTGCTTTGGTGAGCAGATAGAAAATTGGAAGAAGCTCAAAATTGCAGAGCTTTTTAACTTGGTGTTGATGCTAAAATTTGTCGAAATTGTATGAGTTTAGTTTCTAATGAGAAGCTAACACTGAATCAAAAAGATAGTTTTCAGTTTTGTAAGTAGCCCCTTATGTAAAAATTTTTTATTTTAGCTAAATTTCTACCAAGGGCAGTACTATTAAAAATAAAAATTTACTAAATATTTTTGGAAAATTTGCACATAGTAACATCAGGGCGAATAAGGCAAGAGCTGTCCCGATCTCACCTTGAAAATCTCTTCAAAGCCTTTTTTTCTGAGATCGAGGCTTTGAAGAGATTAACAAGGGCTTAGGAAAACATTCTTCGCATTATCCATTTTTGTTGCGTGGCGTGTTGAATAAACTTCTCCCCTGAATAATAAAATAAATAAAAAAAAAAACTAAAATGCTTAAAAATGCCGCAAAAAAAGCACTCCGCGCTTAATGTCATACAACACAATTTCGTGTTTTTGCAATTCTTATACCCCCTTGAGTAAGTTAGCAATCGGCCGCACAATGATAACACCGTCCGATATTGCGAGTATAACGGCACTTAACATTTATCTGCTCTACTGAATAATTTGATGGGGATGAAATTAAATTTAATTTAAATCGATGACTGACTTCCGTGCTTTAAAAACGCATCATCAGCTTGATCTTCCATAGAAGGCAATATTATAAGACAAACTTTGTAAGGAAAGTCGTCATTTGTAGTATTTCGTATAGACTGTTAAATTTATATAAGTTTGCACCCTGCTGTAAATGTTGCAGTCGATTAGTAAGGTATGGAAAATTGATAATAACTTTTTAATTTAAAATCTTAAGTAACTTCAAATATACGCAGAACAATCTTGTCTAACTATATCACTTGTTAGAAAAAAAATTCAAACTCATTGGATGACAGCAAATACTCCGCTTGGGGGTTACATTGTAATGAGTGCAATACAATAATTACAATACCCAAAACATGCAGAAGAGAAACGCACATTCCCTAGGGAAACCCGAGTCAATCTAGCTCAACTTCGATCTGGATACTGTAATAGGCTAAACTCTTACCTATCCAGAATCAACCCCGACATACAAAACATATGTCCTGCTTGTAAGGTGTCCCCACATGACACCAATCGTCTCTTCAACTACATTGTGGAACCAACGCCTCTAACACCCCTCTCATTATGGTCCACCCTTGTTGAAACAGCAAGTTTCCTTGGACTCCCGTTAGAGGATATTGATGACAATTTGTGATCGGTCGCACCTATTGGATGGGGCGAAGTACTGCTACAACAATAACAAAAACAACTACTCCGCTTTGTCTTCATTTACCACAAGATCCACTGCCACTTTATAAAATTTGGAAAACGGAGATAAGTTCTGCGCATTTGTGAAGGCTAATAATTTCAGTATCACCATCATACCCCAGTAAATATATGCTCTTAAAATAGATTTTACCATCACGGTTTATTTCTGCTCTAGAACTATCTTCGCCACCATTATGTTGAAGAAATAGAACGAAAGGGAGTCAGCTTGTCTGAAGCCTCGTTCGGTTTCGAATGGCTCGAGGATAGATAAAGATAGCGATGGATGAAAAGTTTCTTGAAATTTTCCCAAAATTGTGCTGGTAACCCAAAGTTTGCAATGGACAGCTTTTGTCAAAGCTAATGGCAGTGACTTTTATTGGGCCAATACCTACCATACAAAATCAGCTTGAAAGCACTGTTAATATTCCTGCAGGATACTTTTACTGTCATTAATGCATACATATATACATACATACATACATACATATATAACAGTTATCTATAAATATATTTTAATTTATTTTATGTCAATGTTAACCACCGCACTGCTTCGCCTTTCACTCGCACAAAATTGCAATATCTTATAATAAAACTGCACGAAAAAACAGAGTTGGGTGTGGCGCCATTTAAATTAATTATTTATTATGCGATACAATTCTTTTTATAAAATTAATGAATGGAACGAGCGCAATGGCAAACAATATATCTAAAATGTATAAAGTGTCTACAATATTTACGCAGATGGGTAGGGCGCAAAAGGAATAAGCAGCGAGTCCTAATAAATTGTGGAGAAGTGTGAGTGTGAGGTATATGCGCATGTAGTAGTGAGATTGCGCTGCTACAACCTTCAGTCAACGAAGACAAAAAACATCCTTCGGCAAAAACTACAGCTCGCCATTGTGGAAAATGCCGCTAAAACTATCAGGCGTACAGTGAAAATAGTAAGAAGAAGACAGCTGGAATTGGTAAGAAGAGAGGATATACACACACATGCACATGTAATTGAATGGCATGCAACAAAAAGTTAAAAAAGCACGGAGTTAAGGAATGTTTAAAAGTTTAAGAATTTGTTGTGATGAGTATGTTTAAGACTGGGAGGGCAGAATCTAGCAAGAAGGTAAAATCAAGGTGTATGAGCGTGAAGTAGAACGCGTATTTTGGTGAGTTTATGGCGAGGAAAAAAGTTATTTTATAGTTTTTATAGTACAAAAGTATTGAGATAAATTGGAATGGCGTGCAGTAGTAGTAATACTATATATATTTGTTGTTGCCTCCTTTTACTGTGCGCACTTATTGGCGTTCCTAAAGCGTGGGGTTAAAACAGCAAACGTTTGCATGAGTAGTAAATGAAGAAAGATTGCTATTAAAGGTGGTGTTGGATGGAATCGAAAATGAATAATAAATAAAGTCTTGTATTATATAACAAGTAAAAAACTTATAAGTAATCTAATATGCGAAGACATACATTACACTATAAATATTCATTACAAACCCAACTATAACAATGTATATGTATAACTACGTAATCAGCTATACACTACCAACAAACATACAAATTAACGAATAAATTTATAACTAAGATAACAAAAAATGAAGGCTAGGAAAGTTTTAACGCCAAGATAAAGACATATGGGTAGGTATTGAATTTATGTCTGCCAAACCATGCAAAATATTTTACTAAGTAAAGCTGAATATGCAACATGTATGTATTGGTATTCTTCTTAGTCACTTGCCAAAGTTACGTATACGTCATGGGGGTATGCAAAATAGAAAAATTAAAATTACATTAGTTTCATAGAAGGCTCGCGTATAATAGTGAAATTATTCTTATATTACCACTTTTTGTTTTATCTGTATATATACACGTTTGACTCTGGATATCCACATATAAACACGACAGTATATATGTATGTATATATATATATGGCCATCGGTATATTAATATCGAAATAGTTTGTTGAATCTTTTATGGGGCCTTTGATGTAAAACAGCGCTAACTCAAATGATGTGAGAATAACTAATAGATTTTATTACGAATTGTAGCGAATAGGAAAATGGCTTAGGCTTTCGTTATGCGTATTTAGTAGAATATGAATTAAATAAGAAAGTGGTAGTTTTTGTTTCTTGTCACGCTGTTTGTAGGAGATTTAAATAAAATTCAAATCAAAACGTTCATTGGGCCATAAGTCTGATGTCGATTTTGGGACAAAGCAACTTTGAAAGAAGATTACGAGTGTTTGAGTATGTATTTGGTACTGTTTCCTTTAAAGCAGAAATCCGGGATATGGTACCGGTCTAGTTATTCCAGATGCATGCTCCAAATTTTAGTCTCCAAAAAAATTGCCGTGTTAGCCACTGGAACAGTGAGCTCTCATCCAAGACTTGCAGATATGTATTTATTTTTGAAAATATTTTGTACTGGCTGATCCTTAACATAGCGCAAAATGCGGGTATGGGAGCGAAAAGTAGTTATACATGTTTTTTTTTATTGTTCCACGCCATTCTTATATAGTTTTGTTTGTTTCCGGCAGGGGCAGCAGTAGATAAGGGAAAGATCCAGATATTGGTTTCAAAAGCACCAATGCAAATCATTAGTAATGTTACGCTATTATTGCCATTCTAAACATAATTTTTGAAATCTTAATAAACAAATATATCCTAAGTTTTTCTAATTCGTAACGAAGCTTATAATCCGACCAGATTCAATTAAAAAGTCGTAAGTAGCAAGCACTTGTTGTGGTTGTATTAGCGACAAATAAACTCTCCGAAGATTTTGGGGAGTGATATCGTTGCTGATGATCCTCTGTTGGATATAGATCCGGTACGTTCCGGTAACAAAACAGAAATAAGGTACTAGCCCGACCATCTCGGGACCGAATTTTATGACCACATTAAACCTTCTAGGACATCCCGTCCCCCACTTCATAAGGAACTTGGGGTCTAGAGAGCCTCGCCTGCTAAATATGTGTGTGATACATTCTTGTTTGTAACAGAATTCCCATCGCGTAGGTGAGGTCGACTGTTGGTGTGCAGAAGCTTTGAAGCTATAATGCTCTGTATTGCGCTTATCAACTCCTTGAATCCCACGTGCTATTGAAGCTTGATGTATACACTTTTTTTAATACACCCAAGCCATAAATTTGTCTAGAACCATAACCATAGGCGTAAACATAGCAGAAGCCGGAACGCTCAAGGTAACGGTAGCCGTAACCTTAACTGAAAATATAGCCGTAACCACAATTATAACCATCACCACAACCATAACCCAAATCATAACATAGCCATAGCAATGGCCTTAACTATAACCGCAACGGTTATCGGAACTGTTGCATTTATAACCTCAAAGCACTTGTTAGTGAACATATCACCATTAGTGTCACCAGGACGATAAACGTGAGCGTAGCAGTAACAATAACCATCAACAGACCACCGCTGAATGCGTGAACGTAGCTGCCAAAGCCATAAAAGGTAAAAGTAGGCCTTAATCATTACAGCTGCCTTAAGAGTTTTTACTGTGGCCTCAACTTTGAACGTTGCCCTAACTGTAACCTTAAAAACAATAGAAATAGCATCCTGAAAATATAACAGTGCCAGTAAATGTAATGTATCTTAATGATAAACATCATATTCGTCTGCATCAATGTCTTCTGTCTTCGCCTTCTCTTCATTGTTACGATCTTTAGCCATCATTTTTATTCAAATTATCTATATAGTCACTTATCTTTCCTATTTTTCCTCCATTCCTTTACTTTTCCCATCCTCTCTTTCATTTCCTTTTCCTTTGCACATCCATTCGTTTTGCTTTTGCTTATTTATGCTACTTTACTTTTTTCTGAAGTTTGTGTGTCTCCATTTGGAATACGATGTAAATTAAAGTGCAAATATGCGACGATCTAGGCGCCTATCTCTCTGAGGGAGTCATCTACTACGAAAGTATACCACCGTGAAAGTAGCCGCCGCCAGATACAAGCCGATGTCATACCACCGCTCTGCCGTTACCGTTGTGGTGCTACCCTTTGCTACTACGACCGTTTGCCGGCCTTATCGGAGCTCATGTAGCACTCAGCTGAAGCCTTTCGGATATATCCTGAATATTACTGCGGTGTTGAGCCTTACAACAGCTCGGCCACTCCTGCCACCTTAAGCTCTGTTGAAATATTAAGCTGCTGGTAGAGTTACACCCCAAGCCGCGTGTATATATGTATGTATTCCATATAAGGAACTGTTATTTATGTTATCAAACATTTTCAGTTATTATGTTTTCCAAATGTTAAGTGGGATATTATACAAAGTTTTTATTTGGCTTGTTTAGACTCGTCTTTCGCGCGCTGGCTATAAAACTGCTTCCGACTTGCATATCAATTATTCATGGAGTTTATGACTTTTTACACAGTGTAATCAATATAAATAAGCAACAAACTTTCATCTTTACATGAACGTATATATATGTATATATGTATGTACATATGTATGCCAGGTATTTCAATAGCAATCCACAAGGATATTTCAATCTGGTAAAAAAAAATGTATATATAACTTCATCCGCTATGTTGTTTATGTAAGTTCATATATGAACACATACACTCACACTCACACTCTCTTAGACATTGATTGTTGTTTTTCTACAGGCAAGTAATCATGTTTACACGCTGTAAACGAGACGTGTTACAGCTGTTACTTACTTACCGCCTAATTTCAAATATTTAGCGCAATTTCTCAGCTTTAGCTGCGAAAAAAAAGACATTTTTTTTTACAATTTGCACCGAAGCTATTCTTCATTTACCCAGTCATTTTATGCTTTCATCTACTTAAGCTCTAACGAAAAAATAAAATTTTTTTCTACATGAAATATGCATAACAAGCACGTGATCATACTTAGACTTAAATGAGAAGTGAACAAAAAAAATCATACACTGAGAGAAAAAGGCTGGTAAAATCAACCGAATTACGGGTCAATTCAACCGAAATTTCTCTCAATTTTTATCCATCGCAATAAGATGTTGAATCAACTGCGCACAAATTGTTGATTCGTAATTGACCGTTTTAGTATTCAAATGAACCAAAAAAGTGGTTGCGACAGCTTTGTACGAAAGTACTTATGTTGCCATATACATACATACATACGTAAATATGTGAATACATAAATACGCATGCTTGCTACATATACATAAATATGTATGTACGTACTTACTAACCCATATATGTAATATTCCTATATGGCTAATAGAAAATGCTCGCAATGTGTTTTGAATTCGAAATCAAAACAAGACAGCCTATAAAATTTTTGTGATTGTAGCAGCATAAGTGTGACAAGATAAAATTTAAATTTAGGTACATTCGATTATTGAATACAAAAACAAAAACGTTTAAACAACAATATATCGGCACTCTGATGTTTGGGAATGTACCTAGCCTTTTGTAGCAATATAGGAGTATTACATATATGTACTAACCGAACTTCAATTGGTCATCCATCAAATATGCTGGCACACGTTTAACATTTTATTTTGTTTTATTAAACTCACTTTCACCAAATTTTATATTTTATAATTTATTCGATTTATAGTTATGAACTTCGCTTTGTAAATAGAAATGAAAATAGTAGTCACAAAACTGGCTCTCAATTCTTTCAGTTGCAGCTCAGCTCATTCTAAATTTCTTCTCTCGCATGTAGTTGGCACACTTGATTGTTTCGAACAAAACTTTTAGTATAAATATTTGACTTAAAATTTTAAATAGAGAACTTGTAAGTCATAGAAAAGTAAGGAATCAAATCGCAGGAAGGTAATTCACCACTGGAGTAACTTTAAATGTAATTCGGCAAGTTTAATTTTCGTAACACTTTAAGCTGAAACGATTCCAAAACAACTCAAACTTTTATGTTGTCGGAAACATCAACATTAAAAAGGATGTTTTTCATTACCTTATTAGATTCTTCGCGTGAGTGAAAATTCGTAAAAACTTTAACAAAATGTTACTAACTTTGGAAAAATCCTGTTCGTTCAAAAAAACTTTTGCAACACAATGGCACAATTTTGCATTTCGCTTGAGGGGGAAGTTGCAAAATTGTACCCGGTAAATAGGTGTCCCGTATCTCACAATTTTTTGCACAGTAAATTCAAAAAAGGGTTTTTCGTTTTGTAGTGATAACTGAAAAACTATTTTTTTGTCGTTACCCCATTTTGTGTGTTTTTTCGATTTGGTGGTTTTCTTATTTTGGTATTTTCTTTTTTTTAACAAGTGGCACCATCGTCATAAGTACAACGTAGAGACCGCAGTGAGTGTGAAATTATCTTTGAAATTTGCTCATGTATTGACTGTTGATCGCTGTTGAAATGACCAGTGATATCAGTTGTGTTGACAGAAAAATCAGTTAGATTCCTAATAATCTGTCAATTTTACAGAATTTTGTTGAAATGACTAAACTAATTTGTTCGCTTGACAAAGAACTCTGTCGAATTAACCATAATTCGATAAATTTCACCGAATCTCCGTTCAATCAAGAACAACAGAACCGATTTGTTGGGTTAACTAGCACCATTTCTTTCAGTGTGCTTAAATATTACTGCCTGTCTATATTTATGTGTTAAGGAGCTTGAGCGCACAGCTGCTGCTCGTGCAAAAAAAAAAAAAAAAAAAAAAAACAACGAAAGCTTTAAAATTATGAACATCTTGCTCTTTCACTTTGTTATATTATATATATTTAGAAAGAGCAGCAAGTAAGTCCTATGTGGCTTTCAAAAGCTCGATAAGCTTGAAAAAAAAAAGTTCTATTGCTTCATTGGTCAAGGAGGCGTATGGGTAGCGGCGTGGATCATCATATGCAGGCTGGTCAACACAGTAGAGTTTACTACTTTCCTTCTACAGACATTTTATTGCATATTTTGCCAAAGCATGAAACGAACATCAATTTGTTGCTGCCACAAAAAGCAGTTAACTATGTAATAATGTAGTAGAAAGTAGCTATGCATTTAGTTCAGTTTGTGCCCAGTGGAGCCAAATACCGAATTAGTCTGAAAAACGACTCGTTTATAGTGATAATTTTCTTGCTCATTTGAAATTAGTTTGAAAAGGTGGAAACTAGTACTAAGGTATGAGCGAAGTGTTTGGTGGAAAGAGTGGTAAATCGCTTTAAGGGCTCTCACCGCTGATCTTGGAAATGAACACCTAGTAATTATCTACCAGTTTTCATTCACTAACTAAGATTTTTTTTCATATTGAACTTGTTTGAGAGCTTGTTATAGCCAAGTCAACGGCATCTTACAGTTTAGCCGATAAAGTTATGGAAGGGTTACAGATGTGTCATTGATTTTATTTTGAACTTTTATCGGTATCTGTTTTATTAACATCAGGTGAGTCGCAATTAACAAGCCAATGACGAGGTAGAAACATTTCGGTCAGAGATCGATAGCTTTCCGAAAGCAAATCGATAACTAGCCAATTGTTAACAATCAAAAACTTTTCGATAATAAACCGGCAGCTTTTCCATACGAAATCGACACTTTTTTATAGAAAACTAATAAAATTTCGATAACAAATTGATTACGTGCCAATAAAAATTTGAATCGATAAATTTTCGATTACTATTTGATATCATGTCGATAACTGGGCGATAGTAAATCGACAAAGTTTTGATAGAAAACTAATAACTTTTCTATAGTAATTTTATATTTTTTACATAGTAAATCGATAATTCTTGCACAGAATACCTAGCGTTTCCGATGTCAGACCAATATCTCGCCGAAAACAAATTCATAACACTGCGGTAGCAAATCGATAATTCTCGATAACATAAATAGCAAAACTTCCATAAAAAGATCTATAACACATCGATAACCTTTGCCATCGATATCAAATTTCCAACACCTCTTTCCCAAATCGATTACTCGTCCATCGGAGTGTCATGGTTACTCCGTTATATCGTTGACTTATTGACAACAAATCGATAAGTTTTTGATAGAAAGTCGATAATTTTTTGATAGTAAATCGATAACTCTTTGATAACAAATCGTCGATAAAAATATTTAACACATAGATAACAAATATCGATAGCAAATTTATAACACCTCTTTCCCACATCGATAAATCGTCCATACCTTTAATAAACATCCATTATTTTGCTGTCTGATTTCGTTTGCATATAAATATTAACGCTGCTATATATAGGGCAGAGACTTACTTACCCTTACGCTTATATCCTGTATTCGCCCTTACCAACCGCAAAACGTCTTAACATCAAAAATATTTTGTTTTTAAAAGTTAGGTCTCTAGTCTAACTTCCTGCGTGCTACGTACCCTCATTTTACGTTAAGCTTACTTCGAACAATGTAAAAGTCAAAAATCAACTGGCGCGTACAGTGAATCCATGCTCTTTATATTTTGCCTCATGCTCAAATATTATTTTAGGTATGTAGCTTGTTTTCCAGCCACGAACGAATGATTGGGGAATTGTCTAGCACTTTATATATATTTTATTATGTGTTAGTTGATCATAAAGTGGAGAAATGAGAGAAAAATATGTTGATTGTTGATTTTCGTTAAGCATTAACGATTTCATGCCAAGCAGTCTATCAAAACGTACAATTATAGAATTTAGAATAATACACTTATCTGAAAAATTGGCTTGCAGATCTTACTAGTTGTGCCTTAGTTTTCAACTAGTTGTTTTGGCTGCAGGGCAAGTATTCCTTGCATATACAAAAATATAAATCCATAGATATTTAAATTTGTTCAAGCGTATGCGCGCTCTCCTATGTCAGCTGATTAGCATTGATCAACATGCAACAAGAGCGACGTTGGAAAAGTAGATAATTTTTTTTTAATTTGCGTCACTGCACAGTGGGCGTACGTAATTGTTTTAAGCAGAAATTGTAGTGGCTATAATAATTACTAAAACTATCTTTGAAGAATTCCATACTTTTGTTGAATGTAGTAAGGGAGCTTTAATTTGTAAATCTCTATTTTCGTATCCACCAACTCAATTCAAATGATACTGGCTGCCCTAGTGGGGACTTCTGAGAAACCGTATTACAATTTCAATGCTGCAAATCAACTGATTGGCATGCCTCGTTTATACATTGCCTTTTATTGTATGGAAGAACGACAGTTTGCAAACATGAATGCTTCCTTGTGCATCTGAGTTGGTTGCGTATAATACTCGAAATTTTTTTCAATGCATTAAACCAAATTTTTTGTGCAAATTATGTTATTAGCATACATAAAGGAAACCAAAAATTAAATTTTCGAAATGAGCGAAGTTAAACTTGAGGCAAAACACTTCGAGTGTGCCTCCAAATTTCCGAAAAATTACCGTTTTTTACATTTAGTGGGTTTTTAATAGAGAGGTTACTGAGACACCACCAGTTGATGTGAATATTTTTATTTCTATCTCAGCTGCAGATTTGTCTTTCACAAAAGTTTTTATTTTATTTCATAAACGCACCATCGTAGCTCACAATGAATTGCCTTTATGCTGAGATAGGACGTCCATTCAAGTTATATGTATAATGCGAAATTTTAGACTGGCATGGCTCAATTCTATCGCGAAATTGGAGAGGTGATTTGAGGAATTTTTACAAGGTAGCAACCGACTTGGAAGTAAAAAATAGCCCGAGCATCAAAATTGCTGAATTTTAGATGGCAGATCGATAACACACCGAACAAATTGGTAGCACTCCGATAACGAATCGATAACTTTACGATAGATAGCCTTTTGATAACATATCCATAACTTCTTGTTCCATAATCTTTGACTTTTCTATAGTAAGCGGATTACTATTCGATGGCGAATTGATAATTTTTTCATAATTTATCGATAACTTGCCGATAGTGAATCGATTAATTTTTGAAAGCATATCAACCACTTTTCAATAAAAATGAACATTTTTCTATATGATATCGATAACTTTTTAGTCTCGAATCGATAACTTTATTAAAACAAAACATAAAAATACCATAAAATGGAATTTAGTACTCGATTCAACAATTTTGGCCATTGTGCATCTTTCACGCCAAATTTTCCTAAATTTTGGGAGAGAATTTGAAAACATTACATTTGAAATTCTTAACTAGCAAAGCATTCAATATAGAGTTGTATAATTACGAAAGGCAAAAATATGTTTACAAATATACAAGTTTGTTCCTAAGCATCTCAAAATTGTCCACTGTTTACCACTACTTATTTCCATCTATACAAATCTTACACAATTTCAACCACCTACAATTTGGCTTTCGTTTATCCGACGAGAATAGCGAGTGATTTATTTAAAAGCAATTAGTTGTTTCCTCACTAAGCCATTTCCTTTATTTCTGCACTCTAGTATTCCTTACCAAAGACTTTTTTGCTGAATTAATTTTTGTTTGCCATTTTTTCTTGTATGTCTGTGCACTGTACATATGCAAATGTGTTGTGGGTTTATTAATAAATTTCAAACAAAACAGCATTTTGTGAAACTGAGTGAAAGAACAAAAAAAAAAAAAAAACAATGCAACAATTGAGCTGTAAGCATAACAATTATTCTTTTTAATTTTACGTGTGTTTTTTAAAGTGAAAGAGGCACGCGCGCTCGCTGGCTTATGCCGCTTAAGTTAGCTTTCACATTGCTTAGCATTTAGTAAAACGGAAATGCAGCCTTTTAGGCGCTGAAGCCAGGCGCTGGAATGACTTGCTTAAATCGTGCGATTGCAAATATCTTTCTTTTTTATATATATTTTTTCTTTGCATTATTTTTATGTATTTTTCTGTTTGCATATTATTCGTTTGCTTTTCGTTACTCATTTTTGCCTTGCAAAGATGCCAGATTGCATGGGATTTGTGGTAGCGGATGTGAATTTTAATAGTAGTTAAAACTTCCGTTTCTCATAAAAAAAAGAAAAAAAGTAAGGAAATTCACAAAATGTGTTCAAGCGTTTTGCCTGCCAGCTATTTTGCAATGCTAAGCTAAAACCTAGTTTACTAATGTTGGTTGTGTAGGTGTGTGTGTGTGTTATAGCAAATATTATATAGGTAAATGTACTATTGTCTTAAGTGTCCATTCATTCATTAATTTTAAATGTAACCAAAGCACGCAAATGTAATTAAAGTTTTTGCTGGAAGTTGGTATGTGAATACATAGAATTGCAAGTACTATAGGAAGGCATTAGCATTACTTTTGTGGATATTTTTGAATAGCTTAGAATTTAGAATTATTAAAACTGCCTTAACTATCAGGTGTAGGCATATGAAACCGGTATTGGCATCTAGCGATCAGTAGGCACAATTGTAGGAAAAGTCAAAACTTAACATTGGCGCTAGTTGACATCTTATGGTCTGTCAACAATATCCAATACCAAACATTTCAAGTTTCATACACCATCGTATTTTTTTCGCTCTTGAAAATGTCGAAATACGTGCCTTCAAACAACGATTTGCGGGGAGCCTTCATTTTCAGCTTCCATTTGAGTAAATTGGCGATAGAATCTCATCGAATGCTTGTCGCAGTGTACGGAGAGCACGCTCTTGGTCGTACGCAGTATAATAAGTGGTTCAACAAGTTTAAAAGTGGTAATTTTGATGTGAGAATCGCTGACCGCAGCAAACCACAGAAATTGTTAGAGAACGTTGAATTGCAGGCTTTGCGGGATGAAGACGATAGTCAGACGCAAAGACAGCTCGTAGAGCAACTAAATGTGTCCCAGACAACAATTTCCACACGTTTGAAATCCATGGGAAAGATCATGAAAGCGGAAGATGGGTGTCACATGAGCTGAACGACAGACAGCAGGAAAATCGGAAAACAACATGTGAAATGCTGCTCGCCAGACAAAAAAGAAAGTAGTTTTTGCATTAGATCGTTACTGGCGATGAAAAGTGGATTTATTTCGTGAATCCCAAATACAAGATATCGTATATGGACCATGGCCAACCAGCACAATATTCCCCAAGACCAAATCGCTTCGGAAAAAAGACAATGCTCTGTGTTTTCTGGGATCAGCGTGGTGTAATCCCATATAAGCTTCTAAAACCAGGCGAAACTGTGTTAATGGTCAACGTTACCAACAACAGTTGGCCAATTTGAACTGTGCTTTGCGCCAAAAACGCCCAGAATATGAAACTAGGCATGACAAGGTGATTTTTCTCGATGACAAGGCACCATCACACCGAACAAAACAGACTCGGGAATTGGTTGAGTCGTACAGCTGGCAACCGCTACCCCACCCCTCTTACTCACCAGACTTGGCTCCATCCGACTTATTTTTGCATCGATGGGGCACACAACTAGCGAACAGCGCTTCACTTCTGACGAAAATGTTGGTAAATGGCTCGATGACTGGTTTGCTTCAAAAAACGAAGACTTTTTTCGGCGGGGTATCCATAAATTGCCTGAGAGGTGGTCAAAATGTGCAGCTAGCGAGGGCGCTTACTTTGAATAAAATATTCGTTACCATTCTCTTGAAAAAAATGTGTTTTTTTTAAATAAAAAATACCGGTTTCATATGCATACACCTGATAAAATACATAATTCCCGAAGTACTAAATATAAAAACCATTCAATTCCTTCCATTCTTCATCCATGTACGACCCGAATTACGATCTCAATTCCAAAAAGACCCAATCAGAACCGAAATCCCGATAAGATATAAATATTATTAAAAAAAAAAACGCGTCAATCTTACAATATTTAAAAAAATTTTAAATACAGAATTTTCATCCAGAATTTCAAAGTAGGCAAAATACAATTCACTCGTTGCTTATTGGGATATATTATACTAATAAAATTCTAGTCAATAAGGCCTTTCTTGAAAGATCACTCAAAAGAATTTTTGAAACAAAATATTTCAAAGAGACTTAAAGAACGCCGTATTACTTCGGTTTTTACTCAGCTCATTTATACAGAGAATTGAAGCATTTCTCGGTTTACAGTACTTGAGGATATTCACAAAGTGTTATAACACGTCTAATTGCTATAATGTCATAAACTTATTAATGGCATTTTTATATTTATATACTAGAAGACCCGGCAGACGTTGTCCTGCCCTAAATTTGACCTATCTGCATACATTTTAATAAGCTTTTTCCGTCTGATTCTGCCCTCCCCTCATCTTCACTTTTTCCTAATCCTTTTATTCACTCCTCCCTCCGTGTTTTTCGCTTCATCTATCTCCATCTTCGTATCATTCCATCCCTTTCTCAATCTCCTTCTCTCTTTTCTCTTCTCTCAATTCCTTCTCTTCTTCTGCATCCCTTATTGCCTGTCCCAGATGGTGGTATGTATTTTATTCCAGTCCCAGGCCCACTCCGAGTCTCAGTCCCAGTCCTAGTCCTAATCCCAGTCCCAGTCCGTCTATGGATAATATATTACTCTGTACCAAGTCACTCATCAACAGCTTTAATTTGACATCCATATTGTATAACGCTGTCTAGGCATTCACTGGTCGACGTTTTGGCCTATATCTCGAGACCCTGTACCTGTAGTAACCACCGCGTGAGGTTTACGCAACTTGTGTGAAAGTTTGAACAAAATCGACCGACGCATCTCTTCAAACACCGGCGACCAACTAACACACATTTAAGATTTTCTTTTTATATATATAGATTTTTATTTTTCACACTTCACTATAATATTAAAACGATATGCAGATTTCCGTTGCTTTTGAAATTCGGCTTAAAAATTGCACGTGGAACAACTAAAGACTCTCCTGTATTAAAAAAATGTCATAGTACCTCTAAATCGCGGGCCTGCTGATGTGCTATACTTGATATCATTCGCTATAATATTTTTTATTGATAAGCAGGTTGTTTAATTAAACACCAAGCAATTACACGGAAGTGTGTATATCCGCACTACCTGAATATATGAGTACCACTGCGTATACGTAACATTTTAATATTACGTATAAACAAATAAAAAAATTTGCAATAAAATAATATTGCGACCATAAACGGAGATATGACCTATCCTATATTTCAAGTTAGATCAAACTACACACGGGGTGCAAAACAAATTCAAGATCGGTTCAGTAGTTTAGGAGTCCATTGGCCTCAAACCTGTGACAGGTGTTTTTTATATATTAAGATGCTTCTGTGGCTACAAAAGATATTTCTATACGATAATAATTTATATTCTATTTTTAATACATGTTTTAGAAATATTTGATCCAATATTAAAAACATATCAATTCTGAATTAAAAGCTAACTATGTATTTGTTTTGTTTTATCTTTGCAGGCTAAAATGATAGAAAGCGGACATCCTTGGATGGGTGGTGCCTCAAGCTCTTCAGTAACCGGTTAGTTGAAAAATATATATATATATATATTTTAATTGACTTTAAAAACTTTAACGCACTATGCATTTTTCATTATTTCAATAATAAAACAACTGTCCTTAATTTCCCTTAAAATTAAGAAGAAATTCAAATTTCGCAATATTTTTGTTTGTCCTCCCACTTTCGTCTCAGCAGATAGTTACCAATATCAATTGCAATCGATGTGGCAAAAATGTTGGAATACAAATCAACAAAATCTTGTGCAACAATTGCGATTTCGTGAACGTGGGCCACTCAAGTCGTGGCGTCCCGAAGCAATGGCCGAAGCAATATTTAGCGTATTGAAAGAGGGACTTTCGTTATCGCAAGCTGCGCGCAAATATGATATACCCTATCCAACATTCGTATTATATGCGAATCGGGTACATAATATGTTGGGTCCATCACTGGATGGCGGTACCGATCCACGACCTAAAGCACGCGGACGTCCACAACGCATTCTGTTAGGAATGTGGCCAGAAGAATTGATACGTTCTGTTATAAAAGCGGTAGTATTCAGAGATTATCGTGAAATTAAAGAGGACTTGGGTCATGTTTATGCAAATGGACAAATGCAAGCTGTAAGTTTGGGGAGGAGTTTGTATGCTTAGGTTTTGCGGGGGAACTTTTAAATACATTTTTGACTACAACTACCCACAAAACTGGTTACCATTGTAACTTCAAATGAGACTATCATTATGACTATAACTATGACTATAATTAGAGCTGTGACTAAGATTTCGACTATAAAAATTCGGCTACGATTGCAACTAGGGCTTCTACTACGAAAATCAACACAGTTTTAATAAAACTATGACTAAGACTAAGAGCATAGCAATGATAAAGATAATAACTATGAACAGAACTATAAAAATGACGCTGACTTCGACTAAGTGCATGCAATAAAATTTTACTACAACTAAAACACTTCAACTAAAAATGTAACTAAAATTACAAAAATTACTGTGGTTAGAACAATTGCTTTGATTACGAAAATGCAATTTAATCATGACTACGACTAAAACTATCAAAACGATTAAGATCTTAACTGACTAAGTCTAGAATAAGGGCTATGATCCAGACAACGTATGTATATGCCAAAAAAGTTACTTAAAAATGAGTTCACCTAACTGTGACTGCAATTAGAACAATGGCTTTGACTATGACTACGATGAGAACAATGACTATGACTTCAACTAACAACGGCTCACAGTATAGCCATGACTTCGACACCGAAAATCCCAGAAAATTTTACTACAATTAGTTATAACTATGACTACGACTTTCACTGCACCTAAGGCTATGACTTTGATCAAGACAGACTATGGCTACACCTCAGACTATGACTAAATGCAGGTAAAACATAGACTATGGAAACGCATATACGGATCTTTAGTGTAACGGTTATGACAGCACTGAAGACGACGGTTTTTTACACTATATTTACTATATTTAGTACATACGCATTTTATAACGTCTATTCCCAGTTTCCTAATTGTCTTCCTCTTTTCTCCCAAATCTCTGTACTTTATCCACAGGCATCACCATTTGGCGCCGCTGGTAATGCAGCTGTCGTTGCTGCTGCAGCTAATGGTTATCATAACGCCGCTAAATTAGCCGCACAAAATGCTGCACTTGCACCGCCCGATTCACCCAGTCCCCTATCCACAATGACCGAAACGCTACGCCGACAATTAATGTCCCAACAACAACAATCACCTATTTCACAAACAATGAATATGTACAAATCACCTGCGTATCTACAACGTTCCGAAATTGAAGATCAAGTATCGGCAGCGAATGCTAAACAACAAGGCGAAGCACGACGCACTTCCGATAGTATGCCCGATTTGAGTGCGCTCGGTTTAATGGGTATACCCGGTTTGAATGTAATGCCAGCAGCGCAAGCTGCACAACGTGTTAGCCAATTGCATCAGCAAAGTAGTGCCAATTATGCACGCGAACGAGAGAGGGAACGTGAGCGTGAAAGAGAGCGAGATCGCGAACGAGATCGTGATCGTGAACGAGAATTGAAAGAAGCAATGCAAGCGCGTCAATATGGTAATCAATCACGTGGTTCGGTAGGCTCTGCTGGCGGTGGTAGCAGTAGTAGTGCTAGCGGTAATGGTGGTAGCGTTGTTGGTGGACAAAAAATGTCTGGTGCTGCTGCTGCTGCTGCAGATCAAGCAGCTGTCTATGCTCACTATAAAAATAAGGAGCAAGGGGCGAACAATTACACATTCAACAAACGTTTTGCTGAAACGTTACCGCCAGGTATTGACTTTGAAGCAATCGCTAATGGTTTGCTGCAAAAGTCTGTCAATAAAAGTCCGCGTTTTGAAGATTTCTTTCCAAGTGAATTCTTTGGTAATGCCGAAAGTGCTGCTAGTGCAGGTGCAGCATATCCACCGACACGTGAATCACCACTTATGAAAATTAAATTGGAACATCAACCGACACCTGAGGTGCAGAATGAAGATTAAATAAGAAATAGTGGGGCACGCGGGAAGATTATGTGGGGAAGATTTAGTGAGAGTGTGTGTGTAAGTATAAAGTAGAAATAAAATAAAGAGAAAGCGTTCCAAGTTAAGGGCAAGGCAATAATTTACTAATTTGTGTATGAAAAAGAAGAAATGTAGACATAAATAGGAAACAGAGCATGTTTTAGGAGCTGGCGAAGAATTTTTAAAGAATATTTAAGAATAATAATTTTTGACTGTTATTTAACCCCAACGTATATATATGGGTTAGTTTTTAGACTTAGGGATGACATTTAATACATAGACAAACACACACATATACACAATTATGCCTATAAGATTATTTGAAAAGTAGAGCTGAAGAGCTCACACCAAATGCAGTTAAAACGATTTAGTATTTAAAAAAGATAAGTCGTGAACATAAAGCTAAGGCAACATAGGGTTAAAGCACTGATAATTATGCTATACAAGTAGGATATACATAAAAATTTGTTTAAGTTCGAAAAATAGTGTATAAAATCTGTAAAATATAAAACAAATACATACATAACTACACCAGAGACACACATAAAAAATAAAATAAAGAAGGAAAAGGAAAAGCGAGAAAAAGAAAATAGAAGAACACACAAAAGAGCAAAGGTCGAAGAAAGAGGAAAAGTATATATATGTAAGAAAAAGAATAAGCTAGTAGTAAAAGCATAACAAAAAGAGTGGCAAGGAAGAAAAAAATATATAAAAATAAAAAAAAAAATATTTAACAGGGAAGAAAAGAATGCGTAGAAAATGAATGGAAAGCAATTAAGGGATAAAAAGAAAAAATAAAGTTATAGAATTATAACATATGCTTCGATTTGAAGAGAAAAAAAAATAATTTGTTTAAATATTATTCCCATACATGCATAAGATCTCGTTATATGATAAAAAAAAAAAACAATTATATAATACACAAATACACATACAAACACACAAAATATGTATTATATAAAAGAATTTATTTTCTACGTATATGTTTTTCCAACAATTGCAATATTTGTATATTTACGCCTCAATAAAATGTAGTATTTAGTTTAATATAAAAAAAGTGTGTGTGTATTATATTAATTGAGAGAAAGAAAAACAAAGTTTTCAAACCAATAGACTTGAGCATTTTTAAATGTATGAATAGATTTTTAAGTGTACGTTTTATTAATATGAAGGATATATGTAAGTGTGCTGCAAAAATCATACATTTTAGTTTTTAAATTAAAAAAAAAAAAAAAAATAAATAAAAACAAAAATAAAACAAAAATAATAAAAAAAATTTTAAATAATATAATTGTTAGTTGCAATAGGCATTTGGGTGGTATGAAAAAAGAAAAAATGTTTTTCTTCTTCCAATGTGCACAGAATTCGGTATTGTATAATAGATTAAATGCTAAACCCTTAATAGAGTTACTCTTACCACTGAAAGGGGGAAACTTTCGTAATGCATGAAAATAAAATAAATGGCTACCATGTGTATCAGCTGATTCTCACAAGCGCGCTGTCAATAAACAATAAAAATTTAAAATAATTGCCTCCATTTCAATTTTCTTCGCTCAAAACTTATGACGATACTAAAATAAATTGTCACGTTCAGCTGGTTTACCAGCGTTACACTGCCTAATCGTTATTTTATGCAGGGTAGAAAGTGTAACGCTTTTGCATTGCGATCAGGTATCAATTTTCACAAAAGGGCGAAATATCCCGTAAAGGCGTTGCCTGCTTTTCAGAAAAGAACAATATATATTTACAACCCTTGCACAGAAAGGAAAGCGCTATAAGATTCCTGTGCCGCAAAACATTACTTAAGTTCTCACTAACAAACTAAGGGGCGAATTGTGTATAACGCTGGGCCGTGTTATGCGAATCAAAGTCGACGCTCCGGCTAAGAAAGTGTTTCTATCGGAAAAGGCGAAGAAAGCAGAGGAGGAGGGCGGCCCCCACTCCGAAGGAAGGATCGGGTAGAAAACTATTTAAACTCCCTTAGTATTACCAATTGGCGCCAGTTGGTGGAGCGAAGAAGCGACGGGCGCGCTTTGTTGGATGGCCATAACCATTTAAACGGTTAAGCGCCAATTAAGTAAGTGAGCAACGAGTGATTTTTAAACGGTTTTATTTAGCTTGACTTAACAGGGTGGCTGGCTGGCCGGCACCAATTTTGTAACTGAAATTTAGGTAACTTCACGATAAGCTACAAGCTTGAAACTTGGAATATAGTTCAGAACCCGATGATAAGGCAATAATAAGAAAAAAAAATCCAATAAGTGGCGCATCGAAATATTAAAAAAAAAACATTTTTGTGGTCCGATTTGGTTCATATTTGAAAACATAATACATACATGAATAGAAAGCCGCATGTGAAAAAAATCGCCGCTAGGTGGCGCAAGGATAGAGATATTAAAAAAAATCGTATTCTTGGTTCGATTTGGCCCATATTTGGAACGCATATTACATACAGGAACAGAAAGCGACATATAAAAAAATCCCCGCCAGGTGGCGCAAGGATTGAAATATTAAAAATACTCGTATTTGTGGTCCGATTTGGCTCATATTTGGAACAAATGTTACATACAGTCCTGTAGAAGTGACATCAAAATACTTTGGAGTTCTTGGAGGGACAAGCATACGTGGCGCCAAGTCGAGTAAAGTTCTTGGAAGGATTATGTATTGAGGACTTAGATTGTAACAAATTGTCAGGTAAGAGTCCTACTAATAATGAGTCACTAAATGAACTAAATATAATGAGAAATAATATGCAATTAAATAAAGACTAAAAACTTGAAAATGAAATAATAAAAAAAATTTTTAAGTTAAACGGTTTTATTGAAAACAATATTTGCATGAAGTAATAATAAAACTAAAAGCTAGAAAATAATTAGGTTGGTCCTATGTACTAGTCACCACACTCCTCATCAATCTAGGACGTTGATCAAACAATTAAATAAAAGCGTTGGGCGCGTCAAATTTCTATTGATAGTTATATATAAGACCAACTGAACCTTAATAAGGTTCACATTTTTAGAAATTCCACGCGATCAACGCTTTTATGTAATTGTTTGATCAACGTCCTAGATTGATGAGGAGTGTGGTGACTAGTACATAGGACCTACCTAATTATTTTCTAGCTTTTAGTTTTATTATTACTTCATGCAAGTATTGTTTTCAATAAAACCGTTTAGCTTAAATTTTTTTAAATTATTTTATTTCTCGTTTGAAATAAAATTCCTGTCATATAAGAGCATTCATTCACTTCAGTGACTGATAGTAAACCTAAATGCCTTGATGAATTAACTATATAGTGGTAACTATGAATGTGAGGGACTGCTACGCAAAATGTTACGGCGTCATACATAATCTGTACATAAGTCGCGAAAATAGAGGGCGAAACTTAAAAAAATGTTCCTCTAATTTTAGTTCTCATTAATAATCCATAGTAAATGCCCATTCATTGGTCACTCAAAAAATACATGCTGAAACACGTCAAATTTTAAACAAAGTTTTGAAAGCGAACTCACCCATTCGTTGTTAAATCGTTCTCAACTATAACTTGATTGTTGAGAAAGCGCCGCATGGACAGGATACTTCGCAAAATTAAATTGGTTCATTTATTAATGATCAAGGATGACGATAGTGTAGATCACAGCTTTCGCTTTGTAATGCAGGAACGGTTAGCCCCATTACTGTCAACTTTGTAATGAAAGCAAAACATGATAATGGTTTAGATAGCGAGTTATTGGGCAAAAAATTTATCAACTATAATTTTGAAAATCTGTATGTCTGGTGGCACTATGACCTCACTCTACTGCTTGAGATACTCTGTACAAGTGGTAACATTTTTTTTTACCTACCTGTTGAATAAACTGTTTATTGGTTAGGAAAGTAATGGATTAATAAGGAAGTCGTGGCGAAGTAAAATCGAAAATATTTTGAACTAGTTTTTCACTACATTTTTACACTGAAAGGAGAGTAGCACGGATTGTAAAGTAAATCATATCAAATGGTATATATTTCTTGATTGCATTTATTTTTATTATCCTTTTCAAACTAGATATGTATACCTTGTACACTGCTTACGACCCCGAATTCGGTACCGATTCCGGGTGGTATGAAAAAAGCTCACTTCCATTACAACCCTGGCACTATTTTAATTTTATTTTTATCACATTTTACTGGACGTGCTATTTTGTACCGCAATACGATATCCAATTTCGGCTGCGTTTCTGTGCTTTGGTAGACTTATTCCTATAAAATCCCAGGTGGAATATCTCACAACAATGTATTGTCTATAGTTTTTCTTGTTAAAAAAGAAGAACGACATATCTAGCTTTATAAAATCGATTTTTTGTTGCATTAATCTGAGGTATTTGGATGTCACATAACTTTTTTGTCGTGTTTGTGTTAAACAAGTTAAAAAAAATGCAATTTCTCACTTGTAAAACAAACGCCAATCAAATTCTAATGCATAGAGTATACTTAAGTGAGGAATAGGATATGTTGATATGATTTTCATCAAACCTAAGGAACTTTTCCTCCAACGATAGTTTAATAAATTTGAAATTTTTATAACTAAATATCTGGCTATGACGGTGAGGACAGCGTTTTGTGGCGGATGTGACAAATGGAATTGGAATCATATAATTAAAAAAAAAAATAAAATATTAAAACTCATTTCATGCCTAAAAGTCGCAGTTTTGAAAAGCTGAACAAGCCAAATTCAATTTTAATTTTAAAATAAATTTCAATTTCAACATCCATTTCAAATTCAATTTCAATATTAATTTAAATTTGAATTTGAATTTCAATTAGAAAAATTTTACAACATTCCTTGTAAAATTAAACACGGAGACAAAATCCTTTCGGCCTTCGGTGCCATCTTCAGCGAAATTTGTAATAAAACCGAGCTATTTCGAAGCGAGTTTTTGCCAGATATTACGAAAAAAAGTTCTAATAAAGTTCAAAAAATTTGCAGACTGTTAGAAAATCAGCAAAACGAATAAAGAACTACCGTCGCTACGGTATGAGCTACGAAGTAAACTCATCATTCGAAAAGACGTTTTGATTCCAACGGAAAAAGAAAGGGGCGATGTTTGCATGTGGTGGCAAAAGAAAATAATTATCTGGATATTTAAGATTATCAAAATTATTAAAAATAAAACCAACAACCGGAAATGTGACGCTCAAAAACAGTCAATATTCTCAAGAAAACTTACAGAAAAGCTTTTACGTAATAAAAAAATTTGACTCAGATAAATTCGCAGTTAGCGCACCACTTCAAAATATTATTGCATATACATTTTGGTTCTAAAATTTTATATTTAACAAGCTCTGCCGAAATTCACTCACAAGCTAAGCCAAAATATAGTGTTAACACCAAATAAAATACTTTCGGCTCAATATATAAATTTAAATATCAAATGTCTTAGTTTTTAATTTTTCTAATTTAGTCCCTTCAAACGCAGCTTAGTCTTTAAAGATGTCGTAAAAAAAATTTTATATATTTTTATTGTAAATAATGTACAAATTATGTTTAAAATTGTATAAAAATTTAATGTTAAATAAAAAAGTTTAAGTAAATATATTTAAGTAGTTTTAAGTGACCTCGACTAATGTAGGCTTTTCAAATATACCCATAAGTATACTTAAACAAATAAATATATATTTACTCTTACACATATACTGCTTAAAAATGTACGTATGTATGAATACATATGTAAGTACATACCTACTTACATACATACATACATGCTTTGTGCAATAGCGCACTTGTAATAATTTATGAATTCACTTATAATGTGTGTGTATCACACCCACACACACGCAAAATATGCAACAAAAATAGTTTACCAATAAAATGTTTACTTATTTACACTCTCATATTTGAAAGAAATATTTTATGCAAATTTATTTATGTTTATTGACTTTTGTATTTACTATCGATCTTAGTGATGACTAAATTTATCTACATTACAAATACTTCAAAATATAGTATTTATTAGTAACGTATATAATACATATAATGTAATGCATACAATGTAATAATTTAATGATAATTATTGTAATATGAGTAATAAGTAAATAAAAATAAAACGACAAATAAAATCGTGCAAACAAATAAAATGAGGTGAATAAATATTTTTAGTTAATCGTGAATATAAAAGAACTGAATAATTGATTTTAACTTACTGGGATAATTTTTGGTAAGTCCGATAGTAAAAAAGATTTTAGTGACTGATCTCAGAAGTATTAACTGATCATGCAAATGTGCCGGTAAGCCCCGTTTGAATAAAAGGTGCTTTTGCTTTTAGTACAAGTCACTCAAAATCTCCTGGAGCTTCATGCAATATTATTGGCAAGGCGTAGAGCGGTGGAATGCATATAATGTTCCGTGTCAGGCATCATCTGCCTTGCAGATGCCGTTACGAATCGGCATGAAATAAGTAGGTCCAGTCCCGCCAATTTGTACGAAAAATTAAAAAGGAGCATGCCGCAAATTGGAAGAGAAGCTCGGCCTCAAATCTCTTCGGAGGCTATCGCGTCTTACATTTATTTATTTTTTATCTGCGATAACAAAAGATAACAGCCCAAGATGACTTAGGAAATAGGCAGAGCATAAAGTATTACTGCCGATTTTTAAGATTAGGTTAGGTTAAGTTAGGTTAAGAGCGCGTGCGTGGGTGTTACCCACACTTTCACTCGGACACATATTTGTCCATTGTGAGTGCCCTCAGTAAGTGCAGGGTGGCGGCACATTCGTTTAACCCCATTACCGCCAAGTTGTCCTCAACGAACAAATTGCTTTCCCTGATGAACCCAAGAAGAAGCGCGACGTCAAACTTCCCAACCTCTACCTGGCTGTCGAAGAACCGTGAGCCCATAAATCTGAGCCTTCTTATTTGAAGCGTCGTACATAGGCAGAGAAAGTGGAAGATCGACCCCTCTTCCTCCTCAACCTGGCAGCTGCTGCAAAGGGACCTTGTTGGGTTTCGCCACCTTCGGGGAATTGGATCGATAGCACAATGATCTGTGATGATACCCGTAAGTACCCTTACCGCAGATTTGTTCAGTTTGAGAAGGAAGCTGGTGCGTTTCCTATCCAAGCATGGCCATAAGGACCTTGAGACTTCGCAGTCAACCATTTTGGTCCATTGCAAGTTCGTTGTCCTTTTCTCATATTCCTCGATTCTCTCCAGGAGATAACCTAACTTATGTCTAAATCGGAACATTTCCTAGCCAGCTCATCCGCGAGCTCATTCCCTTCAATATCGCTGTGCCCAGGGACCCAGCAAATGTCCACATTGAGATTAATTATAGAAGCCAGAGAGGCCCTATACCTCCGCACGATAGATTTTTAGGATTAAAACAGAATAATTTTGTGAAACTTTTTTGTTCCTTATAATATTTCTTCTGTGGGCTATCAAAAAAGCAAGCACAGAAACTAAACGGCCCTGGATTTAGGACAATCAACACCTCAGAGCCTTCAACGATTATGAAAATGTGGCTTCGACGTATTTTAGAAGTCGCTTCAACTCATAAATTGCATAAACTTAAATTCTATCCTCTCAGAATTTCGTCGAATACAGATCGTTTCCACCTGCCTACTGTTCTGTCGTATTCAGAAGTAGGCAATAGTGTTAATTTCTAGTAAACTAAATTACATTTAGGCGGGAATTCCTAGTAATAGTGATAGGTTTATTTGAGGATATCAAAGCCATTTATTTTATTTCAGTCAACGAAAGGGGCATCTAACCTTAAAGGCTGTTGAGATTGGGAACTTTTGCTCCGGCATCAACGTTAACACTACCACTGCAAATGTTCCAATGTGAAGACGAAGCTGAACGCATAAAGGAATCCCTAACAATATATAACTTAGCTACCCACTCGAAATTTTAATTTTTTTCCTTATTCTTTTCCGTCGTACGTCCAGAAAAATTACAAAAGTTCATATGTATATATAATCAATCGGATTTTACTATTGAATTTTTTGAATGAGAATTATTAAGGCAGAAATGCTTAAAAATTGTGGAAATCATTTTTTCTGCTGTTTTAGAATTTCACCTCTTATGCCAGTTAACTGGCTTAAGTTAGCCCAATCCGTTTGATAGTTGAAGATATATTTTTTTAGGCTACTGGTTGCACAGGGTATTTCGATTTTTCTTTTTGTACAAAAACTGAATTAAGACCAAAAAGTTAGTACGTAATAGTACCAAATTTTCCCCTTTTTCGCTACTCTAAAATACATCCATGAAAGCAATAGAGCTGCTTAAAAGTGAGGTTATGTTGTTGACATCACCTTTATTATTTCATCATGAATGAACGTATGATATTTGTTTTTAACACGATTTTATTAGCTTGGCCTGTATGTAACGGAATATTTGAGCTTAATTTTCACCGGTTTCTAGAAGTCTGATTAATTTGAAACTTTGCATACGTATCAAAGGCCGATGACAATGCATTAATGTGATGGTGTGGTGACATAAGGTCAACGGCCATAAGGTCAATTGGCCTTATCACCACTTTGAATGGCCATAAGTTTGATTGAAACTTTGCACACGTATCAAGGCTCGATGACAATGCATTAATGTGATGGTGGGGTGACATAAGGTTAACGGACATAAGGTCAATTGAACTTATTACCACCCCAAATTGCCATAGATTTGAAACCTTGCACATAATGCGAAAACGCATTCCTCCATTAATGATAGAAGTGGAGGCATGGCACATCTACGAAAGAGCATACTGGAGCCCTTTTTAACACGCTTTTATTAGCTTGGCCTGTATCTATCTATGTATCTATGTATCCATGTATGTATACAACGGAATCTGTAGTGGAGCTGAGAGCCCCAGTAATGCAGAGCTCCGAACTCCGTTGCACCTTTTGAAGCATTTTAAGATAGGTACTTTCAGCTAGTGCAGGCCACCAGACCAAGGCACCATAAAGAAGAATCGGGCGCACAATGGCTGTGTAAATCCAGTCGGTCACCATAGGGGAGAATCCCCAGGAGGTGCCAATTGCCCTCTTGCAGGTGAACAGCTCTGTTGCTGCCTTCTTGGATCGCTACACTATATGGTCACTCGAGAATGACTCCCAAATACTTGACTTGATCGCTAAACGCTAAGAACCTACCCCCAATTCTTGGCGGTGTAAGATTTGGTACTTTGTACCTCCTCGTGAAGAGGATAAGCTCGGTTTTATCCGGGTTGACTTCCGAACCTGTGTCGGGTTGTACTCCTGGACTGGAGCAGCTCCAGGATGTAAGCTGGTTCCGTTGGCGTCACTGGAACCCAGGCTCTAGCCCCTGGTCGTGAGGGGATATCACGCGCCTCCACTACCTTGAGGCGCGCACCCGGATATACCACCCCTATCAGCGTGACGGCGGCCCTATAGAGGTTTACCGACCTGGCGTCGTCACAGCCAATTAACTTGGCATTGTCCTGGAACCACCCTGCATCGGTGTAAGATGGCGGTGGACCAGGGTTGTCTTCCTTAACCTTAACGACCACCGTAGCGAGCGCGGCCTCGATCCACTTCCACTGCTGTTTCGGGATCCTGCCATCTTCGCTGCTCTCGTCTATAATGCCAATGATCTGCCGACCCTTGACAATTTCGTCGAAAGACCGCGTCCAGCCTCCCTGCGTCTTGGCCCTTTTCGGTGCCGTGGGGTTGGATTCATCCATGGACCGCTGGCGTTTCAAGGTTTCATCACTCCCGACAAAAACTTTTAAAATTACTTGAACTAAAAAATTAAAAATAAATAATAGTTTAAAACAAGTAAGGAAGGCTAAGTTCGGGTGTAACCGAACATTACATACTCAGTTGAGTGCTATGGAGACAAAATAAGGGAAAATCACCATGTAGGAAAATGAACCTAGGGTAACCCTGTAATGTGTTGTTTGTACGATATGGATATCAAATGGAAGGTGTTAATGAGTTTTTTAAAAGGGCGTTGGCCTCAGTTCTATGGGTGGACGCCTTTTCGAGATATCGCCATAAAGGTGGACCAGGGGTGTCTATAGAATTTGTTTGTACGATATGCGTATCAAATTAAAGGTGTTAATGAGTATTTTAAAAGGGAGTGGGCCTTAGTTCTATAGGCGGACGGCTTTTTGAGAGGGGTGACTCTAGAGATATCGCCATAAAGGTGGACCAGGGGTGACTCTAGAATGCGTTTATACAATATGGGTATCAAACGAAAGGTGTTAATGAGTATTTTAAAAGGAGTGGGCCTTAGTTCTATGGGTGGACGCCCTTTCGAGATATCGACATAAAGGTGGACCAGGGTTGACTCTAGAATGCGTTTGTACATTATGAGTATCAAACGAAAGGCGATAATGAGTATTTTAAAAGGGAGTGGGCCTTAGTTCTATAGGTGAACGCCTTTTCGATATATCGCCATAAATGTGGACCAGGGGTGACTCTGTAATGTGTTTGTACAATATGGGTGTCAAATTAAATGTATTAATAAGAATTTTAAAAGGGAGTTGTGGTAGTTGTATATGTGAAGGCGTTTTCGAGATTTCGACCAAAATGTGGACCAGGGTGACCCAGAACATCATCTGTCGGGTACCGCTAATTTATTTATATATGTAATACCACGAACAGTATTCCTGCCATGATTCCAAGGGCTTTCGATTTCGCCCTGCAGAACTTTTTCATTTTCTTCTACTTAATATGGTAGGTGTCACACCCATTTTACAAAGTTTTTTTCTAAAGTTATATTTTTCGTCAATAAACCAATGCAATTACCATGTTTCATCCCTTTTTTCGTATTTGGTATAGAATTATGGCATTTTTTTCATTTTTCGTAATTTTCGAAATCGAAAAAGTGGGCGTGGTCATAGTCGGATTTCGGTCATTTTTTATACGAATACAAAGTGTGTTCAGGTAATTATGTGAACTGAGTTTAGTAAAGATATATCGATTTTTGTTCAAGTTATCGTGTTAACGGCCGCGCGGAAGGACAGACGACCTACTGTGTATAAAAACTGGGCGTGGCTTCAACCGATTTCGCCCTTTTTCACAGAAAACAGTTATCGGCCTAGAATCTAAGCGCCTACCAAATTTCACAAGGATTTGTAAATATTTGTTCGACTTATGGCATTAAATGTATCCCAGACAAATCAAATGAAAAAGGGCGGAGCCACGCCCATTTTGAAATTTTCTTTTATTTTTGTATTTTTTTCACCATATCATTACTGGAGTTGAATGTTGACATAATTTACTTATATACTGTAAAGATATTAAATTTTTTGTAAGAATTGCACTTTAAAATTTTTTTTTAAGTGGGCGTGGTCGTTCTCCGATTTTGCTAATTTTTATTAAGCATATATATAGTAATACAAGTAACGTTCCTGCCAAATTTTATCATGATATCTTCAACGACTGCCAAATTACAGCTTGCAAAACTTCTAAATTACCTTCTTTTAAAAGTGGGCGGTGCCACGCCCTTTGCTCAAAATTTTACTTATTTTCAATTCTGCGTCATAAGTTCAACCCCCTACCAAGCTTCATCGCTTTATCCGTCTTTGGTAATGAATTATCGCACTTTTTCGATTTTTCGAAATTTTCGATATCGAAAAAGTGGGCGTGGTTATAGCCTGATATCGTTCATTTTAAATGGCAATCTGAGATGAGTGCCCAGGAACCTACGTACCAAATTTCGTCAAGATACCTCAAACGGACGGACATGGCTCAATCAAATTTTTTTTCGATACTGATGATTTTGATATACGGAAGTCTATATCTATCTCGATTCCTTTATACCTGTACAACCAACCGTTATCCAATCAAAGTTAATATACTCTGTGAGCTCTGTTCAACTGAGTATAAAAACTAAAAAAAAACACGCTTTTAAAGCTAACCGAACTAAAAAATAGAAAATAATTTTCAATTAAAAAGAGTTTATATAACAGTAGTAGAAGGTCAAACAATCATTTATAGTTAATCACCTCAAAATAAAATTATAATAAAATTTAAGTTATTAACAGGATAATTTAATTCACAGTAAAAAGCGGGGGGGGGGGGGGGGTGCTTGAAATTGAATGTTAAATCATTCTATTGGCAACTATCTGAGAGCAAAGATATGAAATGTAGTCAAATTATTCTGTTAATAACTTAAATTCTATTTTAATTTTATTTTGAAGTGATTAACTATAAATGATTGCTTGACCTTCTACTACTGTTATATAAACTCTTTTTAATTGAAAATTATTTTCTACTTTTTAGTTCGGTTAACTATTAAAGCGTGTTTTTTTTAGTTTTTTTACACTATTATTTATTGTTTCCGAATGACAGCATAAATTAGGTGTACATGATTTTTAAAGAAAACTGCTCAAACCACTCAAATTTTTTTTGTACACAGCATAAATAGTGTAACGAGTTTAGGGAAATCCTGGTTATTATGCACTTTCTGCTATCCTTGGAATCGCTGAACTACCGAATAAATAACTCCAATATTCAGTATAGCAAACTTGTCTTTATTTATATTACTTTGAAAGAACTTCACAATTATACTTCACTTCGTAACTAATAGCGTGCTTAAATCAAATTTATTAACTGATTCCTAATCTTGCACTGTTTTTATACTCTCGGGTTTCTCGTTCACCCATTTCTCCTAAGGTCTAGTAATTTCACGAACAGTTGTGTCTCAGGCTTGGTTACCAGCTATATATGTACATGTGTATTTGTAGTTTAGCTTTTCTTATAGCCATATGCGTGTATATGTGTGAATAACTTATTTGGTTGATGCCTACATGTGGGGTTGAGATATTTCTTCACTTCGAGCTACTGGCTATGTGTGTGGAAAGTCTTCGTTGCCTTGTACGTAAGTGTCGCTACTTGCTGCGTTTTGTTGTTGCGATTATTTACTAACAGCATAGTGATGTCAACATTCGCCACAATATTATACATACAAAGCACATACATGTGAATGTGCTTTACTCGAGTCAGCACACAAATGAGTTGCGTGCTAAAAATTTGTTCTGATTGCCTGAGCGAAAAATATGCAAATGTACCGCATATGAGTGTGCAAATACGAACCCTGGTTGTTATATACTTTTGCTATGAAACTTGGCAGCGAAAGTTTTGTATGTTGGATATTTATTGAGTTGACTTAGGTTTTTATCGCTCGTGACCTCAGATATGTTTTTAAAGTCCATGGAAACGATGCTGCCACTTTAAAAGTTGGCCCCTATTTTTGCCAGTTCATATGATCGTTCTTATATACATATACAGCAGCGAACACGAAAATAGTAGCGCCAATTTTTATGAAATTCCTTCAATTAAATTAAGCTTTGTTAATTTTCACTTATATAAGACAACCTTTCATGAATTTTGTAACATGAGCAAGGACAAGGCTACAGCTGTTTCGATTAAAACATGTAAATCTCTTGAAAGTATTTTCTCACTTGATGGGGTTCGAACCGGCACTCTTGCAATGGTTGAACTGTTACAAACACCTTCAGTCAAAGACAGTCCTTTGTTGTGTGCACACTTTTCCAAATTGCCTTTGTTGCATAGTTTATTCTTTGCGCAGTACATACTTTGTATGTTAGCTTGTTTCAAAGCTACGCTTTTGTTGTTGTCGGTTACCACTGGTCTTTGCTTTATTTATAGAAATACAAAGAACTTGCCAATGATTTCAATCTGTGTTATTAAGCGGGAGTGCCCTTGATAGTTTTTAAAGTATTGAAACATTTTTTTTTTAAATAATTTTTTATTTATTAATTGAATGGCAATTACAGAAACAACCTGACAACAGGGCGGACAAGATGACAGCAGTACACCTTGATAATTTCTTCAAAGCCATATCTCCCGTGAATGGGATTCGAACTCACACTCCCACAAGAGTTAAACTCATGCTTGCAAACACATACCATGCCTTTGTTGTTGAGCCACTTTTCCGAATTGCCCCAAACCAATTCTTACATTCAACCGCCAACAACAAAAAGTGTAGCTTTGGCATAAGCTAATATACAAAGTGTACTGTGCAAATAACAAACTGTGCATATACAGAAATTTTAAGCCTTAAGCTGTTAAAATGAGGCGAGAAATGACGAAAAGTTCCTTACCTAAATAATATGGTCTCAACGATTTTTTCGTCATAAACGAAAGCATTTGGTGAAATTTGAAACTTCTATATAATAAATTGATTAAGGTATGACGAAAACACCTGTTTTCTGAATAGTCGGTTTCAAGAGGATATATGCTATAGTGGTCCGATCCAGTCGGGCATTAAAATATACACGCTAACCGAATCCTATCAACATATTTCTAAAATTGAGGAAATATCTTGCGTTCAAACACACAGAACGACAGACAGACATGGCTGAATTAACTAAGATCGTTGTCCTAATCATTTTCTTTTCCTTTAACGGATTACAATTTTGAGATTTTTGACAAACTTAATATACCATTTCATTTTCATGAAAAGTATATAAATAAGTATTTTGCATGATGGCCGTGATGGCGCTTTGGCAACTACATCACGATTGATGTATACAAATTCGAGCCCGTAAAACTGTTCCCTACATAGAAAAAAAACCAACAATTGCTACTTTGGACTAAGGAATAGAACATAACGCTTTCTTTTCATGAAAAATGTCACGCTCTGCAAGTCGCTCGTCATGCCTGTCCTGATATATGTTTGGCTCGGAATCATAGACTGTGTCTGGAGATGATGAGGTGACCGTTAGCGTGTTCAAGAAAAAATGTGCTTCTAAAGATTTATGGACTTGTATGTAATGCTGACTTCATATATCGAAGACGGTATAATCACCAGCTGCATGACCTTTATGCATACATGAAGATACTGGAGCAAATAAAAGTCCGAATGCTTCGCTGTCCAGGTCATGTGATGCGAATATACGAAGTAGATTTGGCCAAGAAAGTAATATCTACCGATACTCGTATTTGGAAGCAGAATATGAATTGAAATGTGATGAAGACTTCACCGATACATTTGTGATTCCGGTTGGCGTAAGTTATCGCAAAACTCGGATAACTGGCATGACTTACTGCGCAACGGCCGAAATTGCGCAGGCGCTTAAGTGCCAATTAATCTTTGAATGAATGAACTTTGCGCGATACACCACCCAGAAGATATGACGCGAGCTTCTGATCGATTCGCGTCGGAAATTTTTACTTTTTCCTACAAATTCACGGTACTGAATCGCCATGAGAGATTTTAATGGCAAAAATATACCCGAAATGTTCGCCAAATCACTGCCATTGGCAGTTTAGAAAAATTGTTTATTTTCGCAAAAAAAAAAAAAAAAAAACAAAAAAAAACACAAAAAAACGTAGTACTTTTATGTATTTAATTAGCGAGCTGTGCTCATATTGCTTTATACAATGGTTTTTGTAATCGATATTAGAGAAAAATTGTAAGTTTACAAACGGCGATGGTTAAAAGCGCGCCTAAAAATCATATCCACACCATTAGGAATAAACTACATACAGAGTGTATGTGCCTACATGGTGATCAAAAGGAATATAAACAAAAAGGCAACTCTTAGAGACCAATTGTACAGCGAAGAACGGGACGGACATTCATATGGCTTAGCAGCTGAAGGCTTGCACTGATATGAATGTTGGAGATTCGAGTTCAACGCTCAGCTCCCGAAAAGCTAGCTGATGAAGAAGTGAAATTCAGAAACATGTCCTAGTAACCATCGCCGGTAATAGTTTTATTTTCAATTATTTAGTTGCTTAAATAAAGCTGGCAGCCACCGTGGTGTGATGGCAGCGTCCTCCGCCTACCACACCGTATGCCCTGGGTTCGCACCCCGGGCAAAGCAACATCAAAATTTTAGAAATAAGGTTTTTAATTAGAAGACAATTTTTCTAAGCGGGGTCGCCCCTCGGCAGTGTTTGGCAAGCGCTCCGGGTGTATTTCTGCCATGAAAAGCTCTCAGTGAAAACACATCTGCCTTGCAGATGCCGTTCGGAGTCCCGTCAGGCCAATTTGTAGGGAAAATCAAGAGGAGCACGACGCAAATTGGAAGGGAAGCTTGGCCTTAGATCTCTTCGGAGGTTATCGCGCCTTACAGTTAGTTAAATAAAGCTCGAATATAATCCTTTCGCATGAACTCAATACTGAATCAATATAATGAGGCAGTATTAAACTATGCTGTATTCAAACCAATCAGCTATTGACCACCTTACAACTGCTCTTAAGCCCTCCGCCGGGAAAACGAAAAGTTAAAAGATATGCCTGGATATTTTCAACTAGAGTATTACATTTTTTTTGGTACAAGTTTCCCCTTTTTTGAACAAAACCTTTTCCTTTTGTTCTTATGAAAACGAAAAATATACTACAGGCTAGCCATTTGAACTTTAGAACCCGTAAAATTGATTTCAGAATAGTCAATTGTACTTCAGAAGCTATAATATGTACTTCAGAGTAGTAAGTTGCACTTCAAATACCGTAATTTCAGAATAATCAATTGTACTTTAGAAAACGTAATATGGACTTCAGAATAGTCAATTAGACTTCAGAAACGGGAAATTATATTCCAGAAACCATAGATTGTACTGCGTAGAACGTAAAATGTGTTGAATGAACGTAGGAGAAAATTGGTTTGCCGTTCGCTAAAAGCATTTTCTGATTCAGCATAAATATGTTGAGCTTCCACTGTCAAACATTACGGGTTCTAAAGTACAACTCCTGAAATACAGTTTACGGTTTCTGTACTAGGTACAATTAACCATTCTGAAGTGCGACTTACGGTTGCCGAATTAAAACTGACTATTCTGAAATACATATTATGTTTTCTGAAGTACTTTTGACTATTGTGAAGAACAGTTTATGACTTCTGAAAAATATTTGACTATTCTAATTATTTGACTATTCTAGTTACCCTGCAAGCAAAGAAACTCTGGTACATGATGTATCACATAAAGACTAACAAGTGCCGGTTCTGTGATATGAAAAAGAGCGGTAGCTTTAAAATGTAGCTGTCGTTGGCGGTGAACAATTGCCACCATATAACAAATAATTCTTCACTTGATATGTTTGAGGGTCACTAATAAAAAGATATGATGGTAAGTATGACCTATCTTTGAAGGAGTTAATGCGATGGCCGTGGTGGCCCGAAGGTCCTGAGCTTAAGGCCCGAAGTAAGTTACATCAAAATCTCTACATAAAAACTTTTCAATTAGTAAGTGGGAAAATAAATTTTTCTAAGTGGGGTGAACAGGGGACCTTTTGCTGGCAGATGCCGTTCAGATACGGAATAAAACATTCGGGTCCCGTCCCGCTAATTTATATAAAAAATTCCAGCAGTATATCAGTTGACTTCTTTCTTTCAAGTTCCTGTGATCTTCGAAATATGTGCTACACTTTTGATGAAGGCATAGATACCAACATGATTAAAAGATCTCATTCATATCATTTCGGCAAGTTAAAGTAACAAATGTCGACTAATTCCTAGAAAATTTAACATGAGCATCCACGCGGTAACGTTCAATTCAATTTATTAACTCATATATACAATGTCAAAAAAATGTATGTCAAGCACGATGCAAGGCGATCCGCACGTCATCCATGTCACTGTTAATGGATAGAAATTCGAAAAGGTGAGGAACTTTTTCTACTTGAGAACCAGAATTAAAAGTAGAAAAATTACAATATCGCCCTAAATATCTAATGGAGAGTTTCTCTTGCGTACAAACGCCACGGCGTCGAGTTAATATGTGATGGTTCTTTGTGTATTCGAGAACAAATTTCTATGATCAACAGTTTGTCTGATTTTCCTATCTGGTACTGAAATCGACTACTACTATCGTCGGCTCAACTTCACTACCCTCTTGTTGCAAAAACCCGTTTTGGCAGCTATATTGTAAATTGCTAATAAGACAAAGTACTCAAATGGAAGATTTAAGACCACGTTGTGTATTCAAATCAGTTTTTTTTTATTCCAAACTAAGGGAGTTTAGCTTAAGTCAGATCGAGGTTTTTGTTATTCGAATGGAACATATTTTTATAAATAGTATTGTTGATAGAGGCTATTGCAGAGCAAAGAAAATATTGGTTTTTGGGTGCTGCGTTTATGTCGAACCATGTTTTGAGAATGATGCCTTGCAAATGGTGGGCAAAGCGCTATAGTTCCATATCGAAGTCCATGATATTGATTCCCAAGGCAGGTATTATCAAAAACATAAATCAAGGATGCACAGACAGACGGACCTGGCGCAATCAAAATATTTTTAGATATTGATAATATTGATATCCGGCAGTTTATGTCTATCTGGGCCCTGTTACACCATTGCACTCATTGCATGTCATGCGATTAAAGTTATAATTTACTATGCTTAGATATAGCTGGATATAAGAATGTATGCCGAGGGGGGTTTTGCTTTTGAAAAAAAAGATTTTTGCTGATAGAGAAGTTTTAAAAATGGGAATTAATTAATACCATTTGAGCTAAGTTTTAAAGTTGGCATTAATCTTAATATATAGAAATCACGTGTCACTATGTTTGGCGCAAATGGACTCCTAAACTACTGAACCGATTTTGAATTTGTTTTGCACCCCGTTCTGAGGAGGCCCGCGATTTAGAGGTACTATGCCAATTTTTAATTCAGGAGAGTCTTTAGTTGTTGCATGTGCAATTTTTAAGCCGAATTTCAAAAGCAACGAAAATCTGCACTTCGTTTTAATATTATAGTGAAGTGTGAAAAATAAAAATCTGGTTTCCTTTCGACCAGAATCCTTTGTTTAGCTTGGAAAATTTTTGATAGGAATTTTCAAATTAAAATTTGTTATACTAAATAAACAAATAGTCCAGCAAAAAGTTGTTATAAATCTTCCAAATAAAATGAATAATTTAATAAAACTTATTTGTGGGAAAAATAATGTAATTATCTGTGCTTAATAAGCTAATTACTTTCGATTCCGACTGCTCAGAGGCAAAACTTTTCAAATCGACCAAGTCTGGTCGGAATCGAAATTCAGAACACCAATCCAAACACCAAATTGGTGGGAATCGAAATCCAGAACAGGCCCGTATATATATAAAAAGAAAGGCTAAAATGTGTGTTAATTGGTCGCCGGTGTTTGCAGAGATGCGTCGGTCGATTTTGTTCAAACTTTCACACAAGTTGCGTAAACCTCACGCGGTGGTTACTAAATAGGATTGGTTGCGATCGACGTACAGGGTCTCGAGATATAGGCCGAAACGTGGACCGAGTACCCCTAGAATGTGTTTATAGAATATGGATAACAAATGAAAGCTGTTTATGGGTGCTTTAGTAGAGGGTAATTTCCATACCCCTGGGTGACTAGGGTCTCGAGATATAGACCAAAACGTGGGCCAGTGAATGCCTGGACAGTGTTTATACAATATGGATATCAAATGAAAGCTGTTGATGGGTGCTTTAGTACAGTGTAATATATTATCCAGAGACGGACTGGGACTGGGATTAGGACTAGGACTGGGACTTAGACTCGGAGTGGGACCCGGACTGAGACTCGGAGTAGGACTGGGACTGGGACTGGAATAAAATACATACCACCCTCTGGGACAGGCAATAAGGGATGCAGAAGAATGAGAAGTGAATTGAGAGAAGAGAAAAGAGAGACGGAGATTGACAAGGAGATAGAATGAGACGAAGATGGAGATAGATGAGGCGAAAAAGGCGGAGGGAAGAGTGAATAAAAGGATTAGGAAAAAGTGAAAAGGGGGGAGGGCAGAGTCAGACGGAAAAAGCTTACTAAAATGTTTGCAGATAGGCCAAATTTAGGGCAGGACAACGCCTTCCGGGTCTGCTAGTTTCATATATTAAAGGTTAGTTAGATATAATGTTACCATCTAAAACTCACTTTCTTTAAAATTGCTGATAGAGTGTATTTAATATAAGTAGATGTATTGCTAATTTTTCAATTGGACGCCGAAAGCTGCTTCGGCTTACCCTGTTTCCGTAAGAGTATGGTATTAACCGCTCTCCATCCTTTTGGCATGTAGCCTAGTAATAGAGATACTTTACAGAACTAAAAAGATTAAGGCGTACTAGTATGCGTCCGCCTATAGTAACTATCTAAGCTTTGGTGGCTCGGAGGGCGAATAGTTTTTTATATTTATACCATTTATTATTTAAGTGGACTGTATGTTATGTTATATGTTTATATTATATGTTTGTTCTTGTAGAAGAACAGAGGTCGCTATACACCTGTTACATTTTTGTATCTATTTAATTGGGGGGAGCACTTGGGTTCTGAGTGAAAAATTTCCTCATTTCGCTGTGAAAACCCCGCCATTAGACCGTTTATGTATTTATTTGGGGTGAGAACTTCGGCTCTAAAGTATTGAGTGCGTTTCGAGCCACCTTCTTTTGCTATGAAAAATCCCGCTTTGGGATACAAATTTTAAACTATGTTTTTAGAATATTTCACTAACCAGTTGAGAATTACAAGCGCACTCAATGGCTAATAAAACAAACACAAAAAAATGTTTATAAAACAAAAGAAACATGTTTATAGTTTAAGTCACTTAAACAGTAACCGTAAACTTGAAAATTTCCAAACCAGCTTTTAGGTAACTTCTCGATGAGCTAGATACTTGAAATTTCAAACTTAATTCAGAGGGCGATGAAAGCCGATGACACGGTGCAAAAAGATTCGCTAGGGGCGCACGGGATAAGATATTTAGAAAAATCAAACCAACCAAGGGGGAGGGGGGGCGGGGGGAATTTTGGGATTAATTTGTATGTAAGTTCTCATTGAGCTACAAGCGTAAAACTTAACAGATATGTTAAGACACTGAGAAAATATAAGAAAAGGGAACATAAAAATAAAATAAAAAAATGTTAAGCACTTCTTTTATATAAATGGACAAAAATGAGCGAAAAATATCGCCTTATATAAAGACATATTCTTGCTAAACTATGGTTTTTAAATTTTGACATAGAAATTGCAAAATTATTTATGAGAAATAAAAATATATACAACAAATAATAAAAACATTGCAAGTTACTAGTTAAAGAGAAATTATCTTAATTATCTGAGGCTAAGTCTAGTTAAAATGCCCCTCCCGTCACTTTGGAATGCCCCATCATATACATTACTTCTACCTAAAACGACCGCAAACAATTTCTCCAACTAAAAACAATTTGTTGTTCATAATCTTTTTCGCAAGCTAAAAAAAAAGGCTAAGCATAAAAATATTAATGCAAAGCTAAAGAGTGGGGGAAAGTACACGACAATTTTGCAAAAGGACAAAGTTTAAGCAGAGCATCAGTGGTAAGTGTAAATTGAATGAAACAATCGCTTGACTAAACGCCGAGAACAATGAAGCAGAATGAAGTCAACAACCAACTAAATAGTAATGAAGTGAACGGCAAATGCCCAGGAATAAGAATAAGAGCAAAACAAAATAAGCATAGCATGAGATAAACTCAAAACCGTTAAGTTAACTTGATAACCATTTGTTGCTTATATTCAACGCTTTTGTTATTGTGTGTGTGACCAGCAATGATTTGCACTGTCCTCCGTTCATCGTCTTCAACTAAATAGTATATCTGCGAGTAAATAATCTCCGTTGTGGTTTCGCTTGGAACAACTTCATTTGATTTTACTCCTTGTCTGGTGTTAAATTGTTTTGTCGCTGCTATAAACGGCCAGCCGAGGTAGGGACTTTGAGTAAGTGAATGAATCAAAGGGAATCACTGAATTGGTGGACGAGCATTAAATTCCTGTACCAAGACAAGATAGCAGCCAAAAGTGTGAGATGATTTGTAAACAAGAATATAGAGACGTTGTAGGCAAGCTTGAGAATGGTAAGGATAATAAGAGCAACAACAAAAACAACGAAATCAGCAGCAATACCACCACCAACAGTGTTGACAGATTTTGCCAAAGGCAAATGATTTAATATGACTATTTCTCATGAATGTGCACTGAGATTTAACCGAAAGACGGATGCGTTATTGTATGAGTGAATTAACTGTTATATATACAGTATTGTGAAATATGAGTGCTTTTATCAGGAAAGTTAACCTTAAAGAGCTCTCTTACTTATTTAACTAATAAAACGCTTAATTACTATATATTTAAAATAAACAAAGTGGCCGCCGTGGTGTGATGGTCGCATGCTCCGCCTACCACACCGAAGATCTCGGGTTCACGCCCGGGCAAAGCAACATCAAAATATTAGAAAGAAGTTTTTTTTCAATTAGAGGAAAATTTTTCTAAGTGGGGTCAACCTTTTTTTTTTTTTTTAAACAAAACAGTACCAACTTATAAAAATAATTTGTGCTAACTAATATGACTCTAAACCAACTAAACTGCTATATCAGTACTGTTTAGTATTGTTTTCGAGTTTGTTTTCGGAATAATTTTAGAATTGCATTAGGCCCACTCCCGGACAAATCCACAATTGTTTCCGAATCACAGGGGAACATTTCCGAACAGTTTTATACCATCTGAATATCAGTTTCAGGGCTTTTTCGAGCTAGTTTCCGTACTATTTAACGATCATTCTGGGATTATTTTAGAAAGTCTCGGTATATTTTGCTTTGTATTATTTTGGGATTGTTTAAATAAACACTGCGATACTATTTCGATTATTTTTCCGGCGCATTGCTGTCGCAGAAAAACTATTTCTGAAAGCGGTATCTATTTAAATTTCCCATTTTATTGGGTTATCGGTCATGAATAATACTTTCCTCCTATCTTTTCTCCTTCTTCTTCTTTCGTTTCCTCTTCATTAGTGTATCCTTAAAATGCTCTCCCCGTATTTCTCTCCCTCTTCCTTTGCATTATACCTCTGCTTCTACCTAACCATCTTCCATCCCTGCTTTCTTCCTTCATTCTACATCTCTCTTTCTAATAAAAAACCCTCCTCGTCTTCATTTCCTTTTACCTCTCCGTCACTCTGTCACCGTTCCGCCTCTTTTACTCCCTATACCTATTTATCTTCCTCTTCGGGTATCTTTACTTGGAGTTATTTTAGGTAGAGTGATAGCCTACGGGCTTTTGTCCCAGCGTGATTGGCAGGATTATGCTGGGATACCTGAGGAAACTATTTTGACTGCGACTGCAGGGATTAGTGATAAAAACCCAAATACAGAAGTATTTCTCTTAACCAGTGGAAGGAAAATCCAAGATTTTAGATAACTCTTGAAAATCGATTAAATGACGCCTTTTCACGTGATATGCAATTAATCACCGGGCGATTTCTTTGTTAAGGATATTAAAACCGAAGGGGTCTTAGACTTCGGGAGTTGGGTCGCTGGAAATAGATTACATGTATCCTGCTCAATGATTCCTAAGGCAGCCTTCGATACAAACTGTGACATCGTCTTGAAGGAATTGGAAATATTTGGAGCACACTTAGAAATTTATTATTTACACCTTTTTCAGACGGATAATAGACAGTTTGTAAATTGGGAGTGCAAGTTTATGCAACCCCAACACTAACCGTATTTTCAGTACCTATGCTAGCAGTGGTTTAAGTGTCCGGACATAGCAAGGTACCGGAAGACGAAATTGCCGGTGGATTGATCGCGTTTCCTAGTAATGGCCTAGCGTGGTTAACAAAATTTGGAAGCGTAGTGCTGTCTATCATACAACGAAAAATAATCTTCAGCCACTGTTATGATAAATATAATGGATATATTCCTATACTCATCCGGAACTGCACAAAAAGTTCCATGCAGAATAGATTGGATTAAAATATCGCAGGAGATGGAGACACTAGTAACGAATTTGCGTTTGGTCAATACAATGCCGAAATGGAATACAGTTTCTTGTACATTTTGTGTGCAAAGGCCTTGCCTTAGAAGCTTCTTTTATTATACTATGCATTACTTCTCAAGAGTTGTTGTTGATTAGTTTACATTTCATTGCTCAACACTGTTCATATAAATTAATAAACTTTGCATACACACACATTTCTATATAATATGCTCAAGTGCTCGTGCGTGGGCTTACAACCCAACTTGACCCATTATGCAAAACTTTGTGTTATAATTGCTGCTCTGACCATTGACTTTGTCATCAGAGAAATATAGCAAAGGCAGTTGGTTTGAAGCGCACTCACACACATAAAAGCGTATTCAGAATGCTTTTGACTGATAAGAGATTTCAGTAGGAGTCTGGCAATCTCGAAGCTGAGACTAGAATTTATATGCTAATATAAATACATTTGAACATACTTATAAGGAAATATACATCTTTTGTTGTTGCAGCAATTTGTCAAGGTCATGTCTACGCTCTCGGACAGAGATTTTGTTGGTCAACTCATTTTAAGCATTACTATTGTGGCTTTTGAATAGCCTACAGACATTCTCAAACGACGCAATCTTATCGAGACAAGTGAGTCAGCAAGTTGTTATTGTTTTTGGATTTTCGTTAAAGAAAACAATTGCTTACTGCCACTTAACAGCTCAACACCCTACAAGATAAAATTGACAGACGTACATAAGACAGTGCGGCAAGTAAAATTTTAACAAAGTCTATGCTAAATATGGCAATGAGGGTGAATCTACGAGTTCCTCTAAAGTAATCACATACATTCATACATGCACACATATACAAATTTAGTTCCAAATTACGTACGTATGTCCGTTGTGCAGTGTTAAGGTAATCATTGCTTGTGTTTGTGCGGCAAGGAAATTGGTTTGCTGAATGACTGGAAGTGTGTGCATGTTTTCTGGTGAAGAAACTTACCTAAATGGCGCTATGGGAATATCGGAGACAAGGTCATGGGAAAAATTATAAATAAGTAGGGGTGAAAGAAGGTAAGTGTGCAAGTACGAAAAGTGCCAAGGGGTGTAATGAGGCTTAAGGGTGATGTTTTTGTCGCGCAAGCCCTTCGAGTGTCATACAAAATATTGAGATATTCATTAATTTCTCTACAGGATAACTCAGAAAAATATAGGGACAAGAATATGAACGACGACGACTACCACTAATTATTAGAGCATCTAACTTGCAAGCCGAGGCGATTGTCTCAAGGCTATTACGGCCATGTTTGGATAGGAAAGGAACGATTTTCCTTGTTGTAACAACAACCTTATGATTTATGGGAGTCAACGCGACGGCGACGGACATGCCTTCTAGTAAGGGGCTTACTTACTCTGGGGGACGCCATCACAAGCCAGTTTTTTATCCAATTTTTCCCGAAAATAGGATCCAAATATAGGAAAAGGGGTCGCATTCAAAAATTTTAATTAAAATAAATATCTTTTTATTCGATTGAATAAGCTTCCAACAGCTATAAAGAAAACAACAGCTCTAAGAGTAGCCTCCGGTAATCGCACTATATCAGGACCAGCCGTACAAATGACTAGCAGAACAATCCGCATCGGCCTCTTACCACCTGAAAAAATGGGGTTATGGGAAGCAAAAAAATGGTTGACGGAAGCAGGGAAGAAACGTTTTGGTTGCGCCAAGAACGGTGAAAAAATGAACAATGGGCAAATGAAAATGAACTTCCGTTTAACGCACTGTATCATAACCAGCCGTACAAGTGACTAGCGGAACAATCCTCATCGACCTATTAGCACTGGAAAGCAGAAGGTTATCGAAACCAGAAGAGCATACGGGTGACAGACGCAGGAAGAAACTTTTCGGTTGTGACAATAACGGTGGAAAAATTAACAAAGGAAAATGGACAGAGAAACTAACAACAGATGTTGAATCATGGAGCACCGGAAGCTTTGGCGAGGTAAATGAATACGATACGCAAATGTTCTCCAGACATGATGCGTTCATGGCGATGCAGACGAGGGTGATGCCTAACATACATTCTTCAAATGCTCGCAATAAAGAACTGATAATCACCCGAGGAAAGAGTGGGCCAAATCACTTTCAAAAATTTTAAAGCAAAAATGCTGATCGGCCCAGACGAGTGGCAACAAATCAGCAACTTCGTTGAAATCACACCCGAACCAAAAAGCGGGATCTGGAAACGGGAGCAACAGAAGTATCTTAAAAAATGAGGAATATAGAACGCTACACTGAAGTGATGCGAAAGCGGTCCTCGGCTGGGCGACGGTTCCAAATGGGGAGGTTTTAAGTTCACGGACAAACGGTTGCAGCGACTATAGCAATTGTCGCGCATTAGGCTTTTTCCATCCCAACGCACACAATAAAGCAATTTGCGTAAACAATAAAACGTTACAGTTAAAGCAGGTAATAATGTCAATATCGTTGACAATTTAACCATTTCAAATTTGACGTTGTGAACATTTCATATGGACATTGTTTCAATTGACTTTGTGACCACGTGAAATGGTGTTATGGCGATTTATTGTGGTCATCACTTCAGTTGGGTTTGTGGCTATTTGAAGTGGTCATTAGGCTAATTTACGATATGACTTTTGACCTTATCTCAATCCTCTGGTGGTTTGACGACGGTTTAGGGGAAGTAAAGAACATGGTTATTATATTCCTACTTAGGTTCATAGGGGAAAATAAAGAGATTATTGAGGATGTTTATGAAGTATCTGTTTGGAAGATTGTGCCCCCATTATGCGCTCTACGAGGATAATCATAATGGAAAAGATATCTCTGAGTGGATGTATGAGATTTTCTCATGTACTCCCTCTCAACGCAATCGAACCTAACCTCAAAAAATCACAGCTTACAATAACTTATCTGATTTTTCGTTTATAAATTCTCTTAGAATCAAGCTGAGTAATAGCATTCTTATTATTTTCGTAAAAATAGACATACTCATGCAAATATTCATATCACCACAAATGTAAGTAAGAAATGTACAACTTCGAAGTGGAATTATATATGTAAGTTTGTATAAGCGTAAATGTGATTGTACGCCTATAAAAATAATCTAGTAGAAAACACCATGACGTATGAGTAACCTTAGCCAATCGGCGTTGCGTGCAATACACATGAAGAAGAAGAACATTGCACAAGTTGCATGATGCTGCAAATGTACAAACAAATATCTTTACATATCTACAGAATCACTACTCAAGTTGCATGCTGCAATGTAACCACAAACTATATAGCAAATACCACTTGTATATTTGTATGTACAAACGTAAACCTTGACTTCATTTGTAGAAACTGCAGTCCCTGAAATGCTTAACTTATCAAACTTCTCATGAGGAGTCGTCTGAGTTTTGGCAAGTGCTCGATTTAGGTTTGCCCTTTTTGCTAACATAAATGTAAGTAAGTGAATGGCATAGGGAAAATAACATCCATATATGTATATGTGTAGCACTACTCTGCTGAGCACATTGCTTGCTGTTTGTTATCTGTCTGCTTCTGCTTTCTTCATTGGGTGCCGAGAAATTGCCAGAGATAAGTAATTTGCAAAATATAGAGCATACTAATAGTATGTAGAACGAAAGTGAAAGTGAGAAATTTCAAGTGCTATATACACTTGTACTTTGCTGTATGTTTATGTTGTATGGTATGTGGTATGTTTGTTATTCTTACAATTTTCATATATTTAGTTGTTATTGTAACCAGTAAATCTCAAAACGATGCCTTCATTACCATACGGCATATATACAAAAAAGAGCATTATGGTCCTCAAATACTACACACGTTTCTTCCTCACAACATCGACCTCATACAAATTGCCATTTGAAATCATCTCCTAACATGTGCTGATATGTACATATATATATATTAGATTGGGTCGATTTATTAACCAATATTGCGCTATCGATTTTTTGATTGCATCTGGGCTCAGGAAAAAAAGTTCCACTACGCATACCCAAACAAATAAATTTCGAGCCTGCGAAATTTCATTTTTATACTCAGCTGAGCAGAGCTCACAGAGTATATTAACTTTGTTCGCATAACGGTAATCCGTAATGGCATAAACTAATCGAGATAAATATAGATCTGGGTGAAAAAAGAAATTCATTTGCCCATGTCCGTCCGTCCGTCCGTCCGTCTGTCCGTCCGTCTGTAAACACGATAACTTGAGTAAATTTTGAGGTATCTTGATGAAATTTGGTATGTAGGTTCCTGAGCACTCATCTCAGACCGCCATGTAAAATGAACGAAATTAGACTACAACCACGCCCACTTTTTCGAAAATTTCGAAAAACCGAAAAAGTGCGATAATTCATTACCAAAGACGGATAAAGCGATAAAACTTGGTAGGTGGGTTGACCTTATGACGCAGAATAGAAAATTAGTAAACTTTTGGACAATGGGGGTGGCACCGCCCACTTTTAAAAGAATGTAATTTAAAAGTTTTGCAAGCTGTAATTTCGCAGTCGTTGAAGATATCATGATGAAGTTTGGCAGGCACGTTACTCCTATTACTATATGTATGCTAAATAAAAATTAGCAAAATCGGATGACGAACACGCCCACTTTAAAAAAAAAATTTTAAAGCCAAATTTTAACAAAAAATTTTAAATCTTTACATTATATAAATAAATTATGTAAATATTCAACTCAAGTAATGATATGGTGCAATAAAATACAAAACTAAAAGGAAATTTCAAAATGGGCGTGGTTCCGCCCTTTTTTTTAATTCGTCTAGAATACTTTTAATGCCATAAGTCGAACAAAAATTTACCAATCCTCTGTGAAATTTGGTAGGTGCATAGATTCTATGACGATAACTGTTTTGAAAATGGGCGAAATCGGTTGAAGCCATGCCCAGTTTTTATACACAGTCGACCGTCTGTCGTTCCGCTTGGCCGTTAACACGATAACTTGAGCAAAAAACGATATATCTTAACTAGACTTAGTTCACGTACTTATCTGAAGTCACTTTATCTTGGTATAAAATATGGCCGAAATTCGGCTATGACCACGCTCACTTTTCAGATATCGAAAATTACGAAAAATGAAAAAAAAATTCCATAATTCTGTACCAAATATGAAAAAAGGGATGAAACATGATAATTGGATTGGTTTATTGACGCAAAATATAACTTTGGAAAAAACTGGGTGTGACACTTACCATATTAAGTAGAAGAAAATGAAAAAGTTCTGCAGGGCGAAATGAAAAGCCCTTGGAATCTTTGCAGGAATACTGTTCGTGGTATGATATATATAAATAAATTAGCGGTACCTGACAGAAGATGTTCTGGATCACCCTGGTCCACATTTTGGTCGATATCTCGAAAACGCCTTCACATATACAACTACCACCACTTCGTTTTAAAATCCTCATTAATACCTTTAATTTGATACCCATATCGTACAAACACATTCTAGAGTCACCCCTGGTCCACCGTTATTGCGATATCTCGAAAAGGCGTCCACATATAGAACTAAGGCCCCCTACGTTTTAAATAATCATTAACACCTTTCATTTGATACACATGTCATACAAACACATTCCAGGGTTACCCTTGGTTCATTTTGCTAAATGGTGATTTTCCCTTATTTTGTCTCAAAAGCTCCCAGCTGAGTACGTAATGTTCGGTTACATCCGAACTTAGCCTTCCTTACCTGTTTTGAATTTTTTTCGACTTTGAATTTTAAAGTTTTTTTCATGACTTACTAAAATAATTTTCATTCGATTGTAAGATTTTCATGTATACCCTGCCCGACCCAAAAATGTCCGCTAAAAACGTTGGCGATAACAGTTTTTTGAAAAAAAAAAATATTTTTTTAGTAGGTCATAAAAAAAACCTTAAAAATCAAAGGCGAAAAAAAGTTCGCAGGTTCGAAAATTATTTTTTTGGGTATGCGTAGTGAAACTTTTTTTCCTGAGCCCAAATCCTATCGAAAAATCGATGGCGCGATATCGGTTAACTTTCGTCCATACAAACCGACCCACCATAATATATATATTTATATATATGTGTTTATTTTGTTTTCTTGAGTATTTTGATTCGGGTTTCCTGCTTTTAGATTACGTTAGACGTTATTGTGTTTGCATTTCACTATCAAAGTAATTACATATATTTGTATGTGTGTATGTAAATTTATATTCTTACTTGTGACCTAAGTGTTAGAGTAATATGCTTCATTCATATAGCCATTCATTCATGCCAACATTTGGTAAATGCTCATAGCACTGAGATCTGTTTTGTGGCAGAAAACACATAAGCAATCGAATTCCCTTCACACAAGCAATAATAATGTCTGTGTGGGTGTTTGTTTGTAAGAAAAGCAAAAGCAAGAAGTACGTAGGTGCCTTTGGGAAGATGGCTGTGTAGTAGCAAACACATTCATTCTAAGCAAGTATCCTACAAAAGGAACTGAAGTCAAGCATAGCAACAATAATGCTAAAGTCTTAGCAGCAGACAGTCTACCAGACATGCTCATACCAATAGCTCACTATAACATCTCTACACATATGTATGTAGATATACTTTTGTGCTTAGTATTGTGACTATGCGTATCTTGCTAGACGTTTTACTCATATGCTAGAGTGAATGTCATTGTTTAATGAATGAATGAGTGCTTTTGTATATGCGTGCAGATGTCTTTGAAGGGAATTCCTCAAGGTTACTCCGAGGTTGATACGAATTTTGTGACATACTTATGCTAAGACATATTTTTACGTATTTTCATTGTACATAAATAGTATCTATGTTGTAGTATACGTACTGATGTTAGCATGGCAGCGAAAATTTCCCAAATGTAATTTTGTGACTGTGCAGAACTTTAGTTGTAATTTTGATTATTTTTTGTGCGTTCGTGCGTGCTAAAGAAATTGGTTATTTCTTGAAAAAATAATAATTTAAATGAATGTGATTTGTATATAAATTTGTACATTCATTGCTTGGGATGGAAATGAGATATTATATTTAATATATATATTGATTAGTTTTGACGTCCGAGAGTGTCAGGGACCTGAGATGATTCTCGTGGAAGGCATTTATGTTGTAAGAGGTTCATACACTCCAATAAACTATGTCCCCACACCCCTCAATGTATTTCTTCTATAATATAATTACAAAAGATATGCGAAGAATGCCACATCACGTCATGTTTGGTGAGATTAGGGACAGCCTTAGCGTTGCACCATCATCTAAAGGGCCGAGGCATGAATATAGCGACATTGTGGTGATTTATAGAGAATGCTTCAGTTGTAAACGTAACATCACTTGCCAAAGTGAGAATGGTAACACTTTTACTAAAAGCTGATAACATTTAAGCAGTATTCATCATCTAATTGGCAATATTTTTTTTTAAATGGAGTAGAGTTTTTCCTTAAAAAGAATTTAGAAATTTTGTCAGTTGAACATAATAAAGTTTATCACATTAACTTTGAAAGTGGTTGAAAAGAAATAAGCAAATACTTGGCGCAATTTAACGCCGAATAGATTTAAGCCGAGCTTCTTTACCATTTGCTTCGTTGGCGGGACGGGACATACCTGATTTATGCTGACCGTGAACGGTAGCTGCAAAGCAAATGAATTTTCACTGAGAAGCATTTCTTAGTAGAGATAACAGAAATACCTTCGGAGTGTTTGCCAAAATACTGGCGAGCCTGCTTGGAAAAAATTGTCTAATTGGAAAACATGTTTTATACATTTTTGGTGCTGCTTGCCCCAGGTCCTTCGGTGTGCTAGGCGGAGTAGGCAATCATCACAGCACTGTGGTCGAATGATTGATTTTACCCTCCTTTCGCAGCCCCCTATATCAAATTTTGTGTATAGCTAATACTTTAACTTGTTCCATTTTTTTTCAAGGCATTACCAAATAATTTTGCTTAGCAAAGCGGCTTACTTAAAATTACTTTCAAAATTATGGGAAAGTTGTAAGCTCGGCAGACATTGCTCTGCCCGAACTCTGGATTCAACCTATCTAAAAACATGACGCACGCCTCTCTTTCACTTTCTTTACATTCCTTTCATCTTCGCCTTTCCTGTCTTATGGACCACATTGCCAGTCTCTCTTGTTTTCCTTTACCTTTCCCACTCCCTTTGCTCCCTTCCACGACTGTGATACTCGCCCTCTCTCTCTCCAGATTTTAAAATTGAATCAAACGTATATCCTTCATTTCCGTATCTTTGCACTAACTCTGCCTCTCAGATACACATAGAAACGCAGTCATGGTAGAAGATGGTTTGTAAGTCCAATATAAGAAGAGACTTTACTATTATGGCTACCTGACTTTCGCTTAAGCTGTCCTGATTTATTGATTCTCGTCTCGTATGTTTTTCCAATGTTCTCTGCCACAACATCTATGGGTTGGATGTAAATAAACCTTACGTACCTTACGTCAACGCGAGCATTCGCTAACGTGCACCGCTGGTGGCTCAATTTATCCTCAGGAAAAATTTTCTATCAAGCATCAAACACTATTTCCAAATATCTTATACGTGTTTCTCAAGAAGGGTTACTTGAAGCCTGAGCAATGGGACTAATTACACAGTGCTACAAAAAAAAAAAAAATTCGAAACACTTTTCAAGTGACCTAGTATACGTTGTAGGCCTTGGCGTGTACATCATGATAATGTGTTTCAAGATTGTCACCCGCATATTTTCAAGTTATTGTCTAAAAATTGTTTTTCGCCTACTGCGCGCATTCTAAGAATCATAACGTCGTCATGTTTTAACCGATTTTCGATCGCTTTACGGTTTTGGAAAGAAGACGACTTGACAAAAACAGCAAGGCGTTTTTGCACTTGAAAGCCGTGTTTCCTAAACTAAGTGACGCAAAAATCAAGGAAGGTATGAAAATATTTTCAATTTATACATACATACATCTCATTCACAGCAGCTAACAGAGTTCAGACCTTGATAGAATTTTTTGATTAATTTCCTTGTTTACAATAATCGTCGTAACTTAAACATTTATTAACCAATTTTGATAAGCCAGAACTTTTTTACTCTGGCTAAATAGTTCTTTCAGAATGAATGTAAAAAAATATTTTTTTTTTATGATACGTTACATAGAAAAGACGTCAAACTGTGAAAAGCGGGGAAAAAATGGTAAATCTTAGATAACTTTTGGAAAAAGTCCCAATATTTTTGTATAATGTATAAACAAATATATATCATCTTAAAGCTTGAATCTTCTTCTTTCCATAAAGCCGTAAACCGTAAAGCGATCTAAAATCGTTTAAAACATGAAGACGTTATGATTGTTAGAGTGCGCCCAGGAGACGAAAAATGGTTTTTATACTCAGTTGAGCAGAGCTCACAGAGTATATTAAATTTGATTGGATAACGGTTGGTTGTACAGGTATAAAGAAATCGAGATAGATATAGACTTCCATATATCAAAATCATCAGTATCGAAAAAAAATTCGATTGAGCCATGTCCGTCCGTCCGTCTGTCCGTTAACACAATAACTTGGGTAAATTTTGAGGTATCTTGATGAAATTTGGTATGTAGGTTCCTGGGCACTCATCTGAGATCGCTATTTAAAATGAACGATATCGGACTATAACCATGCCCACTTTTTCGGTATCGAAAATTTCGAAAAAGGAAAAAGTGCGATAATTCATTACCAAATACGGATTAACCGATGAAACTTGGTAGGTGAGTTGAACTTATGATGCAGAATAGAAAAATAGTAAAATTTGGGACAATGGGCGTGGCACCGCCCACTTTTAAAAGAAGGAAATTTAGAAGTTTTGCAAGCTGTAATTTGGCAGTCGTTGAAGATATCATGATGAAATTTGGCAGGAACGTTACTCTTATTACTATATGTATGATTAATAAAAATTAGCAAAATCGGAGAACGACCACGCCCACTTTTTAAAAAAAATTTTTTTAAAGTCAAATTTTAAAAGAAAAGTTAATATCTTTACAGTATATAAGTAAATTATGTCAACATTCAACTCCAGTAAAGATATGGTGCAACAAAATACAAAACTAAAAGAAAATTTCAAAATGGGCGTGGCTCCGCCCTTTTTAATTTAATTTGTTTAGGATACTTTTAATGCCATAAGTCGAACAAAAATTTACCAATCCTTGTGAAATTTGGTAGAGGCTTAGACTCTAGGACGATAACTGTTTTCTGTGAAAAATGGCGAAATCGGTTGAAGCCACACCCAGTTTTTATACACAGTCGACCGTCCGTCCTTCTGCTCGGCCGTTAATACGATAACTTGAGCAAAAATCGATATATCTTTACTTAACTCAGATCACGTACTTATCTGAACTCACTTTGTATTGGCGTAAAAAATGGCCGAAATCCGACTATGACCACGCCCACTTTTTCGATATCGAAAATTACGAAAAATGAAAAAATGCCATAATTATATACCAAATAAGAAAAAAGTGATGAAACATGGTAGTTGTTTTGATCTATTGACGCAAAATATAACTTTAGAAACAAAAATGGTAAAATGGGTGTGACACCTACCATATTAATTAGAAGAAAATGGAAAAGTTCTGCAGGGCGAAATCAACAGCCCTTGGAATCTTGGCAGGAATACTGTTCGTGGTATTACATAAATAAATAAGCGGTACCCGACAGATGATGTTCTGGGTCACCCTGGTCCACATTTTGGCCGATATCTGGAAAACGCCTTCATATATACAACTAAGGGGTATTCCCTTTTAAAACCCTCATTAATTCCTTTAATTTGATACCCATATCGTAAAAACACATTCTAGAGTCACCCCTGGCCCACCTTTATGGCGATATCTCGAAAAGGCGTCCACCTATAGAACTAAGGCACACTCCCTTTTAAAATACTCATTAACACCTTTCTTTTGATACCCATATCGTACAAACAAATTCTAGAGTCACCCCTGGCCCACCTTTAGGGCGATATCTCGAAAAGGCGTCCACCTATAAAACTAAGGCCCACGCCCTTTTAAAATACTCATTAACACCTTTCATTTGATACCCATATCGTACAAACAAATTCTAGAGTCAGGCCTGGTCCACCTTTATGGCGATATCCCTAAATGGCGTCCATCCATAGAACTATGGCCCACTCCCTCTTAAAATAGTCTTTAATACCTTCCATTTGATATACATGTCATACAAACACATTCCAGGGTTACCCTAGGTTCTTTTTACTACATGGTGATTTTCCCTTATTTTGTCTCCACAGCTGTCAACTGAGTATGTAATGTTCGGTTACACCCGAACTTAGCCTTCCTTACTTGTTAGACATAAACTTGACAATTTGGGGATGTTAGACAATTGTGAAACACATTATCATGATGCACTCGTCAAGGCCTACAACCTACACTAGGTCACTTGTAAAGTATAAATCACTGTAGCACCGTGTTATTGACAGGCTTTCGCTAACTATGATCAATGATGCCTGGTGGACTTGGCGTTTTGCTTTTTGAACCATCGTGACAGTTGGTGTCTGCAGAATTCTCCTAAAATAACTTGGAAAACGCCCTGGAATACTCATTTTATGGAAAGGCTTTTCTATACTTCTAATTGCTTTATGCAGCGCCGAGTCTACCGGCTGGCTATTGGGGTACATGTGTTTAGCTGCTGAAAACATAATATTGGCTTTAAAGTATTCAGAACATTCTTTCGAGAAAAAGTTACAGATTCTTACCGCAATTTTTTTACAGCCTGTCTATAGATCCTACTCAGATCTGTAGATTGGTCTCAGCACTGCTGGTGTTCCCCGACTTATTCCAGCGTAAAAATATCTTTCACTTGTAGTTGTTCTACTGTGGCAACTTCTTCAATTTGTACGCTCAAGTTAAATAAACTAAAATTGTACGAAACCGGCAAAATGATTATCGACACCTTTTCCGATGAGTTCAAGCAGTAAAAATGGGAAGATCCTTAAACTGGATCTGTAGCGTGCAAGCTCACGATGCTCGTCCGGTTTAAACAGTGGTTTTCGTTTGCTTTGACTGGCCGACACACATTTCACTTAATTCAAAATAGCTAGTTAGCTATGACCAGGTTTCGCTTAGAATATTACGGGCGATCACTCGGTTACTTGAATGTGCGACAGCTCAGCCAGTCAAGTTATATGCGCGGTTATACTTTTTCATAAGTAATAATAAGAAATTTGATAATTTTCCAATGTCCGAAAAGCTACCAAACAAAAGATCAATTCGGAATTGTTTTGTAGGTCTATTGGAGACCATTTTAGATTATTTCATGATCGTTTCGGGATTTCTGCTGTATTATTTCTGTAGTTTTTTCTATATCCATCCACTTTGATCTCGAAGGCGATAACAAGATAAACAGCGAACCAAACGTAACACGGAAATGATTTCGAAATCGGGAAATAATCCAATAATGATCTCGAAACAATGGCGAAAACAATACCGAATTGATTTTTAAATGACCCCGACTTGATCCCGAAAACGATCATGAAATCGGAAGGAACTTTTACCGAAATTAGTTTTAGACTCAGCCGACATTAAAGAGATTTTGTATTTAACTTCTAATTTGTAGTCAAGAAATGAGATTTCCTATAAAAATTGTTCCCTTCGATAATCGATAATTATGAGAAAATTTTTGAGATGGCGATTTTTATCCAAAGCCAACTCTAGGGCGTAATTTTTAAATGGAAGCACAAAATAAAGGTGAAATTGGGCAGCAAATAATCTAATTACTGAATATATGGGGAAATCCGCCAAACTTTGGTTTTATGGAGAAAAAAATTTATTTCAACACTTCTCTACCGATTGTATCGAAATTTGAACAGAATATGGAGATATACGCAACTGTTAGTTATGTAAAATTTTTTTGATACACGACACCCGGTTTTGTAGATATCGGTAAAAATATCAAACGGAATAACCGCCAAATATTTTTTACTGCAAAGTTTGCAACACATTTATTTTAACACCTTTCCACCGATTCTTTTGAAACTTTAAAAACGTATAGATATGTGAACGAAGTATGTTTAGGTAAAAATGTTTTAATACCCGAGATCCGGTTTTGGAGATATAAACCCGGAAAACCTTAAATTTTTTTTACTTATTTAAACACTTCTTAACCGATTGTGTTGAAATTTTATCAGGATGTACATATCTATGTGGGGTATATTTAGGTAAAATTTTGTTGATACCCGTAACCCGGTTTTAAAGATATCGGCAAAAATATGAAACCGGGTAACCTTCAAATATTTCATACCCGTTTGTTAATTAAACCACAGTAGTATACCAACAATTGCCACATCTTGGAGTATTCACGCAAGGAAAGTTATTGATGTTTTTACATGGGGCAAATATACGAAATTTCCGACAGAAATTGGCAATCGTCAAAAAGTGTGAAAAAGTGAAAAAATTTTTTTGTTTTTTTTTTTTAATTTTGGTACCAAATTTGTGTTTCTTTTCATTTACTTTTAAATAAAACTTGGTTATAAAAAAAAAAATTAAAAATTGTCTACCCTTCTTGACGATGCCAATTTTTGTCGAAAATTTCGTATATTTGCCCCATGTAAAAACATCAATAACTTTCCTTGCGTGAATATTACAAGATGAGGCAATTGATGGTATACTACTGTGGTGTAGAGCAAAAATTAGCAAACGGGTATGAAGTGATAAAAGTAAAATTGTAGCTGTGCCCACAAAAAAACATGCTCATGAAAAAAATTTACATAACCAAGTGCTTCCACTTTTCTGCCTCTACCTTCAAAACTGAAAGGGGCACATAGAATTTGAAGCCCCAGGTATTTTTAGTCCCTGGTAGGCCATTATCGTGCATAATCCAAATTTCAATAATCAGTTGCCTCAAAAAGCTATAAGCAAAAAACTGTCAATATTGAAAATGACAAAAAAGTATCGCTCCTTTGATTGATGATAGTTTTGAGTATTGGAGGGGCACATTATTTTGCTCATACTTTAAGAATCTCCGTCTCAAACACAACATTCAGTTTAAATTTCATAGCGTTTCAGCTATGCCTCAAAATTTTATCGAAAAAATTAAAAAAAAAAAAAATCAATTTTATCGCTTGAAAAAGTGTAAAAATCGACATTTTTACGTTTCGAAGTTCTGTAAAAACTTGCTATCAACTTTCTTGATTTTTAAAATCATCAGATCGGATAGTCAAAAGGTCATACTTATCGTCTTTGTACTTTTTTCTGGCCTTAAGTTATTTGCCCGAGTGTAAAGCCCGAGTATCCAAAAAAGTAAAAGTTTTTGGGATTGGCCCATATATGTGCTTTCTTATTTTAGCTATTGTGGATTTATTGTAATTTAGTGCATGTGTAAACGTGGTCTTAAAGTGATACGAAAATAGTTCAGAGATATCTGTGTAAACATTTTCGAAATATTTCCAAAAGGAACCAGAAGTCGTTCCGTTTATATGGACACTTTGCAAAACATCTCTTCAGAATACGTAAAAGAATACGCTGCAGGTAAAGGCATAAACGCGTCGAGATAGATATAGACTGTCTTATGTCTGAATTATCAGCGTCGAACACGATTTTGATTGGTAGATAGATAAAATTTGATTTTGAAACAGGATCAATAGAAAAAGAAATTTTATTGAGATCATTAAGGGCCATTCCCAGAAGAGCATTTCGGGCATACATTTTTGCAATTTTGAAAACCGCAGTACCCTATTCGGGACATTAAAACAAATCCGTTCCTGGAGGTAGGGATATTTAACAGTTCCATGGATAATCCCAAAAAAAAAAAAGTTAAAGAGAGCATAGATTTTCTCATGTCTAATGCTTTAAAATTAGCAATAGCTGAATCAGGGAAGCGTTGGCAATGTAATGCATATTTAAGAAATAGTTTTTGGACACGCTCAAATTTTCTATCCTGAAATGATAACACGGACGCCAGATGAAGGCCGCATACTATAGATAGGGACGCATAAAAGTGCTATACCGGAGTTTTAAGGTATATGTATTTGAGAATTCAGCACAATTTCTACTAAGGAAGCCTAACAAGGCATAGGATAATAAAATCAGTGTGGCTGTTGAAGGAAAGCTTGGAGCCAAAAATAACCCCAAAATCGATTTGACTAGCTTTCGGTAGAGCATAATTAGAGAATATGATGCTGCGAGCATGTTATCAGGCTTTGCGTAAGAAATGTGAAAGGATTTGCTGATATTAAAAAGAAGATGCGACTTTTCGCACCACAAGTATAAATTATTAAGGGCTATTTGTATCTTAGCCGTGTCAGCAAATTTTGTCAATTTCGAGAATATCTTCAAGTCGTCAGCGTATAACAAAAATCTACAGAACTGAAAACTAGAGCGATTATCATTAATAAATAACACAAAGAGCAACGGACCAAGAATACTACCTTATAGGACAGCCGGTGTCGCAACATAACACTCAGATGAAGCATAATTGATCCATGCAACACCCGATCTATGACACAAGTACGACTTAAGCACGTGCACTAAAGCTTAGCAATAGGAATTCTATGAGACACTTTATCAAATACTTAAGAAAAATTGGAAATTGATCTATAATTGCTAATCTTTTACCAAAGATCGATTAAGTAATGAAACTGCAAAAAAAAAAATTTTTTGGTAAAATTTTGGAAAATGGACGTGGCACCGTCAAAGTCCGTTGGAAGCGTGCTTTGCATACAGAGTATATTAACTTTGATTGGATAACGGTTGGTTGTACAGGTAAAAAAGGATTCGAGATAGATCTAGACTTCCATATATCAAAATCATCAGTATCGAAAAAAAATTTGATTGAGCCATGTCCGTTCGTCCGTCCGTCCGTCTGTCCGTTAACACGATAACTTGAGTAAATATTGAGATATCTTAACCAAATTTGGTACACAAACTTATCTGGATCCAGAATAGGTTGGTGTTGAAAATGAGCGAAATCGGATGATAACCACGCCCACTTTTTATATATATAACATTTTGGAAAACACAAAAAACCTGGTAATTTAGTAAATAATACACCTAGAGTGTTGAAATTTGACGTGTGGACTGCTATTGAAACTCTTGGTAAAAATTTGAAAAAATTTTTTAAAATGGGCGTAGCACCGCCCACTTGTGACAAAATCAATTTTACAAATATTAATCATAAATCAAAAATCGTTAAACCTATCGTAACAAAATTCGGCAGAGGTTGCCTTTACTATAAGGAATGCTTGGAAGAAAAATTAAAAAAATCGGTTAAGGACCACGCCCACTTTTATATAAAAGATTTTTTAAAGGGTCGTGGACGAATAAAATAAGCTATATCTTTGCAAAAAAGAGCGGAATTCATACCAAGACTATAAAGTGGTATCCCGGGGAACAGATATCCCGCGGAGCTTGCTCCGTTTCAGCTTGTTGGCGGCAGGCTCCTTTTGGGAGCATCTTGGTGGCTGTGGTTGATATCCGAATGCAGTAAGTGTTGGTCAGCTCGAATATGGAGATGCATTGCATCCGGGTGCTATGAAAACTAGAATGGAATAGGTGTTAGATAGCCCTCCAACCCCACCAAGGTGATGGTGTGACCACTCACATGATCGATTGGGAACATCGTGGGCAGGACGATGCCAGGTACTCACGTAAAACTTTGCACTTAATGGTCATATATGGCATCATATGGCGAGATATTGTGTATAAAAATAATAACCTTAGCAGAAAAAAAATATCATAAAACTCAATTCACAATTAAGTTTACTCTTCAATTAACAAATATGGTAAGCCTGAGCACCACTCTTGATTCATTTATGGTATTTCTAATTTTTATTCCATAAGCCAAGTGTATTAAGTACGTATACATATATACATACATATGTGCAATACAAAGCTGCATGCAAATACAAAATAACGATATATACATATATTTAAAATGCAACTAACAAATATCAAATAAATATTTCAATCGTATAATGGTATCTGCATAAGTGGCTGCCAATAGCTGTAACATTCGTGCCTACTCATATTAGAGAAGAACCCTAGCAAATGTAAATACTATTTAGAAATTCGCAGATATGTATGTCGATATTTAGATGTGGGTACTATATCTATATATTTTTGTTTGAATAGATATAAACGTGAGTTCAGACGAGCAATGGCGGTCCAAGTTTCAAAATTACTTGCATACACCTGAATTCATAGTCTGCATATATTTTAATTAAAAATTCAATTTTAATCAATGCATTAGCAAAATGTCTCACAACCACCAAAGCTACTATAAAAGACTATGAGTACCAAGCAGAATATTAACATACATAACTAAAAGTAACTGTACCTATGTATATGGAGCACACATATGAATGTAAGTTGAAAGCGTCACCAGTCATGCGCTTCATAACTGAAATTAGAAATTGAAAAAATAAATAAATTACATATAAGTAAAATAAAATGAAATAACAACAACAATAAAAGAAATGTATATCAGAAAAAAATTGATTCGGAAAGAACACTTCAACTCAAGTTTCCAATTGCTAGCCATCAGTATTTGCTCATACCCAAACTTAGGTCATGACACACACATATGTATACATATGCACGTTCTATTACTTTAGATTTTTGTGCTTGTGAATACAGACAAAAGAAAATAGTTGGAAAAAATTAAAAATGTTGAAAATACTATAGAACTCAGCTGCAGTGCTAATACCAAACGTTTAAGATGGTGGAATGAGGGGATACTGTATCGGAGCCGGACTCACAATTTTCTAATACTTTTTGCAGTGTTGGGCAATTTTCAGTTAAAGGTTTTTTGGTAAAAATTCCAGTTTGAGAATAGCTTTATCATCCGGAATTTATAAGAATAAACCTTGGTTATTATAACAATCCTGTAAATATAAAAAAGAAATTGTTAGAATGATTTTGGGAAAAATTGTCCCCCATCTCTGGACAATTCTGATTTGATTGCTAACCAGTTTCATCATTGCGTCATCTTCAGCGTTCAATTTCGTTCCTCTGTGATGTGTTTTCATGAAAAGCGCCCGTTAAGTAAGTGCTTGGTTTATGTGCGATTCCCTGACAGGTAGAAGTCAGTGATTCTAGTTTTTTTGCCTTTATGCGTTTATTTCAAGTTAATGTGCTTTTGTCTGCTGACTGTGTTTTGCTTCCTTTCATGTATTATTTTAGGGGCTCGATTGACACATCCAATGCGGTGCTTGTTTGTTCGCCTTCAAATCAAAGCTGACAAGAAATGACGCTTCAAAATAATTTCAACTATAATCCGTTAGAAAATAAATCATAAAGAATATTAAAAATGGTCTAGGGTTATCATGAAATGCTTCAAAAAAAAGAATAAAATGATGTGACTTTAACCTTATTCCTTTAAACGAGCAATTCTTGTTTGTTTGTATAGCCGAACGATCTCGGGAACGGCTCAACCGATTTAAATGAAATTTGGCACGGAGATAATGTATCACCTTCTAGGTCTTTCTACCTAGGTTTTGCTACTCAGAATGTTTCACAAGGTTGCCACCTATTCGAAATGAAAAAAAAAAATTCATGAGATATGCCGATATGGGTATCAAACGAAAGGTGTTTCACTCCGCATTACAATAGGAACATTTTTGAGTAGGTTTGCTATTTAGGGTTGCCACCTATTCGGAATTAAAAAAAATTGCATGCGATATGCCGATATGGGTATCAAACGAAAGTTATTTCACTCCGCATTAGGTTAGGTTGGGTGATAGGGGAAGTTCACTTGGACTACATGAAGGTCCGTTGTGATACCACATATAATAAACTAAAATAACAGTGACGTAGATATAACTACTTATAGAATCGTTGGGTAGCAACGATAAAGTTCCGAATGATCCCGATCTTGGATAACTCCTCGCGACCGAAATAATTTCGCCTAGTTCTGGCAAAAGCTGGGCAATCAAGCATAAAGTGATTTGGCGATTCCACCTCATCATCCTCCATATAGCTGCAGCAGGATGGAGTTTCCAATATATTGAGACGTGCCGCATGGATACCAATGGGACAGTGCCCTGCCAAAACCCCAATGACCATTAATAGGTGAGCCTTAGTGAATCCAATTATTTCCGCAGACCTCCTGCCTTCCACTTTCGGCTAGAAAGATCTTGCTATCCTGCAAGATGTAGTGTCCGCCCAACGTTTGCTGAGCTGACACGAGGCCCAGCTATGGAAGAGCAATCCACAGGTGGCTAGCGGAGTCCCGAAATCCCTACAGACATCTTCATCAGGTTCATTTGTACCGATTCGGGCTAAGAGATCCGCTTGACATTTACCCGGAATATCACTATGGCCCGGGACCCAGATAATCTTAATTGTAAATTCAGCATGTGTGAAGCCGACAGTAACCCCCAGGTATCCTTTCCCGTAGGTACAGGTCAATCAACCGCTCAAACGTCTTAAGAAGAAACGACGAGAGGCTGATTGGCCTAAAATCCTTAGGTGATACATGAGAGCTCATGCCGGCCTTCGGAATGAAGATGACCATAACCGTGTGCCACCACTTAGGGATATAGTTAAGCCTGAGGCAGTTAGTGTAGATGATGGCCAACCAGCGGCAGAAAATCCCTAAAGACTTTTGAAGTTGCGCAGGAATGATGCCATCCGGGCCGGGTGACTTATAAGGCTTGAACAAACTTATAGCCCAGGATATTTTACTTTCCCGTAGTGGGATGGCAGGCATTTCCGCATGGCGAGCAACCGCCGACCATGCAAGCGAAGATCCCTGCTCAACTGGGACATCGGGAAAATGATTGTCCAGTAAAAGTCTTAGGCACTTCTCGCTACTCATCGATCAGTCCCCACAATCATCTCTCAGATACCTCCGAGGGGCGGGATTTCCTAGAGAGTATTTTTCTAAGCCTCGCGGATTCATTACAGCCTTCTACGTTTTCGCAGAAGCTTCGCTTGGCTATCTTTAATTCATATTTATAAATCCCCAGACTCACCTTATAGAGCTCCCGGTCCGAGGGTAATTTACTCCTCCTGGCTATGTTAAAGAGCCGCCTACTGGACGCTCTTAGGTCGTCAAGAGAATCAGACCACCAGGGCGGCTTGCCCTTCCCCCCTGTAAGTTTTCAATTAGCAGGACAGTTGAAAGGCGTTTTTGCACGCCGAGGTGAAGTTTTCCACCCGACCGTCTATCCCAGATTCGGACAGGTTCGGACCAACGATAGGCACCTCAGGCAATAGCTCTCCCAACTTCCTACAATACAAGTCCCAGTTGGTTCTTTTAAGGTTCCTAAAAGATATTTTACCGGGACGTTCTTCGTTCACCGAGAACTGAATATATCGGTGATCAGAGAAGGAGTGCTCGTTGAGAACCCTCTAGCCAGATATCCGATCTTCCAGTTCTCTGCTAACCAGGGTGAGGTCCAGGACCTCCTCCCTTACCGCAGTAATAAAAGTCGGGTCATTCCCCCTATTACATATACAAAGTCCCTCATCTTCAATAAAAGTAAATAAAGACTTACCTCTGGTGTTCGTATTCGAGCTACCCCATATGCTATGGTGTGCATTAGCATCGGCACCTATGATTACGCCAACGCCTCTCCGCCTTGCTTCAGCGGTGATTTCGCAAAGTATCACAGGTGGTAGTCCCGTAACGTCCCCATGGGGCATGTACTGAGACCACCCACAATTCGTTACTGCCTCGCTCGAAGCAGACCGTGGTTACGTCAGCATTACTGAAATTAGAGAGAATAAAAGCTTTAAATTCCTTTTTAATAAGCACACAGGATCAAGGCCTACCTGCCTTCCCATGCACCAAGGTGTTGAATTTTCCCGTCCTTCATCCATAAATTTTTCCGCCGTTACTACTCATCCACGGCTCCTGGACAAGGACTATATCCACTCCGCTTTTATCAAGACAGAGCAACAAGTTTGCGGAAGCCGCCTTAGAATGCTGAAGATTGATTTGACGGATTTCCATCAACACCACTCTTCTTCTTCTGCACCCCATCCTTGGCGGATTCGCCCTCGGAGACTAGCAGATCCTCCTCCTCCCCAAACAGACGATTTACACTGATGACGGATCCCGCCATCGATGATTCGCCCTCGGGGGGTAGGAGCTCCTCCCCTGCCCTATCAGCCAGGCGACTAGCACTGATGGCAGATCCTGCTATTGACGGCGCGTCAACAGTGCTTTCGCTGTCCAAATTAGCGGGGTCAGCATCCACAACCATGGGTACTGGCTCGCTGCGGACGCCTCCACCTCCCGAATAGTCTCTGGGGGAGAGGAACCATCTCCCCTGGAATCGGCGTGGTAGATTTTGAGAACCACACGCTCGAGACCATAGGAGATAACCCCCTCGTGTGGGAGAGAGGACCGGTGGACTGTGCGTTCAGCAGAATAAGCACTTGCCGACGTGGCCCAACAGCCTCCTCTACTCTGAGGACCCTCCAGTTATGCGTCGGAAGGTTCGGGTTGCAATAACGCATAAACTCCAGTATTTTCTGCGGCTGAAAGGGCCCGGCAGGCAACCACACTCGAGCCCTCGGTCGAAGGGGGAGATCCCTCCATTCCACGGCCTCGAGTCTGGCTCCCCTCCAAACCTCCCCAACCAAAGAAAGTATTTTCTTAAAGATACAGGCCGACCGCTCGTTAGCACAAGTAATCAGTATATATCCATGATACCACCCCACTCCGCTCATCCGACCTTTGCTGCTTCCTAGCCCCCAAGACCTGCTGCTCACCCGCATCGTTCGACATCGGTGCATGGTCGTCGCAAGCTACGACACTCCTGGCCCACTCCAGCGTCCGGGAATGCTTCTCAGAAAACTGAGCTGCATCCCTTCCGCCGTAGCGCTCCAAGATCTTCTCAGCTAGGCGCCGATCACCCAGAGCTTTCCTACGCGGCGTCTATCGCCTACCTTTCCTGGCAGGCTTCGACCCCAGGGCTCCCGTTGGGAAAGCTCCTCGCGACAGGGCTTCCTTACTGGTACTGGGCTGGTCTGTCGCATTCGGCGGACCCCTACCTTTCCCTGTCACAGCCCCATATGGGCCTGCATCTGATGCATTTTGGTGTCGGTTTCGGCACCCCTCCACTACCCGAACTACCCGTACCTACGGAGTTTGAAACCAAACTCCTGCGCTGATCGGTCTGATCAGCCCTTTTGACCCGCCGGGAGCTTTCCCGGCTGCCAGCGACCTGCTGTCGAGCACTCTCCGCACCTGTCGCGTCCCTCGCACCATGACGACCTTCGCCGTCACTCCTACCCTCCTTTTTGTTTGTGTTCGTGTCCATTCTAATAAGTCCCCCCTCAAGCCCGCTATCCGGAGTGGATTGTGTAGTCGCCCTTCAACGGTCCCGTGGTTATCTATGCTGCGCAGGGAGGCCACGCGAGGGTTGACGCGTTCATAGACAGACCGGACGCAAAGCGGGAAAATCTTCAACCGCACCTACATCACCAACTTATCGGCGACGGAGTCGGAACGTACCTTGAGGCCCGCAACGGTTTTAACGGGACGTGGGCAGGTGCAACAGTAGCCTACCAGCCGTTTTGATGGGGTTTCACCCCGACCTACCGCACCCACCAGCCCAAAGTCATCAATTCTTAAACATAGTCAAAATCAAAGTCCCTAACAATCCAGTTCGTCACCGTTGTGTACCGGACTTGACCCTTAACAGGGTCCTCCCTCCCCTGAGCTCGGCACAATGACTCAAGGGTGCGGGTTTTATCGAGTTGTCCTCTCTAGATCCGCCATTATCAGTAGAAGCAGGGGCACCTCGTGCAGGACGTGATAACTAATCACGTGTGACAATTCGTCACTATGGCCGGTATAAGACTGATACCAGTCCCTGATCCAGAGCCTGGAACCACGTATGATATCCAAGCCAAGTATCTTAACCCTCACTCCGCATTACAATAGGGACATTTTTGAGTAGAGTTGCCATTTAGGGTTGCCACCTATTCGAAATTAAAAAAAAATTGCATGGTATATGCTGATATGGGAATCGAACGAAAGGTATTTCACTCCGCATTACAATAGGGATATTTTTGAGTAGGGTTGCCACCTATTCGAAATTAAAAAAAATTGCATAAGATATGCCGATATGGGTATCAAACGATAGGCATTTCACTTCGCATTACAATAGGGGCATTTTTGAGTAGGGTTGCCACCTATTCCAAATGAAAAAAAAATTCATGAGATATGCCGATATGGGAATCGAACGAAAGGTATTTCACTCCGCATTACAATAGGGATATTTTTGAGTAGGGTTGCCACCTATTCGAAATTAAAAAAAATTGCATAAGATATGCCGATATGGGTATCAAACGATAGGTATTTCACTCCGCATTACAATAGGGACATTTTTGAGTAGGGTTGCCATTTGGGGTGGCCACCTATTCGAAATTAAAAAAAAATTGCATGAGATATGCCGACATGGGTATCAAACGATAGGTATTTCACTCCGCATTACAATAGGGACATTTTTGAGTAGGGTTGCCATTTAACGTTGCCACCTATTGGAAATTAAAAAAAAAAGAAACGTTGCCAGCACAACGAAACGTTATTAAACCCGAAAAGTTCCAAAAATATGCCAATATAAGATGTTATCCTCCTGCTACTAACACATCTAGAGGTGCCTACTAATATCTTTCAATAGGACAGTAGCCTGTATACATTCAAAATACGATTCTGAGATGGGCTTTAGCTTAACGTTGTAGTTCTGATGAGTGCATGAATCCAATAACCTGCCAGAATGTTATGGATATATGACAAGTGATCGCCTCAGCTCACACGAGGCCCAGCACTCTAAAGGCAAAATAAAAGTATCGAGCGTAATTTCCGACGTTTCCGCTAGTACCGGGACATCTGCATTACATAATACCTTAACACTAAGGTAATTTTATGAAAATATAAGTCGATGCGATTGTGCTCAACTTCACAATTTTGAGGCCCAGAGATTTAATGAATGTTTGAATAGCATATTGACAAACCACATGCACTTTTAAGACTTAGCAGAGAAATGGTGGACAGAACTTCCGATTTTTTGTTCAAAATCTGCCTCCGGTCCTCTCGAATGATCCCGAAATGCTTTCCAAAGTACCCGGATAAAATGTACCTGAAATTATGATAAATAGCCATAAAATCGTCATGTAGTATAAATTTCCGGCTGACTCCGAATATGTATAACTAAAATTTCCCGGAATGATTAAAACTAAAATTGATTTGGCTGCAAAACTCAACACTGAAATAGTTCAGAGAACTCCGAACAATAGATCGAAAAATTTGTAAAATTTTCTGGAATTTTCAAATTTTGTTTGAAAACGTATTTGAAATTGGTTTTCACAGTATTAGTCAGAAAATTCACTGAAATTGTTTCTTAAAATATGTGAAATAAAAAAAGTATCTAATTGAAGAAATTTGATTAAAATTGCCAATGCTATATTTTTGTTTCCTGCTGTAGACTTGATTAAATAGAAAAAAATTCTCGAATAAACGGAGAACATAACAGCTTCATTCTGTATGTCGAACGATAGCTCAGATGACCGATTCGCCTCCAAACGATTTCGTCTAGCAAAGGTATTCTCTATCTTTTTCGTTTCTAACTTTCTGTCAAACGAAAGGCAAAAGCAATTGTCAAATGATATGATGCCATGGTTTAAAATAGTGCAAATACACTAGCGCTTCGTTTCTGAGACGAAAGAATCAATTCATTTTATTACCGTGTAGCCTCTCAATTATAACATTTTCCGATAATGCCCATCCCTGCCTGATTGCTCATATGTATCGATAAAGCCAACGCTGCGTATGAGTGTTCCCATCGACTAATGTTCTATGTTGTTTGAGAATATTTTGCATGCACACATGCTCACATACATATATGCATTTCTCTATTGTAAATATATTCGAATCTACATATAGAGGTATATATATACACACATCTACAATATGTATCCATAAAGTTTGCGTTGCATTTTTATTATAAAACTGAAAAACGTTGATAACTCCGCCTATTTCTATTTCTACATATTCTCTACGACGTCCAAACGAGTCGAACCAAAAGGGTGCTTCAAAGATACAACACACAAAACTTCTGCTGCTATTGCTGCAGCAAATCTACTTCCTTTCCTACTGCAAACATATTTCTACATCTAACATGAATGTATTTTTCTGTTGCCTTTGGTCTTGATGGAATTCGTCGTCGTTAGCTTCCGTACTCATATAAAACTCGGACTTACGACTAGTTTGCATGCAAGCAGCCATGTATCGTACGAGAAGCAAAGCAACATTTGTATGTATGTATGTATGTATGTACTTATATGCCATTCGATTCAATTTAATATGCATGCATACAATGCCACACATCACAGCATCAAATCACATCACATTGGAAGGCATTGGTAGGGATATGTTTGCGTGGGTGCACAGGCAACTTTTCTGCGTTTGTGGGTGCTCTTATCATCTGAATGTGGGGGTGCTCTAATACCATTCTTTCCTCTCGCCTCTTTTCCATTTTCTCGAGCATCGTTAACGGCCTCCATTAGATTTGGATTTGCCTTTGACTTCGCCTTCGTTTGTGTCCAGAACAGTCGTCGCAATCAGCCATGTAGACATATATAGTTTTTGTTGTTTATGTTGTTGGATGTAGGCTCTATAGCAAATGATTTATATTTGCCTTATTGTTGAAAATCGATTTTGAAAAATCGCCTGTATAGTCGAGTCAAAAGTAAATCTATTGGAAAATAATGTGTGAAGAATTGAACACCGAAACAGAAATCAGGTAGCCCACTTCTCTGGTTATATTGGGTTTATATACTATGCCGTTTCTTAGGATTATAATGGATTCACTACCAAACAAAACACTGATTTTAGGTATCCGTTCCTGTGATCTGAGCGGCTTATATATGACCTGTGGCAACAACCAAAGGAGCATAACAGAAAAAACATTAAGAAGACAATGATGACGTAATCTGAATCTATTTAGAGAGCTGTTGCCGGGCAAAGGTGTAGTTTTTAAGAAGACCAATCTCGGCCCTGGATAAGTCCTTCAGAGATCCTTATGAGCCGATATCGAAATACTTCGGCCTAGTTCTGACAAAGGTTGGACAGTCAATCATACAGTGTCCCGATGATTTCACTTCGTCATCTTCCATGCAGCTGCTGCAAGAAAGGTTTTCCAGTATGTTGAGGCGTACCGCATGGACTTCTGTTGGACAGTGACCCACCACAAACAACAATCACCATTGATAGATATGCTTTCTGGACCCAATAATTGCAGCAGACATGCAGCTATCTACTTGCGACCAAAAGAACATCGCTAAACTGAAATAGGTCCATCCAGAATTTGCTTAGATGTCTCGAATCAGATTAAAGATGACCAGCTGTACTCCGCATTTTATATACAGTTCGGTATACCCAAGAGCGCTAGGGGATCCGCATGACATTTGCCACGTATATTGCCCAGGTGATATTTATACTAAATTAGTTCAACGCAACCGCAAGGGAGATAAGGCATTCCCATGCCACCCTCGATCACCCCACAGTAGAACTAATGGCTTTAATATCAACTTGACGGAGTAGATGCTGAATTAGCACTGGACAGCATCCCACACTAAAGTAGCTTATGGTAATTGACCAGCTATACGATGTCGAACAATGTACGCCCACAATATTAGATGAGGCAGCTCTGGGAGTGATCTAGAAAAAAGTTCTTTCAAAGATTTACGCATTGGCGAAAGTGTGTACCCGAAAAAATGTAATGATGCATAAAGGATCTTTCTTTTTGTGGACTGGGCAAAGAACCCTTAGTTTCCCATCGTCAGGCATGCACTCGTTCGGCTATATTTTGCAAAGAAGCTGATGTATTCGCCTTACCAGATCCCCGCCACTGTATTTGAATAGCTCCACAAGCAATCAATTGGCGCCCGCGGCCTTGTTTTTTGTTTTTGATATAATTATTGTTATTAATTTAATCATCATCTATTTCGTCATCATGTCATGTTTCTATTTAGGAGGGCAGAGAAGTAATTCCTCCATAATCTAGGTATTATTTTGATATCGATTACAAGGTCGCCGTTTTCGTTCTTAGATAAGTTGGCCTGGTAGCTAGCAGCTTCCACTTTTACCGTGATGAACCATAATTAAAGGCTTCTATCTGGGAAAATTTATAATGGTTTTTTGGATGATTCTTGTTTAGCTCCAAAAGTAAGTATTTTTATTGGGAAATGTAAGTCAGGTTAGGTTAGGTTGAACTGACCGGTCCGTGGGGATATCACATAGACTAGTGTGACCAGAAGTTTATTTTACGACGAAACTGAAAAACCCTATCAAAACCCTATTATATAAAATACGTCCGTCCTCTTGGCAAATACTAGAAGCTTTCTAGGACATATACCCCTAGCTGCTTCTAGATCTGACAGCTGTATCACTACTATTTGCTGGAGTATTAGCCTGGCATGCGCAAGGTATGTGCACAAAACGCGATCGATCATTTTCTCCTCCAACCAGCACTTCCTACATCGGCTTTCACGGACCAAGCCTGATTTAAAGCATGTGAAGCCAGAAGGCAGTGTCTAGTCAGAAGACCTGTGATGAGTCCACAGTTCCCTCTTTTTAATGATAGGAGCAACTTTTTTAGTCTAAAGTTGTAAGACCTACACATAAGCTTCGACACTTTGCCGCCCCACGCTTGGGTCTACGCCCTTCGATTATTTGCAACTCTTGCCCTCTCTTAATTTCGCCCAATCTAATTGGCCACCTAAGGATTAAGCTTCGAGAAATATGCCCTTTTTAGCTAGTTCATCCGCATTTCATTCTTTTCTATTCCCATATGCCCTGGCACCCAATGCCTATTCTTCCCTATCCCGAATCTTTCAAGGAATCTCTTACACTCTAAGACACTTTTAGATGCTCTGCTATGCAAGATTATTGCCTTAATTTCCATTTGGCTGTCAATATAAAAGTTGATCCGGCTGCAGTTTAAGCTATTTTCTTCCTGTGTTTCTACTGCTTTGGTTACGAGTATAGTGATCTGGATCCCCTTCGAAGCGTAGATAAGGAATATGGTAGTCTGTTTGTCCTGTAATTGATGACGCTATACTACCATGGCCGTATGGTCTGCGCTCAAGTAAGGCACCGAGCCTCGTTACAGCTGTTAACACTATATTCATTGCCATCAGGTCTACAGGTATAATGTGCAGAATTGCATACAATGCAGTCGTCGGGGTTGTTTTCAGGTCTCCCGTAATGTTGAGCATTGATAGCCTGCATACGCCGTCTAATTTTTTGGGGAAGGTTCTTTTTGGGTGTGTTAGGCCTGGTCGTAGTAAACAAGACAATATCCGTCTTTTCTGCGTTAGTGGTCAATCCGACATTAGATGCCGAGATATGTGTATTCCGAATTGGCCAAATTATCAAAGAGCTAATTGTTGGAAGGAATTTTTCACTTGTAACAAAGGCAACGTCATCTGCATAAACCATACGTTTAAAGAGTCCTCTATCAAACAGCCTAAGTAGTTTGTTGATAACCAGCGTTCACAGCAGAGGTGATAATAGCCCACCCTGCGGTTTACCTCTGTCCACTGATTTCGTGGCCTCATAAAACTTCCATTGCGAAGCAATGTTCCTGTAATTTAATATGCAGCCGACCAATCTGGTTATGGCTGGATATATCTCAATGTAGTTAAGACTATTTAGGATGATGGCCCCGTCAGTGTCTAAGAATACTCCTAAGGCATACTTCTTAAATTCCAGGGCTTTATCTATGTTTATAACCACCCTATGCAGTGCAGTGTCTACCGATTTGCCTTTGATATACGCATGATATGTTGACGAGAGCAGTTTTTCTTTCATATTGGACTTTATGTGCACTTCTTACAGACCCTCAAAATTTTGAGTAGAAATGATGTTAATCTTATGGGCCTGCAGTCTTTGGGATATATATGACCGATCTTCCCTACCTTTGATAGGAAAGCTACACGGGCAGTTCTCTAAGAGTGCGGAACATGATTCAGTCTTATCCAGCCATCGCTAGTTATTTTAAGCCATTCCACGACCGCTCTGCGTGAAATTTGTAGCATGGCTGGGAGTATGCCATCTGTACCCAGCGATTTAAATTCAGAGAAATTCTTCGCCGCCCATTCGATCCTGGTATCGGTCATAAAGCCCGGCACTACCTGATCCGTGATCAAAGTGTGAGTGCTGTCTGCTGGCTATTCAGAATCAACTCCCAAGGGGAATTGTGTGTCGAAACGCCCCTCATTATTGGGTGACCACTTACTCCTTTTCTTTCTTTATTAGTTGGTGGACTGTGCTTCCCCTTGCTAGAGCGCTCGAATGTAAGTCAGAATTTGAAATGATTTAATTTTTAATCACCGAAAGTGCGAAGCAAATCAATTTCAATCCTTATTATTTTAATAAACACTGCTCTTATCGAAAAAGCTTAAGCTGGCATAATTACATATCTCTCCACAAATTTACAAACTAAGCACCTATTTTTTGTATGACCTGTTATGCAGTAAAAGGGTTCGTTCGCTTCTATCAAACCATGTTTTTTTTCCGCCGAGCAAATTTCAACAAATCAATTACATACATTTAAGTTGGAACGATCATATTTTTTAAGCAATTCATTATTACGTACAATCGTAGCAGCGGCTAAGAGGAATACTTTTTTCCTTTTTTCTTCTCGTGGCCAATTACTGGTTAAACTCTTACTGGCCGCATCAACAGTGTGCTACAATCAGAACGCACTCTAACACATATGCAAAACTGACAAGTAAGGAAGGCTAAGTTCGGGTGTAACCGAACATTACATCATACTCAGCTGAGAGCTTTGGAGACAAAATAAAGGAAAATCACCATGTAGGAAAATGAACCTGGGAAAACCCTGAAATGTGTTTGTATTTTAAAAGGGAGTGGGCCATAGATCTATAGGTGGACGCCATTTCGCGATATGGAAATAAAGGTGGACCAGGGGTGACTCTAGAATGTGCTTGTACAATATGGGTATCAAACGAAAGGTGTTAATGAGTGTTTTTAAAGGGAGTGGGCCTTAGTTCTATAGGTGGACGCCTTTTCGAGATATCGCCATAAAGGTGGACGAGGGGTGACTCTGGAATGGATTTGTACGATATGGGTATCAAATTAAAAGTATTAATGAGGGGTTTGAAAGGGAGTGGCTCTTAGTTGTATATGTGAAGGCGTTTTGGAGATATCGACCAAAATGTGGACCAGGGTGACCCAGAACATCATCTGTCAGGTACCGCTAATTTATTTATATATGTAATACCACGAACAGTATTCCTGCCAAGATTGCAAGGGATTCTTATTTCGCCCTGCTGAACGTTTTCATTTTCTTCTACTTAATATGGTAGGTGTCACACCCACTTTACAAAGTTTTTTCTATAGTTATATTTTAAGTCAAAAACCAATCCAATCACCATGTTTCATCCCTTTTTTCATATTTGGTATGGAATTATGGAAGTTTTATTCATTTTTCATAATTTTCGATATCGAAAAAGTGGGCGTGGTCATAGTCGGAATTTGGCCATTTTTCATACCAAAATAAAGTGAGTTCAGATAAGTACGTGAACTAAGTTTGGTAGAGATATATAGGTTTTTGCTCAAGTTATCGTGTTAACGGCCGAACGGAAGAACAGACGGTCGACTGTGTATAAAAACTGGGCATGGCTTCAACCGATTTCGCCTATTTTCACAGAAAACAGTTGTCGTCATAGAGTCTATGCCCCTACCAAATTTCACAAGGATTGGTAAATTTTTGTTCGACTTATGGCATTAAAAGTATTCTAGACAAATTAAATTAAAAAGGGCGGAGCCACCCCCATTTAAAATTTTCTTTTATTTTTGTATTTCTTTGCAACATATTATTACTGGAATAGAATGTTGACATAATTTACTTATATTCTGTAAAAGTATTAAATTTTTTGTTAAAATTTGACTTAAAAAAAAATTGTTCAAAAAGTGGGCGTGTTCGTCCTCTGATTTTGCTAATTTTTATTTACCTCGCATATAGGAATAGGAGTAAGGCTCCAAATTACACACGCTGCCAAATTACAGCTTGCAAAATTTTCAAATTACCTTCTTTTAAAAGTGGGCGGTGCCACGCCCATTGTCCAAAATTTTACTAATTTTCTATTCTGCGTCATAAGTTCAACTCATCTACCGAGTTTCGTCGCTTTATCGGTCTTTTGTAATGAATTATCGCACTTTTTCGGTTTTTCGAAATTTTCGATATCGGAAAAGTGGGCGTGGTTATAGTCCGATTTCGTTCATTTTATATAGAGAGATGAGTGCCCAGGAACCTACATACCAAATTTCATCAAGATACCTTAAAATCTACTCAAGTTATCGTGTTTACGGACGGACGGACGGACGGACGGACATGGCTCAATCAAATTTCTTTTTTCGCCCAGATCATTTTGATATATAGAAGTCTATATCTATCTCGATTAGTTTATGCCGTTACGGATTACCATTATGCGAACAAAGTTAATATACTCTGTGAGCTCTGCTCAGCTGAGTATAAAAATTGAGGGTTGCATGCGGATTGCAATGCTTTTCGAGTTCGACTACTTTCAACTTAGTGAGAACAACAATTCGGTTTTTATTTGCATTTTTAGGTATTATATTAATGCATTTATTTTTTTTTTTCTCTTCATATCATAAATGCAACACGAATTGCATTTTTGTTTATTATCTTGTGATTATTTTATTTCTTGCTTCTGCAATTTTTTATGCATTTTTATGTTGTGCCACTGGTTAGGCTAACGGGCGCTATCGGCAAAGTTGAACTGTTGTGCATACATACATATTTAATATACAATTTGTTGCTGCATCAATTTGTTGCATTATGACTGTAATTACAAGACATTTTCCTCATTTATGAGAAAATAAATCGGATTGGAATTATGACTGCGATTATTTTGAATTATTTTATTTGGATGCTCAAAGCGCATTGCGTTTGTATGTGTTAGTCAATATTTTATGTTTTTTTGCTGTAGTCTATTCATTTTGTTTGACAATCAATATAAATACCTCATCGCCGATTTCCTATATTGTCCATACTTATGTATATTTCAATCAATCAATTAAAGAAAAATAAATAAAACAAGTAAGGACGGGACTGTCTTCGGCTGTGCCGAAGGCTTCATACCTTTCATGAATGGGGCTGAACAATAATCTTATCCCATTCGTAATATTAAAATAATCGGCTGTATAATATATGAAATATATAGTGAATAGATGTTAAGATAAATGGGGAGGGTATATGCTATATATACGACTGATCTCTATAGTTTTGTCACACAACAATGTATGCTATATACGTAAGCATTTGAAGCTTCAGTCTGATAAATTGAGCAAGATATGAAAAAAAGCCTCTTTTCTGAAAAATCTGTTGAATAGGGGATATATGCTATAGTTTTCCTATGCGGCTGGTTCCGAAAAATGTCTAATCGGATACCTAAATCTGTCGGCTCGCCAAATTTTATCAAGATATCTCAAAAATTGAGGGACTAGTTTGCATTCAAACAGACAGACAAATAGACGGACATGGCCAAATCAACTCAGCTTTTCATCCCGATCATTTCGGTATACTTATTGGTGGGTCTATCTCTTCTCCTTTAAGGACTTGCAGTTTTTAGATGCGTGACAAACTTAATAAATCATTTCATTTTCATGAAATGTATAATGAAAAGACTTTGCCTGTGGGGCTGCGTTAAATGTGAGAAGTGTGTGTGGACGTACTCTACAAGTCACTTATCGTACCCGTCCTGCTATATGGGGCAGTGGCATGGACCATGACAACAGCAGATGAAGCGGCTTTGGGAGTGTTCGACAGAAAAGTTCTTCGACCTCTACGCGTTGGTGATGGCGAGTACCGAAGAAGATTTAATGATGAGCTGTACGAGCTATACGCAGAAATCAACATAGTCCAGCGAATTAAAACACAGCCGCTGCGCTGGCTAGGCTATGTTATGCGAATGAATGATGATGCTTCGGCAAAGAAAGTGTTTCTATCGAAACCCGCCTATGGAAGCAGAGGTAGAGGACGGCCCCCACTCCGTTGGAAGGACCAGATGGAAAGCGATTTAAACTCCCTTGGTGTAACCAATTGGCGCCGGTTGGCGGAGCGAAGGAGCGACTGGCGCGCCTTGTTGAACGACCATAACCGTTTAGACGGTTAAGCGCCAATTAAGTAAGTAAGTATGTAAGTGTGTGGACGTTAGCGTATGTTGAAAAGGGAAGGAGATGCCATTACTGGAAGAAAAAATTAGAGGCAAAAAGGCGTGAAAATGTGGAGCGTGATATGCAAGCCACTAGGAATAACGCCTTCGAATTTCAACAAAAATTTCACAGTTTTAAGTCCAGAGAAAATTATTGCAGTAAATAAAATGAATACAACAGTGTACAACACAGGGATGATGAACGCGATTCCGCAATATATGATGATAGAATAAATGTCCCCCCACCCGATTATGAAGAAGTTAGAAGAGCAATAACCAGATAAAAAACAAAAAGGCGACAGGCGCTGATAGGTTGTCTGCGGAGCTATTCATATATGGTGGCGAGGAGTTTGTAAGGCACATGCATCAGCTTCTTCACAAAATATGGGCGGACGAGTGCATACCTGACGATTGGATTCAAAATCTTATTTGACCAGTCCACAAGAACGGGGATCATGCAAGCTACGCAAACTATCTCGGAATCGGCATTCTAAATATCGCATAAAAGTTAGCATTCAGCATTTTGTGCCTAAGATTTAAGTCTACCGTGAACCGGCTGATTACACCTTATCCGTGCGCCCTCAAATCTGCTAAATGTACTATCGACGAGATTTTCACTAATCGCCAAATCTCGTAAAAAAACCCTCAGAAAAATAATTGGCAAACATCACCTTTTCGTCCATTTTATAGACGCCTCCCACAGCATTAAAAAGAGCTGCCTATATGCCACAATTTTTGAATTCGACTCCCTCGACGGTGTAAAATGACGTAGAGCAATTCCATCAGCTCCGTTACAACACTGGCGAAAACAACAGAATTCCACCTCGCATCATAACAAGAGAATTCCACCTCATTTGTCAGCTACTTAATTTGCACAGCTGAAAATCGTGGTAAAATTCGCACACGCCTGAATTTCTAAAAGAATCGTGATAAAAGTCGCGCACGCCTAAAAGTATGCAAGGACGTGCATTGAGTTGGGCTTTCAACGAGGTGGAATTCTACAACGCCTGCAACACTCAGGAGGCTAGCCATGAATGTATGGCTTAATCTTCTAAATAGTTCGACTTGTGCGTTACGTAGCTCATTTTTTTTTTATCAAACATTGCACTGTCACCGAGTTTTAAACTATATTTCAGATTCCACCCGTTTTTAAAGGATTTGCAGTTAACCCACTTAGCGCGCCACCTAGTGGAATTTTTTTTCTGCAAATTGTATTGTCATCTAGCCTCGAACTGTGTGCCAAGTTTGAAGTCTCTAGGTCACCGGGAAGTTAGTGACAAATGGATTCCCAAATCAAAATTAATTTTCTTCATATCTCGATCCATGCGCCACCTAGCGAAATTGTGTTGATCAAATATTGCATTGTCACCGGGTTCTGATCACGACCCAAGTTTCAAGTCTCTAGCTTACCGGAAAGTTTCTCAAAAATCGATCCCAAGATTCCCTGCGTTTTTTCTGGGATTTTCGTTTATCTCGATTCGTCTGCCAGCTTGCGGCATTTTGTTTTCCACGAATTGTAGTGCCATCGACTCGCAAACTATGTGCTAAGCTTCACGTCTCTGGATCACCGAGAAGTTAGTTAAAAGTCGATCGCAAAATTTCCATTTTAAAATTAATTTTCTATGTATCTCGATCCATGCGCCACCTAGCGGATTTTTTTTCACTTGCATTGTAATGTCTCTCAAATCTGAACTATGTTCTAAGTATCAAGTGTCTAGCTCAACGGGAAGTTACCGAAAAAGACTTTTCCGTGGGTAAAAAATTTGTATGGAAATGAGGGGACAAACATGAAAGCGACTTAATATAAAGGTAGAAAAAGAAATAATAAATATCTCCAAGATGTTTTAGCTTCTCTTTCAATTTGCGTCGTGTTTCTTTTTAAATAATCCTACAAGTTGATGGAGCTAGGACTACCTGAGAAGCTTTTTAAGGCAGAAAAAACCCGTAATATTTGCCAAACAACAGCCGAAGGTCAACCCTTACAAAAACAAATTTCTAAAGAATTTTGATTTCGATTTTTCCGGGATATGAACCCAGAATCTTCAATGTGGTAGGCGATTGCACTACCATCCCACCAAGGCGGGCGATGCCGAACGTTTAGTTAGGTTTAAGAGTGTGGCATTGCAGCTTGCCAATCCAGTTAGAGCAAGGCTCATTTTCTCCCCGTACGTCACAAAAAAAACTTTTAAACTCAACCCTTAACGCTCTTTTTTAGTTTGTGCATACGACTGAAATGAATTCCCCTTGAACAAGCAAAGCAAAAGCTCCTATGTCAAATATATAATTTCAAAACTAAATTTGCAGAAATTGTGCAGAATGTCGGGGTTTTTCGCGTATACTTGAATTTCCTAAATATTTTAGACAAAGGCTCAAGAATGCTTCAAAACTGATTGTGGAATACTATTTTCGAATTACCTTTTTAAGGTGCAGCATTCTTACCTAAAAGGTGCACGGCAAATATTTCGGTTTTTTTTTAAACCTAGTATAGTTTATTGCTGCTATCCGGCATTTTTATAATACTTTTAAAACCACTAAAAAGTTTTAAAAAATTTTAAAATATCTTCGCTTTAAGTTTAGTACAAACACTTGAAAAATATAATTTTCAATGAAAAGTAAAATTAAAACAAATAAATTTTACTCGTACCGCTTTTTTTAAATTTTTGGGTCTACATTATAAACTTTAAGAAGATAAACCCAATTTTTAAGAAGTTTGAAAAATGGAAATATTTTAAAATAAAATTTCAACCAAAACAATTCACTTCAAAACCAGTCATATGAGCTCATTTCGTTTTAAACTTTGCAAGGTCTGCGTTTAAAACCAAAAAAAGTTTGGTCATATATGTAGACCAAAAAGCTAAAGGTTAGGTGGAACTGGCCAGTCCATAGGCACTTCACATAGACTGAAGTGTTGCCAGAAGTTTGTTTAACGACCAAACTGAAAAACCCTGCCTGAAAAAGGACGTTTGTTATAAAGTAACTCCGTCCTCTTGGCAAATACTAGAAGCTTTCTATGACATATGCCCTCTTGCTTCTTATAGATCTGTGCCTTAGCCTGGCAAGCGCTGGACACGAGCACAAAGATTGCTCGATAATGATAGGAGTAACTTAGTTAGTCTAAGGTTATAAGACCTAAACATGACCTTCGACACTTTGCAGCCCTGCGCTTGGGCCCACGCTTTTCCGAAATGTGCACCTGTCGCCTTCTCGTTGCAGGCTTGGAGGGATGAGCCTTTTTAACTAGTTCGTCCGCTTTTTCGGTACGAACTATTCTCATATGCCCTGGGATCCAATATAGATGTATACTTTTCCCTGTCCCGATCCTTTTCAGGGATTGCTTACACTCTGACACACTTTAAGGTGCTGTGCTATGCGAGATTATTACCTTAATTACTTCTTGGCTGTCCATGTAAAAGTTAACGCGGCTGTAGTTTAAGCTATTCTCTTCCAGTGTTTCTACTTCTTTGGTTACGGCTACTACTTCTGTCTAAAAAACGCTACATTGATCTGGCAGCTTGTATGATCTGTTTATTCCTGGATCAGCACAATATACCGCAGACCATACTCATTCCACTACTTTGGAACTGTTTCGCCTCGTCCGCCATTTGAGCACCCTTGTGCCAACCATCCACCTCTATTATGGCTCTAGGAACCCCTTCGAAGCGCAGATAAAGAATCAGGTGGTCTATTCGCACTGTAATTGATGTCGCTTTACTACTATGGCTTTATGGTCTGTGCTCAAGCTACCCCAAGGCACTGAGCCTCGTTTACGTTTAAGATTTAACCAAAATATTCAACTATATAAAGGGTGAAGTAGCAAAGGTCGCCCTATATGAAGTTATATGTAGGGTGAAAATGTTCTTTCTGAAGAAACCATTTACCCGACAGGGTAATGATGTTGCTGTTATGAAGCGAATTTTTTCCCCTTAAACTTGCTCTGTCATTCGGCTCTGGATTGTATTCCAAGTCGGAAGTATCTAGTTAGAGGAAAATTTTATAAGTACTTTATACTTCTTATCGTCTATATCTTTAGATTTCCTTAAAAAAATCCATTCGACCTTACTATGTTCGGTTCTCCGCTTGTAAACAAAGCGAGGAATTTTTCTTACTGCTTATGATAAGACTGATTACTGCTATTACAAAGTAGATATCTGCAGCAATCAATTTACATCAACCTTTACGCAATTATTTATCTTTTTGTTAAAATAATGCCACATTATTTTTATTTCGATGAGCCAATTGCATCGCTTTCAGTAAATCAAAAATCCTGCAAAAACTATTCACATTCACACAATCAATACAACAAACAAAATAGTAGTAAAAAAAATGTTAATGATGATAGGCCAGTAGCTCCCAGGGTTTTTGGCCTGAAAACATTATAATCAGAAAATGGCAAGCAAAACATGTTGTGTGTGGATGCTACCGATGAACTGCTCCAAGTTCATATGCAAAACAGATTTATGTGCTGATACATCTAACAACTAACAGCAATACACTAATAATATTTGAATTAAATACCATATACGTTTACTAGGGTGGGTCGTAATGCACTTGCTACACATAACTATATGCATATATTCGAAGATAATGTTCAATCGGAAAATAGTGAATATAATATAACGTTATTCGCACTGAGTATCATGGGCATTTGCATCACCAGGAATTACACCTCTAGTAGATTGCTTCAACTGCATCGGAAACAGCCGCACCTCTACATGTGGTTCAACAATATAATCGATAATTTGCAAGCATTCGCTTCAAAATAAGGATGAATATACCACTTTCCCTTATCCTGCATTAAGTTTCCACTCTTTATTCTTTTACTTGCTTTAGTGACTTTAGTTACTTATTTTTTGGTAAGTCATCGCACTGGAAATAATTGCAGCATCCCACTCGTACATTTCTCGTATCCAGGACAATGTTGCTGTCACATCCACCGTACATACGGAGCGAGCACATTTAGTTATTTTGTCTCTTTTTTCACCAACCACCGATACGGCACATGGAGCACCGATTTGCTTTCATTCATTCATTCATTCATTTTTATTCATTATTATCTTGTACAATCTTAAATTTATACAATTCATAAAACAGAAGTATATTTATGTATATAAAATTAGCAAAAGATAACAGTTAATGGTGTTTAGTGTCCAAATAACAGAGATAACACCATTTCCTTAAATAACTATAAATCTATGTTGAACATTGTGGGGTGCAATACAAAATCTATGTAATGAAATAAAAATAGTTACAGAAGTTGAAGAATTAAACAAATTCCAATTTACAAGTGTGCTTACTACGAAAGAATTATACAGAGGTAGTGAAAGACAAAAAATATAATGAAAATACTAGTAATTATATTATATTATATTATATTAATTAGTTATAAAATTTGTTAAATTTTAAAATTTTTAAAGGGAAACACTTTACGTAACAGGCCGCAACAGAACTTCTATATCCTCATGATTCAAACAAAGGAGCCATAATTTCACCTCCTTCAATAAAACGGATAGTCTCCTAATGCTTTGTATAGCTTCGGGAAGCTTATTGAAAACCATGCAGGACACTAATGTGTAGAAGTTGCGAAACAGGGTGGTACGAGAAGCAGGAACTACAACATTTCACAACCAACATTAGCACAAATCAACCACCGACCGTTCTACCAATCACTAACCGGTCCTACAGCATTCACGTCTAATAACCAACCATTCACAAAGAGATCGTTCACCAGCACCCCCCGGGCTAGGGATTTAGAATATACCCGCCCGAGGTGTGCTTGTCTTAAGAGGCGACTAAAAGACCCATATGATTCAAGGCGTTGTGTAGAGCAACAGTATCAAGCGATTGCCATCGCAAATTAAAGCTTATCCAATCTAGTTGTCAGCTCCATATACCCGTGACGAATTCTACTTCTTAAGCAGCCAGGAGGTGTGGGCGGGTTGACCTAGAAGGTTCCATGTAGTCATATTAAATCGTTCCCGATATGGTTGGGATTGTACCTTAATAGTGCTTGCTACCGGTACGTACAGGATCTATATCAGAAAATGGACCATAAACACCAATTACACTCCCAAAAACCTTCGGGTAGTGTTTTTATCGCTACAACAACAACAACAGAACGTTCCCCAGTTCTGCCGTTCTACCTCTTCTGAAAATGTTTGACTTAAATTTGCCAACACACGATTTAATATATACCGCTATCACCAAACACATATTCACCATCTACATGTTCCGCCAATCCACATCTACTGGCAATTTTAACACCCATTAACCCTCAATGTGTAACCATTTGCCACCATTCATCTATCACATTTAACCACCTACCAAATAAATACTCACCGAATCACATTTTCGGCAATCCACTTTACTTTTGGGTATCCGTCAACCGATTCACCGTCAACCCATTGCAGCAGTTAGTTCTGGCGTCTGCCATCCGTTCAATCACTCAGCGTTTCACCGAGCCACTAGCCATTGGGATTGTAAGTTAATCGATTTACTGTCAGCCTATTTCATCTTTTGAATTTGGCATCAGCCATTCGTTCACCTATTCAAAGTTCCATGATTCTAGCAGCAGCTTCGACGCGGTCCACTGACTTCGTTACCCGCCCCTTCTCCGCTGACATTAAACCGAAGACGGATTAGTTTGCTGGTCATCTGCTTAAAATAGCGATTAATTACAACTCTCCCTCACCGAAAAATGAAAATGCAAGTATGCATTAGTAAACGAAGGGTGTTCTATACTGAACTCAAGATTGGCTGAGTGATACAGCAGCCCAAAAACAACAGACAAAACACACTTGACTAGTTCTTTTAGCAAAAGCTACCACGATCTCTAACATCCGAGGAGATAAAGGTCGATCATCTCTTCTAATTTGCGTTGCGATACTTTTTAATTATTCCAACAACTTGGCGCGAAGGGACCTACATCCAATTTTTATCGATTAGTAAAACAAGTTCATCACCGCACTTCCGCAGATTTGCTCCACACCTACTTCTATCTTGACGGTATGCGAATGGCAAAGCAAGTAAAAGATGAGCTAACTAGAGCATATTAGTTTGTTGGGGTGGGCATGAAATCTAAACTAGTAAGATAAAGCTTGAGGCGGGAGCCCAATGTCTCCAATCATAGCCGTATGCTGCTTGGTTTACAATCTTTTGACAGATATTTTCAAAGCCAACATTTTTTTTCATGTGGATTTCTTTGTAAAGATGCGAGCTGTCCTTTGCCAAATTCAGCCTTTTAATGTATAGTATTATAACTCGGTTCAAAAGCAATTTCTTTCCTATTGGAAAAAAATTTATGTCATTTGACAGCTTTCGAAACGCATTTCGTTTCGAATCGAGTTACAGAGTAAGGCCTCTAACCTTTAGAAATTTTTGTCTGTGTATTTTAGACATATCTTACGACAGGCTTGCCTACGCGAGAACATACTTAGCACCCTAGTCGGCTAGGGTTTGGCTTATCTGCTCACGTTGAAATTCCACTACTGCAGCATATTCAGGCTATCAGTGTAGGCTATCATTATTGAATCCTAAGTTCAAGAGACACAATTTAGATTTCCGATTTACTGTTTTCTCTTAAAATTTCGGTTTAAGATCCACCCTAATATTCACATCATATCATCTCTATGAGAGGTATAAAAAAAAATTTCATAGAGATAAAGATGGATGCATGCAGAACCTCTAAAAGTCATCATTAAGAAGAAGATGATGAGTACATATAGTAAGCATAATATAAAATAAGCAAGTGATGAAAAAGTTGCAACCATATATTCTATAGCTACTGGGCACTCCTCACCGAACTCAATTGGCTGTTATGCATATAAAGTTTTTTTGTTTAATGTTTTAAATGTTTGTTTTTTTTTTTTTTTTACACAGCAACTGTTTTTGTATTAGTCGCAAACTGCCGCCTCGATCGTTAAGATCACGAAAAACAATTCAAAATTAATGGTAATAAGCAGTTTGTTGAGCACTGCCTACGAAATTACTGCGTACAACAGTAGCCGTCTGTGCAACATGCGCTGTAACATAATCGCACACACATTTAAAGCTAAGTGTACACCTTTGCACATGTATGTATGAAGTAGTGTTGTAGCGAATATTAGCGTATTCATACTAGCAAAGTTGAAGCTTCCGAAATCATAAACCAAAAGTGAAGAAAATCTTCATTTTCACAAATTATATGATGCGAAGTCACATAATTTTTAAGGATGAAACAAACAAGAACTTCAAAATTTCAGGGACCTCTGTAAGGAGACCACCGATTTCGTCTTGTTCGGTAGCTGATCGCACGACCAATACGATTCACTTCAGAATCTTAAAACAAACAAAAGGGTGAAGGAGGGAAAGAAAATGAATCACAAGTCAAGAGAGATGAAAGCTTATCAAGCAATGAGTTGGACTTTAAGAGCGAATTCGGCGGAGGTTCAAAGAACTCCGTAAGGGAGCAACGGTGGGTTCGTATAAAAAAACACGAGTGGAAAGGGGTACAAAGAGAGAGCTATTACATCCAGACAGGCAAAGTTAACATTTTTCCAGGGCTTGGACGTCAAGTTCGGCCCGATGGAATGGTGGGCAACACTTTTGCTGCGAGAATCTCACGATATTGCAAGCGGGACGAGGAGAAAAAAAAGGTGGGAAAAATGAAGAGACAGGCAATCGGTTTCGAGAAAGTAACTACCTCAAAATCTACAAATAAGAAAGAAGAAGGCAAGGGGATTGTGGCTTTGGTTTTCTCGGTGGGATCAAAGGAATGTAACGCTGGGGCTCCGGCTGTTCCGTAGAGAAGACAAGCGTTCGATCAGTTTGTGACTGCGACGTAAATTGATTGCGAAAATCTTCTTAAGACAGATGTCTACCGAATGGTTGAAAACAAGCAAACCGAGAATATATTGTACGCGAAACTTGGGAAAATGTTGTATGGTATACGTAGGTAGTATATATCTGAACCTTAGGAAGAAAATTTTTAAAATAAAACTATAACACGCTGAAACTAAGCTTCCAGCAGCAGGATAATTATGTTAAGGAAATGACTAAGGTTTTAGGGGAAAACAAACATATCCTATTCATAGACTTTGAGTACGGTAAAGCTGTGTCGAGCGAAGTTTTTTTTACCTTATAAGGAGAGTTCGTTGGGTGAACTTAGGAGACACGACTCTCCCCGCTGAAATGGATCGCGTGATGGGAGATGAGGCCATTACACGGAAGCGCTGAATTCATTGAGTTCAAGAGACTTGTGGATGCGAATGCGCACTCTACTGTGTGGGGTGGTGGTGACAGAAACAACAGAAGAAAGTTCCTTTCTATTCTAAGAAGCCAAGTGAGGTGGTATATCTACATTTATAGAACCTAATGTGCGCTATATAATGATCAGTTCACAGCATAATATATTAGGGTATAATTGATAGGCCGTCTATCTCAGATTATGCGTAACCCATGCGCTTAACATACGCCTAAAGAAGGTACAGAAGGTTAGTACAATTAGAAATCAGCGGAAGGACAAAAACTATTGATAATTATAGATATGAAATTTGGCCAACCTTAGGCGATTGGAACTATTCATAGAAGACGCTTATAAATGAGTATAACAGAGCATGCCCTCTTCGATGATGCAGTGGCAAACTGAGCCAACGTTGTGGAGTTAAGAGCTGAACCTTATTAAAGGACAACAAAGGTAATCAATGAATTATCGCCTTTTTATTGATGTGTTATTGGTTTTTTCGTCAAATTATCTATTTATTATTAAAAAAATATAAATTTTTTATCAAAAAGTTTACAGTTTACTATCGAAAAGTTATCTACTATATTATGAAAAAAATGTCGATATGTTATCAAGAAGTTATCAATTTGTTATCGATTTTTTATCAGACTGTTTGTTATGAAACAGATACCGATAAGCTTAAAAACCTTAGACACATACTGACAAAAAAAGTTTCAGTATTTCTCCAAGTATTCCTTTCTCGAAGACGAATGAAAAATAATAAAAATTTTGTTTTGAGTTTCGCCCCTTTTCACTCATCTCCGGTGATTGCGGGCATAGTATTCACTTAGAAAAAGTCCGATAATTCATGTTGGACAAGTGGGTGATCGTAGAGGTAGATATTGAAAACTTTTCCAACGTGTTATTTCAGAAGAGCGTGATCTAAGTATTGAAACACAATTTGGGAGCATCCTCTAGATCTATTCGTGCGAATACAACAGGGGTTTCAGGTGGGGTTCGAGAATCGATCAAACATGGTCACTTCTGCATCGAGCTTGCGTATTCGTTATAACCCTAGCGTATAGGTTCACAAATAAATGCATGCATAGTACGCATCTTACCATGAAGTATAACTTATTTTCCTGCCTTTGCTTTCCGATCGATGATTGAACTGCTTAACATTATTGCTTCTGTACAACAATCGTTTTTGTTTAATACTTCAGGAGCGTTGGCAAATTATGCTACAGGAGCCAAAGTATTTTACAAGTGTGACTACACTGTTTCGTAATGTGGGCAAAATGTACGTGTGAGAGATGATATGCACGAAATGAAATAGCAAACCAAAGGAGGAAAAAAACAGAAAAGAAAAGAACAATCTAGGAAAGCAAAGGAAATCAGGGATATAGAGAGAAGGAGGGTTTTGAACAGAAAAACGAAGAAATTGTCAGTGTGCTATCGACGGGATGTGGGTGACTTATCGCTATAACTTTGCTACCGATACTAATGGTTATCGATCAGCTTGTACGTTTGCTAACAAAAAGTTATCGTTATGTTATCAAAAAGTTACCATTTGGCTATTGGACTGTAACCAGTTTTTATCAAAAATTTATCGAACTGTAATCGAAACGTTGTCAATTACTGATCGGAATGTTATCGTTATGTTATCAAAAAGTTATCGTTTTGCTATTGGACTGTTATCAGTTTTTAACGTTGTTTTATCGATTTATCATTGACAAGTTATCGATTATTTATCGCAAAGTAATCGATACTGTAATGAATATTATGAAGTTCTCGAAAATTCTGCTTCTGTCGAATAGTTAAACTCAAATGTTCGGTATGTAAATTGTTCTTTATTAACAGCACTACTATGGGATCTTAGCAATATAATGTATTTGCGCACTTCACTGAAAGCGTTCTTAGATCAAACTGATTGAATATTCCGCAGACTGCCCTGCCTGTTTCTCCAGCTGCTTTTTTACTTCTATCATATCTATGCATTCAATATTTATTGCTATCTTCTTTGTATATGTCTGAGATTTGTCTTGTGCTCTCTTTGTTGCTGTGTACATGTGTGCAACGTGTATTGTTGTTTTATTCGCTTACATTGCTTTCGTGGCTGTACAGCATTTATTTACTCAAGGCATAGTGACCTGTCAGAGTTGCTAATAATCGCCACAATATGTTATTAAAAAGTTATCGAAAATTGATCAATTTTTGTGATTGCAACTATCGATTTATTACCAAAATTCAGTATTACTTGGTACTCATGCCTTTTTTTCAGAACATCAACAGATAAATGCTCAGTACTAAAGTGGAGACTAAATAAAAGTTAGGTAGCAGCATTCAAAAAGGATCAACGATTTTCGCAAAAAATATGTGTTTGTTGTAATTTAGCTAGAGCAAGCTGCAGTGAGGTTTTTGTCAATCAAAGTTAGCCAATTGAGCTACCAGCGGAGCTCTTCGGGCAACGCTTTTCATCATCGGTAGCAGTTTTATAAACTCATATAAATAAATCTTAGTTGCCAGCATATGCAGAATGTATATATTAGGCCGGGTCGATTTGTGGGGAGGCAAAAAAATCGCCCATTGCTCTGGGAAAATCATATTCTAGGGATCAAAATAAGAAACTTTGCCGAAGGAACCATACCTCTAAAACGAATTCTGATGTCCCCCAATTTGGGTCGAACTTTTGCGTAGGGGCAAATTTTGAAAAATCCCACTTTGACCCATTTAGAGTGCTCCAATCGAGTCCAAATGTATGACCGACCCCCACTAACTTTGGAGGCCCGACCCACCGATGCCAGTGGCACACCCCATGGAACCCCCCTGGGGGTTTACCATACAAACATTTCAAAAAATCGCCGGTTTTGCACTTTATATGAAAAAATCAGGGAAATGCCTATGTTTTTTATTTTTGGAGTTTATTTTTCTCTTTAGAAATTTATTTAGTCAGAACATATGTAAATGAAAAAATGAATTTAACTTAGTAGTAGAAAAGAAATTAAAAAAAATTATTAGAAATTAGCGTTTTTACAACCCTTTTAAAACCAAGGCATCACTGTGATGCATTTGCATGTCGTAAACATAGTTGTGTGGGTTTTTTATTCAACCGTTTTAAAAAATGAAGGTATCACTGTGACACAATTGCAGATCGTAAAATTGCTTGTGTTATTTTTTTTAAGCCACCACAAGACACAGCAGGTAGAATTGAAATTACCATTTCAATCTTACTACCTCGTCTCGTAGACCATATATAACGCAACAGTTTTTGTGAATGCATTAAGTCGTTGTGAAGAACTCAAAGTGTGAAGTGCTAATTTCAGATAAACAAATATTTCAAAAAAAAAAAAAATAAGTGAAGTGACCATTCCAAATCAAAAAGCTTACAATGAATCCACCATCCTCTACACCGCAAGATGAAGCAACTACATCAACAACTATCGAAAACCCAACTAGTCATATACCCAAGCATGATGTTACGGTTTTTGGTGTATTGTCTACTGATTTAACTGATCTTAATTTACTGCCCCATCTGGATATCTTGAGATATTATTTTTACTTCAGCGAAGGTGCTAAAACAGAACAAAAAATTTTTTTTCATAAATCATTCACTATTCAAGTACAAGATAAGTTGATTGGAATTTGGGGAAAACTTGGTATGGAAATAATGCTGAAAAAAAGTGTATTTAATAAATTGAATAAATTGCTTGACAAGTATCAAGAGCAAATCAAGAGAAGAAACAACACCCAACAATTTACAGAGTATGTAAAATCTCTGGAAACAATTTTTTACATTGGAACATGTAAATGCGATTTGAAGGCAGCTCCATGTGCATGCGGCTGGGTTCCCGAACGCCTCAAAGAGTTCATGCACGATCGACAAAATCAGAGAAGACTAACAATGGATGCATTTATGATGGAAACTGAAGAGCAAGGAGCAACGTCTATGTCATCAATGCCAACATACCAAGATCCCGTTGATTCAACATACGCACCGCCACCGGTTCAGGAAGATATGGATAGAAGCACAAGTTCATAATACACAGAGAGATACGATTGTTTCAGCAAGCCACAAGAAGTACCCGCTGCTGCTCGCGCCCCACGGCGCCAACAACTCAAACAGCTAATACCACTCATAACTACTACCTTCGTAGTAGAGTTGGTAGCAATGCTTAGCATCAGCCCCTGCCCCCGTCTTCTCCCCCCTCTTTTCCGGCAGCAATCGTGCAGGTCAGGGAAACAGACTCTTAGTCCCTACCTCCGTTTGCACCGTCTGCCAGCACAGAATATATAGGTTTGCGACATCCGCCCAATGCAGTTCCTGCCTTGAGTGGTACCACTTTCCCAGATGTCCTGGTCTCCGCGACAGCAATCCCCCGACGGGTTTCATCGCGCCATGTTGCCAGGTCGCAAACCCAAATCATCCGGGTACCCCAATGCTTGCCCAAGGACGCCCAGTCCCAGGGCCACAACAGCAATTGCGTTCTGGCCTTCCACAACCCAGGCGTAGTCACCCGTCACTTACCCCCAGAGTGGCGACGTCTCCCCTTATGCACTTCAGAATCCTGCAGTTAAACTGTAATGGAATATCTGGCCCATAGTCGATTTCATGAAGTGGCACAACATCCGCATTGCTGCGATTCAAGAGACTAAACTCACAGCAAGATCTGCATTTCAGACCTGCTCTGGGTATAACGTCCACAGGAAATACCGCGAGAGCGGAAATGGAGGCGGTCTCGCGTTTATCATACACCACTCTGTGCAATATTATATATTTGATCCTGGCATCGACCGCAGGGACAATGTCTTAGAACGTCAAGACCTATCTGTCCGGTCAGGCGATGCAAACCTAGAAATCATCAACATCTACATCCCTCCTGCCACCTGTTGCCCCAGTGGATACCGCCCTAATATCAGGCCCTTACTCACTGGCAACAATCGCATTATCTTAGGTGATTTCAATGCCCATCATGATCTATGGCATTCAAACTTGCGGGCGGACAGTAGGGGTGAGATGTTGGCGGATCAAATAGAAGAAACGACGTTCTGCACAATAAAAGGAGACGCCCCCACACGTATGGTAGGAAGCTGTCACAGCTCGCCAGATATCTCAATCGTGAGCGCAGAACTCGTAAACTGCGTCAACTGACAGCCGATGGTAACATTGGCATCCGACCACCTGCCCATACTTATTTCGCTTGAGCGTACCGCCGACTTCATCATCACTGAAAAACGCACTTTCATAAACTTCGAAAAAGGAAAGTGGGAAAAATATAAATCCTTTACAGACAGCCGCTTTGCTGCCCTCCCTATCCCGACTGATGCCCGCCAAGGGGAGCGTGCTTTCCGTAAGGTCATTAAATCCGCCTCGGCACATTTCATTCCCGCCGGGAGAATTCCCGAAATCCGGCTCCACTTCCCGGCGGAGGCCGCAAAATTAGCAAGAGAACGTGACCTTATAAGACAGCTTGATCCAGGCGACCCCCAAATAAGGGATATAAACCAACGCATCAGATTGCTTGTGGATGAACACAAGCGGGCGAAATGGGAGGAGCGCCTAAGAGGTTGTAACCTCTCTACAGGTGCGGGTAAACTTTGGCCCACCGTAAAGTCCCTATCGAATCCGACTAAGCAGAAAGACAAAGTTTCCATCGCCTTTGGCGATAAAGTGCTGTCGGACGCGAAAAATGCGCGAGCGCTTTCTGCCGACAATATATAATGCATCCTACGGTCGACAAAGATAGACGGAGAGCCAATAGACACGCACATAAACACAAATTCAGCGCGTCACCAATCACCATCACCGCTAAAGAGGTTGAGGACGCCATTGGTCGTGCTAAAGCATCCAAAGCAGTGGGCCCAGACGGCATAGCCATGCCGATGCTTAAAAGTCTAGGGAAAGAGGGTTTCAAATATTTGGCGCATGTCTTCAATCTGTCTCTTTCCACCTTTGTCATACCTGAGAAATGGAAAATGGCCAAGATGGTCTTGCTACTGCTACTAAAGCCTGGGAAACCAGCTAACATAGGTGAGTCGTATCGTCCGATATCTCTCCTATCGCCAGTGGCAAAGACGCTTGAAGCCATTTTGCTCCCTTATTTCCAAGCAAATTTGCAGCTAGCCCCTCATCAGCATGTCTTCAGAAAACTCCGTAGCACTACCACCGCGCTAAATGCCATTAGCACCCAGATAAATTGCGGTTTAAATCAATACCCCCACCATAGAATAGTACTCGTAGCGCTAGACCTATCAAAAGCTTTCGAAACGGTCAACCATGGCTCGTTACTGCAGGAACTGGAAGGGTCTACCCTTCCCCCATGTCTTAAAAGGTGGACCGCAAATTATCTGGGTGGTCGGCAGGCATCGGTGCAATTTAGAAACGAAACATCAAAACCAAGGAGAATTAAACAAGGGGTGCTACAGGGTGGTGTCCTATCCCCACTTTTGTTTAATTTCTACATATCTAAGCTACCTTCACCACCGAAAGGAGCCACAATCGTTTCCTACGCCGATGACTGCACAATAATGGCCAAAGGCCCAGGCCCAAAGATCGATGCGCTATGCAATAAAGTAAACGGCTACCACCCTGATCTCTCCAGTTTTTTCGCCTCGCGAATCCTGGCATTATCACCGACTAAATCTTCCGCGACCTTATTTACAACATAGACGCCCCAAATGTCGACCATTTTGAACATCCACGTCGATGGCACTACGCTACCGACTGTCCTACACCCCAAAATCTTGGGTGTAACGTTTGATCAGGGTCTAAATTTTGGTGAGCACGCAGCCGCAATTGTTCCGAGAATTCAGAGCCGTAACAAAATCCTCAAATCCCTCACTGGCAGTACTTGGGGAAAAGATAAAGAAACGCTCATGACTACATACAAATCAATTAGCCAGCCGATTACGTGCTACGCGTCACCCATATGGTCGCCAAGCCTAAAAATCACCCACTGGAATAAACTACAGGCCTGCCAAAATACTGCTCTCAGAATCGTCACGGGCTGTCTTCTTATGTCCCCAGAACACCATCTGCATAATGAGGCGAGAATACTCCCCATCAGGGAGAGAAATGAGATGCTGACCAAACAGTTCCTGTTGAATACCCAGAAACCTGGGCATCCCAACAGACATCTGATTGATGAACCAGCTCCGCCTAGGGGCCTAAGGAGTCATCTCCGTAAGCATTTTGAAGAAATACGGCACCTGACAACCCAGCCATATGAAGTGAAAAAACACAAGCAGGTCCCTGGTGAACTCCATAAACAGGCGTCGGACCTTTATGCCGGGAATTGCCCGGTGAATCCAGTGCTTAACGAAAATTATCCAAAACTTGCGGAAGAGGAACGCATACTCCCCAGGGTAACGCGTGTCACTCTTGCTCAACTTCGTTCTGGATACTGTAAGAGGTTAAACTCTTACCTATCCAGAATCAACCCCGACATACAAAATGTATGCCCTGCTTGCAATGTGTCCCCACATAACACCAACCATCTCTTCAATTGTAATGTGGAACCAACGCCTCTAACACCCCTTTCCTTATGGTCCACCCCTGTTGAAACGGCAAGTTTCCTTGGACTCCCGTTAGAGGATATTGATGATTAGGTGGGGCGAGCATTGCTACAACAACAACAACAACATTGTTTTAACTTTGCATTGGTATGTGACAGATTTGGAGTGTCTGACAGAGTAGCATCAGCATTGGGAACCGCTATTTTGCAAGATTTTAAAATTAAAGATAAGCATGGGAAACCTCTCATCATGGATAAATCGAAAATTCGCAGAGAAAAAGAGAAATACAGACAAGAAGTGCTTCGCAAACGGTTAGATGATACCAATTTGTTAGCGTTTTCATTCGATGGCAGAAAAGATGATACTTTAACGATAGATAAAATTGATGAGAAGTATCATACTAGGATGGTAAAAGAATCTCATCTTGTTATTTTGAGATAACCCAATTCTGAATTGATTGGTTACGTAAGAATGGAACCTGAAACCGCTGAATACAAAACAACCAAATTAAATGGTTTTTTGAACGATAAAAATATATCACTGGATGGATTAATTGGAATATGCACTGACGGTGAGCCAACAACACTGGCCCATACGGTGGAATTATACGACGATTCGAATTGCTGTTAAAAAGACCATTGCATTGGTTCGTTTTCCTTCTACACTTCAACGAACTTCCGTTTCGGCATTTGTTTGAAGCTTTGGATAAATCAACCAGCACTGGACCAAGATCGGCAACCGGAAAACTGAGCCGTCAAATCGAAACTTGTGAAACTCTTCCGGTAAGTTATTGCTATCACTCATTTATTATAATTGTCAACCATTTTTAATTATTTTATTATTATATATTTTCAGGTGGTGGACGGCTTCCAGAAAATTAAGTTGCAAAATATGCCCTCTGCTCCAGAAAAAATTGAATTTTCCACCGATTCGAAGTACTTATACGACATGGCCCATGCAATCTCTAGCGGCGTGGTTCCGGTGGATCTGGCTAACATAAAAACCAGGGAAAATTGTACATTCTCGGTGGCTCACCAAGGCCGCTAGATTATTGCGATTATATGTGACAACGGAAAATCCAAATGCAAATTTAAGAATTCTGGTTGAATTTATAATTAAATGTTATGTGCCAATGTACTTCAATATCAAGTATTACAGCTCTGTGGTGTACGGCAGTGCATTAGTTTTCAAGTTCATTGGTTGGTCACGATTTCTAGAATCTCGTTTACGCAAAATTGTCAATCAAGTAATTAAAGATAATTCATATTATGCGCATTCGGAAAATATCTTGTTATCAATGTTGTTTGATGATAGCAAAGAAAAGCGCGACTGTGCCATCAAGAAAATTCTACGCTATCGAACCGATGTCGACGAGCCAATGGAACTTAGAGTTTATAAAAAACCAGATATAAACTTTAATTGCACAAGTTATACGGAAATGATCAATTTGAATGATATAAATATCGTATTTGAACCACCATTCACGCGAAGCATTCCGTACGATACATTGAAAGAATATTTAAATCAAGATGATCCGCAGTTTAATGAACCATTCTGACTAAATAAATTTCTTAAGAGAAAAAATAGATATTATTATAAATAAATAATAACTATTATTATAAATAAATAAATAAAAACAAGTAAGGAAGGTTAAGTTCGGGTGTAACCGAACATTACATACTCAGTTGAGAGCTATGGTGACAACATAAGGGAAAATAACCGTGTAGGAAAATGAACCGAGGGAAACCCTGGAATGTGTTTGTATGACATGTATATCAAATGAAAGGCATTAAAGAGTATTTTATGAGGGAGTGGGCCATATTTCTATAGGTGGACGCCATTTAGGGATATAGCCATAAAGGTGGATCAGGGTTGACTCTAGAATGCGTTTGTACGATATGGGTATCAAATGAAAGGTATTAATGAGTATTTTAAAAGGGCGTGGACCTAAGTTCTATAGATGGACGCCTTTTCGAGATATCGCCGTAAAGATGGACCAGGGGTGACTCTAGAATGCGTTTGTACGATATGGGTATCAAATGAAATGTGTTAATGAGCATTTTAAAAGGGAGTAATCCTTAGTTCCATAGGTGGACGCCGTTTCGAGATATCGCCATAAAGGTGGAACAGGGGTGATCCTAGAATTTGTTTGCACAATATGGGCATCAAACGAAAGGCGTTAATGAGTATTTTAAAAGGGAGTGGGCCTTAGTTCTATAGGTGGACGCCGTTTCGAGATATCGCCATAAAGGTGTGCCAGGGGTGACTCTAGAATTCGTTTGCGCAATATGGGCATCAAACGAAAGGAGTTAATGAGTATTTTAAGAGGGAGTGGACCTTAGTTCTATAGGTGGACGCATTTTCGAGGTATCGCAATAAAGGTGGACTAGGGGTGACTCTAGACTTTGTTTGTACGATATGGGTATCAAATCAAAGGTTTTAATGAGTATTTTTAAAAGGGAGTGGGCCTTCGTTTTATAGGTGTTGGCCTTTTCGAGATATCGCCATAAAGGTGGACCAGGGGTGACTTTAGAATTTGTTTGTATGATATGGGTATCAAATGAAAGGTGTTAATGATTATTTTAAAAGGGCGTGGGGCTTAGTTCATTAGGTGGACCCCTTTTCGAGATATCGCCATAAAGGTGGACCAGGGGTGACTCTAGAATTCGTTTCTGCAATATGGGTATCAAACGAAAGGAGCTAATGAGTATTTTAAGAGGGAGTGGGCCTTAGTTCTATAGGTGGACGCCTTTTCGAGATATCGCCATAAAGATGGACCAGGTGTGACTCTAGAATGCGTTTGTACGATATGGGTATCAAATGAAAGGTGTTAATGAGTATTTTAAAAGGGAGTAATCCTTAGTTCCATAGGTGGACGCCTTTTCGAAATATCGCCATAAAGGTGGACCAGGGGTGACTCTAGAATGAGTTTGTACGATATGGGTATCAAATTAAAGGTATTAATGAGAGTTTTAAAAGGGAGTGGTGGTAGTTGTATATGTGAAGGCGTTTTCCAGATATCGACCAAAATGTGGACCAGGGTGACCCAGAACATCATCTGTTGGATACCGCTACTTTATTTATATATGTAATACCTGCCAAGATTTTAAGGGTTTTTTATTTCGTCCTGCAGAACTTTTTCATTTTCTTCTACTTAATACGGTAGGTGTCACAACCATTTTATAAAGTTTTTTCTAAAGTTATATTTCGCGTCAATAAAACAATCCAATTACCTTACCATATTTCATCCCTTTTTTCGTATTTGGTATAGAATTATGGCATTTTTTTCATTTTTCGTAATTTTCGATATCGAAAAAGTGGGCGTGGTCATAGTCGGATTTCGTTCGTTTTTCATACCAAGATAAAGTGAGTTCAGATAAGTACGTGAACTGAGTTTAGTAAAGATATATCGATTTTTGCTCAAGTTATCGTGTTAACGGCCATGCGGAAGGACAGACGGACGACTGTGTATAAAAACTGGGCGTGACATCAACCGATTTCGCCCATTTTCACAGGAAACAGTTAACGCCATAAAATCTATGCCCCTACCAAATTTCAAAAGGATTGGTTAATTTTTGTTCGACTTATGGCGTTAAAAGTATCCTAGACAAATTAAATGAAAAAGGGCGGAGCCAAGCCCATTTTTAAATTTTCTTTTATTTTTGTATTTTGTTGCACCATATCATTACTGGAGTTGAATCTTGACATAATTTACTTATATACTGTAAAGATATTAAATTTTTTGTTAAAATTTTACTTTAAAAAAAAATTTTTTTTAAAAGTGGGCGTGGTCCTTATCCGATTTTGCTAATTTTTATTAAGCGTACATATAGTAATAAGAGTAACGTTCCTGCCAAATTTCATCATGATATCTTCAACGACTGCCAAATTACAGCTTGCAAAATTTTAAATTACCTTCTTTTAAAAGTGGGCGGTGCCACGCCCATTGTCCAAAATTTTACTAATTTTCTATTTTGCGTCATAAGTTCAACTCATCTACCAAGTTTCGTCACTTTATCGGTCTTTTGTAATGAATTATCGCACTTTTTCGGTTTTTCGAAATTTTCGATATCGAAAAAGTGGGCGTGGTTATTGTCCGATATCGTTCATTTTAAATAGCGATGTGAGATGAGTGCTCAGGAACCTACATACCAAATTTCATCAAGATACCTCAAAATTTACTCAAGTTATCGTGTTAACGGGCGGACGGACGGACGGACGGACGGACGGACATGGTTCAATCAAATTTTTTTTCGATCCTGATTATTTTGATATATGGAAGTCTATATCGATCTCGATTCCTTTATATATGTACAACCAACCGTTATCCAATCAAACTTAATATACTCTGTGAGCTCTGCTCAACTGAGTATAATAAAGAAAAAACATAGGCATTTCGCTGATTTTTTCATGTAAAGTGCAAAACCGGCGATTTTTTGAAATGTTTGTATGGTGAACCCCCAGGAGGTGTGCCACTGGCATCGGTGGGTCAGGCCTCCAAAGGTAGTGGGGGTCGGTCATACATTGGGACTCGATTGGAGCACTCTAAATGGGTCAAAGTGGAATTTTTCAAAATTTGCCCCTACCCAAAAGTTCGACCCAAATTGGGGGACATCAGAATTCGTTTTAGAGGTATGGTTCCTTCGGCAAAGTTTCTTATTTTGATCCCTAGAATACGATTTTCACAGAGCAATGAGCGATTTTTAAATCGACCCGCCCTAGTATATATGCATCTACTTAGGTACACTCATCAAACGGTATTTGCCAGCGCATGCGGCAAGTTGTTGTCAGTTGATCATCTGATCGATCACCCTGCTACGCCTCTGTGTGTCCCAACAATGGGTCTACTCAACCAACCAATCGTTAAACCGCCGGCTGTGCTAGTAGTTACTCACTTGTCAAGCTTCTGTGCTGACGGTTTTTATACTCAGTTGAGCAGAGCTCACAGAGTATATTAACTTTGATTGGATAACGGTTGGTTGTACAGGTATAAAGGAATCGAGATAGATATAGACTTCCATATATCAAAATCATCAGTATCGAAAAATAAATTCGATCCTTCCGTCCGTCCGTCTGTCCGTTAACACGATAACTTGAGTAAATTTTGAGGTATCTTGATGAAATGAACCTACATACGTTCCTGGGCACTCATCTCAGATCGCTATTTAAAATGAACGATATCGGACAATAACCACGCCCATTTTTTCGATATCGAAAATTTCGAAAAATTGAAAAAGTGCGATAATTCATTACCAAATACGGATTAAGCGATGAAACTTGGTAGGTGAGTTGAACTTATGACGCAGAACAATGGGCGTGGAACCGCCCACTTTTAAAAGAAGGTAATTTAGAAGTTGTGCAAGCTGTAATTTGGCAGTCGTTGAAGATATCATGATGAAATTTAGCAGGAACGTTACTCTTATTACTATATGTCTGCTTAATAAAAACTAGCAAAATCGGAGAACGACCACGCCCACTTAAAAAAAAAATTTTTTTAATTCAAATTTTAAAAGAAAAGTTAATATCTTTACAGTATATAAGTAAATTATGTCAACATTCAACTCCAGTAATGATATGTTGCAACAAAATACAAAAATAAAAGAAAATTTCAAAATGGGCGTGGCTCCGCCCTTTTTCCTTTAATTTGTCTAGGATACTTTTAATGCCATAAGTCGAACAAAAATTTACCAATCCTTGTGAAATTTCGTAGAGGCTTAGATTCTAGGACGGTAACTGTTTTCTGTGAAAAAGGGCGAAATCGGTTGAAGGCACGCCCAGTAATTATACACAGTTGACCGTCTGTCCTTCCGCTCGGCCGTTAACACGATAACTTGAGCAAAAATCGATATATCTTTACTAAACTCAGTTCACGTACTTATCTGAACTCACTTTGTATTGGTGTAAAAAATGGCCGAAATCCGGCTATGACCACGCCCACTTTTTCGATATCGAAAATTACGAAAAATGACAAAAATGCCATAATTACATATCAAATACGAAAAAAGGGATGAAACATGGTAATTTTATTGGTCTATTGACGCAAATTATAACTTTAGAAAAAAACTTGGTAAAATGGGTGTGACAACTACCACATTAAGTAGAAGAAAATGAAAAAGTTTTGCAGGGCGAAATCAAAAGCCCTTGGAATCTTGGAAGGAATACTGTTCGTGGTATTACATATATAAATAAATTAGCGGTACCCGACAGATGATGTTCTGGATCACCCTGGTCCACATTTTGGTCGATATCTCGAAAACGCCTTCACATATACAACTAAGGACCACTCCGTTTTAAAACCCTCATTAATACCTTTAATTTGATACCCATATCTTACAAACACATTCTAGAGTCACCCCTGGTCCACTTTTATGGCGATATCTCGAAAAGGCGTCCACATATAGAACTAAGGCCCACGCCCTTTTAAAATACTCACTAAAACCTTTCATTTGATACCCATATCGTACAAACAAATTCTAGAGTCCCCCCTGGTCCACCTTTATGGCGATATCTCGAAAAGTCGTCCACATATAGAACTAAGGCCCACGCACTCTTAAAATACTCATTAACACCTTTCATTTGATACACATATCGTACAAACAAATTCTAGAGTCCCCTCTGGGCCACCTTTATGGCGATATCTCGAAAAGGCGTCCACATATAGAACTAAGGCTCACTCCCTTTTAAAATACTCATTAACACCTTTCATTTGATACCCATATCGTACAAACAAATTCTAGAGTTACCTCTGGTCCACCTTTATGGCGATATCTTGAAAAGGCGTCCACCTATAGAACTAAGGCCCACGCCCTTTTAAAATACTCATTAAAACTTTTCATTTGATACCCATATCGTACAAACAAATTCTAGAGTCCCCCCTGGTACACCTTTATGGCGATATCTCGAAAAGGCGTTCACATATAGAACTAAGGCCCACGCCCTCTTGAAATACTCATTAACACCTTTCATTTGATACTCATATCGTAAAAACAAATTCTAGAGTCACCCCTCGTCCATCTTTATGGCAATATCTCGAAAAGGCGTCCATCTATAGAACTTAGGTCCACGCCCTTTTAAAATACCCATTAATACCTTTCATTTGATAGCCATATCGTACAAAATAAATTCTAGATTCACCCCTGGTCCACCTTTATGGCGATATCTCGAAAAGGCGTCCACCTATAGAACTTAGGCCCACTCCCTTTTAAAATACTCATTAATACCTTTCATTTGATAGCCATATCGTACAAAATAAATTCTAGATTCACCCCTGGTCCACCTTTATGGCGATATCTCGAAAAGGCGTCCACCTATAGAACTTAGGCCCACTCCCTTTTAAAATTATCATTAAAACCTTTCATTTGATACCCGTATCGTACAAACAAATTCTAGAGTCCCCCCTGGTCCACCTTTATGGCGATATCTCGAAAAGGCGTCCACATATAGAACTAAGGCCCACGCCCTCTTAAAATACTCATTAACACCTTTCATTTGATACACATATCGTACAAACAAATTCTAGAGTCCCCCCTGGTCCACTTTTATGGCGATATCTCGAAAAGGCGTCCATCTATAGAACTTAGGCCCACGCACTTTTAAAATACTCATTAAAACCTTTCATTTGATACCCATATCGTACAAACAAATTCTAGAGTCCCCCCTGGTACACCTTTATGGCGATATCTCGAAAAGGCGTTCACATATAGAACTAAGGCCCACGCCCTCTTGAAATACTCATTAACACCTTTCATTTGATACTCATATCGTAAAAACAAATTCTAGAGTCACCCCTCGTCCATCTTTATGGCAATATCTCGAAAAGGCGTCCATCTATAGAACTTAGGTCCACGCCCTTTTAAAATACCCATTAATACCATTCATTTGATAGCCATATCGTACAAAATAAATTCTAGATTCACCCCTGGTCCACCTTTATGGCGATATCTCGAAAAGGCATCCACCTATAGAACTTAGGCCCACTCCCTTTTAAAATCCTCATTAATACCTTTCATTTGATAGCCATATCGTACAAAATAAATTCTAGATTCACCCCTGGTCCACCTTTATGGCGATATCTCGAAAAGGCGTCCACCTATAGAACTTAGGCCCACTCCCTTTTAAAATTATCATTAAAACCTTTCATTTGATACCCATATCGTACAAAATAAATTCTAGAGTCACCCCTGGTCCACCTTTATGGCGATATCTCGAAAAGGCATCCACCTATAGAACTTAGGCCCACTCCCTTTTAAAATACCCATTAATACCATTCATTTGATAGCCATATCGTACAAAATAAATTCTAGATTCACCCCTGGTCCACCTTTATGGCGATATCTCGAAAAGGCGTCCACCTATAGAACTTAGGCCCACTCCCTTTTAAAATTATCATTAAAACCTTTCATTTGATACCCATATCGTACAAAATAAATTCTAGAGTCACCCCTGGTCCACCTTTATGGCGATATCTCGAAAAGGCGTCCATCTATAGAACTTAGGCCCACGCACTTTTAAAATACTCATTAATACCTTTCATTTGATAGCCATATCGTACAAAATAAATTCTAGATTCACCCCTGGTCCACCTTTATGGCGATATCTCGAAAAGGCGTCCACCTATAGAACTTAGGCCCACTCCCTTTTAAAATTATCATTAAAACCTTTCATTTGATACCCGTATCGTACAAACAAATTCTAGAGTCAGGCCTGGTCCACCTTTATGGCGATATCCCTAAATGGCGTCCTTCTATAGAACTATGGCCCACTTCCTCTTAAAATACTCTTTAATACCTTCCATTTGATACGCATGTCATAAAAACACATTCCAGGGTTACCCTAGGTTCTTTTTACAACATGGTGATTTTCCCTTACTTTGTCTCCACAGCTCTCAACTGAGTATGTAATGTTCGGTTACACCCGAACTTAGCCTTCCTTACTTGTTTAAATACAATTTTTCCACGTTCGTGCTGTTGGTTTGGTTCGCCTTCTCAATTCCGCACGCTGCTACACATCATACGCCCCTTATCCATCTTACGTTCGCATTCTCGTTTCGTTACCTTCCACTTATTTATTTAAATGCCAAAGGGTACCAAGTTTGCAAAGTTTCTTGTTGTTTTTTTTTTTAATATTTATGTGTTGCAGTCTTACTTCACATTTGTCCGTCTATTTACTTCAATCATATTTTCAGCAAATTATTATAATATATTATTATTTGTTGATTGTACTTTTTGTGCTCATATAAGTCAATTATTTATACTTATATTTTTGTTTAAGTATGTGTTCTTGGTACTTTTGTGTGAACGAGTTTTTGGTTTGCAAAAAAAAAAAAAAAAATATTCTGAGAAATTTAATATACTTAATTTCCTTGCCTTTAGTTTCTTATGATTTGTTATTCTCTGTATTCGTAGTTTTTATATTTGACTTGTCCCATTACTCTTTCGTTCTCTTTTTTATGCTCACTACCTGCCTGTTTTATCCACAGCTTTTATACTTTACCTCCAACTTTTGAAATGTAATAAATAAAAACAATTATTAAATAAATTTAGGGGTTATTTTGTATAAGAGCTATTGGCCGGTGATGTTTAAGCGAAAAAAAACAAAGTTTTCCTTTATCCTCCTACGCGTTTCGGTACATTTTGTACCTTCCTCAGGGAGATATTACATTCAATTAAATTCAAAAAAAAATTCATCAAAACTATATACATATATTCGCGCTGCATCCTTTTCGTTGCTCATCTCATCAAACAGTTATCGGCAAGATATAACAAAATTTGTCTAAAATATATTTCAGTTTGGTTCTAGCAATTAGATTTTTTGATATCCGGTTACCCTGGTATCACCGGGTATTAGTCAGGTAGATCCATACCAAAATTCGTTACTATAATTGATGTATATTGGAACGATTTTTCGTTATCGCTTGTCATATTTGGTTTGGAGACAAACCGACCTGGGCGTTACGCCATTATCAGCGTCATTTTTCGGCGCAACGCTGAAACCGGTTTGTCTGCAAACGAAATTTGACAAGGGATGACAGAAAATCGTTCCAATATCAACAGAAATGGAACTCACGCTACGGAAAATCATCAAAACGAAATAAATCAGAATAAGCGTTACTTTGTTGGCGGTATTTGGTTCGAACGTACCCGCACACGGCGGAGAATTGTATTTAGTTGTAATATTGGAGGAGAACTGTGACCGCTAATTAATGGATCGATGGAAAGGCGTAGTATCAATAGATCCGGCTGGCAGTGAAATCGGTGTATAGAGGTACAACGGGTGAACGGTGTATGAGTTGCCGGACAGCTTACGGTTTTTGGTGTAATCAAGCAACGTTGATCGTGTTTCGCAGCGTAATAGTGTCTAATCGATCCATAGGGGGGGATACGATAATTTGACAGGTGGGTGGTAGCGGCGGTGACGAATCAATACACCCCTGCAGTCGTAGATGATGAATCGGTAAATTGGTGGATATCTGCAGTAGTTGTTGTTGTAGCAGTGCTTCGCCCCATCCAATGTGCGCAACCACTCACATATTGTCATCAATATCCTGTAAAAAAAAACCAAAAGAAATTGCCTTTTTAACATGGTTGGATCAGAAATATAAGGGTGTTATAGGTTTTGGTTCCACATTGCAGTTGAAAAGATAGTTGTTGTCATGAGGGAACACATTACAAGCGGGATATACATTGGGTATATCGAGTTTGATTCTGGATAAATACGAGTTTAACCTATTCCAGTATACATATCGAAGTTGAGCTATAGTGACGCGGGTCTCTAAGGAAAAAGTTGCTTTCCTCAACTGCAAGTTTAGGGTATTTGCCTTTAAGAACGGGGTTCATCGGGCGATTTCTGGCAAAATAGTCCGACGCATTTTTATGGATGCCTCTGATGGGCTTGACATTTAATTTGTTCGTGGATTTCGGCGAATTTATGGTATACAACTTTAATAACGGGCTTATGAGCTTATCATTTAATTTGTTGGTGTATGTCTGTGAGCAGGATTGGTGAATAGGTGATGATGAATCGGTGAATCGATTCCCAAGAATCAATACCGCCGAATCGTAGATTACGAAGAGTTGAATTCGTGGATGCCACGTGATCGGTGACGACGAATCTGTAGATCGATATCCAAGCAAGCGATGACTGAGGAAGTCAATGTACGGTGAGCCGCAGCTGACGAATTGGTGGATGTCAGTGAACAGGATTGGTGACTCGGCGATACGCAGATGACGAATGGGGTAGTCGCAGCTGACAAAGCTGTGGATGAACACAAGCGGGCGAAATGGGAGGAGCACCTAAGAGGTTGTAACCTCTCTACCTGCGTGGATAAACTTTGGTCCACCGTAAAGTCCCTATCGAATCCGACTAAGCACAAAGACAAAGTTTCCATCGCCTTTGGCGACAAAGTGCTGTCGGATGCGAAAAAATGCGCGAGCGCTTTCTGCCGACAATATATAATGCATTCTACGGTCGACAAAGTTAGACGGAGGGCCAACAGACACGCACATAAACACAAATTCAGCGCATCACCAAACACCATCACCGCTAAAGAGGTTGAGGACGCCATTGGTCGCGCTAAACCATCCAAAGCAGTGGGCCCAGACGGCATAGCCATGCCGATGCTTAAAAGCCTAGGGAAAGAGGGTTTCAAATATTTAGCGCAGGTCTTCAACCTGTCTCTTTCCACCTTTGTCATACCCGAGAAATGGAGAATGGCCAAGGTGGTCCCGCTACTAAAGCCTGGTAAACCAGCTAACATAGGAGAGTCGTATCGTCCGATATCTCTCCTATCGCCAGTAGCAAAGACGCTCGAAGCCATTTTGCTCCCTTATTTCCAAGCAAATTTGCAACTAGCCTCCCATCAGCATGGCTTCAGAAAACTCCATAGCACTACCTCCGCAACAACAACAGCTGACAAAGCAGTAAATTGGTGAATGCCGTTGGATCGATTTCTGATAAACTGAAGGTTGGCTAATTTGATGTTCCGAAAGTTTCTGGCGATGGAGTGGTGGGTCGATTTCCAAGCAACCGATGGTTGGTGAAATCGATGGGTACGTGGATAGTGGGCGCACCTGTGTCTGCGAGAAGGAGGGTCTACTAGAAACTAGATTCCTTCACGCCCAATCTCAGGACACACCAAAAAGTAGTCGGCGTCCGAGGTCACCTACTGATCGAAAGTGGCGGGCCTGTGCATGATAAGGGAGTCAGATCTGTTTACGCAGGGTGTTGAGATGTTCCATTATCGTATGTCGCGCATTCGATCCCCTATCATATACAAATAGTTTCTACTTAGATATTAGTCATTATAAACAATTTGAGAATTTGGCGCACTTACGGTTAAGCGACTGTCGTGCAAGTGAAATGCTTCAAGTGATTACTTGCATTTTTTCTCTGCATTCTGATTCGATTCTTTGACCGCTGTTACAGTGAGGACATATGTAGTAGTAACTATATGAATGTGGCGGCGTTACAACCTGAACGTTCTTCGGAAGGAGATGATATCCCTTCATCTCTCGTAAATTATCTATTTCACACGGAGTGCTCCAAACAAGCAAGTTGCGACGAGCACGACAGTATACGGGTCCAGCAGCTGGCATAACTTTCACGCCCGCTGCTCTCTCGTAAGCCATTTTTAACTTCCTAAATGCACAAAAGACAGTTTTCATTTCATCTCTAATAAAATTGATAATTAGAGAACCTTTGTTCCTTTCTGTAATAATGCGAATATTCGCACACCCGTATCTCATAATGAAGCACATCATGTGTAGTGTACATACGTACATACATCCGAACGAGTATAATACAAACATATGCAGGATCCGATGAATTGATTAGTGTGGTCAGGCCGTTGCTTAGTTTTACGATTTCTTACTATTGTTGTGTTATTACAACAAAAAAAAAATTCATAACTTTGCTACTCCAAGTATCAACACTAAAATGGGTACCGGCATCAGCACTCACAAACACGCTTAACTAAAAGAGAATGGGAAGGTAAAAATTTGACTATAGATGAAGAAGAAGAAACCTAATATCTCATTTGGAATTATATGGGATATTCTATGGTCCTTACTTTGTTTTGTTTTATGAGTACTATGTCAGCTTATTGAATGCCATTTCCTTGTACTTCCATTGTACTTAACTTGTATCCGTATATGGAAAATTCAAAAACCCAAAAGCTGATTTTGAGGCTAACGTATTGGCCTTTGTACCTTTATATGGTGCTTACATATCGTGCGTTGTATGTACTATATATGTAAATATGTAAATGTGTTCTGCATATATGTAGATATTCTCATATGACTGAGCGAGTAATTATTCTTTGCATACGCATGTACATATGTTTGTAATTTTATAGATTTTTTGGTAAGATTGCGTATATGTGTTTGTATGTGTGCATGTTTTTGTGCTTATTTATCTTTCATATGCAGTAGTGATTTGATTTAGCTATGAATTGCATTCTAGGAGATGTACAACGACATTCTCTAACGAACCTCCCTTCCAAATATATCTTCAACTTTTTTGGGTGGCTGGTCACCTTTCGTTGATTTGACTCCTCTTAGGGGTAGAAAATGCGCTTGCTAGATATTTTTAACTCAACGGCATTCTATTACGTTGCTGTCAACGCTTTTCTCGCCTATAAATTCTTTGTTGCAGCTGCAATTTGCGTTTCGTGGCTTTCATCAACGTTGCAATTTTTCTTTTCGATCTTTTTTATTACTTTTTTGTTGTATTGAGAAATTTCCAAATTCCAACGTGCACTGCATTCGACTAATGTATTATTTCGACGTTATCCTAGCCAATGTAAGTAGCTACGTTATTATTGTTGTCGTTGGTCCTGCGGTTGATGGTCCTTCGTTGCAAACTTAAAATGCATAGTCAGCAAAGGTGAAGTTTTCAGCTTAAACTGCGCCTAGCAACTAAAGAAAATGATTGGACAGACATAGTGAATATATGCACGGGCATACTTGTATGTATGCTAGTGTTTGCATACAGTTATGGACATTTAAAAATCACATCTTGTTCACATATTGAAGTGAACCATACAAGCTCTGAACTAGCGCAAAGTCATAGCTTTAAGATACGGTATTACTACTAGTTTTGTCCCCTCGTAGTGCTATCAATTTACAACACTTATAACATTGTGTAGTCTTACAACTTGGCTTTGCAATCTTCTCCGGAAATATAACATCAATGAAGGTAGCCAATTATTTAGTAGTAAGGTTAAACTTAACGATGAGCTATACGAGCTCTACGCAGACATCAACATAGTGCATCTAATTAAAACGCATCGGCTACGTTGGCTAGGCCATTTTATGCAAATAAAGGGGACGCTCCGGCCTAGAAAAGGTTTCTATCGGAACTCGCCTATGTAATCAGAGGTAGAGGGCTGCTCCCACTCCGCTGGAAGGACCAGGTGGAAAACGATTTAAACTCCGTTGGTGTGACCAATTGGCGCTGGTTGTCAGAGAGAAGAAGCGACTGGCGCGCCTTGTTGGAAGGCCATAATCCTCAATCACCAATTAAGAAAGTAAGTACGGTTAGACTACCGACAATCATATTGGGCCCAAAATCAACATGCGACGGAGAAGGCAGATATCGTAGCTAATCAGGAAAATATGGACATCAACCTACTCATATTGCTGTAACGCTCCAAACTGTAGGCCAATGCACTTTGTTTAGGGCACAGAGCTAAATATATTCCCCCCGCCACAACATCTGTTCAAGAACCCTTTCTTAACACTCGTTGTTTCAACTTGTTAATAAAAACCACACATTGTCATTGAACTAATCGAAACCTTTTCGGTGTTTTCTTATTTCCTCCTCCGTGTGTGCGCGCCGTTGCCACCACGAAATTTTACATGGTCCTATTAGCACAAGATAAAAAAAACCCGAAGATTTTAAGCGGAACGCCACCCTGAAGTTATGCATAAGCGGTCCTGCAGGTGAACAACTGTCCTAAATAGAGTGGTTTTTAGTCCACGGCTGCTGGGCTGCTGAGATGGCTGCAATTATGGTACATTAGACATTTTCGATCGTAACGCGCAACTGGGGTACAATTTCCGTGAGTGCAATGAGTACCTACTCTCTATTAAGCCCTTATTACCTTGATTTCTTGCCTAGGTAAGGTAAGATTAGGCTGAACTGGTTGGTCCGTGGGGACCTCACATAGCCTGTACTACCAGAAGTTTATGTTGTCTATGGCCATATGGTCTGCGCTTAAGCTGCCCGAGGCTCTGGGCCTCGTTGTAGAACATTTATAGATTTTTTATGAGAAAGTTATTGATTACTAAAGAAAAATTAGCGATATGGTATCAAAATGATATCAACTTGCTTTCGGAAACTTATAGATTTTTTATCTGCGTGTTATCGAAAAGCTATCGATTTTGTTATCAAAAATGTTTGTTGTTAACTACGACCTAACAGTTTGTTATGAAACAGATACCGAAAAAGTTTCAATATAAACCGATGAGACATGTGTAGCTCATCGATAACAAGCTGAACAAGAAATCAAGAAGAGGACGTTGAGAAGCTTATAAAAAAGCATTAGAAGGCTGATAAAAATTGAAAACTCAACAATCAAAATTCGATCAATAATAAACTGATAATAAAGCAATAAGTTATTAGTAGCGATTGCCACCGACAAGCGGCTGACGAAGCTCTTCTCAAAAAGTCAAAAACTATTTGTTTCTGGTAAAGTAACCTCTATTGTGATTTAACCCTAGGCGAGCTCTAGTAAATTTTAAACATTAGTTTCCCAGACGTACTTCTGTATGTTTGCACATCGAGTTTTACCAGTACTTAGTACTCACGCCCTTTTTTGTTTAAAATATCCCAAAATGTATGACTTGAACCATTAATCTATTCGTGCCTGTATTTATAGAGATACACATGCATGTGGGCCTATGCGTTTGTATGCGCCCTTACATAAAAATGTGCATATATTTTAGGCGCCCGGAAATCAAATTTCAGTCCTTTACTCTTTGCATAAATATTTGTCGATGTATGCATGCCTAAATTACAAAATTGCATGCACTATGTACATATGTATGTGTGTGTGTACGTAGTAGGTGCGTAAGTTGCTGCATGTGTTGAAAATCAAAATAACAGACAATTGTCCTCGATAGTTGCATCTCAGCGCCTAAAAAGGGTCAAAGATGCATTTCTCATCGCTTTTGAATTGTGCTAAAACGAACTTGATGGCGCCATTATTCTTAGATATGTATTCATACGCCATTTTGTATGCTTTGTTGCTGCTGTGGCGACTGCCAGATTGGCATTTAGTTGCTTCTGTTAACATAATCAATAATGTTATCCGTCGGTCAGTCAAGTTTTTGTTGTTTTGGCCTCAGTATCCTAGCTTCAAGCTAAGTGCATGTGCAATCGTTGCTTTTGTTGTTTTTATTTTTTCGTATTTTACATTGTACTAACTTACGCCCCTCTTCCAATCTCTGTTTCCTAAACAATGCTCGATTTTAACTACTTTGCGAACTATGTATGAACTTGGTATCCTGCAAAAATTTGCAAGCAAGTCTTTTACCGCACCCTGTCCGCATTGTCTTTGAGCAATGCATTTTCCTCCGCCGCCACTTATACTCCCTTCTTCATTGTAATTAGTGCATTTTTATAAGTTTTGTTTTATTCCTATGGTTCGATAGAAATGCAATGCGTCGTAAGCTTATGCATCTAGTAGATGGGTGCATGTGTGTCCGATATGCAGTTTCAGATGTCAATTTGTATGTATGGATGTGTGCATGTCCAGAAATTACTATCGCTGTAGTCATCGTCATACTCAAAGTCGATAGCTTCGTTTATTTCTTTTTTCATATGAAAAATCTCTTTACGTTCATAACCAAGCAACTACTGCGTGTAAGAGTAATTCAAATCCTTTTGGCAGTGCCAGTATCCGTCTCGTAGTGCATCAGATATCGACGCACCCCTTTTCTCACTCATTGGCAATTTACTTGCATTTGTCTATTTTCTGTTGATGCAGTTGCATCTCTTATTGCATTTTCTATTTTCTGTTAGTTACAGGCACCGTTGGCAATAAAGTTTTGTCATGGTTGCATTTCTAATTAAATTTTAGTTTGCGACACCTTTTGCATACGAAACGTCTCTTGATCCTTTTTTGGCTTACAGGCGTCATTTCATCTGTATGTTAGGCACGCGTGCATTATTTACACGTACACATATGAGTGTATGTGTGTGTTTGTGTGGTGTTTTAGTATCAGTTTATGTATTTTTCGAACGTTTCCAGTACACAGCTTTAGTGATACATTTCAAAACCAGTTCGACGCTGGACGTAAGTGGGCGATGCTATTTAGTACTTTTTGACACTTTATGATTTTTTCTTGGCCTTTAGGCATAGAAATGCTCCCATGCTCACTGAGCCCACAAAATAAATGCTGGTGTAACAGTCTTAGCGGATATATAAAAATGTTAGCCGTATGAATACTTCGGCCATCTCCCTACTAGTATCTTCGGGTAGTGAGCTAGGCAGTGAAGAAAACATAGTTCCTTGAAGGCATGATAAATATTGAATCAGAGCCCAAATCGTAAGTAAAAAATATGTAAAAAATACGGTGGGTGACTGAGGTCAATGTTCAAGATTAAAATCAATTGATGTTAAGACCATTTAAAATGGTCATAAGATGCATAAGCCTTACGACCACTTCAAATGGTAAGAAGGTCAGGTCAATTTGTTTTAAGGCTCTAAGTTGGCTAAATAACCATTTGATAATTTTGGGAAAAAGACCAAAAAGCCCTTTAATATCAATACAAAAACCAAAAGCTTCCGTAGTGTTGGTCGTACGTTTAGTTGAATATCGACTGCTGAGTGGAATATCACCCTATTTCAGCTGCCGTTTCGAAAACACCCTATCTCAGAAAACGTTTGAATAACGCCCTATTTCAGAATTTGTATCTAAAACGTCCTCTTACAGAATTCTATTGAGTAATGCCCTGGTGTGATGGTACCGTCCTCCGCCTGCCACGCTGAAGGTCCTGGGTTCACGCCCCGGACAAAGCAACATCAAAATTTTGGAAACGTTTTTTTTTCAATTAGAAGAACAATTTTCTAAGCGGGGCCGCCACTTAGCAGTATTTGGCAAGCACTCCCAGTGTATTTCTGACATGAAAGTCTATTCAGTGAAAATTCATCTGCCTTGCAGATGCCGTTCGGAGTCGGCTTAAAAACAAGTTGGTCCCTTCCCGCGGAAAATTAAAAAAGCAGCACCACACAAATTGGAAGAGAAGCTCGGTGTTAAATCTGTTAGGAAGTTATGGCGCCTTACATTTATTTTTTATTATTATTTTTTTAAATCCCTATTTTTCAATCCTATTTGAGATTGCTTCATTTTCAATTAAGAAATATAACACAATTATTTCGGAACTATTTGTCGGATTATTTTGGTATTGATTCAGGAACGTTTTCATCATTATTTTGGGACAAGACTACTCATGCTTCTTTGCTAATTTATAAATTTTATTGCTCTTCCGCTCATCCAGTTGGTTTTTGCACTCCCACACTCAAGACTCCCTCCACTTTCACTCCCTTACCTTCCAAACACATTTCCTTACACCCCTCTTTTCCCACTTTCCCTCTCTACTTCTTCTACCCCTCCCTATTACTTTTTGTTCATTCATTGGTTTCTTCTTCTTCTCCACCACCATCTCATTCTGCTTCTAGTTTTTAATCTTACCATACCTCTCTCTACTTCTCCTTTTTCGCTTTCTTCCCCCTCTCTGACTATCTCTCCCTCCCCACAATATATTCCTCTCCATCACAATTTCTCTGCCCATCTCCATCGCATAATATCTTCGTCTCTATCGCAATCTCAATTTCCACATCCATCGCCATCTTATTCTTCTTTTTCTTGTCATTTCCCGAACACAGATCTGGTTATTTAAGGAAAGAAACATCATCAAGTAGCCTGATCATTTCCGAGAATGATTTGATATGACTACTTTGAACCTTATAATTCATCCGACCCCCTTTTTCATAAGGAACTTGGGGTGGTCAAAGACTCGCCTGCTCAATAAACTTAATTCAAAACGGGTGGGTGAGGTTGAAAATTGAGTTGGAGAGACTGCACTGGTAACCTTTTAAAAGGGGTTTGCTATACAATCCCTCCAATTCCTCTCCACCTCGAGTTTCAGCTTCAGCTCCATCTCCATTTCTATTTCCATATCAATCTTCATTCCCGTCACCCTGTTCCTGACGTCGTCCAAATGTTCCTGACGCTCTCTCTCTCTCTTTCCTTTTCTCTTCCCCTAACCTTTCTTTTAATCTCTTTCTCGCTGTCTTGTTCTGCTTTCCTCTACCCTCTCCATCAATATATCTCCCTTTAAATGCGGCTCTGCGCTTTTATTCATAAGTTTCTGTTTACTCCAGATTTCAAAACCCCATCCATTAAAAACAAACACCTCATCTATGAAAAGCAACCAGTTAAATGAGCGATAAGTGTTATGGACATTCTATTAACAAACGAAGCGTGAGGCCATTAGCTGTCGTTTGAAAATACAGACATGTTCCATTTCATTACGCCATAGTTAAACGCGACAAAGCAGAAAAGAGTTAATAGATTGCTAGAAAAATATCAGTAACGATATAGTAGAGAAAACTGGAGCCTTTTTCATTCCAAAAAATTAACCGACCATGTACTCCAAAGAAAAGGTAAATTAACGGCCAAACGAAAAAAGATGTAGCGAGCTTCCATCAAACAGGTAAATAAAACACAAACTAAAGGCTAAGAACAATGAATTTACTGTCAAAGGAAAATATTTTGCACATCAATACACCTTTCAGAAGAAATTTTCATGTTTTAGAGCCTGAATCAACTTAGCATGGAAAACGGATTGCAGATGCAGATAATATGCCAACCTACATGTGAAAATGATTGCAAAGGGGGAGGCGGAAAGTGAAGCAAGACTTATTGGAGCAACGAAAAGCTAAAATTTCAATTTCATATTTTAAGTTCGAGCTGCATACTCCTACAAGAATCCAGCGGAGGAGGTGGACAAAGGAAAAATGTGCACCAGTGTGCAGGGGTATAAAAATACTACCAAAAGGAAAGTATCTTGTAAGTGCTGGTGACATGAGCTGCAAAATAGTTTAACTTAACTTGTTAGTTAAAACTATAAACAATGAGTCAGAATATCAATAAAAAAGTACTAACTGTGCGTTCACGGATTAGGCTAGAAAATAATAAAAGAAAAACTGTATATTGCCTTCAACAAATTTCGTATTCTACCCAGAGTATGGCGCTGAGATTTGACGACATTTTCTGCTATGCCAAATTCATACATACATACTTTATCCATATCAACCAAACCTTTAGATTGTGCCATGCATTTGACGAAATTGAAAATGAGAAAAAATAAAAAATTAGAAATACTGAAACGATGTTCTTGTATGCTTGCATGTGATTTGCTGTTGTTAAAAAATAGTGGCAAAAGCACATCGGAGACAGAATTACGTCCTGGGATTGGTCCATTGTGAGTGACGCAGGGTGGTAAGAGTTGTGACTGGCAAACGACAAAAGCGGAATTTCTTTTATTTTATTTGCGCGTCCTACGATCGGGTGGAATAAAATCAAGTAATAGTTTTAGAGGAGAATTGTATAAATTTTAAAACAGAGAAAATTGGTAAGGAACTATTGGTAGAAGATGCCGTGGCGTATGAGCAACATAACAACAACAAAATTTTCAGGTGTGAGTAAGAAAGTGCCACTTTGATATGAGAATACTCACTCGTAAATAAGGAGAAAGCTTCGGTGAAATTTCGTAAGCGTGAACCGTAATTCGGAATTGTAAGTTGTAAATGAGGATAGTCAATTGCAAATGTGAAAGCGTCAGATGCGAATGGGAATAGTCAGTGGTAAATGCGAAGACCTCCTTCCAATATGAGAATAGACACTCGTCAATTAGAGAGATTACAATGAAATTTCCAAAGCGTGAATTGTAACTGAGAATAGTTTATTGTAAATAAGGGTATTCAAATCCAAACACGAAAGAGCCGAACAAAATTTCGAAAGCGTCAAGTGTGAACGAGAACAGTCTGTTGCAAATACGAAAAGTCAGTTGTAAATGAGAAAATGTTAAATGAAGTTACGAAATCGTAAATTTTAATTGATCAATCAATTTTAAATGCAAAACGTTATATGGAAACAAGAATAGCCAATTGTATTAGCATTTACATCACTTCGATATAAGAACAGTTATTCGTAAATGAGAAAGCGTCAAATATAATTTCGAAAGCGTCAATTAAATTTGAGAATAAGTTGTTCGTTTTAATATGAGAAAAGTCGCCTGCGAATGCGAAACCATTTCTTCGATATGAGAATAAGCAATTGTTAATAAGAAAGTATAATTTCCGTATCATCTTCGCATCATTTTGCAATTCTTTCGTGATAAATTTGGGTATGTGATGGGGATTTCTTTCGGGAGAATTTCGATTCCCGATTGAGGGCTATTTCGAGATAGTTTTTATAATTCGGGGCTAATTCCGGATCAGAGAATAATTTCAGGGCTATTTTTTGTTAGCTTCAGAACACTCCCTGCATAAAAAATAGTAGGCCCAGTGAATATAAGGCCAATTTGAAACTCGTGCAGCCGTTCTAGTATGGTTGAGGCACGAAGGCTGGTCATCCCGACATCCAAAAATATATACGTATAATATACGTATGGTTGGTTCAAGGTTTATATAGATTTTGGTTTAAATAAAATTGGAAAGCTAGTCAGTATAGAAAAATTTGGAACCATTTGCATTTCGAGGCTTATTGGCAATAATTTGACTGCTTTCTTCAGGTAGTTTTGGAGTCGTATTGGAGCTATTTTTGGATCACTATTCCAGAAAAGAAAACGCCTTAAGTCATCATCATCAGTACGCTTTAAAACAAAAACAATTGTTAACTGTTTCGAACCGTTTCGTGAATTTTTCGAGGCTGTTCGAGAATCATGTCGGAAAAATTGCTATGAGATATTTTAGAGCATTTGGGGATCATTTCATAAAAAACTGTTTCAGGCGAGTATTGGGCCCTACCTTCTTAAAAAAATGTATATCCTTTGTTCTATGGCTCATTTCAGGTTTATCCCCGGACTATCTCGCGACCATTTTACAGACTGTTTCAAGAATATTTTCTGGAATGTTTGTGAACTGCTTCCAGGATTATGTTGGAGCTATACCGCAATAATTTTATAGCAAATTTTCTTCGGATGAACTTTGCAGCTATTATAGGCTAGTCATACATTTTAGAGTTTTATCAATATTGATGGTATTTTACTGGACCTTATCCGTCATATTGTGGAAAATCGAATCGTTAAGGTAGCAACTCGATTACCTCGGAAACGACCAAGACCACAGACCTCGACAAAGTTAGTGATTTCGCCTTTCCTCTATAGTTGTTTCTGCAACGCACGAAAAATATTTCTGACTTCTACTGCTTCCAACAACAAAGGCCTTTATTTAGTATTGTTAATTCAAAATATCATTGAGGAAACTATTGATTTCGATTAAAACTTTGAGTTTTGCGCTGATGCGTAGAACAAAAGTACAGAATTTAAAACAAACGCAAAGACCAATCCTCATATTTTGCAATCTGAATGTGAATAAACGGATTGTAAATATATAATTTTGTATGTACGCATGGTACTACAATTGCAAACAAAGATTCCTGAATAAGTAAAGTACGCACACAAATACACACACGCACGGACATTTAAGTACTATAAATGTAAAAGCAAAACTTTGAAGCTACTCTTTTTCGGCCAGAGCTGCCATTACCAAAAACCATTGGCACAAAACTATTGTAGAACAAAATAATAAAACAACAATACACATTAAGTATTCGAAATCATTGCGTAGTGTTCGAAAAGCCTACCAAAATATCCACATACCCATCCGCATCACCTATGATAAAGCTAACAGGAATAAATAAGTATTTGTATTAGTGTGAGTAACAAATTTTCACTTCAATATAAAATACAATACAATATTCGACGGACCACATATTCGTTTATGTGAATAAACATACAAACAATAGAAAATTGTGTAAGTGATTATAAAACGCTGATGTAGTCACGTTATCGATGGCGGGCGGACTTAAAAGAACTCCATAGCGTCCGAATAAGTGATTGAGCGGCTTAAGAACTTGAATTTATGCCGTTTAGATTAACAGAAGGGCGGTATGCGGGGCGCTATATAGACCTATATTCGGTCGTGTTTGAACTGAGCTTTTCCTATACCGAGCCGGCCATTCCGGTCAAGTGGTCATACGATCACGATAGATGAATCAATAACTTGTATCTACGATACACATGAGAGGCAAGAGAGAAAATTTGGAGAATAAGACAATGCTATAAGCGACCTTAAGGACGAGAGAAGCGTTAAATCTATGAGCTAACTGCGGGAGCGGATGATGTATGTGAGTTCGAAAAAAAGGTCAACTTTGGGAAGATGCCTAACCGCAAAGTAGATTTTTTGTTGTTGTAGCAGTGCATCATCCCATTCAGTAGAATCGACTGTAAAGTAGATCATTGTAAGCAGTCCCAAGGAGTAGAGTTAAAAGAAATGGTAATGGACCTCCAAAACCATGCACATCCAATACAGCAACGCACGATCGTGCGAAGTCCTTTCTCTTGAGAAGGATTGCAAAAATAACCGGCCCATGTCGGGTATTGCGGATGTGGTTAGTCCTTTATAAGACTGACTCTGCTATACTCCGGTACCAGCCCCTTCTGGCAATGGTCTGACTTCCTCAATACATTTTATTTTTTTACCCTTAGAGCGGGTGGATATGTGCAGTTTTAGGTACTCGAACTAGCTGGGCTCGTGCATTGTTGCGTTGAAGTTATGGATGAACGGTTTTTGACTCAGACTTCTTTTTTTCCTTTTCTTTTTGTTTTGATAAAGATGCTCCCCGAAGGTTCTGGGGAGTGTTATCGATGTTGATGGTCCTTTGACTGATATAGATCCGGCACGTTCAGATATCTAGCACTGTTAAGATACCAGCACGGGCATGAAAACCACGTTGCACATTCCAAGTAACACAATCCCACAATCCACTTTCGTGAATAATTTAGGGTCACCAGTGCTTCGCCTGCAAAAAAAAAAAACAAAACCGAATTCGCCACGGGTGGGTTAGATCGGCAATTGGCTTGGAGATGCGATCCCTTCAATCCGCAGATAAAGACTTCGTGAGATTTGCCTTTGAACTACATCTTTTTCAAAAATTTTTTATGAAATTTGTAATTTTTTTGTTGGTATGTGTGTAAGTATATTTCTGCACGGATTGCGAATCACATACTAATACATATTTATGCGTATACATACCTACATACACAAGTAACCTAGGTCACTACATATGTATAGATATATCTGTACATGCATCTATATGTAATTAGGCCCCTAGGCATAAGTGAATGTATATATGTGTGTGTGCATGTATTTTTGCATTGTACCACATTAGATTCATTCGACTGTCAAAGAGAATTGGGTGCTGGCGTAAATGCGTTCGTTGAATTTTCTATCACCGCATTTTCTATTTCTACAACATTTGCTGCTCGTCAGAAAAAACATACAAACAAATACACACGCACACATTTTTAACTACACTAGTTCCGGCCACATCGAATGGCAAAGCTCAGAATATCAGCTCAAGGCAACGGCGGGAAGCAATTTTCGAGTTTTCTCCATTCAAGTTTGGGGTGTTTACATCGCTGTAGGCGCCTTACAGTGGAAATTATTGGAATTGGTTTCTAACAAAATTGAACCAAATAAAAAAAAAAACTCGCTTAATAAGAAATTCAGCGGTAACATCCTCGCGATAGGCTGTGTGGAAATCGTTCAGTCATAGTGCGGGTGATCCTTCTATTACGAGGACTTCGAACAGCAACCTTTTTGGTTATCGCTAAGCTATACTTCTAAGACAAAGCAGCTACCATCCTATCTTCATCGCGCTCTTCTCTTCAGCGAGGTTTGTATAACTCCGCCTTCCATCCGGTAATCCTCTTATAGCATGAATATGGTAGCGGTACTCAGCGCGTGTGTCTTTTCAGTACATTTGTAGATAATAATATCCCGGCTCAGGTACGTGGTCAGGTACTGATACTTTCAAGGCATAACTATAGTCCTGCTGTATGCTGTACGATATACGGGTTGGAGGAGGAAACGACGGATGGGCTAAAAATCCAGTTAATAGGAGTGGCACAGCTATCAGGTTTGGAAGCATCACTTGGCATAGGTCTTGTAAACTTGTAGTATTTGCCAAGCGGACGGAGTTATTTTACACCATAGGTCCTGGTCTCTGATAAGGATTTTCTCCTTGGCCGTTAATTAAACTTCTGGCAACACTATTCATTCATTCATTCAGTATATTTAAACTTCTCACAGAAAGATCAGTTGAACCTAACCTGACTTATGTCTGACAACAATTTTTCCTTTATGTGAGTCTGTAAGAATAATTACTTGTTTCCTCACAAAGGAAGCCCATTCGCCCAATCTTGGCGTAACTATGGTAGGGTCCTAACAGCGCAGTGCCCAGTATTGCATTCTGTATGGGGGAATAAAGAATGTAAATAAGTGTAGGGTAAGTGTGGGCGTAATGGGTGAGAGTGGTGGAAGAAATTAAAATAAAGATAACACATTAAAGCCTAAACCGGAACCAAAATCGGATGGCGATATCGACATCGAATTTATATTGAAGTGTTAATGGTTTATTTTCGATGAGTTGAAGGTTTATTATACTTTGAGGTTTGTTATTATTTATTATCGTTGTGTGTTATCAAGGTGTTATAAATTTGCTAGCCATAAAAAGTTATCGATGAGCTATTGGTTGATTTTTTATCGAAAAGTAATCCATAACGGTTTGTTACAGATAACAAAGATATCTTCGGCACATCGTTTTTTTATCATACGGATACCGATTACACTTCGAAAGAGATCCTTATTGATCCCTTAGGGGCCAGACAACACTATGAAAAGATTCTGTGCCAATAGCAAAAACGACCCATAAATAATTTTGAAGTCCTGAACTGTTCCCTACATTTCATTACAGAACAGTGATCCGAAGATTTTTATTACTTTAGTACAAGGTTTTATTTATTTATAGCTATTTTCTCATGAGCTTCCCACAGTGTGCCTTGTGAAGCCAAATACTAAGCATTCAGGGTTGGGACAAAACTAGACTCTTGGTATAATTCAATATCTAAGCATATTTGGCGAACGGTGGGTGGTGGTGGGTGAAAGAAACTCAGTACTGGACATGTCATTGCCATTGACGCCAAAGCAGTGCCCCTCTCAACTGGTAAATGTTGATGCTGTTCAAAGTAGGCACCACCTACGTATAAAGAAGAATGGTGGAGATGTGCACTAGAAGCAATACCAGCACCCACTTTGCCTTGTCCACACTAAAAATGCAATGCTGCATTGTGGGCAACATTTTGTGATTTATTTTTAATTGAAATTCTAGAATGCGTGCAAAATTGCATGGAAAGTATCTGCCATGGTCCATACCACACCCAAACTACACATCTTTCTAGTACCTATACATACATACATACATACATACATACATACATACATATATATTCAATGCATTGGTCCTCCAGTAATTGTGCCGCTATCGTTGGTTTTCTACCAACTCGATGTCGATGCAAAGAGCTCAGAGTATTTTCACTCAGAAATAGGCCTGGAAGGTTTGTAGGCTCAAATTGCGTATTCGCATGTCCCTCCAATTGGTTTAATGGTGTGCGTGTGCGCATGTGAATGGTTGCTAGATGCGTACTACGCACATATTTGTTACTTTTGTTGGTGTGTTAGTGCGCGCTAGGAAACGTGATAAGTTAACTGACACATTCGTATTTCTTGCCGTTTGTTTGTTTTTGTTGTTGCTGTTCATACAAACGCATATTTTTCGCTTCCATGCGAAAAGAATAATTTTCGTACACTAATTTCTAAATTTGTCACACAAACATGCATACATGTGTACCTACACAAATATATTCAAATTAATTGTTTGCCTATATACTTACATATGTACCTATTCGCATGCGTCTGGTCCTGCCCCCGCCGGTCACTAACATTCACGAAACCACTAGTAGGAGTTTTTGCGGCAACAACAACAACGTTGAAGTGGAATTAATTTTGTTTTAGAAATTTTTGCTCGTAGGCGAAAATGCTGCATATTTGCAGATAATAATTAAGTACGTCAGCGAGACGGACCGAATATAATGTTCGCGCACTACCAAAAGCCACCAAACCGGAAAACCAACCCAAGCTTCGGCTCCTCATAACGAAATTTTAAAATATATTTTATACTATTGGACAATACTTATATGAATATATTTGGGTGCAATTGTATATGTTAGGTGCATACACTTTATACCGACAAATACAGTAAATGGCGCGTTTTTTTCCTATTGCGAAGCTGTGGTGGTCCTATGGCGGCTTTTTATTGCTGTTGGAACATATATCAACTTATTTCTTTCGCAGGATTTCAAACTGGATTCACATACTGGTTGGTTACTTCTATTCTACTTTGTAAATTCTCAATGTATGTTAATTGCATTCCAGAGGGTTTGAAGTTCGGCCTTTTTTTTCAAACAACAAGATTGAAGAAGGCCTCTTTAAGGACGCAGAAATGGATAAAGGGAAACGATGATTCCTTTGGAGATAGTTAACGCAAACGCAAATTTTTAATCTTATGGTATGCAGTACTATCTCTTCAATTTCGGAATGAGAAGTGTCAGGGTTGGTGACTTACACATTTCGTGCTAAAATATTTTTCAGGCTTAAATCGCTGGCACTAAATAAAATATTGCTTATCATGCCAAAAATGTCGAGGAGAAACCAACCAATTACACACAAACATGTCCATAACAAGTAGAAATACGGGTACCGGCGCGTATACGTAACATTAAAAAGAAATGTATAAAATGGACGGTAGAGCCTTGTGTAGAAGTTCACCCAAATGGGGAAAGCTTCAGAGCGTCATTACCCAGGGAATGACCAGGGAAATACTTATACATGCGCTTCAAGCAGCTCACTACTTCCGGTCCCTTGCGACTGTGAGAAGGCGACAACCTGGCAAGGTCACTCCGTCATTATTCGTTTTAAGTTCTGAAAATAGTTGAAAAATTGCGCACAGTAATCGGTCTTACTAGGGATGAAGTCGAATTTGTTTAGAATGATGGAGTGTTCATTATATTAAAGTCTATATCTTGCGCCCCGAAACCTAATTACACCCCGTGCTGTGAAGGAGGCGTCTAGTAATAAACACAGAGTACCAGAAATCAATGCCTTTTTAGCCAGATTTGGTGTTGCTGATTACAATAAAGGTCACTGATTTCACCGTATAAAGATTTTGGACATAAAAAGCCATTTTAAATGCATTCCATCAGATTAACACTCAATAGGAGAAAATCAGTTAGATCGGTGATAAGATGCACCCAATAGATCATCCTTAGACAGAGCCGCCAGCAATCTCGCGGCAGCTGCACAAGGTTTCCGGCAGTTTTCAAGTTTCTTCGTCTAACAAGTTTCCACCACTTGGCCAATGGTCGCTAAAAACCATTCCTATGACTTGAAGAAAAACTTCCCCAAAGTTCTTTAAAATAGCAGTAGCAAAATTGCATATATTGCAAAGAAACCTCTTCGAATGATTTTCGGATGGTTCGCGGTGTCATAAAGGAATGGATAGATACATTTTTGTAATCCGAAAAAAGTCCTCAAAATCATCCTGCAATGCCTATCCTAAATGCCCATCATATGATCCCCAAACCATCAGGAGGACAACGAAATAGTACCCAAACAATCCCGAAATAATCCCTTAATAGCCCAGAAGTCATTCCGAAGTGACCGCCAAATAATCCCCTATGAACTCGGGAGGACTCAAAAATATTTCCTGAAATCTGAAGTGAGAATATATGAAAATGAAACTTCCCCCATATGACTCCGATGTGATCTTCAAATGACATTGGGAGAATCCAGAAAGAGTCCCCGAAATTAGTCCAATTTATATCGAAGTTATTCACAACCGGCCGGTGAAGCACATCGAAATGGACTTCAACACCATGTTGAAATTACCCTAAATAGACCCCGAATTAATTGTGAAATAATCCAAAGACTACTCCAAAAGAGCGCACAAATTTGTTCCGAAATGATTCCCTTTTGACACCGAAGTTATATCCAAATTAGAGAGCCCTGAAATAACTTCAAAATGCTTTTGGAATGAAGGTAGTTGAACCAGCCAGTTAAATAAAGACCAGACTTAAGTAAACTGACATGGTGCTACTATAACACCAAATAAAAACTACAACAAGGTACTAAGACTTATGTTATAAAACAACCCCATCCTCTTGGTAAATATTAGTAGTTTTATAGACACAGCTTATTGCCTACCTTGAAATGTGACAACTCTGTCGCCCCTAGTAGCTGAACCCTTGACCCTCGAATGCATAACACGAACACATAACGTCCTTAACTGCCATGTTTATGCAGCCCGCCCTTATTACATCTGCTGTTATTGGCAGGGCTTCATTTTTAAGTATGTTACTGCAGAATACAGTTTCTCCTTAGAGCGCGCATCATGAAAATTTAGCCTCCTTAAGACTTTTAAGGCTTAAAATAATTAATAACCTGTGCAAGCGCATTGTTGTTTTTGTTGTTGTCGCCCTCCCACCCCCTATATCCATCAGGAGTGTGGGGTCGCCAGAGCCTCGGTTGTTAATGAAATAGGATTCGCCACGCGTAGGTGAGGTTGACAATTGGGTTGGCGAAGCCATATATTGCCCTGGCAACCCCTTGAGAGAGTTGTGCTACACAACTCCTTAACTAAGTTGGTATTTTAGTCGCCTCTTACGTCAGGCATGCCTAACGCGGGTATATTCTAGGCCCCCCAAAACCCGCGTATTAACTCCCATTTTTCAGCCAGATCAGTGGAATCTTCGACAACACTCCCTCTGGCAGTGATTCCTTGAGATTTTTACAACATCGGTCCCAGTTTTCACGCCTAGGATTGATATACCTAATTTTAGAGAAGCGTGGTTTATCAAAGGAGAATGAATATTCCTGCTATCGGGCAAGAAGTGTTCCAAAAGAAAATTTCAGCTCGATATCAGGGGAATATGGTTTCGCAAGGCAAGGTTAACCCTCGTTTATGATAAAAGCTAAAACTGAGTCAACCCCTGCGATGGTATCCAAGCTACCACATACGACATAATTTATGTTACCTAAACTTCTACACTTTTCCACTCAGCTTCCACAATAATGTTTATTTATTTATTTTATTTTATGAGATCGAAGTGAAATGTTTGTCTGATTTTGACCAGCTCACGGGATATTTATATACCTGCACAGAAATCCAGTTTCACCGTAAGATTATGTGGTAGATACAAAGGGCCAACATAAAAGTGTCTAGGTGAGCTGTTCTTTAACTAGACAGCTGTCATCAAACCTAGCCGAACCTGGTTCACGCATACATCGTTTTCGCTTCACTCAAGCCAAATTAAAGTACTAAAGATACATCTGAGGGACATTCGTTATCCAAAGACGGCTCAAAGCTATTTTCTTTTCCGACCATATCAGCCAATTCTTCCCTGTACTTCTCAAAAGTGCCAAACATTGACTACTAAACCTCTAACATACGGGAGGACGGCAGAGCTAAGTTCTCGAACTAGCAAAATCAGCCAACATGTGCGTGGGCACTTATCCTCCTGCTAATTTGGTACTACTGGATCCTTTACGAAAGTCCATATAGATGTTCGCGTTTTTATTCAGATAAAATTTAATTACACAATTCGTCGGATAAAATAAATATATATATTTACTTTGCCTGAGATCCTCCAACGCGACTAAGAAATCCAACCAATCAATAATTTGCTGACACAGCTTAGGTTTGTGCGCAATAGCTGAAGAAAAGGTAGAAGACTTGGTAAAATAGTAAACAAAAACACATCTGGAGCAGAGTTTGCAATGGCTGCAGCTTGCGAAAACCTGCTACACACGCAGCTATAACAACAACAAAGGAATAACTACCCAGAAAAACAAACAATAAAAAACCAAAAATCAAAAATGGAGGATATTCAAAAACTCTATGCGAATAGTTGCTGCAAAACATAGAATAAATTATGTAGCACAATTGCAAAGATTTGCCAGAATATTGTGTGTGTGTGTGTGTGTGTGCGTGTGTGTGAACATTGCGTCCATGCGGGTTTTGCATCCTTTGCCTTCACCAACAAAACGCCTTTCTCTATGCGTATGTAGACACACTGGAAGAATATGCCGGTTTGACTGCATTGCATCGTGAGGCAAATGCCAACTGTCCAATGGTCAATAAGTACTTAGGTACACTGCATGCACAACAACAACACCAGCAGCAATGTAAAGTAACGATGTAGGAGCAATAAGAGTAATATAATACACTACAGCACTAAAAGAAAATGTGAGCATGTAGAAGAAGAAAGTGGTGAAAATGCGTCCTTGCGCTAATATCAACGTTGAAGTCCTTATCCACCTACAACTCCATGTCAATGGCAAGCAACAATGGGACGGCGAGGATAGCGAGAATACTGCATCAAATAAAATCCTGCCACGCCGACAAAAGCGAACGTCGCGAGCAAAAGAAACGAAATAGATGCGCCTGTAGCAATGACGATGATGAAACCGGTGGCATTGGTGGCACTGTTGCCAGGATCCTTTTTTTTTCTAGTGTCCAGCAAAGGTTTGTTGCATAACTGAAAATGCACTATTTTTGCTAAGTCGTCAATTTGAGACTCTTTCCTAATGCATAAGCACATCACTAAAATAATCGCTATTTATATGTACATACATACATATATACATACATATATATGAAGGTAGATGTACGTTTATGTGTTCAAATGAACGCCCTCATTGCACTCATACTGAAATTGACAAGCCTTTGGTTCGTGGGTGCTGTGGCATATTGCGGTCGTGCAACCGTGTCATCCACTCATTTTGTGCAAGAGAGGGGCTGTTACTTGCGTACTGGTCATCGTAGCACAATTTCTAATTCGAAAGGATGTCCGTTAAATGGAAATGCAAAGTAAACACAAGCATTTATGTGTGCATATATGATTACATACATACATATGTATGTATATGAAGTTTGTTGGCTAAATATATTCACACATACACATCAGGCACGCGTAAATGCTAATGCAACACTACCGATTCTATTCCGTCCCGGTCTAGCTTGAGCTAAGTTTGAGAATATCCAAATACTCAGTTCGATAAGAAGCAAAAACCCCAAAATCTGAAAAAACAAAATTTTTAAGGAATCAGGAAGCAAAAAAGGAGATAACAAAATTCTAAACTTTTTTATTTAATTGGCGCTTAACCAACCGGCGCCAATTGGTCAAACCAAGGTTGTTTAAATCGTTGTCCACCTGGTTCTTCCAGCGGAGTGGGGGCTGCCCTCTGCCTCTGCTTCCATAGGCGGGTTCAGATAGAAACACTTTCTTAGCCGTAGCGTCATCTTTCATTCGAGTAACATGGCCTAGCCAGCGCAGCCGCTGCGTTTTAATTCGCTGGACTATGTTGATGTCTCCATATAGCTCGTACCGCTCATAGTTCAATTTTCTTGGGTACTCGTCATCGCCAATGCTTGGAGGTCCATAAATTTCGCAAAGAACTTTTCTCTCGAACACTCCCAGATCCGTTTCATCTGATGTTGTCATGGTCCATGCTTCTGCACCATATAGCCGGACGGGAACTATAAGTGACTTGTAGAGTATGATTTTCGTTTGCCGAGAGAGGACTTTACTTTTAAATTGCCTATCTAGTCCAAAGTAGCATTTATTGGCAATAGTGAGTCTTCGCTGGATTTCAGAGCTGATGTTGCTAGTGTTGATGCTTGTTCCCAAATAAACCAAGTCTTTTACTATTTCGAAATTATGGCTGCCAACAGTAGCGTGGTTGACAAGGCGCGTATGCGCTGACTCTTTGCTCAATGACAGCAGGTACTTCGTTTTGTCCTCATTCACCATCAAACCCATCTTTACCGCTTGTTTTTCCAGTTTGGAGTAAGCAGCACTAACGGCGCGGGTGTTTAGGCCGATTGTATAAAGGTCATCATCAGCATATGCCAGTATTTGCACGTTTTGTAGAAAACTTTTCCATAGCGGTTAAGTTCTGCAGCTAGTATAATGTTATCCAGCATCAAATTAAAGAAATCGCACAATAGGGGTTCACCCTGACTGAAACCTCGTTTAGTTTCGAACGGCTTGGAGAGGTTCTTCCCAATTCTGACTGAGGTGATGGTGTTGCTCAACGTCATTTTGCACAGCCGTATAAGTTTTGCGGGGAAACCAAATTCAAGCATAGCGGCATATAGGCAGATCCTTTTCATGCTGTCGAAGGCGGCTTCAAAATCGACGAAGCGGCGATGTGTGTCGATTCTTTTTTAGCTGGTTTTTTTTCAAGATTTGGCGAATTGTGAAAATCTGGTCGATGGTAGATTTACCAGGTCTAAAGCCGCACTGATAAGGTCCAATCAGCTGATTCATGGTGGGCTTCAATCTTTCGTACAATACTCTTGACATGACCTTATATGCGATATTAAGAAGGCTGATTCCGCGATAGTTGGTGCAGTTTGCAGTATCCCCCTTCTTTTGGACTGGGCAAAGAACACTTAGATTCCAATCGTCGGGCAAGCACTCGTCCGCCCATATTTTTCGAAGAAGCTGATGCATGCGCCTTACCAACTCCTCGCCGCCGTATTTGAATAGCTCCGCAGGCAATCCATCAGCGGCCGCAGCCTTGGTTTTTTCAATCTCGTTATTGCTATTCTGACTTCGTCGGGTGGGGGTATATTTATTCCATCATCGATTGTGGGATCGGGTTCGTCATCCCTGTGCGGTAAATCGCTGTCTCCATTTAGGAGAGCAGAGAAGTGTTCCCTCCATAATGTAAGTACTTTCTGGACATCAGTTACAAGCTAGCCGTTTTCGTTCTTACAGGAGTTTGCCCCGGTCTTAAAACCTTCCGTCTGTCGCCGAAAAGTTGTAAGCACTTTCTTTATATGTATAAATTAATCAAAATACAGTGGAGAATGTGACACAGCCATTTGTTGATTTGTGCGAGTTTAAACTACAGTTAAAGTTAACCTTGCCACTTTGTTCGATAACATAAAATTTCGCTGCTCATCTCAGCATAAGCGGCCAAAGTGGCAGGATTAAATCTTAAAATCTTTAACTACAGTTTAAACTCGCACTGAAAAATCGGGAAAAATTGAGTCTATTATTAAACATGGAAAACATGGTGTTGGTGAATTCTTATTAAGAAAATCTAACAGTTACTGTTTGTTATACATTTGTTATCGAAGTGTTAACGGTTTGTTATCAATGGGCTTGTGTTTCTTATCGACGAGTTACCAGTTTTTTATCGAAGTGTTATAAACTTGCTTTCGATAACAATATGCTAACAAGAAGTTCTCAATATTTATCGACGAATTATCGAAAAGCTACCGATTTGTAATCGGAATGGTATCGCTATTTTATCGGCGCATTTTCGATATGTTATCCAAAAGTTATCGAAATATTAAAGATTTTTTATCGAAAAACTTTTCAATTTGTGATCGGCATACTTTCGCTTACTTATCCATTTGTATTGGGAGTGTAAACAATACAGATAGTTACATAAAGTCGGTGGAAAATTCCAAATATCGTATTAATTTTCTAATTTCTCGACAAGTGCTCCATTTAGATTCCACAAGCTCTGTATGGATTTTCTAAAGATCTTTTAATATCGCAGACGCTACTCCATCTATAGGAATTGCTTTTTAAAAGTATTGCTTTTTAATAGGGCTCTGGGTTATTTTAAATATCATGCACCACCTAGCAACAGCTTTGGAATAATTATCAGCCATATCTTTGGTGATCAGCTTCTAAACAAGAAGCATATCTTTTGTCACTGCTTGCACTTTCGAGCTCGAAGTTGACACCTAAAATAGGGTACTGCCGATTACTATATTTCGATACGTGGCTTAGTCAATCAACCTAAACTTGTTGCGCGACTGTACCACCAAAGATCGCTTCCTACTTTCATGTCATGACAGCAAAATTCATCGTATGGGGTCTGCGGCTACTATGTGCTGTTGGCGAGGAGCAATTGACAAATGCTGGTGGCTCTCCCCAAGGGTAGTTCATTGCTATATTATGTGGTAACATATTCCAGGATGTTGGCATTTGCTTGACTTCACTCCCTGTGGCAGCGAGCTACTTTTTGATACAAATTATCTCGAAGTCGTGGCATAAGGGTATATCTGTCTCTGTTATACTGATCTCAAGGCCGAGTGGGTACGGCGAGATGTACGTAACTGATAGTAGAAACTTCGGTATTCCGCTGGTCACTTGCCCTGTCACAGGCCCTAAAATTCATATGCTCACGGTGATATCCTGGACAGCAGATTAGGTCTTAGAGTACTGGATAAGTGGAAATTTAGAAAAGAAATTAAAAACAAAAAAAAATTATATTAAATCTGAAAGTATGCAATTCTTAGAATTGAGGAATAGAGGGGAAATAATGCTTACAGTGGTCGGAATGAAATGAATGAAAAAACAATTCTTACGTTTGCTTATATACATACATATTTGCGTCCGGTCAATAGACAGTTCGACGTACAGACGTTAATTGAATGCAAACTGGCAGACTTTCGCACGTCTTTGTTTATTTGCTGAGGCATAGTGCATATTGCGAAGACTTAAAAATATATACAAAGAAGATCCATACCCATATAGATGGGCAGTTCCCTTCAACATTGAAAATGAACTAAACTTTTATTTTCTTTAAATTTGAACTAAAAATTTATTTTCTTTTATTTTTTGTTTTCTTATTTTCTTTAAATTTAAAGCCATTTTGTTTTGAGTATAGATACACTATGAGTGGTCTGCGGTTGATCCCTACATTGGGGTATAATAGATTGCCTCTAGTACCTTTTGGGTACAGCTGGGATAAGTCATACCATTAAAAATTTGAAAATATATATAAAACTTTTTTATATGACCAAAGCAAATTTGGTTTCAAATATAGATTATGTTGGTCTTTCTGAAAAGGAGTCCAAAGAACTAGGTTTCAATTTGAAACTAGAGAGGTCAACACTTGCAGTCACAAACAAGTAAGGAAGGCTAAATTCGGGTGTAACCGAACATTACACACTCAGCTGAGAGCTTTGGAGACAAATGTTGGAGTTGAATATTGATATAATATACTTATATACTATAAAGATATTAATTTTTTGTTAAAATTTGACTTAAAAAAAATTTTTTTTAAGTGGGCTCCGATTTTGCTAATTTTTGTTTAGAACACATATAGTAATAGGGGTAATATTCCTGCCAAATTTCATCCTGATAGCTTCAACGACTGCCACATTACAGCTTGCAAAAGTTTTAAATTACCTTCTTTTAAAAATGGGCGGTGTCACGTCCATTTTCCAAAATTTATTCGTCTTTGTTAATGAATTATAGCACTTTTTCGGTTTTTCGATATTTTCGATATCGAAAAAGTGGGCATGGTTATAGTCCGATATCGTTCATTTTAAATAGCGATCTGAGACGAGTGCCCAGGAACCTAGGTACCAAATATCAACAAGATACCTCAAAATTTACTCAAGTTATTGTGTTAAAAGAAAGACGGGCGGACGGACGGACATGGCTCAATCAAATTTTTTTTCGATACTGATGATTTTGATATAAGGAAGTCAATATCTATCTCGATTCCTTTATACCTGTACAACCAACCGTTATCCAATCAAAGTTAATATACTCTGTGTGCAAAGCACGCTGAGTATAAAAATAATCTTAAAAAATTGTATTAGAGTTAAAATACAAATTATAAAATAGCTAAGAACCTATACGGGTAGAAATACGAATTATAGGCGAAAAGAGGGTCCATTTCCGACAGTAGCTGAAGGGGTAAGAAGACGGTCTGTCCGACAATACCTGACTGATATACAAATAGGACATGTCGAACAGTACACGCAATGGTAAATAGGAGAGTAAAAAAGGACCTGTCCAAAAGTAGCCGCAGGAATATAAAGAGGATCCGTCTGACATAAACAGGCATAAGCACGCCAAACTGATCTCTCCATAGGACATGCTCGAACAAAAGGCATCACGTCAACGCATATAAGGATATCAAAGTGATTAAAGTCCCTAGTCACTTTGCGACTCATTCCGAATTCATACTAGACCAACCGCATTTTTTTCACGGTACTTAGATAAAGCAAGAGAGGAAAACTGTTGTTTGACTCATTTAATTGCATTGAGTTTTGAGATACATTCAAATGAGTTTGATTGACAAAATTCGGTACAATTAAACATGGAATTACATTAAAAATTTTTTAATATATTTCTATTTTAAATGAAAACTGCCCATCTATGCGTACTGATTAGTCTGCGATTGAATAAAGTATTGTAAATAAGGAAAACTGCCAATATTTGTTCGAGCAAATTAATGAATTAAAAAAAAAATGGAAAAAAATCGCTTGCCTGCTTTAGAAATAAAATATTTTATTTAATGTCTTGCGATCGACTGGTTTCCTGGCTGGTCTTTCTCCAAGCTTTCTCAGTTCATTTGCATATGCCAATTGCAGTGTTCTTGTTTACATTTCTCAACGCAACTTTACCTTGCACTTCTTAATTCGTGATCATCAGCGCTGTCGATTGGCATCCAGCACCATCTGCAACTTAGCAATCTGCACAACTGGCGATTTGCTCGAACTGCATTCACTCAAAAAGCGCCCCTTATAAATACCAGCACAATTCTATTACTACGTGATCCTAAACATTAGTTAAGTCAATGCACATATTTAAATGTTTTTGTGATCAATAATATACTCAAAAATCAGTTAAAGAAATGAATTGCAATATTTAATTAGCTAATCTCCAGATATTATTAATAACATGTCTGCATAAAATATGAGAGACCGTTACACAAAGCGGCAGTTTTGCACTAGCGGTTTAAGGGCTACCTTCGAACTGGTGCTAATCGGGTACAGAGCTGTACAGTCTCAGCAATATGCACTTAAATTGACCAACCAAAGGCAGCGATTATATCAGAGCCACCTACATCTGAATCAAATCAGAACGCGTTCAACATTCTGAAAGACCAATTGCCATTTCGTAGGACATCACAATGTGAAAGCCCTGCGAGGGGACAGAAAAAGGGCCAGTACCCTCTCTGAATGCAATATTTCTGCGTTAATTCAGAATAGGTGCGACTCGCTAACACCAAAACTAGATTAGTTTCTTAAAACATGTCAAACCTGTTATTTTTCAACAATGTGACTTTGTACATATCAGTTTCGAATATGAAATGTTAATTTATTTTTTTAATATCGCCATGGCCATCAAAGGTACATATTTTCAGTACTTGGTACACATTTATTCTGCCCACTATGTGACTAGATTCATCTTATTGTGTAACACTAAAAGATATTTGACTTGTTTGTTGTAAAAAAATATTACATAGGGGGTGCAGCCTTTTAGAAAAATACCATGGCTACTGCGGTGCGTGAAACTCTGCTGTGAACTCATAGGGCATCTTTGCGAAACAGACTTATACCTCAGCACTTCCATATTCCTGGATATACGATACTTAGCAACTTTCTAATACCTCCGAAAAATATGTGAAAAAGTGTTGAAAGGAGGAATTTCTAAGTGCTAATCATGACGGAACTATACAATGTGGCAGCACGTTGAAAGCTGACTTCCGGCGCAATACGATTTTGACATAAGTCCACCGATTTACAAAAACAAAGAACGTGGAAGTTTTATTTATGTTTTTAAGTATGTTACCGTGCTGCCACCTTATATGGCTCCGCCAATGAGGCTGGATCAGGTTAAAAAAAAAAAAGCTGAATCCGTGTGTTATCTAAGGAAGGTCGTCTCTATACCCATTTCTTTATGGATGGTTATGCTTCCCTGTTGACAGATTCTTTCGTCATGGCCCAAACAAATATTTAAAATTTTTACGCCGTTTTTGACTTGAACTTCACAACTGTTTTTGACATAGTATTAGAAAAACATGACAACAGTGAAATAAGTATTTTTGGTCGCTGTAGTTCCGTACAATCAGCCTGATATATCTCACTCCTAAATCAAACCAGCGACCAATCAAAATATCGCAATAGTCAATGGTCCCGTAAAACTGGCTACCTCTGTCATATGCCCAAGTACAATTTTTATTTTTGACAAAGTATTTTCTCGCTGATCAGTGGCGATAATAGTAAATGGAGTATACAATTCGCTATGTATTGATTTGGGATGCCCGGACTTACTCATAACTTCGAAATTTCACATTTTTGAGTTAGCTCCCTATTGAGTTAGCTGTGCCATATTTATATTTAATTCATTTAAGCGCTGATGGTAGAAGTGTGGCTACCTTCTTTCCGGGTGCGCATCCAATTAGCACAAGTTCGGAGGTACTCATTAAACCTTTACTGCGCAACTGAAGCTAACTGTTTATAAATTTCCCTGCAGAGAAATGAAGGCAAACCTTTTCCCAACGTAGTAAACTAGATATAGTTATTTCTTTGTTGTTGTTCTTGTGGCGATAAAGACACTCTTCGAAGTATATTTGAAGGATCTTCTGCCAGCATCATCAGTTCAGATTTTCGTTCTGATCTGTTGTTGATCAGTGAGGAACAACCCCTGTTTCTGAACCCTAGAAAAAGGCGATTAATCTATGATGAATACGAGATGAGTCGCAAAGGAGTATGCGACTAATATCAGTTTTGATATCTTTGTACGCGTTGAACTATTCCCTTTTGTCCTATGAAGAGATTAATTGTACCCATTTATACCTAAACGGGAACTATATGACCAATACCCTTTGTTCCCCTAAGAGAACGAAAGAAGACTAATCCCTTTTCGTATCAAAACGTTTTAGTTTTCGTATGACACGTCGATATGTACATTTTTAGCGAAAGATTAAAATTTTCAAACGATTGTTTAATATATCTAAGTAAAAATATTATATAGCCGCCAACTCATTCCAAAAGATATGGATCGACGATAATGGAACTTATGGTAATTTAATTTGCTATAGGGCTCCGCATTTTTTTAAATAATTCGATTGCATCACCTGTAATATTCTTCATTTTACTCATTTCGTTGCCGTTTTTTTAAATTGCTAATCGTAACTTTACCCAAGGAGATTACTGTACTAGAGGAGATCAGTTATGCCCCAATGTAGACAAAAGAGAATAATCGGAGACCCCTCTCTTGAGGGATTCGTAGCACTTTTGCAGAAAATCGACACTGATGATGGCGCAACGCCAAAACCGGTTTGTCTCAAATCCATATTCGACGAGTGATGACGGAAAATCTTCCAGTACACATCAATTACCCAGCCTATCGAAAAACCAACACAACCAAACGAATCACTGCTCGAAAATTTTGGGAAGAGTTCTTGATGTTGATGGTCCTATGACGGATATAACTAGATCCGGTGCGTTTCTGTTAGAAGCATCATTAAGCTTCCAGCCCGACCATCTCGGGAACGTTTTAATATGACAACATTGAACCTTCTTGAAGATGTGATAAAATGTAGATCTGGACAGCTAATAAAAATTCTTCACAAAAAATATATTAGTATAAGTGACAATTAAAAATATGTTGTGTTTATTTAAATACCGTAACTCTTTGAGTGTTTCTTTCTTTCCTGTGTCACATTTCATGTGAATTTCATGGCGCGGATAATCACTAAATCTATGGTCTGCGAACGTTCGACAATGAATAGTAAACAAATCAGTCGATCGGTGGTAAAGGCACTTCCCTGCAGACAAAAAATGCCAATTGGCAAAATCAAGCTAACTAATAGCTGACTATTTAGCGGGATTCCGAAAATTGACTCACTTTTAGTGGATTAAAATAAATAGGCTTGTAACTGGTTTCAAAATCATGCAATGGTGGCCTATCAACGACCTGTACCTGTTAAATTGATAAATTAAAATGGAAATAATTCTAAGCAAATAAATTATTATTCAGCGTATATAATCAAAATGTAAAATATTTATTACATTTTCACGACAGATTTCAAAGACCTTTATAAAATTTTTCAGATATTATAAATTGCTGAAAATAGTGACCTTCTAAATAACTACTTTGTGTTAATTGGGAAAAATATCAAATCTAAATCAAACATAATTACGTTAACTACAAAGTCGTTGAATAGTCGTGCAGAGAAATCCACCACTCCGCTCTCACCACGAAATTCATTTGTGCTCGGGTTGTTTTGAGATTTGAATATCAGCTGTTTGTCAAATGCCAAATTTAAAAGTAAACGAAAAGTTTGAAGCTGCGGTCATGGAAATTTGTGCAAATCGTGAACTAAAGTGAATATTTTGTTAAGGTAATAGAAAATAATGTACAAAAAAGGTGCAAGTGGAAGAAATCAGCGTAGGTTGATAAAAAAAACAAAAAGAAGTGTATTTAAATCGACTGCGAAATATTAGCTATAATGTGCAAGAATCAGTGACAGCTTCTGTTGCATTTAGCGCTCCGGAGGTCGTGTCTAACCTCAATGTGCAACACCATGAGCAGAAAAAAACATTTAGGGAAAAAATAAAAGAATGGTATTTCGATAGCACAATTTCCCGAAAATCTTTTGAAGCATTTCTTCTAATTTTAAATGAAGAAAATTTAGATATCCCTCTCAGCTCTTCTGCATTTGAAGATGCTACTCGAAAAGCCGTAATTAGAAACGTCCATCCTGGTTTTTACGCTCACTTCGGGCTTGAACAGCAATTTAATAAGGCTTTAGATATTATTTCTCAGTGCGATGAGCTAATTATTGATATAAATGTTGATGGTCTTCCACTTTACCGAAGCTCAAGAACGCAATTATGGCCAGTGAAAAGCGTAAACATAGATAACTTTTCAGTTTTCCCTGTTGGCGCTTATCTGGGGAAAACTAGACTAGGATGTGTTGAAAGTTATTTGAGTGAAGCAATAAGCGAACTAAAAAACCTGGCCGAAAATGTTATGTTTATTCGAAATAAGCTGATTAAATAAAAGTAAGGGCAATAGTCTGCGATGCGCCAGCGCGAACATTTGTTTGTGGTATACCAGGTCACACTGCTGCACATGGCTGTTCCAACTGTATCCAAGTTGCAGGAAAAATAGATGGTGCATTAATGTACTCAACTCAATGTGAGGAGCTTGTTACTGGTACATATTTCGAGTGCAGGAGATATCGTAACCATCACAAACCATGTTTTCAAATACGTAAAACTCCTTTCGAGCATTTAAATATTGATATGATTCAACAAGTACTACTGGACCCCATGCATCTGTTAGATTTGGGGGTGATGAGGAAGATCTTATTGAGATTAGATGGTAGCAAAACTGAACCTGCTTTCAAACTAAGTACTGCCCATAAAGATGACATTTTAAAACATCTACAGTCCCTTACTTCATATATTCCAAAAGAGTTTGTCCGAAAGCCGCGGGCATTTGATGAGCTTATTCATTGGAAAGCCACTGAGTTCAGACAATTTCTTTTATATTCTGTAATTTTGGTTTTAAAAGAAAAAGTTGGACATGACTTTTACCATACTGCTTCTTTTACTACATACTGCTTGTCGCCTGCTTTCCTGTCCGAAAACATGTAGGTCCAACGTTTCAGAAGCTCACTCTTTCCTGCAACTTTTTGTTCAAAAGTTTCCAGTAATTTTTGGAAAAAACAGTGTATCATACAACGTTCACGGGTTGCTTCATTTGAGTGAAAGTGTCAAACAGTTTGGGCCTTTATATAGCTTTTCAGGGTGTGACTTTGAAAACTATTTGCAAAAGTTAAAAAAATGCGTTAAGAAGCCCACTAACGTTATTTCCACAAAGCAAGTATTCAACGAACAGCTGCTCAGAAAAACCTGCCAACAACTGCCAACTAGTAATTTTTCTTTATTTGTTCTGAAAAAGACGCTAAGCAGATCAATTTTTTTTGCTGAAATGTTATTATTAATATTATAACCCCAGGTATTAATATAGGTTCTAAGTTGAAAATGAATTGCATTTATTTAACTAAACTTAGCATGATCAAAATGTATTCCCTGCCCACTCAGCATTTAGGTGATTAAATTTTGAATTTATCTACATATCAATACAATTTGATTACTCTTTCTGACTAAATAATGAGTTATCATACAATTGAACAAAAGAAATAATCAAATATGAATACTTTTGATGATGAAAAACTAAAAAGCATTTTTCGATCACTTTTTGGAATCATTTTTGAAGTCCTTTAATGACTAAATTTTAATATTTCATAAAAACCAACAAAAAGAATAATCAAATATGTTTACCTTTGATAATCAAAAACTGAATATAGTTTTTCAATCACATTTTGGAATTATATTTAAATCAAATGTGTTAACTTTAGGTGATCAAAAATTTCTAAATTAAAATTTATGTATATTTGTTGACTGAATAATGAATTTTATACTTGTTGAAATTTTACTTTTCATTAAAAATTTTATTTTTTTCACATACGCATATTTTTTCAATCATGAAGCTAGGAAAAAATATATAAACATTTTATTATTTATGCAAAAGATATTCTTCAAGACAAAAATAATGTAATGCTGCTCGTGAACGAAGATTTACCCAACCATTTCTCCCCTTCAGCTTCCCAGAAAATACATAATGATTGGACAATGCATAGGTTGTGAGCTATTTGAACCACAGGTAAGTGAAACTATCTTGACATACCTGGATACGGCTTCAACATTCCGTATCGTGTCCGTATTTTAAGATGCAGACGATAATGCTGATGTTGTATGTTGTAGTCGCAGGTGTATATCGGTCAAGTTTGTTTGCGAGTTAGCTGTGGTTCGAATAGCTCACTTTCGCATGCTTTCTTCCCCTTTATGAAATAAGATTATTATGTAGTATCATATTTTGAATGAGATATGAAGAATAAATGCATTATAATGGCATTCAAAAATGATTAAAAAATCTCAACCAAAACGACTGAAATATGTTCACGAATATGATTAAAAAATGACTGTGAAAAGCAGTCAAATATTACTCTAAAACTGTTAAAGCTCAATTTTACAATATCAAATATGAAAAAAAGCGTTTCGAAATAGGAATCATAAATTATTATTCAGGAATAATCACATTTATGGTACATTTTTCACCCGATGATACGTTAATTTTCGAACAGAAAATGCTTTTAAATTTGAACGTTTTTAATCATCTTGGGGTATGATATTTAAATTTTTTTTTTCAAAATTTTCAAAAAATGCTGGCTGGGTGATATCTTTTGCTTTGACAAATACTATGTCAACTTATGTACCTAAAGGAAAAATTAAATAATATATGTAAAATAGAATGTAAGCTTATTAGTACTTCTTTATTCGTAGCTTGTGGCAAGAAGAAGCACATTTTGAAACTACGAAGAAAGAAGGTCTATTCACGGTTCGTCAAAAATACGAAATTAAGAAACTAATTTTTTCTTGAATGCTGCAGTCTGGGATGCCAGGATCTCGGACCAGTTTAATTAAATATCGCAACCATCCCCCTCCAGTCAAAACATCAAAAACCGCCAAAATGTGAAAAGGTCAGTGTTTATGATAAGAGAACCCGGCAAACTTAATCACATGTCCCACATCCACTAGCTCCCTTAACAAGGAGTCATTCGATGTCGGATGTGTGCTAAAGTTTGCCGGATTTTGACGTTTTGGATGGAGGGGAGAATGATTGTGATTTTAAATTCAACTGGTCGGAGATCCAGCATCCAAGACTACCACTGTTATCGTGTTTCTCGCAAACTGAATTATGTAACAATTTAAGTTACTCCGCATTTACTTTGGACTTTAAATAATTCAAATGGAAAATTTTTTTGATTTATGTACCTTAAGGTCCACTTGCTCAACTGCAAGTTAAATTTTCAAATTTGAAAATTTATCAAAATGCTTGAGTTTAACCCCTCATTTGACATTAACTCTAGAGTTAAAAATTTAAATTTACATTGAGCAAGTGGACCTAAGACAATCAATGTTATAACATACTAATTTGATTTTGAAATTTTATTTTAAATAATTCTATACGAACTTATCTACCAAATGGAAAATTGAATTAAAAAAATTAAAGTTTCAATTTACTCAAATAATATAAGCATATCTCCCAAAGGGAAATTGAATTGAATTTATTTAATAAAGTGTATTTTAAAGACTGAAAACTAGTATTTTGTAACGTGTACTAAACCAAATTTAAATGAGCAACACGTAAGTATTTAGTTTCCAGTGAAAGGAAGCTAGCGTTAAACCGGTCAAAGGTAGACATGATAATCATGTGGGTAAAGGTAGTTTGATAATATCTAGTGTACAGGTCATGCAGAGGTAGTGATAACTGACCAGTTTTTGGCCATCGCCTCGTAAAAATAGTCAATCCAAATCTATTAGAAAATAAAAAAAGGAGTCAGCACTAGGCTCTATCGACACCAATTAAAAGTGACTTATAAAGTAGCTTCATTTCCTGCAGGGTTGATATACAATTATATTATTGAGCGCTTGAAAGTTGCAACATTGTTGCTTGTAGGCATTTGTAGACGCAACAACAGACATTCGGCTGCTCGTGTTTATTTTTAAATTACTGTATATAAACTTTAAATTCTTCAAACTTCAATATATTGCGGAAAAGTCATACGTACATAAATAAATATATTTCATGTATAAACATCTGTACATATGGGTTACATAGTGACTGAAAACAATTACAATTATCAAGGAAGTATGTGGCAGTGATTATTGCTGACGTCGCTATGGCTGCCGTTGATCGCCGGTCAAAGTGATCGTATCGAGAAATGTTTTTGTATAAATTTATTTGTTTATGTTATTGTATGTTGCAACATTGTTGCTGGCTAATTCAAATAAACAAATTAAATTATTATTGAAATTTTTTTTTGTGTATGTTGGTAGACATTTTATGATTATAAAGAATTGTTTATTCATAAAAAGTATTAATAATTACATTGTGCAATTTCACAGCAGAGTAACCATGGTATTTTTGAATTGTGGCTTCGTACAGATAATTTCTTTCGCGAAAGCTTCTCGTCTAGTACGCTAGATTGCGGGTCAATATGGTAACTGTGGTGTGGTGAACGCCGTATCGTGTTTCGCCTACCATACCGAAGATCCTGTGCTCAAATCCCGGCCAAAGTAATATCAAAAGTTTAGAAACCAGCTTATTTTAATTACAAAAAAAGAAAATGTCTAATCAGGGTCGCTCTCGGTAGTAATTCCTCAAACAAAGCTTATCAGTGAAAAGTCATCAGCCTTGCAGATACCGTGTGGAGTCGGGGTAAAACATGTAGACCACTTCCCTCCAATTTGTAGAAAAAACAAAAAGGAGCACGACGCAAATTGGAAGAGTAGTTCGGCCTTAAATATTTTAGGAGGTTATCGCGCCTTGTATTTGTTTTATCTATATATGGCCACAAAGTTCTTTTGGACTATGTATACATTATTCTGGAAAAGTTAAGCTTTAGTGGCCAATGAGATATTGATCCGTATAAAATAAGTGACATTCTATACCAAAACTTTAAGCTGTCGCGATTTCTTCTTTCAACACTTTTTCACATTTTTGCTAAGGATCATCGAGAAGTTGCTACATGCTGATGCAACATGTTGTAAAGGTGTACCCTTCTCGGATAGAAAAAAACCCAATTTCTTATGATGTAGAATCGAAAAGCAAGTCTTAACGCCTCTAGGCAAGGTTTTGGCATAGAGAGTTGGAAAGTACGGAATAAAGAACATGTGCTGGCACGGAAAAATTAACAGGGAAAGGCTTAAGCAGCTTGAGAAGGAAGGATTGGAATTGGGACCGACATGTTCAGAGGGAGTGGAAAAATAAAGGGATGGAAGTAGGTAAGGGAGAAGCAGAGGGTGAGTTAGAGGAGCAAGCGTAGATAGGTAGAGATATTGGTAGAGATTCAAAGAAAGTACAAGTTAAATTAAACATTTGATTGGTAGTTTTCAGTATACGGAAATCGGAAATGCCAACATTGGGGCAGTGTTCAAGGGTTTGGCTAGGCTTCATTCAGTGGCTTCACTTTTCCTAGTAAACTCGTAGAGGCACGGTGGTTGTATGCACACAACCCGCAAACTCGTAGCTACATAAATTCTGTGATCTTTGCCAATAATTCATAGCTTTTATATTTGCATTTTAGACGAGCATTGTGACCCAAATAACTCATTTTATTCTTACACATTGGTCACTTTTATAAATTAATTTCAGACCAACACAAGGTATTTTTTACAAAACTTCAGTCAAGTTATTCAGGTATTTCTCAAAGGTCTTTCTCAAACCCATTATTCCTTATGCGAAAGTGTCTAAGCTTTGGGCAATTGAGGGCGAGCAGTTTAATAAGAGTTATAAATGAGTAATTTTATGTGCTTGTAAGCGTATGAGTCGTGGCACAGTGGCTGACGTACCCGACCAAACGCCCGGGGTTGCGGGTTCAACTCCCACCAAGCATTCCTTTTTTTTAAATTTATAAATTATTATTATTAATGGACTGTATTGAGTTTATGGGGTTTTTGATTTAATGTATTCTATTTATTGAGTTGGGTAGTTTTAGTGTTATTGGTGTATTTAAGTCATGGGAGGATGCATAGCATCAGTACACCTTTATTTATTTATTTGTGTTTATTTTAAGGGATTCAGTTTATTAAGTTGTGTAGTTTTAGTGTTATTGGTGTGTTTAAGTCATGGGAGGATGCATAGCATCAGTACACCTTTTATTTATTTAATTTGGGGGCGAGCACTGGGGGCTCTGAGGCTTCGCTCTACTGAGCCACCTCATCCTCTATTTGAAGAACCCTTTAAAATGTGATATGGAGGCGAGCACGGGACGGCTCTGAGGTATTGGCACCCCATTTTCTACAAGAAAAACCTCTATTTATTTAATTTGGGGCAAGCGTTGGGCACTCTGAGGTTTCGCTCTAATGAGCCACCTCATCTTCTATTTGAAGAACCCCTTCAAAGTGTGATATGGAGGCGAGCACTGGGCTCTGATGTATTAGCACACCATCCGAAGAACCTCGGTTTTAATTAAAAAACTCAAACTATGTCTTTAAAATATTTCACTAACCAGTTGAGAATTACAAGCACACTCAATGGCTACTGAAACAAATGAACGAAAAATGTTCATAGTTTAAGTCGCTTAAACAGAAAGGACATTACTTGTCCACCCAATATCTAGTGCATAAGTCTCTCAAAAGAAGCTGCAGCAATCCATAACTCATAGTAAATTTTTCTTGTCTTATTAATGTGCTTCCACTACCTTGTGGCTAATTTTTAAAACCGTGGTGAAAACCAATTTCTAAGCCGATAGCAAGTCCACAATGTCGATATGTTACTTGGAACGGTTTCCGCCATTCCTTGTCATATTTGGTTGGGAAACCACCCAGTTTCAGCGTTGCGGCATTTTCAACGTCATTTTTAGTACTTCTCCAATTTTTCAGAACAAAAAAACCCAATTTACATGTTCTTCTTTTTCAAAAGTACTACCACTGAGTTTCATTGACTAGCTGGTGGTTCCATGTCATGATCCACAACATTCCGTTTGGTCAGTGATAGATTGGTTTTGCATCACCAGTACCAGCTTAACGTTTTATAATGTATCTGGGCCAGCAATTTCAGTTTCAGAAAAAAACAATTGTATTTCAGAAAAGTCCAAATGAATATCAGAATCGTACAAATGTATTTCAGAAAAACCAAACTGTATCTCAGTTATTCCAAATGATTTTCCGAAATCCCAATTTAGTTTCGTAAAAGGTGAAAATTTATTTCAGAAATATATTTCAGATTTTCCAAACATATTCCAGAAACCCTCAAACGTATTTCAGAAAACAGCAAATACATATACATATATCCATTGGCGTTTATCCCCTCCCCCCCCCCCCAACTTTTTTTGTACTGTTGAGATTTTATCAGAGTACATATTTTGTGGAAATGCACTCGAAAAAATGTCCACGGCGAACGTGCCCCCTCAGACTGTAGTTTTAGTGTTGTTGAGATTTCATTAGAATACAGATTTCCCGTATATGCTACGACGACACGTGTCCCCCTCGTTGGCTGGCAAAACATTTCCCGTTCGTATTCACCAAGATCAGTGTCAAAATTAAATTTTTTTTAAGCATTTGGTACAGCATCTAAATAAGTGATTAAATTGCAAACATTTTTCACAATAGCTATTGCTAAAATTTAAAATCAAACTCCACACTATTGGACATTTTGGGTAAGCTTTTATCTAAATTAACTACCTCAGCAACGGTAATAGCTAGAGCTGTAAAATTTTCAATAAATAGTAAATGTTAAAAAAACGGTTCAGAAGACTATTATTTTTAAAGCTTAGCTTAAAAAACTTAAAGCTTTTACCAGTTCAAGACGTTGAGATTCAGATTCAGTGGTATTTGGGGCAATATGACCGAATTTATATTTCTTTACAAATTGTTTATTGGTTTCAAGGAATTTTTGCAAAGTGATTTAAAATTCACATATTTTCCAGTAACAAAAAAATGTAGTTAATTAAAAGTTTTAAAACTAAGTAGGAAACAAGCAAGAACGGGACATTCATACCTTTCATGAATGGGGCTGAACAATAATCTTATCCCGTTCGTAATCTCCGAATAATCGGATGTATAAGATAAGAAATATATAGTGAACAGATCTGCATACCTTAACGATTTTTAAGATAAATATAAAATAAAAAATAGGTAGGTACTTTGTGTGAGGATGCAAAGCTTCACGTTTTTTGTGGTCTGCATGTAAAAACTATGACTACGAATCACGTATTTCAAAAATATATGACGTAAACGTAACTATTTGATGAAATTTGATGAATTTTGAAGCTTCTAGCCGTAAAAAAGGGGCAAAAATGAGAGTTTATATGAAGTATATAATATATATACCACCGATCTCTATGATTTTTTCAGACAACAATATATGCTATATACGTAAGCATTTTGTGAAATTTGAAGCTTCTAGCTGTTAAAACAGGGCAGAAATTGCGCAAAGTTTCTTATCTGAACAATCGGTTGTATGAGATATATACTATATATACAACCGATCTCTATGATTTTTTCAGACAACAATATATGCTATATACGTAAGCAATCGGTGAAATTTGAAGCTTATAGCTGTTAAAATGGGGTAGAAATTGCGAAAAGTTTCTTATCTGAACAATCGGTTGTATGAGATATATACTATATATACAACCGATCTCTATGATTTTTTCAGACAACAATATATGCTATATACGTAAGCAATCGGTGAAATTTGAAGCTTATAGCTGTTAAAATGGGGTAGAAATTGCGAAAAGTTTCTTATCTGAACAATCGGTTGTATGAGATATATACTATATATACAACCGATCTCTATGATTTTTTCAGACAACAATATATGCTATATACTTAAGCAATTGGTGAAATTTGCAGCTTATAGCTGTTAAAATGGGGTAGAAATTGCGAAAAGTTTCTTATCTGAACAATCGGTTGTATGAGATATATACTATATATACAACCGATCTCTATGATTTTTTCAGACAACAATATATGCTATATACGTAAGTATTCGGTGAAATTTGAAGCTTCTAGCTGTTAAAATGGGGCTAAAATTTGCGAATATATATATATATATACTATATATATATACTATATATACCACCATATATATACTATATATACCACCGATCTTTATGATTTTTTTAGACAACAATATATGCTATATACTTAAGCATTCGTTGAAATTTAAAGCCTCTAGCTCTTAAAATGGGGCAGTAATTACGAAAAGTTCCTTATCTGAACAATCGGTTGTGGGGGATATATACTATATATACGACCGATCTCATCAATTTTTTCAGGCAACAATATGTGCAATATACGAAAGTATATGGTGAAGTTTGAAGCTTCAATCTGTTAAATTGGGTAAGATATTACAAAAATCCTCTTTTTCTGAAAAATCGGTTGTATGGAGGATATATGCTATAGTGGTCCGATCCGGTCGGTTCCGACAAATGTCTAATCGGACACCCAAATACACCCGCTCACCAAATTTTATCAAGATATCTCAAAAATTGAGGGACTAGTTTGCATACAAACAGACAGACGGACAGACGGACAGACGGACATGGCTAAATCAACTCAGCTCTTCAACCTGATTATTTCGGTATACTTAATGGTGGGTCTATCTATTTTCCTTTAAGGACTTACAATTTTCGGTTTCGTGACGAAATTAATATACCATTTCATTTTCATGAAAGTTATAATAATGTTTTGAGTCACCTAATTTTGCGGTTTTTACCCGTTTTTTTTTAATTGTAATCAATAACTCAAATAAATCAAAATCATAATTGTTATAGATTTTGAAATTCTACAGAAATATCTATGTTTAATGAAAATTTCTCTTGTGAACGGTATATTTATATATGTACATATGTATTCGAATTTAATTTTAAGGAAATGTACCTTTTAAATTTATTTTCACACTTCTAAATAATTTTAAAACAGAAAATTTGAGTTATAAACAACACTTCGAAAATTACAAACCAAAGATATTGATATAGAGTCTGCAGTTAAGCTTATTGATATGACCACATCGAGTTTACAGAGACAACGTGAAACTAGAACTGACTCTTTTAAAAAACTTTTCAGCCAGGCTAAGGCCATCGCGAAAGAGATTGGTGCAGAAATCACGGTCACCAGAATCACCGGGCGTCAAAATAATCGACCAAACATTCAGACTCAGTCAGTTGAGGATTGTTACCGAGTTGCAATATATATTCCTTTTCTAGACTATATTATAAACGAAATATCATCCAGGTTTCCTGACGCCTCCATGCAAAGAATTGGGCAATTGCAAAAGTTGCTGTCCCAAAAGTTCAGCGATGAAGATTTGGAGAATGTTTTACAAGGCGCAGAAGTATATAAAGAAAACTTTCCTTGTTTTCAAGCTTTGAAGGGTGAATTAAAAATTTGGAAAGAAATGACAGAAAATATCCCAGATTCTGCAGCAGATGCCTACAAACGAGCAACAGCGTTGCCAAAAAATAGAACTCTTTGTCAATTGCTGTATGCGTTTCCAGTGACTACCACCGCTGCCGAGCGATCTTTCTCCACATTACGCCGATTAAAGTCGTATCTTCGCAACAGGATGACAGGAGAGCGTTTGAATGGATTGGCTTTAATGCACATCAATGAAGATATTGCGGGAAAAATGGACCCTAATGAAGTACTGGACATTTTCAGCAGGAAATATAAAAGAAAAATTTATTTACTGTACACATAATTTTTTATTATTTTGATACTTTTATAAGCCTTGAACCTCTATAAATAAATTTGAAGTAGGTATGCTACTTCTAAATATTTATATAAGTTCTTGTTAATTTTTTGCGGCTTCGTTCTGTGTGCCCCTCCCAAAAAAAATCCTGTATCCGCCCCTCCATATATCAGAGGAGGGAAAAAAGGGAAAAGTCAAATGTATTTCTGAAAATATAAAATGTTTTTTCAAAGATAAATAAATAAGTAAATACAATAACCTCCGAGGAGATTTTAAGCCGAGATTTTATTTCGATTTCCGTGGTGCTCCTCTTAATTTTTCCTACAAATTGGCGGTACGGGACCTACATGTTTTACGCCTCCACAGAACGACATCTGCAAGGCAGGTATGTAATGTTCGGTTTCACCCGAACTGAGATTTTCTTACTTGTTTTGATTGTATATGGGGTTGTGTACCCGATTTTTTGTAGCGATAGTTGAAATTATACAATAGTTTAGTTAAGATTCAATATTAAGTATGTCCCACCAATAATCGTCAAGAACCTTCGTAAATTTTCACTAAAATTTAATAACATGTAGTCAATTCTTAATTCGTGGTTGTCTCATAGCTAAAATTTGTTGATTTCCCAACTTTACAGATCATTTGCAAGTTTTATGAATTGGCACCAAATTTACTTAATCCCAATTTATGTGCGTGTGATACACATATATGTATGTTTGTAGTTCAGGTTTCATTTTATTAATTTTATAATTTTTTTAATGACAGTCATTAGCTTAACCGGACCACAGCAACATTAATGAACCTTTGTCGCTTTTATCTACATTATCAGCAAAACCGCAGTTAAAACCAAACTAATCATAGCAAAAATTAAATAAAAGAGAAAATGCCCATTACAAAGGTAACATTGTTGCTGAAATAGCTGAGCTGTATAATTGTATGTGTGTGTGTTTGTGTAATTCTTATTAGCGAAACTATAAAAAGAGTGAAAATTCTGTAGATACGCAATGTGTAAGATGGTGACTGTGGCACAAACAAAAATTTTTATAATATAATAAAAATTGCGAAACGACACATCAAAATACTAAAGCAGCTGTTGGGTGTAACCTGTACATATGTATGTATATGTTATTATAGCGGTAATCTTTAGCATTATAACTACAAAAAATGCAGCAGCCTTGTACAAAATGTCATTCTATAAACCCTACAAGAACTGCGGACACCGTGAGCAATCCATTTCTAAACATGAAATGGTATATTAACTTTGGTCCGATGTTTGTAACGTTGAGAAATATAGAAGATATACTCACTATTAAGTATACCGAATTAATCAGGGCGACGAACTGAGTTGATGTAGCCATGTCCGTCTGTCCGTCCGTCTGTCTGTTTGAACGCAAACTAGTCCCTCAAATTTTGAGATATCTCAATGAAATTTGGCACAAGGATGTATTTTTGTATTATATTAGAAATTTGTCGAATCCGGAAGGATCGGACCACTATAACATATATCTCCCATACAACCGATCGTTCAGATAAGACGATTTTGGTCATTCCTGCCGCAGTTTAGAAAGTATAAACGTGAAACTTGGTGATATATATTCTAATATATAATTGAAGATATCCTGAAAAAATCACTTTGATCGGAGTTATATATAGTTATATCCCATACAACCGATCGTTCAGATAGAAAGATTTTTGGCCATTTCTCCTTTAATTTAGAAAGTATAAACGTGAAAATCGGTGATATATATTTTAATATATTGTAGAAGATTTTCTGAAAAAATAATTTTGATCGGAGCTATATATAGTTTATATCTCATTCAACCGATCGTTCAGATAGAAAGATTTTTGGAAATTTCTCCCTTAATTTCCAATATAAAAACGTTTAACTTGGTGATATTTATTCTAATATGTTATAGAAGATTTCATGAAAAAATCATTTCGATCGGAGCTATATATAATATATATCCCATACAACCGATCGTTCAGATAAGGGGGTTTTACCATTTTTTTATATTTATCTTAAAATCGTTTAGGTATGTACATCTGTTCACTATATATTTCTTATTTGATACAGCGCATTATTTGGAGATTACGAATGGGATAAGATTATTGTTCAGCCCCATTCATGAAAGGTATGAAGTCTTCGGCCGTGCAGTTCCGACCTTATTTGTTTTAAATTATCTTCATGTTTCCGCGCATTTTGTTCTTTCAGCAGAGGTACCTGCGATTGTTCCGTGTACGGGAATATCATCACTTCATCCTGTGGCCCTTATATTCTTCAGTAGCTTGCTTATCAACAGACATGCTCGTACTGGACCCATGTGATCACATTCACCAACTTTTCACAGGATCTAAAAATTTGGTATATTTACCTGCTACGTCAATTATGAGCATCTACCATCCACAATTTATATCGCCAAACTGTGATAAACGTAGCAATAACGGCAAAGATGAAATGTAGAGAAGGAACGGGGATGAATTCGAAGATGGCAAGTAGGAAGAGAAAAGAAAGGGAGACAATAAGGAAAGGAGTCGGATGGAAGGAAAATGGAAAATCAGTTGAGGATGAAAAAAAAAAGAACGTATGGAAAGGGAGTAGGCACAGAAAAGGAAAGGTGTGAGAAGGAAGTAAGAAAGTGAGGAATTGGGAAAAGGAAGATTGGGGAATAATCTCGAAAAGGTCTCGTTGTGATCTCGGAAACAACGACAAAATTATCCAATATACTTTGGAAATGTTGCTGAAATGTTGAGAACAAAGTGCCGAGCTGATCGCCGAAAAACTCTAAAAGGCAATCCCGAATAGTTTCCAATTATTCTCAAAAATCAGGCCGGAATAGTCATGAGATAGTTTAGAAATGATGCCGAACCGATCTTGAAACATTTCCAAAAAATGAACAAAAATAACCGCGCATCAAACCAGAAATGGTCCCGAAATCATTCCAAAATAGTTAAAAAACTATCCCTAAAAAAATGTCGAAATTACTCTGAAAAAAAAAAAAAAAATACAAAATTACTTCGAAATCATCCGAAAATACTCCTAAAATGTTGTTTATATAATCACGCAGTTATGCCGAAAAGGATACGAAATAGTCCGATAATGATAACGAAAACAGTCCCGAAATCATCCCCAAAGGTTACCGAAGAAAACCACGAAATAGCTCTCAAACAACCCCTAAATTATTCCGTAAGCAATTCCCCAAGAGATCCTGAAAGCACTTCCACAATTATACCTTAAGTTTCCGAAGCATTTCTCAAAAGACATTGTTCGAGAAATATCACGAAAACATGTCGAAAAAGTCCAAAAATGAAATAAATATGAAATAATCCCGTTCACAATCAAAGAGGGCGGCCTCGATTTACATGACCCGCATATATAATATCATTAGTCAATGTCAATATTCTTATAGTTTGAACAATAAAGAACATATCAGTAAGGAACCGTTCCCGAGTAAGTGGGGTCCAACTTTCTTGTCTACAAAATATATCGATAAATCCACCATATTATTGACGATCTGGTTGTACAACACGACTTCCAAATATCCATCCATTCATACTAAGACAATAAGAATATTTTTAAGATATAAAGATATCATATAGCGTAACAGATATCTATGTATATAACTAAAGCAATGGCGATCCGCTGCTAAATGCATAAACATAAAGTTTAGGTCTTCACTTGCGAACCTGAGGAGCAACGTCAGCTTTGTCCTGAGCCAAAACTTTGGTTTTCATTTGTTTTTCTACAGAATGGATTTTGTGTGTATATCGGAACAATTTTTTGTCATGTTTATCGAAGCAGGTTAAAGCTTCGGAATTAAGCCATCTTTAGAGCACTTCATTTTTGAAATTTCTTAAAAAATTTCTGGAATAAGAATGAAGGAGTGTGGCATTATTACTTGAAATGCAGCTGCCATTAAAACTGCAGTTCATCGTTCTACCGCAGGTGCTTTTCCAATAAAGCTACAAAAGATTGCAACGAAATGTAAGCAATCGAATTGCACAAGATTCAGCTGCTGCATTTCATTTCTTAAGCCTTAGGTTTGTTTGCTGATGTAGGCAATGACTATTGCTACTTCTGTTATTGTTGTTGCTTTAGCTGCCATTGGCCACATCATTAACATTTTATGATTATTACTTTGATTGCTTATTCTTTATTTGCGCTCTTTTATTTGGTTATGCACTTTAGTTTATTTTACACGCATTTTTTAGAATTAAATCGCTACTACTGTGTGTGCGCATGCGCAATAGCTACAGGGCTACATATTTGGTGTTATGTTTGTAGTTGTTTAGCAACATTTTAACACAAAGTGCACTGAACGTATCATAAATATGCATTCATATGTAATATTTATGTAAATATGTACATATATACTTACATAAGTACAAATGTGTAACATATACAAATAAATGGATATTAACTTCCCACTGTGCGGGGACTCTATAACCTAAGGCGTAAAAAATTATTTCAATAAATTCAATAATAATCTCAATAATCTTAAAACATCTACCAGCCCATACGAGCAGAAGGCAAAGGCGAATGTCCGACCAGAGTGGCTTCTGATTTCAATTTAGACTGAATTCTGTAGAATGAGAAATACTTTGCGATTTCTTCACTTTCTTGAATTTTGTTCCTCCGCGACTTATGTAATTTTTTTTTAATCAGATATTGATGTTTGTGTAGTATGTGTGAGTAGTGTGAATTTCTGAATTGCTTGCAAGCCATCTGCTATTGTGCATCTCGAATTGGCTGGGATGAATATCTGCGAATTCACTTTACAGTAGACAGAGCGCCAGAACAAATAGTTAAATTTATATATTTTGAATCTCACTTCGGCATACTCGACTTAAGGGATCGTCGAGTTTGCACCATGAAAAAAAACATAGCTGGGTTGTACGATGGAGATTGGTCGCGATATTTGAAATGTTGTATAATGAACAATACCTGGGAGGGAAATCTTGATGTTGTTGTTGCTCCGCTGTCTTTTTTCAATTATTAATCTGCTACTAGCCTCTCTTAAGCCCTTCCAAGGAAAAGCATTGACTTCTCTGATAACGACCATGGCATACGTCAAAAGAACCATGATTTTAGAACGTGTCGTTATCTAATATGTTTCAAGAAATCTACCGCTGCTCAGTTGGTTGATGTCCTTCTGTTTTCAAGGCTGAAGGGAAGTGCAAGTGAATAAGTATAAAGGATGCCTGACTGAATCTTGAAAAAAAAAAGAACTTTGTCTTTAAGGTCTATCGGTAATGGCTGTGGACAAGCATCTCTCTAGGTTTCGCATCAAGAACGTTTTCAGCTTATCTTTTTTCTTCGTCACCACGGTAACAGATACGGCTGCATAAGTGGATGAGAACCCTGTTTATGACAAACTAGAGAACATATGTGAACCGGCCTATGAAAAGGTGGCTTATGACTCAAAGAAGAAATTGCCAGAAACAGCTGTTTAAAATAAACAATGCATTTCTTCAGTTTCTTAGTAGTTTTTCTTTTTTTTTTGAGTCATAAGCCACCTTTTCATAGGCCGGGTCACATATACAATCGAAGCTCCTGCCAAAACACCAAAGCAACTATAACACCAAAGTAAATGGTCCTACAAACGGAATATTCAGCCTCAACGGATTGAATAATAGTTTTCTTATTCTTGTTGTAGCGATAAGGAGACTTCCGAAGTTTTCACTTTTTTCGGATGATGGTTCTATGCCGAATATTGACAGGTCGCGTTCGGGAAAAAGCACCAATAAAGTACTAGCCAAACAATCTCAGGAACAATTCGATACTACACGCTGAACCTTCTAGGACATCCATTACACTCCGTGAGGAAATTCGCGTCGCCACAGACTCGCCTTCTAACAAATCAGGCAACCCCACGAGAAGGAGGGGTTGCAAATTGTGTCGGAGAAGCTCTGAATTACACTGGCTTTAACTGGTAATTTTTTGTTCCACTTTTTAACAAAAACTGTCATCTCTCCGGTGTCTTGAATAAGCGCAGTACAAGGTATTAAAATCACGATGCGGATCATACCTTGTGACATCCAAGTAATTATGCCATTCAGAAACCGCCCATGAAACTGAGTCACTCAGCTGTTACACCTGCTCACTGGGAGCCTCCATAACAAGGGAAATAACAGTGAGAGCGTGGACACCATAAGTTTTCAGTCAGTGCGAGAAAACGGTACGAAACGGTAGGGAAAAAATACGGTGCTTATAGAGCCAATGCGTTAAGATGCACCAACGCGCAAAGTGTGGAAGTGTTTTCATGATGCGGCGAGAAAAAAGATACATCTTTTTAAAGGACAAAAACCCAGTCCAGGCATAAGCGCGAGCTGCTTCACATGCTGGCTGATGGGAATATTTTCCAAAATTTTATCAGAAAATTCGACGGATGATGCAAGGTTTCAAGGCTGAGTTAAATTCCAGCAAAAACTACCGTTAATGTTCTGGTAACCGACATGCAGAATGTGATTATGTTGGAAACAGTTCTCAAAATTGCTACTCAGTAAGCAAGACGATGAAATTGACGCCATAATTCCATTCAGCTTCCCGATAATAAGGAAATAGGAATACAAATATCGCCGCAGTAAATAACACAGCTACGAGAAATGATGGACTACTCGCCGCGCTATTGAAAGACGAAGCAAAAAAGGTGCTCTACTCTTTCTAATAAAATGATCGTATGAGCGAATGCCTTCAGGTTGGAATTTAGGCGTGCTCTGCCCGATCCAGAAAAATATGTTCCTGCTTACCACCTAAACATTTTCGAAATCAGCCTGTTTTATATCGTACATTGTTGGTTTTTTCAAAAGACTAGAGCCTAAAATCAACGATCAGTGTGTTACATGTCTGTATGCTGCTTGTTTGGAATAACAGTTGCATGTCAAACAAAACCAATTGAGAAACTCTATCAGGTTCATAATGAATAGGAGAGATCGCTCAGAGCAGTTTGAAATCAAACGAGGTTTCAAGTTTCCTTCCTTGCGATTTCTTCTTACTCTATTATCATAACTGCCCTGATCTACGGTTCAAAATAATGGATGCTATTGAAAATATCGCCCCACCTTGACCCCAACGGCATATTTCGAAGAAATTACACAAGCCTAGAAGGAACATGCTACTTATATCTTTTTGACTTTGAGTTGCAATTTTCTGAATTTTAATTGAAATATCTGGGCTTGAATTTTAACTTTCTGAATATAAATTAGAATTTCAAAACTTGACTTACAATTCTAAACTAGAATAGCAATTTACTAAACTTAAATTTGAAATTCTGAAATTCAATTGAATCTTTCTTAGCGTGAGTTACAACCTTATGAATTTAAACTGGCAGTGTTTTTCAGTTGAATTGGAAATAATAACGTGAAATTGAAACGTTATTTTCTGAATATAAATTGGAATTTGTGAACTTAAATTGAAAAGTCTGAAAGTGAGTTGTAATCATGGCTCAATTATATGGTTGGCTCATCTCATCAGCTGATTTTATTTTTATCATTGCATGGTCGATGAGACTGTCAAAAGGAGATAGACATTGACAACATTTTCTTACCGCACACAAAAACTGCTATGTTTTATTGTTTCATTTCATTCCATTCACCTAATAGCAATACACAGATTTTGACAATTTGAACAGACATAATTTGTTGCTGTACAGATGAGCCAACCATATAGTTGAACCATGGTTGTAATTTTCTGAAAATGAGTTGTGGCTTTTTTAATTTAAATTAGAATTTCTTAACTTGAATTGTAATTTTATGGGCACTAATTATAATTTCTGAGCTCGAATTGCTATCTTCTTATCTTAAATTGGAAATTCTGAGCTTGAATTGTTATTTTCTGATTTTAAACTGGAATTGCTGAATTTGAATTTCAATTTTTTGAACTTTATGTGTAATTTTCTGCATTTAAACTGCGAAGAAAAGGTTTAGTACCTTTAAGGTTTCTTAAACGAATTAAATTCATATATTGTTAAAAATATTAACCGCAAAATTTCCCAGGAAAACCAATTTTCTTCTTTAAACGGGTCAATATAAACCCTCAGACTCCATCAGGGTTAAATTGATGTTAATTGTATGCTATCGATTTTTATACTCAGTTGAGCATAGCTCACAGAGCATATTACCTTTGACTGGATAACGGTTGGTGTTCAGGTATAAAGGAATCGAGATAGATATAGACTTCCATATATCAAAATCATCCGTCCGTCCGTCCGCCCGTTAGCACGATAACTTGAGTAAATTTTGAAGTATGTTGATAAAATTTGGTGTGTAGGTTTCTGGGCACTCATTTCAGATAAATATTTAAAATGAACGATATCGGACTATAACCACGCCCACTTTTTCGATATCGAAAATTTCGAAAAACCGAAAAAGTGCGATAATTCATTACAAAAGACGAATAAAGCGATGAAACTTGGTACGTGAGTTGAACTTATGACGCAGAATAGAAAATTAGTAAAGTTTGGACAACGGGCGTGGCACCGCCCACTTTTAAAAGAAGGTAATTTAAAAGTTTTGCAAGCTGTACTTTGGCAGATGTTGAAGATATCATGATGAAATTTGGCAGAAATATTACTCCTATTACTATATATGCGCTAAATAAAAATTAGCAAAATCGGATGAAGAACACGCCCACTTTAAAAAAAAAATTTTTTTTAAAGTCAAATTTTAACAAAAAATTCGATATCTTTACAGTATATATATAAATTATGTCAACATTCAACTCCAGTAATGACGTGGTGCAACAAAATACAAAAATAAAAGAAAATTTCAAAATGGGCCTGGCTCCGCCCTTTTTCATTTAATTCGTCTAGAGTACTTTTAACGTCATAAGTCGAACAAAATTTACCAATCCTTGTGAAATTTGGTAGGGGCATAGATTCTATGACAATAACTGTTTTATGTGAAAATGGGTGAAGTCGGTTGAAGCCATGCCCAGTTTTTATACACAGTCGACCGCCTGCCCTTCCGCTTGGCCGTTAACATGATAACTTGAGCAAAAATCGGTATATCTTGACTAAACTCAGTTCACGTACTTATCTGAACTAACTTTGTATTGGTATAAAAAATGGCCGAAACCCGACAGATGACTTTCTGGGTCACCCTAGTCCAAATTTTGGTCGATATCTCGAAAACGCCTTCACATATACAACTACCACCACTCTCTTTTAAAACCCTCATTAATACTTTTAGTTTGATACCCATATCGTACGAACACATTATAGAGTCACCCCTGGTCCACCTTTATGGCGATATCTCGAAAAGGCGTCCACCTATAGAACTAAGGCCCACTCTCTTTTAAAATACTTATTAACACCTTTCATTTGATACCCATATCTTACAAACAAATTCTAGGGTCATCCCTGGAACACCTTTATGGCGATATCCCTAAATGGTGTCCACATATAGAACTATGGCCCACTGCCTCTTAAAATACTCTCTAATACCTTCCATTTGATACACATGTCATACAAACACATTCCAGAGTTACCCTAGTTTAATTTTCCTACATGGTTATTTTCCCTTATATTGTCACTATAGCTCTCAACTGAGTATGTAATATTCGGTTACACCCGAACTTAGCCTTTCTTACTTGTTGAAATGGTGCTTAAAGCCCCGTCACGTTAACAGTTTTTCATATAGATGCGTTTAATTCAATCTTATGCATTATGAGTAGATTGCACGTATTTTTGAGCGACATATGCGCCATCTGACATGAAAAAGTAGCCAACTTGCAAATTTTGTTGCAAGCAAAGCATAAGAAGAAGAATTTGACATTTCCTTTAGCTAAGGGTGCTGGCACACTTTGCAAGTGAAATTAATTTTCCCACTCGTTGGTAATTTTTCTAATATTTTGCGCAATTAAAAACTGCAATATAACAAATTAATATGCCACAAAATATATTGGCAAGTATTTTTGTTGTATAGGGAGAATTTTTATAACAGTGCTTCGCGAAATTTTTTATGTGAATGGGCAAGCCGAAAAAACTTGAGTTGCCAAGTCTGAAGTTCTTTTATATTTATATACGCAACCTCTTGGTATCTTAATGTAAAATTCCATTGTGTCGCGACCTTTAAGGATCATGTTAATTATTGGGGCAAATATGCCCTCCAGTTACTTCGAAAAAAAAAAAAAAAAATCGTACACTATTCTCACACAATTGATCCACTGTACCCACATCACACTTATTTATTCATCCATACATTCACGCGTACCGTCATTAAGTCTTTCCTCCAGGAATTCCGGTTTCCTCTCTGCCTTTCGCTCATTGCTGCCATTCGCTCGCAACAATGTAAGCATTTGCGCCAACATTTGTATTGCAACAATGTTGCACTGAAATAAAATAAAATTTTTAATAAACGAGTTGTCATTAAATTTATACATTAACTATTATTTTTTATATGGTTTGAGTTAGTTTATTTGTCTTCCTTCATACTTAGTTGCTGATCGCTTGATGCTGATGTGCGGGCATGAATGCACATTTGTTGTTGCTATATAAACGGCTAAACGGCAAGTTGGCTGTTAACATTCTGGTTTTGCATTTTTACAATACGCCAGCATATATTTTATTTGATTATCATTAAATTTTTTTCTGTTATTATGCTTAGCTTCGTTAAGCGCTTAAGTAAAAGGAAGTTAAATATTTTCAGGTTCTGTATAATATTTTTGAATGCCTCATTTGTTGCGATTTATTTTTATCGTTTTGTAGGCGCAATTTTTTATATGGAGATATGTTTGTTGCTGTTGCTTTCTTTACTTACTCGTATGTTATTGGTAAGCACATCGACCGTAACTTTGGTGTCATTTCTCCATTCATTAGAGAAGCCACATTTAATGATGATGGCGCATTTTCAATTTATTTGAATATTTTATTGATATAAATTTAAATCCGCAATTAGCTGTTTGCTGTCACCTGTTGACGATATTGCACCAAAGCCAATGGTAAGAAACAACACATACATATGTGTGTTGTTGTTGTTGTTGTAGCAATACTCGCCCCACCCAATAGCCGCGACCGATCACAAATTTTCATCAATATCCTCTAACGGGAGTCCAAGGAAACTTGCCGTTTCAACAGGGGTGGACCATAAGGAAAGGGGTGTTAGAGGCGTTGGTTCCACATTACAATTAAAGAGATGGTTGGTGTCATGTGGGGACACATTGCAAGCGGGGCATACATTTTGTATGTCGGGGTTGATTCTGGATAGGTAAGAGTTTAACTTGTTACAGTATCCAGAACGAAGTTGAGCAAGAGTGACACGCGTTTCCCTGGGGAGTATGCGTTCCTCTTCCGCGAGTTCTGGATATTTTTCTTCAAGTACTGGATTCTCCGGGCAATTCCCGACATAAAGGTCCGACGCCTGGCTATGGAGTTCACCAAGGACCTGCTTGTGTTTTTTGGCTTCATACAGCTGAGTTGTCAGGTGTCATATTTCCTCATAATGCTTACGGAAATGACTCCTTAAGCCCAAGGGCGGTGTTGGCTCATCAGTCAGATGTCTGTTGGGATGCCCAGGTTTCTGGGTATTCAACAGAAACTGTTTGGTCAGCATCTCATTTCTCTCCCTGATGGGGAGTATTCTCGCCTCATTGTGCAGATGGTGTTCTGGGGACATAAGAAGACAGCCCGTGGCGATTCTGAGAGCAGTATTTTGGCAGGCCTGTAGTTTCTTCCAGTGGGTAGTTTTTAGGCTTGGCGACCATATGGGTGACGCGTAGCACGTAATCGGCTGGCTTATTGCTTTTTATGTGGTCATGAGCGTTCCTTTATCTTTTCCCCAGGTATTGCCAGCAAGGGATTTGAGGATTTTATTACGGCTCTGAATTCTCGGAACAATTGCGGTTGCGTGCGCACCAACATGTAGATCCTGATCAAACGTCACACCCAAGATTTTGGGGTGTAGGACAGTCGGTAGCGTAGTGCCATCGACGTGGATGTTCAATATGGTCGACATTTGGGGCGTCCATGTTGTAAATAAGGTCGCGGAAGATTTACTCGGTGACAATGCCAGGTTTCGCGAGGCGAAAAAACTGGAGAGATCAGGGAGATAGCCGTTTATTTTATTGCATAGCTCATCGATCTCTGAGCCTGGGCCTGTGGCCATTATTGTGCAGTCATCGGCGTAGGAAACGATTGTGACTCCTTCCGGTGGTGAAGGTAGCTTAGATATGTAGAAATTAAACAAAAGTGAGGATAGGACACCACCCTGTGGCACCCCTTGTATAATTCTCCTTGGTTTTGATGTTTCGTTTCTGAATTACACCGATGCCTGCCGACCACCCAGATAATTTGCGGTCCACCTTTTAAGACATGGGGGAAGGGTAGAGCCTTCCAGGCCTTGCAGTAATGAGCCATGGTTGACCGTATCAAAGACTTTTGATAGGTCTAGCGCTACGAGTACTGTTCTATGGTGGGGGTATTGATTCAAACCGCAATTTATCTGGGTGATAATGACATTTAGCGCTGAGGTAGTGCTATAGAGTTTTCTGAAGCCATGCTGATGAGGGGCTAGCTGCAAATGTGCTTGGAAATAAGGGAGCAAAATGGCTTCAAGCGTCTTTGCCACTGGCGATAGGCGAGATATCGGACGATATGACTCACCTACGTTAGCTGGTTTCCCAGGCTTTAGTAGCGGGACCACCTTGGCCATTTTCCATTTCTCGGGTATGGCAAAGGTGGAGAGAGACAGGTTGAAGACATGCGCTAAATATTTGTAACCCTCTTTCCCTAGGTTTTTAAGCATCGGCATGGCTATGCCGTCTGGGCCCACTGCTTTGGATGGTTTAGCGCGACCAATGGCGTCCTCAACCTCTCTAGCGGTGATGGTGATTGGTGACGCGCTGAATTTGTGTTTATGTGCGTGTCTATTGGCTCTCCGTCTATCTTTGTCGACCGTAGGATGCATTATATATTGTCGGCAGAAAGCGCTCGCGCATTTTTCCGCATCCGACAGCACCTTATCGCCAAAGGCGATGGAAACTTTGTCTTTGTGCTTAGTCGGATTCGATAGGGACTTTACGGTGGACCAAAGTTTACTTACACCGGTAGAGAGGTTACAACCTCTTAGGTGCTCTTCCCATTTCGCCCGCTTGTGTTCGTCCACAAGCAATCTGATGCGTTGGTTTATATTCCTTATTTGGGGGTCGCCTGGATCAAGCTGTCTTATAAGGTCGCGTTCCCTCGCTAAGCTCGCGGCCTCCGCCGGGAAGTGGGGCCGGATTTCGGGAATTCTCCCGGCGGGAATGAAATGTGCCGAGGCGGATTCAATGACCTTACGGAAGGCACGCTCCCCTTGGCGGGCATCAGTCGGGATAGGGAGGGCAGCAAAGCTGCTGTCTGTTGCAGATTTATATTCTTCCCACTTTCCTTTTTTGAAGTTTATGAAAGTGCGTTTTTCGGTGACGATGAAGTCGGCGGTACGCTCGAACGAAATAAGTATGGGCAGGTGGTCGGATGCCAATGTTACCATCGGCTGCCAGTTGACGCAGTTTACGAGTTCTGCGCTCACGATTGATATATCTGGCGAGCTATGACAGCTTCCTAACGTGTGGGGGCGTCTCCGTTTATTGTGCAGAACTTCGTTTCTTCTATTTGATCCGCCAACATCTCACCCCTACTGTCCGCCCGCAAGTTTGAATGCCATAGGTCGTGATGGGCATTGAAATCGCCTAAGATAATGCGATTGTTGCCAGTGAGTAAGGCCTCGATTTTAGAGCGGTATCCACTGGGGAAACAGGTGACAGGAGGGATGTAGATGTTGATGATTTCTAGATTTGCATCGCCTGACCGGACAGATAGGCCTTGACGTTCTAAGACATTATCCCTGCGGTCGATGCCAGGATTAAATATATGATATTGCACAGAGTGGTGTAGATTAAACGCGAGGCCGCCTCCATTTCCGCTCTCGCGGTCCTTCCTGTGGACATTATACCCAAAGCAGGTCTGCAATGCAGATCTTGCTGTGAGTTTAGTCTCTTGAATCGCAGCAATGCGGATGTTGTGCCGCTTCATGAAATCGACTATCTCCGTAATCTTCCCGTGGCCTTGGGACTGGGCGCCCTTGGGCAAGCATTGGGGTACCCGGATGATTTGGATTTGCGACCTGGCAACATGGCGCGATGAAACCCGTCGAGGGGTTGCCGTCGCGGAGGCAGGAGCTGCATTGAGCGGATGTCGCAAACCTATATATTCTGTGCTGGCAGATAGTGCAAACGGAGGTAGGGACTAAGAGTCTGTTTCCCTGACCTGCACGATTGCTGCCAGAAAAGAGAGGGGAGAAGAAGACGGGGGCAGGGGCTGATGCTCAGCATTGCTACCAGCTCTACTACGAAGGTAGTAGTCATGAGTGGTATCAGCTGTTTGAGTTGTTGGCGCCGTGGGGCGCGAGCAGCAGCGGGTACTTGTTGTGGCTTGCTGAGCAGCGAGGCTGCTGGAAGGTAGTGGAGGGGCGCTTAGGCGTATACTACGGGACGCCCTTGGGCGTGAGCAGCAAGGAGCCACAAAAGATTTATAAAAGTTACGTGGACGTCGGGTTTTGGGATCAAGCCCAGAACAACCTGTCCGATGCAACCATCCCTTGCACGAGACACACTGAACAGAGTATGACCTTCCTAAAAAGATTCTTTTCTGGCAAATGCAGCAAAACCATTTCTCAGGACCGGGGTCAGGAGACGGATCCGGATTGGGTTCGATACCTTCCCGGAGTAAGAGAATATGTAGCAGTCCTGCTGCAAGGAGCTGCTGGGAGGATGACAATTTGTGGGAGGGACGAAACAAATTAAATGGGGTCACACTGAAATGACAGTCCTTGGTCGGGAAAAATCCCGAGTCGCTCCGGTACATAGAACCGACTGCCTTGGGAAGCGACATATGTGTGTGTTTATGGCTTGTGCGGGAAAACCTTAATTTTTGTGACATAAAATATGGTGTGCACCATTTCCCAAACCCTTTTTTTCTGCAGCATTCCTAATCTTTTCACCTTTTCGTAAAAAGTCACGCCGCTATTTGGCGATAGTTTACATAAATACGGAGCATCAAATATGAATTACTTAACCTGTAGTTCCAAACGCAGTGGAAGTCTCTTCGTCGCCTCCCCTCGATATGCGGTTGTCCATAGGAATACATTCTAAGCCGGTGCATCTTCTTGCATTCACATAATATTCGTTGCGCTATCTTCGTATTTGCCTGAAGCTCATTGTGCTCATCCTTTGACCCCTTAAGAAGGGGACCATCAATCTTACAATGAAGGTTGCTTGCGAATACCCACCTCCTACCTTTCGGCACCGTCCAGAATTGCAAGATATATGTACATCAGAATATACGAACTATATATTTTTTATGGAACGGAACCATGATTTATTTAATTTTTATACTCAGCGTGCTTTGCCCACAGAGTATATTAACTTTGATTAGATAACGGTTGGTTGTACAGGTATAAAGGAATCGAGATAGATATAGATTTCCATATATCAAAATCAATTTCAATTTTCAATTTCAATTTATTTAATAATTTGTACAAGTAAGACTATTGTCTCTTAAAGTACATCAACATTTGGAAATAAAAATAGGAGCTACTCCGGAAAATTTTAAACGATCCACGAGATTTTTCAGAAATGGCCGAAACGTCGATTTCCTTAAATACATATAAACAAAACAAGTTAATGATATTGTTCCAGATGGTCAAACATACCATTGACGTCAGCAGTATGTTTTCATATTCATTAGTTGTGGACAATGTGATACTTTGAAGTCCAGCAATTCAATTCAGAGGTTTACGCCGATCAATTTGTCGGCGTGCCGGCCACGCCGCCGCCGCCGGAATATAATAAAACCTACGCAGCCGCCGCCGATTAAGTGACCGGCGTAAACCTTTAATAGGTAGTCCTTTGCCTATATTAGGATTTATTACTTTTTTTTTGGAACTTAACAGATGAGTATTTAATGTTTTGTTACACCCGAACTTAAACTACCTTACTGCTTCAATATCTCATCACGTGTACTATTGCAGCTCCGTTATAAAAGATTGCTGCTGAAATGTACATACATTAAGTTTGTTTAAGAAATAATTTCACAAACTTCCGACCCAAATATGTTTACAAAACTCACAACGGAGTCACCATCATTAAAACATCAAACAAATGATCTTGCATCATTATACACGCACATATATACACTCACAAACACTCACATTCCATTACGCTACATTATACCTTCCACCCTCTTTGCTATCTTCCATACATAGATACATTCATATATTAACTTTAATATTATCACCAACGCTGATTTCTTTTAATTTCTTGTTTATTTTCTAGTGTTGAATGAAAATTAAAAGCAGACGAAATGTTATTTAAACAAAAATATGAAAGACAAGAAAACCAAAAAAATATATATATATAATCGGCAAGTGCGGTGGGGTAAAGACCGATGAAAACAAATTAACTTGTTCTCGACATGTTACTTGCGAAGTATACACGACTATTCAGTGCATCTACGTATATGTGTGCTGGTATGTGGGTGTGCCTATGTATGGGTGTGCGTGTAATTGATTTTATGCGGCTGCTTTTTTTTATGTTAGCTTTGTTGTTGTACTCTTTGTATGGCGGCAGTGATAAAAGACGATCTTGTCATCTATTTGAATTTGGGTACATTAGGTGATTTCCTTTTATTTATATTTAGTAAGAAAAATAAAAAAAAAATATATATATAGAATGAATAGAAAACAATTTTCAGATGTTTCAGAGATTGGCTTGGAAATGGGCCAAATATGTCAAATATATTGACAGTGAATGGTGTAAATGATATCTACTTTGAGGTAACATGTCAATAACAATTTATAAAACGAAATTAATTTATACAACAGCAATAACAAAATGAAAAAAAGAACTTTTAATGTTGAATACTTTTAACAACAAAGCTAAATAATCATTCAACAGATGCTATCTTTTTTCATTGGAAACGGAATTGTTTTATAATTGAAATGTTAGTAAGCAGCCAAGTTTTAATTCATTATACAAATTATGGGGTTATAAAGTTGCTGACAATAAATTTTTTTTTTTTCACATAACATAATCACACTTTTATTTTAAATACTCTAGGGAGCTGGAATAATGCTTCTAAAATTAAACCATAGATCTGAGTAAGTGCTCTTTCCCCTGAAGGCGCTTCCAATACTAGAAAAAACTCGTTCAAGGCTGGTGGTCAAGAGATTTAAGGTGTGATTTGAAAATACTCATAAGGCCTTTTCTTTTCTGAAAAAAAGTTACCCTGATGCTGCACTTTGATTGAAATTGATAGGAGAAATTAGATAAAGTTGGAGAGAAGTCGGAAAAGTAGGAACAGGGAAAGTGAGAGTAAAAGTAAGAATAGGGATAATGTTTTGAAAAAAAGTAGAGAGGTGGGGTTAAGAGGAAGAGTAAGAATAACAAAAGGATAAGATAAGGAGTTATAGTGAGAGTTAGATTTAGACAAGAGCAAGAGTAAGGCGAGTAAGAGGAAAAGGGAAAGATTTACAGAAGAATGAGAGCGATAGCAAAATTGAATAATCGGACAAATAGATAAACTAGGACAATAAGATAAACTAGAAAATATAGGGTGAGAAGAGAAGAAGCAGGTGGATAAATAAAAAAAAATTAAAACAACATCTGTCGTGTTTGATCATATGGCTGGCAGCATTTTATCTTTGTCTAAATGTTGACCGGGAAATGCCACAACTGTCTAAACTTAAAATGAAGATCTGACTTCTTTTTTGCCATCAGGTAAATCTATAAGCTCTGATTTTTTAAAGCTGTAAAAATGTTTACCGATAAATATTTTTCACCATCCACCCCTTTCTGCTCAATGAACTTACATCTTAATGTTTGGTTTAATAGATAAATGTGGGGTCTTGGTATAACGTCAATCCTGAGTTTTCCATTTTACAAGCCTCCCAGATACTCATCCTCGACTTCATGGTCTAGATCGTCGATCATCTCATTGATATCATCAGCCTGTTTCCATATTTCGTAGTTGTGGAAAATTAGATGCTCTGAAGATCCAGCTTGTTATTCAGTTACGTTGCATTTCCGTAATTATGCTGAAATTAAATAACGCCCGCGGAATTAGTGCCTAAAAATCGAAGTTAAGCACACAGACCTTATTTCATATACAAAAAGAAATAATACTCTCCCACAAAGGGAAATAGAGATCTCAGGCATTATTTTCTTGTGCGTTATTTCATGTTTCAGAATAGCATGAATGTAGTTTTGTATGACACTGTATAAAAAAAACATTGCAGACAAGTCAAGAAGCGACACTTTAATTTATGAGGGCGAGTATTGTCAAATGTGGCTCCATTTTTTATACCCAGCTGAGCAGAGCTTGATAAAATTTGGTATGTAGGTTCCTGGGCACTCATCTCATATCGCTATTTAAAATGAACGAAATCGCACCATAACCACGCCCACTTTTTCGATATCGAAATTTTCGAAAAACCGAAAAAGTGCGATAATTTATTACCAAACACGGCTAAAGCGATGAAACTTGTTAGGTGGGTTGACCTTATGACGCAGAATTGAAAATTAGTAAAATTTTGTACAATGGGCCTGGCACCGCCCACTTTTAAAAGAAGGTAATTTCAAAGTTTTGCAAGCTCTAATTTGGCAGTCGTTGAAGATATCATGATGAAATTTTGCAGAAACGTTACTCCTATTATTATATGTGTGCTAAGTAAAAATTAGCAAAATGGGATTACGAACACCCCCACTTTTAAAAAAATTTTTTTTAAAAGTCAAATTTTAACAAAAAATCTAATATCTTTACAGTGTATAAGTAAATTATGTCAACATTCAACTCCAGTAATGAAATGGTGCAACAAAATACAAAAATAAAAGAAAATTTCAAAATGGGCGTGGCTCCGCTCTTTTTCATTTAATTCGTCTAGAGTACTTTTAATGTCATAAGTCGAACAAAAATTTACCAATCCTTGTGAAATTTGGTAGGGGCATAGATTCTATGACAATAACTGTTTTATGTGAAAATGGGTGAAGTCGATTGAAGCCATGCCCAGTTTTTATACACAGTCGACCGCCTGCCCTTCCGCTTGGCCGTTAACATGATAACTTGAGCAAAAATCGATATATCTTTACTAAACTAAGTTCACGTACTTATCTGAACTCACTTTATCTTGGAATAGAAAATGGCAGAAATCGGACTATAATCACGCCCACTTTTCCGATATCGAAAATTACGAAAAATAAAAAAAAATGCCATAATTCTATATCAGATATGAAAAGAGGGATGAAACATGGTAATTGGATTGGTTTATTAAAGCAAAATATAACTTTAGAAAAAACTTTGTAAAATGGGTGTAACACCTACCATATTAAGTAGGAGATAATCAAAAAGTTATGCAGGGCGAAATCAAAAGCCCTTGGAATCTTGGCAGGAATACTGTTCTTGGTATTACACATATAAATAAATTAGCGGTACCAAACAGATGATTTTCTGGGTCACCCTGGTCCACATTTCGGTCGATATCTCGAAAACGCCTTCACATATACAACTAAGGGCCACTTCCTTTTAGAACCCTAATTAATACCTTTAATTTGATACCCATAACGTACAAACACATTCTAGAGTCACCCCTGGTCCACCTTTATGGCGATATCCCGAAATCGCGTCCACCTATAGAATTATGGCCCACTCCCTTTTAAAATGCTCTTTAATACCTTCCATTTGATACCCATGTCATACAAACACATTCCAGGGTTACCCTAGGTTCATTTTCCTAAATGGTGATTTTCGCTTATTTTATCTCCGAAGCTCTCAGCTGAGTATGCAATGTTCGGTTACACCCGAACTTAGCCTTCCTTATTTGTTAATATTGGTTTAACCTGTCTGGCTAATTGCACCATGATCAGCATAAAGTAGAAGTGGTTCTTTAGATCTTGAGTGGTAAAGTTACCAAAATATTTTGCATTCTTTTAATAAAATATAAGATTATCCTAATCAATTTCAAAGATGTAAATAAATAAATGTAAGGTTGGATAACCTCCGAAGAGATCAAAGGCCGAGCTTCTCTTCCAATTTGCCTCGTTCTCCTCTTGATTTTCCCTACAAATTGGCCGGACGGGACCTACATGTTTTATGCCTACTCCGAACGGCATCTGCAAGGCAGATGAGCTTTCACTGAGAGATTTTCATGGCCGAAATACACTCGGTGCGCTTGCTAAACACTGCCGAAGGGCGAACAAATTTTTAGACAAATTTTCTTCTAATTAAAAAACCTAATTTCTAAAGTTTTGATGTTGATTTGCCCGGGTGCGAACCCAGGGCATACGGTGTGGCAGGCGGAGCACGCTACCATCACACCACGGCGGCCGCCGTTCAAAGATAGCGAACCATAAATAAGATGTTTTTGAACAGGTCGGGTTCTTCTCGGTAAACAATGTTTCTCAAATTATAAGCTAGTCAAGAAGGTACTCCTGTACCAAATTTCAAGGAAATGGTACCAAAAACTATATTTTTTTTAGAATAGTACAGCCCATTGTCCACTCCCTGGAATGAAAAGTTTCTCAAATATTCCTTTGGTCGAAGAGTTACCCTTACACCAAGTTTCAAGCGAATCGCGCTATATATTTGATTTATTGGAATAGGTCGGTTTCTGGTCAACATTCCGGAAATTATCTGAAAGTGACCTAGTAAATACCAGTAGTGTGTTTGCAGTGGTTTCACAAACTTCTTCTTCAAAGGTGCAGAGAATAAAAATTTTAGCTAGATGATGGTCTCTAGGTTCAATAGTTTTGTTCTAATTTGTAATACTTTCAAATTAACTAACACAGTCGTGCGTTATATTAGTGTTGGGGCGGTTATATTGTAAGTGTAAGAACAGAGATGGTTACTGCGGCAGCCCATCCTATTATCTCATGAAATTGAAATGATCACCAGTGTCTTGGAAGCTTGTTCGAATCCTGATCTGATAGAAAAGTTATTTTATTTGGTGTCCTCGGATTGTACGCTCACCTTCAACTCTGGAGACACACTATTCAACGATTGGAACATTACCATCCTGATTTCAGTCAATAGAGTGCCTTGATAGATCTGTTTGAGACTGCAGCGGACTGAATATGGCCAAGTGATGTTGAAGTCAACCTGTTATGGTAATAAGAAAGTGTAATGTTTGTTTAGTTATGTCGTTTTCATTTCTGAAAAATAGGTTACCCTCATTTTGCACTAGGTCGAATAATTTGATGATAATTTTAGTTTTTTTGTGGCTGTGAGAGTAATTTGCTGTTTCCTCAAAAAAAGGCAACAATAATCGAATTCAAGTGAAAATTAAGAAAACCCAACAGCTTATAATTACGCTGGAAACGAAAATTGCAATTCACCAAATAATTAATTCGTACAGATGTACATATGTTAGTGTGTGCGTGCGTTAATGATACTGTTCACAAATTCAAATTAACAATTTCTGCAAAAAGCCGATTCACCAAATTTAGCACTCTCATCTGCATATAAATACAAAACATCCTGTTGCACATTTATGTACATATGTATGTGTTTAAGTATATGATTGACATAAGTAGATATATGAGTTGTGGGCTTTCGTATTGTCGTGCATATAAAATGCGTCACAAATGCATTTGTCATTTTTGTCAATTTTCGTCCATCATATTTATTGTGTTGAAGTAAACAATTCCACTTTTAACTACAATGGCAAAGATGAAAGCGGCGCTAAATTTACGACTGCATTATGGGTGATCTATAGAATTGTAAATTTGCATTTATGGCGTTCCATTGAGCCATCCAGCTCTGGATCACAATCAAATCTCATTGGAACCATCCTATTCTATGAATTGTATGCGGAGAGAACAACCCTAATGTAATTATTTTATTTTATTTACTGCTTTTAAATGTATGAAAACATTTATTTGAAGCATTTTTAAATTTTTTATAATTTATTTAGGCTGGGTGCGAGTTCGCGTAAATTTAAGTACCTAAACTAATATTCCACTGGAACTTTCCAGCATTGCAATAATTTAGGAAAAAGCTGTCAAAACTGTGCGAGTTGATTTAAAACTTTAAATTGTTTATTTCTGCTAAGAAAATAATAACAATACGGGAAATTTGGTATTTTTGATGCGTTTTCACGCTTAAAAAGAACAGAGGTAAGTGACTATCCCCAGATAGCAGTTCAAGAAAATGCAGTGGCTCCGTTTTATAAGGCTTTTTTTCGGACATAGTGGAGCACGTGCACAATGATCTTTTCCACAATCTCGAATTCAATAATGTGATGTTGGTATGTCTCCAATAACTTCTTTCTGCCAGTTAGTGTACTTGTCTGTCAAATATGTTCAGATTGCGGTCCATATTTGAGAAGGATCCAATTTTTGTGCCGTCAAGATCAGCTTGAACAAAATTGAGCTCACCATCACGTACAATCGATCGGACCTTAATCGCGGCAGGGATCATCGCTCTATGATCTGTGATTTACTTAAATTGAATGGACAAGAGCTATTTATTTGCATATACAATCAATATTTTTGTTTTTCAAATTTGACATTTGAATTAAGGTTGAAAAGTATGCTCATAAAAATTCTAAATTTTTATTTTGCACTGCCTTACCGACAGTTTCCAGTGATTTAGGTTTTTTCTCTATTTAGGTAGAAGCTTGGGTTAACTCCCACACAGCCTTAATAATTTGGGAAACATTTTATACAACGCGACATCAGGACTAGCAAGGCGACAGCTGTTTCGATTATACCTTGTAAATCTCTTCAAAGCCTTTTCTCCCGGGAGTGGGATTTGAACTCGCACTCCTACGAAGGTTGAATTGTTACAAACGCATCCAGCCACGTCATGCCTTGTCCGTCCTGATGTCACGTTGTTTAAATGTTTCCCAAATTATTAAATACATTATAAAGTAATTATTTTATGTCCTTAATAATTTGTTTGCAGACTAAAAAGTTAAAGTATTTGTTGTCGAGTGAACAAAATTTGTTAAATGTCTGATGCCGTAATGCATTTATTTGTAAGTGCTACCAAGTAAAAAGGGTTAGTTCTAAAAACCTAGTAAAGCCATTACCTGGAGCAAGATTGCGTACGATTACTGGCGAGTATAACTATGTCCAGGGAGAAGTGGTATGTGAAGTCTTAATTGGGGAGGTCATGGTTCTACACAAATTCGTTGTGGCAGAGATGGTTGATGAAGTCATATTGGGAGTGGATTTCTTAGTTGACTATGACATCAACATCGATATGCAGAAAAGGGTGATGCATTATAAGAACCAGGATATACCACTTAACTTCAGTTTGCAGAAAGGATTCCATAGTAAACGAGTACTGGTGGAGAAGACTCGACAAAAACCACGGAAGTCAAAGGCAATGGTTGATATATTGAATGGGCCAAATAAAGCAAAATTAAAAGTACCTGCGAAAGAATTACTAGCATTGACAAAACCTAATGGACGCACGAAAACGAAGCAACGAATTTCCGAGAAAGAATGCGAGGGTAGTTTCAAGCCGTAGCGCACTACTGTTGTGAAAGGTGGGAACTATACTGATTATGAGATGCCAATCCATCAAGCGCAAGCTCTACGAAGTAGTTCATTGGCCAGACAACAGAGTGTGAGGGAACGGTCTAGGGTAATGAGTAGTGAGATCAGACACTGGCATGACAAGAACTTTAATTCGGAAGGTTTCTTGGAGGGAGATTTGGTACTGCTATACAACCCTCACCGGCGGAAAGGTGTTCCATCCAAATATCGGTGCAGTTGGGAAGGCCAGTACAGAGTTGTGAAGACGATCAGTGATGTCATCTACCGCATACAAGCAATTGGGAAATCACGAAATAGAAGAGTGGTACATTTGGCGATGCTAGCAGCGTTTAGATCGAGAGATTTACCTGATCGGGACGATCAGATTTAGGTGGAGGGCAGTGTTACGAATATTAGCAAAACTAAGGGGTGCTGCCATCTCTAGGTCGATGCTAAGCAGTGACGTGAATTCACATCAATAATTCAATCATTATGTATCTACATCAGGGCTATTCATTTCATAGCACAATTGTGCCCTCTCAATTCACACGCATATGATTCGCTCTGCCGTCGATAATCGAGTTAGTCGTCGCTTGGCACTTGGCGTAGCAACATCGGTTATGGGAATCGGCTGATCGGTATAAAAATATGTATGAAAAACCATGCGCGATACATATGCTTGTTGGTAGCTCGTTGCTTGCTAGTAAGCGAGTAAATGAAAAATCAATTCCCCCGCACGACGATTGCGCTCTCACCAATACAGGTGCACTTTCAGTTTTGAAAAGCCCTGATCTACATAAACGAATCAATAATGGCGTCTACACACATGTACGTATACGAGCCGCGGAGAAACAATGCACAAACACATGCATATATCTTATCTGAGTTGTCACAAGGGAGGGCAATAATTTGTGCAAGTATTACTCAAATGAGAAGTTATACATCTGGAGTTGTAGCTGAGAAATTTATAACTAACTAAGTAAAATTCCGAAAGCACCTATAAGATGCCACGAGGAAATCACAGATTATAAAACAGGCATCGGCATTTTGGAAATGCAGGTGTGTTAGTGAGAGCGCGATAGTCGCGCACATCACTTGATGCATCGGTTTGCTTAGTTCGTTCGTTTATTAGAAAGCAACAAGACAAAATCATTTGTTATTATATTTTTAATGCGCAAAATGGGAAGCAAAAGGTTTATACAATTAAATACGTTGTATTTGCGCAAAAGGGTTAGTCAACATTAATATTTTTCGCTTGTGCGCATTGAAAAAATTAACAAACGATCTTCGCTTGTTGCTTGCTAATAACATTCGTTAACGTTGCGAGCGACGCACACAATCGATGTTGCTGCGCCAAATGCTCAGTGACTACTAAACTAAAGAGAATAAGAATACGTGTGAATTGAGTGTGCACAATTGCGCTACTAAATGCCGATGCCTGGTATAAAAGCATCAGCGGTAGAGGCGCTATGGGCAGTTTCGATTAAGACGCTATCTAGCGAGCAATAGTAGTATTACTTTGAAAGTCAGTTTCATTTAAGCTATCAGTTTGGTTGTTAAGCCAGCTAGTTGCAAAGTATAAGTGTTATTGTGATGTACTTTAATAAAGGCCATTTTTCCTTTATTCAATATTGGAGTTATTTATTCTACAGTTTAGTGATACGAACTTAGAAAAAGGGCAAATAAGAAGATTTGCAAGTAAATTCGTTACAATATATTAGAATAAATATCACCAAGTTTAACGTTTTTATATTGGAAATTAAAGGAGAAATTGCCAAAAATCTTTCTATCTGAACGATCGGTTGTATGGGATATATACTATATATAACCCCGATCAAAGTGATTTTTTCAGAAAATCTTCTATGATATATTAAAATATATTTCACCGAGTTTTACGTTTATACTTTCTAAATTAAGGGAGAAATGGCCAAAAATCTTTCTATCTGAACGATCGGTTGTATGGGATATAACTATATATAGCTCCGATCAAAGTGATTTTTTTTAGAAAATCTATGATATATTAAAATATATATCACCGAGTTTTACGTTTATACTTTCTAAATAGCGGCAGGAATGACCAAAATCGTCCTATCTGAACGATCGGTTGTATGGGAGATATATGTTATAGGGGTCCGATCCTACTGGATCCGACAAATGTCTAATATAATACAAAAATACATCCTTGTGCCAAATTTCATTGAGATATCTCAAAATTTGAGGGACTAGTTTGCCTTCAAACAGACAGACGGACGGACGGACAGACGGACATGGCTATATCAACTCAGTCCGTCGCCCTGATCAATTCGGTATACTTAATGGTGAGTCTATCTTCTATATTTCTCAACGTTACAAACATCGGACCAAATTTAATATACCATTTCATGTTCATGAAAGGATATAACTATATATAGCTCCGATCAACGTGATTTTTTTAGGATATCTTCTATGATATAATATATATCACCGAGTTTCACGTTTATACTTTCTAAATTGCGGCAGGAATGACCAAAATCGTCTTATCTGAACGATCGGTTGTATGGGAGATATACGTTATAGTGGTCCGATCCTACCGGATCCGACAAATGTCTAATATAATACAAAAATACATCCTTGTGCCAAATTTCATTGAGATATCTCAAAATTTGAGGGACTAGTTTGCGTTCAAACAGACAGGCGGATGGACAGACGGACCGACGGACAGACGGACATGGCTATATCAACTCAGTTCGTCGCCCTGATCAATTCGGTATACTTAATAGTGAGTCTTTCTTCTATATTTCTAAACGTTACAAACATCGGACCAAAGTTAATATACCATTTCATGTTCATGAAAGGTATAGAAATATATAATATATCTGACGCCCCGCGAAAAGAGACCCATAAATTGAAAATCCGGTTTTTTAACTAATTACAAATCAAACTTTGCTTTAGAAATTGTTAAAACCGGATATTGATATATTATTTTTGAGTTGTGAGCATGCGAAAGCTGTGTAAAATCAACGGCATTCGAATTAGAAGCGCTAAATATATTTTTTTATAGGTGTTGCCACTCAGTGTGCCTTAACGAGGTTGCCATACCTTTGAATTTTTTCAAAATTAAGGGAGATGCCAATGGGAACTAATCATATTTTTAATATTTCATAGTAGGGTTTCCACTTCTATACTTTACTCATAACCTTGTATAACCTCTTTATATTGAAATCTATGGTATTATGTGTAGTATTTATTTAGAATTTTTAGTGTTTCTATTTAACCTTATTATATAAGGGCTTGGCAAAACAGCGTCGAGGTGCGGCGGCGTTTCAGAAACATTTCTCGTTGGGAGTCTCGATTAGAATGGCCAATACAGTACACACCACCCTGTCACGGTGAGAGTGGGAGTGGGAGAAGGAATGGGAGTGAGAGTGGCAGTGGGATTGGGACTGAAGGGTAAAACGAATGAGAAAGAATAATATAAGCTTGGGAATAGATTTAGAAATGGAAGCAAAAGTAGACGAGGATAGGTTAGAAAGCGATGAAGAAAGAAACACTTTTTTAAATTTAAGGAAACGAATGTTCGGCTAGGTAAACTTTTGTTGGTACGCTATTTCTTTTAAATATCCGTTACTATCTGGGAAGCGGCTTTATATTTTTAAATCAAATTTTGTAAAGAGGTATCACGTTACCTTCTTAACACTGGGGACCTTTTGCAATGATACTGCCTGTACTTCGGGATCACTTCGAATATGTGCGGGGTCATCTCAGACCTACTACATGATCATTTCGGTATTGGCTTCAGAATTATTTTCGAACCAATTCAGTATTATTTCGCTACTTTTTGCGCGACTCACCTTGGAGGTGATTTAGGCCAAGCTTCTCTTCGAATTTACGTCGGGCTCTTTTTAAGTTTTTCCTATAAATTGGCGGAACGGGACTTACATGTTTTATACCGAATCTGAACGGCAGTTGCAAAGCAGATGAGTTTTTGCTGAAAAGGTTTTCATGGTAGAAATACACTCAGAGTATTTGCCAATTATTTCGGGACTAGCTCGGAATATATAATATAATATATATCGCGACCGTTTCTGTATTATATTGGGACTCATTCGTTACGTGACGTTTTCTGGGCAATAGATTTAATATTTTGAGACTATTTGTTATTATTTCAGCAATATTTAAAAATCATTTCGGTATTGTTACCGGGATATATTATTGTCGTTTTCGACATTATGTTGAGTCTATCTGGGCCTTTTTAGGGTCTACTTTGTGGCTTAATGGAATTGGTTTGGAGACCATTTCGGTACTATTTTAGGAACACTTCACAACAATTTTGGCACTTTTTTTCATTATGGTATTCATACAACTTGTTTTTGCTAGAGTCTTCCGGTGTAGTGGTACGAAATGGGTGGTATTGTTGGAAAATCGGTACGAACAACGAACTACTTGTTGTTGTTGGCATATACCTGCATCCTTATACTTCACCAAAGAATAATTTCATTATGGTTGCGTCGTTGAGCTTTTGAACAGCTTCAGGGAATGTTCCCTACTATCTTAACACATTAGTAGATATGTATGTTCATACACATGCATCCTAAATAAGTGGGCATGTACAAGTTTTTGCCAAAACTCTAGCCACTCTAAATAAAGGTACTAAGTACATATGTATATATATTTATATACTTATATCTTTAGATAATGATTTTTGTTACTATTGGTTCCATTTGAAAAGTATGTTTGTTTAACTAAATTTCCACTACAGTAATGTACGTGGCTAAACAAAAAGCAAAGCATAAACAATTAAGAATGTTAAAATGTTGGGCGAAATTGCAGAATGTATACCCAAGTGCAGTAAGCGAATAACCCTCACGGTATAGCGCTATCAGCGACTTCACAATTGACTGATAACAGTGAGGTGACCCTGCCGTGCAATTGCATGCCTGGGACCAGCCTGCAAAAACAACTAATATTTTTTAGTGAGACGCTCTTAACGCAACATGAGAATTTGGGGGTTGTACTTTTTATATCGAATATCTACTAGGAGACAGGGACGGCAATAAAATGTTTATAAAGCGATGTTTTTTCAATCGTGCCCTCTTTATGAAATCTACATATGAAAGGCAAATTAATGGTGACTTATAACCATATAACCATAACCAGAAAAAACAGCTGATCGAACCTACCTTATGGAAATCAATGTAATCGATTAATGGTGCCATACCATAACGCTAACGCCATAACAATACCATAGCCAGCCATATCCATAACCCAAAAATATTTGAGTTGGGGAATTTAGTAACTTTTTGTAGATTTTATTCATTGTTTTGGAGTAAGAGACTATGTTTTGTGGAATATGTTTGTAATTTTTTTGCGTTTTCTTCATTTTTATGAAATTTTCACGATTTTTAGGTTAAGGTATGTGGGTATGGTTACGACTATGGCGTTAGGGTTAAGGAAATTTAATTAGCCATTGAGGTTCCAGACAACTTCGGCCATTCATCAGTGAGAACAGAACCCAGTTTCCATTATGTTTTAATCGTTTTTATCTTTTTTTTTCACGTATGAATTTGGGAATAAGTATTTTATCGGATGTTTATCAGAGCCACGAGTTGCAAGTTGTTGCGTCCGCGGAGAGTTCGTTTAGGTGAATCTAGGCTAATCTAGAGAGCAGCAGACCACAGGTGGCCAGAGGAGGTGGTCTAACCATACTGGACAGCATCCTTTCCACTGTATCCACTATTGCGGTAACCTCCGCTTGGAAGAGGCTGCAGTGATCTGGCAGCTTAAACCTGCGGCTTTCACTGAGGTCTTGATAAAAAAACTTCTCCTCAAACTTTTCTGTCCAATTTCTACTCATCCGTGAACCAGTTACCCCATATTTGTTCCTTCCCCACTCCTCTCTCGAAGGAATGAAGGTTCTGAGGGAAAATGTTGCAACCTAGCTGGAAAAGTGGTATTTCTGAATTTCAAGCTGTAAATTTGGTAGCTCAATAGTCGGTCCGCCTGATTATGACCCGCGTCAACAAGAGGCGAACTGTGAAGTACCGCTACTTTCTTCTTTCTTTGGTTCATATAGACTTAAACAAAAAATAACTTTCCTGCAACTTAACATGCAGCCGGCTTATCTTACCAAGATGTGCATCTATAGAGGTATAGAAATGTAAACACATCCAGCAATATTTCAAATTCATTGCGGACAAAAAGAAAAATAGTTTTGTGCGTGTGGAGACAGTATTGATTGCAATATGACCACAATATAACTATGTACATATGTATGTAGATATGTATAAAAAAATGTAGCATACCTTTAGTTAGCGGTAGCAATAGATTTCAATTATTGTACAAGCTATGCCAATGCCGTTCCACCTTGCCTTCATAACTGCGCATATGCATTCCCATCTACAAACAAGGCTCAACCTTATGTACACATATGTGTGTACGTCCATACCTAAGTACATGTGCGAATATTCCAATGATAAGTTAGCTAGGTGTACTAAATATTTACGCACTCTACGCACCGCACCAGCTAAATTTCACTGTAGATCTATCTAATTATGAGCGAATGACTGAATGTATGAAACTTCGAATCGGTATTGATTTGTTGGGTATTGAGATGTACGCAGTATTGCCTGAGGCCTTTAACCGATAAAGGGTTTTTGATTAAAATGGGGAAGGTTGTACTTTTTTCGAACCAAATACTGAGAAATTATTTGAATGTCTGCATTTATTTTTGGTAAGCAGTGGCGCTCTGCCATTAAATGGGTACAGGGACTTGTACAAGACAATGTTTACTTTAGTAATGGAAATAAAATGACTCTTGAAGAGAAGAGTAGGAAATTCGTGATGTAAAGATCTTGTGGGATACTGAAACAATTATAGTGCTCTAGTGCTTCGACTTTCGGAACGGAGTTGAGCTATGTATGGAACAATTATCTTTATTGCTAAATTATAAAGGAGAACGTGAAAACCTATAGTAAAGCCGAGATCAGTCAGAATTATTGAAGAATCGTGGTTTGGTTTACTGTATGTTATATCTTATATATCTGTTGTTTAATTTGATTTTTCGACATACCGCCATTCACACCGGATCAGTTCATGCCCCGGAAAAAGAAATTTTAGGAACAAGTTTTTTCAATGAGAAGAAAATTTTTTAAGCGGGGTCGCCCCTAGGCAGTGTTTGACGAACACTCCGAGTGTATTTCTGCCATGAAGAGCTCTCAGTGAAAACGTATCTGCCTTGCAGATGCTGTTCGGAGTCGGCATAAAACATGCAGGTCCGAAAGTTGAAAGTTGCGCAGCTTAGTGCGGTCCAAGCTGCAAATGCCTCTGATTTTGTGGGTAAACAGGTCTTGGGCCATAGCCGTGACCGTAGTTATGACCCTAACCATAACCGCAGTGAGCTGTCGTAACAATAATTGTAACCCAGCCAACGTCTCTACGACATTTAACGTATGCCTCTATCCATCAAAATAGTGTAACACCATAGAAAAAACCACACCTGTTACTGTTACTGTAACCATAACTCTAGACCATGGCTCACCAAAAATATAAGGACATTATAACCGTCATCATTGCATCTCTTCTTCTATCCTATTTTTATTCTTCCCCGCTTCTCGTCCATTTACCCTTTAATTTCATTCTAATTTTACCTCTTCTTTCCAAGCCCTCTTCTACTGTTATACCGTTCCATTAAGAAATCGGTATCCCTGCGAAAAACGAATTCTCCTTTATTATGCACTGAAACATGAAGCATGACGTCATCGAGTCAGAATGCCCTTCGAGAGAAATGTTTCAAGAAAGGCTCTTCGGTCGTTGGAAGTCTGTCTCCTACCTCTTCTCTCGATAGGATGCATGTTGAGCTGTAAGAAGGTTACTTAAAAAAGACGGCACGAAATCAGTGAACAAAGACACGCCGCTGGTTGAGGCGCTATCTTCTATGCTTTCAAGGCACTGTTTGTTTTTGAATAAATTCTGGGTTTTACTTGGAACCTATAGCCCTAACGCAATTGTAAATCCTACCCTTTATTTTGAGGAGTCTGCCCACCAAAGAACGTGGTAGAGATCGTGTCAGTTATTATATTTATGAAAGGTACAAAGCGTCAGATCCGCAGAACTTCTATTGTATTAATCGTCACCGCCCTTTGCAGAACGCAATTATTAGACGAAATTGTGGAAGTAAAGCCCTTCTATAGCCACATTAGTACAGCAACACGCATTCGAAGTCCAAAGCCTTTGTCAGTAGAAGTTTATGAGGGGAGGAATTTCGAGCACATAGGCTTGTATAGATGTCAGATTCTATGGTTTGCTCGGGTTGACAAATTTTATTTTTGTTGTTCAAAGAAATCAGTTGTTGTAATTTTCATTAATCAATAACAAAGGGCATGCCATAAACAACGACCACCTTCAAGACGACCCCAAATCTCATCAAGTAGTTAGATGAGTGCATACAAAGTTTATGGAAATAAGATGCAATTATGACAGAAAATAATAAGAACAAAAAAAAATTACATAAACTAATTGTAATATCAACTTTATTTTCAAGTCTTGATGCAACCAACATGATGACCCAAACAATATGCAGATCAACAAAAGACCAACCAGTAAGACAACAGCAGCTACAACGATATGACATGATGTTGCGCACGAATATTGCCTTTTAAAGAAATGTAACATAAACGATAAAAATGTACAACATATGACAATTGCCCATAATATGAAAATTACATAAAAGCGCCACAGCGAAAATAGCAACAACAACAAATTTAATACTAGCGACAAGCCGAAAGCCGAAAGGGCAACAGACAACAAACAAAAATCTCGCATAACAATAAAAATATATACAAAATTTAGTGACAACAGCAGCAGCAAAAACAACAATAATATAATAATATGCAATCAACAAATCATTCACAAAACAATGGACAAAATGTTTAAACAATTACACATATTTTGCATGCAACCTTACAGCGCTACTTGCAACTGCAACCCGCGCTCGTTGTGGCGCTACAATGTTATAGCTGTCAGGTTTTGAGGTAGAGAAGTAGGTGGTAATCCATGTGCAGTGGAAAGAGTAGCTGCAGTAAATAAGCTTTAACTTATTTGTTTTGCGGAAGAAGAAGTCGTTTAGCGAATATATTTTTTTTGTTTATTGATTATACCCAGTAGTGTCAACTTAAATTTTGTTTTATTATTGTTTAAAACGAATGGGGATTTGTTCTCGAAAAGTTATTGATTTGTTTTCGAAAATTTATCGGTTTGCTATCAAAAAGTTCCCGGTTCAACATCGAGTTTTTATTGGAGTACTATCAATTTTTTATTGGCGTTTTATCGATTTTTTATCGATGACTCACAGTAGTAGATTTTGCTGATAACGTTTAACGTACTTGCTCTCGACTAATAGACTTTCGCTTTTAGTATAGTGATGTCTCGAGTTATGGTGCAACTGCTTAGTCCAGCTTCAGCCATATTAGCAGTTTGTGCGCGGCCTATGTACGGTAGATACTGCCTGACCAGTTTACTTGTGCTATTTGGGTTATCCTCTCTGCGGGTTACTTATAAGGTAAGATAGCGAGTCCCCTTTTCGGCTATGTCCATTGGGTAGTCGCCATTTACCGACACGTTCTTATTTTTGATAAGTAATATTTACAGACCGAAGATCCTAACATCTGGAATTGGACTATCGGGTCACCACCTTACTTGCCATTTAGTAATGTACAGTTGGGAGATCGTCAAACCTATAATCTTCTGTCGAATTTACACGACATAACTTACTTAATTGGCGCTTAACCGTTTAAATCTTTTTCCACCTGGTCCTTCCAGCGGAGTGGGGGCCGCCCTCTACCTCTGCTTCCATAGGCGGGTTCCGATAGAAACATTTTCTTGGCCGGAGCGTCATATTTCATTCCCATAACATAGCCAAGCCAGCGCAGCCGATGCGTTTTAATTCGCTGCACTGTGTTGATGTCTGCGTAGAGTTCGGTTAAATCTTCTTCGGTACTCGCCATCGCCAACACGTAGAAGTCCATTAATCTTTCGAAGAACTCCCAGAGCCGCTTCATCTGATGTTGTCATGGTTCATGCTTCTGCACCATATAGCAGGATGGGTACGATAAGTGACTTGTAGAGTATGATTTTCGTGTGCCCAGAGAGGGCTTTACTTTTCAATTGTCTACCTAGTACAAAGTAGCATTTATTGGCAAGAGTTATTCTTCGCTGGATTTCAGAACAGATGTTGCTGTTATTATAGGCGGCATCCTCCTTTTCTGAGGTGGAAATTTTATATCGTAGTGATAGTTTTGGCAGCTGAGAAATATGTCTCACACAGCAACTTAGATAAGCCGAAAATCGGTCTGTTAGAGAATGTGTGGGAGTGGGTGGACAAATTATAGTTGTGGGCGGTGTGATATGGTCGACACTTGACTGTAGTACATATTGTAAAGCCCATTTACTTCATGCCTTTTCACACAAAAAGTTCTCATATTAGTTTCAAGGTTGCAGACATTCTATGAATATTACGTTAAATTGAAATCCTTAATGTCTTATTTAAGGTTGTTAGCCGACAATTGAGTTTTTGTCTTTGAACACAGTAGAATCCCGAAATAGTCTCTAAATTCATTCAGAAATAACCCTGAACTGACCCCCGATGAACCTCGACACTTTCTTAAAAATTACCTACATTCCATTTTCATAAAATCTTTCGAAATTACCCCGAACTTATACAAATTTGACCTTTAATTATCCCCCATTTATGTACATATGTATGTGTTTAAGTATATGATTGACATAAGTAGATATATGAGTTGTATGTGGGCTTTCGTATTGTCGTGCATATAAAATGCGTCACAAATGCATTTGTCATTTTTGTCAATTTTCGTCCATCATATTTATTGTGTTGAAGTAAACAATTCCACTTTTAACTACAATGGCAAAGATGAAAGCGGCGCTAAATTTACGACTGCATTATGGGTGATCTATAGAATTGTAAATTTGCATTTATGGCGTTCCATTGAGCCATCCAGCTCTGGATCACAATCAAATCTCATTGGAACCATCCTATTCTATGAATTGTATGCGGAGAGAACAACCCTAATGTAATTATTTTATTTTATTTACTGCTTTTAAATGTATGAAAACATTTATTTGAAGCATTTTTAAATTTTTTATAATTTATTTAGGCTGGGTGCGAGTTCGCGTAAATTTAAGTACCTAAACTAATATTCCACTGGAACTTTCCAGCATTGCAATAATTTAGGAAAAAGCTGTCAAAACTGTGCGAGTTGATTTAAAACTTTAAATTGTTTATTTCTGCTAAGAAAATAATAACAATACGGGAAATTTGGCATTTTTGATGCGTTTTCACGCTTAAAAAGAACAGAGGTAAGTGACTATCCCCAGATAGCAGTTCAAGAAAATGCAGTGGCTCCGTTTTATAAGGCTTTTTTTCGGACATAGTGGAGCACGTGCACAATGATCTTTTCCACAATCTCGAATTCAATAATGTGATGTTGGTATGTCTCCAATAACTTCTTTCTGCCAGTTAGTGTACTTGTCTGTCAAATATGTTCAGATTGCGGTCCATATTTGAGAAGGATCCAATTTTTGTGCCGTCAAGATCAGCTTGAACAAAATTGAGCTCACCATCACGTACAATCGATCGGACCTTAATCGCGGCAGGGATCATCGCTCTATGATCTGTGATTTACTTAAATTGAATGGACAAGAGCTATTTATTTGCATATACAATCAATATTTTTGTTTTTCAAATTTGACATTTGAATTAAGGTTGAAAAGTATGCTCATAAAAATTCTAAATTTTTATTTTGCACTGCCTTACCGACAGTTTCCAGTGATTTAGGTTTTTTCTCTATTTAGGTAGAAGCTTGGGTTAACTCCCACACAGCCTTAATAATTTGGGAAACATTTTATACAACGCGACATCAGGACTAGCAAGGCGACAGCTGTTTCGATTATACTTTGTAAATCTCTTCAAAGCCTTTTCTCCCGGGAGTGGGATTTGAACTCGCACTCCTACGAAGGTTGAATTGTTACAAACGCATCCAGCCACGTCATGCCTTGTCCGTCCTGATGTCACGTTGTTTAAATGTTTCCCAAATTATTAAATACATTATAAAGTAATTATTTTATGTCCTTAATAATTTGTTTGCAGACTAAAAAGTTAAAGTATTTGTTGTCGAGTGAACAAAATTTGTTAAATGTCTGATGCCGTAATGCATTTATTTGTAAGTGCTACCAAGTAAAAAGGGTTAGTTCTAAAAACCTAGTAAAGCCATTACCTGGAGCAAGATTGCGTACGATTACTGGCGAGTATAACTATGTCCAGGGAGAAGTGGTATGTGAAGTCTTAATTGGGGAGGTCATGGTTCTACACAAATTCGTTGTGGCAGAGATGGTTGATGAAGTCATATTGGGAGTGGATTTCTTAGTTGACTATGACATCAACATCGATATGCAGAAAAGGGTGATGCATTATAAGAACCAGGATATACCACTTAACTTCAGTTTGCAGAAAGGATTCCATAGTAAACGAGTACTGGTGGAGAAGACTCGACAAAAACCACGGAAGTCAAAGGCAATGGTTGATATATTGAATGGGCCAAATAAAGCAAAATTAAAAGTACCTGCGAAAGAATTACTAGCATTGACAAAACCTAATGGACGCACGAAAACGAAGCAACGAATTTCCGAGAAAGAATGCGAGGGTAGTTTCAAGCCGGAGCGCACTACTGTTGTGAAAGGTGGGAACTATACTGATTATGAGATGCCAATCCATCAAGCGCAAGCTCTACGAAGTAGTTCATTGGCCAGACAACAGAGTGTGAGGGAACGGTCTAGGGTAATGAGTAGTGAGATCAGACACTGGCATGACAAGAACTTTAATTCGGAAGGTTTCTTGGAGGGAGATTTGGTACTGCTATACAACCCTCACCGGCGGAAAGGTGTTCCATCCAAATATCGGTGCAGTTGGGAAGGCCAGTACAGAGTTGTGAAGACGATCAGTGATGTCATCTACCGCATACAAGCAATTGGGAAATCACGAAATAGAAGAGTGGTACATTTGGCGATGCTAGCAGCGTTTAGATCGAGAGATTTACCTGATCGGGACGATCAGATTTAGGTGGAGGGCAGTGTTACGAATATTAGCAAAACTAAGGGGTGCTGCCATCTCTAGGTCGATGCTAAGCAGTGACGTGAATTCACATCAATAATTCAATCATTATGTATCTACATCAGGGCTATTCATTTCATAGCACAATTGTGCCCTCTCAATTCACACGCATATGATTCGCTCTGCCGTCGATAATCGAGTTAGTCGTCGCTTGGCACTTGGCGTAGCAACATCGGTTATGGGAATCGGCTGATCGGTATAAAAATATGTATGAAAAACCATGCGCGATACATATGCTTGTTGGTAGCTCGTTGCTTGCTAGTAAGCGAGTAAATGAAAAATCAATTCCCCCGCACGACGATTGCGCTCTCACCAATACAGGTGCACTTTCAGTTTTGAAAAGCCCTGATCTACATAAACGAATCAATAATGGCGTCTACACACATGTACGTATACGAGCCGCGGAGAAACAATGCACAAACACATGCATATATCTTATCTGAGTTGTCACAAAGGAGGGCAATAATTTGTGCAAGTATTACTCAAATGAGAAGTTATACATCTGGAGTTGTAGCTGAGAAATTTATAACTAACTAAGTAAAATTCCGAAAGCACCTATAAGATGCCACGAGGAAATCACAGATTATAAAACAGGCATCGGCATTTTGGAAATGCAGGTGTATTAGTGAGAGCGCGATAGTCGCGCACATCACTTGATGCATCGGTTTGCTTAGTTCGTTCGTTTATTAGAAAGCAACAAGACAAAATCATTTGTTATTATATTTTTAATGCGCAAAATGGGAAGCAAAAGGTTTATACAATTAAATACGTTGTATTTGCGCAAAAGGGTTAGTCAACATTAATATTTTTCGCTTGTGCGCATTGAAAAAATTAACAAACGATCTTCGCTTGTTGCTTGCTAATAACATTCGTTAACGTTGCGAGCGACGCACACAATCGATGTTGCTGCGCCAAATGCTCAGTGACTACTAAACTAAAGAGAATAAGAATACGTGTGAATTGAGTGTGCACAATTGCGCTACTAAATGCCGATGCCTGGTATAAAAGCATCAGCGGTAGAGGCGCTATGGGCAGTTTCGATTAAGACGCTATCTAGCGAGCAATAGTAGTATTACTTTGAAAGTCAGTTTCATTTAAGCTATCAGTTTGGTTGTTAAGCCAGCTAGTTGCAAAGTATAAGTGTTATTGTGATGTACTTTAATAAAGGCCATTTTTCCTTTATTCAATATTGGAGTTATTTATTCTACAGTTTAGTGATACGAACTTAGAAAAAGGGCAAATAAGAAGATTTGCAAGTAAATTCGTTACAATATATTAGAATAAATATCACCAAGTTTAACGTTTTTATATTGGAAATTAAAGGAGAAATTGCCAAAAATCTTTCTATCTGAACGATCGGTTGTATGGGATATATACTATATATAACCCCGATCAAAGTGATTTTTTCAGAAAATCTTCTATGATATATTAAAATATATTTCACCGAGTTTTACGTTTATACTTTCTAAATTAAGGGAGAAATGGCCAAAAATATTTCTATCTGAACGATCGGTTGTATGGGATATAACTATATATAGCTCCGATCAAAGTGATTTTTTTTAGAAAATCTATGATATATTAAAATATATATCACCGAGTTTTACGTTTATACTTTCTAAATAGCGGCAGGAATGACCAAAATCGTCCTATCTGAACGATCGGTTGTATGGGAGATATATGTTATAGGGGTCCGATCCTACTGGATCCGACAAATGTCTAATATAATACAAAAATACATCCTTGTGCCAAATTTCATTGAGATATCTCAAAATTTGAGGGACTAGTTTGCCTTCAAACAGACAGACGGACGGACGGACAGACGGACATGGCTATATCAACTCAGTCCGTCGCCCTGATCAATTCGGTATACTTAATGGTGAGTCTATCTTCTATATTTCTCAACGTTACAAACATCGGACCAAATTTAATATACCATTTCATGTTCATGAAAGGATATAACTATATATAGCTCCGATCAACGTGATTTTTTTAGGATATCTTCTATGATATAATATATATCACCGAGTTTCACGTTTATACTTTCTAAATTGCGGCAGGAATGACCAAAATCGTCTTATCTGAACGATCGGTTGTATGGGAGATATACGTTATAGTGGTCCGATCCTACCGGATCCGACAAATGTCTAATATAATACAAAAATACATCCTTGTGCCAAATTTCATTGAGATATCTCAAAATTTGAGGGACTAGTTTGCGTTCAAACAGACAGGCGGATGGACAGACGGACCGACGGACAGACGGACATGGCTATATCAACTCAGTTCGTCGCCCTGATCAATTCGGTATACTTAATAGTGAGTCTTTCTTCTATATTTCTAAACGTTACAAACATCGGACCAAAGTTAATATACCATTTCATGTTCATGAAAGGTATAGAAATATATAATATATCTGACGCCCCGCGAAAAGAGACCCATAAATTGAAAATCCGGTTTTTTAACTAATTACAAATCAAACTTTGCTTTAGAAATTGTTAAAACCGGATATTGATATATTATTTTTGAGTTGTGAGCATGCGAAAGCTGTGTAAAATCAACGGCATTCGAATTAGAAGCGCTAAATATATTTTTTTATAGGTGTTGCCACTCAGTGTGCCTTAACGAGGTTGCCATACCTTTGAATTTTTTCAAAATTAAGGGAGATGCCAATGGGAACTAATCATATTTTTAATATTTCATAGTAGGGTTTCCACTTCTATACTTTACTCATAACCTTGTATAACCTCTTTATATTGAAATCTATGGTATTATGTGTAGTATTTATTTAGAATTTTTAGTGTTTCTATTTAACCTTATTATATAAGGGCTTGGCAAAACAGCGTCGAGGTGCGGCGGCGTTTCAGAAACATTTCTCGTTGGGAGTCTCGATTAGAATGGCCAATACAGTACACACCACCCTGTCACGGTGAGAGTGGGAGTGGGAGAAGGAATGGGAGTGAGAGTGGCAGTGGGATTGGGACTGAAGGGTAAAACGAATGAGAAAGAATAATATAAGCTTGGGAATAGATTTAGAAATGGAAGCAAAAGTAGACGAGGATAGGTTAGAAAGCGATGAAGAAAGAAACACTTTTTTAAATTTAAGGAAACGAATGTTCGGCTAGGTAAACTTTTGTTGGTACGCTATTTCTTTTAAATATCCGTTACTATCTGGGAAGCGGCTTTATATTTTTAAATCAAATTTTGTAAAGAGGTATCACGTTACCTTCTTAACACTGGGGACCTTTTGCAATGATACTGCCTGTACTTCGGGATCACTTCGAATATGTGCGGGGTCATCTCAGACCTACTACATGATCATTTCGGTATTGGCTTCAGAATTATTTTCGAACCAATTCAGTATTATTTCGCTACTTTTTGCGCGACTCACCTTGGAGGTGATTTAGGCCAAGCTTCTCTTCGAATTTACGTCGGGCTCTTTTTAAGTTTTTCCTATAAATTGGCGGAACGGGACTTACATGTTTTATACCGAATCTGAACGGCAGTTGCAAAGCAGATGAGTTTTTGCTGAAAAGGTTTTCATGGTAGAAATACACTCAGAGTATTTGCCAATTATTTCGGGACTAGCTCGGAATATATAATATAATATATATCGCGACCGTTTCTGTATTATATTGGGACTCATTCGTTACGTGACGTTTTCTGGGCAATAGATTTAATATTTTGAGACTATTTGTTATTATTTCAGCAATATTTAAAAATCATTTCGGTATTGTTACCGGGATATATTATTGTCGTTTTCGACATTATGTTGAGTCTATCTGGGCCTTTTTAGGGTCTACTTTGTGGCTTAATGGAATTGGTTTGGAGACCATTTCGGTACTATTTTAGGAACACTTCACAACAATTTTGGCACTTTTTTTCATTATGGTATTCATACAACTTGTTTTTGCTAGAGTCTTCCGGTGTAGTGGTACGAAATGGGTGGTATTGTTGGAAAATCGGTACGAACAACGAACTACTTGTTGTTGTTGGCATATACCTGCATCCTTATACTTCACCAAAGAATAATTTCATTATGGTTGCGTCGTTGAGCTTTTGAACAGCTTCAGGGAATGTTCCCTACTATCTTAACACATTAGTAGATATGTATGTTCATACACATGCATCCTAAATAAGTGGGCATGTACAAGTTTTTGCCAAAACTCTAGCCACTCTAAATAAAGGTACTAAGTACATATGTATATATATTTATATACTTATATCTTTAGATAATGATTTTTGTTACTATTGGTTCCATTTGAAAAGTATGTTTGTTTAACTAAATTGCCACTACAGTAATGTACGTGGCTAAACAAAGAGCAAAGCATAAACAATTAAGAATGTTAAAATGTTGGGCGAAATTGCAGAATGTATACCCAAGTGCAGTAAGCGAATAACCCTCACGGTATAGCGCTATCAGCGACTTCACAATTGACTGATAACAGTGAGGTGACCCTGCCGTGCAATTGCATGCCTGGGACCAGCCTGCAAAAACAACTAATATTTTTTAGTGAGACGCTCTTAACGCAACATGAGAATTTGGGGGTTGTACTTTTTATATCGAATATCTACTAGGAGACAGGGACGGCAATAAAATGTTTATAAAGCGATGTTTTTTCAATCGTGCCCTCTTTATGAAATCTACATATGAAAGGCAAATTAATGGTGACTTATAACCATATAACCATAACCAGAAAAAACAGCTGATCGAACCTACCTTATGGAAATCAATGTAATCGATTAATGGTGCCATACCATAACGCTAACGCCATAACAATACCATAGCCAGCCATATCCATAACCCAAAAATATTTGAGTTGGGGAATTTAGTAACTTTTTGTAGATTTTATTCATTGTTTTGGAGTAAGAGACTATGTTTTGTGGAATATGTTTGTAATTTTTTTGCGTTTTCTTCATTTTTATGAAATTTTCACGATTTTTAGGTTAAGGTATGTGGGTATGGTTACGACTATGGCGTTAGGGTTAAGGAAATTTAATTAGCCATTGAGGTTCCAGACAACTTCGGCCATTCATCAGTGAGAACAGAACCCAGTTTCCATTATGTTTTAATCGTTTTTATCTTTTTTTTTCACGTATGAATTTGGGAATAAGTATTTTATCGGATGTTTATCAGAGCCACGAGTTGCAAGTTGTTGCGTCCGCGGAGAGTTCGTTTAGGTGAATCTAGGCTAATCTAGAGAGCAGCAGACCACAGGTGGCCAGAGGAGGTGGTCTAACCATACTGGACAGCATCCTTTCCACTGTATCCACTATTGCGGTAACCTCCGCTTGGAAGAGGCTGCAGTGATCTGGCAGCTTAAACCTGCGGCTTTCACTGAGGTCTTGATAAAAAAACTTCTCCTCAAACTTTTCTGTCCAATTTCTACTCATCCGTGAACCAGTTACCCCATATTTGTTCCTTCCCCACTCCTCTCTCGAAGGAATGAAGGTTCTGAGGGAAAATGTTGCAACCTAGCTGGAAAAGTGGTATTTCTGAATTTCAAGCTGTAAATTTGGTAGCTCAATAGTCGGTCCGCCTGATTATGACCCGCGTCAACAAGAGGCGAACTGTGAAGTACCGCTACTTTCTTCTTTCTTTGGTTCATATAGACTTAAACAAAAAATAACTTTCCTGCAACTTAACATGCAGCCGGCTTATCTTACCAAGATGTGCATCTGGGTATAGAGGTATAGAAATGTAAACACATCCAGCAATATTTCAAATTCATTGCGGACAAAAAGAAAAATAGTTTTGTGCGTGTGGAGACAGTATTGATTGCAATATGACCACAATATAACTATGTACATATGTATGTAGATATGTATAAAAAAATGTAGCATACCTTTAGTTAGCGGTAGCAATAGATTTCAATTATTGTACAAGCTATGCCAATGCCGTTCCACCTTGCCTTCATAACTGCGCATATGCATTCCCATCTACAAACAAGGCTCAACCTTATGTACACATATGTGTGTACGTCCATACCTAAGTACATGTGCGAATATTCCAATGATAAGTTAGCTAGGTGTACTAAATATTTACGCACTCTACGCACCGCACCAGCTAAATTTCACTGTAGATCTATCTAATTATGAGCGAATGACTGAATGTATGAAACTTCGAATCGGTATTGATTTGTTGGGTATTGAGATGTACGCAGTATTGCCTGAGGCCTTTAACCGATAAAGGGTTTTTGATTAAAATGGGGAAGGTTGTACTTTTTTCGAACCAAATACTGAGAAATTATTTGAATGTCTGCATTTATTTTTGGTAAGCAGTGGCGCTCTGCCATTAAATGGGTACAGGGACTTGTACAAGACAATGTTTACTTTAGTAATGGAAATAAAATGACTCTTGAAGAGAAGAGTAGGAAATTCGTGATGTAAAGATCTTGTGGGATACTGAAACAATTATAGTGCTCTAGTGCTTCGACTTTCGGAACGGAGTTGAGCTATGTATGGAACAATTATCTTTATTGCTAAATTATAAAGGAGAACGTGAAAACCTATAGTAAAGCCGAGATCAGTCAGAATTATTGAAGAATCGTGGTTTGGTTTACTGTATGTTATATCTTATATATCTGTTGTTTAATTTGATTTTTCGACATACCGCCATTCACACCGGATCAGTTCATGCCCCGGAAAAAGAAATTTTAGGAACAAGTTTTTTCAATGAGAAGAAAATTTTTTTAAGCGGGGTCGCCCCTAGGCAGTGTTTGACGAACACTCCGAGTGTATTTCTGCCATGAAGAGCTCTCAGTGAAAACGTATCTGCCTTGCAGATGCTGTTCGGAGTCGGCATAAAACATGCAGGTCCGAAAGTTGAAAGTTGCGCAGCTTAGTGCGGTCCAAGCTGCAAATGCCTCTGATTTTGTGGGTAAACAGGTCTTGGGCCATAGCCGTGACCGTAGTTATGACCCTAACCATAACCGCAGTGAGCTGTCGTAACAATAATTGTAACCCAGCCAACGTCTCTACGACATTTAACGTATGCCTCTATCCATCAAAATAGTGTAACACCATAGAAAAACCACACCTGTTACTGTTACTGTAACCATAACTCTAGACCATGGCTCACCAAAAATATAAGGACATTATAACCGTCATCATTGCATCTCTTCTTCTATCCTATTTTTATTCTTCCCCGCTTCTCGTCCATTTACCCTTTAATTTCATTCTAATTTTACCTCTTCTTTCCAAGCCCTCTTCTACTGTTATACCGTTCCATTAAGAAATCGGTATCCCTGCGAAAAACGAATTCTCCTTTATTATGCACTGAAACATGAAGCATGACGTCATCGAGTCAGAATGCCCTTCGAGAGAAATGTTTCAAGAAAGGCTCTTCGGTCGTTGGAAGTCTGTCTCCTACCTCTTCTCTCGATAGGATGCATGTTGAGCTGTAAGAAGGTTACTTAAAAAAGACGGCACGAAATCAGTGAACAAAGACACGCCGCTGGTTGAGGCGCTATCTTCTATGCTTTCAAGGCACTGTTTGTTTTTGAATAAATTCTGGGTTTTACTTGGAACCTATAGCCCTAACGCAATTGTAAATCCTACCCTTTATTTTGAGGAGTCTGCCCACCAAAGAACGTGGTAGAGATCGTGTCAGTTATTATATTTATGAAAGGTACAAAGCGTCAGATCCGCAGAACTTCTATTGTATTAAGCGTCACCGCCCTTTGCAGAACGCAATTATTAGACGAAATTGTGGAAGTAAAGCCCTTCTATAGCCACATTAGTGCAGCAACACGCATTCGAAGTCCAAAGCCTTTGTCAGTAGAAGTTTATGAGGGGAGGAATTTCGAGCACATAGGCTTGTATAGATGTCAGATTCTATGGTTTGCTCGGGTTGACAAATTTTATTTTTGTTGTTCAAAGAAATCAGTTGTTGTAATTTTCATTAATCAATAACAAAGGGCATGCCATAAACAACGACCACCTTCAAGACGACCCCAAATCTCATCAAGTAGTTAGATGAGTGCATACAAAGTTTATGGAAATAAGATGCAATTATGACAGAAAATAATAAGAACAAAAAAAAATTACATAAACTAATTGTAATATCAACTTTATTTTCAAGTCTTGATGCAACCAACATGATGACCCAAACAATATGCAGATCAACAAAAGACCAACCAGTAAGACAACAGCAGCTACAACGATATGACATGATGTTGCGCACGAATATTGCCTTTTAAAGAAATAGTAACATAAACGATAAAAATGTACAACATATGACAATTGCCCATAATATGAAAATTACATAAAAGCGCCACAGCGAAAATAGCAACAACAACAAATTTAATACTAGCGACAAGCCGAAAGCCGAAAGGCAACAGACAACAAACAAAAATCTCGCATAACAATAAAAATATATACAAAATTTAGTGACAACAGCAGCAGCAAAAACAACAATAATATAATAATATGCAATCAACAAATCATTCACAAAACAATGGACAAAATGTTTAAACAATTACACATATTTTGCATGCAACCTTACAGCGCTACTTGCAACTGCAACCCGCGCTCGTTGTGGCGCTACAATGTTATAGCTGTCAGGTTTTGAGGTAGAGAAGTAGGTGGTAATCCATGTGCAGTGGAAAGAGTAGCTGCAGTAAATAAGCTTTAACTTATTGTTTTGCGGAAGAAGAAGTCGTTTAGCGAATATATTTTTTTTGTTTATTGATTATACCCAGTAGTGTCAACTTAAATTTTGTTTTATTATTGTTTAAAACGAATGGGGATTTGTTCTCGAAAAGTTATTGATTTGTTTTCGAAAATTTATCGGTTTGCTATCAAAAAGTTCCCGGTTCAACATCGAGTTTTTATTGGAGTACTATCAATTTTTTATTGGCGTTTTATCGATTTTTTATCGATGACTCACAGTAGTAGATTTTGCTGATAACGTTTAACGTACTTGCTCTCGACTAATAGACTTTCGCTTTTAGTATAGTGATGTCTCGAGTTATGGTGCAACTGCTTAGTCCAGCTTCAGCCATATTAGCAGTTTGTGCGCGGCCTATGTACGGTAGATACTGCCTGACCAGTTTACTTGTGCTATTTGGGTTATCCTCTCTGCGGGTTACTTATAAGGTAAGATAGCGAGTCCCCTTTTCGGCTATGTCCATTGGGTAGTCGCCATTTACCGACACGTTCTTATTTTTGATAAGTAATATTTACAGACCGAAGATCCTAACATCTGGAATTGGACTATCGGGTCACCACCTTACTTGCCATTTAGTAATGTACAGTTGGGAGATCGTCAAACCTATAATCTTCTGTCGAATTTACACGACATAACTTACTTAATTGGCGCTTAACCGTTTAAATCTTTTTCCACCTGGTCCTTCCCGCGGAGTGGGGGCCGCCCTCTACCTCTGCTTCCATAGGCGGGTTCCGATAGAAACATTTTCTTGGCCGGAGCGTCATATTTCATTCCCATAACATAGCCAAGCCAGCGCAGCCGATGCGTTTTAATTCGCTGCACTGTGTTGATGTCTGCGTAGAGTTCGGTTAAATCTTCTTCGGTACTCGCCATCGCCAACACGTAGAAGTCCATTAATCTTTCGAAGAACTCCCAGAGCCGCTTCATCTGATGTTGTCATGGTTCATGCTTCTGCACCATATAGCAGGATGGGTACGATAAGTGACTTGTAGAGTATGATTTTCGTGTGCCCAGAGAGGGCTTTACTTTTCAATTGTCTACCTAGTACAAAGTAGCATTTATTGGCAAGAGTTATTCTTCGCTGGATTTCAGAACAGATGTTGCTGTTATTATAGGCGGCATCCTCCTTTTCTGAGGTGGAAATTTTATATCGTAGTGATAGTTTTGGCAGCTGAGAAATATGTCTCACACAGCAACTTAGATAAGCCGAAAATCGGTCTGTTAGAGAATGTGTGGGAGTGGGTGGACAAATTATAGTTGTGGGCGGTGTGATATGGTCGACACTTGACTGTAGTACATATTGTAAAGCCCATTTACTTCATGCCTTTTCACACAAAAAGTTCTCATATTAGTTTCAAGGTTGCAGACATTCTATGAATATTACGTTAAATTGAAATCCTTAATGTCTTATTTAAGGTTGTTAGCCGACAATTGAGTTTTTGTCTTTGAACACAGTAGAATCCCGAAATAGTCTCTAAATTCATTCAGAAATAACCCTGAACTGACCCCCGATGAACCTCGACACTTTCTTAAAAATTACCTACATTCCATTTTCATAAAATCTTTCGAAATTACCCCGAACTTATACAAATTTGACCTTTAATTATCCCGAAACGACCAAGGAATGACCCTACACTGACCTCGAAATTATAACGGAGGTACTCCGAAATAGTTCCTCAAATCGTCCCCGAATGACCCTGGGGAACCACAATTGATTCCATCCCCCATCGGGTTAGGGGGTCAGAATATACGCGCGGTAGGTATGCCTGTCGTAAGAGGCGAATAAAATACCAGATACAAGGGGCTGTGTAGCGCAGCCCTTCAGGTTGCCAGCGCAATATATAGCTTCTCCAAACAAAATTGTCAACCTCACCTTTCCGCGGCGAATCCTGTTTCACTAACCGACGAGGATCTGGCGACCCCAAGCTTCTCATGAAACTTGGGGGTGGGGAGGGAGGGATGGCCTGAAGGCTTAATTTGGCCACATAAATCGTTCTCGAGATGGTCGTGCTAGCACCTTAATGGTGCTGTGTTACCGGAGCGTACCGGATCTGTATCCGGCAAAGGACCATCACATCAATAAAACTACCCAAAGCCTTCGGAGAGCAACCGTATCGCTATAACAACAACAGCAACTGATTCCCAAAATGTGCACGAAATATCACCCAAAACCATTCCAAAATTACCCCGAAATAGTTCCACTACGATCCTTATGTGACCCCGAAATGATATTGAAACACTCCTGAAATAGTCCCTAAATTATCCCGAAAACCATTCCTCAGCTCACCATATGAACTAATAACTCCGAATGATGCTTTATCACATCACGGAATGACACCGAGATCTTGCTCCAGGCACTACTCACAGGGGAGCGCCAGAAGGTCCGCAAAGCAGAACTTCCTGGATAGTTTGTATTTTTATTATACCTTACAATAGGAATTATTAAAAAATGCTTTAACAAGAACTGTCAAACGTGAATCCAAATTTCGAGACACTCTCTGTAAAAAGAAATAGAAAAAGCGAAGTATCCTCGTAAAAAATGGGATATTAATATAGTAAAACGTGAAAGGAGGTGCCGGAAAATCGGCTAGAGATATTGTTCTTTCCGCAGAATGTGAAATTTCTCGCGTCATGAAAAGTTTTCTCGATCGTCTCCAACAAAAAATACGTACAAGACTTACACGACTAATTTACCTTAATTTTATATTTGGATTTTTCTTCGAAGTTGGGAATTTGTTAAACAGGAATAATAACGACGAAATTGTAAGGACTTGGGTGAATTTTATAATACAGATTTCGATGGAACAGAACTTTTTATCGAAATATGTGTCTGCAAGATATTACTTCGCAGTAGAAAAGAAATTGAACCTAAAACTCCGTTAGAATTACTTACGTTTAAAATCGCGTATGGGGAAGATTTTTTTCCAAACTTGACTATCTCAATATTACTAACGTATATTATTACTAATGTATTATAATCATATTATTATTAAATATGTATTTGAGTCTAATTATAGATGATATCTTCAGCCCATGATAAAAATATAGGAAGGTAAAACCATTCTCTCTTGCCGGCCGACGTAATGATTTTTTGATTTTTAAAAAAATTTTAAACTCTCTCTCAAAAACTTTGTGGAAATCCCAAACCAAAGTATACAAACACAAATTTTAGTATGTTTGACTTTACAAATGCCCGATAAAAAATAAAAATAATATATGTAGATCGAAAATTTGGTATGCATTTTTATACTCAGCGTGCTTTGCACACAGAGTATATTAACATTGATTGGATAATGGTTGGTTGTACAGGTATAAAGGAATGAAGATAGATATGGCTTCCATATATCAAAATCATCAGTATCGAAAACAAATTTTATTGAGTCATGTCCGTCGTCCGTCCGTCCGTCTGTTCGTTAACACGATAACTTAAGTAAATTTTGATTGTATGTAGGTTCCTGAGCACCCATCTCAGATCCATATTTAAAATGAACGAAATCGGACTACAACCACGCCCACTTTTTTGATATCGAAAAATTCGAAAAACGGAAAAAGTGTGATAATTCATTACCAAAGACGGATACAGCGATGAAACTTGGTAGCTACGTTCACCTTATGGCGCAAAATAGAAAATTAATAAAATTTTGGACAATGGGCGTGTCACCGCCCACTTTGAAAAGAAGGTAATTTAAAAGTTTTGCAAGCCCTAATTTGGCAGTCGTTGAAGATATCATGATGAAATTTGGCACGAACTTTACTCCTATTACTGTATGTGAGCTAAATAAAAATTAGCGAAATGGGATGACGAACATCCCCCTTTTTAAAAAAATTTTTTTTAAAAGTCTAATTTTAACAAAAAATTTAATATCTTTACAGTATATAAGTAAATCATGTCAACATTCCACTCCAGTAATGATATGGTGCAACAAGATACAAAAATATTAGAAAATTTCGTGACTCCGCCCTTTTTACTTTGTCTAGAATACTTTTAATGCCATAAGTCGAACAAAAATTTACCAATCCTTGTGAAATTTAGTAGCGGCATAGATTCTATGACGATAACTGTTTTCTGTCAAAATGGGTGCAATCGGTTGAAGCCACGCCCAGTTTTTATACAAAGTCCACCGCCTGTCCTTCCGCTCTTAGCCGTTAACACGATAACTTGAGCAAAAATCGATATATCTTTACTAAACTTAGTTCATGTACTTATCTGAACTCACTTTATCTTGGTATAAAAGATGGCCGAAATCGGACTATTACCACGACCACTTTTTCGATATCGATAATTACGAAAATTGAAAAAAGGCCATAATTCTATACCAAACATGAAAAAAGGGATGAAACATGGTAATTGGATTGGGTTATTTACGCAAACTGTGAAGTTAAAAAAAAACTTTGTAAAATGTGTGTGACACCAACCATATTAAGTAGAAGAAAATGAAAAGGTTTTGAAGGGCGAAAACAAAAGCCCTTGGAATCTTGGCAGAAATATTCTTCGTGGTATTATATATATATATATATAAACTTGCTTTTACAACCCTCATTAATATCCTTTATGGCGTTATCTCGAAAAGGCGTCCACCTATAGAACTAAGGCCCACTCCCTTTTAAAATACTCATTAACACCTTTCATTTGATACCCATATCGTACAAACGCATTCTTGAGTCACCCCTGGTTTACCTTTATGGCGATATCTCGGAAAGGCGTCCATCTATAGATCTAAGGCCCACTCCCTTTTAAAATACTCATTATCACCTTTCATTTGATACCCCTATCGTACAAACGCATTCTAGAGTCAACCCTGATCCACCTTTATGGCGATATCCCGAAATGGCGTCCACCTGTAGAACTGTGGCACACTCCCTTTTAAAATACTCTTCAATACCTTCCGTTTGATACCCTTGTCATACAAACACATTCCAGGGTTACGCTAGGTTAATTTTCCTGCATGTTGATTTTCCCTTATTTGGTCTTCAAAGCTCTCAGCTGAGTATGTAATGTTCGATTATACCCGAACTTAGCCTTAGTTACTTGTTTTTAGTTCGGTTTTATAGTTTTTTTTTTTTTTATTTTGTACGATTTAACCATGCATGGTCATAATTTGCTCATACCAACATTCAACTTACTTCCATCATTAGAGATGTTGCAGGTTTTGGCAACTAGACGATTCGCCTAGTCCAACTGGGGAATATTAATTTGTGGAAGTTGAATTTTTCCGACACCTTTTCCCCACAATTTGGCGTAAAGCGGAATATCCCGATTTTGTTTTAATGACATACAGAGAGCAGCGCACATATACATTTTCCTGTTCATCATTGACAGAACTGGGCGGCTTAGACTTTTTCCCGTCCGTCCATGTATGGCTGGGGCCATACGTAGAGATCAAAGTCGGGGCAGAGTAGTGTGCATTCTTTTTTGGCGATGTCTGCAAAGGCTGGAACTTGAGTTTGAAGAAAATCACAGACTCTGCGTTCGTGTTAGTCTGGATCATACTACACCAGATCTCGTCATAGGGCTTATACAGATGTCTTCTTATCTACCACGGAGGCGCAATTACATCAATCAATTGTCTTTTGGGATGCCTGGGTGCTCACACGGCTTAAGAAGATATCCCTTGGCAGTTCTAAGTGGGAAATTTGGCAGTTCTAAGTGGGAATCGTTGCAGCGATATCAGGATTTTTATGCATCTTTGCCAATGCAGGCAATTTCGGATGCATTTGTATTGAAGCAGAGACTGTGTCCGAACGTCACTACCAAAAGTTGTTGGGGTTCCATAGTAGTAACGTTGTGCCATTGAAGTGGCTGTCCAGTTGTTGTGTTATGTGCAAGGTCCACGTCGTGAACCATATGGCCGTATGTACATTAAATCAGTGTGAAGTCCTGTGATGTGAAAAATTTGAAGAGACAAGGGATATAAATGTTTAATTTGCAGCATAGTTTTCTTTTGTTGATTCCAATCTGCATTCGCACAGCCATGAAGCTGTCAGACAAAACTAAGTTCCTCCTCTATGCCTTTCAAACTGCCGGGGAACGAAGCTTCCTCCTAAAAAATATTTTGCCCAAGGCGCAGGAAAACCTCACTACGCTGCTGTTGCTCTTGGCTCCATTTGTTTTACAGATCTAGAGCAGTAGCAGATTTAATATTCAGCTCCATCCAAATTATTTTACTATGTTTTGTTTTAATACAATTTTGTGAGTTGTAGTATTTAGTAGTTATTGTTCTTGTCACTGCTACTGTTGTGAAATTATATTTCAATTGTTGTTGGCAATTGAAATGTGTGTGTGTGTGTGTGTGTTAACTGCTGTGGCATATAATGTGCAAAAATTATGTGCATTATTTTGTTTTTGTAATAAACTACATCTATGCACAAACATCACTACAAACAATCGTATATGTACATAAATATGAACGAATTTGCTAAAAGTCATTGACAAACTGTTGATGCTACATTTGGAACTGTTTTGTTGTTATATATTACTCTGCCAAGTTTTTTTTAACATACTCCCATGTATATATGTATGTGTGTAGTTGTTTCAATTGTTGTTTCCATAATGCAGCGTTTATAAGTGTAAATGTGTGGGTGTGTCTGTGTGTGGGTGTGTAATTGTTTACTGCTACTTGTTGCATGCTGCATGTTCGCAACAATCGCCAGTAATTCACCAACTATGCAACACATTGTCCTCAACTCCATTCACATACAAATTAACAAACATACATATATACGTACATACATTTGTTGTGTATTACCAACTTTACTATGCTGTGCTACGACTTGGCTTTGTCTTAAGATTAACATTCTTACTTATGAGCCAGTGCATGTGGCTTGCGACGTCATACTCGTTCTCTGGCACACGATGCAGCTCATAAATGCCACAAGTTGCCAACTTCAAATTGTTGTCAGTAGCATTGTTGTACTTATGTTTGTACGTTTGTCTATCATTTCATCTGTCTGTTAGTCTGATACTAGCTGGTGTTTGTCCATGCAATCGTTTTGTCTTTGGCACTACCACACAACTTACTTTACCGCTTAAGATTGTGTTTGCACATATGGGTTAGTGTGTGTGTCTGTATGACATGAATGAGCAAAATTTTAGAAAAGTAAAAAACAAAAAAACTTGAGCAGGAACAAATATTTTTTATACCCAACGCGAAACTCACATGTACCATTGTTTTATCACTTTCAAGCTTTCAGAGAAGTAAGATAATTTCCTATTTCCTAAAAAGTTGTTTACAACACAAATGAACCCTTCCTATGCAGATTTTCAGGTGCTTTCATGCGGCTAGTGTACTCTGGATGACAGATAACTTTTCTAATTCGTAGGCCAATGAAAATCCTATCCAAAATCGTAGTTTCCTTGCCCCATTGCAGTCACAAGACCTAAAATTTTGTTGCAAAAGTCGAAATTATTAATTTCAGTAAAGAATGGAAGTGAACACTTGTGCTAAAAAATGTTGAAGGTCTAAGATCTCTAACTAATTCATTTAATTCATCTTGATTAAAATGCTTAGACTCAACAAGGTTGATAAAATCAGAATCATTGCTATGATTTGATCATTGCTGCTCGATACATTTTGATGAGCTAAGTCCTCTGAATGATACCAGGATGTATTGCATTCAGGTTCTGATGCGGGAAATGTCGCCTATTTCCATACAAACATTTATGGTGAACTCCAGGGTTCCAGGGGGTGTGCCACTCGCATCGGTGGATCGGGCCTCCAAAGTTAGTGGGAGTCGGTCATACATTTGGACTCGATTGGAGCACTCTAAATGGGTCAAAGTGGGATTTGTCAAAATTTGCCCCTACCCAAAAGTTCGACCCAAATTGGGGGGGGGGGGGGGGGGGGGGGGGCATTAGACATCAGAACTCGTTTAAGAGGTATGGTTCCTTCGGCAAAGTTTCTTATTTTGATCCCTAGAATACGATTTTCACAGAGCAATGAGCGCTTTTTAAATCGACCCGCCCTAATATACACCTATCTTCAAAAGTTGAACTGACGAAATCAGATAGCAAATCACGGCAAGGCAAGATGTGTTATCAACTGAATCATCGAAAAGTGGAGAATTTGCAATCGATAACAAATGTTATTAATGAATTGTCGATTTCTCGGTTCGTTATCAAAAAGCCACCTGCTTACTCTCGAAAAATTATCGATTTGTTATCGATATTATGTGACATAGATTTATCGAAATTGTACCCCAAATTATAAATTTTTGTATTAAAAACGTATCGGTAATTTTTAAAATCTTTCGATTTTCAATCATTTGCTGTTATTATTATCGATTTAATATCGGGGTGCTACCAATTTGTTATCAGCGTGTTGGCGATTGGTTATCAGCAGCTCATCGGTTTATTATGAAACAGATACTGATAAAACTTCAATATAAAATCGATGACAGACTGTGAACCCCTCCTGCAATAAACCGATATCTCGGCTATAAGAAGACGATAACAACCCGATTACTTGCCAAAAAAAATTTCCTATCGATAGTGAGCCGATAATAAAACATTGAAATGTGTTGTTGGTGTTGTTGTTGCTGTTGTTGTTGTTGTTGTTGTTGTTGTTATTGTAGAAATAAGGACACTCCCTGAAGGCCTCGGGCGTGTTATCGATGTTGATGGGCTTTTGCCGGTACGTTCCGGTACCAATTCTAACCATCTGAAGGCCTCGGGTCTGTTATCGATGTTGATGGGCTTTTGCCGGTACGTTCCGGTACCAAGTCCTACCATCTCGGGAACGATTCGTTAGGACCATATGCGACCTTCTAGGCAAACCCCCCCTCCCATCCCCTAGATCCAAGAGGAGTTCCGGGTCGCCAGAACCTAGGCTTGTAATGAAACGGAATTCGCCACGGATAGGTGAGGTTGACAATTGGGTTTGAAGAAGCTATGTATTGCGCTGGCAACCTTAAAGGGTTGCGTTACACAACCTCTTGAATCTAAACATTGAAATATCGGTATCGGTTATTACCGATAAGAAGCCTACAAGGTTCGTCCCAAAAATCTCGAAATTATTTAGTCCTAATAAACACATCTATGTTAGCATGAAGAAATTAGTTCTATAGCATGATTACACATCGAACTTCACAAGTACTTGGGACCCATGTCATTTTTAATGTAATTTCGGCTTTCGTTTGGCTAACAAAATGTTATGCTCCAAAGCTATAGATCCTGAGACGACTGACTTCAAATTCCACGGAGCCAACGTTTTCTAAATGCAAGCCTTTTCATAAAGCATGCTAGATACTTTTCTTTGTATATTATTCAGATTTTTATATAGATTAGCCATCAAATATCGATTTTGTCAACATTTATCTTCTAACTACAAAATCTAAACCGCATCGAAACTAAAATCGAAATCAGCTTTGACCAACGAATCGACGACAACCACCGAATACTTTGTAAATTCTGATCTGGAAAACATTTCAAATTGGATAACTTCGTAGAGAAATCGAACCTGAATATGTTTGTTTTTCTTTCTGGCCAAAAGACTGTCACAATGGCAAGCACTGGCAAAAATCATTGACTATTATTCTATCTTCACATACGACATTTGGACGCACTCAAGTGCGACTTAATTCAAATTCAAAACAATCGCTCTATCAGTAGGTACGCTAGTAAATGGCAAGCTACCCAAGACTCCAACCTCCGAAGTTAGCTGGGTTTAAAGAAAACCCTCAGAAGCAGAAATGCTGGCGGTTGGAAAGAGCTGTACAGGTCGCGGCCAAGCGTTTTGCATCGCCCACGATGAACACGAAAACGTGCAAGCAATGTGAAGGCGCCCATGCGCAACAAAAACAACAACAATAATAAAGTAGCGGCATGCATTTGTTAACAGAAGCAATAATAATTATATGAAGCAGAAGAAGCAATTCAACAACAACTACATATGTATGTGCTACAATAAACGTCGCAATTACAAACCAAAATAAATGCAGTAGCCGCTGCAACAATATACAAAACAAGCGCATCTAAAAAAAAATTGCAAACAAGCAGCTACTGTCTTACAATACCAACAACAAGAAAACACAGCATTAGCAGCATAAGTACAAGTAATAACAATAAGAATAACAATAACAACAACGAAAGCACCAAAATAAAGCAATACAGCTTCAACAATAACTCAACCGTTAGTTGTTGTTGCTAGCAATCACTTGCCAATTGCATGTACATAGGTACTCAGGTAGCTGTGCAGCGTGCGTTACATTTTGGTGTGGCGTGGCGCTTGGCCTCCTTGGCGCTTGTAATGTCTTCACTAAATGAAGCCAATGTTGCAGAAACTTGGTAAGTTTTATAAGTCCCTTAGCACTGCACACATTCTGGCGCACATAAACATGCATACATACAAACTCTCAATTGCTTGCCACACATCGCTTGATTTGACTATCGGCGCGGAAGTCGTTGAAGATGTTTTGTAGGCATATGCGTGTGTGTGTGTTTGTAAATCATGGTGCAACAATTGCATTAACTGCAATTACAGTGGCAAGTTGTGGTGATTGTGGTAGTGGTTATGGTGGCTTGTAGTGGCAGCTCATAATATTATATGCAATGTCTGTCCATCTATACGCAGTCCGCCCGCGTGCATAATAGTCTGCCCGTCCCTCCGTTCAGTGCATTGTTGTAGTTTTTTTTTCCATGGCATTCGCTTTAGTTACTTTGTTTTTGTTGTTGTTGTTTTATGTAGTTCTTATTTGCTAGCAAGCCATTTTCCTCATGGACAGGTTTAATAAATATGTTCAAGGAAATACTGTTTGGTAATTGTTTTATGGGCTCGCAACGACTTCTTCTTCGCTTTCAAAATGCCGTAAAGATCTTTTTATGCTTTGTCTCTGGCTTTGCAAACTACCGCATAGCCAACTACGCTTTATGCTTTTGTTGTTTTAGCTAGTTTGGGTTTTTTGTGTGTTTTCTCTTGGCAGTATCCACACTCCTAGGAATGCCCAGTTGGGATTGTAGGAGTTGGAAAATTTTCAGATATGTACTAAAGAAAATCGAAAAATTTTTGAGAGAAAGCTACGTAGAAAATGATTTCAAGGGTGGTGGAGGGTCGACGGAGAGGGAGGGGGAGAGCGAGAGCGAGGGAAGAAGGAAGGGAAAAGGATAGCCAGACGACGAAAGACAAAGAGGGCGAAGGCAAAAGGAGTGGAAAGGAAATGGAGAAGGAGACGGGAGGAGAGAAGGTGGTAAAAAAGGAGATGGAGAGGACGAGAGAGGGAGCAAGGGCCAGGGAATGGATGGAAAAACGGAAATGGAAGAGAAAAAGGGAGCTGGATCTGGGTATGGTGATAAAGATGGAGACTGAGATGTAAATGGAGATGTAGATGGAGATGGAAGTAGAGATTGGGAGATGGATAGTTAGGTGAGAGTAAGAGTAAGGATGGGAGTGCGATTAAGGGGGTTTATATAATGGGATGAGGAAAGAGGAGCGAGGAAGACTCATAGGAAATGAATGAAAGAAAATAGGAGGGATATCAATATGGAAAGTGAGAGGGAGAGAAGTAAGAACTGTAACAGGAATAGTAATAGTAATAGCAAAGATATAGAAATATTAATAGGAATAGCAATAGGAATGGGAATAGGAATAGGAATATGAATAGGAATATGAATAGGAATAGGAATAGGCATTGGAATAGGAATAAGAATAGGCATAGGAATAGCAAAAGGAACAGGAACTGGAATAGGAACTGGAATCGGGATAGGAGAGGAGTAGGAATACGAAAAGGAATGGGAAAAGCAATAAAAATAGGAACTGGAATTGGAATAGGGATAGGAAAAGAGATAGGAATAGGAATAAGAAAAGAAAAAGGAATAGGAATAGGAAGAAGAATATAAATGAAAATTAGAAAAGGAATGGGAAATGGAATATGAATTGGAATTGGAACAGGAAAAGGAAAAGGAATAGAAATAGGAATATGAATAGGAATAGGCATCGGAATAGGAAAAGGAAAAGGAATAGGCATAGGAATAGCAAAAGGAATAGGAACTTGAATAGGAATAGGAACTAGAATCGGGATAGGAAAGGAGTAGGAAAACGAAAAGGAATGGGAAAAGCAATAAAAATAGGAACTGGAATTGGAATAGGAATAGGAAAAGGGATAGGAATAGGAATAATAAAAGAAAAAGGAATAGGAATAGGAAGAAGAATATAAATGAAAAAAGAAAAGGAATAAGTAATGGCATATGAATTGGAATTGGAACAGGAAATGGAATAGGAATAGAATTGGGATTAAAAACAGGAATAGGAATAGGGGTTGGAATTAGAATAGAAACAATAATAGGAAGAGGAAGCACAAGATAATGACGAAAGAAATTAGAAAAGGATGAAGAAAATAAGACGAAGACGAAAAGGAAGAGGAAATCGTTAGGAAAAGATAAATAGGACGACAAAGAGGGAGATCGAAAAGAAAAGGAAGAGGTATTGCAAGAAGAATGAAAATGAGAAAAAGAAGAAAAGGAGGTATAGAATAAATATGCGAAAGGAGGTGAAAAAGAAGTAAGGGAAGATATATAGGATATTATAAAAAAATTATAGTTCCCAAGTTAATATCCGGCACCTTTTCAAATTACTCTCCAACCATTGAAAAATATTCAAAAATCGAGTAACTCAACCATCTTAAGTAAAAATTGTTTTTTTTTTTTTTTTTTTAAAGAAGGTTAAGGGAATGTTACCAAATGCACATGCAGGCTCCCCTTCTAGAAAAATTCAATATTCATTAAATTTAATAAATTTAGATGTGACATAGGGACTTTATGAGCAAAACTCCGAGACAGGTCGAGTTCAAAGATTTTGATAAATATTTCGAAATGTGGTGATTTTTTTTGGAACTGGCAGTGGAGATAAAGACATATCAATCATTAGACGATATATTGAAAAAGATGTTCATAGGCTTATTTATGAAGTTTACAAATTAAAAGTTTCCAGTTTTGCATTTTTACATTTGAGTACAATGTGAGAAATCTCGTCAGTTCATTGCTCATGCAAGACTTTCCTGCATGGCTTTCCAGCGTAGTACATATGGTTGCGTAAAACTAGCAATTCCCTTTTAGGTCAATTTGATTTGTCTGTATTTAAATTTTACCCGTTTTTTTTTTCTCGTACAAAGGTAACATTTGCACTTTTTAGGTTTTCTTTTTGAGCAGTAAACACGCCGCAATGGACCTTTACTATCTTTAGTTGCTGATCTTTTTACTATGCATTTGTTGCAATAATACGCTATTCATATTTTTTTCACATCTTTAGTAATTTTAACAATTTTTTGTTATTTACTTTTTTTGCACATCTTTCTTTGCGAAATTTGCCATTATCATTTGATTGTTTTCTATTACTTAGCTCATCTCAGCGCTCATTTCTGGTTTCGTTTTTCATAGTTTTTGTTTACCAAAATTTGAATACCAATTAATTTTCTATTAATGATAAAATTTGATATAAGTTTCGTAATATAATCAGCGCTGCTGTTTGAAATCGGTTTGATTAATTTTAACAAGAATGTATAAATTTTCAAATAAAGATTTGCTACACTTTCAAATTACGCATAATTTTTAATATGACTTCCCTTTCATTGAGGTTTTTCAACTATGCATCTCCTGATTGATGTTAAAAATCAGAACCGGTATAGTAGAAGGTTTTGAATATAGTAGTCTTACTTTACGTTAATTGGATGCACCCTCAAAATGATTACGGAGATATAGTGAATTTAAATTTTTGTTTTACTTTCCCTTTCAAACCCATTCCCGATTCCACTCTCACTCTTACTCCCACTTCCACACCTTATACTCCTCTCACATAAATTACCACATGCATGGAACCTAAACACCAAATATTGGGTACATACTTCAAATTATACGGTGCGAATTTTAGTATTTCCTAACCAGGACGACTTATACAAAAAAAAAAAAAAAAAAAACAGGTGACCACGTCAACCTGCTGTGAAAGTTTTGTAAAGATCGGCTAAGTATTTTGGACGCCCATAAGGACAAACTCACACATACATACTCGTACATTAAACTGCCTAGTTTTGCAAATGGATAAAAAAAAGCTGCAAAAGTGGAGAGGACTGAACTAAGTACTGATTGGAGATAAGGCAACGGTAAAATAAAACGATAAAATAGGAAAAGACTGGAATATAGGAAACATATTAGAAAACCAGGGGAAGAATTGGAGACAAGTCCTCTCCAACCAAGCGAAAACGGCATCAGTTGAAGGATTACGTGCTTTGTGTTGGAGACAAGGCCTCTCTAGTCGCAGTAATAACTACGAAGCAGTAAATACATATGCAGTGATTGTTTTCACACGGACTCGAGGTTGGGCCTCTCCAACAGTGCATTTAACTACATCGGAGTGCAAAACATTCCTCGGAAAGCCGTTTTAGTGCTACACTGATTTTGATCCTTTCGAAGCTTCTTCCTCGCAAAAAACACACAAATCCTTTTATGTTCATAAGATTTCTATTATGAGTTGGTTCAGTGCTTCTTAAACTATATATTTTGATATCCATATAGATTTGGTTGTTATAAAATGAGCTGCTAACTTGTTTTGAGGCTGGACTTTTATTCTTGTTTTTTTTCGGTTTTCAGGTTGTAACCAGTGATTTCGGGCAGAGCTGTTCATACAATTTGTGGCTTACTACTCTCATGTTTATCCAACAATTGGACGTGGATCTATAATTTTTATGCCGACCGCAAACGTCATCTGGATTACCTTGTTTTGAAACACTATTCTTTAATCTATTTTGATGTAACCTTTAGACCTAAGACCATGGCAGCCTATTACAGCATACATCTTCTCTGACAGCATCCTCTGTTCATCGTTGACTGCATTACGGCTTATCATATTGCAAAAGGACCAAAAAAATAAAAAATAAATGCTAAAAAGTACAAATGCTGTATGAGAATCAAACTTACTTTGGATAACTAAAAGAATAATATTCGCATATGGCTATTTATTAGTATGTATCGAACTTTTGCAAGCCTAAGCGAAAACTATAAAAAAAAATTTTGACATTTTTTCTTCACTCATTCTAAAAGTGCAAAAGTGGGTATCAGTTGCACGCAGACAATTTGAAGGAGGCAACATTGAATTGAAATTTTGTATGCGATGCGGAAGTGTTTTGAATAAAATGGTAACAGAGCGCTGCTTTGAAGAGAGCCGGATTGACAAAATGCAAAAATAAATATCCACACAAACATACACGCTTACATATATGTACATAGTAGCAACTTCTGCACTTGACACACTAGACGCGTATGCAACAAAACAACAAAACGTCAAACAGTAGCAAATAGATGACTTTGAGGGATGTATATCTTTGGCGGGTGCATGTAAGGGGTCTGATTTTAGGCGTTACGGTTGGTTTGGCTGCTACCACATACTATATTACTGTTATGCCTCTACTATTGGACTACCTAAACTTGTGTTTTTTTTTATTGTAAAGCCCAGCCACTTTAAGTGCAAACAAATTTTTGCTGGTAGGGATGGTCGGGAGTTGCGTGAAGGAAAGAACAACGCAGCACAAACAATAACCGCAAAAACAGAAGCAACTAAAATTTTTAGATACCAGAACAGCTATTATGCAGACCTTTGCGTTTTTCTAAGGAGTTTTTACTTTTTTTCTGAGTGCATATATTTTCGCCTTTGACAAACGGGGTATTCTACGCGGCAGAACGCAGTCCCATGCCCATTGAAAAATATATTCAGGCGTATAGTCTTGGTAATTCACAAACCCAACGGGTGTCTCTAAAATATAGATATATAGTTGGGAGTCGTCGTCCGCCGTACAGCTAACGCAGCTGCTGCCCAGCATATTGCCGTAGCGCATAGACTCCCAACGGACAAAGCCCTGTATGCAATCCAATAACCATGGGTAGATGAGACCCACCTGGCCATAAGCAGATATCAAGGAACATGCGGAATCCCAAAGCATTCAATGACAGACACTTTAAATTTGTCCTTGCCATCCCGGGCAAAGAGATCAGCCTGACAGTTGGCAGGGATGACCAAAAAATTTGCATCAAAGGTGCCTCTGCAAGTGAGGTCATGCAATACCTCACAGCCACCGAATTCACGGTGACAGAGCTTGGCATGTTGGTACCTAATAATATGAGTTGATGTTAACTTCCCTAACAATTAAAGGGCGATAAAGGTGTTGTACGAAGAGCCCGGCTTATTCCAACCATAGCCGATCACTGCTCTGCTTCCAATCTTTCTACCGTGGAAGAAAGGGTTAATACTCTTCACCCTATCGTAGAGTCAATGAACGAGGCACACTCAGTGCTTGCCCTTTTTTCATTCCGGCTACGGAGATGCGGCTTAAAAGATTTAATGGCCTTTGCAAGTTGGCTCTCCCAAGGGGATTATTTGGCAGTCCATCACTGGCAGCGAAGCAGATTTCTGCGCAACTGGGGCATCCGGAAGGCATTACTTACCGCTCGTCGCCCAGCTTCCATTTTCAAATTTCAAGTACCCCCATGGAGCATGATCCATCGATAGGATCTTCCGAGTCTCACGGACTGCTATATCCTTCCACGTTTTTGCAGAAGCTTACCCAGAAAGCCCGTTTACAAAGTCCAACATATCTGAAAATATTGGGTACATCACGCTTCTATGACAGCTTGGTGTCAAGAATAGTCCCAAGATATTTAACCCTGTTAGACATGAACAGGGCTACTCCCAGGTATAGGAAGGTCGTGGAACAGGTCGTTCATTACCACAACCAAAAACAGGGGAAAAATAACACCCTCCAGCGGCGTACCCCTTCTCACCTTTCTCTGAGCCGTCGCTTAATTCACCCTCAAGCCTCAAACTCCACCAGTAAAGTACAATCACTCAGTAATCTGCTGATGAGTTTAACTTTGTCCCTTTTCCAAAGGAACACAACCCAACAAAAGTGGACGTTAACCTTCCAAGATCTCAGAAGTTGTGCAGGAATTATTCATTCCGGCTACGGAGATGCGGCTTAAAAGATTTAATGGCCTTTGCAAGTTGGCTCTCCCAAGGGGATTCTTTAGCAGTCGATCCCTGGCAGCGAAGCAGATTTCTGCGCAACTGGGGCATCCGGAAGGCATTACTTACCGCTCGTCGCCCAGCTTCCATTTTCAAATTTCAGGTACCCCCATGGAGCATGATCCATCGATAGGATCTTCCGAGTCTCACGGACTGCTATATCCTTCCACGTTTTTGCAGAAGATTACCCAGAAAGCCCGTTTACAAAGTCCAACATATCTGAAAATATTGGGTACAGAATGTTGCATACCTCAAGAAGGGTCAAATATCAATTTCACTAGTGCCTCTCATGTGATCGTGCGGTCTTTGGCGGCAAAAAGTGCTCTCACATTTGGAAAATCTTACATGCGGATATCAGCTGGCGAAATTCTCTACCATAGAGATAGCATACAGGCTGGTAATAAATATTACATCTCAGATAAGAATTTTTCGAACTTCGTGGACATGTTGCCTTAAAGGCAGTAGAACTTTATGTAGGTGTCAATGAGATGGACAGCCCCGTACTAATTGTCTATATTTAGTTGTATCGATGTGCTCGCCCCTATGCGGCATTCATTGAAGGCGATCACAGTGGATAAAAATTCTTACGTAATATAGGCTAGTTTAGACGGTTAAGCGCCAATTAAGTAAGTAATATAGGCTAGACCTGGTTGCAGACACAATAATATCTGTTTAGAAATCAAAATGGTCAATTAACCAGCAGCTCCACATCCAATAACTCTCTTGGGATCCTTAAGCCAGAGTATCAGGTATGAAGTAGTTAAAAACCTTCGGTCCAGCTTGACGGCAGAGTTGCACATAGCAATCGTCCGATTCCAACTACGCGCCTGAGACAACATATTATTCCCGTCGTCTACTCATAGTTTAACTTCAATTCCACGACGCTTATTTGTCAAAGTGCGACTTTTATAAAAAACACAACCTGGGTCGCTTTATATGGACGAAAGTTGTTGTAAAAACATCGGCGATAACAGTTTTTTGAAAAAAAAAAAAATATTTTTTGGGTTTTGGGAGTGTTTTGGTCGAAAAATTTACCCTTTCGCCATTTTTTTTTCGCAGGCTCAAAAATTATTATTTTTTTTTTTTGGGTATGCGGAGTGGAACTTTTTCCTGAGCCCAATTCCTATCGAAAAATCGATAGCGCGATTTCGGTTAATAAATCGACCCAGTCTAGTATATATATTTTACAACATCCTTTATTATTGTTATTGTTGTTTTAGGAATATTTCATTTTTACTCCTCTGCTGCGGCGCTAACGCAATTTCGAAGCAAACGGAGACTTAGACAAGAACTTTGAATATTGAAATACGCATACATATGTACGTTCCTACATAGTATATATGTATATTTATATACATACATCCGGCAAAGACAGCTAACAGCGATATCGTGTTGCCTAAGCCAGGCGCATACAGATACTTTTTGTTATATATTTACATGCATCGAATTTGTATTGCGAAAAAATTGCAAAATATTTTTTAGAAAAATCGAACAAAATAAAAATTGTTTTTACTTCAATATATTTTCAGTTTTGCATGTTTTTGTTTTTTAAATGTTGCGCGATTATTTTTAGAAAATTAAAAAAAAAAACTTTCTTGCTTTGTCCATTTTATAGCAGATAAAAGCTGCAACAACATCAGCAACAAGGAACAAATGCTCAATACACACATAGATACGCACAAACATTTTGACGATATCAAAGGTAAAACAACAAAAATACGACGTTTCAATGGGATTTTTCCTTGTCTGACGCTTCGAATTACATTTTGGCTGCAGTTGGCTAACTTTGATAAAAAATGACATTCTTCATTACCCCCAGAAACCATCGAAAAACTCCTCACCAAGTAACATGCTCCCTACCCCTTACACGCGCTTAGTGCCGCTACACGATTAAAGCGGAAAAATCAAGCAAAAGCGCATTGAGCAAGGCACTCAATCTATGCTTCGCTTATAGGCCGAACGACTTTCTCACTCTTCACTTTAGCTCATACTGCGCTCCCACCTCATCGAATTCACCCTATAAAAGGCATATTTTAGACGCAACTATTAAGCGCGCTTGAGTTTTTAGGGGTCACATACGTGCATACATATATGAATATGCATGTTGTCGTTTGGGTCCTGCTGAGAGTTCTAATACTTTGGACAAGCATATAGCACATGTGGATCTAACTTGCGCCTCACATTTTCGAAAAGTAAAGTTTTTTTCAAGAAAATAAAAGTAAAAATGTATGCGTTTGGTGTACAAAAAATAATATGGAAAATGTAGAAAATTAATACAAACAAGTCAAGTAGATTAAGGCAGGGTAAAATAAAGAATTATACCCAGCAGCATAAGTAAGTATACGAATTTGTTTAACTAGCTCTAGTTCTTAATACTGCTCTGTCGACGAACAAAAGTAAGTGCTTCAAAAATTCTCATCATGCCTGTACTGATGTATAGGTTGAACTCATGGAGGATGTCGATAGACCATATGATGGCTCATATGGTATAAGAGAGAAAAGTTCGCCAAAGGGGTAATCATTGGACAGCCATAAATGGGCTTGAGAATGTTGACACTGAGTACATGGCATATGTACGAGCCACATCCCCGTACTTGTCATCCTATTGAGGAGCCTCTATCGATTCTGTGACATGGCGTGTAAGACAGCATAGCACACTCTTTTCGGGTGAAAGCCGCGAACGAAAAAGAGGAAAGGATCTTGCCTCACCTAGCCTAGAGAAGAATCGAGCATTCTCCATAATTAAGGTTATAGTGAAAATGGAGTCGATAAACATTTACCAGGTTGTTGTTTATTTTTGTTGTAGCGATACAAAAAACACCCTGAGGTCTTAAGTGTTATCGTTTTTGTTGGTCCTTTGTCGGATATAAATCCTGGTTCTGTTAACAAACACCCTTAAGTTACAAGCCCGACCATCCCCAGGACGATTCAATATGACTAAATTGAGCCCTTTAGGTTGCCAACGCGTAGGGGTCCATAAATCTTTCGAAGAACTTTTCCCTCGAACACTCCCAGAGCCGCTTCATCTTATGTTGTCATGGTCCATGCTTCTGCACCATATAGCAGGATGGGTACGGTAAGTGACTTGTAGATTATGGATTTCGTTTGCTGAGAGAAGACTTTACTTCTCGATTCCCTACCTAGTCCAAAATAGCATTTATTGGCTGCATTTTCGAGCTGATATTGTTGTTAGTGTAGATGCTGGTTCCGAAATAAACCAAGTTTTTTACTTGTATGGCTGCCAACTGTAGCGTGGTTGCCAAGGCGCATATGTGCTGACTCTTTGCTCGATGACAGCAGATACTTCGTTTTGTCTTCATTCACCATAAAACCCATCTTTAACGCTTCTTTTTCCAGTTTGGAGTAAGCAAAACTAACGGCGCGCGCAAACCAGCCGCGGGTATATTCTAAGCCCCTAACCTAATTTACCCCAGAATTTACCAGGTATAAAACTGCACTGGCGTGATGGTAGCGTGCTCCCCCTACCACACCGAAGATCCTGCGTTCACGCCAGGGGAAAAGCAACATCAAAATTTTAGAAACAATTTTCTTCAATTAGATGAAAATTTTTCAAAACGGTCGCCCCTCGGCAGTGTTTGGCAAGCACTCCGAGTATATTTCTGCCATGAAAAGCTCTCAGTGAAGACGCATCTACCTTACAGATGCTGTTTGGAGTCGGCATAAAACAAGTAGGTCCCGTCGTTTGTAGGAAAAATTATAAGTAGCACGACGCAAATTGGAATAGAAGCTCGGCTTAACATTTCTTAGTAGGTGCCTTCCATTTATTTTTTTCTCTTATTTTATTTAAAATCTCATTGAAATTATGCAATCAGTTTGTCGACTTTCATACACAGAAGTGAGAAATCTATCAAAAGAAATCCCACCATGAATTTCGTGCAGATCATCCCGTTATTATTGGTCTTGCCTGTGAGTCTGATCAACTTTACACATCTGAAATGACTGGTACGATATGAGGCGATTTGTTCTAGGTTTGCCTCTTGCTGTAGGACTCCGCGCTGTACACCTAATATTTCGTCTTCTGGACCTTGAATGAAAACAACTCTCATTGAATCTAAAAAGGTGGTTCATATATTCCGTGATCAAAACCAAATATCGCCGTAGTCCCAAGGAAGAGAATTGGACTTGTGCTTATGACCACAAAACTATTCGATTGAATGACAAGCGTCCGTTGAATTAAAAAATTCTAAAATCTAACACTAACTGGTATAAAACGGCGCGGATGTGTCCTCTGTTTCTACAATGCGCACTCATCTATATTTGTTTGTGTAATTTTTTGCATTTTATTTGTTGATTTTATTATTATTTCATATGTCGTTTGTGTCGAACTCTCGAATATCTTTCAAATGCGTTTTTTCGTTAAAAAATGAATTTAAAATTTCAAGCTCACCGGCAGTCGCTATACACGGGCTTGTCGTTCGTTAGCAATACCGCAGGGAGCACAGAGAATGGGTGCTTGTAATATATTGACAAAAGTGGAGTGTAGAGCATTACATATACAATAATAAATATGTGCTGTTATGTGTCAAACCAAGTGGCATGTGGGGCGGAAAGCATTTGCCACCCACTGCAATGGATATCTTGGTTGTGCTAAATAAAATATCGCAAATCGTATATTCGTGTCATATATACATACAAACATAAAACGCTATTAACATTGGCCACCACTGGTACTCAAGGTAACTGATTTGTATGTTCTTCCATTCCCTAATTTCCATTCCCACACTTCTCGTCATCTCAGCTTAGTTCGTTGCAGACACTTTCACAGAATCAACTCTATGATGATGGAGGGCACCCTTTAACGCGTATTTAGAATTGTCAAAATTGTCTGACTTTGATGCTGTACGGAGTAAAATTAAAAAAATTTAAATAAAACTAAATTTTAAAAAAGTAAGAAAAATAATATATCAAGATTTTTTTTACACTGAAATAAGAGCAAATATGCCGTCACGTACGCGCATTGCAAATGTCACCGGCAAATGAAACGAAATCATTGCTAATTTTATAAGATTTGCTACGCTCTGGGAATGCTTCAAATATTGGCTAGAATCGCCAGTATAAAAAAAAATATTCGCATTCAAAATTTAGAATGCCACTCGGCACTTTGCTAACTCAGCTCATTCGGGCTTTGGCAGCCACAGCGCTTATGACGGACTTAAATTATAGACTTCTTCAGCATAAAAATCCGACGGATAATCACTCTTCAGAGCAAGTACACAGTGTAGGCAAATGAAAGCCAAAGTCCTCTCTCAATGAACAACAATCACGCTCTAAAGCATGGGTCGCCACAATTGTAAACGATTGCCCTTCCGCATACTGAAGGTCCCACATATTAATTCTGCGGAATCATGCGCGGTGTCGACAGAAAACCAGAAGCCGCTTGCAGATTTGATAGGGTACAAATGAGCGGTACATCAGCACCACGACTGTGACACGACTAACGCTCAAACTATCTAGTCGCACTCATCCGCCTGTGCTTCCCAGATTGACGATTTGCTCCCTGGCATGCTTCAAAAGACTGACAGCTTTCATTGGAAGTTATGAAAGATAACAGATTTTATGGAAAAAGTCATAAAAAACATATCACAGCGATAAAAGCGACTAGCCATTCAGATTGGATCTCTGAATTTGCGATGGCTACAACGCTCATAGAACAGACAACGAGAAAGGAAATGAGAGCGGCCAGTTTATATATTATACATACATGCTTAACCCCTTGTCAAAGTGGATATCGTTCAAATATTGAAGCGTTACTTACAAGAAATAGTCGTTCAATCTTTGGCCCAAACTGGAGCCTAAGCAAGAGAAAGTGATCCTTTGCGGCAATTAACCCACAAATAAAAGAGATAAATTCCAAGATCAAACGGACTAAAAATAATAGAGGCAAGAAAAATGGTGAAAGCATCTAGAGAGCAGCAAACCTTTTCGTTGGTAGTAGTAAACACTAATCAACAAAAATGTTCAGATTTTCCAAAACTCCACACTTAGAGCTGCCGCCGATTAATTGTTAACAGCCCAGCATAAAACTGCTTTCTGTGCCTGCGCCTCCAAGATGTAGAAGTGGTCATCTCAGTTAGCGTTTTTATGATATCCGGCCTCATTTATCTTAGCCTTTGAAGAACATTTGAGCATAAATTTTCAACCATTCGTCGATTTAAGTAATTTTCAAATCTTTTGTACTAATTTGTAAAGCTCTTAATTTACTAATTAGTTCTTGAATTTAATTCCATTTAAATTTTAAACTTAATTTAAAACTATGACTAAAATCTCAAGAACCTAGCGGGCTAGGGAGCTTAGAATATATACGAACATATGCCTATCGTAAGAGGCGGCTAAAATACACAAAATGTGTAGCGCAAACCTTTCATGACGTTGCCAGCGCAATTTATAGATTTTTAAACCCAATTGTCAACCTAACCTACACGTGGTGGATTCTGTTTCTTTAGCAGCCGAGGCTCTGGCAACCCCAAGCTCCATGGAACAAGGGGGTGGGGGGAGGCCTGGCTTAGAAGGTTCAATGTAGTCATATTAAATTGTTCCCGAGCTAGAAGAGCTTGTACCGTAATGGTGCTTGCTACCGGAACTTACCGGATCTATACCCGGCTAAGGACCATCAACATCGATAACACCCTCCAAACCCTCAGGGAGTGTTTCTATCGCTACAGCAACAACAACAAAAAATATCTCAAAATAGTTTTAAAACACCCAAAACCTTTAAAATGTCAAAGAATTGAAACTTACAGACACTTCCGGGTCAAACACAAAACCAAGAGGTTTAAATTTATAGCTGAAAATCTGACATTAAAAAAAATATGATTGGTGAAAAGTGCTGTAGGTCATAAATTCTTTCATACAACTTCTTTTTGCAGCGTACAGAAAAAAAGAAGTGGTAGTTTTTTATATCAAAATGAGCTGGGCGAAAAAAGAAGTTCATTTAGCCATGTCCGTCCGTCCGTAAACACGATAACTTGATTAAATTTTGAGGTATCTTTATGAAATTTGGTATGTAAATCCATGGGCACTCATTTCGCATTTCAAATGAACGAAATCGGACTGTAACCACGTCCCCTTTTTCGGTATCGACAATTTCGAAAAACCAAAAAAGTGCGATAATGCATTACCAAAGACGGATAAAGCGATGAAACTTGGTAGGAGGGTTTACCTTATGACACAGAATAGAAAGTTTGTAAGATTTTGACCAAAGGGCGTGGCACCGCCCCCTTTTTAAAGTTTTGCAAGCTGTAATTAGGCAGTCGTTGAAGATATCATTTGGCAGGGACGTTACTCCTATTACTATATGTGTTCCGAATAAAAATTAGCAAAATCGGATGACGAACACGCCCACTTTTGAAAAGAAAAATTTTTTAAGTCAAATTTTAACAAAAAATTTAATATCTTTACAGTATATAAGTAAATTATGTCAACATTCAACTCCAGTAATGATATGGTTCAACAAAATACAAAAATAAAAGAAAATTTCAAAATTGGTGTGGCTCCGCCCTTTTTCATTTAATTTGTCTAGAATACTTTTAATGCCATAAGTCGAACAAAAATTTACCAATCCTTGTGAAATTTGGTAAAGGCATAGATTCTATGACGATTCTGTGAAAATGGGAGAAATCGGTTGAAGCCACGCCCAGTTTTTACACACAGTCGGCCGTCTGTCCTTCCGCTCGGCCGTTAACACGATAACTTGAGCAAAAATCGATATATCTTTACTAAACTTAGTTCACGTACTTATTTTGTTTTGTTGATTTTCCGACAGGGTGGATAAATGATGTATATTGGAACGATTTTCCGTCATCCCTTGTAAAATTTTGTTTTGAGACAAACCAGTTTCGGCGTTGTGCCATCATCAGTGTCGATTTTCGTTCTGATCTATTGTTTTCGTTTGTCCTGTATTTATAGTTCGTAGGTACATGACAATACATAATAATACACAATAATACATAATATCTCAAATCACCCCCAACAGCATAAAAATGCAGCATTGAGGCACTTGGTACATAGACTTGAAAGAACAGCTCTTACACAAGAGGCATATAAGAGAGAACTTGAGGTCATATATAATATCGCTGCAAACAACGGATATAAAAAAGCACTAGTAGATAAGCTCAGAAGGACAAATGGGGAACCAAAAAGAAATAATGAAAAGGAAAATAATAGCTGGACGACTATGACATATACTGGAAAAGCAACATATAAATTGGCAAACTTCTTTAACCCTTCTGCTATGTTTGGGTCAATTTAACCCAATTTTAAGTAAAATCTAACGAAATTCCTAGGTTTATCTTATCGAATCGTGCGGATTCTTTTTGCACTTGTTTACTGCATCAAGTAGAACAGGTTAACATGCTAATTGAAAAATATATAGTTTTTATTATTACCAGAAAGTTCTAAATATTTTTTTTGTCACACTTATTGCGTTGGTGGGTGAATTTGACCCACCTAGTCCTTTAGTTTACTTTTGCCATAGCTCATTGCATATTTCGATCAAAAATTAATGAATATTATTTATTAGACAATTTTGGCCAACAACATGGTGAAATTATATTATTTCACCATGGCCAGCCCTATTTCTACCGATTATCGATAGCTTCATAAGTATTACGAAAACTGGGAATCCCCGTTTTAGGCACATATGAAAAGAGCAATTTCCCCATCGCTCAGTTACTAGTTTGTTTTCATACAGAGAGAAGCTTCTATATTTTTTATAAAAAATAATTGTAGGAAGATTTTACATAATGTCTGAGAGAAAGAAGGTAAGTCACATTCTTTTCATTAGTTGCTATAATTTATTTTTATGAAAATTCGCTTTTTATGAAAAGATTCTAAGTACTGAAGAAATACAGCAAATTATAAATGCTGATAAGGAGGACTGTTTTGACGACAGTGATGATGATGAAGATTTTGTACCCATACCAGAAGAAGAAGCTGAGGATTCAATCATTTCTTCCAGCGACAGCGAAGAAGATATTGTGCTTGAAGATTGTAATGCGAAAGAAAAAGTCAACCTAGGAACTAATTTATCAAAGGATAAAAGTGTTCTCTGGCATGATCAACCACCTTCAATTTCAAAAGGAAGAATCCCTGGAAATCAGATTTTGTCTCATTCGCCTGGGCCATCGAAACGTGCTATTTCTATGGTTACAGACGTCAAATCATCGTTTGATATATTTATTCCTTCGAGTATAAAAACACGATTATTGAAATGAGCAATGCCAAAGGACTGGAACTTTTGGGAGACAATTGGAGACTCATAGATTTGACAGAATTGGAAGCATACCTAGAATTACAAATATTGGCTGGTGTGTTCAAATCACATGGTGAAAGCCTACTTCATTTGTGGGATGAAAACAAAGGCAGACCAATTTTCCGGGCAACAATGAGTCTGGAAAGATTCATGAACATATCAAGGAGCCTTCGTTTCGACTCGACTCAAGATAGGGAGGAAAGAAAACAACGCGATAAGCTAGCTTCATTAAGAAATGTTTGGGATCAATGGAATCACCAGCTAAAAACATTTTATCATCTACACGAAAATGTAACAATCGATGAGCAGTTAGTGCCTTTTCGTGATCGTTGCGGCTTCAGACAATACATTCCGTCAAAGCCCGCGAAATAAGGCTTAAAAATATTGGCTCTATGTGATGCAACAAGCAAGTATGCCTGGAACATGGAAGTTTATTTAGGACGAACAAGAAATACAGAACCAGAAAGGAACCAACGTAATGCCTATCATGAACCTAAATTATATTTATATAAACGGTTTTGTGATATGCACATATAAACTATACCATCTTATCTTTACTTTCTTTAGGCGAACGTGTTGATCATTCCCTATCAGAAGCTCTTCCCAAGATCACACTATAACATGCGATAATTTTTACTTTGGTGGGAACTGTGAGAAAGAACAAAGCTTTTCTGCCGAAAAAAATTATCGACGTTAAAAAATAACGTTTTTCATAATCAATTTCTATTCACGGAAAATGTTACTATTGTGACGTACGTCCCAAAAAATATAATTTTGTAGTTGCATAGAGTTATATTACACTACAATAAAACTAAAGCTGGTGTGGATGCATTTGATCAGCTAGTAGCTAATTATACGGGCAAATGTCAGACCAAACGTTGGCCAGTTGCGTTGTTTTCAAATATGATAGATATATCGGCATACAATGCATATGTTATTTGGACCGAATTAAACCCATCTTGGAACTCGAAAAAGCTTTATAAACGCAGACTTTTTCTAGAATAAATTGCAAAGCAAATGATCGAGCCACATATCATCCGTAGAGAGAGAATGCCACATGGAATTTCCGCGAAGAATATTGTTAAAAATATGTAAAAAATTATAAATCCACGAAAGGGGTCATACCTTCGCCTGTTGCTCCCACGCATGAATTTTCTAAAAAAACGTCAACGTTGTTTCTTCTGCCATCACACAAAAAATTCAAATAAATATTCAACGGTATGCACTACGTGCCAAAAATTTGTTTGCAAGGAATATAGCAGCTTAGTGTGCAAAAACTGCCGCTAAACATCTATGTATACATTTATTTATCTTTTATTTATTTATTTACAATATTTTCTTTAAGAAATAATAAATACATTCCCATGAAACTGTATGAAGTTTTACTAAAAAAATTGTAGTAGCGGTGAACTTTCATGAGTGGGTAAACTTACCCAAAACTTCAAAAGTGTAATTTTTTCCTAACATAGCAGAAGGGTTAAACAATACAACCTTAACACAGCATTCAAAACATCGAACAATCTAGGGCGAAATCTAAGAACTAACACTAACTCAGAGGACCCGTTTAGCAGCCACGGCGTATACAAGCATACCTGCGGATGCCAACATAGCTACATAGGACAAACAGGACGGCAAATTAGAACGAGGTTCAGAGAACATATTAGAGAATACAACAAAAAAATACGGAATCCAGACATTATACCCGAGTCTAACTTCGTGAATCACATGGTAGAGAATGAATGTTCCCCAACAAACATCAATAAAACAGTTAGGGTTCTTCACATACAAGCAAAAGGCCAACGTCTCAACGTACTCGAAAACATGGAAATCTACAAACAGAAAACAGTCGACGGTAGAATAATAAACGAACAGATAAACACAATTTCTGACACAATATTCGAGCCTTTGAAACTTGTTTACAAGAAACAAAGAAATCACATATGTACAACAGACAAACACACAACAAATAAAAACAAAACACACGCACCAAAACAACAAACCCACAAAGAAGGTCAATCGACTAAAATTAGGGATTTTTACCCGCCCCAGTCAGCAACGCAAATCAATCAGTAAAAACCACCCTCGATTCTGAATAAACACACAGCACATACACATAACTAAATATACACAAGCATCAATTTTGAAAATACCTGCTCATGTTCCTACGATCTATAAATACTGGACAAACGACAACAACAGATCAGAACGAAAATCGACACTGATGATGGCACAATGCCGAAACCGGTTTGTCTCAAAACCAAATTTGACAAGGGATGACGGAAAATCGTTCCAGTATACATTATTTAGTTCACGTACTTATCTGAACTCACTTTATGTTGGTATTAAAAATGGGGGAAATCCGACTATGACCATGCACACTTTTTCGATATCGAAAATTTCCAAAAATGAAAAAATGCCATAATTCTATACCAAATACGAAAAAAGGAATGAAACATGGTCATTAGATTGGGTTTTGGGCGCAAAATATAACTCTAGAAAAAACTTTGTAAAATGGGTGTGACACCTACCATATTACGTAGAAGAAAACGAAAAAGTTCTGCAGGGCGAAATCAAAAGCCCTTGGAATCATGGCAAGAATACTGTTCGGGTTATTACATATATAAATAATTTACCGGTACCCTGCAGATGATGCTCTTGGTCACCCTGGTCCAGATTTTGGTCGATATCTCGAAAAAGCGTTCACATATACAACTAAGGGCTACACCCTTTTAAAACCCTCATTAATACCTTCCATTTGATACCCATGTCATACAAACACATTCCAGGGTTACCTTAGGTCCATTTTCCTACATGTGATTTTCCCTTATTTTGTCTCCAAAGCTCTCAGCTGAATATGTAATGTTCGGTTACACCCGTCCTTACTTGTTAGGTATGCTGCTTTGTATGTAAGTAAGTGTAAGTTGTTAGCGTCTCAAAATTTGCACTGATTTTTGAAAATTTTTTTTCCATGGATGTTTTAGATTTCCCTTTATTAAAAGGGTGAACAAGAGAAAATCTGAAACACCCTTTAGATAAAAAATTGTTAGCTATCAAAAATTTTCATAATAGCTTAAAAATTTTCGAAAAATATTTATGAACCTTCCACTTTTTTTGAAAACGTTTTTGAGGTTGATTTGCATAGTTTTGGTGACAAAGTTCAGAAGAAGAAGGTTATTGCCTGCTATACCTGAATTCGCTGTTTAACAAGTCGGCACTATGTACATCTTCATCTGTTTTTTAATAAAAAAACCATCATTGTACTGCATATTAATGGATTTCTATAAATAACAAATTCACCAATGCACCCCCCTCAAAGTACAGACGAATATATAAATTATATACATATGTTTGTACGAATGTATGTTTACTTTTACATTTATACCTTGGTAACATATAAATAATTTGCATGTCATGGTTCAATATTTCAGTATTAATTGAATTATTCGTCGCTGGAAAATAAAAAAAAGGAATAAATTTATGCAATTTTCTATAACTTCCACGATTTTCTAATAGAATGCAGGAAAGTGAGATCTGTTTCTGAAAGAGAGGTATGGTTCAAATAAATCGATAAATGCTTTCACGTTATAAATAACAAGTAAGGAAGGATCAGTTTTGGTGTAACTGAACATTACATACTCAGCTGAGAGCTATGGAGGCAAAATAAGGGAAAATCACATGTAGGAAAATGTATCTAGGGTAACCCTGTAATTTGTTTTTATGACATGTATATCAAATGGAAGGTATGAAAGAGTATTTTCAGAGGGAGTAGGCCATGGGTGGACGCAATTTAGGGATATTCCCATAAAGGTGGTAGAATTTGTTTGTACGATATGGGTATCAAATGAAGGGTGTTAATGAGTATTTTAAAAGGGAGTGGGCCTTAGTTCTATAGGTGGACGCCTTTTCGAGATATCGCCATAAAGGTGGACCAGGGGTAACTCTAGATTGTGTTTGTACGATATGGGTATCAAATGAAAGGTGTTAATGAGTATTTTAAAAGGGAGTGGCGGTAGTTGTATATGTGAAGGCGTTTTCGAGATATTGACCAAAATGTGGACCAGGGTGACACAGAACATCATCTTTCGGGTACCGCTAATTTATTTATATATGTAATACTACTAACAGCATTCCTGCCTAGATTCCAAGGTCTTTTGATTTCGCCCTGCATAACTTTTTCATTTTCTTCAACTTAATATGGTAGGTGTCACACCCATTTTACAAAGTTTTTTCTAAAGTTATATTTTGCGTCAATCAACCAATCCAATTACCATGTTTCATCCCTTTTTTCGTATTTGGTATAGAATTATAGCATTTTTTTTATTTTTCGTAACTTTCGATATCGAAAAAGTGGCCGTGGTCATAGTCGGATTTCGTTCATTTTTTATACCAAGATAAAGTGAGTTCAGATAAGTACGCCAACTGAGTTTAGTAAAGATATATCGATTTATGCTCAAGTTATCGTGTTAACGGCCAAGCGGAAGGACAGACGGTCGACTGTGTATAAAAAAAGAATCCTAGACAAATTAAATGCAAAAGGGCGGAGCCACGCCCATTTTTAAGTTTTCATTTATTTTTGTATTTTATTGCACCATATCATTACTGGAGTCGAATTTTGACATAATTTACTTATATTCTGTAAAGATATTAATTTTTTTGTTAAAATTTGACGTTCAAAAAAAATTTTGATTTAAAGTGGGCGTGGTCGTACACCGATTTTGCTGATTTTTATTAGGCATACATATAGTAATAGGGCTAACATTTCTGCTAAATTGCATCATGATATCTTAAACGGCTGCCAAATTACAGCTTGCAAAACTTTTAAATTACCTTCTTTTAATAGTGGGCGGTGCTACGCCCACTGTCAAAAATTTTACTAATTTTCCATTCTGCGTCATAAGTTCAACTCACCTATCAAGTTTCATCGCTTTATCCGTCTTTAGTAATGAATTGTCGCACTTTTTCGATTTTTCGAAATTTTCGATATCGAAAAAGTGGGCGTGGTTATAGTCTGATATCGTTCATTTTATATAGCGATCTGAGATGAGTGCCCAGGAACTAACACCCCAAATTTCATCAAGATACCTCAAAATTTACTCAAGTTATCGTGTTAACGGACAGACGGACGTACGGACGGACGGACATGGCTCAATCAAATCTTTTTTCGATACTGATGATTTTGATATATGGAAGTCTATATCTATCTCGATTCCTTTATACCTGTACAACCAACCGTTATCCAATCAAAGTTAATATAATCTGTGAGCTCTGCTCAACTGAGTATAAAAATGAATGTGAGTGTGTTCTTCACAAAATTTTCAGGTTAGGTCCACGTGGCTATCCGGTAATTTTCTAGCTTTATAAAATTTTATGAGAGGTGGGCGGTGACATGTCCATAGCTACTAGAAAATTCATTTAGCTGAAAATCCGAGTCCATTTGCATTGATAATTGAGTAAATGTACCCTACATATTAATTTATATGGGATTTTGGAAAAGTGGGCGTGGACGTCTCCGCAGACCAGTTACAGAATTGCCAGATGTCATGTGATTGTATGCCCAATTTCCGCATATTGCTGTTGAGTCTACAATGTCTTGTAAGAATAATGGTTGGAATTCTAAGGTTATTTTTTGAAAGGCATAAAAGGCGCATTGTGCTTTTCTATCTTTTTCTACAGTAAATGCCCACTAATTTCTAGCAGGCCAACTGGCAGAAGCGTCTCAGGACCGTTGAGTCTTGTAGTCGCTGCTGCTTCGCCAGCTTGTCCCTCTGCCCTTAACTCCCTTTTGGCCTGGGTCCCAGCCCCATGATTTGCCTGCTAGAAGTTTGCTTACCATGACGGACTTCGTGTTCCAAGTTCCATGGAGTCGAAGTATTGCTTCCAAAAGAGCTTGGGGTCAAAGATGGCCCCCAAGTATTTTACTTCAGTTCCTTTTGCCAGAGCTACGCAATATATTGCAATTATTTTTAGGGATGATAGGACTCTTCTTCTGGTGAAATTGATTGAAGTTCAAAGTAGGAGCAGAGTAAGAGTGGAGGTAGGAATAAGTGGAAAAATTTTAATTTTAAGCTTGCTATATTTGCTTTGAGAGTGGGGGTGATGATGGAAGTGAAAATGGGAATGAAAGTCGGAGTAAAAGTGAAACAAAAGTTTAAATTTGCTTTAATTATGTAATTATCTTAAGGATGTATACACTATTTGACAAATAACTTCTATATTTGAGGTCATACAGTTGGAAGTGGCAGCGGACTTGGAAGTGGAAGCGCAAGTGGTAGGAGGAATGAGAGTGCGAGTAAAACAAATACGTAAATTCGCTATGACCCGTAATTATTTGAAGGTCATGCAATATTTGGTATATATGTATGTAGATAATATAAATAGGGTCTAAATATGGAGTAGGTTAGGTGGAAGATTTGGAGGCCAAGGAAGTGGCAGTAGGAGTGAGTAATTACTTGATACTCCCATAGTTGGTATGTAGATGCCATGTATAAAGTAATTAAGATGGGGAGAGTCAGAATGGAAATGAGAGAGGGAGTGGAATGATAATGGGAGTGGGATTGGGAATGAGAGTAAGAGTGGAAGTGTGAATGTGCTTGGTAGTGAGACGGATAATTAGAATGAGAAGGGAGTGGAGATAAAGGCGATAAGGAAAGGACTGGAATAAGAAAGAGAAATGGAAGAAAAATTCGTAAAGTTGTAGTCCGTTCGTTGATATAGAGTGAGGAGAAGTCCAGTGTTTAAACATATGGCAGGACAACGTCTGTCGGGTACGCTAGTTTTATATAAAAACAAGTAAGGAAGGTTAAGTTCGGATGTAACCGAACATTACATACTCAGTTGAGAGCTATGGTGACAACATAAGGGAAAATAACCATGTAGGAAAATGAAGCGAGGGAAACCCTGGAATGTGTTTGTATGACATGTCTATCAGATGAAAGGCATTAAAGAGTATTTTATGAGGTAGTGGGCCATAGTTCTATAGGTGGAGGCCATTTAGGGATATCGCCATAAAGGTGGATCAGGGTTGACTCTAGAATTTGTTTGTACGATACGGGTATCAAATGAAAGGTGTTAATGAGTATTTTAAAAGGGAGTAATCCTTAGTTCTATAGGAGGACGCCGTTTCGAGATATCTCCATAAAGGTGGACCAGGGGTGACCCTGGAATTTGTTTGTACAATATGGGTATCAAAAGAAAGGTATTAATGAGAGTTTTAAAAGGGAGTGGTGGTAGTTGTATGTGTGAAGTCGTTTTCCAGATATCGACCAAAATGTGGACCAGGGTGACCCAGAACATTATCTGTTGGATACCGTTAATTTATTTATATATGTAATACCTGCCAAGATTTTAAGGGTGTTTTATTTCGCCCTGCAGAACTTTTTCATTTTCTTCTACTTAATATGGTAGGTGTCACAACCATTTTACAAAGTTTTTTCTAAAGTTATATTTCGCGTCAATAAACCAATCCAGTTACCATGTTTCATCCCTTTTTTCGTATTTGGTATAGAATAAATGCATTTTTTTCATTTTTCGTAATTTTCGATATCGAAAAAGTGGGCGTGGTCATAGTCGGATTTCGTTCATTTTTTATACCAAGATAAAGTGAGTTTAGATAAGTACGTGAGCTAAGTTCAGTAAAGATATGTCGATTTTTGCTCAAGTTATCGTGTTAACGACCATGCGGAAGGACAGACGGACGACTGCGTATAAAAACTGGGCGTGGCTTCAACCGATTTCGCGCGTTTTCACAGAAAACAGTTAACGGCATAAAATCTATGCCCCTACCAAATTTCAAAAGGATTGGGAAATTTTTGTTCGACTTATGGCATTAAAAGTATCCTAGACAAACTAAATGAAAAAGGGCGGAGCCACGCCCATTTTGAAATTTTCTTTATTTTTTGTATTTTGATGCACCATATCATTACTAGAGTTGAATGTTGACATAATTTACTTATATACTGTAAAGATATTAAATTTTTTGTTAAAATTTTACTTAAAAAAAAAATTTTTTTAAAAGTGGGCGTGGTCCTTCTCCGATTTCGCTTATTTTTATTAAGCGTACATACAGTAATAGGAGTAACGTTTGTGCCAAATTTCATCATGATATCTTCAACGACTGCCAAATTACAGCTTGTGAAAGTTTTAAATTACCTTCTTTTAAAAGTGGGCGGTGACACGCCCATTGTCCAAAATTTTACTAATTTTCTATTCTTCGTCATAAGTTCAACTCACCTACCGAGTTTCATCGCTTTATCTGTCTTTGGTAATGAATTATTGCACTTTTTCCGTTTTTCGAAATTTTCTATATCGAAAAAGTGGGCGTGGTTATAGTCCGATATCGTTCTTTTTAAATAGAGATCTGAGATGAGTGCTCAGGAACCTACATACCAAATTTCATCAAGATACCTCAAAATTTACTCAAGTTATCGTGTTAACGGGCAGACGGACGGACGGACGGACATGGCTCAATCGAATTTTTTTTTCGATACTGATGATTTTGATATATGGAAGTCTATATCTATCTCGATTCCTTTATACCTGTACAACCAACCGTTATCCAATCAAAGTTAATATACTCTGTGAGCTCTGCTCAACTGAGTATAAAAAATAGCTTTTATTTTTCATTAAACGAATTTTTATTTTTTTATTTTCTACGTGCGTACAATGCGGATACCAGTTAGTTGATATCTGAATCAACAAGTTTGAAAATAGTTGAAAACAAATCAGCAAATTGACCACAAGCTTTTGTTCTCATCAGTGCAAATGTGAATACATAGATAAAGTGTGATTTTAGGGAGGCAATTTAAGTAAACAATGGGCTGGCGATAACAATAAAAATATTTATGTATGTATGTACTTTATGTATAAAAAAATAAATATAAAATATAAACAATAAGGCGGCGGATAAACTAAACAAAATGCAAAACTTCAAACAAAATGCAAAACTACATCTGCTTATTGGTATGTAAGTATCTAATAAATATATAGTCATTTGTGTGTTTGGTGTCATATATATTGTCATACAATTATGCAATATCCTGTGGCCTATTGACTTTATGATTATCATTGACATTGGCCACCAAAGCGTGCAGCAACAATTAATTTGGCCTGAAGGTTTAATGTGGTTATATAAATCGTTCGCGAGATGGTCGGGCTAGTACCTTAATGGTGCTTTGTTACCGGAGCTTACCGGATCTATATCCGGCAAGGGATCATCAACATCGATAACACTGCCCAAAACCTTCAGGGAGGGCCTTTATCGTTAATACAACAACAACAGCAGGGGAGAGGTGTCACTCCAAGCGTCCATATTTCTCTCGATACGCAAACCATTGGCCAGCGAAGCTCGGAACCGAGCGAGGGAAGGCGATCACCTATGCGGAAGCATTGCTCACCTCATCCGGCTAGTCAGCGTAGCCGCAACTTCTCTGGCTGACTCACCTTAGGAGACTCATTTATATTTGGAAATGCTGCATATTTATATGCCAATGCTCATGAATGATAGAGGAAGCATACCAATATTTCGCTTGCTTGAACTGCTGTTAATCAGTTGTTGCTGCTCGCTGTCCGTAACGCAGTTAGCATGTGTTTGCTGAACTATATATGTGTAGAGTTTCAAGTTTGTAGCTCATAAATACCTCCATTCAGGCGCTGCCTAGATAAACTTTTTGTCATTAATAGATACTGCACTCCTTTCGTTATAAAATTTGTATACAATTGCAGGCGTCTAGCTTTCCAACAAGTGATATAAAAATCTATCGAATGATTTCAAATATGATTTGATTTCTTTTTATCTTGACCCGTGTGCCACTTAGTGGAGTTTACGTACCCTATAGGAGCATTATCTTGGTCCTTGGAACAATTTGTGAAGCTGCAATTATGTAGCTCAAAAGAAAATTTCTTGAATATTAATCGCAATATTTCCCAGTTTGGAGCGAAATTTCTAAATATGTATATCGCCACGGGCTCTTGTTACCCTTGTGAAATGCATTTTCAGCGGGTTTTTAACTTTGTATGAGGTATCAGGTTTTTTGAATGTAATATTTAATGCAATGTTTTTTAAAATTTTACGATAATGGCGCCCCCTAGCGAAAGTTGTTTCCCTCACGTTGCATTGTTATCATTCTGAAATATGCTCTAAACTTCAAAACCTAGCTCCATGTCTTACTTACTTACTTAATTGACGCTTAACCGTTTAAACGGTTATGGCCGTCCAAAAAGGCGCACCAGTTGCTTCTTCTCTCTCCCAAACGGCGCCAATTGGTGACACCAGCGAGTTTAAATCGTGGGGGCTGCCCTCTGCCTCTGCTTCCATAGGCGGGCTCAGATAGAAACACTTTCTTAGCCGGAGCGTCAACTTTCATTCGCGTAACATGGCCTAGCCAGCGCAGCCGCTGCGTTTTAATTCACATGACCAAGTTGATGTCTGCGTAGATAGAGCTCGTACAGCTCATCGTTACATCTTCTTCGGTACTCGCCATCGCCAACGCGATGGGACTAAATAATCGATTAGAAAATCCTCAGTTTTGTGCTGAAATATGCTGAAAATATACGACGGACATGAAAATCCAATATTACTTAGCTCGTAGCTCGCCTATGATTATTCCACACAATTAGGATTACAAAGCATATGGAATTAGTATGTACCTAAATGGTGAATAAAGGAATAGCAACCAAAAGGCAATACTTAGAGACCAATTGAAAATTGGACAGCGGGGCATTCATATGGCTACGTGGGGAAAGGACTTTATACTAGTGTAAAGTATGAATTTTGGAGATTTCGAGATCAATACTCGGCTACCGAGAAGCTAGCTGATGGAGTAATGAAATTCAGAAACGTATCTTAGTAACCATTGCCGTTTGTAAACTTTAAATTTTTTCTCTAATATCAATAACAAAACAAATTGTATAACGCAATATGAGCATGTCTCGATAATTGAATACAGATAAAAACAAGTAAGGAAGGCTAAGTTCGGGTGTAACCGAACATTACATACTCAGTTGAGAGCTATGGAGACAAAATAAGGAAAATCACCTGTAGGAAAATGAACCGAGGGAAACCCTGGAATGTGTTTGTATGACATGTGTATCAAATGGAAGGTATTAAAGAGTATTTTAAGAGAGAGTAGGCCATAGTTCTATGGATGGACGCCATTTAGGGATATCGCCATAAAGGTGGACCAGGGCTGACTCTAGAATTTGTTTGTACGATATGCGTATCAAATGAAAGGTGGTAATGAGTATTTTAAAAGGGAATGGGCTTTAGTTCTATAGGTGAACGCCTTTTCGAGAAATCGCCATAAAGGTGGACCAGGGGTGACTCTAGAATATGTTTGTACGATATGGGTATCAAATGAAAGCTGTTAATGAGTATTTTGAAAAGGAGTGATCCTTAGTTCCATAGGTAGACGCCGTTTCGAGATATCGCCATAAAGGTGGACCAGGGGTGTCTCTAGAATGTGTTTGTACGATATGGAATCAAATGAAAGGTGTTACTGAGCATTTTAAGAGGGAGTGGGCATTAGGTCTATAGGTGGACGCCTTTTCGAGATATCGCCATTAGGGTGGGCCAGGGGTGACTCTAGAATGTGTTTGTATGATATGGGTATCAAATGAAAGATGGTAATGAGTATTTTAAAAGGGAGTAAGTCTTAGTTCTATAGGTGGACGCCTTTTCGAGATATCGCCATAAAGGTGGACCAAGGGTGACTCTAGAATTTTTGCACGATATGGGTATCAAACGAAAGGTGTTACTGAGAATTTTAAGAGGGAGTGGGCATGAGGTCTATAGGTGGACGCATTTTCGATATATCGTCATTAGGGTGGGCCAGGGGTGACTCTAGAATGTGTTTGTACGATATGGGTATCAAATGAAAGGTGGTAATGAGTATTTTAAAAGGGAGTAATCCTTAGTTCTATAGGTGGACGCCTTTTCAAGATATCGCCATAAAGGTGGACCAAGGGTGACTCTAGAATGTTTGTACGATATGGGTATCAAACGAAAGGTGTTACTGAGCATTTTAAGAGGGAGTGGGCATTAGGTCTATAGGTGGACGCCTTTTCGAGATATCGCCATTATGGTGGGCCAGGGGTGACTCTAGAATGTTTGTACGATATGGGTATCAAACGAAAGGTGGTAATGAGTATTTTAAAAGGGAGTAATCCTTTGTTCTAGAGGTGGACGCCTTTTCGAGATATCGCCATAAAGTTGGACCAAGGGTGACTCTAGAATGTTTGTACGATATGGGTATCAAACGAAAGGTGTTACTGAGCATTTTAAGAGGGTGTGGCCATTAGGTCTATAGGTGGACGCCTTTTCGAGATATCGCCATTAGGGTGGGCCAGGGGTGACTCTAGAATGTTTTTGTACGATATGGGTATCAAATGAAAGGTGGTAATGAGTATTTTAAAAGGGAGTAATCCTTAGTTCTATAGGTGGACGCCTTTTCAAGATATCGCCATAAAGGTGGACCAAGGGTGACTCTAGAATGTTTGTACGATATGGGTATCAAACGAAAGGTGTTACTGAGCATTTTAAGAGGGAGTGGGCATTAGGTCTATAGCTGGACGTCTTTTCGAGATATCGCCATAAAGGTGGACCAAGGGTGACTCTAGAATGTTTGTACGATATGGGTATCAAACGAAAGGTGTTACTGAGCGTTTTAAGAGGGTGTGGGCATTGGGTCTATAGGTGGACGCCTTTTCGAGATATCGCCATTAGGGTGGGCCAGGGGTGACTCTAGAATGTTTGTACGATATGGGTATCAAACGAAAGGTGGTAATGAGTATTTTAAAATGGAGTAATCCTTAGTTCTATAGGTGGACGCCTTTTCGAGATATCGCCATAAAGGTGGACCTAGGGTGACTCTAGAATGTCTGTACGATATGGGTATCAAACGAAAGGTGTTACTGAGCGTTTTAAGAGGGAGTGGGCATTGGGTCTATAGGTGGACGCCTTTTCGAGATATCGCCATAAGGGTGGGCCAGGGGTGACTCTAGAATGTTTGTACGATATGGGTATCAAACGAAAGGTGGTAATGAGTATTTTAAAAGGGAGTAATCCTTAGTTCTATAGGTGGACGCCTTTTCGAGATATCGCCATAAAGGTGGACCAAGGGTGACTCTAGAATGTTTGTACGATATGGGTATCAAACGAAAGGTGATACTGAGCATTTTAAGAGGGAGTGGGCATTAGGTCTATAGGTGGACGCCTTTTCGCGATATCGGCATTAGGGTGGGCCAGGGGTGACTCTAGAATGTGTTTGTACGATATGGGTATCAAATGAAAGGTGGTAATGAATATTTTAAAAGGGAGTAATCCTTAGTTATATAGGTGGACGCCTTTTCGAGATATCGCCATAAAGGTGGACCAAGAGTGACTCTAGAATGTTTGCACGATATGGGTATCAAACGAAAGGTGTTACTGAGCATTTTAAGAGGGAGTGGGCATTAGGTCTATAGGTGGACGCCTTTTCGAGATATCGCCATTAGGGTGGGCCAGGGTGACTCTAGAATGTGTTTGTACAATATGGGTATCAAATGAAAGGTGGTAATGGGTATTTTAAAAGGGAGTAATCCTTAGTTCTATAGGTGGACGCCTTTTCGAGATATCGCCATAAAGGTGGACCAAGAGTGACTCTAGAATGTTTGCACGATATGGGTATCACACGAAAGGTGTTACTGAGCATTTTAAGAGGGAGTGGGCATTAGGTCTATAGGTGGAAGCCTTTTCGAGATATCGCCATTAGGGTGGGCCAGGGTGACTCTAGAATGTGTTTGTACGATATGGGTATCAAACGAAAGGTGTTACTGAGCTACTTAATATGGTAGGTGTCACACCCATTTTACAAAGTTTTTACCAAAGTTATATTTTGCGTCAATAAACCAATCCAGTTACCATGTTTCATCCCTTTTTTCGTATTTGGTATAGAATTATGGCATTTTTTTCATTTTTCGTAATTTTCGATATCGATAAAGTGGGCGTGTTTATGGTCGGATTTCGGCCATTTTTTATACCAAGATAAAGTGAGTTCAGGTAAGTACGTGGGCTAAGTTTAGTAAAGATATATCGGTTTTTGCTCAAGTTATTGTGTTAACGGCCGAGCGGAAGGACAGACGGTGGACTGTGTATAAAAACTGGGCGTGGCTTCCACCGATTTCGCCCGTTTTCACAGATAACAGTTACCGTCATAGATTCTATGTCCCTACCAAATTTGAGAAGGATTGGCAACTTTTTGTTCGACTTATGGCATTTAAAATATTCTAGACAAACTAAATGAAAATGGGCGGAGCCACGCCCATTTTGAAATTTTCTTTTATTTTTGTATTTTGTTGTATCATATCATTACTCGAGTTGAATTTTGACTTAATGTACTTATATACAGTAAAGATATTAAATTTTTTGTTAAAATTTGAATTTAAAAAATTTTTTTTTAAAAGTGGGCGCGTTCTTCATCCAATTTTTCTAATTTTTATTCAGCACATGTATAGTAATAGTAGTAACGCTCCTGCCAAATTTCATCATGATATCTTCAACGACTGCCAAATTACAGCTTGCAAAACTTTTAAATTACCGTCTTGTAAAAGTGGGCGGTGCCACGCCCATTGTCCAAAATCTTACTAATTTTCTATTCTGCGTCATAACGTCAACCCATCTACCAAGTTTCATCGCTTTAACCGCCTTTGTCAATGAATTATCGCATTTTTTTCGGTTTTTCGAATTTTTCGATATCGAAAAAGTGGGCGTGGTTATAGTCCGATATCGTTCATTTTAAATAGCGTTCTGAGATGAGTGCCCAGGAATCTACATACCACATTTCATCAAGATACCTCAAAATTTACTCAAGTTATCGTGTTAACGGGCAGACGGACGGACGGACGGACGGACGGACATGGCTCAATCAAATTTTTTTTCGATACTGATGTTTTTGATATATGGAAGTCTATATTTATCTCGATTCCTTTATACCTGTACAACCAACCGTTATCCAATCAAAGTTAATATAATCTGTGAGCTCTGCTCAACTGAGTATAAACAAGTAAGGAAGGTTAAGTTCGGGTGTAACCGAACATTACATACTCAGTTGAGAGCTATGGTGACAACATAAGGGAAAATAACCATGTAGGAAAATGAACCGAGGGAAACCCTGGAATGTGTTTGTATGACATGTGTATCAAATGAAAGGCATTAATGAGTATTTTAAAAGGGTGTGGACCTAAGTTCTATAGATGGACGCCTTTTCGAGATATCGCCGTAAAGATGGACCAGGGGTGACTCTAGAATGCGTTTGTACGATATGGGTATCAAATGAAAGGTGTTAATGATTATTTTAAAAGGGCGTGGGGCTTAGTTCTATAGGTGGACCCCTTTTCGAGATATCGCCATAAAGGTGGACCAGGGGTGACTCTAGAATTCGTTTGTGCAATATGGGTATCAAACGAAAGGAGTTAATAAGTATTTTAAGAGGGAGTGGGCCTTTCTGGACCAGGGGTGACTCTAGATTTTGTTTGTACGATATGGGTATCAAATGAAAGGTGTTAATGAGTATTTTTAAAAGGGAGTGGGCCTTCGTTCTATAGGTGTTCGCCTTTTCGAAATATCGCCATAAAGTTGGACCAGGGGTGACTCTAGAATGAGTTTGTACGATATGGGTATCAAATTAAAGGTATTAATGAGAGTTTTAAAAGGGAGTGGTGGTAGTTGTATATGTGAAGGCGTTTTCCAGATATCGACCAATTTGTGGACCAGGGTGACCCAGAACATCATCTGTTGGATACCGCTAATTTATTTATATATGTAATACCTGCCAAGATTTTAAGGGTTTTTTATTTCGCCCTGCAGAACTTTTTCATTTTCTTCTACTTAATATGGTAGGTGTCACAACCATTTTATAAAGTTTTTTCTAAAGTTGTATTTCGCGTCAATAAAACAATCCAATTACCTTACCATATTTCATCCCTTTTTTCGTATTTGGTATAGAATTATGGCATTTTTTTCATTTTTCGTAATTTTCGATATCGAAAAAGTGGGCGTGGTCATAGTCGGATTTCGTTCATTTTTCATACCAAGATAAAGTGTGTTCAGATAAGTACGTGAACTGAGTTTAGTAAATATATATCGATTTTTGCTCAAGTTATCGTGTTGACGGCCATGCGGAAGGACAGACGGACGACTGTGTATAAAAACTGGGCGTGACATCAACCGATTTCGCCCATTTTCACAGAAAACAGTTAACGCCTTAAAATCTATGCCCCTACCAAATTTCAAAAGGATTGGTTAATTTTTGTTCGACTTATGGCGTTAAAAGTATCCTAGACAAATTAAATGAAAAAGGGCGTAGCCACGCCCATTTTTAAATTTTCTTTTATTTTTGTATTTTGTTGCACCATATCATTACTGGGGTTGAATTTTGACATAATTTACTTATATACTGTAAAGATATTAAATTTTTTGTTAAAATTTTACTTTACAAAAAATTTTTTTTTAAAAGTGGGCGTGGTCCTTCTCCGATTTCGCTAATTTTTTTAAGCGTACATATAGTAATAAGAGTAACGTTCCTGCCAAATTTCATCATGATATCTTCAACGACTGCCAAATTACAGCTTGCAAAATTTTAAATTACCTTCTTTTAAAAGTGGGCGGTGCCACGCCCATTGTCCAAAATTTTACTAATTTTCTGTTTTGCGTCATAGGTTCAACTTATCTACCAAGTTTCGTCGCTTTATCGGTCTTTGGTAATGAATTATCGCACTTTTTCGGTTTTTCGAAATTTTCGATATCGAAAAAGTGGGCGTGGTTATAGTCCGATATCGTTCATTTTAAGTAGCGATCTGAGATGAGTGCTCAGGAACCTACGTACCAAATTTCATCAAGATACCTCAAAATTTACTCAAGTTATCGTGTTAACGGACGGACGGACGGACGGACGGACGGACATTGCTCAATCAAATTTTTTTTCGATCCTGATTATTTTGATATATGGAAGTCTATATCTATCTCGATTCCTTTATATATGTACAACCAACCGTTATCCAATCAAACTTAATATACTCTGTGAGCTCTGCTCAACTGAGTATAAAAAAGTTTAAACCGCAAGTTGAAAATCTATAACATACAAAATTTAAATTAAGTAGGATATATTAAAAAAAGTTAAATTTCTTAACACAGATTTCAAGTTAGTAAACAGAGATCTCTCAAACTCCTTAATATTAAGTTATTCATGAATATATTAATTTCGCGAATATTAATATTTTTATACTCAGTTGAGCAGAGCTCACAGATTATATTAACTTTGATTGCATAACGGTTGGTTGTACAGGTATAAAGGAATCGAGATAGATATAGACTTCCATATATCAAAATCATCAGTATCGAAAAAAAATTCGATTGAGCCATGTCCGTCCGTCCGTCCGTCCGTCTGCCCGTTACACGATAACTTGAGTAAATTTTGAGGTATCTTGATGAAATTTGGTATGTAGATTCCTGGGCACTCATCTCAGATTGCTATTTAAAATGAACGATATCGGACAATAACCACGCCCACTTTTTCGATATCGAAAATTTCGAAAAATCGAAAAAGTGCGATAATTCATTACCAAATACTCATTAAGCGATGAAACTTGGTAGGTAAGTTGAGATTGTGACGCAGAATAGAAAACTAGTAAAATTTTGGACAATGGGCGCGGCACCGCCCACTTTTAAATGAAGGTAATTTAGAAGTTTTGCACGCTGTAATTTGGCAGTCGTTGAAGATATCATGATGAAATTTGGCAGGAACGTTACTCTTATTACTTTATGTCTGCTTAATTAAAATTAGCAAAATCGGAGAACGACCACACCCACTTTTTAAAAAAATTTTTTTTTAAATTCAAATTTTAAAAGAAAAGTTAATATCTTTACAGTATATAAGTAAATTATGCCAACATTCAACTCCAGTAATGATATGGTGCAACAAAATACAAAAATAAAAGAAAATTTCAAAATGGGCGTGGCTCCGCCCTTTTTCATTTAATTTGTCTAGGATGCTTTTAAAGCCATAAGTCGAACAAAAACTAACCAATCCTTGTGAAATTTGGTACAGGCTTAGATCCTAGGATGATAACTGTTTTCTGTGAAAAAGGGCGAAATCGGTTGAAGCCACGCCCAGTTTTTATACACAGTCGACCGTCTGTCCTTCCGCTCGGCCGTTAACACGATAACTTGAGCAAAAATCGATATATCTTTACTAAACTCAGTTCACGTACTTATCTGGACTTACTTTGTATTAGTGTAAAAAATGGCCAAAATCCGACTATGACCACGCCCACTTTTTGGATATCGAAAATTACGAAAAATGAAAAAAATGCCATAATTATATACCAAATACGAAAAAAGGAATGAAACATGGTAATTGTATTGGTCTATTGACGCAAAATATAACTTTAGAAAAAAGCTTGGTAAAATGGGTGTGACACCTACCATATTAAGTTGAAGAAAATGAAAAAGTTTTGCAGGGCGAAATCAAAAGCCCTTGGAATCTTGGAAGGAATACTGTACGTGGTATTACGTATATAAATAAATTAGCGGTACCCGACAGATGATGTTCTGGATCACCCTGGTCCACATTTTGGTAGATATCTCGAAAACGCCTTCACATATACAACTAAGGGCCACTCCCTTTTAAAACCCTCATTAATACCTTTAATTTGATACCCATATCCTACAAACACATTCTAGAGTCACCCCTGGTCCACGTTTATGGCGATATCTCGAAAAGGCGTCCACATATAGAACTAAGACCCACGCCTTTTTAAAATACTCATTAACACCTTTCATTTGATACCCATATCGTAAAAACAAATTCTAGAGTCACCCCTGGTCCACCTTCATGTCGATATCTCGAAAAGGCGTCCACCTATAGAACTAAGGCCCACGCCTTTTTAAAATACTCATTAACACCTTTCATTTGATACCCATATCGTACAAAAAAATTCTAGAGTCACCCCTGGCCCACCTTTATGGCGATATCTCGAAAAGGCATCCACCTATAGAACTAAGGCCCACTCCCTTTTAAAATACTCATTAACACCTTTCATTTGATACCCATATCGTACACAAAAATTCTAGAGTCACCCCTGGCCCACCTTTATGGCGATATCTCGAAAGGGCATCCACCTATAGAACTAAGGCCCACTCCTTTTAAAATACTCATTAACACCTTTCATTTGATACACATATAGTACAAACAAATTCTAGAGTCACCCCTGGTCTACCTTTATGTCGATATCTCGAAAAGGCGTCCACCTATAGAACTAAGGCCCACGCCCTTTTAAAATACTCCTTAACACCTTTCATTTGATACCCATATCGTACAAACAAATTCTAGAGTCACCCCTGGTCCCCCTTATGGCGATATCTCGAAAAGGCGTCCACCTATAGAACTAAGGCCCACACCCTTTTAAAATACTCATTAGCACCTTTCATTTGATACCCATATCGTACAAACGCATTCTAGAGTCACCCCTGGTCTACCTTTATGGAGATATCTCGAAAAGGCGTCCACCTATAGAACTAAGACCCACTCCCTTTTAAAATACTCATTAACACCTTTCATTTGATACCCATATCGTACAAACAAATTCTAGAGTCACCCCTGGTCCACCTTTATGGCGATATCTCGAAAAGGCGTCCACCTATAGAACTAAGGCCCACGCCCTTTTAAAATACTCATTAGCACCTTTCATTTGATACCCATATCGTACAAACAAATTCTAGAGTCACCCCTGGTCCACCTTTATGGCGATATCTCGAAAAGGCGTCCACCTATAGAACTAAGGCCCACGCCCTTTTAAAATACTCATTAACACCTTTCATTTGATAGCCATATCGTACACAAAAATTCTAGAGTCACCCCTGGCCCACCTTTATGGCGATATCCCTAAATGGCGTCCATCTATAGATCTATGGCACACTCCCTCATAAAATACTCTTTAGTGCCTTTCATTTGATAGACATGTCATACAAACACATTCCAGGGTTACCCTAGGTCCCTTTTACAACATGGTGATTTCCCTTACTTTGTCTCCACAGCTCTCAACTGAGTATGTAATGTTCGGTTACACCCGAACTTAGCCTTCCTTACTTGTTCTCTATAAGTTGCACAATATATCGCCTTTGACTCTTCTTAATAAAAAAATTAATGCTTGGCGCGATATACTTCCGAGGATATTTAGGCTGAGCTTCTTATCCAATTATCGTCGTCCTCCTTTTTAATTTTTTCCTAAAAATTGACGGGACCGGACCCACATGTATACAATCGACTCCGAACGGCAGCTGCAAGGCAGATGAGTTTTAATTCAGAAGCTTTACATGGTAGAAATAAACTCCGAGTATTTGTGTAACCACCGGCAAAGGGCGAGCATGCTTAAAAAGATTATTTCTAATTGATACAACTGTTTTCTAAATTTTGATGTGGCTTTGCCCGGTATTTGAGCCCAGAACTTTTGTTGTGGTAAATGGAGCATGCTTCACCCACAACACGACGGCTTTCACTAACCCTTCTAAGGAGAAAACTAAGGTTACAAAGCGATTATGAAGTACGGCGCTATCTTCTTATTTCTGATTGCTATATTTGAAACTGCTACTCCGTTTTGATAAGCTTGCTATTGGCTGGCTAAAATATGTCCGCTGAACAGCTTTACTTCGGTGAAGTTTTATGCGCAACTCTTTGAAAGCTTACAGTGGCGAATGTAATTGTCACTCAAAGCTTCAGTCATTTCCTGGACAGTATTATCAATAAATTCCGGTTTTTTATTTTTTCAACAAAGAATAACAGCGCAGTAATAATTGTTTTAAATACTTGGGGAGTTATGGATGAAACTTTTTTATAAATATGTACGCTAGCCACAGTGCCACAAATAAGTTGTTAACATTGTCAATACCTTAAAGTCGTCCATTCGTTATATTTTCTACCATTCTTGTAACAGATGTACAATGCCTGTACTGTGAGTTTCCTTTCTTACGCATTTTTTTCCAATTCTTTAATCGACTATCAAATTTTGTGTATGTATGCTTGTGTTAGTTACTTAAGCGTGCCACATGCCAATTTTCTATAACTTGCCGAAAGACAAAAAAACATACTTCAGGCAACAACACCATCGCTTAGTTCGTGTGGCAACATACATATTCCATTGGTATCAAAAATGCAAGAATTGACAACAACAACAACAGCATTAGCATGCAAAAAATATGCAATTAAAATTTCGCTTTCACACGGGCGTAAAAAGCAGCAAAATGACCGAATACCACAAAAACCGCAGCGTATGTGGCAGAGGCTGAACAAAAACAAAAAAGTTAGGACAACCGGAGTTTGCATACCTGCGACATTGCGGCCACACGGACATATTTGCAACACACAAAAGCCAATGATGCAGCTTAAATTGCAGTTGCAATTGCATTGTGGAGAAGCAAAAAAAAAAAAATCAAGGCAAATACAAGCAAACAAACAACAGTAAAATTCGAGCAGCTAACATACATAAATAAAAAAATGCAACAACAAATGCGGACCTTTTGACTTTATTGCTGTGAAGCACACTGTTGTTGTTGTCGTTGGTGGTAATTTTTGCATTTTTTCTATGTTGTGTTTGTTGCCATTCCTGTTTATTTGCACCTCACGCAGCGATGCAACTGTTGCATCTACCGGCGCCTAGCGCGCACACACACACACGCACACGCACCACTTTTGCGTTTTTTTGTGCAATAGTTGTGGTGCAAAAGAAAAAAGAATTTAACAAAAAATGCAACAACGAAAGGGGCATGCCTCCAGCTGCATGAATGAATTTAAAACAACAACAATAAATGCAACATCAAAGGCAGCGAGCATCAATGAATGAATGAATGAAAGTTAACGAGTGCAGAAGCAGCAGCACCTACACACATACACACATGAACATATGCACTGAGGTGGCAAAAATCGGCATTTTGACAACAACAACAACACAAAAATAGCAAATGTGTGCAAAAAAAACAAAACAACAATCCACAATAACAAGTTGCGAATAACGCGCGTGTGCTTTGTAGCATAAGTGTGATGAGAATTGCAAAGCAAAAAAAAAAAAAAAAAACACATACCAACATGCATTTGGAGTAGTATGTGGCATTGATGTGCATTGCAATAACAATAACAATAGTAACTCGCATGCATCGGATGCAAAATAGCGGCGAGACACATCGCGTTTGGTGGCATAATCCCGATGGATGCAAAGCAAAGCTGACAGCGTGCCAGCTGGCAGCGCGGCAATAGCAGCGAACAACGAAATGCAACATGCATGCAATGAAATGTGTAAGAAGAGGGGGAGAGAATTTTGCCTAATTGTAGAAAATTGTATGCCAACGGACAAGTGAAAGCGCGTGGATTTAAAAAACAGCAAACATTACAAGGGTTGGGTTGTAAGGTGTGTTGTGTTGCAGTTTCAATGTCACAAAGGTGCTAGTCAAAATAACAAAATACGCGCGACTATAAATAGCGCGATGACCACGCGGATGATCACGTGTCATGTGCAAAAATGAATTACAACAATTGTATATACAGGACATAGGCGAAAATTACAAAAACAAAGCAATGACAACGAAACCAACAGTTTGGCGCCTTTACAAACATTTCAACATTTCAACACCTCATCAATAACATTGGCAACAACAAAAACAAAATATGGCACTATTGCATGCCACTTAACCAACGTGCATTCTAATATACATATATACAGTTACGGACATAGAAATGGCACGCCTAAGCACATTCTCTGAATTTTCTCAACCAAATCAAAAGATCACATTCACGATATATATTTAAGTTTAAAGCCAAATAAAAATAAATCTATAGTACAATAAAACCTGCATAAGCAAATTGCAATAATTTGGAATATTTTGGGATTGGTTTGTAAGTTATTAAGGGCGAGACAGTTTCGATATTGTTTTCTGTATGGCTTCGCGTTTGGTTGCAAGATTTTATTATTATAAGATCATTTTCTCTATTAACATTATTTTGCAAAAATTTTGGACTGTATTTTGGATCATTATAGAACTATTTCTGGACAAGTTTGGGCTAATTATATATGGTATGGATAAAACCGAAAATTTGCCATAATTTCCAGATTATTTTTAGGATAATTTTGGAACTATACAAGGAGAGTTTCAGAAAAATTTGAAAAAGTTTGGGGATAAATACAAAGTTATCTCTAGGCAATTTTAGCGCTTTATTCCAAACATTGTTTTACGAGTATTTGGCGATCATTTCGGGACAATTTCAAAATTGTTTTCCAAAACACTTCGCGATAATTTAAGGAATAGTAATATCAGAACTATTTCAGGATTATTTCCGAATTATTTCTTTCCCTTGCTAATATTTCATGATAATTTCAGTATAGTTTACGGGATCATTGTGGAACAATTTGGGGACAATTTCAGAAAAATTTGGGACAATTTCGGTATTATTAAGTCATTTTTTCTTCTTATCGGAGTTATTTTATCTTCCCTACATTTTTGGAACTATGTGGCGACTGTCAAGGGATCATTCTGAGATGGTTTTCTTTAAGGAGAGCTTCAGCAAAATTTTTATAATTTCAGCGGGAATATTTTAGGGTTTTTTAGATTATTTCCCCAGCGGTATTTTCGCGATTTTTTGGAGCTCTTTTTGAAACCACTCTGAGACTTTGCGACATTTCGGGATTATTTCGCAGCTGTTTAATGACTGTTTTCGGAACACTTTGAAACTGTTTAGCGACTTGTTAGCGATCATTTCGGAAAATTTTTGGAATTGTTTTCGCGATTGTTTTAATGGATTACATCGGGGATATTTCAGATTTCTTTTGGGACTATTATTGAAATCATTCTTAAATTATTTGAAAATTTTCTATTATTATTGTAGACATAAGACATAGTATATGAAGGGAGTGCAGAATTTTTTGTATTTGGTGTTGAAAACGCTGCCATAACAAATGAAAGCTATAGATCGTGAACAAATTTTTTTCATTTAAAATTTTTTCTTTGCATATTTTGTTTTATTTTGACAGTTGTTAATTTACTAGTCAAAATAGAAAAAACAAACCACGGTTTTTGATGTTGCGTATTTGCCATGACGTAGAAAATGCATAGCCGCATAATATTTTGGCGTTTTATGTAAAAATACTACACCAGTTTACAGATACAGTGGTGCTAGACCATTTGCACAAAATCCTGAACTCCTCTATGGTGTTTCGGTATAGTTTTGAAAACAAATCGCGATATTTTGAGATTTTTTTACATTTATTTTGGATTAGGTGTTACGATAATATTTCACGATAATTTGAGATTGTTTCGATATAATTTTTTCCCTGGGTAATTTTGGGGCCTTCAGCCCTATCTCCACATTTTCTTCCATTTCCATTTACATCCAGTCTCTCTACCTCTTTCACACTTTCGTTATTTTTGTCAATAACGTTCTCTTACCGTCTTACTTGCCTTGTGCATTTTCACAGCCATCTCCATCTTCCATTCTCATTTGCATTTCCATTCCATCTCCAGCCACATAAACCTCTCTCTGTCCCCCCATATCCCTTTCATTATTATTCTCAATTACTCTCTCAACATACTTTTCACGCCACTTTCGTGGCCTCTCATTGCGTCACTCTCTTGCTCCCGTTTACTATCCTCCTCAGTGTCCACTTACTTTATTTTGCTCCTCGAACCTTCACTGTTTATCTGCCTATACCTATCTCGCCATCCCTTTTACTCTCCTTCTCACTCTCACTACTTCTCTTTCACTCCGGCTTTTCTGCACTGTTCGTAAATTGAACATATAGCCCTCTGAATCCCTCACTCTTCATTTTCTTTTATTTTCCGTTTTAATATTTCGTCCCACTTTTCCCATTCTCATTCTCCCGTTCTTTATCTCTCATTGATTTTGGTTATAGTGTTACGTTTCGCCTACCTCCAAAGTAAATAATAATTTTTTATCAAGGGCCATTTACCTTCCCATAACTGTAGCCGCAGTATGCGCATTGACAGCAAACAAGAAAAAAATATATAATCAACACTCCGCAACTGCAATTGTTGGGTTGGTTGTCTTTCGGACATGCCAACATAAATAACAGTGAGCGTGGTAAACATTCAGCGATTTTTAACCTACACCTTGTGCACTCACCGTGCTGTGAGTATTCTATTTAGTGGAGGTGGTGGTGGTGGTGGTGGTGATGACGACACCGACAACAAATACCGTGGCATGCGTGACGCCACCCACTCCATCAAAATGCGCTGACAGCAGTTAGACAGCAAGCGCGTGCCACAACACATCCATCTACCACCTAGAAACCAAAAAAACAAAAAAATTGTGTATGAAGTGCCGCCGCAAACAGCAAATTGGTAGTGTAATGCACAGCGACACAACAACAGCTAGTGGAATGCAACTGCAGCTGGTCAATCAATTTGTAGTGCACATATTTTGAATTTTTTTGCTGCAATTCTCCATTTTTTTCACATGATATTCATTACAATGCAAACAGGTGCATTCGATGTTGCCACAAACTGTTGCATGTTTCCTATAAATAGAAAAGTAAAAAACAAAAAAAAAAAAAACAACAAATAATATGTATAGATACATATATATTCGCTGCAATTGTGCATTCGCGACATGCAACAACACAACCATGATTCCATATTTTTTGTTTTTGTATTTTTGTTTTACTTTTTCATTTGGTATGCTCTAAATTGATGCTGCATTGCGGTTGATTTAATGATTTAAATCGAATGTCAATCATTGGCGCCATCTGATCTACGATGTTTGATAGCGCCGGGGGCGCATAGACAAATCATTTAGTCATTGACGGTTTTAGTACTTTGCTTAAAACATTTAAATTCGATTTTTTTCCTTTGACATATTTTGTAAGAGAATGCGGTGCGTTTTTTGAAAAATCAATAACTTTTATGCCACAGCGGATATCTCTTAATTATTTAAAATTTAACGATGATTCAAGAGCCCAAATGGCGTCAAGCAATTCTCTATATGGTCCTTCTAAAGTTGAGAAGCTTTCTACTTGCACCACTAGTAAGAGTTGCTATGGACTAGTTGTTCCACTCACACAACATGGTAAGGGATATCAATGCGCTCCTCGATTACTGATCGGCGGAAATAACGCCATTTACTTCTCATTAAGGACTTAATACCTTTTATTCACGCTAGGTCGCACAGACAAGCAACATGAGATGACTTAGGAATATCGGTCAAAGAACACTAACTTCAGCAACACTTGCGAATGTCTTCTTAAACTATATCTACGCCTACGTCTACGTATGTTTCTACGTCTACGTCTACATTTACGATTGTGTCAATGTCTATTTCTGCGTCAACATTTACGTCCTTATCCACAATTGCGTCTATGTCTACGTTTACCTCTACGTCTTCGTCTACCTCTACCTCTTCCTCTACCCCCACCTGTACCTCTATTTCTACTTCTATATCTTCCTCTAACTACCTTTACCTTAAGGGATAATCGTTAGGCATAACGGCACTCGTACTTTAGGCACCGCTTCGCATGGGCATTCCCCATTACGCATTTATCAATTTTGAGATAATTTTCAACGAAATTTTACTCACAGAAGTCCAACATTATATGTATGTGAATTAACATAAAGGAAACTTAGTTCCTCGAAGGAGGATTCTTATCAAAAACTATCTTTATACAATTACATTTTGGGCGTGGCAATGAAATAGGACATGCCCAGCATATTCCAAATAGAATTTTGCTTGAAATCGCCATGTCCGTTCAGTGTCTACGTGAGTGAGTAGTTTTGTTCTCGTACTTTCGCTTTTTACTTTCCCTTAGGCTTCTAACCTTTTTTGTTCGGAACCTTGCGCATTTCTTGACGTCTTCAGGTGGTCGCTTCATATAAATATCAAACAGATAGGTTTTTTCACATTAATTATCATCATTCAATAATGGGAGCACCAAGGGAGGTCAAGTCTTCCTCCACCTGCCTCTCCCACCTCAGTGGAGTTCCCTCACTTCCTCTGCTTTCAAACTGCGGTGTGGACGGCGCTACTTTCTTGGCCGTCTTTTTTCATCTTCGTCCATTCGCATAACATAACTTAGCCAGCGAAGCCTGTGCGCTGCACGATGCTGTAGCCTCATACAGCTCATCATTATACGTTCTTCGATATTGGCCGTTGGCATCACGGACAGAACCATAAATCTTCCTGAGAACTTTTCTCTCGAACGTTCCAAGAATCATCAGTGATTTCCCATGCCAACAGATAAACAAGCGTCTTCCGTATTACGTCATCAGACACTGCCATGCGACGGACATTCCTAAGAATTCTGCCCATGGCAGCATCAAACGCCCTAAACAATGGCTTAGTTATTGAACCGACTGGTGCTCGTGAAGTGTACATTGTTCTGCGGTACATTTCCATATATTTTCAGTTATTTGTGGTTCAAAAAGATAAAGATTCCAAATTCTTCATATTAAATTGCTTGAAACCTTACCTCGGTGCAGTCTCCTCAAGTTCTAAGCTAGTACCATTAAGGTTTCTGTGTGTGTATACGTAGCTGATGGACCACTTTGTTGATGTTCTTATTTCGGTACGAACGAGCATGAAATCTATAAGCAAGCACCTGCAGCCCATATCGAATACCTAGTTTAGAATTTTTAGTTTCAGATGTGTGGGCCCTCTACCTTGATTTAGATGTTAGCCCTTTCCTCTTTTATAAAGATTTGAAATTCATCTCGAAAAAAGAAATCACCGAGGGGACTCAACAGCATATATCACCGGCCCTGTATGAATTCGATATATGTATAGGATCGTCTAGCCAAGTGTCGTGTGCGGTATTTTCTAGAAATTCCCAGAGTGCTGGCATGAAGTTATTAGATGACTTGGACAACATGAATGTCAGTTGTGATAACACATAAAATAAAATAAAATAGCTGTGACGCAGCTTAGAGAATCGTTGCATAGAAACGATATAGTTTCGAATGAGACCGATCTCAACCTTGGATGAACCCTTTCGAGATCAAAGTGAGTAGTGACCGAAATACGTTCGCCTAGCTCTGGCAAAGGCTGACCAATCAAGCATAAAGTCATTAGTTGATTTCACTTCGTCATCCTCCATACAGATACAGTAGGAAGAGATTTCCAGTATATTGAGATACACCGCATGTATTCCCATTGGGTAGTGCACCATCAGAACTGCAGTGACCATTGGAGTGGTGAGCCTTAGTGAACCCAATTATTTCGACAGACCTCCTGCGACTCTGTACTTTAGAAACAACCGCGAATGCTTGGATGCGACGAACGTCAAACGTCACACCCAAATGCGGCACTCTAAATGCGAACCTTGAACAAACTGTTTCAAACACTATTTAGAATCATGCATATTCTGTAAAAAGAAAGTCTACTCTAACAGTGACCATATCTCTATCGATGCAATTATATTTTAGTGCAGAGTACCTATGTAGATGTATCACTGTGTGTGCATGTTTTTCACCAATTCTTGTTTGAGTGCAACCAATTAAGCTGGAAATCCCTAATAATCGTCGATGTAATCAGCGCATGTATCGGCATATCGATTGGAAAGTGGTCAATATATAGAAAAACGATGTGCTTGGAGAAATATATATACATGAATACAAAAATACGTAAATTCTTACATGAATATTGTATGCACTGAAATAGCAGCAAACACCGAAAAAAGCGGCGCGTTGAAACTTCGACTATATCAATGGTTTAAAGTGATGCACTGAAGCTCTACTCCCCCTTATGTTGGACTGCTGTATTCGTGTTGATGATGCCAATGTACTGCTATCAAGTTTGTTGAAAGAGTGAGTGTGTCCAAAAGTGCAGTAGCTCGTAACAAACAAGGACATCTACCGATTTGTTGAAAAGGCAAAAAAAAGTGTTCTTGAAAATGGAAAAATTTTCGTGGTTTCAGCATTTTGATGTCGCCCGAATTTTTATGCCAACAAAATTTAAAAATTCAACTCCTCGCATCATACTCCTCAACAAGAACACATATGTATGCATTTTTTGTGTGATATATCAAAAGTACTCAAGTGCGGTCATTATTGCGGTGCCTCTCATGCGGTGACCAGTTACTAGCAAACCCGCGTCATATGTATGTATTGAGCATTTGGTGGCACGCGGATCAACTTCGCGTAAAACGAAATGCATTGATAAAATGCTATGGAAAAACTGCATTGCCGGTAAAAAAATTAAGAGCAAATACAAAATGCAGGTTCTGGCCAAGATTTATATACCCGCTTGTACTTCATTATACTGCGGAGATATACTTGGCAACGAACCTTAACTCCACACAGATAATAATGTAGCTTTAAAGCAGAATCCAGTTTGACATACGGTTTTGTTTTTTGGAAGATAAACAATGAAAAGTCAAACAGCACGACAGAAAGTCGTCCAGTAACAAGTCGTTACTAAAGCCACCTTTAGGGGAGCTACGCTGAGGCGACCTTAACGATGTCCGCAACTGTTTACATATCCATAAACGTCTACAAATCATTAACTTTAACCATAATAATAACAGTGCCCTCGCCAAGAACCGAGACCATAAGATTTACAGAAACAGCAATAACAAGTAACCGTAAGTGTAACTATGACACAGAGAAGTACCGTGACTATAGCAGTTAATAAAAAGCAGTACTTTACCCGTAGACTTAACAGCAAGTACTGACTAACCATAACCGTCGCTGAAACCATAGCCGTAAGCATTTTCACTAATACTCCCATAACCATAACTATAAATCACTATAACCATAATCATAATCAAAACAATAACCACAACCATAACCATGAACGTAGCCAAAACCATTACTATAACCATAATCGTAACCATAAACATAACCATAACCACAACGTGGTCGGCGATGTTTGGCATCAGCCTGCTTAGTAACGATGATGCCTTCTCGGTCGCATGTTCAATTTGCGCCCAATATGTTAGTCGGGAGTCTAACCTTCATGGTCCACGGACCCTGCTTCTGCCGAGATGCCATCTCGATGGGCCCTAACAGACTAGAGTGTATCAATTGGCAATTATAATTATATGCAAAACCCGAAATAATATTTAAAGTATTTTATATATGTATATATTGTAATTACCAAATTCCGCAAAGTACCTTCTGCAAAATAACCTATAAAAAAAATGTATGGATGTTTCAAGCAAAAGAGGTTGTCAACATACAAAATACAATGAATGCGTTGTAATTTTTATATATAAATTTGCCGTATATAACTTTTTTTCTTTTATAAAAATTTATGAAAATATTTAGATTTTGAAATGTACATACGTATGAAAATCATAATTTTTTATATACATATAAATACATACAAGTTGCTGTGCCAGCGTTACAAATGAAGATTGGGTGGATAGATTACGATGATGTTGAAACTCGTTGAATCACGGAAATTCAATCTGCGTTGCAGCCGTATCCATATGAGCAAATTTGTTCAAGTGAAACGAATATAAATGCGCAATTAACAATTTGAAGCCGATGCTGGCAAATCCGCCATTTTGTATACCATGCGGCGTGGCCCGATGTCACGGTCGCCATGTAAACTAATAAATTATAGATGAATTGTACGTGCTTACCAACCAGGAGTTGCGAGCGTGCCGGAGAAAATGCACGGTAGTTTTCAGGAGCAGATGCGTGGTTCCACTTTTGATCGCTGGACAATGTTGCGAACTAGTCGCGGTGTCCGGGTACTGCCACCATTTCCACATTAAAAGAGCGTTGGTTTGTTTTTAATAAACACTGTGTATTTAATTACGTTTTGAAGTTATAACGTTATAAATTGCCATTGGCTTATGGGGTTTCCAATGGGGCTTTTTCCCCAATACAATATAATATATATTTTTAAACTTGAGGTTTTATCAAAACTCGACTGCTCGCACGAAAAATGGAAAAATTATGTATATCTATTTTTGCGTGCACGATCGCATTATGAACGATAGGAATGTTACGAAAGTGAAACATCAGCTGGCTGATTTGGTGTGTTGAGATTCTTTTGATTGAACTTATTTGATGTGTTGAGATTCTTTGGGTTGAACTTGGGGGGCCATTACATTGCGCAGCAATCTAAACGTGTAGTGCATGTGAACTTATTATATTTATTGTATTTTATCTAGTTATGTTATTTTATTTATTTACTTCCTTTTATCTATTTATTTCATTTTACCTATTTATATCATTTTATTTATTCATTTGGTTTTATTTATTTTACTTAATTTTATCCGCTAGATTTTTATTAAATATCTGGCTTTATTTATTTTATGTAATTTTATTTATTTTAATTAATTTATTACTTTATTTTATAATCTTAGTTAATATATTTTATTTTATTTAATTTTATTACTTAATTTTATCTTTGTATACAATTTTATTTTTTTTACTACATTTTTTTATTTATCTTCACTATTAGTCCACATGCACAATGGACTGGGGAAGGGGGTTTCACTGGACTCACCTATAACTGCGGCTGTTGTCAACCAGGGTATGGGATCCCGGTTTCTCCTTGGAATTCCGCTAAAGTACCCGTTAGCACGGTTTTATAAAAATCGCGAACTTTTTTTTTGCAAAAAAATATATAATTAAGACGCACTAAGTCAACTTTTATTTTGGGACATGCTCTGCAATCGCTTGGCGGTCGTACCCATAGGCGATAAGGCCTTATTATTTTTTAAGCTTCTCAATGAAAATACAGTACAACGAACGGCGCTGGTTGGTATCAGCGGCGCTCTTAGAATAACATATATTTTGGCATTGAATGGCATGCTGAACATACATACATCCAGTAGATATTGCGGAAAAGGCGGCCGCGGCTTGGTCGTTCGTCAGGCTTCATGATAGGGGCTATGGGCTTTCTGACTTCAGCCACTCTAGTCTTCTTACCAGCATCAACTTTATCACTGACAGGATAGACTATGGTATGCCGATAACTGTTCCCTGTGCAACCTTTACCCCAGTAATTATTTTATGAACAAGATCTGGGTGCCGGGCCATAGTAATATCTCGGCCAACTGTCATGCTGTTTTCTTAACCCGCATCGGTACAATTATACTGGATGAAGATAGCTGAAGGAATTTTGAGATATCGCTGGCCACCTATAGTCTGCTACTACATAAATGTGCCTGGAGTAAACTCAACAAGCGTTGGGCGGACACCACTTCTTGCATGGTAGCAAGATCATTCTGACCGAAAGTGGATGGCAGGAGGGCTGCCAAAATGATTTGGTTCACTAAGGCTCATCTATCACTGATTATTCGGATTTTGACAAGGCACTGTCCAATAGGTACGCCTCAATATACTGAAAAACCCATCCTGCTGCAGCTTTATGGAGGATAATGAGGTGGAATCCTCAAGTCAGTTTATAATTGATTGCCCAGCTTTTGCCTGATCTAGGCGAAAGTACTTCGGTCGCGACTCACTTCGATCTCCGGTGGATTTATCCAAGATTTAAATCGGGATCAATAAAAATTATATCGTTGCTAAAGAACGATTCTCTTAGTAGCTAAAGCTACTTCACCGTTATTTTAAGTGGCACCACAACGGACTTTCATGCTGTCCAAGTGAGCTTCTCCTACCAGGGCAACTACAACCTAACCTAACCTACTGCAAGTTGTAACTATGCTAAGGAGGTTCTTCAAGAGCTTTTTGTGGAAGTCATTTTCTTCCGGTATTTCGTTGGTAGGGAAGAGGGCTTTTAAGATCGCCCAGGTTCGACCTTTATATAAGTTAATTCTCATTCAAGTGATTGCTAACATGACATAAAGTTATAATGCTAGCGCTGCGTTATAGATATATTTCGCCAAACAATTCTGCTTAGTTCACTTTGATTTGTTACCCTTAAATTATTTAAATAAAAGTAAAATATGAGCGAAGTTATAGAAGTCACTTCAGTGATCAGTTATTGGCAGCCAAAGAGATGAAGATGGTATGAATATTTAACTTTAAGAAACATATATTCACCATACTAGGACCATAACATGTTAATCGGATCAGCGAAGTGTCGAGGTTTCATGCATCTGGTCGTTCAGAAACGAGTATTTTGAAAGAGAGAGCGCTGTTGCGGGTGTTCGGTCCTCACTCGTTAACGTTTTACAATTTATAGTTTTCAGAATAAAATTTTTGTTAACTTAACACAACTGGGTATCGAATAAATAAATAAAAATCGGTCACGTTAATAAATGCAAAACAAAAAGTTTAACCACAAAAGCGCAAATCATGGTCATCATGCAACAAGCGTAGCGGCTGCAGCAAAAAATTATGCTAGGTGTGAGTTACGTATGCACTAACTCTATATATACATAGGTATATATATGCACCTAAACCATTTGTGTGTGTCCTTTTTTCAACAACTCGAAATTGGAGCAAACTGCAAATGCAGCGCTGTCGCATCGTTGCAACAAATCGCGAGTGCACTCGGTGCAATGACCAAAACAAACTCACTACCCTCACTTACACACCAACACACACACGCAAAAGCTGTACGTGTCACGCCGTTTTTTAGGCTCCGCATTAGTGTGAGGATATATTAGTAGGTGTATATGTGTGTTGTATAGGTGCGTTATTGGCCATTGTGGTAGCGCATTGGTGTTTGTGGCATAATTTCGAGTGATGACCTTGACGCGCTTATCCATTCACTCTGTTGCACATACACAATTGTATGCGAGTAAATAGTAGAACACATATGCGGTATATAAGTTTTATATACTTTTGTATGAGTATATAGTGCGCATATTTACTATCTATGCAATTTAGCATGCCACATATATGAACGTGTGTATGTATATGACTACACCAATGATGCAACAATCAATTCCGGCGGCACGCATTCATGTATCTATTTCGACGCACCAGTCTGCCACCTCTGCACATATTGGTGTTTCGTTTTTGTACATTTTGCTATTTTTGTTTATCGCGTATTTTTTTTGCTGTTTCACGCTTCATGTGGCATATATGTACATTTAAGCTGCCACACAGAATCGGCGCGCCGCGAGCGTATGCAGTCAGGTGTATAGTTGCTGTGTATGTGGAGTGAGTCGCGCATCGCATCACGTCACATCACTGACGTGTCTGTTGATAATCGATGCTAATGATGTTCGACAGTCAATGTTTGATGCACTCGCGGACTGATATTAACACAGAAGCGTGGGGCATGGAATTGGGTTGTAAAGAATGCTTTGCAGTGGAAGAGTGCACGTGTGTGTGTCGTATATTGCTCTTTTTGCAAAAAGTGTGTTGCCTGAACTTGTATTTTTTTAGTGTGGCATAAACGCCTAACTGCTTTGTTATCTTTTTCTGTTCTCCTGCAGTTAACGTGTTTGAATGGACGCACGAGCCCATTTTGTAAAGTTTTCTTTTCCAATTGATTCTACGCATCGGACTTATCAACAAAATGTCGCAGGCTTGTCAATTTCTGGCGCCCAAATGTGAACTTTTTTGATGTATTTGCAATTGTGGCAAGGTCAAGTCAAGGTCTAATTGTTAATGATTAAATGTATGTTCATTTAGTCCCTTGATTTTCACTTTCAAACAAATTCAATATGTAACACCTATGTATGTAGCTAGCCCCAAGAAGTCTAAAAGAATTTTTGTAATGTTTTCAACGAACCCAAAGAGGAGGGGCGGTAGAACATGGAGCAACGTTGAAAATTTGTTGTTGGTAATAGAAAAAACCTAAGCATGATTTGAGTTTTCGGAAGATTTTGTTTTTGAGAGGAATGTCAATATTGGCAGTATCCCGCCTGTTGGTATTATTGTAACGAATTTACTGAAATTCCTCTTATTTGCAACCTTCTGCTAACGTTCGAATCATTAACGGTTGAATAAATAACTCCAATATTCGATAATGCAAATTGGTCTTTATTAAACTACTTTCAAAATAACACTACTACTTCTCGATATATAGCGTGCTTAACGCATACTGATTTTTCGTGCCTCAACTGTTGCCGCTTTTATACTGTTTGGTTTCCTCGTTGACATATTTATAGGCGCTTCTATTTCTAGAATTTACTAGTTAGTTACCAGCTATAAAATCACCAGCTATAAAATCACCAGCTATAACTACGTTTATAGCTTCTCATATGCGCGTGTATATGTGAGTGATACTTGCACAAATTATTGCCTACTTTTGGGATTATCTCAGATATATGCATGTGTTTGTGCGTCGCTCTCCGCTGCTTGTATGGACATAATGATTTATTTATTTATGTGCATACAAGTCACTACTTAGTGTTGCCTTAGAGATAATTGTATCCCTTAGTGTTGCTAATATTCGTCACATTATTTTTAAAAAAAAATTTAGCACTGTCAAGGTAGAAAAAAGAGGAATTTGGTATGGTAATTTAAATTTTGTTTGTTAATTATTTATATACTATGAGAGATTAGAGTTACGTGAGAGGTCAAGCTGCGTTCTTTCTTTAAGGACAAAGTTCGACAATCTTGCAAACATTGTGAATTCATACAAGTGAAAAATCTTTCTATTCTTCCATTGCCATACCTACCTGTCAAATAATTGCTGACAGGTAGAACGGCTATCGCGAATGTCCAGAGAATGGAAGAAAGGTTTGTTTTTTGCTCACGGTTAATAAATTGAAGCGCCATGAATTGTCCAATCATGTTTCAAACGCACTTTTATTTTAATTTAGTCTATAGAAAATGAGACTACAAATTAATATTGATTTTTAAAATCTAGTTAATAGAGAAAATATGACCAGCCCATTAAGCAAACATTTTGAAATATGTAAATAATGCATTATACCAGCCTTCTACAAAAACGTTTGAAAAACACTATTGAGTAAATGATTTAAGCAATCGAACAGTGATTGCACAGGTGATCGAGGCTGTTTACTATTGTGAACATTTTTTTCACACATTCGACACTTGTATGAATTCACAATGCTTGCAGCTCTTCGTGGAGGTAGGGTTTTGAAAATTGGAGCATACTTCAAAAACGATGATAATACAAATTTCACAAGGTGCCTCAGGTATAGCGATATTTAAAAAACTTTTACGAGTTTGGAAATTTAACAATCGATTTTTAAGTAACTTCCCGATGGGATAGAGAAACTAAATCTTAAACATTGCTTAGAGTTGTGTTTCAGTGCAATACTAAGGATAAGTAATTATACTAGATAGAATAGGGATCGATATATTAAGAGACCTTTAGAAAATCTCTAAGGAGTATTCAAGATCTTGCGATCAGTTCTTAAGCAAATTTTTATTGAGCTAGAAACTTGAGACCTTATACCTGGATCACGGCACCGTTCTAAAGCAACAAAATGAGAACAATTTTCCGCTTCATACGAGTTTAGAATTCTTGAGCTCGACTTTTATTTCAAAGGCCATTAACAGTTTAATACCTATGACAAAAGTTTTGCTAGGTGTCACACGGATATAGGTATTTGAACAAATTCTTCGATCAGATGGAATCTTGCTTCTAATTTTTGAGATTAAGCTGCAAATTTCATACCTGACACATGGGTGAAAACCTGATGACATTGCATTGTAAAGGGAGAAGGTCGATAGATGGCGCCCGTGCCAAATATTTTGAATTTTCGCACAAATGCGCTAAATGTTGCGATCAAATTTGAAGGAACGTCCCATATAAGCGTAAATTTAAAATCCTCCACATGGTTCAGAAAACCGAGACGATGCAAGAAAAAGACAAAATATTCCGCTGTTGTAAAGCCTTCACATTATTACCACTATATACATCCTACCGTACCTTAACGGCGATCAGCAAGAGAATGAGAATGCACAGCAAACAATATACGTGGACATATCTAATTCCCTTATCTTTCACAGGCCCTCCTCTTTTGTTAGTGTGTCCTGAGATTGGGCGTGAAGGTATATTTTTCCTACCCTTTTGTCATCCCAGGCACAGATGCGTCCATAGCCGTCATACCGACGGAGCCATTTATACTCCGTGAGTATCATCGATTTTATGAACCATCGGTTGCATCGAAATCGACCCACCAGTCCGTCGCCTGGAACTTTCCGGATATCGGTTTTACCAACTTTCAGTTGCTCGGAAATCGGTCCACCGGGATCCGCCAGTCTATCGACTTACCAGCTGCGACTCGCCGGACCTCAATTAACTTAAGCCCCGCTTGAAGTCGATCCACCTACTAGTCGTCGACGATTCGTCGGGTAAAGCCAACACAACGACATGTCATATCGCCTGTCCAACCATTTTTACCTCCTCTATTTGTCTATAAGACAGTAATACGCTGCAAACTCAACTACCGTTCACCGATTACACTAGCAACCGTAGGGTGTCCGTCAACGCACGCACCATTCCCCTGTTTTCCGCCGCCTGTCCACCGGCATCCAGAAATATTCAATCGATACATTGCCTGCAACCCTACAATCAATCAGCAGTTGGTTACATTTCCCATTCAATATGACAACTCTCAGACACGGTGAGTGTTTCTACGTCTAACCCAAATATCACCAATAAAGTAACTTGTATTAATTTAAAAGGAAATAAGGGCCTCCCCAATTCTGGGTTTTTCGAGTGGTACCCCAGCCTTTGATGAAAACCACCTTACAATGTATTTGAATACCTCTTCAGCCTTTTTACTCCATATGACTAGAGTATTAAGAGTCAAACCACTTAGAAGGTATAGTCTTTGACTTGTCAGACCGACGAATTCCAGAGAATGTGAACCGACGTTTCATTCTCTAGCTCGAAAAGCGGCAGATTTATGTTGAACAAACTTTACTAAGCTTAGCTTATATCGTAGACTAAAGTATCCAGTAAACGTTCCCGGGTAATATATGCTTCAATTAATTAGTATGACTGATACTCCCTTTGATGGGAATATAAAAAATTTGATTTGGCTTTGACTTCGGCATCCAATCCAGTGTTGTCTAAATTGCTATGTTTCCAAGTTACTTATGTTTCCCTAGTTTGTGTCTTCGTGAGCCCACAGAAGGACTATGCACAATAGAATGCTGCTATAGCACCCTACTTGAGGTAGTCAGCCTGTTCAATACATTCATGTCCCTGATGCCCATGGCTCCCAGAACATTCAGAACTCGAATGCATTCATTCACTAGCTTAAAAGTAATTGTGTAAGACTGCAAGGCACGTAAAACTTCCTGGCTGTCTGTAATAATGAGGATATGCCTCGAGAATAAGCCCCTTATAAGACAGTATTTAACCCTAACTTATATTGCATGGATTTCTGTCATAAAAATACATCACATTGGTATCAATTTCTTGTAGTTTGGTTCATAGATACCAGCTCCAATTTTTCCGTGATAAATTTATGATTCATCCGTGACACAGATCTCTAAGTGAAGGTGAATATATGGATTCACAGTCCCCCAAGAGTTCTGTTCGCAATGGACACCTAAAAATTTTGTGAGATTCTGAGCGAAACGGCCATTGGATCTTGTAGTTGCAATATGGCATCTTCTATGAATTTTCTCATTACTTTTATATGCGCTGAGATGTTTCCGATCTTTAGTTCTGAAACATTATAAAGTCTTCGTACAGCACGTTTTGTTATTTGAGAAAGCGTCACTTGGAAATAATAATAGTCAATTGTAAATGCTAAACCGTCATATGAAAATGAGAATGGTTACTGGTAAATGAGAAAGCGCCACTTGTAATTGCTGGTACATTCATTTATTCGGCGTGATATCTGGAGTGTCGTCCATCGACGGACGTTTAGAATGAGTGCATGCGCTACTTCAGTACGGTCAGTTTGCCAACAATTGGAAGAGTAGGCGAACGACATAAACGACCTAGTTCTGGTCTATAATAGAGTCAGCGTTAGGTGATACTTAAGATGGTCAAACGGGAGTACAGCATTTGGCACTATGCTCACTTATGCTGATCTCCATCGAGACTCTCTGGGGCAAAGTAAAAAACATAGGTGCAGGAAGATATTACAATAACTTTGACAAACGTATGATGTATGTAGAGCAAAACCTGCTATATTTATATAGACAAGTCGGTTTATGGAGCGAAGAGATCAGCAACTGAATTGAGACTACACGAGAGCATTCCAGCATTCAACGTCGTTTCATGGATTTGCTCTCTCACTCCAAGATATGTCAGTCAGAATATAGGCGATTTCCCATCAAGTGTTATTACCCTTATGGGATATGCCCGTTGCCACATACATTGCTTATTACCATTTTTGTATTCTTAATTGCAAATCACATTTTCGCATTTTCATTTGATGCTTTCTCATTTAAAAGTAACTATTTTCATTTCCATAAGACGCTTTCGCACTTACAATTGACTAACGTCATTGCCATTTGACGCTTTCGTATTTACAATTGACTATTCTCATTTACAACTGACTACTCTGAATTACAATTGAAGCTTTCAAAATGACATTTGTTGATTTCTTATTTAGAACTGACTATTCTGATATCGAAGTGAGGCATTCGCATTTACACTTGACTGACTTCCATCTGACGCTTTTGCATCTACAATTGACGATTTCTTATTTACAACGGGAAATGGTGTGGAATAGGAAAACTAATATATGTAGCGTCCATATGTTTGACTTTGCAGATGTCGACCGCTATAAAATATGGCTACCATACCTCTATATATTACAACTAAAGGGCTTTATGCCATGACGTTTCATAGTATAAGTCATTTTTTCAAACATAAGGCTCTGTATATATCCAAGGTTGAAATAAAATCTAGAGATTAACATGCCATAGGTAAGGTTAGGTTGAACTGGCTTCCGGGGGCCACACTTAGGGGAGTGACATTGAGTCTGTTGTTATACTATAAAAATTCACCATTACCTTTCCTTTTCGAGCTATTTTGAGGACCGGGTAAAAGCTGCCAGGTAATTGATGTTATGTTCCACGATCTGGCGCAGTTTATCCGCAACGGGAGCTTCCAGAAAGCGCTGCCTTGTGCCATTCAGCGCCGGACAGTTGCAAATGAGGTGACATTCCTTAAAACTAAGCACTTTTCCATTCAATGGATTGTTCAGGTAATATGGTACTGTCCTTATAAATAGATAGAGGCCAATGAAATCCTAAAGTCCAGTTAAAATATCTGTAAAATCACAGAGTTATATCTGTTCCATTAAAAGCTTTTTAGGCTACTTAAATTCATGAAGCACTTCTCGATCCCACTCCCTCTCCATACACAAATAATTGAACAATTTCTACCATATTCGTATTTTTCCCCATTTTAATTTTGTCCTCAAAATTTTCTTATTTTATGTTTATTACGAGTATTATTTTTATTTAAACGGCTGCAATTCCAACACTACAAGAAAACACAAACAATATGATTTTTATAATCACAATAATTCGCGAAAGCAAGTAGCAACAGCTAAAGCAAATATTTTCCACTTCCTTAAGTTTACTTATTTTCAAATTCCTTGTCTTAGGAAAAAAGTTGTTTATTGTTACTTTTGTGTTGCAGTGAAACTGGAATATGCCAACGACTCATTTTGTATTATTCCCTACCCTCCTCGCCGATTTCTCCGTTTCGTAATTGATGAGTAACAATGACAGCGGAAAAAATGTTATCACAATGTTTTTGATAAAAAACAAAATAAATCCACAAAAGTAATAATAACGGCAACATTTTTAATTTATATTTTTTTGTGTTAATTAGCCGCGATTTTTAATTATTTCGCCGTAATCAAAGATGACAGACAATGAAAAGCAGTTTTTTGAGATGACTTTATTTTTATACTCAGCGTGCTTTGCACACAGAGTATATTAGCTTTGATTGGATAACGGTTGGTTGAACAGGTATAAAGCAATCGAGATAGATATAGGCTTCCATATATCGAAATCATCAGTATCGAAAAAAAATTTGATTGAGCCACGTCCGTCCGTCCGCCGTCTGTCTGTCTGTCTGCCGTTAACACGATAACTGGAGTAAATATTAGATATCTTCTCCAAATTTGGTGCACGAGCTTATCTGGACCCATAATAGTTTGGCATTGAAAATGAGCGAAATCGGATGATAACCACGCGCACTTTTTATATGGCATTTTGGAAAACACAAAAAACCTAATTATTTAGTAAATAATAAACCTAGAAATTTAATTTGACGCATGGACTTATATTGAGACTCTTGCTAAAAATTAAAAAAAAAAAAAATTTAATGGGCGTGGCACCGCCCACTTGCGATAAAATCAATTTTACAAATATTATTAATCATAAATCAAAAATCGTTAAACCTATCGTAACAAAATTAGGCAGAGAGGTTGCCTATACCATAAGGAATGCTTTGAAGAAAAATTTACGAAATCGGTTAAGAACCACGCCCACTTTTATATAAAGGTTTTTAAAAGGGTCGTGGACGAATAAAATAAGCTATATCTTTGCAAAAAAGAGCTTTATATCTATGGTATTTCATTTCACAAGTGTATTTATAACATTAAATAGGAAAAACTTCAAATTAAAAAAAATGGGCGTGGCACCGCTCCTTTTATGAATAAGCAATTTTCTATGTTTCGGGAGCCATAACTCGAAGAAAAATTTACATATCGTAACAAAATTGGGTACACATATTTTCCTTATAGCAGGAAATATTTCTAGCAAAAATGGACGGGATCGGTTAAAGACCACGGCAACTTAGATATAAATAAAACAAGTTTAAAAGATTTAAAAGGGTCGTATACTAGAATAATAACCTATAGCTTAGCAAAAAATTGTTTTGAATCAATGATATTTCACTTATCAAGTTTTATTGTAAAGGGAAATGGGGAGACATTTTTTTTAAACGGGCGGTGCCACGTGTTATGTAGAAAAGTAATTTATCCGAAATGAAATGTACAATTTAACCTCACGCTGAGTATATAATATTCGGTTACACCTTTACTTGTTTGTTTTATTGTTAGAAAAAACTCATCATTGATAAATTCAGAATTTCTCTTTTACTGAACTCAACTAAACTCACTATAATTTGTTTCTATTTTATCAGTCGTAAGTTGAAAATAATGATTACTCTTTCCTCTAGACTGTCATACACACACTTTCCTCATAGATATATTCTAATTATACCTTTCATGAACAAGAAATGGTATATTAACTTTGGTCCGATGTTTGTAACGTTGAGAAATTGAAGGTAGACTCACCATTAAGTATACCGAATTGATCAGGGCGACGAACTGAGTTGATATAGCCATGTCCGTCTATCCGTCTGTCTGTTTGAACGCAAATTTGTTCCTCAAATTTTGAGATATCTCAATGAACTTTGACACAAGGATGTATTTTTGTATTATATTAGACATTTGTCGGATCCGGTAGGATCGGACCATTATAACGTATATCTCTCATACAACCGATCGTTTAGATAGAAACATTTTTGGCCATTTCTCCCTTAATTTCCAATACAAAAACGTTAAACTTGGTGATATTTATTCTAATATATAATAGAAGATTTCCTGTAAAAATCATTTCGATCGGAGCTACATATAGTATATATCCCATACAACCGATTATTCAGATAGAAAGATTTTTGGCCATTTATCCCTTAGTTTCCAATATAAAAACGTAAAACTCGGTGACATATATCTTAATATACCGTAGAAGATCTTCTGTAAAAATCATTTCAATCGGAGCTACATATAGTATATATCCCATACAACCGATCGTTCAGATAGAAAGATTTTTGGCCATTTCTCCCCTAATTTAGAAAGTATAAACGTGAAACTCGGTGATATATATTTTAATATATCATAGAAGATTTTCTGTAAAAATCACTTTGATCGGGGCTATATAGTATATATCCCATACAACCGATCATTCAGATAGAAAGATTTTTAGCAATTTCTCCCTTAATTTCCACTATAAAAACGTTAAACTTGGTGATATTTATTCTAATATAGTATAGAAGATTTCCTGAAAAAATCACTTTGATCGGAGCTATATGTATATAGTATATACTTGTCCCATATAACCGATCGTTCAGATAGAAAGATTTTTGGCCATTTATCCCTTAGTTTCCAATATAAAAACGTGAAACACGGTGATATATATTTTAATATATCATAGAAGATTTCCTGTAAAAATCATTTCAATCGGAGCTACATATAGTATATATCCCATACAACCGATCGTTCAGATAAGGGGGTTTTTTGCCATGTTTTGTTTTATATTTATCTTAAAAATCGTTTAGGTATGTACATCTGTTCACTATATATTTCTTATCTTATACATCCGATTATTTGGAGATTACGAACGGGATAACATTATTGTTCAGACCCATTCATGAAAGGTGTGAAGTCTTCGGCATAGCCGAAGATAGTCCGGTCCTTACTTGTTTTGTTTTAAGTGGTAGCTTAAGTTAAAAGGACTGTGCCGAGTAGTTGCATACCATCCCGACACTTAGGCCATCTTGATATCTTAAAGGGCAAGGAACCACTTACTAGATTGAATCAATTTAAATATCGTACAGTTTCGAGTTTGACTAAATCCCTTGAAAAACGGTTGACCCAATTTTCATTTACTTAATGCCCGACAATCGCACAAAAGATGCCACAGACTTTCCTCCTCCACAACGCATTTGCAACTGCGTCCGTAATGGTATGATTCGATTCCCATCCTAGCTGCATGTACCTATCAAATATTGACTAGTGTGAGAACCCTTATCAGGGCCTGCCAAGAGCACTGCTAATGCAGAGCTCCAAGCTCCTCTGGACTTTTTGTGAGCGTTTCAGTTTCATGACTTTGTAAGAGCCGCCACAAAACCAGAACACCATAGAGTAGAATTGGGCTTACAATGATCCCGAAAAAAACCTCATGAGACACCAGTCGCTCCTTTATAGGAGAACAACGCAGTGTTTGCTTTTTGAAATGTTTATTCTTTACAATATCTTAACTCTAAAGTAATTTCCTATCCAGAATGTTTTCTAGCTGACTTTCGCCGCCAACCTTGGGAAGTATAAGATTCTGCGTTTTTTAACATTCTTTTCAGTTTTTCAGGGGCTTCATGCCCACTTGCATGTTGTTCGTAATACCGCCTTTATTAGATATCGGCGAATAAAACAATAAGCCTCTGACCCTCCTCCTCCATTAGGCGAAGTTGGTTCACGGTCACCACGCAAAGTAGCGGAGAGAGAACACTTCCTAGCATGTGCTTCTATTTCAATTCAAAGGCTAATTGAGGCCAAGGTGATTGCTTCCAGAAGAACATTATTAAAGGCCCCTGTGTATACTAGTTGAGGTTAGGAGACCTATAAATGACAAATACAAAGAAGTGAAGAGCAGTTTCGGTTAATCTGCTTTTACTATATGAGCGTTGAGCTTGCGAAAAATGTATTGCGTCCATCGATCTACTAATGAAATCTTTCAGAAGTCTTTCCAAGATTGTAAAAAGAAAAGAAGATAGCATATTAGGCTTGAAATCATTCGATATAAACTGCCTTAACTCCCGCCATAATGCGGATACGTAATTTAACCTTAGACAAGCTACAAATATAACTTCTAACCATGGCTTGGTAAGTTCAGCAGTTCGGTGCAGATGGGCGGATAAGATATAATCCGGCATTGGTCACTTAGGTGGCTTCTGCGATGCCTTATTATCTTCTGAATCAGACAAGACCTATCTAAAGTATTCTTGCACTACTGAGTAAAGATAAAACTTGTAAGGACGAGCCTTCGGACGGGTAAGCTGATGTATGGACAAATGGAAGGAGAGACTGTCGAATTTTTCGGTGAGGCTAGCGTATCTTTTTGTTAGACGCTACCGAGGTTCTTCAGCAGAATTTGCCGATCCTTTTCCTGTGGATGATCTTTTTTACTTGAGTTGGAAGCGTAATGCCATCTACGTCTTACCAAATCAAATGAGGTAACAAGCTGGAGAGGCAAGGGGATAACTGCCTATTGTGAAGCACAAAAGTACTGGTCTGTTTGCCTTCTATGTAGGGAGCTATAGTGACCCCTTCTGTTAGAAAAAGGAGTACGGGGATGTAGAAAAACTTCCTGCTTCTGGGAACACCCTATGGCAGTGCCTCTTTAATCTTTCTGGATTTGGACTTTTCTTTTCTGCTCACTGTACGCAGTAATCGATAGTCAAATCCATGATGGTAAACCATGAGGCACCCTTCCTGTATTATGGCTCCAGTATTTTTATAGCAGTATATGTACTAGATGAGGTAGTCTGTCTGCCCAATTTCAAATGGCTGGTATCATACCACGTCATGGCGGGTGTCGGTGACGGTCTGGCTAGTTCTTAGCTCCAAGTTCAAACTTGCATAGTAATTTTTTCAGCATTGGGCAATATCCATTTGAAGTTCATACGTTACTTACTTATTTACTTACTTCATTGGCGCTTAAGCGTTTAAACGGTTATGACCGTCCAACAAGGCGCGCCAGTCGCTTGCCAACAGTCTCCAGTTGGTCACACCAAAGTAGTATAAATCATTTCCCATCTGACCCTTCCAGCTATGTGAGGGTCGCCTTCCTCCTATGCTTCCATGGGCGGGTTCCAATAAAACTACTTTCTTAGCCGGAGCGTCATCTGCGTTTTAATTCGCTGGACTATGTTGATGTCTGTGTAGAGCACGTACAGCTCATCGTTAAATCTTCTTCGGTACTCGCCATCGCCAATGCCTAGATCCATTAATCTTTTTCGAAGAACTTTTCTCTCGAATACCCCCAGAGCCTCTTCAACTGATGTTGTCATGGTCCATGCTTCTGCACCATATAGAAGGACGGGTACCATAAGCGACTTGTAGAGCATGATTTTCGCTTACCGAGAGAGGAATTCAGTTTTCAATTGCCTACTCAGTCCAAAGTAGCATTTATTGGCAAAAGTGATTTTTCACTAGATTTCAGAGCTGATGTTGTTTTTAGTGTTAAAGCTTGTTGCCAAATATTTGAAATCTTTTACTCTTTCGAAATAATGGCTGCCAACAGTAGTCTGGTTGCCAAGGTGCATACGTTAGACGTTGATTAATTAGACAATCCCAGCTATGTTAGGTGTAAAGAGGACCAAGTGGAATCATCAAATTTTTAATCAGCTGTCCAGCTTTTTCGTAGAGGAGGTGTAAATATTTGGTTTGGAAAGTATTTGACATTCAGGAGGAAATATCCAAAATCAATATGCACGTTCTTAGAAAATTTCATTACCATACAGCGAGTCGCTTAAAAACTGGAGCCATTACCAACCTAAGTGTGAACGGACAAAAAAGTCCTCTAACTGATGAGCTACCACCCAACCGAACCTAACCAATGCATGGTCGTACCGTCCAGTGTCATACTGCCTTAAGGCATTCAGTCTCGTTGCAACAAATTTTTAGAGTACATAAACTGGAGGTTGAAAGCAAATGGCCGATCTTTTTGAATATAATGAATGAAAAGCCGGAACGACCGACTCAGATCACTCAATATGTCTTTTCATAGAATATTACAAATAAAGCATTTCCAAAAGAGCACTTTATTCTTATCAGAAATATAGTATGAGTTTTTTCTCCCAGTTTCTGCAAAATATTTGCATATAAAAGCCTTTAAGTTTCATATCAATGATTGTATGTGTGTGTGAGTCCTGCCACTTTTAAAACTTAACAAACCATTCCATCACCGTGGTGCAAATGAAGCTTATGAAAAGGATTTATGACATTCGCGAATGAGAAAAATGGAATAGGCACAAATTCGTTGCTGCCATCCACAATGCAATCAAACTAGACTTTTTTTCGCTAGACTTGAAAAATTGGTTGTCTTTTTCTTTTGAACATACGCGCTGCTGTCAAAAATACCAATGAACAAACAAAATTTTAAGCCGCGTTGCAATATAATAAGAAGAAGAAGAAATTGGCTTAGAGAAGGAAAGGCTAATATATTGATTCAGATATTGCTCACATTTGACTGAAGTTAAAAACTAGTTGGAGGTAGAAGCGAGATCCGTGTGTCTAACAACAAAAAAGTGCGAGAAAAAGTTAATGCCATAGGTACACATACACATACGAAGTAGTTGCAAATCAGTTGAAGGGAGAGGCGCCGAGGAGTTGTACAAAAGAAAAAGTACCCGGAGAGCGCATATCCACCTTTTCCAAAAAATCGTAAGCAACATTCAGGCCAAGCGAAAAAACTGTAGTAGCCAATGGAAAGCCTGACAAATAACAAACAAAAAATGCAAAAAAGCACAATAGGCTTACAAAAAATTCAACTACCTAGGAAACCATATGAGAAGGGACATCTCGAAGGGCTATCCGAATTTATATGCAGAGTTGGAAGTGAGATCTTACTTAATTGGCGCTTATACTGTTTAAATAGCTATGGCCGTCCAACAAGGCACGCAATTCGCTTCTTCTTTGAGTTAACTGGCGCCATTTGCTCTTCCTCTGCTTCTATAAACGGGTTCCGATAAGAACACTTTTTTGGCCGGAGCATCAGCTTTCATTCGCATGGCATTACCTAGCCAGCCAAGCCGCTGTGTTTCAATGTGCTGGACTTTGTTGGCGTCTACAAAAACCTCGCATCACTCATCAATTAATCTTCTCCGGTACTTGCCATCGAAAACGCGTACAGACACATACATCTTTCGAAGAACTTGTCTCTCGCTTTATCTGATGGTTCATGTTGTTATTGTTGTTGTTGTAGCGATAAGGTTGCTCCCCGAAGGCTTTGGGGAGTGTTACCGATGTGATATTCCTTTGCCGGATACAAATCCGGTACGCTCCGGTACCATAGCACCATTAAGGCGCTAGCCCGATCATCTCGGGAACCATTTATGTGGCCACATTAAACCTTCAGGCCATTCCCTCCCTCCCTACCCCCAAGTTCCATGAGGAGCTTGGGGTCGCCAGAGCCTCGTCTGTTAGTGAAACAGGATTCGCCGCGGATAGATGAGGTTGACAGTTGGGTTTGGAGAAGCTATATATTGCGCTGGCAACCTGAAAGGTTGCGCCACACAGCCCCTTGAATCTGATATTTTAGTCGCCTCTTACGACAGGCATACCTACCGCGGGTATATTCTGATCCCCTAACCCGCTGGGGTATCTGATGGTTCATGGTGCATGCTTCTGCATCATATGGAAGGACGGGTAAGATAAGTCCAAGGACCTAGTCCAAGGTAGCATATATTGACAAGACTGATTCTTTGGTCGATTTCAGAGCTGATTTTGTTGCTTATGTAAATGGTGGTTCCAAAATAAACGAAGTTTTTTGCTATTTCAAAATTATGGCAGCCAATGCGTGGCGTGGTCGCCAAGGCGCAAGATGCAAAACAAAAAAAGCCAGTTTAAGGTTATCGTTAGTTGGCTCTGCTTGGTTAGTTGGCCTTTCCAATATCTGAAATGAAGCAAAATATATTTAAGATGATTAGGAGAAATCTATGCAAACAGAGTGCTAATGCGATGGAGACTATTTCCGTTCATAAATTTGGCTGGAACGTCAATCATATCACAAAACTTTTACTGCCACCCTAAAAGAGTTTTATACCTAATCTCAGCACAGGAGCCCAAAGGACTGTATGACGATATGACTTATTCCCTTTCTCCTTAAATCTCATTAGAGACTGCACTGCTGCTTTTATAACACCACCCACGCCATTAGATTGCATCAGTCACACCTAAAGTTACAACTATAGACGACTAACTGTAAAAGTTATCAGAAAGTGAATAATCAACAAATACACAATTCAGGCATTTAATTCGTGCCAAATCGATTACCGCAGTCATAAACTTCTCAAATGGTTTATCTTGTACTTAAGCTATGATTTCGGTTACTGAAAAAAACTCCACATGTTGTTGTTGTTGTTGTCGTATTAACGATAAAGACACTCCCCGAACGTTTTGTGGAGTGTTATCGATGCTGATTGTCCTTTGTCGGATACATACCCGTTAAGTTCCGGTAACAAAGCACCATAAAGGTACTAGCCCGACCGTCACCGGAACGATTAATACGACCGCGAGGAGCCTCGCCTTCTTAACATTTTTATGATACGTTCATATTTGTAACAGGATTGCCCTCTCGTAAGTGAGGTTGGCAATTGGGTTGCGGAAGCTTTGAAGCTATAAAGCTTTGTATTGCGCTTATCAACCCCTTAGCATTCCTCGTGGTCTCTTTCTTTTATTGCTTGACGTCGTTGCATCAACTCTTTGCATAGCAACAAATCGGCAAACCGGCTGATCAACATCGGCTCAACGCTCATCAATCCACCGCTTGTCTGGCATTAATCCCTCGGTTATCCTTTGCATAAACTTGCATAAACCTATCAGCTACTGATTGAACGGCTATTCAACTTCACCTCATCGTCTACTAATGGCAACGGCGTGAAATTCAATGATCTCTCAATGCTTTTGCCAATACATGGACTATTTGTACACCGATTTATAATTCAGCGATTAATCAACATCGTCTCATCGTGCGCCGATCTTTTGGCTAGTTGCATACTTATCCACCTTTTACCAATCTCAATGGCCCCCTGGGCATCGGCTACAATCCACCAGTCACCTGGTTCGCCGTCCCAATCAGTCTGCTTAGCTTAACACCAGCCAATTGCTCTCTGAGTGGTAGTTTATTCCTTTTACCAGCGTTTAGCATCCGCCAACCGATTCTACCAGTCCATCCATTGCTGAGAAGACTGGTTGCGGCGACGAAATATGTAAGCTTTATCTGTAATCGAAAAATATTTTAAACCAGGAAGCGATCTACTGCGAATTGTAGTTATGGAGTCTATGGCAATATTCCGTATCAAAAAATTGTGGATATACTATGCTGTCCTAATGAAACGCTTCAGTTCAGTTTCATGGGCGTCTAAAAAAACGTAGAATACCAGAGCACATATGTCTACCTTCAGCGGAGAACAGCCCTATCAACCATAATAAAACTAAAGCTATTGTGTCGCGGACACCATACGTCCTTATTTGAGGATATAATGCTGCATATGCAATAGGGCGGGTCAAATTGTATGGGAAAAACGGGGGAAAAAAACTTCAGGTGCACATCCAGTTTCTGAATCTATAGGTCATACTGAGTAATATTGTCCATGGGACCATAGGTCTGAAACGAATTTCGGGCCTCCCTAATTTTGTTAGAAAATTTTATATCCCAATCCGAATCCGAATTTGACATTTATTTTCATGTATTTTATTTGTAAGAGCTGCTATTCGGATTGGGATATAAAATTTTCTAAAAAAATTAGGGAGGCTCGAAATTCATTTCAGACCTATGGTCCCATGGACAACATTACTCAGTATGACCCATAGATTCAGAAAATGGATGTGCCTTTTCAACACTAAATTTGACCCACTCTAATATACAAGCTCACTGGGTAGAGTGAACTCTTAATAACGCTAAACTAACAAATCCAAAACTATGTATGTAAGTACGCATATGGTACCAAGATGGTATTGGAAGAGGTTGTGGCTTCCTGTGTATGAACGAGGTATCTATGTGTATATTTTGTTCCAGCAAAAGCAATACTTCTCCACTGTTGGTGTCATAGAGCAACGAGGCGTATGCTTATGCCTAAATTCAACAGACGCCATGGCTGAGAAATCCAATTTGATGGCCCCTTTGGCCAACACCTTTCGAGAGCTGTATGCAATTGCGCTTGGCTTTCATTTTATCGCAGCCAAGTGGAGAAAAATGTGCAAAGTTGAGCAAAAGTTCGCCAACACAACACCAACACCACTAATAATAACTAAAGAAAAACTATTACCATGCGAACATCAACATAAAACACATGCACCCTCACATCCTTACGACACATTGACCACTAAAGTTGTCTGCGTACGAGTGACAGCACCACGGTGTACAGTTTCGCGTTTCATATTTCGTTTAACGCGGCAAATGTCGTTACCAAATCGTAGAGGATGTTCAAAAAACCCTTTAAGCAACCACTTGCCTATACACAAAAAGCGATGCTACTCTAACTTTTCACCACACATAAGGAAATAAATTCTATGTAGCATACATAGACGGTAATATAATCACATGCACATAGCTACATTTCTATCTATGTATCAATAAGAGCAACAATTGCAGCAAGAGAAAAGTTTGAAACGCGCTGTTATGGCAACATCAAATGCCTACAGCAGCTTTCCTTTCCCTAAAAAGAACGCCAATTTCATTAGTCTCTAACGCCATTCAGTGTAGTCGTGGCTATCGACAGCGTATCACATATACAAACACACACTTACATATGTAAGTATGTATGCATAATAGTATTGGCATCAACGTCAAGTATACGCACCGCATAACCCCTGCAGCAACTTGAGCCTAAACACATTCGAGTACAACAAGAAAAATGCGTGCATTCGCAATCGTTTACTTTGTGTCGTCGTAGCTGCAGTGGTAGCGTAAGTTGGGGGTGGGGCTGGAGACAGTGGTGACGATAGTCGTCAGTCGTAGTTGTAATCTGTAGCATGCAATAAAACCAATGCGAAAACGAATGCCTGTAAAAACAATGCAACGAGTAAGGCGCGAATATCTACAAGGTAGAGTACACGGACACAGTGGAATTAAATAAAGTTTAGCCGATGAATGCTCGATTATGGAATCAGAAATCAATATTTAAGAAAATGTGCTTTAAAATTGACTGGCCTATCAGCAGTCTTCTTCATTTCATTAAACAAATTTTTTTTAACTTAAATCTTGGGCCACCCGATTAAGAAGACCAATCAACGAAGATGGAGGACCACAACTCACTTTGATGGTACTTTGGTACCCGCTGTTAATAACTCTAAGATCTGAAAAATTATATTTGCTAATCATCCTGTCTCATACTGAAGAACCCTCGACGATATTATTTTTAGATGGGAGTTCCCTTGCTGCTGGATTTACAAAAAAAGTCTGTTGGCCTAACAAAAAAATTATTGGAAACTGTAACATCCTTAAAATGAAATACCGCAATAGTTTGCTGTTTTAACAAATTCTTAGTTTAATCAACTCAAACTCTGTCAGTTCTATTGAAGTTTGTCAATTTAAGAATTAGTCCTTGATTGTTTGTTGAATAAATAAGTGGAGTTATTTTAACAGAAAATTCGGTTTTTTTGGTTTTACTAAGGCTATATCTTTCTTGCTGATGAGGAAAGCAAGGCTGCCGAAATCGGTTCGGAGGATTATCCGATCGGGGGTGGGTTGGGAGTACCTGACCGCGCTTTCAATTTATGAACTACTTTACGATTAATTTGTCTGGGTGCCGGGCCAAAGTGAGATCCCGGGCAATTGTTAAGCGGATCTCTTAGCCCGCATCGGTACAATTGAACCAGACGAAGATGGATGTAGGGATTTCGAGATTCCGCTGTCCACCTGATGTCTGCTCCTGCGCAAATGGTCTTCGAGTCAGCTCAGCTAGTGTTAGGACCTACACCATCTCTTGAAGGGTAGCAAGATCCTTCTGGATGGAAGTGGATGGCTGGAGGTCTGCCGAAATGACTGGATTTACTTAGGCTAATTTATCAATGGTCATTAGGGTTTTGGCAGGTCACCGGCAACCCATTCTGTTGCAGCTGTATGGAGTATGATGAGATGGAACCATCGAGTCGCTTAATGCTTGATTACCCAGGTTTCCCAGAACTAGGCTCTCCGGAGGATTTATCCAAGGTTGAAATCGGTCTCATTAGACACTATAACGTTGCTACGCAACGATTCTCTAAATAGCTATAGATACGTCACTGTTATTTTATGTGGTGTCACAACGGAACTTCATGCTGTCCAAATGAGCTTCCCCTACCTGGACAGCTACCACCTAACCTTCCTTCTAAACGGGGATAGTTAAAGACTACCCAGCTAGATTGACGCATCACCCACTGAGGAAGGCACCTTGTAGATGATGTGAAAGTTTAGCCGAACTCCATAACTGTCAACTATATCGCTAGATTTAGGGGCCTGCATTTACGTCGTTCCATCTTATGGTAGTGCTGCGGGATGATGGCAAGCAAGAACTGCTAAGCTCCCGAATCAGGAAAGTTATGACAATCATGGATATTAAATCAGTATACTTGGCTGTATATGAGCGGAGTTTTCTCGATACGGGGCCGCCCTTAAAATTAAAAGCGGCCTTACCAAAGCTGCTAGAGATATTTGCGAGTCCAAGCAAAAAAGTATATTTGTGAGGGGAACGATACAGAGGGTGAAAAACAGTCCTTGTAACATAACGGGTAGCCCCCATAATAAAGGTCGCCCTACGTAGATTGCCGCGTTTGGTAGCTGAAGAGAATTTAGTTCTTTTACATCAACAAAGTATAACTGCAAAGCCCCTTATAAAGTCGAGAGAATTAGGGTTTAGAACTTATTGCTGATTATTGCCATTGTGAGGCACGTAATTATAATAATAAAGTTAATTTCATATATGACGTTCAAGTAATCAAAAACTTTGGGAACCAGCTCTACACCTTTACATGCAATAACTCTGGAAATTTGTTGACGTGCGTCACCGTCGGAATATTGGTGCAATAGCAAAATGATTTGTTATGGCATTCGTCACTCTCACTGCAGACTTTTTTAACTTGCCTTCTATCCCAACATATTCATAACGACCTTGAGACCTCGCAATCATCCCAGGTGGTCGAAAACAATTTCGTAACCCTAACCTCGTATTCCTAGGCAGTTAGTTTGAAGTTGGAGTCAAACCCAACCGGCATGAAACTTGAAAGGCTTGCTCGCTTGCTTAAAGGACTCTATATATTAACTCTAGATGCTTAACTTTTACTCCAGCTTTCTTCAGTATCATGATAAGATTCTCGTTCTACTTGGCTATTGCTTATTTGAACACTGTTCGTATATAAAACCTATTAGACGAACGCGTAGTAGCCACGAGGTAGCCGATGATAACAACGATGCTTAGACGGCCTAAAATGCCAATTCTAAATATGCATATATATACCCGTATTTTCGCGAACTTTTCGCCGCCATCCCCAAATATTAACACACACACACATACTTGCAACTATAGACAATTATATTTACATGCATTTGACTGTGGCTTCAATGGGTGCTGACCACACACAAACTGCCTTCTATATGCCTCTTGCTTAGCGCAATCTAAGTTCTGGTTTTTCCTATGAAACAACAACACCCCAACCATGCCTCAGCATCAAGTAACGTCATTTATGTTGGTGTCTATCCATCGACGAAGCAGCAAATTCTCTTTTCTCCCACTAAAAATTTTTTTAGTTGTCCATTTTCTGCAATATATTCTATTTCACTGCTACACCACCTTCCTAGATATGAGAATACCTCCCACCCAATAGTTGATATGGTGCTTACCCCACCGCCATATACCTTAAAAAGTCATACGAAGGCTTCGCATGGAGCCACTGCTTCTGCTACAAGTATTGTTTTGGTTGCTATTGGTGTTGCTCTTGGTGCGTCTGGATGCAATGTTCGCATTTTACGTTTTGGAATATTTGCATTTTTGTTATATAATATATCTATATACATACACAATATTTTGTTTTTGTAAAACCGTTGAGCGTTGTATGTCACATTTGGTGTGTCTGTGATTGTGGCTGCTGTGCGATGTGAGGGTTGCATGTGAACGCGAAAAATATATAGAAAGTTTCATATGGACAGTGACTCTAGACACTTATTGACATTTTTACGCTAATCCGTTTAGATATGCCATGGACCTCGATACTGGCTTTCACTTAGCTAGCTAATCCCTTTAATGTTGCGGATAAAGAAGGCATCTATCTTAGATACTTTGTTTGGAGCGCCCTACAGCAATTCTGCCAGATGCAGCCTTATAGCGGGAAGGACAATCTGCCTTAAACTGTCCTCGGACAAAGAACTATACAAAGTGAGTTTAGTGACTAATAAATCTGAAGCATGGACGGTACAGTAAGACTCGCGGCAAAACTTTTCCGAAAACGTGGACGACGTAGTGAATCAACAAAAATCAGGAAGGTTCCCTCAAGAAATCCTGTTTTCATGGTTTAGATGAATTTTAATTGTGACTGCACAAGTAATCCCGGAAGCTACTGTACATGCAGCACTTGATGACTATATCGTCCGTTCAATGCCAAAGTCGCGAATGTGCATATTTGATGTTTGAAAAAAAACCCGTAAGACATTGTTAACAAGTAAGGAAGGCTAAGTTCGGGTGTAACCGAACATTACATACTCAGCTGAGATCTTCGGAGACAAAATAAGGGAAAATCACCATGTAGGAAAATGAACCTAGGGTTACCCTGGAATGTGTTTGTATGACATGTGTATCAAAGAGTATTTTAAGAGGGAGTCGGCCATAGTTCTATAGATTGACGCCATTTAGGGATATCGCCATAAAGGTGGACCAGTATGGGTATCATATGAAAGGTGCTAATGAGTATTTTAAAAGGGAGTGGGCCATAGTTCTACAGGTGGACGCCATTTCAGGATATCGCCATAAAGGTGGACCAGTATGGGTATCATATGAAAGGTGCTAATGAGTATTTTAAAAGGGAGTGGGCCTTAGTTCTATAGGTGGACGCCGTTTCGAGATAACGCCATAAAGGTGGACCGGTGATGACTCTAGAATGTGTTTGTACGATATGGGTATCTAATTAAAGGTATTATTGAGGGTTTTAAAAGGGAGTGGCCCTTAGTTATATAAGTGAAGGAGTTTTCGAGATATCGACCAAAATGTGGACCAGGGTGACCCACAACATCATCTGTAGGGTATCGCTAATTTATTTATATATGTAATATCACGAACAGTATTCCTGCCAAGATTCCAAGGGCTTTTGGTTTCGCCCTGCATAACTTTTTCACTTTCTTCTACTTAATATGGTACGTGTCACACCCATTTTACAAAGTTTTTTCTAAAGATAAATTTTGCGTCAATAAACCAATCCAATTACTATGTTTCATCCCTTTTTCCATATTTGGTATAGAATTATGGCATTTTTTTCATTTTTCGTAATTTTCGATATCGAAAAAATGGGCGTGCTCATAGTCGGATTTCGGCCATTTTATACACCAATACAAAGTGAGTTCAGATAAGTACGTGAACTGAGTTTAGTAAAGATATATCGATTTTTGCTCAAGTTATCGTGTTAACGGCCGAGCGGAAGGACAGACGGTCGACTGTGTATAAAAACTGGGCGTGGCTTCCGATTCCGCCCTTTTTCACAGACTACAGTTGTCGTCCTAGAATCTAAGCCCCTACCAAATTTCACAAGGATTGGTAAATTTTTGTTCGACTTATGGCAATAAAAGTATTCTAGACAAATTAAATGCAAAAGGGCGGAGCCACGCCCATTTTCAAATTTTCTTTTATTTTTGTATTTTGTTGCACCATATCATTATTAGAGTTGAATGTTGAAATAATTTACTTATATACTGTAAAAATATTAAATTTTTTGGTAAAATTTAACTTTAAAATTTTTTTTTTAAGTGGGCGTGTTTGTCATTCGATTTTGCTAATTTTTATTAAGAACACATATAGTAATAAGGGTAACGTTCCTGCTAAATTGCATCATGATATCTTCAACGACTGTCAAATTACAGCTTGCAAAATTTTAAATTACCTCCTTTTAAAAGTGGGCGGTGCCACGCCCATTGTCCAAAAATTTTACAAATTTTCTATTTTGCGTCATAAGTTGAACCCACCTAGGTAGGTGAACCCACCTACCAATTTGGGAAGGCAACGTCTTTCTTGTTTTGCTGCACGGGAATCATTGGCAGGTTCCTGAAAATTTTGCCAAGAGTTGTACTCTGGCTTTATTAGCTTCTTGAGCTGACTTTGAGCACTAGAGCATTCCTTCCACTTTAAACTCGAAAGACGGTCGAATAATGGCCAATAAACTCTCTTAGGATCTTCCCGTAAGTCACAGAGATTGCAAATGCCGCCCACGGATATTCTCCCATTCATATGGCCCCGTCCTTCTTGTCTCTGTCCAAACACCTATAGTGACTTATTTGGTGCATCTATCGATTTCAGTAAACGTTTTCTGCAGCTCTACACCTTCTCCGAAGCTATTTCACGAAGGCTTCTCCTCACAAGACCTTTTCCCTTTTCCAACCACCCATAAGAATCGAACAACATCCCGGTGACATTTTTCTCCGTTCCTGGGTCTGCCTTCTCAAAACTTTTCAGGCGCTCTCCCAAGTACGAGAATACTTCTCAGACAACTAAGCTGCATTATGGCTGTGTTACCACTCCAGGATTTTTGCAGCCAAGTGACGATCACAGTGAACCTTTCTTCTAAGTAGGATTCATGTACTCATCGATTTTGGAAAATCATATATCGCCGGTAACTTGGCTGATAAGGTCTTGCTGGTGCTGAAACCACCTCATCCCCAATGACACTAGCACCTTTTTGTCGTAGCGCAACCCTTTGAAGGGCTTGCCATCGCAGTTTATAACCATCATTTTGATATAGTTAGAAGGCGAGACTCTGTCGATCGATCTCACGGAAGGAGGTTCAAATAGGTTTAACGTTGTCATATGAAGGAGTTCCTGAGATAGTTGGGCGTTTACCTTAATTTAATTGGAAAAATAATGAAGTCATCAGCGCACGCACTCGGCTGATGAACGCATGCTTCCCCCCCTCCCCCCATCTTCGAAAATCTTGCATCGGTATTGCACAAGACTTTTGACTCACTGTACGTGAGTCGGAATATTTGTTGTAGGAACATAAGTTGGTAGGCTGTATAAAGTTTATAATGCTGCCGAAGTCATTTCCACTAGCAAGAATTTATCTTCCACATATGAAACAGTTAAAATATCACACACCAGCCTGGCGTTTAGTTGCTCAAACCTTGTCGTTGTTAACGTTTGGCTATCTTCATTGCACTCACCAAAGTTGTTGCTTACACAGCTGACAGCTATGATTAAATCGCCAAGTCAAATCAAACCTTCCTTTTTCCGATGACGATGACGGTGACGGCGTTGAACATTCCGAGAGGATGAAGTTAACCTCCACCAATAGCCATTATCCACACAGATATATCACGCGTATTTGCATCAATACTTGTACTAACTAAAGCATCAATGCTCTGCAACATCGCTCTGCATCACCGCCCCGCCTTGCAACAAAAGCAGCTGCTGGCCTTCTAGAGTATTGTTGGTTGGTCAACGGGATTTTATTTTTGTATGTTGTCATCATCGTCACCCGATAAACGAATAAATTGTTGTATTAAACGTAGTAGAAGCTCTAATGTTTAACACGTACACACAAACAGATTTAGTTCGCCATTTAGCTAGAGGATCTCCACAACTCTTTTGCCATCAAACAATGAGCAATCACTCACGTGCTTATAGTCACTTCAACCATCTCCCATAACTTTGTTCTATTTGACCAGCGTTGCACGGTATTGTCGACAGTTTGCTGGTAGAGTAGTAGCCTCCATGTTCCTATTCTTCCAGACACTCTACTCCCGCACAGGCAGGCGAACTTACACAGAACCGAGTCATGCTGGAGTTTTGTGTACAATGGATATTCTGTCGATTTTATTGTCTCTATTGTTATTATTAGCGTTAGAAATTCTAATCTCTTCCTTTTCGGCTCGTTGGTGGTAGCAAAAAAACATATCAATGAGATTTATGTAGACATAAAAATTATTAATTGGCCAAGCAGAAAATCTTTAAAAATGCCAAGGTGACTACTAATCCCGTGAAGTTTCTGGAAAATCTCCGAGGAGATTCTCTCCCAATTTGTATCGTGCACCCTTTTTAACCTTTTATAGACGGAACCTTAATGTTGTATTCCTGATTGAAGGGAAGAACTACCAGTCATTGTTTGCCAACACTTGGATCTTTCCTCCTCAGCAAATATTCGCAACTTCACTAGAAATCTGTAAGACTTAGATGGAGGCCTCCATTGCGTTGGAAAGAAATCGAGAAGAAAGGTTTGACCTCTTTTAGTACTCCCAACTGACATCACTATTACTATTAATGATGATGACTTTTAAATCAGCCCAAGAGAGTGAAAAATATTATTTATTTATTTATTATTTATTATATTTAGACGGCAAAACTTTTTCCAGTGTGTCCAAGTTTTCGAAATTTGTTAATTATTTGCTGGTTTCGGCGCGTCAAGCCCACACGGTTGCCTCGCAAAACAATTATAGCTCTTTTCCTGCACAAGCACTTGTGTTATAACCGACCATTAACTCCTGGGACTTCATACAATTCGTCTAACTTTATAGCATCATTATCCATTCCACTTCCCTGACCCATAAAATAACAACCTTGGAGTTATTAAGAAACTTGTTTGACTCTCCCTTGCTTTTGGCACGTGCAGCTCGCACGACTGCTCCCCGTAACTTCTATCCCCGTAGTGTTAGTAAGAGCAACGTCGAGCACCAGTCTCTGTATTTTTATATGGAACAGGCTTGTGTGTTTTAATATCGTTTTTAAACCTGGTCTGGTATCGATCGCATTTACAATCTTATCCCCGAGTTTCCGGTCTCTTTTTTACACTGGTTTTGATATCGTTTTCAGTCTCATCCATAACCTAATGCCGTACTCTTATTTTCGATTCCGGCTTCGGTCTCCTTTCCAGTCTGATACTCTTGTCCGGCTCCGATACCGGTATTGATTCCAGTCTCATATTCGGTTCCGATCTTGGTATCGTTTCTAGTCCCATATACTAATCCGGTTCCATTTTTGGAACCGTTTCCAGTCAAATGCTCAGCTCTGACCCTTGTCTCGGTCTCAATTCCAACCTCACATTCGAATTCGGTTCCATTTTTGGACTCGTTTCCAATCACCTGTTCTTATTTCATTCTGATCTCGGTTTCACTTTCAGCCTCACATTCAGTTCAAGATGGTAAGTAGTGGTCAGATTTGACATATATACACACTTTCAATCGAATATGTGATTAAAATCTGTCGGAGTCGATGAAATACCCGGCACAAACTTGTCAAGAGATTTTGAAACAGGCAACCCTGGCATACTACTCCAAGATACAAAGGGATCAGCTGTTCTTAACAGTCTTAACAGGTGGTACGAAAACAACCTCAATGATCAGCAAACGTCTGTGCAATTTAAAAGTTAACATCCAAGCTCAGAAGATTTAAACAGATTTTTCAACGGAATGGTATCCAGTCCTATTTTAGAAGGCCCTCCGCTTTAACTATCTATACAGTTTTGGTAAATTACTCATCAGGTTAAAATCTTACTCAATGCGTTGAATCCTCGAGTGAATCCTACCTCCGTTTCACTTGCAATGTGCAACAAACGCCTCAAACGGCAACTCTAATATGTTCCAATCCTGCCAGTTTTTTGGACTACCGTTAAATTTCTATGATAAGTCCTCAGTGGCCGTGTCTATTGAATTCGACGTAAAATGCTCAAAAGAATACATATCAATTCTCCAATGAACTTATCTCGAGCACTCAAAAGACCGTCCCATATTTCGACATCTATGATTTCGAGCGGAGAATGTAGCGTGATGTTTGTTTGATGGAGAAAAACTTAACTTTTTAATAGTCTACTTAGTGTAAAGTGTATTTCTTGGCAAGAGCAATTCTCCTATGAAAGTTTAGGCTGATATTTATTTCGGTTATAATGATGCCAGAAAGTGTAGAGCTGGCAATCAACACTGTTAGAAGGATATCGGTATTAAACTTTCTTAAAAGAAATTGCATTCAAATAAGCCTCAATCAAATCATGTGGATTTGCATTTTGCATATATAGAAAGATATATATATAAATAAATGTAACGATAACCACCGAAGAGATTTTAGGCAGAGCTTCTCTTCCAATTTCCGTCGTGCTAATTTTTAATTTGTCCTACAATTTGGCTGGTTCCTATTTGTTTCATGTCGCTCCGAACGGCATCTGCAAGGCAGATGAGTTTTCACTGAGAGCTTTTCATGGCAGAAATACACTCGCAGTGTTTGCCAAACACTTCCGAGGGGCGACCCCGCTTAGAAAAATTTTCTTCTAATTGAAAAACCTTGTTTCTAAAATTTTGATGTTGCATTGCCAGGATCTTCGGTGTGATAGGCGGAGCACGCTACCAGTACACGACGACGACCGCCAAAGTATAAATATACTTTCTCCAAATGGCTACAAGATGTGGCATTTATTTTCTCAACAGTTGCGCGTTTTTTTTTTTTTCAATCCAACGCCTTTGAAGTGCACTTTTGGGGCGAACATAAAAGCTTACTTGCTTAGCCAATTTACCCTACCATAAAATATGTTAGAAACAAATATACATTTATATAACCCCATATGAATATCCGCACACTTGCATTTGCATCTTTTCAAACAACGCACTTTTATTTTCCTTTATATTTCCTCTCATCTCGGTATGTCTGCATGCATTGGTGATATTTTATTGTCGCGTTATTTGTGCATTTATTCCCCTCCCCATTTGTTTCTTATACGGTCTCAAAATTGCATGCAGAACACGTTTTGCATGCAATATTTGGTTAATGCAACATTCTCAACGTCCACACATCGACTACTCTGCCACCCGCTTTCTATATATTCATCTAGGCAGGCTTAACAACAATTTTCGCCGCTTCGTGGCAACACAGCCTGACGCATTCGATGACTTTAGCTAAAACGGAATGAGGATGCACAATTTGAAAGGACATTTGACTTTTGTAATATGTATGTTGCTAGGAATGGCCGGTCGGAACACATTTATGACTAAGTGTGTCTTAAATAACTTAAAGTACTAAGGGCGCTTATCTTAGGCACGTATGCCTACAACTCGGCCGTCCTGACAAAAAAACAGAATCTCCTGATTCTACATCCCCAACGAAATCAATCATACAAATATGATTTTTTTCTAGATTATTACATTTACACCAAGGTTTTAGATTTGTGACCGACCACGTACCCCGTAATTTGGGTCTGTTGGAAACCTTCTACATCCTCAACTATACAGCGGTCATTTTCCAAAATTTTCACTATCTCGTACTGGCCTCTAAACTTTGGAATAAGCTTACTTGATGCTCCGACTTGAGTCGCCTATTTTAAATTTACGTGCCTGCATCCTTTTTTTATCTGCATAATTTTTGTTATATTTCTGTACTTTTTGCCTAATCTCTTCGATTGACCTACTATTGGGTGCTTGCAGTGACTCTAAAATATTTTCTTTTAATATATCTAGAATGACGCCTTTTTGAGCAACAACAAACAATAACATATTTAGGTGTTCGTTTACTGCTCTATGTACAGTGTTATTCATAGCGAACTCTATAGACTCTAGCTTACCATGCCAACCTGTATTTGTTTCTGTATTCACCAACTTCGACAGCATCGGACCTAGGCTCTTGTTTACAATTTCAGCTTGCCCATTAGCTTGTGGGAATTTGTTGCTATCTTTATGTGCTGAACGTTGTTAATATCTAGAAATTCTTCGACGAGAAACAAGTGCCTCTGTCCGACGTTAAGTACTTTGGACTACTATAAGCCCGGAAGCAATCTTTCAACGCCGCTATTGCTTTCTTTTGACGCTGTAGTCCTTGCTGGATACAGTCGCACAAACTTAGTGAATGCGTCTACTACTACCAATATGTGCTTGAATTTTCTGCTTATACTATGTATTGGCCCATAGTGGTCAACATGCACCATTTCAAACGGTTTGTTCCCCTTAGGAATTATGTTGATTAATCCTTCTTTTTTACCATGCTTTGTGGAAAATGCTACGCACCTCAGACAATTTTCTATGTGTTTATAAGCCTTTTTTCTAATTTTAGGAAACCAATAGGTCTTACTTATTGTTTCTACTACCTCGTCCGGCCCGCGATTTAGAGGTACTAAGAAATTTTTTTTAATTCACGAGAGTCTTTAGTTGTTCCATGTGCAAATTTTAAGCCGAATTTCAAAAGCAACGAATATTGATAATCATTTTTTGCCTGGGCCTAAGGAGACAATAAAAACATCAAACAAAAATGTATATTTACATGAATCCGAAATCGTAAAGCTTTCGTGGTGACACTGATGAAGTTTCATCTTCAAAAAGTTTTCCAACAATACCACCAACTCTGTATCAAAGTCCAGATTATTTAAACGACTGTGAATAATAAGTTTTTGCGATATGAAGAAGTCAACGAAATAATTCGTCGAGGTCATCAAAAGTGTCCTGTTATTTTTCCACGTGATTGTCATGACGAGGCATTTCCTACCTCGTTGTTAAACAGAATCTTGCCAAATGGAGAGAATGGAGCGTGACTGGTTAGTGTGGAGTGCCAGTAGCAATGCTTTTTATTGCCTACCATGTCTTCTATTAAGCACCAATACTTTAAATCGACCTAAAAGTTGTTCTGCGGATATTCGAAATTCCAGGCATGGAAGAAGCTATACGATAAACTGCCATCACAAGAAAATACTCGAGATCACATTAAATGTTATATTCAATGGCGATCTTTACAAAATCTAATTCAAAAGGAGGCTACAATTGATACACTTATCAATGGCCAGCTAATCACTGAAACTCAAAAGTGGAAAGAAATTTTATATAGAATTTTGGACACTATTTTATTTTTGGGTGAAAGGGGCCTAGCTTTCAAAGGCGAAAGTATATAACTCGGTGAACGAAACGATGGGCACTTCTTATATATATAACATTTTGGAAAACACAAAAACCTGATAATTTAGTAAATAATACACCCAGAATGTTGAAATTTGACGTGGGGACTGATATTGCGAAAATAAAAAATTCGGCATTTCGGAACATTTTTGGCACTCTTCCGGGATCATTTGGGGATCCTTTCTGTATCATTTCTGGATGGCTCTCGGGTTCCCGTCACGGTTATTTCGGGACCATTCCGGGATAGTTTGGAAACACTTGCGGCATCATTTATAGATAGCTTTGTAGATCCGTCCGGGATCCCCTGAGGGTTATTTCGGGATCATTTTGGGCTCGGCATAATTTCTGGACGATTTTCGGAATCCGTCCGTGTATCCGTCAGAGTTATTTCGGGACTTTTTCGGGACTATTGCGGGATCATATTGAGATCATTCCGGCATCATATCTGGATAGTTTTCGGGACCCCGTCATTGTAATTTTGGGACTATTTTGGGATCATTTGGAGAACCCTCAAGGATCATTTCTGCATGGTTTCGGGATTTGTCCAGGATCCCGTCGGGATCATTTCCGGACTATTTTGGTATCATTTTGGGACCCTTCCGGGATCATCAGCACACATGCCTTGTTAAATTATGAGTTTTATGGCTATGGATTGCTGCAAATTATTTGTAATTAAGATTCGGTATGTTTTATCTTCACTAACTAACACAGCTTTTTCGTTCTATGCATCTTTGATTTTTTTAAATGAATCCTGTCACTATAATTACACATTTTGTAATATTTTAATTAGAGCTTACAATTTCTCGAACATGTTCGCGAAAATATTTCTCGAGAGTCTCGCCTTCTCGCGAGATACTAGAATCTCGGATTACTCGCAAGGTTCGCGATATTCCCGAATCTCGAATTAGTCGTAAGGCTCGCGAGCTTCTCCACATTCAACTTAATCGATTCATTGGCTGTTTTATATAGAGCTTACCATTTCTTCTGGAGCACAAGCCAAAATGTCCGCAAAACCACAAGTAAAAATCCCGAAATGTATAGAATATTGTCAATGCAGCGACTGAATTGAAAGTCGAGAAGATCGCGAGTATTACGAGTAATTCGAGGTTCGAGAATCTCGCGAGCAGCCGTGTTTTTGATGTATCGAAAAATAAAATATTGCGACAAAATTATATGCATAACGTGAATAGCCCAAAAATTGTATTTTCTCCTTGCGGACGGGGCCGCGGGTAAAGGCTATTATTTAATATATGCAGTTGCATCTCCTTTCCCTCTGAAACCGATTTTCTAAGTAGTCATTACTTTGGTTCATCCAGGTAGCCAACATCCCAACTTTCACATTTATAATATATGTATGCAGGGTTCATGGTTTATATATGGATGTTAGTCTAAAAGATTGTGTCTTCTGGTTACTTACAGGACAATTTCGGCATCATTCCGGGATGTGTTTGCATAATTGGATGGAATGTGTTTGCATAATATGTGTATCAAATGGAAGGTATTAAAGAGCATTTTAAGAGGGAGTGGGCCATAGTTCTATAGGTGGTCGCCATTTTGGGATATCGCCATAAAGGTGGAAAAGAGGTGACTCTAAAATGAGTTTGTACGATATGGGTATCAAACGAAAGGTGTTAATGTGTATTTTAAAAGGAAGTGGGCCTTAATTCTATAGGTGAACGCCTTTTCGAGATATCGCCATAAAGGTGGACTAGGGGTGACTCTAGAATTTGTTTGTATGATATGGGTATGAAATGAAAGGTGTTAATGATTTAAGCCGTTTTCGAGATATTGACCAAAATGTGGACCAGTGTGACCAAGAACATCATCTGTATGGGTATGAAATGAAAGGTGTTAATGATTTAAGCCGTGTAAGCCGTTAAGGGTGACCCAGAACATCATCTGTCGGGTACCGCTAATTTATTTTTATATGTAATACCACGAACAGTATTCCTTTCAAGATTCCAAGAGCTTTTGATTTCGCCCTGCAGAACTTTTTCATTTTATTCTACTTAATATAGGAGGTGTTACACACATTTTGCAAATTTTTTTCTAAAGTTACATTTTGCGTCAATAAACCAACCCAATTACCGTGTTTCATCCCTTTTTCATATTTGGTATAGAATTATGGCAATTTTATCATTTTTCGTAATTTTCGATATCGAATAAGTGGGCGTGGTCATAGTCGGATTTCGACCATTTTTTATACCAATACAAAGTGAGTTCAGATAAGTGCGTGATCTGAGTTAAGTAAAGATATATCGATTTTTGCTCAAGTTATCGTGTTAACGGCCGAGCGGTTGGACAGGCGGTCGACTGTGTATAAAAATTGGGCGTGGCTTCAACCGATTTCCCCTTTTTCACAGAAAACAGTTATCGTCCTAGAAGCTAAGACCCTACCAAATTTCACAAGGATTGGTAAATTTTTGTTCGACTTATGGCATAAAAAGTATCCTAAACAAATTAAAAGAAAAAGGGCGGAGCCACGCCCATTTTTTAATTTTCTTTTATTTTTGTATTTTACTGCACCATATCATTAATGGAGTTGAATGTTGACATAATTTACATATATACTGTAAAGATATAAAATTTTTTTTTTAATTTTGACTTAAACATTTTTTTTAAAGTGGGCGTGGTCGTTCTCCGATTTTGCCCATTTTTATTAAGCATACATATAGTAATAGGAGTAACGTTCCTGCCAAGTTTCAGCATGATATCTTCAACGACTGGCAAATTACAGCTTGCAAAACTTTTAAATTACCTACTTTTAAAAGTGGGCGGTGCCACGCCCATTGCCCAAAATTTTACTAATTTTCTATTCTGCGTCATAAGTACAACTCACCTACTAAGCTTGGTCGCTTTATCCGTCTTTGGTAATGAATTATCGCACTTTTACCGTTTTTCGAAATTTTCGATATCGAAAAAGTGCGCGTGGTTATAGTCCGATATCGTTCATTTTAAATAGCGATCTGAGACGAGTGCTCAGGAACCTACATTCCAAATTTCATCAAGATACCTCAAAATGTACTCAAGTTATCGTGTTAACGGACGGACGGACATGGCTCAATAAAATTTTTTTTTCGATCTTGATGATTTTGATATATGGAAGTGTATATCTATCTCGATTCCTTTTTACCTGTACAACCAACCGGTATCCAATCAAAGTTAATATACTCTGTGAGCTTTCCTCCACTGAGTATAAAAAAGGTATTTCAGGGGAGTATTGGACCCTGCCATTTTAGGGAAACTAGTAAATCTTTCCTTCTGTTCATCACTGTTATCATTATTATCTCCGCGAATGCGAATGTTTTGCGATTTATTGGGCCACGTAAATTCGAGCAGTGTTGTTGTTCAAAATTTAGTCCCATAGTTTCTGGCAGTATACAATAGACAATGTTAGCAGTTCGGAAGCAATAAATACTAATTAAGTATACCCCTTGTTCTTTTCTGTATTTATTCATTAAAAATACTATCATTGTACGCATATCAATTTGATAACACAATTCAGCTGTGCAAACACATATATAAACAAAGAAGTACCTGGAAATTTTTAAGAATTAATGAGCTTAACATCGGTAAATATTATTGTTATTCAAATATTATTTGGGTTTTGTTGGGAAAAACTAAAAAGAAGGAAACATTAACTGGCATAATGCGATGGCACCATTTCGAAAACCGTCACATAAACATCCTCGGGCAGTTTCGTAATGTTATCAAATGTTTCACCGAGATTCGAACCGCGAATCACACGGTGAAACTGCAGTTTCCTTAACCACTAGGCCATCCTGGTTCTATTTGTTTCCTGGCTTAATTCAGTTTATCTCATTTCTGATGATGCTCACTTGCAAAAGGTTGGCTACTTATTCAAGTCAGATGGCGCCAGTGTCGCTCAATCTAACGTTCTCCACAAAAATACGTGCAATCTGCTCATAATGCATAATATTGCGTTAAACGCGTCTACATGAAAAACTGTTCATGTGAAGAGGCTATAAGAGAATAATAATCTATATATTAATACGCTAACAAAATTTCCATACAATGAATTGACAGTCTATTTCGCATACTTAGCATACGTAAAATCATATAAAAGTTATATGAATCGATTCGTATTGATCAGCCGCAGTGCATAGGCCTATTTTTGTTAACAAATATTACTCTATTTGTTTATAATTAATAGAAAAAGTTTTTTGTAAATTCGAAAATCTGTGCATCTATCGAAATTGCCATCTGTAGGACGCATTATGTTCACAAACCCCCCTGAGTACATAGCTCCAAGTTCTCAATTGTTACGTTGCTCAAATGTTTCATCTCTACATATGTATATATTTGCACACGCCAAACGGTGAGAGAACTACTGCTCCTTTCACTTTCAGTTGAAATAAAATATTGTTTCCCATTGTTACCAATTACCTATATTGGTCTGTACCAAAATCCTTAAAATTTTGTTCTAAAACAATTGTTAGCGCACAAAAAAAACTTTAAAGAGAAGTAATAACTTAACCGGCCTACTTTTTTGACAAATTTTACTTACACGTAAAAGCATAGGTCTTTATTTTACAGATTCTTTGATTTTCATTTTAGGTGCTTTAAAAAATTGATATCAGAAATAATGAGTCAACTTTTGTTCAAACTCATTAAATTTATTTATTTATAACAATTAATTGCAAATTTGACCCAAATGTTTTTTGCATTTCCAGATTTTATGCTCATTTTAGAAATAGCACGTCTTATAGTGAACAAAAAATAAATAAGTTTGCTACAAAGATATTACATTAAAATTTGTATATTGTCTTTTATGCTAATTTATTTTGATATTTCTTATTTTATTTTATTATATTATATTTATTTCAACTTAGTTTACTATTATTTAAATGCAACTTGATTGAACGGGAAAATTTCACTTTGTATATTAAACGAAAAAAAACGACCCAAGAACGTTTTCGATTTTAGGTCGAAATATTGCATAAGCAGGGCTCGAATTACATATTCCGTGATCGAAACGGCAATCGTACGAATAAAGATTACGTGACTGATCGTTCGAATAGCAATATTGGTATTATGAGGTACGTTCAGTAACGTATCGTAATTTATGACAGGCAGTAATAGATTGAATGGTGATTTGTAATAGATACTTTGACAGTTAAATGTCATATTCTGATTGTAAATAAGAACATTTATTTATTTACATTGTGGAATAAATTCCTATGCAAATTTTAAAAGGAAAAAAGGGGAAAAGAATTGCTTACAAAGAAATTAACACAGGTAATTCTAGTGATGAGTGCACAATTAATAATAAATATAAAAAAGAGGTGGAAGAGAGTTCCTCCTCTTGCTTCAATGATATTTTCCTCCGCTGATGTTATCAATTTCTCCTCGTATGTTCCACCACTAGTCCGAGACTTTGAGCTGCGGTTAAAAGTTAGTTTTCGCTTCGCTTGGTATTTTTAGTCAGCATATACCTACAAATTATAAATATCACAGAATTACAAATTATCATACCAAGAGATGAGTGTTCCGATCGGTTGTTTGATTTACCTTTCTCCACATTTTTGCATCTTTCATAGGTGGGCCTACAGCGTTAAGTTTTTTAGATAGATCCTCCCACAATCGTTGAGATGTCGCCTTTCCTTGGGCACAATTTGGTATGATGTTTTTGGCCAGGTTGGGGTGCTGCTGCATAAATTCTCCCATCATCTCCTTTTGCTTATAATTAAGCTTATTTAGATGCGTCCTTTGGGGAAACAAACATTTTATATTATAAATACTTTTAACTAATTTTATATTTATTTACTTACATTATTAAACTCGAAATTTTCCTTTTAATGATTGATAAAATTTTCCTTTTTAGTTGTGCTAAGATCACTTTACTTTTTTAAAAACAAATTTAAAACTTAAGAACTATAAATTAATTCGTTTAATTTTCAAACTACAACCAATTTTTAATGCACTCGAACGTCTTTTTGCTATCGTATGAAATTTTTTGACGTTTACGATTTGTTGTGTACGTTCACTGGACACATAATACCGAATTTCGATAGCAGCTATTCGTTCACGTATCACGTAATACCAAATAAGTACTTTTAAGAGACGAGTGTTCAGTTCACGGAATACGTAATTCGGGCCCAGTATATTACCCACTATCTATATATTAATACGCTAACAAAATTTCCATACAATCAATTAACAGGCTGTTTCGCATACTTAGTATACGTAAAATCATATAAAAGTTATATGAATCGATTCGTATTGATCACCCGCAGTGCATAGGCCTATTTTTGTTAACAAATATTACTCTATTTGTTTATAATAAATAGAAAAAGTTTTTTGTAACTTCAAAAATCTGTGCAACTATCGAAATTGCCATCTGTAGGACGCATTATGTTCACAAACCCCCGAGTACATAGCTCCAAATTCTCAATTGTTGCGTTGCTCAAATGTTTCATCTCTACATATGTATATATTTATACACGCCAAACGGTGAGAGAACTACTGCTTCGTTCATTTTCAGTTGAAATAAAATATTGTTTCCCATTGTTGCCAATTACCTATATTGTACCAAAATCCTTAAAAAGTTGTTCTAAAATAATTGTTAGCGCACACAAAAACTTTAAAGAGAAGTAATAACTTAACGGGCCTATTTTTTGGACAAATTTTACTTACACGTAAAAGCATAGGTCTTTATTTAACAGATTCTTTGTTTTTCATTTTAGGTGCTTTAAAAAAATGATATCAGAAATAATGAGTCAACTTTTGTTCAAACTCACTAAATTTATTTATTTATAACAATTAATTGCAAATTTGACCAAAATGTTTTTTGCATTTCCAGATTTTATGCTCATTTTAGATATAGCACGTCTTATAGTGAACAAAAAATAAATAAATTTGCTACAAAGATATTACATTAAAATTTGTATATTGTCTTTTATGCTAATTTATTTTGATATTTCTTATTTTATTTTATTATATTATCTTTTATTGAACTTAGTTTACTATTATTTAAATGCAACTTGATTGAACGGGAAAATTTCACTTTGTATATTAAACGAAAAAAAACGACCCAAAAACGTTTTCGATTTTAGGTCGAAATATTGCATAAGCAGTATATTACCCACTATCTATATATTAATACGCTAACAAAATTTCCATACAATCAATTAACAGGCTGTTTGGCATACTTAGCATACGTAAAATCATATAAAAGTTATATGAATCGATTCGTATTGATCAGCCGCAGTGCATAGGCCTATTTTTGTTAACAAATATTACTCTATTTGTTTATAATTAATAGAAAATTTTTTTGTAAATTCGAAAATCAGTGCAACTATCGAAATTGCCATCTGTAGGGCGCATTATGTTCACAAACCCCCGAGTACATAGCTCCAAATTCTCAATTGTTGCGTTGCTCAAATGTTTCATCTCTACATATGTATATATTTGTACACGCTAAACGGTGAGAGAATTACTGCTTCGTTCATTTTCAGTTGAAATAAAATATTGTTTCCCATTGTTGCCAATTACCTATATTTGTCTGTACCAAAATCCTTAAAAAGTTGTTCTAAAATAATTGTTAGCGCACAAAAAAACTTTAAAGAGAAGTAATAACTTAACGGGCCTATTTTTTGGACAAATTTTACTTACACGTAAAAGCATAGGTCTTTATTTAACAGATTCTTTGTTTTTCATTTTAGTGCTTTAAAAAAAATGATATCAGAAATAATGAGTCAACTTTTGTTCAAACTCACTAAATTTATTTATTTATAACAATTAATTGCAAATTTGACCAAAATGTTTTTTGCATTTCCAGATTTTATGCTCATTTTAGATATAGCACGTCTTATAGTGAACAAAAAATAAATAAATTTGCTACAAAGATATTACATTAAAATTTGTATATTGTCTTTTATGCTAATTTATTTTGATATTTCTTATTTTATTTTATTATGTTATCTTTTATTTCAACTTAGTTTACTATTATTTAAATGCAACTTGATTGAACGGGAAGATTTCACTTTGTATATTAAACGAAAAAAAACGACCCAAAAACGTTTTCGATTTTAGGTCGAAATATTGCATAAGCAGTATATTACCCACTATCTATATATTAATACGCTAACAAAATTTCCATACAATCAATTGACAGGCTGTTTCGCATACTTAGCATACGTAAAATCATATAAAAGTTATATGAATCGATTCGTATTGATCAGCCGCAGTGCATAGGCCTATTTTTGTTAACAAATATTACTCTATTTGTTTGTAATTAATAGAAAAAGTTTTTTGTAAATTCGAAAATCTGTGCAACTATCGAAATTGCCATCTGTAGGGCGCATTATGTTCACAAACCCCCCGAGTACATAGCTCCAAATTCTCAATTGTTGCGTTGCTCAAATGTTTCATCTCTACATATGTATATATTTGTACACGCTAAACGGTGAGAGAATTACTGCTTCGTTCATTTTCAGTTGAAATAAAATATTGTTTCCCATTGTTGCCAATTACCTATATTGGTCTGTACCAAAATCCTTAAAAAGTTGTTCTAAAATATTTGTTAGCGCACAAAAAAACTTTAAAGAGAAGTAATAACTTAACCGGCCTATTTTTTTGGACAAATTTTACTTACACGTAAAAGCATAGGTCTTTATTTTACAGATTCTTCGATTTTCATTTTAGGTGCTTTAAAAAAATGATATCAGAAATAATGAGTCAACTTTTGTTCAAACTCACTAAATTTATTTATTTATAACAATTAATTGCAAATTTGACCCAAATGTTTTTTGCATTTCCAGATTTTATGCTCATTTTAGAAATAGCACGTCTTATAGTGAACAAAAAATAAATAAGTTTGCTACAAAGATATTACATTAAAATTTGTATATTGTCTTTTATGCTAATTTATTTTGATATTTCTTATTTTATTTTATTATATTATCTTTTATTTCAACTTAGTTTACTATTATTTAAATGCAACTTGATTGAACGGGAAAATTTCACTTTGTATATTAAACGAAAAAAAACGACCCAAAAACGTTTTCGATTTTAGGTCGAAATATTGCATAAGCATTATATTACCCACTATCTATATATTAATACGCTAACAAAATTTCCATACAATCAATTGACAGGCTGTTTCGCATACTTAGCATACGTAAAATCATATAAAAGTTATATGAATCGATTCGTATTGATCAGCCGCAGTGCATAGGCCTATTTTTGTTAACAAATATTACTCTATTTGTTTATAATTAATAGAAAAAGTTTTTTGTAACTTCAAAAATCTGTGCAACTATCGAAATTGCCATCTGTAGGACGCATTATGTTCACAAACCCCCGAGTACATAGCTCCAAATTCTCAATTGTTGCGTTGCTCAAATGTTTCATCTCTACATATGTATATATTTATACACGCCAAACGGTGAGAGAACTACTGCTTCGTTCATTTTCAGTTGAAATAAAATATTGTTTCCCATTGTTGCCAATTACCTATATTGTACCAAAATCCTTAAAAAGTTGTTCTAAAATAATTGTTAGCGCACAAAAAAACTTTAAAGAGAAGTAATAACTTAACCGGCCTATTTTTTTGACAAATTTTACTTACACGTAAAAGCATAGGTCTTTATTTAACAGATTCTTTGTTTTTCATTTTAGGTGCTTTAAAAAAATGATATCAGAAATAATGAGTCAACTTTTGTTCAAACTCACTAAATTTATTTATTTATAACAATTAATTGCAAATTTGACCAAAATGTTTTTTGCATTTCCAGATTTTATGCTCATTTTAGATATAGCACGTCTTATAGTGAACAAAAAATAAATAAATTTGCTACAAAGATATTACATTAAAATTTGTATATTGTCTTTTATGCTAATTTATTTTGATATTTCTTATTTTATTTTATTATATTATCTTTTATTGAACTTAGTTTACTATTATTTAAATGCAACTTGATTGAACCGGAAAATTTCACGTTGTATATTAAACGAAAAAAACGACCCAAAAACGTTTTCGATTTTAGGTCGAAATATTGCATAGGCAGTATATTACCCACCATCTATAAATTCATATGCGAACAAAATTTTCATACAATCAATTGAGAGGCTGTTTCGCATACTTAGTATACGTAAAATCATATAAAATTTATATGAATCGATTCGTATTGATCACCCGCAGTGCATAGGCCTATTTTTGTTAACAAATATTACTATATTTGTTTATAATTAATAGAAAAAGTTTTCTGCAAATTCGAAAATCTGTTCAACTATCGAAATTGCCATCTGTAGGACACATAATGTTCACAAACCCCCCTGAGTAAATAGCTCCAAATTCTCAATTGTTGCGTTGCTCAAATGTGTCATCTCTACATATGTATATATTTGTACACGCCAAACGGTGAGAGAACTACTGCTTCGCTCATTTTCTCTTGAAATAAAATATTGTTTCCCATTGTTTCCAATTACCTATATTGGTTTGTACCAGAATCCTTAAAAAATTGTTCTAAAATAATTGCAAGCGCACAAAAAAACTTTAAAGAGAAGTAATAACTTAACCGGCATATTTTTTTGGATACATTTTACTTACACTTAAAGCATAGTTCTTTGTTTTTCATTTTAGGTGCTTTAAAAAAAATTAAATCAGAAATAATGAGTCATCTTTTGTTCAAACTCACTAAATTTATTTATATATAACAATTAATTGCAAACTTGACCCAAATGTTTTTTGCATTTCCAGATTTTATGCTCTTTTTAGATATAGCACGTCTTATTGTGAACAAAAAATTAATAAATTTGCTACAAAGATATTACATTAAAATGTGTATATTGTCGTTTATGCTAATTTATTTTGATATATCTTATTTTATTTTATTATATTATCTTTTATTTCAACTTAGTTTATTATTATTTAAATGCAACTTGATTGAATCGGAAAATTTCACGTTGTATATTAAACGAAAAAAAACGACCCAAAAACGTTTTCGATTTTAGGTCGAAATATTGCATAGGCCGTATATTACTCTACTATCTATATATTAATACGCTAACAAAATTTCCATACAATCAATTGACAGTCTGCTTCGCATACTTAGCATACGTAAAATCATATAAAAGTTATATGAATCGATTCGTATTGATCAGCCGCAGTGCATAGGCCTATTTTTGTTAACAAATATTACTCTATTTGTTAATAATTAATAGAAAAAGTTTTTTGTAACTTCGAAAATCTGTGCAACTATCGAAATTGCCATCTGTAGGACGCATTATGTTCACAAACCCCCGAGTACATAGCTCCAAATTCTCAATTGTTGCGTTGCTCAAATGTTTCATCTCTACATATGTATATATTTGTACAAGCCAAATTGTGAGAGAACTACTGCTTCGTTCATTTTCAGTTGAAATAAAATATTGTTTCCATTGTTGCCAATTACCTATATTGGTCTGTACCAAAATCCTTAAAAAATTGTTCTAAAATAATTGTTAGCGCACAAAAAAGCTTTTTTTGAACAAATTTTACTTACACGTAACGTCTTTGTTTAACAGGTTCTTTGTTTTTCATTTTAGGTGCTTTAAAAAAATGAAATCAGAAATAATGAGTCAACTTTTGTTCAAACTCACTAAATTTATTTATTTATAACAATTAATTGCAAATTTGACCAAAATGTTTTTTGCATTTCCAGATTTTATGCTCATTTTAGATATAGCACGTCTTATAGTGAACAAAAAATAAATAAATTTGCTACAAAGATATTACATTAAAATTTGTATATTGTCTTTTATGCAAATTTATTTTGATATTTCTTATTTTATTTTATTATATTATCTTTTATTTCAACTTAGTTTACTATTATTTAAATGCAACTTGATTGAACCGGAAAATTTCACGTTGTATATTAAACGAAAAAAAACGACCCAAAAACGTTTTCGATTTTAGATCGAAATATTGCATAGGCAGTATATTACCCACAATCTATGAATTCATACGCTAACAAAATTTCCATACAATCAATTGACAGGCTGTTTCGCATACTTAGCATACGTAAAATCATATAAAAGTTATATGAATCGATTCGTATTGATCACCCGCAGTGCATAGGCCTATTTTTGTTAACAAATATTACTCTATTTGTTTATAATAAATAGAAAAAGTTTTTTGTAAATTCGAAAATCTGTGCAACTATCGAAATTGCCATCTGTAGGACACATAATGTTCACAAACCCCCCGAGTAAATAGCTCCAAATTCTCAATTGTTGCGTTGCTCAAATGTTTCATCTCTACATATGTATATATTTGTACACGCCAAACGGTCAGAGAACTACTGCTTCGCTCATTTTCTCTTGAAATAAAATATTGTTTCCATTGTTTCCAATTACCTATATTGGTTTGTACCAAAATCCTTAAAAAATTGTTCTAACATAATTGCTAGCGCACAAAAAAACTTTAAAGAGAAGTAATAACTTAACCGGCATATTTTTTTTTTTAACAAATTTTACTTACACGTAAAAGCATAGGTCTTTATTTAACAGATTCTTTGTTTTTCATTTTAGGTGCTTTAAAAAAATGAAATCAGAAATAATGAGTCAACTTTTGTTCAAACTCACTAAATTTATTTATTTATAACAATTAATTGCAAATTTTACCCAAATGTTTTTTGCATTTCCAGATTTTATGCTCATTTTAGAAATAGCACGTCTCATAGTGAACAAAAAATAAATAAATTTGCTACAAAGATATTACATTAAAATTGTATATTGTCTTTTATGCTAATTTATTTTGATATTTCTTATTTTATTTTATTATATTATCTTTTATTTCAACCTTGGTTACTATTATTTATGCAACTTGATTGAACCGGAAAATTTCACTTTGTATATTAAACGAAAAAAAAACGACCCAAAAACGTTTTCGATTTTAGGTCGAAATATTGCATAGGCCGTTTACTACTCTACTATCTATATGTTAATACGCTAACAAAATTTCCATACATTCAATTGACAGTCTGTTTGGCATACTTAACATACGTAAAATCATATAAAAGTTATATGAATCGATTCGTATTGATCAGCCGCAGTGCATAGGCCTATTTTTGTTAACAAATGTTACTCTATTTGTTTATAATTAAAAGAAAAAGTTTTTTGTAACTTCGAAAATCTGTGCAACTATCGAAATTGCCATCTGTAGGACGCATTATGTACATAAACCCGCGAGTACATAGCTCCAAATTCTCAATTGTTGCGTTGCTCAAATGTTTCATCTCTACATATGTATATATTTGTACACGCCAAACGGTGAGAGAACTACTGCTTCGTTCATTTTCAGTTGAAATAAAATATTGTTTCGCATTGTTGCCAATTACCTATATTGGTCTGTACCAAAATCCTTAAAAAATTGTTCTAAAATAATTGCTAGCGCACAAAAAAACTTTAAAGAGAAGTAATAACTTAACCGGCCTATTTTTTTTTTTTTTTTTTTTGAACAAATTTTACTTACACGTAAAAGCATAGGTCTTTATTTAACAGATTCTTTGTTTTTCATTTTAGGTGCTTTAAAAAAATGAAATCAGAAATAATGAGTCAACTTTTGTTCAAACTCACTAAATTTATTTATTTATAACAATTAATTGCAAATTTGACCCAAATGTTTTTTGCATTTCCAGATTTTATACTCATTTTAGATATAGCACGTCTTATAGTGAACAAAAAATAAATAAATTTGCTACAAAAATATTACATTAAAATTTGTATATTGTCTTTTATGCTAATTTATTTTGATATATCTTTATTTATTTTATTATATTATCCCTTATTTCAACTTAGTTTATTATTATTTATATGCAACTTGATTGAATCGGAAATTTCACGTTGTATATTAAACGAAAAAAAAACGACCCAAAAACGTTTTCGATTTTAGGTCGAAATATTGCTTGGCAGTATATTACCCACTATATTTATTATAGGGCTAACTTTGTTTGATTATATGCCCATTAATCGGATGCTTAGAACCCATAATCCTAATTTGTTTATGTCGCTTAAAATTATGAAATCAATTTTATTTTAGGAAATATGTTTGCGTGAATAATTTCAAAGTTTTTGTTTCTTTTTCTTTTTTTTCAATTTATTCTGCTTTGCTATATCTTAGTATTACATCGTTCACAGACGATATTTTATGGTAGATATGGTCATATATATTCATCTCCATTTCATGAATATGAATGTTTACAAATTTAATACAAATTAATTACGTACATAGATCTCAATGGGAATCCCAACATTAAATATCCGAATATTAGAATCTTCATATTTCCACAATGATAACATTAAAATCCGGAAAAAGGTCCAAGTGCACTTATTGCGTTTTTATATGGAACTGTTTATTCACATCACTTAATTTTTTCGCACTTTAAGTACTTTATATTTTTTTCTTTCATTTAAATTTTTTAGTAAACTCTGCCTTCTTTCTCATTACATAATTTTTTTATATTTTTATTTTTTATGAAGGTATCCTCTATTCTATTCGAAATTTTCGTTTTATGTCACACTTATGTACATACTACATATGTATTTATACAAAATTATACTCGGTAAAGCGCCAATTGCATACCTAACGGGTGGCGTGAAATAGGCTAAATTCCTTAAGCACATTTCTTCGTTTTTAACTAAAAGTTCGTGTTTTTGAATTATGACAATTTTGAAGTAAATGGGTATATGTATATGGGAGATATAGGCCTACTGGGGAATCGAGCACACAAAACTAACTTCGGTAGCGCCCCAAAGGGGACCTCCCGGGTGGTGTTGAAAAACCTATTTTTCAATTTAATGTCAAGTAATTTCACCTTAATTCTGTCAATTTCTTTTGATTTTACATATTTTTTATATTTTTTGTTTAACGAGCTCTATACCAAAAGGTTATATGTAATTACATTTGAAAATTTTGTAGAAAATTTAAGAAAATACAATAAAAATTACAATGTCTTAATGAAAAATTTAAGTAATTTAGACCAGTTTGCTATATTTCCGCTCACTGCTCAATTATTATCGCATTATTTCACTACTCCCAACACTGGATGCATAGACTGAGTTGAAAAAAATAAGTGTTGGTCGAATTTCGACCACAGGCGATACTGGTAAGGATTAAAGCGCTTCCTTAGGCAGCCGGTTCTATGTACCGGAGCGACTCGGAATTTTTCCCGACCAAGGGCTGTCATTTCAGAGTAACTCCATTTAATTTGTTGCGTCCCTCCCTCAAATTGCCATCCCTTGCAGCGGGACTGTGCCATACTCTCTGACCCCGGTCCTGAGAAAGGGTTCTGCTGCATTTGCCGGAAAATAATGTATTTAAACCTCACACTCTTGTCATTGTGTCACGTGCTAGGGATGGTTGCATCGGACATGTTGTTCTGGGATAGACCCCAAAACCAGACGTGCTCGTAACTTTTATAAATCTTTTGTGGCTCCTTGCTGTTCACGCTCAAGGGCGTTCCGTAGTCTGCACCTTAGCGCCCGACACCCCCCCCCCCCCCCCTTCGGTACTACCTACTACTACCGCTGCTGCTCGCACCACCAGCTCATACGGCCGCTCCCACTCATAACTACAATATCCGTAGTACAGTCGGTAGCAATGCCGAGCATCTTCTTCTCTCCTTTTTGTGGCAGCAATGGCGTAGGTCAGGGAAATATACTCTTAGTCCCTACCCACCTTTTGCACTGTTTGCCGGCAAAGAATATATATGTTTGCGTCATCTGTCCAATGCAGCTCCTGTTTTGGACAGTGCCACTTTCATAGACACTGGGTACCCCAATGCTTACCCAGCATTTGTGTCTTGGCCTCCCTCAACTCAGGCATAGTCACCCGTCACTTACCCTTCGCTCTCCCCCGTTCCACTTCAGAATTCTGCAGTTAAACTGTAATGGATTAACGGCTTAATAAAGCGGCATAACATCCGCATTGCTGCAATTCACGAGACCAAACTCACAGCTAGATCTGCTCTGCAGACCTGCTCTGGGTATAATGTTCACAGAAAAGATCGCGACAGCGGAAGTGGCGGCGGTCTCGCGTTTATCATACACCACTCAGAACAATACATCGGTAATGCCGATATCGGCCACAGGGACAGTGTCCTAGAACGTCACGGCATATCTGTCCGGTTCGGCGATGTAAACCTAGAAATCATCAACATCTACATCCCTCCTGTCAACTGTTGCTCCAGTGGATGGGGCGCTGATGTCAGAGCACTGCAAACTGGCGATAATCGCATTATCTTCGATTTCAATGCCCATCACGATCTATGGCTTGCTAACCTACAGGTGTACAGCAGGGGTGAGATGTTGGCAGATAGAATAGAGGAAACGACGTTCTGCACAATAAACGGAGACGCACACAGTTCGCCAGATCTATCCATCGTGAGCGCAGATCTTGTACACTGCGTCGATTGACACCCGATGGTAACATTGACATCTGACCATCTGCCTATACTCCTTTCGATCGAGCGGCCTGCCGACCTCATCATTATCGAAAACTGCACTTTTATCAACTTTAAGAAAGGAAAGTGGGATGACTACAAATCCCGACTGATGCTCACCAAGGGGAGCGTACTTTCCTCAAGGTCACTGAATCCGCCTCAGCTCGTTTTATTTTCGCCGGAAGAATTCTGGAAATCCGGCGTCATTTTCCGGCGGAGCCCGCAAATTTAGCGAGGGAACTCGACCTTATAAGACAGCACGACCCCGGTGACTCCCAAATAAGGGATATAAACCAACGCATCAGATTGGTTGTGGTTGAGAAAGTTATACGGCGGGCCAGCAGACGCGCACACAAACATAAATAAAGGGCATCCCCTATTACCATCACCGCCAAAGAGGTCGAGGATGCCATCGTTCATGCTAAACCATCTAAAGCAGTGGCCCCAGACGGCATAGCCATGTCAATACTTAAAACCTAGGAAAAGAGGGATTTACATAATTACCTAGCATATGTCTTCAACTTGTCCCTTTCCACCTTTGTTATCTCCGAAAAATGGAAAATGGCCAAGGTCACTCCTAACGCCAGTAGCCAAGTCACTTGAAGCCATTCTGTTTCCTCGCTTTAATGCAAATTTGCAACTAGCCAATCTTCAGCATAGCGTCCCCGATATGGTCGCCAAGCCTAAAATATAGGCCTGCCAAAATGCAAAACCACTACGGACTGTCTTCGTATGTCTCCACAACACCATCTACATGATGAGCCGAGAATACTCCCCATTAGGGAGAGAAATGAAATGCCAACCAACCAGTCTCTGTTTAATACCCAGAAACCTGGGCATCCCAATGAACATCTGACTGATGAGGCAACACCGCCCAGGGGCTAAAGGGGTCTTATCCGTGCACCTGAGAACACAGCCGTACGAAGCCAAAAAACACGAGCAGGTCCTACTGAACTCCAGAAACAGGCGTCGGACCATTATGCCGGGAATTTCCCGGTGAATCCAGTACTCAAAGAACAGTACCCAAAACTTGCGGAAGAGGAACGTACACTCCCCAGGGAAACGCGAGTCACTCTAGCTCAACTTCGCTCTGGATACTGTACCAGGTTAAACTCTTAACTAACCAGAATCAACCCCGACATACAAAATGTATGCCCTGCTTGTAACGTGTCTCTACATAATACCAACCATCTCTTTAACTGTATTGTGGAACCCACGCCTCTAACACCCCTCTCGTTATGGTCCATCCCTGCTGAAACATCAAGTTTGCATGGACTCCCGTTAGAGGTTATTGATGACAATTTGTGATCCGTCGCACCTATTGGATGGGGCGAACTACTGCTACAACAACAACAACAACAAAAATTTCGGGTTTATGTTGTGAACATTTCCGTGCCTATTTCAAGATTGTCTAGGAGTGTTTCGGGAACGTTTCGGTACTGTTTGGGATCAGTTTCTGAACTGTTTCGTAATAATATCGCCGGGACCATTTTATGACTATTTAGGAATTAAATAAATAAATGCAATGCGCGATAGCCACCGAAAATTTTTTGGCCGAGCGTCTTTTCTAATTTGCATCTGCATTTCGAACGGCATCTGCAAGGCAGATGAATTTTCACTGAAAACCAGAAATACACTCGAAGTGTTTGCCAAATCACTACCGAGTGGCAACCCCGATGAGAAAAACTTTTCTCTAAATTTATGATGTTATTATGACCGGGAGTTGAGCCCAATTTCCTCGGCACGCTAAGCGGAGCACGCTACACTGAAAGAAAAAGATTGGTAAAATCAACCCAAATACGGGTCAATTCAACCGAAATTTCTGTCAATTTTTATCCATCGCAACAAGATGTTGAATCAACTGCGCACAAATCGTTGATTCGTAAGTGACCGTTTTAGTAGTCAAATGAACAAAAAAAGTTGTTGCGACAGCTTTGTATGAAAGTACCTATGTTGCCATATAAATAAATAAATGTAAGGCGCGATAACCTCCGAAGAGATTTTGGGCCGAAATTTTCTTCCAATTTTGTCGTGCTCCTTTTTAATATTTCTTACATATTGGCGAGACGCGACCTACTTGTATTATGTCGACTCCGAACGGCATCCATAGATGAATGGATCTGCAACTCTTTGTTTCGAGAGAGCGCTGTCAAAATGCACATTTTTTATAACGTTTGTCAATGATGCCACTCCAAACAAAAATTAATAGGTCTGAATATGGGGATTTTTGACATACATTTCGGCGATTATAATTTCAATCATTTAATAAAAGTGATAGTCGTAAAATATTCATTTCTTTAAACTTATTTTACAATAATACGACTAGTTAGAGTCAAATATAAACAAATCTAAGTAAAATTTACATTTTGATTAAATTAATCAGTCAAATATTGTAACGCATTTAACTCATAGTGAAAACCATATATTCTTTTGAAATTTCAGTAAATCGGACATATGCAAACCAATTCTAAATATTCTCGCGGAATTTTGTTCTCGCGGTTTTTTTTTATTCCCGCGGAAAAATTCTTCCAATTCTTTTCTCCTAGGGAGAAGAAAAATTGGGGAATAGGAATTTCGAATTTTCGAAGTCAGCTGTTTTGTCAATTGAAAAATCGTTGTGCATTTCTTATTTTGTTTAAGATATTGAAAAGTTTAATTATTGTTGCGAATTTGTTTGAAATTAAGAAATAAGGTATAAACAATGCACATTTTTGCATTTCATGTGGTATTCACTGAAATGAGTAATGAATTGGTGCCGCTGCAACATCAACAGAGGAGCATAAGAAGAAGACGGCGGGATAACACAAATCCGCCGGAGTTGCCTGCTTTCATTCTGCAAAGCAATTTTCTGCCGGCCACGTCGAGTTGAGTTCGCCTTTCGTCATATGCCAAAATCTACTTAAGCCTTCTTAAAAAATCCTTGCGCAATTTCTGGATGGCTGCATCAAATATACAAAGAGCTCTTCCGTTGCTTATGATATACTTTTCGGCTTAAGATAAAGAATAGTGTGGTTGTTGTTGTTGTTGTATTAACAGTGAGAATATTGTGGTAGAATGTATATACATATTTTAGCATTAATTTGTACAAAAAAGTGTTCTTTCTTAAAAGAACGAATTTCCTTTAACTATTTTGATGCATTCCCTTTAATTTAACCAGTGAAAAAACTCCTATGAAATGGCAAAGAAATCTCCCTATCCCTCACATTCATAATACCTACTTTTCTCCCATAACCGGTTTCCTCTTTTTCGAACATTGTTCATAATAGGAGGAAAGGTAGAAGTGAAAAAACTCACAAGGAATTTTTATTTAGAATACGAGGAATGGGAGAAGGGAAAAAACTCGCACGGAATTTTCGTTTAGAATTGGGCTGAATACATACTTTTCTCCCATAACCGGTTTCCTCTTTTTCGAAAATTGTTCAGAATAGGAGGATAGGGAGAAGTGAAAAAACTCTCAAGGAATTTTTATTTAGAATACGAAGAATGGGAGAAGGGAAAAAACTCGCACGGAATTTTTTTTTAGAATTGGGCTGATGATATAATAGTTAACATCATTTAATGGATAGGGCTTATCTTACATGTCTGACGTTCCAGGTTCTGTGATCAAAATGGACTTTTTGCATCGGGACTTCATATTTACAAAACCTGTTTTTAGTGATAACTTATGAGGTGGGTTTGGTCAAAGGCTGAGGTATGCTCAAGTTAATCCAGAGTCGGATGGAGGTCCCACTTCCCCCACCTAAATAAATACACAGTGAATTAGTGTTTTGATTTCGAACACACACACACACGCGGCTCTCGGGCTAAAATATCCACAACCTTGAATCCAGGAGAGAGAGAGAGAGATAGATGTTCACTAGGTAGTGTCGCTGACAATATAGTGTAATCCAAGGACGACGGCTCTCCACAGAATATTAGGGTTGCCCAATAGGCCGCGGGGGGAAGTACCATCGGCAGAACCGACCTTGTAACTTTACCCCCTCTCGACCCAAAGGGAGTCCCTGGAATATGGGTAAGGCTGCCCAATAGGCCTGGGGGAAGTACCATCGGCAGAACCGACCTTGTAACTTTACCCCCCGTCGACCCAAAGGGATCCCCTACAATGTATTTATATTGGCTCGGGCAGTCTGCCAGGGTAGTGGGGAAATCCGCCCGCCACTGGCGTTGGGACGGGTTTCCTTCCTACCCGAGAAGGCTGCTCGTGCATTACCTTTCCGATAAGTAATAAGGGGTGTAAATCCCGTCTTACTCACTGGAAATGTGGGTAAACCAGCGGGGTGTCCGATAAGCAGGGGGGGCGTACCATCGGTGGAACCGACCTTGTAACGCACCCTCCTAACCCAAAGGGCACCCCTTGTCGACCGCCAGTGGCGGCCGACACGCACTTCACTTACCTACGGCGAAGTGTGCTGGTGTATTCCGGCCAATCATTTTATTCATAGGTAACTATGAACACGTTGGGAATTATGCTCGCATTGTCGCACACAGCGCGCCACGAATGAAAATTCCCAAGCATTGTGCGTTCACCATCGCTGGCTTGCTTTGTGGTTGCGCGATGGTTGGGCCGGTATGTATGTATATATGTATGTCGGTACATACACTACTAGGGGTGGGCAGTATATGGAAAATATGATGTTAGGGGTGGAAAATAGATATTGTGGCGTTCCATTTGCTACGTTACAAACTTTTGAATGGGAAATAATATTTACCCTCCGCCTTCGAACTAATAATACTTACACTAAAACAAGTATTTTGATCCTTTTTCCCATAATTTTTGAACGCATTTCTACAGTTGTAGGTCAAACTAAAATTTACCGAAATTTTTGGGCCGTTTTTCATTTGAGCTGGCACATCTTTTGTTCTGGCACCCGCTTCAGCTGGCGCGAGAGGGATTTATCTGTGATTGTTGCCAGCTCAAATTTGAGATAAATCCCCCGTGAGAGCGCAAAAAATGAGAGAGTTTCGTATCAAGTTATCTTTGACGGCATCTGCGAGGCAGATGAGTTTTCACTTAGAGCTTTTCTTGGCAGAAATGTACGGCGGGCGCCATATAAGTACGTAACTATGTGAATATATAAATACGCATGCTTGCTACATATTCATATATATGAATGTAGTAATGAAAATAGTAGTCACAAAACTGATTCTCAATTCTTTCAGTTGCAGCTCAGCTCATTCTAAATTTCTCCTCTCGCATGTAGTTGCCACACTTGATTGTTTCGAACAAAACTTGTAGTATAAATATTTGACGTAACATTTTAAAAAGAGAACTTGTAAGTTATAGAAAAGTAAAGAATCAAATCGCAAGAAGGTAATTCATGACTGAAGTAACTTTACATGTAATTCGGCAAGTTTAGTTTTCGTAACACTTTAAGTTGAAACGATTCCAAAACAACTAAAACTCTTATTTTGTCGGAAACATCGACGTTAAAAAAATATGTTTTTATTATCTTATTAGATTCGTTCGCGTGAGTGAAAATTTATGAAAACTTGATCAAAATGTTACTAACTTTGGGAAAATCCTGTTCGTTCAAGCAAAACTTTTGCAGCAAGAGGGCGCAATTTTGCTTGGACGAGAAGTTGCAAAATTGTACCCGATAAATAGATGTCCCGGTATCTCATAATTTTTTGCACCGTAAATTCAAAAAAGGGGTTTTTCGTTTTGTATTGATAACTGAAAAACTAGTTTTTTTATTGTTTTCCCATTTTGTGTGTTTTTTCGATTTGATGGTTTTCTTATTTTGGTATTTTTTTTTAACAAGTGGCACCATCGTCATAAGTAAAAAGTAGATAGTGCAGTGAGCGAAAAATTCTCTTTGAAATTTGCTCCTGTATTGACAGTTGATCGCCGTTGAAATGACCTGTAAGATCAGTTGTGTTAACAGAAGAATCAGTTATATTGATTAGAAATCTGCCAATTTTACAAAATTTTGTTAACTTAAGAGCGAAAATTTCTCTTCTGTTGAAATGACTAAACTAATATGTTCTCTTGACAAAGAACTCGGTCGAATTAACTATAATTAGATCAATTTCACAGAATCTCCATTACGTCAAGAACAACAGAACCGTTTTTTTGATTTTATTGGCACCATTTCTTTCATTTTGGACATTTAGGCCTATTTAACAACCATTTCGGGATTATTTTAAGAACATTTTCGGGGCTATTTCAAGATTTTCTAGGACTATTTCGGGACCGTTTAGAGACTGTGTTAGATATCTTCTGGGGCTGCTTTGGTACAGCTTCATGTCTGTTTTCATAATAACATCGTCGGGACCATTTTGGGGCTATCGCCATATATTTCAAGATTGTTTTCGAAAGTATTTGAGGATTGTTTCGAGAATTATATCGAAAGGACTGCTACCGAACATTTTAGAGCTGTCGCCTGATCTCCTCGTTGTTTTTGCAACTATTTCAAGATCATTTAAAAACAGGTAAGGAAGGCTAAGTTCGGGTGTAACCGAACATTACATGCTCAGCTGAGAGCTATGGAGACAAAATAAGGGAAAATCACGATGAATCTAGGGTAGCCCTGGAATGTGTTTTTATGACATGTGTATCAAATGGAAGGTATTAAAGAGTATTTTAAGAGGGAGTAGGGTACAGTTCTATGGGTGGACGCCATTTAGGGATATCGCCGTAAAGGTGGACCAGGGCTGACTCTAGAATTTATTTGTACGATATGGGTATCAAACGAAAGGTGTTAATGAGTATTTTAAAAGGGAGTGGGCCTTAGTTCTATAGGTGCACGCCTTTTCGAGATATCGCCATAAAGGTGGACTAGGGGTGACTCTAGAATTCATTTGTACGATATGGGTATGAAATGAAAGGTGTTAATGATTTAAGCCGTTTTCGAGATATTGACCAAAATGTGAACCAGGGTGACCCAGAACATCATCTGTCGGGTACCGCTAATTTATTTTTATATGTCATACCACGAACAGTATTCCTTTCAAGATTCCAAGAGCTTTTGATTTCGCCCTGCAGAACTTTTTCATTTTATTCTACTTAATATAGGAGGTGTCACACCCATTTTGCAAATTTTTTTCTAAAGTTACATTTTGCGTCAATAAACCAACCCATTTACCATGTTTCATCCCTTTTTCATATTTGGTATAAAATTATGGCATTTTTATCATTTTTCGTAATTTTCGATATCGAATAAGTGGGCCTGGTCATAGTCGGATTTCGACCATTTTTTATACCAATACAAAGTGAGTTCAGATAAGTGCGTGATCTGAGTTAAGTAAAGATATATCGATTTTTCCTCAAGTTATCGTGTTTACGGCCGAGCGGTAGGACAGACGGTCGACTGTGTATAAAAATTGGGCGTGGCTTCAACCGATTTCGCCCTTTTTCACAGAAAACAGTTATCGCCCTAGAAGCTAAGACCTTACCAAATTTCACAAGGATTGGTAAATTTTTGTTTGACTTATGGCCTAAAAAGTATTCTAGACAAGCTAAATGAAAAAGGGCGTGGCTCCGCCCTTTATCTTTTATTTTTGTATTTTGTTGCATCATATCATTACTGGAGTCGAATGTGGACATAATTTACTGATATACTTTAAAGATATTACATTTTTTGTTAAAATTTGTTTTAAAAAAATTTCTTTTAAAGTGGGCGTGGTCGTTCTCCGATTTTGCTAATTTTTATTAAGAATACATATAGTAATAGGAGTAACGTTCCTGCCAAATTTCATCCTGATATCTTTAACGACTGCCAAATTACAGCTTGCAAAACTTTTAAATTACCTTCTTTTAAAAGTGGGCGGCGCCACGCCCGTTGTCCAAAGTTTTACTAATTTTCTATTCTGCGTCATAAGTTCAATCCACCTACCAAGCTTCATCGCTTTATCCGTCTTTGGTAATGAATTATCGCACTTTTACGGTTTTTCGAAATTTTCGATATCGAAAAAGTGGGCGTTGTTATAGTCCGATATCGTTCATTTTAAACAACGATCTGAGATGAGCGCCCAGGAACCTACATACCAAATTTCATCAAGATACCTTAAAATTTACTCAAGTTATCGTGTTAACGGACGGACGGACATGGCTCAATCAAATTTTTTTCGGATCTTGATGATTTTGATATATGGAAGTCTATATCTATTTCGATTCCTTTATACCTGTGCAACCAACCGTTATCCAATCAAAGTTAATATACTCTGTGAGCTCTGCTCAACTTAGTATAAAAAAAAATTTCAGGGGAGTATTGGACCCTAACTTGTTAAGAAATCCAGTAAGTTTTTCCTTCTGTTTATCACTGTTATTGGGCCACGTAAGTTCGGGCAGTGTTGTTGCTCAAAATTTAGTGCACTGCCTCCAATTATGGCTTTCTGGCATTATACAATAGAACATATTAGCAGTTTGGAAACAAATCAAACTAATTAAGTGTACCCCTTGTTCTTTTCTGTATTTATTCCGTGAAAATACTTTCATTTTGTACACATATGTATCAATTTGATAACACAATTCAGCTGTGCAAATATGCATTCATACATACATACATACATATATATAAACAAACAATTATGTGTTCATTTCATTTCGCTGGATCAAAACTGTTTTTTTTAACTCATGGCGGAACTATACAATGTGGCAGCACAATGACAGCTGATTTGTACTTTTTTAATGTGATCAAATTCCGGGGCAGTACGATTTTGACATTAGTCCATCGATTTACAAAAACAAAGTACATGGAACTTTTATTTATGTTTGTAAGTATGTCACCGTGCTGCCACCTTTTATGGTTCCGCCATGGTTTAACTAGTTAACAAAAAAATTCTTCTTTGTATAGCTATGTATGTATGTTTGTTATGTCAATTTACTGAAATTTTGACTGAAAAGTTTTTGCCTATTTTTTATTCACATGACTCAATTAGGTACAGTTTAGGTTGAACTGGCCGGTCAATAAAGACCTCACATAGACTGAATGTGTCCATATTGTTACCAGAATTTGTTTGACGACCAAACGGAAGAACACCAATCAGGTGCCGGACATATGTTATAAAATAATTCCGTCCTCCTGGCGAATACTAGCACTTTTCAAGGACCCAGCTTAATTGCTGCCTCGAGATCTGGCAACTCTGCTGCCCATAATAGCTGGAGCCTTGACCTTTCTTCCTGCAGATCACACTTCCTTGATTTGCTGTTACTGACGAGGCCTAACTTATAACCATGTGACGCCAGAAGTTAGTATCCAGTCAGTATGAGATTCAGTCTTCTCTCTCCAGAGATATGAGCCACTTTGTGAGTCTAACATCGTAGGCTTTGCACATGATCTTAGAAAGTTCGCAGCGCCGCGCTTTCCGCATCAGTTCTGCATAGCTTTCGGGATCTGGGATCCCGTCATGGTCCTTTCGGGATCATTTGGGGACTCTTTAAGGATCATATCTGAATGGTTTCTGGGATCCGTCCGGGATTATTTCGGGGTAAATTGGGGATCTTTTCGGGATAACTTCTGAATGGTTTTCGGAATCCGTCCGGGGTCCCGAAGGGGTCATTTTGTGACTTTTTCTGGACTATTTCAAGATCATTTGGGGACCCTTCTGAAATCATTTCAGGATCCGTCCGTGATCCCGTCAGGGTCATTTCGGAACATTTTTGGCACTATTTCGGAATCATTTGGGGATCCTTTCTGTATCATTTCTGGATGGCTTTCAGGTTCCCGTCAGGGTTATTTCGGGACTATTCCGGGATAATTTGGAAACCCTTCCGGCATCATTTCTAGATAGATTTGGAGATCCGTCCGGGAACCCGTGAGGGTTATTTTGGGATCATTTGTGGGCTCGGTATAATTTCTGGACGATTTTCGGTATCCGTCCGAGTATCCGTCAGGTTTATGTCGGGACTTTTTCGGGACTATTGCGGGATCATATTGGGACCATTCCGGCATCATTTCTGGATAGTTTTCGGGATCCGTCCGGGATCCCGTCAGGGTCATTTCGGGATTATTTTGGTTTCATTAAGGACTCTTTGAAAGCGATAGCTCAGCGCACATGCCTTTTTCAATTATGAGCTTTTATAGCTATGGAGTGCTGCAAATTATTCGTAATTAAGATTCAGTATGTTTTGTCTTTAATACCTAACAAATTTTTTTCGTTCTATGTATTTTTGATTTTTTTAAATGAATCCTGTCATGAACTGTAATAACTATAATTACACTTTTTGTAACATTTTAACTAGAGCTTACAATTTCTCGGACATGTTCGAGAAAATATTTCTCGAGAGTCTCGCCTTCTCGCGAGATACTAGAATCTCGGATTACTCGCAAGGTTCGCGATATTCCCGAATCTCGAATTACTCGTAAGGCTCGCGAGCTTCTCCACATTCAACTTAATCGATTCATTGGCTGTTTTATATAGAACTTACGATTTCTTCTGGAGCACAAGCCAAACTGTCCGCAAAACCACAAGTAAAAATCCCGAAATGAATAGAATATTGCCAATGCAGCGACTGAATTGAAAGTCTAGAAGATCGCGAGTATTACGAGTAATTCGAGGTTTGAGAATCTCGCGAGCAGCCGTGTCCTTGATGTCTCGTTGAAATATAAAATATTGCGAAAAAATTATATGCATAACGTGAATAGCCCACAAATTGTATTTTCTCCTTGCGGACGGGGTCGCGTGTAAAGGCTATTATTTAATATATGCAGTTGCATCTACTTTCCCTCTGAAACCGTATTTCTAAGTAGTCGTTACTTTGGTTCATCTAGGGAGCCAACATCCCAACTTTCACATTTATAATACATGTATGCACGGTTCCTGGTTTATATATAGATGTTAGTCTAAAAGATTGTGTCTTCTAGTTACTTACAGGACAATTTCGGCATCATTTCTGGATCATGTCCTCCCCCACTCCCAAGATTATATTAAAACTGTTCGAGATATTTTTCAGGATCAATTCGGAACTATTTGGGCCAGTTCGATACCGTGTAAGAATTCTTTCCGGCCTACTTTAAGAATAACTCAGGATTTTCGGGATTGTGCTCCGAATCGTTTGGGGATTGGTTATAGACTAGATACTTTGAGACTATTAAGGGACCGATTCGGGATTATTTGAGGAACATTTTCGGGATTGTTTCAAGATTTTCCAGGACCATTTCTGGACAATTTTCGATATCTTTTCGGAGCTTTTTCGGATTCGTTTCTGGATTGTTCATGGTGGTTTTCAAAAGTACTTCATACTGATTTGGGAATAAATTCGGAAGGACTGGTACCGAACAGTTTTTGTCTATAGCTGATCTGTTTGTTGTTTTCGTATCTATTTCAGGATTATTTCAAAAAAAGGTATTTCAGGGGAGTATTGGACCCTGCCTTTTTAAGAAAACCAGTAAATATTTCTTTCTGTTATCATTATTATCTCCGCGACTGCGAATGTTTTGCCATTTATTGGGCTACGTAAGTTCTAGCAGTGTTGCTTCTCAAAATTTAGTACACTGCTCCCATAGTTTCTGGCAGTATACAATAGACCATGTTAGCAGTTTGGAAACAATAAAAACTAATTAAGTATATCCCTTGTTCTGTTCTGTATTTATTCTTTAAATATACGGTCACTGTACACATATAAATTTGATAACACAATTCAAATGTGCAAACAAATTTTTAAGAATTAATGAGCTTAACACCGGTAAATATTATTGCTATTCAATTACTATTTGGGTTTTGTTGGGAAAACTAAAAAGAAGGCAGCATTTACTGGCATATTGTGATGGTATCATTTCGAAAACCGCCGCATAACCATCATCATTTTGAAATTTTCTTTTATTTTTGTATTTTGTTGCATCATATCAACACTGGAGTTGAATGTTGACATAATTTACTTATATACAGTAAAGATATAAAATTTTTCGTTAAAATTTGACTTTAAAAAAATTTCTTTTTTTAAAGTGGGCGTGTTCTTCATCCGATTTTGCTAATTATACTTTCATGAAAATGAAATGGTATATTAATTTCGTCACGAAACCGAAAATTGTAAGTCCTTAAAGGAAAATAGATAGACCCACCATTAAGTATACCGAAATAATCAGGTTCAAGAGCTGAGTTGATTTAGCCATGTCCGTCTGTCCGTCTGTCTGTTTGTATGCAAACTAGTCCCTCAATTTTTGAGATATCTTGATAAAATTTGGTGAGCAGGTGTATTTGGGTGTCCGATTAGACATTTGTCGGAACCGACCGGATCGGACCACTATAGCATATATCCTCCATACAACCGATTTTTCAGAAAAAGAGGATTTTTGTAATATCTTACCCAATTTAACAGATTGAAGCTTCAAACTTCACCATATACTTTCGTATATTGCACATATTTTTGCCTGACAAAATTTATGAGATCGGTCGTATATATAGTATATATCCCCCACAACCGATTGTTCAGATAAGGAACTTTTTGTAATTACTGCCCTATTTTAAGAGCTAGAGGCTTCAAATTTCAGCGAATGCTTACGTATATAGCATATATTGTTGTCTGAAAAAATCATAAAGATCGGTGGTATATATAGTATATATATGGTGGTATATATAGTATATATATATATATTTTCGCAAATTTTAGCCCCATTTTAACAGCTATAAGCTTCAAATTTCACCGATTGGTTACGTATATAGCATATATTGTTGTCTGAAAAAATCATAGAGATCGGTTGTATATATAGTATATATCTCATACAACCGATTGTTCAGATAAGAAACTTTTCGCAATTTCTACCCTATTTTAACAGCTATAAGCTTCAAATTTCACTGATTGCTTACGTATATAGCATATATTGTTGTCTGAAAAAATCATAGAGATCGGTTGTATATATAGTATATATCTCATACAACCGATTGTTCAGATAAGAAACTTTTCGCAATTTCTACCCCATTTTAACAGCTAGAAGCTTCAAATTTCACCAACTGCTTACGTGTATAGCATATATTGATGTCTGAAAAAATCATTGAGATCGGTGGTATACATAGTATATATCTCATACAACCGATTGTTCAGATAAGAAACTTTGCGCAATTTCTGCCCCGTTTTAACAGTTAGAAGCTTCAAATTTCACAAAATGCTTTCGTATATAGCATATATTGTTGTCTGAAAAAATCATAGAGATCGGTGGTATATATATTATATACTTCATATAAACTGTCATATTGACCCCTTTTTTACGGCTAGAAGCTTCAAGATTCATCAAATTTCATCAAATAGTTACGTTTACGTCATATATTTTTGAAATACGTTCTCCACAAAAATACGTGCAATCTGCTCATAATGCATAAGATTAAGTTAAACGCGTCTACATGAAAAACTGTTTATGTTAAGGGGCTTTAAGAGAATAATAATAGGGATTAAAGCGCTTCCCAAGGCAGCCGATTCTATGTACCGAAGCGACTCGGAATTTTTCCCGAACAAGGGATGTCATTTCAGTGTAACCGCATTTAATTTGTTGCGCCCCTCCCTCAAATTGTCATCCCCCAGCAGATCTTTGCAGCGGGACTGCGCCATACTCTCTTGCTCCGTGAAGGTATCGAACCCAATCCGGGCCCTTTACCTGACCCCGGCTGCGTTTGTCGGAAAATAAATCTTTTTAGGACGATCACACTCTTGTCAATGTGTCACGTACAATGGATGGTTACATCGGACAGGTTGTTCTGGGATAGACCCCAACCCCGTCGTCCTCGTAACTTTTATAAATCTTTTGTGGCTCCTTGCTGTCCACATCCAAGGGCGTCCAGTAGTCTGCACCTTAGCGCTCTCTTCGCCACTACCTTCCAACAGCCCTCCTGCTCAGCAAGCCACAACAAGTACCCGCTGCTGCTCGCGCCACCAGCTCACACGGCCGCTCCCACTCATAAATACAATATCAGTAGTACAGTCGGTAGTAATGCCGAACATCAGCCGCGGCCCCGTCTTCTTCTCTCCCTTTTTCTGGCAGCAATCGCGTAGGTCAGGGAAATATACTCTTAGTCCCTACTACCTTTTGAACTGTTTGCCGGCACAGAATATATATGTTTCCGTCATCTGCCCAATACAGCTCCTGTTTTGGACGGTGCCACTTTCACTTAGTAATTACTTAAATTACTAATCAAAGTTGCAATTGCCTTTTTGTAGGCAGAACTAAAAAATGTAAAATAAAAAGATAGTAAAAAAATTTTGAGTACTACCTTTATATAAAAGGACCAAAAAAAGGAAGGCAATTTTTCCTTTAATACAGACATAGTCTTGTTGAAGAATTTTGGGATTTAAAACTATAAAGGTGAAGCGCAATCTTTAAATTTAAGGCAAACCATGTACTTGGGATTGACTAATTGATTATTTAAAATTTAAACACGCGCTTTATCTTTATAATTTTAAATCCCAAAATACTTTTACAAGAGCATTGTTAAAGTTTTTTAGTCAAAATTCAACAAGACTATGTCTGTATTAAAGGAAAAATTGCCTTCTATTTTTTTGGTCCATTAATATAAAGGTAGTCCTTAAAAGAAGCATGGACCATGACAACAGCAGATGAAGCGGCTTTGGGAGTGTTCGAGAGAAAAGTTCTTCGAAAGATTTATGGACCTCTACGCGTTGGCGATGGCGAGTACCGAAGAAGATTTTATGATGAGCTGTACGAGCTATACGCAAACATCAACATAGTCCAGCGAATTAAAACGCAGCGGCTGCGCTGGCTAGGCCATGTTATGCGAATGAATGATGATGCTCTGGCCAAGAAAGTGTTTCTATCGGAACGCGCCTATGGAAGCAGAGGTAGAGGGCGGCCCCACTCCGTTGGAAGGACCAGGTGGAAAACGATTTAAACTCCCTTGGTGTGACCAATTGGCGCCGGTTGGCGGAGCGAAGGAGCGACTGGCGCGCCTTGTTGGACGGCCATAACCGTTTAGACGGTTAAGCGCCAATTAAGTAAGTAGGTAAGTCCTTAAAATTGTTTTATCATCTTTTTAATTTTACTCTATTACAAAAATAAAATACATTGACAAAAATAATTTATAAACAGATAACTTGATAAGCAGGCTAACGTGAATAGCCCATATATTTTATTTTCTCCTTGCGGATGGGGCCGCGGGTAAAGGCTAGTATTTAATATAAGGTGAAGTGAACAGTTGCATCTCCTCTCCCTCTCAAACCTATTTCCTAAGTAGTCATTAATTTGGTTCATTCAGGCAGCCAGCATCCCAATTTTCACATTTATAACATACTAGCTTATGCCCGTGGGTTTTACGTCACGTTTCTATACAAATATGCAGGCTATTCATAACTAGGCATGGCTAAAAAATGAGTTCGTAAGATTGACTCCTGCTACAGCTAAAGACTTTTGTTGTATAATGTATTCATATTTGTAACAGGATTCCCCTCGCGTAGGTGAGGATGACAATTGAGTTGCAGAAGCTCTGAAGGTATAAAGGTTTGTATTGCGCTCTTCAATCCCTTGATTCGCAGCTAATGATCGTCCTTGAGCTTCATTGAATAGGAAATTTAAGGCATTTAAAATGGAAAAGACAAATCTATCGGTTTCAATGAAATTCTTGGTTTTAAACTTTTTTGTTTTCGAAATTTTCCGATAAAATGAATTGCTTCAATGACATTCGTAAAAGTTGTGTGATGAAAAGCATTTTCCTTCCCACTACATAAGCGTGGAGAACCGAAATAACGAAGAATTAATATTATGGTTTTATGGGCCCGTTCCGTTAAGGGCGCAACCCGATTGATACCTACATACAAAGATTCATAATTTTAACTTTATACATATATATAGATAGAACATGTGGATAGGCTGAAGTTAACAAAAAAATTTAATGGCGGAAGATTGGTAAATATCCAAAAGGAATAACAGCCAAACAACTCTGTAGTCAAACTTTAATTGTTATAATAATCTAAGTTTGTACGGCAGCCGTAGTTCTGAAAAATCCCATTTTTAGGGAAGGTGCCGCGCCCCTTTTCCCGAATTCCACATTTTACTGGAGGTGTTAGGACTTAACCTCATATAGCTCCTTACCAATTTTCATTATCCTACCATTACTACATCCAGAGATATGCAGTATGATAAATTCTATTTATATGGGAGGTGCCACGGCCCCTTCTTCCCCACCCTACATTTTCTTGGTGGTGTTAGGGATTGATCTCATATAACTCCTTAATGACTTTCAATGTTCTAGCATGAATAATTTCAGAGTTATGTAGTACCAAATATTCATTTTGCATTGGAGGTGTCACGCCCGTTTATATATCGATATTATTTTTAGACCATGCCTGGAAGGTTTCTAGTGGGTTGTGCAAATTGGGTTGTGATCGGTCGATCCGTTTAGGACGCAAGTCGATCTATACCTACATACATAATTTGAATTATATATATATATAGATAGATAGATAGATAGATGTATGTTACGGTTCATGGTTTATATATGGATGTTAGTCTAAAAGATTGTGTCTTCTGGTTACTCACAGGACAATTTCGGCATCATTCCAGGATCATGTCCGGACTCCCGAGATTATATTAAGACTGTTCGGGATATTTTTCAGGATCAATTCGAACTATTTGGGCCAGTTCGATAACGTGTACGAAATATTTTCAGGACTACTTTAAGAATAACCAAGATTTTCGGGATTGTGCTCGGAATCGTTTCCGGATTGTTTATAGACTAGATACTTTGAGACTATTAAGGGACCGATTCGGGATTATTTGATGAACATTTTCGGGATTGTTTCAAGATTTTCCAGGACCATTTCTGGACCATTTTCGAGATCTTTTCGGGGCTGTTTCGGATCCGTTTCTGGATTGTTTCAAGATGGTTTTCAAAAGTACTTCATGCTGAATTGGGAATAAATTCAGAAGGACTGGTACCGTACAGTTTTTATCTATCGCCGATCTGTTTTCGTTATTTTCGTACCTATTTCAGGATTATATCAAAGAAAGGTATTTCAGGGGAGTATTGGACCCTGCCTTTTAAGAAAACCAGTCAATATTTCTTTCTGTTATCATTATTATCTCCGCGACTGCGAATGTTTTGCCATTTATTGGGCCACGTAAGTTCTAGCAGTGTTGCTTCTCAAAATTTAGTACACTGTCCCATAGTTTCTGGCAGTATACAATAGAGCATGTTAGCAGTTTGGAAACAATAAAAACTAATTAAGTGTACCCCTTGTTCTTTTCTGTATTTATTCATTAAAATTACGGTCATTGTACACATATCAATATGATAACACAATTCAGGTTGAAGACATGCGCTAAACATTTGAAACCCTCTTTCCCTAGGTTTTTAAGCATCGGCATGGCTATTCCGTCTGGGCCCACTTCTTTGGATGGTTAGCGCGACCAATGGCGTCCTCAACCTCTCTAGCGGTGATGGTAATTGGTGACGCGCTGAGTTTGTGTTTATGTGCACGTCCTATTGGCTCTCCGTCTATCTTTTTCGACCGTAGGATGCATTATATATTGTCGGCAGAAAGCGCTCGCGCATTTTTTTCGCATCCGACAGCACCTTATCGCCAAAGGCGATGGAAACTTTGTCTTTGTGCTTAGTCGGATTCGATAGGGACTTTACGGTGGACCAAAGTTTACCTACACCGGTAGAGGGTTACAACCTCTTAGGTGCTCTTCCCATTTCGCCCGCTTGTGTTCGTCCACAAGCAATCTGATGCGTTGGTTTATATCCCTTATTTGGGGGTCGCCTGGATCAAGCTGTCTTATAAGGTCGCGTTCCCTCGCTAAGCTCGCGGCCTCCGCCGGGAAATGGGGCCGGATTTCGGGAATTCTCCCGGCGGGAATGAAATGTGCCGAGGCGGATTCAATGACCTTACGGAAGGCACGCTCCCCTTGGCGGGCATCAGTCGGGATAGGGAGGGCAGCAAAGCTGCTGTCTGTTGCAGATTTATATTCTTCCCACTTTCCTTTTTTGAAGTTTATGAAAGTGCGTTTTTCGGTGACGATGAAGTCGGCGGTACGCTCGAGCGAAATAAGTATGGGCAGGTGGTCGGATGCCAATGTTACCATCGGCTGCCAGTTGACGCAGTTTACGAGTTCTGCGCTCACGATTGAGATATCTGGCGAGCTATGACAGCTTCCTACCATACGTGTGGGGGCGTCTCCGTTTATTGTGCAGAACGTCGTTTCGTCTATTTGATCCGCCAACATCTCACCCCTACTGTCCGCCCGCAAGTTTGAATGCCATAGGTCGTGATGGGCATTGAAATCGCCTAAGATAATGCGATTGTTGCCAGTGAGTAAGGCCTCGATATTAGGGCGGTATCCACTGGGGCAACAGGTGACAGGAGGGATGTAGATGTTGATGATTTCTAGATTTGCATCGCCTGACCGGACAGATAGGCCTTGACGTTCTAATACATTGTCACTGCGGTCGATGCCAGGATCAAATATATGATATTGCACAGAGTGGTGTATAATAAACGCGAGGCCGCCTCCATTTCCGCTCTCGCGGTCTTTTCTGTGGACATTATAACCAGAGCAGGTCTGCAATGCAGATCTTGCTGTGAGTTTAGTCTCTTGAATCGCAGCAATGCGGATGTTGTGCCGCTTCATGAAATCGACTATCTCCGTAATCTTCCCAGTTAGTCCATTACAGTTGAACTGCAGAATTCTGAAGTGCATGAGGGGTGACGCCGCCACTCTAGGGGTAAGTGAAGGGTGACTACGCCTAGGTTGTGGAAGGCCAGGACGCAATTGCTGTTGTGGCCTTGGGACTGGGCGCCCTTGGGCAAGCATTGGGGTACCCGGATGATTTGGGTTTGCGACCTGGCAACATGGCGCGATGAAACCCGTCGAGGGGTTGCCGTCGCGGAGACCAGAACATCTAGGAAAGTGGCACCACCCAAGGCAGGAGCTGCATTGAGCGGATGTCGCAAACCTATAAATTCTGTGCTGGCAGACGGTGCAAACGGAGGCAGGGACTAAGAGTCTGTTTCCCTGACCTGCACGATTGCTGCCACAAAAGAGGGGGGGGGGGGAGAAGAAGACGGGGGCAGGGGCTGATGCTCAGCATTCCTACCAGCTCTACTACGAAGGTAGTAGTTATGAGTGGTATCAGCTGTTTGAGTTGTTGGCGCCGTGTGGCGCGAGCAGCAGCGGGTACTTGTTGTGGCTTGCTGAGCAGCGAAGCTGCTGGAAGGTAGTGGGGATACGCTTAGGCGTAGACTACGGGACGCCCTTGGGCGTGAGCAGCAAGGAGCCACAAAAGATTTATAAAAGTTACGTGGACGTCGGGTTTTGGGATCAAGCCCAGAACAACCTGTCCGATGCAACCATCCCTTGCACGAGACACACTGAACAGAGTATGACCGTCCTAAAAAGATTCTTTTCTGGCAAATGCAGCAAAACCATTTCTCAGGACCGGGGTCAGGAGACGGACCCGGATTCGGTTCGATACCTTCCCGGAGTAAGAGAATATGTAGAAGTCCTGCTGCAAGGAGCTGCTGGGAGGATGACAATTTGTGGGAGGGACGAAACAAATTAAATGGGGTCACACTGAAATGACAGTCCTTGGTCGGGAAAAATCCCGAGTCGCTCCGGCACATAGAACCGACTCAACCTGTCTCTTTCCACCTTTGTCATACCCGAGAAATGGAAAATGGCCAAGGTGGTACCGCTACTAAAGCCTGGGAAACCAGCTAACGTAGGTGAGTCATATCGTCCGATATCTCTCCTATCGCCAGTGGCAAAGACGCTTGAAGCCATTTTGCTCCCTCATTTCCAAGCACATTTGCAGCTAGCCCCTCATCAGCATGGCTTCAGAAAACTTCATAGCACTACCTCCGCGCTAAATGTCATTAGCACCCAGATAAATTGCGGTTTGAATCAATATCCCCACCATAGAACAGTACTCGTAGCGTTAGACCTATCAAAAGCTTTTGATACGGTCAACCATGGCTCGTTACTGCAAGACCTGGAAGGGTCTACCCTTCCCCCATGTCTTAAAAGGTGGACCGCAAATTATCTGGGTGGTCGGCAGGCATCGGTGCAATTCAGAAACGAAACATCAAAACAAAGGAGAATTAAACAAGGGGTGCCACAGGGTGGTGTCCTATCCCCGCTTTTGTTTAATTTCTACATATCTAACCTACCTTCACCACCGGAAGGAGTCACAATCGTTTCCTACGCCGATGACTGCACAATAATGGCCACAGGCCCAGGCCCAAAGATCGATGATCTATGCAATAAAATAAACGGCTATCTCCCTGATCTCTCCAGTTTTTTCGCCTCGCGAAACCTGGCATTGTCACCGACTAAATCTTCCGCGACTTTATTTACAACATGGACGCCCCAAATGTCGACCATATTGAACATCCACGTCGATGGCACTACGCTACCGATTGTCCTACACCCCAAAATCTTGGGTGTGACGTTTGATCAGGATCTACATTTTGGTGCGCACGCAACCGCAATTGTTCCAAGAATTCAGAGCCGTAATAAAATCCTCAAATCCCTTGCTGGCAGTACCTGGGGAAAAGATAAAGAAACGCTCTTGACCACATACAAAGCAATTAGCCAGCCGATTACGTGCTACGCGTCACCCATATGGTCGCCAAGCCTAAAAACCACCCACTGGAAGAAACTACAGGTCTGCCAAAATACTGCTCTCAGAATCGCCACGGGCTGTCTTCTTATGTCCCCAGAACACCATCTGCATAATGAGGCGAGAATACTCCCCATCAGGGAGAGAAATGAGATGCTGACCAAACAGTTTCTGTTGAATACCCAGAAACCTGGGCATCCCAACAGACATCTGATTGATGAACCAGCACCACCTAGGGGCCTAAGGAGTCATCTCCGTAAGCATTTTGAGGAAATACGGCACCTGAGAACCCAGCCGTATGAAGCGGAAAAACACAAGCAGGTCCTTGGTGAACTCCATAGACAGGCGTCGGACCTTTATGTCGGGAATTGCCCGGTGAATCCAGTACTTGAAGAAAAATATCCAGAACTCGCAGAAGAGGAACGCATACTCCCCAGGGAAACGCGTGTCACTCTTGCTCAACTTCGTTCTGGATACTGTAACAGGTTAAACTCTTACCTATCCAGAATCAACCCCGACATACAAAATGTATGCCCTGCTTGCAATGTGTCCCCACATGACACCAACCATCTCTTTAATTGTAATGTGGAACCAACGCCTCTAACACCCCTTTCCTTATGGTCCACCCCTGTTGAAACGGCAAGTTTCCTTGGACTCCCGTTAGAGGATATTGATGACAATTTGTGATCGGTCGCGGCTATTAGGTGGGCGAGCATTGCTACAACAACAACAACATAACACAATTCAACTGTGCAAACACATACATATATGAACAAATAAGTGCATGGAAACTTCCTAAAGATTTTTAAGAATTAATGAGCTTAACACCGGTAAATATTATTGCTATTAAATTATTATTTGGCTTTTATTGAGGAAAACTAAAAAGAAGGAAACATTTACTGGCATTTTGCGATGGTACCATTTCGAGAACCGCTGCATAAACATCATTAGGCAATTTCGTAATGTTATCAAAGGTTTCACCGCGATTCGAACCGTGAATCACACGGTGAAACTGCAGTTGCTTAAACCACTAGGCTATCCTGCTTGTATTTGTTTCCCGGCTTAATTCAGTTTATCTCATTTCTGATGATGATTACGTGGCGTTTTTCGAAATGGTACCATCGCAATATGCCAGTAAATGTTTCTTCTTTATTTTCAGTTTCTATTAGAAAAACATTATAATTGAATATTCAACTATTATAAGCCAGTGTTAAGCTCATGAATTCTTAAATAATAAGTATAAATTGAACACACCTTTAAACAAACAAACAAAAATATCTTTTCGGAAATGCGTAAAAAAACAATAGCCTCAGCCGATGTTGCTGCTATGCTACCAACGAGTGGGAAAAATAATTTCTCTTGCAAAGTGTGCAAGCACCCTTAGTCATAGCAAATGTTAAATTCTTCTTCTTATGCTTTGCTTACAAGTAAAGTTGTATGTTGGCCACTTATTGATGTCAGATGGCGCCAGTGTCGCTCAATTTAACGTTCTCCACAAAAATACGTGCAATCTGCTCATAATGCATAAGATTAAGTTAAACGCGTCTACATGAAAAACTGTTTATGTTAAGGGGCTTTAAGAGAATAATAATAGGGATTAAAGCGCTTCCCAAGGCAGCCGATTCTATGTACCGAAGCTACTCGGGATTTTTCCCGAACAAGGGCTGTCATTTCAGTGTAACCCCATTTAATTTGTTGCTTCCCTCCCTCAAATTTTCATCCTCCCAGCAGATCTTTGCAGCAGGACTGCGCCATACTCTCCTACTCCGGGAAGGTATCGAACCCAATCCAGGCCGTTTACCTGACCCTGGTCTTGAGAAATGGTTCTGCTGCGTTTGTTGAAAAATAATCTTTATAGGACGATCACACCCTTGTCATTGTGTCACGTACAAGGGATGGTTGCATCAGGCAGGTTGTTCTGGGAAAGACCGCAAAACGCGAATTCCTCGTAACTTTTATAAATCTTTTGTGGCTGCTTGCTGTCCACGCGCAAGTCCCGTAGTCTGCACCTCAGCACCCCCCTTTGGTACTATCTTCTAACAGCCCTGCTGCTCAGCAAGCCACAACAAGTACCCGCTACTGCTTGCGCCACAAGCTCATACGACCGCTCCCACTCATAACTACAATATCGGTAATACAGTCGGTAGCAATGCCGAGCATCAGCCGCCGCCCGTCTTCTACTCTCCCTTTCTGGGAAATATACCCTTAGTCCCTACCACCTTTTCCACTGTTTGCCAGCACAGAATATATATGTTTGCGTCATCTCTCCAATGCAGCTCCTGTTTTGGACGGTGTCACTTTCATAGATGTTTTGATCTCCGCGACGGCAACCCCCCGACGGGTTTCATTGCGCCATGCTGCCAGGCTGCAAACTTTTGGCCTCCTTCAGCTCAGGCGTAGTCACCCGTCATTTACCCGTAGAGTGACAACGTCTCCCCCGTTGCACTTCAGAATTCTGCAGTTAAACTGTAATGAATTGACTGTTTCATGAAGCGGCATAACATCCGCATTGCTGCAATTCTCGAGACCAAACTCACAGCTAGATCTGCTCTGAAACCTGCTCTGGGTATAACGTTCACAGAAAAGATCGCGACAGCGGTGCTTCCGCAAGGTCATTGAATCCGCCTCAACTTGTTTTATTTCCGCCGGAAGAATTCCGGAAATCCGGCGGAGGCCGCAAATTTAGTGAGAGAATTTGTCCTTATAAGACAGCACGACCCCGGTGCCTCCCAAATAAGGGATATAAACCAACGCATCAGATTGCTTGTGATTGAGAAAGTTAGACGGCGGGCCAAAAGCGCGCACACAAACATAAATAAAGCGCGTCCCCTATTACCATCACCGCCAAAGAGGTTGAGGATGCCATCGTTCACGCTAAACCATTTAAAGCAGTGGACCCAGATGGCATAGCCACGTCGATGCTTAAAAACCTAGGAAAAGAGGGATTTACATAATTATCTAGCACATGTCTTCAACTTGTCTCTTTCCACCTTTGTCATCCCCGAAAAATCTAAAATGGCCAAGGTCAATCTTAACGCCAGTAGCCAATTCATTTGAAGCCATTCTGTTTCCTCGCTTAAATGCAAATTTGCAACTAGCCAATCTTCAGCATGGCGTCCCCGATATGGTCGCCAAGCCTAAAATACAGGCCTGCAAAAATACTGCCCTCAGAACCGCTACGGTCTGTCTTCTTATGTATCCAGAACACCATCTGCATAATAAGGCCAGAATACACCCCATTAGGAAGAGAAATGAAATGCTAACCAAACAGTTTCTGTTTAATATACCGCCCAGGGGCTTAAGGGGTCTTATCCGTGCACCTGAGAACACAACCGTGTGAAGCCAAAAAACACAAGCAGGTCCTAGTGAACTCCAGAAACAGACGTCATACGTTTATCCCCGGAATTGCTCGGTGAATCCAGTACTCAAAGAACAGTACCCAAAACTTGCGGAAGAGGAACGTGCGCTTCCCAGGGAAACGCGAGTCACTCTAGCACAACTTCGCTCTGGACACTGTAACAGGTTAAACTCTTACCTAACCAGAATCAACCCCGACATACAAAATGTATGCCCTGCTTGTAACGTGTCCCTACATAATACCAACCATCTCTTTAACTGTATTGTGGAACGCAAGCCTCTAACACCCCTCTCGTTATGGTCCATCCCTGCTGAAACACCAAGTTTGCATGGACTTCCGTTAGAGGTTATTGATGACAATTTGTGATCCGTCGCACCTATTGGATGGGGCGAACTACTGCTACAACAACAACAACAACAACAATTTCGGGACTATCTTATGAACCTTTCCGTGCCTATTTCAAGCTTTTCTAGGAGTGTTTCGGGATCGTTTCGGAACTGTTTGCGATCAATTTCTGAACTGTTTCGTAATAATATCGCCGGGATCATTTTATGAATATTTAGGAATTAAATAAATAAATGCAATGCACGATAGCCACCGAAAAATTTTTGGCCGAGCGTCTTTTCCAACGGCATCTGCATTTCCAACGGCATCTGCAAAACAGATGAATTTTCACTGAAAACCAGAAATACATTCGAAGTGTTAGCCAAATCACTTCCGAGTGGAAACCCCGATTAAAAAAACATTTCTCTAAATTTTTGATGTTATAGTGCCCGGGAGTTGAGCCCAACATATTCGGTACGCTAGGCGGAACACGCTACCAACACACCACTGCGGCCACCGTTTTTATACCCAGTTGAGCAGAGCTCACAGAGTATAATAACTTTGATTGGAGAACGGTTGGTTGTACAGGTATAAAGGAATCGAGATAGATATAGACTTCCATATATCAAAATCATCAAGATCGAAAAAAAATTTGATTGAGCCATGTCCGTCCGTCCGTTAACACGATAACTTGAGTAAATTTTGAGGTATCTTGATGAAATTTGTTGTGTAGGTTCCTGGGCACTCATCTCAGACCTCTAATTAAAATGGACGATATCGGACTATAACCACCCCCACTTTTTCGATATCGAAAATTTCGAAAAACAGTAAAAGTGCGATAACTCATTGCCAAAGACGGATAACGCGATGAAACTTAGTAGGTGGGTTGAACTTATGATGCAGAATATAAAATTATAAAACTTTGTACAATGGGCGTGGCACCGCCCACTTTTAAAAGAAGGTAATTTAAAAGTTTTGCAAGCTGTAATTTGGAAGTCTTTGAAGATATTATGATGAAATTTTGCAGGAACATTACTCCTATCAATATATGTGTGCCAAATAAAAATTAGCAAAGTCGGATGACGAACACGCCCACTTTAAGAAAAAAATGTTTAAGTCAAATTTTAACAAAAAATATAATATCTTTACAGTATATAAGTAAATTATCTCAACATTCAACTCCAGTAATGACATGGTGCAACAAAATACAAAAATAAAAGAAAATTTGAAAATGGGCGGGGCGTGGCTCCGCCCTTTTTCATTTAATTTGTCTAGGATACTTTTAATGTCATAAGTCGAACAAAAATTTACCAATCCTTGTGAAATTTGGTAGGGGCTTAGATTCTAGAACGATAATTATTTTCTGTGAAAAATGGCGGAATCGGTTAAAGCCACGCCCAGTTTTTATACACAGTCGTCCGTCTGTCCTTCCGCTCGGCCGTTAACACGATAACTTGAGCATAAATCTATATATCTTTACTAAGCTCAGCTCACGTACTTTTCTGAACTCACTTTGTATTGGTGTAAAAAATGGCCGAAATCCGAGCATGACCACGCCCATTTTTTCGATTTCGAAAATTACGAAAAATTAAAAAAATGCCATAATTCTATACCCAATACGAAAAAAGGGATGAAACATGGTAATTGGATTGGTTTATTAAGCAAAATATAACTTTAGAAAAAAACTTTGTAAAATGGGTGTGACACCTACCATATTAAGTAGAAGGTAATGAAAAAGTTCTGCAGGGCGAAATCAAAAGCCCTTGAAATCATGGCAGGAATACTGTTCGTGGTATTACATACATAAATAAATTAGCGGTACCCGACATATGATGTTCTGGGTCGCCCTAGTCCACATTTTGGTCGATATCTCGAAAACGCCTTCACATATACAACTACCACCACTCCCTTTTAAAATACTCATTAACACCTTTCATTTGATACCCAAATCGTACAAACAAATTCGCCACCTTTATGGCGATATCTCGAAAGGCGTCCACGTATAGAACTAAGGCCCACTCCCTTTTAAAATAGTCATTAACACCTTTCATTTGATACCCATATCGTACAAACAAATACTAGAGTCAGCCCTGGTCCACCTTTATGACGATATTCCTAAATGGCGTCCACCTATAGAACTATGGCCCACTCCCTCTTAAAATACTCTTTAATACCTTTTATTTCATAACCATGTCATACAAACACATTCCAGGGTTACCCTAGGTTCATTTTCCTACATGGTGATTTTCCCTTATTTTTTCTCCATAGCTCTCATCTGAGTATGTAATATTCGGTTACACCCGAACTTAGCCTTCCTTACTTGTTTATTTTGTTTTCGTGATTATTTCGGGGCAGTTTCGGGAATGTTTTCGGCATTTTAGGTCTATTTAAGAAGCGTTTCGGGATTATTTTAAGAACATTTTCGGGGCTATTTAAAGATTTTCTAGGACTATTTCGTTTAGAGACTGTGTTAGAGATCTTTTCGGGGCTGCTTTGGTACAGCTTCATGCCTGTTTTTATAATAACATCGTCGAGACCGTTTCGGGACTATCTCCATATATTTCAAGATTGTTTTCGAAAGTATTTGAGGACTGTTTTGGGAATCATATCGGAAGGACTGCTATCGCCGGATCTCTTCGTTGTTTTTGGAACTATTTCAAGATCATTTAAAAAAATATATATTTTAGAGGAGTATTGGACCCTACCCTTTTAAGGTATCATGTAAATCTTTCCTTCTGTTTATCACTGTTATTATTATTATCTCCCCTACTACGAATGTTTTGCGATTTATTGGGCCACGTAAGTTCGAGCAGTGTTGTTGCTCAAAATTTAGTGCACTGCCTCCAATTATGGCTTTCTGGCATTATACAATAGAACATATTAGCAGTTTGGAAACAAATCAAACTAATTAAGTGTACCCCTTGTTCTTTTCTGTATTTATTCCGTGAAAATACTTTTATTTTGTACACATATGTATCAATTTGATAACACAATTCAGCTGTGCAAATATGCATACATACATACATACATATATATAAACAAACAATTATGTGTTCATTTCATTTCGCTGGATCAAATCTGTTTTTTTTTAACTCATGGCGGAACTATACAAGGTGGCAGCACAATGACAGCTGATTTGTACTTTTTTAATGTGATCAAATTCCGGGGCAGTACGATTTTGACATTAGTCCATCGATATACAAAAACAAAGTACGTAGAACTTTTATTTATGTTTGTAAGTGCTGCCACTTTTTATGGTTCCGCCATGGTTAACTAGTTAAAAAAAAATGATTCTTTGTGTAGCTATGTATGTATGTTTGTTATGTCAAGTTCCTGAAATTTTGACTGAAAAGTTTTTGCCTGTTTTTTATTCACATGACTCAATTAGGCATAGTTTAGGTTGAACTGACCGGTCAATAAAGACCTCACATAGACTGAATGTGTCCATAATGTTACCAGAATTTATTTGACGACCAAACGGAAGAACCCCAATCAGGTGCCGGACTTATGTTATAAAATAACTCCGTCCTCCTGGCGAATACTAGCACTTTTCTAGGACCCAGCTTAATTGCTGCTTCGAGATCTGGCAACTCTGCTGCCCATAATAGCTGGAGCCGACCTTTCTTCCTGCAGCTCACACTTCTTACACTTGCTGTTACTGACGAGGCCTAACTTATAAGCATGTGACACCAGAAGTCAGTGTCCAGTCAGTATGAGCCTTAAGTCTCTCTCCACAGATATGAGCCACTTTGTGAGTCTAACATCGTAGGCTTTGCACATGATCTTAGAAATTTTGTAGCACCGTGCTTTTGTCCACGCCTTTCCTTCTTGATAGATCATATACAATTCCTGTCTTCTTTTGATTTCTCTCAAATGGATTGGGGCGTCTATCGTCGACTCAGCGAGTGTTACACCGTCCTTTTCCAACTCATCGAGCTTTTTGTTTCCTTCTCTCCCTTTATGATCGGGAGCCCAGTAAGGATGTATGGTCCGACCTGAGCGAAGTTTTACCAATGTTTTTTTTGCATTCCAGACAAAAAAACAAAAGAGTTGCTTGATTAAAATTCGAGGCAACTACGGGCAAACGAGCACAGACACAAACCACGCTATAGTTCTGCGGAACTTTTGTAAGCGCTCACCGGCTAACGAGATTGACAGTCCAATCGTGAGAGCGTACTTCAATCTAAAGCTTGCAGACGCGCATATTTATAATCCTGCCTGCCCCGGTACGTCTAGTACTAGGAGCAGACGTGTTCGCTAAGATATACAGGGGCACTATTCCAGCAAGCACTATTCCACTACTGGCCCAATATACCATCTTTTGGCTTGTCCTATCATGGGCCTGTTAATTATTGTAATTTTATATATTAAAATTATTAAGCCTTTATACTCAAATTTTGAATTTACATATATGAATTGTTGAATTTATACATGCATTTTTTATACGCTAATCAAATGAATTTATAATACAAGTGCAACTGAAATTTTGAATACACGTATATAACTTTCTTTATTTCTGAAATTGTTCATACAGTGGAAGACTACCGAAATTTTAACTCTGAATCTTGGTGGCTGCCTGCTGTTCTTCTAAGGGATTGGTTATCGCAAGAGGGCCTGCATGTTTATGCCCACGGCCCAAAACATAAATATTTTATGTAGCCCTAGTATGAGAGATGTTACCGTTATGTTAACATCAACTGTTTGACTACTTTTGTCAAACAGTTAACTACAAGAATGGCAAAAAAATAGCAAAATTCTTGAACACGGTGGCTCTTCCACAACTTTTGCGATCATCGAAAGGACAAGCAGCACACTCCAGCCACCACGATTCACGTAAGTTGAACTAAAATATATTCATATTGTTACGAATATTAGCAAAACTAAGGAGTGCTGCCAGCTCTAAGCCGATCTAAGCAGTGACGTGAATGCACATCAATAATTCAATCATTATGTATCTACATAAACGAATAAATAATTGCGTCTACACATATGTACACATTCCGACGAGCAACATTTACATACAAGGCAGCAAGAGATGAGATGTCACACACCGATGAATTTACTTATACGCTTATGTGTGTGCGGGAGACTGTAAACTACAAACACATGCATATACCTTATCTGAGTTGTCACAAGAGAGAGCAATAATTTGTGCACGTAGTTGTGGCTGGCGATTTTGTAGCCGAAACAACTAGTAACTTCTGGAAATCGAAGAGCCTAGAAATATGCAGCGTAAACTATAAAAGCGGCGCCAGCGAGTAAGAAGTAATTCAGTTTGATTTGAGTTGTCAAGCAGTTCCGATTAAGACGATATCTAGCGAGCAATAGCAGTATTATTTTGAATAGCAGAGTTTCATTGAGCTATCAATCAGTGTGGTTATTAAGCAAGCTATTCGTTGCACAGTTGAGTGTTATTGTGAAGCACTTTAATAAAGGCCATTTTGCATTACTACAAATTGGAGTTATTTATTCAACAGTTTAGTGATTCGAACTTAGCAGAGGATTGCAAATAAGAGGATTTGCAAAAGTAAATTCGTTACAATTGGTGTCAGAAGAGGAATTGTTGAATAAATTCCGAAGATTGGGAATACAACTTGGACATGGCAAAGTTCAGTGAATTGAAGATCCAGCAACTGAAAAAGGAGTTGGAGAACCGTGGATTAAATACAACCGGCAATAAGATCGAACTTCAAGCACGGCTGCGAGAGGTAATGGAGTCGCAAGGAATTGATGTGGACGAGTTTGTCTTTTATCCTGATGGGGACGAAACAACAACAAAAATTGAAGAGAAAAACGAAACATCGCAGACGGTTACCAGCACAGACTTGAACATGATATTGGCTGCAATATCTGCACAAACATCGACAGTAGCATCAATGTCGTCGCAACTGGCATCCCAACTGGAAGCGCAAGAGGCACGTATAACAGAAATGTCATCGCAAATATCCACCAACATGTCATCACAATTGGAATCGCAGGAGACACGCATAACATCGAAGATGGAATCGCAGGAAACCCGTATAACATCACAATTGGAAGAACAGAAGACATATATGGCATCCCAACTGGAATCGCAGGAGACACGCATAACATCAAAGATGGAAGAACAAGAGGAGCGCTTATCATTGCAGGTGGCACAAATGTCTTCACAGTTAGAAGCACAGGAAGCAAGGGTAACATCAAAGCTGGAAGCGCAGGATGCAAAAATCGCTCAATTTCAGGCAGAAGTCGATGATTTGAAGGGTCGTATGGAGCAGTTACAATTAAATCGTCCAGCAGTTTCAGCGAGTAATTCAAAGGTAAAAACATCATCCTTTGACGGTTCTGTTCCTTTCCAGGTCTTTAAGCTACAGTTTGAGAAGACCGCAGCAGTGAACAACTGGAATGTGGAAGATAAAGTTGCCGCACTCTTCGTAGCATTGAAAGGACCAGCTGCCGAAATCTTACAGACTATTCCAGAATACGAACGGAACAGTTATGACGCATTGATGGCTGCTGTAGAACGGCGATACGGAAGCGAACACAGGAAACAGATATTTCAAATAGAATTGCAAAACCGCTACCAAAAAGCTAACGAGACCTTGCAGGAGTTTGCTTCTGACATTGAAAGATTGGCTCATCTTGCAAATGCGGATGCACCCGTGGAATACACGGAAAGAGTGAAGATTCAGAGCTTTATAAATGGCATACGAGATGTGGAAACGAAGCGAGCTACATATGCGAATCCCAAACTAACATTTGCTGAAACGGTATCGCATGCTCTGATACAGGAAACAGCGTCGCTTCTGTGTAAGCCAGTTTTCAAAGCACGCCGTGTGGAAGTAGAAAGGCCAGAGTGGGTAGAAACAATTTTGGAAGCACTGAAGGGATCTCAACAGAAGAATGCCGGAGTTATTAAATGTTTCAAGTGCGGCAACCCAGGTCACATTGCACGTCATTGCGATCTTGGTCCTAATAGTTGCAACAATGTGGGTGGCCATAAACGCAAAGCTGGAGGAGATGAGCAAGAGCGAGTAAGAGGTAGAGAGATAGACCGGGCTATTGAATGTCCTGTGATATCTGTGTCGCAAATTGGAGGGAAATCAAGCAGTCTTACCGTCAGAGGGAATGTGGATGGCAAGGAGCGTGTACTGACTGTAGATACGGGCGCATCTCATTCCTTGATCCGATCTGATTTGGTTAACAGGAAAGTAAAGCGGTTACCTGGAGCAAGGTTGCGTACGGTCACTGGCGAGTATAATCAAGTCCAGGGAGAAGTAATATGTGAAGTCTTAATTGGGAAGGTCATGGTTTTACACAAATTCGTTGTGGCGGAGATTGTTGATGAAGTTATATTGGGAGTGGATTTCTTGGTTGACCATGACATCAATATCGATATGCGGAGAAGGGCGATGCATTATAAGAACCAGGATGTGCCAATTAACTTCAGTTTGGAAAAAGGTTTCAGCAGTAATAGAGTAGTACTGGTGGAGAAAAGTCGACAAAGGCCACGAAAGTCAAAGGTAAAGGTTGATGAAACGAATGGGCCAAATAAATCAAAATCAAAAGTACCTGCGAGAGAAACACTGGCATTGGCAAAACCTAAAAGACGTAGGAAAATGAAGCAACGAATTTTCGAGAAGGAATGCGAGGGTAGTTTCAATCCAGAGCGCACTACTGTGGGGAAACGTGGGAACGATACTGATTATGCAAAGCAAATCCGTCCAGCGCAAGCTCTACGAAGTAGTTCATCGGCCAAACAACAGAGTGTAAAGGAACGAACCAGGGTATTGAGTGGTACGATGGAACACAGGTACCATGAGAACAATAATTCGGAAAGTTTCTTGGCGGGAGATTTGGTACTGTTATACAACCCTCACCGGCGGAAAGTTGTTCCATCCAAATTTCGGTGCAGTTGGGAAGGCCCGTACAAGATTGTGAAGAAGCTCAGTGATACCATCTACCGCATACAAAGCATTGAGAAACCACGGAGTAGAAGAGTGGTACATTTGGCGATGCTAGCAGCGTTTAGATCAAGAGATTTGTCTGATCGGGACGATCAGACTTAGGTGGAGGGCAGTGTTACGAATATTAGCAAAACTAAGGAGTGCTGCCAGCTCTAAGCCGATCTAAGCAGTGACGTGAATGCACATCAATAATTCAATCATTATGTATCTACATAAACGAATAAATAATTGCGTCTACACATATGTACACATTCCGACGAGCAACATTTACATACAAGGCAGCAAGAGATGAGATGTCACACACCGATGAATTTACTTATACGCTTATGTGTGTGCGGGAGACTGTAAACTACAAACACATGCATATACCTTATCTGAGTTGTCACAAGAGAGAGCAATAATTTGTGCACGTAGTTGTGGCTGGCGATTTTGTAGCCGAAACAACTAGTAACTTCTGGAAATCGAAGAGCCTAGAAATATGCAGCGTAAACTATAAAAGCGGCGCCAGCGAGTAAGAAGTAATTCAGTTTGATTTGAGTTGTCAAGCAGTTCCGATTAAGACGATATCTAGCGAGCAATAGCAGTATTATTTTGAATAGCAGAGTTTCATTGAGCTATCAATCAGTGTGGTTATTAAGCAAGCTATTCGTTGCACAGTTGAGTGTTATTGTGAAGCACTTTAATAAAGGCCATTTTGCATTACTACAAATTGGAGTTATTTATTCAACAGTTTAGTGATTCGAACTTAGCAGAGGATTGCAAATAAGAGGATTTGCAAAAGTAAATTCGTTACAATATTAATATACCACAAACACGTAATTTCATATACATAGTAATAATTAATATATGTATCGTATTGTAATTAGTTAAATAATATTTGTTAATTTACTTAATAAATATTATAACGTAATACTTATATCATATTTCCGATTTTTATTTAACTCGTGGGACGAGCGCACGGTCTCATACTCCCTCGAACACCCTTTTACACAAGGCAATCTTTGAATTCAAGTCTGTCGCTCCATTGACTAAGGGTACGCTTACACAGCCACCGATTTTGATAGCCCGATGCCGTACGAGCTTTACGCTGACATCAACTTAGTCCAGCGAATTAAAACGGAGCGGCTGCGCTGGCTAGGCCATGTTATGCGAATGAAAGATGACGATCCGGCTAAGAAAATGTTTCTATCTGAACCCGCCTATAGGAGCAGAGTAGGGGAGCGGGATCCACTCCGCTGGAAATACCAGGTGGAAAACGATTTAAACTCCCTTGGTGTGACCAATTGGTGCCGGTTGGCAGAGAGAAGAAGCGAGTGGTGCGACTTGTGGGACGGTCATAACCGTTTAAACGGTTAAGCGCCAATTATGTAATGGACTGAAAAACTAATTAAAACATAAAAACAATCGTATTGTTGCGAAAAATTAAAATATAATAAAAAAAAGCTGTCGCCTATAGTCGGTTGCAGTTTTAGCACCCGGTCAATTTCATCGGCCGATTGCCACTTTTAGGTTTATCGGTGGCTGTGTACGCGTATCCTAAGGAAATGATAAAAGAAGGGAACAGTACACCAACGTCCGAAAAAATACACCGCTGCGAATCTGGGATTTGGATCTGTAGTATTTTCGCCCAGAACACCTAGGCCTTCGCCCGCGCTAAAAAAATGAAGATAAAAATTGTATTGGCGCAAAACGCCTTTTTAGTTAATTCTTTTCTATGCACAACAGAATTATCAAAATTACAAAAACCACATGAAAATGTTTACCCTTTTTGGCAAAAATGACTTGACAGTGTAAAAATATTTCTTTCCTGCCTTTGGATTATTGCTTCCGTGGTAAAACTGCGTTTTTAGCACCTCTCCCAAAATTTTTGGACATGTATTAGCAGTGACCGCCGTGGTAAATTATTATTGCCATTGAATATTTATTTATATATTTGATGTTTAAAAAATCTTCGCCAGGTGGCGCAAAGATCGAGATATTCAAGAAAATCGTATTTGTGGACCGATTAAGCTCATATTTGGAACACATATTACAAACAAGTTGAATAGAAAGCGACATATGAAAAAATCGCCACCAGGTGGCGCAGGTATCGAGATATTAAAAAAACGTATTTTTGTTCTGATTGGGCACATATTTGGAACACATATTACATTCAGAAATAGAAATCACTTAATGAAAAAAAATCCCGCTAGGTGTGCCAAAGATCGAGGTACTCATATCTGTGGTCCGATTTGGCTCACATTTGGAACACGTAATACATACGTGAATAGAAAACGGCCTGTGAAAAAAATCACCGCTAGGTGGCGCAAAGATCGAGATATTCAAAGAAATTTTATTTTTGGAATACATAATGCATACATGAATAGAAAGCGACTTATGATGTCCCATTTGGCTCATATTTGGAAAAAATTTTATATATAGTCCGGTAGAAGTGAAATCAAAATATTTTGGAGTTCGAGGAGGGACAAGCATACATGGCGCCGAGTAAAGTCTTTGGAAGGATTATGTGACATAGATTGTAGCAAATTGTCAGAAAAGAATCTTTGTAACAATAGTCCCTAAATGAACTAAATAAAATGAGAAATAATAGGCAATTAAATAAAGACTAAAAACTTGAAAGTAGAATAATTAAAAAGAAATTTTAAGTTAAACGGTTTTATTGAAAACAATACTTACATGAAGTAATAATAATACTAAAAGCTAGAAAATAAATAGGTAGATCCTAGGTACTAGTCATCACACTTCTCATCAATCTAGGGCGTTGATCAGACAATGAAATAAAAGCGTTGAGCGCGTGATCATTTCCGGATTCCCGAGATTATATCAAGACTGTTCGGGATATTTTTCAGGATAAACTCAGTTCGAAACCGTGCACGAAATCTTTTCGGAACTAGTTTAAGAATACCTGAGTATTATTTCGGGATTATGCACGGAATCGTTTCAGGACTGTTTATAGACTAGATACGTTGAGACAATAAAATGGCCGTTTCGGGATTAATTTAAAATTTTCTTGGACTATTTCAGGACCATTTAGAGACTGTGTTCAAGATCTTTTCGGGGCTGTTTCGGATCCGTTTCTAGATTGCTTTCGTAATAATATCGTCGAGATTGTTTAGAACTATTTCCATATTGTTTCAAAATGGTTTTCAAAGGTATTTCATACTGATTCGGGAATCATATCGGAAGTACTGGTACCGAACATTTTTTAGCTATCGCCGATCTGTTCGTTGTTTTCGTACCTGTTTCAGGATTATTAAATAAAAAGGTATTTAAGGGGAGTATTGGACCCTGCCTTTTTAAGAAAACCAGTAAATCTTTACTTCTGTTTCACTGTGTGCTTATCTCTGCGTCTGCGAATGTTTTGCGATTTATTGGGCCACGTATGTTGGAGCAGTGTTGCAGCACCCTTTCTGGCAGTATACAATAGAACATGTTAGCAGTTTGGAAACAAATCAAACTAATTAATTGTACCCCTTGTTCTTTTCTGTATTTATTCTGTTTAGGCCACCAGCCTAAATATTTCGGACCACCCTAACACGCACACTAGTTATTTATTTATTATTATTACCGGTAACGGCTAACACCAGCCGAAAGCTAACTTTGAAGGGGAAAAACTCAACGAAAGTTAGCTATCGGCAGGTGCCGCGGACTAATTTGGAACGTTCAAGAGCCAGCAGCTAGCCCCAGGTGAGTTTCCTAATCATTTCGAGTGTATACCTTAAACTTTAAATTGTGGTCTAAATTGTGAACTGCCAAGGGAATTTATTTTGTATAATTTAACTCCTTGCCATTGTCACGTAATTTTTAATTTTCAATTTGCGATTTGCAAGTAATCCCTTGCATAAATTTGAACGTGTTAAGTGCATTTTGTAGTTCGATTAATTTCTTTGCAATTGCTACGTCCTTTATACATTTTCAATAAACTTATATTTTGTAAACAAACTTGTGGTTAAGATTTACTAATTCGGTATTTATTTTCTTTTATTTGCAACGCACACGCCCGACTTCCCCGGGTCCACACTGCCCCGCAAAACATATTCATTAAAAATACTATCATTGTACGCATATCAATTTGATAACACAATTCAGCTGTGCAAACACATATATAAGCAAACAAGTACATGGAAATTTTTAAGAATTAATAAGCTTAACACCGGTAAATATTATTGTTATTCAATTATTATTTGGGTTTTATTGGGAAAAAGTAAAGAGATGGGAACATTTACTGGCATATTGCTATGGTACCATTTCGAAAACCGCCACGTAAATTTTCCTTTGAAAAAGTATAGCAAAATATTTTGCCAAAGCCGCGCTCATTTTATTTCGTTGAAATATGAGTAAAAACCTTGAACTTGTTTAATTAATAAAGCAAATCTGTTTGTTTAACTAATTAAAAACTAAGGAAATATTAAAAGAAGCATGACGCAAATTGGGAGATAAGCTCCGAATAACCGAATGAAACCAAACAAAATTGTTTATTGTATATCTTTAACTTTAATTAAGATATATTGTTGTTATTTAAAATTCCTGAAATTTTGACTGAAAGGTGTTTGCTTATTTTTTATTCACACCACTCAATTAGGTATAAATAGCGCTCACAAAATTAATCTTGATGTATTTCATACTTAAAAAAGTTGCGAAAGGTTCCTAAAACTAAAATGAATTCTTTCATTCATCTAACGATCCTGTTTGTCGGGCTAAACTGCAATTTCACATTTACGGATGCGCAGTATCGTGTTAGAAATGGCAAAAGTATAACAATAGAGCAGAGTTCGCATTTGGTTGCTATATTTGATTCTCTCGTCTATAAATGCGCTGGTACCTTAGTCGATAGGAATGTGGTGGTTACCGTTACGTATTGCACAATATCAATGGGGAAACTCACCGTCCTAGCTGGTGCAGCCGATATGCCATGTAATATAGACGCAGGAATAGGGCAAAAATTCGATGTGGCAGAGAAATTTCACACTGATTTTAATGCAGACATAAATCCTATGGATATAGCTGTGCTTATATTGGATAAGTATGTTGAAGTGAATGATGCCGTAAAACCAATACATCTTTGCAGTGTTGAAGATTTATCACCGGGAACAATGATCGAAGTTAGTGGATGGGCTGTAGATGTTAATACTCCTCATCTTATTCTCCAAACAACTAAATTGCCTGTAAAGTCAAGGACGGAGTGCAACCGTTTTTATCGGAATGTTTTACCAGCATCAATAATGTGTGCTGGATGTAGTGAAAGTGGTGTGCGTGAATTAGATATTGGAGCAGGGGCCCTTGTGGAAGGACGACTTTGTGCGGTGGTACAAAGCCCTTGTAAATACCGCGGTGCTCCCGGTTTCTATACAGATTTAACAGACCCAGATGTTTTATTATTTTTAAGAGAAAAAATACAATACCCAAAGTCGTTAAAAGAGGACTGTTGAGTGAAATATATCACCCTTACTCGACTGAACACCGAATTTCGAAACATTTTGAACTAGGGCCTATTCTAAATATTAGTTCAGATATGGTGATTTTCCACTCAGCAGTCGAAATGGCAATTTTTTTGTCTTGTATCATGTAAAACTAAATTGGTATGACGAATAAATAAATATTTTTTATTATATGCAATTAAAGTGTGGCGCATGTAAATGAATTAAGTTGTAAGATCAAACTTTGATCACGACTTTAAAGTTCCCTTGTGTATGAACAGATCATAAGATAAAATGAAAATTGCGGAATAACTATTTTGAGGCCCTGGCAAACTTCGTTTAAAACAGCTCTAACCAACCAACTCTCTAGCCAACCAACGCCATGGAAGTGAACGGAATGGGTTATTGAAGTCATAGAATAACGCCTTAATCATAACGATACCATAGCCAACCAATTAGTTTGGTTTTCCCCCATACCCATATCTTAATCTTAATCTTATTAATATTATAAATGCAAAAGTTTGGATGGTTGATGAAATTTGGCACACATATAGCCAATAGTCTAGGAGGATCTACTAGCTATATGTTTTTGAAAAAGGGGGAAGTCCCCGCCCTATAGGAACAGTTACAATTTTATTATTGCATTTTTTTGTTTTTGTGACTGAAACACGCCAGAACGGCTACACGAATTTTGATGAAATTTGGGAAACAGATAGACAACAGTATACTGGCGACATTTTTTTTCGAAAATGGAAAGAGGGGGAGGGGGTGGATCCCACGATCCTTCCAACACTTACTTTTTAATAACTTTTACACATTATAACTTTAAGTATACTGAACTTCACCAATATTACAAACTCAATGCGTCAAATAAGTCGAGGGCTTACAAGCTGAGCAGTGACACCCTGGACTATGTCGCGATCATTTAAGAACCCTTTCGGGATCAGTTCTGGATGGTTTTCAGGATCCGTCCGGGATAAGCAGGCTAACGTGAATAGCCCATATACTTTACTTTCGCGGCCGGGGTCCCGGGTAAAGGCTAATAATATTATAAATGGAAAATTTGGATGTTTGTGTGTCCAGACGTTTGTTTTTGTGACTCAATCACGCAAGAACGGCTGGACGGATTTGGATGAGATTTGGCATACGTATAGCCAGAGTCTAGAAAATGGGGGAGGTCCACGCTTCCTAGGGACATTTATAATTTAATTGTTGTATTTTTACGTATTTTTGACGGAATCACATTTTCTCCTAAATCAATAATTATTGGTATGTGTATCGAGATCTAAAAAATTTTGGTGATTCTCTCCGTCTCCTCCAGCCATCCACCCTCCTGCAATTATTTTTTCAGCACGCTTTTATTAGCTTTATCTGTATGTTTGTTTGTAACTCTTTATTCGCTTCAACGTGGCTGCTGCGGTATTAACATGCTTTTATAATTAGCTTCACCTTATTTGTAATCCCGTCAGTGTGATATCGAGACCCTTCCGGGATCATTTCTGAATGGTTTTCGGGATCCATCCGGGATCCCGTCGGGGTCATTTCGGAACTCTTTCGGGACTCTTCCGGGATAATTTCTGTAAAGTTTTCGGGATCCGTCGGGGTTATTTTGGGACTTTTTCGGAACTATCCCGGTATCATTTCGGGATTTTCCGGAATCATTTCTGGATGGGTTTCGAGATCCGTCCGGCATCCCGTCGGGTTAGTTTCGGGAATTTTTCTGGACTATTTCCAAATCATTTGCGTACCCTTCAGAGATCAATTCTGGATGGTTTTCGGGATCCCGTAAGGGTCATGTCGGAATTTTTTCGGAACTATTTCGGGATCATTTGGGGATCCTTCCGGGATCATTTCTGGATGACTTTCGGGATATCGTTAGGGTAATTTCGGGACTATTTCGGGATGATATCGAGACCCTTCCGGGATCATTTCTGAATGGTTTTCGGGATCCGTCCGGGATCCCGTCGGGGTCATTTCGGAACTCTTTCGGCACTCTTCCGGGATAATTTCTGTAAAGTTTTCGGTATCCGTCGGGTTTTGTGACTTTTTCGGGACTATCCCGGTATCATTTGGGGATTTTCCGAAATCATTTCTGGATGGGTTTCGAGATCCGTCCGGCATCCCGTCGGGGTAGTTCCGGGAATTATTCTGGACTATTTCCAAATCATTTGCGTACCTACCCTTCAGAGATCAATTCTGGATGGTTTTCGGGATCCCGTCGGGGTCATGTTGGAATTTTTTCGGAACTATTTAGGGATCATTTGGGGATCCTTCCGGGATCATTTCTGGATGATTTTCGGGATCTCGTTAGGGTAATTTCAGGACTATTTCGGAATGATTTTGGGACCCTTCAGGACCCGTCAGGGTCATTTCGGGAGTATTTCGTGGTCATTTGGGGATCCTTCCGGGAACATATCTGGACGGTTTCTGGGATCCGTCCGGGATTATTTCGGGATAATTTGGGGATATTTCCGGGATCATTCCTCTATGGTTTTCGGAATCCGCCCGGGATCCCGACGGGGTATTTTGTGGCTTTTTCTGGACTATTTCAACATCATTTAGGGACCCTTCTGAGCTAATTTCGGGATCCGTCCGGGATCCCGCCAGGGCCATTTTGGAACATTTTTGGGACTATTCCGGGATCATTTGGGGGTCAATTCTGGATGGCTTTCGGGATCCCGGCAGGGTTATTCCGGCACTTTTTCGGGATCATTTGGGTGTTCTTCGGCATCATTTCTGGATGGTTGGCGGGTTCCGTCCGGGGTCCCATCAGAGTCATTTCGGGAATATTTGAGACTATTTCGGTATCATTTGAGGACCCTTCCGGCATTATTTCAGGACGGTTCTCGAGAGCAGTCCGGAATCCCGTCAGGGTCATTTCGGGACTTTTTCGGGATCATTACTGTATCGTTTTCGAGTGTCCGACAGGGTAATTTCGGGAACATTTGGGGACCCTGCCGGCATCATGTCTAGATGGTTTTCGGAACACGCCCTGGATTCCGTCAGGGTCATTTCGGAACCCTTTCGGGACTATTCCGGGATAATTTCTCTAAAGTTTTCGGGATCCGTCGGGGTTATTTTGGGACTTTTTCGGGACTATCCCGGTATCATTTGAGGATATTTCCGGGATCATTTCTGGATGGGTTTCGAGATCCGTCCGGCATACCGTCGGGGTAGTTTCGGGAATTTTTATGGACTATTTCCAGATCATTTGCTTACCCTTCAGAGATCAATTCTGGATGGTTTTCGGGATCCCGTCGGGGTCATGTCGGAATTTTTTCGGAACTATTTCGGGATCATTTGGAAATCCTTCCGGGATCATTTCTGGATGATTTTCGTGATCCCGTTAGGGTAATTTCGGGACTGTTTCGGGATGATTTTGGGACCCTTCCGGCATCATTTCTGGATGATTTTCGCAATCCGTCCGGGATCCCGTCAGGTTCATGTCGAGACTTTTTCGCGATCATTTCTGGATTGTTTTCCGGGACCATCTGGGATCCCGTCGTTGTTATTTCGGCACAGTTTCGATATCCTTCCACGAGCATTTCTGGATCCCATCAGGGTCATATCGGGAGTATTTCGTGGTCATTTGGGGATACTTCCGGGATCATATCTGGACGGTTTCTGGGATCCGTCCGGGATTATTTCGGGATAATTTGGGGATACTTCCGGGATCATTCCTCTATGGTTTTCGGAATCCGTCCAGGATCCCCACGGGGTATTTTGTGGCTTTTTCTGGACTATTTTAACATCATTTAGGGACCCTTCTGAGATAATTTAAATATCCGTCCGGGATCCCGTCAGGGCCATTTTGGAACATTTTTGGGACTATTCCGGGATCATTTGGGGATCCTTTCGGTATCATTTCTGGATGGCTTTCGGGATCCCAGCAGGGTTATTCCGGCACTTTTTCGGGATCATTTGGGTTTTCTTCCGGCATCATTTCTGGATGGTTAGCGGGTTCCGTCCGGGATCCCATCAGAGTCATTTCGGGAATTTTTGAGACTATTTCGGTATCATTTGAGGACTCTTCCGGCATCATTTTTACACGGTTCTCGAGAGCAGTCCGGAATCCTGCCAGGGTCATTTCGGGACTTTTTCGGGATCATTGCTGTATCGTTTTCGAGAGCCCGACAGGGTAATTTCGGAAATATTTGGGGACCCTACCGACATCATTTCTGGATGGTTTTCGGAATCCGTCTTAGATTCCGTCATGGTAATTTCGGGACTTTTTCGGAACTACTTCGGGATCATTTGGGGCCTTTCACTTCTCGATAGTTCTCGGGTTCTGTTCGGGATCCCGTCAGGGTCATTTGGGAGTTAGGTTAGGTTAGGTTGAACTGGCCGGACCATGAGGACCCCACATAGACTGATTGAGTTCGTAGTGTTACCAGAAGTTTGTTTTAACGACCAAACTGAAAAACCCTATCAAAAGCCAAGACCTATGTTGTAAAATAACTCCTCCCTCTTGGCAAATACTAGAAGCTTCCTAGGACTTAAGCCACTTGCTATTTCTGGATCTGACAGCTGTATCACTCCTAATAGCTGGTGTCTTAGCCTGGCAAGTGCAGGGCACGAGCACAGAACGTGCTCGATCGTTTCCTCCTCCAACCCGCACTTCCCACATCTGCTATCACTGACCAAGCCTAATTTAAAGGCATGTGACGCCAGAAGGCTTTGTCCAGTCAGAATGATAGGAGCAAATTTGTTAGTTAAAGGTAGTAAGACATACAAATAGTCTTCGACACTTTACAGCCCCGCGCTTGAACCCACACCTCGCCAAGTCTAATTGGGACTTCTACTGAGCAAGCTTCAAGGGATGGGCCCTTTTTAGCTAGTTCATCCGCTTTTTCATTCCCATCTGTTCCCATATGCCTTGGGACCCAATATAGATGTATGCTTCTCCCTGTCCCGATTCTCTCCAGGTACTGCTTACACTCTAACACGCATTTAGATGCTGTGCTATGCAAGATTATTTCCTTAATTGCTACTTGACTGTCAATATAAAGTTAACACGGTTGCAGCTTAAACCATTCTCTTCTAGGGTTTCTACTGCTTTGGTTACGGCTAATGTTTCCGCTTGGAAAACGCTACAGTAATCCGGCAGCCTGCAGGATCTGCTTATTTCCGGATCAGCGCAGTATACCGCAGACTCTACTCCTTCGACTATTTTGGAACCATCTCTGTACACATGTATCGCCTCGTCCGCCATTTGCGCACCCTTGCGCCAACCGTCCACCTCTATTGTGGCCTTAAGATCGCCCTCACAGCGCAGATAGGGAATAAGGTAGTCTGTTCGTCTTGTGATTGATGACGTTATACTACTATGGCCATATGGTCGGCGCTCAAGCTGCCCCGAGGCACCGAGCCTGGTTTCGGTTGTTAATGTTATGTTCTTTGCTACCAGGTCTACAGGTGGAACGTGCAGAATGACATACGGTGCAGCCGTCAGGGTTTTTTCAGGGCTCCCGTAATGCTAAGCATCGACAAGCTACATATCCCCTCTAATTTTTTGAGGTATGTTGTTTTTTGTGTGGCTTTCCACCAAACAAGAACTCCATAGTATAGAATAGGGCTTACAATCGCTGTAAAAACCCAATGAGAAAGAGAGGGCGATAAGCCCCACGTACACCACAGCATTCTTTTACATGCATAGAGTGCGGTTGAGTTCTTCTTGATCCTCTCCTCGACGTTGAGCTTCCATGACAGCTTACTGTCTAGGATGATACCCAGATATTTTGTGCAAGGTTTCCCTGTAAGGTCACCCCTCCTAACTTAGGCGTGGTCTAATTTGGGACCTTGTACCTCTTTGTAAACAAGACCATATCCGTCTTCTCCGCATTGACTTTCAACCCGACATTAGATGCCCAGGTATGAATATCCCGAAGCACCCGATCCATCAAAGAACTAATCGTTGGAAGGCACTTTCCACTTATGACAACTGCAATATCATCTGCATAAGCTTTACGGGCCCCTCATCGCATCGCCTGGGCAGTTGGTTGATGGCTAGCGTCCACAACAGAGGTGATAGCACCCCTCCCTGCGGCGTGCCCCTGTCCACTGATTTCGTGGCCTCGTACAATCGCCATTGTGATGTAATATTTCTGCAACTTAACATGCAGCCGATCCATCTGATTAAGGCAGGATGTACCTTAATGTAATTAAGACCACCCATAATCGCCCATTTTGCAACATTATTGAAAGCCCCAGCAATGTCCAAGAAGACTTCTAGAGCATACTCCTTTTATACCAGGGATTTCTCTATGCTTATTACCACCCCATGCAATGCGATGTCTACTGACTTGCCCTTGGTGTACGCATGCTGTGTTGTGGAGAGCAGCTTTTCATCCACGTTGGACTTTATGTACAAATCGGTCAGCCTCTCAAAGGTTTTGAGCAGACATTATGTTAAGCTAATGGGTCTGTAGTCTTTGGGATACACGTTACCGATCTTCCCCGCCTTTGGTAGGAAAGCTACACGAGCAGTTCGCCAATAGTGCGGTACATGATTCAGCCTAATGCACCCTATCAGTCCTAAACAGCTCAGCCTTATAGTCGGGCGCTATGGAGTTCGGCTAAGCCCTCACACCAACGACAAGATGCCTACCCTAGTTAGGGGGTCATTTGGGGACTATATCGGGATCACTAGGGACCCCTCAGGAATCACTTCTGGATGGTTTCCGGGGCCATTTCGGCACCATTTTGGGACCTTCCGGGATCATTTAAGGACTCTTCGAAACCGGTAGTTCAGCACACATGCCTTTTTAAATTATGAGCTTTAAAGGCTTTAGATTTTATCTATAATATCTAACACAACTTTTTATACTCAGCTGAGCAGAGTTCACAGAGTATATTAATTTTGTTCGCATAACGGTTATCCGTAACGGCATAAGCTAATCCAGATAGATATAGACTTCTATATATCAAAATGATCTGGGCGAAAAAAGAAATTCATTTAGCCATGTCCGTCCGTCCGTCCATCCGTAAACACGATAACTTTAGTAAATTTTGAGGTATCTTAATGAAATTTGGTATGTATGTTCCTGGGCACTAATCTCAGATCGCTATTTAAAATGAACGAAATCGGACTATAACCACGCCCACAAAATTTCGAAAAACCGAAAAAGTGCGATAATTCATTACCAAAGACGGATAAAGCGATGAAACTTGGTAGGTGGGTTTACCTTATGACACAGAATAGAAGTTTAGTATAATTTTGGATAGTGGGAGTGGCACCGCCCACTTTTACAAGAAGGTAATTTAAAACTTTTGCAAGCTGTAATTTGGCAGTCGTTGAAGATATCATGATGAAATTTTGCAGGAACGTTACTCTTATTACTATATGTACGCTTAATAAAAATTAGCAAAATCGGAGAAGGACCACGCCCACTTAAAAAAAAAAAAAATTTTTTAAAGTAAAATTTTAATAAAAAATGTAATATCTTTACAGTATATAAATTATGTCAACATTCAACTACAGTAATGACGTGGTGCAGCAAAATACAAAAATAACAGAAAATTTCAAAATGGGCGTGGATCCGTCCTTTTTAATTTAATTTGTCTAGAATACTTTTAATGCCATAAGTCGATCAAAAATTAACCAATCCTTGTGAAATTTGGTAGCTTCTATGCCGGTAACTGTTTTCTGTGAAAATGGGCGAAATCGGTTCAAGCCACGTCGAGTTTTTATACGCAGTCGACCGTCTGTCCTTCCTCTTGGCCGCTAACACGATAACTTGAGCAAACATCGATTTGTCTTTACTAAACATAGTTTTCTATATCGAAAATTTCGCAATATGAAAAAATTCGGTAATTCTATACCAAATACGAAAAAAGGGATGAAACATGGTGATTGGATTGGTTTTTTGACGCAAAATAAAACTTTGGAAAAAACTTTGTAAAATGGGTGTGACACCTGCCATATTAAGTAGAAGAAAATGAAAAAGTTCTGCAGGGTGAAATCAAAAGCCCTTGAAATTATGGCAGGAATACTGGTCGTGGTATTACATATATAAATAAATTAGCGGTACCCACAGATGATGTTATGAGTCACCCTGGTCCACATTTTGGTCGATATCTCGAACACGCCTTCACATATACAACTAAGGCCACTCCCTTTTAAAACCCTCATTAATACCTCTAATTTGATACCGATATCATACAAACACATTCTAGAGTGACCCCTGGTTCACCTTTATGGCGATATCTCGAAAAGGCGTCCACCTATAGAACTATGGCCCACTCCCTTCTAAAATACTCTTTAATAACTTCCATTTGATACTCATGGCATACAAACACATTCCAGGGTTACACTATGTTCATTTTTCTACATGGTGATTTTCCCTTATTTTGTCTCCAAAGCTCTCAGCTGAGTATGCAATGTTCAGTTACACCCGAACTTAGCTTCCTTACTTGTTCGTTCTAATTTTGATTTTTTTAAATGACTCCTGTAATGAACTGTTATAACTATAATTATACTTTGTGTAATATTTTATCCAACTAAATACCCGAAAAAGCAAGACATAAAAAATTCTCTTTGGTTTTAGCTAATTGTAGTTTCCCTCCTTTGTTCTATGAATAGTAATTCCTTCACCGCTGTCATATCAATTAATTTAACTTAAAAACAAAATATATTCTTTTTAATTCAAACAAGTAAGGAAGGTTAAGTTCGGGTGTAACCGAACATTACATACTCAGTTGAGAGCTATGGTGACAACATAAGGGAAAATAACCATGTAGGAAAATGAACCGAGGGAAACCCTGGAATGTGTTTGTATGACATGTGTATCAAATGAAAGGCACTAAAGAGTATTTTGTGAGGGAGTGGGCCATAGTTCTATAGGTGGAGGCCATTTAGGGATATAGCCATAAAGGTGGATCAAGGTTGACTCTAGAATGCGTTTGTACAATATGGGTATCAAATGAAAGGTGTTAATGAGTATTTTAAAAGGGAGTGATGCTTAGTTCCACAGGTGGATGCCATTTCGAGATATAGCCATAAAGGTGGACCAGGTGTGACCCTAGAATTTGTTTGTACGATATGGGTATCAAATGAAAGGTGTTAATGAGTATTTTAAAAGGGAGTGATGCTTAGTTCCACAGGTGGACGCCGTTTCGAGATATCGCCATAAAGGTGGACCAGGGGTGACCCTAGAATTTGTTTGTACAATATGGGTATCAAAAGAAAGGCGTTAATGAGTATTTTAAAATGGAGTAATCCTTAGTTCCATAGGTGGACGCCGTTTCGAGATATCGCCATAAAGGTGGACCAGGGGTGACCCTAGAATTTGTTTGTACAATATGGGTATCAAAAGAAAGGTGTTAATGAGTATTTTAAAAGGGAGTGATGCTTAGTTCCACAGGTGGACGCCGTTTCGAGATATAGCCATAAAGGTGGACCAGGTGTGACCCTAGAATTTGTTTGTACGATATGGGTATCAAATGAAAGCTGTTAATGAGTATTTTAAAACGGAGTAATCCTTAGTTCCATAGGTGGACGCCGTTTCGAGATATCGCCATAAAGGTGGACCAGGGGTGACTCTAGAATTTGTTTGTACAATATGGGTATCAAATGAAAGGTGTTAATGAGTATTTTAAAACGGAGTAATCCTTAGCTCCATAGGTGGACGCTGTTTCGGGATATCGCCATAAAGGTGGACCAGGGGTGAGCCTAGAATTTGTTTGTACAATATGGGTATCAAATGAAAGGCATTAAAGAGTATTTTGTGAGGGAGTGGGCCATAGTTCTATAGGTGGAGGCCATTTAGGGATATAGCCATAAAGGTGGATCAAGGTTGACTCTAGAATGCGTTTGTACAATATGGGTATCAAATGAAAGGTGTTAATGAGTATTTTAAAAGGGAGTGATGCTTAGTTCCACAGGTGGATGCCATTTCGAGATATAGCCATAAAGGTGGACCAGGTGTGACCCTAGAATTTGTTTGTACGATATGGGTATCAAATGAAAGCTGTTAATGAGTATTTTAAAACGGAGTAATCCTTAGTTCCATAGGTGGACGCCGTTTCGAGATATCGCCATAAAGGTGGACCAGGGGTGACTCTAGAATTTGTTTGTACAATATGGGTATCAAATGAAAGGTGTTAATGAGTATTTTAAAACGGAGTAATCCTTAGCTCCATAGGTGGGCGCTGTTTCGAGATATCGCCATAAAGGTGGACCAGGGGTGACTCTAGAATTTGTTTGTACAATATGGGTATCAAATGAAAGGTGTTAATGAGTATTTTAAAAGGGAGTGATGCTTAGTTCCACAGGTGGATGCCATTTCGAGATATAGCCATAAAGGTGGACCAGGTGTGACCCTAGAATTTGTTTGTACGATATGGGTATCAAATGAAAGCTGTTAATGAGTATTTTAAAACGGAGTAATCCTTAGTTCCATAGGTGGACGCCGTTTCGAGATATCGCCATAAAGGTGGACCAGGGGTGACTCTAGAATTTGTTTGTACAATATGGGTATCAAATGAAAGGTGTTAATGAGTATTTTAAAACGGAGTAATCCTTAGCTCCATAGGTGGACGCTGTTTCGGGATATCGCCATAAAGGTGGACCAGGGGTGAGCCTAGAATTTGTTTGTACAATATGGGTATCAAATGAAAGGCATTAAAGAGTATTTTGTGAGGGAGTGGGCCATAGTTCTATAGGTGGAGGCCATTTAGGGATATAGCCATAAAGGTGGATCAAGGTTGACTCTAGAATGCGTTTGTACAATATGGGTATCAAATGAAAGGTGTTAATGAGTATTTTAAAAGGGAGTGATGCTTAGTTCCACAGGTGGATGCCATTTCGAGATATAGCCATAAAGGTGGACCAGGTGTGACCCTAGAATTTGTTTGTACGATATGGGTATCAAATGAAAGCTGTTAATGAGTATTTTAAAACGGAGTAATCCTTAGTTCCATAGGTGGACGCTGTTTCGAGATATCGCCATAAAGGTGGACCAGGGGTGAGCCTAGAATTTGTTTGTACAATATGGGTATCAAAAGAAAGGTGTTAATGAGTATTTTAAAAGGGAGTGATGCTTAGTTCCACAGGTGGACGCCGTTTCGAGATATAGCCATAAAGGTGGACCAGGTGTGACCCTAGAATTTATTTGTACGATATGGGTATCAAATGAAAGCTGCTAATGAGAATTTTAAAACGGAGTAATCATTAGTTCCATAGGTGGACGCCGTTTCGAGATATCGCCATAAAGGTGGACCAGGGGTGACTCTAGAATTTGTTTATACAATACGGGTATCAAAAGAAAGATGTTAATGAGTATTTTAAAAGGGAGCGATGCTTATTTCCACAGGTGGACGCCGTTTCGAGACATCGCCATATCGGTGGACCAGGTGTGACCCTAGAATGCGCTTGTACAATATGGGTATCAAACGAAAGATGTTAATGAGTATTTTAAAAGCGAGTAATCCTTAGTTCCATAGGTGGACGCCGTTTCGAGATATCGCCATAAAAGTGGACCAGGTGTGACCCTAGACTTTGTTTGTACGATATGGGTATCAAATTAAAGGTATTAATGAGGGTTTTAAAAGGGAGTGGTGGTAGTGGTATAGGTGGTCGCCTTTTCGAGATATCGCCATAAAGGTGGACCAGGGGTGACTCTAGAATGCGTTTGTACGATATGTGTATCAAATGAAAGGTGTTAATGAGTATTTTAAAAGGGAGTAATCCTTAGTTCCATAGGTGGACGCCGTTTCGAGATATCGCCATAAAAGTGGACTAGGTGTGACCCTAGAATTTGTTTGTACGATATGGGTATCAAATTAAAGGTATTAATGAGGGTTTTAAAAGGGAGTGGTGGTAGTTGTATAGGTGGTCGTCTTTTCGAGATATCGCCTTAAAGGTGGACCAGGGGTGACTCTAGAATGCGTTTGTTCGATATGGGTATCAAATGAAAGGTGTTAATGAGTATTTTAAAAGCGAGTAATCCTTAGTTCGATAGGTGGACGCCGTTTCGAGATATCGCCATAATGGTGGACCAGGGGTGACCCTAGAATTTGTTTGTACGAAATGGGTATCAAATTAAAGGTATTAATGAGGGTTTTAAAAGGGAGTGGTGGTAGTTGTATAGGTGGTCGTCTTTTCGAGATATCGCCTTAAAGGTGGACCAGGGGTGACTCTAGAATGCGTTTGTTCGATATGGGTATCAAACGAAAGATGTTAATGAGTATTTTAAAAGCGAGTAATCCTTAGTTCGATAGGTGGACGCCGTTTCGAGATATCGCCATAAAAGTGGACCAGGTGTGACCCTAGAATTTGTTTGTACGATATGGGTATCAAATTAAAGGTATTAATGAGGGTTTTAAAAGGGAGTGGTGGTAGTTGTATAGGTGGTCGTCTTTTCGAGATATCGCCTTAAAAGTGGACCAGGGGTGACTCTAGAATGCGTTTGTTCGATATGGGTATCAAATGAAAGGTGTTAATGAGTATTTTAAAAGCGAGTAATCCTTAGTTCGATAGGTGGACGCCGTTTCGAGATATCGCCATAATGGTGGACCAGGGGTGACCCTAGAATTTGTTTGTACGAAATGGGTATCAAATTAAAGGTATTAATGAGGGTTTTAAAAGGGAGTGGTGGTAGTTGTATAGGTGGTCGTCTTTTCGAGATATCGCCTTAAAGGTGGACCAGGGGTGACTCTAGAATGCGTTTGTTCGATATGGGTATCAAACGAAAGATGTTAATGAGTATTTTAAAAGCGAGTAATCCTTAGTTCCATAGGTGGACGCCGTTTCGAGATATCGCCATAAAAGTGGACCAGGTGTGACCCTAGAATTTGTTTGTACGATATGGGTATCAAATTAAAGGTATTAATGAGGGTTTTAAAAGGGAGTGGTGGTAGTTGTATAGGTGGTCGTCTTTTCGAGATATCGCCTTAAAGGTGGACCAGGGGTGACTCTAGAATGCGTTTGTTCGATATGGGTATCAAATGAAAGGTGTTAATGAGTATTTTAAAAGCGAGTAATCCTTAGTTCCATAGGTGGACGCCGTTTCGAGATATCGCCATAAAAGTGGACCAGGTGTGACCCTAGAATTTGTTTGTACGATATGGGTATCAAATTAAAGGTATTAATGAGGGTTTTAAAAGGGAGTGGTGGTAGTTGTATAGGTGGTCGTCTTTTCGAGATATCGCCTTAAAAGTGGACCAGGGGTGACTCTAGAATGCGTTTGTTCGATATGGGTATCAAATGAAAGGTGTTAATGAGTATTTTAAAAGCGAGTAATCCTTAGTTCCATAGGTGGACGCCGTTTCGTGATATCGCCATAATGGTGGACCAGGGGTGACCCTAGAATTTGTTTGTACAATATGGGTATCAAAAGAAAGGTGTTAATGAGTATTTTAAATGGGAGTAATTCTTAGTTCCATAGGTGGACGCCGTTTCGAGATATCGCCATAAAGGTGGACCAGGGGTGACCCTATAATTTGTTTGTACAATATGGGCATCAAACGGAAGGTGTTAATGAGTATTTTAAAAGGGAGTGGTGGTAGTTGTATATGTGAAGGCGTTTTCCAGATATCGACCAAAATGTGGACCAGGGTGACCCAGAACATCATCTGTTGGATACCGCTAATTTATTTATATATGTAATACCTGCCAAGATTTTAAGGGTTTTTTATTTCGCCCTACAGAACTTTTTCATTTTCTTCTACTTAATATGGTAGGTGTCACAACCATTATACAAAGTTTTTTCTAAAGTTATATTTCGCGTCAATAAACCAATCCAATTACCATGTTTCATCCCTTTTTGCGTATTTGGTATAGAATTATGGTATTTTTTTCATTTTTCGTAATTTTCGATATCGAAAAAGTGGGCGTGGTCAATGTCGGATTTCGGCCATTTTTTATACCAATACAAAGTGAGTTCAGGTAAGTACGTGAACTGAGTTTAGTAAAGATATATCGATTTTTGCTCAAGTTATCGTGTTAACGGCCGAGCGGAAGAACAGACGAACGACTGTGTATAAAACCTGGGCGTGGCATCAACCGATTTCGCCCGTTTTCACAGAAAACAGTTAACATCATAAAATCTATGCCCCTACCAAATTTCACAAGGATTGGTTAATTTTTGTTCGACTTATGGCGTTAAAAGTATCCTAGACAAATTAAATGAAAAAGGGCGGAGCCACGCCCATTTTGAAATTTTCTTTTATTTTTGTATTTTGTTGCACCATATCATTAGTGGAGTTGAATGTTGACATAATTTACTTATATACTGTAAAGATATTAAATTTTTTGTTAAAATTTTACTTTAAAAAAATTTTTTTTTTAAAGTGGGCGTGGTCCTTCTCCGATTTTGCTAATTTTTATTAGGCGTACACACAGTAATAGGAGTAACGTCCCTGCTAAATTTCATCATGATATCTTCAACGACTGACAAATAACAGCTTGCAAAATTTTAAATTACCATCTCTTAAAAGTGGGCGGTGCCACGCCCATTGTCCAAAATTTTACTAATTTTCTATTCTGCGTCATAAATTCAACTCATCTACCAAGTTCCGTCGCTTTATCTGTCTTTGGTAATGAATTATCGCACTTTTTCGGTTTTTCGAAATTTTCGATATCGAAAAAGTGGGCGTGGTTATAGTCCGATATTGTTCGTTTTAAATAGCGATCTGAGATGAGTGCAAAATTTCATCAAGATACCTCAAAATTTACTCAAGTTATCGTGTTAACGGACGGACGGACGGACATGGCTCAATCAAATTTTTTTTCGATCCTGATTATTTTGATATATGGAAGTCTATATCTATCTCGATTCCTTTATATATGTACAACCAACCGTTATCCAATCAAACTTAATATACTCTGTGAGCTCTGCTCAAATGAGTATAAAAACTGTATTGCACTATTCACGTAAGCGTGCCTTTCAGGTTATCAGCTCATTTAGTTGTTTTTTTTTTTTTTACTCTGTGTAGAAAACGGCGGCCACCGTGGTGTGATGGTAGCGTGCTCCGCCTACCACACCGTATGCCCTGGGTTCGCACCCCGGGCAAAGTAACATCAAACTTTTAGAAATAAGGTTTTTCAATTAGAAGACAAATTCTAAGCGGGGTCGCCCCTAGGCAGTGTTTGGCAAGCGCTCCGGGTGTATTTCTGCCATGAAAAGGTCTCAGTGAAAACTCATCTGCCTTGAAGATGCCGTTCGGAGTCGGCATAAAACATGTAGGTCGCGTCCAGCCAATTTGTAGGGAAAATCAAGAGGAGCACGACGCAAATTGGAAGAGAAGCTCGGCCTTAGATCTCTTCGGAGGTTATCGCGCCTTACATTAACTTTATTTTTAGTCCAGAAAACCAAAATTTTAGGGCGCGGTTTTTCTGTGGTAGTTTAAACTATAGTTAAATTAGGCAAGAGTTTTCCCATGACACTTTGGCCCCTTAAACTAATATGAGCACTAAAATTTCATATAAATGTGAAAGTGGCAAGGTTACACTTACTTACTAAAATGTCGTCCAGCAAAGGTGCACAGGTCGCTTTTTCTTTGAGCCAAGTGGCGCCAATTGCTCATTTTAAGGGAATTTGAACCATTTTACCTGGTTTCTCCAGCGGTGTGGGGGCCGCACTCTTTCTTTGCTTCTATAGGTGAGGTCCAATAAGAATACATTTTGCCTGGCGCATCATCTTTCATTCGCATAACATGGCTTAGTCAGCATAGTCGTTGTTTTTTTATTTGCTGGACTATGTTGGTGTCTGCATAAAACTCCTACAGTTCATAATTAAATCTTCTTCGGTACTCGCCGTCGCTGACGCATAGAGGCCCATAAATATTTCGAAGAGCTTTTCTCACGAACACTTCAAGAACCGTCTCATCTGAAACTGATTTTAAACTGGTACTGACAACCAGCTTTTAGCTTACCCCAGGAGTGCAAGTTAAGCGACAACAGAGGCAGTTTTACCGGAAGTTTAGGAAAGAAGTCGAATCCATAGCGACCGATTCCGACAAGTTCTCGCTATATTATCGGCGGCAAATTATAACATCATGCTATCGTTATCGTTTGTTATCAGCTTGTTATCGCCGCTGGGTCGATGGGTTGTTATTGCTTTTCTATATGCTCATAGTAGCCGGGTTACCGATGTGTCATCGATTTTGTAATGAAGCTTTATTGGTGTTTTGAAACAAACCAACAAGCTAACGATATAAATTGGTAACACTCCGATAAAAAATGACTTACTTTTCCATTTCAAATCAACAACATTGTGATAACAAATCGATAGCTTTTCTATAAATAATCGAAAATATGTTTAAAAATCGACAACTCTTATATACAAAATCGATAAATCGTCGAACGCATTTTGATAAATAACGGATTACTTTTCGATGATAAATCGTTAGCAAACAGATAACTCGTCGATAAAAACCGAAATTTTTTTTCGATATGCCTCGTGGATATCACACCTACGATAAACAGAAAACAAACCTGAGTATAACAATCCGATAACTCAGCGATAACAACCCGATATCACTTTTACAACAGCACGCTGGTTTCAGCCATTTCTTCGGTTTTTATATCCAATATTTCCTTTACTTTCCTCTCTCTTTCTTTTTTCGTTTCCTCTTCTTTCCTGTTAACAGGCAGGTACTTTTCGTGCATTCAAAAGTTTTGAAATCGTTAAATATATGATCCTAACGTTTCACTGTTCACGCATCTTTCTAATCTGAACTGAGATGGCCTTCTATGTTGATTTCGTAGAACACACTTTGATACCAATCGATAGGCTTTCCACCTCACCTCTTCCATGCTTGAACAACTCGGATCGTAATCCAACGTTTTCGGCGCCTTATTATATCTGACGCGGCCGCCGTTGTGTGGTGGTAGCGTGCTCTTCCTACCACACCGAAGGACTTCGGTTCAAGTCTCGGGCAAAGCAACGTATACATTTTAGAAACAATTTGTTTGAAAAAAGTTGTTGCAAGCGGGGTCAGTAATTTGGCAAACGCTCCGAGCGATTGTATGAAAAGCTTCTGAGCTAAAACTCATCTCCCTTGCAGATGCCGTTCGGGCATAAAACATGTAGATCCCATCCCGCATATTTGTAGGAAAAATTAAAAGATTCACGAACCAGGTTGGAAGTGTAACTCGGCCTAAATCACCTCGAAGGTATATAGATTGCGAAACGAAGGCCCCATCGTCCTGGTTTGGTATATCGATCTCGTCTCCATGTGAGAGCAATCAAGACATTCTCCGAAGGTTTTGGGGAGTATTACTGATGATGATGTTCCTTTGCCGAATATTGATCTGATACATTCCAGAAATTAGCACCATTAAGGTAGTAACCCGACCATATCGGGAACGATATGATATGACTTCGTCAAACCTTCTAGAATTTTGTTACCTCTTTTGACAGGCATGCCCACCGAAGGGGTATCGCAAGACCTTAGCCCGCTGAGGCTCTTCCATACCCCATACGCTGCGTAATTCGAACCCAAAGCCCTTAATTATTGTGCAGGATTTCGCGGAATTGACAGAAAGAATGTTCTAAAGTTATTATTTTCAGTCATCGTCTCCTTACCACGTCGAGTTGCAACATTGCATACCTAGCACTAATTCTTCCTACACGCCGGGTTCCTGTAATGTGCTCTGTGGAAAGTATGTCACCATTCTTCAGTTAATTTTGAGGTCTAAGACTGTTCTAATATATAAAGCTCGATAATGTGTACTCATCCGTACGTGGGTGTTATGCCATGGGGAGCAAATATTAATATCACGATTTCTTTAATCATAATCAATTTATAAATCACAAAGTGAACACAAAGAATTGAGTCATCAAAGAAAACAATAACAACAATCTGAAAACACTTTTACTAATATAAAATGATTGATATGTGCATATGCGACATTAAAATTCAGCAATATACATATAATCAGCTAATAAAATTGTTGCAATTAAAATATAAGTCCGAAACTATACACACACTCACACACACACACGCAAGCTTTTATGCAAATTTCAGAAAAAAAGAAATCTTTCATTCGCTTTGCTTTCATTTTAGCATCGTCGATCTCACTTCCACACTTATTTTTTCACTCTTCGTTTGACGAATGTGCGGACGAATAAAATATAGTAGAAATAGTTTTTTTTTTTTTTTTTGTTTTATTAACAATCTGCCAACTGCAAGCTCTTACTATTATTATACAAGTTTTATTGTTGCATGTTTTATTATTGTTTTTGTTGTTTTCGCTGTTTTTAGCTTGCTTTAGTTTGCATATTATATATATTATAAATCTCTATCGTCATGTGTGTGTGAGTGTAGCAGAGTGTTGCCATTGGTATGTGTATGTGAAAGTGGGTATGTGTTTATAAAAATAATTGTTGTTGCTGTTGTTGTTAAATAAATGGGTAGGCTTATTGAAGGGGAGGCGCAACATGATTCATAGTTGTTGGTATCATATCGATAATAAAACAAAAACAACAAAATATATTATAAAATAAAATTAATATGCATAAACAACAACAAACACTTACTAATCGTGCATTGGCAATATTCACACTCTAATAGCATTTTCTTTTCTGTTAACTTCATGTCGCACTCTCAAATTCTAACTTTTGATCTGGGTCATCTAGCGTTCTTCAAAATTGCTGAACTTGCAGGTAATGATGTCCCCTTTCTTTATTATTCTTTGGGAAATATTCCTTGAAAGGGACACATAAACTTACGAGAGAGCGGAGAATAACCAACAGGGTAACATTATTTTCAGAAAATAAAACGCCATTAGTTTATCTATAGGGTGTTTTCAGATTGTCTTTGCTGACGGTATGGGAGAATCCACAATGTAAGCGTAAGGTATCTAGATATAAGCATTTGGAAGTGGTATGTGGAGGATATCTATATATATAAACTTCAAATTATGCATGTATCCATGTATATATGTATGTAATTATTGATAGAGCTGCGTCCAAAACGGATTTATCGATCACAACCAAGTTCGAAACACCCACTAGAAAGCTTTCAGGGATGGTCATAGGCTAAAAATAATTCCGATATATGGAAGGGGCGTGGCATCTCTCATACAAATGGAATCTTTGATACTGCATAACTACGGAATGCTAGAGCATTGAAAATCAGTAAAAAGATATATGAGGCAAATTCCTAACACCACCAAGAAAATGTGGGGTGAGGAGCAATGGGGCGTGGCACCTCCCATACAGTTGGATTATTTAAGCTGCTTATCTCTAGATGTAGTAATAGTAGAATGATGATAATTGGTAAGGAGCTATAACACGTTAAGTCCTTACACCTCAAGTAAAATGACCAATTGAGCAAAATGAGGGGTGGCACCTACTTCACAAATAGTATTTTTAAGAACTATGGCTACCGTACAAATTAAGGTTATTTTAACAGCTAAAGTTTGACTGCAGAGTTGGGTTTGGCTGTTATTTCTTTTGGACGTTGAGTAACCATTAACCATTTTTCTTAACATCGGTCTATCTATGGAGTTTTTCTACTCAAAAAAAAAACAACAATACTAATAGGTTGAGTCCTTGGTCAAAATACAGGTACATATTTTTCAAACACAAAAATAATGTCAGCTTAGAAATCAAACGGACATTAACTTTTGCCAACAAGTGCTACTTTGGACTGAGGAGGCCATTGAACAGTTAAGACCTCTCTCGACGAACCAAAATTGCGTTCTACAAGTCACTCATCACACTCGTCCTGTTGTATGCTTCGGAATAGTGATGGAACGATATTTCGCTATTGGTGATTGCATCGCCGTCAATGAAAAATCGCTAATAGCGATAGTTGTTGCTATCCATATATATCAGTGATTGGCATAGCGATATTTCTTTATGAAACTATATTTTTTCATGTAGCTATATTTCTTCACTTGGTTGTGTTTGCTTTTAGCTAGTTTGCTCTTTCAGGCGACGTTATTTTGAGTTGATACTTTTATTAACGACGTTTTGATCTGGTTGGCTGCGAAAATTTGGTTGTATTAATTTATTAAAAATCCGTTTTAATACCGAGTGAAATATGAGAGCAAATTATAGTAAAACAAGTAAGGACGGGACGTCTTCAGCTGTGCCGAAAACTTCATACATTTCATGAATGGGGCTTAAAAATAATCTTATCCCGTTCGTAATCTCTAAATAATCGGATGTATAAGATAAGAAATATATAGTGAACAGATGTATATACCTAAACGATTTTTAAGATAAATATAAAATAAAAAATGGCAAAAAACCCCCTTATCTGAACGATCGGTGATATGGGATATATACTATATATAGCTCCGATCAAAGTGATTTTTTCAGAAAATCTTCTATGATATATTCAAATATATATCACTGAGATTCACGTTTATGCTTTCTAAATTAAGGGAGAAATGGCCAAAAATCTTTCTATCTGAAAGATCGGTTGTATGGGATATATACTATATATAGCTCCGATCAAAGTGATTTTTTCATAAAATCTTCTATGACACATTGAAATATATATCACTGAGTTTCACGTTTATGCTTTCTAAATTAAGGGAGAAATTGCCAAAAATCTTTCTATCTGAAAGATCGGTTGTATGGGATATATACTATATATAGCTCCGATCGAAATGATTTTTACAGGAAATCTTCTATGATATATTAGAATATATATCACCAAGTTTCACGTTTTATATTGGAAACTAAGGGAGAAATGGGAAAAAATCTTTCTATCTGAACGATCGGTTTTATGGGATATATATTATATATAGCCTATGTAATTCCTAAGTTAATACTTCTAGGCAGTAGCCGTTAGCAGTTTTATACAATTTGTGTTGATGAATTAAATAATTATAGAAATATACATCACTCGTTTTATTGTAAACAGATGTAACTCAAAATTTAAGTTTTTTGGGAGAATGCAATTCAAGTTTTGTCATATTATATGGTTGAATTCTCCGGCTAATTTCTAGGGCACTGAATTGGGTGGCTAATTTTCTGTCAAAGAATATTTTTATAATAGTTTGGAGAATTTGTTATATTTTTCCTATGCGTTTTTCATTAAAAATTAATTCACTTTACTATAAAAACATTATGCCGCCAAATACAAATTTCAGAATAAATTCATACGGAGTATTTCCGAATACATCGGTGTAGTATAAAAATAATAGTAATAAATCATGTTTATATGGTGTTATATACAGATTTATTTCGGGTTGATTCATCTTACATTTAAAAATAGAAGCATTTTCAATTAGCAAAATATATAAAACAAAGATGCAGAGACATCTATTTCCGCTAGTTTCATCTCATTGAGTGTAATTCGAGACTAAACATAATGTCGTCAGCCAGTTAATAATATTGTGTCATAATGTCTCAAAAAATTAGAATTTCACATTATATAAGTTTATATTATATCAGTTTACAGTAAAATACATATTTTTTTCTTTTTATTCCAATTTTGGTTCATATATTCTGCATACTAAACTAAATTAATGTATAACATTCAATCTATTCCGGTGAACAAACTTAAACATTCCTTATTTTATATCCAAGTATACAAATTGCAGATTCGCTTATTAAAAATAAATTAAGGCGATCGCTATAGCTGTAAAAAATAGCCGCGATTCAAAAATCGCCATATCTATTTTCACTGATAGCTCAAAATCGCTATATCGTCCATCACCACTTCGGAATCGTGGATGGTGTCGAGAAAAGATGAGATGGTACTTGGAGTGTTCGAGAGAAAAGTTCCCCGGAAGATTTATGGTTCTGTCCGTGATGCCGACCGCGAGTATCGAAGGAGGTAATATGATAAGCTATCTGAGGTGACGCAGATATGACGGTAGTGCAGAATAAAAACTCGAAGGCGCCCCTGGATAGTTATTGGTATTCGAATGGACGAAGGCGCTCCCGCCAAGAAAGAATTTCAGTCGGCACCGCAGTCTGGAAGCAGAGGCAGATGAAGACCTCCACTTAGTTGGGAGATGCTGGTTGGGGAAGACTTAACCTCCTTGCGCCAATTAATGATTATGATAGGAAAGTAATACTTACAGATTGGACGGGGCCTGGAGCAAACATCCTCTATCTCTTATTCATGTGCAATTAGGAAGAAGACAAGAAAAATATAACTATCTTGCACTCTCTTGAAGAATTAAGAAATCAAAAAATTATGTATAAACTATTTGCTCAAAGCAGCGCCGGAATACCTTTCTCGAAACAAATATACAATTAGCGCCTCAGTTAAAATATGGAAAAAAGAGTTTTCACAATTCACACATCTATACTTTCTGCTGCTTCTGAGCCACTTTGCGCCGCAGCAGCAACATCTTTGCAGTGGTGCATTTTGATACTCACTCTAGGAGAAAAGACTTACACGGTATAATCAAACAATTGTCATCTTTTCCATTTTGCTGTGATTGCTGCCTAAATTTCTTTTCCAAAAATAACAAGTAAGGAAGGTTAAGTTCGGGTGTACCCGAACATTACATACTCAGTTGAGAGCTATGGTGACAACATAAGGGAAAATAACCATGTAGGAAAATGAACCGAGGGAAACCCTGGAATGTGTTTGTATGACATGTGTATCAAATGAAAGGCATTAAAGAGTATTTTATGAGGGAGTGGGCCATAGTTTTATAGGTGGACGCCATTTAGGGATATCGCCATAAAGGTGGATCAGGGTTGACTCTAGACTTTGTTTGTACGATATGGGTATCAAACGAAAGGTGTTAATGAGTATTTTTAAAAGGGAGTGGGCCCTCGTTTTATAGGTGGTCGCCTTTTCGAGATATCGCCATAAAGGTGGACCAGGGGTGACCCTAGAATTTGTTTGTACGATATGGGTATCAAAATAAAGGTATTAATGAGGGTTGTTGTTGTTGTTGTTGTAGCAATGCTCGCCCCACCTAATAGCCGCGACCGATCACAAATTGTCATCAATATCCTCTAACGGGAGTCCAAGGAAACTTGCCGTTTCAACAGGGGTGGACCATAAGGAAAGGGGTGTTAGAGGCGTTGGTTCCACATTACAATTAAAGAGATGGTTGGTGTCATGTGGGGACACATTGCAAGCAGGGCATACATTTTGTATGTCGGGGTTGATTCTGGATAGGTAAGAGTTTAACCTGTTACAGTATCCAGAACGAAGTTGAGCAAGAGTGACACACGTTTCCCTGGGGAGTATGCGTTCCTCTTCTGCGAGTTCTGGATATTTTTCTTCAAGTACTGGATTCACCGGACAATTCCCGACATAAAGGTCCGACGCCTGTCTATGGAGTTCACCAAGGACCTGCTTGTGTTTTTCCGCTTCATACGGCTGGGTTCTCAGGTGCCGTATTTCCTCAAAATGCTTACGGAGATGACTCCTTAGGCCCCTAGCCGGTGCTGGTTCGTCAATCAGATGTCTGTTGGGATGCCCAGGTTTCTGGGTATTCAACAGAAACTGTTTGGTCAGCATCTCATTTCTCTCCCTGATGGGGAGTATTCTCGCCTCATTATGCAGATGGTGTTCTGGGGACATAAGAAGACAGCCCGTGGCGATTCTGAGAGCAGTATTTTGGCAGGCCTGTAGTTTCTTCCAGTGGGTGGTTTTTAGGCTTGGCGACCATATGGGTGACGCGTAGCACGTAATCGGCTGGCTAATAGCTTTGTATGTGGTCAAGAGCGTTTCTTTATCTTTTCCCCAGGTACTGACAGCAAGGGATTTGAGGATTTTATTACGGCTCTGAATTCTTGGAACAATTGCGGTTGCGTGCGCACCAAAATGTAGATCCTGATCAAACGTCACACCCAAGATTTTGGGGTGTAGGACAGTCGGTAGCGTAGTGCCATCGACGTGGATGTTCAATATGGTCGACATTTGGGGCGTCCATGTTGTAAATAAGGTCGCGGAAGATTTAGTCGGTGACAATGACAGGTTTCGCGAGGCGAAAAAACTGGAGAGATCAGGGAGATAGCCGTTTATTTTATTGCATAGCTCATCGATCTTTGGGCCTGGGCCTGTGGCCATTATTGTGCAGTCATCGGCGTAGGAAATGATTGTGACTCCTTCCGGTGGTGAAGGTAGCTTAGATATGTAGAAATTAAACAAAAGCGGGGATAGGACACCACCCTGTGGCACCCCTTGTTTAATTCTCCTTTGTTTTGATGTTTCGTTTCTGAATTGCACCGATGCCTGCCGACCACCCAGATAATTTGCGGTCCACCTTTTAAGACATGGGGGAAGGGTAGACCCTTCCAGGTCTTCCAGTAACGAGCCATGGTTGACCGTATCAAAAGCTTTTGATAGGTCTAACGCTATGAGGGTTTTAAAAGGGAGTGGTGGTTGTTGTATAGGTGGTCGCATTTTCGAAATATCGCCATAAAGGTGGACCAATGGTGACTCTAGAATTTGTTTGTACAATATGGGTATCAAAAGAAAGGTGTTAATGAGTATTTTAAAAGGGAGTAATCCTTAGTTCCATAGGTGGACGCCGTTTTGAGATATCGTCATAAAGGTGGGCCAGGGGTGACTCTAGAATTCGTTTGTGCAATATGGGTATCAAACGAAATGTGTTAATGAGTCTTTTAAAAGGGAGTGGGCCTTAGTTCTATAGGTGGACGCCTTTTCGAGGTATCGCAATAAAGGTGGACCAGGGGTGACTCTAGACTTTGTTTGTACGATATGGGTATCAAAAGAAAGGTGATAATAAGTATTTTAAAAGGGAGTAATCCTTAGTCCCATAGGTGGACGTCGTTTCGAGATATCGCAATAAAGGTGGACCAGGGGTGACCCTAGAATTTGTTTGTACAATATGGGCATCAAACGAAAGGTGTTAATGAGTATTTTAAAAGGTGGACGCCGTTTCGAATTATCGCCATAAAGGTGGGCCAGGGGTGACTCTAGAATTCGTTTGTGCAATATGGGTATCAAACGAAACGAGTTAATGAGTATTTTAAAAGGGAGTGGGCCTTATTTCTATAGGTGGACGCCTTTTCGAGATATCGCCATAAAGGTGGACCAGGGGTGACTCTAGAGTGAGTTTGTACGATATGGGTATCAAATTAAAGGTATTAATGAGAGTTTTAAAAGGGAGTGGTGGTAGTTGTATATGTGAAGGCGTTTTAAAGATATCGACCAAAATGTGGACCAGGGTGACCCAGAACATCATCTGTTGGATACCGCTAATTTATTTATATATGTAATACCTGCCAAGATTTTAAGGGTTTTTTATTTCGCCCTGCAGAACTTTTTCATTTTCTTCTACTTAATATGGTAGGTGTCACAACCATTTTATAAAGTTTTTTCTAAAGTTATATTTCGCTTCAATAAAACAATCCAATTACCTTACCATGTTTCATCCCTTTTTACGTATTTGGTATAGAATTATGGCATTTTTTCATTTTTCGTAATTTTCGATATCAAAAAAGTGGGCGTGGTCATAGTCGGATTTCGTTCATTTTTCATTCCAAGATAAAGTGAGTTCAAGTAAGCACGTGAACTAAGTTCATTAAAGATATGTCGATTTTTGCTCAAGTTATCGTGTTAACGGCCATGCGGAAGGACAGACGGACGACTGTGTATAAAAACTGGGCGTGGCATCAACCGATTTCGCCCATTTTCACAGAAAGGAGTTAACGTCATAAAATCTATGCCCCTACCAAATTTCAAAAGGATTGGTTAATTTTTGTTCGACTTATGGCGTTAGAAGTATCCTAGACAAATTAAATGAAAAAGGGCGGAGCCACACCCATTTTGAAAATTTCTTTTATTTTTGTATTTTGTTGCACTATATCATTACTGGAGTTGAATGTTGACATAATTTACTTATATTCTGTAAAGATATTGAATTTTTTTTGTTAAAATTTTACTTAAAAAAAAAAAATTTTTTAAAAGTGGGCGTGGTCCTTCTCCGATTTTGCTAATTTTTATTAAGCGTACACATAGTAATAGGTGTAATGTTCCTGCCAAATTTCATCATGATATCTTCAACGACTGCCAAATTACAGCGTGCAAAATTTTAAATTACCTTCTTTTAAAAGTGGGCGGTGCCACGCACATTGTCCAAAATTTTACTAATTTTCTATCCTGCGTCATAAGTTCAACTGATCTACCAAGTTTCGTCGCTTTATCTCTCTTTTGTAATGAATTATCGCAATTTTTCGGTTTTTCGAAATTTTCGATATCGAAAAAGTGCGCGTGGTTATAGTCCGTTATCGTTAATTTTAAATAGCGATCTGAGATGAGTGCCCAGGAACCTACATACCAAATTTCATCAAGATACCTCAAAATTTACTCAAGTTATCGTGTTAACGGACGGACGGACGGACATGGCTCAATCAAATTTTTTTTCGATCCTGATTATTTTGATATATGGAAGTCTATATCTATCTCGATTCCTTTATATATGTACAACCAACCGTTATCTAATCAAATTTAATATACTCTGTGAGCTCTACTCAACTGAGTATAAAAATGAGTAAAAAATTCTTGTAATTCATTAATCACCATTCGCACATACAACGAACACGTTTTGAAACTTATTACTGTACTAAGTATGAGCAATTTTCGTTCTATGAAGCACAAAACTCGCATTAAAATTTTTGTTTTTAATAGAAACCAAACACTGTATGGGACACCCTTTATAAACAGACGCATATTGAAATCATATGAGATCTTTCGCACGGGGGGCTGGGCTTGGCTTCAAAAGGCAACAACAAAAAACGCAACATTAATATGAGCGCAAAAAAGTCATCTGACTCAAGAGGAGAATTGGGATGCCGTCTAAAGCACTTATGTTTTTGTCTGACGAGTGGAAGAAATTTTCAACTTAAACGAAAAAACAGAGAGCGAAACTCTTTATCACACGTATATAAAAGAACAGCTGAAAAGAGTAATTAATATTTTCTTATTATGCACTAAAAACTCTTCTTTAACAATATATTTTCTCAACTACCGAATTTCTTAACACGTCGCAGTTTTTCATCTCTTTCAACCAAGTATACTCTCTGCATCCGGCGAATTCACAAAACATAAGCTGTTGCCTGCAAGGTGTTTCATTGCCAATCGTTCACACTAGTTTATATGAGTTAATTATTTAAGTGTGTGTGTGTGTATTGGTTTTGTTTACTTGCTGCAACTGCTTGCAGTTATAATCAAAGTACCAATGCGTGTGTTTATGTGTGCGTGAAATTGCATTCATTCGCGTGAATGTGTGCGTGAGAGTTGACAGAGACCTGGAACGTTGTTGAAGGCACATGTAGCAAAGCGACGTTCACTGCCGCACTCGCTTTTCACCAAAAGGCACTAATTAACAGAGTATTCGTATGAGAACGGTTCTGACTCACTTGCTCACAGGTATGGGAGAAGATTTATGCTCTCGCATTTTTCTTAATATCTTTGAAAATATGCGTTTCATCAGCGCAGTGCCACCAGCTGCAGTCTGTGGGTGGCTTTTGAATACGTGTAAGGAGTATTGAAGTTTTTAGTCAGAAAAGCAATAGGAGAATTTCGATTAGAACTACTACCGAGGAGTTTTTGGAAATTAGCGGCGTGGGTTTTTTTTGATATGGGATATGAAAATTGAAAACGGGCATATTAAAATAGAGATCTCATTTATCTCATTCACTAACATTTTATAGTTCGCAATTGACTTAAGAAATTTGAGATATACTAGAAGCTAAATGCAAAACTTCTAGCGATGACACTTTGAGGAAATATAACAAGAAAACCTCTTTTCTGACAAATCGGTTGTTTGGATGAAATATGCTATAGTGGTCCGATCCGGTACCTATTAATATCTATTCCGACACCAAAATATACCCGCTAACAAAATTTTATTAAGATATCTCAAAAATTGAGAGAGTAGTTTGGGTTCAAACAGACGGAGTTACGGACGGACAGACCGACATGGATAAATCAACTCAGAAAGTCATCCTGATCAATTCGGTATACTTATTGGTGGGTCTTTCTCTTCTTCTTTAAGGACGTACAATTTTGAGATTCGTAACAAGCTTAGTATACCATTTCATTTTCATTAAAGATATAAGAAACTACGGAAGGACTCATCGCGGAAAGTTAAAATGTTAGTATGATATATTTAACTTTGTTTAAGGAACACCCCACTTGTTACTCTCCCAAAGTTTTTACAACTTAACCTCTTGTCATAATAAAGATCTCTTGTCATAATAAATAAGTTCGATGAAAATTAAATATTCGAATTCCGTTAAAATGTTTTAATTTTATTGTATTACATTACTGAGTTTAAATTAAAAGCCTACCCTAACAAGCAAAAATTATGTTCGGAAAGTCTCGTAGTTAATGCCGCTAAAGTTTGGATGATGACAGCATCACACTATGTCACAAAGAAAGTTAACGTGCAACTCGATTGGTGATCAAATCTCACTACGAACATTTTGATTTTTACTTCCTTTATATTAGGTCGGTTGAATGTTTGTCCGCTTTTCATACAAATCTTGCAATCGATTTTTAAGTAACATCTTATTGAGCTAAAAACGTGAAACTTTACACATAGGTTAGAACACCGTGACAATGCAACAAAAGGGGAAAAATCCGCTAGGTGGCGCACGGATCGAAATAATTAACGAATTTGAAAATTTTCAAGCCAGCTTTTAATTAACTTCTCGATGAGCTAGAGACTTGACATTTCAAACTTAATTTACAGGTCGATGACTCGATACAGAAAGATTCGCTAGGGGCGCACGGGATGAGATTTTAGAAAAATCGTACGAAACGGAGGGAATTTTGGGATCGATTTTTATGTAAGTTCTCATTGAGCTAGAACTGTAAAACTTCATAGATAGGATAAGAAGCCGAGAAAATTTAAGAAAAGGAGAAAAAAAATTCCGTTAGGTGGCTCACGGATCGAAATATTTAGAAAAGAATTTGGAAATTTGGTGAAAAATCGTACGAAACCGAGGGAATTTTGGGATTGATTTTAAAGTAACTTCTCATTGAGCTACAAACATGAAACCTCAGACAGGTTAAGACATCGTGACAAAAGAACAAAAGGAGAAAAAAAATGCCGTTAGGTGGAGCACGGATCGAAAAATTTAGATAATAATTTAGAAATTTGGAACCGGGTTTTGAGTAACTTCTCGATGAGCTAGACGCTAAAAATTTAGACCGTAATTCAGAGGTCGATGACAACCGCTGACACAGTACAAAAAGTTTCGCTAGGAGGCGCACGGACTGGGATTTCGAAAAATCAAACGGAACGGAGAGAATTTCGGGTTTAATTTTAAGTAAGTTCTCATTGAACTACAAGCGTAAAACAGATATGTTAAGACGTCGAGAAAATGTAAGAAAAGGAGAAAATAAAAATAAAATAAAAAAAATGTAAGCACTTCTTTTATATAAATCAGCGGAAAATATCTCCTTATATAAAGACATATTCTTGATAAACTTTGATTTTTAAATTTTGACATAGAAATTGTAAAAATATTTATGAGAAGTAAAAATATAAAGGTGGAGCGCAATTGATTGACTAATAATATCTCCTTTCCTACCAACTCTCCAATCCAAGTAAGTTGCGCTTCCCTTTTATATTTTTACTTCTCATAAAAATTTTTGCAATTTCTGTGTCAAAATTTAAAAATCAAAGTTTAAGCAAGAATATATGTACTGCTGCAACAACGACAACAGCAAGAATATGTCTTTGTATAAGGACACATTTTTCGCTGATTTTTGTCCATTTATATAAAGGAAGCGCTTAAATTTTTTTTATTTTATTTTTTTTTTCAATTTGGAGGCCTTTGTTTGGAACTCAGAGAAGCAAGGTGGGACTACTTTGAAGATATTATTAGGTAAAAGATGCGAATTTCTTTTTCGAAAGGCAAGGCGTTGAGAGGATTTCGTTTGCAGCTAGCCTGAAAATATTGACCGCTAGCTAAAAATTTTGACTTTGAAGTTCAGAAATTATACAAAACAGAAATACTAGAAAAGGGATTCAACTGGGTTTAATGGAGACAATTAAACTCGGATATCAACATAAAAGGCAATCGGCGGGCGACCATGAGCTACCTGTCACTTTTGTGGTCGTCACATCACGTCAAAGGGTGACGTCGTAATTGTTGCCAACTTACTACCTCTAATTTACGAAATACTTGATTTACTTAGGGGACTCCAGTTACTCTGGATCAACTTCGATCTGAATACTGTAACATATTAAACTCTTACTTACTAGGATGCACCTAAAGTTAACGTAGTCGGGAAGCGTATTTGTGTAGCAAGAGCCATCATATTTACTACTTGTTGAGGCAAACTCTGCCAACAATAACAATAGTCTGCCGTTCTAGGTCTTGATAATAATTCCAAGTGTGGATATGCGGATAAGGCAGATATTATCGATGTCGTTAAAAAACAGCATCATAATACTTTGAGTACTTATTTTAGTTTTTCGTTACACTCATTTGTCCTCGACGCCAACACAAAGTTTTAGAGGACCTAGCTTAGTGAACTGAATATTTAAGCTCGCAAAGGCCGCGTAAAGCGAAGCGTGTCGGGACGAGTACAGGGATCTACTGAGGATCTACAAGCGTGAAATTACCAGGGCGAAGAGATACTCATGGAAAAGTTTCTGTACGGACATAGAGTGCTCCAGCGAAACAGCAAGGTTGAAAAAAGTCCAAGCAAAGGGGAACATAGTCCAGGGACTAGTAAAGAAAGAGAACGGGGAATGGTCACGTAATAGTGAGGAATCCCTGGAGATGCTTCTCGATACACATTTCCCATCGGGAGACGGTTTAGAAGAGCCAGCAGACATCACTCACACTTCGATCACGGAGCTAGTAGTGCCGGGCTTGGTGACCGATACCAAGATCGAGTGGGCGGTGAATACGTTTTCTAAGTTTAAATCGCCGGGCCCAGATGGTATATTTCCGGCCATGCTACAAGTCTCAAGTATGGCGGTCGTGGAATGGCTTAAAATAATATTCGATGGGTGCATAAGACTGAATCATGTACCGCACTCTTGGAGAACTGCTCGTGTAGCTTTTCTACCAAAGGCGGGGAAGATCGGTCACGTGTATCCCAAAGACTACAAACCCATTAGCTTAACATCATTTCTGCTCAAAACCTGCGAGAGGCTGATAGATTTGTACATAAAGTCCAACGTGGATGAAAAGCTGCTCTCCACAACACAGCATGCGTACACCAAAGGCAAGTCGGTAGACACCGCATTGCATAGGGTGGTAATAAGCATAGAGAAATCCCTGGAATATAAGGAGTAAGCTCTCGGAGTCTCCTTGGACATTGCCGGGGCTTTCAATAATGTTGCAAAATGGGCGATTATGGATGGTCTTAATTACATTGAAGTACATCCTGCCTTAATCAGATGGATCGGCTGCATGTTAAATTGCAGAAATATTACATCAAAATGGGGATTGTACGAGGCCACGAAATCAGTGGACAGGGGCACGCCGCAGGGAGGTGTGCTATCACCTCTGCTGTGGACGCTGGTCATCAACCAACTGCTCAGGCAATTCGATGAGGGACCCGTAAAACTTACGGCTTACGCAGATGACGTTGCAATTGTTATAAGTGGAAAGTGCCTTCCAACGATTAGTTCTTTGATGGATCGGGCGCTTCGGGATATTCATACCTGGGCATCTAATGTCGTGTTGAAAGTCAATGCGGAGAAGACGGATATGGTACTGTTTACAAAGAGGTACAAGGTCCCAAATTGGACCAGGCCTAAGTTAGGAGGGGTGACCATACAGGAGAAACCTTGCACAAAATATCTAGGGATCATCCTAGACAGTAAGCTGTCATGGAAGCTCAACCTAGAGGAGAGGGTTAAGAAGGCCTCAACGGCACTTTATGCATGTAAAAGAATTCTTGGGTGTACGTGGGGTCTATCGCCCTCTCTTTCTCATTGGGTTTTTACAGCGATTGTATGGAGTTCTTGTTTGGTGGAAAGCCACACAAAAAACAACATACCTCAAAAAATTAGAGTGGGTATGCAGACTATCGATGCTTAGCATTACGGGAGCCATGAAGATAACCCCGACGGCTGCACTGTATGCCATTCTGCACATCCCACCTGTAGACCTGGTAGCAAAGAACAAAGCGTTAACGACCGCAACCAGGCTCGGTGCTTCTGGGCAGCTTGAGCACCGACCATATGGCCATAGTAGTATAGCGTCATAAATCACAAGACGAACAAACTACATGATTCCCTATCTGCGCTTCGAGGGAGATCTTAAGGTCACAATAGAGGTGGACGGTTGGCGCAAGTGTGCGCAAATGACGGACGAGGCGATACATTTGTACACCAATGGTTCCAAAGTAGTGGAAGGAGTAGGGTCTGCGGTATACTGCGCTGATCCGGAAATAAGCAGATCCTACAGGCTGCCGGATTACTGTAGCGTTTTCCAAGCGGAAATATTAGCCGTAGCCGAAGCAGTAGAAACCCTGGAAGAGAATAGCTTAAGCTGCAACCGTGTTAACTTTATATTGACAGTCAAGTAGCAATTAAGGAAATAATCTTGCATAGCACAGAATATAAATGCGTGTTAGAGTGTAAGCAGTCTCTGGAGAGAATCGGGACAGGGAGAAGCATACAACTATATTGGGTCCCAGGGCATATGGGAATAGATCGGAATGAAAAAGCGGACGAACTAGCTAAAAAGGGCGCATCCCTTGAAGCTTGCTACGTATATGTTCCAATCAGATTGGGCGAGATTAAGCGAAGGAGTGGGGTGCACATGATCGTCCAAGCGGGAAAGGCGTGGGTTCAAGCGCGGGGCTGTAAAGTGTCGAAGATTATGTGTAGGTCTTACAACCTTAGACTAACACAGTTGCTTCTATCATTAAAAAGAGAGGACTGTAGACTCATGACGGGTATTCTGACTGGACATTGTCTTCTGGCGTCACATGCCTTTAAATTAGGCTTGGTCAGTCATAGCAGATGTAGGAAGTGCGATTTGGAGGAGGAAGTGATCGAGCACGTTCTGTGCTCGTGCCCTGCACTTGCCAGGTTAAGACTCCAGCTATTAGCAGTGATACAGCTGTCAGATCTAGAAGCATCAAGTGGCTTAAGTCCTAGGAAGCTTCTAGTATTTGCCAAGAGGACGGAGTTATTTTATAACATAGGTCCTGGTTTTTGATAGGGTTTTTCAGTTTGGTCGTTAAAACAAACTTCTGGTAACACTACGGACTCAATCAGTCTATGTGAGGTCCTCATGGACCGGCCAGTTCAACCTACCTACCTAGCTTAGTGTACATCACGCATACATACATAACAATACGGCCACTCCATTACATGTATATGGCTATGTTATACAAATAAATTAAAACTACACTCCTTCGAGATAGCTAAGAGCATGAGACCAAAAAAAAAAACAAGCCAACTCGTCCTACCTACCGGCAGGTTTAGATTGATGGCGAATATTGAAAATCCTCAAAAACTAGCAGTTTTCACACTGCGGAGCCTTTAATCTATCTTACTTTGATCATTCGTTCTACAGTGACGTTTGAAGTAAAGAACACACCAAAAACTCAGTAAAGTAAGACATTAATAGTGAGGATAGAAAAGATCATATCCGTAGACGGTCAATTAACTCGTATGTGCAGCTACCCTTAGCAGGTATAGAAGGAAATTATTTCCGAATCGGAGCATCTTCATTCATTCCATAAAATTTACCTAAAGCAGGGAGTTAATTTTGTTTATCACATCAGACGATACTCGCATATTCCATAAGCTTTTCCTCACAAATACTACATTAGCTATTGATGATGCCCATAATTCGGAATGACGTTAGTGAGTGACTCAAAAAGCTTGATTTTCATTCGCCAATAAGGGGCTTTCCTTATCGGTTGCATACTCAGTCAGTGAAGCACGTATTGGCTAAAGGTTTGCTCCGCCAGATTTGTGGGTTAAGATTTTGTTTTGCTGATATCCAAGTAAATGAATTCCTTCTCAGTTTCGAGATTGTATCTGGATTGTTCTTTAGTGGATAAGTGCTGTTGCTAACTCTTAGTGGGTTGGTACCTTGTATGATATAAAACGATACTGAGAGGTCCTTTCAAGTTTTTTTGAGCTTCTGGTGCTACCAAACATCACCTGAAACATCTGTCATGAAAAAACTGATCCCTACATAGATTTTTGTTTTTTTTTTTCACTGAAACCCTCAAAGTCACTGCTGAGGATTATACCGTCTTTTAAAATTTTAAAGCACCGTGTTCAACAGACACCCATTTTAGCCTCCAAATTTTTCCAAGAAAATCCGAATTTATACGCATATATAGTCACCAGATTATAAGGATACGCACCCAATTCTACTATCAACAAAATAAAGAAGAAAAACTTTCTCGTTGCCAGAAATGGAATGTTCATAAAATAAAGCGAAACATGTGCAAATACAAAATCCAAAAATGCATGAGTGCAGTCATCACCCAAAATGCACCACTTGTCATTAGCCGATTGAGTGTGAGAAACAAGAGACGCCAAAAAGGACCCACCATCACAAACCAAAAGCAAATGAAATGCAGCAGACCGCACGCTAACAGGAACAGTAGAGAACAGCTATTGAGAAAATTATAGAAACATTGAAACTTGCCTAACACACAAAAGCAACAAATGCAAGCAAAAGAGGTCAGCGTGCTGGATGAATATAACAAGAAGCATAACTAGGATATCATCTCTGCATAGCAGAGACACATAAACAACACGGCTCATATGGTTCCTACGGCTGTCAGCGCGCTCTATGCACACACTCAAGAACGCAGACCCTCTGTGTGGCAAAAAAAAGCAGGGCGCCCAAAAATGCGAAAATTTTTGGCAACGAAGCAGTAAAGTAAGCACTCAACAACACGCTGACACTAGAGCAATTTGTGGGTGGTGGGCGGGAATGTTGCCATCGGTGATTGTGAGCGCAAGTATCCGTGCATAAAAATATGTTTTCCTATTTCACTTACGAGATGGTGTTGTTAAGTCACGATTAGTAGAACGATATGCCGAAGGAAGCAAACGTAGAAGGGTTGTTACTAATCGTTCACAATGCGTGCGTTCAAATGCGATGATGGGTATTCGTGAGAGGAAAAATATGAGGCGCACACATAGACGTATATGAAGCAATACACTTAGGACACTGGCACACGTGCACGTCAATATATTTATATGAGGGCGTTGAAATTCCTTTAGACGGAAAACGGCTCCCTCGTTGGCACCTATAAAGCGCGCGCCACGCAATTGTGTGCGTACATGAATAGCGCGCTGCGTGTGTGAGTAGCAATACTAAAGTGATTGCAACGACATTGTGTAAGTGCGGCATATTGCAAAACACACATACAGAGAACAGCACGTTGCAAAATGCGTTTTATGTGCACTTCATCTCTTTGTACGTAAGAAAGTAGGTAAACGCGCGCGCCTAAAGGGAGCATATGATTTGGGAATAAGCTAGAAACTAATTTGAATAGTTGTTGTTCCACATTTGGAGATAGCGCGCGGGCGCGTTCTACATAGATATTCTTGCTGTCGCACCACCAATCAACAACGCGTGCCTTTCAGGGAAACGTTAGTGAATTTCGCGTTTTAGGCCTACATTGTGATTAGGTTGCATATGTATGAGTAATGCAGTATTGCAATAAAGAACCCAACGTCAACTGCAGCACTTTAAATAATAGTCAATGTGTAGTTGTAGTGACGACGTTATTCTTATTCCAACGGCAATGGTCATACAATCAACCCTTCGCGAAATAGTTTACATATGCGTTTACAGTTGCAGTTATTGTAAGTATTAGTGTTGGTTTTTTTTTTAGTTAGATGAACCCTTCGTTGATATGAGCATTGCGTAGACGTCGCCTTTCAGCACCTATCAATTTGTAGACCTATCGCATGAAAATAAAATTGAGAAGCCTAAGATCTAAATGGAAAGTAGGTGGCTTTCTCGATACACTCTCTCTCAGCATGTCGTTTACTTTGGAATTTTCGTAAAGGGACCTTGTTGCATTTACTTTGTTTTATTTGGTGTTATTGCTTGGAACAATCTTAGCTCGTAATTCGTTATTATTTTGTTTTTTTTTGTAACTATCAAGTAAACTAGAAAAATTTGATGAATACCGTCAATATATGTACAAGAGCAAGTGGACAGCGGAATTTCAAAGTCTTTATATTTAAAACGCATATTATCTCTGTCGCGAAATACTTGTGTGGATCGATACAATCGCGTGCGAGCGTAAAGTTTAAACCAAGGGTGACGCAATAGTTATTTTGGCTCCTAATGGCTCCCAACAACATCACTTTAGCTCCGGCTCGATCCCAACAATAACCAAATTGATTTCGGTAAAATAGCACAGAAATTAATCACAGCGTTGAAAGCGCCATTTATATCCACATTGTACAACTAGAAACTATACATATTTACACGATTACAAAGAAACTTTTCGATGAATGTCTAACTATCAGAAATAGGTAGGAGCCATAGTGGTAAAAAAAAATTTTAAATTCGTAAAAAAGGGAGCGTTATTTTTATGAATTCAAAAGTGGAATAGGCAGATCTGGACCAACCGTAGCATGTGTGTTTGTTTTAAGTAACTGAGCGTAGGCCCCCGAAGTGTTGTAGTGATAACGGTGAGAAAAGGCCAAACTCATGGTGCAGGTTTAGAATACTTTTCCGGCACACATTACGGAAAAATTGGAGAAAACCAACGCCGCGGCTCATCGCGAGTTTCCTCAAGTATTATTGTGGTATTGTGTAGAGATACCACATACCATTTAATCGGGCCGTGTTCCAACGCCACTTATATTATTTTTGTTAATACCATATTAAGTTACTACCCTATCAAGCCATTCCCACGACAGTTCTGAATGCAGCATTTTGGCAGGCCTGCAGACTTTTCCAGTGTTTTGTTTAGACCAGCGACCAGATTGGTGACGCTTAGCACATGAGCGGTCGGCCAATTGCTTTATTAGTTGTTAGCAGCATTTCTTTATCTTTTCTCAAAGTGCTGCCGGCAAGCGAATTGAGGATTTTCTAGCGAATTTGTACATTAGATATAAATTCTGAGGCATGCACCTTGAAGGTAAACGTGCTATCAACGTTACATCTTAGGCTGATGCTTAATTTTATTGGAGCAAAAAACTTTTGCAGTTGCAAATCGATTTTTTATCGAACAAATATCGATTTTTTATCAAAAGGTCGTTTCGCTATGGAAAAAGGGTCGATTTGTTATCCAAAACTTATAGATTTATTATCGCGTCTATCGATTTGCTATCGAAAAATGTCGATCTGTTATTGGATATTTTTCGATCCGTTATTGAAAGTTTTTTCGATATCTTTATAACAAATAGACAATTTTTTTATTACAAAACTTTTTTTTATGGCTAATCAATAACAAATCGATAATTTTTCGATAGTAAACCGACAATACGTAGATAAATTTTAGATAGCAATACGATAACACGCCGATAGATCTCGATGTCAAACATTTACCGTGTTAATAATAAGAGATAACAGGCCTATCGTTTTTAGTTTTGATATAAAAAATGTCTCAAACAAATCCTAAACGGTTCCAAGGTGATGGAGAATAAGCGCTAATATAATCTCGAAATTATCTATAAATAGCTACGAAATGATCTCAAATGATTCCATAGTGCTCTCAAAAATGAAATGACCTAAAAATTTTCCCGGAAATATTCCCTGCTTGACCCTAACATATATGCAAGAATGCATAAAATTAAAGGTCAAAATTGAATACTCACTCCTTTCTTTTTCTTGGAAATCGGATTTTATTTGTGATACACCGAAACTCTTTTTCTTGTTAACCTTTAAATGCAATCACCCAAAGAGTCTTGAAAACGTTGCGATTTGGCTCTATTTTCCTTTGAATGAAGGTTTACATATCGTTTACGTTGTCCCCGCTCGGACGCCAATTATATTACATCTGATCACAGCATGAGTATGGCTGAGCAGTGAAAACCAAGGCCACGTATCCATAGAGATTGTTTTGCCAATGCCGACGCTGAGGTTATATGAAATATATAGAATAATTGAAGTTAACTAAAGTGTCTTGTGTCGTGTTCCAGCTCGGTCGCCACTTAAACGATTTCTAACTACGTAGTAAAACGATAATTATGTCGATAGGTTTGTCTACTAGCCATGGTTTCAATTACGGTTTTCACAGATGCATTCCTGATTAGATTAACTCGATGGGACTGCAAACAGAAATTCAACCAGACAGTATCAGATCAATCTTAAAGCATGTCGTCAGATACTACAGGAAGGAGTTCATTTATCTATTTTTTTTCATATTCTGAATTAAAATGCTGATGATGTCAGGATAGACGTGATTTCGAGCCCATAGTTTCGTTTAAACCTATAAGAGGTACATATATCGTTGATTTCTTTCCTTTTGAACAAACTTCATATTTGCACTCTAGAATCCATGATCTGCAGGCGCTAGGGAGTTCTGAGAGTATAAGCGAGCTATATGAAAGATCTTAGAACACACGTTAGTGCACGAAAAAAATACGCCATTCATCACCCAAGCAGCAGTAATGGCCTCAAAGTCGTAGTCCACCCACAAAATGCAAGATTAAAAAACTCTCCTTGTGCAAAACGCTGTTGCTGTCAATGGGAAATAGGCATAGACGCAAAAGCCGACGGTAAATGCGAGAAAAAATGCGCTGTTAATATTAGTGCCCAAACTAAAATGCAAAGTCAATAGAAATACACAACTACAAAACAACGTGTGAAATGGTCAAAAACAAAACCAGCAACACAACACTAATTTGGAGAAGCAACAGTAAAAGCAAGAGCAACAGTAGCACCAACGACAACTAAAATGACAGACCAACACAACGATAACGATGACGATTTCAATGACTTCGACGACGCTAATGTCGAGAACACTTACGACGACGACGACGAGGATAATACAGACGCCGACAATCGCATGCGGGCGAGAACAACAAACTACAACTACTACAAAATATTACCGGTATTGCAATTGCCGACGAGGGCGCTTGTTTTGCTATAATAATACACGGCAATAAAAAGATTCGGTACTTGCAACGAGGTAGCAAAGTCGTGTCGTACATACATTATAATTGACGTAAACTAATACAACTACATAACTTGGACATATATGTACAAATTCTACTCAGAAGTGATAGTGCAAAAACTCACAGAGGCTCAGGTGCTTGCTTTGGCTTTTTGCCTTGACTGTCAGCGCCGTTGGAGGAGCGCGCGCATATGCTTTTATACTCGCAAGTCAACGTAAAGTTGTGTATGTATGTAAATTTAAAGTGAAATGTGGCAGCAATAGAAGCAGGGCAGTGGTGGTGGCATGCAACTACTTTGGAGCACACGATGGTTACTGCTATGACTCGCTGCCGGCAGTGCTGTGCGCCTTGTCGTCTCCCCTTGTTACGTTTTCGACTTATTTGGCGTCTCTCCAATTGACGATATGAATATTGTAATAGTAGTATATAGCAACAATAACAACAAGGCATACTCGTAGAGTAAGAACACAACTACGACGTTATAACTAAGAGTGGCAACAGAAGCAGTGGAAGTTGAAGTAGAAGTAGTGGAAGTAGAAATAGCGGCAGCAGTAGCAACAGGAACTAAATTAAAGGCAAGTTGGAGTTACAATATTTTTGTGTGTAAATCGCATCTGCATGCACCTATAAACAAACTTACTTTTGTGCTTGCGTTTGCCTTGCTTGCTTACGTGAGCTTACTTACTTACGTAAGTTTTTACATACATATGTACGCCTATGGCTTATAGTGTGGCGGCCGTGGCGCGCAGACAACAGCAAACAGACAGCGAAAATTTCCCCCCAGTCAAAGTTTTCGTTTGCGATTTCACAGTGCCATTCAGTTTGGTTCAGTTTAGTTAGTTTTTCCGTAACAAAATCTGCGAAACGATTTCAGTCTAATTCAGACGGTCGTGCTGAGAAGACTTTGTTGTTGAACGTCATTACAAAAATATATATACGCATACATACATACACTAACAACATAACTATTTTACACATACGACATAAGTAGGTACGTCATACGCCACGCCGCACAACGTTACAAGCTACTAAAGTCAATAACAAAACTTAACACGCGCTCATATACAAAGTAATTAGAATACGCACATACACATTCACATACACACACACAAACGCATGGATATTCATACAAAAACAAACGTAAAAAACTGAATAATAGGCATAGCGCGCGCAAACGTCTACGCAAAGCTTGAGCGCTTGGCCCTTAAGCGTCTGAATAAAAGCTGGCTAAGGCGTTTATAAAAAAACAAAAAACAAAAACAGAAAAAATAATATTAAAAAACGCGCTACGCGAAAAAAGATACTAAAGCACGCGCAGCTTGCTAATTCAGCCGCAAGCATTACTAGCGCGTCAAGCTATTATCAGTCTGTGCGTTGTCATATGTACTACCAATCAAACTACCGCCCGGCCGGTCAACTTTCCAGCAAGTCAGCAAACCAAACAGTCAGTAAGTCGAAGCTATGAAATCAGCAGTGCAAGCAGCCAAAAGCATAACCGCAATAGGTCAAGTCGCGCGTCTATTCGCGTCGAAACGAATTGAAATGAACTGAGTTCTGTTTACATTGGGCTGCGCGTTCCGCTGTTTTGAGTGCCGATACGGTTACGCGAGTAACAAATTCTGATGTAAAACGCGCGACATCAATAAAAGAGGCAACAAAAAATGAAGCGTGCAATACAAATGCTATTTGTGGAGTATTAGTAACAATGCAACATATTTGACAGCTGTGTAATGATGTTGCCAACAACCAGCAGTGCGCGTATCAATGTGTAGCATAATCACGCTTATTCCGGTGTATATGCACATACATATTTAGCCAAAAAATAATAATATGAGCGCGTAATAGAAATTATACATTTATATATTATAAATACGTGAGTATTTGTGATGAGCGGAAATAGTTACGCACATTTTGAAAAGCAAAAGAAAAACGCTGGCACACGCACACATACAGACTCGTCAAAGAACTTCCGTTTGATTTTTATATACAAACATACAATGCCCTCTTTCTCTGTAAATGTGCGCTCGCATTGGTGTGAGTAACTTGTGTTTTGGCACAGGTGTAGTGTAACAGCGTTTGGGAGTAAATAAGAGAAGCGAGCGTTGCTTATCGGAGAGTTAGAATAAAATATTGTGTTAAATAAAAAATGAGTAATGAATTTTTAACTGAAGAGACAAAAAGTGATCGGGCATTTTTCACTCAATAAATAAATGTATGAAGTACATCCGGTTTGTCACAAAGGCACCAAGAAGTGTGGTGTGTTACAGTACTCAGTGGATGTGAACTTGTACTGGGACTTTAAATTTTTGTGGCACCCAATTGTAACGCCTAAAAGCAAGATTTATATTGGAATGATTTTCCGTAATCGTTTGTCTAATTTGATTCGTTGATAATGTGTGTCGGTGTTGTGCCGTCTTCCGTGCCATTTTAAGGTCTCCATGGGTATGATGAAAAATCATCAGCCCTGTCGGGGGAACAAAATGAACTGAAGAATAGCAAATCCTTACTAATTATTTATTTTTTGTTAGTTTTCAGCAGGGCAGATATTGATGTATACTGGAAAGGTTTTCCGTTATCCCTTGTCCAATTTTTTTGTGAAGAGAAACCCACTTTTGTGTTGTGCCATCTCAGTACAAGTTTTCCTTCTCAAACTGAATGTGTCAAATTTGGGCTAAAGACAAAGCGGGTTAAGCGTTATACTATCAACAACGCCATTTTTCCTCAAATGGTACTGAAGATGGCACAACGCGGAAATTGGTTTGTCCGCATATGAAATTTTACTATGGATGACAGGAAATTGGCCCAATATAGTAAAGTCAAACTCGAGTTATGAAGAAAATAGCTGAAAATTACGTGAATTCTTGTGCTCCTCTGCAAAAAAAAACCAAGAGATTTCGAGTTAGTTGAGCGTCTCAAATCATACTTTTTAACGCTACCATTTTTTAGCAATTGTCTTTTAAATTTTACCATTACAAAAATTTTAGAACAAGTCCTTAGGTTTAGAAGATTTCCTTACTACGTAGATTTTTGCTAGAACAATACCTAGAATTGTTGCCAAGGTTGCTGTGTATGGCGAATACGGCGATTAATTGAAAGTTGCATGGCTTTAAAAATTTTGAGACAAAATTTCAAAGAAAAACAGAAGACTACATTAATTAAATACTACCTTTATATAAATAGACCAAAAAAAAAAAAAACAAAAAATGTGTTCTTAAACAAATGCCTATGAGAAAAAAGACTATGAATGAGGAGCGCAATTGATTTTATTTTGATATATTTTTTAATTCGAAACTTTTAAGGTCATCACTATGAAGTTCGTGGAATATAAAATATTACGTCATTTAACCTCTATGCCAATCTTTTTTAAATGGTTAACACACCCAATAACTTTGGGCGAATTTCCTAACTATTTCGCTCAAAGCTTCACATATCCGAACTTTCCATCCTAGTTTGTTGTATCGTCACCGAGTTCGCAACTAAGTATGTATCAAGTTTGAAATAGATATTGCCCTAAAAGGCCAATTAAAAATCGACCAAAACATTTCAAATTTCGTGCGACATTTCAAAGTACGATCAGTGCGCCATCCAGCGAACTTTTTTCCCGGCTTCTGAACTAACTCACCGGGAAGCTGCTTAAGACCACATCGAAATATTTGGCATACGATTTCTAAATATTTAGATACTTGCGCCAGATAAGGCAAGGTTGAACTAGTCGATCAAAGGATACATACTCAATACAAAGTTTAAGAGATCTATGTACAAACTCGAAACGAACCTCCGAATATATAAAAGACTATGCGTCGTTTTGGCACTTAGGTTGTGTCAACAGCTGACTTTGAACACACACTTTCACTGCTATGCACTCAATAGAGAGGCAACGCTTTGTAAAACAAATAGAATTCAAAATTCTTACACTTTCTGTTATGTTGTCAATTGGTTTTTCCAATTTACCAAAATATGTCCTTGTATTCTTATTTTAATTTTGTTTCTTTGTTATTTTAAAAACTACACCTTTTTCAGTTTTTGTTTAGTTTAAAGTTCAGAATTTTCAGTGAAGGTCAAAAATTACAATTGAAGTTCAAAATTTTCAGAAAATTGCAATTTAAGTTCAGAATTTTCTTTTGAACTTTTTCTGAACTTCAATTGTAGTTTTCTGAAACCAAATTGAAAATTTTGGGTTTTAATTGTCACTTTCTGAACTTCAATTTTCTGAACGAAAACTGAGAAAGGTGTAAATTAATACAAAAAGCCATTCAACGTGCCAGGAAAGTTCTCAACGTACGTTATTTCAGAGTGACTCCATCGCCAAAACGATACAAAATTCGAATGTGTTTGGGACTTAAAGACTGTGACTTATTGGACATGTTTTCTTTTTATACTCAGTTGAGCAGAGCTCACAGGTATATTAAGTTTGATTGGATAACGGTTGGTTGTACATATATAAAGGAATCGAGATAGATATAGACTTCCATATATCAAAATAATCAGGATCGAAAAAAAATGTGATTGAGCCATGTCCGTCCGTCCGTCCGTCCGTCCGTCCGTCCGTTAACACGATAACTTGAGTAAATTTTGAGGTATCTTGATGAAATTTGGTATGTAGGTTCCTGAGCACTCATCTCAGATCGCTACTTAAAATGAACGATATCGGAATATAACCACGCCCACTTTTTCGATATCGAAAATTTCGAAAAACCGAAAAAGTGCGATAATTCATTACCAAATACAGATAAAGCGACAAAACTTGGTAAATGAGTTGAATTTATGACGCAGAATAGAAAATTAGTAAAATTTTGGACAATGGGCGTGGCACCGCCCACTTTTAAAAGAAGGTAATTTAAAATTTTTGCAAGCTGTAATTTGTCAGTCGTTGAAGATATCATGATGAAATTTGGCAGGGACGTCACCCCTATTACTATATGTACGCCCAATAAAAATTAGCAAAATCGGAGAAGGACCACGCCCACTTTTAAAAAAAAATTTTTTTTTAAAGTAAAATTTTAACAAAAAATTTAATATCTTTACAGTATATAAGTAAATTATGTCAACATTCAACTCCAGTAATGATATGGTGCAACAAAATACAAAAATAAAAGAAAATTTCAAAATGGGCGTGGCTCCGCCCTTTTTCATTTAATTTGTCTAGGATACTTTTAACGCCATAAGTCGAAAAAAATTAACCAATCCTTTTGAAATTTGCTAGGGGCATAGATTTTATGATGTTAACTGTTTTCTGTGAAAACGGGCGAAATCGGATGATGCCACGCCCAGTTTTTATACACAGTCGTTCGTCTGTCCTTCCGCATGGCCGTTAACACGATAACTTGAGCAAAAATCGATATATCTTTACTAAACTCAGTTCACGTACTTATCTGAACTCACTTTGTATTGGTGTAAAAAATGGCCGAAATCCGACATTGACCACGCCCACTTTTTCGATATCGAAAATTACGAAAAATGAAAAAAATGCCATAATTCTATACCAAATACGAAAAAAGGGATGAAACATGGTGAGGTAATTGGATTGGTTTATTGATGCGAAATATAACTTTAGAAAAAACTTTATAAAATGGTTGTGACACCTACCATATTAAGTAGAAGAAAATGAAAATGTTCTGCAGGGCGAAATATAAAACCCTTAAAATCTTGACAGGTATTACATATATAAATAAATTTGCGGTATCCAACAGATGATGTTCTGGGTCACCCTGGTCCACATTTTGGTCGATATCTGGAAAACGCCTTCACATATACAACTACCACCACTCCCTTTTAAAACTCTCATTAATACCTTTAATTTGATACCCATATCGTACAAACATATTCTAAAGTCACCCCTGGTCCACCTTTATGGCCATATCTCGAAAAGGCGAACACCTATAGAACGAAGCCCACTCCCTTTTAAAAATACTCATTAACACCTTTCATTTGATACCCATATCGTACAAACAAAGTCTAGAGTCACCCCTGGTCCACCTTTATTGCGATACCTCGAAAAGGCGTCCACCTATAGAACTAAGGCCCCCTCCCTTTTAAAATACTCATTAACACCTTTCGTTTGATACCCATATTGCACAAACGAATTCTAGAGTAACCCCTGGGCCACCTTTATGGCGGTATCTCGAAACGGCGTCCACCTGTGGAACTTAGTATTACTCCCTTTTAAAATTCTCATTAACACCTTTCTTTTGATACCCGTATTGTACAAACAAATTCTAGGGTCACACCTGCTCCACCTTTATGGAGATATCTCGAAACGGCGTCCACCTATGGAACTAAGGATTACTCCCTTTTAAAATACTCATTAACACCTTTCTTTTGATACCCATATTGTACAACCAAATTCTAGGGTCACCCCTGGTCCACCTTTATGGCGATATCTCGAAAATGCGACCACCTATACAACAACCACCACTCCCTTTTAAAACCCTAATTAATACCTTTAATTTGATACCCATATCATACAAACACATTCTAGAGTCACCCCTGTTCCACCTTTATGGCGATATTTCGAAACGGCGACCCACTATAGAACTAAGGCCCACTCCCTTTTAAAATACTCATTAACACCTTTCGTTTGATGCCCATATTGTACAAACAAATTCTAGGGTCACCCCTGGTCCACCTTTAAGGCGATGTCTCGAAACGGCGTCCACCTATAGAACTAAGGCCCACTCCCTTTTAAAATGGTCATTAACACCATTCGTTTGATGCCCATATTGTACAGACAAATTCTAGGGTCACCCCTGGTCCACCTTTGTGGCGATATCTCGAAACGGTGTCCACCTATGGAACTAAGGATTACTCCCTTTTAAAATACTCATTAACACCTTTCTTTTGATACCCATATTGTACAAACAAATTCCAGGGTCACCCCTGGTCCACCTTTATGGCGATATCTGGAAACGGCGTCCACCTATGGAACTAAGGATTACTCCCTTTTAAAATATTCATTAACACCTTTCATTTGATACCCATATCGTACAAACGCATTCTAGAGTCAACCCTGATCCTACCTTTATGGCTATATCCCTAAATGGCGTCCACCCATAGAACTATGGCCCACTCCCTCATAAAATACTCTTTTATGCCTTTCATTTGTTACACGTGTCATACAAACACATTCCAGGGTTTCCCTCGGTTCATTTTCCTACATGGTGATTTTCCTTATTTTGTCTCCATAGCTCTCAACTGAGTATGTAATGTTCGGTTACACTCGAACTTAACCTTCCTTACTTGTTTTGTATTAATGTGATCTGTACTATTAGTTTATAGCCACGGTTATTAACATAATGTTTTAAGCGCTAGATTAAATCCTTTTTGATTTTCAAATGAAGATAGTTTTAGTTTAAAATTTTTATTTTCTTATGGCAAAACCCGAATGGTGTGAAGCCGCCGGCAAAGAAAACACAGCACGTGGATGCATAAAAAGTAAAATTTCAATGAAAGTAACCGATTCCTTTAAGCATTGACATCGCGGTTTACAATACTTAAATGTAGTAGATAAAACACTAGAAAACACATTTGTGAACTTTACAACTTCCAGTTAAAAAATCATTTTATCACAACATGCCGACGGAACTTCGAAATTGTTCCGCTTCGTGAGCGAATATGTTTAATGAAATTTGACAATAAAGGACTGTAAAATATATCTATGATAGGTTGATAAAGCTTCATACTAGCCACATGTGCTCAGAGTTTTTAAGTAAACTAGAAAGAACAGAATACAACATAATTAATTTTCTCTTATCTTTGAAATACAGCAACAACGTTTTTTTTATAATATTTTTTTTTTATTTATTTTTTTTTTTCTTCTTCTCTGTGACCATTTTCGTTGTTTCATCGGGGATTAGAAACTCTCCCTAAATTTGTTTTTCACGAGTTATATAACACAGCTTGATCAAAACAGCGATCAATTAAAAGAAGTCTTATGCTCAAAAAACGAGAAAACTGGCTGCCTCTCTCTTATGCGTTAATCCGATTTTTGTTTTTTTGCAAAGTGTTTTTCCGCTGATTAGTGTGAGTGGTGTTAGTAAATCGAGTATATAGTTAGATGGGTATTTAATTGGAATGCCCAGAGATACTCGTTATGAGCTAACTTTCTATTGATCTAGGTGTGCAATATTTACTTCACTTATTGCTAAAATACTCAGGAAAAAATTTATATATTTCAAATGGCCGTAGCAAAAATATTAGACCCGAGAAAACAAGATAACTAAGGTTTTTTTTTCAATGAAAAGTATAAACTTATTTATGGATCTAAAACTTATTGGCATGTGTGATCATCGTGAGATTTTTTCCATTTTGCACACTTCCAAGTCAGTACAATTCTTATGTTAAGTTCTTCGATTGCCGACGAAAAATAAATAACTTTTATTTAAGTCAGTTCGATGTTTTTCAATAAAGTTATTAAAGCCGGAAGGTCTCCCCTAATCTTAAAAACTATTTTTGAAAAGGACATTTGTGTTTTTTTCACTTCGTTGTTAAAGTTTAGACAGAAGGAACGTAAACTATTTTATTTATAATCAACTTCTCACTTTATTATTTACTGCGAATTCATTGTTGGATGTATTATTTATATAGACTTCTCATAGATGATCAAATGCAGCCATACCCTAATGAATGGATTGTTTTGATTGCTCTCAAAATGTAACATTTTTATCACTCTCAAGAATGTGAATTGGTATATTAACTTTGTTCTGATGTAAATCAATACCAGAAGAGATAGAACCAGCAATAATTAAAATTTGTTTATATAAAAAGTAAAATTTAGTTTATATAAAAAAAAAATTTGTTCATATAAAATGAATCGTGGTGAGTGTATGTTCAGATGCTTAAAAATTGAAAACTAATGGACCGACTTTTATAAAATTTTGTAGGTATGTTATCTAGGTATCCGAATAGGCTACAGGCGTGGCTTGGGGTCTTGAGACCTAAACGTGGACCCGGGTACCACTAGAATGTGTTTATACAATATGGATATCAAATGAAAGCTGTTGATAAGGGCATTCGTAAAGAGTATTTTTTATACCGCTGGGGGACTAAAAGTAACAAGAAGGTTAAAAACATGCTTATCAAGCAATATTTCATGCCATTACTTCGCGGGTATGGGATTAACCATGCTATTTTATATGAGAAAAATTTCTTTCTACGTGGTGAATCCCATGCTGGCGTATTACGCACAGTGTTGAATAGCAGCAACCCTCGATTACAGATGTCGCCCGCTCATGCTTTAATATTGGCATTATATGACTAGCAGGAACTTTCGACTACCGAATGACAAATGTCGTCCGCTCATACCGCTATTTATTACCCGTCGTAGGTGGCGTCGCAGCAGTGTCGTCCGTTCATAACGCTATTTATTACCCGTCGTAGGTGGTGTCACAGCAGTGTTATTGGCGGCATTGTGGTGAAGGTTTGACTAACAGCAGCAAAACGAAGTTTGTCGGGGTTTGCTAGTACTGTACAATTTTGTGTCCCCTTAATCGTTTGTGCCATACAAGCGCTTGTTTATGTAATATAATAATTTGAATTTTGTCCGGTTAATAAAGACCAACATGTCATAGTTAAGACCAGAGCTCTCCAAAAAATTTCATATTGAAGAGCAAATAACAATACATATACAAAGTTATATGCACCCTGAAACTTTCTTAAATTGAACAAAAAAAAAAAAATAATAATTTTAAATGTTTAAAGAATTTCGATGGTCCCCTTAATGAATATATTTTAAATTAAAATTTTTTCCAGTGCTGCCATATTGCAAAAATTTTTGCTGTCAATTTGCTAGTGTAAATTTGAATATCATACCGGAGTGCCTTGTGAGAGCAAGCATATGAGAGTGCTATGAAAGTTTTTTTTTTTGAGTTTTTATTCAAAGTGTGAATTTGTATTTCTGCCTATTCTTCAGGATAAAACAAAAACAAAAGTGCCATAAATGAATAGGGGTTGAGCAGCTCTGGTTAAGACTAATTAATAACAGCTTAACTTTCCTGAATATGTACGGATGTGACAGTGTTTTTTTTTTTTTTTTTTTTTGTAAAGAAATCAACAACATCCGTTGTATATATGTATAATCAATTCCATTCAACTGATTCTTCAGATATCTATAATTTTTGTCACAAGAACCTTTTCATCAAAAAAATTGATCATTGGTCGTACTTATTGCGATTGGTTTTCTGAGCAATTCCTAATTTAAAACTTTAGGGGAGATCGGTATTCTAAAGGACAAAAACTTTCGATACTGTGCCAAACACAAGTGAAAAATTTAAAAAAGTTTTGGATTGAAATAGAAAACCAAATACTAGAGTATGTATCACCAGATTTACAGATATCTGAAAATAATTTTATATTATTTAGAAGAACAATAAAATAAAAGAAAATGTGTGTAAAATAGAATGAATTTATAAAGTCAAACACGTTGAAGAAGTAAAGAAAAACAGCCGCCGGTTGTGTGATAAAATGAAAGAATCAAAATGCGCTTTATGAAAGTAAACAAAATAAACAAATAATGATTACATAAACCCACCCATTCCATTTTTAACACTAATATCCAAGAAAATAGTACACCGATCAACAAATAACCGCTTATATAACAACAAAATGACTTCCAATTCACCACCGCCACAAAGCGGCACGCGATCAATGAGTGCTGGCGACAACACATCATCGCCGTCGCCGTATCGATCGTTGCTCTCAAGTCCGTTATTAGCACGACAGCGCGCCAATGTCACAGCACGAACCACATCCGCAACAACAATATCTTCGCCTGAGTCACCACACCAACCACCAACACGACCCACTTCCGCATTGCCGAGTTTTCTTGTTAGCCCGCTTACATCACCACCACACACTTCCACAACGACAACAACAACACAAAGTGCAACAAACCAAAATGCTGAAAGTATGACGACGCGTGATGATGAGCATAAAGAAAGTGGTGCTCATCAGAGTCCATTACTGCGCGATGATTCGCCAATACCGCCTGTCTGTACATCATCGACTGCATGCACGCCGACACCAACTGATGGTGATGCGATCGGTACACGTGTGACATCACCTGATGGCGCAAGTGGTGCTGAGCTGGGTGCGCCGCCGATTTCACCACATTCCTCAAATGGTTCAACTGCTATAGTGCCGCAACAATTTTGCTTGCGTTGGAATAACTACCAAAGTAATTTAACAAGCGTTTTCGATCAGCTTCTGCAAACCGAGTCCTTAGTCGACGTGACACTTGCTTGTGATGGACGCTCGATCAAGGCGCATAAAATGATTTTGTCTGCGTGCTCGCCGTACTTTCAAATGCTCTTCGCCGAAACACCATGCCAACACCCCATAGTGATAATGCGCGACGTGAATTGGTGCGATTTAAAAGCGATAGTGGAGTTTATGTATCGTGGTGAGATCAACGTAAGTCAAGATCAAATTGGACCACTTTTACGTATAGCTGAAATGCTCAAAGTACGCGGACTTGCGGATGTAAGCGCTGATAGCGTGTCCGCGGAAGAGGCAGCTGCAGAGCGTTTAATGAAAGATATTCATTCACCCACCAAAACGACGTCGCCCAAAAGGGGCGTGGATAGCACTTCACCGAGTATGAAACGTGAACGTAAAGAATATGGTGAACCGATCGCCGACACTGATGATGATGCACTTACATTTTTAGAAGCTGAGAAAAAAATTCGTTTAGCACGCACAGACTGGGACTTCGGTGCAGCGGCTGCTGCTACTAGCCTCGGTGGTGAACTGCTCAGCGGTAGCAGCACCAATCTCGAGTTACGTCTTTCACCACTACATTTATCACATCAGCAGCAACATCAAGCGCTACTACATCAGCAAGGACGTAATGTGCGTAAAAGACGTTGGCCCTCTGCCGATATGCTCTTCAATCTACCACCAAGTCCTTTGTCTGGTCTCATTGCTGCCGAACGCGCAGAACGTGAAAGAGAACGCGAAAGAGAGTGCGAGCGCGATAGGGAACGTGAGCGCGAACGTGAACGGGATCGTGATCAAGATTGTTTGCTTATAACACCGCCGCCGCTAACATCAATTTCCAGCTCCACAGCGCCTTCTTCTACTACACAATCAAGTCGGATTGCTTCGCGTTTAACGCCTTCGCTATTGGAAAGTGCTGCACACTTAGATATGGCCTCACCCTCAACAACGCCAGCACCCTCGCTATTAAGTCAAATGTGTACACCGCCATGTGTGACTCCTCATCTAACGCAACCACAGCCACAGCAGCAACATCAACAACAACAACACGCGCATCATCAGCAATCACAACAATCGCATCTTCTGCATTCACATCGCACATCTCCAGCTTCATCGGCATCGACACCTACACATCCGTCCAGCATGCTTAGCGGCCAAATAACACCGACTCCCAGTAGCATGAGTGGCGCTGACCGTGGCAGTAGTATAGGCGCCGGTGGTGGTATTAGTAGTGGTGTAGGCGGACGTTCCGAGCAGGTTAGTAGCGCAGGTGACTCGCGATTCGCGTTGGGCTCTCAAGCGGCTGCGATGGCGGCTGCTGTAGCTGCACAAATGGAAATGGGTGGCATGGGTATGCCACATGGTAGCGGTCCACTACCACCTCCACCACACGGTCCCCATCATACGCCCTCGCTAGCTGATGATTTGGAAATAAAACCGGGTATCGCGGAAATGATACGCGAAGAAGAGCGGGTAAGTGAAGTTATAAACTAATTTTATTCATTAAGCTAAATCTTACGTATGTAGTTTCTAAGTATAAGATAGCTGTTGAGCTACGCAGTTTTAATTGAAAGTGTGCAACGTGATTGAGCTACGCGCTGATTACCGGCTAAACGGCTTCCACTAAGCGCCGTTTCGGTAGTGTTTTATTTATTTTTATTTTTATTCTTCTTCTCCGATTAAGTCATTGCTGCGTTTTCCTTGTAGACGCCTCGGCTTTATTGTTGTCATATTCAATTTCACATTGGTTGTAATAGCTATTTAGTCAGCATCACGCTTTCGATTCACTCATGCAATGATCTTACTCGACACTCCAAACTGCCGGCGGTGTTTGAGCTTTTTTCACTTTTCTTGTACGACCACTTTTTATACTTTGCATTGGTGGCATAATAGTTATGGTTCTATGATATGAAAAATATCGGTTACTTTTACCTAAAGTTGTCAATGGGGTGGCCAATTTCCACGTAGATATTGATTATGGTGATAGACCTGTGATGAGTTGCAACAACCTGTGATGGTGCGGGTACTTTGTTGGTACATATATGCTTGAGTTCGGGGTAGTTGCGGGATATTTTGAGAATAATTCTGAGAAAGTTTCGAGATCATTTCAAGCCATTATTGCACTGTTTTAGGTACAATTTTTTTTTATTATTTTGGGACCATTTTCGGAATGACTTCAATCTTTCCAGAACTATTTTGGTAACTTCCATTGGTATTATTGAAATAAGTTCATGTGTATTTCGGGTTCAGTGCGGGATTATTTTCAGCTAGTTTCGAAATTATTTTTGTTGTAATTTCAAGGCGTTTCCAGGACGGTTTTACGCATAATACCAATATCATTTCGGACTGCTTCGAAGCTGTTTTCGTTACCTTTTCAGCACTACTTCAGTAAAAGGCTAAATGGCTCTCCCATTTCTTGCGTTCCAAGTAACCAAATGTATTTTCAATTCTTGTCAGCCACGAAAATGCAAGAATAGTGCCAACGATCACAACCGAAACTAAAGCACTAAGAAAAATATTGGCGTTTGTTGCCCCCGGCCAAAGGCAAGGAAAAAATAAAAAAGGGAATAGGAAAGGAAAGATCATATTGTTTATTAAAAAAATATCGATTTTTCTTTGGAAAGGTAATCGATTTTTTTCTTTCTTTTTGTAAAAATATCAAGATGTTCTCGTTTTGTTATCGAAAATCTTAATTGATAGTTTTATTATCGATATCACCCGTTATCGACGAGTTATCGGCTTGATATAAATATGTTATCGATTTGATATCGGAGTGTTGTCGACGAGATATATATAAGTTATCCATCTGTTCTCTAAGCGCTATAAATTTACCATCAATATTTCGATTATAAATTTTCAATAAAAAATGAAAATTTTTCCGATACCAATCGATAATTTTATTATAACAAATTGACTAGTTTTCGATAACAAATCGACATATTTTCAAAAAAATCGATAACTTTTTTATAAAAAAATGGTCTCAAAATGATCCCGATATAGCGCTGACCTCTTTTTAATGTTGTTGTTGTTTAACGATAAAGACTCTCCCCGAAGGTTTTGGGTAGTGTTATCGATATCGATGGTCCTTTGCCTGATATAGATCCGGTACGTTCCGGCAACAAGCACCATTGAGATACTACCCCGTTCATCTCAGGAATGATTAATATGACCACATTAAAATTTATAGGCCATCCCGCCCCTCCCCTATTTCCATTAGGACGAGAAATTTGCCAATCCAAAAACTAAAAAACCTTGACAATAAATCACAATGAAAGATCACAGTGATATTGAGGAAATATTTGAAAATAAAAACACTGTGAAGAAACTAGAAAAATTACAAATAAGCATATCACACTGAGAAAGCCCTCTAGTGCTTGGAAATCGGTTGTTATTCGTATTCGTTTTGAATTGCCTTTTATGGTTAACCGTTTAATGCTATCTGTGATTTAGATGGCTTTAAAATGCGGCAGCCTTTAGCAAATAAATTCAGCGCTTTAAAGAAAAATATTAATTTTTGGTAATTTTTATAGCCTTATGCGTTTATGTTATGTTAATAATAATTAGCTTAAAGGCCGTGGTTAAATAAAACACAATATTATGATGAAAAATATTAATTGATGACAATTTTCTTGCATTTAATTTCACTTTTTATTCTATATTTCGTCTGCTGAATGGAATATCACCCTACATCAGCTGCCTTTTCGAAATCAGCCTATTGCAGACAACTTTTGAATTCTATTTTAGAATTTCTTTCATTCAATATATCTCGACATTAGCTGGGGTGTTTATGAAAAAAAAAAGACTGAGCTAAGGCGTTCTTCAATCCAATTCTGAGATAGGGCGTTTCAAAACGAGATAGAGTGTTATTCCACTTAGCAGTTGATTTATGAATTTGATTTTGCATCACCCCTAACAGAGTTCTATATTATGTATGGTGCCTTTGATGGAGCTTAGCGACTTCAACGGCATCTCCAACGTCGATCGTTTTCTATCATTTGATAAATTACAACACAACAAATATATAAAAATATTGAAAAATAAATAAATTAAACAACAAGGCGTACCTACATTAAAACTGGATGAATGTGTTTAAAACATTCAAAGAAAGGAAAGGCTTATGCAATTAAAAAAAACGAAGAACTCAACTCAGACTCAAATATTGACAGATGAAGTTTATTCGTTGTGTTTACACTATTGCACCGACAATTCAACATTTATGCCAGCATACATATGTACATACATATAAACTTCATACATTTATATATTTGAACATTTATTTATATAGACTTTTAGTTGCATACATACAATATACATATATAATGCTAAAGAGCGAGAATCAATTTTAATTTTTTTATAAGAAGATAAAAAGAAGATAAGTGTCAGTCTGTTCGGAGACAAAAAAATAAAAATAAAAATCAGAGGCGGTGTGCGCACACTCAGCATCTCCACAAAGCGCAGAGCAATGCAGCGCAACGGAGCCGCAACGACAATGTACGCTCGATGGACATGAAATGAATGAGCGACGCGCCGTTGACTTCCTCGCTGCAATCGATTTACGTTTTTTATTTCCTTTATTTAAAGTTCAGGTTGTTTGTATGTTTCTGTTTTTGTTAGCCTCCTTCTTGGTCTGCACATTGGCTGCGTGATTAATTGCACTTTTATGTGAGTGTTATTTTTTTAAGTATTTATAATAATTTTTAATATTTTTTTATCTCACCCCCCTTTTCAGCTGCATTGAAGATCATCACATATTCTGTTCAACTGTTCTCTTCTGTTGTTTATTCACGTCATTAGATGTATTCGTTGTAGGTCGTACCCGACTTTTCCTTTTGTCTTGTTGTTGTCGTTATTGTTTGTTATTGTAGTTCGTTGAACTGACTGCTGCTACATCGCGACTTGGTGTGATCAATTATGGATTTTTAAATAAAAGAAAATTAAAATAAATATTTTAAAAGCCATGCGGAAATCAATAAACGTATAAAAGTTACTGAGGAATAATATGCCGAGATGTACACTGAAAGAAAAAGACTGGTAAAATCAACCGAAATACGGGTCAATTCAACCGAAAGTTCTGTCAATTTTTATCCATCGTAACAAGATGTTGAATCGGATGCGCATAAATCGTTGATTCGTAATTTACCGTTTTAGTAGTCAAATAAACAAAAAAGTTGTTTCATTATACTTTACCCAGTTTTGTTAAATTAACAATTATTACCGTCGCTCTAGGAATACCAGTAAAAACTGTTAATATGAAAGGGATTTCTGTTCTTTTGAAATTGCCAGCGCAAACTGTTAAATTAACAGAGTTTATTGTCGAAATTTTACTACCAGTGAAATCTATTGAAATAACAGATATTTCTGTTTTTTTCTAGATTATAGAGTAAACTTTTACATCAACTGAGTTTTCTGTTCATATGACATTAATACCTTTGGAAAAAATAAAAGCTGGATAAATATATATTTAAATTTACGTAGTTTTTTATTTGTATAAATTATACATAAGTACATTTCATTTCTAATGATTTTATTGCTTTATTTAGTAATATTAATTAAAATAATAACTTAAATCTGAATTCAAATAAACAAAACTTTTTCCGAATTACCATCGACAGCTTTGTCCGAAAGTATGTTGCATTGAATATGTGAATACATACGTAAATACGCATGATTGCTACATTTATATTTGCTGCATACATATGGGGTATTCCATCCCATTTCGACCAATTTTGAACCCGACCCCTTTAGAATTGGCTGAAAGTTTTTCTTCTTTTTCTAGCTTACGAAAGACGTTTTTCAGAATTTTTTCGTCCAACTCAAAAAAAGTTATGAATTTAAAAAAAAAACAGCGTTTTTGTTTTCAAAATGCTATAACTTTTTCAAAAATTTACCGTTTGGAAAATTTTTTTTTTTAATTTGTTTTTAAATGTACTTTTCGGAAAAAATACAAAAAAATTTTTAAATTTTGTTTTTTTCAATTAAATAAAAAAACAAAAAAAAAAAAAAATAATCGGCCCACTCCGGGATTAGTGGGGATGGTTGCAGAATTGATTGAAGTTTTTTATGAGAAAAAAAAAATGGCGTAATTCGAAAAATCTCGAAAAACTGAAAAATTACAAAAAAAAACTTTAAAACTTTTTTTGTATTTTTTCCGAAAAGTACATTTAAAAACAAATTTAAAAAAAAAAAGATCCCAAACGGTCAATTTTTGAAAAAGTTAAAACAAAAACGGTGTTTTTTTTAAATTCATAACTTTTTTTGAGTTGGATGAAAAAATTTGAAAAAATTCTGAAAAACGTTTTTCGTAAGCTAGAAAAAGAAGAAACACTTTCAGCCAATTCTAAAGGGGTCGGGTTCAAAATTGGTCAAAATGGGATGGAATACCCCATATATATTCACACACGTACTCTTGCGAACCAGGTTGGCGTCGGTTTCAAGAATTTGTTTCAACTTTTTCTTCAAAAATGTTCACCATGGTGTTATATTATATTTATAACAAAGAGAGCACCTACATTAATAAGAGGGAGCATTGTAGAGTCGTTCATTCGCCACAAAGTGGGACGACTGCAACAGGAATTCACCATACGTTTTGCCCCTGCTTCGTTTTCACCCTCTCGATTAAAAAAGTCAGAAGCCTGGACATTCGCGCAATTTTAGTGATGTAAATTGCATGGCGCCAGCGCATGCCGATGCCAGCTCATTGACGCAATGGCTCTAAGCGAATTTTTGACGCTGCTCAGTATGGAGTGCGTAGTACATTTTACTTGCGCTATTGAGTGAAATGGTTTTTGTGTGTCAGGCACGAGTTTGGTGTTATTGACGCTACTGGCAATGATGACACTGAGCTGATAACGGTAGCGCTGGTAGTTCAGCTTTTGAATCAGACAAAGAATTGATGCCCCATGTAAATTATTATGGCTTTGGCTATTATTGGTTGTGTATTTGAACCAAATTAATGCCGGACATACCAACCGGAGTCATTTTTGAGTTTTATATTTTAGATTTAATGCACAATTAATATGGGAGTGTTTGAGCAGCCAAATAATAACAATAGTATTGCTATAGTGCTGCTTAGTTGCTGGAATGTCGCTACTTTCCTAGAGATGATCAACGAACACGCGAAATTGCCACATCTGCTCAAATTTTACTGAAGAACGTTATCCGCTATGTTGTTGTTGTTGTAGCGATAAGGTTGTGTGATGGTCCTTTGCCGGATACAGATCCAGTACGCTCCGGTACCACAGCACCATTAAGGTGCTAGCCCGACCATCTCGGGAACCATTTATGTGGCCACATTAAACCTTCAGACTATCCCCTCCCACCCCAACCACAAGTTCCATGAGGAGCTTGGGGTCACCAGAGCCTCGTCTGTTTTTAAAACAGGATTCGCCGCGGATAGGTGGGGTTGACAATTGGGTTTGGAGAAGTTATATATTGCGCTGGCATCCTGAAGGGTTGCGCTACACAGCCCTTTGAATCTGGTATTTTAGTCGCCTCTTACGACAGGCATACCTACCGCGGGTATATTCTGACCCCCTAACCTGCTGCGGGTACGTTATCCGCTATCATAAAAAGTAACACTGCTGCAGCTCGAACACACCCTATATCGAGAAAGTAATGAATAAATAGACAAATTAGCTTTTTTTACAAATCGTTTGGCTGGGATTTTCAATTGTTGATTTAACTTAAGCTGTTATGCCAATATTTTTCAGCTAGCTTATTTTCAAATAGGTAATTTTTCCTAAGGCAAAATAAATTACAGAGTTATACAGCCTTAAAAAGTCAGCTATGTTGAGGCGGACAGCATAGCAAAAGGTATGGTGAATTCCTCGAACAGCCATCCTACAATTTCCACAAAGTTTTAGAACTCTACAATGCAGCATCTTATTTTAAAGAGTCTTTGATTATAATTATATTTGTGTACGCACATTTGATATAAACTGTTTCCATTTTCTTTGAATTTAAAACAAAACTCGGGAAAATAAATACATATGGGGGGTATTCCATCCCATTTCGATCAATTTTGAACCCGACCCCTTTAGAATTGGCTGAAGGTTTTTCTTCTTTTTCTAGCTTACGAAAGACGTTTTTCAGAATATTTTCATCCAACTCAAAAAAAGTTATGAATTTTTAAAAAAACACCGTTTTTGTTTTCAAAATGCTATAACTTTTTCAAAAATTGACCGTTTGGGATCTTTTTTTTTAATTTGTTTTTAAATGTACTTTTTGGAAAAAATACAAAAAACGGTTTAAAGTTTTTTTTTTTCAATTAAATAAAAAAAAATAATCGGCCCACTCCGGGATTAGTGGGGATGATTGCAGAATTGATTGAAGTTTTTTATGAGAAAAAAAAATGGCGAAATTCGAAAAATCTCGAAAAACTGAAAAATTACAAACAAAAAAACTTTAAAAATTTTTTTGTATTTTTTCCGAAAAGCACATTTAAAAACAAATTTAAAAAAAAAAGATCCCCAACGGTAAATTTTTGAAAAAGTTATAGCATTTTGAAAACAAAAACGGTGTTTTTTTTTTTAATTCATAACTTTTTTTGAGTTGAATGAAAAAATTCTGAAAAACGTCTTTCGTTAGCTAGAAAAAGAAGAAAACGTTTCAGCCAATTCTAAAGGGGTCGGGTTCAAAATTGGTCGAAATGGGATGGAGTACCCCATATGTATGTACTTACTAACCGAACTTCAATTGGGCGTACATCAAATATGCTGGCACACATTACACATTATACACTTTTATTAAACGCACTTTCACCAAATTTTATTTTTTATAATTTATTTAATTTATAGTTTTGAACTTCGCCGCGCGTCACTTCACTTTTCAAATAGAAAAGAAAATGTTAGTCACAACACTAATTCTCAATTCATTCAGTTGCAGCTCATTCTCAATTTCTTCTCGCGAATGTAGAGTTGCCACACTTGATTGTTTCGAACAAAACTTGTAACTAGTATAAATGTTTAACATAACATTTTAAATAGAGAACTTGTAAGGTATAGAAAAGTAAAGAATCACCATTAGAGTAACTTTACATGTAATTCGCCAAGTTTAATTCTCGTAACACTTTATTTTGAAACGATTGCAAAACAACTCAAACTTTTATGCTGTGGGAAATATCAACATTAAAAACGGATGTTTTTGTTATCTTAATAGATTCATTCGATTGGCGGCCACCGTGGTGTGATGGTAGTGTGCTCCGCCTACCACACCGGATGCTCTGGGTTCAAACCCCGGGCAAAGCAACATCAAAAATTTTAGAAATAAGGTTTTTCAATTAGAAGAAAACTTTTCTAAGCGGGGTCGCCACTCGGCAGTGTTTGGCAAACGCTCCGGGTGTATTTCTGCCATGAAAAGCTCTCAGTGAAAACTCATCTGCCTTGCAGATGCCGTTCGGAGTCGGCATAAAATCATGTAGGTCCCGTCCGGCCAATTTGTAGGGAAAATCAAGAGGAGCACGACGCACATTGGAAGAGAAGCTCGGCCTTAGATCTCTTCGGAGGTTATCGCGCTTTACATTTATTTATTTTTTTTTAATAGATTCATTCGCGTGAGTGATAATTCGTAAAAACGTGAACAAAATGTTACCAACTTTGGAAAAATCCTGTTCGTTCAAACAAAACTTTTGCAAAAAGAGGGCGCAATTTTGCATTTCGCTTGGAGCCGAAGTTGCAACATTGTACCCGATAAATAGGTGTCCGGGTATCGCATACTTTTTTGCAGTGTTATGCACATTAAATTTAAAAAAGGGGGTTTTCGTTTTGTATTGATAACTGAAAAACTAGTTTTTTGTTGTTTTCCCAATTTGTGTGTTCTTTGATTTGGTGGTTTTCTTATTTTGGTGCTTTTTTTTTTTAAAGTGGCACCATCGTCATAAGTACAAAGTAGAGAGGGCAGTGAGCGTAAAATTCTCTTTGAAATTTGTTCATGCATTGACTGTTGTTCGCTGTTGAAATGACCAGTGAGATCAGTTGTGTTAACAGAAAAATCAGTTAGATTGATTAGGAACCTATCAGTTTTACAGAATTTTGTTAACTTAAGAGCGACAATTTCTCTTCTATTGAAATGACTAAACTAATTTGTTCGTTTGACAAAGAACTCGGTCGAATTAACCATAATTCGATCAATTTCGCCGAATCTCCGTTAAGTCAAGAACAACAGAACCGGTTTGTTGTTTTTACTAGCACCATTTGTTTCAGTGTAGGGATATACACACATACAAACATATATATTCAATGTTTTGATGCAAGATTGTGTGACTTTATCCCTTACATGGCATTTTAACTGTCTCTACAGCATCTTTCGGGTCCGGGTGAATGATGTCGATTGGAATTTTTGTTTATTTCAATAACATATTGATTGTTTATTGCCCGTTGAAAATTCTTCCTTTTAACTCATTTAAGAAAGAGGAATGTGGGTTGATGAGTTTGTCAATAAAAAGAGTTCTTTAGGATCTTTGTGCTAATTTCATATATATTCATAGTTATATCGTATTAACTTTAGTCATCTTAGTTTATGAAAAATGTGGTCATTTGGAAGACATAACATTTTTATCTACAGCAGCGGGCACGAAAATAGCAGCGGGCATTTTTATCAAATTTTTTCAAATAAATTCCTTTTTTTATATATTTTCGATTATTTAGGAGAAGTATTCTATTTTTGCACCAATCTCGAAAACGTTTTCGAAAATTCGAGAAAATCGTACATATGTAAGTTTCGAATTTTTTTTATTCAATATTTTATTTTTATTTTTTTATGTAAAATGGATTGTGCTACAAAGCTGCATACTCGGAAAAATTCAAAAAACTGTAAATATATAATTCGCAATTTTAGTAAAACTATCAATATTTCTAACTTTTTCAAAAACGTTTTTGAAATAAGTTTGAACAGCTTCAATTAAAAAATTCATAAAAGCCTTTTTTTAAATCATCGAAATAACAAATATAAGAATTTAATTGACGAATTAATTTAATTTTCTCAAAGTGTCCACTGCTATTTTCGCGTTGGCCACTGCAAGAAGGTACGAATATAGTCTACTAAAATTATCATTAGGCTAATATAAGATCCTACTTGCCGCCGTGGTGTAGTGGTAGCGTGCTTTGCCCACTACGCCGAAGATCCTGGATTCGATTCCCGGGCAAAACAATATCAAAAATTTAGAAACAAGTTTTTTTAATTAGTTTAAAGTCTTTGTAAGCGGGGTCACTGCCAATGGGCAACCCCCGGGCCGGTGGAGCAACGTTGCATAGTACAGTGGCCTGAAACATCTGTAAGTTTGTGAGATTTGGAAGCTTCTTCTCATCTCTTACCCAGCGTTGATCTACAAGTGCAAAAATCAATAAGATATTTTCGCAGATCCTTCTTGATGCGCGCTTGTATGCTAGAATCGATCGTTAATTCCCAAAGCCACGTTCTGTGCCCTCCTAATTAGTTTTGCTATTATTCATCGCTCATTATAGATGAGTGGCTAAGCCAAACCAACGTTATAAAGCTCAGTTAAATTTTCATGTTTTCTAACAGTAGAGGTGAGAGTAGCCAACACTGTGGTGTGCCTCTACAAAGCCGCTTTATAACCCTACCCAAATAAATTTGCATAAATTCCCTTAGTTCAACGAACGATTTGCGACTTATTGGTCTAAAATTCTTGGTCAGCTCATGTTCAGTTCTGTCTGCCTTTGGAATGAAAATCATCATTATTTTTTATTGTTATTAGTTACCGGAATATAGTTTCTTCTAGATCGTTAACCAAAGACTTCTGAGTCTTCTGCAGCACCCGCAAGAACTTGCCAATCAGTTACTATTGTGGATCAAGCACATCATCCTGCCACAGAAGTTTCTCTGAACTGGGAAAGACAAACGTTAGAGCGTTGCCCTTGTTACATTAAAAATGGTACAAGGTTAAAATTTTTGCTGCCAAGTTTTAAACCATTACGCCGGTTTAAGAAATTTTCAAAATTTTTTTTATACCGAGTTGGAAACATCTTAATTTTAGTACTGCGTTTTTAAACTTTACTCGGTTGAAATTTTAAACTTAGCTGAACAATAGGCTAAAATTAAAAAATTGTTTTAAAACCCAGTTGAAGTAAATGGTATGCACGCAGAATGCATGCATGTCAAATGCATGAAAAGGTATGCATGCTGTATTAGTGAAAATGTATCAAGAATTCATTGGTACACGAGTGGAAAAAGTTGTATGCTTGCACGAAATATGCATGTTGTATCAATGATAGTATGTTTATAAAAATACACTTTTCTGAATATAGTCTGCACGTATATAATTTAGGGCTCTTCCGCTTTTTATAATCAGAGTGCTTTGCGCACAGAGTATATTAACTTTGATTGCGTAGCGGTTGGTTTTACAGGAATAAAGGAATCGAGATAGATATAGACTTCCATATATCAAAATCATCAGTATCGAAAAAAAAAATTGTATTGAACCATGTCCGTCCGTCCATCCGTCTAGCCGTTACCGCGATAATTTGAGTAAATATTGAGATATCTTCACCAAATTTGGTACACGAGCTTATCTGGATCCAGAATAGATTGGTATTGAAAATGAGCGAAATCGGATGATAACCACGCCCACGCAATTTTCTAGGTTTCGGGAGCAATACTCGCAGAAAAATTTACATATCGTAATGAAATTGTGTACACATATTTTCCTTATAGCAGAAAATATTTCTAGTAAAAATGGACGGGATCGATTAGAAACGACGGCAGCTTAGATATAAAACAAGTTTAAAAAGGTCATAGACTAGAATAATAAGCTATAACTTAGCAAAAAATAGTTTTGAATCAATAATATTTCACGTATCAAGTATTATTGTAAGAGGAAATGGGGAGAAATTTTTGGTTTAGAAAAGTAATATATCTGAAATGAAATGTACAATTGAAGCTCACGCTGAGTATATAATGTTCGGTTACACCCGAACTTAGACGCCTTTAGTTGTTCTTTATTATGTTGCAAAAATAATTCTTATTTACGCAATGTATACACTTGAAACAATCCTTGTTTTCGAAAAGAACTTGAAGCAATAAGCTTGGAATATATCGAAGATTATTGGCACCGTCGTCCTTTTGGCGCAGGATGCTTTACCGCCTTTGAACTGTTGTGAATACTATTTTCAGCTTGGTGGCGTTCAACCAAACCGGTAAGAATTGTGTGTGTATTAATGGTCCATGGCGGCCGCCGTGGTGTGATGTTAGCGTGCTCCGCCTACCACACCGAGGATCCTGGGTTCACGCCCCAGGCAAAGCAACATCAAAATGGTATAAACAAGTTTTTTAAATTAGAAGAAAATTTGTCTATGCGGGGTCGCGCCTCGGCAGTGTTTGGCAAGCACTCCGAGTGTATGTCTGCCATGAAAAGTTTCGGAGTCGGCATAAAAGCAAGTAGGTCCCATCCCGCCAATTTGTTGGGAAAATTAAAAAAGCACGACGCAAATTGGAAGAGAAGCTCGGCCTAAAATCTCTTCGGATGTTATCGCGCCTTACATTTATTTTTTTATAATCGAAGTTAATACCTTCAAGTTGCGCCATCTCCCATCATCTTCATGTTATTGTTATTGTAATTACATACATATATGGAATAAATTCCAATTAATCAACGCAGGGATAATATTTTCGTGCATATTAAAGATACGTATGGATATATACATGTTTTTCTAGTGATTTTGTACGCATCCGGCATTAGTATAGCCAAATGCATACAGAAGTAGTACAAAGGGAGTAATAGATTATGCATGCTCCTTAAGACTCAACACGTGTTAAAAAGAAATAAATGAGCCGTTTATTTTGAAAGTGGTATAAGTCATTTCCAACTCATGGTCTTAAATGCATTGTTATTTTTGAACGAATGCATATATAGATGGTTCTACAATTATAAAATAATAATAAGAATTGCATCTTTTGGATATTGGACTCTAACAAACTGGACGCGAGGAGAGATACAAACAAATTATCACTGAACCTAAACGACATGAAATGACTTATGCCACTTTCAAAATAAACGGCTCAAATGTACATTTATACTGGCATGTATACATAGCTCCAATTCATGCCGCAAATATCGCGGCAAACTGTCAGAACATTAACAACTGGTGAGATTACCAAAACATATCAAAAGGGTCTTTGATCAGTCGAATTCTGACGCACTTAACCTTTTCACTAAATAATACTAAATATGTTAAATCTCACCAACCTATTTTATTTAAACTTTGCGAGCCATAAAATTCAACGAATGTAATAACACTAAATAGAAGAAAACTTTAATGCAAAATAATGCACAAAAGCTCTAATGAGCAGATTAAAAAGCCCAAAGTAGCAGTTTTCAGATATTTTTATTATTTACATATCATAACATATAAAATTTATACTTTTGGGTTAGTGCATTTTTTAACAAATCATCTGCTGTTTTTATACTAATCGTTGAGTGAAGAAGATGATAACAACAAAAAATTTTGCAAAACATTACAAATTGTATTTTATGGATGCTTTACATAAACAGTTATAAAATTATTAACTTTATTTAATTCTAATGATAAAGTACGACATTTTTCATACAATTTAATGAAGGGCTCTTTGGCGAAGCTAACCAATGTAAAACACAACAACAACAAAAACAGACAAATATCAAAACAAGAAATGTAAAAACGAGCCGATAACCAAATAAACAACATCTTAAATAATTTGAGGTGGCAAATTTTTAGCTGGGAAAGGTGCGAAGATGCCGCCGCCGCCGTCGCCACCGCCAACAAAGTCAAACAAGAACCACACAGCGTCGTTGAGAGCTTCAGCATACACAATATGGACCCATATGAATGGACGGAGATGCACTACAGCCAATGAAAACAAACAACAACGCAGGAAAACGTTTAGACAGCAAAAACTCAACAGTTGAATTACAAAGTTTTGATGAGTACAAGTACACTAAGTACAAATAGAAGTATCTATGAATGTGCGAGTGCGAGCATCGAACTTCGGTCTGACCGTCAGCTTGTCTGGCTGACAAGTCTGGGTGGCGGCGGTGCTAAATACACGCATACATACATATGTGACAGCGTGTGTGCTTTTGTTGTTTTTGCTTTTGATTAGTTGAAGTTTTGCAATAGCGTTAATGAGTGTAATGAATTTTGCCGTTTTGGGTTAAGTGAATTGTTGACTTCCTTCCGCCTTGGCAGACAAATTCAGTGATTTTGTTTTCATTCGAAGTGATTACGCACACCTTGTCTTATTTATGTGTTGTTGGTATGGAAAATAATGAATTTTGAGCGCGTTTTAGAAATGGTTCTTGGGTTGATCATGTGGGCCAATTGCCTTCTAGCCATGCGTCATAGCAGAAACAGAAGGAGTTATGGTGAGGCCACTCAAATTTATGCGACACATGTACATCAGAAGCGTTTTTTCTCGAGCATGTCATCCAATATCTCCAACTACAATAGCCTCCAAAGTGACCTTAACCTTTAAAGAAGAAACGGGGCATTAGACAACCAGATAATTTACGTACCGGCTATAATTTAAGGCAGTACATATACATATATTTCCGAGATTCTGTCTTCGTCCAGCCTGTTTCTGAGGCGAGGTTTCATCCAGGTATATTCGGGCGCACGACCTGACTGATATGAACTTCCATCAGAAATACTATAGTAGGGCATGACTAAGAAACTGTCTTGTTTTGCGACATCTCGTATAGTGGTTGTTGTTGTTTGTGTTGAAATCGCAAAACATTTCACAAAGGCTTAGGGTAATGTTGCGAATATGGGCAGCCATTCAGCGTATATGAATTCGACATACTTCCGTACAACCATCTTCTGCTACTAGCCCCACTACCACTGGATCCTTCAGGTCTGTAGAATTCTGTCGTCTCTTAAAACAGATACATATGGCCTTTACCGCGGGTTTGTTAGCCACTTTAAATCTACTATAGTGATCATCCACAGATACGCATATATTATGTTGTATTTGTAGTCGGGAAAAAATCAAGATAATCAGTTGCCAGCGGTACATACGTGGAATGAGTAGTTTAAAAGGATCGCTACCATTTCCGATTTTAATTCATCTACTTCCGGAGAACCTCAGCTCACCACTAAAATGGCGTTACTTTGCCTCTGGGTATCTTGGTTATGATATGACCACAATACCCCAAATACCTCCCTCCTCATGCATTTGGTTTCGTATTCCCATTTCCGTCTATGACGGCAAGGGTTTGCGTAATACTTTCAAGGGTTGGCAGCGCAGTTAGTAGCTTCTTCAAGCGCTATAAAAGAAGATAACCAACAGTTCTTTGTGCCCTTCTTCCTCCACCAATCCCGCCAGATGGTGATTTTCTTTTTTGAATCATGTAGCAGGAAACTTCCTCCATTCAGCGGGTACCACCGATTGGTCCTCAACTTTGTAGTAAGACACTTTTGCTGGACCCGTAGCATCGTTGAGCTCTCTGTAGAACTCCAACACCTCGAGGTCTTTTTCTACCTCTCGCTATTCTAGAGAGCTTTACTTCCTCTCTTCTACTAAGGTCGCTGTTCTCCAGCAATTTACCGCCATTGTACTATCTCAGTGTTTTGAATATTGGAATCTATTAAATTGGCTCATCCAAGAAAATCGTGATTATGAAGCTAAAAAGTTCCCTTACAGAAAATCTACACGTGGCGGTGTACATCTGGCTAACGAAATTTTGCTGCGATCAACTGGCACCACGGTCAGGGACTGCGTGTTCATTTCATTCATCCGTTCAGGGACCGCTAGAGACGCAGTGTTACCTCCCTTATATTCCAGTATGTTTGGTAATATTTCGCATAGGCGTTTAAACCCACTTCGACTGTCCTCTCTGAGGTTTCTTTCCCTTTATTACTTGCAGCTTTCGAGGTTTCTGCTTTTTAGCTTGTAAAGTCCCTCTGTCTTATAACTTTCGACTTCGGCTAGCCTAGCCCCCGTTCTGGTTCCTTGCGGTCCCAGCCTTCAGTAGATCACTGCCTCTTTATTTATCCTCATACTTGCTGCTATATAGAGCTTTCTCGCTGCAAGTTTTGAGAGCTGACCGTCTCTTACATATTTCACCTGTCTTGCAAGCACCTTCCTTCTCGGTTGGGTCGACTACAGCCTTCAAGTGCTGGATAACTCTTAATGTTGCCCAGTACTGTGAGTGGGACCTTTTGCTCTCTCTGATTTGTACTTTCCACACATTGGTCTCTAATTAAATGTAATAAATAAGGATATTCGTGAGTATTTTGTTATTTAACTCGGACACTGTGAACTAAGCAAAGCCATCCATTGACAAGAGTGATCCATATTGATCGCACGAGCAACTTAGCGACAAGGTGGAGTCAACAGCTCTCGAAAATTCTTAATGCTGCCCAGTACTTTAAATGCGGTCTTCTACTTTCTCACTTTCGTACTTTTATTTCAGTCTTCTCTATTCTTACTCGCCTACCCCTTCCTGTACGAGCTCAAAAACTTTCCGCTACCTTTTCTCTCCATGTCTGACACCACGTCCTGGTTTGCGACTAAACAATAAAAACAAAAGGTCTTCTGCCTATCTAATTCTTATGACCATTTTTTGGGCAATACTAGCTCAACGTTGTCATATTAAATATAGATCAGGTTCTTTTGAGCTACAGCCGAAGCAGCCTAATATTCCAAAGCTTCGCTCAAATATACACAAATATACCTCGTGACTGCAAATAATATCGTTGGATTAATAGGAAAAACTAAATAAAGAGGAAGACGGAGAAGATACAAAGAGATTCAAGGGGTTGATTGATCGTCCCCGAGATGGTCGGGCTAGTACCTAAATAGTGCTTTGTGACCGAAATGTACCGGATCTATATCTGGCAAAGGAACATCAACAACAACAACAAAAATATATAAAGAAAGGTGGTACGGAGAATCAAGATGAAGGGGAAGTGAAAATATAAAAAGCTTTTTATACTCAGCTGAGCAGAGCTCACAGATTATATTAACTTTGTTCGCATAACAGTAATCCGTAACGGCATGAACTAATCGAGATAGATATAGACTTCTATATATTAAAATGATCTGGGCGAAAAAAGAAATTCATTTAGCCATTTCCGTCCGTCCGCCCGTAAACACGATAACTTGGGTAAATTTTGAGTTATCTTGATGAAATTTGGTATGCAGGTTCCTGGGCGCTCATCTCAGATCGCTGTTTAAAATGAACGAAATCGGACTGCAACCACGCCCCCTTTTTCGATATAGAAAATTACGAAAAACGGAAAAAGTGCGATAATTCATTACCAAAAACGGATATAGCGATGAAATTTGGCGGTGCATTGACCTTATGACGCAAAATAGAAAATTAGAAAAATTTTGGACAATGGGCGTGGAACCGCCCACTTTTAATAGAAGGTAATTTAAAAGTTTTGCAAGCTGTATCTTCGCAATCGCTGAAGATATCATGATGAAATTTGGCAGGCACATTTTTCCTCTTACTATATGTATACCAAATAAAAATTAGCAAAATCGGATGACGAACACGCCCAATTTAAAAAAAAAATGTTTCAAAAGTGAAATTTTAACAAAAAGTTTAATATCTTTACACTATATAAGTAAATTATGTCAACATTCAACTCCAGTAATGATACGGTGCAACAAAATACAAAAATAAAAGAAAATTTAAAAATAGGCAAGGTTTCGCCCTTTTTCATTTAATTCGTCTAGAATACTTTTAAGGCCATAATTCGAACAAAAATGTACTAATCCTTGTGAAATTTGGTAGGTGCATAGATTCTATGACGATAACTGATTTCTGTGAAAAAGGGCGAAATCGGTAGAAGCCACGCCCAGTTTTTATACACAGTCGACCGTCTGTCCTTCCGCTCGGCCGTTAACACGACAACTTGAGCAAGAACCGATATATCTTTACTAAACTTAGTTCACGTACTTATCTGAACTCACTTTATTTTGGTATAAAAAATGGCCGAAATCCGATTATGACCACGCCCACATTTTCGATATCGAAAATTACGAAAAATGACAAAAAAAGGGATGAAGCATGGTAACTGGATTGGTTTATTGACGCAAAATATAACTTTTGAAAAAACTTTGTAAAATGGGTGTGACACCTACCATATTAAGTAGAAGAAAATGAAAAAGTTCTGGGGGGCGAAATCAAAAACCCTTGGAATCTTGCCAGGAATACTGTTCGTGGTATTAAATATATAAATAAATAAGCGGTATCCGACAGATGATGTTTTGGTCCACATTTTGGTCAATAACTCGAAATGCCTTCACATATACAAATAAGGGCCACTCCCTTTTAAAATCCTCATTAATACCTTTAATTTGCTACCCATATCGTACAAACACATTCTAGATTTACCCCTGGTCCACCTTCATGGCGATATCCCGAAATGGCGTCCACCTATAGAACTATGGCCCACTCCCTTTTAAAATACTCTTTAATACCTTCCATTTGATACCCATGTCACACAAACACCTTCCAGGTTTACCCTAGGTTCATTTTCCTACATTGTGATTTTCCCTTATTTTGTCTCCAAACCTCTCAGCTGAGTATGTAATGTGCGGTTACACCCGAACTTAGCCTTTCTTACTTGTTTTATTTTCGGTTTGTTTGTTTGGGTAGTTTCCTCTATTTTCAAAATTTCGAATTTAAATTTAAAACGAAAGTTTTCATGCATTAAATAAATAATTTGTTTTAATTAATATCAAACTCGTACACGCAAGCAAAACGAAAACAAAATTGTAAATAAATTAACGTAATAATAAAGCTAATAAAAATACCAACATAATAATGAACAGAAATAAAAATCAAACGTAGCGCACACAAACCTGGCCAAGATGTTGATGACTGCGCTGATGATTCTAAACAATTCAAACGAATTATATATTACAACAATGCCACCTATCTATAAAGATCGGTAACAGCACAACATATGTATGTATGTATACATGATATATCTACAAAGTTTAGTGGCATTTATTGCAGATGTGGCTTAATTGCACATACATACACACAAACAGGGCGGGGAACAAAATGCGCAGCTGCCAATAGTTTATTGCTTTATCGTACACTTATAATAATAAATTTCTTAGAAGAAATAAGCAAGAATTCATTAAATATTAAAGAAATAAATGCGAGGGAAAATTAAAAGAAATAAAAATACATTAAATTAAATGAAAAAAAAAAAAAATCAAATAAGCATTATGAAAATAAAAACTAAGACGGATTAAACAAAATAAATTATATAAATCAATTTAAGCAAAAAGTAATAAAAATATTTTACAGATGTGCTAAAGGCAATAAATGTGTATATGGAAAAAAAAAAGAAACATTCATACAAAACTTATGCCATTGCAGAGGAGGCTGTTCACTCTGCTTGAGGAATAAATGTTTATATGTGTACGTATGTATGTGCAGATGCTTAAATGCCTGTGTGTTTTTGTTGCCATTTGGCGCGCATATTTTGCGTTACTAATTACTTTTATAGATTCGCATGAAATTAAGAAATTAGAATTCTCAACTCAACATAAACTTCGCGCAACTAAAACGCGCTGGTTATGTTATTACCAGGGCAACCCAAAGTATGCAATAGCGTATTTTTTATATGACTCGTTCGGACGCCAATCCGGGACGACTTGTTCAAATCCATCTAGCGGCATTATAGAAGACTCGCGGCAGTGGTAAATAACTCGCTACAAAGGGGTTGTTCTGAATAGCGGAGACTCACACCTCTGTTGCTCGTAGTGAATAACCTATAGCTAAATCGGTAGCGATCATTAGTGAACTCACACCATTTTAGGTCACAGAAGTGGTGAATAGTATAGAGATAAAATGGAGCAATACACATCAGTTGCATCTGAGTATAATGCATACTGAAATTTAGCAGTACTCATTTTCTAGCCAACAATTTTATAACTTTAGATCAAGTTACACTTAGTCCATATAAAGTTTAAGTGCCCATGTGTACACATGTAAAAAAACACAACTAATATTAGTTTAAGTAATGTAAAATTAATGGCGGCGCCGTGGTGTGATCGTAGCGTACTCCGCCTACCACACCTAAGATACTGGGTTTACGCTCCGATCAAAGGCACTAACAAGTTTTTTCAATTACTATAAGTAAATTTTTCTAAGCGAAGTCGCCCCTGGGCAGTATTTGGCAAGCACTCCGAGCGTATTTCTGTCATGAAAACTCATCTGCCTTGCAGATGCTCTTCGTTTGTAAGTGTATGAAAGATATTTATAATAAATTTTTAAACACTGAAACCAACGCAAGTTTTTAGGCTCTTTGCCAAATCGGGTTTTTACTTTTTTATTATTTATGAAATACTTCTGTTCGGTTCATTTAATCTATTAGAATTTATTCCATAAACCCAAGTAAAATAAATCTGTTAAATAACTTGCAATCCGAAAGCTTTCTATGATTTCGTGAACTCTAAACGTAGGGTTGAAGGCTTTCCTTCTGGTATGAAATACCGTGATGATTTCTCTAGCGACGATCAAGATATTGCTAACTTATTTGCACAATTTTTCAAATCTAACTATTCCGCTGAATTAATTTCTTTGTCTAGTGAATACCCGTATCAAGTTAACTCACTTAACGCGATTAATATTCCATCAATATCTCCAGAAGAGGTTCTTACATATTTAACTTATTTGAAGGAATCTTATAAATACGGTCCTGACCTAATTCCCACATGTTTTCTCCAAAAATGCACGGAACACATTTATCAGCCCCTAACTAAATAACTTATTCAATATGTCCCTAAAACATGGAGTTTTTCCTGCTGCTTGGAAGGAATCTTTTCTTAGCAGTATGTCATGTGTAGAAAATTATCGAGGAATTGCAAAATTGTCTGCCATCCCAAAGGTATTTGAAGCCATTGTTACCAATCAGCTAACATTTTCCATTTCTGCATTGATTGCAGACTCTCAACATGGATTCTCACATGGATTCATGGAAAATCTTCACACCGATGTTATTTACACTGATTTCAGTAAAGCATTTGACAAAGTTTCCCATTCATTGCTTATCCACAAGCTGAATCGACTTGGCTTCCAACCTGGTCTCTCTCAGTGGAAAGCTTCGTATCTCTGCGGTAGAACGCAACAAGTAATATTTAAAAATACTCTTTCAGATGCCATTAATGTTCCTTCTGGCGTCCCACAGGGCAGTCATCTCGGTCCAATTCTGTTCTTGTTAATGTTATCTGTACCATAATGAAATATTACAAAATTTTAATATATGCTGATGATGTAAAATTGTTAGGTCCTATGCGTCTATTGAAGAACGTCCCTTGCTTCAAGCGCATTTAAACTGCTTAGTTGCTTGGTGCAACGCGAATTCAATGCCGCTGAACATCAATAAATGTAAGTTCATATGCCTCTCTTGGAGATCTTTGACAGCAGCCTCTTACGTAATTGATAATTTTTGTCTTGTATCAGTAAATTATTTTATTGACTTGGGAGTCACGATGGATGCTAAACTTAGTTTCACCCTTCATATTATGACTACTGCCAATAAAGCTAGAGGTGTTCTATCATTCGTGAAGAGATGGTCTAAAGAATTTAGTGACCCTTATATAACCAAAGCCCTTTTTACCACATTAGCGATATCAAGTTCATGCAGATAGGCTTGAGTCAATACAGAAGCAATTTTTATTTTTTTCTTTAAGGAATTTTCATTGGGACTCTGCATATAATCTTCCACCTTATACTAGTCGGTTAAAGCTAGGCGTATTATTTATAGCTAAACTATTGAATGGACTAATTTCTAGCCCCTTTCTTTTGAACGAAGTAAACTTCAATGTCTTATCACGAGCGTCAAGACCTTACAAACCTCTTCTTTTGAGGCAGTGTAGAACTAATTTCGAATTAAATGAACCTTTCCGGTGTTTGTGTCATGATTTCGACTCTCATTCGAATTTATTTGATATAACGGATTCACTTTTTACTATAAGGAAAACTGTCCTATCCTATCTTTACTCGTAACAAAAAAAAAATAAAAAAAATAAAAATGTTTATATGCTATATCGTTAACTTATTAACTATCTTAAAGGCTTCGAGAGTCTGAGTTTTATCTTCACATAAGACTCTACTTCAACAAAAATATACATAAAAGAAGTTAGGGTCAGTTAAAATGGGGTGGCACAAACAAGAGGTTGTGAGCGCGGATTTGGTTCCTAAAGTCTCTTTGTTGATCGTAATATCAGTAAGATGTACTCACATAGAATGGCCTGGTAGTTAAATGCTTGAGGATAACAATTGGCAACAATTGGTTTCACAAATTCCTACTAGGGTTAAAGTTACAAAACATAGTTCAGTGGCAACACCTGTGGCAAACGGTCTAACTGCGTGCATGATGGGTTTGAGAAAATGAGGAGATAAAGAGGAGAGCACGATCGATTTCCGCCAAATGGATCTCGCTCTTTCTGGTTGGAGACATCAAGGCGTTAAGTCATGAAAAAAAAAGTTTTAATTTTATTTCGATGGTGCATGGTCACCCAAGCCACGCAGTCGTGTAGTATTTTCAAAGAAACAATAAACGGAGCAAATAAAAACCTCAAATCCTAATTGGATGTAAAAACCCCGGAAGGCAGCGGATATACCCGTAATAATCATTGACACCACGGAAAAGATATACAAAGAAAAAAGGATCACGAGTTTCGCTGGATTAAAATTTCCACTATATTGTGTTGCTGTTTCGACTGGTAAATGTGCTAATTATTAATAAGGATGGGAGTTTTGTGTTTCGGATTTAGTCGTATCTGGAATATCTCTTTCGGTATTCTGATCACTTTTTTTCTTTACCTTGGTTTACTTTTTCCTTCTTATCTCTTGTTTTGCTATTTTCTTTTACTTTTATTTTCCCACTTCCTCTCCCTTATCTCTTACCCGAAGCCTTTGTTTATTCTCTTTCTTCAACAAAATCACTTCCGCCTAAACATCTTCAGGACAGGTGATGTCTAATGGTGCAACTTTAGCTGTGAGGTGATCTTCGAAAATTCTAAACAGAAAACTGGCATAAAGTAGTGATGCTGAGCTTAAGTGTTATGAGAAACAACTATTCTATAATCGTGCATGCAAAATATGGTCACCTTGCACGGATCTGCCGCTGAGTCGCCAATTCACTTACGGCTCTACCTTATAGTGTGGAGAAAATAGGCGCTATCGGCTATTTTTCCAAAGTGATTGGCGAATCCCTGTTACTCACAGCGATTGAAATTGAGTAGCGGTTTGGCGAATAGAAGTGAGTTGTGGCAAAATTGGTTAAAATCACAATAGCATAATTCACAGCGTTTGTAGAATCACTATCTGGCTCAACGCAACTACCTACCATCTAAACTGAATAAATATATATTTAGTTCCAACATTCTAGAATAAGTCCTCACGTATCAGGTCATCAAAAGCCACCTTTATTCATACTAAAAATTTTACTGGGATATCACGCAACACATTTGTACCAACTCAACTTTCTGCAACTTTGTATTAATCTACAAAAAATGTGAAAGCATATTTTATAAGAATTTCATCAACTGACGGCTCGCACTTATCTAAAGTTGCATATCTCCGTATCTTAATGCGAATGCATTTGTGCTTGTTATTCCTTTTCTTTACTTTATTATAATTCGAATCCATTCCATGTATCTAAGTACATACGAACATATTAATATCGCTCACATCAAGTTGTATTAAAATTATGTTCATATTTTTTGTGCCTTTTTATTAATTTTATATATTTTTATATCGTAATGCAATGCCACAACGTTGAATGTTCTTCTTCTCCTTGCATCATCCTAATCGGCTTTACTTTGCCTTGTATAATTTATTTTATTTATTTCCATACTCCTAATGCGGCATAAATAATTTATGCATATAAATAACGCGCACCAGACTTGACTGGGTTCTATCTCATTGTATCAGGCAAATCGAAGACGCAGCGTTGGAAGCATCTGCAATTGAACAAAGTTATAAACAACATAAACCAGACTATTTCGTTTGTATTCGTTGTATTTGATATTGTTGAGGAAGGTAGAGGGGGAATAAAATAATATGGATGTTATTAGTGGTGAATTGTCTTCGTTTGGCTTTGACGGTTACCCTTTGGATGAAGATAATTAAACATATGTTATGGAAATTTTATAGAATTATATTTTTTGTTTTATTACTGCAGTTGGAATTTTAATTAATATACATGTTTATGCGTACAAATATATTGCAACTGCCGAGGGGAAGATCACTCCAAATTTCCTTATCTCAGTAATGTTCCGAAAACGTTCTATATCTATGTAGGTTAGGTTAGGTTGAACTGACCGGTCAATAAAAACCTCACATATACTGAATGTGTCCATAGATTTAACAGAATTTGTTTGACGACCAAGAGGAAGAACCCTGATCGAGTGCCAGGACTTACGTTTCAGAATAACTCTGTCCTCTTGGCAAATACTAAAAGTTTTCTAGGACCTAGCTTAATTGCTGCCCCGAGATCTGGCAAACTCTGCCACCCCTTACAGCTGGAGCTTTGGCCTGGCGAGCACAGGACATGAACACAGAGCGTGCTCAGCCGTTTCATTCTGCAGATCACATTTCCTACACCTGCTTTTAATGACGAGGTCGAACTTATAAGCATGTAACGATATAATGCAGTGTTCAGTTAGTATGCCCATCGTGTGCCTTAAGACTCGACCATCTCGGAAACAATTCAGTATGACCCCGTTGAACAAGGTCATCCAACGTATTTTTTCCGTGAGGAACTTGGAGTATACCCACACCGGCTACCACGGTTTGGCGAGGTTGATGAGTGGATCGGAGAAGATATGGCAACGCCTTAAAAGGGTTTTGCTACATAACTCCCTGAAACGCTTCCCTTTTGGAGTTGCCTTCCTTAGAGGAGATCCCAGCTGCTGAGAGTCGTCGATTTCGACCAATTTTCCCTTTACTATTTTTGTTAATATTTCATCTATGATCAAAACCGTTAACAGTCTAATCCGCTACCTGGCCAGGATGTGTAGTCACCCTTTAATCCAAATCCAGACCAGTCCTAAAAAGGGAAGTATGCCCAACCGTAACCTAAGCTGACCTAGCTGCATGTAGTAACCTATTCGAAAAAATATTTTTTATTTGAAGAAAAAACAATTAGCATGGAAAGCGAGGTATAATAGGAGAGTTTGGGAAAGAAAAAAGCGAGAGAACACGGACGAAAAGAAGAAAGGAAGAGGTGTTGGGCGAGAAATTGGATGAAGCAAATGACACGAAGACTGAGCTATCAAACTTTTTGAAAATCTTTGAAAGACTGTCGCCCTTTTAATATTTATATAATCTTTGAATCTATTCGTCTTTATCATAAATTTTATTTCCCATTTGACATATAAAGGTATATTTGGTAAGGGGAGGCAGAGCTTTGTATAGTATATGTATCCATTAGAACATTTCCAAATATTTTGATATGAAACTATTGGTTAAAATTTAATCGTGGCATACTGATGTCATGGGTGCTCGCTCATCAGTCAGAATTGTTAAGGAAAGCAATCACCCCAGAATACAATCCGTGCATTTCCATTCCTGGACTAACGCTTTTGGATTGCAGCCTTTCTGCCTTTTTTAGAAATAATGAATACATATTTTTATTCATTATTCCATTTTGTTAGTCCGGACTAATTATTCCTTTTTGCATTTCCCATGTGAATTAAACAAATCTAAAAGCATAGCACTTATGGAATAACAAAATTCAAGAGCATTCCGCAAGTGAATATTTATTTTGAAAGGCAAAGGAATTCAAAGGATTGCGGAATGCATTCCACTGAATATTACAGTTCAATGAATGCAGTCCATGGATTAAAAAAGAGAAATGCAAAAAGGAGTAATGACTAAAATTTTGTATTCGTTATTCTGTACTAACAAAAAAGTATTGCAATCCTCTGGTGCTGCAGTCAAAGGAATAATTTTTCCAAACGGGATGTATTCCTTAACAACTGGGGTCATCAGGCAGAGTTGGTTCAGTTTAGCTTTATGTACCCAGCCGTGGGTACATCTGATAAAATTATGGATATGCCTTATGATATTATCGTAGTAACCGGCATTTACCTACATCCCAACGATCCTTAAGTATTTTTCTCTCTTAAAGCAATAAATAAAAATTAATATTATCTGTGACAGCCTAATGAACGTGCGTAAGTGTGCACAATTATGGTACACACTTGCAGACTTGATTTGTCAGCAACTTAATATTAATCGCCATAGGTAAGGCAATAATAACAAAACACTAAGAAAAAGCCATTAATTATACTTGTTTAATAAAATTTATTACGACAAGCATTAAATTGAGATTGAAAAAATTGTGTTTCAATTAATTTATTTAAGTTTTAATTAGGCTTGATTTTTTTTGGTAACACATTTGTTGTTTTTTTTTAAGCCAACATTTATAATAAAATTAAAATTTCATAAGCTTTGTGATGTAATGGAAGAAACATAAATGGAAATTAGTTTAAAGAAAAAAACCTTAGACAATCTTAATTATGACGTAAGACTGGCATACAAGATTACTCTTATTCATAAATGAAATTTTCTGCGTCTTTATACCGACGTCCTATACGATAAGTAGCACTTTCACATTTTTTTTAAATCGAATGCCTTTGTAAAAAATTTTGAAATTTCTAGTTTTCGTATGGCACATCGACAAAAGTTTTTAAAAGATTTAACAAGGTATAGTTCCATATAAGTATTTGATAAATCAGCACTGATATAGTGTATTAAAACTTTCGGCGGGGCCATGTAACACTTGCCAGGCATTCGAAATTCTCGTACGAGTCAAAACCTAATATTGCATTCGATATCGACACAATGTAGGTTGTTTGGGTTGAAAAACTAAGCTGCGTTTAAAAGACAAACACTTAAATTATTAAATCAAGAAGCTTAGCTTAAAATTATTCTAGAAGTATAATAACGAATACCGAACTGACTAAGTCTTTTCGTTTAAATGGAACACAATAAATAAATTCCGATTACGAATTAATTAGAAAAAATTGAGGTGACCTACAGAATAATATAATTCTATAACTTTAAAGCGGGTGGACGCCTTTTCGAGATATCGCCATAAAGGTGGACCAGGGGTGACTCTAGAATTTGTTTGTACGATATGGGTATCAAATGAAAGGTGTTAATGAGTATTTTAAAAGGGCGAGGGCCTAAGTTCTATAGGTGAACGCCTTTTCAAGATATCGCCATAAAGGTGGACCAGGGGTAACTCTAGAATTTGTTTGTACGATATGGGTATCAAATGAAAGGTGTTAATGAGTATTTTAAAAGGGAGTGGGCCTTAGTTCTATAGGTGGATGCCTTTTCGAGATATCGCCATAAAGGTGGGCCAGGGGTACCTCTAGAATTTTTTTGTACGATATGGGTATCAAACGAAAGGTGTTAATAAGTGTTTTAAAAGGGAGTGGGCCTTAGTTCTATGGGTGGACGCCTTTTCGGTATATCGCCATAAACGTGGACCAGGGGTGACTCTAGAATGCGTTTGTACAATATGGGTATCAAATGAAAGGTGTTAATGAGTATATTAAAAGAGCGTGGGCCTTAGTTCTATAGGTGGACGTCTTTTCAAGATATCGCCATAAAGGTGGGCCAGGGGTGACCCTAGAATTTGTTTGTACGATATGGGTATCAAATGAAAGGTGTTAATGAGTATTTTAAAAGGGAGTGGGCCTTAGTTCTATAGGTGGATGCCTTTTCGAGATATCGCCATAAAGGTGGGCCAGGGGTAACTCTAGAATTTGTTTGTACGATATGGGTATCAAATGAAAGGTGTTAATGAGTATTTTAAAAGGGCGTGGGCCTAAGTTCTATAGGTGAACGCCTTTTCAAGATATCGCCATAAAGGTGGACCAGGGGTAACTCTAGAATTTGTTTGTACGATATGGGTATCAAATGAAAGGTGTTAATGAGTATTTTAAAAGGGAGTGGGCCTTAGTTCTATAGGTGGATGCCTTTTCGAGATATCGCCATAAAGGTGGGCCAGGGGTACCTCTAGAATTTTTTTGTACGATATGGGTATCAAACGAAAGGTGTTAATAAGTGTTTTAAAAGGGAGTGGGCCTTAGTTCTATGGGTGGACGCCTTTTCGGTATATCGCCATAAACGTGGACCAGGGGTGACTCTAGAATGCGTTTGTACAATACGGGTATCAAATGAAAGGTGTTAATGAGTATTTTAAAAGAGCGTGGGCCTTAGTTCTATAGGTGGACGTCTTTTCAAGATATCGCCATAAAGGTGGGCCAGGGGTGACTCTAGAATTTGTTTGTACGATATGGGTATCAAATGAAAGGTGTTAATGAGTATTTTAAAAGGGAGTGGGCCTTAGTTCTATAGGTGGATGCCTTTTCGAGATATCGCCATAAAGGTGGGCCAGGGGTAACTCTAGAATTTGTTTGTACGATATGGGTATCAAATGAAAGGTGTTAATGAGTATTTTAAAAGGGCGTGGGCCTAAGTTCTATAGGTGAACGCCTTTTCAAGATATCGCCATAAAGGTGGACCAGGGGTAACTCTAGAATTTGTTTGTACGATATGGGTATCAAATGAAAGGTGTTAATGAGTATTTTAAAAGGGAGTGGGCCTTAGTTCTATAGGTGGATGCCTTTTCGAGATATCGCCATAAAGGTGGGCCAGGGGTACCTCTAGAATTTTTTTGTACGATATGGGTATCAAACGAAAGGTGTTAATAAGTGTTTTAAAAGGGAGTGGGCCTTAGTTCTATGGGTGGACGCCTTTTCGGTATATCGCCATAAACGTGGACCAGGGGTGACTCTAGAATGCGTTTGTACAATATGGGTATCAAATGAAAGGTGTTAATGAGTATTTTAAAAGAGCGTGGGCCTTAGTTCTATAGGTGGACGTCTTTTCAAGATATCGCCATAAAGGTGGGCCAGGGGTGACTCTAGAATTTGTTTGTACGATATGGGTATCAAATGAAAGGTGTTAATGAGTATTTTAAAAGGGAGTGGGCCTTAGTTCTATAGGTGGATGCCTTTTCGAGATATCGCCATAAAGGTGGGTCAGGCCTAACTCTAGAATTTGTTTGTACGATTTGGGTATCAAATTAAATGTGTTAATGATAATTTTAAAAGGTAGTGGGCCTAAGTTCTATAGGTACGCCTTTTCGAGATATCGCCATAAAGGTGGACCAGGGGTGACTCTAGAATTTATTTTGTACGATATGGGTATCAAATGAAAGGTATTAATGAGTATTTTAAAAGGGCGTGGGCCTAAGTTCTATAGGTGAACGCCTTTTCAAGATATCGCCATAAAGGTGGACCAGGGGTAACTCTAGAATTTGTTGTTTTAAAAGGTAGTGGGCCTTAGTTCTATGGGTGGACGCCTTTTCGGGATATCGCCATAAACGTGGACCAGGGGTGACTCTAGAATGCGTTTGTACAATATGGGTATCAAATGAAAGGTGTTAATGGGTATTTTAAAAGAGCCTGGGCCTTAGTTCTATAGGTGGACGCCTTTTCGAGATATCGCCATAAAGGTGGACCAGGGGTGACTCTAGAATTTGTTTGTACGATATGGGTATCTAATGAAAGGTTTTAATAAGTATTTTAAAATGGCGTGGGCCTAAGTTCTATAGATGGACGCCTTTTCGAGATATCGCCATAAACGTGGACCAGGGGTGACTCTAGAATGCGTTTGTACAATATGGGTATCAAATGAAAGGTGTTAATGAGTATTTTAAAAGAGCGTGGGCCTTAGTTCTATAGGTGGACGTCTTTTCAAGATATCGCCATAAAGGTGGGCCAGGGGTGACTCTAGAATTTGTTTGTACGATATGGGTATCAAATGAAAGGTGTTAATGAGTATTTTAAAAGGGAGTGGGCCTTAGTTCTATAGGTGGATGCCTTTTCGAGATATCGCCATAAAGGTGGGCCAGGGGTAACTCTAGAATTTGTTTGTACGATATGGGTATCAAATGAAAGGTGTTAATGAGTATTTTAAAAGGGAGTGGGCCTTAGTTCTATAGGTGGATGCCTTTTCGAGATATCGCCATAAAGGTGGGCCAGGGGTACCTCTAGAATTTTTTTGTACGATATGGGTATCAAACGAAAGGTGTTAATAAGTGTTTTAAAAGGGAGTGGGCCTTAGTTCTATGGGTGGACGCCTTTTCGGTATATCGCCATAAACGTGGACCAGGGGTGACTCTAGAATGTGTTTGTACAATATGGGTATCAAATGAAAGTGTTAATGAGAATTTTTAGAGACCGTGGGCCTTAGTTCTATAGGTGGACGCCTTTTCGAGATATCGCCATAAAGGTGGACCAGGGGTGACTCTAGAATTTGTTTGTACGATATGGGTATCAAATGAAAGGTGTTAATGTGTATTTTAAAAGGGCGTGGGCCTTAGTTCTATAGGTGGACGCCTTTTCAAGATATCGCCATAAAGGTGGACCAGGGTGACTCTAGAATTTGTTTGTACGATATGGATATCAAATGAAAGGTGTTAATGAGTATTTTAAAAGGGCGTGGCCCTTAGTTGTATATGTGAAGGCGTTTTCGAGATATCGACCAAAATGTGGACCAGGGTGATCCAGAACACCATCTGCCGGGTACCGCTAATTTATTTATATATGTAATACCACGAACAGTATTCCTTCCAAGATTCCAAGGGCTTTTGATTTCGCCCTGCAAAACTTTTTCATTTTCTTCTACTTAATATGGTAGGTGTCACATCCATTTTACCAAGTTTTTTCTAAAGTTAAATTTTGCGTCAATAGACCAATACAATTACCATGTTTCATCCCTTTTTTCGTATTTGGTATATAATTATGGCATTTTTTTCATTTTTCGTAATTTTCGATATCGAAAAAGTGGGCGTGGTCATAGTCGGATTTCGGCCATTTTTTACACCAATACAAAGTGAGTTCAGATAAGTACGTGAACTGAGTTTAGTAAAGATATATCGATTTTTGCTCAAGTTATCGTGTTAACGGCCGAGCGGAAGGACATACGGTCGACTGTGTATACAAACTGGGCGCGGCTTCAACCGATTTCGCCCTTTTTCACAGAAAACAGTTATCGTCCTAGAGTCTAAGCCTCTACCAAATTTCACAAGGTTTGGTAAATTTTTGTTCGACTTAAGGCATTAAAAGTATCCTAGACAAATTAAATGAAAAAGGGCGGAGCCACGCCCATTTTAAAATTTTCTTTTATTTTTGTATTTTGTTGCAACATATCACTACTGGGGTTGAATGTTGACATAATTTACTTATATACTGTAAAGATATTAACTTTTCTTTTAAAATTTGAATTAAAAAAAAATTTTTTTAAAAAGTGGGCGTGGTCGTTCTCCGATTTTGCTAATTTTTATTAGGCAGGCATATAGTAATAAGTGTAACGTTCCTGCCAAATTTCATCATGATATCTTCAACGACTGCCAAATTACAGCTTGCAAAACTTCTAAATTACCTTCTTTTAAAAGTGGGCGGTGCCACCCCCATTGTCCAAAATTTTACTAGTTTTCTATTCTGCGTCATAAGTTCAACTCACCTACAAAGTTTCATCGCTTTATCCGTATTTGGTAATGAATTATCGCACTTTTTCCATTTTTCGAAATTTTCGATATCGAAAAAGTGGGCGTGGTTATTGTCCGATATCGTTCATTTTAAATAGCGATCTGAGATGAGTGCCCAGGAACCTACATACCAAATTTCATCAAGATACCTCAAAATTTACTCAAGTTATCGTGTTAACGGACAGACGGACGGACGGACATGGCTCAATCGAATTTTTTTTCGATACTAATGATTTTGATATATGGAAGTCTATATCTATCTCGATTCCTTTATACCTGTACAACCAACCGTTATCCAATCAAAGTTAATATACTCTGTGAGCTCTGCTCAACTGAGTATAAAAATAAGATTTCCTCTTTTTTATTGCTTCGACCTAAGTCTATGTTTATTACTCAACGTTATAGCGATTTAAAACAAACATTTCCTTAGGGAAGCAACAAAACAGAAAAAAAAATACCGGAAAATTCCCATTATAATCCTTACAATAACCCCGAAGTGATTCCGAAGATAATTCTAAAACAATCCCGACATTTTCTTTTGGACACTCGCAAAATGATAACAACAAAAATTCTCAAATCTTCCATAGATACAAACTGTACTCAAATGATAAGGCGAAACTAGTTCTAAAAACAGTTGTTGCGAGATTGCTTGGAAAAAGCCTCGAAACGATCCCCAACACAATCAATTAAAGTTCGTAAAATACTCCTGGCATGATGCCGAAAGCAATCCTGAAATTTTCTTTAGACACTCGCAAAATGACAACAAAATAATTCCGAAGATAAAAATATTACTAAAAGAATACTTGAATGATCACTGGAACTATTTCAAAATACTACCTGTGATATATTAAGATATATTAAAATGAAAGAGGACAAACTTCGTTTTCGTATAAATTGCAACCCGGAAGAGAGCGCTTTTTTTGTTTCTTTATTTGACATTTGTTATAGCATTGTCACATCAGCATATACAAGAACTCAACCTAATGGCATGTTTACATAGTTCAATTTAACGCTACGATTTATGTATTAGCTTATCTCTCACAATACCCCCTTCTTAATTGGTAACATATACATGATTTTAATACAGACTTTCACGCTTAGGATACATAAATTTGTTTGACAAGAAATTGTTATTTTCTCGGTCTTAAATTATAATGAGTAGTGGGTTCCCGTGACTTCGTTTTCCCATTACAAATAATATCGTTGGGTACGTTATTACTTGTATGTGTAGTTGTTGTTGTATTTTTGTCTGTACTTTTATCATCGGGACCACAATTATTACTTAATATGTTTTGATTTTCATTACTTAAATTTGTTAAAGGTTGTAGTGGATCATCTAGTGATGAGTGCGATGATTCTTTTTGCGATAAGATAATTTGATTTGCGTGTCTTTTCCAAGATTTATTATGGTAAGTTTTTACAATATACATTTGCTTTCCAATTCTTTTGGAAATCACAGCTTTTGTCCATTTTACTTTCCCAGGAACCGAATAATCTTTAACTATCACCGCGTCATACACGTTAAAGTTGTTGTTTTGCTTTCCTTTAAAATATCTCTTTTGTTCATTTTTCTTTTTTTCAACAAATGCTGTGATTTCAGTATTGGTTAGATTAACAACATTTCGCTTTCCATTGAGTAAGTCTAATCGACATCTTAATTTCCTGTTATTAAACATAATGTAGGCTGGAGATACGCCCATACTAGCATGTACAGTATTTCGATAATCTAACAAAAAAGTACTCACAACTTTGTTGAAGTCAGACAACGGTGTATTAAATAAATTCCGTTTTAAGGCGGTCTTAACTGTTTTAACCGCATTTTCCGCCTGACCATTAGTGGGTGGGTGACCTACAGGAGATGTTACATGTGTAATTCCATTCTGTTTCAAAAAATTGGTAAACTCATTCGATGTGAACGACGTACCATTGTCCGAAACCACGCATTTTGGTAACCCAAAACGTGCAAACATTTCTCTCAACACTGCTATAAGAGCTCGGCTAGTTATATTCGTTCCCATGTCTATGCATTCCACCCATTTACTTGTGCTGTCTACAACGATTAAGCACCAGCGGTTTTTAAAAGGTCCAAAGAAATCTAAATGGATTCTCGACCATACTTCCTGGGGTCTCTTCCATGGGAGAAGCTCTTGCTTTGGTGGTTTCGGACGATTAAGTAAACAGAGCTCGCAACTTTTTACTACCTTCTCCAAATCTTTTCCCAGGTTCGGCCACCAACAACACTCACGAGCCCTGCATTTCATTTTCACAATTCCCATGTTTGTCGCATGTAAAAATTCGACAACTTTATTTTGCAATGCTTTTGGAACCACAACCCGAAACCCCCAAAATAAGCAACCTGATTCTTCGCCCAATTCCAATCTTTTATTAAAATATGGTAACAACTCTGGATCCCGACATTTCTCTGGCCATCCCTCATGGTGAAATTTCTTTACTCGTTGTAGCGTCCTATCCTGTGCAGTTTCTGTTTTAATGCTTTCTAAGTTAATCATTTCGCTTCGTCCACCAAAAATAATTTACATAAACATCATCAGGCAAAACGCATTGATCCTCGGCACTTCTGTCGGGGTTTCGCGAGAAATAATCTGGTATATTGTCTTTAGACTTGAGGTATTCAATGTCGAAACAATAACCTGATTGCGTTAGAGCAATACGCTGCAATCTATTTGACGCCATTTCTGAATTCCTTTTTTCGGACTAAAAATGTGTTGTAACGGCTTGTTGTCAGTAACCCAGGTGAAATGCCTACCGAAAATATACTGATGAAACTTTTTTACACCAAACAGTATAGCCAATGCTTCTCGGTCAAGTTGCGAATACCTTTTTTCAGTATCCGACAATGTTCTTGAAGCAAACTCTATTGGTTTCTCTATTTCACCAGTCTCTACTTGCGTTAGAAACGCACCTACTCCCGTGGGACTAGCATCCACCGTTAATTTAATTCTTTTTTCGGGACAAAAATGGGCTAGGCATTTCTCTGATGCCAATAAGTCTTTAAGTTTTGAAAATGTTTCCGAACATTCTTTTGACCATTCGAATTTTGTATTCGCCTGCAACAACTGATAAAGTGGGTGAAGCAAAGTAGATAAATTAGGTAAAAATCTTCTATAGAAATTTATCACCCCTAACAAAGATTGAAGCTCTTTTACGTTTGATGGCTCTTTAGCGCCTCTAATATCTTCTACTTTATCAGGATCCATATGCAAGCCCTCTTTGTTTATAATATGCCCTAAATATTTAATTTCGTCAACAAAAAACTCACACTTCGATTTAGACAAATTTAACCCTGCCTCACTTAACAGGGCTAACACTTTTTCAAGTCTTCGAGTAAGAAGTCTGACGTTGGTTGCTGTTATTAGTATATCGTCGAGAAATACTACCACGCCCTCAATGCCTACTAATAGTGTGTCCATAATTTTTTGAAAAATGGCGGGTGCGGATGCCAACCCGTATATCAATCTTGTATACTGAAAAAGGCCTTTTGACGTCGAAATTGTTGTGAATTTGCCGTGCATCTTGGCAAAAATTTCTTCAATACATGGTAAGGGATACTTTTCCACATGCAGATGTGGGTTTAAGGTCACTTTAAAATCACCGCATATGCGAATTCCCCCATCTTTTTTTTGCACTGGAACAATCGGTGTCCCCCACTCGAAATAATCCACTGGTTCCAAAAATTTCAGTTCTACTAACTTGTCTATCTCCTTTTCAACTTTTTCTTTAATCGCTAAAGGTAATGGTCGAGGCCTAAAAAATTTCGGTTCGGTGCCTTCCTTTACATGTAAATGGGCTTTACTCTTCTTAAGTAATCCCAAAGACCCATCAAATAGTTTGGAAAATTTATGTAAGACATTGACGTCGCATCTGATTTGTTTAGAAAAATGTAAGCTAGATAATTTAATACCAAAACTGTTTAAGAATTTTCGACCTAACAACGGCGGACCGCCTAAAATGAAATGCATTTGCGTTGCTCTTTAAAGTGTACATCCACCTCAAACTCACCAAGCGGCACAATACTGCCACCGTTGTATGTCTTCAACAAAATTGATATCTCATTTAGTTTATTTTTTCTAAAATGGCTTTTGTATGTCTCTTCCGACATCACATTGTTTTCTGACCCTGTGTCGAGCTGCATATCAGTAGCCTTGCCTTCAACAAAAATGGTTACAACAATCGGTTTATCTTTCGCTCTATTAAGTGAGAATAAACTTAACTCGTCTGCATTATTCAAAAAATTTAAACTTTTCTCTTTGCACATTTTTTTAGGTGCCCCCTTTTTTTACAATTATTACATTTATAATTCTTAAACTTACATTCACTTTTGCTATGGTTAGTGTAGCCGCACACTTCGCATGGTTGCTGTTTCTGCTGGCCTTGATTTGACTTGTTTTTCCAATTTTGCTGTTTCTTTTGCTCTGCTTGCGACTTCTGATTTTTCTTCAAAAAAATTAGCTCTTCCTGTTTTACTTGTATAATATCCTCTTGTTGTTGCTTAAAGTACTCTGCTGTATTTGCTATCGCTACCACTTTCTCGAAAGTTGCGCCTACATTTTCCAAACAAATTTTGTCCCTGGCTGGACCCTTTTCCAGACCCATTACAAATTTGTCCCTTAGCGCCATATTTAAACTTTGGCCAAACTCACACTTTACAGCTAACGCTCTCAATCTAGCTGCCCAATCATTTATTGATTCTGACGCTGTTTTTGTAGCATTGTAAGATTTGTAACGCTCCGCAAACGCAGATGTTGTTGGCCTATAATGGCTTCGCAGACAATCGAGACACTTTTCCAAAGTTACGCTGTTATCTTCCAACGCCTCCGGACGTACTAAGCTGTCAACAGAGTATACGCACTTTCGGATAACGAAGTTAACAATATTGCCTTCTTTTTTACCTCCTCAATGTTAGCAGCAATGAAGAATTGCAACAACTGCTTCTCAAAGACAAACCATGAGTTTTTTTCGTGGTCAAAAAATGGAATATTAAAATTGTTGGTTGCCATTTTGCCAAAATATTATTATCCGCTGATCACCAAGCACTTGCTACGCGTTTATAAATCAGTTTGAATTATTTTCTGCTCGTCGCCACTGTGATATATTAAGATATATTAAAATGAAAGAGTACAAACTTCGTTTTCGTATAAATTGCAACCCGGAAGAGAGCACTTTTTTGTTTCTTTATTTGACATTTGTTATAGCATTGCCACATCGGCATATACAAGAACTCAACCTAATGGCATGTTTACATAGTTCAACTTAACGCTACGATTTATGTATTAGCTTATCTCTCACACTACCAAATTATTCGGAAATAGCCTATAATAATTCAAAAAAGTCCCAAAGTCATTTCTAATTTTTCCCAGTCATTCATAAAGCAGTTCAAAATCATATAGAAACGGTCCAAAATAATTCAAAAAAGAGTTGATCCGAGATCGCCTGGAAAAAGTCCCGAATCGATTTCCAAAACATTTAATAAGAGTTCTCCAAATAGTCCTCGGAAATCCCAAAATTGAATCCCTAGAACAAAAATTTCACAATAGTTCCTATTTATTCTCAAATTGTTCAAAAATTATTTCCAAAACTGTGATTCCGAAATAATGCCAAAATCTTACACAAAACACAGTACTCAAGTGATCGCGAAAAGAAACCTGAAATTTTCCCAACACAATCATAAAAACCATTCTGTTATTCTTTAAAGACAGTCAAGAAATGTTTCAGAAGTAAGCCTCGACAAAATTATGAAAACAGTCCCGGAAGGATCCAGGGCTAGAAATGATTCCGTAAACTTTTTCGAAATTATACCGAAACTTCGAATCAAAACATAGTTTTGAAATAAGCCTAATCGTGGCATAATCGGTCATTGTCTGTAGCAGCTTCATCCGTACTTTGTTTGCGGTGGTCTTTTTCATTTTTGGCTGGCTGTCTCTGCCTAATGTATGAAACAGCGAGACTCGAAGATGAGGTGAAGACGTTATCGATGAATCTCTACACCCAATCAAACATTTGAAAGAACACTTTGCCCCACTCATGCGAATCATAGCGCATGCCAGCAGATATGGTCCGTCGACTGGCGAACACTGTAATTAATTAAATAAAAAATTGCAAAAAAGCAGCACAAAACTGAAAAATATTTAATTAATAATTTAGCAATAAAAAAATCCTCAGACAACACTAGATACCAATCATGGAATGTTGTCTTGCTGCATTGCAGTGCTAAATGTTTGATTTACTGCAATGACAATAACAAGAAAAACACAACGAAAACTAAAAACACAAAAAAAAACCCAAAACCAAAAGAGGCACAAAGGAATAAATATTTCTTCGTATCATTCGAGCATTACCAGCATCCGCAATGCATTTTTATTAACGAACTCGAAAATCAAGTATGAATGCTCGCGTTGCTCGAAATAAAATAAATAAATAAATGAATGAGAAAATATATAAACAATGATAAATGAAAGTTGTAGTGAAATAAAACAGAAACACAAGAAAAACCTGCGCCGGAAATATAAATTAAAACTATAAATAAATAATTTTTTAATATGTGTTTGTATGTATGTATGTGTGTATACGCGTACTTAAACACAAGATCCGAAGGAAGATGACTCAGTAGCTGATGCGGCCACAAAGCACCTTTGCAGCGGAGTGGAGTCTGAAGAGTAAGGAGTCATGGAATCATGAATTGAAGCTGTGGATATATGTAATACCTACAAACTTAAATATATATCCGATTGTGTACATACAAAATATGTTTCTTCTGGATTGAGATGGCAGGATGTCGTACACTTAATCCGCGATTGTGATCAAGTTTTTATTATAAATAAATATTAAGGACAATAAATAATTTAATAACTGTACGGAGTTAGTCTCGCTATGATACCGAAAACAATGCCTAAACTTTTTCGAGATCCCAGTTCCAATACCGAAATTACCCCGAAAAGGTCGAAATAATCTCAGAGAGACTACAAAAATAATCTTGAAACTTTCTGGAATATCCGCAGGAATGGTCCCAAGCCGGTCATGAAATGATCCCAAGCCAGTCTCAAAGTTATTCTAACACAGTCCTTAAATAAACCCGAGATAGCCGCAAAAGTTCCAAACTATCCCGAAAAATGTTGCGAAAACTCTGAAATGATCCTGATATGATCCCTAATAAATCAGATATTGTTTGAATTAGTCAAATGACCACCCAGAAAATAACCAAGAAATAATTCCGAAATATTGCTGAAGTGGTCCCTTAAAATTATCCCGATATAATAGAGAAGTCATCCCGAAAGGGTTCCGAAATGACCCTGAAATTATACCGAAAACAGTCCTTAAATAATCCCGCTATCAGCCTAGAAAAAGTCTCGAAGTGAACCTAAATTAGTCCTAGATTATTGCGAAAATAATATTAAAATTAGTTTCCGAAATAGGCCTGGATTTATCCAGAAATTATACCAAGCACAGTCATAAAACGATTCTAAAATGACATCGGAAACAAAAAATAAAACAAGTAAAGGTATCTAAGTCCAAGAGCTTCAATTGAACATTTCATTTCTGATAAATTACTTTTCTACATAACACGTGGCACCGCCCATTTAAAAAAAAGTGTCTCCCCATTTCCTCTTACAATAAGACTTGATAAGTGAAATATTGTAACGAATTTACTGCAATTCGTCTTATTTGCAACCTTCTGCTAAGTTTGAATCACTAAACTGTTGAATAAATAACTCCACTCTTCAATAATGCAAGATGGCCTTTATTAAAGTACTTCACAATAACACTTATACTTCGCTTACTGATAGCTTGCTTAACTCAAACTGATTCGTGATGCTTCAGCCTGTGCCACTTTTATACTCTTCGGTTTCCTCGTTCACCCATTTCTCCTAAGGTCTAGTAATTTCATGAACCTGATGCTTGTTTACCCGCTATATACACGTAGATTTGCAATTTGTATCCAAATGCGTGTGTATATGTGAGCGGATGATGTTGACATGCGCTTGTGAGTATCTCTCTCTGTTGCCCCACAGGTATGTGTACAGATATAATGATTAATTTGTTTACGTGTAGCAGCTTGCTTTATTGTTGTTGTGTCTTTATTTACTTAGTATCAGATAAGTGATGGGAGTATCAGTTAGTGTCACTAATATTCGTCACAATATCATTGATTCAACACTATTTTTTGCTAAGTTATAGCCTATTATTCTAGTCTACGACCCTTTTAAACTTATTTTATAGCTAAGTTGCCCTGGTCTTCAACCGATCCCGTCCATTTTTACTAGAAATATTTTCTGGTATAAGGAAAATATGTGTTTACAATTTCATTACGATATGTTAATTTTTCTTCGAGTTATGGCTCCAGAAAAATAGAAAATTGCTTAGACATTAAAAGGGCGGTGCCACACCCATTTTCAAAAATTTTAGTGTTTTCCAATTTAATGTTATAATTCAATTTATAAAGTACAATTCTATTGACACAAAGCTATTTTTCGCTTAGTTATAGCTTATTATTTTCGTCTACGATCCTTTTAAAAATCTTTTATATAAAAGTGGGCGTGGTCTTTACCGGATCTCGTCCATTTTTCCGAGATATATTTCCTGCTATAGGGAAAATTTGTGTATCCAATTTTATTACGATCCGCTAACTTTTCTTCGAGTTATGGCTTTCGAAACACAGAAAATTGCTTAGTCATAAAAGGGGCGGTGCCACGCCCATGTTTTTAAATTTGAAGTTTTTCCTATTTACTGTTATAAATACAATTAAGAAATGAAATACCATTGATATAAAGCTCTCTTTTGCAAAGATCGTCTACGATCCTTTTAAAAATCGTTTATATAAAAGTGGGCGTGGTTCGATTTCGTAAATTTTTCTTCAAAACATTTCTTATGGTAAAGGAAACCACTCTGCCGAATTTTGTTACGATAGGTTTAACGATTTTTGATTTATGATTAATAATATTTGCAAAATTGATTTTATCAGAAGTGGGCGGTGCCACGCCCATTTTAAGAACTGTTTCCAAATTTTTATTAAGAGTCTCAGTATCAGCCCACGTTGCAAATTTCAACATTCTAGTTGTACTATTTACTAAATTATCAGGTTTTTTGTGTTTTTCCAAAATTTTATATATATAAAAAGTGGGCGATTTCGCTCATTTTCAATACCAATCTATTCTGGGTCCAGATAAGCTAGTGTACCAAATTTGGTGCAGATATCTCAATATTTACTCAAGTTATCTTGCTAACGAACGGACGGTCGGACGGACGGACGGACGGACATGGCTCAATCAACTTTTTTTTCGATACTGATGATTTTGATATATGGACGTCTATATCTATCTCGATTCCTTTATACCTGTACAACTAACCGTTATCCAATCACAGTTAATATACTCTGTGTGGAAAGCACGCTGAGTATAAAAAACAGAAAGGAGAAAGGAAGGAAGAAAAAGCTTGTCCCAGAAATATTACAGAATTGATCCCGAAACAGCCTCAAAAAGCGATGGTACCGAAATGCTCTCGAAATAGTTCTTAAAGTAAGCTCAACGTAAGGCTGCGCGAAGTGTTTTTGCGGTTACATCAACATGCTGTATTGCAGCTCCCTTTAGGATGCCTTTCAAATTTCATTTTTAATGTTCATCTCCTCCTTTACATTAAGTGTCATAATTAAGCAAGCGGATACATCTTGGCTCAAAAATAAAGATAAATGGTGATATTCTGGCTTACCTCCAGAGCTCCCCGAAGATTTTGGGGAGTGTTACCGATGTTGACTGTCCTTTTCCGCCTCGAGTTAGCAGAGAAAACGTAGGATAGCCCTTTGCAAGAAAGGTCTGGCGAAGTCTTTGGGTTTACTTAGAATCCAACTACAACAGTGAAACGGGCGCCATCTGTTGGCTCGCACTATGTTTTATGCATTTCTATTAGAAACTTGTGTAATCCATCATTGTTTTTTTGTGGCTCCGTTGCGAAAGAATATGATTTTTATAATTTTTGTTCATTCGTTTATTTTACGCTGCTTATTATTAATTTTCAATTCATTTGAATTTTAAATCATTACAAGACACACATAAATATATATCTAAATTGAAGCCCTACAAAGAATTGTGCGATCTATTTCTGAAGAAACTGGTCCGCAATCAATACCTTTGAAGGAGACTTGTCCTGCCGTACTCGTTCTTCCACAGGTGCAACTAATTGGGCGCTTAAACACGTAGATTTTGAGTAAGTAACCCAACTCTACCCCTAGTACCTTTGGATCAATTATAGCCCACGCCAGACGAACTGCATTTTTGGCGATCTACTCCCTTTAGGAATTAGTCTCGCGATTTTTAGCAGGAGGAATTTATACACCTCCGTCCATGTGTTTGTATTTGTATGGAGCTACATGTATGCAGTCATCATTACAGCTTGTGTTTACAGCCAAGATCAATGCGTCAATGACTGACTGATCGTGCGGCAGCTATAAAGGAGCCCAAATGCTTGAACTTAATGACGGCGCATGTTTGTTTTCATTGCACTCGTTCAATTCTGGTACTTGGCATATGGCATTAGAATTAATAGAATATAAAAATCGAAGAACCAAGCGCACAGTATTCCACTTCTTCGCTGCATCCACATGCGCTGCCGTAACTTCAAAATGCGCGCTGTATTCATCAGACAAAAATTGACACCCTCTTTTCGTGCCGCGCTCCCAACAATAATCGCTTTGAACTCTGGATCGGACGTCCTAATGTTTTTAGACTTGATTGCAATGGGCACTTTTTATTTAAGTTTACATTTAGATATATAAATACACATACTCGTACACACATACTTACGTTAATGTATACAAATATGCATTTATAATAAAAATCTTTTTTTATTCTTCATACCACTTTTTCTCTGCTTTAAAAGCGCTGCGCCTGCCTTCCCACTTCCCACCTTACTGAACTCGCTCTCGATGTTGTTGAATGATTAATGCCGCAATTTGTTGTAAATATTTGCATGGAAATTTCTTCAGCATCTTGCTGCAACAACACTGTTGCAAGCGTTATTTCTTCTTCTTCTTCTCCGTTTTCTTCCACTACTACTACTTCATCGACTTGCCTAGAATTTACTATTTGCATTGCGGCAACTTTGTTATTGCACACGTTTGATGTTTCAGTTGCATTCATATGAACCATACACACATACGAGCATCAGCATCGATGACGTTGCAAGGCAAAGACCCCATAAAATACGTTGCTAAAATGCCATAAAGAATTTGAACGGCAGCTTACTGACAAACCAATAGTCCATCGCGGCGTGCAGATAGACGAATGGGCGTACACACGCGCTCACACACGTTGTACAATAGCTTGGTTAAAATCCACATCTGGTGGCTGGAATCATTTCTACGGCGTGATCGAATTTACAGAAAATTTTAGCGATGTCTTATTGCCCAGAAATCAATGTGAAAGTTGTAATAATAACAAAAAAAAACAACTTTACGAAGAATAATCAAATATATATGCGCACCCAACCACCACAACCGAGACTGCCAGCGAACGAGCAATTAGCACAAAATCTGCTACTTGGAATGATTGCCTCTGCTGCGTTTGGCCGTGCGTCCATACCCTACCGCAAGACCAAAGTAAAGTGAGTGAACACGCGTGCTATATACTTAAACATACTGACGTGGATATACAATGTGTTAATACGTCAATAAATGTATACGCAAAGCGCATGATGGGGGATATGCGCAGAGGTCTGGAACCCCCATTAATAGTAACCATGCTAGGACTCCCTACATTTAAGCTAAACCTTTCCGCGTTTTCGGGTTTTGTTACTTCCTACTATACATTGATAAAAATAATAGCAGCTCATGAAAGCTTACCAACCTCTCGCGAGCTTATGTGAAAAATTGGTTCTCTTGCTCGCTTTCCATGGTTACGGACCAATTGAGTATACTCCCACTAATTTCAACTAGCGCAGAGCTATCGTATTAAGAGTCGGTACTAGTTTTAATTATGCGCCTCACAGTGCTTTCCAAATGTACTTTTAACATTGCAATGTCTTAAGAAATGACAGTTTCCCTCATGCTTAGGGGCCGCTAAACAGAGTGTGCTACATGAAGTGGTCTACAATCTTGAGAACATATAGTTTATCCTGCCGGCATTATTGGACATAAAGGGAGCCTTTAATAACGTTTAGTTGGGGGCAGAAGAGGACGCCCATAATGCCACTGTTGCTGACGATGGGAATGTTATTGTAAATGGGAAGGAGGCGACTTTGAAGTCCAAAATGATAAGCGCTTAACTGGGAGCAATCACAGAACATCCGTTGAGAGGGAATTCGAAGGGCGGTATACTGCTGCCAACAATTTGTCTTTGCGTTGTATAATGCAATCTTGTACAGCGCCACAGAAATGTGTCTGAAATGGTGGCCTACATCGGTAATGTAGTATCGGGTGTATGCATGACATAGGAAGTGGAGTAGTTAGGCGAAGACCGCGCGACTTGGCCTAAGTCGCACAAACACAGAACTAGTACCCTCCAGTACTAGCAAGGAATTCCCAAATTTGAACCTACCTTCTTTTAGTGGTCAATAGCTAAGTCTGTCTGATAGTGCCAAAAAATAGCTGGGATCACTTATTTTACAATTAAGCCAAGGTGCAAAAGATTGCTAGGCCAAAATTTACAGCATGGATGTACAAGGTGTGTTTGCTATCAATCCGAGCATACAGAGCACGGGTTTGTTGAAAGTCTGTCGAGTAAAACTAAGTATATATTATTATTATTATTTATTAACTAATTAAATTAATTAATTGGCTAACACAGAATGAGCATTAGCTGCCAGGGCTATCAGCTCAAAGTATATAAAAAAATGCTAAGGAAAGTTCAATGATTTGTCTGTGTGCCAATTACAGCGGCAACAAGATACAGGCTTTCAGACAACCTTCGATACAAATAAGAGCAAAGGAGGTCGTTGCGCCATCGGGTCTCATCAAGGCCCACTGGCCTAACAAAAACTGGAGGCGTTGGCAGTCTGTAACCGTTCCTAAAATTAATATAAGGGATATACACAGGGTTTTGCAGTACACAGTGCGAGCTGAGAAATTGGGGTTCATACAGCATGGATGGGATTGGAAGGTAATATCTCGAGTTGCAGCTGCCGTTTTCCATTGGCGGTTCTATGTACCGGAGTAGCTCGGGGATTTTCATGACCAAGTGCTGTTAATTCAGTGTAATTAAATTTAATCTGTTGCGTTTATCTTACCAACCAGGGGCAGGAAAAATGCTGGGGCAACTTGTGTGCTTTTTTTGAGTGGATTTTCGCACCAATGAACTAACCAACAATGTGCGAGGTAGAAATGATATGAGCGTAGGTAGATAGCAAATTAAGGCAATTTGTTATTCAAGTGTTAATGATTTGTTATCGATGAGTAATCGATTTGTCATTGACCGGTTATGGGCGTTTTGTTTATTCCTTATGGATGAGTTACCGGTTTGCTAAAGGTGGGTTATCGAAGAAGGAGTTTTCGAAGTGCTAAAAATTTGATATCCATAGCAAAGGTACGAGTTATCGGTTTGTTATAAAAAATTCATCTATTTGTTCGATTGTTTATGATTTTTTATGGAAAACTGTCGACTTCTCTTCGAAAACTTATCGATTTGCTATAATAATCCCCTTTGTATAATAATCCCTCTCCAATAACCTGTTTTTGCACCGCCACTGTTATAGTCTATGTATGCCAGCTTTTTAACTTTTGGAGCTGCAATGCCGTCGGTAATACTTGGCTTACGGTATTGTGCTTCGAGAAATTTATAGCTAAATTGACGGTTTTCCCTTTCGCTCTCAATTCTAGTTAATCTGTTTTACAAACCCAAACACATACTTAGTATATTAGCATACATACTACATATACGTATATGTGCAAAGGCAACTACATTGCTACAAATTGGTCAAAGATTATAATTTTTCAAATTTCTTTGTTGTCGTTTGGTCATTCATATTACATAGACATTTGAATTAGCGAGTAAAAACAGTGTACTACAAATGTCTCCGTATAGCGTGGAGCAGATAGGAACATTGTAGATTTTTACCTAGCTTTTATTTACTTGGGTTTTATGGATGTATGTGTGTAACGGAATCTTTGAGCATAATTTTCACCAACTTCCAGAAGTTTGATTAGTTTGAAGCTTTGCACACATATCAAGTACCGATGAGAAAAATAATCTGATAGTGGAGTGGCATAAGGTCAAGGGACATAAAGTCAATTGAACTGATGACAACTTCAAATTTCCACAACTTTAATTATAACCTTGCGCACGTATCAAGGACCTATGACAAAGCAACATTTTTGATGATAAGGTCAACTGATCTTATTTAGAATAGGCATAAGGTTAATTGAAACTTTGCACACGTACCACGGACAGATGTCAATGCAATAATTTGTTGGTGGGGTGACACAAGCTTAAAGAACATAAAGTCAATTGACCTTATGACCACTTCAAATGACCATAAATTTAATTGAAATTTTGCAAACGTATCAACGACCGATAACAATGTAATATTTAAATGGTTTGGTGACATAAGGTCAACTGACATAAAGTCAATTAACCTTATGACTACGTCAGAGGGCCATACGGCCGATTTACTTTATGGCCATTTGAATTCAAAGTCCCCATAGGAAAAATTGACTTTGGGGCCCTTTAAAATTTGGTGAAGTGAGACGAAAAAGAGAACAAGATACGAAAGATCAATTAAACGATGATTCGCAACAGTTTTTCAATCGCTTTCCCATTGGAGTCAAATCAGATATAGGAAAATTAGGCGCAAACATCAATCAGACAAACAGTTAAGAGCCTTCACGTATGAAACATATGAACATACTCAAAAACATAGAAATCTGCTAACAAAATATATCGAACTTAAAAATAAAAAACAAATAATTGTTTTATAAAACTAAAAAAACTACGCTTTTATAGATAACGGAACTAAAAAATAAATAACATGGAAAATTAAAAAAAAACCCTTTTTCAATTAGAAAAATTCTTTTTAAGCGGGGTCGCCCATCGGCAGTGATTTGACAAACACTCCGATTGTATTTCTTCCATAAAAAGCTTCACAGTGAAAATTCATCTGCCTTTCAGATGCCGTTCGGAGTCGGCATTAAGGAAGTGGGTCCCGCCCGTCAATTTGTAGGAAAAACTAAAAGGAGCGCGACGCAAATTGGAAGGTCTAAAATCTCTTCGGAGGTTATCACGCCTTGCATTTTTTTTAACTAAAACAGCGCAGTTTTTTTTTTTAGTTTTTTTAACTTTTATTTATTACTAGCTGACCTTGGCAAACTTCGTTTTGCCAAAAATTTTGGTTAGAAATTTGTGATTGCTAATAACTTAGGTTATAGATTAACCTAAGAATACAGTAAGGCTGCGTAACTCTGTGCGGTGTTGAGTTATTGAGTTGCTACCGAGCTTGCCCCCAAATTCCAATTTTCGCTTAGTTAAAATTTCATCGCCAAAAATCTCTAAAACAAAATCAAGTGCGCAGAAAAGCATGCAATATTTAGTACCATGTGGTCGGTAGCAAATACCACCTAAGTAATAGAAGTTAGGCTGTTATCGCTTACGACTACATGGTACTAAACGCTGCATACTTTTCTGCGCACTTGATTTTCTTTTAGAGAATTTTGGCGATGGAATTTTAGCTGAGCGAAAGTTGGAATTTGGGGGCTCGTGTCACTGAAGTTAACACACTGTTTCGTTATACCGTGGCACAATGACTCCACCAACAGCAGTACCACTTCAGACTCATCTTCGACATAACATCAATTCTCAACACTTCAACTCAATGCCACCAGTAACGCCAATAACTCTCCTGTGCTAATCTACTTAGTACTGGTAATATGATCGGGCGACATCTGTAATTCGGTAATCGAAAGTTGCTGTTAGCAAACTTCACCCCAATGCCGCCAATAACATGCTGTGATGCCATCTATGACTGGTAATAAATAGCGTTATGAGCGGGCGACATCTGTAATTCGGTAATCGAATGTTGCTCCTAGTCATAAAATGCCACCTACGAATATTATAACATGAGCGGGCGACATCTGTAATTCGGTAATCGGAAGTAGCTGTAAGTCAGAACTTCACCACAATGCCGCCAATAACACTGCTGTGACGCCACCTACGACGGGTAATAAATAGCGTTATGAGCGAGCGACATCTGTCATCCGGTAGTCGAAAGTTCCTGCTAGTCATATAATGCCACCTAGGAATATTATAGCATGAGCGGGCGACATCTGGAATCGCGTTCCTGCTTTTCAACACTGTGCGTAATATGCGAGCATGGGATTCACCACGTGGAAAGAAATTTTTCTCATATAAAATAGCATGGTTAATCCCATACCCGCGAAGTAATGGCATGAAATATTACTTGATAAGCATGTTTTGAACCTTCCAGCTTTCACTTGATATCCATATTGTATAAACACATTCTAGTTTTAGCCGGGCCCACGTTTTGGGCTATATCTCTAGATCCTAGTCACCCAGAGGTTTAAAAATTGTTCTGCTGTAAAGCGCTCATCAACAGCTTTCATTTGATATCCATATTGTATAAACACATTCTAGTGGTACCCGGGTCCACGTTTTGGTCTCAAGACCCTAGCCACCCAGCGATATGAAATATAGCCTATAGCCTATGCGGTTACCTTGGTAATATACCTACAAAATTTTATAAAAGTCGGTCCAGTATTTTACAAGTTTTAAACATCTGAACATACACTCACCACGATTCAGTTTTATATACATATATACATAGATACACATAGATTACCTATTTGGAAGATACTGCAACACAATAATCTAGGGCTGTACGAAGACTTTAGTAGTACACTGTATGCACTTCTCATTTACAACTTTGTTCACATTTTATTACAACACATTCCTACATAGATTTTCACACCTTTAAATTATACCACATCAACATATCTTAATGTATAACGTTGTTATTGTTATTTTACCGATGTCATTTCTTTTAATATCTTGCCGCTTTTGTTTTAAACCGAAATAAATATTACAACTAATTTATTTTCATGAAGTTTCCCGGTGCTACTTTCTCATATTTCTTTTATTTTTTTGTTCTTATTCTTAATTCTTTGTGAGATTTACAATTTCTTACTACGGTAACAACTTTTTTATTCTTATGTATGTATGTATGTATATACTTATTCACGTGCTTACATCCATATGAGTACTACTTGCGAGTAGAATAAAAAAATATTATATATATTTTTCTTTTATATGTTTATTTTCCAACACAAATTTTTCTGTATTTTATGGCATCCGCCAGACGCACAGTTTTGTACAACTTATTACATTTATTTATTACAGTTTAGCATTACTTTTATCTTTTATGTATTAGTCGGTAGAGTAGGAATGTTTTCCTACAATTTAACAGCAGGTAGAGTTGCCATATCAATCATTTTTAATTATCCATAGGTACTAGCTGAAAAACGCGCATTTTTTGCAGCAGAAAAGCCATTTTCAGATTTTTTTTTTGTGTGAAAAAAGGTACCAATGTTGAATATATACTTTTCATTCACTCCTTCTGTTCTCTTCCCATCTCCTTTTCCCACTCTATTCTTCTTCAAAATCCATCCTTACAGCTCTGCAGTCTTCTATATTTCTCTATTTTTCTCTTTCGCACCTTCCTTCTCTATTCTTCATCCCACTCTTCCTTCTTCCCTCCATGTTGTTCTACCTCTGTTTCTGTGCTTATCCACTTTCAATCTCCTTTTCCTTTCACTTCTATTTCCATAAACAGTTTCTTTTTCAAATAGGTCGAACCCTCTTCCAAATATTCTCAATATTATTTAGTCAAGAAGCAAACCGCACCTTAAAGAATATCTTGTCGAATCGGTCCTGTCTTTTGTTCATTTCGCGGAGAGAAGACATCCCTTATAATAATCTAAGATACCATTTATAATACTGTAACGAATTTACTGCAAATCCTCTTATTTGCACCCTTCTTCTAACGTTCGAATCACTAAACTGTTGAAAAAATAACTCCACTCTTCAATAATGCAAAATGGCCTTTATTAAAATACTTTCAATTGCACTTATAACTCGCAACTAATAGCTTGCTTAAATGAAACTGATAATACTGCTATTGCTCGACAGATGGAATGCTTAAATCAAACCGATTTTCGCGCCTCTACTGTTGCTGCTTTTATACTGTGTAATTTCCTCGTTGCATCTTCTAGGCGCTTCCAGAATTTACTTAGTTACTGGTATATAATTATAACTACAGATGCACGTGTGTAGCTCTCATATGCGCATGTATTTGTGAGCGACACTTCCACAATTAAAATTGCATACTTTTGGGAGCATCTCAGATAAGATATCTGCTTGTGTTGGTGCGTTGCTTCTCCGCTGCGTGTACGTACATATGTGTAGACATAATGATTGAATTATTGATGTGTATTCAAGTCACTGCTTAGCATCGGCTTAGAGATGAGAGTACCCCTTAGTGTTGCTAATATTCGTAACAATATTTTTTTCATAGACCGGAATGAGGGCCACTTTCCATAAAAAATATTGTCCGATAAAGTATAAAAATAAACGAATTACAAGGATAGGAAGCTTTGCAGTTGTTGTTATTGTAGCGATAAGGACACTCCCCGAAGACCTTAGGAAGTGTTATCGATGTTGATGGTCCTTTGCCGGATGGCACCGTTACCAAGCCCGACCATTTCGGGAACGATTTGCTATGAAAACATGCGACTTTCTCGGACATACCGCCCTCCCGCCCCCTAGATACATGAGGATTTCGGGGTCGCCAGAGTCTCGGCTGTTAATGAAACAGTATTCGCCACGGATAGGTGAGGTTGACAATTGGTTCCGAAAATGTGTGTGTGTTATTAAAGATTTGGTTTTAATGGAGATGCTACGTACGGAATTGTCTTGAAGTTTTAAAAGAACCCCAAACCCCAAAAGAAAGTGGCAAGAACGCATAATTTGCTCTCTAAAAACTAATTAAGTGGTAAAAAAAGTCGGTACGCAACTTTGTGTGTGTAAAAAGCGACATTGTTTACTGTGCCATGTAGGCATAACAAAAACAAGAAGGTTAGAGCGCAATATGTTTCTGGTCTATGTTTCCCAAACATAAGCGGTTGCATGACAAGCCACGGGATACCTTAACTAGTTTTAATTCAAAGTCTAATCACCTTAGATTATTTTGCGGACTCCTGTTTTGTGAGTTAAACTTAGCTTACCTATAAAATTTGACGAAAGTTCCCCGAGCGCTTATTTAACAAGTAAGGAAGGTTAAGTTCGGGTGTAACCGAACATTACATACTCAGTTGAGAGCTATGGTGACAACATAAGGGAAAACAACCACCTAGGAAAATGAACCGAGGGACCCCCTGGAATGTGTTTGTATGACATGTGTATCAAATGAAAGGCATTAAAGAGTATTTTATGAGGGAGTGGGCCATAGTTCTATAGGTGGACGCCATTTAGGGATATCGCCATAAAGGTGGATCAGGGTTGACTTGCGTGGGCTTAGTTCTATAGGTCGACGCCCTTTCGAGATATCCCCATAAAGGTGGACCAGGGGTGGCCCTAGAATTTGTTTGTAAAATATGGGTATCAAAGGAAAGTTATTAATGAGGGTTTTAAAAGGGAGTGGTGGTAGTTGTATAGGTGGACGCCTTTTCGAGATATCGCCGTAAAGGTGGACCAGGGGTGACTCTAGAATGTATTAGTACGACATGGGTATCAAATTAAAGGTATTGTTGAGGGTTTCAAAAGGGAGTGGTGGTAGTAATATAGGTGGTCGCCCTTCCGAGATATCGCCATAAAGGTGGACCAGGGGTGACTCTAGAATGCGTTTGTACAATATGGGTATCAAATGAAAGGTGTTAATGAGCATTTTAAAGGGGAGTGGGCCTTAGTTCTATAGGTGGACGCCTTTTCGAAGTATCGCAATAAAGGTGGACCAGGGGTGACTCTAGACTTTGTTTGTACGATATGGGTATCAAATGAAAGGTGTTAATGAGTATTTTTAAAGGGGAGTGGGCCTTCATTCTATAGATGGTCGCTTTTTCGAAATATCGCCGTAAAGGTGGACCAGGGGTGACTCTAGAATGTATCTGTACAATATGGGTTTCAAAGGAAAGGTATTAATGAGGGTTTTAAAAGGGAGTGGTGGTAGTTGTATAGGTGGTCGCCTTTTCAAGATATCGCCATAAAGGTGGACCAGGGGTGACTCTAGAATGCGTTTGTACAATATGGGTATCAAACGAAATGTGTTAATGAGTATTTTAAAGGGGAGTGGGCCTTAGTTCTATAGGTGGACGCCGTTTCGAGGTATCGCAATAAAGGTGGACCAGGGGTGACTCTACAATGCGTTTGTACAATATGGGTATCAAAGGAAAGGTATTAATAAGGGTTTTAAACGGGAGTGGCAGTAGTTGTATAGGTGGTCGCCTTTTCGAGATATCGCCATAAAGGTGGACCAGGGGTGACTCTACAATGCGTTTGTACAATATGGGTATCAAAGGAAAGGTGTTAATGAGTATTTTAAAAGGGAGTGGACCTTAGTTCTATAGGTGGAAGCCGTTTCGAAATATCGCCATAAAGGTGGACCAGGGGTGACTCTAGAATGTGTTTGTACGATATGGGTATCAAACTAAAGGTATTAATGAGGGTTTTAAAAGGTAGTGGTCGTAGTTGTATAGGTGGTCGCCTTTTCGAGATATCGCCATAAAGGGGGACCCGGGGTGACTCTAGAATATGTTTGTATGATATGGGTATCAAATGAAAGGTGTTAATGAGTATTTTACAAGGGCGTGGGCTTAGTTCTATAGGTCGCCGCCTTTTCGAGATATCGCCATAAAGGTGGACCAGGGGTGACTCTAGAATCTGTTTGTACGATATCGGTATCAAATTAAAGGTATTAATGAGAGTTTTAAAAGGGAGTGGTGGTAGAGAACATCATATGTTGGATACCGCTAATTTATTTATATATGTAATACCTCCCAAGATTTCAAGGGTTTTTTATTTCGCCCTGCATAACTTTTTCATTTTCCTCTACTTAATATGGTAGGTGTCACAACCATTTTACAAAGTTTTTTCTAAAGTTATATTTCGCGTCAATAAACCAATCCAATGACCATGTTTCATCATTTTTTTCATTTTTCGTAATTTTCGAAATCGAAAAAGTGGGCGTGGTCATAGTCGGATTTCGTTCATTTTTTATACCAAGATAAAGTGAGTTCGGATAAGTACGTGAACTAAGTTCAGTAAAGATATGTCAATTTTTGTTCAAGTTATCGTGTTAACGGCCATGCGGAAGGACAGACGGACGACTGTGTATAAAAACTGGGCGTGGCTTCAACCGATTTCGCCCATTTTCACAAAAAACAGTTAGCGTCATAAAGTCTATGCCCCTACCAAATTTCAAAAGGATTGGTAAATTTTTTTTCGACTTATGGCATTAAAAGTATCCTAGACAAATTAAATGAAAAAGGGCGGAGCCACGCCCATTTTGAAATTTTCTTTTATTTTTGTATTTTGTTGCACCATATTATTACTGGAGTTGAATGTTGACATAACTTATATACTGTAAAGATATAACATTTTTTATTAAAATTTTACTTTAAAAAAATTTTTTTTTAAAGTGGGCGTGGTCCTTTTCCGATTTTCCTAATTTTTATTAAGCGTACATATATTAATAGGAGTAACGTTCCTGCCAAATTTCATCATGATATCTTCAACGAATGCCAAATTACAGCTTGCAAAATTTTTAAATTACCTTCTTTAAAAAGTGGGCGGTGCCACGCCCATTGTCCAAAATTTTACTAATTTTCTATTCTGCGTCACGTCTGTCTTTGGTAATGAATTATCGCACTTTTTCGGTTTTTCCAAATTTTCGATATCGAAAAAGTGGGCTATAACCACGTCCGATATCGTTCGTTTTAAATAGCGATCTGAGATGAGTGCTCAGTGCACCTACATACCAAATTTCATCAAGATACGTCAAAATTTACTCAAGTTATCGTGTTAACGGACGGACGGACGGACGGACATGGCTCAATCAAATTTTTTTTCGATCTTGATGATTTTGATATATGGAAGTCTATATCTATCTCGATTCCTTTATACCTGTACAACCAACCGTTATCCAATCAAACTTAATATATTCTGTGAGCTCTGCTCAACTGAGTATAAAAATATATTCACGAATGGACGAAATGGTTTCAAGCCCTACTGAGGGACTCTTCGATTATAGAGTCACCATCACCTTCGCCCTTATTCACACTTGTCTTTGAAGTATGGGACTTACAAATATACAAACCCACAATCCATATACACCATTCCTTTGGCCTTTCTGGTGTGCATCACTTCATTGTTGTTGTTTTTTTGTTGATCATAATAAAGTTTCTACATTTTTCATCATTAAAATAATGTAAAGCCGAAATTATATTTTATCGTCTTCACATACTTTTTTCCTCACTTCTTACGTTTATGAACGTCTTTCTAAATTGTACAAAAAAAAATACAACAAAGAATAAAAGTAGATAACAAGTATGTATAACAAGTAGTATTACTATTATAACAACGAGAGGCGAATAATTCTTATATAACTAAAAAAAAATATATATAACAAAATTAAAAACTAAAAAAAAAACGAAGGCTAAGCAGAATTTTGAGAAGACTAATTCCCTCGTCCGACGCTAACAACTGCAACAATGACGCCGTTAGTAACTTTAACCACAGCAGCGGCAGCCAAGTAACCAGCAACGACAAGAATTGCAACTCGTCATTTACACTAGCCATGTTACGGATCTTTGATTCTGATTCAGGAAAGTCGGAGTTTCTGACTGATTTCGTCATCTAATTCCGAATCGGAGTTCTAACCGCTTCGATTGTAAGAAAGGACCCATGTAAAACGGTAGCAATGTACCATGGAGTGGAAACTTTTTGACAATATGAATTAAATATAATTTTGTTTACTCACGATTTAGTAGTAGAAGTCGTCCCATGTTTCGACTTTCGATTGAAATAAAGCGAGTTTGAAAATCTGATCCGATTCCGTTAAACTCACATCTGTAGCATCCTCTTCCTATATACAAACCTATACATAGAGATGCGAAGTAAGGGTGTTCGATTATTCGTTTTTTCCAAACCCGATTTTTTATCAATTTGTGGAGCAAATCATTTCAGCTTTTGCGCCTATTTCAAAAGTTTGGATATCATAGAAAAACAGTTGATGGAGATAAGCTAACCTTTTTCTGCTTGGTGGTGTTAAAAAAAATATGGCCCAGAAAATGCCATTTTAGCGCCGTCAGCGCTTATGAAACAGTGTCAGGTGCGTGCCCTTACCTGGCAGGATTCAAGGGGTTGATAAGCGCTATACAAAGCTTTATAGCTTCAGAGCTGCTACAATCAAATTGTCAACCTCGCCCACGCGAGGGGAACCCTGTTATAAAGGTGAATGTATCATACACATATTTAGCAGGCGAGACTCTGGCGAACCCAAGTTCTTTATGAAGCAAGGAGTTAGGGCGGGGGGCTATATGGCCTAATGGTCGGCGGTATGGCCTTAATGGTGCTTGTTACCGGAACGGACCGGATCTATATCCGCCAAAGAACCATCAAAATCGATTACACTCCTCAAATCCTTGGAGAGTTTCTTTATCGTTATTACATCAACAACAACAACAACAACAGCCCTTACCAGGAAAACAGCACAGACTATGCATTAAGGGTCGATTTGAATGGACCAAAGCTAACCGATATCGCACCATTGATTTTTCAGTAGGGTTTGCGCTCAAGAAAAAAGTTCCACTACCCATACCCAAAAAAAAAAAAGTTTTCGAGCCTCCGAAAATAAAATGGCGAAAGAGTTAATTTTTCGACCAAATACTCCCCAAAATCCAAAAAATATGTTTTTTTTTTTTTTCAAAAAACTGTTATCGCCAACGTTTTTACAACAGTTTTTTTGGGGGATGTTTTGGTCGAAAAATTAACCCTTTCGCCATGTTTTTTTCGCAGGCTCCAAAATTTTTCTTTTTTTGGGTATGCGTAGTGGAACTTTTTTCCTGAGCCCAAATCCTTTCGAAAAATCAATGGCGCGATGTCGGTTAATAAATCGACCCGGTCTACTGTGTATAAACCAGCTGCGAAGAAAATAAGAGTGGCTTCGGTTAGGTTGAAAGGGCTGCGCTGCAAAGGGCTTACGACCCCTAACTTTTGCCATGGGCAGGCCTATTTTGGTCAGCTTTACCTTTGGTGTACCAGCTATTGCCGATCGTCATGTCAATGAACTTAGCTGTGAACCTTACTTAGCTTACTGCACTCTACTTACGACCGTAGAACTATCCTGGTCTGGCTATCTGCGAAAAAAGGAATTTCTCCCATCTTTTTGATACAGGCTATAATCATCAAATGCGGAAAGAGATCTCTACATAGTTTCAGGTTCAGGGAAAAGCTTAGAGCTCCCATAGTAAATGTAGGCTTTTGTCACAAATTTTGAGTGGTAAAAGCTGCAGTATTTTGTACTGAAATTTATTTCCGGGCTTCCCACAAGATCCGAACTTAAAGCCCAATTGCATACTGTTGATAATTCAGGTTTCTTTAGCTTAAAGAGGGTGTGAGTTGAGACACAATAACACTATCCTTTTATGGCTCTCCAGCTGTATGAGTCGTAGTATTTGGTTGAAGGTCGGTACCTAAAGAAACGTTTACTACCAGTTTAAAAACAGCATATGAAACAAAAAGGGGAGAAATTAAAATAAAATGTTGAATACGAGTCCAAGAACCCGAATCAATCGATCTATATATTTTTATTGGGGTATTTGAAGAAACCAACACGCCGTCGATTTCCTGTGCAATTTTTTTAACATTCTTATGTACATTAGATTTGTAAATACCCAATACGAAATACAAACATTACATAAAACAGCTTCTAAATTTGAAGCCTATATTGAAAGGGTCTGGAAGAATGTGTACTTGTTTGCCGTTGAAAACAAACCAAATTTTATTATTTTTTTCTAACTTCTTTATTTTAATCTCACTTTCAGAATAGACACGTTGTTATTTTGATCTTAAGAAACTATAATTTCTTCTTATGACGTTTTGGGCTGTACAGTCGTTTTCACATAGAAGTTTTCTAGCAAACCGAGAAGCATACCTTGCGGGGCACTGGTTAGGGGGATAAAACTGTATGAACGCGACTTCAGTACGCAAAAGAACATTAAAAGGAAATAAAGAGCTTCTCAAGACCAAAACCAATTTAGAAAATCTGATGTCAAAAATCATGTTAAAATAAACAAGTAAGGAAGGTTAAGTTCGGGTGTAACCGAACATTACATACTCAGTTGAGAGCTATGGTGACAACATAAGGGAAAATAACCATGTAGGAAAATGAACCGAGGGAAACCCTGGAATGTGTTTGTATGACATTTGTATCAAATGAAAGGCATTAAAGAGTATCTTATGAGGGAGTGGGCCATATTTCTACAGGTGGACGCCATTTAGGGATATAGCCATAAAGGTGGATCAGGGTTGACTCTAGAATGTGTTTGTACGATATGGGTATCAAATTAAAAGTATTAATGAGGGTTTTAAAAGGGAGTGGTGGTTGTTGTACAGGTGGTCGCCTTTTCGAGATATCGCCATTAAGGTGGACCAGGGGTGACTCTAGAATACGTTTGTACGATATGGGTATCAAATGAAAGGTGTTAATTAGTATTTTAAAAGGGAGTAATCCTTAGTTCCATAGGTGGACGCCGTTTCGAGATATCGGCATAAAGGTGGAGCAGGGGTGACTCTAGAATTTGTTTGTACAATATGGGTATCAAAAGAAAGGTGTTAATGAGTATTTTAAAAGGGAGTAATCCTTAGTTCCATAGGTGGACGCCGTTTCGAGATATCGCCACATAGGTGGACCAGGGGTGACCCTAGAATTTGTTTGTACAATATGGGCATCAAACGAAAGGCGTTAATGAGTATTTTAAAAGGGAGTGGGCCTTAGTTCTATAGGTGGCCGCCTTTTCGAGGTATCGCAATAAAGGTGGACCAGGGGTGGCTCTAGAATTTGTTTGTACGATATGGGTATCAAATGAAAGGTGTTAATGAGTATTTTTAAAAGGGAGTGGGCCTTCGTTCTATAGATGTTCGCCTTTTCGAGATATCGCCATAAAGGTGGACCAGGGGTGACTTTAGAATGCGTTTGTACGATATGGGTATCAAATGAAAGGTGCTAATGAGTATTTTAAAAGGGCGTGGGGCTTAGTTCTATAGGCGGACGCCTTTTCGAGATATCGCCATAAAGGTGGACCAGGGGTGGCTCTAGACTTTGTTTGTACGATATGGGTATCAAATGAAAGGTGTTAATGAGTATTTTTAAAAGGGAGTGGGCCTTCGTTCTATAGATGTTCGCCTTTTCGAGATATCGCCATAAAGGTGGACCAGGGGTGACTTTAGAATGCGTTTGTACGATATGGGTATCAAATGAAAGGTGCTAATGAGTATTTTAAAAGGGCGTGGGGCTTAGTTCTATAGGCGGACGCCTTTTCGAGATATCGCCATAAAGGTGGACCAGGGGTGACTCTAGAATGAGTTTGTACGATATGGTTATCAAATTAAAGGTATTAATGAGAGTTTTAAAAGGGAGTGGTGGTAGTTGTATATGTGAAGGCGTTTTCCAGATATCGACCAAAATGTGGACCAGGGTGACCCAGAACATCATCTGTTGGATACCGCTAATTTATTTATATATGTAATACCTGCCAAGATTTTAAAGGTTTTTTATTTCGCCCCGCAGAACTTTTTCATTTTCTTCTACTTAATATGGTAGGTGTCACAACCATTTTATAAAGTTTTTTCTGAAGTTATATTTCGCGTCAATAGACCAATACAATTACCATGTTTCATCCCTTTTTTCGTATTTGGTATAGAATTATGGCATTTTTTCATTTTTCGTAATTTTCGATATCGAAAAAGTGGGCGTGGTCATAGTCGGATTTCGTTCATTTTTCATACCAAGATAAAGTGAGTTCAATAAGCACGTGAACAAAGTTCATTAAAGATATGTCGATTTATGCTCAAGTTATCGTGTTAACGGCCATGCGGAAGGACAGACGGACGACTGTGTATAAAAACTGGGCGTGGCATTAACCGATTTCGCCCATTTTCACAGAAAACAGTTAACGTCATAAAATCTATGCCCCTACCAAATTTCAAAAGTATTGGTTAATTTTTGTTCGACTTATGGCGTTAAAAGTATCCTAGACAAATTGATTGAAAAAGGGCGGAGCCACGCCCGTTTTGAAATTTTCTTTTATTTTTGTATTTTATTGCACCATATCATTACTGGAGTTGAATGTTGACATAATTTACTTATATACTGTAAAGATATTAAATTTTTTGTTAAAATTTTACTTTAAAAAAATTTTTTTTTTTAAAGTGGGCGTGGTCCTTCTCCGATTTTGCAAATTTTTATTAAGCGTACATATATTAATAGGAGTAACGTTCCTGCCAAATTTCATCATGATATCTTCAACGACTGCCAAATTACAGCTTCCAAAATTTTAAATTACCTTCTTTTAAAAGTGGGCGGTTCCACGCCCATTGTCCAAAATTTTACTAATTTTCTATTCTGTGTCATAAGCTCAACTCATCTACCAAGTTTCTTCGCTTTAACTGTCTTTTGTAATGAATTATCGCACTTTTTCCATTTTTCGAAATTTTCGATATCGAAAAAGTGGGCGTGGTTATAGTCCGATATCGTTCATTTTAAATACCGATCTGAGATGAGTGCTCAGGAACCTACATACCAAATTTCATCAAGATACCTCAAAATTTGCTCAAGTTATCGTGTTAACGGACGGACATGGCTCAATCAAATTTTTTTTCGATCCTGATTATTTTGATATATGGAAGTCTATATCTATCTCGATTCCTTTATATATGTACAACCAACCGTTATCCAATCAAACATAATATACTCTGTGAGCTCTGCTCAACTGAGTATAAAAATATTATTCCCGCAGTATTTGCAAGGATTAAAAAACTTGCTCGACACCCTCTCAACGTAAGATGTAAATTAGTATTATACAACTTTTTTTCACCCAGTCTAATGTACATCAGCTACACTTGCTACACTTGCGTGTGTATATTAACATAGGTACAGCAAGCATACGCGCCTGGTTAATCGCAAGCACTTTGAAGGAGCACAAGAACTCCGCAGGAGGCTAACACTCTATGCTGAAGGCAATGGGCAAAGTAGCTCGAATCGAGATTGGGGCATGAGCACAACGACAGAAATAATATTCTTTAATTTAGCTTAAAATAAAATATAAAATAAATATTTCAAATTGCTTGAAAGGTGTGTGTGTGTTTGTTTATTTGAATGCATATATCAATATAGGTACGTATGTATTTATATATGTATGTCTGTATGTATATCCACATTGTATGAATGTTCACTGTGTTGCTCCTGTTATTGTCCAGCTTTCTTGTTTATACGTACTTTTGTTGTTGCAGTAATTTATAATATTCTTTAACGATGATCAAAGGGCAATATGATGTACAGTGTTTAGAAGGTGTTGGAAAATACATATGTCATACATTCGAATTTTCATACTTTGTATTGTGGTACTTAATTAGAGTTAGAAGCGACTAAAAACCACGGACTCGAAGGGTCGAGTTGTAAAATAAATCAGTACCGAAACAGTCGAGCTGGTACCACAAATGTCGTGGGAGCAGATCCCAAAGCTACGCTACCAATTTTTTTTTTAATTTTTTTAGAGCATATTTAGCATATACTCGCCGGTAACCGATCTAGGGCTTAATTGGACATCAGCTCATCAGACCTTGGGTAGTGTTAACATAAATAAATCACTTTTCATTTCACCGTTCACCGACCGGCCCTACATTATAAACCTTCTCTCATTTGCCACTTATAATCAACAATCCATCTTTCCATTGATAAAACCTCGGACGTTCTACATCTACTGGTAAAGTGAGCACCTGCTTACCACCACCCGTTTTACTATTCGTCATCCGCCATTGTTCGCAAGCCATTCACTGCTAACTTTGGCGCCGATTCATCCTCATCGTTTCACCGTTCACCATTTATTGACCATTAATCATCTGTCATCCTCATTCAATCCCCTACACTCAGAGAAAACGCCGTTATAAAATCCAGCACCACCGGACTCAATTCAAGATTTTCATGTTCTTACTTTTTTGTTCTTGAAAAACGAACGACCTGTTCTCAAAACAAAAACCTTGTTCTAGAACTGAAAACCATTTTCTTGAAAAGAGAACGGCTGGTCTTAAAATATGAATAAATGTTCTTAAATTAAGAACAATATTAAGAACAATGTTCTTAAATTAAGTTCAAGTAAAAGTAAACGGTACAATTCGTGTGTACTACAATGTTAAATACAACATTTGGCACAAGCTATCAAGTAGCTGTAGTGGCCCATCGGCTATGATGTTGCGGTTGCGATCGTGTGGCGCGAGTTCTATCACCGTCAAACTTTGAAGTTTTTTAAAACAATTTTTTTATATTCTATTTTTTTAACTTTTATTTTTCGTTCAGTTCCAATCACATATGCACAGGTAATTCTCAAACTTGTTATGAAATGTTTTAAATATATATTCTGACTGCATCATCAAACAAGAAGAATTTCTCAATAAGAGAAATATATGAAAAAATGCATATTATGCATTTTTTCTAATCCGTTTGTTTAGTAATAGTTTTTTTGTTATTAACATTTTTTATTAATGACATAAAAATTATTTAGTAATAAAAAAAATTTAATAAATGGTACCTCCCCCTTCCACCAATCATCAAACACAAACCGTTCTTGAATTGGGACCCAAAACTGTTAAATCGACCACAAATCGTTGTAGAAGCGTGAGAACGAATAATCATAAATCAAGCCCAAGTAGTGCTTGAAATGACCACAGAAGGTTCACTCATCAATACGAAAGTAGTCATAAGATACGAACGGTGTGCTTGGAAAAACTGCTCTTAAAACAAGTCTATCGGTCACGAGTTAAGAAAAAACGTACTGAACAGACTTTTATCAACGAATGTTCTTAATTTTGAACTTGTTTCGTTCATTTTAGAACGATTTTTTCTCTGAGTGTAGGTATTCGCTCATCGATTCTACTGGAACTTTGGCATCGTCCACCGATTTTACCGCAAAACTATCTAAACTTGAACCGACGACCGGTATGTGGGTCTGACTTAAATCAAATACAGTAAGTTAGTGAGTCCGACGTCAACGGGACTCTGAATTGAATGTGCGTTACCACGGAAACCACTGTGGTTTTCGTCGGAAACCACTTTACAACTCCTAACAATAGAAGAAGTAGACATTATATATAAGAAAAATATGGCAATTTTTAGTTTTGTTACAAACTGGATGGTGCTGCTTTCTTTATGTAGACTCTTCCCGATTTAACATAACAAAATTCAAAAGCCTTTTGATGTCATTTAGCACATTGGGTATGTTGGGTAAATATACTTCCTACATCCAACTTTAAAATGAAATAACGAAAATTCATTTTTAAATTATTTAGCAAAGATTTTGGAATCTTTCTTCTATCTTTATGCATTGCCGGGGTTCATAGAATTAATATCTGTGAAATCATCTTTATGAAGCTTTCGATTTGAAAAATAAATAATATGAATAAAAGTCCATCTGGCGAAAATTTTCCAAAGTTCAATTTCAAATGGCTACCTAGAGAATAGAAGGTTCAAGAGCATGGCATATCTTTGTTTGATTTATATATGGGTTCATTTATCCAAGTCACATCTATGCTATTGTGGCGAATATTAGCAGTTCTATCACACCAATTCTAAATAATCTCGCGGAATTTTGTTCTCGCGGATTTTTTATTCCCGCAGAAAAATTCCTCCAATTCTTTTCGTCTAGGGAGAAGAATAATTGGGGAATAGGAATTTCGAATTTTCGAAGTCAACTGTTTTGTCAATTGAAATTTCGTTGCGCATTTCTTATTTTGATTAAAAAATAGAAAAGTTTAATTATTGTTGCGAATTTGTTTGAAATTAAGAAATAAAATATAAACAATGCATAGTATTGCATTTCATGTGGTATTCACTAAAATGAGTAATGAATTGGTGCCACAGCAACATCAACAGAGGAGCAGAAGAATAAGAAGACGGCGGGATAACACAAATCCGCCGGAGTTGCCTGCTTTCATTCAGCAAAACTATTTTCTGGCGGCCAAGTCGAGTTGAATTAGTTTTTCATCATATGCAAAAATTTATTTAAGCCTTCTTAAAAATCCTGGCGCAATTTCTGGATGGCTGCATCAAATATGCGAAGAGCTCTTCCGTTGTTTATGATATATTTTTCGACTTAAAATAAAGAATATTGTGGTTGTTGTTGTTGTTGCTGTATTAACAGTGAGAATATTGTGGTAGAATGTAAATACATATTTTAGTACAAATTTGTACAAATAAGTGTTCTTTCTTAAAAGAACCAATTTCCTTTAACTATTTAGATGCATTCGCTTTAATTTAACCAGTGAAAAAACTCCTATGAAATGGCAAAGAAATCTCCTTCTCCCTCACATTCATAATACCTACTTTTCTCCCATAACCGGTTTCCGCTTTTTCGAACATTGTTCAGAATACGAGGAAAGGGAGAAGTGAAAAACTCTCAAGGAATTTTTATTTAGAATACGAGGAATGGGAGAAGGGAAAAAAATCGCACGGAATTTTCGTTTAGAATTGGGCTGTATATATCACTATACTGCTACTAAAAAAATGCACAACAACAATAAAGCAAGCAGCCACACTTATGTACATGTACACATTAAAGCAAGCAGCCATACGTACACATAACCACCAGATATAAGCAGAGAGATTATTTCACATACACATATGTACTAAGCAGATAAGAGTGAAGAAGAAAGAGAAACAATCATCACATCACGCTATCATCAGCTAAAAGTAGAAGTTGTTACTCACACATACACACGCATATAGACAAAGAACCAAGTATGGGATACAACTGTTCCAAAAGCATGCTCGTGAAAAGCCTTGACCTTTGAAGAAATATGCGAACGAAGCAACAGTGCGTATAAGAGCAGCGCAAGCTGACGAATAATGAATCAGTTTGATTTTAACACGCTTTAGTGAAGTACGCGATAATTGTACTACTCCCAAAGTAGTCTAAATAAAGACCAATTTGCCATACTGAATATTGCGTAATTTATTCGATATTTCAACGATTCGAACGTTAACAGAAGGTGCATAATAATCAGAAATTCCCAAAATTCGTTACACTATTACGATGATATTTTTTTTCTCCTAATCCCACAAAGCCTTAACATTTCGAATTTCTGCGATGGATTTTTTTTTTTTCAAAACTTAATAAAAAAAAGTAATGAAAATAATGAGTGATCCTCAAATAATTTTATTTATATGTTAAGAATAGTTAAATATATTTAACAACGATTTTCCAAAGTTCAACCCACTGTACCCATAATAAACATTATTGTGAATTCTTATATTATTTTATTATTTAACTTCACAGCTGCAAAGTAAAGGAAATGATTTTTTGTATTGAAGTTTATGACGACGATTGGAATGGTTTCCAACTTATATTTATTTATTTCCATTTGATTTTGTTTTTGTTCTTGGCGTAGTTGCGCCCTGCCTTTATTGTTACGTTTAACTTATATTAATGTTGCAGCGGTGTTGTTGTTAAAACGCATAGGCGGAATAAACGAAAGTCATCAATAACAACCTATAATAATAAAAAAAACGTAGCTTATTTTTATAATTCTGTATATTTATTTGTACATAAAAAAAAGTAGTTTAATGTTGTTTTATCAGGTAGCAGGAGATTGGTGGCGGCAACAGTATGGCTACGAAAACGGGCTCAATTGAGGCGCAGTGAACTTTTTCAATTTTCTCGAATGTAAAAGTAAGCACATTTGTTTGTGTAAGAGATATACAATTGAATTAAGGTACCCAAACTCGTATGCCTTTTATAATAAAAGTCCTTTAGAAACAATTATTTTCAGAATTAAAATTTTTTGGTTCGAAATAAGTAAATAAATAAGGACTCTTAAAATCCGGTCTTTTATTTTTCAAGGAATAAAAGTCCGGCCTGATAACTATGAAATGGCTGATCCAAATGAGACACATTTTATTTCTTACAGAATCCTTATGCTTTAACAGAAAGCGTTCTATAACATTTCAAGGCCATATCTCAATTGGATCAAACTTTCTGGCGAGAAAAATGGTGCTACTTTGACAAAAGACTCTATTGGTAAAAAATTCGTTTCGTTGGCGGCCGCCGTGGTGTGATGGTAGCGTGCTCCGCCTACCACACCGAAGATCCTGGGTTCAGGCCCCGCTCAAACCAACATCAAAATTTAAGAAACAGGTTTTTTCAATTAGAAGAAAATGTTTCTAAGCGGGGTCGCCCATCGGAAGTGTTTGGCAAGCACTTCGAGTGATTTCTGCCATGAAAAGCTTCTCATTGATTACCCATCTGCCTTGCAGATGCCGTTCGGAGTAGGCATAAAACAAGTACGTTCTGCCCCGCAAAAAAAAAAAGAAAAATTAAAAGAAGCACGACCCAAATTGTAAGAGAAGCTCGGCCTTAAATGTCCTAGGAGGGTTTCGCGCCTTACATTTATTTATTTTTTATTCCATAGTTATAGGGCCAGGCGTTTATTTGTCTTAAAAAAATGAAAGTTAGATTTTACTTTTACATTATAGATTTTTTTTATGCTCAGGATCCGATAAACTTTCACCTAGGGCAACTTTTCGACCCAGACATTTCCTAATCAACAAAAAAAAGGAAAAATGCTATACATTGGGTTTTCAAGCTAACAAACCAAAGTTTCTACCTTCTCAGGATTAGATAAAGAAGCAAAAAAAGTGGGTCCTGCTAAAAATGTGGACAAGATGAAGTACTTGGTGTGATCCAAAAAGGAATCTGCGCATTTGCGCCTTGGAAGCCACGTCACAGCGGACGGATATTAATTCCACACTGTAAAGGATTTCATCTATTTGGGAACCAACTCTTGCAGCAAAAACAATGTCAGTTTAGAAATCAAACGGAGAATAACTTTTGCCAACAAGTGCTACTTTGGACTAAGGAGGCCATTGAAAAGTAAAGTCTCCTCTCTCGACGAAAAAAAATCGCGCTCTGCAAGTCGCTCATCACACTCGTTCTGATGTATGGCCCGGTATCATGGACGCTGTCGACAAAAGGTGAGATGAAACTGGTAGTGTTCGAGAGAAAAGTCCCCTAGCAGATTAATGGTCATATTCGTGATGCCGACTTCGAGTATCGTAGAATGTATGATGACGAGCTGTACGAGCTATACGCAGATATGATGATAGTGCAAGAATAAAAACCCAAAGGCTTCGTTGGCTACGTCATGTTATGCGAATGGACGAAGATGCTCCAGCCAAAAAAGTATTTCTATCGACATCGCAGTTTGGAAGCAGAGGAGCTGGGAGAGGCAGGGAAAGAGCCTTAGCTCCCTTGGTCCTCCCAACTGACGTCAGCTATTGTGAAACAGGGATAGCTGACATGACTTCTTACGAAATGGGCATACATCGCCTCTTAATGATGATGAATCAACTTAAGTGATGAGTGCAAGGTAGACATTGGAAAAAAATGGAGATGAGGAAAAATTATGCGTATGCCAAATTTTCAGAGGAAGGTGGCAATTTTCAAAAATATGTTTTGAATATCGATTGCTGAGTGAAATTTCACCCTACTTCGGCTGCAGTTTCGTTAACGCCCCTTCATAGAATTCTTTTTATAGAAACGATCTACCTAACGTCAGAATGCATTGAAGTTTTGCTTGTATAAGGCGCTTTTGAAACCAGTTCTGAGTTAGGGCTTTCTTTCGTCGCATTCTCAGATAGGAATCTCTTCAAATAAATTCCGAAAAATGTTTTTTTTTTTAAATATATTCTGATATAGGGCGCTTTCGAAATAGCAGCCAGATAGGGTGATATTCCTCTCAGCAGTAGATATGTAGTAGTGCGCCTTTATTAAAAAAAAATACATGACGCGAAATACCTCCGAAAATAGATTTAGACGGAGCTCCTCTTCCAATTTCCGTCATGCTGCTTAGACTTCATGAATACTGGTGCTAAGGCAATCAAATATATGTGTATAAAATAACGTTGATGTAGTTGTGAACAGCAGAAGCATAACTAATAACGCATATCAAGTTCTGTTCCACACAATTTTGCATTAAAAATATAAGTAAGTATGTATATAATAATAATAATAATAATAATAATAATAATAATACCCAACGGATTAATACCCTCCAAAGCACGGCCGACCGGCGCGAGGGGCGCATCCGCATGACGCACGGATTTGTTATTGCCGTGTTGTTAATAGGCCGAGGTTTGATAAGCGTCGAGATCTAAAACCGTTCAGCTACAGAATTAAAATCATCAGCTGAGTACTATACATAACAGTTAGAAATTATATAACAGTTAGAAATTATACATATACATACTACATTTTTAAATAAGTGAACATTTTTAATTCATTGGATTTTTTTCTTTTGTTAAGAGTTAAGATAGGATAAGACAGTTTTCTTTATGGTAAAAGGTGAATCCGTTATATCAAATGAATTAGAATGAGTGTTAAAATCATGACACAAACACCGAAAAGGTTCATTTAATTCGAAAAGAAGAGGTTTGTAATGTCTTGACATCCGTGATGGGACGTTAAAATTTACTTCGTTCAAAAGAATTGGATTAGAAATCAGTCCATTCAGGAGTTTAGCCATAAATATAACGCCTAGCATTAGCAAGAGTTGGAAGATTGATAAGCTTCAACAGACTAGTATAAGGTGGAAGATTATACGCAGAATCCCACTGAAAATTCCTTGAAGATAAAAGTAGAAATTGCTTTTGTATTGATTCAAGTCTATCTGCATGAACTCGATATTGTGGATTCCAGACTATTGATCCGTATTCTAGTATCGGTCTAACTAAAGTGATGAAAAGAGCTTTAGTTACATAAGCGTCACTAAATTCTTTGGACCGCCGCTTCATGAATGAAAGAACACCTCTAGCCTTGTTGACAGTAGCATTAATATTAAGGTTGAAACTAAGTTTAGCATCTATCGTGACTCCCAAGTCCTCAAAATAGTTTACTGATAGAAGACAAAAATTATTAATTACGTAAGAGGCTGATGGCAAAGATCTTCGAGATAGGCACATGAATTTGCATTTATTGAGGTTCAGCGGCATTGAATTTACGTTGCACCAAGTAACTAGGCAGTTTAAATCCGCCTGAAGCAAGGGACGTTCTTCGATAGACGCATAAGACCTAAAAAGTTTTACATCATCAGCATACATTAAGATTTTGGAATATTTTATAGTGGTACAGATATCATTAATAAATAGCAAGAACAGAATTGGACCAAGGTGGCTGCCTTGTGGGACGCCAGAGGGAACATCGATGACATTTGAAAAAGTATTTTTAAAAATAACTTTTTGCGTTCGACTGCAGAGATACGACGAGATCCACTGGGTGAGACTAGGTTGGAAGCACCAAAGTGTGTAGAAAGGGAAAGACCAACGAAAAAGTAAAGGTTAGGGATAAATTACATGCATCGGGGTATTTAAAGGATCGAGTGGGTTTGCAGGTGAACTAGAATTCAAAGCTCAACACCCGAAAAATTAGTTGATGATGAAGTGAAATTCAGAAAGATGTTATAGTAACTATCGCCGTGTACAAATTTAGTGATTGTGCCCCTATATTAATAAAACAATAAAAATTTTATAAAGCAATATGAGCTAGGATGGCAGGTTAAGTAGAAAAAAATTTTATAAAATAAGTGACACCTTTTTCGATGATGTCTTGAAAACCCCCTACGTGAGTGCCGTCGAGGCGTGACAGCAGTTAAGCCTTCGATCAACGGGGCAAACCTACAACACACCATCCACAAATACACAATAAACGTCAAACACAAACTTAGGGATTGAATTGCTCTTTGTGAAAACGTCAAAACGGCAAAATATGTGTTTGTGAAAAGACAAACTGATAAACCTCAACGGATCCCAAATAAAAGCTTTACTTTACATTTTTATAGTATACTGGTCCACCCCTCGGCCTTAAGTCTCGAAGATGCATTTAAACGTGAACCCATTAAAAAGTGCGATGTCATTATATTTTTGGCACTATATGTTTTCAGAAATGTTTTTAGAGACTTAAAGTGGTTATGCTGACTCCGAGAGAATGTCCTGAGCTGCATTGTAGGGTAAGGCTAAGGCTAATTTATACAGGCATGCTGTACGCAGAAGTGGTTGAATTGAAATAATTCCTGCTCGCAAACCATACGCCTAAGACCTACTGGAATTAAATGAAAAATTCAACAAAACGTTCTCTCTAATTACTCATTCCAGTAAAAAGTTCAACAACTCTAGAAATGTTCTTCAGGAAATGCATTTATATTTAACGTGTTTGTTTTTTTCTGCCACGTGGGCCGGATTAGAGGTCAAGGCACTTTCCTAGTCGTCTTCTTTCTAACAGCAGTTAGTATCGCATCACTTTGTTGTTGTTGTTTTAACGCCACAGAAAGGGGATTGTCTCAATTACTAAACGGCATTGCATGGGATAAAAACAGCTTATAACGGGATCAGCTGGCCGATAGTAAGTAACTCTGTTGCGCTCTGTGTACGGGAAGTTTGTTGTTGTTGTTGTAGCAATGCTCGCCCCACCTAATAGCCGCGACCGATCACAAATTGTCATCAATATCCTCTAACGGGAGTCCAAGGAAACTTGCCGTTTCAACAGGGGTGGACCATAAGGAAAGGGGTGTTAGAGGCGTTGGTTCCACATTACAATTAAAGAGATGGTTGGTGTCATGTGGGGACACATTGCAAGCGGGGCATACATTTTGTATGTCGGGGTTGATTCTGGATAGGTAAGAGTTTAACCTGTTACAGTATCCAGAACGAAGTTGAGCAAGAGTGACACGCGTTTCCCTGGGGAGTATGCGTTCCTCTTCTGCGAGTTCTGGATATTTTTCTTCAAGTACTGGATTCACCGGGCAATTCCCGACATAAAGGTCCGACGCCTGTCTATGGAGTTCACGAAGGACCTGCTTGTGTTTTTTCGCTTCATACGGCTGGGTTCTCAGGTGCCGTATTTCCTCAAAATGCTTACGGAGATGATTCTTAGGCCCCTAGGCGGTGCTGGTTCGTCAATCAGATGTCTGTTGGGATGCCCAGGTTTCTGGGTATTCAACAGAAACTGTTTGGTCAGCATCTCATTTCTCTCCCTGATGGGGAGTATTCTCGCCTCATTATGCAGATGGTGTTCTGGGGACATAAGAAGACAGCCCGTGGCGATTCTGAGAGCAGTATTTTGGCAGGCCTGTAGTTTCTTCCAGTGGGTGGTTTTTAGGCTTGGCGACCATATGGGTGACGCGTAGCACGTAATCGGCTGGCTAATTGCTTTGTATGTGGTCAAGAGCGTTTCTTTATCTTTTCCCCAGGTACTGCCAGCAATGGATTTAAGGATTTTATTACGGCTCTGAATTCTTGGAACAATTGCGGTTGCGTGCGCACCAAAATGTAGATCCTGATCAAACGTCACACCCAAGATTTTGGGGTGTAGGACAGTCGGTAGCGTAGTGCCATCGACGTGGATGTTCAATATGGTCTACATTTGGGACGTCCATGTTGTAAATAAGGTCGCAGAAGATTTAGTCGGTGACAATGCCAGGTTTCGCGAGGCGAAAAAACTGGAGAGATCAGGGAGATAGCCGTTTATTTTATTGCATAGCTCATAGATCTCTGGGCCTGGGCCTGTGGCCATTATTGTGCAGTCATCGGCGTAGGAAACGATTGTGACTCCTTCCGGTGGTGAAGGTAGCTTAGATATGTAGAAATTAAACAAAAGCGGGGATAGGACACCACCCTGTGGCACCCCTTGTTTAATTCTCCTTTGTTTTGATGTTTCGTTTCTGAATTGCACCGATGCCTGCCGACCACCCAGATAATTTGCGGTCCACATTTTAAGACATGGGGGAAGGGTAGACCCTTCCAAGTCTTGCAGTAGCGAGCCATGGTTGACCGTATCAAAAGCTTTTGATAGGTCTAACGCTACGAGTACTGTTCTATGGTGGTGATATTGATTCAAACCGCAATTTATCTGGGTGCTAATGACATTTAGCGCGGAGGTAGTGCTATGGAGTTTTCTGAAGCCATGCTGATGAGGGGCTAGCTGCAAATGTGCTTGGAAATAAGGGAGGAAAATGGCTTCAAGCGTGAAGTTTGATTTATGACAGTAAAAAACTCAAATCACATCTCCAAAAGGTGTATCGTCTAGTATCTCCTGAACAATAAGGCTAGCGATATCTCTTTGAAGAAGTAAAAGATTTAGCCACCTAGAAACTCTTTCTATATATTTAATGAAAATGGAATGTTATATTAATTTTATCACGAATCTCAAAATTTTCAGTCTTTAAAGAAGAGATAGACCCACCAATAAGTATACCGAAATGATCAGGATAACGAGCAGAGTTGATTTAGATCTGTCGGTTTGTCTGTATGTTTGTTTGGACACAAACTAATCCCTCAATGTTTGAGATATCTTGATATAATTTGGTGAGCTGGTATATTTCGGTGTCCGAATGATCATTTGTCGGAACCGACCTGATAGGACCGCTATAGCATATGTCCCCCATCCAATTGATTTTTCGAAAAAGCATTTTCATTCATTAATTTCTGTATTTTATTCCTTATTTTAACAGCCATAAGAATGAAATTTCACAGGATGATTTCATATAAGGCATATATTGTTGTCTGCCAAAATTTTCAAGATCGTTCATATATATAATATATATCCCATAGAACCGAATGTTCAGGTAAAAAGTCTACCATATTTCCTACCTCATTTTAACAGTCACAAGCTTGAAATTTCACAAGATGCCTACATATATATCATACATTTTTGTCAGAAAAAAGTGTCAAGATCGGTCATATATATAATATATATCCCATACAACCGATTGTTCAGATAAAAGGTTTAAAGTAATTTCTTCCTCATTTTAACAGCTAGTAGCTTGAAACAGGATGATTTCATATAAGACAGGATGCTTACATATAAAGCATATACTGTTCTGTGAAAAACTCGTTAAGATCGGCAATTTATAAAATATATATCCCATACAACTGATTGTTCAGATAAATGGTTTAAAGTAATTTCTTCCTCATTTTAACAGCTAGAAGCTTGAAATTTCACAGTATGCTTACATATAAGGCATGTATTGTTGTTTAAAAAGATTGTTAAGATCGGTCGTTTATATAATGCATATATTGTTCAGATTTAATGATTTTTTGAAGTTTCAAACCATTATTGTTCGACTCAAAGTTAGCCCTGTCCTCACTTGTTCCACTTTACCCTTTGTGTATAAACTATAAAAACGATTAGATAATAAAGTTTTCTGGGCTCTTCAACCGCGGCCAATTGGCAACCCACACATCCAGTATGCAAATAGCCCCAAATGCTGTGGAATTCCATAAAAGACCGCTACTTTGTATTATAATGCCCGATCACTTGTTATATTAATTTAATTGATTTTTATTTAATTTCATTTTATTTTGTTTTATGTGGGGACTTTACCAATGTTCATAAATATACACATGTCAACAAAAAATCAATTTTTGAATTCCAATAATGCTGGCTTTGTGGCTTTTGCAATGTTACCACCTTAACGCCACTTGAATGCCACACTGACACGTTTGCGCTACCAACCATACGGAAATTTCAACTATGTAGATAAACTGTTTGACTCAGGAGAAAAGACAAAACAAGAAGAGGAAGTGAAGAAAGTTGCAAATTCAAACCACACCAATCATAGCTACACCAAAAAAACGATTCGGCGAGAAAATACAGCAACTTGATTATAGCCATTCTTTTAATCTCGCCACAAAATTGCCAATTTGGCCACAATCGTCATAGTCTTAATATCATTTACGTTAGCAAAATAAAAATTCCTTCAGAAGCATTCCCCGTATAAGAAATGTGCAACAATGTGGTAAGCGTTATTATCAATTTCCTGATCTTCATCAGCATTATCGGCTTTGTCATTGTTAAGGAAGTCTACAATGATTTTGACGTTGCACTGCTTGCTTGCAATTTTCTACGGTGTTCGCTCACACAAGTTGAAATAAATTTGGTGTTGGCATCGGTAAAAATGTTGCGTAGCAAAGTAAAGTTGGCCGGCAATTGCAATATTTGTCAAGAGTGGTTGTTGCTACGGTTCATGTCTGCCATTATCATTATTATATTTGTTCGCATTATTTGTACGACTTTTTATTTATTTCTGACCATTTCGTTTATTTTGTAGTTTTAGGTTTTTTGTTTTTTGATTGTTGTAGTTATAGTTGTTTTATATATATTTTAGACTCTTGCCATATATTTTATACCTATTATGTTGCATTGTTTATGATGAACAAAGTAAATTATTATTATTATTATTAATCCTGTTTTGTGTTTGCTGTTTTTGGTTGGCATAATTAAGGTTGTACATGTTCGGGTCGATTTTCCGAGTAGAGGCAGAAGTGATCCAAACTCGTTCACTTTTGATCACGACATACAGTGAATAGGTTTTTTATGATATTTATTTTAACAAGGTATATGTTTAACCGGCTTTAGGTTCAATTTTTAGTATTAAAACACCAAAAATTGTTTTTTCTTTAGTTTACCAATATATTTCGGTTACACACGGTAACCGTCTTCAGGGCTTTGAACTATAAACAAATTATAGAAACATAAAATAAAAATACAATTGACAAAAAATTAAACAAACATGAACATTTCTCTACATACATTATTTTACACGTCTTCGCTGTTTAACGTGGAGATAGTTACTGTCCGCATATTGTTTATATTTATTTTAGAGATCGGCTGCATGTTAAGTTACAGGAAGATTACTTCGCAATGGGGGTTGTATGAGGGGTGTTACCACTTCTACTGTGGATGCTGGTCATCAACCACGTACTCAGGAGGTTCGATGAGTGACCCGTCAGACTTACGGCTTAAGCAGGTGACGTTGCAATTGTCACAAGTGGAAAGTTCCTTCCAAATAGTAGCTCTTTGATGAATCGGGCGCTTCGGGATACACATTAGACTGGGTCGATTTATTAACATATCGCGCCATCGATTTTTCGATAGGATTTGGGCTCAGGAAAAAAAAGTTCAACTACGCATACCCTAAAAAATAGTTGTCGAGCCTGCGAAAAAAAAATGTAGAAAGGGTAAATTTTTCGACCAAAACACTCCCCAAAACCCAAAAAATATTTATTTCTTTTTTTTTTCAAAAAACTGTTATCGACAACGGTTTTAGCGGACATTTTTGGGTCGGATAGGGTATACATGAAATTTTTTTTAGTACGTCATGAAAAACCTTAAAAATTAAAAACAAAAAAAAATTTCGCAGGCTCGAAAATTATTTCTTTGGGTATGCGTAGGGGAACTTTTTTTCCTGAGCCCAAAATCCTATCGAAAAATCGATGGCGCGATATCGGTTAATAAATCGATCCAGTATAATATTGTAACGAATTTACTTGCAAATCCTCTTATTTGCAATCCTCTGCTAAGTTCGAATCACTGAACTGTTGAATAAATAACTCCAATTTGTAATAATGCAAAATGGCCTTTATTAAATTACTTCACAATAACACTCAAACTGTGCAACGAATAGGTTGCTTAATAACCACACTGATAGATAGCTCAATGAAACTCTACTATTCAAAATAATTCTGCTATAGCTCGCTAGATAGCGCTTAATCGAAATCTTAAATCAAACTGAATTACAGCGCCTCTACATCTGTTGCATTTTATACCCTTTGGTTTCCTCGTTCGCATTTTTCCAGAATCTACTAGTATTGTCCATGAGCTCTCAAACTTCTCAGCTATATGCATGTGTTTGTGCATTTACTCTCCGCTGCTCGTATTCGTACATGGTACATATGTGTAGACGCAATTATTTATTCGTTTATGTAGATACATAAAGATTGAATTATTGATGTGAATGTTTGTAGTTTACAGTCTCTCAAGTACACATAGGCGTATAAGTAAATGCATCTGTGTGTGACATCTCTCTGGGCTGCCTTATATATGTGTATACTTGATTTGATTATTGACGTAAATACTGCTTGACATGGCCTTACCATCGCCTTAGTGATGGTATAGCTTATTGATGCTAATATCCGTGACAATATATATGTCTTGGCTTTTCCGATACTTAGAATACACAGCTAGAAATTAAAAACCTCCAAATATTTGATACACATATATCATAAAAAGTGATTGCTTTTATCACCGTTTAACAATCATAAGAAAAGTGGCAGAACAATATTGATAATCATTTAAGGTGGAAAATATCTTTCACCAGTTATGCATTGTGTTTCGCACGATCGTCTACATATGTCATAACAACAATAACATGGTTGTAATAAATGCATAAATAACACTTTTCTACACATACTGTGAAGACATATGTAGGTCCAAATACGTTCGACCTATTAATAAAAAATTCTGAAATGTAAGTGAAACCAAAAATTTCGAAAGGTTGATGAAATATAAATAAATAAATTCTAAGTAAGTATGCGTTCAGGAAATTATGTGTACAAAGTAAATATATATTTATTTATTTTAATGGGTATATAAAGCACACCCTGAACATATTGTAACGAATTTAGGGAAATTCCGCTTATTTGCAACCTTCTGCTTGCGATCGTATCGCTGAACTGTTGAATAAAACACTCCAATATTCTGTATTACAAAATGGTCTTTATTAGACTACTTTGAAAGTAATTCGTAACTAAACTTCACTTCGCAACTGATAGCGTGCTTAAATCAAACTGATTCCGGACTACTCAGCTTCTGCTGCTTTTATACTCTCTGCCCAAATGTCTAGACGTTTCTTCTTCTAGAATCCTCTACCTGGTAACTAGCCATACGCGCGTGTAACCATATGCGTGTGTATATGTGAGCGAAGTAGTAGCTGATGATGACATGCGTTTGTGAGTATCTCTCTGCTGCTTGTATGTATGTGTGTACATGATGATTAATTTGTTTACTTACATACAAGTGTGGCAGCTTGCTTTATTGTTATTATTGCTTTATTTACTTAGTATCAGATTAGTGATGTGATTATCACTTAGTGTTACTAATATTCGTCACAATATAAATGCACTTCTTAATGCGTGTAGTAATTTATGTCCCAATATCACGCTACCTCGCACTTTATTTGACAGATCACTGAACGATTACTCTCAAATAAAGTGCATGTACTATTGTTTCTAAATACATGTCTATAGCTTTTAGCTTATTATTAAGCAGAGGCATTGGTTTTATTAGACGAAGAGCTAAGAAAATTTATATTTCATACTATTGTGGTTCGGTTAACGCTAACCGTCAGTTGATTTCATAAATGACCGAGCGATTTGTGTCAATTAAAGTGCTGGTCAGCGTTGAACGTAAATGGTGAAACGGGACTTGAGTCTTAACAAAAATAGTAAAAAGCATTAGATTGATAGTCTTTTCAAAGGATTATGAAACTCAGGATATACTCTGTACATCCCTGGCTGAATTTACAATATACATATGTTTATACCGTTCTGGCTTAATAAAATAATCAGAAGATACTTCTCAAATGTCAGATTGCTAAAGCTCTGTATCATTTTAGCGCCTTCGAGATAAAAATATAAGCAGTTGTTTAAATTACGGAGATTTATTTATGTAGTTTGAATATAGTCCAGCAAATTATTTCAGATAGAGATCGCAATCATATACCTTAAGGCTCATGAAAACGTTTAAGTCTGTGTGACAGTGAAAGTACACTTTCGACGCATGCCTAAGTTTGTACAATAACATAGCATATGTATTCTTTCGAATACTCTTGCAAAATTTGGAGTTAGGAGCCAAAAGCCTCTTGTCCATAGATTGAAGCATATACTGGTGTATAGCTTTATATTTTAATATACCATTTCGGCTCATCCAACGGTGTACAACTGCTCGTTCCACGTATAGAAATTTTTGAGAAACGGTACAAAATATGCCAAAATCTTGAGTTTTCGATAGAATTTTTCATTGTGCTCTCGCGTATTTTGATAGCTAGTTATGTAAAGCATTATTTAAGTAGAATTTCCTCTCACTTGTGTTTGAAATGAGTTCTGAATTCAAAGCGTTTAGTTTTTATTTTTATCGACTTCATCTGAAAACGCTATAAAAAATACCATACCTTGCTTTTTGCTTATTATTATACTCAGTTGAGCAGAGCTCACAGAGTATATTAACTTTGATTGGATAACGGTTGGTTGTACAGGTATAAAGGAATCGAGATAGATATAGACTTCCATATATCAAAATCATCAGTATCGAAAAAAAATTCGATTGAGCTATGTCCGTCCGTCCGCCCGTCCGTCTGTCCGTTAACACGATAACTTGAGTAAATTTTTAGGTATCTTGATGAAATTTGGTACGTAGGTTCCTGGGCACTCATCTCAGATCGCTATTTAAAATGGACGATATCGGACAATAACCACGCCCACTTTTTCGATATCGAAAATTTCGAAAAATCGAAAAAGTGCGATAATTCATTACCAAATACGGATTAAGCGATGAAACTTGGTAGGTGAGTTGAACTTATGACGCAGAATAGAAAACTAGTAAAATTTTGGACAATGGGCACTTTTAAAAGAAGGTAATTTAGAAGTTTTGCAAGCTGTAATTTGGCAGTCGTTGAAGATATCATGATGAAATTTGGCAGTAACGTTACTCCTATTACTATATGTACGCTTAATAAAAATCAGCATAATCGGAGAAGGACCACACCCATTTTAAAAAAAAATTTTTTAAAAGTAAAATTTTAACAAAAAATTTAATATCTTTACAGTATATAAGTAAATTATGTCAACATTCAACTCCAGTAATGATATAGTGCAACAAAATACAAAAAGAAAAGAAAATTTCAAAATGGTCGTGGCTCCGCCCTTTTTCATTTAATTCGTCTTGAATACTTTTAATGCCATAACTCGAACAAAAATTTACCAATCCTTGTGAAATTTGGTAGAGGCTTAGATTCTAGGACGATAACTGTGTTCTGTGAAAAAGGGCGAAATCGGTTGAAGCCACGCCCAGTTTTTATACACAGTCGACCGTCTGTCCTTCCGCTCGGCCGTTAACACGATAACTTGAGCCAAAATAGATATATCTTTACTAAACTCAGTTCACGTACTTATCTGAACTCACTTTGTATTGGTGTAAAAATGGCCGAAATCCGACTATGACCACGCCCACATTTTCGATATCGAAAATTACGAAAAATGAAAAAAATGCCATAATTATATACCAAATACGAAAAAAGGGATGAAACATGGTAATTGTATTGGTCTATTGACGCAAAATATAACTTTAGAAAAAAACTTGATAAAATGGGTGTGACACCTACCATATTAAGAAGAGGAAAATGAAAAAGTCCTGCAGGGCGAAATCAAAAGCCCTTGGAATCTTGGGAGGAACAGTATCGTGGTATTACATATATAAATAAATTAGCGGTACCCGGCAGATGATGTTCTGGGTCACCCTGGTCCACATTTTGGTCGATATCTCGAAAACGCCTTCACATATACAACTAAGGGCCACTCCCTTTTAAAACCCTCATTAATACCTTTAATTTGATACCCATATCGTACAAACACATTCTAGAGTCACCCCTGGTCCACGTTTATGGCGATATCTCGAAAAGGCGTCCACATATAGAACTAAGGCCCACTCCTTTTTAAAATACTCATTAACACCTTTCATTTGATACCCATATCGTACAAACAAATTCTAGAGTCACCCCTGGTCCACGTTTATGGCGATATCTCGAAAAGGCGTTCACCCATAGAACTAAGGCCCACTCCCTTTTAAAACACTTATTAACACCTTGCGTTTGATACCCATATAGTACAAACAAATTCTAGAGTCACCCCTGGTCCACCTTTATGGCGATATCTTGAAAAGGCGTCCACCTATAGAACTAAGCCCACGCCCTTTTAAAATAATCATTAACACCTCTCATTTGATACCCATATCGTACAAACATATTCTAGAGTCACCCCTGGTCCACGTTTATGGCGATATCTCAGAAAGGCGTCCACATATAGAACTAAGGCCCACTCCTTTTTAAAATACTCATTAACACCTTTCATTTGATACCCATATCGTACAAACAAATTCTAGAGTCACCCCTGGTCCACCCTTATGGCGATATCTTGAAAAGGCGTCCACCTATAGAACTAAGGCCCACGCCCTTTTAAAATACTCATTAACACCTTTCATTTGATGCCCATATTGTACAAACGCATTCTGGAGTCACCCCTGGTCCACATTTATGGCGATATCTCGAAAAGGCGTTCACCCATAGAACTAAGGCCCACGCCCTTTTAAAATACTCATTAATACCTTTCATTTGATACCCATATCGTACAAAATAAATTCTAGAGTCACCCCTGGTCCACCTTTACGGCGATATCTCGAAAAGGCGTCCACCTATAGAACTTAGGCCCACTCCCTTTTAAAATTATCATTAACGCATTTCATTTGATACCCATATCGTACAAACAAATTCTAGAGTCAGGCCTGGTCCACCCTTATGGCGATATCCCTAAATGGCGTCCATCTATAGAACTATGGCCCACTTCCTCTTAAAATACTCTTTAATACCTTCCATTTGATACACATGTCATACAAACACATTCCAGGGTTACACTAGGTTCTTTTTACAACATGGTGATTTTCCCTTACTTTGTCTCCACAGCTCTCAACTGAGTATGTAATGTTCGGTTACACCCGAACTTAGCCTTCCTTACTTGTTTTTATAAGCTTTTGAAATGGTTCGTTGCAGTACATATAATTGATGGTTGAACAGGGTCAAAGTGGAATATTTTAGCTGAATTTCGATGGAATTGCTTCAACTGTTGACTTTTCAACGAAGAATTGACTACGGTTTCTTAGTGAATAACACAATTCACATCACTCTCTTGTTAACATAATACTTACATTCAATTTCATCGAAACGCGTAGGAGGAAAAGAGAAACCTTGTGTTTTGTCTTTATTTTATCGGCCGAAAAGCTCCAAATAATTACAATTGTAATAAAAAATTGGCCCCAAATAAATATATTCACGTTTTTATATTGGAAACTAAGGGAGAAATGGCCAAAAATCTTTCTATCTGAACGATCGGTTGTATGGGATAGGTATATACTATATACATATATCTCCGATCAAAGTAATTTTTTCATGAAAACTTCTATCATATTTTAACGAATTTATTTGCAAATCCTCTTATTTGCAATCCTCTGCTAAGTTCGAATCACTAAACTGTTGAATAAATAACTCCAATATTGAATAATGGAAAAATGGCCTTTATTAAAGTACTTCACAATAACACTTATACTTTGCTACTCGCTGGCTTAATAACCAAACTGATTGATAACTCAAATTAAACTCTACTATTGGACGCCAGATCGCGTGCTTAATCAATAACTCATTGATTGCTCAACTCAAACTGAATTACATTTTACTCGGTTGTGCCGCTTTTATAGTTTACGCTGCATACATCTAGGCTCTTCTATTTCCAGAACTTACCAACTATTTCGAGTGTTTATAGTTCTCATATAGTTTCTACTTGTTTACAATTTTCTACTTTTCAGCGTCTATCAGATGTATGTGAGTTTGTAGTTTACAGTCTCTCGCACACACATAGGCGTATAAGTAAATGCATCTGTGTGCGACATCTCTCGGCTGCCTTATATATGTGTATACATGATTTGATTATTGACGTTAACATCGCTTAGCATCGCCTTAGTGATGGTATAGCTTAGGGATGCTAATATCCGTGACAATATATTAGAATAAATATCACCAAGTTTAACGTTTTTATATTGGAAACTAAGGGAGAAATGGCCAAAAATCTTTCTATCTGAACGATCGGTTGTAGGGGATATATATTATATATAGCTCCGATCGAAATGATTTTTTTATGAAATTTCCTATGATATATTAAAATAAATATCACCAAGTTTGACGTTTTTATATTGGAAATTAGCGGAGAAATTGCCAAAGATCTTTCTATCTGAACGATCGGTTGTATGGGATATAACTATATATAGCTCCGATCAAAGTGATTTTCTCAGGATATCTTCTATGATATATTAGAATATATATCACCGATTTTCACGTTTATACTTTCTAAATTGCGGCAGGAATGACCAAAATCGTCTTATCTGAACGATCGGTTGTATGGGAGATATATGTTATCGTGGTCCGATCCTACCGGATCCCACAAATGTCTAATATAATACAAAAATACATCCTTGTGCCAAATTTCATTGAGATATCCCTGATCAATTCGGTATACTTAATGGTGATATCTTATATATTTCTCAACGTTACAAACATCGGACCAAAGTTAATATATCATTTCATGTTCATGAAAGGTATAAAAAGTGGTGCCAAAACTAAATCGTTTGATGTATTTTGTCCCCTTTTGGATGACACATAACTTTTGTCGGCAGACTAAACTGAATTGAAATTGTACGCGAATATATGCTTCAACCAGTAAAAAAGGTCCTAACTCCGGATTTGTTGTTCTCTTGCAAAATATGAACATATGTTTCACAATAAGAGCTCATAAACTAATTTCTTATTACGTTGCAAAGCTTATTAAATGGAATTGCTTAGATGGTTGGGAAAGTGACATAGCCAATATTATAACATAACTACGGGAATTTCTAACGAAATATTTTTGTTCGTATTAAGAAATTAGTAAAGACACTTTTTTTAACAACTTTGTAGAAGCGATGCGAGTTAGGCTCACATGTTTAAACGTTTTATAGAATTTCATGAAAAAAAACTTTAGGTTAATCAATTAATCGACTATTCGACTAATTTAAATTTTGATTAATCAAAAGCGAACATTATTTGAGTAGTTTTAAAAAATTACTAATCAAAAATTCTTTATTTTGCTTGAATGCTCTTTTCCAAAGTTTATTGTAAAGTTTAACGAAACAAAACTTCTGATGATGTATATTTGTTTATCAATTGATTAATACCAAAATCGATTTAATTAAGAGCTTTGAATTGTGATTAATCAAAATAGGTAGTTGGGGTATATATTACCTAATCCTAAATAAATTTACTCGGGAAAATTTTTTCATGACTCTTGTGATGAGTTGAGGAAAAGCTGCTTGCGGAAAAACTTCGAGAGGGAAAACTTCTTCAATGCGTTTTTAACTGGTACAGTCTTCAGTGGTTATGTCATAATCGCTGCTTTCGAGTGACTTAAATTCATATAGCTCAAACTTACAAGTCAAATTGTTCCTCTCTTCATCCAATTAGCACCAGCTCGGTGGTAGTCATTAAATCTGTAGCGCGAAATTGGTGCTTTGCATGACTGTCTCCCATTTTCACGCAGGGAACATGCTATTTCCAAGCTCATGAATCACAGATTTTTCAAAGCTTGTATGTGATGTTCGCCAAATATGTATAGCTTTCATGAACATGAAATGGTATATTAACTTTGGTCCGATGTTTGTAACGTTGAGAAATATAGAAGATAGACTCACCATAAAGTATACCGAATTGAGCAGGGCGACGAACTGAGTTGATATAGCCATATCCGTTTTTGTATTATATTAGACATTTGGCGGATATGGTAGGATCGGACCACTATAACATATATCTCCCATACAACCGATCGTTCAGATAAGACGATTTTGGTTATTCCTGCCACAATTTAGAAAGTATAAACGTGAAACTCTGTGATATATATTTAAATATATCATAGAAGACTTTCTGAAAAAATCACTTTGATCGGAGCTATATGTATATAGAATATACCTATCACATACAACCGACCGTTCAGATAGAAAGATTTTTGGCAATTCGTTCAGCCCCATTCATGAAAGGTATGAAGTCTTCGGCACAGCCGAAGACAGTCCCGTCCTTACCTGTTTTTTGTTGTTCTAATTTACGATTTCATTATTGCACAGCTTACTCAAAGATTTTATAACCACTTTTTAAATAATAATCAAATTAATTCCTGAAAGATTAGCAAAATCTTACAATAAAATAAACCCACAGAAAATCAAATAAATTATAGTTTTTACTAAAACACAAAGATCTTACAGCATTTATTTATTTTTTCAGCCAAAGAAAATCACAAACAAATCTCTCAAAAAGCTGACCACCACGAAGGCTCATAAAATTCTTTGCTTAAAATCACCTCTTGACAAACGACTGCATAATGTAGTAGGTACATGTATATGTTATTAATGTCACAAAATCATATTTTCATCGCCCGCAAAAATGCCACAAATAATAAAAAGTCAAATGTATTTATGCGTGAGTGTGTGTGTGCATGACTATATTAAAATCGCGAGCGATGAAAACAGCTGTGAACAGATTATTTTATAGAGACACAGTACTTCCTAGAATCACCAGCACAGTGGTGGTCTGACCACCCGAAATTGCAACAAAAATACATGTAACGGCAACAACAGGCGCAGCAGCAGTGGTAGAAGCAGCAGCTGTTGCAACAATGATGGTACATTCATAAAGTGCTGTTGAAGCATTGTAGCGAAACAATTCTAACGTGCACTGGAAGAAAGAAAGCCAATTGAACAAATACATATGCATAATGATATACATATATATGTTTCTTCTACAATAGGTGAGGGCTACTAACGACGGGCCAAAGAGGGTAATTGCAACAATTTTTGACTGACAGACGAACTTCTTAGACCGCCAGGCGTGGTCTGCAACAAAGTTGTATTCCCTCAATAAGTATATGCGTGCAACAAATAACAAATAATCAAATATACATAGGCAATCAACACACACACACACACACTTGAGTACATACAGCTGAACGAATATTTACTCGCTATAAGACGCACATAAAAAGTTCGCATAAAATTGTGTTTATGCGTGTTTCGTAATTTATAAAAGTTAAATTAGTTTACGGCCATAAATTGGGCACGTTGTTAGCAAATGGAATAGCAACACGAATAACAACTTGAGAGCGGCAGCGGCAACAGAGGAGGAATTTTGGCAGTGAAGTAGGGAGAAAGCTACGAAATGCATTACTTAGAAAACTTACTGGCCGCTTTTTCATTGTACAATGGATTATGGGATTGCATACTTGGGCACAATTCAGTTGCGAAAAATGTTGAAACTGTTGCAAAAATTAAACCAGTTCTAAGAAACAACCGGTTAAAACAAGTAATTAGTAACCGGTTTTAAAAAGTAACCGCTTCCAAAGAAGAAACTAGTTCAAAACAAGTAAGGAAGGCTAAGTTCGGGTGTAACCGAACATTACATACTCAGTTGAAAGCTATGGTGACAAAATAATGAAAATCACCATGTAGGAAAATGAACCCTGGAATGTGGTTGTATGACATGTGTATCAAATGGAAGGTATTAAAGATTATTATAAGAGAGAGTAGGCCATAGTTCTATGGATGGACGCCATTTAGGGATATCGCCATAAAGGTGGACCAGGGCTGACTCTAGAATTTGTTTGTACGATATGGGTATCAAATGAAAGGTGTTACTGAGCATTTTAAGAGGGAGTGGGCCTTAGGTCTATCGGTGGACGCCTTTTAGAGATATCGCCATTAAGGTGGACCAGGGGTGACTCTAGAATGTGTTTGTACGATATGGGTATCAAATGAAAGGTGGTAATGAGTATTTTAAAAGGGAATGGGCTTTAGTTCTATAGGTGAACGCCTTTTCGAGAAATCGCCATAAAGGTGGACCAAAGCTGACTCTAGAATATGTTTGTACGATATGGGTATCAAACGAAAAGTGTTACTGAGCATTTTAAGAGGGAGTGAGCATTAGTTCTATAGGTGGACGCCTTTTCGAGATATCGCCATTAGGGTGGGCCAGGGGTGACTCTAGAATGTTTGTACGATATGGGTATCAAACGAAAGGTGTTACTGAGCATTTTAAGAGGGAGTGGGCATGAGGTCTATAGGTGGACGCCTTTTCGAGATATCGTCATTAGGGTGGGCCAGGGGTGACTCTAGAATGTGTTTGTATGATATGGGTGTCAAACGAAAGGTGTTACTGAGCATTTTAAGAGGGAGTGGGCATTATCGCCAATAGGTTGGGCCAGGGGTGACTCTAGAATGTTTGTACGATATGGGTATCAAACGAATGGTGTTACTGAGCATTTTAAGAGGGAGTGGACATTAGGTCTATAGGTGGACGCCTTTTGGATTATCGCCATTAGGGTGGGCCAGGGGTGACTCTAGAATGTTTGTACGATATGGGTATCAAACGAAAGGTGTTACTGAGCATTTTAAGAGGGAGTGGGCATTTGGTCTATAGGTGGACGCCTTTTCGAGATATCGCCATTAGGGTGGGCCAGGAGTGACTCTAGAATGTGTTTGTACGATATGGATATCAAATTAAAGGTATTAATGAGGGTTTTAAAAGCGAGTGGCCCTTAGATATATATGTGAAGACGTTCTCGCGATATCGACCAAAATATGGACCAGGTGATCCAGAAAATCATCTGTCGGGTGCTGCTAATTTATTTGTATATGCAATACCACTAACAGTATTCCTGCCAAGATTCCAAGGGCTGTTGATTTCGCCTTGTAGAACTTTTTCATTTTCTTCTACTTAATATGGTAGGTGTCACACCCATTTTACAAAGTTTTTTCCAAAGTTATATTTTGCGTCAATAAACCAATCCAGTTACCATGTTTCATCCCTTTTTTCGTATTTTGTATAGAATTATGGCATTTTTTTCATTTTTCGTTATTTTCGATATCGATAAAGTGGGCGTGGTTATGGTCGGATTTCGGCCATTTTTTATACCAAGATAAAGTGAGTTCAGTTAAGTTCGTGGGCTAAGTTTAGTAAAGATATATCGGTTTTTGGGCAAGTTATTTTGTTAACGGCCGAGCGGAAGGACAGACGGTGGGCTGTGTTTAAAAACTGGGCGTGGCTTCCACCGATTTCGCCCATTTTCACAGAGAACAGTTACCGTCATACAATCTATGCCCCTACCAAATTTGAGAAGGATTGGTAAATTTTTGTTCGACTTATGGCATTAAAAGTATTCTAGACAAACTAAATGAAAATGGGCGGAACCACGCCCATTTTGAAATTTTCTTTTATTTTTGTATTTTGTTGCATCATATCATTACTGGAGTTGAATTTTGACTTAATGTACTTATATACAGTAAAGATATTAAATTTTTTGTTAAAATTTGAATTTAAAAAAAAATTTTTTTAAAAAGTGGGCGTGTTCTTCATTCAATTTTGCTAATTTTTATTTAGCACATACATAGTAATAGTAGTAACGTTCCTGCCAAATTTCATCTTGATATCTTCAACGACTGCCAAATTACAGCTTGCAAAACTTTTAAATTACCTTCTTGTAAAAGTGGGCGGTGCCACGCCCATTGTCCAAAATCTTACTAATTTTCTATTCTGCGTCATAACGTCAACCCATCTACCAAGTTTCATCGCTTTAACCGCCTTTGGCAATGAATTATCGCATTTTTTCGGTTTTTCGAAATTTTCGATATCGAAAAAGTGGGCGTGGTTATAGTCCGATATCGTCCATTTTAAATAGCGATCTGAGATGAGGGCCCAGGAATCTACACACCAAATTTCATCAAGATACCTCAAAATTTACTCAAGTTATCGTGTTAACGGGCAGACGGACGGACGGACGGACATGGCTCAATCAAATTTTTTTTCGATACTGATGATTTTGATATATGGAAGTCTAAATCTATCTCGATTCCTTTATACCTGTACAACCAACCGTTATCCAATCAAAGTTAATATACTCTGTGAGCTCTGCTCAACTGAGTATAATGATACCCAGTCCAAAAAATTAAACAGTTGTAAAAAAATCGTTTTAAAGAACTTATGAGTTTTAAAAGGTTAGCAGTACCAAATAACCGGTTTTAAAAAGTAACCAGTCCAAAAGAGTATCTTATAGGTTCCAAACGGTAACCAGTTCAAAAAAGCAACAATTTCTAAAATTAAAATCATTTCAAAAAAAAATACACGGTTCATAATAGTAGTAGTAGGTTAAGAAATGTTACGGTTCAAGAGAATAACCAGTTTAAAAAAATGACCGATTCGAGAAAAAACTGTTTCAAAATATGAAACAAATTTCAAAGGAATACCCACTTTTAGAAAAAATTACCGGTTCACAATAGCGAACGGTCCCAGAAATAAGCAGTTCCAAAACGCGGGTTCAGAAAACTTGCCGGTTAAAATATGCGACCGACTACAAAAATAACTAGTCCAAAAAAATTACACTTCATAATAGCAAGCGGCTCTAAAAAGGTATCCGGTTGTTTTTTGAAAACATTAACGGTTTAAAAAAGTAAAAGGTTGAAAAAAAAAACAGACTAATAAGGTTTAGTTGTACAAAAAAATTATTAAATAGATAACCAGGTTCCAAAAGGTAACTAATTCAAAAGTAGGCGAGTCAAGAAAAGTATCCTGTTCTTTAAAAGACACTGGTTCTAAAGAAATAATTTGTTCTAGAAAAGTGGCTGGTTTTATGAAATAACTTGTGTTAGAAAAGTAGCCGGTTCTAAACCAGTAACCGGTTTTAGTGAAGTAACCGCTTCTAATACAGTAACCAGTTCTAAAAATTACCGATTCTAAAAAATAACTGGTTTTAGAAATAGAACCGTACCAATGCAAGTAACCGGTTCTAGAAAAGTATCGATTCCAGTAAAGAAACAGGCTCTAGAAAATAAACAAGATTTAAAAAGGGAACCGATTCCAAAAAGTGAATGATTGAAGAAAGGAACAAGAAAGTTCCTCTAACATTTAATTTGTTTTCAGTTTTGAAATTCGTCCTCTAAGTCGGATTTCTGGCCCATAGTACGCTGACTCTCACACACCGACACATATTCCTATACTCTTCTTGCACTTGCACATTTTGTACTTTTCTTCTTCTTCTACTATATTTTATTGCTTGCATTTATTACTGAAACAACAACAGCAAAAAATGGCAGTTAAACTGTGTAGCGGCAATTGTAGTGCATTTTAAAATAAAACACAACAACAACAACAGGAAAAAGTACAATTGCAAAGGAAATGAAATGTATGCAGTTTTGCATTTCTAAATGTTTTTTATTTTTTCTTGCAATGAAATAGTTATTTGTTTAGGACATGTTGAAAGGGAATGGGTGGGTTAAATTCAACGAATTGATAATACTAAAATTTAGTGTTTAGAAATTAAAACTTTTACGTACTTAATAACTTTATAGTTATTTGATGGTTAAGGTAGGAAGCTCGATATAAAGTAAACCTCCTTATAGTCTTTATTTAATTACTCTGAAAAGCCAGAATTTTCTTATTCCAAAACCAATATTGTCAAGATGCAGTAATGGCTCGCCCAAAGCAAATCCGTAAACCACATTGAGCAATGAAGGATTGGGACTAAAGCACTCTTATCTTCCATTTAGATTAGTCTTGTAATATGCCGCCTTGCACTGACATTCGCCATATTGATCGAACTTAAGTCCTTTACGCAAACAATAAAGAAGAATTATGTACTATAAGTAATTTTGCCTCTATAGGGGATCGGTAACAGGTCCTTTCAACCTTCCGAAAACATTATCTGATGCATTGCGAGATGCCAGTTGTCGTGCTGATCGGAATTCATTTTCTTTCCGACAATATATATATTAAAACTATAATACTTTAATTTTGGATTAGGGCAGAGTTGGAAACACGTTCTTTCCAACTTCCCAATAAGACTCGTCCTTTGGAACTGCTCATTTCTCTACTAATTGGAAACTCCTACATACGAACCGGCAGCTAAAAATTAGTATTAATATTATTATTATTTTTTTAATCTATTACTGTAGTATTTTAAGTTTTAGGCTTAAAAAGCCGTTATCATTCATAAATAAGTCAGTCGAATGTACCGACAAAACTTAGCACGATATAGGTACTTCTTTTTATTTCTTTCACAGCCAGTCAACTCTTTCCCCTTAAACAGTTAGAGAGACATATAAGTTCTCACACTAGAAATAATGTGAGATTTCTTAAATTGTCTAGTTCTAAATGCGTCTTCTCTAATGGGAAAGGATAGCTGTGCACATTATCACCACAAAAACAACGGAATGAATTGCATTCACGGGCTACACTACAGGTGTCCGTTTTGATTTTCGTACATTGGATGCTACAAAATAAAATATTTTTTAAATGGAGTAAAGGTCAAACTCTCACTAGATCAAATACCTCGGAGTTATCTTGTAGAGTAAACGTAAAATGAGCAAATGTGTCGGGAAGACAATCAGGTCGGCCGAAGCTGGAATCCACGCCTTTAAGACAGCCTTGGCTAAAACGTTTGGTGTAAAGTTTAGGTTATCCGGGCCGGTTAATAAAGACCTCACACAGATGAATGTGTCCATAGTGTTACCAGAATTTGTTTGACGAACAAACGTAAGAACCCCAATTACGTGCCAGGACTTACATATATTATTAAATAACTCCGTCTTCTGGGCAAATAAGAGAAGTTTTCTAGGCCCTAGCTTAACAGCTACCTCAAGATCTGGCAACTCTGCCACCCTTAATAGCTGGAACCTTGACCCGGCGAGCGCAGAAAACGAACACAGAACGTGGTTAGCCATTTCTGGCTAACTTATAAGCATGTGTCGGCAGAATGCAGTGTCCAGTAAGTATGCTCATCGTAAACTTTTAGCCTTCTCTCTCAGAGATATGAGCCACTTTGTGAGTCTAATATCGTAGGATATGCACATGATCTTAGATATTTTTCAGGCCGGCGCTTCTTTTCATGCCTTTCCTGCTTGATGGATCAAATTCAACTCATCCTGGGACTTTTACCGTCGATTCAACGAGTGCTGCACCCCCCCTTTGGCAACGCGCTAGCCTCTTCGTTACCTTCTATTCCTTTATGACCGGGAACGCAGTACAGATGTATAGCCCGGCCTAAGCCAAGTTTTTTCAATGTTTCTTTGTATTTCAGAACATTTTTTGATGAAGTACTGTGTGAGATTATTGCCTTAATCGCCGCCTGACTATTAACAACAACACATAGATCTACTTATTTCTAGATAGACACAGCAAACAGCAGACCTGGTCCGTTCTGTTAGTTTGGAACTATCGTTATACACGTGGTTGGGTGTAAAGAGCGCCTAAAGAGTTTTCGGGCTTAACAGTTCGGTGGACGCTACTGGAAATAAACGACATGATCTGCAGGATAACCAGAGGTACTTTCCTCCATACCGAGATAGACTTTCAAAATTATGCTGCATTTCTTCCCGATATAATTGTATGCTAAACTTCAAACTATTTGCAGTACAGTAAAGATTCATCAGATTTTGGCATGTAAGCATTGTGTGGAGCATTTCTAATAACTTATGTCAACTTCAACAAGTCCTTCATTAGAATCCCGGAGAGGAGGAATGAGACGACTGCTATCTTCACGAATCGCTTTAAATGTATTCCGTACTCAGAAGATATTTCAGTATTCTTAAGTATAGGGCTGTCGAACTAGCTGATGTATGGTTGTTATTCAAATATCTCATAATATATGACGATTGGCACTTGATAAACGGCAACAGAAGGTTGGCTTCTCAGCGCAATACCTTCCTGGTCGCAGTTCTGTACCTGTACTATGCTTTCGACGAACTAGCAAGGAAGACTGATGAATGGACGGAGGTACACCTAAAGAGGTTATGCCAGATGGACACTGGAACCAGTTTGTGATGTGTTTGAAGACCTACTTGGCCTCTCCCAATTGCGAATCACACCGGGTTTCTAATCAATATTATTCGTTACTCCTTAGGCAAATTGATTGGCTTATTAACAGACCACTGCCTGTTGGGAATGCCCTGCAAACTCATGAGAATCCCAGTGAATGATTTCTCTCTAAGCTATAGAGACGAGGAGGAAATAAAAATTGTTCACTGCACGTTCAAAGGACTTTGCCAGAAATCAAAAACATATCCTCTATGTTAGATGCACAGGTCGGCTGAATTTCTAATATTTATAAAAGAGGATATCATGCCAAGGTATCATACTGAGTGAGTTGGCCTTTATGTGCTTCTCTGAATTGCGGAGTTACCGCCAATGAACAAATCAAATCGCAGCACGTTCAAGCTCTTTTTTATTTGCATTAATTGCTAAGGAGGTCAAAAGAGATCGGCTACCGAAATTTTAGCTCTGGAGTCCAAGGAGAAATGAGTATAAGAGGACTAACATTCCATACAAACACTTTACTTAAGTCTGACAGATTTCGTCTTCAATATTTTTTTTTTTTAATTTCACCGTAATATTGGTTGAACTGATGCAAAATGCTGCCGCAAGATCTTGATACATCCTGTTGACATAATATGCTGATGTAGCTTGTTGCTATGTTTTACTTAGTACTACGTGCTGTATAAACATCTTAACGCAAATTTGAAAATAAAATGTAATTCATCGTCTTTACGCAATATGCTGATGCAGAGTGCTGCTAAAGATTTACTTTGAACTACCACGCAGTAATATTCCTATAAGGACTAATGTAATATTGGCCACTGAAACTCTTCATTTTGTAAAGTTGATCCAAGAACATATCTAAGTGCAATATAAATGCATTCAGAAGCTCTGGGCTAAAAAATATGGAGCAAATTGAACTTTATGAAGTCTTCTCTATGAAAAAAAATAATTACAAATAATTTACAAATATTATTTTAAACAGCAGATGAATTAGAATCTAAAATAAGTGAATTTCATCTCGTTTACCAGACAAAATTAAAACCTTCTTTCTAAGGATTGCTAGTTTATGTCTCAACTTTTACAATCAATTCAAGTCATTAAATTTTACCGCGCATGCGTCACTGACTCGTCCCTTGCTAAAAGCAACTTTGCAATATGCTTTTCGGCAACATTGTCATAGCATTATTAGAATGATTATTACCATTTAATGGTTAGCACTAATGATATGCGACATGAAAATGAAAATGAAATGTAATCTATAGAAAATGAAATACAGCTAGTAAAGAACAGCCAGTAAGAACAATGAAAAAACGCAAGCCAACGAAAGGACTCAATGGTAATGTGAACATTTCACAGCGCACGAAAATGCATCTCGACGCATCAACCACGCTCCTATTCTCTTCATGCTTACTTGTTTATTTCTTTAGCATTTAGTTGATACATTCTTGTCTGCCTGCATCAAGCTATTTGCGCTATAAAGCAGACACCTTTCCATGAGCCACAATTATGTGATGCGTGTGCAAGCAGCAATAAAACAGCAGTTTTATAAATTAAAACAAACAAAAAAGTTGTAGAAAAAAAATCATAAAAAAGTAAAAAAAAAAAACATTATTTTTTCATTTATTATTCGATTGTTTGACAACAATGTTAAAGCAAAATCGCTTCAAGGATTGCCGGATTTTATGAGTTCGTTTGTAATGCCGTTCGATGGCTGAAATGAAAAGAAAAGAAAGATTTTTATATTAATTACTTTAAAAGTTTGCATATAGGCATGCAGATAGGTTTTTGAGGGATGTTGCGACTATTCGTATAAGTCTTCGCAAAAACTGAACTTCAAATAAAATATTTCCAATAACATGGCTCGATATGACGTGATAGCTGAATAAATTTGATTTGCTATGATGTAATGATCACATCTGAAATTTATAGTAAATTTTTTTGCTGCAAAATCACGTTGATTTGAAGCAATTTTTATTTTATAATTTATTTAATAATTTGGGATATATATATCTTGCATTTTACAGGGGCGTAGACATACTGGAACTATATATAATGTAATGTAATGTATTTATTTATTACGGCTTTCCTAAGCCTAACTTAAATATATTTTACATGTTTATAATTGTCTTCTGGACTATGCAATCTAGAATAGTTACATCTATGTCCTACCTTAGAGTACTATGGGAGACTTCCAGATCATGCGAACAAAGTGTTGTGCTTGTGTAGTATGTAAGCATTTTACGCATGTTAGTAAAGCGTGAAGGCAACATCTGCACGGCAATGCACTGAGTTAATCGAGTGATGCGTTTCAGTGTGTGCTTCGGCAATCTTTTTTGTATGCGTACAAGAGCTTGGAAGTCTTGGCGCTACATAGCAGTGTAGTTTCGCTGCACTTCTATCGATGCTATGGAAGCCCGCCTGTCCAGCACTAAATTGGTAGTGTTCTGCAATTGTACAATTTTTGTTTAAATTTATTGGAATGACATGATTTAATATCATTCGGTAGTTCATTATAGGATTTAAGACCTTTATAATACAGATTACATTTGTCTGCTTCAGTTTTATAAGCCGGCAGATTAAAATCATTTTTATTACGAGTATTTACAGAGTGCATATCTTTTACATATTTTATGTTAGTCCTCAAATACGCAGGCAAAGTTCCTTCTATTATGTTTTTAATAAATTTTATGGTATAATAAAAAAGTTGCTGTCTAATGCTAAGCCAATTAAGAGAGCAGAGCATGTCTCTGATAGGTGTGTCATACCGTTTTTTGAGAATGAATCTCATAGCTCGGTTCTGTTGCTTTTGTAGCTTGTATATCTGACTATCTCGCAAGATGAAAAATATAGTTGGGCAATAAATAAAATGAGGTTCGATTATAGATCTGTAGACGATGATTTTATACCTTCTATTTAAATATTTGCAGGTTCGTTGTGTAAAATATAACTTTTTCGCTATTTTTCCTACCGTATAATCCACGTGCTCGTTGAAATTCAGCTTATCATCTATTTTTATTCCCGTGTATTTTATGGTGCTGACTTTTTCATTTAGTTCGTTATTTATATTTAAGTTTTGTAGCTCACTGTTTTGAAAATTGCGTCTAGATATAACCATAAATTTAGTTTTATTTACATTCACTTTTAGTATTTTTACGCATAACCAACCATATACGCTGTTAAGATCTTCTTGCAGCTTAGCATATATTTCAGTAATATTGTTCCCACTTATCATCAGCAATGTATCATCAGCAAACAATTTTATTTCACAGTGCTTAATGTAGCTAGTTATATCATTAATATATATATTGAACAATATGGGTGCCAGCACAGACCCTTGAGGTAGACCAACAGGTACCTCCCTTTTATCCGATACGGACGTTCCAATCACTGTTCTTTGGTATCTGTTAATTAGGAAGTCTTGAAACCATATTAGTTCTATACTAGAAACGCCAATGTAGGAAAGCTTTTTCAACATTAAGTTTTGGTCGATCGTCTCGAATGCACGTTTTAAATCCAAAAACACAGCTAATATGTGTTTTTTCCTACTTAAGTCTTCTTTCCAGTTAGCTACAACCAAATTCAAAGCACTTTTACAGGAATGTTTCTTTCGAAAACCAGATTGTTGAGGTATAATAATTACATTATCTTCTAAATATTTTACCAGCTGATTTTTTACCACTGTTTCCAAAATTGTTTCATCACATTGTAACGTGTTAATAGGTCTTATCTCCTCAGCTTTGATGGTATTTTTAACTTTTTCTAATGGCACAACTATAGAAGATTTCCATAAACTAGGAACGAGACCTTTATCTAAGCGCTCATTAACAAGTTGAGAATAGAAAAGACCTGTATACGTTATGGAGTATTTAACGACTCCTTCCGACACAAGTTTCTTATGGACGAACGGTTTTTTTTTTATATAATATACCATGCTGGTGCGTGAGCGTACCAGATTCAACTCGTCAAAGACTGTCTATACCCGTAACATGCCCTAAGCCTTCGAAAAGGCGGTTGTGAGGTTGAGCCAACAACACCAGTGACTAGACTCCAGTAGGCACTGGCTAATCACGCTCGGCTGCGCAGTTGTAGAGGCCACTCCACAGCACATGGCAACAATTACTCGTTTTGTCCATGTTGAAAATTCGTCTACTGGATGCCCTATCATTAAGGTCTTTGGATACCGCTGCGAACCATAGAATTGATAAGCGCTTTTACATGCTCGAATTAATTTATCAACAGAGACATACGTACATATGTGGCAGTTTCAGATATCTCCAAATATGCTAAAGGCCCAACTCGAAACAATTCCCACAGCTTATTACAATAAGCTCTGTCGGCTCCGATGATAATCCCAGAAGACAACAGGCGGGGGCTGTGATATATTGTTATGGGCCATATACGACATGTTCATTCATAGAAAAGTTAACTTGCAAATTACAGTCTGCACATCTAAGTAGGCTGACACTTGATATGTATAACAGTACTTACAATACATTCTTTAGTTCCTCTCCGAAAACAGAGCAATTAAACTGCTATGTCTGCTATGTCAGTTATTTCTTAGTTGCCAATGAATATATGCAACTAAGATGCATTGGACATTATATAACGCATTAGTTTAGTTAATTGAAAGATTCAAGTTCCATTAAACACAATGAAACTAAAAGTAGCAAATCGACCCCACTAACATCCCCCTCGTATACGCCTCAGGTAACTTACATCTTTACGCCTAATAACTTTTATTTTTATGTTCAAATCCTTAAAAATTGCCAAGGCATTTCTGTTCACACATACACATACACCATGACTGTACATATTATATATGCACTTAATAATTGTGGAATAGAAAAAAATACTATTTCCTTTCGTTTTAATTACTTGGGAGACGCACGCACACATACACATATATACATACGTATGGGTGCTCTGTTGAACCGCATCGTCTGCATCTGGTTATTACTTTTTATTGACTTGAAAATGCAGTTTGATGTCGTAAAAATTACATTGTATAAATTGTGATTATAAATATTACTCAAATGTGCATATATATGTATTAATGTGTATATGTATGTTTGTTTGTATGCTAAAGTGCAATTTACAATGTTATTTTGATTGCTTTAAATATGTGCGCTAATGCTCCCCAACATAGAGTTTTACATATGTAAAAAAAATTATATATGAATATGTATGTATACATAAACATATCGCTGCATCTAGTTGCTATAAAATAAGGACCCCATAAAGTCAGACATTTACTCCGTGTAGTAATTAAGTAGAAAATACGAGCAATAAAAATAAGATCTTCGAAGGAAAGAGTTTTAGTTTTTCATTACTTCATCCGGCCATTTCGCAGGCTATATGAATTATACATTTTAGTTGAGTTGTAAAATTATTTGTACATATTAAGATTTTCAGTTTATTGCAAAATTAAAGAAGTTATAGAAACCAATCATAATTAAAACAATGTTGTAAAATTGCAGAAAAATATTTAGGTGATAAAATTAAAAAAAATCTCTACCACATTACTTCATTCTGATCCGAAACAAAATAGAATATTCAGTAAACGTATTAAGTAGAGCTGGATTCGATTAGATTTTTTGGAAAAAAAGATCTTTTCGATTCGACTCTCAAAAAAAACAAAAAAGAACACATGGTTTTCCACGTGATCCTCCCAACCTTTTGGCTTAATAGTGTATTCAATACTAAAACCTCATACTGTTGCGAGTTTTTTGAATTCTACACCTTTCGCTACAGTACGAATATCTAAACTGCCGCATAAATAACTCAAATATTCAATATAGCAAAATGTTCTTTATTTACACCACTTCTGTAGTAGTACTTCACAAATAGATCACTCGCGTGCTTTACTTATGGCGTGATTAATTGATTATCGCTTGGACTCTCTGTTGCCTCGTTTGACTATTTTTCCTAGGCTCTAGACTTTCATAAACAGTCTCCTCAAACATTTGCTTATTTCATGGTTTATTATTTAGCTATATACATGTGTTGTTGTGAGTAATGTCATCTTCGCTCTTAGCTGCTGACGAAAGTTGTGTATATATTCGAAATATACTCTTTGCTGTTAGCTTCACTGTTAACATATATGTGTGGCTGCTTGCTTTACTGTTGTTGTGCATATATTTACTAGAAGCATAGTAATGTATCGAAATGCTAATATTCGCCACAATACGTTCTGTACTTTTTCAAATTTTTATTTGTGTTAAATAAACCGACCTCGGGTTCCAAGGAGCATATACAATTTTTGTAATAAATTCTCGTTTTGTGCGCAGAAAATTCTGCCATATCTTCAATGATTGCTTAGAAGATTGAAGAATAGCTCTTGTCAACACCCCTCTATAAATCTCTTATCATAACTACCCTGATGTATGGGTCAGAATTATGGACCGTGTCGACAGTCGATGGGCCCTTGGAGTATTCGAGATAAAAGTCCTGCCGACTCTTTATGGTCCTCTTCATGGTGTCAACCGCTAGGCCTTGTTATGGGAATGCAAGAAGAATTCCTATTGTATTTGGAACAGACGAAAGGGGAGACCTCCGCCAACAAGACTTGATCTTGTTTGGTCTTCGCAATTGCTGACAGTTATGTTGAAACATGACCGATTTGTTATGCAACGCCAAAATATGTTGGCCGATTAAGCACCAATTGATGGTGATGATAAAATTTTGTCTCCTCCTCCTCTTCAAAAACTCTACAGAGATTTTTTCGCCATAAAAACGAGGGCAATGAAACATTACGTGTTCTGCGCTTTCCAGTTCGATGGGACAATGTTGCCAGAAATTATCTTCCTTTATCCTACGCTTATGTAGATACTCCTTGAAAACGCCGTTCCCACACAATATCTCTAACTTTGCCTAAATCTTCCTCTTTCTCAGTTTTTTTCTTCCCTCTTTTCTCTTCGCTCTAGCTCTTCTTGTTCTTCTTCATCCCTTATTCCCAGTCCCAGCTCCTGTTTCAGTTACAGTCCCATCCACAGCCCAAGTCCAATTTCAGTCATTCCCTGGTCCCTTCCCCGGACATAACAGTGTCGTAAATACTAATCTAGTCAAAAAGTTACCTATATGCCAAATTTCAGGCAAATCGAAACGTGAATAGAATATGTTCAAATAGATCGACCCCTTGTCCATTTTCCGGAAAAAAATTTTCTCTATGTAAGAACCATGGTCGTATTTCAAGGAATATTCCAAAATTGAACTGGTGAAATCTGTCCACCCGTTCTCGAGTTTTGCACTTACCAACATATTCAACGACTCATTTTTATATTATAGATTTTCAAATATCAATGCGAGTTTTCAGAGACCTACTAAATTTTTTAAATTTATTGTGCTATTGAATTGCATACTCAAAACAATTCAGTGAACTCCAATAAAAAGTTCGAAACTTTGTCGATTTTTGGAATTTTTCTCGAAAACGATCTTGATATTGGTTTGCATAGTTTCAATAAGAAATTCATACAAGTATTTTCTTTAAATGTAGAAAATAATAAAATAATTTAAAAAAAATTTAAGTTAAACGGTTTTATTGAAAACAATGCTTACAAGAACTAATAATAATACTAAAAGCTAGACAATAATTAGGTAGGTCTTAAGTACTAGTCATCATAATCGTCATCAATCTAGGAGGGCGTTGATCAGACAATTAAATAAAAGCGTTGGGCGCGTGGAATTTCTAAAAATGTGAACCTTATTAAGGTTCAGTTGGTCTTATATATGACTATCAATAGACATGATACGCGTCCAACGCTTTTATTTAATTGTCTGATCAACGCCCTAGATTGATGAGGAGTGTGATGACTACTACCTAGTACCTACCTAATTATTTTCTAGCTTTTAGTATTATTATTACTTTATGTAAGTATTGTTTTCAATAAAACCGTTTAACTTAAAAATTTTTAAGATCGCGGGTTCGAATCGAGCTCACGGCCTAACAATAATTTTTTATCATTATTATTGTTATGATAAATTTTTTCTTAATTGAAAAAATTTTTAAATTAGAATTGAAGAAAGAAAAAATTTAGACAACTGCCAAAGCTCGTTGTATAGATCCATTTCGGGAACTGCTAAATTCATTCATCGACAAAGTTTAGGCGCCGCTGCTATAACCATTCAGCCATCACAGCGGTTTTTTGTTTGTCTTCATTAATCCTACTTCTATTCTGGTTCGTGCCAATTGATATTCACAACACTGCTCATCTGTTGCAGAATGGATGTAAAAATTGGACTTTTTTGATGGCAATGCTGTCATAGTGTCATATTTTATTGACACTTTTTCCCCGTGCTCTGGGATGTATTAACATTTTTGTTGTTATATCGGCCTACTGATTTGTAAGATCGCGGGTTCGAATCGAGCTCAAGGCCTAACAATAATTTTTTATACTCAGTTGAGCAGAGCTCACAGAGTATATTAAGTTTGATTGGATAACGGTTGGTTGTACATATATAAAGGAATCGAGATAGATATAGACTTCCATATATCAAAATAATCAGGATCGAAAAAAAATTTGATTGAGCCATGTCCGTCCGTCCGTCCGTCCGTCCGTTAACACGATAACTTGAGTAAATTTTGAGGTATCTTGATGAAATTTGGTATGTAGGTTCCTGAGCACTCATCTCAGATCGCTATTTAAAATGAACGATATCGGACTATAACCATGCCCACTTTTTCGATATCGAAAATTTCGAAAAACCGAAAAAGTGCGATAACTCATTACAAAAGACAGATAAAGCGACGAAACTTGGTAGATGGGTTGACGTTATGACGCAGAATAGAAAATTAGTAAGATTTTGGACAATGGGCGTGGCACCGCCCACTTTTACAAGAAGGTAATTTAAAAGTTTTGCAAGCTGTAATTTGGCAGTCGTTGAAGATATCATGATGAAATTTGGCAGGAACGTTACTACTATTACTCTATATGTGCTAAATAAAAATTAGCAAAATTGGATGAAGAACACGCCCACTTTTTAAAAAAAAAATTTTTTAAATGCAAATTTTAACAAAAAATTTAATATCTTTACTGTATATAAGTAAATTAAGTCAAAATTCAACCCCAGTAATGATATGATGCAACAAAATACAAAAATAAAAGAAAATTTCAAAATGGGCGTGGCTCCGCCCATTTTCATTTAGTTTGTCTAGAATACTTTTATTGCCATAAGTCGAACAAAAATTTACCAATCCTTCTCAAATTTGGTAGGAGAATAGATTCTATGACGGTAACTGTTCTCTGTGAAAATGGGCGAAATCGGTGGAAGCCACGCCCAGTTTTTATACACAGTCCACCGTCTGTCCTTCCGCTCGGCCATTAACACAATAACTTGAGCAAAATCCGATATATCTTTACTAAACTTAGTCCACGTACTTACCTGAGCTCACTTTTTCTTGGTATAAAAAATGGGCGAAAGCTGACCATAACCACGCCCACTTTATCGATATCGAAAATTACGAAAAATGAAAAAAATGCCATAATTCTATACCAAATACGAAAAAAGTGATGAAACATGGTAACGGGATTGGTTTATTGACGCAAAATATAACTTTGGAAAAAACTTTGTAAAATGGGTGTGACACCTACCATATTAAGTAGAAGAAAGTGAAAAAGTTCTACAAGGCGAAATCAACAGCCCTTGGAATCTTGGCAGGAATACTGTTAGTGGTATTGCATATATAAATAAATTAGTAGTACCCGACAGATGATTTTCTGGATCACCTGGTCCACATTTTGGTCGATATCGCGAGAACGCCTTCACATATACATCTAAGGGCCACTCGCTTTTAAAACCCTCATTAATACCTTTAATTTGATATCCATATCGTACAAAAACATACCAGAGTCACCCCTGTCCCACCCTAATGGCGATATCTCGAAAAGGCGTCCACCTATAGACCTAATGCCCCCTCCCTCTTAAAATGCTCAGTAACACCTTTCGTTTGATACCCATATCGTACAAACATTCTAGAGTCACACCTGGCCCACCCTAATGGCGATATCTCGAAAAGGCGTCCACCTATAGAACTAAGGATTACTCCCTTTTAAAATACTCATTACCACCTTTCATTTGATACCCATATCGTACAAACACATTCTAGAGTCACCCTAGCCCACCCTAATGGCGATATCTCGAAAAGGCGTCCACCTATAGACCTAATGCCCACTCCCTCTTAAAATGCTCAGTAAAACCTTTCGTTTGATACCCATACCGTACAAGCATTCTAGAGTCACCCTTGGTCCAGCTTTATGGCGATATCTCGAAAAGGCGTCCACCTATAGAACTAAGGATTACTCCCTTTTAAAATACTCTTTACCACCTTTCATTGGATACCCATATCGTACAAACACATTCTAGAGTCACCCTGGCCCACCCTAATGGCGATATCTCGAAAAGGCGTCCACCTATAGACCTAATGCCCACTCCCTCTTAAAATGCTTAGTAACACCTTTCGTTTGATACCCATATCGTACAAACATTCTAGAGTCACCCTTGGTCCACCTTTATGGCGATATCTCGAAAAGGCGTCCACCTATAGAACTAAGGATTACTCCCTTTTAAAATACTCCTTACCACCTTTCATTTGATACCCATATCGTACAAACACATTCTAGAGTCACCCCTGGCCCACCCTAATGGCGATATCTCGAAAAGGCGTCCACCTATAGACCTAATGCCCACTCCCTCTTAAAATGCTCAGTAACACCTTTCGTTTGATACCCATATCGTACAAACATTCTAGAGTCACCCCTGGCCCACCCTAATGGCGATATCTCGAAATGGCGTCCACCTGTAGACCTAATGCCCACTCCCTCTTAAAATGCTCAGTAACACCTTTCGTTTGATGCACATATCGTACAAACACATTCTAGAGTCACCCCTGGCCCACCCTAATGACGATATCTCGAAAAGGCGTCCACCTATAGACCTCATGCCCACTCCCTCTTAAAATGCTCAGTAACACCTTTCGTTTGATACCCATACCGTACAAACATTCTAGAGTCACCCCTGGCCCACCCTAATGGCGATATCTCGAAAAGGCGTCCACCTATAGACCTAATGCCCACTCCCTCTTAAAATGCTCAGTAACACCTTTCATTTGATTCCCATATCGTACATTCTAGAGACACCCCTGGTCCACCTTTATGGCGATATCTCGAAACGGCGTCCACCTATGGAACTAAGGATCACTCCTTTTCAAAATACTCATTAACAGCTTTCATTTGATACCCATATCGTACAAACACATTATAGAATCACCCCTGGTGCACCTTAATGGGGACATCTCGAAAAGGCGTCCACCGATAGACCTAAGGCCCACTCCCTCTTAAAATGCTCAGTAACACCTTTCATTTGATACCCATATCGTACAAACAAATTCTAGAGTCAGCCCTGGTCTACCTTTATGGCGATATCCCTAAATGGCGTTCATCCATAGAACTATGACCTACTCTCTCTTAAAATACTCTTTAATACCTTTCATTTGATATACATGTTATACAACCACATTCCAGGGTTACCCCAGATTGATTTTCCTTATTTTGTCTCCATAGCTCTCAACTGAGTATGTTATGTTCGGTTACACCCGAACTTAGCCTTCCTTACTTGTTATCATTATTATTGTTATGATAAATTTTTTCTTAATTGAAAAAATTTTTTAATTAGAATTGAAGAAAGAAAAAATTTAGACAACTGCCAAAGCTCGTTGTATAGATCCATTTCGGGAACTGCTAAATTCATTCATCGGCAAAGTTTAGGCGCCGCTGCTATAACCATTCAGCCATCACAGCGGTTTTTTGTTTGTCTTCATTAATCCTACTTCTATTCTGGTTCGTGCCAATTAATATTCACAACGCTGCGACATCTGTTGCAGAATGGATGTGAAAATTGGACTTGTTTGATGGCAATGCTACCATAGTGTCATATTTTATTGACACTTTTTCCCCGTTATCATTACAATAATAATGATAACAAATTATTGTTAGGCCTTGAGCTCGATTCGAACCCGCGATCTTACAAATCAGTAGGCCGATATAACAACAAAAATGCTTAAACATTTTTTTAAATTATTTTATTTTCAAGTTTTTGGTCCTTATTTAATTGCCTATTATTTATCATTCTATTTAGTTAATTCAGTGACTCATTATTACAAGGACTCTTTCCTGACAATTTGTTACAATCTAATTTCTCAATAGATAATCCTTCCAAAGACTTTACTCGACTCTGCGCCACGTATGCTTGTCCCTCCTCCAACTCCAAAATATTTTGATGTCACTTCTACCGCACTGTATGTAATATTTGCTCCAAATATGAGCAAAATCGGACCACAAATACGATTTTTTCGAATATCTCGATCCTTGCGCCACCTAGCGGCGAGATTTTTCTTATTATTACATTGTCATCGGGTTCTGAACTACATTCCAAGTTTCAAGCTTGTAGCTTATCGGGAAGTTACTTAAATTTTAATTACAAAATTCGTTCACAACGGCCGTGCAGTCAAGTTAAGTAAAACCGTTTAAAAAAGGAATATAGCTGACGAAATGTGATAAAATTACTTTTTGTACGATTGAGACAAGATTCAGTTATTGCCAACATTGCATTCGCCGCCCTCGGAATTATAATCACACAACTCTCAGCTCTTTTGCTAAAAAAATTAAGACTTTATAGACTAAAAACTAAGCAGAGAGCCAGTTAGCATTTTTCTTGAAAAATTCTGAAAACTCCAAATTATTTACTTTGAGTTCTATTCCTTGTTACTACAGAATTGTAAAATTCCATAGGAAATGCAAACATATGAAAGTACATTTGTATGTGTGTGTAGGCATGTGGTAATAGGAATTATGTTTAAAATGCTTTAGTTGTCAACAATTACTGCAATTTGTAGAATATTTAAGTAAATAATTAATTAATCGGTTATTGCACGTAACTACTTACCTACTTACACATTCATACATACATACACACATTTACAAATTTATATATGAATATGTTTGATTTGCAATAAAAAGTTTTTGCATAGAGGAATTTCATTGTAAATTGTTTTCGCAATGCTGTCATAAATTATTTATACGAAAATTGGAAAATACAAAAAATGCGTTTATGTAGTTTTTAATGACGGGAATATAGCAATCTGACCTCAAGTATGCGGAAAAGTAAAATAATATGATTGCATACAAATTACTTGTATTATAAGTATTAGAGACAATTTTATCGTATGGGAGGTAGTTAAGGACAATAATAATAATGTTATTTTTATACATAAAGTTTTTCCTTAAACAACGAGATACCTTAAGTGTGACTAGTTTTGATTTTAAAATACGAGGAATACTCGTCAAGGTCCACAAAACACATAACAATCCAAAGCAGTTCTGAAATACATCCAAAATTGGCCCGAAGTGGTGACTCAAACAATCTGTCATTATCCGGAGTAAGTTCCGAAAACGTACCAGAATAGGCTTTTAGTTATCCTTAATAAATCACGAAATGGTCTTGGAAAGTGTCCCAGTAATAATCCAGGAATAATTCCGAGGTGATACGCAAACAGTATTAAATTACACCAAAAACAATATTTTAGATAAATGAAAGAGTTCGAAAATATCCACTAAAACAAAACCAAAATAATACCCGAAACTATTAAACAGTCTCGAAAAGACTTTCAAGTGGTCCCAAACTTATTCCCCAAATAATGCCAAAAATAATCTGGCAAGCATGGCGAGCTACTCACGAGCTTATGCTGAAGTAGTCCGAAAGTTAGTAGCATATAACACTGAGTCGAAAAATTACCGAAATTGGCCCAAATTAGCCGCAAAACTGATTTCAATGCAATTTAATTCGGAGATAGTACCATAATTATCCGGATTGAGTCCTGAAGTGAGTACCGAAGTCATGCCGAAATATTTTCGAATTCATCGCTTAAATATTCCCGCACTTCTCGCGATCTCATCCCAGAAGAAATTTTCCCGAAATAGTCTCGAAACAATCTTAAAACAATCACGAGGTGCTCCGAGATGAGCTAAAAACCATCTGGAGATAGACCTATAATGATTAGGAGATAGTCCCCAAATACCTCAAAATACTCCCAAAATTAAACCGAAATTACTCGCAATCAATTCCTAATTAATCCGCCAAAACAAACAAATGATCTTGACAACGATATTGAAATATTCTAGATATATTCCCCGTATGGTACCAAGGTAATTTGTGACCTTCCCAAACGATTCGGAGAACAGTACAAAAATGATCCATCAAAATACTCGCTAAAATGTCCAGGTGGTATCCCAAAAGCAATCGGGAAATTATACCCAAATAATCTGGGAAGAATCTCAAAGTGCTCCCGAAGCTATTTCAATCTCGTAATGATCCCCAGATATTTCCAATATGTGCTTAAAAAAATGCAGAGATAGACCCATCCGAAATTATCGGGGGATAGTCCTCAAATTACTCCACAATACTTGAAACGATCTTGATATGGATCCGAAATCAACCGAAACTCAATTTCCGAAAAATAACTTAAACAAAAATGAATGATCCCTGATCCCGAAGAGGTACGAAAATGGATCGAAATAATCTCGAGACCGATATCGAAATAACCTGCAGATATTCCAGAAATGTACCCGATATATTTAAGATACCTAAATCAATCTCAATCTATCCGAAAGCTGTACCAAAATGTTCCATTAAAATACTCGCTAAATTATCTAGATGTTATGCCAAAAGCAAATAAGAGCTCACGCTGAAATAGTCTCGATAGAATCTCAAAATAGTCCCGAAACTATCCCAAAACAAACCCGATGCGATCCGATTATATTTTCAAAATGAGCTAAAAGTAATCTGTAAATATACCGGAGTTCATCTGGAAATGGTCCCCAAATTACCCCACAACAGTCCCGATATGATATCGAAATAATCCCCGAAAAAAAACTAATGACAAAGGAAAGGCACCGGAAAGGTCCGAAATGATCACGCAATAGTCACGAAACGACCCTAAAAACATCCAAGAAATATCCCCAATTTATTCAGAAACAGTTCAAGAAGCGATTACAAAAGCGGGCGCGAATGGCACCGCCCACATTTTCAAAATTTTCCGATCTCGATTTATAACACCCACAGACATTATTATCCGAGGTCAATATAATTAAAGTTATAACCACTAAAAGTAATTAAAGAACAGATGTTATCAGTGGACGGTGGACTGTTTTCCACCACTTATTATGAAAAACCGTAGCCAATAGATCTCTTCAGACTATTTTCAATTTCAAAATGTTTTGATCACCCCGTAAACCGCACAAATTTCCGCGAAACCAGTGTGCGTAATATCTTTAATGAAATCCTGTATGTCCAATAGGCCTCCTTTGGTCATCGAAGTTTTTAGCTCCCTTATGTGAAGTCTTCTAAAGAAATGTGTCATTGAACTTAAACATTCGCACCTCTATCACAAAAAACAATATCAACAATACGTGACGAGTTTGTTGAGACAAGGCATTTTTCCAACAAGGTGACTGACATAGTGACCAGCAAATCACGCACTAAAAACGTATGACAAATACTAGCTGAACGAACAGAATGCCAGACAAGTAGTCGACGAGAGACTGAAGCAAGCGGCATTGGAATCAAGCAAAACAAACTTACGTAGTTCGTAAATGGGCCAATAGCTGATTGGCAGGTTAATAGTCGGAATATGTTGAGTTGCAACATAAGTTGTCAAAGTCAATGCTGCAGTCGCAAACTCAACTGGCATAACAACAACAAAGTTAACAACATATGGTAGCAACATGAACAATAACACGTGCTATGCGAATGCATTTATTAAAATATGTTTTGATTTCAAATATATATTTTTAAGCAAATACGCAGCTCAATGTTAAGTTGTTGTAGCCATTACATTTAAGCACATAAATAAATAACAATTAAGTGATAAATAAATTTCGAAATATGCTAACTAATAACGTAACATTTTACCGAACTCTTACCACCTCTCCATTTAGCGCACAATTAACTTATGTTGGCTATTATGTAGTCACAAATAAACATATACAGGTATATACATATATCAATATTTGCGCATGCGTATCGTTAGTGGAAATGCAAAGTATTTAAATAAGATCAAAGCAAAAATAAAAAAATCGGAACTAAGTCACATTCCTTCACAAACCGGTATCAAGATAAGGCGTCAGATTGATGCAGGCATGCTTAACCAACGAAACGATATCATTTCGTTACGATAATCAACGTTAATAAACGAAACGAAGTCATTTCGTTTCGTTTATTAACGTTAAGATCGTCAAATTAACGAAATGATTTCGTTTCGTTTTCTGCCATATCAAAACGAAATCAAATCGTTTATGTTGATTATTAATTTCAAACTATGCTGGCAAAGCTGATTGATGGCGGAGTCATTAAAGGTGAAAGCATTATCCAAGCTGATTGCAACTTTTCTCATGAATTTTGACAGTACGAACATTTCTCAGAGTATTTTTGACATTACCACCAACGAATTACACAAACAAATTACATAGAGTTTGTGTGTGTATGTGCGCTCGTTGTTGCCACCTTACGGCTTCACCATGGCTATAGCATTGCCAGCACAATTCAAACATAAAGTATCACGTTTTCGTTAACGTTTTTAACGTTAACGAAAGCTTTTCGTTTCGGTTAAAAACGAGATACAATTTATCTTGATAATTTCTTTATCGATAATATTTCGAAGTGTTTCAACGGAAACGGTGGAAATTTTTTGATAAACGATTAGCTTAACGTTAAGGTGCATCCCTGGATTGATGAGTGCATTAGTGTTGAATAATTAACTATAAGTGCTTTTTAAAATGACGAGTATACTAATAAGTTTTAATTAATGTAAAAAAATTAATTTGTTTAGACGTGATTAGCTTGGCAAGACACCTTACATTGAAATTATCTAGTTGCATTCTAATATCCAAATTATATTGAAAAGAACTTATAAACATGAATAACAAGTAAGAAAGGCTAAGTTCGGGTGTAACCGAACATTACATACTCAGTTGAGAGCTGTGGAGACAAAGTAAGGGAAAATCACCATGTTGTAAAAAGAACCTAGTGTAACCCTGGAATGTTTTTGTATGACATGGGTATCAAATGAAAGGTATTAAAGAGTATTTTAAGAGGAAGTGGGTCATAGCTCTATAGATGGACGCCATTTAGGGATATATAGGATAGATATAAGAACAATCCCCGTACCTCCTGGAATACTCTAAAAAAATAATTAGCGCAATCGGTCCAACAGTTCTCGAGATTCGCGATTATTTCACAACTAAGCGACTTATTTTTATATTATAGAAGATATAAATTTTTGCATTCAATAATAGGTGTTTAACAAACATTCAATATTTCAAGGTTCCGTATGTAGGGTTTTTCTATGCCATCGTGACTGTAATCACATACAGTAGCGAACATAAAAACAGAAGTAGCAATATTTATAAAATTTCGCCAATTAAATAATTTTTTAATGTATTTAATAATTTGGGAAAAATTTAAACAACGTGACATCAGCAATACGGGCAATGCAAGATTAAATCATAAATAATTTTTTTTTTTATTTTTACACTTTCGATAACTTAAAAAAAACTTTTATGAAGTTTGTAACTGAAACTATGCAAATTAATGTCAAAATCGGTTTTTGAAGAATTCAAAAAGCGCAAGAAAATTTTACGAACGCTTTGAAATTTTTATTTAGAGTTTTCTTAATTTTTTCGAGTATGGAGTTTTATAGCCCAATCAATTTTAGTCCTATAAAGTACATTTCTATCTAAGATCATATTTATTTTTCACAATTTTTTTTTTTTTTTTAATATTTATTTATTTTTATTTTATTTTATCTTTTTTTTTTTTGTAAATAAAACAGAGGGTTCTTAGCTCGGTATGGAAGAAAATCGGAGACTTCCTCAGGAAAAAAATTGTCAAAAATCAATATAAATCTTGGCACAACTTTGACTTGTAATTTTTGGTACTAGAATTGATTGGGCTACAAAACTGCATACAAAAAAAATCAGAAAATTCTACATAAAAGTTGGAATTTTTTTTGTTTGAAAAACGTTTTTTTAGATAGGTATGCATAGTTTCAGTTCCAAATTGATATAAGTTATTTCTTAAATTAAAGAAAACACAAAATGGTTATTGAAAAACTTTTATAAAAAATTTTCACTCCTATTTTCTTGTTATATATATATATATATATATATATATATACTTGTTTGTTCAGTTAAGCTTGTTACAATGGGAAATGTTGTATGCTACGCGTCCCCAATATGGTCGGCGAGCCTAAAAGAAACGCACTGAAGAAAATATCGGGCATCGAAATATCACGGGATGTCTTTTTATGTCGCCAGAACATCACCTACACATTAAGGCGACAATACTCCTATAAAGAAGAGAAATGTAATGCTGAACAAAAGGTTTCTGCTAAATAACCTGGAACTTGGTCTTCCCAACAGATATCTGATTGAAGAGGCCCCATCTCCTAGGAACTTAAAAAGTCATCTTTATAAGCACTATGAAGAAATTCTATACTTAAGAACTCAGCCGTATGAAAAGGAGGAACACGACAAGCTCCCTAGAAACATCCATAAAATGGCGCCGGACCATTATGCCAGCGATTGCCCAGTGAACCCCATTCCTATAGACAAATACGCTAAACTCGCCGTTGAGGAAAGCAGCGTCTCCAGAGAGACGCGCGTTACTCTAGCTCTATTTCGATCTAAATACTGTAATATGTTAAACCCTTAATTAACCAGAATCAACTCCGACATAGCCAATGTATGTCCCGCAATTGCAATGTGGAACCAACTCCTCTAACAACATTATGTATCTGGACCAAACCTGTTTAAACTGTAAGTTTCATCGGAATCCCGTTAGTGGGTATTGATGACAATTAGTGAGTGGTCGCACCTATTGCATGGGGCGAAGCAGTGCTACAACAACAACAATGTGGGAAATCTGGGTTCTGTTTCGAAATGTTTGCATTCACGTCAAATCTAGGAGCTTCGTCTTGTAGTCTCGGTTCCAACAACAATTTCGGAATAATATTGTTACTGTTTTTACGAACAAAAGAAGAAAACGTATAGGTAAAATGCATAATATTGGTGTACAACATTCCAATGTCCAGCAAACTTACATACTTGCATAGCGACATCCATAGTACATATTTACATACATAGTTTTGTACACTCTATTATTATATTCATGCATTCACAAGTGAAATTTAGAATAAAGCCATGTGTTTGTTATACTTGGCGCCAATATGAAAGGAAATTAATTAAATTAATTATCTAATTAAAGTAGATTTTTTTTCTTCAAAGCTTTCAAGTTGCTACATCATCTTATAAATTAAAGCTATAAAGAAATACTCATGCTGTGCAGCATTACAAGGCGCACATAAAGCACCAAATACATCGCCATGGCACTACAGACACTTGCTTTTTTTTATTTACCTACATTCATAAAAACATGTATGATGGATATTTAAATACGTACATATTTTATATGGATTTATATCCATATAAGTATATTAAAGAATGTACCAATGTACCCATGCCTGTTTATGTAGTTACATATGTTATAAATTATTTTTATTCCTATAAATTAAAAACTCATGTTATGTACTTACATATGGGGTATTCCATCCCATTTCGACCAATTTTGAACCTGACCCCTTTAGAATTGGCTGAAAGTTTTTCTTCTTTTTCTAGCTTACGAAAGACATTTTTCAGAATTTTTTCAAATTTTTTCATCCAACTCAAAAAAGTTATGAATTTTAAAAAAAAACACCGTTTTTGTTTTCAAAATTCTATAACTTTTTCAAAAATTCACCGTTTGGGATCTTTTTTTTTTTAATTTGTTTTTAAATGTATTTTTCGGAAAAAATACAACAAAATTTTTAAAGTTTATTGTTTTTTTAATTTTTCAGTTTTTCGAGATTTTTCGAATTTCACCTTTTTTTTCTCATAAAAAACTTCAATTAATTCTGCAATCATCCCCACTAATCCCGGAGGGGCCGATTTTTTTTATATATTTTTTTATTTAATTGAAAAAAATTTTCAAAAATAAATTTTTTTTTATCAATTTTATTTATATAACAAAAAAATGTAAGAAAATGATTTTTAAGTATTCTTTTCTTTATATATTATGGTAACCTACGATTAAAATAACCAGGCTTAATGACTGACACAGTAAACATGTAAGTTTTTAATGGCGAAATTCGAAAAATCTCGAAAAACTGAAAAATTAAAAAAAAAAAATTTTTAAATTTTTTTGTATTTTTTCCGAAAAGTACATTTAAAAACAAATTTAAAAAAAAAAGATCCCAAACGGTAAATTTTTGAAAAAGTTATAGCATTTTGAAAACAAAAACGGTGTTTTTTTTTAAATTCATAACTTTTTTTGAGTTGGATGAAAAAATTTGAAAAAATTCTGAAAAACGTCTTTCATAAGCTAGAAAAAGAAGAAAAACTTTCAGCCAATTATAAAGGGGTCGGGTTCAAAATTGGTCGAAATGGGATGGAATACCCCATATATAACAAAACAAAAAATACAACAAATCGCCTGCTGAAGACGCCGCCACACAATGAAGTACTTTGCCTTGCTTGGTTTTACTTTTGCCGCTGTTGTTTGCAACAAATGCAATCGAATATGCGGCTACAAGACGCCAAGCCTCGCTATCAAACACATCCAATACGCATACATATGCAGGTAGTTGTGGGTTGCACTGGTGGAGCTGTCTGCATACATCTGCATTGCACAATGATTTGATTCTATGCAAAAAGAAACAATTTGTGAAATTTTACAAAATTCGAAGATAGGTATTCTAAAAATGAACTGCGTATTGATGCTAGTACTCTAGATATGAATTTTATACGGTGTTTGTTTCTGTATACTGTAACAATAACAAAAAAAAATTTAGAAAATGAGTTCTAGGACTATGCGGAGTAAAGCAAAGATTTCATCTATTTGAAATTGAATTAAGAAAAAAGGCATTCTCGAAACACCGGGATAACCCTTTAGTAGTCTCGATTTTTTTTTGCAAAGAAACTCTATATGCAAATCTTGAAACCCCTTCCAATTTGAAAGCCATAGCAATAGTTTTGGGAAATCTGTTGCACGAAAGTAATTTTGCACCCAAACATGATCCATATGCTTTCAGAATTAGAAGTTGTCCCGAAATGTTACCTAAAATGATTCCAAAGTGGTCGTGACATTATTCCAAATTGATCCCGAAGTTGTCTCGTAATTATTTCTAAAATAGTCCTGCGTTGATCCTGAAATTACCTCGAAATTGCAGCGAAGTAGTTTCGAAATTTCTCTTAAAATAGTCCTGAGGTATTACTGCAACCAACCAAAAATTTTCACGAAATAGTTCCGAAATACACCCAAAGTGGTCCGGGAATATACGATAGAATGCCATCTCCTTCAAAATTTTCGTCGAAGTCTGTCAAACCGATACGCATGGACAAAGTTGGCTTGTTGTTTTTGTAGCAAAGGTGGCGTCATACAAGTTGATATAAACACGTTCCTCCCCCCCCCCCCCCCCCCTTCACCCCTTTTACGGAATCTTATGATGTATTAAAATTAAGTTGAATGATTTGATATATCCTTTTCTCGTGGAAAAGAATGTTAGGACCCTTTTTATTGTATGAGTCAATGAGTTTTTATTTTGAATGGGAGTACGTGATAACTACCATTTTTGTTAGCAAATCGATAACTTTTCGAAAATCGATTAGATATTTGTCGATAAAAAATCGATAATTTTTTGATAACAAATCTATTAATTTTCGCTAGAAAACCCATAATTTTCGATATCAGATCGAAAAGTTTCGATAATAAATCGATAATTTGTGTTAACAAACCGATAAGCTATCACAAAAACATCGATAACTCCACGATTATTAAAAATTTTTAACAATCCGATAACATAATTTTAAAAATTAGTCTATACCTCGTCGATATTACACCTATAACCTTTCCTTTCTCTCTTTTGCCTTTACTTTCCTATCCTTTTTCCTGCCTCGCCTTGACCTGAATTGCTGTCTGATTTCGCTAATATCAACCCCATCACTTACTCTTACACGTACCCGCGACCTATATAGTGTTATTAGTTGTGTTTTTTGTTACATATATGTATATAGGCTCATTCCATTTCAAGACACCCGGTCCGCGCATGACATGATTTTTAATTTCGATGAAATTTTAATATGTTGTTCTTTGATCAAAATAATGAAAGCGTTTTTTTTTTTTGCGTCAAAAAAACTTTGTTGTCGCATTTATCGGCAATTGAATTCCATAAAATGCAGTCGGTATTTTATTCACCTATTTTTTCAACTGTCAAAACTTTGTCAAAAATTAACCGATTTCATGATTTTTTCTTTGAAATGTTCGTTATTACTGTTAATTTTATATAATTTTATAACAATTGCATATAGTTTAAACAAATTATTTTTTTAGTATTTAGTAAAAATTATGACTTTTTTTCAAAAATTAATGTTTCAACTTGGGTAAATATCCATTTGCCAAAGCTCGTTGTTTTCGAAATATGAATTTTTGAATATCAAACTCTTTTTTCGCCATATATTGATGCAATACATATCAGCATACAAGGCGATCAATGCCAAATGCTTAAAATTAATAAAAAATAACACATTTACTATTGGAAGCAGTCATTTGTTGTTATTTTTCAGAATTACAGTGATTTTGTAGTAAATCGGCGGCATATATGCACATCACTTGCCACCGTGTTACTACAAAATCACTATATGCAATTTTTTATAAATTTATATAAATTTAAAAGTAATAACGAACATTTCAAAGAAAAAATCCTGAGAATCGGTTAATCTTTGACAAAGTTCTTGACAGTTGAAAAAATAGGTGAATAAAATACCGACTGCATTTTATGGAATTCAATTGCCGATAAATGCGAAAAAAATTTTTTTGAGGCAAAGAAAAACACGTGTTTCATTATTTTGACCAAAGAACGACATATTAAAATTTCATCGAAATCAAAAATCATGTCCTGCGCGGACCGGGTGTCTTGAAATGGAATGAGCCTATAGAAATGAACTTAAGCTTTATATGAACTGCCAAATGCATAACTTTATCTGCACTTATGAAAATGTTGCGCATAAATAAGTACTAAAAAGTGTATGTCTATATATGTAACTGTCGATAAGCGTGTGCTTAGTTGCAAATAAAGATGTACATATATACGTGTACCGTGGCTATAGTATCAATTAAGTGAAGACGTTTTCTCCACTAACAACACACTGTACACAAGCAATGCAATCGGACTGCATGCTGTCGGCTAAACGACTGAAGCTGTATCTTAAAACCTAACTCCTTCAGATCGACATCACTCGATTTTCTTGCAATTTAATTGAATGAAATAGCAAGATTTTTATTTATTTACGTATTTATATTTAACTTGCTGCGGAAACTTATTTTAATTGCAAGCAAAGAAATAAACTGAAGTACGTTTAATCGAAAAATATTAATAAGAAGAGTGTTTGGATGAATATATGTACATAGGTTTGTTTGGAGAAGATAATCACTGCTTGAAAAAGGGGATAAAAGTGTGTACGAGTGATTTGTTCGGGTAATTGATTTGAAGTGTTGCATATTTACACAATCATGTGGGTATGTACATTAGGGTGCGCCTTATTTTTTGACTTTGAACTATGGGGCATAACACCCCCCCCCCCCAAAAGTTGCATTAGAGTATAATATTATGTTCTACAAAAAAGTTTGGCGATTGGATAATGGGAAGACGTGGCGCAACGAGGGTTAAGTTTGCAATATTCATAAATTTTTTTTTAAAATCACAATATCTTCAGTACTATTGAACCGATTTTCAAAACTTTTTTTGCATTGGATAGGTAATTGAATTGCCTTTCATTTGAGGTACCACTGCTGTGGGTGCAAAACCGCGTATGTGCAAAATTTCAAATTTTATTTTAAAAACAACCCTGGGCTACGCCATGCCAAGTCCTTCTGCGTAGTACATCCTTCTGCGAAGTTGCATTAGAGTATACATAATACATCATACACAGACATACATAAATATTCATAATCAGGAGCCATATGCAGGCATTGCATTGACACACAAAACTACATGTATGTAGCTTGCACAGCGGTGGCTGGCAGCTTGCAACTAATCTGCTACCAATTCGACACCACGATTAAGTACTTTTTCTCCGTGCCGAACTTGGGTTTAGCCGAAGCCAAATCGTGTCGCGAAACACCTGAACAGGTCGTCAGTAAAAAACTACTTAAGCGCGGCGAAAATGTAGGCATTTAAGCAGTAGTGAAATAAGTGATAAAGTGTTTAATAAAAATAAAAACTAAAAAGTGTTTAAAATTAGTGCAAGCACCAAAGTGTCCAAAGAGATCAAAAATTGGGTACCAAAGAGATCAAAAAATGTACCAAAAATCACTTTGGAGCTGCAAACTTGACTTATACAGACGTGATAATTATTTAGTTTATCAAGAAGTTTAAAGTGTGCTACCTCGTGTAATTTAAATAAGACAATTAAATTAAATTAAGTTAAAAATGCAAACCAGGACACAAGAAAAGTTATATCTCCTTGACTATGATGAAAGCCAAATTGTCGGTGCTAAGTTGCTATCTAACGAACAAGTTTTGCGTTTGCTTTTTTATAACCTTCGTAAAGTAAAATTAAGTCTCCATGGTGCTGCTTACCTCGTTATTAAAGAAGTGGAAGTTTTTTGGGCTAAAGCACGAATACCAACGAAGAATGTGGACAAAAGTCTTTTAAAACTTGAAGGCTTGTATCAGGAATGGAAGGGGTTGCCGAAGAGCTCTAATCGCCGGACAAAAACGCAGGAAAATCGGGAGCAAGATTTTGTTGCAACTTTTAATAACCTTTTTCACATTGCCCACGCTGATGCCCTACAACTAATTACGATTGAGGAAGATAAATTATTTCTTCTAAGCCAAAGGCAGGAAGACGACACGGTTCAATTATTGGTTCAGATCGCGTCTTGTTGGAAAAAGAAAAGAGGAAACTCCTTCGCGAAGCTGTAGGAAAACGTAAAAGCGCCGAATATATTGCTAACATCCATGGTAAGATATATAATTTAATACGGCTCGAGTTTGACGTTGCTTAGCGTAAAAATTTTAGTTTCACCATGTTTTTATTGTTTGTGTCAAGTGTGTTGCAAAAAGTATAAATTTTTTTCTTTTTGTTTTGTTGTTTAATAGGCGAGTATAAAAATCCCGAATGCACGTTAACGGAAGATGAAAGTAGTGAAAATGAGCAAGATGATGAAGATTTATCCAAAGATTTCGACGATTTGCCGGGTCCCAGTAATGTAAAGAAAAGTCGGGCGTGAATCAACTTTATTACACCCGAGCTTGCCACAGTTCTGGATAAATGCAAAGTAAGTGATCGTGATGCGGTACGAATACTAATAGCAACTGCTAAAGCTTTAACACATGACGCTAACGACTTTATTATAAACGGAACCTCCCTTCGACGGTGTCGTTTTCGATATCGAGTTTAATCCGCCCACAAAATTTATCGCGCCTTCAAAAACCAGGAAATAACTGCAGTGGTGGTTCATTGGGATGGTAAAATTTTACCACCTTTGATCAACTCAGAGAACGTTGATCGGCTACCGGTAGTGATATCATTCAATGGTACTGAACAATTGCTTGGAATCCCAGCTATTTCTGCAGGCACGAGAAAGCAACAAGCGTCAGCCATATACAACTTGCTCAGCGAATGGGGCCTTCTCGAAAAAGTGCAAGCCCTCTGCTGCGATACTACAGCGTCCAATATGGGACGTTTACAAGGGGCGTGTATAATTTTAGAGCAAAAATTAGAGAGAGACCTTTTATATTTACCCTGCCGACATCACATTCTGGAAATAATTTTGCGGAGCATGTTTGAACAAAAAATGCAAGTGTCTTCTGGTCCTGGTGTTCAAATATTTCACAGATTTAAACAGAGTTGGCAGAAAATAAATCAAATGAATTTCAAATGTGGTGTTGAGGATAACTATGTGAAAGATACACTTGTGGACGCATCAGAAATTATGGATGGGGAGGTGTTATTCCCTGTACGCTATATTTTTTTTTCTCCCATATAGCTAAGGCGCACCCTAATGTACATATAAGTAAGCAAGGAGTCTAAGTACATATGCTTGACTGAGAGCTACGTATAATTTTTCCTAAATGTGGCTTCTAACGTTAGTAGCTTTAGTAAAGACATGTTCTAATTTCAATCTACCAAACTTTTTCGAAGCTTTCGATACAAATTTGCGAAAACGAAAATAGCAAAAAACAAGTAAGGAAGCCTAAGTCCGGGTGAAACCGAACATTACATACCCAGCTGTACTCTTTAAATGTTGTTGTTGTTTGTTTTGTGTGCTTAATAGTGTTACGAGGCTACGCAGTAATACATATACATATGGTTCTATTCTGAACTAATTTTCGTTTAAAAGAAGCAAAAAGGATTCAGAGGCTAACGCCAATGACCTTGAGCGGGTAATACTGCACTTTTCCTTCAGATATGGGGATTTCCCTACTGTTTATTTTAAAATAAAGATATAATAAAGTATATATATATACGACACATTTTAAAGTCATTTATATAAAATTGGGCGTGGTCCTTAACAAATCTTATCCATTTTTACTAGAAATATTTCCTGCTATAAGGAAAATATACGTACCCAATTTTGTTACGATATGTAAATTTTTCTTCGAGTTATGTCTCCCGAAACATAGAAAATTGCTTAGACATAAAGGAGGCGGTGCCACGGCCATTTTTTAAAATTTGAAATTTTTCCTATTTGTTGTTATAAATCCATTTGGGAAAAGAAATACCAATGATATAAATCTCTTTTTTGCAAAGATATAGCTGATTTTACTCGCTCAAGATCCTTTTAAAAAATCTTTTATATAAAATTGGGCGTGGTCCTTAACCCATTTCGTAAATTTTTCTTCAAAGCATTCCTTATAGTAAAGGCAACCTCTCTGCCGAATTTTGTTACGATATGTTAAACGATTTTTGATTTATGATTAATAATATTTGTAAAATTGATTTTATCAGAAGTGGGCGGTGCCACGCCCATTTTGACTTTTTTTTTTCAAATTGTTATCAAGAGTCTCAATATCAGTCCAAGCGTGAAATTTCAACGTTCTAGGTGTATTATTTATTAATAATAATTTTTTTTGTGTTTTCCAAAATGTTTTATATATAAAAAGAGGGCGTGGTTATCATCCGATTTCGCTCGTTTTTAATACCAATATATTCTGGTAAGCTCGTGTACCAAATTTGGTGAAGACATCTCAATATTTACTCAAGTTATCATCTTAACGGGCAGACGGACAGACGGACGGACGGACATGGTTCAATCAAATTTTTTTTCGATACTGATGATTTTGATATATGGAAGTCTATATCTATCTCGATTCCTTTATACCTGTACAACCAACCGTTATCCAATCAAAATTATAATACTGTAACGAATTTACTACATATCCCCTTATATGCAACATTCTGCTAAGTACGAATCACTAAACTGTTGAATAAATAACTCCAAAATTGAATAATGGAAAAATGGCCTTTATTAAAGTACTTAACAATGACACTTATAGCTTGCTTAATTAAACCAAACTGCTTGATAGCTTAAATGAAAACTGATCTCTCGCCTCCACTGTTGTCGCCCTTTTATACTTTCCGACCCCCTCGTTGCATATTTCTAGGCTTTTGTAATTCCAGAACTTACTAGTTAGTTATAAATTTCTCAACTACAACTACAGATGTAAAATTTTTATAGATTCTCTCATATCCCATGCGCTTGTATGTGTGATCGACACTTCCACAATCACAATTGCATACCTTTAGGAGCATTTCAGATAAGATATCTGTATGTCCTTGTGCGTTGCTCTCAGCTGCGTGTACTTACATATGTGTAGACATAATGATTGATTCGTTTATGTAGATCAGGGCTTTTCAAAACTGAAAGTGCACCTGTATTAGTGAGAGCGCAATCGTCGCGATGATCGTGCGAGTGAATTAATTTTTCATTTAGTCGCTTAATAGCAAGCAATGAGCTAACAACAAGCATATGTATTACGCATAATTTTTCATACATATGTTGATACCGATCAGCCGATACCAATCACCGATGTTGCTACGCCAGGTGCCAAGCGAAGACTAACTCAATTAACGACGACAGAGCGAACCATATGAGAGGGCACAATTGTGCTATGAAATGAAGAGCCCTGATGTAGATACATAATGATTGATTTATGGATGTGCATGCAAGGCGCTGCGTAGCATTGGCTTAGAGATGGCAGCACCCCTTAGTTTCGCTAATATTCGAAACAATACCATGTGTACAAGTGCAGCGGGTATAAAAAATCAATGAATTTAATAACTTAGGAAAAATTTAAACCATGTGACATCATCGATTATACCTTGTAAATATCTTCAAAGCCTTTTCTCCCGGAAGTGTTATCCGAATCCGCACTCCTACGATGATTGAAGTCTTACAAATGTATTCAGCCACGTCATGCCTTAGTTGATGTAAACTTATCACAATTGCCTTCTTTGCATATTTTGTTCATTGCACAGTACATACTTCGTATCTTTTCATGTGTCGAAACAGCTGTCGCCTGTTCCGTCCTGCTGACATATTGTTAAAATATTTCCCAAATCTTATCTATTATTTCTAATTGCTGTTTTATGGGCAGGTCCCTTTTTCGCTCTTATTTGGAATCCAAATCTACAAATAAAGTTTTGGTTGTAAAGATGGAGATTCGTGCTATTAGTGGGCTTTGGGCATTATGGGTCGTAGTGCTTTAGTTTAGCTATATTTTAATAAAATAATTTGTTAAAAATATAGGATTGTGAGCACACAAAGAAATTTATTTGTACTATGGCACTATTGTGAATAATTGAATAGAACTAACACTACATTGCCGGCAACCGGCAGTTGCTAACATTCGCCAGATGGTAGCGCAAGCGCATGTAAGTTTTTATTGATAGATGATTGATTGATAGAACAGCTGATTTCTGTTGATATTTGATATGAGAATTTTATATTTGTTGCGCAAGATGCGCACGGGTCCGGCTAGTTCATTAAAAAATCCAAATAAATATTTTCATAAATTTAAAAGCAATTATGGTAATCCTCGCTTAATTCATTCAAAAATTAATAAATTTTGTAATTAAAACTATGCAAACAAATCTCAACGTTTTCGAAAAAAGATTGAGAAAATATAACGAAAATATCGATTTTTTATCCAAAGCTTTCAGAATTTTGCAAATTCATTGAATTTTATGCAATTCTAGTCTAAGAAAGTACAATCTCTCAAGATGTGCGCTTCCGTACTTTATTTTCTATCTGCAAGAAAATCTGAAACATGCTTTGAAAAAAAAAACTGTCTAAACTCGATACAAATTAGAGAGACTTCTAGCTTTGTACTTTGTAAGACTAAAATTTGATTTATCTGCAAAACTGCATACATAAAAAATTTCATAGAAGTCCCGGGAGAAAAGGCTTTGAAGAGATTTACAAGGTATAATCGAAACAGCTGTTGCCTTGTCCGTCCTGATGTCAGGTTGTTTAAATTTTTCCCAAATTATTAAAAAAATTATAAAATTAAAAATTGCTTGAAATAAATGTTTTCATACACTTAAAGCGATACGTGCAATTCCCGGTTAACTCATATAAAAATTTCGAAGTTTTGTAAAAGTTCGCATATTTTCGAAATTAATTTAAGTAATTTCAGTTCCAAAATGTATAGAAATTTTTATGTAACATATAAAAAATAAAACAAGGAGAATTTATTGACAAAATTGAAAAAAAAATCTACTGCTATTATATTGTTCGTAACTGTAGTTGCGATATTAATGAAGCATGCCAAAGATTTATTTTATAAAATTTTTACAGTAGAATGCCGGAACGTTTATTCCTTCATATGTCGGTTACCAGGTTGCCACTATCATTTCTGAAGTATATCCCACTGGGCTTGACACTTTTAGTCATCCACAGGATTTTTTTGTAGCATTTTCAGGGTTTGTTGACGTCAGCGCCGAGCACTCAGACCTCACGTTTCTTTTCTCTAACTAGGCTATACGACGCGGCGGACATGGTCATACCAATGGTTTTTCTATGTTTTCTGCAACTCTACAATATCCGACGAGTGGCGGTGAGTAGTGGCTAAGAAATTGCTCGGTTACATAGTTAACCCCTGTGGCCCCTTCAATTAGTTGGCTGTTGGAATGCGCAGGTTTTTGGGTATTCAACAGAAACTGTTTGTTCAGCATTTCATTTCTCTCCCTTATTCTGGAGTCCTATACTCTATGTTACGATAATTCGAGTGGCTGTAAAATGCGTAGCGAACCTCAACCACTTTGGAGATTTTACAACGTGGAAGCTGTACTTTGCGTTTTTAGGACCAAACCCACTACGTTTTTTCCCACCGAACTGTTAGCGACTTTAACTTGATTTCAGTGACGTATAAAACACCACCTCCCTCCTCTGGTCCACCGTAGTATATATCGCCAATCCCGATCCCCTTCTTTTTATTTCTGTTGTAACAAAGGCTCAAACGTGTGTTGCGGATATAATGCTGTAATCTCCAGTAAAAGCCTTCCGGATCTATGGATTTTAGGACTTTCTTACAACATACATGCCTACTTTTGAAACCCCTTAATCCACAGCGATCGCCCCTGCATTTTTGCGTTCATCGTGTGGAGGTTCTTATTGTTGTAAGCAAAAAACCACTACCCTATTGTTTATCAAAGTGTTACGAATGTGGGTAGTCCTTTTCTGGATATGGATCTGGAACCACCACCTTCTGGTACCAGCCCCACTGCTGTTTGAAACCGTAACTTTCGAATTGGTGGATGTTAGGCATCTAACAGGCATGCCTCACCGGGAGAATACACCCATGAGTATGTGAGGTTTACAATTGGGTTGAAGAAGCCATAAATTTTGCTGGAGGCCCCTTGAACCACTCACAAGATGCTCATCCACATGACAGCACTCCCAATATTCATCTCACTTCGAAACTACACTAATCTACATGATGATGAAGTTTCGTCCATCTAATCTCTTAGATTGCGGTGATGTACGATTTTGCTTTCACCAGGACATCAACCAGTCTCCTTTTTTATTTTTTTTTAATGTTTAATTCTGTGGCCAGACTCAAGACCATAGCTCATTGTAAAGAGTACTCAAAAGCTAGGTGAGTCCTTTAGCCGAGTCGTCGGGAGATGAACCTTTACGGCTCCCACCTTCCAATCACGGAAGTACTAAACCTTTCTTTTGTACGTTGGAATTTAGTGGTCCAAAGTAAGTACTCGAATATGTATATAGATTTGAATTTCGAAATAAATGGCCGGAGAAGCAGCGGATGCATTCTTACGTTATAAAAGCAAAACCTAATCAATAATAAAATAGTTGGTGCTATCCTATCAAAAGAGCGTATGCTAAGGCCTATTCGTATGCAAGTATTGCACGAAAGTAGAAGCATACAAATAGGCGCGCATCAGAATGCAATCTAAGTTGCAACCGATACTGTACGTATCCAACAACAAAGTTTAAAGTGGCTGGCTATATGAAATTTGAAATCTACAATTCATACAATATCAAATAAATGATGATTGAGTGGGTGTATGGAATATTTTGTGAGCTCTTCAACATAACATATGCTACATATACATTCATGCGCATAGTTTTTGTTGTATAGTGTGGGGTGGCATACACAGCACAGCACATGAAAATTGTAAGTTTTTGATGACCCTTTTGTTGTTTTTCTTCATTCGGCGAAAATGTGAGAGCATAAATTAAAATTATTTGTTACGACAAATCAAATTAGATGGCGACTTGGCGTAAAACATGGCAATGCGCCGCAAAGTAGGCAACGGAATAATTTTTTGAAGTGAAATGAAATATATTTAATTGGATAAGGTAACTAATTTAGGGAAATGTTGTGAAATTTAATAAAGCTTTATACTATAGCTCTAAATGGAAAACAATGCCGCGGATAAGGTTAAATCCATAGTTTTACCATAGTTTTACCGTATCCTTCACTGTTTCTTTCTTCTTCACACCCTATATTTTCCCTCTTCTCCATGTTGTTGTAATTGTATGCTTAAAAATGTGCCCGGATTTTTATGGTAGTGTTACGGTTATAACCGGGTAACAAGTATGAATAAGAGCGTACCTCTGGTCCTAGCATACTCTGGTACTAATGAGACTACTGCGAGGCGCTTTTTTACATCATAAACATTTGAATCGGTGGATTTTAGTCGCCCTTACGTCCAGCGTGCACTACCACGGAATTATTCTGAACCCTTTAACGCGCTGGAGCATTTCACTTTCTGTCGTTGCTGTTGCTGTTAATATAGGAACACTTCCCAAGGATTTTGAGCGTTAAACAGTCTAGATCATTTCCCCGCTCTTTCGCAAGGAACTTGTCGTCGCCAAAGTCTCGCCAGCTATATACGGATGAGTAATCAGTGAAACTTTAAGAGTGGTGCTGCGTTTATGAACCCATAGAAGCATTCTGAATCCACATTGTGGTTTTTGTTTCTGTCTCAAACTCATACTCCCTCTTCTTGGCCTCTTCCTGTTTGTACCTGGTTCTCCCTCCATGTTTTTATTTTCGAAAATACCTAAGCTTTTGGTTTTGCGGCACACTCAAATGCACATCCATCTCAGAGGCATAAGAATACCCAAAACGGTGATTACATTGCTCGCAGAATACTTCAAAACTACATGCGTTTGACAAGATATATCGAATAAAAGTCCAACTGCCAAACTGATTCCGCTACTGCATCCTATTTTCCACACGAACGATATCTGGAGGTCGAGCTCGCTGTAGACCGACAATGCAATTGCCGATAAAACCACAACTACCCCTGATCACCTACCGACAACCCGTTTGTCTATAAACCTTTGCACCATTTACGCACCAAGATTAAAAACGCCGAACACGACTTTGCGACGGAAATAACGTTTTGTGATAGTAAAAACGTATTTATTTGCAAGTTCAACCAACCATTGAGAAAAATTAGACATGTGTATGTGTGTGTGTACCAGTGCGTATTACTGAATTGGTATGCCTACGTGTTAATATTGAAGTGAGACAAAAGTGTGATGTAAATTCATTTTCGTATCTTATAAAATATACTATAAAATACTAACAACAAATACACAAAAAAAAACTACATGAATGCATCCGCATGGTGTGTTTTCTTTTTTGTATGTGCGAATGTTTAGTTGAAAAATAGGCAACTCAAAGCCAAATATTCTCGTATGTCCAAGCAAATGAATTGCCATGTTTTGTTGTATAAAAACGAGGCGTCGAAACAAAGTTTTAAATGTGCCTGGAAGGATATGCAAAGTAACGGTACAAAAAACCTGATGCCTACAGACAGTCGGTGGCGAATGGAGCGACAAGAGTGTATCTATGCACTATATATATATATAGACTATAGTCGAGAATAGGCACATCTAGCCAAAGGAGTGTTAGGAAAAAATGTGCAGAAGCCTAACTCCAAATGAGTTGCAACTATGGGGGTTGGAGTATTAGAAGTATTTGTAATGGTGTACAATTTATATGACTGGGGGAGCTGTTGCGTTGAAAGATAGTTACGTACATATATAAAGTCTTTGGACTACACACATTTACTAGTTTCTATCAGGGATCGTACCAGTTGCAACGTTAATTGTAAAAATTTCGATTTTATAATTGTTTTTTAAATTTTGTTGATTTCCGAGCAAAATAAAAAAATTGTAAATTTAATTTCAATTATAGAAAAATTAAAAAAATAATAATTATCATAAAAGTTATTTTTATAGGCCTTGAACTCAAACCTGGAATCCTTTATAAACAGGTGGATAAAACAAAATAAATTGTTAATAAACCAAGAGCACATGGAAATGGCAAAAAGCAACTGAGAGTAAACAAAAATTAAACTATATCAGTATTTTGCAACAGAAATAGCGATTTATAATTATCAAAAAATTATTGATGTAAATCGACACTGATGATGGCACAACACCGAAGCCGTCTCGAAACCTAATTTGACAATGGATGATGGAAAATCGTTCCAATATACATCAACTGTCATTGTCGGAAAATCGACAAAACAAAATGAGTCATAACAAGTAAGGAAGGCTAAGTTCGGGTGTAACCGAACATTACATACTCAGCTGAGAGCTTTGGAGACAGAATATGGGAAAATCACCATTTAGGAAAATGAACCTAGGGTAACCCTGGAATGTGTTTATGACATGGGTATCAAATGGAAGGTATTAAAGAGTATTTTAAAAGGGAGTGGGCCATAGTTCTACAGGTGGACGCCATTTCGGGATATCGCCATAAAGGTGGACCAGGGGTGACTCTAGAATGTGTTTCTACGTTGTGGGTATCAAATTAAAGGTATTAATGAGGGTTTTAAAAGGGAGTGGCCTTTAGTTTTATATGTGAAGGCGTTTTCGAGATATCGACCAAAATGTGGACTAGGGTCACCCAGAACATCATCTGTTGGGTACCGCTAATTTATTTATATATGTCATACCACGAATAGTAATCCTACCAAGATTCCAAGGGCTTTTGATTTCGCCCTGCATAACTTTTTCATTTTCTTCTACTTAATATGGAAGGTGTCACACCCATTTTACAAAGTTTTTTCTAAAGTTATATTTTGCATCAATAAAGCAATCCAATTACAATATTTCATATTTGATATAGAATTATGGCATTTTTTTCAATTTTCGTAATTTCCGATATCGAAAAAGTGGGCGTGGTCCTAGTCGGATTTCGTTCATTTTTCATACCAAGATAAAGTGAGTTCAAGTAAGCACGTGAACTAAGTTCATTAAAGATATGCCGATTTTTGGTCAAGTTATCGTGTTAACGGCCAAGCGGAAGGACAGGCGGCCGACTGTGTATAACAACTGGGCGTGGCTTCCACCGATTTCGCCCATTTTCACAGAAAACAGTTATCGTCATAGAATCTATGCCCCTACCAAATTTCACAAGGATTGGTAAATTTTTGTTTGACTTATGGCATTAAAGGTGTTCTAGACGAATTAAATGAAAAAGGGCGGACCCACGCCCATTTTGAAAATTTCTTTTATTTTTGTGTTTTGTTGCACCATATTATTACTGGAGTTGAATGGCATAATCTTCTTATATGCTGTAAAGGTATCCAATTTTTTGTTAAAATTTTACTTAAATTTTTTTTTTTTTTTAAGTGGGCGTGTTCGTTGTTGTTGTTGTTGTAGCGATAAGGTTGCTCCCCGAAGGCTTTGGGGAGTGTTATCGATGTGATGGTCGTTTGCCGGATACAGATCCGGTACGCTCCGGTACCACAGCACCATTAAGGTTCTGGCCCGACCATCTCGGGAACGATTTATGTGGCCACATTAAACCTTCAGGCCATCCCCTCCCTCCCCAACCCCAAGTTCCATAAGGAGCTTAGGGTCGCCAGAGCCTCGTCTGTTAGTGAAACAGGATTCGCCGCGGATAGGTGAGGTTGACAATTGGGTTTGGAGAAGCTATATGTTGCGCTGGCAACCTGCAGGGTTGCGCTATACACCCCCTTGAATCTGGTATTTTAGTCGCCTCTTGCGACAGGCATACCTACCGCGGGTATATTCTGACCCCCCCCCCCCCCCCCCCCCTAACCGCGTGTTCGTTCTCCGATTTTGCTAATTTTTATGTAGCATACAAATAGTAATAGGAGTAACGTTTCTGCCAAATTTCATCATGATATCTTCAACGACTGCCAAATTACAGTTTGCAAAATTTTTACATTACCTTATTTTAAAAGTGGGCAGTGCCACGCCCATTGTCCAAACTTTTACTAATTTTCTATTCTTCGTCATAAGGTCAATCCAGCTACCAAATTTCATCGCTTTATCCGTCGTCGGTAATGAATTTTCGATTTTTTTCTGATTTTCGAAATATTCGATCTCTAAAAAGTGGGCGTGATTATAGTCCGATTTCGTTCATTTTAAATAGCGATCTGAGATGAGCGCCCAGAAATCCACATACCAACTTTCATCGAGATACCTCAAGTTATCGTGTTTACGGGCGGAAGGAAAGACGGGCGGACATGGCGAAATGAATTTCGTTTTTCTCCCAGATAATTTTGATATATAGAAGCCTATATCTATCTCGGTTAATTTATGCCGTTACGGATTGCCGTTATGCGAACAAAGTTAAAATACTCTGTGAGCTCTGCTCAGCTGAGTATTAAAATTATTGTTGAGCCTTAAAAATTTATTATTATTTTCTGAGCGATATAAAAAGCTTTAAAACTCCCGGCTTTGCAATAAACTCAAAAGTAAATAATATTTTCAAAAAATTACTGTCGTTTCCCGAGTGATACAAAAAACTCCAAAAATAACTCTTAACTTCAGAGCTAAATAAAAATACTTACACACATCTTAACTTCTCTCGAAATAAAAATAACTTTTGATTTCCGGGTGAAATAAAAAAAAAATTAAAAGACTATAATTTGCCGTGCGAAAAAAACTCAAAGAATAACCGCGCAAAATAAAAAAACTCAGAATTTAGCGTCTATTTTTTGAGCGATTTAAAAAAACTCTAAAAATAACTCTTAACTTCCAATCGAATAATAATACTCAAAAATTGTCTTAATTTCTGAGCGAAATGAAGAACTCAAAAATAAATCTTGATTTCCGAGTAAAATAAAAAAACTGTAAACTAACGGTTATTTTTCGAGTAATACAAAAATCTAAAAAAATAGCTTCTATCTTCCGAGCGAAATAAAATACCAAAAAACAAACTCTATAAATACGAGCGAAATAAAAAAATATTACGAGCAAAATTATAAACACAAAAAAAACTTATCCCGGGGAAATCCAAAACCTGAAATACTATTTATTTAAAACTGTTTTTTTTTTTTCGAGTGAAATACAAAACTAAGAAATTAGGTGCGTTTTCCGAGCGAAAACAAAATAATCTCTGAAGCGAAATAAAATCTACAAAAAACTAATTCTTAATTTACGAGTGAAATAAAAAGTTCAAAAAATATTAATAATTTTTAATTATTTTTATCTTTAAAATTATAATCAATCCATTTATCGAGAGTTTGAGTGATAGGAAATGTATTGCTGTTCTTCTTATGTAGACGACATTGTCCCTTCATTGAGATTTTTTAGTTCAAAATCATAAATATTAGCCGTGTTCTTTTTTACACGTAAACGTCTATACGCTTAATCTTTATATGGACTGCTAAGCGTCAAACTTTAAATACACCTCCGAAATTGCTGCGCATAAAATGTGTACTACTAAATTTCAATACGCATTATACTCAGATGTAACTGAAATATGTGTTATTGTTTCACCCTCTACACTAACTCTATGTATTCTATGTGTGTCCACAATTCATCGCAACTGATTTAGCTATATGTTATACCCTATGGCCATCAGAGGGTTGTGCCTCCGCTTTTCGGTACTCCCTGTGGCTGCAGCTAGTTATTTAACCACTGCCGCTAGATGGGTCTCCTATGCATTATCTAAGCGAGGACAGGCGTTTTTTTCACGCGCAAACGTAAACGTATACGCGTGTATAAAAAACACGGCTATTGATTCGCACTCCCTGATATCCATGCACCCACATTTCAAAATCCATACACAGTCGTAGGTAAGCGGGGAAAACGCGTAAAGTTTTTTTTTGCCGGATAATAGCGTTTGTCGGCTTTCATAGAAAATCAGTAAAATGCGTTGCGATTTTATTGTTGCTGTTCATGGTTTAGTGTTGTTAACGGGAATTGTCTATTTTATACACATTCATAGACATATGTTTTTCTGTTGATGCCAATTTTATTGCTGGTATTGTTTTTATACTCAGTTGAGCAGAGCTCACAGGTATATTAAGTTTGATTGGATAACGGTTGGTTGTACAGGTATAAAGGAATCGAGATAGATATAGACTTCCATATATCAAAATAATCAGTATCGAAAAAAAATTTGATTGAGCCATGTCCGTCCGTCCGTCCGTCCGTCCGTTAACACGATATCTTGAGTAAATTTTGAGGTATCTTAATGAAATTTGGTATGTAGGTTCCTGAGCACTCATCTCAGATCAATATTTAAAATGAACGATATCGGACTATAACCACGCCCACTTTTTCGATATCGAAAATTTCGAAAAACCGAAAAAGTACAATAATTCATTACCAAAGACAGATAAAGCGATTAAACTTAGTAGGTGAGTTGAACTTATGACACAGAATAGAAAATTAGTAAAATTTTGGACAATGGGCGTGGCACCGCCCACTTTTAAAAGAAGGTAATTTAAAAATTTTGCAACTGTAATTTGGCAGTCGTTGAAGATATCGTGATGAAATTTGGCAGGAACGTTACTCCTATTACTATATGTACATTTAATAAAAATTAGCAAAATCGGAGAAGGACCACGCCCACTTTTAAAAAAAAATTTTTTTTAAAGTAAAATTTTAACAATAAATTTAATATCTTTACAGTATATAAGTGAATTATGTCAACATTCAACTCCAGTAATGATATAGTGCAACAAAATACAAAAATAAAAGAAATTTTCAAAATGGGCGTGGCTCCGCCCTTTTTCATTTAATTTGTCTAGGATACTTTTAACGCCATAAGTCGAACAAAAATTAACCAATCCTTTTGAAATTTGGTAGGTGCACAGATTTTATGACGATAACTGTTTTCTGTGAACGAAATCGGTGGGCGAAATCGGTTGATGCCACGCCCAGTTTTTATACACAGTCGTCCTTCTGTCCTTCCGCATGGCCGTTAACACGATAACTTGAGCAAAAATCGACATATCTTTACTGAACTTAGTTCACGTACTTATCTGAACTCACTTTATCTTGGTATGAAAAATGAACGAAATCCGACTATGACCACGCCCACTTTTTCGATATCGAAAATTACGAAAAATGAAAAAAATGCCATAATTCTATACCAAATACGAAAAAAGGAATGAAACATGGTAAGGTAATTGGATTGGTTTATTGACGCGAAATATAACTTTAGAAAATATTTTGTAAAATGGTTGTGATACCTACCATATTAAGTGGAAGAAAATGAAAAAGTTCTGAAGGGCGAAATTAAAAGCCCTTGAAATCTTGGCAGGTATTACATATATAAATAAATTAGCGGTATCCAACAGATGATGTTCTGGGTCACCCTGGTCCACATTTTGGTAGATAACTGGAAAACGCCTTCACATATACAACTACCACCACTCCCTTTTAAAACCCTCATTAATACCCTTAATTTGATACCCATATCGTACAAACAAATTCTAGGGTCACACCTGGTCCACCTTTATGGCGATATCTCGAAACGGCGTCCACCTATGGAACTAGGGATCACTCCCTTTTAAAATACTCATTAACACCTTTCTTTTGATGCCCATATTGTACAAACAAATTCTAGAGTCACCCCTGGTCCACCTTTATTGCGATACCTCGAAAAGGCGTCCACCTATAGAACTAAGGCCCAATCCCTTTTAAAATACTCATTAACACCTTTCGTTTGATGTCCATATTGCACAAACGCATTCTAGAGTCACCCCTGGTCAACCTTTATGGTGATATCTCGAAAAGACCACGACCTATACAACTACCACCACTTCCTTTTAAAATCCTCATTAATACCTTTAATTTGATACCCATATCCTACAAACAAATTCTAGAGTTAACCCTGATCCACCTTAATGGCTATATCCCTAAATGGCGTCCACCTATAGAACTATGGCCCACTTCCTCATAAAATACTCTTTAGTGCCTTTCATTTGATACACATGTCATACAAACACATTCCAGGGTTTCCCTCGGTTCATTTTCCTACATGGTTATTTTCCCTTATGTTGTCACCTTAGCTCTCAACTGAGTATGTAATGTTCGGTTACACCCGAACTTAACCTTCCTTACTTGTTCATCTTGTTTTTGTCTAACTTCAATTATTGCATATCTGACTAGCATTCATCTGCATTTGAGGGAATTTGCAAGGCTGGTGCTGCTGTGACATGTGCCTTGAATTTGGTGGAGTAGCGGAAACAAGTTTTTTTATTTAAACACGAAATAAATTGCCACCGGTCTCTTTTGTTCAAAAGTGTTCCGATTTTTAACTGTTGTTAAGTTTTGTTGTGTTTTCCTGGGTCAGGATGTGGCTAAATTATTTCTAAGAAAGGGCATTTCTCGACACACAGATTGCTATATATTTTTGGAACCTCTTTCTTCTCTGTACAAAGTGCATAGGATAACGATTCGATTGAGTTGGTCTCATGTTTTCTCATAGGAGATCCTTTTATGACCGACTCTGGTACTAAATGGAGCTTACAAGATGAGGGACCATGTCAGTCTGTTTAAATATGTTAAGTGAAACATCATTGCAAGAGTTAAAATTTCTTGATTCAAATGCAATTTTTGTGCCATCGTGACTTTAATTTTTGTTGGTCACATACTTACATACTTATTAGGCTGATTGAAAGAAATCGACTAATCTCTTTTTCGTTATAATCAATGAAAGCTTTGAACAGTCGGTAAAAAAAGTCGTGCACCCATGTAAAAAAGAATGACTCACACCAGAAAAGGTATAGAAATATCCTGCTTTCCCTTACTCACTATTTCCTTAGCCATCATGTTTACTCTGTTCCAATCATTATGCGAAACCGCCCACATTCCGCCCATCCTGTCCCTTTGGCAACTTGGATTGTTGTTACCGTTGCAACGATAAAGACACTCCTTTATCGATGTTGATGGTCCTTTACTGGATATGAATCCGGTACGTTGCGGTAACAAGCACCATTAAGTTACTAGCCCGACCATCTTGGGAACGATTTAATATGCCACGTTCAACCTTCTGGCCATTCCGCTCTCCACCCCATAATTTCATGAGGAGCTTGGGGTCACCAGAACCTCGCCTACTAAAAATGTGCATGAAACATACATATTTGTAACAATATTCACCTCGCATAGGTGAGGTTGACAATTGTGCCGCGAAGCTGTGAATTGCGTTTATGAACCCCTTAAATCCCTGCCAACTAAATGTATATGTGACTAGCCCCTACAATATTCTAGAGATGGCTCTGTCTAGAAATATATAAGTCACAATTTAATATTACGATGGCGATTTTTTAAGTATGTTTTCAATGGCGATATTGAGAAAATGTACCACCAAATCTTTTTAAATCCCGACCACACGAAATACAAACTTATAATATTTCGAACAGACCCCTCACCTTTAACGCAACTATACGAGTGAAAGACAGTTCAATTCGGAGTTAGCAGTGCCCCTTATTTTGCTATCAGGACCGTCCCTCAATTGGCAGACCACGTGAAAGGCGAATACCCAATTACCCAAATATCCATGTACGTGGACGACGTGCCAGCAGGAGGACACACCATGGACGCAACGATCACAGTCAGGGTTAAATTAGCCGCAGTAATGGACTCAGCAGGAGTTTCTGCAAGAGTACTACAGGGCATCCCAAGATCCCATCTCCTTAATGAAGACTTCCTGGAGCAAGCTAGTTATACCAAGCGATCGATACTTTCTCCTATCGCCAAATTAGTAGATTCACTAAGCTGGTTGGCTCCCCTCCTAGTAATTGCAACAATTTTAATGCAGGTCATCTGGCTAGAAGGTAACGGGTGGGATGAGGATGTATCAACTGCCTTACTTGAGCAGTGGCAGAATTTCATGTAAAGCTACAAATATATTCTAGGACTTAGTTCTACAATAAAACATGCCCCATTGTGTAGTTTATACCCTAGATAGTATAGTCCTGACTAAGGCAACCTCAGAATCTACTTACCTGTTTGTGCTTACAAGTTTGTGCTTCGGACCATACCTATGTTGTGGTTGCTCCTCTTATTTTTGCTACATGGAATTAGGTATATCCATGGAGCTGGGGTAATTATATTCCGTTAGTATAAACAACATACCTCTGTGTTTTGCTAAAATTTTTTCTCGATATCAACGCCACTATCGTTAGATACGTAATGAGATGTTGAACACTCAGTTCTTCCTAAACTATTCCCAAACCGGGCATCTTCGCAGACAAATGATTTGACGCGCCTACGCAGGAGATATACACTTCCCAGAGAGTTGTGAGTCCACCTGGCTCAATTTCGATCTGGATACTGTAACAGATTACAACAACACAATGACGGCTCTCATCATTCTCATCGTAGTGTTTACCACGCACCTAGCCAAGTTGTAGAAATCAATATGCCCTTTGTTTTTCTCATTCCTTTGTGATATCAGCACTATGTGAAAAATGTGATGACAAATAACGTCTCCTAAGCTAGCAGACCAGCTTCCGCAAGAGGAGTACTAGGCGCTTACCTACACCCAATCTTTTCTAACTTAAGCGTTATATAAATTAGTTGCTGGCTGGGTTCTTTTTGAAAACTTGAAGCAGTGAACATTAGAGTGTTCCTTCCAGTCGTTCATATGATAGACATAAACGCTTTGGACGGGTTGCTTCGCTTTGCCGTTTTGGCTGCGCCATAAGATAACAATAAAATGCCTTAAAGATTTATCCGCTTTGAAGCCACCAACAATGTTTTTTCCAGGGAGTGGCTCAGATAGCGATCAATAAAAAAAATATTATTTATGGTTGAATTCGCTTGAAATTTGTTACTTAGGTAGGCTCTTGACTAGATTATGATTTAAGATTCCTTTTCTACGAAAAATGTAGAAAAGAGAGACCTGTTCGATGAAATATTCTTTAAGAAGTGGTTAGCTTTTTGCCTGAATGAATATTGGAGAAGCTTGAATCAGGGCTCGGCCTATTTGAAAAATCGCATTTATGATTTATGGTTAGCGAGGTAGAATGGAGTTCGAATCGGAAAATTGAGCGGGATAAGAAAATATAGGTGAAGAAAAAATGAGGAGTGGAAGGAGATAGGGACGCTGAAAAGGAGAGGGAAAGTCATAAAGAAAACCGAATGGTGGAGGGATAATATTGAGAGGGAGGGGAAGGAGAGAAACAAATAGAGAGTCAAGGGAGGGACTATATCAGATAGATTTACAAGAAAGAAAATACGTAGGAAAAAAGTAGGGGGAAAGGAATTGAGAGAAAGAGGAGAGAGAGAGAATTATCAATTTTCACTATAAGTTTGCTTTCAACAAAATAGCTGCGTTAATTACTGAACGTTTCTCTGCCACTGCAACGCGCCGGATAATAGCTAGTTAAAGATTACAACCCTATCACTCAGAAAATGTAATGGGAATAAATTTAAGTCAGCTTTTATCAGAATTAAACGGTTGATATATAGTTGAATGAAATAGGTATATCGACATACGCAAGCAAAACTATCAGCCTTTTGAGCACAATTACACCAACAACACGTTCTCATTTTGATCCCTCTCTTTCTCGATTCCATTTCATCCCGGTCAAGTTTGGAATGGGTTCGAAACATTTAAATTCCTCATTAGCTTCAGAAAGTTTGGAACGGTTATTTGGGATACATTTGAAAACTAACGGTTGAGATTTGAGAGCAAAGCAAGTTCTCAAATGCATCTAAAATTGAAACACAACAAAAATATTTATTGGGGTGAAACTTTTCAAACGATGTTGTTTCTGGTGCTCCCATTCACAACCTGATTAATTGTTATGTTTTAATTACCGTAAAATACTTATTCTTTCAATCCAATTTTCATAAATTAAAGTTTATTTTTTAAAAGTTAAAAGTTTTATTAATTAAAATTTTTTCTTCTTCCAGGTAAGTGCCAATGACCTTTATCCTAATATTGCCACTAATTGTAAGTATTTACTATTATTCATGTTTTGCCTATTCCATTAACTTTATATATATTAAAATTGTCCAGTAAATGCATTGCTAGAATACATATTTTTCCAGTTTCAGTTAAACCGATGAATTATTATCCTCACTCATTTTTAAAGTTCATTAAAATATAAAAGGATGAGTTTTAATAAAAGAGCAGGAAGGAAGTAAAGTAAACAGAGATACAATTTCCATCATAGCTAGTTTTTTCAACTTAAAGAAATTACTGCTTTTCAAAGCCCGTGATTGAGTTAGAATTCAATTGGCGCTGAACCTTCAGACGTCAACATTAAATTTAATATCCTTTAATTACTAACAATTACCGGCAGAGCAATCAGTGCTTCAACAAATCCTCTATTCTGCATAAATTACAAATCAAGCAGCTTAATATATACACAAAGCAAAGCATTGAAGAAAAAATTGCAGAGTACAAATGTAAATGAAAAATAAGCGAAATAACAAATGGTCATTTCCTTTTTTATTTCCACAAAAATGGAAATAACCAAAGCAATTATATTTCATAATCGAAAACATCTGAAGTCAAACAAAAGTGCATATTAAGCGGTGAATGCAACGCCCACTTAAGCAAACTTACTTACGCATTAAAAATAAGGAGCAATTGTGGGCTAAACATACACATATGCATATGGGCGAATCCCAGAAAAGGTCCTCCATGAATCGATAATCAAAAGTGATCAGACCTTATTCCTATAATTTGGGATTAAAGTCCAAATATGTGTATGATGTGAAAATAAAATTGTTTATTGTTTCCCTTCATCCTGGACAGAGAAGCATGCTTTCCGAAAAGTTCTGGTAACATATTATATTGGTGTCTAAAATTTATAGCGGCCGTTAACCCTCTTTCATTGGTTGATCCATATGTCGGCCTATGACCTTATTTCTGTTTAGTTTACGAACAAAACTTGTAAGTTGTCAGGGCGGAGGCAGTTTTGTACTTTCAAAAGCGTATAAACTGTTAATTGATATTTGGAGATGTTAGAGAAATCTCGCAAAATATAACGAAAGAATTCATAACTATGCTGCTACTAAATTATTGCACAACAACAGTAAAGCAAGCAGCCAGACATATACATAAACAGCGAAGTTAACAGCAAAGAGAATATTTCACATACATACATTTAGGCAGCAGCTAAGAGCAGAAATTATTACTCACACATACACACGCATATAACTAAAAGAGAAACGTGAATATCAGATATATAAAGAGGAAATAAATAAGCAGCTATTCGAGAAGAGTCTTCGCAAAAAGTCTTAACCCTTGGAGAAATTGACGAACGAGGCAACATAGAGTATAACAGCAGTTCGAGCTGAGAAACAATCAGTTCAATTTTAAACGCTATAATTGAAGAACGCGGATATTGTAATTGCGAAGTACTACTACCAAAGTATTGTATATAAAGTACATTTTGCTATATTGAATATCTGAAGTATTTATTCGACAGGAATTTGACAGAACTTCGCTACAACATATATTTGTCGACTAAAAATGGTCAAATCAGAATATCTTAGCTAAATATAAATGGATTTATTATATTCGTGAGTTTTAACCTCAAAATTATCTATGGCTTTTTTGTACTTAGTGACAAGCAAAAGAGTAGGGAAGACGGTTACGCATTATGCAAATGTTCAAGTTCTTGGTTTACTTTGTACTATTTCAGAGATTTTTCTGTCAATGGAACTAACATTTGCACATCGTTAGAAGCACAAAAGCATACTCTATTGAATGACCTAAAAATTGGTCAAAAAATAAACAGATGAAAACTTGTATAGTTACCAGTATATATTTCCGCTTATGATAGCGGGGGTTTTGGCCTCTTGTCCCGAATTGTGAGGGCGTAATCAAAATACCAGGTATGCAGATTTGGTTTACTCGACTAGGCCGTAACCGTAATTTAGTTTACAACCAGAGTTTTAAAAAGATAGTTCAGACTTCCTAAATCTAAGCGCATAGGGTCTTCTTGCACCTTCAGTCTCTCTTTTAAGGAGTGTAAAACTTCTTTTTCTATTTCTTGTCGCGTCCGAACCGCATTATATATGGTCATATACATATACATAAGTACTTAAATGTTTGAAGTACCCAAAGTTTCTATGGTATAAAGCATTCTGGTAATACTTTCCAAACATTGTAATATCCGCTCAGTGCGCTGCTCTTGTTCTCTTTTATACAGTTTGAAATGCTTGCGAATGCCGCGCCTGTTACCCAGGACTTGCCCATATATAGATATGTTGGTGGTGTTTGATAATGTTGCACTGACAACACAGCTGAATGTAGCAGAATTTGACGTAATGAATGGAACAAAAAACGCGAATTTGCATTTAAATAAAATGAACACTGATTGATGGGGGCTCTTAAGAGGAAATTGGTTTGGACGGCGTCTGGCCGGAGATTATTTTCTTTTGTTATTATAGTGTAAAAAATTAAATGCATGTACAAAATTATTTTTTTTAGTGCACTTAACGATACTGCACTCAAATCATTATAAAATAAAAAATCATTCGAAAAATTGCAGTAGCTAATGATTTAGGCAATTTTTGTTTACTTTTATGGCCCATGTTCGTGATTTTTTCACAAAATTTTTTATGATGCATTTGTCGTAAGCAATTGTGTATAAAAATTGTAAGTCTGTACCAGCTAAAATATTGGTCCTTTCGGTTTCAACAAATGATTGATGGGACACGAAAGAGCATATTTAAACGAAACTTCATCGTGATATCTCAGCAATTAATTTAGTTCAAATAAGCTGAGAGACGGACAAACAGACTAACATAGCCATTTCAACTCAGCTCATTATCCCGATAATCTTAATATACTTGGTGGTTCCAGGACTTCTTTTTCTAGTATTTACATACATATAATCAGGTTACTATGTCACTTCATGTTCATGAGGGTTACAAATAATAAAGTTTATGTGAATGGGCTCTTACTTGCAAATTGCTTTAGTCATTACTGCTCAATAGCTTATCGCAGATACCTAAGGTTGAGACAGCTGATGCATGGGCTATCGATACTACTCAAAAGAGGCAGATCTAGTTTCGTGACTAACATATTTTCGGTTATGACTCCATATTAAAATAAATCAAATATTTCATTGCATTATGGGATGGTCCATCCTCACAGCATATTGATCAAATCAATGGAGAATATAAGGTGTCAACTACCTATGAGCGCTTATGTCTGTAGCTCAATGGCAAGTCTTTTAAAATTTTACCGCAACATTTCAACGGATCCGTTATTCTAAATATCCAGATCAGTGATACTTTTTGTTATATTTACACAAAATCTTCGGGGAATGTCTTTGTCGTTAATGCAACAACAGTAACAACAACTTCATACCTTTCATGAATGGAGCGGAACAATTATCTTATCCCATTCGTAATATTCAAAAAGTCGGCTGTATAAGATATGTAATATATAGAGAACATTACACTCTTAAGCGACTTTTACGATAAATATGAATTAAAAAAAGTAAGGAAGTCTAAGTTCACGTGAAATCGAACATTACATACCCATCTGTACACTTGAAATGCTGTTGTTGTTTGTTTTGTGTACTTAATAATGTTACAAGGCTGCGCAATAATACATATACATATGGTTCTATTCTGAACTAATTTTTCTTCGAGTTATGGCTCCCGAAACTTAGAAAATTTCTTAGTCATAAAAGGGGCGGTGCCATGCCCATTTTTTAAAATTTGAAGTTTTTCCTATTTATTGTTATAAATGCACTTGGGAAATGAAATACCATTGATATAAAGCTCTTTTTTGCAAAGATATAGCTTATTTTATTCGTCTACGACCCTTTTAAAAATCGTTTATATAAAAGTGGGCGTGGTCGTTAACCGATTTCCTCAATTTTTCTTCACAGCACTCCTTATGATTCAAGGTTCGATTCGAGCTCTAGGCCAGAACAATAATTGTTTTCTAATGATACAACCATTTTAATTTTTCTAAATTTGAAAAATTGTATTTTGTTTTTGGAATAGTAAGTAAAAATTTTTTATAGACAACCTGCCATAGTAAAGGCAACCTCTTTGCCGAATTTTATTACGATAGGTTTAACGATTTTTGATTTATGATTAATAATATTTGTAAAATTGATTTTATCACAAGTGGGCGGTGCCACGCCCATTTAAAAATTTTTTTTAAATTTTTATCAAGAGTCTCAATATCAGTCCACACGTCAAATTTCAACATTCTGGGTGTATTATTTACTAAAATCAGGTTTATTGTGTTTTCCAAAATTTTATATATATAAAAAGTGGGCGTGGTTATCATCCGATTTCGCTCCTTTTCAACACCAATCTATTCCGGGTCCAGATAAGCTCGTGCACCGAATTTGGTGAAGATATCTCAATATTTACTTAAGATATAGTGTTAACGGACAGACGGACGGACGGACAGACGGACGGACGGACATGGCTCAATCAAATTTTTTTTCGATACTGATGATTTTGATATATGGAAGTCTATACCTATCTCGATTCTTTTATACCTGCACAACCAACCGTTATCCAATCAAAGTTATAATACCCTGTGCACAAGTACAGCTGGGTATAAAAAGGTAGGTGCATTGTGTGAAGATACAAAGTTTCGCGTTTTTTTTTTGGTCTGCATTATATAGCTATGACCATGAATTACTTATCTGAACAATATATGACGCAATTATTTGATGAAATTTGCAGGTCTAGCCGTTAAAAAGGGAGCAGAAATGACGACCGTTCTCTATGATTTTTTCAAATAACAAAATATGCTACATACGTACGGATTTAGTGAAATTTGAAGCTTCTAGCTGTTAAAATGGGGCAGTAATTACGAAAAGCTTCTTACCTGAACAATCGGTTGTGGGGGACGTATCTATATATACGATCTATCTCATCCATTTTTTCACACAATAATGTGTGCAATATACCGTAGCTTATGGTGAAGTTTGAAGCGTCAATCTGATAAATTGTGGAAGATATGACAAAAATCCTCTTTTCTGAAAAATCGGTTGTATGGGGGATATATGCTATAGTGGTCCGATCAGGCCGGTTCCGACAAATGTCTAATCGGACTCCTAAGTATACCCGCTCTCCAAATTTTATCAAGATATCTCAAAAATTGAGGGATTATTTTGCATACAAATAGACAGACGGACAGACGGACATGGCTAAATCAACTCAGCTCTGCATCCTGATCATTTCGGTATACTTAATGGTTGGTCTATCTCTTATCGTTTAAGGACTTGCAAGTTTTTTTTTTTTTTTGAATAACACTTACACAAAAATGTTAAAGAGATGACAAAAGTCAGATGATTAGATGCTTTTATAAGTTCAACTTTTTCATCCCTCTTTGACGCTACGTGCGACCAAAACAAAAATACTCAATGTGGACATTTTTAGCCAATATTATGAAAAAAACTCTACCGATATTTTACGTATTTAAAAAAAATAATCTCACACAAAATCGCAGATAAAAAATTGAAAATTGTAATAAATGTTTTAAGCAAGAAGAAATTACAAAAAAAACCCATAGTTTTATAGAAGTACAAAACTACCTTCATACTTATGTTTGTGTGCAGATGTTTAAGTGGCTGATGAAAAATTACGCGATATCCTGAACAAAGAAAGTAAACAAAAACACCAACAAACAAAAAAAGCAAATAAAAAGCACAACAAAGGAATGCTAAAGGCAATCGGTGGTTGATCTCATAGATGAAAACTTCACGTGGTGTTACCTACACCCTGATGTTGCTGAAAGATAAGTTGGAATACAATTTTATTATAAACCAGAAATAAATAAATAAAAACTCAAGTAATATTAAAATTAAGGTATGTATGTATACATGAATAAAGTTATGAAAAAGATTAATTGCCCTTCTAACGTACAAAGCGTTTTAAAATTGCATACATATATACATACAGTGGCTCACAAAAGTATTTTGCTGACACCATATGTGTACAAATTTCGAATATCTTACCAGCAGGGTAGACAAAGTTAATTTTTCAGATGAGTATTCTTATCTTAATACATATATGTATATAAATTTCGTGTCACGTTCGTTGTTGATTTTATTCAAATTTGCACACCGTGTTCAGTTGAACTAACTTGAAAGATAGGATAGCGTTCCTGTGAAGTTTCTTTCCGGGAAGTAGACCAGGGACCGATCTTTTCGAACAAACTCTATTCACGCATCGATTTGTCTGAAATTTGGTATATAGGTAGCCCTTTGCCTAGATAAGTATTGTGACGAGTATTAGTGACACTAAGTGATACTCACATCACTGGTCTGATGCTAAGTAAATGAAGGCAGTCACTTGTATCTACATAACCCCTGCAAAAATCGCGAGTACTACATGCATGCATGTATGGAGTACTCGCTATGGACCAATCGAGTGCTCCAAAATTAACCACAATTCATACAAATAATATGGTCCAATTAACATTGCGATATCCTAGGACTGGACCATATACTCCAGATCCGCATTACGTCAGAGTACTCCATGGAGTACCCACAGTCCAATAAACATTGTGTAGTGATTACAATCGTTAAAAACGAGCAATCATCGGCAATTTTTGCAGGGATGTTCGTGTCGAAACATGAGTTGGTCCATTGCTGCATTACAGTGGAGTATAATGGTAAGCACTCCAGTGGACCACATGATCCAACGATTTTTGCAGGGAACGAATCAATCATTATGTCTACACATATGTACGTACACGCAGCGGAGAGAAAACGCACAAACACATGTATATATCTTATCTGAGATGCGCTCAAAAGTAGGCGATAATTTGTGCAAGTAACACTCACATATGCACGCGCATATGAGAAGCTATAAACGTAGTTATAGTTGGTAAGTTTATAGCTGATAACTAACTAGTAAATTCTAGAATAGAACCGCTTAGAAATATGGCAACGAGGAAACTAAACACTATAAAAACAGTTGAGGCACGGAAATCAGTTCGATTTAAGCACGCTATCTGTCGAGCAGTAGAAGTGTTATTTTGAAAGTAGTCTAATAAAGACCGTTTTGCTTTATCGAATATTGGAGTTATTTATTCAACACTTTAGTGATTCGAACGTTAGCAGAAGGTTGCAAATAAGCGGAATTGCAGTAAAATCGTTACAGTATGTACGACACTTTTTTCCGGGATATGGAGCAGGGACCGTCTGGGACTGGGAACAAGAAATAAGAAGAACTAGAGAGAAAAGAAAATAGGGGAGGAGAAAGATATATAGTTAGACGAAGGTAGAGAGATAGGTACTACAACAAGAAAACAGCTAGGCGACAAGATTCTTGTTTCAAAAAATTAGTTTGCCTTTTGCATCGAAAACCCGTCGAAGGTGCGATTTATTTTTTTTTTTTTCTATGCTATGATATATTGTTGGCTGCATATGCGTGTTTTTATCAGCTACTGGGAACATCAAAAATTTCAAAAGGTAAAAAACTAACTGCATCTGATAAACAATATATTTTGTATCTGCATAATGAAGGAAAACATTTTATTTTAGTTTAGTTTATTCAGCCTATGGTCACAAAATCGTACAGACTAGATACAAAATAAGTAAAAAAATTTTAAAACAAAATATAACAGCCAATATAATATTTAAAGAAGAAATATTACACTAAAAATTCATAGAAGATAATATCAAGTTGAGAAAATATTAATAGTTCACTTGAAGTTGTCTCTGGACGAAGAGAAACCAATATTTATAACCATTGAGAGTCTATTAAGTTCGGTTGAGGGCGCGAAAGGTTGGATTAATTTTGATAGTAACTCACCCTTCTAGCAGACAAATAAAACAGTCGGTATGAGCGAAGAGTTCATAGGGGCACATTAAACGGTATGTTGTCAAGAAGAGCTGAACAGCAACATTACCAGCTGCACCGTTCTCCTTGTTTCAAGTGATTGCGAATTGATAAGTTATGCAACGAGAGGTACAAGGTGGTAACGGATCATCAAAATTTAAAGAGCATAAGGCAAAGCGAACAAACTTTTTTTGAACTCTTTCTACTCTGGCCGAATGACTGCTATTTATAGGGTTCCAAATAATGGAAGCATATCCTTATTTAGAGCGCACCAAAAAGATGTATGAGGAGCTCTAAAATCTTTTTGACATCTGCGAAGGAAAGCCACATTTCTGTAGGCCTTTGGCAGGACATAGTAGTTATGGTTATTGCAGGTGACGTTGGAATCAAAGACAACGCCTGGGTCAACATATTCGGTGACTGTCGCCAACGCTTGAAATACCATAGGATCAGGAATGGGAGCGGGGTGATTTTGAGAATGACATAGTGAAGGATTGTTAGTACGGCACAAGTCAAACAGATTGTTAAGTTCGTTTTGCAGAAGGCAGGCATACGAAGGGGAATTGAATCTACGGAAGAGTTTAAGATCGTCGGCATAGAGAGGGAAACTGGAGTTTTTGAAGCAGAAACCAATATCTTTAATAAAAAGCACAAACTGGAGAGGACCAAGGATACTCCCCTGTGGTACACCAGATGTTTCGACTAAAGGGTGAGACTTAATCAATTTAATTTCAACGCACATGAGCCTATGCATTAGGTAGGATTCTATCCAACGTAAGAACACAGAGTAGAGGTCAATACACTCAAGCTTATATATGAAGACATGGTGGGAGAAATTGTCAAAGCCTTCGAGAAGTCGATGTATATAGCATCAACTAAAGATACGTCCTTGAATGCGTAGATACAAAAAACCAGGAAAGGGTGCCAACCTAGTGACAGTAGAGCGTCCAGCTGCAAAACCATACTGATTGGGTTTTTGTTTCCGGTTGTAAAAATTGGAGTTATCGTAGCTGACTTCTATGTATAAATAAAGATACCCGAAGACAGAGATAAATTAAAGATATAACACAGAGGGACACACAAAGATAAGCTGCAAATGTTAAGTATATCAGTGAAATGTTTAGTCGGTGTTGCCAAACAATTGAAGGGATGTGTGGAATAACGGTATAACTCAAGAATCAACCTTTTGAGAAAAGTGAAAAAACTTAACAATGTATGTAAAAATAAATTTATAATAATCCTACTTGGTAGGATTTTAGATAGTATGATTCTTTGATAAGAAAAAGTAACAAATTTTATATATACATAATTTTATTACAAAATGGATGATTTCTTTTTTTTTTTTTTTTGAGTTATACCGTTATTCCATAGATCGAATATCAAATATTTTGATTGAGATACTTTATTAAACAAAATAGTAGACACATTAATAACCATTGTTAAATATATTATATTCTATTATTTAGATGTGCTTATAACTATTTGTTATTTCCTTTTGTTATTTGTAGCAATCTTTTTTTACTACTCTTATCATTTTTAAACTTTTTCTATTTTTAACAATGGAGTTCTCTGTTTGCTTAGTCGTGTTTGAAACCACTTCAATTCTTTTATTTTTCAGTTCTTTCTGGTCTACGACATTGAATATATTTTCATACCATTTCGATGCTTCACTACTGCAAAATTTTATTAGAGAGTTATACCGTTTTTCAATGAAGCTAATATCTTTGTTAAATATCATTATTATTTTCTAAGATTAATATGGTATGTGTATGTAATCATGCTATTTTTATTTAGTTGATTTATGGAAAAATGGTGTAACTCGACTTATACCATTATTCCACACATCCCCCCAATTGAAAGATTAATAAAACGCGTTAAGGGCGCGGTAATTAAAAAAAATGACAAGGAGCAGTCGACCAAAATCGTTGACGATGTGGGAAGAACGTCAAATTTTAAGAGAAACCCGTGAAAACCCTTATACATCGGGCCCGAAAATCAACGCGAAACTTAAATCTATACTACAAATCCAAATATCGAACGAAACAGTTGGAATTGTGCATACAAACAAGGCGTATCTCGCAAATAGCCTTTAATTTCAAAAATTAGCAAAGAAAAACTCCACTTTTTCGCTAAGAACTAAAAAACCAAGGATTTTGTCTCCTGGAAAACGGCAGTTTCTATAAATACATAAAATATTTGGATCAGATGGTCATCGCAGGGCATGGCGGAAGCGAAATGAAAAGCGGCAACCCAAAAATTTTAAAGCAACTTTGAAGTATGGTAAAGTTGTGTCATGCTGTGGTGCTATATGTCCGCTGAGGGAGTACAGAAGCTAGTTTGTTTAGGAGCAAAATGGGTAAGCATGATTATTTGTCCGTCTTAACAGAAAATGGGTTTCTATTTCAACAAGACATGAACCCTTAGAACATATCCCATGATGCTAAAAAGTTGATACTTTTCAACACCAAACACTTACCATTACCTCCTTAAAGTCCTGATAAAAATCCGGTAGAAAGTTTTCGGTTCTATCTAGAAGATGGCATGTATAACATAAAATTTCGTTGAAAAGATACCTCAAGTCCATTTTGCTCGAAGAGTGGGAGAAAAATAGTTGTGAAAAGCAACACTTTTGTGAGCAAAGAAATGTGGATTTTTTATGTTTTATTTGGTTTACCGAAAAACGAAATCATATTTTTAAATTGATATCACTAGTTTGAATCATTCGCTTCAATAAAATATAAAATTAATTAAAGGTTTTTATAATCAACTTCGAATGAAAAATACTTTTGTGAGCCATTGTATGTACATTGTGGGTGTTTACGTGTATATGTTTGTGTGTAAGTTATGATATTTTTTTATAAATAAAGAAAAGTTCAATTAGTTATGACTGCTGGCGTTGCAGAATAAAGTTTTTTTTTATCAGAAAGCTGCCACCAAACCACCACCATTGGATGAAAATGGTGAATCATGCAAGTGCAAATAAAGGGTTTAAAGTTTAAAGGATGGTATTTATAGTAAAGTTTTTTTTTAATAGTTGGCAGGTTAGATTGAGTATTCAATTCGTGCGTAAATTAATTAAAAAAAGGGGAGCTACCACGTGAGGACCTCATATAGACTGAATGGGTCCATAGTATTACCAGAAATTTGCACAACGGCCAAATTAAAATTTTTCAAAACTCGATGCCTATACTATAAAAAAAACTCGCTCCCTCTTTAAAAATACTAGAACCTTTGCTACTTGTTATTTCTAGACCTGATAGCTATGTCACTTCTTTTAGTTGGAGTATTAGCCTGATGAACACACAGGACACGAGCACAGTATATTCTTCACCTTTTTCTCCTGCAATCCGTACTTCCTACAGCTCCTGTCACTGACGAGGTCTAGTTCAAAAGCAAATGGCACTGGAAGGCAAAGTCTAGTTAGAATATTCATTATGCGACTATAGGCCCAAGAGCACATTTTTAGCTTCAGGTTGTAAGACCTGGGCCCGTATCGTGTGTTACGATTCGTATCCAAATCAAGTTTTCGCTCAAACATTAAATCAAACTAGCTTTGAAATCGTGAGTCCGAATAACGACATATGTGAACTAGAGACTTCGCGTATAAGTTTTATTTATACTTTATCATAATTTATATAAATAGTTTGGCAGTTTCATATTTATAAATTGAGTGAGAAATGAATTATGATACGAATCTTAACACACGATACGGGCTCTGCATATGTTTTCGAAACGATACGTCTCCGCATCCTATGCAATTATCGCCTTCTTTTAATCTCGCCTCATCTGTTTAGAATGTTTAGGGTAATTTCAACGGATGCTCAGTTTTTAACTAGCTCAACTGCTTTTACGTTTTCATCTATTCCCATACTCCCGGCGACCCTATGTAGATTTATATTGCACCCTCTACTGATCCTTAGGTTAGGATAGGTTGAATGAGCTGGTCAATAAAGACCTCACGTAGATTGAATATTCCAAAATGTTACGAAAATTGATTTGACGGCCAAACGGAAAAGCCCCAACTATGTTCCAGGTATTATGTAATAAAATAACTCCGTCCTCTAGGCAAATACTAAAAGTTTTCTAGGACCTACCTTAATAGCTGTCTCGAAAACTCGCAGCTCTGCCGCTCCTAGTAGCTGGAGCCGATTCCTTTTAGGTATTGCTTACACCCTAACAAATTTTTAGATTTTGTGCTATGCGAGATTATTGCCTTAATGGCTGATTTTTCTCCAGTGTCCCTTTTGCTTTGGTAACGGCTACTACCTCCGCCTGAAAAGAACTGCAGAGATGTGGATCTAACGATCCCATAAAAGCACGGTTATGGTATAAGTCAGTATATTTGTCCAATATTTGTTGACGCTTTACTACTATGGTCGTATGGTCTGCGCTCAAGCTTAGCCAAATCATTGAGCCAGTGGGATATGCAGAATGGCCGCAACAGCCAACCGTTCGAGTTGTTTCCAAAGCTCCCGTATAGCTAAGCCTTGAAAGCCTGCATACTTCCCATAATTTGTTGAGGTAGGTTCTTTTTTGGAAGGCTCCCCATCAAAAGAAGCCTCCATAGTATGGGAGAGATTCGCTAATAACTGTTCATATCCAATGAGATCAATAGGGCGAGACGTGAAACATGGGATGTACTGGCCCAGCATTCTTTTACATGCGTAAATCACCGTCGGGGCTTTCTTCAATCTCTCCTCCACATTGAACTTTTACTACAACTTAGAATCTAGAATGATTCCTTTTTTTTTGTGCAAGGTTTCTCTTAAAGGGTCACCCTTTGCCGGCTTAGGCTTATACCAATTCGGGACCTAGTACCTTTTAGTAAACACGTTCACAGCACTCGGTGCCCAGGTATTTATATACCACAGCGTCCGATCCATCGAAGAGGGGGTACACGTGGTTGAATAGGTGCAATTAACAGCTTCCGCAACCCAATTGTCAACCTCATCTACGCGAGGCGAATCCTGTTACAAATATAAATGTATTATACACTTGTTTAGTGGGCGGGGCTCTAGCGACCCCAAACTCCACATGGAACTAGGAAGTGAGAGGTGGAATGGCGTAGATGGTTGTTTTTACTTACAAAGAGTGTGCGGAAACGTAGAATGGTAACATGCTCTAGGAAGTATGCAACAAATTTTTTATATTGTAAATATTTGCTTTATAAAAAGGAAATATTTTTAATGAGGTGCCTAAACTTATTCATTGCCATAAAAGGGTCTTCGTCAGACAGAATGAAAAATTGGGTTGCATATTTTTAGACACACAATAAATTTCGGACTTTTGCTTTATTACATAAAGGCTTACAGTAATTGAATATAGCAAATAATTTTCTCACTTTAACAACCTCTGAAATTCATCTTATGAATATATACTTAGATCAAGTGGAACTTTTTATGTGTGGGGTATAAATGGTAAGTATCGTTTTAACCCCGGATTCCGAAATAAGGGAATTTAAAAGGTAATCATGCGGTAAACATGTTGCCGGGAGCTAACAGCGTCAACGTGTTGCTTGGGACATTCTCTAACAAAAGCTTGGTAACTGAAAGAATGCGAAAGTATTCAAAGCAACAAAGAATTGACGGGGGTTAATCCACCGAGTATGTTTTAGGCCAAAACTCTCTTTCAATTCGCGTTGTGCTCGTTTTTTATTTTACCTACAACCTGGCGGGATGTTTTACTCGGATTCCGAACGGCATCTGCAAGACAGATGAGTTTTTACTGGGAAGCTTTTCATAACAGAAGTACACTCGGAGTGCTTTCCAAATCACAGCTGTTACCTTGAAAAAACAGCTTTCTAAAATTTTCATGTTGCTTTGCCCGGGGCTTGAATATAGGATATTCGGTGTGCTAGGCGGGAAATGCCACCACCACACCATGGCTGCCGCCAACTGTTTATGTGTGGTATATAAATGGAAAATATCCCTTTAACCCAAGAGTTCTCTAACAAAATTTGGATAGCTAAAAGAACGAGAAAGTGTTCAGAAAATTAAAATATGCTCCTAGTAATATGCAATACGTTTTTTATGTTTAATCTAAAACAATAGAGCTTAAGTAAGGGAGCGTTCAAAAGTTGTTGTACATATTAAGGCTCACAGTCCTCTTAATTTCTGCTGACTTTTCTGTTTACTGCATAAAAGATATAAATGAAAAGGCTTGTAGCTAAATAGGTAATAATTCCAGGATGTAGCTTACCTTCAAGTGACCTCTTGAAATATTTAATTCGAATTCAAAAATTAAAGATCAAATTGACCTTTTTATGTGAGTTCTAACCACAGAAATCCAAACTAAAACTAAATATTTCAAATCAGGCATGCTTAACGAACGAAACGATATCATTTCGTTACGATAATCAACGCTAATAAACGAAACGAAGTCACGAACGAACGAAGTCACTTCGTTTCGTTTATTAGCGTTGATTATCGTAACGAAATGATATCGTTTCGTTCGTTAAGCATGCCTGTTTCAAATACAGTGCATTATATGGATGACATGCATACAAATTCCTTTGTTGTCTCATAAATATCAATTCGTACGAGACCAGCTGCATATTTTATTCATATATATACACACATACTTACACACATAAGTATTAACAGCATCGTATTACTAACAAACAAACAAACAAAGTGCGTGGAAGTGAAGGTCCATATTTAAACTCATTCTTGCTTCTTGCCAATTGATGCGTGTGTGTGTGTGTGCTTGCGTATTTGGCTTGGCTCTCATACAACATCGAACGCTGACTTACACGCAACTTTCTTATAAGAAAACTTTCACTTTACTGATTATTTACGTAGGTACTTGGTTGGTGCTGGCACAACATTCTTGGTTGCCTCTTTGCGCAAAATGCAACAAAACTATTGCAAATAACTAACGCAAGCTCTTTATATATATATATATATACATACATACAAACATATATAAACCATTGCGTTTCTTACTATTGCTATACAATTTCCATTTTACTACTTATGTTTTTGTTGCCAATAGTTTTGTTATTGTTGCTATACATTCTTGGCACAAAAGTTTGAGTTTTCTTACGAAAGACGAAGCATTTGGCGAAATAGAGGCGAATAGGAGCACTTTCCTTATTATATGTATAGGTATTGATATATGTATGTTCGTAAGAATGTGTGTGTATTAGCACAACAGCGTCAGCATCTTCGTTTGGACTGTTAAATTTGTTTTTTTTTCTTTTGCTTCTCACATCCCACTGCAAGTGCAGCACACTTTATTGGCTCCTATCCACGGGCATTTCTTAGCATTGCGTCTGCTTCTTAAAGTAGCATTTCTTTGGTTTCATGTATGTTTGTGTGTGTGCGCTTGTATGCACTCTATATCAATAGCTAATGCTGTGGGAATTTCGGCACCAACTTAAAGCTACTGTGCTCCTGGTTTCTATGCAGCATGTGCATTCACTTAAATGCATTTTTACACGTTGCATGCAACATTTGCTCTATACTGCAACAAAGAATGCAATGAAATCACAATGCATTGTGGCAAGTGCATTTTAAAATTGCAACCGCATGCTGAATAAGACATTTATTTGTGCATTGTGTACAAAATACACAAAATATTACGGCGAAATTTCCTCTCTCATCTCATCCTCATTCGAAGCAACTTGCATGCACCACGTCGCATTCTTACAAATTGCAAGCCAATACCACCAAAGTTTCTAAGTTCATTGCATAAGCTACCCCTTCGTTAAGCTGATAGCCTTGTATTTTTTTGAAATATTTGCAAATATATTTTTCATGTAATTTAGCAGCACATTTAAATGCGACGAAGAAAATGCGCTTTGTGTGTCTAACGAAAAATTTTGCAATCCTTCCCAGAAATAGCCACACCTTTCTGAAAATGCACCTCTCTTCCGCATGCATTTTGCCAAAGTCCTTGGCGCGTTGTACCTAAACCACCAAAAAAAGTTTTACAAAGTGCATAGAAATTTATAGAAGTAGCAGTCGCGGACATTTCATATTGCAATTGCAACAATTTTCAACGCAATATTTTTCACTCACACTTAAACGATTTGGTTTTCATATTGCGCTTAAACGGTAATAGTGCACGAATTAGATATGCAGCAAGGTCCTTACAAGCGAACACAAACGAACAGTGGGTCACAACGGAATGGTTTACGATTCACTGTCGGTATTTGGGCAAATATATCTTTATAGATGAGAAAATGGTACATAGTTCGATGTCAGTGAAGATACTCAAGAAAACCCTTCACTATACGGCAATACTTGTCTAGAGATCGAAATATAAGCAAGAAATGTGTTTCCCGTTTTCCGAAGTAAGTCTCATATTATAGATACCGGCTGTCGAAATTCAAATTTTGACCCATCTTAGTATTTTTTATTTATTGTGTTTACAAATTAACGATTTAAAAATCATGCTTGTTCTGTCTGCTTTTCTTTATTGAACAGTGTAAATTTTGAGCAAAGTTTACAGCAGCGGGCACAAAAATAGCAGTGGCAGTTTTTTTCAAAGTTTGTCAATTAAATTAAAATTTTGTTGTTTTCGATGTTTGAAAAAAAAAAACTAGTATTAGTTTTGTAGCTGAAATTAATCTAAAAAACGTTTTCGAAAAAATTAGAAATCTCGAAGAAAATTTAAAAAAATTTGGACTTTTTATTTGGTGAACCCAACATTTTTTGTGTATGCAGTTTGTAGCCCAATCAATTTTAGCGGAACAAAGCATAAGTTCAATGTATCTGAAAATTCGCATTGATTTTTGCTTTTTTTCCAAAGAGTGTTTCAGACTTCCCTCAATACAAAACACCTTTTTATAATATTTTCTCGAACTGTCGAATTTTATCGAAAACGTTTTTAAGATTGGTTTTTAAAGTTTCAGTTACAAAATTCGTAAAAGTTTCTTTCCTAAAATATCACAAATAAAAATATAAGAATTCGATCATTTCGAACCTCGAATTCCTATACTTTCATTTTAGAGACGTACTTCGAAAACAATAAACTCATTTTCGATTTCCTTTGGAAACATTTTTGAGATTGGTTTGCATAGTTTCAGCTACAAAATTCACAGATTTTTTTTCTTAATTATCGAAAATATGAAAAAAGAATTTATTTTACGAAATTCGATAAACAATTTCCACTGCTATTTTTCTATTCGCTGCTGTGTATAACAGGTAATCGGGTCAAAAGGCAGATATTCAAAAAAGGGAAGAGCGATGAATTACAAAGGTAATTGAGAAACAATTAAAGTATGTGGCATTTTGTTGCCCTGAATCCGTATCAACTGCATACTCAAAAAAAGCTCGGCCTCCATTTTTATTAAGGTTTTCGAAGTTGGGGCCTAACCCCGAGCGAACTCCCATGAAGCTTATCAAAATGCAGGGCAGTACGTGTCGGACATTAACAGATAGGCCAACTTTTTTTAGGTAACTCTGTTATTTACCGCTTTTAATCCCGCCCATTTTCCAAAGTTTTTTTAGATTTTAAAAATTAATATACACGCCAAGTTTCGCAAATTAATAAGCATTTTCTAATGTGTTGTCCGATCTTTTAAAATTTTCGATATCGAAAATATGGTTCCGATTATTTCAATACCTATAGATTTTAAGCTCAGATAAGCGTGTGTACCAAATTCAGTTAAGATATTTTTTCTTAATTTTTTTGGTCAAGCCACAGTGTTGATGGACTTGCAGAAGAACAGAGGGTCGGCTGGGTATAGGAAATGGGCATGGCTTCCAAAAGATTTCGCCCATCTCTACAAGAAATAGTTTTTGTCATAAAAACAAGGCCCTAAGCAAATTTAGATAGGAGAAGATTATTTTTAAGATCGCGGGTTGAAGATTATTTTTGTTCGATTTATAGCATTAGTAATATTAAAGAGGTATTAACTTAAAAAAGAGGCGCAACCACGCCCGTGTTCAGCATATTTTTTATGATCGTACTTTGCTTCACGATATCACTTCTGAGCTGAAATATCGGTATAATTTAGTTATTTACCGTAAAGATATTGAATTATTATTAGCTTTATGCTTAAACAATTTTTTTTAAAGTGGGTGTGGTTGTCAACCAACTTAATAATTTTCACTTTGTGTATATATTAAAGAAAGAAAAACGTCTGTGCCAAATTTCAACATGATATTGTTAACGGATTTTCATTTAAGGCTTTCAAATCTTCTACAATTTCCTCTTTTAAATATGGACGGTCTCATTTCGCTTAGTTTTAACATATTTCTGTTTTCTGTCATAAAGACAGCCCACTTGTTAAGTTAAATAAATTGATGATCGCCCTTTGGTTCTGAACCATCGCATTTTTTCGATTTTTCGAAATTTTTGATATCGAAAATATAGGCGTGGTTATCATTCGATTTCGGCCCTTTTTAATACTAATATGTTCAGTGTCCAGGTAAGTCAGTGTGCCAAATTTCGCAATGATATATCAATTTTTCTTGAGTTGTCATGTTAACGGATGGACCAGCGGACGGGCATGTCCCTATCAAAATCTTTTTCGATTTCAATAATTTTTTTATAATGAAGTCTATATCCATCTCAACTCCTTTACACCATTACAAACAAACGTTATGCCATCAAAGTTAAAATACCTTTTTGAACAAGTATACGCTGGGTATAAAAAATAATATTTATGAACCAAGGGGGCAGACCACGATTGTATATATATATTTTTTTTAATTTTTTTTAAGTATTAAACTCAATATATATTATGAACATTTTAGGTTGGGTTTAATTTCTAACTTGGAGATAAAATATCTGTATTTTTGGAGAAGACTAACTTAGAAAAACGGGCAAATTCTTTTTTAACACGCTTATATTAGGTTCACCTGTATGTATGCTTGTTTGTAGCTCCCTAGGCGAGGAGCGCAAAAGAGAGTTAGACCCATCTAGCGGCTATTATTGAAGACTCGCGGCAGTGGTCAAATAACTTGATACAAAACGAGCTGTGCTTAATAGCGGAGACACGAACCTATGTACTACGGTGCTATCAACATCAAATATCTAAGTGGATTGTAGATACTAAAACGGCACTATATTTGCGTGTTTTTTATTTTTTTATACCCAGCTGTACTTGTACACAGGGTATAAGGGAATCGAGATAGATATAGACTTCCATATATCAAAATCATCGGCATCGAAAAAAAGTTGATTGAGCCATGTCCGTCCGTCCGTCTGCCCGTTAACACGATAACTTCAGTAAATATTGAGAAATCTTCACCAAATTTGGCATATTATTTGATTGGTATTGAAAATGAGCGAAACCGGATGATAACCACGCTCACTTTTTATACATATAATACTAGCAGACCAGGTAGACGTTGTTCTGCCCTAAATTTGGCCTATCTGCATACATTTTAATAAGCTTTTTCCGTCTAACTCTGCCCTACCCCTCTACACTTTTTCCTAATCTTTTTATTCACTCCTCCCTCCGTCTTTTTCGCTTAATCTCCATCTTCGTCTCATTCTATCTCTTTCTCTTTCTCAGTCTCCTTATCTGTTTTCTCTTCTCTCAAGTTTTTCTCCTTATTCTTCATCTCTTATTGCCAGTCCCAGAGGGTGGTATGTATTTTGTTCCACTCCCACTCCGAGTCGCAGTCTCAGTCCCAGTCCTAGTCCTAATCCCAGCCCCAGTCCGTCTCTGATATACTTCCCGGAAAAAAGCATCGTAAATATTAATATAGGCAAATTTATATACGAAATTTCAGGCAAATCGAATAGGACGTATGTAAATAGATATGTGTGTATTATTAATTCTTGCCTTTATTTCGGCTTCGCATGCATATTTATCAGTTTTGTCAGGTTGGTGCTACTAAATCGAATATCACAATGAACTTTAGAGCTCTCAGCAACAGCTTTCATTTGATATCCATAATACACACACATTCTAGGGGTATACGGGTCCACGTTTTATGCTATATCTCGATACCCTAGCCTCCCAGTTGTATGAAAATTATCCTGTACTATTGCACTCATCAACAGCTTTCATTTGATATCCATATTGTATAAACACATTCTAGGGGTACCCGGGTCCACGTTTTGATCTCAAGACCCTATGCTCGTAGCGAAAAAAAGGTAGATGTTGGCTGATTCTCAGACCTACCCAATATGCTCACAAAATTTGATGAGAATCGGTTCAGCCGTTTCGGAGGAGTTAAGCGTCTAACACCGTGACAGACGAATTTTATATACCTACATGAATTTTTTCTAAAAAAAAATCATAACTCCAGAATGGCTAAACCGATTTGGGATTTCAAAATCAACTTACCATCATCTCTCCTTCCTGTATCTTTCCTAAAAATTTAATGGCAATCTTTCTATCCGTTCTCGAGTTATGGAGTAACAATCAAAATGTACACTTCTTTTTATATATATAGATAGATTTTGAAAAACACAAAAAACCTGATTATTTACTAAATAATACACCTAGAACGTTGAAATTTGACGTGTGGACTGATGTTTGGACTCTTGATACAAATTTGAAAAAAAAAAGTTTGAAATGGGCGTGGCACCGCTCACTTGTGATAAAATCAATTTTACAAATATTATTAATCATAAATCAAAAATCGTTAAACCTATAATTTTCTATGTTTCGGGAGCCATAACTCGAAGAAAAATTAGTTCAGAATAGAACCATATATATATATGTATTATTGCGCAGCCTTGTAACACTATTAAGCACTCAAAACAAACAACAACAGCATTTCAAGTGTTCAGCTGGGTATGTAATTTTCGGTTTCACCCGAACTTAGACTTCCTTACTTGTTTTAAACTACATATATTTATATTATTGCTCATGGATTAGTCTCTAGAAAAGACTCGGTTTGCTCCAATACCCAGAAAAAAATATTACTGCATTTCGTTTTTACACCACAGTACTTGTATGCGTATTGTTATTCATTGATATTTATCTACGTATTTTTTCATTGTTTGTGTGTAGTTAAATATTTGTTACGTTGACTATTTCTATGTGTGAATTAATGTGTTTACTTTTATTTTTGTTATTTCATCGCAGATATTTTGAGTTTCGCATTTTACTGCAACTTACCAAAATTGCATATTCAAATATTTCATGTCACACTCCGCCCCCACAATGCTTTTTTCCCCTACCCAAAACCTTCTAAAGTTTCTTGCACTCTGACCCTGTTTACTTACACACAGATATTTATGATGCATGCATGTATGTGTGTGGTAACATTTTGCACGCTTGTTTACGCAATTTATTGCAATATTTACAATTTTTGGTTGCTAAATGAATTGCTGGTTTTCTAACAACAATTTTGAATAGCCAGACCCCTGATAGTGAACTAAAACTTATTCTTTACAACGTGCGGAAATTATAAAGTTTTGCTTAGTTTACAGTGCACTGTTATGCGTTAAGATAAGAGACTGGTCAGGGGGGGGTGTTTGGTCCTTACAACGACAGGTAAATAGTCATTAACGCAATAAAGATTATTAGACCAGGGCAACACCACCTAGGCGGGAGGAACACAATGCACAATGCATAATAACAGAATGTTACCAAACAGACAAGAGTGAAAATACCTGTGAAGCCATACTATTTTTCTAGAAGATCTCGAAGATCTAAGAATGACTGTGTACAAGATATTCCTTGGAAACCCCAAAAATCGTAACTTAAGGACACAAAGCGTATAAAGTTATTGGCTATAACCGATTTTCAATTCCTCTTCGGATTGTATAAGAAAGATTTAGACCTTTGTTCATTGGGAAAATTTGCACATTTGTATTATATTTTCCTAGTTGATATACATATATGTCATTGGAGAGGTCTAAATCTCTTATACGATACATATACGTTCCGAAAAGAAACTGAAAATTGGTTATAGCCAACGAAATTATAGGCTCGCAAGAGTCTAAAAGTACTAAAGCCCTATTTTTTCCAGTGGCGCTGTCGGGTGAAAATCTTATATGCAGTCATTCTTAGATCTTTGACTTTCCCAGGTAGGTTTTGGTGCCACATTTCAGTAGAAAAATCCTCCATGAATTGAAACTTGTGACGTGATGATATCGGGCTTTATTTTTTTTTTTCTATTTTTACAAATACAGCCGAAATTGCTTTTACTCCCAACGTGTACCGGATAATGATTGTACATAAGGACTAAATAAATGAACCGATATTGATTTGGGCTTCCTTATATCAAAATTATAAGAATCGGAAAATATTTTGATAACATGACATGTTCGTCCGTCCGTTAACACGATAACTTGAGTAAAAATTTAAATATCCTTACGAAATAAAGTATAGTGGCTTTTCTGTATCCAAAACAGATTGGTATTGAAAATGGGGGAAATTGAACTTTAACCAGGCCCAATTTTCTGATATGGAAAATTTTTAAAAATATGATAATTCATTGAAAAAGACGGCTAAAATGATGAAACCTGATTCGTGAGTTGAATTTATGACGGCAAATAGAATTTTGGAAATAAAATTTTAAATAGGCGTGCCACCGTCTACATTTAGAAGAAGAAAATTTTAAAGTTTTGCATGCCGTGAATCAAAAGCCGCTAAAGATATCATACTGAAATTTGGCATAGCAGTGGTCGTTGCTATTATTTACACACTTTGTGATAATTGACAAAGTCGGTTGTCGATCTAAAAAGAAAGCCCTTAAAAATTTAAGATTTTTGTTTTATTTTTTTGATTTAAATTCTTCCATAAAAATCGTATGGGAAAAATTTGAGGTTGACTTTTAATCTCGAATAACTACTAAACGGGACGATTTAGATCTCTTTTGTTGAACGATCAATTTCGTATAAGCATATGTTTAACTTATGATCTCTGCGCCAGGGCTTAGAGCAGTGGTGCACCTTTAATAAAAACTTGAAAATTCGCCTCACGTGTTGCATGGAAAAACTACTATTTTTTTCCTCCCACCCTAACAATTACCGAAAATATTTTTATTTACTAACAGTTTGCATTGCTTCAGGCGGTCTCTTTTCCTTTACACGTGCTCAATTTCTATACTAACTCCATAATCAGAACCACTACAAAGCGCCAAATGTTGGGCGCTATTTTGCATGGTGTTTAAATTTTCAAAAATACAAAAGTTAAGGCGTCTCGAAAATGGAGGCTATGGACTGCGGTCTAGAATGGAAAATCTAAAATTTGGTCGCTTAAGCCAACTTAGGTTATGGACGATAGCATTTCGAATCAATAACAAAAATGAATTTACACGAACATTTGAAAAAGTGAGACAAGGACGATAGCCCTACATCCGTCTACATTCAGAAGAACAAAATTTAAAAGTTTTACAAGCCGTAAATCAACAGTCTTTAAATATAACATATTGAAGTTTCGCATGGATAGCCCTATAGCTCGCGGAGGGTGCTATGCTTATTGTATTCGCAACAGCCTCCATTGCCGGACTATGTCTAGTACTATCAGATGGGGTTACTTACCATGTCATTGTACTTGAAAATCTTATCATTACACCAAAAATAAATCGTTTGTGCTCATATCAGGTGCAACTTTCACATAATACTAAATCAATAAATTCGGTATAATTTCATAAGTCTTACAAATTTCAGTTCGTTTCCCTTACAAATAACTTTTTTTGAATACCACATAAGTATTTTAATGTACAAAGACGATAGCAAATATCATTTATTTTAATGTAGAAAAATGCAGTAAACGCCCTGCTATGACGCAGCATTTTCTTTAGCAATTTCAGCCCTGCAACATCCGGACAACGAACGATATGGGTGCGCCAAAGTCAAACAAATTTATCAAAAATAAGTATATTTATTACACAAATTCAAACTTTTCCTCTATCATGTACACTCAAATAGTAATTCGTAGGAATGAAATAGCTCCTTGAACTCATTGGTTTTATTTTGCTGCACACATACATGTCTACCTAAAGCAAAGCTATGTATATACATTAGACTGGGTTGATTTATTAACCGATATCGCGCCATCGATTTTTCGATAGGATTTGGGCTCAGGAAAAAAGTTCCACTACGCATACGCAAAAAAAATAATTTTCGGGCCTACGAATTTTAATTTTTTTTACTTTTTTTCGACTTTGATTTTTAAGTTTTTTTTCATGACATACTAAAAAACTTTCATATATGTGTAATTCTCCGCCAGCTTACAATTTTGTGTCTTTTCGAAATTTGAAATATAATTAAGCATTTTCTATGAATTAAATTATGTAATTGAGTTAAAATTATTTTTATTTTAAAGTTTCATGTTGAATTTTATTGACTGGTCATCAGTTTTATGAACTTACAGTTCATAATACCCTACAAATATCACAACCGTGGCATGTCCAAAAGCACATTTTTCATAACATTTTAGGTGGTAACTTTTTTAATCTTTAATTACACGAGTAATAAGCTGTCATTATTTGAATTTTATTAGGCTTTGCTGGTCTAGTGTAGTTAGTCCAAGTAAAAACTCGTACTTTTTCTCCAATATCACCCTACGTTTCGCCAAGCTCCTTGGCATTCTCAGGGGTATAATCTTTATTTTAAACAAAAGCTGTCATTATATTAAATACTTGACTTACTCTAAAATATTAAATGTTGTTTTAATGATAACATTTCTGCTTTCGCTTTGTAATTTGATTTTGAAAAGTATCCATGAGTTTTTGAGTAAAAAATGTTATTAAAGTCGTTAGGTTGGTACTGCTTTATTTCACACTGGTTTGTGACATGTGAGTGTGAATTTTGATCAGCAAATGTCCCCGCATATTTCCATGTTAATGTTTGCAGTCTTAATATAAGTAATATCAATTTTTAAACACTTAAGAACTGGAAAAAACGGTACGTATCAAAAATTCGAGTCACAACAGTGGCACTTGTATCTTTGTAGTTTTAAGTTAGGTACCGTCTATTGTACAATTTTTTTTTTAAAGTTTGCTGACATAACCTTAAAATTTTACGGAAAATCTTGCACCTCATACTAGCAATTTATTGTCAAAATTTCACAATCGTTGCACGCGTGTAATGTCACAACCGTGGCAGGTTTCAGTATCAAAAACAGAAATTAATACCTGTAGCTCGTCCAATTTGGGAATGTTTTTAGCTATTAAAACTCATAGAAAAATGATTGAAATCGAATATTTTTTTTCCAAAATTTTGGGTTAGTAAAACTGAGAGCTCGGGGAGAATCGCCCATGTATAAAACATATTTTTTTTTTTTCAAAAAACTGTTATCACCAACGTGTGTAGCGGACATTTTTTGGTCTGACAGGGTATACATGAACATTTTACAATCAAATGAAAATTTGTTTAGTAGGTCATGAAAAAAACCTTAAAAATCAAAGTCGAAAAAAAATCAAAAAAATGAAATTTCGCAGGCTCGAAAATTATTTTTTTGGGTATGCGAAGTGGAACATTTTTTTCCTGAGCCCAAATCCTATCGAAAAATCGATGGCGCGATATCGGTTAATAAATCGACCCAGTCTAATGTCTATACATATATATTAATTATAAGGGCACCAAAAATAATTAATTATAGTCTTAATATAGGAAATGAACCAACATAAAGACAAATAAAATTATTCCAATTAAAATAAATTATATCAAGTAACTAAAATGCTTTACCATGAAGAGAATTTGTTATTGATAGATGGAAGTGGGATACTGGCGGTAACTCATGGAAAAATTGGAAATCCTTGAAAAACGAAATATATATATATATATATGTATATATATATATAAATTTGTTTGAGCTTCCAATGGGAACTTGGGGTCACATTAGAGTTAGAAGGCTGCCGCAAGAGCGTGGAAATGGCAGAAAATACTATACACAGGTATACCGATGGTTCCAAATTTACGAAAGGGGTCAGTTCTGCTGATTCCTGCGTCGATCCCGAAAAATGTAGCAGTGTTTTTTTGTTGTTGTAGCGATAAGGACACTCCCCGAAGGCCTTGGGGAGTATTATCGATGTTAATGGTATTTTGCTAGAGGCAGATCCGGTACGTTCGGGTACCAAGCCCGACCATCTCGGGAACGATTTGGTATGACCACATGAAACCTTCTAGGCCATACCGCCCTCCCACCTCCTAGATCCATAAGGAAATTGGGGTCGCCAGAGCCTCGGCTGTTAAAGAAACAGGATTCGCTACAGGTAGGTGAGGTTGAAAATTGGGTTGGAGAAGCTATATATTGCACTGGTAACCCCTTGAAAGGGTTGCGCTACACAACCCCTTGAAGCAATTTGGTATTTTAGTCGCTTCTTAGCTTAGCACAGGCATACCTACGGCGGGTATATTCTAAGCCCCTTACCCACTGTAGCCATTTAGAAAGCAGTAGTCGCGCCAAGATATATGTTGATATTATGGCAGCCATTATAGCAATAATCTCACAGCACTTCATCAAGAAGTGTCCTGAATTGCAAAAAAGCATTGGAGAGACTTGGTTTATGCCGCAACATATATCTATACTTCCCGGTCATAATGGTATAGAAGGTAACGAAACGGCTTATGAGTTGGCAAAGGAGCGCGCTGTACTCGATGAATCGGCGGTAGACATCTCAATTCAATAAAAATAAATGCAATGCGCGATAACCTCCTCAGCTTTTAGGCCGAGCTTCTCTGCCAATTTGTGTAGCGCTCCTTTTTAATTTTCCCTACAATGTAGGACGGGATCTACATGTTTACCCCGACTCCGAACGGCATCTGCAAAGCAAATGAGTTTTCACTGAGACGTTTTGCATGGCAGAAATACACTCGGAATGCTTGCAAACCACTGCCGAGGGGCGACACCGCTTAGAATTAATTGTAATACTTTTTTCCAAATGTTTGATGTTGGTTTTTCCGCGGCTTGAACCCAGGATCTTTCGTGTGGTTGACGGAGCATACTATCATTACAACACGGCGGTTTTAATCCGGTTGGGAGAGATAAGAAGGAGACAAAAGTTGCATATGATTCATCAATCAAAAAAGGTGTGGACAGAAGCGCTTGGCTATGCATGCGCAATTTCTATGATGTTAGACTTACAAAGTTGCTCATATCTCCAAGGGGAGAATATTTAATGCTCATGGTGAGAATACTAAGTGGACACTGCAGATGTAGGAAGTGCTGAATGCATGAATAAATGATTGTGCACTTGATGTACTCATGTCCTGCGCTAGCGAGGTCAAGTCTCTAGCTACTAGGGGCGGCAGAGCTGCCAGATCTCAAGGCAGGTCCTGTAAAACGTTTAGTATTTACCAAAACAATGGAGTTATTTTATAACATAAGCCCTGGTAACCCATTGAAGTTTCCAGTTTGTTCTTCAAACAAATTCTGGTAACACTATGGAACACCAATCAAGCACTCGCTGTTTATTTTTGGACCATAGAGTCTTAATATTTTGCATACCAGCGAGTCTTAATACTTTGACGAGCGATGCAATATTGGCAAAAATAAAAGTTCATCCCAATTTGATTCTAAAAGGTATATGAAAGCAAAAATATCCTGAGAATGAGAAAGAGCTTTGAAAATCGAACTCTTTACACAAATTTGACCAGAGAGAATTATTCAAAAGTTACTAGCATACCCGCAGACTTTGTTCTCCCCTAAAACCGCTTTTCCCGCTTCCCCTGTTGTTGTTGTAATGATAAGGACACTCCCCGAAGGCCTTGGGGAGTGATATCGATGTTGATGGTCCTTTGCCGGATGATGATCTGGTACGTTCCGGTAACAAGCACCATAAATGTACTAGCCCGACCGTCTCGGGAACAATTTGGTATAACCACTCTTTATGCAACTCCCAGTCCCACTCTCCCTCCTACTCTTACTTCCAATCCTACTGTCACTTTCACTACCACTTCCAAAAATACTAGCAATGCTAAAAGTGCCTGCTTAAAGCACTTCGAGGGGACTTAAATAAAACTTCTATTTCTTTCTAATGTTAAAGTTCTGCGCTTATTTCGAACAAGGGCGACCAGCTGCACATTAAGTAAGCCTTATTCAGAAACTATGCTATGAATTGCAACAAAAAAGATGGTCATATTATGAGATTAGATAAAGACGCTTTATTTGGCACCTGCAATTGCTGAGAGGGACATGTTACTGAGCTGGGAGGCACAAGTTGTCGTGCCCAGCTGAACTCAGTTATTACAAAAAGGGAAAGCTGTCGGAGCCTTTTACAAACGAAACAAAATTGCCTAAAGTGCTAGGTGCCAATCAATGATGATCTCGGCTTCTGACCTAGCCAAGAAATCTTGTCTACTCTCTCCACCTATCTAATTGGTAATCGTATTTCTTTTTTGAATTCAATATGGTTGTGATAAGGAAACCCTTCACTGAGCCTGAAACTAAAAAACTTTATGGTGTTTGTCAAGAATATTCAATGTATAAAACAACGGTTTGAAGACCGGTGAATTCTGGCTCTCGGACCTTTTTCTATTCCAACTATAGTTGAGTTGCTTTTGTAAGACGAAAAGCTAACATTACATTAATTGCATTTCGGCTCGAAAGCGCTCACTCCGATATTTATTTTTCCGTACTTTCTTATTATTGGTCCATTCCTATACCAAGCAAGCTCAGTCCAAAGCTTGTTTGTTACGGCAACCAAGACATTTGAAATGGATAGTAATTTCTAAATCTTAAGCCTGTCAGCTTACAATGTATTTATCTTTATCAAAGCTAAGCTATTAAATGCTGAATACAAAAACAATTGCCAAATGCCATTTTAATTCTACTTTTATATATCCTTTTCTTTAATTTTTATTATCCTTTATATGAGTACTTATGCATGTGCGTGTATGTGTATTTGTGTGATTGTTTATTTTTATTATTTTTTCGTATGCACTCAAAATCCACATGACGATATAAAATTTAAAATGTAGAATTTTAATGTTGATCGTGTTGGTGGCATGAATATTTGAATGTTGCATATAAAAACAAAAAAGGAACGAAAGAAAGAGGAGAGTGTCACAATAACTATCAGTTGGTGTAATAGTAATGCTGATATGGCAATACTGAATAGCATAACACACACACACTCATAACTATATAATCAACAAACAACACAACACAACTCAACTGCATTTTAGGTAGCATCTACACCAATGTGCATGTGTGTGTATGTGTGTGTGACGAAGGTGTATTTGCTGCAACAGAGCAACTCATCGTTGTTGCTTGCACCATTTCATGCCATTACAATTCCGTCACTTTGAGAGCCTCATAAAAAGTGTTTTTAGTATGTTTAATGTTTATTTTATAGTTTAAGTTCGCATTTTGCTGCTCCTTTAGTTTTATTTGCGCACGTTGTATTGGCTTTTTTGGTGGTGATGGTGGCGGTCATAGTTGTCATTGTTGTTGCATGCAACATTGCACTGCTAAGTGCAACTACCGCTCGTTCGCCTTGTCATTTTTCTATTGTCTACACCTTTCGTCACCATCATTTCATTGTGGCATTGATATCTTGCTGCAAGCCAACAATATTTGTATGTAATTTGGTTAGTGGCCATCATTATATTTATAGCCAGCTGTAATTTTGTATGTTATTTTGTTTGTTTAAGAACGCGCTAGAAAGAAATGCTTTATACAGCAACCGGAGCCTCTGGTTGTAGCTAAAAGCCCAACCGCGTGCGCGGCTCAATTCTTGCCCATCAAAACTTAGTCCTTAAACTCATTTGGTGTTATTTCAGCTATGGAAGCGTGCTAACTGAAATCTTTGGCTAACCTCTAGCTATTTAGCTAAGCAAACGTTCGCCGGTTTCGCTCGAAGTTTATTTCCAATGTATCTGCTGATTATATGATGATAGAGGCGATCACTTACGCTGGTCATCTTATGAATAACACTGTCCGACGATCGATCGCCCACCTTTGTTATTTTTATTTTTTGATAGCTTACGATGAAGGTGTAACCTGAGTTCTCTATGTGTCCGTAGTAGTATAGGTAGTTCAGACTCTAGATGTTGCGTATTCTATTAGGATATATACGTAAGTAACTGTGTCCTGTCAGATTTTGTGTCAAATAGTTCTCAGGCTATCAATGCGGCCACTCCAAACATGACACCAACTCGGGGCACATTTACTTGGCCCACATTCTTGTAACACTGTACCTCTATTCCTGTTACCAACGTCGGACCCTTAATTGGCACCAGTTATCGCAAAACCACAATCGCCAATTCCCGTTTAATTTCTAGGTACCGCTTAATTTTTAGATGCCGGTTACTTTTAAGGTACTGGCTATTTTTGGGCTTTTAACCTTGAGGTTTGTTTTTTGGATATCTCTTACCTTTCAGAGCCCGTTTTTTTTACGAATCCTTTCACATTTCGCTATCGATTACTTCTTAGCTATATGTTACTTCTTTGTAACCGGAAGCTTTTTAGGTACCAGTTTACGTTTCAGGTACTGGTTACTTTTAATGTATAGGTTCCATTTTAGTTCGCAGTTGATTTTAAGGTACCTGTTTTGGGTGCCGGCTACTTTTTACTGTTACTACCAGTTACTATGTAGGCCCCGGTTATATTTACATAGATACCATCAGTTTTCTCGCTATCCGTTAATAGTTAATTTTATAGTTTAGGTAAAGGTTAATTTTTTGGTACCGATTACTTTTTAGGTTGAGGTTGCAGAGTAAATTTGAAATAGGTTACTCCTTAGGTACATCTTACAGGGTTAAAGGGCGAATTAATGGTGAATTATAACCATGAAGCCATAACCAGATTTCCATAAGGTAGGTTCGATCTGGTTATGGCTTTATGGCTATAAGTCACCATTATTTACTTATTGGGTATCAATGTTTGTTGGGTAGCAGTTAGTTTTAAAGTACCGACTTTTTAAACGGTTTTATTTAGGCTGACTTGACAGGCTGGCACGAATTTTGTAATTGAAATTTAAGTAACTTCCCGATAAGCTACAAGCTTGAAACTTTGAATATAGTTCAGAACCCGATGACGATGCAAGAATAAGGAAACAAATTGCCGCTAGGTGGCGCAAGGGTCGAGATATTCACAAAAATCGTATTTGCGGTCCGATTTGGCTCATATTTGGAACACATAATACATACAAGAATAGAAAGCGACCTATGAAAAAAATCGCCGCTAGGTGGCGCAAGGATCGAGATATTCACAAAATGGTATTTGTGGTCCGACATGGCTCATATTTGGAACACATAATACATACAAGAATAGAAAGCGACCTATGAAAAAAATCGCCGCTAGGTGGCGCAAGGATCGAGATATTCACAAAAATCGTATTTGCGGTCCGATTTGGCTCATATTTGGAACACATAATACATACAAGAATAGAAAGCGACCTATGAAAAAAATCGCCGCTAGGTGGCGCAAGGATCGAGATATTCACTAAAATCGTATTTGTAGTCCGATTTGGCTCATATTTGGAACACATAATACATACGAGAATAGAAAGCGGCATATGAAAAAAATCGCCGCTAGGAGGCGCAAAGATCGAAATATTCAAAAAAGTCGTATTTGTGGTCCGATTTGGTACATATTTGGAACACATAATACATACATGAATAGAAAGCGACCTATGATGTCCGATTTGGCTCATATTTGGAACAAATATTACACACCGTCCGGTAGAAATGACATCAAAATATTTCGGAGTTGGAGGAGGGACAAGCATACGTGGCGCAGAGTCAAGTAAAGTCTTTGGAAGGATTATGTATTGAGGAATTAGATTGTAACAAATTGTCAGGAAAGTCCTTGCAGTAATGAGTCACTAAATGAACTAAATAGATTGAGAAATAATAGGCAATTAAATAAAGACTAAAAACTTGCAAATACAATAATTAAAAAAAAAATTTAAGTTAAACGGTTTTATTGAAAACAATACTTACATGAAGTAATAATAATACTAAAAGCTAGAAAATAATTAGGTAAGTCCTAGGTACTAGTCATCACACTCCTCATCAATCTAGGGCGTTGTTTAGACAATTAAATAAGAGCGTTGGACGCGTAAATTTGTATTGATAGTCATATATAAGACCAACTGAAACCCAAATAACATTTTTAGAAATTTCACGCGTCCAACGCTTTTATTTAATTTTCTGATCAATGCCCTAGATTGATGAGGAGTGTGATGACTAGTACCTAGGACTTACCTAATTATTTTCTAGCTTTTAGTATTATTATTACTACATGTAAGTATTGTAAGATTCCAGAGTTTCTGGAATCAAGGCCCGGGAAAAGCTACATCAAAATCTTTGGAGATAAGTTTCTTTAAAACTTGCCAGCGAAAATGCAGCTCTTTGCAGATGGCGTTCGAAGTCTACATAAAATACGTAAAAAAAAATAGCACGAAGCAAATTGGAAGTGAAGCCCGGCGTAAACCAAGACATTTAATATACAGAATCCTTAATTTTTAAAATATTAAAAGTAAGCATTATTTATCCACCCATTCGTCTATCAATCTCCCTATGCGTCCGAAGATTCATGCTCACATGTTATACCTGCAATGACATGCAGTTAAATAGAGATTTGCGTGCTTCTGCTCACGAGAAAATGCAGGCTGTCGACGTAGAGCTAATTCAATCAGCAAAACAAAATTGGTGTGGCAATGCTTTAATAAGTAGGTTTCTCATCAGCTCTCGGTAGTGATCTCTTTGGAAAGGTAAAACGTACACTGATGCAATTCGGAGTGCATATTCCCCATTGAAAGAGGAGCTGCTATAGGGGAAAATACAAACATCGGCAGATAGCCACGCCTACTTTCCATATAAAAACTTAAAAATGAGTAATCAAAAATGAAAATAAATAAATGTAGGGCGCTATCACCTCCGAAGAAATTTTAGGCCGAGCTTCTCTTCCAATTTGCATCGTGCTCCCTTAGTTTTTTCTACAAATTGGCGGGATGCGATTTACTTGTCTTATGCCGACTCCGAACGGCATCCGTGAGGCAGATGAGTTTTCACTGAGAGCGTTTCATGGCAGAAAAACACTCGGAGTGCCTGCCAAAGGATGCCGCGAGACGACCTCACTTAGAACAATTTTCTTCCACGGCTGCCGCCGAAATTAAAAAATTAAATCGAGACAAAAAAAACCAATTAAAGAGCAGCACAACAGAAATCAGAAGAGAAGCTCGGCTAAAGAATTCTCGGAGGTATTTTGCGCCAAATTATTATTATTACTGAGTGAGAACGCTTCTTAAACTTAAGGACAGCCATTGTCAAATCCCACAACCGGGTATTTTTTGTCATAATACTTTTGATATAAAATTTCCTTACTCATTTTTTATTATATTTACTACTGCTATTGTTGTAGCTGGTTTTAATTCCATTTAATTTTATTACCTGTTGTTGCATTTTGTTTCTTTCTTTCTTCGGCATTTGTTTGCTCTATCCATTGGAATGTTTTATTTTTTTACCGCTGCACCAGCAAAGTTTACCGTCACGCACATTTTGCAACATTGGCAACATTACTCGCATAGCAACATGACGCAGAGTATGTGAATGTGTTTGTATTAGTTTGGCTGTGTGTGCTTATACGTGCGTGCTTGGGTGTGGTTTGGCTGATAGAATTGCAACATTTTATTTTTATTACATTAAGAAAGCGCAACAACAATAAAAAACCATAAAAATAATAAAAGCAAGAGCAATAAACAATAAAAATGTTTAAATAAGTAAGTAAGAATGTAAGAGTAAGTGCAATGCCGAACGATAGTGAGAGAGAGAGAGAACGAGACCGGGGAGCTGTACTAAAATATATAAACCAGGCAATATAATAGATCGTTGCAGTTAAGTTGCAACAAATGTTGCATTTGATTTAAATTACAGACTCAAGCTTTTACCTGCTGGCTACATCTCCAGTGATTTGCCATAAAGAACGTTCTAGCTACGGACAACAAACAGCAAATGGTTATGTCATAAAATATTTTCAAATCTTTAGATTTCATCTGCAACAAAAGGTAGGTGCTCTAACAGGCACGCTTAAGTGCAATCCTCATTCGCCTCAAATATGCGGCTCGAAGGTCATACGCGGGATATATTTATAAACCGAAACTTACAGGCATATTTTTCTTGCAGCGTTCTTCCTATAAGCGTGCAATTACTGGCGTATGCCGGCGACATTGATATGATCGGTTTAATTATCCGCGCCGTGATATTCTCCCGGCAAACGAAGATCATGCTCTCCAAGCCACTTATCGTACCCGTCCTGCTATATGGGGCAGAAGCATGAAACATGAAAACATCGGGAGCAAATTTTACGTACCTCTACGCGCTGGTGACGGCGAGGACCGAAGATGATTCAATGACAAGTTGTACAAGCTTTACGCTGGCATCAGCATAGTCCAGCGAATTAACACACAGCGGCTATACTAGGTTAGGTTAGGTTAAGAAGGCCTCCTCTTCCTGGCAGCTTCTGTAGAGGGAGCTTGTTGGTATTCGCCACCGTCGGAACATTGGTGCCATAGGTGTGATGACACCCGTATGTACCCTCACCGAGGATTTGTTCAGTTTGAGAAGGTAGCTGGTGCCTTTCTTATCCAATAATGGCTATAAGGACTTTGAGGCTTCGCAGTCAACCCTGTTGGTCCATAGCAAGTTCGTTGCTCTGTTCTCATATTCCTCGATTCTACCCAGGAGATAAACCAGTGGTGGTCGGACGGAGCTGTTGACTTCACTTTTGTCCAAATCGGTGCCTTCCATACCCATCTCATCGGCGAGTTTATTCCCTTCAATACCGCTGTGCCCAGGGATCCAACAAAGGGAGAGATTGAGATGACTTATATAAGCCAGCGAGACTCGAAACCTCCGCACGACATCCGATTTTATCATGTTGGACTCTAATGCCCTTAAGGCGGCTTGACTGTCAACAAAGATCGTTACGTCGGTATCGGAGACCACACTATCTTGAAGCAGCTTTGCTAATATATCTATGGCATAGAGCTCAGTCTGGATTACACTGCATGCGTCAGGAAGTCGGAATGATAGGCTTAACTGTAGATGTGTTGAGTACATCCCAGCTTCAGTTCCCTTTACCACTTTCAAGCCATCGGTGTAAAGACCCTGCCATTGCCTAGGCCTTCTTCCCATTCCTCCCTTGAAGGATATCTTACGTTTTGAACCTGGAAGTCCAAAACCTCTGTGATGTGGTCGGTTTTGGATGTTAGGTCAGTTATTATTCCGTTTAATTGACCCTTGGTCATGCCGTCTAGAATCGTCGCGTGTCCGTGCCCTCGCTGATTCCAAATGTTGGATTCTCTTAGTAGTAGAGCTCCTCTTGCGGCTAATCCCTGCACAAAGACTTGTATAGGCATCAAGTGAAAGGCTACATTTAGCGCTTCCTGAGGTGCGCTGCTCACGGCGCCTAACATTCCCAGGCATGCCAGCCTTCTTACCTTCCCATCCATCTGTGGATGACTGTTTTTGTCTAGCGCCTTCCACCATACCAGAGATCGATATGTTAGTATTGGTTGAATCGCTGTTCTGTACATGCCATGAATGACATATGGTGTCAGTCCCCAGTTCCGTCCAAAAGCCCTATTGCAGGTGTAGTATGCTGCTAGAGCTTTCTTTGATCTCATCTCGACGTTCCTATTCCAGCTTAATTTGGAATCGAGTTTAATTCCAAAATATTTGGCTTCCGAAGATAAGTTAAACGTTGTGCCATTTAGCCTTGGTAAGTTAAAGAGGCGTACGTTTATCTTTGTCGTGAACACGACAAGTTCGGTTTTTGTTGGGTTTATCCACAGCCCATTTTGCCTTGCCCGTCGCGGCTATGCAAGCGAAGCCATGTTATGTGAATGAAAGATACAAATACTTCGGCTAAGAAAGTCATTTTAATAGAGCCTACGGAAGCAGAGCAAGAGGGCGGCTAGCCACACCTCAGAAACAAAGTCTGGTTCCATTAAAATTTCTTTAGGGTTAGGCGTGCCATTTAAACGGTAAAGCACCAATTAAGTAAGTAAAAATTAAAAATTATGGGAACCGTATTCGGAAAAGAAGCTAGGCCCAACAATTTCTTGTTTGTATTTGAAAGTCAGTTTCTCTTAAGGAAATTCGTATTCGCATTCCACATTGCCATATTCAATATTAATGTGCATTTAATGATTTCAATTACAAAGTTGATACCTAGTAATAAATTACAATTTCGTATTGCAATGTATTTAGTTTGAGTATAGCAATAAAATATTTTCACGTTATGGGAGTTTAGGATTTAATTGCCTGTTTGACAGTTACATGTTGGCAATAACCTCCGAGTTTTTAGAACAAAACAGCCGAGCTAATGGACATATTTCCGCGTTCAAGTTTTAAAATGGGATATTTGAGACACAGAATGACATAGGGATATTCCTGGAGCACAATATGTTTAGCAAATATATTTAGTTAAAATATAGTGTTCACAGGAAGAAGCATCGTCAGTATTTAAAATAGTGTTGTACTTTATCTGCCATAAACCTGCTACCCTCTAAGTACCATTATACCGTCAAGTAATCTGTCGGTAGGTGGGTGGAGCACTAGGCTCTCTGTTGCTGGTTGCATTGGAATACTTTCGCAAGGCATACGATTAGCCGAAACTGAAACCCATATAAGTATGTGTATGCCAGTTTATTCCAGTCTTTGTTAACTTCATTTGTGTGTTGTCACGCCCTATTCATATAATAATCTACTTTTGTTTCAATAAAAGAAATATTTCTTTTCATCTGGTCACAGCTTCAATTTTTTATTGTTGTTGTTTTCCACATTTCGCAAACTTATCGCTGCGCAGTTTGAAATATTCAAGAGATCTTTTCTCCAATCCGTGACTCAGCAAGAATTATCTATGGAGGTAACAATCGTTCTCTCCGATGTTGTTTTGCAGGTGGGGAAGGTCTTGTCTCCATAACTTGTCTCAGCAGGGATCAACTCTGTAGGAATCTGCAGCGAAACGCACTATGTTCAAAGCAGCCCACTTGTTATTGCTTTCAACTGCAGCTCTTGGCAAGCTTCAGAACGCATTCTTAGCTGGTTCATTCGCAACTTCTGATTTATTTATTTAATAAAATATAGCTCAGCTTTAAGCGTTCTTGGTACAATTGTGGCTGCCAATTTCCCCGCTGTGCAACCGATTTGCATCAGCTCGGCGGTAGTTATTGAACTTGTAGTGCCAAGCTATCGGTTTGAGTGACTATTGAACTCTTTTCTGTAGGGTAAAGCTTTAAGCAAATGTCGACAAATCTTTATCTTCTACCGAGTAACAGCAGGATATGGCCCAAAGAGTCTGCCGCCCTCAAACTTACCAAATTATCCATCGTCATCAAACAGCAGCAAACTTCCGAACTTCCGCTTGATCAATATGACTAAACAATCATTACTTCGACTGCGAGAATTTCTAGTAAACGGAATCTTAAGGATTCCACACTTTCTCTATGTTCAGGGCCGCATTAACCCTCAACGGGGCAGTAGGCAACCATCAATTTGAGGGCCCTTTTTTCAAGTCCGTTTCCTTCTTTTTTAGATTAAAAAGTACAAACTTTTATCTTTCATATACATTTTATTGTCACAATGTAATAATATCACTAAATTTCATAAATTATGTAATCAATATTGATTTTGTTCAATAAATCTGACTCAATGCAAAGTATACCTAACACATCGAGTCGCTTTTGTCGCGTTGTAGCTCTTTCAGCAGCTTTGATTATTTTAAATTGCGCGAAAGATCGTTCGGCGGAACAATTTGTGATCATTAATGTTAAAAAAATCCGAAGATCTATTTCTGTATTAGGAAATAAATCGGCTAATTGATCTTACATTAGAATCTTATTCAAATGACTATGAGTTTTTTGTGCATCAGTGTATCTGGAGTTCATGTAACTTTGGAATTGTTTCATTTCAATGAAAAATTCTTTCAAATCTCTAGAACAAAAAATAACTAAGTTATTTATAGTCTCGTGGAGGTCTCCATCACTTGGATAAAAGTTGATGAGAAAAGCAAATCTCTCTGAAACCTCCATATTCTTTCACTGTGAAGATTGTTGATGATTTCGAGGAAAGCATTTGTCTTAAAATCATAGCGAAGCGAAACTGTTACTTCTGGAGCATTTCCGTCATTAGGTTATTTTTTTCTACGACGAGTACATTTTACGATTTCTGTATAACCTAAACCAGGTAATAATTGTATCGTTTTTTTCCTCGAAATCATTGAACTTTTGACGGAATGAAATTAAACTCTCTTCTAACAATCCGTAAAAAAAAACACATGTTTGCTAGTATGCTTTTTCACTTTGCAATGACTTACCCACTGAACACATAGCAGTCAAAATAAAGTTGATGGCTTCTACACCCTCTGTTCCAAAAATAACAGAAATAATTTCAAAATAAAAACAACCAATGGACATTTTGAGATAATTTTTTCTTATCTTTCAATATACTTCTTTGCACGCTAATACAATTTAGGAACCTTGTGTAGTTCGTCGGTCGTCGCCTTATGAATGCGGTCAATTGAGTTTTATTTATTTGAGTAAAAATTATTTTCAGTTCTGATACTATTTTTCTTTCACTCTCTAAAATGTTATGCTTGTAAGAAAATTTTAGAAGTCTTTTTCATTTTTCGGGGCCCCCCCAAAATCGTGGGCCCCAGGCAACTTCCTATTCTGACTACTTGTTAATCCGGCCCTCTCTATGTTGGCTTATTATCATCATCATCATCATAAATTGGCCTTTAGCTAGCGCTTCGCAAAAAGTCTCACCATCCCTGTTTCACGAAAACCGACTCCGATTGTGAGTACTGAGTGTGATCAAATCTTCCCCCACCGGCTTCTCCCAACTCAGTGGAAGTGTCCTTCAATTGTAACAAACACACGTGTCGAGAGAAATACTTTTTTGGCCGGAGAGTTTCCGTCCATTCGCATAATATGACTTCGCAAATCTTTGGGCTTTTTTTCGTTGCACCATCGCAAATTATAAATCTTCCAGAAAACTTTTCTCTCAATCACGTCAAGGGCGTCCCATCGTCTGACTGTTCACTGTACCGAACCATACATCAGGACAGGTATGATGAACGACTTGTGGAGCGTAAATTTTGTTAGTCTATATGACTTAAAAACTAAAAGCTCTCTAGGTTGTTTTCTCTACCAGCCATTCTAATTATAGAGGCTGATTTTAAATTAAAAAATTAGTGTTCTCGCCAACGTCCTAAGTGGAACTGGAATAAAACCATATCAGAAGATGTACTAAATCAAAGTTGGAAAATTATCGTGATACTACTAGTGCAAAATATTATTGGGCAAAAGCGGGGTTCCAAAAACCAAATTGATTTTGTGGTTTTACCAGCCGCCATTAGAAGAATATTAGCACACGGGGCGACAAAAGGTACGTTGTCCAACCCCTCATGGACAATATAATATCAAAGTAGAACCGCCAGCCTTCTGAAGGAATCAGGACCACAAAAAATTATTTCCATCTGAAGTACTTAAGCGTCGTTGCTGGGGTTCTCGCTTTAAGAGCGATGTTTCTCTCAAAAGGCAATTCAGTGTGTGCAAAACAAAAGTAATATAGTAAAGGCCAAAGTGAAACTTAAGCTCAAATCGCTTCCTTCGTCAGCGCTCTTCTCAATAAAACCTCTGAATTACTACACTGCAAAGGCTTTTCAAAGGCTTTCCTCTGGACTTACTTTGTTTTGTTGATTTTTTAATGGCGGTGTTTTCGAAAAATATTCTGAGATAGGGCGTTTTCGCAACAGTAGCCGAAATAGAACGGATGAGAACGAAAAATTGCACAACGACAAATTCTCATGGGGATTACGGAAAGGTCATTCAGAATTTTTCTAGCGATGATATCAATCAGTTTTTTCAGCACAGCGAAATTTGTGATTAATTCAACTGTCACGAGTAAGAAGTTCGAATGTTCAATTCCTGACATTATTTATATTTTCCAAATATTTTCTATTATTATTTTTTCGTTTTAACTTTCCACATATGCACTTTAATTGTACCAAAAGCACCAAAACCCCCTAATCTCGCAAAAAAATTCTACCTCTCTTACTTAAATTAATATTTAACATCTCATCTGTAGTTCATTCAATGAGCAAAGAAAAAAATTACAAATGCATTAATCCATTTAAATATTTCCACCCTTCGAATACTAAATTTGTATTTAGATTAGCGTATGCCTGCCCATGTAGTTGAACACATATACCTACATACATGTACTGTATTTGCAGGGATGTGTGCATTTTGCATTAAACATTTTACTCATTTCAGCGCCTCATTTCATGTCAATTAGTTTTGTTCTTTATTTTTCTTGCAACTAATAGAAATGGACAGGAAACATGTCATAAAATCATTCAAATCATTTTGCCTTAATTAAAGTCACAACAAGACCAACGAATAATAAGAATAATAACAACAAAAACAAATTGCGCGAAAAAGGCATTTATTTGTGTATGAATTGTGTGCATAAATTGCATGCGACAAGTAAAATAGTTGAATAGACAACAACAATAATAGCAATAAGCATACCTAATTAAATAAAATAAACCAACAGTTACATTAAACACGATTTACCACCACACCGACATCACTACCCCTATTACCACCCCCATCAATAGTGAACAATCGATTTAGCGCAAGCAGTCATACGGAGGCGCAGCCGAAAACGTTAGGCGAGCAAACAAATTCAGTGGCATGTACGGAGGTTTTCATATTTGCGCTCATATTTGCTGGTATTTTTTTTAGATTTCTTTTTATAGGGATTTAATTATATATTTTTTTATACTCAGCTGTGCTTGTACACAGGGTATTATAACTTTGATTGGATAACGGTTGGTTGTACAGGTATAAAGGAATCGTGATAGATATAGACATCCATATATCAAAATCATCAGTATCGAAAACAAATTTGACTAAGCCATGTCTGTCCATCTGTGCTTCCGTTAACACGATAATTTGAGCAAATATTTACACCAAATTAGGTTTATGGGCTTATCTGGACCCAGAATAGATTGGTGGTGAAAATGCGCGAAATGGGACGATAACCACGCCCACTTTTTCGATAACGAAAATGTATAAAAATAGAAAAAAATGGGACAATTTAAAAATGAATACAGGTAGCTGATGAAATTTGGTAGGTGGATTGGTTTTATGACGCGAAACATGAATTACAAAAATTTTGTAAATATGGGCGTGGCACCAGCCCCATTTAGAGGAAGAAAATATGGAAGTTTAACAAGCCGTAAATCAAGTATTTAAAGATATAACATTGAAATTTTCCAGAGCCACTATCCTTCCAAAATTGTATAGACTAAGTGAAGATAATTTAAAATCGGTTGAAGACTATGTCCACCTTTCCTAGATGTCTAACCCTAACAAAGTTTGCAATAACTCTATAGTATTTAACTACAGTTGACTGATATTCTAACTCAGTAGTGGTATGGTTGAGCTAAGAACAAAACTTGAACAAATTTTGAAAATGGCTGTTTCGGTTACTCTTTCCAAAATACTTTTATTGCCATAAGTCGAACAAAAATCTCCCAATCCAAACGAAATTTGGCATAAACATATTCTTATACTCAGCTGAGCAGAGCTCACAGAGTATATTAATTTTGTTCGCATAACGGTAATCCGTAACGGCATAAATTAAGCGAGCTAGATATAGACTTCTATATATCAAAATGATCTGGGCGAAAAAAGAAATGCATTTAGCCATGTCCGTCCGTCCGTCCGTAAACACGATAACTTAAAATCGGACTATAACCACACCCACTTTTTCGATATTGAAAATTTCGAAAAACGGAAAAAGTGCGATAATTCATTACCAAGAAGGAATAAAGCGATTAAATTTGGTAGGTGGGTCTCTTATGACAGAGAATAGAAAATTAGTAAAATTGTGGACAATGGGCGTGGCACCGCCCACTTTTAAAAGAAGGTAATTTAAATGTTTTTCAAGCTGTAATTTGGCAGTCGTTGAGGATATCATGATGACTGTGCTAAATAAAAATTGGCAAAATCGATTGACGAACACGCCCACTTTAAAAAAAAATATTAAAAGTAAAATTTAAAAAAAAAATTTAATATCCTTACATTGTATAAGTAAATTATGTCAACATTCAACTCCAGTAATTATATGGCGCAACAAAATACAAAAATAAAAGAAAATTGAGTATTCAATTATTATAAGCCGGTGTTAAGCTCATGAATTCTTAAATTATTAAGCATCGAAGCTTTATATTTTTAGACAAAAATGTAGTCCAACAAAGCTGCATACTCCAAAAAATTCTAAAACTGTAAATAAATATTTCGAAACTTTTGTAAAAATTAAGAATTAAGTTGACGAACATAAGAATATACTGCTACATAGTTATTTCGTGTTAGCTACTTTACAACTATACAAATATATATATATTGATTCGTTATTTTGAAGGTTGCTGTTGTATGGGGCCCAGTGCCTGTAACATGAAAAGGACATCAGCAAAATAATTTATATCTTAGGTCGCTCTCGACGGAGATTGGCAGTTTGTATGTATTTCAGCAATGAAAAGCTTCTAAGTCGTCGCAGATGTCGTTGTCTCTGGGACCCACTAAACAAAAAAATAACAAGGCAACATAACTGAAATTACTTTTCTAGGCTTTGATCTTCTCGCATGAATATCGCTTCACATTATAGTTAATAGCATTTACACATCAAGAAACGACGATCCCTCTAGGCATCCAAATATATAATCGCTTGACACAGCCCCGAGTTCTAGTCTAATAAGTTGATACTTTGGTTAGCACATTGATAGATTCGGCATTTAAGAATAAAAAAAAGAAAGAATACAGGAGTTTAATCTGGAAAAGTATGGCGAGACCCTCCACCTCAACCGTAAACCATCATCATTATAATTTATTAATTGGCGCTTAACCGGCTAGGTAATTTTGGCCGTTGCATCAAAAAGTTAAGCCAGCTATCCTTATTTTACGATAACTGAAGAATAATTCTGCCTCGCCCTGCCGCTACTAGCTTACTGCAGATATCCACATCCTGCTTTCAAATTAGGATGTCGTTAGAAAAAAGTTTTAAGCCGGAGCGTCTGCTTTTATTTGCCCTTAAACTTGTATACTTTGCACTACATTCATGCCGGCATAAAGCTCGTACATCTATGATAAACACTGCTGTCAACATGGACAGCGCCACAAATATTTCAGTGAGCTCCTTTTGCTTATACTGAAAGCGTCATTCCATCGATACAGCACATTATACCGATTTATCGGGACAAGTATGAAGTGAGGCTCATAGAGCATAACCTTTGATCGTGGAGAGACGATTTTTAACAGCCAAATATTTTAACAACTCAGTCAATTGGATTTGTAAACTGACATTGTTTAAAGATAGACGAAGCCTATTTCCAGATTAACGTAACCTATACGATTCTTCAATGGATGAAAGCAACTCTATACTTAAAGGACTACATGCTGTGCACTTTATCTCATTCTCCCTAGCGCCCTCCCTTTTTTCTTCGTTTCCCTTTCCTTTTAACAATTCCTTTAACGTCTCGATTTCACTCTCTCCCTTCCTTTTCTCTCACCTCCACTCTCAATATCTTGCTCTCTGTCTCTCTTTCTCTTTCTTTCTCTATCTCTCGCGCTCTCTCTTACCTTCCTATAGCTCTCCTTACACTTCTCCGTCGCCCTTTTCTCGCTGTTTTATTTTTGCTTTCATACGTGTATAGGAAAAAAGACATTTCTATCAATCTTGCAGAATTTATCCAGTAATACTGTCCACTTCGTCTTATTCTCCCTCCTCCTTCTCTCTATCTCCCTCTCTTTCTGTATCCCTCCCTCTCTCTCGTTCTCTTCTTATCCTTCACTATCGCCCTCTCCTCTCCCTTTTACTTCTCTCTTTCACTCTACCATTTTAATAAATTGTGTCTCTTATTGCGACACCTTCTTTCATTACCAATTTGGTCTTGTTAATATTACTCTCCGGTTAGAACCGGATGTCAAGTAAGAATATTAAAACTATTTCAGCAATAATATAAAAATCCATATGAATATCTAATAAAAACCAAAAAAAAACCGCATATTAAAAATAAATTCTGTTATATGATCTCACATTTATAAATATCGTAATTTCTATGTATAATTTGTAAAGATGTGTAATAAAATTCCAACGCTGCCAATGCAATGAGGCACTTTATACTTTTAATTACATTTTTTAAATCATAAAATACATTTTATTGCTGCCATAATAATAATTAAGCGAAAAATATACCAAATGATAGCTTTGATGATTTCATTTGAAGTGTGCGCATGATTTATTTTTACATTTTTATAACAATTAAATGTACATAAATTAATAAACAATAAAAAATGCAACAATGTTATTTCATTTTTAGAAAAATTTATATTACAGCGCAAAGAGAAACCTAATAAGTGGATTACATGATTCGACCGTGAAAATACACTTTAAACGGGATACATACTAAGTTGTACACTCAGAGAAAAAATCGTTCTAAATCGAACCAAACAAGTCTAAAGCCAAGAATATTCAACGATGAAAGTCTGTTAAGTTGGTTTTTTCGTGCTCCTTTTTAATTTTTCTTACAAATTGGCGGGACGTGACCTACTTGTTTTATGCCGACTCCGAACGGCATCTGCAAGGCATATGAGTTTTCACTGAGAGCATTTCATGGCAAAAATATACTCGGAGCGCTTGACGAACACTGCCGAGGGGCGACCCCGCTTAGAAAATGTTTCTTCTAATTGAAAAAGCTTGTTTCTAAAATTTTTATGTTGCTTTGCTAGGGGTGTGAAACCAGGGTCTTCGGTGTGGTAGGCGGAGCACGCTACCATCACAACTCGGTCGAATTAACCATAATACGATCAATTTCGCCGAATCTCCGTTAAGTCAAGAACAACAGAACCGATTTGTTGATTTTACTATCACCATTTCTTTCAGTGTAAAGAAACAGGTTTCGCCATGTGTAGGTGAGGTTGACAATAGGGTTTGAGGAGCTATATATTGCGCTGCCAACCCCTTGAAAGGGTTGCGCTACACAACCCCTTGAAGGAATTAAGTATTTACAATGGGGATATCTCCGATGGGTATATTCTAAGCCCCTAATCTGCTGCGGGCAGAAATACACTAGGGGTGTTTGCCGATGGGCAACTCCGCTAAAAAAATCATTTTTCTAATTGAAAACAATTTTTTCTAAATTTTCGATCTTGCTTTGAAAATCCTTGCTTAAAAATCCATAAAAGGTTTGATTTGACAAAAAGAAACATTTAGTTTTTCTATTTAAGAAAAAAATTGTTAAAAAATGCAAAATATATTTTTTTTTCAAAAAAACATTTTTCAATATTTTTATTTGACATTTTTTCCAATATCCGATTTCGATTTTTATCACATCCCTATAATTGGTAAGTCCAGCCTTAATCGTTGCGGAGAAATATGAATTTGAAACAACTTTTTCAAGTTTACCCCATAGTGCGGCCCTCCATCGTAGTCTCAATATCCCAGTAAGAATAATACTGGATAATTCAAAACGGACTCACATGACTTTAACCTTGGTTAGGAGCCTTACATTAGACTTGGTTAATTTTGTGGGAAATTCGGGAAAAATATAATCCCCTCCGCAAAGAGAGCACGCTCTCTCAATATTTGTGATGTTTTCTTTCATTTCCATTTATAATATTTTGGATAGCAGTTTGTGTGTGAAAAGCTGAAATTAAGTTCAGTGATGGTAGATTTAAGAAAGCAATTTTTTTCTGAGTGTAAGTCTACTCAAAGCACAAGGACTGTATAATTAAATAAGCACTCAAAATCTGAATCCCTTTTCCTAGTCTGAAGTAGAAATTCAATGGAGAATCTTTCTTACTTAGAAATGACACTTTGGACTGGGTAATCAATTCAAACTTTGAGTAATCTGTTGACAAAAGCTCCACAACTCTCAATCAGACCTGTCTTTATATGTGAATTCCATCATATTGTGTACCATGTGCCAATAAGATTTGTTAGGCATCATAGAAAAGAGTACCCTGCAAAAATCGCGAGTACTCCATGCATGCATGTATGGAGTACTCGCTATGGACCAACCGAGTGCTCCAAAATTAATCACAATTCATACAAAAAATATGGTCCAATTAACCTTGCGATGTCCTAGGACCGGACCATATACTCCAGCTCCGCATTACATCAGAGTAATCCATGGAGTACCCACAGCCCAATAAACATCGTGTAGTGATTACAATCGTTAAAAACGAGCAAAGATCGGCTCACAATATGTTCGTGTAGAAACATGAGTTCCCTGCAAAAATCGCGAGTACTCCATGCATGCATGTATGGAGTACTCGCTATGGACCAAGCGAGTGCTCCAAAATTAACCACAATTCATACAAAAAATATGGTCCAATTAACATTGCGATGTCCTAGGACCCGACCATATACTCCAGCTCCGCATTACACCCACAGTCCAATAAACATCGTGTAGTGATTAAATAAAATAAATGTAAGGCGCGATAACCTCCGAAGAGATCTAAGGCCGAGCTTCTCTTCCAATTTGCGTCGTGCTCCTCTTGATTTTCCCTATAAATTGGCCGGACGGGACCTACATGCTTTATGCCGACTCCGAACGGCATCTGCAAGGCAGATGAGTTTTCACTGAGAGCTTTTCATGGCAGAAATACACCCGGAGCGCTTGCCAAACACTGCCGAGGGGCGACCCCGCTTAGAAAAATTTTCCTCTAATTGAAAAACCTTATTTCTAAAATTTTGATGTTGCTTTGCCCGGGAGTTGAACCCAGGGCATACGGTGTGATAGGCGGAGCATGCTACCATCACACCACGGTGGCCGCCGTGTAGTGATTACATGATCGGCTTACAACATGTTCGTGTAGAAACATAAGTTGGTAAGTACTCCAGTGGACCACATGGTCCAACGATTTTTGCAGGGTTGGTCCATTGCTGCATTACAGTGGAGTATAATGGTAAGTACTCCAGTGGACCACATGATCCAACGATTTTTGCAGGGTAGACCTTCATTCGGTTAAGAACAAGTGGATGCAAACTTGATTTTCCTTGCTGCCTATGCATTCCTTTCGTAAAATGCGACTAAAATCGTTGTTAGCCAGACTATAGTACTGAAGGGTACTCTACTGATCACCCGTAATAATAGGTTAAACTGGCTGATCTGTAAAACCCTAATTGAATGTGTCTATAATGTTGATTGTAGTAACAAGTTTTAGTATGTATGTATGGCTGATTTCTTATCAAAACCGCGAAAGTAATCGATTACAGTTATTGACTACAGGCATAACCACAAGGTTTGGTTTGCGCAACATCTGACATCAACCGCTCCGTACCGAGCCAGGAAATAATAAACGATTCCATTTTAGTATAATATCATTTTACGAAGAAGAATAATATGCTGCTACCCCAACATCTACGTTCTACCACCTGAATACCATAGTATGAGGGTTACAATTTTCCAGTGCGAAAACAATAAATTAGGGTCGAGCAAGTGCGGGGTAAAACTAGAAAGATTAACTTACGATAGACTAGACGTTGTATCTCTTGGTGTTACTAACTGCCTTGTTCAATTAAACTCTCCCAATATCGACTAGACCTTGGTCGGTTAAGCACCAATTAACGCGAAGACGAAAAAGTGCAGTTGAATGGACGATATGTTCATAACTTAGGGGATACTTACAATATTCATACTAATTAAAAACAAGTAAGGAAGGCTAAGTTCGGGTGTAACCGAACATTACATACTCAGTTGAGAGCTGTGGAGACAAAGTAAGGGAAATCACCATGTTGTAAAAGGAACCTAGGGTAACCCTGGAATGTGTTTGTATGACATGTGTATCAAATGGAAGGTATTAAAGAGTATTTTAAGAGGAAGTGGGCCATAGATCTATAGATGGACGCCATTTAGGGATATCGCCATAACGGTGGACCAGGCCTGACTCGAGAATTTGTTTGTATGATATGGGTATCAAATGAAATGTGTTAATGATAATTTTAAAAGGGAGTGGGCCTAAGTTCTATAGGTGGACGTCTTTTCGAGATATCGACATAAAGGTGGACCAGGGGTGACTCTAGAATTTGTTTGTACTATATGGGTATCAAATGAAAGGTGTTAATGAGTATTTTAAAAGGGAGTGGGCCTTAGTTCTATAGGTGGACGCCTTTTCGGAATATCGTTATAAAAGTGGACCTGGGTTGACTCTAGAACGCGTTTGTACAATATGGGTGTCAAACGAAAAGTGTAATAAGTTTTTTAAAAAGGAGTGGCCTTTGTTCTATGGGTGGACGCCTTTTCGGGATATCGCCATAAACGTGGACCAGGAGTGACTCTAGAATTTGGTTGTACGATATGGGTATCAAATGAAAGGTGCTAATGAGTATTTTAAAAGGGTGTGGGCCTTAGTTCTATAGGTGGGCGCCTTTTCGAGATATCGCCATAAAGGTGGACCAGGGGTGACTCTAGAATTTGTTTGTACGATATGGGTATCAAATGAAAGGTGTTAATGACTATTTTAAAAGGGCGTGGGTCTTAGTTCTATAGGTGGACGCCTTTTCGAGATATCTCCATAAAGGTAGACCAGGGGTGACTCTAGAATTTGTTTGTACGATATGAGTATCAAATGAAAGGTGCTAATGAGTATTTTAAAAGGGTGTGGGCCTTAGTTCTATAGGTGGGCGCCTTTTCGAGATATCGCCATAAAGGTGGACCAGGGGTGACTCTAGAATTTGTTTGTACGATATGGGTATCAAATGAAAGGTGTTAATGACTATTTTAAAAGGGCGTGGGTCTTAGTTCTATAGGTGGACGCCTTTTCGAGATATCTCCATAAAGGTAGACCAGGGGTGACTCTAGAATTTGTTTGTACGATATGGGTATCAAATTAAAGGTATTAATGAGGGTTTTAAGAGGGAGTGGCCCTTAGTTGTATATGTGAAGTCGTTTTCGAGATATCTACCAAAATGTGGACCAAGGTGATCCAGAACATCATCTGTCGGGTACCGCTAGTTTATTTATATATGTAATACCACGTACAGTATTCCTTCCAAGATTCCAAGGGCTTTTGATTTCGCCCTGCAAAACTTTTTCATTTTCTTCTACTTAATATGGTAGGTGTCACACCCATTTTACCAAGTTTTTTTCTAAAGTTATATTTTGCGTCAATGGACCAATACAATTACCATGTTTCATCCATTTTTTCGTATATGGTGTATAATTATGGCATTTTTTTCATTTTTGTAATTTTCGATATCGAAAAAGTGGGCGTGGTCATAGTCGGATTTCGGCCATTTTTTATACCAATACAAAGTGAGCTCAGATAAGTACGTGAAGTGAGTTTAGTAAAGATATATCGATTTTTGCTCAAGTTATCGTGTTAACGGCCGAGCGGAAGGACAGACGGCCGACTGTGTATAAAAACTGGGCGTGGCTTCAACCGATTTCGCCCTTTTTCACAGAAAACAGTTATCGTCCTAGAAGCTAAGCCTCTACCAAATTTCACAAGGATTGGTTAATTTTTGTTCCACTTATGGCATTACAAGCATCCTAGACAAATTAAATGAAAAAGGGCGAAGCCACACCCATTTTGAAATTTTCTTTTATTTTTGTATTTTTTTGCACCATATTATTACTGGAGTTGAATGTTGGCATAATTTACTTATATGCTGTAAAGATATTAACTTTTCTTTTAAAATTTGAATTTAAAAAAAATTTTTTTTAAAAAGTGGGCGTGGTCGTTCTCCGATTTTGCTAATTTTTATTAAGCAGACATAAAGTAATAAGAGTAACGTTCCTGCCAAATTTCATCATGATATCTTCAACGACTGCCAAATTATAGCTTGAAAAACTTCTAAATTACCTTCATTTAAAAGTGGGCGGTGCTACGCCCATTGTCCAAAATTTTACTAGTCTTCTATTCTGCGTCATAAGCTCAACTCAGCTACCAAGTTTCATCGCTTAATGCATATTTGGTAATGAATTATCGCACTTTTTCGATTTTTCGAAATTTTCGATATCGAAAAAGTGGGCGTGGTTATAGTCCGATATCGTTCATTTTAAATAGCGATCTAGGATGAGTGCCCAGGAACCTACGTACCAAATTTCATCAAGATACCTCAAAAGTTACTCAAGTTATCGTGTTAAAGGACAGACGGACGGACGGACGGACATGGCTCAATCGAATTTTTTTTTCGATACTGATGATTTTGATATATGGAAGTCTATATCTATCTCGATTCCTTTATACCTGGACAACCAACCGTTATGCAATCAAAGTTAATATACTCTGTGAGCTCTGCTCAACTGAGTATAATAAATATATGATGAACATTATGGTGCACCTTATTAGGAAGGAAATAACAAAATAACGCAATGACTAAGGGACATATTCATACCTTTTCAAGGATTTAGACCGAAAAGGAAGGGAAATTAATGGAAAGGAAAGGAGAAAAGAGGAAAGGAAGAGTGCAGATGAGTACCGAATTTTTTAACAAATTGTTTTAGTTTTGCTATCGATAAATAAGGTTATCGATGGGCTGCCGATTTTTTATCAATGAGTTACAAACTCGTTTTCGATTTATTATCGAAAAGCTAACGACTATTCATAATGGTTATCGTTATGTTGTCTGATAGATTTTTGGTCGACTTGTTATCGGCGTGTTACGAAATTGTTTTCGGAGGTATATACGAGTTATAGATTTTCTATGGAACTGCTACGAATTTTCTGTCGACAAATACGGTTATCGGTAAAAAATGTATCAAAAAGTTCTCGAACTTTTATCGACAAGCTAGCGATTTTTATCGAAGTGTTTCTTTTTGTTATCGGCGTGTTATCGATTTTCTAACGAAGACTCATCGGTTTTTTTAGAACATATACCGATAAAACTACATCTGCAATACGTCGATAACAAACCAATAACAAGCCAATTTCACGCTTTTAACAAGCCGATAACTTGACAATATAAATCATCGATAAAAAACAAAACCATGGCGGTCTTGGTCTTTGCCAAAAAGAAACCGACGAAGGCTCACATCCTAATGTGCATATTAAACATACTTACAGATATTTGTAGCTTCATTTGAATAATTACATATTTTTACAATAATATTTTTTACCATTAATGATGTTGGTCGGTCGGTTCATTGGTTAGCAGCTCTTAAGGATCCACGTTGTTTCGACGATGCGGCAATGGTGGTGGTGCCGATGGTTAAGTGATTTTTTGTTTACCATATTAAAATGTAAACATAAAATTTATGTCAAATGTCAGCTTGACACGAAATATTTATTTGCGAACATGTGCATGAGTATACACAAACATACATATGTACACACATAAATATACATTTCATCATAAAAATATGAACTTATTCATTGGCAGGAATATATTTATTTATTGATATATTTATTTGTATGTCATTCACATATACATATATAAATAGATACATATAAATGCATGTATGTCCGCATATGAGCGTAGCCACGGTCTGTGAATAAGTTGCGATTCAGAAGCAATCATTATGGCCAAATAAAGACAGCCAGCCAGGCGGCAGGTAAAAGCGCACATATACACCCACTAACAAATGGCGCATAAGCATGGCGCTGCCAGACGAACGACACTGGGCGTATGTCTGGCAGGTGCCAGACATTGTCGCAGCAGACCAGTTATAAAGAGACTCAGTAAATATTGTACAATAATATACGATTGACGTGTTTAATTATTTATTTTAATTCGTACAAAACAAAATATTTAATAACAAGAACATTGTTAAGCAATTGAATGAACTGGGGTAGCAGTTAAATAATAAATGTAAGGCGCGATAACCTCCGAAAAGATCTAAGGCCGAGCTTCTCTTCCAATTTGCGTCGTGCTCCTCTTGATTTTCCCTACAAATTGGCAGGACGGGACCTACATGTGTTATGCTGAATCCGAACGGCATCTGCAAGGCAGATGAGTTTTCACTGAGAGATTTTCATGGCAGAAATACACCCGGAGCGCTTGCCAAACACTGCAGAGGGGCGACCCCGCTTAGAAAAATTGTCTTCTAATTGAAAAACCTTATTTCTAAAATTTTGATGTTGCTTTGTCCGGGGTGCGAACCCAGGGCATACGGTGTGATAGGCGGAGCACGCTACCATCACACCACGGTGGCCGCCAGGTGGGGTAGCAGTTGCGATATATAATAATATCGAATATTTAAAAAAAAATTGATTGCCTATCTAAATATATATTGACTATTTATCCATATACAGCACCAATAGCCTTGTAGCAAGTAATCTTTAAAATAAGGTATAAGGCGAGGCGGCATTTCAGCCGAAGCCATTAAAAACAAGTAATGAAGGCTAAGTTCGGGTGTAACCGAACATTACATACTCAGCTGAGAGCTTTGGAGACAAAATAAAGGAAAATCACCATTTAGCAAAATTAACCTAGGGTAACCCTGGAATGTGTGTTGTACGATATGGGTATCAAATGAAAGGTGTTAATGAGTATTTTAAAAGGGAGTGAGCCTTAGTGCTATAGGTGGACGCCTTTTTGAGACATCGCCATAAGGGTGGACCAGGGGTGACTCTATAATGTGTTTGTACGATATGGGTAGGGTTGCCAGATTTTTATTTCGGCTTCCCGGGCCAAACCTCAAATTTGAGCCATATTCCCGGGATTTTTAAAAATTTCCCGGGACATTTAAAAAATAGGAAACATCTATATATTTGTATGGGTTGCTCATTTCGGCGAAATAATTTTTAGATAGAATTAAACTTTTTAAACTCATTTATTTATAACAAATATTTTTATGAAACAGGCTAATAATTAATACGTTTTCTGTGTTTAATGCGAATTCAATATTCTATGGATTCATTTTGCTGACGTTATTTTAAAACACAACACTTCCCCATGCAAAATGAATATTTAGGTGTGCGATATGTCAAACATTGACAATATTCAGAACCACAGTAGGGATGAATTTTTCTTCTTTACAGAGTTGCATGCAATATGCTAATGACCTGAATACAATCGAAACCGCAAATATGGCCATGTTTCTTAGCAGGTTATAATTTATTAATTTTGATATTGTGAAAATGCCGGGACATAGCATTTCCCGGCGGGAGACTTTAAAATTTGTGAAAAATACGGGATGTCCCGGCCAACACGGGACATTTGGCAACATTAGATATGGGTATCAAATTAAAGGTATTAATAAGGGTTTTAAAAGGGAGTGGCCCTTAGTTGTATATGTGAAGACGTTTTCGAGATATCGACCAAAATGTGGACCAGGGTGACCCAGAACATCATCTGTCGGGTACCGCTACTTTATTTATATATGTAATACCACGAAAAGTATTATTGCCAAGATTCCAAGGGCTTTTAATTTTACCATGCAGAACTTTTTCATTTTCTTCTACTTAATATGGTAGGTGTCACACCCATTTTACAGTTTTTTCTAAGTTATATTTTGCGTCAATAAACCAATCCAATTACCATGTTTCATCTCTTTTTTCATATTTGGTATAGAATTATGGCATTTTTTCATTTTTCGTAATTTTCGACATCGAAAAAGTGGGCGTGGTCATAGTCGAATTTCGGCCATTTTTTATACCAATACAAAGTGAGTTCAGGTAAGTACGTGAACTGAGTTTAGTAAAGATATATCGATTTTTGCTCAAGTTATCGTGTTAACGGCCGAGCGGAAGGACAGACGGTGGACTGTGTATAAAAACTGGGCGTGGCTGTAGCCGATTTCGCCCACTTTCACAGAAAACAGTTATCGTCATAGAATCTATGCCGCTACCTAATTTCACAAGGATTGCTAAATTTTTTTTGACTTATGGCATTAAAAGTTTTTTAGACGAATTAAATGAAAGAGGGCGGAGCCACGCCCATTTTTGAAAATTTCTTTTATTTTTTTATTTTGTTGCACCATATCATTACTGGAGTTGAATATTGACATAATTTACTTATATACTCTAAAGATATTAAATTTTTTGTTAAAATTTTACTTAAAAAATTTTTTTTTTAAAGTGGCCGTGTTCGTAATCCGATTTTGTTAATTTTTACTTAGCACACATATAGTAATAGGAGTAACGTTCCTGCCAAATTTCATCCTCATATCTTCAACGACTTCCAAATTACAGCTTGCAAAACTTTGAAATTACCTTCTTTTAAATGTGGGCGGTGCCACGCCCATTGTCCAAAATTTTACAAATTTTATATTCTGCGTCATAAGGTCAACCCACCTACCAAGTTTCATCGCTTTAGCCGTCTTTAGTAATGAATTATCGCGCTTTTTCGGTTTTTCGAAATTTTCAGTATCGAAAAAGTCACCCCCACTTAATGGTCCGATTTCGTTCATTTTAAATAGCGATCTGAGATGAGTGCCCAGGAACCTACATACCAAATTTTATCAAGATTCCTCAAAAGTTACTCAAGTTATCGTGTTTACGGACGGACGGACATGGCTCGTCTGGTCTATCTCGATTATTCTATGCCGTTACGGATTACCGTTATGCGAACAAAGTTAATATACTCTGTGAGCTCTGCTCAGCTGAGTATAAAAATATATAATATCAAGAACATTGTTAAGCAATCGAATGCACTGGGGTAGCAGTTGCGATATATAATAGTATCGAATATTTAAGAAAAATTGATTGCCGAACTCAATTCATATCGACTATTTATCCAAATACGGCACCAGAAACCTTGTAGCAAGTAATCTTTAAAATAAGGTCTAAGGCGAGGCGGCATTTCAGCAGAAGCCATTAAAAAAAATTGCACCCAGTGGTACGCTGAATTTGTATAAGGAAAGGAGAGGAAAAACAAAACCGAAACTGAATCCGGAACCTACACCGGACGGCGTTGTGAAATTGCAAACAACTTGAAATCAATAACAATCTTTACCGATGAGTTATCGATGGGATTCAAGGGTTAATAAGCGTAAACAAAGCTTTATGGCTTCAAAGCTTATGCAACCCAATTTCAACCTCACCTACGCGAAGGGAATCTTGTTACATATATAAATGTATCATACACATGTTTTAGCCGGCGAGCCTGTGGCGACCCCACGTTCCTCATGGAAGTAGGGGTGGCGGCGGTATGGCCTAGAAGATTTAATGTGGTTATATTAATCGTTCTCCAAATGGTCAGGCTAGTACTTTAATGGTGCTTTGCTACCGGAACGTACCGGATCTATATCCCGCAAAGGACCATCAACATAGATAACAATCCCCAACATCTTCGGGGAGTGTCTTTATCGTTAATACAACAACAGCAACAACAACGAGTTATCAGTTTGTTCTCAACGAGTTATGGGCGTAGTATCCTAATAATTCCTTTCGGCTTGAGATACATATTTGTTATCGGCAGCTTATCCATTATAATATAAACGAGTGATTGATTTGTTTTCAATTTCATTTTTTAACGATACCAAATGTTAAAAAAAATTTCGAAAATTTATCAATTTTTAATTAAACAAGTAAGGAAGGCTAAGTTCGGGTGTAACCGAACATTACATACTCAGTTGACAGCTATGGAGACAAAATAAGGAAAATCACCATGTAGAAAATGAACCTAGGGTAACCTTGGAATGTGGTTGTATGACATGTGTATCAAATGGAAGGTATTAAAGAGTATTTTAAGAGAGAGTAGGCCATAGTTCTATGGATGGACGCCATTTAGGGATATCGACATAAAGGTGGACCAGGGCTGACTCTAGAATTTTTTTGTACGATATGGGTAAGATTAAAGGTGTTACTGAGCATTTTAAGAGGGAGTGGGCCTTAGTTCTATATGTAGACGCCTTTTCGAGATGTCGCCATTAAGGTGGACCAGGGGTGACTCTAGAATGTGTTTGTACGATATGGGTATCAAATGAAAGGTGGTAATGAGTATTTTAAAAGGGAATGGGCTTTAGTTCTATAGGTGTTACTGAGCATTTTAAGAGGGAGTGGGCATTAGGTTTATAGGTGGACGCCTTTTTGAGATATCGCCATTAGGGTGGGCCAGGGGTGACTCTAGAATTTGTTTGTACGATATGGATATCAAATTAAAGGTATTAATGAGGATTTTAAAAGCGAGTGGCCCTTAGATGTATATGTGAAGGCGTTCTCGCGATATCGACCAAAATGTGGACCAGGTGATCCAGAAAACCATCTGTCGGGTACTGCTAATTTATTTATATATGCAATACCACTAACAGTATTCCTGCCAAGATTCCAAGGGCTGTTCATTTCGCCTTGTAGAACTTTTTCATTTTCTTCTACCTAATATGGTAGGTGTCACCCCCATTTTACAAAGTTTTTTCCAAAGTTATATTTTGCGTCAATAAGCCAATCCAGTTACAATGTTTCATCCCTTTTTTCGTATTTGGTAAAGATTTATGGCATTTTTTTCATTTTTCGTAATTTTCGATATCGATAAAGTGGGCGTGGTTATGGTCGGATTTCGGCCATTTTTTATACCAAGATAAAGTGAGTTCAGATAAGTACGTGGGCTAACTTTAGTAAAGATATATCGGTTTTTGCTCAAGTTATTGTGTTAACGGCCGAGCGGAAGGACAGACGGTGGACTGTGTATAAAAACTGGGCGTGGCTTCCACCGATTTCGCCCATTTTCACAGAGAACAGTTACCGTCATAGAATCTATGCCCCTACCAAATTTTAGAAGGATTGGTAAATTTTTGTTCGAATTATGGCATTAAAAGTATTCTAGACAAACTAAATGAAAATGGGCGGAGCCACGCCCATTTTGAAATTTTCTTTTATTTTTGTATTTTGTTGTATCATATCATTACTGGAGTTGAACTTTGACTTAATGTACTTATATACAGTAAAGATATTAAATTTTTTGTTAAAATTTGAATTTAAAAAATTTTTTTTTAAAAGTGGGCGTGTTCTTCATCCAATTTTGCTAATTTTTATTTGGCGCATATATAGTAACAGTAGTAACGTTCCTGCCAAATTTCATCATGATATCTTCAACGACTGCCAAATTACAGCTTGCAAAACTTTTAAATTACCTTCTTGTAAAAGTGGGCGGTGCCACGCCCATTGTCCAAAATCTTACTAATTTTCTATTCTGCGTCATAACATCAACCCATCTACCAAGTTTCATCGCTTTATCCGCCTTTGGCAATGAATTATCGCATTTTTTCGGTTTTTCGAAATTTTCGATATCGAAAAAGTGGGCGTGGTTATTGTCCGATATCGTTCATTTTAAACAGCGATCTGAGATGAGTGCCCAGGAATCTACATACCAAATTTCATCAAGATACCTCAAAATTTACTTAAGTTATCGTGTTAACGGACAGACGGGCGGACGAACGGACGGACATGGCTCAATCAAATTTTTTTTCGATACTGATGATTATGATATATGGAAGTCTATATCTATCTCGATTCTTTTATATCTGTACAACCAACCGTTATCCAATCAAACTTAATATACTCTGTGAGCTCTGCTCAACTGAGTATAATAAACAAGTAAGGAAGGCTAAGTTCGGGTGTAACCGAACATTACATACTCATTTGAGAGCTATGGAGACAAAATAAGGAAAATCACCATGTAGAAAATGAACCTTGGGTAACCCTGGAATGTGGTTGTATGACATGTGTATCAAATGGAAGGTATTAAAGAGTATTTTAAGAGAGAGTAGGTCATAGTTTTATGGATGGACGCCATTTAGGGATATCGCCATAAAGGTGGACCAGGGCTGACTCTAGAATTTGTTTGTACGATATGGGTATCAAATGAAAGGTGGTAATGAGTATTTTAAAAGGGAATGGGCTTTAGTTCTATAGGTGAACGCCTTTTCGAGAAATCGTCATAAAGGTGGACCAGGGGTGACTCTAGAATATGTTTGTACGATATGGGTATCAAATGAAAGCTGTTAATGAGTATTTTGAAAAGGAGTGATCCTTAGTTCCATAGGTGGACGCCGTTTCGAGATATCGCCATAAAGGTGGACCAGGGGTGTCTCTAGAATGTGTTTGTACGATATGGGAATCAAATGAAAGGTGTTACTGAGCATTTTAAGAGGGAGTGAGCATTAGGTCTATATGTGGACGCCTTTTCGAGATATCGCCATTAGGGTGGGCAAGGGGTGACTCTAGAATGTTTGTACGATATGGGTATCAGAGGAAAAGTGTTACTGAGCATTTTAAGAGGGAGTGGGCATTAGGTCTACAGGTGGACGCCTTTTCGAGATATCGCCATTAGGGTTGGCCAGGGGTGACTCTAGAATGTTTGTACGATATGGGTATCAAAGGAAAAGTGTTACTGAGTATTTTAAGAGGGAGTGGGCATTAGGTCTATAGGTGGACGCCTTTTCGAAATGTTGCCATTAGGGTGGGCCAGGGGTGACTCTAGAATGCGTTTGTATGATATGGGTATCAAATGAAAGATGGTAATGAGTATTTTAAAGGGAGTAATCCTTAGTTCTATAGGTGGACGCCTTTTCGAGATACCGCCATAAAGGTGGACCAAGGGTGAATCTAGAATGTTTGTACGATATGGGTATCAAATGAAAGGTGTTACTGAGCATTTTAAGAGGGAGAGGGCATGAGGTCTATAGGTGGACGCCTTTTCGAGATATCGTCATTAGGGTGGGCCAGGGGTGACTCTAGAATGTGTTTGTACGATATGGGTATCAAACGAAAGGTGTTACTGAGCATTTTAAGAGGGAGTGGGCATTAGGTCTATAGGTGGACGCCTTTTCGAGATATCGCCATTAGGGTGGGCCAGGGGTGACTCTAGAATGTTTGTACGATATGGGTATCAAACGAAAGGTGTTACTGAGCATTTTAAGAGGGAGTGGGCATTAGGTCTATAGGTGGACGCCTTTTCGAGATATCGCCATTAGGGTGGGCCAGGGGTGACTCTAGAATGTGTTTGTACGATATGGGTATCAAATGAAAGGTGGTAATGAGTATTTTAAAAGGGAGTAATCCTTAGTTCTATAGGTGGACGCCTTTTCGAGATATCGCCATAAAGGTGGACCAAGGGTGACTCTAGAATGTTTGTACGATATGGGTATCAAACGAAAAGTGTTACTGAGCATTTTAAGAGGGAGTGGGCATTAGGTCTATAGGTGGACGCCTTTTCGAGATATCGCCATTAGGGTGGGCCAGGGTGACTCTAGAATGTGTTTGTATGATATGGGTATCAAATGAAAGATGGGAATGAGTATTTTAAAAGGGACTAATCCCTAGTTCTATAGGTGGATGCCTTTTCGAGATATCGCCATAAATGTGGACCAAGGGTGACTCTAGAATGTTTGTACGATATGGGTATCAAACGAAAGGTGTTACTGAGCATTTTAAGAGGGAGTGGGCATTAGGTCTATAGGTGGACGCCTTTTCGAGATATCGCCATTAGGGTGGGCCAGGGGTGACTCTAGAATGTTTGTACGATATGGGTATCAAACGAAAGGTGTTACTGAGCATTTTAAGAGGGAGTGGACATTAGGTCTATAGATGGACGCCTTTTCGAGATATCGCCATTAGGGTGGGCCAGGGGTGACTCTAGAATGTTTGTACGATATGGGTATCAAACGAAAGGTGTTACTGAGCATTTTAAGAGGGAGTGGGCATTAGGTCTATAGGTGGACGCCTTTTTCAGATATCGCCATTAGGGTGGGCCAGGGGTGACTCTAGAATTTGTTTGTACGATATGGATATCAAATTAAAGGTATTAATGAGGGTTTTAAAAGCGAGTGGTCCTTAGATGTATATGTGAAGGCGTTCTCGCGATATCGACCAAAATGTGGACCAGGTGATCCAGAAAATCATCTGTCGGGTACTGCTAATTTATTTATATATGCAATACCACTAACAGTATTCCTGCCAAGATTCCAAAGGCTGTTGATTTCGCCTTGTAGAACTTTTTCATTTTCTTCTACCTAATATGGTAGGTGTTACACCCATTTTACAAAGTTTTTTCCAAAGTTATATTTTGCTTCAACAAACCAATCCAGTTACAATGTTTCATCCCTTTTTTCGTATTTGGTATAGAATTATGGCATTTTTTTCATTTTTCGTAATTTTCGATATCGATAAAGTGGGCGTGGTTATGGTCGGATTTCGGCCATTTTTTATACCAAGATAAAGTGAGTTCAGATAAGTACGTGGGCTAAGTTTAGTAAAGATACATATATCGGTTTTTGCTCAAGTTATTTTGTTAACGGCCGAGCGGAAGGACAGACGGTGGACTGTTTATAAAAACTGGGCGTGGCTTCAACCGATTTCGCCGATTTTCACAGAGAACAGTTACCGTCATAGAATCTATACCTCTACCAAATTTGAGAAGGATTGGTAAATTTTTGTTCAACTTATGGCATTAAAAGTATTCTAGATAAACTAAATGAAAATGGGCGGAGCCACGCCCGTTTTGAAATTTTCTTTTATTTTTGTATTTTTTTGCATCATATCATTACTGGAGTTGAATTTTCACTTAATTTACTTATATACAGTAAAGATATTAAATTTTTTGTTAAAATTTGAATTTAAAAAAATTTTTTTTTTAAAAAGTGGGCGTGTTCTTCATCCAATTTTGCTAATTTTTGTTTAGCACATATATAGTAATAGTAGTAACGTTCCTGCCAAATGTTATCATGATATCTTCAACGACTGCCAAATTACAGCTTGCAAAACTTTTAAATTACCTTCTTGTAAAAGTGGGCGGTGCCACGCCTATTGTCCAAAAGCTTACTAATTTTCAATTCTGCGTCATATCGTCAACCCATCTAACAAGTTTCATCGCTTTAACCGCCTTTGGCAATGAATTATCGCATTTTTTCGGTTTTTCGAAATTTTCGATATCGAAAAAGTGGGCGTGGTTATATTCCGATATCGTTCATTTTAAATAGCGATCTGAGATGAGTGCCCAGAAATCAACATACCAAATTTCATCAAGATACCTCAAAATTTACTCAAGTTATCGTGTTAACGGACAGACGGACGGACGGACGAACGGACGGACGGACGAACGGACGGACGTACATGGCTCAATCAAATTTTTTTTCGATACTGATGATTTTGATATATGGAAGTCTATATCTATCTCGATTCCTTTATACCTGTACAACCAACCGTTATCCAATCAAAGTTAATATACTCTGTGAGCTCTGCTCAACTGAGTATAAAAATATCGGTTTGTGATCCGTAAATAAACGATTTTTTATTAAAATGTTAGCTGTTTGTTATTGGTAACAACCGCTATTGATGAAATATCGCGTTTTTATCGACGAATTATGGGTGTGTTATCCATTTCTTTCCTATAAGTTACAACGATTTTTCGATTCGTTATAGAAGAGCAAGACATTTTTAATCGATAACGGTCTTTTATCGACAAGGAAGTACCTACCAATTTGTTATTGAAAAATTATATGAAAGTTATTTACTTGTTATCGAAAAATATCGATTTGTTAGGAAAGTTACCTATTTTTATCGGCGTGTTATCGATTTGTTATCGACGCGTTATCGGTTTGGTTTTGCAGTTCTATTGATATGTTATCCAAAATCTACTGCGCTGATCCCTTAAGGTGCTGAAAATTTTCTGAAAACTCCTATACGAATCTTACACAAATGTATGTTCACACACAAGTAGACTATGGAACTCTCAGAAACGGACTCATTATTTCTTGAAGAAAAAGTAATGAGCTTCGTAAAAAGCACCTAGAAGAAAACATATGAAATTCTTTTGGAGTATGACACCTAAATACCAAAATTTATATGTATACCTAAACATAACAACAAATTGATAATAATAACTCTATTGGCATAAATCGCATAACTAATATGTAAAATTAATAGTTAATAAATAAATAAGGAATTCCAACAATCTACGTATCGAATATGTTATTGGCTAACATCTTGATCCAAAGCACGCTCGGGGTCAGAAGCAGTTACAATAATATATTAACAACTTATCTGGTTGATTTGGTAAACGAAAGTTTATTTCTATATGAACATGTTTTCTTTCTCTGGTTTGTATTGTTATTGTTGTTGCTTTGGCTACTTTTTGAAGATTTGTTATTCCCCAGGTTTTACAGTTGACGATATAAATGCAATAAAATTTTCTTCAGCTTCGTGCAACGCGCTCTTGCAGTAAAATACCCTAAATGCAATATCAAGAAAAACAAAAGCAACAACAAGAACAAAGAAGTACTACCTTTCGTTGAGGCAATTTTTCTTTAGCACTTGCATAGATATAAGTCTATAGAATGGAAAGTGTGTAGGGTAAAGACGCTAGTAGTCGGACAATTAGATTTCTTTTATATTTGGCAAAAAGTGTAACTCTTCTCCGCATGCGGAAATACGTTAAGTGTTGTTGTTGTTGATGGTCCTTTGTCGGTTGCAGATCCGGCACGTTCCGCTAACAAGTACCATTAAAGTAAAAGCCCGACCATCTCGGGAACGATTAGGTATGAACACATGAAACCTTCTAGGCCACACCGCCCTCCCACCCTCAGATCTTTGAGGAACTTGTGGTCGCCAGAGCCTCGGCCGGGAACAGGATTCGCCACGGGTAGGCGAGGTTGACAATTGAATAGAGAAGCTATATATTGCGCTGGAAACCCCTTGAAAGGCTTTATTCACTCCGTGGCCGGGAATGGTGATACTAACATTAAGTTAACGACTTTCAGCCCCGCTTTGTAGCCCCTCTTCCTGTGGCAAGAGCCACCGTTAAGCTCAAAAAGTGGAAAGTTTCCGACAACAAGTTTTTTTTTATATTTCGTGAAAGTAGGAAATTTTTTTTTCTCTCAGGGATTTTTCAAATTTCACTCTTAGACTCTTCCAATGAAGGACTTTCATCCTCTTTCGAAAGGCAATAAACTAAAACCTCAACTCATGCGGCACGCTCAAACATTGGGTACCGTATCCCCTATCCCGACACAAGAGTTTCATTGGTAATTTTCATGCTAATAGGCTAGGCAACCATCAGCTCCTTTAGGGAAATAAGTGCTCACGTATCTGCTGGCCGTATCCTATCTGCCACTTCCACTATGTATGAGGAAAGCTCGAGAGGGAATATATAGATGAGAGGCATGCGGCACTTACAGTGATCCATCGTGTTTACCATAAATCTTCAATGGTTGGGTATAATGTGCGCAGACCTTTTTCAGGCTCCTCGAATGTGATAACTCCTAAGCTTTTCAGTGTTTCTATTTGCTTGTCCTCAACCGTCATATTAATGGAAGTCAGGGTGGTCCTCTTTATGGTTTAGTTTAAGCTGTGCCAGCTCGCAGGTTCGTGCTGTTATGATTGCAGCTAAGCCGCCTGCAAAAGCGACAAGAAATGTGCCTTTGCCTTGTCCAAAAACGACAGTAGTCAGTTTCAGCGAAATTGAGGCTTAAGACCGCACCCTGGGTGGCTCCGACTACTAGGTTCAGTTTTCCATTGACTATGACAGGTTGAGATCTCCTTTTACACTCGAAAAGAGTAGATTTCTTGTACGTGCTAGCACGTATTAGCGCCTCTACCCTATTTAATTTATATTTCTATCAATGTATTCGCTTAACCAGCTTAAATTACAACAACAACAACTGCAAAGGCTAAGCAAAGTTATTGCTCACAAATGAAATGTACATACAAAGAAATAAATGCTAACCAATACATAATCATTGAACTGGCCCATTCATTGACCCAGGCCTTCTACACACTCCAACTCATGCAACATATAACTCGCCCACCCTCAAAAGCTTTCAACACCTCGACAATCTAAGCGTCAACACACAACTTGATCAACCATCCAGTCAATGCCGCAATGCCGTTGAAGTGTTGGTTGTTTTTTGCTGTTCTTTACTTACGCGCAAAAGGGATTGCAATGTGATTTTGATTTTCTATTAAACTGCTTGGCCTTCTGCTTTTTCTGCTCCTTGTCTTCCTTCTTCCACTTTTATTGGCAACACTACTTCTTTTGTCTTTTCTTTTTTAATCGAATATATTGTAGTTAAATATTAGATGGTAACTTGCACTTTTTGCAATGTCGTCTTTGCTGTTGTTGGTCTGCGTCTTTAGCTGTGGCAAGTTTCAATTTAAAAACTCAACAAAGCTTTAACTTTATTGCTTTCAACTAAATTAATTTACTTTTCCTCGAACCATCGAAACGGCTGCTTTTCGTTCTGGGGAAAGTAGGGGGCTTAGATTTGCTGAAAAGCGAGAAGCAAGCAAATACAACAACAAATATGCATTAGTAATAAAAAATAATAATTTGCAACAAAGTCTATCGAAAGGGAAGTGAGGTCATGCAACCGTTGGGCGACGACAATAATGCAACTTTTGTGAAAAATGCAGGGGGTCCATATTTGTATATTCATATGTGTGCATGTGTGTGTGTGTATATATACATACATATATAAAATGTGTGAATAATTCATTATATGCTAGAAATGAATGACAAAAAAGTAATAAATGAAATAAAATTAAATATTTTTTGCGCAAACAAAGCAGCAGCACCACGAGTGTCTCAACGACCATTTCTAGCGCATCTGCTTATAAAATTAAGTGAGGAATTAAAACTAAAAAAGGTATTGGACTCGAAGCAGAGGACCTTCATATAAGTGTGTCAAAACAATAAATTAGAAAGCAAATTAAAAAGTACAAACAAAGCTAATGGAATATTTTATGATGTAGGTAAATTAGTCAATCTGCGAGCACTTCAAATTCCCGACCTTCTAAATTCAGAAATGCAATAAACAGAGAATATTTGACTCAACTCCGATACCTACAAGCACAAGTGTTCGTCCTTGGGCATGAAGTTTCGATAGGTCTATATAATCGTTTCCGCGGAAACTGGGCGAGTACCCAAAGTCGCTAGTGCCAGATCATACCGTGTTCTTTTGCGGAAAACGCCGCGTAACACTCCCCTAAACTTTCTCAAAAATCCTTGTTCAAACTAGAATTACATTAGATAGCCAATCTGAAACACTAACAATAATAGTATTAAAGTTTAAAGCAGTATTTTGGTTTAGAAACTGAAAAATTGGTGCCTTTCTTGACGTAGACGGAGCCTTAAATAATATCCTACCAAAAGCAACTAAAAGGGCCTTATCAACAATGGGAGTCGAATCGACACTGTTGATGAGTGACACAATTGCATCGGCGGAATGGGAGGGAGCGAAGGCTCAGAGAAAGGTGAGAAGCGGCATGCCCCAGTGGGTGGTAATAATCAATATTCGGCTTCAGGTTATTGAAGGCGGGGGCTACCAAGCGATGGTATATGCCGATGAACGGGCAATTATTGGCAATGCTAAATTTCTGAATACAGAGAGGGAAGTTGTACAGGTTTATCTGGGTTCCGCCACCAGGTGGTGCGAATCATATAGACTAGCTTCCAACCGTAGCAGATTAGAGCTCGTTATGATTACATGGAGGAGAAATTTCCTGAAATTAAATCACTTTCCACTGGGGGAGTACCGCTGATGCTGTCTAAAGGGGTTAAGTACATTCGAATTATTCAAGAAACCAAGTTGTCCTTGAAACTCAATGTAGAGACGACGAATAGGAAGAGCACAATTGGTAAATACTTAGGCACTTTCCATATATGGTACTTAGGCTGAACGATATGGTAGTCAAGTACGGTGCTTCCCTCAGGCATTCTGGTCTGGTGTAGTGGCCACAGATCCCCGCGAGAAAGCGGCTCAGTTACGCGATATATCAGCTTGTTAGTAACGGGCAGTCCAGCATTCTGACCGAGTTCGAACTTATCCCTGGCAGATCAGCGCCGGCTTCCACCCCATTTTCCACATACATCACTCATATTCCCCAAAGGGAGGAATGGATCAGGAAATTAATATGGGACGGGAGTCTTGTGAACCTATTCACCAATGGATTGAGGCTGGATGAGAGGGTTGGGGGAATAGTCTTCCAGCATGAGCTCAGCATAAGCCGGAAATTTAGGCTGCCCATCACTAGACGGAAGTGAGCAACAGCTTGACTCATATTCGGGACACTGTAGCCTATTTGCTGTCTGCGTCTGAACAGGTTCTCCACGGGCCAGCTAAGCAAGTGTTGGGCCGACACCACCATTTGTCGGGTGTCGAAGTCTGTCTGGGCAGTTTTTGATTACAAGCGGTCGGCGGCGCTGCGAAATGGGAGTTTATGCGATATTGTGTTAGCTGTATGGTGTACGAAGAGGTTGAATCATCCACTAACTTTATACCCATCTGTCCAGTCTTTGCGAGGACGAGGCATAAATATCTCAGGCGAGACGTGCTTTGCTCTCCGGAGGAAATTTCCAAGATCGATGTATGCCTTATCGTTGCCCCGCATCGAATCGCTAAATAACTAGACCGCTAGAGTATGTGGCAGAACAACGGACTAAGTGTCCTCAACTGGATAGCTGCCCCCCAACCTAACCTAACCTTAGGCATAACAGAGCAGATATGGTTAGAGTCATTAAGAGAATTTGTACTGGGCCAAATCAAAAAGTTTTCACAAATAAATAAAATAAAAAAACTCCATGCTACAAAGAATTTTGGACAGTACAAAGGACAAAAACCTGGACTTTGTTTATCTAAAAACATTTAAAAGATATTTCTCCTGAGAAATATATCTAGTCCCGGAGGTGATATCCAACATTATTATCTTGTTATTCTTAAACCAGATGATTTTCATGTTGATATCCAACAACTTTCTCCAATCACTATCCAACCTTTGAGAAATTTCGTAAAATTTATAGTTCTCGAGTTTTCGAATTTTTATGCAATCTATGAAAGATTTTGAGAAATGTACAGTTCTCAAATGAATATTCAACACGTTTCTCCAGTTGATATCCTATATTGGATATCGATCCGAGGTGGAGTTGAAAAAAAAATCTCCAAGGTGTTAATACCAAAGCCAACAGCTATTTATTGTGAAAAAAAAAACACCTGATTGATAGCAGTGATAAATTATATATATTTTATTTTATTTTCGACAAAATACTGTAGTATTGGAATCTTACATTTGAGTCCAGTTAGAGAAGCAAGAGTCGGGAACTATCATTTTTCAAATTAAGTAATAGAATTTTTTGCTTTACAAACAATTTTCTCTTTTGCTAAATACGCTATTGTTCTCAAGTTTAGCCACTGCTTCGAACCAAATCTTCAGATGAGCTCTAATGGTACTCAAGAACAAATGCTTGTTGAGTATATTCGACGCCATTTCGAACGAACGCAAATAACTTATAGGTTAAGTAGGGTTTAACCCTGCCAAATCGTTCGTTTACGCTCAGTTTAAACTTCAGTTAAAGTAGACTGAAAATGTGCGGAATAAGTTTAAGCGTAGTTTAACTGACAAACTGAGTTAAACTTTTACGGAAAAACAGGGCTTAAGACAACTAACGAGCAACTTAATAAATAAGAATAAGCTAAGGCTAAAGCAACCTCAGCAGCAGCAGCAGCAGGAAAAGCAAAGCTCTATAAGCGACATTGTAAGAAACGGCCCATTAAACCTGGACCGCCAATGCTCCCTGCAGAAAACTATAAAATCCATACAAAGTTAATAGAGGACGATTGCGTTTGTGTGTGTATATTTGTAGATGAGTATTTAAGTAATAACTAGTATTGGATAAAAATATATAGCAACAAATACACATACACACAATACATACACACAAATACAGTAAAACAAATAAAAGTAATAGAATTCCAATCGAAGTGACTAAGTAGAACAGAAAATGCATAAAGGAATGTTATTAAATTGGCGACTAATAAAAAGCTCTAGTACTAAGTAATAGCAAATGAAACAAAAACAAAAAAAGAAATAAAAATAAAATTAACTTTGCCAAAGGAATGTGGCGGTAAGGCACACACCCAGACACACACCACATGAGGACTACAGTTAAGAACAAAGTTGTTGCGGGAATAAAGGAAAATGTGATTGGATTGGCGGGAATTCGGTAAGTGTGCGGCTTGAAAAAAGTATGGCGATAATAAAAAAACACAACAAAAAACAAGAAAGGAAGGCTAAGTTCGGGTGTAACCGAACATTACATACTCAGCTGAGAGCTTTGGAGACAAAATAAGGGAAAATCACAAGGTAGGAAAACGAACCTAGGGCAAACCTGGAATGTGTTTATGTGACATGGGTATAAATGGAAGGTATTAAAAAGTATTTTAAAAGGGAGTGGGCCTTAGTTCTATAAGTGGACGCCTTTTCGAGATACCGCAATAACGGTGGACCAGGGGTGAATCTAGAATGTGTTTTTACGATATGGGTATCAAATTAAAGGTACTAATGAGAGTTTCAAAAGTGAGTGGCCTTTAGTTGTATATGTGAAGGCGTTTTCGAGATATTGGCCAAAATGTGGACCAGGGTGACCCAGAACATCATTTGTCGGGTACCGCTAATTTATTTATATATGTCATACCACGAACAGTATTCCTGCCAAGATTCCAAGGTCTTTTGATTTCGCCCTCCAGAACTTTTTCATTTTCTTCTTCTTAATATGGTAGGTGTCACACCCATTTTACAAGGTTTTTTGCAAAGTTATATTTTGCGTCAATAAACCCATCCAATTACCCTATTTCATCTCTTTTTTCATATTTAGTACAGAATTATGGCATTTTTTTTTCATTTTTCGTAATTTTCGGAATCGAAAAAGTGGGCGTGATCATAGTCGGATTTCTGCAATTTTTTATACCAAGATAAAGAGAGTTCAGATAAGTACGTGAGCTAAGCTTAGTAAAGATATATCGATTTTTGCTCAATTTATCGTGTTAACGGCCGAGCGGAAGGACAGACGGTAAACTGTGTATAAAAACTGGGCGCGGCTTCAACCGATTTCGCCCATTTTCACAGAAAACAGTTACCGTCATAGAATCTATGCACCTACCTAATTTCACAAGGATTGGCAATTTTTGTTCGACTTATGGCCTTAAAAGTATTCTAGACGAATTAAATGAAAAAGGGCGGAGCCACGCCCATTTTGAAATTTTCTTTTATTCTTGTGTTTTGCTGCACCATATCATTACTGGAGTTGAATGTTGACATAATTTACTTATATACTGTAAAGATATTCAATTTTTTGTTAAAATTTGACTTAAAAAAATTTTTTTTAAAGTGGGCGTGTTCGTCATCCGATTTTGCTAATTTTTATTTAGCACACATATAGTAATAGGAGGAACGTGCGTGCCAAATTTCTTCATGATATCTCCAACAACTGCGAAATTACAGCTTGCAAAACTTTTAAATTACTTTCTTTTAAAAGTGGGCGGTGCCACGCCCATTGTCCAAAATTTTACTATTTTTCTATTTCTCGTCATAAAGTCAACGGACGTACCAAGTTTCATCGCTTTATCCGTCTTTGGTAATGAATTATCGCACTTTTTTGGGTTTTTCGAAATTTTCGATATCGAAAAAGTGGGCGTGGTTGTAGTCCGATTTTAAATAGCGCTCTGAGATGAGCGCGCGGGAACCTGCATACCAAATTTCATCAAGATACCTCAAAATTTACTCAAGTTATCGTGTTTACGGACGGACGGACGGACATGGCTAAATGAATTTCTTTTTTCGCCCAGATCATTTTGATATATAGAAGTCTATATATATCTCGATTAGTTTATGCCGTTACGGATTACCGTTATACGAACAAAGTTAATATACTCTGTGAGCTCTGCTCAGCTGAGTATAATAAATAAAAACAAAAAGATCACTTAAAATGTTGCAAAGGCAATAGAAGAAATTGGCGGAGCACAAATGCATGAATCAATAAATTTTATGAAATCTTTGTTTTGGGATAGTGACCTTTGACTGGTCAATTTGTGAAGTTTGATAGGGCGAAGAAAGCTGGGTAAGATGTTTAAAATTATTTGCTACAAAACCACTCTTTGAATATAGAATTTAATTTTTTATTTTTTTTTCAGTACTAATTTAATTTCTCTTTTCATATAAAGAAATCAAAATGGCCATTTTACCCCCCAAACTAAGCTCAACACAACATACTTTCAGCTTGGCTGCTTTGCTGTTTTTGCTGCTAAGCGAATCTAATTATTCAACTTATTTTTAATATTTTCTTATATTTTGTTTTATGCTTATTATGCACATTGTCTTAACGGTAGAGCATTGCCACCAAATGTTGGCTCTTTCAACTTTGTATGTATTAGTGTACCCGAACGCATATATACAAATGCAAGCCTATACCCGCAGGAAATAAATAATTATTTACCCAGATCTGTATAAGATATAGTTTTAGATCCATAACGAAGAAAAATTAAAGATATTCATTACAGTTCTAGTTCTATGAGGGCAAAGAATGTAACAGTGCTTTGATTCGGATTGGTCGAAACTTCTAATTGGATTAGTCTTAGGGTGGAAGTGTATTTTTTTAAATTTTTTTTTATTTGGGTAACTAAGCCAAATCGAAAAAAAAAATTAAAAAGTTTTTCATTTTCCACAGAGTAAAAAGATATTGATTGGCACGCAGACATCAATTTGGAAAATATAAAATCACATTTACATATATTTCATTTGTATTATTTCATCCTTTATGTCTTTTGCTTCAAACTAGATATTTATATCTTCCTACACCTACAATGTCAGCTCTCATTCAGATAAATAAAAATTTTGTGAACACACTTCCATCAGGTCTTTTGGAGAAACTAAGGTGGCAGACCTATGATAAGATCAATGAACTAGCTCTACCGCAAGGTTTTGGTGGCAGAGCAGTGGTGGATCACGGTAAAGGCCAATCCAGACGACCCGGCATTAACTTTTGAGAACATTGTGTAGATTTTGTATTTCTTTGATTCAGGATATTCGTTTTTGTGTAAAATTAATTTCAAAAACGTTCCGGGATCATTTCGAAATCGTGTTGGGATTGTTTCTGGGACTATTTTGAAATTTTTCCAGACTTTCTGATACTTCTTTGGGAATATTACATTTGAGCAATGCCAAAGTTGGTGCGGTAAAATTACCGCATAGTTTCGAAATCTTTTTTTTTAAGATTACGAGTATCTTTCTGAATAATTTCAGAATCCTTCCGCGATCATTTCCGGTTTTCAAGATATTTCTGGGCTCATTTTAAGACTATTTCGGGATTAATTTTGGACTATTTGGGCATCATTACGGATTTATTTTCAGTGTAATTTATGGACTTTGTCGGATTTGTTTTCAGGATACCTTTAAAACCTCCTCGAAATTGCTTCAAATTTGTTTCCTGAACCATTTCAGCACTACTTCGGGATCATTAAGATACAATTTGCGGTCTCTTCTATAAATACGAAATCTAGGCCACCTTCACAGCGAAAGGACGAGGGTGACCGCATACGCTGCAGACTTATTGATATTGTGACGAATATTAGCATCACTAAGCCGATACTAAGCAGCCACTCGTATGTACGTAAACAAATAAATCATCATGTACACACATACATACAAGGCAGCAGAGAGATACTCACAAACTCAAGTAATCATCAGCCGAATTAGTACTCACATATACACACGCATATGCTACAAACTACAAATATACATGTATATGGCTGGTAACCAAGCATGAAATTCGCGAAATTACTAGACCTTAGGAGGAATGGGTTAACGAGGAAACCGAGAGTATAAAAGCAGCGCAAGCCGAGGCATGACTAAGCAGTTTTGATTTAAGAACGCTATTAGTTGTGAAGTTAAGTGTTATTGTGAAGTACTCTCAAAGTAGTCTAATAAAAACCATTTTGCCTTATTGAATTTTGGAGTTATTTATTCAACAGTTTAGCGATTCGAACGTTAGCAGAAAGTTTGGAATAAGCGGAATTTATCAAAATTCGTTACAATATTATTCATAAGTGAATTCCGTCCAAATATTAGTGAGTTCATGAAAACGAAATTTTTCTGCATTTCGATTGACAGGGAAAAACAAAAATCAGATTACTTTTTCACTTTAATATAATTCTCGATTTCAAGTTAAGCTTGAAAAAATGTGTTGATGATAGGTCAGGGAAGGACGTACAGCACAGGAACCGGAGAAAGATACATTACACACGTTCGAATGATATAACGTACGGCGCTCTAATTTCGGGCAAGCACTCGACATGGAAAATATCACACCATATGTCGATTTTCAGGCACAGAATATAAGACATTCTTCGAGGAGGGAACGAAAGGAGGACTTAGTTATTGGTAGGGATACTACAGTCTATACAGACAGCTCAAAATTATAAAAGGAAATTGGAGCTGGGTTGCACGTGAAACAGTTATACCGACTTTCCAACCGCTGCTGCAGTGTCATACAATCCAAGCTATATGTCACAGAAATAGTGTCTTAACTATTCCAGACCAGGAAAGTCTCACTACTTCGTCAAGAGCTAAATGTAAGTCGCAAGTTGAAGTTGGCGAATCACTTTAGCGCCTTCCAAGCGGAAGTTTCTGCAATTAAGAATGCGGTGGATGACATGCTATCCAATACTATTACGGTTAGGGAATCTAACATCTACTCTGATATCCAAGCAGCTATCAAGGCCTTGAGTTCAACTATATTATCATCGAAGTTATCTGGGACTGCCTGACATCGCTTGCGATTGCATCGAACTATTTAATAATTAAGATTATCTGGTCCTGGACCAAAAACATATTCCGGGCAACTGTCAAGCGGATCTCCTAGTCCGCATCAGTACAACTGAACGGGATTAATATGGCTGTAGATGGATTTCAGGATTCCGCTGTCACCGGTGGTTTACTCCTGCATAGATTGGCCTCGAGTCAGCGCAGCAAGCGTTGGGCGGACACCTCCTCTTGAAGGGCTAGGCAAACATACTTCGGTCGTGACTCACTTGGATCTGCGAAATATTGATCCCAGCTTGAGCTCGGTCTCATTCGAAACTATATCGTTGCTACGCAACGATTCTCAAAGTTTAATTACCTTCATGTTGAACAAGTGAGCTTCCCCTATCACGGCAGCTACCACCTAACTTAACCTGGTGGTGCATTACCAATTTAAGGAAGTCAAAAAATTTTGCCGTATTTTCAGGTGAATAATAAATATTTTCAAATTCATGGCATCTTCGGGTTCTATTGTTATCTTATTTTTTAAACGGTTTTATTTAGGTTGAGTTGACTGGCACGAATTTTGTAATTCAAATTTAACTAACTTCCCGATAAGCTACAGGCTTGAAAATTGGAGTATAGTTCAGAACCCGCTGACAATGCAATAATAAGAAAAAAATCGCCGCTAGGTGGCGCAAGGATTGAGGTATTCACAAAAATCGTAAAAAAAGCGACAGGCTTGAAACTTGGAGTATAGTTCAGAACCCGATGACAATGCAATAATAAGAAAAAAATCGCCGCTAGGTGGCGCAAGGATAGAGATGTTCACAAAAATCGTATTTGTGATCCGATTTGGCTCATATTTGGAACAAATATTACATACAGTCCGGTAGAAGTGGCATCAAAATATTTTGGAGTTGGAGGAGGGACAAACATACGTGGCGCAGAGTCGAGTAAAGTCTTTGGAAGGATTATGTATTCAGGACTTAGATTGTAACAAATTGTCAGGAAAGAGTCCTTGTAATAATGAGTCATTAATGAACTAAATTGAATGAGAAATCATAGGCAATTAAATAAAGACTAAAAATTTGAAGATAAAATAATTTAAAAAAAAATTTTAAGTTAAACGGTTTTATTGGAAACAATACTTACATGTAGTAATAATAATACTAAAAGTTAGAAAATAATTAGGTAGGTCCTAGGTACTAGTCATCACACTCCTCATCAATCTAGGGCGTTGATCAGACAATTAAATAAAAGCGTTGGACGAGTCAAATTTCTATTGATAGTCATATATAACTTTTAGTATTATTATTACTTCATGTAAGTATTATTTCCAATAAAATCGTTTAACTTAAACAATTTTTTTTAATTATTTTATTTAAAGATCAAAGCATCGCGTCTGTAAAGACTTAAGAAAATTTTGTTACTTTTTCTCTACAGGGATTCTATTTGGGTTAATTTGCAGTCCCAGACGCACACACGCTTTACATACCTACACCCCATCCATCTCTTCCTCTTACTAATTGCCTTTTAAACCCATACACCCGAAGTCCGCATAAGTTCGCCCGCACCCCCTTCTCCCCAAATACCCCATCTCCACTTGCTTGCCATCGTTTTGCATTGTCTTAACAAATAAAATTAAAGAATAAATATCAAGTAAAAGTGGGTAAGTACCAGAAAATATTATACACTCATTGGGTGGCTGTTGAGCCGGCGGTGTAGACATCGAAAGAAATCCTCATTTACAATTACGACAACACAAAAGTCAATTTGCATAAAATCGATTTTCTCATTTTCCTTCGTTGTGTTGGTTGTTGTTTTTTGTGTGCCGTTTTTTACTTTTATTGTAATAATAATAATATTTTTTCTGCATTCGCTTTACTTTCTTATTATTATTTTATTTTATATTAAAATGAAAATTTACACGGGGAGGTATGAAAAATAATTTCAGAGAAGAATGGATAAAAAACGTAATTATACAGCGAGCAAACCATATTATTATATAGAAACGAAGAGGACGCGAAGAAATTCATGCATATTTAAATGAGGAAAAAAGCTTGGGTTGAGGGAAAAGCGAATAAGAAATATGAAATATTTATAATTACATATAGGGTATATATTTTTTCCAGGCATAAACTTAGCACAAAAGTTGAAGTAAGAAATGTTTTAAGTTGTGCTTTTTTACATTTTTATACATATGCACTTAAATTTTATATGGACTGCTAAATGTATACGTTTATATAAACTTATGAAATTGTTTCGCAAAAAACTAGTACGCTTATACTCAGCTGCAAATGAATTTGTTCTCTACTTTTCATCTCTACACTATTTTCCACTTCTGTAACCGAAAGGTGTGTGTATCCCCGATTTATCGCAACTGGTTCAGCTATAGGTTATACACTACGACCAACAGAGGTGCGTGTCTCCGTTATTACGCACAACCCGTTTTGTAGCAAGTTATTTAACCACTGCCGCAAGTCTTCAATAATTGCCGAGAAGTTCAGGAAAAATTTGAACTCTTGCGATATCCTTATTCCCTATATTCGAAGGTTTTAAGCTCACTTCGAAACGAGTAGTTGCCGAAGTTAGCTGATGTACGTTTGATTGTCTGAAACAAATCACCAAGACAACCTATTGTTGAGAAAAGAAGACTTGTCTATAAAGTTGAAATTTCTAGACAAATAAGGAGTGTATTGTTATGTTATCGTCTAGATTGGTCCATAAAAACTAATCGGTTATCGGAATTGGTTACAAGTCATACTCATTAGATCTATAATTCATTAGAATTTGACAGTTCTAATAGAATCATTCAAGTGAATATAGCTTTCGATCCGTGATCGCATAACATGATACACTTTGCAGACTAAGACGGGTCCTCTTCATGAACCAATAAACAGATCACACATTACCGCAATGTTCAGACTTTATTCTATTAGCAGAAGGTGCATAATTATGAGGAATTTCACAAAATTCGTTACACTATTTATATTTTTCGCGATATATATCCGGGCTAATTAAGCCTTTATCTCCAGCGTAGTCGTTTACACAGGTAACAATTTTGAATACTCCGAACACTGGTAGCGAAATGTGGAAGAAATGTAAAAAATCGAAAACTTTCAAAAGCACTACATCATCAAACTTTTTTTTAAATTCGATTACAATTACAACAATTCCGGAATGCATGATTTGAGCTCATTTTTTTATGGGCCCTCGATTTAAGATTTAAATCATCCGATGTGTTGATGAATGCTCTCAGATCCATATAAATATTTCACAATAATGCTATCTGATTATAATTAAGTTATCTTCCCAAAAGGTATAGTATCAGCGTTACAACGGAAAACAATCCCCTCCTTACATGTTTGAATACTGTTTTTGTATTTTTTGTACTTCTCAGTTAAGTTTGGCTGGTAAAAGTTCTTAAGTAATGCAATCAAGAATTTCATTACTATAAAATTCAAAAAACTGAATTTAAAATTATAATTGCCCATTTATATAACGAAAGCAATTTCCTTTTTTAATTCAATTATTTATAAACTAATTACGGATGCATTTTCCTTTTTTGTATAATTTTACATCACAACCTGATACTTGTTTCTGTAATTTTGTACTCCTACCCATTTAGTGCATAATTTATTGTATGCGAAGGCTGAAGAAATTAAATTTTTTTGTTTTATAAATTATCTGATTATATTAAATCGAAACTATTACGTACAGTTAACGTAAAAAAATGAGAATGAGAGAATGAGAACTGCTAAAATAATTGACTTACAAACCTATATCAACTTAAGTAGTTACATATATATGTATAGTAGGGTGCGCTTATTTTGCAAACTTTGTCCTACAAGGAATGGCAAGATAAAATTCTGATTAGATCATAACAAGAGTTTGACTTTCGAGGCAAATTGAAAATGTCAAATATATTGTGACGAATATTAGTGACACTAAGTTATACTAAGTAAATGAAGCCACAACAACAATAAAGCAGGCAGTCACTTGTATCTACATAAACGAATCAATCATTATGTCTACACATATGTACGTACAAGCAGCGGAGAGAGCCGCACAAACACATGCATATATCTTATCTGAGTAGGCAATTATCTGTGGAATTATCACTCACATATACACACGCATATGAGAAGCTATTACGTGCATCTGTAGTTATGTTATAGCTGGTAATTTTATAGCTGGTAACTAACTAGTAAATTCTAGAAATAGAAACGCCTAGAAATATACCAACGAGGAAACCAAACAGTATAAAAGCAACAACAGCTGAGGCACGATGATCCAGTTTGATTTAAGCACGGTATCTGTCGAGCAGTAGAAGTGTTATTGTGAAGTACTTTAATAAAGGCCAGTTTGCAGTATTGAATAGTGGAGCTATTTATTCAACAGTTTAGTGATTCGAACGTTAGGAGAAGGTTGCAAATAAGCGGAATTTCACTAAATTCGTAACAATATGTATGGAAGAAATACCTATAATTATTTGTCTGTTAAAAAAGGCGTGAGTACCAAGTACTCGAGTAATTTGATTAAGATTAAAACTATTTACGCAACTATTTCTAAAAATTATGGAGTCTATTACTTCAGGACTTTGTCGCTATTTTCAAGAGAGTTTCGACATAACTTTGTATGGTCTTCTTTTGAGACTCGTCTTGGATCTGTACAATTTGTTGTCTGTACCCTTGAGGAAACAGCTGAAGTTATTTTCGGAATAATTTCGTATTCGTTTGATATTTTTTCGAAAAGATATTGGTATCATTCTGTATCCAATTCGAAAGCTTTTCGTAACTACTTCGGAATTAGTTCAAATATTTGTGGGCCATTTTGGATCTACTAGTGTATTATTTCGGAATACTTTCGGAATTATTTGTAAAACATTTCGGAACTTTTTGGAAAGAGTTTCATCGGCTTGTTAACGATAACAGCCGACATGGAAGACGTATACGTTTGTTATCAGCAACGACATTATCGTCGAGCTATTGGTTTGGTTTAAAAAAAAATAAATAAAATCTTAGTACGAATCACCGCCTAAAATATTTGCATCGGCTTTTTATTAGAGAAAACAAGATAGTGAAGATAACAAAACAAAAATTTATTGGACGATGAAGCTCAGTTTATTGCTCTGTTACCAATCAGCTAACATTTTTCTCTTCAACATTGATTGCAGATATCCAATAAAAATTTTGTAAAGGCAAATCCACCATTACAAATCTACTTGAATTAACAACCCATGTTCTTAACGGGTTTAGAGAAAATCTTCACACCGATGTTATTTATACTGATTTCAGTAAAGCATTTGAGAAAGTCTCCCATGCTTTGCTTATCTACAATCTGAATCGACTTGGCTTCCAACCTGGTCTCACGCAGTGGATCTCGTCGTATCTCTGCAGTCGAACGCAAAAAGGAATTTTAAAAAATAATATTTCCATTGACATTGATGTTCCCTCTGGCGTCCCACAGGGTAGTCGCCTTGGTGCAATTCTCTTTATGCTATTTAATAATGATATTTGTACAACAATAAAATATTCAAAAATCTTTATGTATGCCAATGATGTAAAACTTTTTAGGTCTTATGCGCCTATTGAAGAACATCACTTAGTTCAAGTGGATTTGGGCTGCTTAAGTGCTTGGTGCAACGTTATTTCAATGCCCCTGAACCTCAATAAATGTAAATTCATGTGCCTCTTACGTAATTAATAATTTTTTTCTGGTATCAGTAAATTATATTATTGGCCTGGGAGTCACGATCGATGTAAACTAAGTTTCAACCTTCATATTAAGGCTACTATCAATAAGGCTAGAGGTGTTCTATAGTTCGTGAAACGATGGTCCAAATAATTTAGTGACCCTTATGTAAATAAAGCCCTCTTTACCACATTAGTCAGACCGATACTAGAATATGGATCAGTAACCTAGAATCCGCGATATCGACCTCATGCAGATAGATTAGAATCAATACAAAAGCAATTTTTACTTTTCTCTTTAAGGAATTTTCATTGGCTCTTTACGTATAATCTTCCCCCTTAAACTAGTCGTTTGAAGTTTATCAATCTTCCAACTCTGTAAGTCGTAGAGAAATGTTAGGTTTATGGCTAAGCCACTGAATAGGTTGATTTCAAGCCCTTTTCTTTTAAACGAAGTAAATTTCAACGTCCCATCACGAGCGCCAAGACATTTCAAACCTCTTCTTCTGAGGCAGTGTAGAACTAATTTCGGACTAAATCAATATTTTGGTTGTTTGTGCTGCGATTTTAACTCTCATTCGAGTTCATTTGATATAACGGATTCACTAAAGATAGCTGTTCTAACCTTTCTTAACTCGTAACAATATGAAAAATAAAAATAAAAAATTTTATTTTTTACATTGTAAAAATGTTCACTTATTTAACAATGTAATATATGTGTAATTTCTAACAGTTATGTATAATATTCAGCTGACGATTTTCATTCAGTAGCAGATCAGTTATAGATCTTGACACTTAACAAACTTCCGCCTATCAACAACTCGTCAAAACAAAATCCGTGCGTCATGCGAATGCGCCCTTCGTGTCGGTTGGGCGGGCTTTGAGAGTATTAATAAGTTGAGTTTTATTATTATTATTATTACTTAACACAAAACACTTTTCAAACAAATAAGGAACCACCTAATGTAAAAACTATGTACTCCTAATGTTAAATATGTATGCCCCACTTTCATCCAAAATACATGCATAAAAAATCTATTGTCCCCTGCGCCTCTTCTTTTATTCTCTTTCCCGTTATTGTTGAGTTATATTCTTTAACTTTATAATAACTTAACTGTTTTTTTATTAACATTTAATTATGTTTTATGCGGCTTTTGTCTTTCTCCTACTCTAAGCCGTCATTTACGTATAGTGTGGGAACAGGCAAGTGTCCTTGTGTATAAGTAAGTGTAAGCTTTGCGGTAAATACATGTGGTTAGAGACTATGTAATAAAGATGCGTGTGGGAAACTAATTGCTGATGAATAAGTAATTTAAAAAATAGTTTCACTGGTCTTTCTAATTATACATATATATTTCAAGTTAATGGCATATATGTATTATAAGATTTGATATCTTTTCTGGCAGCCGATTTTCCTACTAGGTAACATATTTACAAAGCATAGTAAAGTTAGTGGGGGAACAATTATACATATTATATGAGTAAGTAGATTATATTTGTGCTTATTATTATGTCATATGTAAGTACAATATTTTAAAAATTCAATATAATGAAATTAATTTAATTGGTGTATATTGTAATTAATTTACTGTCCATAATTGAAGCACAAATAGCATTAACATTTACGTGAGTGCATACCCTGCTGTATTTTTAACACGGCGACAAACTGGTCACAATATACACCAGGAATCCTAACCAGATGCCATACTAGTTAGTTTATGCAAGAGTTTTTGATAACAGCGTTCTCCGAGCGCGACCTTTCGAAGGTTTTTACCGCCTCAGTGTGGATTAGGCTTAGGGCCATCTTATGTTTATCTGGATTAACCGGCTGAGTTGGACGGTGCGGTATCCCATAGTAATGCTTACGGAGATGTTCTCTTATTCCTCCTTCAGTAGAACGCGGTGGTTGACTGTGTCAAAAGCCTTGACATGTTAAGTGCCATGAGCAAATTCAATAGAATTTTGGTTGGTTCAGTCCGCAATTTATCTGGATGTTAATGGTGTTTAGCACGGTGGTAGTGATATGCATTTAACGAAAGCCATGCTGATGGCTGGTCTTTAAATGAGGGAAGCAGAATAGTTTCCAACGGTTCTCTACTGGCTTTAAAAATGATAACGGTAGATACAACTCACCATCGTAAGCTGCGTTTTCAGGCTTTGGTAGTGGGAATGACAAAGGCTAAAACGACAAGTAGAAACATGCGTTAGGTAGCTGATGCCCTTATGCCCAAGGTGTTTCAGCATCGGCATAGGTATTCCGTCTGGGCTTGTTGATTTAAAAGGCTATGCCCTTACAATGGCTTCTTTAATCTGCAGAAGTAACGGTGAGGTATTATGTGCCCGTCGAAATACTAACTAGTTAAAATAACACCTAACGGAATTGACTTTTGACCGCAGGGTACTTTTATATATATTTTAAAGAACAGCTGTTCTGAGGTACATCAAAATACTATTTAAAATAAACACATCGAATGAGTTCTGTCTGTCCGCTTGCCATAGAAAATGCGTTCCAGAAAAAAGTACCCAAATGTTTTTTCTTGGCATGGGGGTTTCTTGATACACGATTCATCTAGCTATTTGAAGCGACGAAAATCGGTTAAGTTTTATGACCGCATGTGATAATTTAACTTGCTAAGATGTCAGACGAGTTAAATTTTAAAACGGAGTTTGTCAGACTATTTCAACTGATTTAAAATAACGGGAAGCTATATATATGATGCAATGGGATGTTGGTTCTTCTTGCATTCTACTAAGTATCTAGTTTAAGTTTAAGTTTCTAGAATGCGAAGAAGGCCATTGATGACTAGAGTCCATGAAATGGGAAAGAGCAAACCCCGTTGATGGCATTCAAAAGTAGCCACAATTAACTTAGTTGATCCTCCAATCTCAGGGTCGATTTTTGATGCGGTAGGCATAGGCGCATTATTTGGGAATGGTATGCTATCGAAGTGTCGAAATTTGCTATCGATAACAAGAGGAATCAAATAGTTAACTATTTTTATCGATATGTAATCAAAAAGTTATCGACTTACAACTGAAAAATTTTAGAAAAAATTATTGATTTTTGTCAAAAAACTATCGATATGTTATCAAAAATTTATCTTTTTGTTATCGGAAAATTATATTAAAAAAGTTATAGGTTGGCTTTTGAAAATTTGTCGATTCGTTATCCTTTTGTTACAAAAAAATTATCGATTGGATATCGAAACGTTATAGGGTTATTAACCCCTTTCTATCGATTTGTTATCGTCGTGTGATAAATTCGTTATCGGCTAATCATCGATTTGCTATGAAACAGATACCGAACAACTTGAATACCAAATTGATGACATATCTGTAACCTGTCGATTATATAAGAAACCAGTAAAAAATAGATCACTGGGTGATAACAACCCAATAACAAACCGATAACTGATGATATAGTACGCTATCGATAATAAGCCGATAATAAACAATATCTTACCGGTATCGGTTGTTACCGATAAGAAGGCGACGTAGCTATTTCCAAAAAGCCGGAAATCGTGGGACAGATTCATAAATCGTGTAAGAGTGAGAGCAGAACCGGAAAAAGAGTAGATATCATATAAGCAGATAGAACCGTTGGGCGGGGCTGAGAAAAAGAGAATGAGGAGAAAGGAAGATGAAAGAGGGATGGGAAAGGGAATATGAGGAGTGAAAATGTGACCGAAAAGGAAGAGGGATAGGAAGAGAGGAAGAATAGGACAGGGATTAAGGGAAGAGTGACAGGAAGAGGCAAATGGAAATGTAAAGAAAGATGATATGTAGAGGTACAGCAAGAGCGATAGGTATAGCGACATAATTTTTTGAAAGAGTGGAAGTGTTGGAAATGTGGGAGAGAAAAGGTGGTGCGCACAAGGTGTCCTTAGACCAGTGGTAACCAAAATTGAAACTGTGGCTGTGTGTGTAATGGTAGTGGTTTAGTCGTTGATAAAAAAGCAATGAGGTCGGACATATGCACGCATGTTTGTTAGCACTCAAAAAATTATTAGTAAATATGCCATACAAATACTATTTAATTGCTTTATTCTAACGAAAAATTTATACAAAATAAATTGTGAACATTATACCATTAAACCATTCTGCGCATGAGCATTTGTTTGCAAAATATCTTTTTGGAAATGACCAAATAAACAATAAGCTTCTCCGATATTGCTACTCTGTTTGTTCAGCGACGACTAAACGAATAATAATATGTGTGAAGTGAGCGCGAATAATTTTTCCACAGCTGGCGACCACTGCCTTAGACCATGTCTACAGAATTTTAAAGATTTTAGATTTTGGTGCCAAAGAAAACATCGGCCCTAACAAAATACGTAGAATTTCGTATTAACACTTGAAACTCCAACGTTTCTCCTTCCACACATTTTTCCTATTTTCCCCGATTTTATCAGGAAGTTAACACATATTGATGCAGCCTGTTGCTAAAAATTTACTCATCATTTTGAATTTCCGAGATAAAAAAAAAATATGGAAGAACAAATGATAAACAAATGCAGTGTTAGAAAGAAACGACAAGCTTTTGTACCAATGTTTGGGGCAATATTTTCTATAACACTAAAATTTTCACTTTTCCAGTTATGGTAAAATTTGACAAACGGCTCTTGCGCCCCTTTATCTTTAGGTTAGGTTAGGTTAGGTTAAGAGGTGCGTGTTTATTACCCACACTTCCCCGCGGAGATATTTTTGTCCATTGTGAGTGCCCTCAGTAAGGGCAGGGTGGCGGTACATTCGTTTAACCCCATTACCTCTTAGTGGCTCTCAACGAGCCACTTGCTTTCCCTGATGAACCCCAGAAGAAGGGAGACGTCCGCTTTCCCAACCTCTGCAAGGCTGTCGAAGTACTGTGAGCCCAGAAACCTGAACCTTCTTCTTTGAAGCCTCGGACATCGCCAGAAAAAGTGGTAGATTGACTCCTCTTCCTCTTCATCCTGACAGCATCTGCAGTGGGAGCTTGTTGGTATTCGCCACCGCTGGAACATTAGTTTGATAGCCCAATGACCTGTGATTACACCCGTAAGTTGGTCCATAGCAAGTTCGTTGCACTGTTCTCATATTCCTCGATTCTCCCCAGGGGATATCTCACCGATGGTCGGACGGAGCTGTCCACTTCACTTTTGTTCATCCCCTTCAATACCGCTGTGCCCAAGGACCCAGCAAAAGGAGACATTGAGATGACTTATAGAAGCCAGCGAATCTCGACACCTCCGCACGATATCCCATTCTATCATGTTGGACTCTAATGCCCTTAAGGCGGCTTGGCTGTCAACAGAGATTGTCCTTTCGTTGTTGGAGACCCTACTCTCTTGAATCAGCATTGCTGCTCCGTCTATGGCATAGACCTCGGCCTGGAATACACTGCAAGCGCCAAAAAGTCAGAATGATTGACTTAACTGTAGTTGTGTTGAGTACATCCCAGCTCCAGTTCCTTTTTCCATCGAGCCATCGGTCTTCTTCCCATTCCTCCCTTGAAGGACATCGTATGTTTTGAACCCGGAAGTCCAAAACCGTTGTGATGTGGTCGGTTTTGGATGTTAGGTCAGTTATTATTCCATTTAAATGTCTCTTCGTCATGTCATGATTACATTTAGCGCTTCTTGAGGTGCGCTGCTCACGGTGCCTGACATTCCTAGGCATACCAGCCTTTGTACCTTCCCGACCCACACTTAATTACTGTTTTTGCCTAGCGCCTTCCACCAGATCAGAGCACCATATGTTCCAAGTTCCGTCCAAAGGCCCTTTTGCAGGTGTAGTGTGCTGCTAGAGCTTTCTTTTATCTCATCTCAACGTTCCTTCTCCAGCTGAATTTGGACGAGTATAATGCCAAGATATGTGGATTCCGAAGATAGGTTTAACGTTTTGCCGTTTATCCTCGGTAAGTTAAAGGAGGGTGCCTTTGTCTTTGTCGTGAACACGACACGTTGTGTGTACCCCAGCAAATTTTGCCTTGCCCATCGCGAAATGTCTCAAAGTGCCATTTCCATGCGATCGCTGATCGTTGGCAAGAATTTTTCTTTGATCAGAAGCACTAAGTCGTCGGCGTACGCAACTACCTTTCTTCCTTTTCTCCTAAAGATTTCTAGAATTTGATTGACCACCAGTATCCACAGAAGAGGCGATAGCACCCCGCCTCTGGTGGTTCTTTTTCCAATAGAACCAGTTCCTAAAGTTGCGTTGACGACCCTACCCCTAACTATAGAGCTCTGGGTTCCATATCTTGTGAGAGCCTTGCAGATGACCTCCGTCTGCACATTGTTTACAGCACCCTCAATGTCGAGGAAAGCAGTTAACGTGTATTCCTTGCAACTCAGTGAGTTCTCGATAGCACTGACTGCCTCGTGAAGGGCACTTTCAACTGACTTGCCATTTCGGTATGCGTGCTGAGCTGCGTCCATCCTGCAGATATTGTCATTGCTCCTAATATGTAGATCGATAAGTCTCTCCAGTGTTTAAATGATAAAGCAAGAGAGACTTATTGATCTATAGTCTTTAACTTCCGAGTAATTAAGTTTTCGTGTTTCCATGGTCCCTTTATCTTTAAATGTAAATAAAAATTACTCAGAAATACTGGACCGTAAGTAAGACAAGTACGAGGTCGGTTTTCTGAAAAATACCAAATTTGTTGAACTTTTTTTTCTTAAGAATACTGGCAAAACTTACATAGAAAATGTATATACATAGAGATATCAATCTCAATTTACTAACTTTAGAAATAAGAATATGCATTGCGGGTATTTGGATATAAAAAAATTTATATTGCATTTTCGCAATATGCAACGTGTACTTGTATTTCTAACCATAACATCTGCTAATATTCTAAAACAAGTTACTATTGCAGAAAATATTCGCAAAATTTCTCAACTCTCGTACACAAAGCGCTAATAAAAATCGCAGCTGTAGAACTGAATTACAAATAAGTAATGAATGCCCTACACCCGGCCACAAAACAGTCAAAGTCACACAAAGACATACACACACACACACTTACAAACATTGGCTTTATCGCAGGATATTGAAATACTGAAGCTGCCCACTCATTTTACACACGCAGACACACACACACACACACAAAGAGTATGCGCTATTTGGCAAAACACCAATACAACCACAAAATTACTTTGTATCTACAACTTAAGTACCACAAAACTATAAAATTTACAACGCAACTACTCAACTCAGTTCGCCAGAAATGTAAGTAATAAAATATTAGTGTCATGGACCTAATCGAGTGTATGAGTAACTGGGGTGTTGGGTGACGTGCAATGGACGCTAAGTGTTGGATGTTCAGCTTTTTTTGGACTTTAGGGTTGGAGAAAGTGATCGAGGGGAGGAGGTATGCTGCATGCACATATTATTTTCGTTTTTATTGTTGTTATATTTATGTTGTTGTTGTACTGACCATTCGCAGGATATTGTTCGCCGCCGGTCTGCCGTATGCAACAACAACGTCACTTGTGCAGAGGAGTGTTTTATGTGTGGTGCGAGTAAGTGAGTGCAGTTGCATTTGCAGTCATATATACATTTTTACTTCCTTTCGTATTGCCCTCCTTCCACTTCTCTTCGCATCCATCTGCGTTTTCCTATACAAAACACTTTATATATTCGTACTACTTTGGGTATGAGAATTCACGTTTACGCGGTCATGAGCGCGTCCGCTGGCTAGTCATAATGTTGCAAGTAAAATAGTGTAGCCACTGAGATGCGCCGCAATGCAACAAAAGCAGAAGCAATGTTGCCATGAGACATGTGATGCATGCTGCATGCCACATGCGATTGCCTTGCAACAATGTATATTTCTTTGTCTGTATGTGTGAGTGTATGCGCAATATATTAAGTAGGCACAGCCACCAAAGTAGTGATAAGTGTAGTGAGTTCGGTTTCAGCTGACTATTATATACCCAGATGTATTACAGCAAACAATTTCATAAAAAGAGGAGAATAGTTTCTTATTAACTTCATTTTATTGAAAACGTGAAATATAGTGAGGGGTATGTAACATCAGTACTGACTTGTATTTTTGTGAAATGGGCCCAGAGTTCTATTATTATAGGACTTTTTTTTGGATTGTATCTTGTTGTCGGCATTTCGTTTTATTCTGATATGGTGTTATCTGAAAATTGGTGTGATTAATCGAGATTTTGTCCTATGGGAATTTTGAAAGTCGAACATTAAAGGCGCACCCCAAAAAACTATTTAAAAAATCAAGAGGAATTGCAGCACGAAAACAATTATTCCTACAAAATATTTGGACATTGCCCCGAAATAGTATCCCAATTATACGCGCATTAGTTCCGCAAAGAATGCCCAAATAATTAAAAACTGATCTCTCAATGGTTTGCAGGTGATCAATGAATCAAGGTTCCTATATGATCCCGTTATATTACTGAAATTACTCAAAGAAACTCCCAAGCTGCCCGTTAAAATCCATAAATTAGTCCCGAGTTTTTTGAAAGGATTGCAGAAATGATGTTAAATATTTTCGACAATCATTTAAGAATATTGAAACTGTTTCTAACTCATATGGATAAGATCGTGAAAATATTTTCGAAATTGATCTAAAAATATATTTTTCCCCAATAACTTTACATGGGTACTGATATAGGATTTGGTTTGATCCTGCGATTTTTTAGGAAGAGCGTGATTTACGAGTGTGACATTTCAGTCGCAGCATTTGTTTTCGCTATTGTGACTGAGTAGTTAAAGCAGAGCAATAAGATCTCAATTCACAATTTCGCTTACCTATAATCGCAGTCACAGCTCTTGTCACAGCAGAACAACTAGGTGCCTCAGTATGATTCAAAGAGTTCGTGATTTGTGCTGCTTTCAACTACCGCTGTAAACGACTATCAGCTGATTGTTAGCAAAGCCGTTGTTTGCTATGACATCTGTCGCAATTTCTCTCAGTGCACGAAACACAAGATCGTTGTTTTATATTATCGCAGGTAATCGCGCCCTTGATGAAAGTTATGATCGGCTCTGTGGTTGTCATTATTGCAAAGCTTGATTGCGAACGATAAGCACACCCCATCACAATCAGTCAATCACACTATATTCGAAGTTGTCGCTGCCGTCGATCGTGATTTTTCAGTGGTTGTGATAAAATTGCACATTCATGAACGATAGCTTGCAAATGCAAAAAGCCTCCTCTGAAAATATTATGAGTCACACCAGATATTCTGAATTTCAGTTACGTTATGTTCTTTAATATAGAAGGAATATTGTACACGCAGCGAAACCCATCATAAAAAGTATTCTTGCATATTATTCTTGAATAATTGAAGAATGAGTTGCTGTATCCATTAGTAAGATACTTCCAATTCCTCCTTTCATTTTTATACTCAGTTGAGCAGAGCTCACAGAGTATATTAACTTTTATTGGATAACGGTTGGTTGTACAGGTATAAATGACTCGAGATACATATAGACTTACATATATCAAAATCATCAGGACCGAAAAAAAATTTGATTGAGCCATGTCCGTCCGTCCGTCCGTTAACACGATAACTTGAGTAAATTTTGAGATATCCTGATAAAATTTGGTATGTAGGTTCCTTAGTACTCATCTCAGGTCGCTGTTTAAAATGAACGATATCGGAATAAAACCACGCCCACTTTTTCGATATCGAAAATTTCGAAAAACCGGTAAAGTGCGATAATTCATTACCAAAGACGGATAAAGCGACGAAGCTCGATAGGTGAGTTGAACTTATGACGCAGAATAGAAAATTTGTAAAATTTTGGACAATGGGCATGGCACCGCCTACTTTTAAAAGAAGGTAATTTAAAATTTTACAAGCTGTAATTTGGTTGAAGATATCATGATGAAATTTGGCAGGAACGTTACCCCTATTACTATATGTGCGCTTAATAAAAATTAGCAAAATCGGAGAACGACCACGCCCACTTTTAAAAAAAAAATTGTTTAAGTCAAATTTTAACAAAGAATTTAATATCTTTACAGAATATAAGTAAATTATGTCAACATTCAACTCCAGTAATGATATGGTGCAACAAAATGCAAAAATAAAAGAAAATTTCAAAATGGGCGTGGCTCCGCCCTTTTTCATTTAATTTGTCTAGGATACTTTTAATGCCATAAGTCGAACAAAAATTTACCAGTCCTTGTGAAATTTGGTAGGGGCTTAGATTCTAGGACGATAACTTATTTCTGTGAAAAAGGGTGAAATCGGTTGAAGCCACGCCCAGTTTTTAAACACAGTCGACCGCCTGTCCTTCCGCTCGGCCGTTAACACGATAATTTGAGCAAAAATCGACATATCTTTACTAAACTTAGTTCACGCACTTATCTGAACTCACTTTGCATTGGTATAAAAAAAGGCCGAAATCCGACTATGACCACGCCCACTTTTTCGATATCGAAAATTACGAAAAATGAAAAAAATGCCATAATTCTATACCAAATACAAAAAAAGGGATGAAACATGGTAATTGGATTGGTTTATTGTCGCAAAATATAACTTTAGAAAAAAACTTTGTACCACATTAAGTAGAATAAAATGAAAAAGTTCTGCAGGGAGAAATAAAAAACCCTTGAAATTTTGGCAGGAATACTGTTCGTGGTATTACATATATAAATAAATTAGCAGTATCCAATAGATGATGTTCTGGGTCACCCTGGTCTACATTTTGGTCGATATCTGGAAAACGCCTTCACATATACAACTACCACCACTCCCTTTTAAAACCCTCATTAATACCTTTAATTTGATACCTATATCGTACAAACAAATTCTGGGGTCACCCCTGGTCCACCTTTATGGCGATATCCCTAAATGGAGTCCACCTATATGTCTATATGGCCCACTCCCTCATAAAATACTCTTTAATACCTTTCATTTGATACACATGTCATACAAACACATTCCAGGGTTACCCTTGGTTCATTTTCCTACATGGTTATTTTCTCTTATGTTGTCACCATATCTCTCAACTGAGTATGTAATCTTCGGTTACACCCGAACTTAACCTTCCTTATAACCTTGGAATAACCAAGATGTTTTCAGAGAAAATATAATCTAAGCACAACTGGGTATAACAATTTTGTATTTGCAGCCTACAGTATTGCAATCAGTAATACTTGCACTAATGCTTAACCCTTGATTCAACTTAGATATGTATATGTATGTAATATATCCCACTTGTACTTAAACAGATGTTTTTAATGTATGCATGCAAGGTTTTTTTTCAGCATTTATTCGTGTACATGTCTATGTATTTATGTATCATATGGACAGACGCAATAAGAAATGCAGCAGGCAGACGCCCACGCGTAATCGTAACAAGGATACCAATTTTATGTCCATTCCATTTTCATTACTTTCTTTTTGCGAAAAACAATACGGACGTGACTAGCCGTAGATGTGGTTTCGTGTGTGTGTGTGTGTAGTTAGCGTGTTAGATAAGTTGGAGTGGGGTGTGTGCATGTGGCGAAGAGATTGCATTACTTTGCTGCAGCTAAAAGTAATAAAAGGAAAATGCTTTTAAATGCAATTGATTCTGGTAAAAAAAAATACTTCAAATGTTAAATGCAACGGAACAACTAAACTGAAATGCCTTGCAGAAGCCGCTTGAGTGTTGGTATTAGCCGGTAGAGCACAACTTTTGAGCTGAGTGTTCGAGTTGGGTAGTCAGATGTATTGAAATTAACTATTGGATATATTTAACTAGGAATTTGTGTTTATAACTGTATATGTATGTAGGTATGTATGTTGACAGCGCTGTAATAAACGAAAGCCTTATGACTTTTTAGTTAAATGGAATGAATTAATTGAAGCACCCGTTTGGCTGTACTTTTTTCTTCAATTAATTTTGAAGTTAAATTTTTTTAATAAGAACCATACCAGAAGAAACTCAATACCCCCACACAAGATTGCCATACTGAATATTTTTTCAGACAAAAATTCATCAAGTAAAACGACCAAATCTATAACTTTCCATAGCGGTTTAAGGTGCTTAAACAAATTCGGCGGATAGGTAAGCCTCTCATAAGAGGTAACTAAAATCCACAGATCCGGAAGTTCGAGTGGTAAGAAAAATCGTTCTCGTGCCAGAAGGTGCTAGTGCTGGATTCAATTAGATAAAGGACTGGAATATCCATAACAATGCCTTAGGCTGGGTTTTTCAGTGCGAGTTTGAACTTCAGTTAAAGTTGACTAGAGTTTAACATTGTCAATTTGTTCGATAACATCGCAGCAGCTACTCAACTCAGCTAAACCGACCGAAGTGGCAGGATAAACTCTAGTCAACTTTGACTGGAGGTTAAACTCGCACTGAGAAGCCGTATCTTAGTCTTTGGGGGATTTCTTTGCGTTTAAAACTACAACACCAAACAAAATATTTCGGCAGCATGAATAAGCGAGGGCAACATTCCCTACATTCACGTCTCAACGTCTGCTTCGTAGTGTTACGCGGCATCAATAATCAGTTCTTGACTGGATATCTATTTACGTATGGGATTGGAAAGCACCTGGTTTCCATTGTACTTCGCTTTCTCATCTTCATATATAAAGCACAGCACGGTCATAGAGTGCAATTTTTATACCTCATCTAATGTTCGTCCGCGTGGACTAGCGGGTTCAGTATCCAATAAAAAGTTTCGCTGCTTATTCAGGACACATTTCTCCAGCTGGTTGTACAAAACCAACCGGTCAAATCTGTCGGAAAGCGAAAGAACTTATGTTTGTTTATACTCTTCAGGTGGTTCGTAAGCACAAGTTTTCAATCCGCATTTTTCTTCTTTTTGCCTGTTCGCTCTCATAAAATTATCCAATGCAACAAAATTAGAACGTTTTTATGTAATTGGTGTCTCGAGATTTGGCAAACTCTGCCGCCCCTACTAGCTGGAGCCTTAACATTGTGAGCATAGGATACGAACACAACAAGTGCGCATTTTTTCAGCTCACACTTCCTACATCTGCTGTTATTGATGAGGCCTAACATATGAGCATGTGGCACCAGAAGGTAGTGTCGAGTTAGTATGCCCATCGTTAACCTTAAATCTTCTATCTTTAGAGATATGAGCAACCTTGTGAGTTTGATCTTAGAAACTTTACAGCTCCGCGCTTATGTCCAGGTAGATCATATGCAATTCCTGTCTCCTTTTCATTTCTCCCAAAAAATGTTGCTGTTGTAGTGATAAATACATTCCCCGGAGGTTTGGGGGAGTGTTATCGAGGTTGATGGTCCTTTGCTGGATATAGATCCGGGACGTTGCGGTAACAAGCATCATTAGGGTATAAGCCTGGCCATTTCGGGAACGATTTAGTTTGACCACATTAAACCTTCTTGGTTATTCTGCCCCCACCCCCAAGTTCCATAAGTAACTTTGAGTAAGCAGAGCCTCGGCTACTAAATAAACAGGACTCACCATAAAATGGGTTGAAGAAGCTGTATAGTGCTCTGACATTTCCTTGAACCATTTGGATATTTAAGTCGCCTCATACTACAGGCATACATACAACGGGCATATTATTAACCCCCTAACCCGTTGGAGCTTTCATAAATGGATCGCTACGTCTATCTTCGATTCATCGAGTGCTGCACGCTGCATTGTCATCTAATCGGACTTTTCGTTACCTTCTATCCCTTTATAAACGGGAACCCAGTATATTTGTATGGTGCGGACTGAGGGAAGTCTCTCCAATGCTTCTTTGCATTCCAGGACAACTCTTGATGAGGTAATGTGTGAAACAATCACCATAATTAATATTTATAATGACTGGACTGCAGCTTAAGCACGCTTCTTCCAGAATTCCTTCTGCTTCTTTTACGACTACAACTTCTGCCTGAAAGACACTGCAGTGATTTGCAGCCTTTTAGATCTTCCTTTTCCTGGATCACGTAAGTAAACAGCAGATCCGACACTTAAAGTTAATTTAGAATCATTGGTATATACGTGTAAAACATCTTCTGCCATTTCCGCACCCTTGCACCAAACCTTCAGCACTATTGCGACCCCGAGATCTTTTTCGAAGTTCAGACATAGGACCATGTAGTCCGTTCCTCCTATACACGATGAGGCAATACTGCTCAATCATTATGTCTACACATATGTACGTACACGCAGCGGAGAAGCAACGCACAAACACATGCAGATATCTTATCTGAGATGCTCTCAAAAGTATGCAATTATAATTGCGGAAGTGTCGCTCACAAATACACGCGCATATGAGAGCTACACACGTGCATCTGTAGTTATAATTATATACCAGTAACTAAGTAAATTCTGGAAGCGCCTTGAAGATGCAACGAGGAGATCACACAGTATAAAAGCACCAACAGTAGAGGCGCGACAATCAGTTTCATTTAAGCAAGCTATTGGTTGTGAAGTATCAGTGTTATTGTGAAGTACTTCAATAAAGTCTATTTTGCATTATTAAACATTTGAGTTATTTATTCAACAGTTTAGTGATTCGAGCTTAGCAGAAGGTTGCAAATAAGAGGATTTGCAGTAAATTCGTTACAATATTAATATTATATGAAAAAAAAAAAATAATATTGTGAAAGTATGAGCCTCTTTCATGTTTTTCCACACTGGTTCCTGGACTACTAGAAGATGCAAACAGGGGAACATAGACGCAAGATATCAGTATTATCCCTAAAAAGCTATAGCTACTGCATACTTAAATAAAATCCCTTAATAAAATCACTTGCGTCATACATATGTAGTAGCTTTTTTTTGTTGTTGGTGCAAATAGCGTTAAAAAGCTATAAATGCTCTTTGAAAAAAGTTTTATTACTAAATTTTAAATGAAAAATTATGTTCGCATCTTGCACGCGACGCGCCACCGCCATCGACTCGACATTCAGCTGCTCTTTCATTTCTATTGCTTTTTAAGCAGCCTCGAGTGGCAATTGCTAAATCCAAGATTGTGTGGCATTTGATATTGGTGGTGTCATATGTATATACAAATGCAAATGCATACTGACGCACACATACACAAATAAATATTTGCATATGATATTCAAATATGTATTTCTGAAATATATTTTGTATATTTGAATTGTCAGCATTCAGTAGATATATAAATATTTTTAATATTTCTTGTTGTTGCCTCTGCTACCGGCGTTTTCTCTTGTAGGGATTTAATGTTCCAATGCGCTAAATTGTTGGTGTGGTATGAGATATGAGCAGCGATTATTATACATTGCCACTTTCGATTTTCAAACTAAGGGCGACTTGAAAAAAAAAAATTGCTGCGGAATTAAAAATCATACATACAGTAGCTTAAAATGAATATGGATCAGCCTATTTTGTTACCATCGCTATCGTAAATTGGCGTTTAAATGACTAGGCCATTGTGTAGCAAGCTGCGTTATGTTTACGTCTGCGTAAAGCTCTAACAGCGATGCATGGCGTGGGCATTATGGTAAGTGTCATATAATTTCCACATAACTTTTCTCTCCCATACCCTATCGGCCACTCAATCTTCCTTATATTACACAACTCTTAGCCATATATCAAGCTATGATGAGAGACTTATAAAGCGTCTACTGGGGTCAAAATATTATTTATTTTGAAGGAGTGATTCTCTATTTGATCTCTGAGCTGACACTGTTATTGCCGGCACTTGGCTAATCAGATAGACGAACTTTCGCTGTTACGAAATGTTATCTTTTAACGTCAGCAAAGATACAAATCAGCCGTTTCTTCCTTTCATAAAGCCAGTACATCATATTGCCTTCTTTACTTACTTACTTAATTGGCGCTTAACCGTCTAAACGGTTATGGCCGTCCAACAAGGCGCGCCAGTCGCTCCTTCGCTCCGCCAACCGGCGCCAATTGGTCACACCAAGGGAGTTTAAATCGTTTTCCACATGGTCCTTCCAACGGAGTGGGGGCCGCCCTCTACCTCTGCTTCCATAGGCGGGTTCCGATAGAAACACTTTCTTGCCTTCTTTACAGCAAAGCATATTTTTTATGTTATCTATAAAAGGCAGAGTTTTCGGCGCGTTTGTTGAGGCTAGCATGAGGCTCAAAAGATAACACGACAAAGAGGCGCCTTGTCTGAAGCCTCGTTTGTTTCGAATGGATCAGAGAGGTCCTTCCTTTCACATGGGGTTGATATTCTTGTTCAATGTGATTTTGCAGAGTCTTATAATCCTCCCAAGTGCCTTAAGCTCAGACATATCAGCATACAAGCAACTAATTTCGATGACTAAGGCTGCTTAGAACATGACAAAATGGTGATTAGTAAGTATCAGTTCTGTTATGGTCAGTCCTCTCCAGGGTATGGCGTATCGTAAACATCTGACTTGCGTTAAATGTATCAGGTCTGAAGCAGCACAGATATGGTCTAAACAGCCGGCATTGGTCTTCAATCCTCACAAAATAATCTAGACAGAACCTCTCACGCTATATTAAGCAGCGTGATCCTGCCGTAATTTGACCGATTTGAGGGATCAACTTTTTTTTTTGAGTTGGGCAGATCAAACTTAACTTCCAATCTGAAGACATGGCCTCTTTCAACCATGTTTTTCATACGAGTTGATCCATGCTCTTGTCGCCTCCTCGTTTTAGCAGCAGCCGGATATTGCCGTTATTACTATATCATAGTCTTTTAAGGGAACGTAACTTCCCTCTAGAAATAAGTAGAGTTATACGTTATTGAGCATGCACTAAACTTCGGTTACCAATCATCAATTCTGCAGAAATCTCACTCGGTCTTGGGCCTTCCTGTTTTTCGCAGAATTATTTTGTTGGAAAGAAAAATGCCTTCCTCCTCTTGTTTCTTACTTCTGAGTAGTCTATCTGCCCTTGTGACAGCGTCTTTCCTATCCTAGGCAGAGCGACTTTCCTCTTTTTTCGTACGAGCTCAAAAACCTTAGGTGTTAGCAGCGGTGATATGAGGCGTTTACACTGCTCGATTTCATCACCAGGTTAAAGACTGCTCTCAGTTAGCAGGTGTAAGCGCCAGATAGAGCAATCATCCTCGTTTTCTGAACAGCTTCTTGATGGCAAACTTTACTTGTATTACCTTGTGCATTTAACTCGAGCACGGGAATTTTATTTTACTCTAAATAAAATTGCAAGACCTTTTTGCCCTTCTAATATTACCTGGTCCATTTGTTTTCATAAACAGCAAGGAGCTATATATTACGATGAAGACGCAAAAACGAATCAATATTTCTTTTTTGTGCGGATTGAGATAAGAAATGCCTAATGCACCGAAATTGCCACCGTCGCAGCAACATTGTATCCGTGGACTAAAAGAACCACCTCTTTGAAACCCTCGAGACCGCTTTCCTATTACTTCAGCGTAGTGTTGCAAAATTATATTATCTGAAATGATTTACTCATTTCGCGTCATCAAGTTAAGTTAATTTTGTTTTATACGATTTTCCGCTCACGAACGAAAAATTGCACTGAAGGTGGCACAGCAGTTAACATTCAGATAACCGCATTTCACATTTTCGCTTTCACCCATGTAGCGTTGCTAACCCGCTTTCAGCGAACACAACTTTTATTTATCTGTTGCAAACGTGTTTCCGCCAATTGAGAGATTCAAATTTCGTTTTATGTACGGCAAGCTAAGCCAACTGGTTAAGGAAAACGGCTGTTTTAATAAATTTTTACACGTCACTTTAATATTAAGAGCCGCCTTTTTCATCTTTAGTGAAATCAGAATTTAACTGGAGGTTAATTTGACATTTTCTTCTTCAACAACACAGTGTGACCAACTCCAGTTGAATCGATAAATGTAATAATTGTAGAGAACAAATTGCAAAAATCTATTGTGAATAGGCAGGTAATAAAAAATGGATTCAGTTGAAGAGTGAATAACAAAACACTTATGAGGATATCCGTAAAAATGAAAAACAAAAGAAAGTTCAGTAAAAATGGGACGACTCATTGAAGCCCTCTATGAAAACTTTATGGGAAATCCAATTTATGTGCTTAGTAGTTTGGAGGGTGGTGCCGTGTGTAGAAGTCCATGAAAGTGGGGAAAGCTTCTGACCGCCATTCACCTGGGAATGGCCAGAGCGATTCTTTTGCATGCGGTTCAAGCAGCTCACTACTGCCGGTCGCTTGCGGCCAAGTATCCTCTGGGTAGCCGCTAAACATCTGTTTAACGGTGAGCTAATGTGAGAAGGCGACAACCTGGATAGGCCACTCTGACATAATCGGTTTAAGGGCTAGCCGGCTGCAAGCGGGCGTCTGTCTTGGAGCAAGCGGCTCGCTATATAAACGTGCCAAGTAATATTTTCACCCCGCTGAGCGGGTTGTGCGCTGGGCTTGGGACCCGCCACGTAAAACCATACTCCAATGAAATATAACAACAAGCCTCGGATAAATACACTCTCTTTTGATGACGACCATGACAAACGTTTGAAGGACAATGAATTGAGGGCATGAACATGGAACGTCCGCTCCCTGAATGGGATTGGTGCAGATGCCCGGCTGGTTGAAGTCCTCGTTAAAGCAAAATCTGACATCACCGCCATCCAAGAAATGCGTTGGACGAAGCAAGGAAGAAAGAGGATCAAAAATTGTGACATCTATTGGAGTGGCCATACGAATAAGCGCAGTTTCGGCGTCGGATTCGTGGTGGGAGAGAGACTTTGTCGCCAAGTTCTGGCGTTCACACCTGTGGATGAACGTCTCGCCGCTATCCGAATAAAAGCAAAATTTTTTAATATATCATTCTTCTGCGCCTATGCGCCGACAGAGGAGAAAGACGATGAGGTGAAAGACACTTTTTATGAACAATTAGAACGCATATACGAACGCTGCCCCCGTCACGATATAAAAGTCGTGCTTGGTGACTTTAACGCCAGGGTGGGCAAAGAAGGTGTTTTTGGCCCTACAGTCGGAAAGTTCCTCCTATACAATGAAACTTCTCCTAACGGACTGAGGCTGATTGACTTTGCCGGTGCTCGAAACATGGTCATATCCAGCACGAGGTTCATGCATAAAAAGATATATCAAGCTACATGGCTGTCTCCTGATCGAAATACTCGCAATCAGATCGATCACGTTGTGATAGACGGACGGCATGCCTCCATTGTTTTAGATGTGCGCACGATCCGAGGACCTAACATCGACTCGGATCATTATCTCGTTGCAGCCAAAATACGCACCCGCCTCAACGCGGCTAAAACCAAGGAACGAAAAACACAAGGGAAGCTAGACGTCGAAAAGCTTCAATCACAACAGACTGCCAATGATTTCGCAACTCGACTCTCACACCTGCTCTCTGAGAGCACAACTCATCCTGAAGGAATACAGGAGCAGTGGGAGGATATTTCCAAAGCACTTCGTACTGCCGCCGAGGAAAAAATTGGTTACCGACGACCACGAAAAAACAACTGGTACGATGAAGAATGCCGCGTTGCAACTGAAAGGAAAGACGCTGCATACAGGGCTACGTTAAAAGCGAGCGCGACAATAGGAGTATGTGAACGCTATCGCGAGTTGAAAAAGGAAGCGAGACGCCTTTTCAGGAAGCAAAAAGCAGAAGCAGAAAGGCGTGAGTGCGAGGAGCTTGAGCTGCTAGCCACCAGGAATAATGCCCGAAAATTTTACCAAAAAATACGGCGACAGGCGGAAGATTTTAAGACCGGGGCAACCTCCTGTAGGAACGAAAACGGCGACCTTGTAACTGATGTCCAGAGAGTGCTTAGATTATGGAGGGAACACTTCTCTGTTCTCCTAAATGGAGGCAGCTTTTTAGCGCGCAGAGATGAAGAACCCGATCCCACAATCGATGATGATGGAATATATGTCCCCCGCCCGATTATGACGAAGTTAGAATAGCAATAACCAGATTGAAAAACAACAAGGCCGTGGGCGCTGATGGATTGCCTGCGGAGCTATTCAAGTACGGCGGCGAGGAGTTGATAAGGCGCAACCAGCAGCTTCTTAGCAAAATATGGGCGGAAGAGTGCATGCCCGACGGTTGGAATCTAAGTGTTCTTTGCCCAGTCCACAAGAAGGGGGATACTGCAAAATGCACCAACTATCGTGGAATCAGCTTTCTCAATATCGCATATAAGGTCCTTTCAAGTGTATTGTGCGAACGATTGAAGCCCACCGTGACCCGGCTGATTGGACGTTATCAGTGCGGCTTCAGACCTGGTAAATCTACCATCGACCAGATTTTCACAATGCGCCAAATCTTGGAAAAAACCGTGAAAAAAGAATCGACACACATCATCTCTTCGGCGACTTTAAATCCGCCTTCGACAGCACGAAAAGGAGCTGCCTATATGCCGCTATGTCTGAATTTGGTTTCCCCGCAAAACTTATACGGCTGAGCAAAATGACGTTGAGCAACACCATCAGCTCAGTCAGAATTGGGAAGAAGCGGTAAAGATGGGTTTGATGGTGAATGAGGACAAAACGAAGTACCTGCTGTCATCGAGCAAAGAGTCAGCGCATATGCGCTTTGGCAACCACGCTACTGTTGGCAGCCATAATTTCGAAATAGTAAAAGACTTCGTTTAGTTGGGAACCAGCATCAACACTAGCAACAACCTCAGCACTGAAATCTAGCGAAGAATCAATCTTGCCAATAAATGCTACTTTGGACTAGGTAGGCAATGAAAAGTAAAGTCCTCTCTCGGCGAACGAAAATCATACTCTACAAGTCACTTATCGTACCCGTCCTGCTATATGGGGCAGAAGCATGGACCATGACAACAGCAGATGAAGCGGCTTTGGGAGTGTTCGAGAGAAAAGTTCTTCGAAAGATTTATGGACCTCTACGCGTTGGCGATGGCGAGTACCGAAGAAGATTTAATGATGAGCTGTACGAGCTATACGCAGATATCAACATAGTCCAGCGAATTAAAACGCAGCGGCTGCGCTGGTTAGGCCATGTTATGCGAATGAAAGATGATGCTCCGGCCAAGAAAGTGTTTCTATCGGAACCCGCCTATGGAAGCAGAGGTAGAGGGCGGCCCCCACTCCGTTGAAAGGGCCAGGTGGAAAACGATTTAAACTCCCTTGGTGTGATCAATTGGCGCCGGTCGGCGGAGCGAAGGAGCGACGGCGCGCCTTGTTGGACGGCCATAACCGTTTAGACGGTTAAGCGCTAATTAAGTAAGTAAGTAGTTTGGCGTAAAACTCACTCCGTTTAGATGATTAAAAGAAAGTTTAACCCTCAACGATTGATCAACAGTTATGTTTGCAGAAAGCGCTCATTGCGAATATTTTGTGGAACATATCGCAAAATCCATTCTGAATACACAAGAAAACCAGCAAAACAGCTGACTTTTGTTAACGGTTTTGGCGTTTACGAGGTGACAGTCGGTGCGGTGCATTAGTGAGTTGCTTATCTGACACATGGAAAAAAAGAATTTCGATAATTTATAGATAAATGACTAGCTGAATATGATGAAAATGCTGTTAAGCAAAATTTAATAAAGATTGACAGAAAATCAGTTGACATCTCCAAATTTCTTCAGCGGGCTTTTGAGAGTGAGACTGGGACCTGGGAAAGAAAATTGTATAAAACTGGGGAGATATGTTGTTATACGATCTCGGATGGAAAACCAATTTCAAACAAACTATAAATATGATTCTGTTAAACTATTTCACACATGTCATTAACCCGATTCACCATTTCAGAGCTATAATGGTTAAAAAAATGAATTTCGGTCACGGTTCATACAACGCGATACGGACACTGTTTTCAGAATTTCTCTTTTTGATTTACTTATACGTTTTCTGATTCTGCGTAACTTTACTCGAGAAAATATAAAAAAAAAACACACAAATCAAGGTGTCTAAGTTCGGGTGTAACCGAACATTATATACTCAGCGTGAGCTTCAGTTGCACATTTAATTTCAGATAAATTACTTTTTTACATAAAACGTGGCACCGCCCGTATAAAAAAAATGGCTCCACATTTCCTCTAACAATAAAACTTGATAAGTGAAATATCATTGATTCAAAGCTATTTTTTGCTAAGTCATAGCTTATTATTCTAGTCTACGACCATTTTAAACTTGTTTTATATCTAAGTTGCCGTGATCTTTAACCGATCCCGTCCATTTTTACTAGAAATATTTCCAGCTATAGGGAAAACATGTGTATACAGTTTCATTACGATATGTTAATTTTACTTTTAGTTATGGATCCCGAAACATAGAAAATTGCTTAGTCATAAAAGGGGCGGTGCCACACCCATTTTTTTAATTTTTAGTTTTTCATATTTATTGTTATAAATCAACTTGGGAAATGAAATACCATTGATATAAAGATTTTTTTGCAAAGTTATAGCTTATTTTACTCGTCCGGGTCGCGGAAAAATCTTGTATATAAAAATGGGCGTGGTCCTTAACCGATTTCGTTAATTTTTCTTCAAAACTTTCCTCATGGCAACAGCAACCTCTCTGTCGATGTCTCTGGGCGGTGCCACGCCCATTTTAAAAAAAATTTTCAAATTTTTATCAAGTCTCAATATGAGTCCACAAGTCAAATTTCAACATTCTAGGTGTATTACTTACTCAATAATCAGGTTTTTTTGTGTTTTCCAAAATGTTATATATATAAAAAGTGGGCGTGGTTATCATCCGATTTTGCTCATTTTCAATACCAATCTATTCTGGGTCCATGTAAGCTCGTGTACCAAATTTGGTGAAGATATCTCACTATTTACTCAAGTTATCGTGTTAATGCACAGACGGACGGACGGACGGACGCTCAATCAAATTTTTTTTCCACACTGATGATTTTGATATATGGTAGTCTATATCTATCTTGATTCCCCTATACCTGTACAACCAACCGTTATCCAATCAAAATTAACATACTCTGTGTGCAAAGCACGCTGAGTATAATAATTAAAAATTGTAAATAATGTTCTGTCACATTTTCAGCGTATGTCACTGTTTCCATTGCAAAAAATGTTTATATTCGCTGTTCTCAATAAATTACCAACATTGGGGGTGCTTGGCCGCAGCATTACTTATTTGAATATGCAGACGATACTTATTTATATTTTTTATATTAATAAATTTGTCATAAAAGTGTGACAGACAGTAAATTTGCATATAACATTTGAATAAGTATGGAAACGTTGGTTGGAAGGTGTTGTTGCAAGCATTTAAAATCCATATACATATGTACATACAAGGGGGTGCACCAGTACATTGTACAGTACTACGTTGCTGATATAATGAGAGTATTGGTCATTAATGCGATGTGGCGATATGGCGATGCCAAATAATATCTTGTCAGTGGTGCATAAAATAAACCAGGGTTGATTTTTGTTATCCCTGCCATTAGATGTTTTAGCTGTGCAGCATTTTATTTTATATAATAAAAATATAGATTTATATCTGATGATAATGATGATGATGATGATGATGGATGTTGTAATTGGGGTGGTTTTTCTAATAGCAACAGCGTTGTGTCATATTTCATTAAATTTTTTGTAGAAATTTCTTTATTCTAGTTTTAATTAAATATACTTATTATCTACCCCGAAACAACAAAACCGTTGATTGTCACAATAATTTTTTTTTTGTTACTTGAGACTTGCGAAATTCAACCAGAGACAAAAAGTTGTCAAAAGTGACCGGAATTATGCTCACGTCCATATGTCGTTGGCTTCATACCCTGACCTATAAGAATAGGAAGCACATATGTATACTTAAATAAGGAAGGCTAAGTTCCGGTGTAACCGAACATTATATACTCAGCGTGAGCTTCAATTGTACATTTCATTTCAGATAAATTATTGTTCTACATAACACGTGGCATCGCCAGTTAAAAAAAGTCTCCCCATTTCCTCTTTGAATAAAACTTAATAAGTGAAATATCATTAATTCAAAACTATTTTTTGCTAAGTTATAGCTTATTATTCTAGTCTACGACCCTTTTAAACTTGTTTTATAGCTAAGTTGCCTTGGTCTTTAACCGATCCCGTCCATTTTTACTAGAAATATTTTCCGCTATAAGGAAAATATGTGTACACAATTTCATCACGATCCGTTAATTTTTCTTCGAGTTATGACTCCCGAAACATAGAAAAATGCTTAGTCATAAAAGGGGCGGTGCCACGCCCGTTTTTAAAATTTTTAAGTTTTTTCTATTTATTGTTATGAATTCACTTGAGAAATGAAATACGGTTGATATAAAGCTCTTTTTGCAAAGATATGGCTTATTTCATTGGTCCAGGGCCCTTTTAAAAATCTTTTATATAAAATTGGGCGTGACCCTTAACCGATTTCGTTAATTTTTCTTCAAAGCATTCCTTATAGCAAATTCAACCCCTCTGCCGAATTTTGTTACGATAGGTTTAACGATTTTTGATTTATGATTAATAATATTTGTAAAATTAATTTTAACACAAGTGGGCGGTGCCACGCCCATTTAAAAAAAATTTTGTAAAATTTGTATCAAGAGTCCCAATATCAGTCCGCATGTCAAATTTCAACATTCTAGGTGTATTATTTACTAAATAATCAGGTTTTTTGTGTTTTCCAAAATTTTGTATATATGAAAAGTGGGTGTGGTTATCATCATTTCCAATACCAATCTATTATGGGTCCAGATAAGCTCGTATACCAAATTTGGTGAAGATATCTCAATATTTGCACAAGTTATCGTGTTAACGGACGGACGGAAGTTAATATACTCTGTGTGCAAATCACGCTGAGTATAAAAACAAGTACAATTTGGTTATAAAAATATGTGCCCCTTAGTAATTCTTAACTCGTGTGTAAGATGCTTGAAGTCGGCGGTTCAGCAATTTTTTTTCGTTTTGTTTGCATAACTAGAAAACTCGTAACTTGTCGAATTCACTTATAATAGCTCAAAAAAATCCTGTGTTTAAAAAAGGGTTGCAAACCAGGGAAGATAAAGTCAGAGCAAGCGATCAGTAAATGACTCAATGAGCTCGGTAAGCGAGCGGCAGTTTGAATCTGAATAGAAAAGTAGAGAGGAAAATTGTACCAAGCAACTTGAATAACATATCTTGTACCCAAAATCAAGAGCCGTAATAAAATCCTCAAATCTCTTACCGGCAACAATTGGGGTAAAGACAAAGAAACGCTTATTACCAACTACAAAGCAATTGGCCGGCCGAATGCATGCTACGCGTCTCAGATATGGTCGCCAAGCCTAAAGGTTACTCACTGGAAAAAGATACACACTGCCCTCAGAACCGCTACGGGCTATCTTGCTACGGGCTATCTTCTTATATGACCTGAACACCACCTACACAATGAGGCGGGAGTACTCCGCATTTGGGAAAGAAATGAATTGCTGAACAACAGTTTCTGTTGAATATCCAGAAACCTGTGAATCCCAACAGACATCTGATTTATGAGACCACACCTCCCATGGGCTTAAGAGGTTATCTCCGTAAGCATTATGAGGAAATACGGCACCTGCGAACACAGCCGCATGAAACAAAAAACCACAAGCAGGTCCTCAGTGATATCCACAAACAGGCGTCAGACCTCTATGCCAGGAATTGCTCGGCGAATTCAGTTCTTAAAGAAAAATACTCAGAACTCGCAGAAGAGGAACACACTCTCACTAGGGAAACGCGTGTCACTGTAGATCCACTTCTATCTGGGTATTGTAACAGGTTAAACTCCTACACTGAAAGAAATGGTGCTAGTAAAATCAACAAATCGGGTCTGTTGTTCTTGACTTAACGGAGATTCGGTGAAATTGATCGAATTATGGTTAATTCGACCGAGTCCTTTGTCAAGCGAACAAATTAGTTTAGTCATTTCAACAGAAGAGAAATTGCCGCTCTTAAGTTAACAAAATTCTGTAAAATTGACAGGTTACTAATCAATCTAACTGATTTTTCTGTTAACACAAATAATTTCACTGGTCATTTCAACAGCGATCAACAATCATTACATGAGCAAATTTCAAAGAGAATTTTACGCTCACTGCGCTCTCTACTTTGTACTTATGACGGTGGTGCCACTTGTTTAAAAAAAAATACCAAAATAAGAAAACCACCAAATCGAAAAAACACACAAAATGGGAAAACAACAAAAAACTAGTTTTTCAGTTATCAATACAAAACGAAAACCCCTTTTTTGAATTTACTGTGCAAAAAATTATGAGATACTGGGACACCTATTTATCGGGTACAATTTTGCAACATCTCCTCCAAGCGAAATGCAAAACTGCGCCCACTTGTTGCAATAGTTTTGTTTGAACGAACAGGATTTTTCCAAAGTCAGTAACATCATTTTCAAGTTTTTACGAATTTTTACTCACGCGAACGAATTTAATAAGATAATAAAAACCATACTTTTTTAATGTTGATATTTCCGACAACATAAAAGTTTGAGTTGTTTTGGAATTGTTTCAACTTAAAGTGTTACGAAAATTAAACTTGTAGAATTACATGTAAAGTTATTCCAGTGGCGAATTACCTTCTAGCGATTTGATTCTTTACTTTTCTAAACTTACAAGTTCTCTTTTTAATATGTTACGTCAAACATTTATACTACAAGTTTTTTTCGAAACAATCAAGTGAGACAACTACATGTGAGAGAAGAAATTGAAAATGAGCTGAGCTGCAACTGAAAGAATTGAGAATCAGTTTTGTGACTACTATTTTTATTTCTATTTGCAAAACGAAGTTCAAAACTATAAACTAAATAAATTATAATTTATTAAATTTTAAGGAGCTGTTTAAAAAATTGAAACACAGTTTAAATTTTTATATTTCAATTTTATTTGGTCGATATTTCGAAAGTGCGTATTTGGTGAAAGTGCGTTTAATAAAACAAAATAATAAAGTGTATAATGTTTAATGTGTGCCAGCATATTTGATGTAAGCCCAATTGAAGTTCGGTTAGTAAGTCTGCACATATGTATGTATATGTAGCAAGCATGCGTATTTATGTATTCACAAATTTACGTATGTATGTATATGGCCACCGTGGCGTGATGGTTGCGTGCTCCGCCAGCCACACCGTATGCCCTAGGTTCGCACCCCGGGCAAAGCAACATCAAAATTTTAGAAATATGGTTTTTTAAATTAGAAAAAAAATTTTCTAAGCGGGGTCGTCCTCGGCAGTGTTTGGCATGCGCTCCGGGTGTATTTCTGCCATGAAAAGCTCTCAGTGAAAACTCATCTGCCTTGCAGATGCCGTTCGGAGTCGACATAAAACATGTAAGTCCCGTCCAACCAATTTGTAGGGAAAATCAAGAGGAGCACGACGCAGACTGGAAGAGAAGCTCAGCCTTAGATCTCTTCGGAGGTTATCGTGCCTTATATTTATTTTTTTATGTATATGGCAATATAGGTACTTTCGTACAAAGCTGTCGCAACAACTTTTTTTGTTCATTTGACTACTAAAACGGTCAATTACGAATCAACGATTTGTGCGCAGTTGATACAACATCTTGTTGCGATGGATAAAAATTAACAGAAATTTCGGTTGAATTGACCCGTATTTCAGTTGATTTTACCAGTCTTTTTCTTTCAGTGCAATCATTAAAATGTAGCAGAACCATGAGATTTCACCTTTCAGATAATTTAGGCAAGCCATTAAAAAGAAAAGTACTGGATCATGGGCAAACAATTTTTCAATTGATGTTCAAGCTATGCGTGCGAGCATACCAATATCTAGAGTTTGTGAAGAAATTAATCAAAGAGCAGAACGAAAAGTAGCACTTTCGGAACTTTTTGCAAAAAGGTTGTTTTAAGGTTTTGTTAGGATGGGTTCCCGGACATCAGGGACTGAAGGTAATGAACATGCAGATTACCTAGTAAAGCAGGGTGCTACAGCAGCATTCTATGGTCCAGAGCCCTTTTGAGGATTCACAAAAGCACACACCAGGGAAACCATATGCAAGTGGGAAACAAAACAATTCAGACGCCATTGGATTTACGCCCTGGCAAAAAACAGGCCAATTTTTTTATGTTTCCATTAACGAAAGTATCAGCCAAGCTCATTAATCTAAGGAGGACCTCCGAACTCTCCGTACAAGAATTGATCATTTTATATTTGTTTTAAAAAACACAATACGCGCATTCGTGAACAAAAAAATTAAGAGATCGAAACCATTGACGCATTGAGCTGTTGGAGTTTACCAAGATAAAGCAGCCATTCGGTGCTTTAACGTTCCTAGTTCTGATGGTAGGCGACGCCGGTGGGGTGAACCCCCTTTATCTTAGTATAAAAAATGCCCGAAATCTGACTATGACCACGCCCACTTTTTCGATATCGAAAATTACAAAAAGTTAAAAAAAAATTGCATAATTCTATACCAAGTATGAAAAACGGGATGGAACATGGTAAATGGATTGGTTTATTGACGCAAAATATAACTTTAGAAAAAACTTTGTAAAATGGGTGTGACACGTACCATATTAAGTAGAAGAAAGTGAAAAAGTTCTGCAGGGCGAAACCAAAAGCCCTTGGAATCTTGGCAGGAATACTGTTCGTGGTATTACATATATAAATAAATTAGCGATACCCGACAGATGATGTTGTGGGTCACCCTGGTCCACATTTTGGTCGATATCTCGAAAACTCCTTCACTTATACAACTATGGGCCACTCCCTTTTAAAACCCTCAATAATACATTTAATTTGATACTCATATCGTACAAACCCATTCTAGAGTCGCCCCTGGTCCACCTTTATGGCGATATCCCGAAATGGCGTCTACCTATAGAACTATGGCCCACCCCCTTTTAAAATACTCTTTAATACCTTCCATTTGGTACCCATGTCCTTGGTGATTTTCCCTTATTTTGTTTCCAAAGCTGAGTATGTAATGTTCGGTTACACCCGATCTTAACCTTCATTACTTGTTAATTATATATATGTATAGTGCCCGTAAATATGATTAGATCACAAATGGTCAATGCGTTTGATTACAATTTTTTGAAGTTAAAAACCCTACGAAATACCAAATCAGTTGTCACTTTTAATTTTTTACTTTTGATTTGCTTTGATCGGAGTTGTGGTATGGACGTTTAGGAAGAAGTAAGGAACTATAGGAAGAAACTTAAAATACCTCGAATTGCTCAATTTCGTTTATAATTTGTTGAATTTGCCACATATTTTCCTAACACCAGAACGTACTACTCTATATTCCCTTTTTTTCTATCAATCAACGATAATAATGCTGGACCTAAGAACTTTGTGAGCAAAACTATGACCACAACGATTAGTTGGTTAAATCCTAGAAATTTCAAAAAGCAATGTGTATATAAAAATATATTTTTTTCTTTTGTGCATTTTGAATACAGCACTTTTTTTTTTTAATATAAAGACATTATGGCAATAAAGAAAGTTCTCCTATTGATCAAACTTTATGAAGGAAACCACGTAAACAACCAAAAATTTAATTTTTTACAACGAATAGTGTCCTAGTGAATTGCCTAATTGTTTGTATACCAATATTATTACATTTTCACTGGCCTCAAATGCATATTTCCAAATGAGTCATTTGAAAGCGTTTACATTGGCCTCATTCGCATCTCGCTTAACCTTCCCTGTATGACTCGACTGCGAGGACACCAATCCATAGCAAGAAAATGCACTGACGTAATTGATTAAGCTATAGTTCAATAGAAAAAGAAAAATTTATCAAAAACCAAGGTAGTTGCTGGTAGAAATGCCAGTTTGGCTTTTAAAGAACTAGTAAAAACTGCTTTTTATAACTCTGGTGCAGCACTAAGATATGTTACATCGTTTATCCATTGTGTTTTCGCCGGATTTGTTTCAGTAAGAAAATGTCAAAAGAGTGTGTGCATTTAAAGGCCGAATGCGATAAAATGAGTCGTTTTGAAAATGCAATTTTATGAGAAAATGCGCGGCATTTGGTATCTTTCACCCAAAAAATTTTTTTTCTTTCAGTGTACCTATCCAGAATTAACCACGACATACAAAATGTATATCCCCACCTGACACAAACCTTCTCTTCAATTGTAATGTGGAGCCAACGCCTCTAACACCCCTCTCACTATGGTTCACCCCTGTTGAAAATGCAAGTTTCCTTGGACTCCCGTTAGAGGATATTGATGAAAATTTGTGACCGGTCGCGCATATTGAATAGGGCGAAGCACCGCTAAAACAACAACAGTAACAAATCTTTCTCTTACCAGCAGCATTAAGAATTGTCTCTTAAAAGAAGCCTGAAAAACCCAGTGCCAGTGCAGGTAGCAAGCCAGCGGCTTCGACAATACTTCCATGTGGAAGGACGAAATACAACAAAAACCGGAAGCGATATACCAACAACAGAATGAACGAATAAAGCGAGTAAAAAGCCAACGTGAGGTTCATAATATTATGGCAACGGCTCGAGCAAAGGAAAGAATGCTTTGACGCATCTGATCCCCGAATTGGTGAATATCGTGGCTATAGAGTATTTCTTGTTTGAAGCAATACATGCAGATAGATATGAACCGTGTTTTCATTGTCGAATACCCGATTCCTGCAGAAGAGGAAAGTAGACTTCTTGGATTCGCACATGCAACAGCAGAGGCCATTTAATCTGAACGTGTTGAAGCTGCCAGTTTCCATGGACTTGCGTTAAAGAATAGCAATGCCAATTCGTGAGGGTTGGTCCATTTGGTGAGTCGAATCTCTGTTGATGCAACATCACATCAACTGAAAATATTCTCAGGTGGATCCGAGCATGCTCGATCTTTGCTTAAAAAAATTTTTTTTAGAACCACTGCTTTAAGTATGACTGCCGTTCACAATTTATAAAGTACACCGTGTTAAGTCAATCTGAAGAAAACGTAGCTCGGCGGATTAAGATTCTGGATACGCGTACCACATTTAAGATAATTTTCCGTGTAAAACTTAAATATTATTATTTTTTTATTTGAGGTATTTCATAACTCAAACTCGACGTGGATACAAACTGCGTTGAACAATGCTATGATCCTATAAGCACAGTTGTTTTAAAGGTACTACACTCCTGGTGATAACACCAAGATTTAGCATTAATTTTTCGTAAATCTCATCGACAGAAATTTTTATTTAAAAGTATAGATGAAGCATTTATTCGAACACCACAACATATGGTACTGAGACAGCTCTCTTTCTGGAAACACGTTGATTGCTAATGCTAAGGCACTTGAATGATAATGAATATCCATTTGTTGCTAAGCTTCTTTGAGGGTGATTAGTTAACCAGATATTTCAATGCTAGGTCAGTTCTCGCGGTGAGGCAATCTTAAACTGAGAAAACTTCAAAATAGATGTATGGTTCTATTACTACCCAAGCTTTTCTACATTCGGAGTCTAGGTCAGCAATGCAGACATCGAGTCAAGTCCCATTCAAAAAATAGGTTGGTAAAATCTGTGAAAAACCTGGGTCGCGCGACTCTTAAGTGGGAATACATGGGGTATTCCATCCCATTTCGACCAATTTAGAACCCGACCCCTTTAGAATTGGCTGAAAGTTTTTCTTCTTTTTCTAGCTTACGAAAGACGTTTTTCAGATTTTTTTCAAATTTTTACATCCAACTCAAAAAAAGTTATGAATTTAAAAAAAAAACACCGTTTTTGTTTTCAAAATGCTATAGCTTTTTCAAAAATTGACCGTTTGGCATCTTTTTTTTTAAACTTTTTTCAAATGTATTTTTCGAAAAAAATACAAAAAAATTTTTAAAGTTTTTTTTTAATTTTTCAGATTTTCGAGATTTCTTGAATTTCGCCATTTTTTTTTTTTTCATAAAAAACTTCAATCAAATCTGCAATCATCCCCACTAATCCCGGAGTGGGCTGTTTTTTTTTATATCTTTTTTTTTATTTTATTGAAAAAAAAACTTTAAAAAATTGTTTGTATTTTTCCGAAAAGTACATTTAAAAACAAATTTTTTAAAAAACATTCCAAACGGTAAATTTTTGAAAAAGTTATAGCATTTTGAAAACAAAAACGGTGTTTTTTTTTAATTCATAATTTTTTTTGAGTTGGATGAAAAAATTTGAAAAAATTCTGAAAAACGTCTTTCGTAAGCTAGAAAAAGAAGAAAAACGTTCAGCCAATTCTAAAGGGGTCGGGTTCAAAATTGATCGAAATGGGATGGAATACCCCATATATATACGGCATGCCGATATTTCATATTTGTTTCCTTCCTGTTCGTGTGGCCGCTCGTCTTAATTTCACGCGCATACTTTTAGGCTGGAATTCGCAATTGCTAACAAGTGGGAGGGTCTCTATACAATTTTTTGTTTACTTATTTTCATCCTTCTAAATACAGCTTAACTCGTCTTTTATTATATCTTAGATATTTGACATTCGATTTCTAAAATTTAAATCATTATTTTTTCCCGTTAGGAACGCCATAGTTCCTTGAATTCTGCAATCATTTTTACTCAGTTTTGTTAGTAAAATGTGTTATAGCTCCTTAAAATATGCCTCTCGTAATGGAACTGAGGCATCAACAAACTAGGCAAGCGAATGTTCTTGAAGCTTAATAGAGTTAAATTTGCTGAATATACTGATTTGCGCCTAGGTTAAGAGAACTTAGTACGAGATATCAGACTTGCCTTAATTCGTTTTTTAGAATATAAATTACGTAAACGTACTTTGTATTTGAAATTCTAATATCTCGTCGTAAGTAGTTCATTTCCATTAAATTATCTCCAATCTTAACAAAAGCTTATATATTCAACATTTAGACATTTTATTTCATATTTCCTTTATACATTTTTTTTTTGCTGATCTTCTACATATTTAAATATTATAATTCAAACATTCACCCTTAGAGAATACAAAACTTGTACATATGCGGCGTGTGAGGTTAAGCCTGCGCCCTTATGTACACTAGACAATACAGATTTAGAAAAACCTATAAAACAAAATACAACTTAAAATAACAATAAATATGGATGAGTTATATACACACATTAATACAAATATGTACAGGTTCGGATTTATAGTTGGGCCAGCTAGTCTAAATCTCTGAGATAACTTTGATTTGGGGCCCTCAAACCAACAACTAGGCCTTTCTTTTATTGTGTTACTAATGAAGCATAGAATTTGGTTAAGAAAAAAAATTATTTATAACTTGCGCCCAACTCTTTACAAAAATATTTGGTACCTCGATCACTATATATGACTACATAACACATTTTATTTATATAGAGGGGTAAGAACGAATTAAATGGAACTGTTCCAGATAACGAGGAAAAATAATTTAAACAAGTAAGGAAGGCTAAGTTCGGGTGTAACCGAACATTACATACTCAGTTGAGAGCTATGGAGACAAAATAAGGGAAAATCACCATGTACGAAAATGCACCTAGGGTATCCCTGGAATGTGGTTTTATGGCATGTGTATCAAATGAGAGGTATTAAAGAGTATTTTATGAGGGAGTGGGCCATAGTTCTATGGATGGACGCCATATAGGTGGACCAGGGCTGACTCTAAAATTTGTTTGTACGATATGGGTATCAAATTAAAGGTATTAATGATGGTTTTAAAAGGGAGTGGTGGTAGTTGTATAGGTGGTCGCCTTTTCGAGATATCGGCATAAAGGTGGACCAGGGGTGACTCTAGAATGCGTTTGTACAACATGGGTATCAAACGAAAGGCTTTACTGAGCATTTTAAGAGGGAGTGGGCCTTAGGTCTATAGGTGGTCGCCTTTTCGAGATATCGCCATTAAAGTGGACCAGGCGTGACTCTAGAATGTGTTTGTACGATATGGGCATCAAATTAAAGGTATTAATGAGGGTTTTAAAAGGGAGTGGTGGTAGCTGTATAGGTGGTCGCCTTTTCGAGATATCGGCATAAAGGTGGACCAGTGGTGACTCTAGAATGCATTTGTACAATATGGGTATCAAACGAAAGGTGTTACTGAGCATTTTAAGAGGGAGTGGGCCTTAGGTCTATAGGTGGACGACGCCTTTTCGAGATATCGCCATTAAGGTGGGCCAGGGGTGACTCTAGAATGTGCTTGTACGATATCGGTATCAAATGAAAGGTGTTGATGAAAATTTTAAAAGCGAGTGGGCCTTCGGTGTATAGGTGGACGCCTTTTCGAGATATCGCCATAAAGGTGGACCAAGGGTGACTCTAGAATATTTGTACGATATTGGTATCTAACGAAAGGTGGTAATGAGTATTTTAAAAGCGAATGATCCTTAGTTCTATAGTTTTCGAGATATCGCCATAAAGGTGGGCCAGGGGTGACTCTAGAATGTGTTTGTACGATATGGGTATGAAATGAATGGTTTTAATGAGTATTTTAAAATGGAGTGGGCCTTAGTTCTATATGTGGACGCCTTTTCCATATATCGCCATAAAGGTGGACAAGGGGTAACTCTAGAATGTGTTTTTACGATATGGGTATCAAATTAAAGGTATTAATGAGGGTTTTAAAAGGGAATACCCCTTAGTTGTATATATAAAGGCGTTTTCCAGATATCGGCCAAAATGTGGACCAGGGTGACCCAGAACATCATCTGTCGGGTACCGCTAATTTATTTATATATGTAATACCACGAACAGTATTCCTGCCAAGATTCCAAGGGCTGTTGATTTCGCCCTGCAGAACTTTTCCATTTTCTTCTACTTAATATGGTAGGTGTCACACCCATTTTACAAAGTTTTTTCTAAAGTTATTTTTGCGTCAATAAACCAATGAAATTACCATGTTTCATCCCTTTTTTCGTATTTGGTATGGAATTATGGCATTTTTTTTCATTTTTCGTAATTTTCGATATCGAAAAACTGGGCGTGGTTATAGCCGGCCATTCTGCCATTTTTTATACCAAGATAAAGTGAGTTCAGATAAGTACGTGGACTAAGTTTAGTATAGATATTTGGGTTTTTGCTCAAGTTATCGTGTTAACGGCCGAGCGGAAGGACAGGCGGTGGACTGTGTTTAAAAACTGGGAGTGGCTTCAACGGATTTCGTCCATTTTCACAAAAACAGTTACCGTCATAGAATCTATTCCCCTACCAAATTTCAGAAGGATTGGTAAGTATTTGTTCGACTTATGGCATTAAAAGTATTCTAGACAAACTAAATGAAAATGGGCGGAGCCACGCCCATTTTGAAATTTTCTTTCATTTTGGTATTTTGTTGCACTACGTCATTGAATGTTGACATAATTTACTTATATACAGTAAAGATATTAAATTTTTTGTTAAAATTTGACTTTAAAAAAAATTTTTTTTAAAAAGTCGGCGTGTTCTTCATCCGATTTTGCTCATTTTTATTTAACACATATATAGTAATAGTAGTAACGTTCCTGCCAAATTTCATCATGATATCTTCAACGGCTGCCAAATTACAGCGTGTAAAACTTTTAAATTACCTTCTTTTAAAAGTGGGCGGTGCACCGCCCATTGTCCAAAAACTTACTACTTTTCTATTCAACGTCATAAGGTAAATCCACCTACTAAGTTTCATCGCTTTATCCTACTTTGACAATGAATTATCCCATTTTTTCGAAAAAGTGGGCGTGGTTATAGTCCGATATCGTTCATTTTAAATAGCGATCTTAGTTGAGTTCCCAGGAAAATACATACCAAATTTCATCAAGATACCTCAAAATTTACTCAAGTTATCGTGTTAACGGACGGACGGACGGACGGACATGGCTCAATCCAATTTGGTTTCGATACTGATGATTTTCATATATGGAAGTCTATATCTATCTCGATTCCTTTATACCTGTACAACCAACCGTTATCCAATCAAACTTAATATACTCTGTGAGCTCTGCCCAACTGAGTATAAAAATCAGAAATAATTCTAACATGATGAAATTAACCTGAAAGTAATCCAGCAAAGATCTCAAAATTATCCCCCTACGATTCCGGAACCATCATCCCGAAAGGACCGTGAAATATAGTTCGAAATTTTTGTTGTTTTTATTTTTATTTTCGGTCTTTCAAAAGTTATATCAAGAAGAATTTCCGAGCTCTAGGCCACACATATATATTAGTAAAAAAATGCGATTAATTATACCATAGTTGTATTTATTTATTTTGTCGATATTTCGATTTCAATTAGAAATCATCTTCAGGGCTGTAAAAACACATTTTTCTATAATTTATAATTAATCGCATTTTTATTACTAATATATATGTGTGGCCTAGAGCTCGGAAATTCTTCTTGATATAGTTCGAAATTATTCTGAAATAATCTCAAAATAAGCCGGAAATAGTGCCATGAAAAATTCTGCAATCAGAGATATCCCCTTTATGATTTCGATTCCAATTCTCAAAATTATATCTACATTTTCCTGAGCCCAAATCCTATCGAAAAATCGATGGCGCGATATCGGTTAATAAATCGACCCAGTCTAATGACCACATTGAACCTTCTAGGCCAGTGCTTTGAATGCTTCCCCCATTTCGCTTGCTCCTGTTTATCCACAAGCTGTCTGATGCGTAGGGTTGTGATCCTGATTTTAGGGTCGCTATTGCTGCTTCCCAAGTTAAGGTCTCTGGCTGATATCAGTCGAATTTTGGAGGGTAGCAAAAAGATTATCTGTGTATACTTTAAAGTCAGTCAATTTGTTTTTTTTCTTTTTGAAGTTGATGAAATTACGGTGCTCAGACGTAAAAATTCGGCTATGACAATGTCCTAGCACACGAGCGGGACATCCCCGTTCACTGTGCTGAACTTAGTGTTGATCCGCCGATATCTGGGTGACCGGCAGACATCGGCGCAATTCAGGAACGCAACATCAAAACCAAGAAGAGTTAAACAAGGGGTGCCAGATGGTGGTGTGCTATCCCCGGTTTTGTGTAACTTCTACATATCACAGCTACCTTCGCCACCAGAAGGAGTTACTATCGTTTCCTACGGTGATGGCTGCACAATAATGGCCACAGGCCCAGGCTCACAGATCAATGAGCTTTACAACAAAATAAACGGATACCCTCCTGATCTCTCCAGTTTTTCGCCTAGCAAAACCTGACATTATCACCGACTAGATAATCGGCGACCTTATTTACAACATGGACGTCCCAAATGCCGACCATTATGAACATCCACGTCAATGGCACTACGCTACCGACTGTCTTACACCCCAAAATCTTGGGTGTGACGTTTGATCAGGATCTACTTTTTGGTGAGCAAGCAGCCGCAATTGTACCAAAAATCCAGAGCCGCAATAAAATCCTCAAACCTCTTGCTGGCAGTACTTGGGGTAAAGATAAAGAAAGGCTCATTGCCACTTACAAAGCAATTGGCCAGCCGATTGCATGCTACACGTCCACGATATGGTCGCCAAGCCTTAGGAAGCTACAGGCCTACCAAAATACTGCTCTCAGAACCGCCAAGAGTTTTCTTCTTATGTCCGCAAAACACCACCTACATAATAAGACGAGAATACTCCCCATCAAGGAGAGAAATTACATGCTATCCAAACAGTTTCTGTTGAATACCCAGAAACCTGGGCATCCCAACAGACATCTGATTGATATGCCGACACCGCCCAAGGCTTAAGGAGTCATCTTCGTAAGCATTGTGAAGAAATACGGCACCTGGGAACACAGCCATATGAAGCAAAAATGCACACGCAGTTCCTCAGTGATATACACAAACAGACGTCGGGACTCTATTTCTGGAATTGCCGGCGACTCCAGTTCTTAAACAAAAATACCCAGAACATGCTGAAAAGGAACGCACCCTCCCTAAGGAAACGCGAGTAACTCGAGCTCAACTTCGACCTGGATACTGTAACAGGTTAAACTCTTACCTATCCAAAATCAATCCCGACTTACAAAACATATATCCTGCTTGTAACGTGTCTCCACATGACACCAAGAATTACTTTAACTGTATTGTGGAACCAACGCCTCTAACACACCTCTCATTATGGTTCACCCCTGTTGAAACAGAAAGTTTTCTTGAACTCTTTAGAGGATATTGATGGCAATCGCACCTATTGGATGGGGCGAAGGACTGGTACAACAACAACAACCGCCTCTTCTGTATTGCAGTTGTCTGGATGTTGTGCCATCTCATGAGGTCAACTAATCCGTGATCTTCTCAGCTAACCCTTTATAGTTTAACTGCATTATTCTGAAGAACGACGGGGAAGATGTCGTCACTCTGCGGATGAGAGACGTGTGAATGCGCCTTGGTAGAATAAGTGTGGATCGCATGTGCTGTTGTGAACTTGTACTAGATGCCACTGGTTAAATACCAGAGTGCCCAATGTTGTTGGTGCGTGGCGTGGAGGCATGGTGCGACAATAGCATCCTTCGGCAGAGTGCCGTTGCTGAGTCCAGAACATCAAAGAGAGTGGCATCATCCAAGGCAGGAACTCTTGATGAAGGAAAGAGGAGGGCAGAGGCAGATGATCTCAGATAAGCTGTGTACAAAAAAACTATAGAGCAGGCGGCCATGTTAGCTGTAGGCGATCAACAGCGCGTACTTTTTGTGACTTCCTGGGTGCGCTGATATACAAACTACGGAACGCCTTGGGGCGAAAACAGCAAGGTGACTCCAAAACTTTTTCAACGAATACTGATATCTAGGGCAAAACAACTCACTCCATGCAACCAGCAACACCACTTTTCTGCTTCGGGGTTAGATTTAAAACCTTCCCAGAGCAATAGAGTATGTAGCAGGCTGGCTGCTAGGATCCACTCCGATAATAACGATTTGTAGGAGTGACGTAACAAATGGGATTACACTTGAGGGGCTACACTGGAATCACAGTCCTTGGTCGGGAAAAATCTCGAGTCGTTCGGATAAATAGAATCGGCTGCTGTGTGAAGCAGCCGAACCTTTTCCTCGTCCGTTGTAGTTTCTGACGACAAAGCTCTTTTTTGCATTTTTCCTTCTTTTTCTCTATAGCAATTCTCGTTCACTTAATGCGTCCTTATCTTCGTTAAATGTTATTGTACCCGCACCAGGTGACCCTAGTGGGGATTAAGACCTCTTACCATAGATGCCTTCTCGAGCAAACACTATTTAGAGGAAGTTCTCCTTCTGGAAAAAACAAAGCTGTTTTAAATTTTTGAATAGTTTTTTTTTATTAACGGAATGGATTCCAACTTTAATTTTAGATTGAAGAATAAAAATTAAATTTTAACCTTTATTCCATATGAAAAATAAAAATCAACTTTGACTGTTTTGTTAACAGATCCAACCGAAAAACTTCCTTATATTAATATTTTATAACTTTCCAATAATCTTTGATATTGAAGTCAACCTCCATATAAACTTCTTGTCACAATAATTTATTAAAAAATAATCCCTCAATATTCCTGTAAGGTACATTGCCTACTCAATCAGTCACATATCCTATACGTCCTTGACTGTGCGACATACAACGTGCAATCACAGCTAAACATAATCACATGCTTGGCGTTCATTTGCAACGTCACTGTCGCGACATCATCGACGCCTGCACAAACTCCAGTCTGGTAGTTGCTTTCTAAGCAAAATTGTTGAACGCTTCAATTGATGCACAAGTGTAATATTATTAAATTTGATATTTTGCAAATGTTGTAACACACATACAAACAAACATACATGTACAACATAAGTACTCTATATGAACATGTTAATGTACTTGAATAAGTTGTTATATAGAAAAATAAGATTGGAAAAAATTTGTAAATATAATTATATTTACATTGATTGCAAGTCTTTGATATTTATGCAAAATTACGCAAAGAAGTGGATATACATATACATACATATATACTTTCAATATAATTTCAAGTACATGCATATAAATTATTGGTTTTATTTTGTTGAAGTGGAATCCTTTTGAGTGCAATGAATTATTCTATTCCACCCTTGGTGGTTATGGGGAAGAGTCAATTTGTGGCAAAGAAATTTAAAATGAAACTTTTATTGCGAGAAGAAGAAGAAGAATGAAAGAGGATATATTTATTTTAATATGGAATAAGGAAATGATTATATTAGTTTAGGCAAGCTAGCATTTATTTAGTCTAGGGTGGCTATTCTACAGAAAAAGTACTCACTTATGACTTGATAACTCAGTTTTCGACATAATTTTGGACAGTGTGTGACCGGCACATATTCTAGAAATTATAAACAGTTCTCTAGATATCTAAAGCGTATTTCACCGTTATCTTATATTGTAACTTAACGCACCTTCTTGTTGTCCAAGTAAACTCCACTTGCCGTGTTGGATACCACTTAATCTAACTTATTTTGTTTAGTTGATTTTCCGACAGGGTTGATGAATGGTGTATACTGGAACAATTTTCCCTTATCCCATGTCAAATTTTATTTCGAGGCAAACCAGTTTCGGAGTTGTGCCATCATCAGTGTGAATTTTCGTTCTGATCTGTTGTTGTCGTTTGTCTTGTGTTTATAGTTCGTAAGTGCATGAGCAGCTATTGTAAAAATTGATGGTTGTGTATATTTATGTGCATGTGCTGTGTGTTCATTCAGAACCGAGGGTGGTTTTACTGATCGATTTGTGTGGCTGGCTAGGGCAGGTAAAAGTCCGTAATTTTAGTCGTTTGGCCTGTTTTGTGGGTTTGTTGTTTTGGTGCGTTAATTGTTTTGTGTTTATGTTATGTGTTTGTCTGTTGTACCCCTGTAAAGCCCCAAATATTGTGTCAGAAATTGGGTTTATCTGTTCGTTTATTATTCTTCCGTCGAATGTTTTCTGCTTGTAGATTTCCATGTTTTCGAGTACGTTGAGGCGTCGTCCTTTTGCTTGCATGTGAAGGACCCTAACTGTTTTATTGATGTTTGTTGGGCAACATTCATTTTCGAACATGTGATTCGAGAAGTTAGACTCTGGTATAATGTATGGATTCCGTGTTTTTTTGTTGTAATCTCCAATGTATTCTCTGAACATCGTTCTTCTTCGCCGTCCTGTTTGTCCTATGTAACTTTGTTGCATCCGGAGATAATACTCCGTGGCTACTAACCAGATCCTCTGAGTTAGTGTTAGTTCTTAGTTTTCGCCCTAGATGGTTCAGTGTTTTTACCACTGTGTTAATGTTGTATTTTTTAAAAAGGTTTGCCAATTTATATGTTGCTTTTCCAGTATATGTCATAGTCGTCCAAGTTTGTCTCGTAACCAAATTTGACAAGGATGATTGACAATTATGACGGAGAAGATAATTCTAGCAGTAGAACTAAACCGTGATGGTACAATCTGTTATAAGAGCGTGCTGATGATATTGCTATTATTGGGCTGAACAAACGTGCTGTGAGTTCTACCTTCTCTAGATTAGATAAAGAAGCAAAAAAAAGTGGGTCTTGCGGTTAAAGGAAACAAGACGTAGTATTTGCTGTATTCCAAGAAATAATTGGCGCATGCGCGCCTTGGCAGCCACGTCACTGTTTAGGGATATTAATCCGAAACTTCCAGGATTTCGTCTATTTAAGGACCAACATTAACAGCAAAAACAATATCAGTTGGAAAATCAAGCGGAAAATAATTGTTGGCTGCAAGTGTTACTTTGGACTGAGTACCCAATTGAACAGTAGATTTCTTCCTCGACGAACTAAAATCATGCTCTACAAGACGCTCATCATACCTGTACTGTTGCATGGCTCAGAATCATGTAGATAAGATGAAATGGCTCTTGGAGTTTTCGAGAGAAAAGCTCTCTGGAAGATTTATGATCCTTTCCGTGATGCGGAGGTGAGTATCAAAGAAGATAAACGATTAGCCGTATGAGTTTAATAAAATGAGTTGAACAAATCGCACAGATATCAAAGTAATGCAAGTCCGAAATAATTTTACTAAGCTGTCTCACAATCAGGACTGTCAAGCATAAAGTTACTTGATGAAAACACGGCGCTAAGAACTGCAACGGGATGTCTTTCTATGTCGCCATAACATCATCTACACAGTGAGGCGGAAATACTCTCCATAAAAGGGAGAAACGAAATACTGAACAAATAGTTTCTACTAAAGACTCAAAAACCTGGGCATCCCAACAAAAATCAAATTGAAGAAACCCCGTCTCCCAGCGGCATAAGGAGTCATATCCGCATGCGCTATGAAAAAATTTCGCACACAAGAACTCAGCTGTTTGAAACGGATAGCTTCACATCCACCGCATATTGAGTCGCGGCGAGCTCCGCTCAGAAGACACTACAGTGATTTTGAACTCCTAAGAGAAAACTTAATGGTCAACCATATCTTCCGATCTCACGAATAAATCGATCTGCTGACTGAAAACCACGCCGGTAATCATACATTTCAACTTCATCCCATGCCTAAGCCAGGTAACTATTTCAGACCCGCACAGAGGATAGTTGTCTTCACAATAAAAAGCTAGCTCAACTAAGGCCATCACCCTTTTCCTTGTCTATTCTTCAAAAAGATGATTGAAATTGATTGTGACATCATCAGTCATTGTCGAGACATCACACTGATCGGTCGACACCTACCACCGTGTTAATCGCGACAACCTTCCAAAAAGTAAAAGTGATTATCTCTTGTTCTACTCGTGAACCACACACACTCTTGTTGTAAACGGTTGTTAATAAAAGCAAAAAAGAAGCTCACAATTGAGCAAAACAAAAGAAAAGTAATGAACGAACCACCTGATGCTCAATCGAGCATCAAAAGAAGCCAACCGCTTATACAAACTAACAAAGAGAAAACATTAGACATCGCCTCTCCCGGACCTAAATATCTAATTATGAACAGAATAGATTCCGAACAAACCTTAACATATGTGTCACCATTCCTATTAAAGAAAACAATAGACAGTGTATGTGGAGGAGAAATAGAAACTTGTAAAAAACTTCGAAACGGTACACTTCTAGTTAAAACAAAAACACAACAACAAGCTGAGAAACTTATTAAGCTATCAGCAATTAATGAAAATATAAGAGTCGAGGTTAGTGTGCACACATCGCTCAATTTTAGCAAAGGTGTCATTTACTCTAACGATCTCCGAGGAATAAGCGAAGAAGAAATTAAAAGCGAACTCCAACAACAAAATGTCATTGAAGTAAAAAAAATTATGAAGAAGTCTAACGACATCCTAACGGAAACAGGCCTTATAATCCTAACTTTTTCCACCATAAACTTACCCGAACGCATCAATATTGGCTACCAATCAATAAACATAAGGCCCTACATTCCTCTCCCACTTCGTTGTACAAACTGTTTGGAATTCGAACACACCGCAAAGTTTTGTAAAAACACAAAGCGTTGCATTAAATGCGGTCTCACGGCTCATACCAATGAAGAACTCAAAGAAAAGTGCAACAACACAACAGTTTGCTTCAACTGCGAAAAACACCAACAGAACGACACTAAACACTTTGTACTCAACAAAAGCTGTCCAATATTCATCACACAAAAAGAATTACAAGCCATAAAAACACTCCAAAGAGTGGATACCAAAACAGCAAAACAAATTTATTACGAGCGCCATCAACACGGCTCCGTTACATACGCATCAGCAACTAAAGCAAAAACCACAACCTACTCAGCTGACCGCAATCAAATAACATACGAAGACGAAAACACAACACTCTGTCAATCAACGACTACTCAGAGAGAAACAAGCAACGCAAAGTCTAGCAAACCAACAACTCATATAATCTCCAACGAAGACTGTAAACGGTCAACAACAAAATCAATTACAAATAAAATAACTCAAAACGCACCAAAAGCCGCTCAAATTTTCCCGAGAACCGCCTCAAATAGGCTAAAGAGGCAACTCAAGGCAAAACAGAAAACTCATGATAGTTTTAAGAATAACAAATCAAAGACCAATACACACAACTTCGATAGCACAGAATCCTCCGATATGGAGGTACTTTAACTTAAGCTAGTTAGATTTATAAGAAACTAAACACAAATCCCACTCCATTACCCCTAACCCTCTCCAAGTCCCTTCTTTTCACCAAATGTCATTAAAATTTATTCAATGGAACATACGAGGCTATAGCAATAACTATAACGAACTCCCTATACTAATAAAGACTCATTCTCCAACAATCATTGCACTCCAAGAGACACATTTGCAAACCGTCTCCAATATACCAATACCAATTAACTACAATATCTACGCTTCTAATTCCTGCAGTTCATACGGTGGCACCGCCCTTCTGATACATAAGTCTATTCAACACACCCCACTACACATTCGCGGCGCAATTGATACAGTCGCTTCCACAGTCTTTTCGAAAATAAAATTCACAGTGTTTTCTATATATATACCACCAAAAAAAACCTTTCAATCTAAGAAACCTTGAGGATGTATTCCACAACTGCCATTCCGCATGCATAGTAGCAGGCGAATTTAACAGCTGGCATAACGACTGGGGTTCTCCCAAAAACAACAAAAGAGGTAAAATTATATCGAAATTTATTAATCAATCACAATTTGTGTTGCTCAATGACGGCTCGCCTACTCATCTGAGCACACACGGTACGTTCAGCCACCTTGATTTAACCTTTTGCTCACCCTCAATAGCGGTCGAAGCAAAATGGGATTTAGAGACCACTTTATATAGTAGCGACCATTACCCCATAATAACAACCCTTTTCCCAACGGCAGGAATACCTCTACAAAAACAAAGACCTCGATTCAACTTGAACAAAGCGAACTGGCCCTTGTACCAAACACTTACAGACCAACACAACAGCGAAACAACAATCAGCAACAACATTAACCAAGAAGCAGGAAACCTACACAAGATCCTTTCAAAATCAGCCAACCAATCCATCCCTCACACAACATACACACGCAAACAACAAGTTCCCTGGTGGAATTCACAATTACAAGAACTACGCAGAACAAAAAACCAACTTTGGCACACCTTCAAACACAAAATTACACAACAAAACTTATTAAACTACAAAAGAGCTAACGCAATATTTAAACGAGAAGTTAAAAAAGAAAAAAGAAAATCAATAAACCAATTTACTTCTGAAATCAACCCTACATCGCCCCCCGGCAAAATCTGGAAAAACATCCAGACATTTTGCGGACTAAAGACACACCACAGCATACATAGCATTAACCCAGCCAACAACCCCGATCAGCAAATTTTAGACAAGCCAGCAATGGCAAACGAATTCTGTAAATACTGGTCAAACTTGTCCAGTGATGAAAAATACCCGGTGCCTTTTTTACAAGCCAAATCTAGAATTACCATTCTCCCTCCTACAAGTCCCACACAAACCAGCGAGCCTACCCAAATAATTAATAAAGAAATTAACTTTCTCGAATTTACAACAGCACTCAACCAACTAAAAGGGAAAACTCCTGGATCCGACAGAATATCATATCCCATGATTAAAAACTCTGCCCATGCCGTCAAACTGAGACTTTTAAAATTATATAACAACATTTTTAACAACTATATCCCTCAGATGTATAAAAATAGTACCATAATCCCTATATTAAAACCAAATAGCAACAAAACTAACATAGCTTCCTACAGACCCATATCACTCAATCCCTGCTGTTCAAAATTATTAGACAAAATTATAGCCAACAGACTATGGTGGTTTGCTTCGAAGGGCAACCTATTCAATAGTCGACAGTTCGGCTTCAAAAAAGGCAAATCCGCAACTGACGTCTTGCTCTATCTGGACCACCAAATAACAAGCACCCTATCCAAAAAAGGACACATTTCAATACTTTCGCTAGACTTCGCGAAAGCATTCGACAATGTGGGAATTCATACCATCGTCGACCAACTAGTAGAATGGAGAGCTGGTCACAAAATCATCAACTATATTATACACTACACGGAAAATAGAAAAATAATAGTCAATATTCAGACAGCCGCCCCCTATATAACGGTATACCACAAGGTTCCCCCTCTCAGTCGTACTGTTTCTAATAGCTTACAACAAATTATGCGACGTTATCACGCTTCACAAATAAGTAGAGTTCTGTGCATATGCAGATGATTTCCAAATAATACGCAAATTAAACAAAAACAAAAACATAGTCGTGAATCTTGATGATATAATTAGCGACATTCAAAATTGGTGTAATTACTCAGGTGCAGTCCTGTCCACAGAAAAGTGCAAACATCTCCACATATGCCGGAAGAAAAACTGTACTTGCACACTAATAGCCAATAACTTTAACTTTAACACCAGTAACAACCTAAAAATTTTAGGTGTACTCGTCAACAATCGATACACTTGGTTAAATCACATAGAAAATCTGCAAGCGTCACTATCAAAACGACTCAACATAATAAAATGTCTGGCTAGCAACAAATTCAATGCCAACCCGTCGACACTTATAAATGTAGTCAATGCCCTTCTCATGTCGAAGATAGATTACGCCCTATTTTTATATGGATACAGCGCAAAATCTCAAACAAACAAAATTAAATCTATATACCATTCGGCGATACGAACCTCGTTAGGTGCCTTTCGAACTACTCCAGTGACTAGTCTACTACACGAAGCCAACATCAAACCACTAGAAATTCGTCGAGATTTAACAATTGCAAAATTAAGTAAGCAAATACTAAGTAACAGAAATAGTATCATTTCTGCTATTACCAAACGTCTCAATAAAGCCAAACGAGCTCCTAAAATACAATCAGCACTATATAAAACTGTTAATATAGCACAATCTTTAGGAATCCCATTTCTACCGATAAACAATACTGCAGAAAGACGCCCGCCATGGTTCTTAAATCCTACATCCATAAATACCAGTCTTCGTATATTCAACAAATCAACCACCGCCCCCGAAGTATACCGATGTAGTTTCCTCGACATACAAAGCAAACTCGATAACAACAAATTTTTGTATACCGACGGATCTAAAACTCGCAGGGGTGTATCCTACAGCATAACAACCTCTTCTGAAATTTTAAAAACGTCTCTCCTTCCGGACTACACCTCAGTTTTCACAGCTGAAATAATCGCTATAGCAGAAGCCCTTAACATAGCAAAACAAAGACGAGGACACTTCGCCGTCTGTAGCGACTCACTCTCAGCACTCGACGCTATCTCAAACACAAACAACCATAATCACTATGCTTCCATGATCAGAAGTACTCTTATAGACTTCCATCCTAGACTGAAACTTATCTGGATTCCAGGACACGTTAAAATACCTGGCAATGAATTTGCCGACCAAACAGCGAGAGAAGCTACCTCCTCACCTTTAACTATGACCGCAAATTACAACCACAACGATATCAAGAACTTTATAAAAACGCACTTCACTAAAATACACAGATCACAAATACACAACACAACCGCCTGGTATAAAAACATGACCGTTAAACAACCATGCATCCAAACATACCTTAACTTCGCCCACAAAGATAACCCGCACAGACTAGATCTAACTAAAATCATTCGCCTCAGATTAGGTCACACCAAACTAACACACCAGCACAGATTTGACAACAACTTATCTCAAACATGTCCCTACTGCAATAGCACCACATTAATTAATGTCGAGCACATCCTAAGCGACTGCAGGATGTTCCATACCCAACGCACAACTATACTCACCCAAAATCCAAATTCCCTACTATCAAATCCCAGCCCTCAAAGCATATCTACAATCTTGAGATTTTTAAAATCATCACACCTGTACTTCGAAATCTAAAGAGTTAAGTTAACATGCAACGTAATTATTTATTTTAAAAACATTATAACTATACATAAGAAATTAAGCACATACACATACAAACTTTTAAACCCAGCAGTCAGCTGATGGCCTGCGTTGCTATAGCTGTTTTTTCCCGTTAGCCTATAATTTTAATTATGAGTTAGCGATAATAAATAAATAAATAATGATTGTGACATCAAGTGTGAAGTGATAGCAAGAGATTGATATTGAGAGGAATTTAAAAAGGGGTAAAATCCATGGATCAGCCGACGAGCAGTAGATTCATATATCTTATGGCATCAACGCATCTACAATCGTTTTGACTTTTTCATTAATCTTTCGTTCTAACTTATTTCAAAAATAGAAGTATTTCTACACCCACGTCACCATGGGCGGAAATCCCAACAATTTTATTTTTTTTCATATTCAATGCAAGCAGCGGCCAGAAAAAGTTGACTATTGTTAAAAAAATTTACATATTAAATCAGTGAAAGAGTGAGTGGTCAACTAAATGTATGAATTAATGAATGAATGGAAAAAATGAATGGGTTGATCAGAAGCATAATGCATTTCCCACACACCCAAATAATGCAAGCAACAATCTAATAAATTTAAACCCACACAAATGTGACGGTAATGCCCTACATTCAGATGGTGCATAATCATAATGTGAAACACCATACTAGTTGGGCAGTAGACATCTCTATGCGAAAATGTTCTCTGAGCAACTAAAGGTTTCGCTTTCAATCCCGTTTTCTTAGTTTTCTAATTTTCCTAATATATTCCAAATGGAAGTAAGGTGTTTAAAATGCTAAAGCTTAAAATCGGCAGACAATATATGGGCATGATTTGAAACGATGTAAACCCAAATTTTCAAGCAAAATAACTAGCCCATCTGGAGGGGGGTGGAGGTTCGATGATCTAGAAAGTTGTACTTAGTTATATCAAGTCGTTTCGCTTGGCTGCTAGGCTAGTAGCAGAAGGTATTAGTACTCCAACGTTATGTAACTTGAGCGAAGCATGAAGGGCTCGAGACATTGGTAGGTGCGAATTTCCCTCAAATCCTCATCGCAGGTATCCATTCATCAACCGCTAAGTTTTGAAGCCTCGTTAGACTTACGTAATAATATTCTGTTTCCTGACGTGATCCAGCAGAGGTTCTTTTAAAATTACAATATTTATGCGACCCTTACTTTGAAGTACATTTATTGACTATTAAAAAAAATAAATAAATGTAAGGCGCGATAACCTCCGAAGAGATCTAAGGCCTAGCTTCTCTTCCAATTTGCGTCGTGCTCCTCTTGATTTTCCCTACAAATTGGCCGGATGGGCGCTACATGATTTTATGCCGACTCCGAACGGCATCTGCAAGACAGATGAGTTTTCACTGAGAGCTTTTCATGGCAGAAATATACCCGGAGCGCTTGCCAAACACTGCCGAGGGGCGACCCCGCTTAGAAAAATTTTCTTCTAATTGAAAAACCTTATTTCCAAAAATTTTGATGTTGCTTTGCCCGGGGTTTGAACCCAGGGTATCCGGTGTGGTAGGCGGAGCACGCTACCATCACACCACTGTGACCGCTATTTAATATTTTTAAAAGAATGTTTATTGACTATTAGCTGGCTTTAATTTAAAAATTAAAAAAAAACGTGTGCCAGCTAACAGTCAATAAACATTATTTTAAAAATATTAAATTGCAAAAGTTCTTTAGCCCTTCATTACTAATGAGATCTGATAATCATCATCATTAAGTGGCGTATTTGGCAGTCGAGTAGCAGGATAGGCGAGTCATTCCTTCTTTGCGATAACCGACGAGATTTGAGAGCCCCAAGTAAAAGCAACCCTCCATCAACGATTTTTCCCACCTCAATAACCGGCCTTCATTTGCCAACAGGTCCAGGTCTACGCGAGCAATACTTTATAGACTGAAGCTTATTTTATCTATTCGCATAACACAACCTAACCTTCTAAGGCGTTGGGCTTTTATATGCTTCACAATGCTCATTATTGCTCATACAGTTTGTTATGTTCTTCGATACACGCCGTTAGCATCATTGGAAGTAATTTTCCTATTGAGTACTAGGCCCCACTCATTTCTTTTTGACAGTATCCAGTTTGCCAAGCCATTCTAAGAACATGTATGGTGAGAGTAGGATTTCTGCTTGTCTAGAAATAATTGTACTTCAATTTCCCACTCAGGGCAAAGTGGCAAATTTTGGCAAGAGCGAGAAAGATCTATACGAGGGTTCCGCATTGTATAGCACAATTGTGCTATCATTACGTATGCAAAAGTGCAATTACTTCTATTTTTTGCGAGCCATGAACTTCGCTGACATTGGACCTCTTGCATAAAAGTGAGCATTTGCTTAAACCAAATTTTTGAAGTAAATTATTGTTACTTTTGTCTATGCAGCAACAACAATTAAGACGCCTTTCATATAAAAAAATATGCAATAGCAAATGCTCTCTTTTTTTGCATAAGGTCCATAGTTTTCTTTGTTTTTGAAAGCTCCCACATAGACCAAGTTTTCATAATTTTATTTCCGCTGTTGTTACTGTTGTTGCTCCTACCTTAAAGATACTTCAAGAAAGTTTAAGAGGGTGTTGCGGATTTGGCAGTCCTTTGTCGGATATGATACGCTCCAGTACTAGCATTTCGCCCGATTCGCCTTTTACGACGAGGCATACCTACCGCAGGAAAGTTATGAACCCCTCAACCTGCTTGGGGATTGCCTGGTCCTCGCTTTTTGAAAGGCTTACTTTTTCATGTGCATTATCCATATTAAGGCTTTCTATGTATATTGGATATTAGGTTTATATTGCTGTTTCTGCTAGAATGTGTGCCATTCTTAAAACTTGCCGTCATCCATCAAAATGTCTGGTCGAATTTGCAAGTGTTTCCGTAAGCCACCAGCTTCTCACTTTTCTTTAATCTTTCTACCTTTTAGCGCCACTCTAAAGCAACATGTGACACGTTAGTCAAACAATTATTAGCGCTAATGTTTACACTTAGTATTAGATACCACTGGTGTAGTCCAGTGATATTTACCTAATTAGAACTAGAAACAGACTAGTTTACATTAATACATTCGACTTGACTACTGGGTATATGAATACCGTATACAAATGGTGGAGATAATAAATAAACTGACATTTTTATACCTTTCATGAAAACGAAATGGTATATTAAGTTTGTCACGAATCTGAAAATTGTTAGTACTTAAAAAAGGAGAGATAGACCCACCAATAAGAATACCGAATTGATCAGGATGAAGAGCTAAGTTAGTTTAGCCATGTCTGTCTGTCCGTCTGACCGTCTGTCGGTTTGAATGTAATTTTTGATAAAATTTTGGTGAACGGGTATATTTCGATGTCCGATTAGACATTTGTCGGAACCGATCGGATCGGACAACTGTAGCATATATCCCCTATACAACCGATTTATCAGAAAAGAGGATTTTTGTCATATCTTCCTCAATTTAATAGATTGAAGCTCCAAATTTTACCATATCTTTTCGTATAAAGCGCATATTATTGTCTGGAAAAATCATAGGGATTGGTAGTATATATAGAATATAGCTTCAAATTTTACCAAATGCTTATGTTTATAGCATATTTTGTTGTGTGACAAAATCATAGAGATCGGCGGTATATATAGTATCTATCCCATATAAACTGTCATTTCTGCCCCCTTTTTAAGGGCTAGAAACTTCAAAATTCATCAAATACTTATGTTTACGTCATATATTGTTGAGATATGTGATTCATGGTCATATCTATCTCATGCAGACCACAAAAAACGTCAAACTTTGCATCCTCGCACAAAGCACGAACCTATTTTTATACTTAGCGTGCTTTGCACACAGAGTATATTAACTTCGATTGGATAACGGTTGGTTGTACAGGTATAAAGGAATCGAGATAGATATAGACTTCCATATATCAAAATCATCAGTATCGAAAAAAAAAAATGATTGTGCATTGTCCGCCCGTCCGTCTATCCGTTCGTCCGCCAGTCTGTCCGTTAATACGATAACTTCAGTATATATTGAGATATCTTCACCAAATTTGGTACACGGGCTTATCTGGACCCAGAATAGATTGGTATTGAAAATGAGCGAATTGGGATGATAACCACATTATATATATAACATTTTGGAAAACACAAAAAACCTGATTATTTAGTAAATAATACACCTAGGATGTTGAAATTTGACGCGTGGACTGATATTGAGACTCTTGTTAAAAGTTTTAAAAAATTTTTTAAAATGCGCGTGGCACCGCCCACTTGTGATAAAATCAATTTTACAAATATTATTAATCATAAATCAAAACTCGTTCAACCTATCGTAACAAAGTTCCACAGAGAGGTTGCCTTTACTATAAGGAATGCTTTGAAAAAAAAATTAACGAAATCGGTTAAGGACCACGCCCACTTTTATATAAAAGATTTTTGAAAGGGTCGTGGGCGAATAAAATAACCTATATCTTTGCAAAAAAGAGCTTTATATTAACGGTATTTCATTTTCCAAGTGGTTTTATAACAATAAATAGGAAAATCTTTAAATTTAAAAAAATGGGCATGGCACCGCCCCTTTTATGATTAAGCAATTTTCTATGTTTCGGGAGCCATAACTCGAAGAAAAATTAACGGATCGTAATAAAATTGGGTACACATATCTTCCTTACAGCAGGCAATATTTCTGGATAAAATGGACGAGATCGGTTAAAGACTACGCCCACTTTTATATAAAAGATTTTTAAAAGGGTCGTATACGAAAATAATATGCTATATCTTAGCGAAAAAGAGATTTGTATCAATAGAATTTTACTTTTTAAATTGAATTATAACATTAAATTGGAAAACACTAAAATCTTTGAAAATTGGTGTGACACCGCCCCTATTATAACTAAGCAATTTTTTTTCACCTCCATTCGTGAAAGGTATGATGCCTTCTTCCCAGCCAAAGACAGTCCCGTCCTTATTTGTTTTATGTAAAAAATATTACAAAATGATTAAAGAAAAGTAAAAAAAAATCTAATTTGTACTAAGTAAATGCAATTTGATGTTTGGCTCACTCTTGCGCTTTCCCCTCTCTCTCCCTCACTCCAACATTCGTTTCCTGTTCTCGCTCGCTTATTAGAGGGCATTGCATTTGCGACGGAAATTACTTTGAATTAAAATATTTATTTTTTTTAAGTATTGTAATCACATTTGTTGTAATTACTATGACTTTTCGCATTATTATTATTGCAATTTTCATTTGTTGTTGTTGCTTTTTTGTCTATTGTTGCATATGCAAATTTTTCTTACAGCAAATTCTATTGTATTTATTTATTTTTTTTTTTTCTTTTGCAGAGATTAGTTGGCAAATTTTATTACTTTTGTACAATAAGTAGTGATAAATGAGTTTGAGTATGAATGTGCCCACGGTAATTAAATAAATTTCTATTTTTTCAAAGAAAATGTGGCGGGAGGAAATTCGTAATTAAATAAGAGCTGACATATGGGCGTAGAAAAATAATATAATGTAATGTGTCGTAAAAATTACGTGGTATTATTTAAACTAGGAGATTGCTATAAACCAAATATTTATTTGTGGCGATTTCACTGGTGCCCAAACATGACCCTTTTTGATATAGAGGAGTCGTCGAACGATGACAACTTAAGCGATGACTTTCTGGTGTAGAGAACTTCTATGAGGGAATATAAATAGTAATGTGCTCTTCAAAGATTATTTCCTAGTTACAACAACGCATGTCAATTGAGTTCACGAAAAACTCAGTAGGACTTGGAAAGGTTTTCGCTAGAATATCATGGAGTATGATAGGATCAGCAACTGAGAGCTTTGACTTCTTTTTAGTTGTCAACCTTCCGGATGACCCCGTAGAGTCAGCGCAAGGAGAGAATAGGACATTAGAGGAAGCACCTCGGCGTGTTTATATGCATAATATCAGAGTTACGGGGGAAACATGGTAATCTCCCAATTATGCTGGATAAAACCCCAAACACCTTGGTAAAGAAACTAAAAAGATCTTCACTACAGTACATTCGAGGATTTCAGAAAAATAAATGTCACATCCTTCGTATTGAAAACCCTGTATAAATGACTAGCCATAAATATAATGGAAGATTTTGATGTGTTTTCGTTTTGCACGGTGCAGTAAACGTACCTGCGACTGCTCTAAAGGAAATGGTACGAATTGTGGAGAAGACATTTCTGCAGAAACAATTTATAATTTTAGCCTAGGGTGATGTGGAAAGCGTTTTCAATGACATGAAAGCTTACGCGATTGAATCCACCCTCGATAGAACCACTGCTGGACGAACGAATGGGGAATTGGGCCGAGTCCGTTAATTCTCAGCAGTTGTGTTCTCACTTTTACAGTGGCTCATTTCTATAAACGTAACGATCCCGATTCTAGCTGCCTTGACTTCCGTTATGATTGACATCATGCATAGAATATTAGCAAAACAAAATGGAATGGGTTATTTAATTAAACCCGGAGCAGCACATCTAATATTTTTCACGGGAAGTAAAAGCTTTCAAATTTTGAATTACAAAGGCTAAACGTCCAGCAACTAACCCTAACACCTAGCGCCAAGTTTCGGGAGCTAACAATCGATGAAAATCGAATTGGAAATCAGATCGTTTTGGAAAATATTTGTTTTTGAACCACTTCAGTATTATTCAGTGATCACCGTGAAAATGCTTAGGAATAATTTCGGAACTATGTAAAGATTACCTCTAGACAATTTCGTAATTGGTTTTAGATTCACTCCAGAATCGTTTTGAGATGACTACCGAGGAGTATTTTTATTGAGAAATTTAATGTACATATGTATCTCCCCCTCCACCCCTTTAAGGGGTTAAGAGTATGCAGTCCCTCCTCCGCTGAAGTTGGTAGTAAAGCATTCTCTTTAGAGAAATGCGGTTCATTCAGATTTCGAAATAGGCAATAAGGTATTTTCTCCGGATAAATGTGGTTGTTGTTGTTGTAGCGATAAGGATACTCCTCGAAGGCTTTACGGAGGGTTATCGATGCTGAAGGTCCTTTGCCGGATGAAGATCCAGTACGTTCCGGTAACAAGCACCATATAGGTACTAGTCCGACCATCTCGGCAACGATTTGGTATGACCACATGAAACCTTCCAGGCCATCCCGAAATCCTGATGGATCTAGGGGAGAAATGCGGTCTCCTTCGTTGGTAAATAGGCAGTAAAGTTTTCCCACAAGGCTAAAGCAGCCTCTTTACCTGTTAAAAGCTAAGCATATATTTTTCAAAGACTCTTCCGTGGAAGGTCAAAGAAAAGGACATTCCTAAAATACCTGTTGATTAAAATAGTTGTGTAAAGTTGACTTAATGTAGGCTAGGCTATGTTTGTGCCCTCTCTGATGTTTGAAACTGCGTTGGGCTAAGCCGACTGGAACGGACATTTATCAAGGTGAATGTGATTAGTAGATGAGGATTTAAGTCGTAGACTGGAACACATATGAATGCCCATACAATCAGATAGAAAAAGTTGTAATCCCATCCCTTAATTGTGATACAAGTTTTATCCTCGTGCTTACAAAAGGTGGGTCACATCCCTAAATACTTGTATTGTATTGGAATTGTATCATGTATCTGACAGCGTCAGAACTAATGCAGTGAATGATTTATGCTTAGCATAGAATCGTAATGGAACTCAAGCTGACGTTGCCTTGAAACCCGATGTTGAGTAGACTTGATAGACTACGTATCTTACACACATAAGAGCTTCTGATTGTACACCCGCTTACAAGCTCTCTAAGCTTTGGTGATTCGGGCGAATTGGTTTATTATACTCAGTTGAGCAGAGCTCACGGTTAGTTGTACAGGTATAAAGGAATCGAGATAGATATATACTTCCATATATCAAATTAATCAGGATCGAAAAAAAATTTGATTGAGCCATGTCCGTCCGTCCGTCCGTCCGTCCGTTAACACGATAACTTGAGTAAATTTTGAGGTATCTTGATGAAATTTGGTACGTAGGTTCCTGGGCACTCATCTTAGATCTCTATTTAAAATTAACGAAATCGGACTATAACCACGCCCACTTTTTTGATATCGAAAATTTAGAAATACACAAAATGTGCGATAATTCATAAGCAAAGACGGACAAAGCGATGAAACTTGGTAGGTGAGTAGAACTTATGACGCAGAATAGAAAATTAGTAAAATTTTGGACAATGGGCGTGGCACCACCAACTTTTAAAAGAAGGTAATTTAAAAGTTTTGCAAGCTGTAATTTGGCATCGTTGAAGATATCATGATGAAATTTGGCAGGAACGTTACTCCTATTACTATATCTATGCTTAACAAAACTTAGCAAAATCGGAGAACGACCACGCCCACTTTAAAAAACAAATTTTTTTAAGTCACATTTTAACGAAAAATTTAATATCTTTACAGTATATAAGTAAATTATGTCAACATTCAACTCCACTAATGATATGGTGCACCAAAATACAAAAATAAAAGAAAATTTCAAAATAGGCGTGGCTCCGCCCTTTTTCATTTAATTTGTCTAGGATTCTTTTAATGCCATAAGTCGAACAAAAATTTATCAATCCTTGTGAAATTTGGTAGGGGCTTAGATTCTAGGACGATAACTGTTTTCTGTGAAAAAGGGCGGAATCGGTTGAAGCCACGCCCAGTTTTTATACACAGTCGACCGTCTGTCCTTCCGCTCGGCCGTTAACACGATAACTTGAGCAAAAATCGATATATCTTTACTAAACTCAGTTCACGTACTTATCTGAGCTCACTTTTGTATGTAAAAAATGGCCGAAATCCGACTATGACCACGCCCACTTTTTCGATTTCGAAAATTACGAAAAATGCCATAATTCTATATCAAATACGAAAAAAGAGATGAAACAGCTCTCAGCTGAGTATGTAATATTCGGTTACACCTGAACTTAGCCTTCCTTACTTGTTTAAAATTATTTTAGAGAGAGGTCGCTATACACCTGTTACACCTTGTATGTGTTTATTGTGGGCGAGCAATGGGGGCTCTAAGTTATTGGCTGCAGGTTGAGCCACCTTATTTTGCTTTGAAAAATCCCGCTTTAGGATAAAAAATTTAAACTATGTCTTTAGAATGCTTCAATAATCAGTTGAGAATTTCAAGCGCACTCAAGGTCTAATGGCACAAACGAAAGAAAAATGTTCATAGTTTCAGTCGCTTAAACACAAGCTAATTTGGTACCAAATCGACCACGAAGTTATACGATAGTTGGCCAATCAGATCAGGTAATTAGATCCGTTGTATTTGGCACGATGAGGTTGATCCTAAAGGGACATATACTCACGTTAAAAGCATAGACTTATGTATTATGGCATTTGGATCGGAGGCTCATGCGAGCCACTCAAACGATATTTTAGCTCATAGTGCGATCTATCGGCGAAAAAAAAAACTTTTAAATCTACCAAATAAATTTAACAATCCTCACTTGCGTTAGGCAACCGCTTGAACATAACAAAAAACAAAAAACTTTGAAAAAAAACTTACACACTTAACAATTCATTGCACATCACTTCCACAATCATTTTGTTGCATGAATGAATAGCAGCACTCGCAATTCCCATTTGTTCGCATTCATTAATTGTCTCACCTCAGCAACTATTTAAATATCTTGCAGTGTGTAAAATTTTGCTTTCAACAAAAAAAAAAAAAAATAAAAGATATACATACTAAACACTTAGATAAATCACCAGCTGCTGTTAGATGCTTGTAACAAACGTAGCAGCAGCAACAACCACAATATGAACAACATTAGCAGCTTACTGTATTCAACATTATTTAGTGCATTGCAATGAATTGCATCACATCCTCTTGTTAAGTGGAAATTATACAGTAATAAAAATGTTGCATCTACTTAGTTACTTATTATACTTAGTTGCGAGTGCCGCAACAAGTATCTTTTGCGCCTCACCATCCCACCAAATCTTTATCCGCTTTGTGAATGAAGTAGAAGCGATGATATATTATATAGATACATATATGTATGTATATGGGCATGTACGTATTTACTTTTCGCATATAATTATGTCTACAGCGCAGGGAATTTGTTTTTTATAATTAAAGATAAATGCAAGTATGAATAACACTGGTCAACAACATTTTTGTACATGGGTCGTGCGTATATTTTTTTTATTGCTTTTGCACCCAGAAATAAGAATATGAACATAAAAAATTTTTGATTTGGTTTTGTTCGAAAAAATGAGAAAAACGAAAAACATGAAAATTCATCAAAATTTGACACAGATTTGATTTATTCTAGTATAGTAAAAATCAATTTAAGATTTGTTCTTATAAATTTAGTTTTAGAATACAGTTTAAATGTTTAAAATTGCTTTTTCCTGCTTTTCCTGCCATATTCGGTAACATTTTCTCTTATTAACGTCCAAATATAGTCCCCGATCATGCTTTCCGTATACTGGCCTTGGTAGCATTTCTCAAACTCCATTATATCTTGATGGAATCGCTCCCCGTGTTCTTCTGAATAAGCTCCCATATTATCTTTGAATTTATCCAGATGTGAATGTAACATGTGAATCTTTAGCGACATTCTACATCCGATGGCGGAAAAATTCGTAATCATGCCAGTTATCAGCTCGTCATAATTTTCATCCCTATGATTTCCAAGAAAGCCATAAACTACTGCCTTAAAACTGTTCCACGCTAGTTTCTCCTCATTGCTAAGTAGGTCCGGGAAAATATCGCGGTTCATAATTTTTTTTATTTGAGGGCCAACAAAGACTCCAGCTTTAATTTTCGCCCCTGACAGCTTTGGATTTAAGTCTCTTATTAAGTCATTGAGATCTTCAGAGTTGATGAGATGTGGTATTCCTGGTTCAAATTGAGGAACAAATTCGGAATGTACGGATGCAGATGAACTCGGTGTTTGAAAGCTGCCTTGAGGGAATAGTTGCTTTTCCAACACAGGTGGATCAGGTACAGGATTTTGTTCCGAATGTGGTACTGGAGCGGATGTCGATGGTTGTTCCGGATATATTGTTTTCCTTAAACGTTTCCCTTTCAGTGGTTTCACTACACAAAAATAGCAATCAGTGTCATGATTACTCGGTTCCCTCCAAATACTCGGCACTGCGAACTTCATGGCTCTTTTCTCACCCTGGTACCAAACTATAATAAAACGTAAAGCATTTCATAATAATTTCAGTTGTTATGCAATTATATATATGTAGATATATGTATATATATACGAAACAGTTAGAAAAGAGAAAATAAACTTACGCTCCGGAATGCTTCTGCAAGAGTTACATGAAACATGTGGAGCCCATTTTTTGCCCTGGTTTTTAACAGGTAGACCGAAGTAGGCTAGGTAGGTCTCGCAAATCCTTGTGTTTTTAGTTAAATCAAACTTGTTTTGTCTTCTTTTAATACATTCGCCACATATATAGCAAAACGAATTAGCCGCTCCTTTACAACTTCTCGAAGACATCATTCCTCTGTAATATGCAAAAACATAACGTCGCCCACAACGAGTGACTCAAGAAACTACAGCTTTTTAAAAAAAATGTTACTTACCAAAACGCTATCAGAAAGCTGGCATGCTCTATTGTTAGGCCTGCCAATCCGTCAGTAAAAGTTTCGATGAGTTTCTTAATATGTACCTAACGAATTGCCAAATCTACCTAAAATCATGTGTATCTGGGACCTTTTATCTCCTTTTTACTGTTTCTCAGCCACATTTTTTTGGTATATTTTTTTTTAAGATTAGTATGTTGTGCTTTAAGTAGATCTTTTTCGATGCATCGCTGCATCAGGTAGCTACCCGCCGCCCTCTATCGACGAAATAACGCGAATGGACCTACATTAGCCTGGGGCAAAAATGCAAAATTTTCAAATAGCTATATCTTCTACAAAACCAATTATTTTTGATTCGTAATTGTATTTTTTTTTTTTATAGAATTGAACATAGAATCCGAGTATATAGGGCAAAACCCACGTCCAAAAATTTTTTTTGTGTAATAGAGTATCTATGTTTGTATGATTGCTGGAGATACATTGCATTGGACCGATCACGCATTTATGACGAAAGGCGCCTTCAAAAATCAAAAGGAAGGCCTAGGGCAGAACTGCTTTCATTCATGCGCGTGGCGTACTGAAGACTGCAATACAGAATATTCGCCCCCAATGCTTTCTTGATATTTAAGAAAAGCTTTGTACAGTTCTTATCGTTAAAATTCGATACTGACATTCGATACTGACAAGCATTATAGATAGCGAATTATTACCGTCGAGTTTTCTGTTTGCTTTCGCCGACTAATTGTCTTCTTATTTGCCTGCTTTCGACGGGTTACAGATGTGTCATCGATTCAAGTTTTATCGGTATCAGTTTCGCAACAAACCGATAACTCGATGAATTTAAATCGATAACAAGCTAGTAACACTCCGATAAGAAATCGATAACTTGACGATAACTTTTTGACAGTAGATCGGTAAATTTTCGATAACGTAACTAAAACACGTTGAAATCGAATATGTAATGCTACTTTTTTGAAAAAAATCGATAATATATCAATAAAAATAGATAACAATTCGATACACGCCTACAACAAGTTGGTAACACTCTGATAACGATAACTAGCGGTAACTTTTCGCACATATCGACAACTTTTCAATAGATAATCGATAACTTTTTGATAGTAAATCCATTACTTTTCGACTACAAAGCTATAGTTCGTCGATAAAAAATCGATAACCTCTGTTATCGATATTAAATTTTAAGCACTCCGATAAAAAAAAATCGAGAACGCATCTATAACAAGCCCCTAACAACCCGCTTCTCGCGTACAAACTTTACCACGTACATACATTGTTCACACATTACGCTAAAGTGTAGTGGCTACAATTAGGCTTAAATTCTATATTCACCCATACTGTGAGAAAAGTTGTTTAGAAATCAAAAAGTTATTAAAGTAAAAGATATTCTATATCCCACGCAAAAGAATTTGGTTTGGCTAACTCTTTTTGTCCAACTCTAATCTTTCGATGAGATAACCGTGGGCAAAGCCTTTCTAGCTACTAACTAACTTGAAGGCCATAAGTGTCATTTTTATCCGAGTAAAAACCCCCAACATAGTGGAAGCGCCAGTCGTTAGTGCTTTTGCATAGATCTGATAAAATGAAACCCTAATTTCTAATCATGTATTGTAGCGCAATATTTCCAGGAATAGTAACATAACGCAGCCAAAGTCCTCTAACCCCTTATCATAAATTCCACTTGTCTCTTTAGGAAAGTAGTCTCTTTTTATGCCCACAATTGCTACCATATGCCCCTATTAAATTCCCTTTCCTTCTTCTTCTGTTTTAGCTTTCTTTCCCTCTCTCCTACAGCTCTCGGTCTCTGCGTTTTACCATCACCACTCTGCAGTTATCTTCTTTCACAATCATCGTCTTGAACGAAGTTTTCCTTACTTATTTTTATGCTTTCCCATTCTCAAGCTACCTCTCTCACCCTGGCCCCTTCTCTTTTCTTGCATCTCTCCCTTCATTCTTTCTCTCTCCTCACACTCTCTTTATTTCCTCTTCCCCCATTCCCTTTCGTTTACAGGCCTCAACCATACAACACTTACCTACAATTTTATGCGACGTCTGGCCGGTCTGGCATGACTGATAATTTTTTTATATAGTACGCGATAATCGCAACATACAAAGAGGGGTGAAGTTCTTTGATTCAAAAATACAACGTCAAATAAAATAACGGAAGTTTCGTGATAATCATACAGATTAGAAATACATATTGTAACGAATTTACTTGCAAATCCTCTTATTTGCCCTTCTGCTAAGTTCGAATCACTAAACTGTTGAATAAATAACTCCAATATTGAATAATGGAAAAATGGCCTTTATTAAAGTACTTCACAATAACACTTATACTTTGCAACTAGCTTGCTTAACAACCAAACTGATTGATAGCTCAAATGAAACTGCTATTGCTCGCTAGATACCGTCTTAATCGAAACTGCTTGATAGCTCAAATCAAACTGAATTCCAGCGCCTCTACATTTGCTGCCTTTTATACTCTTTGTTTTCAACGTTCGCACCTTCTAGGCGCTTCTATTTCCAGAATCTACTAGTTGGCCATCAGCTCTAAAATTTCTCAGCTGTAACTAAAAATGCACGATTTTATAGCTTCTCTCATTGCATAATTTCAGGAGTATCTGATACATGCATGTGGTTGTGCCTTGCTTCTCAGCTGCGTGTACCTACATATGTGTAGACATAATGATTGATTTGTTTATGTAGATACAAGTGGCTGTCTGCTTTATCGTTGTTGTGACTTTATTTACTTAGCATCAGACTAGGGATGTGAGTATCACTTAGTGTCACTCATAATCGTCACAATATTTTATTTCTCCAACTTGTATTACAAAAACAGTTACAATTTTTTTTAACGGTCTAATGTATGTTTCTGTTGTTGTTGTTGTTGTTGTTGTTGTTTTTGTAGCGATAAGGTTGCTCCCGAAGGCTTTGGGGAGTGTTATCGATGTGATGGTCTTTTGCCGGATACAGATCCGGTACGCTCCGGTAACACAGCACCATTAAGGTGCTAGCCCGACCATCTCGGGAACGATTTATATGGTCTCATTAAACCTTCAGGCCACCCCTTCCTCCCCGCCCCCAAGTTCCATGAGGAGCTTGGGGTCGCCAGAGCCTCGTCTGTTAGTGAAACAGGATTCGCCGCAGATAAGTGAGGTTGACAATTGGGATTGGAGAAGCTGTATATTGCCCTGGCAACCTGAAGGGTTGCGCTACACAGCCCCTTGAATCAGGTATTTTAGTCGCCTCTTACGGCAGGCATACCTACCGCGGGTATATTCTGACCTCCTAGCCCGCTGGGGGCAATGTATGGTTCCAATACACACGGGTATAAAAAAACTAAAAAGCACCGCATTTAATATAAATTTAGTTTAATTGTTACTCTTCAGTATATCTGCGGCAAAGTTGCACGATTTCTTCTGGTTGGCTGCTTTGCCTACAGTTACTCGTGTATAAACGGACAGCCAACCTATCACAAGTGAGACACGCTGAATGGAGTTATGTTTGACAATGTTCCGCTTTAAATAAAAAAATTTGACCTTCATAAAATTGTAGGCTCATTTCGAATACTTTAGTTGGAAGAGTGGCGGCATAATTTCTGGAGCAAAAGTTCAAGTTATGACACAAGATCTCCGAAATTAAGCATTGTGTTGGAAATTTAAATGTGAAAGAAGCTGTTAGCACTATAGCAACATGATAAAATCAGAAATACCCTCAAGAGCTTCGAACAGCTTCAGAAAACTATATGTTGTGTGAGCGCAACGTCTGCGATTCGGCGATGTAAGCAACAGACAACTCACTGGTTTTAATGACGCGCATATTGATTCCTACAGGCTTGTGGGTTCGGTCAAACGTGTTTCGTACGGCAAACGTCCGTACGTACGACACACGTCGGTGCATACTTGCAGCTTAAAGCAAAGAAGTTGTTTTTTCTTTCGTTTCTTTTATAAGCTCCAGCGCTTATTATTCGCAACTATAAATAAAATAAATGTAAGGCGCAATAACCTCCGAAGAGATCTAAGGCCGAGCTTCTCTTCCAATTTGCGTCGTGCTCCTCTTGATTTTCCCTACAAATTGGCTGGACGGGACCTACATGTTTTATGCCGACTCCGAACGGCATCTGCAAGGCAGATGAGTTTTCACTGAGAGCTTTTCATGGCAGAAATACACCCGGAGCGCATGCCAAACACTGCCGAGGTGCGACCCCGCTTAGACAAATTTTCTTCTAATTCAAAAACCTTTTTCTACAATTTTGATGTTGATTTGCCCGGGGTGCGAACCTAGGGCATACGGTGTGGTTTGCGGAGCACGCTACCATTACACCACGATGGCCGCCGCAACTGGCTTATAAAATATTCTAAAGACATAGCTGAAATTTGATATCTATAAAAGTAGATAGAAAGTATGAAATTTTCCAAAGTATAGAGGTTGTGAAATGTGTGTAAGTTTACAGTGATAACTTTATCGACTCAAATAATAAGCAATATATATATAGTTTTAATCTTTGAATTCCAGATATCTCCGACAGTATATATGTTTCTGCACTTTTCATAGTTTTAACTATAAAAATTTTATAATATTGAAGCACTTCAACTCGCTGTACAACTCGATGCGATAAAATGTTATGAGACTTTCAAAGGACAATACTTATATAGTAGCAAACCTATTAATTTAGTATAGTGAAGTATTGCCAATCCTGCACCTAGCTAGGAGTACCAAACCGTAAAGATACTCAAGTCATGATGAGGGCCTACAAATATTTTCAGTCACCTTTCTCACACACTTTTCTCAAACACAGGTAAATCATACAATGATGCGGATCCTGAGATCCTTACATGATGATCCTTATAAAGCGTTAGTTCATTGCAAGCGAAAACAAGCAGACGACCACGACAACGACTAACTGAGCCCTAGAATAATGTCTTCCATATCAGTTAAAACAATATTCCAAATTATATACTTTGTGGTACCACTGTGCCAGTATTTTTAATCCATTTCTCTCCAAGAGAAAAGTAGAGTAAATTCGTTTTTGTATACATCTGCGTGTTAAAAAATAGCAGCAAAAATTAGTTAAAAATTTTATGACTCTTTTTCTTGAAGCTAAAAAAGACGTATGGTTTGCATAGCGAACAATTTATGTACAATTTTCGTAAACTTTCCTGGAAAACTTTTGAAAATCTTAGAAGTATTTGAAACTTTTCATGACAGTTTCGTAGTCTAAATCATGTATGTCTAAAAAATACAAGCTCGAAGCGTTTTAAGATTCATTTTTGACTCTTCCTTTCCGAATTTTTATTTTTTTTTTAGATTTTCTGCTACACCAAATTTTATCAAACTAATAAATAAACATGTATGTGTGTGTGTCCTATCGGCGTCCGAAGTATACGACCGGTCCTCACAAAATTTTCCCATTAAGTTCACGTGACCACCAGGTGTTTTTCTGATTATATACAGTTCAAAATTTGAAAAAGTGGACGGTGCCACGCCCTAGGCAATACAAGTTGCACTTTGTCGAAATTCGCTATATCTCCGTAACTATTTGAATGTAATATTTGATACGTGGTATATAGATTCTATATGTGGGGCAATTTAGATGGAAGAGAGTAGAGCGGGTGGTAGTGGGAATAAGAGGGATAGGGATAGAGGGAGTTCAAGTGGGAGTGATAGTGGAACTGAAACAAAAATTAAAATTCACTATATCTCCGTAATTAATTGAAGGGGTATATAGATTCCATATATCGACGGCTGGGTGCAATATGACCCTATCTCGGCAGCCATTTCGAAAACACCCTCTCAGAAAATGTTTGAATAACGCCCCATTTCAGCTTAAACTCAAAACCTTTTGACATTAACTGGGGTGTTCTTCACCGAGTTCTGAGAAAAGGACATTTTAAAAAAATTTCTGAAATGGGGCGTTATTCAAACATTTTCTGAGACAGGAATTTTTCGAAATGACTGCCAAGATAGGGTGATATTGCACCCAGCAGTTGATGTGAGAAAATTAGGTGGGAAAGCTATAAGCAATGTGCATGGGAACGAGAGTTGGAGTGGGAATGTGATGGAGAGGAAGAATGAGACGGGAATGGAAATAAAGTGAATAAAGTTACGGTATAAATAAGAAGGGGAAATGGAAAAAAGAGGGAGAAATGTAAAAATAGCCTGTAGGATAATATATATATAGATAGTGAGAGGGGGAATGGGGTCCACTTTACAAATGAAGGCAAAACAACTGGTCGATTTCTGCCGGGAACGCTCGTTTTATATATTATAAGGAAGAAAATCTGAAACACTCCTGGTCAAAAAATTGTCGCCTATTCTTCAAATATTCTAAATAAAAGGTTGAAATCTTTCATAAGACTTTTTTAAAGTTTCTCAAATTTTCAAGTTTTTTGAAAATGGTTTCGAAATTTATTTACATAGTTTTTGTTAAACGATTAATTAATACATTTTTTTTTTTCTTCATTTAAAGAAAATTAATTAAGATAAAAGTGAAAAAAATTTGCTACTCATTTATACTGCTATTATTTTTCTCGCAGTTGTACATGTAGATATCTTGGAAACACTGCACTTGTATGCAACAGTTAAATAGTTATTTTTAAAACATAGAAACATTCAAATTCCCAATTGTGTAAATGGGCTATTAAAAGTAGCCAAATAGTCGTGGCGAAAAATTAAATTAAATGAATGCAAAAATTATAAGAAAAATAAAAAAAATAGAAAAAATTTGCACATAAAAAACAAAAATCGTCAAGTTCGTAACTATAATAGAAAATTTAATAGATACAATTAAACATCCGCCAAATAATAATAAAATTTTTAAATTGTTGCCGCAATGCGGTACAATGACAACAACAAAAGCATACACCAACGTAAAAAGTGCACTGCGGTTGAATGACAAAAAAAAAAATATTAAATCGCATTATTCAAACAAATTGCCGCAAATCCCCCACAATGCGACCAGCAATTAGCACACACTAATTCAAATGTAGAATATTGTATTTATTTATTTGTTTCTTTTTTTTGTTTTTTTTTTTTTTTTTTTTGTACATACACTTTATTAATGTACTCGTATATGAGATTGGGGCTTAAGTCGTTTTAGATTTATTTTATTTAACAAACTGCAATTTAATATTTTAATAAGCTGCAGGAAATAAAAGTTGTTTTTGCTTTTGTTTTTTATTTTTTCACTTTGTTCTAGTGTGACCCATTGAATTTTTGTGAGAAAGATAAAAAGGTGAATGTAAAATATGTAAATACTTAGTTAATTATTTTTTATAGTAGAATATATTGAAATATATGCGAAAATGTATATTTATTTCACACTAAAGTAAACAATACGATTTAACGCTGATTCATGAGTGATAGAAGGAAAATAAATTAAATTACACCTACTGTGAATACTGAGTCAGAACAAGTGGGGGGAATATTGGACAAAGCCATAAGTTGGATTTCCATTAGTGCAGCGACAAAAAAGTTAATTTGTTTTAAGTAAAATGATTGAGGCACAGGAAGATGGAGAAGAAGAGTGACAAGGGGATAGAAAGGGTGTGGCAGAGGAAGAGAGAGAGACAGATAGGGAGCGGAAGGGGAAGGCAGATTGGAGAGTGAGAGAAAGAGAGGGAGGAGTTAGAGGGGGATGAGAGAAAGAGGAAGAGAAAGAGGGCGGGTTATAAGGTGATGGTGAGGTGTGGGAGACTCAGGGGGAGCGAGAGAATGGAGAGAAGAAGAATGGATAGCGAGAGGGAGTGAGAATGAGAGAAAGAACGAGAGAAGAGAGAGAGGGAGCATCAAGTAGTCTCAAATTATTTTTAAATTGATCTTCATTCTTCCTTCATGGCTGCCAACAGCCAAAAAAGCCGCGTGTTAATTTAAACTATTCCATACCTTAGATAAACGTTTTCCTAAACGGGTTCGCTCATCGGCAGTGGTTTGGAAAACACGTTCCATGCAGAGTTTGTTGGCTTATGCAATTCATACTGGTCTTTTTAGGCGAATTTTTGTGTGTCAGCTAATGTTGAATATCCGGGCTATTAGAAAGCGGGACCTGTAGATCGTGATGAAAGGTGCAGCGCTTCTTATGTAGACCTTTTTCGATACTTGCTGTCGGCACATGAGCAGGACCATATACCTTCCTGAAAATGTTTCTTACAAGCACTCTCTTCTCTCAACACCGTCGTTATAATGAGCGATTTATAGAAGGTGTGTGTACTTATGTACGCGCGTGAGAAACAATACTTCTTTGGCATCATTAAAAAATAGTTTTTACTTGCATGCAAATAATTAATAATAAATATCTACAGTATACAAGAAAAATACTTGCTAACATATTTTGTGTTCTATTTATTTATTGAACTGTGAAAAACTTTTGAAAAGTATCAACAAGTGGGAAAAATAATTTCACTTGCAAAGTGTGAAAGCACCCTTAGCCAAATCAAATGTCAAATCTTCTTCTTATGCTTTACTTGCAACAAAAGTTGCAAGTTGGCTACTTTTCCATGTCAGATGGCGCCAGTGTCGCTCAATCGGCCGTTCTCCATAAAAATACGTGTATCTACTCATAATGCATAAGATTTAATTAAAGGCATCAATATGAAAAACTGCTTATGTGAAGGGGCTCTCACTAGCACAGCTCCATTTTCAATTACCCGACGTCTGATTCACTAGCAGCATAGTGAGGCACCGAAACTGTAAATATTCGCCATAGTATTATATTTGAGTAGCTTTGGCATGTTGTCGCCTTCTCACTTTATCTCACTATAAAACGGATATTAAACATTATATATTGGTAGTTAAAAGTCCAGAGTTTAAACGGATATTAAACATTATTGATTGGTAGTTATAAGTCCAGAGTTTAACTTAAATTAAGGTGCCAGGTCAAAACCCGTCGCTTTTCCCAATTTTTGGGAACCTTTTTATGGTCATCACGAATATCGTTGGCATCAGAAATAAAAGAGATTTCAATAATTTGCGATTTTGTGTTATAGGCCTCGTTATATTACCCTTTAGATTCTCTAGGTTTTTAAATCTAGAGATTCCACGCACATGGAAACCTCAATAATTTGCAGTGCCATTTTCATGAATGTACACTTCAATCACACAAGTTTGAGCCAGAAAAATTAATGTGGCGCATTGTATGACACATTCGTTGATATGGATAAACACTGAAAGAAATGGTGCTAGTAAAATCAACAAATCGGTTCTGTTGTTCTTGACTTAACGGAGATTCGGAGAAATTTATCGAATTATGATTAATTCGACCGAGTTCTTTGTCAAGCGAAAAAATTAGTTTAGTCATTTCAACAGAAGAGAAATTGTCGCTCTTAAGTTAACAAAATTCTGTGAAATTGACATATTCCTAATCAATCTAACTAACTTGTTAACACAACTGATCTCACTGGTCATTTCAACAGAGATCAAGAGTCAATACATGAGCGAATTTCAAAGAGAATTTTACGATCACTGCGCTCTCTACTTTGTATTTATGTATGCTGTGTACTATTTGTATGCACATATTTACGTACGTATATGTCGGCCGCCGTGGTGTGATGGTAACGTGCCCCGCCTACCACACCGAAGACCCTGGGTTCGCACCCCGGGCAGATCAACATACAAATTTTAGAAATAAGGTTTTTCAATTAGAAGAAAATTTTCCTAAGCGGGGTCGCCACTCGGCACTGTTCGACAAGCACTCCGAATGTATTTCTTCCATGAAAAGATCTCAGTGAAAACTCATCTGCCTTGCAAATGCCGCAACATAGGTACTTTCGTACAAAGCTGTCGCAACAACCTTTTTTTGTTCATTTGACTACTAAAACGGTCAATTACGAATCAACGATTTATGTGCAGTTGATTCAAGATCTTGTTGCGATGGATAAAAATTGACAGAAACTTCGGTTGAATTCACCCGTATTTCGGTTGATTTTACCAGTCTTTTTCTTTCAGTGAACAATTTTTTACAATTTTTGAAAAAAATAAGAACAGCACATATTCGTATGTTCAATCGTTCGGGTATACGTGCCTGGTATTCTTCAAAAAAAAAATTATACCGATGAAGAATTTTTAATAGGTTAATATCCTAAAAAAAAATAGTTGTTTAATTGAACACAAACCGGTTTATTCGAAGCCGTTGTCTCTTCCCGAATCAAAATTAAAATACTTGGAAATATGGTGTGAAAAACTGGTTGTACCAAAATAATATCATTCTTTTTATAAAAATCTTAAGGGCAATGCTTTACCCAAACCGAATATTTCAGAAGATTCTGATTCTGATAAGTATAAGAACTAGTTCTAAGTTTGCAATAATATTTTAAATAAAAACACATTAGTGTATATGAAATTGAATTGAATGTTTAACTTTTTCATTTACATACATACTTTCGATAAGCCAAAGCCGCGGATGTTTTCCCAAGTACTGTGATGCTCCGAATCCCAATCCGTCAACAGAATTGGCTTAGCAGGTATTGTGGCCCTAACATTATTTAAAAATAAACCTGCACTGATTTTTTTACGTGTTTTGAGGTTAAGGCCATGACCACTTGGGCCAATTCTTATAGCGTATTTGGGTTCAGCGCATCAAAATGTATAGAAAACATGAGTCGCATTACCTGATCCGACTACTTTTAATTTTTTTGTATAGCTGTGTTAACAAAAAATTAGATCAGTTTTTAAAATTTTTGTTGTGCGAGAAAAATGAATGTGCTAAATGTCGGAAAATAGAAGGGGTGCGAGCAGAGCAATTATCTCAGTTGAAAGAGCATAGCGTGAATATAATATATAGATACACTTTTACATTGGAAACTAATTCTTCTAATTTTGAGGGAGCAATAAACTTTTAAACTCGATTTCCCAACATTTACATTTTGGCACATCCATGCTTCTGGCAAGCGGGCGACGATACCATATCTGATCTTTCATCGATGAAAAATGTGATTGCTTTCGACCGAGATGTGAAGAGTGAAAATCGGCAATAATAAGATCTCTGAGCACCGATTTCTCTCATGGTCCAGATGTTGATGCTATGGTCGAGGTGTTAAAATGCAATTTTCGGTCATCCTGTATAAATAAAATAACGTTTAATTGGACTTTTACATGTTCATAATTTTGATTGGTCCTATTCACTTCAGTTCGCCTTAAGCACGATTTATTGTTGATTACTTTCATTCTACTTCATTTAATGTACAAGTAATTTAACTCCTCATAATATTCCACATATTTCTGTTACCACCAACAACAACAACTTACAACTTACCTACAAAGAAAACTAACCAACTCATTAAACGTTCATTGTAGACCAGCAACTGTCAAAATGTAGCAACTCTATATAACTATACACCGAAAAAAAAATCGGGTACGTTTTAATTAGAGTTGTAAAATATTTTACGAATGCACTAATTACTCCACTCATGCAACAGATGCCCAGATGCAACGACGAATAAACGACTGAACGAACAACTAAACGAATAAAAAACGCTAACAAAGTAACGAAATAAATGCGATACATAAAGAATTCAACAATAACAACAATACATAAAATAGTTAAAACGTGATATTAGTAATTCATAAAAAAAAAAAAAAACACAAAAACAAATAAAGAAATAAAGAAAACCAGCAAATCAACTTAAAATAATAAAATTTAAAAAAATTTTACTATAAAAATAAAAAATAAGGAAACAAAACAAAACATAATAAATGGTCACAAAAGTAATAAAAGGATCTACATTGTTGCAATGTTAAAAGCACCGCACGCCACCTTATATATATGTACATATATACGCATGTATGTATGCATGTGTGAGTGTGTATATGTTTATTTATTTGTATATATCAAGCTGGTGCAAAATAACATGCAACATTGTTGTAAATGCCAAGCCGCATTAATTTGTTGGTATAATAAAAAGGAAAAGAGTTTACACATATTCGTACAGTAACACAACAACAACAACAACAACAACACAAATGCGCAACATAAACATTTTTTACAATATTTATACAATAATAATTTGAAAATTTAACGACTTTTGATTTTTATCTGAATGCCATAAAAAAAATGTGAGTGTGTTGCCAAGTTAGTGAGTTGTGGTTGTTGTTGTAAGAGCATTTAATATTTATGTCGGGAATATGTATTTACTTTTGCGGACTTAATCGACGATTTTCATTTTTATAGAAATGTATGGGGGAAAGGAAGTAATCCAAAAATACACCCCGTCATAAAATTAAGCATAAACTGCAGGAAGACTAGTCTCAGGTAAGCATATTTTAGACAAAATTTGTACTGGAAACTTTTTCGTATCGGTAATTTTTTGAATCCGGTTACTTTTTGGAGCCGGTTACTCTTTAGAGCTGGCTTATTTTATCCGGTTACTTTATGGAAACGGGTTACTTAATAGATCCGATTACTTCATGGGAACGGGCTACTTTATAAATTTGGTTACTTTAGACATTCGGTTATTTTATGGCAACCGATAACATTTTGAAACCATAGAACTGGTACATTTTTTTGAACTGGTAACTTTTTTGGAACTAGAAGACTTTTGTAGCTGGTAAGTATCATGAAAGCAGTAATTTTATTGCCACTGGACAAAATTTCCGATTATTTGCTGGAACTGATTACATTTGGGACGGATAACTTTGAACTGTTTAGTTTTAAGGAGAATCTAATTTCTTGAAACCAGTTACTGTTTGAACTCTTAAACTTGTTGAGACCGGTCACCGTCAATACTTTGAAAGCGGCTGCTTCGGTAATAGGGGCTACCTTTTTCGAAATAATTACTCTTGTTTTAGAGAACTGTTTGTTCAAAGGAAAGACAAATTTATTGGAATCGGTTACTTTTTTGGAATTCATAATTTTTTTTGTGTTTTAGTACTTTTGTAGAACCGAATACCTTCCAAATCGGATTACTTTTGGAAAACTGGTTAACTTATTGGGGCTGATTACAAAAAAAAAAAAAAATGAAAGGCGCGATAACTTCTGGCAAGATTTAAGGCCGAGCTTCTCTTCCAATTTGAGTAGTGCTCCTTTTAATTTTTCCTACAAATTGGCGGGACGGAACTTACTTGGGTGTGAACCACCTGTATGGTAGGCGGAGCACGCTACCATCATACCACGGCGGCCACCGTCTGCTTTTTGGAGCTGGCTACTTTTGCGAAGTTGATCAGTTTTCTGAAAAACGTTATTTTTGTGTCCCAAACACATTTTTTTTGTAAAAACGTTTACTTTTGTGGAGCCGCTTTTTTAACTCACCAATTTTTTTTTTTTTTTTTTTGAACCAGTTACATTTTACGAACTGATAACCAACTTTTTCCAATTAACCTCTATTAAACTAAACTTTAAATACAATTTTTTTGAAACCGGCTATTTTCCAGGAAGCGGTTGCTTTATCTGTTCAATTTTCTCAAAATATTAATTTTTTGTGGAACCGGTTACATTTTACGAGCTGATAAATTCCGCTGCTGATCTACTTTTTTCAAAAATTTAAAAAAATAAATTCTCAAATCTATTTTTGCGAACCGGATACTTTTTAGGAACCGGTTACTTTTACTACTTATTATTTTCAACCCACTCATTTTTTGAACCGGTTAAATTTTGCGAGCTAGTTAACAGCTTTTTAAGTTTAAAATTTTGATTTAGTTTTTTGTTTAACCTGATAATTTTTTGGACCCGGTTACGTTTTTTGTTTACTTTTTTTAGTTTACTTTTTACATGTCAAATATTTGGAACTCGTAAGATTTTGAAAAGCGGAACTTTTTTCATCAGCTTGATTTTTTTAATCAAGTTTCAATTTATATTTTTAGATCGGATACTTTTTTAGAACCGGTTAATTTCCTCGAATTGGGCAACGCCCAATTTTTACACTCTACTTTCCAGTGTACTAACGTCTCTTCTTTAAAACAATAGCATGAGCAAAAACATAAAATAATAAAAAAAAAAATTATTACAAGGACTCTTTCCTGACAATTTGTTACAACCTAAGTCCTCAATACATATTCCTTCCAAAGACTTTACTCGACTCTGTGCCACGTATGCTTGTCACTCCTCCAACTCCAAAATATTTTGATGTCACTGGACTGTATGCAATATTTGTTCCAAATATGAGCCAAATCGGGCATCATAGGTCGCTTTCTATTCATGTATGTATTATGTGTTCCAAATATGGACCAAATCAAATCGGACCACAAATAAGATTTTTGTGTATATCTCGATCCTTGCACCACCTAGCGGCGATTTTTTTTTGATAGGTCGCTTTCTATTCTTTTATGTATTATGTGTTCCAAGCATGAGCCAAGTCGGACCACAAATAAAATTTTTGTGAATATCTCGATCCTTGCGCCACCTAGCGGCGATTTTTTTTCTCAGGTCGATTTTTATTCTTTTATGTATTATGTGTTCCAAATAAGAGCCAAATCGGACCACAAATACAATTTTTGTGAATATCTCGATCCATGCGCCACCTAGAGGCGATTTTTTTTCACAGGTCGATTTTTATTCTCACATGTATTATGTGTTCCAAATATGAGCCAAATCGGGCCACAAATACGATTTTTGTGAATATCTCGATCCATGCGCCACCTAGCGGCGATTTTTTTTCACAGGTTGATTTTTATTCTTGCATGTATTATGTGTTCCAAATATGAGCCAAATCGGACCACAAATGCGAATTTTGCGAATATCTCGATCCTTGCGCGACCTAGCGGCGATTTTTTTCTTATTATTGCATTGTCATCGGCTTCTGAACTATATTCCAAGTTTCAATCTTGTAGCTTATCGGGAAGTTACTTAAATTTCAATTACAAGATTCGTTCATAACGGCCGTGCGGCCGTGCATGCGGCCTGCCTGTCAACTCAAGCTAAATAAAACCGTTTAAAAAAAGATGCCTTCAATGAAATTTGTTAGTATTTTACGTGGAGCACAAAAGATGTTAAGCTTTCTTGGGAACGACGATGTAATAGGTAACTAACTAAATTTAATTGATACATGTGTACTAAGGATGACAACTTTCTATATTTTTTGCCTCCTAAAAGTTCAGTATCTTTATATTTTTTTACAAAATTTGTATTTGTGGCAAGTTTGGTCAAAATCAATTTTCAATGAATGAGTATGCCGATTTGGAAAACATTACCAGTTTTGTCAAATTGTTTCTTCTTTTGAGATATTGAAACCCAAAAGTGCAACAAAAGCGTTTCTCGAATCGATTCATTATACGAGCTGCCTGACGTATTTTACAGCCTTAATTTTTATTTTTTATTTTATCAATTTAATGTTAAATTTTGTTTTGAACCAGTTACTTTTTGTTGATTCAGTTACTCTTTTTGGAGCTGATTATTGTTTTGAGCACAATTTTTTTAAATATAAATTTTAATTTAATTTTTTTTAGAACCTATTACTTTTCTAGTTTTTTTTTCTGAACCCATTAATTTATTTTAAACGCGATACTGGTTACTTTACTCTAACTAATTTTTTGTAATACAACTTGTTATTGCTGCTGAACTCTTTGTGTACCTATCAGAATTGTTGCGAAATAGCTCCGATAGTATCCCGATGTAATTCACAAAATGTTAAAAAAAAATCATGCTTTTAAATGTGGTGTGCTATCTTCTAATCCCGAAAACAATCTTGAGGGTATACCGAACTCATCATGGGACGGTACTAATATCGTTCCGAAAAGATCAATAACTAGTTACACAACGATACCTGAATTATATCAAATAGAGTACTTACTAGTCCCAAAACATCCAGTATTGCACTCGTACCATCATAGTTTGATTGATGCTCTTAACTGGTATTCAACCGCCAAGTTTAGCAAAAACGCTCTAGTATATTCACACAATATAAATTTGCATATATATATATATATATAGGAATGTATTTAAGTATTTAGGTACATATTTATATTATACAAGATTGTATATAGAAACAAAATTATATTATTTTTTACTTTGTTCTCAACACATTTTTTACGCCTTGAAACAGGAAACTATTTTGCATTTAATTGTCTTTAATGACGTGCAATATAAAATGTTGAGAAATTTTGATAAATGGAAAAGCTAAGTACAAAAAACAAAAAAAATGCAAAGTGCTTATAATAAAATGCATTTAAATTATAGCGTACTTATGCCATATTTTTGCGTGAGTTTCTTAAGTTAACTAGAGACCAATACATTCATACATATTTTTGTGCGATCAGAAAGGGATTTGCGGCGAGATAAAACAGCAATACAATCAGAAAACAAGTAAGGAAGGTTAAGTTCGGGTGTAACCGAACATTACATACTCAGTTGAGAGCTATGGAGGCAACATAAGGGAAAATAACCATGTAGGAAAATGAACCGAGGGTAACCCTGAAATGTGTTTGTATGAAATGTTTATCAAATGGAAGGTATTGAAGAGTATTTTTAGAGGGAGTGGGCCATAGTTCTATAGGTGGACGCCATTTAGGGATATCGCCATAAAGGTGGATCAGGGTTGACTCTAGAATTCGTTTGTACAATATGGCTATCAAACGAAAGGTGTTAATGAGTATTTTAAAAGGCGTGGGGCTTACTTCTATAGGTGGACGCCTTTGCGAGATATCGCCATAAAGGGTGGACCAGGGGTGACTCTAGAATGCTTTTGTACAATATGGGTATCAAACGAAAGGTGTTAATGAGTATTTTAAAAGGGAGTGGGCCTTAGTTCTATAGGTGGACGCCTTTTCGAGATATCGCCATAAAGGTGGACCAGGGGTGACTCTAGAATGCTTTTGTACAATATGGGTATCAAACGAAAGGTATTAATGAGTATTTTAAAAGGGAGTGGGCCTTAGTTCTATAGGTGGACGCCTTTTCTAGATATCGCCATAAAGGTGGACCAGGGGTTACTCTAGAATGCGTTTGTACAATATGGGTATCAAACGAAAGGCGTTAATGAGTATTTTAAAAGGGAGTGGGCCTTAGTTCTATAGGTGAACGCCCTTTCGAGATATCGCCATAAAGGTGGACCAGGGGTGACTCTAGAATGCGTTTGTACAATATGGGTATCAAACGAAAGGTGTTAATGAGTATTTCAAATGGGCGTGGGGCTTAGTTCTATAGGTGGACGCCTTTTCGAGATATCGCCATAAAGTTGGACCAGGGATGACTCTACTATGTGTTTGTAGGATATCGGTATCAAATTAAAGGTATTAGTGAGAGTTTTAAAAGGGAGTGGTGGTAGTTGTATAGGTGGTCGCCTTTTCGAGATATCGGCATAAAGGTGGACCAGGGGTGACTCTAGAATGCGTTTGTACAATATGGGTATCAAACGAAAAGTATTAATGAGTATTTTAAAAGGGAGTGGGCCTTAGGTCTATAGGTGGACGCCTTTTCGAGATATCGCCATAAAGTTGGACCAGGGATGACTCTAGTATGTGTTTGTAGGATATCGGTATCAAATTAAAGGTATTAGTGAGAGGTTTAAAAGGGAGTGGTGGTAGTTGTATATGTGGAGGCGTTTTCGAGATATTGACCAAAATGTGGACCAGGGTGACCCAGAACATCATCTGTCGGGTACCGCTAATTTATGTATATATGTAATACCACGAACAATATTCCTGCAAAAATTCCAAGGACTTTTGATTTCGCCCTGCAGAACTTTTTCATTTTCTTCTACTTAATATGGTAGGTGTCAAACCCATTTTGCAAATTTTTTTTCTAAAGTTATATTTTGCGTCAATAAACTAATCCAAATACCATGTTTCATCCCTTTTTTCGTATTTGGTATAGAATCATGGCATTTTTTTCATTTTTTCGTAATTTTCGATATCGAAAAAGTGGACGTGGTCATAGTCCGATTACGGCTATTTTTTATACCAATACAAAGTGAGTTCAAATAAGTACGTGAACTGAGTTTAGTAAAGATATATCGATTTTTGCTCAAGTTATCGTGTTAACGGCCGAGCGGAAGAACAGACGGTCGACTTTGTATAGAAACTGGGCGTGGCTTCAACCGATTTCGCCCTTTTTCACAGAAATAAGTTACCGTCCCAGAATCTAAGCCCCTACCAAAATTCACAACGATTGGTAAATTTTTGTTCGACTTATGGCATTATTAAATGAAAAGGGGCGGAGCCACGCCCATTTTGATATTTTCTTTTATTTTTGCATTTTGTTGCACCATATCATTACTGGAGTTGAATGTTGACATAATTTACTTATATACTGTAAAGATATTAAATTTTTTGTTAAAATTTGACTTTAAAAAAATTTTCTTTTAAAGTGGGCGTGGTCGTTCTCCGATTTTGCTAATTTTTATTAAGCATACATATAGTAATAGGAGTAACGTTCCTGCCAAATTTCATCATGATGTCTTCAACGACTGCCAAATTACAGCTTGCAAAACTTTTAAATTACCTTCTTTTAAAAGTGGGTGGTGCCACGCCCATTGTCCAAAATTTTACTAATTTTCTATTCTGGGTCATAAGTTCAACTCACCTACCGAGTTTCATCGCTTTATTCGTCTTTGGTAATGAATTATCGCACTTTTTCGGTTTTCCGAAATTTTCGATATCGAAAAAGTGGGCGTGGTTATAGTCCGATATTGTTCATTTTAAATAGTGATCTGAGATGAGTGCTCAGGAACCTACATACAAAATCAAGATACCTCAAAATTTACTCAAGTTATCGTGTTAACGGACGGACGGACGGACATGGCTCAATCAAATTTTTTTTCGATCCTGATGATTTTGATATATGGAAGTCTATATCTATCTCGATTCCTTTATACCTGTACAACCAACTGTTCTCCAATCAAAGTTAATATACTCTGTGAGCTCTGCTCAACAGAAGCTAGAATACTATATGGAGACAAGCCTGCTTGTTTTCTTTTGGAGAATGTAGCGCAGACTTCGTTCTGTTCATAATAGAGTAATAAAGGTGATGTCCACAACATAACCACACTTTTTCGGCAGCTCTATTTGCCGGTATTTACTTGTATTACAAAAGTTATAAATTTTAGTTGCTTCATTTTTCGTACAAGTTTCCTCGTAAAATAAGTTTTCTGCTAAATTTTATCTGTGATCTTTTATGGGGAATACAAAGTTGCGTTAATCTTTAAGTCTAAAAAATTCTGGTAGCGGCTTACTTATATTTCTAAACGTATAGCAAGATCTACTTCGATCGTAGTAGAGTTCAAAGGCAGTTATGTATGATAGACAAACTCTTTAAATTATGCATGCCCAACTTGACAGAATAAAGGAAAACGTCAACGGGGTGAGAACACCTGAATAATTATTTCATCATGGTTCTGTTGGTGGAGATGCGCGAAATTCCTTCAGGTCGCGAGTCGGAATATTCTAATGTTCTAATGCTGTTATAGGTTCAATGTGTTCTCCAACTGACAGCTGACTTTCGTACCTTAGCTTTTGGAGGGGCAGCGCTCCATCGACTGCCCCAAACTGTGCGTTCGTGCCTGGAGACTAGGAACAACTCCCACTAGCCACCTCGAGGTCGCGTATTGATGGCACGCCATCACATTATCTCCGTTGTATTATTCCGCCACACAGAAAGGAAGCAGAATACTCGGTTCGCCCAGCAAAATCTTGATCATGAAGCTAAGAAGATCTTCGGGAGACTTCTCTCCACGGAATTTTCTACCGTCAAGTAGCGCCACAGTCAGGGTCTAGTTCATCAAGTTAATCATCCCCTCATTGAAAAACACGTTACCTTTCTATAGCTTCTCCGAGAAAGCTTTAGACAATATGTTTCTCTATGGCTTTTGAATTCCCTCCTTATACGTACTTCCTGCTGTCGACAAATCACCCTATTTGAGCTCGCTTCCCGATTTGCAGGTTTCCTGAAGTTTACATTCTAGTAAAGGTTCATCTCCCTTAAAGCGTGGAATCTATATGTCTTGTCGATGCAGCTCCCAAGTGCTGAACAATTATGAGTGCTACCCGGTACTGTGTTACTCTGTTTGAACTTGCCAGTCGCTCTCCTGCAGAGTTTCCAACTTAAGAAAATCTGGCTTTTATCTTCCCTTGCTTTGCGTCTCTAACCCTCCTACCCTACACTATACATTCGGACCACGGCTCCCAAGCACTTGACAAATGTTAATAATGTGTTCGAACTTCCTTGTCACTATCCACACAGTTCATGTGCTCTCTCTCACTGCTTCATTGATTGTAATGCTTTTATTTGTCCTTGCTTAACTACTTTAATTTCCTTGTCTCCTTCGTACGACCAACAGTCTGACAAGCCGGATTCAGTTGTCTTATATTAAATTTGCGGAAAGAAAACCTGTCCGCAAGAGCCGTGCTCCTACCTGTGGAAGGACATTGTAAATTTCCGAGGATGTCCTGTATCGGTTATTTTCTGCTGAAATACAGAAAATTAAGAATGGTTGTCAGTTATTGGTCTTCGACATCCCTCTGCCGACATATGAGACGCATGGGCCTAGATGCCAGATTTTAGATCTGTTCCTTAGTTGAGATCTGCTAAGCTCTCATATCATTTATGTGGGATTTCTTTGTCTAGGGTTCCAATTAAAACTCGGTTAATTACTAGAACGTGTATATATTAGCGTTTATTACATTTACATATACTTTTATATACGTGTTGTCAGTACCGCACTTCAAACTTGATTGTCGTTCGTCTCTTTTAACTAACTTGTGTTAGGCTCTCTTCGTCTAGTTCGGGTTGCCGGTCTAACTATTGCAGGGATGCAATTAGTGCAGTGTATAATTAAAAGGTATGTCCGCTTCTAGTTGTCCTACGTCCGTCTGTCAATCCCACGCTTCTAGTTGTCCTACGTCCGTCTGTCAATCCCACATTCGGCCATCCTGATGCTTCATTCGACTCGGATGAAGGATTCCATGGCTTCATGTACTCTGCCACTGTGTGTGTTATTCTCGGACCTTCGACGTCACCAACTTTATGTACAATATAGCGACCGTGATCTTGTTTCTCTTTTATTTTGTATGGTCCGAAAAATTTTTGTTTCAGTCGAAGTCCAGCTCCATACTGTGTGCGCTTAATTGCGACCAACTCTCCGACTTCATACTCTGTTGCTTTCCTGCGGTTCTTGTTGAAGTTTCTCATATTTTCCTTTTGTATGCGAGATATGTTTTCACGCGCTTCCTCCCGCACTGTGTTCCTCTCTGCCTCCAGCCCTTCTATAACTGAATCTTCTAACAACCTTCGAATGTCATGGTTTGCGTTAACGCGCATATCGACACCAGTTAAGAGTTTGAACGGAGAATGCTGGGTGCTTCGCGTCGGCGTGGAATTTATTAGTTGTTGAACTCTGTCTACGTGCTTATACCACAACTTGGGATTTTCGATGCAAAGCTTCGTCAACATTGGCATAACTATTTTATGGACCCTCTCCACTTGTCCGTTACCGCGTGGCACACCAGTGGTTATAACTAGATGCTGAATGTGCTGACTTCTACAGTAGTCTTCGAAAGCATTTGATGTAAAACCAGTCCCTCTATCCGTTATAATCCTGGATGGGTTTCCAAATATCGCCGATTGTTTCTCTAAACGATCTATCACTTCGTCGCTACCTGTGCTTTTGGTGGGGTAAAGCCAAACAAATTTAGAAAACGCGTCGATGATCACTAAAATATAGTTGTATCGCTTTTTTGTTTCTTCCATAGGACCGACGTGGTCTAGATGAAATGTCACAAGCGGTTTGTCCTCTTTATTGATGGGGTTTAGCATTCCTTCCTTTTTCCCGGCTTTGGCCTCCGCGACTAGGCATTCTACACAGCTTTTCACGACGTGTGTAACCTTGGGTGCTATATCGTAGATAAAGAAATCTCTCTCAACCAAATCTTGTGTCTTCTTGGATGCGTAATGTCCTTGTCTGTGAGCTATCTCGATGATTTCTCGTTCCATAGGTGCTGGTACTACCATAAGTTCTTTAGCGAGATCTTTATGGATAATACCATGCTTTATATAAAAATCGTGATAATTTTCATGTTCCAAAACTTTCCGTATCGCTGCCAGCTTGTCATCCTTAAGCTGTTCTTCCTGTATTCTGTGTCGTAAACTATCAGTCATCATTAGACAATGCATACGGCTTAACGCATCCACATGCCTCATCTGTTTTCCTGAACGGTGCTCTATCTCATATTGGTAATCCTGAAGGTACATAGCCCAACGCGAAATTCGTAAGGGTACTTCTTGTCTTTTCATTGTAAGCGCAAACGCGTTACAATCCGTAATGATCTTAAATTTGATTCCCATTAAGTATACCCTCCACTTTTTGAGCGCTGCTACGATGGCTAAAACTTCCAATTCATATGAGTGGTATTTCTGTTCCGCGGTTGTAGTCTTCCTGCTCATGTATTCGATGGGATGCAGACATCTATCCTGCGAGTCTCTTTGCAGCAAGACTGCGCCATATCCCTGCATAGAAGCATCCGTGTGTATTTCCGTTTGCAATGCTGGATCGAATGGTCGGAGTACTGGTGGATTCACTAACGCAGTCTTTAATTGTTGGACTGAGGCTATTTGCTCGTTTTCCATTCGAAACTCTGCATGATTTCCCAAAAGATCAGTCAGTGGCTTAGCCACCAACGAATAGTTCGGAATGAAACGCCTAAAATACGATGTGAGTCCCAAAAAGCGTTGCAACGTTTTAATGTCAGTCGGAACAGGGAAATTCTGTACTGCCTGAGTCTTTTCCTGCGACGGTGTTATAGTTGATGCCTCAACAACGTAGCCCAAGAAAGTAACTCGCCTCTTCAATATTTGGCATTTTTCCCATTTTATTTGTAACCCGTACAACTCTGCTGTCTCCAACACGCTTTTCAGACTAGTCAACCCATCCTCCACACTCTTTGAAGGAATAATTATGTCGTCCATGTATACAATAATTGTTTTATTGCGGATAAGCTCTCCTAACATCGCATGAATGTATCTCGTGAAAACTGCTGGGGAGTTACAAATACCGAATGGAGCATATAGAAACTCATATTGCCCATTGTGTGTGACAAAAGCCGTATACTTCCGTGACGCAATGTCTAATGGTACATGGAAAAATCCGTTACGAAGATCTAATGTTGTGTAGAAAGTTGCCGATTGAAGTCTTTGCAGCACGTCGTCAATCAACGGCATGGGGAAGTTGTCGCGTATAATTTTTCCATTTAATTTACGATAATCGCAGCACAATCGTTTTGTACCATCTTTCTTTGAAACGAGAACTATCGGTGACGCATACTCGGATGTGCTGGCCTGGATAATATTGTCGGCTAACCACTCCTCAATTTGTTTTTCGACAACGGCTTGATCTGCATAGGACAGTCGGCGCGGTCTTTGGTAAATGGGCACTTCATCCGACAAAATAATCTTCATCTCAATTGGCGATGGTTTTTCCTTCACACATCTGTAGTTTGTAATCAGACCTAGTACACTTGCTTTTGTATCGGGTTGTAAATGATCAAGCTCACACTGTGGCTCTACGCTCACGCTAACCCCAATTTGCAACATTGCCTCAACCTCTTTCTCCAATTCGCCTATATTCGCTTCCTTACTCACAACTAATTTCTTGCTAACTGGTGTTTTCTCTCTATTATCGAGTTCCTGAGTTGCAATTCTTTTCTTTAAAAATCTTACACCTTCATCATTTATGGCTATATCGACTTGACTCAAAATGTTTTTACCCAAGATAGCGTCGTACAAAATATCGCTCTCTTTAGTGACATGAAACTCGATGTCGACTTCGACTTCATCTAAACTCATACGCGCGGTGAAACATCCGATAGTTTTAATCATTTTGTTACCGATGCCATACAAGGTTTTAATTTTTGGTTGTAGATCAACATATCCAATGTTCACTAGAGTGTCGTATCTTATCGCGCAAATGTCACTACTCGTGTCTAAAAGAGCTGAAAATGTGTGCCCGTTGATTTCTAAATCTCTAAATAGGCATGTATCTCGCGCAACTGGCTTAATATTTGCTTGTTCTTTGCCGTCGGTAACTACATGAACCTTCTTGTTTTCGCTGTTTTCTTCAGTACGCGATGTCTGCTGCTTACAATCATTGGCTTTATGACCAACTTGACTACACTTAAAGCACCGAACAGCCGAACGAGTGCAATGCCTAGCCAGATGCCCTACTTTTCCACACTTAAAACACGCTTTGCTGCCGTGGGTTTCACTTTTGTCTGTATTTTTCCCTTGAGGTGGTTGTGGAACCGCTCTACTACCTAAACTTTGGAATTGTCCATGACATTTTTCATATACGCGCAAGTTCTCTTTTAAATCAGCTATAGTGAGAGCTTGGTAAAGAATTTGTTTATTGGATCTCGTATCGGGTATACCCTCAATAAAATATTCAATGATACTGGCATCATCCATATCTAGCATGCTTGCAATTTCCATCAGCGAGTACAAATATTCTAGAAAGCTTTCATTTGCCCTCTTACGTCTGTTCTTTAATCGGCGATGGATTTCATTTGCACTAAGCTTAACTTCAAACTCTTCTTTAAGGATGGACTTTAACGAGTTCCGATCCTTAATTTCTCTCTGGCTCCTAACAAATATTTTAGCCGCACCTTTAAGGAGTTGTTTTCCATAAATAAATTTTTGCAGGTCATTCCAATTAACAACAGCTGCATTACTCTCAAACTCTTGCAACCACTGATTAATGTCAGGTTGCCCACACCCTGAAAACGAAGACAGAGTATCCTCAATGTCTCGAAGACTAAAATAGCTATGAGTCGCATTGTTCAACCTATTCTGAAAACTTCCATCCGAATCTGAACTATCATCACCTTCTTCTCTGGAAAGGCCGAAGTGTTCTAAAAGCGTATCTTGGAGTTCACGTTTACGTCCCCTAGTTGATAGTCCTAACGATGTTAGTTTTTCCCTAAGACCGTTCAAGTTCAATGCTAAAATTTCGTTTACGTCCATGTCGACGTCTTACAATAAATATGGTTTACAACGCAAGAGGTATATTATGTATTCAAATTGTATCAATACTTAAAATCACAAAAAAAGATTTTCTTTCTTGTCAATATATTGGTTGTACTCAGAATTTCCTGTAGACAGGTTTTGTGAACTATTTCCGCGTAAATCGCAGTATAAATTTACGTACAAAGTGGAAAACCAGTAAATGTTTCCTTTATTTTCTTAAGTCAAAGGTTTACAAGAAAATCTGAGTGTTTATTAATTTAAAATTCAACTCTTGAATGAATTTGTTTTGAATCGATTTCAAAAATAACTTTGAGAAGTAAATTTTTTTTTTCGCTTTACTTTTAGACAAACTTAAACAGAAATGTTTTTTTTTCACTCAACTAAAAACTATTCGACAGCTCTAGTTTGATACAGTGCACTCAAATTGCTTGAATGTTTGTTTTAATTCAGCCCAAATTCACAAAATGTAATTAGTATATTTAAACGCGATCAAAATTTATTTTGCTCAAATAGTGGCTTTATCTGAACTGAAGCTCAATGTACTTATTTTGCAATTAAGATTTCATTTCTAAACTGTCGAAATTATGTATGATTATTTTAATCAATCGAATTATTTTACTCAAGACAGAATGTGTCTAAAACGTCATCAGACATACAAACTCCAATTTAACTTTGCTCACCAGAAATATCGAACAGTGCACATACATGTATTACACAAAACGTACATATATTTTTAACAACTTATCTGCAAATAACTCGAACAACTGCATTTAGTTTGATCTCGCCTGTAACGTCGCTGTAGCCAACTACTGTTTCAAACGCCTTCGTTCTGTTTCACTCAAAGACGCATTAACTGACCTCAGCTTTGCTTTACTTCCACTCTTCCACTGCAATCGTAACCCTTCGTTACCTGGAACACAATGTGCCAGCTCAACTGTTCTCACTATCGAACCTCTGTCGACGCCACAATTTCCAATACACACTGCAGTAAAACTTAGATCAAACCTTCCTCGCTATCAACTCGCAGACAATTCTGCCAAACGCAATTGAATTTCAAACTTATTCAAATTGCAACTTATACCAATTGTTTGATCTTTCTCTGCTGCTGCTGACAGAATTTTAATGTTCGCTGCTTACTCTTGCTGTTTCGCGCAACTGAGGCTTGGCTGCGCTCTGCTACTGCTCTAACGAGATCTCCACTGAATGACGCCGTTATTTGCCACGGTATAACCGTTTCTTCGTTCCGTTATTTTTCTGGCTCTTATTTCGGGTGGTTTAATTTGCATTTACTTACATACCACGATTTTCCCAAGTTTTCTGTGTAAAAGTTGATGCTTTTTACACAATCGAAGATGCGGTACTTTTCTCCTTCTGCTATGTGCGTTGCGATTTACCTCTGCCCTTGTTACAGTGCGCCCATATAATATGTGCATACATACACGTTCGCGTTTCTAATTTATGCAGCAATTTAACGATTGCACCGATTTTATTTTAGAAAAACTTTTTTAACTTGTATAACGACTGTAAAAAATTCCGGGCGAGCCCCCAATTGTGGGATTTCTTTGTCTAGGGTTCCAATTAAAACTCGGTTAATTACTAGAACGTGTATATATTAGCGTTTATTACATTTACATATACTTTTATATACGTGTTGTCAGTACCGCACTTCAAACTTGATTGTCGTTCATCTCTTTTAACTAACTTGTGTTAGGCTCTCTTCGTCTAGTTCGGGTTGCCGGTCTAACTATTGCAGGGATGCAATTAGTGCAGTGTATAATTAAAAGGTATGTCCGCTTCTAGTTGTCCTACGTCCGTCTGTCAATCCCACATTTATAAGATGCCTTCTCTAGTGAGGGTTTCGGAACACTAATTAGTAAAAAAGCTTGTTCTTCGTAGAGTTCAAAACTTTTTAACTAAATTTTGGCGCCCTTTTGGATGGATTGTTTTTGCTATCGTTCTGCGAGGCATTTGCACAAACAACCACGTCAGTCTAGAAATCCATCGAAAACCCCTTCTTGCCAATAAATGCTAATTTGGACTGAGCAGGCAATCGCACCTATCCTGTTATATAATGCGGAAGCACGGATTATGATAACATCAGATAAAACGACTCTGGAAGTGCTCGAGAGAAAATGTCATCGACAGTTTTATGATCCTTAATGCTTCACCGACGCGAGTACCGAAGAAGATTGAATGAAACTTTATGCAGACACCAAAATAATAAGTTTATAATTGGAACCCGCCTATGGGAACAGAGGAGGTGGGTAGCCCCACTCCGCAGGAAGGATCTGCTGAAAAACGGTTTAGAGTCCCTTCGTGTTACCCATTGGCGCCAGTTAGCCCAGCGACTAGCCTTGTTGGATTGTTTAAACGGTTAAGCGCAAATTAAGTAAATAAATTATGTTATGAAAAGGGAGAGCTACATTACGTCACATTAAGCACCACAGAAAAGTATCAGAAAGTTCTTCAACCCGCCAGTCGTCTATTCGATTAAGAATTATCCTTTTGTTTCTCAAAACTTCTTAAACATTCATAAGGGGCGGTTTTCATGTTTACGATAAAGCTCGGCGATAAAAGCCCATATTAAGGATTATTTTTGAATCTTTAACTCGAACTTAAAAGTCACAATAGAGGTGGAGAGATGGATGGTTGTCGCAAGGGTGCTCAAATGGCAGATGAGGTGATACATGTGTATACAGATGGATCCAAAGTGGTGGAAGGAGTAGGGTTTGCGGTACACTGTGCTAATCCGGAAATAAAACAGATCCTACAAGCTGCCAGATCACTGTAGCGTTATGGAAACACTGGAGGAGAATAGCTTAAACTGCAACCGTGTTAACTTTTATATTGGCAGCCAAGCAGCAATTAAGACAATAATCTCGCATAGCACAGCATCTAAAGGCGTGTTAGAGTGTAAGCAGTCTCTGGAGAGAATCCCTTGAAGCTTGGTCCGTAGACGTCCCAATTAGATTTGGCGGGATTAAGAGAAGGCGAGAGGTGCACATGATCGACCAAACGGGAAAGGCGTGGGTTCACGCGCGGGGCTGTAAAGTGTCGAAGATTATGTGTAGGTCTTACAACCTTAGACTAACAAAGTTGCCTTCTGGGTCATTAAAATTACTCTTGGTCAATGTAGATGTAGGAAGTGCGGGTTGGAGGAGGAAATGATCGAGCACGTTTTGTGCTCGTTCTCTGCGCTTGCCAGGCTTGCCAGCTATTAGGAGTGATACCAGTGTCAGATCTAGAAGCAGCAAGTGGCACAAGACCTAGAAAGCTTCTAGTATTTGCCAAGAGGACGGAGTTATTTTATAACATAGATCCTGGTTTTTGATAGTTTTTCAGTTTGGTCGTTAAAATAAAACTTCTGGTAACACTACGGACTCATTCAGTCTATGTGAGGTCCTCATGGACTGGCCAGTTCAACCTAACCTAACCTAACTCGAACAGCGCCGAAATTTTTTTACCGCGTAGCTTCATGCGGAGTTGGAATTATTTTATCGAGATAATGCTATTGCACTGAGTTCGAAACTCTCATAGGAACGATTTGAATATTCAACAAGCATATTTTCTACGAACTGCATAACAAACTAATCCTAGGTTAGTCGCAAGCACCCCAGGTCACACCAAATATATAAAAAATTTATTATTTTAACGCCATCATGAGATTTAAGCATCCAAGTGTTTGTGGCTGTGTATGTGTAAGTGAGTGTTTAAATGTGCGAACTTTTGATGTGAACATAAATTAGCCATGCGGCAAAATTCGTGCAAGCAACAGTTGGTTGCCACCTACAGCACCAACATTACATAGAAACAAACTTTTGCAGCATATGCTGCAGCAATGGTGAAGCATTTCCAGCTCCAACAAACAGGCACCTACTCCAAAACACACATACATACATACATGCATTTATGTGTGCTTCAAATTGTGGCAGCATCATCTGCTCAGCAAAAAGTTCAATGTAGCAGACAAAAAGCAGCAAACAACAAAAAAAGAGGCAAATAAACCGGAAACCGCAAAAATTTGCCACATAATAAATGCGACAATAATCACAACAAAAACAAAGCAGTTAGCTCGTGTAAAAGTGCATAGATTTATTTACATGGAAATGTTTGTCTGAGTGTGCTTTATATACTTTTATATTTGCTACGTTTGTGTGTGCTTAGTATGTATGCAAGTGTTTACCATAATTACTTTTATAGGCTTATTGAACATACGCACGCATAGGTTTTCTCACTTGCACGCACACATTTGCACGCATCAAGCTAAAGCAACGCAACAAAATTTACTAGGAAACCATAAAAGTGGAGCAACTAAGCACATCCTTTTTGTTATGCCGTGATAACGGTAATGGTGGTATTGTGTCTTCAAAGACACTTCGTTGCTAACCAAGCAACATTTATTTGGCGCCAATTCTTCCTTGGATCACACACGCACACACAGACACACTCCCACAACAGATGCTCACTTCAAAAGGTATCCAAAAGTTCTTCACATCATCCGTTCCAGCCATTATACATAACTAAGTATATGTAGCTCTATTTACATTCACCGTAGCTTAACATATTTTTTTCAAGGACATTCTAGAGTATTTGCTTCAAAGAAAGTTGATTCTCGGGCCACCAGAATACACATGCAATCGAATCTTTGAATGTTTACGTGCATAAGACGGTGCGACAAAGCATTGGCCAACTGACAAAAGCGCATAGCATTCCAACTTGATTGTTATAAACTACATACATATCTCACACTAGTCTTCCGCAGGGCTTATCAAGTTAACACATATCTTATATCAACACCAGTTTACTAGTACAACTTGGAGGGACTATCAACTAAAACAGTCCAACAATCAAACAAGGTTTCAAAGGTTGATCTTCTACACTTTAGAACAAAACTCGTGCTCTCAACGACGACAGCGTCAAGGACTCTAGTATGTAAAAACTGTAATTTTTCGAGCCGTTTAACACTACTCAAGCGGTTAGAGTAGCCTGTGCTTCGATTGTGCGATTGAGAATGGTCTGGAAGGCAGACTCATTTACACCTGACTATGGCTGATTTGACAGACTACAATAAGAATTCTCATTATGCTGGATGGGCTATCTTAATAAAGTTGCATGAAAGGAAGTATTACCAAAGAAGCCGGAGGTAAGGTTAGAATGAACTGGCCGGTCAATAAATACCTCACATAGATGTTATAAAATAACTCTGTTCTCTTGTCTAAACACTAAAATTTTCTGAGACTTCGTTTAATAGCTGACTGGAGACTTGGCAACACTCCCACTTCTAGTAGCTGGAGACTTGACCTGGCGAGCGCAGGACACGAACACAGAACGCGCTAAGCCGTTTCTTCCTGCAGCTCGTACTTCCTACGTGTGCCGTTACTGACGAGGCCTAACTTTTAGGCATATGACGTCGGAAGGCAGTTTCCAAGTAATATGCCCATCATGAACCTTAAGGTTTCTACCTTTAGAGATATAAGCAACTTTGTGTGTGTCTAACTTCGTAGGATTTGCGCATCATGTTAGAAACTTTGTAGCCCCGCACTTCTGTCCACGCCTTTCCTGCTTGATGGATAATATGCAACTCCTATCTCCTTTTGTGTTCTCCCAAATGGATTGGAACATCTACCTTCGACTTATCGATTGCTGCACCCTCCTTTGCCACGATTAGATTACCTTGAAATGGCCGGTCCATGAAGTCCTCACATAGACTGAATGAGTCCGAAGTGTTACCAGAAGTTTGTTTAACGACCAATTCTAGGAACTATGCCACTTGCTGCTACTAGATCTAACCGCTGTTTTACTCGTAATAGCTGGAGTCTTAGCTTGGCAAGCGCAGAGCACGAGCACAAAACCAGCTCGATCGCTTCCTTTGCCAAAGTAGCTGGAAAGAATCCATAAAATAATTCCAATCTAGTTTCGTAATGGTTTCGGACACAATCCAAAAACTATTGCAAAAAAGTCATAAAAATATGTGCAGCACTATCTGGAAATAGTTCCGAAATTATCTGTAAAACCGTCCCAGAGCAGACCTAAAAATACTCCTTATCTAAAGCCATCCCGAAGCATTCCGAAAAAGTTTATTTAAACTGAATGGTTTCTAAACGATGCCGAAAAAGTTATGAATAAAAATCTTGAACTAGCACCATACTCTCACGAAGTAATCCTGAATATAATCCCGAAATCGTTCCGAAATGATCCTGTACATAATATCCCAATTCTCTCAAGCGGTTTCAAAATCGGAAAAGTGTCAAGGAAAGTATCGAAACTGGCCCAAAAAAAAGTTACGCAATGATGTCGGGCACAATACCGGAATATTCCCGACAGCAATTACGAAATAGTGCCGGACATACCCAACATGTTTTCTTATAAAATATGTGGAATATATTTACCAGCCCCTTACGGACTATCGTGGAATTGCAAATCTCTCCGCTATCCCTAAGCTTTTCGAAGCAATCGTTACTAATCACCTTACATTTTCCATTTCTGCATTGATAGATAGTTCTCAGCATGGCTTCTGTAGAGGCAAATCAACCACAACCAATTTGCCTGAATTTACAACTCACGTCTTTAATGGGTTTCGAAACAACCATCACTCCGACGTTATGTGCACTGATTTCAGCAAAGTATTCGACAAAGTATGCCACTCATTACTTGTCTATAAACTCGTATTGCTTGGCTTTCAACCTGGCCTAACTCGCTGGATCCCCTCCTATCTGTGCGGCAGAACTCAAAGAGTGATTTTTAAAAACATTTGTTCGAATGTCATCGATGTTCCCTCCGGTGTGCCTCAGGGCAGCCATCTCGGTCCGATTCTGTTTTTGCTCTTTATAAACGATATTTCCACAACTATAAAATATTCTAAAATTTTAATGTATGCCGGCGACGTAAAACTTTTTTAGTTATACGCGTCGGTTGAGGAACGTTCTGTAACTCCAGTTGGATTTAAATTGTTTAGTTACTTGGTGTATTGCGAATTTTATGCCGCTCAACATAAAAAAATGTAAATTCATGTGTTTTTCACGTGAGCACGTACAGCCAGCTTCTTACACAATTAATGCCAAACTCTGGAAAGCGTTGATGTTTTTGTCGACTTGTGAGTTACAATGAATTGCAAACTTCGTTTCAACCCTCATATTAATGCCACAGTCAATAAAGCGAGAGAGTTTGAGCATTTATGAAAAGATGGGAAAAAGAGTTTAGTGATCCTTACGTTACAAAAACCCTTTTTACATCATTGGTGAGGCCGATATTAGAATACGGCTCGATAATTTGGAATCCGTGTTATCAAGTTCATGTGGAGGCTAGAATCAATTCAAAAACAGTTTTTACTTTTTGCCTTGAGAAATCTTCAAGGGGACTCCTTGTATAATAAGGAGGAATTCCTTGCACTAATCGGTTAAAACTAATAAATCTTCCTACCCTTGCAAGTCGTAGAGAAATGCTAGGTGTACTATTTATGGCTAGACTATTAAATGGATCGATTTCAAGCCCATTTATTTTGAACGAAGTAAACTTGAATTTTCCATGCCGAGTTTCAAGGCATTATAAACCTATAATTCTTAAGCAATGTAGAAGCAATTTCCAACTAAACGAACCTTTTCTATGTTTGTGTGAAGATTATAACTCTCACTCGAGAATAATTGATGTTTCGGACTCGCTCTTTGCCATGAAAAAAATGGTTCTATCTTCTCTTAGTATTGAAAAAATAATATATATACTTTTAATTTATTGTATTTCTGAATGTATATTTCTCAGCTGATGAGTTTCTCTGTAGCTGAGCAGTTTTAGATCTCGGCGCTTAAGAAGCCACTGCCTCTCAAAGACTCGGCAAATAAAACATAAATAAGAAATAGAATATGAAAAGTTATGTATTCAAAAAAAAAACTTAACAGGATTAGCCTGGTTTCATCGGGCCACTTGAGGGCAGTGCGCTGCCACAACGTCCGAGAAAAAAAAATATCTGTGAATTGTTTTCGGAAATAGAACCGAAGTTATCCGAGGAGTCTGGGTTGGTCCCGAAATATTTACGAATAGATACTTGAATAGCCTTGAAAACACACCGAAAACAATCTCGAAATCATTCCGATATAGTTCTGAAATGATGTCAGCATTGTGACAGGTTATATTAGGTTGAACTGGCTGGTCCATGCGGACCTCACATAGACTGATTGAGTCCGTAGTGTTACCGACCAAACTGGAAAACCCTATCAAAAACCAGGACCTATGTTATAAAATAACTCCATCCTCTTGGCAAATACTAGAAGCTTCCTAGGACTTAAGCCACTGATTCTAGATCTGCCAGCTGTATCACTCCTAATAGCTGGAGTCTTAGCCTGGCAATTGCAGGGCACGATCACAGGACGTGCTCGATCGTTTCCTCCTCCAACCCGCACTTCCTACATCTACTATCACTTACCAAGCCTAATTTAAAGGCATGTGACGCCAGAAGGCATTGTTCAGTCGGAATACCCGTCATGAGTCTACAGTCCTCTCTTTTTAATGATAGAAGCAAATTTATTAGTCTAAGGTTGTAAGACCTGCACATAACCTTCGACACTTCACAGTCCCGCGCTTTAACCCACGCCTTTCCCGCTTGGTCGATCATGTGCACCTCTCACCTTCGCTTAATCTCGCCTAGTCTAATTGGGACGTGTACGGAGCAAGCTTCAAGGCATGTGCCCTTTTTAGCTAGTTCGTCCGCATTTTCATTCCCATCTATTCCCATTGCATTTGTGACAAACCCGTGTTAAAATTATTCCGGAAATATTCCAAAATTATCCAAAGAAAGTTATTCAGAGCTAAATCAGATATGATCTTGAAATTGTGCTAAAATTATTTCTAAATGATCTTGAATTGGTCACGAGTGCATAGTGAAAGAGTGGATGTAGGTGCCCTGATCACTTTGCCAAAATTCATTAAACCTCGATCTTTGTGACCTGATCTAGGTCAAATATACGCATAGCGTGTCGACTCAAAAAAATTTAAAAGTTAGTACTTTCCCTCGCTTATTCAGAAAACTCTGGATGGTACATTCTTTCAAGCTGTGGGCTTTTGATATGCCACATTTCATCCACATCAGCTCAGCCTTTCATTCAGGAAAATAAACATCTTTCACCGTTAAAATATTAATTCATTGCCTCAACAGCATTCGTGAAACACCCTCATATAACTGGTTTCTGTGATTCACTTCCCAAGTTTACAATTTTACTGATCGTTCTACTCTCGAAATCAATTAAGGCTAAGTGACCTGAGGCGCAGAAGTAACCACGAGTAAGAGATTTGAAATTTTGAGGGAACAGTAGCGGCTTAACGCTTTACAACTCCTGTTAGAAGTCGATACAAGGTCCTATCGATGGGATCCTCATGTGAAATGTAATCTTATATCCTACGTTCCTTTCTACGGTGGCCATGCACAAGTTGCAAACAAACATCAGTTGGCCGAAGAAAGGAAACGGGGGAAAAAATTTGATCTTTTTGAAACAGCTTTGCTAACAGTCAGATAACAGTCAGAAAATTGTAGTTCTAATCTACTATTTTGTCAGACTCTTGTGGTGTTTTACTGCAGGGCATATGTAAATGTGTACAAATAAATATTTATATAAATTAATTCGTGTCTTTCAAGAGCAACGTCATTGAAGCAATAACAGAAATCGTTCAAGTCAACTTGTCGGAAATAACCAAAAATCTTTTAAGCATATAAGAATGTACAAAAACAAAGCTATTATATTATAAAGGACATGCTCTATACAAAAACAAAACTACTAGAAAGTTGTGTTACCCCAAACAAGAATTTACAGCAAAGTCTCAACCGTCAGACAATTTTTGGGTTCAAAAGCAGAAACGAAGCTTCATCCCCCTTCTGGTGAATATACTCTACACCTCTTACATAAATATGGAAAGCAAATACAAATTTTGCTTATACTTAATAGATTGCGGTAGCAAAGCAGGTAAAAGAGAGTCAAATTTGTTTATGGTTTGTTTTAGTGCATCATAACTGTGATATGATCTTAGGGTGCTAGCTTGTTGTACTCAATATATGCACACGTGTCCCATATACGGAGCGGAGTGAAAAAGCGACTGGCGCGCCTTGTTGGACGGCCATAACCGTTTAGACGGTTAAGCGCCAATTAAATAAATAACATATATATAACACTTCTATATCAATACCTTCCTATCTTCCTAATGTGCAAATTTTCTGTCATTCATTATTTGCTGAAACTGGGCAAATGTATGTTCTCCGTACGCGCGGGCTTTGTTAGTGTTAGTGAATTGTGGTAGCGTGTGTAAAAAAAATATTAAAGGGGTTCAACGGGTCACTATCCCCTTTACCCAACTTCTGCATACTAATTGTTATAAAATCTCAGTTTAGTCGATTAAACAATGAAAATACCAACAAATACAATACAAGGCTTGATATATTTATTATTTAAGCATGGGCTGCAGCCATACAAAGTACATTATTTACATAAATAGTAAAGAAAAAAACAAGGCGAAGAATTCGTATTTTTGAAATGAAAAAAATTCAAATATACATGTATAAAAATATACTTATACATACACCCCAACAAAGTGAATTAGCTTGAACAAACGATATATAAACGTTTTAAAAATTTTACTTATTTTGTGTTTTCTAATGAAGTAAATTTTTGATGAAGTAAACAAAATATGAGTATGTACTGGGCAGGCTGCTAATGGTGTTGAAATAATATCAATTTTATAAATTTTTTTCTAACATATTTTTTTGTGTCCGTGCTTTTTTCGTTTCAAAAAACAAACGAGGCTAAGGGCTCATTTACATACGTATATCTGCACACTCAGCACAAATCGGTAATGCTATTCTGCGGAGTTCTTAAAACAATAAAAATTTTATAAGGGTAATGGAAAACAAAAGCTTAATGTTTCATTTGGAGAACGAAATAGCCTAATGTGCAATATTGATAGATAAAAGACAGCTTGTTGAAATATACATATATTTAGGCCTCTTTTTTACAAAAATTAAACGACAGCCTTGAGATTTTGTCTCCTTCTCTCGTTGTATATCTGTACTGTAATGTTTGACAGGCTGCACAGTTCATTAGTTGCTATATAGAAGTATTACATATATGGTAAATAAGTAAGTCCCATATACAAATATACGTATTATACATACACACATAAGTGTGTTGATTAAGATTTTTCTCTTATTTTCCGTCAGAAAATTTGTATGTGTGTTTACATTTTGTTCGTATTTACCTTCACAAGGTCAATGCATGGACAATGGGTGCATATATCGGAAAGAAGACCATGCGGGCCACAGAAATATTCATCCACACTTCCAGGTTTTGTCGTGCCCGAATAAAAGGGGAAAAATAAAGTCCTATGGTGAATGGGTATAAAGTACTTTCTGTGACTGAGGAGGGATTTAAATTCGAGACCGCAAGTATCTTCCTTTATCTGTGAACAATCTTTAGCATCCTATAAAAGCGTGCAATTAATGGAATATGCTGATGACATTGATATCATCGGCATAAACACCCGCGCCGTTAGTTCTGCTTACTCCAAACTAGAAAAAGAAGCGGTAAAGATAGGTTTGATGGTGAATGAGGTCAAAACGAAGAACCTGCTATCATCGAGCAAAGAGTCAGCGCATATTTGCCTTGGCAACCACGCTACTATTGGCAGCCATTATTTCGAAATAGTAAAAGACTTCGCTTATTTGCGAACCAGCATTAACACGAAAAACAACATCAACTCTGAAATCTAGCAAAGAACCACTCTTGTCAAAAATTGCTACTTTGGATTAGGTAGGCAATTGAAAATAAAGTCCTCTCTCGGCAAACGAAAATCATACTCTGCAAGTCACTTATCGTTCCCGTCCTACTATATGGTGCCGAAGCATGGACCATGACAACATCAGATGAAGCGGCTATGGGTGTGTTCGAGAGAAAAGTTCTTCGAAACATTTATGGACCTCTCCGCGCTGGCGATGGCGAGTATCGAAGAAGATTTAACGATGAGCTGTACGAGCCTTACGCAGACATTAACATAGTCCAGCGAATTAAAACGCAGCGGCTGCGCTGGCTAGGACATGTTATGCGAATGACAGATAACGCTCCAGCTAATAAAGTGTTTCTATCGGAACCTGCCTATGGAAGCAGAGGAAGAGAGCGGCCCCCACTCCGCTGGAAGGACCAGGTGGAAAACGATTAAAACTATCTCCTTGGTGTGACCAATTGGCGGCAGTTGGCAAAGAGAAGAAGCGACTGGCACGCCTTGTTGGGCGGTCATAACCGTTTAAACGGTTAAGCGCCAATTAAGTAAATAAATCAGCTTAAATAGCGAAAACAACTTTTGCCAAAAAGTGTTATTTTTGACTGTGTAGGCAACTAAAACATATACTCTTCACACGACGAACATAAATCACCCACTACATGTTTTTCATCATACCTGTCCTGATGTATGGCTAGGAAATAAAAACGCTGTCGAAAGACGATGGAATAGCCCTTGAAGCGTTCGATATAAAAGTCCTGTCCCTAATGCCAACAACGAGTACTGCAGGAGAGATACTCATGGGCTTAACGCTGAAACGAATAAATTGCCAACGTACTCACAGGCTACATTGCGTTATAATGAAGTAACAAGATGCTTCAACTCAGAAAGTATTCCTATCGTCAAATATTTGGAAGCATTGGAAGGGTCACTTCCGCTTAGTTGAGATAGGCAGGTTTGTAGAAAGACTTCGCCTCTCTTAAAGCTCCGGCTAAAACCCCACAGGGCGATACGGAATGCTAAGAAAATACTGAATTTCCCATAATTTTCAAAAACAAAAGCATAAGTACCAAGCATTCGTTTAGAAAACTTTTTTTAACCTAAATAGAGCTCGCCCAGGAATTAAAGTTATGCCATAAAAGGGGATGTCATAACCCGAAATAAAAAACTTCAGGACTTTTGAGAAGGGCTTCGACAGCTTCTTATCGGTAGCAACAGATACCGGCACGCTTTTGTTTTATTATCGTTTCATAAAAAAGCGATGAGTAGTCGATAACACGCCGATAGCAATCTGGAATGACTCAGATTATAAATCGACAACTTTTCGGTATCATACCGATAACTATTTGATAACAAATCGATATATTTTAGACACACCTGTAACAAATAGGTAACATTCAGATGAAAAAAAATGATAGCATCAAATAAAACAGTACTTGGCACAATTTATTTCCGAGGATGTTTAGTTCGAGTTTATACTCCAATTTGCGGCGTGCTCCCTTTTAATTTACCTACAAAGTGGCGATAAGGGACCCACATGCTTTATGGTGACTCTCCGAACACAGCTGCTAGGGATCTTATTGGTATGCGCCACCTTAATGACACCGTAAGTACTCTCACTGCAGATTTGTTTGGCTTGAGAAGGAACCTAGTTCTTTTTCTATCCAAACATGACCATAAGGACCTTGAGACCTCGTAATCATCCCGGTTGGTGCACAGCAAGTTCGGTTTTATAATCTAGTATTCCTCAATTACCCACATATAACCCAGCAGTGGCCGTAAGGAGCTTTCCACCTCGCTTATAACCAAACCAGAACCTTTTCAAGCCATCCCATCGGCATATTATTTCCCTTCAGTATAGCTGAGATATATAGATGTTTTATTGACGACAGCAATGCCGATACCTCCCCTCGATACGAACTTTATCACTTTAATTCGAATGCCTTTAAAAAAGCTTTCGACAAAGCTTGTTACTTTGGAAGAAATAGAATAATAGTCGATAACTCTTCTATAGTAAAACAATAGCTTTCGATAAATGATAGTGAACAAATAGAAAAGCAACAGATAACTTTTCCATAACATAGCGATAACGTTTTGCTTTGATACATTTTCGATTAATAGTCGATAACGAATCGATAAATTTTCTATACAAAATCGATAAATCATCGCAAACTTATAACAGTTCGATTTTAAATCGATAACTCGTCTATACGCCGTCGATAACACACCTATAACAAACCGATAAACCTTAACAAAGGCGTAACGAAGAGCAAAGAGGTTTACGCATCAAAACATTATTACTTGTTAGGGGTATATCACTGGAGATCTGGCATTTACATTTACTCCGTGTCAATTTAAAGATTAACCCAACCACTACCAAATCTCACATTGCACATTCAACAAGTAGCAAAAAAACAAGAAAATTGTTAAAAGCAGACACAATGAATAAAGTCATGTCAAAGCAATAAAAAGCTAATATGAAATCATGTCGACACCCAAAAGTCAACCATTTTCAAATTGACATGACAAACGCGACGTCAACGACTCGCAACCAAAAACGACGATGGTTATAATGATGATGCCAGTAAGGGAGGCGGTGGCGTGTTGCTTGCCTTAAGCACAATTCACAGAAGCCAAGCAACAGGAGCAAGTCTAATGCATAAAATACTTGTTCTTACTCATACAAGTTTGTTTTCATAGACGCTCTTATAAATTTTGTTAACGAAGAGAGCAATAAAAGACGAAAACAGCCAGGCAGACAGCATAACAGGTCGGCGGTTAAAGCGCAGCCAAAAGCAATTTTTTGGGGGAATCACGCTATCACACATACACAAACACACAGGCAGACACAAAATCAAGTGGTTCCACTCAGCAGGAGTGCTAAAAATTACACTTCAATGATGTAAACACGTACAACAACAATAATAAAGAAAAGTCAAAGTAAAAAACAGACAAAATAAAATAAAAAATCACGCTAATAAACAGAGGATTGTTGCTTCTGAGGCAACCCTCGCCAATGGAATTTCTCAGTTGAATTTAGAAAATTTTGTGGCAAAGTGCTAAAGTAGAAAGCGATTGTTGTCTTTTCGCTTGTTGCCACAATTGTTTTGATTGCTCTTTACGTCCTGCTTTTGTCTATTTTGCGGTAAATATTGTTACAGTTATTTTTAATATTTTGTGCTGTTATTTGTTTAATGTTTGTTTTTACTCAGACAGAGTAGCATCGCTTTTCCACTGCTGTTGCCAACGTTTAACTGGCAAGCTATTGTTGTTTTAGGGGTTTAGCGACACCTGTTGCGTTGTCTTACATGGCCGTTTTAAAACGGTTATTCGATGTGCAACAAGTGACTGAAATGTCAATGACCAAATCGATACTGCCTACTTACCCCAGCGAGTTAGGAGGCTTGGAATTTACCCGCGGCAGGTATGCCTGTCTTAAGAGGCGAACAAAGTATAAAATTAATGCAAGGGGTTGTGTAGCGCAATTTATAGCTCCTCCAAATTCATTGTCAACCTCACCTACCCCTGACGAATCCTGTTTCTTTTACAGAAGAGGATCTGGCAAACCCAAGTTCCTCTTAGATCTAGTGGGTGGGGGGGGAGGTATAGTCTAGAAGGTTTCATGAGATCATACTAAATTGTTCCCGAGATGGTCGGGCTAGTACCTTAATTGTGCTTGTTTACGGAACGTACAGGATCTGCCAACGATATTGGACTACCAGCATCGATAATACTCCTCAAGACCTTCGGAAAGTGTCCTTATCGCTACAACGACAACACTTTCTACTTTTAGGTGCCTAAACTTTCATTTACTGATAGATGACTTTTGTTGCCTTTTTGAGATAATCTATTATAAAAAATTTATATTTGAAATTATTCAGCAGATGGCAGGAAAACCTCTTCCCCAATAAGCACAGCCTGCTCTTAGGCGCGGTCTTTCTAAGTGATGTCTTGGTACAAATGCTGAAAAAAATCTTATAAGCGATAATTTCAGGATTATACTATTGCCTATGGCTTTGCAGTAGATGCTACTAATTGGCAACTAAAATACTTAATCTTATAGTTCTTCTGAACAAACAAAAGTGACAACAGCTTTATGTTAGAATAATCACGAGCGGATCCCATCACTGGATCCTTCTACATGGCTTTCACACGATTGAGATCCCATCATCGAACCGTGCCAGTACCTCGTTCCAACAAAACCAGTGCAAACCTATTGCCGGAAAGCATAAGTCAACCAGACGCGTGCGCCTATATCTCTCCAGCACTTCGTACCACCACAGAGAAAAAATTGGACACCACAGATCAAAAAAAAAAACACCTGGTGCGATAAAGAATGTCGAAGAATAGCACTTTGCCTATCGAACCACGTTGAGATCGATTACAACGAGAAGAGTGTGTGAACCCATATAAGAGGCAGAAGAAATAAAAATAAAGGCATAATTTTCAAATAGACTCTAGGCCGAGCTAATATTCCATTTTGCGTCATGTTGCTTTTGATTTTTTCTACAAATTGGCGGGACGGGACCTACATGTTTATGCCGGCCCTGAACGGCATTTGCAAGTATGAATTTTCACTGAGAAGCTTTTCATGGCAGAAATACACTCAGAGTGTTGGCCAAAACACTGCTAAGTGGCGATCCCGCTTAGAAAAAATTGTTTCTAATTGAACCCAAGATCTTCGGTGTGGTAGGCGAAGCATGCTACCATCACACCACCTCTACCCCTGCAGAAAAGAAGGAGAATATTATCTCAAGTTGCGAAGGGAACCGAGCCGTCTTTTTACAAAAAAAAAGTATACGCAGAAATATGTGAGTGTGAAGAGCTTCAGAGCTGTTAGATAACAGGAACCGATTCCCCCAAAAAAATCGGCGAAAGACAGAAGGCATAATATTGTGCAGACAGTGCTCTGCTGCTTTATGAAAGTTGAGAAAGGGATCTCGAGAAATTGAAAGTAGCAGCAAGTTACAAGCGCGTATGCGAAGTGGCGGATACTTAAGAAACGGATAAAGTATCTCAATGGAAATCAAAAGGAGACATGAGGTTCCTATATTCAAACAAGCAAGTAAAGTGTGAAAAGAAGCGCCGACCAGCAACATTTCTAAGATCACGTTTATATCCGTAATATATTAGACTCAAAAAGTTGATCATTTCTCTTAAGAGAAAAGTTGTGATGCTCATGATGGGCATAATAAAGCTGCAGTGCCCCTGCCTTTATTTATAGATGAGGCCATGCCAGTAACAGCAGATATAGGAGATACTGACTTCAGGAAGAAAGGTTGGTTGAGCACGTTCTGTGTTGTTGTTGTTGTTGTTGTTGTAGTGATAAGGTTGCTCCCCGAAGGCTTTGGGGAGTGTTATCGATGTGATGGTCCTTTTCCGGATACAGATCCGGTACGCTCCGGTACCATAGCACCATTAAGCCCGACCATCTCGGGAACGATTTATGTGGCCACATTAAACCTTCATGCCATTCCCTCCCTCCCCACCCCCAAGTTCCATGAGGAGCTTGGGGTCGCCAGAGCCTCGTCTGTTAGTAAAACAGGATTCGCCGCGGATAGGTGAGGTTGACAATTGGGTTTGGAGAAGCTATATATTGCGCTGGCAACCTGAAGGGTTGCGCTACACAGCCCCTTCAATCTGGTATTTTAGTCGCCTCTTACGACAGGCATACCTACCGCGGGTATATTCTGATCCCCTAACCCGCTGGGGGGCACGTTCTGTGTTCGTGTCCTACATTATCGGGGTCAAGTCTTCAGATACAGTGGCATGATTGCCAGATCTTGAGGTAGCAATTAAGTTAAGTCCTAGTAAACTTCTAGTGTTTGCCAAGTTATTTTATAACATAAGTCCAGGAACTAAATTGGGGGTTTCCGTTTGGTCGTCAAGCCAATTCTGATTACACTATGCGCACACTCAGCATTCATTTTTGCTTAATTGCACAATACTTTCTCCCGAATTCATCGACTAACATTATTTCATCTCCGAATTTCTGCAATTTTTATAAATTTTTAGACCGCAGCAGGTGCCATCATAAATTTCACCGTAGTTACTTGCAACTACAAAACAGAGAAGAAAACTACAACAATGTCGACAACCAAACAAACATAACAAGAAAGCTCGTAAGCGACATCACTGCAAGGGCAAGCAAATTTTGTTTATAACAAGTAAGGAAGGTTAAGTTGGGGTGTAACCGAATATTACATACTCAGTTGAGAGCTATGGTGACAACATAAGGGAAAATAACCAAAGGAAAATGAACCGATGGTAACACTGGAATGTGTTTGTATGATATGTGTATCAAATGAGAGGTATTAAAGAGTATTTTATGAGGGAGTGGGCCATAGTTCTATAGGTGGCGCCTTTTCGAGATATCGCCATATAGGTGGACCAGGGGTGACTCTAGAATGCGTTTGTACAATATGGGTATCAAACGAAAGGTGTTAATGAGTATTTCAAAAGGGCGTGGGGCCTAGTTATATAGGTGGACGCCTTTTCGAGATATCGCCATAAAGGTGGACCAGGGGTGACTCTAGAATGCGTTTGTACGATATGGGTATCAAATTAAAGGTATTAATGAGGCTTTTAAAAGGGAGTGGTGGCAGTTGTATATGTGAAGGCGTTTTCCAGATATCGAACAAAATGTGGACCAGGGTGACCCAGAACATCATCTGATGGATACCGCTAATTTATTTATATATATAATACCACGAAGAGTATTCCTGCCAAGATTTCAAGGGTTTTTTATTTCAGCCTGCGGAACTTTTTCATTTTATTCTACTTAATGTGGTAGGTGTCACACCCATTTTAAAATGTTTTTTTCTAAAGTTATATTTTGCGTCAATAAACCAATCCAATTACTATGTTTCATCCCATACCTCAAAATTTACTCAAGTTATCGTGTTAACGGACGGACGGACGGACGGACGGACATGGCTCAATCAAATTTTTTTTCGATCCTGATGATTTTGATATATGGAAGTCTATATCTATCTCGATTCCTTTATACCTGTACAACCAACCGTTATCCAATCAAAGTTAATATACTCTGTGAGCTCTGCTCAACTGAGTATAAAAATATTCCCCCAAATTTATAAAATTGGCAGATTTGAACGAATAACCTTGAAATGTATATACATGCATATCTATCTCTCAATAAGCTGTAATACAAAAAGCACCCTTCAAATATGTAGTTGCTTATGTAAGTATATAGAAATCTTAATTCTTATGATATACGTATATGCATAAGAAGATTTATCTGCTTACTTATACCAGACCAAATGATAAATATTTAAATATATTTAATCACCCCCATATACTAACACATAGATACCTGCCATTGCAAGAGAGCAGTGAAAAATCTGAATATTTAAAATTCACAACATCTTATAGGCTGGTAATATTTATTTGGATAAACATATCTTCTGAGTGCAGGAAGCCAAATAACCTTTATGTACATTAGGTTGCCTCTTATTTGTGCACATTTTTACAGAGCAGTGCTGCTTATGGCATTACAAAATCGCATAGCGGAAGGGTTTAACTTAATTTTTTTACTAACAAATAAATGGCTATGACTTAAAAGTCATCAGGAAGGGATGCTCTAATTCAATCCTTCTCTTCGAAGGCTTCATGTCGCTATATATACAATTGGGTAACAGTGTAGTGGCCGGCCGTAGACAAACACTAAAATAATAATAAATAAAATAATTAAAAAAAAAAAAATTAAGTAAAACGGTTTTATTGAAAACAATAGTTACGTTAAGAAGTAATAATACTAAAAGATAGAAAAATAATTAGGTAGGTCCTAGGTACTAGTCATCACACTACTCATCAATCTAGGGTGTTGATCAGACAATTAAATAAAAGCGTTACACGCGTAAAATTTCTATTGATAGTCATAAGTAAGGCCAACTTAACCTTAATCAGGTTATGCTACGCCTAACATTTTTAGAAATTTCAGGCTCCCAACGCTTTTATTTAATTCTCTGATCAACACCCTAGATTGATGAGTAGTGTGATGACTAGTACCTAGGACCTACCTAATTATTTTCTATCTTTTAGTATTATTACTACTTAATGTAAGTATTGTTTTCAATAAAACCGTTTAACTTAAAAAATTTATTTTATTTATTTTATTATACTGAAATTTCACCAGCAAAATTTGAACTTATATGCTCCAAAGTATTTTGACGTCACTTCTACCGGACTGTATACAATATTTGTTCAAAGAGCCAAATCGGACAGAAAAGTAATTTTTTTTTGAATATCTCAATTTTTGCGACACCTAGCGTGAATTTTTTTACTAAAGCGGTTGATGTTTTTGTATGTCAAATATGATTTTCAAATATGAGCCAAATCGGACCACTAATACGATTTTTGTGAATATCTCGATCCTTGCGCCACCTAGCGGCGATTTTTTTCTTATTATTGCATTGTCATCGGGTTCTGAACTATATTCCAAGTTTCAAGCTTGTAGCTTATCGGGAAGTTACTTAAATTTTAATTACAAAATCCGCGCTGGCCGTGCAGCCTGTCAAGTCAGCCTAAATAAAACCGTTTAATTAATAATAAACAACCTAAATAAAACCGTTTAAAAAGTGTACAGCGAACAGGCTTAGGAGGTATAACAGGTGCACTAAGGTCGTGTCAAACTGACTAAATATTCTTCTTAACCAGCTATCTTTGGATCTTAACACACGTAAAACCGCAACTTGTTCTGCAGTACGAGCTCATGTACTCAGATTATTGGTACTCGAGGCCGTATGGTTACAGTGATATCCTCAGAAGGCTTCCCGGTGTAACTTCATCATCATTTTCTCAAACCCAAGGTTTGGACAGGTGTGAGCTCCTTTTAAGAGGAGACAGGAGGAGGGACGTGGTGAAAAGGAAAAAACGCAATTACACTTTACACCGACGGGTCCAAAATGGACTGCTGCAAAGAAGCTGGCGTCTTCGCTAAACGAGTTGCGATGTCAGTCCGTCTTCCCAAATCGGCAAGAGAAATGGTTTTGCTGCGTGTGTAGAAAAAAAAATTTTACAGAACAGCCACACTCATCAGTGCTACAACAACAACCACAACAACAACAGGATACGAGGTATACACAGGTCGTTTCCTCTAAGGCTGCCATCGGTTGCAGGAGGTCGAATATTTTCGCAAATGTAATGAACATTGAGGGTAATAGTATGGAACATGAACTTGAAAGGGAGGGCCGCTGCTAAATATTATGGTGGTGGTCAGGACATATCATCCCTTTATATCAATCAAAAGTAACATGCGTGGCTGATTCCAGGATATTACAACTGGTACTCTTCAAATACCTGCAAGATAACCAAAAAACGGCCTACTCACGATAGTAGGGGACCTGCTAAATAGGTCAAGAAAAGAAATGTTTACGGTCATTGCCATAATCACGGAACGCATGCTCCTTGGCCTGCATGCTGGGATCTCTTTTAACAGAAGCTGCGGCAATGAGGGCAGTAAAGAAACAGTGTAACACTACCTTTGCGAAGGCCCAGCTCTCGCACTCACTAGATTTCAAAGTATGGGCACAAATATACTGTCGTAAATTCAGGAAATTATTAAATGCTTCCTAAGAGATCAGCAGGTTCATTGATCCCGACAAGTGGTTTAAACCGAGCGCCCGAATAGCCGTACTAAAAATAGCAGCAATTCTGTGGTCACAAGCAATAATTTCGTAAGTCTTATCCTATTACACGGGACTGCGCCCATTATTGCTTATGACCACAGAATAGGTTTAAAAGGAAGTGCATCGAAATGGCGCTCTGTGTGCGACTTGAGCCTGGGTCTCTTGTATTCGGGTAATACAGAAACAAAACGACCAAAAACTAATTCAAGCCTTAACTTCCGGCAAATTTTTAGGTTCTACACTACTGTTGTGTTGTTCAAAAAACGAAAAAAATACTTTAATTAAGTAAGTAAGGTAGTTTTGGAACCACATAGAAAACAAATATATCATTCCGACTAGTTTACGGAATGATATATTTGTTCTCTATGTGGTTCCAAAACTACCTTACTTACTTAATTCGCGCTTAACCGTTTAAGCGGTTATGGCCGTCCAACAAGGCTCCTTCTCTCTGCCAACTGGCTCCAATTGGTCACACCAAGGGAGCTTGAATCGTTTTCCACCTGGTCCCTCCAACGGAATGGGGGCTACCCTCTAACTCTGCTTCCATAGGCGGGTTCCGATAGAAACACTTTCTTGGTCGGAGCGTCATTTCATTCGCATAACATAGCCAAGCCAGCGCAGCCGCTGCGTTGTCGCTGGACTATATTGATGTCTGCGTATAGCTCGTACAGCTCATCGTTAAATCTTGTTCGATACTCGCCATCGCCAACGCGTAGAGGTCCATGAATCTTTCGAAGAACTTTTCTCTCGAACACTCCCAGAGCCGTTTGATCTGATGTTGTCATGGTTCATACCTCTGCACCATATAGTAAGACGGGAACGATAAGTGACTTGCAGAGTATGATTTTCGTTTGCCGAGAGAGGACTTTATTTTCAATTGCCTACCTAATCCAAAGTAGCAATTATTGACAAGAGTGGTTCTTTGCTAGATTTCAGAGCTGATGTTGTTGTTCGTGTTAATGCTGATTCCCAAATAAGCGAAGTCTTTTACTATTTCGAAATAATGGCTGCCAAAAGAATCATGGTTGCCAAGGCGCATATGCGCTGACTCTTTGCTCGATGCCAGCAGGTACTTCGTTTTGTTCTCATTCACCATCAAACCCATCTTTACCGCTTCTTTTTCCAGTTTGGAGTAAGCAGAACTAACGCCGCGGGTGTTTAAGCCGATGATATCATCAGCGTACGCCAGTAATTGCACGCTTTTATAGAATATTTTCCAGAGCGGTTCACCCTGTCTGAAACCAATTTAGTTTCGAATGGCTGGGAGAGGTCCTTCCCAATTCTGATTGAGCAGATGGTGTTGCTTAACGTCATTTTGCACAGCCAATAGCGTCAACCAATATAAGATAAAGATGAATGGGAAGTAGCTTGACTACCGGAGGTTCAAGAATGTGTTAGGAGACAATCGAAAGGTGTGTAGAAACTGTCCCTCTACAAAAGATAGCGGAACGCCAATAAAAGCAACAAGTTATTGGCCGTCAGTGCTGCCTTCTTTGGTATGAAGAAAAGGCGAAAAAACTCGGTCAGTACAAGTACAAGACAGATTACTCACTCCAGTCATAAAACTTAAAATTTCTATGAAGGCAAAAAAAGTGAAGCCTATTTGCGAAGATATACCCAAACTAACTTTGCTGAGCACCGAACAGTAATTATTTTAAAAAGCCAAGTTCTATCTTACTTACTTACTTAATTGGCGCTTAACCATCTAAACGGTTATGGCCGTCCAACAAGGCGCGCCAGTCGCTCCTTCGCTCCGCCAACCGGCGCCAATTGGTCACACCAAGGGAGTTTAAATCGTTTTCCACCTGGTCCTTCCAACGGAGTGGAGGCCGCCCTCTACCTCTGCTTCCATAGGCGGGTTCCGATAGAAACACTTTCTTGGCCGGAGCATCATCTTTCATTCGCATAACATGGCCTAGCCAGCGCAGCCGCTGCGTTTTAATTCGCTGGACTATGTTGATGTCTGCGCATAGCTCGTACAGCTCATCATTAAATCTTCTTCGGTACTCGCCATCGCCAACGCGTAGGGGTCCATTCTCTCGAACACTCCCAAAGCCGCTTCATCTGCTGTTGGAGGGTGGGGCCGTGTGTAGAAGTTCACGAAAGTGGGGAAAGCTTCTGACCGCCATTCACCTGGTAATGGCCAGAGCGATTCTTTTGCATGCGGTTCAAGCAGCTCACTACTGCCGGTCGCTTGCGGCCAAGTATCCTCTGGGTAGCCGCTAAACACCCGTTTAGCGGTGAGCTAATGTGAGAAGGCGACAACCTGGCTAGGCCACTCTGACATAATTGGTTTAAGAGCTAGCCGGGGGGAGATCTCATCGGCAGCGTCTGTACACCTCTAGGTGCGGCTACAAGCGGGCGTCTGTGTTGGAGCAAGCTGCTCGCTATATAAAGGTGCCAAGTAATATTTTCACCCCCGCTGAGCGGGTTGTGCGCTGGGCTTGGGACCCGCCACGTAAAACCATACTCCAATGAAATATAACAACAAGCCTCGGATAAAAAGTTCTATCTTACATTCTGCTTATTCTACTCATGGATATTTTTCATTGGCACATACCTCTATCGCAATCTTTTCCCACCGTCATATTTTTCAAAACATAGTATTTACTTTCACACCCTCTCTCTACACTCTGCTTGCATGCTACGCATATTTATTTTACGCATCTGTATTACGATTATTTGTTTTAAAGCTGACATATCAAAAAGTTTCTTTCCCATTTGTAATCTATTGCCAGCAGCTAAAACAAAGGCGTATTTCCGTGACAGATATTCACTCAGCTCATTGCTAAAGTAGAGTAATAATAGATAAACAGTAGGTAAGCTGAGATAAAAAATAACGGCCGTAAACAGAGACTGAAATATGTAATAAGCAAAAAAATACTTACTAAGTGAGGTCGCAGGATTCCGTTGTCTGCTGTGTAGAGGAGACGAAATCCTGCGGATACGGTAGAGCACAGGTGTTATTAAAAATCCTGATAATATTTGTCTGCATTGTTTCAAATACGAATGAATAACTTTTTATAAAAAGAATAACATATCTGGCTTTCGTTGTTGCTGTTGTAACTATAAAGAAGCACATATTTGCTTATGTAGATCAAACTTCACGGTCTATGTAGCGATGCGTATACTTATGTAATTGCTTACAATTGTTAATTTTTATAACCATTCAATTTTCCTTGGCAGTTAAAACTAGTTCATTTTGGTATAGAACTATTCCGATTTAAAAACATACATCCACCCATACATGGACGCATTAGACATTATCTTCTTAGCTATTATCGGCAGTACTATGAGCTTAACCGACCTTCATCCCTTTGATGCTTTTTCAGTAACTGATTCGGATAGCCAACTTCATTGGTAGATCGGAGATTCGGTGGGCAGTCGTCCGGTATCCAGAACAACCGGCGCAGCTTGATAATGGTGCACGTTCAGATGGTGGGTGATGCATGACGAGTCGTTCACTAAAAGTTTGCAAACTGGGTGATGATGGATGGCCGGCTTGCAGATGATGATGTATCGATTTGTGATCAAAAATTTATTGGTGTGTTATAGAAAAATTATCGATCTCCTATCGGTGTGTTACCAATTTGTCATCGGCGTTTTATCTATTTGTTAACAGGTTGGGATGGAAAATACCGAATAAACCATGATTTCTGCCGTCGTAACAACCATGTGTCCGTGAACCACAAACCACCCAATTTGGAAATGCCGCCCAGCCCGAAACCGCACATAGAATCTTCTGCCTTTTTTATCCTATGCAAATATTTTCTGAAGTACCCGTGCGCGGAGAGCATTTGGGTAACGCAATAATTTACCTCGCCAAAGCTTATGGTGCCTCGGAGTACATTTCGTTGTTCATGTCACAACCTAAACGTTTCTTTCCTGCTCTCTTTGCAAATGACTTTCATGCGTTCTTAATCCTCCTTTTTTTCTTTCCAGCGCTAAAAGTTCGATGGGGATTGTTCCGCTTATTACCTTTACGGCTGGTGCTGATAAAGTGCGATAAGCGCAGGTTTCTCTCAGAGCTGCTTTCGCGGCAATCTTACGAAGTGTATTTACCCACAGCTCAAAGCCATATAGGATTTTTTTTATTGCTGTTGGTCCTCCTACGGCGAGTCATCAATTTTTATGAAAGAGATACCGATACAACTTCAATATAAAATCAACAATACATCTGTAACCCGTCGATAACAAGCCGTTTGTAAGCCAATATGAAGATGATAACTCAACGATAACAAACGAATAAAAAACCGACGAAGTTATCTATACGATAACAATTCGTTGTCGATAATTAGCCGATAATAAAACAATGCACGAGGTTTCCAAAAAAACAGCAAACATGAATTAATAATGTTAGCAATTACAAAATAAAATCGAAGACAGTATATAAATGGTTCTTAATCATCCTCCGAAATAGTCTTGAAATATAACTGACCTGTTCTCAGACAAGTCCAGAACTAATTTCGAAATGCTGCCGAAAGAATTCGGAAACGGAGCCGACGTGTGAAACAGTCTCGAAAACATCGCTAGGTCAATTCCGAAATGGCCAGGTATTTGACCCGAGAGAGCAAATCATCTGATATCAATTGATATAAAAGCAGAGCCGATATTATTTCGAAATAGTGCCGACTTTGTTTCTGAGTCGTACTAAAAGCATTCTAAAAATATACCAATCCACTCCAGAACAGTAGGAAATAGTTCCAGGAATATTCCTTATGAGTCCTAACATCATTCTGAAAAGAAAGTTTGCTAAATATGGCGGTATGTATGTATGTATGTCGAAATATTGCGGTTAATATGTTATCAGTTATTTTTAAAGTCTATTCTGTCTTAAAAACTGCTCCTCGTAATTAATATCAAATGCCTGCCCAGTAAACTTTAGTCCTGAACACACCAGTCCAAGAGCAATCAAAAAGAAGCCTTCAGTTAATTTTGCATACTAACACGCTGCTCATACACTCACTATATTGACTTCCATATATTTACAAACCCACTGAAGATAGATTTGTTTTCTAAAAGCAACATCTCTTTATCATACGAACTCAACAACGAAGAATCTTTGTTTTACACAGCAGGGCGGGGCGTATGAGTAATCTTAAAGCAATGCAATGACATGTGGACTTGTTTTTGCTTATTTAAATCTTTTTATACCTTTCATGAACAGGAAATGGTATATTAACTTTGGTCCGATGTTTGTAACGTTGAGAAATATAGAAGATAGACTCACCATTAAGTATACCGAATTGATCAGGGCGACGAACTGAGTTGATATAGCCATGTCCGTCTGTCCGTCCGTCTGTCTGTTTGAACCCAAACTAATCCCTCAAATTTTGAGATATCTCAATGAAATTTGGCACAAGGATGTATTTTTGTATTATATTGGACATTTGTCGGATCCGGCAGGATCGGACCACTATAACATATATCTCCCATACAACCGATCGTTTAGATAAGACGATTTTGGTCATTCCTGCCGCAATTTAGAAAGTATAAACGTGAAACTCGGTGATATATATTTTAATATATAATAGAAGATTTCCTAAAAAATCACTTTGATCGGAGCTATATGTATATAGTATATACCTATCCCATACAACCGATTGTTCAGATAGAAAGATTTTTGACCATTTCTCCCTTAGTTTCCAATATAAAAACGTAAAACTTGGTGATATTTATTCTAATATATCATAGAAGATTTCCTGTAAAAATCATTTATAATATATATCCCGATCGTTCAGATAAGGGGGTTTTTTGCCATTTTTTATTTTATATTTATCTTAAAAATCGTTTAGGTATGTACATCTGTTCACTATATATTTCTTATCTTATACATCCGATTATTTGGAGATTACGAACGGGATAAGATTATTGTTCAGCCCCATTCATGAAAGGTATGAAGTCTTCGGCACAGCCGAAGACAGTCCCGTCCGCACTTGTATTTTCTTCACATAACTTTCTACATCTCATTCGCTTTGTTATAAATTCTTTGTATGTGAAAAATGTTCCGTTGCTTTCGTTTTTAATTTTACGCAAAAAGAATATTCAAAATAAAATCATCGCGAAATATTGTAGAAAGTAATGAACTTCTTGATTATTAAGACTTTGGAAAGTGGGAAATATGTTAATCTACATATAAACAAATAGACACATCCCTGACTTTCTGTATACTGTTTGTTAGTTGACAAATATGTATGTATGTGTGCACATGTTGCAAGTTATTGTTAGTTTAGTAAATATTGCAAGTGCATATTTGCAAAGGCTAAACAAAACAAAAAGAATATTTTTTCAATGCTTTGACGAGTTATGTAAGATAAAAATTATTATTATTTGCAATAAGACAAAAGAAATCAAAGCGAAAAAATGCATGAACGCATTTGCTGATTAAAATATGCTGTTGAGTTAAAAAAAAATATCACAGAAGTAAACAATGTAACATTAAGATATTAATAATGAGAGAAATATTTGAAAAAAGCACATGAAGAATTTTTGCAGCTGCTGAGTTAATGCTTGCAGTTTGTATAATTTCTAAAAATGTTAGACGTAGCATAACCTGATTAAGGTTCAGCTGGTTTTACTTATGACTATCAATAGAAATTTGACGCGTCCAATTGTCTGATCAACGCCATAGATTGATAAGGAGTGTGATGACTAGTACCTAGGACCTACCTAATTATTTTCTAGCTTTTCGTATTATTATTACTTCATGTTAGTATTGTTTTCAATAAAACCGTTTAACTTAAAAATTGTTTTTTAATCATTTTATTTCCAAGTTTTTAGTCTTTATTTAATTGCCTATTATTTCTCATTCTATTTAGTTCATTTAGTTACTCATTATTACAAGGACTCTTTCCTGACAATTTGTTACAATCTAAGTTCTCAATACATAATCCTTCCAAAGACTTTACTCGACTCTGCGCCACGTATGCTTGTCCCTCCTCCAACTCCAAAATATTTTGATGTCCCTTCTACCGGACTGTATGCAATATTTGTTCCAAATATGCGCCAAATCGGGCATCATAGGTCGCTTTCTATTCATGTATGTATTATGTGTTCCAAATATGGACCAAATTACATCGGACCACAAATACGATTTTTGTGAATATCTCGGTCCTTGCGCCACCTAGCGGCGATTTTTTTTCATAAGTCGCTTTCTATTCTTGCATGTATTATGTGTTCCAAGCATGAGCCAAATCGGACCACAAATACGATTTTTGTGAATATCTCGATCCATGCGCCAAATATGAGCCAAATCGGGAAACAAATACGATTTTCGTGAATATCTCGATCCATGCGCCACCTAGCGAAGATTTTTTTCCACAGATCGATTTCTATTCTTGCATGTATTATGTGTTCCAAATATGAGCCAAATCGGACCACAAATACGAGTTTTGTGAATATCTCGATCCATGCGCCACCTAGCGGCGATTTTTTTTCACACGTCTATTTCTATTCTTGCATGTATTATGTGTTCCAAATATGAGCCAAATCGGGCCACAAATACGATTTTTGTGAAAATCTCGATCCATGCGCCACATAGCGGCGAGTTTTTCCACAGGTAGATTTCTATTCTTGCATGTATTATATCTTCCAAATATGAGCCAAATCGGACCACAAATGCGAGTTTTGTGAATATCTCGATCCATGCGCCACCTAGCGGCGATTTTTTTTCACATGTCGATTTCTATTCTTGCATGTATTATATGTTCCAAATATGAGCCAAACGGGCCACAAATACGAGTTTTGTGAATATCTCGATCCATGCGCCACCTAGCGGCGATTTTCTTTCACATGTCGATTTCTATTCTTGCATGTATTATATGTTCCAAATATGAGCCAAACGGGCCACAAATACGAGTTTTGTGAATATCTCGATCCATGCGCCACCTAGCGGCGATTTTTTTTCATAAGTCGCTTTTTATTCTTGCATGTATTATGTGTTCCAAATATGAGCCGAATCGGACCACAAATACGAGTTTTGTGAATATCTCGATCCATGCGCCACCTAGCGGCGATTTTTTCCACATGTCGATTTCTATTCTTGCATGTATCATTTGTTCCATATATGAGCCAAATCGGACCACAAATGCGAATTTTGTGAATATCTCGATCCTTGCGCCACCTAGCGGCGATTTTTTTCTTATTATTGCATTGTCATTGGGTTCTGAACTACATTCCAAGTTTCAAGCTCGTAGCTTATCGGGAAGTTACTTAAATTTTAATTACAAGATTCGTTCACAACGGCCGTGCATGCGGCCTGTCAAGTCAACCTAAATAAAACCGTTTAAAAATAAATGATATTTGGAAAAAAACTACATGCATTCTAGAAAAAAATGTGTTCCGACAGACCAGTTCAACCTAACCTAACATAGAAAAATATGGGCTGCAACAATAATCCTCGTCTAAGGATATAATAGCATCTGACGGGCGCACTCAATTGACGGTGGTAAAGAACAAGTAAGGACGGGGCTGAATGAATGGGACTGAACAATAATCTTATCCCGTTCCTAATATCCAAATAATCGGGTGTATAAGATATGAAATATATAGTGAACAGAACATACTTAAGCGATTTTTAAGATAAAGATAAAATAAAAAATTGGTAGATACTTTGTGTGAGGATGCAAAGGTTCAAGTTTTTGTGGTCTGCATGTAAAAACTATGACGACGAATTACTTATTTCAACAATATATGCCGTAAACGAGCATTTGGTGAATTTTGAAGCTTCTAGCCGTAAAAAAATGGGGCAGAAATTACGTAAACTTTCTTATCCGAACAATCGGTTGTATGTAGCGTTGCCAAATGTCCCGTATTGGCCGGGACATTACGTATTTTTCACAAATTTTGAAGTGTCCCGCTGGGAAATGCTGTATTCCGGCATTTTCACAATATCAAAATTAATAAATTATAATCTGCTACGAAACATGGCCATATTTGCGGCTTCGTTTGTATAGCTCATTAGCATATTGCATGCAACTCTGTAAAAAAGAAAAATTTACAATTTTGGGATTCGTGACAAACTTAAAATACCATTTCATTTTCATGAAAGGTGTAAAAATAAATGCAAGGTGCGATCTTCGGTGTGGTAGGCGGAGCATGGTACCACATCACCACGGCAACCGCTATTCGATTAAATTTCAGAAAACGTCAATTTTAATTTAAACAAATTTCGAAAATTTATTTGGATTTTAGAAAAAAAAATTGATATTAGAAAATCTCAGGGATTTCAAATTGTTTTGGGAAAAGTCTCTATTTCTATAGAAAACTTTGATTTGAATTTGAAAAACGCAAAGTTTTTTCGCAAAATTTTAATTCGATTATAGTAAAATTCAATGTATATTAGACAATCGGAATTAGCTATTATAAAATACAAGAGTGTCTAAGTTCGGGTATAACCGAATATTATATACTCAGCGTGAGCTATAATTGTACAGTTTCATTTCCGATAAATTACTTTTCTACCCCTTTTAAACTTATTTTGTATGAAAGTGGCCGCGGTCTTTAACTGATCCCGTCCTTTTTTACTAAAAATTTTTGCTGCTATAAGAAAAATATATTTATACAGTTTTATGACGATATGTTTGTTTTTCTTTGAGTTCTGGCTCCCGAAACATAAAAAATTGTTTAGTCATATATGGGGGCTACGTCTGTTTTTAAGAACTTGATTTTTTTTCTATTTCTTGTTATAATTTCACTTGGGAGAAGAAATATCATTGAAAAGAAGCTATAGCTTAAGATATAACTAATTTTATTCTTCCACGACCCCTTTGAAAACCTTTAATATAAAAGTGGGCGTGGTCCTCAACTGATTTCGTAAATTTTTCTTTGAAGCATTCCTTATAGTAAAGGCAAGCTCTCTTCCGAGTTAAGTTATGATAGCTTCAAGGGTTTCTGATTGATGATTAATATTATGTATAAAATTGATTTATCATGCTGCCACGCCCATATTCGAAAATTTTTTGGAATTTTTGTTTTGCGTCATGAAACAAATCCACCTACCAAATTTTATTAGCTTAACGGTATTCGTTTTTGAATTATCTAATTTTTTAAATTTGTATGCTCTTTCGATATCAATAACGTGGGCACGGTTATCGTCCGATTTCGCTCATTTTCAATACCAATCTATTCTCTGTCCATATAAGCCCATACTTGGTGAAATATCGGAATATTTGCTCATTTTCAATACCAATCTATTCTCTGTCCATATAAGCCCATACTTGGTGAAATATTGGAATATTTGCTCAAGTTACAGTGACGGACATTGTATAATCAAATTTTTTTTCGATGCTAATGATTTTAATATATGGAAGTCTATATCTATCTTGATTGCTTTATATCTGTACAACCAACCGTTATGTTACCAAAGTTAATATACTCTGTGCGCATACGCTGAGTATAAAAATTACGCACTTTTAATTTCAATCCACAAAATCAATGCAATATCAAAACCCAACTCAAAATACTCTTTTTCATGAAAGATTTTACAGTTTGATTTTAAACCAATTTTGGTTTGGTCATAATAGGAAGTCCAAAAAAGTTTTGAATTTCTGTAAGTAGGCTCGTGCGGACTGTCAGGCGTTTTGTAAAAATCATAATACATAATGCATCTAATTGGTTTCTGTAGCCACTATTTCACGTTTTACCTCAATCCCAATTACCATTTCAGCATTATTGCGATTCGATCACGGATGTTATAACCACGGCCGTAGAGAGAAAATCCGGGTCAGGGACTAAACAATTTACGGGCCCCCTATAAAAAATCCACTAATTAATTTGATTAATTTTAATTAATGAAGTCTTATTCACGAATCATTATTGATGGATTACATCAAATAAAATTTTTGCAACATCAACTAAATGATTTTTGGACTAAGAGCTGAAAATAAAATTAACCCATAACTTTTACTATTTATACTATTTTATATTAACGTAGAAATAAAATTCTCTTTTAAGAGCCATATATTATTTCAAATAATCTTTTCTAGTTATTTGGTAACATTTTAATACATTTCTGATAAATTTAATGATGAATATAAATTTTAATTATTCCATATAGAAGGTTCGGATATCAAAGAGTGGCTTTTCTTGCTTTTTTCGCTGCAAATTTTTTTATAATAATATAAAAATTTAACTGTCTTGCCAAAACGGATTCAACACAAAACATGGCAAGTCTCTTTAGATGAACACGATCCATGAAAGTTTTTGATTCTTGAAAGGACGCTGAAGGAACGTTCTATACTAGCTACAAGGACAGGTATGGTGCAAAAGATACGTAAAGCAACACAAATATTTGGGAAAATTGTATACAGATTTTGAACATAGACGGCATTTATCAATTCCAATGGTGACAGACCTTTATCAAAATTTGCTTCGCAAATGTGTTTCAAGTGAATTATTTCGCATTCTAAGCTTTGAGAAACGTTCGACTTAAATTTTTCGACAAATTTGGCTGCGCTCGCCAAAACCGTAGTCTCATCCATGTCTTCAAATTGCCACAAAAAGAAAAACGTCTCGCTCAAATTTCTCATAGCTGCAAATCGTTCAGTAATGCCTGAATCAACGATCACCAGGAATGTATTGTTTTTAAAATCAGACACTGAATCATCCGTAATCATCTCATTTAAATTATCTTCAGAACGTCTTTTGGGTTTTCTCTTTCGAATGTCCGGAAACTTTGGCGAGATGAAGAGAGCTCGGTACATTTTTTTTGAGGATTTTCCATCGTTGTGGAGTGCTGCTGAAAATAGTAAAACATTTTTGTACAACTCCGAAGAAAGTAATTGCAGCCGTACAACATTCTGCAGCATCAACATCACATAAATTGAGGTTGTGGGTTGCACAAGGCGAGTAATCAGCATTCGAGTTTTTGTCGAGAATGTGACGTAGTGCTCCGTTGTAAGCTCCTTTCATATTGGCGCCGTTATCGTACCCTTGTGCAAAACAATTTTCAATCAAGTATGGCAAATTAGATCAGCGATTTTCTGACCAGTTTTTTGGTTACAATCCACGAAAGCCAAAAACCGTTCTTGAATTGTAAAATTTGTTGCTTTCGAATTGAAATGGAGTTAAACGGCATGGTAGGCGATAAAAAGCATTGCTACTGACACTCCACACTAACTAGTCACGCTACACTTTCTGTCCATTTGGCAAGATTCTGTTTAACAACGAGGTAGGAAATCCCTCCTCATGACAATTACGTGGAAAAATAACAGGACACTTGCGATGACCTCTACGAATTATTTCATTGACTTCTTCAGATCGCAAAAAATCATTATTCACGGTACCGATAACGAAGTCGTTATGGTATTGTTGGAAGACTTTTTGAAGATGAACCTTCATCAGTGTCACCACGAAAACTTAACGATTTCGGATTCATGTAAACATACATTTTTGTTTGATGTTTTCATTGTCTCCTCAGGTCTAGGCAAAAAATCATTATCAATATTCGTTGCTTTTGAAATTCGGCTTAAAATTTACACATGGAACAACTAAAGACTCTCCTGAATTAAAAAAAATGTCTTAGTACCTCTAAATCACGGGCCCCCTGAGAAACACCGGGCCCGGGGGGTATCCCCTCCCCAACACCCCCCCTCTCTCGTATGGCCTGTTTATAACACGATACGGGCCCAGCTGAGTATATTTGTTTATTTGATAACATAGGCTGTTTAATACGTATTATTAATATCAATGCTATATAGTTTTATAAGGAAAATCAGACGGGATCCTGGCATGTATTTTTTTATACTCAGCTGAGGAGAGCTCACAGAGTATATTAATTTTGTTCGCATAACAGTACCCCGTAACGGCATAAACTAATCGAGATAGATATAGATATAGATAGAGCGAAAAAAGAAATTCATTTAGCCATGTCCGTCCGTCCGTCTGTCTGCCCGTGAACACGATAACTTGAGTAAATTTTGAGGTATCTTAATGAAATTTGGTATGTAGGTTCCTGGGCACTCATCTTATATCGCTATTTAAAATGAACGAAATCGGACTATAACCACGCCCCCTTTTTCGATATCGAAAATTTCGAAAAACCGAACAAGTGCGATAATTCATTACCAAAGATGGATAAAGTGATGAAACTTGGCAGGTGGGTTGACCTTATGACGCAGAATAGAAAATTAGTAAAATATTAGACAACGGGCGTGTCACCGCCCACTTTTAAAAGAGGGTAATTTACAACTTTTGCAAGCTGTAATTTGGCAGTCGTTGAAGATATCATGATGAAATTTGGCAGGATCGTTACTCCTATTACTATATGTGTTCTAAATAGAAATCAGCAAAATTGGACGACAAACACGCCCAATTAAAAAAAAATTTTAAGTCAAATTTTAACAAAAAATTTAATATCTTTACAGTATATAAGTAAATTATGTCAAGATTAAACTCCAGTAATGATATGATGCAACAAAATACAACAATAAAAGAAAGTGGTTCCGCCCTTTTTCATTAAATTTGTCTAGAATACTTTTAATGCCATAAACCGAACAAAAATTTACCAATCCTTGTGAAATTTGGTAGGGGCTTAGATTCTCGGACGATAACTGTTTTCTGTGAAAAAGGGCGAAATCGGTTGAAGCCAAGCCCCGTTTTTATACACAGTCGACCGTCTATCCTTCCGCTCGGCCATTACCACATCTTTTTTCACAGCTTTACTAAACTTAGTTCACGTATTTATCTGAACTCAGTTTATCTTGGTATTAAAAATGGGCGAAATCCGACTATGACCCCTTTTTCGATATCGAAAATTACGAAAAATGAAAAAAATGCCATAATTCTATACCCAATACGAAAAAAGGAATGAAACATGGTAATTGGATTGGTTTATTGACGCAAAATATAACTTTAAAAAAAACTTTGTAAAATGGGTGTGACACTTACCATATTAAGTAGAAGAAAATGAAAAAGTTCTGCAGGCCGAAATCAATAGCCCTTGGAATCTTGGCAGGAATACTGTTCGTAGTATTACATATATAAATAAATTAGCGGTACCCGACAGATGGTGTTCTGTGTCACCCTGGTCCACATTTTGGTCGATATCTCGAAAACGCCTTCATATATACAACTAAGGGCCGCTCCCCATTAAAACCCTCATTAATACCTTCAATTTGATACCCATATCGTATAAACACATTCTATAGTCACCTTTGGTCCACCTTTATGGCGATTTCTTGAAAAGGCGTCCACCTATAGAACTATGGCTTACTCCCTTTTACTATACTCTTTAATAACTTCCATTTGATACCCATGTCATACAAACACATTCCAGGGTTACCCTAGGCTCATTTTCCTACATGGTGATTTTCCCATATTTTGTCTCCAAAACTCTCAACTGAGTATGTAATGTTCGGTTACACCCGAACTTAGCCTTCCTTACTTGTTGCAGAATAAAATTACCCGCGAAAAACTCCAACAGAAAATATCGTTGCCACAAATGGAATAAAATGAAGTGTAGTATCGTTTAATTCGATCATTGGTTGCCAACCATACGAAAGCAAATTACGTGATAAGTCAGCTCTATAGGGTAAATAATTTATTTGGAACTGATATTGCTTTTGAGGACAAAACAGGTTGTATGTTCTTTTAAAGTCACAGTATAATTGCAAATGTAGAACTGTTTAATCTTAATCTTTCACGAATGTGGTCATGCCATGTACGTACGATTAGTGACGTGTAGTAGAAAATCAACCGCAGTGAAGTTTCGCAAAGAGTAGGACATTTTTTTAAGTATAGCTTTGTTCTTTGTAACAAAGGTGTTCAATACACAATATTGCTCCAGCTTTTCAGAGCCTTTCCTTCATAAACAAATTTTAAAAGCAACAAATATTCCAAATATCTTTTGATATTTCACCCTATTTTAAGCGATTTATTGAGTTTTGAAAGCAATTAGTTAAATAATGATGAACTCCTAGGCTAGGCTAAGCTATGTACTTCAACCAAAAACAAATTGCTTAGCTACGGTATGGTTATCACTAAGGCGTTATGCTATGGCGTCAATAACATAATATGTACATTGATTTCCATAAGGTTGATTGCAGCAGCTGTTTTATATGGAGTTTTTCAGGGCCTAAAAGTACTTATTCTGCAATTTTGTTTTTATCTCATGTTCTATTCATTAAAGAGGGAACTTTAAAGCTAAGAATAAAGTTTGATCTAAGGCATTTGCATGTGTCACACTTTCGTTACATACAATAAAAAATGTTTCGTTTTTTTTTTAAACGTAATTATAAACATTTATTTATATATAACACAAAAAGGAATATCATCATTTCATCTGCTGACTTCAATATCACCATATCTCTACTACCGTTTCGAAAAAGCTCTATCTTAGCATAATTCTATATATTTTGCCGTGACTTGCAGCGTTTATGAAAAAAGAGTTCTGAAATGGGGTGTTCAGCCGAGTTAGGGTGATTTTACACTCAGGAGTCGATTTATAACAACACCCTGCAGTTTTAAAGTGTTGAACTTTTGTAGTTTATAGTATACCTAACACTGTGGAAGTTTCCTCTACACCAAACAAAATTAATATACACATGTTTAAGTTAATACAAAGTAATTTTATTGAACACGAAATATAATACGAAATTTATTTGTTGAAAGTAAAGAGCAGAAGAAAAATGTTGAATTCAAATTTGACATCTTACAAGGTTGCATGAATATGTGAATTGTGAACAGAGTTGTATTTCCACATAAAGCCAATGCATCATTTAAAAATCTCTTAACCCTTTTATTACTTAAAGTTGTAAAAACAGTCACACAATCGGATTGCGAACAACCCAGATTATGAGATACCACCGCACAAAGTTCTTTATTCACAACGCCCGGTCCCCCAAAATCTTCATAGCACGCAAGAGATCTTTCATCCACACCACAAATCATTGATGCTGTTATAGTTTTCATTGACAACGAATATGTACTCGCACATAAGTACCTTGACATTGTAGTCAAGACAGTAGATTGGAGTATATTCGTAGTCATCCCATTTTCTGGAGTTGTCCAACCCCATCCACTAATTCGTATATCAATGTCCCCTTTTAAAATATCTCCGCAAATTGGTATTGTATCTATTGTATTACTCTTGTCAAACGGCCCAACCAATATCCATATCATTTGTTGCGGAATTATAATTATTTGGAATAATTATCCTGGTCACGCTGTGAGTTTTTCCAGCTGAGAATATATCACGTAAATTCGTTACACCAGCTAGAATAACAAATTGGCTCTGATGTTTCTTTTCCACGCAACTCGCAGCTGTTAACACCTTGTCCAAAGAGACCAATGAACCAACGCAATGATGTTTGTTCATATGGCGTATTGATGCCAAGTAAGGGCTCTGTTCTATGGTCCAAGGAGAACCCCCTGCAATGCGAAATTTCGAACTCGTATATGTCAAACTGCAGCTAAATATGATAACCAAAAGCGCGTAGTAATGGCGTAAATACATTTTATCTTAAGACTATTTCTACCGCTTTTTAAGTATAAAATATACCGATAACAATTTTGTGGGCGCTATTTATACCAAATTGGGTCGTGTGAATAAAAAATAAGCAAAAACGTAGCCGTCTAGATTTCAAGAATTTGAACAATAAAAATACTTGTATACTGAAGTTAAAGCAATTAATACAAAGGATTTTTTTTGTTACTCTAGCTTGAGTAAAATTTTGGTTTGAAGTGCCTAATTAAAATTTCAATGGCCTTAATGATGAAAAATACAAAATATTTATACAGCTTTTTAAAATGACAATTCTATAGAAATTTCCTATTATATTAGCTTTATATTTTTACGAAAAGAACAAAGCACAAATTTAATTAGTTTTATTTGTTTCCAAACTGCTTTTAGGTTTTTTATACTCAGTTGAGCAGAGCTCACATAACGGTTGGTTGTACAGGTATAAAGGAATCGAGATAGATATAGATTTTTCTTTATCAAAATCATTAGTATTGAAAAAAAAAAAATTGATTGAGCCATGTCCGTCCGTCCGTTAACACGATAACTTGATTACATTTTGAGGTATCTTGATAAAATTTGGTATGTAGGTTCCTAGGAACTCATCTCAGATCGCTATTTAAAATGAACGATATCGGGCCCACTTTTTCGATATCGAAAATTTCGAAAAACAGAAAAAGTGCCATAATTTATTACCAAAGACGGATAAAGCGATGAAACTCGTTAGGTGACTTGAACTTATGACGGAGAATAGAAAATTAGTAAAATTTTGGACAATGGGCGTGGCACCGCCCACTTTTAAAACAAGGTAATTTAAAAGTTTGCAAGCTGTAATTTGGCAGTCGTTGAAGGTATCATGATGAAATTTGGCAGGGACGTTACTCCTATTACTATATGTACGCTTAATAAAAATTAGCAAATCGGAGGACCACGCCCACTTTAAAAAAAAAATTTTTTAAAGTCGAATGTTAACAAAAAATTTTATATCTTTACAATATATAAGTAAATTAACATTCAACTCCAGTAATGATATCGTGCAACAAAATACAAAAATAAAAGAAAGTTTCAAAATGGGCGTGGCTCCGCCCTTTTTCATTTAATTTGTCTACGATTCTTTTAATGCCATAAGTCGAACAAAAATTTACCAATCCTTGTGAAATTTTGTAGGGGCTTAGATTCTAGGACGCTAACTCTTCTCTGTGAAAAAGGACGAAATCGGTTGAAGCCACGCCCAGTTTTTATACACAGTCGACCGTCTGTCTTGGCCGTTAACACGATAACTTGAGAAAAATCGATATATCTTTACTAAACTAAGTTCACGTACTTATCTGATTTCACTTCGTATTGGTATTAAAAATGGCCGAAATCCGACTCTGACCACGCCCACTTTTTCGATATAAAAAATTACGAAAAATGAAAAAAATGCCATAATTCTATACCAAATACGAAAAAAAGGATGAAACATGGTGATTGGATTGGTTTGTTGACGCAAAATATAACTTTAGAAAAACACTTTGTAAAATGGGTGTGACACCTACCATATTAAGTAAAAAAAATGAAAAAGTTCTGCAGGGCGAACACAAAAGCCCTTGGAATCTTGGTAGGAATACTGTTCGTCGTATTACATATATAAATAAATTATCTGTACCCGGCAGATGTGTTCTGGGTCACCCTGGTCCACATTTTGGTCGATATCTCGAAAAGTCGTACACCTACAGAACTAAGGCCCACTCCCTTTTAAAATACTCATTAGCACCTTTCATTTGATACCCATATCGTACAAACAAATTCTAGAGTCAACCCTGATCCCCCTTTATGGCGATATCTCGAAACGGCGTCCATCTATGGAACTAAGGATCACTCCCTTTCAAAATACTCATTAACACCTTTCATTTGATACCCATATCGTACAAACAAATTCTAGAGTCAACGCTGATCCATCTTTATGGCGATATCTCTAAATGGCGTCCACCTATAGAACTATGGCCCACTCCCTCATAAAATACTCTTTAACGCCTTTCATTTGATACACATGTCATACAAACACATTCCAGGTTTACCCTAGGTTCAATTTCCTACATGGTGATTTTCCCTTATTTTGTCTCCATAGCTCTGAGCTGAGTATGTAATGTTCGGTTACACCCGAACTTAGCCTTCCTTACTTGTTTTCTTTACCTCGAGTAAATTTTTGGTTTGAAGTGCCTAATTAATATTTCAATGGCCTTAATGATGAAAAATACAAAATATTTATACGGCTTTTTAAAATGACAATTCTATAGAAATTTCGTATTATATTAGCTTTATATTTTTATGAAAAGGACAATGCGTAAACTTAATTAGTTTTATTTGTTTCCAAACTGCTATTTGTTGGCACGCATTTACATGAGCAGCAGACGGAGCGTTCCATTGAGCGTTCCAATGAGTCATCGAGCTCCGAATCACGATCAAATCTCATTAGAACGATCAGGATCAATACTCTGAGAGTTGGCAGCACTCAACCACTGTGTACACATGATAGGGTGCCTGTTATTTACAACATTTTTTTACCGAATCGCTCAATAAAGCTTTACTAATATATAAATAAAATTTTACTAATGTATAATGTTGAGATAAGTGGTCGTATCACTTTCATGCAGACCACAAAAACGCGAAACTTTACATCCTCACACAAAGTACTTAACTATATTGGGTGTGGATACCTACATAGTATGAGATCGGAAACCTATAATCTAAATATAAACTCACATCCTGCTGTAGTTGTACCTTCCTCGCGAACCACACACTCTAGCAAGTTTTATACTATAGTATCTAGAAAACTTTTTAATGCAATACCTGCCGAAATTCGTGCCTTACGAAATTTACAACAATTCATGAAAAACGTGAAGACCACTCTTTTGGGCCTTTCACCTACCGAAATCGAAGTTTTGCTGCGAACGAATCCATAAACAGTTTTTAATTAACTAATTTTGTTTTATATTCAATGCTTTGCTTTGTATTACCTTTATCTTTACAAAAGCTCTATTAAATGCGTTAGTTACATAAATAGATTTATTTATACCTATTTTCAACATATTGTAAGAATTTACTGAAACTCCTCTTATTTGCAACCTTTTACTAACGTTCGAATCACTAAACTGTTGAAAAAATAACTCCACTATTCAATAATGCAAAATGGCCTTTATTAATGTACAATAACACTTCTACTTCTCGACAGATAGCGTGCTTAAATCAAACTCATTCCATGATTGCTCAGATTGCGCTCTTTTATAATCTTCGATTTCTCGTTCCATACTTCTAGGCGTTTCTAGATTTTACTTAGTTACTAGCTATGAAATTATAACTACTTGTGCATGTGTATAGCATCCCATATGCGCGTGTATATGTGAGTGATAATTGCCCAAATACTTTTGGGAAAATCTCAGATAAGATATATGCGTGTGTTTGTGCGACTCTCTCCGCTGCGTGTACGTATATATGCGTAGACATAATGATTGATTCGGTTATGTGCATACAAGTCACTGCTCAGTATCGGCTTAGAGATGATAGTATCCCTTAGTGTTGCTAGTATTCGTCACACTGCTCTCCACCTAAGTCTGATCGTCCCGATTAAACAAATCTCTCGATCTAAACGCTGCCAGCATCTCCAAATGAACCACTCTTCTATTTCGTGGTTTCCCAATTGTTTGTATGCGGTAGATGACGTCACTGATCCTCTTCACAATTCTGCACGGACCTTCCCAACTGCACCAAAATTTGGATGGAAAACATTTTCGCTAGTGAGGGTTATATAACAGTACCAAATCTCCCTCCAAGAAACCTTCCGTATTATTGTTCTCATCGAACCTGCGGTTCATCTTACTACTCATTATCCTGGATCGTTCCCTCGCACTCTGTTGTTTGGCCAATGAACTACTTTGTAGAGCTTGTTCTTGACGGATTGGCTTCACATACTCAGTATCGTTCCGACGTTTCCCAACTGTAGTGCGCCCTGGCTTGAAACCACCCTTGCATTCTTTCTGGGAGGTTCTTTCGTTCGTTTTAGTGCGTCCATTAGGGGTTTTCAATGCCAGTGTTTCTCTCGCAGGTACTTTCGGTTTTGATTTGTTTGGCCCATTCGTTCCATCAACCTTTTGTGGTGTCTGTCGAATAACCTCCACCAGCACTCGCTTACTGCTAAGCCCTTTCTCCAAACTGAAGTTAAGTGGCACATCCTTTTTTTATAGCGCATAAGCTTTCTCCGCATATCGATCCTGATGTCATGGTCAACTAAGAAGTCGACTCGCAATACGACTTCTTCAACGATCCCCGCCACAACGAATTTGTGTAGAACCATGACCTTCCCAACTAAGACTTCACTGATCACTTCTCCCAGGACTTTGTTATACTCACCAGTGACTGTATGCAACCTTGCTCCAGGTAATGGCTTTACTCTCCTGTTGACCAAATCAGATCGAATCAAGGAATGAGATGCGCCCGTATCTACAGTCAGTACACGTTCTTTGCCATTTACATTCCCTCTGACGGTAAGACTGCTTGATTTCCTTCCAATTTGCGACACAGATATCACAGGACATTCAATAGCTGGATATAGGTCTCGATCTCTACATCTGACGCGCTCTTGCTCATCCCTACAGCCTTCCTATTAAGACCACCAATGCTGTTGCAACCACCAGGATCAAGATCGCAATGACGTGCAATTTGACCGGGCTTACCGCATTTGAAGCATTTGATAACTCTTTCACTCCGCTTTTGCGATCCTTTCAGCGCCTCCAATATTGTGTTCACCCAGTCTGTCCTTTATACCTCCACACGGCGTGCTTTTAACGCTAGCTTACACAGAAGCGATGCTGTTTCCTGAATCAGAGCATGTTTTACCTTTTCTGTGAATGTAGGTTTTGGTTTTGCGCTCGCTTCGTTTCCACGTCCCGTATGCCATTTATAAAACTCTGAATCTTTACCCTTTTCGAGTATTCCACGGGTGCGTCCGCATTTGCGAGATGAGCCAATCTTTCAACATCCGACGCAAATTCCTGCAAAGTCTCATTCGCTTTTTGGTAACGGTTTTGCAACTCAATTTGGTATATCTGTTTCCTGTGTTCGCTTCCGTACCGTTGTTCTACAGCAGCCATCAATACGTCATAACTGTTCCGTTCATACTCTGGAATAGTCTGTAAGATTTCGGTAGCTGGTCCTTTCAATGCTACGAAGAGTGCAGCAACCTTATCTTCAGCGTTCCAGTTGTTGACTGTTGCGGTCTTCTCAAATTGTAGCTCAAAGACCTGGAAAGGAACAGAACAGTCAAAGGATGGTGTTTTTACCTTTGGATTACTCGTTGAAACTGCTGGTCGATTTAGTTGCAACTGCTCGATACGTCCTCTCAAAGCATCCACCTCGGCCTCGATTTTTTTTTTTTCAAACTGTAAAATTTGTGTATCTTGCGCCGCCAACTTCGAGGAAATACGTCCTTCTTGCTCTTCCAGTTGAGCAGAGATCTGCGATGATATCTGTGCCGAAATTTGCGCCGACATTTCGGATATTCGTGCCTCTTGTATTTCAATCTTAGATGTTATACGGTTCTCCTGGGATTCTAGTTGTTTTTCCATCTTGGATCTTACTGTCGATGTTTGTGCAGATATTGCAGCTAATATTGTGTTCAAGTCTGTGTTCGCCATTGTCTGTGGTGTTTAGTTTTTCTCCTCAATTTTTCTTGTTGTCTCTTCGCCATCAAGATGAAAGACATACGCTTCCACGTTAATTCCTCCTGCTTCCATTGCCTCTCGTAGTCTTGCCTGAAGTTCGAGTTTATTGCCGGTTGTATTCAATCCACGGCTCTCCAGCTCCTTCTTCAATTGCTGGATCCTCAATTCACTCAATTTTGCCATGCCCAAATTGTATTCGAAATCTTCGGAATTTATTCAACAATTCCTTTTCTGACACCAATTGTAACAATTTAGTGCCATTCTTCTTATTTGTAACCTTCTGCTAACGTTCGAATCACTAAACAGTTGAATAAATAGCTCCATTATTCAATAATGCAAGATGGCCCTTATTAAAGTACAATAACACTTCTACTTCTCTACAGATAGCGTGCTTAAATCAAACTCATTCCTTGATTTCTCAGATTGCGCTCTTTTATACTCTTCGATTTCCTCGTTCTATACTTCTAGGCGTTTCTAGACTTTACTTAGTTACTAGCTATAAAATTATAACAACAGGTGCACGTGTATTGCTTCCCATATGCGCGTGTATATGTGAGTGATACTTGCACAAATAAATGCCCAATTTTTGAGCATCTCAGATAAGATATATGCATGTGTTTGTGCGTATCTCTCCGCTGCGTGTACGTACATCTGAGTAGACATAATGATTTATTCGGTTCTGTGCATACAAGTCACTGCTCAGTATCGACTTAGAGATGATAGTCTCCCTTAGTGTTGCTAGTATTCGTCACAATATAATTAATTTTTAACTTCAATATTTAACAGTCCACCCCACTGCATATTCAATAAAGTTGACATTTGACACTTTTTTAAGTATAACATATAAAATGTCTTACCTTCTCTTATATTTAGATGTACATATCTACAAGTCTTAAGATTTTATGTTTAAACTTTGTGTTGCATAGTTTGTAATACTGCGAAACTTGTACATAAATAGATATAAGTAAAATGCTCAATAAAAATGAATGAAGGAATGAATGAATTTTATATTTATCATAAAAATCGCTTAGGTATGTACATTTGTTCACTATTATTATATTACGAATGGGATAAGATTATTGTTCAGCCCCATTCACGAAAGGTATGAAGTCTTCGCACAGCCGAAGACAGTCCCGTCCTTACTTTTTATACTCAGCTGAGCAGAGCTCACAGAGTATATTAAGTTTGATTGGATAACGGTTGGTTGTACATATATAAAGGAATCGAGATAGATATAGACTTCCATATATCAAAATAATCAGGATCGAAAAAAATTTTGATTGAGCCATGTCCGTCCGTCCGTCCGACCGTCCGTCCGTCAACACGATAACTTGAGTAAATTTTGAGGTATCATGATGAAATTTGGTATGTAGGTTCGGTTGGAGCACTCATCTCAGATCGCTATTTAAAATGAACGATATCGGACTATAACCACGCACACTTTTTCGATATCGAAAATTTCGAAAAACCGAAAAAGTGCGATAATTCATTACAAAATACAGATAAAGCGATAAAACTTGGTAGATGAGTTGAACTTATGACGCAGAATAGAAAATTAGTAAAATTTTGGACAATGGGGGTGGCACCGTCCACTTTTAAAGAAGGTAATTTAAAATTTTGCAAGCTGTAATTTGGCAGTCGTTGAAGATATCATGATGAAATTTGGCAGGAACGTTACTCCTATTACTATATGTACGCTTAATAAAAATTAGTAAAATCGGAGAAGGACCACGCCCACTTTTAAAAAAAAAATTTTTTTTAAAGTAAAATTTTAACAAAAAATTTAATACGTTTACAGTATATAAGTAAATTATGTCAACGTTCAACTCCAGTAATGATATGGTGCAACAAAATACAAAAATAAAAGAAAATTTCAAAATGGGCGTGGCTCCGCCCTTTTTAATTTAATTTGTCTAGGATACTTTTAACACCATAAGTCGAACAAAAATTAACCAATCCTTTTGAAATTTGGTAGGGGCATAGATTTTATGACGTTAACTGTTTTCTGTGAAAATGGGCGAAATCGGTCGATGCCACGCCCAGTTTTTATACACAGTCGTCCGTCTGTCCTTCCGCATGGCCGTTAACACGATAACTTGAGCAAAAATCGACATATCTTTAATGAACTTAGTTCACGTGCTTACTTGAACTCACTTTATCTTGGTATGAAAAATGAACGAAATCCGACTATGACCACGCCCACTTTTTCGATATCGAAAATTATGAAAAATGAAAAAAATGCCATAATTATATACCAAATAAGAAAAAAGGGATGAAACATGGTAAGGTAATTGGATTGTTTTATTGACGCGAAATATAATTTTAGAAAAAACTTTATAAAATGGTTGTGACACCTACCATATTAAGTAGAAGAAAATGAAAAAGTTCTGTAGGGCGAAATAAAAAACCCTTAAAATCTTGGCAGGTATAACATATATAAATAAATTAGCGGTATCCAACAGATGATGTTCTGGGTCACCCTGGTCCACATATTGGTCGATATCTGGAAAACGCCTTCACATATACAACTAAGGGCCACTCCCTTTTAAAACTCTCATTAATACCTTTAATTTGATACCCATATCGTACAAACTCATTCTAAAGTCACCCCTGGTCCACCTTAATGGCGATATCTCGAAAAGGCGTCCACCTATAGAACTAAGCCCCACGCCCTTTTAAAATACTCATTAACACCTTTGATTTGATACCCATATCGTACAAACATAATATAAAGTCACCCCTGGTCCACCTTTATGGCGATATCTCGAAAAGGCGAACACCTATAGAACGAAGGACCACTCCCTTTTAAAAATACTCATTAACTCCTTTCGTTTGATACCCATATTGCACAAACGAATTCTAGAGTCGCCCCTGGCCCACCTTTATGGCGATATCTCGAAACGGCGTCCACCTATGGAACTTAGGATTACTCCCTTTTAAAAAACTCATTAACACCTTTCTTTTGATACCCATATTGTACAAACAAATTCTAGGGTTACCCCTGGTCCACCTTTATGGCGATATCTCGAAACGGCGTCCACCTTTGGAACTTAGGATTACTCCCTTTTAAAAAACTCATTAACACCTTTCTTTTGATACCCATATTGTACAAACAAATTCTAGGGTTACCCCTGGTCCACCTTTATGGCGATATCTCGAAACGGCGTCCACCTATGGAACTTAGGATTACTCCCTTTTAAAAAACTCATTAACACCTTTCTTTTGATACCCATATTGTACAAACAAATTCTAGGGTTACCCCTGGTCCACCTTTATGGCGATATCTCGAAACGGCGTTCACCTATGGAACTTAGGATTACTCCCTTTTAAAATACTCATTAACACCTTTCTTTTGATACCCATATTGTACAAACAAATTCTAGGGTTACCCCTGGTCCACCTTTATGGCGATATCTCGAAACGGCGTCCACCTATGGAACTTAGGATTACTCCCTTTTAAAAAACTCATTAACACCTTTCTTTTGATACCCATATTGTACAAACAAATTCTAGGGTTACCCCTGGTCCACCTTTATGGCGATATCTCGAAACGGCGTCCACCTATGGAACTGAGGATTTACTCCCTTTTAAAATACCCATTAACACCTTTCATTTGATACCCATATCGTACAAACGCATTCTAGAGTCACCCCTTGTCCACCTTTATGGCGATATCTCGAAAAGGCGACCACCTATACAACAACCACCACTCCCTTTTAAAACCCTCATTAATACCTTTAATTTGATATCCATATCGTACAAACAAATTCTAGGGTCACCCCTGGTCCACCTTTATGGCGATATTTCGAAACGGCATCCACCTATAGAACTAAGGCCCACTCCCTTTTAAAATACTCATTAACACCATTCGTTTGATGCCCATATTGTACAAACAAATTCTAGGGTCAACCCTGATTCACCTTTATGGCTATATCCCTAAATGGCGTCCACCTATAGAACTATGGCCCACTCCCTCATAAAATACTCTTTAATGCCTTTCATTTGATACACATGTCATACAAACACATTCCATGGTTTCCCTCGGTTCATTTTCCTACATATTTATATCAATTACAGGTAAAGAAATTTTATTAATTTATTCGTTGCTGTCCAAATGACAAAACTTTTCTGGAAATACCCGGCATCTAATTTTGTTTACTTTTAGTTCGACCATTCGCCACAGTTTTTGTGTTTTCGTAACGTCTTTTGTTGGTTTCCCTATTTTTATACTCAGTTGAGCAGAGCTCACAGCTGTTATAAGGTTACCGATACGGTTACCGATAAAGCACCAATGTCTCCAGCTTTAACTTTGATTGAATAACGGTTGGTTGTCCAGGTATAAAGGAATCGAGATAGATATAGACTTCCATATATCAAAATCATCAGTATCGAAAAAAAATTAGATTGAGCAATGTCCGTCCGTCCGTCCGTCCGTCTGTCCTTTAACACGATAACTTGAGTAAATTTTGAGATATCTTGATGAAATTTGGTATGTAGGTTCCTGGGCACTCATCTCAGATCGCTATTTAAAATGAACGAAATCGGACTATAACCACGCCCACTTTTTCGATATCGAATATTTCGAAAAACCGAAAAAGTGCGGTAATTCATTACCAAAGACGGTTAAAGCGACTAAACTTGGTAGGTGGGTTGAATTTATGACGCAGAATAGAAAATTAGTAAAATTTTGGACAACTTGCGTGGCACCGCCCACTTTTAAAAGAAGGTAATTTCAAAGTTTTGCAAGCTTTTGGCAGCCATCTTTCATGAAGAAATTTGGCAGGAACGTTACTCCTATTACTGTATGAGTACTAAAGAAAAATAAGCAAAATCGGTGTACGAACACGCCCACTTTTAAAAAAATTTTTTTTAAAAGTCAAATTTTAATAAAAAATTTAATATCTTTACAGTATATAAGTAAATTATGTCAACATTCAACTCCAGTAATGATATGGTGCAACAAAATACAAAAATAAAAGAAAGTTTCAAAATGGGCGTGGCTCCGCCCTTTTTCATTTAATTTGTCTAGAATACTTTTAATGCCATAAGGCGAACAAAAATTTACCAATCCTTGTGAAATTTGGTAGGGGCATAGATTCTATGACGATGACTGTTTTCTGGGCGAAATCGGTTTAAGCCGCGCCCAGTTTTTATACACAGTCGACCGTCTGTCCTTAGGCTCGGCCATTGACACGATAACTTGAGCGAAAATCGATATATATTTACTAAGCTTAGTGCACGTACTTATCTGAACTCTCTTTATCTTGGTATAAAAAATGGCCGAAATCCGACTATGACCACGCCCAATTTTTCGATATGGAAAATTACGAAAAATGAAAAAAATGCCATAATTCTCTACCAAATATGAAAAAAGGGATGAAACATGGTAATTGGATGAGTTTATTTACGCAAAATATAACTTTAGAAAAAGCTTTGTAAAATGGGTGTGACACCTACCATATTAAGTAGAAGAAAATGAAAAAGTTCTGCACGGCGAAATCAAAAGCCCTTGGAATCTTGGTAGGAATACAATTCGCGGTATTACATATATAAATAAATTAGCGGTACCCGACAGATGCTGTTCTGGGTCACTCTGGTCCACATTTCCGTCGATATCTCGAAAACGCCTTCACATATAAACTTAAGGTCTATTCCCTTTTAAAACCCTCATTAACACCTTTCATTTGATACCCATATCGTACAAACATATTCTAGAGTCACGCCTGGTCCACCTTTGTGGCGATATCCCGAAATGGAGTCCACCTATAGAATTATGGCCCAATCACTTTTAAAATATTCTTCAATACCTTCCATTTGATATGACATATAAAAACATATTCCAGGGTTACCCTAGGTTCACTTTCCTACATGGTGATTTTCCCTTTTTTGTCTCCATAGCTCTCAACTGAGTATGTAATGTTCGGTTACACCCGAACTTAGCGTTTCTTACTTGTCAAAATTTAGCTATCAACGAAGACCAATATTGCTCAATTCGCCGCAACTCAGCAACGTTGGTCAGTAGAACGGAGTACCTGACAACGCTCGCATGTCCATTTTGAAGTATGTTTCGTCATAGATAATAACACAAAAAAATTTACTTGCCCAATTGGTCTCATAGAGTTTACGCGCAAAGGAAATGCGTTTTGAAGTCTGTTTTCCACGTCGTTTTGGAACTTTTTTTTTTGTACGTTAAAATAGCGTTTCTCTGCTCTTGATTCGTGTGACTTGCACATGTGTGATTTTTATCTGTTTTGGGAATATCCCTCATTAACTTGGATCGTGTTTTCGTAATTAGTGATAGGACATTTTTCTCCAGCTGAATGTCTGCTGATCTCTTTGTCGTCTTCTTAGCTTTCCCTTCACCAAACCACCTTTCTTGAAGCGCAAAGCCGATCCACGGGTAGTTTCATATGATGATCCTCTGAGTTTCGCCAAGTTTTTGTAAGTAACATTGGAATTATTTGTCTAAGTGTACAACATTTTTTTATGTAGCTATACATTCGCATTAATTTTTGGCGCTCTTGAAGAAGGCCTGACTTCAGAAATTAATATCTTTTTGAAAATGTTATGAAACGTTTATAATTTATTTTTTTTTTGGTCGTTAGTATATACCGTTGTTGTTATTGTTGAGCTCAAGGCCGGATTAAATAAAACGCTTTTATTATGTTTTTATTTAATTTAATGTCAATATTTCGACCTCAGTCTGAAGTCATCATCAGGAATCTTGCAAGTGCAGCTTAAATATTGACATTAAATTAAATAAAAACAAAATAAAAGAGTTTTATTTAATCCGGCCTTGAGCTCAACAGTAACAACAACGGTATAAAACGTTTATTTAAAAAAAATTACTCTAGGCATATTGTATCATTACCAAAAAACTTATAGGAAGTTCTAAATTTACAGTAGATTCTGTACCAGTGCTTAATTGCAGAACGGCATATGCAACCGTTATTATCTACATTTTTTTGTGACTGAAATTTTTTATTAAGATTCAAATTCCCACGGCATAAAAATATTGTGCACCTATTAACATTGCAATCGTGTCTCTAAAATATTTATTTTAATTGCTATCTAATTAACATGCCCAATTTACGTTGTTCACAATTAAAACTCAAATTTTTCCCATCAACTGCGTTTATTTTGATATGCAATCTGATAACTTGATTGATATCATATAATTAATTTAAAATAATTTGAAAGTCCACAGATGTTAGCCACCAAAATAGTTATAGAATGTAAATTTATGTTAAATTGGCTGTATAATAATTTGAGCATATAAATATGCTATTAAATACACTCACACACACTCACATTTACACACAAACGCACACTTCTCAATAGTGTACTTGTGTATAGTGCAGCCAGAACTTTTTCAGAAAAAAGGCTAGATTGAGAAAAATAAAAAGCTAAAAAAGGCTAAATAAAAATGTTTAAGGCTAATGCCGATATGACACTACTTAATTTCTTTTTTCGATTGCAAGCTAGAAAAACTGACGAAACTTTATCGGAACTTCAAAATACAAAAACAATTTTTACCATGAGAAAATGAGACCACTATTCCCCCCTTTAGTGAGTTTTACATCCTTTTGTTTATGTTTTAAATTTTATTTTTTATTATAATTTTTAACAACAAACTTTTTTAACAAGAAAATTGTGTTTTTGTGCACAAAATTTTCAAACTAAAAAGAATATTTTCATTTCAATAAAGAAAAAACCGCCGAATGTCAAAAAAACCTATTGAAACACAAACGGACTCATTTCTTTTTAATGAACTAGATTGTATTTTTGTTGTATTTCGTTAGTATTTGGAAATATAGTTTACACACTTACACCAGTGCTGAAACCATATTAGGAGGGAGCGCTGCAAAAATATAAGAGAAAATACAAGAAAAATACTGAGAAAACAAGTTAAGGTGTCTAAGTTCGGGTGTAACCGAAAATTATATACTCAGCGTGAGCTTCAATTGTACATTTCATTTCAGATAAATCACTTTTCTACATAATATGTCGCACCGCCCGTTTAAAAGAAAATGTCTCCCCATTTCCTCTTACAATAAAACTTGATAAGTGCAATATCATTGATTCAAAACTATTTTTTGCTAAGATATAGCTTATTATTTTCGTCGTTAAAAGGGTCCTTTAAAAATCTTTTGTATAAATGTGGACGTAGCCCTTCATAGCAAAATAAAAAAAATATTTCATGACAGAATAGAAATAAGAAACAGCATAAAAAATTTAGATAATGTTTTTCCACATTCATAAAAAAAAATAGTTAGCAGATGCTATCTGAATTTTAATTTAAAAGGGAGACATGATAAATAAAACGCCCCTACAGGCTATAAGTGTTCGTAATATGTTTGTGGTAAATGGTTTTGTATTTGCAAAATAAGAATGCCGATAAAACTATTTTCAATAAGGTAATTTGCTTTTTGTCCTTTTAAAGCACCCATAAAAGATGTAAACTCTTCATTCCACACCTCCTTTTCAAATTTTTGGTATGTGTTTTACACCGACTCCAAATGATATCTGGCAAATGAATTTTTTGAGAGAATATTTTCATGACACTTTCTGGGCTGGCCGAGCCACTGCCGTTGATTGACCCCCGGGTGAATAAAATTTTGAAATGTGCTATATATAAGCCTTATATAAAGGTCCTAATACAGCAAGTAGTTTCTTTTAATAAGACCTTATATAAGTAAGTTGTTGGTCCATGGTATCTTCAATAATGGTATCTTTCAAATAAATACTATGCTTGTTGACATAAGTACAGAAAAACAAGGAGTCATCCCATTCGTGTGGAAGCGTTTTGCAACGGGTCCACTCCGTCGTTTTACTCAGCATATATGTATCATTGCATAGCTCTTTTGCCAACACGTGGACTTAGGAAACCTAGTTAAACGTTTCTGCAATCAAAAATTCAATTTCGCTCGGAAGCGGTTTCGAAGGAGATGAAACAGTTATAGAATCGAGTGGCAAACACATGGAACGAAAATGATATTAGGTTGATGTCGCCTTAATAAAGTTACTACGCCTCGATTTCTGCCTACCAAAAGCTTAAAACTAAATCGCAACTTTTCAAGCCAAACTGAGAAAATAAAAGCTAAATCTAGCGGGAAAAAGCTAAAATGGCAACACTGCTTATATATTTGCGGCTAAAATATTTCTCTTTTCATTATTTTAAATTATTTGTTTGTACCACCCACTGCCGACTGTTTTACACATGCATTTGTTACTTACTGTATCCATATACATTACATACATACATATGCAAGAAAAATTTATTTAGTTCGAACATTAATAAAATAATCTAACAGAATGAATATTCCACAATCAAATCTATCTCGATAGCTGTCCAAGTTGTGCCTCTGGTAATATTGTCAAAAGTTTCAACATTCAAAATAATACGAATTACAATATTTTGTACCCATAAGTAATGTTTCAAATGCAATTCACAATAATAAATAGTATTAGTTTAGTTAAAGCAAAACAAAAAACTCAACGCAAAGCAGATCAGATTCTAACTTTACGTTTATGCATGTGTATATTCACGCCATAGAAAGTGAGTGGTAAACTGATAAATGATTGGTTGAAAGTTGATTTATTTGCATTATTTAGATTTACATATGTCAAATAATTGTTGATGTGCATTGATGTTAGTATGAACAAAATTTGTATTACATATTCAAATGCTAGGGAGACAATCCCCAAAAATATTACTAATAGCCCAAAACTGCAAATTATCGTCGGTTGTGTGAAAGTTTGCTTGATCTCCGCTAGCCAAACCTTTACAGCACAATCAAAAAATGAGAACGTACTAAATTGCCCAAAACCGAAAGTGTTCTTACTAGTGCTTCTTATCTTTCGTAAAGAAGGAATTGGCGCTTCTTGTTGTTATTGTTGTTGCTGTAGCAGTACTTCGCCCCATCTAATAGGTGCGACCGATCTCAAATTGTCATCAATGTCCTCTAACGGGAGTCCAAGGAAACTGGCAGTTTCAACAGGGGTAGACCATATTGAGAGGGGTGCTATAGGCGTAAGTTCCACATTACCATTGAAGAGATGGTTGGTGTCATATGGGGCCACATTGCAAGCATGACATACATTTTGTATGAAGGGATTTATTCTGGATAGGTAAGAGTTTAAGATGTTACAGTACCCAGATCGAAGTTGAGCTAGAATGACGGGCGTTTCCCTAGGGAGAGTTCGTTCCTCCTCTCCTAGTTCTGTGTATTCTTCCTTGAGTACCGGATTCGCAATTCCCGACATAGAAGTCCGACGCCTATTTGTGTATGTCAGTGAGGACCTGCTTGTGCTTTTTTGCTTCATACGACTGTGTCCTCAGATTCCGTATTTCCTCATAATGCTTACGGAGATGACCCCTTAAGCACCTGGGAGGTGTAGCCTCTTCAATCAGATGTCTGTTGGGATGCCCAGGTTTCTATGTATTTAACAGAATTCATTTCTCTCCCTAATGGGGCAGACCTGTATTTTCTTCCAGCGAGTAACCTTTAGTAGCCAATTTCTTTGTAAGTGGTAATGAGCGTTTCTTCGTCTTTACCCCAAGTGCTCCCGGCAAGAGATTTGAGGATTTTATTACGGATCTGGATTTTAGGAACAATTTCGGTAGTACGCTCTCCAAAATGTAGATCCTGATCGAACATCACATCCAAATCGTTGGATGTAAGACAGTCGGTAGCGTAATGCCATCAACGTGGATGTTCAATATGGTAGACATTTGGCGCGCCCATGTTGTAAATAAGGTCGCCGATGATTTGGTGTGACACCTCCCTGTACGGCGGTGTGACACCTCCCAGTTGGAAAGGTTGACCGCATCCTTGATTGTGGCGATATAAGTCTGAAACTACAGAGGAGTTTTATAAGAAAAAGATTGAAATTAGAGCAATGGCTCTTCTTCTCCTCATGTAAATAAATAATAAATAAATTGCCCCATATTTAATACCTCACTAGTTTTGGTTCTTAAAATATTGCAAATTGGGCTTACTTAAACTTAAGCTTATGAAAGGCTATCGATATCTTATTTACTTATCGAAAATTTATCGATTTATTATGGAAAAACTGTCTATATTTTATCGATATTTTATCGATAAATTTTTAATTGGACTACTACCAAATTGTTATCGGACTACTACCAAGCTGTTATCGGTGTTTTATCGATTAGTTAATCAAAAAATATCGAATTGTTATCGAAAATGTATCTTTATCGATAATGTATTTATTATCGAAAAATTATCGATAAGCTAACAAAAAGTTATCGATTTGATATCAAGAATTTATCCATTTTTATTCGAAGTGTTACCAATTTTATATCGGCGTGTTATCGATTTGCTTTCGATCGAGAGGGGCGTTAGAATAGTTTTGGTTGAACTAGCCGAACAATAAAGACCTCACAAAGACTGAATGTCTCCATAGTGTACCAGAATTTGTTTGACGACCAAACGGAAGAATCGCATTGAGTTACCAGGACTTATGTTATAGAATAAATCGGTCCTCTTGGCAAATACTAGAAGTTTTGTATGATCTAGCTGAATTGTTACCTCGAGATCTGACAACTCTGCCGGCCCTAAAAACTGGAGCATAGACCTGGCGAGCGCAGGAGACGAACACGGAACGTGCTGAACCGTTTCTTCCTGCAACACTTCCTACACCTGTTGCTACTGACGAGACCTAACTTATAAGCATGTGACGCCTTCTGGCAGTGTCCAGTTAGTATGCCCAACGTGATCCTTATGTCTTCTCTCTTCAGAGATATGAACCAGTTTGTGAGTCTAATATCGTAAGCGTTGCACATGGTAGTAAGTAGTAAGCACATCCTTTAGTTATGATAAAAAGCCCAAAACCCTTCCGAAATACTTATTGTATTCATACATACTTCCGAAAATATCCTGTAAAGCTCGACACGATCCTAAAATTTGTTTGAAATTATCCCGAAAATAATGCCGAAATGTTTCCAAAAATATCACCAAGTAGCCGAAATGGTCCTTAAAATTTACCGACATAATACCCAAATAGGCTCGAAATAGTCACGTTAGTAATCCCGAAATAGTATAGCAATGATGTCGCGTTTAATCACGAAACGTTTCCAAAATAAGTACCGAAATTATATCGAAATGATTGTGAACGGATAAGAAATGTGCCGTGATTGATCTCGTTAACAACAGTACCTTAATTATCCCGAAAAATGTCCAAGAGAAATCTGGAAATAATAAACACTAAGCGAGTTTATTACTTCAAGAAAAAGTATAATAATAGTAATGCATGTCTCAGATAAGAGTGGGCCAACTTTCTCTTTAAATTTGTGGTTTGCTACCTTTTTGTTTTTACTAGAAGTTGCTGGAACTATATGTTTTTTTTTCGACTCCGATCGAGAAGCTTTTCAGAGGCGACCCCAGTTTATGAGAATTTTGAAAAATGTTTTGATGTTAGTTTGTTAGGTCAGAACACTTCCCCTCCCCTATACCACGGCGGATACTCATTGTGGCATATATCAAAGGTAGACGCATAGATTTCCCTACGTCAAAACACCCTCCGTTTTAAATTTATAACAAGCACCATTAAAATTTTAACATGCTTACATTTACGCATAATAGTTTCTCATTACGGTAAAAAATGTTTAAATTGCAAAAAATAATTAATAATAATTGTGTTTAAAATTGCGACAATTTTTAAGTAATTTGTCTGTTTTGTACGCACGTGCATACGTATATATTAGGGCGGGTCAATTTAAAAATCGCTCATTGTTCTGTGAAAATCGTATTCTAGGGATCCAAATAAGAAACTATGCCGAAGGAACCATACCTCTAAAACGAATTCTGATGTCCCCCCCTTTCGGTCGAACTTTTGGGTAGGGGCAATTTCAATTCTACCTGCTGTGTCTTGTGGTGGCTTAAAAAAAACAACACAGGCAATTTCGGGGGGGACATCAGAATTCGTTTTAGAGGTATGGTTCCTTCGGCAAAGTTTCTTATTTGGATCCCTAGAATACGATTTTCACAGAGCAATGGGCGATTTTTTGCCTCCCCACAAATCGACCCGGCCTAGTATATATGTATAGTATGTATGTATATATTGTTTAAGGAAAACTACAGAAACATTGAGGCTTATAATAACCAAGGTTGTATACATTCCCATACACGTGTACACATATATATGGGGTATTCCATCCCATTTCGACCAATTTTGAACCCGACCCCTTTAGAATTGGCTGATAGTTTTTCTTCTTTTTCTAGCTTTCGAAAGACGTTTTTCAGAATTTTTTGAAATTTTTTCATCCAACTCAAAAAAAGTTATGAATTTTTAAAAAAAACACCGTTTTTGTTTTCAAAATGCTATAACTTTTTCAAAAATTGACCGTTTGGAATCTTGTTTCTTTTTTTAAATTTGTTTTTAAATGTACTTTTCGGAAAAAATACAAAAAAATTGTTAAAGTTTTTTTTTCAATTAAAAAAAAAACAAGTAAGAACGGGACTTCATACCTTTCATGAATGGGGCTGAACAATAATCTTATCCCGTTCGTAATCTCCAAATAATCGGATGTATAAGATAAGAAATATATAGTTAACCGATCTACATACATACCTAAACGATTTTTAAGATAAATATAAAATAAAAAACAGATAGGTACTTTGTGTAAGGACGCAAAGTTTCAGGTTTTTTACAAAATAAAAAGATCCCAAACGGTCAATTTTTGAAAAAGTTATAGCATTTTGAAAACAAAAACAGTGTTTTTTTTTTTTAAATTCAAAATTTTTTTGATTTGGATGAAAAAATTTGAAAAAATTCTGAAAAACGTCTTTCGTAAGCTAGAAAAAGAAGAAAAACTTTCAGCCAATTCTAAAGGGGTCGGGTTCAAAATTGGTCGAAATGGGATGGAATATCCCATATATATTTATGTATTTGTATACATATCTAAATATTTGTATGTGGTACATCCTCTTGACCAATTTCGAATGCGTTTGTATTTATGTAAGGACGTTCTAATAGAATATTCATTTGTCACTATGTAAAATATGCTCTCTCCGCAAATGCGTTCATATCATACATAAATACATATATATATTTCTTGTATACACAATATGTATATGTACACAAGTACGCACTTACATATGTACCATTGTAACATCAAAGATAGTGTCAATTGTTAACGCAATTAATTCAATCATTATTGAATCATAGAAATCGCAAGCTGAAATTCAGACGTTATGGTTGTCAGGCGGCAGTCAGGCATCAGAAATCGTACGGCTTTTGCTTGCTTGCCATTGATCATAACCCTTTGTCGCTGCTAACAGAGAAAAGGCAATCGCTATTGTTGTTATTGGTATTGCAATTGTTTGTTGTTGGTGTTGCTTGTGTGTGTTAATGCTGCTTATGATGCTCTCAATAAGCAGTGTTGTTTATGTAGCCAATGCTATATTCTACGCTCCTCAAACGATAGATAGTAATTATTACTATTATATAATGTGAAACGTGGTTGCGTATACGCAGTGTACCCACCTTCACGAATAATGAACAAAACTACGGTATTAAGTACGCATTGATGAGTTGTATGTATTTATTTTGACTAACGGGTTATGTGTACATCTATAAAAGCAGATATGTATGTGCAGTAGGATGTCCTTCTAAAAATGTAAAATCATCAGAGGAACTACAGGGTTTTTGTTTAGAAAACTAAAATGCAAATTAACTAGTGCAAAGGTACCAGAGGCAACTTCACCAGAAATCAATAAGAGACGAAGCTCTGTAACAACCGCTACCGAGAAGTTATTGTTTTATTATCAGCTTATTATCGATAGCTCATTAATATCGTCGAGGTATCGGTTTGTTACAGCCGAGACATCGGCTTCTTATTGGTTTTAAACAACATGTTCCTGTCGAATTACAGATGTGTCATCGATTTTATGGTGAAGTTTTATCGGTATTTGTTTCATAATAAATCGGTAAGCCACCTATAACAAATCAATAACACTTCAATAACAACACGGTAACACTCTGATTAAAAGTCGATATCTTTTCGATATAAAATTGATAACTCTTCGATAAAAAGTCGATAACGCACCGATAACAAATTGGTCATATTCCGAAAACATGTCCACATTTGTTCTATATTAAGTCGATAACTTTTTCCTAACTTATCGCTAGATAATCTAAGGCTTTTCGGTGCTAATTTTTTAATTTTCTGTAATATATCGGTAACTTTTTGAAAATATTTCTACAGTTTTTTAAATACGTATCGACAACATTTCTATAGGCAATCGGTAAATTTGCGATAAAAAATCGATTTTCAATTTTCGATAAAAACTCAGTAGCCCAACGATAACATTTGTTATCGATAAAAAATATACAACACTTCGATAACTAATCGATAGCTTGTCTATACTTCGCCGATAACACACCTATAGCAAAGCGATACTACAGCGATCACAATCTATTCACACTTGCCTAACAAATTTATAAAATGCCGTCTGCTCTCGGCTTCCTTTTCTTATCTTTCGTTTCCTCCCCCTCCTTTTCTGTTCCCACATTATACTTAAGTGTAGTGACTACAACTACGCTTACATTCTGGATTCCCCCATGCAACAAGCCAATACCACACAATACGCTTGCACTTTTATTCTACATTCCCTTATAGATATGGGAGTCTAAAAACTCAGCTTACGCTTACATTCTTCATTCCTCCACACCGTAAGCAAAGATGTCAGGAATTTCAGTTTTATGAAACCCAGCTAATAAATTTTCCAGTGAAAATTCTGGGACCGAAATCATTTTAGATCTACAGTATTTTAAGGAAAGCTGCTCAGAATGGGCCATAGAATATTTTCCTCGCATGCGATTTTTGCGTTGAAAGTACCGGTATAATGTGCATGCCTTCCAATGAATGTCGCTTAATGCTTGCCGATGTTTTGTCAACTTGTCAACTTGTCAAGTTGAACGTTATTTATTTTCTGACAAAAAAATGTGTCTTAAAGAGTCCAGCAACGGACCACTGAAGAAGCATAAAAGCATTGCTATCAACATTTCCCTTAAGATTCAACCCATGTTGGGCATAGTGGTCTCTCTAATCGGCAATTTTTTGACAAGCCGTGCTTTTTTCCAGGCGTGGACTGCTAAGTGGCTAACTTAGCCTGGTGCGGAAAATGTAATTGCTCTTTTTGGTAAACGTATTGGTAATGCGGCCACCTTAGTGTGATGGTAGCGTATGCCCTGGGTTCGCACCCCGGGCAAAGCAACATCAAAATTTCAGAAATAAAGTTTTTCAATTAGAAGAAAATTTTTCTAAGCGGGTTCGCCCCTCCGAGTGTATTTATGAAAAGCTCTCAGTGAAAACTCATCTGCCTTGCAGATGCCGTTCGGAGTCGGCATAAAACATGTCGGTCCCGTCCGGCCAATTTGTAGGGAAAATCAAGAGGAGCACGACGCAAATTGGAAGAGAAGCTCGGCCTTCGATCTCCTCGGAGGTTATCGCGCCTTACATTTTTATTTTTTATTGGTAGTCTCCCATGTTGTTGATCTTTCCGACGGGGTAAAAGTAAACATTATTTCGGAAGGATTTTCCGTCATCTATTTTAATGGTTTGGGAAAGTCGTTTTGAGGGCCATATCCGTCTTCTGTTTTGAATTACCTTCCGTCTGCATTTATGATTTGCTCTGTTTTGGTATTAGCCTTTTGATCATCATCGCCTTGGTTTTTAAACATCCATCCTCGTTCTTGTCATGAGTTTCTCTGTAAGTTTATCTTTGTCCCACGTACCATTGTCTCCATTTTCATATTTGTCTACGCCTTAGTCCCGAGACAAAGACGAAGCTACACAAAATTAGTCCCAAGTATCTGAAATAGTTCTAAAATATCGACGCCATAGAGGCTTAAACCGTGTCAATTCCAATTACGAAAAGAAAAAGTTTTCAAATAATCCCAAACTTGTCCTTATAATTGTATTGAAATGGTCCGCAGGATCCCGAACACAATGCCAAAACTGCTCAATATAGCCCAGAAATTATCACGCAATTATCCTAAAAACAACTCTAAAATGTTCGCGAAGCAATCCCGAAGTAATATCGAAATGATCCCGTAGTGCCGCGCAAGTTATATAAAAATGATCATAAAATTATTCAGAAATATCCCTGAAAAGATTCCGAAAATCTTTAATTATTTATTAACAAGAAATCGGCTTTGCCCACAAAATATTTATATAAACAAATAAAAATTCAAAAATCGATATCTTCACTTCTCTTCGAAATCTCAAAGTATTTCTATGAGGACAAAAAAGTTTCAAAATTTAAAAATTACGACCTGCAAAGAGTAATGAAACAAGTTTTTAACATGCTGTTGTTGTAGCGCTAAATACACTTCCCGACCATCTCGGTAACGATTTAATATAGCCGCATTGAACCTTCAGCCATTTCTTTGGAAAAGTCCCGGAGGGGAAATTCTCAACAGAAAAGTCCCAACAGTAGCATTAATGTCATCCAGAGATAGTAGCGAAATGCTCGGTTTGCCGAATTTCGCATGTTCTAGGTCAAATCGCCCTGGGGCCCGGAAGGTTTTTGGGGGCCCGGCAAGGCAAAGCAGTATTGACAGTACTCTAACTATGATTTCATAGATACATACATATTTTGTTGCTACAAAAAATTGTTTTAAAATTGACAATCACTTAACTAAAATCATAAGCATCCGATGAAATACTATGGGGTATAGTCATAGTCGAAATAAAATGTGATTTTAAGTTAGATAAACATTTTTGACACAATTTTATAAGCGCTGTCTATCAAAAATGCTTAAACTAACTTAAAACCACATTTTATTTCGACTTCCCAACGACGTAAGTGGTCGCCATTTCTTTCAAATCATAGTCCATACTAGTCTAAAAAAACGGAGAAAAAGTAAAGCGTGAATGATTGGCTCGTTTGGAGTGCCACAAAAGAAGCGCTTTTTTGTTTTCCATGCCGGCTTTTCAGCAAAATTTCCTAAAATACCCGATCAGCTTTGACAAAGTCTTCAGGTTATTCTAAAGAAAAAGGTTGGAAGAGGTTACACGATAAAATTCCTGAACATGAAAATAGTCAAAATCATAAAACTTGCTATATAGAGTGGCGCCAATATGAAATGAATATTCGAAATGCAAGTTCAGTTGATTTTCTCTTAGCGGAAACCCTTAAAAATGAAGCAGCTCGCTGGAGAGATACTTCGCAGAATTCTTGATGTTGTTTTATTTCTTGGAGAAAAAGGATTGGCATTTAGAGGGGATAACTCATTGATCGGAAATCCAAAAAACTGAAACTTTCTTGGTATTTTGGAACTGATCAGCAATTATGACCCCCTATTGCATGAACATTTGGAGAAGGTGAGGGAATCTCAAACGAAAAAGAATCGTCTCCAAACACATTATTTGTCGAATGGAATACAAAATTAGTTTATAGAAATCTGTGCAATTCAAGTAATTAGAAAGATAGAAGGCGAGAGAAAGTCCATCAAGTATTACACAGTAATAGTGGATGCAAGCCCTGATTCGGCGCATATTGAGCAGACTGTTTTTATATTGCGTTATGTTTTATTATACAGGGACTCCTTAGAGTTTGTCGATTGTAACGCAAAAACAGGAGAAGCTATCGCTGAGGTGATTCGCAGCACTCTTAAAAAGCACAATATTCCACTGGATGACTGCCGTGGGCAAGGATATGATAAGGGCAGTAATATGAGAGGTCATTACAAAGGAGCGCAGAGTAGTATTCTGAGAAATAACTCTCTGGCAATATTTGCACAATGTGCTTGTCATAGTTTAAATTTATGTGGAGTGAAAGCTGCTGAATGTTGTGCAGAAGTCATCACATTTTTCGGTATTATGCAGAATTTTTATAATATCTTTAGCGCAAGTTGCACAGCATGTCACAAACACGATGGTCTGCTCGTGTGGATAGTGTGAAACCGTTCGCAACTCACATTCCCCAAATATTGAAAGCTATTTATGAAATCAAGCTTTTGAATCTGAGTTCAGAAACAGTAACGGATTTGAAAGGTATTGAAGCATATATGGGGAAATTTGAGTTTATCATCTTTGCCTCCATTTGGCTCAAAGTGTTGACGGTAATCAACCATCGAAATCTAGTACTGCAAGCTAGAAATGCAACACTGGACGTGGAAACAGAAAATATACGAAGCCTGATTGATGAGTTGAAGAAGTTCAGGGATCAATGGTCGATCATACTTCAAGAATGTAAGGTTCTGGCAGGGAGTATAGGAGTTGTGAATACCTTCGCAGAGAAAAGAAGGAAGATAAAAAGCGCCAGTACGATGAATTACCTGGCGAATCACCTGAGTGTGATTCCGAAACTCAATTCAAACAGCAAGTTTTTTACGTTCTTTTGGACTGCCTGATTGGTAACATGACAAGACGTTTCGAAGCCGTAAATGACATTGCGATTAAATTTAGTTTTTTGTGGAAGTATCAGCATCTGACGGAAGAAGAGCTCAGAGAAAAGGCAGCGACATTCAGCACGATTTATGGTATCGATAATTCTGCGGATCTAATAGATGAAATCATTCATCCCAAGGCCATCTACTTAGCAAATTTCGGATGTGATTCGCTGCTACCATTTCAACTTCTGAACAAATTTCATGACTTGAAGATGGAAGTATTATTTCCGCACATCTGCATAGCTTTAAGAATATTTTGCACACTTCCAGTCAGTGTGGTTGAAGGGGAGCGTTCTTTTAGTATATTGTCTCGCGTAAATCATTTTTTACGTTCTACTATGAGCCCAAATCGCTTGACAAGCCGTGGAACGTTAGCGTTGCAGTCCAGCCTTGCTCGCAGCATTAGTTTTGAATCGGTAATTTTCATATTTGCAGACCAAAAAGCACGGAAGGTTTTCTTGGCTGATTCAAGCTCTTAAAATGTACATATTTAGAAAAAGTGAATGTAAACAAATTAAACAATGAAATATAACATTTCATTTATGTAAGTGCTCCAGTAAATCTTATTTTATATGAAATAAAACCGACGATGTGAATTGAAAAATGTATGTATGTTATGTTATTTTTATACTCAGTTGCGCAGAGCTCACAGAGTATATTAAGGTTGATTGGATAACGGTTGGTTGTACATATATAAAGGAATCGAGATAGATATAGACTTCCATATATCAAAATAATCAGGATCGAAAAAAAATTTGATTGAGCCATGTCCGTCCGTCCGTTAACACGATAACTTGAGTAAATTTCGAGGTATCTTGATGAAATTTGGTATGTAGGTTCCTGAGCACTCATCTCAGATCGGTATTTAAAATGAACGATATCGGACTATAACCACGGCCACTTTTTCGATATCGAAAATTTCGAAAAACCGAAAAAGTGCGAAAATTCATTACAAAAGACAGATAAAGCGACGAAACTTGGTAGATGAGTTGAACTTACGACGCCGAATAGAAAATTAGTAAAATTTTGGACAATGGGCGTGGCACCGCCCACTTTTAAAAGAAGGTAATTTAAAATTTTGCAAGCTGTAATTTGGCAGTCGTTGAAGATATCATGATTAAATTGGCAGGAACGTTACTCTTATTACTATATGTACGCTTAATAAAAATTAGCAAAATCGTAGAAGGACCACGCCCACTTTTAAAAAAAAATTTTTTTAAAGTAAAATTTTAACAAAAATTTTAATACCTTTACAGTATATAAGTAAATTATGTCAACATTCAACCCCAGTAATGATATGGTGCAACAAAATGCAAAACTAAAAGAAAATTTCAAAATGGGCGTGGCTCCGTCCTTTTTCATTCAATTTGTCTAGGATACTTTTAACGCCATAAGTCGAACAAAAATTAACCAATCCTTTTGAAATTTGGTAGGGGCATATATTTTATGACGCTAACTGTTTTCTGTGAAAATGGGCGAAATCGGTTGATGCCACGCCCAGTTTTTATACACAGTCGTCCGTCTGTCCTTCCGCATGGCCGTTAACACGATAACTTGAGCAAAAATCGACATATCTTTAATGAACTTAGTTCACGTGCTTACTTGAACTCACTTTATCTTGGCATGAAAAATGAACGAAATCCGACTATGACCACGCCCACTTTTTCGATATCGAAAATTACGAAAAATGAAAAAGTGCCATAATTCTATACCAAATACGAAAAAAGGGATGAAACATGGTAAGGTAATCGGATTGTTTTATTGACGCGAAATATAACTTTAGAAAAAACTTTATAAAATGGTTGTGACACCCACCATATTAAGTAGAAGAAAATGAAAAAGTTCTGCAGGGCGAAATAAAAAACTTTTAAAATCTTGGCAGGTACTACATATATAAATAAATTAGCGGTATCCAACAGATGATGTTCTGGGTCACCCTGGTCCACATTTTGGTCGATATCTGGAAAACGCCTTCATATATACAACTACCACCACTCCCTTTTAAAACTCTCATTAATATTTTTAATTTGATACCCATATCGTACAAACTCATTCCAGAGTCACCCCTGGTCCACCTTTATGGCGATATCTCGAAAAGGCGTCCACCTATAGAACTAAGGCCCACGCCCTTTTAAAATACTCGTTAACACCTTTCATTTGATACCCATATTGTACAAACAAAGTCTAGAGTCACCCCTGGTTCACCTTTATTGCGATACCTCGAAAAGGCGTCCACCTATAGAACTAAGGCCCACTCCCTTTTAAACTACTCATTAACTCCTTTCGTTTGATACCCATATTGCACAAACGAATTCTAGAGTCGCCCCTGGCCCACCTTTATGGCGATATCTCGAAACGGCGTCCACCTATGGAACTTAGGATTACTCCCTTTTAAAAAACTCATTAACACCTTTCGTTTGATACCCATATTGCACAAACGAATTCTAGAGTCGCCCCTGGCCCACCTTTATGGCGATATCTCGAAACGGCGTCCACCTATGGAACTGAGGATTACTCCCTTTTAAAATACCCATTAACACCTTTCATTTGATACCCATATCGTACAAACGCATTCTAGAGTCACCCCTTGTCCGCCTTTATGGCGATATCTCGAAAAGGCGACCACCTATACAACAACCACCACTCCCTTTTAAAACCCTCATTAATACCTTTAATTTGATATCCATATCGTACAAACACATTCTAGAGTCACCCCTGGTCCACCTTTATGGCGATATCTCGAAACGGCGTCCACCTATGGAACTTAGGATTACTCCCTTTTAAAAAACTCATTAAAACCTTTCTTTTGATACCCATATTGTACAAACAAATTCTAGGGTCACCCCTGCTCCACCTTTATGGCGATATCTCGAAACGGAGTCCACCTATGGAACTAAGGATTACTCCGTTTTAAAGTACTCATTAACACCTTTCATTTGATACCCATATCGTACAAACAAAGTCTAGAGTCACCCCTGGTTCACCTTTATTGCGATACTTCGAAAAGGCGTCCACCTATAGAACTAAGGCCCACTCCCTTTTAAACTACTCATTAACTCCTTTCGTTTGATACCCATATTGCACAAACGAATTCTAGGGTCACCCCTGGCCCACCTTTATGGCGATATCTCGAAACGGCGTCCACCTATGGAACTAAGGATTACTCCCTTTTAAAATACTCATTAACACCTTTCTTTTGATACCCATATTGTACAAACAAATTCTAGAGTCACCCCTGCTCCACCTTTATGGCGATATCTCGAAACGGCGTCCACCTATGGAACTAAGGATTACTCCCTTTTGAAATACTCATTAACACCTTTCTTTTGTTACGCATATCGTACAAACACATTCTAGAGTAACCCCTGGTCCACCTTTATGGCGATATTTCGAAAGGGGGTCACCTATAGAACTAAGGCCCACTCCCTTTTAAAATACTCATTAACGCCTTTCGTTTGATGCCCATATTGTACAAACAAATTCTAGGGTCACCCCTGGTCCACCTTTGTGGCGATATCTCGAAACGGCGTCCACCTATGGGACTAAGGATTACTCCCTTTTAAAATACTCATTAACACCTTTCTTTTGTTACCCATATCGTACAAACACTTTCTAGAGTCACCCCTGGTCCACCTTTATGGCTATATCCCTAAATGGCGTCCACCTATAGAACTATGGTCCACTCCCTCATAAAATACTCTTTAATGCCTTTCATTTGATACACATGTCATACAAACACATTCCATGGTTACCCTTGGTTCATTTTCCTACATGGTTATTTTCTCTTATGTTGTCACCATAGCTCTCAACTGAGTATGTAAGGTTCGGTTACACCCGAAATTAACCTTCTTTACTTGTTTTTACTGGATTGAGTTTATTCTTTAGGGCGCCCTTAAACGCGAACTGTCCCAGGGGCCCGGCTCGGCTCTCTGGGGCCCTGATCACAAGGCGGTGGTTTTGGCACCGCTTACTAGTGTGGTCCTTGTAAATGAATAAACAATTTTATCCACCTCTCCAAAATGGTCAAACATCTATTTGTAGATATTAGCCATACTACTTCGTCCGTATGGTTTTTGAAGCACACATTCAGACCATGGTTGAAAAAACGTTTATTTATAGAGCCGCCCTCCTAGTATATGACGCTATACAACTCCATACCGTTGGTATAATATGCCTTTCCTTTCCTATGCCCTTTTCAAACATGACTACCTTAACAAACGAGGATATTGATTATACCTAGAACAAAAAATATATCACATTCCCTACAAAGATATCATATCCTTGCATGTTTATTTTTATTTGGCACTCATACACTCACTCGCTTTACCAATGACACTTGCAAATTAAAATTCAATATTAACGAAAATGGAATAATTTAATTCTTTTCACATTTCCATAATCGCACAAATGCTGACTTCATAAAAATTAAACTTCGATTTAATAATAATGACCAATATGACAGCAAATTGGTTGAGTTGAAACGGCAGCTGGAGCCATGGATGGTGATTTTGATATGCCAATGCGTATGTAGCACATTGTTGTTGTTGGTATTTTTGTAGTTCTTGTTGTTGTTCCTGCCGCTGTTCTGTAATTGCTGTTGTGATTGTTCCGTGTATGTGTAGGTGTGTGTGTGTGTGCGTATGCCACATTTCGACACTGACACAAAGTGGCTGTAAAAATGCCACTCAGCTGACCAATAAAAACAACAAAAGCATTTTACATGGCGGCGTGTGGATTTAAATAAGAAGGAAAACAGTAAAATGTCCCAGCTTAGCAGCAGAAGCAGAGCAGCAGCAGCAGCAGCAGCAAGCTTGATATCCTTGTACGTAAAATATTTTTTAATTTGTCCAATAGCATTGAAAATAATAAAATATCAAAACAAAAACAGCAACAACAATAAAAATGTTCATAAAAACAACAACAACAATAGCAATAATAACAACACTTTCAATATCTACCGTGAAATAAGTGAAAACAAATGCGGTAACTAGCAAGAGCAACAACAAGTACAACGACAACAACAATATTTGCGGTTGTCAGACAATTCAACCGCAATATAAGGCAATTAAACATTTTAACTTTGTTCCTCTGCCGTCCTTGCAATCCCTGCGGCGCACAACGACGCTAGCGATATTATAACGATATCTTTGATGCGACCCTTCCTAGCGCATACATGCTCTTGCTTAAGCGAACATATGCTATGACCATTGAAAAGTTTATGGCTGTGAACTTCGATTAAGCTTGTGAAAGTGTTCGATAAGTGGTCGGAGAGCAGTCCGTTTTGGACCAGTAACAGAAGATGTATGTATCGGAACGTAATGGCTGGATATGAAGATAAAATTCATGGATGTTAAGATAAGGTCCCAAGATAAGACTTGATGAGCCACTTATTTAGCGTGATTTTTGTTCATCAAGAAAGGATTTTACTTTTCAATGCCTACTCAGTTCAAAGTAGTACTTGTAGCTTTTAAAGCTAGATCCTAGATAGCCGAAGTCCTTCACAGACTCGAATGTATATTTTCCCCATTAATTTTATATTGTAATTTTGTGTTTTTTATACTCAGTTGAGCAAAGCTCACAGAGTGTGATAACTTTGATTGGATAACGGTTGGTTGTACAGGTATAAGGAATCGAGATAGATATAGAGAAAAACACGATAACTTGAGTAAATTTTGAGGTATCTTGATGAAATCTGGTATGTAGGTTCCTGAGCACTCATCTCAGATCGCTATTTAAAATGACCGAAATGGACCTATAACCACGCCCACTTCTTCGATATCGAAAATTTCGAAAAACACAAAAAGTGCGATAATTCATTACCAAAGACGGATAAAGCCACGAAACTTGGTAGGTTAGTTGAACTTTTGACGCAGAATGGGAAATTAGTAAAATTTTGGACAATGGGCGTGGCACCGCCCACTTTTAAAAGAAGGTAATTTAAAAGTTTTGCAAGCTGTAATTTGACAGTCGTTGAAGATATTATGATGAAATTTGGCAGGAACGTTACCCTTATTACTATATGTATGCTTAATAAAAATTAAGAAAATCGGAGAACGACCACGCCCACTTTAAAAAAAAAGTTTTAAAGTCAGATTTAACCAAAAAATTTAATATCTTTACAGTATATGAGTTTATGTCAACATTCAATTCCAGTAATGATATGGTGCAACAAAATACAAAAATAAAAGAAAATTCCAAAATTGGCGTGGCCCAGTCCTTTTTCATTTAATTTTTTTAGGATACTTTTAATGCCATAAGTCGAACAAAAATTCACCAATCCTTGTGAAATTTGGTAGGGGCTAAGATTCTAGGGCGATAACTGTTTTCTGTGAAAAAGGGCGGAATCGGTTGAAGCCACGGACAGTTTTTATAGACAGTCCACCGTCTGTCCTTCCGCTCGGCCGTTAACACGATAACTTGAGCAAAAATCGATATATCTTTACTAAACTTAGTTCACGTACTTACCTGAACTCACTTTGTATTGGTATAAAAAATGGCCGAAATCCGACTATGACCACGCCCACTTTTTCGATTTCGAAAATTACGAAAAATTAAAAAAATACCATAATTCTATACCAAATACGAAAAAAGGGATGAAACATGGTAATTGGATTGGTTTATTGACGCAAAATATAACTTTAGAAAAAAACTTTGTAAAGGGGGTGTGACACCTACCATATTAAGTAGAAGAAAATGAAAAAGTTTGGCAGGGTGAAATCAAAAGCCCTTGGAATCATGGCAGGAATACTGTTCGTTGTATTACATATAAAAATAAATTACCGGTACCCGACAGATGATGTTCTATTATGATGATACCGATATCGTACAAACAAATTCTAGAGTCACCCCTAGTCCACTTTTATGGCGATATCTCGAAAAGGCTTCCACCTATAGAACTAAGGCCCGCTACCTTTTAAAATACTCATTTGATACCCATATCGCACAAACAAATTCTAGAGTCACCCCTGGTCCACCTTTATGGCTTTATCTCGAAAAGGCGTCCACCTATAGAACTAAGGCCCGCTATCTTTTAAAATACTCATTTGATACCCAATCATTTGATACCCATATATTAAAATACTCATTAACACCTTTCATTTGATACCCATATCGTACAAACAAATTCTATAGTCACCCCTGGTCCACCTTTATGGCGATATCTCGAAAAGGCGTCCACCTATAGAACTAAGGCCCGCTACCTTTTAAAATACTCATTTGATACCCATATCGCACAAACAAATTCTAGAGTCACCCCTGGTCCACCTTTATGGCTTTATCTCGAGAAGGCGTCCGCCTATAGAACTAAGGCCCACTACCTTTTAAAATACTCATTTACACCTTTCATTTGATACCCATATCGTACAAACAAATTCTAGAGTCAGCCCTGGTCCACCTTTATGGCGATATCCCTAAATGGCGTCCACCTATAGAACTATGGCCCACTCCCTCTTAAAATACTCTTTAATACCTTCCATTTGATACACATGTCATACAAACACATTCCAGGGTTACCCTAGGTTCATTTTCCTACATGGTGATTTTCCCATATTTTGTCTCCATAGCTCTCAGCTGAGTATGTAATGTTCGGTTACACCCGAACTTAGCCTTCCTTACTTGTTTGTAATGTAAACGGATCATATGGCACAGCAATATTCGCCGAGTGAAAGCATATGCTTACCTGCATATTCCTACATCCATATGGAAACGCTAACAATTATATTCATTTTCAAAATTTCAATGGAAAATGCAGCAACAAGTTAAGCGATTTTATAGTAAAGATGTTGCCTGCGACGAGCAATGCCAATGGCAGTTCAAACGCATGGACACTGTCCATTGGACAGTGTAGGCGAAGTTGGTTATATTTTTTTCTCGGTTGTTTGTGGTAAAAAACTTTTTTTTTTTTTAAGTAATAATATACAAATATAATAGGACACTTAAGTCATGCAACGCTGGAGAATACAAATCCATATATGCAATCATACAAACATATATACGCAATCAAATCAGGGGCCTTCATAAGTACTAGACGTGGCCAATACATTAAGTTTTTTCTCATTTGAATAATCACAGATACTTTGAGTTTAATTCAGATCGACTTAGACGTGGTTTACCTGTACATTTGTTTCTCATTCGCATTACTTTATGCGCAATACAAATTTTGGCCTCTTATGGGAACCTATACTTATTCGTAATCTAATACTTATGGCGGGCTCTGTATATTGCACATACATATAGCAACAATTGTGCGTTAAATACGAATATTGAACAGAGACAACGACAATATGTGACTTAAAGTATTTTGCCGCAAAATGTTGATTTTATTATTATTATTGTTGTTGTAGTTTTGTATTCTTGCTGCTCATATTGGCTTTACAACCGCACATCGAGCTGCTGCAGCAGCAGCATGGCGCGTTACTGATTGCCGCAATAATAATCAAATAATGTGTTTACTGAAAACATTTTTTACAATTTTTAACGGCAAATGGATTTTCGAGTGTGAAATACTTCAGTATGTAAATATTTATATATTCATATGGTTCTGGTTACATAACTACATACATACGCACCTACATATTTACATATATTTTTTACATTTAATAGTAAATGTTGCACGTGTCGGTCTATTTGTATGTATATTATATAAATGGTTTACTTATTTTCATTTGTAAGTGAGTATTGCCCTTAAGGACTAAAATAAATGTATATAAAAACATAAAAATAAATACCAAAGCTATTAATTTGTCGTTCAGAATCCATGCATCTACAATTCGATTAGCATTATTAATCGTTAGTCACGTTGTTTTATTTGGTTTTGATGATTTATAGTTTTATTAATTGTTATTTGATATATTTTAAAAAAATAAATAAAAATGATCAGCATAATTTTCAACTGACAAATTGATTGCAAGTGGAAAACTATTGTTTAACTAAATATAAGTGAATAGTTATTTGTATTCAAAGACTAATCGTTAATTATATTTATTGACTATTAGCTGGATCTAGGTCATAATCTTTAAATATTTAAATCGTTAGTCTCCTTAATTCATTTTGTATGCAAGAATACCAATTTAAATTTGTCCATGAGTTAGCAATCAATAATTGATTATTTCAAAAAATTCAACTAAATAGTTAAATTAAGCAGTTTGATCTTCACCTTAAAACGTATCATATATTAAAAAACAATAAATAAACGACCACCGTGGTGTGATGGTAGCGTGCTCCGCCTACCACACCGTATGCCCTGGGTTCAAACCCCGGGCAAAGCAACATCAAAATTTTAGAAATAAGATTTTTCAATTAGAAGAAAATTTTTCTAAGCGGAGTCGCCCCTCGGCAGTGTTTGGCAAGCGCTCCGGGTGTATTTCTGCCATGAAAAGCTCTCAGTGAAAACTCATCTGCCTTTCAGATGCCGTTCGGAGCCGGCATAAAGCATGTAGGTCCCGTCCGGCCAATTTGTAGGGAAAATCAAGAGGAGCACGACGCAAATTGGAAGAGAAGCTCGGCCTTAGATCTCTTCGGAGGTTATCGCGCCTTACATGAAATAAACTAAAAATAATTGAGTTTTTAAAAACAATCAAACAATTTAAAATAACAAAATATATTGTGAGTGTTTAGCTTATATTTAATCAGTTGTTCATCTATACATTAATACGCTAACAAAATTTCAATACAATCAATTGACAGGCTGTTTCGCATACTTACCATACGTAAAATCATATAAAAGTTATATGAATCGATTCGTATGGATCAGCCGCAGTGCATAGGCCTATTTTTGTTAACTAATATTACTCTATTTGTTTATAATTAATAAAAAAAAGTTTTTTGTAAATTTGAATAATCACCCCAAATATCTAATTTTGTTGTCGTGCACAAAAGCGCGCCATCTGTAGGACCAAGTGTGTAAGTGCTCTAAAACACATAACAACATATCATGTAACCCCACCGAATTCGAAAAGCGAGTATAAAATGTTTGACCTACACACATATGCGTACGAGCCAGACGGTGAAAGAATTAAACATGGTTTCCCATTATTGCCACTTACCTATAGTGGCATCTACCAAAATCCTAAAAAATTGTTCCAAAATAATGTGCAGCGTACAAAAAAATCTTAAATAGAATTAATATTTGAACGGCCCAATTTTTGTGGTAAATTTCACTTACACGTAAATGCATAGGTCTTTATTCTTACATAGGTCAGATCCTTTGTTTTTTATTTTAGGTGCTTGCAAAAAAACATGAAGTCACAAATATTGGGTTAATTTTTGTTGAAATTAACTAAATTTATTTAATGTCAAATTTGCCCGAAAATGTTTTTTGCATTTGCAGATTTAATCCTCATTTTAGATAAAGTACGTCTTATAATGAACAAAAAAAATAAATTTGCTACAAAATAACATTAAATTTTTTATATTGTCTTTTATGCTAATTTATTTTATATTCTTTTATTTCAACTTAGTTTATTATTATTTAAATGCACCTTGACACCTTGACACCTTGAAAAATTTCACGCTGTATATTAAACGAAAAAAACGTGCCAAAAACGTTTCTGATTTTAGGTCAAAACGGCAACCGGTATTATAGCTGCCGTATTGCATAGGCAGTATATTACCGACTATATTTATTATTATGCTAACTTTGTTGGATTATATGCCTATTAATCGGATGCTTAGATCCCAGAACCCTAATTTGTTTATGTCGCTTAAAGTTACGAAATCAATTTTATTTTAGTAAATATGTTTGCGTGAATAACTTCAATCTTTTTGTTTGTTTTTCTTTTATTTCTAATTTATTCTGCTTTGTTATATCTTAGTATTATATCGTTCACAGACGATATTTTATGGTGTATATGGTCATATAAATTCATGAAATTAATATTCATGAATGAATATTCACAATGATGACATTAAACCCGGAAAAAAATTCTAAGAGCACTTATTTCGATTTTATATGGAAATGTTTATTCACTTCACTTAATTTTTTCGCACTTTAAGTACTATATTTTTTTCTTTCATTTAAAATTTGTTTAGTAAACTCTGCCTTCTTTCTCATTACATATTTTTTTATATTTTTATTTTATTTTTTATGAAGGTATCCTCTATTTTATTCGAAATTTTAGTTTTGTGTCACACTTGCATATGTATTTGTACAAAATTCAACTCGGTAAAACGCCAATTGCATACCTAACGCGTGGTGTGAAATAGGCTAAATTTCTTTAGCACATTTCTTCGTTTTTAACTAAAAGATAAGTAAATGGGCGATATATGTATATGGGTGATATACGCCTACTGGGGAACCGAGTATCCAAAACTAACTTCGGTAACGCGCCAACGGGGACCTCCCGGGTGTTGTGGAAAAAGATACTTTTCAATTCAATTGCAAGTAATTTCACCATAACTGTATGTAAATTTCATTTGATTTTACATATTTTTATATTTTTAATTAAGGAGCTCCATACCAAAACGTTATAATTACATTTGCAAAGTTTGTAGAAAATTTAAGAATATACCATCAAAAAGTACAACGTCTTAGATCAAATTCAAAATTTTAATGAAAAATTTAAGTAAGTTAGACCAGTTTTCTATATTTCCACTTACTGCTTAACTATTAACGCAATATTGCACTTCCCCCAACACTGGATGCATAGACTGAGTTGAAAAAATACAAGCTGGTCGAATTTCGACCACAGGCGATACTAGTTTTAATTAATATAAATACTTCTATTGTATTTTTTTTGTATTTATTAGGCAATTCATCCCAGCACAACAATTTGGCAAAAATTATTTTATAGTGCTAGTCGGTAAAAGACATAAAATAGGAACAATTTAAACTTGAAACTTAAAGCTAATGACTATGGCTAAGAAAAGGTTACAATAAATAATATATTTAATAAATAGTAAATAAATAAAATAAACGAATGATAGAGTACATTTGCTTAGAAGAAATCAGTATTTTAATTGTCTAGGTTATTATAGAAACTTGTTAATTCTTTATTGAAGAGCAGAGCATTGCTTATAAGCCTAAGTCTAGAAGGGAGTGAGTTCCAAAGACGTATGGAAGTAATGAAGAACTGGCGATCAGATATTAGCATACGATGTCTGAAGTGGGTAAGGAGAACAGAACTAGACGACTGAAGAAAATTTAGCATCCGATACAGATAGTCAGGTTCCTTCATATATATTAATTTATGTAGCGTAGTGAGCGTTTTAAGTTTAATAAGGTTATCGAAAGAAATGTTTAGCAACCTGTAAGCATGATGAGAGACGTGGTCAAGTCTTTTCAACCCATAGACGTATCTAGCAATGTTGTTATAAACAACATTAAGTTTCCTATTACATACATAGTCACAATTAGAGTAAACCTCACAACCATAAAGGAGCGTAGGTATTAAGTACGCTTTTGCTATTAGTAGACGAATATGTAACGGAGTAAAATATTGTGTAAGCCAGAGTGTACGAAGCATCCCATACACTTTTCCCACTGTGCGGAAGATGTGATCTTTCCATGTCAAGGTTTTGTTAAAAACTACACCTAGATTTTTTGCCGTGTCAACGTATTCTATAATAGTGTTGTCTAAAATTAAATTTTCCATTCCACTTTTATCTAGTGACCTTCTATGAATGACTATACATTTCGACTTCTTAGGGTTAAGACATAAGCCGTTCATAGAAGCCCACGTACCAATTTGACATAAATCGTAATTTAAGTTATTAATACATGAACTGGTACGATCACTAGGACAGCACATATACAATTGTACGTCGTCAGCATAAATGTGAATATTACAATACTTGAGAACACCAGGCAAATCGTTTATATACAAAACAAATAACAGGGGGCCAAGGATTGAGCCTTGCGGGACTCCTCTTAAAACACTGACGAAGTCAGACTTTCTGCTACCAACACTTACTCCCTGAGTTCGGTCGGCCAAATACGATCTGATTAGGGCTGTTGCACAGTTGGAGAAATTAAATAAGTTGTCCAGCTTCTTGCAGTATGTGGTTGACCGAGTCAAACGCTTTTGAATGGTCGAGAAGAGTCAGGAAAGCAGTAAAATTTTTGTCAACTTGTTCTCGAATATCTTCTATCACCGATAGGAGCGTCGTTTTACAGCTACGATTTGACCTGAATCCAGACTGTGAATCTGTGAGAAGGTTATTATCCTGCACATAAGTATTTATCTGGCAGTGCAAAATTTGTTCGACGACCTTGGAAAGGAAAGGCAGAATAGCTATAGGTCTATACTCCTTGTTTGCTTGGGGATTGGGATTACCTTAGCAACTTTCCAACATTTGGGAAATACACAGGACGTCAGCACAGAGTTAACCAAGTAGGTTAAGTGAGGAAGGATTTTAGGAAGAATTATTTTTAAAAATTTCGGACATATACCATCAAACCCCAAAGCATTAGACTTTACTGAAAGAATGGCTTGAACGACATCACAATCATCGACACTAGCAAACTTAAGAGGACCAAATTCAACATTAGCGCGAATACAATAATTGTCAGCACATATATTGTCAGTTGAGATTGGCAGATTTACAAAATTTATATTTATCTCGTTAATGTCTAGATCAGGGAAGACAGAAATATCGCATTTGGATTTTCCGATTCCAATATGTTTAATCGACTTCCAGGCTTCCTTCGAACTCAAAGCAGCACTAAACTTGTTATTATAAAATCTCTGCTTAGCTGACCTAATGGCTTTATTTGCAGCGATCCTAGCTGCTTTGAAGCAGTTGTGAGCCTCCAGGGTTTTGTATCTTTTCCATCGTGAGTAAGCAAGGTTACGCTGGTGAATTAAGTATTTTAGATTGGCACTAAACCAAGGGGTATTATTGTGTGTAGCAGCCTTGAGTTTCACTGGCACATGGTTGTCGAAAAGCCTAATAATATGGTTCTGTAGGAGTGATGGCTGATCATCGACCGATCAAGCTCCATTCGACCGACTCCACCGCTGCATTAAGGGAACTGTAATCTATGCTTGCTTTGAAAAGCAAGATGCCGACAATTGATCGTAGTGGAGCAATTTCAGGGGATCATTCACAAAACATAAATCCAGCAAAGAAGAATTTGAGTCAGTAAAGTGTGTAGGTGAAGTTAAATTGGTGGGAAAAAGTCCAAGAGACTCCATACTTAGCTTTAGAGTTGAGTCGACGAGAAGGTTGGAGTTGAAATCCTCAGCGATGATTATATTATCATAGCTTATAAGTAGAGGCTCGAGAAATTCAATAAAGCCAGAGAAGTCAACTCCACGATTAGGTCTGTATGCACAGCCGATAAGAAGCCTTTCATTATTTACAGAGAACACGTCTACGAACACATATTCGACAGAATCGCTTGGACTAGCACTGCAGCAAAGTTTACAGGATAAACTACTTTTAACATATATAGCAACACCACCACCATGACCACGTCTATCAGCCCTGAAAAGTTGATATCCATTTAGTTGCACCAAATCATGTGTGTAACATGAAGAAAACCAGGTCTCGGAAATATATATAACATCTATATCAGAACCCTCAGATATTAATCTCAATTCATCCAGCTTTTTATATAGGCTTTGCGCATTGAGATGGATGACTTTGAGCCCTTTAGTACGTTTGCTGAATACGCGCAACAGTGTGTATGTAAGCAGTCTTTGGAACTAGACAACCTATAGTCTAGGACCATCACTATCTATGGGATAAAAAGAATGCTCTGCGATGGTTAACAATAAAGACAACATAAATGATTGTTTACAAGTATGATAGGGAGAGATAAAGGCGGAAACGAAGAGACTCAAGAACTTAAGTAATATACCATACATAGAAATTAATTTATTGATCATTATTCGTTGGCGCATCATTGGTCTCTCTATTTCATGAAATATTGATTTATATCTTTTTTTGTTAATGAACAAACAAATATTAAAAAATTATTATTATTTGATTTATTTCATAAATAAACAAAAATATGCAGCACTACTTTCGATTGAAAAATTAATTTATTAAAAATAAACTTCTAACCTTTAAAAACAAGAATTAATAGTCTGAATATATTCAATGGTAAGTCCTCTATCATTTTATATGGGTGAATAATAATTTAATTTACCGGTACTCAGCAATCACTAATTAAAATCAGTAATTTTAAAAAATAATATGAACTATTTTTGTAATTAAAACTCTAATATTTTTGTTTTTTATATATAAATCTCAAAAGTGCTATAAAACTGAAAACAATGAATAGACTAAATTTATTAGGAAATTAACAGCAAAACAATATGAAATAATCTTATCCCGTTCGTAATCTCCAAATAATCGGATGTATAAGATAAGAAATATATAGTGAACAGATGTATATACCTAAACGATTTTTAAGATAAATATAAAATAAAAAATGGTAAAAAAGGGGGGTTTTTACCTGAACGATCGGTTGTATGGGATATATACTAGATATAGCTCCGATCAAAGTGATTTTTTCAGAAAATCTTCTATTATATATTAAAATATACATCACCGAGTTTCACGTTTATACTTTCTAAATTAAGGGAGAAATGGCCAAAAATATTTCTATCTGAACGACCGGTTGTATTGGGTATAACTATATATAGCTTCGATCAAAGTGATTTTTTCAGGATATATTCTATGATATATTAGAATATATATCACCGAGTTTCACTTTTATACTTTCTAAATTGCGGCAGGAATGACCAAAATCGTCTTATCTGAATGATCGGTTGTATGGGAGATATATGTTATAGTGGTCCGATCCTACCGGATCCGACAAATGTCTAATATAATACAAAAATACATCTTTGTGCCAAATTGCATTGAGATATCTGAAAATTTTAGGGACTAGTTTGCGTTCAAACAGACTGACTGACGGACGGACGGACAGACCGACATGGCTATATCAACTTAGTTCGTCGCCCTGATCAATTCGGTATACTTAATAGTGAGTCTATCTTCTATATTTATCAACGTTACAAACATCGGACCAAAGTTAATATACCATTTCATGTTCATGAAAGGTATAATTATTGAGAAAAAATGTCGAACAGGGTGGATAATTGATGTATATTGGAACGATTTTCCGTCATCCCAGTTATGAATACGATAGATCTTTGATTTTTGAGACGAAAATGTGTGCCTTATATTTAAACATGGGCAAACGAAAATCTTAGGTTAGGTTAGGTTAGAGTAGCCACCGGTGCGAGTACCAGTGCACTTAGGCCCAAAAACGTCCCATCGTGATAACACGTGGATCTCTCCCCTACTCAAACCAACAGCTCGATACAGCAAACGTCAAGAGTTTCTTAGGTTCCAACTTAGCAAGATCACCAAAGATCAAAGAAGGGAGATCCCAGAGATTTCTTCCTCTTGTGCCAAAGCGCGGGACAATCGCACAGAAAATGTTTGACTGCTTCTATCTCCTCTTCGTCTTTGCAGCTCCTGCAGTAATCATTATAGGGAGCACCCAGCCGTTTTGCGTGCCTCCATATTGCTATGTGGCCGGTTAAAAGCCAACCACCAGAGATATGCCCCCCTACCAAAAAAAAAGGAGACTTTTTGTGCGTATTGCGTCCCATTCAGGCCAAACGAGCTTGGAGTGGTAGCAGGATTCAAGATTGCTCCATCTCACACCTGCTTCCCTGAGGAAAATCCCTTTCAGAATGAGCTTACAGGTAGCGAGCGGCATGCTCAGTCCCTTCCAGGACGACGTAAGCGGATCGGATGTGCCCCCTCTTGCAAGTTCGTCAGCCATCTCATTGCCCGGTATATGCGAGTGTCCAGGCACCCATACCAGACTGACGGAAGTTTGCTCACCGATCTCGTTAAGAGATTTGCGGGACTTATCTACTGTCCTGGACTTACATGTGACCGATCCAAGTGCTTTTAGTGCAGCCTGGCTGTCAGAGTAAATACAAATTCTGTTATCCCCAAGTGATCAGCGGCCTCATTTATAGCAGCCACCTCCGCCTGAAAGACGCTGCAATGATGTAGGCTAAATGATAGATTCCACCCTAGTTGAAGTGCAAAGACACCGCTGCCCACCTTATAATCCAGTTTGGCGCCGTTAGTATATATCTGCAGCCTATCGCTCAGGTGTGGCGGCTCCTTCAACCAATAATACCCATCCGGGATAATAACCTCGTACTTCCAGATACTTAAAGAGAATGGCTGCATGTCTCTCCATCCAGATAACTCCCACAGCCGCAGATCAGAAAAGGCCGCACATTGCTGGGCCATTAAATCTATTGGCAACACATTAAAAATAGTGTCCAGCGCCTCCGCAGGGGTGGCGCGCAGGGCACCCCACGCAGATTAGGGCACTTTTTGTACCTTCTGAAATACCCGTGGGTTCGATTTAGTATCTAAGCTCGTCCACCAGACCACTGCCCCGTATAAAAGAATTTGTCTAGCCAAAGCGGTGTAGAGCCACAGGGTAATATCCGATGATAATTCACATATTCGCGCAACAGCTCCCCTAAAATTGCACAGTACCACAATTGCATTTGACACACGCTCCTGAGCGTTTTCCCTTCAGGATATTTACCTATCCAAAATTACTCCTAGGCATTTGGCAGAGTCCCTCAGCGTCAGGGTCATACCATCGGCAGCTGCAACGCAGGTATGTTATAATTCCTGGTGAACAGACCCAGTTCAGTTTTGGCTGAATTGACCTATAGACCTTTACTCCTGGTCCAGTTCTCCACCAGTCTCAGCTTTGTTTGCATTATATCGTATAGTGTCTACGGAAACTTCCCACATACTAACAGCGCAAGGTCATCTGCATATGCGATTACCTTGCTGCATCCGTCCTTCTCAAGAAGAACCAAGAGCTCATTAAGTGTGGCAACCCATAGAAGTGGAGAAAGTACCCCCCCCCCCCTTATTCGCAACAGTAACTGCTGAACAAGTTTCACTAGCCCCGAATCCGCTCCCAAGCCGATTAGTGCATCAGTTATCGCAGAGGGCGTAACGCTGTTGAAAGCTCCCTTAATGTCGAGAAAAGCTCTGAGTGTGAATTCCTTGAATGCCAAGGATTTCTCGATCTGGGAGACAACTGCATGCAAGGCCGTCTCCGTGGACTTCCCTTTCATATACTCATGCTGGTATGTCGATAACTTTCCCTCCAAGGACTCCTTTAATGCAGAGTCCATTAACCTCTCGAGTGTCTTCAGCTGAAAGGATGTCAGACATATCGGTCTGAAGTCTTTAGGGGTCGCGTGGCCAGTTCTTCGAAAATCATACTCTACAAGTCACTTATCGTAGCCGTCCTGCTATAATGTGCAGAAGCACGGACCATGACAACATCAGATGAAGCGGCTCTGTTCGCGAGAAAGGTCTTCGAGATTTATGGATCTATACGCGTTTGCGATGGCGAGGACCGAAGAAGAATTAACTATGAGCTGTACGAGCTTTATGCAGACATCAACATAGTCCAACGAATTAAAACACAGTAGCTGCACTGGCTAGACCAGGTTATGCGAATGAAAGATGACGCTCCGGCTAAGAAAGTATTTCTATCGAAACCCGCCTATGGAAGCAGATGAAGAGGGCGGCCCGAACTCCGCTGGAAGGACCAGATGGAAAAAGATTTAAGCTCCCTTTGTGTGTCCAATTGGCGGCGGTTGGCAGAAAGATGAAGCGACTGGCGTGTCTTGTTGGACGGCCATAACCGTAAATATTTATACACTTTGTGAGACTTCTAGTGGTTAAAATGAAGATGAAGTAGTGAAACCTCTTATCTGAGCAATCATTTCTATGGGAAATATATTATATATATGGCCGATATTTTTTTTAGACAACAATGTATGCTCTATATACGTATGCTTGTGAAATTTTATTCTTCCAAATGACAAAAACCTTTTTTTCGAAAAATCGGTTGTATGGGAGATATATGCTGTACTACTCCCATGAGATTAATTCCGAAAAACGATTAATCGGGCACCCAAATATACCAGTATTTCATCAAGATATCCCAAACATTGAGGGGCTAGTTTTCGTTGAAACAGATAGACAGACAGATAGACTGACACGGCCAGATTTCATTTAGCTCGTCATCCTGATCATTTCGGTATACTCATTGGTGGGTCTATCTCTTCTCATTTAAAAACTTACAATATTAAGGTCCGTGACAAACTTAATATACCATTTCATTTTCATGAAAGGTATAAAAACACGGCCATTGACTTAGTTGAGCTGGGTAACACCGCTTTTTTTTACGCTGATACCCTGAAGCCAGCGCCATGGCAGGTATCAAAGAAATGGGTTAGCGCAATTGTGCAAGGCAAATTTTTGGCGCTGCCCTTTAGATGCGAAAAACGAAGCAAACTGTGTATGTCAGATATTGAGCTATGAATATTTATTAGTGTCAGTTTTATTGGCGCTACCAGCACCAAAAAGTTGAACTTGACTTTTTTATTTGGAGTGGAGGCTGTTGCAGAATGACTTGCACTTCGACGCAAAAAACACAACCCCGCGCAGAGTAACACAAGCTTTTGATAAAGGGGTCTAAGTGGGATTTTCATGGCCAGGTTTTCGGAGGCCTTCAGAAATTGGCAAAAGGATTTAGTAGATAATTTTCCTGTTTGATTTAAACAGTTGCTGTTGAAATAATTCTCTTGGCTTGCAGAGCCTTTTTGGGTGAACATTCTTTTATGAAAAATGCATCTGCAACTGTCGAATAAAAAACTTAATTATTTTTTTCCAGTAGACATATATTTGTACATACATAATGGTTTTTTTTTTTTTGTTCAGCATCGCAGAGTATCAATGTTTCTTTCCACTGCATTGCATATCCAATGCATTTCCGATATAGGAATGTGTTAAGCAAAATTTAATTGAAATTATTAAATTATTCAAATAATGAAATAATATGTACTCTCGCTAACATATATGAATGATATGTGCATATATATGAAATATTTTTCGAACTGTAACGGATATGTAACGAGCTGTGTAACATTTTTAATGCAATTTAAAATACGTCTGTGTACACCCGGCGTTTAAACCAACTGGTTTGCAAAAAAAGATTTTATAGAAGATTTTAGACCGGGCGTCCCTTCCAATTTCCATTGTGGTCCTTTTCATTTTTCCTACAAATTGGAGGAACGGGATCTACTTCTTTTATGCCGACCCCGAATGGGATCCGCAAGGCAAATGAGTTTTCAATGACAGCTTTTAATGGCAGGAATACAATCGGAGTGCCTGCCAAGTACTGCCGAGGGCCAATCCAGCTTAGAAAAATTGTCTTCTAATTGAAAAAACATGTTTCAAAACCTTTGATGTTGCTTTGCCTGGGGCGTGAACCCAGAATCTTCAGTGTGGTAGACGGAGCACGCTACCAACACACCACGGCGGCCGCAACTGGTTAGCAAGCTACCTCACAATTAGTATGAACGCTCGGTCCAAATAGTCAACAAATTGCATTTTTGTATAGCACTCATATAAGATGTCACATTCCAAAATGATTTGAGGATGGCTGCAATATAATGGATACGTATTCAGTTCACAGGCACGGACTCTACCCCTAAAGCCAAAGCAGCAAATCTAAATTAAAAGATCGAGTGCGAACTTACCAATTCGGGCACACACCTGTATTAGACATATCATTGAATTTTTCTTGGACAAGTTTGGTCTTTTTGGGACTACTTTGGTATTTCATTGGGAAGTATGTACGTCTGTATATAACTTACTTACTTCGTCGCATAATATGGCCAATACTGCAATTACATGAAAGCCTATAAACATTTATAAGTTTGTATGTGTAAGTGCAGATATAAAGTGTCAAACGTAATATGTTATGGTGTGAAAAATCACACTTTGTCAATTATGTGTTTGTATCGAAATGAGGAGAGCAATGTATAAACAAAATATATCCAGTGATGAAAAGAAATGTATGTGTGTATGCACATATACGTATTCATAGTATGAACCAAGTATATTTATTAGTAAAAAAATATGACGCCTATACATATGTATGTATGTAGATCGATATTATTTGGCTTCTGAAGTTTCTCTTAATAAACTTAAGTATATCTAGGAGGTGGCGAAAAATTAACTAAGTTTTGGGAAGACATATTATAGGGCATCAAAGCAAAAACGCTACTATAGTCAAGTTATGTTATGGGAATACATGAGGCGAATCCCGCGCATAATGTATTCTGTAGACATCCCTATTTGCTAGTAAGAGAATGGACATACCTCCACTGAGGTGGGAGGGATGGGTATTCGGACCCATGGTTACGAGACTTAAACCACATGGAATCACGTAAGGCCTTACTATAGGTGGTTGCCAGCGGACTGATTATTTAGAGGAGAATATAGCTAGTGACAGTGTCAACCAAAAAACATCAGCCAGGCGACAGACACGCAATTGAGCGACACCAGACAGATGCTCAAGCATTTTAATGAAAGCCTTACACTCCCCCAAAAAGTAAAAACTTTGAATCAGTTAACATCTGCTGATAGCTAGTTGTTTAGGAATTACATTAGAGGCATTTTATTTCCCAAGAGCAAAGACGATAAAAGAAATGGAAAGGTCAGAAAAAGAAACAAAGCGGAAAAGAATGGCGAGCAAAAGATAAAATGGAAAAAATATCTTTCCAAAACTGGAACCGAAAGCGAAACTGAAACTGGAGTCACAGCCGAAGGTGGAATCGCAACTGAAACTGGAGTTGAAACGAAAACTGGAACCGCAGGCCATGCTGGAACCAAAACTGAAGCCAAAATTGGAAACGAAACTAAACCTGGAACTGAAACGGAAACAAGATCCATAAGCAAAACTGCAACCGCAAACAAAAGTGGAATGAAAACTTAAAATGGAACTGAAACAGAAACTGTAGCCGCAACCGAAACTGGAACTGATACCGAGATTGGAACCAATGTAGAAACTGGAACTTGAACGTAAGCTAGAACCGCAGCTGAAACTGGAACCGAAACAGCATTGGAACTCTGCAGCTTCCCAGCGCCCCCAGCGGGTTAGGGGTTAGAATATACCCGCGGTTGGTATGCCTGTCGTAAGAGGCGACTAAAATACCAAATAGATTCAAGGGGTTGCCAGCGCAATATATGGTTTCTCCAACCCAATTGTCATGCTCACCGACCCGTGGCGAATCTTATTTCAGTGACAGCCAAGGCTCTGGCGACCCCGAACTCTTCATGGATCTAGAAGGTGGGGAGGCGGTATGGACTAGAAGGTCGCATGTGGTCATACAAATCTGTGCCGAGATGTTGGGGCTTGGTACCGGAACATATCAGATCTGCATCCGGCAAAGGACCATCATCATCGATAACCCTCCCCATGGCCTTCGGGGAGTGTCCTTATCGCTACAACAATAAAAACAACAACAACAGCTGCCCCGCGCTGCCTGGGAGCTCCCTTTGCAAGTTATGGTGTCTTGGTACTCAACGGGCCCGCTGACTCTGGCCTTTTTGCTCCTCCGCGGCAATCACTTCAACCTAACCTCTACTACTAAATATGTGACGAATCTCCGATTTTTTTCCCTTACCAGCCCTACAAGGCCGATGAGAGGGCAAAGGCGGGTGCAGCATTCGCTGAATCGATGGTAAACGTTCCAATCCGTTTGGGAGAAATCAAAAGCAGATATATGTTGCATATGATCAATCATCAAACCGGAAGGGTGTGGACCGTAGCGCGGGGCTGCAACACTTCCAAGATCATGTGCATATCTTACGATATTAGACTCACAAATTGGGTCATATCTCTGAAGAGAGAAGACTTAAGGCTCACGATGGGCATACTAATTGGATACTGCCTTCTGACCTCACATACTTGTAAGCTTTGACATGCTTATAAGCTGCGCTCGCCAGGTCAAAGCTCCAGCTATTGGGGTGGCACAGTTGTCAGGTCTCAATTTCTGCCATGAAAAAATTCTTCCTATGGAAAATCATTTCCAGCGGGCTACTCAAAAAAAATTAATACCATTTTCCATTTTATATCTCTATGTGTATATGTATATGTAGGCGTCTAGATTGGCCATTTACATTTTGTTACCTTCTTTTTCAACGCTAAATACTTTCACGCTTATGTGCTTAATTTATGCGCAAAATTTTAAATTAAATTTATAACGCTTCAATGTCTTGGAAGACATTTTGTAAGATAACCAGCCAAGTTTAACTAACGGTGGTTGATATATTTAAATTAAATATATATGTACATGTGTATATGTATATGAACAAGGCGTAAATTTCAAATGCTCTTAATATGTGGCTCTATGTACATATGTATGTCTTAAGGATTCACATGCATGGGTACGTTAAAAAGGAAGTGGAATAGTTAGCCAAGAAATAACTTATTTACAGGTGTATATACATACATATATGAGTAGATAAGTATATGCAAATGTGGCTATGTGAATACATACATATATATACACAATTTAAACTCGACAAGTTAACGATATTTTGGCACTTTGGTTCACTTAAAAATTTTCCAAGAAAAAAGGAAATTAATTTCTCGAGAAGTAATTAGAAGTTGTTTTTTTTTTTTTTTATTTTATCCAACTTACTCATGCGTTTTTCGGACTTGAAAACTCCTAACTAGACTGCGGATTTATATGCGCCTAAAATTATACACCATAATTATGAGACGATTACTTTATGTTTGCAGTATTACTGTTTTCATAATATAGTTTGGCTATGAATGGCTGTATTTAATACAAATATAAATTAGCTCCTTGAATGAAATATGTGTATCCTACAGAAATTTTACCCGTACAACTGTAACTAAACCTGGGATATTGACTTTATGTAAATTTGGGCCGGTTTAACTGAGCGAATTCGCCACAGAGCAACAGTTGAGCTCCATCATAAAATATTAAAACCGCCACTGAAAAAACAAAAGGTGCATGATTTCAGGCGTAGAATTTTACATATAAATACGCAGTGTGTCTCTTACATACATACTTAACATACTTTCAAGCGTTTAAGCGAAACAAATGCTCACAAAAGAAGTGTAAACTGAATGTGTTTATTTTATTTATAAACTTTTATTTACTTTAACTTAGCTGTTGTCTGTAACCAAATCTTGCAAGTTAAATTTGATACACTTCCCGGTGTCTGATTGAGCTGAAATTTTGCACACATGTATAACTCCGATGACAATGCAATATTACTTTGCGAGAATTCGATCAATTAATCGATAACTGAGTTATCGGTAAAGATTTGTATTCACAAGGGAATAAAAGCCTAAGTCCTCACGAACGCAGCAACTTCGCTTTGTTTGTGTATGCCACAAACGTAGAAGTTACGATGTTATCGCTAAATATTGCATACTTTTCTGCGCACTTGATTTTGTTTTACAGATTTTTGGCGATGGAACAGAGCAGAGATCACCGGTTACAAAGTTGTAATACTCCGACGAGAAATTGATAGCTTTTTGACGCCAAATCCATACCTTTGAGATAGCAAATCCATAACGTCTCGATAACAAATCGATTCATTTTCGAAAGCAAGTCGATAATACACCGATAATAAGTTGGTGACACTCCCATAAAAAATGAGTAACTTTTATATATCAAATCGATAAATTTTCATAACAAATCGAAAACAAATCCAAAACTTTTTGTTAAAACATCGATAACTTTTTGGTAAATATAAAACAACTTTTCGATAGTCAATCCAAAACTTTTCGATAACACACCGATAATATTTCCATATTTTTTGAGTGAAATATGAATAAATAATCGACAACTTTTATATAAAGAGTCGACAGCTTTTCGGTAGTAAATCCAAAGTTTTTCGCTTACTCTTCGATATTAAATCAGTAACTAATTGATAATAATTGTTATCGATAGCCAATTTACAACATTCCGATTACAAATCGATAGCTCGTCTTTACCTTGTCAATAACATAAAAACTGATAACTCATCGAAAACGCACCATTAACATTTCCACGCCATCCAGTTTTAGTTTTGACTTCTCTTATGGCTTCCAATCTTTTCTTTCCTCTCCCCTTTTTTTCAATACTCTCCTTTCCTTGTGTTTCCTTGACTTCGCAAACGTGACGATTACCGCGGGCATCGTTATTAGTATCATCATCATCTATATCAACATTGTTGTTCTTTTTCTTTCTCATCTTTTCTTTCATTTTCTTAAAGTTTTCTTGTTTCTCTTTATTATTTCACTTTTTCCTTTATATATCATGGAATTCTTTTTCTGTCTTCTGTTAATTTCCATGAATTCATTTGCTGTCGCTCATATCAACTGTATACATGTTTTGTTCCCATATCACATTACAGTGTGTAGTGACTACACTTCCGCTTACATTCTGTACTCACCCATACCATGAGAAAAAAGATGTCCACACATCCAAACCTGCGCCTTTCATTGATATCCATATATTAAATTAACTGAATTTAAGTTCAACTAACACAAATGGTAATACAAAGCCAACGATGCTTGTGGGGCAGTGAGCAGTAATTTTTAACAGCCTAAATGATTCACCATTGTAAGTATTGTATTGCGTATTATATGATTATTAAAACACAAGTAGTACCCTCATATAAAATTTTCACATAGATATGTATAAATATACATATATAACAGTGCACTATTCTAATAAAAACAAGTAAGAGTGTCTAAATTTGGGTGAAACCGAACATTACATACTCAGCTGTGCACTTGAAACTCTGTTGTTGTTTCCTTTGTGTGGTTAATAGTGTTATAAGGCTGCGCAATAATACATATATGGTTCTATTCTGAACTCATTTTCGTTTTTGATCGAATTATGGTATTAAACGTACTTTGGAAAGAGTAGCAAAAAAAGGGCGGGTCACACACATTTTCAAAATTTGTTTAAGTTTTGTTCTTAGTTTAAACATACCAGTACTGAGGTAGAATATCAGTCGAATGTAGTTAAATACCAAACTTTGTTAAGGTTAGACCTTTAGGAAAAGTGGGCGTGGTCTTTAACCTATTTTGATTATCTTCACTCAGTCTATATAATTTGGCAAGAATAGTGTCTCTGCCAAATTTCAATATAATATATTTAACGGCTTTTGATTTACGGCTTGTTACACTTCCAAATTTTCTTCTTCTAAATGTGGGTGGTTTCACGCCCATATTCCAAAGGTTTTGGAATTTATGTTTTGCGTCGTAAAACCAATCTACTTACCAAATTTCATTGGCTTAGCGGTATTCCTTTTAGAATTATTTGATTTTTTCCATTTTTCCAAATTTTCGATACCGAAAAATTCGGCGTGGTTATCGTCGTATTTTGCTCATTTTCAATACTAATATATTCCATCTCCAGATAAGCCTGTATTTGGTGAAGATAACTCAATATTTGCTCAAGTTATCGTGTTAACGGGCGGGCAGACGGACCGACGGACGGACGGACATGGCTTAATCAAATTTTTTCCGATACAGCGGATTTTAATGTATGGAAGTCTATATCAATGTCGATTCCTTTATACTTGTACAACCAACCTTTATCCAATCAAACTTATAATACTCTTATAATAAAAGCACAGCTGGGTATAAAAAAAACATAGTAGCACTGTTGCACATTCATCACTTAAAGTTGGTGCACATAATCTTTGATATATTATATAGTCGACGGTGCCCCATTACACGGTCCTCCTCTCATCAATGCTTTGCTGTGCTACTTGGCACTGTTGCACATTGCCAATCTTCGCTAACGGCTTTTGCATATGAAATAAGTCTTTTGTGGCTAGCTGTCATAGACCCTGCACCCTTTCTTTGTTGTTGTGTATTTCTTCTTTTTTGTTTTTTTTTTTTTTGGCTTAAATTGGCAAACATTTCTTATGCAACTTACAGACCGGGTCATGAATAATTCATGTAAAATACAAAATGAAATTTTGTTTTATTTTATTTCATTCTGTTGTACTCCCAGCAGATATATGTATGTATGTACATATGTGCCCAATACATTTCCCTTTTAACTGAGCTACTACCTTTTTATTTCCCACTTGCCAAGCATTTCGCGTATTTTGAATTTTCACAAATATTTTACACAAAGTTACGGTTATGCTATTATTGTTTTTGATGTTGCACCCAACGTCTTTTGTTGCAAGACTACCTACGTACTTACACACATATTCGTATGTGATATATAGCGATTTACTCCTTCGCCAACTTTGCCTTGTTCTATTTTTTTTAACCATTTTGGTTTTACAATTTTCCGCCCTTTTTCCATTTGATGTGTTTGCATTATTTCACTTTTGTCAGTTAGTAAGTTGCATTTATATTTAAAAAAAAATTATTTATGAATGCAAGCAAGCATACTTGCATATATTTTTGTATGTAAAGAAGTGTGTGTAAGACACTTGATTTTATAATGCTACAACATTTAATATTCTGTCAATGAAAAAACTCCATTTGTGATTAAAAATTTTGCTTTCTTTGTAATAAAACCAACTTTGGAGTTACTTGCCACACTTGTAGCCTATTAAATTTGCGCTTATTTTGTACTTGTTATTTTTGCAACACTTAAGTAACTGTTGCTATTGTCGTGATATTCATTGTGTTTTTATTTTGTTTTGTCAACTACACTGATTTGGAAACAAAGCAAAGATTTCTGAGCTTAGTAGGTGCTGGTTTGGGACATAGGGGACCTGACGAAAAGTTCTGAGTAGGGAAAGTGACCATTGCTAAGTAGGGGGACATGGGCCAAAAAACACGCAGCAGAGTAATGTGTTCAAGGCAGTTAGTACCCTCTTCCACGATTCCCACCACGTATTTTATGCACTAAAAGCATATCGGCTGCATATTGTCAATTACGAGCAGTGAGTCACGCTTGCAATATTTTTTCAGTATTAATTGAAGTCCTGGCACAAACAACGATAATTTATGTAACTTTTAAATGACTGCAGTAGCGAAGAGAAGGTTTTGAAGGATTCCGTGGTAAGTTCTCGATGCAAAAAACAAAAGTGCTGGCATAAATATAAACATCTTTTCGCTAGATTTCTCGCGGAACTCTCCGCTCTATGGAGAATATCTGCCCAATTTTGGGCGCCATTTTTAAATCTAAGATACATTTTCGAATTTATAGACAGGTGGCATTTCTAAAAGGTTTCAGCCAATTACAAGAGGGCAGCTATAAGTGAGTTGAGAGTAAACTTCAATGAGGATGAGAAAGTTGTTTGAAAAAAACATGCCAAACGATATTCATTAGAAGACAGTAAACCGACGTTTTGAGTGCATATCTTTTCTTTATATGCACTCAAAACGTCGGTTTACTTGATGTTTAAATCTTCAATTAAAGTAGTTTTTCCGAAAATATAAGAGCTTTTAGACTAATTCCTCTGGCAAACTGTTGACGAATAGGGGAAAGGTTTTCCATTGGCTCATTATTAAAGAAACAAAGGTTGGATGTGTCAAGAAGCATTCGACCTGCAATTTGCAAGAAGAACGAGAAAACAAATTTTTGAATGAAAACGTGAAAATACCAATGTCATACGATGCTACTCAGAAAGGAACAAGTAACAGGTTTTGAGTACAAAGAAAACGTTTGGTGATTTCTCAAATTTGTATTCAAAACTGTTCCTAATAACTCATGTATGGCGTTTTCTTTTCTGCAAGAAATGTTACCCTCATGATGCACTCTTATATTCTAACTTTTGAGCTAGGTCACCTGACGCTATGCAAAATGCTCTATGAGTCGGCAATCAGACCAATTTTCCTATTCAGTAATGGGACACAAAACTCAGGCGAGAAAACGCCATTAGACTACTTCCTCGGGCAACGCTATTCACAAATCGAGGCAAGGTTCCACATTGGCTTCGGTATTCACTATTTCTTCGTTCCCTTTCCTTTAAACTACCTGTTGATACTTCTCGTATCTCTCTTTCCTTTTGCATTTTCCTCTGCCCTACTCAACTCCTATTTACCTCTTCCTCCGCATACCTCTTTGGATTTTTCTCTTAAAGGAATCAAACGATCGAAAACTTTTCCGGTGTTTCTAATCAAAACTCAGAATACCTTCTGGTATGGGAAACTCCAAATAATGCAATTAATATTCCTCATGAGTTTTGTTCATATAAACCAGAATGATATACTTCTCTCTCATATAGTTAGATTAGATTGAACTAGTCAGTGCCTTAATTTAGGTGTCATTACAAAACTAATTTGAGAGCTATTTAGGGATTGATTGGGAATCTTTCGGGATCCCTTGGATAAAATTACAGGATTGCTTTTTTAAAACACTCCCGTCTGAAAAAAAAAAATATGCCCAGTGGATCCTTCTTGAGCATTAGAAATCTGTGAGACAAGTTCCATCGAAATAATTGTGGGGTCTCATAGACTGAATGTGGCCATAGTCTTACCAGAAGTCCATGTTAGGCTAACCCTTTATTCGTGTGATGACGAAAGACAGTGTTTGGTACGAACCTTCATCATGAGCCTACAGTCCTCTCCAGCCAGAATAAAAAGACATTTCAAAGACAAGTGCAAAGGAATGTTACAAAGGTCGTTAACCCATACTTTAATCCTGGGTTGGAATCATTCCTCGCCCAAATATATTGTCGCACTATTAATTTAAACTACATATACAAACTAAAACTTTCTTCATACATGCATTTGACTAGCCCTTTGGCAGCATATCAATTTATTTTCATTTCTTTACTAAAGATTGGCATTTGATTGGCATGCATTTCCTGTTAAATATTTTATGGTAAAATATTTTAAAGTTCACGTCAAGGTGCAGCGAAATGCTTTAACTTAAAAATAATGTAGATATTGAATTATTTATGTATTTAAGTTAGATAATTACAACTATAAAACCGACATAAACACATTATATACTTAAAAATTCATGTACGAGTACTAAGGATGTGAGCTGTGCGCTTTTTATGGAAAGGACTTCATACGGGTCTACAACAGAGCCCATGCTCTGCTCAAAGTAAGCCAAATATTTTACTCTATTCTAGACGATATTATCGCACCTAAGAAGAATGAATGTCATAGAACCTACAGAGGCTCAAGATAGGTTTTCCGTGCCCTGTACAAATATCTGTTGACATTCATAACTCATTCATTGACTATTTTAAGATCGCCTTTTATAGCTTTATTAGCAGACTCGGCAGAGGTTTTTCTGCCCTAACTTTGGTTTAGTTTCATAACTTATAAGACATTTTTATATTTTATTCTCCCTCCCCCTCACTCTCTTTACCCTTTTATTCACTCCTCTCTATATCTCTTTCTGCCTCTCCATCACTTCCATCCTTCTTTTTTACCCAGCTCCCTCTTCTTCCCCCTCTCCCGCTCCATCTAACTCTGTTACAATAAAGAAAATATTAAAATAACACACAAACCTATTAATACCTTGAAAAACTTTTTCAACAAAACAAAATCTAAAATACCCGAAATGGAAACAAGTTACGTAGTTTATGAAATTCCATGCAAAGGAGGTAAATACAATGAGCCTTGCCATAGTGTTTATGTAGGGACAAGCAAACAAAAATTGAAAATTAGACTTGCCCAACACAAGACGGATTTAAAACATTGCCATAATGTAATGAATCAAAAAACAGCACTCATGATGTACTGTAAAATGAGAGCACATACACCAAATTTTGAAGAAACAAAGATTCTCCAGCAAGAACAACATTATAGCAAACGTTTCACTCTAGAAATGTTACATATCGTCGACAAAGATACAAACATTAGGCTCAATTATAAGACAGATATAGCGAACTGCGCGCACAGCTACAAATATTTACTTTCCAACAAGATAGTACACAGCTCCACGTCAGACAGAGCAGACGTGTAAATAAATGCAATGTATGTACATATATTTTGTTCAATTTTATAATTTTTAATATGTGCAAATGTCAATGTTTTATTTTATTTTGTTTTGATTTTGTCAATAGTTACGCCCTGAAGACGGTTACCGGAAGAGTAGCCGAAATATATTGGTAGTAAAACTTAAACATATTGTGTTTTACTCAATTTGATCTGAAGCCAGCTTTAAATAAAATAAGTAATTAATTAAGAGGTCGCCAAAAATCACAATTATCTAACTCTATCTCTTTCTCAGTTGCTTTCTTTTTGCTCCTTTTTCTTCTCTCTTGTCCTTTTTATTCATTTTTATTCAGTCCCAATCCCTGTCCAAGTGGACCACCCTTAGCATTTTGGGGTATGGAAAATAGATTAGATCCGATTTTCAGAATTACTTAATATGCCCACACAATTTCATGAGGACCGGTAGAGCCGTTTCGAAGGAGTTCAAACACAAACACAGTTACAGAAAATTTTTATATATAAGATATAATATCCTCCCAACAAGACCTTTCATCGTTGCAGTTCCTATTCTCACGCTAATAAGCCTCCTTAACGTTTCTTTCTTTTTCCCCTGAGTTTGTTCCTTATAGAATGCAGATATACTGAAAACAATGCTTTAGGTCTGGTGGACTTTGTGGAAACTGCTTTTATTTCCATACTATCTGCTCAATTGTCTGAGACACCTATATAGCCTGGTACCGAGGCAAGTAAGGCCGAGTCGCGGGTAGACAGTCTGCTCAGCGTTTTTTACAACTTCTAGGACTAGTGAGATTTGATGCAGACATGAAGGTAGAGATATTAGTAGCGTCTGACTCTCACTTAATATTGGGAAAATTGCAAATAAAGTTTTCGACATTTTCTGCCACCGGATATCGCTCCATCGATTTTTCGATAGGATTTGGGCTCAGAAAAAAAGTTGCACTAAGTTAACCCAAAAAAAATTTTCGAGCCTGCAAAAAAATATGGCGAGAGGGTAAATTTTTCGACCAAAACACTCCCCAAAACCCAAAAAATACTTTTTTGTTTTCAAGAAACTGCTGTAGAAACCTTGGCGATAACAGTTTTTTGAAAAAAAAAATATTTTTTTGGTTTGGGGAGTGTTTTGGTCGAAAAATTTACCCTTTCGCCATTATTTCCCCCAGGCAGGAAAATTATTTTTTTGGGTATTGGTAGTGGAACTTTTTTTCCTGAGACCAAATCCAATCGAAAATTCGATGGCGCGATATTGGTTAATAAATCGACCCAGTCTAACATACATATAGCTACCGTACAACATCCCAGTCGCTATAGTTTGCTGAACCTCATCATCGACATCAGCTCTTGTTAACAAGACCACGGGTCCATAAAGCAGCAAATGCCTTACTATCATGGAATACATACATCTCCGCATTTGATGGCTCTTACTGGGAAGCTCTTGTATATCTTTTTGTACTAATTTTGTTCCTTTGGTCAAGATGTTATGTTGTCGAAATGTTTCCTACATTTGCAAGATGACTCCAAGGTAATTTCTTTGCGTTTGCATTATTTATTACCTCCTTGAGTGCAATTGGTTTTATACCCGCCAAGTTTCTAGTAAAAGACGGTAGTCTGATGCGGGTTTATGTTTAAAAAGGACCAATCCTTAGCTTAGCCATTTGGTAGACGTCATACTCTTTGCAATATGCTCACAAATGTTTCTGTTATCATTTTGTCATCAGCAGAGCGTGGTGGTGCCGGATTCCACTCTCCGATAGCGGTAACAAAAAGGTCATAGGTCACATTATTCGAGAGAAGTGGTTAAATCAATCCTCTTCGTAAAAATCCTACTTTTAGGATACTTTTAATGCCATAAGTCGAACAAAAATTACCAATCCTTGTGAAATTTGGTAGAGGCTTAGATTCTAGGACGATAACTGTTTTCTGTGAAAAAGGGCGAAATCGGTTGAAACCACGCCCAGTTTTTATACACAGTCGACCGTCTGTCCTTCCGCTCGGCCATTAACACGATAACTTGAGCAAAAATCGATATATCTTTACTAAACTCAGTTCACGTACTTATCTGAACTCACTTTGTATTGGTGTAAAAAATGGCCGAAATCCGACTATGACCACGCCCACTTTTTCGATATCGAAAATTACGAAAAATGAAAAAAATGCCATAATTATATACCAAATACGAAAAAAGGGATGAAACATGGTAATTGTATTGGTCTATTGACGCAAAATATAACTTTAGAAAAAAACTTGGTAAAATGGGTGTGACACCTACCATATTAAGTAGAAGCAAATGAAAAAGTTTTGCAGGGCGAAATCAAAAGCCCTTGTTATCTTGGAAGGAATACTGTTCGTGGTATTACATATATAAATAAATTAGCGGTACCCGACAGATGATGTTCTGGATCACCCTGGTCCACATTTTGGTCGATATCTCGAAAACGCCTTCACATATACAACTAAGGGCCACTCCCTTTTAAAACCCTCATTAATACCTTTAATTTGATACCCATATCGTACAAACACATTCTAGAGTCACCCCTGGTCCACGTTTATGGCGATATCTCGAAAAGGCGTCCACCCATAGAACTGAGGCCCACTCCCTTTTAAAACACTTATTAACACCTTTCGTTTGATACCCATATTGTACAAACGCATTCTAGAGTCAACCCTGGTCCACTTTTATAACGATATTCCGAAAAGGCGTCCACCTATAGAACTAAGGCTCACGCCCTTTTAAAATACTCATTAACACCTTTCATTTGATACCCATATTGTACAAACACATTCTAGAGTCACCCCTGGTCCACCTTTATGGCGATATCCCGAAAAGGCGCCCACCCATAGAACTAAAGCCCACTCCCTTTTAAAACACTTATTAACACCTTTCGTTTGATACCCATATTGTACAAACGCATTCTAGAGTCAACCCTGGTCCACTTTTATAACGATATTCCGAAAAGGCGTCCACCTATAGAACTAAGGCCCACTCCCTTTTAAAATACTCATTAATACCTTTCATTTGATACTCATATCGTACAAACAAATTCTAGAGTCACCCCTGGTCCATCTTTATGGCGATATCACGAAAAGGCGCCCACCCATAGAACTAAAGCCCACTCCCTTTTAAAACACTTATTAACACCTTTCGTTTGATACCCATATTGTACAAACGCATTCTAGAGTCAACCCTGGTCCACTTTTATAACGATATCCCGAAAAGGCGCCCACCCATAGAACTAAAGCCCACTCCCTTTTAAAACACTTATTAACACCTTTCGTTTGATACCCATATTGTACAAACGCATTCTAGAGTCAACCCTGGTCCACTTTTATAACGATATTCCGAAAAGGCGTCCACCTATAGAACTAAGGCCCACTCCCTTTTAAAATACTCATTAACACCTTTCATTTGATACTCATATCGTACAAACAAATTCTAGAGTCAGGCCTGGTCCACCTTTATGGCGATATCCCTAAATGGCGTCCATCTATAGAACTATGGCCCATTTCCTATTAAAATACTCTTTAATACCTTCCATTTGATACACATGTCATACAAACACATGCCAGGGTTACCCTAGGTTCTTTTTACTACATGGTGATTTTCCCTTACTTTGCCTCCACAGCTCTCAACTGAGTATGTAATGTTCGGTTACACCCGAACTTAGCCTTCCTTACTTGTTTGATTTATTTTCGTTTTCCATACGAAAAGAGCATGTCGATTTTTATCACCTTCAACTGCATCAATATAACTACAAAATGTCAATAATTTCAATGTTTTTAATTTATTTGTGAATTTTAGTCACGCGTCAATTAAAAGCACAAAAAACACAAAACCACAAAACTGCATCCAATGCAACTGACCTTTCAAGTAGCCGTTGCATATAAATACAGGACACACCTCCTATCATTAATTGGAGATGCATGCAACAGGCATTCGAATTGCAATAAATGCGGCGGTGAGTTGCAGAAATGTTAAAAAAGGGGCTTTACTGGCCTCACAAATAAAATGTGCATGGTATGCTGCAATAATAGAAAAAACCATAAAATGTTGATGTAACGTGATATACAAAATCAAGCGCAAGTAAATAATGGTAGGGATTTGAATGCAATATGTTCTCTAAAAAATTGGTGCAAATCAGTGGAGGGCAAACAAAATCTAATATTTATATATATATATATATATATACATTAGGGCTGGTCATATTGTATGGGGGGAAAAAGGGGAAAAACTTCAGGTGCACATCCAGTTTCTGAATCTGTGGGTCCTACTGAGTAATATTGTCTATGGGACCATATGTCTGAAAAGAATTTCGAGCCTCCCTAATTTTGTTAGAAAATTTTATATCCCAATCCGAATCCGAATTTGACATTTATTTTCATGTATTTTATTTGTGAGAACCGCTATTCGGATTGGGATATAAAATTTTCTAACAGGAAGGCTCGAAATTCATTTCAGACCTATGGTCCCATGAACAATATTACTCAGTATGACCCATAGATTCAGAAACTGGATGTGCCTTTTCAACAATAAATTTGACCTACCCTAATATACATATATAAAACAGCGTGGGCTTCTATTGCATATTTCATTTAGTTTCAACTAAGTATTATCAACAAAGGTAGGAGTGGTCATTAACTGATTTTGACCACGTTTATGCATTAACATCATAAGGAAATATCTATACCTAAATCTATCAAGATAGGTCAGTTCTTTTTCAATTAATGGATTCGGGAATGCTAGAGATCGCTTGGCCAAAAAAAGACCGGCACCACCATCAATTTCGAAAATTATAATTTTTTTCAAAACAAGAAAAGTCCTGAGTTCAAGACCTGGAAGAAGCAACACCATTCGGAGACGGCGTAAAAAATGTAGGTCCCATGCCATCTATTTCTAGGAAAATTTTTAAAGACGGAAGACGCAAATTCGAAGAGAAGCTCGGCCTGAATCTCTTAGAAGATATATTATTCATTGACTTATTTTGTTTTGTTGATTTTCCGACGGGTGGATAAATGATGTATTTTGGAACTTTTTCCGGCATCTCTTATCAAATTTGGTTTCGAGGCAAACCGGTTTTGGCGTTGTGCCATCATCAGTATCGGTTTTCATTCTGATCTGTTGTTGTCGTTTGTATCGTATTTATATTTCGTTCCAATATACATCATATATTATTAACACCCTTATATTGACTTCACTTATGTATATGTATGCTTGTTTATACCTCTCTAGGCTAGCCGGGCAAGTGGTTAAATAACTCGCTACAAAACGAGTTGTGCTTAATAGCGGAGACACGAACCTCTGTACTCTGTGCTACGGTGCTATCAACATAAAATATCTAAGTGGATTGTAGATACTAAAACTGCACCTTATTTGCGTGTTTTTTTAATTTTTAAAACTATATTTTTATTATTTAAGTCAAGTGCGGGTCACTGCTCAGGTGCTCAGGACTATTTTAATGGATCCAATCTGGTACAGCTATTACTGTTCTGGTTGCTGGCAGAATTGATTGTTATGTAAAGTTATTCGTGTCTTGTCCGAGTACTCCTTTATTTATTGATTATTTATTGCCATATTTTCCCTCAAGGTGAGGGTAGGTTAAAGTAGTTTTTTGAAAGAAAATAGGGTGTCGCTACGTGTATGAGTTAAGTTCTACCAAATGAAATGACAAATTTTTATGAAATTTATATATTTTGTAGGTATGAGAATGGGATATAGTGTATATTTGCTACATATAAGGTGATTGGGGTGCGAAGATATTAAATGTGTTCCTGTTCTTTTTATAGCAATAAATGCACTCCCCGAAGGTTTTGCAGAGTATTATCAATAATGGTGGTCCTTTGCTGGATATTGATACAGTGCATTCAGGAAATTAGTATCATCTGACCATCTCAGGGGATTCGATGTTACCACGTTGAACCTTCTAATCCTGTGGATACTATTCGCCTCTCACTACGCGGGAATATTCTAATCTCCTATCCCGCTGGGTTGACTAAAATGTGGTTGCGTATAACTTTTAAGCATGTTTTTAGAGTCATATGAATCGATTGAAAGTTGTTGGTGTACGGTTAAACTCTAACTCTTTCGATATCTTAATCCGTTTCTGAGATAAAGACCGGTGATAGCCTTGCGACGAGTCAAATTTGTACGTTTATTCTTTAAGGACGGAAAGGCTCATCCAAACGTAACGATTTTTTTTTAAATAGAATCAATAGAAAGCGGTGTATCAAATTTCATGAAATATCTCAAAAAGATCAAACTTTATGGCGAAGAAATAGGTGCAAGTGTACTATGGAAAAGTATAAGTATGGTGCTATAAGAGTTGGTTGTTTGTGTATTTTTTGTACAAACAAAAATTTTAATAATAAAAAGTATGCGTGATTCGTCATGAAAATGCTAGTGTATTAAAATGCGTCCCTGAATTAAACTGTCAAAACAAAAAATATGTGTTTTTATTTACAATTGCTTTTTCTCTCTCTCAATAACATTTTTTTTGTTTACTTAAAAACGTTTTTGAACAAATTCATGCGTGGGTGAAGAAATCCTATTATTAGATATTTGAGGTATCAGATTTCCTCCTTCATGGCCTTTTATGTATATCTCCTAAATTAAATATCTTTTATTAGTTTTTTTTTAGAAAGCTGCTATTCGTCCAAAAATCAGAAAGAAACGCCAGCACAAAAAAGTAATAATGTACATTGTATATAATCACATGAGAAACAACAAAAAGAAGGAATTTAAGTCTTCGAAACGAACAATTTTTTTGCAATTTTTTTTACTAAAAAAATGTCCGGCTAATTTAAGTTTGTAAAATTTTATTTTAGGATAAACCAAATGCTTTTACAAAAAACGAGTTTTTCTTTCTCCTGGAAAATACTAATAACAGGCACGTTGTTTTATGAAAAACTAACAAATTGCACGCATTAAAATAAATCACAAAAATGTCAATCAAAAATTATTTTTTTGGTTTCTGTGATGTCAATGTCTAATGAAACCAAAAACTTCCCTAAGTATTTCTTCTTCATAGTCCTTTATTATTCATAATTGTATTTCTCAATCGAGTTCTCGATTTCTCGGGTCTCGAAATTCCGCATGTGAAAAAATCTTTAGCTCTATAATGTTCTACTCCACAAAAGACTAGGTTGCACTACCAACGGCCTCTGGTTAATACACTTAACTTCTATAAATCCAAATTTTATATAATCCTTTTGTAGGATGCCGACAAAATTAAGAATACGTCTGCTTCGTTCGAGAGTTCTTTAATAATGAATCCATATATCTCATTTCAAAAATAATTTCACAAACATAAAAAACGGTTACATCAAAAGTAAAACTACTTCATTTACAATAAATAATAATTTAACAATGAAAAGAAATACAACTATAAACAAACAGGTATCTTTGAAGAGAGAGTTTAAGAAGCTATACATAAGTAAATCTATATATACACAAGCCAACTTGCTACAACTCTGCCATCCTGGCATTTTAGATCACCTGATCTTTGTAAAGGTTCCCTTCACTAACCAGGGCCGCAAATTTCCAACTGCCCAAACTCCCACATAAGGTGTCCTTGATTGTTGGAAACCTTCAACATCCTTTAAAACATAGCGATCATTTTTTAGAACCTTAGATATTTCATACGGACCTTTGAACTTTGGTAAAATTTTCTTTGATACTCCTGTGTGCGAATCAATGTTTTTAATCATGACATAGTCACCCTCCTTGTATATGTTTTTAATCTTTATTTTGGCATCCACATACGCCTTATTATAACTTTGTAACTGTCTTTCATTTTCAGCTGCCTTTTCTCTAATGTCTGTCAGCGATTTTGGTAATGTATCCTGTACTTCATCCACAAAATTCTCCTTTAAATAATCGAACACTCTTCCACGTTGCTTTACACCAAAAAACATTACACTAGGATATTCCTTAATGGTCGTATGTTTTGTATTGTTCAACACATACTCCACAGTTTCTATAACATTATCCCAACTAACACTTTTTACCGAGTTCATAACTTTTGCAATCATTGGACCTATACTTCTGTTAATTCTCTCGACTTGCCCGTTTGATTGTGGTGAACCCGTAGCTATTTTTGTATGTTTAATATTTTCTTCAACTAAAAAATTTTCAAACTCGTTTGAAGTGTAACAACTACCTCTGTCGGACACTATACAGTTTGGTCTACTATAAGATCGAAATAACACTTTAACGCATTAACCACTTCTCTAGCACTTGTAGTTTTTGTAAGGTACAACCACACAAACTTCGTTCCAGCATCTATAACAACGAAAACGTACTTTTTCATCCTGAAGTTCTCTACTGGGCCATAATGGTCTATATGGACCACCTCAAAAGGACTACTTTCTTTCGGTATATTATTCAAAAAACCTTCTTCGCGCCCACCTTTTGGAGAAAATGAAATACACTATAAACAATTTTGTATATGAGCTTTGTTTTTTTGTTTCATTAGTGGAAACCAATAAGTTTTAGATATAACATCTAACGTTTTATCCACACCTATGTGCCCCATTTCATTATGATATTTGTACAACACATGTATTTCCATTTCCTCAGGAACATAAAACAAAACCAAACCATTCTCCCTTTTTCGATATATAACACCATTTCTCATTTCATATAAATTATGATCCCCTCTCTCCAACATGTTTCGCAATTCCCCTAATTTTTTGTCCTTATTTTGACAAATTATTAAATTATCTTCAAACATATTAGCATTCAAAATAAATACACCATTGGTTCGGCTCAAAGCATCAACATGCTGCATGCGACTACCTGAACGATGTTCTAACACATATTCATAATTCTGAAGCTCTAAAGCCCACCTCGCTATCCTAGGATTTAGTTCCTTCTTATTCAAAGTCAAAGTAAATGAATTACAATCAGTAACTATTTTAAACTTCAACCCTTGCAAATACACGCGGAACCGTTGAAGTGCGTATATTATAGCCAAAGTTTCAAGTTCAAAACTATGATACTTCGCTTCTGCTTCAGTGGTTCGTTTCGAAAAATAAAATATTGGATGCATTTTCTCATCCTTTTTTCTTTGCATTAAAATTGCTCCAAATCCCACACAACTAGCATCGCAATGGAGCTCAGTTTCATCTGCAGGATCATACAAAGCTAATATTGGAGACTTTAGCAGCTTTTGCTTAAGCATCTCAAAACACTCTAACTCACTCTTTCCGAAACAAAATTTCTTCCCTTTTTTCGTCAAATCGTATAATTGAAAAATCCTTAACAAACCTCCTAAAATAGGAACATTCGGCAATGGACTTCCACCCAACTCAAGAATTTCAGTAGGACAACTACCACGCATCTCAACCGGTACCTCACTTATGCGCAACGCCAACGTATTTTTTGTACCCGATGTTGGCAACTGAAGCTGCTGCAACCATGCACGAAGTTGTACCAATGTATAATCATTAGCACTTATTGAGTATCCATTTTACCTTACTATGTTCTCGTTAATATATTTAATATCTTCTTTATTTTGGCACCCAGAAACGCTTGGGGTGAAAAAAAACTATTAGTATCTACTACCTTTCTTAAAGCAGCTCCTAGAAACGTTATTTTTATCGAAAATTTTAGTCCGAATCCTGATTAGTATCCACCCACTTTTTGTAATCCAAATCCTTGAAATTCTGCTTAGTATCTCCACAATCTTTGTAATCAAAATCCTCGAAACGTTATTTAGTATTCGCACATTTTTTGAAATCCAAATCCACTCATTTTTATAATTCGAATCCTTGAAACGCTGTTAGTATCCACTCATTTTCATTATCCAAAACCGTGAAACGCTATTAGTATCCGCAAACTTTTTGTACACCAAATCCTTCAAGCTGACTAGTATCCACTCGTTTTAGTAATCCAAATCCAGAAATAATGTTCATATTCATTGAACCAATCCAAAATTAAAATTGAAAATTGTATTTCCAAAATTTCAAAAAAAAATTTGATTTAAATTTGACTGTTTACTTCAGTTCTATGCGATTGAAAATTTTCAGCTTGTAGGAAAAAAAATGTCTGACAATCCCACTTTTGAGCTGTAGGATGCCGAAAAAATTAAGAATACGTCTGCTTCGTTCGAGAGTTCTTTAATAATGAATCCATATATCTCATTTCAAAAATAATTTCACAAACATAAAAAACGGTTACATCAAAAGTAAAACTACTTCATTTACAATAAATAATAATTTAACAATGAAAATAAATACAACTATAAACAAACAGGTATCTTTGAAGAGAGAGTTTAAGAAGCTATACATAAGTAAATCTATATATACACAAGCCAACTTGCTACACTTTCTTCTTCATTGTTCTTTATATATCAGAAATGTTCAATGCGACCTTAAAATTCATATCATATATTAACTTGTGGGACATTCAGCCCCACAGCATGAATAAAATGTAAAAAGAATCACACTAATACATATGCACATAGTTGACCTTTAACCATAAAAACATATGTAAATAAAAGTGTTTACCCACACATAAACACCGTTATTTATACAAATACATATGTATGCATATGTTTAGATTTGCCTTTGCACTTGTTTCCGTTCGATTTATTGTTTAACGGTCCATACAAATCATGTTTCCTCATCGTCGCCCAATTGTGGAATGTTGTTGCGGTTATGACGTTTAATGCATCACGCAGAGTATCCTTTACAGGTTTCAATCCTTTTTTTTACCTATAAATATGTATGTATGCATTTTTTAATATGTATATGTATACTCAATGCAAATATATAGATAGATTTACATACATAAGTACTTCGATGTACATATTGAGGGTCGAACGTTGAAATTGTTTGAAATAAACTTTTTTATTTGAGTTAAATGATTCAGAAATTAAAAGACACCGGAACCGTCATTTGTGTTTGCAAAATCGTATTTTCACCTTTGTTGATACCGATGAAGTTTGACGCAGTTAATTTAGGTATCAAAGTTATATAACAGTAATAATTGTTGCTCTATTACAAATCTAACGATATATGGGAGATGATAAAATATAACAAAAACTTGAAGCAGGTAAACCAGCAGATCTCATATTGACAGCTGAGTGAACGGCTCGACTACCCATTCGAAAATGCAACAGTTCATATGCAATCTTGCATAACCAAAAAAAAACTTTACTGAGTAACATCTCAATATTTCTAGATTTCTTAGAAAGGAGTATAAAACAACGCCAAATATTAAATTTTTTTCAAAAATAGTAAAAAAAAATGTTTAAATTTTTTTGCAAAACAATGCCAAAGAGTCGGCAAAATTAAAAATTTTTTTAAAATTTTAAATTGTTTTGCAAAACTTTTCCACAGTTTTAAAGTTCCTGAAAAGGAAAGGTTCAAAAATTTAAAAACTAAAAGAAATGTAATGCTGTCATTCTGAAGTTTCTGCGAGATTGCTCCTAATATTCCAAAAGTCACAAAAATTAAAAATAAAAAAAGTTAAAAAAAAGTTTTTCAAAACATCGCCAAAAATTGAAAAGTCGGTACAGTTTCGGAATCAATTTGAAATCTCTCCGCAAAGGGTTCGAAATTGTTCCAAGATTACATGTTTTCCCGAAAATACTCAACAAATGAACCAAGAGTAATTTAGATAATTCAAAAATATAGCAGAACTCAACAAGTAATCTTCCAGAAAAAAATGTAAAAAAGAATTCGAAATAACTCCGCAAATAGCTCGGAAGTGGTCGTAAGGCCACGATGAATGTTGGAAGACCCGAAACTGATACAAAATAATGTCGAAATGAGCTCGAACCAATCAAAACACAGTCACAGATCACCGATGCGCCTCAAAAAACGCTAGATCTGCTAACTCTTGTTCGTGCTCTATTGAATATTGGAAATAGTAAAAAATTTGTTTTTCACCACCCTAATCCAAGGTGCATCTGAACATTCGCTCAGCCTTTTTAACGTCAGACATATTGATATGAATAATGTAAATTTCATGATTTTCCTGCAATCAAAATTACGAAATTTCATTTTCCAATGCTTTGTACAGATTCGCCACCCTCCCTTCTTATCTTTTTGTTGTATTAAAAAGTTTACGCAATTTACGCCTGGTACGATTTGTTCGAAAATTCAAATTTTATTAGCAATTGGCGCAAAATTGCAATTATTTAGTTTTTGTTTTCTAGTTCTTTGTTTAAACTTTTTGTTTCCGTTTATGATATTTTGTTTTTTGTTTGTGTTATTTCAAATAATAGTGTTTGTGGATAAAATGGTTTCTTTTTTTTACGAAACTAAACGCATTGCGCAAAAGTTTAATCGATGCTTACAAAATGTTTAAGGATAAGCAACAATAACAACAACAAATCGGAAAACTCCAATTTAATACAATTTCCAGCAGCATATTAGTGCATTTATAAAACGCATTCGTCGATATAAGCAAGTAACTTGGGGCATTCGAATTTTTCTTTTCCCAGATGGAAATTCATCTAAGTACTTATGAAAAGTGGACTAGTTAGTGTATAGAAAAAAAAGTTTTAATCCAGGTCATCACTTTACAGAATTTCTTTCTCTTTTCTAGGAGATCTAGAACTTTTTTCTTACTTTGTTGGCCCATTGATTTGGTAGACCATAAGTTCGAACCGAGCTCAAAGCCTTAACAATAAATCTTCTTTTTTTATTTTTACTATTATTGTTATGGTGCGGCCGCCGTGGTGTGATGGTAGCGTGATCCGCCTACCACACCAAAGACTCTGGGTTCACGCACCGGGGAAAGCAACATCAAAATTTTAGAAAAAAGTTTTTTCAATTTGTAAGAAAAATTAAAAAAGGAGCACGACGCAAATTGGAAGAGAAGTTCGGCCTCTTCGGAGGTTATCGCGCCTTGCATTTATTTATTTTTTATTATTGTTATGATAACATTTTTTTTCCTCCCTTAACGTTCCTAGCAGCTTTCAAATTTGTGATATACAAAGAGCTGTAGCGGTTGTCTTAGAAATTTTCTTTCTTCTATTCTAATTAAGACATTTTCTTCATTTCACATTCATTTTTGTTGTTTTTTTCAATTTTATTTATAATTTTTTTTTAACAAGAAAGAACTTGTTCTAAGTTGAAATTTTTTCGAGTTTTTCAAAAAATCCAAATACCTATTTGGCGTAGTTTTGCAGAAATTTTATTCTATCCTTCAGTAACTCTTTTTTAATTTTTTGATTTTATTAAATGTATGACGTTATTTTGAAGACGTTTTTTTTCCTCATTTCAGAACTCTAGGAGTATCGATTAATTTTTTTAATTCTGAAATTTTTCTGAGAAACGAAAATTTTGAGTAATTTTTCCACCTTTTTTTCATTTCAGGCACTCTATAATAAAAAAGCCAATTATACCATTTCTTTTTTAATCTTTTTCAAGTTTTTTTTTTTTCATTTTTTCACTAAAAGCCAATTAGACCATGTTTTTTGTTTTGATTTTCTTTAATTTTTTTTTTAATTTTTTTACTGCTTCAAAAATTTGAATATTTAGCACATTTTTGTAGAACTTTGATCTTCTCTTCAGGAACTCTAGAAATTTAAAAACTCAGAAAAAATTTCTTTTTGATTTTTTTTATTTTTTTGAGGAAACATAAATATTTGGAGTAATTTTGCAGATCACTTAGCACTTTTTATAAACTCTAGTACTACAAAAAGGCAATAGGGCTAGTTATTTTTTAATTTTTTTTAAATTTTACAAATTGTGATTTTACAGAGCTTTTTTCACTTCAGGAGCTCAAGAGCGCTTGGAAACCAGTTCAGAATAGTTTTTTAAATTATTTTATTAGTAATTATTTAATATATTTTTGGCAAAAATAATTTAATTTTGCAGAACTTTTTTCTCTTTATATGAACTCTATTATGGAAAAGTTACTTAGGGCAGTTTTTCAAACTTTTCGAATTTTTCAAAACACTAGAACTATCGAAAAGATATGCAGGATAGACCTTGTTTGAATATTTTCAAACTTTTTTAATGGTACAATTTTTCCGAAAACTGTAAATAATTAGAATAATTTAAAAATAGTTGCCCCCATTTTAGGATCTCTACAACAAAAAGCAATCAGACCGTTTTTTGTACATTTCAATTTTTAAAATATTTAATTTTGTTGAACTTTTTTCTTCTGTGCAGGAACTTTGAAACTAGTAAAACTCGACTCAGAGTTTTTTTTAATTTTTGTTTTTTTTTTATACTGAGTTGAGCAGAGATCACAGAGTATATTAACTTTGATTGGATAACGGTTGGTTGTACAGGTATAAAGGAATCGAGATAGATATAGACTTCCATATATCAAAATCATCAGGATCGAAAAAAAATTTGATTGAGCCATGTCCGTCCGTCCGTCCGTCTGTCCGTTAACACGATAACTTGAGTAAATTTTGAGGTATCTTGATGAACTTTGGTACGTAGGTTCATGAGCACTCATCTCAGATCGCTATTTAAAATGAACAATATCGGACTATAACCACGCCCACTTTTTCGATATCGAAAATTTCGAAAAACCGAAAAAGTGCGATAATTCATTACCAAAGATGGATAAAGCGATGAAGCTTGGTAGGTGAGTTGAACTGATGACGCAGAAAGAAAATTAGTAAAATTTTGAACAATGGGCGTGGCACCGCCCACTTTTAAAAGAAGGTAATTTAGAAGTTTTACAAGCTGTAATTTGGCAGTCATTGAAGATATCATGATGAAATTTGGCGTATGTATGCTTAATAAAAATTAGCAAAATCGGAGAACGACCACGCCCACTTTAAAAAAAAATTTTTTTTTTAAGTCAAATTTTAACAAAAAATTTAATATCTTTACAGTTTATAAGTAAATTATGTCAACATTCAACTCCAGTAATGATATGGTGCAACAAAATACAAAAATAAAAGAAAATTTCAAAATGGGCGTGGCTCCGCCCTTTTTCATTTAATCTGTCTAGGATACTTTTAATGCCATAAGTCGAACAAAAATTTACCAATCCTTGTGAAATTTGGTAGGGGCTTAGATTCTAGGACGATAACTTATTTCTGTGCAAAAGGGTGAAATCGGTTGAAGCCACGCCCAGTTTTTATACACAGTCGACCGTCCGTTCTTCCGCTCGGCCGTTAACACGATAACTTGAGCAAAAATCGATATAACTTTACTAAACTCAGTTCACGTACTTATCTGAACTCCTTTTGCATTGGTATAAAAAATGGCCGAAATCCGACTATGACCACGCCCACTTTTTCGATATCCAAAATTACGAAAAATGAAAAAAATGCCATAATTATATACCAAATACGAAAAAAGGGATGAAACATGGTAATTGGATTGGTTTATTGACGCAAAATATAACTGTAGAAAAAACTTTTTAAAATTGGTGCGACGCCTACCATATTAAGTAGAAAATAATGAAAAAGTTATGCAGGGCGAAATCAAAAGCCATTGGAATCTTGGCAGGAATACTGTTCGTGGTATTACATACAGGGTGGCTGATGAATTTTGCTACATTAAGAAACTCACATAATTTTTTTTTCAGTGTATGGAATTCATTTTTCTTTTATTTATGTTAAAGCTCATTCAATTTTATTAAATATAGCTTAATTAGTTTTAAACATAATGGACTTTAAATGTCCCCTCTGCTCGTTGATGCATATGCGGCATCTTACAAAAAAGTTGTTCATTACTGCTTGGAGAGTTGAGACAGGAATAGCCGCAATTGTTTCTCGAATGGATTGCCTTAGTTCATTCAAATTTGTTGGTTTTGCTTTGTAGACTTCCTGTTTGCAATAACCCCACAAGAAAAAGTCAGGTGCAGTAAGGTCAGGCGAGCTGGGTGGCCAACGGAATGTGGAGTTTCTGGATATCAGCTTATTGGGAAATTTTCGTCGCAATTCTGTCATAACAGGTCGGGCTATGTGAGGAGCTGCACCATCTTGCTGAAACCACACAGAGTTGAAAGAAATTCTAATTCGGCGTAATTCTGGATAGAAAAACTCTCTCAACATGCTCAAGTAACGGTCTGCAGTAACCGTAACGGTGTGACAGTTTTTTTCGAAGAAGTAGGGCCCGATAAAGCAGCGTGATGAAACTGCACTCCACACTGTGACACGAAGTGGATGCAATTCCGTCTCATGGAGTATGTGTGGGTTGGAAGCACTCCATATTCGACAATGTTGTTTTTTTATGTTGCCGTTTAAATCGAAATGGGCCTCGTCAGACATGAAAAGACAGTTCAACATGTTTCCATCCTCTTCCACCATTTGAAGCATCTTCTGGCAAAATTCCAAGCGAATCGGCAAGTCTGCAGCGTTCAGTTTTTTGGCCATTTGAATTTTATATGGGAATAAGTCCAAATCTTTGTGCATAATTGACTGTAATGACTGTCTGCTTACACCCATTTGAGCAGATAAACTTCTTGTCGAAACACGTGGATTGTTTTGTATGGCAGCAGCTACAGCAGCGATTGTTTCCTCCGTTCGAACTGAAGGGTTTCGATGGTAAGGTCTTCTGTTGACTGCCCCATGCTCGGCAAAATTGTTTACAAGTCTCATTATGGTCCATCTGCTCGGAGGATTGCCGCCAAACGTGCGCCTATACTCTCTTTGAACCGAAACTACGGACTCCAGTGCGTAATAGCGGCGGACAATCAAAATTCTCGTTTCAGTGTCCCAGTTATCCATTTTTGTTAAATGTAAAAGTCAATCTGCAAAATAAAAAAAAAATTAACCAGATTCATTAAATAGAAAAAAAGTTATTTAATTTTTTTTTTTTGGTAGCGGCTTTCATCAGCCACCCGGTATATAAATAAATTAGCGGTGCCCAACAGATGATATTCTGGGTCACCCTGGTCCACATTTTGTTCGATATCTGGAAAACGCCTTCACATATACAACTACCACCACTCCCTTTTAAAACCCTCATTAATACCTTTAATTGGATACCCATATCGATCAAAACACATTCTAGAGTCACCCCTGGTCGACCTTTATGGCGATATCTCGAAAAGGCATCCACCTATACAACTTCCACCACTCCCTTTTAAAACCCTCATTAATACCTTTAATTAGATACCCATATCGTACAAACACATTCTAGAGTCACCCCTGGTCCACCTTTGTGGCGATATCCCCAAAAAGGCGTCCACCTATAGAACTAAGGCCCACTCCCTTTTAAAACCCTCATTAATACCTTTAATTTGATACCCATATCGTACAAACATTTTCTAGAGTCACCCCTGCTCCACCTTTATGGCGATATCTCGAAAAGGCGTCTACGTATAGAACTAAGCCCCACGCCCTTTTAAAATACTCATTAACACCTTTCGTTTGATACCCATATTGTACAAACACATTCTAGAGTCACCCCTGGTCCACCTTTATGGCGATATCTCGAAAAGGCGTCCACCTAAAGAACTAAGGCCCACTCCCTTTTAAAATGCGTCCACCTATGGAACTACGGATCACTCCCTTTTAAAATACTCATTAACACCTTTAATTTGATACCCATATCGTACAAACATTTTCTAGAGTCACCCTGCTCCACCTTTATGGCGATATCTCGAAAAGGCGTCTACGTATAGAACTAAGCCCCACGCCCTTTTGAAATACTCATTAACACCTTTCGTTTGATACCCATATTGTACAAACGCATTCTATAGTCACCCCCGGTCCACCTTTATGGCGATATCTCGAAAAGGCGTCCACTAAAGAACTAACGCCCACTCCCTTTTAAAATGCTCATTAACCCCTTTTATTTGATACCCATATCGTACAAACAAATTCTAGAGTCAACCCTGATACACCTTTATGGCGATATCCCTAAATGGCGTCCACCTATAGAACTATGGCCCACTCCCTCATAAAATACTCTTTAATATCTTTCATTTGATACCCATGTCATACAAATACATTCCAGGATTACCCTCGGTTCATTTTCCTACATGGTTATTTTCCCTTATGTTGTCACCATAGCTCTCAACTGAGTATGTAATGTTCGGTTACACCCGAACTTTTTTTTGTTTTTAGAAAAATTTGGATACATGTATGGTGTAATTTTGCAGAACATTTTCTCCCTTTATGAACTTTACTACTATGAACTAGAACTTACGATTTCTTCTCGAACACAAGCGAGATTTTCGAGACCCGAGAAATCGAGAACCCGACTTCTCGCATGATTCTCGTGTCTCGAAGTACTCGTAAATCGAGCGAGCTTCTTGACATCAACTTAATTGCTGTATGGGACAGTATTTATACACTTGGTTTTTTTTACTTGTGAATTTTTTGTTGATTATATTGCTTTCCAATGTCATTTAACTCAAAACATATTTGTTACACATATAATTTTGTTCACAACATTTTATTTTTTTAACGAGATATTGAGAATACAGCTTCTCGCGAGATTCTCCAATCCCGAAATACTCGTAATACTCGCGTGCTTCTCGACTTTCAATTCAGTCGTTGCATTATCAGTATTCTATAAATTTCGATGTTTTTTAGTTATGGTTATGTGGAAATTTTCGCTTGTGCTGCAGAAGAAATCATAAGCTCTATATAAAACAAACGATGAATCGATTAAATTGAATGTCGAGAAGCTCGCGAGCCTTACGAGTAATTCGAGATTAGAGAATCTCACTAGAAGGTGAGACTCGCGAGAAATCTTTCCTCGCACAAGTTCGAGAAATTTTAAGCTCTGCTATGAACAGGTACTAAGGCTTGTTTAATTTTTGAAGTTATAATATTTGAAAAAAAATTTTTTTTTTACTTCTTAAATGCTTTTCAAAATTTGGCGTGATCTTGCAGATCTTTTTTTTCCACCCCAGGAACTCAAAAGCACAGTTTTTTTCATTATTTTATTTTAACTTTTATATATTTTTTTTTGCAGTTTTCGAACAAAAAGTGACCATTTTGCAGAACATTCTTTTCTTTTTGTGAACTCTTGTACTATGAAAAGGTTATGGCTAGTGATTTTAATATTTTGTAAAAATTTTTTTTTAATTTTAAATTTTTTTTACTTTCAACATTTTTTGGACTCTTAAAAAATTAGCAAAATTCGCGTAAACTTTCTTCCTTTTCAGAAACTCAAGGGCTTTTGAAAATCACTTCAGTCAGTACAGTTTTTTAAGTTTTTTGTATAAATTTGTCCATTTGGCTGAATTCTGTAGAACTTTTTTAAACCCTAGTATTGTAGAAAGTTACTCAGGGAAGTTTATTTTACCTGTGGATATTTTCAAATTTTTGAATTTTTAATTTTATTCAAAAATGTGATTATTTTGCGAAATACTGTCGGAATTTTTTCCTATAAATCTATTGAAGCTACAAAGGACAGTTTTTTTGTTTATTTTGAATTTTTCAACTTTTCAGATATATGTACTATGTATATGAATAGTTTTTGTAATTGTGTGTAGATTTGTTTCCGTTGCATGAATTCTAGAACTGAACATTATTTTTTGAATTTTTGAAATATTCTCGAATTTTTGGTAATTTTAGTAAGTGCTCTTACTTCTTCATTTTTCCACTGGGTTAAACATACACGTATGCATATGGTGTGGGAGTGCAAAAAATGAGTGCTCACTAAATGCCTTTTGCAACAATATGTTTTATTTGTGAAAACTTTTTGCACGCAGATAAACGCATGAACTCGTGCAAATGCTTGCCATCCCATTCCATTACCCAATGCACTTTAACACACATACGAACGCATTTAAACATCAATATTCACACAAGCATATAATTGGAAACAATTTACGGTATTCAGTTTTAGTTTAATAAGGCCAGACAAGTTTTGTTTAGTTTGAGGTCGCTGCGGCAGGTTTTTTGAGAAATTTGGAGCATTGCAAGAAGCTTGTCTACGATAGCTTTACCAGGTCCAAATTCGCACTGATAAAGTTCGATGAGTGGGTCTACGTTGGGCTTGTTCCCATAATATGCTTAACAGGAAATTATATGCCTACGTGTGTTCATTCCTGTGGATTGGGCGAAGAACATTTACATTTAAATCATCATATATGCACCCGCCCGAATTCGAATAGCTCAGCATGCAAACCTTCAACACTCTCAGAGAGCAGGTGTACGAGCTGATTGGCGTGGTCGTTGGCAATATGTCTAGTTTTGGACGCCAAGAGGTGAGACATATATCGCTAAACTTGGTGCTGGATATGGTCATTTTTCCGGTTGTGGAGACAAATATATCTTTTTTTGTCCCAACCTGGCTTTAAAGGTACCAAGCACGCCTTTAAAATAATCACGGAAGCAGCATTCGTATATGCAATCCAGGCGCTGCTATGAAGCGCCACTCTACCCATAGGCATTCTACCTCGTTGGTGCATGTGCTGAGATGACTGGGATATTCAAGAATTAAAGGCGAATCATTAGACCGTACGAGCTTGATCTGTGGGTAATGATGTTAACTTACACGTTTGAATAGCTGGCCATTTGATACAAAACAGGAATGGGCCTTAAACTGACTATAACGCAGTGATCTTAGAAGGTTGTCGCTTTCCCTCATAAACTCACCACCAAACGCATATTCAAGAGAATACTTGGGATAAATCGTTCGGAAGTAGTGTGCTGCTCGAACCACATGCAAAAGAATTGCCCTGGGATTCAGTCGGTTTTTATACACGACACCAGACATGCCTTGTGGACATTGCCCGGCTGAAAGTTAAACAATTTTATTCTACGTCTCCATTTTCTTCTTCCTCTTCCCGCAAGGCTTTCTCTTCCTCATAACTTGTTTCTTTCTTTCCCCTTCTTCTCCCCTCTTCACCTTTCCTTTCATCATCCCCTCTTTTTTCCTCACTCCACCCTTTTCTCTGCCTCTCTAACTTCCTCCTTCACTTAATCTTCCTTTTCCCACCTTCTTTTTTCGTCTTTTTCATCTTCTTTCATTTGATCTTCCAATTTCTGCACAAATAACTATTCCATTTCCAATTTCTAATCAATATCCTATACGTTTACATATTTTAATTCCTATTCCTATTTTTATTATACTCAACCTCTCTCTATTTCCCTACACTAGTTCTTTTAGGTTGTATAGGGGTTTACTTTGTTGGAGACGAAGCGCCGTTCACTTTTTTAAATCAAAACCATATCTAGTAAGTTCTGAATAATTGCAAATTGATATTTATGCCCCGGAAAAGAAGAGAAGGTGCAAAGTGTAGGATGCCTAGGAATAACAGGTGCAGTGAGCAGCGCACCACAGCAAGGGTTAAACGACATTTTTAATTTTGATACCACTTTATGTGTTCGTCCAGGGTTTGGACGCGAAAGTGGCTAGACGACTAAGCGAATCCCACTGGCGAAAATCAACCAAAATAGGGCACTGGACGGCATGTCAAAGGCGCGATTAAACGGCATCATAACTAATCCAACGTCCAGATCCAACGTCCGGTGCTGCACATATAAACAATATTGTGAATCTTTATGAGAATGATGAAGAGTGTAATTTTTGTATTTTGGGTGATTTTAACCTCAATAAAATTGTATGGTCAAATTAACTTGATAATGGTATCTTAACACCAACAAGGGTGAATAGCTCGCACGAAATAAATTTTATAGATAGTCTTTTCAGCATTAACTTAACCCAAATTAATTCATTTTACAATGAGCTTAATAATATTTTAGATCTTATCTTTGTAGATGAAAACTTGATTTTTAGTGTTTCGGAGGCCACTTTCCCTATATGCAGGTGCGATATGCACCATGTCCCACTCTCCTTAACTCTGGAATTTTTTAATTTTGTTTCAGTTCCGAGTATAATCTCCACTGCAAAGTTTGATTTTCGTGCCGCCGATTTTAATGCTTTAAAAGAAAAAATTTTGGATTTAAATTGGAATTCAATTTTCGCCTCTAAAAGCGTAGCGGAATGTTACGATGCCTTTCTTCTTAATATACTCGAAATTTTCTCTGATAATCTACCCTTACTTCCCGCGAGAATGCATAAACTTCCGTGGTATACGAAAAATCTAAAAAAGCTTAAGAATCTTAGAAATAAACATCTTAAACTCTATAAAGCTTCGAAGGATGTCTCTCATAAAGAAAAATATATTTATTATAGTAAAAGCTTTAATGTACTTGACAAATTTTTATACAAGCAATATATTTCTCGGTATGAAGTAGAGATGAAGGAAAACCCTAAGGCGTTCTGGAGATATATACGATCTAAAAAAGGTTGTTCTAATATCCCAAATTGTATGTCCTACGGCGGTATAGCTTCTGAGAGCTTATTGGATACTGTTAATCTTTTCGCAGATTTCTTTAAATCAAACTTCGTAACTAGCAACCCTGCTAATAATTTTTCCGCCGATGTCGAACAAATGGTTTACTTCGGATCCATATTAGTCTCAGAGGAAGACGTTATGAAAGCCATCCTAGATCTGGAAACGTCGATAAAAAGCGATACTGAGGGAATTTCGTCGTTTATTCTAAAGAAATGTAGCACGTCGTTTTGCGTCCTATTAAGTTACATTTTCAATTTTTCCCTAACAAGAGGTGAGTTTGTTGATAGGTGGAAAATAGCCTCGATTTCTCCTATCTTTAAATCTGGCAACAAAAACATAGTAACTAACTACAGACCCATCTCTAAACTGCCCACTTGCTCGAAGCTCTTTGAAAAAGTGGTAAAAGAGAATCTATCCTTTGTAATAAAAGGTTCCATAGATGAGTGTCAACACGGGTTTGTCAGTGGTCGCTCCACAGTTACGAACCTAGCCTAATTTTCTCATTTTTGCATTTCGTCGTTCAAAAATGGACATCAAGTTGATGTTGTATATACTGACTTCGCCAAGGCATTTGATACTGTCACCCACAGCATACTATTAGGCAAGCTTGAACTATTGGGTTTCCATTCTACCTTTTAACGTTGGATTGGGTCCTATCTCACTAATAGAACCTCGTTCGTCGAAATTGAGAATACCAAGTCTTATTCATTCATTGCCACATCTGGGGTACCTCAGGGTAGTATTCTCGGGCCAATTTTATTTCTTTTTTTTATAAATGATATAGGAACCTGTTTTAGGAGTTCAAAATACCTGCTCTACGCAGATGATCTAAAAGTTTTTAGAACAATTTCGAGCATGTCAGATGTATGTCTTTTACAAGATGATCTAAATAGATTAACTAATTGGAACATTATAAATAATCTACGCCTTAATATAAAGAAATGTTTTTTTATGACGCTTTCGAGAAACCTCAATACGATTAATACCGCGTATTCAATTGCTGATGATAATCTCTCTAGCGTCAGGGAATTCGTTGATCTTGGAGTAATGTTTGACTGTGGTTTTACCTTCGCGAATCATATTAGCTCCATTCTTCCTAAAGCCTATTCCAATTTGGCTTTCCTGCGGCGATATGGGCGAACTTTCAAAGATCCATACACCAGAAAAATTTTATATAATTCTTTAGTTCTCTCAAAGCTGGAATATGCTTCCATAATTTGGAACCCAATTTATTGCTCTCATTCTCGAAGACTGGAAAGAGTACAGAAAAGTTTCACTCGATTCGCACTCCAACCGCTTAATTTTTTAGAACAATTACCTTCTTACCGCGCCCGCTGTGCCCTTATAAACATGAAGTCGCTTGCGACCAGACGTTATATTCAATCTCTGCTGTTTGTGTATGATCTTATATGTGGTTGGGTTGCCTGCCCGGAACTACTAGCGCAAATTGGCTTCAATGTCCCGAGCAGAACCCTTCGTGCCCAATATCCGTTCCACGTGAAAGTTATCGGAGCTAACTATCACAATTTTGATCCAATCTCTAGGGCCCTCAGTGAATATAACAGGATCTTTTTTAGCCTTGAGCTTGACTTCGCACTCCCGAGAGCGTCCTTTAGCGCTAAGCTTTACTCGTATTATGTATAAAATAAATTTATTAGCATTTAAGTTGAATGAATGTAAATCTAGTCTGTAAGATTAATGAAATCATAGACTAAAAAATAAATGAAATGAAATGAAAATGAAATGAAACACAGACTGCTGAAAAATGGCAAAGTGAACTGCTATACTCAATTTATCTGCGGCGTCTTCCAGGCGGAGACCTATTTATGCAATGGAGAGAGCAGCCATACGGCCCAAAGACCTTAAGGTCTCAAACACCACTGTAACAATATTAGTCGGCCGTCGAGCCACGTTATATGCATTAGAATACAATGTCATAAAGTAGCATATAATGCGAAGCTATCTGGCTTTGCTGGCGTCAATAAGGCATTTCAATATCTGCCTGTGCAGGGTGCCTGGACATAGTGACAAGATTGGGTCAGTGGACCAACAGGGACTATTAAGAGATCTCAAGGTCCTTATTGCTCTGTTTAGATGGGAAAAGAAATAGTTTTCATCCCAAGCTAAACAAATCTGCAGGGAGATTTCTTTCGGGCGCCAAGATAGGTAATTGCGCCATTTCCCCGATGCTCCGATGATGGTACATACCAACCAGCTCCCTCTGCGCAAACTGTCAGGACAAAAAGGAATAGGAGTCGATTCATCACGTTCTTTACCGATGTCCAGGATTGCACACGAGGCAAAGAAAGCAAGCGGGTTTTTGAGGGCTACTAGGAAGTAATTTAGTTGGACGAATGTGTCTTCACACGCCACTCACGGAGGGCATTCACAATGGACAAAAATGTTTCCGAGTGAAAGTGTGGAAACTTCCCATGCACGCCCTCTTAACCTTACCTAACTTTATGTCCAGTAGCCTACAAATTGTATAATAGTAATATAAGGACTTCAGTGGCCATAAAGGACATGCACAAATTTTCTTTTATATTTTTAAAACGTTGATAGATTATACTTCGATAAGAGTGCACGTCAATTGAAGATGCTTTAATTCTCATCTTCAGTTAAGAGAAGATTGTCCTGTCAAGGTACCATGACCACATTTTGAAGTTAAAGATTAACGCCCTAAACAAGCTCAAATGGACCTACTGTAAAAAACATACAAATATTCATTAATTTTTATGTAGTTCGATTTCAAAATAGGCGAAGTTGAGTGTTCTAATTTCTCCACCAGGTAGGTTGCTTCGCTTACCCCACCAACACAAACTCGATATGTATATTTCTACTTTGCATCGTTCAAGTGCGCTTATAAGTATGTTTGTTATGAAAGGACTTGATTCCAATCCAACAAACTTGGCAGTCTATGAACATTTATTAAGTATAAAGATCCGAATGTGTAAAAACAATTTAATGCAGCATAACATACAACAACAAACATCCCTACATATATCAATACATAGAGGGTATACTTGTAGTTACTTTGTTGTAATTTTATTGCAAAGTTGTTGTAATTTATTTTTCAAGTGTGCATATTTTGCAAAAAGTTGAGAATTTTATTTATTTTATTGCAGCCGCGTCGCAAAAGCAAAAGCGCGCCGTGATGATGATGGCGATGATGACTTTGGTAGGCTGCTACTCTTTGCCAACGTTTGCAAGCGCTGATTAGATAATAGAAATATATACACACCAAAAAGCTTACATTTGTGTGTCAATATGTTTGGAAAACTCACAGTGTAACATTCACTTTGCCCGGATCGAATAATTGCAACCCCAGATGAAATGTGTTTGAGGTAGTGGGGCTTAACCAGAGATGCCCTCAAGAGCTTTGTGGGGTGTGGGAAATGCATTCGACGTTGCCCTACATATCGTGAAGAGGCCTCGGTTCAAAAGGAAACACCCTCCGATCCACGGCCTGTAGTGTAGCCCCACTCCAAATCCGAGTATTCAAAGGCTATCCATGGACCAGGGCTCTTCATAACGGCGGTCATAGAGAACGACGATATCGAACTAGCCACTCACATCCACTTCTTCTGGGTGGTAAAGTCATCCTCCCTGCCTCTGTCGATCACTTCCAGGGGGACGGAGGCTGTACTTTTGACATTTCCGTTGAACGTTCTCAACTCCCCAGTCTCCTTTATTCAAGGAGGCGTTGACCCTAATAGGCCACAGCCTTTTTTTGGCCGTATCATACTTCGAACCATGCTGTTCATCGGGATCATTCGACTCCGGTGTGTGATCGTCATTACAGATGAAACTCTTGGCACAGTCCAATGTCCAGGCATGGTTTTCAGATATCTAAGAAACAGCCTTTCCACTGCAACGCTTCGGAATATTCTTGGCCAGTCGTCGGTAACACAGAGCCTTCCTTCGAGGTGTCGATCGCTTGCCCCTAATGGCATTTTGCGTTTTCGAAGCAATATCGCTTGTAGTGCAAGCGGATATACACTGGCTGTTACTGGCTATTCCATCCAGGCTGACCTTCAGAATCACTTCTCCCAGTAAGGCTTTTCCCTTAATATTATACTGGTTCGTCTTATTAGCCGAACCCTTTTTAAACTCCCTTTAAAATTTGATGGTCCTATATGACTAAGCTCCACTGCCCAAGCAACTCAGCCCCACACATAGTGGCTTGAATTAAGAGCTTAATCTGATCCGTACGATCAGCCCTTTGTCTTGCCTGAACCTACTACCATGGTCCGATTTCGAAGCCCTCTTCCCACTTTTCCTGGATTGGCTAGGAGTTGGTTTCGACACCCGTTGCCATCCATCCTTAATGGAGACTCCTCGTCCGCCATCTGACCACAGACCACGCTTTTAGTGCCTTGATGGCTCCCGATTTACTCTTGGCTTTATCTGTTATGGCCTCTCCTACATTTCTCCCTCATCTGCTGTATTTTCATTAGTTTCCATTTTAATGAGTCCTACCTCCACGCTGCTACCCGGGTTCGGATGTATAGTTACCCAACTATGGTCTCGTGGCTATCTATATTTCGCGAGGAGGCCACGCGAGTGTTGGCACATGGCCTTATCCGACATGCGTTCAGAGTTAGACCGGACGCAAAGCAGTAGAGACCTCAACCGCACCTACACCACCAATTTAACGACGACGGACCCGGAATGTACCCTGAGGCCTACCCATATTTGAACAGGACGTGTGCGGGTTCGATATTATCCCGCTGCCATTTCGATTGGGTTTTACCCCAATCTAACACAGTGACAGAATATCATACCTCCCACCTTAAGAGCCTACAAATTCCAAATATAAATCCTAATCTTTGTCCAAAACAAAAACAATTCGATTAGCATTGTGTGCTCGTTAAAAGCAGGGGCATCTCTTGTATGTTCAAGATCCTTACAGGGCACCACAATTTAATATCTCAGCTTAGCAGTTTATCATACCAAGTGCTATTCCAAGCGCACTGGTAGCATATGATGTACTTTACAGGGCGCCATAATGATTTCCTTCAACAACTTACTCCGGCCTTCATACCTCCGTCAACATAAATATTCAGGTAACGATTTTGAGCAGTTCCGTTGATATTCCGAAAACACCTGAAGTCTTCAGTGTCCCTTACAGGGCGCCATGGTTTTACCTGCAGAATCTTACTACGGTCTTAAGAAGGTCCACCCACCATCCGCTGAATATCCTGATGAACATTTCAAGCAGCTTATCACAGTAGTTTATATGCCGAGCTGTGTTGCTATTTCGAGCTTACTGGAACCCTTATCCGCCTATCAGAGTTCAAAATTCAAATGGTTTTGAAGTTTTCTTTAATTTTGTAAAGTCATCAGATTACAATTCTGGAAAATATTACACAGTGTAATACATACAAACACTTACATCCATTCACTTTTATTAATATGAATAACTATATATATGTGCTTTTGAATATCCTTCGTTCCAATATCCTTATATCCTTAATTACAAATAAACTATTCAAATATATATTTACACACAAATAAATGTTTTAATGCAAGTGTGTATGTATGTGTAGCGAATGCAACCTCCTATAGGGGCGCCTCAAGTTGCTTCAGTTGATGTTGTTTTTGTTGATTATTACTTTGCTCCTTTTTTTCGCTACAGATAATCAAATTTAATCAGAACAGTAGTTACTGGCGCAAATCGTCATATGTATGTGTTTGTTGTATTGCTATGTGCATATGTATGTGTTTGTTGTATTGCTATGTTCGCAAATTTAGGCAAACACGCAAGTATTAATGGAATACCCTAACCAGCGGAAGGAGTTGCCAGTGTTCGGACTTGAAGTTACAGCAAAGCATGACACCTCTGAGAGAATGGAGAAATGTACAGAGAGGATCTAAGATTCGACGTGAGGGTACCTTTTTTCATGTCCACACACATGATAGTATTATGCCAATAATCCTGGAGTCACATAATTGGTTGATGAAAATAGTATAACACTCCCATCAAGCTAAGAACTTTCAATCGGTAAAGAAACGTGGTAAACTCCCAGTCTGTTAGAGAGCTCTCTCCTGTATTGCTTGTTATAAAGTTAATTTTTGAAAAACTCATTGCGTTACGGAGTTCGTCGATTGACCGGCAACCATTTGGAACTCATGTAAAGCTGCTGTCATCAAATGATATGCAGGCTTTCCGATTGATAAAGATCTTTTCGTGAAACCTGTCGCAGTAGGAAAGTAGTTCAATTGATGTGCAAATCCATCTTGAAGCAACTCATTGAACAGGCTCCGTCTCGCGTAGATATAAGGGATGGCCCTCCGCAAGTACTGTGAAAAAATACGGTACATACGACGTTTGACCCAACAATGTATTAGCTGGCGCATAGCCTCATCTATAAAGAGGCGCCAAAGTCTTAAGCCAACATATGCCCGGGGGAACGCCGTTGTCAGTGGCCATACCCGAAAGTCTTAGTAGAGGAAAGCAGACTTTTTAGGTACACGCAAAAGGTTAAACTTCTACTAATCCAGAATCAACTTCGATGCAATATATGCACTGCATGTAACATTTCTACAAGACGCCAACCATCTTTTCAATTGCAACGTGGAACCAAAGTTTCTAAGACCCATGTGTCTTTGGTCGCAGGCTTTTGAAACTGGAAGTTTGCTTGTACTTCCGTTAAAGAATTTTGATGACATATTGTGAGTAATTGCACTTTTTTTTTGGAGCGTAGCGCTGCTACAAGAAGAAGAAGAACAGGCAAAGCACCATTTCTTACCGAAAATAGGTTTACCAACGTAGTAAACAATACATGCCCCGATACCCCTTCCACTATGCAAAGTTTACAGTTAAGTTTCCAAGAGATTGTTAACCCTTGGTACTACTTCATAGGGTTAAAGGAAGTAGATTAGTCTGCGCAATCTTCTCCTGAATTACAATAAAGCCACGGGTTTGTGCCCACCTGCTAAGTTCTGCCAACGATTCTTTCATAATTTCACTCATCACGTAGAAAAAAAGACTCGAAGTCAATTTTGCTAGGATATCTTTATAATAATGAGCCACAACAGAGATGAGAGCACCCCGACCCTGTGCTCGCCCTTACATATATGCTTACTTACTATTAATCCCCCTACCACAGTTTATATTTCGTAGTTAAATAGAAGGGAAGTGGCCAAACTCCATTTTGGGCCGTCCACTCCTCCCCTTGCGAAGGCAAGCTCTATCGCGTTGCGTTGAAAGCACCTTCAAACTTCGAACGTCCTCATGAAGCACTGACTCTGTGGATTTCTCTCTTCCATACGCATGTTGTGCCATGAAAAAGGGGCAATAATATAGTAATAAGAACACTTCCACTTCAAAAAAAATTGTAGATATTCAAACTAGATTCAAGATATTCAATGGTAGAACTTCGATATAATGAAGTGGGGAGCTTCAGGACTCCGCACGCGAGCATCGAAAAATTATTCACAAAATATGTTTGTAGATTTCTAAATTAACGTAAAAAAGTAAAAAGCTACAACTTTACAAACAAGTGAAAATAAGAACAGTGCCATTTGTTTATATTGTGAAAAAACGCTACAAAACCAAGGATCGACATCAAGTCTATGGAGCCACTATCCGTTTTTCCATCTTCAAGATAATGTGGTATGGACGCAAATGCTCTTCGGGGTTTGAGCCCTGACATAACCAGTCATCCATGCGGTGCACATACACTTCAATTGAGTTTTAATTTAGGAATGAAACTACCGGAATGTTGTGGAGTCATCCAAAAGGTTTTAAAACTGGTGTTGAGTTTCAGTCATTCGAGTAAACGTACACGCAGTTGATGTTCTAATAGATTTACTCATCCCTTTCGAAATTGCGACAAATGTGCTTAGCAGTGATAGCGAGATTACAATTTCTAAAGTGAAGCCCATCATTCATAAAATTATTAATAAGCATCTGAAATTTAAAAACACTGTTTCGAGGATGGCAAAAACATTTAAAGAAAAAGTAGATGCAGACTTGAGAAGACGTTTTTCTTTTGAAGACATTGAAGATCCATCTCTAGAAAATATCAGTATTAAACATATGGCGAGTTGTCTTGATCCGAGGTTCAAACAGTTAAAGCCTCAACCGATGCTTTTCGTAACAAAATAAAAAAGCATGTGGAAAAAATGGCAAAAAAAATGGGTACTGCTGATATGAATGCCCAAAAAGAAGCTCCGAAAAACAGTGATCTCACGGCCATGGATATACTCCTAAATGATAACGACAGTGACACAAGGGAGGAAGACGAGTTTCAGCGCTAGTTATTCGAAGAACAAATAAACCACAATCTCAGTGCCAGCAATTGGTGGCAAGACCATAAAAATATATCCCAATCTGTCGAAAATCGCCAAAAGATATCTTGCGGTACCTGCCACTTCAACAGCTTCTGAAGGGTATTTTCAAGTGCTGGAAACGTACTTCGTCTCACACGAAATTGGTTGAGTCGGGAAAGGATATCGGCACTTGTTTTCTTACTCCAGAACAAAAAGAATATAGTTTAACATCATATTACATATTTCTCCATACGAGTCTTTTTTGTATTCACTGTTAATTGATTTAAATTCGCCAAGAATTTATTGTTATTAATGTTAACTAAACATATATGGCACATCAATTTGTTGCTTTCACTCGATATCCAAAAATACGGGTATTAACCGGATCTTCATAAATCCGGATATCCGGATAGTTCCACAAACGAATATTAACCGGATACCCATGCCGTCGGGATTTTCTCCGTGTCAACGGATATCCGTATGGATATTCGAATATGTGGATAATCCCAGCCTTAAAGGGCCCATTAATGATACTTAGCATAGACTTGACTGGACTTGGCTTAAACTTGGCAACTTAGCCACGATTATACTCCACTTAGCGCATACAATCTGGCATCATAATCATTAAAAGCCAATTTGTATGACAAAATGTCAAAATGAAATGGAAACAAACAAATGACATCTCAAAATGTAAACGTCACTTAGAACTTACATAGAAAATCAAAATTGAACAGACTTTTAAGTCAAGTTAAGTGTTGCTAAGTATTGAGTAATCAGTAACATGCAATGTTCATTTAACAGAACTGTAACTGACAGTTCTCAAGTCAAGTCAAGTCTATGCTAAGTATCAGTAAAGGGCCCTTAATTGTGGAGTATTCTTTTCAAAACCAAATCATTATAAATAGCATTTTACTTTTTTTAGTTCCGTTTATTTTGAACAAGTAAGGAAGGCTAAGTTCGGGTGTAACCGAACATTACATACTCAGTTGAGAGTTATGGAGACAAAACCACCATGTTGGAAAATTAACCTAGGGTAACCCTGGAATGTGTTTGTATGACATCTGTATCAAATGGAAGGTACTAAAGAGTATTTTAAGAGGGAATGGGCCATAGTTCTATAGGTGGACGCCATTTAGGGATATCGCCATAAAGGTGGACCAGGGATGACCCTAGAATTTGTTTGTAAGATCTGGGTATCAAATGAAAGGTGTTAATGAGTATTTTAAAATGACGTCGGCCTTAGTTCTATAGGTGGATGTCTTTTCGAGATATCGCCATAAAGGTGGACCAGGGATGACTCTAGAATTTGTTTGTACGATATGGGTATCAAATGAAAGGTGTTAATGAGTATCTTAAAAGGGAGTGGGCCTTAGTTCTATAGGTGGACGCCTTTTCGAGATATCGCCATAAAGGTGGACCAGGGATGACTCTAGAATTTGTTTGTACGATATGGGTATCAAATTAAAGGTGTTCATGAGTATTTTAAAAGGGAGTGGGCCTTAGTTCTATAGGTGGACGCCTTTTCGAGATATCGCCATAAAGGTGGACCAGGGATGACTCTAGAATTTGTTTGTACGATATGGGTATCAAATAAAAGGTGTTAATGAGTATTTTAAAAGGGAGTGGGACTTAGTTCTATAGGTGGACACCTTTTCGAGATATCGCCATAAATGTGGACCAGGGATGACTCTAGAATTTGTTTGTACGATATGTATCAAATGAAAGGTGTTAATGAGTATTTTAAAAGGGAGTGGGCCTTAGTTCTATAGGTGGACGCCTTTTCGAGATATCGCCATAAAGGTGTACCAGGGATGACTGTAGAATTTGTTTGTACGATATGTATCAAATGAAAGGTGTTAATGAGTATTTTAAAAGGGAGTGGGCCTTAGTTCTATAGGTGGACACATTTTCTAGATATCGCCATAAATGTGGACCAGGGATGACTCTAGAATTTGTTTGTACGATATGTATCAAATGAAAGGTGTTAATGAGTATTTTAAAAGGGAGTGGGCCTTGGTTCTATAGGTGGACGCCTTTTCGAGATATCGCCATAAAGGTGGACCAGGGATGACTCTAGACGTTGTTTGTACGATATGGGTATCAAATGAAAGGTGTTAATGAGTATTTTAAAAGGGCGTGGGCCTTAGTTCTATAGGTGGACGCCTTTTCGATATATCGCCATAAATGTGGACCAGGGATGACTCTAGAATTTGTTTGTACGATATGGGTATCAAATGAAAGGTGTTAATGGGTATTTTAAAAGGGAGTGGGCCTTAGTTCTATAGGTGGACACCTTTTCGAGATATCGCCATAAAGGTGGACCAGGGATGACTCTAGAATTCGTTTGTACGATATGTATCAAATGAAAGGTGTTAATGAGTATTTTAAAAGGGAGTGGGCCTTAGTTCTATAGGTGGACGCCTTTTCGAGATATCGCCTTAAAGGTGGACCAGGAATGACTCTAGAATTTGTTTGTACGATATGGGTATCAAATGAAAGGTGTTAATGAGTATTTTAAAAGGGCGTGGGCCTTAGTTCTATAGGTGGACGCCTTTTCGATATATCGCCATAAATGTGGACCAAGGATGACTCTAGCATTTGTTTGTACGATATGGGTATCAAATGAAAGGTGTTAATGGGTATTTTAAAAGGGAGTGGGCCTTAGTTCTATAGGTGGACACCTTTTCGAGATATCGCCATAAAGGTGGACCAGGGATGACTCTAGAATTTGTTTGTACGATATGGGTATCAAACGAAAGGTGTTAATGAGTATTTTAAAAGGGAGTGGGCCTTAGTTCTATTGGTGGACGCCTTTTCGAGATATCGCCATAAATGTGGACCAGGGATGACTCTAGAATTTGTTTGTACGATATGGGTATCAAATTAAAGGTACTAATGAGGGTTTTAAAAGGGAGTGGTGGTAGTTGTATATGTGAAGGCGTTTTCGAGATATCCACCAAAATGTGGACAAGGGTGACCCAGACCATCATCTGTCGGGTACCGCTAATTTATTTATATATGTAATACAACGAACAGTATTCCTGCCAAGATTCCAAGGGCTCTTGATTTCGCCCTGCATAACTTTTTCATTTTCTACTACTTAATATAGAAGGTGTCACACCCATTTTACAAAGTTTTTTTCTAAAGTTATATTTTGCGTCAACAAACCAATCCAATTACCATATTGTAACGATTTTACTTGCAAATCCTCTTATTTGCAATCCTCTGCTAAGTTCGAATCACTAAACTGTTGAATAAATAACTTCAATTTGTAATAATGCAAAATGGCCTTTATTAAAGTACTTCACAATAACACTCAAACTGTGCAACGAATAATGTAGATACATAATGATTGATCTATGAACGTGAATTCACGTCACTGCTTAGCATCGGCTTAGAGATGGCAGCACTCCTTAGTTTTCCTAATATTCATAACACTGCCCTCCACCTAAGTCTGATCGTCCAGATTAGACAAATCTCCCGATCTAAACGTTGCCAGCCTTTCCAAATGGACCACTTTCATCTTGGTTCGTGATTTACCGATGGTTTGTATGCGGTAAACTACATCGTTGATCCGTTTTAAAACTTTGTATGGGCCTTCCCAATTACACTGCAATTTCGGGGACAAACCTTTTTTACGTTGTGGGTTGTATAACAGCACCAAATCTCCTTCCTGAAAACCTTCTGAATTAATTGCTTTATCATATCTGGCTTTCATCTTGTCACTCATAATCTTTGTTCGTTGCCTTATCAGATCATGTATTTCTCTTAGCTCTTCTTCCAAATCACTAGTGGATTTCTTGACATTTCTTTCCGCATTGGCATCTATCCCAAACTTCAAATCAGCTGGCAGTCTAAGGTCATTGCCAAAAATTACTTTTGCAGGGGTTTGGCCCATTGTCTCATGCACTGCTGATCGGTAAGCCATCAAGAATAATGGTATGCGGGTATCCCACTCTTTATGGTATTTGTGTACTACTTTCCTTAAGTGCTCCTCCAATGTTCTATTGAAACGTTCCACCATACCATCGGACTGAGGATGCAATGCAGTTGTTCGTGTTTTTCGAATGCCCAATGATTTACACATTTCCTGGAATACAGCTGATTCGAAATTCCTGCCTTGGTCAGAATGTAACTCCATTGGTACACCATACCTTGCAACCAATTCGTTTTTAACCACTTCTGCTACTGTTTCTGCTTCTTGGTTTGGTATTGGGTATACCTCTGGCCATTTACTGAAATAATCCATAACCAGCAGTATGTATTGGTTTCCGCGGTTGCTAGTAGGAAATGGACCCGCGACATCCATAGCGATCCTTTCAAATAGTGCACCTGAAATATACTGCTTCATCTGGCCATGACTTCGGGTTTTGGGCCTTTTCGCTCTGTTGCATACCTCGCAGTTGGCAATCCACTCGGTGACCGACTGACGGCAACCAGCCCAATAGAATCTCTGCTTAATTTTCTCGAGTGTCTTCGTGATTCCAAGATGACCTCCACTTGGACCATTGTGCATCTTGCTGAGCACGTCAGGAATCCTCTTCCTGGGAACAACTATCAGTTTCTTCTTGCATTGACCATCCTCACTCTCCCATACTCAATGCAAGCAACCGGATATCAATTCTAAACTGTTCCACTGTCCCCAATATGATTTCGCAATGGGACTCTCTGCTGACATCTCCTCTCTGCTTGGTCTTTCGTTTCGTTCGAACCCTTGCATAACATGTGACAGATCTATATCTTCTAGCTGACACTTTCTTAGTTGTTCCTTGTCCCATTCATCCGTACACGTTATAGTCATTAGCCGGACATCTATAATGTCTTCTTTAGCCTCGGCCTTTGAACAGTGCTTGCATTCCAGACTACATGGTCTTCGTGACATTGCATCGGCATTTCCATGGGTACTACCTTTTCGATGCTCAATGGAAAAGTCATAGCTTTGTAGTCGCTCGATTCACCGTGCCAATTGTCCTTCCGGATTACGGAACTGCAAAAGCCATTTCAACGCTGCGTGATCTGTCCTGACACGGAATCGCTGGCCGTAGAGGTATTTGTGAAAATGTTGAATGCACTCTACCAATGCCAACAGCTCTCTCCGCGTAACACAGTAGTTCCTCTCTGGTTTTCCAATCGAACGGCTGTAATATGCAATTACCTTCTCCTGTCCATCGACCAGTTGTGATAAAACGCCTCCTATAGCATATCCACTCGCATCTGTATCTAGAATAAATGTTGCTCCTGTAATCGGATATGCCAACATTTGGGCAGTGCACAAACGCTCCTTCAATGTTTGGAAAGCCACTTGTTGCTCCTTCTTCCATTGAAAAGCTTTGTTTTTCTTGTAAGCTCACGGAGGCTATGGGCTACGCTGGAAAAATTTGGTTCAAATCGGCGGTAATATGTGCACAGCCCAAGGAAACTTCTCAACTCATGTAGGTTCTGTGGTCTTGGCCAATCCTTTAAAGCCTCTATTTTTTCGTTCGCATCTGTCGTTACCTTGTGACCCAAATAATTCACTTCCTTTTTAAACAGCGCACACTTTTTGGGACTTAACTACAGACCAGCGCCAGCTATTCTCTGGAAAACTTCCTCCAAGTTCTTAAGATGTTCATCAAAGTTCTTGCCCAATACGATGATGTCGTCCAGGTACACCAAGCATGTTTTCCAATGTAGTCCTTTCAGTACCTGGTCCATGAGTCTCTCAAAAGTAGCTGGTGCATTACAAAGTCCAAAAGGCATCACTGTAAATTGCCACAGACCATCACCGACACTGAAGGCTGTTTTCTCTTTATCTTCCTCCTTCACCTCAACTTGCCAGTAGCCGCTTTTCAAGTCCAGTGCGGAAAACTATTTCGTACCAGATAGCGAGTCCAGAGTGTCGTCAATTCTTGGCAATGGGTAGCTATCCTTTTTCGTAACGTCATTCAACTTCCGGTAGTCCACGCAAAACCTCATTTTTCCATCCTTCTTCTTTACAAGTACTACCGGTGAGCTCCATGGACTAGCTGATGGTTCGATGACGCCGCTGTCGCTCATTTCTTGTATGATTTTACTCACAACTTCCCGCTTCGCCAGTGGAACACTACGTGGAGCTTGACAGATCGGCCTCGCATCTGCCGTGTCAATTTGATGTTTCACAACATTGGTGCGGCCTGGTTTGGAACCATCCTGGTCAAATATGTTCGCGTACTTTAGGAGCAGTTGTTTTGCCTTACTCTGATAGGCTTCCTCTAACCCCTGCGTCCATGCCGTGATGCATTTGAAAGATCAGTATTACTAGATGAAACGTGTTCCTGGAGCTGTTCACAGTTAATAACTACTTCAGCCTCTTGGCATCTTCCCAAAATAGCTCCGTTGGTCAAATTGAATGGTGACTTGAACTCATTGAGTACTCTTACCGGAATACGTCCATCTTGTTTTGTCATAGCCAGGGTTTTTCCTACAAGTATGTTCAGTGCTGATTTATTTGCTGCTTCGACAACCCACAATTTGTTTGTCCCACAATCTCCATCAACCTTTGTCCAGATGACTGCTTCTGATTTTGGTGGTATTTGCTGACTCTCTTCCACCAGCACTCGTTTACTGCTGTAGCCTCTCTCGTAGCCGAAATTAAGTGGCCTATCCATGTTCTTATATCGCATCGTCTTGCTTTGCATATCGATCTTGATGCCTTGGTTGATTAAGAAGTCCACTCCAATTATGATTTCGTCAACAATACCTGCCACTATAAAATTGTGTAGTACCGTGACGTTCCCAATTGCTACTTCACATTCCTGGGTGTCATCTCCCATGGTTGTACGTAATCTTGCTATAAGCAATGGTCTTATCTTCTTGTTGACTAAATCTGATCGAATGATGGAATGGGATGTACCCGTATCTACAGTCAGTAAACGTTCATTTCCATCCACATGTCCTCAGACAGTGATATTGCTTGACCTTCTTCCAATTTGCGAGATAGAGATTATGGGGCATTCAATTTAGGGAGCCAGCTGTCGCCCCTTGCGGCTGACTCTCTTTAGTTTAACGATTGAGTGGACTTGTAGATTTGCTCATCTCCTTCAGCTCTGCGTTTACGACCACCCACATTGTTGGAACTGTTAGGGTTGCTGTTGCAATGTCGTGCAATATGACCTGGGTTTCCGCACTTGAAACATTTAATAACTCCGGCATTTTTCTGTTGTAATCCCTTCAGTGCTTCCAAAATTGTGTCTACCCAATCTGGTCTTTCCACTTCCACACGATGAGCTTTGTATGCTGGTTTACTCAATAGTGAGGCAGTTTCCTGAGTCAGTGCATGTGATACCGTCTCTGCAAATGTTGGCTTTGGGTTTGCGTATGTGGCTCGCTTCGTTTCGACGTCCCGTATGCCATTTATAAAGCTCTGAATTTTTACTCTTTCGGTGTATTCCACGGGTGCGTCGGCATTCGCCAAATGTGCAAGCCATTCGACATCTGGCGCAAACTCCTGCAAATTCTCATTTGCTTTTTGGTGGCGGTTTTGCAACTCAATTTGGAATATATGTTTTCTATGCTCGCTTCCATAACGTCGTTCTACAGCAGCCATCAATGCTTCATAACTGTTCCGTTCGTACTCTGGAATCGTCTGTAAGATTTCGGCAGCTGGTCCTTTCAATGCTACGAAGAGTGCAGCAACTTTATCTTCAGTATTCCAGTTGTTCACTGTTGCGGTCTTCTCAAATTATAGCTTAAAGACCTGGAAAGGAACAGAACTGTCAAAGGATGGTGTTTTTGCCTTTGGATTACTCGCTGAAACTGTTGGGCGATTTAATTGCAACTCCTGTATACGACCTCTCAAAGCTTCCATCCCAGCATCAATTTTGTCCTCGAGCTGCACAATTTTTGTATCCTGTGCTTCCAGCTTTGATGTTACCCTTGCTTCCTGTGCTTACAACTGCGAAGACATTTGCGCCACCTGCAATGATAAGCGCTCCTCTTGTGCTTCCATCTTAGATGTTATACGTGTTTCTTACGACTCCAGTTGGGATGCCATATATGTCTTCTGCTCTTCCAGTTGAGATGCATATATGTCTTTTGTTCTTCGAGCTGTGTAGAAATTTGTGTTTCCTGTGCTTCAATCTTCGATGTTATGCGTGTCTCCTGCGATTCCAATTGTGATGTTACTTGCGACGCCATTTCTGAAATGCTTACCTCCTGTGATTCTAGTTGGGATGATATTTGCGACGACATTGATGTTACTGTCGATGTTTTAGCAGCTATTGCAGCCAATATCATGTTCAAGTCTGTGCTCGTAACTGTCTGTGATGTTTCATTTTTCTCTTCAATTTTTGCTGTTTTCTCGTCCCCATCAGGGTAAAAGACATACTCGTCCACATCAATTCCTTCTGCTTCCATTGCCTCTCGCAGCCGTGGCTGAAGTTCGAGTTTAACGCCGCTTGTATTCAATCCACGGCTCTCCAACTCCTTCAGTTGCTGGATCTTCAATTCAGTGAACTTTGCCATGTCCTTGTTGTCCTCCGGAATTTATTCAACAATCCCACTTCTGACACCAATTGTAACGATTTTACTTGCAAATCCTCTTATTTTCAATCCTCTGCTAAGTTCGAATCACTAAACTGTTGAATAAATAACTCCAATTTGTAATAATGCAAAATGGACTTTATTAAAGTACTTCACAATAATACTCAAACTGTGCAACGAATAGCTTGCTTAATAACCAAACTGATTGATAGCTCAAATAAAAATCTACTATTCAAAATAACACTGCTCTTGCTCGCTAGATAGCGTCTTAGTCGAAAATGCTTGACAACTCAAATCAAACTGAACTCTAGCGCCTCTACAATTGCCGCCTTTTATACTCTTTGATTTCAACCTTCGCATCTTCTAGGCGCTTCCAGAATCTACTAGTCCAGTAGCTCTCAAACTTCTCAGCTGTAACTACAATTGCACAATTTTATAGTTTTCCTCATTGCATGCTTATAAGAGTATCTCAGATATATGCATGTGTTTGTGCATTGACTCTCCGCTGCTCGTATTCGTACATGGTGCATATGTGTAGACGCAATTATTGTTTCGTTTATGTAGATAGATAATGATTGATCTATGAATGTGAATTCACGTCACTGCTTAGCATCGGCTTAGAGATGGCAGCACTCCTTAGTTTTCCTACTATTCGTAACAATATTTCATCCTTTTTTTCGTATTTGATATAGAATTATCGCATATTTCCATTTTTCGTAGTTTTCGATATCGAAAAAGTGGGCGTGGTCATAGTCGGCCATTTTTTATACCAACATGAAGTGAGTTCAGATAATTACGTGAACTGAGTTTAGTAAAGATATATCGATTTTTGCTCAAGTTATCGTATTAACGGCCGAGCGGAAGGACAGACGGTCGACTGTGTATAAAAACTGGGTGTGGCTTCCACCGATTTCGCCCGTTTTCACAGAAAACAGTTATCGTCCTAGAATCTAAGCCCCTACCAAATTTCACAAGGATTGGTAAATTTTTGTTCGACTTATGGCATTAAAAGTATCTTAGACAAATTAAATGAAAAAGGGCGGAGCCACACCCATTTTGAAATTTTCTTTTATTTTTGTATTTGTTGCACCATATAAATACTTGAGTTGAGTGCTGACATAATTTACTTATATACTGTAAAGATATTAACTTTTTTTTTTTTAATTTGACTTTAAAAAAATTTTTTTTTAAAGTGGGCGTAGTCGTTCTCCGAGTTTGCTAATTTTTATTAAGCATACATATAGTGATAGGAGTAACGTTCCTGCCAAATTTCATCATGATATCTTCAACCACTGCCAAATTACAGCTTGCAAAACTTCTAAATTACCTTCTTTTAAGAGTGGGCGGTGCCACGCCCATTGTCCAAAATTTCACTAATTTTCTATTCTGCGTCATAAGGTCAACTCACCTACCAGGTTTCATCACTTTATCCGTCTTTGGTAATGAATTATCGCACTTTTTCGATTTTTCGAAATTTTCGATATCGAAAAAGTGGGCGTGGTTATAGTCCGATACCGTTCGTTTTAAATAGCGATCTGAGATGCGTGCCCAGGAACCTACATACCAAATTTCATCAATATACCTCAAAATTTACTTAAGTTATCGTGTTAACGGACGGACGGCCATGGCCCAATCAAATTTTTTTTCGATGCTGATGATTTTGATATATGGAAGTCTATATCTATCTCGATTCCTTTATACCTGTACAACCAACCGTTATCCAATCAAAGTTATTATACATTTATATCCCCAAAACAGATTGACGTGTCGTTTTCGACCCCAATATCTTAATATGGTATACCTCGTCCTCCGGAAAATTGAAGACAAAATCTTCCGAAAACTATTTTTATCTTCTTTAATTTCTTCTCTATTTGTTTGCTGTCTACTAGATTATGTTCACCACAATAATAATACACCACTTTATTGTTAGAAGTTCGAACACTGGCGTTAACAAGAGCAACAACCTATCTGAATGCAAACAACGATTTTGAATTTTTAGTATTAACGCATTTATGGCTATGTGAATGTATGCATGTATGCGTGTATGTAGTAAGCTATATGCGCCCATTTATGTTGTATTAAACATTTTTGCAAATATATTTACGCTAATTAATTTTTGGTTTTCTAACTTCGTTGATTTCCGTTCTAATATTTTACGTTATTTAGCGATTTCCGCAACACTTGGCTGCTTTGCTTGATGAAATACTTTGTTGTTAAGCGTACAAGTGTGCCGTATGATAAATTTGTGCGTGTGTGTATGTGTGTGTGTCGTTAAGGATGATGTGTAATACCCGCTGTGAATTTATTAAATTTGGAAAACACTCGAACATCACCCTTGGCAACTATTTGCTACCTTTTTCTTGGCTATATTTTTGGCAATGCAATCAAGTAAGCCGCTTAGCATAAGTTAAAATTCAGACACATCCACATACATACACATACATATGTGCAATTATTTGTCACTTACCGTCCGCACGCATAAGTGCACTTCGACGACACCGCAAAGTGGTTGCAATCTCAACGACCAACCGCCATAAAAAAAACTCACAAACAATATTGGTTTACCGTCATATTTAGAACGTACGAGCATGCGACAAATTTCATTAACCCTTGGCGTTCAATAGAAAAAGGGGTTTTTCACACTCAATTTGACGGCGGTTTAACGCTTCAATAAATATCAGTGGTTATTTTCAAGATACACTATTACTTAACGTTACATACATACATATGTTCATGTATATTCTATAAAGCCAAGTATTTTTTCTTGAGTTCCTGGCATAGCTGTGGGAATGCACGTGCATTTGTGTAAGTGTGAACGCCACTTAAAGTACACAATTTAAAATTCTTAATTTTACATTGCACTCTTAATTGAAGCATAAATTTAATGATTTCGATTGCCTTTTATTTTTTATGTTGATTAAGGCGTCAAAAAGGCGTTACAAAGCTGTATTTTTAATAAATTGGTGCCACCCATTTCCTGACTCGTTTATGAAAAGTTGGAAGAAAAATTATGGGAATTTATAATCGATATGAGTTGAAAAGAAATTTGGCGTAAGTGATCAGGGAAATCCTTTCTACCACGCTTCCAATTCGGGTTTTGTTTTTAAACCTAAAATTCATACTTTTACAATGGGCATTCACTTGCAGATGAAATCAGGGATTAAGCAAATGATACTAGTACTAACAAGCCCTTCCTGCTTCGCTGCGGCTAAGTCTAATATAAAAACAAGCAAGGAAGGCTAGGTTCGGGTGTAACCGAACTTTACATGGTCAGCTGAGAGCTTTGGAGACAAATGTTGGAGTTGAATGTTAACATAATTTACTTATATACTGTAAAGATATTCAAATTTTTGTTAAAATTTGACTTAAAAAATTTTTCTGGGCGTGTTCGTCATACGATTTTACTAATTTTTATTTAGAACACATAGGAGTAACGTTCCTGCCAAATTTCATCATGATGTCTTCAACGACTGCCAAATTACATTCGATAAAGTTGGCGTGATATAGAAAAAGTGGGCGTGGTTATAGTCCCATTTCGTTCATTTTAAATAGCAATCTGAGATAAGTGCCCAGAAACTTACATACCAAATTTCATTAACATACCTCAAAATTTACTCAAGTTATCGTGTTCACGGACGGACGGACGGACGGACGGACATGGCTAAATTAATTTATTTTTTTCGTCCAGATCATTTTGATTTATAGAAGTCTATATCTATCTCGATTAGTTTATGCCGTTACGGGGTACCGTTATGCCAACAAAATTGATATACTCTGTGAGCTCTGCTCAGCTGAGTATAACAATGCCAAAGTTACCTATGCGATTGAAACAAAATTTTCTCTCATCTTCATCTTCCTTCTCTTTCCATCTTCTCTCTTGCTTTTTTTTCATTCTTGCTATTTTTTTACATCTTCCTCTCCCTTTAACCAGCCCTCTTCCTTTTTTCATTTTCCTTTCTCCCTCTTTCTTTTCATGGGCTGCCTTTTTTTCTCCCTTTCTCTATCTTCTAAGCTTACTCCCTTATTCACACTTGTCTTCGTACTTTTTCTTTCTCTCTCCCGCTCTTCTTCTCTTCGCCTTTCTTCCGATCTTCCTCTCTCTTTTTCCAGCTCATTGCCACCATTGTGTCCGTTTCTTTTTCTTACCAATCGCCATATTTTCTTTTGTTCAACAATCATCCTTCTAGATTCCTTTCGACTTCTTCGACCTTTTCCATCACATTACCCTTATTCTTCTTCATTGCTTCACGGTTTGCTTCTGTCCTTTTCTTTTTCTGCTAAAAAACTCTTTCCGCCTCTAGACCCCTTCTTTTTTTTGTCCTCCTAATATTCCCTTCACAAATTCTTCACACTCCTGTCCCACTTCCCTCCATTTACCTTCCTCTTCTTCTTGCTCTCGGCCTTCCCAGTCCCTCCGTTTCGACGCCTTATGTTTCACTTCTTCAATTTTCCCTATTCGTTATTAACATTCTTCTAGATGACCTTCCACTTCTTTATCATTTTCTACAGCGTTTTTCTTCTTTTTCCTCCTCCTCGTCATGCAGAAGAGTAATCGACGAAATTTCGTAAAAGTTATGAGTACTGCGCTATGTCGACATTCTGAACAGAACATTTCCTCAATGAAAGTCTTTGACGCTAATAGTAGCAAGCTGCAGAAAGCCTTGCAATCTTCTATTGGGATAGTTTTTCCAACTAATTTCAGCATCAAGGTATATCCTCGCTGGGGAAATTAAATTTTTTCACGCAGATTATTTCATTTGAGCCTTTCTAACAAGAACTGGCAACCACACAGAGATAGCCCCTGGAAGGAAAGTCTTTTTCCATTCGTTTATAGAGAGAAAGGGCTCCGTAGCATCTTCCCAGGCTGTAGCTCATCACATATGACACAAAGTTATTGCGAGGGTAACAATGAACTAATAATGCCAAATTAGATTAAATGAACATGGAATTTTATGTGTGAAATGTATCCTTAGAAGCTGTATTCCACTGAATCATGTTTCTCTAGATGGGGGAGGTAGCAGAAAGGCCGTCATTGCAAAGTCTAGCAAACGGAGTCATAAATCTATGGACTCTAGACCCATTAGACTTTTGTCGTTTGTCTTAAGATTTTTAAAGATTATTTAACGTCCATATTATCAGTAAGTTGGATCCATCGTTTTTCAACCACCGCACGAAGTTCTATGAACTCGGGTAAAATAGGAATAATTTGTTAGATAGATAGAGATTACAGCACCACGCAAATCGGAAGAAAAGCTCGGCTTGAATCTTGAATAAAAGAATAACCTAGTCCATTTACATCGTGGTTGCCCAAAACGCGTGGTAAGGACTGGGATTAGGAAAATTGTCTTGGACGTTGTAACAGCGCATTGTAAGGCAGTGGTTTGTTAGTCCTCGAGATGTAGAATGCTCAGCTACAGAGAAAAATTCATCATCTGAGGAGATATATACTGGGTTAATGAACTTACGTGCATGTAAAATTCAAAGTTCCCCTTCATTATAAAGTCTACAAAGATTTTAAGGATTCGCGAGGCAATTTTGACAGGCCTCCACGTTGTTATCCAGTACTGCAGTACCTCTTCTTTTGGGAACTACTTAATCATGAACCACGATGCCAGTGCTCCGCGTACTCAGTCATTGAACTATTGCTTCTTGCATCGACAAAATCCATCTGGAGGTGATCTCTGACGATTTCGCTATAGTAGCGCTTTGTCGATACCGAATCACTCCCCTTTCCTCCTTTTCCTACCCCTTCTCTTCAACCAGCGGCATGTTACCCTATCTAACACCGATGATTTCCCATTTAGGTAAGGATATGGATGGCTTTTGCCGTAGTGCTAAATCGGTAAATCTTTAAATTTATAAAAAATTTTAAATGAACAGTTTTCAATATGTAAACGTTGAAAATTCTGCAGGCGGCTATAGTTCTCGCCCCTGGATGTTTTTTAATGCATCTCAGCATCAAAGGCATGCCTAACATTTATATAAGTAAATTGTATGTAAGGTGATCTATGTATGTATGTGTGTTCGTGTGTAGATTTCATTGCAATAGCTAAAGGCCGCGGTACAATGACATTTTTCATATAGATGCGTTTAACACAAGCTTATGCATTCCAATAACATCGCCACAATCAACCAAGATGTTGCGTTTGTAAATATGAAGCAACTTCAGACTTGGCAATTGAAGTATATTACGCCTGCCCATTCACATACAAAATTTCGCGAAGCACTGTTGTAAACATTCTCCCTATACAACAAAAATACTTGCTAACATATTTTGTGTCGTATTCGATTGTTATATTGCGGTTTTTAATTGTGAAAAATGTTAGAAAATTTACCAACCAGTGGAAAAAATAATTTCACTTGCAAAGTGTGCCAACACCCTTAGCCAAAGTAAATGTCAACTTCTTCTTATGATTTGCTTGCTACTTTTCAATATCAGATGGCGCCATTGTCGCTCATTCTACCGTTCTCCATAAAAATACGTGCAATTTACTCTTAGTGCATAAGCTTGTGTTAAACTCATCTATATGAAAAACTGCTTATTTGTCGGACCTATAATACTGTTGTTCTTAGTAATATCCTATTTGTATTTCAACAATACTTACATACATACAGACTATTTGTTGTTTCCAATTGCGCGAAAACGTCACATGCCAAACCCATGCGTCCATACTTAATGTCACAACTAAAATGCTGAATATGTGGCCTAATACGGAAACACAAATAAATAATTTAGTATCGTACTGCAATATACCCTACATGACCTCTTACCACCTGATTGGTGATTATATGAACGTCGACAATGAGGGTTTCACATCTAACTCCATTTCCCGCAGATGTTTCAGCAAAGTAATAAGAGCTTTACTACGTAACTACATAAATATACAGAGATGTGAGACGAACAAATCAGCCGTTGGATAATCACCGAAGCTTCATTGAGAAGCTTTTCGTGGTAGAATTACAATCGGAGTGTTTGCCAAATCACTGCCGTAGGGGCAGTTTAGAAAAGATTTTTCCTAATTGAAAGAACTTGTTTCTAAATTCCTGATGTTGCTTTGCCCGGAATTTGAAACCAGCATCTTCAGTGTGGTAAGGGATCATTCCACTATCACACCACGGCGGATATGCCTCAATTTACTTAGGGAATTAAGTGTGACATATTGTTGTTGCTGTTAATGTAGAGATTCATAAAAAATGTACGCGGTCAACATAAACCAGCGAGCTCTTCAATATTTCGCTATTTTTAAAATGTCTATTGCGGATGACCTGCTGTATTATTATTATTCGTGAGGTGCAACGTTACAAAGAGGACAACAACAACAACGGCCTTACTTTTACTTCGTCAACGTGCAATATTCTAGGGGGCGAAATATGGCTTACCGCCAGCGGCCAATATGACCACTATTCGTAGAGACGAAATTAAGTGAAGCACTACCATCAGCATCGTTCCAACAGCATACGACGTCATCATCAAAGGCCAACGTCATTACCGTCAATATTGCGGACAGCACATGCATGACAGCGGCTATAATGTCAAACGTAAGCATCTCGGTGTGGTCTCTCCATCAGTTGCCGGCGGTAATGGCTAACGAAATGGGAGTAAATGTGGCGGAAGGCTGAAGAGTGGGAAGAGGGTGTCAAGCACATGTGAAAGGCATTCAATGATGCACGCTGGGCTGGAGTGTACGAAATTAGCTACTATTTTAAGCCCGTGCTAGTGCTAAGTATATATTTTTGATTTATTGGAAACGGATTCACATCTATTAATTACGACATGTAAATTTTTATCGACTTACTTCTGCCTTAGGCTGCGATACAGCTGGAATTAGTATCTTATTATGTTAGCTCTGATTAGACCTTCATTTCCTTCGTTTGACAAACAAGCCGCTTTGCGTCTAAGCCGCGGGTGTGACCGAACAACTTTATTTCCCGCATTGACTTCTGCGACAGTTTTCGAGAGAGTTTGACGTACAAATCTAAATCGCTTTACATGCAGTCTTCGTCAATGGCCAAAATCCGATGGAATGACTGTTCAACCCAGCTTATCCCGCCAGCTTTCAGATCCCATCAATTTCATATGATAAATGGCGTCTGAGCAGGGACGTGTTTCCACAGAAGACTAAGCAAACTGTGTAATATAACGACTCTAAATACCGACCCTTTCAACTGGATTGACTCAACGAAGAGAGGCCGGTGGTGGAGTGCAAGCTGCAGGGATCTACAATAACAAAGCGTACCGAACACTTCATTGTCGTCTACTGAAGTGGTAAAAGGAAATTAACGAGGACGAGGGGAAACCTGATAAGGCATTAATACTAACAGTACGCTCAATCTCCTCCATACAGATATAAATTGTTACTACGTGCCTACCCGAAGGGAATCCTGTTATAAATATGAATGTATCCTACACATATTTTGCAGGCAACTAGTGAAAAGGGGCGTGATGGCTCACAAGATTCAATGTGGTCATATCAAATTGTTCCCGAGATGCTCGGGCTAGTGCCTTAATAGTGGCAAAGGACTTTCATCATCGATAAGGCTTGGAATTCGAGCTGCTTAAAATCAAGAAATCAAAAGAAGAAGAAATGGTAGTCCCTGCTTCGCAATAACTGTCGTCAACTGGGAGCACGAAATAAATTCAAGTCTTCCTCAACCTATCCCTTCCAACTTAGTTTAGGTATCCCCTCCCCCTGCAGCTAAAAAGAGTGTAGTTGGGAAAATCCACTCTCCTTAATTTTTTAGCATTTAGAAATCGTTCGGGGGCGTCGATAGGACATCTCGATGTCTCTTTTAATCAAAGGAAATGAGCTTGCTGATGAGAAAATATTAAATACAAGGCGCGATGTACCTTTGAAGAAAACTTAGGCCGAGATTTTCTTTTCCAATTTGCGTCGTGCTCCTTTTTAATTTTTCCAAAAAAATTGGGACGAGACCTACATGTTTTACGCTGACTCCCAACGGCACATGCAAAGCATCAGTTTTTGCTGAGAAAGGACCCAGCTTAAACCATTTTTCGTCTAATTGAAAAACCTTGTTTCTAAAATTTTGATATTGCTTTGCCTGGGGCGTAAACCCAGGATCTTCGGTGTGGTATTCGGAGCACGCTACCTTCACAACACGGCAACCACCTTGTTGATAAGATGGTCAGAAAATATTTACAAATGGATAAAAAGGACGCGGGTAGGTCTCCACTGGGCAACCTCCTAAGGAAATGGAAAGATACACCATAAAAGCAACGAGCTTGCTTTGGACCAATCGGATTGATTTCATGGTTTCAAGGTTCTTGAGGCCATGTTTAGATAGGTTAGGTTGAACTGACCGGGATATAAAGAGTTGGGTAGGTCATAACTGCCGCTGGGAGACTTTATTTCTATTCCAATTTGCGTCGAGCTCCTTTTTAATTTTTTCCGACTCCGAACAGCAGCTTCCGCTTAGAAAAACTTTTTTTCTAAATGTTCAATGTTGCTTTGCGGAGACTTAATCCCAGGATCATCGTTGTAGTAGGCGGAGCACGCTACCACCACATCAGATGGATCACCTCGGTTACACTAGCAGGTCCGTGTGAACCTCACATAGACTCAATTAATCCATAGTGCTACCAGAAGTTTGCTACAGGGACAAACTGGGACCGAAATTATAATATAACTCCGTCTTCCTGCAAATTATATACGCCTTCTAAGACTTATGGTACTTGCTTATTTTAGATCTGATTGGTGTGCCACGCATATATAGCTGGGGTACTAGCCTGCCGAGCGCCAGATAGTGTAGTAAAGGAACAAGCTTCGTCCTTAAACTATACATATCTGAAGTGAAGGCATTAACCGAAATTATAACAGATCAAGGTGCTATTGCACTGGATACAATGGAGTATACCAACAAATCATTTCTGCAGATACTATCAGAATCAGGTGGGAGGAGTAACAGATTCATTACCTTCTCTGCCGATGCCCTCAGTCTACAACACGACTCATAGTTGTAGCTGCAGGGTTTTTCCGTAGTCTTGAGGAGGTAAGGAAGGTGGATGTTGCGGATCTCTTTGGACGTATATGTCCTCACTCGCACTCATCGGGGGCATTCAATGGTCATAACGGGTAAATAAGGTTCAAAGTATTATTCGGTTTCCATGTACCTCAAAAAAGCGTGTCCCCAGTTTATACCAACCAGCAAGCCAAGAGCCAAGACCAACTACTTAGTAGACGGGACACGAAGTTATTCCATAATTTATGCCGGCAGACATGATGCCATTTATCCCAATGTGCCATGCGTCGCTGAGGATGTAGTATTGGAGTTGCGTGTATTGTTGTTAATGCATAATCATTGGCTAAGCAGCCGGTTAACAGCGCGCATAGATTGTTACAAACTGCCCAAGGCGAGTAGCTAACCTGGGCGAATCGATCATTGCATAAGGTTGAGTTTGACAAAGATATGACACATACATACATACGTATAAACACCTGTACTCCTACTGCTTCAGTTACCCTGTGAATGTGTGTGCGGCTGTGTGTGTGTGCGTGTGTGGGTTTGTGTCGTCATCGTAAATATTTGAGAATGCAGGCTACAGTTGATGTAGTGCGAAGAGCAAAGCTTTAGCTGTTAGCTAATTGTTGTTATTGTTTGCAATTACATTTTGTTGTTGTTGCTGGTATTGCTCTATGACTCATACGCTTTGTGCGCTCAACTTAGCTGCCGCTGCATATTCGGTGCATTTTAGATTTGACATTAGTTCGGCACCGCGTTCAGTTGCTTATGAACTGGCGACCAAAAGCCCAGCAGCATCATTTAGTAACAAGTATAATATAATGTGTGCATGTATTAGGCAATTTGTGTATGTGTGATTGTACACGTATGGCTTTGTTGTGAATTAGTTTTTGGGTGGGGGTTTGAATTGTAGTTGTACTTTGCCTTAGCTTCAATGGTCGTCCGACCGATTCTGTTTAAATAATAAAATCAAATTCAATCAATCAATCGCAAATTAACAAATTGACAATCGCCGAGAAATCGATCAATTTACATAATTCAGTTAGGATGCACATATACATACACTTACACATGCTTACAAGGATTACATACGTTCATTGAAGAGGAACTTTGAAAGCTGTGTGTGTGTATATACCTTTGTTATTACGGTGTCGTATTGGTAAAAGGAAGTGCATATTCGCCAAGGGGTTGGTGTGTGTTCAAACGAGTAATCTTTGTCGGCAAAGTTTAGCAACGGAAATTTATATGCTTAATTTGGTTAAGCGATTTGAGTGAATAGCCACGAAGTCAGACCATGAAACGGTTTACAAAAAACCTGTAAACGTGTCGTTCCCTACAAGTGATAAAAGTTAACTTCGTAGATAAAGAATAATGTCTCACATTTCACCTAGCCTATTTCCTTTGATACCCATATTGAGTGCAAACGTTTAGGTAACTGGTCTGCGTAATAGCTTTTAGCGTAAGTATAGGGGTTTTTTTATTAGGCGAGCTCGAAAAAAACGCTCCAACTAGCTAAACAATTTCATTATGGCAGAACCATACAGATGGTTACTTTTTTTAGCTGCTTTGACATTTCTACTTCTAGCGCAGTATGTTTTTGACACTCAACCAGAGAATTACAAAAACAAAATACATGAAATGCGTGTGTTTGTTTGTATGTATGTCACCCTGCAGCCACGCTGTTCTTTTGTTATTTTTGTTTATCTGCACATTCGTATGTTCATTTCATTCGCTCGTTCACAATAGTGCCCTATTTTTGAAAATGCAACACTATACAACACTATCAATCAGATCGACAATTACCTAAGCGGTTAGCCAACTCAACTCGATTACTTTTAATTGTTGCTTTCCATGCAATTCGGTAAGCTAGCTAGTGTTTTAATTGTAATAGTTTGCAACGAAATACAGCTTATGATAGCGAAAACATATACATACGAGTAAGAGCGTAAGCTCGTGTTAGCGGAAGCGCAACGGCGTATAGTTTTAGTAACGCAAAGGCGTTATAGTGTAAAATCAGTCTACCGTTAAAGCGTGATATCGTAAAATCGTGCTAGCGCAAGGCCGTTAAACGTGTAAACGTCAACAAACTAGCATACAACGTAAATTCGTACAACAGGTAAAGCGTATTGACGTAAGGGCGTACAAGCGTGTTGGTGTAGATGAGTAGAAACGCATTGCCGTAAAAAGCCTAAAAGTTGCCAGTTATATAATAGTCGTGAGGGAAAGGCGATTTAGTCGCCACTACTTTGTATGCGCATTTCTCTGAGCTCCCTTTCAGCATGCATCAATTTCGTCATTACTATATAGGCCATCTTTCTCACAGCAATCCAACAATATATTTGTCCGCACATTCGTGGAACTAAATTCCTAATGGAAGGCTCCTCTCCAAAAACTCTGTTTACAGACTGTATTTCGCCGTGAAAACGAGGGCAGTGAAACATTACATGTTCTTCGCTTTCCAATTCGGAGGGACAGTGTGGACAGAAAGGATCCTCCCCTATACCACGCTTATGTAGATATTCCTTGAAGCCGCCGTGTCTGCTCAATAACTGTGTGAGGTGGTAATTTAGTTCGCCGTGTTTTCGCTCGTACCATTCCGCTATATTCCGGACTAGCATGAAGGTCCAGCGCCCTTTTCTCGAATCTTCCCACCGTTCTTGCCGCCTAACTATTGTTCGTGACCTTGCGATTTTCTTAGCATCTTCAGATGGTGGGCTGATTCAATGCCATACAGATCGGCCATTTCACCTGAGAGTAGATCTACTGGGATTTTCCTGAATAAAACATAGATCGCGTCGTCGGACACCGTCCGATAAGCACATGCTAATCGTATAGCAGTAATGCGGTAGATATACTAGCACTCTTTTTGGTGGACCATTTTAGATCCGTGCCATACTGGTGCTGCATATAATATTATAGAGCTGGTAACGTTGGATAATAGCTGACGTGTAGCTTCGCCTGGGCCGCCGATGTTGGGCATTATTCGCATTAGGGCTCCACTAACTCTAGAAACTTTCTCCCCCACCGCCCTGAAGTGCTCCCTAAAATTTAGTTTTGAGTCAATGATTACTCCTAGAAATTTCAAGGAAGGCTTTGAATTTATTTGATAATCTCCTATGGTAAGGACCAACTCATCCACAGTCCGCTTTGAGCTCACTAGAACCACTTCTGTCTTATTACTAGCCATCTCCAGCCCCATGTTCGTCAGCCCTTCCTTTATTCTTCCCGCGGCGTCATTACATAATGCTTGGAGCAGATCAAGTATCTTGACCACGGCTACTACGACAATATCATTTGCATAGCCGACAATTTCCGTGCCTCCGGGAAGGTCGATTTGTAGTACACGGTCATGAGCGGGGGAAGACGCCTTCTTGGAAACAGGTGTTGGAAAGATCCGTATATACCGAAGTTCTAGACCTTATCGCTGATTTAAGAGCTATATTTGGTCCTATATATCAGGTCCTGGAGACTTACTGTCCGCAACTCTTTGTGTTGCATCTAGTACCTCCTGCTCTGTTATTTCTGGGATTTCCATTCCTTCGAGAACCTCACTTTGATAGGTCCGGTAATCTTGTGTCTGAAAAAGAGTTTCTACGATTCTTCTCATTAGTATCGGGCATGAACGCTGCTCTGATTGAAGCAGGCTCTCTTTCTCTTTTTTATAGTATTCTTAAGCGTCGTTCTTTGGGCTATGTAGGTATTGTATAGTTCATCATATCATGGCGGCGAGCGTGCCCTCTGCGCCCTTCGCCGTGCCTTGTGGCATTTTCTACGCTCCTCCGCTCTTTCCTCGTTCCACCAATATACCGGAGTCCGATTTACTTTTGCGCAACTGACTTTGATATTTGAACCGAAAGATCTTCCGCATGTGTTCTTCGTATTACGGCATCGTTCCATACAACATCAAATACTTCTGGTTCAAAAAGGTGTTGTTTCCATCTTTTCCTTTCCAGTTGGTTGGAGGCGTTCCTTGGTACAGTTTCCACTAGCTCTAGACTAATAGCTTTGACATTGCATCAGCATTTCCATGGGTACTACCTTTTCGATGCTCAATGGAAAAGTCATAGCTTTGTAGTCGCTCGATCCACCGTGCCAATTGTCCTTCCGGATTACGGAACTGCAGAAGCCATTACAACGCTGCGTGATCTGTCCTGACGCGGAATCGCTGGCCGTAGAGGTATTTGTGAAAATGTTTAATGTACTCTACCAATGCTAACAGCTCTCTCCGTGTAACGCAAAAGTTCCTCTCTGGTTTTCCAATCGAACGGTTGTAATATGCAACTAGCTTCTCCTGTCCATCGACCAGTTGTGATAAAACGCCTCCTTGAGCATATCCACTTGCATCTGTATCTAGAATAAATGTTGCTCCTGGAATCGGATATGCCAACATTGGGGCAGTGCACAAATGCTCCTTCAATGTTTGAAAAGCCACTTCTTGCTCCTTCTTCCATTCAAAAGCTTTATATTTTCTTGTAAGCTCATGGAGGCTATGGGCTACGCTGGAAAAGTTTGGTACAAATCGGCGGTTATATGTGCACAACTCAAGGAAACTTCTCAATTCATGTAGGTTCTGTGGTCTTGGCCAATCCTTTACAGCCTCTATCTTTTAGTTCGCAGTGCATATGCCCTCTGTGGTTACCTTGTGACCCAAATAATTTACTTCCTTTTTAAACAGCGCACACTTTTTGGCACTTAGTTTCAGACCTGCACCAGCTTTTCTTTGGAAAACCTCCTCCAAGTTCTTCAGATGTTCTTCGAAGTTCTGTCCCAATACGATGATGTCGTCTAGGTACACTAAGCATGTTTTCCAATGTAGTCCTTTAGTACCTGATCCATTCGTATTTCAAAAGTAGCTGGTGCATTACAAAGTCCAAAAGGCATCACTGTAAATTGCCACAGAGCATCACCGACACTGAAGGCTGTTTCTCTTTATCTTCCTCCATCACCTCAACTTGCCAATAGCCGCTTTTAAAGTCCAGTGTGGAAACCATTTCGTACCAGATAGCGAGTCCAGAGTATCGTCAATTCTTGGCAATGGGTAGCTATCCTTTTTCGTGACGGTGTTCAACTTGCGGTAGTCCACGCGAAACCTCATTTTCCCATCCTTCTTCTTCAAAAGTACCACCGGTGAGCTCCATGGACTATCTGATGGTTCGATGACGCGACAGTCGCTCATTTCTTGTACGATTTGACTCACAACTTCCCGCTTCGCCAGTGGAACACTACGAGGAGCTTGACGTATAGGTGTCGCGTCTCCAGTGTCAATTTGATGTTTCACAACATTGGTGCGGCCTGGTGTGGAACCATCCTGGTCACATATGTTTGCGTACTTTAGGAGCAGTTGTTTTGCCTTACTCTGATAGTCTTCCTCTAGTCCCTCCGTCCATGCCATGATGTCACCTGAAAGATCAATATTGCTAGTTGAAACCTCTTCCTGGAGCTGTTCACAATTGATTATTATTTCAGCCTCTTGGCATCTTCCCAAAATAGCTCCTTTGGTCAGTTTGAGTGCTGACTTGAACTCATTGAGTACTCTTACCGGAATACGTCCATCTTGTTTTATCATAGCCAGGGTTTTTCCTACAAGTATGTTCGGTGCTGATTTGTTCGCTGCTTCGACTACCCATAATTTTTTTGTCCCACAATCTCCATCAACCTTTGCCCAGATGATTGCTTCTGATTTTGGTGGTATTTGCTGACTCTCTTCCACCAGTACTCGTCTACTGCTGTAGCCTCTCTCGTATCCGAAATTAAGTGGTACGTCCATGTTCTTATATCGCATCGTCTTGCTTTGCATACCAGTATAAAATTGTGTACTACCGTGACGTTCCCAATTGCGACTTCACATGCTAGTTCTCCTAGAACCCTGCTGTCTTCTCCAGTTGCTGTACGCAATCTTGTCCATGCAAAGGTCTTATCTTCTTGTTGACTAAATCCGCTCGAATGATTGAATGAGATGCACCCGTATCTACAGTCAGTAAACGTTCCTTTCCATCCAAATGTCCCCCGACAATAAGATTGTTTGACCTTCTTCCAATTTGCGAGATAGAGATTATGGGGATTGAGGGAGCCAGCTGTCGCCCATTGCGGCTGACTCTCATTAGTTTAACGATTGAGTGGACTTGGAGATTTGCTCATCTCCGTCAGCTCTGCGTTTACGGCCACCCACATTGATGCTGCAATAACGTGCAATGTGGCCTGGGTTGCCAACTTGAAACATTTCATAACTCCAGAGTTTTTCTGTTGTGATCCCTTCAGTGCTTCCAAAATTGTGTCCACCCAATCTGGCCTTTCCACTGTCACACGATGATTTTGTATGCTGGTTTACTCAATAGTGGAACCGTTTCCTGAGTCAATTTTGGGATACCGTTTCAGCAAATGTTTGCTTTGGGTTCGCGTATGTGGCTCGCTTCGTTTCGACGTCCCGTATGCCATTTATAAAGCTCTGAATCTTTACCCTTTCAGTGTATTCCACGGATGCGTCCGCATTTGCCAAATGAGCCAACCTTTCAACATCTGAAGCAAACTCCTGCAAAGTCTCATTAGCTTTTTGGTAACGGTTTTGCAACTCTATTCGGTATATTTGCTTCCTGTGTTCGCTTCCGTATCGCCTCTCTAAACCGCTCAACAATGTTTCGTAGTTGTTCCGCTCCCCCTCGGGAATAGTCTGTAGGATTTCAGCAGCAGATCCTTTCAATGCCACGAATAGCGCAACAACTTTATCTTCAGCACTCCAGTTGTTCACTGCTGCGGTCTTCTCAAACTGAATCTTAAACACCTGAATAGGAACAGAGCCGTCAAAAGATGGAGTTTTCACCTTCGTATTGCTGGCTGAAACACCTAGGCGATTTAGTCGCAACTCCTGTATATGACCTCGCAATGTTTCAATCTCGGCATCGGTTTTTTTTCTCGAGTTGCAAAATTTTTGTGTCCTGCGTCTCCATCTTCGAAGAAATACGTCCTTCTTGCTCTTCCAGTTGTGCAGAGATCTGCGCTGAAATTTGTGCCGACATTTCGGATATTCGTGCCTCGTGTGCTTCAATCTTCAATGTTATACGGTTCTCCTGCGATTCCAGTTGAAATGCTATACGCTTCTCCTGTGATTCCATCTGTGATGACATATAAGTTCTCTGTTCTTCCAGTTGAGTTTCCATCTTGGATGTAATCTGTGTCCATTTGTGAAATACGCGATTCCAGATGGGATGCCATGCGATGTTTCATTTTTCTCTTCAATTTTTGTGGTTGTCTCGTCCCCATCAGGATGAAAGACATCATCGTCCACATTAATTCCTTCCGTCTCCATGGCGTCTCGTAGCCGTGCCTGAAGTTGGAGTTTATTGACGGTTGTATTCAATCCACGTCTCTCCAACTCCTTTTTCAATTGCTGGATCCTCAATTCACTCAACTTTGCCATGTCCAAGTTGTATTCGCAATCTTCGGAATTTATTCAACAATTCCTCTTCTGACACCAATTGTAACGATTTTAGTGCAATTCCTCTCATTTGCAAGCTTCTACTAACGTTCGTATCGCTAAACTGTTGAATAAATAACTCCAATATTCAATAACGCAAAATGGCCTTTATTAAAGTATTTCACAAAAACACTGATACTTCGCAACAGATAGCTTACTTAAATCAATCTGATTGTCGTGCCTCCACTGTTGCCGCTTTTATACTCTGTGATTTCTCGTTCGCATACTTCTAATCGTTTCTATTCTAAAATTTACTAGTTAGTTATCAGCTATAAATTTCTCAGCTATAACTACGATTTTATAGGTTCTCTCATAGCCCATGCGCGTATATATGTGAGTAATACTTGCACAATTACTGCATACTTCCAGGAGTATCTCAGATATATGCATGTGGTTGTGCGTTGCTACATATGTGTAGACATAATGATTAATTTGGTTACGTGCATACAAGCCACTGCTCAGTATCAGCTTAGAGATGATATTACCCCTTAGTGTTGCTAGTATTCGTCACAGTATTTAAGGAAGTTGACGTTTCAGCCATTTCGGAAAGATCCGCGGTTTTTGTCTCAAAATCTCGTGGATCGTTCAAAAAATTTCGGGAGTAGATCCTTGCGGAGAGATTGAGAAATACTTAAAATGGTCACACTTTTGTAGCACAGTTTCACCGAAGGAGATGTTCTGGGCTAACTCTAATACCCGACGTCGCCACGGTTTCTTTAAATCATTTATGGCTACATGCTGGTCACGCACAAAGGCGACTTACGGTTGCTATCAATTATCTACTAATAGTCACGACTCTCGTGGCACAGTTTTAATGATTAGCATCAATGCTGGCTAATTGTTGATCGTGCCAAAGGGCGCCTTCAGTTTTTTCCGCTGTTTTTAAGAGCTACAATTCCCGACGTGCGAACAGTAGCAATCCCGAACACCGGTCGCTATAACGCATCCTGGTCATTATACCATATACCAGCACAGAAGCCATAGGACTGCGACTTCGAACTCATACCTTCGTCGACGTCACTTTCCTCAAAGCTCTAGGTGTAACTCCGAAGATATTCTGACGGATGGTTTTGTCGCGCTATACTTCCGAGTTACACAAAAAAAAAACATCTTTAAACGTTAGGGAATAACTATTCGGTCAAGGATGCCGCCCTCGAAATCATAAGCAGTCTAAGTGGATATCATTACGTAACTCATGGGTGAAAATTGTATAATCCTTGGCACATCTATATAATTTAAATATTCAAGGACCGTGGATAAAAGTTTAGAAATGTAGACCAAAATTTGCAGACGTTTGTGTTCGATACATTGACCTCAATAGTCTTCGTTTCCGGCCTTATGATATAAGAGCTCATTATGGATGACCGCCTTCAGTTTTCAGACAAGTTCGACAGGTAGCAGAACACCCGGTAATTTGGTCGACTGTCTTGAGAAAGCTTTTCTTTTGCTTCACCACTTTGAGTGTACTTGCGAAGGGCAAAGCCTCACCTGGTAAATATATGTGCTTACGTATTCACATTTGTAAATAGAGCCGTTACGTGTAGGTCATATTTAAACATGTTTGATAGGCTATATCCAATGTGATTCACTCCAAGGGACTAGTTTTGGATAGAGCCGCCAACTTTAGGAAATGTCAAACCGGGATACTGGGGTGTTGAATGATGAAGTGTGAAAATCAAAATTAAGATTTCAGATGCTATTTTATAGCTAAGAAAATAAGTGATTTATCAAACCCTTCTCATACGTTGAAGATATGTTGAAGATATGTATATGCAACTTAAGTGTGAGCTGAGAATCATTTCAAAGGAGAATTTTAACCACTGGAGCCTACTAAAGGATTTTGCATCACTGATTTCGCTTATTCTTTCAACCAATCGGGATATAAAATTCGGCACCTCTTTCGCGTAACTTGCTTTTTTAACAACTTGAGGACAATTTGAAAATATGTTCGACTTGGGAAATTTAATTTAAATTCATTGTATTTTATTAATTTTTTGAAAAAAATATGCGAAGTGAGCATTTAAATTTATTATACAACTTTTCTTTAAGTGTTGTGTTTTAATAACTTGGTGAATTGGGTGATGCAAAGTCCGTGTTAAACTGATATCGAAAGCGCCTGTTTTTATACTCAGTTGAGCAGAGCTCACAGAGTATATTAGCTTTAATTGGATAACGGTTGGTTGTACAGGTATAAAGAAATCGAGATAGATATAGACTTCCATATATCAAAATCATCAGGATCGACAAAAAATTTGATTGAGCCATGTCCGTCCGTCCGTCCGTCTGTCCGTTAACACGATAACTTGAGTAAATTTTGAGGTATCTTGATGAAATTTGTATGTAGGTTCCTGAGCACTCATCTCAGATCGCTATTTAAAATGAACAATATCGGACTATAACCAAGCCCACTTTTTCGATATCGAAAATTTCGAAAAACAGAAAATGTGCGATAATTCATTTCCAAAGACGAATAAAGCGATAAAACTTTGTAGGTGAGTTGAACTTATGACGCAGAAAAGAAAATTAGTAGAATTTTGGACAATGGGCGTGGCACCGCCCACTTTTAAAAGAAGGTAATTTAAAATTTTTGCAAGCTGTAATTTGGCACTCGTTGAAGATATCATGATGAAATTTGGCAGGAATGTTACTCCTATTACTATATGTATGCTTAATAAAAATTTGCAAAATCGGAGAACGACCACGCCCACTTTTAAAAAAAATTTTTTTTAAAGTCCAATTTTAACAAAAAATTTTATATCTTTACAGTATATAATTAAATTATGTCAACATTCAACTCCAGTAATGATATGGTGCAATAAAATGCAAAAACAAAAGAGAATTTCAAAAATGGGCGTGGCTCCGCCCTTTTTCATTTAATTTGTCTAGGATACTTTTAATGTCATAAGTCGAACAAAAATTTACCAATCCTTGTGAAATTTGGTAGGGGCTTAGATTCTGGGACGATAACTTATGTCTGTGAAAAAGGGCGAAATCGGTTGAAGCCACGCCCAGTTTTTATACACAGTCGACCGTCTGTCCTTCCGCTCAGCCGTTAACACGATAACTTGAGCAAAAATTGATATATCTTTATTGTATTGGTATAAAAAATGGCCGAAATCAGACTATGACCACGCCAACTTTTTCGATATCGAAAATTACGAAAAACGAAAAAAATGCCATAATTCTATACCAAATACGAAAAAAGGGATGAAACATGGTATTTGAATTAGTTTATTGACGCAAAATATAACTTTAGAAAAAAACTTTGTAAAATGGGTGTGACACCTACCATATTAAGTAGAATGAAATCAAAAAGTTCTGCAGGGCGAAATAAAAAACCCCTGAAATCTTGGCAGGAATAATGTTCGTTGTATTACATATATAAATAAATTAGCGGTATGCAACAGATGACGTTCTGGGTAACCCTAGTCCACATTTTGGTCGATATCTGGAAAACGCCTTCACATATACAACTAACCACTCCCTTTTAAAAGCCTCATTAATACCTTTAATTTGATACCCGTATCGGGCAAACACATTCTAGAGTCACCCCTGGTCCACCTTTATGGCGATATCTCGAAAAGGCGTCCACCTATAGACTTAAGCCCCACGCCCTTTTAAATTACTCATTAACACCTTTCATTTGATACCCATATCGTACAAATATATTCTAGAGTCACCCCTGATCCACCTTTATGGCGATATCTCGAAAAGGCGACCACCTATAGAACTAAGGCCCGCTCCCTTTAAAATGCTCATTAACACCTTTTTTTTGATACCCATACTGTACAAACGCATTCTAGAGTCACCCCTGTTCCACCTTTATGCCAATATCTCGAAAAGGCGTATAGAACTAAGGCCCACTCCCTTTTAAAATACTCATTAACACCTTTAGTTTGATACCCATATTGTACAAACGCATTCTAGAGTCACCCCTGGTCCACCTTTATGCCGATATCTCGAAAAGGCGACCACCTATAGAACTAAGGCCCGCTCCCTTTAAAATGCTCATTAACACCTTTTTTTTTGATACCCATATTGTACAAACGCATTCTAGAGTCACCCCTGGTCCACCTTTATGCCGATATCTCGAGAAAGCGTCCACCTATAGAAATAAGGCCCACTCCCATTTAAAATACTCATTAATACATTTCGTTTGATACCCATATTGTACAAACGCATTCTAGAGTCACCCCTGGTTCACCTTTATGCCGATATCTCGAAAAGGCGACCACCTATAGAACTAAGGCCCGCTCCCTTTAAAATGCTCATTAACACCTTTTTTTGATACCCATACTGTACAAACGCATTCTAGAGTCACCCCTGTTCCACCTTTATGCCAATATCTCGAAAAGGCGTATAGAACTAAGGCCCACTCCCTTTTAAAATACTCATTAACACCTTTAGTTTGATACCCATATTGTACAAACGCATTCTAGAGTCACCCCTGGTCCACCTTTATGCCGATATCTCGAAAAGGCGACCACCTATAGAACTAAGGCTCACTCCCTTTTAAAATACTCATTAACACCTTTAGTTTGATACCCATATTGTACAAACGCATCTAGAGTCACCCCTGGTCCACCTTTATGCCGACATCTCGAAAAGGCGACCACCTATAGAACTAAGGCCCGCTGCCTTTTAAAATGCTCATTAACACCTTTAGTTTGATACCCATATTGTACAAACGCATTCTAGAGTCACCCCTGTTCCACCTTTATGCCGATATCTCGAAAAGGCGACCACCTATAGAACTAAGGCCCGCTCCCTTTAAAATGCTCATTAACACCTTTTTTTTGATACCCATATTGTACAAACGCATTCTAGAGTCACCCCTGGTCCACCTTTATGCCGATATCTCGAGAAGGCGTCCACCTATAGAAATAAGGCCCACTCCCATTTAAAATACTCATTAATACATTTTGTTTGATACCCATATTGTACAAACGCATTCTAGAGTCACCCCTGGTCCACCTTTATGCCGATATCTCGAAAAGGCGACCACCTATAGAACTAAGGCCCGCTCCCTTTAAAATGCTCATTAACACCTTTTTTTTGATACCCATACTGTACAAACGCATTCTAGAGTCACCCCTGTTCCACCTTTATGCCAATATCTCGAAAAGGCGTATAGAACTAAGGCCCACTCCCTTTTAAAATACTCATTAACACCTTTAGTTTGATACCCATATTGTACAAACGCATTCTAGAGTCACCCTGGTACACCTTTATGCCGATATCTCGAAAAGGCGACCACCTATAGAACTAAGGCCCGCTCCCTTTTAAAATGCTCATTAACACCTTTTTTTTTGATACCCATATTGTACAAACGCATCTAGAGTCACCCCTGTTCCACCTTTATGCCAATATCTCGAAAAGGCGTATAGAACTAAGGCCCACTCCCTTTTAAAATACTCATTAACACCTTTAGTTTGATACCCATATTGTACAAACGCATTCTAGATTCACCCCTGTTCCACCTTTATGCCAATATCTCGAAAAGGCGTCCACCTATAGAACTAAGGCCCACTCCCTTTTAAAATACTCATTAACACCTTTCGTTTGATACCCATATTGTACAAACGCTTTCTAGAGTCACCCCTGTTCCACCTTTATGCCAATATCTCGAAAAGGCGTATAGAACTAAGGCCCACTCCCTTTTAAAATACTCATTAACACCTTTAGTTTGATACCCATATTGTAAAACTCTTTCTAGAGTCACCCCTGGTCCACATTTATACCGATATCTCGAAAAGGCAACCACCTATACAACTACCACCACTCCCTTTTAAAACCCTCATTAATACCTTTAATTTGATACCCATATCGTGCAAACACATTCTAGAGTCACCCCTGTTCCACCTTTATGCCAATATCTCGAAAAGGCGTATAGAACTAAGGCCCACTCCCTTTTAAAATACTCATTAACACCTTTAGTTTGATACCCATATTGTACAAACGCATCTAGAGTCACCCCTGGTCCACCTTTATGCCGACATCTCGAAAAGGCGACCACCTATAGAACTAAGGCCCGCTCCCTTTTAAAATGCTCATTAACACCTTTAGTTTGATACCCATATTGTACAAACGCATTCTAGAATCACCCCTGGTCCACCTTTATGCCGATATCTCGAAAAGGCGACCACCTATAGAACTAAGGCCCGCTCCCTTTAAAATGCTCATTAACACCTTTTTTTTGATACCCATATTGTACAAACGCATTCTAGAGTCACCCCTGGTCCACCTTTATGCCGATATCTCGAGAAGGCGTCCACCTATAGAAATAAGGCCCACTCCCATTTAAAATACTCATTAATACATTTTGTTTGATACCCATATTGTACAAACGCATTCTAGAGTCACCCCTGGTCCACCTTTATGCCGATATCTCGAAAAGGCGACCACCTATAGAACTAAGGCCCGCTCCCTTTAAAATGCTCATTAACACCTTTTTTTTGATACCCATACTGTACAAACGCATTCTAGAGTCACCCCTGTTCCACCTTTATGCCAATATCTCGAAAAGGCGTATAGAACTAAGGCCCACTCCCTTTTAAAATACTCATTAACACCTTTAGTTTGATACCCATATTGTACAAACGCATTCTAGAGTCACCCTGGTCCACCTTTATGCCGATATCTCGAAAAGGCGACCACCTATAGAACTAAGGCCCGCTCCCTTTTAAAATGCTCATTAACACCTTTTTTTTTGATACCCATATTGTACAAACGCATCTAGAGTCACCCCTGTTCCACCTTTATGCCAATATCTCGAAAAGGCGTATAGAACTAAGGCCCACTCCCTTTTAAAATACTCATTAACACCTTTAGTTTGATACCCATATTGTACAAACGCATTCTAGAGTCACCCCTGTTCCACCTTTATGCCAATATCTCGAAAAGGCGTCCACCTATAGAACTAAGGCCCACTCCCTTTTAAAATACTCATTAACACCTTTCGTTTGATACCCATATTGTACAAACGCTTTCTAGAGTCACCCCTGTTCCACCTTTATGCCAATATCTCGAAAAGGCGTATAGAACTAAGGCCCACTCCCTTTTAAAATACTCATTAACACCTTTAGTTTGATACCCATATTGTACAAACGCTTTCTAGAGTCACCCCTGGTCCACATTTATACCGATATCTCGAAAAGGCAACCACCTATACAACTACCACCACTCCCTTTTAAAACCCTCATTAATACCTTTAATTTGATACCCATATCGTGCAAACACATTCTAGAGTCACCCCTGTTCCACCTTTATGCCAATATCTCGAAAAGGCGTATAGAACTAAGGCCCACTCCCTTTTAAAATACTCATTAACACCTTTAGTTTGATACCCATATTGTACAAACGCATTCTAGAGTCGCCCCTGGTCCACCTTTATGCCAATATCTCGAAAAGGCGTATAGAACTAAGGCCCACTCCCTTTTAAACTACTCATTAACACCTTTAGTTTGATACCCATATTGTACAAACGCTTTCTAGAGTCACCCCTGGTCCACATTTATACCGATATTTCGAAAAGGCAACCACCTATACAACTACCACCACTCCCTTTTAAAACCCTCATTAATACCTTTAATTTGATACCCATATCGTGCAAACACATTGTAGAGTCACCCCTGGTCCACCTTTATGGCGATATCTCGAAAAGGCGTCCTCCTATAGAACTAAGGCCCACTCCCTTTTAAAATACTCACTAACACCTTTCGTTTGATACCCATATTGTACAAACGCATTCTAGAGTCGCCCCTGGTCCACCTTTGTGCAGATATCTCGAAAAGGCGACCACCTATACAACTACCACCACTCTCTTTTAAAACCCTCATTAATACCTTTAATTTGATACCCATATCGTACAAACACATTCTAGAGTCACCCCTGGTCCACCTTTATGGCGATATCTCGAAACAACGTCCACCTGTAGAACTAAAACCCCCGCCCTTTTGAAATACTCATTAACACCTTTCGTTTGATACCCATATTGTACAAACAAATTCTAGAGTCAACCCTGATCCACCTTTATGGTGATATCCCTAAATATCGTCCCCCTATAGAACTATGGCCCACTCCCTCTTAAAATACTCTTTAATAGCTTTCATTTGATACACATGTCATACAAACACATTCCAGGGTTACCCTCGGTTAATTTTCCTACATGGTTATTTTCCCTTATGTTTCCACAATAGCTCTCAACTGAGTATGTAATGTTCGGTTACACCCGAACTGAACCTTCCTTACTTGTTTTAAATAACTTTTGAGCAGTTAGAAAGAGTTAAATTTCGCAATTAGTTTCTTATAACTGGCAGTGATGCGCATCCCTTGATACCCGTTTCCTACATATCGAACCAATTTTCGAGATGAACAATAAATAAATATTTAAATAATAAATATTTTTGATATTCGGCGGCGGCGTGCGAAAAACGTCTTAAATCGGCGGCGTATATCTCTAGTGTGTAGACGTTACTGAAGCACCATTTTGCTCGTATCGCTATTTTGCTACTAGCAAATGTGAGATCTATAATGGAGCGTCTATTGCCAGTGTCGAATGTATATTTCCCTGCCTCATTTAGAAGTTCTAACCTCAGGGGTGTAAGGCTTTCGAGAAGAACTCTACCTTTATCGGTAGTTCTACTACTCCGCCCCCCCCCCCCCCCCCCCCAACTAAAAATGTATATTCCTTTGATTTTTGCCCACGTGAATCCTGCGGAAGAAGTCTTCCTGGTATCCTTTGATTTTTGCCCACGTTAATCCTGCCACTGTTGGTGCCATCTTTTCCTGAGGCTTTCCCAGCCGAGTCCGTGAGCCAGCCTTGCTCCTGCTTATATCTGAATGGCTCAGAGAGTACCGCTATGTCAAATCCTCCTTCAAACATTGTTTGGGATGAGAGGTCTTAAGCCGTTTCACAGTGGTTTAAATTGAGTTGCAACAATCTCATAGGGCAATCTGGCTGCTTCCTTCCCGCTGTGGGCATCTAAAACTGCCTGCCGAATTTTCTCCCCCACATAACGCACATTTCGGTACGTTGGAGCAGTTCGCGGCCTTGTGTCGTTCCTGACCGCATTTCCTGCAAAGTTTTAAACTATCTATAGTCCCTTTGCACTTCTGGGCTATATTTCAATAGGCCCACCACCTATAACAGTATCGCTTGGTCATCTTGTTTTCGATCCCTCCTGAGGCCTGAGAATTTTGAAGATCTTCTGCAGCCTTCTTAATTAGGTCACTTAACGAAGGAGTGCCTGTTTTAGCCTTCTCCTCTCTTGCCCCTGGAGTAGCAGCCGGAGAAGCTTCTTGCCTGCTGTTGGCTTCAGTTCCTTTTGGTTTTGTCCCCGGGGCCGCCACATTAGTCCGGATGTACAGTCACCTTGATTGATCCCGTGGTTATCTATGCGAAGGCAGGGAGGCCACGTGAAGGTTGACGCAGTTCCTTATGAAAACTGCGTTCAGAGCCAGATCAGCGTTAATCGGGAGAATCTCAACCGAACCTGCACCACCAACTAAATGGTGACGGACTTCGAACGTACCCCAAGGCCTGCCAAGGTTAAAATAGCACCGGAGTAAGAGCGTGCTAGTCTTAACACTACAAGTGTTTTGGCTTAAATGCGTACGTGCATATTAACAGGAAACTTAAGTATAAGCATTCCAGCGTAATAGCATAAAGCGTGTGAGCTCGTACTATCGTAAACTCGTACTCACTCAAGGAACATTAATGTACCTACAAGCGTTTTGTCATTTATGCGAGGATAAGTAATGGCGTATTGCCTACGCTTCACGGTAACATGTTTAATGCATAGTCGGAATCATATTCGCAGTCATAGTAGCAAAAGTTAGGTACAATTATAGTATAAGCGTAATGTAAAAACAAATGAGCTTATTAGCATATTCCCATCACCTCCCATGGCAGTCGGTTTCACGTATCGGAGTCACTCTGTTTTTCACTGACTGGAGACTGTAACCGCACTTAATTTCCGCCGTTTCGATATTGATAACTGGGTTGGGTCCTTCCAAAGGCTCAAAAATTAGTGGCAATGTCTTTAATCTTTCCAAAAACCAAATTGATTCAAGGGGTTGCCAGCACAATATATAGCTTCCCCAACCCAACTGTCAACCACACCTACCCGTGGCGGATCCTGTTTCATTAACCGCCGAGGCTCTGGCGATCACGAATTCCTGATTGATGTAGGAGGTGGGAGGGCGGTATGACGTAGAAGGTTTCATGTGGTTATACCAAATCGTTCCCCAGGTGGTCGGGCTAGTACCTTTATGGTGCTTGTTACCGGAACGTACCAGATCTGCATCCGGCAAAGGACCATCAACATCGATAACACTCCCCAAGGCCTTCGGGGAGTGTCATTATTGCTACAACAACAACAACGCGCCGCCGGTATGGTGTCAAGCCACCATTAAAAGCCATACACTACAAGATGCTCCAGACCTGCCACTGGATATATATATATATGTGACTTAAGCATAACTTACGGAGGAGTTTAAAATGCTCAGAATAAAGGAGTGTAATAAGATGTTGAACAAGCAGTTTCTGCAGAATTGCTAGAAGATTGGTCATCCTAACAGATAATTGCTTGATGCAACCCCACCTAACAGGGAAGTAGGTGGATATCTCCGAGAGATTTAAAAGACCTTTGACAGCATAATACAGTGTATTAATGTGGAAATTATAAGGAGCTCCTGAAAAAAGGTTTTTCTTTTTCTTTGTACCTACTCCTTTACCGTTTCCTCTCCCTTTATAAATATCAATTACCAATTCCCGAAAAAATGCTTAGGATTTTATGACGATTTTCTATAACGCTATTCTAAAATTTTTTTAAGAAATCGGATATGTAGCCTAAAAGTCCTTTTGCAGACCTCCCTCGCCTGAGTTTTCGTTTTCTTTGTGTCTTTACTTTGCTTCTACTCTCATTTTGTTTTTTTTTCTTCTCCTTTTTCTCCCTTTCCTCCCTTTCCTTGGGCATCTGTGTCTATCTCCTCTAATCTCTATCTCTGTCTTCTCTTTCCTTTTCTGTTTTTCCATTCGGACTCTCTCCTTTTTTCTATCTCTTTAACTGCCTGTTAAATATTTCGCTTCTCTTCAGCTCCATATAATATTTATTTTTTCTTTATCGCACTTTTCCTCCTCGTCTTGCTTCGGCTTTCCGCTGTACCTCTTTCCCGCCTTTTTGCTTCCACTTCCCAGTCTACTCTCTTCTCCCCTCCCCTTCCGCTCTTTTTGTCATCATATCTTTTCATCCATTTTCCTTCTATCTTTTCTTGCACTCCCCTCCCACTTTATTTCCCCAATCTCTCGCTCTTTTTCTTTTTCACCATGTTCCTTTCCCCTTTCACTGTTTTTAGTTTTTAGGTGTTCCTTTTTCTAGTCATTTGCTTTCCTGTTCTTATTCCCCTTCTCTCTTTCTCTCTTAGCTTCTTGTTTCCCTATGGCTTTTCGTTTTACCCTACCTCTTCTTTTCCCTTCCCATCTCTTTTACCCACCTCACATTCCGCTTATCCCAACCTCTCCAGCTGATAGGCCCAATCTCCCATCCATTTTCCTCTTCCTCTCCCTCTCCTACTCATCTATCTCTTATATATATGAACACTATACCACACTTTGAAACGCTTTCGAAAATATAAAAAACTAGCAGACCCGGCAGACGTTGTTCTGCCCTACCTTGGGTCTATCGGCATACCTCTTACTCTCCCTCTTGCCCTCCCCCCCCCCCCCTTTCTCTATCCTTTTAGTTACTCCTCTCTCGCCGTCTCTTTCATCCTCTCCGTCTTTTTCATCCTTCCTTTTCTCTCTAGATCCTTCTCCCTCTCCAGCTCCATCTATACCCATACCTCTATCTTCATCTAACTCTAACTCTATCTCTTCCTCAATGTCTTTCTCCTTTCCTCATTTTTCTTCTCTCTAGTTTTTTCATTCTTCTCCATCCCTCATTTGCAGTCCCAGTCCCAGTCTGAGAGAGTTGTAAATATTTTTGAATGCTGTTTTACAAACCAAGAAAAAATTTGTTTGTATTTATTATTAGCGGGACATGATCAAATTACTTTATACAATTGTTTTGTTATTGATATTAGAGACAAATTACAAAGTTTACAAACAGCGATGGCTACTAAGACATGCTTCTGAATTTCACTTCTTCATCAGCTAGCTTCTCGGGAGCTGAGTATTTTTTTGTTTTTTCTCTAATATCAATAAAAAACTTGTTTCTGAAAAATATACAAAATTAAAGGGTGGACCACCCTTACTATTTTGGGTATAAAAAATAAATAAGATCCGATTCTCAAACCTAGTCAATAAACTCACAAAGTTTCATGAGAATGGGTCGAGCCGTTTCAAAGGTGTACAACGACAAACACTGTGCCACGAAAATCTTAAATATGTCCTATGTCTCGTAAATTGGTTGAGATATCGCAAAAAGTTTACTTTTGTTTTAAATCTCTTATCAGCAGCTTTCATTTGATACCCAAATTGTACATCCATATTTGAAAAATACCCGAGTCCATGGTCTGGATTTCAAGATCCTAGTGTGTCTGATGTTAAATATTAAAGAACCAAAACGTAATAGGTCCATGTACATAATACGTGTGTATGTTTGGTCAAGATATCCCCTCACCCGTTTGAGCTCCAACCCTTTACAATTTTAAATATTACACTTTTTTTCTGAAAAGCGCGTGTCACAACCAGGGTTTAGAGAATGTTTGAAATATAAATTTTTTCACAAATTATTCTTTATAGCAAACATTTGCTTCGAATTTTTTTTCTATCATTCCCAAATATTTGAAATGTATTGAAATATTTATACAGCTGGAGTACAGGTTCAACTACTGTCACAAATAAAAACTTCAAAAATTTGAATTTTTTGAGAAAGCACAGGAATTTGTTCTCAAATATTTGAAATTTTTTTTGTTTATCTTTTCATTTGTAATAAGAGTTAATTGAAAAATAAACATTTGTGTTCATTCTCCAAAATTTATTGCTCATACATACAAATTTTTTACGCGGTCTTTTGTGTGAACTAGAGTTTGCAATGAAAAAACAAAATTAGTGCAATACAATGCAAACAGAAATTTATCTAAGTGTCTTCGTTGTGAAAAAGAATTAAAAGGACATCTCTTGGGAACAAAAAGCGCCATTATGAAGCAGTTCATAAACATAAATTTGGCACGAATTTCGTCGAAACAAATCTGGTAAGAAGGCGGCAATTAACGAAGGCACCATTAAAGTTAAACAGGGAGGATTTTTGGAACTGCTGCGTTGGCTTAGTAACAGTTAAAAACATGCCCTTTAGAATTTTTGACGATGAAAAATAATTTAAGAGATTGCTTCAGCCATATAGCGATACCTACTGTTTAACTATAAATTCAAAAAATATTACTGAGCATTTAAGCTTGTGTGCTACTAAAATAAAAACCCAATTAAGACATATTTTAAAAGATAGAACTATAAGTCTTAAAATAGATGTGGCGAACCGAATGGGTAGGAGCGTATTAGGAATAAGCGTTCAATACATAAAAGATTATAAAATTATGATCCATACAATTGGTATGAACCAATTACGACAAAGGCATAGCTCAAGTTTCATCAAGGATGAAATATCAAAGTACTTAGATAGTTAATATGACTTAGATAGGAATATGCCTAAAAGAAATATATTCCATAACCACTGACAATGGATCCAACATGATTGAGGCATCCAAACTCTTGCTTCGCGATGTAGAAGAAATGCAAAATGAGTTGGTGGCCTATGCTTGAGATACAGAAAATGAATACTATACAATACCAAAGCTTAATGAGGGGATAAAATCTCTATTGCCAGTTGTAAGATGCGCTGCACACATGCTTCAGTTGGCTGCACATGACTTTTTTAAAACTGTGCATAAGGACTTAGAGGCTTGGAGATCAGTTGTAAAGAAACTAAGATCATCCGTCAAAAATTGCCACAACATAGCGAGTATTACGATGCATGTAGTGACCCAGCTTCTAGCTTTGTAAATATTCAGCCTGACGACCCTTATGGAGATTTAGAGGAAGAATATAATCTACAAAAAAGTGATACAATAACAACATACATAACCATTCGACAGAAACTGGTGAAGTTGGCTTATCATGAGAGGACTCCATTTCATACCAATGTTCTCGAATACTGGAAAAACTCTGCTGCGGACAGGGACATTAGTGCATTAATGGAAATAGCATTGACAGTTCCTTCTAGTTAGGTGTCTGTTGAGAGAGCCTTCAGTGCTTTACCAACTATCCTTACAAAACAAAGAGCAAATCTAAGTGGCGACTCAAGCAACAATCTCTTAACTGTTAAATTAAATGAAAATTTGCTACACCTTGCCCAATTTTAAACAAATTATAGATATGTATATGTCATCATAACTATTATCCTTCACAACTAATTATAGCGGTTATAAATAAATTCGGGTGACAAAACCAAAATTCGGCCGTACGGTATTGTGTACATTATCTTATCTTTTGGTACTTAAATATGAAGAAAAGTGTTTCTCACATAGCTCACAGGTATGGAACTGGTCATCTAATCGCACATAGGAACATTTTATGATCGCTTTGTGCAGCTGTGCGGTATAGTGACAATGCGCGAACCGAAATACTTGTCGACAAGCCTCTACACTTGTTTCCATTAGGAAATCAACGATGCCATGTCATCGGCATCGCAGACTTTCCTACTAAGCGCCCGGCCGCTTCATATGCTTGTCATAGCATTTTTACGTTTGTCAAGGTCGTCAAGAAAAGGCGGTCGGCTTATACGACGTTTTTTCGTTTAGCAATTCATTGCAACTGTTTTCAATATTGCAAGTCCAAAATCTAAAGAAGAACTCTGTAATCCACGCATCACTTTATAAAGAAACCACTTATGCCCTTACAGGCGTCCATCGTGGTGAACAGTAGGCGAATATTTCGGAGTGGACTCAATGAAGCTCCGCTAAAATCCGAATCTCCACAACTTTAAGTTATCGTGTCTCAAAAATAGGTTGCTTATGTTCTTCAGAGCGCGGGATCGAGAACGCAATTGCCCTCGCTACACATATATCTGCTGAAATACCTATGATAAATAGATTCCCCCTATTGATTAAGAAAATATAAGAATGATTAAGAATGTATAAAATAAAACCATTCAGTAAATTTTTATTTGCCGGCTTGAGATCTGATGTTTTGGAAAATAAAACACAGATGTTTTAAATTTTTTACCAATATATTTCGGTTATGCACGATAATCGTCCTCAGGGTGAACTATAAACAAACAGAACACTAAATAACATATAATTTACATCAAACAACAATTAACAATTATTAACAAAACTTTTTAAACATTGAAAACATACATTTTTGACACGTCTTTCCCTTTGTACGTGGAGTTGTTAACTATTTTGGTTTTTTATTAGATGCCTATAGGAGAGCGCGGTGTTTGCTACATCTGTTTTGTAGTTAATTCTTGTGTTATTTGGTGTGTTTAGTATATGTAGCATTTTCAGTGTGAATCTCTTTCCATATTGTTGTTCTTGTTGAAGTACTATTGTTTTTTCGAAATTCGGGCAGTGCTTTCTCGTTGCACAATGGGTCATAAGTGTGGTTTTTTGGTTATTTATATTTAAATCATTACAATATTTAAAATCTGATTTATGTTGTGCTAATCGACTCTTTAATTTAGATTTAGTTGTTCCAACATATACTTTTTTGCATAATTCTTTGTCGTTTCCGTTACACGGGATTTGATAAATAATGTTGCTTTTTTCCATTTGCGGTATTTTCGATTTCGTTTGGTTAAACATACTTTTTAAAGTGCTCATAGGTTTGTGTGCTATTTTAATATCTTCTTTATTATAGATGTCAGATGTTGATAGGCGCTCAGATAATTTAGGTACATAAGTTAACGACTTGAATATTTTCGGGTTTTCCTCTCTACGTTGACTATTTGGTGATTTATATCTTTTTAAAGAGTTTTTATAATTTTATCAGGAAAATCATTGGCTTTTAACAATATCTTTATTTCATTTTCTACGTCATTATGGTAAGTGTCATCTGTAATATTCATCACTCGTCTTATACAGCCCATTGCCGTATTTATGATCATGTTTTTGGAATGTTTAAAATAATAATTTATAATTCTACCCGATGTTATGGACTTCTTATACCACATTAACTTCAGTTGATATTCTTTTGACAAAAATATTAAATTCACTACGGAACTCGAGGACGACGGAAAATTACCCTATCTAGATTCAATAGTAATACGACGAGGAAATCAACTGAAGTTAATGTGGTATAAGAAGTCCATAACATCGGGTAGAATTATAAATTAAAAAACATGATCATAAATACGGTAATGGGCTGTATAAGACGAATGATGAATATTACAGATGACACTTACCATAATGACATAGAAAATGAAATAAAGATATTGTTAAAAGCCAATGATTTTCCTGATAAAATTATAAAAACTCTTTTAAAAAGATATAAATCACCAAATAGTCAACGTAGAGAGGAAAACCCGAAAATATTCAAGTCGTTAACTTATGTACCTAAATTATCTGAGCGCCTATCAACATCTGACATCTATAATAAAGAAGATATTAAAATAGCACACAAACCTATGAGCACTTTAAAAAGTATGTTTAACCAAACGAAATCGAAAATACCGCAAATGGAAAAAAGCAACATTATTTATCAAATCCCGTGTAACGGAAACGACAAAGAATTATGCAACAAAGTATATATTGGAACAACTAAATCTAAATTAAAGACTCGATTAGCACAACATAAATCAGATTTTAAATATTGTAATGATTTAAATATAAATAACCAAATAACCGCACTTATGACCCATTGTGCAACGAGAAAGCACTGCCCGAATTTCGAAAAAACAATAGTACTTCAACAAGAACAACAATATGGAAAGAGATTCACACTGGAAATGCTACATATACTAAACACACCAACTAACACAAGAATTAACTACAAAACAGATGTAGCAAACACCGCGCTCTCCTATAGGCATCTAATAAAAAACCAATATAGTTAACAACTCCACGTACGAAGGGAAAGACGTGTCAAAAATGTATGTTTGTTAATAATTGTTAATTGTTGTTTGATGTAAATTATATGTTATTTTGTGTTCTGTTTGTTTATAGTTCACCCTGAGGACGGTTATCGTGCATAACCGAAATATATTGGTAAAAAATTTAAAACATCTGTGTTTTATTTTCCAAAACATCAGACCTCAAGCCGGCAAATAAAAATTTATGAAATAGAAAGGTCGCCAAACTAATATTTAAAATCATTCAGTTGTATAAATGAAATGGAAGGAGAATATTTGTCAAAATTGTGTAAAGGCATAAATGAATGTAAAAAAAAAAAATTTTTTCCGAATTTATAGCATATTTAATTATTCTTCAGTATCGAATGAAAACAAATGTATGTTTTAAAGTTGATTCGCAGACGGTATAAAAAATTAAATGAATGAATTTTTATTCTTTGTTATTCTTTTTCTGAACTCTGGTCACAACCCACTTTTCTTTACGATACATTTACAGAAACCTATCGCAACAATAGGTTTCTACATAAGAAATGCATCCTTTTTACTCGGCATTTTCTCCCTACTTCTTTTTACCTTCAACCACAAACGAACAGCAATAAATTTTTTGCCTGGAAGCGTCGCACCGCCCCCACTGGTCGTAAATTGTGTTAAGAATTATCCAGTAGCTCAAGTTCGTCGAAATTTTAGGCGCTTATCTAATTTCCTTGCGATCGGTTGATTGTTTTCGGCGAAAGCTCAAACGCTTGAATAACAAACGCTTTAGCAATACGTAAAATTGGTGATGCACTTTATAGTTTAAATAAAAATATTTATTACTGAAATTCCGTCTTGCTTATACTCCTATGTCATTCCGTATCACAAGTATGAATTAAAAAAATTGGTGGCAGGGATCGTATGATTTGCTCTAAAAAAGATTGGAAGATTAGAGCTTTTAATTTTAAAGCTAGTAAAGATGATCATGCTACGTGAAAGGATAGAGCTTAAGTTTGTATCAAATTAATCCCAGTAAACGTGCCGTAATATACTACAATGAATCATCCTTCAATGTGTCCTGCATATTTTGTCTTTCGTATAAAGTAATTTTCAGAAATAATAAAATAATTTCAATGCTAATAGTCGGCTAAATGCTATAATAATATTACATTGTATGTAGAAATTTCGAGCCTATAAAATACTAAATAAAATTCATACACACACAAATGTGTGTGTGTGTATCTGCAAAAATGTGCATGCCTAATTCACATAAACGTGCTAACTATAAGAACATCAACTTAAGTACACAAATTGCAGACAATATCGAAGGAAAAGTGTAACAAAGTTCTTAGTGGAGCGTAGGGTTGTATGTTAACATAGACATTTTCTCTTGCACCACATACAAAAAAATAATAGTACTTAATTTATTAATAAGTGGTACTTATTGGCAAAAATGTATACCTTTATCTATGTTTGAACTTACATTTAGATAAATGCAACTATGTATGTATGTATGTAGATATATAATATATGAAGAAATAAATAAAATAAGTAAGTACACTAATGCCCTCAAGAAGCAGACATGTACTGGAAATCACACAAAATACCCAATAGGTACAATTATATATTGTTTTACTCCAAGTATTTCACCCGCTTGCGTAGCGAATGTCGCTTGTTGGTTAAAGTTCAGATTTTACTATATTGAATCTTAATTGGTTAGTCTGATCTTTGACCGCTGTGCGACACCTCTTAGCCATTTTCAACCGGGATTAAAATATTGTTGATTTGATTTATAAGAACCACCCTAGTTGTGCATTTATAACAAGGTTAAAGATAATTCTAGGTGGAAAACTCTTTGCATTTTTGCAAAAAATGCTAATACATGATAACCCTATGAAAACATCTTAAGAAGCTTTTTACATATCAATTGATTTGGACATGTTGTTATTGTTGTTGTATCAGTGATGATATGGACCTAAGTGCCACCTTTTTCCATGCGTAACAGATTGACGGAATTCGATCGAATTTTGAAGACAATGGAATTGTATCGCATATTCTTGGGCCATTTTGGGGCTATTTCGGACCATTTCGTGAATATTTAGGAATTACTTCAGGAACACTTCAAGATTTTTTTTTAATTCATATTCAGATTTATTATTAGGTCAATGCCAGAAATCTAACTGACTAGATTTTTTTAAAGATCATTTCAAAACAACCCGACCCAAATTCAAGTCAGTTTCGGGATCATTTCTGCACTATTTTCGAATACTTTCGGTCCCGATTTGAAACACTTTCAGTATCACCATTTCAAACCCCTTTTGGGATTGTTGCAGTATTAGTTTGGTATCATATTGACACTTAAACAAGTTCGCGGTAGTACACGCCCGAAAACAACCCAGAGATTATACCGAAATGATTCCAAAAACAATCCCAAAGCGATTACAAAAATGTTCCAAATTGGTTCCGAAATTGTCTCGAAATGATTCTGAAAATAATCCCGAAGTGAGCTTGTTATAGTCCTGAAATCATTACGAAGCAGTCTCGAAATGATCCAGAAGCTGTCTTGAAATGTTACCGAAAATAATCCTGAAGTGTTCCAAATGGGTTCCGAAATAGTCTCCAAATCATTCCAAATTCGAATTAATTTAGAAATTACTTAAAAATATTCCCGAAATGATTCCAAAAATAGTCCCGAACTGATCCTGACATGATCTAGTAACTCTCCCGAAATAATCTAGAAATGATCCTGAAATTTTCCCATGATTCCTTAATTAATCCCGAAGTGATCCTGAAATTGTTCCAAATCATTTCCAAAATAGTCACGAGCCTATACCTAAAATAATTCTGCAGTGATCCTGAAATCGTTCCAAATTAGGTCCAAATTCATCTAGAAGTGATTCTAAAAATATTCTCGACATAATTCCGAAAATAGTCCCGAAGTGATCCTGAAATCATTCCGATTAGATCCGAAACAGTCTATAAATAATTTCGAAAACAATCGCAAATGATCCTGAAATGATTATGTAACAGTCCTGAAATGGTATCGAAATGGTCTCGAAATCGTCTTGAAATTGTCCCAAAGTGACATCTCTATATTGCCACGAAATTGCATGGAAACAGTTACGAAATGATTCGCATGATCAGATATTTTCAAATTCGTATTGTATGTATTGAAAAAATACATAAGGGTAGCCCATACAACTTAAAATATGTAAATAAGATTATCAGCACAAAAGTGGTGTCACCCACACATAATTTTCATAATGCTAAGTTTCGGTCCATTAGGCTGACGGCAGAGTGCTCACTAGGCGAGAAGCAATTTTTATTTTCATACATTTTTCAAGCTGGCTACGTTTCTGCCACTCTGACACCATTTACAATTTTCCATAAAAAGTCACCGCTTCTCGCTTCCACTATGTCGTCAGTCGTGAGTTTTCAAAAAACATCAAGCTCAATTGACATTGCTTAATTAATCCGACACCATATGATAGGATATGGCATTACATCATGTGATGTAGTGGGCTATGCTATGCTTTAATGTCGAAAAATGTGAAAATTGGGTCGATTGGTTTTCAAAAACTGTCAAGATAGATGTCATTATATACCTTTAAAAGTGGTAGATAGTGGAATATATGCAAATATAGATTCAATTGATGCCATTTAATTTTATATGATGTGACATGACATCATATGATGTGATGGGGTATGCTAAGATTTATGCCCCTATTACCGTTTACAACTCAACTCTGGTTGGGTTGAAATTTCGCAAATTGGTATTACAGATTACAACTCAACCTGTCAAAAAAATGTCGGTTGAGTTGTCTAGTCTAACAACTTTTTGTGGCATTACCGTTTACAACCTTGTGTTGGTGTAGTTGTCAAAGACGTCAGAATCTTACAACTGATTACTGGCAGTTGTCTCATACAATTTCGCAGTTGTTTTGAAAAAATTTTACGCTTTAGAAGACGGCTCACCACCTAATTTTTAACAAAAATTTTCAAAGTTGGTATCAAAAGACACGTTTCGACCTCCGATTTTGGAATTTGTATTTGTATTTAATTTCTGTCATATCATTTCGGTTCAAATTTTCATGTGGGTGTTGTATTTTGCAGGGTTTTTTGTACACACTAATATAGAAAGGCGTTGGATCAACCCAGGGTTATTTTACAATCCGCGGCCGAAGGCCACCAACGCAGAAAGATGTTCACCTTTGATAAGAGTTAGATGGTGCACGGTTTCATAAAACGTTGCTGAATAAAAACAAAAAATTTAAAGCCGGTAGTTAAACCTTTTTTAATCAAACAATAATCAACAATTTTGTACACATTTATAGAAAAAACAACGTTTAAACGAAGGATTACATGGAATAACTTTTTGACTTTATGGAGCAACATTCCGAAGTTGGATGAGGCTGGCCCCATTTCGGATGCAGACAAAATAGGTGAAATTATGCGAACATGAGTCCCAGCGATACTACCCACTACTCCTGGAAATCCTGTTTAAGAGTAAAATACAATTTTTGCTGTTTGGGATTTAATCCACTTCGCACAAATATGCTTCTCAATAATATCTAAAACCAGTCCAACACCAAAATCATTTCCACAGCATTAGCTGCCATATCAACAAGGAATCTGAGTGTAATAATTTTAAAATAGGGATAAAGCCTTCCCTGGAGCGCTTTTGCGGAAATGCTCCTTAATTGTGTTTAGTAATGAGCAAAATGCTTCCTTCCAAATCTGCAAAATAACTTCATTTGAAGCTCATCATTTGTCAATTAAACATTTTCTTACTTAGTGCTAAGTAGTTCCAATAATATTCTAATAGATTTCGTATCATATAATATCTTTTAATAACAAAATCACTTTTGCAAATGCTTAAATTTCCGCCACAAATTCATCAGCTGTTCATTTATCTGTCAAATCATAACTTTCCTACGTTGGCAGCACCAATTCAACTTCAACTGAAATAAGTTGTAATTCGTAATACCAAACAGGAGTTTAGTTGTCTGAAAGTTGAGTTGTTTTAATTACAACCCAACTAAGTTGAGTTGTATACCGTAATAGAGGCATTAATGTCTATAGGGTATCATTAGTATTTTTGACATTTAGAGATAGAAGATATACATATATACCCTCAAGTGATGTGTTAAGATTCTATACATGTGTCATTACAGCATGTCGTGGGGTATGTTGTGATTTATTGTCGATATATTATTGACTTTGCGAGATATTAGAACATATGCATGTGAAAAAGGATGTCATTATACATCTTCGAAATTGCGAGACAGTAAAAGATATATAAATATAGACTCAGTTGATGATATCCCACATTACATCATATGATGTATGATTTAATGTCGAAAATGTTAAATTTCGATCGGCTGGTTTCCAAAGAAATAGCAAATTAGAATGTTATTCTATATCTTTGACATTGCGAGATAATAGAAGATACACATATAAATATAGCCTTAATTGATGTTATGTACGACACCACATGCTATAATATAACAATAATTTTAATACTAATTTGTTAATTTTTTCAATTTTTCATTATATTCGACTATTCTTGGGTTCGAATATTTGACGAGTTAATCGTTTTCGCGAGAAGTTTTTCCAATATATACGTGTGTGTATGCATTACAGAAAGATGTGCCGCATCGGTGTTTTAGAATGTTCTAGAATTCATCAATGATTACATCGTTTAAATTCGCAAAAACAACAGTGACGTAATAATTTTATTTCAGGAACAGGTCTGAATCGATATCCAAATAATACCCAACTGGTCCCCCAAACTCTGATCAAAAACACACAAGTTATTGTCTCTATCATTTAAGGCTAAGTGATAGATGAAACGTTTTAGTGCAATGTACCCATTGCTGATTCCTTAAGAATAGTATTACTAATATTTTAACTATGAATACAAGAATTTCAACTTTATTTTCCTTACTTTTTCTCTAGTGGCCAACTGGGCGTATGGGTAACTATTTCATTGTTTTTTATTGCACATGCACTCAATGCATAAATATAAATGATTTTCCGAAACATAACATTCATGCATAGAGTAAAGTTATTCTAACAATCAGCAACAATATAGTAAAAGCAGCAGCATAATGAAGCAATTATTTAACATATAACTAATTTTCATACATACTTACAAGTGGTTTGTGCTTGCCTTTATCTTTGTCATTAAACCACTTAATAAATACATATTCATTGTGTGAGTGCAAGTGTGTGGGTATGTGTGCAATACTCTCAAAGAAAGATAGGTAGACAATGTTTGTTATTAATGCATTCCATACCATATACATACACACATTTATGACGTCATAATTGTTAATATATGCATACTAACATATTTAAATATGGATTTGTGCTCAGTTTGTTGTATATGTGTATGTATGTGTGTATATGTGTGTTAGAGTAATGTAACTACCAATTTTATTTGCTAATATGTAAATAACATTTGAAGAGGTGCCAGCGCTCTCGATGAATCTTGAACTGTACAAGCCTTTGCTAGCTGCTAGCTGCTTGATTTCTGCTTGGGCTCTAGTTGTGGCCTCTTTTTTAATATTTCTGTTTGTTGTATTTTTTTCTTATTCTTTATATTGTGTGCGCTACTTCCGCTATTTCATTTTGCAATTGCATACGTAGTTAAGTGATTAGGGCGTTACACGAGACGTCATAATCATGCATATGTATGTAAATATGTTTGTTTGTATGTATGTATGTATGGATGACAAAATAAAAAGCAATAAATAACAGGATTCGTAACGATTAGAAGTTGTATTGTAAAAATCGCTTTTTCATAATTATTTTCTTTAAATTTTTTATTTCGTTCGGGAGATAAAAGTTATTTTACCAGTTTTTTATATCGTTTGGAATATAAAAGTTTTTTTTAATTCGCTTCAAAAAATTTTAAAACTCGGAAATTGTTTTACTCTCCCAGCGAGGAAAATAAAACTAAAAAAATGTATCAAAAACGTTCAAAAAATCATTTTTATTTTCCAGGAGAATAAAATAAATAAAAAAACTATTACTATTTTCCTTGAGAAATAAAGAAACTTAAAAATTATTTGTTTCGAGCGAAATAAATATCTCCGAAAAATTTATGAAAAAACTCAAAAAATTATTATTGTTAAAAAAAAATTTAAATAAATATTTTTAAGTTCCCAGGATTTTATTTTTTTCATTTCACTGGCATAGGGATTGTACAAAAAAAAAAGGAAACGCAAAACGCAACCAACAAATTGTTAATTATTAACTGCCGTGGTGGTAAATTTGTAATTAAAATATTGTTTCACTTTAAGTTATTTTTTTAGTAACTGCATCTAATTTAGCGCATTATTTTCCCACAACACACAAGAATTGCAAAGTTTAATGTTGTCTCTCCATTCCATTCGCTCAAATACCAATACACAGATTTTGACAATCTAAACAAAGGTATGTTGTTGCTGTAGAAATGAGCCAACCATATAGTTGAACCATGGGCCAAACTAAAAACTCAAAAAGTTACAGAAGACCCAAAAAATTAATTTCAAAATTTGAAAAAATATTACTGATTTCCCAGCGAATTATTGACGCTTTGGTTTACTTCTTATGTATGTCCTTCTGTATGTTTTTTTTTTATTTTAAACTAGCTGAGCCGGCGGGCATTATTCTGCATTAACTTTGATCTATTTGCAAAAGTTTTAAAAAGTGTCTACCTCTTACTCTCCCTCCCCTCTCTCCCTTTTCACTTTCTCGGTCTACGTATTTTCACTCACTTATTTTCCGCTCCATCTATCCCTATCTCTCTATCTTTGTCTAACTCTATCTCTTTCTCAGTCCCTTTCTACTTCGCTCTTTTCTCATCCCTAGCTCTTCTTATTCTTCTAAATCCCTCTTCCCAGTCCCAGTTCCAGTCCCAGCCCAACCCAATTCCCAGTTCCAGTCGGTCCCTGATCCATTTCCCGGAAAAAACGTGTGGTAAATACTAATCTAGGCAGAGGGTTACCTATATACCAAATTTCAGGCAAATCAAACCGTGAATAGAATTTATTCGAATAAATCGGCCCTTGGTCAACTTACTGCAAAGAAACTTCAGGTTGTAGGTTGTTGTGAAGCGACCCTGCAAATTTTAACCAAATCGGTGCACAGTGTTTCGTGTAGAACAAGCTAGCCGGACAAAAACAAAGTTCTTATTCCAAGAAAAGTGTAATGAGAAATGAAAGAAAACAAACAAAATAACAGGATTTTTGCTTTTTTTGATATTTTGGCTCATATATATTGAGTAATTGAAGTAAGAAGGCAGGAGTGGCCGTAAAATGCATTGATTAATTTGCGAAATTCTTGTTGAATATTAAGCTTCATATTCCTTTTAAATGAACACTTTTATATAATTTTTTTGATGGATTCTAAGCTCGCAGGTAAGTAAAATTTTTTAATAGTAATTCTTTCGCAATTAGACTATTTTCAATATATTTAACATTCCGTTATTAAGAAGAAAAGGTATTTTTTCTCTATATTTTTCACTTTAGGGACAAAAAAGTTACATACATCCGCGGACATCCGGGCTAAATTTTACATATGTTATAGTCGCAAGTATTCTCTAATAGTCGAAAGAAAAGCCCATTGCGAATTCTTTGCACATCTTTTTAAATTTTTTTTTTTTGTAGATATAGTTATCTATACATATAAAATGGGATGTATGTACGTACCGGCTCCGACGAGATATTTGAACCTTTAAAGCTGATCTGCAAACGGCAAAGCCAATTCCCAGGTACAGGGAACAAACACGTAGCCATAAAACACACAAAAATAAACGCGCAAGGTCAACAAGAGCCCACCAAAAGCAAAAAGGCGAAGGTCACTGACTTCAACCTGCCACAATCAACCGCACCAGTCTCCAAGGCATAAAAACAGGTACATACAAAGCAATCCTAATGCAGATATAACCACACAGGAACGCTACACAAAACAACCGCATTTGGTATCATCTACGCAAATACCTGAATGTAATATAAATACTGCACAACTGATAACAAATCAGAACGATCAACGACACTTAAGATGGCAGCAAAACAATCATCAATTATTCACCCTGTCGGAAAAGTTACTGTTACGAAATAAGCAAATGTATGCATATGAAGTAAAATTTTGGAAAAAAAATTAAAAAAAAGGACATATGGCTGAAAAAAATTACGTAGTTGTAATAAATGACTGCATATGAAACGGAAAATCTCATAAAATAATTTTGTCCAGCTAGCTTGTTCTACACGAAACACTGTGCGGCGGAGTGGTTTCGGCGTCCATAAGCTGCATACAAATATATATAGTGATAGATAGATTAAATCTCCTTAATGCACAACACAAAAACATACCAAAAACAAGTAAGGAAGGTTAAGTTCGAGTGTAACCGAACATTACATACTCAGTTGAGAGCTATGGTGACAACATAAGGGAAAATAACCATGTAGGAAAATGAACCGAGGGAAACCCTGGAATGTGTTTGTATGACATGTGTATCAAATGAAAGTCATTAAAGAGTATTTTATGAGGGAGTGGGTCATAGTTCTATAGGTGGACGCCATTTAGGGACATAGCCATAAAGGTGGATCAGGGTTGACTCTAGAATGCGTTTGACGATATGGGTATCAAATGAAAGGTGTTAATGAGTATTTTAAAAGGGAGTAATCCTTAGTTCCGTTTCGAGATATCGCCATAAAGGTAGACCAGGGGTGACCCTAGAATTTTTTTGTACAATATGGGTATCAAAAGAAAGGTGTTAATGAGTATTTTAAAAGGGAGTAATCCTTAGTTCCATAATGTGGACGCCGTTTCGATATATCGCCACAAAGGTGGACCAGGGGTGACCCTAGAATTTGTCTGTACAATATGGGCATCAAACGAATGGTGTTAATGAGTATTTTAAAAGGGAGTGGGCCTTAGTTCTATAGGTGGACGCCGTTTCGAAATATCGCCATAAAGGTGGAGCAGGGGTGACCCTACAATTTGTTTGTACAATATGGGTATCAAAAGAAAGGTGTTAATGAGTACTTTAAAAGGGAGTAATCCTTAGTTCCATAGGTGGACGCCGTTTCGAGACATCGCCATAAAGGTGGACCAGGGGTGACCCTAGAATTTGTTTGTACAATATGGGCATCAAACGAAAGGTGTTAATGAGTATTTTAAAAGCGAGTAATCCTTAGTTCCATAGGTGGACGCCGTTTCGAGATATCGGCATAAAGGTGGACCAGGGGTGACCCTAGAATTTGTTTGTACAATATGGGTATCAAAAGAAAGGTGTTAATGAGTATTTTAAAAGGGAGTAATCCTTAGTTCCATAGGTGGACGCCGTTTCGAGACATCGCCATAAAGGTGGACCAGGGGTGACCCTAGAATTTGTTTGTACAATATGGGCATCAAACGAAAGGTGTTAATGAGTATTTTAAAAGGGAGTGGACCTTAGTTCTATAGGTGGACGCCGTTTCGAAATATCGCCATAAAGGTGGACCAGGGGTGACTCTAGAATGTGTTTTTATGATATGGGTATCAAATTAAAGGTATTAATTAGGGTTTTAAAAGGGAGTGGTGGTTGTTGTATAGGTGGTCGCATTTTCGAGATATCGCCATAAAGGTGGACCAGGGGTGACCCTATAATTTGTTTGTACAATATGGATATCAAAAGAAAGGTGTTAATGAGTATTTTAAAAGGGAGTAATCCTTAGTTCCATAGGTGGACGCCGTTTCGAGATATCGCCATAAAGGTGGAGCAGGGGTGACCCTACAATTTGTTTGTACAATATGGGTATCAAAAGAAAGGTGTTAATGAGTATTTTAAAAGGGAGTAATCCTTAGTTCCATAGGTGGACGCCGTTTCGAGATACCGCCATAAAGGTGGATCAGGGGTGACTCTAGAATTCGTTTGTGCAATATGGGTATCAAACGAAAGGTGTTAATGAGTATTTTAAAAGGGAGGGGGCCATAGTCCTATAGGTGGACGCCTTTTCGAGGTATCGCAATAAAGGTGGACCAGGGGTAACTCTAGACTTTGTTTGTACGATATGGGTATCAAGTGAAAGGTGTTAATGAGTATTTTTAAAAGGGAGTGGGCCTTCGTTCTATAGGTGTTCGCCTTTTCGATATATCGCCATAAAGGTGGACCAGGGGTGACTCTAGACTTTGTTTGTACGATATGGGTATCAAATTAAAGGTATTAATGAGAGTTTTAAAAGGGAGTGGTGGTAGTTGTATATGTGAAGGCGTTTTCCAGATATCGACCAAAATGTGGACCAGGGTGACCTAGAACTTCATCTGTTGGATACCGCTAATTTATTTATATATGTAATACCTGTCAAGATTTTAAGGGTTTTTTATTTCGCCCTGCAGAATTTTTTCATTTTCTTCTACTTAATATGGTAGGTGCCACAACCATTTTATAAAGTTTTTTCTAAAGGTATATTTCGCGTCAATAAACCAATCAAATTACCTCACCATGTTTCATCACTTTTTTCGTATTTGGTAGAGAATTATGGCAATTTTTCATTTTTCGTAATTTTCGATATCGAAAAAGTTGGCGTGGTCATTGTCGGATTTCATTCATTTTTCATACCAAGATAAAGTGAGTTCAAGTAAGTACGTGAACTAAGTTCATTAAAGATATGTCGATTTTTGCTCAAGTTATCGTGTTAACGGCCATGCGGAAGGACAAACGAACGACTGTATATAAAAACTGAGCGTGGCATCATCCGATTTCGCCCGTTTTCACAGAAAACAGTTAACATCATAAAATCTATGCCCCTAGCAAATTTCAAAAGGATTTGTTAATTTTTTTCGACTTATGGCGTTAAAAGTATCCTAGACAAATTAAATGAAAAAGGGCGGAGTCACGCCCATTTTGAAATTTTCTTTTATTTTTGTATTTTGTTGCACCATATCATTACTGGAGTTGAATGTTGACATAATTTGCTTATATACTGTAAAGATATTAAATTTTTTGTTAAAATTTTACTTAAAAAAAAATTTTTTTTTTAAAGTGGGCGTGGTCCTTCTCCGATTTTGCTAATTTTTATTAGGCGTACATGTAGTAATAGGAGTAACGTCCCTGCCAAATTTCATCATAATATCTTCAACGACTGACAAATTACAGCTTGCAAAACTTTTAAATTACCTCCTTTTAAAAGTGGTCGGTGCCACGCCCATTGTCCAAAATTTTACTAATTTCCTATTCTGCGTCATAAGTTCAACCTACATACCAAATTTCATCAAGATAACTCAAAATTTACTCAAGTTATCGTGTTAACGGACGGACGGACGGACGGACGGACATGGCTCAATCAAATTTTTTTTGGATCCTGATTATTTTGATATATGGAAGTCTATATCTATCTCGATTCCTTTATATATGTACAACCAACCGTTATCCAATCAAACTTAATATACTCTGTGAGCTCTGCTCAACTGAGTATAAAAATATTGATTGAGAATTTTAACGAAATGTTTAAAATTTTTAACGAAAGAGTATTTTTCAAGAGATGCATGCATTCTTAACTACTTATGTTGCTTTAACTTGGCAACTCGCATCAAAATGTTCATACATATCGCTCATTTGCTGCATCGTCGTCATAACTCAAAAAACATGACTTTTGAGTTAATAACATATAAACGTACCCAATATCATGATCTATATTGTGTAAAAAAATCTTCGTGATCAGTTACAAATTTAGCACGTGTTATAAAAATGAAAATATGCGTTTATATGCGCAACATATGGCAGTTAAAATCTTTGATTGGCTTTTGTGGAAAATTGTGTTTTTTGAGTTATGACGACGTTGCAGCAAATGAGCGATAATGTCAAGCTCATATGAAATGAAAATACATACATATATCCATACAAACCTATAAATGTACTCCCGAAGTAAAATAACGCTAGCTAATGCTGGCTTTTTTCACCATTCGATCTAATTCAACATGTATGTATGTATGTTTGTGACGCTGTCCTACTCAAAGTAAGTTTGCTCGCACAGTTCACATCGGACAAACGCACTGCCTTTTTTGCTTATATTAGAAGGGAATCATGCATTTTTTTTTTTTTTGCATAACGAAGGTAGATATTTCAATTTTTACTGCAAAGGAGAAATATTAAAATCGAACCATCCGATTTGAATTTATAGCTGTGTAAACCAAACATTTACGATTTTTCACTACATTTTGGCAATTTGCCACCTTCAAATTATATTGAAAATGTCGGTCACATAGCTAAGCTTTCAAATGCAAAAACCCGTTTTAAAATCGGAGCATTCTGTGTGAAGATAGTTAGATTAAATCTCCGTACAACAATATTAAGCTACTTTATTTTAGAATATTCATAGATTTTGGCCAATAACTGTTATTCGCAACCCCTGAAAAATTATTTACACATCCATACATAAGTTTATGTGCTTATGCGTATTCACTTTGGATGGTTTAATTGTTCGACTAAAATAATTTTGCTTTTATTCACATTTTGCACTCCCTTTTCCCTTTCTGTTCTATATGTTTAAGTAATATTTGCAACATTTTTCTCTTCACCTTCGCCCACCCTCTTTTCCACTCCTACATTTGGGAGCTTTAGCCACTCAAAAGCGGAATATATTGAAAAGCATAGAAATAGGCACATTTATACCTATGTATGTATGTTTGTAGTATTGCTATGCCTTCGCCCTACCATCCGTTTGTATAAATGTTACTTTGTTATGCAATTAGTCGATTTAGTTAAAGATTGAGAATCTTTTATTGCAAACTACAATCATTCATGCACATTTTTAAATTGTTAGATTGGTACATGGGTGCATTGGCGTATTGCGAAATGCTTCAAAGCACTTGTAAGCGAGAGCGCTGCACCTCAGTGATCTTTTTTTTTTTATATAGAAAATTCTATAACTACCAAAGGTTTGTCTACTCTAACGGATACGTTGAAGGGTTCACTTATTTCACTTTACTTATACACATACATTTTTGAATATAGGTTGGTATTATACAAACATGCCGATGCTAGATTGAATATGTAATATTTCTTTATTAACTTATGCATATAGGTCGATTTTAACAAGTCAATGAATTTTAAAAAAACTATGGATAAATACTGCGATAAATTAGTGAAGACATGAATATGTAACGTAAGCAAACTTGTGGAACTATATGGCGATAGAGTAACTGTAAGACAACAAAGCTCTATGAGAAGTGAATAACAGCAATCCGCCATGCAAGCGTTTATATTTTCACCATAGGCCTAGGAAGCCTTTTTCGAAGAACTTTAAAAATATAAGAATTGACCATGTGTTTTTAAAAAACAAAATTGAAAAAATTATTTTTTTCCAAAAAACATTTTTGTCTTTAAAAGGATTTCCAGCCAAATTCATGAGAGAACAAAGCATTTTTTTCGTAGAATTTTTTTCTTAATCAAATATTTGTGAACTAACTAAAAAACTTCTTTTTGTTAAGGACAAGTTTTTTTAAGCACAATAAAAAACAATTACATATTTTACGAATATTAGCAACTCTAAGGGGACCTGTCATCTCAAAGCAGATGCTAAGAGTGACTTGTATGCACATCCATAAATCAATCATTATATATCTACATAAACGAATCAATCATTATGTCTACACATATGTACGTACACGCAGCGGAGAAGCAACGCACAAACACATGCAGATATCTTATCTGAGATGCTCCCAAAAGTATGGAATTGTTATTGTGGAAGTGTCGCTCACAAATACACGCGCATATGAGAGCTACACACGTGCATCTGTAGTTATAATTATATACCAGTAACTATATAAATTCTGGAAGCGCCTAGAAGATGCAACGAGGAAATCACACAGTATAAAAGCAGCAACAGTAGAGGCGCGATAATCAGTTTCGATTAAGCACGCTATCTGTCGAGCAATAGAAGTGTTATTTTGAAAGTACTTGAATAAACACCATTTTGCATTATTAAATATTGGAGTTATTTATTGAACAGTTTAGTGATTCGAACTTAGCAGAAGGTTGCAAATAAGGGCAATTGCAAGTAAATTCGTTACAATATTTACGTTTTCTTCTTCAAGCAAAATAAAATGAAATATAAGCTGTGTTTTTTTACATATAGATACATATGCACTTATACTTTATATGGACTGCTAGGTGTGTAACTTGATCTACACCTATTGTTGCGCAGAAAATTAGTACTGCTAAATTTTAAATAAAAAAAAATCTAAGGCGCGATAACCTCCGAAGAGATCTAAGGCCGAGCTTATCTTCCAATTTGCGTCGTGCTCCCCTTGCTTTTCCCTACAAATTGGCCGGACGGGACCTACATGTTTTATGCCGACTCCGAACGGCATCTGCAAGGCAGGTGAGTTTTCACTGAGAGCTTTTCAGGGCAGAAATACACCCGGAGCGCTTGCCAAACACTGCCGAGGGGCGGCCACGCTTAAAAAAATTTTCTTCTAATTGAAAAACCTTATTTCTAAAATTTTGATGTTGCTTTGCCGGGGGTGTGAACCCAGGGCATACGGTGTGGTAGGCGGAGCACGCTACCATCACACCACGGTGGCCGCCACTGATATGTATCCCTCCGTTTGATCTCTACGCAATCCTCCACTTCTATGACCGAAATGGGTGTGTGTCCACTATTCATCGCAACCGATTCAGTTATAAGTTTTACACTATGACCAATAGAGGCTTTTGTCTTCCCTATTCAGTACAACCCGTTTTGTAGCGAGTAATTTAACCACTGCCGCGAGTCTTCAGTAACCGCCGCTAGGTGGGTCTCCTAAGTAATTATAAGCGTTTTGTTTTTCAACTGCAAATGTACATGTATATTAGACTGGGTCGATTTATTAACCGATATCGCGCCATCGATTTTTCGATAGGTTTTGGGCTCAGGAAAAAAAGTTCCACTACGCATATCCAAAAAAATAATTTTCGAGCCTGCGAAAAAAAATGGCGAAAGGGTAAATTTTTCGACCAAACACTCCTATTTTTTTTTTTTTCAAAAATCTGTTATCTCCAACGTTTTTACAACAGTTTTTAACAAAAAACTATTTTTTGGGTTTTGGGGAGTGTTTTGGTCGCAAAATTTACCCTTTTGCCATTTTTTTTTCGCAGGCTCGAAAATTATTTTTTTTTTCCTGAGCCTAAATCGTATCGAAAAATCGATGGCGCGATATCGGTTAACTTTCGTCCATACAAATCGACCCAGGTTAATTTATATGCATGTAAACAAAAAAAAAAAAAAAACCGCCATTAGTTCACAAAGAACATCATTTTTCTTTTAAAAAATAAAACGAAATAATATTTCACAAGAAAAACTGTTTTTATTAATTTTTTTTTTTTTTCAATATAAAAATAGTTATATATTTTTTCCAAAGATCATATAAATCAATAAAAATTTTGAACAAATTCTTGCACTCATATTAAAATTATTTTCTCAAACAAGTAGTTTAATAATTCTTGAATGCATCATTTGAACCCAACAAGAAATCAATTAGAATTTGTTTTTAATTTTCCAATAAATTCATTAGTACAATGCAAAAAGAAATTTCAAATTTTTTTTCTTTAAGAAAGATTTTAAAACTTATTCATGTGGACAAGACAAAAAATATTTTACAAACAGATAAAACCATTATGTACACTTTTCTCTAAAAATTATTCTCAAAAACTATTTTCGTACAAATTTATATCAACGCAATAAGAAACAATTGTTTGATTTTTTTAACAAAATAAAAGAAATATTATTTGCAAAGAACACATTGTTTTCTTTTAAGAGAAGATTTTTGAAAAAATTCATATTGTTTTCATTTAAGAGAAGATTTTTGACAAAAATTCATTGAAGCACAATAAAAAAAATTGTATTTTGTTTCCAAATTTTTTTAGATGAATACAAATTTTTTTTAAGATTTTTGAATAAGTCATATGAATTCAATATAAAACAATTATAGTTATTTTTTTTTCAGAAAATACATTTTTTATAGAAAAAAACATATAAAACATAAAATAAATTCATTTAAACACAATAGAGCATTTTAAGTATTTATGTATTTTAAGATATTTTTCCCCCTTAAAAGAGATTTCTGAGCAAATTCTTGTAAACACAATAAAAATGTTTTTTTAAGATCAAATGTTTTTTCTTTAAAAAGATTTTTGAAAAAATTAATACGAATACAGTTATATATTATTAAATACATATACATATATATTTTTTACAGAGAAAATTTATTTTTTTGTTTCTATTTTTAAGAATTAAGAAAAAGTTAAAGAATAATTACGCACTAAATTCTTCTAATGAACTTTTTTTTCTTATAAAATGTTTGAGTATATTTTTTTAGTATAAATTTTATAGCAAGTTCTTGAGAACACAACAAACGCAAATGTTTGACAATTTTTTATTAAAGGAAAGATTTTAGATTAAATACATATCAATTCAATAAAAATAATTTGTTTATTTTTTTATGGACCAATTTTTTTCTTACAAAGAAAGTTTAAACAAATTTATATGAGCACAGAAACAATAAAAATATTTTTTTAAATCATTTTTTTCTTTCGAAAAGATTTTAGATCAAATTTATGTGAACACAATTACAAATATTATATTTTATCTTATTTTTATTTTTTTTGTTCAAAGAAGAGTTTTTTTGATTTTAGAAAAAAAATTTGAGGGAGTAATTTTTTTTGAAAGATTTTTGATCAAATATGTGGCCAAAGACAATCGCTACTTATTTTCAAACAATAATTTTGGTTCTTGTTTTTAATTTTGAATCAAATTTATGTGTACCAAATAAAAGCAACCTTTTGTTTGAAAAGAGCAATTTAGTTTTTTGTTTTAAACAGATCGTTGAACAACTCCATATAAACACAATAAAAACAATTACATTAATATTTTTCAATTTTTTTCTTAAAAAACTCAATACAAAAAGGGCAATTCTTTTTCAAATAATAATTTTCGGTTATTCTTAAGAAACGTCTTAGAACAAAGTTATATTAGCACAATTTAAACAAATGTATGACTATTTCGGAATAATTTAGAAGTTATATTGGGAACCCGGAACTTTTCCAGAACTATTTCGGAATTGTGTGCGGGATCATTTTGGACATATTCGTGGATAGCTACCTGATACCATTTTGAAACTCATATAGGCTCGTTTTTGGGATCATTCAAAGATTTGGGAACCGTTTCGGGATCATTTTGAAATTTTTCTCGGGATCAATTAGAGCAATGGAAAACGAATAAATAAAATTTTTAATTTCAATTTAAAGAAAAGTTTCGTCCATATTCTTTGCATCATACTAATCGGTCCATATTTGTATCTTTGCAGGCTAAAATGCTAGAAAATTCACATGGCTGGATGGGACCTTCCGGATCGTCAACAATTTCAGGTTAGTATGGCAAACTATTGTATAGACAAACCCGTCTCTATCGCTCTCGTTCTTAATGTATAACGCACTTCCTTACTCTTCTTTTTTCTCATTTTCCTTCCAGTAGATAGCTACCAATATCAATTGCAATCAATGTGGCAAAAATGTTGGAATACCAATCAAAGTCTCATGCATCATTTACGTTTTCGCGAACGTGGTCCACTCAAATCTTGGCGTCCCGAAACTATGGCTGAAGCCATATTTAGTGTTCTCAAAGAAGGACTTTCACTCTCACAGGCGGCACGTAAATATGACATTCCATATCCGACATTTGTCTTGTACGCGAATCGGGTGCACAACATGCTTGGCCCTTCAATTGACGGTGGTCCCGATTTGCGCCCGAAAGGACGCGGGCGACCGCAACGCATACTACTCGGTATTTGGCCTGATGAACATATAAAAGGTGTTATTAAAACGGTGGTTTTTCGCGATGCTAAAGAATTGAAAGATGAAAGCCTCGTGCCGCATCTACCCTATGGACGACATTCGGTAATTGCTGTGTTTGTTTGGAATTGTATTTACTTCCTACTTATGCTTAATTTCTTCTACATTTCCAGCCCATGTTTCCATTTCAAGATGGTCCTTTGAATTACCCTGGCATGAGTGTTCCATGTCCAAATGGTGTACCCACACCCACCGGCGATCAAATGTCGCAAGAGGCCACCGCCGCCGCAGTCGCAGCTGTGGCACATAATATACGCCAACAAATGCAGTTAGCCGCAGCGGTACAACATCAACATCCATCTGAAGGTCCAACAGGCCCCGGCCTATTCAACTTACCACCGCATCTACATCCAGGTCCTACACCTGGCGTACATGGTGGCGTGCCGCTGCCTAAAACAAGTATTTCTCCTGCGCTCAGTACCACCTCAAATCCGGGTGCCGGAAGTATGCTCGCCCCACGTCATGCACCATCACCATGTGGTCCCGGTATGCCAGGCCTTCCGCCCAACTTGCCGCCCAGCATGGCAATGGCTTTACACATGGGGCGCTGCGATCCCGCTGCTGTACTTAGCCAACAGCAGCAACAACAGTTACATCATTTACATATGCAGCAACAATCAATGCAACAGCAGCATCAACAACAACAACACCAGCAGCAACACCATACACTCGGTTACGGTGGTGGTTCGATGCCTCATCACTCAGCAGCTGGGGCAGCTTCCATTCAAGGCGCAGCATCATCCTCTTCCAGTCATTCTTATCAACAACTTCAGCACCAGCAGCTTCAACAAGGTCAGCAACAGCACCAGCAACAACAACAACAACACCAACAGCATTCTGCGGGCGTCAGCGCTACAGCTACAAAGTCGAAATGCTCACCTCCTCCTACAATGCTTGAACAACATCGTCGCACTAGCCCAACCAGCGACACTCATCTGCACTCTACCCTCTCTGAGCTCGGTCTCGATATGGGCTATAAGACATCGCGTAGTAGTGTTTACTCACCAACTCGTCTTTTCTCGGAGGACCTGGCTGCTTTGGTGGGTGCTAGTGAAGATTCGCCACCTGGTACGACAGCTACGTCTACCATTGTGAGTAGTACGAGTACGGCAACGACGTCCGCAATGGGAGGCGGTAACACAGATGTGATTATAACGTCTAGCGCAACGAGCGGTAATATAAGTTCCAGTAGTATAAAAATTGAACCCATCACAACAACTAGCGAGTAAGGCAAATATTAACTCTTACTTATAAGTGTGGATGTATGTAAGCTTTTATGGACATTGTAGTTTTGCGTCTTATTAAAATGATAAAGGTTAGCGAAGATATGGAGCACAATGTAAAGACAGGGGCTCAGTTGCAAAATCCCAAAGACCATAGAAAAAACAACTCGCTGGTAGCTCTGGTTCTAAAAAGATAGGTGATTATGTTAGGTTGAGAAAGCAAGTATGGAAAAAACCCATAGTTCCAGTCCGATTCCACAGTGAATGCCGACGGTGAGTGCCGAGTAGGGGTATATTCGTCCAATACACATACATACTTCCTAGTTAGCATTCAAATATGAACTTATGTAAGATCACAGGATCCGCATTCCTTTCCTTCGGCAGACTATCGAAAAACCGTACGAGATGCAATATGATGCATCTTGCCTGTCCTCCTGGACAACGTTAAAGAAAGTGCTGACTTCGTCCTCACCCCGATATCTTCTACAGAGGCGGCTGTTGCCTTGTTCCATGATCGACGTATCAGTGTAATAGCACTGTGAAAGAAGCTCGTACCTTTTCTATCCAAACATACAAGATCCTTGAGGCCTCACAATCATATAATTTGGTCCACAGCAATTTCGTAACCTAAGCAGACTATAACTTCATTTTAACGCTTGCGACGGTGGTTACCTCTATACATTAGCCGATTTTATCAAGTTTGACTCTAATGGGTTTAAGAAGTTTAAGTCTGTCTGTTTCCAAAGTTCGTTACAAATTCATTTTGCAGACTGGACTTCCTCTCCGCCGCCTGAAAGGCACTGCAAGGATCAAGAATTCACCAAGAGTGATTGACCCGCAGATGCTGCGAGTATAGGCCAGCTCCTGCTCCCCGATCCCTTTCGAGCTGTCTGTGTAGACTGTAACGTTGCTACCACTTCTTAGCCTAAGGATACCTTATGTTTTTTTCTCCGAAGTCAACAATTGCTTCGCCATGTCATCGGAGAGATCCTTAAGCGGTCAAGACCTGAGGTACTTTTCCCACTGAACCTGGAACTCTCAGGCATGTACGTCTCTGTCCCTTCTCATTGTAGAATTTTACGTAGTAGAGGCTGAATGTTTTTGATTTATATCGGTGTCAGTCATTTTTATTATCAAAGATTCATAAAAAGAACTTTTTTCCAAAGCACCACTCTTTTGTCTAGGCGTGGATGGAGAAGAGCAATATATTTGAAGAAACCAGCTTTGTTAAGGATAACGGAGGCATTATAATTCATATAAGAGATATTCAGCCTTTCAGACACGCCCTCTCTCACTACACCACTCCTTCACTTTTTAATGGCCATTTCAGTCATCTCAAGTTCCTATAAGTTATTTGCCTGTCGCCGTTCATGCTGAAATTTTAGGCTCAACATTCAAGCTGCATGGACTCATCATAGTGCCTAAAAGACTTAACATTGACCATGTCAAAAAGTAAGGTATTTTACCAGAGATTTCGTTGTATTAAATTTTGCCTCTCATTTTGGCGCAAAAATTGATCTTGGATTATAACCTTGATCCAAAGCAGATCCCCTCTCAGTAAGCCGTTGGTCCGATTATGTCGCAGTTGTCTTGGCAAGTTGTCATCTTTCCACCCTAGCTCTTTTCGTGGTCATCCAAGGAAGAAGTTTCCGAAATTCACGACCTGGACGAACCACATCCAAGATAAATGATTTGCTGATTGGATATTGGATGGCAATCGAAAATTATAAACTTCCCGTCTCTGCTAAGCTATCACCTCACCTTATTTTAGCTTTCGGTTTTGCTTTTGATCTTCGAAATAAATTCCAATTTTGGTTTTGATTTCTATATTCAATATTTTTCCGGTTTCGGTTTTGGTTCTGATCTTCGATATTTCAATTTCGTTATTTTAAATAATTGGCGGCCGCCGTGGTGTAATGATAGCGTGCTCCGCCTACCAAACCATAAAACAAGTAGGTCCCGTTCCACCAATTGTAGGCAAAATTAAAAAATAATCAGGACACAAATTGAAAGAGAAGCTCGGCCTAAAATCTCTTCGGAGATTATTGCGCCTTACATTTATTTTTATTTATTATAAATAATTGGATTGGACGGTAATCAAAAATTCTAAACTGCCCATTCCTAAAGTGAAACTAATGTCGTTTTCGGTTTTTGCTTTGATCTTCGGTTTTGGTATCGCTCTGAAAATTTGTTTCGTTTTTAGTTTAGATCTCAATCTTCGAAATTTTTTCGGTTTTGGTGCCGCTCTTTAAAATAAATTTAGGTTTGAGTTTTGATTTCAATCTTCGAAATTGATTTGGATTTTGGTTTTGGTCTTCGAAACAAGTTTCGGTTTGGGTTTTAGCTTTGTTCTTTAAAATTAATTTCGGTTTCGGATTTTATTTCGTTCTTTAAAATAAGTTCGGTTTGCGGCTTCGGTTTTCCTCATCAAAATCCATTTCGGGTTTAAAATGAATTAAGTTTTTCTTCTGCAACTTCAGCGTTTCTTTCCGGTTCGGCAAACAAATAAAGTTGCTTTCAAATAAAGTTCTCAGACTCCCTGAAGAAGACACAAAAGCGTGAAAACGCGTAAGAGGGAAACGAAAACTCTTATTTTGCCCTCTTATTTATCAGCCGTATAGCTCTTGATGATTTTGAACCGATTACAATGAGCTTTGGCACAAAGAACAAAGTCTTTCGGCATGTTCACTGCCTCATATAAGATTGTGCTTCCTAAATCAAAAATTCCAAGTAACGTTGCTTTTAAAGGAAATAAATTGAGCAACTATTGAAGTCATGTAACATAACTAATTTTTCATTTTTCTGAAAAAAAAAACTAAATTTTTTCAAACATAGTATTAGCAGTATTATAAACTAAATAATTTATATAAAATTTCATTGTTGAGAATAATCATAACTGATTTATTTATTTATAACTTTGAAGTATTTATGTTAAGATTATTTTGGATTTGAATGCAAGAGTAGCAAAAAAAAAATAGAATCAAAAATAAATTAAAATAAGGATTAAAATTATAATAATTAAAAAATGTCAATGTCATTAGATAAGCTAAAAAAATAAGTACACTGGTTTTTATGTAAACTAAACGCAGTTGGGGTATTCACACACTGATGCTAAAGTGTAAGCTTGAGAAAAATAAATTTTGTAAAAATATCTATAACAAATTTAAGCTTAATAGCTTAATTTTTAAAGCAAAATGTTTAAAAAACATACACTTTTCTTAATCCTCACTTCAACTAATTTTGTACAAAATATAAACAAGCAACTCTGTATTTTTTTCCTTTGTAAATTTAGATGAAATATTGCTTCAATTTCAAATGATATTGAAAAAATGTACATACAGTAATAATTTCATTAACTTTAGAGCAGAGATCTCCTTAATTTTTAAGTCATGAGTGTAACAAATTTAGCTCACGTTTTGTTGTTGTTTGTATGTACTGTAAGCGGAACATTCCATGCAAAACAAACTCAAGCGACTACTAAAAATTGCGCGCATGCAACAAACAGAAAGCGCGAGAATGTTAAAAAAATATAAAAGAACTAAAAATTAAAATAAGAGTGTGCCCAATTCAGTTCTAACGAATATAATTTATTTTTTTTGCTTTTATTTTTGTTAGACAATTGTAAATGTACAAAATTTAAATAAATGTTTGGCAAAACACAAAATTTACAAACAACAATTAATTAATTTGATACTATTTTTCAAAAAAAAACACAATTAAATGAAATGCAAAAAATTTAGGACAAAACAGAAATAAAAATTCAAAATTAATTTTAAAACATTTAGCACAAAAAAAGCAAAAAACTTTTTTAGGAAACAAATATGAAACAAATGCCTTTCGGAATAAAATTCAAAAATGAAAAAATTAATAACAAAAATTTAAAATTATTAAAATTAACTCTAAACTAATCATTATTATTGTATTATTATGTAATCTATTTAATGTAGAAGCGAAAATTACGACAAAATTAACTATTTATACAAAAAATGTGGAATTTTAGGAAAAAATTAGGACAAAGAAATTAAAACAACAAAAAAACCAAATTTATTGCGAAAAAAATTATGAAATGCAAAATTTTAGACTGATTTTTTTGTGCAACTGTGCGTGGCAATTGTACAATGTGAAAAAAGAGCATATGCGAATGTTATATGTTTCGTTATTTTATGTTATGTAAGTTGTTGCTGTTATATTTTCTGGTATTTTTTTGGATCCCTCATTGCTATGTTCAGTAATGTTATGTTGTTTTTATTTGTTGTAAGTTATTTTATGTTTCGCTGGGTTATATTGAGTTATGTCGTGTTATGTAATGTTATTTTATGTCATGTTATGTTAAGTTTTAATATGTTCTGTTATGCTATGTTAGATTATGTTATGTTATTTATTTATTTATTTATGTTATATTATATTCTGCTTTGTTATATTTTGTTATATTTGCTGGTGTTTTGTTATGTAATGACGTTTATTTATGTTAAGTTATGTGATGTGAAGTGACTTTATATTTTGTTAAGTTGTGTTATGTAATTATGCAAAGTTCTGTTATGTTTTATTATGCTTATGTATGTGGGCCCCTGTCAATGCCCCTACCTACCGAAGCACCAGTTCCGTGTCCCGTATATTATTACATCTAAGGCCTGGTTTACATATATAGAGATTATCTTAATTTTCGTACTTAACTCCTAGTCGATAATTAAATAACTCGATTTCCCGCAAAACTTTATCTTTCGATAACCGGTAATTATAAAGAAATTTTAGAGATGCCGACTTTTTTCTATACCTATAATCATTTCTAGAGTGTCGTCTTTAGATAGCAGCACAAAATAAAAGAGAAGTATGAAAAATTGGATTGAGCCATGTCCGTCCGTCCGTCCGTCCGTCCGTCCGTCTGTCCGTTAACACGATAACTTGAGTAAATTTTGAGTATCTTTATGAAATTTGGTATGTAGGTTCCTGGTCGTTAAAGATATCATGATGAAATTTGGCAGGAACGTTACTCTTTCTACTATATGTTTGCTTAATAAAAATTGGAGAACGACCACGCCCACTTTTTAAAATTTTTTTTTTTTAATTCAAATTTTAAAAGAAAAGTTAATATCTTTACAGTATATAAGTATATTATGTCAACATTCAACTCCAGTAATGATATGTTGCAACAAAATACAAAAATAAAAGAAAATTTCAAAATGGGCGTGGTTCCGCCCTTTTTCATTTAATTTGTCTAGGATACTTTTAATGCCATAAGTCGAACAAAAATTTACCAATCCTTGTGGAATTTGGTAGAGGCTTAGACTCTAGGACGATAACTCTTTTCTGTGAAAAAGGGTGAAATCGGTTGAAGCCACGCCCAGTTTTTATACACAGTCGACCGTCTGTCCTCCCGCTCGGCCGTTAACACGATAACTTGAGCAAAAATCAATATATCTTTGTTAAACTCAGTTCACGTACTTATCTGAACTCACTTTGTATTGGTGTAAAAAATGGCCGAAATCCGATTATGACCACGCCCACTTTTTCGATATCGAAAATTACGAAAAATGAAAAAAATGCCATAATTATATACCAAATACGAAAAAAGGGATGAAACATGGTAATTGTATTGGTCTATTGACGCAAAATATAACTTTAGAAAAAAACTTGGTAAAATGCGTGTGACACCTACCATATTAAGTAGAAGAAAATGAAAAAGTTTTGCAGGGCGAAATCAAAAGCCCTTCGAATCTTGGAAGGAATACTGTTCGTGGTATTACATATATAAATAAATTAGCGGTACCCGACAGATGATTTTCTTGATCACCCTGGTCCACATTTTGGTCGATATCTCGAAAACGCCTTCACATATACAACTAAGGGCCACTGCCTTTTAAAACCCTCATTAATACCTTTAATTTGATACCCATATCGTACAAACACATTCTAGAGTCACCCCTGGTCCACATTTATGGCGATATCTCGAAAAGGCGTCCACATATAGAACTAAGGCCCACTCCTTTTTAAAATACTCATTAACACCTATCATTTGATACCCATATCGTACAAAAAAAATTCTAGAGTCACCCCTGGCCCACCTTTATGGCGATATCTCGAAAAAGCATCCACCTATAGAACTAAGGCCCACTCCCTTTTAAAATACTCATTAACACCTTTCATTTGATACCCATATCGTACAGACAAATTCTAGAGTCACCCCTGGTCCACCTTTATGGTGATATCTCGAAAAGGCGTCCACCTATATAACTAAGGCCCACGTCCTTTTAAATACTCATTAACACCTTTCATTTGATGCCCATATTGTACAAACGTATTCTAGAGTCACCCCTAGTCCACGTTTATGGCGATATCCCGAAAAGGGGTCCACCCATAGAACTAAGGCCCACTCCCTTCTAAAACACTTATTAACACCTTTCGTTTGATACCCATCTTGTACAAACGCATTCTAGAGTCAACCCTGGTCCACTTTTATAACGATATAAAATAAGGTCCACTCCCTTTTAAAATACTCATTAACACCTTTCATTTGATACCCATATAGTACAAACAAATTCTAGAGTCAGCCCTGGTCCACCTTTATGGCGATATCCCTATGGCCCACTCCCTCTTAAAATACTCTTTAATACCTTCCATTTGATACACATGTCATACAAACACATTCCAGGGTTACCCTAGGTTCTTTTTACAACATTGTGATTTTCCCTTACTTTGTTTCCACAGCTTTCAACTGAGTATGTAATGTTCGGTTACACCCGAACTTAGTCTTCCTTACTTGTTATTAGACAACTTTGGGAGTAGTACAATATACTTCGCAACTAAAAGCGTGTTTAAATCAAACTGAATACTGAATACTCACCTTGCGTTGCTTTTATACTCTCCGTCGCCTCATTCGCATATTTCTGCTAAAGTCTAGGCGTTTCTCCTTCTAGAATCTCCTGCTTGGTTACCAGCTATATGCGTGTGAATTTGTAGTTTATAGCCTCTCGCTTAGCCATATGCGTGTGTATGCGTGAGTAACTACCCTGAAAAAATCGCGAGTACTCCATGCATGCATGTGTGTGTAAAATATCTCTTCGTTGCCTTGTATGTATGTGTAAATGATGATTAATGTGTTTATGTAGCTTGCTTTAATAGGGGGACTCATGAAAGCATATAACTTATAAGGTGTAAAATTATATCCATTTACACACGCTGTTATATGAACGCACCTAGAAATACTCTTGATAAACTTTATTGTTTATCAGCTGTATTATTGCCAAACAAACATTTTTTGATTGTTATACAAATTAAAAAATGCCAAGATTAAGTGAAAAATCAAAACTAAAACGTCCTTACTAAGATATTCTTGTAAATGACTTGCTGGTGTTGGAGATTTCTGATGAAAATGCCTGCTGTAATGTCTGCAAGGTTGCATTCCTTTGAGTTTACCGCGTTTACACAATGAAATGTGCGCGTAAATTTATACAAATTGTGTAAATGATTTTTCATACAAAATTTGACAGTTCGTTTACGCACTAGATAAATTTATACGTTTACACAATTTATAAGGCATTTATACGGTTACATGAGTCCCCCTAATGTTTTTGTTGTTGTGCATTTATTTATTGATGTTAAAATTTGCTACAGTATTATTAAATTAAAAAAAAAAAGACTTGTGTTAAATTCTTTTCTACACTTCACTTTAACATTAAAATGAATTATTTTATTCATAACCGATACTTTAAAATGTCAAAGAACTGCCAGACAGCCCAACAAACTCATTTAGCGAATGTAGAGAAAAAATGTATGCTTCGTAATTTGACGTTTAATTCCATAAAATACTCTCACTCAACCCAATCAACGACTGATCAACAATTGCGTTTCCTGAAAGCACACATTAACAGCTTATAATCCAGTACGTAGAGATGGGACATATGTGAACGAGTAGATCGACCATTGTGGATTTCCCTGCAAAAATCGTTGGATCATGTGGTCCACTGGAGTACTTACCATTAAACTCCACTGAATACAGCAAAGGACCAACTCATGTTTCTACACGAACATATTGTAAGCCGATCATTGCTCGTTTTTAACGATTGTAATCACTACATGATGTTTATTGGACTATGGTTACTCCATGGATTACTCTGATGTAATGCGGAGCTGGAGTATATGGTCCAGTCCTAGGACATCGCAATGTTAATTGGACCATATTTTTTGTATGAAGTGTGGTTAATTTTGGAGCACTCGGTTGGTCCATAGCGAGTACTCCATACATGTATGCATGGAGTACTCGCGATTTTTGCAGTGTTATTGTAGATTAGTGCATGTGATCTAATGTGAAAACTCTCCATAAAAAGGCTTTCAAATCGGAGTCTTCGTCGGTATTGACCGTCAAATCTTCATGGTGTGTTTGTGTGGAACGTATCTGATACCCTTTTTTCATAGTAAAATTTACAAAAAGTGCCTTTTTATAAATTTCTATTTTTTTTATAAATTTTGTCAGCTCTTTTATCAAATCCACGCACAGCTATTCAAAATAAATACGTATATATTACAACTAAAAAGCAGCAAAATACTGCATTTTTGTATGTTTATAACAAATTTTGGACACATAACGTTAAAAAAAAAAGAAAAAAATGTCAAGTTAACAAATTTATTTAGTACCTAATATTTTTATAAAATAAATATTTCGGCCCAACAAAAATTTAATTTTTGGCAAAATAATTAATATATAATTTTAATTTGATAAAGCACACAAAATGAAAAATAAATAAAAAATAGAAGCTCATAAACGAAATCGCATGCAAAAAAATTAAAACTGATATAATCGAAAGAAATTAATAATTTTCAACCTCAAATTAGCAAAAAAAAAAGTTATAGAAGATAAGAGGCGAGAGCAAAAGGAGTGCTTTGCCATCCGTTGCTTTTGACAGATGATTTCAATATATTGTTTAGGTACGGCCTTGCCACACAAAAATTAAGTAAAAATCTGAGATATTTTTAATATAAGTAACCTGGAATCATGAAACGACCCTATTGTGCGAAAATACCATTGTTCACTTTTTGAGTGATTCTTATAGGCAATTTAACGCTCTTTCAAATGGAACAAACCGCAGTTTTCTACCTTTCTTATTTTTTACAAATCGCATTTAAAGCCAAATTGGACCACAAATACAATTTTTTTTAATATCTCGATCCATGCGCCACTAATCGGAGACTTTTTTTCTTATTATTGCATTGTCATCGGGTTCTGAACGATATTCCAAGTTTCAAGCTTGTAGCTTATCGGGAAGTTACTTAAATTTTAATTACAAAATTCGTTCACAACGGCCGGCCGCTACACAGTCAAGTTAAACAAAAACTTTAAACGCGTTTGTCTCGAAAACTTGTTTTCGCACAATAGTGTCGTTTCATGATTCCAGGTCACATATGTCGTAACTATTGTCAAAGTGTTTCATATAGCTCCGCTTTAAGGCCTTTCCACTTCCAATAGATAATTGGTTGGAATCGTTTTCTTTCCATTTATGTGAATTCTCAACTAAATTGTTTCTGAAAAATTAAGCAATACCCAAAACAAAACAAATATTTGCTTGGAGTGATGGCTGAACAGTTTATCAACAGCTTTGTAAAAAACTAATATTCATCCAAATCCATAGAATCAATTCCAACAATTAATCCATTTGAAAGATCCACTAAAGATTAAAGCTACGAATTTTAAGTGACTATATGAAAAATAGCACACAAAACTAAATTAATAACAAAAAAAATTCAAATCAAACCTTAAAAAAATTGGTTGCAACAAAAAAAACTAAGCATTGCAATAGACACGAAGTGTATAAATCTCATAAATAACTCAATAATCAAAAAAACATAAGTTTTCCAATGTCAAACATACCAATGTATGTATCTATATGCAGTCATTATACTTAGTAGCCCCCATAATACCCATCACCCCTTTATCTTCCCCCACCCCCACCGCCCTCCCTCGCTCATCCACCTTTCTACGGTATTGAAGTCGATATCAAAACAAGTGGCGCGCAGTGGGTTAATTTTTGTGAAAGTTCACTTTTTTTTTCAAAAGCTTCAAATATTAAAAAGAAGCCAAAAAAGTTGGTATTGTAAGTAATTAACTCAATTCTTCTTTTCGATTTTGTGGATGTAGGAAACCACTTACATTTTGAGCGGGATTTTTAAGATTAACTAAGAAGCTCTAGCCGTCCATCGCCTTTAATAATCTACCCACTAAGACGACATTTAAGAATACTTTGGGCCCTGATGGGCCCGACGTGGGCTCTAATCTCATGCTAATGAAGAAGGCAGTATTTTTCTAATTTGGGAAGAAATCTGCGCATCACGTATCTGCTGACCACATATTATCTGTCATTTCCACAGGTCATGTTGTTAATGACACTGTCCGTTTATAAGTCGTCTATATTTCGGGTTTGGATTTTTGCCATTTTTAAATACATGTATTTAAGTTAAACATTTTGTCAGGAAGAAATCGACCCCATAGTTTGGTCTCTTCAACCATGGGTTCAGTTCGGTAAATAATTACCTAGTCCACTTCCCTGGAAAGTGTCAGTAGAACTAGTACCGTCTCCTAAACCGATAATTATGGGCTAGTATGGACCTAGTGCGACTGGCTGCAGAGTAGCATCCGATGGCTTGTCTCATGCCTGTATGACATCATCTCGCTTCGTATATTCCTCTTCTTTCCTAAGCAAGAAGACTCGGTATGGTTCTCGCTAGGACTAGAACAGGTTCTGCGGAAGCCGTGCGGTAGGCTGAAGCTATTCGCAGCGCCCCTCTGTGTTGAAGCCAGCTATGCACTTCTGTTGTCATTGCATCAACCAAAATGTCTACACCGTATGGGAGCATAGAAGCAGAGGCTGATACGACTAGCTTCCGTATATATGTCTTTGGATCACTTATTCTATCCATTACTCTATTACAGGTTTGGTGTAGTGTGCTCGGCACTTTTGCAGGCTTCTTGAATGTTTTCCGAAAAGGTGAGATGAGGTCTAGTGTTACGCCCAAACATTTCGTTGGGGTGCTTGTATATATTTGCTGGTCCACAACTGTCATATTACTGACAGTGGGGATCCTCCTCTTCATGAGGATGACAATCTGTTAACTCAAGACCGCCATCAACCATCTATATGTTTACGCTGCACATGAGCTGGTTTAGTTTTAGTTAGGACGGTAGCCACACTGTCTGCGAAAGCAACGACAAAGGTTCTTTCTGGATTGTCCAAACGCAGAAGACTGCTTAAGATTTCAGACATAGAGGCCTAGTAACGAACTCTGTACTGTTTTGCCTGTAATCTTCACCTTTCATTAGTTATGTTCTAGTTCTGTAGGCCGCTTATGACATCAGATATGGGTACGTTCATAGATCATTCTGGCACCTCAAACATGTCACCCACACTGGCCGAGTTGTAAGCGGTTTTGTCATCCAGCGGGACCATCAACACATTGGTCTTGCTTGGTGGGACGCTGTCTCGGCTTTCTCCACAGCCTCTATTTCTTCTGCTATGACATCTATTGTGGAACATATGCTGTCGGTGAGAAAGCCGTCGCCCATCTTCTGTTCCTGCCGCGAGGCGTTGCTTAAGAAAGCTGTTAGTCATTTTCCTGCAATATGCAACATGGAAGTTGATAGGAAAGATTCTTCCGACGAGACACTTGTTATATCATCATCATTAATTTGCGCTTAACCACCACCTACTTGATTTTGTGCGTAGATGAACGAGTCACGCCAGCTATCCCTGTTTTCGGATAACTGACGTCAATTGGTAACACAAAGGTCTCCTTCCACCTATCTCTCCCAACTCTCTCGTTTCTTCTACTTCCTAATAGGATTATCGATAGTAATATTTTCTTGGCCGGAGCGTCTTCGTCCATTTGGGCTTTTATTCATCACACTAGGGGCTTTTATTCGCTCCACTATGTTCCACTCCTCTGGAAGGAGCAGGTGCAAAAGGACGAAGAAGCAACTGGTGCACCTTGTTGGGCGGCCATCGTCGTTTAAACGTCTAAGCGTAAATTAAGTAAGTATGTTCACATAGGCGTAATGCTCATATTTGTACCTCCTTCGGGAACTCCGCAATGGCCATTTCTCGTTTAATTTCCAACCTGACATTGGAGGAGGTGCTTATTGTGTTCACCTTGGCTCATCTATGTATATGTGATGATTCGGGTTTTAGTGTTTCATTGTCCAATGGGAGTCCATGCGACACGTTTCAACATACTGAGGAACTCTTCTGCAGCTCGAGCTGCATGGAGGATGATGAGGTAGAATGATCGAGGCATTTCATGTTTGACTGTTCAGCTTTTTCTAAGACTAGGCTAAGTTATTTCGATCTCGGCTCATTAAGATCTTCGAAGGACTTGTCCAGGGTGAGATCGGTCTTATTCGAAATCTTGTCGTTGCCAGACAGGGTTCTCTAAATAGCAATATCTATATGGGATCACCACGGACCTTCTTGCTGTCCAAGTGAGCTTCCTCTAACCTAACCTTACCTTAGCTGACATTGTTTTCGCTGTTAATGCTGGATCTCAGATAGACGAAGTCATCTGGGTAGTTATTTGAAGATAACTTAATCGCCTCCGTGTGAATTCTGTTAAACCCTGAAGCTTTTTTTAGATTTCATGCTTCACTAGGCTACTTTTAGCTCTTATTCATAGAATAGTTCTTCAATGCGGCCTTCTTGAGTAAAGTGTACATCCTCTTTGGGAGGTTGGGTGAGAAACAGAACATTCGCAATGTTTCTCATATTGTCCTCGTCCATCACCTGATTTGGCCGGGGTTTGTTACAATTCATATTCTTGTCCCCAGGGGTCTCGATCTGAAATATATTTAACTATACATAGATGCTTTTTAATTTATTACTCTTCCACTAAACATTAACTAAATATTTAATTTTACGTCTTTTTCCAAAATACCCCACAGTGCGCAGCCCATTCCAAACCCCTTAAATTACAATAAAGTAATCAAAATCCGTTTACAAAGAAACGTTACAAACATTCAGTAGAATACAAACAAAAAAGAAGAATAATTATATAAAATATTAAACCGCAAACAAATGTAACTCATTTGCAAATCCATATAGAGAAATAGCCATATTTTTTCTTGCCGTAACAATAAAAGAATATGTCTGTACTTATATCAGGTGTATGCATGTGAAACCGGTATTTTTTATTAAAAAAAATACATTTATTTCAAGAGAATGGTAACGAATATTTTATTCAAAGTAAGCGCCCTCGCTAGCTACACATTTTGACCACCTCTCAGGTAATTTATGTATAGCTCGCCGAAAAAAGTCTTCGTTTTTTGAAGCAAACCAGTCATCGAGCTATTTTCCAACATTTTCGTAAGAAGTGAAGCGCTGTTCGCTAAGTGCGTGCCCCATCGATGCAAATAAGTGAAAGTCGGATGGAGCCAAGTCTGGTGAGTAAGCGGGGTGGTGTAGCGGTTGCCAGCTGTACGACTCAACAAATTCCCGAGTCTGTTTTGTTCGGTGTGATGGTGCATTGTCATCGAGAAAAATCACTTTGTCTTGCCTAATTTCATATTCTGCACGTTTTTGGCACAGAGCACGGTTTAAATTGGCCAATTGTTGTTGGTAGCGTTGATCATTTCGGTGGTAGGCCGCGGTCAGCGTTACTCACATCAAAATTACCACTTTTAAACTTGTTGAACTACTCATTATACTGCGTACGACCAAGAGCGTGCTCTCCGTAAGCTACAACAAGCATTCGATGAGATTCTATCGCCGATTTACTCAAATGGAAGCAGAAAATTAATGCTCCCCCCAAATCGTTGTTCGAAGGCAGGTATTTCGAAATTTTCAAGAGCGAAAAAAACACGATGTTGTATGAAACTTGAAATGTTTGGTGTTGGATATTGTTGACAGATCATAAGACGCCAACTAGCGCCAATGGTAAGTTTTGACTGTTCCTACAATTGTGCCTACTGATCGCTAGATGCCAATACCGGTTTCATATGCATACACCTGATATGTATGAATGTATGTATGTGTAAGTAAAAACTACATAAGTGCAGTATTTATATAAAAAAAACTTAATCAAAATTTTTCTTTTATTTTGACTGTTACCTAAAATCATATATGTAATACTCCTATATTGCTACAAAAGGCTAGGTACATTCCCAAACATCAGAGTGCCGAGATATTGCTGTTTAAACGTTTTTGTTTTTGTATTCAATACTCGAATGTACCTAAATTTAAATTTTTTCTTGTCACACTTATGCTGCTACAATCACAAAAATTGTATAGGCTGTCTTGTTTTGATTTCGAATTCAAAACACATTTGGAGCATTTTCTATTAGCAATATAGGAGTATTACATATATGCCTAAAATACATACTTATATTTAAAAATATGGGTAATTCCAGGTTAAATTGACCAATTATAAGGATTTTTTTAATGAACGATCCCTGTAAATTTGAAAGTGCTACAAAAACGATGTATATTGGAACGATTTTCCGTCATCCCTTCTCAAATTTGGTTTCAATACAAACCGGTTTCGAACGAAAATCGACACTGATGATGGCACAACGCCGAAAGCGGTTTGTCTCGAAACCAAATTTGACAAGGGATGACGGAAAATCGTTCCAATATACATCATTTACCCACGCTGTCGGAAAATCAACAAAACAAAATAAGTGCTTCAAAAACAGACCCTTCTGAATCCGTCTAATAAGTTGCCTTTTCGAATGAAAATTTAGGGAAGAAAAAAATTTGTTTCAGAATAGTTCAAACGGAAATCCGAAACGACAAGATACTTATTCATTTTGTTTTCTTGATTTTCCAACAGGGCCATCCCTTGTTAAATTTGTTTTGGAGATAAACCGGTATCGGCGTTGTGTCACATTCAGTGTCATCTTCGAAAAAAAATTTCCGTAATAATTTCGAAAAAATGTATTCGGCGTTGTGCCACATTCAGTGTCATCTTCGAAAGTTTTTCCGAAATAATTTCGAAAAAATACACTGAAGATAGCACAACGCTGAAACCGGTTTGTCTCCAAGCCAAATTTGGCATGGGATGAAAAACAATCATTCCAATATGCAATAAGCTTCATGGATTTGGAAAGTTCTAGTGGTTATGTCTTTTTTTCTTTCTTTTTTTTTTTTTGTTTGATGGAGGAGGTCCCATGCCCCTGGGAAGAATAAGCTTTCAATTATTTTTGAGTCATTATAATTAAATCATTGAACTACAGTAATGATATTGAGATATCGACTGCTGAGTGGAATATTATCACAACGACCTATCTGAAGATTTATTTCAAAAATGCCTATACCAGACTGAGTTCTAGTTCAGGTATTAGAATATTTTTTTCATAAACGATCGCATTAATACTCAGATAGGGCTTTTTTAGAACAAATTTTCAGATAGGTGGTTTTTGAATAAAGTTCTGAAGTAGAGTTTTTTGAGATAGGGTATTTTCGAAAAACGGCATCCGAGATAGGGTAATTTTCCACTTAGGGAGGTCAGATGTGTCAAATATAAGCAATTTTAGAAAAATGGACAGTAACACTACCTCTCCACAAGGAAAAGCCTTTTAATCGTAATAACTTTGAAAGTATTTGAATAAAACTAATGATATATATAGTACCTAGATGATATAGATCTTTTTCTAATCAATATATTGTAAAGTGAGCAATGCTAACATGACCATTTAGAGCTGAACATAGAACTCTTTCGGAATCATTTTGTGATAATTTCGGAATTGTTGTCAGCATCATTTTGGGACTATTTCGGAATAGTTTGAAATTATCTCGAGACAAAATGGGGGCCTTTTATGGATTTCTGAGGGGGTAAATTGGGTTTCGGAATTGTTTCAGTGAACGTTTTGGTAATTTCTCCCTAAAACTTCGGAATCATTTTGCTATAATTTGAGAACCCCTTAGGGATTGCTTTCGGAACAATTTGTGATTATTCTCGGTATAATTTGCTTTCCGATCATTTTGGGACTTTTTCGGAATAATTTGATGCTCATTGCGGGAATGTTTTCGTTATTTCATAGGAACTATTTGGGGATCTTTCTTGACTATCACCGGATCAAATCGGTTTTTTTTCAGAACCAATTCAATACTATTTTAAGGACTATAGTCCGGGCTATTTCCTGATAATGTCGGAATTGTATTCGCATAGTTTCAGTACAACATCGATATTATTTTTTGACCATTTTAGCTACTCTTTCCGAAATAAATTTGTGACCATGTCAAAATTTTCGTTACTTACTCTTGATAGTTTCGAGATAGTTTTCGGTTTATTTCGAAATAATTTCGGAACTTCCTCTGGATCATTTCGGGATTTCTTGCGGGACTATTTGAGGTTATATTCGATATAAACTCGGTATTGCGTTGGGATAATATTGGGGCTATTTTTGTTTCATTTCGAAACTTTCGATTTAATTTGGGGTTTCTTACCGAATTGTTTTCGTTATTTTATCGGGACTTTTTCGGGATCATTTCTACACTTTCATCGAATAATATCGCTTTTTTTCTCCAGATAAATTCGAGCCCATTTTACCCCTTCCATAAAAAATGTTACAACAGAAAATCAGCCCAATCACGCAATCCATCGTAGACTGCTTTTTCGGGAAAGTTACGAAATTGCTATCATGCAATTCGACCGTGTTTCCGAACGTCTCCGAAAGTAAAAAGTAAATTCGAAATTCGTACAGTGTTTTCACTGAATTCATTCGGAACGTAAACTTTTGACGTTTATTTGCAATTTTCTACAATTTCTCGCCAGCGGAGAAAATTTACGAAACGCGAAAAATATTTAAAACAAACAGCCCAATCACGCAATCCGTCGTAGCAATGTTACGAATTCGAATATTACGAATCCCGAAAAAACAGTCTACGATGGATTGCGTGATTGGGCTGAATATTTTGATAGCTCCGAAAACATTTCTGAGCTCTTTTTGAATTATGAAACTAAAGTACTCATATATATCAAGATACGGACACAAAAACGGTTCCGACGAGTGTTCGATATCGAATTTCGGAAAGCCACCCTTGATAATTTAGAGATTGTTTCCTTATAACTTCAGGACAACTTCGGGTATATTTTTTGACCATTTTGAGACTATTCATTTAAGAATTTTTTCCGAGATCGATTCGCTATCATTTCAGGATTTTTCTTTTGGTAATTTCGGGATAATTTTTGGATATATTTGTGATGTTTTCGGGTCTATTGCGGGTCGACTATCTTTGAAATCATTTCGTGGTTGTTTTCGGATTATTTCGATACTTTTCCTGTCTAGGTAGGTAGGTTGAACTGGCCGGTTCATGAGGACCTCACATAGACTGATTGAGTCCGTAGTGTTACCAGAAGTTTGTTTTAACGACCAAACTGAAAAACCCTATCAAAAACCAGGACTTATGTTATAAAATAACTCCGTCCTCTTGGCAAATACTAGAAGCTTCCTAGGACTTAAGCCACTTGCTGCTTCTAGGTCTGACAGCTGTATCACTCCTAATAGCTGAAGTCTTAGCCTGGCAAGTGCAGGGCACGAGCACAGAATGTGCTCGATCGTTTCCTCCTCCAACCCGCACTTCCTACATCTGCTATCACTGACCAAGCCTAGTTTAAAGGCATGTGACGCCAGCAGGCAGTGTCCAGTCAGTTTTCCTGTCTAAGTTGTGGATCATTTGAATAGCATTTGGGGGTCGGTTAAAAACTATTTGTGGACTATGATCGCATCATGTCCGCACAGTTTTCATGTTATCTCAAGAACATTTTGAGTTTGTTTTAAGGACCATATCGATACGACTTCGCGTTAATTTTAGAATTGATTTATGGATAATTTTGAAACATTTCTTGGTTTGTGTTCGAAATTGCTTCTGGAATCAGTACGAGACTATCTCGAACTATTTCAATTACTTGTCGGGTTTTTTGTCTGCTAGTTACAAATAATCACCCTTATAGCGAAGTTCACGCGGAAAAGTGTTCGCCTTCACTTCTTTTGTTCGGGTGAACAAAAGTTCACTTCGAAACAGCTGATGTCTATTGTGAATTAGCAGTGAACAAAAAATTTGCTTACAATTGTGTAAATTTTGTAACCTAGCATATATTTCCTTAAAATACAACAAAAATAGAAACAAAAAATTTATAAAAGAATGTTTAGTATTACACTTAGGTTGGTATTGATTGAGCGCGATTAGAATATAAATGTGAAAGCGATTCGGAGGCAATTAAGAGACAGTTCTAACCTTTTGGAGCTAAGTGATTCACTGTAAGCTAATAATTACTATTTTCAGCACTTTTGAATAACAAGTTAATTTTTTTTAATTAGCTTTGGCCAATATTACAGGCTAAACAAGCCGGCATTCTAATATTTGCTAGATTCTTACCAACTCCTTGCCACCATTGAAGCAAAAATTTGGAGTTCCCCCCATTGCAAAATTGAGTACATGTCTTCGTTTTTCGCATAGAAAAAAGGCGTTGGAAATGACCATGAAGTAGGCCTTAGCCAATCTTGTTTCAGTGAGGTGCCCAACATTTTGGAATCGTTGCTTTGTCCACAATGGATAACTTGGTCGACTGATACGTTGTCATAAAAAATAGAATTTACATACTTAGCAATACAGGAATTTCACTTTTTCCCACTCAGCTTCCGATTGTGCATTATTTATTGATGTATTTCTAATAATAAAAGTACATATAATTATAAGAGTACCAAATTTCAAAACAAAGAATTACTTACATTTTTCTTCGTTCGCCTGTAAAATGTAAGTGAACAAATTTGGGTTTCCGCGCTGTTCATTTCGCCCGAACAACAAAGAGTTGCCGATAAGGTGAAATCTTTTTCGAACACGAAAAATTGTTTCGCCACCCTCTGCGATAGGGTGAACAAAAACTGTGAATATTTTCGGGTGAAAATAAAACTCGCGATAAGGGTGAATATTTGGGGCCGTTGTTAATACTCTTAGATATCAAAAACTTATTTACTAATGTCCAACTCCCGTTAATGTTATTTATTAAAAAAAAAAGTCAATATAACAACAATTTAGACTTTGAAGATTTCACTCATAGTTGCAGAAACTTTCTTTATTGGTCGATTTGATATTGAATTCCCCATGTAAAAATGAAAACACAAGCAAAACCAATAGCAAAAATACCAATTGAACGTTTGAAAGGGGCAATGAAGTTATAAATTTGCAAGAATTGATTTAACTTCTATAAGTAAGTTATGTACGACTATTGAGCTATAAAAAGTATGGTATTATATTCTTATAAAATACTACATAAATAAATTCAAATAGCGTAATAAATATGTTTATTTTATTCAGTAACTATACAAAAGAAATGGAATGAGTGCGACTTTTATTTCGATGAGCTTATAAAGTAGACTGGAAGATAAGCATAAGTAAATAGATAGTACACGAGAAACAAGTAAAGGTGTCTAAGTTCCGGTGTAACCGAACATTATATACTCAGCGTGAGCTTCAATTGTATATTTCATTTAAGATAAATTACTTTTCTACATTATTCCTTTTATAATATAATTCCTTGCAAAACAATTAAGTTCGGACTTTTAATATATTTGGATCAAGATAAAAATTATTTTTGGATTTTTAAATCCGGACTTTTATTTTTTAAGACCAAAATAAAACTTCCGCTAGATAACAAAGAAACGGCTTATCCGAAGCAGACATTTTTTTTTAATTCGGATTAGCCGTTTCTTTGTTATCAAGCCGGACTTTTATTTTGGCCTAAAAAAATAAAAGTCCGGATTTAACTTTTATTTCCGGACTTTTATTTTTAAAAGTCCGAGTTTAACTAGTTCTATCGGACTAAAAAAATAAAAATACAGATTTTACTTTTATACGTGGACTTTTATGAGAAAAGTTCGAAAAAGAAAAAGGATGCATGATTCGACATGATATTGCTATAGGCTCATTCCATTTCAAGACACCCGGTCCGCGCAGGACATGATATTTGATTTCGATGAAATTTTAATATGTTGTTCTTTGGTCAAAATAATGAAACATTTGTTTTTTTTGGCCTCAACAAAATTTTTTCGGATTTATCGGCAATTGAATTCCATAAAATGCAATCGTCACTTAATTCACCTATTTTTTCAACTGTCAATAACTTTGTCAAAAATTAACCGATTCTCATGATCTTTTCTTCGAAATGTTCGTTATTACTTTTAATTTTATATAAATTTATAAACAATTGCATATAGTTAAAAAAAAATTATTTTTTTAGTATTTAGTAAAAATTTATGACTTTTTTTCAAGAATTAATATTTCAAAAAAAAAACGGTTATTGTTTTTTATTTAAACTTTTTCTATATCGAGTGAGCAGTTTATATTTCAACTTGGGTAAGTATCCATTAGCCAACGCTCGTTGTTTTCGAAATATGAATTTTTTGCCATATCTTAATGCATTACATATCAGCATACAAGGCGATCAATGCCAAATGCTTAAAATTAATTAAAATATCACATTTATTATTGAAAACATTAATTTGTTATTATTTTTCAGAATATGGCAAAATATTTCACTAAACCTCCAATACCGTCACAAGAGCTTTTGCCATGTCCTGTTACAAAATCACTGTAATTCTGAAAAATAATAACAAATTAATGTTTTCAATAATAAATGTGATATTTTAATTAATTTTAAGCATTTGGCATTGATCGCCTTGTATGCTAATATGTAATGTAATCTAATCTAATCTAATATCTAATCTAATCTAATATATATCTAATCTAATATATATTATAAATGGCAAAGTTTGGATGTGAAGATGTTTGGATGTTTGGATGTTTGGATGTTTGTCCAGACGTTTGTCTTTGTGACTCAATCACGCAAGAACGACAGACAGTAGTCTACTAGCGAAATTTTTTTCGAGCATGGAAAGAGGGGCGGGGGTCCCACGACCCCTTCAAACAACTACTTTTTAATAATTTTTACACATTATAACTTTACGTATACTGGCCTTCACCAATATTACAGACTCAATGGGTCAAATAAGTCGAGGGCTTACAAAGTAAGCAGTGACACCCTCCGCCCGCCCCCCTTTATCTCCCCCTCTGGTGTAAAATCCATAAATTGTTATAACTCAATCTAAATTTTCTCCTAAATCAATAGTTTTTGGTATCTGGTACATACAGAACGAGATCTAGACAATTTTGGAGGAACGATCAGTGGTCCTCTCCTCTACTCCCGCCATCCGCCCTCCATCAATTGTTTTTATTAGCACGCTTTTATTAGCTTTACCTGTATGTTTCTATCTAACTTTTTATTCGCTCCAATGCGCCTGCTGCCTTATTAACATGGTTTTATAATTAGCTTCACCTTATTTGTAATCCCGTAAGGGTCATATCGAGACCCTTCCGGGATCATTTCTGGATGGTTTTCGGGATCTGTCCGGGATTACGCCGGGGTAATTTCGGGACTTTTTCGGGACTATTTCGGGATCATTTTGGGACCCTTCCGGGATCATTTCTGTATAGTTTACGGGATCCGTCCGGGATCCCGTCGTGGTTATTTTGGAACATTTTCGGGACTATTCCGGAATCATTTCGGGACTATTTCGCGATCATTTGGGGACCCTTCCGGCATCATTTCTGGATGGTTTTCGGGATCCGTGCGGGATCTCGTCGGGGTCATATGGGGACTTTTTCGGGATCATTTGGGGGCTCTTCCGGCATCATTTCTGGATGGTTTTCGGGATCCGTCCGGGATATCGTCGGGGTCATTTGGGGCCTTTTTCGGGATCATTTGGGGGCTCTTCCGGCATCATTTCTGAATGGTTTTCGGGATCCGTCCGGGATCTCGTCGGGGTCATTTGGGGACTTTTTCGGGATCATTTTGGGGCTCATCCGGCATCATTTCTGGATGGTTTTCGGGATCCGTCCGGGATCCCGTCGGGGTCATTTCGGGACTTTTTCGCGACTAATACGGGATCATTTGATAACCCTTTCGGCATCATTTCTGGATGGTTTTCGGGATCCGTCCGGGATCCCGTCGGGGTCATTTCGGGACTTTTTCGCGACTAATACGGGATCATTTGGGAACCCTTTCGGCATCATTTCTGGATGGTTTTCGGGATCCGTCCGGGATCCCATTAGGGTAATTTCGGGACTATTAGGGGATCATTTGGGAACCTTTCCGGCATCATTTCTGGATAATTTTCGGGATCCGTCCGGGATGCCGACGAGGTCATTTCGGGACTATTTCGGGATCATTTGGGATACCTACCGGCATCATTTCTGGATGGTTTTGGAATTCGTCCGGGATCCCGTCTTGGTCCTTTCGGGACTTTTTTTTCGACTAATACGGGATCATTTGCGGACCCTTTCGGCATCATTTCTGGATAGTTGTCGGGATCCCGTCACGGTCATTTCGGGACTATTAGGGGATCATTTGAGGACCTTTCCGGCATCATTTCTGTATTGTTTTCGGAATCCTTTCGGGATCCCGTCATGGTCATTTTGGGACTTTTTCGGGGCTAATACGGGATCATTTGGGGATCCTCTAGGGGTCGTTTCGTGACTTTTTCTGTTTTATTTCGGGATCATTTGGGGACCCTTCCGGCATAATTTCTTGATGGTTTGCCGGATCCATCAGGGTCATTTCGGGACCATTTTGGGATCATTTGGGGACCCTTCCGAGATCATTTCTGGATCCGTCCGGGATGCCGTAGGAGCCATTTCGGGATTTTTTGTTACTTTTCCGGGATAGTTTTTGGACCCTTCCGGGATCATTTCTGGATCTGTGCGGGATCCCATCTGGGTCAATTCCGGACTATTTCGGGATCATTTTGGAATCCTTCCGGAATCATTTCTGTATGGTTTTCGCGATCCGTCGTTGATTCCCTCGGAGCCATTTCGGAACCTTTTCTGGAGTATGTCGGGGTCATTTGGGGAATTTTTCGGGATCATTTGGGGGCTCTTCCGGCATCATTTCTGGATGGTTTTCGGGATCCGTCCGGGATATCGTCGGGGTCATTTGGGAACTTTTTCGGGATCATTTGGGGGCTCTTCCGGCATCATTTCTGGATAATTTTCGGTATCCGTTCGGGATCCCGTCGGAATCAATGCGGGACTTTTACGGAATCATTTGGGATTCCTTCCGGCATCATTTATGGATGGTTTTCGGTATTTGTCCGGGATCCCGTCGGGGTTATTTCGGGACCTTTTCGGGGCTAATACGGGATCATTTGGGGATCCTCTAGGGGTCGTTTCGTGACTTTTCTGTATTATTTCGGGATCATTTTGGGACCCTTTCGGCATAATTTCTTGATGGTTTGCCGGGTCCATCAGGGTCATTTCGGGACCATTTTGGGATCATTTGGGGACCCTTCCGAGATCATTTCTGGATCCGTCCGGGATGCCGTAGGAGCCATTTCGGGATTTTTTGTTACTTTTCCGGGGTAGTTTTTGCACCCTTCCGGGATCATTTCTGGATCTGTGCGGGATCCCATCTGGGTCAATTCCGGACTATTTCGGGATCATTTTGGAATCCTTCCGGAATCATTTCTGTATGGTTTTCGCGATCCATCGTGGATCCCCTCGGAGCCATTTCGGAACTTTTTCTGGAGTTAGTCGGGATAATTTAGGGACCCTTCCTGGATATTTTCTGGATGGTTTTTGAGATCCGCCCGGGAGCCCGTCAGGGTCATTTCGGAACCTTTTCGGGATCATTTTGGAACACCTTCAGGGATCATTTCTATGTGGTTCTCTGGATACGTCTAGAATCGTGTCGCTCTCATTTCGGGCTTTTTTGGGACTATTCGGGGAACTTTTGGAGACCCTTTCGGGGCATTTCTGGATGGTTTTCGGGATCCGTCCGCGATAGCGTTGGGGTCATTTCGTAGCTCTTTCTGGATAATTTCGGGATCATTTGGGATCCTATCAGGTTATCAGCTCATTTAGTTCTTTTTTTTACTCAATTACAAAAATAAAATGCATTAGACAGAAAACAAAATTCTAAACAGATAATAAGCAGGCTAACGCGAATAGCCCATATATTTAAAATTTTCCTTGCGGACGGGGCCGCGGGTAAAGGCTAGTATCTAATATATATTATAAATGGGAAAGTTTGGATGTTAAGATGTTTGGATGTTTGGATGTTTGGATGTTTAGATGTTTGGATGTTTGGATGTTTGGATGTTTGGATGTTTGGATGTTTGGATGTTTGGATGTTTGTCCAGACGTTTGTCTTTGTGACTCAATAACGCAAGAACGGCTGGACCGATTTGGATGAAATTTTGCACACATATAGCCAATAGTCTAGAAGGATCTACTAGCTATATATTTTTCAAAAGGGGCGTGGTCCCCGCCTCCTAGGAACAGTTATAATTTAATTATTATATTTTTTCGTCTTTGCGACTGAATCACGCCAGAATGGCTACACGGATTTTGATGAAATTTGGGACACAGACAGTAGTCTACTAGCGTAATTTTTTTCGAACATGGAAAGAGGGGTGGGGGTCCCACGACCCTTCGAGAAATTATTTTTCATAATTTTTACACATTATAACTTTACGTATACTGGCCTTCACCAATATCACAGACTCAAGGGGTCAAATAAGTCGAGGGCTTACAAAGTAAGCAGTGACACCCTCCGCCCGCCCCCCTTTATCTCCCCCTCTGGTGTAAAATCCATAAATTGTTATAACTCAATCTAAATTTTCTCCTAAATCAATAGTTTTTGGTATCTGGTACATACAGAACGAGATCTAGACAATTTTGGAGGAACGATCAGTGGTCCTCTCCTCTACTCCCGCCATCCGCCCTCCATCAATTGTTTTTATTAGCGCGCTTTTATTAGCTTTACCTGTATGTTTCTATCTAACTTTTTATTCGCACCAATGCGCCTGCTGCCTTATTAACATGGTTTTATAATTAGGTTCACCTTATTTGTAATCCCGTAAGGGTCATATCGAGACCCTTCCGGGATCATTTCTGGATGGTTTTCGGGATCGGTCCGGGATTACGCCGGGGTAATTTCGGGACTTTTTCGGGACTATTTCGGGATCATTTTGGGACCCTTCCGGGATCATTTCTGTATAGTTTACGGGATCCGTCCGGGATCCCGTCGGGGTTATTTTGGAACATTTTCGGGACTATTCCGGAATCATTTCGGGACTATTTCGCGATCATTTGGGGACCCTTCCGGCATCATTTCTGGATGGTTTTCGGGATCTCGTCGGGGTCATATGGGGACTTTTTCGGGATCATTTGAGGGCTCTTCCGGCATCATTTCTGGATGGTTTTCGGGATCCGTCCGGGATATCGTCGGGGTCATTTGGGGACTTTTTCGGGATCATTTCGGGGCTTTTCCGGCATCATTTCTGGATTGTTTTCGGGAAACGTCCGGGATCTCGTCGGGGTCATTTGGGGACTTTTTCGGGATCATTTTGGGGCTCATGCGGCATCATTTCTGGATGGTTTTCGGGATCCGTCCGGGATCCCGTCGGGGTAATTTCGGGACTTTTTCGCGACTAATACGGGATCATTTGGGAACCCTTTCGGCATCATTTCTGGATGGTTTCGGGATCCGTCCGGGATCCCGTCGGGGTCATTTCGGGACTTTTTCGCGACTAATACGGGATCATTTGGGAACCCTTTCGGCATCATTTCTGGATGGTTTTCGGGATCCGTCCGGGATCCCATTAGGGTAATTTCGGGACTATTAGGGGATCATTTGGGAACCTTTCCGGCATCATTTCTGGATAATTTTCGGGATCCGTCCGGGATGCCGACGAGGTCATTTCGGGACTATTTCGGGATCATTTGGGATACCTACCGGCATCATTTCTGGATGGTTTTTGGGATTCGTCCGGGATCCCGTCGTGGTCCTTTCGGGACTTTTTTTCGACTAATACGGGATCATTTGCGGACCCTTTCGGCATCATTTCTGGATAGTTGTCGGGATCCCGTCACGGTCATTTCGGGACTATTAGGGGATCATTTGAGGACCTTTCCGGCATCATTTCTGTATTGTTTTCGGAATCCTTTCGGGATCCCGTCAGGGTCATTTTGGGACTTTTTTGGGGCTAATACGGGATCATTTGGGGATCCTCTAGGGGTCGTTTCGTGACTTTTTCTGTTTTATTTCGGGATCATTTGGGGACCCTTCCGGCATAATTTCTTGATGGTTTGCCGGATCCATCAGGGTCATTTCGGGACCATTTTGGGATCATTTGGGGACCCTTCCGAGATCATTTCTGGATCCGTCCGGGATGCCGTAGGAGCCATTTCGGGATCTTTTGTTACTTTTCCGGGATAGTTTTTGGACCCTTCCGGGATCATTTCTGGATCTGTGCGGGATCCCATCTGGGTCATTTCCGGACTATTTTGGGATCATTTTGGGATCCTTCCGGAATCATTTCTGTATGGTTTTGCCGATCCGTCTTTGATTCCCTCGGAGCCGTTTCGGAACCTTTTCTGGAGTATGTCGGGGTCATTTGGGGACTTTTTCGGGATCATTTGGGGCTCTTCCGGCATCATTTCTGGATGGTTTTCGGGATCCGTCCGGGATATCGTCGGGGTCATTTGGGGACTTTTTCGGGATCATTTGGGGGCTCTTCCGGCATCATTTCTGGATGGTTTTCGGGATCCGTCCGGGATCCCATCAGGGTAATTTCGGGACTATTAGGGGATCATTTGTGGACCTTTCCGGCATCATTTCTGGATAATTTTCGGTATCCGTCCGGGATGCCGACGAGGTCATTTCGGGATTATTTCGGGATCATTTGGGATACCTACCGGCATCATTTCTGGATGGTTTTTGGGATTCGTCCGGGATCCCGTCGGGGTCATTTCGGCACTTTTTCTCGACTAATACGGGATCATTTGCGGACCCTTTCGGCATAATTTCTGGATAGTTGTCGGGATCCGTTCGAGATCCCGTCACGGTCATTTCGGAACTATTAGGGGATCATTTGAGGACCTTTCCGGCATCATTTCTGGATAGTTTTTGGAATCCTTTCGGGATCCCGTCAAGGTCATTTCGGGGCTTTTTCGGGATCATTTAAGGATGGCTTTCAGGATTCGTCCGGGAACCCGTCAGGGTAATTTCTGGACTTTTCCGAGACTATTTCGGGATCATTTTGGGACCTTCCCAAGATCATTTCTGGATGGATTTCGGGATTTGTCCGGGATGCCCTCAGGGTCATTTTGGGACTATTAGGTGAGCATTTGAGGACCGTTCCGGCATCACTTCTGGATGGTTTCCGGTATCCGTTCAGATTCCCGTCGGAATAATTGCGGGACTTTTTCGGGATCATTGGGGTCCCTTCCAAAATCATTTCTGGATGGTTTTTGGGATTCGTCCGGCATCCCGTCGGGGTCATTTCGGGACTTTTTCTCGACTTATACGGGATCATTTGCGGGCCCTTTCGGTATCATTTCTGGATAGTTGTCGGGATCCGTTCGGGATCCCGTCAGGGTCTTTTCGGAACAATTGGGAGATCATTTGAGGACCTTTCCGGCATCATTTCTGGTTAGTTTTCGGGATCCTTTCGGGGTCCAGTCAGGGTCATTTCGGGACTTTTTCGGCATCATTTAAGATTGGTTTTCAGGATTCGTCCGGGATCCGTCAGGGTAATTTCTGGACTTTCCCAGACTATTTCGGGATAATTTTGGGACCCTCCCAAGATCATTTCTGGATGGATTTTGGGATCTGTCCGGGATGCCGTCAGGGTCATTTTGGGACTATTAGTTGATCATTTGAGGACCTTTTCGGCATCACTTCTGGATCGTTTTCGGTATCCGCTCAGGATCCCGTCGGAATTATTGCAGGACTTTTTCGGGATCATTTGGTGTCCCTTCCGGCATCATTTCTGGATGGTTTTTGGGATTCGTCCGGCATCCCGTCGGGTTCATTTCGGGACTTTTTCTCGACTAATACGGGATCATTTGCGGGCCCTTTCGGCATCATTTCTAGATAGTTGTCGGGATCCGTTCGGGATCCCGTCAGGGTCTTTTCAGAACTATTAGGTGATCATTTGAGGACATTTCCGGCATCATTTCTGGATAGTTTTCGGGATCCTTTCGGGGTCCAGTCAGGGTCATTTCGGGACTTTTTCGGGATCATTTAGAGATGGCTTTCAGGATACGTCCGGGAACCCGTCAGGGTAATTTCTGAACTTTTCCGAGACTATTTCGGGATAATTTTGGGACCTTCCCAAGATCATTTCTGGATGGATTTTGGGATCAGTCCGGGATGCCGTCAGGGTCATTTTGGTATTAGGTGACCATTTGAGGACGTTTCCGGCATCACTTCTGGATGGTTTTCGGTATCCGATCAGGATCCCCTCGGAATCATTGCAGGACTTTTTCGGGATCAATTGGGGTCCCTCCCAAGATCATTTCTGGATGGATTTCGGGATCTGTCCGGGATCCCGTCAGGGTAATTTAGGGGTGCGTTCGAGATCCCGTCAGGGTCATTTCGGGACTTCTTCGGGACTATATCGGGATCATTTCTGGATGGTTTATGGGATCCGTCCATTACCCCTTAAGGGTCATTTCGGGACTATTAGGTGATCACTTGAGGACCTTTCGGGCATCACTTCTGGATGATTTTCGGTATCCGTTCGGGATCCCGTCGGAATCAATGCGGGACTTTTACGGAATCATTTGGGATTCCTTCCGGCATCATTTCTGGATGGTTTTCGGGATTTGTCCGGGATCCCGTCGGGGTTATTTCGGGACCTTTTCGGGGCTAATACGGGATCATTTGGGGATCCTCTAGGGGTCGTTTCGTGACTTTTTCTGTATTATTTCGGGATCATTTTGGGACCCTTTCGGCATAATTTCTTGATGGTTTGCCGGATCCATCAGGGTCATTTCGGGACCATTTTGGGATCATTTGGGGACCCTTCCGAGATCATTTCTGGATCCGTCCGGGATGCCGTAGGAGCCATTTCGGGATTTTTTGTTACTTTTCCGGGATAGTTTTTGCACCCTTCCGGGATCATTTCTGGATCTGTGCGGGATCCCATCTGGGTCAATTCCGGACTATTTCGGGATCATTTTGGAATCCTTCCGGAATCATTTCTGTATGGTTTTCGCGATCCATCGTGGATCCCCTCGGAGCCATTTCGGAACTTTTTCTGGAGTTAGTCGGGATAATTTAGGGACCCTTCCTGGATATTTTCTGGATGGTTTTTGAGATCCGCCCGGGAGCCCGTCAGGGTCATTTCGGAACCTTTTCGGGATCATTTTGGAACACCTTCAGGGATCATTTCTGTGTGGTTCACTGGATACGTCTAGAATCGTGTCGCTCTCATTTCGGGTTTTTTTGGTACTATTCGGGGAACTTTTGGAGACCCTTTCGGGGCATTTCTGGATGGTTTTCGGGATCCGTCCGCGATAGCGTTGGGGTCATTTCGTAGCTTTTTCTGAATAATTTCGGGATCATTTGGGATCCTATCAGGTTATCAGCTCATTTAGTTCTTTTTTTTACTCAATTACAAAAATAAAATGCATTAGACAGAAAACAAAATTTTAAACAGATAATAAGCAGGCTAACGCGAATAGCCCATATATTTAAAATTTTCCTTGCGGACGGGGCCGCGGGTAAAGGCTAGTATATTATAAATGGGAAAGTATGGATGTTTGTATGTTTGTATGTTTGTCCAGACCTTTGTCTTTATGACTCAATCACCCAAGAACGGCTGGACCGATTTGGATGAAATTTTGCACACATATAGCCAATAGTCTAGAAGGATCTACTAGCTATATTTTTTTGAAAAGGGGGAGGTCCCCGTCCCCTAGGAACAGTTATAATTTAATTATTGTATTTTTTCGTCTTTGTGACTGAATCAAGGAACGGCTACACGGATTTTGATGAAATTTGGGACACAGACAATAGTCTACTAGCGACATTTTTTTCGAACATGGAAAGGGGGGTGGGGGCCCACGACCCCTTCGAACAAATATTTTTTAATAATTTTTACACATTATAACTTTACCTATATTGACGTTCACCAATATTACAAACTCAATGGGTCAAATAAGTCGAGGGCTTACAAAATGAGCAGTGACACCCTACACCCCCCTCCCCCTTTCTCAGACCCTCTGGTGTAAAATCTATAAATTGTTATAACTCAATATAAATGTTCTCCTAAATCAATAATTTTTTGTATCTGGCTCATAGAGATCGAGATCTAAACAATTTTGGAAAACGATCGGTTGGGCTCTCCATCTCCTCCCGCCATCCGCCCTCCATTAATTGTTTTTATTAGCTTGTTCCTTTGTAACTTTTCATTCGTTCCAACGCGCCTGCTGCCTTATTAACATGGTTTTATAATTAGCTTCACCTTATTTGTAATCCCGTTAGGGTCATATCGAGACCCTTCCGGGATCATTTCTGGATGGTTTTCGGGATCCGTCCGGCATCCCACCGGGGTAATTTCGGGACTTTTTCGGGATCATTTTGGGACCATTACCGGATCATTTCTGTATAGTTTTCGGGATCCGTTCGGGATCCCGTCGGGGTTGTTTTGGGACATTTTCGGGACTATTCCGCGATCATTTGGGGACCCTTCCGGCATCATATCTGGATGGGTTTCGGGATCCGTCCGGCATCCCGTCGAGGTATTTTCGGGATCATTTGCGTACCTTTGAGAGATAAATTCTTGATGGTTTCCGAGATCATTATGGGACTTTTCGGCATCCGTCCGGGATCCCGTCGGGGCCATTTCGGGGCTATTTTGGGATCATTTGGGGTATCTTCCGGCATCATTTCTGTATGGTTTTTGAGATCCGTCTAGGATCCCGTCGGGGTAATTTCGGGACTTTTTCTCTACTAATACGGGATCATTTGGGGACCCTTTCGCCATCATTTCTTGATGGTTTTCGGGATCCGTCCTGGATCCCGTCACGGTAATTTCGGGACTATTAGGGGCTCATTTAAGGACCTCTCCTGCATCATTTCTGGATAGTTTTCGGGATCCGTCCGGGATCCCGTCGGGGTCATTTCGGGACTTTTTCGGGATCATTTGGGGTCCCTTCCGGCACCATTTCTGGATGGTTTTCGGGATTCGTGTGGGATGCCGTCGGGGTCATTTCGGGACTATTTCGGGATCATCTGGGGTACCTACCGGCGTCATTTCTGGATAGTTTTCGGGATTCGTCCGGGATCCGGACGTGGTAATTTCGGGACTATTTCGGGATCATTTGGGGTACCTACCGGCATCATTTCTGGATGGTTTTCTGTATCCATCCGGGATCCCGTCGGGGTTATTTTGAAACATTTTCGGGACTATTTCGCGATCATTTGGGGACCCTTCCGGCATCATTTCTAGATGGGTTTCGTTAACCGTCCGGCATCCCGTCGTGGTATTTTCGGGATCATTTGCGTACCTTTGAGAGATAAATTCTTGATGGTTTCCGGGATCATTATGGGACTTTTTCGGGGTCATTTTGGGCCCCTTCCGGCATCATTTCTGGATGGTTTTTGGGATCCGTCCGGGATCCCGTTGGGGCCATTTCGGGGCTATTTTGGGATCATTTGGGGTATCTTCCAGCATCATTTCTGGATGGTTTTCGAGATCCGTCCGGGATCCTGTAGGGGTAATTTCAGGAATCCTTCTCGACTAATACGGGATCATTTGGGGACCCTTTCGGCATCATTTCTGGATGGTTTTCGGGATCCCGTCAGCGTCATTTCGAGACTATTTCGGGATCATTTGGGGTACCTACCGGCATCATTTCTGGATGGTTTTCGGGATCCGTCAGGGATCCCGTTAACGTCATTTTGGGACTATTAGGGGATCATTTGGGGTACCTACCGGCATCATTTCTGGATGGTTTTCGGTATCCGTCCGGGATATTGTCGGGGTAATTTCGGGACATTTTCGGGAGCATTTGGGGTCCCTTCCGGCATCATTTCTGGATGGTTTCCGGGATTCGTCCGGGATCCCGTCGGGGTCATTTCAGGACTTTTTCGGGATCGTTTGGGGTTCGTCCCAGCATCATTTCTAGATGGTTTTCGGCATCCGTTCGGGATGGCGTCGGGGTCATTTCGGGACTTTTTCGCTACTAATATGGGATCATTTGGGGACCCTTTCGCCATCATTTCGGGATGATTTTCGGGATCCCGGGATCCCGTCAGGTTCATTTCGGGGCTATTTGGGGATCATTTTGGAACCTTTCCGGCATCATTTCTGGATAGTTTCGGCGATCCGTCGGGGATCCCGTCGGGGTCATTTCAGGACCTTTTCGGGATCATTTGGGGTCCCTTACAAAATCATTTCTGGATGGTTTTCGGGATTCATCCTGGATCCCGACGGGGTCATTTCGGGACTATATCGGGATCATTTTGGGGTACCCACCGACATCATTTCTGGTTGGTTTTCGGGATCCGTCCGGTATACCAAGGGGGTAATTTCGGTACTATTTCGAGATCATTTGGGGTACCTACCGGCATCATTTCTGGATGATTTTCGGGATCCGTCAGGGATCCCGTTAGCGTCATTTTGGGACTATTAGGGGATCATTTGGGGTACCTACCGGCCAATTCTGGACTTTTTCTCAACTAATACGGGATCATTTGGGAACCTTTTGGCATCATTTCTGAATGGTTTTCAGGATCCGTCCGGTATCCCGTCGGGGTCAATTCTGGACTTATTCTCAACTAATACGGGATCATTTTGGACCCTTTTGGCATCATTTCTGGATGGTTTCCGGGATCCGTCGGGGATCCCGTCGGGTTAATTTCGTGACTTTTTCGGGATTATTTGGTGTCCCATCCGGCATCAAATCTGGATGGTTTTCGGGATCCGTCCGGTATCCCGTCGGGGTCAATTCTGGACTTTTTCTCAACTAATACGGGATCATTTGGGACCCTTTTGGCATCATTTCTGAATGGTTTCCGGGATCCGTCGGGGTACTTTCGGGACATTTTCGGGATTATTTGGTGTCCATCCGGCATCATTTCTGGATAGCTTTTGGGATTCGTCCTGGATCCCGTCGGGGTCAATTCTGGACTTTTTCTCAACTAATACGGGATCATTTGGCCCATTTTGGCATCATTTCTGGATGGTTTTCGGGATCCGTCCAGGACCCCGTTAGGGTGATTTTGGGACTATTAGGGGATCATTTGAGGGCCTTTCCGGCCTCATATCTGGATGGTTTTCGGTATCCGTCCGGGATTTCGTCGGGGTCATTTCGGGACTTTTTCAGGATCATTCGGGTCCCATCCGGCATCATTTCTGGATGGCTTTCGGGATCCGTCTGGGATCCCGTCGGGGTTATTCCAGGGCTTTTTTGGCATCATTTCAGGATGGTTTTGGGGAGCAGTCCGGGATCCCTTCGGGGTCATTTTGGGACTTTTTCGCGACAAATACGGGATCATTTGGGGACCCTTTCGACATCATTTCTGGATGGTTTTCGGGATCCGTCCGGGATCCCGTCCGGGTCACTTCAGGACTTTTTTTCGACTAATACCGGATCATTTGGGGACCCTTTCGGCATCATTTCATCAGATCTGTCTGGATCCTTCCGGGATGCCGTAGGAGTCATTTCGAGATTTTTTTTGTTACTTTTTCGGGATAGTTATGGGACCCTTCCAGGATCATTTCTGGATCCGTGCGGGATCCCATCGGGGTCATTTCCGGACTGTTTCGGGCTCATTTTGGGACGCCTTCCTGAATATTTTCTGGATGGTTTTCGAGATCCGTCCGGGAGTCCGTCAGAGTCATTTCGGAAATTTTTCGGGACTATTTCGGGATCATTTTGGAACTCCTTCAGGGATCATTTCTGTGTGGTTCTCTGGATACGTCTAGAATCGTTGTCATTTCGGGGTTTTTTGGGACTATTCCGGGAAATTTTGGAGACCCTTCCGGGGCATTTCTGGATGGTTTTCGGGATCCGTCCGGTATCCCGACGGGGTCAATTCTGGACTTCTTCTCAACTATTCCGGGAAATTTTGGAGACCCTTCCGGGGCATTTCTGGATAATTTCGGGATCATTTGGGATCCTATCAGGTTATCAGCTCATTTAGTTCTTTTTTTACTTAATTACAAAAATAAAATGCATTAGACAGAAAACAAAATTTTGAACAGATAACTTGATATGTGAATAGCCCATATATTTAAATTTATCCTTGCGGACGGGGCCGCGGGTAAAGGCTAGTCTAATATCTAATATATATTATAAATGGCAAAGTTTGGATGTTTGGATGTTTGTCCAGACGTTTGTCTTTGTGACTCAATCACGCAAGAACGGCTGGACCGATTTGGATGAAATTTTGCACACATATAGTCAATAGTCTAGAAGGATCTACTAGCTATATTTTTTGAAAAGGGGGAGGTCCCCACCCCCTAGGAAGAGTTATAATTTAATTATTGTATTTTTTCGTTTTTGTGACTGAATCACGCCAGAACGGCTACACGGATTTTGATGAAATTTGGGACACAGACAATACTCTACTAGCGAAATTTTTTTCGAACATGGAAAGGGGGGTGGGGGTCCCACGCCCACTCCGAACAATTACTTTTTAAAATATCTAATATCTAATATATATATTATAAATGGCAAAGTTTGGATGTTTGGATGTTTAGATGTTTGGATGTTTGTCCAGACGTTTGTCTTTGTGACTCAATCAGGCAAGAACGGCTGGACCGTTTTGGATGAAACTTGGCACGCATATAGCCTATAGTCTAGAAGGATCTACTAGCTATATGTTTTTGAAAAGGGGGGAGGTCCCCGCCCCCTAGGAACATTGTATTTGTTCGTCTTTGTGACTGAATCACGCCAACGCGGCTACACGGATTTTGATGAAATTTGGGAAACAGACAATAGTCTACCAGCGAAATTTTTTTCGAACATAGAAAGGGGGGTGGGGTTCCCACGACCCCTTCGAACAATAACTTTTTAATTATTTTTACACATTATAACTTTACGTATACGGGCCTTCACCAATATTACAGACTCAATGGGTCAAATAAGTCGAGGGCTTACAAAATGAGCAGTGACACCCTCCGCCCCCACTCCCCCTTTTCTCCCCCTCTGGTGTAAAATCTATAAATTGTTATAACTCAGTATACATTTTCTCCTAAATCAATAGTTTTTGGTATCTGGCACAGACAGAACGAGATTTAAAAATTTTAGAAAAACGATCAGTGGTCCTCTCCTTCTCCTCCCGCCATCCGCCCTCCTTCAATTGTTTTTATTAGCACGCTTTTGTTAGCTTTACCTGTATGTTTCTATGTAACTCTTCATTCGCTCCAACGCGCCTGCTGCCTTATTAACATGGTTTTATAATTAGTTTCACCTTATTTGTAATCCCATTAGGGTAATATCGAAACCCTTCCGGGATCATTTCTGGATGGTTTTCGGGATCCGTCCGGGATCCCGTCGGGGTCTTTTCGGGGCTTTTTCGGGATCATTTGGGGTCCCTTCCGCCATCATTTCTGGGTGGTTTTCGGTATCCCGTCGGGGACATTTCGGGACTATTTCGGGTTCACTTGGGGTACCTTCCGGTATCATTTCTAAATGGTTTTCGGGATCCGTCCGGGATCCCGTCGGGGTCATTTCGGGACTTTTTCTCGACTAATACGGGATCATTTGGGGACCCTTTCGTCATCATTTCCGGATGGTTTTCGGGATCCGTCTGGGATACCGTCAGGGTAATTTCGGGACTATTTTGGGATAATTTGGGAACCTTTCCGGCATCATTTCTGGATAGTTTCCGGGATCCGTCGGGGATCCATTCAGGGTCATTTCGGGACTATAAAGGGATCATTTCATCTTTCTTTAAGGGGATAATTTCACCTTCCGGCATCATTTCTGTTTACTTTTCGGGATCCGTCCGGGATCCCGACGGAGTCATTTCGGGCATATTTCGGGATCATTTTGGGGTACCTACCGGTATCATTTCTGGATGATCCGAGATCCGTCCGGGATCACGTCGGGGTAATTTCGAGAATTTTTCATTGGGGTCCCTTCCGGCATCTTTTCTGGATCGTTTGTGGGATCCGTCCGGGATCCCGTCGGGACCATTTCAATACTTTTTCAGGATCATTTGAGGTCCATTCCGGCATCATTTCTGGATGGTTTTCGGGATCCGTCCGGAATCCGTCGGTGTCATTTCGGGACTTTTTCTCAACTTATACGGGATCATTTGGGGTCCCGTTCCGCATAACTTCAGGATGGTTTCCGGGATCCGTCCGGGATCCTGTCAGGGTCAATTCGGTACTATTAGGGGATCATTTGAGGACCTTTCCGGTATCATATCTTTATGATTTTCGATATCCGCGCGGGATCCCGTAGAGGCCATTTCGGAACTTTTACGTGATCATTTGGGGTCCCTTCCTGCATCTTTTTCGGGACTGTTCCGGGATAATTTCTGGATTGTTTTCGGGATCCCCTCAGGGTAATTTCGGGACTTTTTCAGGCCTATTTCGCGGTCAATTTCGAACCCTTCAGAGAGCAATTCCGGATGGCTTTCTGAATCCATCCGGGATCCCGTCGGTGCCATTTCGGGACTTTTTCGGGATCACTTTGGGACTCTTCCGGGATCATTTCTGGATGGTTTTCGGGATCCGTCTGGGATCCCGTCGGGGTCCTTTCTGGAATTTTTCGGGACAATTTCGGAATCATTTTGTGAACTTTCCGGGATCATTTCTGTATAGTTTTCGGGATCCGTCCGGGATCCCGTCGTGTTTATTTTTTTACTTTTACGGAAAAATGTCAGGGTAATTTCGAAATTGTTCCGGAATCATTTGGGGATCCTTCCGGGATAATTTCTCGATGGTTTTCGGGGTCCCGTCGGCGTAATTTCGGGACTTTTTAACAACTATCTCGGGGTCAGTTGCTTTGGTAATAAGCCAAATATTTATTTTATTTTTAAAAATTTATTTTTGTATATTTTTGAGTTTAAATATTTTCAAACTAATTAGAATTTTCTTTTTTTGAAGTTATTCAAAATTTTAAGTTAACAGGAAAACTCAATTAAAATTATTTTAAAAATTAAAGTAAAGAGTATAAAGTAGTTAACACTATATTTATTCCCTTAGAATTTTCTTTTTTTGAAGTTATTCAAAATTTTAAGTTAACAGGAAAACTCAATTAAAATTATTTTAAAAATTAAAGTAAAGAGTACAAAGTAGTTAACACTATAGTTGCCCTTAAAGGTCATTTCTGGGTGGTTTTCGCGATCCGTCCGGGATCCCGTCAAGGTCATTTCGGGACTTTTTCGGGACTATTTCGGAATCATTTTGGGACCCCTCCGGCATAATTTCTGGGTGATTTTCGGGATCTGTCCGGGATCCCGACGGAGTTTTTTCGGGACATTTTCCGGACTATTTCTGGATTATTTGCGGACCTTTCAGAGCTCAATTCTGGATGATCTTCGGGATCTGTCCGGGATCCCGTCGGAGTTATTTCGGGGTAATTTTGGGACCCTTCCCGGATAATTTCTTCATGATTTTCGGGATATGTCTGAGTTTTTTCGTGACTTTTTCCGGGCTATTTCCGGATCATTTGCTAACCCTTCAGAGATCAATTATGGATGGTTTTCGGAATCCCGCCAGGGTCATTTCGGGCTTTTTTCGGGTCTATTTCAGAATCATTTTGGGACCCCTCCGGGATAATTTCTGGGTGATTTCGGGATCTTCCGGGATCCCGTCGGAATCTTTTCGGGACTTTTTCCGTACTATTTCGGGATAATTTGCGGAACCTTCAGAGATCAATTCTGGATGGTTTGGGGACTTTTCCGGGATCATTTGGGGATCCCTTCAGAGTCATTTCTGGATGGTTTTCGGGATCCCGTCAGGGTCATTTCGGCCTTTTTCGTGACTATTTCGGAATCATTTTGGGACCCCTCCGGGATAATTTCTGGGTGATTTTCGGGTTTTGTCCGGGATCCCGTCGTGTTTATTTTTTTACTTTTACGGGAAAATGTCAGGGTAATTTCGAGATTGTTCCGGAATCATTTGGGGATCCTTCCGGGATAATTTCTCGATGTTTTTCGTGGTCCCGTCGGCGTAATTTCGGGACTTTTTAACAACTATTTCGGGGTCAGTTGCCCTTAAAGGTCATTTCTGGGTGGTTTTCGCGATCCGTCCGGGATCCCGTCAAGGTCATTTCGGGACTTTTTCGGGACTATTTCGAAATCATTTTGGGACCCCTCCGGCATAATTTCTGCGTGATTTTCGGGATCTGTCCGGGATCCCGACGGAGTTTTTTCGGGACATTTTCCGGACTATTTCTGGATTATTTGCGGACCTTTCAGAGCTCAATTCTGGATGATCTTCGGGATCTGTCCGGGATCCCGTCGGAGTTATTTCGGGGTAATTTTGGGACCCTTCCCGGATAATTTCTTCATGATTTTCGGGATATGTCTGAGTTTTTTCGTGACTTTTTCCGGGCTATTTCCGGATCATTTGCTAACCCTTCAGAGATCAATTATGGATGGTTTTCGGAATCCCGCCAGGGTCATTTCGGGCTTTTTTCGGGTCTATTTCAGAATCATTTTGGGACCCCTCCGGGATAATTTCTGGGTGATTTCGGGATCTTCCGGGATCCCGTCGGAATCTTTTCGGGACTTCTTCCGTACTATTTCGGGATAATTTGCGGAACCTTCAGAGATCAATTCTGGATGGTTTGGGGACTTTTCCGGGATCATTTGGGGATCCCTTCAGAGCCATTTCTGGATGGTTTTCGGGATCCCGTCAGGGTCATTTCGGCCTTTTTCGTGACTATTTCGGAATCATTTTGGAACCCCTCCGGGATAATTTCTGGGTGATTTTCGGGTTTTGTCCGGGATCCCATTGGAGTTTTTTCGGGATCTTTCCGGACTATTTCGGGATCATTTGCGGACCGTTCAGGAATCAATCCTGGATGGTTTTCGGGATCCGTCCGGGATCCCGTCAGGGCCATTTCGGGACTTTTCGTGACTACTTCGGGATTATTTTGGGACCCTTCCGGCATCATTTCTGGATAGCTTTCTGGATTTGTCCGGGATCCCGTCGGCATCATTTCGTGACTTTTTTGGTGTCATTTAGGGACCCTTCCGGGATCCTTTTAGGTCTCTTAGAAACCGGTAATTGAGCCACGACCATGTGTGGTTTTAATGCATATTATTCGTAATTAAAATTCGGTATGTTTTATCTTTAATATCTAACACAGCTTTTTCGTTCTATTTTTAAATGAATCCTGTAACGAACTGTTACAACTATAATTACAATTTTTGTAATATTTTAACCAACTAAATACCCGAAAAAGCAACACTACTTTCATTTAAAAAATTCGTTTTGGTTTTAGCTAATTGTAGTTTCACTCCTTTGTTCTATGGGTAGTAATTCTTTCAACCCTGTCATATCAATTAATTTAACTTAAAAACAAAATGTATTTTTTTTAATTCGAAAAAAGTGTATTGTACTATTCATGTAAGCGTGCCTATCAGCTCATTTAGTTCTTTTTTTTTACTGTATTAAAAAATAAAATACATTGACAGAAACAATTTTTAAACAGACAACTTGATAAGCAGGCCAACGTGAATAGCACATATATTTTATTTTCTCCTTGCGGACGGGGCCGCGGGTAAAGGCTAGTATATATTATAAATGGCAAAGTTTGGATGTTTAGATGTTTGGATGTTTGTCCAGACGTTTGTCTTTGTGACTCAAACACGCAAGAACGGCTAGACCGATTTGGATGAAATTGGGCACACATATAGCCAATAGTCTAGAAGGATCTACTAGCTATACTTTTTTTAAAAGGGGGGAGGTCCTCTCCCCATAGGAACAGTTATAATTTAATTATTGTATTTTTTCGTCTTTGTGACTGAATCACGCCAGAACGGCTACGCGGATTTTGATGAAATTTGGGACACAGACAATAAGTCTACTAGCGAAATTTTTTTTCGAACATGGAAAGGGGGGTGGGCGTCCCACGACCCCTTCGCACAATTACTTTTTAATAATTTTTACACATTATAACTTTACTTATACTGGCCTTCACCAATATTACAGCCTCAATGGGTCAAATAAGTCGAGGGTTTACAAAGTGAGCAGTGACACGCTCCGGCCCTCCTCTCCCCTTCTCTCCCCCTCTGGTGTAAAATCTATAAATTGTTATAATTTTCTCCAAAATCAATAGTTTTAGGTATCTGGCACATACAGAACGAGATCTAAAAAATTTTAGAAAAACGATCAGTGGTCCTCTCCTTCTCCTCCCGCCATCCGCCCTCCTTCAATTGTTTTTATTAGCACGCTTTTATTAGCTTTACCTGTATGTTTCTATGTAACTCACACGCGCCTGCTGCCTTATTAACATGGTTTTATAATTAGCTTCACCTTATTTGTAATCTCATTAGGGTAATATCGAAACCCTTCCGGGATCATTTCTGGATGGTTTTCGGGATCCGTCCGGGATCCCGTCGGGGTCATTTCGGGGCTTTTTCGGGATCATTTGGGGTCCCTTCCGCCATCATTTCTGGGTGGTTTTCGGTATCCCGTCGGGGAAATTTCGGGACTATTTCGGGTTCACTTGGGGTACCTTCCGGTATCATTTCTAAATGGTTTTCGGGATCCGTCCGGGATCCCGTCGGGGTCATTTCGGGACTTTTTCTCGACTAATACGGGATCATTTGGGGACCCTTTCGGCATCATTTCTGGATGGTTTTCGGGATCCGTTCGGGATACCGTCGTTGTCATTTCGGGACTATTTCGGTATCATTTGGGGTACTTTCTTTCATTATTTCTATATGGATTTGGGGATCCTTCCGCGATCCCGTCGGGGCCATTTCGGGACTATTTCGCGATCATTTGGGGTACTTTCCTTCATCATTTCTATGTGGTTTTGGGGATCCCGTCGGGGTAATTTCGGGACTTTTTCGGGATCATTTGGGGTCCCTTCCGGCATCATATCTGGATGTTTTTCGGTATCCGTCCGGGATCTCGTCGGGGTCATTTCGGGACTATTTCGGAATCATTTGGGGTACTTTCCACCATCATTTCCATATGGTTTTGGGGATCCGTCCGGGATCCCGTCGGGGTCATTTCGGGACGTTTCGCGACTAACACGGGATCATTTGGGGACCCTTTCGGCATCATTTCTGAATGGTTTTCAGGATCCGTCCGGGATCCCGTCAGCTTCATTTCGGTACTATATCAGGATCGTTTGGGATACCTTCAGGCATCATTTCTGGATGGTTTTCGAGATCCGTCCGGCATCCCGTCGGGGTAATTTCGGGACGTTTCGCGACTAACACGGGATCATTTGCGAACCCTTTCGGCATCATTTCTGGATGGTTTTCGGGATCCGTCCGGGATCCCATCGGGGTCCCGTACGGGTAATTTCAGGACTTTTTCGGAATCATTTGGGGTACTTTCCTTCATCATTTCTATATGGTTTTGGGGATCCGTCCGGGATCCCGTCGGGACTTTTTCGGAATCATTTGTGGTACTTTCCTTCAGCATTTCTATATGGTTTTGGGGATCCGTCCGGGATCCCGTCGGCATCATTTCGGGATGGTTTTCGGGATTCGTCCGAGATCCCGTCGGGATCAATTCGGAACTTTTTCGGCATCATTTGGGGTCCCTTCCGGCATCATTTCTGGATGGTTTTCGGGATTCGTCCGGGATCCCGTCGGGATCATTTCAGGACTTTTTCGGGATCATTTGGGGTACCTTCCGGCATCATTTCTAGATGGTTTTGGGGATCCGTCCGGCATCCCGACGGGGTGATTTTGGGACTATTTCGGGATCATTTGGGGTCCCCTCCGGCATCATGTCTGGATGGTTTACAGGATTCGTCCGGGATTCCGTAAGGATCATTTCGGGACTATTAGGGGATCATTTGCCCCTTTCCGGCATCATTTCTGAGTAGTTCTCGGGGTCTGTCCGGGATTCCGACATGGGCTTTTCGGGACTATATCGGGATCATTTGGGGTACCTTCCGGCATCATTTCTACATGGTTTCCGGGATCCGTTCGGGATCCCATAGGGGTCATTTCGGGACTTTTTCTCGACTTATACGGGATTATTTGGGGACCCTTTCGGCATAATTTCTGGATGGTTTTCGGGATCGGTCCAGGAGCCCTTCAGGGTTATTTCGGGATTATTAGGGGGATCATTTGAGGACCTTTCCGGCATGATTTCTGGATAGTTTTCGGCATCTGTACGGGAACCCATCGGTGTAATTTCGGGACTTTTTCGGGACTATTTAGGGATCATTTGGGGACCCTTTAGGGGTGTTTTCATGCCTTTTTCTGTATTATTTCGGGATCATTTGGGGACCCTTCCGCCATCATTTCGTTTGCCGGATCCATCAGGCATTTCGGGACGATTTTGGGATTATTTGGGGACCCTTCCGAGGTCATTTCTGGATCCTTCCGTGGTGCCGTAAGAGTCATTTCGAGATTTTTTTGTGGTTCCTTCCGGCATCATTTCTACATGGTTTTCGGGATCCCATCGGGGTCATTTCCGCACTATTTCGGGATCATTTTGAGACCCTTCCTGAATCATTTCTGTATGGTTTTCGCGATCCGTCGTGGATCTCCTCGGGGTCATTTCGGAACTTTTTCTGGACTATGTCGGGATAATTTAGGAACCCTTTCTTGATGATTTTTGAGATCCCTCCGAGAGCCCGTTAGGATCATTTCGGAACTTGTTCGGGACTCTTTCGGGATCATTTTGGTACCCTCCAGGGTTCATTTCTGTGTGGTTCTCTGGATAAGTCTAGAATCGTGTCGTTGTAATTTCGGGGACTATTCCGGGAAATTTTGGAGACCCTTCCGGAGCATTTCTGGATGGTTTCCGTCTGCGATAGCGTCGGGGTCATTTCGTGGCTTCTTCTGTATAATTTCGGAATCATTTGGGGATCCTATTAGATTATCAGCTCATTTAGTTCTTTTTTTACTCAAATACAAAAATAAAATACATTAGACAGAAAATTTTTTTTAAACAGATAACTTGAAAAGTAGGCTAACGTGAATAGCCCATATATTTCATTTTCTCCTTGCGGACGGGGCCGCGGGTAAAGGCTAGTATATTATAAATGGGAAAGTTTGGATGTTTGTCCAGACGTTTGTCTTTATGACTCAATCACGCAAGAACAGCTGCACGGATTTGGATGAAATTTTGCACACATATACCCAATAGCCTAGAAGGCTCTTCTAGCTATATATTTTTCAAAAGGGGGGAGGTCCCCGGCCCCTAGGAACAGTTATAATTCAATTATTATATTTTTTCGTTTTTGTGACTGTATCACGCCAGAACGGCTACACGGATTTTGATGAAATTTGGGACACAGACAATAGTCTACTAGCGAAATTTTTTTCGAGCATGGAAAGGGGTGTGGGGTCCCATTACCCCTTCAAACAACTACTTTTTAATAATTTTTACACATTATAACTTTACGTATACTGGCCTTCACCAATATTACAGACTCAATGGGTCAAATAAGTCGAGGGCTTACAAAGCGATCAATGAAACCCTCCGCCCCCTCCCCCCCTTCTCTCCCCTCTGGTGTAAAATCTATATATTGTTATAACTCAATTTAAATTTTCTGCTGAATCAATAGTTTTTGGTATCTGGCACATACAGATCGAGATCTAAACAATTTGGAAAACGATCAGTGGTCCTCTCCTTCTCCTTGCGCCATCCTCCCTCCTTCAATTGTATTGATTAGCATGCTTTTATTAGCTTTAACTGTATGTTTCTATGCAACTCTTCATTCGCTCCAATGCGCCTGCTGCCTTTGGATGGTTTTCGGGATCCGTCCGGGATCCCGTCGGGGTCATTTCGGGACTTTTTCGGTACTATTTCGGGATCATTTTGGGATCCTTCCGGGATCATTTCTGTATAGTGTTTTTTTATAGGGATCCCGACGGGGTTATTTTGGGGTATTTTCGGGACTATTCGGGGATCATTTCGGGACTATTTCGCGATCATTTATTGACCTTTCCGGCATCATTTCTGGATGGGTTTCGGTATCCGTTCGGCATTCCGTCGGGGTATTTTCGGGATCATTTGCGTACCTTTGAGAGATAAATTCTTGATGGTTTCCGGGATCATTACGGGTCTTTTTCGGGGTCATTTTGGGTCCCTTCCGCCATCATTTCTTGATGGTTTCCGGGATCATTTCGGGACTTTTTCGGGATCATTTGAGGTCCCTTCCGGCATCATTTCTGGATAGTTTACGGGATCCGTCCGGGATCATTTCGGGACTATTAGGGGATCATTTGACGACTTTCCGACATAATTTCTGCATAGTTTCCGGGATCCGTCGGGGATCATTTCGGGACTATTACGGGATCTTTTGAAGACCTTTCCGGCATCATTTCTGCATAGTTTCCGGGGTTCGTCCGGGATACCGTCGGGGTCATTTCGGGACTTTTTCTCGACTGATACGGGATCATTTGGGAACCTTTTCGGCATCATTTCTGAATGGTCTTCGGGATCCGACCGGGATCCCGTCAGGGTCAGTACGGGACTTTTTCTCGACTAATGCGGGATTATTTGGGGAGCATTTTGGCATCATTTCTGAATGGTTTTCGGGATCCGTCCGGGATCATTTCGGGACTATTAGGGGATCATTTGAAGACCTTTCCGGCATCATTTCTGCATAGTTTCCGAGATCCGTCGGGGATCTCGACGGGGTCATTTCGGGACTATTTCGGGACTATTTCGGGATCATTTGGGGTTCCTACCGAGATCACATCTGAATGGTTTTCGGTATCCGTCCGGGATCCCCTCGGGGTCATTTCGGGACTCTTTCTCGACTAATACGGGATCGTTTGAGGACCTTTCCGGCATCATTTCTGCATAGTTTCCGGGATCCGTCGGGGATCTCGAAGTGGTCATTTCGGGACTATTTTGTGATCATTTGGGGTACCTACCGGGATCACATCTGGATGGTTTTTGGTATCCGTCCGGGATCCCGTCACGATCATTTCGGGACTTTTTCGGGATCATTTGGGGTCCTTTCCGGCATCATTTCTGCATAGTTTCCGGAATCCGTCGGGGATCTCGACGGGGTCATTTCGGGACTATTTCTCGCCTAATACGGGATAATTTGGGGACCCTTCCGGCATCATTTCTGGATGGTTTTCGGGATCCGTCCGGGATCCCGTCGGGGTCATTTTGGGACTTTTTCGGGATAATTTGGGTCCCTTCCGGCATCAGTTCTGGATGGTTTTCGGGATTCGTCCGGGATACCGTCGGGGTCATTTCGGGACATTTTCTCGACTAATACGGGATCATTTGGGGACGCTTTCGGCACCATTTCTGGATGGTTTTCGGGATCCGTCCGGGATCCCGTCCGGATAATTTCGAGACTATTAAGGGACCTTTCCGGCATCATTTCTGAATAGTTTTGGGAATCCGTTCGGGATTCCGACGGGGTCATTTTGGGACTATTACGGGATCATTTTGTGGTACCCACCGGCATCATTTCTGGATGGTTTCGGTATCCGTCCGGGATCCCGTCGGGTCATTTCGGGACTTTTTCGGGATTTTTTGTGGTCCCTTCCGACAACATTTCTGGATGGCTTGTGGGATACCGTCGAGGTAATTTCAGGATTTTTTCGAGATCATTTAGGGACCATTTCGGCATAATTTCTGGATGGTTTTCGGGATCCGTCCGGTATCCCATCGGGGTCATTTCGGGACTTTTTCTCGACTAATTCGGGATCATTCGGAGACCCTTTCGGTGTCATTTCTGGATGGTTTACGGGATCCGTTCGGGATCCCAGCTGGGTAATTTCGGGACTATTAGGGGATCATTTGGGGACATTTCCGGCATCATTTCTGGAGAGTTTGCGCGATCCGTTCGGGATCCCGTCGGGGTAATTTCGGGATTATTTTGGGATACCTTTCGGCATCATCATATCTAGATAGTTTTTGGGATCCCGTCGGGTCGCTTCGGGAGTTTTTCTCGACTGATACGGGCTCATTTGGGGACCCTTTCGGTATCATTTCTGGATAATTTTCGGGATTCATCCGGGATCCCGTCAGGGTCGTTTCGGGAGTATTAGGGGATCATTTGAGGACCTTTCCGGCATCATTTCTGTATGGTTTTCGGGATCCATCCGGGATCCCGTCGGGCTCGTTTCGTGACTTTTTCGGGATCATTTGGTGTCCCTTCCGGCAAAATTTCTGGATGGTTTTTCGGGATCCGTCAGGAATCCCGTCGGGGCCATTCCTGTATTTTTTTGGGACTAATACGGTATAATTTGGGGAGCCCTTCAGTATCATTTTTGAAAGGTTTTCGGGACTTTTTCGGGACTAATACGGGATCGTTTAGCGACCCTTCCGGAATCATTTCTGGATGGATTTCGGGATCTGTGCGGGAACCCATCAGGGTAATTTCGGGACTATTTCGGGATCATTTGGGGACCTTTTTCTGTATTATTACGGGATCATATGGGGACCCTCTCCGCATCATTTCTGGATGGGTTTCGGGATCCGTTCGGGATCCCATCAGGGTTATTTCGCGCCTTTTCGGGACTATTTCGGAATCATTTTGGTACCCGTCCTCGTTAATTTCTGAATTATTTTCGGTATCTGGCCGGGAATTTTAGTATCATCTTTGGACCCTTCCGGGATCATTTAAGGTCTCTTCGCAACCGGTAGTTCAGCACACATGTCTTTTTAAATTATGAGCTTTTATGGCCGTGGATTTGCTGCTAATTATTCGCAGTTAAAATTCGGTATGTTTTATCTTCAAACTAACACAGCTTTTTCGTTCTAATTTTGAGTATTTTAAATGAATCCTGTAACGACCTGTTATAACAACAAATAAAAACACTTTTTGTAATATTTTAACCAACTAAATACCCGAAAATGCAACACTATTTGCATCTAAAAAATTCTCTTTGGTTTTAGCTAATTGTAGTTTCACTCCTTTGTTCTATGAGTACTAATTCTTTCACCCCTCTCATATCAGTTAATTTAATTTAAAAACAAAATGTAATTTTTTTTTGTTTTAATTCGAAAAAACTGTATTGTACTATTCATGAAAGCGTGCCTTTCAGCTTATCTTCTCATTTAGTTCTTTTTTTCTACTAAATTACAAAAATAAAATACATTAAACAAACATAATTTTTAAACAGATAACTTGATAAGCAGGCTAACGTGATGTTGCGTAACTGCTTGTAGGGGATAGATGCGGCGGCCGGCAGGCATGGTGGTCGCCCGGCTAGAGCTCGTCGGTATTGGGGCGCTGTTCTTGCCACAGCACCTAACCACAGTTACTGCAACAAAAAAGTTCATGCCTTAGAAGGATCTGGCGATAGAAATAAACAAAGAAAAACCTGAAGAAGCCTGTCCTTGTCTGGGGGAGCCTTCCCACCCCACCTGTTCACTAAACGCAAACAGCCTTGAACTCCACTTTGGCTCCATAATCCGAGTGGAGTTCCCTTTCCAGACACTTGTTCGTCCGTCAAAAGGTCGGTCTAAGTCACTGGTCAGTTCGTCATTTCTGTCTAACAACCCCCATACAGTCACCCATTTCCCCAAGGGCCCCACCCACACTAACACTGTAAGTTAAATTACTCCATATTTACCTTTAGATACTTTCAACGAACCATTTAAAATGAAGCAAAGCAAGTATTCGTTTATACTGGCTTACAAATTTATTACAATAACTACTACGTATCTTATTTTATATTCTGCCCAGCAAATGATAACTGGCATTTGGTATCAATAACAAGAGATTTAAAAATTGAAACCAAATGAAATCCAAGAAAGGTTCAATATTTAATACTATGTACTCCATGCAACTAGTACAGATACATTGTATAATTTAAATTAAATTACTATTCAAAAGCCGCAAATTGATTTGCATCAAAAGACAATAATAGGGGAAAAAATGAGTAGCAATAATAAAAATGTACGCAGAGTGCTATAGGGTATATGTTCCGAAGCCTAATCTCAGTCTCAGCTGAGTATCTACAATCGATCGTACATGAGCGTATGACTTAATATAAGTATGTACATACGTGCGTGCATAGATTATTTTCCGCAATGCCGGCACATTTGTAGATAGTGATATTTAGGTAAAGACTTGTGTTCTAATATGAGAATTATTTACGTGAACAGGTTATTGAATATATATATTCATATACATACATATAATATGGGTCAGCTGTTGAAACTCACCTCGCTGTCAACTCTCTAATGGTACCATCCGAAAGTGTACTGCAAAGAAATAGAGGTCAAAACAACAACCCTACTCACATATGTAATATTGCCCTCTCTAGCTGAACAAAAGTGCAATAAAATTATTGCAGTGTCTGTTGGTAAATTATTATTATTTCCGTTTAGACACCCAGGTGCGTGTATTCGTAAAAAGTATAACGCGTTTAATAAAAAGGTTAATTATCCCGAAAAAAAGGAAATCAAAGGACCACAAAGCTGCCGCTGGGGATTACTGATAGTTCGCGCCTATTAACAAAAAGGAATAGGTATGAATAGTGTAAGTTCCGTGCGCAAGGCGACTTCATATATGTTTGTGTTGTTATTGTTGCGTAAGGCCAAACAAAATCAAAAAAATCTAGTTAATAAAATTTAATTAAACGCGTCGTACCAAATTAGAATGCTTGAATAGAATTAATAAAAAGAAAATCGGAACCAAAAAAAATTTTACTCAACAAAAAAACTTTTAAGATGGCCTATGGGGATGTGTGTGTAAGTGTAAAAGCCTGAAAATATAAATTCATGCTCAAAACTAGGGACCGAATGTTCAGTATACATAGACTTAAACTATAAAAGAAAATTTAATCAAAATAGAAAAAAAACAATGTCGGGTTTGGTTAGTGCTGGTCATCCTTTTTCAATCACCCTGTTTCTCGCTGCATAAAAGTGGTGTATACAGGTATGTTGTGCTGATCTCACAGCTTGTGCTGCCGAGAGCCCGAGAGGCTGCCTTTACTCAGTGCTGAATCTGATGATTTTTTTTGTGGTGGTTTAATGGGCGATTGGGGTGCATTGGCCTTTCATGTACTAGAACGTACATAAGTTTTATAACAGCTGACCGCTTTTGCTCTGTCACCTCACGATGACCGCGCTGCTGCCGCTACACGGCCACTAGTCCTGGCCAGTATGGATATGGCCACCCCTTTTAAAATTATGTTACTTGCGTGTTGTTGGTAAATTTTCGTGTCTTTGCCGGTGAATGTTTGTTGGTGCGTGAATGTGAATAGGATGGATGAGTGGATGTTTTAACTGGATGTCGCCGACCGTATTGAGGTGTGTGTTGATATCTGTTATAGCTCGGTGCAGTTGGTGTTACGATGGATGGAGTTATATGCGTGTGCGTGTTTAAAGATGGAATGATATGATTTACAATAGGATGGATGAGTGTTACCAATTTTGACCAGGTGAAAGATGGTGACTGGTGATGCGTGTGTCAGGCTGTAAGTTAGTGTTGCTGGTTGTTACTGACGAATCTTGGTGCTTGTGGGTGAATGTGTTGGTGACTAGTGGATGTGTGTCCCTAGATGCGTGTGTGGATTTCTCTGGTGTGTGTTGGTATGCATTTTTTTCTATTCAAAAATGTCGATGAATGTTGTTGTTGGATAGGGTAGTAGCTAAAGCGTTTTCCCCAACAATTGGAAACCAAATCGCGGTTACGCCTATTAGAAAAAATAAAAAAATTCAAATTAACAAAGTATCACATGTCGAGCACTTTTGTTCACGCACATATTAGAGGATGTCACTTTTCCATTAAGGCCCAACTTACCAGCAGATTCCTGGTCAGAAACCCTGGCGGATTTTTACCGGTGTCCGTCACACCGATTTGTTCTCCTCCGTTTCTGGTGCACCTCGTTATTTTTGTTCCACTCGCGTCACACTACTTTACGTTTTTTTTTTTTTTTCTAAATTGTCTTTTTATTTATTTAAGGTTCACTTAAAATTTTAGCACAGGTACACCACTCGGTTAAATCCGCGATTTGGTTAACTTTAGCAAATGATGCGCGTGCTGGCCCTTTTATAGTGTCAGGCAAAGCGGTTTTTTGACATAACAGTGCCACCGGCAATTTTCCTGTAGAATCCTATCTTTTGGCATAGTAGCATGTGTGAGCGAACCAGGCAATAATGTCCGTTTCTAAAAACCTAACATATACACGCATATACAGATGTATCTTCCAATACACCCATACACATGCATCCCCGAATGATGTGCAGCCACCGCTAACATAGTAATGCATGTTAATCAACAGCGCATCGATAAAAATCCCTCTATTAACATTTAGTTGCAATGTTAGATACATCGTGCTGTATGTCTACTTGCAATTGAAGCTATCATATTATTAGGGCTGCCGTTACAGGCTCGCACCCGCCGATGGTACCCGTATCATGGAGCGTGTGCGTAAAGAAATTTTCAACGCAGCCCAACGTGTGGCCTCGACCCATGACCTAGTGCCAGGCTTAGTTGTGTTTTGTTTTTGTTTTTTTTTTTTTTTTCGACTCCAAACATTCCCGCGGCGCATCACCACTACTACTACCTGTTTACAACTGTGTACATTTTTCTAGCCTTTCTAAATCCGCACGCTGTATTAGTCCTTATCCATATCACCGAAATCTACCTTAATAGTAGATTGTCAGGTGTGAACTAATGTCTATACATGAAGGACAGCAACTACATATAAACAGAAGACAACTACAACATTACTAATGAGGCAGCACATATCTACACCAGGCTACAAAAATGTCTTTTGCGTGGTATACCCCGACTTTCCTTCCACTAGTGTCCCCGAGCTCGTACATCGAATTTCCTATCGCTTTGAGTACAATGCACTTGACTTGCTTTGGGGCAAGCTTCGCATTGTAGTTGTCGATTTTTGAGCTTTGTCGGAAGTTACGGCGGTAAACGAGTTGTCCAGTCTTAAAGGCTACTTCTCTACTCCTTGTATTATACACCTTCTTGCTTCTTTCGTGAGCTAACCGCAATTCCTTCATTATTTTGTTCCTTATCAATTGTAGTCGGTCGGATTCTTCCAGTACTTCATGTTCGGCGTCTTTCAACCCACTTAATTTTCGATGGATGTTATAAGCTGTGGCGTGTTGTATCATCGGAATGCCAAAGACGGCGTAGTATGGTGATGTATTAATGGCGGAGTGCACGGCACTTCGTAGAGCAAATGCTGCGTCGCTCACGTACTTACCCCAGTTTCTTTGATTATCTTTGATGCACGATCTGACGATCTGCAGCGCTGATCGATTCACCCTCTCTGCTGCGTTCGCCTGCGGCGAATAAAAAGCGGTCTTTACATGCGTGGCACCATATCTTTTCAGGAACGAGGTGAACATTTCCGACACGAATTGCTTCCCGTTGTCTGAGTGTACATACTCCGGCACGCCGAATACATGGAATATCTCGCTCTCCATAAACTTGACTACTTCAGCAGATGTTGCTTTTCGCATTGGCCTTAAAAATACAAATTTAGAGAAGTGGTCTAAACAACACATACATATAGCCATCGGACGTACGTGAGTAAGGACCCATAAAATCGACAAATAAGCGCTGAAAAGGGCGTTCAGTAATGTGTTGGTCGCCCATGGGCGGACGGCGAAATGAATTTTGTGTTTTATTTCCTTTACAGGTTTCGCACTGACTTGTGAACATTTGCACATCTTTTACCATCCCAGGCCAATAATACTTTTCACGAATGCGGGAAAGAGTCTTGTGAATACCTCCGTGGCCAACCGAGGGCGAACAATGGGATGCTTCCACCAAACCCCGTCGTGTAAACAAAGCCGTCAGCTACGCATAAGTCAGGAAGTCGGTTTTGGTTCTCCGTCACTGTCGTTTTTAACTCTTCATATTCTAGCGATTGAAAGCAAGGCGAGCTGGTGTCAACATCTATTACTCTGTCACTCTTCACGATTTCTTCAATGTTCATTCGTGACAGCGCGTCCGGCACAACATTTTGGGCTCCTTTCCGGTGTTCAATGTTAAAATCGTACGCTTGCAGTTTAAGGCTCCACCTCGCAAGCCTTCCAGATAAATCCTTCTGGCTCATTAGCCACTTAAGGCTCGCATGGTCAGTGATCACCGTAAAGGGCAGTCCCTCCACGTATGGCCGAAAACGCTTCACACTAAGTACAGCTGCATAGCATTCCAATTCAGTGATAGAGTAATTTCTCTGTGCTTTATTCCGCTTGGCAGATACGTAGGCTATCGGTCGTTCGTTTTTATCGTCATCGAGCTGGAAGAGTACGCCTCCAACTCCGTCGGTCGATGCGTCACACTGGATGTAAAAATGTCTTGTAAAGTCTGGGTGCGTCAGGACTGGTGCCGAAATAAGACTCTGCTTTAACTTTTCAAAAGCCACTCGAGCATCGTCGGTTATTGCAAACTTTTTTATATTCTCCTTGGAGAGGCAGTCGTGCAGCGGAGCTGCAATAGTCGCGTAATCTTGAATAAATCGGCGATACCAGCCTGACATCCCTAGAAATCTTCGGAGCTGCTTCGGAGTTTTCGGCTCCGGGAAGTCCCTTACTGCCGCTATCTTGTTGGCGTCGGTACGTATACACCCGTTGCCTACGACAAAACCCAGATACCTAACCTCCTTGAAACAGAACTTGCTCTTTTCAACGTTTATTGTCAATTCCGCATCCCGGAGACATTTAGCTACAACGGACAACAAATACAAATGGGACGAAAAATCAGGGGAACATACAAGTAGGTCATCTAAATACACGAAAACAAATTCACGCAGGCAAGCAGGTATGACCTTATCCATTAAGCGGCACATGCGCTGGGCCGCGTTGCACAGACCGAAAGGCATTCTCGTAAAGTGGTATAAGGGTCTACCAGGCACTGTGAAGGCGGTTTTCTCCCTGGACTTGCTTTTTAACGGGATCTGCCAAAACGCGTCCTTGAGGTCTATAGCCGATATGTAACGAGTGTTCTGTAGCCTACTCAGGATGCCATCAATATGGGGCAGTGGGTACGCATCTTTAACCGTCCGTTCGTTGAGTTTGCGGGCGTCCAAGCACAATCGGTTTTTCGTTCCTTTTATGACCAGCGACACGGGCGAGTTCCAGCAGCTATTGCTTTCCTCTATGACACCCATTTCCAACATTCTGTCGAGTTCGGCGAAGATCAACTTTTGTATGGCTGGGGATACAGGGTAATGTCGTTGTTTAATCGGCAGATCCTCGTTGGCTACCTCAATCACATGTTCCTCCAAGTCAGTCCTCCCCAAACCACGTACAGCATATGATGGAAATTGTGACTTAGCGTAGTCCAGTGCTTTGGCTTCCTCGCCTGACAACGCATGCTGCACCGCATCAAAAGACAAGTCCCCATCGGCAGGTGTGAGTTCTGACACAGCATTACGCCTCGAATTATCAGTTGCCCCCCGACTTATACGACTCAAATCAAAGGTTTGCCAGAAATCTATACCAAGATATACCTCCTGTTGCAGATCGGGTACGATTAAAAATTCAAGATCCCGAGTCATGTTGTCCCATACAACAGGCAGCGTAATTACACCCACGACAGGCGTTTCACCCCCATTGGCCGTGCGAATATTGTGTCCCCTAACCGGAAGTATCAAATGCTCCTTTCCTTCTATTACATGTGTATAATTTTTTCCTAAACAGCTCGCTCCTGCTCCAGAGTCGAGTAGGACTAACACAGTGTGACCTCCTATATCAGCTTTAGCAAAAAATCGATTGTCTCCCTTCACGGTAACTATGGTTGATACGATTTTATTACGTATTCTCTTAAATTTCTTTTGTTTTTCTCGCATTGTTTTAATTTTTCGAAAATGTCTTTTATTTGTTTTCTTTTTTCTTATTTCTTCACAGAATATCCGTCTCCTAGCTTCCTCGTATTTCATTTTTCTTACATGTAGACTTTCTCTCTCACTAACGGGTATACTCTTATCTAACTTAACATTATTCACACGTTTCAAAATTTCTAATTCAGTTTCCTTTCCTAATTTCAGTTCTGGGGGTCCGGGTGCTTGTGATTCTGGACAGAGTGCCCGGACATCTCTGCCAGAGCCCGGTTTCCCGCTTCGGGTTTAAACACGCAAAACGAGGAGTCGCCACCACATGCAAAGCATTTCATGAGGTGGAAATAGGACTTACATGAACTGTCCTTTGCCGCTTCTGCCGGGTTTTTCCCATAGTAATCTACCGGCATACCACAGGCAAAGCATAACATTAGGTGGAATGGGGAAGGACAAAATTCTTTAACAGCACTATTAGACGAACTACTCCCATTAAGGTTGGGCTGGAAGGATGGGGCATGAGGTTTACTTATATCACGAGACATGGTGGTATCTGACGTATTCCTATAGAGCCTTGCCTCGTTTTTGACATTCTTACCTAAGGCTTCTATCTCTATCTCCCTATCTATCTTCACGGGCCCATGGTTTTCACCATTATCTAGCTCATTGACATTTTTAAACCGAGACTTATTTTCCTTCACTAGTTTTTCTGCTCGCTTACAATGGAGCTTTAGTTCTGCTAATGTCTCTGTTTTCGTGGCGAACGTCAAATTTGCTAGATATGGTTTCAGGTTCACCTTTATTATATTCACTAATTCAATTTCGGGTATCCTCTTCCGGAGACGGAAGGTAAGGTCATGGACATCAGCATAATACTCGTCAAAGGTTTCATGTGGCAGCTGCTTGCGTTCCATAATTTCTTTGATGACCTCATAATCAGACTCGGCTGATTTGAAATGGGACAGCAGTTCTGTTCGTAGCACCGTATAATTAAAAGTGGAGTCTTCGGCGTGATCCTCTAGCGTCTGCCAGTACCACTTAAGTGCTGGACCAGTCACTAGGCAATGAAAGTCAGAGAGCAACTGTTCATACGATAGCTGGTGTTGTTCTCTCATCCTTTCAACTCTGAAAACAAAGCTCTCGACTGTCATGCTCTTGGTTGATCCGTCAAACTTAAGGTGCCACTTATCAAGATCTACCTTCTTTCTGTATTGGTTACTATTTTCCCGCTGTATGCTTGATTGACCTGTTCTCTCATTTCTTGGTTGGGGCGTGGACGAGTTTGCTTGTAAGGGTTGTGCGGCTGGTGCGTGCATCGATGATTCCACTTCGGCAATGCGGTTGCTAAGCTGCGACATATCTGAACGTATCTTCCGTACCTCATTCAGATGCTTCGTAATGGAGGAATTCTGCTGCATAATCACTTCCATGACTTGACTCAATTGTTCAATTCGGTCCTCTATTGTCGGTACGGGACGGCCGGTTCCAGTGCCAACCGTAGCCGCATTATTCGTAGCATCATCTGTGGAACCCCCAACTGCCCCCTGTCCTGACTCTCCATTATTTTCGTTGGTCATCTCGAGAGCCTGTTCTAATTTCTTTCCAAAACTCAGTGATATCTCCGTTGAATCTAACCCCACTCTATTGCTAGGAGGATTTTTCTGTTCCTGCCTTCTTAAGGTATCGTAATCTCCAAATACTCTAGCGGCACAAAGGTTAAATAAGTCGACTGGTACGAAGTCTACTGGGTGTTCTATCCCGGTGTCTATTTGAATGAACAGAGACCCCGCTATTTGGTTCTCTAATGCTCTCCGCTGGTTTCTTGTTAAGATCCTATCACTAGAGAATAATCCTAGCCCGGGTCTTGGTGTGTCACTGTTTTTGTCACCCTCCATACACTCTTCAAACCAAACTCAGTAATCAATGTTTTCTTCAAATAAACTTGAAACACAACCTTCAAGGCAACAATAACGATTATGAAAAAAATTAAAAATGGCAAATCTTTTTAAATTAATGTTTGGTATTAAACCTCACCCAGTGACAGAACCGCCAAAGATATTAATCGATTTTTCTTACAAAAATCGCTAACAAAATCATAAAAAAATTAATAAACGTGTAAAGTCAAATACGATGATACAACTTATTAAGAGCGTAAAAGTGAATTCAAGTTGTAATTCAAAAATACCCAAATCTCACGGTATGAAGAGATTAATGAAGGGATCATACCGCCGTAACTTACTCAAGATTTATATTTTACTTCTAAAACTCAGATTATAGCTTAAACCGCCAACAGTAAGGTCAAAAAAAGTTTTAGTATTTACGTGTATGGTAAACGTTTACCGAGAAAAATTCATGTATGTTATTCAGTTTTATAACCACACAGGTATTCTTAAAATTAGGTATATCAATAAACAAAAATTACCGAAATTTCAGAATTATATGTTCAGCCTTAAATCCTTGTTTGCCTTACGGTTGTTCAACTACCAGAGAGGAGGCTAACGATAAAAGGGATTGATGATACACATAAGTAAAATTAGGGAATAAAAATTTGAGTAAGTTTGCCAATAAACTATAAAAATTCAAATATATACCAATAGCAAAATGAAAATGTTAAATGAAAACTTATGATAAAAATGTAAGAAGAATCCAATCACCGTATTTTTTTTTTTTTTTTTTTTTGTATAGAAAGATTAATCTTATATCATATGTGATAACCCCTAAAATATAATAATAAAATTTCAATTCAAGGGATAGTAAGAAAAAAATGTTCAATTAGATTACACAATCCAATTTTTAAAATCGCTAAACAAATAAGCATAAAAAAATTGAAATTCACCAGTATAAATATTTGCTTAAACTTTCAATCAAGGCGAAATAGAATATAGCATATGTAGTATGAAAATTATCCCTATAGGTGAATTCTATTTGATGTTAAATGGATGGTTCAACAAGAGCATTCAATTAAAGATAACTGCTTAGCAAATCTCAATTATAACAGATAGTAATAATTTATTTGGAATGGAAAAACAAACTGTATTTATTTTCTCAACTACCAATTCATTTAAAAAAATTATTCAGAAATCGAGCTTTTCGTACTGATTAATTCGTAGCGGTATATTTAAAAAATAGGAATTCTTATATAAAAAGTAATTCAAGATATCTATAAATAAACCAATTACACAGGTGTTTTGAAAGGCGCAAAATATTTGTAATTTTATTTTAAATATGGTTAGTGTGTTGTTGGTGTTGCCCCGGCAGGGTTAACGGCATGGGTGTTGTTTCGGTCCATTGAGTCATTGTCATAGGTCAAGTCAACTAATCCCCCTTTTTAATTAAATGTGACACAGCTACGCTCGAAGCCTAAGCTAATCGCGCGGTTGCCGCATTTATCCCATAGAATCCCAGAATTACCCCCAGAGTGGCAAACTATAAACCTCACATATGTGCTGTGCTGGACTGCTCATATGGCAGCTTGAATAGCTTGACGCTCGCGTAAAAAAGTATAATGTTTTGCTGACCTTGAATTCGGATACCACTTACTAAGGCCTTTGAAGACCCAGGCAGGAACTCCGATTCTGCAGACAACACTCCCCGCCCCAAATTATCAACTGTATACTAATCGCTTCTGTGTGCACTAAAGTGATGTTATCAGTAGTCCCTAATCTGTCCGAGAAGACGGAAATTAGAAATAGGTAGCATATATAGAGAAACTGTAGCGCTAAGAGGGGATATGAGAAATCTAAAATAAAGAAGTTAAAATGTACAGAAAAATGACAAAATAAAAGTTACTGGTCTATAATCGTTGGGCGCCATTGTTGCGTAACTGCCTGTAGGGGTTAGATGCGGCGGCCGGCAGGCATGGTGGTCGCCCGGCTAGAGCTCGTCGGTATTGGGGCGCTGTTCTTGCCACAGCACCTAACCACAGTTACTGCAACAAAAAAGTTCATGCCTTAGAAGGATCTGGCGATAGAAATAAACCAAGAAAAACCTGAAGAAGCCTGTCCTTGTCTGGGGGAGCCTTCCCACCCCACCTGTTCACTAAACGCAAACAGCCTTGAACTCCACTTTGGCTCCATAATCCGAGTGGAGTTCCCTTTCCAGACACTTGTTCGTCCGTCAAAAGGTTGGTCTAAGTCACTGGTCAGTTCGTCATTTCTGTCTAACAACCCCCATACAGTCACCCATTTCCCCAAGGGCCCCACCCACACTAACACTGAAAGTTAAATTACTCCATATTTACCTTTAGATACTTTCAACGAACCATTTAAACTGAAGCAAAGCAAGTATTCGTTTATACTGGCTTACAAATTTATTACAATAACTACTACGTATCTTATTTTATATTCTGCCCACAAATGATAACTGGCATTTGGTATCAATAACAAGAGATTTAAAAATTGAAACCAAATGAGATCCAAGAAAGGTTCAATATTTAATACTATGTACTCCATGCAACTAGTACAGATACATTGTATAATTTAAATTAAATTACTATTCAAAAGCCGCAAATTGATTTGCATCAAAAGACAATAATAGGGGAAAAAAATGAGTACCAATAATAAAAATGTACGCAGAGTGCTATAGGGTATATGTTCCGAAGCCTAATCTCAGTCTCAGCTGAGTATCTACAATCGATCGTACATGAGCGTATGACTTAATATAAGTATGTACATGCGTGCGTGCATAGATTATTTTCCGCAATGCCGGCACATTTGTACATAGTGATATTTAGGTAAAGACTTGTGTTCTAATATGAGAATTATTTACGTGAACAGGTTATTGAATATACATATTCATATACATACATATAATATGGGTCAGCTGTTGAAACTCACCTCGCTGTCAACTCTCTAATGGGACCATCCGAAAGTGTACTGCAAATAAATAGAGATCAAAACAACAACCCTACTCACATATGTAATATTGGCCCTCTCTAGCTGAATAAAAGTGCAATAAAATTATTGCAGTGTCTGTTTGTAAATTATTATTATTTCCGTTTAGACACCCAGGTTCGTGTATTCGTAAAAAGTATAACGCGTTTAATAAAAAGGTTAATTATCCCGAAAAAAAGGAAATCAAAGGGCCACAAAGCTGCCGCTGGGGATTACTGATAGTTCGCGCCTATTAACAAAAAGGAATAGGTATGAATAGTGTAAGTTCCGTGCGCAAGGCGACTTCATATATGTTTGTGTTGTTATTGTTGCGTAAGGCCAAACAAAATCAAAAAAATCTAGCTAATAGAATTTAATTAAACGCGTCGTACCAAATTAGAATGCTTGAATAGAATTAATAAAAAGAAAATCGGAACCAAAAAAAAATTTTACTCAACAAAAAAACTTTTAAGATGGCCTATGGGGATGTGTGTGTAAGTGTAAAAGCCTGAAAATATAAATTCATGCTCAAAACTAGGGACCGAATGTTCAGTATACATAGACTTAAACTATAAAAGAAAATTTAATCAAAATAAAAAAAAAACAATGTCGGGTTTGGTTAGTGCCGGTCATCCTTTTTCAATCACCCTGTTTCTCGCTGCATAAAAGTGGTGTATACAGGTACAAATGTATGTTGTGCTGATCTCACAGCTTGTGCTGCCGAGAGCCCGAGAGGCTGCCTTTACTCAGTGCTGAATCTGATGATTTTTTTTTGTGGTGGTTTAATGGGCGATTGGGGTGCATTGGCCTTTCATGTACTAGAACGTACATAAGTTTTATAACAGCTGACCGCTTTTGCTCTGTCACCTCACGATGACCGCGCTGCTGCCGCTACACGGCCACTAGTCCTGGCCAGTATGGATATGGCCACCCCTTTTAAAATTATGTTACTTGCGTGTTGTTGGTAAATTTTCGTGTCTTTGCCGGTGAATGTTTGTTGGTGCGTGAATGTGAATAGGATGGATGAGTCGATGTTTTAACTGGATGTCGCCGACCGTATTGAGGTGTGTGTTGATATCTGTTATAGCTCGGTGCAGTTGGTGTTACGATGGATGGAGTTATATGCGTGTGTGTGTTTAAAGATGGAATGATATGATTTACAATAGGATGGATGAGTGTTACCAATTTTGACCAGGTGAAAGATGGTGACTGGTGATGCGTGTGTCAGGCTGTAAGTTAGTGTTGCTGGTTGTTACTGACGAATCTTGGTGCTTGTGGGTGAATGTGTTGGTGACTAGTGGATGTGTGTCCCTAGATGCGTGTGTGGATTTCTCTGGTGTGTGTTGGTATGCATTTTTTTCTATTCAAAAATGTCGATGAATGTTGTTGTTGGATAGGGTAGTAGCTAAAGCGTTTTCCCCAACAATTGGAAACCAAATCGCGGTTACGCCTATTAGAAAAAATAAAAAAAATTCAAATTAACAAAGTATCACATGTCGAGCACTTTTGTTCACGCACATATTAGAGGATGGCACTTTTCCATTAAGGCCCAACTTACCAGCAGATTCCTGGTCAGAAACCCTGGCGGATTTTTACCGGTGTCCGTCACACCGATTTGTTCTCCTCCGTTTCTTGTGCACCTCGTTATTTTTGTTCCACTCGCGTCACACTACTTTACGTTTTTTTTTTTTTTTCTAAATTGTCTTTTTATTTATTTAAGGTTCACTTAAAATTTTAGCACAGGTACACCACTCGGTTAAATCCGCGATTTGGTTAACTTTAGCAAATGATGCGCGTGCTAGCCCTTTTATAGTGTCAGGCAAAGCGGTTTTTTGACATAACAGTGCCACCGGCAATTTTCCTGTAGAATCCTATCTTTTGGCATAGTAGCATGTGTGAGCGAACCAGGCAATAATGTCCGTTTCTAAAAACCTAACATATACACGCATATACAGATATATCTTCCAATACACCCATACACATGCATCCCCGAATGATGTGCAGCCACCGCTAACATAGTAATGCATGTTAATCAACAGCGCATCGATAAAAATCCCTCTATTAACATTTAGTTGCAATGTTAGATACATCGTGCTGTATGTCTACTTGCAATTGAAGCTATCATATTATTAGGGCTGCCGTTACAGTGAATAGCACATATATTTTATTTTCTCCTTGCGGACGGGGCCGCGGGCAAAAGCTAGTCTAATATCTAATATATATTATAAATGGGAAAGTTTGGATGTTAAGATGTTTGGATGTTTGGATGTTTGGATGTTTAGATGTTTGGATGTTTGGATGTTTGGATGTTTGGATGTTTGGATGTTTGTCCAGACGTTTGTCTTTGTGACTCAATAACGCAAGAACGGCTGGACCGATTTGGATGAAATTTTGCACACATATAGCCAATAGTCTAGAAGGATCTACTAGCTATATATTTTTCAAAAGGGGCGTGGTCCCCGCCCCCTAGGGTCAGTTATAATTTAATTATTATATTTTTTCGTTTTTGCGACTGAATCACGCCAAAATGGCTACACGGATTTTGATGAAATTTGGGACACAGACAGTAGTCTACTAGCGAAATTTTTTTCGAACATGGAAAGAGGGGTGGGGGTCCCACGACCCTTCGAGAAATTATTTTTCATAATTTTTACACATTATAACTTTACGTATACTGGCCTTCACCAATATCACAGACTCAAGGGGTCAAATAAGTCGAGGGCTTACAAAGTAAGCAGTGACACCCTCCGCCCGCCCCCCTTTATATCCCCCTCTGGTGTAAAATCCATAAATTGTTATAACTCAATCTAAATTTTCTCCTAAATCAATAGTTTTTGGTATCTGGTACATACAGAACGAGATCTAGACAATTTTGGAGGAACGATCAGTGGTCCTCTCCTCTACTCCCGCCATCCGCCCTCCATCAATTGTTTTTATTAGCACGCTTTTATTAGCTTTACCTGTATGTTTCTATCTAACTTTTTATTCGCTCCAATGCGCCTGCTGCCTTATTAACATGGTTTTATAATTAGCTTCACCTTATTTGTAATCCCGTAAGGGTCATATCGAGACCCTTCCGGGATCATTTCTGGATGGTTTTCGGGATCGGTCCGGGATTACGCCGGGGTAATTTCGGGACTTTTTCGGGACTATTTCGGGATCATTTTGGGACCCTTCCGGGATCATTTCTGTATAGTTTACGGGATCCGTTCGGGATCACGTCGGGGTTATTTTGGAACATTTTCGGGACTATTCCGGAATCATTTCGGAACTATTTCGCGATCATTTGGGGACCCTTCCGGCATCATTTCTGGATGGTTTTCGGGATCCGTGCGGGATCTCGTCGGGGTCATATGGGGACTTTTTCGGGATCATTTGGGGGCTCTTCCGGCATCATTTCTGGATGGTTTTCGGGATCCGTCCGGGACCTCGTCGGGGTCATTTGGGGACTTTTTCGGGATCATTTTGGGGCTCATCCGGCATCATTTATGGATGGTTTTCGGGATCCGTCCGGGATCCCGTCGGGGTCATTTCGGGACTTTTTCGCGACTAATACGGGATCATTTGGGAACCCTTTCGGCATCATTTCTGGATGGTTTTCGGGATCCGTCCGGGATCCCGTCGGGGTCATTTCGGGACTTTTTCGCGACTAATACGGGATCATTTGGGAACCCTTTCGGCATCATTTCTGGATGGTTTTCGGGATCCGTCCGGGATCCCATTAGGGTAATTTCGGGACTATTAGGGGATCATTTGGGAACCTTTCCGGCATCATTTCTGGATAATTTTCGGGATCCGTCCGGGATGCCGACGAGGTCATTTCGGGACTATTTCGGGATCATTTGGGGTACCTACCGGCATCATTTCTGGATGGTTTTTGGGATTCGTCCGGGATCCCGTCGTGGTCCTTTCGGGACTTTTTTCGACTAATACGGGATCATTTGCGGACCCTTTCGGCATCATTTCTGGATAGTTGTCGGGATCCCGTCACGGTCATTTCGGGACTATTAGGGGATCATTTGAGGACCTTTCCGGCATCATTTCTGTATTGTTTCGGAATCCTTTCGGGATCCCGTCAGGGCCATTTTGGAACTTTTTTGGGGCTAATACGGGATCATTTGGGGATCCTCTAGGGGTCGTTTCGTGACTTTTTCTGTTTTATTTCGGGATCATTTGGGGACCCTTCCGGCATAATTTCTTGATGGTTTGCCGGATCCATCAGGGTCATTTCGGGACCATTTTGGGATCATTTGGGGACCCTTCCGAGATCATTTCTGGATCCGTCCGGGATGCCGTAGGAGCCATTTCGGGATTTTTTGTTACTTTTCCGGGATAGTTATCGGACCCTTCCGGGATCATTTCTGGATCTGTGCGGGATCCCATCTGGGTCATTTCCGGACTATTTCGGGATCATTTTGGGATCCTTCCGGAATCATTTCTGTATGGTTTTCGCTATCCGTCGTTGATTCCCTCGGAGCCATTTCGGAACCTTTTCTGGAGTATGTCGGGGTCATTTGGGGACTTTTTCGGGATCATTTGGGGCTCTTCCGGCATCATTTCTGGATGGTTTTCGGGATCCGTGCGAGATCTCGTCGGGGTCATTTGGGGACTTTTTTGGGATCATTTGGGGGCTCTTCCGGCATCATTTCTGGATGGTTTCCGGGATCCGTCCGGGATATCGTCGGGGTCATTTAGGGACTTTTTCGGGATCATTTGGGGGCTCTTCCGGCATTATTTCTGGATGGTTTTCGGGATCCGTCCGGGATCCCATCAGGGTAATTTCGGGACTATTAGGGGATCATTTGTGGACCTTTCCGGCATCATTTCTGGATAAGTTTCGGTATCCGTCCGGGATGCCGACGAGGTCATTTCGGGATTATTTCGGGATCATTTGGGATACCTACCGGCATCATTTCTGGATGGTTTTTGGGGTTCGTCCGGGATCCCGTCGGGGTCATTTCGGGACTTTTTCTCGACTAATACGGGATCATTTGCGGACCCTTTCGGTATCATTTCTGGATAGTTGTCGGGATCCGTTCGGGATCCCGTCAGGGTCATTTCGGGACTTTTTCGGGATCATTTGAGGACCTTTCCGGCATCATTTCTGGATAGTTTTTGGAATCCTTTCGGGATCCCGTCAGGGTCATTTCGGGGCTTTTTCGGGATCATTTAAGGATGGCTTTCAGGATTCGTCCGGGAACCCGTCAGGGTAATTTCTGAACTTTTCCGAGACTATTTCGGGATCATTTTGGGACCTTCACAAGATCATTTATGGATGGATTTCGGGATTTGTCCGGGATGCCCTCAGGGTCATTTTGGGACTATTAGGTGAGCATTTGAGGACCGTTCCGGCATCACTTCTGGATGGTTTTCGGTATCCGTTCAGATTCCCGTCGGAATAATTGCGGGACTTTTTCGGGATCATTGGGGTCCCTTCCAAAATCATTTCTGGATGGTTTTTGGGATTCGTCCGGCATCCCGTCGGGGTCATTTCGGGACTTTTTCTCGACTAATACGGGATCATTTGCGGACCCTTTCGGTATCATTTCTGGATAGTTGTCGGGATCCGTTCGGGATCCCGTCAGGGTCTTTTCGGAACTATTGGGAGATCATTTGAGGACCTTTCCGGCATCATTTCTGGTTAGTTTTCGGGATCCTTTCCGGGTCCCATCAGGGTCATTTCGGGACTTTTTCGGCATCATTTAAGATTGGTTTTCAGGATTCGTCCGGTATCCGTCAGGGTAATTTCTGGACTTTTCCCAGACTATTTCGGGATAATTTTGGGACCCTCCCAAGATCATTTCTGGATGGATTTCGGGATCTGTCCGGGATGCCGTCAGGGTCATTTTGGGACTATTAGGTGATCATTTGAGGACATTTTCGGCACCACTTCTGGATGGTTTTCGGTATCCGCTCAGGATCCCGTCGGAATTATTGCGGGACTTTTTCGGGATCATTTGGTGTCCCTTCCGGCATCATTTCTGGCTGGTTTTTGGGATTCGTCCGGCATCCCGTCGGGTTCATTTCGGGACTTTTTCTCGACTAATACGGGATCATTTGCGGCCCTTTCGGCATCATTTCTAGATAGTTGTTGGGATCCGTTCGGGATCCCGTCAGGGTCTTTTCGGAACTATTAGGTGATCATTTGAGGACATTTCCGGCATCATTTCTGGATAGTTTTCGGGATCCTTTCGGGGTCCAGTCAGGGTCATTTCGGGACTTTTTCGGGATCATTTAGAGATGGCTTTCAGGATTCGTCCGGGAACCCGTCAGGGTATTTTCTGAACTTTTCCGAGACTATTTCGGGATAATTTTGGGACCTTCCCAAGATCATTTCTGGATGGATTTTGGGATCAGTCCGGGATGCCGTCAGGGTCATTTTGGTATTAGGTGATCATTTGAGGACCTTTCCGGCATCACTTCTGGATGGTTATCGGTATCCGATCAGGATCCCCTCGGAATCATTGCGGGACTTTTTCGGGATCATTTGGGGTCCCTCCCAAGATCATTTCTGGATGGATTTCGGGATCTGTCCGGGATCCCGTCAGGGTCATTTAGGGGTGCGTTCGAGATCCCGTCAGGGTCATTTCGGGAATATATCGGGATCATTTCTGGATGGTTTATGGGATCCGTCCATGACCCATTAAGGGTCATTTCGGGACTATTAGGTGATCATTTGAGGACCTTTCCGGCATCACTTCTGGATGATTTTCGGTATCCGTTCGGGATCCCGTCGGAATCAATGCGGGACTTTTACGGAATCATTTGGGATTCCTTCCGGCATCATTTCTGGATGGTTTTCGGGATTTGTCCGGGATCCCGTCGGGGTTATTTCGGGACCTTTTCGGGGATAATACGCGATCATTTGGGGATCCTCTAGGGGTCGTTTCGTGACTTTTTCTGTATTATTTCGGGATCATTTTTGGACCCTTTCGGCATAATTTCTTGATGGTTTGCCGGATCCATCAGGGTCATTTCGGGACCATTTTGGGATCATTTGTGGACCCTTCCGAGATCATTTCTGGATCCGTCCGGGATGCCGTAGGAGCCATTTCTGGATTTTTTGTTACTTTTCCGGGATAGTTTTGCACCCTTCCGGGATCATTTCTGGATCTGTGCGGGATCCCATCTGGGTCAATTCCGGACTATTTCGGGATCATTTTGGAATCCTTCCGGAATCATTTCTGTATGGTTTTCGCGATCCATCGTGGATCCCCTCGGAGCCATTTCGGAACTTTTTCTGGAGTTAGTCGGGATAATTTAGGGACCCTTCCTGGATATTTTCTGGATGGTTTCTGAGATCCGTCCGGGAGCCCGTCAGGGTAATTTCGGAACTTTTTCGGGACTATTTCGGGATCAATTTGGTACCCTTCAGACATCATTTCTGTGTGGTTATCTGGATAAGTCTAGAATCGTGTCGTTGTCATTTCGGGTTTTTTTGGGACTACTTCGGGAACTTTTGGAAACACTTCCGGGGCGTTTCCGGGTGGTTTTCGGGATCCGTCCGCGATAGCGTCGGGGTCATTTCGCGGCTTTTTCTGGATAATTTCGTTATGATTTTGGGATCCTATCAGATTATCAGCTCATAAAGTTCTTTTTTTACTCAATTACAAAAATAAAATGCATTAGACAGAAAAAAAATTTTAAACAGATAACTTTATAAGCAGGCTAACGTGAATAGCCCACATATTTCATTTTATCCTTGCGGACGGGGCCGCGGGTAAAGGCTAGTATATTATAAATGGGAAAGTTTGGATGTTTGTACGTTTGTCCAGACGTTTGTCTTTGTGACTCAATCACGCAAGAACGGCTGAACCGATTTGGATGAAATTTGGCACGCATATAGCCAATAGTCTAGAAGGATCTACTAGCTATATATTTTTCAAAAGGGGGAGGTCCCCGACCCCTAGGAACAGTTATAATTTAATTATTATATTTTTTAGTCTTTGCGACTGAATCACGCCAGAATGGCTACACGGATTTTGATGAAATTTGGGACACAGACAGTAGTCTACTAGCGAAATTTTTTGCGAACATGGAAAGAGGGGTGGGGGTTCCACGACCACTTCGAGCAATTACTTTTTAATAATTTTTACACATTATAACTTTACGTATACTGGCCTTCACCAATATCACAGACTCAATGGGTCAAATAAGTCGAGGGCTTACAAAGTGAGCAGTGACACCCTCCGTCCCCCCGCCCCCTTTCTCTCCTCCTCTGGTGTAAAATCTATAAATTGTTATAACTCAATATAAATTTTCTCCTAAATCAATAGTTTTTGGTATCTGGCACATACAGATCGAGATCTAAACAATTTTGGAAAAACGAGCAGCGGTCCTTCTCCTCCCGCCATCCGCCCTCCTTCAATTGTTTTTATTAGCACGCTTTTATTACCTTTACCTGTATGTTTCTTTGTAACTCTTCATTCGCTCCAACGCGCCTGCTGCCTTAATTAAATGGTTCTACAATTAGCTTCGCCTTATTTGTAATCCCGTTAGGGTAATATCGAAACCCTTCCGGGATCATTTGTGGATGGTTTTCGAGATCCGTCCGGGATCCCGCCGGGGTCATTTCGGGACCTTTTCAAGACTTTTTCGCGACTAATACGGGATCATTTGCGGACCCTTTCGCCATCATTGCTTGATGGTGTTCGGGATCCGTCCGGGATCCCGTCAGGGCCATTTCAGGACTGTTTTGGGATCATTTGGGAACCTTTGCGACATCAATTCTGGATAGTTTCCGGGATCCGTCGGGGACCCCTTCAGGGTAATTTCGGGACTATTAGGGGATCATTTGAGAACCTTTCCGGCATCATTTCTGGATAGTTTTCGGGATCCGTCCTGGATCCCGATGGGCTTATTTCGGGACTATTTCGGTATCATTTTGGGGTACCCACCGGCATCATTTCTGAATGGTTTTCGGTATCCACCCGGGAACCGGTAGGGGTAATTTCGAGACTTTTTCGGGATCACTTGTGGTCCCTTCCGGCATCATTTCTGGATGATTTTCGGTAGCGGTTCGGGATCCCGTCGGGATCATTTGGGGTCCCTTCCGGCATCATTTCTGGATAGTTTTCGGGAACGGTCCGGGATCCCGTGAGGGTCATTTCGGGACAATTTCGGAATCATTTGGGGTACCTTCCGTCATCATTTCTAGATGGTTTTCGGGATCCGTCCGGGATCCCGTCGGGGCCATTTCGGAACTTTTTCGAGATCATTTGTAGATGGTTTTCGGGATTCGTCCGGGATCCCGTCAGGGTCATTTCGGGACTATTTGGGGATCATTTGGGGTCCCTTCCGGCATAATTTCTGAATGGTTTTCGGGATCCGTCCGCGATCCCGTGAGGTTAATTTCGGGACAATTTCGGGATCATTTGGGGTACCTTCCGTCATCATTTCTAGATGGTTTTCGGGATCCGTCCGGGATCCCGTCGGGATCATTTCATGACTTTTTCGGGAAAATTTGGGGTCACTTCCGACATCATTTCTGGATGGTTTTCGGGATCCGTCCGGGATCCCGTCGGGGTCATTTCATGACTTTTTCGGGATCATTTGGGGTCCCTTCCGGCATAATTTCTGGATGGTTTTCGGGATCCGTCCGGGATCCCGTGAGGTTAATTTCGGGACATTTTCGGGCTCATTTGGGGTACCCTCCGTCATCATTTCTAGATCGTTTTCGGGATCCGTCCGGGATCCCGTCAGGGTCTTTTCGGGACTATTAGGGTATCATTTGAGGACCTTTCCGGTATCATATCTGGATGGTTTTCGGTATCCGTTTGGGATCCCGACATGGTAATTTCGGTACTATTTCGGGATCATTTGGGGTACCTACCGGCATCATTTCTGGATGCTTTTCGGTATCCGTCCGGGGTTATTTCCGGACTTTTTCGTGATCATTTGGGGTCCCTTCCGCCATCATTTCTTGATGGTTTTGGGTTCCTCCGGGATCCCGTCGGGGTCATTTCGGGACTTTTTTGGGACTAATACGGGATCATTTGGGAAGCCTTTCGGCATCATTTCTGGATGGTTTTTGGGATCCGTCCGGGATCTCGTGAGGGTCATTTCGAGACAATTTCGGGATCATTTGGGGTACCTTCCTGTGTAATTTCTAAATGGTTTTCGGTATCCGTTCGGGATCACGTCGGGGTCATTTCGGGACTAATACGGAATAATTTCGGCATCATTTCTGGATGGTTTTCGGGATCCGCCCGGGATCCCGTCGGGGTAATTTCAGGACTTTTTCGGGATCATTTGGGGACCTTTCCGGCATCATTTCTGGGCGGGTCATTTCGGGACTATTTCGGGATCATTTGGGGTACCTTCCGGCTTCATTTCTAGATGGTTTTCGGTATCCGTTCGGGATCCCGTCGGGGTCATTTGGCACTTTTTTAGGACTAATACGGGATCATTTGGGGAGCCTTTCGGCATAATTTCTGGAGGGTCATTTCGGGACTTTTTCGGGATCATTTAAGGATGGTTTTCAGGATTCGTCCGAGATCCCGTCAGGGTCATTTCGGGACTATTTCGGGATTATTTCTGGATGGTTTTCGCGATCCATACGGGATCCCGTCGGGGTCATTTCGGGACATTTTCGGGGCTAATACCGGATCAGTTGGGGTCCCTTCCGGCCTCACTTCTGGATGGATTTCGAGATCTGTACGGGAACCCATAGGGACCATTTGGGGACACTTTAGGGGTCATTTCATGAATTTTTCTGTATTATTTCGGGATCATTGATGGTTTGCCGGATCCATGAGGTCATTTCGGGGCCATGTTGGGATCATTTGGGGACCCTTCCGAAGTCATTTCTGGATCCGTCCGGGATGCCGTAGGAGTCATTTCGAAATTTTTTTTTTTTTTTTGTTACTTTTCAGGATAGTTTTGGGACCCTGATGGGATCATTTCTGGATCCGTGCGGGATCCCATCGGGGTCATTTCCTTACTAATTCGGAATCATTTTAATCATTTCTGTATGGTTTTCGCGATCCGTCGTGCATCCCCTCGGGGTCATTTCGGAACTTTTTTCTGGACTATGTCGGGATAATTTAGGAACCCTCCTGGATGGTTTTTGATATCCGTCCGGGAGCCCGTCAGGGTCAGTTCGGAACTTTTTCGGGACTATTTCGGGATCATTTTGGTACCCTTCAGGGATCATTTCTGTGTGGCTCTCTGGATAAGTCTAGAATCGTGTCGTTGTGATTTCGGGTTTTTTTGGGACTATTCCTGGAACTTTTGGAGACCCTTCCGGGGCATTTCTGGATGGTTTTCGAGATCCGTCCGCGATAGCGTCGGGGTCATTTCGTGGCTTTTTCTGGATAGTTTCGGGATCTTTTGGGGATCCTATCTGGTTATCAGCTGATTTAGTTCTTTTTTTACTCGATTACAAAAATAAAATGCATTAGACAGAAAAATTTTTTTTAACAGAATCTTGATAAGCAGTCTAACGTGAATAGCCCATATAATTCATTTTCTCCTTGCGGACGGGGCCGCGAGTAAAGGCTAGTGCATTAATATATGGGAAAAAAAGATTAATATTCAAATATTCATATTTCGAAAACAACGAGCGTTGGCTAATGGATATTTACCAAAGTTGAAATATAAACTGCTCACTCGATATAGAAAAAGTTTAAACAAAAAACAATAACCGTTTTTTTGAAATATTAATTTAAAAAAAAAGTCATAAATTTTTACTAAATACTAAAAAAAATTTGTTTTTAACTATATGCAATTGTTTATAAATTTATATAAAATTAAAAGTAATAACGAACATTTCGAAGAAAAAATCATGAGAATCGGTTAATTTTTGACAAAGTTATTGACAGTTGAAAAAATAGGTGAATTAAGTAACGATTGCATTTTATGGAATTCAATTGCCGATAAATCCGAAAAAAATTTTTGTTGAGGCCAAAAAAAACAAATGTTTCATTATTTTGACCAAAGAACAACATATTAAAATGTCATCGAAATCAAATATCATGTCCTGCGCGGACCGGGTGTCTTGAAATGGAATGAGCCTATAGGGATACCTGGGAACTCAAACATTTTCTCACCTAAGACAATTTTTTGACCAGGACTTTTTCAACTCGGAAAAAAAATAATTATTGTTTTCCGTCCCTGTACATAACACGTGGCAATGCCCGTTTAAAAAAAATCTCTCCCCATTTCCTCTTACAATAAAACTTGATAAGTGAAATGTCATTGATTCAAAACAATTTTTTGCTAAGTTATAGCTTATTATTCAAGTATACGACCCTTTTAAACTTGTTTTATATCTAAGTTGCCGTGGTCTTTAACCGATCCCGTCCATTTTTACTAGAAATATTTTCTGCTATTAGGAAAATATGTGTACTCAATTTTGTTATATGTAAATTTTTCTTCAAGTTATGGCTTCCGAAACATAGAAAATTGCTTAGTCATAAAAGAGACGTTGCCACGGCCATTTTTTAAAATTTGAATTTTTTCCTATTTATTGTTATAAATCCACTTGGGAAATGAAAAACCATTGATATAAAGCCATTTTTTTTGCAAAGATATAGCTTATTTTATTCATCCACGACCCCTTTAAAAATCTTTTATACAAAAGTGGGCGTGGTCCTTAGCCGATTTCGTTAATTTTTCTTCAAAGCATTCGTTATTATATTTTTATTATTTTATTGTAAAATTGATTTTATCACGTGGGCGGTGCCGCGCCCATTTTAAAAATTTTTTCAAACTTTTATTAAGTCTCAATATCATGGCTCAATCTAATCTTTTTTTTCGATACTGATGATTTTGATATATCGAAGTCTATATCTATTTCGATTCCTTTATACCTGTACAACCAACCGTTATCCAATCAAAGTTAATATACTCTGTTTGCAAAGCACGCTGGGTATAAAAACAATGGCCTTCACCGATTCCCAGTCAGTAGTCTCAATCGACCAGCTTTGTTTCTCAACACAATGAATGGGTGTGCCCGATGAACAACAACATCAACCTGCTACTACTATGTAGTATTTCCCTTGAATGAGTTCAATGCAGCACATAACATATCCACATCTTCATGTAAGGCGAAGAGTATGTGCATATATTTGATAATTCGTTTAGATCCTAACTAATCTAAATAAGATATTGTTATATTTGTATACAAATTATAGTTTTTAACTTATATGTACATACATACAACTATACACGAATTAATATTATAAGCTTTAATAAATTGTTACTCGTTCAACATGGACATTTTTGAATCTTCCTATGTTATAATAATACAATGGCCGTAGTGTATGCAGCACTAACAACGCGATTAAGGCTAGCAAGCACCTACGGATAACAGATATATATTACAAATAAAACGAATAATAACAACTGCGTAGGTAGAGCATACCAACGTCATCTTAAAAATAATATGCATAGATAACACCGTACTTCAGTTTGCACTCGCAGATCCGTTTGTATTATGTATCTCTTCGTGGCGTTGCAATAGACTCAAACATTGATGTAAGCATTGCGTGCTTGCTGTTGAAATAGCTTTGAGTAAAAGTAAATCGGGATCTGTTGGTGAAAATGTTTCACAATCAATATTTTCAATAGTACGCGCCAATGAAGCATTGCTGAAAATTAATAATAATTAGATTTTAAATCAAATAACTTGCTGCGGTTATAGCAAAAACACTCCCAAAAAGAATCTTAAGACTAAATACAAAGATATTAAAACTAGTAATCCACGTATACCTATATAAAAACGTAAATAACATGAGATAACATAAACAAATAAAAAAATTGATATTACAAATTAAATTAAAGGTACGCTTCCAGTGTTGACATGAAAGCACGCAAGAAAAATGATAAGCATATTCGAAAACACCTATTGGGTACATTAAAAGCATCCTTCGCTTGGAGAGCTGAACAATTCAAAAAGCCTGTGATGAGATTATAGACAAACAGCAGCAACTTGCAGCGCGAGTAATAGAATGGTATTGAGTCGTCAAAGTTAAGAGAAACATAAACAAAACCGAAAACAATTTCTTAGAACCCTTTCAATTCTGGCCGCATGCCGGTTATAGATAGGATTCCAAACAACTTAGGTATATTCTAGTTTTGAGCGAACTAGAGAGATATAAAGAGCCTCCCTGGTACAGGGAGTCTCTTGCATATCTACGAAGGAAGGTTTCTGTAAGCCTTCGGAAACACTTCACAGGTCTGTATTGTCTGTCTGATTGACGAAAGAAAAAGTAGTGTCAAATACAACACCTAAGTTAATAAATTATTTGACAGAAGCTAGTTGGCCGCCAGATATATCATAAGGGTGGTATGTAAGTTAGATGGCTTAGAAAAAGACTTGTGAAAACATTTAGTGACATTAAGTTAGAGAATTATGACATTGCAACAATCGATAAAATTATTTAGGTCATTTGGCAGATGTATGGAATTCGACCGGACATTAATTATAGGAAATGTAAAGCAGGAAGGCAATTATATTTATAAAAAATCTCAAACAAGAGGCACGAGAATGCTACCCTGAGGACCTGCGGTTGTTGCAAAGAAAGGGCGGGTCTTATAGTCCTCGATTTCGAGGCACAGAGAACGGGTTCGACAGATACGATTTTAACCATGATAAAAAGGCGGAATGAAATCGAAAGCTTTTGAGAAATCAGTATATATGGTATCTACCTAATAACCGTCCTTAAATGCAGAGATGCAGAAATAAGAAAACGGAGCTAGGTTAGTAACAGTGGGAGCGACCAGCAACAAACCCAGACGGCAGATGAAGTCTTACTAATGTGGCATTCCATCTACTTACCACTGTTCAGTTAAATATAGTGCTTGCCTCGCTGATACCATAGCATCGGATGCAGCTAACAATTCTCTTGCTGGCAGTGTTGAAGAATTTGTAATATCCATAGCTTTTGTATGACTTTCCACAACAGCACGCAAACCATCTACCCATTCTTGGCGTGAACGTGCATCAGTTGCCCGCAGCTTCAGTGTATCACCAGACGCACAACCAATGGAAAAAGTGCGTGAATCTTCATCACTCGGACAGACTACAGCGCCTGCAAGATGTACTTGTCCACGCGGTGTTCCAGCTAAAACTTGCGGCGAAGGCACTGCTTCATCCCCCGCTGAAGTCGAATCGCATAGGTAATAACTAAGGGTTCCAGTTTGTGAGTCAACTTGGAACCAACGATATTGCCAGCCTGTGTGTGTGTATCAAAAATTAATCAGTTGAATATAGACTTTGAATATTCAAATGTACACCTTTCATGACATTGGTATATTTGAATAGTAGCCCGTGAAGTGGATGACGCAAAGTTTGATTAAGTACTCGATTTATCTTGGTATCCATGACGGCGGTGTCTCTGCTGATTTCGTTGCCAAATTCTTGTCTGTATGTCTTCTCCCCACTTATAGTAGTAACTGCGTCAACACTCGTAGAAGCTGCAGAAACCTCTTGCCTTTTCTGTTTGGATTTTCTTTTGCGATGCTGCAGAGTTAATTTGATTTTACGTAAAATTTTTGCTATTTTTAAAAGAAAACAGAAGTGAAAATTTTGGAAAAACAAGCTAAGAAAAATGTGTCCAAATAAAATATGTCAAATTGACATTTGATATAAACTGACATGTTAAAATTATAATGCTGCCAGACTCCTGTCGGTCTTATACCCTTCAAGAACACTGGCACTCAAATAAAGGCTCCATTACTGATACTTAGCATAGACTTGACTTGGCTTGCGAACTGTCACTTACAGTTCTGTTAAATGAACATTGCATGTTACTGATTACTCAAAACTTAACTTGACTTAGAAGTCTGTTGAATTTTGATTTTCTATGTAAGTTCTAAGTGACGTTTACATTTTGAGATGCCATTTGTTTGTTTCCATTTCATTTTGACATTTTGTCATACAAATTGACATTTATTTAAAAATAAATTTCAACGCTGATTATGATGCCAGATTTTATGCGCCAAGTGGAGTATAATCGTGGCTAAGTTGCCAAGTTTACGCCAAGTCAAGTCAAGTCTATGCTAAGTATCAGTAATGGAGCCTTAACACCATCTGATGGCAGTGGTGTCAAGGTGTCAAGCTAAATTCCTCCAACAACCCTGCAAAAACGCTCCACGTCATTTTACTAGCCATTTTACGGTCATTGTGACTTTCTGCAGCGGTTATATTCATAGTCATTTTTGCATGGGCGGATTAGGTTTTGTCAAAGAGGATAAATATAATAAGAGCCGTCACTCGTTATTTTTTAGGCATTTACTCGATGTAAACTATGAGGTAGTCGCTACTTTTTTTTTGGGCGAGATGTTTATAAATGCCTTCTATACATTTTCACGGGGTATTTGTGTTTATTTCTCCGACTGTATTTAATTAATTATTTAATTCTCTTTCCAAAAAACACGTTTGCATAAAGTGACAACACCGCATGGATAAATGGAAGGCAATTCAAAAATGTCACTCATAAAACAAAAGTAGCGACTACCTCACAGTTTACATCGAGTAAATGCTTAAAAAATAACGAGTGACGGCTCTTATTATATTTATCCTCTTTGGTTTTGTGACCAAATTTTCCGTTTCGTTCCTATTAATGTGATAGTCCATTCCGCTCCCACCTATAGGATGTGAGCATAGTACTGTGCTGTTCACACACGTCACAATGCTCGTCAAATGGCGGTCATTTTTCCGTCATTTCACCCTACATTTTCGAGTCATTTGACAATCAATTTTACTGCGGTTTTACCATTTATATAACCGCCATATAACGTGAATTTTACCTGCAGATTTACTCTACCTGGAACAAAGAGGATAAATATAATAAGAGCCGTCACTCGTTATTTTTTAGGCATTTACTCGATGTAAACTATGAGGTAGTCGCTACTTTTTTTTTGGGCGAGATGTTTATAAATGCCTTCTATACATTTTCACGGGGTATTTGTGTTTATTTCTCCGACTGTATTTAATTAATTATTTAATTCTCTTTCCAAAAAACACGTTTGCATAAAGTGACAACACCGCATGGATAAATGGAAGGCAATTCAAAAATGTCACTCATAAAACAAAAGTAGCGACTACCTCACAGTTTACATCGAGTAAATGCTTAAAAAATAACGAGTGACGGCTCTTATTATATTTATCCTCTTTGCCTGGAACAGCCATATGAATAAAATATGAACCAAAAAAATTGAATTTTCAATATTTATTATTTTCAATATTATTATATATGTACATGAAATTGGAACTTATATTAATCCAGTTCATATAAAACAGAAGAACTTTAATAATAAATAAACTCGCTTAATTGGTTTTTGTTTTCCAATTGAAATCTCTTCTAAGCGAGCAGAAAATAATTTTAAGCTTTAGAAAAAACTGCAATTATTTGAATCAATTTAAATCTACAACTTAAAGCTAATTAGAAATTCAGATTAGATTTACTCTTTTTTTTTCAGATCAAGAATATTCAAAGGTGTCGTGGAATCCGATTGCTGTCGTAATTGATGAACTTAAAAATGTGCGACTAGTAATTGAGTCAGACTTATTATTGTTCTAAATCTAATCATTCAAGCAATAATTCTGCAACCCATAGCAGGAGTATTGATTGGTTTCAAATCTAATTCCGACAGCAATCGTATCACATCCCTTATTATATATGTACGTGATATTGCAACTTAAATTAATACAATTGATATAAAGAAAAGTAAGTACTTAAATAATAACATAAACTCTCTTAATTGGTTTTTGTTTTCCGATTGAAATCTTTTCTAAGCGAGCAGAAAACAATTTTAAGCTTTAGAAAAAACTCCAATTATTTGAATAATCTACAACTTAAAGCTTAGTAGAAATTCAGATTAGGTTTACTCTTTTTTCAGATCAATAATATTCAAAGGTGTCGTGGAATCCGATTGCTGTCATAATTGATGAACTTAAAAATGTACGACTTGTAATTAAGTCAGACTTATTATTGTTCTAAATCTAATTATTCAAACAATAATTCTACAACCCATAGCAGGAGTATTGATTGGTTTCAAATCTAATTCCGACAGCAATCGTATCACATCCCTTATTATATATTGTGTCGGTGGCAGCTGTTACAACAGCAGTTTCTAACTTTACACCATCCGTACGGTGTGATGAAAGCTTCACTGCCTTTTCCAATTGCTTGGCGCCAGCAATTTTTGCTGTTTGTAACGCTTTAGCTGTAATGCAAATATATATATAGATGGGTTAAAGTGGTTTTCGTATGTTATTCAACAACTCACCCTATACCATCATCACAGCCTCCTCATCGATTTTGAATATGTGTACTGTTTCAGTATTCAGACCCAGTTCGTTTGGTGCAATATTTTCGATTTGATGAATATGTATACTATCCGTTAGGCAGACAATTAGGTGCAATCGATTCATTCATATACTGTGGGTATTTGAGCCGTAGACGCAATGGCAGATATTTTGATTCTTTTTGAAGTGTAACATTTGTAAACAGTTGGGTTTCTCTGCTGTCACCATCACCACTAGAGAGCTATTGAAGAAACGCTCGACCAAGATAATATGTGAGATTTACACGCATAGATTTCTTCCACCTTTTCACAGTTATTGATGGAGAAAATGCGAAAGCCATATTTACCATCCCATACCGAAATAGCACTGTAGAGGAAGAAACATTTTATAAAATTTAATAAAATCAAAAAATGATAGTTGTGCTAAAATGGGGTAACGTATTGTATGTTAAAGTATAGCGAAGTCTCAGCGGCTTTGTACTGGTGAAAATTGAGTTTGAATAGGTTTTATTCTTCATTCTTAGAAACATGTACGAAGGTACCTGGTAAGATATTAAAAATCCTCAACGCTTTTTTTGCTATAACTTAAAAAACTCATATTCAAACTTCTGCTTAACTTCTACATATCAATAGCTACCTTTACCACCAGGAGTCGCTATTGCTTCTACGCCTATGCTATTGTTTCCTACATCGATGAGCTTTGTAATAAAATAAACAGCTATCTCCCCAATCTCTCCAGTTTTGTCGCCTCGCGAAACCTGATATTGTCACCAACCAAATCATCGGTGACCTTATTTAAAACATGACCGCGCCAAATGTCGACCATATGGCATTACCCTACCGACTGTCTTATACCCTAAAATTTTGGGTGTGACTTTCGATCAGGATCTACATCTTGGAGAGCATGCACTAGCAATTGTAACGAAAATCGTCGTTGGTGTGAGGTCTTAGCCGATCTCCAGATCTGTAGAAAAGGAGCTTATTAGCTTAATGCTTAAGATGATGCGGGAGGGTGGGGCCGTGTGTAGAAGTCCACGAAAGTGGGGAAAGCTTCTGACCGCCATTCACCTGGGAATGGCCAGAGCGATTCTTTTGCAAGCGGTTCAAGCAGCTCACTACTGCCGGTCGCTTGCGGCCAAGTATCCTCTGGGTAGCCGCTAAACACCCGTTTAGCGGTGAGCTAATGTGAGAAGGCGACAACCTGGCTAGGCCACTCTGACATAATCGGTTTAAGGGCTAGCCGGGGGAGATTTCATCGGCAGCGTCTGTACACCTCCAGGTGCGGCTGCAAGCGGGCGTCTGTCTTGGAGCAAGCGGCTCGCTATATAAACGTGCCAAGTAATATTTTCACCCCCGCTGAGCGGGTTGTGCGCTGGGCTTGGGACCCGCCACGTAAAACCATACTCCAATGAAATATAACAACAAGCCTCAGATAAATACACTCTCTATTGATGACGACCATGGCAAACGTTTGAGGGACAATGAATTGAGGGCATGCACTGACATCACCGCCATCCAAGAAATGCGTTGGACGAAGCAAGGAAAGAAGATCAAAAATTGTGATATATATTGGAGTGGCCATGCGAATAAGCGCAGTTTCGGCGTCGGATTCGTGGTGGGAGAGAGACTTTGTCGCCAAGTGCTGGCGTTCACGCCTGTGGACGAGCGTCTCGCCGCTATTCGAATAAAAGCAAAATTTTTTAATATATCATTCATCTGCGCCCATGCGCCGACAGAGGAGAAAGACGATGAGGTGAAAGACACTTTTTATGAACAATTAGAACGCACATACGAGCGCTGCCCCCGTCATGATATAAAAGTCGTGCTTAGCAACTTTAACGCCAGGGTGGGCAAAGAAGGTGTTTTTGGCCCTACAGTCGGAAAGTTCAGCCTACACAATGAAACTTCTCCTATCGGACTGAGGCTGATTGACTTTGCCGGTGCTCGAAACATGGTCATATCAAGCACGAGGTTCATGCATAAAAAGATACATCAAGCTACATGGCTGTCTCCTGATCGAAATACTCGCAATCAGATCGATCACGTTGTGATAGACGGACGGCATGCCTCCAGTGTTTTAGATGTGCGAACGATCCGAGGACCTAACATCGATTCGGACCATTATCTCGTTGCAGCCAAAATACGCACCCGCCTCAACGCGGCTAAAAACAAGGAACAAAAAACACAAGGAAAGCTAGACGTCGAAAAGCTTCAATCACAACAGACTGCCAATGATTTCGCAACTCGACTCTCACACCTGCTCTCTGAGGGCACAACTCATCCTGAAGGAATACAGGAGCAGTGGGAGCATATCTCCAAAGCACTTCATACTGCCGCCGAGGAAAAAATTGGTTACCGGCGGCCACGAAAAAACAACTGGTATGATGAAGAATGCCGCGTTGCCTACAGGGCTACGTTAAAAGCGAGCGCGACAAGAGGAGTGTGTGAACGCTATCGTGAGTTGAAAAGGGAAGTGAGACGCCTTTTCAGGAAGAAAAAAGCAGAAGCAGAAAGGCGTGAGTGCGAGGAGCTTGAGCTGCTAGCCACCAGGAATAACGCCCGAAAATTCTACCAAAAAATACGGCGACAGACGGAAGGTTTTAAGACCGGGGCAAACTCCTGTAGGAATGAAAACGGCGACCTTGTAACTGATGTCCAGAGAGTGCTTAGATTATGGAGGGAACACTTCTCTGCTCTCCTAAATGGAGGCAGCAATTCACCGCGCAGAGATGAAGAACCCGATCCTGCAATCGATGATGATGGAATATATGTCCCCCCGCCCGGTTATGACGAAGTTAGAATAGCAATAACCAGATTGAAAAACCACAAGGCCGTGGGCGCTGATGGATTGCCTGCGGAGCTATTCAAGTTCGGCGGCGAGGAGTTGGTAAGGCGCATGCAGCAGCTTCTTAGCAAAATATGGGCGGACGAAAGCATGCCCGACGGTTGTTCTTTGCCCAGTCCACAAGAAGGGGGATACTGCAAAATGCACCAACTATCGTGGAATCAGCCTTCTTAATATCGCATATAAGGTCCTTTCAAGTGTATTGTGCGAAAGATTGAAGCCCACCGTGGACCGGCTGATTGGACCTTATCAGTGCGGCTTCAGACCTGGTAAATCTACCATCGACCAGATTTTCACAATGCGCCAAATCTTGGAAAAAACCGGTGAAAAGAGAATCGACACACATCACCTCTTCGTCGACTTTAAAGCCGCCTTCGACAGCACGAAAAGGAGCTGCCTATATGCCGCTATGTCTGAATTTGGTTTCCCCGCAAAACTTATACGGCTGTGCAAAATGACGTTGAGCAACACCATCAGCTCAGCCAGAATTGGGAAGGACCTCTCCGAGCCGTTCGAAACTAAACGAGGTTTCAGACAGGGTGACCCCCTATCGTGCGATTTCTTTAATTTGATGCTGGAGAAAATTATACTAGCTGCAGAACTTAACCGCACTGGAACATTATATTATAAAAGCGTGCAATTACTGGCATATGCTGATGACATTGATATCATCGGCCTAAACACCCACGCTGTTAGTTCTGCTTACTCCAAGCTGGAAAAAGAAGCGGTAAAGATGGGTTTGATGGTGAATGAGGACAAAACGAAGTACCTGCTGTCATCGAGCAAAGAGTCAGCGCATATGCGCCTTGGCAAACACGCTACTGTTGGCAGCCATAATTTCGAAAGAGTAAAAGACTTCGTTTATTTGGGAACCAGCATCAACACTAGCAACAACATCAGCACTGAAATCCAGCGAAGAATCAATCTTGCCAATAAATGCTACTTTGGACTAGGTAGGCAATTGAAAAGTAAAGTCCTCTCTCGGCGAACGAAAATCATACTCTACAAGTCACTTATCGTACCCGTCCTGCTATATGGGGCAGAAGCATGGACCATGACAACAGCAGATGAAGCGGCTTTGGGAGTGTTCGAGAGAAAAGTTCTTCGAAAGATTTATGGACCTCTACGCGTTGGCGATGGCGAGTACCGAAGAAGATTTAATGATGAGCTGTACGAGTTATACGCAGACATCAACATAGTCCAGCGAATTAAAACGCAGCGGCTGCGCTAGGCCATGTTATGCGAATGAAAGATGATGCTCCGGCCAAGAAAGTGTTTCTATCGGAACCCGCCTATGGAAGCAGAGGTAGAGGGCGGCCCCCACTCCGTTGGAAGGACCAGGTGGAAAACGATTTAAACTCCCTTGGTGTGACCAATTGGCGCCGGTTGGCGGAGCAGAGGAGCGACTGGCGCGCCTTGTTGGACGGCCATAACCCTTTAGACGGTTAAGCGCCAATTAAGTAAGTAAGTAAGTAAGTTAAGATGATGCGGGAATAACCAAGTAAGCTCCTTCCAACCTTTGATTCGGGGGATGGTATAATGGTATGAAGATGATAGCGTGCGACAACATCGCGAGCTTGCGATGGCTGGAGGAAGTGGTTCCAAACCTCCAAAGGCAGGGCACGAACGCTCGTTTTGAGATGGTGGATAAAGCGCAAATCCCCAAGGTGCGTGATGAAGTCGGAGGATACACTGCGACTTTTGCAAAATCAGAATCCGAACATACCGACACAGGATTCGAAGGTCCTTACTGTATCTCGGCCTACGGACGAAGGTTAGTTATACATCTTCCAAATAAACAAGCAGGCGGAGGATATATTGTACGCGCAGCTTGGAAAAATGTCCTTAGGTACAGGCAAAATGTATATGCGACTCAGGAAAAGAAGTCGCGGTTATTAAGGTCCTAACACGGTGTACGTCGAAAAGGACCTCAAAAGCCTAAGGAAAAAAAGACAGGTGGAGGTAGCCCACGTCACCCCGAATGTGTTAGAAGGGGACCAACAGCCAGATGGTGCTGTGAGTCGCACAGAGGAACACCCGGCACAACAGGTACAAGAGGGCTAGAGGAGGACGACGACGTCACGATGAAGGTGCTGGAGGGGGACAAGCAGCCCATTGGTACTGCGAGTCATACAGATAAACCTCCAACACAGTAAAGTGGCGTCGAGCGAACCCCTCCTCCTAACGCGCTGATCCAGGAGCCGTGGCTTCCATCGGGAGGAAAGGGTTCTGGACTTAGCGCGCGCGGATTTGGCGTTTACTATGCGCAAACGGAAGGACGGGTGCGAGCTGTAGTAATGGTAAGGAAACAGCTGCATTCATATATGCTGCCTAATTACACTACTGAGGACCTCGTAGTGGTGGTGAAATCGCCGGGCTCAGATGGTACATGTCCGGCCATGCTACAAGTTTCAAGTAGGGCGGTCGTGGGATGGCTTAAAATAATATTCGATGGGTGCATAAACTGAATCATGTACCGCACTCTTGGAGAACTGCTCGTGTAGCTTTCCTACCAAAGGCGGGGAAGATCGGTCACGTGTATCCCAAAGATTATAGACCCATAATTTCTGCTCAAAACCTTTGAGAGGCTGATAGATGTGTACATAAAGTCCAACGTGGATGAAAAGCTGCTCTCCACAACACAACAGGCGTACACCAAAGGCAAGTCAGTAGACACCGCATTGCATAGGGTGGTAATAAGCATAGAAAAAGCCCTGGAATATAAGGAATATGCTCTAGAAGTCTTCTTAAGCATTGCCGGGGCTTTCTAAATGGGCGATTATTGATGGTCTTAATTACGTTAAAGTACATCCAGCCTTACCCAGATGGATCGACTGCATGTTAAACTGCAGTAAGATTACATCGCAATGGGGATTGTACGCGGCCACGAAATTAGTGGACAGGGGCACTCCGGGTGCTATCACCTCTGCTGTGGACGCTGGTCATTAACCAACTGCTTAGGGGATTCTACGAGGGACCAGAAAAACTTACGGTTTACGCAGATGACGTTGCATATGGTCTTGTTTACAAAGAGGTACAAGGTCCCTAATTGGACCAGGCCTAAGTTAGGAGGGGCGACCCTACGGGGAAACCTTGCAAAAAATATCTAGGAATGATCCTAGACAGTAAGCTGTCATGGAAGCTCAACGTGGAGGAGAGGGTGAGGAAGGCTTAAACGGCACTTTATGCATGTAAAAGAATGCAAAAGAACCGGCATATACGATCAGAAGGAACTCGATGACGATGCCTCAAAATAACAACCAAAAGCAATAATTATCATTTCACTGACACAAATTTTATAGTTTTTTCTTCCAGAGTTGGACACAATCTTTTCATAATTTTACTTATCAATTTAAGATTAGAAATTTTTTTCAATATGTATTTTGACTTACCAGCAACAACAGAATCATGTTTAATTGTACGCCGCACAATCATTATAGCATCATGTAACGAAGCTCAGTTTCTTTCAAAAATTGTTCGGCACCGCCACGTAAAATCAATGTATATGTTCTAGCATTAACGCAACCTTTAAATAATTATAAACTATAAAAATGAAGTTAATGTCAAACCCACTATCAAACCTTGGAAAATGTTGAAATGTTCACCACCAACTTGACGTTCTTCAAAGTAATCACATTGACCCAAAACACTTGAATTAATATCATTAGCTGTAGTCATAACAGCTCCACCACAAGCTTTCATTGTACGTTTCAAATCTTCTTCTGGTACACTAACAGAACATTTCACGATCTGCAAAATACTGTGTACCAACATCACCAATTGGTAGTTTAGAAAACACAACATTGGCGCCTTACTTACCTATTTTATTGTACAGGAGACGCCATTCAGCATTAACAATTTTGTGATACTCTTGGACATTGGAGGACATTGCTGTGGCAGAGCATTTTCCCAATAAAGCACTTTGCTGTTCCTTTGATTGGCTCTTCCACATGTACAGCCATGTCATATTTTGGTCATGCATAATTATAATGCTTTACGTATAGCTTTAATGATGATACGTGCATGCACGCCTTCCTCAACATATGGTTTAACTTGTTTTAAGATTTCACCTGCTTAAAGTACTACTGAAGTGGTGCCATCGCCGACCTGATAAGAGAAACATTTTTATTCTACACCAGGCATGCTTAACGAACGAAACGATATCATTTCGTTACGTTACGTTAATTTGGCGTTCTTAACGTTAATAAACGAAACGCAATGACTTCGTTTCGTTTATTAACGTTGATTATCGTAACAAAATGATATCGTTTCGTTCGTTAAGCATGCCTGTTCTACACATTCTAATATAACAAAAAACTTACCTCAGCATTTTGAAATTTGGCAATGTCTACTAGAGTTTTACGGCTGGATTCACAATATCCAATAGTTTCATAATGGTTGCCCCATCATTTGAAATTGTGGCCTTACCACTGGAATCAACAATATGCTTGTCCATACTACGTGAACCCAATTGAATGCGAGGCATTGATGTGGATATGAGTTGAGGTTTACCATGAGAGCTATCGGTACCCAAGCATTTTTTACACAAATACTCATGTACCCAATACAAGTTCAGGACGTTCATATTTATCGACACGCTGTCCGGTATGGCCCAAATGTTGGAAATATGCAGTTGGCACTGTTGAAAAAAAATATGGATCAATGAACACAAGTAAAAGTGAAAGATTTTTTTTACCATCTCTTGTTACTTTACACATTAGACATTGGAAACGACGACCAGGATTCAAGGGGTTGTGTAGCGCAATATATAGCTTCTCCAACCCAATTGTCAACCTCACCTTCGAGTGGCGAATCCCGTTTCACTAACAGACGAGGCTCTGGCGACCCCAAGCTCGTCATGGAACTTGGGGGTGGGGAGGGAGGGATGGCCTGAAGGTTCAATGTGGCCATATAAATCGTTCCCGAGATGGTTGGGCCAGCACCTTAATGGTGCTGTGTTACCGGAGCGTATCGGATCTGTATCCGACAAAGGACCATCACATCGATAACACTCCCCAAAGCCTTCGGGGAGTAACCTAATCGCTACAACAACAACAACGACCAGCATCTACAAGTTGCTATTGATCCTTGCAACGATTAGATCTAATTGCACCCAATTCACCAAAATTTACAATGGGTGGCTCATATTCACCCTCAACCGTTCGTGCCATTGGTGAGGCGGTAAGTGTAATGGACAAAGCTGTTGTTTTTAATAAATCAGCTGTTGCATGTATGCAATACAAAGACGACCTGCAAAGAAGAAAGATCAATGTAATTGCCAAACAAAACATTAATTTCGATTATCGATACCTAACGTAACGTGGCGATGAGTTACCCTGATCTTCTACCACATATTTTGTGGTCACCAATGGTGGTAATAAACCCTGAGCATTAGTAATAAAAGCACCACCAGCGCTATTTTGATTTTCAATGATAACGCTTATCGGATTTGGCATCTGATCGGGATCTAAACGGCGTTGGGCTTGATCATACTGTTGCGGCTGTTGATATTTACCAGTAACAGGTGCAGGTGGTTTCTAAAGAAAATAACACAAAAATAATCAGCAAATTTGTAAATTATTAGTTGTATTAGCATACATTATGACCAGGACGTCCGGACGTGTCCGGGTATTGGGGGTTGACACGGCTTGGGTGGTTGACTGAGCATTGGCGTCTGTCCAGGTTGTGTTGGTGGCATCATAAATGCCATGAATAACAAGTGCCAAGAATATATCCGCGGCATACCTGCCGACCAAAATGATTCAAGAGGTTGTGATTGCCAACCTCACCTACCCGTGGCGAATCCTGTACCTAACAATTTGGTGTGAACAATTGGTGCCAGTTAACCCTCTGAAATAATCGGCGCAATTGTACGCCATTGTGTTGGCATTAATTAGGCAAAATGCAAAAACTTTTCATCCTCCTCGCGTGACCATTCTGTCTTCTTTAAGCTAGGATCAAGCCATTCGTACCAGCGTGCCTTACATTGCTTGGCAGATTTGCGATGCAGCAGTGATACAATACGTGACCACTGGTTTTTGCCATATTTCATTACAGCTGTGAAATTAGACTTTTTGCGGATGATGCATTAATTATGATAAGTGAAAATAATATTAATACTGCACTCGCCAAAATGCAACATGAAATAAATAACTTGTATAAATGGTTGTGTGGTAATAGACTGAAACTAAACATAAATAAAACTAAATATATGATAATAACAAGGAGGAATATCAATGAGGAGGATATAGCCGAGCTAAAAATAAATGATGAAATCATACAAAGAGTTAACAGTATAAAATACTTAGGAATAATAATTGATAATAAACTCAAATTTGAAGATCATATAAATTATACAATTAAAAAAGCTGCTAATAAAATAGGAGTGATGCAGAGAACAACGAAATTCATTCAGAAAAAGTACAAAATAATCTTATATAAATCAGTTATAGAACCGCACTTCGTGTACTGCCCGTCCATTCTATTCATAATATCGGATAAAGAAGTAGACAAGCTCCAAAAGCTTCAAAATAGATGCATGAGATTTATTCTTCAGAAACCTAGAGATACACGAACGGCTGACATGTTGAAGACTTTAGACTGGTTAAGTGTGAAACAAAAGATTTTTTTCCACTCCATGAAATTCATATTTAATATTAAACATGGAAATGTACCTGAGTATTTAAATAAAAATATAGCATTAGTTGAGCAAACTCACAACATAAATACGAGGAGCAAACATAATTTCAAATTGCCGTTTTTTAGAACTGAAATTGATCAACAGAACATTTTCTACAAGGGTCTGAAAAGTTACAATGAACTGCCTATGGATATAAAAAGTTGCAACCAAATAACAGTATTTAAAACAAAATTATATGAATATTGTAAAACCTTAGCTATAAGATAAAAAACTGTAATATTTTCAAATTTACGAATTAGGCTTCTGGCCGTAATAAATAAATAATCTAATCTAATCTAATCTACTTTGAGGATTTCATCCTGAAAGTTATCAATTTAGTTAATAAACGGCCAAGAGTAACCAGTCGCGTCAAATGCTTACCTCAGTGTTTCTCCACACACCACCTTTTATCATTATTCGCGGCATGGTGCTATATAATTGTGAATTCTTTCGATGAGCACAAAAATCAAATCAAAAATTTTTGTCGAAATAAACAGCAAAAATCATTGTATATTAAAGACTTTGGGAAAATTTTAGAATAGCACCCCCGAGTTCGGGGTAAAACTTGGTATCAAATGAAAGAGGGAGTTCTCCCGAGCACAAATATATATATTTTAAAGTGCGCAAACTTATAATTTAAAAGTTATTAGTTGTTAAAGTTTGCAAATTTAACAAATTTCTATAGAACTTTAAATTACAATTTACACATCTTTCAAAACCTTAATCCACATACATATCTATATAAATTGGCAACGATAAACTTAAATTGCATTTTAGTATATTTCACATTTCATTTTTGCATTGTTTTCACTTATTATAAATGTTTTTATTAAATCAATCGCGCTTTTGTAGCAACATGCACATATATATATATATATACATACCCTGCAAAAATCGTGTGACCAAAAACGCACACAGCCACACGAATTTTTGACAGGGGTGACGATTTGGAATGAAAAATTGTGCAAATGAAATAGCATGCTGACAAATTTTGCTTTCCCACAATATATCGTGCTCTCTCGCACCTATTATTTTCTTAGGGATAGCAAAATACGTCATTTTTGCGTGCAAAAAATCCGCCATTTCTAATTCTGCAGAAAAGTGGAAAATTTTTTCAATTTGTGTGATTTACATTTTGCAGAAATTAATATACGGATTCTTTAATATTTTTTGGTCTACTAAAGTGTGTTTTAGCAAAAAAAACTCATATCAATGTGTGCATGTTTATAAAGAAAGAAAGTGAAATATGTAATTGCATAGTATAAATAATCGTGAGCAATTTTAATGCAGAATAGCAAATTTTGATTTCCACATACATACAAGAAAAAAATTCTTATTACCATTAAGATTTATTATCCAAAATTGAAAAAAAAAAGATTAGAAAATTCGGTGTAAAAAAACGGCAATGTGTGCAATAAAATATCCTCTCTTGTTGAGATACCCCTCCATGGTCTCCATTAATTATTGTGACGGAGTTGTGTTTGCAGCAGCAAAGTGAACCCAAACAGTGTAGGTCGTGGTGGTTGTTGTTCGTGATCCGCATCAACTGGACCAGGTGGGGCAATGACGCCACATCCAGTTATACCAAGGTATATACAACAACAGCAACCGGGTAATGCAAGGCCAAGATAGCAGCAGCAACAACCTCCCAAGGCTGGCTATCATCGTTGATTTATAAAAAAACAGTGTTGTGCATCTGTAATGTTTAAATATTTCCTCTGTTGAAACAGTTTCCACGATTCACTGTTCAACGAAAGCAGCAGCCAGCGTATGCCACCACCGAACAGCTGATAACAAAAACTTGTATGCACAGCAGTTTAAAGCCAAAATGGAAGTTGAGGAAATATCTGAAAATAAGGTAAATATATGTTTCGCGTTATTAACAAAATCGCCCTAAATTTTATGAATTAACAGATCGCTACGAACGACAAAGCACCCGAACGTGTGATCAAAGAAAGCACTACAGAAATTATTGCCGGCGGGGCCGTATTCTACAATCCAGTACAAGAATTTAATCGTGATTTAAGTATTTCAGTACTTAATGTATACACAAAGCGGTTGATAAGAGAGCGGGAAGCGGCGGCGCATAAAAATCCACAAAATACAAAGGAAAGCAAGCAATGCTAATGACAAGAAACCATACACGGCTGGTGGTGTAAAATACGACGGTGGACTGCGAATATTGGAAGCGCTTGCTGCAACAGGTTTACGTAGCATAAGTTATGGAAAAGAATCCATTATCGTAAATATGCGACACAATGGAGTGGAACATTTAATTGTGCCAAGCGAAGGGGATGCAATGTTGGTTTGATATACGAATCAATAGCTAGTGATTTAACTGTAATAATCAATAATAAAATTCGCAATAGGACTCTCATGTACCTTTCAACTTCATATGAGAAGCGTTTCGATGTTATAGACCTAGATCCTTATGGTTGTCCGAATCGCTTTCTGGATGGCGCTATACAATCACTGACGAGTGGGGGTTCATTACTTGTAAATGCGAATGATATGGCTGTGCTGGCAGGCAATACGCCTGAAGCCTGCAATGCCAAATATAGTTCTGTGCCTTTGCGTATGAAATGCTGCCATGATATGGGATTGCGTATACTATTGCATTGCATTGAAACGCACTCTAATCGTTATGGAAAATATATTGAGCCACTTTTGAGCATTTCTGCCAATTTTTATATACCCGTATTTGTGCGTATGCATAGTAGTCAAGCGAAGTGTAAATATAGCATGAGGTTGGTATACAGCATTTTGGCCTTTTACCACAATCCATTACTTACCATATCTTTATATTATGAACACAGCAAACAATGAATGGTATTTCAATGCACTGGTTGTGATACCTATACGCTACAGCCTATGGGTATTGTAAAAAGCAAGATCTCAGATAAAGGCAATGCGGAAGTAAAATTCGGTATACCAACTGGACCAAATGTTAATACAAATTGTGCGTATTGCGGTGATAAACATCATGTAAGTTTCAACTATCCCACTTAAGTATTTAATCTCGAATAAATCAAATTATTTCCTTCTTACTTAATTGGTGCTTAACCGTTTAAACGGTTATGTCCGTTCAAAAAGGCGCGTCAGTCGCTTTTTCAGAGGGTTAACTGGCACCAATTGTTCACACCAAATTGTTTCTTATATTCCCAAATATAGATGGGCGGTCCACTTTGGTCGCATCCCATACATGATCCAACGTTTGTTGAAGAATTGCTACAAATCATAGAAGAAAAACCGCTAAGTGATTTGGACACACAACGTCGTTTAAAAGGTGTGTTATCGGCGGTATGCCTGAACTTGTATTGGGTACATGAGTTTTTATGTAAAAAATATTCATCATATCCAACATCAATACCTCGCATTCAATTGTGGACGCTGTGCGCACTATATTGGGTTCATGTAATATGGACAAGCATATTCTTGATTCCAGTGGCAAGGCCACAATTTCAAATGATGGGGCAACCATTAAGAAACTATTGGATAAAATAATAACACAACGTAGCGTGCTCAAGTGGTATAAGCTTATTTATTTATTTTTATTTATTTATTTATTATTACGGTCTTTAAGACCTAGTTTAGGTTAAAATAAGAAATTAACATAACTACTCATGTCACATTTAGTGACGTACAATATAAAAACAATTTTTCTTTGAACTTACTAATATTTTCACAGTCTTTCAAATCAGAAGGTAACTCATTATACATTTTATACCCTAAATATTCAAGAGACCTTTTGGCGAACTCAGTTCTTATTCTAGGCAGTCTTATATTATTGCAATTTCTTGTTCCATAATTGTGGATTTCATGATTATAATGTATTTTACTACTCAGGTAATTCGGTAACATTCCTAACCTAAGTTGGTGTATAAATTTCAATGTGAAATAACTAACTGACTGTTTAATACTAAGCCAGTTTAATCTATTGAGCATTACAATTTTTGGCGTTCTGGAAAAGATATTTCGTAACGAAAACCCTGGAAGATTACCGCGCCTTGTCTGCTGTGGTTCAACAAAATATAACTTGGATGTTTGTTGCTCTTTTTCAATTTTCCTGAATACAAATGTCTGGATTGGAAAAATTTCAAGCAAATAAAGCTTGACGTGCAAAAGTCAAGAAATTACTTGTCATGCAACGGTAAATGCTTATAAATGTATCATTAAAATTGCATGCTTGTTTATGATGAGCCATTCGAGTGAGCATGGAGATGGATGTTTTAAATACTGTAGAGTAAATTGGCTTAATATATAAGAATTTGAAATTTTTCCAAACCTTTGACTAAAAAGTAGCTACTAGCTTGTAGAACTTTATTACTTTACTTTTAAAAAGATAAATCACTTTAGCATGGGTAATATATACCTATTATTAAAAATTAATACAAACAATATCTTCAACATTTTTTTCTCGATTCACGAACACATTTAGAAAGGCTACAACGCCTGCTAAAGAGCCGGTATCTTGCCAACGCTTTAGCTTGGATTTAGAGGAGGATCTACAAACTTTGCTAGAAGCACGCGCAGCTCCTCGTGTAGCGAATGTGGATCAACACGAGAGTAACGTTGCTGTTAGCGGAAATGCAATGAACAAAATATTTGAAATGGAGGATGAAAATAAATCCAACAATGCAAACACTATAAAGAGGATTCCTTATAATAATAAACGTACGTCTGATGAAAGTTTTATGGCTTTGGAAAAAATGTGTGATAAAACAGCATCCGATCCTGACAGCACACTATTTAAGTACATACATAGCGAGAACAAGGATATGGTTAAAGAAGATGCTAAAAAGCGCAGCGCCGATGGAAATTCGGTAATAATGATTTCAGGATGATTGGCATATTGGAGCAAATAACTATTGCTTGGCTACTGACTGCAGCCGCCGCCTTGTGGTTTATCAGGTAATCATGAATACGCACATTTTAAATATTTAAAAATAAGCTGTATGAACTAATACCATTTGTCTCTGTGTAGATCCTATATGCAAGGTGGGAAGTATCGAAAGAGTACGACGGCGTTAGGGAAAGTTGTTCTTATTACTAGAGCAAATACCATCATATGAAAGGAGACAGCCGGGGAACTAGCTAAACGTGGAGCCACAATTTATATGGCGTGTCGTGACATGGAAAAATGTGAAAAGGTATCAACAAAAATAAACCAGATAATAATTGTTATACAATTTTTGGTAATTCTTTACTTTAGCTCACAACTGTCAAAAATATTGGGAGAAGGTTCAAAAGACGCGTTTTGATCCCTGGACCACGAATCCGAGAGTGGAAATTAAGAATTTAATTTCTGTCACAAGATATTTTTTAAAAAAACCGCAAAATGGCCACGGAGCGCTCCGAAACCGGAGGTGGGATCCATAGTATTTTTGTGCAGAACAGCTTTCTGCATTGGGGGCCTTCGGCCGCGCTTATAAAAAATTACCCTGGGTGGGTCCAACACCGGTTTGGAGACCCAAACTATATCCGCGCAAAACACTTTTACCCACAGTTTTTCTTGTGGGTACCACAAAATCATCAAAATTACAATATCCACATGAAAATTTTTAATTTTGTTTGCAAATATCTCCGAAACGAAATAAAATTTCCAATTTCCGCTTTCAGATTCGTGATCCTGGGTCCAAAGCGCGTCTTTTGACACCTCTCCCGATATTTTTAGACGAGTTTTAGCAGTTGTGAGCTAAAGTAAAGAATTACCCAAATTTTTTATTATGATGTCATGGATGATGTCATACTGCCGACGTCGGAGTTAAAGCTGCTGCAAACCTTTGGGGTGTCTTTACCGTTAATACAACAACAACCTCAAATAAAGCCGTAACATCCGTGATCGTTGGACTTTTACGTAAAAATATGGGTTCGCATAATAACATATCGCTCATTTACTTCAATGGTGTCATAACTCCAAAAACACAATTTTCCAGGAGAGCCATTCAAAGATTTTAACTGCCATATGTTGCCCATATAAAGGCTTATTTTCATTGTGCTATAGTGGTAAAGTTTTAACTGATCACAAAGATTTTTTTATACAACATAGATTATGATATTGGGTACGTTTATATGTTATTAACTCAAAAGTCATGTTTTTTGAGTTATGACACTATTGAAATAAATGAGCTATATGTACGTGCTCCTACTACTTTGTTCGTGTTCGGCACGATGTGAACGTGTGATTGAAGGTAATTTTCCTTATCGTATTCTATCGGTGACTATTCGGCCCCTTAACGCATGACACATATCAGGACTTAACAAAAATATTCTTACCTTTTTCCTCTCCATTTTCTTAACTTTTTAAATGAATAGATTTCTTAACTCATGTAAGAAGGCCTTCAAATCAGGCATTTGCACTCCTTATCATATTAGACTAACAAAGTTGCTCTTGCCTCTGAAGAAAGAAGACTTGAGGCTCATGAGGCGAGTGTTTACGAGGACATTCCCTCCGGGGGTTTCATGCTTAGTGCATGCGTTCGTTTCTTGCGCGCGCGTAGCTAAGGCTCCGTTCCCTCGAGGAAGCATAGTTATCAGACTTAGAGGCAGGATTTTAGTTGTTACCTTGAAAACTTCTAGTATTTGCCAATCGGGCTTTTCCGTTTGGTCATCACACCGATTCTGGTAACATTGCGGACACATACACCCTATATGAAGTGCTTTGACCGGCCAGCTCAAGTAAACCGTTTACATTAAGGCTCGTCAAGAACTAATTAAAATTATGTAGAAAAGTAATTCATCTGAAATGAAATGTACAAATGAAGCTCATGTTCGGTTACACCCGAACTTAGACACCCTTACTTGTTCTACCTGTTTCAGAAGTTATTTTATTCATGACTTACATTATTGGGCGCTAAAGTAAAGAATTACCTTTATATTTTAATTGCCTGATTAAGAGAATGCGAGAGGTACACATGATCTACCAGCAGGAAAGGCGCGGATCCAAGCACGGGGCTGTAAAGTGTCGAAGATTATGTGTAGGTCTTACAACCTTAGACAAACAAAGTTACTTATATCATTAAAAAGGGAGGCCTGTAGACTCATGACTGGTATTCTGACTGGTCACTGCTTTCTGGCGTCACATGCCTTTAAATTAGGCTTGGTCAGTGCTAGCAGATTTTGTATGTCGGGGTTGATTCTGGATAGGTAAGAGTTTAACCTGTTACAGTATCCAGAACGAAGTTGAGCTAGAGTGACTCGCTTTTCTCTGGGGAGTATGTGTTCCTCTTCCGCGAGGTTTGGATACTTTTCTTTGAGTACTGGATTCACCGGGCAATTCCTAGCATAAAGGTCCGACGCTTGTTTATGGAGTTCACCAAGGACCTGCTTGTGTTTTTTCGCTGCATACGGCTGGGTTCTCAGGAGCCGTATTTCCTCAAAATGCTTACGGAGATGGCTCCTTAGGCCCCTAGGCGGTGCTGATTGACCAATCAGATGTCTGTTGGGATGCTCAGGTTTCTGGGTACAGGAACTGTTTGGTCAGCATCTCATTTCTCTCCCTGACGGGGAGTATTCTCGCCTCATTATGCAGATGGTGTTCTACGGACATAAGAAGACAGCCCATGGCAATTCTGAGTGCAGTATTTTGGCAGGCCTGTAGCTTCTTCCAGTGGCTTGGCGACCATATGGGTGACGCATAGCACTTAATCGGCTGGCTAATTGCTTTGTGTGAAGTCATGAGCGTTTCTTTATCCTTTCCCCAGGTACTGCCAGCGAGGGATTTGAGGATTTTGGTACGGCTCTGAATTCTCGGAACAATTGCGGCTGCGTGCTCACCAAAATGTAGGTCCTGATGAAAGTCACACCCAAAATTTTAAGGTGTAAGACAGTCGGTAGGGTAATGTCATATGGTCGACATTTGGCGCGGCCATGTTTTAAATAAGATCACCGATGATTTGGTTGGTTACAATATCAGGTTTCGCGAGGCGACAAAAATGGAGAGATTGGGGAGATAGCTGTTTATTTTATTACAAAGCTCATCGGTGTAGGAAACAATAGCATAGGCGTAGAAGCAATAGTGACTCCTGGTGGTAAAGGTAGCTATTGATATGTAGAAGTTAAGCAGAAGTTTGAATATGAGTTTTTTTAAGTTATTGCAAAAAAAGCGTTGAGGATTTTTATTATCTTACCAGGTACCTTCGTACATGTTTCTAAGAATGAAGAATAAAGCCTATTCAAACTCAATTTTGACCAGGACAAAGCCGCTGAGACTTCGCTATACTTTAACATACAATACATTACCCCATTTTAGCACAACTATCATTTTTTGATTTTATTAAATTTTAATAAATGTTTCTTCCTCTACAGTTCCATTTCGGTATTGGATGGTAAATATGGCTTTCGCATTTTCTCCATCAATAATTGTGACGAGGTGGAACAAATCTATGCGCGTAAATCGCAACATATTATCTTGGTCGAGCGTTTCTTCAATAGCTCTCTACTGGTGATGGAACAGCAGAGAAACCTAACTGTTTACAAATGTTACACTTCAAAAAGAATCAAAATATCTGTCATTGCGTCTACGGCTCAATTCCCCACAGTATATGAATGAATCGAACGCACCTAATTGTCTGCCTAACTGATAGTATACATATTCATCAAATCGAAAATATTGAACCAAACGAACTGGGTCTGAATACTGAAACAGTACACATATTCAAAATCGATGAGAACGCTGTGATGATGGTATAGGGTGAGTTGTTGAATAACATACGAAAACCACTTTAACCCATCTATATATTTGCATTACAGCTAAAGCTTTACAAACAGCAAAAATTGCTTGCGCCAAGCAATTGGAAAAAGCAGTGAAGCATTCATCACACTGTACGGATGGTGCAAAGTTAGAATCTGCTGTTGTAACTGCTGCCACCGACACAACGGTCATTCTACTTCGCCGAGTAGCGGCTCGTCCGACTATCTATCGAAGACAGTATAATCATATCTTTTGCCAACACAGGTTAGCGATGTGCTTGCACAGGAAAAGATTTCAATTGGAAAACGAAACCCAATTAAGCGAGTTTATGTTATTATTAAAGTACGTACTTCTTTTTTATATGAACTGTATTAATTTAAGTTACAATTTCATGTACATATACAATAAAGTATGTCGTGTTACGATTGCTGTTGGAATTAGATTTGAAACCAATCAATATTTCTGCTAAGGGTTGCAGAATTATTGCTGGAATGATTAGATTTAGAACAATAATAAGTCTTACTCAATTACTAGTCCTACATTTTTAAATTCATATTTTTTTTTACTTTATTACTTTCAAATTCAATTACGACAGCAATCGGTTTCCACGACACCTTTGAATATTCTTGATCAGAAAAAAAAGTGTAAATCTAATCTGAATTTCTAATTAGCTTTAAGTTTTAGATTTAAATTGATTCAAATAATTATAGTTTTTTCTAAAGCTTAAAATTATTTTCTGTTCGCTTGGAAAAGATTTCAATTGGAAAACGAAAACCAATTAAGAGAGTTTATTTATTATTAAAATACTTACTTTTCTTTATTTGAACTGTATTAATTTAAGTTACAATTTCATGTACATATATAATAAAGTATGTCGTGTTACGATTGCTGTTGGAATTAGATTTGAAACCAATCAATATTTCTGCTAAGGGTTGCAGAATTATTGCTGGAATGATTAGATTTAGAACAATAATAAGTCTTACTCAATTACCAGTCCTACATTTTTAAATTCATATTTTACTTTACTTTATTACTTTCAAATTCAATTACGACAGCAATCGGTTTCCGCGACACCTTTGAATATTCTTGATCAGAAAAAAAAGAGTAAATCTAATCTGAATTTCTAATTAGCTTTAAGTTGTAGATTTAAATTGATTCAAATAATTGGAGTTTTTTCTAAAGCTTAAAATTATTTTCTGTTCGCTTGGAAAAGATTTCAATTGGAAAACGAAAACCAATTAAGCGAGTTTATTTATTATTATAATACTTACTTTTCTTTATTTGAACTGTATTAATTTAAGTTACAATTTCATGTACATATAAATAAATAAATAAATAAATAAAGTATGTCGTGGTACGATTGCTGTTGGAATTAGATTTGAAACCAATCAATACTTCTGCTAAGCGTTGCAGAATTATTGCTGGAATGGTTAGATTTAGAACAATAATAAGTCTGACTCAATTACTAGTCGTACATTTTTAAGTTCACCAATTACGACAGCAATCTGATTCCACGACACCTTGAATATTCTTGATCAGAAAAAAAAAGAGTAAACCTAATCTGAATTTCTACTAAGCTTTAAGTTGTAGATTATTCAAATAATTGGAGTTTTTTCTAAAGCTTAAAATTATTTTCTGCTCCCTTAGAAAAGATTTCAATTAAGCGAGTTTATTTATTATTAAAGTACTTACTTCTTTTTTATATGAACTGTATTAATATAAGTTCCAATTTCATGTACATATAATAAAAATAATAAATATTGAAAATTCAATTTTTTTGGTTCATATTTTAATCATATGGCTGCTCCAGGTAAAGTAAATCTGCAGGTAAAATTCACGTTATATGGCGGTTATATAAATGGTAAAACCGCAGTAAAATTGATTGTCAAATGGCTCGAAAATGTAGAGTGAAATGACGGAAAAATGACCGCCATTTGACGAGCATTGTGACGTGTGTGAACAGCACAGTACTATGCTCACATCCTATAGGTGGGAGCGGAATGCATGATCACATTAATAGGAACGAAACGGAAAATTTGGTCACAAAACCTAATCGCCCCATGCAAAAATGACTATGAATATAACCGCTGCAGAAAGTCACAATGACCGTAAAATGACTAGTAAAATGACGTGGAGCGTTTTTGCAGGGTATATTTTATTGATGACATTACAAAGCTGTGCTGCCACATATATATACGTATACACATATAAAATTTGTATAGAAATTTGCAAACTTTAACACCAAATTACTTTTAAATTATAAGTCTGCGAGCTTTAAAATATATATATATGTGATCTGGAGAACTCCCTGTTAATTTTAAATATTTCCGGAGATATTCCATTTAAAACTCTCAAAATTGAAAAAATTTTCGACCACCAAATGTTTTGCTGTCTCTGCTGAATTAGAAATGGCGAATTTTTTTGCACGCAAAAATTACGTATTTTGCTATCCCTATAAAAATAATAGGTGCGAGAGAGCACGATACATTGTGGGAAAGCTAAATTTGTCAACATGCTATTTCATTTGAAGAATTTTTCATTCCAAATCGTCACCCCTGTCAAAAATTCGTGTGTTTGTGTGCGTTTTTGGTCACACGATTTTTGCAGGGAAACTACCACAAACTTAAGGACACTTACTTAAGGGCCAATTAATGGTGTCTTATCCATAACCAGATAAAACAGCTGATCGAACCACATTATGGAAATCAATGTAATCGATTAATGGTGACATACCATAACGCTAAAGCCATAACCATACCATAGCCAGCCAATTGGTTTTTGGTTTCTCGCCATATCCACAACCTAAAAATATTTGAGTTGGTGAATTTATTAACTTTTTGTATATTTTATTTATTGTTTTGGATACGTTTTGACTAAGAGACTTAATGTTTGTGGAATATGTTTGTATTTTTTTGCGTTTTCCTCGTTTTTATGAAAATGTCAGTTGTTTAAGGTTGCCACCATTAATCGATACAATGGGGATGGTTATGGATATGGGTATAGTTACGACTATAGCGTTAGGGTTAAGGAAGTTTAATTGGCCTTCTACCTAGGTAATTCTATACGACAGCATGACACTCTCAATACATGTTCAAAAATGCCCATCAATGAGGTAGCACCAAAAGTAAATCCGTGCAAAATCCCTTTGGACACAACATTTTTCATGTGTACAACAACGTTACAACAACTACATGAAAAGTTTTAATTTATTTTGCAAATATCTCTTCACAGACGCAAAATGTTTATGAACCTCATTTTTTAAATCACAATAGCTGTGAAATAGTAGGTGGAATTAATGGCATATGTGAACTAGCGACTAATTGTACTTGTTTTACTCATAACTTACTGTAATTTTTAGAAATAATTTGACAGTTGCATAAATATCGCTTTAGTGGAAATGTAAGCAACACACAATACGGACCCATTTCAAAGTTCAAAGTTGATTGAATAACCGTGAATAACCGAATAGTAAGTTTAAATATAATTTAACCGGGTGTAATTGATTCATCGCATTTAAAATTGAATCTTAATAATGAATTCTTCGTTCAATTTATGCATTTTCTCACAAATTTTTGAAACGAATATACGACGGTTCGAATTAAAGCTGGAGACATTGGTGCTTTATCGGTAACCGTATCGGTAACCTTATAACAGCTGATTCGACCAACCTTATGAGAATCAATGCAATCGATTATTGGTGCCGCTAAGGTCGTAACCGTATCGTAGCCAACCACCCTACAAGAAACGCTGATAGTTTTACTAATACACTCACAATTGTAATTGACAATGCTGATCCTGCGATGACGTAAACATTGATACTCAAATTTATGTATGTTCCTTTGATCGCTCACGCATGTCCGCATGTTCCCAACGACAGCCTATAATCATGAAAAAGGACTCAAACTGGGAAAGCTTCGGACACCTGGTACAGAACAAAAGAACATACAGCAGATACCATTATGCATGTGAGACAGATACATAATTCTCAACGGAATTTTATGTATGCGAGAACAGTTTATCCGATTTAATCATGTTGTCACTACTGACTGTCATATGACAATCAAATGATTATCACGGTTGTTTTATTATTTTTTAAATTCCGCCATTTTCAACCGACGAAAACCATATAAAAAATAAGTTTAAAAAGTGAAAAAGAGAGCATTTCAAAGCTCCATGCTAAAAGAAAAAAAATCGAAAATAATAAATTATGAAGTCGAATTTTTATAAAACTATTTTAAACAAATAAGAAACGCGTATGCTTTTATCGCGTACAAAATTAAAAACGTAATGAAATAAAGTAAATAAAAAGCAAAAAGCATTGTTTCATTTTTGGCGGAATATAACAATTGTCATTTATGATAGTATAACAGTCAAACCTGATATCTACAGTAAACTATCATTTATGACATTTTTTGATAGTTAGAGTGTCAGCAATGATCCAGGAAAAGGATTGAGAGTGAGCAGTACGGCTATATACTTAATCAGTAGGCGATGTTGGTGTATAAGAAGGAGACAAAAACTCACACGTACACAGTTGTTTACATCACATTTGCGCAAGTCCCCTTAAGTTTGTGATAGAAAGTTTGTATGAGGCGCTGATCGTTAGGTTGACATTGCTGACAATCAGATGATAGTCATATGATAGTCAGTATTCTTGTAGGGCAATTGGGTTTTGGTTTCCGTCGTAACGATAAACAGCTGATTACGTTAGGGATACGGATACAGCGATACGACATACGGCACCAATGACTCCAGCTTAATGCCGGTTTCTCAGTGCGCGTCTAAACTCCAGTTAAAGCAAATATTATCGAAAATAAAGATGTTGCAGAGACGAAAAATCGTGTGAAGCAAGCTTCACAAAACTTCTAGTACGTCACATTCACCACTTACCACAGCAGAATTTGTTAACTACCACTGTCTGTATTTGTTATTTAATAATTATTTGTACACTTTTAATTCAGGTAATGTGTTCAGAACTTACATTTTTACGCTCTAAAACTACAATCAGTGTATTTCTGTGCTTAAATTATGTTAAAAATTGTGTTAAAAGTTTTTGGTGTGGTGAAAGTGACCTACTAGAATTTTGTTATGCTCCGCTGCTTTCCACCGAAGTTTGCGCCTGAAACATCTTTATTTTCGATAATCTTTGGTTAAAGTTGACTAGAGTTTAACCTTGCCACTTTGTTCAATAACATGCAATTTTGTTAGTTATCTAAAGCCCCCATTACTGATACTTAGCATAGACTTGATTTGACTTGGCGTAAACTTGGCAACTTAGCCACGATTATACTCCACTTGGCGCATAAAATCTGGCATCATAATCAGCGTTGAAATTAATTTTTAAATAAATGTCAATTTGTACGACAAAATGTCAAAATGAAATGGAAACAAACAAATGGCATCTCAAAATGTAAACGTCACTTAGAACTTACATAGAAAATCAAAATTCAACAGACTTCTAAGTCAAGTTAAGTTTTGAGTAATCAGTAACATGCAATGTTCATTTAACAGAACTGTATGTGACAGTTCGCAAGCCAAGTCAAGTCTATGCTAAGTATCAGTAATGGAGTCTTAACTGCTGCGGGTGCCATAAGTTGCCCACTCGGTGTTCCTTTCTATATTTTTAAGTGGTTGAGCATACGCGGGCATGAATAAAAGATATTTGGGGGAAATAGTCTTCTAGTTACTTTAATTAAGGTGATTTATTAAGAAAGACGTAACAAGGTTAATTATGTTAATTTCTATGAAAAAAGGCAAGTCTCTACATGCGCGACAGTTCCAGAAGTCCCGTGACGCGCCGAATAATCGATGACGATGCCAGATCGATATTTATTACGTTCCATTGGTGCGTGAACCAGATACGGATAGAAATGTAACATGCAAATGCAACAACTTTGTGATCCTCATATTTATCTGGTTCAATTTCTGATCCGTATAGCAGTTCTGTTCGTTTCGTTTTCCGTAGTCGATTTTTTGATAGCTAACCACTTTTGAGTTGGTAGCACTCATGGCTCAACTATATGGTTGGCTCATCTCTACAGCAACAACATACCTTTGTTCACATTGCCAAAATCAGCTTGTTGGTGTTAGGCGAATGGAATGGAATGAAAACATAAAACTTAGCAGCATTTGTTAGTAAGAAAATGTTGTAAATTCGTTGGTTTCATTTTAAGCTTGCCATCTCCTTCTAACAATCCCTACTCCAGTGAAATGAAAAAAATAAAATCAGCTGGTGAGATGAGCCAACCATATAGTTGAGCCATTGTAGCACTGAATACGTGTACATTTGTGTATACATAAAAGATTTCGCCATATTTAAAAGCAAAAACATTGAAAAAGTAAACAACTTGAAGATGATGTAAGGAAAATAAGGTAATAGTGCAGTTTACGATACCCACCGAAATTTGGGCCAAAATTTTCGAGTGAGGTATCAAAAAACGCGTATTCACGTCTAGATCAAGAATACGAAAGCGGAAGTTAACTTTTTTACCCGTTCAAAAGATATTAACGAAAAACCGAAAAAAGACCCGCGGTCCCTCCGAAACCGGGAGTGGGATCCATAGTATTTTTGCGCAGAACACCTTTCTGCGTTGGCGGCCTTCGGCCGCGCTTATAAAAAATAACCCTGGGCTACGCCATGCCAAGTCCGGGTGTGTGGTATAACCGTGCCTACCACCACGGTGATGCACAATTTTTTTTTGTGGGTACAAACACAACAACAACCACATGCAAATCGCCATTTTCAACTGCAAATATCTTTTCCGCCTTCGGATTATTATTCTCGAGATTAATACGCGTATTTTGATACCTCACTAGAAAATCTTAGCCCAACTTTAGGGTGGGTACCGTAAACTGCACTTCTACCGAAAATAAATAGTTTGCTTACGTGCGAAACTATTTAAATATTAATAATTCTATCAGTATCTTAAAATGTTGTGTACGTTTCTTCTTATTTTCAACAAAACAGATGTTTTATGTTAGTGCTGCCAGCTCTCATAAAGTTGATCCAGATAGTTCCAATGAGATTTGAGCCAGAGCTCGATAAACCAATGGAACGGCCCTATTACATACCAAATGTGCTGTTCCCACAGATATATAAAAACGGCCTTTTTCAGAACGTTAAATTTGTTATCGGAGTACTATGTTACCGAAAATTGCTACCAGTTCATGTAACCGCAATTATGGCCTACTCGACTATACCGTCAAAACCAAAGGGAATATATTGAAAATGTGAACTAAATTGTATGATAACAAGTAAAGGGGTCTATTATATACTCAGCGTGAGCTTCAGTTGTACATTTCCTTTCAGATAAATTACTTTTCTACATAACACGTGGCATCGCCCGTTAAAAAAAAAAATGTTTCCCCATTTCTTTCTACAATAAAACTTGAAAAGTGAAATATCATTAATTCAAAACCATTTTTTGCTAAGTTATAGCTTATTATTCTAGTCTACGACCATTTTAAACTTCTTTTATATCTAAGTTGCCGTGGTCTTTAACAGATTCCGTCTATTATTACTAGAAATATTTTCTGCTATAAGGAAAATATAAGTACACAATTTCATTACGATATGTTAATTTTTCTTCAAGTTATGGCTCCCGAAACGTAGAAAATTTCTTAGTTATAAAAGGGACGGTGCCACGCCCATTAAAAAAAATTTTAGTGTTTTCCAATTTAATGTTATAATTCAATTTATAAAGTAAAATTCTATTGACACAAAGCTCTTTTTCGCTAAGATATAGCTTATTATTTTCGTCTACGACCCTTTTAAAAATCTTTTATATAAAAATGGGCGTGGTCTTTAACCGATCTCGTCCATTTTCTCTACAAATATTTCCTGCTATAGGGAAAATTTGTGTACCCAATTTTATTACGATCCGTTAATTTTTCTACGAGTTATGGCTTCCGAAACATAGAAAATTGCTTAGTCATAAAAGGGGCGGAGCCTCGCCAATTTTTTAAATTTAAAGTTTTCCTATTTACTGTTATAAATCCACTTTGGAAATGAAATACCATTGATATAAAGATCTTTTTTGCAAAGACGTAGCTTATTTTATTCGTCCACGACTCTTTTCAAAATCTTTTATATAAAAGTGGGTGCGGTCCTTAACCGATTTCGTTATTTTGTCTTCAAAGCATTCCTTATAGTAAAGGCAGCTTCCCTGCCGAATTTTGTTACTATAGGTTTAACGGTTTTTGATTTATGATTAATAATATTTGTAAAATTGAATTTATCACAAGTGGGCGGTTCCACGCCATTTTAAAATTTTGTTTCAAATTTTTATCAAGAGTCTCAATATCAGTCCACATATTAAATTTAAACATTCTAGGTGTATTATTTACTAAATAATCAGGTTTTTGTGTTTTCCAAAATGTTATATATATAAAAAGTGGGCGTGGTTATCATCCGATTTCGCTCATTTTCAATACCAATATATTGTGGGTCCAGATAAACTCGTGTACCAAATTTGGTAAAGATATCTCAATATTTGCTCAAGTTATCGTGTTAACGGACGGTCGGGCATGGCTCAATCAAATTTTTTTCGATACTGATGATTTTGATATATGTACGTCTATATCTATCTCGATTTCTCTACACCTGTACAACCAACGGTTATCCAAGCAGAGTTAAAATACTCTGTGTGCAAAGCAAATACGTGCAATTTCGATTTTGAATATGCGTTTGGCTTAAATGCTCCTATAATTGCGTCACTTTTCTGGCCACTCTCTTGACGGTCAGCCATAAGTTGCTAATGAATATCAACCAGAAAATAGACTCACACAAAAGATCCCTTATGTTTTACAAATTCTTCCTTGGGAGCGTACCTAAATCTTACATTGAATTCCGTCATAAGCAAGGCATGAGCTAGCAGATTTAAAAAAAAAGGACTATATTCGTTATCTAGCTAGTAATTTGCTGTCATAATATACGCTGACGAAACCACTGTTGATAAACCGTTTTAGCGTTACCTTGCTGAACGCACTTCTCACTATTTCCGGTATTTCTTTCGTACATTAACTGAACGGAATAGTCGTGTTGGAGCTCTTTAGGTGCCAAATACAACGAATTGGAAACAAATATCTCATTAGCCGTGTCTTTTTATACACGCGTATACGTTTACGTTTGCGCGTGAAAAAAAACGCCTATCCTCGCTTAGATAATGCCTAGGAGACCCATCTAGCGGCAGTGGTTAAATAACTAGCTACAGCCACAGGGTGTACCGAAAAGCGGAACACAACCCTATGATGGCCATATGGTATAACATATAGCTAAATCAGTTGCGATGAATTGTGGACACACATAGAATACATAGAATTAGTGTAGAGGGTGAAACGAAAACACACATTTCAGTCACATCTGAGTATAATGCGTATTGAAATTTAGTAGTACACATTTTATGCGCAGCAATTTCAGAGGTGTATTTAAAGCTTGACGCTTAGCAGTCCATATAAAGTTTAAGCGTATAGACGTCTACGTGTAAAAAAAAAGCGGCTATTATAACGTAATTCGATAAGCAACAACCAACAGAACTGGAATTACCTCAACAAAATGTATTCTCTATATGTTTTAACACTCTGGCAACCTTAGCATAATTCTTGTTTTCGGTTGTCATCGACAACAGTGGAGAGTTTGTAGAGTACTCAAAAATAAATTGTTTCGTTCTCACATTGGGCAGTGGAAATCCTCCTACAAATTTTTTTAATTTTCAATAAGAAATACATGAAATTTTTACAATATGCAATTGAAAAGTGAAGAAATGAACTCTCCGTTTGTGAAATATAATAAAAAATTTTCAATTTTATTGTGAAATTGTGTTTTTCCAGCAGTACAAAAATTCTCAAAAAATCAATGACCACAAAAAAAGCATCGGAGCACCAACAGCAGCAAGCAGGAACATCAGGAGGAGTCAAAGAATACGAGAGGAAGCAAATAGCCAAAGCATAATAAGATGATGAAGAATAAACAAGACGTATGGACAAGTAGCTAAAAGCAGCAGGAACCAGAAAAAAATTAGACAGTGAACAAGACGCTGCGCTGCAGCTAGAAGCTAGCAAACAATTCTTTTCACGACCACTAATATTTTTGTTGTTTTTGTGATTATTCTTTAGTTTTTTTTTGATTTTGACTGTGTACTGCTCCAATGGATGTAAGTTCATAGTTTATAATGGAAAATAATCCGAAGAATATGCTAAAAAAGAAATAAGCAACAATAAAAACAAAAGGAGTTATGGGAAATTGGGATGCTTTGCTGCTACTGATGAAGTCAACGACAACGACGACCGTGTGAGCATTTGAGAACAAGTGATGATCGGAACGTATACGGAAATATCTTTGCCAATTAGGTGATTATCCAATGAAAATTAACAATTAATTGGCATAACAAATATTCGTATGGGCATTGAAAAGATAAATTCCTTGTAATTGTTAATATGTAGCGTAAAAGCAATAGAAATTTGTATAAATAAATAATGCGTGTGATTGGTGAGAAATTTTGAAGTGGTATTAGGTTTAAAAAAGATAAAGTATTTGCACAGAGCAAGTAATTTTATAATATATCTACGTTCTGAAGAGAGAGGTAAAATTAATAAGTGTTTAAAAAAATAGCCGAGTAATTACACTACACTACATACCAAACCACCATTGACCATGGCGGTGAAGAAGAAATTATACACTGAACGTGAAACCCGTGAAAAGATTATCAAAAAGTACCTCTAAAACAAAAAGATACTCAAATTAGTGACAACGAAATTAACACAAACATCTTTGTCTACTATTACGAAATCAAAATAATATATATTTCCTCATAAAATCAATAATATCACAAGAATCATCAAGCCAAAATGGACGGTCAAAGGGCGCGCGATATTTTAACGCTACTGCAGGAGCGTGTCGTGTGTCTAACTGGTGGACGTGACAGACGAGGTGGCCCATTATTGTGCTTTCCAGCAACACCGAAACGTGATCGGCTCAAACTAGAAGATTTGCGCCGTTTGCTGAGTTACTTAATCACGATTCCTAGGTAAGTGAGAGCGATATTTGTTATTACATAAATTTATGAATATAACTTTCCTGGTTCCATAATGTGTTTTCACATTTAAGTTAGCTGCTCCGTATGAGATCAAATAGCCCTAGAAAATGCTGCCACTAACAGCTGTTAGCATAGAAACAATCCTTTTGATAAGAAAAAAACCAGAACAACATAACTTACTATAATTCACCAAGTGAATCCGTGTTGGGCAACTTTTAGTTGAACATGAACATTTTTTTCAGTTCAGACCTATCAAATTTATATAAAACCTGTCTACTTCTAAGAGGAAGGCCTATTGTATATAAAGCCTGCCTACTTCGAAGAGTAGGGGCTAATGTTTTTAGCCAAGGGCATGGAGAATATTTTGGACTAGTACATAAAAAAGGTCTACCTAAAGACCGCATTGAATGAATCGATTGGAGCCACTAGTGGACATCCTAAATGGCGTATATTCCTCCGTCGCTTGTTAACTCTTGACATAGATGACCTCACCTGCTGGAAACTAATTTATTTGGGAATAAGAGTATGTAGATAACTTGATATCTTCGTAAAACCGGAGAAGAAGGCTATTCATGTTAATGCCATATTTGGGACGGCATAAAAGTTTTGCAACAGAATCAAAGTACTTAAGGGTTTCACTTGTTGTTAGTGTTGTAGTTTTTGTAGCAGTGCTTCGCCACATCCAATAGGTACGAGCGATCAGAGCCCTGTACATTTACTGCTACCACCCAAGAAACGAAGGTTTTCTTAAAGCCCAGCGGGTTAGGGGGTTATCACTAGCACTTTGCACTAGCACTGTAAAATAATTTTTGCCAAATTGTTGTGCTGGGATGAATTGCCTAATAAAATACAAATAAATAATATATCATATTAGAGAACATTATAGCTCACAATGAGCCAATTAGCTATTGCTAAGATTACCGATTTTGTATTACTAAACTGTACCTGAAAGTTTTAAATAGCTACGGCTAAATAAAGAAGCTAATAATAATAATAATAATAATAATAATGATAATAATAATAATAATAATAATAATAATTTCAAAACAGGGTGGTTATTTCAAAATAAAGTCTTTATTTAGTTAACAATTTTGTAAAGCCACGCCTTCGCTTCCTTAGACTGTTTTGCGAAGGCCACTCAAAGAACAGCAATCACTAAATAAAGCAAGCTGGCTTGCTTCCTCCTAACAAATGCGTTGAGAACGTTTACTGCTGATGCACTTAAGGCATTAGTGTTAATATATATGTATATGTGACCCGGTCTATGAAAAGGTGGCTTATGACTAAAAAAAAAAACAGCTGTTTCTCGCAATTTCTTTTTTGAGTCATAAGTCACCTTTTCATAGACCGGGTCACATATATTCTCTAGTCCCATCAAGCTGGAAGACCGAAATTCAAGTAATGGATCCAAATGGGAGGTTATACCCTTTATTCAAACGGACTTTCATTCAATTGAAGTTTGCGAGGTTGAATGCCCTCGAAGAATTGTATTATCGAATCACCTTGCGACCTTATACAAGTAAGTACTTCTAAGCTAGTAATTTGTCGCTTTAGACTTCCGATTAATTTAGAAATAAAATAATTTAAAAAAATTTTTAAGTTAAACGGTTTTATTGAAAACAATACTTATATGAAGTAATAATAATACTAAAAGCTAGAAAATAATTAGGTAGGTCCTAGCTACTAGTCATCACACTCCTCATCAATCTAGGGCATTGATCAGACAATTAAATAAAAGCGTTTCACGCCGCAAATTTCTATTGATAGTCATATATGTATAAGACCAACTGAACTTTAATCAGGTTATGCTACGCCTCACATTTTTATAAATTTCACTCGCCCAACGCTTTTATTTAATTGTCTGATCAACGCCCTAGATTGATGAGGAGTGTGATGACTAGTAGCTAGGACCTACCTAATTATTTTCTAGCTTTTAGTATTATTATTACTTCATGTAAGTATTGTTTTCAATAAAACCGTTTAACTTAAATTTTTTTATTATTTTATTTTCATTTCTTTATTTAATTGTGACGTTAATGCAATTTTAGTTTATTGAAATGTATAAGAAAAACGGTTCACAATACAATAACAATTTAACTGTATGTATGTATGACAATTTCTTTCCTTGGCGGTTGATGTGTTTCCAAATTGTGATGTCTCTGTGTTGGCTGTTGGCTTAGACTTTGCGTTCTTCTTTTGTTGTGGTGGTATTTATATTCGCACTGAAAGGTAACAATGTTGCGCATATGATTGACTACAATTTAAAATGTGAATGCACAGGGTGCCATCACACCCCACCCCACCGTGAATCGCGTAGGGATTCACCATTTATTCTGAGGATGGCAAGCCTTGACACCGGCCGACGCAGTACTCCGTTAGCTGTTTTAATCTCAACGAGGCGGATTTGCTTATCCTTAGCGGGAAACACCTTGGTAACTCGTCCCTTCTTCCACTGGCTTCGCGGTTGAAGATCGTCGCAGACGAGAACCAAATCGTTGATAGCGATTGGTTTAACTTTGTCTTGCCACGTAGGCCTCACAAGTAATTGGGGCAAATAATGTCTCACCCATTGCTTCCAAATGCGGTCTTTCAGATTTTGTGCGATACGCCATTGTTTTCGAAGGCAAATGTTTTGATCGGCTGGCTGCGCTGTTTGCATGGAATTGGGGCATCCCATAAGGAAATGGTTAGGAGTGATTGGGTCGTCCTCTTCCGATGATAAAGGCACGTCGGTAAGTGGCCTCGAATTTAAAATATTTTCAGCTTCGATCAATACGCTTCGAAGTGTGTCTTCCTTCGGTGCCTCCTCACGAAGTGTCTTTAGCAGCATTCTTTTTACGATACCTATAAGGCGCTCCCGCGGCCACCGTGGTGTGATGGTAGCGTGCTCCGCCTATCACACCGTATGCCCTGGGTTCAACTCCCGGGCAAAGCAACATCAAAATTTTAGAAATAAGGTTTTTCAATTAGAAGAAAATTTTTCTAAGCGGGGTCGCCCCTCGGCAGTGTTTGGCAAGCGCTCCGGGTGTATTTCTGCCATGAAAAGCTCTCAGTGAAAACTCATCTGCCTTGCAGATGCCGTTCGGAGTCGGCATAAAACATGTAGGTCCCCTCCGGCTTATTTATAAGGCGCTCCCAACAACCCCCTGAACTTGGGTTGGAAGGGCAATTAAATTTCCATCAATATTGCGGCTGGTGGCTTCATCTGATATACGCTCGAAATTTAACATGCGATCAGCTTCCTTTAGCTCCCGTTGAGCGCCCACAAAATTCGTGCCGTTGTCGCTTCTGATTCTTATTGGAGTGCCACGGCGGTTGATAAAGTTTCGAAGACACAACAAAAACGCATCGGTCGATAAATCATGTGCAAGCTCTAAATGGGCTGCGCGCGTAGTTAGGCACGTAAATATAACTGCCCATCGTTTTTATCGCCGGCGACCAACGGTAACATTGAATGGGCCGAAAAGATCAACTCCTGTGTAAGAGAACGGCTTGACATAAGGAGTGACCCGATCCTCAGGCAACTGACCCATCAGAGGCGCTGCTGGTTTAGCTCTGTCTATGTGGCACGTTAAGCATGTACGTTGCACGGACTTCAACAGCGACTTGGCATGAGTAAACCAAAACTTTTGGCGGGCTTCGTACAATGTCAATGCGAAATTCTGATGGTGTAGCCGCTCATGATACTGACGCATTATGAGTTCGGAGACGATGTGTTTGGCTGGCATTAAAATTGGTCTTCTGGCCTCTACTGGCAAAACCGTAGCTGCGTCTAGGCGACCTTGGATTCGCATGATCTGATCGTTGTCTAGATACGGCGTTAATGAACGAATACTGCTTTGTCTATGGAGTTGCTCGTCTTTCAATAGGGCTGATACTTCTTCTGCGTTAACTTCGCGCTGAACGGCTTTGACTATGTATATCTCTGCTGTATTAAGTTCGGCGGCGCTTAGCTCTGACTGCAGACCGCCTCCATCACATGTCTGATAGGTGCTACGTAGTTTCAAAAATATGTCGGCAGCTCGCAGGACCCATGCCATTACCCGTTTCATCTTTAAATATGAAGAAAAACGATTAAATTTTAGTAAACAACTAGTTACCTTGGCTTGTATATGTAGGCTTGGCAAAATCTCCTCCTCGAGTAGCTCGGGCATATGTGTGCAAGATGTGGCTGGCCAATCCTCCACTGAATGTAGCAGAAACTCAGGTCCATGCAACCATGGCCCACGTTCCTCAATCTTTGGTGGCGACTTTGGACGGGTGGCGACGTCTGTGGTATTGTTATCGGTCTGAATCCAACGGCATTGTGAAGTTTTAGTTGATGCTAAAATCTCTGCTATGCGATGACCAACGTATGGCTTAAATTTTCGTTCTTTCCAGTTGACCCAGTGTAGTACGGTTTGCGAATCCGACCAAAAATATGTTTGATTTACTTGGACGTTGTGACCTTGGCGGACCAAATTCGCAACTCGGACGCCTAACACTGCGGCTTGCAATTCCAATCTCGGTACGGATAATAACTTCTGCGGGGCACCTTTGGTTTTGCCCGCGATAAATTTGACATCACAACCATCAATACTAGTGATTCGAAAGTACGCAGCCGCTGCGAATGTTGATGGACTGGCATCCACCACTATGTGCAACTGTATGGAAGTTGTAGATTGAAGCTGCGGTGAATACCATCGTTTAACTTTAACAATATTAACGTGTTTTAGTTCGCTCCACCACATAAACCATTTGTGATGCAGGCTACTCGGAATCGCTTCGTCCCACCCGATAGAATGTCTCCGCACTTCTTGTACTAGCATTTTGGCAAAAAGCAAAAAATCGGCGATAATGCCAAATGGGTCAAACACCGACATTACTATACTGAGGAGTTCACGCTTGGTTGGAGCACGATCTCCCTCTAAAACGGCTTTTGAAACTCGGTGAAAATTAAGCATAAACTCAAATGAATCTGTCATGGTGTTCCAGCGCATTCCCAATACCTTTTCATAGCTGACTCCGTTTTCTAGACTTATAGACTGTGGCATGTGTGGCTCTGCATTAAGGCTATCTTGCAGACGTTTGACGTTTGATACAAATCCGCGTAATTGAAACCCTCCTTCGGAATGGATATAAACGATGTCATTGCAAATCCGCTCAGCATCTTGTTCGTTCTTGAAACTGGCAACGAAATCGTCAACATAATGGCTTTCGACGATGGCTGTAGCGGCTTCTGGATACTGCTGACGGAAATCTTCGGCATTTTTATTTTTGACAAATTCCGCTATACATGGTGAGCATATGGCTCCGAAAACCATAGACTGCATAACAAAGTGCTCGACTGGCTGATTAGCGTTTCCATCACGCCATAAAAATCGTTGCGCCTGTTGATCTCGCTTGTTAATGAGTACTTGCGAAAACATCTCACGAATGTCGGCTGCGACTGTAACTGCCCCTTCACGAAATTTGAATAAAATGTTCAGTAATGGTCTGGCATGTTCGGGCCCTTTAAGAAGGCACGAGTTCAACGATACGCCATTTACTAGGGCAGCTGCATCGAACTCAACTCTCATTTTCTCTGGCTTGTGTGGGTTATTAACTGCAAAATGCGGTAAATAAAAATTAAATTTAAAGTTCATACGTACTTCTTCATCAGACAGCTTTCGGGCATAGCAAATATTTGTCGATCTCCTCCTTGTATTTGGCGGCAAAATGGGAATCGGCTTTCATCTTGCGCTCTATGCTCAACAAGCGCTTGTACGCCATGTCGTAACTGTCCGGAAGTGCTGGTGGTAAATTTCGCCATAGTAGTCTGCTCTAAAAACGCTTGCCCAAACGTCGGGTGTTGTTGTGTAGCATCTGGCGCGCTATCTGATCTTCCTCAGATTCAATTTGATTCATTGACTCACCTATTCCGAAGTTGTCGGCGGCAAAGTATTCGGTTACCAATGCGTTTAGTGATGTTAGACCTTTTCGCTCACGGAAATGCAATACAACTGGTGTTTGTGGCGGTGAACTGGTTCGACCGTAGGCTATCCAACCTAATTTCGTCTTAATTGCTACAGGGCTATTTTCGCTGGCTTGAACAGTTGTGGACGGAACACTTAGCGAGGTGTTATCAAGACCCAACAACAACGACGGCTTGACACGACTATAATTTTCTAATGGCAGGAACTCTAAGTGGGCAAAATCGGCTTTCGAAAATGATTGTGCTGGCAAATCAAGGCTTCGCAGGGTGCACACGTTTCGAATATTATATGTTGATGCGGAATTTTTGCCTCTTAATTCCAGGTTTACCTTCGATGACTCCTAGGTTGTGCAGTTTTCGCCATACCATTGAAGCGTCAGTGGCTGTCTCCGACCTTTGAGACCCAAACATTTAGCTAAGTTATCTTCTATCAAGGATACGGCTGATCCCTCATCCACCATGGCGAAAACGTCTACACTACCGTTCGGCCCCATTAGCGTGACCGGAACGTATTTAAAAAATTGACCACTTTCCCGGTCGACATCTCTACAGTTTAGCACTGGCTGGGACTCACCTGTATGGCATGTAGCAGCTGTATTTTGAGGCAAACTCGATTTTTCGTGCAGGCTATGATGATTGTATCGGCGGCAACCATCAACGTCACACATTCTTTTTGAACGACATTTGACTGTGCTATGACCTTTACGTAGACACGAGAAGCAAAGCTGCTTACCCTTTACTTTTTCCCAACGATCGTGCACGCTCATGTTTTTGAAAGATTCACAGCTGGAGATTACGTGAGCACCCTAACATACGTAGCACTTAATACCCTGTCCGCGTTCTACTTGTTTTTCTCTTCCAACATGCATTATTCGACGCGACGATTGTTGTTGAGGCACTGGCTGATGACTTCTAGTGGTCGTGTTTGACGGCGGAATGAGGCACACCACCCTGGCAAGTTCGCATAACCATAATGAAAACTCCTTCACCGTTGCATATGGCCTTATATTGATGGCATGGCGTGTCCACTCATATTGTTTACTGGGTGGCAATTTCATGACCAGCTGCTCCAATAGTGTGGTATTTGAAAGATGATGCTCACACTTGGCCGATGTTAAAAATCCGACGATGTTTCTTGTTTTAGTGGAGAATGCTATAATTTGATCTACCTTATTCTCGCTGATACTGGGAAACTGCTCTACTTTACTTATTTGGCTTCTTACTAAAATATCTGGGCGCCCAAAATGAAATTCTCACTCTGCTATGGCATTTGGCACATCATTAGGATATATTAACATGGATGCAACAGTTTCCTTGGCACGACCAACTACGCATTTATGCAAGCGCATTAAATTCTGACGATTGCTGTAGCGAAATGCCTGCGTTGTGTCCTTGAAATTCGCTAAGAACAGTGGCCATTCGTCAGGATTGCCCGAAAAACTTGGCAGGTCATATAATTTTGTCACCGATTTATTGCTTGCCAAGACTGTATCTTGCGTCGGTCGCTCTGGTAGTGACATTGGTGAACTTTGCCGCGTTGCTTCTACAAGATGTGGTTGTGGTACTTGTTGCGCCTCCCGTTCTATATTGCTTCGCAAACGCTCAATGTCCCGCTGGCTTTCTTCAGTCGCCACCCTCAGCTCTGATACTGCATTGGTAAGTGCATTCAGACTCTCTACAATTGAGGCAAGATGAATTTGTGATGCTCCTACGGCTCCCTCCGTATTCTCCTCTGGATCATGTTGAGTACTGTCCTGGCTCCGCAAATTATACCCGTTGCCTACCGGCATGTTGCTCATATATTGTGTTAGACGGTGCGATTAAATCTTTATTACACAAAATTTCGGACGACAATAAGACGAATTATTTTATAAGTATTAATTGCGGTGGATAACAATTATATTTTTTACGGGCACGTACGACAATTTTTAAACAATCACACAATTTCCTTTTCACGGCACGACATCTATTTTAGCAAAATTACAGAGTTTTTCTATCTCGCGGCAACTGTACGCGACTTTAGCCAAAACAATTTTCCGTTTTACCAAATTCCGTAACTCGCACGATATCCAACAGCCAATCACAATAATTTGGAGAACAGTTAATTTGGAAAGATGACGTTAATGCAATTTTAGTTTATTGAAATGTATAAGAAAAACGGTTCACAATACAATAACAATTTAACTGTATGTATGTATGACAATTTTTTTCCTTGGCGGTTGATGTGTTTCCAAATTGTGTTGTCTCTGTGTTGGCTGTTGGCTTAGACTTTGCGCTCTTCTTTTGTTTTGGTGGTATTTATATTCGCACTGAAAGATAAAAATGTTGCGCATATGATTGACTACAATTTAAAATGTGAATGCACAGGGTGCCATCACAAATTGCCTATTATTTCTTATTCTATTTAGTTTATTTAGTGACTCATTATTACAAGGACTCTCTCCTGACAATTTGTTACAATATAAGTCCTCAATTGTTTTTATTTTTATCGGCCTATTGATAAATGATTCAAGGTTCGATTCGAGCTCAAGGCCAGAAAAAAACTTATTGTTCTGGCCTTGAGCTCGAATCGAACTTTGAATCATAAGTCCTCAATACATAACCTTTCCAAAGACTTTACTCGACTCTGCGCCACGTATGCTTGTCCCTCCTCCAACTCCAAAATATTTTGATGTCACTTCTACCGGACTGTATGTAATATTTGTTCCACATATGCACCAAATCGGACCACAAATATGATTTTTTTGAATATATCGATCTTTGCGCCACCTAGCGGCGATTTTTTCATAGGTCACATTCTTGTATGTATTATGTGTTCCAAATATGAGCGAAATCGGACCAGAAATACGATTTTTGTGAATATCTCGATCCTTGCGTCACATAGAGGCCATTTTTTTTGTCATCGGGTTCTGAACTATATTCCAAGTTTCCACCTTGCAGCTTATCGGGAAGTTACTTAAATTTCAATTACAAAATTCGTGCCAGCCAGCCATCCAACCAACCAGCCTGTCAAGTCAAGCTAAATAAAACCGTTTAATAAAAAAACAACAAACTTTTGTTGGCATGTGTCTCTTTGGCATGACCAACATGGAGGTAATCAACAGGTATTTCACAGAAGAACTATAAGCAACTGGTAAATATGACAGTTCAGACAACACTGAATTTACTGGTTACAGTAAAGACAGACCAAATTATTTACTCTTTAATCAAAAAGAATAGCAGCTTAACTCATTAACCTGAGTAGTACGGGGCAATTTAGCACACAATACAACCGTGGGGGGGGGGGGGGGGGGCAAAACAAAAAGCGATAACTAAGTATAATCTGAGAAATCTGAGCCTACACCCGATTCCTTTGGAAAGGCAATATCCGACTCCACTGTCGCGGTTTACATATTTAAATGAACCATGGTATACATATTGTAACGAATTTACTGCAATTCCGCTTATTCGCAGCCTTCTGCTAACGTTCGAATCACTAAGCTGTTGAATAAATAACTGCAATATTCGATAATGCAAAATGGTCTTTATGAGACTACTTTCAAAATAACACTTCTATTGCTCGACAGATAGCGTGCTTAAATCAAACTGATTTTCGTGCCTCAACCAAAGAGTATATATTTGTCAAGAGGCGTCACTCGATACTTTTGTTGTTGCCAAATCAAATTACTCGATGTTTTCTCAAGGTAGTCGTTGGTTTTTTTTATCAGATGTATTTATAAAAACGCCTTCTATACATTTTCGTGGGGTATTTGTGTTTATTTTACTGATTGTATTAAATTAATTAATTAATTCTCTTTCCAAAAATCGTAATTATGCAAAGTCACTTTACCGCATAACTATATAGGATTCAATTAAAAAAAACTAAACAAAACTTCCTTGAGAATCACATTCGACATGACAGGGTTGCTTTGGCAACAACAAAGTATCGAGTGACGCCTCTTAACAAATATATACTCTTTGCCTCAACTGTTGCTGCTATTATAGTGTTTGGTTTCTCCGTTGACATATTTCTAGGCGGTCCTATTCTAGAATTTACTTATTAGTTAGCAGCTATAAAATTACCAACTATAACTACGTTTATAGCTTCTCATATGCGCGTGTATGTGTGAGTGTTACTTGCACAAATTATTGCCTACTTTTGAGCGCATCTCAGATAAGATATATGCATGTGTTTGTGCGTTTTCTCTCCGCTGCGTGTACGTACATATGTGTAGACATAATGATTGATTCGTTTATGTATATACAAGTGACTGCCTGCTTTATTGGTGTTGTGGCTTCATTTACTTAGCATCAGACTAGCGATGTGAGTATCACTTAGTGTCACTAATATTCGTCACAATATTCATTAGGCACATAAAGCATTTCTCATCCAATCTTTGCCATATTTGAACTACTTATGGGGTAAAAAGAAATAATTGTTCAACGTTTGATGCCTTCTTTACATCATACCCACTCTTTATTTCACCACACCCTCTTTCATCTTGACTTACGTACCTACATATATTCAAGTATAGCATACGATTTTTGGACAAAAGATAGGCAGAAGAAACTTCACAGCAAATAAAATGTTTGTACCCAGCCAGCATTTTTTGAAAATTTTGATCAAAAAATATTCAAATATCATACCCTAAGATGATTAAAAACGTTCAAATTTAAAAGCATTTTCTGTTCGAATATTAGCGTATCGTCGGGAGAAAAATGTACCATAAATGTGATTATTCTTGAATAATCATTTATGATTCATATTTCGAAACGCTTTTTATTCATATTTGATATCATTGTAAAATTGAGCTTTAATTGTTTTAGAGTAATATTTGACTGCTTTTCACAGTCATTTTCTGATCATATTCGTGAATATATTTCAATCGTTTTCGTTTAGATTTTTGACTCATTTTTGAATGCGATTATGATGCATTTATTCTTCATATCTCATTCAAAATAAGATACTACATAATAATCTTATTTCATCAGGGGAAGAAAGCATGCGGAAGTGAGCTATTTGAACCACAGGTCACTCGCAAACAAACTTGACCGATATTCACCTGCGACCACAACATCCAACATCAGCTATGATCGTCAATATCTTAAATTACGATACGGTACGGGATGTTGAAGATATATCCAGGTACATATGTCAAGAGAGTTTCACTTACCTGGTCAAATAGCTCACAACTTTTGTATTGTCCAACTATTATGTATTATCTGGGAAGGTGGAGAAATGGTTGGGGAAATCTTCGGGCATGAGCAGCATTTGCATTAAATTGTCTTGAAGAATGTCTTAATAATAAAAATTTTATATACATATTTTTTCTGAACTTCATGATTGAAAAAATGTGTGTATGTGAAAAAAATAAGTTTTTCAATGAAAAGTAAAATTTTAACAAGTATAAAACTCATTATTCAGTTAACAAATATAGTCAGGAAAGATTCAGAAAGGTGAATTAAAAATGATTATAAATGTTTGATCACCTAAAGTAAACACATTTGATTCAAATATGATTCCAAAATGTGATTGAAAAACTATATTCAGTTTTTGTTCATCGAAAGGTAAGCATATTTGATTATTTTTTTTGTTGACTTTTATGAAATATTAAAATGTAATCATCAAAGGACTTCAAAAATGATTCCAAAACGTGATCGAAAAATGATTTTCAGTTTTTGATCATCAAAGGTATTCATATTTGATTATTTCTTTTGTTCAATTGTATGATAACTCATTATTTAGTCAGAATGAAGAATCAAATTGTATTTATATGTAGGGAAATTCAAAATTTAATCATCTAAATGCCGTGTGGGTATAAGCGCATACTGTGCAAAATCAAGGAATGATTCATCTGAGTGTTATGCGTTATGGACGCACCAAAGCCGGGCTGTACGCAGCTTCAATGCAAATCTGCGCACATATGGAATGTCAGCTGGTACACAAATATTTATTTTAATGAGCTGCTAGTACAAAATCTTGGTTTATGGGGGAAGGGGTGAAAGGGAAATATAGTCGAAGGAACTTGCATAACAATAAGTAATTTCAAAACAAGATACTCGGAAACAATGGCGAATTATTATTATTTATGTACTACTTGTATGAAACGCATCGCCAAAAGGCACAGAATTGACGCAGAATTGAAAGGAAAGAAAGACAATAATATTTACATGCGTATATTGTCACATTAAAAGTCGCCTCCCTCCTAAAGAGGTTTCTAGCTACTAAACTGGCAAATGCATTAAGTCTTACGTATAAGGAAAATAGTATGTATACAAATTAAAAACTAAAATAAAAAAGATTAAAAAATAAAATAAAATAAAAAATTACAATAGCAACAGCTCGAAGCTTCGCAAATGCACGCAACGCCCCAACAAACGCGCAATTAAAAAAACAAGACAACTAAACAAAAAACCAATAAAAATAAACAACAGGAAAAGAAGTTTTCAGTTCGAATATACCCCTACATTATACCCACCTGTTGGCAGTCATATTAGCTCATTTTAGTATAAAAGATGTTAAGGACATACATAGCTGTAAAAGTTGAACTAACTCGAAATGATCCCTAAACTAAAATAGTCTCGAAAACAATACATAAACGGTTCCAATATTGAAATACCTCCAGAATGGTATCGATATGTTTCTGAAAAATTTTGCAAAATGATCCGTGGATAGTCCAAAGTTATCCCTAAATAGTCACAAAATGATCGGACGATATACTTGAAATGATCCAGAAAAATTTTTAAAAACAAACTTTGGAGATACGTTCGAAATTATATTGACATGGTCACAAGATAGTCTTGAAGTGACTCCGAAAGTAATTCCGAAGCTATCTCGAAAACATTCCCGAAACTGTTTAGAGAAAGTTCCGAAAAGATCCCAAAATGATTACACAGTGCTACAAAAAAAAATATCTCAAGAACTTTAATAGCGACCTAGTGTCCGTTGTAGGTCTTGATGAGTAGATCAAGATGCCGTGTTTCAAAATTTTCTAACACCCCGAAATTTTCAAGTTGTTGAAAAACTGTTTTTCTTGTACCTCGCGCATTCAAAAATTCGTTACTCCGTCATTTTTCCATCAATTTTTGATTGCTTAACAGTTTTGGAAAGCTGAAGCAAATTTTCGAGATTTTTTTTAATTTTTCAAAGTTTGACGGCTTTTTAATGTATCATTTCTTTAATGAATTATTGAAAATCTTGGACAATTCAGTGACGAACAGGGAGAACGGTTCCATCAGGAACTATTAGAGATCGAAAAACGCTTTGTCGGAAAAAGTCAGATCAGAATGCTGGCAAATTATTGCTGGTCTCTAAAACGCGATACTGACGATGTGGCTTATAAACGCAAAAGATCTAGCAAACATTTTTAACAGCTATCGAAATTCGAAGTTTTTTTTTAAGTACATAATATAAAACACAATTTTATGTAAATATATTTGCAACTATTTATTTCTTTATTTTTTCTCTCCAACATAGGAGCGAAATAAAATTACTCGAGAGATGATATATGTAGATAAATAAAAAATATCGAAATTTTTTAAATAATTAAAGTCAATAATAGAAATTTTGTTATAACAAAAAATAATGGGTGGAATAAAAGAAACGATAAGAATGTTCAATACGATGGCAGCGATATACTGAAATCATACATTCAATCCTGACATGGCGCGATATCGGTTCTACGATGAGAGCAAAATTTTCTTGTTCACAAAAAGTGTTGTTATTTCAACAATTCTCAACCGAATTTGATCAGCCAGTACTTTTTTTACTCGAAATAGAACGTTCTCTCAACTTTCGAAGTTTTTTTTTAAGTACATAATATAAAACACAATTTTATGTAAATATATTTGCAACTATTTATTTCTTTATTTTTTCTCTCCAACATAGGAGCGAAATAAAATTACTCGAGAGATGATATATGTAGATAAATAAAAAATATCGAAATTTTTTAAATAATTAAAGTCAATAATAGAAATTTTGTTATAACAAAAAATAATGGGTGGAATAAAAGAAACGATAAGAATGTTCAATACGATGGCAGCGATATACTGAAATCATACATTCAATCCTGACATGGCGCGATATCGGTTCTACGATGAGAGCAAAATTTTCTTGTTCACAAAAAGTGTTGTTATTTCAACAATTCTCAACCGAATTTGATCAGCCAGTACTTTTTTTACTCGAAATAGAACGTTCTCTAAACTTTCGAAGTTTTTTTTTAAGTACATAATATAAAACACAATTTTATGTAAATATATTTGCAACTATTTATTTCTTTATTTTTTCTCTCCAACATAGGAGCGAAATAAAATTACTCGAGAGATGATATATGTAGATAAATAAAAAATATCGAAATTGTTTAAATAATTAAAGTCAATAATAGAAATTTTGTTATAACAAAAAATAATGGGTGGAATAAAAGAAACGATAAGAATGTTCAATACGATGGCAGCGATATACTGAAATCATACATTCAATCCTGACATGGCGCGATATCGATTCTACGAAGAGACCAAAATTTTCTTGTTCACAAAAAGTGTTGTTATTTCAACAATTCTCAACCGAATTTGATCAGCCAGTACTTTTTTTACTCGAAATAGAACGTTCTCTCAACTTCTTAAAAAAAAAATAATTCATTAAAGAAATGATACATTAAAAAGTCGTCAAACTTTGAAAAATTAAAAAAAAAAACGAGAAAATTTTAGATAACTTTTAAAAAATCTCAAAAATTTGCTATAAAAAGTATAGACAAATATATATATTTTTAAAGCCCTATCTTCTCCAAAACTGTTAAGCAATCAAAAATTGATGGAAAAATGACGGAGTAACGAATTTTTGAATGCGCGAGGTACAAGAAAAACAGTTTTTCAACAATAACTTTTAAATTTCGGGGTGTTAGAAAATTTTGGAATACGACATCTTGATCTACTCATCAAGACCTACAACGGACACTAGGTCGCTATTAAAGTTCAAAATCAGTGTAGCACCGTGTTATTAGAAGGTAGTCCCGAAATGATTCCGAAATAGTCCATAAAACAATTCCAAAACTATCCTGAAATATACCCTACAATAGTCTGAAAACAATCCTAAAGTATCTCCGAAACAGTACCGACATGATCTCGAAAACGATCACAAAGTTATCCGAAAATAGACCGAATATGATTCCGAACACATATCCAAAATGATCTTGAAAAAAATCCTAAGATTATTTCGAAATATCCTACATCTCCGAACCAGTACCGACTTGATCCCGAAATGGTTCGAAAAAAGTCTGGATATGATTTCGAACACATTTTCAAATTGATCTTGAAAACAATCCTGACCGAAGTGATATAGAAAATATGTGCTTCCGGCCTTTACTGGCACGGACCTAAAATTATCCCAAAGTTATACGGAAATATTCCCGATGATTTTGAAAATGTTCCGAAATAGTCCCGAACCTCTATTGAAAAACTCCCGAAATTTATTCACAAACAACCCCCAATCCAAATTAGATATTACAACTGGGTATACTTAATAAAAAACCAATAAAAATTAAAAAAGAATCATGCAGTCCCATCATCATCAACATCGCACAAAGGCAGGAGTGAACCAAACGAAAAAAATCCACAAAATGAAAAATTACGCAAAATACATAAGCGAAAGAACATAAACTAAAAATCAACAACAACAATCCACACAAGAAAGCAAAAACACTGAAATCTATACAAAACTTGAACAAGCACACTGGAATGAATTGTCAAGACCTCTATGTACGAGTATGGCAAATGTCTGCTGTGGGGAAGGTGACGGAAAACGCGGTAAATATGGCTAAGGAAGAGGATGAAAACAACGCCGGTGGCGGTTACGCCGACTATTCGTGTATTTGTGACTGAAACTGTGACGATAACTGCGGACTGTGGCAATGACGACGCGACTTCATTTGACTTTGGCGACGCTTTTGGCCGATACAGTCGATAGCAGCGATTCCATGGTCAACACCTCCTACTCTCCAACGTCGACATCATAAACATTATTGTCAGACACAGTGCCAAAACAAACATACACATATATACATATATTCACATAAACAGTGGCACATAATTTCTAAGGAAATCCATAAGCGCTATAAATACGTATGTACATAGCAAGTACATTTGTCTGTATATAAATACACTTGGAATCAAACCAAAAATATTACAGATGATAAATGTCTTCTGTAAGTCAGTGTGCAAGTTTGCGTGAATACCCCACAGAAAATCGAAATTATGAAAGACCAGTTGTAGTTGAATCTCCCTAATGTAGAGGTAAAAAAAACTAGGTAACAAACCTCAGATGCGATCAATGCCCCAATTCTTGCAGGAGAAGCTAATAATCCCTGGTTGGCTGATGTCTTTGTCAACACAGAGGCTGTCATCACTGCCATACAGGAAGAAGGAGCAATGCAAAAGAACAAATGGGCCATTCGACGTCTACCATACTGTCAGAAGGAAAGCAATGTTTGTTTTGTGGTGTTAGATATAAGACTCCTCTTATCAGAATCCAAAAATGGTTGCCTCCGTCATGATATCCAAATCATGTTTGGCGACTTCAATTCTTGTCTGCGCTAGGAAGTATATTTAGGCTTCATGATATAAAATCCCCCAACGGATTGAAGTTGATTGACTTCACAGAGGTCAAAATATTGTAAGTTGCCTGTTACAGCATAAAAAGATACATCAAGCTCCTTTGTTGGTTCCTGATCAAAAGCACTATTGAATGCCGGTATGCGCAGTACCCTGGATGTGCGCGCGCTACAAGCTCTAAGCATATGCACTCGGACAATTAACGTGTCGCATCCAAAATAGGCGTGCCCTTTTGTGCAGCGAAGAAGGTTATTTCTCCACTCGGCTCTCATACCTAGTCACTGGGAGCAATTTTCGACCTGACGATGTAATTGATCAGTGGATGCATAGTCTACCACTGCGCAGACGCCATAGGTTTCCAGCGATCCCGAAAAAACAACTGGTACGCTGCTTAATATAAATAAATATGAGGCCGAACGCGAAATTTCAGAAAATCTGGAAGATGATAGATTGTTCAAATACCCGGACAGATTGTTGCAAGAATGATAAAGGTGACCTGACAACAAACATACAGAGTGCGCTTAAGCTATGATGGCAACACTTTCTCATTTTGCTAGAGTGTGAGGGATATGACAAACCCGATATCTCAATCCCTGACGATAGAATATACGTTAACTCACCCGATTATTAAAAAGTGATTCTGGCAATATCTCAGGTAAAAAATAACAAGGCATATATACATAATATAGTCGGAGGAGCGTAAGCCTCCAAATTGGAATTTAAAAATGCTCAGTTCAACCCGCAAGGTAGGCGATACCGTAAACCGCCAGAATCAGCTTGCTTAATATCGCGTAGATGACTGTAGCCCGAAGACAACGAACTGATTGGACCTTATCAATGCGTCCTCAGACCCTATATGCTACTATACATATTCTCGATACCTCAATTCCTGAAAAAGACTTACGATATAAAAATCTGAGTTCCCCTCTGACCTCTCTTTTTTGGATAAAGAGGCAAAAAAGTGGGTCTTGCGGTTAACCAGGAAAATACGAAGTACTTGCTGATATCAAACAAAGAATCGGGAACCAGCTTTGCCAGCAAGAGCCATGTCAGTCTACAAATCGAACGGAAAATCACTCTTGCCATAATGTGTTCTTTGTACTGAGGACGCAGTTGAAACAAAATTCACGATCTGTAAGTCTCTCGTTGTCCCTGTCCTGATATGACTTGAAACCATGGGCGATGTTGAGAGAACATGTGTGGCTTTTGGACTTTTAGAGAAAAAAATTCTAAGAACAATTTATGGTCCTGACCGTGATAACAACAGGTAATGAGTACACGCCCTAAGTAAGTTTAATAATGAGGTATACGAGCTCATTCAACCCCCAGGGGGTTAGAATATACCTGCGGTAGGTATGCCTGTCGTAATAGGCGACTAAAATACCAAATATATTCAAACGGTTGTGTAGCGCAACCCTTTCAGGGTGTTGCCAGCGCAAAATATAGCTTCTCCAACTCCATTTTCAACCTCCCCTACCCGTGGAAAAGAGTGTTTGATTAACAGCCGAGGCTCTCGAGACCCCGAACTGGAGCTAGGGGGTGGGAGGGCGGAATGGCCTAGAAGGTCGCATGCGGTCACACCAAATCGCTCCCGAGATGGTCGGGCTTGTACCGGAATGTACCAGATCTGCATCCGGCAAAGAACCATCAACATCGATAACACTCCTAAGGCCTTCGGGGAGTGTCCTTATCGCTACAGCAACAACAACGAGCTCATGTCAAAATGTATTGAATTTATGCTCAGGTATGGCGTCTTTGAAACAAAATCTGAGAAAGGGCGTGTTTGAATTAAATTCTTAGGTAGAAATTTCTTTAATAGTGAGATGGGGCGTTTTCGAACCCGCACAGAGATAGGGTGACATATTATTCAGTAGTCGATATGTTGTTGGTTGATGATATGTAAGCACGAACGCTTGAATGACAAACAATCTAGCAATGGGAACATCTGGGTACATTATCATTGCAGTGTCAGCTGAGTATAAAACGAGAGGAGGTTCGGGAACAGTCTAGAGATTCGTACAAAAATTTAAAAGTTTAAAACTTTAAACATATTTGTTGTTAAAATTACAATTTTTAATTCCTCTATGACATTCTCTGACAGTTATATGCCTATTTAAGATTTGACTTCAAGTAATCGGCTTAGTGGATATACTGTTTTTCTCAAAGAATTGCGGAGGCTTTTTTACTTTTATATAGAGTAAAGAAAAAGCCTGGGTTGGAAATCACTTCATGGGCCGGTGCACCATCTTCAGTTAGTCACTTATCTACGTAAGTATAAGTCATTGCAATTCTCGTTTCTTCCATACAAACTGAAACATCAACTGGCAGTTAAGTCCAAGGTAAAGTGTAAGCAAATAGATAGATAATTAATTGAGGATCGCACTGCGACCATTGGTCTATTGTGCCCTCAACTGCTTCACAGCACCTCATCCAAGCCGACTTCTCTGATGAACCCTAGCAGTTCACCTGGCTTGAGGGATTTGATGTGAGAATGCTCTGGCCATGGTGAGCCCAAAAACTTAGCCCTACGTCTTGAGATTGCATCACATTCCAGGAGTACATGTTCCGCCGTCTCCGCTGATCGATCACAAAATCGGCATGTATTGTTTGATAGTATGCCCAGCTTCTGCATGTGGCTGTTATTATTATTATTATTATTTTATTTATTACGGCCAAAAAAGCCTAATTCATTGTATAGTACAATTTACAAAATTCATAATTGTTTCTTAAAACTATTTCATTAAAAAGAAATGAGTAAATTTATTGTTTAACTAGTATTAAATATTTAAATTTTTACAATATAGAAATAGGTTTTCTTTAAACTTAACAACGTTTTCACAGTCTTTTATCTCTGCTGGTAGTTCATTATACATTTTATAGCCTACGTATTCTAAGGTCTTTTTTGCGAACTCGGTTCTTACTTTGGGCAGTCTTAAATTTCTGCTACTCCTAGTTCCATAGTTATGGATCTCATGTATCCTATCACTCAGATAATTTGGTAACATTCCCTGTGTTATGTAATGTATAAACTTCAAAGAGTAATAACAGATTAATTGCTTAATACTAAGCCAATTTAACATAGGAAGCATAATACTTTTTGATGTTCTATAAGAGCATTTTAGTATCAAACGCATTACTTTGTTTTGCTGTATTTGGAGCTTATTAATTAACGTATCATTTGTTACTAGTAGTATTGATGGGCAGTAAATAAAATGTGGTTCTACAATTGATCTATATACTAATATTTTATGATGTTGGCTAATATGCTTACATGTTCGATACATAAATCCTATTTTCTGTGCAATTTTCTTCTCTAAATGATTCATGTGTTCTGTGAAACTTAGTTTCTCATCAATTATTACACCTAGGTACTTCATTTGATCTTCTCTTTCAATTGCATTGGTTTTTATTTTCAGACTAGACTGGATTAAGTTATTATGGTTCTTGTTAAATATCATATACTTAGTTTTATCAATATTAAGTTTTAGCTTTCTACTGCATAGCCACTTAAATAAATTATTTAAGTCTTCTTGTATTTTCACGACAGCGCAATCTACATTTTTGTCACTAATGCTAACTAATGCATCATCCGCAAAAAGACTTATTTTACAATTTCTCAAGCAAGTTTTTATATCATTGATGTAAATTATAAACAATATCGGAGCAAGTACTGAGCCTTGTGGCAGCCCAATGTTAACATCAACAACCGATGAAACTGCGTCTCCAATTACCGTCCTCTGCTTTCTGTTACTGAGGTAACTACGAAACCATTCCAAAGCTTTTCCCTTGATCCCAATTTTATCCATTAACTTCAGCAATTCATTTCGATCGATTGTTTCAAAGGCCCTCTTTAAGTCTAAGAAGCAAGATACTACTACCTTTTTATCAGCAACAGCCTCTTTCCACTCTGCAATTACCATATTCAATGCTGTTTCGCAGGAGTGGCCTTTCCTGAAGCCTGATTGCTCTGGTATGATTATATTATGATCGTCTAGGTATGCTACTAGTTGCTTTTTCACCACTGTTTCCATAATTTTTTCATCAATAGGTAGGGTATTAATCGGACGCAGCTCGTCAGGTTGTTCAGTCTGCAATGTCATGTAAGAATAGCTGTTAGGATCCTCATTGCCCTCCACTCCCCTGTGGCCAGGAACCCAGGCCAACAACAGTTGGTTTTGTGCTCCTAGTTGATTTTGCTTTTCAACGCACTCAAGGACTCAAGCTGATTTTATTTCAGACGCCGAGATCGTCTTGAGGGCGGCCTGACTGTCACTGAGTATGGCAATTGTTTCATTGGAGTATTCGCGCTGAAGGTTTAGGTCAGCACACTGGCCTATAGCTAATACTTCCGCTTGAAAAATGCCTGGGTGTGCTCCCAGAGGCGTTGATATCTTGGCTCTGGGTCCAATGACTCCAGATCCAATCCCTTCTGGCGTCTTCGAGCCATCGGTATACCATAATATTCTATTTAGCTGATGAATGTACTCAATTCTGCTTTCCTCCCACGTACCCTTGTCTCCCAGTTCTACTTTGTACCTTCTCTCATAAGCTATCTGCCTGAGGATATCGTCCCTCGAGAGTTGAGAGGTTGGGATCTTCTCTCTGAATTCCTCCATGTTTCGGGACGATATGACTTTACCTATGCCCGATGCCTCCTTAGCGAGATTCAGGAGGGTTCGCTTGGCTGACTGCTCTATTGATATATGCAGTGGGGTCAGATTGAGGATAGCCTCCAGCGCTGCTGTAGGGCATGTGCGTATAGCTCCCGTGATGCATACACATGCCAGTCGCTGAAGTTTTGACAGTGCTTGCCTCGTCGTCGCCCGAGTTGTTCTCGATGCCCAGGCTATCGAACCGTATGTTATCATAGGTTTTACTATCATGTTATACATCCATCTTAGCACATGCGGGCTACAGCCCCATGATTTGCCTGCTAAACGTTTGCATATCATGATGGACCTCGTGGCCCTAGCTCTCATGGAGTCGAAGTGCTGTTTCCGTAGGAGCTTGGTGTCAAAAATGACCCCCAAGTATTTCACCGCGGTTCCATTTTCTAGTGCCACGCCATCTATTGTAATTGCTCTCAGATCTGGTAGGGCCCTTCGTCTGGTGAAAGGGATGATGGTCGTTTTAGATGGGTTGATGTTAAGCCCCACACTGGCACACCATCCCTTTGTAATATTCAATGCTCTCTGTATTATGTCACAGAGCGTACTCTCGAATTTACCCCTTGCAATTATGACGATGTCGTCAGCATATCCCTGGCATCTTATGCCACTGTCAGATAGCTTTTGCAGGAGTTCATCCACTACTAGGCTCCACAGAAGGGGTGATAGAACACCTCCTTGAGGGCACCCCCTCGTGGTATTAACCTTAACTGCGCTATTGCCTACATGGACTTCAGCGATTCTTGTGCGGAGTAGATTGTCAATCCATCTCTGGATAGGCATCTGAATTCCTCTTCTCTGCAGTGCTATGTTTACGCTTTCGTGAGATGTGTTGTCAAAGGCACCCTCGATGTCAAGGAAAGCGCAAATCACTGTTTCCTCTGTTTCGAACGCCCTCTGTATTTCAGATGTTAATTGGTACAGAGCTGTGCCCGTGGACCTACCCGCTCTGTACGCATGCTGGCTATGATGTAGGGGCCAGCTCTTGAGGGCATTCGACCTAATTTCTTGGTCTAATATATTTTCCATTGCCTTCAAGACAAAGGAAGTTAGACTTATTGGTCTGAAGGACTTTGCCTGTGAATAGTCCTTTTTTCCTACTTTTGGTATGAAAACCATTTTTGCTCTTCTCCACATCATGGGTATGTATCCCAGTGCCAGGCTATCTCTCATGATCCTGGCCAGATGTGGAATAATCTGTGTCCCTTGCTGCATCAGCGCCGTGTAGATGCCATCCACCCCCGGAGATTTGTATTTCTCAAAGGATTCCACTGCCCATCTGACTCTGGCCTCACTGAAGAGGGAGTTGGCCAATTGCCAGTCTGATGGGGTTGGTTTCACCCTGGGGAACACAAGTTCCGGTACTTGCGGAGAGGCACCCGGAAAATGCGTTTGTAGCAGGGCCTTCGCTCGCTCCTCCACCGTTCCGGTATAGGTACTGTCTGGGAGCCTAATCGCTAGGTTAATCTCCCTCTGCTCTTTGGCTAGGGCCTTGTGGAGCCTTGCCGCTGCAGGTGTGCTAGAAATTCCCTCACAGAAATTTCTGAAACTTTCCCTCTTAGCTTTCCTTATCTCTTTATTGTACTTTGTTAAATTTTGAGTGTATTCCTCCCAGTTCTTCTTGCCCCGTTAAAGAGTTTCCTGACTTTCTTTCTTAGTAGTGTCAGGTCATGCGACCACCAGGGGGTTGCCTTCTTACCCTTAACTAGGGAGACTCGGCAACTGGAGTTGTAAGCATCTATCATTATCTGATTTGCTCTATCCACTCTGCCCTCTTACTCAGTACAGTTAGTGCTTCTGCTCTTATTTCTGAGACTATCCGCGTTAGCCTCTATGATACTTTTGTATCTGCCCCAGTCTGTTTTCCTGGGATTTCTTTTAGGGCTGAATTGCCCCGAAACAGCACCCAGCTCAAACCTTATGATCCTGTGATCCGATAGGGAGGGTTCTTCTGAGACTCTCCATTTCGAGATCATATTCTCAGTTAGGTTGTTGCCAAGTGTTATATCTAGGACCACTGCCCCGACTGTCGTAACAAACGTCGGTTTGATCCCGACGTTATTTATATTCAAATCGTTGCTGACTATATATTCTAGTAAACACTCACCCCTTTGGTTGGTATCACTGCTGCCCCACTCCATGTTGTGGGAGTTAGCATCGCTTCCTATGATCAAAGGAAGTTTCGCTCTTCTGCAGTGCTCCACTAGTTTCTGAACGTTAACTGGAGGGACTGTGCTGTCGTCCCCCGGAAGTAGGCTGCGGCCAGCACAATGCTGGTGTTGTCTCCATTCACCTTTGCCTCGATCTGCACCGCCACCAGATCCCGACTTAAAAATTCTGTAATGCAAAAATAGTTAATATTTGCTTTAAGCATTACACATGCTCTTGGTCTCTGCTGTGAGAGATCCCAAATAACTTTGTTGCTACTCACATTAAGGCCCCTCACCTGTCCCTTGTAAGCCAAAGGTTCTTGTAAGAGGGCGATGCTCAGATCATCCGAGGCGAACCTCCTCACCAGTACAGCCGAGGCTGCAATGGCGTGATGGAGGTTGATCTGGGCTATTTTTATGCTTGTGCCGGTAATTTTGACCCGGCCGGCCTCATCGGATCATCGTCATCCGACAAATCGCTCTCGCTTTCGTGCCGCCCATTCAGCTCCAGCTCCTGGAGGCCGAAGCCCTCGATGAGCTCTTGTGTGGTGGGGATATCTCTTTCATCCCCAGGCTGCACGATTATGTCCTTCTTGCTTGCTGTGGTGGGAGGGTTTGTGGTCTCGCGAGCTCTGATGGTATCGGTGCTCGCGTCCGTCATATTCTCGTCCGACAGCTCGCCTCTGTCGGTGCCCTCTGCCTCCGCCTTGTCTTCCGGCTGCTCATTATTCCCTGGTTGCCTCTGCCTCCAGGGTCTCACTAGGACCAGGCCGTACCTATAGTGCAGCTTAAATCCGTTTCTGCGTATAATTTGATACGATTCCTCGTCTATGCCCTCGTCGAGAGGTAGGCCTGTTTCCTCTGCGCTGCAATTAAAAACGCGCCATCTCTGCGTCCTGAGGCCCTCATCTTGGTTGGCGAGGAACCGTAACGCAAACTCTTTGGGGCGTTCCGCACTTCTGGGGTGGAACATAGTCACATTATGCGTTGGCGGTATTTCATCCCCGCGTCTCGTGCATTATTGTGGTCCTGTCCACCCCTCAAGCGTCGGTATCACTTCAACGAGCCACTTAACCGTTCTCTCGTCCTCGCAGTCTACGAGGAGGAGCCCTGCTCGGAAGTATACCCCGCAAAAAACTAGGGCATGCCCACATCCCCTGAGCACTCCGTCCATTATGAGCTCTTGGAGATTCGTCAAGTCCTCTTGACTTAGGGCCTCTGCTGGGTAGTCACTGGGCAGAACAGCTATTCGGATACCCCTAAGGGCTTCCGAATAGCTTTGCTGCCTTGGTGCCATCTCAGCGGGTACCCCAGTCGCCCTGGCTTGATTCTCCCTGCCCGTGGGTGCAGTGTGCCTGGGAGCGTGGGCCCGTTGCCTCTTTGAACTTGGAGTTTCCTCCGGCGTAATTTGCCCGATCCTGCGCTTTTCAGCGGGAGCGGGCGCATGCTGGTCAGCTACCGCTGGCTGTGTTCTTCTTCCTTCTTTGCTTCCTATTTGAGCATTGGCTTTTCTTTGCCCGTGGTCTGGTTCATGCCTGCGCTCATCCGCCCTGGCTCTTGCCTCCCTGGGCGACAGGCCTTCCTCGAGATATCGGTGCTTACATGCGCCGTCGTAGCCTCTCTTTGTCAGCCTTCTCGCTCTCCGGCAGTCAATTCTTTTGCTTTCCCTTGCGGCCCGCGCTGCGCAATGGAGGTACTGGGCCTCCATGGATCGCGGGTTTGTTGCCTGCCGCCGCCTTCTGCTCTCCTTGTTTACCTTGCCCGCGCTGCTCACCAGTGGATAGGGGTCAACTGGGGATGGCGGGTTTCTCTGCTTCCTGGTTGGAATGCTCTTCGTGCCCGCGCTGCTCTCCTTGGGTTTTGGTGTTGTTCTTGGGGTTCGCGGTTTTAAGAGCCGGTTCTCTGTATACTCCAGTGCTTGTGGAGGGGGATTCACCCCTCTGATGCTCTAAGAAGAGCATTGCCTGCTCTCTCACGAGGCTGTCCAGGAATTGCCTGGAGTACGTGCGTGGCCTACCGCTTCTCTGCCCGCTGCTCTTCTTGGAGCCCGTTTTTTTCGTTGTGCTTTTATTGTTGTTGTTTGTTTTTTTGTTGTTGTTCATTTTGTTCTTACGACAACTTGCTTGACGGCAAGCGTTGTTGTCAATGTTTTAATTTGGGGAACTGGTTTGCTCCGCCGCGGCAGAGCCCCTTGACGCGGTAAGGCCATGGTTACTCCCCAAGGTGGCCCGGTGTTGGGGAGGCGCCGTTATAATACAGCCGGTGTTGTGGACCGCCTGGCTGCAAACCAGTCCAATGGGCACGGTGACGCATGACACCCTGGATTAGGAGGTGACAGTTCCTGGTTACCGATCGCATTCGACCACATCTGTCAGGTGAGCGCGGTTTCCCCGCTCCCATCTGACCAATTAGTATCATATGCGATCGGCGTAAGCCCCTGCACCGCTACAAGGTGACTGTCTTCGCAGGAGAAGTGTAAGCAAAAGTCAGCTGTTTTACTGGGTTTCGTGTATTCACAATATACTTTAGCGATTTGTTCTATAAAATATTTACAATTATTGTTTTAACTGGTGGTTAATCACGCTGAAAATGTTAAATGAAGCTATTTGAAGGTTTGTTATCTCCCAGATAAATTCTAACTTAACCAGATATAGTAAAAACAGTTGTTGTTGTTGTAGCGATAAGGTCACTCCCCGAAGGCCTTGGGGAGTGTTATCGAGTTGATGGTCCTTTGCCGGTTGCAGATCCGGTACGTTCCGGTACCAAGCCCGACCATCTCGGGAACGATTTGTTATGACCACGTGCGACCTTCTAGGCCATCCCGCCCTCCCACCCCCTACATCCATGAGGTCTTCGGGGTCGCCAGAGCGTCGGCTGTTAATGGAACAGGATTCGCCACGGATCACGGATAAGTGAGGTTGACAATTGGGTTTGGAGAAGCTATGTATTGCGCTGGTAACCTGAAATGGCTGCGCTACACAAACCCCTTGAATTCGATATTTTAGTCGCCTCTTACGACAGGCGTAAAAACAGTCCTAGGGTGTAACTGTGAAGTGGTCACAAAACTTTAGTTTCGTTTCACTACTGCTCTTTGCTCAGTGTTATAGCACTCACCAAGTAAATCATCTGGAACTAGTTTTCAGTGTGGGACCCTACCATACCCATAAATAGCAATCGGAAGCATAGAGCACAAGTAGGTGCGTAAGCCGACATACATGAGCACATATCCCAAATAAAATACTGACACAAGACAGCATAGGTTCTGTCGAAATGAATGATTTAGTTTATTTGTGTGAGGGAGGATAATTTGCGAAATACGTAGATGTGATTTTACGAGATGTGGACACACACAGGCGGGCCTACATACGTCCATATGTACATAAGTACGGTGAGATAGTGCGTTTACGATGGAAATGCATGAAGGCTGTGACGACCACAAATGATGAAATAATGAAAATATGTAATGATTGATTTGATAGTACACATCTTCGTAATTCGTTAGATTAAAAATAGCTTTGTTTCGTTTCATTTTATTCTTTTCTTAGAACTTAAATACAATTTTTGAGTTGTGAGAATATTTTACAAATTTGACAGCTAATTAAATGGAAATTCTATTTCTAAGCAGTGTGGGCGCCGTTAAAACGGCGGAAATTGCGACACGTGGTACAATACATATTAACATATCGGGCCCCAGCGGCAAAACGTCACAAGCGAGCAAAACTATTTTTTTTAATGAACACATTTTTGTTAAATATTACAAAAAAAAATATGAAGAGCATAATTTGTTGCTAGAGCCGGCTTCGCTAGGCATATAGTAAGCTCTAGCGAATATCATGGTGGGCTAACGGTTTATTCCTATTGAAAGCAGGAGCTTGAAAACTATGTCGCTTGAGCCTTTGTTATTGGGCCGTGATATGTTGACAGCTTTCAGATTTGTAATTTCTTTCTACAATGTTCTAGTCAAGTTTTATTGTTCCGGGATCCTATCAAAATCTTTGGAATATAAGCTTGGTACAAATGATTTACCGAAAAAAAATCAACTCCGTAAAAATAACGGTCTATTAAAAGTATCCGGTTCCGTAGAGGTAACAGGTTACTTAAAAGCAACTAGATCCGAAGTTATAGCGGGCTCCGCAAAATTAACCGATTCGGTAAAAAAAACAGGTTTGAATTAAATAACTGGCTTCGTAAAATTTACCGTCCCCGGACCGTCAAAAACTGGTTCGGTGAAAGTAGATGGCTCGGAAAAGGTAACTGGATTCGTAAAATTAATCGGTTCCGAAAAAATAACCATTTCCATAAAAGTAACCGTACCTGTAAAAGTAGCTGGTTCCGAAAAAGTAATCGTCGCCGTAAAAGTGACCGGTTCCGAAAAAGTAATCATCGCCGTAAAAGTGACCGGTTCGAAAAAGTTAATCGGTACATGAAAAGTAACCGTCTCTGTAATAATAACCGGTTTCGAAAAAAAACTGGTTGCAAAAAAGTAAACATCTCTGTAAAAGTTCGGAAAAAGTAATCGGTACCAAAAACATAACCTTTCCCAAAACAGTAACTGATTCCGAAAAACCCTCCAATCCTCGAACAGTGGCTTGGTTCGAAAAAGCAACCGGCTTCGAAAGCGTAACTGGATTCGAAAAACAAACCAGTTCGGAAAAAGTAATCGGTACCAAAAACATAACCTTTCCCAAAACAGTAACTGATTCCGAAAAACCCTCCAATCCTCGAACAGTGGCTTGGTTCGAAAAAGCAACCGGCTTCGAAAGCGTAACTGGATTCGAAAAACAAACCAGTTCAGAAAATATAACCAGATCCGAAAAAGTACAGGGTTATGAAAAGGTGACAGTTGGCAGTTTGGAAAAAGTTGCCGGTTCCAAAAAATTAACTTGACCCAAAAAAAGGAACAGGGTCTGGAAAAGTCAAGTCCGGAAAAGGAAACGGTTCAATTTTTAGTTCTTTACCGAACCTGCTCTTATATGATTTTTTTCTTGAATCCGTTCTTTTGAATCGATTACTTTTTCGAAACCGGATACATTTTAGGTAGTGCATGAACTTTTACGGTACTGCACAATTATAATCTAGTTTTTAATTGAAAGGTAAATTTTTCGAAACCATAAAATCCCGAAATGACAAGGAAAAGACTCCGAGATGTAACCACATCATATGAAACAAAAGAATACTGTTCCATCCAGGGGTGTGGTTGAGGATCTCTTCAAAGTTGTGTTACGGCTCTTAAGGGATAAGTTGAGTATCTTTCGGAATATTTTCGTATTGTTCTGGGATTGGCTTGGTATATTTATGGAATGTCATTTGTACTATTCTGTAACATTCCAGACCTCTGCGCAATGCGCAATAATATCGGCTCTATTTCGGCAACAGTTCGGATCTTCGTGATCACTTCGTGTCTAATTCAGGATCATTTCTACCATTTCGGTACTGCTCTGGGGATTACTATTTTTTTTTTAACAATTTCGGTATTACTAGGTCCGTCAAGCTGGACGTCCAGCTAGACCCCACCCCCTCATAAGCACTAGGTCAAACAAAAAAATTTAAATGTGGGAATTATGTGCTATTAATCTGCTCCAACATAAGCTACGGTCTGTCCAGAAAAACAGAGGGTGGCAAGGGGGGGGGGGCATATAACCCCAGACGGAAAAATCGAAACAGGATAGGTGCAGAATTTTGTGCTATTTATGGGCTCGATAGTTTCAAAAACGATTCGTTTTTTTGACAACTTTTAATAATTTATTTTCTTTTTTGGCCGTTAGTATATACCGTTGTTGCTATTGTTGAGCTCAAGGCCGGATTAAATAAAACGCTTTTATTTGGTTTTAATTTAATTTAATGTCTACCGCAACCTAATCAGGAACAACAAACATTCGTGACACATTTTTTACCCACCCACACAAATATAAAGGCTTCGTCTTCGTTTTGAATTTAATTGTAATGCTGAGATGACCACGCATTTATGTATTTTCCATCTATTACTTTGTTGTTTTGAAAGTTTTTTGTTTACAATTACGGTTCTTTCATTTGTTTATACTCTCTGTTTAGATTATCAATCGCTGTTTCATTTTATAATTGTTTTGTTAAATGTTAGTCTTGCAAGTGCAGCTTAAGATGTAAGTTGTGTTGATATGATACATGTTAATTAATGTTTTTAGGTGCATATATTTGTTATAAATACGTATTGTTTTTTGCAGTCCTGATGATGACTTCAGACTGAGGTCGAAATATTGACATTAAATTAAATTAAAACCAAATAAAAGCGTTTTATTTAATCCGGCCTTGAGCTCAACAATAACAACAACGGCAACTTTTAATGTTTTTTTTAAAACATCAAAAGTGGTGGGTCCAGCTAGAACCCCCCCCCCCCCCCCTCGTAAGCACTAGGCCAAACAAAACAATTTAAATGTGGGAATTATGTGCTATTTACGTGCTCAATAGTGCCAGAAAGAATTCGGTTTTTTGACAACTTTTAATGATTTTTTTAAAACTTCAAAAGTGGGGGGTCCAGCTGGACGTCCAGCTAGACCTCCCCCCCCCCCCCCCCCTCATAAACACTAGGTCAAATAAATGAATTTAAATGTGGGAAAGCTCTCAGTGAAAACTCGTCTGCCTTGCAGATGCCGTTCGGAGTCGGCCTAAAGCATGTAGGTCCCGTCCGTCCAATTTGTAGGGAAAATCAAGAGGAGCACGGCGCAAATTGGAAGAGAAGCTCGGCCTTAGATCTCTTCGGAGGTTATCGCGCCTTACATTTATTTATTTTATATTATAGTAATAGGAGTAATGTTCCTGCCAAATTACAGCTTTCAAAACTATTAAATTACCTACTTTTAAAAGTGGGCGGTGCCACGCCCATTGTCCCAAATTTTACTAATTTAGAATTTTGCGTCATAAGTTCAACCCACCTACCAAGTTTCATCGTTTTAGCCTCTTTGGTAATGAATTATCGCACTTTTTCGGTTTTTCGAAATTTTCGATATCGAAAAAGTGGGGGTGGTTATAGTCCGACTTCTTCTTTAATTTTAAATAGCGATCTGAGATGAGTGCCCAGGAACTTACATACCAATCTTCATTAAGATACCTCAAAATTTACTCAAGTTATCGTGTTTACGGACAGACGAACGGACGGACGGACATGGCTAAATGAATTTCTTTTTTCGCCCAGATCATTTTGATATATAGAAGTCTATATCTAACTCGATTTGTTTATGCCGTTACGGATTACCGTTATGCGAACAAAATTAATATACTCTGTGAGCTCTGCTCAGCTGAGTATAAAAACTGCATATAAACAAATTAATAGGAAACAAAATATGTTAGCAAGTATTTTTCTTGTATAGCGAGAATGTTTATAACAGTGCTTCCCGAAATTTTGTATGTGAATGGGCAAGGCAAAATAAGTTTTAATTGCTAAGTCTGAAGTTCCTTTATATTTACAAAACGCAACATCTTGCGAGATTGTGCCGAATTTACTGGCATGCATAAGATTGCGTTGAACGCACTTATATGAAAAACTTCATTATGGCCCGGCCATAAGACTTAACACTTGAAATTTACTTGTCGATTCACACAAAAAAAATTTCGCGAAGCACTGTTATAAACATTCTAGCATGCTGCGATTACTAATGTAAGGTAACCCTTACGGTAAGTGTTGCGTGACCATAAAGTCAAGCAATGCTTATTAAACATAACCATAATTCACAATAAGGGTCACCTGTCAAAACAACACATTCACGATAAGGGCTATCTGTCAAATGAATAGAAGCCAATTAATTCCGCGCATTCAAACTAACGAGTCGTGCCTGCACTTGCTGTGTAAATTAAACTATAAAAATATATATAGTCCCGGTTACTCGTTTGTGTAAATTAAATATATCTTTTTATTAAATATACTCTAAACATATTACTATTAAGAGTGGTGAACATTTTATTTAAAGCGTAAACAGAAATCACGTGAGTACAAACTAGTGCGCATATTGATTGCACATTTTCGGCATAGAAACCGTATTCTATCTAGCCAGTACATGGCAAAAATCCATATCCACCAGAATGGACATACAGATGACCACGATGGTCATATTACACTAACATATTTTATCTCCTATTCATTTGTTAAAATGCAGTTTTAATTGTGAAAAATTTTGAAAAAGTACCAACGAGTGAGAAAAATAATTTCACTTGCAAAGTCTGAAAGCACTCATAGCCAAAACAAATGTCAAATTCTTCTTATTCTTTTCTTGCAAAAAAAATTGGAAGTTGGCTACCTTTTTCATGTCAGATGGCGCTGATGATGCGCTATTTGTCGCTCCCCATGCAAGTATGTGCAATCTTATCTTCTGTCAGCACACGATGCTGCATCAAAAATCTTATGTGACGGGGTTTTTAGTATTAAGATAATAGAGTAACTCATGAAAATTCGCAAATATCGTCAATAGATCTTTTCTATTTTCATTTTTGATATACATTTTGTTACTGAAACAATGCAGAGCTATCTCGAAACGTTTTCGAAAACATTCAAGAAAATTTCGAACTTTTTATTTAGAGTTCTCTGAATTTTTTTATACTCAGCGTGCTTTGCACACAGAGTATATTAACTTTGATTGGATAACGGTTGGTTGTACAGGTATAAAGGAATCGAGATAGATATAGACTTCCATATATCAAAATCATCAGTATCGAAAAAAAATGTGATTGAGCCATTTCCGTCCGTCCGTCCGTCCGTCTGTCCGTTAACACGATAACTTGAGTAAATATTGAGATATCTTCACCAAATTTGGTACACGAGCTTATCTGGACCCCGAATAGATTGGTATTGAAAATGAGCGAAATCGGATGATAACCACGCCCACTTTTTATATATATAACATTTTGGAATACACAAAAACCTGATTATTTAGTAAATAATACACCTAGAATGTTGAAATTTGACGTGTGGACTGATATTGAGACTCTTGATACAAATTTGAAAAAAAAAAGTTTAAATGGGCGTGGCACCGCCCACTTGTGATAAAATCAATTTTACAAATATTATTAATCATAAATCAAAAATCGTTAAACCTATCGTAACAAAATTCGGCAGAGGTTGCCTTTACTATAACGAATGGTTTGAAGAAAAATTAACGAAATCGGCTAAGGACCACGCCCACTTTTATATAAAAGTTTTTTAAAAGGATCGTGGACGAATAAAAAAAGCTCTAAATGGTATTTCATTTCCCAAGTGGATTTATAACAATAAATAGGAAAAACTTCAAATTTTAAAAAATGGCCGTGGCACCGCCCCTTTTATGACTAAGAAATTTTCTATGTTTCAGGAGCCATAACTCGAAGAAAAATTAACGGGTCATAATAAAATTGGGTACACAAATTTTCATTATAGTGGGAAATCTTTCTAGAAAAAATTGGAGGAGGTCGGTTAAAGACCACGCCCACTTTTATATAAAAGATTTATAAAAGGGTCGTAGACGAAAATAATAAGCTATATCTTAGCAAAAAAGACCTTGTATCAATAGAAGTTTACTTTCTAAATTGAATTATAACATTAAATTGGAAAACACTAACATTTTTGAAAATGGGTGTGGCACCGCCCCTTTTATGACTAAGGAATTTTCTATGTTTCGGGAGCCATAACTCGAAGAAAAATTATGATAGGGAGATATTTTTTTTAAACGGGCGGTGCCACGTGTTATGTAGAAAAGTAATTTATCTGAACTGAAATGTACAATTGAAGCTCACGCTGAGTATGTAATGTTCGGTTACACCCGAACTTAGACACCTTTACTTGTTAAATATGCAGTTTTTAAGCCCAATAAATTTTGGTCTAACAAAGTAAAAAAATCTTAAAATACCCGTCGGAAAAAAATTGTCGTTATAAAGCTATGAAAATTATTTCTTTATGGGAAATAGTAAAAGATGTTAGAGTTACGTTTGAAGCTTGCAAAATATATGAAAATAAAAGTTGCTTCCAGCCTAGCATAGCTCATAGCGAGCACTCTGCCTCAGTCTAAATAAGAAGTAAAATTTTCTCTTACTGTCGAATTTTTTTGAAAACGTTTTCAAAATCGGTTTGCTTAGATTCAGTTACAAACATTATAGACGTTTTTTTCTCAAACTATCGAAAACAAAAAAATCAAGATTTAATTGTCGTACAAATCGATATACCCTTTTTACAAATAATTTTAACTTTTACTTTATATAAGTTATATTTGGTGCCGACAAGGTTTATAAGACTATATCAAAGAACAATGAGTCTGGTTACGCATGCGCACATACATACATGCAAATGTATGTCATACCCGCGTTATTTACTGTCTCCGTTGCCAAAGAAACAAGAGCAAGGCAGGCAGAGAGACAGACGCAATAGCCAAATGGTGATAATTTATCGCTACAATTTTTTTCTTTCTTCACAATGCATTAAAAGTGAAACAAATAAATAAAAATTAAAAAAATACGCATGCATAAACAAATCTTATTTCATTTTTAATGTGGCTTGTGGTTAGCTAATATCAAAACAAAACAAAAATATCTTTGTTATAAAAATAATAGAAAAACAAGTAAGGAAGGTTAAGTTCGGGTGTAACCGAACATTACATACTCAGTAGGAAAATGAACCGAGGGAAACCCTGGAATGTGTTTGTATGACATGCGTATCAAATGAAAGGTGTTAATGAGTATTTTAAAAGGGAGTAACCCTTAGTTCCATAGGTGGACGCCGTTTCGAGATATCGCCATAAAGGTGGACCAGGGGTGACCCTAGAATTTGTTTGTACAATATGGGCATCAAACGAATGGTGTTAATGACTATTTTAAAAGGGAGTGGGCCTTAGTTCTATAGGTGGACGCCGTTTCGAGATATCGCCATAAAGGTGGACCGGGGGTGACTCTAGAATGAGTTTGTACGATATGGGTATCAAATTAAAGGTATTAATGAGAGTTTTAAAAGGGAGTGGTGGTAGTTGCATATGTGAAGGCGTTTTCCAGATATCGACCAAAATGTGGACCAGGGTGACCCAGAACATTATCTGTTGGATACCGCTAATTTATTTATATATGTACTACCTGCCAAGATTTTAAGGGTTTTTTATTTCGCCCTGCAGAACTTTTTCATTTTCTTCTACTGAATATGGTAGGTGTCACAACCATTTTATAAAGTTTTTTCTAAAGTTATATTTCACTTCAATAAAACAATCCAATTACCTTACCATGTTAGTCAATCATAGTCGGATTTCGTTCATTTTTCATACCAAGATAAAGTGAGTTCAAGTAAGCACGTGAACTAAGTTCATTAAAGATATGTCGATTTTTGCTCAAGTTATCGTGTTAACGGCCATGCGGAAGGACAGACGGACGACTGTGTATAAAAACTGGGCGTGGCATCAACCGATTCCACCCATTTTCACAGAAAACAGTTAACGTCATAAAATCTATACCCCTACCAAATTTCAAAAGGATTGGTTAATTTTTGTTCGACTTATGGCGTTAAAAGTATCCTAGACAAATTAAATGAAAAAGGGCGGAGCCACGCCCATTTTGCAATTTTCTTTTATTTTTGTATTTTGTTGCACCACATCATTACTGGAGTTGAATGTTGACGTAATTTACTTATATACTGTAAAGATATTAAATTTTTTGTTAAAATTTTACTTTAAACAAAATTTTTTTTTTAAGTGGGCGTGGTCCTTTTCCGATTTTGCTAATTTTTATTAAGCGTACATATAGTAATAGGAGTAACGTTCCTGCCAAATTTCATCATGATATCTTCAACGACTGCCAAATTACAGCTTGCAAAATTTTTAAATTACCTTCTTTTAAAAGTGGGCGGTGCCACGCCCATTGTCCAAAATTTTACTAATTTTCTATTCTGCGTCATAAGTTCAACTCATCTACCAAGTTTCGTCGCTTTATCTGTCTTTTGTAATGAATTGTTGCACTTTTTCGGTTTTTCGAAATTTTCGATATCGAAAAAGTGGGCGTGGTTATAGTCCGATATCGTTCATTTTAAATAGCGATCTGAGATGAATGCTCAGGAACCTATATACCAAATTTCATCAAGATACCTCAAAATTTACTCAAGTTATCGTGTTAACGGACGGACGGACGGACGGACATGGCTCAATCAAATTTTTTTTCGATCCTGATTATTTTGATATATGGAAGTCTATATCTATCTCGATTCCTTTATATATGTACAACCAACCGTTATCCAATCAAACTTAATATACTCTGTGAGCTCTGCTCAACTGAGTATAATAATCAATAGAAAGGGCCCAACAAAAGACAGTGGATGTTATCGAAGTTGTATAACTGAAACATCTCTTATTTATTGGTCACAATTTGTTAGAGTTGTAAGTTCAATTTTTTCATTTTTTGACAACTGTAGAGTTTTAATTTTTTACCAAATGCAGTACGCTGGTCTTACCCTTCTTCGGGTGCTACTGCCAGTTGTAAGAGGGAATCATCAAAGTAAATGTTATCACTCTTGGAAGGCTAATCCCTATAAGTTGGGACCTTTGCAGTATTTTTTCTTGTACAACTATGGATACTGCATTCATTGTACCCTGTTGTTAATCAATAAATATTGATATTCCATGTCCTAGTGATAAATCCAATACTGAAGTGGTATCCATCCATACAAGCTATTCGTAAGATATCAATTTACTGCGAATATCATTCCCTTTTGCATCAAGTTGACTTGAAGTCCCGATTCATCTAATGTGTTTTCCGTGGGCTCTAAATACATTTTAAATGAATAAGTAAAACAAATTGATGACTAGCAGCTCCGGCAGACGTTGTTCTGCCCTTACTTTGTTATATCCCCAAATTCTAGCTTTCGTTAACACTAAAAGTCCGTCACCAAAAATATCTAAAACGGTAGCAAGTGCGCAGAAAAGTATGCAACATTTAATGCGATGTAATCAAAAGGAAGAACCAACTAAGTCCTATGTAAAATTATAGATGTTACGCTGTTATTCCTTGTGACCATATGGTACTAAATGTGGCATACTTTTTTGCGAACCTGATACTGTTTTAACGATGCAGTTTTAGCGTTAGCAAAAGCTGGAATTCGGTGGCTACTTGACCTTTAAGAAGTTTTTATCTCTTACTTCTCGCCTCCCTCTTATACGCTCCTCCCTGTTCCTTTCTCTCTCTCTGCGTCTCTCTCTCCCTCTTCGTATTTATCTCTCCTTCTCTATATCCATCTCTCTAGTTCCTCCTCCTACCACTCTGCTTCTTCTATATCTACCTCTCTATATTCGTCTATCGCTTTTCCGGTCTTTTCGGTTTCCCTGGTGTTTCTTTTGGTTCATTTCCTCTATCCAGATTTCTGTCAATAACAATTTCTAACAGTATGCGAAATATTAATGTAGGCGAGTTATGAGAAATCACTGCATAAATTACATGTTTTCGAATGTTTCAGTCCAATACCCAGAATAATAGCGTCCTAAGTACCTCATAATCTAGACTATCAATGTACGCACTTTGATTTTGGTAAATGTATACACTGAAAGAAAAAAAAAACTGGAAAAATCCCTCCCAAATAGCTGTTGAATCAATTTCGCACAAATTGTTGATTCTGAATTGACAGATTCAACAGTTAAATTAACCAAAATTCATTATATGCAAGCAGTAGCTCACTTAACTTAACAATTGTTACTTGCCACCCTAAGAATAGCAATGAAAATTGTTAAAATAACAGATTTCTGTTGTTGTTGTTGTATTAACGATAAAGACACTCCCCGAAGATTTTGGGGAGGGTTATCGATATTGATGGTCCTTTGCTGGATACAGATCCGGTACGTTTCGGTAACAAAGCACCATAAAGATACTAGCGCGACCATCTCGGGAACGATTAATTTGACCCCATTAAACCCAGGGCTGCAAACCGCCTCGAAGAAATGTATGCAATTTTCAAGCAAAGTCGTGAATTAAATAAGTGATTTTTGTTGAAACTTTATTTTGAACCGAACCATTTTTTTGGGTGTTTTCGGTTCGGTTTTTGGAGTTAAGAAAAAAAACGGTTCGGTTCGTGGTCGGTTCAAAGCCCCAAAATAGCGGGTGGTTCGGTTGATGAACCGGATCGATCCAGTTTGCAGCCCTGATTAAACCTTCTAGGCCATACCATAATGAAATCAATTCTTTTAACGGAAAAATCAGTTAATTGATTGAGAATCTGCCATTTTCACAGAATATTGTTAATTTAAGACCAATAGTCTCTCTTATGTTAAAATTACTAAACCAATTTGTGCTTTTGACAAAAAGCTTGGTTGAATTGACCATAATACTGTAAATTTTACCGAATGTATATTAATTCAAAAACAACATACCCGTTTTGTTGACTTTACCAGCGTCATTTCTTTGGGTGTACCGGGTTCGGTTTTTTTTTTGTGTCGTTGGTAGTATCAACTTCGATTTTAATTTCTAATCCGCGTTGATTTCAATCCCCGTTTGGGTTTCGGCTTCGGTTCCGGCTTATTTATCGCATTTATTCGACTACTGTTATATTGCTAATGCATCACTAAAAATTTGTGTCTCTCATTGAAGTTGCATACCCACAATCCTTTAACTATTATAATTTGATCAAACATTGCGACGACAACCACGACGAGTTTTTATCAAATATTTATGCATGTGAAAGAAATTTAATGAAAAGAAATTGTGTCAGCATATATAAAATCAAATTCATCGTAAAAGTCTTAATTTATGCAAAATTCAAACAATCACTACCTACAAACATTAAAAACAAAAAAACATTGCTGCTGCCTACCTTGCTTGACTTGCCCATGTCGCAGCAGTTCATTGTCTCTCTTTGATTGAATAGTTACATAGTTACATGGCAACGTTTGTTTGGCGTGTTATTTTCGCTCCTATTTACGGCATGTTCACGTTCACATACTATATTTATTTCCTCCTTTCGCGCCCTTCCTTTCTTCAAACCACACCAAACTTAACACATTTGACTTTTGCATTGTTTTATAGCTTCAAATAATTTCACAAATTTTCAATTCTTTCACTTTATTGCAGTGATTCGGCGAAGAACCTCGGTTTTACGGTCATCATTGATATGCGTGGCAATGGCAATTGTTCCACAAATCTAAAGACAATACTCAAAGTACTACAAGAACATTTCAGTGCTAATATTCATAATGTTGTATTAATTAAACCGGATAATTTTTGGCAAAAACAACGCGCTTCTATATCAACAAATAAATATAAATTTGAAACATCGAATATATCGATCGAAGCATTACATAAAATTGCTGAGGCGCATCAATTGACTTCCGATTTTGATGGCACACAGCCATACGATCATCAACAGTGGACTGAATCACGTCTGGCTATTGAGGATTTCTTTTGGCAAGCGAGCGATATGGCTGATCGTATTGACGATCTGCAAGAGGATTTACAGCGTAATGATTTTGCTGAGGATGTAAATGGCGCCAAACATTCATTGGATCATCACAACGAAATGAAAAAGAAAATACAAAATTTACCAATTGAAGATTTGGAATTGCAAAGTAAAAAATTGTTAGCAAAAATCAATAAAAATGCGGGTGGCGCTGGTGCGCCAGGTAGACAGGTGAGTGGTATTAATTCAGTTTTATGTGAGTTTTTTTAAATGGTGTTTAAGATTCGTCAAGATGTTGTTCGAGTCCAACAAGGCACGGCGTCGTGATATTGCATGCGTGAAATTTCCAAATTTCTAGTTCCTAAGTCTCCGTATCATCTCATTAAAACGACAACTACAATGGAGTATAACTGTTTCCAATATCTCCATGTGTCTCTATAAAAGCTATAAAATCAGAAGAAGAAGATACTATTGGACTTTTAGTCTTATACTTCTTCTTGTAGCGATAAAAAGATTCACAGAGGAGTTTTATCAATGCTGATGGTCCTTTGCCCGATATTGATCCGATATGCTCCGGAAAATAGCATCATTAAAATAGTAGCCAACCATGGCTGAAACGATTTCATGTGACCACGTTGAACCTTCTAGGTCATCCAAACCACTATTTCCGTGTATAACTTGGGGTCGCCGGAGCATGGCATGATACAATCGACAAGGGTGGGTGAGGTTGAAAAGTGGGTTGGAAATGCTGTAAACTGCGCTGGCAACCGTTCAGAGGTTGCGATACACAACACCTTGAATCCTTTGTATTTTCAGTGATAAGCACATGTTAAACCTCAGTAGCAAATAGCACTGACTGGGATATAATTAGTCAGTAGTACTGGTGACATAACCAACGAAGAATCTATATATTTGCTGTTAACATGTCCTGCAGTTAAAAAGCTCCCCGAAGGTGCAAAGGTTGCTGAATTGGCCTATATATCTTGCAGCATACGAATCGGATACGCTTGAGTCGTTCAACCTCATCTAGCATAAACTTCACTAACAGAATTCATCTCGAATAAGTGTGGCTGAAACTTGGATTGGAGTTGATGTGTTAACCGCTTCAGCAGCATAATAAACAAAAGCACTTCCAGTTACCGCTATACACGCCCAAAGTGTAAAAGTAACCAACAAGAGATTGAGAGAACACCTAAATACCTAAATGCAAATATTAGTGGTTATCAAAATTATCGATCTTGAAAGTGCGCGTTCCATAAGTAGAGGTCTGAACTTCATATTTTGAGGATACACACCACTTTCTCTTATCCTACACTATCCCACTCCACTATGTAAGGCGCGATAACCTCCGAAGAGATCTAAGGCCGAGCTTCTCGTCCAATTTGCGCCGTGCTCCTCTTGATTTTCCCTACAAATTGGCTGGACGGGACCTACATGATTTTATGCCGATTCCGAACGGCATCTGCAAGGCAGATGGGTTTTCACTGAGAGCTTTTCATGGCAGAAATACACCCGGAGCGCTTGCCAAACACTGCCGAGGGGCGACCCCGCTTAGAAAAATTTTCTTCTAATTGAAAAACCTTATTTCTAAAATTGTTGATGTTGCTTTGCCCGGGGTTTGAACCCAGGGCATCCGGTGTGGTTTATTAGACATTTGTCGGATCCGGTAGGATCAGACCACTATAACATATATCTCCCATACAACCGATCGTTCAGATAAGACGATTTTGGTCATTCCTGCCGCAATTTAGAAAGTATAAACGTGAAATTTGGTGATATATATTTTAATATATCATAGAAGATTTTCTGAAAAAATCACTTTGATCGGAGCTATATATAGTATATATCCCATACAACCGATCGTTCAGATAGAAAGATTTTTGGCAATTTCTCCCTTAATTTGCAATATAAAAACGTGAAACTTGGTGATATATATTCTAATGTATCATAGAAGATTTCCTGTAAAAATCATTTCGATCGGAGCTATATATAATATATATCCCATAGAACCGATCGTTCAGATAAGGGGGTTTTTGCCATTTTTATTTTATATTTATCTTAAAAATCGTTTAGGTATGTACATCTGTTCACTATATATTTCTTATCTTATACATCCTATTATTTGGAGATTACGAACGGGATAAGATTATTGTTCAGCCCCATTCATGAAAGGCACAGCCGAAGACAGTCCCGTCCTTACTTGTTTTGGACTCACTTACGTTTTTGGAGACGGGTACTTTTTTAAATCGGTTACTTCTTTTGAAACCGCTTACTGGTTAAATTTTTTGAATACGTTACGTTATCAAAGTCCCTTAAATAACCTCTTGTTGCAGAAGCAATGTTGGACTGGACTTCTGACCGAAATATCAACGTGACCTCACTAACGTTTGCATGAATTTAGAAAACAAAAACTAACTTACGTATTTTTTTCTTATTTCTTACTTAGCCCTGCGTTGGCTCTGGTGCCGATTGTGGTGGCAGCGATTCCGGCACTTCAACACAAACTCAAAACTCTTCACCAGCTTTTCGCGCTGCCACCAATAATCCAGATATGGCAGCGGCTATTAATAAATCACTACGTCAAGTTGATCTGATACGTAACGGACAGCAACGTTTACTGACATTGTGGCAGCACAAAAAATCCAAATTGGATCAATGTTTCCAGTGGCGACTATTCGAACAAGATTGTGAAAAAATGTTCGATTGGATATTGCATAATCGTGACGTGTTCCAAATGTCCTACGTTGAGATTGGACATAATTACTCTGTAGCAAAATCGCTACAGGATGAACATCAAAAGTTCGCTGTCGCCTCAATGAACGTCTCGGTAAATATTGATCGCATACTAGCTGTGGCATCACGCCTAATCGAAAGTCAACATTATGCTGCGCAACATATTAAAACGCTGGCCACGCGACTCGATCGCACTTGGAAAGATTTCGCTGCAGGTTTAGATGAACGCACTGCAGTGCTACAACTAAGCGTGCTATTTCATCACAAAGCCGAACAGTATTGTAATAGTGTTGCCTCATGGGCAGCAGCTTGTCAAGCATCACAACCGCTACCCTCAGATATACAAAGTTTAGAGACAGCAATACGCACACATCAATCGCTGTACGAAGCGATGTGTCAAGCTTACACGGAAGTGCATTCAACCAGCAAGAAATTACTTTATCAATTGGATCATTTGGTGCAAGTGTGCAATCAACCACCACCACCAGGTGTACCCGATCATCGCAAGAATAGTAGCTTTAATAAATATGAGCGACAAAATCCCGCAGCAGATTATAGTGAGGGTGCTTCACATGTGCTCGCTGTTATACATCAAATACTCGGACATCATCGCTCATTGGAAGCGAAATGGCATCAAGAGAAAATTAGATTACATCAAACTTTGGCTTTACGCCTATTTCAGGAGGATGTCAAACAAGTATTAGATTGGTTGAAAAATCATGGTGAAGTATTTTTACGCAAAAATACTGGCATTGGGCGCAATTTGCAGAAAGCACGCGTTTATCAAAAGTCACATGAACATTTTGAAAATGTAGCGCAAAATACTTATAGCAATGCTGAGAAGTTGCTATCGGCAGCAGATGAATTGGCACGTAGTGGTGAAGCGGATCCTAATGAGATTTATTCAGTGGCGCGTGAGCTGGAATTGCAAGTAGCCAGCTTTGCTGAGCGTGTAGAGCAACGACGAAGGCGCTTGGAAATGGCTGTTATATTTTATACGCACGAAAAAGAGGTAGGTTGGGTATAGGGGACTTAAAGGGTGTTTGTTTTGGGGGTGGCATGATTCTAATCTAATTAAGATTACATATAGAAACTTTTTTATATGGTTAAACTTTGTCTTTTTGTGCCCTCTCAATTAGTTTCTCTTCTATGACCAGACTCGTCCACATGAGGGACTTTGTTATTTAACCAGCTAACATAGGAGAGTCATATCGCCCGATATCTCTCCTATCGCCAATAGCCAAGACGCTTGAAGACATTTTGCTCCCCTATTTCAAAGCAAATTTGCAACTAGCCTGTCATCAGCATGGCTTTAGAAAACTTCATAGCACAAGCACTATGGCTAAATGGCTAAATGCCATTAGCACCCAGATTGCTGTTTAAATCAAAACCTCCACCATAGAACAGTACTCGTTGCGCTAGACCTATCAAAAGCTACGGTCACCATGGCACGTTATTGCAAGACTTGGAAGGGTCTACCCTTCCCCCAAGTCTTAACTTCTACATATCAAAGCTACCTTCGCAACCAGAAGAAGTTACTATCGTTTCCTACGCCGATAACTGCACAATAATGGCCACATGCCCAGGCCAACAGATAGATGAGCTTTGCAACAAAATAAACGGCTACCTCCCTGATCTCTCCAGTTTTTTCACCTCGCGAAACCTGACATTATCACCGACTAAATCATCGGCGACCTTATTTATAACATGGACGTCCCAAATGTCGACCATTTTGAACATCCGCGTCAATGGCAATACGCTTAGTCTTACACCCCAAAATCTTGGGTGTGACGTTCGATCAGGAACTACATTTTGGTGAATTGTACCGAAAATCCAGAGCCGTAATAAAATCGTCAAATCTCTTGCTTGAAGTACTTGGGGAAAAGATAAAGAAACGCTCATTACCACTTACAAAGCCATCCCAACAGAAATCTGATTGATGAACCCACACCGTCCAGGGGCTTAAGGATCCCAGAGTGACGACCTCTCCCCCTATGCACTTCAGAATTCTGAAGTTAAACTGTAATGGATTAACTCGGAAGATCACGGAGATAGTCGACTTCATGAAGCGGCACAACATCCGCATTGCTACGATTCAAGAGACTAAACTCACAGCAAGATCTGCATTGCAGACCTGTTCTGGGTACAATGTCCACAGAAAAGATCGCGAGAGCGAAAATGGAGGCGGCCTCGAGTTTATCATACACCTCACTGTGCAATATCATATATTTGATCCCGACATCGACCGCAGGGACAGTATCTTGGAACGTCAAGGATTATCTGTCCGGTCGGGTGATGCAAATCTAGAAATCATCAACATCTACATCCCTCCTGCCACCTGTTGCCCCAGTGGATACCGCCCTGATATCAGCGGCGTACTCACTGGAAACAATCGCATTATCTTAGGCGATTTCAATGCCCATCACGATCTATGGCATTCAAACTTGCGGGTGGACAGTAGGGGTAAGATGTTAGCAGATCAAATAGAAGAAACGAAGTTCTGCACTATAAACGGAGACGCCCCCACGTATGGTAGGAAGCTGTCACAGTTCGCCGGATATTTCAATCGTGAGCGCAGAACTCGTAAACTGCGTCAACTGGCAGCCGATGGTTACATTGGCATCCGACCACCTGCCTATACTTATTTCGCTCGAGCGTCCCGACGACTTCATCGTCGCAGAAAAACGCACTTTCATTAACTTTAAAAAAGGAAAGTGGGACGAATACAAATCCTTTACAGACAACCGCTTTGCTGCCCTCCCTATCCCAACTGATGCCCGCCAAGGGGAGCGTGCTTTCCGCAAGGTCATTGAATCCGCCTCGGCTTGTGTCATTCTCGCTGGTAGAATTCCCGAAATTCGGCCCCACTTCCCGGCAGAGGCCGCAAGTTTAGCGAGAGAACGTGACCTTATAAGACAGCTCGATCCCGGCGACCTCCAAATAAGGGATATAAACCAATGCATCAGATTGCTTGTGGATGAACACAAGCGGGCGAAATGGGAGGAGCACCTAAGCGGTTGTAACCTCTTTGCCGGTGTAGGTAAACTTTGGTCCACTGTAAAATCCCTATCGAATCCGTCTAGGCACAATGACAAAGTTTCTATCGCCTTTGGCGACAAAGTGCTGTCGGATGCGAAAAAATGAGCAAGCGCTTTCTGCCGACAATACATAATGCAATCTACGGTCGACAAAAATAGACGGAGGGCCAACAGACATGCACGTAAACATAAGTTCAGCGCATCACCAATTACCATCACCGCCAAAGAGGTTGAGGATGCCATCGGTCATGCTAAATTATCCAAAGCAGTGGGCCCAGACGGCATAGCCATGCCGATGCTTAAAAGCCTAGGGAAAGAAGGTTTCAAATATTTAGCACATGTCTTCAACCTGTCTCTTTCTACCTTTCCTTACCTAGCCCCACCATAGAACAGTACCCGTAGCCCTAGACCTATCAAAAGCTTTTGATACGGTCAACCATTGCACGTTACTGCAAGACTTGGAAGGGGCTACCCTTCCCCCATGTCTTAAAAGGTGGACCGCAAATTATCTGGGTGATCGGCAGGCAACGGTGCAATTCAGAAACGAAATATCAAAGCCAAGAAGAATTAAACAAGGGGTGCCTCAGGGTGGTGTCCTATCCCCACTTTTGTTTAATTTTTACATATCAAAAGTACCTTCGCCACCAGAAGGAGTTACTATCGTTTCTTACGCCGATGACTGCACAATAATGGCCACAGGCCCGGGGCCAAAGATCGATGAGCTTTGCAACAAAATAAACGGTTACCTCCCTGATCTCTCCAGTTTTTTCGCCACGCGAAACCTGGCATTATCACCGACTAAATCATCCGCGACCCTATTTACAACTTGGACGTCCCAAATGTCGACCATTTTGAACATCCACGTCCATGGCACTACGCTACCGACTGTCCTACACCCCAAAATCTTGGGTGTGACGTTTGATCAGGATCTACATTTTGGTGAGCACGCAGCCGCAATTGTTCCGAAAATCGAGAGCCGTAATAAAATCCTCAAATCCCTTGCTGGCAGTACTTGGGGAAAATACAAAGAAACGCTCATTACCACATACAAAGCAATTGTCCAGCCGTTTGCGTGGTACGCGTCCCCTATATGGTCGCCAAGCCCAAAAACTACCCACTGGAAGAAGCTACAGGCCTGCCAAAATACTGCGCTCAGAACCGCCACGGGCTGTCTTCTTATGTCCCCAAAACACCATCTTCATAATGAGGCGAGAATACTCCCCATCAGGGAAAGAAATGAGATGCTAACCAAACAGTTCCTGTTGAATACCCAGAAACCTGGGCATCCCAACAGACATCTGATTGATGAGCCAGCACCGCCTAGGGACTTAATGAGTCGTCTCCGTAAGCATTTTGAGGAAATACGGCACCTGAGAACTCAGCCGTATGAAGCAAAAAAACACAAGCAGGTCCTTGGTGAACTCCACAAACAGGCGTCGGACCTTTATGCCGGGAATTGTCCGGTGAATCCAGTACTCGGGGAATAGTACCCAAAACTTGCGGAAGAGGAACGCATACTCCCCAGGGAAACGCGAGTCACTCTGGCTCAACTTCGTTCTGGATACTGTAACAGGTTAAACTCTTACATATCCAGAATCAACCCCGACATACAAAATGTATGCCCTGCTTGCAATGTGTCGCCACATGACACCAACCATTTGTGGAACCAACGCCTCTAACACCCCTGTTACTATGGTCCACCCCTGTTAATACTTCAAGTTTCCTTGGATTCCCGTTAGAGCATATTGATGACAATTTGTGATCGGTCGCAGCTATTAGGTGGTGCGAAACATTGCTACAACAACAACAACAACAGGGGCTTAAGGAGTCATCTCCGTAAACATTTTGAGGTAATACGGCACCTGAGAACACAGCCGTATGAAGCCAAAAAACACAAGCAGGTCTTCAGTGAACTCCACAAACAGGTGTGCCCGGTGAATCCAGTACTCAAAGAACAGTACCTCAAACTTGCAGAAGAGGAACGCACACTCCCTAGGGAAACGCGAGTCACTCTTGCTCAACTTCGATCTGGATACTGTAACAGGCTAAACTCTTACCTATCCAGAATCAACCCCGACATACAAAATGTATGCCCTGCTTGCAATGTGTCGCCACATGACACCAACCATTTGTGGAACCAACGCCTCTAACACCCCTGTTACTATGGTCCACCCCTGTTAATACTTCCTTGGATTCCCGTTAGAGCATATTGATGACAATTTGTGATCGGTCACACCTATTGGATGGGGCGAAGCACTGCTACAACAACAACAACAGGGACTTTATTTCAGCTGTGCTGCAATTTCAAATTTAGTAGTGTAGGCTATCGTTTTTTCCACTCACATATAGCAAGACTGCTTAGGCGAATATTAACTGTAATAGCACCAAGTTTTGCCTCATCAGTTGAGTTATTCCATCTCCAAAACTTGTGCTAATCTTTTTATAAGCTTAATCAAGTTGATACTATGACATTTGTCTCATTACAGGTCACCGCTTGGATTGATCAATTACGCACCGATGTTTCCACCGATCAAACTATGCTCTCTCAAGAGAATCTCGAAGGTATTGAACGACATTTACAACAATTTCGCGAACAACAGGAAAGCACATTGAAAGGTTGCATGCAAACTATAGCGCAGGGGGAAGCTTTGTTGCAAGAAATGCGTTCACTTGAATACGATGAAAATAGTGTTTCAATATCAGGACTTGAAACTACTTTAGAAAAGTTAACAAAACAAAAGGTCGAGCTTGAAGAACTTTGGTCAGCTCGTCAATATCGCGCAGATCTAATTATGCGTTTGCGTTATTTTGAACGTGACGCCATGGAATTATCATCGCAATTAGAAATTTGGTCAGAAGAATTGCAACATGCCGATCTGTCACGCGACTATCAAAAAGCGGAACAGTTAATACGTATGCACAACGATTCTGTTACAGATATACAAAATACCACCTACGAGGTACTGCAACAGGGACAAGATTTATTACAAATGTTCGAAACAGCCGGCATTATTTCAATGGCCGATGCTACGCATACAGCGCAAGCGCGCATACAATATCTTTTGGACTTTCTGGGTGAACGCGAAATTGATTTGGAGGAATTATCTGAAGCGAAACGCGCGAAATTGGAGCAAGCTGTACAACTGTGCCAATTTCAAAATGATGCCAACCAAGTTATATCGTGGATTCGCAATGGTGAAGCAATGTTGGTTGCTAGTTTTGTAACGCCAAATAGTTTGCAGGAGGCAGAGCAGTTGCGGAAAGAGCATGAACAATTTCAGGTGATTATGAATGAATTAGAGATGAATTAAATGAATGAGATGAGGTGAAATATTTGAATTGGACAACCTGAAAAAGTTGCAAATATTTGTGTACTTACTTTGGAAGAACCCCAAAATTAGGGTCCCTGGGTGTTTATTATTTGCTCCTTACAAGCCAGTTGTTCATTTCTTTGGGGAACATTTTGAACTTTTAGAAAGGAAAGAAGTAGTAAATTTACAGATCATGAAAGAGATGATGATGATATAATATGTAGTTTCGGGACTATTTCGAGATCACTTCAGGTTTGTTTTCGTTATCAACAATTCGCGCATAGGACACAATAGTTCCAGGAGTGTTTTTCGCGCGGTATTTGACGACCTTTTCGGGATATTGTGGGAGTACTTCGGAAACATACCCGGACTTTTTACGAATAATTTCGTAACTGTCCTCGGAACCTTCGGAATCCCTTTGAAACTGTTTTCAGAAGAATTTTGGAACTGTTTCTGGACTATTTCGTGACCATTTTTCGATTTTTTCGATATTATTTCGAGATTTTTTGGGAATCTTTTTGAGGCAGCTTTAGCTAGGTTTGTACATTTATAGTTTTAGTTGCCGCCCATTTTATTTAGGGCTTGCTCCGGTATTACTTCGAGATTTTTTTTTGGTATTTGAACCTTTTCGGTACTTATTTGAAATGTTTTTGAACTGTTTTTTTTTTCAAGATATGTTAGAGATATTATGAGTTTGAACTCAACTCGACTGTTTTTGTTATTGTTTTAGCGATAAAAACACTCCCCGAAGTTTTGGGGCGATCCCCTGCCTGCTATAGATCCGGTACGTTCCGGTCACAAGCACCATTAGGGTGTTAGCCCAACCATCTGGGGAACGATTTAAATTGCCCACGTTGAACTTTCTGCGCCATCCGGGCCCCCACCTCCCAGTTCCATGAGAAACTTGGGGTAGCCAGAGGCTCGGCTGCTTAGAAACAGTCTACGCCACGGGTAGGTGAGGTTGACAATGGAGTTGGAGAAGCTATAAATTACGCTGGCATCCCCGTGAAAGGGTTGCTTTGCACAACCCCTTGAATCCTTTAGTTATTTTAGTCGCCTCTTATGACAGGTATTTATACCTGTACATTCTAAGCCTCCTAACCAGCTGGGGTTCCCATTAATGGACTCTTTTGGTACTGTGTTCGAGCAAATTTCGAGATCACTATGCGATGGTTTTCGGGATAATTTCTAGATTTTTTCGGAACAGAATTTAGGTTCCGCGTAGTATACAAAAAAAATCCCAACAAACCTAAACCATTGTATATTTTCCGCACCTGGTTTGTCACGATCTGCCGCTTTCTTTTCTTTGTAGCTTTACTCTTTCTCTTACTCCTACTGTTCATCTTCTTTTTTTCCTCTTCCGCTCCTATATCCTAACTCTGCCTTGATCTCTGCTCCCTTTCAATTCTTCCTTTCTCTACCCCCTATCTTTCGGCTTTCCTTCAGTATTCCCTCTCTCTTTCTTGCTTCTCACTATCCCTTTCACCTATCTCTATCCGCGCCACACCCTGTTTCTATTCTTTTTATCTGCATTTTCCTCTTTTCTTCTTCCTTTTCTTTTCTCTGCCTTCTTCTTTACCTTTACCTTTCCTTTTCCTTCCCTTTTTTTCACATCGCCTTCACGTTCTACCCCTACCTCAACTTTCCTATCTATTCTTCATTTCCCCCTTCTCTACCCATTTTATTTATATTCGCTTCTCTTTTTCCACATCAATTTTACCTTCTCTGTCTTATCTCTACTTCTACGCCTAATTTTGCATGCTTTAAAAGATTCCACTTTCCCCTCTCTCTTCCCTCTCCTCTTTCTACTTCCTCCTTGTTTACCATGATATTTTTAGTTGTGAGTTAGAGATGGCGTAATTGTTGATATTTGGATTTTATTACTTCCACCGAAATGGAAAATGTGTGTCAATTTACTAAATTCGTTCACACACTTTTAATTAGGCACTACAATTTCTATTGTTTTATATATTAATTCCATCTCTTTTCCCTTTCCCTTCGAAAAGGTTGCCATTGAGAAGACACACACTTCCGCTGTGCAAGTGAAATATCGCGCTGATGCGCTCATCAATGCCAATCACTATGATCCACAATCGATACGTGAAATATCCGATGATGTAACCAAAAAATGGCAACAGCTGGTCACGTACGCTGAAGAGCGCCACAAACTCGTAACAGCTTCAATGAATTTTTACAAAACCGCCGAACAGGTATGCTCTGTGCTCGATAGCTTGGAGCGTGAGTATCGTCGCGAAGACGATTGGTGTGGCGGTGGTGGCTCAAGTGATAAAGCACAAACTATTGTGCAATTAATTTCAAAGCATCAGGAACAAAAGGAGGCATTCCTTAAAGCGTGCACACTTGCACGTCGTACCGCCGAAACATTCCTTAAATATGCCAATCGCTCACAACAATATTACAAATATCAAACACAAGGCAACTGTGAGACGCATGTGCGCACCATACTCGATAAGTTGTTGACGCAGGAAAATCAGGTGCTTGAATTTTGGACGCAACGTAAAAAATCGCTAGATCAATGTCAACAATTTGTGCTATTTGAGCGTAGCGCAAAACAAGCAATCGAATGGATACATAACACAGGTGAAGCTTACCTCTCGTCACGCACAAATTTGGTAGGTAAGACACGCGAAGAGACCGAAGGTCTGCTCAAAGAGCACAACGAATTTCGTGGTACTGCAAAAGAGACACGTGAACGTGTTAAGTTGCTAATACAATTGGCTGATAGTTTGGTGGAGAAAGGGCATGCGCATGCGAGCGCTATAAAACAATGGGTGGCGTCAGTGGATCAAAGGTTTGTTGTATGAATGCAGTTATTGTGCTCAAGATCTATGTATTCTGACGTATATTTGTGTGTATTTTTAACTAGATACAAGGACTTCAGCAACCGCATGGATACCTACAGGGAGCAATTAGAAAAGTCTCTTGGCATGTCAATGGTAGTTCCGGCTGATTCTGACGCAAATTCATCGATAAGTTCTGCTTCTGGTTAGTATATTATATTAATATGATTTTGTTCTCCCTATACGACAAAATGACCTTGCTTCTGGGTATTGACCCAAAAAAGTTATTGAGTTTCCAAGTTTGAAATTGGACCCTTCCTAATATTAAAAAATTAGCGGGTTTTGCCTCTTTAATTTATTTTAATAGTATAAATCCGCTGAATTGTTTTTGTGTAGCTGTGAAATTTATACCATTTAATTTTTTCGAACATCTGCCTTTGCTCCTTTATAATAGAGAAAAATTTTGTTTACAATTCAAATAAGAAAATAAGATAGATACGCCACATTTTTAGTTTTTTAAATCTTTTTGAGCGCAATAAATAAAAAAAATATATTAGGATAGGTCCAGTTTAGAACTTCGAAAGAGTTTTCGAAGTTCAAAGTTGGACCCTTAACTGTACTGTAAGTTGATCTGTATAAATTTTTTCTCCATGTGCATATATGTATAACAGGTGTTATAAGGGGCAAAATTCCATATCTGCGAAAAGCAAAAGTGATGGAAGCACGAAGCCGCACATCACAAAGTACCGGATTTGACAAAGCGACAAATGTTATACACTGCGTTTTGCTGCGCTGAATCCAATTCTGTTATCAGAATTGCCTGAATGGGTCGTTCGGCCCTAACCTCTAAAACCCCTCAATCGACAGTGATTTTTCCTGTTCTTGAGGTTAGGGTCGAACTATGACCCGTTAGGCCCATCCTTATGGCAGATTTGGATTCAGCGCGTCAAAATGCAATGAAACACTTGTGTCGCCTTTTAAATTCTAGAAGACCTGCCTTTAACAATTTTTAATAGGAGAACACAATTCCTACAATTCAAATGAGAAAAGAAGACGGACCACGCCTACATTATTAATATTTAAATTTATTAATACAATAAATATATTGGGAAGGGCATCATTTCGAACCTCGAAAAACAATATCTTGGAAAATTTACGAATTACTTATTTGCTTACGGAACGGGCTATCTATCGTTCAACCTAACCTAACATTCTATAATTTGGATTTTTCTCTCTTACTACTTGTCATTTTCCTAACGTAATAACATTAATCGCTCTCATTCAAACCAATCAATTCCTTCATTACAGGTTCCACAACTGATCGACATTCTGATCCCTCACTAGAAGCAAAACTAACTACATCAACTACAGCAGCATCTAAAGAAATAAACGAAGAAAAACGAAAATCGGCACGCAGAAAAGAATTCATTATGGCCGAACTAATGCAAACTGAACGTACCTATGTAAAAGATTTGGAAACATGCATTAAATGCTTCCTTGAAGAATTTCGCACAGGACAAGGTGTACCACCGCCATTGGTGGGCAAGGAAGACACACTCTTTGGCAACATACGTGAAATTTATAATTTCCATCAGAAAATATTCTTACGTGAATTAGAAAAATATGAAACTATGCCTGAAGATGTTGGACATTGTTTTGTCACATGGGCATCAAAATTCGATATGTATGTTTATTATTGTAAAAACAAACCGATCTCAAATAATTTGATGGTACAGCATTCGGGTACATATTTTGATGAATTACAACATCGTCACAAAGTTGAACATCCTTTGCCCGCTTTTCTCATAAAACCAGTGCAACGCATTACAAAATACCAATTATTACTCAAAGATTTACTTTCATGCTGTGAGGAGAGTCATGGCGAAATTAAAGAAGGTCTAGAAGTAATGTTAAATGTGCCGAAGAAAGCGAATGATGCAATGCATTTATCTTTGTTGGAAAACTGTGATGTACCCATTGATAATTTGGGTGAGGTTGTATTGCAGGATGCATTCCAAGCATGGGATACAAAGCAATTGATACGTAAGGGACGTGAGAGACGCGTTTTCTTGTTTGAATTGTATTTGTTGTTTGCTAAAGAGGTGAAGGATTCAAATGGTTCTGTTAAATATCAATTTAAGAGCAAACTCATGACAACTGGTGAGTGTAAATTTGAAATGCAGAAATCATAAAACATGTATTTCATTTATAATCTTGTTGTTCTTTAATAGATATGGGCATCACTGAACACATTGAAGGTGATGAAACTAAATTTGCTGTGTGGACGGGACGTTCGCCTATGCTCTCTGATTGCCGCATTGTATTGAAGGCAAATAGTTTGGAAACCAAACAGGTAGGTTGCCGGAAATTTCCAATTCAACTTTTTTTTTTGCATAGTTCAAAGTATAGCGATTTGAACTGTAACATTTAGTCTTTAAACCACTTAAATAACCAAACAATTTTTATTTTTTTATTGTATAGATTTGGGTAAAGAAAATGCGTGAAGTTATGCAGGAAACATGCTTTTCGGGGACGTCACTTACATTACCAAAGTCGCCGGCAAAGAACTCTGGCTCATCGCAACGTTCGTCGCGTGATTTGGATGAACCACTAACAGAAAATGATCATGATCGTTGCTCATTGGCTAGTTTCGGATCGGGTAATACCACAGATAGTGACAATAAGGTAGGTGATTTTGTTTTCCCTTTTATTGAGGCGACATGAACTATGAGACGGCTTGGTGTAACGTGTAAATAACGTAAACCAGCAAGCAGCTGGGAGGGTGCGTGTCCAGTGCATTGTAAGCGTCAATAAGAGATTAAAATACAAGATTAACACGTATTGCAGTGACCGAGAAATGAAATATCGAAGGATTTATTAAGAGTGCATGGCAGCCAATCGTAATTTGGCCTAAAGAAGGAAGTTAATAAACCTTGCATACTTTTAGTGAAATTACTTTATATATTCGTCGGTTTTGACGCTCTTTTTTGCCAAAATATTGCTCGGAATCATTCTCTAGAAAATTTTAACATTGAGCGACCTGTAAAGTTATTTTTAGTTAGACTCTTATATATGCATATGTTCGTAAACATCTCTCTTCATCGTCCCGGCTTAATTACTTCTTCTTGACTATCAGGCAAGTTAAAGATACCGACAAGGTATTGTTTTAATATCGGCTTATTATCGATACCGAAGTCCTGTTGTCGAGTTACGGTTTGCTGCCGGCTTGTTATCGCGGTAGTCAACAGCTTACTAGTTTCTAATCGGATTGTTATTGATGGATTACAGATGTATCATCGATTTTATATTGAAAATTATCGGTATTTGTTCTTGACAAACCAATGAGAAGACACTCCAATAACAAACTGATAACATTTCAATAGCAAATCAAATGTTTTCTTGAAAACACATCCATTTTTTTCGATCATAAATCGAAAACTTTTCGCTAACTCATCGATAAAAATTTTATCACTTTTCGATAATAAGTCGATACGTTTTTCATAACAAATCGGTAATTTTTTAATAACGAACCGATTACTCCAAAGGCAAGTCGATAACTTTTCGACAACAAAACGAAATTAGTTGAAAACTCTTCGGTAAACATTCGATAACTTTTCGATAGTAACTCAATAACTTTTTTATAGCAAATCGATAATTCACAGATAACAAATTGGTGACACTGATAACAAATCAAAAACTTTTCGATAGCAATCAATATTTTTGATAGCACACCAACTTTTCGATAAGAAATTAACTTTTTAAACAAATCAATAACTCGGCGGTAACGCATCTACAACAAACCCATAATTTATCGATAACAAACCGATAACTTTATAACAAACCGTTATTAAACCCTTTTTCCTAAATAAACTTTACTTCATACATTGTTCTACATGACTACATTTTTTATTTTCCCATGTAGCATACTAACTCCAAAGACTACGCCTAGGGCGCTTCCCAAGGCAGTCGGTTCTATGTACCGGAGCGACTCGGGATTTTTCCCGACCAAGGACTGTCATTTCAGTGTGACCCCATCTAATTTGTTTCGTCCCTCCCACAAATTGTCATCCTCCCAGCAGCTCCTTGCAGCAGGACTGCTCCATATTCTCTTACTCCGGGAAGGCATCGAATCCAATCCGGGTCCGTCTCCTGACCCCGGTCCTGAGAACTGGTTTTGCTGCATCTGCCGGAAAAGAATCTTTTTAGGACGGTCATACTCTGTTCAGTGTGTCTCGTGCAAGGGATGGTTGCATCGGACAGGTTGTTCTGGGCTTGATCCCAAAACCCGACGTCCACGTAACTTTTATAAATCTTTTGTGGCTCCTTGCTGTTCACGCCCAAGGGCGTCCCGTACTCTACGTCTAAGCGACGGGTTTCATCGCGCCATGTTGCCAGGTCGCAAACCGAAATCATCCGGGTACCCCAATGCTTGCCCAAGGACGCCCAGTCCTAGGGCTACAACAGCAATTGCGTCCTGGCCTTCCCCAACCCAGGTGTAGTCACCCGTCACTTACCCCCAGAGTGGCGACGTCCCCCCTTATGCACTTCAGAATTCTGCAGTTAAACTGTAATGGACTAACTGGGAAGATTACGGAGATAGTCGATTTCATGAAGCGGCACAACATCCGCATTGCTGCGATTCAAGAGACTAAACTCACAGCAAGATCTGCATTGCAGACCTGCTCTAGGTATAACGTCCACAGGAAAGACCGCGAGAGCGGAAATGGAGGCGTTTATCATACACCACTCTGTGCAATATTGTATATTTGATCCTGGCATCGACCGCAGGGACAATGTCTTAGAACGTCAAGGCCTATCTGTCCGGTCAGGCGATGCAAACCTAGAAATCAGCAACATCTACATCCCTCCTGCCACCTGTTGCCCCAGTGGATACCGCCCTAATATCAGGGCCTTACTCACTGGCAACAATCGCATTATCTTAGGCGATTTCAATGCCCATCATGATCTATGGCATTCAAACTTGCGGGCGGACAGTAGGGGTGAGATGTTGGCGGATCAAATAGAAGAAACGACGTTCTGCACAATAAACGGAGACGCCCCCACACGTATGGTAGGAAGCTGTCACAGCTCGCCAGATATCTCAATCGTGAGCGCAGAACTCGTAAACTGCGTCAACTGGCAGCCGATGGTAACATTGGCATCCGACCACCTGCCCATACTTATTTCGCTTGAGCGTAACGCCGACTTCATCGTCACTGAAAAACGCACTTTCATAAACTTCAAAAAAGGAAAGTGGGAAGAATATAAATCCTTTACAGACAGCCGCCTAGCTGCCCTCCCTATCCGGACTGATGCCCGCCAAGGGGAGCGTGCCTTCCGTAAGGTCATTAAATCCGCCTCGGCACATTTCATTCCCGCCGGGAGAATTCCCGAAATCCGGCCCACTTCCCGGCGGAGGATGCAAACTTAGCGAGAGAACGTGACCTTATAAGACAGCTTGACCCAGGCGACCCCCAAATAAGGGATATAAACCAACGCATCAGATTGCTTGTAGATGAACACAAGCGGGCGAAATGGTAGGAGCACCTAAGAGGTTGTAACCTCTCTACCGGTGTGGGTAAACTTTGGTCCACCGTAAAGTCCCTATCGAATCCGACTAAGCACAAAGACAAAGTTTCCATCGCCTTTGGCGACAAAGTGCTGTCGGACGCGAAAAAATGCGCGAGCGCTTTCTGCCGACAATATATAATGCATCCTACGGTCGACAAAGATAGACGGAGAGCCAATAGACGCGCACATAAACACAAATTCAGCGCGTCACCAATCACCATCACCGCTAAAGAGGTTGAGGACGCCATTGGTCGTGCTAAACTATCCAAAGCAGTGGGCCCAGACGGCATAGCCATGCCGATGCTTAAAAACCTAGGGAAAGAGGGGTTCAAATATTTAGCGCATGTCTTCACTCTGTCTCTTTCCACCTTTGTCATACCTGAGAAATGGAAAATGGCCAAGGTGGTCCCGCTACTAAAGCCTGGGAAACCAGCTAACATATGTGAGTCGTATCGTCCGATATCTCCCCTATCGCCAGTGGCAAAGACGCTTGAACCCATTTTGCTCCCTTATTTCCAAGCAAATTTGCAGCTAGCCCCTCATCAGCATGGCTTCAGAAAACTCCATAGCACTACCACCGCGACCTTATTTACAACATGGACGCCCCAAATATCGACCATTTTGAACATCCACGTCGATGGCACTACGCTACCGACTGTCCGACACCCCAAAATCTTGGGTGTGACGTTTGATCAGGATCTACATTTTGGTGAGCACACAGCCGCAATTGTTCCGAGAATTCAGAGCCGTAACAAAATCCTCAAATCCCTCGCTGGCAGTACTTGGGGAAAAGATAAAGAAACGCTCATGACTACATACAAAGCAATTAGCCAGCCGATTACGTGCTACGCGTCACCCATATGGTCGCCAAGCCTAAAAATCACCCACTTGAAGAAACTACAGGCCTGCCAAAATACTGCTCTCAGAATCGCCACGGGCTGTCTTCTTATGTCCCCAGAACACCATCTGCATAATGAGGCGAGAATACTCCCCATCAGGGAGAGAAATGATATGCTGACCAAACAGTTCCTGTTGAATACCCAGAAACCTGGGCATCCCAACAGACATCTGATTGATGACTCAGCACCGCCTAGGGGCTTAAGGAGTCATCTCCGTAAGCATTTTCAGGAAATACGGCACCTGAGAACCCAGCCGGTCCTTGGTGAACTCCATAAACAGGCGTGGGACCTTTATGCCGGGAATTGCCCGGTGAATCCAGTACTTAACGAAAATTATCCAAAACGTTAGAGGATATTGATGACAATTTGTGATCGGCCGCGGCTATTAGGTGGGGCGAGCATTGCTACAACAACAACAACAACTACGCTTAGGTTACACTACGTAGGAGACTATCAGCTTTAGAGTTGTTTGGCATAACAGCGTAAAAACGGGACACCGTGAAAACATTTCAGCGCATTAAAGCGTTTATCTTCTTCGTCTAGACATAAAAATGCGATTGTCATTATGTTGTTACCTAATGGCGACTAAACAACACAACGGAATAATGCGCATGCTTATGTAGTTTCCCCCACGGAAGTCGCTCGTCAACCTTTAATCTCGCTAGGTGGCTAGGGTCTTGAGATATAGACCAAAACGTGGACCCGGGTAACCCTAGGATGTGTTTGTTCAATATGGGTATAAACTGAAAGCTGCTGATGAGTACTTTAATACGGGGTATTCTTCCTACCCCTGGGTGACCAGGGTCTGGAGATATAGGCCAAAGTGTGAACCCGGATACTCCTAGAATGTGTTTATACAATATGAATATCAAATGAAAGCTGTGAGAGCTTAAAAGTAAAGTAATTTTTATTGTGATTTTCGGTTTAGTTGCATAAATCTGGCAAAACGGGTAAATATGCATGCGAAGCCGAAATACGGACATGAATTGATAATACCGAAATGAAATTTTCGAGCTCAAACACATAAACTCCATGTTGCTGTTATCGGCAATTATCTTTTGGTGTCGCTTTAAGTGTAGCTCTTTGCCTAGTTAAGTATTTACGATGTTTTTTCCGGGAAGTGAACCAGATTGTGAACCTATCCATCCGAACAAATTCTATTCATGGTTCGATTTGCCTGAAATTTGGTATATGGGTAGCCCTTTGCCTAGGTTAGTATCTACGATGCTTTTTTCCGATAACTGGGCCAGGAACCGACTGGGACTGGGACTGGGACTAGGTCTGGGACTGAGACTAGGAGTGTGAGACGGAAAAAAACATCTTAAAATGTATGCAGATAGACCAAATTTCGGACAGAACAACGGCCGCCGGGTCTGCTAGTATGTAAATAACTAGCCGTGTCCGTGCGCTTCTTGCGCAACCAATCTAAAAGTCTCTTATCAAATATCAGCACATATCAGCTGTTATATCAATCAAATATAACTTACAGCTTGCGCTGCCATCTGGCGTATGAGAGCAACTGCCGGTAATGCAGAGCAAATATTCACAATAGTGCCATAGTACAAATAGATTTCTTTGTGTGCTCACACTCGTTTATTTTTAGCAAATTACTTTAATAAAATATAGCTAAACAAAAGCACTACGACAAAAATTGCCCAAAGCTCGCTAATAGCCCGAATCTCCATCTTTACAACCAAAACTTTATTTATAGATTTGGATTCCAAATAATAGCGAAAAGGGATCCGCACATAAATACAGCAATTAGAAATAATATATATGATTATTAGCGTAAAAACGCCAGTGCAAAGACGTATCTACGTGGAAAAATAATTAAGCATTCTTGATAAGATGTTTAATAGCGTTAAAGCCTATTAACGTAGGTCCGTTGTTGTTGTTATTGTCGTATTAACGACAATGACACTCCCCTAAGGTTTTCGGGAGTGTTATCGATGTCGATAGTCCTTTGGCGGATATAGATCCGGTACGTTCCGGTAAGAAAGCACCATTAAGGTACTAGCGCGACCATCTCGGACCGATTTATATGACCACATTAAACCTTCAAAGCCATCCCGCCACACCCCCTAGTTCTACGAGGAACTTGGGGTCGCCAGAGCCTCGCCTGCTAAATATGTGTATGATACATTCATATTTGTAACAGGATTCCCCTCGCTTAGGTGCGTAGGGTTGCGAAAGCTTTGAAGCTATAAAGCTTTGTATTGCGCTTATCAACCCCTTGAATCCCACTTAGGTCCGTTAGAGCGTATAAGCGCTAAGGAGTATTATCGCAAAAGCGTATTAGAAGAATAGTTTACTTATGTACAAGCGTATTGGTATACACGATGTAGCATTAGTGTTTAGTAGCGTATTACCGTAAAAGAGTAAAACATCATAGTTATGTGCGTTATCATAGTCGTAAGGCTAATAACGTACAACCAAGTGAATATGTGATAATAGATGGCGCGGTAAGCTTATGCCTGGTTTTCACTAGATCAAATTTAAGTACAATCTGATCGATATCAATGAAAATAGCCAAATTTCATTTGGCAACATGTTTGTAATTTGTTTTCGTTTACCAGCAGCTGTCCCATTAATAAATAATGCCAAAACGTGTGAAACAACGGGAAATAACTAAAACGGGCTGTGAAATAAATGAACATAAAAATTTAGCGTGGGTTTTGACCATTGCTTTATCGGCTTTGAGTGACAAATGGAAACACTTTTGACCCCAACTGACCTGCGGGTCAGCTTAAGGCAGTTTTTGATGGCAGTCATTTTTACTTAATGAATCCAAGCATTAGCCGCAGCTTCAGAAAATCACAGCAAATAGCAATTCATAAAATAAATGGATTTCTAAGCGGAGCATTTGTCCAAACAGTGATTTGTTTAAATTAAACACTTTCTGTAGCCACATCTGCTAGCTCAAAGTACAGATTCTTTGTTGGTGTTTCATAAGCTCTTTGATTTTACTAATTTGTTTATTTCTTGTGAGAAATGTTTAAAAGTGTGATAGCATTTGTATATTCGTTGCACATGCAATATGGGTGGTTCCATCGCAAATAGAGCAATGGCTGTAATCATGATTGTGGAAATGAACCTTCGGGTCGTCTCACTTTGCCTATATTGACTGCTCGGCTGTCGTCCTAGAAACTATTTAAAATTGCCATATTTCAGAGTTTGTCTGAAGAATGGCGTATCGTAAAATATGTTGCACAAACGCCCTACCTGAACATCAATTCAATAGGGGCGTAAACAATGCCACCTAATGTGAAGATTTTGGTGTAGTCTTTGGCCGTATGTAAATCAGGTAAGCTCCAAAATAAGCGTCTTACCTCCCACTATCTTGGGAGCGACTTGATATGACCACGTTAACTCTTATAGACCTACTATTGCCGAGCCTTATGAGTTATACAGAAATGTTCATCGATGTTAGAAACATTTTTCGCTTTTAACTGATGATTTTCCTGGGTAAACTCTTTCATTCGTTTTTCGTAATCTCTATTGTATACCAGAAAATTGCTGCAATACAAATCGCACAAGCAGGTAATAAAAGCCCATTTTCATGCCGGAGATTTCAGGCAAGGAAGGTAGAGACGGTAAGAGTGGATGTACTTTTGCCATATTGAGCTACTCCTGGTATAGAGAAGATGGTGCCATCATGACGCTAGTCAGCCCTCACCTGTGTTACCGGTTTTAACCTGTTTACCTCCTTCTCTGCGCTTTCTCCGACCGATAGGCTATCGTTGTGCCTTTAGGTCGCGCTACAAGGCCTACATATCCATCTAGTTTAGGCTGGTACAACCCCGTCTTCCAATGTGCATCCACTCCGAATTCGCAATTTACAAAAATTCAACTCAATTACGAGCATTCGTAAGTTTTACATGGAATTGCGCATACAATCTGTAAATAACCAAAAGTTTTTGCACTAAATGTATATTTTTGTTTTTTTTATAGACCTCTAAAACTAACGGCGCGGAAACAAACTCACACCTTAGCTTACGTACCAACTAAATTTCCGCATAAGTTGTGGCTCTATTGCCTCTACCCGTGGCTACTTAAGCATTTTTAAACGAAAATTAACTTTCTAAACAAACTACAAATGCATGCTCAAAATATTAACTCAAAGGCTGAGCAAAACCTCCAAAGAGAACCTACTCATTATGATGTAAGATATGTATGTACCTGAGTACCTGCCTTTTTGACTAAATATAAACATAAATAAATAAATCAGTAAAAAAAGTTTCTTAGTGCGGGTTGAAGGCCAACAAACATATGGTGCAGCTTTCTTTGTGTCACTCTGAAGCGGCTTTGTACATTGCCTTTGCCATTGCCATCAACACACCAACACACACGAGCGGGTATTCCCAACGATATGTCAAATGTTAGTATTTGGTCTACCTCACTTTGGAATATGGTGTAAATTTATTTGCATATGTATGTAAATGTGGTGCCTTTCGCGTATGTTGTATACTTACTTTGTTGTTTTATTTTTGTTTAGGTGCATACGTATGTATGTACATATGTATGTACTTTGACGAATTCTAATAGGACTTTCCAACCACTTTCTTTTTCCTCAACGCGTTTCAGAGCGCGATTTCGGAGAGATGTTGTAAGATATGAGAGCACATACTTTCTCTCTATCACCCCCTTGAAGGCCTCCAGTAATGGCATATTTATGCGTTTTCACGGAATAATATATAATGCGCGTTAATAAGTTCGTATTAATGTAAATTAACGTCTTTTTTATGTTGGCCCATTCAATAAAATGCTGGAGTTTCGGCACATCATAATTAAAGCATTGAAAAAATTGGATTTAATAGCTATTGACGAATTTTGCTATAAAAGGCAAGATGTGAATGTATGTGTGTATAATATAACACTCTTCATGTGAGAAAATCTTCTAGGACGTGTTTTCATGCTAGCAGATGATCAGTCTTCGGAAGAACTTTTCTGTCCAAACTTCCCTTCCCAAACCATTGACCTAATTAAAAACTTTTTTTTGAACCCGGTTATTTTTTCGAGAGCGGCTAATTTTTTGGCTGTTTTAAAACTGTTTACTTTTTTCTAAAGAGTTTCATTTTTAAAACCGGTTACTTTTTTCAAGCCTTTATCTTTTTTAAACCGGTTATTGTTTACAAGCGGGTAACTTGTTTTCAAACTGGTTATTTTTTCAAACCGGTAACTTTTTTCAACCCGGTTTTTTCCTTGAACCAGCTACTTTTCTGTAACCTGTTACTTATTTCTAACCTGGATATTTCTCTGAAACTGTTTAATTTTTTCAAACTAATTATCTTATTTTGTACCGGCTCCTTTTTTGAAAGCGGTTAATTTTTTGAGATACTTTTTTGAAACCGGCTACTGAAAACTGTAAATTTTTTTCAAACCGGTTCCTTTTTTGAAACCGGTCGCTCTTTAAAACCGTTTAGTATCGTGAAAACGGTTATTTTTTTCAAGCCGGTTACTTTTTTTAGACCGGTTACTTTTTTAAGCTGGAAAAGTCTTTTAAACTGGCAACGCTAATTAAAATTTTTTTTATCCGATAATTTTTCCGGTATTGGTTACCTTTTTTAAACCAAAAATTTTTCCAGAATTGTTTACCTTTTTTAAACCGATCATTTTGCCTTTTTTTAATCCAATAATTTTTCCAGAATTGTTTACCTTTTTTAAACCGATCATTTTTATGGTAATGGTTACCTTTCTCAAATCGATAACTTTTCACTTGCTCTTATGTTATTAATTGATTTTTCGAGCCTGGTTGCTTTGTTCGGAGCCGATGGCTTTCTAAGAACTGTATGATATTTTATCGGTGGAACTACTTTTCTAAGTCGCTAACTGAATAATGTTACTTTTTAATATTTTAAACTCAGAGTTAGCTTCACATGAGGGGTTAACTTCATACAATTGCAACAAAATTTTAAAATTTATTTTAAGTTAAAAAGATAAATTGCCGCTCTTGAAGTGGCCCTTAACCGGTAACTACTTTGATACTGTTACCTTTCGAAACCTATCATTTTATCGGCATTGTTAATCTTCGCAACATAAGCTTTCCCGTACTTTCACTTTTCGAAATCGATAACTCTCGGTAGTGTAAATTTTGTAAACCTATAACCTTTTCAGTATTGTTATTTTTCGAAACAGATATTGTTTCGCTACTTTTCGAAACCGATAACTTTGGCAGTATCGTCACTTTTTCGCAATCAATAACGTTTTCGGTATTGTTATATTACTTTTTGAAATCTTTAACCTTTTAGGTAATGTTACTTTTCGAAACCGATAATATTGGCGGTGTATATTTTTCAAATAGTATCTAAATTATTCAGAAATTGTCAGCGATTGAATTTTGATTGCCAGCTGCCTCAATAAAACTGCTTTAGAAAATACCCGAACAACATAAAAAAATATATTCCCGGTAATCCCATCTCAATTCATCCGGCATACATACATATGTACGTACATATACATATGCATATGTAAATATGCAATAATTTTTTATACCTCGATAGGTGCAGTGTTACAGCTGCTTTTGTAATACGATATCATGGTAGTCGCGGGCTTATAACCGATTCGTATATGTTTTATGAGTTTAACTTTTAGGTATCGACCTATTTGATAATATCTATTACCTCATTATTTGTTTTACACTATCTATTATCTGTAATGCTTTACTCATAATTATCCTATCGATGTATGTATTTATGTACATATGCACGCCTCCCTTTAGGGACAATGTCTATGTAGGTTGCACAGTGTGTGTTCTTAAGTTGCCTACAAACTAAAAAGATTAAACAGCTTATATATTTTCACAAACGTCAATAACGTTATGTCCCATATGCATGGCTTACCCGAAATATAACTTTTTCAGTACTTTTACTTTTCGAAACCCATTAATTTTTGGTAACTGTATACTGGCTAGCTCCGAAAGCTATACCAAAGTGCCTGCGAAAACTACACCGAATCGGACCTTAATAACCTTTAAAACTAAACCGAAATGGTCTCGAAATAATGTCGAGGCTTAACCGAAAGTTAACCCGAAATAATCCCGAAAAGCGGTCACAACGCCAAATTTCAAAAGGTAACGATGTCAACAATATTAACATTATGACCATCCTGCTTTTGGAATATATCCGTAGTAGGTATGCCTGTCGTAAGAGGCGACTAAAATACCAGATTCAAGGGGCTGTGTAGCGCAACCCTTTTAGGTTGCCAGCGCAATATATAGCTTCTCCAAACCAAATTGTCAACCTCACCTATCCGCGGCGAATCCTGTTTCACTAACAGACGAGGCTCTGGCGACCCCAAGCTCTCATGGAACTTGGCGGTGGGGAGGGAGTGATGGCCTGAAGGTTTAATGTGGCCATATAAATCGTTCCCGAGATGGTCGGCCTAGCACCTTAATGGTGCTGTGTTACCGCAGCGTACCGGATCTGTGTCCGGCAAAGGACCATCACATCGATAACACTCCCCAAAGCCTTCGGGGAGAAACCTTATCGCTACAACAACAACAACATCATGAGTTAAATTCTTTTTTTATCAAGTGGCCATAAGATCAATTGTTTTGTTTCGCATTCCGCGTATAAAAATGTTCACAACTGTAATCGAATAAAAAGATACATATGTTTTTGAATTTTTCCAGATACGTTACTCTTTTTCCAATATTTTGGTGCGAAAAATCGAATAGAAATCTTAACCAATTGGTTCTCTTTGAGATAAGGAAGAACTTTTTCAACTAAAATTTAAAACAAAATGTCAAATAAAAAGTCACGTGATTTTTAATTCTAAATTTATTCCAGTCTCAAAAAAAGGATTTAATATCGGTCCAGCGTGGACTTCCGTTAAATCAAACTCAGTAAACGTGAAGAAAATCGCGCAATCTTTTATGGTCATTACCTCAATTGACCTTTTGGCCGTTGACCTTATGCCACCTCACCGTGACAGATATATTTTTGATCAGTGGTAACTGGTCAGTGAAGTATTTTATTTCGAACAAATTTGACTAAGCTTTCCCACTGTGCACTGTATCGCAGTTTTACATACAAGGTGGTTCATAAATCGACATTTATTTCGTCGAAAGTTTTAAAGCTCCTATAACCAACGAGTAAGCGCTGCGGTCACATAAAGTAATACATTTGACAACATCGAACCTCTTACGTGACTTTAGATTGATTTATCTGCTTGCTAAATAGGTGTGTAGAGTTTAATAAGGTCACGTTATAGAAAGGCAGCCGTTGATAGATTTACATTGGGAGAGCAAACTCTCCTTGTGATTCTGCACAGGGTCGTTTGGCTAACATGTTGTTGTCGTAGCGGCGGCAGCGTGCAAAAACAGCGTTGTTTAGTTGCTACGGTCTTGTCATCTATCAGGACGTACGTTCAGATGTACTACGTACTGGAGAACCCGGCAGATTATGATGACACTCGCGTCCATAGCAGCGAATGCTGGTATTCGGGGCCGCAGGAGTTGTCTAATCAAAAATGTAAAACGTCATTGGAACACAAAAACCACCGACTCATGTCACCCTATCCCGTTGGTATCGATTTCTTTTTTTGAAGTTCGGCTCATAGATACTAGCTTCAATTTTTTCGTCATCAAATGTTGATCCATCCGTAAACCAGACCTATGAACAATGAACAGCTCAAAATTCCGTGAGTATGTGAGCCACATCATCTCATAGTTGCAATACAGGATTTCCAATGAATTATCTTATTATTTTATATGCCATGTGATGTTTCCGCTCTTTAGCTCAGAGATATTTTGAATTCTTAGTGTCAAGTGTTGCCTCTTTCTCTATTAGAATAGGGAAGGAGAGATATTTAGGCACTAAGTGCATCATCAGGGGACGTTCGCATCGCACCCATTATACCAATACAAACAAAGCGATGTAATTTGCTTAATTTTGGTACTGCTGTTCTTTGCGTGGTCTTGGGTCACTAAATTACGGAAGCATGGGTAACTATTGGCTTCACAACAGTATTAAAAGTACAGTTAACAAATTTGGGAAAAAGCCCCAATATTTTGTCATAGAATCGAGTGCAGGCCAGGGAAGCACTTGTTGCTTTGCTTAAGATAGCATCTAGATGAGCGTTCCACGTGAGTGTGAGGGTTCTGTGCAGTGTAACCCCAAGGTGTTTTGCTTCCATCGAAAATCGGATGGTTCTGGCATGGATAGCTTTCTTCTGCGGGGAAAGGAACTACGACAGTTTTGTTAAGATTGATGCGCATGTCTTATTACATGCGATTGGATATTGATTTCTCGTGCTTCCCTGTGATGCAGATTATTAAGTCATCTACATACCCTTGTGTGTGTCATATCCATTTGATTTGTTGGCCGCTGTGAGCGAATTTTGTAATTCAAAGTTAAATAACTTCCCGATAAGATACAAGCTTGAAACTTGGAATATAGTTCAGAACCTGATGACAATGCAATAATAAAAAAATTTGCGTCGTGCTCCTCTTGATTTTCCCTACAAATTGGCCGGACGGGACCTACATGATTTTATGCCGACTCCGAACGGCATCTGCAAGGCAGGCGAGTTTTCACTGAGAGCTTTTCATGGCAGAAATACACCCGGAGCGCTTGCCAAACACTGCCGAGGGGCAACCCCGCTTAGAAAAATTTTCTTCTAATTGAAAAACCTTATTTCTAAAGTTTTTGATGTTGCTTTGCCCGGGGTTTGAACCCAGGGCATCCGGTGTGGTAGGCGGAGCACGCTACCATCACACCACTAAATAGAATGGGAAATAATAGGCAATTAAATAAAGGCTAAAAACTTGAAAAAAAAATAATAAAAAAAAAATAGTTAAACGGTTTTATTAAAAACAATACTTACATTAAGTAGTAATAATACTAAAAACTAGAAAATAATTAGGTAGGTCCTAGGTACTAGTCATCACACTCCTCATCAATCTAGGGCGTTGATCAAAAAATTAAATAAAAGCGTTGGAAGCGTGAAATTTCTAAAAATGTGAGGTTATGTTATTAAGGTTCAGTTGGTCCTACTTATGACTATGAATAGAAATTTGACCCGTGCAACGCTTTTTTTTTTAATTGTCTGATCAACGCGAGATTGATGAGGAGTAGTACCTGGGGCCTACCTAATTAATTTTCAGCTTTTAGTATTATTATTACTTAATGTAAGTATTCAAGGTTCGAATCGAGCTCAAGGCCAGAACAATAATTTTTTTCTAATGATAATTATTGTTATTTTTGAATTTTTCTAAATTTGAAAAATTGTATTTTGTTTTTGGAATAGTAAGTAGAAAATTTTTCAGACAAGAAATGGATCTATCTGCGCAGCTATGGCAGGTTGTCTGAAAAATTTTCTACTTACTATTCCAAAAACAAAATACAATTTTTCAAATTTAGAAAAATTAAAAAATAACAATAATTATCATTAGAAAAAATTATTGTTCTGGCCTTGAGCTCGATTCGAACCTTGAATGATTTATCAATAGGCCGATAAAAACAAAAACAATTGTTAATGTAAGTATTGTTTTAAATAAAACCGTTTAACTTAAAATTGTTTTAAATTATGTTATTTCCTTTTATCGTGAAAAGCACTGAGCTAATCATCATTGGACTTATATCCTTGCCAGTCAGTGTGTCATATTTTTAAACTACAAAGTCTTTTAAATTTTTTCCGTGAGGATATCAATAACCGTATCCGTGAATTTTCCTGACTGATAGGCAAAGTTAGTCCTACACAGACGAAGTTTGTTTAGGTTGACCTACCTAATATGTAAGTTCATCCAACACTTTCTCCATACCCTTTAGAAAAACTGAGATATGACGCGGGCAGTTGCTCAGGCTTCTCTGGGTTTGGTATTTTCAGCTCATCGCAGTACCCTTATTTCTTGCTATTATTGGTATGCGTGATTGCGAACGGGAAGCACATGCCGTCACAGTCAGTCAATCAAGGCGATTGCAAGCTGTTACTGAAGTTTACTGTGATCTTTCAGTCTTTATAATAAAATCACAGGTACACGTATATTTTCCAACTCTAATATAAACCACTAAATAAGCCACCATGTTAATGTTAAGGCATAACTACGGCAGTATATATGGTAAACAGTTTTTTGTATGCAATTTTTGAGAACAATGTGGCGCATTGTTAGAATAATAATAACAAGTAAGGAAGGCTAAGTTCGGGTGTAACCGAACATAACATACTCAGTTGAGAGCTATGGAGACAAAATAAGGAAAATCAATCTGGGGTAACCCTGGAATGTGGTTGTATAACATGTGTATCAAATGAAAGGTATTAAAGAGTATTTTAAGAGAGAATAGGCCATAGTTCTATGGATGAACGCCATTTAGGGATATCGCCATAAAGGTAGACCAGGGCTGACTCTAGAATTTGTTTGTACGATATGGGTATCAAATGAAAGGTGTTACTGAGCATTTTAAGAGGGAGTGGGCCTTAGGTCTATCGGTGGACGCCTTTTCGAGATGTCCCCATTAAGGTGGACCAGGGGTGATTCTATAATGTGTTTGTACGATATGGGTATCAAATGAAAGCTGTTAATGAGTATTTTGAAAAGGAGTGATCCTTAGTTCCATAGGTGGACGCCGTTTCGAGATATCGCCATAAAGGTGGACCAGGGGTGTCTCTAGAATGTGTTTGTACGATATGGGAATCAAATGAAAGGTGTTACTGAGCATTTTAAGAGGGAGTGGGCATTAGGTCTATAGGTGGACGCCTTTTCGAGATATCGCCATTAGGGTGGGCCAGGGGTGACTCTAGAATGTTTGTACGGTATGGGTATCAAACGAAAGGTGTTACTGAGTATTTTAAGAGGGAGTGGGCATGAGGTCTATAGGTGGACGCCTTTTCGAGATATCGTCATTAGGGTGGGCCAGGGGTGACTCTAGAATGTGTTTGTACGATATGTGCATCAAACGAAAGGTGTTACTGAGCATTTTAAGAGGGAGTGGGCATTAGGTCTATAGGTGGACGCCCTTTCGAGATATCGCCATTAGGGTGGGCCAGGGGTGACTCTAGAATGTTTGTACGATATGGGTATCAAACGAAAGGTGTTACTGAGCATTTTAAGAGGGAGTGGGCATTAGGTCTATAGGTGGACGCCTTTTCGAGATATCGCCATTAGGGTGGGCCAGGGGTGACTCGAGAATGTGTTTGTACGATATGGGTATCAAATGAAAGGTGGTAAGGAGTATTTTAAAAGGGAGTAATCCTTAGTTCTATAGGTGGACGCCTTTTCGAGATATCGCCATAAAGGTGGACCAAGGGTGACTCTAGAATGTTTGTACGATATGGGTATCAAACGAAAGGTGTTACTGAGCATTTTAAGAGGGAGTGGGCATTAGGTCTATAGGTGGACGCCTTTTCGAGATATCGCCATTAGGGTGGGCCAGGGTGACTCTAGAATGTGTTTGTACGATATGGGTATCAAATGAAAGGCGGTAATGAGTATTTTAAAAGGGAGTAATCCTTAGTTCTATAGGTGGACGCCTTTTCGAGATGTCGCCATAAAGCTGGACCAAGGGTGACTCTAGAATGTTTGTACGGTATGGGTATCAAACGAAAGTTGTTACTGAGCATTTTAAGAGGGAGTGGGCATTAGGTCTATAGGTGGACGCCTTTTCGAGATATCGCCATTAGGGTGGGCCAGGGTGACTCTAGAATGTGTTTGTACGATATGGGTATCAAATGAAAGGTGGTAATGAGTATTTTAAAAGGGAGTAATCCTTAGTTCTATAGGTGGACGCCTTTTCGAGATATCGCCATTAGGGTGGGCCAGGTGTGACTCTAGAATGTTTGTACGATATGGGTATCAAACGAAAGGTGTTACTGAGCATTTTAAGAGGGAGTGGGCATTAGGTCTATAGGTGGACGCCTTTTCGAGATATCGCCATTAGGGTGGGACAGGGGTGACTCTAGAATGTTTGTACGATATGGGTATCAAACGAAAGGTGTACTGAGCATTTTAAGAGGGAGTGTACATTAGGTCTATAGGTGGACGCCTTTTCGAGATATCGCCATTAGGGTGGGCCAGGGGTGACTCTAGAATGTTTGTACGATATGGGTATCAAACGAAAGGTGTTACTGAGCATTTTAAGAGGGAGTGGACATTAGGTCTATAGGTGGACGCCTTTTCGAGATATCGCCATTAGGGTGGGCCAGGGTGACTCTAGAATGTGTTTGTACGATATGGGTATCAAATGAAAGGTGGTAATGAGTATTTTAAAAGGGAGTAATCCTTAGTTCTATAGGTGGACGCCTTTTCGAAATATCGCCATTAGGGTGGGCCAGGTGTGACTCTAGAATGTTTGTACGATATGGGTATCAAACGAAAGCTGTTACTGAGCATTTTAAGAGGGAGTGGGCATTAGGTCTATATTTGGACGCCTTTTCGAGATATTGCCATTAGGGTGGGCCAGGGGTGACTCTAGAATGTTTGTACGATATGGGTATCAAACGAAAGGTGTTACTGAGCATTTTAAGAGGGAGTGGACACTAGGTCTATAGGTGGACGCCTTTTCGAGATATCGCCATTAGGGTGGGCCAGGGGTTACTCTAGAATGTTTGTACGATATGGGTATCAAACGAAAGGTGTTACTAGCATTTTAAGAGAGAGGGGGCATTAGTTCTATAGGTGGACGCCTTTTCGAGATATCGCCATTAGGGTGGGACAGGGGTGACTCTGGTATGTTTTTGTACGATATGGATATCAAATTAAAGGTATTAATGAGGGTTTTAAAAGCGAGTGGCCCTTAGATGTATATGTGAAGGCGTTCTCGTGATATCCACCAAAATGTGGACCAGGTGATCCAGAAAATCATCTGTCGGGTACTGCTAATTTATTTATATATGCAATACCACTAACAGTATTCCTGCCAAGATTCCAAGGGCTGTTGATTTCGCCTTGTAGAACTTTTTCATTTTCTTCTACTTAATATGGTAGGTGTCACACCCATTTTACAAAGATTTTTCCAAAGTTATATTTTGCGTCAACAAACCAATCCAGTTACCATGTTTCATCCCTTTTTTCGTATTTGGTATAGAATTATGGCATTTTTTTCATTTTTCGTAATTTTCGATATCGATAAAGTGGGCGTGGTTATGGTCAGATTTCGCCCATTTTTTATACCAAGAAAAAGTGAGCTCAGGTAAGTACGTGGGCTAAGTTTAGTAAAGATATATCGGATTTTGCTCAAGTTATTGTGTTAATGGCCGAGCGGAAGGACAGACGGTGGACTGTGTATAAAAACTGGGCGTGGCTTCCACCAATTTCGCCCATTTTCACAGAGAACAGTTACCGTCATAGAATCTATGCTCCTACCAAATTTGAGAAGGATTGGTAAATTTTTGTTCGACTTATGGCAATAAAAGTATTCTAGACATACTAAATTAAAATGGGCGGAGCCACGCCCATTTTGAATTTTTCTTTTATTTTTGTATTTTGTTGCATCATATCATTACTGGAGTTGAATTTTGACTTAATTTACTTACATATATACAGTAAAGATATTAAATTTTTTGTTAAAATTTTAATTAAAAAAAATTTTTTTTAAAAAGTGGGCGTGTTCTTAATCCAATTTTGCTAATTTTTATTTAGCACATATAGAGTAATAGTAGTAACGTTCCTGCCAAATTTCATCATGATATCTTCAACGACTGCCAAATTACAGCTTGCAAAACTTTTAAATTACCTTCTTGTAAAAGTGGGCGGGGCCACGCCCATTGTCCAAAATCTTTCTAATTTTCTATTCTGCGTCATAACGTCAACCCATCTACCAAGTTTCGTCGCTTTATCTGTCTTTTGTAATGAGTTATCGCACTTTTTCGGTTTTTCGAAATTTTCGATATCGAAAAAGTGGGCGTGGTTATAGTCCGATATCGTTCATTTTAAATAGCGATCTGAGATGAGTGCTCAGGAACCTACGTACCAAATTTCATCAAGATACCTCAAAATTTACTCAAGTTATCGTGTTAACGGACGGACGGACGGACGGACGGACGGACATGGCTCAATCAAATTTTTTTTCGATCCTGATTATTTTGATATATGGAAGTCTATATCTATCTCGATTCCTTTATATATGTACAACCAACCGTTATCCAATCAAACTTAATATACTCTGTGAGCTCTGCTCAACTGAGTATAATAAAATAATATATGTAAAAACAACAAAAAACCAAAAAGGTAAAGCTTTTTTTCGTAAAATCAGATGAGCTATGTCGTTCAAAACGAAAAGCTCTTTCTCTCACTCTCTCGTTTGCTTTTCCCGAGAGCTATTGCATATTGTGCGCTTTGTGCCTTACGGTAAGCACCTCACTCATTTATAAACACACTCTCTCCCCTTTGAATAAGCCAACCAACAACAAAATCCACTTCATTCGACACTATTTGATGAGTAACAGTGGGTGGCAAATTTGTACGTGTGTGTGTTTGTATGTCGCATATCACGCTCGCTAGGTCGTTCGTCGTATGTATGTACATACATACACACAATGTTATGGACCACCGACACAGCCACTTGAACTTTTAAAATTCGATATGTTATCGCGTTGGGTTGTGGTTTGTTGTTGACTGACATTTCGTATTGTAAGCGGTAGAAGTAGCAATTACGTTTATACGCTCGCGCTCAAATGATCCATCAATTCGGTAGCAGGCTCCTTTGCTGTGTGTGCCTTAAGTTGTGTTCGGTTTCCCGTAGCACTTTCCAGTTGTGTTATTATGCTGCATAGTGAAAAATCCGCATATAGTCTAATGCGATGTGAAAAGTGTGACGGTCGTGTGCTTCACGTGATACCGAAGAAAAAAAAAACAAAAATCAGTCTAACGGTCGGTCGCATGTCCATCTGATCGGTGTACCGCGTTACGCGGACTAAATATGAAACTGCAACGGTCGTTATTGGTTCTTTCAAACGCTCGCTATCCCTATGAATATTTGTGTGTCTCATCTTAAACTACTTTTCTTCAATTAAAACTACTGCGCGTAAAAAAGTTTCAGCAAATTCAGAAAAGAATACGAAACTGTAAAACTTCGTGCATCTCTACTTATATTTCTTGCCGCACTAAAACAAAAACTATTCAGTCAACTACAACAGCTTTGTTGAATTTTGTTTAGTGATACAAAAAAGTTGTCGGTCCTTTTTGGTATTGATAAATTTAAGTACGCAAAATTGTGTATAAAGTGATTTTTTTCTTCTAAATTTCACAAGCAGAAACTTCTAATTAATATTTACTTTGTAAAGTGTGATTTGCTGGTATTGTTATTGCTGTTGCTAATGTAAATTACTATTGGTCTTTTTTTGTTGCTTAGCGAGCTACGGAGAAGTTCATGCGCCAAAGTTTGTTTGTATGTGTCGCTCTTATCTAATCTTGAAAAGCTGAAAAAATACTCGAACGCAATTGAAGCACAGACAAAAAATTTAAAGTGTGTGTTTTTTTTAATTATGCACATTCTTCAAAGCAAGCAACAAAAAATGCTATCACGATAAATGAAAAAAAAAAAAAAAACAAATTCCAAGAATGCAATCAACGGATTGAGTAAACACTACTAAGTACTCATTCGCAGCATACTTTCGAAACAAAAAATGGAATATCTAGATATATACATACATCGAGCAAATCATTTACAACTCGTTATAACAACCAGATTTAAACATTAGTGTTTTTCATATTAAATTAGACTTAATTTTGTTTACAAATATCGCTTACTACTCAATCATATCCTAAAAAGTTTAACGGAGACTAAAGTGGCTTTCATACTTAAGGTTGGAAGGGGCCATCACACCACATAAGATTTTAACTGCATCTGAAGATTTCTCCAATAATGCTGTAATTACTCTAAAAGAAAGTCTGTGGAAACAGCTATCTATCCCCATCACCATAACTAAGATTGATGAAATTTGCTTCTTTGACATATAGCGAACTTTCAATAAGTTCTGACGAACGAAACGAATCTAATATCTGTTACAGAAAGGGCAAGAAAGGACTATAGTGGACGGTAATAAACTTACAACAGGGTTCGGTTGCAAATTCAATTTTTAAATAGCCCAAAATATTTTCTAACAAAAATAATAAAAATTTCTAAAAAAAAAAATATTTTCTAACAAAATTAGGTAGGCTCGAAATTCATTTCAGACCTATGGTCCCATGGACAATATTACTCAGTATGACCCATAGATTTAGAAACTGGATATGCGCCTGAAGTTTTTTTTCCCCATACAATTTGACCCGCCCTAATATACACAATCCCAGCCTTGCACAAGATGAAAGAGAGGAGTCACTCTAGCCCAACTCCGAAATATGATCTACGCAAAAGGTTAATATATCCCACTTTCGGTTACGCAGGGGTTCGGCGTAGTTTTTCGGTGATTTGTTGATAACTATTGATAGAAAAAAGATACCGATGAATCCTGCTTCTTATGTAAAGATCAACCAGGCGTGGCAGCGCTTTTGAAATAAGTGAGGATAGGGTCATTGGTATGAAGTGTTTGTTGGAGTCGTAGGAGCTTTTCCCCGCTTTTGGTATGCACGTTACTTTGACTATGTTCCAAGACTTGGGTCCATAACCAAATCGGCGTACACGAACCCGGCCGTTTGATTCTGATAAGCGAACGCAGGCCCTCAGTCTCGTCCATTATGATTCACTAAAGGTTTTTGCCGATTGTTTCCCGTTAAACTCCTTTCGCCAAATACCCGAAATTCGCAGTTGAGAAAAGTAAGCGCGTTACTCTGTCACAACTTCGATCTGGATACTCTTACCTATCCAGAATCAACCCCGATATAATCAATGTATGTCCCGCATGTAACTTGCCTCATATGATGTATTGATAACAATGTGTGAATCGTCGTGCCTATCGGATGGGGCGAAGCAATGCTAAAACAATAACAACAACATAAACCAACCGAAGATAGTTGTACGATTTAAAAAGGTTAATGGCCCATGCAAGTTGGCTTTCCGGAAGGAGGATGGATATTGTTCCTCTTAGGCTGGCAATCGCAAAAATGCAGATTCCTGCACAACTAGGACACCCGGAAAATGAGTGTATATTAGAAATCCAAGTGATTACTCACCGCTCATGGGCCAGATTCCATTCTCTTAGGTTCCTAAATGGAACAGGATCCTTCGAGAGGTTCTGTTTGAACCACTCGTTACACCCATCCACGTTTTCACAGAAGCTTGTCCAGGAGTGCCGTTTGGCTCCCCTAACTACCTTACCACATAGAGCTCTCAGTACGAGGAAAGTTTACTCCTCTTTAGATGAGGTTTGAGAAAGAGAATTAAAAGAAAAATGGTACTCATACGACATGGCATACATTGGCTGTCAGCAATTAAAAACAAGTTTTTTCAATTAAAAGAAAGTTTTCTAAGCGGGGTCGCCCCTTTGGCAGTGATTTGGCAAGCACTCCGATTGTATTTCTGCTCATCGGCCTTGCAGTTGCCGTTCGGAGTAAAACAGCTCCCACCAGCCAATTTGTAGGAAAAATTAAAAGGAGCACGACGTGAATTGGAAGAGAGGCTCGACCTAAAATCTCTTCGGAGGTTATCGCGCCTTTTTTGTAATGGCGTAGCATTAATATTTACAAGATGAGGGTTGCTATTTATGGCATAAAAATGTACTTTTTAAAATAAAATGATGTTTTAAATTTTTCAAACAAAAATTTAGTTTTCTCTGATTTTACTTTTTAAACTTTACTGGCTATTTGTTAAGGTCGGCTATATAAAACTTAATCCAAAAATTGAAAACAAAAAAAAAATCCTAAAATTTTTAGAAACTTCTCGAGTTTTCGAAATTTGTCGAAATCAAACTTGTTATCATAGTTCACGATATATTATTCCAAAAATGTATTAAAAATTAACAAAAATAATGAAATTAAGAAAAATATTTGAAAATCATTTTTGCTGCTATATTTTTAGTCGCAGGTGTATCTACTGCATTCAGGTAAATTTTGTTTTTTCAGCTTCATCTGAAAATGTGACTCCAAATATCAAATCAAAATGGAAATTATAGGTGCTTGCAGTATTGGTTCATTCCCATATTTGCTTTTCCCATTTAAATTGTATGGAGAAATTATATTTTTTGATAAAATTTTTTTTCGGTAGGAAAAATTTGTTCACAAAAGTAAAAGTTCACTACAATTTTTATTTTTTTTATTTTTAATTGTTTTTATTTTTGCCGCTGTTTTTCATTATTTCTACGTCCGGATAAAGGATGAATATACACTGCGTTTATTTTTAATTTCGTAATTTCCTCTTACTTTAAGGAATGAAATTTTCAGGTACATAAAAATAGTTAAAATTCAACTAAAAAAACGCACCCTAATGTATATACAAAACTTCACAAATTTAACTTTTACATCCCATATAACAAAAAATACAACAAAGGAAACAAGCCAAAATAGAACATTATCAAACAACAATAACAAAAATAACGCTCCACTCAAATATGAATAGAAATGTTGGCACACAAAAGGCATACGAGCATTGCGAAAAATAGAATTGACAAATTCGTAAGCATCGGAAGCATTCATACAACGTAACGCATTCCTTCTAAAGTATTTTTGCGGTGTAGCAGCAATAGAGGGAAAAAAGTTTTCAGCCAGGCTGTTTGACTCAGTTTGAATGGCTTGTGACAGGTGCTGGTTGGTTTGGCGGGTTTACATAATATGCATTCGCTGCTGAAGAGGTCATGAAATGGCACGAGCCCATAAAATGCTAGCTCTCATCTGCACAATTGCCAGAAAATCTGCATATCTATTTCTCTCTTATTTACATGTTTACGAATTTACATAGTTATGTACACATGTGAGTAAAAAAGTACCACCAAAAATTATTTGAAAATTAATATCAGAAAACTGTTTCGAAGTTGCTTTACATAGTTTTCGTTAGATAACTCAGTAAAGTTTTTGTCAAATTAGAAAATGTGTATGAAGATATTTAAAAACTTCGCAATTTTTTATTATTTTTTTTTTCGAAAATATTTTTGAATTCGGTTGACATAAGTTTCTTTAAAAGATTCACACTTTTGTTAACGATAATGTAAACATTTAAAAGCTTTTTGAATTTTCCAGTTTTTTTGAAAATCTGATTTACATTGTTTTCGTTATAGAATTCATTAGATGCTAAAAAAACCTAAAAATGTTCAGAACTTTTAAAAACTCTTGAAATTTCGAATATTTTCAAAAATGACTTGGAATTTTTTTGCAAACAGTGTTTTAGTTGGTTCACATAATTTTGAGTCAATCCGTTAAATTATTTTCACAATGGACAATTTCTGTAGAGGTCTTTAAAAAATTTTCGAACCTTTTAATTTAACATTTTCGAGTTCGATTTTCATAAGTTTTTTAATGTCATACTATTTTTTAAACGTAATGCAAATATCTAAATGCTTTTCGATTTTTTCAGTTTTGTTTTCGTTATATAATTCAATAAATTCAACAAAAAAAAAAAACATTTAAAAATTTTTACAAGTTTAAAAAAACCTCGAAAATTCGATTTTTTTTGAAAACGGTTTCGAAGCTGGTTATCATAGTTTTTGTTTAGTAATTCAGTAAAGTTGTTTTCAAATTCAGACAATTTTATGAAGATAACAATTAAAAAAATTTCTGAAAATTTTCAATTTTTTCGAAAACATTTTCGAATTTATTTTACATAAGTTTCTTTAAAATATTTTATTAAATTTGCAAAATCCTAAAAGCAAATATTTAAAAGTTTTTCGAATTTTCCAGTTTTCTTGGGATTGATTTCCCTTGTTTTCGTTATTCAATTCCTTAAACTCTAAAAAATCTGAAAATTTTCACGATCAGCTTAAAAACCTTTAGATTTTTTTTAAAGCGGATTCTAAGTTGGCTCAATTATCAGTTTTTAAGAAGATTTTTTAGAATCTTCTCGAATTAAAAATTTTTTTTCGAAAACGTTATCGAGCTTAGCTTGCGAAAGTTGATAATTCTTTAACAATTCATACTTTTTCTTGAATTTTAAAATGTTAGTGCAAATATTTTCAAAATTACTTCAATTTACAAGCCTTTTGGAAATTGATGTAAATTATTTGCGTTTTGCGATTCATTATATTTTTAAAAAATCTGAATTTTTTCAGGATTCGAATTTTTTCCAAAGTTCTTTTTGGGTTTGTTTGCATAATTATTGTTTTACAATTCATTAAATTTTATTCTTAAAATGAAATAAAAAACAATTAAAAAAAATTAAACAGTTTTCAATTCAGTTTTGCTATTTTCTAACTCGAAGGTATTTGTAAACATATGTAAGTGCATTAGACTGGTCGATTTATTAACCGATATCGCGCAATCGATTTTTCGATAGGATTTGGGTTCGGAAAAATGTTCCACTACCTATACCCAAAAAAATAATTTTCGAGCCTGCGAAAAAAATAGCGAAAGGGTTAATTTTTCGCATTATGGCTGCCACCGTGTGTGATGGTAGCGTGCTCCGCCTACCACACCGAATGCGCTGGGTTCACACTCCGGGCAAAGCAACATCAAAATTTTAGAAATAAGGTTTTTCAATTAGAAGAAAATTTATCTAAGCGGGGTCGCCCCTCGGCAGTGTTTGGCAAGCGCTCCGAGTGTATTTCTGCCATGAAAAGCTCTCAGTGAAAACTCATCTGCCTCGCAGATGCCGTTCGTAGGCGGCATAAAAGATGTAGCTCCCGTCCTGCCAATTTGTAGGAAAGATTAAAAGGAGCAGGACATAAATTGGAAGAGAAGCTCGGCCTTAAATGTCTTCGGAGGTTATCGCGCCTTTCATTTATTTATTTATTTTATGTTTAACATATGTGCATACATACATACTTAATAGTTTCTTGCATCGCCAAAATTTAGTTTTCATGCTTATGTCGTATGAGTATTTTTTGCAGAAAAAAGATTGCACTTTATAGGCAAAGCTGCTTTCGGTTTATAGCATTATTTTATATAATCAAATCAATTTATTGTACTCAAATGCACACACTCATGATTTTCGCCAACCTAAAATAATTCTGCATATAAAGAATATTTGTTGGTAACAGCTGCGGCAAAATGCTTTCTTCTTTATACACAAAATATTTTATCAAAATTTTTTTTTGTTTTATGTGCGCACCATATTTAATACACTCAAAAACAATTTCTGAGTTATTCCAGGGAAGAAGACGCAGGGAGTAAAAATTTAAATACCAACATAATAATGTTTCAGTAAACAGCCTTCAACAGTTTTTAAAATAAAATTAATAAATATCATATTTTGGAGTACGCCAGTGTGTGGTCCTCCTCCCGGAATAGCCTAAATAATAAATGCCGATTACCTTCATCGGGTAAAATATACTCGTAGTTGGACACGTTGCCCTAAATTTTCAATTCCGCTACCACTCAATTTTTGGTGCATTGCACTAAATTTTCCACCATTAATTTTGATAGGGTGTTTCAGATTTTCTTCCAAACAAGTGCGTATAATTTAATTTCGAAAAAAAAAATCAATGCGAATTTTGGGAGACTTAGGCCCACTTGCAGAACGGTTGGCTATTTTTTTTAGCTCAGTGTTATTTTAAAACGTTTGTCAAAAATATATGAGTTTAACCTCTGAAGTCGGGTTAACTCTGAGCTAATAAATTAACTTGCTGTTCTGCAAGTGGGCCTTATAATTGGGTTATAAAACCTTTCATTGGGTTATAAAACCACATACTCTAAAAAAAACCCTACAAATTCTAAATAAAAAGTTCGAAATTTTCGTAAAAGTTTTACATGAAATGCTTGAAGGGAGGGAACATTTTTCTTTGTAGAAGGTGGAAGATTTTATCAACTTTTTGATATCGAAATAGATAAAACTCCATAGCTTGAATTTATAGTACAATTGTGCGGATTCGAAATTTTTATATATTGTAGTGAATCTTAAATTCTCGATAGTTCTGCGCCTTGTATTATCGTTCAAATCAATGAACTGTCGAAAAATAAATGCAAATGTTATGTATATAAACTGATCTTTATTAACGGCACTACTATAGTAGTATATCTTCATTATTTCATGTACTCACCCACCAACTTCACTCACGCGTGTTAAAATCAAATCCCCCATCACTTGTACTGCCCCGAGTTTATAGTCTCAGTTGCCTCGTTCCGATATTTTTCCCAGGGTCTAGACTTTTCGCGAACAGCCTTCTCAACTAGTCGCTTAATTGACTTTCTCATCTGCTGCATCTCATAATCGCTGATGTATTCTATGAATATGTGGGGTATGTCATATGCTGTCTTTGTTACTGTGCATACGTAGGAGTAATGCCGTATACGCTCTTAGCTGCTGTGTACACGTGTGCGTGGCTACTTGTTGTCTCATCTGGATAGTGACGTGTCGAAATCGGTAATATTCGACTACTGAGTGGAATATTGGCTCTATCTCGGCTGTCGCATCGAATACACCCTCTCAGTAAACTTTCATAAAACAGCCTATATTAGAATGTGTTTGAAAAATGTTCTACGTCAACATTTGTTTTATAATCGCCCTACCACGTCATATATTTTGAGCTGAGATAGAGCGTTACTACAAAATATCCTCAATTAAGGATTTCCTTGGCCGAACTCTAAGGTAAATCGGTTTTGAAGAATTGATAGATGGACGAACGTACACTGCTCAATCAATGCCTATTTTCCCTTAGATTTTTGCTACACTGAAAGAAAAGGACTAGCAAAATCAACAGAAATACGGGTCAATTCAACCGAAATTTCTGTAAATTTTTATCCAACACAACAAGATGTTGAATCAACTGCGCACAAATTGTTGATTCGTAATTGACCGTTTTAGTAGTCAAATGAACAAAAAAAGTTGTTGTGACAAAAATAAAAAATAAATGTAAGGCGCGATAACCTCCGAAGAGATCTAAGGCGGAGCTTCTCTTCCAATTTGCGTCGTGCTCCTTTTTAATTTTTTTCTACAAATTGGCGGGACGGGACCTACTTGTTTTATGCCGACTCCGAACGGCATCTGCGAGGCAGATGAGTTTTCACTGAGAGCTTTTCATGGCAGAAATACACTCGGAGTGCTTGCCAAACACTGCCGAGGTGCGACTCCGCTTAGAAAAATTGTCTTCTAATTGAAAAACCTTATTTCTAAAATTTTGATGTTGCTTTGCCTGGGGTGCGAACCCAGGGCATTCGGTGTGGTAGGCGGAGCACGCTACCATCACACCACGGTGGCACTTACTAACCGAACTTCAATTGGGCGCACATCAAATATGCTGGCACAAATTAAACATTATACACTTTATTATTTTGTTTTACTAAACACACTTTCACCAAATTTTATATTTTATAATTTATTTAATTTATAGGTTTGAATTTCGCTTTCCAAATAGAAATGAAAATAGTAGTCACAAAACTGTTTCTCAATTATTTCAGTTGCAGCTCAGCTTATTCTCAACTTCTTCTCTAGCATGTAGTTGCCACACTTGATTGTTTCGAACAAAACTTTTAGTATAAATGTTTGACATAACATTTTAAATAGAGAACTTGTAGGTTATAGAAAAGTGAAGAATCAAATCACAGGAAGGTAATTCACCACTGGAGTAACTTTACATGTAATTCGGCAAGTTTAATTTTCGTAACACTTTAAGTTGAAACGATTCCAAAACAATTCAAACTTTTATGTTGTCGGAAACATCATTAAAAAATGATGTTTTTTGCGTGAGTGAAAAATCGTAAAAACTTGAACAAAATGTTACTAACTTTGGAAAATCTTGTTCGTTCAAACAACGCTCTTGCAACAAGAGGGCGCAATTTTGCATTTCGCTTGGAGAAGAAGTTGTAGCATTGTACCCGATAAATAGGTGTCCCGGTATCTCATAATTTTTTGCACAGTAAATTCAAAAAAGGGTTTTTCGTTTTTTATTGATAACTGAAAAACAAGTTTTTTGTTGTTTTCCCATTTTGTGTGTTTTTCGATTTGGTGGTTTATATATCCTGGTGTTTTTTTTAACAAGTGGTACCATCGTCATAAGTACAAATTAGAGAGCGCAGTGAGCGTAAAATTCTCTCTGAAATTTGTTCATGTATTGACTGTTGATCCCTGTTGAAATGACCAGTGAGATCAGTTGTGTTAACAAAAAAATCAATTAGATTGATTGGGAATCTGTCAATTTTATAGAATTTTATGTGAGTTAACCGGGGATTGCCCGTATCGCTTTAAATGTATGAAAACATTTATTTCAAGCAATTTTTAATTTTATAATTTATTTAATAATTTGGGAAAATTTTTAAACAACGTGACATCAGGACGGACAAGGCCTTTTCTCCCGGGAGTGGGAGTCGAACCCGCACTCCTACGATAGTTGAAATGGTTATAAACGCATTCAGCTACGTCATGCCTTAGTTGTTGTAAAGTTTTTCCCAATTGCCTTCTATTCGCATATATTATCTTCCACACACCACATAATTTATATGTAGTTATGTGTTGAAGTTATGGTTGTTTGTAAGGCGGTTTTCAGAGAAACTTGGTATTTGTTGTTGTTTTTGTCCTATTTATAGAACTACAACGAATTAACCAAATGTTGTCTACTTATATGAGTTAACCGGGGATTGCCCGTATCGCTTTAAATGTATGAAAACATTTATTTCAAGCAATTTTTAATTTTATAATTTATTTAATAATTTGGGAAAAATTTTAAACAACGTGACATCAGGACGGACAAGGCGGCAGCTGTTTCGATTATACCTTGTAAATCTCTTCAAAGCCTTTTCTCCCGGGAGTGGGAGTCGAACCCGCACTCCTACGATAGTTGAAATGGTTATAAACGCATTCAGCTACGTCATGTCTTAGTTGTTGTAAAGTTTTTCTCAATTGCCTTCTATTCGCATATATTATCTTCCACACATCACATAATTTGTATGTAGTTATGTGTTGAAGTTATGCCTGTTTGTAAGGCGGTTTTCAGAGAAACTTGGTATTTGTTGTTGTTTTTGTTCTATTTATAGAACTACAACGAATTAACCAAATGTTGTCTACTTATATGAGTTAACCGGGGATTGCCCGTATCGCTTTAAATGTATGAAAACATTTAATTTAAGCAATTTTTAATTTTATAATTTATTTAATAATTTGGGAAAAATTTTAAACAACGTGACATCAGGACGGACAAGGCGACAGCTGTTTCGATTATACCTTGTAAATCTCTTCAAAGCCTTTTCTCACAGAATTTTGTTAACTTAAGAGCGACAATTTCTTTTCTGTTGAAATAGACTAGACTAATTTGTTCACTTGACAAAGAACTCGGTTGAATTAACCGTAGTTCGATCAATTTCACCGAATCTCCGTTAAGTCGAGAACAACAGAACAGATTTGTTGATTTTGCTAGCACCATTTCTTTCAGTGTATGTATGTAGATCTCTGTATATGTATATTTTAACCTATTCGCACGATTACGAAATTTCGTAAGAGGATCAAAGTTATAATAGCTTTGTGTACTAGGATCATTAATTATAATTAAGCTCATAAATCGTTTCAGCCCAAAACTTCGATAGTAAGTTACGATTGTATACAATTTTTAATTAAATTGCAAAACAGACTTCTCTCAGTAAAATCAGCTTGGGAATTTCAGAGACACACTCACAACTACTTTAAATAGCAATTCAAATACTTGACTTTCGCTTAAAATAAATAAATAAAATCTGCACTCACCTAAATGTGGCTGCTTTAGTTATTTTGCATCTTTGCTTTGGCAAATTTTATATATTTGCCTTTGATGTTGTTTATATGAAAACTTGCAAAATTTTGCACTTCATATTTTAATTAACATAAAAAAATGTAACATGCACATCATAAAAAAAAGATTTTAAGTGGGAAAATTTGCAGTTGAATTCGTGAAAAAATATATGTGTGTAGATACCAGATTCCAGAGTAAATAAAATGGCAATGTATTTAAAATATGTATATCACACCTCGATAGAAAAAAAATTCTAAATTATTAAAACAAAAAAAAAATGTAAGGCGCGATAACCTCCGAAGAGATTTTAGGCCGAGCTTCTCTTCCAATTTGCGTCGTGCTTCTTATAATTTTTCCTACTAATTTGCGGGAGAGGACCTACTTCTTATCACTGAGAGCTTTTCATGGCATAAATACACTTGGAGTGCCTGCAAAACACTGCCGAGGGGCGAGCCCGCTTAGAAAATTTTTGTTTGTAAAATGTTGATGTTGCTTTGCCCAGGGCATAAACCCAGTATCCTCGGTGTGGCAGGCGGAGCACACAACCATCACGCCAGGGCAGCCGCCGAAAAAAAAATTATGAAATAATAAAATTAAAAATAAAACAATAAAAAATGTATTAAGAAAAAAAAAATTATGAATAAAAATTTCAAAACTAAGTTATAAAAATAAATTATGAAAACCCAATACTAAAAAACAACTGTTATGGAAATATAAAAAATAATTATTAAAATAATAAGGTAAAAAACTATAAGGTAATGAAATAAAAAAATAGGAATTTAAGATCTTCGATTTAATCATCTGTTCATCTATTTACGAATGTGATAAGAATTTGAAATAAAATAAAAAATTTGTCAATTTAAAAAAAAAATTAAAAAAGGTCATCGAAAGAAAATTATGAAATAAAATTTAAAAAAATAATAATTTAAAAATATTGATTTAAACAAAATAAAAAGAACTGTAAAATAAAGCTGGAAGAAACGCCAAAAACAAATATAAAGAAAAATGTTATCAAAACAAATTATAAACAAATTGTATAAAACAATTTAATTTAATAAAAAAATCCATAAAAATAAAAAAAACATAAAGAAAAAGATTAAAAATAAATAACTTGTAAAAAATTTAATCAGATAACAAAAACAAAAAAGTTCTATAAATAGAACAAAAACAGCAACAAAACCAAAGTTTCTTTGAAAACCGCCGTACCAAGCATAGCTTTAACACATAAAAGATTAAAATATGCAAAAAAGAAGGCAATTGGGAAAAACTTTACAACAACTAAGGCATGACGTAGCTGAATGCGTTTATAACCATTTCAACTATCGTAGGAGTGCGGGTTCGACTCCCACTCCCGGGAGAAAAGGATTTGAAGAGATTTACAAGGTATAATCGAAACAGCTGTCGCCTTGTCCGTCCTGATGTCACGTTGTTTAAATTTTTCCCAAATTATTAAATAAATTATAAAATTAAAAAATTGCTTCAAATAAATGTTTTCATACATTTAAAAAAGCAATACGGGCAATCCCCGATTAAATCATACAAAAAAACAAAAAAAAATTAAATATACTTAAAAAAATTATGATGAGAATTACTTAAAAACTAAATTATAAAAACCAAAAACTATGAAAAAAAAATTCAAAATAAAAATGTATATAAATAAGGTAAAAAAATCATAAGAAATAAAGAATATGAAGAATATGAATTTAACATAATTACTTAATTTACAAATAAAAGTTAGAATTTTAAGGTTCTAAACTAAAATTATAAAATAAATAAAATTTGCTCAAAACAATTTTTTTGAAATATTTTAAATATTTTTTTTATATTTGTTTTTAAATTATGAGCATTTCAGAGCAAACAAAACATAGTCTTTGTTGGATTTTGACTAAAAAACTTTAACAATGGCTCTTGTAAAAGAATTTTGGGATTTAAAACTATAAAGGTTGTGCGTAATCTTTCAATTTAAGGCAAACCATGTACTTGGGATTAACTAATTGATTATTTAAAATTTAAACACGCGCTCTACCTTTATAATTTTAAATTCCAAAATTCTTTTACAAGAGCTATTGTTAAAGTTTTTTAGTTAAAATTCAACAAGACTATGTCTGTAAAATTTCCTTCTATTTTTTGGGCCATTTATATATAGGTAGTCCTTAAAATTTTTTGTATCATCTTTTTATTTTCAATTTTTTAGTCTTGCTTACAAAAAGGCAATTGCAAGTTTGATTAGTAATTTAAGTAATTCCTAAGTGGAAATTCGTATCTTTATTTATTTGTTAAAAATAGCAAGATTTAAGAGAATTAGTGGAATTTTCGTTGACAAGACTGGTGCAAACAACAGAATTCCACCTCGCATCACAACAAGAGAATTCCACCTCGTTTGTCAGCTACTTAATTTGCACAGCTGAAAATCGTGGTGAAATTCGCATACGCCTGAAAGTCTAAAAGATTCGTGGTGAAAGTCGCGTACGCCTAAAAGGACGTGCAATGAGTTAGGCCTTCAACGAGGTGGAATTCTACAACGCCTGCAACACTCAGGAGGCTAGCCATGAAGGTATGGCCTAATCTTCTAAATAGTTCGACTTGTGCGTTGGGCAGTTCACATTTTTTGATCAAACATTGCACTGTCACCAAGTTTTAAACTATATTTCAGGTTTCATGTCTCTAGATATCCAGGAAGTTAGTTAAAAATCGATTGTAAGATTCCCAATTTAAAACTTGTTTTCTCAATATCTCGATGCATGCGCCTAATATCCAGGTCACCGGGAAGTTACTCAAAAATCGATTGCAAGATTCCCCTCGGTTTTCAAAGATTTGTAGTTATCTCACTTAGCGCGCCACCTAGCGGAATTTTGTTTTCTATAAATTGTATTGTCACAGGGTCTCGAACTATGTGCTAAGTTACAAGTGACTAGGTAACCGGGAAGTTAGTTAAAAATGGATTGAAAGATTCCCAAATTAAAATTTGTTTTCTTACTTTCTCGATCCGCGTGCCACCTAGCGGAATTTTTTTTTGATAAAATATTGCATTGTCACCGGGTTCTGACTTACGGCTCAAGTTTCATATCTCCAGCTCACCGGGAAGTTACTCAAAAATCGATTGCAAGATTCCCCTGGTTTTTCAAGGATTTGTAGTTATCTCACTTAGCGCGCCACCTAGCGGAATTTTGTTTTCTGTAAATTGTATTGTCACAGGTTTTCGAACTATGTGCTAATTTACAAGTCTCTAGATAACCGGGGAGTTAGTTAAAAATCGATTGAAAGGTTCCCAAATTAAAATTAATTTTCCTAATATCTCGATCCATGCGCCACCTAGCGGAATTTGTTTGATAAAATAGTGCATTGTCACCGGGTTCTGACTTACGGCTCAAGTTTCATATCTCCAGCTCACCGGGAAGTTACTCAAAAATTGATTGCAAGATTCCCCTCGTTTTTAAAGGATTTGTAGTTATCTCAATTAGCGCGCCACCTAGCGGAATTTTGTTTTCTGTAAATTGTATTGTCACAGGGTCTCGAACTATGTGCTAATTTACAAGTCTCTAGGTAACCGGAAAGTTAGTTAAAAATGGATTGAAAGGTTCCCAAATTAAAATTAATTTTCCTAATATCTCGATCCATGCGCCACCTAGCGGAATTTGTTTGATAAAATAGTGCATTGTCACCGGGTTCTGACTTACGGCTCAAGTTTCATATCTCCAGCTCACCGGGAAGTTACTCAAAAATCGATTGCATGATTCCCCTCGTTTTTAACGGATTTGTAGTTATCTCAATTAGCGCGCCACCTAGCGGAATTTTGTTTTCTGTAAATTGTATTGTCACAGGGTCTCGAACTATGTGCTAATTTACAAGTCTCTAGGTAACCGGAAAGTTAGTTAAAAATGGATTGAAAGGTTCCCAAATTAAAATTAATTTTCCTAATATCTCGATCCATGCGCCACCTAGCGGAATTTGTTTGATAAAATAGTGCATTGTCACCGGGTTCTGACTTTCATATCTCCAGCTCACCGGGAAGTTACTCAAAAATCGATTGCAAGATTCCCTGCGTTTTTTCAGGGATTTTCGTTTATCTCGATTCGTCTGCCACCTGGCGGCATTTTCTTTTCCACGAATTATAGTGCCATCGACTCGCAAACTATGTACTAAGTTTCAAGTCTCTGGATCACCGAGAAGTTAGTTAAAAGTCGATCGCAAAATTTCCATTTTAAAATTAATTTGCTGTATATCTCGATCCGTGCGCCACCTAGCGGATTTTGTTCACTTGTATTGTAATGTCTCCCATATCTGAACTATGTTCTAAGTATCAAGTGTCTAGCTCAACGGGAAGTTACCGAAAAAGACTTTTCCAAAAATTCGTATGGAAATGAGGGGACAAACATGAAAGGGACTTAATATAAAGGTAAAAAAAATGTGATGCTCCAATTTTTAACTGAGAAAGGCACACTTAACATTAGTGGTTTCCTCAATATTTTCGATACAGTGCTTGATTTTCCAATAAACGATCAAAAGCCCTTTGTCTTGTTGCATATTAAAATTCATGTGACAGAAAGAAAAAAAGTTTTCGAAAAAGTTATGGATAGTTAAAGATAAGTCTTTGAGGTTGTTGATACCCATACTTATCTTTCTGTGCGATCATTGGTTGCTGGATATTTTTTATCTAAGTTAACAGGATCCTTTTCCATTTGAATACCGATATCGCGGCGAGAATTGAATATATCAAGGTACTTAAAGGAAGAAACTAAAGCCAAATGAACAAAGTATGCGATCCTTTGTGGTTAACCAAAGAAAAATTTTGCACGTCCGTATACCAAAAAAAAAGTTTAAAAAAATTTAAGTATTTTTGGTTTCTGCTTTTTGTAAGATTACTCGAAATCCAGAGGCTACAAAATTGTAAGGTTATAATCCAAAAACTACACACTTGTAGCTCCAAATTGCCCAAAAATTTTAATTTTTTTGATCCTTAAATTTTTTCTAGTAGTTTATAAACAAATATTTATAAACGACTAAAATAAATGTAAAATAAAATTTCGCGAAAAAGATAATGAAATTATATTCAAAATAAAAATTACAAAAATTATTAAACCAAATATAAAAGGAAAGTATAAATTTTTTTTTTAAAACATCAATAGCCGCCTTAGTTTCCGCAAAATCAATCTATTTCTGAACCCGAGATAGCAGAAATTTCAACTGGCTTACAATAACTTAGAATTATTTCATATTTTTCACACATTGTTTTGTGATACATTCATTAAACCACTAAAAACCTATTTTTTTGATGTTAATGTGTTATGACAGAAGCAATAAATTCCAAGATTAAATATGAGAGATGAGAACTTAATTAAATGCTATAATATGTAAATATCTATTTACAGTATTTATATGCATTTGTATACAAGCAAACCTATTGTTTGTTGTTGTAGCATGCTGTGATAAATTTTATTTAATTTTTTTCCCAAACACTACATTCCGCAGCAAAAAATTATTATAAAAACAAGTAAGAAAGGCTAAGTTCGGGTATAACCGAACATTACATACTCAGCTGGGAGCTATGGAGACAAAATAAGGGAAAATCACCATGTAAGAAAACAAACCTAGGGTAACCATGGAATGTGTTTGTATAACATTCGTATCAAATGGAAGGTATTAAATAGTATTTTAAGAGGGAGTGGGCCATAGTTCTATAGGTGGACGCCATTTAGGGATATCGCCATAAAGGTGGACCAGGGCTGACTCTAGAATTTGTTTGTACGATATGGGTATTAAATGAAAGGTGTTAATGAGTATTTTAAAAGGGCGTGGGCTTAGTTCTATAGGTGGACGCCTTTTCGGGAAATCGCCATAAAGGTGGACCACGGGTGACTCTACAATTTGTTCTTACGATATGGGTATCAAATGAAAGGCATTAATGAGTATTTTAAAAGGGAGTGGGCCTTAGTTCTATAGGTGGACGCCTTTTCGAGATATCGCCATAAAGGTGGACCAGGGGTGACTCTAGAATTTGTTTGTACGATATGGGTATCAAATGAAAGGTGCTAATGAGTATTTTAAAAGGGAGTGGGACTTAGTTCTATAGGTGGACGCCTTTTCGAGATCTCGCCATAAAGGTGGACCAGGGGTGACTCTAGACAGTTGTATATGTGAAGGCGTTTTCGAGACATTGACCAAAATGTGGACCAGTTTGACCCAGAACATCATCTGTCGGGTACCGCTAATTTATTTATATATGTAACAGTATTCCTGCCAAGATTCCAAGGGCTTTTGATTTCGCCTTGCAGAACTTTTTCATTTTCTTCTACTTAATATGGTAGGTGTCACACACATTTTAAAAAGTTTTTTTCTAAAGTTATATTTTGCGTCAATGAACCAATCCAATTACCATGTTTCATCCCTTTTTTCGTATTTGGTATAGAATTATGGCATTTTTTTAATTTTTCGTAATTTTCGAAATCGAAAAAGTGGGCGTGGTCATAGTCGGATTTCGGCCATTTTTCATACCAATACAAAGTGAGCTCAGATAAGTACGTGAACTGAGTTTAGTAAAGATATATCGATTTTTGCTCAAGTTATCGAGTTAGGGGCCGGAAGAACAGATGGCCGACTGTATAAAAACTGAGCGTGGCTTCAACCGATTTCGCCCCTTTTCACAGAAAACAGTTATCGACCTAGAATCTAAGCCCCTACTAAATTTCACAAGGATTGGTAAATTTTTGTTCGACTTATGGCATTAAAAGTATCCTACACAAATTAAATGAAAAAGGGCGGAGCCACGCCCATTTTGAAATTTTCTTTTATTTTTGTATTTTGTTGCACCATATCATTACTGGAGTTGAATGTTGACATAATTGACTTATATACTGTAAAGATATTAAATTTTTTGTTAAAATTTTACTTAAAAAAAAAAATTTTAAAGTGGGCGTGGTCGTTCTCTGATTTTGCTAATTTTTATTAAGCATGCATATAGTAATAGGAGTAACGTTCCTGCCAAATTTCATCATGATATCAACGACTGCCAAATTACAGCTTGCAAAACTTTTAAATTACCTTTTTTTAAAAGTGGGCGGTGCCACGCCCATTGTCCAAAATTTTAGTAATTTTCTATTTTGCATCATAAGTTCAACTCACCCACCAAGTTTCATCGCTTTATCCGTCTTTGGTAATGAATTATCGCACTTTTTCGGTTTTTCGAAATTTTCGATATCGAAAAAGTGGGCGTGATTATAGTCCGATATCGTTCATTTTAAATAGCGATCTGAGATGAATGCCCATGAACCTACATACCAAACTTCATCAAGATACCTCAAAATTTACTCAAGTTATCGTGTTAACGAACAGACGGACGGACGGACATGGCTCAATCGAATTTTTTTTCGATACTGATGATTTTGATATATGGAAGTCTATATCTATCTCAATTCCTTTATACCTGTACAACCAACCGTTATCCAATCAAAGTTAATATACTCTGTGAGCTCTGCTCAACTGAGTATAAAAATAGAAAAAATTTCCATTGCATGCAATTAAATGCATGCGGTTAGATAAAAGTAATAAAAATAAAACATCTCGTGCTAGAAATTAGTTTCTGATAATTTCTTTGCTATGTTGGTTGATTACTGTTTTTTAATGTAATAAAATATTCAAAAGAAATAAAAATATGAGAAAAAACTGCCCAGGCAGAGCACGATTAAAAGTAATTTGTCTGGGTTTTCTTTTTTGTGTTTTTTTTTTTGGTTTATTATTGCTATTGGCCTGTCAAGGTATTTGATTGAGTTTGTGATTTCAGATCCTAAATAATTTCCTATACCTGACAATGATCTATTAGTTTCCCGGGTTCTACTTTGAATTCTTGTTTCGGCTCTAATTTTGGTCCTATTTCGTTCTTAATTTTGATCCGGGTTCAGCCCTGGTTTTGGTTCCTGATTCTGTTTCGGTTTTAGTCCATCTTCGGCCGGGTTCCGAATTCAGTTTCGGTGTTGTTTTTGTTTTCTCTGCATTTCCGTAATGAAAGACTTCACAGTGAAAATGCATCTGCCTTGCAGCTGCTGTTCGTAGTCGGAATAAAAGAAATAAATACATGTCCCGCAAAGTTGTAGAAAAAATAAAAATAGGGAGCACGCAGCAATTGGAAGAGAAGTTCGACCTAAATCTCTCCGAAGGTAAATCACGCCAAGTATTTATTTAATGTTTCCTTTTTTAGGTTTGGCTTAGTTCAAGACTCGAATTCGGATGCGGTTTAAAGTTGTGTTCCGTACCACTCTTTTTCTGGTTGCGACTTTGTTCTTGGTTTTGGGTCCACACTCGTTTCCGGTCTCAATTTCTGTCTACTTTCGGTTGGGTTCTTGGGTTTGGTTGTAGTCTCGTGTCCGAATTTAATTTCAGACTATTTTCGGTTCTGGTTTTGGTGCCTAATGTGAACGAAGGAAATAGGTCCCCCCTAAGAAATGTCACATCTATAGATCAGCTATTGAGCTTCCTACATGATCCTTACAAGAATCCCGAAATGATCGAAAATAGCACCTGAAGATAAACGAAATCAATTACGAAATGTAATTGAATATAAATAATTGGGCAGGATTCGGAGGTAGTCCGCAATTCCCCCTAAAAAATCCCGAAATTGTCTTGAGATAACACCGAACTCGTCCAGATATAGGCCCGCAGTGATGCCAAAATAGTTCCAAAATGATCCGTACTTAGTTCTGAAATTATGTCGGAGCTACTTCCGGTAAATCCCCGAAAACAATTGGAAAATTATTTAAATATAATTCCGAACCGATCCGAGTTAATCTCTTAATAATGTCGATATAGTCCCGAAACGACCCCTATAATGAAGTGATACAAACAAAATTTCAGAAATTATCCCAAAAACTTAAGCAAAGTGATCCGCATATATTTTGGAAATCATCACGATTTGAGTCCGTAACAATTTGGAGTTAGCCCCAAAACTAATTATGAAATATTGCCCCCAAATTATACCAAAATGCCAGAACATGATTTGGTTATATTCCCGAAATGGTGCCAAAATATTCTGGATATGATATCGACAGCAAACCTGGTAACAATACCGAAAGGGACCAGATGTAGTACCGAAGTAGTTCTGCCCAGTTTTCCAAAAGAATACAGACAACAGATTGTTTCTGCATTTTTTATAAATGTCCGCCAAGCCGTTGTTGAACTTATTAAAAATATTTTTTACTCTATAACCTAGGATTTCGGGAGATGAAACAGCTAAATAAAGTCATTAAATGTGGTGAAGGTCACCTGTATCCTAGTGCATAGAATAAAAGTTAAGCATACATAATTGTATATGTAGATCTATTAAAGCTTTTAGAGCAACTTAAGTAATAAGTTGTGATATTAGGAAAGTTTTTCAGTTTCTAATTCAACTGCATGAATGACTTTCTTGTCATTCTTGCGCATTTCAGCGTAATTGAGGACTAAAAAGTCAAGGCAACATCTTTCAAATGCATAACCAACTTGTCAAAGCAGCATCACACACACAAAGCAAATACAAAAACGGGCACAACTTAAAGTTTGTTTCAAAAAAATGTTGTGAGCGTTTTACAATTTGTAGGTATGACATAAATACTTGCATACAAAAATTGAAAAATACTACTAAGTCACAGGATCACAAGAAGTTCAGGTCATGTTTTCGCTTAATAGCAACACGTTCCTACATATTCGCTCACTCATTCACGCTCACATGCATGCAGAAGTCAACATTTTGTGAAAGTTTATCGATTTTTGAACAACTGTTGTGTTGAGCTAAGTAGTGGCTTTTCGTGTATTTTCACTATGCTTGATAGACACAGCGAGTGACAATTATTTATAACCGTTAAACCTATACATATATATGTATATGTACCGTGAGAAAAAACTCGAACAGTAATGGCGACAGCAACAACAGCGTACCTACCGTTAATATTTAAACTAACTGCTTTCATTAGCAGCAGCAAAAACCAACAATGTTAATGGTTGATTAATTTTTAAGCAGATTTTAAAATAGACGTTGAGTGCATACGTACTTAGTACTGTGGTGAGGTTGGTTTTGACATGAAGAGAATCACCACTCACTGAAGTAAAACGTCAGTCGTCCGTCGAGCATTGCATGTAAAAAATAACTTTATTAAGTTTCGTATAAAAATAGAGAAATTTGAAAAAAAAGGAAATTGAACTTGGACACGGAAGAGAAAATAAATAGAAAATTAAAATATACACGAAACAGAAAAACGAAAACGGAAAAAGTGGCAAGTGTAAAAAATAAAAATTGAAAATTTATAAACTCAAATATTGGAAATTTAAAGTTTTACAATTTTAGATAAAAAATCTACAAATTGAAAATGAAAACAGCTTCGAAAAAGCAAAATCAAATATAAAAATTTATGTTTTAGCACAATTTTGAAATACCATTGTTGGTCTCGCTATAAAGTTTCAAAACTCAAACAGTCAAAATTAAATAAATTTCAAATATTAAAACAAAAAACTTAAGAATCTAAAAGCTAAAAGGATTTAATTTAAATAAAATTTAAATGATAAGCAATTGTGTTTGTTTTATCGGCCTATTGATAAAGAATTCTAGGTTCGATACGAGCTCAAGGCCAGAACAATAATTTTCATGATAATTATTGTTTTTTTTTTTTTTAATTTTTCTATAATTGAAAAATTATATTTTATTTTTGGAATAGAAGATAGAAAATTTTTCAGACACCCGCTATAGCTGCGCAGATAGATTCATTTCGAAGGTTGCTAAGCCTTGTTCTAGCTTTGAGCTCGAATCAAACCTCCTTCATTATTAGATTTTATTTTTAAAAACTTTTTATTTTTTTTAATTTCTCTTTTAAATTTTTTCTTAAATGCTTTTTTTGTCTTAAAACTAAATTTCCGGTTTTGAAGTGTTTCTTCAAGCCTTAAAATTGAAAAAAAAAATGTTTAACTTAGAAAATTTGGTATAACTTGAAAAAGAAAGTGTTGGTGATTAAAATTTAAAGCTTATAGATCATATCAAAATTAAAAAACTATTCGTTTGAAGAATTCGGTACAAAAATTTCTTTTAGTTTTTACTACATATTTTATTGAATTCATTTTCTAATTTCCTTTTTAATTTAAAAAAATATTTTTTATTTATTTTTTATTTTTATTATCATTAAAAAAATAATTTCATATATCATTAAAAAAATATTTTTTATTTATTTTTTATTCATTTATTTTTTCTGGTTATTTTCCAAAGAAAAATTTTTCCAAGACTAATAGCTAATTTAAAGGTAATAAAACCCACTTTTGTTTAGCCATATTTTATTAAAATAATTTGTTGATATTTGATAAGAGCCTTTTATATTGGTTGCGCAAGATGCGCACGGGTCCGGCTCGTTTAATTTAATTTAAAACATATTGTCACGGATATTAACATCACTAAGTTATACCATCACTAAGGCGATGCCAAGGCCACGATAAGCAGTATTTACGTCAATAATCAAATCATGTATACACATATATAAGGCAGCCGAAAGATGTCACACACAGATGCATTTACTTATACGCCTATGTATGCGCGAGAGACTGTAAACTACAAACATTCACATCAATAATTCAATCATTATGTATCTACATAAACGAATAAATAATTGCGTCTACCATATGTACGTATACGAGCATCGGAGCGGCAATGCACAAACACATGCATATATCTTATCTGAGTTGTCACAAGAGAGAGCAATAATTTGTGCACGTAGTTGTGGCTGGCGATTTTGTAGCCGAACTAACTAGTAACTTCTGGAAATCGAAGAGCCTAGAAGTATGCAGCGTAAACTATAAAAGCGGGGCAGGCGAGTAAGAAGTAATTCAGTTTGAGTTGATCAATGAGTTATTGATTAAGCACGCGATCTGGCGGCCAATAGTAGAGTTTAATTTGAGTTATCAATCAGTTTGGTTATTAAGCCAGCGAGTAGCAAAGTATAAGTGTTATTGTGAAGTACTTTAATAAAGGCCATTTTTCCATTATTCAATATTGGAGTTATTTATTCAACAGTTTAGTGATTCGAACTTAGCAGAGGATTGCAAATAAGAGGATTTGCAGTAAATTCGTAACAATATGGACAAAAAGGTCTTCTATATGCCGTATGTGCTATGCTTCAATCGAATTTTTATATTAGAACCCATGGAAACAACTTAAAACTTAAAATTGTATATGAATACAACACACTTGTGAGTTTCCCAATAGAAAAATACCGAAATTTAAATTTTTTTATAGTTTTCAAATTTAGAAAACTTCAATATACCACAATTTAAAACAAGAAGCTGAAAAAACTAGAAGTTAGCGAAAAACTTGAAAATTGAAACAAAATGACATAATGAAAAATTAGTAAAATCGTGAAATTGAACAGCAAAAGAAGGAAACAACGTTGAAAGAAGCAGCATAACTTGCTTCAACAAATGATTTTCTTGTAATCATGCAGTGAAAACAAGAGGCAGAGCTTTAATTGTCTATGCAACGTTATTTTGGTATGTTAAGACTTAAGTGATCTGTGATTTAATTTATTTTCAACGGTATTTCTTTGCCAAAGAAAAATTATAATAAGCTAAAATAAAAAAATATACGTCACCAAAAACGAAAATCAAAAAGCACAAAAAAATTAATTAAACCAACTCTAAAAAAATTTTCAAAATTTTAAAGCCAAACCTACCAAATTGAGTATACAAACAACACAAAACCGTGTCACAAATAAAATAAATATAAAATATTTAGTCCAAAATATCAACCAAATGCAACGGTAGCTTTATTTTTTCGATTTTATATTCACATTAAAAATTTATTAAAAATAAATTAAAAACAACGCCAAAGACAAATTAAATAAAAATTTAGTTAGAAAATGTTAAATTTTAACAAAAATAACAAAAATCAAATCTAGAAAATAAAAAAAAGAAAAAAACAAAAAAAAAACAAAATGAAGACCGTCAAAAAATTAATTATCGAGCGCATTAGCAGCATCGACCAATCGGATGGCAATGCGTCACCGGGCGGCAACAAAAAATCAACAAATAAACATAAAACTGGCAACAATAGCAGCAGCACTACAAATATGCTTAATGAGGCACATTTAGTGCCCTCAGACATCGCTGATGATGGTGGCAGCAACAGTGGCAGCAGCACCGGCGGCATTACTGATACATGTTATCCCAGCTTTGGCGATTCAACAGCACCCTTTGCCATGGCCGATCCATCGCCTAGCCCCTCTATAGGCGCCACCTACGAAACACCACCCAGTAGCGCTGAATTTCAACTTACAACAACCGGTGGGGGGGACGGTAGCCGTTCACCAATTGCAGCTGCCGTCACTAGTGGTACCACCGCCAACACCAGCACCAGTACATCTATCTACTATAGCGCCTCTCCCACAACAGGTTCGCCTTTTAATTTTACACCCACTTCGGCTAGGGGTGATGTCGGTAGCGCTGTTGGCGTTGGTGGCGGCGTTACAAATTCAATCTCAACATTAGCTATTAAACCGCAGAAAAGTCGACGAAAAATCTCATTACCTTGGTTTCGACAATCGAGTGTGGTGCATAGTGGATTGGCGCGTCAGTATACGATTGATACGCCTGGCTCATTTCGCCTATTTCGACAGACGAGTAATACATTTAAGGTTTGTTGTTATGCGCCTATTGGATATTGTTAATTTATTTAAATTTTGAATGTACTTTATGTGTGAGAACACATTAGGGTGGTGTTAATTGATGAACCATGCAAAAGGCCCCTATTGCGATATCATGGCTTTATTGTTGAGAATTATTCTTTAAAAAAAACCCTGAAGAAGACGCGAAAGCGAGGAAACGCGTAGGTTTATAAAGATTATTTTAATTTGCTTTTATAATTCGGCTTATTAAATTAAATCAAGTTAATTTCTTCGGAAGTAAAAGACTGCAAAATGCACTGTAGTAGACTTCAAACCATGGGATTGATGTTAGGGGTATCCGTTTGAAAGTTTTGTACTATTTTGCAGCTTCAAAGTGCTCCTATGTAGCTCCAACTCAAGAAGCTCCACACAATTAAATATTATCCAGAGTTTTTAAGTGTGTACGCCTAGTACACCTATTCATGGATAACTCTGAGCTAAATAAAAAGGTGATAGAATTATCGTTCTGTCCGATTTGCTTAGTAGCTGCAACGTAGATTTCGTCTCGTCCTAGCGAAATCTGGGCCCGTATTACGTTTTACGATCAGTGACTATAAGACATATTCACTCAAACGATAACTATGTAACTGTAAAATTTGTCTAAAAATTACCATGAATTATGGATCTTACGAGTACTTTTTGTCGCTAGTACACATATATTTCATTGCTATTTTGATTTAAAAATTGAGTTTCGATCACAGATAATAAAACGTAATACTGCCTCTGATGGTGGTGGTTTCTTGTGCAGCTGCAGCAAGAAGGAGATTCCCCCATGTTGAGTATCGCCGCTTGGCCCTCTTGGACAGCACTTTGTCTAAATAGCAATTACCATGTAAAAGGAACCTTATTGCATCTAGTGATTGCGACTATTCACCTCTTGTCTAAAATATCTCGCTGCACTGAATGAAGTAGTATGCTTGGCGTTTGATTTGTTTAACCGAAAGTCCATATGTTCAAGAGCACACTACACAGCTCGCCACGTCCGGTCGCAGTACCCTTTTTGGCCAATAGATGCGCAGTACAGTTCGGCGGGATGTTCGCTTGCCGCGGAACCCAGATGATATTCATTCTAAGCACAACTACATTTCTAAATATGAAACATCAATTCCCGTGCTGAGCTTCGATTCCAAAAAACTACCACTGCATACCTCTAAATGCTGGTCTCTAGGCAGTTTTGTAAATGAAAGCTCCTCGATTCACAAACAAATCAGAGCTTTTCTATAAATACGCCCAAGAAGAATTAGTTGTGCTTTAGGGATTCCTGTATTTGTTTTGCATTAGTTTATGAAGCAATTTTAATAAACCTACCTTTGCAATAGCCATAATGCGCCGTCGAGAGCCACCCCGTGTGCACAGTTCTGATGCATTCTGATTGGTCTGAATACACTTGGAGCTAGGTGAGAGCTCTTGCCCGCTTGGGAATAAAATCGACCGATAATGTTCCATGCCCATGAAGGCAATTTACGTAAATGGTTGGTTTAAGAGTTCTACCGATTTTTTAGGAACAATGTGATTTGAGACTGTGACTTGTCAGTCGCAGCAATTTTTATCTATGACTATGACTGAACGCTTACCAATCAACGCAATCACAACTCTCGTCACAGCGAATTGCGACTAAAGAGCAGTAAGCTGAGATTTAGGGCAGAAGATGGCATAGTCGTAAGCAGGAGTAAAGATCACGGGCCTACCTGCTCATATCGTCGCAGCTGAGTATACTAGCCGCAAATCTTGTCACATTACATCAGTCCTGGTGACTTTTTCGAAGCTGTTTTTGCAGTTTACTGTTATTTTTCAGTCGCTGCGACAAAATCACAGTTAGACGAATATTTACCAATTCTATTAAATACCAGCCAGCACCAGGACTCATTTTAAACTAGTTATATTTAAATGTTAAAAAAAAATGCTTAAACTTTCTCATGTTAAAAACAACTATTTGAACGCAACAACAATGCAAGTAATTAAAACCACATTAAACCATGCAGCTGCCAAGTGGTAGTTTTTCGAAATTTTCTATTTCATTTTCTATTTAATTGTCGTTTCATATGAATTTCAATAATCAAAATTCTTCATACCGGCAAATAACATGCATTATTAAGCCTTCGATAGTACTTTAGTATTTATGTGAACAGTGTGCTAGGGTGGATCATATTAAGAATACAAAATTTGATTGAGCCATGTCCGTCCGTTAACACGATAACTTGAGTAAATATTGAGATATCTTCGCCAAATTTATTACACGAGCTTATCTGGGCCCAGAATAGATTGGTATTGAACATGAGCGAAATCGGATGATAAGCACGCCCACTTTTTATATATATGACATTTTGGAAAACACAAAAGACCTGATTATTTAGTAAATAATACACCTAGAAAGTTGAAATTTGACGTGTGGACTGATATTGAGACTCTTGATAGAAATTTGAAAAAAAAAAAATTTGAAATGGGCTTGGCACCGCCCACTTGTGATAAAATCAATTTTACAAATATTATTAATCATAAATCAAAAATAGTTAAACCTATCGTAACAAAATTCGGCAGAGAGATTGCTTGTACTTTAAGGAATGCTTTGAAAAATAACGAAATCGGTTAAGGACCACGCCCACTTTTATATAAAAGATTTTTAAAAGGGTAGTGGACGAATAAAATAAGCTATATCTTAGCGAAAAAGAGCTTTGTATCAATAGAATTTTACTTTTTAAATTTAATTATAACATTAAATTGGAAAACACTAAAATTTTTGAAAATGGGTGTGGCACCGCCCTTTTTATGACTAAGCAATTTTCTATGTTTCGGGAGCCATAACTCGAAGAAAAATTAACGGATCGTAATAAAATCGTGTACACATATTTAGTAAAAATGGACGGGATCGGTTAAAGACTACGGCAACTTAGATATAAAACAAATTTAAAAGGGTCGTAGACTAGAATAATAAGCTATAACTTAGCGAGAAATAGTTTTGAATCAATGATATTTCACTTATCAAGTTTTATTGTAAGAGGAAATGGGGAGTCATTTTTTCTTAAACGCGCGGTGCCACGTGTTATGTAGAAAAGTAATTTATCTGAAATGAAATGTACAATTGAAGCTCACGCTGATTATATAATGTTGGTTACACCCGAACTTAGACACCTTTACTTGTTTTTTTTTTATATGTTGTAATGTTCCCACATTTTTATTAATTCAAAGTTTTATAATTAAGCCTTTTGACCGAAGAAGTTTGAGCAAACGCTCCGATTTTCGTTATTCATATACGCGTTTCGGTACATTTGGTACCTTGCTCAGGGGTACCTGATATTTTCTTATACTGAGTTTAATGTCGTACTTAAACGTTTGATGTTATTTGTATTTGCTTTATGTTCTGATAAATAATAAAAACAGATCTCACTGAGGAAGATGCAAAATGCTCCGAACCGCGTAGGAAGATAAAGGAAAACATTTCTTTCGCTTATATATATATATATATATTTTTTTTTGCAAAATCTGTTTAAACTGCAAATCTTAAAGACGTCGAAGAAAATTGCTTTCATTCTATCACAGCATGAAAACAAGTATTTTTCAAATTTTCAAGGTATCATTGCAAGACACATGAAAATTGTTCTAATTATTTTAGTGTAAATACCAAAACCAGGCAGCATTCATTTATTTTAGCAAACATTTTATAACTTGTTTTATAATTTCCCTCTAAATACTTAGTTAGATTGCTTACCTTCACCCTAGTATATGCCAGATATGTTTCTACTTTCTCTCTTTCACTACGCGTCATTAAAGGTATTTTTGCTTATGCCTTTTTTGCATGACTACTATGGTCATTATAGATTGTATTTGTTTGTACATATATAAAAACGTATAATAGTAGTGCACTATGTAACAAAGTTTTGCTACCTCGGTTTTCAGTACAACATTCAGTAAAGTGAGATTTTTAAATATGATAATTATAATTAGAGTAGGTTTTCGTCCGGAAATGCATTGCTCTCAAGAGGATATCAAACATCAGCCTTCAATTATTCTTCTCCCTTTGTGAAATTCATTGTTCTCAAGCTGTAATCCAACATTATTCTCATATTATCCTCCAAGCTTTGAGAAATTCATTGTTCTCAAGTTTTTATCCAACATAATTTCTCCAATTATTCATTGTTCTTAAGTTGATATTCAATATCGTTCTCCAATTATTCTCCAACCTTTGAAGTACTGATCTCAAATCGTTATCCAACATTATTCTCCTAGCATAGAGAAGTTTATTGTTCCTAAGTTGTTATCCAATAATTTTGTGCAATCTTTGAGAAATTTACTGTTCTCCAGCTGTTATCCAACACCATTCTCCAATGAACAACTCGCAACTCTAAGAAAATACTCACTTTCATCCCATGGTATACATTACCGTCTCAGAAAATACGTATCAAACCATACTCTGAAAACGGTTTACTATGGAATATTTCATTCAAAAATAGAATATGGAATAAGTTGCTGGGGTGGTGATCACTTCAATAAAATCAATCAGTTAACTGTACTGCAAAAATGTGCGCATCGCTCTCACTTCTTTGACTTATTTAGAAGATCAAATATGATCTATTACAAAGTTTTCAAAATTTTTTACAAAGAGTTGGCTTTTTGCAAAATCCAACAGGAGATAAGGAACGGAAGTTGCTAATGTCCGTCCCTAAATTTGAAGATTATGTTGACAGGGTTTCGGGAAATTTTTTTTTAATTTTTTTTGATCCTTCGAAATACAGCCGAAAAGGTTTTTTCGTTGTAACTTGGTTAACTGACGTCCGATTTTTAAAATTGATGTCATTATTTTGGCTTTAGAAGCTTCACATTTCCGTTTAATGTCCTTTTTAGCTATGAAGTCGTGTTCACATGATTGGGTCAGCTAACAAAAATTTACCCCCCCTCCTAATGTATGCTTTTTTTCCTTACCAAACGAAAGTACTTAAAAATTCAGGAAAATGTTGCTTTGAAACCATATTACTAAAATTATAAACAAAGAAGTTATAGCACTTTCAATATTTATTGCAACTGTTATTTTACCCGATTCTTATTATACTTAGACCTCGAACTCATGATGTTTTTGGAGGAAAAATTTTTGTTAGCGGTCCTAATCATGTGAACACGACTTCATAGCTAAAAAGGATATTAAACGGAAATGTGAAGCTTCTAAGGCCAAAATAATGACATCAATTTTAAAAATCGGACGTCAGTTAACCAAGTTACAACGAAAAAACCTTTTCGGCTGTATTTCGAAGGATCAAAAAAAATTGAAAAAAAATTTTCCGAAACCCTCTCAACATAATCTTCAAATTTAGGGGCGGACATTAGCAACTTTTTTTCGACCCAGTCTAATGTACAGCCTGCGTAGTAGCCATAGCAAACTTGTTTCTTTGCCCGTTTTTCGAACAACATTGTTTAGAAACTCCTGCACTGTCCTATCCTGCAAACTTTTTAATTCGCTTCCAGAAAACATACGAGAGATTAGATCCACATCTGAGTTTTTCCATAAAATAAAAAATTGGCTTCTTGAGTTTGATACCAACCAGGTAGAAATGTTGATGCCTTATGTGTTTTGTGTTTACTATTGTATAAGCTATTGTATAGTTTGAATTTTCTTTTATCGGTTTTCATATGAGAAATTCTGTCACTTAGCTTTTATCTTTTTTCTTGAAATTCTTTCATGAACTTGATTTAATCAATTCATTTTTTAAATATTTTAGACTCATTTAAAATTGTTTATATAAATCTTTTATTTTTATTTGTTCACCCCACTACTACTATTTATGTAATTGAATTTGTAAAAACATTATGTGACATACGTATCTTATTATATAAAATAAAGATGTCAGTAGCTATTCCCTATACTTTATGATATTTTAAATAAGTAAAATTAAGCTATGGATATATGTATGTACATATACTTATGAGAATAATGAAATAAATAAAAAAAAATATTCTCTCGATTTTGAGAAATTAATAAAATGAACAAAAAATCTCAAGAAATTCATTGTTCTCAAGTTGATATCCAACACCAATCTTCAATTATTCCACAACCTTTGAGACATTTGTAGTTCTCAAGTTCTCTAATTATTCTCCTACCTTCGAGGTATTCAGTCTTCACAAGTGATTATCCAACATCATTCTCCAAGCTTAATTTTATGATTTTCCGGTCAATTTATTGATAAAATTTACTAAGGCTTACTTAGGCTCTTTTGACCATCAGCGTTTGATGCAAATAAAAACAAATTAGTAATCACAGTATTACATACAAACAAATATCACAAGACAATAGGCAAAAACACTTTGAATAATATAACACGATTTATATAGAAAACTCACATAATTGGACTATTTAAACAATTTTGTTTGAACTTTAACTATTTTCCGTACCATTCCAAAGTGGTATCATTGTCATACTAAAACGAATTAATGTTACAGACAGAGGGTGTATGCAGCAGCAATGTCATCTCTATCTTCCTTTTTGTTTATTGTTTTGTCTCTTCTTTGCAATATGCCCAGGCTTTCTAATGTGTACCTTGATTTTCCTTGTTATTTTTTGTCTATGATTCTTGTGTTTTGTAGATCAGCTGCGTGTCCAGTTTGTGTTGTGTGTTGACATAATGCTGTGCTTTGTTTTTTCTTTCGTATATCTGCTTCATGTTCTGCGAGCCGAACTCCTAGTGGCCGTTTTGTTGTCCCTATGTATATTTTCTTACATTCCTCATTTTCGTTGCCTTCACATGTTATTTCATATATAACGTTGTTTTGTTGGAGCTTTTCTCCAAGCTTTGATAGATTCGTTGTTCTCAAGTTGTTATCCAGCATTTTCTCCAATTATTCCCAATCTTTGAGAATTTCACCTTTTTTCATTCCCCAATTATTCTCTTTAAAAAAATTTATTTTTTGCTAGTTGTTGTCCAACTTAATTCTCCAATCATTCTCAAAACTTTGAGAAATTCATTGTTCTCAATTTCGTATCCAACATCAATCTTCAACCTTTGAGAAATTTATAGTTCTCAAGTTGATATCCAATAGCATTTTCAAATTTTCCTTCAACCTTAGAGAATTTATTGTTCTCATGTTGTTATTCAACATAAGTCCAATTATTCTGCAAACTTTGAGAATTTCACTGTTCTAAAGTTTTTATCCAACATCATTCTCCAATAATTATTCAACCTTCGAGAAACTCATTGCTTTCAAGCTGTTATCTAACATCATTCTCCAACTTTTGATAAATGTATTATCTCAATTTGTTATCCAACATCATTATCAAACCTTTGACAAATTAATTTTTCTCAAGTTAATATCCAACATCATTTTCAAACTAATCAGAATAAAATACAAATAATTGTTACATAGTGTAAAACCTAAGCAAAACTGAATTCATTATTTTCTGGTTGTGTACATTCCCTTTTTCCGCGAATTCAATTCATTGCCAACTATGCAGTGCCTATTCAAATAATTTCCTTTTATTCTTGGTAAATCATATTAATAGCGCAGCATGTCTTCTTCAAACCTGCCGTTGGTCATAATTCCTGGGAAAATTCTTGATTGCTTGTCACTCAAAGAATCGGATTTTAGAGCAAATTGCTTGATTATGTGCTTTGTGTTGAAAAACTTACATTGACATTGACTAAACTGTTATTATAATATATTTATTGCAGCTTTATAAGAAGTTGGTGGGCTTCAGTACGTTTAGCTTTTCTCAGTTGTGACTAGCGTTGTTCCTTGTACTTTCCGTAATCGATTACCTCATACATGAACTTTCTTAGGTTTCGAGTATGTGGGCACAGTATGGAGGTATTGATTACTTTTCATGTCCTGCAACGTTTTCAATATTTTTGCAGTTTTTACTGTAACGATTCCCTTTAAATAATCATCCATTCTTTATTTGAAACTTTTATGTCGGTTTTTAGAAACTTTTAAATTTTCCAATTTCTTGGGAAGTGTTTTCAAAATTAATCAGCATATTAGTTTTCGTTATACAAATTGAAGTCTTCTTAAATAGGAAATTTTCATGAAGATTTTTAAAAACTTCGCCACAGATTTCGTTATTTAATTCATTAAGTTTTCTTTTTATTTCGAAAATTGTATAAATATTTAAAAAAAATTTCTTAAATTTACCGTTTTTTAAACGGTTTTATTTAGGTTGATTTGACAGGCTGGCTGGTTGCATGGCTGTCACGAATTTTGTAATTGAAATTTAAGTAACTTCCCGATTAACTACAAGCTTGAAACTTGGAATATAGTTCAGAACCCAATGACAATGCATAATAAGAAAAAAATTGCCGCTAGGTGGCGCAAGGTTCGAGATATTCACAAAAATCGTATTTATGGTCCGATTTGGCTCATATTTGGAACACATAATACATACAAGAATAGAAAGCGACATATGAAAAAAATCGCCGCTAGGTGACGCAAGGATCGAAATATTCACAAAAATCGTATTTGTGGTCCGATTTGGCTCATATTTGGGACAAGAATAGAAAGCGACCTATGAAAAAATCGCCGCTAGGTGGCGCAAGGATCGAGATATTCACAAAAATCGTATTTGAGTCCGATTTAGCTCATATTTGGAACACATAATACATACAAGAATAGAAAGCGACCTATGAAAAAAATCGCCGCTAGGTGGCGCAAGGATCGAAATATTCACAAAAATCGTATTTGTGGTCCGATTTGGCTCATATTTGGAACAAATATTACCTACAGCCCGGTAGAAATGACATCAAAATATCTTGGAGTTGAAGGAGGGACAAGCATACGTGGCGCAGAGTCGAGTATAGTCTTTGGAAGGATTATGTATTGAGGAATTAGATTCTAACAAATTGTCAGGAAAGTCCCAGCAGTAATGAGTCACTAAATGAACTAAATAGATTGAGAAATAATAGGCTATTAAATAAAGACTAACAACTGAAAATAAAATAATTAAAACAAAATTTGTAACTTAAACGGTTTTATTGAAAACAATACTTACATGAAATAATAATAATACTAAAATCTAGAAAATAATTAGGAAGGTCCTAGGTACTAGTCGTCACACTCCTCATCAATCTAGAGCGTTGATCACACAATTAAGTAAAAGCGTTGGACGTATAAATTTCTATTGATAGTCATATATAAGACCCTGAACCCTAATCACATTTTTAGAAATTTCACTCGTGAAACGCTTTTATTTAATTGTCTGCCCTAGATTGATGAGGAGTGTGATGACTAGTAGCTAGGACCTACCTAATTATTTTCTAGCTTTTATTATTATTATTACTTCATGTAAGTACTGTTTTCAATAAAACCGTTTAACTTAAAATTTTTTTTTAATTATTTTTTTTTTTAAGTTTTCCTTTTGCAATTCATAAAAGTGTTTTGATTTTAAAATTTGCATGAAGAGTTTTTAAAATTTTTTGACTTTTCTAATTTTTTCGAATACGTTTTTGGAACTGGTTTGGATTGTTTTCGACTTACAATTTTTTGCAGTGTTGTATATTGAAACGATTTTCCGTCATCCCTTGGTTTGGAGACAACCCGGTTTCGGTGTAATTTTTCGTTAGAACAAAGCTGGAAGATGGACAAACGCCGAATACGGTTTGCCTCCAAACCAAATTTTCTATTTTACATCAATTTATCCAACCTGTCGGAAAATCAACAAAACAAAAAGAATTCATTCAAGTTTTTTCGAACTCAAAAACTCGCGAATTTTACAACTTTTTCGTTAACGTTTTCGCAAGTTGTTTACATAATTTTCGTTATACAGTTTAAATATACCTTTTTCCCCGGTTTTCAAATTAGAGAAAAATTACAAATTTTGCACACGGCGATCGTTACTAGAACATGTTTCTGAATTTCACTTCTTCTTCAGCTAGCTTTTCGGAAGCTGAATTTTGAACTCCAAATCTGCAACATTCATACTTCATACTGGTGTAAAGGCAGATGACTCTATCCTCTCAGCTAACTTGCCTTTTAATATTGCCTATTACCTTTGTTGCTCATCATTTTCTACTCAGTTATGTACATATGTATGTATTCTATAGTTTTTTAAATCAAACGATGTGGAATATATTTAGGCGCGTTCAACAGAAGTTTGCCTAGTAACATTGGATTTTTTCAGCAGTGCGTTATTAGCAAACATCGCCGAGAACTTAGTCATCTTACTCAGGTATTTCTGCGAAAATTCCTTCAGGATACCTACGAAGATAAGATTTTGCATGCAAGGTCGTCAAGCACATCGGTCGGTACAATTTTTCTGTTCATACAAAAAAAACGATTGTCAATAAAAGCTTTAATGCACTTATTAAGCTCAGACATTTTTTTCGACCGTCAGCGTCAATGTAATGCAAAAATTATAAACTCAGTGAATAAAAATATCTATTTAATTTTTGTCCCATTTGGAGAGCACCAAGAAAATAATAGTTCTCATTTTTATATGAAGGCGTACACACAACCAGCGCCCCTGCCTTTGTCAACTATATGAAGCTGCCAATTTTTTTCAAGTGGGTGAAAGCGCGAAAAAAAACCGCAATAATAACAGACCGCAGCAAAAAGAAAATGCGGAAAAAAATAATGCAGACTTATGAAATATGTCTTCCTAATTTTTCTCTTTTGTAATGCAGCATTCAGTTGAATAAATAAGCTCTCATTCGCAAGGCATTATTGGGTTTATTCTTCTACTTCGTTGTGCTTGGCTTGCATTTATAATAGGGACGTCACGGAAGTGAGTTTAGCAGAACTGAAATCGAGATCAGATCTTTCAAATTTGATTCGTAATTGAATTGCGAATCGCAGCTTAACCCTTTCGCATTTTATGTTTGTCTCCGCTCTCTCAATAGTTTTTGAATGCTTAGATATAACAGAGCAAATATGGTTTGGGTCAATTAATGAAACAAAGAATTTGTAGTGGCCAATTTAGATAAAAGTTTTCATAAGTAAAAAAAAATATTTTGAGTGAAGGTGAGACATATTGTACCAGTACCCCCGTAAAGGTTAAATTGCTAAAAAAAAAAAATTAGTAAAACCTCATAACAACATCCGGAATCATAGTCTGCAAACTCTTCTGTGTTTAAAATTCTGCGTTTAAAAGCCTCAACACTTTTTTCATAAGCAACTCCCTCGCGCCCGTGCCACCAAATACGAAGATGAAATCGAAAGCTAAATGCTCTTAATCTTTCGAAATCGATATCGTAGCTCCGTCGCATCACTATTGTTTACACATAGCACGCTTGAATGAATATGTTGCGTATACGCAGTGGGATGTCACATTGCCGTTGAGTAAATACGCGCCATATTCGATATTGCTTTTCAATTTTAGTTTACTTTGCCAGAAATGATTTTGTTTTTGACAGTTATAACTTAAACACAAAAACAAAAAAGTAAAGTAAAGCAGTAGTATTTTTTGCACTTAAACGCACAAATGAAGGGCAAATTTACAAGCTTAAAATAAATTCTTAAATGTGACACTACTCGTAAAAAAATTTCGAATAATGCTTGTGTTTTGATAAAAGAAACATGACCGTAGAAAATCTTTTACTCTAGAATTCTTTAAAGTATATTTTCTTTTAGAAATTTTAAGGTTTTTTAAAACTTCTCGAAATTCTGCATTTTCCTAATTTTCCAATTTTTTCGAAAACGATTTCGACATTCGTTTATATAGTTTTTGATATATAGTTCATAAGGTTTTTTTTGAAGTTTGGAAATTTTCCATATCTATATACATAGTTTTCGTTATACAATTCATTTTTTTTTTGTTTTTTTTTTGGGAAAATTTGCATGTAAATTTTTAAAAGCTTTCTAAGTCCTTCGCAAACATTTTCGAAATTGATTTACCTATTATTTCGAAATATTCATAAAAGTTTAAGAAAAATTCTCGAATTTTCAAAAACATAATTTTCGTTGTACAATTTATAAATTTCTTTTAATTTTGAAATTTTCATAGGACGTCTAAAAAACTTTTTTTAATTTTTAGAATCTTTGCAAAAATGTTGTTGAAACTAGTTTATATTGTTTTAGTTATTAAATCGAATTTTTTTTATTTAAATTTTTATTTATTTTTATTTTTTTTCATTTTTAAGAACTTCTCGAAGTTTCGAATTTTTACGAAATTTGGTTAATCTAGTTTTTAATATATACTTCATTAAAGTTCTTTTAGATTTCGAAATATGCTTCAAGATTAAAAACAAAAAATTCTAGAATTTTCTAGTTTACAAAAAATGCTTTCGAAATTGCTTCACATACTTTTCGTTATACATGTTAATAAATTTTTCCCAAAATATTTAATAAATTGTAATTAAAACAATTGCTTTAAAAATCTTTTGAAGCATTTAGTTTAACAAACAAACTTATTTTTATAATTTATTTAATAATTTGGGAAAATTTAAACAACGTGACATCAGGACGGACAAGGCGACAGCTGTTTCGATTATACCTTGTAAATCTCTTCAAAGCCTTTTCTCCCGGGAGTGGGAGTCGAATTCGCACTCCTACGATAGTTGAAATGGTTGTAAACGCATTCAGCTACGTCATGCCTGTTGTAAAGTTCTTCCCAATTGCCTTCTTTTTTGCATATTTTAATCTTTTACACATTGCATACTTCGTATGCAATTATGTGTTAAAGCTATGCTTGATAATTTTCCCAAATTATTAAATAAATTATAAAATTAAAAAAAATTGCTTCAAATAAATGTTTTCATACATTTAGAAAAGCAATATGGGCAATCCCCGATTATTAAAAATCATACAAACTTATTTTTAGTTGCATAGTTTCATGAAATATTTTGAAATCTCGAGTTTTTTCGATAACGTTTACGAAACATTTTTACATACAGGCCTGTTCTGAATTCCGACTCGGAATGAAAAGTAAAACGACATTGATTTCGACTCGGTTTCTATTTGGTGTTCTCAATTCCGATTGTAAAAAATCGATTCGAAGTCGATTTCGAATCGTTTTCATTCCGATTCGGTAACCAGTTTAATCAGCTGTTTTTGTTTATGTGTTTTGTTTTAAGTATCATAAAATTTTATTTTAATTAAAAAATGCCTGCAGATATGGTTTTTGGATGCGCAGACGCAAGAAGACGTGCTATTGTGCGTGCGAATCGTAAAAATGCGCTGGATCGGAATTCAGAACAGGTCGACTTCATTTCGATCAGCATCGATTTGTTTGCCTAATAGATTTCTTGATAGAAGTTTTTAAAGAAAGATTTATTATGCCAATTTAACTCAAATTTAAACAAAAAAATACATACAACTCTTCCAAATAAAATGAAGAATTAAAAAAAAAAATTATTTGAAAGACAAATATCGCAACATTTGTGTATAATCTGCCAATTAAGTTTCATTCCGACTGCTCAGAGGCAATACTTTTCAAACCGATAATTTTTGGTCGGAATCGAAATTGAGAACACCAATCCATTTCGATTCCGAAAAAATTGATCGGAATCGGAATTCAGAACAGGCCTGATAGTCTTTTTTTATTCAATTTATTATTAACCTGGACATTTTTATGAAAACTTTTAAAAACTTCGGTATAAAAAAAAATTTCCACACCGATATCGAAATTGGTTTAAATAATAGATATTGGTAATTCAATTCATTAAAGTTTAGCAGATCATTTTTGTTGCTGCTAGATTTTTAAAAATTACTCGAATTTTAAATATCAGGTTTTTATTAGTTTGGAAATTTTCATGAAGACTTTTATTAACTTCGAATTTTCAGATCTTTTGCGACACGTTTTCGAAATTGTTTTTTATAATTTTCATTATTCAGCTCCTTAAAAGTTTGTAAGTTATTTCCTGTTACTTTTTTTAAAGCAGGCCCATAAAAATTTAAAATATTTTTTTTTTTTTTTTCAATTTAAAAAAGTTTCAGTGTACATATAATTTTGTATATGTTTTATGATTTGCACTTCAATGTAAAAATTTATTAAGAGCCCTGATTATAAGTAACGTTCCTTTAATTTTTCAACTCTTCAGTGATTTAAAACAAAATAACAAAAATAACTATTTTAAATTGAAAAAGGTGTATAAATAGTTCCACAGGTTCAATTTCCATCATTCAATACAAAATTTGTTTGCTAATTCATTCGTTTTTTTTTTCATCTCCAACCGACCGACCATCTTTCAATCTTTATTTTTACGATGCATGGGGAGACAATAATGCGTGGGACGTTTTTGTGTGGACTCGTACTCACTATGTTTTTGTTTGTATGCACATGTTCATATACAGGATTGCCCTTATGATGTTTTATATTTACATTCGACCTGTGCAATTATAAAAAAATGTCCTATTCTGCATGTTTGACTTCGAAGCTTCGTAGCCCAACCTCTTTAACTACTTTAACTGCTATTCACTTATGCACACAAACATTTTTACACACATACTTACAAATATATTTGAGTATGTAAATATTCTCACGTCTATAGATTTTATGTCATGCTATGTAGTAGACATTTTTACAGCCATTAACTTATCAATGTTAATATAAATGGTCATACCATTATTACTATGCCATTAAAAACACCAAGCACCTGGACACAAAATTCATTCATAACTAGTCCCTTCACTGTCTTGTGGAAAAGGGCTGCTTGCTCAGGCCACTCCCTCAACATATGACTATACATACATGCATACATGTTTCTAAAAGCATTGTCTCAATTAAGTATGCCTACATAATCAACATGAGCAAACAAACGAACGTACGGAAACTGCCATTTGGTTCTTGGCACTGACACTGCCATAGGCTGTGGGTGACACTGATACTCAGGCGCATTCTTAATAGTTCGATGTCAAGCAATTTGTCGGACATGTCGTTTTCGAAATACCTACATATGTGTATAAAAATTCCTTTGTGCGGGGAACTCCATGACAACTCGTCTTATGAGGACTGATACAGAAACTTCTGCAAATTTAGAACTCCCCATACTCCCCAACTCTGGATAAAAATTTGAAAAAAATTGAAAAACTTGTGATAAAATCAATTTTACAAATATTATTAATCATAAATCAAAAATCGTTAAACCTATCGTTACAAAATTCGGTAGAGAGGTTGCCTTTACTATAAGGAATGCTTTGAAGAAACGAAGTCGGTCAAGGACCACGCCCACTTTTATATAAAAGATTTTTAAAAGGGTCGTGGACGAATAAATTAAGCTATATCTTAGCGAAAAAGAGCTTTGTATCAATGGTATTTCAATTTCCTAAGTGCATTTATAACAATAAATAGGAAAAACTTCAAATTTTCAAAAAAGGGCGTAGCACCGCCCCTTTTATGACTAAGCAATTTTATATGTTTCGGGAGCCATAACTCGACAAAAATTAACGGATCGTAATAAAATTGGGTACACAGTTTTCCCTATAGCAGCAAAAATGGACGGGATCGGTTAAAGACCACGGCAACTTAGATATAAAACAAGTTTAAAAGGGTCGTAGACTAGAATAATAAGCTACAACTTAGCGAAAATAGTTTTGAATCAATGATATTTCACTAATCAAGTTTTATTGTAAGAGGAAATGGGGAGACATTTTTTTTAAACGGGCGGTGCCACGTGTTATGTAGAAAAGTAATTTATCTGAAATGAAATGTACAATTGAAGCTCACGCTGAGTATATAATGTTCGGTTACACCCGAACTTAGACACCTTTACTTGTTAAAAATATATTAGCTTCTGTAGTCAAGCCTTCAACAACGTCAAAAATGAATGCGAACGAAGAGCTACGTTAAAAAAATGTTAGACATTTGGACGAATAATCCCAATGTTACTTACAAAAAGCTCGAGAGAAAAGTTCTTCGAAAGATTTATGGACCTCTACGCGTTGGCGATGGCGAGTACTGAAGAATATTTAATGATGAGCTGTACGACCTATACGCAGACATCAACATAGTCCAGCGAATTAAAACGCAGCGGCTGCGCTGGCTAGGCCATGTTATGCGAATGAAAGATGATGCTCCGGCCAAGAAAGTGTTTCTATCGGAACCCGCCTATGGAAGCAGAGGTAGAGGGCGGCCCCCACTCCGTTGGAAGGTGGAAAACGATTTAAACTCCCTTGGTGTGATCAATTGGCGCCGGTTGGAGGAGCGAAGGAGCGACTAGCGCGCCTTGTTGGACTGCCATAACCGTTTAGACGGTTAAGCGCCAATTAAGTAAGTAAGTAAGTAACTTACAAAAAGCTGGCGAAACTCACAAACTCCTATGACACTGACCGAAGATCGGTTTTGCGCTTCATTGGTGGTAGAAGTACGAACACCGTGACGAACGGAGTCGCTAGAAGTGAATAAAACCGTTGCAGAAAACTTGATGCCGAGTCTCTCCAGAAAAATTCGGTTATATGAATAGCAACGTATAAATTTATACAGTTTATTTACCTGTCATTAATATAAATATGTATTTCCATGCTAACAAAAATAAAAGTTAAAAAAAACTGACTACTTTAATTTGCAGAACTTTGTGTACCAGTTCTTAGTTGGATTTTGCTAAATTTTTAATTATTTTTGTAACTCAAAATTTTTTTCTATTTTGTGTTGTTGTTCTTTTGTTGCAATACTTTATTACTAAATAATCACAATAAAAAATTGTTTACCAATTTGGTGAAACATTTCCCGACTTTGTATATTTTTTTAAACTCCCTTTGCAGATATGTACATACATATCGCGAGTTTTGGATTTTTAAAAATTAAGGACTTTTTTAAATAATTTTTTTCTGATGTAAAATATTATAAATATTTTTTTATATAACACTTAAGATTTTTCAAATTCGTAATTTTAATAAAAGAAAATTTCGGAGCTTTTTTTATATATCAGAAGAAAAATATTTTTGAAAATTTTGGAATTTTTTTGTGTAATTTTTTTTTTAATCATTTGATTTTATCGCAAATGAATTTTCGAACTTTTATCTGAAGATATACATTTTTTAATATATATTCAATAACTTGATAAAATATATACGTATCACTTAAGTAGATTATTTTTAACATTTTTCAAATTTTTGGATTTTTCAAAGTACTTGTGTTTTGTTAAATTTTAGTATATTTTCAATATTTTTCACAAAAATATTAGTCGCGAGATTTGCATTTCTTTGTTAACATTTATTTTGAATGACTTGATGAAATGGTTTCCGATTTCGGAAAAGTTCTTTTTATGCATTTCCCAATGTTATAAAAAAAGTTAACTTGAGGAAAATAGAATAGCTATTAACTTGAAAACAGATGGAATTTCAAAAATAGTTCAAATTTCAAAAGATTTCTAAAATATACATTGTAAATAGATATAAGCTAGGCTTAATTAAGCTCTAGTAAATAAATAGATACAATTTATAAAACTTAGATTGTTTATCTATCCTTGTGAAATTAGTTGATAAAATGCGTTGACCTGGAATGCCGCACAAACGCATGTTGAAAGTTGATTCGAAGAAGTTGAGCCTTGCTCTTTTCAATCTTTCACTCCATTTCGAAAGTAATTGAACAGCTTAGCGGGAAAGCTGTCAGCTACTGTGGCTATTTTTGTTTTCAATAGGATGCTATAAAAAATGTATATTTTGTTTATATCTGTGAACGGATATTATAAAAAGAACAATTTTAACTTCGAAAATAATTTGATTCGCGAAAAAAGATCAACTTTCGAAAAAATAATAAAACTTTTATTTTAGTAAAATGACCCACATACAAATCGGTTTTAAGTAGCGGAGCGTGCGGTACTATTCTCAACACTTCACTCGATATATAAGTACCTGAATAACTTAGCAGGCAAGCTGTGGCAATTTTTGTTTTCAATTGGATGCTATTTGTATAGCACATACTAGCTGCGTTTTTTTTTACTTCTATATACGTTTACGCTTAAACTTTATATGGACTGCTAAGCGACGAACTTTAAATACACCTCTGAAATTGCTGCGCATAAAATTTGTCCTACTAAATTTCAATACGCATTATACTCAGATGTAACTGAAATATGTGTCTTTGTTTCACCCTCTACACTAATTCTATGTATTCTATGTGTGTCCACAATTCATCGGAACTGATTCAGCTTTATGTTATACCCTATGGCCATCAGAGGGTTGTGTCTCCGCTTTTCGGTACACCCTGTGCTGTAGCTGTAGGTATTTAATCACTGCCGCTAGATGGGTCTCCTAAGCATTACCTCAGCGAGGATAGGCGTTTTTTTTCACGCGCAAACGTAAACGTATACGCTTGTGAAAAAAACACGGCTATTGTTATCGAATAAAGGAAAATTTTGTAGCGTTCAAAAAGGACAAAAAAGTATCAAGCTCTACATTAATAAAACCGAAGTACCGAAAATGTTAAACCTTCGAAAGTATTACAACTTCGAAAACTCGAACTATTTCGATAATAATTTGAATTTCTAAAAATTATGATAGTTGTATTTTTAATTTAGCGATGCACCACACTCAAACTTTGTTTTTAGACAAAATTTTTAATAAACGTTAGGATAAATTAATAAATTTTCGGAAAAAACTTAATAGCTTTAACTTTGAAAACATTTTGATTTTCGAAAAAATCGAGTTTCAAAAATTTATTAAATGTATTGTTTTTTTTTTATTAATTAATGTTATGTGCGATTTTGATTTTCGAAAAAATCGAGTTTCAAAAATTTATAAAATGTATTTTGTTTTTTTTTTTTTTTTTATTTAATGTTATGTGCGAAATTATCTAATGTTCGACAAAAAAAAAAAAAATGTACAACATTTTATTTCTCAACAAAGTCTTAAACATTCTGAAATGTCACTCTCCATCAATCATGCCATACTAATTGCTGTGCAATAAAGGGGTTCATTTCAATGGCACACTTAATTTTAACTGAACGTGCTAACCTAGTAAATTGATGATTTAGCACCTGTTGACTAACAACGCCCACATCGACTTTGTAAAACATATGTATGTTTGTGCATGTGTTCGAAATATGTATGTGTGTTTGCAAGTGTGCGTAATAGTAATGTGTGAGAAGCGCGTATTTTCCAATCCATCCTGACTAGTCCACTTACAATGTTATAGCCGAGGGCAGGCGTGGAATATATGCGAAGTTGTTGCACATGCCATAGTTTAACAGCGATTAGTAGGCAAAAAACTAATACTCTAGCATTTAAAACCGAGAGTCGAATATTTAATCAGCTACAAAACATTTCACGATTGGCGCTCATGTGAGTGAAACCCCAATATTTTGGAATGGATTTTAGTCCTGTTTTTTTATACCTTTCATGAAAATGAAATGATATATTAACTTCGTCACGAATCATGTCCGTCTGTCCGCCTGTCTGTTTGTATGCAAACTAGTCCCTCATTGTTTGAGATATCTTGATAAAATTTGGTGAGCGGGTATATTTAGGTGTCGATTAGACATTTATCGGAACCGGCCAGATCGGACACAGCGTATCTTCCTCAATTTATTAGATTGAAGCTTCAAACTTCACCATATTCTTTCGTATATTGCACATTTATTGTCTGAAAAAATGGATCAGATCGGTCGTATATACATATAGCATATATCCCCCACAACCGATTGTTCAGATAAGAAGCTTTTCGTAATTACTGCCCCATTTTAACAGCTAGAAGCTTCAAATTTCATCAAATGCTTTCGTATATAGGAAATATTGTTGGCTGAAAAATTCGGAGATCTGTTGCATATATATTATATACCCCATATAAACTGTCCCCTTTTTAACGGCTAGAAGCTTAAAATTTCATCAAATACTTACGCTTACGTCATATATTGTTGAAATAAGTGATTCGTGGTCATAGTTTTTACATGCAGACCACAAAAAACGTGAAACTGCATCCTCACACAAAGTACCTACCTATTTTTAAATTGTTTTATTTAGCTTGACTCTGTGTAGCGAACAGAATTTTATAATTGAAATTTAAGTAGCTGCCCGATAAGCTACAAGGTTGAAACAAGTTCAGAACGCGATGACAATGCAATATGTAATAAGAAAAAAACTCTGATAGGTGGCGCATGGATCAAAATATTCAAAAAAAATCGTATTTGTGGTCCGATTTGACTCATATTTGGAACAAATATTACATACAGTCCGGTAGAAGTGACATCAAAATATTTTGGAGTTGGAGGAGGGACAAGCATACGTGGCGCAGAGTCGAGTAAAGTCTTTGGAAGGATTGTGTATTAAGGACTTCGTTTGAACAAATTTTCAGAAAAAAGTCCTTGTAATAATAAGTCACTAAATCAACTAAATAGAATTAGAAATAATAGGCAATTAAATAAAGACTAAGAACTTGAAAATAAAATGATTAAAAAATTGTTTTTAACTTAAATGGTTTTATAGAAAAGAATACTTACATACATTAAGTAATAATACTACTAAAAGCTCGAAAATAATTAGGTAGGTCCTAGGTACTAGTCATTACACCCCTCATCATTCTAGCGTTGGGACCGTGAAATTTCTAAAAATGTGAAGGGTAGCATAACCTGATTAAGGATCAGTTGGTCTTACTTATGACTATCAATAGAAATTTTGAGGGCGTCTAACGCTTTTATTTAATTGTCTGATCAACGCCGTGGATTGATGAGGAGTGTGATACTAGTACCTAGGACCTACCTAATTATTTTCGAGCTTTTAGTATTATTACTACTTAATGTAAGTATTCTTTTCAATAAAACCATTTAACTTAAACATTTTTTTTAAATTTTATTTAATAATTTGGGAAAAATTTTTTCAAATCATACAAACAGACAAAATTGGTTAATTCGTTGTAGTTCTATAAATAGAACAAAAACAGCAACAAAACCAAAGTTTCTTTGAAAACCGCCGTACCAAGCATAGCTTTAACACATAATTGCATACGAAGTATGCAATGTGTAAAAGATTAAAATATGCAAAAAAGAAGGCAATTGGGAAAAACTTTACAACAACTAAGGCATGACATAGCTGAATGCGTTTATAACCATTTCAACTATCGTAGGAGTGCGGGTTCGACTCCCACTCCCGGGAGAAAAGGCTTTGAAGATATTTACAAGGTATAATCGAAACAGCTGTCGCCTTGTCCGTCCTGATGTCACGTTGTTTAAATTTTTCCCAAATTATTAAATAAATTATAAAATTAAAAAATTGCTTCAAATAAATGTTTTCATACATTTAAAAAAAAAAGCAATACGGGCAATCCCCGATTATTAAAAATCATACAAACAGACAAAGTTGGTTAATTCGTTGTAGTTCTATAAATAGAACAAAAACAGCAAAAAAACCAAAGTTTCTTTGAAAACCGCCGTACCAAGCATAGCTTTAACACATAATTGCATACGAAGTATGCAATGTGTAAAAGATTAAAATATGCAAAAAAGAAGGCAATTGGGAAAAACTTTACAACAACTAAGGCATGACGTAGCTGAATGCGTTTATAACCATTTCAACTATCGTAGGAGTGCGGGTTCGACTCCCACTCCCGGGAGAAAAGGCTTTGAAGAGATTTACAAGGTATAATCGAAACAGCTGTCGCCTTGTCCGTCCTGATGTCAAGTTGTTTAAATTTTTCCCAAATTATTAAATAAATTATAAAATTAAAAAATTGCTTCAAATAAATGTTTTCATACATTTAAAAAAAAGCAATACGGGCAATCCCCGATTATTAAAAATCATTTTTTTTTTAATTATTTTATATTTATCGCTTAAGTATGTACATCTGTTCACTATATATTTCACAGTACACCCTATTATTTGGATATTACGAATGGATACCGTTATTGTTCTGACCCATTCATGAAAGGTATGATGTCTTCGGCAAAGCCGGAGATAGTCCTTTTTATATTACTTTCACCAATCGACCGACAATTTTGATAGTTGTTGTTATACCTGCTACTCTCACCGATTCATAATGAATCCGAGCTTCCCCATGGGTACATATTATAAAGCATATATCATGCACCTTGAATCCATACCCTGAATGTTCAGCTATAACTCATTTTGGGCCTTTATGAATTGAATTTCGTTACCCTTGGACCAGTTTTTCGTATCATATTAAATGCAGTTTAACATACTCTGGGCCGCTCGTTTATTTTTGCAAAGTCCCGAACATTATTTCTTTATAGTATTCGCTTCTTCACACCCGGATATCGGTTCTGTACATCACTAATGCTTTTGTATGATACAGTAAGTTTTGTTTGTTTATTGTGTATTTCTTTTTTTTTTTTTTTGAGTATGTGAAGAGCTTCTAAGCAATTTATTTTTTAACATACTAACGTTAATTTCTTGGAAAAACAAAACTATTGTTGGTATTTACAGGGTGTCTTGTGAATGTTGCCCCCCTGAGAAACTTAAGTAAGTTAAATTGGGCAGCAGCAAAAAGAAAAATTGCATTTTTTTTTTTAATTTCGTCAATTTTTCTTTTATACGTTTTCAATATTTTTAGAAAACACCTGTTTGAATTTTGTAAATGACAGTGTGCAAACCAAACCTGAAAAAATTCGAAAATTCTGGAAATTTTACGAAAAGTTTGAACTTTGTATTTGGAGTTTACTTAACTTTTTTGAGTATGCAGTTTTACAGCGCAATCAATTTTAGTCTAGCTAATACAAGTTATGGGTTTCTCAAAATATAAAATTTTTTTCGAAGAGTGTTCTTTTTTTTAAATATTACTCAATACAAAGTGTAAAAAATTTTTTTTATATAAAAGAAAATTTAAAAAACCCTTTCGAAAAAACTTTTCAAAAGTCAACGCGATTTTAATTCGAAATTTTCGCAAAATTTAGTCGAATTTTAGAACTTTTTCAAAAATGGTTTTGAGCTTAATTTGCACAGTTTCAGCTATAAAATTCATAGAATTTTTTTTTTAAATATCGAAAATGTATAAGTTAAAATTTAATTGACGAAATTTGAGAAAATTTGCAGTGGCAATTCGTAGCTGTTTTTATGAAAGAGAGTTGGTTTTACCGCTGGGGGGCTTTTTGGGTAGGTTGAGATAAGCAGATAGTCAGAAGTCAGTATGATTAGTCTTTTCGTATATTTGGTGCTTTGTTGGTTTATTTTTGTGCCAAGCCAATAGGTTATGTTGCTTCGTTAGTAAGATCGTCTTGCTATTTACCTAAATTGCTAAAGAGCTTTTTTAGTACATATAACATATAACATTTTGAAATCATTCTACAAAAAAACGTAGAGAAGATTAATTACAGACAAAATAATTTATTTATTTTTATTTTTATATATGCTTTAATCGGCCACCCGTTATGACATGATTTTTCTATATCCTTGAGTATTGCTTATTTTTTTTTCGCTGGTTAAAACGCTTTATGTTCATATCTCTAAATAATGTTGATTAATTGATTGCATGCAAAAAAGGAGTAACATTATCAAGTTCTCATGTTTACATCGTGTACTTTTGCTCACTAGGGATACATAGAAGCTTATCACAGAAAAGTCATATGCACGATATGTTCAAATAACCCAAACAGAAAGCAGTGAGAAGAGCTAATAGTGGAATGTGTTGAGACGCCTTGTCAAGAGGAACGTAGTTGTAGAAGTGCGGTTTCTGACACTACTCACGGGAGAAAAGACTCTGGCTATTGTCGTCTTGTCCGCAATGCTAGGTTTTTTGATTTAGTCTTGTTCGATATCTGTGAAATAATATTACGTGCCCCTAAAAGTGTGCAACATTTCATTGCATGTCACATGCGGTCAGAATTACTATTTCTCCTAATAATTCCAGCTATAGCTAGCGCTAAAATTTGTTCTCTTAAGTCTCGAAATATCATGACGAAAATTTAGGCGTTGCCTTGAACTCAAATTCTGTGAATGATTTTACGATTGTCATGTGGGAGAAAAAACCCTCATTCGTGTATGCTTTTAGGCACATCTAATTTTTTCATATATTTTGAAATAATACGGTTTCGCCATAGCTAAAATTGAAAGTTAGCTGCTGTTCACGGTTGCCATACCATGTTTTCACTTGGGACCAAAATTCATCGAAAAAAAGAACCAGATCTCAAAAAACGGACCAAATTTTAGTTTTATTTTATTGGTATGCAAGCAATTCGGCAAATTACTAGGGTGTCGTATTCGTTGTAAAAAGTAAAAATTTTAGGATGTTTCCGTGGTTTCCTATATAAAATTTTAATAAAAAAACTTTTATTCCAACTGCACAAACAAAAATAAAGTCTACCTTTAGTTTTTACATTTTCAAATTTCTAGGAAAAGTCTATGGCCCGTAATCATAGTCGAAATAAAATATAGTTTTATTGGTTTAAACATGGTTCTAAATTAAATATCATTTTAAGTCTGTTATAGTCCACTTAAACACTATTTTATCTCTAAAAAAGTATTTTAAATTTAAAATGACATGAGCCCGATTTTATTTTTTATACTCAGTTGAGCAGAGCTCACAGAGAATATTAACTTTGATTGGATAACGGTTGGTTGTACAGGTATAAAGGAATCGAGATAGATATAGACTTCCATATATCAAAATCATCAGTATCGAAAAAAAATTTGATTGAGCCATGTCCGTCCGACCGCCCGTCTGTCCGTTAACACGATAACTTGAGTAAATTTTAAGGTATCTTGATGAAATTTGCTACGTAGATTCCTGGGCACTCATCTCAGATCGCTATTTAAAATAAACGATATCGGACTATAACCACGCCCACTTTTTCGATATCGGAAATTTCGAAAAACCGAAAAAGTGCGATAATTCATTACCAAAGACGGATAAAGCGATGAAACTTGGTAGGTGAGTTGAACTTATGACGCAAAATAGAAAATTAGTAAAATTTTGGACAATGAGCGTGGCACCGCCCTCTTTTAAAAGAAGGTAATTTAAAAGTTTTGCTAGCTGTAATTTGGCAGTCGTTGAAGATATCATGATGAAATTTGGCAGGAACGTTACTCCTATTACTATATGTATGCTTAATAAAAATTAGTAAAATCGAAAAAGGACCAAAAAAATTATTTAAAGTCAAATTTTAACAAAAAATTTAATATCTTTACGGTATATATGTATGTCAGTTATGTCAGCATTCAACTCCAGTAATGATATGGTGCAACAAAATACAAAAATAAAAGAAAATTTCAAAATGGGCGTGGTTCCGCCCTTTTTTATTTAATTTGTCTGGCATACTTTTAATGCCATAATTCGAACAAAAATTTACCAATCCTTGTGAAATTTTGTAGGGGCTTAGATTCTAGGACGATAACTGTTTTCTGTGAAAAAGGGCGAAATCGGTTGAAGCCACGCCCAGTTTTTATACACAGTCGGCCGTCTGTCCTTCCGCTCGGCCCTTAACACGATAACTTGAGCAAAAATCGATATATCTTTACTAAACTCAGTTCACGTACTTATCTGAACTCACTTTGTATTGGTATAAAAAATGGCCGAAATCCGACTATGACCACGGCCACTTTTTCGATATCGAAAATTACGAAAAATGAAAAAAATGCCATAATTCTATACCAAATACGTAAAAAGGGATGAAACATGGTAATTGGATTGGTTTATTGAGGCAAATTGTAACTGGTCCACCTTTATGGGGATATCCATAAATGGCGTCCACCTATAGAACTATGGCCTACTCCCTCTTAAAATACTATTTAATACCTTCCTTTCGAAACCCATGTAATACAAACACATTCCAGGGTTACCCTAGGTTAATTTTCCTACATGGTGATTTTCCCTTATTTTGTCTCCATAGCTCTCAACTGAGTATGCAATGTTCGGTTACACCCGAACTTAGCCTTCCTTACTTGTTTAAAATAGGTGTTAACTTGGTGGTCTGCTGTCAACAGTTGCAAGAAATTAAACAATTTGCTATTTAAACGCGATGAACTTAAATGGAAGTAAAAAAAGGCTTCCCCGACATACGTCAGCAACTAATTTATTATACCTAGAATGCGTATTAATATGTTTGTGACGAAAACTACACAATCTTAAAATGTGCGATGGTTAGTTGGCTCCACATACATATGGGATATCTTTAATTAAGACTATTCCGCATTCAAAGATATTTTTGAGTTTTGATATTTTAGTATCTTTTGAGGAAAAAGTAGCATCCTATACTGCTTTTGGCATTAAATTTAGAAATAAATATTCAATGGAAGAAATTATTTACCACAGGCGTCAATTTTTAATACATGTCAAAAAATTTCGGGAGAGGTGTCAAATGACGCATTTTAATTTCGGAAGCAATAATCGGAAGGCTGCAAAGTAATACTTGTACTCTGTAAAGATATTTTTGCAAAAAAAAAGTTTAAGACTTTCATGTGGTTGATGTAATTTTGGTGATATTGTTGTACACAGAAAATAATTAACTAAAAGGGCGTTTTGCGCTGACACAATTTTCACCAGTTTCGCAGCCGTTTGAGGGTAATTATTTGGTTTTTTATGAATATCTATTAATAAAAGAACAATTTCTTATTTCCGACTTCAAATTGTTGAATTACATTACAGAATTCCTGAATTCAATTCTGCTGGCATTTCCCCTTTACATTTGCCAATTCCTCTTAAAAGAAAGCGTGAAATAAAACACGGAATACAACAAGAACTAGCAACATAAATTTTAAGAACCGCTTGGTACGGGCGCTGCTGAGCTACTTCCCCCCCTTTATCACCCTCTTAGTCTATATCATGATCGACTTGAGTTCAATGATTTTCTAATGTAAAAGGGATTTACACTTTGCAGGTCCATGTAGAATGGCTCAACATTCTAGGTCACTTCTTTCCTATGCAAAACTATACTAAACTCCCTTTATTTATGCTGACTTTGCGAAGACAAACCTAAATTTGATTTAACCTGATATCATTGAATGACCTGCATACTTATTACTATCGCGGTTAGAGATATCCCTATTCGGTTTCGGGTCTTTTAAATTAAACGGCTTTAACGATTAGGGCCACCTAATATTTAAGGTTTGCATCATTTAGGCCGTCACATCTGTCTTAATGCAAACAACTTTTCTTTAAAACATTCTTACAAACTATATAAACTATTTAACATGAATACGAGTGTGTATGAGTGGATAGCCTTGTTGCTTCCTTTGCTTTAAAAAGCCCAAATCCGCTTTAACTACTTATTCGTTTATGTTGCGAGATTTAAATCATTTTTTAAGAACGGAGTTAAGTAAATTTTCTTTAAATAAGTATGTTCATGTTCAATTAAAAGATTGTGCACTCAATTTTAAATTGACGGCTGATAAAAAAAAACAGCAAATTTTTACAAAACGTTTGCTAATAACTCTTAAATAGAATTGAATGATAATTATCCGCCACCGCATTATGATCAAAACGCGTTTTCAGGTACTCTTTTGACAATTTTTTGTGCTATTGTAAGAGTTTTTGTGAAGTAAAAAATTACCATTTTTTATACGTAGAGTCAAGTAACCACGGTTGTAAGGAACAGGGTTAATTTTTAAAATTTCTTCATAGCGCCAATCAATACCTTTTTTCATGCGGATACCCTGTCCATGCTTATTTTAGCTGAAAACTGTGTTTAATATGTCTATGACAGACCAAAATTTTAAATCCCATTTTTAATTTAGGTAAGATTTTAACTAAAGAGTATTTTAGTCAGCGACTATGATTACGGGCCTATGTCTTTCACCAACCAAACGGTGTGACCCTAGTTTTGCTTGATTGCAATGATATAAAATGTATAGCGCAGTTAGATTTTACTAAGGAACGGTTAAAAAATTTGCGCTGTGGCAAACTCCGTCTATCGTAAATGATGTACACCTTTTCCAGTTTAAGTCAGGAAATTACAATTCAAGTTCAGAATTTACAATTCAAGTTCAGAAATTTACAATTCAAGTTCAGAGTTTCCAATTCAAGTTAGTTCAGAAAATTACAATTCAAGTTCAGAAATTCCGTTTTAAAATCAGACATTTACAATTCCTATTCAGAAAGTTACAATTCAAGTTCAGAAAAATACATTGCAAGTTCAGAAAATTACGATTCAAGTTCAGAAAGTTTGTCAGGATTTTTTTCTTTCATGCAATTGCAATTAAAGTATGTAACATGGTAAATGTTAGCGCTAATAATCTGATTCAGGGATATGAAGTCCTACTATCTGTTAACAAAGCATTGGACTTCTTAACTCACTTAAATCAATTTTGCTCACATGAAAGAGATAGCGAAAACAAGTAAGGAAGGCTAAGTTCGGGTGTAACCGAACATTACATACTCAGCTGGGAGCTTTGGAGACAAAATAAGGGAAAATCACCATTTAGCAAAATGAACCTAGTATAACCCTGGAATGTGTTTGTATGAGATGGGTTTCAAATGGAAGGTATTAAAGAGTATTTTAAAAGGGAGTGGGCCATAGTTCTTTCCTTTTCCAGATATCGCCATAAATGTGGACCAGGGGTGACTCTAGAATGTGTTTGTACGATATGGGTATCAAATGAAATGTGTTAATGATTATTTAAAACGTAGTGGGCCTTAGTTCTATAGGTGGACGCCTTTTCGAGATATCGCCATAAGGGTGGACCAGGGGTGACTCTAGAATGTGTTTGTACGATATGGGTGTCAAAATAAAGGCATTAATGAGGGTTTTAAAAGGGAGTGGCCCTTAGTTGTATATGCGAGGGCGCTTTCGAGATATCGACCAAAATATGGACCAGGGTGAACCAGAACATCATCTGTCGCGTACTGCTAATTTATTTATATATGTAATACCACGAACAGTATTCCTGCCAAGATTCCAAGGGATTTTGATTTCGCACTGCAGAACTTTTTCATTTTCTTATGGTGGGTGTCACAACCATTTTACAAAGTTTTTTCTAAAGTTATATTTTGCTTCATTAAACCAATCCAATTACCAAGTTTCATATCTTTTTTCATATTTGGTATAGAATTATGGCATTTTTTTCATTTTTCGTAATTTTCGATATCGAAAAAGTGGGCGTGTCATAGTCGGATTTCGGCCATTTTTTATACCAAGATAAAGTGAGTTCAGATAAGTACGTGAACTAAGTTTAGTAAAGATATATAGATTTTTACTCAAGTTATCGTGTTAACGGCCGAGCGGAAGGACAGACGGTCGACTGTGTATAAAAACTGGCCGTGGCTTCAACCGATATTGCCCATTTTGACAGAAAACGGTTATCGTCATAGAATCTATGACCCTACCAAATTTCACAAGGATTGGTAAATTTGTGGAGCCACGCCCATTTTGAAATTTTCTTTTATTTTTGTATTTGGTTGCACCATATCATTACTGGAGTTGAATGTTGACATAATTTACTTATATACTGTAAAGATATTAAATTTTTTGTTAAAATTTGACTTAAAAAAAAAATTTTTTTTAAAGTGGGCGTGTTCGTCATCCGATTTTGCTAATTTTTATTTAGCACACATATAGTAATAGGAGTAACGTTCCTGCCAAATTTCATCACGATATCTTCAACGACTGCCAAATTATAGCTTGAAAAACTTTTAAATTACCTTCTTTTAAAAGTGGGCTGTGCCACCCCCATTGTCCAAAATTTTACTAATTTTCTATTTTGCGTCATAAGGTTAACGCACCTACCAAGTTTCATCGCTCTAACCGTCTTTGGTAATGAATTATCGCACTTTTACGGTTTTTCGAAATTTTCGATATCGAAAAAGTGGGCGTGGTTGTAGTCCGATTTCGTTCATTTTAAATAGCGATGAGCGTCCAGGAACCTACATACCAAATTTCATCAAGATACCTCAAAATTTACTCAAGTTATCGTGTTTACGGACGGACGGACATGGCTAAGTGAATTTCTTTTTTCGCCCAGATCATTTTGATATATAGAAGTCTATATCTATCTCGATTAGTTTATGCCGTTACGGATTACCGTTATGCGAACAAAGTTAATATACTCTGTGAGCTCTGCTCAGCTGAGTATAAAAACCGTTTCCTCTCTTTTCTCTCCTCCTCTCATAAGAGGTCAGTTACAAGGACATCCAGCTATATTCTTAGGGTCACAAGCACATTGATCTGCATTGAGTATGACAGCAGTGATGACGAAATCAACGGAGCGTTCACAATCCCGCAAGTAACGTATAATTACTGTGTGCACAGATCAAGTCTTCCTCCACCTGCCTCTCGCAACTCTGCGGAGGTCTTCCCCTTCCACTGCTTCCAAACTGCGGTATCGACTGAAGTACTTTCATGGCCGCAGCGTCCCTATTTCATTTCATTTATTTGGGAATTATTAGTACAATAAGACCATCTTCCGGTCTTTTATAGTACAAAACATTATTACATGAAAATTTTATAAAGTAAACAGGAACAATAGAATTTAAATCTTAATATTAACAGCTGTCAAAGAAGAAGAAGCACATAACATGATTATATCAGCAAATATAGGTAAATAAACCACATGATTGAAATAAAGAACAAGATATATAAATACTACAATATTACAATAGGTGGCCAATTCGGGTCGATTATGATGAAAAAAATGCCCATGCACTTGTTGCAAAGGGTTGTCTTCCGTTTGATTTCTTAGCTCGGGATGTACACGCCTTGGAGAAGACTTGAGGTACAGTATATCCAAGCCACCATTGTCAACGAAGCATCAACACTTCCGCAAATTACATATAAATATTGCATTACGTATTATGTGAATTGGAATAACTTTTGAAAAATAACACCCTACTTATAATTTTCTGAATTTGAATTGTAATTTTCTGAACTTGAATTGTAATTTTCTGAACATGAATTGTAATCTTCTCAATTTAAATTGGAATTTTTGAACTTGAATTGTATTTTTGTGAACTTGAATTGTAATTTTCTGAACTTGAATTGTAAATTTCTGAATTTAAATTGGAAATTCTGAACTTGAATTGTAATTTTCTGAACTTGAATTGCAATTTTCTGAACTTGAGTTTTAAATTTCTGAACATAAACTGGAAAAGGTGTAGTCGCAAAAATACATATATCACGAAAAGTGTTTGATAACCGATCGAAATATCTAACCACTAAAACAAGGCTTTTTTCTGATAAGTCCGTTGTTTCATCAAAAATTAATGACAATGTGTTTTTCCGAACATTCAACATTTTCAATGCCTCGCCTAAATTATCTGCTACATTTTATTGACCGAGCAATTTTCGTGGTTAGAATTCCATTGAAGTAAATTGAAAATAATATGTGGATTAATAAATTTGTGCAAATGTTATGAGCAGTATTTTGAATTTTTGTTTCAGTGAAAAGAAATGAAAGTACCAAAACCGTGCCGAAAAAGGACCAAAATTAAGAAAATCGGACCAGCGGGCCAAATGGGGTTGGAAGCGACCATTTTCGGTCCAAATGGTCCAAAGTGGCAACCGTGCTGCTGTTCACTCAAAATGTTTTTATTTTTTTTAATATAAAATAAATCAGTTTAAATGAAGTCATAATCCTGATATCTTGGGCAATTGCTTATAAAAATCCCACGCTCATCAACACTTATTACAGTTCAGTGAATTTGTTTATGAATTTACTATAGTGTGTACATTTCTGATATGGTGATGCACAAAATCGAGTAACTTAACCAGGTTCGTAAAACTATACGAAAATGTAATCGAAAGTCTCTCTTAAAAGTTCAGAAATAAAAAGAGGCTAAAGCTCAGCAAAGTCCCTTACACTCTGCCTCTCAGAACAGCCTAACCTATGTTGATCTGAAAGAAATTGAAATATAATATATTGTAACGAATTTTGGGATATCCTTCTTATTTGTAACCTTCTGCTTACGTTCGTATCGCTAAACTGTTGAATAAAACACTCCAAAATTCTGTATTACAAAATGGTCTTTATTAGACTACTTTGAAAGTATTTCGCAATTAAACTTCACTTCGCAACTGATAGCGTGCTTAAATCAGACTGATTACTGACTAATCAGCTTGTGCTGCTTTTATACTCTCTTTCCAAATGTCTGGAGGTTTCTTTTGCTAAAATTTTCTACTTGGTTACCAGCTATAAACTACAGATACACGTTTATAGCCTCTCGCATAGCCATATGCGCGTGTATATGTGAGTACTACTTCGGCTGATGACTACATGTGGTTGTGAGTTATCTCTTCGTTGCCTTGTATGTATGTGGGTAAATGATGATTAATGTGTTTTTGTAGCTTGCTTTAATGTTTCTGTTGTTGTGCATTTACTTAGTAACAGCTTATAGATGGTAATATTCGTCACAATATGATGGTGGTATGTGGTAAGGACCCTGACAATCCTTATCAAGGAGAGACTTCTGAATACAGAAGTATTTGACAAGATTGTCTGAATATCGCGGACTAGCTTTCAACCCTTCTCCAGCAAAACGGAGACCATCCTCAATTGGAGGAGTAAGAGCTTCGCAATAAGGCATCGATACACCATTCTGCAGTTTCGAACTTAGGTGTCAGCCGAAAATTTAGACTTCAGCAACTTCCATGCGAAGATCGCAGCTAATATGGATGTTAAAAAATTTGATATTTACTTCGACAGTCAGTCGACTATTAAAGCTCTTAGGCCTGTCATGATGCTGAGAACTTCACTCGCAATGTTTTCAAATTACTTTTTGATAAAAATTATCTCCCATGCTGATCTTTTGGCCCGAGCCGGCACTTTCGAACTGAACGTGGCTGCCTATAGACTTTGGAACTCCGCTGTCTCTTCTACTGTGCTACACAGTCAGCTGAGCAAGCTCTGGATTCATAATTTCAACTAGAAGTGTGAGTCAGAGTCAAACTGGGAGTAAGAGTAGCAGCTGGCGAGAGCCTGGGGGTGGAAATCCTAGCCTAATTTCCGACTTTTTGGTTATGTACATATATCTGTTTGATTTAACATTTTTTTAAATCCAAAAATAATTTTCTTATGTTTGTGGTAATGGTAACAAATGGTAAAAAAGGGTTGGGAGTGGGGGTGAAGGTGGGAGTGTACATAAGTGGAATCGCAGTCTGCGAAAAGAGAATAAATGAGAATGAAAAAAGAACATGCGGGAAAAAGAATAAATGGTATTACGTGGTCAATGATACTAAGGAAGCAGGAAGATAGAGGGCAGCGTAGAAAATGTTAAAGTACATGAAAGCCCGAATTCGGGCTGAACAAAGGCTGCGGTTGCGCTATTTATTTTGTGTATTTTGAAATCGTAACTATGCAAATCAATCTCGAAAACGGTTTCGAACAAAACATAAAATTCGATAAAAAATTTTATGAAAACTTCGAACTTTTTATTTGGAGTGCTCTAGACTTTTTTGGGTATGCAGTTTTGTAGGGCCTAGGGAAATAGGCGGGCGAGTCCATTGAGGGTATAAAACCGGCGCTTTCCAAGTGATCGTCAATCAGTTTGATTTCAAAACATTGTAAGTGAAGTACGCGAATAATTTCAATTGTGACGTACTAATATCATAGTAGTGTTGTACACATTTGATATACTGAAAATTTGAGTTTATTTATTCGGCAGTTCTGTGGTGCAAATGATAACAAAAAGCGTAGACTTATCGAGAATTCATAAAATTCGTCGCAATATTTCCTAAAAACACTTGACATTCGTTACGGTATGTGCGTATAACTAAAATTCCACATTCTTAACATCCCTAGTTCTTAATCCTGTGCCACTACAGCAGTAGTTAAGTATTTTGTCATTCGTTTACCTTTCCCATTATAAATACTCGGATGTATGTATGTCCATTATTTATTTATTTAATATATTTCATTATCAACTTTCTATGCCTTTGAGGCGAACTTCTCCTACTTTGCCTACTTGTTTGCTTGGCTGTTTGATTAGGAATAAGCCACCAACTTAGTACTAAAACAAACAGGCCATATTTCATCGTTTATACATCATTGGAGGAGTTAAGGTTAGGTGCTTGGAGGAGACACAACCAATGTCTTGGTAGCATTTATTGATTTTTATCTTCAAGCTGTTTAAGCCAACGTCGTTCTCATAGTTTTCCGTTTATTAATGTCGCTTTTATTATAGTATTCAATTAAGTTGTCCTTTTTTTCCTGACTCACTTATTGTATGCCTTTGATTATGATTTTTTTTCCTACTCTTTTGTTTTGCTTACAGATTGGCAGTGGGCATGAGGGTACTTGGGTAGTCGCTGATTATATTGCAACACCTGGTACGAGTGAACTGAGTGTTAGTAAGGGTCAACAGGTAGAGGTTGTAGAAGCACTATCTACTACTGAAGCAGATTTTTGTTTGGTACGCCTAAATCCACAAAGTGACGATGCAGCTATACAGGAAGGTTTGGTGCCAGTTTCAATACTTAAACCAACGCCAAGCGCACAGAAGAACAGTTCAGCGCGCAAGGAAACAAATGATGTTATGCAGGAACAAAGTGAGTGATGAATAACTTTAATATTTCTTTTTAATAAATTAATAAATTCTTTGCATTTTTTTTTAGCTAACAATCGCGGCAAACCAGATCCGTTGACTTCATCAACTAAGCGGCGTGGCTTTAGCGGGTAAGTTTAAGTTTCGCTTTGCTTTAGTGTAATAGAAAACAAGTAAGGAAGGCTAAGTTGGGGTGTAACGGAGCGTTACATACTCAGCTGAGAGCTTTGGCGACAAAATAAGGAAAAATCACCATGTAGGAAAATGTGTTTATATGGCATGGGTATCATATGGAAGGTACTAAAGTGTATTTTAGAAGGTAGTGGGTCTATAGGTGGACGCCTTTTCGAGATATCGTCATAAAGGTGGACCAAGGGTGACTCTAGAATGTGTTTGTACGATATGGGTATCAAATTAAAGGTATTAATGAGGGTTTTACAAGGTAGTGGTCCTTAGTTGTATATGTGGAGGAGTTTTCGGATATCGACCAAAATGTGGACCAGGGTGACCCAGAACATCATCTGCCGGGTACCGCGAATTTATTTATATATGTAATACCACGAACAGTATTCCTGCCAAAATTCCAAAGGCTTTTGATTACGCCCTGCAGAACTTTTTCATTTTCTTCTACTTAATATGGTAGGTGTCACACCCATTTTACAAAGTTTTTTCCAAAGTTATATTTTGCGTCAAAAAACCAATCCAATCACCATGTTTCATCCCTTTTTTCGTATTTGGTATAGAATTATGCTCAAGTTATCGTGTTAACGGCCAAGAGGAAGTACGGACGGTCGGTTGTGTATAAAAACTAGTCGTTGCTTCAACCGATTTCGCCCATTTTCACAGGAAACAGTTATTGTCATAGAATCTATGCCCCTACCAAATTTCACAAGGATTGGTAAATGTTTGTTCGACTTATGGCATTAAAAGTATTCTAGGCAAATTAAATGAAAAAGGGCGGAGCCACAAAAACAAATTTTTTTTTTTTAAGTGGGCATGTTCGTCATCCGATTTTGCTAATTTTTATTAAGAACACACATAGTAATAGGAGTAACGTTCCTGCCAAATTTCATCATGGTATCTTCAACGACTGCCACATTACAGCTTGAAAACTTTTAAATTACCTTCTTTTAAAAGTGGGCGGTGCCACGCTTATTGTCCAAAATTTAACTAGTTTTATATTCTGCGTCATAAGGTCAACCCACCTACCAAGTTTCATCGCTTTATCCGTCTTTGGTTATGAATTATCGCACTTTTTCGATTTTTCGATATCGAAAAGGTGGGCGTGGTTATAGGTCGATTTCGTTCATTTTAAATAGCGTTCTGAGATGAGTGCCCAGGAACTTACATACCAAATTTCATCAAGATACCTCAAAATTTACTCAAGTTATCGTGTTTACGTGACGGACGGACGGACATGGCTAAATGAATTTCTTTTTTCACCCAGATCATTTTGATATATAGAACTCTATATCTATCTCGATTAGTTTATGCCGTTACGGATTACCGTTATGCGAACAAAATTAATGTACTCTGTGATCTCTGCTCAGCTGAGTATACAAATACATACACACATATATGCTAATTTATATTGTAACGAATTTGCTTGTAAATCCTCTTATTTGCAATCCTCTGCTAAGCTCGAATCACTAAACTGTTGAATAAATAGCTCCAATTTGTAATAATGCAAAATGGCCTTTATTAAAGTACTTCACAATAACAAACTGTGCAACGAATAGCTTGCTTAATAACCACACTGATTGATAGCTCAATGAAACTCTACTATTCAAAATAACACTGCTATTGCTCGCTAGATATCGTCTTAATCAAACTGCTTGACAACTCAAATCAAACTGAATTCCTTCTTACTCGCCTGCCCCGCTTTTATAGTTTACGCTGCATACTTCTAGGCTCTTCCATTTCCAGAACTTACCAACTATATTCGTGTGTGTATAGTTCTCATATAGTTTCTACTTGTTTACAATTGTCTACTTTTTAGCGCTTCTCAGATGTACATATGTGAGTTTGTAGTTTACAGTCTCCCGCACACACATAAGCGTATAAGTAAATTCATCTGTGTGTGACATCTCATCTCTCGCTGCCTTGTATGTAAATGTTGCTCGTCGGAATGTGTACATATGTGTAGACGCAATTATTGATTCGTTTATGTAGATACATAATGATTGAATTATTGATGTGAATTCACGTCACTGCTTAGCATCGGCCTGGAGATGGCAGCACTCCTCAGTTTTGCTAATATTCGTAACACTGCCCTCCACCTAAGTCTGATCGTCCCGATCAGACGAATCTCCCAATCTAAACGCCGCTAGCATCTCCAAAAGGACCACCCTTCTAATCCGTGGTTTCCCAGTGGTTTGTATGCGGTAGATGGTATCACTGATCTTCTTCACAACTTTGTACGGGCCTTCCCAACTGCACCGAAATTGGGCTGGAACACCTTTCCGCCGGTGAGGGTTGTTTAACAGTACCAAATCTCCATTCCGGAAACCTTCCGAATTATTTTCCCTGTCGTACCTGTGTTCCATCTTACTACTCATTATTCTGGATCGTTCTCTCGCACTCTGTTGCTTGGCCAATGAAGAACTACTTTGTAGAGCTTGTTCTTAACGGATTGGCTTCACATACTCAGTATCGTTCCGACGTTTCCCAACAAAAGTGCGCGCTGGCTTGAAACCATCCTTGCATTCTTTCTGAAAAATTCTTTCAGTCATTTTAGTGCATCCATTAGGGTTTGTCGATGCCGGTCTTTTTCTCGGAAGTACTTTTAATTTCGCTTTATTTGGCATATTCGATCCATCAACCTTTCCTTTTGACTTTCGTGGCCTTTGTCGAGTCTTCTCCACCAGCACTCGCTTACTGCTGAACCCTTTTTCCAAACTGAAGTTAAGTGGCACATCTTGGTTCTCATAATGCATCACCCTTTTCTGCATATCGATCTTGATGTCATGGTCAACCAAGAAGTCCACTCCCAATATGACTTCATCAACGATCTCCGCCACAACGAATTTGTGTAAAACCACGACCTTCCCAATCAGTACTTCACATATCACTTCTCCCTGGACTTGGTTATACTCGCCTGTGACCGTACGCAACCTTGCTCCAGGTAACGGTTTTACTCTCCTGTTGACTAATTCAGATCGAATCAAGGAATGAGATGCGCCCGTATCTACAGTCAGTACACGCTCCTTGCCATCGACATTCCCTCTGACGGTAAGACTGCTCGATTTTCTACCAATTTGCAACACAGATATCACAGGGCATTCAATAGCTGGATCTAGCTCTCGATCTCTACCTCTTACTCGCTCTTGCTCATCTCCTCCAGCTTTGCGTTTACGGCCACCCACATTGTTGGAACTATTAGGACCAAGATCGCAATGACGTGCAATGTGACCTGGGTTGCCGCACTTGAAACATTTAATAACTCCGGCCTTCTTCTGTTGAGATCCCTTCAGTGCTTCCAAAATTGTGTCTACCCACTCTGGCCTTTCTACTTCCACACGGCGTGCTTTGAAAACTGGCTTACACAGAAGCGACGCTGTTTCCTGAATCAAAGCATGCGATACCGTTTCAGCAAATGTTAGTTTTGGATTCGCATATGTAGCCCGCTTCGTTTCGACGTCCCGTATGCCATTTATAAAGCTCTGAATCTTCACTATTTCCGTGTATTCCACGGGTGCATCCGTATTTGCAAGATGAGCCAATCTTTCAATGTCAGAAGCAAACTCCTGCAAAGTCTCGTTAGCTTTTTGGTAGCGGTTTTGCAATTCTATTTGAAATATCTGTTTCCTGTGTTCGCTTCCGTATCGCCGTTCTACAGCAGCCATCAATGCGTCATAACTGTTCCGTTCGTACTCTGGAATAGTCTGTAAGATTTCGGCAGCTGGTCCTTTCAATGCTACGAAGAGCGCGGCAACTTTATCTTCCACATTCCAGTTGTTCACTGCTGCGGTCTTCTCAAACTGTAGTTTAAAGACCTGGAAAGGAACAGAACCGTCAAAGGATGGTGTTTTTACCTTTGGATTACTCGCTGAAACTGCTGGACGATTTAATTGTAACTGCTCCATACGACCCTTCAAATCATCGACTTCTGCCTGAAATTGAGCGATTTTTGCATCCTGCGCTTCCAGCTTTGATGTTACCCTTGCTTCCTGTGCTTCTAACTGTGAAGACATTTGTGCCACCTGTAATGATAAGCGCTCTTCTTGTTCTTCCATCTTTGATGTTATGCGTGTCTCCTGCGATTCCATTTGGGATGCCATATATGTCTTCTGTTCTTCAAGTTGTGAAGAAATTTTTGTTTCCTGTGCTTCAATCTTCGATGTTATTCGGTTCACCTGCGATTCCATATATGTTTGCTGTTCTGCCAGTTGAGATGACACTGTCGATGTTGGAGCAGATATTGCAGCTAAAATCATGTTCAAGTCTGTACTGGTGTTGTTGTTGTTGTTGTTGTAGCGATTAGGTTACTCCCCGAAGGCTTTGGGGAGTGTTATCGATGTGATGGTCCTTTGTCGGATACAGATCCGATACGCTCCGGTAACACAGCACCATTAAGGTGCTGGCCCGACCATCTCGGGAACGATTTATATGGCCACATTAAACCTTCAGGCCATCCCTCCCTCCCCACCCCCAAGTTCCATGAGGAGCTTGGGGTCGCCAGAGCCTCGTCTGTTAGTGAAACGGGATTCGCCGCTCGAAGGTGAGGTTGACAATTGGGTTGGAGAAGCTATATATTGCGCTACACAACCCCTTGAATCCCAGTCTGTACTGGTAACCGTCTGCGATGTTTCGTTTTTCTCTTCAATTTTTGTTGTCTCCTCGCTATCAAGATGAAAGACATGCTCTTCCACATCAATTCCTTCTGCTTCCATTGCCTCTCGTAGCCGTGCCTGAAGTTCAAGTTTAACACCGCTTGTATTCAATCCACGGGTCTCCAACTCCTTCTTTAGTTGCTGGATCTTCAATTCACCGAACTTTGCCATGTCCTTGTTGTCCTTTGGAATTTATTCAACAATTCCTCTTCTGACACCAATTGTAACGAATTTGCTTGTAAGTCCTCTTATTTGCAATCCTCTGCTAAGCTCGAATCACTAAACTGTTGAATAAATAACTCCAATTTGTAATAATGCAAAATGGCCTTTATTAAAGTACTTCACAATAACAAACTGTGCAACGAATAGCTTGCTTAATAACCACACTGATTGATAGCTCAATGAAACTCTACTATTCAAAATAACACTGCTATTGCTCGCTAGATATCGTCTTAATCAAACTGCTTGACAACTCAAATCAAACTGAATTCCTTCTTACTCGCCTGCCCCGCTTTTATAGTTTACGCTGCATACTTCTAGGCTCTTCCATTTCCAGAACTTACCAACTATATTCGTGTGTGTATAGTTCTCATATAGTTTCTACTTGTTTACAATTGTCTACTTTTTAGCGCTTCTCAGATGTACATATGTGAGTTTGTAGTTTACAGTCTCCCGCACACACATAAGCGTATAAGTAAATTCATCTGTGTGTGACATCTCATCTCTCGCTGCCTTGTATGTAAATGTTGCTCGTCGGAATGTGTACATATGTGTAGACGCAATTATTGATTCGTTTATGTAGATACATAATGATTGAATTATTGATGTGAATTCACGTCACTGCTTAGCATCGGCCTGGAGATGGCAGCACTCCTCAGTTTTGCTAATATTCGTAACAATATTATTCATAACAAAATAACATAACACAAAAATTCTGTCGCCGCGTCAATTGTAAAGATGAAGTTGAATAAAGTGAAGTGTTATAAAGTTGCAATTGAAATGCACTTGAAAGTTTTGTCAAAAAGTGCTTGCGCTAATTAAGTGCAAACAATTTTGACGCATTGAGTGAATAAAATAATTGACTCATAAAAACTTTCAAAGCTTAAGCGTGCTCCAAACAATGAAAAATATGAAAGTGACAAAAGAACTGTAGAATAGATAGATAATTGCTGAGGAATGTACTGCGACCATTGAGCTGTTGTGCCTTATCTCCTTCACAGCACCTCATCCAAGCTTACTTCTTTGATGAAGCCTAGCAGCTCCCTTGGTTTGAGGGTTTGAATGAGAGAATGCTCTGGCATTGGCGAGCCCAAAAACTTAGTCCTACGTCTTCAGTTTGCGTCGCATTCCAAAAAGTTAAAATCAATCGTCTCTGCTGAACGATCACATTTATGTGATTCAAAAGAAATAATCAAATATGAATACTTTTGATGATGAAAAACTAAAAAGCATTTTTCGATCACTTTTTGGAATCATGTTTGAAGTCCTTTAATGACAAAATTTTAATATTTCATAAAAACCAACAAAAAGAATAATCAAATATCGACTGGTTTCTGACTCAACCACTTAACTCCCATTTCCTAAAATTTTGATTTTTGGTATCAAAAGAAGCATTAACATGTATTACAAATGGGTAAACCTTGAAAAATAATAATTTTTACTTATTTTAGAACAAAAATCCTTTTTACGTAAACTCGTAACTTAAACATGAAATTTCATGAATACAGCAACCCCGTAAAAGACTTACTTTTAATGCACTCCTTAAATTGATAACTTGGCAACACTTGCCATACATCAGTTTTAAGTTCCGTTATTTCTATTTCATATTATTCTTCTTTTCGTTTTAATAAAAAGTGTTAAAAAATGAATCCAAAGAAAAAAATTTGCAAAAAGTCGACTAATATAAAAGAATATCCTAAGGTAAGTTATAAATTTATCAACATGTGCTTTCATATAATCTACATAGAAGTTACTCAAACTCATATTGTATTTTAGGAAGCAAATGCTGAACTTCACAGAGTTCTTGATGAAAAAACGGGCAATCTCATTTTCGCTGAAAGTTTCGAAACTAATAACAGCTTTACTCCCAAGAAATTAGACGAAAGAACCGGACTTTTTATAGATGCCAATTCGAACGTCGAAAGTAGTTCAGAGAACACATTTTCCATTGATTCGTCTAGTTGCTTTGAAGTAAATTCTATTTAAAGCTCAAGTAATACATCAAGTACTCCAACGAAGCATAAATTGGATGAAACATTAGGCTTGATATCACACACGAGAGCAAAGTAAGGGCACAGCAAGCGACAACAGTGGAAAAGAGAAAAGGTTAAAAAAGCGCGGCAACAGGGAGAATGCTATTATAGTTTGGAAAGAATCAGTGGAGAAATGGTGGGTATGAAAAAGAGAAGTGAGAGAAAATTAAAGCTGCGATGCCGATGTAAAACCGATAGGGGCAGCAATAAGTGTGTAAGCATATCTGATTGTCAAAGAGCTGAGCTCTTTAAGTCCTTTTGGAGGGAAATGTCATGGGATCAAAGAAAGTCGTGGATTAGTCCACTAGTTCATGTTGTTCCAGTTGGGCGTAGAAGAAACCAAACCATAAAAAAATCGTGTACTCTACGTTATCATCTAAAAGTTGAAGGTGAATCAATTCAAGTCTGCAAAAATATGTTTTTAGGTACACTTAATATTGGGGAACGGTTTGTTCGAAATACACTGAAAAATGCCAATGACCATGGTATAGTAAAAAAACAAGTAATTCAAGAAAGACAAATCTGTTGAACTCAAGAAAAATAGAACACATTAAATCCTTTTTGGACAATATTCCAAAAATGCCATCTCACTATTGCCGACAAAATTCGCAAAAAATATATATGGAATTGACTTACACATCCATTAAACAGATTTACAAATTTTTTAAGTATGAATAATATTTCCGAATCTGAAAGGGCTGGATATAAAACTTTTTTAAACGTAACGCATGAGCTGAACATCGGATTATACAAACCAAAAAAAGATCAGTGCATTATTTGTTACGCTTATAAAAATAGGAATGTTGATACGAACACTTTCAATACGCACATAAGACTTAAAGATCGTGCTCGAAAAGAGAAGGAGCAAGATAAAGAGAGAGCAAGGAATGGAGAGATTAATTGCTTCACACTGGATGTTCAAGCTGTTCAAATGGTTCCATTTATTGCTGCTGGGGCCCATTACTTCAAACAAAAGTTATCATGTCATCAATTCACAATTTTTAATTTGAAAATCTCGGAGGTAGTTTATTATGTATGGCATGAAGGTGAAGGTGGAATGGACGCTAATATTTTTGCCTCATGTTTATTACATTTTTTAGAAACTGAAGTAACTGCAAAGGATATTCCTATATGTTTGTTCAGTAATGGATGTAGTGCACAAAATAGAAATGTGAATTTATCAAATGCGTTGACGTATTTTTCCAAAAAGTATAATACTACAGTTTACCAAAAGTATTTGTCCGTTGGTCATACCCAAATGGAATGCGATTCCGTCCATGCGAATATTGAGAAAGGAAAAAAAATAAAGAACTGTTTGTTCCTGCTGATTTTATAAAGCTCATACGGGAGGCAAGAACAACCAATGGACCATATAAAGTGCATTATGTTGGACACACATTTTTTAAAAAATGTTCCGAATAAAATTTTTACAAATCCATGAGACCCGGAACAAAATCAGGCGACGCTTGTGTCACTGATGTAAAATGTCTAAAGCATACCTCAGTTGGAATTTTTTACAAACTTGATTACGACGATGAATGGGTACAATTACCACACCGATTAAAAACTGAAAAGGCATTACCCAAAGTCGAAGGCCTTTATATACAACCTTTAAAATTACCTTTAAGAAAATTCCGAGATTTGCAGAGTTTTAAAGCGTTCATTCCCACTGACTATCATGCTTTTTATGATAATTTGAGCCACGAAGATATATAAAATTAAATTCCATAAAAAATTTAACTTATAATCACATGTATTAATGTACTATGTCTTTTTCAGTAATTAATACTGCTTGTTTATTTTAAATTGTCATTTCACATAAAAAATCTTATTTTCGCTTTAAGATTAAACCAATTTGAGAATCTTTAAACAAACTACGTATGTACATTACATACATAAAATAAAAAAACAACAACCACGCATATACAACATATATTTTCTTTTCGCAAGAACAGCAACCTCGTAAGTACTTATAAATTATTTAAAATACTAAATCAGCAAAATATTTGTGTATATTTTTTCTTATGTAACAGAACGTCCTCTAAATAAAATTTGGTTATCCTTAGAATTTCGAAAAAACTGATATCTCTAATAAAAATCGGTTTATTGGTTCTCCTGTAAACTTAAGTTTTTGCCATTACGTGGTTGAGTCAGTAACCAGTCGATATGCTTAAATTAGATGATCAAAAAATGAATCTAGTTTTTCAATCACATTTTGGAATCATATTTGAATCAAATGTGTTTACTTTAGGTGATCAAAAATTTATAATCATTTTTCATTCAGCTTTCTGAATCTTTTATGAATATATTTGTTAACTGAATAATGAATTTTATACTTGTTGAAATTTTACTTTTCATTAAAAATTTTATTTTTTTCATATAGACAAATTTTTTCAATCATGAAGCTAAGAAAAAATATATACAAATTTTATTATTTATGCAAAAGATATTCTTCCCAAGACAAAAATAATGTAATGCTGCTCGTGAACGAAGATTTCCCCAAACATTTCTCCCTTTCAGCTTCCCAGAAAAGACATAATGATTGGAAAATACATAGGTTGTGAGCTATTTGAACCCCAGGTTAGTGAAACTATCTTGACATACCTGGATACGGCTTCAACATCCCGTATCGTATCCGTATTTTAAGATGCAGACGATAATGCTGATGTTGGATGTTGTAGTCGCAAGTGTATATCGGTCAAGTTTTTTTGCGAGTTAGCTGGGGCTCGAATAGCTCACTTTCGCATGCTTTCTTCCCCTCGTTGCCTCGTTGTTGATATCAAATACGAATAAAAAGCCTTTCAAAATAGGAATCATAAATGGTTATTCAAGAATACTCACATTTATGGTACATTTTTCTCCCGACGATACGTTAATTTTCGAACAGAAAATGCTTTTAAATTTGAACGTTTTTAATCATCTTGGGGTATGATATTTAAATATTTTTTGATCAAAATTTTCAAAAAATGCTGGCTAGGATATGGCTGTTAAGTTTGCAATGTCTTGTAAGAATAGCTGTTAGAATTTTTAGGTTATTTGTACTATAACCTTTTAACAGTAACTTAGATAGTCTTAAACCTGACCCATTGCGTCAGTGCTCTTCTCTCCTTTCCCTGTTGTTGTTTTTGTTGTTGTTGTAGCGATAAGGATACTCCCCGAAGGCCTTGAGGAGTGTTATCGATGTTGATGGTCCTTTGCCGCATGCAGTACGTTCCGGTAACAAGCACCATAAAGGTACTAGCCCTTCTCGGGAACGATTTGGAAACACCAGGGGGGGGGGCTCTCCTTTCCCTTTCTTCTAACAATAACTGCTCAATAATTTCCTGTGTGCCCACAGGCAGAAACGGTTACTCTCCTCATTACTCTCCTCTCTCCTGTGGTGTGGGACTCAGGCCAGTAGTACTACGATGTGTGTTCCTAGTTGGCTTAGCTTTACACGCACTCCAAAACTAGTGCTGACTTTATTTCGAACTCCGAAATTTGAGGTTCAGCTCAGCACACTAACTTATGGCGTACAATTCCGCTTGAAATAGATATGCTCGGGTTTCCTCCCAGAGACACTGATCTTTTTGCTCTAGGTCCAACGACTTCAGTCCGCCTGGTGTTTTCGACAAATCTGGGTACCGTCTTGTGTATGCGTTGATTGGTATCTAGTCTGGCTACATTCTTGTCTCCCAATTTCACTTTATATCTTGGGAGTTGAGAGATTGGGATCTTCTCTCGTAGTTCCTCCATGTTCCGAGATGAGATAACCTTTCCTTTGCCCTAGCCCTCCTTTGCAATATGCAGTAGGGCTCAATTGGCTGACTGCTCTATCGGTATGTCTAGCGGAGTTTGGTCGAGGATATCCTTTGGCATGTACGCATAGCCCCTGCGATGCATACACACTCCATTCGTTGGTGTTTTGTCAGCGCTTGCCTCGTTGTGAGTAGAGTTGTTCTGGATACCCACGCTATCGAGTCAGAGGTTATCATGGGATTTACCATCGTGGTATACATCCATCTCAATACATGTGGCTTCAGTTCCAAATTCCAGTCCTACGTCATCTATTGTTATTGTTCTTAAGGGTGATAAGGGTCTGGTGAAAGGGAGGATGGCTGTCTTCGATGAGTTGATGATTTATTCTGTCTGTATTATATCACAAAGCGTGCTCTGGAATTAACCCTTGCAATTATTACTATATCATCCGCGTAACCCGACATCTGATGCCATTGTTTGATAACCTTTTCAGGAGTCCATCCACTACTAGGTTTCACAAAAGGGGTGACAGAGCTCCTCCTTGAGAACTAGAGGTATACGCCGATCACTTTTTCGGCGGCGGCGGCGGCGTGGGTGGCGCGCCGGCGTACGCCGGTGTTCTTACTTTAAAAAGCTTGATTTTTCTATTTAAAAAAATAATATTTAGGAACGGTTTTGTTTGTATGTATTTAAGGAAATCAACTTGTTGGCCATTTCGGAAAGATCCGGTGTTTTTGCCTCAAGATCTCGCAGTCCGTTCAAAAATTTTCAGAAGTAGCTCCTTGCGGAGGGATTGTCCCTCGTTCGCTTACCCAGAGAGGTTTCGAACCTAACCACTGTCTTTGGAATTGATACTGCTGCGTCTGCTGAAAAGAAATAGAGATACATAAAATAGTCACACTTTTGTCTGTATATGTCGTTCAAAGCGTAGTTTCACCTAGGGTTAACTCCTAGTAATCGTCGCGAACACAATTTCTTTAAATCATTTGTGGCTCCTTGGCGGTCACGCACAAAGGCGACTTACGGTTGCTATTAATGGTCTATTAATACTCATGACTCTCGTGGCGCCTCCAGTTTTTCGGCTATTTTTAAGAGCTACAATTCCCGATGTGCGAACAGTAGCAATCCTGACCACCAGTCGCTACCACGCCTCGTGATCCTCACACCATATGCCAGCACAGAAGCTATAGGCCTGCGACTTCGAACTTATAGAAGCTCTAGGTGTAGCTCCGAAGACTTGTGCTAAATATGTGAAAGGGATGTTTTTGTCGCGCTTTGCTGCCGAGCTACACCAGAGAAACACCTTGAAACGTTAGGGAGTGACTATTCGGCCAAGGATGCCGCCCTCGATATCATAAGCAGTCTATAAGTGGATGTCATTGCGTAACTCATCGTGAAAATCGTATAATCCTCGGCACATCTACATAATTAAAATTTTACAAGTACCCTGGATAAAATTTTTAAAATGTATACCAAAGTTTGCAGACGTCTGTGTTCAAAACATTGATTTCAATAGTCGATATTTAAGAATGAAAGTCGACCGATTTTAAGTTGAAAGATGTTAACTGCTGTTTTCCGGCCTTACGATATAAGAGCTCATTATGATGACCGCGTAGCTTCAGTTTTCAGACTAGTTCGACTGTCCAATAAATTAGAGTAGTAGCACACACGGTCATTAGTTCGACTATCTTGGGAAAGCTTTTGCTTCACCACTTTGAGTGTTCTTGCGAAGGACAAAGCCTCACCTGGTAAATATATGTGCCTACGTATTCACATTTGTAACAGGAGCCGTATCGTGTAGGTGATATTTATAAACAATTGATAGACTTTATCCAATGTGATTCACTCCAAGGGACTAGTATGGGATAGGGCTGCCAACTTTAGGAAATGACAAACCGGGAGACTTGGGTGTTGAATGATGAAATGTGAAAATCGAAATAAACATTTCAGACGCCACTGTGTAGTTTCGCAAATAAACAACTGATGTTTGAATGTAAGCCCAAGTGATTTTTCAAATCCTTCTCATACGTACATACATATATCCTCAACTTAAGTATGAGGTAAGAATCATTTCAAAGGAGATTTCGCTTATTCTTTCAGCCAATCGCAATATACAATTTTATAAAAAATCGGCACCTTTTTTGGGTGTTTTGCTTTTTTAACAACTTGAGGCCAATTTGATAACATGTTCGTCTTGGGTAATTTTATTTGAATTCATTATTAATTTTTTGAAAAAAATATACAAAGTGAGCATATAAATTTATTACATAACTTTTCTTTTGGTGTTTTGTTTTAATAACTTGGTGAATTGGGTGATGCAAAGTCCGTGTTAAGCTGACATCGAAAGCGCCAGTTTTTTAAATAACTTTTGAACAGTTAGAAAGAGTTAAATTTCGCAATTAGTTTCTTATAGCTGGCAGTGATGCGCATCCGTTGATACCACTTTCGACAATATCCGACAAATTTTCGACATGAACAATAATAAATGGCCTAAACAGTCCTAAATGAGTAGAAAATATAGTAACGCGCCGGACGCCGTCGCCGCCACGCCGATATTTTTGACATTCGGCGGCGGCGTGCGAAAAACGACCAAAATCGGCGGCGTTTATCGGCGGCGTATATCTCTATTGAGAACACCCCTCGTGGTATTGAATTGCGTTGTTCCCCACCTGGGGTTTGATGTTGATGGTCCTTTGCCGGATATCGATCCAGTACGTCCGACAACAAGTATCATTAAGCCCGACCATCATGGGAACGATTTAATATGACCACACAGAACCCTCTAGGCCATCATAGCAGATACTGCGTACTTTAGTTGCATCTTACGATAGGCATACCTGCCGCGGGTACATTCTGGGGGTTAGTTTCCGTGGCGAAATTACGTAGTGAATGCAGCTGAAAAACATGTTTTGGGGCCGTTATGTAAATAGAAAAGGATCTTACGCGATACTCTTTTATATAAACAAACAAAAAATTAGGTATACACACCGGTACCTACCAGTTGTTGTTGTATTATCGATAAACACACTCCCCGAGGTTTTAATGAATGTTATCGATGTTGATATTCCTTTGCCGGATATAGATCTGGTACGTTCCGACCTGGTACGGTAAACCTTCTAGGCCGATAGTCGACCCCGATACATCGTCTTGGAGAAGCAGCTCTACAGTCAAACAGTTGTTACGTCATCATTGCTGAAAACAGAAAAGCCGCCTTATAGGAGATAACCATCTTGGCCTAAAAGACTCGCTCCTCACCCATACAAAAATAATAAATACTTCCACCTCCGGAGAGATCCAGGCCCAACTTATTTTCAAATGTTGCATACAAATCAGCAGGACATATTATAAGCCTATTCCGAACGGCAACTGCAGGGCATATGAATTTTCACTCACCCAGGACCTTTGGTGTGGTAGGAGGAGCACACTACCACCACACCACGGCGGTCGCGCTCCGCCATGAACCAACAGATTATATATTCAGCCATCCTCAACATAAGCTTTCACCACATGCATGGACTTCTACACACGGCTCCACTGACTTTTAAAACCATTAAATTAATAAGTTGGGTATAACGTTCCAACTTCCCTCAGACCTTAATCTTTGGCTTCTACTTTTATTTACGTCCAAAACCTAAAGCGTGATAAAAATGTGCGTTGTTTAGATAGAAGTTTATTGAATTCGTTTTTTTCCCTCGTAAAGTGAAACAAAAATCTGAATAATGTTCCACACATACAACAATGCAAACGTACGTATGTATGTATTACGCACAACTTTTTCTATGAACTTCAATTGCGTTTAAGAAAAAGCACACGAAAATCTTTTTCCGAGTTCGTTAACCTCTTAAATCCTTAAAGCAAATGCGTTTCACAAATTATATGTTTCAAGTGCTTTATTGTACAAAGGGGAATATGATGGGCAAATATGTTATCGATGATCGCAAGAATTTATCATCCATTGTAAGTTGTTGTTATTGTGTTAACAGTGTTTCGCCCAATTCAATAGGTGTCATCAAAGGCGTCTAACGGAATTCCAAGAAAACTAGCACTTTCAAAAGGGTTGGACCATAGGGATGTTGCTTTTAAATGCGTAGGCTCCACATTACAATTGAAAAGATGGTTGGTGTAGGGGTTAATTCTGGACAAGTAAGAGTTTAACCTATTACAGTATCCAGAACGAAGTTGGGGCAGTGTGACTCGTGTCTTCTTTGGTAGCCTGTTTTCTTCTTCTGCAAGGGTTGGATAGTTTATATTGATAAGGGGGTTCACCTGGGGCGACCTAGCAAAGGTGTTAACCGATTCTGTGTGGACTAGCCTTAGATGGCCTTATGCTTATCTGGATCAAACGGCTGTGTGGGTAGGTGCCGGATCTCATCATAATACTTACGGAGATGTTTTCTTATCCCTCCGAGATAGCAAAAACTGTCTTTTCAACATTTCGTTATGCTATTTAATGTTCAGGTATTTTGCCTCACTATGTAGATGATTTTCAGGGGTCATAAGAAGACATTCCGCGGTAGTTCTTAGATTACAGCATTTTGGCAGGCCTGCAGCCTTTTCCAGTGTCTGTTTTTAGACCAGATGACCAGACTGGTTACGTGTGACACATGAGTGGCCGGGCAATTGCTTTGTAATTTGTTACCAGCGTTTCTCTATCTTTCCCCAAATGCTGCCGGCAAGCGACTTGAGGATTTTTTGGATACAATTTCGAATGCATGCGTCTTGAAGGTGAGTGTTATCGAAGCTACCCAATAGATCTTCGGGTGACTGACAGTCGGTAGCATAATACCATGGAGGTGAACGTCAAATATTTGAATCATCTGTTCCTGATATGTCGTAAACAGGTCGCGCGTGGTGAAGAAACCAGTGTAAAAGATTAAAATGCAATAAAAAGAGTTGTTACCTTAATGAGTGAATTCTGAATGAATCTTTATTCAAATATTTCAGCTTATTTATATTAAATTATTCTAAACATATTCTTACATACCTACATACAACTCGATACAAAATATATACCTACACATCTGTGTTGAGCTGTGATTTCTATGGGACATGCAATGTTTGCAAATTTGCTAGAATTCAAATTTGTTTGGTTGTGCGTTGTACACACACCTGTATTAAATCGTGTGAATGGTTATGTCAGCAATAATTATCAAATGCATATTGTAACGAAATTGCTTGCAAATCCTCTTATTTGCAATCCTCTGCTAAGTTCGAATCACTAAACTGTTGAATAAATAACTCCAATATTGAATAATGGAAAAATGGCCTTTATTAAAGTACTTCACAATACACTTATACTTTGCTACTCGCTGGCTTAATAACCAAACTGATTGATAACTCAAATGAAACTCTACTATTGGCCGCCAGATCGCGTGCTTAATCAAACTGATTGATAGCTCAACTCAAACTGAATTACAGCGCCTCTTCATCTGTTGCCTTTTATTCCCTTTGGTTTCCTCGTTCGCATTTTTCCAGAATGTACTAACATTGTCCATGAGCTCTCAAACTTCTCAGCTATAACTAAAATTGCACAATTTTATACATCTTTTAGGCGCTTCCAGAATCTACTAGTCCAGTAGCTCTCAAACTTCTCAGATATATGCATGTGTTTGCGCATTGACTCTCCGCTGCTTGTATTCGTACATGGTACATATGTGTAGACGCAATTATTTATTCGTTTATATAGATACATAAAGATTGAATTTTTGATGTGAATGTTTGTAGTTTACAGTCTCTCGCGCGCACATAGGCGTATAAGTAAATGCATCTGTGTGTGACATCTCTCTGGGCTGCCTTATATGTGTATACTTGATTTGATTATTAACGTAAATACTGCTTGGCATGGCCTTAGCATCGCCTTAGTGATGGGATAACTTAGTGATGCTAATATCCGTGACACTGCCCTCCACCTAAGTCTGATCGTCCCGATCAGACAAATCTCTCGATCTAAACGTTGTCAGCCTTTCCAAATGGACCACTTTCATTTTGGTTCGTGGTTTACCGATGGTTTGTATGCGGTACACTACATCGTTGATCCGTTTTACAACTTTGTATGGGCCTTCCCAATTACACTGCAATTTCGGGGACAAACCTTTTTTACGTTGTGGGTTGTATAACAGCACCAAATCTCCTTCCTGAAAACCTTCTGAATTAATTGCTTTATCATATCTGGCTTTCATCTTGTCACTCATAATCTTTGTTCGTTGCCTTATCAGATCATGTATTTCTCTTAGCTCTTCTTCCAAATCACTAGTGGATTTCCTGACATTTCTCTCCGCATTGGCATCTATCCCAAACTTCAAATCAGCTGGCAGTCTAAGGTCATTGCCAAAAATTACTTTTGCAGGGGTTTGGCCCGTTGTCTCATGCACTGCTGATCGGTAAGCCATCAAGAATAATGGTATGCGGGTATCCCATTCTTTATGGTACTTGTCTACTACTTTCCTTAAGTGCTCCTCCAATGTTCTATTGAATCGTTCTACCATACCATCGGATTGAGGATGCAATGCAGTTGTCCGTGTTTTTCGAATGCCCAATGACTTACACATTTCCTGGAACACAGCTGATTCGAAATTCCTGCCTTGGTCAGAATGTAACTCCATTGGTACACCATACCTTGCAACCCATTCGTTTTTAACCACTTCTGCTACTGTTTCTGCTTCTTGGTTTGGGATTGGGTATACCTCTGGCCATTTACTGAAATAATCCATAACCACCAGTACGTATTTGTTTCCGCGGTTGCTAGTAGGAAATGGACCTGCGACGTCCATGGCGATCCTTTCAAATGGCGCACCTGAGTTATATTGCTTCATCTGGCCATGACTTCGTGTTCTGGGCCCTTTCGCTCTGCTGCAAACCTCGCAGTTCGCAATCCACTCAGTGACCGACTGACGGCAACCAACCCAATAGAATCTCTGTTTAATCTTCTCGAGCGTCTTCGTGATTCCAAGATGACCTCCACTTGGACCATTATGCAGCTCGCTGAGCACGTCAGGAATCCTCTTTCTGGGAACAACTATCAGTTTATTCTTGTATTTACCATCCTCACTCTCCCATACTCGATGAAGGCAACCGGATATCAATTCTAAACTGTTCCACTGTGCCCAATATGACTTCGCAATGGGACTCTCTGCTGACATCTCTTCTCTGTTTGGTCTTTCATTTCGTTCGAGCCCTTGCATAACACGTGACAGATCTGCATCTTCTAGCTGGCACTTTCTTAGCTGTTCCTTGTCCCATTCATCTGTACATGTTATATTCATTAGCCGGACATCTATAATGTCTTCTTTAGCCTCGGCTTTTGAACAGTGCTTGCATTCCAAACTACATGGTCTTCGTGACATTGCATCAGCATTTCCATGGGTACTACCTTTTCGATGCTCAATGGAAAAGTCGTAGCTTTGTAGTCGCTCGATCCACAGTGCCAATTGTCCTTCCGGATTACGGAACTGCAGAAGCCATTTCAACGCTGCGTGATCTGTCCTGACACGGAATCGCTGGCCGTAGAGGTATTTGTGAAAATGTTTAATGCACTCTACCAATGCCAACAGCTCTCTCCGCGTAACACAGTAGCTCCTCTCTGGTTTTCCAATCGAACGGCTGTAATATGCAACTACCTTCTCCTGTCCATCGACCAGTTGTGATAAAACGCCTCCTATAGCATATCCACTCGCATCTGTATCTAGAATAAATGTTGCTCCTGGAATCGGATATGCTAACATTGGGGCAGTGCATAAACGCTCCTTCAATGTTTGGAAAGCCACTTCTTGCTCCTTCTTCCATTCAAAAGCTTTGTTTTTTCTTGTAAGCTCATGGAGGCTATGGGCTACGCTGGAAAAATTTGGTACAAATCGGCGGTAATATGTGCACAGCCCAAGAAAACTTCTCAATTCATGTAGGTTCTGTGGTCTTGGCCAATCCTTTACTGCCTCTATCTTTTCATTCGCTGTACAGACACCTTCTGTAGTTACCTTGTGGCCCAAATAATTTACTTCCTTTTTAAACAGCGTACACTTTTTGGGACTTAACTTCAGACCAGCGCCAGCTATTCTCTGGAAAACTTCCTCCAAGTTCTTAAGATGTTCATCAAAACTCTTGCCCAATGCGATGATGTCGTCCAGGTACACCAAGCATGTTTTCCAATGTAGTCCTTTCAGTACCTGGTCCATGAGTCTCTCAAAAGTAGCTGGTGCATTACAAAGTCCAAAAGGCATCACTGTAAATTGCCAAAGACCATCACCGACACTGAAGGATGTTTTCTCTTTATCTTCCTCCTTCACCTCATCTTGCCAGTAGCCGCTTTTCAAGTCCAGTGTGGAAAACCATTTCGTACCAGATAGCGAGCCCAGAGTGTCGTCAATTCTTGGCAACGGGTAGCTATCCTTTTTCGTAACGTCATTCGATTTCCGGTAGTCCACGCAAAACCTCATTTTTCCATCCTTCTTCTTTACAAGTACTACCGGTGAGATCCAGGGACTAGCTGATGGTTCGATGACGCCGCTGTCACTCATTTCTTGTATGATTTGACTCACAACTTCCCGCTTCGCTAGTGGAACACTACGTGGAGCTTGACGGATCGGTCTCGCATCTCCAGTGTCAATTTGATGTTTCACAACATTGGTGCGGCCTGGTTTGGAACCATCCTGGTCAAATATGTTCGCGTATTTTATGAGCAGTTGTTTTGCCTTTCTCTGATAGGCTTCCTCTAGCCCATGCGTCCATGCCGTGATATCATTTGAAAGATCAGTATTACTAGATGAAACGTGTTCCTGGAGCTGTTCACAGTTAATAACTACTTCGGCCTCTTGGCATCTTCCCAAAATAGCTCCTTTGGTCAAATTGAATGGTGACTTGAACTCATTTAGTACTCTTACCGGAATACGTCCATCTTGTTTTGTCATAGCCAAGGTTTTTCCTACAAGTATGTTCAGTGCTGATTTATTTGCTGCTTCGACAACCCACAATTTGTTTGTCCCACAATCTCCATCAACCTTTGCCCAGATGACTGCTTCTGATTTTGGTGGTATTTGCTGACTCTCTTCCACCAGCACTCGTTTACTACTGTAGCCTCTCTCGTAGCCGAAATTAAGTGGCACATCCATGTTCTTATATCGCATCGTCTTGCTTTGCATATCGATTTTGATGCCTTGGTTGATTAAGAAGTCCACTCCAATTATGATTTCATCAACAATACCTGCCGCTATAAAATTGTATAGTACCGTGACGTTCCCAATTGCTACTTCACATTCTACTTCTCCAATTACCTGGGTGTCTTCTCCAGTGGCTGTACGCAATATTGCTCCATGCAATGGTCTTATCTTCTTGTTGACTAAATCCGCTCGAATGATGGAATGAGATGCACCCGTATCTACAGTCAGTAAACGTTCTTTTCCATCCACATGTCCTCCGACAGTAAGATTGCTCGACCTTCTTCCAATTTGTGAGATAGAGATTATGGGGCATTCAATTGAGGGAGTCAGCTGTCGCCCCTTGCTGCTGACTCGCTTTAGTTTAACGATTGATTTGTCTTGGAGATTTGCTCATCTCCTTCTGCTCTGCGTTTACGACCACCCACATTGTTGGAACTGTAAGGGTTGGTGTTGCAATAACGCGCAATATGCCCTGGCTTTCCACACCTAAAGCATTTGACTGCATCATTATTCTTCTGCTGCGTACCCTTCATTGTTTCCAAAATTGCGTCTACCCAGTCTGGCTGTTCCACTTCCACGCGATGAGCTTTGTACGCTGGCTTACTCAAAAGTGAGGCTGTTTCCTGAGTCAGTGCATGCGATACCGTTTCAGCAAACGTTAGTTTTGGATTCGCATATGTAGCCCGCTTCGTTTCCACATCTCGTATGCCATTTATAAAGCTCTGGATTTTTACCCTTTCAGTGTATTCCACGGGTGCGTCTGCATTTGCAAGATGAGCCAATCTTTCAATATCTGAAGCAAACTCCTGCAATGTCTCATTTGCTTTTTGGTAGCGGTTTTGCAACTCAATTTGGAATATCTGTTTCCTATGCTCGCTTCCGTAACGTCTCTCTAAAGCGCTCATCAATGTTTCGTAGTGGTTCCGCTCGTACTCTGGGATGGTCTGTAAGATTTCCGCGGCAGGCCCTTTCAATGCCACGAACAGTGCAGCAACTTTATCTTCCGCATTCCAGTTGTTCACTGCTGCGGTCTTCTCAAACTGTAGCTTAAAGACCTGGAAAGGAACAGAACCGTCAAAGGATGGTGTTTTTACCTTTGTATTGCTTGCTGAAACAGCTGGGCGGTTTAATTGCAACTCTTGTATACGACCTCTCAAAGCATCCACCTCGGCTTCGATTTTTTCTTCAAACTGCGTTATTTGCTCGTCCATACGTGCTTCGAGTTTTGATGATATACGCGCCTCTTGTGCTTCGAGTTGTACTGTTATGCGTGCCTCTTGTTCTTTCAGTTGTGTCTCCATCTTTGATGTAATCTGTGTCGACATTTCTGACATACGCGTTTCTTGTGCTTCAATCTTCGATGTAATCTGTGTCGACATTTCTGACATACGCGTTTCTTGTGCTTCAATCTTGGATGTTATCTGTGTCGACATTTCTGACATATGCGTTTCTTGTGCTTCAATTTTCGATGTAATTCGTGTCTCTTGGGATTCCATCTGTGATGAGATTGTCGATGTTTGAGCAGATATTGCAGCCAAAATCATGTTCAACTCTGTGCTCGTAACTGTCTGCGATGTTTCGTTTTTCTCTTAAATTTTTGTTACTTCCTCACCATCAAGATGAAAGTCATAGTCTTCCACATCAATTCCTTCCGCTTCCATTGCCTCTCGTAGCCGTGCCTCAAGTTCAAGTTTAACGCCGCTTGTATTCAATCCACGGCTCTCCAACTCCTTTAGTTGCTGGATCTTCAATTCACTGAACTTTGCCATGTCTTTGTTGTCCTCTGGAATTTATTCAACAATTCCTCTTCTGACACCAATTGTAACGAAATTGCTTGCAAATCCTCTTATTTGCAATCCTCTGCTAAGTTCGAATCACTAAACTGTTGAATAAATAACTCCAATATTGAATAATGGAAAAATGGCCTTTATTAAAGTACTTCACAATAAACTTATACTTTGCTACTCGCTGGCTTAATAACCAAACTGATTGATAACTCAAATGAAACTCTACTATTGGCCGCCAGATCGCGTGCTTAATCAAACTGATTGATAGCTCAACTCAAACTGAATTACAGCGCCTCTTCATCTGTTGCCTTTTATACCCTTTGGTTTCCTCGTTCGCATTTTTCCAGAATGTACTAGCATTGTCCATGAGCGCTCAAACTTCTCAGCTATAACTAAAATTCCACAATTTTATACATCTTTTAGGCGCTTCCAGAATCTACTAGTCCAGTAGCTCTCAAACTTCTCAGATATATGCATGTGTTTGCGCATTGACTCTCCGCTGCTTGTATTCGTACATGGTACATATGTGTAGACGCAATTATTTATTCGTTTATATATGTAGATACATAAAGATTGAATTATTGATGTGAATGTTTGTAGTTTACAGTCTCTCGCGCGCACATAGGCGTATAAGTAAATGCATCTGTGTGTGACATCTCTCTGGGCTGCCTTATATGTGTATACTTGATTTGATTATTAACGTAAATACTGCTTGGCATGGCCTTAGCATCGCCTTAGTGATGGGATAACTTAGTGATGCTAATATCCGTGACACTGCCCTCCACCCAAGTCGAATCGTCCCGATCAGACAAATATCTCGATCTAAACGTTGCCAGCCTTTCCAAATGGACCACTTTCATTTTGGTTCGTGGTTTACCGATGGTTTGTATGCGGTACACTACATCGTTGATCCGTTTTACAACTTTGTATGGGCCTTCCCAATTACACTGCAATTTCGGGGACAAACCTTTTTTACGTTGTGGGTTGTATAACAGCACCAAATCTCCTTCCTGAAAACCTTCTGAATTAATTGCTTTATCATATCTGGCTTTCATCTTGTCACTCATAATCTTTGTTCGTTGCCTTATCAGATCATGTATTTCTCTTAGCTCTTCTTCCAAATCACTAGTGGATTTCCTGACATTTCTCTCCGCATTGGCATCTATCCCAAACTTCAAATCAGCTGGCAGTCTAAGGTCATTGCCAAAAATTACTTTTGCAGGGGTTTGGCCCGTTGTCTCATGCACTGCTGATCGGTAAGCCATCAAGAATAATGGTATGCGGGTATCCCATTCTTTATGGTACTTGTCTACTACTTTCCTTAACTGCTCCTCCAATGTTCTATTGAATCGTTCTACCATACCATCGGATTGAGGATGCAATGCAGTTGTCCGTGTTTTTCGAATGCCCAATGACTTACACATTTCCTGGAACACAGCTGATTCGAAATTCCTGCCTTGGTCAGAATGTAACTCCATTTGTACACCATACCTTGCAACCCATTCGTTTTTAACCACTTCTGCTACTGTTTCTGCTTCTTGGTTTGGGATTGGGTATACCTCAGGCCATTTACTGAAATAATCCATAACCACCAGTACGTATTTGTTTCCGCGGTTGCTAGTAGGAAATGGACCTGCGACATCCATGGCGATCCTTTCAAATGGCGCACCTGAGTTATATTGCTTCATCTGGCCATGACTTCGTGTTCTGGGCCATTTCGCTCTGCTGCAAACCTCGCAGTTCGCAATCCACTCAGTGACCGACTGACGGCAACCAACCCAATAGAATCTCTCTTTAATCTTCTCGAGCGTCTTCGTGATTCCAAGATGACCTCCACTTGGACCATTATGCAGCTCGCTGAGCACGTCAGGAATCCTCTTTCTGGGAACAACTATCAGTTTATTCTTGTATTTACCATCCTCACTCTCCCATACTCGATGAAGGCAACCGGATATCAATTCTAAACTGTTCCACTGTGCCCAATATGACTTCGCAATGGGACTCTCTGCTGACATCTCTTCTCTGTTTGGTCTTTCATTTCGTTCGAGCCCTTGCATAACACGTGGCAGATCTGCATCTTCTAGCTGGCACTTTCTTAGCTGTTCCTTGTCCCATTCATCTGTACATGTTATATTCATTAGCCGGACATCTATAATGTCTTCTTTAGCCTCGGCTTTTGAACAGTGCTTGCATTCCAAACTACATGGTCTTCGTGACATTGCATCAGCATTTCCATGGATACTACCTTTTCGATGCTCAATGGATAAGTCGTAGCTTTGTAGTCGCTCGATCCACCGTGCCAATTGTCCTTCCGGATTACGGAACTGCAGAAGCCATTTCAACGCTGCATGATCTGTCCTGACACGGAATCGCTGGCCGTAGAGGTATTTGTGAAAATGTTTAATGCACTCTACCAATGCCAACAGCTCTCTCCTCGTAACACAGTAGTTCCTCTGTGGTTTTCCAATCGAACGGCTGTAATATGCAACTACCTTCTCCTGTCCATCGACCAGTTGTGATAAAACGCCTCCTATAGCATATCCACTCGCATCTGTATCTAGAATAAATGTTGCTCCTGGAATCGGATATGCTAACATTGGGGCAGTGCATAAACGCTCCTTCAATGTTTGGAAAGCCACTTCTTGCTCCTTCTTCCATTCAAAAGCTTTGTTTTATCTTGTAAGCTCATGGAGGCTATGGGCTACGCTGGAAAAATTTGGAACAAATCGGCGGTAATATGTGCACAGCCCAAGAAAACTTCTCAATATATGTAGGTTCTGTGGTCTTGGCCAATCCTTTACTGCCTCTATCTTTTCATTCGTTGTACAGACACCTTCTGTAGTTACCTTGTGGCCCAAATAATTTACTTCCTTTTTAAACAGCGTACACTTTTTGGGACTTAACTTCAGACCAGCGCCAGCTATTCTCTTGAAAACTTCCTCCAAGTTCTTAAGATGTTCATCAAAACTCTTGCCCAATACGATGATGTCGTCCAGGTACACCAAGCATGTTTTCCAATGTAGTCCTTTCAGTACCTGTTCCATGAGTCTCTCAAAAGTAGCTGGTGCATTACAAAGTCCAAAAGGCATCACTGTAAATTGCCAAAGACCATCACCGACACTGAGGGCTGTTTTCTCTTTATCTTCCTCCTTCACCTCAACTTGCCAGTAGCCGCTTTTCAAGTCCAGTGTGGAAAACCATTTCGTACCAGATAGCGAGTCCAGAGTGTCGTCAATTCTTGGCAACGGGTAGCTATCCTTTTTCGTAACGTCATTCAACTTCCGGTAGTCCACGCAAAACCTCATTTTTCCATCCTTCTTCTTTACAAGTACTACCGGTGAGCTCCATGGACTAGCTGATGGTTCGATGACGCCGCTGTCACTCATTTCTTGTATGATTTGACTCACAACTTCCCGCTTCGCTAGTGGAACACTACGTGGAGCTTGACGGATCGGCCTCGCATCTCCAGTGTCAATTTGATGTTTCACAACATTGGTGCGGCCTGGTTTGGAACCATCCTGGTCAAATATGTTCGCGTATTTTATGAGCAGTTGTTTTGCCTTTCTCTGATAGGCTTCCTCTAGCCCATGCGTCCATGCCGTGATATCATTTGAAAGATCAGTATTACTAGATGAAACGTATTCCTGGAGCTGTTCACAGTTAATAACTACTTCGGCCTCTTGGCATCTTCCCAAAATAGCTCCTTTGGTCAAATTGAATGGTGACTTGAACTCATTTAGTACTCTTACCGGAATACGTCCATCTTGTTTTGTCATAGCCAAGGTTTTCCCTACAAGTATGTTCAGTGCTGATTTATTTGCTGCTTCGACAACCCACAATTTGTTTGTCCCACAATCTCCATCAATCTTTGCCCATATGACTGCTTCTGATTTTGGTGGTATTTGCTGACTCTCTTCCACCAGCACTCGTTTACTACTGTAGCCTCTCTCGTAGCCGAAATTAAGTGGCACATCCATGGTCTTATATCGCATCGTCTTGCTTTGCATATCGATTTTGATGCCTTGGTTGATTAAGAAGTCCACTCCAATTATGATTTCATCAACAATACCTGCCACTATAAAATTGTGTAGTACCGTGACGTTCCCAATTGCTACTTCACATTCTACTTCTCCAATTACCTGGGTGTCTTCTCCAGTGGCTGTACGCAATATTGCTGCATGCATTGGTCTTATCTTCTTGTTGACTAAATCCGCTCGAATGATGGAATGAGATGCACCCGTATCTACAGTCAGTAAACGTTCTTTTCCATCCACATGTCCTCCGACAGTAAGATTGCTCGACCTTCTTCCAATTTGTGAGATAGAGATTATGGGGCATTCAATTGAGGGAGTCAGCTGTCGCCCCTTGCTGCTGACTCGCTTTAGTTTAACGATTGATTTGTCTTGGAGATTTGCTCATCTCCTTCTGCTCTGCGTTTACGACCACCCACATTGTTGGAACTGTTAGGGTTGGTGTTGCAATAACGCGCAATATGCCCTGGCTTTCCACACTTAAAGCATTTGACTGCATCATTATTCTTCTGCTGCGTACCCTTCAATGCTTCCAAAATTGCGTCTACCCAGTCTGGCTTTTCCACTTCCACGCGATGAGCTTTGTACGCTGGCTTACTCAAAAGTGAGGCTGTTTCCTGAGTCAGTGCATGCGATACCGTTTCAGCAAACGTTAGTTTTGGATTCGCATATGTAGCCCGCTTCGTTTCCACATCTCGTATGCCATTTATGAAGCTCTGGATTTTTACCCTTTCAGTGTATTCCACGGGTGCGTCTGCATTTGCAAGATGAGCCAATCTTTCAATATCTGAAGCAAACTCCTGCAATGTCTCATTTGCTTTTTGGTAGCGGTTTTGCAACTCAATTTGGAATATCTGTTTCCTATGCTCGCTTCCGTAACGTCTCTCTAAAGCGCTCATCAATGTTTCGTAGTGGTTCCGCTCGTACTCTGGGATGGTCTGTAAGATTTCCGCGGCAGGCCCTTTCAATGCCACGAACAGTGCATCAACTTTATCTTCCGCATTCCAGTTGTTCACTGCTGCGGTCTTCTCAAACTGTAGCTTAAAGACCTGGAAAGGAACAGAACCGTCAAAGGATGGTGTTTTTACCTTTGTATTGCTTGCTGAAACAGCTGGGCGGTTTAATTGCAACTCTTGTATACGACCTCTCAAAGCATCCACCTCGGCTTCGATTTTTTCTTCAAACTGCGTTATTTTCGCGTCCATACGTGCTTCGAGTTTTGATGATATACGCGCCTCTTGCGCTTCGAGTTGTACTGTTATGCGTGCCTCTTGTTCTTTCAGTTGTGTCTCCATCTTTGATGTAATCTGTGTCGACATTTCTGACATACGCGTTTCTTGTGCTTCAATCTTCGATGTAATCTGTGTCGACATTTCTGACATACGCGTTTCTTGTGCTTCAATCTTGGATGTTATCTGTGTCGACATTTCTGACATATGCGTTTCTTGTGCTTCAATTTTCGATGTAATTCGTGTCTCTTGGGATTCCATCTGTGATGAGATTGTCGATGTTTGAGCAGATATTGCAGCCAAAATCATGTTCAAGTCTGTGCTCGTAACTGTCTGCGATGTTTCGTTTTTCTCTTAAATTTTTGTTACTTCCTCACCATCAAGATGAAAGTCATAGTCTTCCACATCAATTCCTTCCGCTTCCATTGCCTCTCGTAGCCGTGCCTGAAGTTCAAGTTTAACGCCGCTTGTATTCAATCCACGGCTCTCCAACTCCTTCTTTAGTTGCTGGATCTTCAATTCACTGAACTTTGCCATGTCCTCTTATTTGCAATCCTCTGCTAAGTTCGAATCACTAAATTGTTGAATAAATAACTCCAATATTGAATAATGGAAAAATGGCCTTTATTAAAGTACTTCACAATACACTTATACTTTGCTACTCGCTGGCTTAATAACCAAACTGATTGATAACTCAAATGAAACTCTACTATTGGCCGCCAGATCGCGTGCTTAATCAAACTGATTGATAGCTCAACTCAAACTGAATTACAGCGCCTCTTCATCTGTTGCCTTTTATACCCTTTGGTTTCCTCGTTCGCATTTTTCCAGAATGTACTAGCATTGTCCATGAGCTCTCAAACTTCTCAGCTATAACTAAAATTGCACAATTTTATACATCTTTTAGGCGCTTCCAGAATCTACTAGTCCAGTAGCTCTCAAACTTCTCAGATATATGCATGTGTTTGCGCATTGACTCTCCGCTGCTTGTATTCGTACATGGCACATATGTGTAGACGCAATTATTTATTCGTTTATGTAGATACATAAAGATTGAATTATTGATGTGAATGTTTGTAGTTTACAGTCTCTCGGGCGCACATAGGCGTATAAGTAAATGCATCTGTGTGTGACATCTCTCTGGGCTGCCTTATATATGTGTATACTTGATTTGATTATTAACGTAAATACTGCTTGGCATGGCCTTATCATCGCCTTAGTGATGGGATAACTTAGTGATGCTAATATCCGTGACAATATTTATGTGTTGATGAACATTTAGACTATTTTTGTAGCAGGGTAGCATATTAGACTGATTTAAATATTTGGGATTAAATTGTTGGCTGTTTACACTACATCTCCCTTTTTTTAGAATGCTTATGCATTTGGAGAATGCATGAGAAATTTGTGCTTATCCTCATTTCCTATTCTAGATGGGATTAAAGTGTCATTATTTTTATTATTAGTATTTTCTTCTACCCTATGGTATTAGAGTAAAATTATTATTTTCATCGATTTCTTCTACCTTATAGGGCCCTTTATATCTACTATCTAACTTATGACCTGTTTCGTTTTTTACTAACACTACATCTCCTATATTTATTTCCTTATAGTGAATATTTTTATCATAACTAATCTTTTGTTTTTCTTTAGTCTCTTCTACTAATTTAAAGGCTCTATCCTGTGCTATTTGTAACATATATTTAATTTCTTTATCGTAAGCCTCATAATTGTATAATGGGCTTACCGTATTTTCTTGTAAAAATTCGTAAGTCTGGGGTTTTTTGCCAAAGATCAATTCGAATGGACAATAGTTATGGACTGTAGATGGGGTAGTATTGTAACAATATGCAAAATATTTAAGATATTCGTCCCAGTCATCTTTGTTAATGGATATGTATGAACGCACATATTCATTGAAAGTTCTATGGCTACGTTCAACAGTGCCTAAAGTTTGGTGAGAAGTTTACATAGTTCTTCAAACAGGCTATTTTTATATTCAGATCCCATATCCGTTATTATTGTTTTCATACTTCCATAAATTAATATGAAATTCTCGAATATGGATCTGGCTACTGTTTTTGCATGCTTGCTCTGTATAGGAATTGCAACTAAGTATTTAGTCAAATCACATATTAGAGTGACAGCGTATTCGTTTCCATTTAATGATCTTGGTAAAGGTCCAATTGTATCTATTTGTACGGCTTCGAACGCCTTTGGTGGTGTTTCAGTCAAAATCATTGGTTCTTTTAAATTTTTATAAATTTTATTTTTATTGCAATTAACGCATTCCTTTATATATTTTCTTATATCATTTTTCATATTTGTCCAGTAATATTTTTGTCTTATTTTATTAGTTGTACGATTGATTCCTGGGTGGCCACCATTAACAGGATCATCGTGATATTTTTGAAAAATCTTTTTAATTTTATCATTTTCCGTCACATGCACAACCTCAAGAGTTAATGCAATAGTTAAATTTTTGAGAACTTTGGTACCTATTTCCTTAAATGTGTCTACTCGAGTATAATTAAACAATTTGTCTCCTAAGGACAACTGTATTTTCTTAATTCCCAAATTGCCGACCTTTTCCATAAGCCTGGTAAAGAATTGGCCTAAGTCAATCTTCGCCTCAACAATTTGATTTTCTATATTTATTTCACTACAAATTTTCTTTCTTTTTTTGAAATATAATTTCGGAGGATCGAAAAAGAGCTGGACAAGTCTTTTTACTTCACATTTATTAAGCGCTTCTTATATTATAAGGTTCTCTTTGTGATTTTTCTTCTCTTCATTTCTATTACTGTTATTACTGGAATTCTTTTTAGTTTGCGATCTTGTCGTGACTTTCATTATTTTATATGCCTGTACTGACATTTCTTTCAAATCATTGATATCTATTCGTGACAGAGCGTCTGCCACGTAATTTTCTTTTCCGGCTATGTACTCCACCCCAAAGTCATACTCTTCCAAATCTAACCTGATTCTAGTTAATTTAGATGAAGGGTTTTTCATTGAGAATAAATACGTTAAAGGTCGATGATCATATGGTTTAAAATATATAATTGCCCAATGTATGGCCGCTAATTCTTTTTCGATCGTGGCTTTGTTTATTTCGCCTTTTGTAAATGATCTTGAGGCATAGGCAATGGGTAATTGTTTTCCTTCGTATTCTTGGCTTAGGACAGCACCGCAAGCATAACCACTTGCGTCGGTTGTAATAAAGAACTCTTTATCAAAATTGGGATATTGTAGGATATTTGGACTAACTAATGCATTTTTTAGGTAATTAAAAGATTTCTCGCAGTCGTCTGTCCAATTCAAAATTACATTTTTCTTACTAAGTCTTGTTAGAATCCTGGCGTATTCCGCGAAATTTGGTATGAATCTTCTATAATAATTACAAAATGCGACAAATCTTTTTGATTCATCGGCATTTTTGGGAGTTGGGTAATTTTGAACAATTTTAAATTTACTTGGGTCTTGTAAAATTCCAGTTCTTGTGCATTTATGTCCAAGATAAGTGACTTCTTTGCTGAAAAATAGACATTTGTCCGGATGAAATTTTAAATTATATTTTCTGCATGTGGAGAATACATCCCGTAAATTTTTAATCATATGTTTTTCAGAGCATCCTAATACGACTAAATCGTCCATGTATAAGAATGGTTGTGATGGTTTTAAACCTGCGAATGCCAATATCATCATCCTCTGGAATGAGTTTGGCGCTACTTTGAGGCCATAAGGTAATCTCTTGAAACGATAAGTACCGTTGTCCGCTGTAAAGGATGTGATATCTCTTGATTCTGGGCTGAGTTCTATTTGGTGAAATCCTGACATTAAATCTAGGCATGAGAAATATTTCGCTCTTCCCAATTGATCCAGAATATCATCTATTCTAGGCAAAGGGAATTTATCAGCTGTTAATTTTTTATTTATTTGTCTGAAATCAACAACTAATCTCCACTTTTTTTCTTGTTTTCCCGGAAGAGATTTTTTTGGTACCAATAAAATAGGGCTGTTGTACTCTGAGGTTGATGGTTCAACAATATCATCTTGAATTAGTTTATTTACTTGTTTATTTATTTCATTCTATAATTTTTAATATACACAGGAGTGTTATCCTTCAGATGAAACTTTTGTTTGTAAAAGTTGTTGGTCGTAATTGGTTCTGTTTCTAATGAGAATATATCAACGAATTCTGAGCATAATGTGTTGAGTGATTTACTAGCGAATGGTGGGAAATGTTTATTCAATCTTTCTAACTTTTCTTTATTATTAGCTTTACAGTGAGGTGTATTTTCAATTATTACATAATCCTCTAAACTTTCTGTTTTGATGTCATAATCTTGAATGATTGCATGTTTATCTGTTGTATTTATTATTCTTATTAAAGCTTGATTTGATTTTACTATCGTGTTGGCTACAAAAATGCCATTAGTCAATTATTGATGAGGTACTAATAGTTCCTTATTGTGACTATTGATATGAACCTGTCTAATTACTTCGGCTCTTGCGGGTATTGTAATGCTATTAATTGTTGGTTTATTTGTCATTTGTATAACTATATCTTCTGGGTAGTCATATGGTCGTAGTATTAGGCTGTCCCCATTTTTATTATAATCTAAAATGCAATTATATTTTTTAATGAAGTCGAGTCCCAAAATTTCATCACATGGGATTGGGAAATTGTCTTCTACTATGTGAAATTTATGTCGTATTAAAAGACTATCATCTGTTAGATCTGCTTTTACTGATCCAAGTGTGCTTGTTATGCCTCGGCCAATACCTTTTAAATCTGTGATCTGTGAGTTATTTATTGTGACATTACTGTCAATTTGACCCTTCTTTATTATTGAGATATCCGCTCCTGTATCTATCAGGAACGTCGAAGTTGACTTATTTAGGGTAGTATTGGAAGATATGTAGCTGTTTAGATGCAAGTTGAATGTGCATATTTTATTACCGTTAGAATTTACTGTTGGAGTGGGGTTTGCTGGTTTTCCTGTTGGTTTATATTACGGAGATTGCTTGTGTTACTCTGATTGGATGATCTTGACTGACCTCCAAAATTACGTCTTTGGATATTATTATTTTGTCTATTACTATTGTTGTTATTATATCTGTTAGTGTTACCGTAATATCTTCGGTTTTGGTTACTTCGATAATTATTATTTTGGTAGCTTCTTCGGAAGTTACCTCGGTAATTACGTTGTGAGCGCGTCAGGCGTAACACTGTATTTGGACTACCCGTGACTTCAGTACAGCTATTCGTGAATTTTGAAATAGCCTCGTTCATAGATGTGAACGTTCCTGCTTGCATTATCAGTTTAACTCTTTCGTTAGCCGAGTTTTTACACATAGCCTTTACAGCTGATTGTGTGGCGTATTTGGTTGCCAAATCAGGTGCAAGACCGTCTGATATGTAAGCACATTCCAACGATTTTGTTAATTTTTCGATTTCGGCAGTGTACTGGTTAGCTGTTTTACTGCGCTGTTGGACGTTTAGGAGTTTTGCCGTCAAAACTTCTACAGATTCACCTTTAGTTGCTGAACTCAACTTTTGCCTTATTGCTAGTATTGAATTTTCAGTGCTCAAAAGGTTTCTAGCTATTCCCTTGAGCTTAGTTTTTATCATGGAGACTGCTATGGTCTCATGAGTATCCTTAATTTGTTCTAGGATATCTAGTGCGTCTAAGAAGCTATGTAAGTTCTCATGTTTACCATCAAACTCAGGTAGAATGGACGAAGCCGTTTTTAAGAATTCTACTGTGGTTTGAGCCATTTTGTCTTTTCTTGTTTGGTAGTTTGGCGTCTCTGTTAAAATTTCCTTTTGTTCCTGTTTTTCTTCTTCTTTTTGTTCTAATTTTGGTTCCTCTTCTAAATCGGATGCTGACTCCAGAAGGAATTTGCTATAGTCTATTTCTATTTCCTTCTTGAAACTCGTTGGTACTAGCAATTCTATATCATATCTTGCCAGTGAGGACACCAATTTGTCTCTAATGCTGGAAAAAATTTGATATGCCTGGTCTTTTCGATTGCCGTCGAGTTTACCATTTAACTGTTGAATTATTTTTCCTATTTTGTTAAATGCTTCAACTATTATTTTAAAATGCTTTACTACTGTTTCTGCCTTAACTTTTGTATTTTTATTAATACATTTGTAATATTTTTCTCCTATCGTTTTTTCTTCTATGAATAGTTTAACGATATCTACCTTATCTAAACCGTCTGCGCGGCTAGCATCTCGCTTTTTTAGGAATTTATTATGGTTTTAGTAGAGTTTGCTGAAAATTCAGCCAGTAGAATCATAGGCAGGATCGCGATGTAAAAGATTAAAATGCAATAAAAAGAGTTGTGACCTTAATGAGTGAATTCTGAATGAATCTTTATTCAAATCTTTCAGCTTATTTATATTAAATTATTCTAAACATATTCTTACATACATATTTACATTTAAGCATACATACTAACATGCATATCTACCTTAAGCATACATACTTACATACCTACATACAACTCGATACAAAATATGTACCTACACATCTGTGTTGAGCTGTGACTTCTATGGCAAATGCAATGGTTGCAAATTTGCTAGAATTCAAATTTGTTTGGTTGTGTGTTGTACACACACCTGTATTAAATCGTGTGAATGCCTATGTCAGCAATAATTATCAAATGCATATTTATGTATTGATGGACATTTAGACTATTTTTGTAGCAGGGTAGCATATTAGACTGATTTAAATATTTGGGATTAAATTGTTGGCTGTTTACACTACACCAGAAAGACTCAGGAGATATCTTTTTATTGTAGAAACGACGTAGATGCGTAGTCTTATGGAGGGCCTGTTGTCATTATCTTAAAAAAAAAAAAATAAATGTAAGGCGCGATAACCTCCGAAGCGATCTAAGGCCGAGCTTCTCTTCCAATTTGCGTCGTGCTCCTCTTGATTTTTCCCTACAAATTGGCCGGACGGGACCTACATGTTTTATGCCGACTCCGAACGGCATCTGCAAGGCAGATGAGTTTTCACTGAGAGCTTTTCATGGCAGAAATACAATCGGAGCGCTTGCCAGACACTGCCGAGGGGCGACCTCGCTTAGAAAAATTTTCTTCTAATTGAAAAATCTTATTTCTAAAATTTTGATGTTGCTTTGCCCGGGAGTTGAACCCAGGGCATACGGTGTGATAGGCGGAGCACGCTACCATCACACCACGGTGGCCGTCATTATCTTGCAGTCGAGAAATTAAACAGTAGTGGGGATAGTATACCACCCTGTGGCACCCACTGTTCAATTCTACTACGTTTTGAGGTTACGTTCCTAAACTTAACGAACCCTTGTCGACCAATCAATCAATCGGTACATTTTTCTTAGACAAGGGGAAGGAGTGAGCCTTCTTTGTCTTGGAGTAGCGTGCCGTGGTTGACTGTGTCAAAAGCTTATGACAGGTCAAGTGCCAAGAACCCTGTCCTATGATGGGCTTTTTGCTGGTTCAGTCCGTAATTTATCTGGGTGTTTCTGGCATTTATCACGGTGGTAGTGCTATTCATTTCGCCGAAGCCATGCTGATGGGTAGCTAAGCGAAGACTCTCAGTGAAATGAGGGAGCAGGACGGTTTCCAATGCCTTCCTTACTGTCGAGAGGAGTGATATCGGTCGTTATGACTCACTTTCCTTAGCCGTTTTCCAGGTTTTAGTAGTGGTAGTTGCCATTTTCTATTGTTCGGGAATGAAAAAGGACTTCAACGAAAGATTTGAAAACGCGCACCCGGTGGTAGCTTACTCCCTCATCGCCAAGGTGTTTCAGTATTTGCATGACTTTACGGTCTGGGCCTATTTATTTAGAGGGCTTTACCTTTTTAATGGCTTTTTCAACCTTTGTGGTGGTGATAGTAATGGGTTGCACGCCTACCCTTGTCTACTGAAGGATGCATTACAAATTATCGGCAGAATACGCTCTTTCATTTCTTCAAGTTCAACAAAGTTTTATCGCCAAAGGCGATGGATATTTCATCATTGTATTTTGTCGAGTAAGACAAGTATTTGACGGTTGCCCACCGACATCCGCAGAGAGGTTGCAGTTCTTTTGATGCTCTTCCTAGAACCCAATTTACAGGTCCTTCAAACGAGACTGCACAACATGAAGTGGTCCACAGGAAGGTGGCATTCCTCGAAGGCAAACAGCCTATCCTGACTATGTTTAGGGCGCTATTGTAAAATGGATTTGGTCGCCTCTGTCAACTCCGCTAATTTTTTATGTGCCAACACACCATTTTTGCGAGCTTTTCTCACATACATACTCACACACATTTACTGTTTATCTAACCGCTGAGTGAATAAATCTTTGAATGAAAACAAAACGTTTGTGGACAAAAGAAAAACTGCCATATCTCAAGATAAATTACTGTATTAAATTTAAAAAGCCTTCACATGCAGCGTATGAAAGTATTTGGCTCCCATTAAATGATTGTCAAACTGTTTTGACGCCAATGCAAAATTTATCAAATGCATGTGTACATTGGACCGTTTACAAAAATAAATCGTTTTTCTTTTCTTTTTTTAGTGCTGAATTTAAGGGCCCAGCCATTTTCAATTTTAGGGAACTGGATAGTTTTGTGGAAGCGCTTACCTTTTTAGAACCGGTTCCTTTCAGAACCGGCTAATTTTTTGAAATCGGTTTCTTCTAGAAATAAATATAAGACATGGTAAGCCTCGAAGAACTTCTTTTCCAATTTAATTTTTCCTTCGAATTGGCGGGACGGGACCTACTTGTTTAATACCGATTCCGAACGGCATCTGCAAGGCAGATGGGTTTTCACTGAGAAGCTTTTCATGGCACGGGGCGACCCCGCTTAGAAAACCTGTTTTCTAATTTTAAAAACCTGTTTCTTAAGTTTTGATGTTGCTTTGCCCGGGGCTGGAACCCACGATCTTCGGTGTGGTAGGCGGAGCACGCTACCACCACACTACGTTGACCGCCGAGAAATTAGAAATAAGTTACTTATATTAGAATCGTTTTCTTCATTCGGACTGTTTTTTTTTTAAATACCCCGTTGTCTAATTGTTTGGAACCGGTACATACATATATAAAACCGGTTACTTTTTGCAACTAGTAACTTTTTTGTAAATATGTAGTGGACGACTTTTGCCAGTTCAAAAATATTGCTAAAGTCCTGCCGAAGAATTTCAAGCTCCATGTTCCACCCTGGGGACATGCATTTTCCTTTGGCATGTCTTGGAGATCGGGATTTATTTTAAGAACTTAATAACATCTTGAGTACCATGATCTAGCGCTTCTATTGAGGCAACCTGCATCGTTAGCGAAGGATTGCAGTCTCAGAATTTTTGATAATTGGTCAAATATGTTGCTTTGCCGTTATACCTCTTCAAGGATGCTGGAACATAAATATTGGCGGTTGCGAGCCATGTAACAGAATGCCAGGATAAGGGCCCGTCTAAGGTCTTTACTTCTGAAGTTAAATGGAATATATGAGCATACATAAGTGATGCCTTATCATGACTACGCCCTTAGCCGAGAAACCTTTCCCGGGAGCATGGGCGCCTGATTTAGCGCCACGTCAAACTAACCCTCCTAAAGGGTTGGTAGGTCTTTGCTCAACACCACTTTATTGTGCTGACGGTTTATTTGTTAGACCCTTTGCTTCGAAGTTGCGTTTAGAAGCGGTCTACAACCCATAGGAGCCTGCATACATATGTACATACACCAAAGATAAAAAAAATCCGACGAAAAATGTTCCCCTTTTGCATAATTTTTACGGTCACTACAGCTACGTAACGCAAGTTTTTAGTTCTTGTGGTGAAGATTGATAATACTTCAGAGCTTTGGGTGATATGTTAGGACGAGAAAGTTAGTAAGTCGCTAGCAGTTTTCGTAAAAGCAACGGTATTTATTTAAAGTAATAGAGTTATCTTTAAAGAAAAAATAACCATAATTGTCTACAAATTGCAAATCACATGAAATATGAATAGCGTAGGGCGAAAACCCCCAGTTCTTACCACAAAAAACCGATCCCGCACGCTAACTGGTATTGCGAAAACTTAACTTAGATGGGGAACGATGGACTACGATTCATATTCTCGTATGAGTGCAAAATAAATTTTATTCAGTTCAGTTCAGGAAAAATAATTTCACTTGCAAAGTGCGCCAGCACGCTTAGCCAAAGCAAATGACAAATTCTTCTTTTTATGCTTTCCTTGCAACAAAAGTTGCAAGTTGGCTACTTTTCCATGTCAGATAGCGCCAGTGTCGCCCAATCTACCGTTATCCATAAAATTACGTGCAATCTACGCATAATGCATAAGATTGAATTAACCGCATCTATATGAAAAACCGCTTAAGTGACGGAGTTCTAAAGACGGCCTTTCATTAAGTATTGTGGGGCTAGTCGAGCACAGTATTCTGACCGCAGTTGTGAATCCATATTTTTGAAAAAAATTTAGTCGGCTTTTTTTACACGTGTACATACAAAAATGTGTAGATATTTACACGCCTTCGCTTTGCATCAATTGTCCTATGCGACATATCCACTTACCTACTATTATTAATATTTATTTTGTTTTAAATATTTTCTATACACACAACACTCGTAACTGTTCCCCACTGCGCTCTGCTAAGCCCTGCGTTTATTACACACCCAAATTATTTTATTTTAACATAGCGCCCAACCGAAAAAAACCCCAAAACCAACACATTGATAATTGAAACGATAATAATAATATCTACTGTAATACAAGTATGTAAAATGAGCCTGAATGGTTACATTTTTATACTTAAACGGTAAATTATAATGTTTTATTGTGTGAGTGTGTTTGGCGTTTTGTTGGTTCTTCAGTTTGAAGTTGACGAGATGCACAGTGGGATATTATAAAGGTACTTGTACCTACATTAAATATGTGACAGCAGCTGGAGCTGTAAATCATTCAATATTCAAAAGTTCATATATTTACCAATCGAAAAAATGGCGTGCGTACCAAGTACTCGTAAAGTTCGATGTGTAAACATGCAGTTGTACGTCTAGGAAACTAATGTTTTTAAGTAATTTTGATTTCGCACAGGAGTTAATAAAGTTAACCCACAGGTTACTTTACCATAAACAAATAGTTCCGGGCTTTTTGCGAAGAGCTTCCTCGGCATCTTATCAATGAATATATAGTACGCCGATAACAAATTGGTAACACTCCGATAACAAGTATTTATTTTTCCGCAAAGAAATGAATATCCTTTTTTTTGTTTTTAGTATCCTTTTCTTAACATTTCGATAGCTTTGCCTTAATTTATCGGTAACTTATTGATTACAAATCGATAACTTTTCGATAACAATTCGATAAGAAATTGGTAAAACTCCTATAGCAAATTGATAACATATCGATAATTTCTCGTTGATAAGTCAATAACTTTTCGATAACAAACAATTTATTTATTTTATTATATTATAGTTTTTTTTATTTTATTTTATTAATTTTTATTTTTTATTTTACTTTATGCTATTTTATTTCGTTTTATTTTAATTTATTTTATTTTTTTTAGTTTTTTTAGTTTATTTATTTTTATTTTACACAATTTTGTCGTTTTTTATTTTTATCTTGTTATATTTTAAACAGACCTGTAAAGAAAAAGTACCAGTACAAGTACAAGTATCAGTACCTCAGTACTTCGAAAAATGAGTACAAGTATAAGTATCGAGGTACTTGTACTTGAATTGTTGAAGTACAAGTAAAGTACTTGTAAGTACTTTCGAAGTACTTTGATAAGTATTGAACGGTTTTGAAGCGGATCAACTAGCACCCTACGATCACCTAACTTTGACAAAATGGTTGAAGAAGAGTTTTACAGGTATTTTAATGATACATCAACAGATTTCAATATGCTTCAGAGTTATCCTCTTATGAAGGACCTATCACTCAAAATGAATACACCCTCAGCTTCCTCCGACCCAGTATAGCGTTTATTTTCCTTAGCAGGCATTATTTATAGTCCTAGAAGGCAATCAGTCACGGTCTTTTCGTTTGAAAAGCTAGTTCTAATGAAGGCAAACGCAAAACTACTTTAATATTGTTAGCTATTGTACAATTTGTACTTATTTGATATGTTGTTTTACTTCTTGTTGCTTTCTAATATAAATTTTACTCATATTGTGATTTTCCATTTATGAATCAAAGTGACATATTTTATCAGAAAACGTACTTTGGTGTACTTGCAAGTATTTCGTAAGTGTATCTACTTGTACTTTCGGATTCGAAATACAAGTACCCTAGTACTGATACTTTGTACTTAGATTTGAAATACTTGAATACTTGTACTTATTTGGTACTACTACAAGTATGTACTCAGTACTTTACAGGTCTGATTTTATACAACTTTTTTATTTTATTTTATATTATTTTATTTTACTTTATTTCATTATATTTTTTTTTTTTTTTTTTAACTATATATAAGTGTTTTTTGTTAATTTTTTTATATTATTTCTTTTTTGGTTCCCCCCATAAATTGAGAAAACAAAAATTCAGAAGCACATTTTTTCAGAAAACATTAGTCAGAACCTTTTTTCAGAAAGCCAAAACTTAAAATTCAAAACCCAGAAACAAAAATTCAGAAATCAAAATTCAGAAGGCAGGGCGGGATGGGGTTGTTAACTTTATTTTTATTTTATTTTTCTGTTTTATTATAGCTTTTAAATTTTATTTTATATTATTTTATTTTATTTTACTTTAATTTTTAATTTTTTTATTTTTAATATTTCATTATATTTTTTTTATTTTATATTATGTTATTTTATCCAACTGTGGAAAGGTCGCTACAATCATATTTTAATTTAATTTTATTTTATTTTCCTTTACTTTTACTTCATTTTATTTCATTTTTATACTCAGCGTGCGTTGCACACAGAGTATATTAACTTTGATTGGATAACGGTTGGTTGTACAGGTATAAAGGAATCGAGATATATATAGACTTTCTCATATATCAAAATCATCAGAGTTGAAAAAAAATTTGATTGAGCCATGTCCGTAAATATTGATATATCTTACCAAATTTGGTAAACGAGCTTATCTGGACCCAGAATAGATTGGTATTAAAAATGAGCGAAATCGGATGATAACCACGCCCACTTTTTATATACATAACATTTTGGAAAACACAAAAAACCTGATTATTTAGTAAATAATACACCCAGAATGTTGAAATTTGACGTGTGGACTGATATTGAGACTCTTGATAAAAATATTTTTAAATGGGCGTGGCACAGCCCACTTGTGATTAAATCAATTTTACAAATATTATTAATCATAAATCAAAAATCGTTAAACCTATCGTAACAAAATTCGGCAGAGAGATTGCTTTTACTATAAGGAATGCTTTGAAAAAAAAAATTAACGAAATCGGTTAAGGACCACGCCCACTTTTATATAAAAGATTTTTAAAAGGGTCGTGGACGAATAAAATAAGCAATATCTTTGCAAAAAAGAGCTTTATATCAATGGTATTTCATTTACCAAGTGGATTTATAACATTAAATAGGAAAAACTTAAAATTTTTAAAAGATGGGCGTGGCACCGCCCCTTTTATGACACAGCAATTTTCTATGTTTCGGGAGCCATAACTTGAAGAAAAATTAACGGATCGTAATAAAATTGGGTACACAGATTTTCCCTATTGCAGGAAATATTTCTAGAAAAAATGGACGAGATCGATTAAAGACCACGCCCACTTTTATATAAAAGATTTTTAAAAGGGTCGTAGACGAAAATATAAGCTATATCTTAGCGAAAAAGAGCTTTGTATCAATAGAATTTTACTTTTTAAATTTAATTATAGCATTAAATTGGAAAACACTAAAATTTTTGAAAATGGGTGTGGCGCCGCCCTTTTTATGACTAAGCAATTTTCTATGTTTCGGGAGCCATAACTCGAAGAAAAATTAACGGATCGTAATAAAATCGTGAACACATATTTTCCTTATAGCAGAAAATATTTCTAGTAAAAAAGGACGTGATCGGTTAAAGACCACGGCAACTTAGATATAAAACAAGTTTAAAAGGGTCGTAGACCAGAATAATATGCGATAACTTAGCAAAAAATAGTTATGAATCAATATATTTCACTTATCAAGTATTATTGTAAGAGGAAATGGGGAGAAATTTTTTTTTTTTTTAAATGGGCGGTGCCACGTGTTATGTAGAAAAGTAATTTATCTGAAATGAAGCTCACGCTGAGTATATAATGTTCGGTTACACCCGAACTTAGACACCTTTACTTGTTTTTTTTTTGTAATTTTATTTTATTATACATATATAATTTTTTTTTTGTTAATTTTTATTTTTTTTATACATTATTTTATTTTTGGTTCCCCCATAAATTTAAAAAACAAAAATTCAAAAACATTTTTTTTCTGAAAACATAAGTGAGAACCCGTTTTCAGAAAGCCATAACTTAGAAGTCAAAACTCAGAAACAAAAATTCAGAAATCAAAATTCAGAAGGGTGGTTGGCACCTTTACTTGTTTTATTTTTTTAATTTTATTTGATATTATTTTATTTGTTTTACTTTACATCATTTTAGTTTATTTTATTTTATTTACAATAACTGAGATAAAAATGATCCTATAGCCCAATTTACTTAATTAAATTCAGAGAACATCGTACACATATTTTTTGATATATTAAGTAAATTGATAAAACAAACAAAAAACGACTGACCATCCCACTGTGCAACGTCAACAGCGCCGCCTAAGACGCTGCCTTCCTTGCTTGTAGTTAGCAGTGTCGTTTGCTTCGCGTTGCGGTTTCGAATATAACGTTGGACTCAAAGAATTCTAGCGTCTGAAAAATCAGTTGGTCACTCTCATTTCGTGCGGTAAGAACGCTCTAAAAGGAAGGAAGCGCTTCAATTTTTTTTACAAAAAAAAATCATAACATTATTGTAAATATTGTGTGGCAGGAATACGAGTGTGCACGAGCATTACTCATACGCCTCTGTGTAGACGCGCTTATACATATCGACATATATATATGTAAAAGCATACCTAAAGATAGGCAACAATAAAAAAAACGCACATAAATTTTATATTTAAATGTTAACGTTCAAAAAATGAAGAAAATCAAATCTCAATTAAACGCACATTGTACTTGCTACCGGTCAATTGTTAAATAAAAAAAGTTTAAATTATTATAAAAAAATATTTCATTAAAAGTTCAAGTGTAAAATTGTAAATCATAGCATAAACTTACTTAGTAGCATTGGCAATCAGCAAAACATCATCATCATAAACCTAAAAATACAATTTGTCAATTTCTCGTCAATGAATAATAATATTTTACGTGCCTTTAAATCTGCGCATAAACCAATCATGTCCAAGTCATTCAGCTGTGATCATTCGGAACATTTTTTATGTTTTTGTTGTGCAGAGGCAGCTGCAGCAGACGCGGAACCATTGAGCCGCAAGGAAAAATACAAATCCTGGTAGGCATGATGAGGAGGCAGCGGGGCGGGTGTGAATGCAAATTGAATGATTTAAAATCGATTTTAATTTTTAATTTTGTGTTAGTAATTGCAGTGAAACATGAAAAAGTAAAAAAATTAAAATTTTTGCAAAAACATTACTTCTGAATGCACGGGTTGCTAAAAACAAAAATGGCACCGAAAGCTGAGTACGGCGCTTCGTTTGGGCTTTTATAAATAAAATAAAAATGTAAGGCGCAATAACCTCCGAAGAGATCTAAGGCCGAGCTTCTCTTCCAATTTGCATCGTGCTCCTCTTACTTTTCCCTACAAATTGGCCGGACGGGACCTACAAGTTTTATGCCGACTCCGAACGGCATCTGCAAGGCAGGTGAGTTTTCACTGAGAGCCTTTCATGGCACAAATACACCCGGAGCGCTTGCCAAACACTGCCGAGGGGCGACACCGCTTAGAAAAATTTTCTTCTAATTGAAAAAGCTTTTTTCTAAAATGTTGATGTTGCTTTGCCCGGGGTGTGAACCCAGGGCATACGGTGTGGTAGGCGGAGCACGCTACCATCACACCACGGTGACCGCAGGGCTTTTATCCTGATTATAAATCTGCTTGAAGTGAAATGCTAGTTGCTCCTATTCATTAAAAAACACAGTTCTTGGCCTTTTCGTCCACCTGTTACAGTATGTGGAGGCTTCTTATGTATTTACATATGTACCTCTTCAGGCTTTGTACTCCATATCATGAAGGATCACACCAGCTTGATGGCTAGTATCTCCCTTATTAAAGCGACGCATACGCAGAGAATGTGCACCGGCGTTTTATCTTCCAATTCACAAAAGCGACAGATTTGTTTATCGCATAGATTTACTTATTAGGTGATATCGTTAACAACAATGTCCCGTATAGCACCACGTGAGAGTTCGTAGGTGCTCCATGCTTAAATTAATGAGTTTAGCTTATAAACTTGTTGCTGGGAGTAAAAACAGTTTGGCCAGCTTTTGCCCTGGGCATTCAATCCAGTGTCGTTTAAACTGCTCTATTTCACAGTTACTTGTGGTTTCTCTAGTGTGTGCTCTTATCAGCCCACAAAAGGACTCTAGATCATAGAATGCTGCTAAAGTATCATGCTTGGCTAGCAAATGCGCCTGTTCACTACCTTCATATCCTTAATGCACGGGAGCCCATTTCAACAAAATCTTGCTTTTAGCTCTAAGATTATTTACCAATGCATTCATCCACTAGCTTAGAAGTAATTGTGTACGACTGCAACTGCGCTCTATAGTTCGGAAATATTTTGAAGTCTTTTTGCTACAAGTGCTGCTTCTTTCTCTATTAGAAGAGTGAAGAAAGGTATTCCCACTAAGGCATTTAGTGCATCAGCAGGGTAGGTTCTCATCGTACCCATTATGCCAATACAAACTAACTGATGCATTTATTATTGCTGTTCTTCGAGTGGTTTTGAGCCACCAAACTAAGGAAGCATAGGTGGTTATTGACTTCACAACAGCATTAAATGTCCAGTATCCCTTTTGGGAGATAATCCCTATGTTTTGCCATAGAGTCGGGAGCCGACGAAAAAGCTCTTATAGCTTTGTTCAAAGTAGCATCTAGATGCACATTCCCCGCGAGGATTCTGTCCAGTGTAACCCTTAGGTATTTTTCTTCCATTGACAAACGTATTTTGGTGCTACCCAGGGATGGTTCTGGCATAGATCGTTTCCTTTTTCAATTAAAGAGCACTAGGACAGTTTTGTTAGGATTGATAGACAAGCATTTGGTATCACACCACCTTTCTATGATGCGTAGGGCTTGTTGCATGCGATTGGATATTGTTTTTTCGTTGCTCGTACATCCCTGTGATACAGATTACTAAGTCAGCTGCATACCCTTGTGTGTCAAATGCATTGGAATTCAGTAATTGAAGAGGTCACCTATGACTAGGATCCACAAGAGACGAGAGAGTACACCCCCTTGAGGTATCCCCTATTGGCCACAATTGACTCAGTTCTCCCTCCTAGCTCAAGACTGATTTTTCTTCTCTTTAGCACGGAAATCACCCAGCGGATGTTTATTGGGCTTATATCCTTGCCAATCGTAGTTTGTTCGAAAACGTCATGTGTCGTGTTATCGAAAGCCCCTGCCTGAGATGTCAATAAAAGCGCAGATGGCTATGTATTTAGCCTTTCCGTGAGGCTATGCATAATCATATTTAATCTCTCAGGGTAATCTGCCAAACTAAGCTGCGCTTCCAGTTTTTGGTGTATTTTTTCTTTTGCCAACCCATCATTCGTTCTAGAACAGCGCTTTAAAAATCGCATTTTAAAAAAATACAATCAACATCATATCCGTAAAGTAAAAGTGTGATTCACATATTTTGTGCCCCTACACATACCCATTTACATATACGTATACATACATACATATGTATATGTATACTTTACTTATCGAACTTTTCGCCTACTTAAGTAATGCTCCTACACTACATATTTATTGTTTTGATATCATTTTGATTCCATTGAATTTATTTATTTCTTTTGATAAACCTACGAAGAACGTTTGATTATAATTTTTTTTCTAGAAGGTGAATAATATTGAGGTGAAAAGTATTTTTTTTTTTTGAGGTGGACGCTAAATATTTTATAGTTATAGTTTCCATAAGGAAACCAGCGCCAAAAAAATTTTAGCTATGCAAGAAAGTAGCTCGCCTTTGTTCAAAATATACTGTGCTGTTGGCGCTAAAGTTTCTTGGAAGTAACAAGTCTCTTGCTCTCATTCCGTCTTCCTGATTCGGCTAGTGTCTGGTTATACAATAGGCATTTTGCTTCTAGCTTATGTTGTTGGTCCCACCACACCAAGTGGTATCAGAATCATCTATTGTACGTTGGCGCTGAAACTCAGAAAATCTGGGTACTGGAACGATACTCAGAAAGCACATAGCAGTACTTTTAATTTACTTCCAGCGGAAACTTTTAATTCCGAAATAGATTAATATCTCCGCAAAATGCAGCTTGAGGACAGCGTTAACACTATCCTTCCAAGTAGAAATGATAAAAGAAGGGTATATGTCCAACTAATAACAAAATACAAATCTACACCGACTGCTGCAAGCTAGACACAGGTATGGGAGCTGAAATAAATTCAAATTCTCTAGAGATTTCTACGTAACTCGAAATGACACTATAAATATTCATTATTTAGGTTTCGCGTCATAGTGGAATCAAAGGAAATGACTAACACGTAAGGGCTCAGTAGACGGAAGTAGGCATATCCCTAGACGTAGCCAAGGGGTAAATTCGAAATTTGGACGTGAAAAAAGCTCAGCAAGAATGGAAGAGCATCACAAGCAGTTCGATATTAAGGAGTCTTCCGGTGAGATCTGCGGAAGCTTTTAGCGGTCTGCACTGGGTTTTAGGCACGTATACAGAAAGAAAGAATTAAAACGCAGTGGCTACGCTGGCTAGGCCATGTTATGGGAATGAAAGATAACACTCCGGCTAAGAAAGTATTTTTATCGGAACTCGGCCATGGAAACAGAGGAAGAGGGTCCGCTGGAAGGACCAGGTGGTAAGCGATTGGTGTGGCCAATTGGCGCCAGTTGGCAGAGCGAAGAAGCGGCTGCGCGACTTGTTGGACGGCCATAACTATTTAAACGCTTAAGCGGCAACAAAGTATATATATAGAAAAGATTGGCACTCCAGAATGACCACTGCAGAAGTGGTAAGGATGTAACTACTGAAGATACTTTCTATTCTATGTAGAACACGCTCTACATAGAACACGTCTATGATCCTTCGCAGGCCTCTTTTTTTGAAGATCTGGGTAAATTGTGGAAAAAGGGATTCCAAATATTCTTGATTTTATAAACAACTCGGGCTGGTTGAAGTACATAGCCGAGTTAACTATTTATTAGCCAATTGGGCGACCTGGATCACAGTCATTATACCTACCTACCATCCTAAAGGAAGCCGAATAAATTATCAATTGCAACATGTTTGGAGCAATAAAAAATTCGTGTTTGAGGCGTTGATTGTATGATTAGAATCTATCTGCCAAAAATTCGATGTAATTGTAGGTCAAAAAATCCAGCCAAGTACTTTTCATAGGTCGAATGTAAAATATCTAGACGACCATACTCAAGAATGTGATTCACGAACAATCCAGATGATTATGTGAGCGGAATGCTCTCCGATACTCCAATCTGTCGTTTTTGTGAGCTGGAGGATGCAACTCCGGTACACATTCTCTGCGAATGCGTCGCTATGGCAAGGCAAAGACTCTCCCATCTAGGTGGCGTGGCTCTTAATCCCTTCGTGATAGGGAGTAAAACGGTCGATGAGGTGCTTGATTAAATTAAAAGCATGTACATGGAGTAATAGGCGGCAAGGTCAAGCACAAAAAATCTAACCAAAGGCCACAGTAATACAAGGAAATGCAGTATTAAAAAACACGATATTTCCTGATTTCTCATTTGGAAAAATTTAGTTTTTTTTTTTTCATTACGAACGATAGCTCATTCATTGGTCTTTTGGAGGGTGAAATGGGTGTTTTCTATTACTCCGACGTTTCTAGCGTTGTCCTGGCCTTAAATTTACTTGCTTACATTTAAAAGATGTTGCTTCGCTTCCCTTTCTTCTTATCGCTCCCAATCTGCCTCTTCTTGGATCTCTTTCTCGTCACTCTCTTTTCTCTGTTCCACAAAGCTTCCGTCTTTTCCTTTTGCCTTTCTTCCCCTCTGCCACCTAGGCTGATCTTTCTTAAATTTTTTTTTTTCCATCGTAACTTTCCTCTTACTCGCCCTGTTTCTATTTCAATTCTTAATTGTAGTCCCTGGCCTATTCATCTCTATTTACCTATATCTACTCTTTTTATACTTCTATTCATATTTCTGTTTCCGTTCTCATTCCTTTTCATATTCCTATTCCATTTGCCCTTCCTTCCGCTGTGATTGACTTTAAACGATACAAAAATGCATGTGAAACTACTCTCCAAATAAAAACAAGTAAGGCCAATCAGTATCTCATCGTTTCTTCTTAAGACGTTTGAGCGGTTGATTGATCTGTACCTACGGGAAAGGATACCTCGGAGGTTACTGCCGGCTTCACAGCATGCGTACTGCAAGGGCAGATCGACGGAAACGGCTCTCCATTCGATTGTAAAACAAATAGAGGGGTACCTTGAACACAAAGAGTTTGCTCTATGTGCCTTTCTAGACACGAGGGGGCTTTTAACAATGTCTTACCGGTGGCAATCGAAAGAGCTCTGGTGGGTTTAGGAGTCGAGGCGGCTCTCGTTGAATTTATTAGCAAACTTCTATGCGGCAGAATTGTCGCAGCGGAGTGGGGAGGTGCCATAATTGAGAGGAAGGTGTGCAGGGGCACGCCACAGGGGGGTTCTCTGCTCTGGGTTGTGGTAGTCAACGAGCTTCTTGTGGAGCTAGAAGCCAATGGTTGTCGGGTGGTTGCCTATGCAGATGACCTCGCTATTCTATTCAGAGGCAAATTTCTGGGCACCCTGCGCGATGTTCTGCAGGGCTACCTGGATACTGTGGCGAGGTAGGCTGAATCATGTGGATTGGCGGTCAACCCGGGAAAAACGGAATTGGTTATTTTTATAAAGAGATATAAGATGACTGATTTCAGAACTCCCTCTATTGGAGGGGTACCGTTTGTACTATCTGATAGGGTTAAATATTTGGGTATTGTTTTGGACAAGAAACTGTCCTGGAGGCCCAATGTGGAAGATAGGCCCAGGGAGGCCGCTGCTGCAGAGTGGCTATCGGAAAGAGATGGGGACTCTCGCCAGGAGTAGTACACTGGCTTTATGAGATGGTGGTCAAACCGATTCTGCTATATGGGGTGCTGGTCTGGTGGAAAGCACTAGGCACGGCGAGCACCTCCAAAGTGTCAGTACAACGAACGGCGCTGATCGCTATCAGTGGCGCTCTCAGAAAAACACCTACTTAGGCACTGAACGTCGTGCTGAACATATATCCAGTTGATATTGCCGGAAAGGCGACCGCGGCCCGGTCGTTGGTCAGGCTTCGTGATATGGGCTATGGGCTTTCTGACTTCGGACACTCTGGCCTTCTTACCGGTTTCGACTTTATCCCAGACAGAACGGACTATTGTATGCTCATAACTGCTCCCTATACAACCATCACCCCAGTAATTTCTCCGAGAGAGGAGTGGGGAAGTGGGGAAGTGGAATTATCTGGGTCATGGGGCCGGTTAACTTGTTCACGGATGGGTCGAAGTTGGACGGAAAGGTTGGTGGGGGATCTTTTGTCAAGAGCTAAATGTAAACCGCAAGTTTAAGTTGGCTGATCACTGCAGTGTATTCCAAACGTGGATTGCTCCGCCATAGCTGGGCCTCGAGTCAGCTCAGCAAACGTTGGGCGGACACCTCGTCTTGCAGGGTAGCAAGCTCTTTCTGGCCGAAAGTGGATGGCAGGAGGTCTGCTGAAATAATATCAATGGCCATTGGGGCTTTGACGGGCACGGTCCCATGGGTATCCATGCGGTACGTCTCAATATACTGGAAACTCCATCCTGCTGCTGGTGTATGGAGGATGAGGTGGAATCACCAAATCACTTTATGCTTGATTGCCCAGCTTTTGCCAGAACTATTCGAAAGTACTTCGGTCGCAACTCACTTGGATATCCCGAGGATTTATCCAAAGTTGGGATCGGTATCATTCGGAGCTTTATCGTTGCTACCAAACGATTCTCTAAGTAGCTAAATCTATGTCACCGTTTTGTTGTATGTGTAATCACAACGGACCTTAGTGAGCTTTCCTTATCAGGGCAGCTACCACCTAACCTATTTATTGTCATAAATCCCCTTGGGAAATGAAATACCATTGATATAAAGCTCTTTTTTGCAACGATATAGCTTATTTTATTCGTCCACGACCCTTTTAAAAATCTTTTTTATAAAAGTGGGCGTGGTCCTTAACCGATTTCGTTCATTTTTCTTCAAAGCATTCCTTATAGTAAAGGCAACCTCTCTGTCGAATTTTGTTACGATAGGTTTAACGATTTTTGATTTATTATTAATAATATTTGTAAAATTGATTTTATCACAAGCGGGCGGTGCCACGCCCATTTTAAAAAATTTTTCAAAATTTTTATCAAGAGCCTCAATATCAGTCCACATGTCAAATTTCAACATTCTAGGTGTATTCTTTACTAAATTATCGGGTTTTTTGTGTGTTTCCAATATTTTATATATGTGACCCGGTCTATGAAAAGGTGGCTTATGACTCAAAAAAATTACTACTACTAAGAAACTGAAGAAATGCATTGTTTATCTGTAACAGCTGTTTCTCGCAAAATCTTTTTTGAGTTATAAGCCACCTTTTCATAGACCGGGTCACATATATAAAAAGTGGGCTTGATTATCATCCGATTTCGCTAATTTTCAATACTAATCTATTCTGGGTCCAGATAAGCTAGTGTACCATATTTGGTGAAGATATCTTAATATTTACTCAAGTTATCGTACTAACGGACGGACGGACGGACATGGCTCAATCAAATTTTTTTCGATACTTTTGATTTTGATATATGGAAGTCTATATCTATCTCGATTCCTTTATACCTGTACAACCAACCGTTATCCAATCAAAGTTAATATACTCTGTGTGCAAAGCACGCTGAGTATAAAAACTCGGGCTGGTTGAAGTACATAGCCGAGGTAACTATTAATTAGCATCTTGGGCGACGTGGGTCATAGTCATTATACCTACGTACCATCCTAATGGAAGCCAAATAAATTATCAATTTAAACAAGTTTGGAGCAATAAGAAATTCGTGTTTGATGCGTTGCTTGTATGATTAGAATCTATCTGCCAAAAATTCGATTAATTGTAGGTCATACAATATTTTCGTCAATCCAGCCAAGTACTTTTCATGGTTCGAATGTAAAATATCTAGACGACCATACTCAAGAATATGATTCACGAACAATCCAGATGCTTATGTGAGTGGAATGCCTATCCGATACACCAGTCTGTCACTTTTGTGAGCTGGAGGAAAAAACTCCGGTTCACATTCTCTGCGAATGCGTCGTTCTAGCAAGGCAGACACTCTCCCATCTAGGAAGCGTGGCTCTTAATCCCTTCGTGATATGGAGTAAAAAGTTTGACGATGTGCTTGAATACATTAAAATCATGTACATAGAGTAATAGGCGGCAATGTCAAGCACAAAAAATCTAACCAAAGGCCACAGTAATAGAAGGAAATGCAGTATTAAATAACACGATATTTCCTGATTTCTCATTTGGAAAAATTTCATTTTTCATTACGAACGATAACTCATTCATTGGTCTTTTGGAGGGTGAAATGGGTGTTTTCTATTACTCCGACGTTTCTAGCGTTGTCCTGGCCTTAAGTTTACTTGCTTACATTTAAAAGATGTTGTTCCGCTTATCTTTTTTCTTATCGCTCCCAATCTGCTTCTTTCTTGGATCTTTTTCTCGTCAGTCTCTTCTCCCTGTTCCTCACCGCTTCCGTATTTTCCTTTTACCTTTCTTCCCCCTCTTTTTATTTTTTTTCTTCCACCTAGTCTGATTTTTCTTCAAATTTCTATTCCTTTATCACTTCTACCTCTCCATCGTAACTTTCCTCTTACTCGCCCTGTTTCTATTTCAATTCTTAATTCTAGTCCCTGGCCTATTCATCTCTATTTGCCTATATCTATCTACTCTTTTTTATACTGCTATTCATATTTCTGTTCCCGTTCTCATTCCTTTTCGTATTCCTATTCCATTAGCCCTCCCTTCAGCTGTGATTGGCTTTAAACGATACAAAAATGCACGTGAAACTACTCTCCAAATAAAAAATAAACTCCATCCAATAAAATAAAGGTTTACTCAATCCATTGTAAATTTTCTCAGCTGAATGAAAACTTGGTTAGGAAATTTGTTTCTCATTTTAAGTATGTGTTTTTTCTGAGTGTATCTTAATAAGTATGTTTACCCATTCAAGGCGACGACCTTTAACCATATTATAGCTGCATATTATCGGACACGTGGAGTAAATATTTTGCTACGCTACTCCTACACATTATCACACAAAAAAAGGGATAGTATTTTAAGCACAAAAGGTTGATTGATAGATGAAGGAAGTGGCAGAACATCGGAAATGGGAATTGGTATATACATTTATGTGTGTGTGTGTGTGTTTTGGAGGTTAAAAGTTATTTCTTGCCAACAATTCAACTAGCGAAATGCATACAATTTTTACAAGAGCATTTCTTTACCCTGAGGGAAAACTCAATCTATCATCGAGCCAAAATATTGCAATTAAACACATTTTTTTAAAAATAATTACAATATCTACATACGAGCCGTACCCGTGCGCATCTTGCGCAACCAATCTAAAAGTATCTTATCAAATATCAACAGAAATAAGCTGTTCTATCAATCAATTAAAACGTTCAGCTTGCGCTGCTATCTGGCGTATGGTAGCACCTATCGGTAATGCAGTGCAAATATTCACAATAGTGCCATAGTGCAAATAGATTTCTTTGTTTGCTCACAATCGTTTATTTTCAACAAATTATTTTAGTAGAGTATAGCTAAACAAAAGCACTACGACCAAACTTGCCCAAAGCTCGCTAATAGCCCGAATCTCCAGCCTTACAACCAAAACTTTATTTATAGATTTGGATTCCAAATAAGAGCGAAAAAAGGACCCGTACATAAAAACAGCAATTAGAAGTAATATATATGATATTTGGATTTTTACTAATATTTGTTTTTTGATGGGTACTCACTCATCTTTGCTTACTGCAGGCCTGTATCCAGCGACCTATGCAAAAGTCTTCTACTTCTAGTGTAGCTTTACATTTCCTCGAAAATTCTTAACTTTTATAGTTTGCCTTTTCTCACAGACTCTTTTTGGCAAAGTCTTTTCATTTGTCTTCTAATTTTCCATTCTTTTTATTTGGTTCGAGTTAGGTTTAAATAAAATTTCTGATTAGTTTGACTTACGGACACTCACTGAATATTTTTATACCTTTCATGAACATGAAATGGTATATTAACTTTGGTCCGATGTTTGTAACGTTGAGAAATATCGAAGATAGACTCACCATTAAGTATGCCGAATTGATCAGGGCGACGAACTGAGTTGATATAGCCATATCCGTCCGTTGTCTGTCCGCCCGTCCGTCTGTCTGTTTGAACGCAAACTAGTCCCTCAATTTATTTTATTTATTTATTTTTATTTTTTATATCATAGAAGATATCCTGAAAAAATCACTTTGATCGGAGCTATATATAGTTATATCCCATACAACCGATCGTTCAGATAGAAAAATTTTTGGCCATTTCTCCCTTAATTTCCAATATAAAAACGTTAATTTTGGTGATATTTATTCTAATATATCATAGAAGATTTCCTGAAAAAATCACTTTGATCGGAGCAATATGTATATAGTATATACCTATCCCATACAACCGATCGTTCAGATAGAAAGAATTTGGCCATTTCTCCCTTAGTTTCCTATATAAAAACGTGAAACTTTGTGATATATATTCTAATTTATCATAGAAGATTTCCTGTAAAAATCATTTCGATCGGGGCTATATATACATCCCTATTCTGCATTTCGTTTACGATCCCGTTCTACGCTCCGCTTTAATCGAAGTTGGGTATTCTGCATTACGGCGGAATCGTAACGAGATGAGGAAGAGCAAATGATTTTTCGAAATCAGCTGTTTGTATGGAATGTGTGAACATTGGAACAAAATAAATTAAAGAAAATTTGTAAAAAAAACACTGAAAAACGTTTATATTTTATTATCCACGCCATTTTTTACAACAAAAAGCAATAGAATATATTGCCGCAGTGTTATATTTTTTTGAGTGAAGTGCTTTCATAATTGTAAGTGTGTTTTTGTCGTTCTTTTGGCCAATTGCCTGCCGTGGCCACCAAGTTTTCCTAAAACGGATTCCTGCACGAATATTGTTGACATTTTCTGAATTTTATGGATCCTAATTTCATTGCACTGGCCTAAAATACTTTATAAAGATTTATTTATTCTTTCCGCAAGGATTGTTTACGTTTTCGCTTCACCTTCCTCTACTCCGGCGGCTTGCTTTGACATATAACTGGACCCAACGAAGAGACACAAATTATAGCTGTCTATTATAATGGAATCAAAGCCGCGGCATTATTTGTGGCTTTGGAAAGCAACGCATACGAAAATGGCCAGACGAGAATGGAAAGACAAATATTGCGAGATTTGTGTAATCCATTTGAGATGAGAAATTGAACTTAAAAGTGGTAAAGTTTAATGACTTATTTTCTTATTTAGGTTCAAAAAAACTTCCGATTTAATAAGGATGCTTTCAAGTATGTGTTAGATACTTTTGCGGGGCAAATACGTCCAAGGACTTCGACATCGACATGTTGATTTTGACCTGTAAACATATAAAAAACAATCATCATCAAGCCTTCTACGTTTCTTAACAAGTTTTACTTACATTTTTGTTAAAACTCTGTTATAAATTAATGAAAAAAATAAAAAGAAAATATTTTTCCGCCAACTGATTTGCAACTTAGAAAAACGGAACTACGATCGAAATGCAGAATACACAAAATCGAACGATTCGAAGTTGGATCGAAAGAGATTGGAACACAGAATACCAAAATTGCCAAATCGAAAAAATTCCAATCCAAGTCGAAATGCATAATAGAGCTGATAATATACATATATCCCATACAACCGATCGTTCAGATAAGGGGGTTTTTTGCCATTTTTTATTTTATATTTATCTTAAAAATCGTTTAGGTATGTACATCTGTTCACTATATATTTCTTATCTTATACATCCGATTATTTGGAGATTACGAACGGGATAAGATTATTGTTCAGCCCCATTCATGAATGGTCTGAAGTCTTCGGCATAGCCGAAGACAGTCCCGTCCTTACTTGTTTATTTATTTATTTAAGTTTTGTCTTTGAATTTATAGATTCTTACAGACTATATTATGCAAATTTTTACATTACCTTAATGCTAAGAAAAATAAGATCTTAAATGGTTAATTAAGGCAGCGCAAAGAAAAGTGTAGTCAGCATCTGAGAAGTTAAAAAACATATTCAGTTCAGCGCAAGCCCTAAGATAGGAGCATTTACGCCATAAATAGTTTTAGAAAACCCAATTTTTAAGAATTCAAACTGACGGAGGTTTCTGCATGGTACATAAAACTTAATTTTATCAAGAAGTGATGGACAATCAACGGTCCCTGTAATTATGCCAATGACAAATGAGCAAGATAGAAGGGATCGTCTATTTGCAAGCGTGTTTAATTCAATAAAAAGGCGTTGAAATTCATATGAAGGCATTCGTTGAGAAAAGTTTAAAGATCGAAGAATAAATCGTTAAACAACTTTCTGAACACTCTCAAGCCGATTAGAGTGGCCAAAAATCTTTCTGTATCCTTCTAGAAATTTCTTTACCTTTTCCTTATCCTCATACTCCTTTCTATAGTACAAGTTTGGTTTACGTACACTCACTGTCTCTTTTTAGAAAAGCCATTATCTTTCTCTTTTTCTAATATACCTCTTTTGTACTAGTTTCATTTACATATACTTACTGAATTCTCTAGAAAAGTCTTTCATCTTCCAATTTTCTTTTTTCGTTTTCTCAGTTTGGTTTACGTACACTCGCTGTCTTATTCCCGAAAACTCCATACTTTTTTCTTCTCCAAATTCTCCTTTTTTGTTCTAGTTTGGTTTACTTAGGCGCGGGTTTTCAGCACAAGTTCAACTCAGTTTGTCAGTTAAACTACGCTTAAACTTACTCTGCAGTTTTTCAGTATACTTTAAGTTTAAGCTGCGCTTAAGCGGCCGATCTGGCAGAGTTAAACTCTAGTTAACCTATCAGTTATTTGCGTTCGTTCGAAATGGCGTCGAAATTACCCAACAAACATTTGCGCTTGAATACCTTTAGAGCTCATGTTTATAATTAGGCATACTTCTAAAATCTCAAGGGTTGTTTCGAAACAGTGGCTCGAGAATCATAGCGTACACAGCAAAAGAGGGAATTTTTTATAAAGCAAAAAATGCTATTACTTAAGTTGAAAAAATTTAATTCCCAACTTGTGGTCCTCTAACTGGACTCACATGTAAGGTTTCATACTACAGTATTTTCACGAAAATAAAATAAAATATATATAATTTATTTTTGATTAATTATGCTTCATTACTGCTATCAACCAGGTGTTTATTTCTCACAATAAACAGCTGCTGGCTTTAGTGGTACCACCTTGGAGATTTTTTTCATTTCCACCTCAGCTCGATATGGAATGTAGGATATCAACTGGAGAAATGTGTTGAATATAAATTTGAGAACTGTACATTTCTCAAAATCTCTCGAAAGTTGGGTAATAATTGGAAAATATTAATGACGTTAGAGATCAACTCGAAAACTCTTAATTTTACAAAATTGCTCAAAGGTTTGTAGTGATTGGAGAATGAAGTTGGATATCAACTCGAGAACTATCTGGTTTAAGAATAATTAATGTTGGATATCACTTCCGGAACTAGATATATATTTCGCTGGATTTTTTTTTTGCATGTTTGTTGGGTAAACAAAATCCAGCTGTTGCCGTATCTACAAATTATCTAGATAATAAAAAAACCAATGTTGCCGCACAAAAAAGCGTACCCCAAAGGCGGCCTTAAACTGTGACTGAAAAACTGCTCAGTAGTTTAACTGGAGTTTAAATTTGACTAGAGTCTAAGCAAACGTAGTTTAAGCTTATCTTAACCAACTACTGAAAAGCCGGGCCTAATACTCGCTTCTACTTTCTCAAAGTTTAGCTTTTCACTCTCCTTATTTTTCTTATTTTGTTTGGGTGTGGATTACGTACACTCACTGGTTTTTAAATTGTTGTTATGCTAAATTAATAAAATTTCTAAAGTTCTCGCAGTACATTCATTTTAGGGAAACTCATTTCAAGCTCGTAAAATTTTACGTATTTCTTTTTATTTATAAGCTATCCTTGTTTACGAGGCAATTCAGTTTGAGTGAGTCGCCGCCCTCTTATTATCCTATCACAAATTTATGTATATGTCTTAATTTTCTAGTGTTAGGGTTTTTATTGAGACTCTTGTCTACGTGCATAGTATACATATAAGTATGTGTGTATGTACATAACTGAGAATGGGAATGCAGTTGGTAATGAGACGGATGCGGTTAACCGTTCTATTCCGTTCTTCATTTCCACACAACATATTTTCTTTACGACTTCCTTCTTTTCTTCCGTTTAATTGTGTGTACACAAAATAATGATTGAACGAATGAGTAAGCAAGTGGTTGTAATGCTTATGCGTACAATTGGCTATATTTACGCTAGCGCACAGAAAAATAGCAGTGACAATTTGTACAAAATTTCTTCAGCAAAATTCTTCTGTTTTTTATTTCCGATATCTAAAGAAAATACTTCAATCTCAAAATGTTTTTAAATGAAAATATTCGAGAAAATTTTACGATAGCTTCAAACGAATTTTTTGGAGTATGCAGTTTTGCATTCCAATCAAACTAGGCTAACAAAGTACAATTTGTAAGTCTCTGAAAATTCGCATTAATTTTTGCCATGTGTGAACTCTTTTTCAATTTGAAAGAAAAAAATGTCGTAAATGTCCAAATTAAAACATCTAAAAAAGACGTCAATAACATCAACTGCGCTTAATGACGGCATTATCAGCTAGTGGACGATTCAGTGTAGATGAATGAATTAATGTTAAGTGTTGTTTATTTATGTTCAGTAATGTCTATATGTTTTAATAAAGTTATTTAACATTGAAAGTAAGTGGAAAGTCTGTTAAAGAGTTGTGTAAAGTTTTCACTGTTAAATATGTTAATGTTTGTTTTGTTTTATGTTTATATTTTTATGTTAAAATATACAGCCTCCCTGAGGAAGATGGAAAATACCCATCGAAACGCGTAGGAGAAAAAGAAAAACTTGTGTTTTGTCTTGAAATTATCGGCCGAAAAGCTCCAATAACCACAAAATTAAAACATCTAAGTTTTCGTAAAACTTTCGAATGTTTTCGAAAACGTGTTTGGGATTTGTTTACACAGTTTGAGTTGCAAAATTGAAATATGTTTTTTCTTAATATACCGAAAATAAAAAAAGAAATTAATTAATTAAAGTTGAAAAAAAATTACCGTTGCTGTTTTTCTGTTCGCTGCTATAGATACATTGCCAACGAAGTTGTGATTTTGAAACGGTTTAATTTTTATGAAATCATATCAGGTGCCTCTTTTGTTGCATCAAAAACTTTAATTTAATTTTTAAGGTGTGCATTGCCCACTTTTAGAAAATTTTCGGCCCTCGATCCGACCGTTGTACCAAATATGGATCCGGAGATAGTTCCGGTGTAATCTTGACCTGAAATAACATGGAGACAATACCGAAGCAAAATTTGTCGGGAAATACTCCCAATAACAATTCGCAAATTATACCGAAACAGTCTCGAAATGATCAGAGAATAACCCTGAAATGTCACCAAAATAATTCTTGATAACAAAATGAACCTGTAAACAAAGCCGAGAGATAATTCGAAAAATAATCCCGAAATTATTCGGGGATAGGCCCGATACAGAAATGGTTCTCATTCAATACCGAAACGGCTCCCAAGCGATAAGGAAATGATGCCCGAAGAGTGCTGAATTGATCGCAAAACTTTCCTCAAATAGCCAGAGATAATCCTAAATTTATCACGAAAACAATATCTAAATGATACCGAATATAATCCCGAAATGATAGAAATTATCCCAAAAAGGTCGCCGATTATACCGAAAAACACAAGGCTAGTAAAATCAACAAATCAGGTTTGTTGTTCTTGAATTAAAAGATATTCGCATTTTGTTCAATTCAACCGAGTTTTTTGTCACGAAAATAAATTTGTTTCGTTATTTCGACAGAAAAAAATTGTTGGTCTCAATGCTCTGTAAAAATGATAGATTCTCAATCAATCTAATCGATTTTACTGTTAAAAGAAGTGATTTCGTTGGTCATTTCCACAGCGAACAACTTTCAGTGTTATACAAATGCATCAGCTAATATTAAAGAGAAACTCATGGTGCTCACTGATTTGTTCTTATGACTATGCCACAGAAATATCTGTCATATAAACAGCCACTGTAATTCTTATGTTCATGAAAATCAGTTATTTTACAGTTTTAATTTTTTTAGGGTCACATTAATCACCCCTATTCTGCATTTCGACTTGGATTGGAATTTTTTCTATTTAGCAAATTTGGTATTCTGTGTTCCAATCTCTTTCGATCCAACTTCGAATCGTTCGATTTTGCGTATTCTGCATTTCGATCGTAGTTCCATTTTTCTAAGTTGCAAATTAGTTGGCGGAAAAATATTTTCTTTTTATTTTTTTATTAATTTATAACATAATTTTAACAAAAAATTAAGTAAAACTTTTTAAGAAACGTAGAAGGCTTGATGATGATTATATTTTATATGTTTCCAGGTCAAAATCAACATGTCGATGTCGAAGTCTTTGGACGTATTTGCCCCGCAAAAGTATCTAACACATACTTCAAAGCATCCTTATTAAATCGGAAGTTTTTTTGAACCTAAATAAGAAAATAAGCCATTAAACTTTACCACTTTTAAGTTCAATTTCTCATCTCAAATGGATTACACAAATCTCGCAATATTTGTCTTTCCATTCCCTCCTGGCCATTTTCGTATGTGTTGCTTTCCAACTCCACAAATAATGCCGCGGCTATTGATTCCATTATAATAGACAGCAATAATTTGTGTCTGTTCGTTGGGTCCAGTTATATGTCAAAGCAAGCTGCCGGAGTAGAGGAAGGTGAAGCGAAATCGTAAACAATCCTTGCGGAAAGAATAAATAAATGAATTATCTTTATAAAGTATTTTAGGCCAGTGCAATGAAATTAGGATCCATAAAATTCAGAAAATGTCAACTATATTCGTACAGGAATCCGTTTTAGCAAAACTTGGTGGCCACGGCAGGCAATTGGCCAAAAGAACTACAAAAACACACTTACAATTATGAAAGCACTTCACTCAAAAAAATTTAACACTGCGGCAATATATTCTATTGCTTTTTGTTGTACAAAATGGCGTGGATAATAAAATATAAACGTTTTTCAGTGTTTTTTACAAATTTTCTTTAATTTATTTTGTTCCAATGTTCACACATTCCGTACAAACAGCTGATTTCGAAAAATAATTTGCTCTTCCTCTTCTAGTTACGATTCCGCCGTAATGCAGAATACCCAACTTCGATTAAAGCGGAGCGTAGAACGGGAACGTAATCGAAATGCGGAATAGGGGTGAATAATTGTTAGGTTATAGTGCAAAGCTAAGCGGCTTGATGCATGATGAAGTATTCCTGAATTGACCAAGACAACAAATGAAATGATTCACGAATACGCCCAAAGAGATATCGAAATGGGGATCCCGAAAAAGTTTATAAATAGTACCGATTTTATTTTGATAATAACATATTTTTCATACATATGAAAGTCTACATTCAAGTTTTTTCCTTGTATTTACCTTTACAGGCCCAAATGGTTTCCACTACGCAAACACTCGCAGAACAAGAACGAGAAGACGCCAACAGATAAAATACTTACAAAGAAATCCTCCGAGAAGAGTTTAAGAGTAAGTATCAACTTAAATTTATGTTAATTGAGTTTCGTTGTGTTTTTTATGATACTTATGTATGAGAACTTACGTTCACTCGAAAAGTTTGTATCAACTTTATTTCGATGCTTATGACGCCCCGATTTCCGGCGTGCAAATGCGATTCGTTATCATAGTCTCATTGGTCGCATGTGCACATCTCTAAATGTATGTCTCCGGAATATCCTCCAAACTGGCTGGAGACGATCAATGGACCATCAGAATTGTTTATGCCACTTGGAAACAATTCACATCCAGAGAGTATTTAACGTAACCTTGCTACGCCCAAGTCCCGGAAAAAGCAACATCAAAATTTTTAGAAAACAGTTTTTTCAATAACGAAATAATGTCTGACCACCGTTATCCCTCGGCAGTGGTTTGGCAAACACTCCGATTGTATTTCTGGCCTGAATAGCTTCTCAGCGAGTACGGAGTCGGTAAAAAACACATAAGCCCCGTCCTCCTCGCCAATTTGTAGGAAAAATTAAAAAGTAGCACGAGGCAAATTGGAAACCAAGCTCTACCTAAATCTCTTCTGAGGTATATCGCGCCTTGTGTTTTTTTATTTTCTCATTTGTTGTCCTCAGGCTTTTGCGGTACTGCTCCAACATTTTTTGTTAACAGCCCTGATGATGTTTTTATTTGTGTTAAACATGCATCTGGGGCAAACCTTCCCCCAATCGGCTGTACTTAGCTTTGTAGAAAGTTCACTTCTGATTGGGCTATGTCGTCCTAGCTTTGCATTCTACTAAAAAATCTCAGTGTTTAAGCGACTTAAACTATGGGTTTTTTTCTTTCGTTTGTTTCATAAGCGCTGAAATTCTCATCCGGCTTATGAAATATTCTAAAGACATAGTTTTAGTTTTTAATTTAAAATGGAGGTTCTTTGAGTAGAAGATGGGGTGCCAATACCTCAGAGCCCAGTGCTCGCCTCCACATCACATTTTTAAAGGGGTCTTCAAATAGAAGATGAGGTGGCTCATTAGAGCGAAACCTCAGAGTTCCCCATGCTCGCCCCAAATTAAATAAATAAAGGTGTACCGATGCTTTGCATCGTCCCGTGTTTTAAATACACCATAAATAAAATTAAAAATAACAAACTTAATAAATTGAATACATTAAAATAAAGATAAATTAAATAAATAAAGGTGTACCGATGCTTTGCATCGTCCCGTGTTTTAAATACACCATAAATAACATTATAATTAACTAACTTAATAAAATACAGTCCATTAAAATAATAATTTATAAAATTATAAATTTAAAAAATGCTTGGTTGCAATGGGCTTTGAACCCGCAACCCCAAACGTTTGAGTCGGGTACGTCATCCACTGTGCCACGACTCATACGCCTACAAGCACATCAAATTACTCCCTTATAACTCACATTAAACTGCTCGCCCTTAACTGCCCACGCTTAGCTACTCAGAGAGGGCTCTCTGTTTGAACATAAGACTCTAAAGCTTTAAAAACATATTGTAACGAATTTTGGATAAATCCTGGATATTATGCACCTTCTGCTAACGTTCGAATAGCTGAACTGTTGAATAAATCACTCACAATATTCAGTATTGTAAACTGGTCTTTATTTGGATTACTTTGAGGTTAGTGCTTCACAATTGTACTTCACAACCAATAGCGTGTTTAAATCAAAACTGATGCGTTATTACTCAGCTTGCGCTGCTTTTATAATCTTTATTGTCTCGTCCGCATATTTCTCCAAAGGTCTAGACGTTTCACCTACTAGAACTCTTGTAGCTCATGCTTTCTTGCCAGCTATATACGTGTATGTTTGTAGTTTATAGCCATATGCGTGTGTATGTGTGAGTAACTACTTCGGGTGATGATTACATGTGTGTATGTGAGAGATATCTCTTCGTCGCCTACTACATAAGTGTTGCTAGCTTTAATGTGGACATGCATATAAGAGTGGATGCCTCATGTTTTTGTTGTTGCGTGATTATTTACTAGCAGCCTAGTGATGTCAACATTCGCCACAATATGATACAATTTTTATAAGGCTATTAAGAATTTTACAATATTTAAAATGAACGAAGTATGCAGGAATGAAAAACTAAGTGTTTTTGAATAAAAGGGGTAATTGTTATTTATGACAAATTTTTCCTCTTTATTTAAACCTACATATTTTTTTTCATTCCCTTATATTTCGTTTAGTTTTAATATTCTAAAATTCTTAACTGCCTTATCGAAAAATTTAGATATGTTTTTAAGCTTTCATTGACTGCATTTTTTCAAATTAAATTAAATCTGTAATTTGTTTCTTGGGCGGCCGTCGTGGTGTGGTGATGGCGTGTTCCGGCTATCATACCGAAGATCCTGGGTTCAAGTCCCAGGCAAAAAAATAATTGAAAATATAGAAACAAGTTTTTCAATTAGAAAAAAAAATTAATCAAGATCGTCCCTTGGCAGCGATATATGGCAAACGGTTCGAGTATTATTCTGCCATGAAAAGATTGTCAGTGAAAATTAATCTGCTTTGCAGATGGCTCTCGGAGACGGCGTAAAACATGTAGGCCCCGTACCACCCCGCCAAATTTTAGCAAAAATTAAAAGGAGCACGAAGCAAATCAGAAAAGAAGCTCGACCTTATTCTCTACGGAAGCATATCGCGCCTTGAAATTTTTTATTTATCATTTATTTCTTGTTTTTCCAAATCCTTCAAAATACTGCGTTATCGTAAATTATAATAATAATAATTCCTTTTTGTTTTTCTTTTCTCCAACTCAATTAGCTCTTAATATTTCTAATTCAATGTATTGCTATTTCTATAATTTCTAGTTAACACAAAAACAAACGGAACAGGATGACAAGAGTCTCTCCACATCAGTAACCACAGCTGGTAGTCGTAGCCATTATGGCACATCGGCGGCGACGGCTGCCGCATCTCAAGCCAATGCTGCACAACAAGCCGAATATGAGGCTGAAGAAGAAGCTGGCCTCGAACTACCACCGCCTATGAAACCATTACAAGAGCCACATTTGATGGCAAATGGACCACCAACATTTGCAAAGGATCACAAAAAGAATTCCGAAAACATGGTAAGTCAACAAAACTTTTGATTAATAATAAAATAAAACAAATAATATACTATTGGCTCATAAAGCGATTTACGAAATTAATTACAATTGACTTTGGGATGGTATTTTGCCATTTTTTCACACAAGTTGTTGTGTGTCCTCAAACTTTGGTCCTTCGAAGTAGCCACCTCACATAATTAGAAGTGTAGGTTAGGTTAGATTGAACTGGGCGGTCAATAAAAACCTCATAAAGGCTGAGTGTTCACAGTTTTACCAGAATTTGTTTGACGAAAAAACGGGAAAACCCCAATTATGCACCAGGACTTATGTTTTAGAATAACTCCATCCTCTTGGCGAATACGAGAAATTTTCTAGGACCTAGCTTAATTGTTGCCTCGAGACGTGACAACTCGGCCGCCTCTATTAACAGGAGCCTTTATCTCGCGAGTGCAGGACACGAACACAGAACGTGCTTAACCGCTTCTTCCTGCACCTCGCACTTCGTACATCTGCTGTTACTGATGAGTCCTAACTTATAAGTATGTGAAGCCAGAAGGCAGTGTCCTGTTAGTATGCACATCGTGAGCCTCAAGTCTTTTTCTTTTAGAGATGTAAGCAACGGTGTGAATCTAACGTCATATGATTTGCACATGATATTTGAAATGTTGCAGCCCCGCTCTTCTGTCTACGTATATCCTGCTTGATGGATCATATGCAACTGCTGTCTCCTTTGATTTCTCCCAAACGAATTGGGACGTCGATCCATCGAAGGCGGAGGGTGCAGCCGCACACTCATGCCTTTATGATCGGGATCCTAGTATATATGTATGGTCCGGTCTGAGCGAAGTCTCACCAACGCCTCTTTGCATTCCAGTACACTTCTTGATGAAGTACAGTGTGAGATCTATATTGACGCGACTGCTCCTTAAGCAAGCTTCCTCCAGAAATTCTGCTACTTTTTTCACGGCTGCAAATGCCGCTTGAAAGACATTGCAGTGATCTGACAACCTGTAGAACATACTTTTTTCTGGATCGACATAGTAGAGAGCATTGGTATGCACATGTATAGTATGTTCTGCCATTTCAACAGCCTTACGCCAACCCGGCTATATTGTGGCCCCAGAATCTCTTTCGAAGCTCAGACGAGAAACTATGTAGTCCATTCGCCCTATATTAATTGGCGTTATATTGCTGAAGCCATACGTCCAGCACTCAAGCTGCCCCGAGGCCTTAAGTGTAGTTGCAGTTGCTAGCGCTATATTTTTGGCCATTAGGTGTACAGGTGGGATGTGCAGAGTGATATGCAATGCTGCTGTCACGCAAGAGTTGTCTAAATACTTATGGCTTGCGTCTCTGTTATCTTATGTGGAATCACAACGAACCTTCATGTTTTCCAATTGAGCTTTCGCTGCCGGGGTAGCTACCACTCAGTCTAACCTAACAAAATGATAAACTAGAAAGATATTTTACAAAATTTGTTGATGCTCTCCGCCCTAACATCATCAAATCGATAACACGCCACAAATTGTGAACACTCCTTTTACATATCGATAGCTTTTTGACAACAAATCTGTAACTGTTTCATAAAATGTGGATAACTTTTCGATGATAACTTTTAACCTTTTCGATTACAAAACGTTAACTCCTCGATAAAATATTGTAAGATTGCTTTCGTCGAGGCTGAGGGTAGCACTCAGTCCATCGAGAGTCGAGAAACCAACCGCTAGCTAATGGAAGGGGTGATATACAGGCTCTGGCTGCCAGTGGAATCCTTGGACAGCCGGCGAAATCGGTGAACAGTGTAACGGGTTTACTGGTGTAATCGGGGAACTGTTATCGGATTTCGGCGAACGGTGTATCGTTTGATGATGACGTGGTTTGCAGCGGACTGTTATGTTATCGATAAGAAGTGGGGGGGTTACGATGGTTGAACAAGCGATTGGTGGCGGCGATGACAAATCGTTGGATTGATTTCCAAGTACCCGGTGGTTTGTGGAATCGATTGTAGGCGAGTAGTAGATGACGATGTTGGTGAGTAGGATTGGTGAATCGGTGATGATGAATCGGTGGATCGATTTCAAAGCAACCGGTTATTAATGGAATGGATACCCAACGAATCGTAAATTACGATGGGTTGGTGGATGCCGGTGGATTGCTGAATTGGCGATGCGCAGGCGATCAGTCACTTGGTCGATTTCCAAGAAACCGGTATTAAACAGAGAGTATAAACAAATGAAAGAACCGTAATTGTAAACAAAAAACTTTCAAAACAACAAAGTAATAGACGGAGAATACATAAATGCGTGGTCATCTCAGCATTACAATTACATTCAAAACGAAGACGAAGCCTTTATATTTGTGTGGGTGGGTAAAAAATGTGTCACGAATGTTTGTTGTTCCTGATTAGGTTGCGGTAGACATGTGAACAATTCGCGATGTCCGTTTTAAAATTCATCCTCTTATGATTAGGGGTGTCCACTATGTGTAGCATTTCTAACATGAAACGTTTATTATAATTTCTCTCCTTTTCTAAAATAGCGACATTGTCAAAGTCCGGGTAATGTCCTGTATCTTGGCAGTGCGAAGTTAAAGCTGTTTTGTTGTCCGCAAAATTGTTCCTTAATTTTATGTTAGATTTGAAAAAAAATTCAAAGGCCAAGTGTTTTAAAATAAAATATTTTTTTATTAGAAAGGTCTATTTAATATATATAACATATGCAAAAACTAAAATGTCTTTTTTTCTTTTTTTTTTTTTTTAAGTTTTCAGTAAATTCATCTCTATATTTTGATATAGTACTTTTGAGCTGTGGTAACTACAGAATGGATGAACCGATTTCAAAGATCTTGGTACCATTAGAAAGGTATTCAAATAGGCTTTCGAAAACGTATACTGTAAGAATTTTTATTTCGCTGAAAAACCATTTTTTTTTGTTTTTTTTGAAACTAAGCTTGGAAAAAATTATAAAGATCAAGCAAAAAAAATTTCGATAGCCGATTAGAATACCTTTCCAATGGTACCAAGATCTTGGAAATGGGTTGAGCCATTCCGTAGTTATCACAGCTCAAAAGTACCTATTACCGTCTTTTTCACACATTTTTCACAACTTTGACACCTTGCCACGCCCACAATTTTTCAAAAATGCAATTTTTAAAAACGAGGTGGTGTTTTTGTAGAAAAAGTGTACCTCTATGCAAAATTTCATCAAAATCTGAGGGGCTGGTTCAACATGTGCCTTTTTATACTCAGTTGAGCAGAACTCACAGAGTATATTAACTTTGATTGGATAACGGTTGGTTGTACAGGTATAAAGGAATCGAGATAGATATAGACTTCCATATATGAAAATCATCAGTATCGAAAAAAAATTCGATTGAGCCATGTCCGTCCGTCCGTCCGTCTGTCCGTTAACACGATAACTTGAGTAAATTTTGAGGTATCTTGATGAAATTTGGTATGTAGGTTCCTGGGCACTCATCTCAGATCGCTATTTAAAATGAACGATATCGGACAGTAAGCACGACCACTTTTTCGATATCGAAAATTTTGAAAAATCGAAAAAGTGCGATAATTCATTACCAAATATGGATTAAGCGATGAAACTTGGTAGGTGAGTTGAACTTATGACGCAGAATAGAAAACTAGTAAAATTTTGGACAATGGGCGTGGCACCGCCCACTTTTAAAAGAAGGTAATTTAGAAGTTTTGCAAGCTGTAATTTGGAAGTCGTTGAAGATATCATGATGAAATTTGGCAGGAACGTTACTCTTATTACTACATATATGTCTGCTTAATAAAAATTAGCAAAATCGGAGAACGACCACGCTCACTTTTTAAAAAAAAAATTTTTTAAATTCAAATTTTAAAAGAAAAGCTAATATCTTTACAGTATATAAGTAAATTATGTCAACATTCAACTCCAGTACTGATATGGTGCAACAAAATACAAAAATAAAAGAAAATTTCAAAATGGGCGTGGCTCCGCCCTTTTTCATTTATTTTGTCTAGGATACTTTTAATGCCATAAGTCGAACAAAAATTTACCAATCCTTGTGAAATTTGGTAGAGGCTTAGATTCTAGGACGATAACTATTTTCTGTGAAAAAGGGCGAAATCGGTTGAAGCCACTCCTAGTTTTTATACACAGTCGACCGTCTGTCCTTCCGCTCGGCCGTTAACACGATAACTTGAGCAAAAATCGATATATCTTTACTAAACTCAGTTCACGTACTTATCTGAACTCACTTTGTATTGATGTAAAAAATGGCCGAAATCCGACTATGACCACGCCCACTTTTTCGATATCGAAAATTGCGAAAAATGAAAAAAATGCCATAATTATATACCAAATACGAAAAAAGGGATGAAACATGGTAATTGTATTGGTCTATTGACGCAAAATATAACTTTAGAAAAAAACTTGGTAAAATGGGTGTGACAACTACGATATTAAGTAGAAGAAAATGAAAAAGTTTTGCAGGGCGAAATCAAAAGCCCTTGGAATCTTGGAAGGAATACTGTTCGTGGTATTACATATATAAATAAATTAGCGGTACCCGACAGATGATGTTCTGGATCACCCTGTTCCACATTTTGGTCGATATCGCGAAAACGCCTTCACATATACAACTAAGGGCCACTCCCTTTTAAAACCCTCATTAATACCTTTAATTTGATACCCATATCGTACAAACACATTCTAGAGTCACCCCTGGTCCACGTTTATGGCGATATCTCGAAAAGGCGTCCACATATAAAACTAAGGCCCACTCCTTTCTAAAATACTCATTAACACCTTTCATTTGATACCCATATCGTACAAAAAAATTCTAGAGTCACCCCTGGCCCACCTTAATGGCGATATTTCGAAAAGGCGTCCACCTATAGAACTAAGGCCCACGGCCTTTTAAAATACTCATTAACACCTTTCATTTGATACCCATATACTACAAACAAATTCTAGAGTCACCCCTGGTCCACGTTTATGGCGATATTTCGAAAAGGCGTCCACCTATAGAACTAAGGTCCACGCCCTTTTAAAATACTCATTAACACCTTTCATTTGATACCCATATACTACAAACAAATTCTATAGTCACCCCTGGTCCACGTTTATGGCGATATCTCGAAAAGGCGTCCACACATAGAACTAAGGCCCACTCCTTTTTAAAATACTCATTAACACCTTTCATTTGATACCCATATCGTACAAACAAATTCTAGAGTCGCCCCTGGTCCACCTTTATGGCGATATTTCGAAAAGGCGTCCACCTATAGACCATATTGTACAAACGCATTCTAGAGTCACCCCTGGTCCACTTTTATAACGATATTCCGAAAAGGCGTCCACCTATAGAACTAAGGCCCACTCCCTTTTAAAACACTTATTAACACCTTTCGTTTGATACCCATATTGTACAAACGCATTCTAGAGTCAACCCTGGTCAACTTTTATAACGATATTCCGAAAAGGCGTCCACCTATAGAACTAAGGCCCACTCCCTTTTAAAATACTCATTAACACCTTTCATTTGATACCCATATAGTACAAACAAATTCTAGAGTCACCCCTGGTCCACGTTTATGGCGATATCTCGAAAAGGCGTCCACACATAGAACTAAGGCCCACTCCTTTTTAAAATACTCATTAACACCTTTCATTTGATACCCATATCGTACAAACAAATTCTAGAGTCACCGCTGGTCCACCTTTATGGCGATATTTCGAAAAGGCGTCCACCTATAGAACTAAGGCCCACGCCCTTTTAAAATACTCATTAACACCTTTCACTTGATACCCATATCGTACAAACAAATTCTTTAGTCACCCCTGGTCCACATTTATGGCGATATCTCGAAAAGGCATCCACCTATAGAACTAAGGCCCACGCCCTTTTAAAATACTCATTAACACCTTTCATTTGATACCCATATAGTACAAACAAATTCTAGAGTCACCCCTGGTCCACCTTTATGGCGATATTTCGAAAAGGCGTCCACCTATAGAACTAAGGCCTACGCCCTTTTAAAATACTCATTAACACCTTTCATTTGATACCCATATCGTACAAACAAATTCTAGAGTCACCGCTGGTCCACCTTTATGGCGATATTTCGAAAAGGCGTCCACCTATAGAACTAAGGCCCACGCCCTTTTAAAATACTCATTAACACCTTTCACTTGATACCCATATCGTACAAACAAATTCTTTAGTCACCCCTGGTCCACCTTCATGGCGATATTTCGAAAAGGCGTCCACCTATAGAACTAAGGCCCACGCCCTTTTAAAATACTCATTAACACTTTTCACTTGATACCCATATCGTACAAACAAATTCTAGAGTCACCCCTGGTCCACCTTCATGGCGATATCTCGAAAAGGCGTCCACATATAGAACTAAGACCCACGCCCTTTTAAAATACTCATTAACACCTTTCATTTGATACCCATATTGTACAAACGCATTCTAGAGTCACCCCTGATCCACTTTTATAACGATATTCCGAAAAGGCGACCACCTATTGAACTAAGGCCCACTCCCTTTTAAAACACTTATTAACACCTTTCGTTTGATACCCATATCGTACAAACAAATTCTAGAGTCACCCCTGGTCCACCTTTATGGCGATATATCGAAACGGCGTCCATCTATAGAACTTAGGCCCACGCCCTTTTAAAATACTCATTAATACCTTTCACTTGATAACCATATCGTACAAACAAATTCTAGAGTCACCCCTGGTCCACCTTTATGGCGATATTTCGAAAAGGCGTCCACCTATAGAACTAAGGCCTACGCCCTTTTAAAATACTCATTAACACCTTTCATTTGATACCCATATCGTACAAACAAATTCTAGAGTCACCGCTGGTCCACCTTTATGGCGATATTTCGGAAAGGCGTCCACCTATAGAACTAAGGCCCACGCCCTTTTAAAATACTCATTAACACCTTTCATTTGATACCCATATCGTACAAACAAATTCTAGAGTCACCGCTGGTCCACCTTTATGGCGATATTTCGAAAAGGCGTCCACCTATAGAACTAAGGCCCACGCCCTTTTAAAATACTCATTAACACTTTTCACTTGATACCCATATTGTACAAACAAATTCTAGAGTCACCCCTGGTCCACCTTTATGGCGATATTTCGAAAAGGCGTCCACCTATAGAACTAAGGCCCACGCCCTTTTAAAATACTCATTAATACCTTTCACTTGATACCCATATCGTACAAACAAATTCTAGAGTCACCCCTGGTCCACCTTTATGGCGATATTTCGAAAAGGCGTCCACCTATAGAACTAAGGCCTACGCCCTTTTAAAATACTCATTAACACCTTTCATTTGATACCCATATCGTACAAACAAATTCTAGAGTCACCCCTGGTCCATCTTTATGGCGATATATCGAAACGGCGTCCATCTATAGAACTTAGGCCCACGCCCTTTTAAAATACTCATTAATACCTTTCACTTGATACCCATATCGTACAAACAAATTCTAGAGTCACCCCTGGTCCACCTTTATGGCGATATTTCGAAAAGGCGTCCACCTATAGAACTAAGGCCCATATCGTACAAATAAATTCTAGAGTCACCGCTGGTCCACCTTTATGGCGATATTTCGAAAAGGCGTCCACCTATAGAACTAAGGCCCACGCCCTTTTAAAATACTCATTAACACTTTTCATTTGATACCCATATCGTACAAACATATTCTAGAGTCACCGCTGGTCCACCTTTATGGCGATATTTCGAAAAGGCGTCCACCTATAGAACTAAGGCCCACGCCCTTTTAAAATACTCATTAACACTTTTCACTTGATACCCATATCGTATAAACAAATTCTAGAGTCACCCCTGGTCCACCTTTATGGCGATATCTCGAAAAGGCGTCCACATATAGAACTAAGACCCACGCCCTTTTAAAATACTCATTAACACCTTTCATTTGATACCCATATTGTACAAACGCATTCTAGAGTCACCCCTGGTCCACTTTTATAACGATATTCCGAAAAGGCGTCCACCTATAGAACTAAGGCCCACTCCCTTTTAAAACACTTATTAACACCTTTCGTTTGATACCCATATCGTACAAACAAATTCTAGAGTCACCCCTGGTCCATCTTTATGGCGATATATCGAAACGGCGTCCATCTATAGAACTTAGGCCCACGCCCTTTTAAAATACTCATTAATACCTTTCACTTGATACCCATATCGTACAAACAAATTCTAGAGTCAGGCCTGGTCCACCTTTATGGCGATATCCCTAAATGGCGTCCATCTATAGAACTATGGCCCACTTCCTCTTAAAATACTCTTTAATACCTTCCATTTGATACACATGTCATACAAACACATTCCAGGGTTACCCTAGGTCCTTTTTACAACATGGTGATTTTCCCTTACTTTTTCTCCACAGCTCTCAACTGAGTATGTAATGTTCGGTTACACCCGAACTTAGCCTTCCTTACTTGTTTTTATAGGTTTTGATATGAAATTCATCACATAACGAAATAAATGTTGCTCATACGCCTAGTTGTACCACAACTGTGATGTAAGAATATTTGTTAAATGCATAGTTCCCGTTTAAAATATTTGCAGTTAATAAAGAAATAATAATTTTCTTTTATAATTCAAAATATTTCAAAAATGAAATCAACCAGCGTTTTATGGCCGAAGTGTTTTTCGTTACACATGGTCAATTTGTTGTAGGCTGATATTCGAAAACAAAAAACACAAAGATCGATTATTTCCATTCTACTATTATGAAGACGTGACCCCAATATGTCTGCATGAAGCTTTTAATATTTTTGATACGACCTTATATATATCTTAATGTGTCGGACAAACAATAATAGACCTTGCGTGCAAAGGCATTGGCATTGTTTTTCAAAATTTATCTGCACTTAATAGTTTTCGTTTAAGCTTGAATGATTTTATTATTAATTGTTAGGCGCCACAGCTGTTGCATGTGTTCGTATGTACGTATATATGTATGCATATTGACCTTATGTAGATATGTAATCGCTAAACAAGCTCCACAAGTTGTTGCGTGTTTGATGCTAATAAAGTATTTCGTATATTGTTTTGCTAGACAATAGCACTTAGAGGCCTATAAAAGAAATTCAATTGTAATACATAAATCTCAAAATGTCAAAGGATAAAAGAATGTCCTTTAAATTTAGATTACGAGGGTTGCCTTTTATATTTTACGCCTAATAAGGAAAACACAGTCAAATATTAAGGAAAATAGTTTTATTGTTTTTCAAAATACTCTCCATCCAAGTCAATACACTTCTGCTTTCGCTCGAACCAATTTTCAAAGCACTTTTACCACTCAGAAGAGGCCACCTCTAAAATGAGCTGTTTGAAGGCTCCTTCAGGCCTTGAAAAACATTTAACTCGCATTTTTTTTTTTTTTTTTTTATGTTTGGGAATAAAAAGAAATCATTAAGTGCCAAATCAGGGCTGTATGGCGGATGACCCATCAATTCGACCTTTTGAGTCATCAAAAACTCTCTTGTGTGAATCGATACGTGAGAGCTCGCATTGTCTTGGTGAAGAATGATTTTTCTTCGGCGGTTAATTTTCCTTAATTCTCCAAAAAACATTTGGCAAACAAATGGTTGTATACCACTCAGAATTGACCGTTTTAAGTTTATCTAATGGAACAGTTGCGACATGACCAGATTTTCCGAAAAAAGAAGCGACCATTTGCTTTGAGGTACTTCTTGCGCGAACAACTTTTGTTGGATTAGGCTCGTTTTGGAACACCCATACAGTCGATTGCTGCTTTGTTTCCGGAATATATACATAGATCCCACACTCGTCACCTGTTACGATGTCATAGACGTGCTTTGATCCACCACGGCTAAATTTCTTCAACATTTCTTTACACCAATCGACACGAGTCCTTTTTTGGGCAATTATCAAATTATGCGGTATCCAACGAGAACAAATCTTCTTTACGGACAAGTGTTCATTCAATATTGAATGTATGCTGGTCCCACTAATGGCCAAGGATGCCTCTATCTCGCGATATGTCACATGCCGATCTTGTATTATCAATTGACGCACAGCATCGACTGTTTCTGGCACAACCACGATTTTTGGACGACCTACACGAAATTCGTCCTGCAAAGATTGGCACCCACGTAGGAACTCGTTGTACCATCGTTTCACAGTGGCTAAGTGTGGCGATTCAGCATCAAAAGTAGAAGTAAGTTGATTGATGCACTCCTGTCTCTATAATCCACGTCAAAAATCGTAGTAAATCATCGCACGAAAATGTTCACGGATTAATTCCATTTTTAAGCAATATGAATTTTTAAACTCCCTATAAATAAACACAAATAAAACTCGTAAGTGAAAACGTTATATGCAAGTTTATGCCAAAAAATACCAAACTTTACGATAAAAAATATCTAATTACAGCTAATCACATGTAGTGTTGTCAAGGCGCAAAATATAAAATGCAACACTCGTATTGAATTTTTTTCCAAAAATGGATGTATGGCATTAGGAAATAATTAATTTTTTTACGAAAATGTGTAAATCACTATTTCATTGCACTAATCAGTTTTAACACTGCTATGTAGATATCATTTGAATTTATTTTAAATGAAAAATGCTTGGTTGCTGTGCCCCCGGATACCCTGGCCCGACCAAAAGTAGCTCACTGTGTGCCGTTTTGATGAAATTCTCCTGGAACCAATAGCTGCTGTTTTAGTATGACTACTCGATGTTCCGTTTAAAGCAATCGGTGCAGGCAATGAACCTGATTATATCTTTAACAGAGCATTTAGCTTATTCCCAAAGTTCCGGCAGTAGATAACTGTCCATAGTTATAAACCTAGTGTGAGCTGGGCATTCAAACAGGTAGTGTGAAACTCCTCCGAACGCTGTTGAAAGGGATCGCCATTCTCGCAGCATGCAGGCCGATTGGCCAGTGTCCCATGCAGTGATCCAAAATATTTCTTTCATCGAACTATTTAGTAGGTCCTCTGTTTTTCTTTTATCGTAATTCAGCCAGATTTGCTTGGTTATCTTACAGGTTTTCGAGGAGTGCCAGTTCGTGACGACTAACTCCTTGAATCTGCTATGTATGTTTCGTTTTATTGACGCAAGAGTATATTACATCACGACCACTTCCGCAGACTTCAGCATTTCCCCTGCATCTTCGTATGCCTTCTCGTTGTCCTCAATGTTCATGTACAAGGGGGGGTTATGTTTGCAAAATATAATAATACTTGAAGTGACCTCCTGCAGCTGCTGACGGCTACACATAATCAACCAAGCAGGAAAGGAGTGGAGCTGCCTTCTGACATTACATGCTTTTAATTAATCCTTGTCAGTGATAGCAGATGTAGGAAGTGAAGGTTGGAGGAGGAAACGGTCGAACACGTTTTGTTCTCGTGCCCTGCGCTCGCCAAGCCATTAGGAGTGGCACAGTTATCAGATCTAAAATCAGCATGTATCATAGGTCCTATAAAGCTTCTAGTGTTTGCCAAAAGAGCGGAGTTATTTGATAATATAAGTCCTGAGCCCTGGATCGGTTTTTCAGTTTAGTCTTTGAGCAAAGTTGTGGTAACACTATGGACTATGTGACTCCAAAGGTTCAGCACAAAGCGTTGCAATTTTTCATTGTTTCGAAGTCGTTAATGCCCATTAACCCACATATCAACTATTCATACTGACAATATTTAAGTATAAATGTTTGTTCAGTAAAATGTATTTGTTCTTGTTTTCTAACACCTTGACTTTTTCCTGTCGTTTTATCATATATCAGTGTTTTTTTTCGCAAAAACCACGCCCATTAAGACGCATAATTATCGCACTAAACCTTAAAAATTGTCGCTCCTTATTTGAGTAAATTAGAATAAATTTATTTGCATACAAAACAAATGTATTTAACACATAAAGTACGAATTGTAAGTAATTATATATAGATATATATGTGCACCCGTGAGCATAAAAATAGCAGCACACATTATTTGCATACGAAGATTTTCATCGTTCATTTATTTCAGTAATTGTTAAAATAAAATTTAATGAATTGTGCAAACAGAATTATATAAAGCAACTTCGAAAATTAGAAAATATTTTTAAAAAATTCGAAAATTGTATAAATGTCAAAAATTATGAAAATATTTAAATTTATACTACTTGGAATTTTCAGAAAATGTTTAAGTGTGCAGTTTTGCGGTCCAATCAATTTTAGTGTAACAACTTTGAAGTCTCAAAATTCGCATTGATTTTTGAAAAATGTGTCTCAGGTTTTTCGTAAAGTGTTTTACATTTTCTTCCATCAACTCACTTTTCATGTACTGATTTCGCATCTGAGGTCCGATCAGTTTAAATATGACTAAAATATCGGCTCCGATCGAATATATCTATTTTTACCGATTATCGCAATTTATTCCAAGATTCTTCGGGAAAATTCAGTAAAAAATATGAAAATTTTTTTTTGTGCTTCTTTAATACTTTTTTTGCTGTGTTTCTTTATTATATTTCATACTGAACGATAAAGAAAGTTCCGATAAAAAAATTCCGAAACTGTACGAACTAAGTTAAAGTAAAATTTGGCAGTATTTTTATTAGCTAAAAATAACCTTTAATCCTAAAGAATTCGGAAACAACAACTATATGGCTTTGGATAGCTCAAATGATCCCACGTTAAGTTAGTTAAACATGCCAGTCCGCGAGGACCTCACATGGACTTAATGAGTCCATTGAATTACCAGAAGCTCGTTTAACGACCAAATTGAAAAACCCTATCAAAAACTAGGGCCTATGTTATAAAATAACTATATCCTCTTGGCTTTCTAGACCTATGTCGCTGCTTCTAGATCTTGTAGCTGTGTCACTCCTAATTAGCCTGATGAACGCAGAGCACGGGCACAAAACGTCCTCGATGGTTTCCTACTCCAACCCACGTTTCTTACATCTTCTATCACTGACTATGCCTAGCTCAAACGCATGTGACACCAGAAAGCAGCATCCATCTATAATCCTCTTTTTTTAATGATAAGAGTAACTTCGTTAATCTAATGGTATAATACCCTCACATGATCTTCGACACTTTACAGCTTGGTCGATCATGAGCAATCCTTGCTTTTTCTTAATCGCGCCCAGTCTGATTTGGACGTCTGCGGTACAAGATTTGAGGGATGCGCCTTTTTTACTTGGCCATCCATGATGTGATAGAATATCTGTGGAAATAATACCTGAAATTTGAATCTAAAATAGTTATTAAACACATATTTTCACACAAGTGGTATTGTCGATTTGCAAACAAAACAAAAACAAAAAATGTACCATCTTATGATCTGTCAATATTCTACCAGCCGGTAAAACTTGCACGCCAGATTACAAAAGACTGTGAGCAACTCAATTATAAAACTTGTAAATAATTTTTGTTGCTATTTTTCTGTGCATAGCTGTACATACGCGAACATAAATTAATATGTAAATAAAAGTCTTTCGCACATAGGAAGGCCTCTATGAATGAATTGCCTTTTTGTTTATTTTCACAATGACCAAAAACACTCCACGCTACATAAACAAACCTTCATTTGATGAATACTCAATTTTGGATTTTGCCATTTTTATACTCAGCTGAGAAGAGCTCACATAGTATTTTATTTTGTTCGCATAACGGTACCCCGTAACGGCATAAACTAATCGAGATAGATATAGGCTTCTATATATCAAAATTATCTAGGCGAAAAAAGAAATACTTTTAGCCATGTCCGTCCGTTGGTCTATCTGTCCGTAAACACGATAACTTGAGTAAATTTTGAGGTCTCTTAATGAAATTTGGTATGTAAGTTCCTGGGCACTCATCTCAGATCGCTTTAAAATGAACAAAATCGGACTATAACCACGCCCACTTTTTCGATATCGAAAATTTCGAAAAACCGAAAAAGTGCGACAATTCATTACCAAAGACGGATAAAGCGATGAAACTTGGTAGGTGGGTTGACCTTATGACGCAGAATAGAAAATTAGTAAAATTTTGTACAATGGGCATGGTACCGCCCACTTTTAAAAGAAGGTAATTTAAAAGTTTTGCAAGCTGTAATTTGGCAGCTGTGTATGTAATGTTCGGTTACACCCGAACTTAGCCTTCCTTACTTGTAAAAAATAAAATTTAAAAGAACTAATTGGAGCAACGAAATTCGGTTTCAAAACTTTTGAATCACACAGTCTTTTTTAAATTGTGTATATTTTTACATACATATGTACTATGTGAACAAATAATCAGCCCCTTTTAAATAGGCCAGAATTTCTTAAAAGGTCAGTAAAATACGAAACAAGAAACATTCGCTTTGTCTATACCACACAGAAAAAATTAACCCATGTGGGAATTTAGGGAATACTTTTAAGCGCTTTGCTCCATACACAATTTAACTTGAAATATATGTAGATATAGAATGAAAAAGGCTGGAGTATGCAATAAAAACTGATGATACCAAAACAGTGCCGGTGAATGCGCTAAAGAGTTAAAGCAACGGCGACTATTAGAGAAGAAATTAACAACGGACAGCGGGGCGGTCATATGGCTGATTTGTCGACTTCTCTCTTCCCAGTACCAAGAATTGGTGATTTAAAAAAAGTCCAAGCAACGATCGCCTGTAATTTTCTCCTAATGTAGTGTCGACTCTACTTCTACTTAGTTAGCTTCTTTATCCTGCTGGGCTTAGGCTTGTGTGCAATTTTTTGCCCAACCACGAGGGACTGCTGTACCCAAATCTTTATGGCAACACACATTGATCTCGTGATTAAAGAAAATTATTTAGAGCTTATAGATATGGACTGGTAATCGGTATTGTGTCAATGTGTGTAATTGTTTGTATTAATAGTATATACAGCAGTGAACAGAAAAATTGCAGTGACAAGTAGACAGTTGACTTCTTTGAATTTTTTAACTGAAACCAATCAGAAACGTTTTAGAAAAATTCGAAAACTCGAGAAAATTTTACAAAGACTTCGAACTTTTTATTTGGATTACTCTAAAATATTTTGAGTGTCCGGTTTTTTGCCCAAGCAGTTTTGGTTCAACAAAGTAAAAGTTATAGGTTTTCCGAAATTCGATTTGGTTTTTCACAATTTATATTCCGAATGGTGTTTTAAATGTTCTCTTTGGAGACAAAATAAGGGAAAATCACCATTTAGCAAAATGAACCTAGGGTAACCCTGGAATGTGTTTGTATGACATGTGTATCAAATGAAAGGTGTTAATGATTATTTAAAACGTAGTGGGCCTTTTCGAGATATCGCAATAAGGGTGGACCAGGGGTGACTCTAGAATGTGTTTGTACGATATGGGTATCAAATTAAAAGTATTAATGGGGGTTTTAAAAGGGAGTAGCCCTTAGTTGTATATGTGAAGGCGTTTTTGAGATATCGACCAAAATGTGGACCAGGGTGACCCAGAACATCTTCTGTCGGGTACCGCTAATTTATTTATATATGTCATACCACGAACAGTATTCCTGCCAAAATTCCAAGGGCTTTTGATTTCGCCCTGCAGAACTTTTTCATTTTCTTCTACTTAATATGGTAGGTGTCACACCAATTTTACAAAGTTTTTTCTCAAGTTATATTTTGCGTCAATAAACCAATCCAATTACCATGTTTCATCTCTTTTTTCATATTTGGTACATAATTATGGCATTTTTTCATTTTTCGTAATTTTCGATATCGGAAAAGTGGGCGTGGTCATAGTCGGATTTCGGCCATATTTTATACCAAGATAAAGTGACTTCAGATAAGTACGTGAACTAAGTTTAGTTAAGATATATTGTTTTTTGCGCAAGTTATCCTGTTAACGGCCGAGCGGAAGGACAGACGGTCGACTGTGTATAAAAACTGGGCGTGGCTTCAACCGATTTCGCCCATTTTCACAGAAAACAATTATCGTCATAGAATCTATGTCCCTACCAAATTTCACAAGGATTGGTAAATATTTGTTCGACTTATGGCATTAAAAGTATTCTAGACGAATTAAATGAAAAAGGGCGCAGTTACGCCCATTTTGAAATTTTCTTTTATCTTTGTATTTTGTTGCACCATATCATTACTGGAGTCGAATGTTGACATAATTTACTTTTATGCTGTAAATTTTTTGTTAAAATTTTACTTACAAAATAATAATTTTTAAAAGTGGGCGTGTTCGTCATCCGATTTCGCTAATTTTTATTTAGCACACATATAGTAATAGGAGTAACGTGTTTACCAAATTTCATCATGATATCTTCAACGACTGCCAAATTACAGCTTGCAAAACTTTTAAATTACCTTCTTTTAAAAGTGGGCGGTGCCACGCCCATTGTCCAAAAATTTCTAATTTTCTATTTTGCGTCATAAGGTCAACGCACCTACCAAGTTTCATCGCTTTATCCGTCTTTGGTAATGAATTATTGCACTTTCGGTTTTTCGAAATTTTCGATATCGAAAAAGTGGGCGTGGTTGTAGTCCGATTTCGTTCATTTTAAATAGCGATCTGAGATGAGCGCCCAGGAATATACGTACCAAATTTCATCAAGATACCTCAAAATTTACTCAAGTTATCGTGTTTACAGACGGACGGACATGGCTAAATGAATTTCTTTTTTCACCCAGATCATTTTGATATATAGAAGTCTATATCTATCTCGATTAGTTTATGCCGTTACGGATTACCGTTATGCGAAGAAAGTTAATATACTCTGTCAGCTCTGCTCAGCTGAGTATAAAAACAGGACATTCATAAAGAGATCAGCCGAATGCACATCGACTTTCTGTCTGCACTATGACTGTTCGGGACATAGTCGTATTTTGAACTATATATTTCGGGATTGTGTGTGTCAGTATTATTATCTTCTTTTCTGTTCTTATTTTTCCGCTCCTTTACTTTACTTTCCTTTCATACCTTTCCTTTACTTTCCTATTTTTTTCCTTTCCATGGCTTTCTTTTTTTAACTTTCCTTTTAATTTCTTTGCACTCCTTTTATTCCCTTCCTTTCCTTCTTTCTTTCCTTTTCTTTTATTTTCTTTACTTTTCTTTTCTTGTATCTTCTTTTCTTGTCTTCTTTCCTCCTTTTCTTCTCTTTTCTTTTATTTTAATTTCTTTTGTTGTTATTGTTGTTGTTGTAGCAGTGCTTCGGCCCATCCAATAGTTGTGACCGATCACAAATTGTCATCAATATTATCTAACGGGAGTCCAAGGAACCTTGCTGTTTCAACAGGTGTGGACCATAATGAAAGGGGTGTTAGAGGCGTTGGTTCCACATTACAATTGAAGAGATGGTTGGTGTCATGTGGGGACACATTGCAAGCAGGGCATACATTTTGTATGTCGGGGTTGATTCTGGATAGGTAAGAGTTTAACCTGTTACAGTATCCATATCGATGTTGAGCTAGAGTGACTCGCGTTTCCCTAGGGAGTGTGCGTTCCTCTTCTGCAAGTTTAGGGTATTGTTCTTTGAGTACAGGATTCACCGGGCACTTCCTGACATAGAGGTCCGACGCCTGTTTGTGTAGTTCACTGAGGACCTGCTTGTGTTTTTTGGCTTCATACGGCTGTGTTCTCAGGTGCCGTATTTCATCATAATGCTTATGGAGATGGGTCCTTGAGCCCCTGGGTCATTTCTTTTTTCTCTCCTTTTCTTCTCTTTTTTTCTTCTGTTTTCTTTTCCTTTGCTTTCCTTTTCTTTTCTTTTATTTTCTTATCTTATATTTTTTGTTTCCTTTCCTTTTCATTTCTTTCCTCTCATTATATTCCTTTCCATTTTTTCTTTTTTTCTTTATTTTCCTTTTCTCTACTTTTCATTTCTTTTCTTTTTTATTTACTTTTTTGTTTTTTTTCTGCATTCTGCAATTTAACAAGAAGGCTCTCCTGCTGAAGCTTAAAGTAGCCGTTGGACTCTCTGCACAATTCCTGTCGCTTCATCCCCCTTATGCCAGTCTTGCCTCCATTGCTTGTTCTGGTTTGGTTTATGTGCACTCACGGACTTTTTCGTATATATAATTATTACGGCTTAACCAAGCTGCAATATTCCCTTGTAAGACTCTAGATCTCCCCCTTATGGAAGATAGCTGCATTTTTATTGATGTTCAGTGTATTAATAAAATATATCTATTATGATGTGAATATGGGAACATTTTTTTGATAGCCCAATATTTTTTGTGTGTAAAATTGTTCTACGATCACACTCACTGTGTCGCTCACTTCAATCGCTATGACGCGATCACCATCAATGCAAAGTGCGAACGACAACACACATTTCTTCTTGCAATATCAAATCAGTTTTCATTTGTATTTCAATTGGAATGTTTTTTCTGCTGGCCACACTGAGTGTTTCGCGAATATTTTAGCAGAATAAAATTGCATATAAAAAATCCAATAACTACTTATGCGTTTATTTACACGAATTGCTAGTATTTCGTTAATAGGAAAAAGCTCGTGTAATAAAATCGAAAGAAAGTTGTAATACAAGATCTGAAGTAAATAATTAAAACAAAAAGTTGAAATCATTGAAAATAATTTATCCGATTTTGTTAATCAAACATTTGCCGCACTGCACCAGTGTTCGAAATATAAATTATATCCGTCATATCAATACGAAATTAATATAAGAAACTGGCAGTAGAAAACGAAAGTAGTTGGCGAAAGTTTCGTCGCAAATTGCACCATGTATTTCAAACCGTTTTGGTAAGTCTTTAGTCTCAATTAGCTAATCACTTAATCAGATTTTTCAGTTCGACGCTGAAATTCAATAAAAATGCAACTCTCTTCCAAAAAAATATATTTTTTTTTTTCAAAAAACTTGAAAATTATTTTTTTGGGTATGCGTAGTGGAACTTTTATTTTCCTGAGCCCAAATCCTATCGAAAAATCCATGCCGCAATATCGGTTAACTTTCGTCCATACAAATCTACCCAGGTTAATGAATAAGGCTTCCATAAAGTGAATATCCAAGCACTATTATATTATAGACCTTATTAGTAGGGTCTATAGCCTTTTTATTTGTTTAATTTCGGTATGCACTTTGTCGGAATAAGTTTTCCATAAGAATAAGATTCAAGTAGGGAAGCCTCGGTAGCGCATACACATTTGCATACAAATGCTCTTTTCTTGCAACTTTTGCGTCGCCTTGGCGCTTACGTTGCCTCGACAGCTGACTTTGAATACACACGTCCTCATGGTTCTGATCTCAATCCACAAACAACACAATGCCAACTCCAAACTAACGCAGAAGGAATTCAAAAACTTATCTTTTGCTGGCGATGTCAATCATTTCTTGAAATATTTTTTTACCATTTTTATGGTGACAAAAGTAAAAAAAAAAAAGATTTGTGATATCGCTAACTACTTACAGAATTTCACAACCGAAATATGATTCCTTCCCCATCTGTATCGTACGTATGTATGTACACTACACTTGGTCGAAAAAAAGGTTATAAAACATCGTCTTTAAATTTGAAGATTATGTTGAGAGGACCGTAGTAAATATTTATTTTTATTTTTGTGATCCTTGCAAATGCAGCCGTATTTTATTTATTGAGAAGCATCTATACATATTATCTTTTTACGAACTCTAAAGTCGTTTTCTGCAATTTTGTCTTCTTCTCGGCAAGGGAGGCATCTTGCTCCGGGCGCTATTAGCGGGGGCGGCAAATGGCCCGCAAAGCAGAACTTCCTGGATAATTTGTATTTTTATTATAACTGATTTCTGGAAAAAATGTTCTATACTAAAAAATGCATGCATATATTCGGAAAACTAAATACAGGTTGTGGAATAATTGAAAGCATAATCTTTTTTATTTCACGTTCAACGTTACGATGGAAATTATTAAAAAATGCTTTAACAAAAACTGTCAAACGTTAATCTGAACACGATGGAGCACCAGAATACAAGCGGTTAGCGTTATCGTCGATGGGCTAGAGAATGTAGTAGAACACTTAGAACAATTAGCAGAGGACACTAACACCACAAGTGAAGCGAAGCACAATTCTGTTGCAAAATATACTAAGTTTTAGTTTCATAACATTAGTTCATTTCTGGTATGAAGTCTTAAGTAGGATTGATCGTGTGCAACTCAGATTACAAGATCCGGTGATGAATTTTAGAGAAGCATATCATGATCTTAAATCATTAGCGACTGAACTATCCGAAATTCGAGACACTCTCTGTAAAGAAGCAATATAACAAGCGAAGTCTCTTTGTGAAAAATGGGATATTGATATGGTAAAACGTGTATGAAGGCACCGCGAAATGCCCGGAGAATCGGCTAGAGATGTTGAATTGATGTGAAATTTCCCGCATTATGAAAAGTGTTCTCGATCGTCTCCAAAAAGAAATACGTACAAGATTTAAACGACTAAATGACCTTAATTTTATATTTGGATTTCTCTTAGACGTGGGATATTTGTTAAACAGAGATAATAACGATAGAAAGAAATTGTAAGAACTTGGGTAAATTTTATAATACAGATTTCTATGAAACAGAACTTTTTATCGAAATATGTGAAATGACAATCCAAAGGATACAAACAAAAATTTAAGAATATTTGACTTTTACAAATGCCCGATAAAGAATAAAAGTAAAATATGTATGTAGATAGAAAATTCGGTATGAATTGTTTTTAGTTCGGTTTTATAATTTGTACGATTTAACAATGCATGGTCATAATTTGTTCATATGTACCAGCATCCACTTTCTTCCATCATTACAAGCCAACCTAATATAAACGCACGCAAGTCATTGTCTGTCAAAAATGTCTCATGCACAGACAACTTGTATGAGAGCAACCCAAATTGAATTTGCTGCGTGAAAACCTAACTCGATTTCCAATTTTTGTTCTGCGTGACATTTAGATTTGACGTTTGCACACATGCTTTACATTGTCGCAACGCATGCTTATTTGGGTTAGGGCAAAAAACGCCGGTTGTTTGCGTGCGCTAAAAAACGCAGTGCGGTTTTATTAGATTGGCTTGTTAGAGATGTTGCAGGTCTTCGCTGCTGGAAGATTCACCTAGTCCAACTGGGGGACATTAATTTGTGAAGGTTGAATTTTTCACATCTTTTTCCCCCACTTTGTTACGTGGGGAATCCCGATTTTGTTTTGATGACATGCAGAGAGCAGCGCACTAATGCATTTCCCAGTTTATCGGCGACAGAACTAGGCGGCTTAGTCTTTTTCCCGTCCGTCCATGTATGATTCTTATTTTTGTTGTACAAATCCCTCGCCTGGGTTAATGAGCTAGAACACTTTAAATAAAATGCAATGAATCGAGCAGTTTCAATGTGGTTTTACCGAAAAGAATGCTATTACAGGTGTTTGTTCCACATTATAGACGAATAGATGATTTGTACTATACACCAGGCTGGGGCCATACATAGAGATCGAAGTTGGGGCAGAGTAACGCGCATATTCTTCGGAAGTATGCATTCTTCTTCGGCGATGTCTGCAAAGGCGGGAGCCTGACTTTGAAGGAAATCACAGACCCTCGTTCGTGTTTCTCTGGATCATACTCTCGTCAAAGGGCTTATGCAGATGTCTTCTTATCAGCCCTGGAGGCGCAACTACATCAATCAATTGTCTTTTGGGATGCCTCGGTGCTCAGACGTCTTAAGAAGATATTCCGTGGCAGTTCTAAGTAGAAAATTTGGTAGCCATGTAACTTTTTCAGTTGCAGCGATTTGAGGATTTTGATGCATCCTTGTGCATTGTAGGCAATTGCGGATGCATTTGTATTGAAGCAGAGGCTGTGTTCGAAGTGGCTGTCCAGTTGTTGTGTTATGCGCGTAGGTCCACGTCGTGAACAATATGGACGTATGTACATTAAATCAATGCCAAGTCCTGTGATGTTAAAAGTTTGAAGAGACAGGGGATATTATGTTTATGTTGCGGTATAGTTTTCTTTTGTTGATTCCAGTCTGCATTCGCAGTGCCATGAAGCAAGGGCAATGTTTCCTATATTTCAGGATGAGGCTGCCAGAGTTATGATGGCTTTCCCACCAAAATGATTACACTCCATCGATTAAGAATTCGGTGGTTCTCATAAAAAACTTTGAGCTTAATGTAAAAATATTTAATATAATAAAATAAAAAGGTAATGTTTGTTTATGTTGTTTTTTTGTACTGAAAAGGAAATCAAAATAAAATAAAAAAGTATGAGAGCAGTGAGAATTTTAACATTTTTTAAAACGTCATTTGACTCTCACCGGTTTTACCTTGTAATATTTGTATCATTCTTCAGCCTACAACTTTATTGGTTTATTAATAAAAAAATATTTTGCCCGGGCGCAAGAAAACCTCACTACGCCACTGCCCTAATCACACACAAGGGCATGTAGATGACTTTGTTTTCTGCATCACACCCTTTGCATCACAGGGATGCACAAGGAAACAATATCCAATCGCATGCAACAAACCCTGCGCATCATAGAAAGGTAGTCTGATACCAAAGGATTGTCTATCAATCATAACAAAACTGTCCTGGTGCCTTTTTCCCGGAGAAAGAAAACTATCCCCGCCATCCCTGGGTGGCTCCAAAATCTGATTTTCAATGGAATCAGAATGTGATGTCCATTGTGGACAGACAGGGAATGAGTTCCCGGAAATCAGGTGACCTGAAGGTAATGAACGTGCAGATTGCCTAGCAAAGCAGGGTGCTATAGCAGCATTCTATGGTCCAGAGCCCCTCTGTGGACTCACAAAAGCATATAACAATGAAGCCATAAGTAACTGGGAAACAAGAAACATTACTGGATTGAATGCTGAAGGCAAAGAAATGCCAAATTGGTTATACTTCCAGCAACGAGAGTGTAAGCCAAATTCATTAATCAAAGCAGAGAGAAGCTACGAACTCTCATTGGGTACTATACGAGACATTGTAGTCTACGATATCTTCAATTAAGTTAAATGTATCCGACACATAAATCTGTCGCTTTTGTGACCTGGAGAATGAAACGCTGGTTCATATTCTCTGCGAATGCATAGCTGGCGTGACTCTTAATCCCTTTGTGATAGGGAGTAAAAAGCCTGCAGAGGCACTTAAATACATTAAAAGCCTCCATATAGGATTAATAATAATTATTATTCATTGTTATTATTATATTAATAATAATATTATTATTAAATATATTATTATAATTCAATATTTAGAATGAAAAATTCTTCTAGAAGGGGCAGGGATCAAAATATTTAAAGATCCGGAATCTTACGATTGATTTTTAAGTGCATTCCCACTGAGCCAGAAAGTTGAAAGCTTACACTTAGTCCAGGGCACCGAGAAAGCTCAACATTGCATGACATGCTCACTCCCTCTTCCGTTGCTCCTCGCTGTTCTCATTGATGCGCAGTATCCATCATTTCTGAAATAAAATGTTATTTGCCTTGAGAGATACGAATCACATATTGTGATGCATACAAAACGCACTTAATTAAGAACCGACAAATCACATCAACACATGCCATACATGCGATGTGACTACAATAAGTACTACGTGCGTATATTTTTAGTAGCGCATTGAGAAAATTTGTATGTAGAAGAAAATAAGAATAATATTAATACATATTTATGTACATACATATGTAAATTAAAGAAATAACAGGAAACGTGGGCGTTGAAATACTTTTTTTTTCTTTTATTAAATTTAATTTTTCTTTTATTCAATTTAATTATAATTACTTTCGTGCGTAGCTAAATATATTTGGGAGCTATGTATGTACATACATATGTACATATACATATAAAAAGCATAAATTATAAATTAAAAGAAAATTCTTGAATTCTTATAATTTATCGTTGTGGAATTATTATAAATATTTCAACTGTCAACATGCTCTCGAATCCCTAAACATAAATTTATTAAATTTTTATTAAAAAAAAAATAAAGTACTACACCGAAAGAAATTAAGCTTGTAAAATAAATAAATCAGGTTTGTTTTGTCTGTTAATGCAGACATTAAGTGAAATTGATCGCATTAATTCAATCGAGTTTTTTGTTAAGAAAAGACATTTTTTTAAGTATTTCAACTGAAGAAAAACTGTTGGACTCAAGCTAACAGTATTTTGTAAAATTGACTAATACCCAATCAACCTAACTGATTTTTTTGTTAAAAGAATTAATTTCATTGGTCTTTTCAACAGCGAACAACTGTCAATATTATGCAAATGCAACAGTCAATTTTACAGAGAAACTAATTTTCATGGCGCGAACTCTTTTGTTCTTATGACTATCTTCCCACAGAAATCTCAGTCATATCAACAGTCGCTCTTACTAATGTTGACGGAAATCTGTTATTTTAACAGTTTTCTTCGGTATCTTAGGGTGACATTAGTAATTGTTAGTTAACCGAGCAAAGCTAGTCGGCCACCGTGGTGTGATTATAGCATGTGCTATGCCTACCACATCGAAAATACTGGGTTCAAAGCCTGGAAAACATTCCGTTCTAGTCTGTTCGTCGGAGTGGTCATGCAGTGTCATCCTCTGCTCAACTGCAATTTTTCGGGCTTTTTTGGTTGAGCTGAAAATTTAAATAAGCCTTAAGGTTGGCTTTGTGTTTCCTTCTGACGTTTTGGCGGAGTTGGGAGATACAACTCTTCCCTGACCTGGAGTCAGTGTGGTGGTTTTGCACTCCTAACAGGAATCAGAGAATTCATATTGAAGTTTAAAAACTGGCGTGGTGCCATATAAAAACCAATTTACCATTGATTTTGTGCCTGGCGTAATTTAAAAACCAATAAAATTAACATATCGTGAAATAACGGAATTTAAATATTACTGAATAACGGAGCTACTGTGAATAATGGAGCTATTGTCAATAACGGAGGAACATGTGGAATGAAACGACAATCTAGAAATGTCATTTTGATTTTGTACCTGGCACTATGGTCATAGAACCCTGCCATTAATCCCAAATCCCAAAAAAAAAACAATTAAGGAAGGCTAAGCTCGGATGTAACCGAACATTACATACTCAGCTGAGAGCTTTGGAAACAAAATAAGGGAAAATCAACATTTAACAAAATGACCCTGGAATGTGTTTGTATGACATGGGTTTCAAATGGAAGGTATTAAAGAGTATTTTAAAAGGGAGTGCGCCGTAGTTCTATAGGTGGACGCCTTTTCGAGATATCGCCATAAAGGTGGACCAGAGGTGACTCTAGAATGTGTTTGTACGATATGGGTATCAAATGAAAGGTGTTAATGAGTATTTTAAAAGGGAGTGGGCCTTAGTTCGAGATATCGAAATAAAGGTGGACCAGGGGTGACTCTAGAATGTGTTTATACGATATGGGTATCAAATTAAAGGTATTAATGAGAGTTTTAAAAGGAAGTGGCCCTTAGTTGTATATGTGAAGGCGTTTTCGAGATATCGACCAAAATGTGGATCAGGGTGTACCAGAACATCATCTCTCGGGTACCACTAATTTATTTATATTTGTAATACCACGAACAGTATTCCTGCCAAAATTCCAAGGGCTTTTGATTTCGTCCTGCAGAACTTTTTCATTTTCTTCTACTTTATATGGTAGGTATCACACCCATTTTACAAAGTTTTTTCTAACGTTATATTTTGCGTCAATAAACCAATCCAATTACCATGTTTCATCTCTTTTTTCATATTTGGTACAGAATTATGGCATTTTTTTCATTTTACGTAATTTTCGATATCGAAAAAGTGGGCGTGGTCATAGTCGGATTTCGGCTATTTTTTATACCAAGATAAAGTGAGTTCAGATAAGTACGTGAACAAAGTTTAGTAAAGATACATCGATTTTTACTCAAGTTATCGTGTTAACGGCCGAGCGGAAGGACAGACGGTCGACTGTGTATAAAAACTGGGCGTGGCTTCAACCGATTTTTCACAAGGATTGGTAAATTTTTGTTCGACTTATGTCATTAAAAGTATCCTAGACAAATTAAATGAAAAAGGGCGGAGCCACACCCATTTTGAAATTTTCTTTTATTTTTGCATTTTGTTGCACCATATCATTACTGGAGTTGAATGTTGACATAATTTACTTTAAATTTGACTTTAAAAAATTTGTTTTTTTAAAAGTGGGCGTGTTCTTGATCCGATTTTTCTAATTTTTATTTAGCACATATATAGTAATAGTAGTAACGTTCCTGCCAAATTTCATCATGATATCCTCAATGACTGGAAAATTACAGCTTGCAAAACTTTTAAATTACATTCTTTTAAAAGTGGGCGGTGCCACGCCCACTGTCCAAAATTTTACTAATTTTCTATTCTGCGTCATAAGTTCAACTCACCTACCAAGCTTCGTCGCTTTATTCGTCTTTGGTAATGAATTATCGCCCTTTTTCGGTTTTTCGAAATTTTCGATATCGAAAAAGTGGGCGTGGTTATAGTCCGATATTGTTCATTTTAAATAGCGACCCGAGATGAGTGCTCAGGAACCTACATACCAAATTTCATCAAGATACCTCAAAATTTAATCAAGTTATCGTGTTTACGGACGAACGGACGGACGGACATGGCTAAATAATTTCTTTTTTCGCCCAGATCATTTTGATATATAGAAGTATATATCTATCTCGATTAGTTTATGCCGTTACGGATTACCGTTATGCGAACAAAGTTAATATACTCTGTGAGCTCTGCTCAGCTGAGTATAAAAAGTAACAAATATTTGCCCTCCCCACTATTTATAAAATCATGACCGATGATTATGAGGACCGCCAATTTTTGTTGTTGTACTACTGACTTCGCCTGTCTGGTTTTACTGCATCATGGCGATGAGGTTAATATCGTATACAACACACATAAACATTAGACTGGGTCGATTTATTAACCGATTTCGCGCCAACCATTTTTCGATAGGATTTGGGCTCAGGAAAAACAAGTTCCACTACGCATACCCAAAAAAATAATTTTCGAGCCTGTGAAATTACATTTTTTTTTTTTACTTTTTTCGACTTTGATTTTTAAGATTTTTTCATGACCTACTAAAAAAATTTTCATATGTAAAATGTAAAATATGAAAAAAATAATTTTTTTTTTTTCAAAAAACTGCTATCGCCAACGTTTTTAGCGGACATTTTTGGGTTGGACAGGGTATACCTATGACAATTTTTTTAGTAGGTCATGAAAAAAACTTTAAAAATCAAAGTCGAAAAAAAGTAAAAAAAAATGTAATTTCGCAGACTTGAAAATTATTTTTTTGGGTATGCGTAGTGGAACTTGTTTTTCCTTAGCCCAAATCCTATCGAAAAATGGATGGCGCGAAATCGGTTAACTTTCGTCCATAAAAATCGACCCGTGTTAATAAACATATTCATAACCTAATATTTCATTGCTTGTATCTATTCAATAAAAATCTTATATAAGTACTAAATAATAGTTAATTCTTTATTTATTAATTTATTTATAGGCGAGCGCCGGTAAAATGGATGGAAATCCTGCCGTAGATTTGTTGGAAATTGAGCAAATTGTCAAAGAGAAGACGGTAATTTTATTATAACTTTTTACGTGATTTTCTTTTTAGTTCAAACTTAATACTATACTTATTTATTTATATTACAGGAACAACATGAGGAAAAATCAAAAATATTAAAACCAAATGCAAATAATTGTAGTAACAGCAATGCTGATGTTTGTGCCAGCAATGGATGCACCACAGTGGGCGGTGAGAAAGCGGATGCCTCAGATAATTATGATAACAGCAACTCTTATAATCATAAAGAGGTGGTACGTATACAAAGTTTTTTTTACAATATATTTTTAAGTGGTCGGTTATGATATGATTAATGATAGAACTATTAGAAAAAGTATCGGTACCGGTACTCGCTTAAAATACTCGTATCAAAGTATCGATGCTAATACTCATACTCAGTAAAAAGCTGTCTAGTATACTCGATTCCAGTGGGTACTTCGAAATGTTTACCAAAATAAACTTCTTTTAATGAGATCGTGGGTGTGTTCGAGCTGGAGTTGTTGCAGCAGTGTTACTTTTTATGAGAGAGCATCGCGTTCTTCTGAAAAGTTTGAGCAAATATGGTAACATCGCACGCTCGTTCAATTAAAGGTTGGCAATCGATTGATCATCACTAGGAAAACAAACGCAATATAGAAAATTTCACTGCGCTATTACAGCACATTATCAGCTTGAGTATCAGCGACATTCCATTCTAGGAAAATAAAAAAAAATTTAAGCGCTTCCTTTATATACATAAATGGAAAAAAATCAAAGGCATATTCTTGCTGAACTTTGATTTTAAAATTTTGACATAGATATTGTAAAAATGTTTATGAGAAATAAAAATATAAAAGTGGAGCGCATATTGGAAAGTTGGCAGGAAAGGGTCAACTTATCAAGATATAGGCAATTAATTGCGATCCACCTTTATATCTTATCTTCACGGCCGCCGGGGTGTTGTGGTAGCGTGCTCCGCCTACCACACCGGTGATCCTGGGTTCACGCCTCGGGCAAAGCAACATCAAAATTTTCGGAACAAGTTTTTTCAATTAGAAAAAATAAATTTCTAAGCGTGGTCGCCCCTAGGCAATGTTTGGCAAGCACTCCGAGTCTATTTCTGCCACGAAAAGCTCTCAGTGAAAACTAATCTGCCTTGCAGATGCAGTTCGTAGTCTGCATTAAACAAGAAGGCCCCGTCCCGCCAATTTGCAAAAACCGGTTTCAAACTTCTAATTATTTCGATCCGTGCGCCACCTAACGGATTTTTTTTTTGTTCGTTTGTCACGGTGTATTAACCTATCTGTGAAGTTTCACGTTTGTAGCTCAATGAGAAGTTACTTAAACTCGATCGCAAGATTCCCTCCGTTCCGTAAAATTTTTCTAAGTATCACAATCCGTGCACCACTTAGCGAAACTTTTTGTAATGCATTTTCTACTGTCTTCGGTCTCTGAATTAAGTTTAAAACTTCAAGTGACACTTAGTGGAAATGCATAGGCCTTGCAGCTGCCTTTCGGAGTCGGAATAAAATATGTATGAGAAACTCGGACTTAATCTTCTCGGAGGAGGTAACCAAGTTTTTGTTTATGGCACTAAACGTATTTCTTTAACTTTCGCACTTTGCACTACCATATCTCTACTAATAGTGTTGTGACATACAATACATATATTGCAAATTTTGTTAAGATTAAATCTTTAAGCAACTTTTTTTTTTAAGTAGGAGTGGTCCTTAGAAAAGATCCGTATATAATATCAAGCACCATATTTCTGCCAAATTACACAAATGATATGACCAGCTTTTGATTAACGACGGAAGAAAATGTCAGACAGCATTCTACAACCTTGAATGTATGGAATTTTTATGGAGTTTGCAGCTTTTCATAATATTGTTGGAGTTTGTGATTCCGAACGACAAAAGACATACTTTTTTTTACCATCATGTGCAGGAATCGTCTCCCAATTCCACCACTATAAAAAATTCGTTTTAAGATTTGCTGAATATAGCTTAGTTTGTGCTGAAGTTACGGTGTTAATAAACTGTAATTTGTTGGTCTTAACGAGCGGTATCGAGATCATGAGAAAATGTCCAAGACTTTTTTTACCTTCCCTTCATACATCTATATTGGGTCCTAGGGCATATGGAAATAGATGGGAATGACGAAGCGGATAAACTAGCTAAAAAGGGCGCATCCCCCGAAACTTCCTCTGTAGACTTCCAAGTCCGACCATATCGGGAACTATTTAATATTACCACATTGAACCTTCTACGCCATACCGCCCCCCTCCACCCCCTAGGTCCATAAGAATTCGCCATGGGTAGGTGAGGCCGACGATTGGGTTGGAGAAACTAAACCGCTTGAAACGTTTGCGCTACACAACTCTTTGAATCATTTAGGTATTTTAGTCGCCTTTTCTAGACTTTTCGCGAAAAGCTGCTGTTTTATATCTCCTTTATGTATCTGGTATTTACGTTCCTCTTCTAGTTTTTTGCGTGTGTATGTGTGAGTAACAACTTCTGCTCTTAGCCGCCGACTAAATACATATATGTATGTGAAATATTCTCTCTGCTGTTAGCTTAGCGGTTTATATGTATGCGTGGCTGCTTACTTTGCTGTTGTTGCGTATTTATTTACCAGCAGCATAGTGATTAATAGAACTGCTAATATTCGGCACAATATGCATTTCAAATGTTTTCCTCTCTAAGATATATGTATTGATTTATTTATTTCCAGCGCAATACAGAATTAAGTGATATTGAGAGCGCGTTGCGAAAGCGTCAATACGCAATTGATGAATTGATAACCACCGAAAAGTCTTATATTGAGGACTTAAAAAGTATTGTTAACGGGTATGACATTTATTTTTCTGGTTTCATATGGAAAGGTTTATTTAAATTTTTAAATTTTTTGTTGCTTTTTTTCAGCTACCTTGCTGAGGTACTCGATCCCAAAAGTGATATACCCATACCCGATGATCTGAAAGGTGGTAAAGAGCGCATGGTGTTTGGTAATATTGAAGCTATTTACGAATGGCATAAAAAGTGAGTATTCAAATGTGTTGCTTTGAGTCCGAGAAATGAAGCTGTTGAAATTTTTGAAGGATTTCTTTTAGAAACTTTAAACCACGAGATAGAGCTTGACTAACTAAAAAGTAATCATGGTCAAATAATAAATTAAACAAAAATTTTAAATTTTTTTTAGTTTCCAAGAAAAATGGGTGGGGACAATGGGCAGTTGAAGTATGAAACTGAACGAAGCAGTTGCGTTCAACTCGAAAGTGTTTTTGTGCACAATTCACATCTCTAGCGGCACTTAGAGTGACAAACTACCCACCACAATTGGTTTGTCAAGCGTGCATGAATGTGACCGTTAGGTTAGATGGTAGCTGGCCTGATAAGGATAGCTCACTTGGACAACACGAAGGTCCGTTGTGATACCACATACACCAAAAATAACGGTGACTTAGATCTAGAGAATCGTTGGGTAGCAACGATAAAGCTCCGAATGATACCGATCTCAACTTTGGATAAATCCTCAGGAGATCCAGGAGAGTCGCGACCGAAGTACTTTCGCCTAGTTCTGGCAAAAGCTGGGCAATCGAGCATAAAGAGATTTGGTGATTCCACGTCATCATACTCCATACAGCTGCAGCAGGATGGAGTTTCCAGTATATTGAGACGTACCGCATGTTTACCCACGGGACAGTGCCCTGTCAAAACCCCAATGACCATTGATAGGTGAGCCTTAGTGAACCCAATTATTTCGGCAGACCTCCTGCCATCCACTTTCGGCCAGAAAGATCTTGCTACCCTGCAAGACGTGGTGTCCGCCCAACGTTTTCTGAGCTGACTAGAGGCCCAGCTATGGAGGAGCAATCCATAGGTTGCCAGCGGAATCCCGAAATCCCTACAGCCATCTTCATCCTGTTCAGTTGTACCGATGCGGCCTAAGAGATCCGCTTGACAGTTACCCGAGATATCACTATGGCCCGGGGCCCAGATAATCTTAATTGTAAAATAATTCTATGCAATCGCAGGCGAGGTCAGGCACTCCCAGACCACCCTCGATCGCACTGTAGTTGAGCTCAAGGCCTTGATAGCCGCTTGGCTATCAGAGTAGATGTTAAATTCCCTAGCCGTAGTAGCATTGGATAGCATTTCATCCACCGCATCCTTAATCGCAGCAACTTCCGCTTGGAATACACTGCAGTGATCAGCCAACTTAAACTTGCGGCTTACATTTAGCTCTTGACAAAAGACCCCCACCAACCTTTCCATCCAACTACGACCCATCCGTGAACAAGTTAACCGATCCCATGCCCCAGATAATTCCTCTTCCCCACTCCTCTCTCGGTGGAATGACTGGGGTGAAGGTTGTATAGGGAGCAGTTATCGGCATACAATAGTCCGTTCTGCCCGGTATAAAGTCGAAACTGGTAAGAACGCTAGAGTGTTCGAAGTCAGAAAGCCCATAGCCCATATCAAGAAGCCTGACCAACGATCTTGTCGCAATATCTGCTGGATATATATTCAGCATGACGTTCAGTGATTGTGACCGTTATTTTTCCACAAATCAGCAGTTTTGTTTCACACAATGTGCTTCTCTGAACGACAACTGAATCATTGCTTTGCTTAGTAAAACGTGTAGCTTTTAGGCATTACTTACTGCTAAGTCCAAACATTATGTCAAAATTGGCCTCTACCATTTTTTCCCTCTAATGGACACTGTATACAAGCTAATAGATACATCCTTTTGGTCACGCCTCCATTGCTTTGGTTACAATTTATACAGTCTGAGTACATATATCGACGTTTGTTGAGTTAAAAAAATATATTTATAATTTTTTTTTTTTGAAATATTATAGCAACCTTTAATCAAATTTTCATTTCGCCAAGGCAAGACTACAGCTATTAGGAGTGATACGGCTATGAGATCTAGAAGCAGCAAGTGGCCTAGAAAGCTTCTAGCATTTTTCAAGAGAACGGAGTTTTTTTATAACATAATCCTGGTTTCTGATAGGGTTTTTTAGTTTCGTCGTCGGGTAACACCATGGACTCATTCAGCCCATTTAAGGTCCTCGCGGTCCGAACAGACCAACCTAATGTAACCTTTTCGAAACTTTGCTGAATTTTCTGGATTTTTCATTATCTTGAGGTTTTTTCTTTTCTGCTAAAAAAAAGCAAGTAAGGAAGGCTAAGTTCAGGTGTAACCGAACATTACATACTCAGCTGAGAGCGTTGGTTTCGTAGGGTTTCGTAGATGGTTTATAAGTGGTTTTTAATTCCAACTGTAGACCAAGGGTGACGTTTTTTGGAACGATTTTCCTTCAACCTTTGTCAAAATCACCATGTAGGAAAATGAGCCTAGGGTAACCCTGGAATGTGTTTGTATGGTATGGGTATCAAATTAAAGGTATTAATGATGGTTTTAAAAGGGAGTGGCCCTTAGTTGTATATGTGAAGACGTTTTCGATATATCGGCCAAAATGTGGACCAGGGTGACCCAGAACATCATCTGTCGGGTACCGCTAATTTATTTATATATGTAATACCACGAACAGTATTCCTACCAAGATTCCAAGGGCTTTTGATTTCTACCTGCAGAACCTTTTCATTTTCTTCTACTTACTATGGTAGGTGTCACACCCATTTTACCAAGTTACAATGTTTCATCCATTTTTCGTATTTGGCATAGAATTATGTAATTTTTTTCATTTCTCGAAATTTTCGATATCGAAAAACTGGGCGTGGTCAAAGTGGGATTTCGCCCATTTTTAATACCAAGATAAAGTGAGTGCAGAGATAAGTACGTGAACTAAGTTTAGTAAAGATATATTGATTTTTACACAAGTTATCGTGTTAACGGCCGAGCGGAAGGACAGACGGTCGACTGTGTATAAAAACTGGGCGTGGCTTCAACCGATTTCGCCCATTTTCAGAGAAAATAGTTATCGTCATAGAATCTATGCCCCTACCAAATTTCACAAGGATTGGTAAATTTTTGTTCGACTTCTGGCATTAAAAGTATTCTAGACAAATTTAATGAAAAAGGGCGGAGCCATGCCCATTTTGAAATTTTCTTGTATTTTTGTATTTTGTTGCACCATATCATTACTGGAGTTGAATGTTGAAATAATTTACTTGTATACTGTAAAGATATTCAATTTTTTGTTAAAATTTTACTTAAAATTTTTTTTTAAGTGGGCGTGTTCGTCATCCGATTTTGCTAATTTTTATTTAGAACATATGGAGTAATAGGAGTAACGTTCCTGCCAAATTTCATCACGATATCTTCAACGACTGCCAAATTACAGCTTGCAAAACTTTTAAATCACCTTCTTTTAAAAGTGGGCGGTGCCACGCCCATTGTCCAAAATTTTACTAAACTTCTATTCTGCGTCATAAGGTCAACCGACCTACCAAGTTTCATCGCTTTATCGCACTTTTTCGGTTTTTCGAAATTTTCGATATCGCTCATTTCAAATAGCGATCTGAGATGAGTGCCCAGGAACTTACATACCAAATGTCATTAAGATACCTCAAAATTTACTCAAGTTATCGTGTTTACGGAAGGACGGACGGACGGACATGGCTAAATGAATTTGTTTTTTCGCCCAGATCATTTTGATATATAGAAGTCTATAAAATATCACGTGTTAATTGCTCAACGAAATTTTATTGAATCCTTAATACAAAATGAAGGTAAGAATCTAAGATTAAAACGAAAGGAAAAAATTACTTGTCAACGTGACGATGGTTGCCAGCGAATATATTTGTTTGGCGTTGCCATATCACTCCCTTCTTAATAACTTCATTGAAAATCATTATTGGTCGGAAGTAATGAAAGCTGGTTTAAGCCGTTCTACAGAAACCTGGACATCTTTGTTCCCGATCCTTATAGTGAAAACTCGATCGGATGGTCTGGATATCACTTCATAGGGCCCAGTGTATGGTGCTTCCAATGGTGCACGCACTGAATCTGTTCGGAGAAATACGTGGGAACAACTGCTCATGTTTTTTGCTAAAAATGGCTTAATTTTACTATGGTGGGCTGCTGGGACTGGACGTAGTACTCTCATTTGCTCTCTAAGTATGTTGATAAAATTGTGCAGGCTACTCGTAGACTCATTATGGTCTAAAAATTCATTGGGTAAGCGAAGATTGGTCCCATAAACAAACTCAGCCGAAGAGGCTTGCAAATCATCTTTGAAACTCGTTCTGAGGCCCAAGAGTACGATTGGTAGCAGTGTAGTCCACCGATTGCTGTCATGACACATAAGGGCGGCTTTGAGTGATCGATGCCACCTTTCTATCATGCCGTTAGATTGCGGATGATATGCTGTTGTGTGTACGTGTTGTGCGCCAATGAGTTTAGATAGTGAGTTGAAAAGAGCAGACTCAAATTGGGTACCTAGGTCAGTTGTTATTGACTTTGGAAATCCAAAGCGCGATATCCAATGGTTCCAGAAAGCTTGCCCAACTACGTCAGCAGTGATGTTTCGAAGTGTAACAGCCTCCGGCCATCGAGAGAATCGATCAATCATTGTTAGACAGTATCGGTAACCTCTGTCAGGTGGCAGAACGACTATGTCCATATGGACGTGATCAAAACGATTGTTAGGCATCTGAATTTTGATAGGTATGAAATGATTGTGTCTGCTGATTTTAGCTCTCTGACATTGCATTCAACTTCTTGCCCAATGAGCGACGTCTTTGTTAATCGCTGGCCATACATATTTACCTCGCATTTGACGAAGGGTCGATCGTGAACTCGGATGTGATTGCCCATAAACCGAAGTAAAAATTTGAAACCGTAAGTTTTTAGATATATAGATTCTGTTTTGGTCTGTTGAAGTATCGCAATAAATTTTTGTTTGATCCTCGAAGTTCATGCGCCGCAATGTTAAAGAATTTGTGCCGGTTAACAGTTCTCTTAGCTCACTATCCATCTCTTGCGCGTTTTGAAGTTGCTTATTAGTAACTGCGGTTGGCATAGAAATTGTGTAAACCCTCGACAGTGCATCTGCTACTGAATTTTCGTCACCAGAAAGATGTACGATGCTCGTTGAAAACTGCGATATGTAGTTAAGTTGACGTAGCTGACGAGGTGATGCTTTGTCAAGCTTTTGCGTGAAAACGTACATGAGAGGCTTGTGGTCGGTTTTGATGATAAACTGCTGTGCTTCTCAAAAATGCCGAAAGTATTTTACCGACTCGTAAATCGCCAAAAGCTCCCGATCATAAGTGCTATAATTTTGCTCGGGTGGGTATAATTTTGGGGAGAAAAATCCGAGGGGACGCGATTCATTTTTTGTTCAACCGAGGCCCCAATGGCCACGTCTGAGGCGTGACATGTGAGTGCAAGAGGAGCGTTGCATACTGGATGCGCAAGGATTGCTGCATTGGAAATACTCTTTTTGCATGCTTCGAAGGCCTTACTGGATTTCGGTGTCCAGACAATTTTTCGTTTATCATTTTTTTTTTGAGTCATGCAGGTACTCATTAAGTGGAGCTTGGAGTTTGGCAGCATGGGGTATGCACCGTCGGTAATAATTTATTATACCTGGAAACCTTCGGAGGTCGGCAATAGTTTCAGGTTTATTATATTTTTCAATGACGGCTACCCGATCATTTGGTGGCCTACAGCCCTGCGAATTAACAGTGTATCGTAAAAATTCGACTTCAGGTTCGCTGAATTTACATTTATCAGCCATCTCTACACTTTTTAGAAGAACTTCCAAACTTCTTATGAAAGTGGCACAAATTTGTTGTATTTACATTATTTGACGGGCTGCGATTAGAATTGCTATTTAACTTTTTGAGCTCAACCTGAATGGCATTGACTTTGCTTAGTAGAGAGTTTATTGTAGCGTTGACATCGGCAATTTTAGATTTGTTTTGAGACGTCGACTTTATTGCAAAGACGGAGTCGTCTTCAGGCGGGACCTCGATAGCTGATATAGAACTGGGAGAGATTTTAAGGGTTTCCAGCATTCTGTCAGCTGATGTGGCTAGTTGGTCAAGACTTCCTTCTGATAAAACTAGCATTAGCCTAATGGATGCTGGCATCTGCCGAAGAAATAGCACACGAAGAAGGCCGGTACTGTCCTCTGGTGACAAACGGCGCATTTGTGCCAGCATATTTATGAAGTTTTGTTTCTGGAGAATCCGTGAACTTTTTTATTATGTGCTGCTTTAAAGTGTCGTACCTGTTGTTTTCCGGCGGGTGTAGTATGAGGTCTTCCGCGTGGAGTAAGACATCATCTTCTAATTTGATTGAGGTTATGTCAAATTGTCGTTGTCAACTGTGATGTTGTTCAGTCGAAACGCACGTTCCAGTTGAGCAAACCAAATAAGTGGGTTTCCTCGATTGAAAGTTGGAATGGACACTTGGCGCAAGTTCGCACTGGTGCTTGGTTGTTGACTGATGCGTCATTTAACTGTTTTTTGATTGCATCTAACTCCGTCATGGTGGAATCTGTAGTTTTTGATCGAAAATTGTATTCCGTTTTTTTTTTCATTTACTGTCTCGGGGTCACCAATATAAAATATCGCGTGTTAATTGCTCAACGAAATTTTATTGAATCCTTAATACAAAATGAAGGTAAGAATCTAAGATTAAAACGAAAGGAAAAAATTACTTGTCAACGTGACGATGGTTGCCAGCGAATATATTTGTTTGGCGTTGCCACAAGTCTATATCTATCTCGATTAGTTTATGCCGTTACGGGGCACCGTTATGCGAACAAAATTAATATACTCTGTGAGCTGTGCTAAGCTGAGTATAAAAAACAAAAATAACTGCCCCACAGAATATTTTCTATTATTAAATTTAATTTCTAAAATATATATATTTGCAGATTCTTTTTGGAAGCATTGGTGCGTTGCCGCAACTCTCCTGCCGATCTGGGCCCAATCATAAAACGTTATTTACCCAAATTTGATATGTATAATAAATATTACCAAAATAAGCCAGTATCAGATCACATTGTGACAACACATCTTTTATATTTTGACCAAATACGACAAAAACTAGGTAGTCGTTTGGATGTATGTAACTCATCGCCTTATCGCAATATCAATGTCAATGTCTTATTTCAATATATATTTTTGCTTATTTTATCGCACAAATTATTTAGCTGAACGATTTGCTCATAAAACCAGTGCAAAGATTACCCAAATATGAATTATTATTTAGAGAAATTGCCAAACATGCCAGAGCCGCTGGACGTGATGCTGAAGTTGTTGGCATTGAAGAAGCTATGCGCGTTATGGGGGTAAATATTGTTGTTTGGCTTTTTGTTTTGTTCTTTTTTTCTATTTGTTTTAACACAATATTAATTTAACTGTTTTTCTAACTAATTTTTAAGATGATTTGTAAGGCTGCTAATGAGGCGATGGAATTGCGTCGCTTACAAAAATTCGAAGGCAAAATTACTGCGCAAGGCAAATTGCTGCTGCATGACAAACTTACCTGTGTGGAGGATGAGAAAGGCGCTGAACGCAATGCCTATATGATGCAAAAACCGCGTGAATTGTATGTTTTTCTATTCGAACAAAGTATTATTTTTGCGGATATTGATGGCAAAAAACTACAATATAGTAGTCCAACATATACGTATCGTTGGCATTTACAGGTAAGTTAAAAAAATGTTTGTTTGATGTGCAAACAATTTGGCTTCGGAGTACGTAGATCTTGTTTGTTGTTGATTAGAAAGAAGTTGAACACATGTGAGTGGATTCGTTTCTCTGAGACGTCCAACTTTTCTATCTTCAAAAATTCTCGAAAATGGTAAATTTGAAACTTAGGGAGTGTTAAGCATGTGAATTTGGGGCGTACAAATTGTTTAGTACTAACAGTTCTAAACATGAAATACAATTACTAATTATTTAGTGTAAAGCAGCGGTCGTAATTTCCTTGCACATTCGTGCGCTTTCAATTGACATAGATTGCTCAATAATCAAAGACTGAACCACTAAAACTAAGGTAGTATTAGCTGTGTTTTTTACACGCGTATACGTTTACGTTGGTTAAATAACTAGCTACAGCACAGGGTGTACCGAAAAGCGGAGACATAACCCTCTGGTGGCCATTGTGTAAGTTAATGATTGTGACAATTGTGTTTTACAATATATTTATTTGATAGCGATACGACTCGCCTTCCTCCGATCAACTTTACAAATTGATTCTTAAAACTAATTGCCTCTAGCTCTAAGCCTATCGAACCGTTTCAAATGTAGGTGTGTCATCGTTGCCGCGAAGAGGTGATTAAAAAGAACTTGGCTTGGTTACCGTAAGCGTGCATTCCTGGGCGAAGTTGAAATATTCTAGGCAGCCAGCAACAAATAAGGTTTTGAAGTGCTAAGCCACATTGTTGGTAATTATAATTTTCTTGCTTTGCTTTTATGGTATTGTTGCTTTGCATTCCTGGAAGTAAAGTCCCGATATTTCACTCAGACAGCAACAAGTAAAGTTTGAAAGCGCTAACTCGCTGTTGTTGTTGTCAAGCACATTTGCTTATATTGATAACATTGATATTGATAATGATAATGTTTGTACCTATGTTCACATGCGGATACAAATATACCGCGCTTTGGTGACTTAACCCAGCATACATGTCGGGAGGAGCAGCATATTTAAATGCGATTCTAGCTACTATGTTAACTACCCCCTTTCTTAAGCACTAAACGTCCTCCGTTCGTTCAGGTGTACTGTTTTACACCGTGCGTGAAGTTAGCACAACGATACAAATGTAGGGCTTAGATTCTTTGATAACAATATTTTTGTCGTTGGCCTGGATGAGCAAATTTAACGTTCCACACCTTCCAAATAATAAGCAATAGGTTTATTAGTAACAATATATTTTTAGCGTTCAAATGTAGCTTGTTGTGCGTGTTGTGTAGCGAGTTGTGTTTATTTTGCTGTTTTTTCTCCGTTTGCTGGCCAACGACTAAATCGTGTTTCAGCAAGCAAAACGCAGTTGTTGTTGTTGTTGTTGTAGCAATGCTCGCCCCACCTAATAGCCGCAACCGATCACAAATTGTCATCAATATCCTCTAACGGGAGTCCAAGGAAACTTGCCGTTTCAACAGGGGTGGACCATAAGGAAAGGGGTGTTAGAGGCGTTGGTTCCACATTACAATTGAAGAGATGGTTGGTGTCATGTGGGGACACATTGCAAGCGGGGCATACATTTTGTATGTCGGGGTTGATTATGGATAGGTAAGAGTTTAACTTGTTACAGTATCCAGAACGAAGTTGAGCAAGAGTGACACGCGTTTCCCTGGGGAGTATGCGTTCCTCTTCCGCAAGTTTTGGATAATTTTCGTTAAGTACTGGATTCACAGGGCAGTTCCCGGCATAAAGGTCCGCCGCCTGTTTATGGAGTTCACCAAGGACCTGCTTGTGTTTTTCCACTTCATACGGCTGGGTTCTCAGGTGCCGTATTTCCTCAAAATGCTTACGGAGATGACTCTTTAAGCCCCTAGGCGGTGCTGGTTCATCAATCAGATGTCTGTTGGGATGCCCAGGTTTCTGGGTATTCAACAGGAACTGTTTGGTCAGCATCTCATTTCTCTCCCTGATGGGGAGTATTCTCGCCTCATTATGCAGATGGTGTTCTGGGGACATAAGAAGACAGCCCGTGGCGATTCTGAGAGCAGTATTTTGGCAGGCCTGTAGTTTCTTCCAGTGGGTGATTTTTAGGCTTGGCGACCATATGGGTGACGCGTAGCACGTAATCGGCTGGCTAATTGCTTTGTATGTAGTCATGAGCGTTTCTTTATCTTTTCCCCAAGTACTGCCAGCGAGGGATTTGAGGATTTTGTTACGGCTCTGAATTTTCGGAACAGTTGCGGCTGCGTGCTCACCAAAATGTAGATCCTGATCAAACGTCACACCCAAGATTTTGGGGTGTAGGGCAGTCGGTAGCGTGGTGCCATCGACGTGGATGTTCAAAATGGTCGACATTTGGGGCGTCCATGTTGTAAATAAGGTCGCGGAAGATTTAGTCGGTGATAATGCCAGGTTTCGCGAGGCGAAAAAACTGGAGAGATCAGGGAGGTAGCCGTTTATTTTATTGCATAGCGCATCGATCTTTGGGCCTGGGCCTGTGGCCATTATTGTGCAGTCATCGGCGTAGGAAACGATTGTGACTCCTTCCGGTGGTGAAGGTAGCTTAGATATGTAGAAATTAAACAAAAGTGGGGATAGTACACCACCCTGTGGCACCCCCTGTTTAATTCTCCTTGGTTTTGATGTTTCGTTTCTAAATTGCACCGATGCCTGCCGACCACCCAGATAATTTGCGGTCCACCTTTTAAGACATGGGGGAAGGGTAGACCCTTCCAGGTCCTGCAGTAACGAGCCATGGTTGACCGTATCAAAAGCTTTTGATAGGTCTAGTGCTACGAGTACTGTTCTATGGTTGGGGTATTGATTTAAACCGCAATTTATCTGGGTGCTAATGGCATTTAGCGCGGTGGTAGTGCTATGGAGTTTTCTGAAGCCATGCTGATGAGGGGCTAGCTGCAAATTTGCTTGGAAATAAGGCGTCTTTGCCACTGGCGATAGGAGAGATATCGGACGATACGACTCACCTATGTTAGCTGGTTTCCCAGGCTTTAGTAGCGGGACCACCTTGGCCATTTTCCATTTCTCAGGTATGACAAAGGTGGAAAGAGACAGATTGAAGACATGCGCTAAATATTTGAAACCCTCTTTCCCTAGGTTTTTAAGCATCGGCATGGCTATGCCGTCTGGGCACACTGCTTTGGATGGTTTAGCACGACCAATGGCGTCCTCAACCTCTTTAGCGGTGATGGTGATTGATGACGCGCTGAATTTGTGTTTATGTGCGCGTCTGTTGGCTCTCCGTCTATCTTTGTCGACCGTAGGATGCATTATATATTGTCGGCAGAAAGCGCTCGCGCATTTTTACGCGTCCGACAGCACTTTGTCGCCAAAGGCGATGGAAACTTTGTCTTTGTCCTTAGTCGGATTCGATAGGGACTTTACGGTGGACCAAAGTTTACCCACACCGGTAGAGAGGTTACAACCTCTTAGGTGCTCCTCCCATTTCGCCCGCTTGTGATCATCCACAAGCAATCTGATGCGTTGGTTTATATCCCTTATTTGGGGGTCGCCTGGATCAAGCTGTCTTATAAGGTCACGTTCTCTCGCTAAGTTTGCAGCCTCCGCCGGGAAGTGGGGCCGGATTTCGGGAATTCTCCCGGCGGGAATGAAATGTGCCGAGGCGGATTTAATGACCTTACGGAAGGCACACTCCCCTTGGTGGGCATCAGTCGGGATAGGGAGGGCAGCTAGGCGGGTGTCTGTAAAGGATTTATATTCTTCCCCCTTTCCTTTTTTGAAGTTTATGAAAGTGCGTTTTTAAGTGACGATGAAGTCGGCGGTACGCTCAAGCGAAATAAGTATGGGCAGGTGGTCGGATGCCAATGTTACCATCGGCTGCCAGTTGACGCAGTTTACGAGTTCTGCGCTCACGATTGAGATATCTGGCGAGCTGTGACAGCTTCCTACCATACGTGTGGGGGCGTCTCCGTTTATTGTGCAGAACGTCATTTCTTCTATTTGATCCGCCAACATCTCACCCCTACTGTCCGCCCGCAAGTTTGAATGCCATAGATCATGATGGGCATTGAAATCGCCTAAGATAATGCGATTGTTGCCAGTGAGTAAGGCCCTGATATAAGGGCGGTATCCACTGGGGCAACAGGTGGCAGGAGGGATGTAGATGTTGATGATTTCTAGGTTTGCATCGCCTGACCGGACAGATAGGCCTTGACGTTCTAAGACATTGTCCCTGCGGTCGATGCCAGGATCAAATATATAATATTGCACAGAGTGGTGTATGATAAACGCGAGACCGCCTCCATTTCCGCTCTCGCGGTCTTTCCTGTGGACGTTATACCCAGAGCAGGTCTGCAATGCAGATCTTGCTGTGAGTTTAGTCTCTTGAATCGCAGCAATGCGGATGTTGTGGCGCTTCATGAAATCGACTATCTCCGTAATCTTCCCAGTTAGTCCATTACAGTTTAACTGCAGAATTCTGAAGTGCATAAGGGGAGACGTCGCCACTCTGGGGGTAAGTGACGGGTGACTACGCCTGGGTTGGGGAAGGCCAGGACGCAATTGCTGTTGTGGCCCTAGGACTGGGCGTCCTTGGGCAAGCATTGGGGTACCCGGAGGATTTGGGTTGGCGACCTGGCAACATGGCGCGATGAAACCCGTCGGGGGGTTGCCGTCGCGGAGACCAGAACATCTAGGGAAGTGGCACCACCCAAGGCAGGAGCTGCATTGGGCGGATGTCGCAAACATATATATTCTGTGCTGGCAAACGGTGCAAACGGAGGTAGGGACTAAGAGTCTGTTTCCCTGACCTACACGGAGTAACGCGCTTAATCGCCAAAAATACATGGAATTCAATTTTACAGTTAAATGTACATATGTATGTATATGTAGATAAATTTCAGTCGAGTTTAGTACATATAGAATATGATGAGTAGGCAATAAAGATAAAGAAGTAAACAAATGAAACTGGATCTGGCTGGTCATCGAGCAGCGGCAACGTCAGCCCTGCGTCTAAGGGAGTTGTCGTGCTGGAACAACAGGACCACAGGACACTCAAGTATACTAAACAAATACAGTTGTCTCCCTCCTAGCACGGATCGCTGTGCGACCACAACAGTTGCGGAAACCAACTTTAAGATAAACATACCCAGCAGGGATGACTGGACGGAGTCGGACAAGTGCCTTGCTATGGGCAACAGCATTTCCATATACACGGACGGCTCCAAGCTAAACGGGAGAGTTGGGGGTGGAGTATACTCAAGGTACCTTGACCTCCAGCTCTCATTCAGACTACCCGACCACTGCAGTGTATTCCAGGCAGAAGTTGCAGCCATAATGGAAGCCGCAGCTAGGATAGGGACATACATTGTCGACAAAGAAATTTTTATCTTCAACGACAGCCAAGCTGCCATAAAATCTCTGGGCTCCCACTCGTTCAATTCTGAACTAGCACTAAACTGTCGCCGATCTCTTCAAGAGATGGCTCAACAGAACCGTGTACACCTCACAGGGGTCCCTGGACATAGGGATATCGAGGGAAACTGTATTGCAGATGAACTCGCTAGGCAGGGTACAACCAAGCAGGTTCTTCCTGAACAAGAACGCTTAGGTATGCCCCTGTCCACATGCAAGCTAATGCTAAAAGAGCACATCTACCGTCAAGCCGACGAAAGATGGCTACAAACACCGGGATGTCGAACGTCGAAAGAAACCTGGCCTAAATGGGATCCTAAAAGGTCCCGTCACGTTTACAACCTAAGAAGGGATACAATTTCCACACTTGTAGGGGCACTAACGGGTCATTGCCTCATAGGTAGGCATGCAGAAAGGCTAGGAGCGCCTTATCGTCGTTGCTGTAGGAGTTGTAAAGAAGATGAGGAGGAGGAAACGGTGGTTCACCTCATTTGCAACTGCCCAGCGCTAAGCGGAGCACGGCAGCGCTTTCTGGGAGCTCCATTTCTTGATACTATGAGTCAGGTTGTGGAGCATGACGTCAAGGACCTGGTAGATTTAATCAGGTCCTCAAAATGGTTCGAAGAGGAGAGGTAACGGTGTTTTTCGTGGTATCACAACGGGCCTAGTACTACTGGCCTAAGTGTGCCCTCGGGCAGCCACCCCAACCTAACCTAACCTAAACAAATGAAATTAAATACAAATATGAAATGTGAGATTACAATAGACATAATAGCGTAAAAGAGCCTTATGCGGTGTAGGGCAAATGGGCGTTCTGCGACATTCCCACCCCCGTGAATTAATCCGATTCACCAACAACTACATCCAGAACGGCCAATTTGGACACAGCTCTCCGCTTCACTCCTTGAACAGTTCGCACGTCAACTTGACGAATTTCCCCATCTCGGCCAGGGTAAATTTCCTCCACTACACCCCGACACCATTCTCTTCGCGGAACGTTGGGATCGCATAGGAATACTAGATCTCCCTTTTTACTGGCTGCGTACGTTGGCACCACTTCTCCCGACGTGTTAAAGTAGGGAGGTACTCCGCTATCCAGCGTTTCCAAAAATGATCACGAATTTGCCGAGCAATGCGCCATTGTTGGCGGATAACGAGTGTATCAGTTACGACTTCGGATGAGCCTGGTGTTTGCGCAGTATTAGCCGATCCCAATAAGAAGTCATTTGGTGTTAACGGCTGTTCCTGTTTCGCGTCAATTGGCAAATGTGTAAGAGGACGGGAGTTGACGATATTCTCGGCCTCGATCAAAAAACAATTAAATGTATGTTCCCTCGGCTTGACTTCTTTGAGCGTCTGATGTAATACCCTTTTTATGGACTGCACCATGCGTTCCCATGTTCCTCCTTCGGCTGGATTGAGCGGCGAATTGAAGAGCCACTCGATGCCACGTTTTGACAATTCGCCCTGTATTTGGGTGCAGTCGAACACTTCGGCAAAACGCTTGGCTTCGTTGTTGGTTCCGATGAAGTTTTTTCCGTTATCAGATCTCAGGCGTTTTGGCACACCTCGACGATTTATGAAGTTTCGGATAACTGTTATGCAAGAATCAGTGCTGAGGTCGTGGGCTACCTCCAAGTGCACTGCACGTATGGTAAGGCATGTGAAGAGAGCCACCCATCTCTTCTCTGTACTGCGTCGCACCGTTACGTATACAGGACCGAAATAGTCGAGGCCCGTGTATGTGAACGGTCTTACGTATGGTGTCAACCTGTCAATGGGGAGTGGTCCCATAAGTGGTGGAACTCTGGTATGGCCTTGCGAAGGCGGCACACTGGACAGTTGGCTATAACGCTGCGTAGAAGGCTTCGTAGGCGTGGTACCCAATATAAATGACGTACGGAACATATTGTTGCTTCGGTATTTTGATGACCCATAAGTGTGTGGTGATGCAATGTTACTAGTTTCGTAAATGTATGTGTAGGCGGTAATATAACGTGGTGTCTCACGTCCATTGGCAACCAACTAGCAGCATCTATGCGCCCACGTACACGCAGAATTCCTTCTTCATCAAGATATGGCGATAGTTGTAGCAAAGAACTTTGGCGTGATATACTTTGCCCTGTACTTATTTGTTGTATTTCGGCGTTGAAGGACTCATTCTGGACGAAACGACATAGAAGGCGTTTTGCTCTTTCCAAGTCACTGGTCGTCAATCCGTAGCAACTACTTAAGATTTCAACTTGGCGTCGACATATTTTAGTAAACAAGATTACCCAGGCTGTAGTTCTTACCAACCTGTTGAGCGACGAGAAGCGATTAAAATTTATAAAGTCATAACTTACGATGTTTAAAGCGTATTGTGGTCGTAATTCTTCATTGCAGTCATCCAGATCAGTGGCTTGGCTAGAACTTCTTCAGAAGGCCAGGTATTTTCTGGCTGACGCAAAAATGGTGGACCCTGTACCCAACGGCTGTTTGGGGCAAACGCAACTTTGTTGTTGATGCTTGTAGCTTCATCGTGTACCTAAAACCGCCGCTTGTAGTTCTAAGCGCGGCACAGTTAGCGGCTTCAGTGGTGCGCACTTGGACTTAGCGCAGACGAAGGTGACTTCGACGTCTCCACGAGCATTTGTGGACCGCCAATAGGCAACAGCGGCAAATGCGTTTTCGCTGGCGTCCTCGAAAATGTGCAGTTGTAGCTCTTTTGGCTTACCTCCATGGAAATAGTACCGAAGAATGGCATATTTGGTGACTGATGGCAATTGATTACCCCACTTTTCCCACAACTCGGATACATAGTCGGACAACGGCTCATCCCAGCTGGCCTCTTGCCGCCACGCCTCGCGCATTAGGAGTCTCGCGCCGATGACAAAGTGCGTAATAAATCCCAGTGGGTCGAACACCGACATGACCACGCTTAGGAGCTCCCTCTTAGTAGGGCGTCGTTCACCGGCAAGTACGGCTTCACTGACGTTATGGAATTTGAGGCTAAAGTTGAAACAATCTATATTTGGCTGCCAGTATAGGCCAAGTACTTTCTCAAGACTTATACCATCTTTATTAACAAGAGATTTTGTGACGTCGATTTCACCCAATGCCGTGATAACCTCCGAGGAACTAGACGTAAAGTTACGCATTTCGAAACCGGCATCCATGTGAATGGACTTCACTTGGTTGGCAACTGCGATAGCTTCTTCTGACGTGTCGAAGCTGTCCACAAAATCGTGATCCAAATGATCCAAAATGGCTTTTACTGCACGGGCTGTGCATGGGTTATCACTTTGATGTTCAAGGGCGTTTCGTGTTTTAATGTAATGTGCGATGCAGGGCGAGCAGGCAGCTCCGAATGTCATCACGCACATTTCGTATGTATCTGGTTGTCGTTCGGCTTCACCATCCCTCCACAGAAATCTCTGTGCCTTTCTATCTTCTGGGCGTATCAGCACCTGGTGAAACATCTCCTTTATATCACCGCATACGCCCACTGCTCCTTCACGGAAGTGAAAGAGGATTGACGGCAAAGGCCTGTATTCCTGGGGACCCTTTAATAAATAGCGATTTAATGAAACACCTTTGACCTCAGCTGCGGCATCGAAAACTATTCGTAGTTTGTTCGGTTTATTCGGGTTCGTCACTGGGAAGTGCGGCAAATACCAGCTGAATGGCGTTATGGAGTCGACATCACGCTGTTCAGGTTTACGAGCATAACCTTTTTCTATACACGATGAAATCATGAGCTTGTATGCGGCGGCAAAGCTGTTCTCACGATTCATCCGTTTCTCTACACTCGCTAACCTTTTGAGTGCCAAATCGTAGCTGTCTGGCAGATGCACGTTGTCTTCTTTCCATAACAGTCCAGTTTCGAACCTTGGACCGATACGGCGGGTCGTCGCTTCCAACATGGCTCTGGCACGGACGTCTGCTTCGCTCTCAACACGCTTTGCAGCTCTAACACCGAAACTCTCGGTTTCGAAGAAATCAGCTACCATGTTGTGAAGAGTTTCATCGGAGTTTATGTTCATCAAAAGGCATGTTGGCGACTTAGGCATAGTGTTGCTTGATGGACCAAACACGACCCACCCCAGTTCCGTTTGGCTGCATACGGACCGTTCTTACGCATAGCAACAGTCTTTGACGCGATACCCAAGTGACAATTATCAATGCCTATAAGTATTTTCGGCACCACACTAGGTTGCGGCTGCACTGGTAACTGGCGCATTCGTCTGTTCTCGCATATTAAATCAGAACGGCTAAGGCTTTGTGATGGCAGTTGAAGATTTTTTACAACATACACATTTTTCATTTTATGTTTCTTTGACATACCTGCACCACTGATACATATGTCGACCAAAGAGGTTGGCTCTTGTATGGCATGCCCACCAAACCACTGAACGTTGAGGTGGTGCGGCTGTCCGTGTATTTCCAGCGCTAATGTTTTGTCAAGCATTGTGACAGACGAGCCTTCATCCAATAGGGCATACGTGTTCACATGTCGTTGCTTGCCGTATACCGTGACTGGCAGAATACGAAAGCAGTTTACCTTCTTTTGAATCCGCGGCACAACTAAGCACTGAAGCCGATGGATCATTTGGCTGATGATTTACTTGTGCTGGCGGCACTTGTTTTGGCGGCGATGGCTGAGTTGGTGTGGATTGAACGGCCTTCTTTGTTGACGATGATGATTGCACTGGCGAATGAACAGGGTGGGATTCATGCAGCAATTTGTTGTGCATTCGATTGCATCCATTGATGCCAAAAACCTTTCGTTGTCTGCAGTCACGTGAGGAGTGACCTGCATTAAGGCAGGCAAAACATAGGTGATGAGATTTTTCTTTGGCCCACCTCTTGGCAACTGATGCGTCGAGAAGACGTTTACACTCGTATGGTTTGTGCTGACCTGGCAAACTGGGCATTTGCATTGTTCTTGCTTTTCGTCTACTTGTAGTAGCACTCGGCGTTTTGTGTCATGTCCAGGAACTGGCTTTCGTCCTGAATGGAACAAATGACATCGGCAAGTGATGTCAACCAATCACTAAAATGTACTGTTATAGCTCGCGGTTGCACGGTGACTGCATACCGGCCCCATTCGATACGCTTACTCATTGGGAGTTTAGAGATTAAGTCGTCCAGCAACATTGGGTTGGCTAGATGGTGGTCGGCGTTGGCGGATTGCAAAAATGCGCAAATATTTTTGACCTTTGTTGCAAAAGGAACGAGCTTACCCAAGGCGGTTTCCGAGATTGGCGAAATCTCCTTTACTTGTTGCAGCTGGCTACGAATGAGCTGCTCTGGACGTCCAAATCGGCTCTTCAGTTGTTCTATAATGCAGCTTACGTTGTTCGGGTGAATGAGAAGCGATTTGACCATTTCACGGGCGTCACCCTTCAAGCACTTTTGCAGCCTCTGGTTATTATCAAAATTAGAATAACCATACATTGCCGTTGACTCCACAAAGGCTGTATAAAATACTGGCTACTCTTCTGGACGCCCACTAAATTCTGGCAACTCAAGTAATTTCCGTGGCATATATACGGTTGGCGCTGGATACATTTGAGTATTGGCGTTAGACGGCGGCGGCATGGATAAGTTAGGCGAATGTGATGAAAACACATAGCTATGATTGTATGGATTGTACAAATTATTGGCTAAAGACACCGTACTAAAGGGTGTTGGTTGTGCACTGACGCCATAACGGGACTCGGCAAATAAATGGCGTTGAGCTGGCGGCTGTGAGTTGACATCATAATGGACCCCAGTGTTTAATTGATGTGCATTAGTATATGCACCCGGCGGCGGTGCTGGCGTTGGCTGCGACATCGCTGGCTGCGATGCAGCGACAGCGCTGCTGGCGTAAGTGACGGTAGAGTTGGCATTTGGGAAGAGCTCTGATGTATATGCACCTGGCGGCGGTGCTTGCGTTGACTGCGGTACTGCTGAATGCGATACCACGACGGCGCTGCTGGCGTATGTTCCGGCAGAGCTGGCACTTCGTAATATTTCTGCTCTGAGACTCTCGTTTGCGATGTCACGCTCTCTTAACTGTACTTGCGTGGCTTGCAAATAGTTTTCCAATAAAGCTAGGCGTTGCTCCATGGCATTAACGTTGAAGGCTGAATGGGCAGGCATGCTCACTGTGGCGTTTCTGGAAGCTTCGGCGGCATTAGCACCCATGGCTGAATTTGTAGTGATACAACTGTCGGCATCCGACGTGGGCGGCGTTATGGTGGTATCGTTACTCACATCTGGCTGGGTGATATTGGCTACGACCGTTGATTCTTCCGGGGTTGACTCCAAAGTTGGCGAATTATTGTCGGCCATACTCTGACTGGTGATTTGTACACTATTGTTAAGGCGAGGGCTTCTTCGTGGTGGAGTATGTACTAGCATTTGTGGATGTGTACGGGCGGCAACAAGATTCACTCCAATCAATGTGATACGGCGGCCTGTAACTAAACTGTATGAAATGAATGAAATTTGTTGAACAAGCAAATAAACTTGTACAAAGGCAAAACTTGTCGAAAAGCAAAATAAAATTTGTCGTTGGCCTGGATGAGCAAATTTAACGTACACCTTCCAAATAATAAGCAATAGGTTTATTAGTAACAATATATTTTTAGCGTTCAAATATAGCTTGTTGTGCGTGTTGTGTAGCGAGTTGTGTTTATTTTGCTGTTTTTTCTCCGTTTGCTGGCCAACGACTAAATCGTGTTTCAGCAAGCAAAACGGAGTAACGCGCTTAATCGCCAAAAATACATGGAATTCAATTTTACAGTTAAATGTACATATGTATATATATGTAGATAAATTTCAGTCGAGTTTAGTACATATAGAATATGATGAGTAGGCAATAAAGATAAAGAAGTAAACAAATGAAATGAAATACAAATATGAAATGTGAGGTTACAATAGACATAATAGCGTAAATGAGCCTTATGCGGTGTAGGGCAAATGGGCGTTCTGCGACAATTTTAAACGTAGAAAATTTAAGTATGGCAATTATTAATGTTCAATTTTCAATAGTGTTATATGTACATTTCTTGTGAAAAACAATGTGATAATTCAAATCATTGAAAAGTGTTTTTGTTTTTTTTATTGTTTTATTTTTCAATTGTTGTTTTGATTTTAATTTGTTATGGTGCATCTATATGGAAATTGCGCTTAACGAAGATTGCTTTTGTGGATTCTCCTTCCATCGATCAAAACGGTGGTACCAATATCTTTTTCAATAATCTTTTCTACGAAGACCTTATCTAATTTACTTCCAAGCCTTTTATTCCGCCTCAAAAACACCTTTTCTCCAGGACTAAAAGTTTCCAAAATTTTACCTTTTTCTACTGAGTTTCGAATAGTCGTTTTCTATCTCACTTAATTTTTCTTCTGATAAATTGTGAAAGACATCAGTTGGTCTCATTTTAGTTACCGAATGTACGCTACAATTATATTTATAAGTTGCCAATAGTACCAAATCAATTACTTCTTCTACTTTCTGTTGTTTTTTATGCAACGTGATATTTCTAATAATGTGGAATGAAACCTCTCCACCTGACCATTACTTTCACTATGAAGAGTATGTATAAAGAATTGGTCTATTCCAAAATTATCCCTTAGTAAGGCCTTTATGGTATTCGATTGAAATGCCTTTTCGTTATCAGAAACGATGGTTTTTGTGTTACTAAATACTAAAAAAATTTCTAATAAGGCATACTTTATATCTACTGTTGACCTTGAGGTAATCGGCTTTACAACAGCAAATTTGGACAATTTGTCTAAACACGTCAAGAAAAGTTGCTTGCCAATTATAAAAATGTCTAAATGGAGGTGTGGGATAGGAGATTTACCAATCCCCGGATCAGGTGGTTTGCGTTGGTACTTATTTTCCAAGCATATCTTGCAGTTAGCAATCATTGTTTTCAATAGTTTTTTTATATTTGGAAAAAAGTAATTGCTGAAAATTTGGCGAAAATTTTCGTGTAAGCCACGATGAGCTCGATTGTGCTCTGTTGCTATTACTTCCAACTGATCATCTTTATTCGGTAAATCTATGACCATAACTTCAGTGTGGAGGAATTTAACACCAGGGAATGCCGATACTAATGTATTTTGTATTTCTGCTAAGGTTGAAAGATCACAGTGGATTGCGTTAGTGGTATTTGTATTTATGGCGCTTTTTAAACATTGTATAAGATTTTCGACAGTGTTAAATGTAATTGTGTGTCGAATAAATTTTTGGAAAAGTATTTTGGTACATTTACTAAACGAGGTAGACTTTGATAGCACAAGTTCGTTTTTAAATTGATTGATGGGACAGTTAACCGTTTTAATTGTATTACGCGAAGATACTTCGCTATGCACAGTTTGACTAGAAGCGTTATCACTCAAATTTTGGACAAACTGTCGCGAAAGTGCCTCACCTACTTTATTGTCCTTTCCGGGTTTGAAATGAAAAGTGGGAGAGAATTCCTCTAAAAACGATCGCCACCTCTTCATCTTGGAATTGGGATTCTTTTCAGACATCGAAAATATCAGCGGTTGATGATCAGTAAAAATATGGACATCCTTAATCCCGCACAAATAGTGGCGAAGTTTCTTTAATGCCCATACAATAGCTAAAAGTTCCCGCTCGTTGGTGGCATAATTTTGTTCGCTAGCAGAAAGTGTTCGCGATATCATGGTAATAGGTCGTCCCTTTTGGGATAAAACTGCGCCTAGGGCAGTAGAGGAAGCATCCGTGGTAAGCTCGAAGGGCTTGTTACAATCGGGATATTGGAGAAGCACGTCTTTGGAAGCTAATATCTTTTTTATTCTTTCAAATGCGCATAGGGCGTTTAAGTCAAAATCTATTTTTATGTTTTTGGAATTCCTAGCACCAACTTGTTCATTTTCACCTCGAAGATACACTGTCAACGGTTTTACAATGGCAGCGTAATCCTTCACAAAACGGCGGTAATACCCTGATAACCCAAGAAATGAGCGAAGTGCTCGAAGGGTTCTTGGAGGTTCGTAGTTTATGATGTCGTGAATCTTATCTGGGCAAGTTTTTATACCTTTCTCGGATACAAGGAACCCCAAAAACTCCACTTCGGTTTTAAAAAACCTCGACTTCTCGGCTGATACTCTCATTCCCGCCTTTTCAAGTTTCTGCAGGATACAGTCAATGTGGTTTAAATGTGACTCTTCATCTGGAGAATATATAAATATGTCATCGACATAAACATGGCAGTATTTTCCTATTTCCTGGCGTAAAACATCGTCAATGGCCCTTTGAAAGATACTGGGTGCGTTTTTTAGGCCAAATGGCAATCTGCAAAATTCATATTTGCCATTATTTATATTGAATGCTGTTTTTTCCTATCATCCTCACACAATAAAATCTGATGGAACCCTGACTTAAGGTCTAATGTTGTAAAAAATTTGGAGCTACCTAGGTTAGCCAAGATTACGGATGTATCCGGTATGGGGTATCGATCAGGAATTGTTTTCTCATTCAATTTCCTGAAGTAGATCACCATCCTTAGTTTAGGCTTACCATCTTCATCAAAGCCTTTCTTACTAACAACGTGTACATGAGAATTGTATGGCGAACACGATTCCCTAATAATACCATCTCTGAGTAAAGTTTTTATTTCATTATTGATGAATGGAGCCACAGAAATGGGGTACGGGTAACTTTTACTATAGATCGGATCATTTGTATTTGTTCGAATTCTGCCTTTCACACTAGTGTTATATGGCAACGCCCTATTAGGGTCAGCGAAATCATTATTGTTCTTTTTTATAACTTGCCGAAATTTTTTTGAACTAATGGAGGATCAAACTCTTCCTCTATTGCAATTGAATTAACCTGATTACAAGATAAATACTGTAATTTAACTTTACCATTACGGTAAAATAAATACCCCTCACCGGTATCAATTTTTGCATTAATATTTTACAGGAAATCATATCCTATGATACCATCGAACGTTCTTAGATTCGGTAGCAAGAAAAACGTCGAGGTATTATTTAAAATGTGAATGAAACATTTTCGGTTTACAATATTTTCACCGTTCGCACGTCAACTTGACGAATTTCCCCATCTCGGCCAGGGTAAATTTCCTCCACTACACCCCGACACCATTCTCTTCGCGGAACGTTGGGATCGCATAGGAATACTAGATCTCCCTTTTTACTGGCTGCGTACGTTGGCACCACTTCTCCCGACGTGTTAAAGTAGGGAGGTACTCCGCTATCCAGCGTTTCCAAAAATGATCACGAATTTGCCGAGCAATGCGCCATTGTTGGCGGATAACGAGTGTATCAGTTACGACTTCGGATGAGCCTGGTGTTTGCGCAGTATTAGCCGATCCCAATAAGAAGTCATTTGGTGTTAACGGCTGTTCCTGTTTCGCGTCAATTGGCAAATGTGTAAGAGGACGGGAGTTGACGATATTCTCGGCCTCGATCAAAAAACAATTAAATGTATGTTCCCTCGGCTTGACTTCTTTGAGCGTCTGATGTAATACCCTTTTTATGGACTGCACCATGCGTTCCCATGTTCCTCCTTCGGCTGGATTGAGCGGCGAATTGAAGAGCCACTCGATGCCACGTTTTGACAATTCGCCCTGTATTTGGGTGCAGTCGAACACTTCGGCAAAACGCTTGGCTTCGTTGTTGGTTCCGATGAAGTTTTTTCCGTTATCAGATCTCAGGCGTTTTGGCACACCTCGACGATTTATGAAGTTTCGGATAACTGTTATGCAAGAATCAGTGCTGAGGTCGTGGGCTACCTCCAAGTGCACTGCACGTATGGTAAGGCATGTGAAGAGAGCCACCCATCTCTTCTCTGTACTGCGTCGCATCGTTACGTATACAGGACCGAAATAGTCGAGGCCCGTGTATGTGAACGGTCTTACGTATGGTGTCAACCTGTCAATGGGGAGTGGTCCCATAAGTGGTGGAACTCTGGTATGGCCTTGCGAAGGCGGCACACTGGACAGTTGGCTATAACGCTGCGTAGAAGGCTTCGTAGGCGTGGTACCCAATATAAATGACGTACGGAACATATTGTTGCTTCGGTATTTTGATGACCCATAAGTGTGTGGTGATGCAATGTTACTAGTTTCGTAAATGTATGTGTAGGCGGTAATATAACGTGGTGTCTCACGTCCATTGGCAACCAACTAGCAGCATCTATGCGCCCACGTACACGCAGAATTCCTTCTTCATCAAGATATGGCGATAGTTGTAGCAAAGAACTTTGGCGTGATATACTTTGCCCTGTACTTATTTGTTGTATTTCGGCGTTGAAGGACTCATTCTGGACGAAACGACATAGAAGGCGTTTTGCTCTTTCCAAGTCACTGGTCGTCAATCCGTAGCAACTACTTAAGATTTCAACTTGGCGTCGACATATTTTAGTAAACAAGATTACCCAGGCTGTAGTTCTTACCAACCTGTTGAGCGACGAGAAGCGATTAAAATTTATAAAGTCATAACTTACGATGTTTAAAGCGTATTGTGGTCGTAATTCTTCATTGCAGTCATCCAGATCAGTGGCTTGGCTAGAACTTCTTCAGAAGGTCAGGTATTTTCTGGCTGACGCAAAAATGGTGGACCCTGTACCCAACGGCTGTTTGGGGCAAACGCAACTTTGTTGTTGATGCTTGTAGCTTCATCGTGTACCTAAAACCGCCGCTTGTAGTTCTAAGCGCGGCACAGTTAGCGGCTTCAGTGGTGCGCACTTGGACTTAGCGCAGACGAAGGTGACTTCGACGTCTCCACGAGCATTTGTGGACCGCCAATAGGCAACAGCGGCAAATGCGTTTTCGCTGGCGTCCTCGAAAATGTGCAGTTGTAGCTCTTTTGGCTTACCTCCATGGAAATAGTACCGAAGAATGGCATATTTGGTGACTGATGGCAATTGATTACCCCACTTTTCCCACAACTCGGATACATAGTCGGACAACGGCTCATCCCAGCTGGCCTCTTGCCGCCACGCCTCGCGCATTAGGAGTCTCGCGCCGATGACAAAGTGCGTAATAAATCCCAGTGGGTCGAACACCGACATGACCACGCTTAGGAGCTCCCTCTTAGTAGGGCGTCGTTCACCGGCAAGTACGGCTTCACTGACGTTATGGAATTTGAGGCTAAAGTTGAAACAATCTATATTTGGCTGCCAGTATAGGCCAAGTACTTTCTCAAGACTTATACCATCTTTATTAACAAGAGATTTTGTGACGTCGATTTCACCCAATGCCGTGATAACCTCCGAGGAACTAGACGTAAAGTTACGCATTTCGAAACCGGCATCCATGTGAATGGACTTCACTTGGTTGGCAACTGCGATAGCTTCTTCTGACGTGTCGAAGCTGTCCACAAAATCGTGATCCAAATGATCCAAAATGGCTTTTACTGCACGGGCTGTGCATGGGTTATCACTTTGATGTTCAAGGGCGTTTCGTGTTTTAATGTAATGTGCGATGCAGGGCGAGCAGGCAGCTCCGAATGTCATCACGCACATTTCGTATGTATCTGGTTGTCGTTCGGCTTCACCATCCCTCCACAGAAATCTCTGTGCCTTTCTATCTTCTGGGCGTATCAGCACCTGGTGAAACATCTCCTTTATATCACCGCATACGCCCACTGCTCCTTCACGGAAGTGAAAGAGGATTGACGGCAAAGGCCTGTATTCCTGGGGACCCTTTAATAAATAGCGATTTAATGAAACACCTTTGACCTCAGCTGCGGCATCGAAAACTATTCGTAGTTTGTTCGGTTTATTCGGGTTCGTCACTGGGAAGTGCGGCAAATACCAGCTGAATGGCGTTATGGAGTCGACATCACGCTGTTCAGGTTTACGAGCATAACCTTTTTCTATATACGATGAAATCATGAGCTTGTATGCGGCGGCAAAGCTGTTCTCACGATTCATCCGTTTCTCTACACTCGCTAACCTTTTGAGTGCCAAATCGTAGCTGTCTGGCAGATGCACGTTGTCTTCTTTCCATAACAGTCCAGTTTCGAACCTTGGACCGATACGGCGGGTCGTCGCTTCCAACATGGCTCTGGCACGGACGTCTGCTTCGCTCTCAACACGCTTTGCAGCTCTAACACCGAAACTCTCGGTTTCGAAGAAATCAGCTACCATGTTGTGAAGAGTTTCATCGGAGTTTATGTTCATCAAAAGGCATGTTGGCGACTTAGGCATAGTGTTGCTTGATGGACCAAACACGACCCACCCCAGTTCCGTTTGGCTGCATACGGACCGTTCTTACGCATAGCAACAGTCTTTGACGCGATACCCAAGTGACAATTATCAATGCCTATAAGTATTTTCGGCACCACACTAGGTTGCGGCTGCACTGGTAACTGGCGCATTCGTCTGTTCTCGCATATTAAATCAGAACGGCTAAGGCTTTGTGATGGCAGTTGAAGATTTTTTACAACATACACATTTTTCATTTTATGTTTCTTTGACATACCTGCACCACTGATACATATGTCGACCAAAGAGGTTGGCTCTTGTATGGCATGCCCACCAAACCACTGAACGTTGAGGTGGTGCGGCTGTCCGTGTATTTCCAGCGCTAATGTTTTGTCAAGCATTGTGACAGACGAGCCTTCATCCAATAGGGCATACGTGTTCACATGTCGTTGCTTGCCGTATACCGTGACTGGCAGAATACGAAAGCAGTTTACCTTCTTTTGAATCCGCGGCACAACTAAGCACTGAAGCCGATGGATCATTTGGCTGATGATTTACTTGTGCTGGCGGCACTTGTTTTGGCGGCGATGGCTGAGTTGGTGTGGATTGAACGGCCTTCTTTGTTGACGATGATGATTGCACTGGCGAATGAACAGGGTGGGATTCATGCAGCAATTTGTTGTGCATTCGATTGCATCCATTGATGCCAAAAACCTTTCGTTGTCTGCAGTCACGTGAGGAGTGACCTGCATTAAGGCAGGCAAAACATAGGTGATGAGATTTTTCTTTGGCCCACCTCTTGGCAACTGATGCGTCGAGAAGACGTTTACACTCGTATGGTTTGTGCTGACCTGGCAAACTGGGCATTTGCATTGTTCTTGCTTTTCGTCTACTTGTAGTAGCACTCGGCGTTTTGTGTCATGTCCAGGAACTGGCTTTCGTCCTGAATGGAACAAATGACATCGGCAAGTGATGTCAACCAATCACTAAAATGTACTGTTATAGCTCGCGGTTGCACGGTGACTGCATACCGGCCCCATTCGATACGCTTACTCATTGGGAGTTTAGAGATTAAGTCGTCCAGCAACATTGGGTTGGCTAGATGGTGGTCGGCGTTGGCGGATTGCAAAAATGCGCAAATATTTTTGACCTTTGTTGCAAAAGGAACGAGCTTACCCAAGGCGGTTTCCGAGATTGGCGAAATCTCCTTTACTTGTTGCAGCTGGCTACGAATGAGCTGCTCTGGACGTCCAAATCGGCTCTTCAGTTGTTCTATAATGCAGCTTACGTTGTTCGGGTGAATGAGAAGCGATTTGACCATTTCACGGGCGTCACCCTTCAAGCACTTTTGCAGCCTCTGGTTATTATCAAAATTAGAATAACCATACATTGCCGTTGACTCCACAAAGGCTGTATAAAATACTGGCTACTCTTCTGGACGCCCACTAAATTCTGGCAACTCAAGTAATTTCCGTGGCATATATACGGTTGGCGCTGGATACATTTGAGTATTGGCGTTAGACGGCGGCGGCATGGATAAGTTAGGCGAATGTGATGAAAACACATAGCTATGATTGTATGGATTGTACAAATTATTGGCTGAAGACACCGTACTAAAGGGTGTTGGTTGTGCACTGACGCCATAACGGGACTCGGCAAATAAATGGCGTTGAGCTGGCGGCTGTGAGTTGACATCATAATGGACCCCAGTGTTTAATTGATGTGCATTAGTATATGCACCCGGCGGCGGTGCTGGCGTTGGCTGCGACATCGCTGGCTGCGATGCAGCGACAGCGCTGCTGGCGTAAGTGACGGTAGAGTTGGCATTTGGGAAGAGCTCTGATGTATATGCACCTGGCGGCGGTGCTTGCGTTGACTGCGGTACTGCTGAATGCGATACCACGACGGCGCTGCTGGCGTATGTTCCGGCAGAGCTGGCACTTCGTAATATTTCTGCTCTGAGACTCTCGTTTGCGATGTCACGCTCTCTTAACTGTACTTGCGTGGCTTGCAAATAGTTTTCCAATAAAGCTAGGCGTTGCTCCATGGCATTAACGTTGAAGGCTGAATGGGCAGGCATGCTCACTGTGGCGTTTCTGGAAGCTTCGGCGGCATTAGCACCCATGGCTGAATTTGTAGTGATACAACTGTCGGCATCCGACGTGGGCGGCGTTATGGTGGTATCGTTACTCACATCTGGCTGGGTGATATTGGCTACGACCGTTGATTCTTCCGGGGTTGACTCCAAAGTTGGCGAATTATTGTCGGCCATACTCTGACTGGTGATTTGTACACTATTGTTAAGGCGAGGGCTTCTACGTGGTGGAGTATGTACTAGCATTTGTGGATGTGTACGGGCGGCAACAAGATTCACTCCAATCAATGTGATACGGCGGCCTGTAACTAAACTGTATGAAATGAATGAAATTTGTTGAACAAGCAAATAAACTTGTACAAAGGCAAAACTTGTCGAAAAGCAAAATAAAATTTGTCGTTGGCCTGGATGAGCAAATTTAACGTACACCTTCCAAATAATAAGCAATAGGTTTATTAGTAACAATATATTTTTAGCGTTCAAATATAGCTTGTTGTGCGTGTTGTGTAGCGAGTTGTGTTTATTTTGCTGTTTTTTCTCCGTTTGCTGGCCAACGACTAAATCGTGTTTCAGCAAGCAAAACGGAGTAACGCGCTTAATCGCCAAAAATACATGGAATTCAATTTTACAGTTAAATGTACATATGTATATATATGTAGATAAATTTCAGTCGAGTTTAGTACATATAGAATATGATGAGTAGGCAATAAAGATAAAGAAGTAAACAAATGAAATGAAATACAAATATGAAATGTGAGGTTACAATAGACATAATAGCGTAAATGAGCCTTATGCGGTGTAGGGCAAATGGGCGTTCTGCGACAATTTTAAACGTAGAAAATTTAAGTATGGCAATTATTAATGTTCAATTTTCAATAGTGTTATATGTACATTTCTTGTGAAAAACAATGTGATAATTCAAATCATTGAAAAGTGTTTTTGTTTTTTTTATTGTTTTATTTTTCAATTGTTGTTTTGATTTTAATTTGTTATGGTGCATCTATATGGAAATTGCGCTTAACGAAGATTGCTTTTGTGGATTCTCCTTCCATCGATCAAAACGGTGGTACCAATATCTTTTTCAATAATCTTTTCTACGAAGACCTTATCTAATTTACTTCCAAGCCTTTTATTCCGCCTCAAAAACACCTTTTCTCCAGGACTAAAAGTTTTCAAAATTTTACCTTTTTCTACTGAGTTTCGAATAGTCGTTTTCTATCTCACTTAATTTTTCTTCTGATAAATTGTGAAAGACATCAGTTGGTCTCATTTTAGTTACCGAATGTACGCTACAATTATATTTATAAGTTGCCAATAGTACCAAATCAATTACTTCTTCTACTTTCTGTTGTTCTTTTATGCAACGTGATATTTCTAATAATGTGGAATGAAACCTCTCCACCTGACCATTACTTTCACTATGAAGAGTATGTATAAAGAATTGGTCTATTCCAAAATTATCCCTTAGTAAGGCCTTTATGGTATTCGATTGAAATGCCTTTTCGTTATCAGAAACGATGGTTTTTGTGTTACTAAATACTAAAAAAATTTCTAATAAGGCATACTTTATATCTACTGTTGACCTTGAGGTAATCGGCTTTACAACAGCAAATTTGGACAATTTGTCTAAACACGTCAAGAAAAGTTGCTTGCCAATTATAAAAATGTCTAAATGGAGGTGTGGGATAGGAGATTTACCAATCCCCGGATCAGGTGGTTTGCGTTGGTACTTATTTTCCAAGCATATCTTGCAGTTAGCAATCATTGTTTTCAATAGTTTTTTTATATTTGGAAAAAAGTAATTGCTGAAAATTTGGCGAAAATTTTCGTGTAAGCCACGATGAGCTCGATTGTGCTCTGTTGCTATTACTTCCAACTGATCATCTTTATTCGGTAAATCTATGACCATAACTTCAGTGTGGAGGAATTTAACACCAGGGAATGCCGATACTAATGTATTTTGTATTTCTGCTAAGGTTGAAAGATCACAGTGGATTGCGTTAGTGGTATTTGTATTTATGGCGCTTTTTAAACATTGTATAAGATTTTCGACAGTGTTAAATGTAATTGTGTGTCGAATAAATTTTTGGAAAAGTATTTTGGTACATTTACTAAACGAGGTAGACTTTGATAGCACAAGTTCGTTTTTAAATTGATTGATGGGACAGTTAACCGTTTTAATTGTATTACGCGAAGATACTTCGCTATGCACAGTTTGACTAGAAGCGTTATCACTCAAATTTTGGACAAACTGTCGCGAAAGTGCCTCACCTACTTTATTGTCCTTTCCGGGTTTGAAATGAAAAGTGGGAGAGAATTCCTCTAAAAACGATCGCCACCTCTTCATCTTGGAATTGGGATTCTTTTCAGACATCGAAAATATCAGCGGTTGATGATCAGTAAAAATATGGACATCCTTAATCCCGCACAAATAGTGGCGAAGTTTCTTTAATGCCCATACAATAGCTAAAAGTTCCCGCTCGTTGGTGGCATAATTTTGTTCGCTAGCAGAAAGTGTTCGCGATATCATGGTAATAGGTCGTCCCTTTTGGGATAAAACTGCGCCTAGGGCAGTAGAGGAAGCATCCGTGGTAAGCTCGAAGGGCTTGTTACAATCGGGATATTGGAGAAGCACGTCTTTGGAAGCTAATATCTTTTTTATTCTTTCAAATGCGCATAGGGCGTTTAAGTCAAAATCTATTTTTATGTTTTTGGAATTCCTAGCACCAACTTGTTCATTTTCACCTCGAAGATACACTGTCAACGGTTTTACAATGGCAGCGTAATCCTTCACAAAACGGCGGTAATACCCTGATAACCCAAGAAATGAGCGAAGTGCTCGAAGGGTTCTTGGAGGTTCGTAGTTTATGATGTCGTGAATCTTATCTGGGCAAGTTTTTATACCTTTCTCGGATACAAGGAACCCCAAAAACTCCACTTCGGTTTTAAAAAACCTCGACTTCTCGGCTGATACTCTCATTCCCGCCTTTTCAAGTTTCTGCAGGATACAGTCAATGTGGTTTAAATGTGACTCTTCATCTGGAGAATATATAAATATGTCATCGACATAAACATGGCAGTATTTTCCTATTTCCTGGCGTAAAACATCGTCAATGGCCCTTTGAAAGATACTGGGTGCGTTTTTTAGGCCAAATGGCAATCTGCAAAATTCATATTTGCCATTATTTATATTGAATGCTGTTTTTTCCTATCATCCTCACACAATAAAATCTGATGGAACCCTGACTTAAGGTCTAATGTTGTAAAAAATTTGGAGCTACCTAGGTTAGCCAAGATTACGGATGTATCCGGTATGGGGTATCGATCAGGAATTGTTTTCTCATTCAATTTCCTGAAGTAGATCACCATCCTTAGTTTAGGCTTACCATCTTCATCAAAGCCTTTCTTACTAACAACGTGTACATGAGAATTGTATGGCGAACACGATTCCCTAATAATACCATCTCTGAGTAAAGTTTTTATTTCATTATTGATGAATGGAGCCACAGAAATGGGGTACGGGTAACTTTTACTATAGATCGGATCATTTGTATTTGTTCGAATTCTGCCTTTCACACTAGTGTTATATGGCAACGCCCTATTAGGGTCAGCGAAATCATTATTGTTCTTTTTTATAACTTGCCGAAATTTTTTTGAACTAATGGAGGATCAAACTCTTCCTCTATTGCAATTGAATTAACCTGATTACAAGATAAATACTGTAATTTAACTTTACCATTACGGTAAAATAAATACCCCTCACCGGTATCAATTTTTGCATTAATATTTTACAGGAAATCATATCCTATGATACCATCGAACGTTCTTAGATTCGGTAGCAAGAAAAACGTCGAGGTATTATTTAAAATGTGAATGAAACATTTTCGGTTTACAATATTTTCACCGTTTATTGAAGTCAATTTAAATGGATTATCCAAAAACTGAATACCTTGAATAAAAGGGAGATCCTTAATGTAATTTTTGGACGTGCCGGTGTCTATCAAAATTCGAAGCTCCTGGCCGTTTTTGCCTTTTTAGTAATAAACGGCAGGAGCGATATCAGTTTAAATGATTTATCTCCTCATCGATATCTTTATCAAGATTATAGTGTTCATTATCATGAGAAATATAATTATTATAATGTTCATTTAAATAATCAATTTCGTAAAACGAGCTATCGGTGCAGTCTTGATACTTTTCATCGTTCAAAAAAGCACTTTGTTCTTCCAGCATACAATTAGTTTTTTTAATTTTTAGAAATGGTGAACAGTCCGAAAGTAATTGGTCATGAGAACGCTTCAACGCTACTGGTAAATCAGAATTCAAATGCTGTGGCTTTCCAGTATATTTGGGTGTTTGATGTTGCGATGAGTTATTATGTTGTTGCTGAACGTTTGAGAAATTTTGAGGATTAGTCCTCTGCTTATAAAAACTTGTACCGTTATCGACTTCCATGGGGGTTGGCCTTTTTACCGTACTTTGATTGAAACGCAAGATCGATTGGTTATTACGATCTACCGCTTGGCGCTGAGGCATTGTGAATGTTGACCTAATTGGTCGGAATACGTTACCTACAGCAAAAGCTTCCGCAAACTCCATTCGCCTATGATTGGTTTGTAGCTCTTGAGCAATGGCAACGGCATTAGGGAGGTCTTTGTGTCTAGCAGAGAAGAGAATATCGCACATTGGGCGATGAAGTCCTGATATAAAAATACGTAGAGCATTTTCCCTGGCTCGTTCATTAATTCCTACCAGTATGGGTCATAATATGTTTATTTATTATAAGTGATAGTTATTTTTCCACCTTGCTGTAAAAGTCAACAATAGATGAATTACCCTGTCTGAGAATGCTAAGCTCGTTTTCCAAGACATACAAAGGCCTCTTATCTGAATATTCCTGGTCCAATCTGGCCATAATGGCTTTAAAATTTAAAACTGTATTGAATGAGGCAAGGACAGAGTTGGCGGAATTAACAATTTTGTTTCTTAATATACCCATGGCTACATAGTATTTCTCTGATCTCTCTGTATTATAATTCATTGCGAAAACTGCTGCACTTCGCCACGCTGGGTAAGAGGTCGAATCACCCTTGAATTCGGATAGAGATCAAGTCTAAACTTGCATTATTTTCTGCAACCGAAGGATTTATTGAGACTGGATGATATGGCTCAACAGTGGGGGGTTGGAGACGACTAATTGCTTGAGCTAAACTATCTAACTGTTCAACCAACTCAAGTCTAGTACGCTCATTGCTTTCACTAATGATTTCCATTACTTGTTCTTTATTTAAATACATTGTGTGAGGAGAAAGGTATTCTTGCAGCACGAAATCTGACTTATTCAATATGAGAAGGGCTTTCGAGAAATCCCCGTGAAAAGATTAATTATATATCAATATACCAGCGTTCTAAACACGCGTAAAATATAATTTATGCAAATACTAATAACTCGCAGATTCTTACATATATTCAATCAAATATATTTTGAATATATTTGTTGCTACTACATACCACAAAGGCGAATCTTCACAATCAACTTTAGTTTAATATTAAGTGCCAGAAAATGTTTGAAAACTTACTTCATTAAAAATAACTGAATGTGTAGATCATTACGCGTTTTATTGTAATAATTTTGTGAACTAATTAAGAAATTTATTTTATAGTTAAGAATTTACTTTCTAATTTATCCTTTTATAGATTTTATCTTAATCAGAGATATTCACTTAGAAGCACTTTATTGTTGGATATATTCTAATTACAGAAATGCACTCACTTTAATCTTAATTCCCATTCCCAATTTTTTGTTTTAAACCACTTGAAAATGTTTTGAAAAATCACTTACAGATTTTTTGTAAATGTAGATTTAGTTGAATCAGCTCCTTGGAAATTTTGGATTCCTTAGTCCTATTATATGTTGATTCACTTCAACCAGGTCCTTTGGAATTATTGGGTCCTTTGTCCTTTTAAGCCCCACGTTGGGCGCCAGTTAATGATTGTGACAATTGTGTTTTACAATATATTTATTTGATAGCGATACGACTCGCCTTCCTCCGGTCAACTTTACAAATTGATTCTTAAAACTAATTGCTTCTAGCTCTAAGCCTATCGAACCGTTTCAAATGTAGGTATGTCATCGTTGCCGCGAAGAGGTGATTAAAAAGAACTTGGCTTAGTTACCGTAAGCGTGCATTCCTGGGCGAAGCTCAAATATTCTACGCAGCCAGCAACAAATAAGGTTTTGAAGTGCTAAGCCACATTGTTTGTAATTATAATTTTCTTGCTTTGCTTTTATGGTATTGTTGCTTTGCATTCCTGGAAGTAAAGTCCCGATATTTCACTCAGACAGCAACAAGTAAAGTTTGAAAGCGCTAACTCGCTGTTGTTGTTGTCAAGCACATTTGCTTATATTGATAACATTGATATTGATAATGATAATGTTTGTACCTATGTTCACATGCGGATACAAATATACGGCGGTTTGGTGACTAACCCAGCATACATGTCGGGAGGAGCAGCATATTTAAATGCGATTCTAGCTGCTATGTTAACTTGTATAACATATAGCTGAATCAGTTGCGATGAATTGTGGACACGTACCATTTGAAGAGGTGGCACATAGAATTAGTGTAGAGGGGAAACATAGACACATATTTCAATTAAATCTGAGTATAATGCGTATTGAAATTTAGTAGTACTAATTTTATGCGCGGCAATTTCAGAAGAATAGATAAAGTTTGATGCTTAGCAGTCCATATAAAGTTTAAGTGTAAACGTCTATAGATGTAAAAAACAGACAGCTATTAATCGTGCCAAATACAAATACAGCTTTCTTCCTCCGCGCACAGATCGACAACAGTTGCGGAAAGCAATTTTATTGTAAACATTGGTGACGTTTAATAGTGTTGTTGTTTCATTAACGATGTTGCAATATCAAAATTTTAGAAACAAGTTTTTTCAATTAGAAGAAAATTTTTCTAAACGGGGTCGCCCCTCGGCAGTGTTTGGCAAGCACTCCGAGTGTATTTCTGCCATGAAAAGCTCTCAGTGAAAACTCATCTGCCTTGCAGATGCCGTTCGGAGTCGGTATAAAACATGTAGGTCCCGTCCGGCCAGTTTGTAGGGAAAATCAAGAGGAGCACGACGCAAATTGGAAGAGAAGCTCGGCCTAAAATCTCCTCGGAGGTTATCGCGCCTTTCATTTATTTTTGTATTTTTTTTTTTTAACAAAAACAGTTCGGCTCTATTTTGATGAATCAAAAAGTACATCTTCTCAACGTAAGTCCGAACATAAGTCCGAACTAAGTGTTATCTTTTTCAACTTTTTTTTGAACTAGCCCACAGTATACCACTCATCGAGTACACTCATTGAATTATTAGGTGTCCATTGTGGATACATCTCTTTGGCAAACGGGAATCCATATACTGACCCTGATTTGGACGTCTGATTCACGGATGGATCCAAATTTTACGACGGAAAAACTGGAGCTGGCATCTACAGGTCGAGCTTCAGGAAATCAATAACAATGGGATGCTACCCCACTTTTTCAGGCAGAAATCCATGCAATAGAAGAATTATCCTCATTATGTCAAACAGCCAGGCAGCCTTACTTCTTTTACTTCTTAGCTTGTGGATGAATGCATTGGAGTCCTATATTATCCTGACATCAGAGGCATACAGACTGCCTAGCCGAGCAGGGTGTTTTAGCAGACTCTATGTTAAGGAGCCCTTATGTGAACTCACAAAAGTACACACTAGGGAAAACAAAAGTAACTGTGAAACAAAGCAGTTCAGACTATGCTGGATTTAATGCCCAGGGCTTTGGCTTGCTTGCTATCGCAGATACAGAACCCTTATGTGAACTCAGAAGACACACAATAGGGAAACCACATAAAGAAGCAAAGCAGCTCAGACAATACGGGATGGAATGCCCAGCGCAAAGATAAGCCAAATCTGTCATTCTCTAAGCAGAGAGGACCTACCACCTTTCACTAAGTTAAATCTATCCGATATACAAATTTGCCGCTTTTGTGAGCTGGAGGATGCGTAGCTGAAAGGTCGAGTACAATAGATCTAACTAAAGTTCGCAGTGCATCGAGGCCTAATAATAATAATAATGATTTATAAAATACTTTGTAAATAAATAATTTTTAAAAAACAAATTCCCATCTTTTTTTCCAGGTGAACAAAATGCAATTAGAAGAACTTACAAACAATCGTTTTCTGCTCAAATCAACCGATCCAAATAAACCTGGATTAAATATCATCTGCTATGCAGCCACCGTGGAATTGACCATGGAGTGGCTGCGCATTATACGAAATATACTACAATCACAACGTGATTTTCTGTTGGCAATAACGAGTCCAATAGAATATCAACAACAGCAACAACAACAAAATTAAGATGTAACAAAATTAAAATTAAGACAAAAACCAAAACAAAACAGCAATCATGTACAACTCGAGTTGCAACAAAGCACTTCACACAAAAAATTTAAAAAGAAAATCAAATTACAAAAAAACTATTTTTAAAATAATTAAATTATCTATTTAAACATGTAAAAAATTTGATGATTGTATTCAAAGAATTACAATTAATCATTTAATTAATCAGCGTCAAATATAAAAGAAATAATTTCGTTTTGAAATCAATATCAAGATAAATGCAAAGCAAAAGATACACAAAAATTTATGAAAGAATCGAATGAAGGCAGTCAGGCGCCATGCTCTAATTGAAGAAGACACGCTTTCACTTTATTCTAACAACAAGAACAATAAAACCAATTTTGTATTAGATGGGTAAAAGACTAAACTATCACTAATTTCAGTTTTTTTTTTTTTTTATTTTATTCTAACAATTTATTGATTTTGAAGTGCAATCGCATGGATTTCGCTTTTTTCTTTATATAAATGCAATATATATAGATGGGCGCGCATTGCTAATGTCCGCCCCTAAATTTAAAGATTATGTTGAGAGGGTTTCGGAAAAAAAATTTTTTTTGATCCTTCGAAATACAACCGAGAAGGTTTTTTCGTTGTAACTTGGTTATTTGACGTCCAATTTTTAAATTTGATATGTCATTATTTTGGCCTTGAGAAGTTTCACATTTCCGTTTAATGTCCTTTTAAGCTATGAAGTCGGTTTCACATGATTAGGTCAGCTAACAAAATTTTTTCCCCCCTAATGTATCCCTTTTTCCTTACCAAACGAAAGTACTTAAAAATTCAAGAAAATGTTGCTTTGAAACCATATTACTAAAATAATAAACAAAGAAGTTATAGCACTTTCAATATTTATTGCAACTGTTATTTTACCTGATTCTTATTATATTTAGACCTGAAACTCATGATATTTTTGGAGGAAAAATTATTATTAGGGTTTGCATTAAAAAGTTAATAAAGATATGCCAAATATCATAAATAGGGGAAGCCAAAGTAAATAAGTGAGTCAAACCTGTTGTTTCATATTGTGATGAATATTAGTGACACTAAGGGCTACTTTTTTATTTTTTTTTTTATTTTAAGTGCTACTCACATCACTAGTCTGATGCTAAGTAAATGAAGCCACAACAACAATAAAGCAGACAGTCCCTTGTATCTACATAAACGAATCAATCATTATGTCTACACATATGTACGTACACGCAGCGGAGAAGCAACGCACAACCACATGCATATATCTGAGATACTCCCGAAAGTATGCAATAATTGTGCAAGTATCACATATACACGCGCATGGGGTATGAGAGAAGCTATAAAATCATGCATCTGTAGTTATAGCTGATAAGTAGTAAATTCTGGAAATAGAAGCGCCTAGAAATATGTCGGCGAGGAAACCGGACAGTATAAAAGCGGCAACAGTTGAGGCACGACAAGTCAGTTTGATTTATGCACGCCATCTGTCGAGCAATAGAAGTGTTATTTTGAAAGTAGTCTAATAAAGACCATTTTGCATTATCGAATATTGGATATATTTATTCAACAGTTTAGTGATTCGAACGTTAGCAGAAGGTTGCAAATAAGCGGAATTGCAGTAAATTTCGTTACAGTATTTATAATCAGCCCAATTCTAAACGAAAATTCCGTGCGAGTTTTTTCCCTTCTCCCATTCCTCGTATTCTAAATAAAAATTTCTTGTGAGTTTTTTCACTTCTCCCTTTCGTCCTATTCTGAACAATGTTCGAAAAAGAGGAAACCGGTTATGGGAGAAAAGTAGGTATTATGAATGTGAGGGAGAGGGAGATTTCTTTGCCATTTCATAGGAGTTTTTTCACTAGTTAAAGGGCATGCATCAAAATAGTTAAAGGAAATTCGTTCTTTTAAGAAAGAACACTTATTTGTACAAATTTGTGCTAAAATATGTATTTTTTCTTTCTCACTGTTAATACAACAACAACAACAACCACACTATTCTTTATTTTAAGTCGAAAAGTATATCATAAGCAACGGAAGAGCTCTTTGTATATTTGATGCAGCCATCCAGAAATTGCGCAAGGATTTTTTAAGAAGGCTTAAGTAGATTTTGGCATATAGCGAAAGGCGAACTCAACTCGACGAGGCCGCCAGAAAATTGCTTTGCAGAATGAAAGCAGGCAACTCCGGCGGATTTGTGTTATCCCGCCGTCTTCTTCTTATTCTCCTCTGTTGATGTTGCTGTGGCACCAATTCATTACTTATTTCAGTGAATACCACATGAAATGCAATAAATACTGTGCATTGTTTATATTTTATTTCTTAATTTCCAACCAATTTGCAACAATAATTAAACTTTTTAAACAAAATAAGAAATGTGCAACGAAATTTCAATTGACAAAACAGCCGACTTCGAAAATTCGAAATTCCTATTCCCCAATTATTGTTCTCCCTAGGAGAACAGAATTGGAGGAATTTTTCCGCGGGAATAAAAAAATCCGCGAGAACAAAATTCCGCGAGAATATTTAGAATTGTTCTGAATAATAACACTATGCGACAAAATCAACTTTTTTTATGGGTATTGGACAAAACCCACTTTTTTGTAGAGATTGAGGCCTAAGTAAACAAAGTAGTATTTCCCTTTTTCGAAGTTAGCATCCAGAAAATAAATATCGGCTTTCGAAGTTCGAAATTCTACATTTCGAAATTTATTTATTTTTTTGTTGGTAAAGCGTTCAGCAAATTGAAAAAGTAAAAACGTGTTCGTGGTCCGCTCTTTTCCCTTATTTGAAGGGCTGAACTCTGTTTTTTGAGAAATTTAGCATAACATCTGTTATACGAGGTGAAAAGTAAAAAGTCAGGGTCTGACCTTTCACCTCGTATAACAGCTGTTATACTAAGGCCAAAATAATGACATATCAATTTTAAAAATCGGACGTCAAAAACCAAGTTACAACAAAAAAAACTTTTCGGCTGTATTTCGAAGGATCAAAAAAAAATATTTTTTTCCCGAAACCCTCTCAACATAATCTCTAAACTTAGGGGCGGACATTAGCAACTTTTTTTTCGACCCAGTCTAGTGGGCATGTATGTTTGCATATTTAATTTCGCAATAAGTATTAGCCGGTAGTCGGGCTGTATGTAGACACATATGTACGTATGTATTTATTTTAAAAGTTTAAAACAAAGCGTCGCACAGCGGTGAGTTTTATAGAAATTTATCTCAGATATTTCGACTAGAGATCGCAACACAACAGTAAATAGAACGGTTTCTTAAAGCACAAAAGTTTGTTGAGCTTTAAGGTAACTCCACGGTGAGCTAGAGATCTACATACATATCCCACTCAGCATTTAGGTGATTAAGTTTTGAATTTCGCTACATTTCAATACAATTTGATTACTCCTTCTGACTAAATAATGAGTTATCATACAATTGAACAAAAGAAATAATCAAATATAAATACTTTTGATGATCAAAAACTAAAAAGCATTTTTCGATCACTTTTTGGAAACATTTTTGAAGTCCTTTAATGACTAAATTTTAATATTTCATAAAAACCAACAAAAAGAATAATCAAATATGCTTACTTTTGATGATCAAAAACTGAATATAGTTTTTCAATCACATTTTGTAATCACATTTCTCCCCTTCAGCTTCCCAGAAAATACATAATGATTGGACAATACATAGGTTGTGAGCTATTTGAATGAGATATGAAGAATATATGCATCATAATCGCATTCAAAAATTATTCAAAAATCTCAATCAAAACGATTGAAATATGTTCACGAATATTATTAGAAATTGACTGTGAAAAGCATTCAAATATTACTCTAAAACAATTAAAGCTCAATTTTATAATGATATCAAATATGACCAAAAAGCGTTTCGAAATATGAATCATAAATGATTATCCAAGAATAATCACATTTATGGTACATTTTTCTCCCGACGATACGTTAATTTTCGAACAGAAAATGCTTTTAAATTTGAACGTTTTTAATCATCTTGGGGTATGATATTTGAATATTTTTTGATCAAAATTTTCAAAAAATGCTGGCTGGGATGTAGAAAAATTTTATAAAATCAGAGAGTACCGCCAAATAATTACAGAAATATTGCTACAATTCAATTAAATTTATCGTATAGTGCTTATTATTATTATTACGAGGCCCCGATTCACTGCTACCTTTATTTAGATCTATTGTGCTTGACCTTTCAACGTATTATCGTAAGTGGTGGCTTTTAGTCTATTTAAGTACAACCTCAGGCTTTTTACTCCATATTACTAGGCATTAAGAGTCACGCCACCTAGATGGGAGAGGCTCTGTCTTGCCAGAGCGTTGCATTCGCAGAGAATATAAATCGGCTCACAAAAGTAACATATTTGTGTATCGGATAGACTTAACTAGATGTCATAGACTAGTGTATAGGACCCAATAAGATTTCGCAGGTTTCTACTTATATTAATGAGTTTGGATGACACTCGTGTCTGGGAGTAAAACCACTTTGGCCTATCTTTGCCCTGGGCATTAAATCCTATGTGGTTTCCCTGGTGTGTCTTTGTGAGTCCACGCTGCTAGAGCACCCTGCTTGATCTGGTGCTCTGTCATTTCATTACCTTCATGTCCCTGATACCTGGAAACCCAACGTATCCAAACCTTGTTTTTCTGTCCACATTGGACAACCCAAAGTTATGTGAGATTCTAAGCGTAGGGGCCATTGCATCACGTAGTTGCAATATGGTATTCCCTATGAACTCTTATAACCTTCAGATATCCTCACATGTTTCCGATCTTTAGCTGAGAAATATTTTCAAGCCTTAGTGCAGCAAGTGTTGCCTTTTATCTATTATTACTAAGCATTAACTGCATCAGACGTTCTCATCGCATCCGTGATACCAATACAAACTAGTTGTTGTTGTTGTTGTTGTTGTTGTAGCGATCAGGTTGCTCCCCGAAGGCTTTGGGGAGTGTTATCGATGTGATGGTTCTTTGCCGGATACAGATCCGGTACGCTCCGGTAACACAGCACCATTAAGGTGCTAGCCCGACCATCTCGGGAACAATTATATGGCACCATTAAACCTTCAGGCCATCCCTACCTCCCCACCCCAAGTTCCACGAGGGGCTTGGGGTCGCCAGAGCCTCGTCTGTTAGTGAAACAGGATTCGCCGCGGATAGGTTGGGTTGATAATTGGGTTTGGAGAAGCTGTATATTGCGCTGGCAACCTGAAGGGTTACGCTACACAGCCCCTTGAATCTGGTATTTTAGTCGCCTCTTACGACAGGCATACCTACCGCGGGTTTGTTCTGACCCCCTAACCCGCTGGGGGAATACAAACTAGTCGATGCAGTTTGCTTAGTTTTGCTGCTGGTGTTCTTTGTGTGGTCTTCGGCCTCCACACTAAGGCCGTATAGGTGACTGGTGGGTTCACATAGAGTCGAGTGCAAGTAAATAGAGCTCTGATTACTTTGGTAGCATCTATATGCACTAAGCTTTATTCAATGTTGAGTTAAATATTTTGAGGAACAATTTTTCAAAACTTTCCCACTGTGCGTTGTACACATAAATTTCTTGTTATGTGCAAGCCCACGATAAAGTTTTAACAATATATTTACTACAATTTTTGATAAACGTTTGTGCATTGTTGTTCTAAGGCCGCAATTGGTCCGAAAAAATAATTAAGCTTTTTTTAAATATAGAGAAATAAAATAATATTTTAAATAATTGCCTAAGTAGTATATATATAAAAGAATTAAAATTGCAAACGATATTATATTTAATTGAATTTAATTAATCGACTATTAGTTATTATAATTAACTTAGAGTGAAAAAACTCGTATCAAAGGAATAGAAATAAATTTGCAACGTTTGTGTAGGTTTCGAAAGGCAAATGTTATTATGATTGTGAGCTATATATGAATGTATTTATGTATTTAATTTAAGTGATCATAACGAGTGATTTATGCTGTTAAGACTTTGTGTGTGTAGGTTTATGTTAATTTAGTTTAATTTTAACTCATTTCTTTTATAAAATTTACGAAATAAATTTACTTACTAAAGTAAAAAAATACAGTTAAATAAATTGGAATATGCTTTAATGTTTTATTTTATTATTATTTTATAGTTTAAATTTCTTTTACGTTTTTCCCCGCCTCAAAAATTTCCATAAACGTTTTTGTAATTTTGTGATAAGCACTTTTTTACAGTGGCCAAATTTGAAACACAGTCAAGGCGAATTCAGTACCAGGTGTTGTTAACCCAACAGCTGATTGCTTCTTCTTGATAATTTTCCATACAAAGCCTTGTACAACAATACAAGGCGAATCCATACGAAGTGGTGGCAAAGCGAATTCAACCAATTCGCCGTGCAGAAGAATGTCGTCAAAAGAAAATTTTTGATTTCGATTAACTGACATATTGTTTTACAAGGCTTTGTATGGAAAATTATCAAGAAGCAATCAGCTGTTATGATAACACCACCTCTACTGAATTCGCCTTGGCCATCACTTTGTATGGATTCGCCGTATACATGGTAATGACAAATCGAATTCCATAGATGAATGGATTTGCAACTCTTTGTTTCGAGAGAGCACTGTCAAACTCAAGGCGAATCCATACCAGGTGGTGGCAAAGCAATTCAACGAATTCGCCGTGGACAAAAATGTCAAGTAACTTACTTTACAATAATACGACTAGTTATAGTTAAATCAGAGAATTTAAACACAATGAGAAGGCGTTTTTTTGGCATCCACTGCTTACGATCCATTTGCATGTGTCAAGTCTTGCACTTCACCACTATTCCCCAAATTCATGTTAACTTAACAGGGTGCAAGACGTAACAGAAAATTCTCTTAACGATTTTCTCTGTTCGTCTGATACCAAAAAATCTCTGATCAGAGCAAATATATTGGAAATTTGAATTCTCTGATTTTTTGTAAATAAATTATGATGATTCATTGTAAATTGACTTGCCCCATTAAGTAAGGTCTTAGGAGCCAATTATTTAATAGGGTGTTTGGTGCAGGTGTAAAGCACTTGGATCAATTTATTTCTTCTTTTTTCAACTTGTGGTTCAATGCCGCTCGTTGTTTTATTATTTATATATTGGTCCCATCCATTCTTTACCTTACATGAATGAATGAGGGAGGAAAGGTGTCCATTTTTCCCAAAACAGCCGATTTTACCAGGCCATCAGAAAAAGGGAACAACATATCTGCTCGAATAATATTACCACAAATTCCCCACCTTCAACTACATGGCGCGGCCCTAGGCGGTGGAAATTGTCCCTGCTGATTTTACTTTTTACAATATACAACATAGTTGTCAAATTATTAGTGTAATTTTTTATCATACACAAGCTCCTGAGCTTCATACGGGAGTGCTTTTTCTTGGCACTTTCATAAGAAATTCAGGCATTTTCACGATTTGAAATTATATGTGAGGGCATATGGGAGTGCTAAAGTTTTTATACCTTTCATGAAAATGAAATGGTATATTAATTTCGTCACGAAACCCAAAATTGTAAGTCCTCAAAGGAAAATAGATAGACCCACCATTAAGTATACCGAAATAATCAGGATGAAGAGCTGAGTTGATTGAGCCATGTCCGTCCGTCCATCCGTTAACATGATAACTTGAGTAAATTTTGAGGTCTCTTGATGAAATTTCGTATGTAGGTTCCTGATATCTCGAAAAGGCGTCCACCTACATAACTAAGGCCCACTCCCTTTTAAAATACTCATTAACCCCTTTAATTTGATACCCATATCGTAAAAACAAATTCTAGGGTCACCCCTGGCCCACCTTTATGGCGATATCTCGAAACGGCGTCCACCTATGGAACTAAGGATCACTCTCTTTTAAAATACTCATTAACACCTTTCATTTGATACCCATATCGTACAAACAAATTCTAGAGTCAACCCTGATCCACCTTTATGGCGATATCTCGAAAAGGCGTTCACCTATGGAACTAAGGATCACTCCCTTTTAAAATACTCTTTAATACCTTCCATTTGATACACATGTCATACAAGCACATTCCAGGGTTACCCTCGGTTCATTTTCCTACATGATTATTTTCCGATATGTTGTCACCATAGCTCTCAACTGAGTATGTAATGTTCGGTTACTCCCGAACTTAACCTTCCTTACTTGTTTATTTTATATTTATCTTAAAAAAAAATGTTATTTTATTTTTTAAAAATCGTTTAGGTATGTACATCTGTTCACTATATATTTCTTATCTTATAAATCCGATTATTTGGAGATTACGAACGGGATAATATTATTGTTCAGCCCCATTCATGAAAGGTTGAAGTCTTCGGCACGGCCGAAGACAGTCCTGTCCTTACTTGTTTTTTTTTTTTATATTCAAAGTGTGAATTTGAATCTGTGCCTATGATTCAGGGCAAAACAAAAACAAAAGTGCTACAAGTGTATAGGGGTTGAGCAGCTCCGATGTAAAGAAATATTTTGACAAGTATAAAATACATTATTCATTCAACAATTATAGTCAAAAAAGATTCAGAAAGCTGAATTAAAAATTATTATAAATTTATGATCTCCTAAAGAAAACACATTTGATTCAAATATGATTCCAAAATGTGGTTGAAAAAATATATTCAGTGTTTGATCATCTAAAGTATTCATATTTGATTATATCTTTTGTTCAATTGTATGGTAACTCATTATTTTGTCAGAAAGAGTAATCAAATTATATTGATATGTAGGGAAATTGAAAATTTAATCACCTAAATGGTGAGTGGGTATAAACAAACCTAGATTGGTATATATGTACACACATATATTCCTAAACTAAAGATCAGCCTACACCCCCATTTCCCACCCACTTCATTGATACCAATATATCCATGCATAAGCTAACAAATGTTTGTACATTCACATGCTCAAATAAAAGACAAACTGTTTCAATCAACCACTTCCAACAAAAATTATTCTTACGCACAAGCATATGTACAAATCTATGTTCATATATGTATAAGCTAAGAAATATTTTTATATTCGCATGTTGACAAAGAAAACAAAACTCACTTCAACCATCCAACCATACGCACAAGCACACATACATATTTACATATGTATGCTCATGTTTTGTATGTAAATCACAAAATCCTGAAAACTAGCTTCCTCTTGATTTTTCATTCATAAATGCTTCTTCATAAGTTATCCAAATTGATGATAGAATTTTGCAATTCGGCAACATGGCATTTGATAAAATCGTCAAAAGACAAATTTTTGCGATTTTATAAATTCCAACTTCGATGCATATTGGGGGTATTCATTATGACGAGCATAACTACATTCATAACCCCGCACTTTTCCTTTGAAATAATACCAAACTATTTATAAGCCTGTATGAAAGTACTAATATGGTAGTAAAAAATGCAAATAAACATGCACAGATATTGCCTAGTAAATGTCCACTAACATATTAGCAATATAATCTAAAAATTTCCATCCATTGTTCATATAAATTATTACAAATAATTTTCTCATATCCTGAATTGCCGAGTTGTCACAGCTTATGGACATTTTTATTTGCTATTTGAAACCCCCTATCATATTCTGCCGAAAAATTGTTCGCGCAGTCACGCAGCCAAATTTGCAGCAACTGTGTTGCAGTTGTAACATAAGACTGGTGTTTTACCCGTTTCTGGCCCGAATTCGCACTGTGACGTCATACTGTATATGCTGATTGTTTATCACATGTCAGTACAAAGTAAGAATTTTACATTATTTTCATAGATAAAAATTAATATATGGGAGCGGCGAAATAAATTAAAGTAATTTTGCGAAGAAATATAACATTATTTCGCAAAAGAGCAATAAATTCGTTTATTTTAATTTTATAATAAATTCCCCTTTTAGCTGTGAGTTGTTAAAGGTATAAACGGCAACACTTTTAACCACCGACGACACATAATTTGGCTCGTGCCTATTGTATTTCGTCGGCTAATTGCTACGAGCATTGATATTTACATATACATGGCCGTATACGCGGATTGCCATAATTGATTTGGTCGCTTCATAACGCGGAAAGCGACAAGTTGTTTTATTAATAACTTAAGACACTGCCACAGCATCAAAGCGACCAAGCTTTTAATTGGAGTATTATTGAATATGTATATATGCATGTACATTTGTACTTTTTTGCTTTGGTTTGTATTTTCATACATATATATTCAATGATACAATGCTCAACATCTGATCAACAGGCACATGTCTTTTGTGTATTGTTGGTCTTATTTACATATTTAAGGGTTAATTTGAGGCAGGTCAAATGTATTTAAGTTTGACTTGGCTTATCAAACCTGCCTTTGAAAATATTCAAGTACATAGGTACTTACATCATTGTACTGAATAACACATACATATAAAATGCTTTAGGAAATTTCTTTATAGGTACCTCCCCTCCCACTCATAGTCCAAATAATAACTAAATATTTTTTTATTTATTCAACTGTTATCAAATATTTTATTTATTTCAATTTTTCAATTTATTAATAATTCATACTTCATGGTTAATATGCATACATTTTATGCAAATTAACGTTTTATAAATATGCAATGGATTTCGTGTGCACAGAAATTCCAAGTGTGCAAATGCCGTCGGCAAAACACTATTTGCATGCATATTTTAATTTGCATACATTTTCCTAACATTTTAATTTATTAACAAAAAGGGATGGGATAATTCATAAATGTATGATTAATTTACATACATTTCATGAAAGGGCATATTTTGGGTATATGAATAGGTTTTTGTTTGTAAAGAAATAAGCAAAATTTCTGCAATTTGCATCACCATAAAACAAGCAAATATATTGCTATTATTATATTAATTAAGTTCAAATTCGTATTAAATCATAAAACAAGCAAATATATTGCTACAAGTAATAAAATTTAAATTTAATTAATCCTACTAAATACCTATATTCCCACAAAGAAATCATATTAAGAGAAAATCCAGAGAATTTATACACCAGCTGAAACTGTTGACAGAGAATTTTCTGCTGTTAACTGGTTAACATTGAAATTGGATTGTGTGTGGTGAAGTGCAAGACGTGTTCACATGCAAAAAAGTTGGAATCTAGCAAAAACGCCTTCTCATTGTGTTTAAATTCTCTGGTTAAATATAAACAATTCTAAGTAAAATATACATTTTGATTAAATTAATTAGTCAAATATTGTAACGCATTTAACTCACAGTGAAAACCAAATATTCTTTCGAAATTTGAGTAAATCGGACCTAGGATATAATGGTTAACATCATTTAGTGGATAGGGCTTATCTTACATGTCTGTCGTTCCAGGTTCTGTAATCAAAATGGACTGGTTGCATCGGGATTTCATATTTACAAAACCTGTTTTTAGTGATAACTTTTGAATGGGAAATAATATTTACCCTCCGCCTTCGGACTAATAATATTTACACTAAAACAAGTATTTTTTATCCTTTTTCCCATAATTTTTGAACGCTATTCTACAGTTGTAGGTCAAACTAAAGTTTACCTTAATTTTTGGCCCGTTTTTCCTTTTAGCTAGCACATTTTTTGTTCTGGTACCCGCTTCAGCTAGCGCGAGGGATTTATCTGTGATTGTTGTCAGCACAAATTTGAGATAAATCCCTCATGAGAGCGCAAAAAATTAGAGTTTCCTATCAAGTCATCTTTGTCGAGTCAACCCGATTTCCGTGCAGAAGAATGTCTAGCCAAAAGAAAACTAGAATGGATTTCGATTAACGGCCTTTTTCCGAACGTTACCGGTAAAATTTTTGTCGGAGTAATATGTAACCGAAAATCTAGATCAGTTCATGTAACCGCGATTCTGGCCTAGCGTTTATACTGTCAAAAGGCAGATGCGCAATTGGCAATAAAATAAAAATGTGAACTAACTTTTGTGTTAAAGAGAATTTATGTAGTTTAAAAATTATTGTACATTAACATGGTAATGGTAATAATCATTTGAAGTTTATCATATTCAAGAAGTTCTTTGACATCCATTCGCCAATGGCGTGTTCCCTTATCTCCCTGATAGTATTAACAGCGCAAGTCAGAGTCTTTAAGTCCCGGTTTGAAAATAAGAATTTTCGATTTCGATAGTAATTGAGCCACGTTTCAGGACATCCGTTCAAAGTGTTTGAGCTTGGAAGTTTATCCTCACCTTCATCGTCTTCCGATTCATCCTCATCTCCGTCTGATCCGTTGGTCTGTCCCGTGGATACGTGTTTATGGTTACTCTCCTTTAACTTCTCTCTCTTTTTTCACCTCGTCGCTTTTCTTGAATTTCTCTCCTTGTGTCCTCGGCCGACCCTTAAGACCTACCATTCGCTTATTAGCCAAGAATATAATTGCTGCATTGTTGCAAAGCTCTTTGACTTCTAGTGGTGGGAGCATGATAGAATTAATGGACCTCTGATCTCCATAAAGAGAGCCGACTGCATGGACTATGAAGTGAAGTGATGCTGTGTTCGCAGCTGCGTACGGATTTTTGTCTGACAGTCCAAGTCCCGTTAGATAGGGAAAATATGAATCTTCTCTTTCTATCTCCTCATTTGCGGCCTTTATCCCGAGCATTTGCCATACATCCGCAGCTGCATAATATGAAAATATCCATTCGACAGCATTTGCTAAGGTTTTGGTCTGAAGAGTTTTATATAAGTATATCAGGTCTCCTAACCCAGAGCATCCGAGATAGCGAAGGATTATGGTCCCTATTCTTGCTTTTGCAAATTCGTGGTTTGGATACATAAATAGGAACATATCCAATGCGGATGCCAAACCAAGAAAAGTGGAACAATCGTTTATGTATCCGGCATTTGAGAGATAGGCCTTGACGTCATGTATTAGTCCAGGTGATGGTACGAGTGGAGATATTAACTGACTGATCCTGTGTGCAACTACAGGTTTATGCTTGTCATGGGTTTTAGATAAACGGTACAAAGACATAATAAGAGCAACGAGATATTTGTCTGTTTCTATTGAATCTGCAAAATTGGCGGTTCCAGATACATCCCCTCCGATAGTTGATGGTACTTCATTGACTTTCACAAAATGCAATGGTGTTATATCTTGGACTTCTATTTTTTGCCCATATGATTCCCAGGCGTTGGGTAAATATGCCTTGATAGTAGCCATAACTTTATAAAGATATAAAGATACAACAGAGGATCCTAATTTGTCTCCCTTAACGAATCCATAAGCCAAATCCCTTAATACTGTTAACGACTTGTCCTTATCATACAATAGTCGAATGACTGGTTTGGTCTTATGTTCCAGAAACCAATTACTAGGGTACGAAACAGTCCTATCAAAGCTTATATCCCTGAAAGTGGCAACTTCGTAAGTCTCCATGAACATCATTCGTTTTCCCGCCATATTGGGATTCGAAGGATCAAGTAGTTGAATCAAATTAGATGACTGTGGATACACTTTTGTTTTTTTTTTTTTTTATGAATCGAATATCCCAATTCCAATCGTTGGCAAGAGGACTTTTGAGTTGCCTCTTAAAGCGCCAAGTTTTTTTGTATAACAATAACTAATTTCTCTTTTAGTTTAAGCCCACTATTACCATGTGTGGTGCTTTGTTGTATTTATGTTGATTATTAATATGGTTTATTTTTTTTTTTTTGGGTTTGGTTGAATGGCACGGACGCTAGTCCATAACGCCAGGTTGTATGTCGGATTGTTCTTTTTTCAGATTATTGTATATGTAATTTTAGCTCCACTAATACACAATGGTAGTACCAAGGTAGCCAGAACCATGTGTAGCCAATTTGGTATTAATTATTATAATTCTTCGTATTTTCAATTAGGGTTGGTTTTTACTTGGCACCACGCCATGTTATATTCAATTTGATTTATTGGTTTACTCCAAGTACGATAAATTTTAAGTTTTTCAACTGTTTTATTAATTTTTTGTCAAGTCGCTTCCCTCACTATCCGCCATTTTGTTCTCAACCGCATGAATAGCGTCCTTTTATAACACGCGGTTGAGCTGTGGGGAAACGAACTTGACGCGACGACGTCAAAAAACGAAGTGCTTTCCCGGTTTTTTGAATATGGTTTAATTGTAAAGATTTTCATGGCAGAGATTATAACATCTCTGTATGCCAAGTTATAAATTTTCTCGAATCTTTCAATTCCAATTCGTAACAGGCATGGCGGAACGATACAAGGTGGCAGCATGGGACAGCTGATCATACCCTTTTTTTATTTGATTTGATACATCAACTTTCGGCGCAGTACGATTTTGACATTTGTCCATCGAATTTACAAAAACAAAATACATGGAATTTTAAGCTATTGCATAGATTTTATCGCGGGCTTGGCGACTAAATCAAAAAAAACGTAACGGATATTTGTCAAAAAAGATCCGAAAAGGCTCGAAAAGGTTCGAAAAGATTCGAAAACATTCGTAAAGGTTCGGTGTTAGCAACAGGCCAAATACATAATATTGGATCTCTATCATAATCAGCGGTGGGCAGGCTACCAAATTGAGAATGTGTTAGTAAACACGAACGCGTAGCGAGCACGAAAGCAAAATCAATTATTTATTTAGTTTGATTTCAATGCTTGAACGGTGAGCCTGTGTCACACGCACTCTTTGGTACTCTGTTTTAAGCGCGCGTGTGATACTTCTTCACCGTACGACCATCGAAATCAAACTAAAAGAACTGTCGTTGATTTTCACGAAGTAGCCATTGTGCTATCGCTTATCGTATGCATATATGGTCGCTTACAAGCCAACCTAATAAAACCGCACTGCGTTTTTTTAGCGCACGCAAACAACCGGCGTTTTTTGCCCTAACCCAAATAAACATGCGTTGCGACAATGTAAAGCTGCAGACATTGGTGCTTTATCGGTAACTGTATCGGTAACCTTATAACAGCTGATTCGACCAACCTTATGGGAATCAATACAATCTATTATTGGTGCCGCTAAGGTCGTAATCGTATCGTAGCCAACCAATTGGTTTTTGGTTTACCATCGTAACGATAAACAGCTGATTACGTTAGGGATACGACTACAGCGATACGACAAACGGCACCAATGACTACAGCTTAAAGCATGTGTGCAAACGTCAAATCTAAATGTCACGCAGAACAAAAATTGGAAATCGAGTTAGGTTTTCACGCAGCAAATTCAATTTGAGTTGCTCTCATACAAGTTGTATGTGCATGAGACATTTTTGACAGAAAATGACTTGCATGCGTTTATATAAGGTTGGCTTGTTAGCAGGTGCTAAGCTCACGCCCACCCCGGATCATAAAGTTAAAGTTAAAGTTACGGTTAAAGTTAAAGTTAAAGTCAAAGTTAAGGTTAAAGTTAAAGTTTAAGTTAAAGTTAAATTTAAAGTTAAAGTTAAAGTGAATGTTAAAGTTAAAGCGAAAGTTAAAGTTAAAAATAAAGTTAAAGTTAAAGTTAAAATTAAAGTGGAAGTTAAAGTTAAGGTTAAAGTTAAAGTTAAATTTAAAGTTAAAGTTGAAGTCAATGTTAAAGTTAAAGTTAAATTTAAAATTGAAGTTAAGGTTAAAGTTAAAGTTAAAGTGAATGTTAAAGTTAAAGCGAAAGTTAAAGTTAAAGTTAAAAATAAAGTTAAAGTTAAAGTTAAAATTAAAGTGGAAGTTAAAGTTAAGGTTAAAGTTAAAGTTAAATTTAAAGTTAAAGTTGAAGTCAATGTTAAAGTTAAAGTTAAATTTAAAATTGAAGTTAAGGTTAAAGTTAAAGTTAAAGTGAATGTTAAAGTTAAAGCGAAAGTTAAAGTTAAAGTTAAAAATAAAGTTAAAGTTAAAGTTGAAGTTAAAGTTAAATATTAACTTCTCATTTATTCAATAAAAGTAAAAAATTTGTTTTCTTATCGGTCACCACGCTTAAAAAGGTTTACTTGAATTAATATCAAAGACAAAACTTGAATTAATGTCAAAGAAAATAAAATGTTGCATAAATATTATAATTGCATAAGTTGATAATATGCAATAGCTTTACCGCGGCAGTCCCCGAGTGCCACACGTCCTTTTTTATTTATGTTTGTAGGTATGTCACCATGCTGCCACCTTGTATCGTTCCGTCATGGTAACAGGGGATCATTGTCTCTAGATCATTGTGAATTCATATAAGTGAAAAATCTTTCTATTCCTCCATTGCCACACCTACCTGTCAAACAGCAGCTGATTGCTTCTTCTTGATAATTTTCCATACAAAGCCTTGTACAGCAATATGTCAGTTAATCGAAATCAATGAAAATTTTCTTTTGAATTGACGTTCTTCTGCACGGCGAATTGGTTTAATTCGCTTTGCCACCACCTTGTATGGATTCGCCTTGGGATTCGCCTTGCATTCGGCTATCTGAAAAATTTTCACCAATGTTGTCCCCGAAAAGTGTTGTTTTTTTGTATTTTTCAGGAGTATAATATGGTAGTTTTAGTACTTTTTTTCACATAAACCCCAGTAGGTGAATACCGATAGACCTTTAGTGGATTTAATTACAGAGATTCATCATTTGGATATATTTGGTGTTGACATCCATAAGTAAGGCTGTGTTAAACTATTACGTCCATATTGTTGATGCTTCCCTTATTAAAATTGAAACAGGACTTTGTTAAAATAAACTACCTACTTTTATTCACGTCATATCCAACAAGAATTTTCGCCGGTGCTACTAAAGACTCGAGAAAGGTTTTTGTCATTCCTGTATCAAGAACACCAAAACTGTCGTATTACACCTTATTTATGTAAAAACTTCGCAAAAGCAATGGATTTCTAAATATAGTTTAAAAAATTTAACTCACTGTTGTTGTTCGCTAAAAGACCACTAAGAAGATAAGAGGATTGTAATTTAGAATATCAGCCCAATTCTAAACAAAAATTCCGTGCGAGTTTTTACCCTCCTCCCATTCCTCGTATTCTAAATAAAAATTCCTTGTGAGTTTTTTCACTTCTCCATTTCCTCCTATTCTGAACAATGTTCGAAAAAGCGGAAACCGGGTATGGGAGAAAAGTAAGTATTATGAATGATTGTGAGGGAGAGCGAGATTTCTCTGCGTTTTCTTAGGAGTTTTTTCACTTGTTAAATTAAAGGGAATGCATCAAAATAGTTAAAGGAAATTGGTTCTTTTAAGAAAGAACACTTATTTGTAGAAATTTGTGCTAAAATATGTACATTATAACACAATATTCTTTATTTTAAGTCGAAAAGTATATCATAAGCAACGGAAGAGCTCTTGGTATATTTGATGCACCCATCCAGAAATTGCGCAAGGATTTCTTAAGAAGGCTTAAATAGATTTTCGCATATGGCGAACTCAACTCGATTTGGCCGCCAGAAAATTGTTATTGAATGAAAGCAGGCAACTCCGGCAGATTTGTGTTATCGCGCGCGCCGTATTCTTCTTATGCTCCTCTGTTGATGTTGCTGTGGCACCAATTCATCATTTCAGTGAATACCATATGGAATTCAATAATGTGCATTGTTTATATTTTATTTCTTAATATCAAACAAATTCGCAACAATAATTAAGCTTTTCTATTTTTTAAACGAAATAAGAAATGCGCAACGAAATTCCAATTGACAAAACAGCCACTGCCGCTAGATTGGTCTCCTAAACAATATCTAAGTGAGGATAAGCGTTTTTTTCTTACCCACAAACGTAGACGTATATGCGTGTAAAAAAACATGGCTAATAACTTGGTAACATTAGTAATACGTCATGAATTCAACTGACAAGAGCTTTTCGGGATCTTCTGAAGGTATGAAGTCTTCGGCACAGCCGAAGACAGTCCCATCCTTACTTGTTTTTTTTTTTTAATATTGTTTGACGTTCATGCACATTATACGACGCGACATGTAGCGACACGTTCCGACAAAATATTCGCGGCATTTTTGCCTAATTGGTCAACTTGGTCGCGCCGTGTCGTACGACTGCCGCTAGATGTGCATGGCTCCATAAGGATACATGCAAAGAATATTTTGTCGCTACATGTCACGACTGTACATGTTATGTAAAAATAGCCACCACTCCGTTAATTTTAAATTTACCGTTTTGTAGCTCCGTTATATCATACGACTATGATGATAGATTTTAGGAAGATTTAGTTCTTTTATATTGAATTTAATTTACATTTTTAAAGAAATTTGTGTTTGTTTGTTTTTTAATTAAATGATTTTTTACTGTTTTAATTTAAATAAATTATATTTTGGTTGGGCTCCAATAAGCCCGACGCACCATTTTCTCACTTTACATTCGATTTTAATATTGTACACTATTATTTTTTTTTTAACGAAAGTCTATTTAATTAGACAAAACATAATTTTGTTCTCAAAGCACTAAAAACATAACGTGTAATTTCTAGAGGTAAGGAGACGTAACCACCTATTTTGCTGGTAACGTTATCCGCAATCGGAATACGAAAAGTTCTTTGTCATTTTCGTAACCGGTAAAATGAATTTTTTACCAGCTTAGAATAATGGTGTAACTGACATATTCCCCCTTTTTGCGAGTGTCGATCGCAGTAGATAGTCGATCGATGAGCGATAGTCCATTATCCTTATCTTCTATAAATCTTATAAAATAAAGTCGCTAAATGCCATGTATGCACATAACTTCACACAGAATACTCCGATTTTAACAAGGTTTTTTGAATTTGAAAGCTTAGCTACTTGAGATGGTACAGTTAATATAATTTTAAGATATATATTATAGGGGCGTGGCAAATTGCCAAAATGTAGCAAAAAATCATAAAATTTTTGTTTACACAGCTATAACTCATAAACGGATTAATGGATTTCAAAAAATCTACTTTTCAGTAAAACTTTGAAATATTTACCTTCGATCTGCATCAAAACAATATACTTGATTCCTTTCTTATATCAGCCAAATGGTTTAAACAAAAGTAACATTTTTATCAAAAAATGCGCATGTGTGTTTGTTCGCTGTGAACTGTCCGCGCTAATTGCTTTGGATGTACATCACTACATAGCTACATAGTAGGGGGACTCATGTAACCGTATAAATGCCTTATAAAGTGTGTAAACGTATAAATTTATCTAGTTTACGCAGGAGCTGTCAAATTTTGTATGAAAAATCATTTACACAATTTGTATAAATTTACGCGCACATTTCATTGTGTAAACGCGGTAAACTCAAAGGAATGCAACCTTGCAGACATTACAGACGGCATTTTCATCAAAAATCTCCAACATCAGCAAGTAAAGGCGTTTTAGTTTTGATTTTTCACTTAATCTTGGTATTTTTTAATTTGTATAACAATCAAAAAAATTTTTTTGGAAATAATACAGCTGAAAAACAATCAAGTTTATCAAGAGTATTACTAGGTGCGTTCATATAACCGCGTGTGTAAATGGATATAATTTTACACCTTATAAGTTTATATGCTATCATCATGAGTCCCCCTAGTATAAAACAAAGTCGCTTTTTCTGTCCCTATGTCCCTTTAAATGCTTAAACCTTTAAAAATACGCAACGGATTTTGATGCGCTTTTTTTAATAGAAAACAAGTAAGGAATGTTAAGTTCGGGTGTAACCGAACATTACATACTCAGTTGAGAGCTACGGTGACAACATAAGGGAAAATAATCATGTAGGAAAATGAACCGAGGGAAACCCTGGAATGTGTTTGTATGACATGTGTATCAAATGAAAGGCATTAAAGAGTATTTTATGAGGGAGTGGGCCATAGTTTATAGGTGGACGCCATTTAGGGATATCGCCATAAAGGTGGATCAGGGTTGACTCTAGAATTTGTTTGTACGATATGGGTATCAAATGAAAGGTGTTAATGAGTATTTTAAAAGGGAGTAATATTTAGTTCCATAGGTGGACGCCGTTTCGAGATATCTCCATAAAGGTGGACCAGGGGTGACCCTAGAATTTGTTTGTACGATATGGGTATTAAATTAAAGGTATTAATGAGGGTTTTAAAAGGGAGTGGTGGTAGTTGTATAGGTGGTCGCCTTTTCGAGATATCGCCATAAAGGTGGACCAGGGGTGACTCTAGAATACGTTTGTACAATATGGGTGTCAAACGAAAGGTGTTAATGAGTATTTTAAAAGGGAGTGGGCCTTAGTTCTATAGGTGGACGCCGTTTCGAAATATCGCCATAAAGGTGGACCAGGGGTGACTCTAGAATGTGTTTGTACGATATGGGTATCAAACTAAAGGTATTAATGAGGGTTTTAAAAGGGAGTGGTGGTAGTTGTATAGGTGGTCGCCTTTTCGAGATATCGCCATAAAGGTGGACCAGGGGTGACTAGACCTTGTTTGTACGATATCGGTATCAAATGAAAGGTGTTAATGAGTATTTTAAAAGGGCGTGGGGCTTATTTCTATAGGTGGACGCCTTTTCAAGATATCGCCATAAAGGTGGACCAGGGGTGACTCTAGAATGTGTTTGTACGATATTGGTATCAAATTAAAGGTATTAATGAGAGTTTTAAAAGGGAGTGGTGGTAGTTGTATATGTGAAGTCGTTTTCCAGATATCGACCATAATGTGGACCAGACAGTGAGTGCTTACGGGAGTCCCTGTCTTCGTAGACTTACCTCCGGTGTAAAACACAGACCAATGTCCGTTGATCTTCGGCCCAACAAGTTGGTACCAAATTGGTGAGCTGGGGTGTTCAAGTCAACCAGCCTTGGTTTGGCCGAGGAGGACTATCCATCCTCCTCTTCCATTTTCGGGTAATGGCACCCGGTTGCACGGCAACTCCACCGCGAGTTCCGTGCTTGCCTCAGAATCCCTCTTTCATTGATTTTTATATCTCGATATCTGATTAACAAGTTAATCAGATTGAGATATTGTGTTTTTGTCGCAATTTAGGAATGTGACCAACCTTTTCTGTCCTGCAGTGTTACAACAATGTATAAATACATTGTTAACGACGGAGCTTGGTTTTGCTTAGATATTGCTTAAAGGGCCGCACTACGTTGACAAACAGAGTGAGCTTGGCATCAAATTATGCTCCGTCTTAAAACTCCATCACAATTAAAATCAAGGGATGTGACCAACCTTTACCGCACACAGACCTGTGAGTGCCGAGTGCCCGCCTCAACAATGCCCCTCGACATCGCTTGAGGCCACACTACGTTGACAAACATTGTGTGCCATATTGTGCTACTATTGGCTTCCATTTTTGCTACTAATTTCGCTCCAATTTTCACTCAATTACGCAACAATTATGCTCCATTATGCCTCCAAATAAACTCCTACCACAATTAAAGGGATGTGTCCAACCTTTTCCGCTCACAGACCTGTAAGTGACCGAGTACCTGCCCCAGCAACATCCTTGCATTGCAGTCCGCCACACTGCAGTGATTTGACAACGTCAAATCTTGCCACATATTTGGATGTGGCCATCCACACCGCGAACGCCTCCTATTCGCTTACGCAGTCTAAAGCAGCCTCAAACATCTCAAAAGACGAGATAAGCACCGGCCCACTCGTACAATTATCGATTGTTTTTCGGCTGATGATAGACATGCGTTCCTTCACCATCTTTCGTCACCGTTTAACAGCATATATAACCGGCATCTCCGGTTGCCACAATTAAGGGATGTGACCGACCTTTCATCTGCCCCTCAGGGTTAGTTTCTCAATGAAATTAGGATTCTTGTGGCAAGCATGAGACCGAATTCCCTTAGGTCTTGGGTCCCCAAGGGAAAACAAGTCTACTCAGAGCGTGTGTCATAAGTGAACTCTATTTGAAACCACAGCCACCGCGATGCTCCCACAAGGGGCCTTCCCAGGACAGGAGGTGAGACCTGAGTACAAAGATCCTTCGATGCAGCGCACCAGATCACACTGGCTTCTCCTGCTCCCGCGGTAGCAGTTTTTATAAAGACCTTGCCTAGGGTCCCACAGGGTGATACCCGCGTCCACCCTGCTACCTTTCGAGTAAAACACCTTTCTCATGGATTGGGTACCCATGGTATTATGGTCGCCTTTTACGACCGGTATACCTACCGTGGGCATATTCTAACCCCTAACCCACAGACGTTTTCGATATATCGGCCAAAATGTGGACCAGGGTGACCCAGAACATCATATGTTGGATACCGCTAATTTATTTATATATGTAATACCTGCCAAGATTTTAAGGGTGTTTTATTTCGCTCTGCAGAACTTTTTCATTTTCTTCTACTTAATATGGTAGGTGTCACAACCATTTTTCAAAGTTTTTTCTAAAGTTATATTTCGCGTCAATAAACCAATCCAATTACCATGTTTCATCCCTTTTTTCGTATTTGGTATAGAATTATGGCATTGTTTTCATTTTTCGTAATTTTCGATATCGAAAAAGTGGGCGTGGTCATAGTCGGATTTCGTTCATTTTTTATACCAAGATAAAGTGAGTTCAGATAAGTACGTGAACTAAGTTCAGTAAAGATATGTCGATTTTTGCTCAAGTTATCGTGTTAACGGCCATGCGGAAGGACAGACGGACGACTGTGTATAAAAACTGGACATGGCTTCAACCGATTTCGCCCATTTTCACAGAAATCAGTTAGCGTCATAAAATCTATTCCCCTACCAAATTTCAAAAGGATTGGGAAATTTTTGTTCGACTTATGGCATTAAAAGTATCCTAGACAAACTAAATGAAAAAGGGCGGAGCCACGCCCATTTTGAAATTTTCTTTATTTTTTGTAGTTTGTTGCACCATATCATTACTAGAGTTGAATTTTGACATAATTTACTCATATACTGTAAAGATATTAAATTTTTTGTTAAAATTTTACTTTTAAAAAAATTTTTTTTTAAAAGTGGTCGTGGTCCTTCTCCGATTTTGCTAATTTTTATTAAGCGTACATATAGTAATAGGAGTAACGTTCCTGCCAAATTTCATCATGATATCTTCAACGACTGCCAAATTACAGCTTGCAAAAGTTTTAAATTACCTTCTTTTAAAAGTGGGCGGTGCCACGCCCATTGTCCAAAATTTTACTAATTTTCTATTCTTCGTCATAAGTTCAACTCACCTACCAAGTTTCATCGCTTTATCTGTCTTTGGTAATGAATTATTGCAATTTTTCGGTTTTTCGAAATTTTCGATATCGAAATAGTGGGCGTGGTTATAGTCCGATATCGTTCATTTTAAATAGCGATCTGAGATGAGTGCTCAGGAACCTACGTACCAAATTTCATCAAGATACCTCAAAATTTACTCAGGTTATCGTGTTAACGGACGGACATGGCTCAATCAAATTTTTTTTCGATCCCGATGATTTTGATATATGGAAGTCTATATCTATCTCGATTCCTTTATACCTGTACAACCAACCGTTATCCAATCAAACTTAATATACTCTGTGAGCTCTGCTCAACTGAGTATAAAAAGAGAGAAGGTAACGGATGAACATATTTGGCTGAAAATTGGTGGAGGGGTAGCTTAGAACCAGGAGACAGACATAGGCTAATTTTTATCACGTTCTGGATAGGGTCTTGAGATCAAAACGTGGACCTGGGTAATCCTGGGATATGTTTGTACAATATGGGTATCGAATGTAAGCTGTTTATGAGTACTTTGATACGGGGTATTTTTCGTACCCGCGTGTAACTAGGGTCTCGATATATAAGCGAAAACGTGGACGCGGGTACCCCTGGAATGTGTTTATAGAATATGGACAACGAATGAAAGCTGTTGATGAGTGCTTTAGTACAGTGTAGTTTTCATACCTATTTGTGAATGGTCTCGAGATATAGGCCAAAACGTGCATCAGGGTAACACTAGGATGTGTTTTTACATTATGGGTATCAAATTGAAGCTGTTGATAAGTGCTTTAGTACAGAGTAATTTTTATACCGCTGGGTGACTACGGTCTCAAGATATGGGCAAAACCTGGACCCGGATACCCCTAGAATGTGTGTGTAATATGGATGTCAAATGAAAGTTGTTGCTGAGAGCTTTAAATTAATTTTCATTGTGATATTCGATTTAGTTGCATTAACCTGGCAAAACTGATAAATGTGCATGGAAAGCCGAAATAAAGACATGAATTAATAATACCCACATAACTATTTACATACGTCCTATTCGATTTGCCTGGTAATAAGGGATGAAGAAAAATGGGAAAAACTTTAGAGAAGAGAAAAGAGGGAAGGAGAAGGAGACTGAGAAAGAGATAGAAAGAGACGAAGATAGAGATAGATGAAGCGAAAAAGACGGAGGGAGGAGTGAATAAAATGATTAAGAAGAAGTGAAGAGGGGAGGGCAGAGTTAGAGAGAAAAAGCTTATTAAAATGTATGCAGGTAGACCAAATTTAGGGCAGAACAACGTTTGACGGGTCTAGTCTATATATATAAAATAGGATGTATGTATATATGTATGTTTGTATGAGGCTTATGGACTCCGAAACTACCACGCCGATTTTATTCAATTTTTCAGGATAACTTAGTAGGGACTCGGAGAGTGTTTGTGGAAAGTTTTTTCCCGGGAAGTGGACCAGGGACCGATTTATTCTAAACTATCGTATATATGGCTCGATTTGCCTGAAATTTGGTATGTAGGTAGAGTTATATCTAGAATAAAATGTCGGATAATTTTTTTCCGGGAAGTGGACCAGGATACATATTGGTGACTAGGGTCTCCAGATATAGGCCAAAACGTGGACCCGGGTACCCCTAGAATGTGTTTATACAATATGGATATCAAATGAAAGGTGTTGATTAGTGCTTTAGTGCAGGGTAGTTTTCATACCTATTGGTGACTAGGGTCTCGATATATAGGCCAAAACGTGGACCCGGGCACCCCTAGAATGTGTTTATACAATATGGATATCAAATGAAAGCTGTTGATGAGTGCTTTAATACAGGGTATTTCTCATACCTATTGGTGACTAGCGTCTCGAGATAGAGGCCAAAACGTGGAACGGGCACCCCTAGAATGTGTTTATACAATATGGATATCAAATGAAAGCTGTTGATGAGTGCTTTAATACAGGGTAGTTCTCATACCTATTGGTGACCAGCGTCTCGAGATATAGGCCAAAACGTGGACCCGGGCACCCCTAGAATGTGTTTATACAATATGGATATCAAATGAAAGCTGTTGCTGAGAGCTTTTAAGTAATTTTCATTGTGATATTCGATTTAGTCGCATCAACCTGGCAAAACTGATAAATATGCATGCGAAGCCGAAATAAACACATGAATTAATAATACCCATATACCTATTTACATACGTCCTATTCAATTTGGCTGAAATTCGGTATATAAATTTCCCTATATTAGTATTTACGATGCTTTTTTTCGGGAAGTAGACCAGAGACGGACTGGGACTAGGATTAGGACTGGGACTGAGACTGAGATTCGGAGTGGGACTGGGACTGAGACTCGCAATGGGACTGGAACAAAATACATACCACCCTCTGGGACTGGCAATAAGATATGAAGAAGAATGAGAAAAACTTGAGAGAAGAGAAAAGAGAGAACGAAAAGAGACTGAGAAAGAGATAGAATGAGACGAAGATGGAGATAGATGAAGCGAAAAATACGGAGGAAGGAGTGAATACAAAGATTAGGAAAAAGTGTAGAGGGGCGAGGGCAGAGTTAGACGGAAAAAGCTTATTAAAATGTATGCAGATATACCAAATTTAGAGCAGAACAACGTCTGCCGGGTCTGCTAGTAATGAATAAAAATTACGTTATATACAGTAAAAAAATTAAATGGAAAAGATGGAATCGACAAATAGTATACTATGTATTTGAGCTCACATTGGCCCTCTGTTATTCTTACTCTTCATAAACGACTTACCGTCGCATATCATATCGTCAAAGTGCTTAATGTACGCAGATGATGTCAAAATATTCTTCAATATTAACAGCCTTCTCGATTGCCAAAAACTTCAGCAAGACTTAAACATTTTCTTAAATTGGTGTACCATCAATAACCTAAGCCTAAACATTAGCAAGTGCTGCGTTGTCTCTTATTGCCGCCGCGCATATGTCTATACTTTCAACTATTCTCTGGATGACGTTGATTTGTTGCGTAAATCCGAAATTAAGGATTTAGAAATTATCTTTGACACAAAATTAACTTTTCTAAACATATTGATCTAGTCTCGTCTAAAGCGTACTCGATGGTGGGTTTCATAATCAGGAACACCAAAGATTTTAAGGACCCTATGACTCTGAAAACGCTCAATATTGCTTTGGTACGGAGTATTTTAGAGTATGGGGCGATCATTTGGAACCCATACTACACAAAGTACTCTGATAAAATAGAGATGATCCAGAGGAAATTTACCAGATCTGCTATGAAAAGAGTGTTTATCGAAAATGACATTCCAAGTTACGCCTCAAGGAGGAAACTCCTTGGCTTACAATCTCTTGCGGACAGAAGGTCATATCTGTCGCTGTTATTTGCCTACAATATTTTATCTGGCAATATTGACTGCCCAGATATATTTATTCTGTTTCGAGTACAGGAATCTAATATTAATCTCAGAAATCCCAGAAAGTTTACTGAGGGTTCACATAAGTCGCTTTATTCTTATAATGAACCGATAGCCAGAATCATTCGCCTGTGTAACACATTCGCTAAGCAAATAAACTTCAACGACAGCCTTTATTGTTTTAAGTTAAGCCTATTTACACTATCTATATATTAATACGCTAACAAAATTTCCACACAATCAATTGACAGGCTGTTTCGCATACTTAGCATACGTAAAATCATATAAAAGTTATATGAATCGATTCGTATTGATCAGCCGCAGTGCATAGGCCTATTTTTGTTAACAAGTATTATTCTATTTGTTTATAATTAATAGAAAAAGTTTTTTGTAAATTCGAACAATTCATACAAATATCGTAATTCATTATCGTACACAAGCGCGCCATCTTTGGGAACAATTATCTAAGTTTTATAATGCGAATTTCAAAGACCTAAACCTTTATGCACAAGCGCGCCGTCTTTGGGAACAATTATCTAAGTGTTTAATGTGAATTTCAAATTTTATGTATCCCCGCTAAATTCGAAGGCACAAATGTTTCACCTGCATACAAATATGGTTTCCCATTGTTGCCGCTTACCTATAATAGCCTCTACCAAAATCCTAAAAAATTGTTCCAAAATAATTTATAGCGTTACAAAAATCTTAAATAGAATTAATTTTTGACCGGCCCACTTTTTGTGGCAAATTTTACCTACACGTAAATACATAAGTCTTTATTTAACAGATTCTTCGTTTTTTATTTTAGTTGTTTTCAAAAAAACATGAAATCACAAATAATGAGTTAACTTTTGTTGAAACTAACTAATTTATTTATAACAATTAATGGCAAATTTGCTCGAAAATGTTGTTGCATTTGCAGATTTAATCCTCATTTTAGATAAAGTATGTCTTATACTGAACAAAAAAAAAAGTTACAAAAATATAACATTACATTTTTTATATTGCCTTTTATGCTAATTACGAAACAAAAAAACGTCCCAAAAACTTTTTTGATTTTAGGTCAGAGCGGCAACCGGCATCATAGCGGCCGTCTTGCATAGGCAGTATATTACCCACTATCTATATATTAATACGCTAACAAAATTTCCATACAATCAATTGACAAGCTGTTTCGCATACTTAGCATACGTAAAATCATATAAAAGTTATATGAATCGATTCGTATTGATTAGCCGCAGCGCATAGGCCTATTTTTGTTAACAAATATTACTCTATTTGTTTATAATTAATAGAAAAAGTTTTTTGTAAATTCGAACAATTCATACAAATATCGTAATTCATTATCGTGCAAAAGCGCGCCATCTTTGGGAACAATTATCTAAGTTTTCTAATGCGAATTTCAAAGACCTAAACCTTTATGCACAAGCGCGCCGTCTTTGGGAACAATTATCTAAGTGTTTAATGTGAATTTCAAATTTTATGTATCCCCGCTAAATTCGAAGGCACAAATGTTTCACCTGCATACAAATATGGTTTCCCATTGTTGCCGCTTACCTATAATAGCCTCTACCAAAATCCTAAAAAATTTGTCCAAAATAATTTATAGCGTACCAAAAATCTTAGATAGAATTAATTTTTGACCGGCCCATTTTTTGTGGCAAATTTTACCTACACGTAAATACATAAGTCTTTATTTAACAGATTCTTTGTTTTTTATTTTAGTTGTTTTCAAAAAAACATGAAATCACAAATAATGAGTTAACTTTTGTTGAAACTAACTAATTTATTTACAACAATTAATGGCAAATTTGCTCGAAAATGTTGTTGCATTTGCAGATTTAATCCTCATTTTAGATAAAGTACGTCTTATACTGAACAAAAAAAAAAAGTTACAAAAATATAACATTACACTTTTTATATTGCCTTTTATGCTAATTACGAAACAAAAAAACGTCCCAAAAACTTTTTTGATTTTAGGTCAGAGCGGCAAATGGCATCATAGCGGCCGTCTTGCATAGGCAGTATATTACCCACTATCTATATATTAATACACTAACAAAATTTCCATACAATCAATTGACAGGTTGTTTCGCATACTTAGCATACGTAAAATCATATAAAAGTTATATGAATCGATTCGTATTGATCAGCCGCAGGGCATAGGCCTATTTTTGTTAACAATTATTACTCTATTTGTTTATAATTAATAGAAAAAGTTTTTTGTAAATTCGAACAATTCATACAAATATCGTAATTCATTATCGCGCACAAGCGCGCCATCTTTGGGAACAATTATCTAAGTTTTCTAATGCGAATTTCAAAGACCTAAACCTTTATGCGCAAGCGCGCCGTCTTTGGGAACAATTATCTAAGTGTTTAATGTGAATTTCAAATTTTATGTATCCCCGCTAAATTCGAAGGCACAAATGTTTCACCTGCATACAAATATGGTTTCCCATTGTTGCCGCTTACCTATAATAGCCTCTACCAAAATCCTAAAAAATTGTTCCAAAATAATTTATAGCGTACCAAAAATCTTAAATAGAATTAATTTTTGACCGGCCCATTTTTTGTGGCAAATTTTACCTACACGTAAATACATAAGTCTTTATTTAACAGATTCTTTGTTTTGTATATGAAATCACAAATAATGAGTTAACTTTTGTTGAAACTAACTAATTTATTTATAACAATTAATGGCAAATTTGCTCGAAAATGTTGTTGCATTTGCAGATTTAATCCTCATTTTAGATAAAGTACGTCTTATACTGAACAAAAAAAAAAAGTTTCAAAAATATAACATTACATTTTTTATATTGCCTTTTATGCTAATTACGAAACAAAAAAACGCCCCAAAAACTTTTTGATTTTAGGTCAGAGCGGCAACCGGCATCATAGCGGCAACCGGCATCATAGCGGCCGTCTTGCATAGGCAGTATTTTACCCACAATCTATATATTAATACGCTAACAAAATTTCCATACAATCAATTGACAGGCTGTTTCGCATACTTAGCATAAGTAAAATTATATAAAAGTTATATGAGTCGATTCGTATTTATCAGCCGCAGTGCATAGGCCTATTTTTGTTAACAAATATTACTCTATTTGTTTATACTTAATAGAAAAAGTTTTTTGTAAATTCGAACCATTCATACAAATATCGTAATTCATTATCGTGCACAAGCGCGCCATCTTTGGGAACAATTATCCAAGTTTTCTAATGCGAATTTCAAAGACCTTAACCTTTATGCAAAAGCGCGCCGTCTTTGGGAACAATTATCTAAGTGTTTAATGTGAATTTCAAATTTTATGTATCCCCGCTAAATTCGAAGGCACTAATGTTTCACCTGCATACAAATATGGTTTCCCATTGTTGCCGCTTACCTATAATAGCCTCTACCAAAATCCTAAAAAATTGTTCCAAAATAATTTATAGCGTACCAAAAATCTTAAACAGAATTAATTTTTGACCGGCCCATTTTTTGTGGCAAATTTTACCTACACGTAAATACATAAGTCTTTATTTAACAGATTCTTCGTTTTTTTTTTAGTTGTTTTCAAAAAAACATGAAATCACAAATAATGAGTTAACTTTTGTTGAAACTAACTAATTTATTTATAACAATTAATGGCAAATCTGCTCGAAAATGTTGTTGCATTTGCAGATTTAATCCTCATTTTAGATAAAGTACGTCTTATACTGAACAAAAAAATAGTTACTAAAATATAACATTACATTTTTTATATTGCCTTTTATGCTAATTACGAAACAAAAAAACGTCCCAAAAACTTTTTTGATTTTAGGTCAGAGCGGCAACTGGCATCATAGCGGCCGTCTTGCATAGGCAGTATATTACCCACTATCTATATATTAATACGCTAACAAAATTTCCATACAATCAATTGACAGACTGTTTCGCATACTTAGCATACGTAAAATCATATAAAAGTTATATGAATCGATTCGTATTGATCAGCCGCAGTGCATAGGCCTATTTTTGGTAACAAATATTACTCTATTTGTTTATAATTAATAGAAAAAGTTTTTTGTAAATTCGAACAATTCATACAAATATCGTAATTCATTATCGTGCACAAGCGCGCCATCTTTGGGAACAATATTCTAAGTTTGCTAATGCGAATTTCAAAGACCTAAACCTTTATGCACAAGCGCGCCGTCTTTGGGATCAATTATCTAAGTGTTTAATGTGAATTTCAAATTTTATGTATCCCCGCTAAATGTAATGTTCGGTTACTCCCGAACTTAACCTTCCTTACTTGTTTATTTTATATTTATCTTAAAAAAAATGTTATTTTATTTTTTAAAAATCGTTTAGGTATGTACATCTGTTCACTATATATTTCTTATCTTATAAATCCGATTATTTGGAGATTACGAACGGGATAATATTATTGTTCAGCCCCATTCATGAAAGGTTGAAGTCTTCGGCACGGCCGAAGACAGTCCTGTCCTTACTTGTTTTTTTTTTATATTCAAAGTGTGAATTTGAATCTGTGCCTATGATTCAGGGCAAAACAAAAACAAAAGTGCTACAAGTGTATAGGGGTTGAGCAGCTCCGATGTAAAGAAATATTTTGACAAGTATAAAATACATTATTCATTCAACAATTATGGTCAAAAAAGATTCAGAAAGCTGAATTAAAAATTATTATAAATTTATGATCTCCTAAAGTAAACACATTTGATTCAAATATGATTCCAAAATGTGGTTGAAAAAATATATTCAGTGTTTGATCATCTAAAGTATTCATATTTGATTATATCTTTTGTTCAATTGTATGGTAACTCATTATTTTGTCAGAAAGAGTAATCAAATTATATTGATATGTAGGGAAATTGAAAATTTAATCACCTAAATGGTGAGTGGGTATAAACAAACCTAGATTGGTATATATGTACACACATATATTCCTAAACTAAAGATCAGCCTACACCCCCATTTCCCACCCACTTCATTGATACCAATATATCCATGCATAAGCTAACAAATGTTTGTACATTCACATGCTCAAATAAAAGACAAACTGTTTCAATCAACCACTTCCAACAAAAATTATTCTTACGCACAAGCATATGTACAAATCTATGTTCATATATGTCTAAGCTAAGAAATATTTTTATATTCGCATGTTGACAAAGAAAACAAAACTCACTTCAACCATCCAACCATACGCACAAGCACACATACATATTTACATATGTATGCTCATGTTTTGTATGTAAATCACAAAATCCTGAAAACTAGCTTCCTCTTGATTTTTCATTCATAAATGCTTCTTCATAAGTTATCCAAATTGATGATAGAATTTTGCAATTCGGCAACATGGCATTTGATAAAATCGTCAAAAGACAAATTTTTGCGATTTTATAAATTCCAACTTCGATGCATATTGGGGGTATTCATTATGACGAGCATAACTACATTCATAACCCCGCACTTTTCCTTTGAAATAATACCAAACTATTTATAAGCCTGTATGAAAGTACTAATATGGTAGTAAAAAATGCAAATAAACATGCACAGATATTGCCTAGTAAATGTCCACTAACATATTAGCAATATAATCTAAAAATTTCCATCCATTGTTCATATAAATTATTACAAATAATTTTCTCATATCCTGAATTGCCGAGTTGTCACAGCTTATGGACATTTTTATTTGCTATTTGAAACCCCCTATCATATTCTGCCGAAAAATTGTTCGCGCAGTCACGCAGCCAAATTTGCAGCAACTGTGTTGCAGTTGTAACATAAGACTGGTGTTTTACCCGTTTCTGGCCCGAATTCGCACTGTGACGTCATACTGTATATGCTGATTGTTTATCACATGTCAGTACAAAGTAAGAATTTTACATTATTTTCATAGATAAAAATTAATATATGGGAGCGGCGAAATAAATTAAAGTAATTTTGCGAAGAAATATAACATTATTTCGCAAAAGAGCAATAAATTCGTTTATTTTAATTTTATAATAAATTCCCCTTTTAGCTGTGAGTTGTTAAAGGTATAAACGGCAACACTTTTAACCACCGACGACACATAATTTGGCTCGTGCCTATTGTATTTCGTCGGCTAATTGCTACGAGCATTGATATTTACATATACATGGCCGTATACGCGGATTGCCATAATTGATTTGGTCGCTTCATAACGCGGAAAGCGACAAGTTGTTTTATTAATAACTTAAGACACTGCCACAGCATCAAAGCGACCAAGCTTTTAATTGGAGTATTATTGAATATGTATATATGCATGTACATTTGTACTTTTTTGCTTTGGTTTGTATTTTCATACATATATATTCAATGATACAATGCTCAACATCTGATCAACAGGCACATGTCTTTTGTGTATTGTTGGTCTTATTTACATATTTAAGGGTTAATTTGAGGCAGGTCAAATGTATTTAAGTTTGACTTGGCTTATCAAACCTGCCTTTGAAAATATTCAAGTACATAAGTACTTACATCATTGTACTGAATAACACATGCATATAAAATGCTTTAGGAAATTTCTTTATAGGTACCTCCCCTCCCACTCATAGTCCAAATAATAACTAAATATTTTTTTATTTATTCAACTGTTATCAAATATTTTATTTATTTCAATTTATTAATAATTCATACTTCATGGTTAATATGCATACATTTTATGCAAATTAACGTTTTATAAATATGCAATGGATTTCGTGTGCACAGAAATTCCAAGTGTGCAAATGCCGTCGGCAAAACACTATTTGCATGCATATTTTAATTTGCATACATTTTCCTAACATTTTAATTTATTAACAAAAAGGGATGGGATAATTCATAAATGTATGATTAATTTACATACATTTCATGAAAGGGCATATTTTGGGTATATGAATAGGTTTTTGTTTGTAAAGAAATAAGCAAAATTTCTGCAATTTGCATCACCATAAAACAAGCAAATATATTGCTATTATTATATTAATTAAGTTCAAATTCGTATTAAATCATAAAACAAGCAAATATATTGCTACAAGTAATAAAATTTAAATTTAATTAATCCTACTAAATACCTATATTCCCACAAAGAAATCATATTAAGAGAAAATCCAGAGAATTTATACACCAGCTGAAACTGTTGACAGAGAATTTTCTGCTGTTAACTGGTTAACATTGAAATTGGATTGTGTGTGGTGAAGTGCAAGACGTGTTCACATGCAAAAAAGTTGGAATCTAGCAAAAACGCCTTCTCTGGTAAAATAATATTCAATTTGAAACAATGGTCAGTTATTGTCATTATTTTAGGCCTTTTTTATGTTAAACAAGATTTTTTAAATGTATAGAGCTTAAATAAAATAACAATATCATTCATTATGGATAAGAAACAATGATACCCTCTCTTAACTAACCAACTAGCAGATATTTACTAAATTCTCAAAAAAAAATTTTGATTTTTATTAAATCTACCATTCTGCTTTCAGTTTTATTTATTTATTTTTAACCTAGCGCACAAAACAAAATCAAAAAATAAGAAACAACCGAAATGCAATTATTTTAAGAAGTAAAAAAATAAATATGTACAAAAAATGTATATGTATATTAGAGTGGGTCGATTTGTATGGACGAAAGTTAACCGATATCGCGCCATCGATTTTTCGATAGAATTTGGGCTCGGGAAAAAATTTCCACTACTCATACCCAAAAAAATAATTTTCGAGCCTGCGAAATTTCATTATTTTTTTTCTTTTTTTCGACTTTGATTTTCAAGGTTTTTTCATGACCTACTAAAAAAATTTTCATATGTATACCCTGTCCGACCCAAAAATTTCCGCTAAAAACGTTGGCGATAACAGTTAAAAAAAAATATTTTCAGATCTAAAAAAAAAATTTTTTTTTTTTCAAAAACTGTTTTCTACAACGGTTTTAGCGGACATTTTTGGGTCGGACAGAGTAAACATGAAAATTTTACAATCAAATGAAAATTTGTTTAGTAGGTCCGGAAAAAAACCTTAAAAATCAGTCGAAAAAAGTAAAAAAAATTAAATTTCGCAGGCTCGAAAATTATTTTTTTTGGGGGATACGTAGTGGATTTTTTTCCTGAGCCCAAATCCTATCGAAGAATCGATGGCGCGATATCGGTTAATAAATCGACCCAGTCTAATGTATGTGAACTACATTTGAATTATAACAGGCATAAGGTATGCTAACATACATATATTAAAAAATATTTAATCTGAAAATTTAAAAATAATCCAAGTTGCATAAAATTATTGTGGTTAAGGGAATAAAAGTATGCTTTTGTGTAAGTTTGTATGTAAATGCTTCGTATGTACTATGTATTAAGGTCTAGGTAAAGAAAAGTGTGTTATTTAAGTCAGGCAAAGCATCTAAATGTCTAAGTGTGATTCAAGTATAGGAATATCTAAAGTAACGGTTAAGGCACAATGTACAGTTTAGTAAAATACATATTTAAGTATTAAATAAAGATATACAAAGTTGTCAAAAATATTTCTAAATATGCTTGGAATAACATGTAAGGTAAGTGCTTAAGGTTGACCATCTGTAATGTGGTAAATTAGTGCTCTTCTATAACTCATAATTTAAGGGCTAATTAAACTTCCTTAACCCTAACGCCATAGGCGTAACCATACCCATATCCATAATCATCCCAATGTGATCGATTTATGGTGCCTTAACCTAAAAATCGTGAAAATTTCATAAAAATGAAGAAAACGCAAAAAATTACAAACATATTCCGCAAAAAATAAGTCTCTTATTCATAACGTATCGAAAACAATTAATAAAATCTACAAAAAGTTATTAAATTACCAACTCAAATATTTTTAGGCTATGGATATGGTGAGAAAGCCCAATTGGTTGGCTATAGGACCAATTAATGGTGACTTATGACCATAAAACCACACAAATCACATACACAAGATTGCGTATTGCGCATGTAAACACAAGATCAGCTGTTTTTATAGGCATTTTTTCGTAATTTTCGTTTAGCTCTTGTTTTTTCTCTCTTTCTTTCATTCGCTAAAGCAGTCAAGTGTGACGTAGATGCGCAGAACGAAGCAATTTTGAACTCGTGAATGCGCAATCTTCGTGTGTGATATGTGATAAAACCATAACCAGATCAAACAGCTGATCGAACCTACCTTATGGAAAACAATGTAATCGATTAATTGTGCCATACCATAACGCTAACGCCATAACCATGATATAATTACCATAAAAGTACCATGGTCATAACCATACCATAGCCAACCAATTGGTTTTTGGATTCTCGCCATACCCATAACCTAAAAATATTTGACTTAGTGAATTTAACCCTTTCGCGATATTGTTGCCATATGGCAACAGAAAATTTTAAAAGGCCGTCAATACTCTCTTGTAAAAGTTATCAATTTTTTTCGTACATATTTTCAAAAATTGAAGTTTAGTGGTTAAATTCAAATAAAATAAATTATAATCGTCCATTAAATATCGGTAATATAACATTTTTAAAGAAAGGCTTCTGGCATATAGCACTTTACTCTGAAATTTGCAAAACATTTTTAAATTTTTGAGGTACTTTGGGCAAATGTTTTAAACAATATTTGAATAAAGTATGTTGAAAAATGTCCACTCTGTTGTTTGGCCTTTTAAATATTTTTTCGCTGGAAGCTTTAAAAGTCGTGCCAATTTTTAAAACTAAGCTTGTTGCCATATGGCGATAAATTTATCGTAAGGTGTTAACTTGCATTATATTGCAGAGCAAATTTATTTGCGATTGAAACTGGTAGCATAGAGACGTGTTCTTGTTTGCGGAATAATATTTTCAAATATGGCAAGAAAAATAAGCGACATAGTTATAGAAAATATTTTGGAGAATTTTGAGGACTCAGATCTGTCAGATTTTGAGGATTCCGAATCGAAAGAAATATTAGAGGATTTATTTGAGGCATTTGACAATAATGAAACTTCCATGATGGACGAGCTTTCTCGTCAAGGTCGTTATGATATAAGTATTAGAAATATCAACGAAGAATATAATGACGAACTAGCTCAGAAGATTGTGCTTCGGACTATCAACCAAAACAAGTTAATGACTTTCGATGGAAAAAGACTTCGTAGGCTCCTCCTAAAGCTGTGTTTCCTGAGTCTTTTTCAAGTAACGATGTAAAACTTCCAGTACAGTACTATTTGGGTACTTCACTGTAGACTTTTTTGAAAAAGTATTGCAGGCGACAAACCAAGCCTCTCTTTCAAAAGGCGGTCGATCATTTAACTTAACGAAGGCAGCATTTTTTAAGTTTCTTGGTTTGGTTGTTATGATTGGTACAATTGGTTATCCCAGTTTGGATACGTACTGGACAGCACCCACAGCTATTCCGGCCTTTCGTCAAAATATGTCAGAGGAAATAAGTGTAGTAAAGTGCCTTTCAAGTCTGAAAAGGAACTGAAAAAGGAAGGTAGAGGTAGTTTTGATTACCGCATCGAAAGGGAGGACAATCTTTATGTCATAAGATGGCTTGTTGGAGGTATTGTCCGATTGATTTCGTCAATATTTTTCTTTGAAAAAAAAAAGACGAAAATCAAACATTGTGGTTGTGTACAACAAGAACATGGTAGGAGTTGATAATGTTACGAATATTAGCAAGTGCTGCTGTCTCTAAGCCGATGCTAAGCAGTGACGTGAATTCACATCCATATATCAATCACTATGTATCTACATAAACGAAACAATAATTGCGTCTACACACATGTACCACGTACGTATACGAGCAGCGGAGAGTCAATGCACAAACACAAGCATATATCTGAGATACTCCTATAAGTATGCAATGAGAAAAACTATAAAATTGTGCAATTTTAGTTACAGCTGAGAAGTTTGAGAGCTGCTGGACTAGTAGATTCTGGAAGCGCCTAGAAGATGCGAAGGTTGAAATCAAAGAGTATAAAAGGCGGCAATTGTAGAGGCACTGGAATTCAGTTTGATTTGAGTTGTCAAGCAGTTTCGACTAAGACGCTATCTAGCGAGAAAGAGCAGTATTATTTTGAATAGTAGAGAGAGAGAGAGCTATTCGTTGCACAGTTTGAGTGTTATTGTGAAGTACTTTAATAAAGGCCATTTTGCATTATTACAAATTGGAGTTATTTATTCAACAGTTTAGTGATTCGAACTTAGCAGAGAATTTAAAATAAGAGGATTTGCAAGTAAATTCGTTACAATTGGTGTCAGAAGAGGAATTGTTGAATAAATTCCAGAGGACAACAAGGACATGGCAAAGTTCAGTGAATTGAATACAAGCGGCGTTAAACTTGAACTTCAGGCACGGATACGAGAGGCAATGGAAGCAGAAGAAATTGATGTGGATGAGTATATCTTTTATCCTGATGGGGACAAGACAGCAACAAAAATTGAAGAGAAAAACGAAACATCGCAGACAGTTACGAGCACAGACTTGAGCATGATTTTGGCTGCAATATCTGCACAAACATCGACAGTAAAAGAAATGTCGTCACAAATGTCATCTCAACTGGAACAACAGGAGGCACGCATAACAACCAAGATGGCATCTCAGCTGGAATCGCAGGAGAAACGCATAACATCGAAGATTGAAGCACAAGAAACGTGTATTTCAGAAATTTCGACACAGATTAAAGCAAACATGGAAGCACAACTGAAAGAACAAGAGACACGCATAACAGTACAACTCGAAGCGCAAGAGGCTCGTATATCATCAAAACTCGAAGCGCGCATGAACGAGAAAATAACGCAGTTTGAGGAAAAAATCGAGGCCGAGCTGGATGCTTTGAGAGGTCGTATACAGGAGTTGCAACTAAATCGCCCAGCTGTTTCAGCAAGCAATATGAAGGTAAAAACTCCATCTTTTGACGGCTCTGTTCCTTTCCAGGTGTTTAAGATTCAGTTTGAGAAGACCGCAGCAGTGAACAACTGGAGTGCTGAAGATAAAGTTGCTGCACTATTCGTGGCATTGAAAGGATCTGCTGCTGAAATCCTACAGACTATTCCCGAGGGAGAGCGGAACAAATACGAAACATTGATGAGCGCTCTAGAGAGGCGATACGGAAGCGAACACAGGAAGCAGATACACCAAATAGAGTTGCAAAACCGCTACCAAAAAGCTAATGAGACTTTGCAGGAGTTTTCGTCAGATGTCGAAAGGCTTGCACTTTTGGCGAATCCCGACGCACCCGTGGAATACACCGAAAGAGTAAAAATTCAGAGCTTTATAAATGGCATACGGGACGTCGAAACGAAGCGAGCCACATACGCAAACCCAAAGCTAACATTGGCAGAGACGGTATCACATGCATTGACTCAGGAAACTGCCTCACTATTGAGTAAACCAGCATACCAAGCTCATCGCGTGGAAGTGGAAAGACCAGATTGGGTAGACACAATTTTGGAAGCACTGAAGGGATCGCAACAGAAAAATGCCGGAGTTATTAAATGTTTCAAGTGCGGCAACCCAGGTCACATTGCCCGTCATTGCGATCTTGCTCCTAGTAGTTCCAACAATGTGGGTGGCCGTAAACGCAAAGCTGGAGGAGATGAGCAAGAGCGGGTTAGGGGGTCAGAATATACCTGCGGTAGGTATGCCTGTCGTAAGAGGCGACTAAAATGCCAGATTCAAGGGGCTGTGTAGCGCAACCCTTCAGGTTGCCAGCGCAATATATAGCTTCTCCAAACCCAATTGTCAACCTCACCTATCCGCGGCGAATCCTGTTTCACTAACAGACGAGGCTCTGGCGACCCCAAGCTCCTCAAGGAACTTGGGGTGGGGAGGGAGGGATGGCCTGAAGGTTTAACGTGGCCACATAAATCGTTCCCAAGATGGTCGGGCTAGCACTTTAATGATGCTGTGTTACCGGAGCGTACCGGATCTGTATCCGGCAAAGGACCATCACATCGATAACACTCCCCAAAGCCTTCGGGGAGCAACCTTATCGCTACAACAGCAACAACAACAACATGAGCAAGAGCGATTAAGAGGTAGAGATCGAGAGCTAGATCCAGCTATTGAATGCCCTGAGATATCTGTGCTGCAAATTGGAAGGAAAACAAGCAGTCTTACGGTCAGAGGGAATGTGGATGGCAAGGAGCGTGTACTGACTGTAGATACGGGCGCATCTCATTCCTTGATCCGATCTGACTTGGTCAACAGGAGAGTAAAACCGTTACCTGGAGCGAGGTTGCGTACGGTCACTGGCGAGTATAACCAAGTCCGGGGAGAAGTGATCTGTGAAGTCTTAATTGGGAAGGTCATGGTTTTACACAAATTCGTTGTGGCGGAGATTGTTGATGAAGTTATATTGGGAGTGGATTTCTTGGTTGACCATGACATCAATATCGATATGCAGAGAAGGGTGGTGCATTATGGGAACCAATATGTGCCACTTAGCTTCAGTTTGGAAAAAGGGTTCAGCAGTAAGCAAGTGCTGGTGGAGGAGATTCGACAGAGACCACGAAAGTCAAGGAAAGTAGATCGAGCAAAGGTTGATGGATCGAATGGGCCAAATAAAGCGAAATCAAAAGTACCTGCGAGAAAAACACTGGCATTGACAAACCCTAATGGACGCACTAAAACGACTGAAAGAAATTTCCAGAAAGAATGCAAGGGTGGTTTCAAACCAGCGCGTACTACTGTTGTGAAACGTCAAGACGATACTGATGATGCAAAGTCAATCCGTCAAGATCAAGCTCTGCGAAGTAGTTCTTCATTGGCCAAGCAACAGAGTGCGAGGGAACGATCCAGGATAATGAGTAGTAAGATGAAATACAGGTACCACAGGGAAAATAATTTGGAAGGTTTCCGGGTGGGAGATCTGGTACTGCTATACAACCCTCACCGGCAGAAAGGTGTTTCATCCAAATATCGGTGCAGTTGGGAAGGCTCGTACAGAGTTATGAAGACGATCAGTGATGTCGTCTACCGCATACAAGCAATTGGGAAATCACGAAATAGAAGAGTGGTACATTTGGCGATGCTAGCAGCGTTTAGATCGAGAAATTTGTCTGATCGGGACGATCAGACTTAGGTGGAGGGCAGTGTTACGAATATTAGCAAAACTAAGGGGTGCTGCTGTCTCTAAGCCGATGCTAAGCAGTGACGTGAATTCACATCCATAGATCAATCACTATGTATCTACATAAAAGAAATAATAATTGCGTCTACACATATGTACCATGTACGTATACGAGCAGCGGAGGTTCAATGCACAAACACAAGCATATATCTGAGATACTCCTATAAGTATGCAATGAGAAAAACTATAAAATTGTGCAATTGTAGTTACAGCTGAGAAGTTTGAGAGCTGCTGGCCTAGTAGATTCCGGAAGCGCCTAGAAGATGCGAAGGTTGAAATCAAAGAGTATAAAAGGCGACAATTGTAGAGGCGCTGGAATTCAGTTTGATTTGAGTTGTCAAGCAGTTTCGACTAAGACGCTATCTAGCGAGCAAGAGCAGTATTATTTTGAATAGTAGAGTTTCATTTGAGCTATCAATCAGTTTGGTTATTAAGCAAGCTATACGTTGCACAGTTTGAGTGTTATTGTGAAGTACTTTAATAAAGGCCATTTTGCATTATTACAAATTGGAGTTATTTATTCAACAGTTTAGTGATTCGAACTTAGCAGAGATTTTGAAATAAGAGGATTTGCAAGTAAATTCGTTACAATAAAGTAGACTTTCTTCTTTCATTGTATTGGATATCGATACGGTCAAGGAAATTAACACTTAACTTATTTGACCACATAAAGTCTCTTTGAATGAAAACATCGACAGTCCATCAACTTCTCGTAAGAGATATGAAACAGCACCATCAGTTTCTATCCGATATGATGGAAATCAGCATTAGGTGGAGAACACTAAGAAAAAAACAGATGCAAATTAAAAGGATGTATAGGGTTTTCCATATACAAATGGTCAAAGTGTTCGGTTCACCTATTCTACCCAACTGGGATCGGATTGATTTAAGGACTATCACTGCAGCGACTAAATTCTTGGTAAGATACTTCTTTCCTTTGTATTACTTTAAGTAATTTATATAGCTCTAGTTTTCTGTATTACTTATGCTAAGATTTTTTGTTTTTAGTGTATATCTTTATTCATTTTTTAATATGTAAGCATATATCTATAGTATTGAATGCATTTTTTATTTAAAGCCCTTTTCTATTATTTTAAGCTAGTTTAGAACTCTTGATTTATAGAAAAATTAAAATTTTGATGTCAAACCAAATTTTAATAAACGTACGAACCTTTATTCAAAAACCAAAAAAATACGGATTTTCTTTACCATACAAAACATTTGTTGCCATATGGCAACATAAAAAAAATAGCACTTAACAAAAAAAATTTCCAGAAAAAATTTATTTGTATTGTTATTGGTGCTAAAACAAATATTCAGACACAAATTTGGATTTTTTGAATGGCGCAATAAAAAGATGTAGCGAAAAGGTTAATAACTTTTTGTAGATTTTATTCATTGGTTTGGACACGTTATGACTAAAGGGCCCATTACTGATACTTAGCAAATACTTGACTTGACTTGGCGTAAACTTGGTAACTGAGCCACGATTATACTCCACTTAGCGCATACAATCTGGCATCATCTATGCTAAATATGAGTAATGGGCCCTTTTATGAAATTTTCACGATTTTTAGGTTAAGGTACCGTGATGTTGCGCAGAACTAAGCTATTTTGAACTTGTGAGTGCGCAATCTTCTGTGTGTGATTTGTGCCGATTAATGGTGCCATACCATAATGCTAACGCCATATCCATAACCTAAAAATATTTGAGTGGGTGTATTTAATAACTTTTTGTAGATTTTATTCATTGTTTTGGATACGTTTTGCTTTAAAAGACTTATTTTTTGTGGAATATGTTTGCAATTTTTTGCGTTTTCTTCATTTTTTATGAAATTTTCACGATTTTTAGGTTAAGGCACCATTAGTCGATCACATTGTAGATGGTTATGGATATGAGTATGGTAACGTCTATGGCGTTAGGGTTAAAGGGCTAATTAAACTTCCTTAAACATGATGGTTATGGATATGGGTATGGTTACGTCTATGGCGTTAGGGTTAAAGGGCTAATTAAACTTCCTTAACCCTAACGCCATAGTCGTAACCATACCCATATCCATAACCATCTCCAATGTGAACGATTAATAGCGCTTTAACCTAAAAATCGTGAAAATTTCATAAAATGAAGAAAACGCAAAAAATTAGAAACACATTCCACAAAAAATAAGTCTCTTAGTCAAAACGTATCCAAAACAATGAATAAAATCTAAAAACAGTTATTAAATTCACCAACTCAAATATTTTTAGGTTATAGATATGGCGAAAAACGAAAAGCTAATTGGTTGGCTATGATATGGTTATGGCGTTAGCGTTATGGTATGGCACCATTAATCGAATACATTGATTTCCATAAGGTAGCTTCGATCAGCTGTTTTATCTGGTTATGTTTTTATGGTTATACTTACTTACTTAATTGGCGCTAAAATGTAAGGTGCGATAACCTCCGAAGAGATCTAAGGCCGAGCTTCTCTTCCAATTTGCGTTGTGCTCCTCTTCAGTTTCCCTACAAACTGGCCGGACGGGACCTACATGTTTTATGCCGACTCCGAACGGCATCTGCAAGGCAGATGAGTTTTCACTGAGAGCTTTTCATGACAGAAATACACCCGGAGCGCTTGCCAAACACTGCCGAGGGGGGTTATAAGTCACCATTCATTACACCTTAAGGTAGTTTAATTCGCCCTTAACATGTACGTGTTGCGTGCCAATGAAACGTAATCCAGATACGGATAGATGTGATCCATATGGATCAATTTTTTGTTGCAATTGCATTTTAAATCTCTATCCGTATCTGGATCACGTTTCATTGGAACGTAAGGACAGCTAAAGGCCAAACAGCACTATCTATTTAAAAAAAAGCAGGTTTATTAAAGGCAGCTTTGCCAAGCTAAAAGCCGGAGTCATTGGTGCCGTATGTCGTATCGCTGTATCCGTATCCCTAACGTAATCAGCTGTTTATCGTTACGACGGTAACCAAAACCCAATTGGTTGGCTACGATACGGTTACGACCTTAGCGGCACCAATAATCGATTGCATTGTTTCTCATAAGATTGGTCGAATCAGCTGTTATAAGGTTACAGATACGGTTACCGATAAAGCACCAATGTCTGCAGCTAAAGATAAGAAACTAACAAATTATCTGGCTCACAAATTGAACCAGACTTCTATTTGGATTTATCTGGCTCAAATCATTGTTGTTGCATTTACATGCAAAAATATTTATTTGGCCCAGGATCTTTGCGACGGGATGATGGCTATTAGCCGTCTAACTTTCAGGTTTATCTTAAATTAAAGATTAGGAATTATGTATGAATATGAAGATAATCTCGATATATGTCAACTAAGTCTTAAACCACGTTTACACATGGTTTAATCTGCAACAAATCGTCAAAAGATAATCTATGAGTTTACATATGTTCCATGCCTGGGAACTTGATTACTTTTATTTCTTTGGAATCTCAATATTTTATAAATTTACTACAAATGGTACAAAAACTATAAGGTTATGGAAAGTGTGTAAGCTATATTCGGAATATGTGCACTCTCTTCTACCCTCCCATATTTTCAAATTTTTCGAAATCTTGGTTCCATAATGATAAAGACACACAGCATTTTTATTTTAAATTTTTTGTTGTTTGAGTCCCTGAAACAAACGTATCGACTTTTAACGACAAGTCGCACCTTCACTACTTCGCATGTCTGTTTTATCTGATCAGCTGATGAGATTTTGGTGTTTTGTGAGCCAGGCAGCATAGCATATTTGCCAAACAGACGTGGAAGACTCAAAGCAACAAGCGTTGAATCTGATGGTTGAATGACATTAAAGTATCAAGTAAGAACTCAGCATTTATTTTAAGAAAGATTAAACAATAACTTTTATCAATTTACTTTGGCGCTTATCCAAAACACGCAGTTCAAATGGTACGTATCCTCTTTATTCATCCTGATTTGGGAATCGGTGGGGCAGAGCGATTGGTTGTTGATGCTGCGCTCGCATTGCAAACAAGAGGACATGACGTTAGTTTTCTAACCAATCATCATGACCCAGCGCATTGTTTCAAAGAAACTGCAGACGGCACTTTGAGGGTGCAAGTTGTTGGCGATTGGTTACCCCGTAAAATTTTTGGACGCTTCTATGCTTTTTGTGCATATCTACGCATGGTGTATGCCGCATTGTATGCTTCTTTTGTGTTGTCCCATCCTGAAAAAGTTGACGTTTTCTTCTGTGATTTAATCTCTGTGGGTGTACCGATATTGCGACTTGCCAAACGACGTCCAAAAATTATATTCTACTGCCATTTTCCCGATCAATTGTTAAGCATGCGTGAAGGATATCTGAAAAGTGTGTACAGAGCACCACTCAATTACTTGGAAGAAGTTACTGTAGGTATGGCCGATGTAACGTTAGTAAATTCCAAGTTTACACTACGTATTTTTGGCGATACCTTTCGACGTTTGAATATCGTGCCTGATGTATTATATCCTTCTTTGAATACGCAATATTTCGATACAATGCAAACTAAGATCGCAACAAAACAACAAAATGTACAATATAGCGTTGTAAGTGGCTATGAGGATTTACCACGCAATGCATTCGTTTATTTAGATATTAATCGATTTGAGAGAAAGAAAAATCATGCATTAGCTTTGCACTCATTTCGCTTCCTCGTAGATGCATTACCTGTTGCGGATGCGAGGCGCTGCCGTTTAATAGTAGCTGGTGGTTATGATGAGCGTGTAAATGAAAATGTAGAGCACTTCGAGGAGTTACGCCAACTGGTGGACAAACTAGGTTTACAGGAAAATGTGCTTTTATTGCGTTCTCCAAATGATGATGAGAAATTTATGTTGCTACACAAGGCCGACTGCCTTTTGTATACTCCAGAAAATGAGCATTTCGGCATTGTCCCATTAGAAGGTATGTATATGTCTAAGCCCGTTGTCGCATTAAATAGTGGTGGACCCACAGAGACGATTGTAAATAGCTCAACTGGATTTTTGTGTGAGAAACAGCCACAAAAGTTTGCCGCAGCAATGCTACAATTATATAGGGATAATGCATTACGTGAACGTATGGGTGTGATGGGGCGTAAGCGGGTACAGCAGAAATTTTCATTTGAAGCTTTCACCGATAAACTGTGTAATATTGTTGAAAATATTATGAAACCGACATGGACCAGAGAGAGTAATAAGAAAAAAGGTGAATAAATAAATGAAGTAAATTAAAAAAAAATTTAAAAGAATTATTGCCTAACTGCATAGAAATTTTGGGATACCTTTCTTCGATTTTCGAATTGAACTTCGGTACTAAAATAAAAAATAAATGTAAGGCGCGATAACCTCCGAAGAGATCTAAGGCCGAGCTTCTCTTCCAATTTGTGTCTTGCTCCTCTTGCTTTTCCCTACAAATTGGCCGGACGGGACCTACATGGCATAGTATATTGGATATTCGTTGTGTGCGGTCGTGTTTTTGTTTACCGCTCTCTCAATTTTACTTTAATTGTTTGTATTTTTTGTCATGGATGATTCTTGTGCAAAGTGCAATAAATGTTTTTCCAAGTCGGATTCTAATATTGTGCCGTGTAACGGCTTTTGCAAAAAAATATTTCATCGTGCTTGTTGCAAAAATATCTCTGATTATGATATTAGACTAATTAAATCTAATCGTCATTTTTTGTACGTGTGTGAAGAGTGTGTGGATATGCCGGATAAACTCTGTAAAGCTCTTGATTCTGTGCTCACCGCTCAAAAGCTTGGTTTTGAGCTAATCACAAGTGCTATTGATAATAAATTCCTAAAGTTTTCTAAATAATTTGACTCGCTAAAGGAAGAACTAATCAATTCTTTGCATTCGTCCAACAATAATTTGAGTGTTCCTGCATATTCTCCGGATCTCAACATCAGAAATAATGTCAACTCTAATGTTCATAGTCCACTAACAATTTCTATGCAGCCATCAAACGGTTCCTATTCTAATAATTTTCGCGCTCTGTCTACATTTGCCTCTTCTCAACATCCATCTTCTTTCACATCTACATCTACAAACACAATCTTCGTTTGCTCTGGCTTATAATGTTCCTGAATCCACTTATACATTGGCAGCCTCATCTACTTCTACAGTCGCAACTAATACACTATCATCATTGTCAAATGCTCTGACAACTAACACTAACAATTCATGTACTTCTACACCTGCAACTATCACACAATCATTATTGTCAAATACATTGGCAACCTCACCTACAACTAATCATCAGTCAACATTGTCAAATGCTCATACATCCAACATTAATATGTCACGTACACGTTGCTTTGGTTCCCGATGGTGGCCCTAGCTAGCTCAGTACATTTGGCAGGCCGTGGTTCTCAACCCGCCATCTTGGAACCGGACGCACACATATATTTATTTTCTTCCGTTCAACCTCTTCGGATTCACTTACCCACCGCACAACAGGAATCCCACCCAACCTTGGACCGCTCGCATAACGCAACCTACTCTGCGGTCACCCTAATGCCATGCTCCACACCCCTACTTACCTCCTCATCATTCCATCCTTACATCCCGCCCCAAAAGAAATTAGCCAGCCATATTACTTCTCTTTTCACTTCAATAACGCATTTTTAATAAACATAATCTTAAAATCTATACACGAATGAAATAAATCTTTTAAAAAAAAAAAATCAAGCTTCGTTTAGATTCAATAATTTTTTTTTCAAACAACTTAATTTATATATACATATATGTAAATTTGAGTTTAACCAGAGAATTTAAACACAGTGAGAAGGCGTTTTTTTGGCATCCACTGCTTACGATCCATTTGCATGTGTCAAGTCTTGCACTTCACCACTATTCCCCAAATTCATGTTAACTTAACAGGGTGCAAGACGTAACAGAAAATTCTCTTAACGATTTTCTCTGTTCGTCTGATACCAAAAAATCTCTGATCAGAGCAAATATATTGGAAATTTGAATTCTCTGATTTTTTGTAAATAAATTATGATGATTCATTGTAAATTGACTTGCCCCATTAAGTAAGGTCTTAGGAGCCAATTATTTAATAGGGTGTTTGGTGCAGGTGTAAAGCACTTGGATCAATTTATTTCTTCTTTTTTCAACTTGTGGTTCAATGCCGCTCGTTGTTTTATTATTTATATATTGGTCCCATCCATTCTTTACCTTACATGAATGAATGAGGGAGGAAAGGTGTCCATTTTTCCCAAAACAGCCGATTTTACCAGGCCATCAGAAAAAGGGAACAACATATCTGCTCGAATAATATTACCACAAATTCCCCACCTTCAACTACATGGCGCGGCCCTAGGCGGTGGAAATTGTCCCTGCTGATTTTACTTTTTACAATATACAACATAGTTGTCAAATTATTAGTGTAATTTTTTATCATACACAAGCTCCTGAGCTTCATACGGGAGTGCTTTTTCTTGGCACTTTCATAAGAAATTCAAGCATTTTCACGATTCGAAATTATATGTGAGGGCATATGGGAGTGCTAAAGTTTTTATACCTTTCATGAAAATGAAATGGTATATTAATTTCGTCACGAAACCCAAAATTGTAAGTCCTCAAAGGAAAATAGATAGACCCACCATTAAGTATACCGAAATAATCAGAATGAAGAGCTGAGTTGATTGAGCCATGTCCGTCCGTCCATCCGTTAACATGATAACTTGAGTAAATTTTGAGGTCTCTTGATGAAATTTCGTATGTAGGTTCCTGATATCTCGAAAAGGCGTCCACCTACATAACTAAGGCCCACTCCCTTTTAAAATACTCATTAACCCCTTTAATTTGATACCCATATCGTAAAAACAAATTCTAGGGTCACCCCTGGCCCACCTTTATGGCGATATCTCGAAACGGCGTCCACCTATGGAACTAAGGATCACTCTCTTTTAAAATACTCATTAACACCTTTCATTTGATACCCATATCGTACAAACAAATTCTAGAGTCAACCCTGATCCACCTTTATGGCGATATCTCGAAAAGGCGTTCACCTATGGAACTAAGGATCACTCCCTTTTAAAATACTCTTTAATACCTTCCATTTGATACACATGTCATACAAGCACATTCCAGGGTTACCCTCGGTTCATTTTCCTACATGATTATTTTCCGATATGTTGTCACCATAGCTCTCAACTGAGTATGTAATGTTCGGTTACTCCCGAACTTAACCTTCCTTACTTGTTTATTTTATATTTATCTTAAAAAAAATGTTATTTTATTTTTTAAAAATCGTTTAGGTATGTACATCTGTTCACTATATATTTCTTATCTTATAAATCCGATTATTTGGAGATTACGAACGGGATAATATTATTGTTCAGCCCCATTCATGAAAGGTTGAAGTCTTCGGCACGGCCGAAGACAGTCCTGTCCTTACTTGTTTTTTTTTTTTATATTCAAAGTGTGAATTTGAATCTGTGCCTATGATTCAGGGCAAAACAAAAACAAAAGTGCTACAAGTGTATAGGGGTTGAGCAGCTCCGATGTAAAGAAATATTTTGACAAGTATAAAATACATTATTCATTCAACAATTATAGTCAAAAAAGATTCAGAAAGCTGAATTAAAAATTATTATAAATTTATGATCTCCTAAAGTAAACACATTTGATTCAAATATGATTCCAAAATGTGGTTGAAAAAATATATTCAGTGTTTGATCATCTAAAGTATTCATATTTGATTATATCTTTTGTTCAATTGTATGGTAACTCATTATTTTGTCAGAAAGAGTAATCAAATTATATTGATATGTAGGGAAATTGAAAATTTAATCACCTAAATGGTGAGTGGGTATAAACAAACCTAGATTGGTATATATGTACACACATATATTCCTAAACTAAAGATCAGCCTACACCCCCATTTCCCACCCACTTCATTGATACCAATATATCCATGCATAAGCTAACAAATGTTTGTACATTCACATGCTCAAATAAAAGACAAACTGTTTCAATCAACCACTTCCAACAAAAATTATTCTTACGCACAAGCATATGTACAAATCTATGTTCATATATGTATAAGCTAAGAAATATTTTTATATTCGCATGTTGACAAAGAAAACAAAACTCACTTCAACCATCCAACCATACGCACAAGCACACATACATATTTACATATGTATGCTCATGTTTTGTATGTAAATCACAAAATCCTGAAAACTAGCTTCCTCTTGATTTTTCATTCATAAATGCTTCTTCATAAGTTATCCAAATTGATGATAGAATTTTGCAATTCGGCAACATGGCATTTGATAAAATCGTCAAAAGACAAATTTTTGCGATTTTATAAATTCCAACTTCGATGCATATTGGGGGTATTCATTATGACGAGCATAACTACATTCATAACCCCGCACTTTTCCTTTGAAATAATACCAAACTATTTATAAGCCTGTATGAAAGTACTAATATGGTAGTAAAAAATGCAAATAAACATGCACAGATATTGCCTGGTAAATGTCCACTAACATATTAGCAATATAATCTAAAAATTTCCATCCATTGTTCATATAAATTATTACAAATAATTTTCTCATATCCTGAATTGCCGAGTTGTCACAGCTTATGGACATTTTTATTTGCTATTTGAAACCCCCTATCATATTCTGCCGAAAAATTGTTCGCGCAGTCACGCAGCCAAATTTGCAGCAACTGTGTTGCAGTTGTAACATAAGACTGGTGTTTTACCCGTTTCTGGCCCGAATTCGCACTGTGACGTCATACTGTATATGCTGATTGTTTATCACATGTCAGTACAAAGTAAGAATTTTACATTATTTTCATAGATAAAAATTAATATATGAGAGCGGCGAAATAAATTAAAGTAATTTTGCGAAGAAATATAACATTATTTCGCAAAAGAGCAATAAATTCGTTTATTTTAATTTTATAATAAATTCCCCTTTTAGCTGTGAGTTGTTAAAGGTATAAACGGCAACACTTTTAACCACCGACGACACATAATTTGGCTCGTGCCTATTGTATTTCGTCGGCTAATTGCTACGAGCATTGATATTTACATATACATGGCCGTATACGCGGATTGCCATAATTGATTTGGTCGCTTCATAACGCGGAAAGCGACAAGTTGTTTTATTAATAACTTAAGACACTGCCACAGCATCAAAGCGACCAAGCTTTTAATTGGAGTATTATTGAATATGTATATATGCATGTACATTTGTACTTTTTTGCTTTGGTTTGTATTTTCATACATATATATTCAATGATACAATGCTCAACATCTGATCAACAGGCACATGTCTTTTGTGTATTGTTGGTCTTATTTACATATTTAAGGGTTAATTTGAGGCAGGTCAAATGTATTTAAGTTTGACTTGGCTTATCAAACCTGCCTTTGAAAATATTCAAGTACATAGGTACTTACATCATTGTACTGAATAACACATACATATAAAATGCTTTAGGAAATTTCTTTATAGGTACCTCCCCTCCCACTCATAGTCCAAATAATAACTAAATATTTTTTTATTTATTCAACTGTTATCAAATATTTTATTTATTTCAATTTTTCAATTTATTAATAATTCATACTTCATGGTTAATATGCATACATTTTATGCAAATTAACGTTTTATAAATATGCAATGGATTTCGTGTGCACAGAAATTCCAAGTGTGCAAATGCCGTCGGCAAAACACTATTTGCATGCATATTTTAATTTGCATACATTTTCCTAACATTTTAATTTATTAACAAAAAGGGATGGGATAATTCATAAATGTATGATTAATTTACATACATTTCATGAAAGGGCATATTTTGGGTATATGAATAGGTTTTTGTTTGTAAAGAAATAAGCAAAATTTCTGCAATTTGCATCACCATAAAACAAGCAAATATATTGCTATTATTATATTAATTAAGTTCAAATTCGTATTAAATCATAAAACAAGCAAATATATTGCTACAAGTAATAAAATTTAAATTTAATTAATCCTACTAAATACCTATATTCCCACAAAGAAATCATATTAAGAGAAAATCCAGAGAATTTATACACCAGCTGAAACTGTTGACAGAGAATTTTCTGCTGTTAACTGGTTAACATTGAAATTGGATTGTGTGTGGTGAAGTGCAAGACGTGTTCACATGCAAAAAAGTTGGAATCTAGCAAAAACGCCTTCTCATTGTGTTTAAATTCTCTGGTTTTATTATGAATAGTCTAGTTGAGGGATCGACTGCTCCCAAAAAAAAAAATATCGAGAGAGGTTTCAAGGGACGCGTATTAATCTCGAGAACAATACTCCGAAGGCGAAAAATAAAAATTGTATCTCTGTCCAGAGATATTTGCAGTGGAAGTTGGTGATTTTCATGTGATTGTTGTTATGTTGGATACCCAACAAAAAAACTGTGAACATAAGTGTTTTGCGTGGATATAGTTTTGGTCTCCAAACCGGTGTTGGACCCACCCAGGGTACTGTTTTATAAGCGCGGCCGGAGGCCACCAACGTAGAAAGGTGTTCTGCGCAAACGTGCTGTGGATACCACCTCCAGCTTAGGAGGGACCGCTGGTAACTTTTCGGTTTTTTGTTCATATATTTTGAACGAGCAAAAAATTTATTTTAATATTGCTGTTTTAACAGCGTACTCCACCTCAACATGTGAGGCTCTCTACATCAAAGCGGGCCAAGGACTGAATGAAGCCCAACGCGGGGACGACCCACGACCTGACAAATAATGCAATTACTTCTTCACCTGCAACTATTACACAATCATCATTGTCAAATGCTCTGACATCTAACATAATCAATTCTTCAAATACGTCAACAAAAAAAAAGTGAGATCGAAAGGTTCTGCACCCCCAGCGGGCGATTCCATACAGAGCGGATTTGTTATTACTCATTCTAATTATTCGACAATTGCTGCTAATAGTGAGAGGTTTTTTCCAAAAATCGGAGAAAACCCATCGGTATCGTAGGTTCACGTAATGATCAACTCAACAACGTTTGAAAGTCTACTTTCAAAATGTCGGCGGCATGCGCACCAATTCTAATGATTTTCTTTTAACTCGTCTCGTATGGACTATGACGTTTAAGTCATTGTGGAAACGTGGCTCAATGAAGACTTCTTTGATGAAGAATACTTTGACTCTAAGTTATTCCTAACCTTCCGGAAAGATCGAGACTCCGTGAAAACTGGTCAAAAGAAAGGGGGTGGAGTGTTGATTGCAGTTAACAGAAATTTGCATTCATCGAGGTGTCAACTTCTACATCATGATTCATTACTAGATCAGCTGTGCGTCTGTATTTCCAGATCCTCTAGTTCAACTTTCATATGTTGCTCGTACATACCGCCGAACAGTGGTGATTCCTTATACTCATCTCATGTCGAGAACATCGTCAATCTATGCGAAAGCCACCCTGATGCGAGTTTTTGCATACTTGGTGATTTCAATCTGCCTAATATTGTTTGGTCAGACTTTCAATGTAATGGTATTCTAACTCCTACGAATGTCACCCGTTCTTATGAAATCAATCTTATAGATAATATTTTAAGTTGCGATTTGATTCAAATCAATAATTTATTTAATACTCCTTCGAGGTTGCTTGATCTAGTGTTTGTCGATGAGAATTTAATATTTGATCTCTCTGAGAGTACTCTTCCTGTGTGTCCATCTGATAGATATCACTTACCGCTTGTTATTCAATTAAATACCTTTGCTGCTATCCCTACGCTGACGCCATTGGATAACTCTCCTTTTAACTTTCGTCTTACTGATTTCTTTGAGTTGAACAATGTCTTACTTGCACTTAACTGGGCAAATATATTTCTCTCTAATGACGTCAGCATGTGTTATGCCCTTTTCTTATCGAAGTTGTCTGAAATATTTCATAGTACAGTGCCTCATTTTAGGCCTAGGTTGCATAAATTACCTTGGTATAACATAACGCTTAAGAGGTTGAAGAACAAGCGTAACAAATTCAATAAATTATATAAGGCAAACAGGGAAAACATTTCTCTTAGGGAACAGTACATTAATAGTGTGCGGCAGTTTAATGTTCTCGATAAATTTCTTTATAATCGCTACATGCGTAGGCTCGAAGATGAGCTTAAAGAAAATCCAATAGCCTTTTGGAACTTTATCCGCTCCAAACGTGGTTCAACGAATATTCCGATCTGTATGACCTTTAATGGGGTAAGCTCCCAGTCGCTAACTGAAACAGTTGAGCTTTTTGCGGAATTCTTTAAATCTAACTTTGATGATGCCAATGTAGGTTTGGCTGGCTCTCATTCACGCTCGGGACTTTGTGATCAGATTGATTTTGGCTCCCTCATTATCTCAGAGGATGATGTTCGCAATGCTATGCTTTCCTTAAACCCTCGCTAAGTTGTGACACTGATGGCCTTTGCGCCTTCTTACTGAAGCATTGTAGTTTAACTCTCTGCACTCCCATTTGCCATATCTTCAATTTATCTCTGTCCTCTGGAACTTTTATCGATAGATGGAAAAGGAGCTCAATTTGTCCTATTTTTAAATCTGGTAATAAAAATGACATTTCTAACTATAGGCCGATTGCCAAACTCACAGTATGCTCAAAGCTTTTCGAAAAAATCATAAAGGAGTTGTCTTTTATCCATAAAAGGGTGATTGACCCGCGTCAACATGGGTTTGTTGCTGGCCGCTCTACTGCCACTAATCTAGGGTCGTTTTCTGATTTCTGTATCTCTGCATTTAAGGATGGCTGCCAGGTTGATACCATATATACCGACTTCTCAAAGGCTTTTGATAAAGTTTCACATCAAATCTTACTATCTAAACTTGAGTATATTGGATTTCACTCTGTATTCTTATCTTGGTTAAAATAGTATCTATCGAACCGGTCTCTATGTGTTGAAATCGAGGGCCGCAAGTCCCTACCTTTTTATGCATTCTCGGGCCTTTGTTGTTTGTGCTTGTTATAAATGATATTGGTTCCTGTTTTTTTTCGTCCTCTTTCCTTCTATATGCAGATGATTTAAAGTTATTTCATAGAGTTAATGGCGAGTCGGATTCCCTACTCCTACAAAATGACCTAAATAATCTTATTGAATGGTGTAATGCCAATAATCTCTTCCTCAATGTGAATAAATGTTTCCACATGTCGTTTACTAAATCATCTAACTTATATTCCACCCTCTACGATATCGCAGGTGCTCGACTGGTTTCGGTTAATGAATTTATTGACTTAGGTGTTGTTTTTGATTCCTCTTTCTCTTTTGTCAATCATATCTCTTATATGCTTCCCAAGGCTTACAGAAACCTTGCGTTTCTTCGTAGATATGCAAAAGACTTTAAGGATCCTTATACAAGGAAGGCTCTTTATACCTCTCTCGTTCGTTGAAAACTAGAATACGCCTCAATTGTTTGGAATCCTATCTATAGCTGCTATGCTGCCAGAATTGAAAGGGTTCAAAGAAAATTTACTCGTTTTTGTCTATTTTCACTCAACTTTGACGACCCAATTCCATCCTATCACTCGCGCTGCTTACTCATAAATCTCCAACCTATCGAATCCAGAAGGATAGAACATCTGCTAATGTTCATCTATGATCTAATAGTTGGCTCTCTTGATTGCCCAGTTCTCTTAGCGAAGGTGTCATTTAATGTACCTAATCGGAGTCTTCGAACATTTTTTCCATTTTACATGAGTGCTTGCAGGGCTAATTATTGTAATCTTGACCCAATTTTTCGGGTACTAAATGAATTTAATAGACTATCAAGGAGGTTTTTTATTGATTTTTCTTTGTCGAGAAGCATCTCCAAGTCAACTTTGCAAGAGGTCCTATAATCTTTACTTGCATTATCTTTTGTTTTCGCTAGTCATGTTACTTACGTTATTCGTTGTGGTTTTCAGTTGATTATTTGTTTAAGTATTTATTTGCTTTTGTATTCTAGTCTGTAAGATTGTTTAATCATAGACTGAATAAATTATACATACATACATACATATACATACATGTTTTATGCCGACTCCGAACGGCATCTGCAAGGCAGATGAGTTTTCACTGAGAGTTTTGCATGGCAGAAATACACCCGGAGCGCTTGTCAAACACTGCCGAGGGGCGACCCCGCTTAGAAAAATTTTCTTCTAATTGAAAAACCCTATTTCTAAAATTTTGATGTTGCTTTGCCCGGGGTGTGAACCCAGGGCATACGGTGTGGTAGGCGGAGCACGCTACCATCACACCACGGTGGCCGCCGGTACTAGTGCAGTATTAAAAAAATGCGTTTGAGCAGAATTTGCAAAGCTATGCAACAAGAAACAAAATCGGGTTCCCACGGATTATACAGCGCAATCCATTCAAGGGATTGTCAGCGCAATTTATAGCAGGCGGGGACCTGGCGACTCCAAGTTCCTCACAGAAGCAGTGAAATGGTTGATCTAGAAGGTTTAATGTAATATCAAATCGTTTCCTGCGATGGTAGGGCTAGTACCATAATAATGATATTTTCCGGAACACACCGGATCGGAATCCGGCAAAGGATCGTCAGCATCGATAGAACACCTCAAAACCTTCGGGGTGTCTCCGTATAGCTACAAGAAAATGAGATGACGCTAGTCGTCGTAGGGAAGCCATTAACTTATTTGGGTTCAGCGTCAAAAATTCGACTATTTTAAAAAATGCCATGAAAATATATGATTGGCGATTTCAAAGTAATGAAAATTACAATGTCGACACAGGTTCTGTTGAATGGGCTTTTATGCATTATTGTTAAAGTACTTTTTACCCTGATTTTTGAAGAGAAGCTGTTTTTCCTAGCAACTCTAGTTTCCGAAATATTTAATAGTAAAGTTTTTAGGGGAAAATAATTATTTTTCAATTAATACACGTTGCTATTACCAATAACAGTGGGTAAAATTTTTTTTAAGAGATTTTCTTTTATGAGTTGATTCTGTAGCACTACTCTGAATACTCCAGTAGTAATCACCTAAGACACATGTGTTTCAGTGTCCTTAATATCGCTCATCCATAATGCGAAGGTCCTGGTGAACACTCGCCCTGCTCCTAGCTAGGTAACTTCCTGTTTCATAACAACTTTTTACAACCCAAACGAACTCGACCCATGTAGTGTTTAGGTGCTTACAGGCGTCTAGTGATTTATGGATCACAAACTACTTCTCTTATTTATGGGTAATCGAAAATCTCAGCTTTAACCTTTTCAAAATTCAGTTTTGGAAATGTTCTTGAAATCCTCTGAATGATGCCGAGATGTACTGGGTTCAGAGTTTGGCGAAATAGTCGAAGAGCAGTCAGTAGTTTGGGATAAATCCATTTATAGTGATTTTTGCGGTTTATTCCTGTTATGTTTACCACACAGAAATAACAGTCGCTGTGATAGTCCGGCGGTTCACGCCATATCACAGAAGTTTGGTATCTAAAATGAGGTCTTTTTATATTTGCTCATAAGCATAATGACCCAACACAACTTTTATTTACGAAACTTGGAATCCAGGGGTTGTTAACTAATAACTGCGCTGGTAACCCCTTGAAAGGTTCGCGCTACACAACCACTTGAATCATTTGGTTATTTTAGTCGCCTATTACGACAGGCATTATGTCTCGTCAGTACTTTGGATCTATAGCATGAGCGCGTCGGCCAATTTCCAAATTTCATAGTACAAGCAAATCAATTCATTCTTGACATACATTTTTCACAATAAAAGTTTTATTCGTCGAACCTGCAATTCATACAATAGCCATATCGTATTGGCAGTGGGATCAAACAATCCCAGCCATTATCTAAAAAAAAAAAAGAATTGCAAACCAAGCTAAATTTATTAAGTATTAAATTTTTTCTTGTTTTCTCAGTTCTTTAGATTTAATACTAAGTGTCGTACTTTAAAGATTTCAATAAAATAGTATAGCATGTTATAATAAAGGCAAGTTCGTTAGAAATGCACATACATATTTAGTTTCCAAATTTTTTTTTAACTATGTACTCAGCTCAACCTTCTTCAAGCAATCTACTCGCAGCGTTTGTAGAAATATAAATAGCCCAGATCCTTTGGCGGATTTTGAGATAGTGCAACTTTACTATCGTTGAAAATTACCCAACGTCCATCCTTTTGTATGTGACATACATAATGTCCAACTTGAGCTGATGTTCCCATATGTGAGACAAATCCTACAAGTTTATATTTTCCCACACCATCACGGTATGTTTTCTTTGATGCAGCAGAAGCGTTATTACTGTCAACTTGATTTTGTGTTTGATTGTCATCTGTATCCATATCATCAGCATGTGAAAAAATCCAATCTGTTGCACGTTCGATATTACCATCAGTAGCTTTGAGCGCTTTGGTTGCTTGCCGCTCTTCAAAGCCCATACTCATAAGCATAGCAACACTTTCTGGATTTGCAATGAAGTCAGTCGTCTTTGCACTATTCGCAGGCAAGGTAAATGGTTCTGAAATATCATTATCTCCAATATGTTCCATTAACCAATTTGATGCAGCTTCTAGACTTATATTTTTCGTATAAAAAACCGCGCGTTTACATGCTTCTGGTGGAAACCCCATTTGCATAAGTTCGCCCATTAGATTTTCATCAAATGCGAATTTAGGTTTATCGTCTGCATCTGGCAGCGGTTGCTCATGCGATTGCATGCCACTGGCACGCCAACTGCTTAAATCTAATTCATCAGGCATATCAATGGATACATCTAGTTTTTTAGGTACCCAATCAGCGCCCAACGTAAATTTACGCAAATGTAGCATTAAGAAATCTGGCATATTAACGATGCGTGTTGATTTTTTAGCGGTCGTCACACAATTTGCAGCAGATGAATAGAATTGGTCAAGTACTTCTGATGCAAAGAAACGTTCTAAGCAAGCGTGCAGTGGCACTTTATGGCGCACAACATTTTTATCTACAGCGCCTGTGTTGGCACTCTCAGCATTTTTACGCTCTAAATATTCTTTCACTTCATCCAAATTCGTAGCCTTTTCCATGGGTATTTGAAGTGGCAGACAATAATCATCACGTCGTGTATACTTCACTTTTTTACTACTCATACATTCCACACGCTCTTCGAAGTTGATGGTGAGCGCATCCACTGGATTCTTTTCATTGCGTGAATTTCGTTCGATAATATTGATGAGATGTAAATAAAAGTCATAGGCGTCTTGTTGTTGTTTTGTACTAAAATCGGGATGATTTTTTCCAATAACGTTTTTGAACATTGCCGGTGAAATGCCAGTACACTCTGAATCGAGCGAATTTTCTGAAATGCTACTATATTTACCAGACCACAAACCATTTCCTAACTTAGACATTTGTATATTGAAATCATTGGCAGGATCAGACGGGAATGCATTGAAATATTTGTCAGCACCTTCACCCACATAACGTTTAATGAAATCGGTGAGAGTGAATATTACCTGTTGCATAAGAAAAAACAAACGATATTGGAGTAGATGGCTGGATGGGATTTATAAGAACAATTTAAAAGAACAGGTTTTAGGATTGAGAGTCTTACAAATATGAGCAGCACTTTGTCGGATATAAATCCGGGTCTCTCTGGTACTTGGCCGACTGACGCTTAAATAATAAGTTTCATCCCTAAAACCTTCGAAACTGCAAACTTCAATCACATTTTATAACAGGCAAGGCCTCCGCGGCTTTAACCTAAATAACTTTTCCCGCTCAGTATAGGAGTTAATGAGTATAGGTCAGGGCTCTTCATTTCATAGCACAATTGAACCCTCTCATTTCACACGCATATGATTCACTCTGTCGTCGTTAATTGAGTTAGTCGCCGCTGGGCACTTGGCGTAGCAACATCGGTGATGGGTATCGGTTTATCGGTATCAAAATATGTATGAATAATTATGCCGGATACATATGCTTGTTGTTAGCTCGTTGCTTGCTAGTAAGCGAATAAACGAAACATCAATTCACCCGCACGATCATGGCGTCGATTGCGCTCTAATACAGGCGCACTTACAATTTTGAAGAGCCCTGGTATAGGTCCAATCTCCCTCGCCCTGTGCCTTTACACCTCTTTTTCTGACACTAGCTCAATCTCTCACTCTCTACCTCCATCTATTTCTCTTTCTCTATATCTTATTTTATCTAACTGCTTCTTTCCCCCTCTCTACCTCTTTCTAATTCTACCCGTTTCTTTCTTAAGTTTTTCTCCTTCGATCACTTTTTCATTTGATTGTATGTCCAATTTCTGCATTTGGCTGTTGAGTCTACAATGCTCTGTATGAATACTTAGGTTGTTTTTAGAAAGACCTATTGTTGCCGAATTTTACTATAACCTCCTAGCAGCGACTTAGATTGTCTTAAACCTTGCGCATTGACCTCTTACCTATCAAATATTCTTTGCTTGTTTTTTTTTGTTTGTAGCGATAACGCCCGTTATGGACATTGTAACAAGTTAGACCTTTTATTTATCAACGGTTCAGTGGTATTGGAAACGTATGTCCATTTGATGGATCCCCATATGATACCTATGAAATGTGCGAATAATGTTAATGCAACAGTTTTACTGGTCTATTATCCAGAAGACGTTCAATATTAACGAAAGAAATTGAAAGTGATGGCAAACATCATATTATCCAGCTCAACCTGCGATATGCCTGTCAGTTAATATTACTTGACTCACCTGCATCACGCTATTGATATAGCACGAATTGCCCAAATTCCGCATACCCGTATAACCAGGACCAGCAAGCGGTTGGAGCTCACTATCACTTTCTGTCAACAACGACCATTCGCCTATTCGTTGATTAATTTCAAGCTCCAACTCAACCATCGACTTTTCACTTTTCTTCATAGCAGCCATATTAATACCAAAGTGTGCTAGATGTTTTTCTAAATGCGTATCATTAACCATATCATCTTCAGGATATGAAAAAACATCAGGTTTGCCATCAGCTGAAATTGTGCCTAATTTTACTGCTAGAGGATAGCCCACTTCGCGGTAATGCTCAACAGCATGATCATTACCACCTGAGCCGTCGAAAAATTTACGCCCACACAATATTGAACCATCAGTTAAATTTAACCACAAATTATTTTTTAAATCACACTTTTCGCATTTCCAGCCCGATGGTGGTATTCTTTTGCCATTATCTAGCTGGAGTAAAGTATCCGAATATTTGGACACCTGACGCACCTCACCATCCCAAGTGCCTACGTAGTAGAGTAGAACAGATAAATGAATATAGGAGCACATAACTTTGAATTTCTTCAACTTGATATCGAACCTGTTAACACTTGTTTCTCTAATTTAGCTATAGCCGATTCCTGCGTCAGTAATGCTTCGACGCTTTGTGTTACAATTAGCGGTAATTGTTCATCAGGGTATTGCAATTTCTTACCCAAATCAGGCATTACAACAATACTCAAGGTATCTTTAATATCATATTTCTTTTCGTTTGCATCATTATAGCCACCCTCTACGCCAATGGCCAATCGCGTTATTTTGCGCTCTGGCCCACCTTCATTAGCGCAAACACCACTAGCCGCACCATCCTTGGGTGTTTTAATGCGATGTATATGTAAAAATACTGCATTACCAGTCTTCTCAGCATATCGTTTAACATAAGCTTCGCCAAAACTAAGGAAGCTGCTTAAGCTAACGTATAGTCCAGTTGGAGTTTCCGGTGTATCATACGAGTAGACACATTCATCCTTATAGATCGGTGTATTTTCGCTGGGGACTCGAATTTTTGTTAAATGTTTTTGTAGCAATTCCATCACTTCGTACTTAGAATATTCGTGAACAACAATAAAAATGTTGTTGCTCTACAATGTATTTAATGTAAAGAAATTGATATAAACCTTATTATTTTTGCAATTATTCAGCAAATTGAAAATCTATGCGTCAGTGTAAGAAATTTCTTAAGAATTGTAAATGAAAAGAGTGGAATACAATCGGATGATGACAGATTGAGAGCTTTACCAGCAACACAACTGTTGGTCGATCGTTGAGTACATGGCATTGTGAATTCATACAAGTGGCGAATGTTTTATAAAAACGTTCACAATAGTAAACAGCCTCGATCACTTGTTCAATCGCTGTTCGATTACTTAAATTATTTGTTCAAAAATGTTTTTCAAACATTTTTCTAAACGACTGGTATATTGCAATATTTACATATTTTAAAAGGGGAATATTTTATATAAGGTGCCACGATTTTCCAACTTTTTTTTTTCGGGGGTGGGGAGAGTCCTAAAAATTACAAAATTATCATCCGCAACTCTAGGAAACTCTTGGTTTATGAAAAAATAGCTTTTAAATACCGAAATTTGGTAATATTACGACTTAAGTTTTGCACTTAAAATTCGCGTCGAACTTGTCGAAACTAGTATCCAAAGACGCGTATTTTCGTCAAGATTCAGAATTCATTAGCGGAAACTATTTTTTTTAAATGTTTTTAAAGTTATTAGGGGGACTCATGTAACCGTATAAATGCCTTATAAAGTGTGTAAACGTATAAATTTATCTAGTTTACGCACGAGCTGTCAAATTTTGTATGAAAAATCATTTACACGATTTGTATAAATTTACGCGCACATTTCATTGTGTAAACGCGGTAAACTCAAAGGAATGCAACCTTGCAGACATTACAGACGGCATTTTCATCAAAAATCTCCAACATCAGCAAGTAAAGGAGTTTTAGTTTTGATTTTACACTTAATCTTGGTATTTTTTAATTTGTATAACAATCAAAAAAATTTTTTTGGAAATAACACAGCTGAAAAACAATCAAGTTTATCAAGAGTATTACTGGGCGCGTTCATATAACTGCGTGTGTAAATGGATATAATTTTACACCTTATAAGTTTATATGCTATCATGAGTCCCCCTATTAGCGAAAAACCGGACGGTACAATTATCGCTTTTTTTTCGTTTTTGAAATTAAACAAACGAAAACAAGGAATGCATAGCATACATGCGTATTCGTTAAACTATCAACGAGTATTTGATAGTGCCAGATGTGTACGGTATAACTATTTTTGCCATTGGCTTCGCGTACGACTTCAACTTTGGCAATGCTTCGACTTCAACACGTAACGAAAAGTTAATCTGTTATAGAACAATTTTGCGAATCAAAGCGAATAAAACTGCAAGCCGTTCTGTTGTAATCTTAACACAGACTGACATAAGTGCTTTTTCTGCGCTGCTTCGCTTTGACACCGCCATAAAATAAACAATACAACTTTACTTACTTCGCTTTGAAATAACCAAAGCATATTTGCAAATCTTCCTCTATGTCTGTCAAAGGCTACAAAATCCTGCCATAAGTCTCAGACCTAATGCTTATTCATTTCATTCTGTTTACCATATTGATTTTGTTAGCTTTTTTACATGAAATCGAAAACATCTGGAATTTAAAGCTTATTAAAGAAAAGCGTCGCATTTTTTGGACATGAAATAGGAAAACCTCACAAATTTGAATTTTATAAAAGAAAAGCGCCGCAGGCGGAAATTTTTCTATGTTTCGTACATGAAGTAGGAAATCTCACAAATTTAAACTTTAGGAAAGAAAAGGGTTTCCTCGGAGCCTTGTAAATTGACGCATCTATAGCCAAGTTTAAATGGAAAGCTTTAAAGTTCCACGCCATCCCCGTTTAGCACCATTCACAATTTGATCCAATGTTCTATCTATAACGGTTCAATTTTTACCTCACACTGATGGGTTACTCGATCAGTGCTGATTAAAAACCGATTACTGTGCATATTTCTTGAACCAAGCAGGATAGGAAATTTTTTTTTGGGCAATATGTAGGTATCCATTTGTAGGTTAAATGACAATTTGATTGAGAGTTCCATAATTAACCCTTCAATGAAAAAATGGAGTTTATCTGTACACATATGACCCCGAAACCCGATTTGGCGCCATATCTCTTGAACTGCGCAAGATTTTCTAAATTATATTTTTGCATTAGATAGCCATCCCCGTTTAGCACCATTCACAATTTTATCCAATGTTCTATCTATAACGGCTCAATTTCTACCGCACACTGATGGGTTAGTCGATCAGTGCAGATTAGAAACCGATTAGTGTGCATATCTCTTGAACCAAGCAGGATAGGACATTTTTTTTTGGGCAATATGTGGGTATCCATTTGTAGATTAAACGACAATTCGATTGAGAGTTCCATAATTCACCCTTCAATGAAAAAATGGAGTTTATCTGTACACATATGACCCCGAAACCCGATTTGGAGCCATATCTCTTGAACTACGCAAGATTTTCTAAATTTTATTTTTGCATTAGATAGCCATCCCCGTTTAGCACCATTCACAATTTGATCCAATGTTCTATCTATAACGGCTCAATTTCTACCGCAGACTGATGGGTTAGTCGATCAGTGCTGATTAGAAACCGATTAGTGTGCATATCTCTTGAACCAAGCAGGATAGGACATTTTTTTGGGCAATATGTGGGTATCCATTTGTAGATTAAACGACAATTCAATTGAGAGTTCCATAATTAACCCTTCAATGAAAAAGTGGAGTTTATCTGTACACATATGACCCCGAAACCAGATTTGGAGCCATTTATCTTGAACTGCGCAAGATTTTCTAAATTATATTTTTGCATTAGATAGCCATCCCCCTTTAGCACTATTCACAATTTGATCCAATATTCTATCTATAACGGCTCAATTTCTACCGCACACTGATGGGTTAGTCGATCAGTGCTGATTAGAAACCGATTAGTGTGCATATCTCTTGAACCAAGCAGGATAGGACATTTTTTTTTTGGGCAATATGTGGGTATCCATTTGTAGATTAAACGACAATTTGATTGAGAGTTCCATAATTAACCCTTCAATGAAAAAATGGAGTTTATCGGTACACATATGACCCCGAAACCCGATTTGGAGCCATATCTCTTGAACTACGCAAGATTTTCTAAATTTTATTTTTGCATTAGATAGCCATCCCCGTTTAGCACCATTCACAATTTGATCCAATGTTCTATCTATACCGGTTCAATTTCTACCGCACACTGATGGGTTAGTCGATCAGTGCTGATTAGAAACCGATTAGTGTGCATATCTCTTGAACCAAGCAGGATAGGAAATTTTTTTTTGGGCAATATGTGGGTATCCATTTGTAGATTAAATGACAATTTGATTGAGAGTTCCATAATTAACCCTTCAATGAAAACGTGGAGTTTATCTGTACACATATGACCCCGAAACCCGATTTGGCGCCATATCTCTTGAACTGCGCAAGATTTTCTAAATTATATTTTTGCGTTAGATAGCCATCCCCTTTTAGCACCATTCACAATTTGATCCAATGTTCTATCTATAACGGCTCAATTTCTACCGCACACTGATGGGTTAGTCGATCAGTGCTGATTAGAAACCGATTAGTGTGCATATCTCTTGAACCAAGCAAGATGGAATCGATTTTGTTTTTGCATATTGTAGGTATTCACGTGTAGATTAATCCAGAAGTTGATTCAAGGTTTTATTCAGGCGATAGGAGGCTTAATCAATTAAATCGGTTAAAATCGCGCGATGTTCTAATCCAAGTTTTCTATTTTTAGGACATGAAGTGGGAAAATCTCACAAAGTTTCACTTTAGAAGAGAAAGGGGTTTCCGAGGACCCTTGACCATTGACGCATCTAATGGCAAATTTAGATGGAAAGCTTTAAAGCTTCAAAAGCGCCATATTCTAAAAATATCTCAACTTTTAGACTCGCTTCACATATGTTAAGCTTTGTGTAGAATAGTATATGTGGTGCCCGGGTGTGTGGTATAACCGTGGCTACCGCCACGGTGATGTCCTTCCGCATATTACCTTATAACTCTTATGTTTATTGTTATGTTAGCCGATCCAACACCGGCTGCGCCATGCACAGTAATTCTGCGTAGAACACCTTTCCGCGTAGGCGGCCTTCGGCCGCGCTTATTTAAAATAACCCTGGGCTACACCATGCCAAGTCCGGGTGTGTGGTATAACCGTGGCTACCGCCACGGTGATGTCCTTCCGCATATTACCTTATAACTCTTATGTTTATTGTTATGTTAGCCGATCCAACACCGGCTGTGCCATGCACAGTAATTCTGCGTAGAACACCTTTCCGCGTAGGCGGCCTTCGGCCGCGCTTATTTAAAATAACCCTGGGCTACGCCATGGCAAGTCCGGGTGTGTGGTATAACCGTGGCTATCGCTACGGTGATGTCCTTCCGCATAGTAGTAAAAATATATATTTTCCTTTTTCTTTATTAACTGAAAGGTGGCACGTTAATATTTATATTTGTTTTTTCTTTGTTGATGTGGCAGCACAGCTTTGTAATGTCATCGATAAAATATATACATACATAAATGTGAATGTTGCTACAAAAGCGCGATTTATTTAATAAAAACATTTAAATTAAGTAAAAACAATGCAAGAATTATATGTGAAATATACTAAAAATGAAATTTAGGTGTATCGTTGCCAATTTATATAGATATTTATGAGCATAAAGGTTTTGAAAGATGTGTAAATTGTAAGTGAGAGTGCTATAGAAATTTGCTAAATTTGCAAACTTTAACATCAAATAACTCGTAAACTATAAGTCTGCGCACTTTAAGTTATATATATTTGTGATCGGGAGAACTCCCTCTTTCATTTGATACTCGGGGGGGGGGGGGGGGGGTGCTAAACTAAATCGCTGCCAAATACATTAATTTCAAATTATTCAGAGAATTACAAAACAAAATACATCGATAGTGTATGTTTGTTTGCATTTTTGTCGACGTGTCACGACCTTATAATCTTCTACAAGTTAAAAGATATTGTTGCGGAGCTGGCAACACTATTCACCACCTTCATTTGTTTTCGTTTGTTTAATTGCAACAACGAAAAAAGCGACAATAGTACGACGGGTTTTCCGCGAATAACTTTTAACCGAGATAAAAAATGTAGTTTCTGGTTTCGGATTCTGAATCTTGACGCAAATACGCGTCTTTTGATATCGCTATCGACATGTGCGACCCGAATTTTAAGTGCAGGACTTAAGTTGAAATTTTACTAAATTTGGAAATTAAAAAGCTTATATTTCATAAACTAAGAGTTTCCTAGAGCTGCGGATGGTAATTTTGTGATTTTTAGGACCCCCTCTACCCCTACAAATCAACAAAAGTTTGAAAATCGTGGCACCTTATATAAAATCCAATCCTTTCCATAATATTCTTACCTTCAGGTCTGGCAGCCCCTCAACACATAAACGAACAGTCTACTCGTTCAAAATACACTCGCTCTGCCATATTATTTCGGTTGCAGCATAGCGGAATGATACAAGGTGGCAGCATGGTGACATACCTACAAACATAAATAAAAATTCCATGTACTTTGTTTTTGTAAATTCGATTGACAAATGTCAAAATCGTACAGCGCGGGAAGTTGATGTATCAAGTCAAATAAAAAAAGTTTATAATCAGCTGTTCCATGCTGCCACCTTGTATCGTTGCGCCATGGGTTGCAGATGACAATTCGATTATAAAATAAACAAACGAACTCGTCGACGCTGGTGTATTTTTTCAGTTTTAAGTTTCGTTAATTATTAAATTAAAACTAGTGTTGGGAACTATCGAATGAATTCAACTATCGATAGTTAGTTACTGAATGATTTTAACTATCGAACGAATTTTTTCATTCATTCATTTGATTTGTTCTTTAGCTTGCCAGAAGCTGTTTTAGTTACCCCTCGGGGTAGCTAAAGAACAAACCTATATAAGACAAAAAACGTCGTGTTCCAATGAAACGTGATCCAGATACGGCTAGAGATTTAACATGCCAATGCGACAACAATGTGAACCATATGGATCAATTTGTTGTTGCATTTGTATGTTAAATTTCTATCCGTATTTGGATCACGCTACATTGGAACGTAACAAAAACGTTAAATATGACTAAAATGGTGTAAATTGTGTTTGAAGTAAATAATGAAAATATTTAAATGCCTTTGTTACATGTTATGCAAAGCGCATGAATGATATGCAAATGACCTTGGTCCGCAACCCACAGAGTTTTTTGATCTCCCCCAAACCTGTGGGGAGATTTTATGCCTCTACAACAACAACAACAACAGGAAAGAAGGTTACTTAAAATGGATTTTTATCTGTATTATTCAAATATGTTTCAGAGGCATTATTGATTGCCTTAACTTATACATAAGCTACTGTTTTTTTTTTTTCAAAATTCAGGTCACATTTAATTAATATAAAAATTGCACATTAAATTTCACTTATAAAAGAAACATAAAACAAATATTTCAAGCACTTAAATACTAAAAGTCGCTATAGTTGTTCTAGCCAAAATCGGATAGTGCATGAGGGTCTATATTAAATTCCGCCGCAGAGATGGCAACTGATTGTGTTATTAAACCCCTAAAAAAATTGATTGTAAAGTAAATAATACAAGTATGTACATCGAGTTGACATGAAAAATACCTTCAATGTTTAAATTGCTGTTCAAAAATATTATCATATCTAGTTTATCTCCTTTAAGTCGGTTTCTCCTGTTGTTAATTATTTGCCCTGCTTTCGAGAAAACTCGTTCTGACGGAACCGATGTTGCGGGTATACATAAATATTTTTTCGAAAGCATATATAGTTCCGGAAATGTTGACTGGCTACGATTCCAATAGTCTAGGGGATTATTTGAGCGATCAACAAAATTTTGCCTTAGATATTGCTCCAACTGAATATTTGCATTCACATTGGGCGCGTTTTGACAAATTGTTTTTGCTTCAGCAACTTTTTCATAGAGAAGGTCCCAGAGAGATACTTCGCTTTTATCGACCGATACTTCTCTTGGGGTGTTGGTAGAAGCACTTGTGTTTTGTTGGCGTATTAGGGAAGTTATTTCTTCCACTAGCCATTTTGTTGTATTATTTGCATTAATTTCATTACCGAACGCAATTTTTTTAAACCTGGGATCTAGGAATGTTGATTTGGCGCACATTTTGTCAGACTCCAACTGCCCTAATCGTCTCCAAACCACCTCTAACAATCTGCTCTTCAAACTTTCTCCCTCTACAGTTTTCATTTTGCGATTTCGTACTGCGTATTGAAGACCTCTGATTAGGGGCACTACCAGTGACATCGTGGGATAATTTTCTCCTGACAATTCGATTGTCATGGCCTGTACGGGCTTGAAAAGCAACAATGTTTCCCATTCTGATGAATTGAGGAAATCAGGAGCATTTGGTAAAGAAGTTATTATGGCAGAGAGTGGTTCTTTTACCAAGCATATGCGCTCCATCATTATAAGGGTGGAATTCCACCGTTGTTTTAACCTCAGTTCAGTAACGCCCATTTGCTTTTGCATATTTTTTAATTTTTCCGTCGCTTGAGAACTATGGTTAAAGTAAGTGACTATGGCACGATACTTGTTTATGAGCACAGTAACTTGTGGAACAGCTTTGATGGCATCAATTACACATAAATTTAATGTATGCGCTACACATGGGTGGTGGTACTTCTGTAGCATTTCAATTATAGCCTTTTTAATATTGGCTCCGTTATCACTTACTACAGTAACTATTTTGTCAAAAACGGACCACTCATCAAATATTAACTTCAATTCTGTAGCTATATTTTGGGAGGTATGATTTCCTAAAATTTCCTTTGTTGATAAAACTGCAGAAATCATTTTGTTATCCCGAACGAAATGACTAGTAACTGACAAAAAAGATTTTTGACTATCAGAAGTCCACATATCAGTTGTAACTGAAATATGTGTTACAATGTTGAGCAAGTCATGCAGTTTCTTTCTTACTTCATTGTATTTAAAAGGTAGCATTGTATTTGATAAAACTTTTCTGTTTGGCAAGGAATATAATGGCTGAAGCTTTTTTGTATATTCTACAAATCCTACATTGTCAACGATGGAAAGCGGCTGCAAGTCTTTTGTAATCATCTTTAAAAGAGATTCATCAATATTATTTTTTTCTTGCTCTGAGAGCTCAGAACGTGTGCTGGTAACAAATAATTTTGTTTGAACAGTCCTTCTCAAACATCCACTATTGGAAATGTCTTCGGTAGGTACTGTTAACGAACTGCGCGCTGCACTCCCTGCAGTAGTTGACGAAAGAGAAGTGGAACTACGTTCCTCTTCTGAAATTACTGGCGCTATTTCTCCTGAAGTTGGATTCCTATGTTCTGAGGAAGACGGATGCTTACGGCGTAGATGGTCATTTAAATTTGATGTGTTGCCAGAAAATTTAAAAATTCTTTTGCATATATGGCATTTAACTTCATTGCCATTTTTGGTAAAAAACTCCCAAACGGAAGATCTCTTCAATCCAGGCCGCATTATAAATATCTACACAAATTAAATCGTTAAAATCACTTCCTCAGTTAAAAATATTTAATAATTACCACGCTTAAAACGTTTGTCGATTAGGTTGACGTATGCTAAATTTATTTTAATATCTTTTTAACACTGATATATGCACCGCAAAAATTTAAATAGAACGAACGATTCGAAGAAATAGTAATGAGCGAATCATTCACACCAAAAACTAGTAGTTCGATAAAATAGTAATGAACGAATCGTTCATACATAAAACTAGTAACTCGAAAAAATAGTAGTGAACGAATCATTCATACCTAAAACTAGTAATTCGAAAAAATAGTAATGAACGAATCATTCATACCTAAAACTAGTAACTCGAAAAAATAGTAGTGAACGAATCATTCATACCTAAAACTAGTAATTCGAAAAAATAGTAATGAACGAATTTCAAATGACTATCGAATGAATGAAAATTAGTGAACTATCGAATAACTCGATAGTTTTCATTCGATAGTTCCCAACACTAATTAAAACGCGTTGTGGCTTAGTTGTTACCATCGGTAGTGGCTAAAATAACTCAGTTTAATGATTTGAACTTATTCCAAGTGCGGTATTTTAGAGAAATCGATCAGAACGCATTAAGTTTGTTCGGTGAAATTTACATTTTTAAACGCTTATATTTCATAAACTAAGAATTTCCTAGAGTTGCGGATGATAATTTTGTGATTTTTAGGACCCCTTTTACCCCTACAAATCAACAAAAGTTTGAAAATCGCGGCACCTTATATAAAATCCAACCCTTTTAAAATGCTTGCTTAACTACCCAGCAAAAATGTGCCCGTAAATTGACTAGGAAAATGACTAACAGCTGTGTCGATGGAACACGTAAATCGCTAAGTAGCATTTGTACAGGGCAGCAGTAACATTTGTGACCAGTCCATTCCGTCGTACCTATTTATGTGATTGTCCATACTGCTCACACATATACGGTTTTAGGTTATCGAAAAGTAAACAAACTATAGTCCTGTACTGTTCTTACATTCACGTTCTGGCAATCATTTTTTGAGTTATATACCTGTAACTTTACGAGTATTTTTACGTTAATATGACCGTCTTTTTACTAGTGTTATGACCGTTTTTTTACTTGGATTATACTGCTATATAAATAAAATATTTCTTTAATTCAAATCTATTAACATTTCTTTTATTAAACATTTTTACAATATATTACATTATTTATAATAGTTGTAAATTATTAACTATAAGTCTTAAGGAATAGTTTTTCAGTCTTGTTGGTGACCCATAAATACAAATTTTATTGTATGCGATTGTATGCAAACAAAGTTAAGGGAAACTTAAATAAATTAATTAATGATATAGAAAACAAAAGAGAAGAACTAATAAAACTATTGGTTGCAGTAAACCATCAAATCGCGAGTAGGCAATTCACAATTTGAGTAAGTTGACTTGTAATTCGCCAATTTTAATGCTATACCTTTTTTATTTTAGTTCAGAAAGCTGCAATTGAGGTTCGAAAGTTACAATTTAAGTTCAAAAATTTCAATTCAAGTTCAGAAAATTTAAATTCAAGCTCAAAATTTCTATTTGTAGTTCAGAAAATTAAAATGGAAGTTCAGAATTTCTGTTTGTAGTTCAGAAAATTATATTTGAACTTAAATTGTAATTTTCTGAACTTCAGTTGTAATTTGCTGAACTGCAGTTGAAATTCCTGAGCTTCAATTATAATTTACTGAACTTCTATTGAAAATTGTGAACTTCAATTGTAATTTTTTGAACTTAAATTGAAATTCCTGATCTTTCAGAACTTCAATTGCAACTTTCAAATTTTTTTTACATAAAATAAACAATTTAAAATTTTTCTGACAGTTAAAGTGGTGAATTGCCTACCAGTGGTTTGAAACCACTTGCATTCGTGTTGGCGCTTCTCTATATCATTAATATAACAATATCTTTTGAATAATTTAATTAATACACAAATATACATTTTTTGCCTTTACATTTTAGAACTGTGTACAAAAATATGTAATTTTACATATCGCAACCTAACCCTTAAAGTATTGCAACTCATAATCAGAGTAACTTTGTGTTGAATGTTGATTTATACCACGAAAATAACAAAATGGGTAACAAAACCAGGCTAAACGATAACGTTAAATACCAAAAAAAAGTTATTTCACGATGCTTTCATGGATCGATTTACACTTAAGTACCGATCTGAATTTTTTTTAAGTTTTCACATTTTTTAGTTTAAAATGCGATATATGCATTCAGTGGAATAATTTTAGATTGAATGTACTTCATGCAATTTTTTTTCTTCGTGATTTTGCAATAATAAACGTAGGTACTCATAGTAATTTTTTGTTTTCAATTATGTGATTACAATATTTATAAGGACTATTTAGTTGATGGTATTGGTACTGTCAGTTAAATTCATCAGCAATCATTTATATTCAAAATATTTTTTGTTATACATCTATTTTATAAATTTTGGTTAAAAATTATTGACAAATTCGTTGCAATTAGATTGCTTTAAAGATCTTTGCAAATTTTGTGCGATTGTTGAATATTATTTTAATTAGAGCATAAAAAGCTTAGATTAGTAACGTAGGAAAAAACTTAGAATTATTTCAGTTAAGTTCATCACAAATATGTATATTCAAAATACTTATTTCTTATACATCTAGTTTATAAATTTTTGGTTAAAAATTATTGACAAATTCGTTGCAATTAAATTGCTTTAAAATTCTCTGCAAACTTTGGGCGATTGTTGAATATTATTTTAATTAGGCATAAAAACCTTAGAATAGGAACGTAGGAAAAAACTTAGAATTATTAGGTTCTTATATAGTTTTTAATCAAGATTATTTCAGTGTGTCTTGTTCGTTTGTTGTATGTAGGCTTATGCTGTTGCAGAGCTGGATTTATTGCTCAGATACCGCCTTTGTTTATGCCGGTTGTGGCTCAGCGTTAAACACCGTCTCATGCTGTCTTCGAAGTCGATCCTACCTTGCAGTTTGAAAACGTCTAAATTAATAGGAATGGACAATGAAAATAATGACATTTTAAAACAATTTAAATTACACTACCAACAAGTAAGCTGTTCACGAGTTTCAGTTTAGATAAAGATCGTTTGCCATGTACTCCGTCCCAGTTAAAATTGAAAAGAACGTTGTCAGAGAAAAGTTTTCTCATTACTCTAATAATGTCTGATGATGCATCTTTCAGCATAAAGATATATGATTTCTAAATGAAAACCACCAATTTAAGTTATGAAATACAATTAAAAATATTCAAAAATACCATTGATTCTTGATAATCATCTGAGTCCAACTTTTTCTCAATGTCATAAACTGAATCCAACGATGTTAGTGGCATAACGATAGAGAGCTAGGTGTGAGTATCATTTTCCATTTCTCCGCTGATACGGCATACTATTTTGTGCGTTTTCTTCCAATGTTGAGCCATGACTTCTGCCAATTCTGGAAGCTGAAATTATAGCATAAATAATAATTAAAGAGAATCAAGGTATTGCGGCTACAATTACTAGGGTTTCACAAATAACAGTTCAATATTTCACTATGCACCTTTTCTTCAATCTTAGTCAATCTAAATTCCAGGTCGATATGCTTCTGTAATATTGTTTGTAGTATCGCCATTATATTTTCGTTTGTTGTAGGGAATGTTCCTTCGTTGGTTAAGGAAGTAGCCGCATTATTCAAAACGGTACTCGTTGTATTAAGGAGGAGTGAAAGGACGCGCTGTGTTGTGCTACATCGATGATGTAGTCGTATCCCTAACGTAATCAGCTGTTTATTGTTACGACGGTAAACCAAAAACCAATTGGTTGGCTACGATATGTTTACGACCTTAGCGGCACCAATAATTGATTGCATTGATTCTCATAAGGTTGGTCGAATCAGCTGTTATAAGGTTACCGATAAAGCACCAATGTCTGCAGCTTTAGTGACGCGATAAACGTAAAAAGCCAAAGCAAAGAGGATAAATTATGAAGAGACGTATGCCCAATGTTTTCGAAGTCGCTGTTTTTTTGGGCGAGATGTGCATAAAATGTCTTCTAACCATTTTCGTGGGGTACTTGCGTTTATTTTTCCGCCTGTATTTAATTAACTAATTAATTCTCTTTCCAAAAATCACAGTTGCATAAAGTATCTACACTGTAGGAATAAATGCGAGACAATTCAAAAATGTCCCTCTTTGAAAAAGTTCGGCATATATTTTTTGATTTCTGGGAGTTACTCGCCACTCGTAGCAGACTGGTGGCTCTTATTTTATTTATCCTCTTTGCATTGTTGCTCAACACAAGTTTCCTGAAAGCGCCGATTGTGACGCAGCCATTTTGACGAGGCCATTTACAGTACGGCATCACATCACCGCAATCTGCTGTTCTATTTGTTTTGAACCGAGGTTCCTATAGCTTTCGTAATGTTGCGGAAATTTTTAACAAATTCCAATAAATATGTGCCGTTGCTTCACAGAAGACAGCAAGTAAGATTAAAATTAATGAGTTAATGAATATTTTTAATTTAGTTCATACATGACCAACAGCTATCAACACCAAGTACGGTGAGCACAGTGCTCGATGATGAAACACCATTGGATCAAGCGCACATAGACGAAGCTGTGAGAGTGAATCCTTTGTTGGCTAGAGTGTCCCGGCACAATGGCGTAATGCACATGAAACACTCATGAATCACGGTCTCAATACGAGCAATTTCCTGCGCATTGCAACCGGTAATCCGGAGGTGTTTGCACGTCCGACACAACGTCTAGTTGATGCAATGGAATTTTGGCGCAGCTTTCAATTCACCGAGAAGCTAATTTTTTTACTGCTAACAAAATATCCAGAACTTTTAGACGTGCACGAAAACATGCGTTTACGTAAACATATTGGTTATTTGAAATCATTTGCTGGCACTAGCAAAAATGTTTGGAAATTGTTAATGAATTGTCCGGATTTACTTGAACAGTCGGAGCGACGTGCCGAAGAAAAGGTGACGTACTTGAAAGAGGTAATGCGTGCGGAAATACCTGAAAAAATAAAATCAGAAGCGTTATCTAAGCCATTAGAGGAGATACGTTGCCGCCATGTCTTTCTTGAAAGACTGGGTCTATTCAAACCAAGACCACTTAAAGTAGATCCAGATGAGCCAACTAAGAATCCACTTTTATATCAAATAACCAATAAATCGGACAATGCATTTGCAACTAAGGTGTGCCATGTTACACTTGCTGAATTTGAAGCATTTAAAGACTTGTACGCACGGGAATTGAAACGAAAACAGGATGCTGAATACGAAGATGAGGATATGCAGCTAGTACGCGGGTATAAAAAGCATTGAAAAGCTCGTAGATATTTTTGTTAGTTACATGTTACATATATTAATTTAATTAAAAAAAAAAAACAATTGTTTTAAAATTCCGATGTGAATTTCTTATTCGAACAATTTGCACAAATTTGTTTTATCCTCTGCGTAAGTAACGCCCAATTGTCTGCGAATTTGATCCTCAATATATTACAATGCCAAACTTTCTTTATGATCAAGTAAATCACTTTGTGTTTTGTGCTCTAAAATGCAATGACGTACCTCTTCTGCTTCAAAACTCAGCGCTAAGCGATTGGGAAAATATGTTGATAAATCACTTTTTGTCAATGGAAATTCTTTTTCTTCACCATTTACATCTATAATTTTCACAGGACACCAATAGTACGTCACCTAGTTTCATTGAAAATTCCATAGCTCATATTAATTTATGTATAAACGTTTTTTATATGCACGAATTGAATTATTCACTGTACGCAGATGCTACCAAAAATGCAATAACCTACATCCATTAAAAATCACTTGATTTTGGTTCCTTTGTGGAAAATATAAATGCAAATACCGTAGCGCACACAACACTTAATTTAAATTTAGTTTTTATTATATCCTAAATTATTTGTAAATAAATTTTTCTTACTCTGCTGTTGCGTTTCAAGCTGAAAATAACAAATGGTGGATTCGCATAAAATTTTTGTGACGTATTTGAGGGTACATAGCATGTAAGAAAAGGCAAGCATATATGTATCGGGCATTTCAATTAGGCCATCTCATTCTGCCATACTAATAATTGTGGAACAATGTGGGATATTTTGTTGTTGGTCGCCATCTTTGGTCACTAAATTTTTGCTGGGTAGCTGCTCACATTTAATCTATTACCCTACAAGACGGAGGTAACTAGTTGACCCACACATTCAAAGCTTTTTTCGCTCTCCACTAACACATCGACGTTTCTTGCTGTCATCGAAATGACAGCGTCATCTTAATACGAGAATTTATTAATTATTCCGGGAAACATTTTAAAATGATGAAAAACTATAATTGTGGTAATTAAACTAAAAAGTGCTTGTGCTACGGGCTTTTAGGTGTGACGTGTGTTAGCTGTTTAGGCACTTCTAAATTAACCTGGCGCATTAACTAGAGGCAGTCAAGTCGTCTTGCCACCAATTGGAATTGGAAGATTCGATTTCCAAAACTAAAAAAGGTAACGTTTTCAAGACAATGCACAACCTAAACAAAGGTGGTATCAAAAGACGCGTGTCGAGATCCGTTTTTAGAATCTGAAAGTTGTATAGAATCGACGGGATCGCCTAGAAGGTTTCAGGTGGTCATACTAAATCGCTCCGGGGGAGTGTCCTTATCGCTACAACCAAAGCAACATTATTTACTTTCTGCCTTTCATTCATACGTATGTGTATTTTTAAATAATAAAAAAAAAATGGTATATTCTACTATATATAATCTCTGCCGGGGTGCGATTCAGCTCAGGATATGCCAAAACAACAAGAAACCTACAATTAAATGCAGATTCACGTGTCATTTGCCAATGATTTACCGTTAAACAAGGTACTTTCCACAACCAACATGCTTTGGAATACGGTACAAAATTGGTTGGATGTATTTTCCCAAAAAAGGGTGGAACTACGCATCTTGGTTTGCCAGTATTTGCTTCGGTAATTTATATTGATTTGTATTGATTAAAAATTGCAATAGTAGATAATGTAATGTCAATTAAAATTGAATAGGTGGCCGAAGAAAAAAATGCAACTGATCCGCATACAACTGTTGTTTATGTGCCGCCACCGGGAGCTGCTGCTGCTATCATAGCAGTATTACAAGCACGACATTTCTTTGATTGGTTGCATAATCGAAATTGTGCCCTAACATGATATGGTTCGCGTTAAGCACGCTATGTTAAAGCAAAATAAATCTCGTCTAGTCAGGCCCGATTGTCCAGGATCATCGCACCAGAAAGGGTATGTAAATTGCCTACCATATTAAATATATAAACAACATGTATGAATTTGTTAGTGATAATTTGTCATGCTTTTGTTGATAATCAACTGAAGAAGGCAAATACCAAAGAAGTTCATGTAAATACCAATTGATTTCTTTAAATAGCGTTTGGAGAACAAAACCCATATGTATGTATGCATACAACTGCATAGAAAGGGAGGGATTAATTAATTATGATCGGTAGATTTATAGGATTTTTATTATTTTCCCTGCGTCGCCGTTGCCATTACATTGCGTTAAGAGAGGACATCAACACCTTACCCACAACCAGCTAAAATTTTAGTAAATTTTTCTCTTTTCATTACTGATTCAAAACGTGGGAAGTTATATATGTAGCATTCCATGGAGAATGGTAAATTTTAGCAGACTTTCGCATTGCGGTCATTATTAATATTCAATCCCTAGAAGGTTCAATGTAGTCATATCAATAGGTCCGGAGATGGTCGGGTTAGTACCTCAATGGTGCTTGTTACCGGAACGTAGATAGATAATTTATTGAGGATTGCACAGTGACTTGCACATCTCCTTCACAGCACCGCTTATTTGGAAGATGTATAACTGACATTCCTCCGTAGGCCGAGATACAGTAAGTACCTTCCAATCCTGTGTCGGTATGTTCGGATTCTGATTCTGCAAAAGTCGCAGTGTATCCTCCGACCTCATCACGCATGGTATACATACCTTAACTTTTGGTACCTTGTGGATTTGCGCTTTATCCACCATCTCAAAACGCGCGTTCGTGCGCTGCCTTTGGAGGTTTGGAACCACTTCCTCCAGCCACTGCAAGCTCGCGATGTTGTCGCACGCTATCATCTTCATACCATTATACCATCCCCCGAAACAAAGGTTGGAAGGAGCTTACTTGGTTATTCCCGCATCACCTTAAGCATTAAGCTAATAAGCTCCTTTTCTACAGATCTCCACCTTTCACTAGTCATCTGTTCGAAAGGACTGCTACGATCAACCAGCGCCACAGTCAGTGACTGCTTTGCCACATCACTCATCTTCTCGGGAAAAGCCGGCGTCTTAGTGTTATTTCCCTTTGGCACCTCCGAGAAAGCCGGAGTCTTAGCTCCCTCTAGCACCTCCGAGAAAGTCGGAGTCTTAGCGTTATCTCCCTTTGGCTTATCTCCTACTTCCATAGTTGGAACTTTCCTCTGACTCGCAGCCTTCGAGGTAGTTGCTACCTCGCTATTGGGGCCCATCTGTCTTACAGCTTTGGGCCTACTTGTCTTGTCTATGGGACTGCCCTGCGTCGCGGCTCTGGGACTGGGCCCTTTCTGCCTCTTGAAAGCAGGCTTGTCGCCTTCCGCCGAACGTTGCCTTTTCATTCTGCCATTCGACGCTTCTTCCTCCTCATACCAGTTGCAGGACCGAGGGTTTCTCGCAGCAAACCTCTTGAATGCCTTCGACCTACTTCTACCGCCTCATGAGCCCATGCCAAGCGCTCGATCTCCTCTTCTGTTGGGTCCACCACTGCTCCAAAACGTTGTACAATTCTTAATACTGCACGGTACTTCGAGAGAGCTCTTTGCTCCGTACCCTTCTCCACTCTTCTACTCTTCTTTCATTTGTGTGCTACTTCAACACGGAGTTCATTGAATTAGCACTACTCTCGCTCCCCGAGTCCGACGCATCGCTCAATGCGTATTTGTCATCCTTGGCTTGCGGCTCAGTCCTCTTCTTATCATCGTCCTTATGAAAATTAGGTAATGAGTCGTTCACCTTGGTCGTACGACCACCAGCCCGACAAGGCGGGCTCAGCGGTCCAGTATTATATACGGTGAAAGAACCGTCAGCCACAGCAGCGCCCCTTACTGTGGTAAGGCCATCAATACTTCCCGAGGTGGTCCGGTATCGGGAAGGCTCCGTTCGAATACAGCCGAATTTATCCCCTGGCTACAAATCGTCCAATAGGCACGGTCCGCATAACACCCTGGATTAGGGGGTTGGCAGTTCTTGGTCACCGACATCCCGCCGCCCTCCTATGAGGCGAAACGGCGTAGATGCCAGTCCTAAACAGCTCCTCCTCATAGTCGGGCGCTATGGAGATCGGCTAAGCCCTCACACCAACGACGATTTTCGTTACAATTGCTAGTGCATGCTCTCCAAGATGTAGATCCTGATCGAAAGTCACACCCAAAATTTTAGGGTATAACACAGTGGGTAGGGTAATGCCATATGGTCGACATTTGGCGCGGTCATGTTTTAAATAAGGTCACCGATGATTTGGTTGGTGAAAATATCAAGTTTCGCGAGGCGACAAAACTGGAGAGATTGGGAAGATAGCTGTTTATTTTATTACAAAGCTCATCGATGTAGGAAACAATAGCATAGGCGTAGAAGCAATAGTGACTCCTGGTGGTAAAGGTACCTATTGATATGTAGAAGTTAAGCAGAAGTTTGAATATGATTTTTTTTAAGTTATAGCAAAAAAAGCGTTGAGGATTTTTAATATCTTACCAGGTACCTTCGTACATGTTTCTAAGAATGAAGAATAAAACCTATTCAAACTCAATTTTCACCAGGACAAAGCCGCTGAGACTTCGCTATACTTTAACATACAATACGTTACCCCATTTTAGCACAACTATCATTTTTTGATTTTATTAAATTTTATAAAATGTTTCTTCCTCTACAGTTCTATTTCGGTGTTGGATGGTAAATATGGCTTTCGCATTTTCTCCATCAATAACTGTGAAAAGGTGGAAGAAATCTATGCGTGTAAATCTCACATATTATCTTGGTCGAGCGTTTCTTCAATAGCTCTCTAGTGGTGATGGTGACAGCAGAGAAACCCAACTGTTTATAATTGTTACACTTCAAAAAGAATAAAAATATCTGCCATTGCGTCTACGGCTCAAATACCCACAGTATATGAATGAATCGATTGCACCTAATTGTCTGCTTAACGGATAGTATACATATTCATCAAATCGAAAATATTGCACCAAACGAACTGGGTCTGAATACTGAAACAGTACCATATTCAACATCGATGAGGAGGCTGTGATGATGGTATAGGGTGAGTTGTTGAATAACATAAGAAAACCACTTTAACCAATCTATATATTTGCATTACAGCTAAAGCTTTACAAACAGCAAAAATTGCTGGCGCCAAGCAATTGGAAAAGGCAGTGAAGCATTCACCACACTGTACGGATGGTGTAAAGTTAGAAACTGCTGTTGTAACAGCTGCCACCACACAACGGTCATCTCTACTTCGCCGAGTAGCGGCTCGTCCGACTATCTATCGAAGACAGTATAATCATATCTTTTGCCAACACAGGTTAGCGATGTGCTTGCACAGGAAAAGATTTCAATTGGAACACAAAAACCAATTAAGAGAGTTTATTTATTATTAAAGTATTTACTTTTCTTTATATCAACAGTATTAATTTAAGTTGCAATATCGCGTACATTTGCTGTCGGAATTAGATTTGAAACCAATCAATACTCCTCCTAAGAGTTGTAGAATTATTGCTTGAATAATTAGATTTAGAACAATAATAAGTCTGACTTAATTACAAGTGGTACATTTTTAAGTTCATCAATTACGACAGCAATCGGATTCCACGACACCTTTGAATATTCTTGATCTGAAAAAAGAGTAAACCTAATCTGAATTTCTACTAAGCTTTAAGTTGTAGATTATTCAAATAATTGGAGTTTTTTCTAAAGCTTAAAATTATTTTCTGCTCGCTTAGAAAAGATTTCAATTGGAAAACAAAAACCAATTAAGAGAGTTTATGTTATTATTAAAGTACTTACTTTTCTTTATATCAATTGTATTAATTTAAGTTGCAATATCACGTACATATATAATAAGGAATGTGATACGATTGCTGTCGGAATTAGATTTGAATCAAATCAATACTCCTGCTATGGGTTGCAGAATTATTGCTTGAATGATTAGATTTAGAACAATAATAAGTCTGACTCAATTACTAGTCGTACATTTTTAAGTTCATCAATTACGACAGCAATCGGATTCCACGACACCTTTGAATATTCTCGATCTGAAAAAAAAAAGAGTAAATCTAATCTGAATTTCTAATTAGCTTTAAGTTGTAGATTTAAATTGATTCAAATAATTCGAGTTTTTTCTAAAGCTTAAAATTATTTTCTGTTCGCTTGGAAAAGATTTCAATTGGAAAACGAAAACCAATTAAGCGAGTTTATTTATTATTAAAATACTTATTTTTCTTTATATGAACTGTATTAATTTAAGTTACATTTTCATGTGCATATATAATAAGGGATGTCGTGATACGATTGCTGTTGGAATTAGATTTGAAACCAATCAATACTTCTGCTAAGGGTTGCAGAATTATTGCTGGAATGATTAGATTTAGAACAATAATAAGTCTGACTCAATTACTAGTCCTACATTTTTAAATTCATATTTTACTTTACTTTATTACTTTCAAATTCAATTACGACAGCAATCGGATTCCACGACACCTTTGAATATTCTTGATCTGAAAAAAAAGAGTAAATCTAATCTGAATTTCTAATTAGCTTTTAGTTGTAGATTTAAATTGATTCAAATTATTGGAGTTTTTTCTAAAGTTTAAAATTATTTTCTGTTCGCTTGGAAAATATTTCAATTGGAAAACGAAAACCAATCAAGCGAGTTTATTTATTATTAAAATACTTACTTTTCTTTATATGAACTGTATTAATTTAAGTTACAATTTCATGTGCATATATAATAAGGGATGTCGTGACACGATTGCTGTCGGAATTAGATTTGAAACCAATCAATACTCCTGCTAAGGGTTGCAGAATTATTGCTTGAATGATTAGATTTAGAACAATAATAAGTCTGACTCAATTAATAGTCGTACATTTTTAAGTTCTTCAATTACGACAGCAATCGGATCCACGACACCTTTGAATATTCTTGATCTGAATTTCTACTAAGCTTTAAGTTGTAGATTATTCAAAATAATTTGAGTTTTTTTCTAAAGCTTAATATTATTTTTTTGCTCGCTTAGAAGAGATTTCAATTGGAAAACAAAAATCAATTAAGCGAGTTTACTTATTATTAAAGTTCTTCTGTTTTATATGAACTGGATTAATATAAGTTCCAATTTCATGTACATATATAATAATATTGAAAATAATAAATATTGAAAATTCAATTTTTTTGGTTCATATTTTATTCATATGGCTGCTCCTGGTAAAGTAAATCTGCAGGTAAAATTCACGTTATATGGCGGTTATATAAATGGTAAAACCGCAGTAAAATTGATTGTCAAATGACTCGAAAATGTAGAGTGAAATGACGGAAAAATGACCGCCATTTGACGAGCATTGTGACGTGTGTGAGCAGCACAGTACTATGCTCACATCCTATAGGTGGGAGCGGAATGCACGATCACATTAATAGGAACGAAACGGAAAATTTGGTCACAAAACCTAACCCGCCCATGCAAAATCGACTATGAATATAACCGCTGCAGAAAGTCACAATGACCGTAAAATGACTAGTAAAATGACGTGGAGCGTTTTTGCAGGGTTGCATAAATTTTGGTTAGCTATAACGAAAACATACCCAATGAAGTAACTTAAAAATGTAAATAACATCGAGCGAGAAGGAACGTCGAAAACACAATAGGTAAGAGCGAGAAAGCGAGTCACACGTACACTATTTTGAGAGAGCGCATGCGTTACCTTTTTCACGACAGCAATGTACAAGTCATTAAGACGATAATTGGTGAGCAAGTAATTGGTAACGATTAGGTAATCAATTAGGTAACGGGTACCAGTCTTGTAGGGTAACAAGATTTTAGAAATAAATATTAATATTGTAACGAATTTACTGCTAATCCTCTTATTTGCAACCTTCTACTAACGTTCGAATCACTAAACTGTTGAATAAATAACTCCAATATTGAATAATGCAAAAATGGTCTTTATTAAACTACTTGAAAGTACAATAACACTTATACTTCACAAATAATAGCTTGCTTAAATCAAACTGATTCGTTGTGCATAAACTGTTGCTACTTTTATACTGGTTGGTTTCCTCGTTGGCATATTTCTAGGCGTTTCTATTTCTAGAATTTACTAGTTAATTACCAGGTTACTATAAAATTACCAGCTATAACTACGTTTATAGCTTCTCATATTTCGCGAGTGATACTAAGTGAGCACAAATTATTGCCTAGTTTTGGGAGTATCTCAGATATATACATGTTTGTGCGTTGCTCTTCGCTGCTTGTATGGACATAATTATTGATTTATTGATGTGCATAAAAGTCACTGCTTAGTATTAGCTTAGAGATGATAGTATCCCTCTCGATCTAAACGCTGCCAGCAACTCCAAATGAACCAATCTTCTTTTTCGTGGTTTCCCAATTGTTTGTATGCGGTAGATGACATGGTTGATCCTCTTCACAACTCTGCACGGGCCTTCCCAACTGCACCAAAATTTGGATGGAACACCTCTCCGCCAGTGAGGGTTGTATAACAGTACCAAATCTCCTTCCAAGAAACCTTCCGAATTATTGTTCTCTTCGTACCTGCGTTTTATCTTGCTACTCATTATCCTGGATCGTTCTCTCGCACTCTGTTGTTTGGCTTTGTAGAGCTTGCTTTTGACGGATTGGCTTCACATAATCAGTATCGTTCCGCCGTTTCCCAACAGTATTGCGCCCTGGCTTGAAACCACCCTTCCATTCTTTCTGGGAAATTCTTTCGTTCGTTTTAGTTTGTCCATTAGGGGTTTTCAATGCCAGTGTTTATCTTGCAGGTATCTTCGGTTTTGATTTGTTTGGCCCATTCGTTCCATCAACCGTTGCCCGATCTACTTTACTTGGCTTTTGTGGTCTCTGTCGAATCTCCTCCACCAGCACTCGCTTACTGCTGAACCCTTTCTCCCAACTGAAGTTAAGTGGCACATCCCTGTTTTTATAGCGCATAATCAAGGAATGAGATGCGCCCGTATTTACAGTCAGTCCACATTCCCTCTGACGGTAAGACTGCTTGATTTCCTTCCAATCTGCGAAATAGAGATTATGGGGCATTCAATTGCGGGAGCCAGCTGTCGCCCCTTGCGGCTGACTCGCTTTAGTTTAACGATTGAGTGGTCTTGGAGATTTGCTCATCTCCTTCTGCTCTGCGTTTACTACCACCCACATTGTTTGAACTGTTAGGGTTGGTGTTGCAGTAACGCGCAATATGTCCTGGCTTTCCACACTTAAAACATTTGACTGCATCATTATTCTTCTGCTGCGTACCCTTCAATGCTTCCAAAATTGTGTCTACCCACTCTGGTCTTTCTACTTCCACACGATGAGCCTTGTATGCTGGTTTACTCAATAGGGGGGTAGTTTCCTGAGTCCATGCATGGGATAATGTTTCAGCAAATGTCAGCTTTGGGTTTGCGTATGTAGCTCGCTTCGTTTCCACGTCCCGTATGCCATTTATAAAGGTCTGGATTTTTACCCTCTCGGTATATTCCACAGGTACGTCCGCATTTGCTAGATGCGCCAGCCTTTCGACATCCGACGCAAACTCCTGCGAAGTCTCATTCGCTTTTTGGTAGCGGTTTTGCAACTCTATTTGGTATATCTGCTTTCTGTGTTCGCTTCCGTATCGCCTCTCTAGAGCGCTCATCAATGTTTCGTAGTTGTTCCGCTATCCCGCGGGAATAGTCTGTAGGATTTCAGCAGCAGATCCTTTCAATGCCACGAATAGTGCAGCAACTTTATCTTCAGCACTCCAGTTGCTCCCTGCTGCGGTCTTCGCAAACTGAATCTTAAATACCTGGAAACGAACAGAACCGTCAAACGATGGTGTTTTTACCTTTGGATTATTCGCTGCAACAGCTGGGCGATTTAGTTGCAACGGCTCCATACGAGCTTTCAACGCTTTTATCTCGGCATCAATATTGTCCTCGAGTTGTAAAATTTTTGCATCCTGCTCTTCCAGTTTCGCAAAGAGCTGCGTTGATTGCTGTTCCGAAATTTGTGCCGACATTTCAGATATACGTGCCCCTTGCGCTTCCAGTTGAGATGCCATATATGTCTTCTGTTCCTCTAATTGTGCTTCAATCTTCGATGTTATGCGTGTCTCCTGTGATTCCAGATGGGATACCATATACGTCTTCTGTGCTTCCAGTTGAGATGACATTTCGGTTGATAATTGTGTCGACATTTGCTTCAACACTGCTAGTATCGCGTTAGTGTCAACACTTGCCAATGGATTCGGACTCTCTATCTTCTCCTCCATTTTAATCGCTGGCTGTTTCGGTAAATTGGGCGACACTGGCGCCATCTGATATTGAAGAGTAGGCAACTCCCCAATTTTGTTCCAAGCAAATCATAAGAGGAAGAATTTGACATCTGCTTTGTCTAAGGGTTTTGGCACACTTTGCAAGTGAAATTATTTTTCCCACTGGTTGGTAAATTTTCTAACATTTTTATACCTTTCATGAAAATGAAATGGTATATTAATTTCGTCACGAAACCGAAAATTTTAAGTCCTTAAGGAAAATAGATAGACCCACCATTAAGTATACCGAAATAATCAGGTTGAAGAGCTGAGTTGATTTAGCCATGTCCGTCTGTCCGTCTCTCTGTTTGTATGCAAACTAGTCCCTCAATTTTTGAGATATCTTGATAAAATTTGGTGAGCGGGTGTATTTGGGTGTCCGATTAGACATTTGTCGGAACCGACCGGATCGGACCACTATAGCATATATCCTCCATACAACCGATTTTTCAGAAAAAGAGGATTTTTGTAATATCTTACCAAATTTAACAGATTGAAAAAATTGATGAGATCGGTCGTATATATAGTATATATCCCCCACAACCGATTGTTCAGATAAGGAACTTTTCGTAATTACTGCCCCATTTTAAGAGCTAGAGGCTTCAAATTTCAACGAATGCTTAGGTATATAGCATATATTGTTGTCTGAAAAAATCATAAAGATCGGTGGTATATATAGTATATATATGGTGGTATATATAGTATATATATATATATATTTTCGCAAATTTTAGCCCCATTTTAATAGCTAGAAGCTTCAAATTTCACCGAATACTTACGTATATAGCATATATTGTTGTCTGAAAAAATCATAGAGATCGGTTGTATATATAGTATATATCTCATACAACCGATTGTTCAGATAAGAAACTTTTCGCAATTTCTACCCCATTTTAAACAGCTATAAGCTTCAAATTTCACCGATTGCTTACGTATATAGCATATATTGTTGTCTGAAAAAATCATAGAGATCGGTTGTATATATAGTATATATCTGATACAACAGATTGTTCAGATAAGAAACTTTTCGCAATTTCTACCCCATTTTAACAGCTATAAGCTTCAAATTTCACCGATTGCTTACGTATATAGCATATATTGTTGTCTGAAAAAATCATAGAGATCGGTTGTATATATAGTATATATCTCATACAACCGATTGTTCAGATAAGAAACTTTTCGCAATTTCTACCCCATTTTAACAGCTAGAAGCTTCAAATTTCACCAAATGCTTAAGTATATAGCATATATTGTTGTCTGAAAAAATCATAGAGATCGGTTGTATATATAGTATATATCTCATACAACCGATTGTTCAGATAAGAAACTTTGCGCAATTTCTGCCCCGTTTTAACAGCTAGAAGCTTCAAATTTCACAAAATGCTTACGTATATAGCATATATTGTTGTCTGAAAAAATCATAGAGATCGGTGGTATATATATTATATACTTCATATAAACTCTCATTTTTGCCCCTTTTTTACGGCTAGAAGCTTCAAAATTCATCAAATTTCATCAAATAGTTACGTTTACGTCATATATTTTTGAAATACGTGATTCGTAGTCATAGTTTTTACATGCAGACCACAAAAAACGTGAAGCTTTGCATCCTCACACAGATTACCTACCTATTTTTTATTTTATATTTATCTTAAAAATCGTTTAGATATGTTCAAATTTCACTAAATGCTTACGTTTATAGCATATATTGTTGTCTGAGAAAATCATAGATACCGGTGGTATATATAGTATATATCCCATACAACCGATTGTTCAGATAAGAAACTTTGCGCAATTTCTTCCCCATTTTAACAGCTAGAAGCTTCAACTTTCACCAAAATCTTACGTGTATAGCATATATTGTTGTCTGAAAAAATCATTGATATCGATGGTATATATAGTATATATCTCATACAACCGATTGTTCAGTTAAGAAACTTTGCGCAATTTCTGCCCCTTTTAACAGCTAGACGCTTCAAAGTTCACCATATGCTTACGTATTGTAACGAATTTGCTGCAAATCCTCTTATTTGCCCCTTTTGCTAGGTTCGTATCGCTAAACTGTTGAATAAATAACTCCAATATTGAATAATGCAAAAAATGGCCTTTATTAAAATGCTTCACAATAACACTCAAACTGTGCAACGAATAGCTTAATAACCAAACTGATAGCTCAAATGAAACTCCACTATTCAAAATAATACTGCTATTGCTTGCTAGATATCGTGTTAATCAAACTGCTTGACAACTCAAATCAAACTGAATTACTTCTTACTCGCCTGCACCGCTTTTATAGTTTACGCTGCATACTTCTAGGCTCTTCGATTTCCAGAAGTTACTAGTTGTTTCGGCTACAAAATCGCCAGCCACAACTACGTGCACAAATTATTGCTCTCTCTTGTGACAACTCAGATAAGATATATGCATGTGTTTGTGCATTGCCGCTCCGCTGCTCGTATACGTACATATGTGTAGACGCAATTATTTATTCGTTTATGTAGATACATAAAGATTGAATTATTGATGTGAATGTTTGTAGTTTACAGTCTCTCGCGCGCACATAGCCGTATAAGTAAATGCATCTGTGTGTGACATCTCTCTGGGCTGCCTTATATATGTGTATACTTGATTTGATTATTAACGTAAATACTGCTTGGCATGGCCTTAGCATCGCCTTAGTGATGGGATAATTTAGTGATGCTAATATCCGTGACACTGCCCTCCGCCTAAGTCTGATCGTCCCGATCAGACAAATCTCTCGATCTAAACGCTGCTAGCATCGCCAAATGTACCACTCTTCTACTCCGTGGTTTCTCAATGCTTTGTATGCGGTAGATGGTATCACTGATCTTCTTCACAACCGTGTACGGGCCTTCCCAACTGCACCGAAATTTGGATGGAACACCTTTCCGCCGGTGAGGGTTGTATAACAGTACCAAATCTCCCGCCAAGAAACCTTTCGAATTATTGTTCTCATGGTACCTGTGTTTCATCGTACCACTCAATACCCTGGTTCGTTCCTTCACGCTCTGTTGTTTGGCCAATGAACCACTTCGTAGAGCTTGCGCTGGACGAATTTTCTTTGCATAATCGGTATCGTTCCCACATTTTACAACAGTAGTGCGCTCCGGCTTGAAACTACCCTCGCATTCTTTCTCGGAAATTCGTTGCTTCGTTTTCCTGCGTCTTTTAGGTTTTGTCAATGCCAGTGTTTCTCTCGCAGGTACTTTTGATTTTGATTTATTTGGCCCATTCGATCTATCAACTTTTACCTTTGAATTTCGTGGCCTTCGTCGAGTATTCTCCACCAGTACCCGATTACTGCTGAACCCTTTTTCCAAACTAAAGTTAAGTGGCACATCTTGGTTCTCATAACGCATCACCCTTCTCTGCATATCGATCTTGATGTCATGGTCAACCAAGAAATCCACTCCCAATATAACTTCATCAACAATCTCCGCCACAACAAATTTGTGTAGAACCATGACCTTCCCAATCAATACTTCACATATCACTTCTCCCTGAACTTGGTTATACTCGCCAGTGACCGTACGCAACTTTGCTCCAGATAACGGTTTTACTCTCCTGTTGACCAAGTCAGATCGGATCAAGGAATGAGATGCGCCCGTATCTACAGTCAGTACTCGTTCTTTGCCATCCACATTCCCTCTGACGGTAAGACTGCTCGATTTTCTACCAATTTGCGACACAGATATCACAGGGCATTCAATAGCTGGATCTAGCTCTCTACCTCTTACTCGCTCTTGCTCATCTCCTCCAGCTTTGCGTTTATGGCCACCCACATTGTTGGAACTATTAGGACCAAGATCGCAATGACGTGCAATGTGACCTGGGTTGCCGCACTTGAAACATTTAATAACTCCGGCATTCTTCTGTTGAGATCCCTTCAGTGCTTCCAAAATTGTTTCTACCCACTCTGGCCTTTCTACTTCCACACGGCGTGCTTTGAAAACTGGCTTACACAGAAGCGACGCTGTTTCCTGTATCAGAGCATGCGATACCGTTTCAGCAAATGTTAGTTTGGGATTCGCATATGTAGCCCGCTTCGTTTCCACATCTCGTATGCCATTTATAAAACTCTGGATTTTTACCCTCTCGGTGTATTCCACGGGTGCGTCCGCATTTGCGAGATGAGCCAACCTTTCAACATCTGAAGCAAACTCCTGCAATGTCTCATTTGCTTTTTGGTAGCGGTTTTGCAACTCAATTTGGAATATCTGTTTTCTATGCTCGCTTCCATAACGTCGTTCTACAGCAGCCATCAATGCTTCATAATTGTTCCGCTCTCCTTCGGGAATCGTCTGCAGGATTTCCGCTGCTGGTCCCTTCAATGCCACGAACAATGCAGCAACTTTATCTTCCGCATTCCAGTTGTTCACTGCTGCGGTCTTCTCAAACTGAAGCTTGAAGACCTGGAAAGGAACAGAACCGTCAAAAGATGGTGTCTTTACCTTTGGATTACTCGTTAAAACTGCTGGGCGATTTAGTTGCAACTGCTCGATACGTCCTCTCAAAGCATCCACCTCGGCCTCGATTTTATCCTGTCGACCACTGAAGCCTTCATGAAACTGGGTTAGTTTTTCTTCCATATGCGCTTCCAGTTTGGATGATATACGGACTTCCTGCTCTTCTAGTTGTGTGGAGATCTGAGATGATATCTGTGCTGAAATTTGTGAAATACGCGTTTCTTGTGCTTCAATTTTCGATGTTATTTCTGACGACATTTCTGCAATACGTGTCTTCTGTTCTTCCATCTTGGATGTTATACGGTTCTCCTGGGATTCTAGTTGAGATGCCATATTTGTCTTTTGTTCTTCCAGTTGAGATTCCAGTTGAGATGTTATATCTGTCTTTTGCGATTCCAGTTGAGAAGCCACTGTCGATGTTTGAGCAGATATTGCAGCCAAAATCATGTTCAAGTCTGTGCTCGTAACTGTCTGCGATGTTTCGTTTTTCTCTTCAATTTTTGTTACTTCCTCGCCATCAAGATGAAAGTCATACTCTTCCACATCAAGTCCTTCCGCTTCCATTGCCTCTCGTAGCCGTGCCTGAAGTTCAAGTTTAACGCCGCTTGTATTCAATCCACGGCTCTCCAACTCCTTCTTTAGTTGCTGGATCTTCAATTCACTGAACTTTGCCATGTCCTTGTTGTCCTCCGGAATTTATTCAACAATTCCTCTTCTGACACCAATTGTAACGAATTTGCTGCAAATCCTCTTATTTGCCCCTTTTGCTAGGTTCGTATCGCTAAACTGTTGAATAAATAACTCCAATATTGAATAATGCAAAAAATGGCCTTTATTAAAATGCTTCACAATAACACTCAAACTGTGCAACGAATAGCTTAATAACCAAACTGATAGCTCAAATGAAACTCCACTATTCAAAATAATACTGCTATTGCTCGCTAGATATCGTGTTAATCAAACTGCTTGACAACTCAAATCAAACTGAATTACTTCTTACTCGCCTGCACCGCTTTTATAGTTTACGCTGCATACTTCTAGGCTCTTCGATTTCCAGAAGTTACTAGTTGTTTCGGCTACAAAATCGCCAGCCACAACTACGTGCACAAATTATTGCTCTCTCTTGTGACAACTCAGATAAGATATATGCATGTGTTTGTGCATTGCCGCTCCGCTGCTCGTATACGTACATATGTGTAGACGCAATTATTTATTCGTTTATGTAGATACATAAAGATTGAATTTATTTATTTATTTATTTATTCATATTATAGTCTAGGACAATCAGAACCTCCTTACAGACTATTTACTAATATATCTTAACTAATAAATATAAAATATTCAAATAATTTCATTCAATAGCAGTTTAAACCTAAATTTATTTAATGCAAAATCAATATCTATAGAATACAGCAAATTAAACTCCCTCATTGCCCTAGCAATTGGAGAGTTGGAAGCATAAGTCGTTCTAAATCTATCTAACCAGAAAAAATCGTGACATCGAAGGGTTCGCGATGGTACATTGAACCGTATACGTTCTAAAAGATAGGGCGAGTCAACCGTCCCATTGATGATATCATATAAAAATGTCAATGAAAGCATTGATCTTCTACTCACTAAAGATTTAAGGTTAATTAAAAGACACCTAGAACTGTATGTTGGAACAGGGTCTTGAAAACGCAAAGACCGGAGGGCAAATCGCAAAAATATTTTTTGAATACGCTCAAGTCGGTCTATATGGCAGGCATGGTACGGCCTCCAAATGAAAACAGCATATTCTAGTTTAGACCGCACTAGGGTTGTAAATAAAAGTTTTAAAGTATAAGGATCACTAAAATCCATACTGAAACGGCGAATGAACGCAAGTGTGGAATAAGACTTCGCAATGACATAATTAATCTGACTGTGGAATAGAAACTTCGCATCAAAGACTACACCAAGATCTGATATTTCATCAACAACCCTCAGCGTAGAGTCCCCAATATGATACGAAACAGGAAGAACATTTCGAGTTTTAGCAAAGGTAATACTAAAACATTTACTTATATTTAAAAGCAGACGATTCCGTTTACACCAGTCCATTACGTTATCAAGATCAGCTTGGAGCATAGTGGACTCAGATTGAGTCGTGATTGATGCAAAAATTTTCAAGTCATCAGCAAACAATAAGAATTCAGCATAACTGAAACAATGACGTATGTCATTAATAAAGATAACAAATAATAAGGGACCCAACACGCTCCCTTGGGGTACACCAGAATTGGCAGTAAACGACCGCGAAGAAATACCATCTACCACAACAACACAGCTACGATCTGCCAAGTAAGATCTCACCCAAGATAGCATACTAGAATGGAAGCCGAAGCCAGCAAGTTTAGATATTAGTAATGAATGGTTGACTTTGTCAAAAGCCTTCGAAAAATCGGTATAGATAGTATCAACTTGCGCCCTCCTATTAAATGAAGAAATACAGTATTCAGAAAATACTGCTAGATTAGTTACAGTTGATCTGCCAGGCATAAATCCATGCTGATTAGGTGAAATCAAGGTCTTTACTGCGAAGAATATTTTATCCTTAACTACAATTTCAAACAATTTCGAGACAGTGGAAAGTTTAGAAATAGGACGGTAGTTGGCAACATTACTTTTATTACCACTCTTGAATATCGGGGTAATAGACGTTACCTTCCAAGCGTTTATGAAATCTCCATTCCTGAGAGATTTATTAAAAATTAATAAGATTGGATACGCAACTGCTGCAATATTTTTAAACAAAAAAGAACAGAACCCATCTACATCCATTTGCACTGACGACTTGATCACCGAGATGCCACAAATGACATCTTCAAGAGTCAGGGACAATTGACCAAAATTAATAGGGGTGTCATTTTCCGTATCTAGTTCCTCGGTGAGAAACGTCTCAGTCTCAAAATTCGCCCCGAAAAAATCAGCAAAGAGGTTGACAGCTTCGAGGGAATACGCAGATTTTCCATTGTAAGAAACTTTAGATGGGATACTTGCACACGACTTTTTAGCCTTAACGTAACGCCAAAAAGATTTAGGGTTTAACTTAATATTCCTTTCAAATTTAGCAACATACTCTTTATGAAGTTTCTTACTCAAAGATTTAAACTTACTTGAGTATAATAAATATTTATCCTTATGAAGACGCATCTTCGATAATTTATACCTTTTAAAAAACTTATTCCTTAAATTTTTAAGTCTTTTCAACTTTCTTGTATACCAAGGTATTTTGTAACATTTCCTTTTCACTCGAGGAATTAAAGTGGAGCAAATTTCATTGACTTTAACTTTGAAAAGATCAAAGCATTCATTTACACTCTTCCTAGAAAATATAGTATCCCAATCATGCAAATTGATTCTATCACTAATGGCATTAAAGTTGCAATTTTTGAAACAGTAATTAACCGGTAGCAAATCTAAGTCGACATTTCTAAATTCGTAAAACTCCAGTTGCAGGACAAGAGGAACATGATGCAAGCCGGGGCATGACAGAGGGTCGAGACATTCTTCCAAAGAAAAACTCATATCTTCACTTAAAAAAATTAGATCTAATGTTTTAAACAGTTTATTTAAAATTGAATTAATTTGAGTAAGATTGACGCTTAATAAGTTGTCAACAACATACGTTTCGGAAAAGCTAGTTACATTGTTGGGGTACAAAGTTAAACTCTCACCCACTGGCGCCCAGCTCACATCTCCTATATTGAAATCACCTAAAATACAAAAATTACACTCTGATTTCGTAGAAACTAAGTCTATAAGATTATCAGTATGTGCTTTATACAAACTGTCAATACTACCAGGCGGAATGTAAGATACACATATAAAGAGTGTCGACGACCCATTGACACATACACACAGTTGATCCAACCGAGTGTCCTCATTCTGCAGTGAAATAGATGATGAGTGATATTTACGCCGAACAGCAATTAAAGTACCACCTCCTCGGGACAGGCCAGTTTTTAACGTATCTCGATCTTTTCTATATACGTTGTACATTTCGGGATCAAAATACTCGTTGTCATAGAAATTTTCATTTAGCCAGGTTTCCACGAAAACGTAAACATCATAACCCAAAAGTGAACTAAATTCATATACTGCTTTAGACTTAGTTCTAAGCCCAGAAGCATTTTCATAATATATACTAAACGGCAAAGAGTTCGGTTTGAAATTCAGGGATGTTGCTACACCACTTGTTGAGTTGCACCGCCCCTTGGAAAAAAACGGAACGGCCGTAGAATTACATTAACAGGCCAGATGTTCGCATCAATAACTTTGTTGTAATAAGATTCCGATACGCCTAGTTTAAAACTGACTCGCCTTAGTTCGGACAGATTGGTACCACTTTTTACGAGCTTGTCGCATTTCAAATAAGTTTTACCAATGCCAGAATGTTTCGTGACATAGCTTAAAATATCATCCTCGGTCACTTTGGGCTAGAACGATGAGACGTGCAGCCACTTCATACTCGAAGCTACACACAGTTCCGAGTTGGTATTTACGCCAAGAACCAGTGGCTTACTTAGATTCTTCTTGGCACTCCTCCCTACCAGTAAAGGTGCAGGAACATTATCATTATTCTGCGTGTTACTCACAGTATGAGCATCCCGCAGTCCAAAATTTGCAGTTGATGGGTTATTATTTTGGGCTACCACCGTAGCGAAACTCATTGGCAACGAAGTATTAGTACCAGTGGCACAAGTAGTAGAAGAGGTAGTAGTGTTGATAGACACAGAGGCAGTAGAAAGTGGCACCGAAGCAGCGGAAACATTCGTTAATACTGGTTTAGTTTTGCTTTTCTTACTACCCTTCACAGTCGGACTAGAGTTAGTACGGTTCGCACCAAGTTTATTATCTGCACCCTTTGAAATAAACGGCTGGGTATTATTATTCGGCAAATGTATGTCTCTGACATTATTATGTTCAGTCGCATTACCTTTTAGCAAAGACTGAGTGAGAGAGTTATTTGTCAACACGGTCATGCTATTAATAGACGTATCAACAGTATTTGATTTTGGTACGCCAGCAACATCATCGGCAGCAGCAGCGACAGCATCCCGCATAACCAAAGAGCAAGCAGGAACATTAACATTATCAGACAACTCTTTTTGTTTGTTTACATTAAGAGCATTGTCCGAAACCAGCTTAAGCAAATCGACTACAGCCTTTCTCAAATCTACTATTTTCGACTTAAGAGAAGTTATAACAGCATCTCTGTCTTGTAGGTTTGTGGACAATAACTTAAATTCGGCACATAAAGCATCAAACTTTCGTGATAACTTTTTATTGTCATCACGAAAGAAGCGTAAAGAGGAATGCATATTAGCATCTTCTGCATGCAAACCATCCAGTTCATTGTCCACAGTGGGTTTCGCATTATTTATATTGTTTGTATTGTTTGTGTTCAATGAAGAACTTTCAAGTGGTCGTTCACACGATACAACGGTTTATACAGGCGGGCGGAGAGATGAGCGACGCTCTGCCATGCACTTCTCACACAAAAAAGATTTACCTGCCGAGAGCAAATAGTCAACATCGGTTTGCACAAAACCAACACAATGCAAGTGAAAAATTTCTTTGCACTTTGCACACTGAATTTTTGGATCTATGCGATCAACTTTTTGTTTGCACACACAAGGCATTTTAAAATTAAATGAATATTCGATTAACTAGACAGCGGTTAGCGTCAATAAAGTTTATACACCAAGAGTCAATATGCAATTGCACGACAATTGGTCACAAAATTACGCGATTAAAGACGGTTTATTATGATAAAATTCACCATAATGCGGAGCAAAGAAAAAACACGTCCGCACTCCACGAATATAAATCAATGTTGATGTGAATGTTTGTAGTTTACAGTCTCTCGCGCGCACATAGACGTATAAGTAAATGCATCTGTGTGTGACATCTCTCTGGGCTGCCTTATATATGTGTATACTTGATTTGATTATTAACGTAAATACTGCTTGGCATGGCCTTAGCATCGCCTTAGTGATGGGATAATTTAGTGATGCTAATATCCGTGACAGTATATAGCATATATTGTTGTCTGAAAAATTCATAGAGATCGGTGGTATATATATTATATACTTCATATAAATTGTCATTTTTGCCCCTTTTTTACGGCTAGAAGCTTCAAAATTCATCAAATTTCATCAAATAGTTACGTTTACGTCATATATTTTGGAAATACGTGATTCGTTGTCATAGTTTTTACATGCAGACCACAAAAAACGTGAAGCTTTGCATCCTCACACAGATTACCTACCTATTTTTTATTTTATATTTATCTTAAAAATTGTTTAGATATGTTCAAATTTCACTAAATGCTTACGTGTATAGCATATATTGTTGTCTGAGAAAATTATAGATACCGGTGGTATATATAGTATATATCCCATACAACCGATTGTTCAGATAATAAACTTTGCGCAATTTCTTCCCCATTTTAACAGCTAGAAGTTTCAAATTTCACCAAATGCTTACGTGTATAGCGTATATTGTTGTCTGAAAAAATTATAGAGATCGGTGGTATATATATTTTATACCCCATATAAACTCAATTTTTGCCCCCTTTTTACGGCTAGAAGCTTCAAAATTCATCAAATTTCATCAAATAGTTACGTTTACGTCATATATTGTTGAAATACGTGATTCGCAGTCACAGTTTTTACACGCAGACCACAAAAAACCAGAAACTTTGCATCCTCACACAAAGTACCTACCTGTTTTTTATTTTATATTTATCTTAAAAATCGTTAAGGTATGCAGATCTGTTCACTATATATTTCTTATCTTATACATCCGATTATTCGGAGATTACGAACGGGATAAGATTATTGTTCAGCCCCATTCATGAAAGGTATGAAGTCTTCGGCACAGCCGAAGACAGTCCCGTTCTTACTTGTTTATAATTAAAAATTGCAATATAACAATCGAATACGACACAAAATATGTTAGCAAGAATTTTTGTTGTATAGGGAGAATGTTTACAACAGTGCTTCGCGAAATTTTGTATGTGAATGGGCAATTCGTAATAAACTTCAATTGCCAATTATGCAGTTCTTTCATATTTGCAAACGCAACATCTTGGTTGATTGTGGCGATGTTATTGGAATGCATAAGCTTGTGTTAAACGTATCTATATGTGTCGACGGCGACGGCAGTACTTTACATTAATGGCAAAATAAAATTAGAACAAAACTGAGTTAAATTTATAACATTTAATTTATTTCATTTAAATTATACAAGTCAATAATTATTTTACTGCTTTGACATAGTGGCGTGTTCACTAATGTGTGTCCTTGCAGCCTCCAACGTTGCGAACGAAAGTACGAGATTAATAATTTTCTCAGTCAAATTCTGCCTATTTAAATCGAAAGTTGATTAGGTGATTTTCAAAGTCCCGCTATGCGATGTTGGAAAAAAACAGCACAACTTCAGAACAGGATTCACTAATCATCAAAGCGTCTAGATTAGTGGCTGGTCTACGTATTGTCCCGGATGGTGTGCGAACTTTGGCAGTCCCAACCTGGCCATCTTTTGCGGTAAACACATCGGTGACTAGGCCTCGGTCCGATTGATTTCGAGGTCTTGCAGGATCGCAGACAATAACCAGCTGCCCAGGTTTCAAAGGCGTTGCCTTTTCTCTCCATTTTGATCGTCGGAGGAGTTGAGGCAAATATTCATGTGTCCATCTTTTCCATTGTCGGTCTTTGAGGTTTTGCGATATACGCAATTGTTTCCTTAGGCATACTTTTTCTTCATTTATAGCCGGCGTCTGAGTGGAGTTAAGACAACCCAGTAAAAAGTGGTTCGGAGTCAAAGGATCTTCGTCTTGCGGCGATACAGGCAGTTCTGTCAGTGGGCGGCTGTTAATAATGTTTTCGGCCTCTATTAAAACGCTGTTGAAGGTCTCTAAGCGCGGGGCTTCCTCTTTTAATACTCGCTGTAACAATCGTTTGACACATTGTACAAGGCGCTCCCAGCAACCTCCTGCTGATGGATTCGCAGGACAGTTGAAGATCCACTGGATATTTCGGCTGCACATCTCTTGGTCGATGAGGTCAAAGTCGAATAATCGGTTTTCCTTGTTAAGCTCCTTTTGCGCTCCTACGAAATTGGTGCCATTATCGCTTCGAATCTTAATTGGCACTCCACGACGATTGACGAAATTCCGAAAGTAGATGATAAAGGCGTCAGTTGATAAATCTGTGGCAATTTCTAAGTGAACTGCTCGAGTTGTCAGGCATGTGAACAGTGCTACCCACCGTTTCTCTCGTCTTCTACCGATAGCAACAAAAAATGGACCACAGTAGTCAACCCCGGTATATGAAAATGGCCTGACATATGGCGTAAGGCGATCTTGTGGTAACTGACCCATTAGTGGCACTACAGGATTAGCTGTGTTGGCGATGCAAACTGCGCACTCTCTTTTTACCGACTTTAACAAGGTACGTATGCGAGGTACCCAGAACTTTTGGCGCATTTCGTTTATTGTTAAGTTATCGTTTTGATGGTGCAGCTTACGGTGATATTGTTGGACGATCAAACGCGTTATATAGTGATTGTAAGGTAGAATTATTGGACGTCGTGCAGTTATCGGCAGGCAGTATGCAGCGTCGATTCTTCCGTTGACTTTTATCAAATCATCGTCGTCTAAGAACGGAATTAGTTGGTGTAAACATGATGATTTTGGTACGCATTTTCCCATTTTCAGAGCTTCGATTTCGGCAGCGAATGACTCTGCTTGAACTCTATGAAGGATAGTTGTTTCGGCGTTTCCAACTTCTATGGCATTCAGCTCACCTCTATGACGTATACCTGACTTAGTGTTGTGTACAAAACGCAAAATCCAGGCGAAAATTCTGATGACCTTTGAATATGACGAAAATTTAGAAAAGTTAATTAGATACTCGCCTTTGCTTAACAGCATGACCCTCTTTGTGATCTGTTCTGATATGCAGTGTTCCGACGTCAGTTGTGGTGGCCACAGTTCTTTGTACTTATACAAAAACGATGGTCCCTGCAACCACCTTGACAATAAAATATATTCAAATTTTGTAAGAGCTCTCGTTGCTTCGTCTGCCACGTTCATGTGATGATGGTATCCACCGCCATTGGTTCACGGTTGTTATGCTCAAAATCTCTGATATACGACATGCGACGAATTGTTTAAAGTTTCTGTTAATCGAGCGAATCCAAGAAATTACAGTTTTTGAGTCGCTCCAAAATGTTGTGCTGTGTATGTGGAAATCGTGGCATCGTTCCATCGACTCCTTCAGACGGCAGCCCAGTACAGCAGCTTGCAGTTCCAAACGCGGTATTGTCATATTCTTAAGCGGTGTACATCTAGACTTGGCACATATTAAAGTTACATCGATTTTACTCATCTTTTTAATTCGTAGATAGGCAACGGCAGCATATGCAGATTCGCTTGCGTCAACAAAAACATGCAATTGTATATCGTCAGCAACCGATAAAATCGTGGAATAACAACGTGGCACCGAAAAATCTTTTACAGACTGAAAACTACTCCACCACAATTTCCATTGTTCTGCCAAGTCGTGTGGCGCAGTTTCGTCTCATTGCACCTGTAAGCGCCATAATGACTGCATTAATATTTTCAAATATATAGTGACATTTGCTAAAAGACCAAATGGGTCATAAATTGACATGGATATACCCAATAACTCTCGCTTAGCTGGCATTCGTAAGCCGTTCAAAACATCACGGGCAATCTTGTGGAACTGAAAATGAAATCCGAGCACATCATTCGTAGTATTCCAATACATACCGAGGACCTTTTCCGTTGTTGTTTGGCGATCCATTGTGACAATTTGCGAATTGGTTACTACATTTTTACCGTTCAGTTCATTTTGTACATCTTTGTTGTTACATAAAAAATTTCTTAGTTTGAATCCGGCAGCGGTATTGATCTTGATGGCTTCGCCAGTTACTATCAGTGCTTCGTCGGCGCTGTTAAAACTTACTACCAAGTCGTCAACGTACGTACTGGAAATCACAGCATGACTACCCCTGGGCATTATGGGTTCATACTTACGGGCGTTAACATTTTTTATGTGCTCAGCGCAACACGGCGAACAAATTGCTCCGATTATCATCGAGGACATCGAGGACACAAAAACCTTTGAGAATCTTGATCTGCCTCCCTGATTCTCACCTGTGAAAACATCTCTTCAATGTCTCCCGCTACTGCTACGATACCTTGACGAAATTTGTGGATAATGGCTATTGATGGAGGTGCTTGTTCAGGACCTTTAAGTAAAGAGGAATTTAAAGAACATGAGTTAGAAATGGCGGCTGCATCGAACACGATGCGTAGTTTTTCTGGCTTCGAAGGGTTGACAACCCCAAAGTGCGGAAGGTACCATGTCATTGGTCGTACATAGGCAGCCTGTTCTGGCGTTAGCAATTTTGCGTATCCCCGATCAATGTACTTGGCTATTTCCATTCTGTATTTTTTGGCATAAATAGGGTCTTTCTGCATACGCGTCTCGACGTTTAGTAGACGTTGCTTCGCCATGGCATAGCTCGACGGAAGTACCATAGAATCCTGTCGCCAAAGCAACCCTACCTCATACCGCTGACCGAGATCCTTTGTAGTTTCCGTGAGTATTTTACGGGCGCGTTGATTCGCATCAGACTCTAAGACGACTTCTGCATTTCGTACTCCAAAACTTTCGATCGAAAAATACTCTTCCAGCAATTTGTTTAGACCTTTGCAAGATTCACCTCTACGTATATTTAGCACCCGAGGCATGGCGATACTTTCGTGACTGTGTGGCCCGTATACTACCCAGCCTAACTTTGTCTCTGCTGCTATTGGTTGCTCACCTCCAGCTTCGACGATTTTTCCTGGCAAATAAAAGTGGGCATTATCAAGACCGAGTAGCAAAACAGGTTTGACGAAATTATAACTCTGTACTGGCAAATTCTTTAAATGATCAAATTGTTCTTTGTTTAATGACTGCGTCGGCAAATTGAGACCCTTGATGGTATGAACATTTTTCAGTGGATATACGTGACAGTTGTCGACAGTTTCAATTTCACATGATACTCGTTTAGACTTTTCCGTTATTTGGCTATCACCGTACCACTGTAGGGTGAGAGCCGTGACATGCCCCCGAAGCCCTAACTGTGCGGCGAAATCGTCTTCGAGGAGCGTAACCGACGACCCTTCGTCGATCATGGCATACGTGGTGATCTTACCTAAGGGTCCTGCCAAAACAACGGGAACAAATTTAAAGAGATTAGCTACCTGCTCTTCGCGACAATTTAAAAGGCGTTCTCGATCGGCCGGCAATGTGGACTGTGATGCAATTTCCTTATGTAACAATTGGTGATGCATACGCTTGCAATTGTTTAGCGCACATGGCTTACGGCGACGACAATTCAATAGACTGTGACCTTTCACCAAACATCCGAAGCATAACCGCTGCTGCTTGACAAGTGACCATCTGGCGTCTATCTCCATTGATTGAAATTTACGGCAATCGGTTAATAAGTGAGTTTGGCTGCAACATAGACATTTTGGTTGTTCTTCACTTGTACGAAAAACTCGGCGAACTGAACCCCCACTTAGGCCATGCTGATGATTAGCATTCGTACTGTAGTGCGGCGGTAGCAATATTTGCTGGCTGTAACGCAGAGAGCTCTCGTTGACTCCAGGCATAATTGCTATAACTTTCGCAAGATCGCTTAGCCAGTCTGAAAAGGTAACCACAGTTGGGAATGGAGAAATGTTAGAAGCATACTTACTCCACTCGAATTGCTTTGATGCTGGAAGTTTCGTTATCAGCTGATCCAGTAAAGTGGGGTTCATGAGGTGGTGTTCACACTTGGCTGATTTCAAATACGCTGAGAAGTTTCGCACACGGTTTGCAAATTCAAGTACTTGGTCGAGGCGATTGTCGTGTATTATGGGAAACTGTTGCACATTCTGCAGTTGGGATCGTATGAGTAAATCTTGTCGGCCGAAATTGAACTCCAATTCTTTTATTATTTTTGGCACGTCGTCTGGGTAGATCAGCATTGATGTCACTGCGCGCTTTGCATTGCCTTGGAGCGCTTTCTGAAGGCGCATGAGATTCTGCCTATTATTGTATGAAAATTCAGCAGTGGTGTCCACGAAATTCCCCAGAAATAACGGCCAATCCTCCGGGTTTCCATTGAACGTAGGTAGGGGGTACAGTTTGGTGGCATGTCCTTCCATTAGTAGCATTGCATTTGCTGCTGACGATGGTTGTAGTTGTGCTGGTGGTGGCGCTGCTTGTGATGATGGAGCAGGCGCACCCAAGATTGGTGCTAAACTGGTAGGCGCGGTAGTATTGGCATCTGTTTCAATCCGTTCTCGCAGTTGCTGCAGCTCAACTTGGCTACGGCTTGTTTCGTTACTAAGCTCTCGCACACAGTCTCGAAGCGATGCAATACTTGCTACTAACGAAGCCAGTGTTTCGCCGGTACCACCCAATGATTGCTGGGCTGCGTTATGCTCTCCTATATTTACCGCTGTAGTATCTCGTCCATTTCTTCGTCACTATCATTACTTTGGGTGGTGGCGTTTTTACCTTTTTGACGAGTATTCATATTGATGCTGCTGAAACTTGTGGCTGGAAGGCGCTTGAAAATTGTCTCTCGAAGATTTGTTTTATATAATCGCTTGGCAATTTCACATTAAACGCATATGTGTACACACCAGAGGGATGCCTGACAAAAAATGGCCACAGTAACGATATAACAAAAAACAAATAGTTGGCGATACCGTGTTAATAATGATGTGATGCTCTTAGACTTTGAAGACGACAATTCTATGGTGACGATGGCTGGAGCACAAGGACTGTCATTTCATAATAAATTTAGCAAACAACGCAAATTAAAATATATTGCTGGGCTACTGAGCTGATCTAATTGTCTGCTGGGTTTGCTCAGTTATTTACCTTTTTAATACAAGTTACGGTGCACTTTCCAACATAGAAAACCATACAATAACAAATACATGCTAATGTTGTTTATTGCTTTGAACATTACTGCAATTTCAATGCATAGCGGCATAATCGTATGATTTTGCTGTTCTTTCATTGTGCACACATTTGTATTTATACAGGTACCAAATTGAACAGCAGCACAGTTATCGAGAAGAAGACGAGTCGAATGGCCAGCAAGGGCAGCAATTTTTTTAACGCGTCATGTCAAGTTAATATTGCCTTTTAAATCTGTTGTATTTTATTTAAAGTTTTACCGTGTTAATTAAATGTAATCTAAATACATAAAAAAAATTCGCCTTTTATTTAAAGTCGTCGACATAAAAGTTTAAAAAAATTGCCCTTGCACTCGATCAAATCGTCACGGTAAAATAAATTAATGCAAAAAATTACTTGTGAACGTGAACTGTGCCTGGCCTAAATCTTATACCACGGGGTTCTCCGCTTAATTTGGTGTTAACGTTATTGTTCTCCGTCAAGTGAACATAGTCAACGTTCGTTTATTGGTGGTAATTTGTACAAATCTCCGTAAAGTGGTCATAGTCAACGTCATCGTTTATTTGGTGGCCATAGTCAACGTCATCGTTTATATTTTTTGCGCATATCTCCGTCAAGTCATAGTCAACGTCATCGTATAATTTGTGCAAATTGGTCAGGCCATAGTCAACGTTCGTTTATTTGGTGTAATCGTAATTGTTCTCCGTCAAGTGATCATAGTCAACGTTCGTTTTTTTGGTGGTAATTTGTACAAATCTCCGTAAAGTGGTCATAGTCAACGTCATCGTTTATTGGTGTCAACGAAATTGTTCTCCGTCAAGTGGCCATAGTCAACGTTCGTTATTTGGTGGTAATCTGGGCAAATCTCCGTCAAGTCAACGTAATTGTTCTCCGTCAAGTCAAAGTCAACGTCATCGTTTATTTGGTGTCAAGATTGTTCTCCGTCAAGTGATCATAGTCAACGTTGTTTATTTGGTGGTAATCTGGGCAAATCTCCGTCAAGTCAACGTAATTGTTCTCCGTCAAGTCAAAGTCAACGTCATCGTTTATTTGGTGTCATCGTAATTGTTCTCCGTCAAGTGATAATAGTCAACGTTCGTTTATTTGGTAGTAATCTGGGCAAATCTCCGTCAAGTCAACGTAATTGTTCTCCGTCCAGTCAAAGTCAACGTCATCGTTTATTGGTGTCAACGAAATTGTTCTCCGTCAAGTGGCCATAGTCAACATTTGTTTATTTGGTGTCAACGCAATTGTTCTCCGTCAAGTCATAGTCAACGTCATCGTTTATAATTTGTGCAAATTGGTCAGGCCATAGTCAACGTTCGTTTATTTGGTGTCAATGTAATTGTTCTCCGTCAAGTCAAAGTCAACGTCATCGTTTATTGGTGTCAACGAAATTGTTCTCCGTCAAGTGGCCATAGTCAACGTTCGTTTATTTGGTGGTAATCTGGGCAAATCTCCGTCAAGTCAACGTAATTGTTCTCCGTCAAGTCAAAGTCAACGTCATCGTTTATTTGGTGTGGCCATAATCAAAGTCATCGTTTATAATTTGTGCAAATTGGTCAGGCCATAGTCAACGTTCGTTATTTGGTGGTAATCTGGGCAAATCTCCGTCAAGTCAACGTAATTGTTCTCCGTCAAGTCAAAGTCAACGTCATCGTTTATTTGGTGTCAAGATTGTTCTCCGTCAAGTGATCATAGTCAACGTTCGTTATTTGGTGGTAATCTGTGCAAATTGGTCAGTGTCATAAAGTCGTAAGTTACAAAGCAAGTAAATTTGATTCAAAGCCTGTTAGAATTTCGCCATTAATCCATTTACATTAAATAAATTGTTCGTTTTATACTAGGAGTTTTTTCAGCGTTACAGGTGTAGGGTGTCAAGGCAGTCGGCAGTATAAATACAGGCTAACATATAAAGGTTTAGGCAACTGTTCGGCACTGTTTCCTCAGAAATCTTCATTGTTTTTTTAATTGGCTTTTTAATATGAACACTCGTCAGAAAGTAAGGACTACGCCCGGTCAAGCGAATGATAGCGACACCGGGTCCGATGGAGAAACTACGGCAGTGAACATAGGTGAGGGCACCGCAGCATACACACCGACACATGGTGCAAACGAAACGCTGGCATCTTTGGTGGCAAGCATTGCATCGCTTCGAGACTCTGTAAAAGAACTTCGAAACGAAACGAGTCGTAGTCAGATAGAGGTGCAGCAGCTTCGACAGCGGATCGAGGCAGAGGCTAGTAATGTCGTTCCAACTGCGGGTACATATAACAATTTTTCACAGCCTCCACCGACAGCACCGCAAATAACAATACCACCAGCGGAGTTGCAAGCATCGTCGTCATCAAACCCAATGTGGCTGGTAGAGAGTTCCGCCGTAAAATTACACCCACTACCTACCTTCGATGGCAATCCAGAGGATTGGCCTCTATTTTTAGCGAACTTCAGCGACAGCACAGCCCAGTTCTCCTACAACAACCGGCAGAATTTAATGCGACTGCAGAAAGCACTTCAGGGTAATGCAAAGCGGTCAGTAACGTCAATGCTAATATACCCTGATGACGTTCCAAAAGTTATGAAGGAACTTGAATTCAACTTTGGACGCCAGGACTTGCTGATACGCTGCCAATTGCAGAAAGTGCAGCAGTTTCCTGCCATTAACGATAGCCACCTTGAGCAGATATTACAATTTTCAAATCGTGTCGCCAATATTTCAGCGTTTTTTAAGTCAGCCAAATGTGAGCACCATCTTATGAATCCCATGTTGCTGGAACAATTGGTTTCTAAGCTTCCTTCATCCAAACAATTTGAATGGAGTAAGTATGCCGCTAATGTTCCCCGTTTCCCCACTGTTGATGTATTTTCAAATTGGTTGAACGATTTGGCAAAAGTAGTGGCGACTATGCCCGGGGTTAGTAACAGTTCTCTGCGCTCTAGCCAACAAACATTACCACAGCCGCGATATAATGCACAAACTAATCGTCAGTCCGGACCAAATGGAGGGTCAGCTCGCAGAGTTCTTCATAGCAACGACGAGCAACTGGCATGTCCTTCATGCAACGAAGCTCACGCTTTGCCAGAATGCCAAAGATTTCAGTCGCTCGACCTAGTCAACAAGTGGTCACTGGTCAAACAACACCGTCTTTGTTTTGGATGCCTGGTAAAAGGTCATAGCCTTTTAAATTGTCGTCGCCGCAAGCAATGTTCCATCAACGGTTGCAAACGTATGCATCATAAGATGTTGCACAAGGATATGGGATCATCATCTACGTCGTCGTCCGACCGGGAACGAATTTTGAATTGTCGAAAGGACCAGGTAACCAGTCTTTTTAAAGTTGTCCCAGTTACATTGTCAGGTCCTCGAGGAAAAATATCTGTCTACGCGATGTTCGATGAAGGGTCATCAGTGTCGCTTTTGGAAGAAGATGTCGCAACACAGTTAGGTCTACGAGGTCGTGTCATGCCTCTCACTCTTCAATGGTACGGTGACAGCCAGACAACAGAAAGCTCCAGGAAAGTGTCTCTTGAAATAGGAGAAGTAAATAGTCGCCATACATACTCACTGAAAAACGTCCATACGATAAAGGGTCTCCATTTGCCAAAGCAATCATTTGAAAAAAGTAAGTTTAATCATTTAAAATCTTTGCCTATAGAGAACTATGAAGATGTCGAACCAGTCTTACTGTTGGGTTTGGACAATTGTCACTTGTGTTTGTCCAACAAAGTCGTCGAAGCCGGACATGATCAACCAGTAGCAGTGGAAACTAAGTTGGGTTGGGTGGTATACGGACCACACCAACAAGAAAGCGTTGACATGCCCAGGGTGCTTCATATACGTAAGTCGGAATCATATAAACAATTAAACAATTTAATGGAGGAGTATTTTTCAAATGAGAGCTTTGGGGTCCGGAGTACCAAAATCGTATTGGAATCGGATGAAAATCAGCGAGCCAGGAAAATCTTGTTAGAAACCACAAAAAACATCGGCCAGAGGTATGAAGTAGGATTGCTTTGGAGACAAGATTTTACCGAACTCCCGTCGAGTTATGCAATGGCGAAGCAGCGCTTATTGAGTACTGAGTGTAGAATACAGAAGGATGCCGTTTATGCTGAAAATTATAAAAAGGAAATCGCCAAATATATAGAAAAGGGGTATGCCAGAAAGCTGACACAAGATGAAGCCGCCATTGAAAATCCCAAAACATGGTATCTCCCTCATTTTGGTGTTGTTAATCCGTCGAAACCGGGAAAACTGCGTATTGTCTTTGACGCAGCCGCCGTTACAAATTCTACATCGTTAAACTCCGCACTACTGAAGGGCCCGGAACAAGCGCAACCGCTTATAGCGATCATCCATAAATTTCGCCAAGGTATTATTGCAGTAGCCGGAGATATACAAGAGATGTTCTCTCAGTTTCACAAAATCGCCCGGGATATTCTGAATGGCACGCGAACGCCAACAAAGCGAGAACTGTTAGGCATATCTATGTCAATTTATGACCCATTCGGACTTCTGGCAAACATCACCATATTTTTGAAGCTGTTAGTTCAGTCATTATGGCGACTAGAAATTTAGTGGGATGAGGTAGTACCTCAAGACTTGGCACATCAATGGAAGACATGGTGGGAGAATTTTCAGTCGGTGAAGAATTTCACGGTGCCGCGCTGTTATTCTGCATTATTGTCTGTTGCTGATGACATTCAATTACATATTTTTGTGGATGCAAGTTCCTCGGCATACGCCGCCGTCGGATATCTCCGAATAAAACGAGGGAACGAGGTCGATGTTACGCTGGTTTCGGCCAAAGCAAGATGCACACCACTCAAGGGTATGACAATACCACGTTTAGAGCTACAAGCCGCAGTTTTGGGGTGTCGCCTAAAAGAATCATTGGTCCACTGTCATAACTTTCGCATCAATAGTACAACATTTTGGAGCGAATCCAAAACTGTCATATTGTGGATTCGTTCAACTAGCAGAACGTACAAACAGTTTGTCGCATTCCGCATAGCTGAGATTTTAAGTACGACAACATCGGATCAATGGCGATGGGTTCCTACAGCGCTTAACGTAGCAGACGAAGCAACGAGAACGTCTACAACATTTCAGTACGGTACACGGTCAAGATGGCTGAATGGTCCATCCTTTCTCCATGAAGAAGAATCACGCTGGCCGCGGGAAACATGCGAATTGATGTCTGAACAATGTGCTGTGGAGGAAGCACCTAAAAGAGTCATACTTACAAACCAAGGGGAATATCCAATCAAATTTTGTAATTTTTCTTTATATTTAAAGCTCACCAGAGTCCTGGGTACTAAGGTTCGCTAAAAACACTAGTATCACATCGTCACAAGGGGGAATTAAACGCCATGGAAATTGCCGATGCGGAAAAAACTATTTTACGTCAAGTTCAAACCGAATCATTCGCCGAAGAAATACATTCCATTAAAACGAAGAAGTCAATATCGAAGTCATCAGCCATATATCAGCTAACGCCGTTTTTAGACGATGATGGTTTGTTGAAGGTCAACGGTAGAATTGATGCCGCCTATTGTTTACCTCTTTCCGCGCGTCGTCCTGTAATTCTGCCACAAAATCAACATGTCACGCGTCTAATCGTCCAGCAATACCATAGTAAGCTGCATCACCAAAATGATCGTCTGGCAATAAATAAAATACGCCAAAAATTTTGGGTTCCACGCCTAAGTGCCGTGTTGAAATCCATCAAGAGGGAGTGTCCAGTGTGCATTTACAACAATGCGATGCCAGCTACACCACTCATGGGTCAGTTGCCAACAGATCGCCTTACTCCATACGTTCGCCCATTTTCTTACGCCGGTGTCGACTATTGTGGGCCATTTTTTGTTGCAATTGGTCGAAGAAGGGAGAAGCGATGGGTTGCCCTATTCACGTGCCTGACAACACGAGCCATACACTTAGAAATAGCGGAAGATCTATCGACTGACGCATTTATTATTACCTTTAGAAATTTTGTCAACCGCCGAGGAGTGTCAGTGAAGATTAGAAGCGACAACGGTACTAACTTCGTGGGAGCCCAAAAAGAACTTAATGAAGAAAACCGTTTATTTGACTTTAATCTTATTGAACAGGAAATGTCTCGCCTAAATATTCAATGGGTATTCAATTGTCCATCTAACCCATCAGCAGGAGGTTGCTGGGAGCGCCTCGTACAATGCATCAAAAGGTTATTACAACGAGTCTTAAAGGAAGAAACTCCGCGACTGGAAACGTTCAAAAGCGTACTGATAGAAGCCGAAAATATCGTAAACAGCCGCCCGCTAACTGAACTGCCTGTAACGCCACAAGACGAGGAGCCCTTGACACCCAACCACTTTCTGCTTGGATGCCTCAACTCAACGCAAACTCCTAGTATAAACGACGAGCATGTATGCCTTCGAAAACAATGGCGAATATCGCAAAATATAAAAGATCGACTGTGGAAGAGATGGACCACCGAATACTTGCCTCAACTTCTACGACGCTCTAAATGGAGAGATCAGGCAACGCCTTTAAAACCGGGGCAATTAGTGATTGTGTGTGATCACACTGTACCACGAAGCAAGTGGATGCGAGGTCGGGTGACGGAGGTATTCACTGCGAAAGACGGCCAAGTACGGAGTGCTGTGGTTCGAACCGCATCCGGATTAATACGTCGACCAGCGAGTAAGCTAGCCGCTTTGATGGTTGGTAAATCCTCATGCGGATCCACCGGGGGGTGGGATGTCATTTCATAATAAATTTAGCAAACAACGCAAATTAAAATATATTGCTGGGCTACTGAGCTGATCTAATTGTCTGCTGGGTTTGCTCAGTTATTTACCTTTTTAATACAAGTTACGGTGCACTTTCCAACATAGAAAACCATACAATAACAAATACATGCTAATGTTGTTTATTGCTTTGAACATTACTGCAATTTCAATGCATAGCGGCATAATCGTATGATTTTGCTGTTCTTTCATTGTGCACACATTTGTATTTATACAGGTACCAAATTGAACAGCAGCACAGTTATCGAGAAGAAGACGAGTCGAGTGGCCAACAAGGGCAGCAATTTTTTTAACGCGTCATGTCAAGTTAATATTGCCTTTTAAATCTGTTGTATTTTATTTAAAGTTTTACCGTGTTAATTAAATGTAATCTAAATACATAAAAAACTTTCGCCTTTTATTTAAAGTCGTCGACAAGGACATTAGTGAAACTTTATGTCGACGGCGACGGCAGTACTTTACATTAATGCCAAAATAAAATTAGAACAAAACTGAGTTAAATTTATGACATTTAATTTATTTCATTTAAATTATACAAGTCAATAATTATTTCACTGCTTTGATGTTGTTGTTGTAGCGATAAGGTTGCTCCCCGAAGGCTTTGGGGAGTGTTATCGATGTGATGGTCCTTTGCCGGATACAGATCCGGTACGCTCCGGTACCACAGCACCATTAAGGTGCTGGCCCGACCATCTCGGGAACGATTTATGTGGCCACATTAAACCTTCAGGCCATCCCCTCCCTCCCCAACCCCAAGTTCCATAAGGAGCTTAGGGTCGCCAGAGCCTCGTCTGTTAGTGAAACAGGATTCGCCGCGGATAGGTGAGGTTGACAATTGGGTTTGGAGAAGCTATATGTTGCGCTGGCAACCTGCAGGGTTGCGCTACACAGCCCCTTGAATCTGGTATTTTAGTCGCCTCTTACGACAGGCATACCTACCTCGGGTATATTCTGACCCCCCCTAACCCGCTGTGTTGACATAGTGGCTACCGCCACGGTTATGCACAATTTTTTTTGTGGGTAAAACACAACAACAACCACATGAAAATCGCCAACTTCAACTGCAAATATCTCCGGACAGAAATAACATTTTTCTTTTCCGCCTTTGGATTATTGTTCTCGAGATTAATACGCGTCTTTTGATACCTCACTCGAAAATTTTGGCCCAAATTCCGGTGGGTACCGTAAACTGCACTACTACCGAAAATTTAAAATTATAGAGTGAAATTTTTTTCCAAAAAGGAAAAAGATGGGGGTGATTTATGATCGATCGAGATTATCAACTATCGCCTCGAAAACAATCGATAATTTTCCACTAATAAAACTATCGATGGTACCATGCAGCTCTACCGCTACAACTGTTTCCAACGCACGTGTTGATTTGTCGGCGTATTTTAGCAGGATTGTCTCACAAAATAGTTTAAAATGGTTAAATTGCAGAAATCATTAACCAAACCTTTGGAATTAATTGAGAAAAGAAAAAAGAAAGTATCAACACCACCTCTTGCTGGTATTTCGAAGCGAAGCAAAAAAGATAAACAAAATGGTTCGTTTGAAAAGGCAAAGATGCCAAAAGAACCAAAATTAACTAAAGCTATAATTGAAGATAAAAGCTTGTCAGTTCCAAAAAAAGTAAAAAAGACCAAATTAGGCAACGGTGACGAAAAACCAACTGCAGCAGATTTTAGCGAAGCACCGTTAAAAAAATTGGAAAAGAAAAAGGATGCTCATAAAAAGCCATTGGTGCTGGTCGGGCTGGAAAAAGAGCAAACTACAAACTCCAAGAAAAGGCCGTTGGTGCTAGCACCACCTGCAGCTCCAAAAGCAACAGATACCTTACTGAATAAAAAACAGAAGAATAAGTTGAAACTACAAAAAAAGAAAGTTAAGAAGCCTACTGGTGTTGAGCATTTAACTCCTTTGACGAAATTAAAGAAGAAATCCGCTGCTAAACGGGCTTATAAAAGACAACAAATTAAATTAAAACGCGAGGGTAAAAAGAAAACTAAAAAATCGCCGCTAAAACGTTTATTCGAAGCACCACCTTTTGATGAAGACAAATTCAATGCTATTGTAAACGAGGACAACGTTAAGAAAATTGCTAAGGGTCTTAAGAAGCAAGTGGAAAAAGAGGTAGTCGAAAAGAAAACAGCTATATTTAGTGATTTTCAATACTTCTTAAATGTGGCTTGCTTTAAAATCCCCAATGCACCCAAACGAGTTGTAAAGCTGTAAGTTAGCAAATTTAATAATTAAATGAAATTTTGTTAAAAAATTCATTTTAATATAGAAACTTGAAGCATTCTTTGGTTGATAAAGACGATAACGTAGCTATAATTGTATCCGATTTGCAACGTGGCGCCAAAGTTGATTATGATCCTACAATTCAACATTATGAGGATATATTCCGTGAAGCCGGCATTGAAGGCCTAACTATTATACCATTCAATAAGTTGCGAAACGAGTGCAAGACGTTTGAAACTGTACGCAAATTTGGCAATACCTATGACTACTTTCTTTGTGACGGTCGTTTGGTAGGACATGCATCCGGTTTTTGTGGCAAGGTATTTTAATATACGCTAAGTTCTTGAAGTTATAGCTGCACTTAATTTAGAGCTGAGTTAGGCTCTACAACAACAAGCTGAGTTGGGCCTTGACATTTTGGTTACATTGAAGTTTGATGGGTTAAACCCTACACATTTTTTATTATTATTATTTTAACTGCATTTTAGAAAAATTTAATGTATTTCAGAACAGCTCAGATATATTCCTCAATTTTTTTTCTGAAATATTTCACTAATTTTTTCAAATGCATTTGCACTTTTATGAACCAGATTTGCCAATTTCTGAAAAGTATGACATTTTGTAGATACAACAACAACAACGCTTGGATGGGTATTTTTTATTGAATAGTTACATTCATAAGCAAAAAAGTAATTTTTAAACGGTAGGAGTAGGGAGGAAGAATCCCACGGTAAGCCCGTTAGCGCAGATAGCAGGTATTGCTTTTGAACCGATTCTAGCTTGTCGCAGTGGGTCTGATACGAGTGTTTTCGTAATTTAACTCGATTCGAACGAAATTTCTGTCGGATTTGAAAAAATGTATAAGATTTACATAATATTGTCTTGAATTTACAAACATTATTAAAATAAATTAACAAGTTAATATGTCTAATAAGCATTAACTGCCAGGGCTATCCGCTCGATGGGAATTAGTTTATCGAATATTTTTTTTTGCTTTTTTTGTTTTTTTTTAACGTAATGTTAGATATATATGGCCAATTTTCCGGTTGCTAACGTTACATTCGTATGGTTTTTATTTAGTTTATACGAAATAATAACAAAAATGTTAGAAACGTTCAAGGTTCTGCTACTTATGCTATCAGGTAGACCTATACCTTCATTTTAAGAGTAACATTAGTTTGATGGCTACCATACCGTAAAAGTTATAAGCGCGTGAAACGCACTGCTAACGTTACATCATTTGGAAGTGAGATCAAGATACAGATCATGTTTGGTTTAATTTCTGCGAACTTGCTGAGATAATCGTGCCAATTTTACTTCATATTATATAGCAAGGATGCCACAAGGTCATGGCATACCGCTTTATCAAAATCTTTAGGATTTTTTAACGTAATTTACATAAAATAAGGCACTGCCTACGTTACAAAAAGCACTGCTAACGTTACATGTGCGAAAATTGAGTATCTCTACATATAATAAAATTGTAACCGTTGATCTCTGTACATTGCAGATATACAGAAAATAAAAAAAAGATGCCAGTGGAATCCAAATGAACAGTTTTTAATTTTTGTCGGTATGACTGTCTATCTGTCCTTATGTTTGTGCGCGGGTCACTAAAAATTGGAATGATGGAATTGAATGAAACTTTCACCATTGCATTACTAGATGTCTACTTTATTATATTTCGGGCTATGACATGTTTTCTTACAACGGTTTTTACTGTAGCCCCTATTCCATCCACACAGCCTTTGCCATGCGAGGTAGCAAAATAATTCCTAAATATTTTTATTCCAAATTTTATTTCCAAGTACGGAATTAAAGCAGCAATGAACTTGTTTTTGAACTGAGAAGACGGGCCATCACTCGAAATTTTTAAAATTTTAAGCGATGATGGTAGACTTGAAAGTAATTTCCATAGATAAGTAACTATAGTATCTTTGGTATGACTTAGGTTATCAGAAACGTAAACTTTTGCCTGCAAGGCGTTGTTATAGTAAAAACCTCTTTTAAATAAAGTAAGTTGACGCTGATTCCAATGAGCGTTTTGTACTTCGTCCTGTGCTTCGCAAACATAATTTTCGGCGAAATCTATTTGAAGAAGACCTTCGCCAACTAACGCCGTGCTTAAAGCTCTTGGCCGATCAAATTCATTGAATGTTAACGCCTGCTCACGTTTGTTAAAGCTATGTTCTAAAAACTGTGGCCATAAGTTATTTACATAATTAATTAACTCATCCATATTTCCACTCTTCTCCTTCTTCTCTACCCGCTTAGTTGAAACATCTTTTTCCCATGCCGACCATTTAAGCGTTGAAGTAGACGGAGTGTTTAGTACAAATTCCTCCATCTTAGATACGAATTTTCCAGAGCATTTTTCACAATTACCATACCAGCACGCTATCGACGACTCTTTGCACAGAAAGTGGTTAACAAAACTATTGTCATAATTAGGTATGTTTTGAACTTTTTTACATAAAGTTGTAACGGCTTCTATGTATTTGGAATGATATGTACACAAACACATGTTGTGTGGCATGTTATTTGCTAGCTTCACATACTGTGGCCGTGTCCGAGTAAAATGAGATAAGGAACAAGTATCTGCAATAAAATTAACAACAAGTAAGAAATTTAAAAACGTGTATTAGTATGAGCCACAATACCTCTTCTTTTACTTATTTGGTCTTCATCAAATAATGCAAATGCTTCTCTGATTGATAGAAGCATATGCCTTGTTGGCAGTAGAACCTTATCCCCAGTATTGGCGCACTGGTATTTTTTAACGTCCCGAATCTTTGGCGAAGTGAGTGAAATGTCATCCCTTTCATAAAATTTGGTGATGTCAGAATTGATTTCCACGTTTGGAGAATAGGTCTTTTTTGGAGGAATCAGTTCACCCGACAATTTATTTGTTTCCCAATTTTCCAAACTTAAAATTATTCTCGAAGAACTTCTGTTTTTTTCGTTGGCGAACGTGGAAGGGCTTGAACTGCTTTAGAGACAGCCTTTTCTAGCGACTGGACAGATTTGTAGGCCGTGTGGCGTGCATTCTTATCATCGTCGCTAACAGCTACATTTTCATGATTGACTTTAGCCAATCTCATTCTTGCCCGACACTTTCTTACCCTCTCACGAACATATTCTCGATTTGCTTTTTGAATTTCATTCATGGCTTTCAGTGGTCATTTTTTCACATCTATATAAAAAAATAAATGTAAGGCGCGATAACCTCCAAAGAGATCTAAGGCCGAGCTTCTCTTCCAATTTGCGTCGTGCTCCTCTTGATTTTTCCCTACAAATTGGCCGGACGGGACCTACATGTTTTATGCCGACTCCGAACGGCATCTGCAAGGCAGATGAGTTTTCACTGAGAGCTTTTCATGGCAGAAATACAATCGGAGCGCTTGCCAGACACTGCCGAGGGGCGACCCCGCTTAGAAAAATTTTCTTCTAATTGAAAAATCTTATTTCTAAAATTTTGATGTTGCTTTGCCCGGGAGTTGAACCCAGGGCATACGGTGTGATAGGCGGAGCACGCTACCATCACACCACGGTGGCCGCCAATCACATCTGCTCTCTTTTTTTCCCTATATTTCTTCATTAATGCCGCTTGTTTTTTTTTTGTAGTCCCTATATTGAGGCGAGTTCTTCAGGTTTTCTTTATATTTTTTATTTTGCTGAGCTTTCCTCTCCTGTGTAAGGGAACGGAAAGGGACAATTTTATTTTAAATAAAACTCACTGCTAACGTTACATATTTTTTAAGCTAACAATGTCTTCAAATCTTTGGAAATGAAACTTTTTTTAATTGGAACGCGAGATATACCTATAGTATTAAGTAAATATATAAACAAATTAAATGGAAACGTATTTTAACGTGTTTTAAAAAAACTTTTTTGGTTTTGCACTACTAACGTTACATACGATTTTTGCGGCACATTTATTTTTCACATAACTGCTAGTTGGAACATAACTTTTTTAAAAACTTTACGTGTTATGATATTATAGATAATTTTCTAATAGATAAAACTTGAACGACTAAATTTTATTTGCAAGAAACACGTTATATTTAGCTTTTTGTTTGCTGAACTACTTCCGACCATATTTTTTTTATTCACAACGTTTTATAAAAAGAGCGAAAAGTTTAATTTAAAACGACTAAAATTGAATGACACTATTTTCAGCAGCTACTATAATATGTCATGAACCCCGCAAGACCACAGTGCTTGCAATATTTGACAAAAAAAAAAAAAAACGACTTGGTTTACTTTCCCAGAAAATCGGTCATATGTGCTTTAATGGCTTTGACGAAATTATTGATTGAAGTTATGTTCACTTTCGTGAGTATTTTTAATAGATCAATCCAGTTGCTTTTTAGGTAGCGTCTGCTGGCTTCTTCGAGGACAGGGCATTCCGCGAATATATGTTTTAATGTTAGATCGTTTGACAGAATGGGCAAGACGGTTTTGGTTCTCCAGAGAGGAGGTATTGCTGCGTGGAAAATGTGTGACCAAAACGAATACGTGAAAAAGTTTTTATGTGCCATTTGGGAATATCTGTCGGATAATTTGGGGTTTCTGGGATTAGGTTAATACTGGGGTGGCAGATTTCAAAGGGTGTTTAGAAAGCTTTTTCAATCCCTAAATAATCACCAAAGCATAAAATTATAACTTTCAAAAAGGCAATTCGACACCTAATTTGGTATCGAACAGTTTGTATCGAACGTTCGATACGACGCGTCGACAATTTGTGTTACGGAAAGCGAAAACGATTATTTTATACTCGTTCTTGATCGATATCGAATTACGCAAAGCCACCCCTGCTGTAGTGGTGGTGGTGGTAGTATTGCAGTGCTTGCGTGCGTTTACGGCGTAGATGATTTAAGATGAATCGACGGCTACCTCGTTTCTCTATAATGTTGCATGTCGTTACTGGTGCCATAAGTACTGATTTAGCGGCTAAGTCTGCTACGTTGTTGTTGTTCTTGTTTTTGGTGTTGTTGTTGTTGTTGCTGTTTTTGGTGTTGTTGTTGTTTTTGGTGTCGTTGTTGTTTTTGGTGTCGTTGTTGTTTTTGGTGTTGTTGTTTTTGGTGTTGTTGTTGATGTTGATGTTGTTGTTGTAGCGATAAGGACACTCCCGAAGGCCTTGGCAAGTGTTATCGATGTTGATAGTCCTTTGCCGGATGCAGATGTGGTACGTTCCGGTACCAAGCACTACCATCTCGGGAACGATTTATTATGACCACATGAGACCTTCTAGGCAATACCGCCCTCCCACCCCCTAGATCCATGAGAAGTTCGGTATTGCCAGAGCCTCGCCTGTTAATGAAACAGGATTCTCCACGGATAGGTGAGGTTGAAAATTGGGTTTGGAGAAGTTATATGCGCTGGCAACCTGAAAGGGTTGCGCTACACAACCCCTTGTATCTGGTATTTTAGTCGCCTCTTACGACAGGCATACATACCGCGGGCATATTCTAACCCGCTAGGGGTCGAAACTGCAAGTTTCCTTGGACTCCCATTGTTGTTGTTGTACCTTTAAAAACTCTTCCCGAGGGCGTCGAGGAGTGTTGATGGTCCTTTTCTGGATATAGATCCGGTACGTTCCGGTAACAAGCACCATTAAGGTGCAAGCCCGACCATCCCGGGATCTATTTAATATGACCACATTGAACCTTCAAGGCCATCCCGCTCCGCTCCCTAAGTCTATGAGGTACTTGGGACGCCAGAGCCTCGGCTGATAAGAAACAGGATTCGCTACGGATAGGTGAGGTTGACCATGGGGTTGGAGAAGCTATAAATTGCCTTGACAACCCCTTGAAAGAGTTCCGCTACACAACCCCTTGAATCATTTGGGTATTTTAGTCGCCTCTTACGACAAACATACCTGGCGCGGGTATATTCTAAGCCCCTAACCCGGACGGGTGGGGTGGGGGCTCCTGTTATAGGACTTTTATAACAATGAAGAACTGTTACCACAACAACAGAAAGCTAACAGTGGGCCTAAATATTTCCTCAAATGCAGATAAAACTAATTTAAACTCTCAATGAAATGTGAAATAATAATTTAATTTGAATGTTGAAATATTGCAGGTATTCCAAAAACCACGCACCACTTTCCACACAGTTCGCATGCAAAATCAGAAAAATTTGAAACGCGAAATTGAGAAATCGCTAAGTCGTACTGCTTATAAACAATTGCAAAAAGGTGATCTTATATCCATACCAATTGGCAACCATAAATTCACCAAAGGACAAATAGCTGAAAATGTTATGTTTGTAATGGAACAATTGAAGAAAACATATCCGGGTGGTTTCCCAAATATACGTAGCATGTATTTAAAAATCAGTTTGGCTGGCACATCAGCATTACCAATTTATGTGAGCGTTGCTGAAGCACCCGCGGAAACACCGAATGTAATTGGTCCACGTGAGAAACGTATGTTAAAATTGAAACGTGAAGCTAATGAAGTTTTGTCCAATTTCAATATGACAAAGCAAGCTGACCTGTTAAAATTATCAAAAACTGATGCAAAGCGCAAGCGTAAATTGCAAGAGATGCGTGCAGTCATCGGTAGCACAAATAATATAATAATACAAAACGCAGAAGATAGTACTAGCGGTAAACAGAGTGTTGTACCAGCTAAGAAATCTAAAACTGAAAAGAGTGTTGGTAGCTCAAGTAGTAAAGCAGAAAAGGAGAAAGAAAAAGAAGAGAAACCGTCCATTGAAAAGGAAGATGATGATGCATCGGATGGTGATGAGGGCGAAGCAGAACAAGAAGGTGAAGATGAACATGATAGTGATGAAGATGATAGCGACGATGGAGATAATGAAGATGATGATGATGATGATGACGGTGACGAAGATAATGAGGATGACGATGATGATGATGAGGACGATGATGAAGCGGGAGATGATTCAAGCGAGAATGAAGATGGTGATGATGATGAAGATGAGGATGATGAGTGATTGCAGTCATAACAATTTATAAGTCTGAATTATTAAGTACACATATATTTCGATTTGCATGGCAACATAAATTGCGAAAATGATTGAATATTATACATACATAAATAAATGGATGCAAAACAACTATCATTATGTTGAACAGCGCATATGAGCGCAAGGTTTCGGGTTATCAAATGAGTAAAATATCTCCTAGCGGATGAATAAAAATCCCTTCCGAGGGAGAATGGGCGTGCAGGGGATTCAAGGGGCTGATAAGCGCAATACAAAGCTTTATAGCTTCAAAGCTTCCGCACTACCTCCCAGCAGCCCCGCTGCTCAGCAAGCCACAACAAGTACCCGCTGCTGCTCGCGCCCCACGGCGCCACCAACTCATAGGGCTGCTCCCACTCATACCTACAATCTCCGTAGTAGAGTCGGGAACAATGCCGAGCATCAGCCCCTTCCCACGTCTTCTTTCCCGGCAGCAATCGTGTAGGTCAGGGAAACAGACTCTTAGTCCCTACCTCCTTTTGCACCGTTTGCCAGCACAGAATATATATGTTTGCGACATCCGCCCAATGTAGCTCCTACCTGGAAGGGTTCCACTTTCCTAGATTTTCTGGTATCCGCGACGGCAACCCCCCGACGGGTTTCATTGCGCCATGTTGCCAGGCCGCATACCGAAATACACCGGGTATCCCAATGCTTACCCAAGGACGTCCAGTCCCAGAGCCACAACAGCAGTTGCGTCCTAGCCTTTCACAACCCAGGCGTAGCCACCCGTCACTTACTCCCATACTGACGACGTCTCCCCCGTATCACTTCAGAATTCTACAGTTAAACTGTAATGGACTAACTGGGAAGATCACGGAGATAGTCGATTTCATGAAGCGGCACAAAATCCGCATTGCTGCGAATCAAGAGACTAAACTCACAGCAAGATCTACTCTGCTGACTGGGTATAATGTTCACAAAAAAGATCGCGAGAGCGGAAATGGAGGCGGCCTCGCAGTTATCATACCCCATCTGTGCAATATCATATATTTGATCCCGACCTCGGCCGAAGGGACAGTGTCTTAGAACGTCAAGGCCTATCTGTCCGGTCAGGAGATGCAAACCTAGAAATCATCAATACCTACATCCCTCCTGCCACCTGTTGCCCCAGTAGATACCGCCCTAATATCAGCGCCTTACTCACTGGCAACAATCGCATTATCTTAGGCGATTTCAATGCCCATCACGATCTATGGCATTCAAACTTGCGGGCGGTCAGTAGGGGTGAGATGTTGGCGGATCAAATAGAAGAAACACAGTTCTGCACAATAAACGGAGACGTCCCCACACGTATGGTAGGAAGCTATCACAGTTCGTCGGATATGTCAATCGTGAGCGCAGGACTCGTAAACTGCGTCAACTGGCAGCCGATGGTAACATTGGCATCTGACTACCTGCCTATACTTATTTCACTCGAGCATACCGCCGACTTCATGGTCACAGAAAAACGCACTTTCATAAACTTTAACAAAGGAAAGTTGGACGAATACAAATCCTTTACAGACAATCGCTTTGCTGCCTCCCTATCGCGACTGATGCCCGCCAAAGGGGAGCGTGCTTTCTGCAGGGCCAGAGCCGCGTCTGTTAGTGAAACAGGATTCGCCCCGGATAGGTGAGGGTTGTTGGACTCAGGAGCCAACGTCTCCATCTTGGGGAAGAATGGTGTAGAATTCCTAAAAGATAACGGCTTCGATTACCAGCCCTTATATGCATTCGTATATACCGCGGGTAGCAACAAACACAAAATCTTAGGCTCAGTATCTTTACCGGTCACGTTCAAGAATACCACAAAGGTTATTCGTTTTTACCTTGTTCCTTCACTTCTCCAAGAAGCTTACTTCGGGGTAGATTTTTGGAGAGCATTTGCGTTAGCTACCGAAATATTCCCAAGCATAGAATGCATAGAGATTAGAAATGAAAAGGACGAAGAACTCAATCTCCATGATTTGTCACCAACCCGGAGAAGAGAATTGCAAAAGGTCATAGATACGTTCCCTTCATTCGAAAAGTTAGGCCTGGGGCAAACGAAGTTAGTGGAACATACCATTGACACCGGTGATGCTGTTCCCATAAAAAGCAAACATTTCCCTCTCTCGCCACCGTGGCAAGCCGAAGCTTTTAGCGAAATAGATAGGTTACTCGAACTGAAAGTTATAGAAGAATCAAACTCTCCGCGGTGTAGTCCGGACCAGTAGGAAACCAGGTAAAGTTAGGCTGTGCATAGATTCCAGGAAGGTTGTTGTTGTTGGAAGGTCAACGCGGTGACTAAGAAGGACTCATACCCCCTGCCTCATATCAACGGCTTATTGAGCAGACTGAAAGATACGCATTTTATTAGTGGCATTGATCTGAAGGACGCGTTCTTCCAGATCAAATTGACAGAGTCCCCCAAGGAAAAAACAGTATTCGCAGTTCCGGGGAGGCCTCTGTACCACTTCAAGGTAATGCCCGCAGACTATGAGTAGGCTGATGGACAAGGCAATCCCCTCGCGTCTGCGGGAGAATGTCTTCGTCTACCTGGACGACCTGATGGTATGTAGTAAAAAATTCGTTACTTAGGGTATCTGATAGGCAGCGGTTGTTTGAAAGAGGATCCAGGGAAAATAGAAGCGATGCAAAACTTCCCGATCCCTAAATCCCCTCGGCAGGTGCGTGGGTTTGTGGGCATGGCGAATTGGTACAGGGCATTTATTACCAATTTTGCTGACTTGGCAGGTCCTTTGACCGACTGTCTCCGTAAGTCATCAGGCCTGTCCAATCTTACCTCTGAAGCTATGAGGCCTTCGAAAAACTAAAAGTAGCTTTGAGTTCCGCTCCTGTCTTGGCCCAACCTGATTTTTCCAAGGAATTCCTATTCAATGCGACGCGTCCAAAATAGGTGTTGGCGGAGTGTTGTTCCAGGTCGATGATGAGGGCGCTGAGCATCCAATCGCGTTCGTGTCGAAAAAGCTGAATAATGCTCAACGCAATTATACAGTAACCGAGCTGGAATGTCTCGCCGCCATAATCAGCGTGAAGCGTTTCCGACCCTATGTTGAGGGATTACCGTTTCGGATTATCACGGACCACTCCAGTCTCAAATGGTTAATGACACAAAAGGACTTGAGCGGGAGGTTAGCGAGGTGGTCACTTCTGCTGCAAAGATACGATTTTAAAATGGAACATCGGAAAGGCACGCTGAATGTAGTACCCGATGCGCTTTCGCGGTTTGATGTTGATGAGTTAACTTTCACTACCACACCCGGGGAAATAGAATTAGTCTCTCCCGAATTCAGCAGTAAGGAATATCTCGATTTGATTCGGACCGTCACCGAAAATGAGGAATCGCTTCCGGACTTACGAGTGGTGGACGGTGTGATTTTCAAAAGAGTTAAATTTCGTAAGGGGGTGGAAGGGGAAGAAGACTCGCTGTGGCGTTTGTGGTTGCCAAAAGGGTTGACTGAGGAAGCAGTGAGATTATCACATGACGCTAACCGGAGTTACCATGGCGGGTGGCAGAAAACCCTAGAACGTGTTAGGCATAAGTACTTCTGGTCGCAGCAGGCTAAGGACGTCAGGGACTACGTATAGCGTTGTGACACTTGCAAGGCAGTAAAACCCACTAACCAACAGTCGAGACCACCTATTGGGAGTACCTTTGAATCCGAAAGGCCATTTCAGCGATTATATTGCGACTTCCTAGGGCCGTATCCGAGATCTATGCGGCGAAATCAATTTCTTTTTATAGTACTAGACCATCTTTCAAAATACGTTTGGCTAAAGCCCATGCAGAGAGCCACCACTGTTAACGTTACAAATTACTTCGCTTCCGAAATTTTTCCAGCTGTAGGGGTCCCTCAGTTTATTCATATTGACAATGGTAAACAGTTTATCTCGAAGGAAATGAACCAATTTTTAGTAAATTACGGGGTGATGCACGTGAGGACGGGGTTATATTCTCCTCAAGCGAACGCGTTAATAGAGAAATTGTTTCGAAGATTAGAAATTTCCTGAAAGATAAACCAGATCATACCGATTGCGATAAGCATATACATGAGATTTTACCAGTTTTGAGAAGTGATTTTCATACGGCAATTAAGTGCTCTCCTTATTTTGCATTATATGGCTAAAATATGGTCCAACATGCCTCAGCGTACAATATGTTAGAGAAACTCGGATGCCTTCGGGAAGACCAGGTTACGATAGTGAGCAGAACTGACAAGTTGACTAATATTCGTGAGCAGATCCGTAGGAATTTAGGTCAGGCAAAGGATAGGGGAGTAAACACCTATAACAAGCGCTCTAGGCAAGTCAACTACAAGGAAGGTCAGGAAGCGGAAAAACTTTGCCTTAAGTAACTTCAAACAGGGTATTAACGCCAAATTCCTGCCGAAATACCTTAAGTGTCGAGTGCTCCGAAAAATAGGCAATGCACTGTATGATCTCGAGGACCTAAACGGGAAATGGATAGATCGCTTCCATTCTTCGGATATTCGTCCGCAATAAACCAACAAGAACGTTTTGCTAAATTTACCAACTGATTTTTTTTACTTAAAAATTTGATTTGTTTACCTGTCTGGGCGTTTTGGCGGTCGGGGACATCTCGCCCCATATTCTCCCCGAGAAATGACATCATAGGATGTTCACACGCGTACTCACGGAGAACCGTGAACAGCCTGGCAGTCCACGCTTGGGTCGGACTAGCCTTACGGAGTTTGGACGAGTTCTTATCAAAATGTTAACACCCATATTTTTTTTGCCTTTCTGTGGTGGCGATAACCACTAGAAAATACCATACGGAGTTTTTACGAGTTCTCCACAACAAATGTCTAATTGCCGCAAAGCCTTTTAAACTAAGAAACAAAATTACTTCACTATTTGACATAACTTGATTTCTTTTTTTATGGACCTTGTTGCCCAGCTAGCTTCGCGGTAGAACTTTGAGACTCTTATCTTAGGGGTGAGTCGTGCCCCACGTTGCTTGGCATCGGAGGTTCCTGGAAGTGGCTTCCCACAGGTGAATCAGTTTCCTGTTCGCTTCATCGTCAGATCTTCAAAGCGAAGCAGGTTTGTTATGGTCCACTTGGGAGATTCAACCTTGGAACGTACCAGTTGGCTAGTGATAGGGAAAAGGTAGGATTCACCCTCACTCATGTCTGCCTGGGGTGGTTAAAACAAAATTTTGTTGGTTTCGTTCGGGTGGAATCACCAAAAAAAATTCCCATGACATTGACGAATTTTCAATAACACCTGGCTCAATGGTGTAGGTGGCTCATCTCATCAGCTGATTTTATTCATTTCATTGTACTGACCTAGAGATTGTCAAAAGGAGATGGAGAACGTTAAATGCAACAGATGCATTAACAATTATGCACTGCCGGGGGTGGTAAAGTTTTACCTAATCTAGCGCACAACGTTCCCACAGGACACAAAAGTTGCAAAGTTTTACGCTTTCTCTACGTTCCATTCACCTAACATCAACACAAAGGGTTGACAGCCTTAACCCGACATGTATAATGCTGTAGGGATGAGTTAACCATAACAACGAACCAATCGATAATCGCCGGCACAGTTAGATAACTGCGTTCTTCCATCGCTGAATGGAAGAGAAAAAAATTTTCCACAAGACCATGGCGTGTGTGGCCATTTTGGAGGGACAGAAAGAAAAAAAATTGCCACGCTGACGAACGGAGTCAGACAAAAAGTCTGAGAAATCATCGAAACTGTGCAGTTTCCCATAAAATAACTTTTGCTAAATAAACTGTGGACATTTAGTGAAAAATTTGCATTGCTTTTATCGTGTGCCATTGAGTGCATTAATATTGAATTTCGTGTAACAGAATAAACCAAGAAAGTGGCAAAAAAGTTTAACTTTCAAAAAAAAAAAAAACTTTACTTATTCAACTAAGCAAAAATCTACAGTTCTTTGCTTTTGCCAATTTTTGCCTTATCAAAACGATTTATATACTTTTTTTTAAATCCGCCAAAATCAAATTTTCAAACGCTATTCAAAAAGGAAAGAAAAAAGGAGAAGTTTTGTGCTCCTGGCAGGCAGGAAAGTTTGAAGGTACATTCCAATTTTAACGTGTAAGTGCAGTTTTGTAAAAGTCCAAAGCAGATCTAAAATTTTGGGCTAACAAAAGTAAAATTTGTGGTCGGATAAAACTTGAGTGCCAATTATTGGAGTTCTATATTCGTTTAGATCTCAAGAGCAATCTGCAAGACTACCACTTGCATTTAATGCATTTCATTTTAATCGTCCAACATCAAAACATGCAAGCAAAGCGCTTATACTGCCAGACGCAACCACAGCCATTTCGACGCACCAACCACGAGCGCAACCGCCACCAACTGTGCCAACCACCATCGCCAGAGGCCACAATGACCACTTCGACCGCGCAACCACAACCGTACAATCCCATCGGCAGCGCCAACCAAACGCACAATAACCACCAGACTTACCACTGCCAGCACTAGTAACAGCAACCAGCAGGGCCGCCTCATATAGGCCTGCTGCAACACCAGCTTTAGTAACAACAACCAGCAGGGCCACCGCATATAGGTCTGCTGCAACCACCCAGCTGTGACAACTTACCGGTAATGACACCCCAGCGGGTTAGGGGATCAGAATATACCCGCGGTAGGTATGCCTGTCGTAAGAGGCGACTAAAATACCAGATTCAAGGGGCTGTATAGCGCAACCTTTCAGATTGCCAGCGCAATATATAGCTTCTACAAACCCAATTGTCAACCTCACCTATCCGCGGCGAATCCGGTTTCACTAACACACGAGGCTCTGGCGACCCCAAGCTCCTCATGGAAATTGGGGGTAGGGTGGGAGGGAATGGTCTGAAGTTTTAATGTGCATATACATAATTGTGAAAGGGGCTTTTAAATTTACTCAATTTATGTTAAATTCATGACCTAATACAATTTAAAAATGCGCCTATACATAAGCTGTAAACGGGGCCTTTAAATTTAATCAATTTATGCTAGATTCATGACATACTACCATTTAAAATATCCTTAAAAATATGTATATACATAAGCTGTAAATAGGGCCTTTAAATTTAATCAGTTTAGGTTAGATTCATGAAATAATCTAATTTAACATATGCTTAAAATTATGCATTTACATAAGCTGTAAAGGGGGCTTTTAAATTTAATTAATTTATGTTAGATTCATAAAATATGAAATAATCTAATTTAAAATATGCTTAAAAATATGCATATACCTGAGTGGTAAAAAGGGGGGAAATACTTGATATCTATATTAGAGTTGGGTCGTTTCATTCTGAACTTGCTCAATTGACCGGGTTTCTCTACTGAACAAGTGGACTAGATCTTCGATCGCGATTCTAATTGTTCTTTTGGTTCATTTGTTCCCTTTAGTTTGTTTGATCTTAGGTTATCCTTTCTCCCTTCTCGTTCGCGAGCATTGTTATTTCCTATATACCTACGCAGAAATTCTGGGCCCGAATGTCGGTGAGGCTACTTGCACCAAATATGTGTGGTATTCTTTGTGGGTGGCATTGCTGCAGCAGTGTATGTATGTACTAGTAATGGAAAACCTCTTTTGTAAGAAAACTAATAACGTTTCTTAAACTCGGGAGGATCTTATTTACAATTCACGTCTATACTCTTTAAATTTCCTGGATCTTCCGAAATTCGTTCCTTTCTTTTGAAGTTAATTCAACCCATATGCATATACTACCATATTTACTCATAACCCATTTAAATATATATACGCAAAGCCTTGCAGCATAGCCACCCCCATCTATACTGGGTGGTTTTTTGTTTTTTTGCGGGTGCAAGCAGCAGCGGACATATTTGTTTGAAAAAGAAAAGGGAACCGATGAACAAAAGGAATAACTCGTTCGTTCATCAGAAAGAACTAAGGAATCGAATCTCTGAAATGAACGAAAAAACTCAACTCTAATCCATATGAATGCAAATTGGAATCTTTTTTTTTCAGGCCTGAAATGTGTTTTTTTTTATGCTATGCACATATATGACGCCTAGGGCGTATTCGTTCGAATATAATTAGATTGTAAGGAAGAACGCTTTTGAAGGGTGCGAAATAGTGCCGCTGACGGCCAATAAGCGTTGAACCTTTTACGCTAGGTTCATGATTATTGAGCGCTAATATGTACGGCATACCAAATTTGTATATTTCGAAGTATTAAATTTAAGATGAATAACAATTAAATATTTGATATCACATGCGTAGGTATGAAAAATGTATTAACTATAGGTGCTTAATTAGCTTTAGAGACTGGACATGCAAATTTGTATATTGCATAACCCTAATTGAAATGTAAAACAGAATATATTATTTAGACGGGTCCGGACTACTTTCATTTGCCCCTATTGAAAATAAGTACATTCATACGTACATAGAGATATTTCAGTTGTTTTTTTTTTTTTAATGAATTATAAATAAAATATTGTAATAATGGGAATGCTGGCGTCTATAATCATTTAGAAGGCACATAGGGTATTCAGGTAAGGGGCCACCGAAATACAGGTGCGACGGTGGCCATGGATTTTGAGGGTGGGATATGCATCGGGCGTCGCAACAACACCCGCGGCGCCCCCAAGTTATATTCGGCCTTTTGTATTTATTCCTTTTCAGCTTTTTTATTTTAATTTTCAGCCGTTTTTTTTTATTTTGATTTCAGAGTTAGTAACCGGTCATGTCCGGTTCGGTAATTTTTGTTGCGTTTAGTTTTTTTGAAGTTTTTTTTTAATTTAAATTTTTGAATGTTTAACGGTCTGTCTGTGGCATCCGGTTCGACCGGATGTTGTTTTATTTTGAATTATAAGCGTTTTGAGTCGGCTCTGCGATTCTGTCAGTTTTTTGAATTTGACAACTGAGTTTTTGAATAGGCATGATAGGAACATTTTTCTGTTTATGGCGCAGGAACAGTAAGGTTGGCAAGGACCCAACCCAGCTGACATGACTAGCCACTGTGCACCACTACATCATGCCGACTGCCTTCCTTGCTGCTCCCATAGAAAATGCGTAAACCATAACAGATGGCGCCCAACGTTTTGGTGTCCGAGGCACTGTCGCGATGACAGTTGCTGAGGGCGTCATAACAGATCGCGCCCAACGTGGCACCCGAGGCGCTGATCTCAGTGGTCAGTTCGGGCAGCGTGTGAAGTTGACCATTCCACCAGTCCGAGGTGAGCAGCCGCAGGAGCAGCCACCTGCGTTGCGGTGGAATGGTTGACGGATCAGGTTGTCCGGACTGGTCATCGGGGGCAGTAGCTGACGGAGCCATGTGACTACACGTCAGTCCTCCGGATTTGTGTATTCACCCGGTGAGGCAGTGCTGAACGCACTTAGTTTTTTTGTAATTGGGGTTTAGTTTTCCCGGATGTTGTCCGTTAGTCGGCTCTGGTAAATATGTGTCCGCTAAGTGGGATTTTAAAATTTTCTTTGTAATGTTTAATTTTTTTTCTCTTTTGCTTTGCCGAATTTGTGATATCTGGTGTGAGTGGGTGAGTGAAATTGTAAGGCCCCAGCTCAGCCACGTCTCAGGTGGTACCACAGAATACCACCTGGATTGTGACGGGTTGAGCTGGGATTCAAAACGGCACCTTTTCCTGTCCCACCAGTCTGGGGATCGGGCATTGAAGCGCTCCACCCATAGCGGCGGAGGCAGGAGGGGAGTCCCGGGTGAATAGACGGGAGGCCTCAACACCCCCAACCAGTCCCAGGGGCAAGCCCCTGGAGACTGCCCCTGCGTTGCGGCTGGGCGTGTTGAGACCAACCCGTGTGTGCCTGCAATACGGAAATCCCGCGGGGACTCATACAGGCTCGGACCTGAACGACCACCGCGAAAAATTGGACAGACCTGGAGGTACCAGTAATTTGAACGCACCCCTACTAAACGCGCATGATATCTCGGGGCTAATGACCAATGTGTCGACCTACGCATCGGATGGAGCTGGTGCTTTACCACCAAATTATGGAATGGGAAATATTAGAGCAGCTGCAAGTGACCGGACGAATACTCCAGGGATCCATAACGAAGCTCCTCGTGGGGACTCGTGGGTGGAAGTGTTACACCAGCTGTTCAGGACCTCGCAGGAAGAGATGCGGAGGGAGATGGGGCAATCCGAAACAATATGAACCAGCTTAACGCCGCGCTCGACTCTGCGCAGCAGTCCATAAATTTGAATAGGAACGCGAATAGAATGGAACGTAACCCACTTCCAACAGTAGTACCACCGGTGTACCCTGCTCCGAGCAGCATAGTAGTGAAACCTCAATAGTGGAAGATATCGTTCGACGGTACTGGAAGCGTGGCAGATTTTCTTTTTAAGCTAAACATCCTGTGTGAGCGCACACAATGCACGGACGAAGAAATAATGGCTAGTTTCCACTTATTCCTTACTGGTTGCTCACAAAACAGAACCCAAGCGTGACATACGCCTTTTTCTGCTACTCCTTAAAAAGAGAGTTCGGTACTTTAAAAAGTGACCACGAGATCATGATGGAGATCTCCATGTGGAAGCAAAAAGCAAGTGAGTGCTATGACGTATCCCACACGGACATAATCTCCTTGAACGCGCGCCTAAGAGAACCCGTGTCAGAGGTATTGCTGATTGACATCATAAAAAGGAACGTCAACAGTAGCCTTAAGCTGATGCTCTTCAACGCAGATGTAAGAACCCTTCATGACCTACGCGATGTAGCACGCAGAGATGAACAAGTGCTGAAAGAAAGCAAGCTGTTGGGAGCCACTTACCCAGGACGGCATATGAATGAAGCCCGTGTGATAACCCCGGACATGAGGATGGAAGGCGAGGACTGCGAAGCTGATCCGCAGATAGAGGCGTTGGAGTATCGACGCAGCAGGAAACCGGACTATTCAGGAATCCAATGCTGGAATTGCGAGGCAATGGGCCACTCATATATATACTGTGAGGAACCCATTAGGAATTATTTTTGTTTTAAATGTGGCCATAGGGGAGTATTAACTCCAAGATGCCCTAGGGACCATCGCAGGCAGGGAAACTAGTACCCGAGCGAGAAGGCGGGGGAACCTCGTTCGGCATCATAGCTCCCACACCAGCCAGTGCTCGAGGCGTCGTCCCGTGCACTGAACCAGAGAGTGGATCTCTCGCAGGTACCGAGTTGCATGGAGGTGGTGAGCTTCCGAGGTGCAGTGGTACATTGGCGAAAGAATCCCCAAATGTAATAATAACCTTCCCTGACAGCACGGATAATTCCAATAGTTCTGAATCCGATAGTCAAACGTCATCATCCGTGAGGGACGAACCGACCAAAATTCTGCGACGCCAGCATAGGGATGTCGCTTGCCAGACACATCTTTCACCTGATCTAGAAGAAAGGGAACATAGGTACGAGCAAATAAGACATGCCATTTTCGAACAACAACCGGTATCAGAAAATATTTTGAAGTGCAGGAAAAGTACAGGAGCGTAGACTGCTGCAAGTCACCATGTTAACGCTTACAGAGGATGAAAGGCCTCTCGGAAAGGCAAAATTTAAGGATAGTTTTATTGTAGGGTTGTTGGACTCAGGAGCCAACGTCTCCATCTTGGGGAAGAATGGTGTAGAATTCCTAAAAGATAACGGCTTCGATTACCAGCCCTTACATGCATTCGTATATACAGCGGGTAGCAACAAACACAAAATCTTAGGCTCAGTATCTCTACCGGTCACTTTTAAGAATACCACAAAGGTTATTCGTTTTTACCTTGTTCCTTCACTTCTCCAAGAAGCTTACTTCGGGGTAGATTTTTGGAGAGCATTTGCGTTAGCTACCGAAATATTTTCAAGCATAGAATGCATAGAGATTAGAAATGAAAAGGACGAAGAACTCAATCTCCATGATTTGTCACCAACCCGGAGAAGAGAATTGCAAAAGGTCATAGATACGTTCCCTTCATTCGAAAAGTTAGGCTTGGGCCAAACGAAGTTAGTGGAGCATCACATTGACATCGGTGATGCTGTTCCCATAAAAAGCAAACATTTCCCTCTCTCGCCACCGTGGCAAGCCGAAGCTTTTAGCGAAATAGACAGGTTACTCGAACTGAAAGTTATAGAAGAATCAAACTCTCCGTGGTGTAGTCCGGACCAGTAGGAAACCAGGTGAAGTTAGGCTGTGCATAGATTCCAGGAAGGTCAACGCGGTGACTAAGAAGGACTCATACCCCCTGCCTCATATCAACGGCTTATTGAGAAGACTGAAAGATACGCATTTTATTAGTGGCATTGATCTGAAGGACGCATTCTTCCAGATCAAATTGACAAAGTCCTCCAAGGAAAAAACAGTATTCGCAGTTCCGGGGAGTCCTCTGTACCACTTCAAGGTAATGCCCGCAGACTATGAGTAGGCTGATGGACAAGGCAATCCCCTCGCGTCGGCGGGATAATGTCTTCGTCTACCTGGACGACCTGATGGTATGTAGTAAACATTTTGAAGACCACCTAAAATTGCTGGCGGAAGTGGCAAGGTGTTTAACCGATGCAGGTCTGACGATAAACGTGAAGAAGAGTAAATTTTGCCAGAAAGAAATTCGTTACTTAGGGTATCTGATAGGCAGCGGTTGTTTGAAAGAGGATCCAGGGAAAATAGAAGCGATACAAAACTTCCCGATCCCTAAATCCCCTCGGCAGGTGCGTAGGTTTGTGGGCATGGCGAATTGGTACAGGGCATTTATTACCAATTTTGCTGACTTGACAGGTCCTTTGACCGACTGTCTCCGTAAGTCATCAGGCCTGTCCAATCTTACCTCTGAAGCTATGAGGCCTTCGAAAAACTAAAAGTAGCTTTGAGTTCCGCTCCTGTCTTGGCCCAACCTGATTTTTCCAAGGAATTCCTAATCCAATGCGACGCATCCAAAATAGGTGTTGGCGGAGTGTTGTTCCAGGTCGATGATGAGGGCGCTGAGCATCCAATCGCGTTTGTGTCGAAAAAGCTGAATAATGCTCAACGCAATTATACAGTAACCGAGCTGGAATGTCTCGCCGCCATAATCAGCGTGAAGCGTTTCTGACCCTATGTTGAGGGATTACAGTTTCGGATTATCACGGACTACTCCAGTCTCAAGTGGTTAAAAGGACTTGAGCGGGAGGTTAGCGAGGTGGTCACTTCTGCTGCAAAGATACGATTTTAAAATGGAACATCGGAAAGGCACCCTGAATGTAGTAGCCGATGCGCTTTCGCGGTTTGATGCTGATGAGTTAACTTTCATTACCACACCCGGGAAATAGATTTAGTCTCTTCCGAATTCAGCAGTAAGGAATATCTCGATTTGATTCGGACCATCACCGAAAATGAGGAATCGCTTCCGGATTTACGAGTGGTGGTCGGTGTAATTTTCAAAAGAGTTAAATTTCGTAAGGGGGTGGAAGGGGAAGAAGACTCGCTGTGGCGTTTGTGGTTGCCAAACGGGTTGACTGAGGAAGCAGTGAGATTATCACATGACGCTAACCGGAGTTACCATGGCGGGTGGCAGAAAACCTTAGAACGTGTTAGGCATAAGTACTTCTGGTCGCAGCAGGCTAAGGACGTCAGGGACTACGTACAGCGTTGTGACACTTGCAAGGCAGTAAAACCCACTAACCAACAGTCGAGACCACCTATTGGGAGTACCTTTGAATCCGAAAGGCCATTTCAGCGATTATATTGCGACTTCCTAGGGCCGTATCCGAGATCTATGCGGCGAAATCAATTTCTTTTTATAGTACTAGACCATCTTTCAAAATACGTTTGGCTAAAGCCCATGCAGAGAGCCACCACTGTTAACGTTACAAATTACTTCGCTTCCGAAATTTTTCCAGCTGTAGGGGTCCCTGAGTTTATTCATAGTGACAATGGTAAACAGTTTATCTCGAAGGAAATGAACCAATTTTTAGTAAATTACGGGGTGGCGAACATGAGGACGGGGTTATATTCTCCTCAAGCGAACGAATTAATAGAGAAATTGTTTCGAAATAGAAAGATAAACCAGATCATACCGATTGCGATAAGCATATTCATGAGATTTTATCAGTTTTGAGAAGTGATTTTCATACGGCAATTCAGTGCTCTCCTTATTTTGCATTATATGGCTAACATATGGTCCAACATGCCTCAGCGTACAATATATTAGAGAAACTCGGATGCCTTCGGGAAGACCAGGTTACGATAGTGAGCAGAACTGACAAGTTGACTAATATTCGTGAGCAGATCCATAGGAATTTAGGTCAGGCAAAGGATAGGGGAGTAAACACCTATAACAAGCGCTCTAGGCAAGTCAACTACAAGGAAGGTCAGGAAGCGGAAAAACTTTGCCTTAAGTAACTTCAAACAGGGTATTAACGCCAAATTCCTGCCGAAATACCTTAAGTGTCGAGTGCTCCGAAAAATAGGCAATGCACTGTATGATCTCGAGGACCTAAACGGGAAATGGATAGATCGCTTCCATTCTTCGGATATTCGTCCGCAATAAACCAACAAGAACGTTTTGCTAAATTTACCAACTGATTTTTTTTACTTAAAAATTTGATTTTTTTTACCTGTCTGGGCGTTTTGGCGGTCGGGGACATCTCGCCCCGTATTCTCCCCGAGAAATGACATCATAGGATGTTCACACGCGTACTCACGGAGAACCGTGAACAGCCTGGCAGTCCACGCTTGGGTCGGACTAGCCTTACGGAGTTTGGACGAGTTCTTATCAAAATGTCTACACCCATATTTTTTTTGCCTTTCTGTGGGGGCGATAACCACTAGAAAATACCATACGGAGTTTTTACGAGTTCTCCACAACAAATGCCTAATTGCCGCAAAGCCTTTTAAACTAAGAAACAAAATTACTTCACTATTTGACATAACTTGATTTCTTTTTTTATGGACCTTGTTGCCCATCTAGCTTCGCGGTAGAACTTTGAGACTCTTATCTTAGGGGTGAGTCGTGCCCCACGTTGCTTGGCATCGGAGGTTCCTGGAAGTGGCTTCCCACAGGTGAACCAGTTTCCTGTTCGCTTCATCGTCAGGTCTTCAAAGCGAAGCAGGTTTGTTATGGTCCACTTGGGAGATTCAACCCTGGAACGTACCAGTTGGCTAGTGATAGGGAAAAGGTAGGATTCACCCTCACTAATGTCTGCCTGTGGTGGTTAAAACAAAATTTTGTTGGTTTCGTGCGGGTGGAATCACCAAAAAAATTCCCAGGACATTGACGAATTTTCAATAACACCTGGCTCAATGGTGTAGGTGGCTCATCTCATCAGCTGATTTTATTCATTTCATTGTACTGACATAGAGATTGTCAAAAGGAGATGGAGAACATTAAATGCAACAGATGCATTAACAATTATTCACTGCCTGGGTGGTAAAGTTTTACCTAATCTAGCGCACAACGTTCCCACAGGACACAAAAGATGCAAAGTTTTACGCTTTCTCTACGTTCCATTCACCTAACATCAACACAAAGGGTTGACAGCCTTAACCCGACATGTATAAGGCTGTAGGGATGAGTTAACCATAACAACGAACCAATCGATAATCGCCGGCACAGTTAGATAACTGCGTTCTTCCATCGCTGAATGGAAGAGAAACAAATTTTCCACAAGACCATGGCGTGTGTGGCCATTTTGGAGGGACAGAAAGAAAAAAAATTGCCACGCTGACGAGCGGAGTCAGGCAAAAAGTTTGAGAAATCATCGCAACTGTGCAGTTTCCCATAAAATAACTTTTGCTAAATAAACTGTGGACATTTAGTGAAAAATTTGCATTGCTTTTATCGTGTGCCACTGAGTGCATTAATATTGCATTTCGTGTGACAGAATAAGCCAAGAAAGTGGCGAAAAAGTTTAGCTTTAAAAAAAAAAAAATAAAAACTCAACTTATTCAACTAAGCAAAAATCTACAGTTCTTTGCTTTTGCCAATTTTTGCCTTATCAAAACGATTTATATACTTTTTTTTTTAAATCCGCCAAAATCACATTTTCAAACGCTATTCAAAAAAGAAAGAAAAAAGGAGAAGACTTTTTGTGCTCCTGGCAGTTAGAAAAGTTTGAAGGTACATTCCAATTTGCAGGTGTAAGTGCAGTTTTGTAAAAGTCCTAAGCAAATCTAAAATTTTGAGCAAAACAAAAGTAAAATTTGTGGTCGGATAAAACTTGAGTGCCAATTATTGGAGTTCTATATTCGTTTAGATCTCAAGAGCAATCTGCAAGGCTACCACTTGCATTTAATGCATTTCATTTTAATCGTCCAACATCAAAACATGCAAGCAAAGCGCTAATACTGCCAGACGCAACCACAGCCATTTCGACGCACCAACCACGAGCGCAACCGCCACCAACTGCGCCAACCACCATCGCCAGTGGCCACAACGACCACTTCGACCGCGCAACCACAACCGTACAACCCCATCGGCAGCGCCAACCAAACGCACAATAACCACCAGACTTACACTCCAGCACTAGTAACAACAACCAGCAGGGCCTGCTGCAACACCAGCTTTAGTAACAACAACCAGCAGGACCACCGCATATAGGCCTGCTGCAACCACCCAGCTGTGACAACTTACCGGCAATGACAGCATAGTACCAATTTACCAGCAACAAGCGGTGAGTTCGTTCCGTATTCGGAAACCAAATTTTTTCTCTACCTTTAAACTTAATCAATTTATGAAATAACACACTTAAATATGCACTTACAATTGTGCATACACATTAGTTGTAAAGGGTGCTTTTAAGTTTAATCAGTTTAGGTTAGATTCATGAAATAATCCAATGTAAAATACGCTTAAAAGTATGCATATACATAAGTGTGAAAGGGGCTTTTAAATTTACTCAATTTATGTTAAATTCATGACCTAATACAATTTAAAAATGCGCCTATCTATACATAAGCTGTAAACAGGGCTTTTAAATTTAATCAATTTATGCTAGATTCATGACATACTACCATTTAAAATATACTTAAAAATATGTATATACATAAGCTGTAAATAGGGCCTTTAAATTTAATCAGTTTAGGTTAGATTCATGAAATAATCTAATTTAACATATGCTTAAAATTATGCATTTACATAAGCTGTAAAGGGGGCTTTTAAATTTAATTAATTTATGTTAGATTCATGAAATATGAAAAAATCTAGTTTAAAATATGCTTAAAAATATGCATATACCTGAGTGGTAAAAAGGGGGGGGGGGGGGGGGGGAAATACTTGATATCTATATTAGAGTTGGGTCGTTTCATTCTGAACTTGTTCAATTGACCGGGTTTCTCAACTGAACAAGTGGACTAGATCTTCGATCGCGATTCTAATTGTTCTTTTGGTTCATTTGTTCCCTTTAGTTTGTTTGATCTTAGGTTATCCTTTCTCCCTTCTCGTTCGCGAGCATTGTTATTTGCTATATACCTACGCAGAAATTCTGGGCCCGAATATCTGTGAGGCCACTTGCACCAAATATGTGTTGTATCCTTTGTGGGTGGCATTGCTGCAGCAGTGTATGTATGTACTAGTAATGGAAAACTTCTTTTGTAAGAAAACTAATAACGTTTCTTAAACTCGGGAGGATCTTATTTACAATTCACGTCTATACTCTTTAAATTTCCTGGATCTTCCGAAATTCGTAACTTTCTTTTGAAGTTAATTAAACCCATATGCATATACTAACATATTTACTCATAACCCATTTAAATATATATACGCAAAGCCTTGCAGCATACCCACCCCATCTATACTGGGTGGTTTTTTGTTTTTTTGCGGGTGCCAGCAGCATATTTGTTTGAAAAAGAAAAGGGAACCGATGAACAAAAGGAATAACTCGTTCGTTCATCAGAAAGAACTAAGGAATCGAATCTCTGAAATGAACGAAAAAACTCAACTCTAATCCATATGAATGCAAATTGGAATCTTTTTTTCAGGCCTGAAATGTGTTTTTTTATGCTATGCACATATATGACGCCTATGGCGTATTCGTTCGAATATAATTAGATTGTAAGGAGGAACACTTTTGAAGTGTGTGAAATAGTGCCGCTGACGGCCAATAAGCGTTGAACCTTTTACGCTAGGTTCATGATTATTGAGCGCTAATATGTACGGCATACCAAATTTGTAAATTTCGAAGTATTAAATTTAAGATGAATAACAATTAAATATTTGATATCACATGCGTAGGTATAAAAATGTATTAACTATAGGTGCTTAATTAGCTTTAGAGACTGGGCATGCAAATTTGTATATTGCATAACCCTAATTGAAATGTAAAACAGAATATATTATTTAGACGGGTCCGGACTACTTTCATTTGCCCCTATTGAAAATAAGTACATTCATATGTACATAGATATATTTCAGTTGTTTTTTTTTTTTAATGAATTATAAATAAAATATTGTAATAATGGGAATGCTGGCGTCTATAATCATTTAGAAGGCACATAGGGTATTCAGGTAAGGGGCCAACGAAATACAGGTGCGACGGTGGCCATGGATTTTGAGGGTGGGATATGCACCGGGCGTCGCAACAACACCCGCGGCGCCCCCAAGTTATATTCGGGCTTTTGTATTTATTCCTTTTCAGTTTTGTTATTTTAATTTTCAGCCGTTTTTTTTTTTTTTGATTTTGGTTTCAGAGTTAGTAACCGGTCATGTCCGGTTCGGTAATTTTTGTTGCGTTTAGTTTTTTTGAAGTTTTTTTTTTTAATTTAAATTTTTGAATGTTTAACGGTCTGTCTGTGGCATCCGGTTCGACCGGATGTTGTTTTATTTTGAATTATAAGCGTTTTGAATCGGCTCTGCGATTCTGTCAGTTTTTTTAATTTGACAGCTGAGTTTTTGAATAGAATGATAGGAACTTTTTTCTGTTTATGGCGCAGGAACAGTAAGGTTGGCAAGGACCCAACCCAGCCGACATGACTAGCCACTGTGCACCACTACATCATGCCGACTGCCTTCCTTGCTGCTCCCATAGAAAATGCGTAAACCATAACAGATGGCGCCCAACGTTTTGGTGTCCGAGGCACTGTCGCGATGACAGTTGATGAGGGCGCAATAACAGATGGCGCCCAACGTGGCACCCGAGGCGCTGGTCTCAGTGGTCAGTTCGGGCAGCATGTGAAGTTGACCATTCCACCAGTCCGAGGTGAGCAGCCGCAGGAGCAGCCACCTGTGTTGCGGTGGAATGGTTGACGGATCAGCTTGTCTGGACTGGTCATCGGGAGCAGTAGCTGACGGATCCATGTGACGACACGTCAGTCCTCTGGATTTTTGTATTCATCCGGTGAGGTAGTGCTGAACGCACTTAGTTTTTTTGTAATTGGGGTTTTAGTTTTCCCGGATGTTGTCCGTAAGTCGGCTCTGGTAAATATGTGTCCGCTAAGTGGGATTTTAAAATTTTCTTTGTAATGTAAAATTTTTTTTTTCTCTTCTGCTTTGCCGAATTTGTGATGTCTGGTATGAGTGGGTGAGTGAAATTGTAAGGACCCCAGCTCAGCCACGTCTCAGGTGGTACCACAGAATACCACCTGGATTGTGACGGGTTGAGCTGGGATTCAAAGCGGCACCTTTTCCTGTCCCACCAGTCTGGGGTGCGGGCATTGAAGCGCTCCACCCATAGCGGCGGAGGCAGGAGGGGTGTCCCGGGTGAATAGACGGGAGGCCTCAACACCCCCAACCAGTCCCAGGGGCAAGCCCCTGGAGACTGCCCCTGCGTCGCGGCTGGGCGTGTTGAGACCAACCCGTGAGTGCCTGAAACTGACTCTAGGGCCCCAACCAGTCTCGGAGGGGGGCCTTAAGACCCCCTCGCATTGCGGTTGGGAGCACTAGGGACAAGTATGAATGGATTTGTGTTGTTTTTTTTTCTTTTTCCTGAATTTTTTTTTTTGACACGATTATCGGACCAACGTGATTATTGTATTTATTCTCGCGAAATTTTTTTTGTTCCCTCGCGCTAAAATTTCTTTTTTTATATATATACACTTTTTTTTGAAACGAATCATCGCCTAAAATATAAGGTGAGGTGGGGTGAATTCTGATGTGGCGTTCCAAATGGAAGCCTTCTTCGTGCGCCGCCGTGCGGCGCTACCTTTTCAACGCTCCTTCATTTTTGGGAGGACGCCGCCTCCAAACCGTTGCTGCTGTTAAGGTACCAATCATTATTTTGTTCGAGGGGGCCTTCTCCGCCAGAACATCACACGTATTTATTATTTTTCAATAAAAACGAAAGAACTTGAGTTTTTACTTTTGTAGTTTAATTTATTTCACTGAGTTTAACTCTCCACGATGTCGGTCAAAAATGTGATGGCCGCTCGTATTTTTTTATTTCTTTTCTTCTTTCTTTGTGTGACGTTGGCTGCAGTTGTACTTCCCATGCGTGTTGCCACTGCGTGCGCATGTCAAGTACGACTAAAGCCCCAACCACATAAGATACCTTACTATCATGTTGCTAATGCTATATCACCCTTCCTTTGAAAAAAGAGGAATTTGGCAAATTGATCATTTTTGCCACATTCTTCTTTTTGCATTCTATATAGTTAATTGGTTCCAATGAACGAATATATTAGGGTGTACCTTCCTTTTGAATTCGTTCATTAGAAGCAATTTTAAATTTTTATTGTTATCTAAATATTACATTAGGGTTTTTGAATTTTCGTTTTTGTATTTTTTTTTCTCTTTTATGTACATATAGATTGTATGAATTTCCTCTTCTTACATTTATATTAACATATATATTAGAAAAAAAAAATTTTTTTACAAATTGTACATATTCAATTTAGTATAACGATTTGGTTTATATTAAATTTTTCATTTTCATAGGAAATAAATTTCTTAGATACTATTTAAATAGTTACCATTACATTATACATACATGATTATTTTTTGGTTCTGTAATTTTTGATAATACAATTTAACTTTGAATTTTCATTTTCTTGGTTTTACATTAGAAAAATATAAGTATATACATTTTAAATTAGTTTTTTTTTCAAGATTTTTTTTTGTGCCTTCTTGGCTATTTAACAGTGCTTATTTACCTAACAATTAAATTATTAGAATATTTTGGGTTTTTTATTTATTTTTTTTATAAAATATTACTTTATTTTTATAAGTCGATTTTTGTGTACTTCTTTTTCCTTTTTATTTGTTTCATCAAAAATTGTTGCATTAGGCCCGTCTATTTTAGTTACCGTAAATGGACCTTGATATATATTTTCGTGTTTTTGATAAGGCTCTTTTTGTAAAAGAACCTTGTTGCCTACTTGGATAGATAACGGACGTGCCGTTTTATCAAAATGTGTTTTAGTTTGAATTTTATGCTTATTTATTAAATGTTTTGCCAATTCATGTGATTTTTGCATTCTAAATTTGACTTCTTTACTATAGTTTTCCACGTTATAAATGGGATCTATTTGTTCTTTTTTTAATTCGTGTGGCAATGTAGCCTTTTTCCCAAATACTAACTCAAAGGGAGTAAATTGGTTATTGAAAGCTGTATGTGTTGTTGTGTTATGGAAAAATGTGAAGTATTTCAGGTATGTGTCCCAATCGGAAAATGTTTCATCTAGGTATGCCCTTAAATATTCATTAAAAACTCTATGATTTCTTTCAATTGAACCAACCGTTTCATGGTGGTAGGCCGTTGAAAAATCATGTTTAATATTTAAAAGTTTGGTTAATTCGAAAAATACTTCATTTTTAAACTCTGTTCCTAAATCAGATCTAATGGATTTCATTATTCCGTAATTTAAAATGAAGCTCTCAAAAATTGCTGATGCTACTGTTTTAGCTGATTTTTCTGGTATTGCAACTGTTACCAGATATTTAGTTAAATCACAAATCATGGTAACTGCGAACCTGTTACCATATTTGGATTCTGGTAAAGGTCCTATTGTATCTATTATTAAAATATCAAATGGTTTGCAAGGTGTAGGTGTGATAACTAATTGTTCTTTTGTTTTAGGTTTCGCTTTATTTAAAAGACATTTATTGCAATTTTTTACGAATTTAGCTATATCACGACTCATATATTTCCAATAGTATTTAGTTCTCAATTTTGCATATAGTTTTTTCGTACCGCAGTGTCCGCCTAGAAGTGGGTCATCATGAAAAATTGTCATCAGTTTCTGTTTTTTGTCGTTCTCTGTTACTGTTTCTACTGGGTCTGTTAGTATACTTTGTAAACTTTTTAAAATTTGATTTCCTCTATCTTTTAAATTTGTGATTGTGAAATATTTGAAAAATGTATAATTTTTTGGCCATTCTAACTGCTTAATCTTGTGAATGTCGGCTACTTTTTCAAGCCACAAAAGTAACTCATCTAAATTCGTTATTTCGTTGGCATTCGCAAAATTAAGTAACTCGATTTTTTTGTGTTTTAAATGTGCACATAGTTGAAAATTTGAAATTTGGTCGCTTTTATCGTAGGTTATTTGTGTTTTAACTCGCGGTATTTTCTTCGAGAAGTCGTATGAAAATTTGTCGTAAACCTGTACTGCTTGTGTTTCACTACTTTCGTCTGTCTTGGGTTTGTCGTAATTTTGTGGTTTTGTCTGTCTTGACTTTGACCTTGTTGTAACTGCTAAAACATGTTTCGTCGAGTCTTTTATTTCGTCTATCGTTATTCGTGAAAGCGCGTCAGCCACAACGTTCGATTTGCCTTTAACGTATACTATTGTAAAATTATATTCTGCAAGTTCTAATCTTATTCTTGTAAGTTTGGATGACGGATCCTTCATATTAAAAAGATAAACTAATGGTCGATGGTCGGACTTTACTATAAAATGTGTACCGTAAACGTACGGACGAAATTGTTTAATTGCGAAATATATTGCTAAAAGTTCTAACTGAATGATAGGTTTTTTCTGTTCTGCTTTGTTAAAAGATTTTGAAGCAAAACAGATTGGTAAGTCAGCATCTTCATGCTGTTGACTTAATATAGCACCGCATCCAACTTTTGAAGCATCAACTGTAATTATGAACTCTTTACTAAAGTCAGGATACTGTAAAATTTGAGGAGACATTAGAGCTAATTTTAATTTCGAAAAAGCAACTTCACAAGATTCGTCCCAAACAAAGTCCACTTTTTTCCTACTCAAACGATTGAGAGGTGCTGCCAGCAATGCGAAATTCGGAATAAATCCTCTATAATAGTTTGCAAAGGCGACAAAGCGCCGAACGGCATCTTTGTCAGTAGGCTTTGTATATTTTTTAATCGCGTTTATTTTAGAATCGTCTGGCAGTAATCCTTTCGAGGAACATTTGTGTCCTAGGAAAGTTACCTCGGAACGAAGGAAATTACATTTGTTGGGATTCAGCTTTAAGTTGAATTTTCTACAAGTTTCAAAAACTTTCTCTAAATTTTTACAATGATGTGTCTCGCTACACTCTATGACGATAATATCGTCGATATAAATGAATGCTTGATTAGGCGCGATGCCTGAAAATGCGAGTGACATCATACGCGAAAATGAATTGGGTGCTACATTTAAACCAAAAGGTAAGACTTTCCACCGAAAAGCTCCTCTATCAGTACTAAAAGATGTTACGTCCCTGGAGTTAGGATGCAATGAAATTTGATGGAAACCAGAAAAAAGATCTAAAGTTGAAAAATATTTTGCCCTACCAAGGTTGTCAAGTATATCGTCCACGCGTGCTAACGGAAATTTGTCAGCGATAAGCTTTTTATTAACCGCTCTAAAATCTACGCACATACGATATGCCTTTTGACCTGTGGGATCTTTTTTTGGAACTAAAATTAGTGGGCTATTGTAATTTGAAAAACTTGGCTCTATTAAATCGTTCTGCAGTAAATTATCAACCTGTCTATTTATTTCTTCCCGTTGTGAATAAGGCAAACGATAGTTTTTAATGTAAACCGGATTTTTGTCAGTCAATCTAAGTTTCTGTTCGTAAAATTTGTTAAGAGTCATAAGGTCCGTTTTTAAAGCAAATACATCGGCATATTTTATGCAATTGGCATTGGTCATATTTTGGCATTTGTTTTTGTAGAACACTTTTTAATTCTTCCAGACGTTTTGTATGTTCTGAAGTTTCACTGATTTTGTATACGTTGAAGTTGGTAATTTCTTCGGTTACTATATTGCATTTGTTGACATATTTTACCTCATCGGTTATATTTAAAACTTTTAAAATTGGGTTATTTGTGTCAACAATGCACTTTACGGTAAAAACACCACTACAAATTTCTTGCGCGTCTACAAAAACAGGATTTTTAGATTTCTTCAAATTAAACAACCGATAAACTTCACATCTTGGAGGAATCACTAAAGTGTCTGTGGTCATACCATGTAAAATTTTATATAATTGTTATGCTATTGTTTGCGTATTCGATTATGCCCTTATATGTTTTTAGAAAATCCTTGCCGAGTATGCCGTCCGAAGGTATGTTAAAATCGTCACTTACTACGTGTAATTTATGCGGAATGAAAAAATTTGATGCAATTAAATTTGTATTTACTGTACCTAACGTTGAAACCGAATCTGTTGTTACACCTGTTATGTTAATAATATCTTTAACGTTGATTTGAACTCTATTTGTTAAACTTGAAAATTTAATTAAGGAAATATCAGCTTGAGAATCTACGAGAAAAGTGCATGGCTGATAAGAATCACTACATTTTAATTCGATGAAATCGGAATAGTTGAGATTCAAACAGTAAACAGCGTTTTTAGGAAAGTTTTCATCTAGTATTCTAGCTCTTGCTCCCCCAGTGTTCGCTCCTGAGGGGCATCCGCGTTTAAAGCACGCACATTAGCATTATTACTCGCATTTCCACGTCTGTTACTATTGTTTCCCCGAGAACTAGATCGATTGCCCGAATTATTGTTATTAGAATTATTACTGTGGCCTCTTCTACTAATGTTATTAAACCTATAACTGTTTCCATTATTATTGTATCTGCTGTTATTGTTATTGAAACGGCTGTTATTATTATTGAAACGACTGCTATTGTTATTGAACCTATTACTGTAATTATGCCCCCTAAATCCGCCTCGAAAACTATTTGGCCTATTAATACGCGACTGAAACGCTAGCACTTGACGTTCTTTAACTTCATTATTACGCTCAACTATCATTTTTGCAACTACGGCCTTTCAGTCGCTGAAAGTAGTTGATGCTAAAATTGACTTAACTAATTCTGAACGAGTGTTCAGTCTACATACGTTAACTGTTTGCTCTACAGCCATTTCGTGAGCTTTCGCTTGCGTCATACCTTCAATGATCAGGGAACGTTCTAATGAGTCTGACAATTCTTCAACACGCTTGGCAAATTCCGAGTAGTTATTGTTTACCACAGGTAAATACGCGATTTTACCCGCGACAACTTTTGAATTGTCGGGTTTGATTCTACTTCGTAACGCGGCTTTAATTTGACTAACGGAATTTACCTCAGTTGGAATTGCTTCGCGTGCTTTACCCTCGAGTTTCCATTTTAGAAATGATATGAAAGTACCAGTTAAATTTTCATCGGTGAACTCTTCAAGTAATTCAATTTTGTCTATAAAGGACTCAAGCGCTAACGGATCGCCGCTGTAGTTTTCTCTAATAGAAGTAGCACACATGAAATGAAAGATCTCTTTTGCTCGAGTGTTGCCATGATTTGATCGTTAAGATCTGAAGCTGAATTAGAAGAAGTTGAGGCAATGTTTGCACGAATTGGATCGTTAAGATCTGGGTTTAAGTTAGAAGAAGTTGAAGTTAATTTTGCACTATTGGAATCGTTGAGATTTGAGTCTAAATTAGAAGTTAAATTTTTGATAGAATCTTCGAAGCCTTGGAAATCTGCTGATAAGGATAATTTATTTTCCTGTTTTGTGAATTTTTCGGTCGACGATGAAGTTAAACTTTCCGAGCTTGACGTTAATTTGTTGGAATCTGTTTCTGAATCTGAAGTTTTGTGGGCTCGCTTCCTATCTCTAAGGTTGTACATGTAGTTATGAGAAGAGCAAAAGAATTAAGTTTAAACTACTATGAAATTAATGAAGCACTTATTGGATGTATACTTGAAGTTGAAATGTTGAAAGGAAAAAAAAAAGTTGGAAAGGGAACTGGTTTACAGTGAATTATCGCTAGCGAAGTATTTGTAATTTACTGGAGAATCTAATTGAAACAAAAATATTGATACTAAAAGGCTGAAAAAAGAAATTGAATTTAGAATGGGCTCAAAATTTAAAAGTATGAATGGCAAAAAAATCTCAGTAATGTGGTGATCACGGACGCACCGCTTTGTTAAAAAAATCTCATTTGGTTTTTCACGGGACCACCGTTTTTTAAAAAAAATCTGAATTGGTTTTCCACAAACCAATGTTTATATCAAAATTACGTAATTTATAGATTACACGTGAACTGCTTATCTAGTTTTAAAGAAAAACTGAAGTATAATGAAAATTTGAAAAATGGAAATACAGACATGTGAAACTTTGAAAGAAAAATGTGTGAAATGATTTGAAAATTTGAAATTAAAATTGAAGCTTGAGAGTATGGGAATTTGTAAAATGAGTTGAGAAGCTTTTAAATTAGAAATTTGAAAATATTAAAAATTTGAAGAAAATGTGAATTCGTAAAATGAGTTGAAACTTGAGAGAAAAATTTAAATGTAAATTTGCAAATGTTGAATTTTATAAAATGGTTCGAAAATTTTAGAATTGTTGAAAAATGAAAAAGTATTAATTGTTAAGTTTAGACGGACGCGCCGCTTTAATCAAAAATGTATTTGGTTGTTCAACAGTACCACCGTTTTAATCGAAATCCAAAATATTTTATGTATATATGTAAATGTGTGTATGTCGAAAAAAAATTTGTACAAAAACTACATATACATATATAAGTAATATACTTAAATGCTGCTTCCGAGGTTCTGCCTAGCCGCCGCTGCTTCTTCTGCTGCGCTGCTGCCCCGATGTTGGTCCTGCTGCTGCTACTGCGCTGCCAGTATTATGCGCTGCTGGTGTTGTTGCTGCATATATATAGATATATGGCGTGGTTTTCTGCCGTTAGGTGAGTAGAGGAATGCCGTTGTTACTGTCGATGCTTGGTGGTACAGTTGCCCTTAAATAGGCGAATTAAGTTTTTCCGAATTATACTAGATCTTATTATTTCCTTTTCTTTAATTTGTATTATCTCTGCTTTTTTTAATGTGTATTTGTAGTCGTAGATTTAGTTCTAAAATTTTCTTATTATTTCTCTGTATATATTTGCAAGTATTTCGTTAGCCAATCCTACCACCTCTGTATTTTGTTATAAATTCGAAGATATTGTATTAGAAATTTTTATTATTTCCGTTTTGTTATAAATTTTAAAATGTTGTATTTCGTTTTTTGTTATATAGTTGAAAATATTTATTAGAAGAATTGTATTAATTCCGTTTTTATTAGATTCGAAATTATTTTATTAGAAAAATTTTATTACCTCTGTTTTGTTATAAATTTTGAAAAATGTTCTGTTAGAAAAATTGTTACCTCTGTTTTTGTTATAATTTGAAAGTATTTTGTTAGAAATCTTATTACTTCCGTTTTTGTTATATAAATTTAGGACATTTTATTAGAAAAATTGTATTACCTCCGTTTTGTTATAAATTTTGAAAATGTTCTATTAGAAAAATTGTTACCTCTGTTTTTGTTATAATTTTAAAATATTTTGTTAGAAATCTTTTTATTACTTCCGTTTTTGTTAAATAAATTTAAGTTATTTTATTAGAAAAATTTTATTAGAAAAATTTTATTAACTTTGTATTGTTATCAAGTTGAAATTATTTTGTTAGCGTTTTATTTAATGTTTTAAAATTTTCTTTTTCACTGTACCACCACTTTTTTCACTCTACTCACTGTCGCTGCCAATTTAAAAAAATGACCGAGGCTCCAGCCTGACGGTCGCCATGTGGCGTTCCAAATGGAAGCCTTCTTCGTGCGCCGCCGTGCGGCGCTACCTTTTCAACGCTCCTTCATTTTTGGGAGGACGCCGCCTCCAAACCGTTGCTGATGTTAAGGTACCAATCATTATTTTGTTGGAGGGGCCTTCTCCGCCAGAACATCACACGTATTTATTATTTTTAAATAAAAACGAAAGAACTTGAGTTTTTACTTTTGTAGTTTAATTTATTTCACTGAGTTTAACTCTCCACGATGTCGGTCCAAAATGTGATGGCCGCTCGTATTTTTTTTTATTTCTTTTCTTCTTTCTTTGTGTGACGTTGGCTGCAGTTGTACTTGCCATGCGTGTTGCCACTGCGTGCGCCTGTCAAGTACAACTAAAGCCCCAACCACATAAGATACCTTACTATCATGTTGCTAATGCTATACTGACCTTTTCCCTAACCCCTAACTGCGTTACGTTTTTCTGTAAATAAAAGTTTTTTAATACTAATACTAGGATTTAACAAATTACATCTTTTTCCCTGATTATAATGTCGCGTGACCAGTCATTTGGGCAACCGGGCCAGAATACTCCGTTCGAGAGTGCGGGAAATTTTCGAGGTAACCAGCACCGGGGTGTTGATAATAGGTCCCTTGGTGGTGCACACCCTAGTAGGGGGGCAATACGGAAATCGCGCGGGGACTCATACAGGCTCGGACCTGAACGACCACCGCGAAAAATTGGATAGACGTCGAGGTACCAGAAATTTGAACGCGCCCCTAATAAACGCGCATGATATCTCGGGGCTAATGACCAATGTGTCGACCTACGCATCGGATGGAGCTGGTGCTTTACCACCAAATTATGGAATGGGAAATGTTAGAGCAGCTGCAAGTGACCGGACGAATACTCCATGGATCCATAACGAAGCTCCTCGTTGGGACTCGTGGGTGGAAGTGTTACACCGGCTGTTCAGGACCTCGCAGGAAGAGATGCGGAGGGAGATGGGGTCAATCCGAAACAATATGAACCAGCTTAACGGCGCGCTCGAGTCCATAAATTTGAATAGGAACGCGAATAGAATGGAACGTAACCCACTTCCAATAGTAGTACCACCGGTGTACCCTGCTCCGAGCAGCATAGTAGTGAAACCTCAATAGTGGAAGATATCGTTCGATGGTACTGGAAGTGTGGCAGATTTTCTTTTTAAGCTAAACACCATGTGTGAGCGCACACAATGCACGGACGAACAAATAATGGCTAGTTTCCACTTATTCCTTACTGGTTGTTCACAAAACAGAACCCAAGCGTGACATACGCCTTTTTGTGCTACTCCTTAAAAAGAGAGTCCAGTACTTTAAAAAGTGACCACGAGATCATGATCGAGATCTCCATGTGGAAGCAAAAAGCAAGTGAGTGCTATGACGTATCCCACACGGACATAATCTCCTTGAACGCGCGCTTAAGAGAACCCATGTCAGAGGTATTGCTGATTGACATCATAAAAAGGAACGTCAACAGTAGCCTTAACCTTCATGTGCCCGGTAGTCTACATTTGTAGCAATTTGGGGAAAAAAGTCAAATAAAACAAAAAGTTCCGAAACAACAATCGCCGAGGTTGTCAGTAGCTTCCTAATTACCAATTCTATGTCGATTAAGAGCATAATATCCATCGAATTATAATTTGTCTGACCCCCAGACCCTACTTGAAAAAAACATTATCTTGCAGCTGGTAGTCTACATTTGTAGTCACCATATAAAATGTATGCAAAATATCATTATACTGTTGACTTTAGCTTGTCGCAACATGATTTTTTGCAACTGTCACTACGCTTGCTTTACCCACGTACGTTTGTGTGTGCACATGTGTACATGCATGGAAAATTTTAGCGCGATTTCGCAATAAAATAGCACAATCGTAGTATATTTTGTATGTTGGCTTCAGTTTTGTTTTACATACATTACTTAAACTCTAAGCCGGCCAAGTATGGGATAAAGCTTTGGTTTTCGTGCGATGCCAAATAGTTCTATCCACTCAAAAGTGAGATATATACGGGAAAGAACTCAAATGCTAGTCGAGCAACCAGAGTATGAGAAGGTGTTGTGCAAAGTTAGTATGTCATCGAGAGAACACCGAAAAGGCTATAATATAATTTGTGACAATTTTTTCACATCACTAAACTTGGGCAATTTTTTAATGTCCAAAGGTCTTGCTCTTCTTGGTATCGTTCGCTAAAATAAAACTTTTGTACCAAATGAAATGAAGGCTGGCCGCAATCGAGCAGAAGAGTCTACCATTTTCGGGTTTCTCGATGGAAATTTTTCTTTGGTATCTTACGTCCCAAAAAGAGGCAGAGCAATTATAATACTTGCCAGTACACCTTTGACAGATTCAATTGTAGTTGAAAAGAAAAACAAGCCACAATATATCCCTGATTACAAAGGAGGCTTTCTGCATATTCAACGAAACGCAAAACTTTGCGTTGGCCCTTGGCCATGTCTTATAACATGCTAGATATAAGTTCACTTGCATCATTCATCATTTACTCGGAAAACAATCCATATGATTATTGTACAGTTGCGCGACGAAAGTTCTTGCGGAGCTTGGCCAAGCAGCTTTTTATGCCAGCAATTAAACAACGCTCTAAAGTTCCGCGGGTGGTGGGACACATCCAAACACGTAAAGCTATCGAAATGGCACCAGATGGATCCCTTGCTGCCACTTCTAAAGGTGATTTATTCATTTTACAGATATTTCTAGCGATAAACAACCAGCATATCCTGTAGGTTGTCAACACTGTGAAATGGGATATCGTAAAAGTACACGCAAAATCTGTAGTTGGTGTAAAAAGCAGTGTGCGATGCCCACACCGACACACATACTTTGGGAAAATGCTGTTCAATTCCTGAAAACTAATACATTTTTTGACTTAAAACTATTACCTGAATTCAATATTTTTAAATAAAAACGCTAGTACACACATACATGTCAAATAATCACCCTACAAATATTTTTTCTAAACATTATCGAGGTTTTATATGCAGTTACCTGCTTGCTACAAATGTAGACTTCCGACCGTGTATGTAAGTTTTATATCCCGGGCACATGAAGGTTAAGCTGTTGCTCTTCAACGCAGATGTAAGAACCCTTCATGACCTACGCGATGTAGCACGCAGAGGTGAACAAGTGCTGAAAGAAAGCAAGCTGTTGGGAGCCACTTACACAGGACGGCATGTGAATGAAGCCCGTGTGATAACACCGGACATGAGAATGGAAGGCGAGGACTGCGAAGCTGATCCGCAGATAGAGGCGTTGGAGTATCGACGCAGCAGGAAACCGGACTATCCAGGAATCCAATGCTGGAATTGCCAGGCAATGGGCCACTCATATATATACTGTGAGGAACCGATTAGGAATTATTTTTGTTTTAAATGTGGCCATAGGGGAGTATTAACTCCAAGATGCCCTAGGGACCATCGCAGGCAGGGAAACCAGTACCCGAGCGAGAAGGCGGGGGAACCTCGTTCGGCATCATAGCTCCCACTGAACCAGAGAGTGGATCTCTCGCAGGTACCGAGTTGCATGGAGGTGGTGAGCTTCCGAGGTGCGGTAGTACCCTGGCGAAAGAATCCCCAAATGTAATAATAACCTTCCTTGACAGCACGGATAATTCCAATAGTTCTGAATCCGATAGTCAAACGTCATCATCCGTGAGGGACGAACCGACCAAAATTCTGCGACGCCAGCATAGTGATGTCGCTTGCCAGACACATCTTGCACCTGATCTAGAAGAAAGGGAATATAGGTACGAGCAAATAAGACATGCCATTTTCGAACAACAAACGGTATCAGAAAATATTTTGAAGTGCAGGGAAAGATACCACAGGAGAGTGCAGGAGCGTAGACTGCTGCAAGCCACCATGTTAACGCTTACAGAGGATGAAAGGCCTCTCGGAAAGGCAAAAATTAAGGATGGTTTTATTGTAGGGTTGTTGGACTCAGGAGCCAACGTCTCCATCTTGGGGAAGAATGGTGTAGAATTCCTAAAAGATAACGGCTTCGATTACCAGCCCTAACATGCATTCGTATATACCGCGGGTAGCATCAAACAAAAAATCTTAGGCTCAGTATCTCTACCGGTCACTTTCATGAATACCACAAAGGTTATTCGTTTTTACCTTGTTCCTTCACTTCTCCAAGAAGCTTACTTCGGGGTAGATTTTTGGAGAGCATTTGCGTTAGCTACCAAAATATTCCCAAGCATGGAGTGCATAGAGATTAGAAATGAAAAGGACGAAGAACTCAATCTCCATGATTTGTCACCAACCCGGAGAAGAGAATTGCAAAAGGTCATAGAGACGTTCCCTTCATTCGAAGAGTAAGGCCTGGGGCAAACAAAGTTAGTGGAGCATCACATTGACACCGGTGATGCTGTTCCCATAAAAAGCAAATATTTCCCTCTCTCTCCACCGAGGCAAGCCGAAGCTTTTAGCGAAATAGACAGGTTACGCGAACTGAAAGTTATAGAAGAGTCAAACTCTCCGTGGTGTAGTCCTGACCAGTAGGAAACCAGGTAAAGTTAGACTGTGCATAGATTCCAGGAAGGTCAACGCGGTGACTAAGAGGAACTCATACCCCCTGCCTCATATCAACGCCATATTAAAAAGACTGAAAGATACGCATTTTATGAGTGGCATTGATCTGAAGGACGCGTTCTTCCAGATCAAATTGACAGAGTCATCCAAGGAAAACACAGTATTCGCAGTTCCGGGGAGGCCTCTGTACCACTTCAAGGTAATGGCCGCAGACTATGAGTAGGCTGATGGTTAAGGCAATCCCCTCGCGTCTGCGGGAGAATGTTTTCGTCTACCTGGGCGACCTGAAGGTATGTAGTACAAATTTTGAAGACCACCTGAAATTGCTGGCGGAAGTGCCAAGGTGCTTAACCGATGCAAGTCTGACGATAAACGTGAAGAAGAGTAAATTTTGCCAGAAAGAAATTCGTTACTTAGGGTTCCTGATAGGCAGCGGTTGTTTGAAAGTGGATCCAGGGAAAATAGAAGCGATGCAAAACTTCCCGATCCCTAAATCCCCTCGGCAGGTGCGTAAGTTTGTGGGCATGGAGAATTGGTACAGGACATTTATTACCAATTTTGCTGACTTGGCAGGTCCTTTGACCGACTGTCTCCGTAAGTCATCAGGCCTGTTCAAGCTTACCTCTGAAGCTATAGAGGCCTTCGAAAAACTAAAAGTAGCTTTGAGTTCCGCTCCTGTCTTGGCCCAACCTGATTTTTCCAAGGAATTCGTAATCCAATGCGACGCGTCCAAAATAGGTGTTGGCGGAGTGTTGTTCCAGGTCGATGATGAGGGCGCTGAGCATCCAATCGCGTTCGTGTCGAAAAAGCTGAATAATGCTCAACGCAATTATACAGTATCCGAGCTGGAATTTCTCGCCGCCATAACCAGCGTGAAGCGTTTCCGACCCTATGTTGAGGGATTACCGTTTCGGATTATCACGGACCACTCCAGTCTCAAGTGGTTAATAACACAAAAGGACTTGAGCGGGAGGTTAGCGAGGTGGTCACTTCTGCTGCAAAGATACGATTTTAAAATGGAACATCGGAAAGGCACCCTGAATGTAGTACCCGATGCGCTTTCGCGGTTTGATGCTGATGAGTTAACTTTCACTACCACACCCGGGGAAATAGATTTAGACTCTCCTGAATTCAGCAGTAACGAATATATCGATTTGATTCGGACCATCACCGAAAACGAGGAATCGCTTCCGAACTTACGAGTGGTGGACGGTGTAATTTTCAAAAGAGTTAAATTTCGTAAGGGGGTGGAAGGGGAAGAAGACTCGCTGTGGCGTTTGTGGTTGCCAAAAGGGTTGACTGAGGAGGCAGTGAGATTATCACATGACGCATATTCTCCTCAAGCGAACGCGTCCAAACGCGTTAATAGAGAAATTGTTTCGAAGATTAGATATTTCCTGAAAGATAAACCAGATCATACCGATTGGGATAAGCATATACCCGAGATTTTATCAGTTTTGAGAAGTGATTTTCATACGGCAATTCAGTGCTCTCCTTATTTTGCATTATATGGCTAAAATATGGTCCAACATGCCTCAGCGTACAATATATTAGAGAAACTCGGCAGCCTTCGGGAAGACCAGGTTACGATAGTGAGCAGAACTGACAAGTTGACTAATACTCGTGAGCAGATCCGTAGGAATTTAGATCAGGCAAAGGATAGGGGAGTAAACACCTATAACAAGCGCTCTAGGCAAGTCAACTAGAAGGAAGGTCAGGAACCGGAAAAACTTTGCCTTAAGTAACTTCAAACAGGGTATTAACGCCAAATTCCTGCCGAAATACCTTAAGTGTCGAGTGCTCCGAAAAATAGGCAATGCACTGTATGATCTCGAGGACCTAAACGGGAAATTGATAGGTAGCTTCCATTCTTCGGATATTCGTCCGCAATAAACCAACAAGAACGTTTTGCTAAATTTATCGACTGATTTTTTTTACTTAAAAATTTTATTTTTTTTACCTATCTGGGCCTTTTGGCGGTCGGGGACATCTCGCCCCGTATTCTCCCCGAGTAATGCTATCATAGGATGTTCACACGCGTACTCACCGAGAACCGTGAACAGCCTGGCAGTCCACGCTTGGGTCGGACTAGCCTTACGGAGTTTGGACGAGTTCTTATCAAAATGTCTACACCCATATTTTTTTTGCCTTTGTGTGGGGGCAATAACCACTAGAAAATACCATACGGAGTTTTGACGAATTCTCCACAACAAATGTCTAATTGCCGCAAAGCCTTTTAAACTAAGAAACAAAATTACTTCACTATTTGACATAACGGGATCTCTTTTTTTATGGACCTTGTTGCCCAGCTAGCTTCGCGGTAGAACTTTGAAACTCTTATCTTAGGGGTGAGTCGTGCCCCACGTTGCTTGGCATCGGAGGTTCCTGGAAGTGGCTTCCCACAGCTGAACCGGTTTCCTGTTCGCTTCATCGTCAGGTCTTCAAAGCGAAGCAGGTTTGTTATGGTCCACTTGGGAGATTCAACCTTGGAACGTACCAGTTGGCTAGTGATAGGGAAAAGGTAGGATTCACCCTCACTCATGTCTGCCTGGGGTGGTTAAAACAAAATTTTGTTGGTTTCGTGCCGGTGGAATCACCAAAAAAATTCCCATGACATTGACGAATTTTCAATAACACCTGGCTCAATGGTGTAGGTGGCTCATCTCATCAGCTGATTTTATTCATTTCATTGTACTGACCTAGAGATTGTCAAAAGGAGATGGAGATCGTTAAATGCAACAGATGCATTAACAATTATGCACTGCCGGGGTGGTAAAGTTTTACCTAATCTAGCGCACAACGTTCCCACAGGACACAAAAGTTGCAAAGTTTTACGCTTTCTCTACGTTCCATTCACCTAACATCAACACAAAGGGTTGACAACCTTAAAGCTGGAGTCATTGGTGCCGTATGTCGTATCGCTGTATCCGTATCCCTAACGTAATCAGCTGTTTATCGTTACGACGGTAAACCGAAACCCAATTGGTTGGCTACGATACGGTTACAACTTTAGCGGCACCAATAATCGATTGCATTGATTCTCATAAGGTTGGTCGAATCAGCTGTTAAAAGGTTACCGATACTGTTACCGATAAAGCACCAATGTCTCCAGCTTAACCCGACATGTATAATGCAGTAGGGATGAGTTAACCATAACAACGAACCAATCGATAATCGCCGGCACAGTTAGATAATTGCGTTCTTCCATCGCTGAATGGAAGAGAAAAAAATTGTCCACAAGACCATGGCGTGTGTGGCCATTTTGGAGGGACAGAAAGAAAAAAAAATTGCCACGCTGACGAACGGAGTCAGACAAAAAGTCGGAGAAATCATCGCAACTGTGCAGTTTCCCATAAAATAACTTTTGCTAAATAAACTGTGGACATTTAGTGAAAAATTTGCATTGCTTTTATCGTGTGCCATTGAGTGCATTAATATTGCATTTCGTGTGACAGAATAAGCCAAGAAAGTGGCGAAAAAGTTTAGCTTTCAAAAAAAAAAAATAAAAACTCAACTTATTTAACTAAGCAATAATCTACAGTTCTTTGCTTTTGCCAATTTTTGCCTTATCAAAACGATTTATATACTTTTTTTTAAATCCGCCAAAATCAAATTTTCAAACGCTATTCAAAAAGGAAAGAAAAAAGGAGAAGACTTTTTGTGCTCCTGGTAGGCAGAAAAATTTGAAGGTACATTCCAATTTGAAGGTGTAAGTGCAGTTTTGTAAAAATCCTAAGCAAATCTAAAATTTTGAGCAAAACAAAAGTAAAATTTGTGGTCGGATAAAACTTGAGTGCCAATTATTGGAGTTCTAGATTCGTTTAGATCTCAAGAGCAATCTGCAAGGCTACCACTTGCATTTAATGCATTTCATTTTAAGCGTCCAACATCAAAACATGCAATCAAAGCGCTAATACTGCCAGACGCAACCACAGACATTTCGACGCACCAACCACGAGCGCAACCGCCACCAACTGCGCCAACCACCATCGCCAGTGGCCGCAACGACCACTTCGACCGCGCAACCACAACCGTAAAACCCCATCGGCAGCGCCAACCAAACGCACAATAACCACCAGACTTACCACTACCAGCACTAGTAACAACAACCAGCAGGGCCGCCGCATATAGGCCTGCTGCAACACCAGCTTTAGTAACAACAACCAGCAGGGCCACCGCATATAGGCCTGCTGCAACCACCCAGCTGTGACAACTTACCGTCAATGACAGCATAGTACCAATTTACCAGCGACAAGCGGTGAGTTCGTTCCGTATTCGGAAACCACATTTTTTTCTACCTTTAAACTTAATCAATTTATGAAATAACACACTTAAATATGCACTTACAATTGTGCATATACATGAGTTGTAAAGGGTGCGATGTCCTAGGAGAGGAGTAGGTGATCCCACTCTCGCTTTGTTTGTGAGTATTCCATAGAGTACATACGTGAGAGCACTTTCCAAAGTTCTTTCACTGTAGTACTCCATGGAGCACCCACAGAGGATCATATGCCAAAGTACTAAAGAGGAATTGTGTCGGAAAGAATTATCGAAGTGAATTTAAATTAAAATGAAAGTAAATGAAGAGGGGCAATACAACTTTTATATTTTATACTACGAATATTCTTATGTTATTTAGCATTTGCGTGAATAAAGCCCGAGCCATTCGTGCCGTATGTCGTATCGCTGTATCCGTATCCCTAACATAATCAGCTGTTTCTCGTTATGACGGTAAACCAAAACCCAATTGGTTGGCTACGATACGGTTACGACCTTAGCGGCACCAATAATTGATTGCATTGATTCTCATAAGGTTGGTCGAATCAGCTGTTAAAAAGTTACCGATAAAGCACCAATGTTTCCAGCTTAAAGAAACTTCTCTATACTATAGTATTGTGGGAACATTAATTCCACATACTAATAAAATCGTTACTTTTATTGTAATTACTAAGTTATATAAGAATATATGTTCTCAATTATTTATGCGCTCAAAAATTGTAAGTTTTGTCGCTTTTACTTCCCAGAATCGTCTCCATTCGGCTGGGGAAGAAATCCAAGATTTTAGTTGCAACGGCAGGGAAAATAAAAAGAAATGTCAATGTGGAAAGGAATTGAAAAGTCCCATGTAGAATTCGTGCTGCCAGATGTGACAGCTGCATGGCAATTCCCCACAATACTCCCCCTAAATGAGGGTTTATCGAAAACCTCGAATTTAGATAATTTAGGTCGGCAGGCTCGTTGAAGTATACGGAGCTTGTGCTGAGCCCGGTCTGCTGAGCGTTCTCCTTTGTGGTTTGCTTGCGAACACGTCGTCGCTGGCCAAGTGAGCTGGTTTCAGACGTTCCACGTTTACGTTCACCGCTTTCCCGTTAACTTCGATGGTGTATACATGTTCGTCGATTCTGGTGATGATTCTGTGTGGTCCTGAGTAGGGATGTGCTAGTGGCCGTTTGGCCGCATCGATTCGAAGAAACACATGAGTACAAGTCGCTAAGTCTTTGTAGCAGAAGGTTTTCTTGCGGCAATGATGTGTGGTTGGAGCTGGTCTGATTTTTTGTATGTGTGTGCGGAATTCTTCCAAAAAATAGAGTGGATCTGCTGGTGAGCTTACGTGCATGAAAAATTCGCCAGAGATTCGCAACGTCGTTCCGTAGAGGTATTCTGCGGGCGATGCTTTTAAGTCTTCTTTGTAGCAAGTTCTCAGTCCAAGTAAAACTGACGGTAGCACCTGTCTCCATTGGGGAATTTGATGGCACATGATTGCTGCTTTTAAAGTGCGATGCCACCTTTCTACAAGTCCATTTGCTGCTGGGTGGTATGCCGTCGTTCCAATGCGTTTACCACCAACTAAACGTGAGAGTGATGTGAATAGAGCGCTTTCAAACTGGGTTCCTTGGTCGGTTGTCAGTAACTTAGGGCAACCGAAGCGCGCGATCCAGTGAGAGTAAAAAGTATTGGCGACTGTGCTTGCTGTTATGTCTTTGATCGGTACTGCCTCCGGCCATTTTGTAAATCTATCTATCATAGTCATGCAGTATTTGAAGCCTTGAGATTCCGGCAGGGGTCCAACCAGATCCAAGTGAATATGGTCGAATCTTCCATCTGGGAGCGGGAATGCAACGGGGGCTGCGTGAATGTGTCGTCCAGTTTTTGATCGTTGACATGGAATACAATCCGGTGCCCATCGGGTTATGTCCTTATTCATTGATGTCCATACATATCTTTGCGCTATCATTTTGACGGTGGCTCGACCGCTAGGGTGGGCGAGGTTGTGTATACTATCGAATACTCGGCGACGTAATGCTAGTGGTATGAACGGTCGCAGGTTGTTGGTAGAAACGTCGCACGTAATTTGCTTGCCGTTAGGTCCATAGTTGAGCGCCTGAAGCTTAAGGGAAGTATCGTTGTTCGATATCAAGTTTCGGAGGTCTTCATCAGTCGCTTGGGCGTTTGACAGCTCGTCGTGGCCGATGCACATTGGCAGATGCATGGTGTAAATGCGAGAGAATGAATCGGCTACATCATTGTCTGATCCAGTAATGTACTGAATATCCGTGGTGAACTGGCTGATAAATCCTAGCTGTCTGATTTGTCGGGGCGATGATTTGTCTGATTGTTGTCGGAAAGCAAAAACCAACGGCTTGTGATCTGTGCGGATTGTGAATTCCCGACCCTCGACCCAGTGTCGAAAGTTTTTTATGGCTTAATACACTCCAGTTAATTCTCTGTCGTAGGTGCTGTAGTTTTTTTGTGCTGGTGATAGTTTTTTGGAGAAGAATCCCAGTGGTTGCCATATGTTGTTTTGGCACTGCTCTAATACGGCTCCTAAAGCCGTACTTGATGCATCGCATGTGATACGAAGCCCAGCACCTGGTACAGGATGTGCGAAAAGCGTTGCGGAAGCAAGTTGTTCTTTGATAGTTTCAAACGCGCGTTTGCCTCATCTGTCCATGGAACAGGTCTTTTATCATTTTTTTTCGAGTCTTTCAGAAAATCGTTAAGCGGTGCTTGTGTTGTAGCAGCGTGTTTGAGATGTCGTCTGTAGAAATTTACAGCCCCGATGAAACGCCTGAGTTCAACAATAGTCTGGGGCTCGGGGAAATCTCGCAGGGCCTGAACTCGGTCAGGCAGAGGTGCCGATCCTTGCGCTGTTATAACCCAAAAAGTCCACTGTTGTAACGCCTAAGCTACACTTGTCTGCGTTGATACACAACCCATATTCGCTAAGTCGTTGAAAAACCAAATTCAGATGTTGTTTGTGTTGCTCTTTGTTGCTTGAGGCTATGAGAAGGTCGTCGATGCATGCGTAGACGAAATCAAGGCCGGAGAGAACTTCGTTGATGAAACGTTGAAACGATTGTGCTGCATTGCGGAGTCCGAACGGCATGCTGATAAACTCATAAAGACCGAACGGGGTTATGAAAGCTGTTTTAGGGATGTCTTCCTCGGCTACAGGGATGTGGTGAAAAGCACGGCGGAGGTCAATTGTTGAAAAGATGTGTTTATCAGCTAACACTGTTGTGTAGTCCTGAAGGAGTGATATAGGGTAGCGATCTGGGATGGTTTGCTCGTTGAGTCTTCGGTAGTCCCCGCATGGCCTCCAGTCTCCGTTTTTCTTCTTGGCCATGTGTAATGGACTGGCCCAAGGGCTTTTGGAGGGCCTGGCGTGTCCCAAATCGACCATTAGTTGAAACTCATCTCTCGCTATCCGTAGGCGCTCCGGGTCAAGTTGACGTACTCTTTGGACGCAGGGTTCGCCTGTAGTTGGAATATAGTGTTTCACTGAATGTTTGGCTGACGTACGATTTGAAGGATTACCCAATAATTCAGGGAACTGCTTAAGCATGAAGCTGAACTCGGTTGTTTCGCTGAGTGCGGTAACGGACGTGATGGGATCTGAGGTGTATGTGCATAAAGTGCTGAACCCGAGGTTCGGATCTGAAATGCATCCCTGTTTGAGATCCACCACGAGTCCATGTTGATGTAGTAGATCAGCGCCTATGATTGGATATGGTACGTTTGCCACGCAAAAGACCCAACTAATTTGCCGTCGAAGTCCAATATTTAACGTTACAGCTTTTTCGCCATACGTTTCTATTTTACCGCCGTTTGCGGCATGTAATAAAAATTGTGTTGGCGCTCGTTTCTCGTTGCGAGATGGTGGTATGACTGAAATGTTCGCGCCGGTATCGACGAGGTGTTTCATTCCGGTGACACGGTCGTAGACGAACAGTCGGCGAGGGTTGAGCTTGCCACCAGTAGTCGCCGAGTCTACTGGTGTGTGCTGGGGTTTTCCTGGTTCAAAGCCCAGGAGCATGGCTGTGTACACTTGTTCGCTCGCGCACCAAATCTGCGGTGGTAGAAACAGATAGAGGGAGATGCAGGAATTGCATTACTTGAACGTATTGACGCAGCCCCAGTGGGTACTTGACGAATCGGACACTCACTATTTGAAATTATAGTGCTTAGCTTGCCTGCCAAGTTATTTACTTGCTTTGCTAGTTCGTCGAGTTGTTTCTGCATTGTTGTACTAGTGGTGTCCACCGGCATTACGCACCGGGGCTCGGGATCGCGTTGATTTTCCACCAACTTGTTGGCTAGTAATGCGAGTTTGTCTATATCAAGTTCACCCGAGGCGATTAGTGCTATTTGGACACACTGCGGGAGTCGATCTAACCAGATGGTCCGAATGAATGTTGAATCGAGTCGACCGCCCCCCAATCGTTTGATTTCTGCCAACAGTTCGGACGGTCGTCGATCCCCTAATTCAACACCCGATAGAAGTTTCTTGAAGCGCCGTTCCTGGGAAATAGAAAAGTGGTTTACCAGAACCTCTTTAACTGTAGTATACTTATCGATTTCGGGAGGGTTAAATATGACGTGCTCTATGATGATGAGGGTATCTTGGTCCAATCGGGCCACGACTGCTTGGTATTTGGTTAAGTCGGATGAAATTCGGCGTAACTGGAACTGCGCCTCTATTGCAGCAAACCATAATTGTACGTGATTGGTCCAAAATGGTGGTAGCTCTAAACGTTCCACCCTGTCGACGTGTGCAGCTGCTGGCTGTGAATTTGTGAAAGAGTCAAAGAATTCCTCTAGAGGTGTGTTATTTGGCGTGCCGGAGCCTGTTTCGTTTGTTTCAGCAGAATCTGCTTGGTTTTCTGGCATTGTGGCTTAGTGCACGGCAATCGGCTTCTTTTTTATATGAAAAACGTTGTTCAATAGTTGTAGGGGTCACCAATTTATGTGGGAACATTAATTCCACATACTAATAAAATCGTTACTTTTATTGTAATAAAATCGTTACTTTTATTGTAATAAAATCGTTACTTTTATTGTAATTACTAAGTTATATAAGAACATAAGTTCTCGATTATTTATGCGCTAAAAATTGTAAGTCTTGTCGCTTTTACTTCCCAGAATCGTCTCCATTCGGCTGGGCATTGTACAGGTTTACAAGTATGATATGTATGAGAGGGAAACAATTTCTTTCCCTTTCTAACACACGGCAGTTTGACACTTCGGTCAGTGTCAAACTAGCGTCGAACCCAGTGGAACCTGCGTGGAACATGAGTTTTGACACTGAACGAAGTGTCAAAATTACCGGGGTTGCTTCGTCGAAAGCGACACAGGGAAGCAAAAAAGGGATCGGAATATCAGATATGGGTTGCTGTGATGGTAAATTTCTTTTAACGAATTTAGTAGGAAATTTTAAGTGCACCCATGTGGGTCCTTCAGAAAATTATAAAAAAGTCTTCAATTGGGGTATCTGAGAACGCGTAGTTATTTCAGTATTAAGAATACAAACACGGGAGTTAAGTTTTTCTACCCGTTCAAAAGTTCTCCGCGAAAAACAGTTCGAAACCGAGGTCGACTGCAATAACCCGTCCAAAAAAGCGGAAAGAAAAATGAATAGACACGTTTTGTCCTGTTGTCAATAGTCCGAAGAGAAAAAGTATTTGAATTATTGGAAGCGAGGCAACAACGCGTCTATTAATACCTCCCCCGACGGTTTTGGTCGTGTTTTAGCAATCGTCCCCGTAAAAAAGTATCACAATTTGTTAATTAAAATTGTCCAAAATATATGGTTATTAAAGAGAGATGTAATTAAGTGCTCGTTTGAAAGTAAATAAGTATATTTCTTTGTAATATAAGAAAAAAAAATTTTAAGCAGTTTTCGATAGCAGCTACTAAACTTTGTTTGGTCCTAAGAAGTACAACAGTGCCAAATAGCATCCACAAAAAAAACGAACAAGAACAAGCTTTTTATCAGGTGAGCGTGGCTGTGTATGTGCGCGCTGCTACATATCCTACTTGTAGACCTGTACAATGCGGCTGGGGAAGAAATCCAAGATTTTAGTTGCAACGGCAGGGAAAATAAAAAGAAATGTCAATGTGGAAAGGAATTGAAAAGTCCCATGTAGAACTCGTGCTGCCAGATGTGACAGCTGCATGCCAATTCCCCACAGTATGTATACATAAAACCAGCGGTTGCATATCAGAGTTGCCATAGTAAAATTTTATTATCAGTTATTTGTATGCAATATTTTACTTTTGGCAACACTGTTCGATCGTCATCGTGTCGTGATCACGGTCGTTAAAAAACGAGCAATGATCGGCTGATGGTGGTCCGCAAACGCATTGCAAAGGTGTATGGTTAGAGTACTCCAACATGAAGAAAATGGAACACGTATTTGCAGGGTACGTGCAAAGAATATTTTGGCGCTACGTGTCGCGTCGTAAATGTGCATGAACCTTAACAGAATATAGACAAAATTTTGCAGACAACTAATTTATTTGAAGAATTTGTACGAAAAATTAAGCAATCTAAATTTATTACTTTTGAAATGCACGTAAAGACTGGCATTTGCAGCTACAGAAAAACAGAGGTTATGTTGACATCACCTTTATTATTACACCATTATTCGACTGTCTGGCAATTCTAAAGTGTTTATTATGAATAAAATGTTTCCTCTCAATATCGTGGGGAAGTGTAAATACTAATTTAAGAAGTAATTTTCCTTAATATTTAAGAATAGGTATTTTATTTGGCAGTTGAATCAACTTGCAGTTCATATAACAAAATTTGTCGCACTCAAATGACGGAAACATGTTTGCAACGTATCAACAAAAATGCATGGCGGACGATACAAGGTGGCCGCGTCGAACAGCTGATTATAACCTTTTTATTTGATTTGATACATCAACTACCGGCGCAGTACGATTTTGACATTTGTCCAATTTACAAGTACATGGAATTTTTTTTGTTTGTAGGTATGTCACCATGCTGCCACCTTGTATCGTTCCGCCATGATTGTCTGTCATATAGCATTGTAATTTTATTCGCTTGACATTTCATCCTTCACACTAATCGAGCAGTTACTTCTGTGTGAAAGCAAAAAATTTACGATTTCATTAGAAGGTGAAATGAGATCATTAAGTTTCTGTGTGAAAACAGTATAAAATTAAAATGCTGTTGAACAGGAGCAACACTTTTGTGACTACATAAACCCTGTTTCAATATTTTACGTCTCTGCACAGAACCCTAATTGACCGTTTTCAACCGAAACAACAATGGCAAACCAGATTTTCCCGTTATGCTCACTTAAGCGAGTGCCTGTCAGAAAGAAGTCAAGACACTTGTACTTGTACACTATGTACTCTAACAATACACCTTTGCAATGCGTTTGCGGACCACCATCAGCCGATCATTGCTCGTTTTTTAACGACCGTGATCACGACACGATGACGATCGATCAGAGTTGCCAAAAGTAAAATATTGCATACAAATAACTGATAATAAAATTTTACTATGGCAACTCTGATAAAATGCAACCGCGCACTGGTTTTATGTATACATACTATAGTATAGAGAAGTTTCTTTAAGCTGGAGACATTGGTGCTTTATCGGTAACCTTTTAACAGCTAATTCGACCAACCTTATGAGAATCAATGCAATCGAATATTGGTGCCGCTAAGGTCGTAACCGTATCGTAGCCAACCAATTGGGTTTTGGTTTACCGTCGTAACGAGAAACAGCTGATTACGTTAGGGATACGGATACAGCGATACGACATACTGCACCAATGACTCCGGCTTTATTCACGCAAATGCTAAATAACATAAGAATATTCGTAGTATAAAATATAAAAGTTGTATTGCCCCTCTTCATTTACCTTCATTTTAAATTAAATTCACTTCGATAATTCTTTCCGACACAATTCCTCTTTAGTACTTTGGCATATGATCCTCTGTGGGTGCTCCATGGAGTACTACAGTGAAAGTACTTTGGCGTATGTACTCTATGGAATACTCACAAACAAAGCGAGAGTGGGATCACCTACTCCTCTCCTAGGACATCGCAATGTTAATTGGAGCACATTTTTTGTATGAATACAGATTAGATTTGGAGCAGTCCTATACTCCCAAAGGAGTATTCCTTACATTATTTATAGAGTACTCGCGTTTTTTGAAAGGCGTATTTTTATGGAACCATGCACACATAGCGACAGTCGTACGACACGACACGACCAATTTATCATAACACAACACAAAAAAATACGACACAAAAAATGTATCATAACAATAATAATGATAAAATAATTATTGTTAGGCCTTGAGCTCGATTCGAACCCGCGATCTTACAAATCAGTGGGCCAATATAACAACAAAAGTTGTTAATACATCCCAGAGCACGGGGAAAAAGTGTCAATAAAATATGATACTATGGTAGCATTGCCATCAAACAAGTCCAATTTTCACATTCATTCTGCAACAGATGTCCCAGTATTGTGAATTACAATTGTCAAGAACCATAATATAAGTAGGATTAATGAAGACAAACAAAAAACCGCCGTGATGGCTGAATGGTGTTATGGTTTCGCATCTACTATGGGGCAGTAAGGAAGGCAGTCGGCATGATCTGGGGGTGCTCAGTGGCTAGTCATGTCGGCTGGGCGGGGTCCTTGCCAACCTTACTGTTCCTGCGCCATAAACAGAAAAAAGTTCCTATCATGCCTATTCAAAAACTCAGCTGTCAAATTCAAAAAACTGACAGAAGCGCAGAGCCGACTCAAAACGCTTATAATTCAAAATAAAACAACATCCGGTCGAACCAGATGCCACGGACAGACCGTTAAACATTCAAAAATTTAAATTCAAAAAAAAACTTCAAAAAAACTAACCGCAACAAAAATTACCGTACCGGACATAACCGGTTACTAACTCTGAAATCAAAACCAAAAAAAAAACTGCTGAAAATTAAAATAAAAAAGCTGAAAAGGAATAAATACAAAAGGCCGAATATATAGAGGGGCGCCGCGGGTGTTGTTGCGATGCCCAGTGCTTGGCCCACCCTCAAAATCATAGCCACCGACGCACCTATTTTTCGGTGGCCCCTTACCTGAATACCCTATGTGCCTTCTAAATGATTATAGACGCCAGCATTCCCATTATTACAATATTTTATTTATAATTCATTAAAAAAAAAACACAACTGAAATATATCTATGTACATATGAATGTACTTATTTTCAATACGGGCAAATGAAAGTAGTCCGGATCAGTCTAAATAATATATTCCGTTTTAAATTTCAATTAGGGTTATGCAATGTGCAAATTTGCATGTCTAGTCTCTAAAGCTAATTAAGCACCTATAGTTAATACATTTTTCATACCTACGCATGTGATATCAAATATTTAATTGTTATTCATCTTAAATTCAATACTTCGAAATTTACAAATTTGGTATGCCGTATATATTAGCGCTCGATAATCATGCACCTAGCGTAAAAGGTTCAACGCTTATTGGCCGTCAGCGGCACTATTTCACACCCTTCAAAAGTGTTCTTCCTTACAATCTAATTATATTCGAACGAATACGTCCTAGGCTTCATATATGTGCATAGCATAAAAAAACACATTTCAGGCCTGCGCTCCAAACGATTGGGAAAATAGTTACAGAGACTTGTGATACCATAATAAGGCAAGGTGCACACGAGGCTACGCGTATTAGACGCTGCAAGCGAAATTCGTACGCTTTGATGCCGAACACATGTATTTGAATGCAGAGCTGCATACGAGGCGTCAGCTGCATGAAAGCGACAAAGCATGAAATTTTCGTGTAGCTAGGCGTACAGCAATGTTGGTCGCTAGGCGTAAATACGCCTAGAAAAGAGCAAGAAGAAGATGTTTGTTTACAATTTTTCGTCTGCAAACTTGTGTGCTGTGCTTCTGTTGCTATAAATATATATTGAATTTATTTCATATAAAAAAATATAAAATGGTCGACGCGACTAAATTCGTTCAATTGGTTGAGAATTATCCTTGCCTATACAAAAATAATTTAGCAGAATATTCGAAGAAAGATGTTACAGAAAGAGCGTCGGCAGCAATTGGTGTGGAAATGAATTGGTCAGGTGTGTAGATTTTGGGTTTCTTTTTATAAATAAAAACAAAGAATATGTCTAAATAGATCTAAATTTATTACACTCTTCCTTACAGTGCCTGATTGCAAAGCAAGGTGGAAGACTTGCGAAATGGCTTTGTAAGAAGTCTCAAGCCATCTCCTAGTGGATCTTCTACTAAAGCGAAGAGGCCTTACTATTTGCACGACATTATGCAATTCGTTCTTCCATATGTAAAACCAGAGGCCCTAAATGAGTTTTGAAATGTACATTTTTCTTTCATACAAATTATATGAAGAAAAAGTGTACATTTTAAAACTCACAGTTACTGAATAGGGCCCCAGTGCATCATTCTGAAAATACCAGCAACATTATAATATCAGAAATGGAAGAACAATATTTGGATGAAATTGAAAATGGATCAATTGCTGACGACAACTATAGCGATTGTGCCCCCACGAAGACAGGGTCTTTGATCTGCAACAACCTAGAATCACATCCAGCCAAAGAAAGCAATTTTGCATTTAGTGCCAAGAAAAGAAAGAAAACAGCCCGAGATGAAGTCGATGTGGCGATGCTAAATTACCTTAAAAGAAGTCTGCACCCCAACTCCTTCGCCCGATGACACTCCAACCTATACTCCAGTACTATTTGAAACAATTGACTGTGAAAATGAAAGAGCCTTTTACACAAACGAGTAAACTTGCGTTTTTGTATATTATTTGTTATATAATTATACTATTATTTAGTTATAAACAGATGTTAGAATGGGTATGTTTTCAGTGGGCTGATCTCATAAGTATCTTACTACATAGAAGTAGTCATGAATTAGACGATACAATAGTGAACGAAAAAGTACCAGTGTTACAAGTGGATGCTAGTTTGAATACATGTACACCAAGGGAAGTAAGTATTGGCACAAGGCCTTTTTGCGGTTTTCACCTAGTTTTGCTTTAGAAAAATAATTATATAAATATATATATAAATAAGATGGACTAAAAAATCACATGCTTAAAATGTTTCCCAAAATTTAGAACATTTTTTGAAATCGGTTTGCATAGTTTTCGTTCTGCAATTCATTTAAGTTTTATTTAAAAATAGTGAAAACAAAAAAGGAAGTAGCTGAAACAACTTGCAATTAATTTTTGCTGCTATAATTTTATTCGCATGTGTACACATAGTTCAAACTAGCCTCGTTCACAGAACAGATCGAGTACTATTCGTAATATTATTTGATATGAATTATTATTCACTTTTTTTCAACTATTTGAATTAAATTTATTGCAATAAATGTTGTTAAATGGAAAGTAAAACATTCTAACAGTTTTTATAAACAATAATTCCACTGCCAGGGCAAAGAAACATTTGGTAATAAAAAATAATTGCTTAAATAGTGTCGTAAGTTTTGTGGGGCAGAATTTTCCATTATGTTTACATTATCGAACTCTGGCAGAGTACTTGGGTTCCGTTGAACTGGTTGCTGGTTTTCGATATCGGGAAGGAAGGTCGTGTATGATATGCCATCTTTTTTCCTTATAAAATTATGTAGGATACATGCACTTTGTATAATTGAAATTATTGTTTCGTACTTTTGGCATCGTATAGGTGTTGGGAAAACTCCAAATTTTTTTGCCATCATCCCGAAACTGCACTCTATGTTCTTCCTACCGCGACTTAGTCTATAATTAAATATGCGCATCTTGTTGACAATGTTTCTTTCCGGATAAGGCCGCATAACATTTTTCCTTAAAGGAAAGGCGTTATCTGCTACGAAATAATATGGAAACTTATTTCCACTGTCGTCATGCGGTAGTTCCTTTGGGGATGGTAAATTATTGTAACTTTCTAACCAACGTCCAAACGTCGAAATTTTAAAAACTCCCCCGTCGCTATTTCGTCCTGCAAATCCGCATTCTATTGATGTAAATATCCCGTCGGCATCGTAACAGGCAAGTAATATTACTGAATGGTAGTTTTTGTAATTGAAATTAGCTGAGCCCGAATTTGGATATTTTTGAATTCGCACATGCTTTCCGTCGATAGCTCCTAAGCAATTTGGCAGCTGCCATAGATCAGAGAACCGTCCCGCAATATTCTTCCAACGCTCCTCACTTGGCAACGTCATATAACAATCTTTTAATGAATTCCAAATAGCTTTTGTTGTTTCTTCAATAATTACTCCGATTGTACATTCTCCTCTTTGAAAATATAAAGCAAGCGCATTGAACGTGCATCCTGTAGCCAGATACCTAAACAAAAAGTTATAAAGAATTTAGACCACGCACATACACAACAACATGTTCGCCACCAACTCAGTAGTGGCCTCAATTCAAAGATACTCATATCTAATGAACAGCTCCGACTCAGAAAATATTCCTGTAACAAATCGAATTTATCATCAGAACAGGGTAGCTGTTGTTGTAGCAACACCTAATACTAGGATTTTCAACAGAGTTGGACGACAAAGAAATTACTGCTAGAATTGTTGGTTCTACATTACAATAGACTCGGTGGTGTATGTCATGCGGATTACAAGACGCATGCCGGGCTGATTCTGGATAAGTAAGAATTTACTCTGTAACAATATCGAAGCTGAGCAAGTGACAAGAAACTCAGTGGGAAGTGTTTAATTACCCCAGGTCCCGGAAGGTTTTGGAGGGACTAAGCACTATTGAAAGTACTTTAACCAGATTATGAAAGGCGAGATGGTATCGGGCCCTGGAAATGTGCGTACTTATCTGCAACGTATGGAAATGCGGTTTAAGCCAACTGTGTTTACAAACCTTTGCGGGCCAGCGCGTATTTATCTGGATAAAACGGTTTTCGGTCGGGAAATCCCGGCTTAGAAAATTTCAGAAGCAGCTTGTTTAGCATATCATTTCGATCTTCAACAAGGAGTTCGTGTTATTTAGATGTCATAACCAAGCATTCCATAGCAGTTATGAGTGTAGAATTATGGTAGGCCTGCAACTGTATCCAGTGGAGGTTATGTAGATCGGAAGACCATACTGGTGGCTCACAAAAAAGATCGGTCGGCCAATTGCGTTCTTTGTATTTTCACCCAGGTGCTGCAAGTGATTTTGTGTCGCATCTCTACGCAGCAGTTAAATGGCCTATACGATTATGTGCAATTTAGTGATAACGGCGGCTCATAGCTTTCACCACAATCAAATCCAATCGCTCGCTCAATAGTTGAATACAGCAATTGTGTAGGTCAGGGAAACAGACTCTTAGTCTAGGACAAACAGGACGGCAAATAAGAACGAGGTTCAGAGAACATATTAGAGATTACAACAAAAAAATACGGAATCCAAACATTATACCCGAGTCTAACTTCGCGAATCACATGGTCGAGAATGAATGTTCCCCAGCAAACATCAATAAAACAGTTAGGGTTCTTCACATACAAGAAAAGGGCCGACATCTCAACGTACTCGAAAACATGGAAATCTACAATCAGAAAACATTCGACGGTAGAATAATAAACGAACAGATAAACACCATTTCTGACACAATATTCGAGCCTTTAAAACTTGTTTACAGGAAACAACTTAATCACACAGGTACAACAGACAAACGCACAACAACAAATAAACACAAAACAATTAACACACCAAAACAAAAAACCGACAAAGAAGGTCAAACGACTAAAATCACAGATTTCTACCTACCCCAGTCAGCCACACAAATCGATTAGTAAACCACCCTCGGTTCTGAACGAACACACAGCACATACACATAACTAAATATACACAAGCATCAATTTGACAATACCTGCTCATATACCTACGAACTATAAATACAGGACAAATGACAACAACAGATCAGAACGAAAATCGACACTGATGATGGCACAACGCCGAAACCGGTTTGTCTCAAAACCAAATTTGACAAGGGATGACGGAAAATTGTTCCAATATACATCATTTATCCACCCTGTCGGAAAATCAACCAAACAAGATAAGTCAGTTATTGCTTGTCAGGCTTTTAACTTGAACGCGAACGGACTACTAACAATTTACAAGCGACGCCTACTGAAAATATATAAAGCAAAGGCGAGCATTTGGTTCAACAAACAATGCCTGGAATTGAATGTTACTCCGAAATTCGCAAAAATAACAATAAAGGCAAATACCAAATCTAGCAGGAAAACAGTTAGAAAAGCGGAAAAGGATTTTTTAAAATATGAGTTGGAAAGCTTATACTCGAAGAAGGGTGAGATAAATGCCGAGTTATTATCTATCCATTTAAGATTGGCAGAACAAGTACCTACGACTGTATTAATGGAATGCTTCGACCGCATTAAGACAGAGGTCGATCAGGAACTACAACAAAAATACAGGTCGCTGAACCGAAAATTGGACAAGCTGGCAGGACGACGAGAGGGTAACCAAAACCAAAACACTCACCAGTTTCATGACAAGTTCGTTAACCTCACAACAGTGGCCATTACCAAGGAAGAGGCACAACTTCTCGAAAAGGGCCTGAAGCACAATATCATGGACCAGAATACAGTAAGAAAAACGGAGCAAGCGATTGTAGATGCGGAGATCGCAATATCATTGATACCACAGGAAGAACAGGAGCACGCAAGACACATGTGCAGAGAAATCATAAGAAAGGAGGTGAAAGCACAGGAAGGACAAAAACCGAATACAGAGGAGAAACCAATAAAGAATCTACGGCATAAACTAAGGAAAAACAATATTGTCACAACGAAAGCGGACAAAGGAAACACCACTGTGCTAATCGAAAAAGAGAAATATATATCCAAAACCGAGGATCTCATAGAGGAAATGAAATGTCGTAGAATGAGAGAGGATCCCACAGATGAATACCAAAAACAAATCAAAGTTGCTATAAAAAATGCAACAAATATAGTAGATTCTAACATCGCACATAGATTGGTCCAAATGAACCCTTCGGCTCCTCCACTGGTTGCGCTACCAAAAATCCACAAGCCGGACACGCCAATGAGGCCCATCATTAATTTTAAAACGGCACCATGTTACAAACTGTCCAAATATTTAAAAACGATATTGATAGACACTCTGGAGCTAAGGAACGAATATGCAATAGCTAACACAACAGAACTAATAGAGAGACTCGAGACCGTAGAGCTAACAAGAAACAGCAAATTGGTATCTTTTGACATAAAAGATCTATACCCATCTATACCACTATCGGAGACTTTGGACATAGTTAGCTCAACAATAGTTCATAACACAAAAAACAAAGTAAAAAGTATGCAAATCACAAATACGCTAAGAACCACTTTACGTCAAAATTATTTTAAATTCAACAATAAAATATATAGACAAACAAACGGTCTTGGAATGGGAAGCCCCACATCAGCAATTCTTATGGAAGTGTTCATGCAAAATCTGGAAGAAAAGTACATACAGGAGCTGAAGTCCAAATTAGGCGTGTCATTTTATGCTAGATACGTGGATGACATAATATGCGTTTTAACTACTAATAACGAAGAGCTCGTACTGGAGTACCTCAACAAACAGCACGGCAATATAAAATTTACAATGGAAACCGAAAAAGATGGAGGAATCAACTATCTAGACCTCACGATAAATATTGATAAAGAAGCCAAAAGATTTAACTATGACATATATAGAAAGTCAACGGCCACCGACACAATAATACACAATACCTCAAATCACCCTCAACATCATAAAAATGCAGCATTAAGGCACTTGGTACATAGACTTGAAAGAACACCTCTTACACAAGAGGCATATAAGAGAGAACTTGAGGTCATATATAATATCGCTGCAAACAACGGATATAAAAAAGCACTAGTAGATAAGCTCAGAAGGACAAATGGAGAACCAAAAAGAAATAATGAAAAAGAAAATAATAGCTGGACCGCTATGACATATACTGGAAAAGCAACATATAAATTGGCAAATTTCTTTAAAAAATACAACATTAACACAGCATTCAAAACATCGAACAATCTAGGGCGAAAACTAAGAACTAACATTAACTCAGAGGATCCGTTTAGCAGCCACGGCGTATACAAGCTTACCTGCGGATGCCAGCATAGTTACATAGGACAAACAGGACGGCAAATAAGAACGAGGTTCAGAGAACATATTAGAGATTACAACAAAAAAATACGGAATCCAAACATTATACCCGAGTCTAACTTCGCGAATCACATGGTCGAGAATGAATGTTCCCCAGCAAACATCAATAAAACAGTTAGGGTTCTTCACATACAAGAAAAGGGCCGACGTCTCAACGTACTCGAAAACATGGAAATCTACAAACAGAAAACATTCGACGGTAGAATAATAAACGAACAGATAAACACCATTTCTGACACAATATTCGAGCCTTTAAAACTTGTTTACAGGAAACAACTTAATCACACAGGTACAACAGACAAACGCACAACAACAAATAAACACAAAACAATTAACACACCAAAACAAAAAACCGACAAAGAAGGTCAAACGACTAAAATCACAGATTTCTACCTACCCCAGTCAGCCACACAAATCGATTAGTAAACCACCCTCGGTTCTGAACGAACACACAGCACATACACATAACTAAATATACACAAGCATCAATTTGACAATACCTGCTCATATACCTACGAACTATAAATACAGGACAAATGACAACAACAGATCAGAACGAAAATCGACACTGATGATGGCACAACGCCGAAACCGGTTTGTCTCAAAACCAAATTTGATAAGGGATGACGGAAAATCGTTCCAATATACATCATTTATCCACCCTGTCGGAAAATCAACCAAACAAGATAAGTCAGACTCTTAGTCCCTACCTCCCTTTGCACCGTTTGCCAGCACAGAATATATACGTTTGCGACATCCGCCCAATGCAACTCCTGCCATGGACGGTGCCACTTTCCTAGATGTTCTGGTCTCCGCGACGATCTGCACTGCAGACGTGTTCTGGGTATAATGTCCACAGAAAAGATCGTGAGAGCAGAAATGGAGGCGGCCTCGAGTTTATCATACACCACTCTGTGCAATATCATATATTTGATTCCGGCATCGACCGCAGGGACAGTGTCTTAGAACGTCAAGGCTTATCTGTCCGGTCAGGCGATGCAAACCTAGAAATCATCAACATCTATATCCCTCCTGCCACCTGTTGCCCCAGTGGATACTGCCCTAATATCAGCGACTTACTCACTGGCAAAAATCGCATTATCTTAGGCGATTTCAATGCCCATCACGATCTATAGTGTTCAAACTTGCGGGCGGACAGTAGGGGTGAGATGTTGGTGGATCAAATAGAAGAAACGACGTTCTGCACAATAAACGGAGACGCCCCCACACGTATGGTAGGAAGCTGTCTCAGTTCGTCGGACATATCAATCGTGAGCGCAGGACTAGTAAACTGCGCCAACTGGCAGCCGATGGTAACATTGGCATCCGACCACCTGCCTATACTTATTTCGCTCGAGCATTCAGCTGACTTCATCGTCACAGAAAAACGCACTTTCATTAACTTTAAAAAAGGAAAGTGGGACGAATACAAATCCTTTACAGACAACCGCTTTGCTGCCCTTCCTATTCCGACTGATGCCCGCCTCGGCTCGCTTAACTCCCGCCGGTAGAATTCCGGAAATTCGGCCCCACTTCCCGGCGGAGGCCGCAAGTTTAGCGAGAGAACGTGACCTTATAAGACAGCTCGATCCCGGCGACCCTCAATTAAGGGATATAAAACAACGCATCAGATTGCTTGTGGATGAACATAAGCGGGCGAAATGGGAGCAGCATTTAAGCGGTTGTAACCTCTCTGCCGTTGTAGGTAAACTTTGGTCCACCGTAAAGTTCCTATCGAATCCGTGTAAAGTGCTGTCGGATGCGAAAAAATGCGCGAGCGCTTTCTGCCGACAATATATAATGCATTCTACGGTCGACAAAGATAGACGGAGGGCCAACAGACACGCACATAAACATAAATTCAGCGCGCAACCAATTACCATCACCGCCAAAAAGGTTGGCGATGCCATCGGTCATGCTAAACCATCCAAAGCAGTGGGCTCAGACGGCATAGGCATGCCAATGCTTAAAAGCCTAGGGAAAGAGGGTTTTAAAGATTTAGTGCATGTCTTCAACCTGTCTCTTTCCACCTTTGTCATACCCGAAAAATGGAAAATGGCCAAGGTGGTCCCGCTACTAAAGCCTGGGAAACCAGCTAACATAGGAGAGTCATATCTCCCGATATCTCTCCTGTCGCCAGTAGCCAAGGCGCTTGAAGCCATTTTGCTCCCCTACTTCAAAGCAAATTTGCAACTAGCCAATCATCAGCATGGCTTCAGAAAACTACACAGCACATCCACCGCGTTAAATGTCATTAGTGCTCAAATAAATTGTGGATTAAATCAAAACCCTCATCTTCGGACAGTACTCATTGCGTTAGACCTGTCACAAGCTTTTGATACGGTCAACTATGGCACGTTACTGCAAGACTTGGAAGGGTCTCCTCTTCCTCTAAGTCTTAAAAGGTGGACCGCAAATTATCTGTCTGGTCGGTTAGCATCGGTGCAATTCAGGAATGCAACATCCAAACCAAGAGGAATTAAACAAGGTGTGGAACAGGGTGGTGTCCTATCCCCTATTTTGTTTAACTTGGAGAGCATGCAACCGCAATTGTACCGAAAATCCAGAGGCGTAATAAAATCCTCAAACCTCTTGCCGGCAGCACTTGGGGTAAAGATAAATAAACGCTCATTACCACTTACAAAGCAATTGGCCGGCCGCATGCATGCTACGCGTTCCCGTTATGGTGGCCAAGCCTAAAGGCTACTCACTGGAAGAATTTACAGGCCTGCCAAAATAGCACCCTCAGAACCGCTACGGGCTATCGTCTTACGTCCCCAGAACACCATCTACATAATGAGGCGAGAATACTCCCCATTAGGTAGAGAAATGAAATGATAACAAAACAGTTTCTGATGAATACCCAGAAACCTGGACATCCCAACAGACATCTGATTGATGAGGCTACACCGCCCAGGGCTTATGAGGTCACCTCCGTAAGCATTATGAGGAAATAAGGTACCTGAGGACACAGCCATATAAAGCTAAAAACCACAAACAGGTCCTCAGTGAAATCCACAAAGAGTCGGACCTCTATGCCAGGAATTGCCCGGTGAATCCAGTACTTAAAGAACAATACCAAAAACTAGCAGAAGAGGAACGACCACTGTTAACACAACAACAGGAGAAACGCACTCTGCCTAGGGAAACGCGAATCACTCTAGCTCAACTTCGATCTGGATACTGTAACAGGTTAAACTCTTACATATCCAGAATCAACGTCGACATACAAAATGTATGCCCCGCTTGCAATGTGTCCCCACATGACACCAACCATCTCTTTAATTGTAATGTAGAACCAATGCCTCTAACACCCCTTTAATTATTGTTCACCCCTGTCGAAACAGCAAGTTTCCTTGGACTCTCGTTAGAGGATATTGATGGCAATTTGTGATCGGTCGCAGCTATTAGGTGGGGCGAAACATTACTACTACAACAACAACAACAACGTTACTGAACCTTTTCCGAAAATGAGGCCCTACACAATTGAATCCCGTACATTGAATGAAACAATGTTATACACATACCTTAATGTTACCATAAGCCGTTCTTCAGGAGGGACACTTTCACGCATATTGGTGTTTTCTTTCTGTATGGAAGCACCAACGAGCATAACCAAATCCTTGAATGTAGCTTTTGACATGCGATAAAATGTCCGGAACTTTGTATCATTCTGAGACAACTCCTTTGCACATACAAACAGTCTACAATTAACATTTTTCTGAATATATGGATGTGCCCAATATTTTCTCTTTGCTTTCTTTTCCTTTCTGCGACGAAGGAAATTTTGCAATACCAATTCTTCGTCGCTGGACATGTTTATCTTGACCGATACAAACAAAAATTGTTATTGAAAACCGTTTTGAATTAAAAATTCTTTTTTTTTCTCTTATGCGCGGTGGTGAAAACTTTTGTGTTTAATTTTATACAAAATCAACTTTTGTATAATGGCAATTATACAGCATAAATAAATTTTTGTAGCGACGCTTGTAAGTAGCTACGTATGCAGATCTTGAAGCGTAGAGGAATTGTAGCTACATAAAATATCTTGTACGCGTCTATGACGCGTAGCCTCGTGTGCACCTTGCCTTACTTTGACAAATGACATTTTTAAGCACTGAACACACCAAAAACTAAAAAGCGGAACGCTGCCAACAGAGTTGCATTGTGCTTTTGACTTCATTAGGCATTCGATTAGCTACTAATGAAATAATTATAGATTCGAATTTTTTAGGGAAGATTGAGCTCAATAAGCGTCTTAATGTAGAAAACTGCCTTTATTATTCAATAAGCCGTCTGTGTGAAAACAGTATTATATCATGGCGAAAAGTGTTCAGTTCAGAGTTATTGATTTTCATTACAAGTTTAATTTATTACGGAGGGTTACTCCTTTAAGTGTAAAAAGCAGAGAAAACGTAGAGTTTTTCAAATTATTGTGAAAAACTTTTTAATTTGAATTTCTGTACCCAATTTCACTGTATTTGTGTATCACAAGAATCTGGAGGTCAATTCCTTAAATATGAAAAACTAAAAAATGTACACTTATTGAGAACTCATTTGCACACACAATTTACACTTTGAACTTGGTTGTGCTTTTATGCACAAAATTTTGAAACTAAAAACAAAGTTTTCATTTGTCAGAAAAAATAAAGGAAAAACATTAGGCCGTCAAAAACCCTATCGAAATACAAACTGGCTTGCTTGCTTTTAATAAAATACATTGTATTTTTCTTGTACTTCGTTAGTTTTTTAAATATAGTTCACACACTTACACCAGTACTGAAACTTTATTGGCTCTCTCGACAAAAAAATATAAGAGAAAATATAAGAAAGATACATAGAAAATAAAGTAGTGTCATATAGGAGTTTGATTTGTTTGCACTTGCAGCGCCATTTTATTTGCAGGAGACTTTCACAGCTACAAAAATTAAGGCGGATTTACACAGACGCTTTGGTTGTGTTGCATTCATTAATTCATTGTCGGGCTAATAAGCCAACCTAATAAAACCGCACTGCGTTTTTTAGCGCACGCAAACAACCGGCGTTTTTTGTCCTAACCCAAATAAGCATGCGTTGCGACAATTTAAAGCATGTGTGCAAACGTCAAATCTAAATGTCACGCAGAACAAAAATTGGAAATCGAGTTAGGTTTTCACGCAGCAAATTCAATTTGAGTTGCTCTCATACAAGTTGTATGTGCATGAGACATTTTTGACAGAAAATGACTTGCGTGCGTTTATATTAGGTTGGCTTGTAAAGCGCCAAATACACGACACGAACATTTCCGCGAACATTCCGCAATCTTGTTCGCAGCTTTGGCCATACACCATACGAACTTTTGGCCGAACACTAGTTCTCTTTCAGACAGCGATGAATACGGACAACAATTGTGCTGTAGCAATATTGCTCGCTGTGGCAATTAAGCGTAAAAAAAAGAGAGAATCTTTGCTTTTTACTTGCCACAATGATGGCAAAGATTTATACATTTCAATAAATTCACTCAGAAATTTTTTATTGTCCATTTTACTTTTCTGCGCACGTCTGTTCCGTTCAGAAATTACTACGATTATGAGCTATTTAGCCATACACGCACGAACAGTTCGCGCAAATGTTCGCCAAAAATTAAAATATTTTGATTTTTGGCGAACATTTGCGCGAACAGACAAACACCACCATACACGTCAGAAAAGGTCGCAGAAACATGACATAACGGGAATGTTCGCGGAAATGTTCGTGTCGTGTATTTGGCGCTTTATGGGAATCAATGCAATCGATTATTGGTGCCGCTAAGGTCGTAACCGTATCGTAGCCAACCACCCTACAAGACAGATAACCGTTACCTAATCAATTACTTAATCGTTAACAATAACTTGGTCACCAATTATCGTCTTAATGACTTTTACATTGCTGTCGGGAAAAAGGTAACGCATGCGCTCTCTCAAAATAGTGTACGTGTGACTTGCTTTCTCGCTCTTACCTATTGTGTTTTCGACATTCCTTCTCGCTCGATGTTATTTACATTTTTAAGTTACTTCATTAGGTATGTTTTCGGTATCGCTAACCAAAACATACGCAACAACAACAACACGGGTAACTGGCCTATCGGTTACCCATACCGGTTACCTTCTGTCAATTCGCTTTTTATATGAATGAAACGCGTCCCTTTTGTTTAAATAATATTTAATTATGAATAAATTATGTATACAATGGTTTTTACAAATAATTTCCTTAATTTTCTAGCAAACCTTACATATGTGCATATTTATATGTACAAACTACATATGTAAAGACATAAACTCATTCGTAGTCGTGCCCTTTCTGAAACCATTTTGAGTTTCGAAGCTCACACTGATGGTGCTCAATTTTTCCTGCGCGGGTGGTGTTGTTAGTGTCAGTTTGCATAGATATGAGTGTTGTAGATATAATACCGGAATATATGCAGCCCCATTTCGTGCTATCAAAGTCGATTTGCAGGTGATGTTGAGCCTTTGAACTTGACCCTTTCCCATAATATGCGTAGTAGGGCCTTATATGTGATACTAAAAAGACCGAGGGACAGTTGTCGCAGTTTTCTTGTAGTTTGAGCAAATGTACGTTCTTCTTACAGCCACAGCTGGAATATTGCTATGCCCACATCGTCAAATCGAATTACCTAGAATGAAAAAGAAACGAATATCAGTAAGGATAGATAATAAGTTTTTAATATAACCGGAAGTGCTTAATAAATACAAGATACTCAAGGGGATTTGAGATAACCAGAATCAGGACCTGTAAAGTAAATTCAAGTGAACCTCCACCATGCCAAGGCATCTTCCCGTAGCGGGGGTACCCGAAGATTATAACAAGGGATAATTGATAGATGTTGCGGTAATAGATAGTAAATTAGGCGTGCTACAAAAACAAAAACGAATAAATGCAGATGACTGTTTAATCCATTATGCGAAGTTCTTTGAATGGATGTGCAAATTGAAACGGGCAAAGTACTGCTAAAACTGCTTTCCCCGAGTAACCCGGGAACGAATTGATATGACTACGTCTATTCTTCTTTAGCAGCAGTGCCGAGCATCAATTCCCTTTTGGACGGCAAAGTAAACGTTTGGTTGTCTGCAAGTTTATCATATGCCAGTACAGAACATACTCGTTTGCTGGATCAGAGCAGTACATCTAATTTTCCCAGATTTTCTGGGCTCAGCGAGGGTGTCCTCCTGAATGGTGCATGTGTACCCTGCTGCCTAGCCTGGCCGCTCACTCAACAACACCAGGCACGACGGAACTTGCCTTGCGACACCCAAAGTGCACTCACGCTTCTCATGGCTACAGCGGGTTAGTGGGCTTAGAGTATACCCGTGGTAACTATGCCTGTCGTAAGAGGCGACTAAAATACCAAATTGATTCAAGGGGTTTTGCAGCGCAATCCTTTCAAGGGGTTGCCAGCGCAATATATAGCATCTCCAACCCAATTGTCAACGTCACCTACCCGTGGCGAATCCTGTTTCTTTAACAGCCGAGGCTCTGGCGACCTCATGTCCCTTATGGATCTACATTTGAAGGCGCTTAGAAAGCTGACATCGCTTACTTAACCGGTAGATTCTAAAGTAAAAACCAAAACACAAAATATAGGTTAGGTTGAAGTGGCCGGTTCATGAGGTTCTCACATAGACTGAATGAGTCCGTAGTGTTACCAGAAGTTTGTTTTAACGACCAAGCTGAAAACCCTATCAAGAACCAGGACCTATGTTATAAAAAAACTCCGTCCTCTTGACAAATACTAGAAGCTTCCTAGGACTTAAGCCACTTGCTGCTTCTAGATCTGAAAGCTTTATCACTCCTAATAGCTGGAGCCTTAGCCTGGCAAGAGCAGGGCACGATATTTCTCAGGGGGCCCGGTATTTCTCGGGGGGCCCGTGATTTAGAGGTACTAAGACATTTTTTTTTAATTCAGGAGAGTCTTTAGTTGTTCCATTTGGAAATTTTAAGCCGAATTTCAAAAGCAACGAATATTGATAATGATTTTTTACCTGGTCCCTCGAACAGTGAGGAGACAATAAAAACATCAAACAAAAATATATGTTTACATGAATCCGAAATCGTAAAGTTTTCGTGGTAACACTGATGAAGGTTCGTCTTCAAAAAGCCTTCCAACAATACTACCAACTCTGTATCAAAGTCTAGATTATTTAAACGACTTCGATATCGGTACTGTGAATAATGAGTTTTTGCGATCTGAAGAAGTTAACGAAATAATTCGTCGAGGTCATCAAAAGTGCCCTGTTATTTTTCCACGTGATTGTCATGACGAGGCATTTCCTACCTCGTTGTTAAACAGAATCTTGCCAAATGGAGAGAAAGTGGAGCGCCACTGGTTGGTGTGGAGTGCCAGTAGCAATGCTTTTTATTGCCTACCATGTCGTCTGTTAAGCACCAATACTTTAAATCGACCTAAAATTTTTTGTCCTGGCGAATATTCGAAATTCCAGGTATGGAAGAAGCTATACGCTAAACTGCCATCACATGAAAATACTGAAGATCACATTAAATGTTATATTCAATGACGATCTTTACAAAACCTAATTCGAAAGGAGGCTACAATTGATACACTTATCAATGAACAGCTAATCACTGAAACTCAAAAGTGGAAAGAAATTTTATATAGAATTTTGGACACTATTTTTTTTTCAAAAAGCGAAAGGATGGACATTTTTTGGGCATCTAAGATCTCATAAGCCATTATGATCCGATACTTAGAGATCATTTAGAGAAAGTTAGGATTTCACAATAGCAGCACAAACGTTTACAAGTTCACTACCTTTCCCCAGACATTCAGAACGAGTTTATAGAAATTTGTGCAAAGCATGTGAGGGAAACTATATTAGATCAAGGCAAGAAAGCTAAGTATTTTGATATTATCGTTGATGCTATGCTTGATGCTAGTCCAGGTGACTACGTTCATTTTGCGCTCACTCCATTTCAATTCGAAAGCAACAAATTTACAATTCCAGAACAGATTTTGGCTTTCGTGAATTGTAACCCAAAAACTGCGCAGAAAATCGCTGATCTAATTTGCCATACATGACTGAAGATTGTCGTGCACAAGGGTACGATAACGGCGGCAATATGAGAGGAGCTTACAAGGGAGCACTACGTCACTTTCTCGACAAAAACTCGAATGCTGATTACTCGCCTTGTGCAACCCGCAGGTATGATAGCGTTTTCTTTTCTGGATAAAGTGTTACGCAAGCGTTGTTGTTCTATTCTAAAAAACAGGCAACGCCTTTACCGGGTATTTCGTTCTTTTGTGAAAATTCTTGCCTGCTCGCAACGCAAAAGCGTTACACTTTTACCCTGTATAAAATGGCAGCGTGGCAGTGCAACTTTGTGAAACTCTCAATTCGCTCTTAAGTTCCACATATACTCTGTTAATATAAGTGAATTTGGTGAACTGAAATGTTCTTTGTATGCACTATAAATGTTGACCATTTTCTGTGGTAGGAGTAACTCTATTGTTGTTGTTGTTGTAGCGATAAGGTTGCTCCCCGAAGGCTTTGAGGAGTATTATCGATGTGATGGTCCTTTGCCGGATACAGATCCGGTACGCTCCGGTACCACAGCAGCATTAAGGTGCTAGCCCGACCATCTCGGGAACGATTTATGTGACCACATTAAACCTTCAGGCCATCACCTCCCTCCCCATCCCAAGTTCCATGAGGAGCTTGGGGTCGCCAGAGCCGCGTATGTTAGTGAAACAGGATTCGCCGCGGATAGGTGAGGGTTGTTGGACTCAGGAGCCAACGTCTCCATCTTGAGGAAGAATGGTGTAGAATTCCTAAAAGATAACGGCTTCGGTTACCAGCCCTTACATGCATTCGTATATACCGCGGGTAGCAACAAACACAAAATCTTAGGCTCAGTATCTCTACCGGTCACTTTCAAGAATACCACAAAGGTTATTCGTTTTTACCTTGTGCCTTCACTTCTCCAAGAAGCTTACTTCGGGGTAGATTTTTGGAGAGCATTTGCGTTAGCTACCGAAATATTCCCAAGCATAGAATGCATAGAGATTAGAAATGAAAAGGACGAAGAACTCAATCTCCATGATTTGTCACCAACCCGGAGAAGAGAATTGCAAAAGGTCATAGATACGTTCCCTTCATTCGAAAAGTTAGGCCTAGGGCAAACGAAGTTAGTGGAGCATCACATTGACACCGGTGATGCTGTTCCCATAAAAAGCAAACATTTCCCTCTCTCGCCACCGTGGCAAGCCGAAGCTTTTAGCGAAATAGACAGGTTACTCGAACTGAAAGTTATAGAAGAATCAAACTCTCCGTGGTGTAGTCCGGACCAGTAGGAAACCAGGTAAAGTTAGGCTGTGCATATATTCCAGGAAGGTCAACGCGGTGACTAAGAAGGACTCATACCCCCTGCCTCATATCAACGGCTTATTGAGCAGACTGAAAGATACGCATTTTATTAGTGGCATTGATCTGAAGAACGCGTTCTTCCAGATCAAATTGACAGAGTCCCCCAGGGAAAAAACAGTATTCGCAGTTCCGGGGAGGCCTCTGTACCACTTCAAGGTAATGCCCGCAGACTATGAGTAGGCTGATGGACAAGGCAATCCCCTCGCGTCTGCGGGAGAATGTCTTCGTCTACCTGGACGACCTGATGGTATGTAGTACATATTTTGAAGACCACCTGAAATTGCTGGCGGAAGTGGCAAGGTGCTTAACCGATGCAGGTCTGACGATAAACGTGAAGAAGAGTAAATTTTGCCAGAAAGAAATTCGTTACTTAGGGTATCTGATAGGCAGCGGTTGTTTGAAAGAGGATCCAGGGAAAATAGAAGCGATGCAAAACTTCCCGATCCCTAAATCCCCTCGGCAGGTGCGTAGGTTTGTGGGCATGGCGAATTGGTACAGGGAATTTATTACCAATTTTGCTGACTTGGCAGGTCCTTTGACCGACTGTCTCCGTAAGTCATCAGGCCTGTCCAATCTTACCTCTGAAGCTATGAGGCCTTCGAAAAACTAAAAGTAGCTTTGAGTTCCGCTCCTGTCTTGGCCCAACCAGATTTTTCCAAGGAATTCGTAATCCAATGCGACGCGTCCAAAATAGGTGTTGGCGGAGTGTTGTTCCAGGTCGATGATGAGGGCGCTGAGCATCCAATCGCGTTCGTGTCTAAACAGCTGAATAATGCTCAACGCAATTATACAGTAACCGAGCTAGAATGTCTCGCCGCCATAATCAGCGTGAAGCGTTTCCGACCCTATGTTGAGGGATTACCGTTTCGGATTATCACGGACCACTCCAGTCTCAAGTGGTTAATGACACAAAAGGACTTGAGCGGTAGGTTAGCGAGGTGGTCACTTCTGCTGCAAATATACGATTTTAAAATGGAACATCGGAAAGGCACCCTGAATGTAGTACCCGATGCGCTTTCGCGGTTTGATGCTGATGAGTTAGCTTCCGGACTTACGAGTGGTGGACGGTGTAATTTTCAAAAGAGTTAAATTTCGTAAGGGGGTGGAAGGGGAAGAAGACTCGCTGTGGCGTTTGTGGTTGCCAAAAGGGTTGACTGAGGAAGCAGTGAGATTATCACATGACGCTAACCGGAGTTACCATGGCGGGTGGCAGAAAACCTTAGAACGTGTTAGGCATAAGTACTTCTGGTCGCAGAAGGCTAAGGACGTCAGGGACTACGTACAGCGTTGTGACACTTGCAAGGCAGTAAAACCTACTAACCAACAGTCGAGACCACCTATTGGGAGTACCTTTGAATCCGAAAGGCCATTTCAGCGATTATATTGCGACTTCCTAGGGCCGTATCCGGGATCTATGCGGCGAAATCAATTTCTTTTTATAGTACTAGACCAACTTTCAAAATACGTTTGCCTAAAGCCCATGCAGAGAGCCACCACTGTTAACGTTACAAATTACTTCGCTTCCGAAATTTTTCCAGCTGTAGGGGTCCCTGAGTTTTTTCATATTGACAATGGTAAACAGTTTATCTCGAAGGAAATGAACCAATTTTTAGTAAATTACGGGGTGACGCACGTGAGGACGGGGTTATATTCTCCTCAAGCGAACGCGTTAATAGAGAAATTGTTTCGAAGATTAGATATTTTCTGAAAGATAAACCAGATCATACCGATTGCGATAAGCATATACATGAGATTTTATCAGTTTTGAGAAGTGATTTTCATACGGCAATTCAGTGCTCTCCTTATTTTGCATTATATGGCTAAAATATGGTCCAACATGCCTCAGCGTACAATATATTAGAGAAACTCGGATGCCTTCGGAAAGACCAGGTTACGAAAGTGAGCAGAACTGACAAGTTGACTAATATTCGTGAGCAGATCCGTAGGAATTTAGGTCTGGCAAAGGATAGGGGAGTCAACACCTATAACAAGCGCTCTAGGCAAGTCAACTACAAGGAAGGTCAGGAAGCGGAAAAACTTTGCCTTAAGTAACTTCAAACAGGGTATTAACGCCAAATTCCTGCCGAAATACCTTAAGTGTCGAGTGCTCCGAAAAATAGGATCTCGATCCTAAACGGGAAATGGATAGATCGCTTCCATTCTTCGGATATTCGTCCGCAATAAACCAACAAGAACGTTTTGCTAAATTTACCAACTGATTTTTTTTACTTAAAAATTTGATTTTTTTTTACCTGTGTGGACGTTTTGGCGGTCGGGGAAATCTCGCCCCGTATTCTCCCCGAGAAATGACATCATAGGATGTTCACACGCGTACTCACGGAGAACCGTGAACAGCCTTGCAGCCACGCTTGGGTCGGACTAGCCTTACGGAGTTTGGACGAGTTCTTATCAAAATGTCTACACCCATATTTTTTTTGCCTTTCTGCGGTGTCGATAACCACTAGAAAATACCATACGGAGTTTTTACGAGTTCTCCACAACAAATGTCTAATTGCCGCAAAGCCTTTTAAACTAAGAAACAAAATTACTTCACTATTTGACATAACTTGATTTCTTTTTTTATGGACCTTGTTGCCCAGCTAGCTTCGCGGTAGAACTTTGAGACTCTTATATTAGGGGTGAGTCGTGCCCCACGTTGCTTGGCATCGGAGGTTCCTGGAAGTGGCTTACCACAGGTGAACCAGTTTCCTGTTCGCTTCATCGTCAGGTCTTCAAAGCGAAGCAGGTTTGTTATGGTCCACTTGGGAGATTCAACCTTGGAACGAACCAGTTGGCTAGTGATAGGGAAAAGGTAGGATTCACCCTCACTCATGTCTGCCTGGGGTGGTTAAAACAAAATTTTGTTGATTTCGTGGTGGTGGAATCACCAAAAAAATTCCCATGACATTGACGAATTTTCAATAACACCTGGCTCAATGGTGTAGGTGGCTCATCTCATCAGCTGATTTTATTCATTTCATTGTACTGACCTAGAGATTGTCAAAAGGAGATGGAGAACGTTAAATGCAACAGATGCATTAACAATTATGCACTGCCGGGGTGGTAAAGTTTTACCCAATCTAGCGCACAACGTTCCCACAGGACACAAAAGTTGCAAAGTTTTACGCTTTCTCTACGTTCCATTCACCTAACATCAATACAAAGGGTTGACAGCCTTAACTCGACATGTATAATGCTGTAGGGATGAGTTAACCATAACAACGAACCAATCGATAATCGCCGGCACAGTTAGATAACTGCGTTCTCCCATCGCTGAATGGAAGAGAAAAAAATTTTCCACAAGACCATGGCGTGTGTGGCCATTTTGGAGGGACAGAAAGAAAAAAAATTGCCACGCTGACGAACGGAGTCAGACAAAAAGTCGGAGAAATCATCGAAACTGTGCAGTTTTCCATAAAATAACTTTTGCTAAATAAACTGTGGACATTTAGTGAAAAATAACCACCAGACTTACCACTACCAGCACTAGTAACAACAACCAGCAGGGCCGCCGCATATAGGCCTGCTGCAACACCAGCTTTAGTAACAACAACCAGCAGGGCCACCGCATATAGGCCTGCTGCAACCACCCAGCTGTGACAACTTACCGTCAATGACAGCATAGTACCAATTTACCAGCGACAAGCGGTGAGTTCGTTCTGTATTCGGAAACCACATTTTTTTTCTACCTTTAAACTTAATCAATTTATGAAATAACACACTTAAATATACCCTTACAATTGTGCATATACATGAGTTGTAAAGGTGCTTTTAAGTTTAATCAGTTTAGGTTAGATTCATGAAATAATCGAATGTAAAATACGCTTAAAAATATGCATATACATAAGTGTGAAAGGGGCTTTTAAATTTACTCAATTTATGTTAAATGCATGACCTAATACAATTTAAAAATGCGCCTATACATAAGCTGTAACCGGGCTTTTAAATTTAATAAATTTATGCTAGATTCATGACATAAAAAAAAAAAAAAATGTAAGGCGCGATAACCTCCGAAGTGATCTAAGGCCGATCTTCTCTTCCAATTTGCGTCGTGCTCCTCTTGATTTTCCCTACAAATTGGCCGGACGGGACCTACATGATTTTTTATGCCGACTCCGAACGGCATCTGCAAAGCAGATGAGTTTTCACTGAGGGCTTTTCATGGCAGAAATACACCCGGAGCGCTTGCCAAACACTGCCGAGGGGTGACCCCGCTTAGAAAAATTTTCTTCTAATTGAAAAACCTTATTTCTAAAATGTTTGATGTTGCTTTGCCCGGGGTTTGAACCCAGTGCATCCGGTGTGGTAGGCGGAGCACGCTACCATCACACCACGGTGGCCGCCTTTCATGACACTACCATTTAAAATATTGTCACGGATATTAGCATCACTAAGCTATACCATCACTAAGGCCATGCTAAGCAGTGTTTACGTCAATAATCAAATCATGTATACACATATATAAGGCAGCCGAGATATGTCACACACAGATGCATTTACTTATACGCCTATGTGTGTGCGAGAGACTGTAAACTACAAACTCACATATATCTGAGAGACGCTGAAAAGTAGAAAATTGTAAACAAGTAGAAACTATATGAGAACTATAAACACTCGAAATAGTTGGTAAGTTCTGGAAATAGAAGAGCCTAGATGTATGCAGCGTAAACTATAAAAGCGGCACAAGCGAGTAAAAAGTAATTCAGTTTGATTTGAGTTGTCAAGCAGTTGCGATTAAGACGATATCTAGCGAGCAATAGCAGTATTCACCCCTATTCTGCATTTCGATTACGTTCCCGTTCTACGCTCCGCTTTAATCGAAGTTTGGTAATCTGCATTACGACGGAATCGTAAAGAGAAGAGGAAGAGCAAATGATTTTTCGAAATCAGCTGTTGGTACGGAATGTGTGAACATTGGAACAAAATAAATTGAACAAAATTTGTAAAAAACATTGAAAAACGTTTATATTTTATTATCCACGCTATTTTGTACAAAAAAAAGCAATAGAATATATTGCCGCAGTGTTATATTTTTTTGAGTGAAGTGTTTTCATAATTGTAAGTGTGTTTTTTTCGTTATTTTGGCCAATTCCCTGCCGTGGCCACCAAGTTTTGTCAAAACGGATTCCTGCACGAAAATAGTTGACATTTTCTGAATTTTAAGGATGCTAATTTCATTGCACTGGTCTAAAATACTTTATAAAGGTTTATTTATTCTTTCCGGAAGGATTGTTTACGTTTTCGCTTCACCTTCCTCTACGCCGGCAGCTTGCTTTGGCATATAACTGGACCCAACGAACAGACACAAATTATAGCTGTCTATTATAATGGAATCAATAGCCGCGGCATTATTTATGGAGTTGGAAAGCAACGCATACGAAAATTGCCAGGCGAGAATGGAAAGGCAAATATTGCGAGATTTGTGTAATCCATTTGAGATGAGTGACGAATTGTAAGAAATTTAACTCAAAATTGGTAAAGTTTAATGACTTATTTTCTTATTTAGGTTCAAAAAAACTTTCGACTTAACAAGGATGCTTTCAAGTATGTGTTAGATACTTTTGCGGGGCAAATACGTCCAAGGACTTCGACATCGACATGTTGTTTTTGACCTGGAAACATATAAAAAGCAATCATCATAAAGCCTTCTACGTTTCTTAACAAGTTTTACTTACATTTTTGTTAAAATTCTGTTATAAATTAATAAAAAAATAAAAAGAAAATATTTTTCAGCCAACTAATTTGCAACTTAGAAAAACGGAACTATGATCGAAATGCAGAATACGCAAAATCGAACGATTCGAAGTTGGATCGAAAGAGATTGGAACACAGAATACCAAAATTGCCAAATCGAAAAAATTCCAATCCAAGTCGAAATGCAGAACTGGGCTGATTATTTTGAATAGTAGAGTTTCATTGAGCTATCAATCAGTGTGGTTATTAAGCAAGCTATTCGTTGCACAGTTTGAGTGTTATTGTGAAGTACTTTAATAAAGGCCATTTTGCATTACTACAAATTGGAGTTATTTTTTCAACAGTTTAGTGATTCGAACTTAGCAGAGGATTGCAAATAAGAGGATTTGCAAGTAAATTCGTTACAATATGCTTAAAAATATATATATACATAAGCTGTAAATAGGGCCTTTAAATTTAATCAGTTTAGGTTAGATTCATGAAATAATCTAATTTAACATATGCTTAAAATTATGCATTTACATAAGATGTAAAGGGGGCTTTTAAATTTAATTAATTTATGTTAGATTCATGAAATATGAAATAATCTAATTTAAAATATGCTTAAAAATATGCATATACCTGAGTGGTAAAAAGGGGGGAAATACTTGATATCTATATTAGAGTTGGGTCGTTTCATTCTGAACTTGTTCAATTGACCGGGTTTCTCAACTGAACAAGTGGACTAGATCTTCGATCGCGATTCTAATTGTTCTTTCGGTTCATTTGTTCCCTTTAGTTTGTTTGATCTTAGGTTATCCTTTCTCCCTTCTCGTTCGCGAGCATTGTTATTTCCTATATACCTACGCAGAAATTCTGGGCCCGAATGTCGGTGAGGCCACTTGCACCAAATATGTGTGGTATTCTTTGTGGGTGGCATTGCTGCAGCAGTGTATGTATGTACTAGTAATGGAAACCTCTTTTGTAAGAAAACTAATAACGTTTCTTAAACTCGGGAGGATCTTATTTACAATTCACGTCTCTGCTCTTTAAATTTCCTGGATCTTCCGAAATTTGTAACTTTCTTTTGAAGTTAATTAAACCCATATGCATATACTAACATAGTTACTCATAACCCATTTAAATATATATACGCAAAGCCTTGCAGCATACCCAACCCATCTATACTGGGTGGTTTTTTGTTGTTCAGCAGTTTTTTTTTTGGTTTTGACTTCAGAGCTAGTAACCGGTCATGTCCGGTACGGTAATTTTTGTTGCGGTAGTTTTTTTGAAGTTTTTTTTTGAATTTAAATTTTTGAATGTTTAACGGTCTGCCCGTGGCATCTGGTTCGACCGGATGTTGTTTTATTTTGAATTATAAGCGTTTTGAGTCGGCTCTGCGCTTCTGTCAGTTTTTTGAATTTGACAGCTGAGTTTTTGAATAGGCATGATAGGAACTTTTTTCTGTTTATGGCGCAGGAACAGTAAGGTTGGCAAGGACCCCGCCCAGCCGACATGACTAGCCACTGAGCACCCCCAGATCATGCCGACTGCCTTCCTTACTGCCCCATAGTAGATGCGAAACCATAACACCATTCAGCCATCACGGCGGTTTTTTGTTTGTCTTCATTAATCCTACTTCTATTCTGGTTCTTGACAATTGTAATTCACAATACTGCGACATCTGTTGCAGAATGAATGTGAATATTGGACTTGTTTGATGGCAATGCTGCCATAGTATCATATTTTATTGACACTTTTTCCCCGTGCTCTCGGATGTATTAACAACTTTTGTTGTTATATCGGCCCACTGATTTGTAAGATCGCGGGTTCGAATCGAGCTCAAGGCCTAACAATAATTATTTTATCATTATTATTGTTATGATACATTTTTTGTGTCGTGTTTTTTTCTGTTGTGTTATGATAAATTTGTCGTGTCGTGTCGTACGACTGTCGCTATGTGTGCATGGTTCCATAAAAATACGCCTTTCAAAAAACGCGAGTACTCTATAAATAATGTAAGGAATACTCCTTTGGGAGTATAGGACTGCTCCAAATATAATCTGTATTCATACAAAAAATGTGCTCCAATTAACATTGCGATGTCCTAGGATAGGAGTAGGTGATCCTACTCTCGCTTTGTTTGTGAGTATTCCATAGAGTACATACGTGAGAGTACTTTCCAAAGTACTTTCACTGTAGTACTCCATGGAGCACCCACAGAGGATCATATGCCAAAGTACTAAAGAGGAATTGTGTTGGAAAGAATTATCGAAGTGAATTTAATTTAAAATGAAAGTAAATGAAGAGGGGCAATACAACTTTTATATTTTATACTACGTATATTCTTATGTTATTTAGCATTTGCGTGAATAAAGCCCGAGCCATTGCTTCCGTATGTCGTATCGCTGTATCCGTATCCCTAACATAATCAGCTGTTTCTCGTTACGACGGTAAACCAAAACCCAATTGGTTGGCTACGATACGGTTACGACCTTAGCGGCACCAATAATTGATTGCATTGATTCTCATAAGGTTGGTCGAATCAGCTGTTAAAAGGTTACCGATAAAGCACCAATGTTTCCAGCTTAAAGAAACTTCTCTATACTATAGTATTGTGGGAACATTAATTCCACATACTAATAAAATCGTTACTTTTATTGTAATAAAATCGTTACTTTTATTGTAATTACTAAGTTATATAAGAATATAAGTTCTCGATTATTTATGCGCTCAAAAATTGTAAGTCTTGTCGCTTTTACTTCTCAGAATCGTCTCCATTCGGCTGGGAAGAAATCCAAGATTTTAGTTGGAACGGCAGGGAAAATAAAAAGAAATGGCAATGTGGAAAGGAATTGAAAAGTCCCATGTAGAATTCGTGCTGCCAGATGTGACAGCTGCATGCCAATTCTCCACAGTATGTATACATAAAACCAGCGGTTGCATATCAGAGTTGCCATATTAAAATTTTATTATCAGTTATTTGTATGCAATATTTTACTTTTGGCAACACTGTTCGATCGTCATCGTGTCGTGATCACGGTCGTTAAAAAACGAGCAATGATCGGCTGATGGTGGTCCGCAAACGCATTGCAAAGGTGTATGGTTAGAGTACTCCAACATGAAGAAAATGGAACACGTATTTGCAGGGTACGTGCAAATAATATTTTGGCGCTACGTGTCGCGTCGTAAATGTGCATGAACCTTAACAGAATATAGACAAAATTTTGCAGACAACTAATTTATTTGAAGAATTTGTACGAAAAATTAAGCAATCTAAATTTATTACTTTTGAAATGCACGTAAAGACTGGCATTTGCACCTACAGAAAAACAGAGGTTATGTTGACATCACCTTTATTATTACACCATTATTCGACTGTCTGGCAGTTCTAAAGTGTTTGTTATGAATAAAATATTTCCTCTCAATATAGTGGGGAAGTGTAAATACTAATTTAAGAAGTAATTTTCCTTAATATTTAAGAATAGGTATTTTATTTGGCAGTTGAATGAACTTGCAGTTCATATAACAAAATTTGTCGCACTCAATTGACGGAAACATGCATTGTTTACTATATAGTTTGGCAGCTTAATTCGAGGTTATGTTGCGAATAGAGTGGAAGGCACTCGCAGGCCGTGAAAATAGGCACTCGAATGGAGTGGAATGAAGAACAGTAGGAAGACTAGAGTTGCATTGGATCAATCATTGCATCAATATTAAAGATAAATTTAGAAAAAATAATTTATTACTTGAGTATAAGTAAACATTTTCTTTCAATTACTGCAATTAAGTGTCCTAGATGCTATATATTCTAAAATTATAACATTTTATGTCTGTTTAAAATTTTAACTTCAATTTCCCAAAGATTTCCGTAATATGGCCATTAGTGATGTTTGTGTGTGTGTGCAAATTTTGAGCGATCAGCTGTTAGTTGCGCTACTTGGTAAAGTTTACAATGGAAACATGTTTGCAACGTATCAACAAAAAACTTAAGCTGCAGTTACCCACCGACGTGTGTAACATACGTATACGTATCCCTGCAAAAATTGTTGGATTACGTGTTCCATTTTCTTCATGTTGGAGTACTCTAACAATACTCCTTTACAATGCGTTTGCGGACCACCATCTGCCGATCATTGCTCGTTTTTTAACGACCGTGATCACGACACGATGACGATCGAACAGAGTTGTCAAAAGTAAAATATTGCATACAAATAGCTGATAATAAAATTTTACTATTGGTACTCTGATAAAATGCAACCGCGCACTGGTTTTATGTATACATACTATAGTATAGAGAAATATTAGTTGCTTTATTCGCGCAAATGCTAAATAACATAAGAATATTCGTAGTATAAAATATAAAAGTTGTATTGCCCCTCTTCATTTACTTTCATTTTAAATTAAATTCACTTCGATAATTCTTTCCGACACAATTCCTTTTTAGTAATTTGGCATATGATCCTCTGTGAGTGCTCCATGGAGTACTACAGTGAAAGTACTTTGGAAAGTACTCTCACGTATGTACTCTATGGATTACTCACAAACAAAGCGAGAGTGGGATCACCTACTCCTCTCCTAGGACATCGTAATGCTAATTGGAGCACATTTTTTGTATGAATACAGATTACTTTTGGAACACTCCTATACTTCCAAAGGAGTATGCCTTACATTATTTATGGAGTACTCGCGTTTTTTGAAGGGTATGCCGTACTTACTCACATTTGAGCGAAATTTATGCACGTAGTGGCAACGAAAAAAATGTTGCCATTGACCTGTTTGAGTGCATGCTTATGGAAACATAAACTTTTCCTATTTTAATTTTTGATGTTGTAAAAGGCTGAAAATAATATTAAATAATGTATATTGGAACGATTTTCCGTCATCCCTTGTCAAATTTGGTTTTGAGACAAACCGGTTTCGGCGTTGTGCCATCATCAGTGTCGATTTTCGTTCTGATCTGTTGTTGTCATTTGACCTGTATTTATAGTTCGTAGCAGACATGCTTAACGAACGAAACAATTTCATTTCGTTACGATAATCAACGTTAATAAACGAAACGAAGTCATTTCGTTTCGTTTATTAACGTTAAGAACGCGAAATTAACGTTAATTTGACGATCTTAACGTTAATAAACGAAACGAAGTGACTTCGTGTCGTTTATTAACGTTGATTATCGTAATGAAATGATATCGTTTCGTTCGTTAAGCATGCCTGGTTCGTAGGTATATGAGCAGGTATTGTCAAATTGATGCTTGTGTATATTTAGTTATGTGTATGTGCTGTGTGTTCGTTCAGAACCGAGGGTGGTTTATTAATCGATTTGTGTGGCTGACTGGGGTAGGTAGAAATCTGTGATTTTAGTCGTTTGACCTTCTTTGTCGGTTTTTTGTTTTGGTGTGTTAATTGTTTTGTGTTTATTTGTTGTTGTGCGTTTGTCTGTTGTACCTGTGTGATTAAGTTGTTTCCTGTAAACAAGTTTTAAAGGCTCGAATATTGTGTCAGAAATGGTGTTTATCTGTTCGTTTATTATTCTACCGTCGAATGTTTTCTGTTTGTAGATTTCCATGTTTTCGAGTACGTTGAGACGTCGGCCCTTTTCTTGTATGTGAAGAACCCTAACTGTTTTATTGATGTTTGCTGGGGAACATTCATTCTCGACCATGTGATTCGCGAAGTTAGACTCGGGTATAATGTTTGGATTCCGTATTTTTTTGTTGTAATCTCTAATATGTTCTCTGAACCTCGTTCTTATTTGCCGTCCTGTTTGTCCTATGTAACTATGCTGGCATCCGCAGGTAAGCTTGTATACGCCGTGGCTGCTAAACGGATCCTCTGAGTTAATGTTAGTTCTTAGTTTTCGCCCTAGATTGTTCGATGTTTTGAATGCTGTGTTAATGTTGTATTTTTTAAAGAAATTTGCCAATTTATATGTTGCTTTTCCAGTATATGTCATAGTCGTCCAGCTATTATTTTCTTTTTCATTATTTCTTTTTGGTTCTCCATTTGTCCTTCTGAGCTTATCTACTAGTGCTTTTTTATATCCGTTGTTTGCAGCGATATTATATATGACCTCAAGTTCTCTCTTATATGCCTCTTGTGTAAGAGGTGTTCTTTCAAGTCTATGTACCAAGTGCCTTAATGCTGCATTTTTATGATGTTGAGGGTGATTTGAGGTATTGTGTATTATTGTGTCGGTGGCCGTTGACTTTCTATATATGTCATAGTTAAATCTTTTGGCTTCTTTATCAATATTTATCGTGAGGTCTAGATAGTTGATTCCTCCGTCTTTTTCGGTTTCCATTGTAAATTTTATATTGCCGTGCTGTTTGTTGAGGTACTCCAGTACGAGCTCTTCGTTATTAGTAGTTAAAACGCATATTATGTCATCCACGTATCTAGCATAAAATGACACGCCTAATTTGGACTTCAGCTCCTGTATGTACTTTTCTTCCAGATTTTGCATGAACACTTCCATAAGAATTGCTGATGTGGGGCTTCCCATTCCAAGACCGTTTGTTTGTCTATATATTTTATTGTTGAATTTAAAATAGTTTTGACGTAAAGTGGTTCTTAGCGTATTTGTGATTTGCATACTTTTTACTTTGTTTTTTGTGTTATGAACTATTGTTGAGCTAACTATGTCCAAAGTCTCCGATAGTGGTATAGATGGGTATAGATCTTTTATGTCAAAAGATACCAATTTGCTGTTTCTTGTTAGCTCTACGGTCTCGAGTCTCTCTATTAGTTCTGTTGTATTAGCTATTGCATATTCGTTCCTTAGCTCCAGAGTGTCTATCAATATCGTTTTTATATATTTGGACAGTTTGTAACATGGTGCCGTTTTAAAATTAATGATGGGCCTCATTGGCGTGTCCGGCTTGTGGATTTTTGGTAGCGCAACCAGTGGAGGAGCCGAAGGGTTCATTTGGACCAATCTATGTGCGATGTTAGAATCTACTATATTTATTGCATTTTTTATAGCAACTTTGATTTGTTTTTGGTATTCATCTGTGGGATCCTCTCTCATTCTACGACATTTCATTTCCTCTATGAGATCCTCGGTTTTGGATATATATTTCTCTTTTTCGATTAGCACAGTGGTGTTTCCTTTGTCCGCTTTCGTTGTGACAATATTGTTTTTCCTTAGTTTATGCCGTAGATTCTTTATTGTTTTCTCCTCTGTATTCGGTTTTTGTCCTTCCTGTGCTTTCACCTCCTTTCTTATGATTTCTCTGCACATGTGTCTTGCGTGCTCCTGTTCTTCCTGTGGTATCAATGATATTGCGATCTCCGCATCTACAATCGCTTGCTCCGTTTTTCTTACTGTATTCTGGTCCATGATATTGTCTTTTCTTTTCTTTCATCTTTTTTCCTTATAAAATTATGTAGGATACATGCACTTTGTATAATTGAAATTATTGTTTCGTACTTTTGGCATCGTATAGGTGTTGGGAAAACTCCAAATTTTTTTGCCATCATCCCGAAACTGCACTCTATGTTCTTCCTACCGCGACTTAGTCTATAATTAAATATGCGCATCTTGTTGACAATGTTTCTTTCCGGATAAGGCCGCATAACATTTTTCCTTAAAGGAAAGGCGTTATCTGCTACGAAATAATATGGAAACTTATTTCCACTGTCGTCATGCGGTAGTTCCTTTGGGGATGGTAAATTATTGTAACTTTCTAACCAACGTCCAAACGTCGAAATTTTAAAAACTCCCCCGTCGCTATTTCGTCCTGCAAATCCGCATTCTATTGATGTAAATATCCCGTCGGCATCGTAACAGGCAAGTAATATTACTGAATGGTAGTTTTTGTAATTGAAATTAGCTGAGCCCGAATTTGGATATTTTTGAATTCGCACATGCTTTCCGTCGATAGCTCCTAAGCAATTTGGCAGCTGCCATAGATCAGAGAACCGTCCCGCAATATTCTTCCAACGCTCCTCACTTGGCAACGTCATATAACAATCTTTTAATGAATTCCAAATAGCTTTTGTTGTTTCTTCAACAATTACTCCGATTGTACATTCTCCTCTTTGAAAATATAAAGCAAGCGCATTGAACGTGCATCCTGTAGCCAGATACCTAAACAAAAAGTTATAAAGAATTTAGACCACGCACATACACAACAACATGTTCGCCACCAACTCAGTAGTGGCCTCAATTCAAAGAGACTCATATCTAATGAAAAGCTCCGACTCAGAAAATATTCCTGTAACAAATCGAATTTATCATCAGAACAGGGTAGCTGTTGTTGTAGCAACACCTAATACTAGGATTTTCAACAGAGTTGGACGACAAAGAATTTACTGCTAGAGTTGTTGGTTCTACATTACAATAGACTCGGTGGTGTATGTCATGCGGATTACAAGACGCATGCCGGGCTGATTCTGGATAAGTAAGAATTTACTCTGTAACAATATCGAAGCTGAGCAAGTGACAAGAAACTCAGTGGGAAGTGTTTAATTACCCCAGGTCCCGGAAGGTTTTGGAGGGACTAAGCACTATTGAAAGTACTTTAACCAGATTATGAAAGGCGAGATGGTATCGGGCCCTGGAAATGTGCGTACTTATCTGCAACGTATGGAAATGCGGTTTAAGCCAACTGTGTTTACAAACCTTTGCGGGCCAGCGCGTATTTATCTGGATAAAACGGTTTTCGGTCGGGAAATCCCGGCTTAGAAAATTTCAGAAGCAGCTTGTTTAGCATATCATTTCGATCTTCAACAAGGAGTTCGTGTTATTTAGATGTCATAACCAAGCATTCCATAGCAGTTATGAGTGTAGAATTATGGTAGGCCTGCAACTGTATCCAGTGGAGGTTATGTAGATCGAAAGACCATACTGGTGGCTCACAAAAAAGATCGGTCGGCCAATTGCGTTCTACATCGTCAAAGGTGTTGCTTTGTATTTTCACCCAGGTGCTGCAAGTGATTTTGTGTCGCATCTCTACGCAGCAGTTAAATGGCCTATACGATTATGTGCAATTTAGTGATAACGGCGGCTCATAGCTTTCACCACAATCAAATCCAATCGCTCTCTCAATAGTTGAATACAGCAATTGTGTAGGTCAGGGAAACAGACTCTTAGTCTAGGACAAACAGGACGGCAAATAAGAACGAGGTTCAGAGAACATATTAGAGATTACAACAAAAAAATACGGAATCCAAACATTATACCCGAGTCTAACTTCGCGAATCACATGGTCGAGAATGAATGTTCCCCAGCAAACATCAATAAAACAGTTAGGGTTCTTCACATACAAGAAAAGGGCCGACGTCTCAACGTACTCGAAAACATGGAAATCTACAAACAGAAAACATTCGACGGTAGAATAATAAACGAACAGATAAACACCATTTCTGACACAATATTCGAGCCTTTAAAACTTGTTTACAGGAAACAACTTAATCACACAGGTACAACAGACAAACGCACAACAACAAATAAACACAAAACAATTAACACACCAAAACAAAAAACCGACAAAGAAGGTCAAACGACTAAAATCACAGATTTCTACCTACCCCAGTCAGCCACACAAATCGATTAGTAAACCACCCTCGGTTCTGAACGAACACACAGCACATACACATAACTAAATATACACAAGCATCAATTTGACAATACCTGCTCATATACTCACGAACCAGGCATGCTTAACGAACGAAACGATATCATTTCATTACGATAATCAACGTTAATAAACGACACGAAGTCATTTCGTTTCGTTTATTAACGTTAAGATCGTCAAATTAACGTTAATTTCGCGTTCTTAACGTTAATAAACGAAACGAAATGACTTCGTTTCGTTTATTAACGTTGATTATCGTAACGAAATGAAATTGTTTCGTTCGTTAAGCATACCTGCTACGAACTATAAATACAGGACAAATGACAACAACAGATCAGAACGAAAATCGACACTGATGATGGCACAACGCCGAAACCGGTTTGTCTCAAAACCAAATTTGACAAGGGATGACGGAAAATCGTTCCAATATACATCATTTATCCACCCTGTCGGAAAATCAACCAAACAAGATAAGTAATATTAAATAAGTATAAACAGATAACATATTTATAATCTGCACTTTTACATAATGATTTCGAATTATTTTCACAATTTTTCATTGTTTTTGCATAAAACTGCAAACGGTCAAAAATTAGCGCATACAAGTTTACTAGGCAACTCTGTCTAGTGAGAGAGAGAGATCAGCTGACACGTTCTTACGGAAAAATCTAAATTGTTTTGATTTCTACGTTCCGGGCTACGTACGTACGTGCGTTGCACGTCGGTGAGTGTTCGTTTGCATTGCACATTCATAAGATAGGTCGTGTCAGCTGACACGTTTTTTGTACGTGCGTTCGTTGGTAGCTGAAGCTTTAGTTCGTTGATGGCGCCCATTCTTGAAGAAACGACTAAAGCTGCAGACATTGGTGCCTTATCGGTAAGCGTATCGGTAACCTTATAACAGCTGATTCGACCAACCTTATGGGAATCAATGCAACCGATTATTGGTGCCGCTAAGGTCGTAACCGTATCGTAGCCAACCAATTGGCTTTTGGTTTACCGTCGTAACGATAAACAGCTGATTACGTTAGGGATACGACTACAGCGATACGACAAACGGCACCAATGACTGCAGCTTAACGCAAATCAACAATTCACACACATAAGATTGTGCATTCACAAATTCAAAATTGCTTCGTTCTGCGTATGTACGTCACACTTGACTTCTTTAGCGAATGAAAGAAAGATAGAAAAAAACAAGAGCTAAAGGAAAATTACGCAAAAATTGCCTTTAAAATAATGTTTACATGCGCAATCAAAGAGGATAAATATAATAAGAGCTGTCACTCACTGGAGTACTACAGTGAAAGTACTTTGGAAAGTACTTTCACGTATGTACTCTATGGATATTCACAAACAAAGCGAGAGTGGGATCACCTACTCCTCTCCTAGGACATCGCAATGTTAATTCCCTGCAAAAATCGCGATTACTACATGCATGCATGTATGGAGTACTCGCTATGGACCAACCGAGTTCTCCAAAATTAACCACAATTCATACAAAAAATATGGTCCAATTAACATTGCGATGTCCTAGGACTGGACCATATACTCCAGCTCCGCATTACATCAGAGTAATCCATGGAGTACCCACAGTCCAATAAACATCGTGTAGTGATTACAATCGTTAAAAACGAGCAATGATCGGCTTACAATATGTTCGTGTAGAAACATGAGTTGGTCCATTGCTGCATTACAGTGGAGTATACTGGTAAGTACTCCAGTGGACCACAGATCCAACAATTTTCGCAGGGTTGGAGCACATTTTTTGTATGAATACAGATTAGTTGTGGAATACTCCTATCTCCCATAGGAATATTCCTTACATTATTTATGGGTACTCAGGTTTTGAAGGCTATTTATCCTCTTTGGCGCAATGCGCCTTACATCATGACGGAAATCACCCTGTCGTAAATAAGTGTTGTGAAATGCTGCTTTTTATCAAACGACAAAATAAAAACTTAAGTACGGCAACTTTGTGCTCTGATTCTGAGTGTTTTTTTCTTCAGTACGTCGCGATAAATTAAAAAAGTACACAAGGAAGTAACTATAAATAAAGTCGGTTTATTAGATTTAAAGTCAGAAAAGTTAAAAAAATATATAAATATATGACGTAGTGCTTTTGCATATGCATAAATTATGGGAGAATATACAACAACAACAAAAAAAAATACGTCTGAAAGATATTAACTGTGATTTTAAGTGGCTGACGAAAATTAATGAAACTGAAGTTCTGGTACGGACTGTGATTCCAGTGCGCGATGATGTGTACTTTATGGCAAATTAAATTTAATCGCTTTTGAACAAAAACCTTTTTGCCTAAAGTAAATAAATCGTTTTTAATTCTTGGTGTATATACATACATACGTTAATATCATAGTACCGATAGTGAAATAATTACTGGAATAGCTTAGCTTGAATGTGTTCTTGCATGGTGGTGCATTAACGTTTTGTGTCCACACACACACACCCCCACCCACCGCCATCGAATCTTAACACCTGAGCAGTATGTGGGATTGTCGTTTAACACCGACACTGTTGACATAGAGCCTTTTATCTGTGTTTTTTGTTTTTGTGTTTTAAAAATTGTGTATATTGTAATACGTGTACTAGATCTAAAAGTTTAAACAAAGGCTCGGTGACATATTCATTAGCAATAAACGCTGTCATCAGCGTTTAAGAAACAAAGGCGACGAAAAGCGCCAACTGTGGCGCAGCTGCACTGTAATTCCTACTCATCATCTGCCTCGCCAAACTATCAACGAGTGAAAGTATTAAAAAAAGGCCTGTGGAACCTGGTTATCAACAAAGCGATAATATGCCGAAAATTTATATTAAAAAGCCTTTGGGCGGCATGGTGGTACGTAATCGGAATGCCATCAAGGATGTGGTTATTACGGTAAGTAAAAATAAGCATTGGTACATACTGCATACATATGTATGTACATCTCTGATCATACTAACAAAACTTTTCAATATCAAATTTTTAAGGTACATTGTATTTGTCAGCTCACTCCATATCGAGGGTGCCTGATAAGAGTAATTAACGTTGAGTCACACTAGTTGCACGGTTTGATCTATACATAAACATACATAGTAAATGGTGATTTTCTTAGAACTGCTGAGAATGTTAAATAAAAATGTGGGATTCCCGAGTTATCCGAGATAGTCAGTACCTTATGATGCTAGTACCGTAGAGCACAATGCTTGTCAGCATATAATGTGTCTCCACATGATACCAGCCATATTTGCAATTGCAATATGGAACCACCGCATCTAATACCCATGACTCTTTCGTCCAACCAGGTTAAACCTGGAAGTTTCCTTGGACTTCCGTTAGACAATGTCGCTGACAATTTGTGAGTGAGCGCATTTATTGGATCGAGCACTGCTACAAGAAGAATAAGAAGAAGCAGCGTATCTTCATATAAAGAAGGGATTTTCAACATGGACAGAATTCTCGGTGGTAGTCTTATCCACACAAGAGCAGGGAAATGCAACTGATGTTAGTTAATGAGATAATATGGCTATGTAAAAAGCGCGTAAAATCCACAGAATCGAAAGTTTGAAAAATAATTGGGTTTTACCGACGAAGGGATGTAATTTTAATATATCCTGTTAAATTTATCGTCCTATTCAGAAACCTGTTAAACCTAACCCCATGTCCAAATACTGGTACAGCTGCGTCTGCCGAAACATATACATATACATATACATATATATATATATATATATATATAATTGTACATATATATTGTAACGAATTTACTGCAATTCTGCTTATTTGCAACTTTCTGCTAACGTTCGAATCACTAAACTGTTGAATAAATAACTCCAATAATCGATAATGCAAAATGGTCTTTATTAGACTACTTTCAAAATAACACTTCTATTGCTTGTTGTTGTTGTTGTAGCGATAAGGTTTCATTCCGAAGGCTTTGGGGAGTGTTGTCGATGTGATGGTCCTTTGCCGGATATGGATCCGGTACCCTCCGGTACCACAGCACCATTAAGGTGCTAGCCCGACCATCTCGGGAAAGATTTATGTGGCCACATTAAACCTTCAGGCCGTCCCCCCACCCCCAAGTTCAATGAGGAGCTTGGGGTCGCCAGATCCTCGTCTGTTAGTGAAACATGATTCGCCGCGGATAGGTGAGGTTGACAATTGGGTTTGTAGAAGCTATATATTGTGCTGGCAACCTGAAGGGTAGCGCTACACAGCCCCTTGAATCTGGTATTTTAGTCGCCTCTTACGACAGGCATATTTACCGCGGTTATATTCTGACCACCTAACCCGCTGTGGGGACTTCTATTGCTCGACAGATAGCGTGCTTAAGTGAAACTGACTTTTCGTGCCTCAACTGTTGCCGCTTTTATACTGTCCGGTTTCATCGCGGGCGCTTCTATTTCCAGAACTTCTATTTAGTTATCAGCTATAAATTTCTCAGCTATAACTACAGTTGCATAATTTTATAGCTTCTCTCATACCCCATGCGCGTGTATATGTGAGTGATACTTGCACAATTATTGCATACTTTTGGGAGTATCTCAGATATATGCATTTTGTTGTGCATTGCTGTGTAGACATAATGATTGTTTCGTTTATGTAGATACAAGTGACTGTCTGCTTTATTGTAGTGGTGGCTTCATTTACTTAGCATCAGACTAGTGATGTGAGTATCACTTGGTGTCACTAATATTCGTCACACTGCCCTCCACCTAAGTCTGATCGTCCCGATCAGACAAATCTCTCGATCTAAATGCTGCCAGCCTTTCCAAATGAACCACTTTCATTTTGGTTCGTGGTTTGCCAATGGTTTGTATGCGGTACACTACATCGTTGATCCGATTTATAACTTTGCATGGGCCTTCCCAATTACACGGCAAACCTTTTTTTGTTGTGGGTTGTATAACAGCACCAAATCTGCTTTCTGAAAACCTTCCGAATTAATTGCTTTATTGTATCTGGCTTTCATCTTGTCACTCATAATCTTTGATCGTTGTCTTACAAGATCGTGTATCTCTCTCATCTCTTCTTCCAAGACACCAGTGGGTTTCTTGACATTTCTCTCCTCATCGGAATCTATCCCAAACTTCAAATCAGCTGGCAGTCGAAGGTCACTGCCAAAAATTACCTTTGTCTCATGCACTGCCAAGCGGTAAGCCATCAAGAAAAATTATATGTGTGTATATGTATATATATACATGTGTATATGTTAATGTTTATTAAGTCTATGATCGAAAAGAATCTTACAGACTAGATACAAATGAATAGAAAGATATAAAATCTATATAGTCAAACTTATATATGTAATTACCGTGTAAATAATAAAAAAGAAAAAAGATAACAATGAGATGAATAAATAATAAAAATAAATTACAGCCACAAATCCAGAGAAGACTTGAACGTACTTCTCGACAAAGAGAAATCAAAAAGGAAACTCCCTGAGAGTCTATTAAATTCGGTAAGTGCGCGGAAAATCGGGTCAAACATGCAATAGTTAGCTCTACCGACACGCAAGTAAAAGGGCAAGAAAGTACGAACACCTATTAGGTACATTAAAATTGACTTTAGCTAGAAGAGCTGAACAATCCAAAGTGTTGAGATCATAAACAAACATTAGTAGATGCGCAGCTCTCCGGATTTCAAGAGACTGGAGATTGATAAGTATGCATCCCGAGTAATAGGATGGGGTTGGATCGTCAAAGTTAATAGAAATTAAGCAAAATCTAATGAATTTTCTTTGAACCCTCTCTATTCTGGCAGAGTGGCCACTATAGATAGGATTCCAGACAACTGAGGCGTATTCTAATTTTGAGCGAACTAAAGAGATAAAAAGTGCCTTCCTGGTATAGGGATCCTTAAAGTCTTTTGCATATCTGCGAAGGAAGGCAAGGTTTCTGTAAGCCTTCGGAAGGACATAACAGATATGACTAACGAAGGAGAAAGAGGTGTCGAAGACAACACCTAGATCAATAACTTCTTTGACAGAAGCCAGTGGAACACCTGAAATACCGTAGGGCGTGGTACGCAGGGTAGACGACTTGGAAAAAGACATTTGAAAGCATTTTTTGACATTTAAGTAGAGACTATTGGCATTACACCAAGCAACAAGATTATTTAGATCATTTTGTAGGAGCACTGCATCTGACGGGCCATTAATTCTACGAAAAATCTTAAGATCGTCTGCATATAAAAGGAAATCAGACAAATTAAAGGAGGAACCAATGTCATTAATAAAGAGCACAAATAACAGAGGACCAAGAATGCTACCCTGAGGTACCCCGGATGTTGCCAAGAAAGGTTGGGACTTACAGTCTTCAATTTCGACGCACAAGGACCTATTCGACAAATAAGATTTTAACCATGATAGGAAAACAGAGTGAAATCCAATGCATTCCAGTTTAAATAATAAGATTTTATGAGATACTTTATCGAAAGCCTTCGTGAAATCGGTGTATACAGTATCTACCTGGCAACCGTCCTGAAATGCAGAGATGCAGAAATCAGAAAAGGACACTAGGTTCGCAACAGTCGAGCGGCCAGTCACAAACCCATGTTGGCACGGCTCAATGACGCTTTTGATGACAAAAGTTAGCTTCTCTTTTATAATTTTCTCAAAAAGCTTCGAGCAAACTGCTAGTTTGGCGATAGGCCTATAATTAGAGACGTCATTTTTATTGCCAGCTTTAAAGATTGGACAAATGGAACTTTTTTTCCACCTATCGATAAAAGTTCCGGAAGACAGGGATAAATTGAATATATGCTGAAGAGGTATGCACAAAGATAAACTACAGAACTTCAGGACAAAGGCACAGAGGCCATCACTGTCACATTTTAACGAGGGTTTAAGGGAGGCATATCATTGCTGACGTCGTCGCCGGAGATCACGAGGGAGTCATTCAGATCTACAGTAGCATCATCAAAGTTTGATTTAAAGAAATCAGCAAACAGCTTAACTGTTTCTGGTAGGGACTGGGAGCGTACACCATTAAAGCTCATGCAGATCGGTATATTCGTCGAACCACGTTTGGATCGGATAAAGTTCCAAAAGGCTTTAGGATTTTCTTTAAGCTCATTTTCGAGCCTACCCATAAAGCGATTGTAAAGGAATTTGTCAAGGACATTAAATTGACGCACACTGGTAGTGAACTGTTCTCTGAGAAGGATATTATCTGAATCTGCCTTGAATAAGTTATTGAGTTTGTTACGCCTATTTTTCAACCTCTTAAGAGTTTTATTATACCATGGTAATTTATGAAGCCTGGGCCCTGTATCCCACTCCTTATGGTACTTGTCTACTACTTTCCTTAAATGCTCCTCCAAGGTCCTATTGAAATGTTCCACCATACCATCGGACTGAGGATGCAAACTTAGCGAGAGAACGTGACCCTATAAGACAGCTTGATCCAGGCGACCCCCAAATAAGGGATATAAACCAACGCATCAGATTGCTTGTGGACGAACACAAGCGGGCGTAATGGGAGGAGCACCTAAGAGGTTGTAACCTCTCTACCGATGTGGGTAAACTTTGGTCCACCGTAAAGTCCCTATCGAATACGACTAAGCACAAAGACAAAGTTTCCATCGCCTTTGGCGACAAAGTGCTGTCGGATGCGAAAAAATGCGCGAGCGCTTTCTGCCGACAATATATAATGCATCCTACGGTCGACAAAGATAGAGGGAGAGCCAATAGACACGCACATAAACACAAATTCAGCGCGTCACCAATCACCATCACCGCTAAAGAGGTTGAGGATGTCATTGGTCGCGCTAAACCATCCAAAGCAGTGGGCCCAGACGGCATAGGGAAAAAGGGTTTCAAATATTTAGCGCATATCTTCAACCTGTCTCTTTCCACCTTTGTCATACCCGAGAAATGAAAAATGGCCAAGGTGGTCCCTCTACTAAAGCCTGGGAAACCAGCTAACATAGGAGAGTCGTATCGTCCGATATCTCTCCTATCGCCGGTAGCAAAGACGCTTGAAGCCATTTTGCTCCCTTATTTCCAAGCAAATTTGCAGCTAGCCTCTCATCAGCATGGCTTCAGAAAACTCCATAGTACTTCCACCGCGCTAAATGCCATTAGCACCCAGATAAATTGCGGTTTAAATCAATACCCCCACCATAGAACAGTACTCGTAGCGCTAGACCTGTCAAAAGCTTTTGATATGGTCAACCATGGCTCGTTACTGCAAGACCTTGAAGGGTCTACCCTTCCCCCATGTCTTAAAAGGTGGACCGCAAATTATCTGGGTGGTCGGCAGGAATCGGCGTAATTTAGAAACGAAACTAGTCTCCGACTAGCTTTCAGTTGTTGTTGTTGTTGTTGTTGTTGTTGTAGCAATGCTCGCCCCACCTAATAGCCACGACCGATCACAAATTGTCATCAATATCCTCTAACGGGAGTCCAAGGAAACTTGCCGTTTCAACAGGGGTGGACCATAAGGAAAGGGGTGTTAGAGGCGTTGGCTCCACATTACAATTAAAGAGATGGTTGGTGTCATGTGGGGACACATTGCAAGCGGGGCATACATTTTGTATGTCGGGGTTGATTCTGGATAGGTAATAGTTTAACCTGTTACAGTATGTTACGAAGTTGAGCAAGAGTGACACGCGTTTCCCTGGGGAGTATGCGTTCCTCTTCTGCGAGTTCTGGATATTTTTCTTCAAGTACTGGATTAACCGGGCAATTCCCGACATAAAGGTCCGACGCCTGTCTATGGAGTTCACCAAGGACCTGCTTGTGTTTTTTCGCTTCATACGGCTGGGTTCTCAGGTGCCGTATTTCCTCAAAATGCTTACGGAGATGACTCCTTAGGCCCCTAGGCGGTGCTGGTTCGTCAATCAGATGTCTGTTGGGATGCCCAGGTTTCTGGGTATTCAACAGAAACTGTTTGGTCAGCATCTCATTTCTCTCCCTGATGGGGAGTATTCTCGCCTCATTATGCAGATGGTGTTCTGGGGACATAAGAAGACAGCCCGTGGCGATTCTGACAGCAGTATTTTGGCAGGCCTGTAGTTTCTTCCAGTGGGTGGTTTTTAGGCTTGTCGACCATATGGGTGACGCGTAGCACGTAATCGGCTGGCTAATTGCTTTGTATGTGGTCAAGAGCGTTTCTTTATATTTTCCCCAGGTACTGCCAGCAAGGGATTTGAGGATTTTATTACGGCTCTGAATTCTTGGAACAATTGCGGTTGCGTGCGCACCAAAATGCAGATCCTGATCAAACGTCACACCCAAGATTTTGGGGTGTAGGACAGTCGGTAGCGTAGTGCCATCGACGTGGATGTTCAATATGGTCGACATTTGGGGCGTCCATGTTGTAAATAAGGTCGCGGAAGATTTAGTCGGTGACAATGCCAGGTTTCGCGAGGTGAAAAAACTGGAGAGATCAGGGAGATAGCCGTTTATTTTATTGCATAGCTCATCGATCTCTGGGCCTGGGCCTGTGGCCATTATTGTGCAGTCATCGGCGTAGGAAACGATTGTGACTCCTTCCGGTGGTGAAGGTAGCTTAGATATGTAGAAATTAAACAAAAGCGGGGTTAGGACACCACCCTGTGGCACCCCTTGTTTAATTCTCCTTTGTTTTGATGTTTCGTTTCTGAATTGCACCGATGCCTGCCGACCACCCAGATGATTTGCGGTCCACCTTTTAAGACATGGGGGAAGGGTAGACCCTTCCAGGTCTTGCAGTAACGTGCCATGGTTGACCGTATCAAAAGCTTTTGATAGGTCTAACGCTATGAGTACTGTTCTATGGTGGGGATATTGATTCAAACCGCAATTTATCTGGGTGCTAATGACATTTAGCGCGGAGGTAGTGCTATGGAGTTTTCTGAAGCCATGCTGATGAGGGGCTAGCTGCAAATGTGCTCGGAAATAAGGGAGCAAAATGGCTTCAAGCGTCTTTGCCACTGGCGATAGGAGAGATATCGGACGATATGACTCACCTACGTTAGCTGGTTTCCCAGGCTTTAGTAGCGGGACCACCTTGGCCATTTTCCATTTCTCGGGTATGACAAAGGTGGAAAGAGACAGGTTGAAGACATGCGCTAAATATTTGAAACCCTCTTTCCCTAGGTTTTTAAGCATCGGCATGGCTATGCCGTCTGGGCCCACTGCTTTGGATGGTTTAGCGCAACCAATGGCGTCCTCAACCTCTCTAGCGGTGATGGTAATTGGTGACGCGCTGAGTTTGTGTTTATGTGCGTGTCTATTGGCTCTCCGTCTATCTTTGTCGACCGTAGGATGCATTATATATTGTCGGCAGAAAGCGCTCGCGCATTTTTTCGCATCCGACAGCACCTTATCGCCAAAGGCGATGGAAACTTTGTCTTTGTGCTTAGTCGGATTCGATAGGGACTTTACGGTGGACCAAAGTTTACCTACACCGGTAGAGAGGTTACAACCTCTTAGGTGCTCTTCCCATTTCGCCCGCTTGTGTTCGTCCACAAGCAATCTGCTGTCTGTTGCAGATTTATATTCTTCCCACTTTCCTTTTTTGAAGTTTATGAAAGTGCGTTTTTCGGTGACGATGAAGTCGGCGGTACGCTCGAACGAAATAAGTATGGGCAGTCGGATGCCAATGTTACCATCGGCTGCCAGTTGACGCAGTTTACGAGTTCTGCGCTCACGATTGAGATATCTGGCGAGCTATGACAGCTTCCTACCATACGTGTGGGGGCGTCTCCTTTTATTGTGCAGAACGTCGTTTCGTCTATTTGATCCGCCCGCAAGTTTGAATGCCATAGGTCGTGATGGGCATTGAAATCGCCTAAGATAATGCGATTGTTGCCAGTGAGTAAGGCCTCGATATTAGGGCGGTATCCACTGGGGCAACAGGTGACAGGAGGGATGTAGATGTTGATGATTTCTAGATTTGCATCGCCTGACCGTACAGATAGGCCTTGACGTTCTAAGACATTGTCCCTGCGGTCGATGCCAGGATCAAATATATAATATTGCACAGAGTGGTGTATAATAAACGCGAGGCCGCCTCCATTTCCGCTCTACCGGTCTTTCCTGTGGACATTATAACCAGAGCAGGCCTGCAATGCAGATCTTGCTGTGAGTTTAGTCTCTTGAATCGCAGCAATGCGGATGTTGTGCCGCTTCATGAAATCGACTATCTCCGTAATCTTCCCAGTTAGTCCATTACAGTTGAACTGCAGAATTCTGAAGTGCATGAGGGGTGACGCCGCCACTCTAGGGGTAAGTGACGGGTGACTACGCCTAGGTTGTGGAAGGCCAGGACGCAATTGCTGTTGTGGCCTTAGGACTGGGCGCCCTTGGGCAAGCATTGGGGTACCCGGATGATTTGGGTTTGCGACCTGGCAACATGGCGCGATGAAACCCGTCGAGGGGTTGCCGTCGCGGAGACCAGAACATCTAGGAAAGTGGCACCACCCAAGGCAGGAGCTGCATTGAGCGGATGTCGCGAACCTATATATTCTGTGCTGGCAGACGGTGCAAACGGAGGCAGGAACTAAGAGTCTGTTTCCCTGACCTGCACGATTGCTGCCAGAAAAGAGGGGGGGGGGGGGGGAGAAGAAGACGGGGGCAGGGGCTGATGCTCAGCATTGCTACCAGCTCTACTACGAAGGTAGTAGTTATGAGTGGTATCAGCTGTTTGAGTTGTTGGCGCCGTGGGGCGCGAGCAGCAGCGGGTACTTGTTGTGGTTTGCTGAGCAGCGAAGCTGCTGGAAGGTAGTGGGGATACGCTTAGGCGTAGACTACGGGACGCCCTTGGGCGTGAGCAGCAAGGAGCCACAAAAGATTTATAAAAGTTACGTGGACGTCGGGTTTTGGGATCAAGCCCAGAACAACCTGTCCGATGCAACCATCCCTTGCACGAGACACACTGAACAGAGTATGACCGTCCTAAAAAGATTCTTTTCTGGCAAATGCAGCAAAACCATTTCTCAGGACCGGGGTCAGGAGACGGACCCGGATTGGGTTCGATACCTTCCCGGAGTAAGAGAATATGTAGCAGTCCTGCTGCAAGGAGCTGCTGGGAGGATGACAATTTGTGGGAGGGACGAAACAAATTAAATGGGGTCACACTGAAATGACAGTCCTTGGTCGGGAAAAATCCCGAGTCGCTCCGGTACATAGAACCGACTGCCTTGGGAAGCGACTAGATTTCAGCGTGAACGGTTGTTGATTTTTCACACACATAGGTAACAGTTACCTCTATTCTCTTTCACATAACTTTTCAAGTTACACGTGCTAAGGGTATCAAGTGCTGGTGTAAGATTTATCGTCATGGCCCGCCGGGCCTCTAACCTGGGGGACAACAGGTTTTCCCCAGTTGGCAAATAGTCCCCCCTCTGAAAAAAAAAAACGAAAAAAATTTTGCGAATTTCCTTCTCTACCTGATCTAGTTCAGGTTAGAACAAATACATTGTGGTATCCGCAATAAACGAAAACAAACCACTTACGCATTTCTCATGCTTTGCAGTTGAAAAATCGCTCCAAATCATAAGCAAAGATATCATCAGCGTATCAGAGCTTAAAGACGGAAGCCTCCTGCTCCTTGTGGAAAATATACAGGTAGCCCAAAAATTCCTAGCAGCTACACAATTAGCAGGAATTGTAAGTATCACGAGAACTTAAACTTCGTAAAAGGTACAGTCTAGGCCCCTTTCCTAACTGACGTACCAGAAGATGAAATTGTGAAAAACTTGGAGCCCCAAGGGGTGGTTTCCGTGTACAAATTTAAAAAGTTCGACGATAAGTCAAAAGAAAGTGGTGTGGTGTTACTAACCTTTGATTTGTATAAATTACCAGAGTCTATCGATGTCTCGTGGCATAAAGTGAAAGATAGGGAGTACATCCCCAGCCCCATGCGCTGCAAAACATGCCAGTTATTAGGACATACATCAAAGTACTGTAAAAACGATCCCTTATGTGTAAATTGCAGTTTACCTCTCCATAGCGACAAGAATTGCTCACGCACAAAGTGCGCCAACTGTGAAGAGGAGCACCCCTCCAATTCAAACAAGTATACCAAATTTATATAACAGAAAGAAATTTTGAAAATAAAAATTCGACAAAAATGCACACTAAAGCAGGCAAGGTCACAGTACCTCGCACAATTCCCACAAACTTCATCACCCACTTCTTATACTGGCGCAACCAAAAATCACCCTACAAAATTAAATCCACCATCCGCTAATAAAACTAGCACTCCTCCAGTAACCTCGAATCTCAAAGATAAGCCAGTTACTTCTAGAACCCTATCTAAAGAAAACAATAGATTCTCCTTTACTGATCTCAAATCCAAAGAAACAGCAGCTCCATCATCATCCGATAGCAACAACACCACAACCACCACCTTCTCCAACACCTCAGCAGCACCAACTTCCCAATATATTAGAAAACCAACAACAGTTAACATCATCTCGAATGAAAGCATAACCTCAACAACCGCACTATCACTGTCCGAACGCGACAACACCACCACAACTACCTCCACAGACTCACCCTCAATATCAACAACCGCAAAAAACGAAGCTAGTTGGGCTCAGTGAGCACCATCTACCTTCTCTCCCATCACAAACCTCACTAAACAACTTTTAGAACAAAACGACTATTACTCAACATACCCGGGATCTTCGGACTCGGATGTTGAGATGTCGAAATAAACCCCTCCTCCCCTCTTTTTCTTTTTTAGTTTTAGTTAAAACCTTTGCTCATTTTTACCAAATGCACTTTGGCATACTGCAATGGAATATCAAAGGACTTCAATAACTCACACGAATTACAACTCTTAATCAAAGAGCACTCCCCATCATTCATAGCGCTGCAGGAAACACACCTACCACGCAACAAAACGGCAAATATCTCGAATTCGTATACACACTATTTCCACAATTTACCCCATAACACCTCTGGCAAACAAGGCATCGCGGTCCTTGCCAAAAAAGGCATCCCACACAAATATATCCCTGTTCAATCGCGACTTTGTTCAATCGCCATTGAAATCACCTCTCTGAAGTTGGAAAGACAACTTTTACGTGGAAAAAAATTACCTATTGGGAAAATTGCCGTGAATTTGCCGTAATTTATCCGTGAAACAAAAAAATTTGCCGTGGCCATATTTTAGAAAATACAGGGTGGCACGCCAACTTCACGTGAAGTTAGCGTGCCACCCTCGGAAAACCACCTTAGAGACCAGCTAGGAAAATAATTCTTGCACACGAATTTGCCGTAAATTTGCCGTAGGTAAGTGGCATATTATATAATTACGAAAAAATAAAATTTAACTTTTTTTTATGGTGCACCGCCAACTTCACGTGAAGTTAGCGTGCCACTTTTCGAAAACCACCTCAGACACCAGTTAGGAAAATAATTCTTGCACGTGAATTTGCCGTAAATTTGCCGTGAATTATCCGTGGAACAAAAAAATTTGCCGCGGCCACGTTTTAGAAAATACAGGGTGGCACGCTAACTTCACGTCAACAAGGAAGCAGCTACTCTGCACAGAGCCATTCGTACAGCTGCGCACTTTTCAATTCCGCAAACACATTCAAAGCCCCTTAAAAAGATTGTCGCATACTGGTCTAGTACCCTCTCCACACTAAGGGAACAAAAAAAGAATATGTTGTGCATTTAGCGTAAAGGCCGAACAGAAGCCAACTTGTTGAACTATAAAAGAGCCAATGCTCTATTTGAAAGAGAAATGAAAGAAGCCAAGCGCAAAAGCCTCGAAGAGCTTACAGAATCCATAAACCCTTCCTCCAACCCCAGAAAAGTTTGGACCGACATCAGAACACTTACAGGCTCAAATGATTCACACTTCATCAAATTTATAGAAACTAACAGTGGGCCCATTTACGAACCAGATAAGATTGCAAACCATTTCTCAACTTTATGGTCAGATTATTCGAAAGACTCGAACTTTCACAAAGATTTCACGGACCAGAAATATGATGTTGTAAACGAAGAATATCATATGCCTTATTCATCGATTAATAAACAGATTGAATGTCCTGTAACAACTTTTGAATATGACCTCACAAAAAACTGGGTAATCATACGTCTTGGAGTAGGGCAGGATTGAGAACACGTCCTTCCAACCTCCCAATGATATGACTCCAAGACTCGCCCGTTGGGACCACCAGTTCCCGTGCTGATTGGAATCTCATGCATTCCGACACCCCAAACGCTAGAAATCCTATTATTATTAAAATGTATTAAAAAATTTGTAATAATCTAAGTTTTAGGCTTAAAACGCCGTAATAATAAATAAATAATAATAATAATAACAATTGGCACGATGTCAAGATGTTATCCCTCAGATGTGGAAACATGCAGTTGTAATACCAATACTCAAAAAAAAAAAAGGACTGCGTCACGGAGGTTTCTGGATATATACCGATCTCTCTCCTTGCCTGTTTAAGCAAGGTACTAGAACGCATCGTCGCGAAGCGGATTATGTGGTTTGCACTTAGAAATAAGTGCATTAGCTCACGCCAGACCGCGTTCAAAGAAAAGCAAGGAACAATGGACGCACTCCTAGTTTTTGACAACTTTATCTCTAACACTGTATCAACCAAAAATCATGTTTTCACGCTTAGCCTCGATTTTGAAAAGGCCTACGACAGGATTGGATTTCATCTAGTCCTGAGACAACTCACCAGATGGAAAGTCGGCTCTAAGGTATACAACTTCGTTAAAGCATTCTTATTGAACAGAACATTCTCTGTTAAAGTTAACAATAGTTTTTCAAATACGCGTAAGCTATACAACGGCATACCACAGGGCTCGCCCCTATCCGTTGTTTTATTTGTTATAACATTTGATGAAATTAATAGTATATTCAGTAAGTACAAAAGGATATCTCACGTTATCTACGCTGATGATGTGCTTTTATTCACAAAATGCAAAGAACACTCTCTAGTACAGAAAGATTTTAATGACATCCTTGTAGACATTTCCATCTGGTCAAAGTCGTCAGGTGCCTCTCTTGCACATAAAAAATGTAAGATATTCCACATTTGCAGAAAGCACATCTGCCCATCTATAAGTTTAAGCTTAAATAATGTAAATATTGTATATGTATATGTATATGTATATGTTTATTAAGTCTATGATCGAAAAGAATCTTACAGACTAGATACAAATGAATAGAAAGATATAAAAACTATATAGTCAAACTTATATATTAATTACCGTGTAAATAATAAAAAAGAAAAAAGATAACAATGAGATGAATAAATAATAAAAATAAATTACAGCCACAAATCCAGAGAAGACTTCAACGTACTTCTCGACAAAGAGAAATCAAGAAGGAAACTCCCTGAGAGTCTATTAAATACGGAAAGTGCGCGGAAAATCGGGTCAAACATGCAATAGTTAGCTCTACCGACACGCAAGTAAAAGGGCAAGAAAGTACGAAGACACCTATTAGGTACATTAAAATTAACTTTAGCTAGAAGAGCTGAACAATCCAAAGAGCCAGTGATGAGATCATAAACAAACATTAGTAGATGCGCAGCTCTCCGGATTTCAAGAGACTGGAGATTGATAAGCATGCATCGCGAGTAATAGGATGGGGTTGGATCGTCAAAGTTAATAGAAATTAAGCAAAATCTAATGAATTTTCTTTGAACCCTCTCTATTCTGGCAGAGTGGCCACTATAGATGGGATTCCAGACAACTGAGGCGTATTCTAATTTTGAGCGAACTAAAGAGATAAAAAGTGCCTTCCTGGTATAGGGATCCTTGAAGTCTTTTGCATATCTGCGAAGGAAGGCAAGGTTTCTGTAAGCCTTCGGAAGGACATAACAGATATGACTAACGAAGGAGAAAGAGGTGTCGAAGACAACACCTAGATCAATAACTTTTTTGACAGAAGCCAGTGGAACACCTGAAATACCGTAGGGCGTGGTATGCAGGGTAGACGACTTGGAAAAAGACATTTGAAAGCATTTTTTGACATTTAAGTAGAGACTATTGGCATTACACCAAGCAACAAGATTATTTAGATCATTTTGTAGGAGCACTGCATCTGACGGGCCATTAATTCTACGAAAAATCTTAAGATCGTCTGCATATAAAAGGAAATCAGACGAATTAAAGCAGGAACCAATGTCATTAATAAAGAGCACAAATAAAAGAGGACCAAGAATGCTACCCTGAGGTACCCCGGATGTTGCCAAGAAAGGTTGGGACTTACAGTCTTCAATTTCGACGCACAAGGACCTATTCGACAAATAAGATTTTAACCATGATAGGAAAACAGAGTGAAATCCAATGGATTCCAGTTTAAATAATAAGATTTTATGCGATACTTTATCGAAAGCCTTCGTGAAATCGGTGTATACAGTATCTACCTGGCAACCGTCCTGAAATGCAGAGATGCAGAAATCAGAAAACGACACTAGGTTCGTAACAGTCGAGCGACCGGCCACAAACCCATGTTGGCACGGCTCAATGACGCTTTTGATGACAAAAGTTAGCTTCTCTTTTATAATTTTCTCAAAAAGCTTCGAGCAAACTGTTAGTTTGGCGATAGGCCTATAATTAGAGACGTCATTTTTATTGCCAGCTTTAAAGATTGGACAAATGGAACTTTTTTTCCACCTATCGATAAAAGTTCCGGAAGCCAGGGATAAATTGAATATATGCCGAAGAGGTATGCACAAAGATAAACTACAGAACTTCAGGACAAAGGCACAGAGGCCGTCACTGTCATTAACGAGGGTTTAAGGGAGGACATAGCATTGCTGACGTCATCGCCGGAGATCACGAGGGAGCCAAAATCTAGACGATCATAGAGCCCGGATCGCGAATAAGAGTCATTCAGATCTACAGTAGCATCATCAAAGTTTGATTTAAAGAAATCAGCAAACAGCTCAACTGTTTCTGGTAGGGACTGGGCGCGTACACCATTAAAGCTCATGCAGATCGGTATATTCGTCGAACCACGTTTGGATCGGATAAAGTTCCAAAAGGCTTTGGGATTTTCTTTAAGCTCATTTTCGAGCCTACCCATATAGCGATTGTAAAGGAATTTGTCAAGGACATTAAATTGACGCACACTGGTAGTGAACTGTTCTCTGAGAAGGATATTATCTGAATCTGCCTTGAATAAGTTATTGAGTTTGTTACGCTTATATTTCAACCTCTTAAGAGTTTTATTATACCATGGTAATTTATGAAGCCTGGGCCCAAAACGAGGCACTATACTTTGAAATGTTTCAGTCAAATTCGATAAGAAAATATCATAACAAACACTGACGTCATTAGAGGGAAATATGTTTTCCCAGTTAATTTCAAATAATACATTGTTCAGCTCGCCGAAATCAGTAGATCGAAAGTTGAAAGGGGAATTATCTAAAGCAGGTGATGTAGGGATAGCATCAAAGTTATGTAGATGAATAGCTATTGGTATATGATGCCTATCAGATAGACATACAGGAAAAGTACTCTCAGAGAGTTGATATATTAAATTCTCGTCGACGAATATAAGATCAAGTAACCTCGAGAGAGTATTAAATAAATTATTGATTTGAATCAAATTACAACTTAAGGTATTATCTATGAGGCTAATTTCATTAGAACGCGTGACGTTGGTAGGTGTCAAAATTCCATTATATTGAAAATCTGACCAGACAATATCTGGTAGATTGAAGTCTCCAAGTATACAGAAGTTGGCATCAGTATGATTTTCGCATAAATTAACGATGTTACCACATGACCATTATATAAGCAATCACCACTATTGGGCGGTATATATGAGCAACAAATGAAAGTAGAGCCAGACGAACTGGAAACACAGACACACAGCTGATCGAGCAGCGTATCCTGATTATGTAGTTGAAACTTTAATGAATGCAGGCTTCTGGTAACTGCAATTAGGACACCACCACCTTTCCTTTGACCGGTGTTCGCGAAGTCTCTGTCTTTACGGAAAGTTAGGAATAACTTAGGGCCAAAGTACTCTTCATCAAAGAAGTCTTCGTTGAGCCACGTTTCAACGATGACGTATACGTCGTAGTCCAAACGAGACGTAGCTGAAAGAAAGTTTTTAGATTTGGTACGCATGCCGCCAACATTTTGAAAGTAGACTCTCAGAGATGCACCCGAGACGAAGTTTGGGATGTCATAAGTGTTGCAATACATATCACTAGGTAACCCTACGACACAATTTGGTTTCCTCCGTTTTTTGGAAAAAAACGAAAAGGCTTTACAGTGACGTTAGAGGGCCACAAAGCAGCGTCGAATAGCTTGTTATAATCAGCTGATAGCACGCGCACTTTAAAAGAAACCCTGACCAAGGAGTTGATGTCAGCATCCCGCCTCACCAACTTAAAACAAGCCAAAGCAGAGGCATCGGTTTTAATGTGTTCAGATATGTATTTGACAATTTTCTCCTCTGTAACAGAAGGCTTGAATGAAGATAAATGAATCCACTTGTATGATACAAAGCCATCTAACTCAGCATTATTGTTATTGCCAATAACTACTGATGAATACACGACTTTTTCTTTTGGTGCATTTATGCTAGGCTTCACTGTAATGTGGGCATTTGATGGCAGAGGTGATTTATTAAGAGCGCTGGCAGCAGCATTGGCGTAAGATGTAGCGGAAGAAGAAGAGGGCACGGTGCTAGTATTTGATAACTCACTGTTAGTGGCAGTCGACGGATTGCTTGAATTTTTCATATTTCTTCTCTGCTTGGAGTTGGCAATAGACTTTACCTTAGTTGCTGCTGATGTATTTGTAGGAGTATTATCGTTATTGATAGTGAGAGTATTTGACACGAGTGGTTGCGTATTAAATGCAAGTGAAGAAGTAGAAATTGTAGATTCCAATGTACAGGTAGAAGTAGAAATGTTATTAGTGAGAGACTTTGATGATTGTGTTTGTTCATTTGTATGTGTAGGTGTGGATGGATGTTGAGAGATTAAAACAGTAGATTGATTACTTGAGAAAGCGTTTAGCATATCTGATTCGTTAGAATAAGTAGATGTAGACGAAGAAGAAAATGTAGGCAGAGCACGACTATTGTTGGAAGAAAGACCGTTTGATATTTGCAGAGGATTTGATTGCAAACTGGCGACACATGAGTTGTTGTTGTGTATGATAGGACTAGACGGGGAAGTTGACGCATTGTTTTTGTTGTTGACATTCGGAGAACTTTCAGCAACGTTCAGATTGTTGTTGGATGATTACAACGAGTTCATTAACAATTCGTTGAGATAATCAAATTGTTTTGAAAAATTAAAAAATTTGTTATCAATAGCACTTGAGATGAGTTCAAAACCAAGTTTTTGAGCAGATAGCACAGAGTCAAGTGATTTGCAGAGCTTATCCGGCATATCAACGCACTCCTCACACAAGTAGAGCAAGTGACGATTAGATTTGATTAGTCTCACATCATAATCCGATATATTTTTTCAACATGCACGATGAAATAATCTTTTGCAAAAACCATTACACGGCACGATATTAGAGTCAGATTTCGAAAAGCATTTATTGCACTTTGCACAACAATCGTCCATTATGACAAAATAAAATGAAAGTAAACAAAATAAAACGAGAGAGCGGTAAGAAACACGTCCGCACACAACGACGACTCGTTATATGCCAACAGTTCTAGTCTAAAATTCCTTGGAGTTATTTTTGATAAAAAGCTTACGTTTAAGGACCATTATAAATATCTAAAAGAATGTCTAACAGTACGTCTTAATATTATAAAATATCTTTCGTCCAAGCACTGCTTGGTACACACTGCAACACTAATAAATATCACAAAGGCACTAATCTTATCAAAGATAGACTACGGACTAGCCATTTACGGACATTGCTCAAGAAGTAACCTAAAACTAGTCACCCCACCGTACCACATAGCAGCTCGAAGAAGCATCCGTGCTTTTCCTACGTCACCACTAAATTGCGTACTAACAGAAGCAGGACTTCCATCTATAAGTGAGCGAGTAAAGCACAGCACGCTAAAACTCATCCCGAAGGTACTGCATGGCAATAACTGTTTGATTTACAATTTATCAGCAGCCGAAGCCAAAAGAAAGAGGCAACTAAGGCAACCCTCCACGATAGCAAAGTGCGTGTTGTTGGCCAGAGAGCTGGGCTTAAACTCCACCCCTATAAAGCCTACAAATAACAAACCTCTACCATAGCAGTGCTTTAAGGACATCATTTGCACGGACCTAATCCGACATCGGAAAAGTGTAACTAGCCCGGTCGTGTACCAACAGCTCTTTAAGGAATTAGCCTCAGGCTTTGCATACGATGAATGGCACTTCTTATACACTGACGCCTCGAGATTAAATTCAGTCACTGCGTTTGCGGTTGTCGATGCAAACGAGAATACGTTAAAGGCAGGACATATGCTTCCATTTTGCTCAGTATACACAGCTGAAGCCCTAGCGATATATTTAGCGGTGCAATATGCATCTGAAACCAAACAAAAATATATAATATGCTCTGATAGCCTATCCGCAATACACATGTTAAATAACGCAAGCAATAAATCTGATATTGCACTATCGTTTCTATCGATGTTAGTTGACAAAACAGAAATGATAAAAATTATGTGGGTTCCAAGCCATGTCGGTATCAAAGGCAATGAAGCAGCGGATCAAAGGGCAAAGTTGGCCACAAATGAGCCATTGATCTCTTCCGAAGTAATGCTGGCTCCAGACTTCAGACGGCTTATTGCAAATCACCTTGGCGCAACCAAATTGAGCGAATGGCAAAACTTCAATCACCACTACAAAAATTACAACATAAGTGGCGAAAAACCAGTTTTTCCACAGAAAGTTTTATGCAGCGACTTAAAAGCGTTTATACGTCTGCGTATCGGCCACACTATAGTAACTCACAGCCATATATTTAAAGGAGAAACACAGCCGCAATGTCCGTTTTGTGCTACCCGGACATTGTCTGCAGTCCATCTTCTAGACGAATGCATACATTTACAGAACGCTCGTGCCGAAGTTTTTGGAAACACCACTCTAACTATTTGCGAAATATGGAACTAAAGAACATACAAACAGTAGCTAAATTCTTAAAATTGTCAAATTTGAAAAAAAACTAGTTTAAAACAAGTAAGGAAGGTTAAGTTCAGGTGCAACCGAACATTACATACTCAGTTGAGAGCTATGGTGACAACATAAGGGAAAATAACCATGTAGGAAAATGAACCGAGGGAAACCCTGGAATGTGTTTGTATGACATGTGTATCAAATGAAAGGCATTAAAGAGTATTTTATGAGGGAGTGGGCCATAGTTCTATAGGTGGACGCCATTTAGGGATATAGCCATAAAGGTGGATCAGGGTTGTCTCTAGAATGCGTTTGTACGATATGGGTATCAAATGAAAGGTATTAATGAGTATTTTAAAAGGGCGTGGACCTAAGTTCTGTAGATGGACGCCTTTTCGAGATATCGCCGTAAAGATGGACCAGGGGTGACTCTAGAATGCGTTTGTACGATATGGGTATCAAACGAAAGGTGTTAATGAGCATTTTAAAAGGGAGTAATCCTTAGTTCCATAGGTGGACGCCGTTTCGAGATATCGCCATAAAGGTGGACCAGGGGTGACCCTAGAATTTGTTTGCACAATATGGGCATCAAAAGAAAGGTGTTAATGAGTATTTTAAAAGGGAGTGAGCCTTAGTTCTATAGGTGGACGCCGTTTCGAGATATCGCCATAAAGGTGGGCCAGGGGTGACTCAAGAATTCGTTTGTGCAATATGGGTATCAAACGAAAGGAGTTAATGAGTATTTTAAGAGGGAGTGGGCCTTAGTTCTATAGGTGGACACATTTTCGAGGTATCGCAATAAAGGTGGACCAGGGGTGACTCTAGACTTTGTTTGTACGATATGGGTATGAAATGAAAGGTTTTAATGAGTATTTTTAAAAGGGAGTGGGCCTTCGTTTTATAGGTGTTCGCCTTTTCGAGATATCGCCATAAAGGTGGACCAGGGGTGACTTTAGAATTTGTTTGTATGATATGGGTATCAAATGAAAGGTTTTAATGATTATTTTGAAAGGGCGTGGGGGTTAGTTCTATAGGTGGACCCCTTTTCGAGATATCGCCATAAAGGTGGACCAGGGGTGACTCTAGAATTCGTTTGTGCAATATGGGTATCAAAAGAAAGGAGTTAATTAGTATTTTAAGAGGGAGTGGGCCTTAGTTCTATAGGTGGACGTCTTTTCGAGATATCGCCATAAAGATGGACCAGGTGTGACTCTAGAATGCGTTTGTACGATATGGGTATCAAATGAAAGGTGTTAATGAGTATTTTAAAAGGGAGTAATCCTTAGTGGCTAGGCCACTCTGACATAATCGGTTTAAGGGCTAGCCGGGGGAGATTTCATCGGCAGCGTCTGTACACCTCTAGGTGCGGCTGCAAGCGGGCGTCTGTCTTGGAGCAAGCGGCTCGCTATATAAACGTGCCAAGTAATATTTTCACCCCCGCTGAGCGGGTTGTGCGCTGGGCTTGGGACCCGCCACGTAAAACCATACTCCAATGAAATATAACAACAAGCCTCGGATAAATACACTCTCTATTGATGACGACCATGGCAAACGTTTGAAGGACAATGAATTGAGGGCATGCACCCGGAACGTCCGCTCCCTGAATGGGATTGGTGCAGATGCCCGGCTGGTTGATGTCCTCGTCAAAGCAAAATCTGACATCACCGCCATCCAAGAAATGCGTTGGACGAAGCAAGGAAGAAAGAAGATCAAAAATTGTGACATATATTGGAGTGGCCATGCGAATAAGCACAGTTTCGGCGTCGGATTCGTGGTGGGAGAGAGACTTTGTCGCCAAGTGCTGGCGTTCACGCCTGTGGACGAGCGTCTCGCCGCTATTCGAATAAAAGCAAAATTTTTTAATATATCATTCATCTGCGCCCATGCGCCGACAGAGGAGAAAGACGATGCGGTGAAAGACACTTTTTATGAACAATTAGAACGCACATACGAGCGCTGCCCCCGTCATGATATAAAAGTCGTGCTTGGCGACTTTAACGCCAGGGTGGGCAAAGAAGGTGTTTTTGGCCCTACAGTCGGAAAGTTCCGCCTACACAATGAAACTTTTCCTAACGGACTGAGGCTGATTGACTTTGCCGGTGCTCGAAACATGGTCATATCAAGCACGAGGTTCATGCATAAAAAGATACATCAAGCTACATGGCTGTCTCCTGATCGAAATACTCGCAATCAGATCGACCACGTTGTGATAGACGGACGGCATGCCTCCAGTGTTTTAGATGTGCGAACGATCCGAGGACCTAACATCGATTCGGACCATTATCTCGTTGCAGCCAAAATACGCACCCGCCTCAACGCGGCTAAAAACAAGGAACAAAAAACACAAGGAAAGCTAGACGTCGAAAAGCTTCAATCACAACAGACTGCCAATGATTTCGCAACTCGACTCTCACACCTGCTCTCTGAGGGCACAACTCATCCTGAAGGAATACAGGAGCAGTGGGAGCATATCTCCAAAGCACTTCATACTGCCGCCGAGGAAAAAATTGGTTACCGGCGGCCACGAAAAAACAACTGGTATGATGAAGAATGCCGCGTTGCAACCGAAAGAAAAGACGCTGCCTACAGGGCTACGTTAAAAGCGAGCGCGACAAGAGGAGTGTGTGAACGCTATCGTGAGTTGAAAAGGGAAGCGAGACGCCTTTTCAGGAAGAAAAAAGCAGAAGCAGAAAGGCGTGAGTGCGAGGAGCTTGAACTGCTAGCCACCAGGAATAACGCCCGAAAATTCTACCAAAAAATACGGCGACAGACGGAAGGTTTTAAGACCGGGGCAAACTCCTGTAGGAATGAAAACGGCGACCTTGTAACTGATGTCCAGAGAGTGCTTAGATTATGGAGGGAACACTTCTCTGCTCTCCTAAATGGAGGCAGCAATTCACCGCGCAGAGATGAAGAACCCGATCCCGCAATCGATGATGATGGAATATATGTCCCCCGCCATATTATGACGAAGTTAGAATAGCAATAACCAAATTGAAAAACAACAAAGCCGTGGGCGCTGATGGATTGCCTGCGGAGCTATTCAAGTTCGGCGGCGAGGAGTTGGTAAGGCGCATGCAGCAGCTTCTTAGCAAAATATGGGCGGACGAAAGCATGCCCGACGGTTGGAATCTAAGTGTTCTTTGCCCAGTCCACAAGAAGGGGGATACTGCAAAATGCACCAACTATCGTGGAATCAGCCTTCTTAATATCGCATATAAGGTCCTTTCAAGTGTATTGTGCGAAAGATTGAAGCCCACCGTGAACCGGCTGATTGGACCTTATCAGTGCGGCTTCAGACCTGGTAAATCTACCATCGACCAGATTTTCACAATGCGCCAAATCTTGGAAAAAACCCGTGAAAAGAGAATCGACACACATCACCTCTTCGTCGACTTTAAAGCCGCCTTCGACAGCACGAAAAGGAGCTGCCTATATGCCGCTATGTCTGAATTTGGTTTCCCCGCAAAACTTATACGGCTGTGCAAAATGACGTTGAGCAACACCATCAGCTCAGTCAGAATTGGGAAGGACCTCTCCGAGCCGTTCGAAACTAAACGAGGTTTCAGACAGGGTGACCCCCTATCTTCCGATTTCTTTAATTTGATGCTGGAGAAAATTATACTAGCTGCAGAACTTAACCGCACTGGAACAATATACTATAAAAGCGTGCAATTACTGGCATATGCTGATGACATTGATATCATCGGCCTAAACACCCGCGCTGTTAGTTCTGCTTACTCCAAGCTGGAAAAAGAAGCGGTAAAGATGGGTTTGATGGTGAATGAGGACAAAACGAAGTACCTGCTGTCATCGAGCAAAGAGTCAGCGCATATGCGCCTTGGCAACCACGCTACTGTTGGCAGCCATAATTTCGAAATAGTAAAAGACTTCGTTTATTTGGGAACCAGCATCAACATTAGCAACAACATCAGCACTGAAATCCAGCGAAGAATCAATCTTGCCAATAAATGCTACTTTGGACTAGGTAGGCAATTGAAAAGTAAAGTCCTCTCTCGGCGAACGAAAATCATACTCTACAAGTCACTTATCGTACCCGTCCTGCTATATGGGGCAGAAGCATGGACCATGACAACAGCAGATGAAGCGGCTTTGGGAGTGTTCGAGAGAAAAGTTCTTCGAAAGATTTATGGACCTCTACGCGTTGGCGATGGCGAGTACCGAAGAAGATTTAATGATGAGCTGTACGAGCTATACGCAGACATCAACATAGTCCAGCGAATTAAAACGCAGCGGCTGCGCTGGCTAGGCCATGTTATGCGAATGAAAGATGATGCTCCGGCCAAGAAAGTGTTTCTATCGGAACCCGCCTATGGAAGCAGAGGTAGAGGGCGGCCCCCACTCCGTTGGAAGGACCAGGTGGAAAACGATTTAAACTCCCTTGGTGTGACCAATTGGCGCCGGTTGGCGGAGCGAAGGAGCGACTGGCGCGCCTTGTTGGACGGCCATAACCGTTTAGACGGTTAAGCGCCAATTAAGTAAGTAAGTAAGTAAGTAATCCTTAGTTCCATATGTGGACGCCGTTTCGAGATATCGCCATAAACTTGGGCCAGGGGTGACTCTAGAATTTGTTTGTGCAATATGGGTATCAAACGAAAGGAGTTAATGAGTATTTTCAGAGGGAGTGGACCTTTCTGGACCAGGGGTGACTCTAGACTTTGTTTGTACGATATGGGTATCAAATGAAAGGTGTTAATGAGTATTTTTAAAAGGGAGTGGGCCTTCGTTCTATAGGTGTTCACCTTTTCGAAATATCGCCATAAAGGTGGACCAGGGGTGACTCTAGAATGAGTTTGGACGATATGGGTATCAAATTAAAGGTATTAATGAGAGTTTTAAAAGGGAGTGGTGGTAGTTGTATATGTGAAGGCGTTTTCCAGATATCGACCAAAATGTGGACCAGGGTGACCCAGAACATCATCTGTTGGATACCGCTAATTTATTTATATATGTAATACCTGCCAAGATTTTAAGGGTTTTTTATTTCGCCCTGCAGAACTTTTTCATTTTCTTCTACTTAATATGGTAGGTGTCACAACCATTTTATAAAGTTTTTTCTAAAGTTATAATTCGCGTCAATAAAACAATCCAATTACCTTAACATATTTCATCCCTTTTTTCATATTTGGTATAGAATTATGGCATTTTTTTCATTTTTCGTTATTTTCGATATCGAAAAAGTGGGCGTGGTCATAGTCGGATTTCGTTTATTTTTCATACCAAGATAAAGTGAGTTCAGATAAGTACGTGAACTGAGTTTCGTAAAGATATATCGATTTTTGCTCAAGTTATCGTGTTAACGGCCATGCGGAAGGACAGACGGACGGCTGTGTATAAAAACTGGGCGTGACATCAACCGATTTCGCCCATTTTCACAGAAAACAGTTAACGCCATAAAATCTATGCCCCTACCAAATTTCAAAAGGATTGGTTAATTTTTGTTCGACTTATGGCGTTAAAAGTATCCTAGACAAATTAAATGAAAAAGGGCGGAGCCACGCCCATTTTTAAATTTTCTTTTATTTTTGTATTTTTTTGCACCATATCATTACTGGATTTGAATCTTGACATAATTTACTTATATACTGTAAAGATATTAAATTTTTTGTTAAAATTTTACTTAAAAAACATTTTTTTTTTTAAAGTGGGCGTGGTCCCTCTCCGATTTTGCTAATTTTTATTAAGCGTACATATAGTAATAAGAGTAACGTTCCTGCCAAATTTCATCATGATATCTTCAACGACTGACAAATTACAGCTTGCAAAACTTTTAAATTACCTTCTTTTAAAAGTGGGCGGTGCCACGCCCATTGTCCAAAATTTTACTAATTTTCTATTTTGCGTCATAAGTTCAACTCATCTACCAAGTTTCGTCGCTTTATCGGTCTTTTGTAATGAATTATCGCACTTTTTCGGTTTATCGAAATTTTCGATATCGAAAAAGTGGGCGTGGTTATAGTCCGATATCGTTCATTTTAAATAGCGATCTGAGATGAGTGCTCAGGAACCTACATACCAAATTTCATCAAGATACATCAAAATTTACTCAAGTTATCGTGTTAACGGACGGACGGACGGACGGACATGGCTCAATCAAATTTTTTTTCGATCCTGATTATTTTGATATATGGAAGTCTATATCTATCTCGATTCCTTTATATATGTACAACCAACCGTTATCCAATCAAACTTAATATACTCTGTGAGCTCTGCTCAACTGAGTATAAAAAGACAAATAGATATATGTACATATATGCACATATGCATATGTAACTACCATCAATGATATAGGTAGGTAGGTTGAACTGGCCGGTCCATGAGGACCTCACATAGACTGATTGAGTCCGTAGTGTTACCAGAAGTTTGTTTTAACGACCAAACTGAAAAACCCTATCAAAAACCAGGACCTATGTTATAAAATAACTCCGTCCTCTTGGCAAATACTAGAAGCTTCCTAGGACTTAAGCCACTTGCTGCTTCTAGATCTGACAGCTGTATCACTCCTAATAGCTGGAGTCTTAGCCTGGCAAGTGCAGGGCACGAGCACAGAACGTGCTCGATCGTTTCCTCCCCCAACCCGCACTTCCTACACCTGCTATCACTGACCAAGCCTAATTTAAAGGCATGTGACGCCAGAAGGCAGTGTCCAGTCAGAATACCCGTCATGAGCCTACAGTCCTCTCTTTTTAATGATAGAAGCAACTGTGTTAGTCTAAGGTTGTAAGACCTACACATAATCTTCGACACTTTACAGCCCCGCGCTTGAACCCACGCCTTTTCTGCTTGGTCGATCATGTCCACCTCTCGCCTTCGCTTAATCTCGCCCAATCTAATTGGGACGTCTACGGAGCAAGCTTCAAGGGATGCGCCCTTTTTAGCTAATTCGTCCGCTTTTTCATTCCCATCTATTCCCATATGCCCTGGGACCCAATATAGATGTATGCTTCTCCCTGTCCCGATTCTCTCCAGAGACTGCTTACACTCTAACACGCATTTAGATGCTGTGCTATGCGAGATTATTGCCTTAATTGCTGCTTGACTGTCAATATAAAAGTTAACACGGTTGCAGCTTAAGCTATTCTCTTCCAGGGTTTCTACTGCTTTGGTTACGGCTAATATTTCCGCTTGGAAAACGCTACAGTAATCCGGCAGCCTGTAGGATCTGCTTAATTCCGGATCAGCGCAGTATACCGCAGACCCTACTCCTTCCACTATTTTGGAACCATCGGTGTACACATGTATCGCCTCGTCCGCCATTTGCGCACCCTTGCGCCAACCGTCCACCTCAATGATATAAGGTTCAAGTAAAATACTAAGTAGTCTTAAGGAGAGCCGAAGGTCTGTGTTACTTGTGCTCCTTCTATTGTAATTTGGTGATTTATCACTTCTTTTCTATATAATAATAATAATAATAATAGAAACGAAACATCAAAACCAAGGAGAATTAAACAAGGGGTGCCTATCCCCACTTTTGTTTAATTTCTACATATCGTTTAATTTCTACATTTCTACCTTCACCACCGGAAGGAGTCACAATCGTTTCCTACGCCGATGACTGCACAATAATGGTCCCAGGCCCAGGCCCAAAGATCGATGAGCTATGCAATAAAATAAACGGCTACCTCCCTGATCTCTCCAGTTTTTTCGCCTCGCGAAACCTGGCATTATCACCGACTAAATCTTCCGCGACCTTATTTACAACATGGACGTCCCAAATGTCGACCATTTTGAACATACACGTCGATGGCACTACGCTACCGACTGTCCTACACCCCAAAATCTTGGGTGTGACGTTTGATCAGGATCTACATTTTGGTGAGCACGCAGCCGCAATTGTTCCGAGAATTCAGAGCCGTAACAAAATCCTCAAATCCCTCGCTGGCAGTACCTGGGGAAAAGATAAAGAAACGCTCATGACTACATACAAATCAATTAGCCAGCCGATTACGTGCTACGCGTCACCCATATGGTCGCCAATCCTAAAAATTACCCACTGGAAGAAGCTACAGGCCTGCCAAAATACTGCTCTCAGAATTGCCACGGGCTGTCTTCTTATGTCCCCAGAACACCATCTGCATAATGAGACGAGAATACTCCCCATCAGGGAGAGAAACGAGATGCTGACCAAACAGTTCCTGTTGAATACCCAGTAACCTGAGCATCCCAAGAGACATCTGATTGATGAACCAGCACCGCCTAGGGGCTTAAGGAGTCATCTCCGTAAGCATTTTGAGCAAATACGGCACCTGAGAACCCAGCCGTATGAAGCGAAAAAACACAAGCAGGTCCTTGGTGAACTCCATAAACAGGCGTCGGACCTTTATGCCGGGAATTGCCCGGTGAATCCAGTACTTAAAGAAAAGTATCCAAAACTCGCGGAAGAGGAACGCATACTCCCCAGGGAAACGCGTGTCACTCTTGCTCAACTTCGTTCTGGATACTGTAACAGGTTAAACTCTTACCTATCCAGAATCAACCCCGACATACAAAATTTATGCCCCGCTTGCAATGTGTCCCCACATGACACCAATCATCTCTATAATTGTAATGTGGAACCAACGCCTCTAACACCCCTTTCCTTATGGTCCACCCCTGTTGAAACGGCAAGTTTTCTTGGACTCCCGTTAGAGGATATTGATGACAATTTGTGATCGGTCGCGGCTGTTAGGTGGGGCGAAGCATTGCTACAACAACAACAACTGAGGATGCAATGCAGTTGTCCGTGTTTTTCGAATGCCCAACTTCTTACACATTTCTTTGAACACAGCTGATTCAAAATTCCTACCTTGGTCAGAATGTAACTCCATTGGTACACCATATCTTGCAACCCAATCGTTTGTAACCACTTCTGCTACTGTTTCCGCTTCTTGGTTTGGAATTGGGTATACCTCTGACCATTTACTGAAATAATCCATAACCACCAGTACGTATTTGTTTCCGCGGTTGCTAATAGAAAATGGGCCTGCGACATCCATGGCGATCCTTTCAGATGGTGCACCTGAGTTATATTGCTTCATCTGGCCATGGCTTCGGGTTTTGGGCCCTTTCGATCTGCTCGCAGTTCGCAATCCACTCAGTGACCGACTGACGGCAACCAACACAATAGAATCTCTGCTTAATTTTCCCGAGCGTCTTTGTGATTCCAAGATGACCTCCACTTGGACCGTTATGTAGTTCACTGAGAACATCGGGAATTCTTTTCCTTGGAACAACTATTTATTTATTTATTTATTAGTCTACAAATTTAAAATTTAATCAGACTTAATATAGTACGGATTACAGATAAATTACAGAAGCATACAAATTGAACAAAATTATATTATAAAATATTGTTACGAATATTAGCAAAACTAAGGGGTACTGCTATCTCTAAGCCGATGCTAAGCAGTGACGCGAATGCACATCAATAATTCAATCATTATGTATCTACATAAACGAAACAATAATTGCGTCTGCACACATGTACCATGTACGTATACGGGCAGCGGAGAGTCAATGCACAAACACATGCATATATCTGAGATACTCCTGAAAGTATGCAATGAGAAAAGCTATAAAATTGTGCAATTGTAGTTACAGCTGAGAAGTTTGAGAGCTGATGGACTAGTAGATTCTGGAAGCGCCTAGAAGATGCGAACGTTGAAATCAAAGAGTATAAAAGGAAACAAGTGTAGAGGCGCTGGAATTCAGTTTGATTTGAGTTTCGATTAAGACGATATCTAGCGAGCAATAGCAGTAGTATTTTGAAAGTCAGTTTCGTTTAAGCTATCAGTTTGGTTATTAAGCCAGCTAATTTCAAAGTATAAGTGTTATTGTGAAGTACTTTAATAAAGGCCATTTTTCCATTATTCAATATTGGAGTTATTTATTCAACAGTTTAGTGATACGAACTTAGCAGAAGGACAAATAAGAGGATTTGCAAGTAAAATCGTTACAATTGGCGTCAGAAGAGGAATTGTTGAATAAATTCCAGAGGACAACAAGGACATGGCAAAGTTGAGTGAATTGAAGATCCCGCAACGGAAGAAGGAGTTGGAGAACCGTGGATTGAATACAACCGGCATTAAACTCGAACTTCAGGCACAACTACGAGAGACAATGGAATTAGAAGGAATTGATGTGGAAGAGTATGTCTTTCATCTTGATGGCGAGGAGACAACAAAAATTGAAGAGAAAAACGAAACATCGCAGACAATTACCAGCACAGACTTGAACATGATATTGGCTGCAATAACTGCTCAAACATTGACAGTAACATCCAAGATGGAAGCGCAAGAGGCACGTATAACAGAAATGTCATCACAAATATCCACAAATATGGCATCTCAGCTGGAATCGCAGGAGAACCGTATAACAGCGAAGATTGAAGCACAGGAGGCACGTATTTCAGAAATGTCATGGCAAATGTCATCTCAACTGGAAGAGCAGAAGGCATATATGGCATCCCAGCTGGAATCACATGAGACACGTATTTCAGAAATGTCGACACAGATTACATCAAAGATGGAAACACAACTGAAAGAGCAAGAGGCGCGTATATCATCAAAACTCGAAGCGCGTATGGACGAGAAAATAACGCAGTTTGAAGAAACATTCGAGGCAGAGGTGGATGCGTTGAGAGGTCGTATACAGGAATTGCAACTTAATCGGCCGGCTGCTTCAGCGAGTAATACGAAGGTAAAAACTCTATCTTTTGACGGTTCTGTTCCTTTCCAGGTCTTCAAGCTACAGTTTGAGAAGACCGCAGCAGTGAACAACTGGATTGCGGAAGATAAAGTTGCTGGACTATTCATGGCGTTGAAAGGGCCTGCAGCTGAGATTTTACAAACCATTCCAGAGGGCGAACGGAACTGTTATGAAGCATTGATGGGCGCTCTAGAGAGACGATACGGAACTGAGCATAGGAGACAGATATACCAAATGGAGTCGCTGAACCGCTTCCAGAGTCCTGGTGAAACATTGCAAGAGTTTGCGTCAGATATTGAAAGGCTAGCACATTTAGCGAATGCGGACGCACCCGTGGAATACACTGAACGGGTAAAGATTCAGAGCTTTATAAATGGCATACGGGACGTCGGAACAAAGCGAGCTACATACGCAAACCCAAAGCCAACATTCGCAGAAACGGTGTCACAAGCTCTGATTCAGGAAACAGCGTCGCTTCTGTGTAAGCCAGTTTTCAAAGCACGCCGTGTGGAAGTAGAAAGGCCAGAGTGGGTAGACGCAATATTGGAGGCGCTGAAAGGATCGCAAAATCGGAGTGAAAAAGTTATCAAATGCTTCAAATGCGGGAAGTCCGGTCACATTGCACGTCATTGCGATCTTGGTCCTAATAGTTCCAACAATGTGGGTGGCCGTAAACGCAAAGCTGGAGGAGATGAGCAAGAGCGAGTAAGAGGTAGAGATCGAGAGCTAGATCCAGCTATTGAATGCCCTGTGATATCTGTGTTGCAAATTGGTAGAAATCGAGCAGTCTTACCGTCAGAGGGAATGTGGATGGTAAAGAACGTGTACCGACTATAGATACGGGCGTATCTCATTCCTTGATCCGATCTGACTTGGTCAACAGGAGAATAAAACCGTTACCTGGAGCAAAGTTGCGTACGGTCACTGGCGGGTATAACCAAGTTCAGGGAGAAGTGATATGTGAAATCTTGATTGGAAAGGTCACGGTTCTACACAAATTCGTTGTGGCGAAGATCGTTGAAGAAGTCATATTGGGAGTGGACTTCTTGGTTGACCATGACATCAAGATCGATATGCAGAGAAGAGTGATGCGTTATGAGAACCAGGATATACCACTTAACTTCAAGTTGGAGAAAGGGTTCAGTAGTAATCGAGTACTGGTGGATAAGACTCGACAAAAACCACGGAAGTAAAAGGCAAAGGTTAATAGGTCGAATGGGCCATATAAAGCAAAATCAAAAGTACCTGCGAGGGAAACACTGGCATTGGCAAAACCTAAAAGACGCAGGAAAACGAAGCAACGAATTTCCGAGAAAGAATGCGAGGGTAGTTTCAAGCCGGAGCGCACTACTGTTGTGAAACGTGGGAACGATACTGATTATGCGAAGCCAATCCGTCAAGCGCAAGCTCTACGAAGTAGTTCATTGGCCAAGCAACAGAGTGCGAGGGAACGATCCAGGATAATGAGTAGTAAGATGAAACACAGGTACGACAAGGGAAATAATTTGGAAGGTTTCCGGGAGGGAGATTTGGTACTGCTATACAACCCTTACCGGCGGAAAGGTGTTCCATCCAAATATCGGCGCAATTGGGAAGGCCCGTACAGAGTTGTGAAGACGATCAGTGAGGTCATCTACCGCATACAAGGAATTGGGAAATCACGAAATAGAAGAGTGGTACATTTGGCGATGCTAGCAGCGTTTAGATCGAGAGATTTGTCTGATCGGGACGATCAGACTTAGGTGGAGGGCAGTGTTACGAATATTAGCAAAACTAAGGGGTGCTGCTATCTCTAAGCCGATGCTAAGCAGTGACGCGAATTCACAGCAATAATTCAATCATTATGTATGTATCTACATAAACGAAACAATAATTGCGTCTACACATATGTACCATGTACGTATGCGGGCAGCGGAGAGTCAATGCACAAACACATGCATATATCTGAGATACTCCTGAAAGTATGCAATGAGAAAAGCTATAAAATTGTGCAATTGTAGTTACAGCTGAGAAGTTTGAGAGCTGATGAACTAGTAGATTCTGGAAGCGCCTAGAAGATGCGAACGTTGAAATCAAAGAGTATAAAAGGCAACAAGTGTAGAGGCGCTGGAATTCAGTTTGATTAGAGTTTCGATTAAGACGATATCTAGCGAGCAATAGCAGTATTATTTTGAAAGTCAGTTTCATTTAAGGTATCAGTTTGGTTATTAAGCCAGCTAATTGCAAAGTATAAGTGTTATTTTGAAGTACTTTAATAAAGGCCATTTTTCCATTATTCAATATTGGAGTTATTTATTCAACAGTTTAGTGATACGAACTTAGCAGAAGGGTAAATAAGAGGATTTGCAAGTAAAATCGTTACAATATGTATATACATTATTAAATCAGTTGTGAGGATGGACTGTGATGCCGAGCAACGGGATTTGATTATTAGTGCTGTCGGAATGGACGTGATTTCGAGCAGCTGATGTATATTTGACACATAATCAGTTTCTTCTTACTTTGACCATCCTCACTACCCATACTCGATGCGAGCAACCGGATATCAACTCTAAAGTGTTCCACTTGACTTCGCAATGGGACTCTCTGCTGACATCTCCTCTCTATTTGGTCTTTCGGTTCGTTCGAGCCCTTGCATAACATGTGACAGATCTGTATCTTCTAGCTGACACTTCCTTAGTTGCTCCTTGTTCCATTCATCCGTACACGTTATAGACATTAGCCGGACATCTATAATGTCTTCTTTAGCCTCGGCCTTTGAACAGTGCTTGCATTCCAAACCACATGGTCTTCGTGACATTGCATCAGTATTTCCATGGTTACTACCTTTTCGATGCTGAATGGAAAAGTCGTAGCTTTGTAGTCGCTCGATCCACCATGCCAATTGTCCTTCTGGATTACGGAACTGCAAGAGCCATTTTAACGCTGCGCTGGCCGTAGAGGTACTTGTGAAAATGTTTAATGCACTCTACCAGTGCCAACAGTTCTCTCCGTGTAACGCAATAGTTCCTCTCTGGTTTTCCAATTGAACGGCTGTAATATGCAACAACCTTCTCGTGTTCATCAACCAGTTGTGACAAAACGCCTCCTATAACATATCCGCTCGCATCCGTATCTAGAATAAACGTTGCTCCTGGAATCGGATATGCCAACATTGGGGCAGTGCACTAACGCTCTTTCAATGTTTGGAAAGTTACTTCTTGCTCCTTCTTCCATTCAAAAGCTTTTTTTTTCTTGTTAGCTCGTGGAGGCTATGGGCTACGCTGGCAAAATTATTATTATTATTATTATTTATTTATTATTACGGCGTTTTAAGCCTAAAACTTAGATTATTACAAATTATAAATACATTTTAATAATGATAGGATTTCTAGCGTTTGGGGTGTCGGAATGCATGAGATTCCGATCAGCACGGGAACTGGTGGTCCCAACGGGCGAGTCTTGTAGTCATATCATTGGGAGGTTGGAAGGACGTGTTCTTAATCCTGCCCTACTCCAAGACGTATGATTACACAGTTTTATTATTTATGCTGTCGGAATGCATTTGATTCCCGTCAACCCAAAAGCTAGCAGCTCAGCAGAATGAGCCACTCTTATAGGACGGTTGGAAAGGACGTGTTTCCAATCCTCCCTGTACCAGCTTTTATGTAAACATATTTAATTATAATATATCATTGTTGTAGGAATATACGTGATTCACATGAAAACTCCAACTGTTTGTCTGGGACGATATTTTCAGGAATTCTTTCCTAATTTGATTGCAACCGATATATGTATTTGACCTGATGCATAAGGTTCCTCTGTGTCTATTTGGATTGCCGTGTATGCTCAAGGATAAGTAACATGAAATACAGATACAAAATATTTTATCTTATTGGAAGGGTTTTGCAATATTCTAATAAATTTTTTTAGAAGGTGTTTAAGTTTTCACAATTTTTAACATGATTAGGTAGTTCATTGAAACATTTCAGGCCTTTGTAAAATATATTTTGCTTGTCCATTTCTGTTTTGAGAAGAGGTAATCTAAAATTATTATTTTCCCTGATTATGTAAGAATGGGTTTCATTCACATAAATAAGTTTTTCACTTAGGTAGGCTGGTAATTTACCATGCTTGATATAAAATACAAATTTCATACAATGGTAAAATATCAACTGTTTCACGCTCAGCCAGTATAGTGCATCAAGCATACTCTTTATGGAAGTGTCGTACCTCACTTTCAATATAAATCTCATAGCTTTGTTTTGCATAATTTGTAACCTGTCTACTTGTGTTTCATTGGCAATAAAGAATATTGTAGGGCAATATAAGAAGTGCGGTTCCATGATGGATCTATAAACTTTCAACTTATAATTCTTACTAATAAGTTTACACGATCTCTTCCAAAATCCAATTTTTTTGCCTATTTTGGCAACAATATAATCAATATGATCTGTAAACCTCAGTTTATTGTCAATCAGGATCCCTAAGTACTTAAATATTTTGACATCCTCAATGCTCGTATTCATTATTTTTAGATCTAAATTAAGTGATCGTCCTAGATAAAACCATGAACTTAGTTTTGTTAACGTTAAGCTTGAGTTTATTAGTGCAAAGCCATCTATACAATGAGTCCAAAATTTGGTACAAATCGCCGGTAATATGTGCACAGCCCAAGGAAACTTCTCAATTCAGGCAGATTCTGTGGTCTTGGCCAATCCTTCACTGCTTCTATCTTTTCATTCGCGGTGCAGATGCCCTCCGTCGTTACTTTATGACCCAAGTAACTAACTTGCTTCTTGAACAGAGAACACTTTTTGGGACTAAGTTTCAGACCAGCACCAGCTATTCTTTGGAAAACTCCTCCAAGTTCTTCAGATGTTCTTCGAAGTTCTTTCCCAATACGATGATGTCGTCTAGGTACACTAAGCATAGTTTCCAATGTAGTCCTTTCAGTACCTGATCCATGAGTCTTTCAAAAGTAGCTGGTGCATTACATAGTCCAAAAGGCATCACTGTAAATTGCCAAAGACCATCACCGACACTGAAGGCTGTTTTCTCTTTGTCTTCCTCCTTAACTTCCACTTGTCAGTAGCCGCTTTTCAAGTCCAGTGTCGAAAACCATTTCGTACCAGAGAGCGAGTCCAGAGTGTCGTAAATTCCCGGCAATGGGTAGCTATCCTTTTTCGTGACGTCGTTCAACTTGCGATAGTCCAGCCTCATTTTCCCATCCTTCTTCTTCACAAGTACCACCGGTGAGCTCCATGGACTAGCTGATGGTTCGATGACGCCGCAGTCGCTCATTTCTTTTACGATTTGACTCACAACTTCCCGCTTCGCCAGTGGAACACTACGAGAAGCTTGACGTATCGGCCTAGCGTCTCCAGTGTCAATTTGATGTTTCACAACATTGGTGCGGCCTGGTTTGGCACCATCCTGGTCAAATATGTTTGCTAGTTGAAACGTGTTCCTGGAGCTGTTCACAGTTAATAACTACTTCAGCCTCTTGGCATCTTCCCAATATAGCTCCTTTGGTCAGTTTGAGTGGTGACTTGAACTCATTGAGTACTCTTACCTGGATACGTCCATCTTGTTTTGTTATAGCCAGGGTTTTTCCTACAAGTACGTTCGGTGTTGATTTGTTTGCTGCTTCGACAACTCACAATTTGTTTGTCTCACAATCTCCATCAACCTTTGCCCAGATGACTGCTTCTGATTTTGGTGGTATTTGCTGACTCTCTTCCACCAGCACTCGTTTACTGCTGTAGTCTCTCTCGTAGCCAAAATTAAGGGCACATCCATGTTCTTATATCGCATGGTCTTGCTTTGCATGTCGATCTTGATGCCCTCGTCGATTAATAAGTCCACTCCAATTATGATTTCATCAACAATTTCTGCCACTATAAAATTGAGTACTACCGTGACGTTCCCAATTGCGACTGCACATGATACTTCTCCTAGAACCGTGGTGTCTTCTCCAGTGGCTGTACGCAATCTTGCTCCATGAAATGGTCTTATCTTCTTGTTGACTAAATCCGCTCGAATGATGGAATGAGATGCACCCGTGTCCACATGTCCTCCGACAGTAAGATTGTTTGACCGTCTTCCAATTTGTGAGATAGAGATTATGGGGCATTCAATTGCGGGAGCCAGCTGTTGCCCCTTACGGCTGACTCGCTTTAATTTAACGATTGAGTAGATTTGGAGATTTGCTCATCTCCTTCAGCTCTGCGTTTACGGCCACCCACATTGTTGGAACTATCGGGGCCAATGCTGCAATGTCGTGCAATGTGACCTGGGTTGCCGCACTTGAAACATTTCATAACTCCGGCATTTTTCTGTTGTGATCCCTTCAGTGCTTCCAAAATTGTGTCTACCCAATCTGGTCTTTCCACTTCCACACGATGAGCTTTGTATGCTGGTTTACTCAATAGTGAGGCAGTTTCCTGAGTCAATGCATGTGATACCGTTTCTGCAAATGTTGGCTTTTGGTTTGCGTATGTGGCTCGCTTCGTTTCGATGTCCCGTATGGCATTTATAAAGTTCTGAATTTTTACCCTTTCTGTGTATTCCACGGGTGCGTCGGCAGTCGCCAAATGTGCGAGCCTTTCGACATCTGACGCAAATTCCTGCAAAGTCTCATTAGCTTTTTGGTAGCGGTTTTGCAACTCTATTTGGTATATCTTCTTCCTGTGTTCGCTTCCGTATCGCCTCTCTAGAGCGCTCATTAATGTTTCGTAGTTGTTCCGCTCTCCCTCGGGAATAGTCTGTAGGATTTCAGCAGCAGATCCTTTCAATGCCACGAATAATGCAGCAACTTTATCTTCAGCACTCCAGTTGTTCACTGCTGCGGTCTTCTCAAACTGAATCTTAAACACCTGGAAAGGAACAGAGCCGTCAAAAGATGGAGTTTTTACCTTCGTATTGCTTGCTGAAACAACTGGGCGATTTAGTTGCAGCTCCTGTATACGACCTTTTAAAGCATCTACCTCAGCCTCGATTTTGTCCTGTCTGCCACTGAAACCTTCATGAAACTGGGTTAGTTTCTCTTCCATGCGCGCTTCCAGCTTAGATGATATACGGACTCCCTGCTCTTCAAGTTGTGTAGAGATCTGAGATGATATCTGCGCTGAAATTTGTGCCGACATTTCGGATATACGTGCCTCCTGTGATTCCAGTTGAGATGCCATATATGTCTTCTGTTCTTCCATTTGCGAACATTTTGGTGCATATTTGTGATGACATTTCGGACATTTGTGCCGATATTGCAGCCAATATCGTGTTCAGGTCTGTGTTCGCCATTGTCTGCGGTGTTTCATTTTTCTCCTCCAATTTTGTTGTCTCATCGCCATCAAGATGAAAGACATACTCTTCCACGTCAATTCCTTCTAATTCCGTTGCCTCTCGTAGTCGTGCCTGAAGTTCAAGTTTAATGCCGGTTGTATTCAATCCACGGCTCTCCAACTCCTTCTTCAGTTGCTGGATCTTCAATTCACTTAACTTTGCCATGTCCAAGTTGTATTCCCAGTCTTCGGAATTTATTCAACAATTCCTCTTCTGACACCAATTGTAACGAATTTACTGCAATTCTGCTTATTTGCAACCTTCTGCTAACGTTCGAATCACTAAACTGTTGAATAAATAACTCCAATATTCGATAATGCAAAATGGTATTTATTAGACTAACACTTCTATTTCTCGACAGATAGCGTGCTTAAATGAAACTGACTTTTCGTGCCTCAACTGTTGCCCCTTTTTTATACTGTCCGGTTTCATCGCCGGCATATTTCTAGGCGCTTCTATTTCCAGAACTTACTAGTTAGTTATCAGCTATAAATTTCTCAGCTCTAACTACAGATGCACAATTTTCTAGCTTCTCTCATACCCCATGCGCGTGTATATGTGAGTGATACTTGCACAATTATTGCATACTTTTGGGAGTATCTCAGATATATGCATGTGGTTGTGCATTGCTTCTCCGCTGCGTGTACGTACATATGTGTAGACATAATGATTGTTTCGTTTATGTAGATACAAGTGACTGTCTGCTTTATTGTTGTGGTGGCTTCATTTACTTAGCATCAGACTAGTGATGTGAGTATCACTTGGTGTCACTAATATTCGTCACAATATATATTGAAATATTAGGTTTAAATAAAAAGAACTTATGACTTTGGAAGTCTGAAAATGATTGCCTTTATTAAAGAAGTTCTTTCTCTTTTATAGGTAATTTCTTAACCTACACATTCATAATTATCTTAATACTAAAAATACGTACATTTGTAATAGAGGTATGCATACATGTAGATTTGTATACATGGTATGCATACATGTAGATTTGTATGCATAGTATGCATACATGTAGATTTGTAAGCATGGTATGCCTACCTGTAGATTTCTACTCATAGTCTGCATACATGTAGATTTGTATGCATGCTATGCATATATTTAAATATGTATGCATTCGTCAGCAAATCGATATTCATATGAAATGTCTGGTTAATTCTCATTATTGGTAGTATGTAAATATTTTAGTGAGAAACTAAAATTGATAATAAGCAGAATTTATTATTTGTGAACAGACAAGAGTTTCATATTCGGCATTCCATTGATGTTAGGTAACCGCTGTGTTAAGTCAATAATTTGTATAATATAGTAATATGATTGTGCTGTTAAAAATGTATTGCATAGGAGTTCATTATGCGTAATGCCGCAAAATGTATTGCATAGGTGGGCATAGACGCTTAATGCTACAATATTGTAACGAATTTACTGCAATTCCTCTTATTTGCAACCTTCTGCTAACGTTGGAATCACTAAACTGTTGAATAAATGACTCCACTTTTTAATAGTGCAAAATGGCCTTTATTAAAGTACTTCACAGTAATACTTATACTTCGCAACTAATAGATTGCTTAAATCAAACTGATTGTCGTGCCTCTACTGTTGCTGCCTTTTATACTGTCTGGTTTCCTCGTTGCATAGTTCTAGGCTTTTCTATTCTAGAATTTACTAGTTATCTGCTATAAAATTACTACGTTTGTAGCTTCTCATATGCGCGTGTATTTGTGAGTGATACTTGCACAAACCATTGCCTACTTTTGGGAGCATCTCAGATAAATGCATGTGTTTGTGCGTTTCTCTCCGCTGCTTGTATGGACATATGGGTAGACATAATGATTCATTGGTTGATGTGCATACAAGTCACTGCTTAGTATCGCTTAGAGATGACAGCACCCCTTAGTGTTGCTAATATTAGTAACAATATTATACATATCAGACGACCATACTCTTTTTGGATTTTGTACACAGGATTGCTGCGGCAAAGGAAATGTTCTGGTGAATGGACACGCACCCGCCCGAGTCGTTTTCATGTTTTGCAACATTAAGGTATAAGTCCGTCCATCTCGGGAATGGTTTAATATGACCACATTAAACCTTCTAGGCCATCCCGCACCACGCTATTGTTCTATGAGGTCGCCAGAGTATCGCCCATTGTCAATACGGACTAAATAAAACGACATGGTTTCAATCGCTTCTGGCAGAAAAGATGTTTCGATGAAAATCTGATTATAACCGGTTTCCACTAGGCGATTTGATATTACATTCTAATAACCAAAAAAAAACACCCTTTACCGCGTGTTATTGGGGATTGTTTCGATGAGATCTTTACCAACTACAGTAGATTTTATATACATACATCTGCGTACACTTCAGTCTCATCTAGTTTTGTCGTTATAAACCCTCTGCCACGGTACTCTCAAGTCAACAAATACGCCCGTTTCACCCACGCCGAATTATTGAGCATACGAAATTAAATTAGCTCATCGCGGCGATCACGTCGCCCCAGGTTGAACTGGCCGGTCAATAAAGACCTCATATAGACCGAATGTGTCCATAGAGTTTCATGTGACCTCAATTTAATGTTTATATCAAATCATACTCGTTTACGATTCGTAGATATAATTGAGAAAAAAACAAACATAAATTAAACAAATTAATTTTACTCAAACCTTTTGTAATACCTCATACTTATTCCAGACAAAAATTTCGTATAAAGCATAATTAGAAAATAAAGAGGTAAGGGATTTAGCTCGTACATATGTATGTTTCAACTCGAACAAAATATACTCCCTTTTGCATTTTTATAATTAACTGTATGACACATTTTTGCAATTTCTAGGTTTGGTGATAGCTCTCAACAGTTCTGAAAGCTAGCGTGATTGAGTTAACGTCAACCCTAAAAGCTAGAAAAAAAAAATTGGAAATGTTCTAACATAGTCATGTAGTGGTTTGAAATTTGAAAACAATCCCGAATTTTTCCAAATAGTCTCATCACGATTCTTGAAACATTTCCCAAATAGTTTTTAAAGTTTTCCTTGGGTGGTAACTTGGGAGAAGAGGAGTGGCCACTGTCCATATTTCATAATAATTTCATTTCGATCGATATAACTATGACCTTTTTTCAACAAAATATTTACAGTAGACCGACCCTTCCGGATTATTAGCTTTCAGTGAGCAAAATTTCTTTCAAATCCGTTAAGCTGTTCTTGCGTGATAGAGTCGCAAGAGCAAACATCTTTACCGTCACAAAAAGAACAACATAACCGCGTGGCTAGATAGATAGATTGTTGTGAGGTTATGCACTGCCACCTATTGTGATACTCGTTTCAACCAAGTTCTCTGAGAAAATCAAGAATGGTGCTCGGCTTTAGAGAGTGTATATGCTTTTTTCTTTCTAATTTTAGCGATTCGTGATCTTTAGTCTTATTGTCGCGACTGCATGGCATTCGAGCAGGATGTGTTCTAGACTTTCGCGCCAGTATTGTTTTCTGAGGCACTCTTCCTTTCGGCTTGGTGTGCTCAGGCTATAATGGCTTTTCGGTTGCTGCCATCCTGGCCAGCCTGCTCGCTTGCTAGTTTCCATCCACCCTCTGTGGCCAGGTACCCAAGGTCGCTTCCCAAGGCAGTCGGTTCTATGTACCGGAGCGACTCGGGATTTTTCCCGACCAAGGACTGTCATTTCAGTGTGACCCCATTTAATTTCTTGCGTCCCTCCCACAAATTGTCATCCTCCCAGCAGCTCCTTGCAGCAGGACTGCTCCATATTCTCCTACTCCGGAAAGGCATCAAATCTTTTTAGGACGGTCATACTCTGTTCAATGTGTCTCGTGCAAGGGATGGTTGCATCGGACAGGTTGTTCTGGGCTTGATCCCAAAGCCCGACGTCCACGTAACTTTTATAAATCGTTTCTGGCTCCTTGCTGTTCACGCCCAAGGGCGTCCCGTAGTCTACGCCTAAGCCCTAATCTGCATTGCAGACCTGCTCTGGGTATAATGTCCACAGGAAACACCGCGAGAGCGGAAATGGAGGCGGGCTCGCGTTTATCATACACCACTCTGTGCAATATTATATATTTGATCCTGGCATCGACCGCAGGGACAATGTCTTAGAACGTCAAGGCCTATCTGTCCGGTCAGGCGATGCAAACCTAGAAATCATCAACATCTACATCCTCCTGCCACCTGTTGCCCCAGTGGATACCGCCCTAATATCAGAGCCTTACTCACTGGCAACAATCGCATTATCTTAGGCGATTTCAATGCCCATCACGATCTAAGGCATTCAAACTTGCGGGCGGACAGTAGGGGTGAGATGTTGGCGGATCAAATAGAAGAAACGACGTTCTGCACAATAAACGGAGACGCCCCCACACGTATGGTAGGAAGCTGTCACAGTTCGCCATATATCTCAATCGTGAGCGCAGAAATCGTAAACTGCGTCAACTGGCAGCCGATGGTAACATTGGCATCCGACCACCTGCCTATACTTATTTCGCTCGAGCGTACCGCCGACTTCATGGTCCCAGAAAAACTCACTTTCATAAACTTTAAAAAAGGCAAGTCGGACGAATACAAATCCTTTACAGACAACCGCTTTGCTGCCCTCCCTATCCCGACTGATGCCCGCCAAGGGGAGCGTGCCTTCCGTAAGGTCATTGAATCCGCCTCGGCACGTTTCATTCCCGCCGGGAGAATTCCCGAAATCCGGCCCCACTTCCCGGCGGAGGCCGCAAACTTAGCGAGAGAACGTGACCTTATAATACAGCTTGATCCAGGCGACCCCCAAATAAGGGATATAAAGCAACGCATCAGATTGCTTGTGGACGAACACAAGCGGGCGAAATGGGACGAGCACCTAAGAGGTTGTAACCTCTCTACCGGTGTGGGTAAACTTTGGTCCACCTTAAAGTCCCTATCGAATCCGACTAAGCACAAATACAAAGTTTCCATCGCCTTTGGCGACAAAGTGCTGTCGGATGCGAAAAAATGCGCGAGCGCTTTCTGCCGACAATATATAATGCATCCTACGGTCGACAAAGATAGACGGAGAGCCAATAGACACGCACATAAACACAAATTCAGCGCGTCACCAATCACCACCACCGCTAAAGAGGTTGAGGACGCCATTGGTCGCGCTAAACCATCCAAAGCAGTGGGCCCAGACGGCATAGCCATGCCGATGCTTAAAAGCCTAGGGAAAGAGGGTTTCAAATATTTAGCACATGTCTTCAACCTGTCTCCTTCCACCTTTGTCATACCCGAGAAATGGAAAAGTGCCAAGGTGGTCCCGCTACTAAAGCCTGGGAAACCAGCTAACATAGGTGAGTCGTATCGTCCGATATCTCTCCTATCGCCAGTAGCAAAGACGCTTGAAACCATTTTGCTCCCTTATTTCCAAGCAAATTTGCAGCTAGCCTCTCATCAGCATGGCTTCAGAAAACTCCATAGCACTACCACCGCGCTAAATGCCATTAGCACCCAGATAAATTGCGTTTAAATCAATACCCCCACCATAGAACAGTACTCGTAGCGCTAGACCTATCAAAAGCTTTTGATACGGTCAACCATGGCTCGTTACTGCAAGACCTGGAAGGGTCTACCCTTCCCCCATGTCTTAAAAGGTGGACCGCAAATTATCTGGGTGGTCGGCAGGCATCGGTGCAATTTAGAAACGAAACATCAAAACCAAGGAGAATTAAACAAGGGGTGCCACAGGGTGGTGTCCTATCCCCACTTTTGTTTAATCTCTACATATCTAAGCTACCTTCAGCACCGGAAGGAGTCACAATCGTTTCTTACCCCGATGACTGCACAATAATGGCCATAGGCCCAGGCCCAAAGATCGATGCGCTATGCAATAAAATAAACGGCTACCTCCCTGATCTCTCCAGTTTTTTCGCCTCGCGAAACCTGGCATTATCACCGACTAAATCTTCCGCGACCTTATTTACAACATGGACGTCCCAAATGTCGACCATCTTGAATATCCACGTCGATGGCACTACGCTACCGACTGTCCTACACCCCAAAATCTTGGGTGTGACGTTTGATCAGGATCTACATTTTGGTGAGCACGCAGCCGCTGGCAGTACCTGGGGAAAAGATAAAGAAACGCTCATGACTACATACAAAGCAATTAGCCAGCCGATTACGGGCTACGCGTTACCCATATGGTCGCCAAGCCTAAAAATTACCCACTGGAAGAAACTACAGGCCTGCCAAAATACTGCTCTCAGAATAACCACGGGCTGTCTTCTTATGTCCCCAGAACACCATCTGCATAATGAGGCGAGAATACTCCCCATCAGGGAGAGGAATGAGATGCTGACCAAACAGTTCCTGTTGAATACCCAGAAACCTGAGCATCCCAACAGACATCTGATTGATGAACCAGCACCGCCTAGGGGCTTAAGGAGTCATCTCCGTAAGCATTTTGAGGAAATACGGCACCTGAGAACCCAGTCGTATGAAGCGAAAAATCACAAGCAAGTCCTTGGTGAACTCCATAAACAGGCATCGGACCTTTATGCCGGGAATTGCCCGGTGAATCCAGTACTTAAAGAAAAGTATCCAAAACTCGCGGAAGAGGAACGCATACTCCCCAAGGAAACGGGTGTCACTCTTGCTCAACTTCGTTCTGGATACTGAACAGGTTAAACTCTTACCTATCCAGAATCAACCCCGACATACAAAATGTATGCCCCGCTTGCAATGTGTCCCCACATGACACCAACCATCTCTTTAATTGTAATGTGGAACCAACGCCTCTAACACCCCTTTCCTTATGGTCCACCTCTGTTGAAACGGCAATTTTCCTTGGACTCCCGTTAGAGGATATTGATGACAACTTGTGATCGGTCGCGGCTGTTAGGTGGGGCGAAGCATTGCTACAACAACAACAACAACAGGTACCCAAGGTTGGTGTTATTGGCCCTTAGCCCGTTTAACCTCTCCACGCACACAATGACTGTTGTTGTTTTATTATCAACTGCAAAATATTTCCCTGAGCGCGACCTGCGCCTCCAGGATCTTCCGGCAATTCATATACACAAGATTATTACTCGTATAGCCCTTTATATGATGTTGTCGACGTGCTTCCTCCACCCAGAGTCAAACGTACCTCTCAAGTATTTCACCTCGCTCACATGCTCCAACTGTACTCCATCCTTTACGATGTGCCTCACCCCTTTCAGTGTCTATCATCATGTACATACGACCACATGCTTGGAAAGCGTAGTGGTTTTTGTTTAAAAATGGTTAGTTCAGTTCTCCGGCCGCTGCAGAGCCCCTTGACGTTAGGGGGTTAAGCGGGCAGAATATACCCGTGGTAGGTATGCCTCTCGTAGGAGGCGACTAAAATACCAAATTCAAGGGCTGTGTAACCAACCCTTCTCCAAACCCAATTGTCAACCTCACCTACCCGCGGCGAATCCTGTTTCACTAACAGACGAGGCTCTGGCGACCCCAAGCTCGTCATGGAACTTGGGAGTGCGGAGGGAGGGATGGCCTGAAGGTTTAATGTGGCCATATAAATCGTTCCCGAGATGGTCGGTCTAGCACCTTAATGGTGCTGTGTTACCGGAGCGTACCGGACAAAGCCTTCGGGGAGCAACCTCATCGCTACAACATCAACAACAACAACAACAACAACAACCACGTGATAAGGCCATTGCTACTCCCAACGGCGGCTCGGTGTAAGGGAGGCGCAGTTATAATACAGCCGGTCTTGTGAACCTCATGACTGCAAATCAGACCAATGGGCACGGTGTCGCATAAAGCCCTGGTTAGGAGGTGATAGTTCCTAGTTATCGCTATCTTGCATTGACTTGGGGTGTGGATAAGCCCTTGCACCGCCACAAGGTGACTGTCCTCGCAGAGGATAAAAATGGGCTGCAAAATTTATAAGATCCTACGACGTTAGATTCACAAAGTTTCTTATATCTCTTAAGAGACAGGACTTAAGGCTTACGATGGCCATACCAACAGGACACTGCCGTCTGGTGTCACATGCTTTTAAGTTACGCCTCGTCAGTAGCAGCACATGATGCGAGCTGCATGAAGAAACAGTTGAGCACGTTCTGTGTTAGTGTCCTCCGCTCGCGAGGTCAAGGCTACAGCTTTAGGGGTGGAAGAGTTGCCAGATCAAAGAGCAGCAAATGAGCTAGATTCTAAAAAGCGTCTAGTATTGGCCAAGAGTACGGAGCTATTCTATAACATCAGTCCGTTTGGTTGTCAAAAAAGTTCTGGTAACACTATGGACACATTCAGTCTATGTGAGGTCCTTATTAACCGGCCAGTTTCACCTAACCTATACCATTGAAGCCAACTTGCAGAACGGCATAATATCTTTTTAACCCTCTTTAATATCTCACCCCCAGAGGGTTATGGGGTTATAATATACCGCGGTTGGTATGCCTGTCGTAAGAGGCGACTAAAATACCGAATAGATTTAAGGGGTTGTGTAGCGCAATCATTTCAAGGTGTTGCCAGCGCAAAATATAGCTTCTCCAAACCCAATTTTCAACCTCACCTATCCTTGGCGAATCCTGTTTCATTAACAGCTGAGGCTTTGGCGACATCGAAGTCCTCATGGATCTAGGGGGTAGGAGGTAGGTAATGGCCTAGAAGTGGAACATACCGGATCTGCATTCGGCACAGGACCATGAACATCGATAACATCTTTTTAACTCAGTTTTGACAAATTTTAATAGAAGACACAAACGCTAAAAACACGCACAAAATTTATTGCCTCTCACTGGAATTGATGCAAAGCGGGCGCGGTTTGTAATTCAGTTTACCCTGGTTTAAATTGACTGAGCCATGGATCTTCATCATTCGTTGCTTACTCTGCCACAATGTACATACATATGTACATTTTTAAGCTTAATTTGATTGTCATACTAAAAATAGCTAGTTCAATTAGTTAAATAAAAACAAAATACATATATTATACAATACTAGATATAATTGTATACACAAGTATTAGTATGGGTACCGTACATTGAGAGAAAAATATGGTAAAACCAACGGAATTACTAGTCAATTCAACCGCTATTTCTGTCAATTTTTATCTAACGCAAATAGCTGTTAAATCAAATTCGGACAAATTCCCTGCAAAAATTGTTGGATTACGTGTTCCATTTTCTTCATGTTGGAGTACTCTAACAATACTCCTTTGCAATGCGTTTGCGGACCACCATCAGCCGATCATTGCTCGTTTTTTAACGCCCGTGATCACGACACGATGACGATCGAACAGAGTTGCCAAAAGTAAAATATTGCATACAAATAACTGATAATAAAATTTTACTATGGCAACTCTGATAAAATGCAACCGCGCACTGGTTTTATGTATACATACCTACAAGAATACTGACTATCATCTGATTGTCAGCAATGTCAACCTAACGATCAGCGCTCATACAAACTTTCTATCACAAACTTAAGGGGACTTGCGCAAATGTGATGTAAACAATTGCGTACGTGTGAGTTTTTGTCTCCTTCTTATACACCAACATGGCCTACTGATTAAGTATATAGCCGTACTGCTCACTCTCATTCCTTTTCCTGGATCAGTGCTGGCACTCTAACTATCAAAAAGTGGCATAAATGATAGTTTACTGTAGATATCAGGTTTGACTGTTATACTATCATAAATGACCATTGTTATATTCCGCCAAAAATGAAACAATGCTTTTTGCTTTTTATTTACTTTATTTCATTACGTTTTTAATTTTGTACGTGATAAAAGCATACGTGTTTCTTATTTGTTTAAAATAAATAGTTTTATAAGAATTCGAGTTCAGAATGTCCAATTTAAATTCAGAAAATAACAAAACAATAGAAGAGCGCTTTCCTCATGCGGAAACACATTTAAAAATGAATCACCACTAACCACTATTATTTTTCGCGTATCAATTTTTTGAGTGCGCCCCACACATTCCGACAGCTTTTGGTATTTTTTAATATTATTTTCATTTTTTTTCTTTTAGCATGGAGCTTTGAAATGCTCTCTTTTTCATTTTTTAAACTTATTTTTTATATGATTTTCGTCGGTTGAAAATGGCGGAATTTAAAAAATAACAAAACAACCGTGATAATCATTTGATTGTCATATGACAGTCAGTAGTGACAACATGATTAAATCGGATAAACTGTTCTCGCATACATACAATTCCGTTGAGAATTATGTATCTGTCTCACATGCATAATGGTATCTGCTGTATGTTCTTTTGTTCTGTACCAGGTGTCCGAAGTTTTCCCAGTTTGAGTCCTTTTTCATTATTATAGGCTGTCGTTGGGTACATGCGGACATGCGTGAGCGAACAAAGGAACATACATAAATTTGAGTATCAATGTTTACGTCATCGCAGGATCAGCATTGTCAATTACAAGTGTGAGTGTATTAGTAAAACTATCAGCGTTTCTTGTAGGGATACTATAGTGTAGAGAAATATTAGTTTCTTTATTCAGGCAAATGCTAAATAACATAAGAATATTCGTAGTAAAAAATATAAAAGTTGTATTGCACCTCTTCATTTACTTTCATTTTAAATTAAATTCACTCCGATAATTCTTTCCGACACAATTCCTCTTTAGTACTTTGGCATATGATCCTCTGTGGGTGATCCATGGAGTACTACAGTGAAAGTACTTTGGAAAGTACTCTCACGTATGTACTCTATGGAATACTCACAAACAAAGCGAGAGTGAGATCACCTACTCCTCTCCTAGGACATCGCAATGTTAATTGGGGCACATTTTTTGTATGAATACAGATTAGTTTTGGAACACTCCTATACTCCCAAAGGAGTATTCCTTACATTATTTATGGAGTACTCGAGTTGTTTGTTGGGTTGTTGTTTCTGAATTGAGTGTTTCATCGAGAAGACGTTGACGTGTTTTGACGTGTTTTGTTAGCTCCGTATAAATATTTATATTGATGCACAAACAAGTTTTTCCTATTGGTTTTAATTTAACAAAGTAATCTTGTGTTAATAAACCACATCAAACAAAACAAAATAATAGGAAAGATAGTGCCTTTATTAACTTTTTTACAAGTGGCGGGAGGGGAGTCAAAATGCCGCCCTCTGAGTGTAAAGAATGCATGGTGAAAATGTTAGAAATAGACGATTCTATTCTGGCTCTGGCTCAAATCTCATTGGAACGATCTGGATCAACTTTATGAGAGCTGGCAGCACTAATATAAAACATCTATTTTGTTGAAAATAAGAAGAAACGTACACAAAATTTTAAGATACTGATAGAATTATTAACATTTAAATAGTTTCGCACGTAAGCAAACTATTTATTTTCCTTACATCATCTTCAAGTTGTTTACTCTTTCAGTGTTTTTGCTTTTAAATATGACGAAATCTTTTATGTATACACAAATGTACACATATTTAGTTCAGTGCTACAATGGCTCAACTATACGGTTGGCTCATCTCACCAGCTGATATTATTTTTTTCATTTCACTGGAGTAGGGATTGTCAGAAGGAGAAGGCAAACTTAAAATGAAAGCAACGAATTTACAACATTTTCTTACTACTTACAAATGCTGCTAAGTTTTATGTTTTCATTCCATTCCATTCGTCTAACACCAACACGCTGATTTTGGCAATGTGAACAAAGGTATGTTGGTGCTGTATAGGTGAGCCAACTATATAGTTGAGCCATGAGTGCTACCAACTCCAAAGTGGTTAGCTGTCAAAAAATCTACTACAGAAAACGAAACGAACAGAACTGCTATACGGATCAGAAATTGAACCAGATAAATATCAGGATCACAACGTTGTTGTTGCATTTGCATGTTAAATTTCTATCCGTATCTGGTTCACGCACCAATGGAACGTAATATATGTGTGTCCACAATTCATCGCAACTGATTTAGATATATGTTATTCCCTATGGCCATCAGAGGGTTGTGTCTCCGCTTTTCGGTACACCCTGTGGCTGTAGCTAGTTATTTAACCACTGCCGCTAGATGAGTCTCCTAAGCATTATCTAAGCGAAGATAGGCGTTTTTTTTCACGCGCAAACGTAAACGTATACGCGTGTATAAAAAAACACGGCTATTAACAAAGCTATCGAAAACATTAGAAAATAATAACGAAAAAATAAACACCACTATACAAAATGCCAATAGCAAAAACCATAACAATAAAGTTATATACATATGCTGAAGCTGTAGCACAAAAGGAAAATAGAATTGTTATTAAACCAAAAGATAAAGCAAAGAAAAATAAACATACAAAAGAAGCATTAAAAATAGTGATAGAGCCAACCGAATGTCATGTGACGGGAGTTAAAGAAATAAACAACGGAGGGTTTGTAGTTCAATGCATGAATAAAGAGTCATGCGGACCATTTTAAATTTTACCAAGTAGCGCAACTAACAGCTGATCGGTGAAAATTCGCACATTCACACGCACAGTTCTCGACTCAGTTTCAAAAAAAAACTTTAGATTATTTAATTCAAATTTTAAAGTGAGATAATCCTTACACATTTATGTATACAGAATATATATGGCGTTTTTGTTGTTATTAAAACAATAGTTTTATTTATATTAAAGCTTTTATCATTTTTTTTTTTTAACTTTGAAAAATCTCCGAACACCATTCCTTCATTATATGACATTCGACTGCCTAGTCCACTGACTTCCACTCTATTCGCAACATAACCTCTACTTAAGCTGCCAAACTATATACAGTGGACCCTCGGTTAACTTACACAATTGGTTCTAGCATCTTGCTCGTTATGCAAAACGTTCGTTAAGCAAAACCATTATTCCTATAAGAATCAATGTAAACTAAAATAATGCGTTCCAGGTCGAAAAAAAATACAGTCTTATATGTTTCAATTTGAATTTTTATTGAAAGAAACCTAGTACCTAGCATTATTAATCTACATTAAGCAAAAAACTGTCTAGAGTCGTTTGTTTCTGACGTCCCTTCAAAATTTGTTCAAAATGGGACACAGCATTATCGTTGAATAATTCTGTTGCACGTACTGCCGCTGTCTGACTGGGGTGATGCTTTTTAACGTATGATGCCACAAACTCCCATGCTTTGAGCATTTCTCTGATTGCACTATACGGTTGCTGTTCTTCGGTTATCTCCTCGTCTGATAAAGTTTGCTTCTTAACATCTTGTTGTAAATCACATTGCAATTCTATAAGCTCGTCGGTAGTCAGATCTTCACTGTGCTCTGCCACAAGTTCAGCGATGTCATTTCCATCCACCTCTAGCCAAATACGGTCAGCCAAAAATATTATTTCGTTGGTTATTGGATCCGTAGATACTGCGTCGAGTCCTTCAAATGTGCATTCGGCAAAGCGGTCGGCCCAAAGATTTTTCCAGGAAGATTCGAGTGTTCTCTTAGTAACGCCTTTCCATGCTTTATCAATAATTTTGAGACAGGCAACAATGTGGAAGTGATCTTTCCAAAACTCTTTTAGAGTAAGATTTGTTTTTTCAGTCACGTCAAAGCAATGCTGGAAAAGTTCTTTTGTGTAAAGCTTCTTGAAGTTAGAAATCACTTGCTGATCCATGGGCTGAAGCAATGGGGTTGTATTAGGTGGCAAAAAGTGAATTTTGATGAATTTAAACTCTTCAATGAGTTCATCTTGTAAACTTGGTGGATGTGAAGGAGCGTTATCCATAATAAGCAGGACACGAAGAGGCAAATCCATCTCAATCAAATATTTCAGCACAGAGCGGCCAAAAACATTATTGATCCACTCAGTAAAAAGAACACGTGTCACCCAAGCTTTACTGTTCGACTTCCACATGACATTTAGCTTACTCTTGTCAACATTATGCTTTTTGAAGGCACGTGGATTCTCTGAATGATAGACAAGTAGCGGTTTTATTTTCAAGTCGCCACTTGCATTGGAACAAAAAAGCAGAGTAAGGCGGTCTTTCATTGGCTTATGGCCGGGCATTGCTTTCTCCTCTACTGTTATGTAAGTTCGCTTGGACATCTTTTTCCAAAAAAGACCCGTTTCGTCGCAATTAAACACCTGCTGGGGCAAGTAACCCTCAGTATCCACAAGCTTCTTGAATTCGCCTACATAACTCTCGGCAGCCTTAGCGTCTGAGCTTGCTGCTTCACCATGCCTTATAACGCTATGAATACCAGTACGTTTTTTGAAATTCTCGAACCACCCCTTACTTGCTTTGAAGTCTTCCCTTCTTGCTGTTGATGTTCCTGGCGACTTTTCAATCAGAGTAGTGAATAGCGAAATTGTGTCAGCTTGCATTTGCTTTTCGTTAATCCATATCAAAAGCAATCTTTCAACATCATCGAGAATTTGTGGTCGTTGCGAAGAAACTCTTGATACTCCCTTTGAAGCGTTTAGCACCTCAAGCTTGTCCTGATTCTTGAGGATAGTAGAAATCGTTGATTTCGACAAGTTGAACGCACGTCCTAAATCAGCCACACCCAAACCTCCTTTATGTTTTTGAATGATCTTGAGTTTCATTTCAATAGTTATTTTGGTCCTTGTATTTTTCTCCTTTTCCGAATTTTTTTTTGAGGGCATTTTATGTTAGTTAACACAATGAAATTTAATTATAATATAAAGCACGGAATTTTGCCAGAGTATCTCAGAACAGGTATTACATTTAATTACGAGGTCCATGATATAAATACAAGGCAGATAAATAATTTTAAATTGCCAAATTATAAAACAGAATCGGGAGAAAATAGTCTTTTTTACAAAGGGTTGAAATACTTCAACGAACTACCTGAATATATAAAAAATTGTGATAGAAACTTATTTAGCAGCCGGTTGTATGACTACACCAAATCTAGGCCGATTAAATGATATAGTCGTTGAGATCTTAAATGCATTAGTGATACATGTGTAATAATTAAAAATTTTTTTTTATTTAAAAATTTAGATTAAGTACACATTGTTAATTAATGCAATCATATTTCTAAGTTTTGAACTAGGCTCTTAGAGTCGTAATAAATAAATAAATATAAATATAATTATATAAATATATATATAACACTCAAATCAACAAAAAAAGTTCATCAAGTGTAAGAAACAACTCAGTAAAAAAAAATAATAAAATATTTGCGTGTCGATCAGTGTCAGACATTTTATTCTAAAAAATTTAGTAAAGATTTTGGTGTTGTTTTTCCCATGCCTTGAACCCAGGATTCTCGCTGTAGTTGGCTTAGCACGCTACAAGCTCACCACGGTGGGCGCCGAGCTTTGCACTGTTAACTAACAATTATTATTGTCATCCACAGAATCCAATGAAGACTGTTAAAATAGCAGATTTGCGTCAACTATTCGAATAACAGCACTTGTTAATATGACAGAGATGTATGTGGCACGATAGTGTTAAGAACAATGTAGTGAACGCCGTGAGCATAAGTTTCTCCTTAAAATTAGCTGATGTAGAATATGGACAGTTGCTCGCTGTTGAAGTTACCAATGAAATCAGTCTTTTCACAGAAATATCAGTAAGATTTATTGAGAATCTGTAATTTTCACAGAATATTGTAAACTTGAGACCAACTGTTTCTTATATTGAAATAGCTAAACAAATTTGTTTTCTTGACAAAAACTTGGTTGAATTAACTATAATGAGATAAATTTTACTGAATGTCTTGTTAATACAAAAACAACAAATCTGATTTGTTAATTTTACTAGCTTCAATTCTTTCGGTGTATACTTATATGTAGACAGATTGAGGGACAGATGTATGATATATTTAAGTGAGAGCTTTTAGTTGGGTAATTTATTCAAATTAAGGTATGATTCAATGTCATCAAATGATCCATCAAACTTGGTATTATTTGATTTTTAAAGAGCTTTGTTCCTTTATTGTATACTAGCTAATGCCCGTGGGTTTCATCCAAAGATTCTATAAAAATATGAAAAATAAATAAAACAAATTTTATACTTATTTTAAGGTTTTGTACTTGTGAATTTGGGTATTGCTATGAACCATAAGATGACGATATTTTTTGTAATATTATTTGGAGTATAAATAAAAATATTTTTGATAAGCCAAGTCTGTAGCAGGCTACTCATAATTGGCCATGGGTGAAACATGAGCTGCTAAGGTTGACTCCTGCTACAGCTAACGACTGTCCTTGAGCTTTATTGATGGATATTAGGAAAGCCAAGGAAATTGCAGGCGTCTAAAATGGAAGGCATTTGTTTTGTGATGATAAGACTTTTCCCATTACAACTGGGCGGATCCAAATTACGAAGCATAATTATTATGGACCTTTTTAAGGATCAATCGATTAGGTGGAATTCCTGATGGCTCCGGGGAGTTCAGAAACTGAACCGCATAATGCACAGCTTGGGATTCTTCCACGACTGTGTCAATGGGTTGATAAGTTGGCTCGGTGCTTGGTAGTGTTTCTTATTCTTTCGAATTTTTATGTATATACAGAGATGGAGGATTATAGATAGACAGAAGTTAACAAACATTTTTAACGAGGGCAGATTACTAATCATCCAAAAGGAATTACAACCAAACACAACTCAGCATTCAAACTCTAGCTGTTAAAATAACCTAAGTTTGTACGACAGCCATAGTTCTGCAAAAATCCTATTTGTAGAGAAGTGCCCCGCCGAAGTGTTAGAACTTAACGTCATATAGCTCCTTACCAATTTTCATTATTCTTTACTACATCCAGAGATATGCAGTATGGGAGGTGCCACGCTCCCTTCTTCCTCACCCCACAATTTCTTGGGGGTGTTATATATTGATCTCATATTACTCTTTACTGAATTTCAATGTTCTAGTATGAATACTTTCAGAGTTTTGCAGCACGTATGGGAGGTGCCACGCCCATTTTATGTATCGATATTTTTTTAGCCTGTGACCACTCTTGGAAGGTTTCCAGTGGGTGTTTCAAATTTGGTTGTGATCGGTCGATCCGTTTAGGACGCAACCCGATCTATATTTACATTCATACATAATTTGAATTTTATATATGTATATAGATTTAGCTCGCAGTCACAGCTTGATGTATACATTTTTCACGGGAATCAAAATTGATTCGATTTTGATTGCATGATATCCTCCAGGATTCGTGTTATTGTAGAGGTTTGGTATATAGTAGATTTAGGAGGTCTGAAGCGGCACCGACAAAAAAGCTCAAAACTAATCGTTGATTTAGTAGGCTTGCGTTTTGGCGTATGTTGATCATCGTATCTCGCGAATGAAATCTAATAAAACAATTTCGTATAGCTCCTGTAATATTTTTACTAAATAATTTACAAACCCTTCCTCACTTCGCAGTACAGTATAAAAATATTTCCAAGGTTATTTAAGCCATTTTATACATTTTTAAAATTGTTTGCCCAAACGTTAAACTTTTTATACCCGACTTACAAAAGGGTATTATAATTTTGATTAGATACCGGTAGTACGTAAATCCACAAAGGAATCGAGATAGAAAAAGCCTACCCTATTGTAGCGAATTTGAGGAAATTCCGTTTATTCCAAATCTTCTGCTAACGTTCGAATCACTTATCTGTTGAATAAATAACTCCAATATTCAATAATGAAAATGGTATTTATTAGACTACTTGAAAGTACTTCACAATAACACTTCACAACCAATAGCGTGATTAAATCAAACTGATTGCTCATGCCTCAGCTTGGTCTGCTTTTATACTCTTCGGTTTCCTCGTTTGCATATTTCTAGGCGTTTCTCCTTCTAGAATTTACTAGTTCGCTGAAGATTGCATACTTTTGTGAGTATCTCAGAAATATGCATGTGTATGTGTGAGAACTACTTTGCTGATGATTGCATACTTTTGTGAGTATATCTCCGCTGCTGTATGTACATATGTGTAGACATAATGATTGATTTGTTTATGTAGATACAAGTGGCTGCTTAGTATCGCCTTAGAGATGATCACTATATTAAAATTATGAGCATCGAAAAAAAACACGATAACTTGAGTAAAAATTGAGATATTTGTACGCAACTTGGTATACTGGCTTATAAGGGCCAGGAAAAATCAAAAGCCTTTGAAGATATCATATTGAATCCCCCAGCGAGTTACGGGGTCAGAATATACCCGCGGTAGGTATGCCTGTCGTAAGAGGCGACTAAAATACCAGATTCAAGGGGTTGTGTAGCGCAACTCTTTCAGGTTGCCAGCGCAATATATAGCTTCTACAAACCCAATTGTCAACCTCACCTATCCATGGTGAATCCTGTTTTATTAACAGTCGAGGCTCTGGCGACCCCGAACTCCTCATGGAGCTTGGTGGTGGGGGGGCGGGATGACGAAGAAGGTCGCATGTGGTCATAACAAATCGTTCCCGAGATGGTCGGGCTTGGTACCGGAACGTACCGAATCTGCATCCGACAAAGGATAATAACCCAAGGCCTTCGGGGAGTGGCCTTATCGGTACAACAACAACAACATATCATATTGAAACTTGGCATGGATGTTGTACTAACTATTATACATATACATTGTGAAAAGAAACGGAATCGGTTGGCGACCACGTCCACTTTAAAAACAAACGATATCGAAATTTTGAAAAAATGGGAAAAATATTATAATTCATTACCAAAGATTTTATGATGGGAAAAAGAAATTTATTAAAATCTTGCAAAATGAGTGTGGCACCGCCCTCCGAAGATATTTTGGCCGAGTTTCTTTTTTATGCCGACCCGAACGGCATCTGCAAGGCAGATTAGTTTTCACTGAGAAGCTTTTCATGGCAGAAATACACTCAAAGTGCTTGCCAAATCACTGCTGAGAGGGGACCCTACTTAGAAAAACTTTCTTCTAATTGAAAAAACTTGTTTCTCAAATTTTGATATTGTTTTTCTCGGGGCGTGAACGCAGGATCTCGTTGTTGTTGTTGTCGTTGTAGCGATAAGGACACTCCTCGACAAATGTTATTGATATTGATGGTCCTTTGCGGGATGCAGATCCGGTACGTTCCGGTAACAAGCACCATAAACATATGTACTAGCCCGACCATCTCCGGAACGATTTGGTATGACCACATGGAACCTTCTAGGTCGGTCGCCAGAGCCTCGGCTGTTAATTAAACAGGATTCGCCACGGGTAGGTGAGGTTGACAATTGGGTTGGAGAAGCTATATATTGCGCTGGCAACCCCTTGAATCAATTTGGTATTTTAGTCGCCTCTTACAACAGGCATGCCTACCGCGGGTATATTCTAAGCCCCCTAACCGCTGAGGTGACGCAGGATCCTCGGTGTGGTAAGCGGAGTACGCTACCACACCACGGTGGCCGTCCGCCTACTTTTATAAGAAGAAATTTGTAAAGTTTTGCAAGCCGTAAATCAAACGCCAATGAAGATATCATGTTGAATTTGGCTCGAAGGTGAGAATTTACGAAATCGGTAGCCAACCGAAAACCGGCACATTAAAAAAAATTCTATCGAAATTTCGAAAAATGCTATAATTCATTGGCAAAGGTCGATAAATTGATTAAAGTTGATATGTGGGTTGTCTTGACGACGAAAAATGGAACTTAAAAAATTTTTTTAGAAAATGGGCGTGGCACCGCGCATATTTAGAGGAAGAAAAAGTTAAAATTTTGCAAGCCGTAAATCAAAATCAATTAAGAATTTGGCATGGAGCTTGCCTGCTATTTTATATACACATTGCTAAATTAACAAAACTGGTTGGTGACCACGACCACCTCTAAAAAATATTTTCAAACAAAATATTCAACACCCTTGCGGTATATAATTTTATTATACTGATAATTCGGCATAGTAGTGATATGGTGTAGCAAAATACAAAAATTTGAAAACTACTAACAATTTTGGAAAATTTTAGAAATTGTGCGTGGCACCGTCCACATCTAATAGAATAAAATTCTAAAGTTTTGCACGCCGTAAATCAGAAGCAGTGAGTATCACTTTGCAATTTTGCAGAATTATGGTTCTTAGCATAATATTAAGTTCTGAAGAAAATTCGTTAAGGACCATGCCCACTTTGTTTTTAAAAAGTTACTTTAAAGTTTTAACCATTACAAATTTATGACACGTAACGTACCATTACAGATGTGTTAGTGCAAAGTACCAAAATTTAAAAAATATTGTTCAAAAAAAAATTGTTTTTTTTTCAGTTAAAGAAATTTTTTCTTTAGCTTTAACATTAAAGTACGTGTATTTAGAATATGATATGAAAAAGGTTACATTAAAAACTCAAGCGCATGCGTCGGCTTTTCTTTGCCATTTCATCTAAAACTTCATCAACGGTAGCAATTTGATCACGGTGGATATTTAGTGATGCACAGCCATTCAATCGATTTTCACTCATCGTGTTTCTCAAATAGTTTTTGATCAGCCCAAGAGTTGAAAAAGATCTCTCGTTCGTTGCCGTTGTTACTGGAAGCATACACAAGATTTTCGTCAACATGTGAACATTAGGAAAAGCCACAGAATCGAATTCATGTAATATTAATCATAGATAAATTGATAAAAAAAAACCGAAGTACCTCCTTCAGGAATAAGTAGAATTCATGCTTTTTGAGCCTATGCATGAGATCTAACGTATACGTATATAAAATTCAAAAGAAAGAAACTGATCGAATAGAAAAAAATTTAATTTAAAAAAGTCATATCTACACGGAAAAAACACTAATGTGTTTTTTACATTTTAAAATGTGATAAACACATTATTCGTTCATTTATCAAATAATTTGAATTTTACATTTTTGAAATGAGTTTTTGATATGAAAAAAAAATGTAGATATTACATTATAATAATGTGTTTTCCACATGGAACATAATGTCAAATTTGCATTATATGTATTTCAAAATAGGAAATGTGTACTTCGAAAAAATGCTGTAAATTTAACATTATTTAAATGTGGAGAATAAAATCAAAGCACGAGAATTAGTATCGTTTAGTTCGGCAAACAAACAAAACCGTAAGCAATGTTTATATGTGTGTTTATATGTAGCTTGTCGCCGTGACGTAAGGGCAGAAGAATCATGCAAATATTCAGACGCATGGAGTTTTCATATTTGCCTTTTCATTACGATGAATGTAATCGCGGTTGAGGCAAACGAGCAAACGCCTGAATTTATTGTATTCACGCATGCAATAAGTTGGTTGATTTTAAATCAATGTCGATTATATTCGTTTAAGCAAGTTGGATCATTGAACACGATCATGTTGCCGAATGTAATCGAACGTTGTTGTGTTCGATTTTTGCTGTTCTCTGATATGTATGTAGATGGTCGTTAGGCAAATTTACAAAGAAAATTCTTTATGAAATTATAGTAAAAGTTAACACGTACATTTGTATATTTAATAAATTGCAGAATTATTATGAAACAGAATATGATTAAAATATAAGTGTTCACTTCGTACATACATATGCTTGCATATTAAAAATATAATATCAGCAACAAAGTAAATACGCAGCAGAATTATAAAGAAATTTATTAACATAGACATAAAAACATCAAATATTTGAATTGTTACGACCTAAAAAATCAAATGATCCAGAGGCAAGGGGGGTTTAATCCCTCCCCCCTCCCCGCAAAATATAACTTTAGAAAAAACTTTGTAAAATGAAAGAAACTGAAAAAGTTCTGCAGGCCGAAATCAAAAGCCCTTGGAATCATGGTAGGAATACTGTTCGTGGTATTACGTATATAAATAAATTAGCGATACCCGACAGATGATGTTCTGGGTCACCCTGGTCCACATTTTAGTCGATGTCTCGAAAACGCCTTAACATATACAACTGAGGTCCACTCCCTTTTAAAACCCTCATGATTACCTATAACTTGATACACACATCGTACAAACACATTATACCAGGGGTGCCACCTTTATGGCGATATCTCTAAAAGGCGTCCATCTATAGAACTAAGGCCTACTCGCTTTTAAAATACTCATTAACACCTTTCATTTGATACCCATGTCATACAAACACATTCCAGGGTTTTTACTGTGAATTAAATTATTCTGTTAATAACTTAAATTTTATTATAATTTTATTTTGGGGTGATAACTATAAACGATTGTTTGACCTTCTACTACTGTTGTATAAACTCTTTTTAATTGAAAATTATTTTCTATTTTTTAGTTCGCTTTGCTATAAAAGCGTGTTTTTTTTTAGTTTTTTAAACTATTATTTATTTTTAATTTTTTAGTTCAAATAATTTTAAAAGTTTTAGTCGAGAGTGATGAAACCTCGAAACGCCAGCGGACCATGGATGAATCCAACCCCACGGCACCGAAAAGGGCCAAGACGCAGGGAGGTTGGACGCGGTCTTTCGCCGAAATTGCCAAGGGTCGGCAGATCATTGGCATTATAGACGAGAGCAGCGAAGATGGCAGGATCCCAAAACAACAGTGGAAGTGAATCGAGGCCGCGCTCGCTACGGTGGCCGTTAAGGTTAAGAAAGACAACCCTGATCCACCGCCATCTTACACCGATGCAGGGTGGTTCCAGCGCAATGTCAAGCTAATTGCCTGTGACGACGCCAGGCCGGTAAACCTCTATAGGGCCGCCGTCACGCTTATAGGGGTGGTATATGCGGGCTCACGCCACAAGGTAGTGGATGCGCGTGATATCCCCTCACGACCAAGGGCTAGAGCCTGGGTTCCAGTGACGCCAACGGACCCAGCTGACATCCTGGAGCTGCTACAGGAGTATAACCCGCCACAGGTTTGGAAGTCAACCCGGATAAAACCGAGCTTGTGCTCTTCACGAGGAGGTACAAAGTACCATATCTTACACCGCGAAGAATTGGAGGTACGTTCTTAGCGTTTAGCGATCAAGTAAAGTATTTGGGAGTCATTCTGGATAGGAAGCTATTATGGAGTGGCCATACAGTGGAGCGATCCAAGAAGGCAGCAGCAGAGCTATTCACCTGCAAGAGGGCAATTGGCATCTCCTGGGGATTCTCCCCTAAGGTGACCTAATGGATTTACACAGCCATTGTGCACCCGATTCTTCTTTATGGTGCCTTGGTCTGGTGGCCTGCACTAGCTAAAATTACCTATCTTAAAATGCTTCAAAAGGTGCAACGGAGTTCGGAGCTCTGTATTACCGGTGCTCTCGGCTCCACTCCAAATTCCGTTACATACATACATGGATACATAGATACATAGATAGATACAGGCCAAGCTAATAAAAGCGTGTTAAAAAGGGCTCCAGAATGCTCTTTCGTAGATGTGCCATGCATCCACTTCTATCATTAATATAGGAATGCGTTTTTCGCATTATCTGCAAGGTTTTAAATCTATGGTCATTTGGGGTATCAGTACTATTCACTGAGATTTTATGAACTGTAACAGGCATGTTAAATCATGGATAGAGATCTATGTATAGTTTTTTAGTCTCGATCGCAAATGGATATTTATATTGTACCCAGATGCTAATGCGCGAAGGAGAGTGTCGAATATTTTGATGAGTTACATCCAATCCCGTAATCTCAGCACTAGCCTCAGATTTTCGAAAAACCTACGAGCAGTGTTGCCGTCATTGGTATTGCCGGAACCTGGTTTTGGTTTATCTACTATCAATCCAAGTACACTTTTAAATTTATTCTGGATTTCGTTGGAACGTAGCTTTACACTCTCTTTATCTGCCTCATTCCTAAGCTGCCATTTTTTTACTTCGAGGCGATAACTTATGTGAGGCAAGCATTCAAAACATCTTATCCATGCATGGAGAGTAGACAAACCAAAACCAAGATTATCTCGGTTAGGCATAAAGTCCCGTAACTCATTATTCATATCTTTTGGAGTGGCACCACAAATATAACACTTTTGTGCGGAAGAAGTTTCAGTCAAAGCATTGCAAACTTTTCCGTCAATCATTGTTAGAAGCATATTGTGATTTACGTAAACTTCGTATTGTTCGAGCATGTACTTTGTTGGCAACAACGCATTTATCTCCTCTAAAACTTTGTTCGTTTCAAAAACAATAAAATCTTTTGTTTCTTTAGAAAAAATAAATTTAATTGGACGACAATACATGCTAGAAGAAGGTCGAGGATTCTGCCAAACAATGTTACCTTTTTCATCCTGTAATTGAAGAGGAACGAAAGAAAATATAAACAAAAACTCATCAGTGTCAGAACTGCATGTAAACTTTTGCTTATATGTGCTATGGCCAGAGCTTCCATCGCAACCCCACTTGCTGATTAAAGTATACGTCAAGTTTGTAGGTAATAAACTAACAAAAACTTCTTGATTTGCTAAAACTAAACGCTCAACAGTTTTATCTAATACGGACTGGACTTTAATTTCAGCACGTGTTTCACCCACATCAATTTCATTTGGATAGAATTCTGCTTTAGCTTTTCTTAGACTGTAAAATGATGGATAAACCTTATGGCCTGCCTTGATGCTCCACTTCCGAGTCGTTTTGTACCCATGAGTCGTCGACTTGCTATCTACGTAGTATGCTAAAGCTTCTACATTGCTCAAGCATCTTGCATCTGGCTCACATGTCATCTTTTTGCCGGATATTTGAGTGGTTTCCTGTGATTTTTTTATAATGTTAGCAACATTTCTGTTGCCGGACATACGCGTTGATACTTCTGCCGCATAAAGTAACTCACCAGGACTTCTAGATTGCAAGAGGTCATCCACTCGACGCAGTTTGGTTTTTTCACTGCAGCTAACAAAGTCCTTCTTTCGTCTTCCGGGGCCGGGGTTACCTGAAGAAGTGGTTGTTTGGTCTGATGGCAACTTTGAATCCACCGTTATTGTAAATGTTTGGACCCGAAAGCCACTCCGAGTTTTTATTCAAAAATCGCTCCTTATGTCTTCCAGAAGTGTTCCACTTTTGATCCAGCTTCGACGAATATGCCGATATTTGTAAGCTTCAACTTTTTATCAAATATTCGGCTGCTTCGCTGAAATCGTACTTAAGTACAACAAAACTCAATAATTCTTTATATCTGGTTTCCTCCGAATGTTGAACCCAAATGTCAAAAAACTCCATTCTTGGTACGGTTATAACTAAACTGCTTTGTGTTGTTGATTTTCCGACAGGGTGAATTGTTGATGATTGTTGTGCTGCCATCTTAAGTGTCGTTGATCGTTCTGATTTGTTATCAGTTGTGCAGTATTTATATTACATTCAGGTATTGGCGTAGATGCTACCAAATGGGGTTGTTTTGTGTAGCGTTCCTGTGTGGTTATACCTGCATTAGGATTGCTTTGTATGTACCTGTTTTTATGCCTTGGTGCCTGGTGCGGTAGGTTGTGGCAGGTTGAAGTCAGCGATCTTCGCCTTTTTGCTTTTGGTGTGCTCTTGCTGACCTTGCGCGTTTATTTTTGCGTGTTTTATGGCTACGTGTTTGTTTCCTGTACCTGAGAATTGGTTTTACCGTTTGTAGATCAGCTTTAAAGGTTCAAATATTTCGTCGGAGCTGGTACGTACATACGTCCTATTTTATATGTAGAGATAACTAAATCTACAAAAAAAAAATTTAAAATAGATGTGCAAAGAATTCGCAATGGTTTTTTCTTTCAACTATTAGAGAATACTTGCGACTATAACATATGTAAAATTTAGCCCGGATGTCCGCGGATGTATGTAACTTTTTTGTCCCTAAAGTTAAAAATATAGAGAAAAAATACCGTTTCTTCTTAATAACGGAATGTTAAATATATTGAAAATACTCTAATTGCGAAAGAATTACTATTAAAAAATTTTACTTTCCTTCGAGCTTAGAATCCATCAAAAAATTATATATAAAATGTTCACTTAAAAGAAATATGAAGCTTATTATTCAACAAGAATTTTGCAAATTAATCAATGCATTTTACGGCCACTCCTGCCTTCTTACTTCAATTACTCAATATATATGAGCAAAAATATCAAAAGAAAGCAAAAATCTCGTTATTTTTTTTGTTTTCTTTCATTTTTCATTACACTTTTCTTGGAATAAGAACTTTGTTTTTGTCCAGCTAGCTTGTTCTACACGAAACACTGTGCGACGCACAGTGGCGCCTCTGCCGTTAAAGCATGGCAAAAATCAAAAAAATCATGAAAGCGTTCGCTAAATCTAATACATGTTTCTAATAGAGAATTTTCAAGGGATCAAGAATATATAACTGTTTTTTCACAGAAAATTATAGTTTACCAGGTAGAGCCGCTCAAAGTTGACTAATTTTCAACATTGGGAAACATTTTTAATTTTTCTTCTTTTTCGTTGTATTTAAAATGGTTTTGTGAGTAAATAAGGCGGCCGGTTGTCGTTTTCTTGTATAGCAATTAAAGATAATGTAATTTAGGATTGAAACAAAAAAAATAGTTTTTTTTTTGTTAAAAGTTGGTGGATATACCTGTTTTTCGAAATGCGTATTTTTAGGTCCTTTTTAAAACTTTGATGGGAAAAAAAAAATGTTAAAATATGTGCTCCGTCAAATTAACAGTAGTTATTTGTGAAATATTCAGTTACCTAAATTCATAAAGTCTACCTGCGTCCAGCTGCAACTTCACTTTTTACATCAAATAAAGGTAAACAACCTTGGGCATAAATACGAGCCTGAGCAGGTATATATAATTCAGTACGGCCGTAAGGTCGTTTTTGTTATTGGAACTTGTTAACAACATACATTTTTTTAGTTACGAATTGTATACCTGAAATTCATTTTAATAATTTGAGTAGGTATGTAAAGCTATCCTTCATACAATGCACATTATCATTCGTCTTTTGGAGATTAAGGAACTAAGTATTCTATTTACTTAAATAAAGTGAATATTATTTTTAAATATAGTTCACAGTTTAATATTTAGTCAGATACACTCGAAGCCAATTCTAATATGTATCTAGAAAACTCGAAACTATTTGCGGTGTTTAAATCTACAAAGTCAAGACGGGTCTTCGTTGAGGCTATTATGAGAGAATTAGCGAGTGAAACAAGCATTAAAGAAAAGGAAGGCCTGGAAGAAAAAATTTTTTTACAATACATTATGATAGAAAGAAGGACGTCTATCGTAACAATTCAAAATTTCTAAGTTAGCATGAAAAGTGGCTAGCTGACAAAACTTTTTTGGACGAAGAAACGCCTAGCACGTCAACCAATCCAACTAGAGGGAGACCAACAAAACCCATAGAAGAGTGTTCTACCTACACAAGGAAAAGGAAGATGTCTGATACCACAAAAGCTATGGTCACGACTCATCTTTCAGAAGTACTGGCTATTAAATATAAAAAAGACGAAGAAAATGTGAAGTGTCATATAACAAAAGCAGTTGCGGTAGCAAGTCCAGAGCATTCCCACACCACCAAATGCGCTACCTAGGAAATACAATCCCGAAGAAGCTTTGGCGCTGTTTATAGATCTCGGCTATTATTAGAAAAATCCACGTCCATCATCAACTATATTGTGCCGCCCGATATTATTTAAATACGAGAAGGAGTCTTCGGAACTCATAAAAGCTACAGTGAGTGATATAAAAAATCAAATTGCCAAATTAGAACCAACAATAATTGAAATTGAAGAGGGGAATGTCATTAAAATGAAGCATGATTTTCTTCTAACAATGGTCGATGGAAAAGTTTTGAACTTAATAACAAATACGACATCTACAATGAAATATCCAATTTGTAAGAGCCAAAAGGACTTTGAAAATCTTGATGATTCAATAACTGACGAACTAATTATGAGTATGGAATATCTCCTTGCATGCTAGGATAAGATGTATGGAATTTGTTTTGAAGCTGGCTTATACACTACAACAACAAGGAGAAGTTTTCGACGACAATACAACATGTAAGGAGAAACAAAACAGGAGAAAAAATATAATTCAGGATGCATTCTATAAAGAGATTGACCTTAGAGTTTACTGTCCAAAGTATGGATACGGGAATACAAATGATGGTAACTCCTCAAGAAGATTTTTTGAAAACGATGCTCACATAACACATAACAGGAGTTGATAGAGTTATTGTGAAAAGATTGGGAGTAATTTTAAATATTTTAAACTGCCATGAACAAGTTAATGGACCCAAATTCGGAGAATATGCATCTAAAACTACAGAGTTGCTGCATCAAAAGTATCCTGAGAAGAAACTTACACCAACGGTACATACAATTTTAGCACATGGAAAAGATTTAATAGAGTACCAGGGCTTACCATTAGGAGAATTGTCTGAAAAGGCTCAAGAATCTAAGAACAAGGACTACAAAAGATATAGATGTATGAACACCTGCAAAGTATCACGAGTTAGACAAAACGAAGACCTTTTCAACATGTTAGCTATTTCTTCTGATCCAGTCATATCATCTATGAGGTATGTAAGAACATAGCTCAGAAATGGTTGCTTTGTTAGATATATGTTCCAGTGACGATGACTATGTTAAGATAGAATAAGTTTCTCACTTCTTATCACAACAATGAAAAAGAGATTTACTAATCAATTTTGTTACTTTATTGAAAAATAAAATATCTATGTACAAGTTAATTTTTTATTTCAAATAAAAGAATAAATTAATTTAGTAATTTATAAATATATACTTTTCGTTATTGCATTTCTCTGAAGTTTATCAAATTTATTTTAAAGCTAAGGCATTTCGCCTTCAAACGAGTATTAAATTTTTATAAAAATCAATACGTCTATCGAGTTTGGTACAAATTTGTAAAGCGGTTACTAAGATCAAACTTTTTAGCATATGTGGGCAGTGCCACTCCTCCTCCAAAATTCGTTGGATGTTTAATCTTTAGCTCAAATAATATTTCATTGAACCACTTTCAATAACTTTTAGTTATTAATAAAATACATATTTGGCTTGTAAATTAAAAAAAAAAAAACATGTAAATTTTACGATGAATTTTGAAGCACCTTGTTATTGTGGCAACAAAAACGGACATTTGAGTTTTATAAGAGTATTGCCATTTAAAAGAAACAATACGTCTATCGATTTTGGTAGTTATTGATTACGTGGCTACTTAGATAAAACTTTTTATCATAAGTGGGCAGTGCCACGCTATCTTATCAAAATAATTAGTTTATCTTATTTAATGCGTAAATACGTCATTATAACACAAATCTCATTTTTTTTATTTTTATTTTTTACTAAAAACATTTTGTTTTTGCATGTTTCAATTTTTTTGAAGCACCCTGTATCTGTGACATTCTCAGCTTTCACACAATAAAACTTCAAGTAATTAGCTTTCATTTGCATTTTAAATTTTTAAAATATCTTCATTGGTTCAAAAGTTATGATTTTTGCAAAGAAAAAACTCAAAAGGCGCCACTGTGCGACGTGTGTCGTACGTACGGACGTTTGTCGTACGAAACACGTTTGACAGAACCCTCAAGCCCGTAGAAATCAATGTGTGCGTCTGTGTACATGTACATAACATATTTGTGTATGTATTGTTTACAGATAAGCAAAGTTGCCACTGACCATTTTGCATACATGCTTATGGAAACATCAGCTTTTTCCAATTTAATTTTTGATGTTGTAAAAGGCCGGAATTAATATTAAATAAATATAAATATATTACATATTAATAATCTGCACTTTTACATAACTATTTCGAATTATTTTCACAATTTTTCAAACTTTAATTAGGTGTTTTTGTATAAAACTGCAAACGGTCAAAAATTAGCGCACAAAAGTTTACTAGGCAACTCTGTCTAGTGAGAGAGCGATCAGCTGACACGTTCTTACGGAAAAAATCAAAATTGTTTTGATTTCTACGTTCCGGGCTACGTACGTACGGGCGTTGCACGTCGGTGAGTTTTCGTTTACATTGCACCCTCATAAGATAGGTCGTATCAGCTGACACGTTTTTGGTACGTACGTTCGTAACTGCCGCATAAGACTACAGTGGAATAAAATGAATAAAGTCCTATCAGTCTTCTGACGCTACAACACAACGATGTACATGAAACTAAACTGAACACAGTGCCAAAATAAAACCGATATACTCAACAATGTCATATACGTTTGAGACATATGTGTTACGGAGCACTCGTATGTATTTTCTATTTTATATGTTATTCACTCATAGTATTTGTCTGTACTTGACTAAGTACACATTTAAACACAATTTTTTGGCTCATGACTAAGTGCATTAATTTTAGTACTGAAAGCAGATCTCTGATGCGCATATAAGCATTCATTTTTAACACGCTTTTATTAGCTTGGCCTGTATGTAACGGATCTTTGAGCTTAATTTTCACCGGTTTCCAGAAGACTGATTAATTTGAAACTTTGCATACGTATCAAGGACCATTGACAATGCATTAATGTGATGGTGTGGTGACATAAGGTCAACGGCCATAAGGTCAATTGGCCTTATTACCACTTTGAATGGCCATAAGTTTGATTGAAACTTTGCACACATATCAAGGCTCGATGACAATGCATTAATGTGATGGTGTGGTGACATAAGGTCAACGGCCATAAGGTCAATTGGCCTTATTACCACTTTGAATGACCATAAGTTTGATTGAAACTTTGCACACGTATCAAGGCTCGATGACAATGCAATAATGTGATGGTGGGGTGAGATAAGGTTAACGGACATAAGGTCAATTGAACTTATGACCACTTAACATAGTCATCGTCACTGGAACATATATCTAACAAAGCAACCATTTCTGAGCTATGTTCTTACATACCTCATAGATGATATGACTGGATCAGAAGAAATAGCTAACATGTTGAAAAGGTCTTCGTTTTGTCTAACTCGTGATACTTTGCAGGTGTTCATACATCTATATCTTTTGTAGTCCTTGTTCTTAGATTCTTGAGCCTTTTCAGACAATTCTCCTAATGGTAAGCCCTGGTACTCTATTAAATCTTTTCCATGTGCTAAAATTGTATGTACCGTTGGTGTAAGTTTCTTCTCAGGATACTTTTGATGCAGCAACTCTGTAGTTTTAGATGCATATTCTCCGAATTTGGGTCCATTAACTTGTTCATGGCAGTTTAAAATATTTAAAATTACTCCCAATCTTTTCACAATATCTCTATCAACTCCTGTTATGTGAGCAGTCACTTCATCGTTTTCAAAAAATCTTCTTGAGGAGTTACCATCATTTGTATTCCCGTATCCATACTTTGGACAGTCAACTATAAGGTCAATCTCTTTATAGAATGCATCCTGAATTATATTTTTTCTCCTGTTTTGTTTCTCCTTACATGTTGTATTGTCGTCGAAAACTTCTCCTTGTTGTTGTAGTGTATAAGCCAGCTTCAAGGAGATATTCCATACTCATAATTTAGTTCGTCAGTTATTGAATCATCAAGATTTTCAAAGTCCTTTTGGCTCTTACAAATTGGATATTTCATTGTAGATGTCGTATTTGTTATTAAGTTCAAAACTTTTCCATCGACCATTGTTAGAAGAAAATCATGCTTTATTTTAATGACATTCCCCTCTTCAATTTCAATTATTGTTGGTTCTAATTTGGCAATTTGATTTTTTATATCACTCACTGTAGCTTTTATGAGTTCCGAAGACTCCTTCTCGTATTTAAATAATATCGGGCGGCACAATATAGTTGATGATGGACGTGGATTTTTCTAATAATAGCCGAGAGCTATAAACAGCGCCAAAGCTTCTTCGGGATTGTATTTCCTAGGTAGCGCATTTGGTGGTGTGGGAATGCTGTTTTTGATCCTCATCAGTCGCACTGGACTTGCTACCGCAACTGCTTTTGTTATATGACACTTCACATTTTCTTCGTCTTTTTTATATTTAATAGCCAGTACTTCTGAAAGATGAGTCGTGGCCATAGCTTTTATGGTATCAGACAGCTTCCTTTTCCTTGTGTAGGTAGAACACTCTTCTATGGGTTTTGTTGGTCTCCCTCTAGTTGGATTGGTTGACGTGCTAGGCGTTTCTTCGTCCAAAAAAGTTTTGTCAGCTAGCCACTTTTCATGCTTACTTAGAAATTTTGAATTGTTACGATAGACGTCCTTCTTTCTATCATAATGTATTGTAAACAAATTTTTTCTTCCAGGCCTTCCTTTTCTTTAATGCTTGTTTCACTCGCTAATTCTCTCATAATAGCCTCAACGAAGACCCGTCTTGACTTTGTCGATTTAAACACCGCAAATAGTTTCGAGTTTTCTAGATACATATTAGAATTGGCTTCGAGTGTATCTGACTAAATATTAAACTGTGAACTATATTTAAAAATAATATTCACTTTATTTAAGTAAATAGAATACTTAGTTCCTTAATCTCCAAAAGACGAATGATAATGTGCATTGTATGAAGGATAGCTTTACATACCTACTCAAATTATTAAAATGAATTTCAGGTATACAATTCGTAACTAAAAAAATGTATGTTGTTAACAAGTTCCAATAACAAAAACGATCTTACGGCCGTACTGAATTATATATACCTGCTCAGGCTCGTATTTATGCCCAAGGTTGTTTAACTTTATTTGATGTAAAAAGTGAAGTTGCAGCTGGACGCAGGTAGACTTTATGAATTTAGGTAACTGAATATTTCACAAATAACTACTGTTAATTTGACGGAGCACATATTTTAACATTTTTTTTTCCATCAAAGTTTTAAAAAGGACCTAAAAATACGCATTTCGAAAAACAGGTATATCCGCCAACTTTTAACAAAAAAAAAACTATTTTTTTTGTTTCAATCCTAAATTACATTATCTTTAATTGCTATACAAGAAAACGACAACCGGCCGCCTTATTTACTCACAAAACCATTTTAAATACAACGAAAAAGAAGAAAAATTAAAAATGTTTCCCAATGTTGAAAATTGGTCAACTTTGAGCGGCTCTACCTGGTAAACTATAATTTTCTGTGAAAAAACAGTTATATATTCTTGATCCCTTGAAAATTCTCTATTAGAAACATGTATTAGATTTAGCGAACGCTTTCATGATTTTTTTGATTTTTGCCATGCTTTAACGGCAGAGGCGCCACTGTGCGTCGCACAGTGTTTCGTGTAGAACAAGCTAGCTGGACAAAAACAAAGTTCTTATTCCAAGAAAAGTGTAATGAAAAATGAAAGAAAACAAAAAAAATAACGAGATTTTTGCTTTTTTTTGATATTTTTGCTCATATATATTGAGTAATTGAAGTAAGAAGGCAGGAGTGGCCGTAAAATGCATTGATTAATTTGCAAAATTCTTGTTGAATAATAAGCTTCATATTTCTTTTAAGTGAACATTTTATATATAATTTTTTGATGGATTCTAAGCTCGAAGGAAAGTAAAATTTTTTAATAGTAATTCTTTCGCAATTAGAGTATTTTCAATATATTTAACATTCCGTTATTAAGAAGAAATGGTATTTTTTCTCTATATTTTTAACTTTAGGGACAAAAAAGTTACATACATCCGCGGACATCCGGGCTAAATTTTACATATGTTATAGTCGCAAGTATTCTCTAATAGTTGAAAGAAAAAACCATTGCGAATTCTTTGCACATCTATTTTAATTTTTTTTTTGTAGATTTAGTTATCTCTACATATAAAATAGGACGTATGTACGTACCAGCTCCGACGAAATATTTGAACCTTTAAAGCTGATCTACAAACGGTAAAACCAATTCCCAGGTACAGGAAACAAACACGTAGAAATAAAACACGCAAAAATAAACGCGCAAGGTCAGCAAGAGCACACCGAAAGCAAAAAGGCGAAGATCACTGACTTCAACCTGCCACAACCTACCGCACCAGGCACCAAGGCATAAAAACAGGTACATACAAAGCAATCCTAATGCAGGTATAACCACACAGGAACGCTACACAAAACAACCCCATTTGGTAGCATCTACGCCAATACCTGAATGTAATATAAATACTGCACAACTGATAACAAATCAGAACGATCAACGACACTTAAGATGGCAGCACAACAATCATCAACAATTCGTCGGAAAATCAACAACACAAAGCAGTTTAGTTATAACCGTACCAAGAATGGAGTTTTTTGACATTTGGGTTCAACATTCGGAGGAAACCAGATATAAAGAATTATTGAGTTTTGTTGTACTTAAGTACGATTTCAGCGAAGCAGCCGAATATTTGATAAAAAGTTGAAGCTTACAAATATCGGCATATTCGTCGAAGCTGGATCAAAAGTGGAACACTTCTGGAAGACATAAGGAGCGATTTTTGAATAAAAACTCGGAGTGGCTTTCGGGTCTAAACATTTACAATAACGGTGGATTCAAAGTTGCCATCAGACCAAACAACCACTTCTTCAGGTAACCCCGGCCCCGGAAGACGAAAGAAGGACTTTGTAAGCTGCAGTAAAAAAACCAAACTGCGTCGAGTGGATGACCTCTTGCAATCTAGAAGTCCTGGTAAGTTACTTTATGCGGCAGAAGTATCAACGCGTATGTCCGGCAACAGAAATGTTGCTAACATTATAAAAAAATCACAGGAAACCACTCAAATATCCGGCAAAAAGATGACATGTGAGCCAGATGCAAGATGCTTGAGCAATGTAGAAGCTTTAGCATACTACGTAGATAGCAAGTCGACGACTCATGGGTACAAAACGACTCGGAAGTGGAGCATCAAGGCAGGCCATAAGGTTTATCCATCATTTTACAGTCTAAGAAAAGCTAAAGCAGAATGCTATCCAAATGAAATTGATGTGGGTGAAACACGTGCTGAAATTAAAGTCCAGTCCGTATTAGATAAAACTGTTGAGCGTTTAGTTTTAGCAAATCAAGAAGTTTTTGTTAGTTTATTACCTACAAACTTGACGTATACTTTAATCAGCAAGTGGGGTTGCGATGGAAGCTCTGGCCATAGCACATATAAGCAAAAGTTTACATGCAGTTCTGACACTGATGAGTTTTTGTTTATATTTTCTTTCGTTCCTCTTCAATTACAGGATGAAAAGGGTAACATTGTTTGGCAGAATCCTCGACCTTCTTCTAGCATGTATTGTCGTCCAATTAAATTTATTTTTTCTAAAGAAACAAAAGATTTTATTGTTTTTGAAACGAACAAAGTTTTAGAGGAGATAAATGCGTTGTTGCCAACAAAGTACATGCTCGAACAATACGAAGTTTACGTAAATCACAATATGCTTCTAACAATGATTGACGGAAAAGTTTGCAATGCTTTGACTGAAACTTCTTCCGCACAAAAGTGTTATATTTGTGGTGCCACTCCAAAAGATATGAATAATGAGTTACGGGACTTTATGCCTAACCGAGATAATCTTGGTTTTGGTTTGTCTACTCTCCATGCATGGATAAGATGTTTTGAATGCTTGCCTCACATAAGTTATCGCCTCGAAGTAAAAAAATGGCAGCTTAGGAATGAGGCAGATAAAGAGAGTGTAAAGCTACGTTCCAACGAAATCCAGAATAAATTTAAAAGTGTACTTGGATTGATAGTAGATAAACCAAAACCAGGTTCCGGCAATACCAATGACGGTAACACTGCTCGTAGGTTTTTCGAAAATTCTGAGGCTAGTTCTGAGATTACGGGATTGGATGTAACTCATCAAAATATTCGACACTCTCCTTCGCGCATTAGCATCTGGGTACAATATAAATATCCAAAGATTTGAAAAATTTGCCATCGAGACTAAAAAACTATACATAGATCTCTATCCATGATTTAACATGCCTGTTACAGTTCATAAAATCTCAGTGAATAGTACTGATATTATAAAATCAGCAATTTTATCTATTGACTGACTTCAGAAGTCTTAAATTTACTGTCCCCCGATAATGTTGAGGAGTCAATAAATACCCCAGTTGTTTCAAGCTTCCATATTAGTGTTGCTGATGCTCATGACTATTCCACAAGTGACTGATCGAATGAAAATGAGGATAGCGAATAATAACATAATTATAAAAGATAACCTACCCTATAACTTTTTGTTGGATCAGGTTTTATTTAATTTAAATCTATTGTCTTTTCTACGTTGTATGATACTTTACTTTTAAGTTTTTGTAATAAGTAATTTTCACATAATTAATTAAATTATTTACATTGTTTTTATTATTAGTGTAATTTACTTTTACATTCCAGACTGGTACTATAAAATAATTTTGTAAAAATTGTAGTGCCAGGATAAATACTCAAATAAATACAAAATATGTATGTACATATGTACAGTCACTCACATAAATAAGTAGACACCCCTTTTTGGACAATTCTTACAATTTTCGCTTTCGCAAATTTATTTTAACTTATTTCCCATAAGAAAATTTGTCACGATCTATAAAACAAATAAATTATATTTAAAAAATGTTTGAAAAATTCGAATTCGAATTTTCATAAAAAATTTTAATTTTTTTTCCGAATTTTTAGAATTTTTTAGAGTATCGAGATTTGTAGTCCATTCAATTTAAGTACAATAAAGTAATATTCTTAAGTCCTTTAAAATTTTTTGGATCTATGTCACTTATTAACATGAGTTACTGTATATGAAATAAGCAAATGTATGAATATGAAGTAAAATTTTGGAAAAAAAAATAAAAAAAAAAGAACATATGGCTGAAAAAAATGACGTAGTTGTAATAAATGACTGCATATGAAACGGAAAATCTCATAAAATAATTTTGTCCAGCTAGCTTGTTCTACACGAAACACTGTGCGTCGGTGGGTAATTGCCGCTTTACTTATTCCAATTAGTGTTTTCGTATAATACAGTTGGCTTTCTTGTTCAATAAGTCAATTGAGTACTAAACTGCTTCGTGGCTTATGAGCGGTTATTCATTTTACGAAGCAGTACTATGTAAATGTGTGTTAGTGGATATAAGTGCTTGATATTCTTTGTTTGCATTCGCACTAATACTCATTTTATGGTTAGTCCACTAATAACCTTAAAAGATGAATAACTGCAGCACACTGATGCGCATAAACAGAACGGAGCAAATTAAAGTCCCGTCAAATTAGCAGTTTTTCATTTAGATGCGTTTAACTCAATGTTATTCTTATGGATAATGGTAGATTGTTCGACACTGGTGCCATCTGACATGAAAAAGTAGCCAATATACAAACTTTGTTGCAAGCAAAGCATAAGAAGAAGAATTTGGCATTTGCTTTGGCTAAGGGTGCTGGCACACTTTGCAAGTGAAACTATTTTTCCACTCGTTGGTAACTTTTGGGAGATTGTTTATACCAGTGCTTCGCGAAATTTTGTATGTGAATGGGGAAGGCAAAATAAACTTCAATTGCTTAGTCTGAAGTTCCTTCATATTGTAACGAATTTAGTGAAACTCTGCTTATTTTACACCTTCTACTAACGTTCGTATCGCTAAACTGTTGAATAAATAACTCCAATATTCAATAATTCAAAAATGGCCTTTATTAGACTACTTTGATAGTACTTCACAATAACACTTATACTTCGCAACCAGTAGCGTGCCTTAAATCAAACTGATTACAGATTACTCAGCTTTCGCTGCTTTTATACTCTGTGCCCAAATGTCTAGACGTTTCTTCTGATAGAATTTTCTACTTGGTGACCAGCTATACGCTACCAGCTTAAAACTACAGACACACGTTTATAGCCTCTCGCATAGCCATATACGCGTGTATATGTGAGTAATACTTCCACCGATGGCTACATCTGTATGTGAGTTATCTCTTCGTTGCCTTGTATGGATGTGGGTAAATGATGATTAATGTGTTTATGTAGCTTGAGAGCTTAGAGATGGTAATATTCGTCACAATATATAAAAACGCAACATTTTGGTTGATTGTGGCGATGTTACTCGAATGCATAAGCTTGTCCTAAACGCATCTATATGAAAAATTTCGTTGTGCCGCGGCCTTTAGATTGTATTGATAATCATATATTTATTTCTAATTGCTGTTTTTATGTACGGGTCCCTTTTTCGCTCTTATTTGGAATCCAAATCTAAAAATAGAGCTTTGGTTGTAAAGATGGAGGTTCGGGCTATTAGCGAGCTTTGGGCAATTTTGGTCGTAGAGCTTTTGTTTAGCTATATTTTATTAAAATAATTTGTTAAAAATAAATGAGCACACAAAGAAATATATTTGTACTATGACAATATTGTGAATGTTTGCAATGCATTACTGGCAGTTGCTATCATACGCTAGATGGCAGCGCAAGCTGTAAGTTTTAATTGATAGATAGAACAGCTGATTTTTGTTGATGTTTGATAAGAGACTTTTATATTGGTTGCGCAAGATGCGCACGGGTCGGGCTCGTAAAATTTGAAACTCTTTTCACATACATGACGCACACCTAGATCAAAATAGCGATCAACTCTCGCAAAACTCGCAAGAAACCGCAACATGAATGCCTCTCCCATATGAACCTTTGCAAACTTTTATTTTTTATAAAGCCTTTTCTCGCTGATTAGTTGAGGTATTAGTAAATAAAGTATACAGCTTGGCAGGTATTGAATAAGGAAGCCCGGAGGTACTCTTAACTTCGAAGTTTAAGATTTTTGAGTTACAGTTAAACAATAAGATACCAATCAATCTCAGTCATTTAATATGATAACAAAAAAAAAAATAAAAATTATTGAAATAATAAAAACAGGTGTCAATTTCCATAAGATACTAAACGTTTTCTAGGATCTAGCTTATTTGCTGCACTTTGATTTGGCAGATCTTACTTATAAGCATGTCAAGCCAAAAGGCAGTGTCCAGTTAGTATGCTCATCGTGAGCCTGAAGTCTTGTCTCTTTAGAGATAAGAGTAACTTTCTGAGTCTAACGTCGTAACACGATCTTAGAAATTTTGTAGCCTGCGCTTTTGTCACGCCTTTTCTGCTTGATGGATGTTGTTGTTGTTGTTGTAGCAGTGCTTCGCCACATCCAATAGCAAATTGCCGTGTATGTCCCCTAACGGGAATCCAAGGTAACTTGCTGTTTCAACAGGGGTTGACCATAATGAGAGGTGTGTTAGAGGCGTTGGTTCCACAATACAGTTGAAGAGATGGTTGGTGTCATGTGGGAACACATTGCAAGCAGGACATACATTTTGTATGTCGGGGTTGATTCTGGATAGGTTAGAGTGTAACCTGTTACAGTACACAGATCGAAGTTGAGCTTGCTGGATCTTATGCAACTCCTGTCTGATTTTGATTTTCCGGAACGGATTGAGATGTCTATTGTCGATTCATCGGCCCTTTCGTTACCTTCTATCCCTTTACGACACGGAACCCAATATAGATATACTGCCCGAATTAAGCACCCCCCTCCAGAACTCCTGCAGCCTTCTTGTTCCGAGGCCTTAAGCCTTGCTGCTGTTGCCAACGCTATATTTTTAGCCATTACGGCTGCAGGTGGGATGAGCAGAATGGCAAGCAATGCTGCTGTTAGGGCATTTTTCAGGGCTCCAGTTATGCTAATCATTGATAATCTGCATACCCACTCAAGTTTTTTGGTAAACGTACTTTCTTGTGTGACTGTCCATAATAAAGTATGGGCTTTGATAATTGCCGTAAATATCTGATGTGAGAGTTTGGGTGATAGCTCCTACGTGCAACCTATGATCTTGCTGCAAATAGTGCCACGTAGGCTTTCTTCGTTCCCTCTTCCACATTAATTTTCGCGACAACTTAATATCAAGTATAATTGCTAGATATTTTGTGCGGTACTTTGCTTTTAAGGTACCTTTCCAAAGCATAAGGCTAGTCTAATTACGGAACTAGTAAATAATACCAGATCGGGGATTTCCGCGTTAGCGGTTAGCCCCCCCACTCCAAATGCCAGGCATGTACATCCCGAAGCGCCTGATCCATCAGAGAGTTGATTGTATGATAACTGAAACGTCATCTGCATACGCCGTGATTCGTTTAGGACCACTAGGAGGTAATGCGGTTAAATTAATGTGCCTCCACCCTGCTCTTGCTGAGGGCACTCACAATGGACAAAAATGTCTCCGAGTGGAAGTGTGGGTAATCCCACGCATGCCCTCTTAACCTTAATCTAACCTATGGCACTATGGTCCTTTATCGAACCGCCTAAACGATTGGTTGATGACAAGCGTCCACAGCGGTGGTGATCATACCCGACCTTGCGGCGTTTCTCTGTTTACAGATTTTGTGGCCTCGCATAGACCCCATTGCGACATGTACACTCTCCAGCCTAACATGGAGCCGATCCAATTTGTTAAGGCCAGATGTACTTCAATCGGGCTGAGAATTTCGGTGTTTGCTCGTCTCGACAATGTGGACAGCCCGGCAATGTCCTGAAAAGCACCTAGGGCATATTTCTGCTGAACTAAATGCAAACAAAATTTGGTTTTATCATTTGTTCTAATGTAAATAGTCTGCTTAAAAGACAAAGATTCACCTTTGCCGAAATACAATAGTAAAATACACAAAAAAAACAATTTTTAAATCTAAAGGGCTACAGCTACACATATTTTTTTTTCGCTGAGATATCGCATTTTGAATTTTTCATGTTTCTAAATTTTTCTATACCTGAAAATCGATTGAGATAACATAGAGATGATATAGTCGATTACTAATTTCTTGAATTGAGTCTTATTTTTCTTAAAATTTTGTCTCACACCATAAATATGCTAACTCACCACACCCCTTACACTATCTAACCCTCGGGTAGCAAGCCACACACAGCCCTAACCCCTAGAAACCACCTCTATCACACAACAAGTGGGCTAACCAACTTAACTGTTAACCCATCAACTCCCGTATCCCCTAACCCCTAGAAACCATCCCTACAAAACCACGAAAAAGTTAAGCCACCTGACCCTAGAGAAAGCGAGTTTAGCCGCATATTTGGAATGAGTGTTATTTTACCTGAAATCTCACACCAGAAGCGGTCGAAATATATTTGGATCAAGATAAAAATTATTTTCGGATTTTTATTTTTTTAGTCCCATAGAACTAGTTAAACTCGGACTTTTTAAAATAAAACTCCGGAAATAAAATTTAAATCTGGACTTTTATTTTTTAAGGCCAAAATAAAAGTCCCGCTTGATAACAAAGAAACGGCTTATCCGAAATAGACAAAATAGGCCAAAATAAAAGTCCCGCTTGATAACAAAGAAACGGCTTATTCGAAATAGACAAAATTTTTTAATTCGGATAATCCCTTTTCTTTGTTATCAAACGGCACTTTTATTTCGGCCTTAAAAAATAAAAGTCCGGAAATAAAATTTAATATTTTATAATAATATTTTTAAAAGTCCGAGTTTAACTAGTTCTACCGGACTCAATAAATATAAATACAGATTTTACTTTTATATGTGGAATTTTATGGAAAAAGTTCGAAAAATAAAAAGGATGCATGATTCGACATGATATTGCTATAGGGATACCTGGGAACTCAAACATTTTCACCTAGGACAATTTTTTAACCAGTATTTTTTCGACTCCGAAAAAAAAAATAATTATTATATTCCGTCCCTGCTTTTAGGTTAGGATATCTCGAAAACCAGAGCTGATAGAACAATTTTGAGGCCAGATTTCGATTCATCGCATTAAAATCCTTCGAAAATATATAGTCCGGTTTCTGGGTCTGTGATGCTGTCGGCCAGTGTTATCCTTAAATTTTAAGGAAAATTACTACTTAAATTATTTTTAAGAGGTAAAATTTCATTCAGAACCATCCCTTTAAAATGTCAAAGAACTGTTAAATAGCCGAATAAACAAGTTGAGCGAATGTAATGAAAAAAGTGTTTAGTAATTTGATGTAAAATCCCAACCGCTGAGTGAATCTAATAGCGTTTTCTTTTCTGAAAATAGTGTCGCCCCGCGGGAATTTCCCAGCTCTCTCGAGAGTTTGTGTGTTCCTTTCACAAAATATTATCCACTGAAGAAGAAAAAGGGTCTAATAACCTACAAATAGAGCCATTTTACATAGCGGCAGGTGACCTAGTTCAAAAGTTAAAATTTGGGAGTGCAACATGAGGGCAACATTTTCTGCAGAAAAGAAAACGCCATAAAATATTCAACGGTGCGTTCAGAAAGTTATCACTCAACGCTTGATCAACACTTGCGTTCGCTGAAAGCGCCCATTGCATACATATTCACTTTATAGTTGTACATACATACATATGTACATATGTGTGTATTTATAGATACAGCAATAGTCCGAAATTACATACCGTTATGTTTATGACTTTTCACAAAGACCCTTTCGAACAAACAAAACTGTGGGCGAATAAAAAAAGCCAAATGTGTGAATGAAATCGTATCTGAGTACCACGTGATTACTGATGCACATACAAACATACAACTCTCAATAATACTAATTTTCCATTTTCTTAGGCTCTCATTCATATTTTCCGAACATTCACAACAATGAGAACATAAAAGCTTTTTTCCGATGTATAAAAAGCTTATATACCTACATATACAAGTTTGTTTGTGTAGTGCGCATGTAATGTGCTTGGGAAAATTTTTGCCTACAAATTTACATTTTGGAAAATTCACAAAGCGATACCCAACATACATTTAGGTTGTAGAACGATTACAAAACGAATCGAATTCTAATGTATTTCTCTAAGGTTTAGAGAACGATTTGCGAAACTGTCGCGAATTACAGGGGATTTTGTTCTCGATATTGAGAAAGGGATTCGAATTCTTATCTAATTAGAATTCTAATCCAATTGTAACGTCGAATTGAAGTGCAATTAAATTCAGCTATTTTAAATCATATCAGTTTTCATTGTTTTATTATTTCAAATAATTTTAATACCTTCAGCTTTTAGATATTCGTTGATTTGAGGTATGGATGAGGACAAGTTTTCTTAATAATCTCAGTCAAGTAGCGTCAGTAGCGTAGTTAGTGGGGGAGGGCAAAGCGGGCATCTTCCACCGGGCGCTACTCACAGGGGTGCGCCAAATGATTCGCGAAACTTGTATTTTAATTGTATTTTTATTATAACTGATTTCTGGAAAAAATTTTCTATACTAAAAAATGCATTCATATATCCGAAACACTTGCGACAGGTTGTAGAATAATTAAAAGCATATATCTTATCGAAGGCAATTATTAAAAAAAACGCTTTAACAAAAACTGTCAAACGTGAATCTGAAACACGATGGAGCACCAGAATACAAGCGGTTAGCGTATCGTCGATGGGCTAGAATGAAGTAGAACACCTAGAACAATTAGGAAACTAACACCACAAGTAAAACCAGAAGCGAAGCTACAATTCTGTTGCAAAATATACTAAATTTTAGTTTCATAATATTAGTTCATTTCTGGTATGAAATCTTAAGGAGCACTGATCGTGTGCAGCTCAGATTACAAAATCCGGGTATGAATTCAGAATCGTATCATGATCTTAAATCATTAGCGACTGAACTATCCAAAATACGAGACACTCCCTGTGAAGAAGCAATAAAAAAGCGAAGTTTCTTTGTGAAAAATGGGATATTGATATAGTAAAACGTGTAAGAAGGCGCCGGAAAATGCTCGGTAAATCGGCTGGATATGTTGGTCTTTCCGCAGAATTTGAAATTTCTAGCGTTATGGGAAGTGTTCTCGATCGTCTCCAACAAGAAATACGTACAAGATTTACACGACTAAATTACCTTAATTTTAAATTTGGATTTCCTTAGACATTGGAAATTTATTAAACAAGGATAATAACGATTTAGAAAGCATTTCTAAGAACTTGAGTGAATTTTATAATACAGATTTCGATGGAACAGACCTTTTTATGGAAATATGTGACTGCAAAAAGAAATTAAACCTAAAACTCCGTTAGAATTCCTTACTTTTATAATCTCGTATGGAGATGTTTTTCCAAACTTGCGAGTGGCACTTCAAATACTCTTGACTATCTCAGTCAGTCAGACATATTTACGATCGCCGATGGGGCAAGGTCGCCTAAGTGACCTAACATTATTAAGTGTGGAAGAAGAAAATTTTTAAATGATACATTTTGATGATATCATTGATATATTTGGTTCCTCAAAAGCAAGCAAATTTTGCACATAGATATTAGTTTTACTAATGTATTATAATCATATTATTATTAAATATGTTTTTGAGTCTACTTGTAGATGATATATTCAGCCTACGACTTTATTGGTTTATAATTTTTGAATATATAAGATTATATTGTTTAGCTAAATTTAAGGCGGGATAAACTGGTTTCGTAACTCCCATTAGAAAACTACATTAAAATTCTAATATAAAATCCCAATATTTCTGTAACGTAAGAAATTGTGTTTGCTGGGTAGTTGTTATTGCGTGCTTGCAATGTTCGTTATAATTGAGAATGAAAGTAAAATGTTGATGGTATGCATGCAATCAAATAATTATTTTGTCCACCATATAATGTTTCTAAAATACTTATACGCTTCTTTATCCACATTTGCATTTTCTATGAAAACCTGTTCAAATAACGTCGGAATATTAGGTAGAATAGAATTTATTTCTAAGCTTGAAACTAGGTCTAAAGACTGTCAAGTGAATGTAATGAAAAGCCATTTTAATGCCTTAAAACTAGTCTGAACTTACTAAGTGTTACATCGGATATGTACTGCAACCATCCTGAGTAGTTTAAAGAATCAAGAATATTGGGGAGACCTAATTCCTATAATCTAAACAGATTTTTCAGAAAGGGGCTTCCGCAGGATCTCAGACGTGTTCCAGCTAGCGGCGGTCATTTACGCAGAAAGTGCTCAACAATATCTTTAGTAGTTATGTCTTTACAACTTGTTGCCAAAACGCGCTTACCTCCGCCTAAAACACAATACAGTATGACTGCACTTTGAATGGGTTTAATATGAGGTCTAAAGCCGTCGTGGGGCATTTGCGGCAAGCTCCGGTGGCACCAACACACGTAGTGCGCTACAAAGTTTTTTGGGGGTTGTTGAGATTGTAGCTCTCACTTAGAACTTCCCACTTGTGAAGAGTTTTGCCAGAATACCATTTATAGTAATGAGTCATAGCAGAGGCGAAAGCACCCTACCTTGTAGTATGCCGAAGGATGCATGTAGAGAAGATTTCGTTTAATTCCTTAACCAAAGATGTTTGAGTCTTCTGCACCATGATGGGGAAAATGCCATCTGACAATTTAATCTGGCAATTTAATCTTCTGCCAAAATTTTTCCTATTAGTACGTCAGTTACTTCCTGCTGTACCGTGTCTGCTACTTGCGTTACCTCTCCGGGGATATCCAGAAAGTAATCATTTATAGGGATGCCCAGGGTTTCAGCTGTACCTTTCCAAGCTTGCTGAGCCCTTCGTGAACTCGCAATGTTCTCGCCAGTATTTAATTCTTGCCCTGTTTATGGCTTCTTTACGTTCCCTCATAAATGTTCTATACTCCTGAAAGCCACCTATTGAATAACATTCGTTGCAAACTTTCCTGAAAATCGAACTTAGGTCGCCAATTTTTTTATCCCACCATGAAAAAAAGGTATTCTTGCTATTGCAATTGGACAGGCAACTTTGTGTGCTACCTAAAATCTTTTTTCCAGAGACCTTACTTGGTCATCCAGATTTGCTGAAGATTGGATAGGTGTCCTGTTCCTAGGGATACTCTCACTAACTACTTTGTTGAATAGACTCCAAGTTGTTCGTTTTGGATTTCTGTGCATTTGTTTTTGTTTAGTCTCCCAATCTATAACGAATAGGAGGGACATCTTTTTCGACATCTCATAGCTCCTTACTGAGAGATGCCGGGAATTAGATGCTATCGTGATATCAAGAGCCTCCTCCAACCCTGCCAATTTCCCTGAACTCGGGGAGAAAAATGTGGAAACGCAATTTATTTGCTACTATAAAGTCAAAGAGAAACTCACCAGGTTCAGTTATCTCTCTTCTGCCCCATATCGCGTGTCTGTCGTTGGCTTCGCTGACCATCATCTAATTTCTGGTTAGCGCATTCGTAAGCTGTTTGATTTTCTCGGGTGCGAACCCACCGTGAGCCCCATATGCCTAGGCGATCGTTAAGTATTGACCGCTTTTTGACTCCACTTTGACCACTGCAACGTCATAAGTGAAATTTGGTAAAAAAAAAGCATTCATCATATTCCTAACGAGGATGCACGCCCTCGGTTTACCTTTCCCATGTGTGTAAAAACGGTTGTCATTTTAAATGAAAGTTTTTTAGGTATCTGTATCATAACAAAACGATGAGTCGTCGTTAACAAATCGATAACAAACGTGAACACTCTGATAAGAAGTCTATATATTATATTATAGATAACGAAATCGACAACAAATTGATAACATTCAGATAACAAATCTATAAGTTTCCTAAAATAAATTGATATGCTTTTTTGATAATCGATAACTATTCGGTAAGTAATCGATAATTTTTTCATAACAAGCAGATAACTTTTCGATATTATTCCGATAAGAAATTACATACTAACATATCGATAGATTTTCAATGATAAATCCAAAACAATTCGATAACAAACGGATAACTCATAGATTAAAATCGATTTGATTTAATTTAAATTAATTAAATAATTTTTTTTGTTATTTAACTTAATATTTTGTATTTAATTTAATTTTATTTTGTTTAATTTTACTTTATTTCATTGCTTTAAATTTATTTTATTTTATTTATTTTCTCATTTATACATATTTTTTTAATTTAGACCTAGTCTACATATAACGTGATTATCTTCATTTTCGTACTTATTTCCTAATCGGTAATTATATAATATGATTTCCCATATACATTTTTCCCCTCCATAATAGGTAATTAAATAAATTTTTAGATATGCGGACTTTTTTTCATAGAAAAAGTTCCACCTCTAAGGTGTTGCCTCTAATTGGAAGCACAAAATAAAAAAGAAACGTGGAAACTTGACAGAAAATAATCTAGTTTCCAAGGATGGAACATGTGTAAACAAGTAGATTATCTATTGCCGATTTATTGTAGGTTAAGGCATGTGTAAACGTGGTCTTAATTTAATTTAACGTTATGTAATTTTAATTTTTTGTACTTTGTACTTTATTACTTCATAAAAAACTAACTGAATTATGTACAAGGATGTTATAACCAACAAATCCTTAAAAAGAAACTAGTTTCAACTTAAACCTGATACGTAACCGCGTGCCTTGTCTTTGTAAACACTAAATGTATCAGTCATAAAAACCAGGCATTTGCTCATGTTCGCATGGCTCTTTATTAAAAAAAACAGCAGTGTATACATTTGTTCGTACACTTGCATGCAAAAATATTGTTTATTATTATTATTATTAATTATTTATCTCAAAGTAAATTAAGACTTGGAGTCTTTTCATTGCACATATTCAAGAGGTTAATTACAATTTTTCTGCTTAAATTTAAGCATAAGCTAACATTAGTTTTAAACAATACGACACAGGCGTGGTAGGTAGCTAGGTTGAACAGGAGGAGAGGGTTAGTGTTTGAAGAGATCTGTTACTGCCGTTTTGAAGCATCCATACGACTTAATACCTTTTATTGGAATAGGTAGAGAATTCCACAATTTCACAGCACTAACAAAGAATAATCTAGAAGCCGCTACTGTGTTATGCCTGGGGACTACGATGTTGTGAGTTCGCGAAGATTGTACAAATTTTAGTTTTTCATAAAGATATCTAGGTTGTTGGAATTTAATTATTTTATATAAACACAAAACATTTCGGACATTTAGATAGACTTCTATGCTAAACCCAAGTATGGTGAAATATGGTCAAACTTTCTTTTACAATAGAAGAATCCTGCCACGTTGTTAATAGTAAAACTTAGTTTATTTTTAGATTCGCAGTCTAAATCTCCATACACATTTTCAAAATAGCTTATTTGAGGTACAAGCAGAGCCTTAACTAATTCAAGTTTTATGTTATGGAGGTAGACAAAAACAAGTATGCCACAGGTTTCTTAAAGTATTGTATATTTTTGATATACTATAGGAAATGTGATGTGTACATGTTAAGCGGGCGTTGACTTTAAAGCCAAGACTAGTAACGACGGATTGATACTGTAATATTTTTCCATCGAGGACTATGGGTGATAGCGCAGTTAGATCAACCGAATCGTGCGATATTGGAAGGACCTGTGTTTTTCCGCATTCAGGCAAAGGCCATTTGTTTCTGCCCAAACTGATATTTTATCAAGATCTTCGTTTAGCCTAAAGACAAGATCTTCCCTAAGTCCTATTGGGCGTGAAAAATAAATCTGAATTTTGACAGCAACGAAGGATGTCGTTGATAAAAGTTGTAACTAGTATAGGACCCAAGATTGATCCTTGAGGTACCCCTGAGGGAATTTTACTACGTTCAGAAAATACTTCACCACACTGAACTTGTTGTTGCCTGCTCGAGAGGTAGCTTTCAATAAGCTTAATTGCAATTGAGTCAAAACCGCAATAATGTTTCAGCTTCAAAAGTAATATATCGTGATTGACAGTATCGAAAGCTTTAGAAAAATCTAAAAGAATTAAAAATGTAGGTAATTTACCATCGAGACTGTGGCGAATATCCTCCATTACTTTGAGCATGGCTGTGGAACAGCTGTGACCAGCTCTAAAGCCAGATTGGTTGTCAGCCAGCGGTCTATTCTTGCTCAGGTGAGATGTTATTTGATTAGCAATAAACTTTTCAAACACTTTTGATAAAGCTGGTAAAATACTTATAGGCTTATAATTTTGAGGGCAGTCATAGTTGTTGCTCTTGGCTATAGGGACAATGTTTACTACTTTCCAATGGTTTGGAAACGTAGACGAGGTTATGGCAAAGTTTATGAGATGTGTTAGAGAGGCGAGTGCAGAGGGCAATATTAATTTTAAAAAGCGTATACTAAGTCCATCCACACCCACAGCATTCGACATGTTGTATACACACTTGGCGATCTCATCTTCAGTGCCTGAAACAAATGTAAATTTATTAGAGAGTTTGTATTCTAAGCTCTGATTCACAACAAATTTTGAAACATGGTCATGTCGTCTATTTATTCCTATGAAATACGAGTTCATTAAATTTGCATCAACAATGCACGCTTTATCAGCCTTCGGACGAACTCCTAACGAATTTAAATTTTTCCACAGAATTTTTGAAGGAACGTTACCATTAAATTTGGTTTTGAGATAATTTATTTTGGCTTGACGCAAATCAGTTGTGAATTTGTTTCTTAATTTTTTGTATTCTCTCCACAGCTCAGTAGTAACAGCATTCATATTTATTTTTTTAAAATCCCTGTACATAAGATTCACAGTATTTTTAGTTTTGCTGAACTCAACATCGTAAGATAACAAAATTAACTCGTGGCCAGAAATTCCAGCTAAAGGAAATTGGTCAATATGCATTATATTTTTAGTGTTACTTGCACCAAAGAGATCCAGCATACTTGGTACCCCAGCGGGTTAGGGGGTCAGAATATACCCGCGGTAGGTATGCCTGTCGTAAGAGACGACTAAAATACCAGATTCAAGGGGTTGTGTAGCGTAACCCTTTCCGGTTGCCAGCGTAATATATAGCTTCTCCAAACTCAATTGTCAACCTCACCTATCCGCGGCGAATCCTGTTTCATAAACAGACGAGGCTCTGGCGACCCCAAGCTCCTCATGGAACTTGGGGGTGGGGAGGGAGGGAATGGCCTGAAGGTTTAATGTGACAACATAAATCGTTCCCGAGATGGTCGGGCTAGCACCTTAATGGTGCTGTGGTACCGGAGCGTAACGGATCTGTATCCGGCAAAGGACCATCACATCGATAACACTCCCCAAAGCCTTCGGGGAGCAACCTTGTCGCTACAACAACAACAACAGCATACTTGGTCTGCATTGAGGCGCGAAACGTGTAGCGTATTTGTTAACAATGGTAATACCAACAGAGTTAAATTTACTTAACGAGTTCCTGGATCTATTACTATCAGCTAATATATCTACATTAAAATCAGCACAGATTAGGACATGTACATAGTGCTTAGCGACTGTTAAGCTACGAGAGTTAAAATGACAGATATTAAAACCTCTGTTGTACTCACATGTTAATCGAAGCGCAAGCTTTAGATTATCTTGGTTAGTGCTCTCACTGATTAATCAAGCCAACAAAATACAACAGATGCTTGCAAACGTGTAGTTACAAATATAGAATGGGGCAGTTATATGCTCTAAAACTTTAATTTATGTGTAGGTCACATGTTTGCCTTGAGTTTCTGTGTTACCTCGCTCATATCAACTCTACCACGTATGCTTAAGTGCATTGATTATACTTACGCTCTCATTTTCTATTACTCAATGAAGTATACCAATCTTACATACTATGCCTTCATTTACATTCTACATGTATCCCCCATATAGCATACATCTTACAAAGGCTACGACTATTCGAAAAGTCTAATCTGTCACTACTCAACTGCAAACGACTAGTCAATTAGTGTTAATCGATTATATTACTAAACAATTTTTGTTAATCACTAGTTATTCAAATAGTCGGCTATCAACAGCTGCTTTATTTTTTTTTTTTAGTTAAATGTGTTATTTTTACAATTACGTGTTTAATTTACACAATTCTGCTCTAAATTGTATAAATCTTTCTTCTTCTTTGAAAATCGTTTTCATATCATATTATCATATCCGCTGTATTTATTCCGAGCATTTGGCCCTGGGCCAATACAGCAAGCAAACCTTTTGCCAAATGTAGATGTCTGTGTGTATGTATGTATGTAAATATGATGAACATTGAAAGCTTTGTGAAAAGCAAAAGTTTATTCGTAGTTCAGTCGCCTTATAGCTCGCGCGCATGCAAAATGAGACGTGTTCATACGCGTACGGTCGCGCAAACTCGGCTTCCTTTTATATAATTTTTTTTTTTTAAGTTATAACTACAATTAAATAAATATTGAAAATTCAACAAAACATATTGTGCAATATCAATAATTGTAAATGTTTTTTTTTTTAATTAGAATTAAATCAGTTCATGTTAACAATAAAAATGTGTTGTACTGTTGCCTCAATGTCACTGCAATAACAACAATTCTGTGGTACAACAAAAAATTACATGAATTCAAGAAGTGTTCGAAACGTGTCATCGATCAATATTTATTGGAAAATCTTCCATGTACTGTGCTTTATTTGTATTTATAAAATGAAAATGTGAAATTCATCAAATTAAAATGAAATGCAGATGTTATTTAATGCCGCGCATATAAAAAATTGTTTATGAAATAGTTATCGATTTGCTTAGAGTGCAAAGAAAGGAAAAACCTAAATATGTACTAAAATAAGGCAAAGTTATACCGAAAATTTGGTACTTATGTATATACAGTGCACTCGCGATAATATGAACTAATTAAAATCGGGCCTTTTCAGTTTTGCGAAAGTCAAATAAATTGAAAAATATTTTTTTTAATTAGTTTAGGCATTTATTTTTTATTTAAAACCGCAAAAGAAACGTTGTTTATTAATTTTTTCACATTACCCAAATAAAAAATCAGTTACAGTCAAAAAGTTAGTTATACATAAATTCATATTCTGTTTAATTTTTAGAAAAAATTGAGTTCATGTCTAAAAAAAATCAGTAATCCGCTTTTGTTGGTTCTTTTGTTCAAGCATCTTAAACTGCCTTTTCCCTGAGCTTCTTCAACACATTTAAATCCGATTTATCAACCATATTAATTTGAGCCCATTCCAAAGTTTTATTAAACATGTCAATCGCTTCCTTTGACGCAATCGTCTTTTGTGTCTCTAACGTTGAAAACAGTGAATTCAACCTAAAATGAAATTTAATAAAAATAAAAAAAAAACTACTTTGACTACGGTTCTAAACATTCATAATTAAGTTGCTTCGAAGAACACTCAAAGTAATGTCACCTTTAGAATGCTCTTGATTTTCTACCATACTGTAAATAGCAACAGAAGCCAAAATACTGTGTTTCTATAGTAAAGTTTCGTAATCCTGACTGCATTTTGATCCATAGGTTGTATAAGAGGGGTGTCATTTGGTGGCATAAACATTGCTAATATGCAGCCGCTTTAGCATTTTAGTTCATCCTCGGGTGAATGCGATAGAGCGTTATCAATTAAAAGGAGAGATTTTACTGGCAATCCCTTTTTCATCAAAAAATTTGAAACCTAAACAAATCAAGCAGTCAATACCTTTAAAACAACGGGGGTTTTTAGCCTTTACGACTACAAGAAGCTTGAGTTGATGATATCCTGACGCACTTGAACAGTACAAGAAAGTTACTCTTTGCTTTTCCATCTTAACAACTGGGGCAAGTTTTCTAACGATGACACATACGTCTTGTGTGGGAAAAGATTCGAGTATAAAGCGGATTTTTCGGCGTTGTATAGTTTCTCACGACTTAATCCAAGCTTCTCCATTTTCATCTTTAACTCTTTTTTAATGGGTCAACTAACTGGGGCTGTTAAGATAGTTTTTCTCCAGAAACTTGGAGCAACCAAACGCCATATCCATTTTTAAAATTTTGAAGCCATCCATCACTGGCATTTAATTGCAGGCAATTTCCCTTAATTTTAAAATTAAGGTCTTGCTTTTTCTTTCAACATAAGCCCTCTAACCGGGAGCTTTTTGTCTCTCATATTCAAAAACCATTGATACAGAGATTTTTCCATCTTTGTGTTCTCTGAATGAAGTAAAGTTTTCCTCTTCCCAGGAACGATAAAAGTATTGTTGACACATTTAGAGATAGCATTTTTATTTTTATTTATTCCTCATACTGTAGACTTTGTCACTCCATATTTACGCGCTAAATTAGTAACACTTTGACCCTTTCGTAAATATTCCATAATAGTATCTGATTTTTTTCTTAAGGTCAAAAACTTATGCTTTTTTACATACATTTTTTTGATTGATTAATATTGGAATTTTTTACAAGAAAATGAAGTACCAATTATGCTCGCATGAAATGACCAACAACGACGTTGAAAATTTGTACTGACGACTGAACATAAGAGAAAGCAAAGCGAGTGAACGGAAGCATTTCTCAGCGACGGTTACGTATATTTTAACTTTTAATAACTAGGGGATTCCTCAATTTATTAGGCTCTTGAAATTCGATAGGAATTTGAAAATCAATCATATTCATATTTTAGAGCTTTTGCCAAAAGTACTCAATTGAAAAGTGTTCATATTTTGGGGTGTTTATGTTATCGGGAGTGCACTGTATTTATGTGCTACATAAGTCGGGCAATAAAGAAAATTTCATTGTTCTTAAGTATATACGTAAATTTTTATTTGCTGCATGAAATTTCACAGCGCACATGTGTTGTTACATTAGGGTGTGCCTCATTCCACAACGAACCAGCCTCTCTGTGGAGATATATATTTGTCAAGTAAAATGACAAAGAATGACAATTTGTTGAAGCGTAACGAACCGAAAGGGCCTTAATAGTCCGGAAATGAACGAAATTTATTGCAAAATGGTATGAAAAAAACTGATTACAGTTGGCAATAATGAATTTTTGGCAAAAAACAGGACTTTGCGACTAACATAGGCAAATTCACTATCTATTCCTTTATTTTAAGGCCATGGGCCCATTCCTGCAGAATAAAGAGAAACACTAAAATAACAAATATATTAAAACATAAAAATAAAATTAATGAAAAAAATAATTTGTAGAAATTCATGATTAAAAAACAAAAACTTATAAAAATAGAAAAAAATGTGAAAAAACCATAGAAAGTTTTTAATATTACTGTCAAAAGATTTCTACATGCTAAAAACTAAAAATAAGTAAAAAAAGATTATTTAAAAACTAGGGACATTCTCTGTCTAGAAACCACAGATAATTTAAAAAGTTTTCATTTTTAGTGTAAAAAGTTTTCCTCGTGAAAAAAATCGCCAAATATAGTATTAAATAAAAAAATAAAAAATTGGGATGTTATCTGTTTGGAAATCATAGAAAAAATTTTTCTAAATACAACAACAAAATACATTTGTCATGAATTCTCTACGGTTTTTACATTTTCGATATTTTTAGTTAAAATAAATACAGTTTGAAAAAACTGAAAATCACGCAAAAATGTTTTAGTATCTAAAATCCACTTAGATATTTGATGTTGATAACACAAGAGCATAAGAGCACAGATGTCCGTGTCTCCGCTATTAAGCACAACTCATTTCGTAGCGAGTTATTTCACTGCAGCGAGTCTTCAATAATTGCCGCTAGATGGGTTTTTTGCGCGCCTACGTACGGTGTTGTGGCTGGTTTCTTCAATGGCTCGAAGGACCATTAGTTACTTTAGAGAACGAGTACTCACCGGTTTGTAGGTAGCACTGCGGACGATCTAGATTCCTGAGGATGTGTCGTGCTGCTTCTTGGTACCTTCTGATATCCACACCCGGCTGTTTCGTACGGTGTTGTTTACCTCAATGCCTCACTAGCACCGGATGAAAATTCCGCAAAGTTTGGTTAGGTGCCGCTGCATGAACGTGGCTGGTGACGCTAGGTCGGGATGGCCGGTGGCTTCTCGATAGCGATAATGGCGATGCTGGGGCGTTGATGTGGTTCTTGCGGTCGCTGCCTCTTTTACGAAAGGAACATATGAAGCACAATCCAGTATTGGCGAATAATAGCCAGTTCACAACTACTGAGAATTTATTCAACTGCGTAAATGCTGGTATCTGAGCACTAAGCTTTGGTTAAAGTTTATAAAGATGATGAAAAACACGTATTTCAGTTGTAATTTCACTGCGATATATATATCCGATGAACGGCGGACTTGCGAATCACAATACTTTGGTTGTTCAAATTATTATGCACAAAGGAACGAAAATGATAGTTAATAATAATAACTTTATATTTATTACTGATAAAACTTATTTGTGGAGCGCACACAGAAAATGATCAGCAAATTTCAAGATTTGGATAATAACAATAAAAAATGTATGTTGTCAAAAAAGGTGGTGGTTTTCTGACAGGTGGCGATCATGCCAGATCGCCATCCTGTACTTGCGGCGAATTTGATTTGGTGGATTTTGCGCGGTGGAGGCTGCCACACGGCCATGAGGATTCCCAATAGGGAATTTAAGGGTGAATACAATGCATTGATTTTAGGGTATAATTCAATATAATACACTTCAATAATCGAATACAATACAAGAGACGGGATATATATATAAATTCATAGAAATTCGATATAATACAATTCAATAGTCGAATATAATACCAAGTACGGGTTATATATATAAATTCATAGAGATACGTATAAAAAAAGGAGGGAGATGGGACGGGTGACAGCCTACACCGCGTAACCACTTAGAAAGTTACAAACATACAAGTGGAGCTAATATAAGCGTTTATAACGGTTTTCTATGAGCGGCAGCTTTGTTAACTTTTTATTAAAAAAAAAAATGTTTAAAAACGAAATAAAATGAAAAATATGTAAAAAAGAATTAAAATAAAATAAAAAATTTTTAAGCACTTCCTTTATACAAATGGACAAAAATCAGCGAAAAATGTCTCCTTATTTAAAAACATATTCTTCACTGAAAGAAATGGTGCTAGTAAAATCAACAAATCGGTTCTGTTGTTCTTGACTTAACGGAGATTCGGTGAAATTGATCGAATTATGGTTAATTCGACCGAGTTCTTTGCCAAACGAACAAATTAGTTTAGTCATTTCAACAGAAGAGAAATTATCGCTCTTAAGTTAACAAAATTCTTTAAAATTGACAGATTCCTGGTCAATCTAACTGATTTTTCTGTTAACAAAACTGATCTCACTGGTCATCTCAACAGCGATCAACAGTCAATACATGAGCAAATTTCAAAGAGAATTTTACGCTCACTGCGCTCTCTACTTTGGACTTATGACGATGGTGCCACTTGCTTAAAAAAAATATCAAAATAAGAAAACCACCAAATCGAAAAAACACATAAAATGGGAAAACAACAAAAAACTAGTTTTTCAGTTATCAATACAAAACGAAAAACCCTTTTTTGAATTTACTGTGAAAAAAATTATGAGATACCGGGACACCTATTTTTCGGGTACAATTTTGTAACTGCTCCTCCAAGCGAAATGCGAAATTGCGCCCTCTTGTTGCAAAAGTTTTGTTTGAACGAACAGGATTTTTCCAAAGTTAGTAACATTTTGTTCAAGTTTCTACGAATTTTCACTCACGCGAACGAATTTAATAAGATAATAAAAAACATCATTTTTTAATGTTGATGTTTCCGACAACATAAAAGTTTGAGTTGTTTTGGAATCTTTTCAACTTAAAGTGTTACGAAAATTAAACTTGCCGAACTTGCCTTACTCCAGTGGTGAATTACGGTGGATATATGTACGTATAAGGGTTTGAAAAATGACTTGGGCTTACATTCAAACATCTGTTGTCTATTTGCGTAACTATACAATAGGGTCTGAAATGTTCATTTTCATTTTCACACTTAATCTTTCAACACCCAAGTCTCCCGGTTTGAGATTTCCTAAAGTTGGCGGCCCTATCCAAAACTGGTCCCTTGGAGTGAATCACATTGATTATAGCCTATCTACCAAGTTTAAATATCACCTACACGCTACGGCTCCTTTTACAAATGTGAATATGTAGGCACATATATTTACCAGGTGAGGCTTTGTCCTTCGCAAGAACACTCAAAGTGGTGAAGGAAAAGCTTTCCCAAGACAGTCGAACTAAGGACCGTGTGTTCTACTACCCTAACGTAGTGGACAGTCGAACTAGTCTGAAAACTGAAGCTACGCGGTCATCCATAATGAGCTCTTATATCATAAGGCCGGAAAACAGAAGTTAACATCTTTCAACTTAAAATCGGTCGACTTTCATTCTAAAATATAGTTTTGATTTAACGAAGACTATTGAAATCAATGTTGTGAACACAAACGCCTGCAAACTTTGGTCTACATTTTAAAAATCTTATCCAGGGTCCTTGTAAAATTTTAATTATGTAGATGCGCCGAAGATTATACGATTTTCACCCATTACGCAATAACATCCACTTAGTTTGCTTATGATTTCGAAGGCGGCATCCTTGGCCGAATAGTCACTCCCTAAAGTTTCAAAGTGTTTCTCTGGTGTAGCTCGGCAGCATAGCGCGACAAAAGCATCCGTTGGAAAGTCTTTGGAGCTATACCTAGAGCTTCTAGGAAAGTGACGTCAACGAAGGTATGAGTTCGAAGTCGCAGTCCTATAGCTTCTGTGCTGGTATATGGTGTGAGGGTCAGGAGGCGTGGTAGAGACTGGTGGTCGGGATTGCTACTGTTCGCACATCAGGAATAGCTCTTAGAAACAGCCGAAACAACTGGAGGCGCCCTGTGACAGTGAGTATTAAAAGACCATTAATAGCAACCGTAAGTCGCCTTGGTGCGTGGCCGCCAAGGAGCCACAAATGATATTAAGGAATTGTGTTCGCGACGATTATTGGGAGTTAACCCTGGGTGTAACTACGCTTTGCACGAGATATACAGACAAAAGTGTGCCTATTTTATGTATCTCTATTTCTTTTCAGCAGACGCAGCAGTACCAATTCCAAAGACCGGGGTTAGGTTCGAAGCCTCTCTGGAGTAAGCGAACGAGGGACAATCCCTCAGCAAGGAGCTACTCCTGAAAATTTTTGAACGGTCTGCGAGATCTTGAGGCAAAAACCCCGGATATTTCCGAAATGGCCAACACGTTGATTTCCTTAAATACATACCAACAAAACCTTTCCTAAATATTATTTTTTTAAATAGAAAAATCAAGCTTTTTAAAGTAAGAACACCGGCGTAGGCCGGCGCGTCGCCCACGCCGCCGCCGATAAAGTGATCGGCGTAAACCTCTAATGCAAGCCCAATTGACGTTCGGCTAGTAAGTGCCACCGTGGTGTGATGGTAGCGTGCTCCGCCTGCCACACCGTATGCCCTGGGTTCGCACCCGGGCAAATTAACATCAAAATTTTAGAAATAAGGTTTTTCAATTAGAAGAAAATTTTTCTAAGCGGGGTCGACCCTCGGCAGTGTTTGGCAAGCGCTCCGGGTGTATTTCTGCCATGAAAAGCTCTCAGTGAAAACTCATCTGCCTTGCAGATGCCGTTCGGAGTCGGCATAAAACATGTAGGTCCCGTCCGGCCAATTTGTAGGAAAACTCAAGAGGAGCACGACGGAAATTGGAAGAGAAGCTCGGCCTTGGATCTCTTCGGAGGTTATCGCGCCTTACATTTTTTTTTTTTTTTGTCGCAACAACTTGTTTTGTTCATTTGACTACTAAAACGGTCAATTATGAATCAACGATTTGTGCGCAGTTGATTCAACATCTTGTTGCGATGGATAAAAATTGACAGAAATTTCGGTTGAATTGACCCGTATTTCGGTTGATTTTACCAGTCTTTTTCTTTCAGTGTTGTTAAACTTTGAGTTTTAAATTTTGACATAGAAATTGCAAAATTATTTCTTTTTATAAGGAGATTTTTTTTTTTGATTTTTGTCCATTTATATAAAGGAAGTGCTTAACATTTTTTTATTTTATTTTTGTTTTCGCCTTTTCTTACATTTTCTAGGTGTCTTAACCTATCTGTTAAGGTTTACGCTTGTAGCTCAATGAGAACTTACATAAAAATCAGTCCTGAAATTCTCTCCGTTTCGTACGATTTTTCTAAACATTTCATCCCGTGCGCCCCCTAGCGAATCTTTTTGTATCGTGTCATCGGCTGTCATCGACCTCTGAATTAGGTTTGAAATTTCAATTCTCTAGCTCATCGAGAAGTTACTTAAAAACTGGTTTGAAAATGTTCAAATTCTTATCTAATTATTTCGATCCGTGCGCCACCTAACGGATTTTTGTTTTCCTTTTGTTGCATTGTCACGGTGATCTAACCTATGTGTAAAGTTTCACGTTTGTAGCTCAATGAAAAGTTCCTTAAAAATCGATTGCAATATTTGTATGAAAAGCGGACAAAAATTCAACCGACCTAATATAAAGGAAGTAAAAACACACCTAGACCTAGAATCAGGGTCTCACGCCTAGAAGGAAGCACGAAATAAAAAAAACGTAAAAGGAAACAATTTTTGACAACTTATAATCTAGTTTCTTGGGATGGGACATATGTAAACGTGTAGATGAAGTTTTGTGAATTTATTGCAGATTAGCGCATGTGTAAACATGATATAAGGGTTTATTAAATAAACGCATAAAAAATATATGTTTCAGCTGTTTGTTTTTGTTTATCTTCCTGCTTGTTCGTTGACTTTGTAAGTTTTTTTCAAAACCAGCAGGGCTTGGTTATTTAGTGAAATATTTTTTGCTTTTGTTAATTTCTGTAATCTGAGTATAACAAAACATTGGAATATTAATGTAGGTATATACCCAGCAATCTTTTATATGTTTACCTTTTTATGTATATATATGTAAGAATATGTACATAGGCACAAAAGCTTGAAGAATTGCGAAGTCAGCTGTGGTGACACCGGAAAATCATTTTACATACATCGACACATACATACATACAGAAACGAACACAAAAATAAGTAGCAGTGGAATTTTTTATTAAATTTCGTCAAGTAAATTTTTTATTTAGTTTATTTTCCATATTTTAAGAAAAAACTTCAATGTGTTTTGTAACTGAACGCACGTATGTGTGTAAACTAACCTCAAAACGGTTTCGAAAAGTTGCAGTAAATATTAGTTTTAGTCCAACAAAGTACGCGTTTTAGGCCTCTCATCATTCGCATTAATTTTAGAAATGATGTATATTGGAACGATTTTCCGTCATCCCTTGAAACCAAATTTGACAAGAGATGACGGAAAATCGTTCCAATATACATCATTTATCCACCCTGTCGGAAAATCAACAAAACAAAATAAGTCAAATTTTAGAATTTTTTTTTTACATGGTGTTTTAGATTTTCCTCCTTAAACACTCTGAACTATATTTTTTGTATGAAAACAAAGAACACCGTTCGGAAAAAAATTCTCAAAAGTCAATGCGTATTTTAAGGGACCTATGTATAACTTCTAGTTTGTGAGACTTAAAATGATTAGGCGACAAAGCAGCTTCCTAAAATAATTAAAGAAATCAAGTTCGAGATATTCCTACAATTTTGGAATTTTTTCGAAAACGTTGAATTGAAGAACTTGCCACTGCTATTTAATTTTAATTTTGTTCGCATAACGGTAATACGTAACGGCATAAACTAAGCGAGATAGATATAGACTTCTATATATCAAAATGATCTGGGCGCAAAAAACAAATTCATTTTCCATGTCCGTCCGTCCGTCCGTAAGCACGATAATTTTAGTAAATTGTGAGGTATCTTAATGAAATTTGGCATGTAAGTTCCTGTGCACACATCTCGCTGTTTACAATGAACGAAATCGTACTATAACCACGCCCACTTTTTCGATATCGACTTTTAAAAGAAAGTAATTTAAAAGTTTTGCAAGCTGTAATTTGGCAGTCGTTGAAGATATCTTGATGAAATTTGGCAGGAACGTTACTCCTATTACTATATGTGTGCTAAATAAAAATTAGTAAAATCGGATAACGAACACCCACTTTTTAAAAAAAATTTAAAAGTCAAATTGTAACAAAAAATTTAATATCTTTACAGTATATAAGTAAATTATGTCAACATTCAACTCCAGTAATGATATGGTGCAACAAAATACAAAAATAAAAGAAAATTTCAAAATGGGCGTGGCTCCGGCATTGTCTAGAATACTTTTAATGCCATAAGTCGACCAAAAATGTACCAATCCTTGTGAAATTTGGTAGGGGCATAGCTTCTATGACGATAATTGTTTTCTGTGGGCGAAATCGGTTGAATCCACGCCCAGTTTTTATACACAGTTGACCGTCTGTCCTTCCTCTTGGCCGTTAACACGATAACTTGAGCAAAAACCGATATATCTCTACTAAACTTAGTTCACGTACTTATCTGAACTCACTTTATCTTGGTAAAATGGGCGAAACCCGATTATGACCACGCCGACGTTTTCGATATCGAAAATTTCGAAAAAAGAAAAAAATGTCATAATTCTATACCAAATACGAATAGAGGGATGAAACATGGTGATTGGATTGGTTTTTGAGCAAAATATAACTTCGGAAAAAAATTTGTAAAATGTGTGTGACACCTACCATATTACTTACTTACTTAATTGGCGCTTAACCGTCTAAACGGTATTAAGTAGAAGAAAATGAAAAAGTTCTGCAGGGCGAAATCAAAAGCCCTTGGCATCATGGCAGGAATACTGTTCGTGGTAATACATACTATATAAATAAATTGGTGGTGACCGACAGTTGATGTTCTGGGTCCACATTTTGGTCGATATCTCGAAAACGCCTTCACATATACAACTTAGGGCTACTCCCTTTTAAAATACTCATTAACACATTTCATTTGATACCCATATCGTACAAACACATTCTAGAGTCACCTCTGGTCCATCTTTATGGCGATATCTCGAAAAGGCGTCCACCTATAGAACTAAGGCCCATTCCCTTTTAAAATACTCATTAACACCCTTCATTTTTCATTTGATGCCAATGTCATACAAACACATTCCAGGGTTACCCTAGGTTCATTTTCCTACATGGTGATTTTCCCTTATTTGACAAATGATGAAGGAAAATCGTTCCAAAAAACGTCACCCTTGGTCTACAATTTGGTCGATATTTCCCAAACGTATGTGATATGTAATTAAAAACCACTTATAACCAACGCAGCTAAGCACCAGAACTTAGCCTTTCTTACTTGTTCTGTTTGCTGCTATATGTATGTACCTATTACTCTTTTATAACTGCTTATTGAAGAATGTGTGGCGCAATGAAAACCTTTATAAGAATAATTTGTATAAAAGAACATTAATGTTAGTTTGATTGTTAGCTGACGCTACTTTACTCAGTTAATTGATGTTGAACAATATGTACTGCATACATACGTAAATACACATGTACATACAGTGTTGTGCTATGAAATAAAGTCGCCAGCACAACCAAAGTTAGGCCTGTAGATTAAACAAACCTCACGGGCTCTTAAATCAAGCAGGAAACTGCAGGGATGCTTAGAGTACATCCCACAGTATAATATTCAACCAAGCTAAGAAAATATTTGGGGACTAGCAAATAATTTGCGTCCCTGGCAAATATGATGTACTACACTCCAACAAATAATAATGAAAAGCTAATTTAGTTTAATTTTTAATACTTATTTGGGCATGTCACGACGTGTTTCTATAGCCCTATTTTAAATCACAACCAAAAGAATACATTGATACCAAAATAGTTCCGAAGTAATTCTGTAACAGTCCTAAAATGGTTTCGAAATGATCTAGAACTTATCCCGAGATGATATCTCAAGTAACCTCGGAGTGAACTTGAAATTCTGCCAAATTGGTACTGAAATAGTCCCAAAATCTTTTAAATTATCCCGAAGTGATCCTGTAACAAACATAAAATGGTTTCGAAATGATCCAGCAGTTGTCCCAAAATGTTAACTAAAATAATTCCAAATTTGTAGCCTGAAATCGTTCTATAATAAATCCGAAATAGTCTCGAAGTAATTCCGACAAAATCCTGTAACTCTCCTAAATTGTTTCGAAATAGTCTTGAAATGATTCTGAAGCTGTTCCAAAGTGATACCTAATTTAATCCTGAAGTGAGCCTGAAATTATTCCAAATGACTCCGAAAATAATTCACAAGTGGTCCTGAAATTACTCTTGAAAGGTTTAGAAATAGTCTCGAAATTGCCCTTAATTGGTCTAAAAATAGTCTGGAAATGATCCAGCAGTTGTCCTGAAAAGTTACTTAAAATAATACCAAATATATCCGAAAATCGTTTCAAATTTAATCCGAAATAGTCTCGAAATAATTGCTAAAATAATCCCGATGTGATGCTGACATTATCCTTTAACTCTCCGAAATGGTTTCTTGAAATGATCCTGAATTTGTCCCAAAGTGATGCCTAACATAGTCCCGAAGTAATACTGAAATCGTTCCAAATTAGTCCTGCCATAATCTCGAAATGATTCCGAAAAAAATAAAAATTATTCTGAACTTGCCACGAAGTAGTTTCGAAATGAACATTAAAATAATCCTGAATTGTTATTGAAGTCATTCCAATATTTTTATGAAACAGTCCCGAGAAAGTTCAAAACTGGTCCAAGATCGAAGTCCATATTGGTTGAATGATTTGGTATGTCCTCTTCTTATAGAACAAAAATAAGAGGTCCATGTTTTACTGTATGAATCAATGTGTTTCGAACGGAAACCCCTTTTCTTTTATTGACTCTTAATATAAATCCCCCTTTACCGGAAATCGTTCATATTCATGTTAGGTAAGGTTAGGTTAGGTTGAACTGGCCGGTCAATAAAGACCTCATATAGGCTGAATGTTTCCAAAGTGTTGCCAGAATTTGTTTGATGACCAAACGTAAGAACCCCAATCAGGTGCCAACATTTATGTTATAGAATAACTCCGTCCTCCTAGCAAATACTAGAAGTTTTCTTGGACCCAGCTTAATTGCTGCCTCGAGCCCTGGTAACTCTGCCGCCACTAATAGCTGGAGCCTTGACCTGGCGGGCGCAGCACGCGAACACAGAACGTGTTCAACTGGTTATTCCTGCAGCTCGCACTTCCTACATTTTCTGTTACTGACCTAGATCATAGCTTATAAGCGTGTGACGCCAGAAGGCAGTGTCCAGTTAGTATGCCCTTCGTGACGCTTAAGTCTTCTCTCTTCAGAGATATGAGCCACTTTTGAGTCTATTACCGTAGATTTGCACATGATGTTAGAAATTTTGCAGCCTTTTCATATTAAGTAACAGAAAAATTTAAAAACTTAATTGTTTCAGAGATATTTTGATTCATATCAAGCCATAAACGCCAAAATTTTAATTTTTCCATTTTTGATAGGAGTAGTCTATCATCATCAGCTGATTTAACGTCGTAGTTCTAAGATAAAACGCTGAGCAGTTATGGCTAAATGGCCAATTAATGTTGACTTATCCATAACCCTATGGAAATCAATGTAATCGATTAATGGCGCCATACCATAACGCTAAACCCATAACCATATCATAGCCAACCAATTGGCTTTTGGTTTTTCGCCATATCCATAACCTAACAATATTTGAGTTGGTGAATTTATTAACTTTTTTAAAAATAGTAAAACATATTCAATTGTTTCCTGAGGATGATCTCAGAATGATATCGAAATATCGACCAAATAAAATTGAAATATAAACATTTAAACTGTGTTTCAATTTTTTTTAACTGCCTCGAGCTCATCAAAATTTAATAAATTTATTAACTTTTTGTATATTTTATTTATTGTTTTGGATACGTTTTGACTAAGAGACTTATTGTTTGTGGAATATGTTTGTAATTTTTTGCATTTTCCTCCTTTTTATGAAAATGTCAGTTGTTTAAGGTTATGGCACCACTAATTGATCACAATGGAGATGGTTATCGATATGGGTATGGTTACGACTATGGCGTTAGGGTTATGGAAGTTTAACTGGCCCTTAAAGCAATTAGGGTTTATGCCCAAAACATAACTGCAGAATGGATGGACAGCTAGATTTTTAATACACTAGCTTACACTACGCAAAACACATGTATCGCTGCATGCTAAGCAGCGCGCTGCAAGACTTGTTCAAACAAAATTTGCTGCATAAAATGAGTGTTGGGTAGTAATAAATAAAAAACCCAAACAATCACGAACAAACACAAAGCAAAATATCAAATAAGTAAACTTTTCCCCGTCATTTCAGTTATTTTATAAAGTTAAAATCAAAAATTTTTATTCAAAACAATTTGTTTGTATTTTAAAATTGATTTCGCACTAACAAAACGAATATTAAGTGTGTTTGGGAAACATTGTGCGAAATTTGACGTAGTTGCTGCCTGGCGCTGCCAGCTTAATGCAACTGTTCGTGTGTTTATAAGAGAGTCGAGCAGCAACAAAACAAGCACCGCTGCAGGCAAAACTGCTGCTAATGTGTTTTGGTCTTTAAGCGCCAATTCGTATAGATTTTATATATTTTTTTTAAAGAATACAAAATTTGTTCTACTATAAAATATTCTGTATGTCGCTGAAGCTTTTTTGGCGTTTGTGGCTCGATTTGATTTTCAGATTGCTGGTTTTATTTCATAGCACATTACTGTACATTCATTCGATGTGCAACATGGCGTATGAGTAATTTATTTATATACAATTTTAATCAATATAACGCTCAACGCCAGGCCAGTTAATAGTAAAATGGAACATTTTCCATGCGCAATTAATAGCATAGCGCGAGCAAATTTTTTTTTTGGGTTCGTTCTAATTTCCTTTTCTAACAGAGTCAAATACATAGAAACTTAACGGAATCAGATTTTTGTTTAATGAAATAATTAATTTTTCCTTTTTCACACAGGGCCACTTGCTTCTTTAACGAACATTCGTCAGCAGCCCCAAAAAAAATATCTTTAATTAAATGTATAGCTGCTGTTTACTCCTTAACTTTAAAGACATTCTATATAAAATCCATACGCAACTATTCATAAATGTTGCACCTAAGCAAATCTGTGCATATTTCTTAAAAATCAGCATTATCTATTGCTGTAAATGCTGCAAAAATGAAATTTTGCGTTTTGTGGTGTTTTCCATTTTTTCGTAAATTATTAAAACAAATGATAGACATTTGTTACATTGACAATAAAATCTGAAACACCAAGAAAAGCGATTAGAATTTTGATTTTTATACCCAGCTGTACTTGTACTCAGGATATTATAACTTTGATTGGATAACGGTTGGTTGTACATGTATAAAGGAATCGAGATAGATATAGACTTCCATATATCAAAATCATCAGTATCGAAAAAATATTTGATTGAGCAATGTCCGTCCGTCCGTCCATCCATCCGTCCATCCGTCCGTCTGTCCGTTAACACGATAACTTGAGTAAATATTGAGATATCTTCACCAAATTTGGTACAAGAGCTTATCTGGACCCAGAACAGATTGATATTGAAAATGAGCGACATCGGATGATAACCACGCCCACTTTTTATATATATTACATTTTGGAAAACACAAAAACCTGATTATTTAGTAAATAATATACCTAGAATGTTGAATTTTTACGTGTGAACTGATGTTGAGACTCATGATAAAAATTGAAAAAAAAAAATTGTAAAAATGGGCGTGGCACCGCCCACTTGTGATAGAATCAATTTTACAAATATTATTAATCATAAATCAAAAATCGTTAAACCTATCGTAACAAAATTCGGCAGAGAGGTTGCCTTTACTATAAGGAATGCTTTGAAGAAAAATTTACGAAATCGGTTAAGAACCATTTTTAAAAGGGTCGTGAACGAATAAAATAAGCTATATCTTTGCAAAAAAGAGCTTTATATCAATGGTATTTCATTTACCAAGTGGATTTATAATAATAATTAGGAAAAACTTCAAATTTAAAAAAATGGGCGTGGCACCGCCCCTTTTATGACTAAGCAATTTTCTATGTTTCGGGATCCATAACTCGAATAAAAATTAGTTCAGAATAGAACCACATGTATATTTATTATTGCGCCGCCTTGTAACACTATTGTGCTTAATAAAACATTAAAACAAACAACAACAGCATTTCAAGTGTACAGCTGGGTATGTAATTTTCGGTTTCACCCGAACTTAGACTTCCTTACTTGTTTTATTTAGATTCATTGTACTTCACCTTTCAGCCTGTTACTGCATGTGGAGGCTTTTAATGTATTTCAATACCTCTTTAGGCTTTTACCTCATATAACGAAGGGATTAAGAGTCACGCCGCATAGAAGAAAGAATTTCTGCCTTGCGAGGGCGACTCATTCTCAGAGAGAATGTGAACCGGCGTGCCATCCTGCAGCTCACAAAAGCGACAGATTTGTGTATCGGATAGATTTTACTTACTTTGGTAATATCGTAGACTACAGTGTTCCGTATAGTTCCCAGTGAGAGTACGTTGGCTTAGATTAATGAGTTTGGCCGATACTCTCGTTGAACGGCTTTGCTCTGAACTGCCTTATTTCCCCGTTACTTATGGCTTCCGTAGTGTGTGCATTTCTGAGTCTACAGAAGGGCTCTGGACAATAAATTACTGCTAAATAATCTTGCTTGGCTAGGTATTGTGACTTTTCATTACCTTTATGCCCCTGATGCCCGGGAGCTCATCCTAACAAAACCTTGCTTCTTGCTTTAGGATTCCAATGCATTCATCCACTAGCTTAGAAGTAGTTGTGTAGACTTTGCTTAATTTTGTTATTACTGTTCTTTGCGTGGTCTTCGGACACCAAACGAAGGCAGCATAGTTCGCTATTGGCTTCACAATAGTATTAAATGTCCAGTATACCAGTTTGGCTAACTCCCTCACGTTTTGCCATAGTCAAAGTGAAGTCAATTGACATTAGTTCTCTTCCGGATTTGGAATTAATGTCATTGACAACTTTATACGCCCACGCCAGTGGTTCGCAGCCTCACACAGACCCCATTGCGATGTGATCTTGCTGCAGCTCAATTTTAAAGTCGAATGCACTTCAATCGAGACTGTCGATGATTGCTCGTTTCGAGAAATAGTTTAAAGTCTGGAAAATGTTCATCCAGGGCATATTCCAGGTGTTAGAGGCCTTTCTCTATGCTCATGACCACCCTATGCAATGCGGTATCGACTGACTTGCCTTTGGCGTAGGTATGTTGTGCTGATGAAAATAATTATTTGATTTTAAACATTTATAAATCTATTAAACTCTCTTCTCACTTCACTATTGTGGCTTTGCTTTTTACTTGAATCCTCTCAGAGAACAAGCTCTGTCATACGCAGTTGTCAGCGCTTTTGATAAAAAATTTGTTGTACTCCTCTGTCTTCTCTACGGTGGTGATCTCTCCTGGTCTTCCTGCTGCACATTTCTGAAATATGTACCAGTTCGTTGTCTTAGACCTAGTTTACATATAACGAGATTATCTTCGTATTCGTACTTAACTTCTAATCGTTAATTATATAACTAGATTTCCCATTACATATATATTTTTCCCTTCGATAATCGGTGATTATGAACAAATTTTAGACATGCGGATTTTTTTCATAGAAAAAGTTCCACCCCTAGAGTGTAATCTCTAATTGGAAGCACAAAATAAAAGAGAAACGTGAAAATTTGACAGAAAATAATCTAGTTCCCAGGGATGGAACATATGCATATACGAATGAGCCAAGATCTGGCATTCCGGAATTGTTGTACATGTTGATGACAGAGCGCTTTTGAAGTTTTTCGATTTATTACAATTCGCTCATATTTCGCTACCAGTGTTCGGAGTACTTAGAACTATTACCTGAGTAAACGACTACGCCGGGGTAAAAATTAAATTTTCGAAGTATATTTTTTCTTTCTGTTTGAAAGCGGGCGAACAACTAACATCAAATTGATTTGGTGGCTTGGCAATCCCTTCGATTGTGTTTTTGCCATGAAATGTTTCTCAGCAAAAAAGTTATCTGCCTTGTCAGATGCACATGGAGTCGGCCTAAAACGTGTAGGATGACTAATTAATGCTCCCATAAGCACACCACATTCTGGAAGAAAAGTGGGCTCTATCTCCCCGGATATTTATCGCGAAAAAATATTATTATTATTTTCGGTTTACTATACATATTTCATGCCCTTTTAATGACAGAAGATTTCAAGACCGGGGCAGATTCCTATACGAACGATAATGGCGACCTGGTAACTGACGTACAGAGTGTGGGGGAAGACGAACCCGATACCCCGATGATGAAAAACACGCTCCGGCATCCAACTATGGGGAAGTCAGAATGGCAATATCACGGCTAAAAAATCACAAGGTGCCAGGTAATGTGGGATACCCGCCGGACTGTTTAAACATGGAGCGAAGAGTTGGTATAAGATAAAGAAGCAAAAAAAGTGGACCTTGCAGTAAATGTGGACAAGATGAAGTACTTGCTGTCATCGTGGCCATTGAGCCATGTCACTGTTGACGGATATAAATTCGAGACTGTGAACGATTTCGTCTATTTGGGAAGCAGCATTAAAAGCAAAAACATTGCCTAGAAATCAAACGGAGAATAACTCTTGCCAACAAGTGCTTCTTTAAGCAGTTGAAAAGTAAAGTTATCTCCCGGCGAACAAAATTCTCGCTCTAAAAGTCACTCAGCCCTGATGTATGGTTCGGAATCATGGAAGATGTTGAGAGAAGATGAGATGGCTCTTGGTGTATTCGAGATAAAAGTTCTCCGGAAGATTTATAGTCCTATCCGTGATAGCGAGTATCGAAAGGGGTATAATGATGAGCTATATAAGCTTTTCGCAGATTTGACGATAGTGCAGCGCATAAAAACAGAAAGCTTCGCTAGCTAGGTCATGTTATGGGGAGGAACGAATACGCTGCGGCAGTTTGTAAACAGAGGAAAGAGAAGACCTTCACTGAGTTGGGAGAGACAGTTGGAGGAATCTTTGACCCCGCTTGGTGCTCCAAATTGGCGACTGTTATCGCAAAACAGGGTAAGCTGACCTCACTGACTCAACGTACTTCATTGCTATATAAAATTTAAACAAGTGCTGTATGTTGAATTTTGGCAGGATTTACAGATCGCGTCCGGACACATTCTTTGCTTACATTTTACTCCTTCTATTCTCATTCCGTACGAAAACAGTACAAAAACTGTGAGTAAAATGTGAACAAACATGTCTTAAGACACGAACAATGAATTCGCACCAGCTTTTCATACGTATGCAATGACAACCAAAGATGTTAGGTAGTAATACTATTTAGTTTTCAACTCGACCCAAGTAAACCTTTGAGATAAGAAAATGTAGTAGAAGGTAAGAGCGGAGCAAAATACTCCCATTGGAATAAAGTCTGAACACTGCGTCAGCAATGAAACATGCTGTCAAAAGCGTGACGTCACGCCGAGACAATTTATTTCCCAACCAACTATGATTTCTTTGCTCTCTCATTTTATTGTAGATTGAGGGCATGTGTAAACGTGGTCTCAGGGCTTCTAAAAGTTTTCCCTTTTAGAGGGATGCTGAAGCTGATATATGCATGGTCTGGGAATAATGGCACCTTACATTGATATCCTGATATAACATGCTCAAAGCTCAATGTGATATCAAGCACATTACTATACAAAGAAAGTGTTTCTATCGGAACCCGCCTATGGAAGCAAAGGTAGAGGGCGGCCCCCACTCCGTTGGAAGGACCAGGTGGAAAACGATTTAAACTCCCTTGTGACCAATTGGCGCCGGTTTGAAGAGAGAAGGAGCGACTGGCGCGCCTTGTTGGACGGCCATAACCGTTTAAACGGTTAAGCTCGAATTAAGTAAGTAACTATACAAATAAGGCAATTGGGAAAATCTGCACAATAACAAAGGCATGGCTTTGGTTGAATGTGTTTGTAACAGTTCAACAATCGCAAGAGTGCGGATTCGATTCCCACTCCCGGGATTTGAGGAGATGGTAATAGTCTAGTTGAGGGGTCGACTGCTAATACGCTACCAAGAGAGGTGTCAAACGACGCGTCTTGACATCAGTATTAATAATCCTAAGGCGTAAAATAAAAATATTAACTCGTTCAAAAGATATTAACGAAAAACCGAAAAAAGACCCGCGGGTACCTCCGAACCCGGGGGTAGGATCCATAATATTTTTGGGCAGAACACCTTTCTGAGTTGGCGGCCTTCGGCCGCGCTTATAAAAAATAACCCTGGGCTACGCCATGCCAAGTCCGGGTGTGTGGTATAACCGTGGCTACCGACACGGTGATGCACAATTTTTTTGGTGGGTACAACACAACAACAACCACATGAAAATCGCCAACTTCAACTGCAAATATCTCCGGACATAGATAACATTTTTCTTTTCCGCCATCAGATTATTGTTCTCGAGATTAATACGCGTCTTTTGACACCTCTCTCGATATTTTTGGTAGCGTATTAGCAGTCGACCCCTCAACTAGACTATTACCGATGAGATTCATGAGGTATAATCGAAAAAGTGGTCGCCTTGTCTGTCCTGAAATTTTTCTCAAATTACATTAAAGAAAATAGAAACCGTTTTTCTGAAACCGAATTATTGAAAAAAAAAGTATACATCTCTGACCTAATTTCCCACCTTTGAAAGGAAAAGGAAAAAAGCAAGCTATAAATAATAAAACAGAACAAATAAACAATTTTAGTAAATCAGAAGTGCATTAAAATTTTGCTGTCAAATTTTGGGAAAACAAAAATAAAAATATTAATAAAAGCAATTTTCAATAAAAATAGGAAATCAAGAGGTTTTGTTATAAATATTTATAAAGATTTGTATGCATTTTAACCATTAGATAAGAAACGTAACGCCTTACTGCCATATTCATCAGATAAATCAACAGATAAATAATGCTATAAAGAATATAAAACAAATCTGCTCACCGGCGGTATGTAAAATTTAGATAAAATTTGAATAAAATGAATCAATTTGTAAACGCAAAGAAGAAAACGCAAGACAATATTTATAAACTAAAAAAAGTGATAAGATAAGATAAGAAGTTCAAAAGAAATTTGCTTAAAGCGTTTAAGAATTACCGCACAGAGCCAGTCCAAAGATTTCAAGACGATACATATGAAGATGAAAGTTTCGAGTAACGCGTTTCGAACACCGATGCAAACATTTTTTGTTTCAAAGAAAGAAAACGCGATTGTTACGCGCAAAAAGTGCAATGAAATTAAAACGGAATAAAATTAAAAATGAATATGAGCGTTGTTTGAGCAGCTCCTCTTTTTGATAATTGATTACATGTACGGTAGTGAAATGCGGAGAACAAGTAAAGGTGTTTAAGTTCGGGTGTAACCGAACATTATATACCCAGCGTGAGCTTCAATTGCACATTTCATTTCGTATAAATTAATTTTCTACATAACACGTGGCACCGCCCGTTTAAAAGAAAAATGTCTCCCCATTTCCTCTTACAATAAAACTTGATATGTGATATATCATTGATTCAAAACTATTTTTTGCTAAGTTATAGCTTATTATTCTAGTCTACGACCCTTTTAAACTTGTTTTATATCTAAGTTGCCGTGGTCTTTAACCGATCTCGTCCATTTTTTCTAGAAATATTTCCTGCTATAGGGAAAATATGTGTACACAATTTCATTACGATCCGTTAATTTTTCTTCGAGTTATGGCTCCCGAAACAGAAAATTGCTTAGTCACAAAAGGGGCGGTGCCACGCCCATTTTCAAAAATTTTAGTGTTTTCCTTTTAAATGTTATAATTCAATTTAAAAAGTAAAATTCTATTGATACAAAGTTCTTTTTCGCTAAGATATTTATTTTATTCGTCCACGACCCTTTTAAAAATCTTTTATATAAAAGTGGGCGTGGCCCTTAATCGATTTCGTTAATTTTTCTTCGAAGCATTCCTTATAGTAAAGGCAACCTCTCTGCCGAATTTTGTTACGATAGGTTTAACGATTTTTGATTTATGATTAATAATATTTGTAAAATTTATTGTATAACAAGTGGGCGGTGCCACGCCCATTTTAAAAATTTATTTAAAATTTTTATCAAGAGTCTCAATATCAGTCCACACGTCAAATTTCAACATTTTAGGTGTATTATTTACTAAATAATCAGATTTTTTGGTGTTTTCCAAAATGTTGTATATGTATATAAAAAAGGGCGTGGTTATATCCGATTTCGCTCATTTTCAATACCAATCTATTCTGGGTCCATTGGTGAAAATATCTCAATATTTACTCAAGTTATCGTGTTAACGGACATACGGACAGACGGACGGACGGGCATGGCTCAATCAAATATTTTTTCGAAACTGATGATTTTGATATATCGAAGTCTATATCTATTTCGATTCCTTTATACCTGTACAACCAACCGTTATCCAATCAAAGTTAATATACTCTGTGTGCAAGGCACGCTGGGTATAAAAATATGTCGGTGCTCTTCAATTGTTGATTACGCATGTACACCAGAGTTAAATAGTTAAACAATTATTATAGTACATTTCTTTTTACATTACTTATTTACTTAATTGGCGCTTAACCGTTTAATTCGTTATAGCCGTCCAATTGTTCACACCAAGGGAATTTAAATCGTTTTCCACCTGGTCCTTCTAGCGGAGTGGGGGCGCCGATAAGAATATTTTTTTGTCCGAAGCATCATCTTTCATTCGTATAGTATGGAATAACAAAACAGCGTTATCGCTGTGTTTTAATTCGTTGGACACTGTTGTTGTCTGAATAACGCCCATAATCATTAAATATTCTTCGGTACTCATCGTTGCCGATGCGTAAAGGGCCAGAAATTTTTCGCAAAACTTTTTGCTCGAAGACTCCCAGAGCCGCCTCATCTGATGTTGTGATGGTCCATGCTTCTGCTTGTAGAGTATGATTTTCGTTTATCGAGAGAGGAATTTACTTTTCAATTGCCTACCTAGTCCAAAGTAGCATTTATTGACAAGAGTGATTCATGGCTAGATTTCAAAGCTGATTTTGTTGTTTGTGTTAATGCTGTTTCTTAAATAAACAAGTCGTTTACTATTTTGAATTTATGGCTGCCAACAGTGGTGTGGTTGCCTTGGCGCAAATGCGCTGACTCTTTACTTGATGGCAGCAGGTACTTCGTTTTGTCCTCATTCACTATCGAATCAATCTTTCCGCTACTTTTTTCAGTTTGGCGTAAGCAGAACTTATGTTGCATGTGTTCAGGCCGAAGATATCAATATTGTTCCAGAGCGGTTAAGTTCTGCAGCTTGTATTATTTCCCCCAGTATCAAATTAAAGATATCCAAGCAAAATTCAGTCATAGCGGCATATAGGGAGCTCTTTTTCGTGCTTGCGTATGCGGTTTTTACGAAGAGGTGGTGTGTGTCAATCCTTTTTTCGCGGTTTTTTTTCGAGATTTGGTGGATGGTAGATTACCTAGTCTGAAGCCGCACTGATAAGGTTCTATCAGACGATTCACGGTGTGCTTAAATCTTTCGCATAATACCCCCGACGGAACCTTATATGCGATACTAAGAAGGCTTATAACGCGATAGGTGACGCATTTAACAGGATGCCTCTTCCTCAAAGAGCACTTAGATTCCAATCGTCGGACGTGTTGCAGAGAAGCTGATGCATCGCTATTTTCATTTAGGACCACAGAGAAATGCTGTCTCCATAATCTAAGCACCTTCCGGATATCGGTAACAGGTCGTCGTTTTCGTTTTTATAGTCTGAGGAAGTTGCAACTTAGAAATTCAATGAAAGGCTTTTGTTGTTCATTAACCGTCATACGGAGGAAGCCACAGAAAAAAATTTAATTTGAGAACGCATGAAGAGTTTGAGGATTAATATGTGAGTCTGGGAATTTCTTTCTGAACTGGATGCACACGGTACCGAAAATACTGTTTTGAAATCTAATGTGAATAACTCGAAATAAGAGTTTTAATTACTTCAGCCTAAACTCAAGGGAGAAGTTGAAACATACATTAATACATGTACATGTTAAATAATAAATATACATATGAGCTCATGCTGTAATCCTTGTGCGTAAATTAAAAAACAGGAAACTTATAAAAGAAAACAAGTAAGGAAGGCTAAGTTCGGGTGTAACCGAACATTATATACTCAGCTGAGAGCTTTGGATACAAAATAAGGGAAAATCACCATTTAGCAAAATGAACCTCAAATGGAAGGTACTAAAGAGTATTTTAAAAGGGAGTGCGCAATAGTTCTATAGGTGGACGCCATTTCGGGATATCGCCATAAAGGTGGACCAGGGGTGACTCTAGAATGTGTGTTGTACGATATGGGTATCAAATGAAAGGTGTTAATGAGTATTTTAAAAGGGAGTGGGCCTTAGTTCTATGGGTGGACGCCTTTTCGAGATATCGCCATAAAGGTGGACCAGGGGTGACACTAGAATGTGTTTGTACGATATGGGTATCAAATTAAAGGTACTAATGAGGGTTTGAAACGGGAGTGGCCCTTAGTTGTATATGTGAAGGCGTTTTCGAGATATCGACCAAAATGTGGATCAGTGTGACCCAGAACATCATCTGTCGGGTACCGCTAATTTATTTATATAAGTCATACCACGAACAGTTATCCTTCCAAGATTCCAAGGGCTTTCGATTTCTTCCTGCAGAACTTTTCATTTTCTTCTACTAATTATGGTAGGTATCACACCCATTTTACAAAATTTGTATATAAAGTTATATTTTGCGTCAATAAACCAATCCAATTACCATGTTTCATCTCTTTTTCCATATTTTGTACAGAATTATGGCATTTTTTTCATTTTACGTAATTATCGATATCGAAAAAGTGGGCGTGGTCATAGTCGGATTTCAGCTATTTTTTATACCAAGATAAAGTGAGTTCAGATAAGTACGTGAACTAAGCTTATTAAAGATATATCGATTTTTGCTGAAGTTATCGTGTTAACAGCCGAGCGGAAGGACAGACGGTCGACTGTGTACAAAAACTGGGCGTGGGTTCAACCGATTTCGCCCATTTTCACAGAAAACAGTTATCGTCAAAGAGTCTAAGCCCCTACCAAATTTCACAAGGATTGGTAAATTTTTGTTCGATTTATGGCCTTAAAAGTATTCTAGACGAATTAAATGAAAAAGGGCGGAGCCACGCCCATTTTGAAATTTTCTTTTATTTTTGTATTTTGTTGCACCATATCATTACTGGAGTTGAATGTTGACATAATTTACTTATATACTGTAAAGATATTAACATTTTTGTTAAAATTTGACTTAAAAAATTTTTTTTTTAAAAGTGGGCATGTTCGTCTTCCGATTTTGTTAATTTTTATTTAGCATACATATAGTAATAGTAGTAACGTGCCTGCCAAATCTCATCATGATATCTTCAACGACTGCGAAATTACAGCTTGCAAAACTTTTAAATTACCTTCTTTTAAAAGTGGGCGGTGCCACGCCCATTGTCCAAAATTTTAATAATTTTCTATTTTGCCTCATAAGGTCAACGCACCTACCAAGTTTCATTGCTTTATCCGTCTTTGGTAATGAATTATCGCACTTTTTCGGTTTTTCGAAATTTTCGATATCGAAAAAGTGGGCGTGGTTGTAGTCCGATTTTGTTCATTTTAAATAGCGATCTGAGATGAGCGCCCAGGAACCTACGTACCAAATTTCATCAAGATAACTCAAAATTTACTCAAGTTATCGTGTTTACGGACGGACGGACATGGCTAAATGAATTTCTTTTTTCGCCCAGATCATTTTGATATATAGAAGTCTATATCTATCTCGATTAATTTAGGCCGTTACGGATTACCGTTATGCGAACAAAGTTAATATACTCTGTGAGCTCTGCTCAGATGAGTATAAAAATGAATTAGAGTTAAATTATTTGGACAGTGTGTGATACGCCCAGCGATATTTGTATGCAATTGATATTGTGATTTGTAGCAAGTGATCCTCAAATGTGACGATATTAAGAACAAAAAAACTCATTAACTGAAAAAAAATTACAAAAATTAAGCTCTAAATAATAATAATTTTAAAACAACTCTCGAATTAACAAAATTTCAATTATCGAATTACCAAAATAAACGCGACGCATCAATATTTAGCAGATGTTTAACATTTGCCATTTATTGTTCAAATTAAATAACTTTGCGCCGTCATGAGCATTGATGTGCCAACAACATCACATGATGTCGCCGATAATTCAAATGCCGCCGAAGAGCCAAACTCAAGTTGTGACATTACAGAGGATGACACAACAGCAAGTTTTGAAATTGATGAAAGTGAAGATGAGGCTACAATTACCCATATATTGGTCGATGATGATGTGGCCGCCGCCCATGCAATAACCACACAAATTATCGATAATTTATGCAAACGAAGCAGCAGTACTTTTGTAAGCAGAAGTAACAGTGGCGCTAGCAGCAAAAGCAGCAATGACAGCAGCAGCAGTGATCAGCATATCTACAGTAGCGCCTACAGCATTAGTAATCTAACAATAGATGATAATGCAAACTTATCAAGTGATCTCAATAAGAATGAATTAACTACTGTTGTTGTTGTTAATACAAAAAATCATGTGCCTAACAGCAACATATTCACAAATACACAAACGAACAATGTTAGTGATAATGATAAAAGAAATAAGCAGCAGCAGCAGCAACATCATAATCATCATCATTCCATTACAAATTCACCAACACCATCAGTCAGCTGGGGTGGTTTGGAAGATACAGAAATTAGTGGTGATTCAATATCATCAACAACATCGCATACAAAATCATCGACACCCACAACAGCAGATGTCGCAAATGTTATGGCTGGTGTGATGATGTCAAAACATAAGGATCCGATGGCAGATATGTCAAAAACACAAGCACAATTAAAACTAATAGTAGCTACTGCACAAATTCCACAACAACAACAAAATCTAATTATAGATGGCAACAATATCAATTCCATATCTCAAGATAATCTATCGTTTTCCAACGCAACCACAACTACCATCACTACTGACACAGTCACCGACCTAGATACAGACAATATTGGTGATACAACAAGTCCAGATGCTAAATTAGCGTTGACCAAACGTGCCATCCAAAATCAATTAGCAGCAACAGCCGCCGCAGCACCCGCAACTAATTATAACAGCCGTGATACGACATTGAAAAATGTTGTTGATCATGCGACAAGTTCGACTTATGCAAAACGAAGCAGTGAGTTGTCGCTGCCAGCGGTGTTAACGGTGAAGCCGGAATGGCATTGTTTTAAATGGATACGTTGTATTTGTGTGCACTTTAAGGTGAGATTGCAGTTTGTACAAGCGATTTGAAGCTGAGTACATAATCAATGTGCTCTCTTAAGTTTTATTTTTTAATTGCTCTAGGAACCGTCACGTCACCATTACAGTTAACCCAAAATTTAGACGTATCTTCAAAATGATCATATTTTCAGCTGTTTTAACGACTTAATCTCAAGACGTAGGCTTAAATTTAAGGGTTTATCTTGATCTCTGAGAAAAACTCTTATAATAAAAGCGTTAAACGAAATTGTTGTCAGACTAGCACTAGTCATAGATACCCTCCTTCAGTTACTAAAATGCAATGGATTTTACACATAAGCGTATGTAGATGACTTAAGGGTTAATTAAACTTCCTTAACCCTAACGCCATAGTCGTAACCATACCCATATCCATAACCATCACCAATGTGATCGATTAATGGTGCCTTAACTCAAAAATCGTGAAAATTTCATAAAAATGAAGAAAACGCAAAAAAATACAAACATATTGCACAAAAAATCTTAGTCATATCGTATCCAAAACAATGAATAAAATCTACAAAAAGTTATTAAATTCACCAACTCAAATATTTTTAGGTTATGTATATGGCGAGAAACCAAAAACCATAAGGTAGGTTCGCTCAGCTGTTTTATCTGGTTATGGATAAGTCACGATTACGAAGAAACAATATCCCATCGCATCCAAAAAGCCCTGCGCATCATAGAAAGGTGTTGTTACACCAAAAGATTGTCTATCAATGCTGACAAAACTATCCCAGTGTCTCTTACTCGGTGCCATCGATTTTCAATGAAAGCAAAATACCCAGGGGTGGCAATGGACAGAACCCCAACGTGGAATGTTCATCTAGATGCTACTTTAAACAAAACAGCCGGAGCTTCATCCTGCACTCTACTCTATGGCGGGGGGGGGGGGGGGGGGGTGTCTATCTCCCAAACTGGTATAGTGAACATTCAATGCTATTCTGAATCCAATAGTCATCTATGCTTTCTTAGTTTGGTGGCCTACGACCACGCAAAGAAGCAGTGACAAAGTTAAGCAAACTCCATCGACGAGTGATATGAGAACGACCCTGCTGCTGATGCACTTAGTGCCTTAGTGGGAATACCTCCCTTCCCTATTCTAATCTAATAGAGAATATTACACTTCAAAATATTTCTGAGCTAAAGATGGGAATTATGACAAGACATGAAAGTAAAAAGAAATTCATACAACATACGAACAGGCTTATTATCGAGGAGTATCCTCAATATGTCAGATAGCCCAGTAGTCTTGCGTGCCTTGCAGTCGTACACAGATAGTTCTAAGCAAGAGGATGAATACATTGGCGTCTTAATGGCCTGGGAACCAAAAAGCAGAATTTGTTCCGGGTCATCAGGAGCATAAAAGTAATAGACAGGCTACCTAGCCAAGCAGGATGCCAGAGCAGCATTCTATGGTCCAGTGTCTTCTGTGGACTTACAAAGGTACACATTAGGGAAACCATAAGTAACTTGGAAACAAAGCAGTTCAGACAAAACTGCATTGAATGTCCAGGGCAAAGACAAGCCAAATTGTTTATATTCCAAGCAACGAGAGTATCTGCCAAACTCACTAATTTAAGCAAAAAGAACATACGAACTCTCACTGGGTGTAGTCTACGATATCACCTAAGTAAGTTAAATCTATCCGATATACAAATCAGTGGCTTTCGTATGCTGGAGGATGAAACTGGATGATGTGTACCGGCACTCTATGCGAATGCGTTACTCTGGAAAGGCAGAGACTCTTCCATCTAGGTGACGGACTCTTAAATCCTTCGAAATACATGTATGCCCCACGTTGGGCACCATTAAGTATGTTAATACAATAGTTGGAAGACGATCAAAGCTACGAAATAACGAAAATTTAAGTTCAACAAATTTTAGAGATACACAGCTGAGTATGTTTTGTTCGGTTGTGAGCAGAAGGATGAAACTCCGGTTCACATTCTCTGCGAATGCATCGCTCTGGCAAGGCAGATACTCTCTCATCTAGGCGGCGTGTCTCTTAATTCCTTCGTTATATAAAGAAAAAAGCCTGAAGAGGTACTTAATCACATTAAAAGTCTCCACATACAGTAATAGCCAGAAAGGGCAAGCACAATAGATCTAAATAAATAATAAATAAATAACTGACAACGGCTTGAAGAGACTGCCGTTCAACGACTTCATTCTAGCCATAATTTGTCTATATAATTTATGTAATTTTTCACTATATTATAACTAACATACATGCATACCTTGCCAAACTATAATATTTGTTACAAACATACATAACTATATATGTATATACTTACATATATAATATCTGGATACTAAATATATAATTTACCATTTCTATTGCAGAGCTCCGGCATAGGCGAGCCCAGTGTTTACCACGCCTTAGTTGTAATATTTTTAGAATTTTTTGCCTGGGGACTATTAACAATGCCCGTTATATCGGTATGTAATATACATATTTTACTTTTTACCACAGTTTAGCAACATGCCATCGTCAATTTTCTTTTCTTTCTTTTTTTAGACCTTGAACCAAACATTTCCTGACCACACGTTCCTCATGAACGGTCTGGTAATGGGCATTAAAGGCATTTTATCGTTTTTAAGCGCGCCACTCGTAGGCGCACTCTCCGATATTTGGGGACGAAAGTTTTTTCTACTTATAACAGTATTTTTTACATGCGCGCCAATTCCATTGATGGCCATCAATTCATGGTGGTTTTTTGCAATGATCTCGATAAGTGGTGCATTAGCTGTGACATTTTCTGTAGTATTTGCTTATGTGGCTGATGTCACTACTGTTGAGGAAAGGTCACGTGCGTATGGCTTAGTTTCGGCTACATTCGCTGCAAGTCTGGTATGTACTCGTATGTATGTATGAAAGTAGTATATTATTTATGTGCGAATGTCAATTGGGCGGCTGAATGCCTTATTAGTTATATGTGACCCGGCCTATGAAAAGGTGGCTTATGACTCAAAAAAGAAACAGCTGTTAAAGATAAACAATGCATTTCTACAGTTTCTTAGTAGTTTTTCTTTTGCATTATTTTGTTTTTGAGTCATAAGCCACCTTTTCATAGGCCGGGTTACATACAATGTAGTAAGTGAACTAAAAACAATGCGGTGAAGGCTTTAGGTATTGTTATGGTCCTTTGCCGGATATAGATCCGGTACGTTCCGGTAACAAAACACCATTGAGATACTATCCCGACCATCTCTGGAACGATTAACATGACCACACTAAACAAATTAAATGGGGTTACAGGCCTGCCAAAATACTGCCCTCAGAACCGCCACGGGTTGTCTTCTTATGTCCCCCGAACACCATCTACATAATTAGGCGAGAATACTCCCCAGCAGGGAGTGAAATGAAATGCTAACCAAACACTTCCTGTTGAATACCCAGAAACCTGGGCATCCCAACAGACATCTGATTGATGAGCCAACACCACCTAGGGACTTAAAGAGTCGTCTCCGTAAGCATTATGAGGAAATACGGCACCTGAAAACACAGTGAAGTCCACATTTGGCGTCGGACCTCTATGTCAGGAATTGCCCGGTGAATCCTGTACTCAAAGAACAATAGCCTAAACTTGCAGAAGAGGATCGCACGCTCCCTAGGGAAACGCGAGTCACTTTAGCTCAACTTCGATATGGATACTGTAAAAGGTTAAACTCTTACCTATCCAGAATCAACCCCGACATGCAAAATGTATGCCCTGCTTGCAATGTATCCCCACATGAAACCAACCATCTCTTCAATTGTAATGTGGAACCAACGCCTCTAACACCCCTCTCATTATGGTCCACCCCTGTTGAAACAGCAAGTTTCCTTGGACTCCCGTTAGAGGATATTGATGACAATTTGTGATCGGTCGCACCTATTGGATGGGGCGAAGCACTGCTACAACAACAACCACACTAAACCTTCTAGGCACCTAACTAATTTAAAATCTTCCATAGTCAGAGTACAAAATTACACAGGCAGACAAAATTTAAACAACATTGAGACCCAGAAACCAGACTATATATTTCCGAAGGTTTATGATACGCTGAAAGTGCGAAAAACACCGTTTTTGCCCATATTTGAGGTTATGTAGCCTTGGAGATGTTATCTTTCACCAAACATAAAGGATGACATCTTTAAATACAAGTCTTCTTTCAAATGGCGTTCAGTTTGCTAAAATATCATTTTTTTTCGCTGAGATATCGCATTTTGAAATTGTCATGTTTCGAAATATCTACACCTGAAAATCGATTGAGATAACATAGACATGATATCGTTGATTACTAATTTTCTTGAATTGAGTCTTATTTTTCTTAAAATTGTGTATCACACCATAAGCGTGCTAACTCACCACACCCCTACACTATCTAACCCTCGGGTACCGAGTCACACACAGCCTTAACCCCTAGAAAGCACCCCTGCCACACCACAAGCAGGCAAACCCACCTAACATTGGGAACAGCGAGCTTAGTCGCATATTTTTCTTGAAATGAGTCTTATTTTTCTTGATATTTAGTACTACAAGTGGGCTAATTTACTTAACTTCTAACCCACGAACCCCCTAACACTTAGAAACCACCATTTAGAAACATGAAAATTTCAAAATGTGATATCTCAGCGAAAAAAAATGATATTTTAGCAAACTCAATGCCATTTGAAAGAAGAAGACTTGTATTTAAAGATGCCATCCTTTAATTTTGGTGAAAGAAAACATCTGCAAGGCTACATAACCTCAAATATGGGCAAAAACGGTGTTTTTCGTACTTTTAGGTTAGGATATCTCGAAAACCAGAGCTGATAGAGCAATTCTGAGGCCAGATTTGGATTCATCGCATCGAAATCCTTCGAAAATATATAGTCCGGTTTCTGGGTCTGAGATGCTGTCGGCCTCTGTTATCCAAAAAAGGGTCAAAATACAATAAAATCATAGAACTTCAATTTCAAACGTTTAACAACATAACATCACCCATATATTCTTACGATTTTTTAATGTATACATTTTCTTTTCTTTAAGGTAATTTCACCAGCTTTAGGTGCTTTGCTAATGGAGACATATGGTGATACATTAGTTGCGGCATTAGCGACCGCTATTGCGGTGCTCGATGTATTCTTTATATTGGTGGCCGTGCCTGAAAGTTTGCCTGAAAAAATTCGTCCTTCTTCATGGGGCGCGCCAATTAGCTGGGAGCAAGCTGATCCCTTTTCTGTTAGTGAAATATTTGTATTTAATAAATTTTTATGTAAACTTTACAGGCTGGAGTTTTAAGGAAAACGCTGCGCCTGAATTTATGTTCTAATGAAAATCTTGTTAAGTGGCGAGTATACAGCGCACGCTCGATAACGTGAACGCTCTAAAGCGTTAACACCCCCAAAACATAAACAGGCATTATTGTGCATTGACTACTCTAAAACGTGAACAAACCCAAAATGCTCTATAATATGAACAATAAACGTTACAATTATTTGAATGTAGTTTACATTGATCTCAAGTAAGTCTGAAATTGGGGAACCCGTAATTATAAAATAGGCATTTTATTCGTAATTGCATGTAAGGAGTAAAATATTTCAGTCGTGATTTTGGTTTTGCAAAGACTGTTTCGTCTTATGTTTTCTGGTGAAAATGAGTTCTAAAAAACCAGTGTGCTTGACATTAAAACAAAATGCTGAAATTCTCGGCTTTTTAATCATCTGTGACGATTTTAGCAAATAAATATAATGTTGCTAAATCAACAATTTCTAACATTAAAAGCGAAAAAGCAATAGTAAATAGAAAAACACTGCTTTCTTCAGAGTTGCACAAAATGGAGAGAGCTCTTTAACGTTGGTTTATCCGAATGCGAGATAAAAACTGGCCAGTAAGTGCTCTAATGTTGAAAGAAAGGGCAAAAACACTGCATGCAAAATTTAAAGAAAATGAAGCAAACTTCATGAATACGTCGATCAAAATGATATGAGTGTGCTAAGACGGTTAAGGGAGAAAGCTGTGCGTCAAGTTTTAGAAAAACAGAAGATACAAAAAAAGATGACTGATTTTTTTAAATAAAACCATCATAGTCTTAATTTTCAATTAATATGTAACGAAAACAAGAATGAAATGTGAATTCAAATGTGAAAAAATATATTTATTTAGTCTTTTTGGGCATTCCAAAACATGAACACTATTGTTGACGTGAACTGTCTTGGTTCGAATTAGTTCACGTTATCGAGCGTGCGCTGTATAATGTTTTACTAAATGGAGGAGGGTTAGATTTTCGGCACTGCAAGCGATATATTTGCTTACTTCTTCAAATATTTGCATACTTATTCATCTACATATATGTGCATTCATAACACAATTTGAACGTTGATTTTATCAAAAAAGGATTCGGTATCGAAACGGCGATCACGGATGGTCTCAACTCATTTGAAGTGCATTCCATCTAAGTTTATGCGAAACGGAATTTGAGTTCAGCTCCGTAAGTATTTGGAAAGACTTCTCCGAGCTAACAAAACGATGCTTAAGACAGGGCCACTACCTGTCGTGTGATTTCTTCAAGAGGGTTTTGTAAATTAAACGGTTCCTCCTCCATCTCGTAAACAAGCCACTGTTTTTGTCTATAAATATGATGATACATAATTTAGGCGCATTTGCCTTTTTTATATACATTTCGAGGTCTAAAATAGTATTTCATTATTTAATTAATCAATGCATAATTTCAGGCACTGCGAAAAGTTGGCTCAGATCAAACGATATTAATGCAATGTGTTGCTGTGCTTTTGTCGTATCTGCCTGAAGCGGGACAATACTCATGCATATTTGTTTATTTAAAATTGAAAATGGGCTTTAATTCAATGGAAGTGGCAGTTTTCATAGCGGTTGTTGGCGTGCTTAGCATATCCGTGCAAGTGACATTGGGTTATCTAATGCGGTGAGTACATACATAAGGATTACTGTCATATTTTTCATTCACCGCTAATGTTTAATAATAACTTTCGTGTCTTGTGACGTCGACTAAAGTCGTTTCAATAATGCAAAACACATGTTCTTTCATTTTGCAGGGTATTTGGCGCAAAAAATACTATTATTTTAGGCTTAGTATTAGAAATGTTACAATTATTGTGGTATGGACTTGGCAGTAAGTCTTGGTAGGTTATAAAACAAAATTTGTGTTATTTTTGCAACTAAATTTTTTCATCTATTCAATCTCGTTAAAGGATGATGTGGGCAGCTGGTATATTGGCTGCACTTGGATCGATAACTTATCCTGCGATAAGCGCTTTTGTTTCTATTCATTCGCATCCTGATAGACAGGGTAAGCTGTAAATGTAAAATCATATAATTGATTTTGATATTTTTTGATTATAGAGTTTCAATATAGGCTCAAAAGACCTTGAATTTCCCTTGGTTGCTGCATATTTTCATTTTTTAAAAGGTGCGTGTTCCGGGAACGCGCACTGAGCCCTCACAAACTAAAGAACCTTATACAATTAGATTACAAAAGGATAATTCAGAAGTGGAATAAGTTAAATCTGTCTACACCATGTTTCAAATATATAGTTGGCTCATCTGTAAAGCAACAAATGATGTCTATTCAAATTGTCAAAATCTGTTTATTGGTATTAGGCGAATGGAATGAAATGAAAACATAAAACATAGCAGTTTTTGTGTGTGGTAAGAAAATGTTGTCAATGTGTTGGTTTCATTTTGAGTTTGCCATTTCCTTTTGACAATCCCATCGACCATACAATGATAAAAATAAAATCAGCTGATGAGATGAGCCAACCATATTATTGAGCCATGCGTCTACACAAATGAAAATAATTAGACTTCACTCGAAAAGTAGATATAAATAATTGGCTCCATTTTTTGTCACCATATTGCGGAAACTCTAGGAAACTAGGAAAAATGGGTAGTTTTCAAGGAAAATTGAGCAGAAGCGAGGAGGAAAATTATGGGTGGACTGATTGGGTACTGGAAATATAAAGGCAGTGGGCTAGTAAAAGGAACAACAAGAAGAAGAAAAGGTAATGAACCAGTGTGAGGAAAAGCAAGATTTAGGCTACAACTACAGAGATATTTAATTATGTTGCACAAGAAGAGAAGGAAAGGAAGTTGTTGCAGTGATAAAGACACTCCCCGAAGGTTCTGGGGAGCGTTATCGATGTTAATGGTCCTTCGCCCTATATAGAACCGGTACGACCCGATTTAATATGACCTTATTGAACCTTCTAGGTCATCCCGCCTCCCACTCTTAGTTTCATGAGGAACTGGGAGTCGCCATAACTTCACCTGCTAAATATTTGTAAAGCGCATTCATGTTTATAACAGGATTCCCCTCGAGTAGACTGATGCTGTTGTATTAACGATAAAGACACTCCCCGCAGGTTTTGAGGAGTGTTGTCAATGTTAAATACCTCCCACCCCCTAGTTCCTTAAGTAGGGAGGTCACCAGAACCTCGGCTACTTAATAAGTGTATGATACATTCATAGTTGTAACAGGGCTCCCGTCGCGTTGGTGAGTTTGACAATTGGATTGCGGAAGCTCTGAAACTTTGTGTTGCTTTGATAACCTTTGAATCCTCCCTCTTGATACTCGCGTAGTAAGGTTGACAACTGGATTCTTCTGAAACTATAAAGCTTTGTATTGCTCTTACAAAGTATTGTGCATTGGCTTAAATATTAGGCTCAGTAGCATAGATTGATCAGAAAAATGTCTTGAACATCATATTAGACTCCGTATGATAGTACCAAGACTCGCAGTGCTTACAATATATGAAATTTGCGATTTGAGGATTAGTATTTGCTAAGCGTTCATCTCAATCATCAAACCATATGCAATAATATGTGAAATTAGTTACATTCATGAAGTGTATATGGCCTTCTCTGCAGTCAAAGACAGTCTTATTATCCCTACTTGTTTCCATAAATTACGTTTCTGCTTCTCACTTTACACTAAAAATATTGTCGAAATTTATTTTATAGGAGCCGTTCAAGGTATGGTAACTGGTATGCGCGGTCTATGCAATGGACTAGGGCCAGCACTATTTGGTGTGATTTTCTACTTGTTCAATGTGGATTTAAATGATAACCCGTTGGGCAAAAATCCTGATGATCAAGTACAAAAAGAAAATAATAAATACACAGAATTAATACCAGGACCACCATTTGCTATTGGTGCACTAATGGTTATATTCGCGATTTTGGTTGCAATCTACATTCCAGACAAACATAACGAGATAAATGTGAATCGAACTGCAAGTGAAAAGAAACGTAAATATATTTGCTAACAAATTATACATTGGGGTGGGTCAAATTTATTGTTGAAAAGGCACATCCAGTTTCGGAATCTATGGGTCATACTGAGTAATATTGCCCATAGCCATAGGTCTGAAATGAATTTCGAGCCTCCCTAATTGTGTTAGAAAATTTTATATCAAAATTTTCTCACTTGATTAGGGAGGCTCGAAATTCATTCCAGACCTACATACATGGATAATATTACTCAGTATGACCTATAGATTCAGAAACTGGATGTGCACCTGCAGTTTTTTTCCCCTATACAATTTGACCCACCCTAGTATACATGCATTGATTTTGTATTATTTATTAATATTTTCGTTCTCACACTCTCTGCTGCTGTTAGGTGCCTCTGTTGATGTGCAGTACGAAATTGAATGCGGGAACAAATCGACGAGTCCACTAGCGCCATTAATGCGATCAGATTCGATGGCACAATTGTAGTTTTTTGTTTTAGTAAAGTAAAATTAAAATTAACCAAAAAGTAAAAAAAAAGAAAACACAACAACAAAATTAACATAATAAGCATCATTGTTTTCGTATTTTTTGATGAAATTTGTGAAATGCATAGCAAAAAACAAAAAACAAAATATGAATTCTAATTAAGTGCTGCTGACTTTTAATTTTGTAGTTGCTAAATTAGTAAAGTTAATAAGAAGAAAATAATGAATTCCTATAATGAAGTTATTTATATTATTTTTTTTAAATTTAATTTAAAACATTAAAGAGCAAATGTGTATTTTTAATACATGTATGCATGTTCGTTCTGTATGTATGTATGTTCTGTATATATAAAAAACCAAAAACAAAAAAAGTAGAGGAAAATCTGTAGATTACTATAAAAAAAAATTTAATAAAGCTTTGAGCTTTGTTTGTGGTTTTGTTTTTAAAACCCCACTTTGATATATAAGTTTTTTTGTAAAATACGTAATGTCCCCTCCCTCAAATTAAATAATAAGATTGATTATGTTATATTTATTAAATTATAACCTCAAACATCATACATATGTAGGTACATATTAACTATTAAAAGTAAAATTTCATTCAGGTTTTATGTTTTTTTTTTACTTTACGTGGCTACTTCACTAAGTTCAAATTGTATATTTTTTAAAATAATAATTATTATAATGAGAGTTGAAATATTTTTGTGAAACTTTAAACTTAGCGTTGTACTTGGACGAAATAAAACAAAATCTAAATAAGCAAAAACAAATAAAATCAAGTGTGATCAAGAAGGTACATTTCTTCACGGTGTCGTCAACGCAGTTAATGATCTTTTTGTTTTCTATACATTTTCCTAAAAGGGGTGAAATTATATAGTTTATACAGTTATAGCCGTCGTAGGCGCGCCAGTCGTTTCTTCGTTGGGTTAACTGACGCCAATTGGTATACCAAGGGAATTTAAATTTTTCCACCTGGTCCTTCCAGCGGAGTGGGGGCCGCCCTCTTCCTCTCCTTCCATATGCTGGTTCTTATAAAAAAAACTTACTTAGCCGGCGCACCATCTTTCATTCGTATAACATAGCCTTGATTTATTTATAGCAAAAAGGTAATTTCCCATTTTTCGAAGTCTCCAAAGCAGTAATATTAGCTTCCAAAGTTAGAAATTGGACCCTTCCTAATATATTTTTGTTTATTGTATTAAAATTTGTAAAATAATAAAAAAAAAGGTTTTTAGTTAAACGGTTTTATTGAAAACAATATAATAAATAAAATAATTATATTAATTTTTAGAAATTTCACGCGCCCAACGCTTTTATTTAATTGTCTGATTAACGCCCTAGATTGATGAGGATTGTGATGACTAGTACCTAGGACCTACCTAATTATTTTCTAGCTTTTAGTATTATTATTACTACATGCAAGTATTGTTTTCAATAAAACCGTTTAACTTAAATTTTTTTTTTAATTATTTTATTTTTAAGTTTTTATTCTTTATTTAATTGCCTCAATCTATTTAGTTCATTTAGTGACTCATTATTACAAGTACTTTTTCCTGACAATTTGTTACAATCTAAGTCCTCAATACATAATCCTTCCAAAGATTTTACTCGACTCTGCGCCACGTATGCTTGTCCCTCCTCCAACTCCAAAATATTTTGATGTCACTTCTCCCGGGCTGTATGTAATATTTGTTCCAAATATGAGCCAAATCAAACATTATAGGTCGCTTTCTATTCATGTGTGTATTTTGTGTTCCACATATGAGCCAAATCAGACCACAAATACGATTTTTGTGAATATCTCGATCCTTGCGCCACCTAGCGGCGATTTTTTTCATAGGTCGCTTTCTATTCTTGTATGTATTATGTGTTCCAAATACGAGCCAAATCGAACCACGAATACGATTTTTTTGAATATCTCGATCTTTGCGCCACCTAGCGGCGATTTTTTATAGGCCGCTTTCTATTCTTGTATGTATTATGTGTTCCAAATATGAGCCAAATCAGACAACAAATACGATTTTTGTGAATATCTCGATACTTGCGCCACCTAGCGGCGATTTTTTTTCTTATTATTGCATTGTCATCGGGTTCTGAACTATATTCCAAGTTTCAAACTTGTAGCTTGTCGGGAAGTTACTTAAATTTCAATTACAAAATAAAAAGATGATAAAAAATTTTAAGGACTACCTTTATATAAAAGGACCAAAAAATATAAGGCAAATTTTTCTTTAATATAGACATATTCTTGTTGAATTTTGACTAAAAAACTTTAACAATAGCCCTTGTAAAAGAATTTTGGGATTTAAAATTAGAAAGGTAGAGCGCGTGTTTAAATTTTAAATAATCAATTAGTTAATCCCAAGTACATGGTGTGCCTTAAATTGAAAGATTGCGCCCCACCTTTATAGTTTTAAATCCCAAAATTCTTTTACAAGAGCTATTGTTAAAGTTTTTTAGTCAAAATTCAACAAGACGATGTCTGTATTAAAGGAAAAATTGCCTTCTATTTTTTAGTCCATTTTTATATAGGTAGTCCCTAAAATTTTTTATCATCTTTTGATTTTCAATTTTTTAGTACTGCATACACAAAGGCAATTGCAACTTAGATTAGTAATTTAAGTAATTCATAAGTGAAAATTCTTATCTTTATTTATTTGTTCCGAATAGCTACCCGTTCTTTGGCGTTGCTCGGACGTACTACGTCTATATCTATATTCGGCTTAGGTGACTGTAGAAAAATGTATGTGTGCTACATATAAATCGGTGAATTATTATAGCTGTTCGATGTTCTTGATATTGGTGGAGCGGGTGAGTTGGACAAAGAGGATGAATGTGGTGAATGATTCTTGTTGTTGATTATTCTCATAATTGGCGAAACCGGATAGTGCAACGCAATCGTTGTTGGCGAATATGATCACAATTGTTGAGGAAGTAAGTTCAACACAATTGATGATGTGGTGAATTTTCATTGCTGGTGAATGTACATCATAACAAGAGAATTCCACCTCGTTTGTCAGCTACTTAATTTGCACAGCTGAAAATCGTGGTGAAATTCACATACGCCTGAAAGTCTAAAAGAATCGTGGTGAAAGTCGCGTACGCCTAAAAGTATGCAAGGACGTGCATTGAGTTGGGCTTCAACGAGGTGGAATTCTACAACGCCTGCAACACTCAGGAGGCTAGCCATGAAGGTATAGCCTAATCTTCTAAATAGTTCGACTTGTGCGTTACGTAGCTCAAATTTTTTGATCAAACATTTCACTGTCACCGAGTTTTAAACTATATTTCAGGTTTCAAGTCTCTAGATATCCAGGAAGTTGGTTAAAATCGATTGCAATATTCTCAATTTAAAACTAGTTTTCTCAATATCTCAATTCATGCGCCACCTGGCGGAATTTTTTTGATAAAATATTGCATTGTCACCGGGTTCTGACTTACGGCTCAAGTTTCATATCTCCAGCTCACCGGGAAGTTACTCAAAAATCGATTGCAAGGTTCGATTCGCAAGGATGGAGATATTCAAAAAAATCGTATTTGTGGTTCGATTTGGCTCATATTTGGAACACATAATACATACAAGAATAGAAAGCGACCTATGATGTCCGATTTGGCTCATATTTGGAACAAATATTACATACAGTCCGGTAGAAGTGACATCAAAATATTTTGGAGTTGGAGGAGGGACAAGCATACTTGGCGCATAGTCGAGTAAAGTCTTTGGAAGGATTATGTATTGGGGACTTAGATTGTAACAAATTGTCAGGAAAGAGTCCTTGTAATAATGAGTCACTAAATGAACTAAATAGATTGAGAAATAATAGGCAATTAAATAAAGACTAAAAACTTGCAAATAAAATAATTTAAAAAATATTTTTAAGTTAAACGGTTTTATTGAAAACAATACATACATGAAGTAATAATAATACTAAAAGCTAAAAAATAATTAGGTAGGTCCTAGGTACTAGTCATCACACTCCTCATCAATCTAGTCCGTTGATCAGAAAATTAAATAAAAGCGTTGGACGCGTCAAATTTCTATTGATAGTCATATATAAGACCAACTGAACCTTAATCAGGTTATGCTACGCCTTACATTTTTAGAAATTTCACGCGCCCAACGCTTTTATTTAATTGTCTGATCATTGCCCTAGATTGATGAGGGGTGTGATGACTATTACCTAGGACCTACCTAATTATTTTTTAGCTTTTAGTATTATTATTACTTCATGTATGTATTGTTTTCAATAAAACCGTTTAACTTGAATTTTTTTTTGAATTTTTTTATTTGTAAATTGTATTGTCACCAAGCCTCGAACTGTGCGCAAAGTTTCAAGTCTCTAGGTCACCGGGAAGTTAGTTAAAAATGGTTTGAAAGATTCCCAAATCAAAACTAATTTTCTTAGTATCACCTACGTCACCTAGCGAAATTTTTTTGATCAAATATTGCATTGTCACCGGGTTCTGACTCATGGTCCAAGTTTCAAGTCTCTAGCTCACCAGGAAGGTACTTAAAAATCGATCGCAAGATTCCCTGCGTTTTTTCAGAGATTTTCTGGGATTTTCGTTTATCTCGATTCGTCTGCCACTTGACGGCACTTTGTTTTCCACGAATTGTAGTGTCATCGACTCGCAAACTATGTGCTAAGTTTCAAGTCTCTGGATCACCGAGAAGTTAGTTAAAAGTCGATCGCAAAATTTTCATTTTAAAAGTAGTTTTCTGTATATCTCGATCCGTGCGCCACCTAGCGGATTTTTTTCACTTGCATTGTAATGTCTCCCAGATCTGAACTATGTTCTAAGTATGAAGTGTCTATGCCCAACGGGAAGTTACCGAAAACGACTTCCGTGGGTCAAAAATTCGTATGTAAATGAGGTGACAAACATGAAAGGGACTTAATATAAAGGTATAAAAAAGTGCTGTCCAGCGTGTCAAGTCAACCTAAATAAAACCGTTTAAAAAGGTACTTTTGGGAGCTATATCCCAAAATGGTATACTGAACATTTAATACTATTATAAAGCCAATAGTCACCTACGGCTCTTTAGTTTGGTGGCCGAGGACAACGCCAAGAACAGCAATAACGAAATTCAGCAAACCGCACTGCTTTGGCATACGAGTGCGAAGAGAACGTTCTCTGCTGACGCACTTAGTGCCTTGCTTCGCTAACCTAACGGAGAAAGAAGGAACACCTGCTGCACTAAGGCTTCAAAATATCTGTGAGCTAAAGAGTGGAAACATGGCAGTAATAAAAAATTTCATAGGAAACCACGTATTGCAATGTTCCTAAGCTCAAAATCTCATTGAATTTCTAGGTGTCCATTGTGCACAGAACTCTTATGCAAAGAGGGAATCAACTTACTGATTCTGACTCAGAGGTCTGGTTCACAGGTGAAGCTAAATTTGATGGCGGAAAAATGGGAGCTGGCGTCTATGGGCCGAACTCCAAGAAATCGATACCAATGGGATGCTATCCCACTATTTTTCAGGCAGAAAGTCATGAAATAGAAATTTGCGGTAAAGTGTGTGTAGGAAGAGACTTATCCTCATTACTTCAGACAGCCTTGCAGTCTTACAGAAGGCTTTGTTGGGATGACTTTCCGGTCTTGGCGGTAATGAGCAGGCAGACTACCTAGCCAAGCTGGGTGATATCTCACAAAGGTACACATTAGGAAAACCATAAGTAACTGGGAATCAAGGCAGTTCAGACAACACTAGATTGAATGCCCAGGACAAATACGGGTTAAATTGTTAATACTCAAAGCAATGAGAGAGAAAGCCCCAGCGGGTTAGGGGATCAGAATATACCCGCGGTAGATATGCCTGTCGTAAGAGGCGACTAAAATACCAGATTCAAAGGGTTGTGTAACGCAACCCTTCAGGTTGCCAGCGCAATATATAGCTTCTCCGAACCCAATTGTCAACCTCACCTATCCGCGGCGAATCCTGTTTCACTAGCAGACGAGGCTCTGGCGACCACAAGCTCCTCATGGAACTTGGGGGTGGGGAGGGGGGAATGGCCTGAAGGTTTAATGTGGCCACATAAATCGTTCCCGAGATGGTCGGGCTAGCACCTTAATGGTGCTGTGGTACCGGAGCGTACCGGATCTTTATCCGGAAAAGGACCATCACATCGATAACACTCCCCAAAGCCTTCGGAGAGCAACCTTATCGCTACAACAACAACAACAACAACAACAACAACAGGGGGAGAGAAACTCATTAATCTAAGTAGCGATGGCATACGAACTCTCACTGAGTACTATACGGAGCACTGTAGTCTGCAATATCACCTAAGTACGTTAAATCTATCCAATACACAAATATGTAGCTTTTGTGAGCAGGTTCGCCGGTTCGTATTCTTAGCGAATGCGTCGCTCTGGCAGAAATTAAAAGCGATAAATTATACACCTGGAAAAAGTGAACGGATAAGGTAATACGACACATGGTGGCCTAGCGGGTCGTGGTTCGGCCGTAAGCTTAAAAGCGCAAAAAAACATGAATAGAGGTAGAGCATTTTGAGGTTGAATATGGGTCGCATAACGCGATCCGCCATTATCAACATATTGCACACCTAGATCAATAGGGAGCTTACTAAAAAATCCGAAATCCTGATGTTATGATTATCTCCAGACTTTCCAGTTAAATACATGCCGAAATGTATACTTGATTTTATAATACCTCCACTAATCAACGAGAGCATGGACCATGACAACAGCAGATGAAGCGGCTTTGGGAGTGTTCGAGAGAAAAGTTCTTCGAAAGATTTATGGACCTCTACGCGTTGGCGATGGCGAGTACCGAAGAAGATTTAATGATGAGCTGTACGAGCTATACGCAGACATCAACATAGTGCAGCGAATTAAAACGCAGCGGTGCGCTGGCTAGGTAATGTTATGCGAATGAATGATGATGCTCCGGCCAAGAAAGTGTTTCTATCGGAACCCGCCTCTGGAAGCAGAGGTAGAGGGCGGCCCCCACTCCGTTGGAAGGACCAGGTGGAAAACGATTTAAACTCCCTTGGTGTGACCAATTGGCGCCGGTTGGCGGAGCGAAGGAGCGACTGGCGCGCCTTGTTGGACGGCCATAACCGTTTAGACGGTTAAGCGCCAATTAAGTAAGTAAGTAATCAACGAGAAGGCTGTAAAAATTAAAAACTGCATTGGCGCATATGGGTGTCGTCCCAAAACAATCCCGAAGTTAACCTTAAAATAGTCCTAAAATAAACCTCAAAACAATTCCAAATGGTCCCCGAAAGAGTGCCGTTATGCAAAAGGCAACACCCAAAACTATTCTTAAAGAGTTTTGAAATGATTTGTAAAACTATTTGGAAACTATCTCAAAATATACACAAATAATAAAGAATATTTTTCTTCTTGTAACGATAAAGGCACGAGGAGTGGTTTTGATGGTGACGGTCCTTTGCCGGATATTGATTCGGTACGCTCCTGTAACAAGCACCATTTAGGTACTAATTCAATCGCACCATCCACTGTTTCCCCACCGGAAAGGAAATCTCGTCGGTGGTATTCATGGTATCTGTTTTTTCAGCTGCCAGTTGCATCGTCTTTCTGTATATTAAATAGTGCGGGTTGAACAGGACCTTCAGGATTTACCATGATTTGGCCACGCTAGCAAAGAAAATGAAGGTCTTTAAGCCTCGTCGCAAGAAGTGACTAAAATCTCCAAATCCGAAGGTGCGAAGTATCATACTGTGGCGAATTTTAGCATCACTATGTTGTTAGTAAATAAAGGCACAACAACAATACAGCTAGCTGCCACTCTTGTGTACATGAACAAATCAATCTTTATTTACACACATACATACAAGGCAACGAAGAGATACTCACAAACACATGTAATCATCAGCTGATGTAGTTACTCACACATACACCCTCACATGGCTATAAGATAAACACAAACTACAAATATACATGTATATAGATGGTAACCAAGCAGGATATACAAAAGAAGGTGAAACGTCTAGACCTTAGGATAAATATGCGAACGAAGCAACGAAGAGTATAAAAGCAGCGCAAGCTGAGTAATCAGTTTGATTAACACACGCTATTGTGAAGTACGCGATATTGAAGTATAATTGTACTACTCCCAAAGTAATCTTAATAAAGACCCAGAACACCATCTACATAATGAGGCCAGAATACTCCCCATAAGGGAGAGAAATGAAATGCTAAGCAAACTGTTCTTGTTGAATACCCAGAAACCTTGGCATATCAACAGACATCTGATTGACGAGCCAACACCGCCCAGGGGCTTAAGGAGTCATCTCTGTAAGCATTATAAGGAAATACGACACCTGAGAGCACAGCCGTATGATGCCAAAAAACACAAGCAGGTTTTCAGTGAACTCCACAAACAGGCGTCGGACCTCTATGCCAGTAATTGCCCGGTGAATCCTGTACCCAAAGAGCAATACCCTAAACTTGCAGAAGAGCATCGCACACTCCCCAGGGAAACGCGAGTCACTCTAGCCCAACTTCGATCTGAATACTGTAACAGATTAAACTCTTACCTATCCAGAATCAACACCGACATACAAAACATATGTCCTACTTGTAACGTGTCCCCACATGACACCAACCATCTCTTCAACTGTATTGTGGAACCAACGCCTCTAACACCCGTCTCATTATGGTCCACCCCTGTTGAAACGGCAAGTTTCCTTGGACTCCCGTTAGAGGATATTGATGACAATTTGTGATCGGCCCCACCTATTGGATGGGGTCCAGCACTGCTACAACAACAACAGCAACCAGTTTGCAATACTGAATATTGGAGTGATTTATACAACAGTTTAGTGATTCGAACGTTAGCAGAAAGTTTGAAATAAGCGGAATCCCCCCGAATTCGTTACAATACAAATCGTTACCGCGGCAGTCTGGCTAGTACCAGAGCGTACAGGATTTATAACCGACTACGGATTGTCTACGTCCGTAACACCACCCTAAGGCAACCCAAAATCCATCGGGAAATGCGTTATTCCTGGGCAAAAAAGCGTTTGCCTTTTACAACGTTATGCTACGTTTGCACTGCACCAAATGCATTGTTTTGTGTGAAAAATTCCAAATGCGACTAATCACTAACTTAATTGCATCATGTCTTGCAGGAAGGCTTAATCAAAATAAGAAATACGCATGTGAGGCCAGTGTGACCCTAGTATTAACTCGAATTTTGAGGTTTTTACCATTCAAATTTGTGTCACATTTTTGAAGTTTTCATGAAAAAGCATTTGCTAATATTTTGTTCACACTGCCAATTATTGAGGAACAACTTCTTGTTGTTGCTGTGACGGTAAAACAACACTGCCCGAAGATGTAGAGGGGTGCTACCAATGTGGACAGCATTTTGCACGATATGAATCCGGTGTGCCCCGCACACTAGCGCCTTCTGGTACTAAACTCTGGTACCTATGTGTGGTGGTAATCCTCCCATCATCAACTCCATATTCGAAGTTGAAGGCGATTATATCTCTCGATCAGAAATGATTTACATGGAGCACTCCTTATAATAGAAATTGACTTTACATGTGTAGAAACAAATGCCATAACATGTTCAAAAAAAATTATAAAAGAAAAATATTTTGAAAAATAAAATAGTTTGAAAAACAAAAAAAAATGAATAGTTGCACGAGCGGCAATGAGACAAAGCTAGCGACAAGAACGTCAGGAGATGACCACTTTAACGATCGTCTAATTGATCATTTCATGGATGATTTTGCAACAAAAGATATAGATTATGGTATGTAAATTATATAAATGTTGCAAATTTGGAAATTATTCATTTTAATTTATTTTTTATAGACAATGACAAAGGCAGAATATTTATTTTGTTTATAGTTGGTATTCTTACTATCGTATTGGTTGTACTAGTGTTTTTAACTTGGTAAGTTATTAATCGATCGACTATTGGACGCAGACGAACTTTAGTTACGGGATAGCAACTGACAAATACTGTATGAGCTGTTATTTTCGAAAGTGAGATAATTTATCAGCAATTACTATATTCATGTCTGAGTAAAGTTTATACAGCTCAGAGCATTCTTCGATGCTCACCTATGGCATCGCGAACAGCACCATAAATTTTCCAGAGACGTTTTCTCTCGAATTTTCCAATCCATCCCTTTTCTTGCCACTGTCAATGATTCTTAGCATACATCAGAACAAAGACCTATAGAACGTGATTTTTGTTTGAGGACTTTTTCAATCGCATACACGGCGGCCACCGTGGTGTGGTGGTAACGTTCACCGCCTACCACCGAGGATCGTGGGTTCAGGTTATTTCCATGTTAGCATGCTTTAAGAGATCGCTTTCTTGTGAATTGGAGAGACTGCGCTGGAATTCCCATTTGGAGGCATGCATAGGAGTTTGTGCAAGTTTTTTTACGAATTATGAGACTGGTTGGGTTGCCTTTTCATTTCGCCATAGTCGGGTGGTTCTGTAATCAGGCATTGAAACGAGTTATCCAACTTCTTCGCTATCTAGCCAGGGGCGGATTAAACATGTACGAGGCCCGGGACTAAAATTAATATGGGGCCCACTTAAGGGAGCAAAATTTGATCTTTTTTTTAAATAAATAAAATCTGTTATAATTATTTTTATAATTTATTCTCGCAAATATTTTTTCTTTGGTACTTATATATTGTAACGAATTTACTTGCAAATCCTCTTATTTGCAATCCTCTGCTAAGTTCGAATCACTAAACTGTTGAATAAATAACTCCAATATTGAATGATGGAAAAATGGCCTTTATTAAGTACTTCACAATAACACTCAAACTGTGCAACGAATAGCTTAATAACCAAACTGATATCTTAAAGGAAACTGACTTTCAAAATAATAGTGCTATTGCTCGCTAGATATCGTCTTACTCGTAACTGCTTGACAATTCAAATCAAACTGAATTACTTCTTACTCGCTGGCGCCGCTTTTATAGTTTACGCTGCATACTTCTAGGCTCTTCGATTTCCAGAAGTTACTAGTTGTTTCGGCTACAAAATCGCCAGCCACAACTACGTGCACAAATTATTGCTCTCTCTTGTGACAACTCAGATAAGGTATATGCATGTGTTTGTAGTTTACAGTCTCCCGCACACACATAAGCGTATAAGTAAATTCATCGGTGTGTGACATCTCATCTCTCGCTGCCTTGTATGTAAATGTTGCTCGTCGGAATGTGTACATATGTGTAGACGCAATTATTGATTCGTTTATGTAGATACATAATGATTGAATTATTGATGTGCATTCACGTCACTGCTTAGATCGGCTTAGAGCTGGCAGCACTCCTTAGTTTTGCTAATATTCGTAACACTGCCCTCCACCTAAGTCTGATCGTCCCGATCAGACAAATCTCTCGATCTAAACGCTGCTAATCTCTCCAAACGAACCACTTTCATTTTGGTTCGTGGTTTGGTAGTGGTTTGTATGCGGTACACTACATCGTTGATCCGTTTTACAACTTTGTATGGGCCTTCCCAGTTACACTGCAATTTCGGGGACAAACGTTTTTTTCGTTGTGGGTTGTATAGCAGCACCAAATCTCCTTCCTGAAACCCTTCCGAATTAATTGCTTTATCGTACCTCGCTTTCATCTTGTCACTCATAATCTTTGCTCGTTGCCTTACCAGATCGTGTATCTCTCTCAGCTCTTCTTCTAAGACATCAGTGGATTTCTTGACATTCCTCTCTGCATCGGCATCTATCCCATACTTTAAATCAGCTGGCAGTCGAAGGTCATTGCCAAAAATTACCTTTGCGGGAGGTTGGCCCGTTGTGTCATGTACTGCCGATCGGTAGGCCATCAAGAATAATGATATGTGTGTATCCCAGTCCTTATGGTACTTGTCGACTACTTTCCTTAAATGCTCCTCCAATGTTCTATTGAAACGTTCCACCATACCATCGGACTGAGGATGCAATGCAGTTGTCCGTGTTTTTCGAATGCCCAACTTCTTGCACAGTTCTTGGAACACAGCTGATTCAAAATTCCTGCCTTGGTCAGAATGTAACTCCATTGGTACACCATACCTTGCAACCCATTCGTTTTTAACCACTTCTGCTACTGTTTCTGCTTCTTGGTTTGGGATTGGGTATACCTCTGGCCATTTACTGAAATAATCCATAACCACCAGTACGTATTTGTTTCCGCGGTTGCTAGTAGGAAATGGACCTGCGACATCCATGGCGATCCTTTCAAATGGTGCACCTGAAATATACTGCTTCATCTGGCCACGACTTCGGGTTTTGGGCCCTTTCGCTCTGTTGCATACCTCGCAATTGGCAATCCACTCGGTGACCGACTGACGGCAACCAACCCAATAGAATCTCTGCTTAATTTTCTCGAGTGTCTTCGTGATTCCAAGATGGCCTCCACTTGGACCATTGTGCAACTCGCTGAGCACGTCAGGAATCCTCTTTCTGGGAACAACTATAAGTTTCTTCTTGCACTGACCATCCTCACTCTCCCATACTCGATGCAAGCAACCGGATATCAATTCCAAACTGTTCCACTGTGCCCAATATGACTTCGCAATGGGACTCTCTGCTGACATATCCTCTCTGCTTGGTCTTTCGTTTCGTTCGAGCCCTTGCATAACATGTGACAGATCTGTATCTTCTAGCTGACACTTTCTTAGTTGTTCCTTGTCCCATTCATCCGTACACGTTATAGTCATTAGCCGGACATCTATAATGTCTTCTTTAGCCTCGGCCTTTGAACAGTGCTTGCATTCCAAACTACATGGCCTTCGTGACATTGCATCGGCATTTCCATGGGTACTACCTTTTCGATGCTCAATGGAAAAGTCATAGCTTTGAAGTCGCTCGATCCACCGTGCCAATTGTCCTTCCGGATTACGGAACTGCAGAAGCCATTTCAATGCTGCGTGATCTGTCCTGACATGGAATCGCTGGCCGTAGAGGTATTTGTGAAAATGTTTAATGCACTCTACCAATGCCAACAGCTCTCTCCGCGTAACACAGTAGTTCCTCTCTGGTTTTCCAATCGAACGGCTGTAATATGCAACTACCTTCTCCTGTCCATCGACCAGTTGTGATAAAACGCCTCCTATAGCATATCCACTTGCATCTGTATCTAGAATAAATGTTGCTCCTGGAATCGGATATGCTAACATTGGGGCAGTGCACAAACGCTCCTTCAATGTTTGGAAAGCCACTTCTTGCTCCTTCTTCCATTCAAAAGCTTTGTTTTTTCTTGTAAGCTCATGGAGGCTATGGGCTACGCTGGAAAAATTTGGTACAAATCGGCGGTAATATGTGCACAGCCCAAGAAAACTTCTCAATTCATGTAGATTCTGTGGTCTTGGCCAATCCTGTACAGCCTCTATTTTTTCGTTCGCAGTGCAGATGCCCTCTGTCGTTACCTTGTGACCCAAATAATTGACTTCCTTTTTAAACAGCGCACACTTTTTGCGACTTAACTTCAGACCAGCGCCAGCTATTCTCTGGAAAACTTCCTCCAAGTTCTTAAGATGTTCATCAAAGTTCTTGCCCAATACGATGATGTCGTCCAGGTACACCAAGCATGTTTTCCAATGTAGTCCTTTCAGTACCTGGTCCATGAGTCTCTCAAAAGTAGCTGGTGCATTACAAAGTCCAAAAGGCATCACTGTAAATTACCAAAGACCATCACCGACACTGAAGGCTGTTTTCTCTTTATCTTCCTCCTTCACCTCCACTTGCCAGTAGCCGCTTTTCAAGTCCAGCGTGGAAAACCATTTCGTACCAGATAGCGAGTCCAGAGTGTCGTCAATTCTTGGCAATGGGTAGCTATCCTTTTTCGTTACGTCATTCAACTTCCGGTAGTCCACGCAAAACCTCATTTTTCCATCCTTCTTTTTTACAAGTACTACCGGTGAGCTCCAGGGACTAGCTGATGGTTCGATGACGCCGCTGTCGCTCATTTCTTGTATAATTTGACTCACAACTTCCCGCTTCGCCAGTGGAACACTACGTGGAGCTTGACGGATCGGCCTCGCATCTCCAGTGTCAATTTGGTGTTTCACAACGTTGGTGCGGCCTGGTTTAGAACCATCCTGGTCAAATATGTTCGCGTACTTTAGGAGCAGTTGTTTTGCCTTACTCTGATATGCTTCCTCTAGCCCCTGCGTCCATGCCGTGATGTCATTTGAAAGATTAGTATTACTAGTTGAAACGTGTTCCTGGAGCTGTTCACAGTTAATAACTACTTCAGCCTCTTGGCATCTTCCCAAAATAGCTCCTTTAGTCAGTTTGAGTGGTGAATTGAACTCATTGAGTACTCTTACTGGAATACGTCCATCTTGTTTTGTAATAGCCAGGGTTTTTCCTACAAGTATGTTCAGTGCTGATTTGTTTGCTGCTTCGACAACCAACAATTTGTTTGTCCCACAATCTCCATCAACCTTTGCCCAGATGACTGCTTCGGATTTTGGTGGTATTCGCTGACTCTCTTCCACCAGCACTCGTTTACTGCTGTAGCCTCTCTCGTAGCTGAAATTAAGTGGTACATCCATGTTCTTATATCGCATCGTCTTGCTTTGCATGTCGATCTTGATGCCCTGGTCTATTAAGAAGTCCACTCCAATTATGATTTCATCAACAATCTCTGCCACTATAAAATTGTGTACTACGTTCCCAATTGCGACTTCACATGATACTTCTCCTAGAACCGTGCTGTCTTCTCCAGTGGCTGTACGCAATCTTGCTCCATGCAATGGTGTTATCTTCTTGTTGATTAAATCCGCTCGAATGATGGAATGAGATGCACCCGTATCTACAGTCAGTACACGCTCTTTACCATCCACATTCCCTCTGATGGTAAGACTGCTTGATTTCCTTCCAATCTGCGACACAGATATCACAGGACATTCAACAGCCGGGGCAAGTTTTCGTTCTTTACTTTCGACACGCTCTTGCTCATTTCCGCCAGCTTTGCGTTTACGGCCACCCACATTGTTGGAACTATTAGGACCAAGATCGCAATGACGTGCAATGTGACCTGGGTTGCCGCACTTGAAACATTTAATAACTCCGGCATTCTTCTGTTGAGATCCCCTTAGTGCTTCCAAAATTGTGTCTACCCACTCCGGCCTTTCCACTTCCACACGATGAGCTTTGTATGCTGGTTTACTCAATAATGACGCCGTTTCCTGAGTCAATGCATGGGATACCGTTTCAGAAAATGTTTGCTTTGGGTTCGCGTATGTGGCTCGCTTCGTTTCGACGTCCCGTATGCCATTTATAAAGCTTTGAATCTTCACTCTTTCCGTGTATTCCACGGGTGCGTCCGCATTTGCAAGATGAGCCAATCTTTCAATATCTGAAGCAAACTCCTGCAATGTCTCATTTGCTTTTTGGTAGCGGTTTTTCAACTCAATTTGGAATATCTGTTTCCTATGCTCGCTTCCATAACGTCGTTCTACAGCAGCCATCAATGTTTCATAACTGTTCCGTTCGTACTCTGGAATCGTCTGTAAGATTTCCGCTGCAGGCCCTTTCAATGCCACGAACAGTGCAGCAACTTTATCTTCCGCATTCCAGTTGTTCACTGCTGCGGTCTTCTCAAACTGTAGCTTAAAGACCTGGAAAGGAACAGAACCGTCAAAGGATGGTGTTTTTAACTTTGTATTGCTTGCTGAAACAGCTGGGCGGTTTAATTGCAACTCTTGTATACGACCTCTCAAAGCATCCACCTCGGCTTCGATTTTTTCCTCAAACTGCGTTATTTTCTCGTCCATACGTGCTTCGAGTTTTGATGATATACGCGCCTCTTGTGCTTCGAGTTGTACTGTTATGCGTGCCTCTTGTGCTTTCAGTTGTGTCTCCATTTTTGATGTAATCTGTGTCGACATTTCTGCCATACGCGTTTCTTGTGCTTCAATCTTCGATGTAATCTGTGTCGACATTTCTGACATACGCGTTTCTTGTGCTTCAATCTTGGATGTTATGCGTGTCTCCTGCGATTCTAGTTGTGATGCCATATATGTCTTCTGTTCTGCCAGTTGAGATGACACTGTCGATGTTTGAGCAGATATTGCAGCTAAAATCATGTTCAAGTCTGTACTGGTAACCGTCTGCGATGTTTCGTTCTTCTCTTCAATTTTTGTTGTCTCCTCGCCATCAAGATGAAAGACATGCTCTTCCACATCAATTCCTTCTGCTTCCATTGCTTCTCGTAGCCGTGCCTGAAGTTCCAGTTTAACGCCGCTTGTATTCAATCCACGGCTCTCCAACTCCTTCAGTTGCGGGATCTTCAATTCACTTAACTTTGCCATGTCCTTGTTGTCCTCTAGAATTTATTCAACAATCCCACTTCTGACACCAATTGTAACGAATTTACTTGCAAATCCTCTTATTTGCAATCCTCTGCTAAGTTCGAATCACTAAACTGTTGAATAAATAACTCCAATATTGAATGATGGAAAAATGGCCTTTATTAAGTACTTCACAATAACACTCAAACTGTGCAACGAATAGCTTAATAACCAAACTGATATCTTAAAGGAAACTGACTTTCAAAATAATAGTGCTATTGCTCGCTAGATATCGTCTTACTCGTAACTGCTTGACAATTCAAATCAAACTGAATTACTTCTTACTCGCTGGCGCCGCTTTTACAGTTTACGCTGCATACTTCTAGGCTCTTCGATTTCCAGAAGTTACTAGTTGTTTCGGCTACAAAATCGCCAGCCACAACTACGTGCACAAATTATTGCTCTCTCTTGTGACAACTCAGATAAGGTATATGCATGTGTTTGTAGTTTACAGTCTCCCGCACACACATAAGCGTATAAGTAAATTCATCGGTGTGTGACATCTCATCTCTCGCTGCCTTGTATGTAAATGTTGCTCGTCGGAATGTGTACATATGTGTAGACGCAATTATTGATTCGTTTATGTAGATACATAATGATTGAATTATTGATGTGCATTCACGTCACTGCTTAGATCGGCTTAGAGCTGGCAGCACTCCTTAGTTTTGCTAATATTCGTAACACTGCCCTCCACCTAAGTCTGATCGTCCCGATCAGACAAATCTCTCGATCTAAACGCTGCTAATCTCTCCAAATGAACCACTTTCATTTTGGTTCGTGGTTTGGTAGTGGTTTGTATGCGGTACACTACATCGTTGATCCGTTTTACAACTTTGTATGGGCCTTCCCAGTTACACTGCAATTTCGGGGACAAACCTTTTTTTCGTTGTGGGTTGTATAGCAGCACCAAATCTCCTTCCTGAAACCCTTCCGAATTAATTGCTTTATCGTACCTCGCTTTCATCTTGTCACTCATAATCTTTGCTCGTTGCCTTACCAGATCGTGTATCTCTCTCAGCTCTTCTTCTAAGACATCAGTGGATTTCTTGACATTCCTCTCTGCATCGGCATCTATCCCATACTTCAAATCAGCTGGCAGTCGAAGGTCATTGTCAAAAATTACCTTTGCGGGAGGTTGGCCCGTTGTGTCATGTACTGCCGATCGGTAGGCCATCAAGAATAATGATATGTGTGTATCCCAGTCCTTATGGTACTTGTCGACTACTTTCCTTAAATGCTCCTCCAATGTTCTATTGAAACGTTCCACCATACCATCGGACTGAGGATGCAATGCAGTTGTCCGTGTTTTTCGAATGCCCAACTTCTTGCACAGTTCTTGGAACACAGCTGATTCAAAATTCCTGCCTTGGTCAGAATGTAACTCCATTGGTACACCATACCTTGCAACCCATTCGTTTTTAACCACTTCTGCTACTGTTTCTGCTTCTTGGTTTGGGATTGGGTATACCTCTGGCCATTTACTGAAATAATCCATAACCACCAGTACGTATTTGTTTCCGCGGTTGCTAGTAGGAAATGGACCTGCGACATCCATGGCGATCCTTTCAAATGGTGCACCTGAAATATACTGCTTCATCTGGCCACGACTTCGGGTTTTGGGCCCTTTCGCTCTGTTGCATACCTCGCAATTGGCAATCCACTCGGTGACCGACTGACGGCAACCAACCCAATAGAATCTCTGCTTAATTTTCTCGAGTGTCTTCGTGATTCCAAGATGGCCTCCACTTGGACCATTGTGCAACTCGCTGAGCACGTCAGGAATCCTCTTTCTGGGAACAACTATAAGTTTCTTCTTGCACTGACCATCCTCACTCTCCCATACTCGATGCAAGCAACCGGATATCAATTCCAAACTGTTCCACTGTGCCCAATATGACTTCGCAATGGGACTCTCTGCTGACATATCCTCTCTGCTTGGTCTTTCGTTTCGTTCGAGCCCTTGCATAACATGTGACAGATCTGTATCTTCTAGCTGACACTTTCTTAGTTGTTCCTTGTCCCATTCATCCGTACACGTTATAGTCATTAGCCGGACATCTATAATGTCTTCTTTAGCCTCGGCCTTTGAACAGTGCTTGCATTCCAAACTACATGGCCTTCGTGACATTGCATCGGCATTTCCATGGGTACTACCTTTTCGATGCTCATTGGAAAAGTCATAGCTTTGAAGTCGCTCGATCCACCGTGCCAATTGTCCTTCCGGATTACGGAACTGCAGAAGCCATTTCAATGCTGCGTGATCTGTCCTGACATGGAATCGCTGGCCGTAGAGGTATTTGTGAAAATGTTTAATGCACTCTACCAATGCCAACAGCTCTCTCCGCGTAACACAGTAGTTCCTCTCTGGTTTTCCAATCGAACGGCTGTAATATGCAACTACCTTCTCCTGTCCATCGACCAGTTGTGATAAAACGCCTCATATAGCATATCCACTTGCATCTGTATCTAGAATAAATGTTGCTCCTGGAATCGGATATGCTAACATTGGGGCAGTGCACAAACGCTCCTTCAATGTTTGGAAAGCCACTTCTTGCTCCTTCTTCCATTCAAAAGCTTTGTTTTTTCTTGTAAGCTCATGGAGGCTATGGGCTACGCTGGAAAAATTTGGTACAAATCGGCGGTAATATGTGCACAGCCCAAGAAAACTTCTCAATTCATGTAGATTCTGTGGTCTTGGCCAATCCTGTACAGCCTCTATTTTTTCTTTCGCAGTGCAGATGCCCTCTGTCGTTACCTTGTGACCCAAATAATTGACTTCCTTTTTAAACAGCGCACACTTTTTGCGACTTAACTTCAGACCAGCGCCAGCTATTCTCTGGAAAACTTCCTCCAAGTTCTTAAGATGTTCATCAAAGTTCTTGCCCAATACGATGATGTCGTCCAGGTACACCAAGCATGTTTTCCAATGTAGTCCTTTCAGTACCTGGTCCATGAGTCTCTCAAAAGTAGCTGGTGCATTACAAAGTCCAAAAGGCATCACTGTAAATTGCCAAAGACCATCACCGACACTGAAGGCTGTTTTCTCTTTATCTTCCTCCTTCACCTCCACTTGCCAGTAGCCGCTTTTCAAGTCCAGCGTGGAAAACCATTTCGTACCAGATAGCGAGTCCAGAGTGTCGTCAATTCTTGGCAATGGGTAGCTATCCTTTTTCGTTACGTCATTCAACTTCCGGTAGTCCACGCAAAACCTCATTTTTCCATCCTTCTTTTTTACAAGTACTACCGGTGAGCTCCAGGGACTAGCTGATGGTTCGATGACGCCGCTGTCGCTCATTTCTTGTATAATTTGACTCACAACTTCCCGCTTCGCCAGTGGAACACTACGTGGAGCTTGACGGATCGGCCTCGCATCTCCAGTGTCAATTTGGTGTTTCACAACGTTGGTGCGGCCTGGTTTAGAACCATCCTGGTCAAATATGTTCGCGTACTTTAGGAGCAGTTGTTTTGCCTTACTCTGATATGCTTCCTCTAGCCCCTGCGTCCATGCCGTGATGTCATTTGAAATATTAGTATTACTAGTTGAAACGTGTTCCTGGAGCTGTTCACAGTTAATAACTACTTCAGCCTCTTGGCATCTTCCCAAAATAGCTCCTTTAGTCAGTTTGAGTGGTGAATTGAACTCATTGAGTACTCTTACTGGAATACGTCCATCTTGTTTTGTAATAGCCAGGGTTTTTCCTACAAGTATGTTCAGTGCTGATTTGTTTGCTGCTTCGACAACCAACAATTTGTTTGTCCCACAATCTCCATCAACCTTTGCCCAGATGACTGCTTCGGATTTTGGTGGTATTCGCTGACTCTCTTCCACCAGCACTCGTTTACTGCTGTAGCCTCTCTCGTAGCTGAAATTAAGTGGTACATCCATGTTCTTATATCGCATCGTCTTGCTTTGCATGTCGATCTTGATGCCCTGGTCTATTAAGAAGTCCACTCCAATTATGATTTCATCAACAATCTCTGCCACTATAAAATTGTGTACTACCGTGACGTTCCCAATTGCGACTTCACATGATACTTCTCCTAGAACCGTGCTGTCTTCTCCAGTGGCTGTACGCAATCTTGCTCCATGCAATGGTGTTATCTTCTTGTTGATTAAATCCGCTCGAATGATGGAATGAGATGCACCCGTATCTACAGTCAGTACACGCTCTTTACCATCCACATTCCCTCTGATGGTAAGACTGCTTGATTTCCTTCCAATCTGCGACACAGATATCACAGGACATTCAACAGCCGGGGCAAGTTTTCGTTCTTTACTTTCGACACGCTCTTGCTCATTTCCGCCAGCTTTGCGTTTACGGCCACCCACATTGTTGGAACTATTAGGACCAAGATCGCAATGACGTGCAATGTGACCTGGGTTGCCGCACTTGAAACATTTAATAACTCCGGCATTCTTCTGTTGAGATCCCCTTAGTGCTTCCAAAATTGTGTCTACCCACTCCGGCCTTTCTACTTCCACACGATGAGCTTTGTATGCTGGTTTACTCAATAATGACGCCGTTTCCTGAGTCAATGCATGGGATACCGTTTCAGAAAATGTTTGCTTTGGGTTCGCGTATGTGGCTCGCTTCGTTTCGACGTCCCGTATGCCATTTATAAAGCTTTGAATCTTCACTCTTTCCGTGTATTCCACGGGTGCGTCCGCATTTGCAAGATGAGCCAATCTTTCAATATCTGAAGCAAACTCCTGCAATGTCTCATTTGCTTTTTGGTAGCGGTTTTTCAACTCAATTTGGAATATCTGTTTCCTATGCTCGCTTCCATAACGTCGTTCTACAGCAGCCATCAATGTTTCATAACTGTTCCGTTCGTACTCTGGAATCGTCTGTAAGATTTCCGCTGCAGGCCCTTTCAATGCCACGAACAGTGCAGCAACTTTATCTTCCGCATTCCAGTTGTTCACTGCTGCGGTCTTCTCAAACTGTAGCTTAAAGACCTGGAAAGGAACAGAACCGTCAAAGGATGGTGTTTTTAACTTTGTATTGCTTGCTGAAACAGCTGGGCGGTTTAATTGCAACTCTTGTATACGACCTCTCAAAGCATCCACCTCGGCTTCGATTTTTTCCTCAAACTGCGTTATTTTCTCGTCCATACGTGCTTCGAGTTTTGATGATATACGCGCCTCTTGTGCTTCGAGTCGTACTGTTATGCGTGCCTCTTGTGCTTTCAGTTGTGTCTCCATTTTTGATGTAATCTGTGTCGACATTTCTGCCATACGCGTTTCTTGTGCTTCAATCTTCGATGTAATCTGTGTCGACATTTCTGACATACGCGTTTCTTGTGCTTCAATCTTGGATGTTATGCGTGTCTCCTGCGATTCTAGTTGTGATGCCATATATGTCTTCTGTTCTGCCAGTTGAGATGACACTGTCGATGTTTGAGCAGATATTGCAGCTAAAATCATGTTCAAGTCTGTACTGGTAACCGTCTGCGATGTTTCGTTCTTCTCTTCAATTTTTGTTGTCTCCTCGCCATCAAGATGAAAGACATGCTCTTCCACATCAATTCCTTCTGCTTCCATTGCTTCTCGTAGCCGTGCCTGAAGTTCCAGTTTAACGCCGCTTGTATTCAATCCACGGCTCTCCAACTCCTTCAGTTGCGGGATCTTCAATTCACTTAACTTTGCCATGTCCTTGTTGTCCTCTAGAATTTATTCAACAATCCCACTTCTGACACCAATTGTAACGAATTTACTTGCAAATCCTCTTATTTGCAATCCTCTGCTAAGTTTGAATCACTAAACTGTTGAATAAATAACTCCAATATTGAATGATGGAAAAATGGCCTTTATTAAGTACTTCACAATAACACTCAAACTGTGCAACGAATAGCTTAATAACCAAACTGATATCTTAAAGGAAACTGACTTTCAAAATAATAGTGCTATTGCTCGCTAGATATCGTCTTACTCGTAACTGCTTGACAATTCAAATCAAACTGAATTACTTCTTACTCGCTGGCGCCGCTTTTATAGTTTACGCTGCATACTTCTAGGCTCTTCGATTTCCAGAAGTTACTAGTTGTTTCGGCTACAAAATCGCCAGCCACAACTACGTGCACAAATTATTGCTCTCTCTTGTGACAACTCAGATAAGGTATATGCATGTGTTTGTAGTTTACAGTCTCCCGCACACACATAAGCGTATAAGTAAATTCATCGGTGTGTGACATCTCATCTCTCGCTGCCTTGTATGTAAATGTTGCTCGTCGGAATGTGTACATATGTGTAGACGCAATTATTGATTCGTTTATGTAGATACATAATGATTGAATTATTGATGTGCATTCACGTCACTGCTTAGATCGGCTTAGAGCTGGCAGCACTCCTTAGTTTTGCTAATATTCGTAACACTGCCCTCCACCTAAGTCTGATCGTCCCGATCAGACAAATCTCTCGATCTAAACGCTGCTAATCTCTCCAAATGAACCACTTTCATTTTGGTTCGTGGTTTGGTAGTGGTTTGTATGCGGTACACTACATCGTTGATCCGTTTTACAACTTTGTATGGGCCTTCCCAGTTACACTGCAATTTCGGGGACAAACCTTTTTTTCGTTGTGGGTTGTATAGCAGCACCAAATCTCCTTCCTGAAACCCTTCCGAATTAATTGCTTTATCGTACCTCGCTTTCATCTTGTCACTCATAATCTTTGCTCGTTGCCTTACCAGATCGTGTATCTCTCTCAGCTCTTCTTCTAAGACATCAGTGGATTTCTTGACATTCCTCTCTGCATCGGCATCTATCCCATTCTTCAAATCAGCTGGCAGTCGAAGGTCATTGCCAAAAATTACCTTTGCGGGAGGTTGGCCCGTTGTGTCATGTACTGCCGATCGGTAGGCCATCAAGAATAATGATATGTGTGTATCCCAGTCCTTATGGTACTTGTCGACTACTTTCCTTAAATGCTCCTCCAATGTTCTATTGAAACGTTCCACCATACCATCGGACTGAGGATGCAATGCAGTTGTCCGTGTTTTTCGAATGCCCAACTTCTTGCACAGTTCTTGGAACACAGCTGATTCAAAATTCCTGCCTTGGTCAGAATGTAACTCCATTGGTACACCATACCTTGCAACCCATTCGTTTTTAACCACTTCTGCTACTGTTTCTGCTTCTTGGTTTGGGATTGGGTATACCTCTGGCCATTTACTGAAATAATCCATAACCACCAGTACGTATTTGTTTCCGCGGTTGCTAGTAGGAAATGGACCTGCGACATCCATGGCGATCCTTTCAAATGGTGCACCTGAAATATACTGCTTCATCTGGCCACGACTTCGGGTTTTGGGCCCTTTCGCTCTGTTGCATACCTCGCAATTGGCAATCCACTCGGTGACCGACTGACGGCAACCAACCCAATAGAATCTCTGCTTAATTTTCTCGAGTGTCTTCGTGATTCCAAGATGGCCTCCACTTGGACCATTGTGCAACTCGCTGAGCACGTCAGGAATCCTCTTTCTGGGAACAACTATAAGTTTCTTCTTGCACTGACCATCCTCACTCTCCCATACTCGATGCAAGCAACCGGATATCAATTCCAAACTGTTCCACTGTGCCCAATATGACTTCGCAATGGGACTCTCTGCTGACATATCCTCTCTGCTTGGTCTTTCGTTTCGTTCGAGCCCTTGCATAACATGTGACAGATCTGTATCTTCTAGCTGACACTTTCTTAGTTGTTCCTTGTCCCATTCATCCGTACACGTTATAGTCATTAGCCGGACATCTATAATGTCTTCTTTAGCCTCGGCCTTTGAACAGTGCTTGCATTCCAAACTACATGGCCTTCGTGACATTGCATCGGCATTTCCATGGGTACTACCTTTGCGATGCTCAATGGAAAAGTCATAGCTTTGAAGTCGCTCGATCCACCGTGCCAATTGTCCTTCCGGATTACGGAACTGCAGAAGCCATTTCAATGCTGCGTGATCTGTCCTGACATGGAATCGCTGGCCGTAGAGGTATTTGTGAAAATGTTTAATGCACTCTACCAATGCCAACAGCTCTCTCCGCGTAACACAGTAGTTCCTCTCTGGTTTTCCAATCGAACGGCTGTAATATGCAACTACCTTCTCCTGTCCATCGACCAGTTGTGATAAAACGCCTCCTATAGCATATCCACTTGCATCTGTATCTAGAATAAATGTTGCTCCTGGAATCGGATATGCTAACATTGGGGCAGTGCACAAACGCTCCTTCAATGTTTGGAAAGCCACTTCTTGCTCCTTCTTCCATTCAAAAGCTTTGTTTTTTCTTGTAAGCTCATGGAGGCTATGGGCTACGCTGGAAAAATTTGGTACAAATCGGCGGTAATATGTGCACAGCCCAAGAAAACTTCTCAATTCATGTAGATTCTGTGGTCTTGGCCAATCCTGTACAGCCTCTATTTTTTCGTTCGCAGTGCAGATGCCCTCTGTCGTTACCTTGTGACCCAAATAATTGACTTCCTTTTTAAACAGCGCACACTTTTTGCGACTTAACTTCAGACCAGCGCCAGCTATTCTCTGGAAAACTTCCTCCAAGTTCTTAAGATGTTCATCAAAGTTCTTGCCCAATACGATGATGTCGTCCAGGTACACCAAGCATGTTTTCCAATGTAGTCCTTTCAGTACCTGGTCCATGAGTCTCTCAAAAGTAGCTGGTGCATTACAAAGTCCAAAAGGCATCACTGTAAATTGCCAAAGACCATCACCGACACTGAAGGCTGTTTTCTCTTTATCTTCCTCCTTCACCTCCACTTGCCAGTAGCCGCTTTTCAAGTCCAGCGTGGAAAACCATTTCGTACCAGATAGCGAGTCCAGAGTGTCGTCAATTCTTGGCAATGGGTAGCTATCCTTTTTCGTTACGTCATTTAACTTCCGGTAGTCCACGCAAAACCTCATTTTTCCATCCTTCTTTTTTACAAGTACTACCGGTGAGCTCCAGGGACTAGCTGATGGTTCGATGACGCCGCTGTCGCTCATTTCTTGTATAATTTGACTCACAACTTCCCGCTTCGCCAGTGGAACACTACGTGGAGCTTGACGGATCGGCCTCGCATCTCCAGTGTCAATTTGGTGTTTCACAACGTTGGTGCGGCCTGGTTTAGAACCATCCTGGTCAAATATGTTCGCGTACTTTAGGAGCAGTTGTTTTGCCTTACTCTGATATGCTTCCTCTAGCCCCTGCGTCCATGCCGTGATGTCATTTGAAAGATTAGTATTACTAGTTGAAACGTGTTCCTGGAGCTGTTCACAGTTAATAACTACTTCAGCCTTTTGGCATCTTCCCAAAATAGCTCCTTTAGTCAGTTTGAGTGGTGAATTGAACTCATTGAGTACTCTTACTGGAATACGTCCATCTTGTTTTGTAATAGCCAGGGTTTTTCCTACAAGTATGTTCAGTGCTGATTTGTTTGCTGCTTCGACAACCAACAATTTGTTTGTCCCACAATCTCCATCAACCTTTGCCCAGATGACTGCTTCGGATTTTGGTGGTATTCGCTGACTCTCTTCCACCAGCACTCGTTTACTGCTGTAGCCTCTCTCGTAGCTGAAATTAAGTGGTACATCCATGTTCTTATATCGCATCGTCTTGCTTTGCATGTCGATCTTGATGCCCTGGTCTATTAAGAAGTCCACTCCAATTATGATTTCATCAACAATCTCTGCCACTATAAAATTGTGTACTACCGTGACGTTCCCAATTGCGACTTCACATGATACTTCTCCTAGAACCGTGCTGTCTTCTCCAGTGGCTGTACGCAATCTTGCTCCATGCAATGGTGTTATCTTCTTGTTGATTAAATCCGCTCGAATGATGGAATGAGATGCACCCGTATCTACAGTCAGTACACGCTCTTTACCATCCACATTCCCTCTGATGGTAAGACTGCTTGATTTCCTTCCAATCTGCGACACAGATATCACAGGACATTCAACAGCCGGGGCAAGTTTTCGTTCTTTACTTTCGACACGCTCTTGCTCATTTCCGCCAGCTTTGCGTTTACGGCCACCCACATTGTTGGAACTATTAGGACCAAGATCGCAATGACGTGCAATGTGACCTGGGTTGCCGCACTTGAAACATTTAATAACTCCGGCATTCTTCTGTTGAGATCCCCTTAGTGCTTCCAAAATTGTGTCTACCCACTCCGGCCTTTCTACTTCCACACGATGAGCTTTGTATGCTGGTTTACTCAATAATGACGCCGTTTCCTGAGTCAATGCATGGGATACCGTTTCAGAAAATGTTTGCTTTGGGTTCGCGTATGTGGCTCGCTTCGTTTCGACGTCCCGTATGCCATTTATAAAGCTTTGAATCTTCACTCTTTCCGTGTATTCCACGGGTGCGTCCGCATTTGCAAGATGAGCCAATCTTTCAATATCTGAAGCAAACTCCTGCAATGTCTCATTTGCTTTTTGGTAGCGGTTTTTCAACTCAATTTGGAATATCTGTTTCCTATGCTCGCTTCCATAACGTCGTTCTACAGCAGCCATCAATGTTTCATAACTGTTCCGTTCGTACTCTGGAATCGTCTGTAAGATTTCCGCTGCAGGCCCTTTCAATGCCACGAACAGTGCAGCAACTTTATCTTCCGCATTCCAGTTGTTCACTGCTGCGGTCTTCTCAAACTGTAGCTTAAAGACCTGGAAAGGAACAGAACCGTCAAAGGATGGTGTTTTTAACTTTGTATTGCTTGCTGAAACAGCTGGGCGGTTTAATTGCAACTCTTGTATACGACCTCTCAAAGCATCCACCTCGGCTTCGATTTTTTCCTCAAACTGCGTTATTTTCTCGTCCATACGTGCTTCGAGTTTTGATGATATACGCGCCTCTTGTGCTTCGAGTTGTACTGTTATGCGTGCCTCTTGTACTTTCAGTTGTGTCTCCATTTTTGATGTAATCTGTGTCGACATTTCTGCCATACGCGTTTCTTGTGCTTCAATCTTCGATGTAATCTGTGTCGACATTTCTGACATACGCGTTTCTTGTGCTTCAATCTTGGATGTTATGCGTGTCTCCTGCGATTCTAGTTGTGATGCCATATATGTCTTCTGTTCTGCCAGTTGAGATGACACTGTCGATGTTTGAGCAGATATTGCAGCTAAAATCATGTTCAAGTCTGTACTGGTAACCGTCTGCGATGTTTCGTTCTTCTCTTCAATTTTTGTTGTCTCCTCGCCATCAAGATGAAAGACATGCTCTTCCACATCAATTCCTTCTGCTTCCATTGCTTCTCGTAGCCGTGCCTGAAGTTCCAGTTTAACGCCGCTTGTATTCAATCCACGGCTCTCCAACTCCTTCAGTTGCGGGATCTTCAATTCACTTAACTTTGCCATGTCCTTGTTGTCCTCTAGAATTTATTCAACAATCCCACTTCTGACACCAATTGTAACGAATTTACTTGCAAATCCTCTTATTTGCAATCCTCTGCTAAGTTCGAATCACTAAACTGTTGAATAAATAACTCCAATATTGAATGATGGAAAAATGGCCTTTATTAAGTACTTCACAATAACACTCAAACTGTGCAACGAATAGCTTAATAACCAAACTGATATCTTAAAGGAAACTGACTTTCAAAATAATAGTGCTATTGCTCGCTAGATATCGTCTTACTCGTAACTGCTTGACAATTCAAATCAAACTGAATTACTTCTTACTCGCTGGCGCCGCTTTTATAGTTTACGCTGCATACTTCTAGGCTCTTCGATTTCCAGAAGTTACTAGTTGTTTCGGCTACAAAATCGCCAGCCACAACTACGTGCACAAATTATTGCTCTCTCTTGTGACAACTCAGATAAGGTATATGCATGTGTTTGTAGTTTACAGTCTCCCGCACACACATAAGCGTATAAGTAAATTCATCGGTGTGTGACATCTCATCTCTCGCTGCCTTGTATGTAAATGTTGCTCGTCGGAATGTGTACATATGTGTAGACGCAATTATTGATTCGTTTATGTAGATACATAATGATTGAATTATTGATGTGCATTCACGTCACTGCTTAGATCGGCTTAGAGCTGGCAGCACTCCTTAGTTTTGCTAATATTCGTAACAATATTAAAAACTATAAATTATTATACAATTAAAAATATTTTGTTCTTGATTTTGCTCTGGCAAAGTCACTTATCAAATCATCAAAATCAATCGATCGAAGTAAATGAACTTCAATGCGTCCAACCGTTCATCTAACATAGTTGATCGATACATATTTTTTATTCTTTTTAAAACCGAGAATGACCTTTCAGATTCGCAGTTTGCTATTGGAATCGTAACCAAAATCCTGTAAGCGATGTAGATATTCGGGAATACTTCGACCATGTTCACATTTACAATCCAATTAAGAACTTGCACAGGCCACAGAATTTGTTCTGTTTCGTTATATAATTTTTCTGTTCTATTAGAGAAAAAACCTTTTGACTGTAGTTTCAAGCGGGGTATAAACTGTTTGAGTTCTAATAATAAGTCATTTTGCAAATCATTCGAACAAACTTTTGTCAAATTTGTTGCTTTAGTTTCCAATTCATCTGATGTTTCAGATTACAATGAGTATATGTCATGATATACTTACTATAGTCCGAACTCTGAACGTGCTTGCTTATATTATCTTATTCTTAACGAGTGCGTGTATTCTTTTCCATATTACTATTGTATATAAATTTTGAGGTGCAAAATTAAATTATGTGTACGCAGATACTTAATATGATATTATTTATTCGAGCTCGCGGGGCCCTCCCGATGCTGGGGCCCGGGGCTATATCCCCTGCTAGCCCCTCCTTTAATCCGCCCCTGTATCTAGCAAATATAAGTGTTCCCTCCACAACGGAAGTACGCTCCTTTCTTGAGAAATCTGCACCTGTTTCAAAACCTTTCGTCATCCACCGCATTTTTTTAGTCGAATTTTCTGGTGTTAGTTCTATCAGAAAGCACTTAATTGCAAGTGACGCCTCTCTTCCTTCTTCGCTGCACTTCGCAACCGTTAACATCAGTCTTTGGCATGGCGGAACATGGTGAGCAGCATGGTGACATACCTACAAACATAAATAAAAATTTCATGTACTTTGTTTTTGTAAATTCGATGGACAAATGTCAAAATCGTACTGCGCCGGAAGTTGATGCATCAAATCAAATAAGAAAAGTTTATAATCAGCTGTCCCATGCTGCCACCTTGTATCGTTGCGCCATGGTCCTTGGAGGCAAAGTCTCTTCTTTACAGACAGAATTGACATTTTGACAACGCCAGTAATTCGCGACGACACGTTCCCGACACGGTTGTATTTGTTCGGACGGTTGGTTTCAGCTTTTTTGCCATTTGTAAAAAACAAAAACAACTAGAAATGTGCTGCCATCTATAATAGCCGTGTTTTTTAACACGCGTATATCCGTTTACGCTTAAGCTTTATATTGACTGCTAAGAGACAAACTATAAATACACCTCTGAAATTGCTGCGCATAAATTTTGTCCTACTAAATTTCAATACGCATTATACTCAGATGTAACTGAAATATGTGTCTTTGTTTCACCCTGTACACTAATTCTATGTATTATATGTGTGTCCACAATTCATCGCAACTGATTCAGCTATATGTTATACCCTATGGCCATCAGAGCGTTGCGTCTCCGCTTTTCGGTACACCCTGTTGCTGTAGCTAGTTGTTTTACCACAGCCGCTAGATGGGTCTCCTAAGCATTATCTAAGCGAAGATAGGCGTTTTTTAACACGCGCAAACGAAACGTATACGTGCGTGTTAAAAAACACGGCTAATATATCAAATAAATTTGTACCAATTTTCGGACTAAATAATCACTCATTATAGTCTTATCTATGCCTGTTTACGTTGTCGACGACGTTGTAAGCCATATAGGTGGCGTTGTGAAAAGAAATGTCAAAAAGGTTGCCGGTGGTTCTTTGCCATAGTGATGTTACTACTGATACCTTTAATAATGTATGTAATAGTATTTACTTAGCTTGAAAGCTCTTAGTGCATTTATGGCGGGGCGTGAAAACTAACCTCTATCGATAAAGTTAGCTTTCCTTAGAGATTCCTAATACTCCCATGTATGCATAAAAGAGCCTTCAACTTCTCCCTGGATATAGATATCTTTATTAGTAATCGTTCACCCAGATACTTGCTGCTTCTATATATTCTGGCAGTTTTAAGAAATACATATAACGAGAGGAATAATGCTAAAAACGATGGCTCTAAACAAAGATCGATTGAGAGCACTTTAATTGACGAATATAGCAATATTTATAGAAGTGCTTTCGACTCTGTGGACGGTAAGTATAGGATTTTTGAAATTAAATTTCTTATAATGAACGGACGCATTCGGAGTTAATATATCCATATGTCGGATTTACATAGAACACCTTCCAGGACATTACGTGTTAATGATCCGTAGCCAGGTAAAAAATTTTGCATGTACATGCAACAACATTAATTTGCGTTAGATAGATTTATGGTTAGATAAATTGCTTGGTTTTTTGTCCTTTAATAAACCGACTTTTTCAAAAATAGATAACGCTGCTTGGCCATTATGTCTGAAATGAAACATAGCAGCGACACCTGATCACATCTCATATGTTCAAACATATCCGGATGATGGCCTTTGTGCAGTGCCCTCTTTTGGACGCTTAGTTTAATATCAGCCCAATTCTAAACAAAAATTCCGGGCGAGTTTTTTCCTTCTCTCATTCCTCGTATTCTAAATAAAAATTCCTTGTGAGTTTTTTCACTTCTCCCTTTCCTCCTATTCTGAACAATGTTCGAAAAAGCGGAAACCGGTTATGGGAGAAAAGTAGGTATTATGGATGTGAGGGAGAGGAAGATTTCTCTGCCATTTCATAGGAGTTTTTTTCACTTGTTAAATTAAAAAGAATGCATCAAAATAGTTAAAGGAAATTTGGGTGTTTTAATAAAGAACACTTATTTGTACAAATTTGTGCTGGTGTGATGGTAGCGTGCTCCGCCTATCACTCCGTATGCCCTGGGTTCAACTCCCGGGCAAAGCAACATCAAAATTTTAGAAATAAGATTTTTCAATTAGAAGAAAATTTTTCTAAGCGGGGTCGCCCCTCGGCAGTGTATTTCTGCCATGAAAAGCTCTCAGTGAAAACTCATCTGCCTTGCAGATGCCGTTCGGAGTCGGCATAAAACATGTAGGTCCCGTCCGGCCAATTTGTAGGGAAAAATCAAGAGGAGCACGACGCAAATTGGAAGAGAAGCTCGGCCTTAGATCTCTTCGGAGGTTATCGCGCCTTACATTTATTTATTTTATTCTTTATTTTAAGTGGATGTTGCTGTGGCATCAATTCATTACTCATTTCAGGGAATACCACATAAAATGCAATACTGTGCATTGTTTATATTTTATTTCTTAATTTCAAACAAATTCGCAACAATAATTAAACTTTTCTATTTTTTAAATAACTGAGAAATGCGCAACAAATTTCAATTTACAAAACAGCTGACTTCGAAACTTCGAAATTCCTATTCCCCGATTATTGTTCTCCCTAGGAGATAAGAATTGGAGGAATTTTTCCGCGGGAATAAAAAAATAAGCGAGAACAAAATTCCGAGGGAATATTTAGGATTGGGCTGTATATTATTTAGATGCGATCTTGCTACACAAAGATTGTGGAACCAACCTAAAGCGCAGCTAAACGCTGAAATAAATTAAACATATGGAGCGCTTATCAGTCAAAATCTGAGCTCTTGACAAAACGTCCTATGCAAATTCGCCCTTATACTACGTTTATATTGGTGCCAAGTGCGGAAATATGCGTTTAAGTTGGCCTGATTCGCATTTATTTAACATGTATTCTAATTTTTAGAGATTATTTTAAATTCCGTTCACAATTTGAGTACACTAGAACCTGCTTTGGATAAGGGGTGTGGTGCGCCATCAACAAGAACAAATATCAGTAATACCATTAAGAACATGAGTAGCGATATTGAATTTTTATGTTGGGAAATTATTTTGTGGAACGATTGTAAGTATATTCATTTCTATTACTATACCAACCGAATGACTTTTGAGGGGAGTGCGGATCGATTCCCGACAAAACTGTTGCGGATGGAAGGGTAAGATTTAAAATGGATCGAAGTTTCAAAATTAAGAAAATGAAACTTACTATTTTATTCCTGAACTTGTTTGTATAGAGAGTTCAAATGAATTGATTTTTTTACAACTTCTCAAAATATCAACTGTTTTGTCACGAGTCGATCGGATGCAAAACCGCAACAGGCACGGTTATATAAGGAAAGTAAATTGTGTTCACAACTGCTCGAAAACCTATTTCTTCTGCTACAGTATTCGCTTCGAAGTTTTCCCTTATTTAATTTTAATTTGTTTATATTTTTAGTTGGCCGCGTATTTTTTCGGAATATCACAACCTTTGTGACACAAACAAAAAAAGGCACAAAATTCTACAAAACATTAAACCTTGCTGATAAGGATACTAACTGGACTCCGATATTTTCAGTAAGTACAGAAATTGATGTTGGGAATTTTTTTAAATAACAAATAAGTGGCTCTTCACAGAAGCTTTCATGTCTGACACCGTTATCTGTAGTACTCGTAAAAGCTTTAATTTATTGTTCCCTCGATCATTAAGCGTTTGAGATCGAATTGCGCAAATTGTAAAAAGGAGCAGAAGTTTCAAAAAAAAAGTAGGGGAACGCTGACTTGAACTTAAATCAAGGTCGAAAATTTAAAAACAGTCTCAGTAGTATACAAAACTTTGTTTAATGTAACAGTATAAACTAATAAATTATTCCTATCAGCCCGCTTTTTCTTTGTATAGTCCACTTATGTATCTCGTCCTTTGACATAAAACTTGTATTAATAAAGTTTTGTTGAAGCGAAAACCTATTATTGAAACCCCGCTTCTAAGTTCGATAACGATATTCGGAATATGCGAAGCCAATTTAAACTTAAGTATTGATTTTTGTAGCTAATAGAAATGCGGCAAACGCTGCGATTAATTGAGAATATCATAAATCAGATGGATAATATTCATAGAGTCGCCAATTCGCTTTCAAAACAACTGCATGAAAACATAAAACAGGTTTTGCAGCCATATTTGGATAATGTAAACGAGGATTTTAGTGGAAGAGGTAATTTTATGTATACCCAATAATTGTATTGTAACTAGATATATTTATATCTTCTATATTAACTACAGGTCAAACGCTGCGTAACCTTTCGGATACCATTTCTAAAAGCGATGGAGCAGATTTTAGATCAACTGATGGTGGTGGCAATGACTATGAAGCAGTGCCTAATTGGGTTTTGATGTTCGAATGGATTTGTTTCGTTCTCATAATTTTGGTAAGTATCAATTTATTAATCATATTTCTAGTGTGTAGCATTAGGGGGAAAATCAGCAAACTCAAAACTTTTTTCAAGCAATAGTTTTTGACTTCAATTATCAATAGAAATTAAATTTACTACCTTTATTTTATGAACACTTGAATTTTCCCATTCTTACTTCACTCTCTCATTCCTTATTAAGCCTTCAACTCAGCGTCGAACTACGTCAATTTACATATCGTTAGTTTAATTTACAAAGGCCCTAGCCAACAAATTTTTCGAAAATGCGTTTCCCACAGATTGTGGTATGGTATATATTAATATTAATATATATAAATATTAATTCCTTCGATAGCTCCTCATGGAACTTGGGGGTGGGGAGGGAGTTGATGGCCTGAAGGTTTAATGTGGCCACATAAATCGTTCCCGAGATGTTTGGGCTAGCACCTTAATGGTGCTCTGGTACCAGAGCGTACCGGATCTGTATCCGGCAAAGGACCATTACATCGATGACACTCCCCAAAGCCTTCGGGGAGCAACCTTGTCGCTACAACAACAACAACAAAGTTTAAGGGTACCGATTTTTTCATAGATAAAATGTTACCTCTAGGGTGTGACTACAATTGGAATTGCGAAATAAAAGAGAATAGTGGAAATTTGCATATAATCATCACGTTCCTGGGGATGAGACATGTGAACGGCTGGATTAACTGTTCTGGGTTTATTGTAGGTTAGTACATGTGTAAACTAGGTCTGACATACATATCTATGTCGTTACTGTAGAGGTTAGCCAACCTTACAGTTGAATCCTGTTGAAGGCCGAATCACAGATCGGATATGGAGTAAGGATTGTAAGGCCCAATTTTGTAGTTTAATTTTAATGAATTTGGATAAATAGGAAATAGTAGTATTTAACATAATTTTCTGTTCAGATTATAATTATTCTACTACTCGCTTTGATCAAAATATGCTGCGGAAAACGTTGGAAAGGAGAACAGGACGCGAGAAGAAAAAGAAAATGCTACAGTCAAGAAACAGGATCTTGTTTATTTCAGTTGTAAGTTAGGTTTTTGTGTTTTCTAATTTTTCGCCATTTAAGTAACTGTTTTGTATTCACATATGTACACATTCAGGTCCGTTTATATGATGTGTTTATTATTTATCTTGGCCTTACTACCTATATGGTGGAATTTTGAACATGGAGTTGGGGTGTATAACGGTCGATGCAAAAAAAGTAATGATGGAGGAAGAAGATATGCAAAATCCATTGGTAAACAAAAAATGGACACGCAACTGCTTTCGAGAGTAGAAAGGGATAACGGGGGCAGATACAATAATTTAATTAAAAATAAAATTATTTATGACTTTAAAAGCAATTTGGCTAACGAAATAACTGAAGATGATATGGGATATATCAATAGCGAGTGCCGTAATGGTAAAGTTGAATTATTTTTGGCATCAAATGCTACAAACGCAAATTACATGCCAGTACCACCAAACCTTTCTGAACTTGCCGAAAAAATCCTTAATAATACAGTAAATATAGCACAGGCCATGAAAAAATTAAAAAAAAGTGCTAGATTTGCCGATGAGAGCACGATGAAAGAGCTGTGCAATAATTTTAAAACTCAACTTGATAAATCGAAATTAATTGAACTTTACGACACCATAAACTCATTTGTTAGCAATCAAATGGTGGATACAGAAAAGAATGAAAAACGTTTTTCACATTGTAACTTATATGCATTCAAGAAAAATCTAATTGATGATTTTGATAATCATAAAGTTGCAAATTTAATGAAGAGCATTAATAACCAATGTAATTCAATAGATAAATTTTTCGATGGTGGTTTTCGAAAATATACGACAAGTTGTTTAAGTGAAGTACAAAAAATAGAAAAATCCCACAAAGAAAACATAAATGGCATATTGGATGATGCAACAAAAAATTTACATAAACATTTTACTGAGGAACTGGATAATTATAAAAGTTTTGTGATTAATGAGTTTGGAACAGAAGAACGAGGAACCATAAAGGAGGACTCATGCATGGGCTATGCGTATGACAAGGTAAATTATTTAGGATTATTTTAGTAGTTATTTTTGTATTATATAGGGTTATTTGGAAGCAACCACTAGAACTGTTAGAGAGCAAATGAGTAAGACTATAAAGGGCCAGGCAAAGTTGACGTATCCGTATCCGTATAAAACAGCTGATCCAACCAACCTTATGGAAATGAATGTAACTGGTCAATGGTGCCATAACATAACGCCCTTGCCATAACCATACCACATATTTGTAATTTTGTTTGCGCTATAATTTTTGTTAGTGCACATATATTTTATTTAACTACCTACATTTGTTTATTTGTAAAGAAGTTATGGATGATTTCATCAGTCAAAGTTATTATTTGCTAAAAAGTAGCCATAGCAGTTGACGGATATCACACTTGCTTTATTCACAATGATCAAATGAGATATTTCTGAAATGCAATTTGTATGAAAAAATGCTTCGAATTCCAAAATGACGCAGGGTAAATATGATACTGTAACGAATTTACTGCATATCCTCTTATTTGCAACCTTCTGCTAAGTTCGAATCACTAAACTGTTGAATAAATAACTCCAATATTTAATAATGCAAAATGGCCTTTATTAAAGTACTTCACAATAACACTTGTAACGAATTTACTTCAAATCCTCTTATTTGCAATCCTCTGCTAAGTTCGTATCACTAAACTGTTGAATAAATAACTCCAATATTGAATAATGGAAAAATGGCCTTTATTAAAGTACTTCACAATAACACTTATACTTTGCAATTAGTTGGCTTAATAACCAAACTGATAGCTTAAATGAAACTGACTTTCAAAATAATACTGCTATTGCTCGCTAGATATCGTCTTAATCGAAACTGCTTGACAACTCAAATCAAACTGAATTCCAGCGCCTCTACATCTGCGGCATTTTATACTCTCTGGTTTCCTCGTTCGCATCTTCTAGAATCTACTAGCTTGTCCATGAGCTTTCAAACTTCTCAGCTGTAACTAAAATTGCACGATTTTATAGCTTCTTTCATACCCCATGCTTGTATGTGTGAGCGACACTTCCACAATTATAATTGCCTACATTTAGGAGCATCTCACATAAGATGTCTGCATATGGTTGTGCCTTGCTTCTCAGCTGCGTGTACCTACAATTGTGTAGACATAATGATTCGTTTATGTAGATACAAATGACTGTCTGCTTTATTGTTGTTGTGACTTTATTTACTTAGCATCAGACTAGGGATGTCACTCATAGTCGTCACACTGCCCTCCACCTAAGTCCGATCGTCCCGATCAGACAAATCTCTCGATCTAAACGCTGCTAGCATCTCCAATTGAACCACTCTTCTACATCGAGGTTTCCCAATGGTTTGTATGCGGTAGATGGTGTCACTGATCTTCTTCACAACTTCACAACAACTTTGTACGGGCCTTCCCAACTGCACCGAAATTTGGATGGAACACCTTTCCGCCGGCGAGGGTTGTACAACAGTACCAAATCTCCCTCCAAGAAACCCTCCGAATTATTCTTGTTGTCGTACCTGTATTTCATCTTACTACTCATTATCCTGGATCGTTCCCTCGCGCTCTGTTGCTTGGCCAATGAAGAACTACTTCGCAGAGCTTGATCTTGACGGATTGACTTTGCATCATCAGTATCGTCTTGACGTTTCACAACAGCATCACCCTTTTCTGCATATCGATCTTGATGTCATGGTCAACCAAGAAATTCACTCCCAATATAACTTCATCAACAATCTCCGCCACAGCGAATATGTGTAAAACCATGACCTTCCCAATTAAGGCTTCACAGATCACTTCTCCCCGGACTTGGTTATACTCGCCAGTGACCGTACGCAACCTCGCTCCAGGTAACGGTTTTACTCTCCTGTTTACCAAGTCAGATCGGATCAAGGAATGAGATGCGCCCGTCAGTACACGCTCCTTGCCATCCACATTCCCTCTGACGGTAAGACTGCTTGATTTCCTTCCAATTTGCGACACAGATATCACAGGACATTCAATAGCCGGGGCAAGTTTTCGTTCTATACATCCGACACGCTTTTGCTCATTTCCGCCAGCTTTGTGTTTACGGCCACTCACATTGTTGGAACTATTAGGACCAATATCTCAATGACGTGCTATGTGACCAGACTTCCCGCATTTGAAGCATTTGATAACTTTTTCACTCCGCTTTTGCGATCCTTTCAGTGCCTCCAATATTGCGTCTACCCACTCTGGCCTTTCTACTTCCACACGGCGTGCTTTGAAAACTGGCTTACACAGAAGTGACGCTGTTTCTTTAGTCAGTGCATGGGATACCGTCTCTGCGAATGTAGGTTTTGGGTTTGCATATGTCGCTCGCTTCGTTTCTACGTCCCGTATGCCATTTATAAAACTCTGGATTTTTACCCTCTCGGTGTACTCCACGGGTGCGTCCGCATTTGGCAAATGTGCCCACCTTTCAACATCCGAGGCAAACTCCTGCAAAGTCTCATTCGCTATTTGGTGACGGTTTTGCAACTCAATTTGGAATATCTGTTTTCTATGCTCGCTTCCATAACGTCTCTCCACAGTGGCCATCAATGCTTCATAGCTGTTCCGTTCGTACTCTGGAATAGTCTGTAAGATTTCGGCAGCTGGTCCTTTCAATGCTACGAAGAGTGCAGCAACTTTATCTTCAGCATTCCATTGGTTCACTGCTGCGGTCTTCTCAAACTGTAGCTTAAAGACCTGAAAAGGAACAGAACCGTCAAAGGATGGTGTCTTTACCTTTGGATTACTCGCTGAAACTGTTGGACGATTTATTTGCAACTCCTGTATACGACCTCTCAAAGCTTCTATCTCGGCATCCATTTTGTCCTCGAGCTGTACAATTTTTGTATTCTGTGCTTCTAACTGCGAAGACATTTGTGCCACCTGCAATGATAAGAGCTCCTCTTGTGCTTCCATCTTGGATGTAATCTGTGTCGACATTTCTGAAATACGCGTTAATTGTGCTTCAATCTTCGAAGTTATTTCTGACGACATTTCTGCAATACGTGTCTCCTGTGATTCCATCTTGGATGCCATATATGTTTTCTGTTCTTCCAGTTGAGTTTCCATTTTGGATGTTATACGTGCCTTCTGTGATTCCAGCTGAGATGCCACTGTCGATGTTTTAGCAGTTATTGCAGCCAATATCATGTTCAAGTCTTTGCTCATAACTGTCTGCGATGTTTCGTTTTTCTCTTAAATTTTTGTTGTTGTTTCGTCCCCATCAGGATAAAAGACAAACTCGTCCACATCAATTCCTTGCGACTCCATTACCTCTCGTAGCCGTGCTTGAAGTTTGATCTTATTTCCGGTTGTATTTAATCCACGGTTCTCCAACTCCTTTTTCAGTTGCTGGATCTTCAATTCACTGAACTTTGCCATGCCCAAGTTGTATTCCCAATCTTCGGAATTTATTCAACAATTCCTCTTCTGACACAAATTGTAACGAATTTACTTCAAATCCTCTTATTTGCAATCCTCTGCTAAGTTCGTATCACTAAACTGTTGAATAAATAACTCCAATATTGAATAATGGAAAAATTGCCTTTATTAAAGTACTTCACAATAACACTTATACTTTGCAATTAGTTGGCTTAATAACCAACCTGATAGCTTAAATGAAATTGGCTTTCAAAATAATACTGCTATTGCTCGCTAGATATCGTCTTAATCGAAACTGCTTGACAACTCAAATCAAACTGAATTCCAGCGCCTCTACATCTGCGGCCTTTTATACTCTCTGGTTTCCTCGTTCGCATCTTCTAGAATCTACTAGCATTGTCCATGAGCTCTCAAACTTCTCAGCTATAACTAAAATTACGCGATTTTATAGCTTCTTTCATACCCCATGCTTGTATGTGTGAGCGACACTTCCACAATTATAATTGCCTACATTTAGGAGCATCTCACATAAGATGTTGGCATATGGTTGTGCCTTGCTTCTCAGCTGCGTGTACCTACATATGTGTAGACATAATGATTGATTCGTTTATGTAGATGCAAATGACTGTCTGCTTTATTGTTGTTGTGACTTTATTTACTTAGCATCAGACTAGGGATGTCACTCATAGTCGTCACACTGCCCTCCACCTAAGTCTGATCGTCCCGATCAGACAAATCTCCCGATCTCAACGCTGCTAGCATCTCCAATTGAACCACTCTTCTACATCGAGGTTTCCCAATGGTTTGTATGCGGTAGATGGTGTCACTGATCTTCTTCACAACTTTGTACGGGCCTTCCCAACTGCACCGAAGTTTGGATGGAACACCTTTCCGCCGGCGAGGGTTGCACAACAGTACCAACTCTCCCTCCAAGAAACCCTCCGAATTATTCTTGTTGTCGTACCTGTATTTCATCTTACTATTCATTATCCTGGATCGTTCCCTCGCACTCTGTTGCTTGGCCAATGAAGAACTACTTCGCAGAGCTTGATATTGACGGATTGACTTTGCATCATCAGTATCGTCTTGACGTTTCACAACAGCATCACCCTTTTCTGCATATCGATCTTGATGTCATGGTCAACCAAGAAATTCACTCCCAACATAACTTCATCAACAATCTCCGCCACAACGAATTTGTGTAAAAACATGACCTTCCCAATTAAGACTTCACAGATAACTTCTCCCCGGACTTGGTTATACTCGCCAGTGACCGTACGCAACCTCGCTCCAGGTAACGGTTTTACTCTCCTGTTGACCAAGTCAGATCGGATCAAGGAATGAGATGCGCCCGTATCTACAGTCAGTACACGCTCCTTGTCATCCACATTCCCTCTGACGGTAAGACTGCTTGATTTCCTTCCAATTTGCGACACAGATATCACAGGACATTCAACAGCCGGAGCAAGTTTTCGTTCTTTACATCCGACACGCTCTTGCTCATTTCCGCCAGCTTTGCGTTTACGGCCACCCACATTGTTGGAACTATTAGGACCAAGATCGCAATGACGTGCTATGTGACCGGACTTCCCGCATTTGAAGCATTTGACAACTTTTTCACTCCGCTTTTGCGATCCTTTCAGTGCCTCCAATATTGCGTCTACCCACTCTGGCCTTTCTACTTCCACACGGCGTGCTTTGAAAACTGGCTTAAACAGAAGTGACGCTGTTTCTTTAGTCAGTGCATGGGATACCGTTTCTGCGAATGTAGGTTTTGGGTTTGCATATGTCGCTCGCTTCGTTTCTACGTCCCGTATGCCATTTATAAAACTCTGGATTTTTACCCTCTCGGTGTACTCCACGGGTGCGTCCGCATTTGCCAAATGTGCCAACCTTTCAACATCCGAGGCAAACTCCTGCAAAGTCTCATTCGCTCTTTGGTGACGGTTTTGCAACTCAATTTGGAATATCTGTTTTCTATGCTCGCTTCCATAACGTCTCTCCACAGCGGCCATCAATGCTTCATAGCTGTTCCGTTCGTACTCTGGAATAGTCTGTAAGATTTCGGCAACTGGTCCTTTCAATGCTACGAAGAGTGCAGCAACTTTATCTTCAGCATTCCATTGGTTCACTGCTGCGGTCTTCTCAAACTGTAGCTTAAAGACCCGAAAAGGGACAGAACCGTCAAAGGATGATGTCTTTACCTTTGGATTACTCGCTGAAACTGTTGGACGATTTATTTGCAACTCGTGTATACGACCTCTCAAAGCTTCTATCTCGGCATCCATTTTGTCCTCGAGCTGTACAATTTTTGTATTCTGTGCTTCTAACTGCGAAGACATTTGTGCCACCTGCAATGATAAGAGCTCCTCTTGTGCTTCCATCTTGGATGTAATCTGTGTCGACATTTCTGAAATACGCGTATCTTGTGCTTCAATCTTCGAAGTTATTTCTGACGACATTTCTGCAATTCGTGTCTCCTGTGATTCCATCTTGGATGCCATATATGTTTTCTGTTCTTCCAGTTGAGTTTCCACCTTGGATGTTATACGTGTCTCTTGCGAAGCCAGTTGAGATGACATTTGTGACGACATTTCTGAAATGCGTGCCTCCTGTGCCTCCATCTTGGATGTTATACGTGCCTTCTGTGATTCCAGCTGAGATGCCACTGTCGATGTTTGAGCAGTTATTGCAGCCAATATCATGTTCAAGTCTGTGCTCGTAACTGTCTGCGATGTTTCGTTTTTCTCTTAAATTTTTGTTGTTGTTTCGTCCCCATCAGGATAAAAGACAAACTCGTCCACATCAATTCCTTGCGACTCCATTACCTCTCGTAGCCGTGCTTGAAGTTTGATCTTATTTCCGGTTGTATTTAACTCTTTTTTCAGTTGCTGGATCTTCAATTCACTGAACTTTGCCATGTCCAAGTTGTATTCCCAATCTTCGGAATTTATTCAACAATTCCTCTTCTGACACCAATTGTAACTAATTTACTTTAAATCCTCTTATTTGCAATCCTCTGCTAAGTTCGTATCACTAAACTGTTGAATAAATAACTCCAATATTGAATAATGGAAAAATGGCCTTTATTAAAGTACTTCACAATAACACTTATACTTTGCAATTAGTTGGCTTAATAACCAAACTGATAGCTTAAATGAAACTGACTTTCAAAATAATACTGCTATTGCTCGCTAGATATCGTCTTAATCGAAACTGTTTGACAAATCAAATCAAACTGAATTCCAGCGCCTCTACATCTGCGGCCTTTTATACTCTCTGGTTCCCTCGTTCGCATCTTCTAGAATCTACTAGCATTGTCCATGAGCTCTCAAACTTCTCAGCTATAACTAAAATTGCACGATTTTATAGCTTCTCTCATACCCCATGCTTGTATGTGTGAGCGACACTTCCACAATTATAATTGCCTACATTTAGGAGCATCTCACATAAGATGTCTGCATATGGTTGTGCCTTGCTTCTCAGCTGCGTGTACCTACATATGTGTAGACATAATGATTGATTCGTTTATGTAGATACAATGTCTGTCTGCTTTATTGTTGTTGTGACTTTATTTACTTAGCATCAGACTAGGGATGTGAGTATCACTTAGTGTCACTCATAGTAGTCACACACTGATACTTCACAACCAATAGCTTGCTTAAATGAAACTGATTGTAGCGCCTCTACTGTTGCTGCCTTTTATACTCTGTGATTTCCTTGCTGCATCTTCTAGGCGCTCTTCCAGAATTTACTTAGTTACTGCTATAAAATTATAACTACAGATGCACGTGTATAGCTTCTCATATATGCGTGTATTTGAGAGCGACACTTCCACAATTATAATTGCATACTTTTGGGATGGGCATCTCAGATAAGAAATCTGCATGTGTTTGTGCGTCTCTTCTCCGCTGCGTGTACGTACATATGTGTAGACATAATAGCTATCATCCGGTGGCAAAATCTTGAGCCAGATAAATAATTTTGCATGTAAATGCAACAACGATTTGAGCCAGATAAATCCAGATAGAAGTCTGGTTCAATTTGTGAGCCAGATTATTTCTTAATTACTGTTTTTAGGTTGGCAACGCGGCCTTTAATATACCTACTTTTTCAAAAATAGATGTCGCCGCTTAGCCTTTCCCCGTATGAATTAAATGAAAAACAGCGGCGACATCTGCCTATCACATTTAACGTGTGCGAAAATTTCACGACATCTGCTTCTCAAGTCCCTCAATGATCCAGAGCATTCCCGTGAGAATTGAGCGTGAGCCGGAGCTGTAAAACCCTCTGAAAGCGGGAAATGATTGATCTATTGACGTGCATACAAGTCACTGCTTAGCATCGCTTAGAGATGACAGTACCCCTTAGTGTTGCTAATATTCGTAACAATATAATTGAACTCAACTGTCAAAGTGAAACACTGGGCGGTCGAAAATCTCTATGTAAAACTAGCATGATAGTTATGTGTACTATTTCTGCTAAAGATGTAGTACACATCTCCATAAGCATTTTTTTTTTAATAAAATATCGATAGTGGTATCCTTAGTTTTTCAACTGTGTCTTTTTTATGTATCTAGGAAATATGTTTCATACAGCAATTTGTTTTATTCATTTCAGAATGGTGTTTGGATACCGTTATTACTGATACTGCTGTTATTTTTACCATTAAATCCTATCGCAATTTACCTGAGTAGGCTGTATCACTGTTTGGCGATACGACCGTTACAACAACCATGTTGTGTGGAAGAACGACTCTATAATGCTATAAAATATCGTCTACATAAGAGAGCCGATGGCTTTCAACGTCAAGCCAGTAAACACCACAAACCACCACGTTCATGTTCCTGTAACGAAGTAATAAAAACAAAAAAACAATATCGATGTAACGTTCCAGTTTTTGAAGCAAGGGACCTTGCGGAAGCACAATCAATCGACGAAGTAAAACCAAACATGGAAACATCACTGGCCGAAGTGAGCCCAGCAGCAATAGCTCATGCTGGCCCTTGTACTTCAACAATTGTTGACGAAGAATCAAGCTCACAGCCTTGCCGAGGAATTAAATTCAAAGTAAAACTAAGATTTATAACAAGCAAAAAGCATTAAAAAATATACTGTGTGTTTCTGTGTTCTTTTTTTTTTTTAATATTTTTGGGGCTATGTACTTAGGTCGCTATAGCTGCGTGACCGTTATTTTATTGTATGTGATATCACAAGTTGTTCAAGTGAGCTTCCTCTTTCAGGGCAGCTAAAATCTAACATAACCTAACATAACTTAGGTCCGGTTTTTCAGTGCGAGTTTGAACTCCAGTTAAAGGTATAATCTTCCCACTTCGTACCTAGCTACAAAGAGGTAGTTAAACGAGATTTCCCATATAAAATGTCAGCTTCGATAATTATTAAATATGAACGAATTGTAAAGACACCTCGTAACTTTTCCTCACGTCTTCGGGGGTTTGGTAATATTCTTGATAATCGAATCGGATTAACATAAATGCTTTGATCACTTCAAAGTTTTGGCAGTCCTCGGACGCTGAGATAGATGAATATCGTGAGGTATATAGCGGTATCGTGGGTACTAAGAGCAGGTATTCTGCCCTACTTGCCTGGGTAATAGCCCGTCAATAAAGACAGCTCCACAAAGCCAATCGGATCCGAACCAATCCTTGCAATAGGATCGCATACAATCAGTGATATACTACGTGCACAATTAATAGTGGCAGTGAAAAATTTCTCTATTGCCAAGAACATTTTTTCACTACCATAAAATATTTGAGTGATAATCGAATATGTCGCATGTGAACGCATTGATTAACTATTGCGGATTTATTGTAGATTAGTTCATTTGTAAACGTAGTCTTAAATGTTTTGGGTAAAACTCTGCCATTTCGTCGTTGTTGTTGTTGTAGCGATAAGGTTGTTCCCCGAAGGCTTTGGGGAGTGTTATCAATGTGAGGGTCCTTTGCCGGATACAGATCCGGTACGCTCCAGTAACACAGCACCATTAAGGTGCTAGCCCGACCATCTCGGGAAAGATTTATGTGGGCACATTAAACCTTCAGGCCATCCCTTCCTCCCCACGCCCAAGTTCCATGAGGAGCTTGTTGTCGCCAGAACCTCGTCGGTTAGTGAAACAAGATTCGCCGTGGATAGGTGAGGTTGGGTTGGAGAAGCTATATACTGCGCCGGCAACCTGAGGGGTTGCGCTACACAGTCCCTTGAATCTGGTATTTTAGTCGCCTCTTGCGACAGGCATACCTACCGCGCGTATATTCTTACCCCCTAACCCGCAGGGGGTCTGCATTTCGTCTAATAGCATTTCACCACTCATTAAAAAATCTATCAAAATGGAGAAAATTATTCGATCTGACATCATTGGTGTGGTAGCTGTCAATACACCTTTTCCAACACTCAAAACGATGAACTTTCAGTGTTACCAGATCAATGGCAGTAGCTCTATACAAATTTTTATACTTGTTTCTATAGATGTTTAAAATTAATAAAACCAAGAAATAAATTTATTGAAAATCATAAAACTGAGGTTTTGATTAATGTCAGTTTTGTGTTCTTCAAATATTTATGTTAATACAATACTTAAACGTATAAAATCGTATCTGGTAGCACTTGTCAAACAGAATGAATTTTGGAATGGAAAACGGTAATTTGTGTAAAATGAATTCATTCTTAATATAGTGGAAGTTCTTGCTTCGGTTGGTGAAGACGTCAAATTTTCGTCATCGTGTTGTGGGTGTATTTCGCGGCGTGGATGTGAAAGTTTTTGTGTGTAAACTGTTTATGTGAAGAATGAAAAAGAATGGTTTAAGACAAAAGGTGAATCACAAATAACCAGTTTATTGCAATTAAATAATTTTTATAAGTTATAGTTGATTATTCTGCAGTTGAAATGCATTTTCGAATGGGATAAATTGGTGATTTTTCGTTTTGCAAGTGATTGTGTGTCAGCAGAGTTTTACAATACATATGCAAATTGATTTTTCCACTGCAGTATACATATGTATGTATTTATGCATATATGTCGCTTTGGTAAACAACCAAGTGCTTGGCTGCACATAAACTATATATGTACATATGTTTGGGTTCGTTCGTTTAGCGTTAGTGCATCCTTTCTGATCTAATTTTATATATTTTACTTTAATATAAATATGTACATAGTCTGTTACATACGTACATACATATATGGATGCGTGTTAAATTGTAAATGAAAAATCTAATTTGTGTTCGTGTGTACTTGAGATTTTTTTTACCACAAGCTTTGCGAGAGCGCAGTAAAAAATAATCAAATTGGAGATGAACAAATAACATGGCTGAAATCGTATCAAAGGTTGGTTATATGTTGAACACCTCATAAATTTTCTTCCGCTTGATTTTATATACCTATTCGTTTTTCCTTTATCTAAAATGTGGATTCTAAATAATTGGTTTACTCGATTTTACTTTGTTACTTCCTTTCCATCTTTTTTCAGCTGTTAATTTGTTTGTGTGTTTGCAATTGTATCTACTTATATACAGCAGTGGTCTTATAGTTGGATTCGGCGCGCTAATGCCCTCTGTAGAGGCACTACGTCACTTACGTGCGGACAAGAAAAGAAGTAAGAGCGGAGTCCACTGAGTAACACGGGTCCAAAAATAGTTGGATAGGTATCGAACGAGGAGCTTTGACCTCGGCAACTAAAATCCCAGTCACACAAGCGTTTTTCATATAGATGCGTTTAACTCAATCTTATGCATTATCAGTAGACTGCACGTATTCTTACGGAAAACAGCATATTCAGGGACACTGGCGCCATCTGACATGAAAAAGTAGCCAAAACCCAAATTTTGTTGCAGGCAAAGCATAAGAAGAAGAATTTGACATTTGACTTGGGTAAGGGTGCCTTCACACTTTGCAAGTGAAATTATTATTCCCACTGGTTGGTACTTTGCTAAAATTTTTCACAGCTAAAAACTGCAATATAACAAATGAATACGACACAAAATATGTAAGGAAAGAGTTTTTCTTGTATAGGGAGAATGTTTATAACAGTGCATAGCGAAATTTTGTATGTGAATGCGAAAGGCGAAATAAACTTTAATTGCCAAGTCTGAAGTTCCTATATATTTACAAACGCAACATCTTATGTCATTGTGGCGATTCTAATGGCATGCATAAGATTGCGTTGAACGCATCTATGTATATAAAAAACTTCATTGTGTCTCGGCCATATTATCCGAAGGCGGAAAAGAGTACCCCAGCGGCCCTCAACGGGTTAGGGGGTCAGAATATACACGCGGTAGGTATGCCTGTCGTAAGAGGCGACTAAAATACCAGATTCAATGGGCTGTGTAGCGCAACCCTTCAGGTTGCCAGCGCAATATATAGCTTCTCCAAACCCAATTGTCAACCTCACCTATCCGTGGCGAATCCTGTTTCATTCACAGCCGAGGCTCTGGCGACCCCGAACTCTCTATGGACCTAGGGTGTGGGAGGGCGGGATGTCCTAGAATGTCGCATGTGGTCATAACAAATCGTTCCCGAGATGGTCGGGCTTGGTACCGGAACGTACCGGATCTGCATCCGGCAAAAGACCATCAACATCAATAACACTCCACAAGGCCTTCGGGGAGTGTTCTTATCGCTACAATAACAACAACAATCTTCACATTAGATGCTGTGTTTTCTGGTGATCAAATATTTTTAAAAGATCACAAAAAATGACCCAAAATAGCGATCAAATTAAAAAATGTTCAAAAATCGTAAAAAACTGACTGCACCCCCATATCCGCCAAAAAAAATTATATTTTTTAGAAGGTCGGAAGGATTGGAAGGTACTTACTGTATCTCGACCTACCGAGTTCTTCCAAATAAACAAGCAGGCGGAGGATATTTTATACACGCAGCTTGGAAAAATGTCATTTGGCACTGGCAAAATTTACATGCGACTCAGGAAAAGAAGGCCCAATGATAAAAATCCAAACAAGATAGAGGTGGGCGAAGTCGAAAAGGACATCAAAAGCCTAAGGGAACAAAGACAGGTGGAGGTCCCCGACGTCACCACCGGCCACAACAGTTACGAGAGGCTGAAGGGGGCCTCGAATACTCTAAACTAAGAGCAAGGGGAGGACGACGACGTCACGACGAAGGTGCTGGAGGGGGCCAAACAGCCCAATGGTGCTGCGAGTCCTACAGATAAACCTCCAACACAGTAAAGTTGCGTCGAACGAACTCCTCCTAACCTTGCAAGAGGGTTCGTTTGAAGTGGCGCTGATCCAGGAGCCGTTCCTCTCATCGGGTGGAAAGGTTTATGGACTTAGCGCGCGCGGGTTTGGCGTTTACTGCGCGCAAACGGAAGGACGGTTGCGAGCTGTAGTAATAGTAAGGAAACAGCTGCATTCATATATGCTGCCTAATTACACTACTGAGGACCTCTTAGTGGTGGGCGTAGAGCAGAAGAATAAGCAGGCATTTATCTTGGCGTCCTGCTACATGGTCCATGCTGCGGAGGTTCCACCGATGGAGTGCAAAAGGCTAGTACAGAAAGAAGGGCGCAAAGGGCGGTTGGTCATAGGCGCAGATGCAAATGCGCACCACAATGCGTGGGGTGGAGCAGATACGAACGAGAGAGGCGAATCTCTATTTTCTTACATCCTGCAAACCAATTTGCAGATAGCCAACAGGGGAAATGTCCCTACATACATTGTTCCAACATCCAGCAATGTTCTGGATATTACGTTGAGCTTCGAGCGTGATATATCAAGGTATGATTGGATGGTTCTTGATAGACCATCCTTCTCCAACCATGCGTATATCAGCTTCAGCATCCCCCTAAAGAGGGTAGAGAAGGGAGGAACCTTTAGAAACCCTAGGTCAACGAACTGGACTAAATTCCAGAAACAGGTAGAAACAAAACTGGGACAACCCAAAGACGTTGCCAATGTGGAGGAACTGGAGGAGTCGAATGAATTCCTAGCAAGGACGCTTATGACTGCGTATAACAAAGCTTGCCCTATAAGAAGATTCAGAGGAAAAGCAAAGCCGCCATGGTGGAGCAATGAGCTGAGTCTTCTAAGAAGACAGGTAAAATAAATGTTTAAGCTCGCAAAGACTGCGGAAAGCGAAGCGTGTCGCGACGAATACAGGGATCTACAAGCGTGAAAATTCCAGGGCGAAGAGAATCTCATGGAAAAGTTTCTGTACGGACATAGAGTGCTCCAGCGAAAAAGCACGGTTGAAAAAAGTTCTAGCAAGGGGAAACATAGTACAGGGGCTAATAACGAAAGAGAACGGGGAATGGTCATGTAATAGTGAGGAATCCCTTGGGGTGCTTCTCGAAACACATTCTCCATCGGGAGACGGTTTAGAAGAGCCAGCAGACATCACTCACACTTCGATCACGGAGCGGGTAGTACCGGGCTTGGTGACCGATACCAAGATCAAATGGGCAGTGAAAAAGTTTTCTAAGTTTAAATCGCCGGGCCCAGACGGTATATTCCCGGCCATGCTACAAGTTTCAAGTATGGCGGTCGTGGATTGGTTAAAATAATATTCGATGGGTGCATAAGGCTGAATCATGTACCGCACTCTTGGAGAACTGTTCGTTTAGCTTTCTTACCAAAGGCGGGGAAGGCGGTAACGTATAATCCCAAAGACTATAGACCCATAAGTTTAACATGATGTCTGCTCAAAACCTTTGAGAGGCTGATAGATGTGTACATAAAGTCCAACGTGGATGAAAAGCTGCTCTCTACAACACAGCATGCGTACACCAAAGGCAAGTCGGTAGGTAGCGCATTGCATAGGGTGGTAATTAGGATAGAGAAATCCCTGGAATATAAGGAGTATGCTCTAGGAGTCTTCTTCGACATTGCCGGGGCTTTCAATAATGTTTCTAAATGGGCGATTATGGTGGTCTTAATTACATTAAAGTACATCCCGCCTTAATCAGATGGATCGGCTGCATGTTAAATTGCAGGAAGATCACAATGGGGATTGTACAAGGCCACGAAATCAGTGGACAGGGGAACGCCGCAGGGAGGGGTGCTATCACATTTGCTGTGGACGCTGGTCATCAACCAACTGCTCAGGCGATTCGATGAGGGACCCGTAAAACTTACGGCTTACGCAGATGACGTTGCAATTGTCATAAGTGGAAAGTGCCTTCCAACGATTAGTTCTTTGATGGATCGGGCGCTTTCGGACATCTATACCTAAGCATCTAATGTCGGGTTGAAAGGCAACGCGGAGAAGACGGATATGGTTTTGTTTACAAAGAGGTACAAGGTCCGAAATTGGACCAGGCCTAAGTTAGGAGGGGTGACCTTACAGGAGAAACCTTGCACAAAATATCTAGGAATAATCCTAAACAGTAAGCTGTCATGGAAGCTCAACGTGGAGGAGAGGGTGAAGAAGGTCTCAACGGCACTCTATGCATGTAAAAGAATGCTGGGGTGTACGTGGGGCTTATCGCCCTCTCTTTCTCATTGGGTTTTTACAGCGAGTGTAAGCCCTATTCTATACTATGGAGTTCTTGTTTGGTGGAAAGCCACACAAAAAACAACATACCTCAAAAAATGAGAGGGGTATGCAGACTATCGATGCTTAGCATTACGGGAGCCCTGAAAACAACCCCGACTGCTGCACTGTATGCCATTCTACACATTCCACCTCTAGACCTGGTAGCAAAGAACATAGCATTAACAACTGCAACCATCCTCGGTGCCTCGGGGCAGCTTGAGCGCCGACCATATGGCAATAGTAGTATAGCGTCATCAATCACAAGACGAACAGACTACCTGATTCCCTATCTGCGCTTCGAGGGAGATCTTAACGCCACAATAGAGGTGGACGGTTGGCGCAAGGGTGCGCAAATGGCGGACGAGGCGATACATGTGTACACAGATGGTTCCAAAGTAGTGAAAGGAGTAGGGTCTGCGGACTGTGCTGATCCGGAAATAAGCAGATCCTACAGGCTGCCGGATTACTGTAGCGTTTTCCAAGCGGAAATATTAGCAGTAACCAAACAGTCGAGTGGAAAAGAGTAGCTTAAGCTGCAACCGTGTTAACTTTTATTTTGACAGACAAGCAGCAATTAAGGCAATAATCTCGCATAGAACGGCATCTAAATACGTGTTAGAGTGTATGCAGTCTCTGGAGTGAATCGGTACAGGGAGAAGCATACATCTATATTGGGTCCCAGGGCATATGGGAATATATGGGAATGAAAAAGCGGACGAACTAGTTAAAAAGGACGCATCCCTTGAAGCTTGCACCGTAGGTATCCCAATTAGATTGGGCGCGATTAAGCGAAAACGAGAGGTGCACATGATCGACCAAGCGGGAAAGGCGTGGGTTCAAGCGCGGGGCTGTAAAGTGTTGAAGATTATATGTAGGTCTTACAACCTTAGACTAACAAAGTTGCTTCTATCATTAAACAGAGAGGACTGTAGACTCATGACGGGTATTCTGACTGTACACTGCCTTCTGGCCTCACATGCCTTTAGGTTGGGCTTGGTCAGTGATAGCAGATGTAGGAAGTGCGGGTTGGAGGAGGAAACGATCGAGCACGTTTTGTGCTCGTGCCCTGCACATGCCAGGCTGAGACTCCAGCTATTAGGAGCGATACAGCTGTCAGATCTAGAAGCAGCAAGTGGTTTAAATCCTAGGAAGCTTCTAGTATTTGCCAAGAGGACGAAGTTATTTTATAACATAGGTCCTGGTTTTTGATACGGTTTTTCAGTTTGGTCGTTAAAACAAACTTCTGGTAACAGGACTCAATCAGTCTATGTGAGGTCCTCATGGACTGGCCAGTTCAACCTAACCTAACCTAAGGTCGTTTCTCGCTGATTAGTGGAGGTATTAGTAAATGGAGTATACAGTTCGGTATGTATTGAATTCGGAAGCCCGGGGGTACACATAACTTGGAAATTTAAGTTTTTTGTGTTAGCTCTCTATTGCGATTTGTAAGTATGCATTTACTTACATACATATGTTGCATATATTTTGATATTTAAATTAATATCATTCCAGCGCAACATTGACACAGGGCTCCCTCGATCTCTGCCACTTTTTATTCTCGGTGATATTCGCAACGTTTGCGAAATTAAAGCTGTCGAATGTTTCCATATCAAGTGTCTCGAAATGTTAATCAGACAGATTTAAGTTAATAACAAAAAATGATTATTACGATTTTGTTTTGTGATGAATTTATTTATATTCTATTTCGACTTTTTTTTATGCTTTGGTTCAGAGACAAAACCCGTATAATGAATTGCCCGCTTGAGAAAAATTCTGCTTTGCCAATCGGCGGTGAGAGTGCTATCGAATGTTACCCCTAAGATCTTTGTGTGACTGACAGTCGGTAGCGAAACACCATTGGCGTGAATGTCCAATAATTGCGTCATCTGTTCCTTCCACGTCGTAAACAGAGTGCCCGTGGATTTGGACGGTGATAGGTGAAGAAACTAGAAAGACTGGGGAGATAGAAACTAATTCGTCTATTGGAGTGCCAGGTACCGTTGTTATTATTGTGCAGTCGTTGGCATAAGAAACTATCATAGGACCGTGGTCATGGTATTTGACCTGTCAAAAGCTTTTGAAACAGTCAACCACGGCACGTTACTCCAAGACATAGGTTAAGCCTCTCTCTACCCTTTACCTTTACCTTTACCTTTACCTTTACCTTTACATTTACCTTTACCTTTACCTTTACCTTTACCTTTACCTTTACCTTTACCTTTACCTTTACCTTTACCTTTACCTTTACCTTTACCTTTACCTTCACCTTTACCTTTACATTTACCTTTACCTTTACATTAACCTTTACCTTTAACTTTACCTTTACCTATACCTTAACCTTTACCTTAAACTTTACGTTTACATTAACCTTTACCTTTACATTTACCTTTACCTTTACCTTTACATTAACCTTTACCTTTAACTTTACCTTTACCTTAACCTTTACCTTAAACTTTACCTTTACATTAACCTTTATATTTACCTTTACCTTTACATTAACCTTTACCTTTACCTTTACATTAACCTTTACCTTTACCTTCACCTTTACCTTTATCTTTACTTTTACGTTTACCTTTACCTTTACCTTTACCTTTACGTTTACTTTCACCTTTACATTTACCTTTATCTTTACATTTACCTTTTCCTTTACCTTTACATTAACCTTTACCTTTAACTTTACCTTTACCTTAACCTTTAACTTTACATTTACCTTTACCTTTACCTTTACCTTTACCTTTACATTTACCTTTACCTTTACCTTTTCATTTACCTTTACCTTTACCTTTACCTTTACATTTACCTTTACCTTTACCATTTCCTTTACCTTTACCTTTACCTTTACATTTACCTTTACCTTTACCTTTGCCTTTACCTTTACCTTTACATTTACCTTTACCTTTACCTTTACATTTACCTTTACCTTTACATTAACCTTTACCTTTAACTTTACCTTTACCTTAACCTTTACCTTTAACTTTACCTTTACATTTACCTTTACCTTTACATTAACCTTTAACTTTACCTTTACCTTTACATTTACCTTTACCTTTACATTAACCTTTACCTTTACCTTTGCCTTTATCTTAACCTTTACCTTTACCTTTACATTTACCTTTACCTTTACCTTTACCTTTACCTTTACCTTTACCTTCACCTTTACCTTTACCTTTACCTCTACCTTTACCTTTACCTTTACCTTTACCAACAAACAATTATTTATGATATGGTAATGCAACAAACACAAATCGATATAATATCAACAATCGATACAACTTTAATTTTTACTGATGGAAGCAAGCTGGAAACCGAAGAATGTGGCTGCGCTTTTGTTGTCTTTCAACCAAACGGCACCCACTATAAGGAGGCATTTAAATTAGATAACGTTTGTACTGTCTTTCAAGCCGAGGCCTTAGCTATAGATTCAGCTCTAGCATGGTCCCAAACCTATCTTGGGTCTACCAGGCTACACATCTTAAGTGATAGCCAGTCATGCCTTGAAGCTATTAAAGATCGGAGCAACACGAATTCATTGATTGCATCCATACACGAAAGATTATACCAATTACGTCAAAACTATTCGGTTGAGTTCTCATGGGTGAAAGCTCATATCGGTATCATGGGCAATGAGCTTGCAGATGAAGCGGCTAAAGAAGCAGCGGCGCTAACAACAACTCCCTCGTATTACGCATGTCCACTTAGCTACGCTAAGCGCCAAGAACATCAAAAGATTTCTGAAACGTGGCATAGTGAGTTTATAAACGAACCAACTGGAAGCGGCACTAAACTATTTTTTCAATCTCCTGCGGAAGCGGAAAGTTATAGTCAAATACTGGGTATATCTTTCGAAATGACTCAAATCCTAACAGGTCACAGCTATTGCAAGGCGTATTTAAAACGTTTTAAAATCATCGAAGAAGATACATGTCCATGTGACTCGACAACATCACAAACAATCAACCATCTTTTGATTGACTGTCCAGCCTATGAAAGAGCCCGAAGACCTCATACAATACTATGTGAAGATCTCGGCGTACGACCATTCAACATTATGGAAGTCGTTAGACACAAGCAACTAATAAAATCACTTAATAAATTCGTTTATACTATTATTAGTACTCTAAAAACTTTTAACGCATAGATTGTTATTTGATAAATTTTCAATGCTTGCTATTAAATTTTAAATTGTAATATATTTTTGCTTGTATCCATTTGCAAGCGGTATTATTTTAATATTATTTACAACTAATCTGGATACATACATACCAATATTATAAAGAGTTATCATACAGTAACATAAGATTGTAATCACAAAGTTAAAATAATACATTCCTCGAAGCGCGGTTAGCGTGTAGAGACAAAGAAAAAAAAAAAAAAAAACCTTTACCTTTACCTTTACTTTTACCTTTACCTTTACATTTACCTTTACCTTTACCTTTACATTTACCTTTACCTTTACCTTTACATTTACCTTACCTTTACCTTTACATTAACCTTTACCTTTAACTTTACCTTTACCTTAACCTTTACCTTTACATTAACCTTTACCTTTACCTTTACAATAACCTTTACCTTTACCTTTACCTTTACATTTACCTTTACTTTTACTTTTACCTTTACCTTTACCTTTACCTTTACCTTTACCTTTACCTTTACCTTTACCTTTACCTTTACCTTTACCTTTACCTTTACCTTTACCTTTACCTTTACCTTTACCTTTACCTTTACCATTACCTTTACCTTTACCTTTGCCTTTGCCTTTGCCTTTACCTTTACTTTTATCTTGCCCTGTCCCTTTCCTCATTCCTATCCCTACGGTTCTGTGTATATCGACCCAATTTAATCAGTCGTATTTTTATACCTTTCATGAACATGAAATGGTATATTAACTTTGGTCCGATGTTTGCAACGTTGAGAAATATAGAAGGTAGACTCACCATTAAGTATACCGAATTGATCAGGGCGACGAACTGAGTTGATATAGCCATGTCCGTCTGTCCGCCCGTCCGTCTGTCTGTCTGTTTGAACGCAAAACTAGTCCTTCAAATTTTGATATATCAATGAAATTTGGGACAAGGCTGTATTTTTGTATTATATTAGACATTTGTCGGATCCGGTAAGATCGGACCACTATAACATATATGTATCTCCCATACAACCGATCGTTCAGATAAGACGATTCGGCATTCCTGCTGCAATTTACAAAGTATAAACGTGAAGCGCGGTGATATATATTCTAATATATCATAGAAGATTTCCTGTAAAAATCATTTCGATCGGAGTTATATATAAAATACTAGAAGACCCGCAGACGTTGTCCTGCCCTAAATTTGGCCTATCTGCATACAATTTAATAAGCTTTTTCCGTCTGACTCTGCCCTCCCCCCTTTTAACTTTTTCCTAATCTTTTTATTCACTCCTCCCTCCGTCTTTTTCGCTTCATCTATCTCCATCTTTGTCTCATTCCATCTCTTTCTCAATCTCCTTCTCTCTTTTCTCTTCTCAATTTCTTCTCATTCTTCTTCATCCCTTATTGCCTGTCCCAGAGGGTTTCATGTATTTTATTCCAGTCCCAGTCTCACTCCGAGTCTCAGTCCCAGTCTCACTCCGAGTCTCAGTCCCAGTTCTAGTCCTAATCCCAGTCCCAGTCCGCCTCTGGATAATATATTACTCTGTACTAAAGCACTCATCAACAGCTTTCATTTGATATCCATATTGTATAAACACTGTCTAGGCATTCATCGGCCCACGTTTTTGCCTATAACTCGAGACCTTAGTCACCTAGGGGTATGAAAATTACCCTCTACTACAGCACTCACCAACAGCTTTCATTTGTTATCCATATTCTATAAACACACTCTAGGGGTACTTGGGTCCACGTTTCGGCCTATATCTCGAGACCGTGTACGTCGATCGCAACCAACCCTATGCAGTAACCCCCGCGTGAGGTTTACGCAACTTGTGTGAAAGTTTGAACAAAATCGACCCACGCATCTCTTCAAACACCGGAGACCAACTAACACACATTTTAGCCTTACCTTTTATATATATAGATTTTTATTTTTCACACTTCACTATAATATTAAAACGAAATGCAGATTTTCGTTGCTTTTGAAATTCGGATTAAAAATTGCACATGGAACAATTGGACTCCTGAACTAAAAAAAAAATTCATAGTACCTCTAAATCTCGGGCCCCCTCAGAAACCCCCCACCCTCTCGGCGGGCCTGGTGATGTGCTATACTTGATATGATTCGCTATAATATTTTTTATTGATAAGCACGTTGTTTAATTAAACACCAACCAATTACCAATTGGTGATATTTATTCTAATATATCATAGAAGATTTCATGAAAAAATCACTTTGAGCGGAGCTATATGTATATAGTATATACATATTCCATACAACCGATCGTTCAGATAGAAAGATTTTTGGCCATTTCTCCCTTAGTTTCCAATATAAAAACGTGAAACTCGGTGATATATATTGTAATATATCATAGAAGATTTCCTGTCAAAATCATTTCGATCGGAGCTATATATAATATATATCCCATACAACCGATCGTTCAGATAAGGGTGTTTTTTGCCATTTTTATTTTATATTTATCTTAAAAATCGTTTAGGTATGTACATCTGTTCACTATATATTTCTTATCTTATACATCCGATTATTTGGGGATTACGAACGGGATAAGATTATTGTTCAGCCCCATTCATGAAAGGTATGAAGTCTTCGGCAAAGCCGAAGACAGTCCCGTACTTACTTGTTTTGTTTTAGAAATAAATTGCCAAAAATATCTTTTTTAAAGACATTTTTTGAATTTTATCAGCCAATATCTGTTTTCTAATTTGGTATTTGGGGCATGTTTATTTAAGATTGCTACACTCAAGGTGTTAATTGCTACGAAAATTTTCAAGAAAATTTGCGTAATGCATAGTGGCTGAATGTTTTGTTTAAGTTACAATAGGTCTTCAGGTTATTTTAGAGACTAAATTAGTCCTCTCAACTAAACTCAATTCTAATTCTTAAAGCTTCATTTTCAAGTAAGTACATTAACTATTTAATTATTTATAGAATACTTTAAAAATATATTTATTATAAAATTCTATTAAAACAAGTAAAGGTGTCTAAGTTCGGGTGTAACCGAGCATTATATACTCAGCGTGAGCTTCACTTGTACATTTCATTTCAGATAAATTACTTTTCTACATAGCACGTGGCACCGCCCGTTTAAAAAAAAATGTCTCCCCATTTCCTCTTGCAATAAAACTTGATAAGTGAAATATCATTGATTCAAAACTATTTTTTGCTAAGTTATAGCTTATTATTCTAGTCTACGACCCTTTTAAACTTGTTTTATAGCTAAGTTGCCGTGGTCTTTAACCGATCCCGTCCATTTTTACTAGAAATATTTTCTGCTATAAGGAAAATATGTGCACACAATTTCATTGCGATCCGTTAATTTTTCTTCGAGTTATGGCTCCCGGAACAGAAAATTGCTTAGTCATAAAAGGGGCGGTGCCGGACCCATTTTCAGACATTTTAATTTTTCCAATTTAATGTTATAATTCAATTTAGAAAGTAAAATTCTATTGATACAAAGCTCTTTTTCGCTAAGATATTTATTTTATTCGCCCACGACCTTTTTAAAAATCTTTTATATAAAAGTGGGCGTGGTCTTTAACCGACCTCGTCCATTTTTCTAGAAATATTTGCTGCTATAGGGAAAATTTGTGTACCCAATTTTATTACGATCCGTTAATTTTTCTTCCAGTTATGACTCCCGAAACATAGAAAATTGCTTAGTCATAAAAGAGCGGTGCCACTCCCATTTTTTAAAAGTTGAAGTTTTTCCTATTTGTTGTTATAAATGCACTTGCGAAATGAAACACCATTGATATAAAGCTCTTTTTTGCAAAGATATAGCTTATTTTATTCGTCCACGACCCTTTTAAAAATCTTTTATATAAAATTGGGGTTGGTCCTTAACCGATTTCGTAAATTTTTCTTCAAGGCATTCCTTATAGTACAGGCAACCTCTGTCGAATTTCGTTACGATAGGTTTAACGATTTTTGATTTATAATTAATAATATTTGTAAAATTGATTTTATCACAAGTGGGCGGTGCCACGCGCATTTAAAATTTTTTTTTTCAAATTTTTATCAAGAGTCTCAATATCAGTCCACATATCAAATTTCAGCATTCTAGGTGTATTATTTACTAGATAATCAGGTTTTTTGTGTTTTCCAAAATGTTATATATATTAAAAGTGGGCGTGGTTATCATCCGATTTCGCTTACCAATCTATTGTGGGTCCAGATAAGCTCGTCTACGAAATTGGTGAAGATATCTCAATATTTACTCAAGTTATCGTGTTAACGGACAGACGGACGGACGGACGAACGGACATGGCTCAATCAAATTTTTTTCCAATACTGATGATTTTGATATACGGAAGTCTATATCTATCTCGATTCCTTTATACCTGTACAACCAACCGTTATTCAATCAAAGTTAATATACTCTGTGTTCAAAGCACGCTGAGTATAAAAAGTTCAATGAATAGACTGAAAATTTTCAAGATTACAGTCCATTGTTTTTTTGTTGCTTTAAATACTCTCTCACAGTAGAGTTTTTGCTGTGAACGCGTGTAAAAAAACACGGCTAATATGTTTACTGGCTGGTGTACGCTTTCTTTGTAGTTATGTCCCTGCAAAAATCGTTGGATCATGTGGTCCACTGGAGTACTTACCATTATACTCCACTGTAATGCAGCAATGGACCAATTCATGTTTCTACACGGACATATTGTAAACCGATCATTCCCCGTTTTTAACTAAATTTTCATGGATAATTTATTATGACTCCCATATAACCGACTGATATAAAAATTGCCTCCTCAGCCTTATCAGAAGTTTTGCTCCAACAATTTATTTAGCCCTAATATTTCGTAAATCAGTTTTCTTGTTGACATTGTGTGTATCAAATCTAAAAAGAAAGTGACGCTTATTTTGATGTTATTGTGATTCAGCCATATATGTAATACTCCTATATTGCTACAAAAGGCTAGGTACATTCCCAAACATCAGAGTGCCGATATATTGCTGTTTAAACGTTTTTATACTCAGTTGAGCAGAACTCACAGAGTATATTAACTTTGATTGGATAACGGTTGGTTGTACATGTATAAAGGAATCGAGATAGATATAGACTTCCATATATCAAAATCATCAGTATCGAAAAAAAATTCGATTGAGCCATGTCCGTCCGTCCGTCCGTCTGTCCGTTAACACGATAACTTGAGTAAATTTTGAGGTATCTTGATGAAATTTGGTATGTAGGGTCCTGGGCACTCATCTCAGATCGCTATTTAAAATGAACGATATCGGACAATAACCACGCCCACTTTTTCGATATCGAAAATTTCGAAAAATCGAAAAAGTGCGATAATTCATTAGCAAATACGGATTAAGCGATGAAACTTGGTAGGTGAGTTGAGCTTATGACGCAGAATAGAAAACTAGTAAAATTTTGGACAATGGGCGTGGCACCGCCCACTTTTAAAAGAAGGTAATTTAGAAGTTTTGCAAGCTTTAATTTGGCAGTCGTTGAAGATATCATGATGAAATTTGGCAGGAACGTTACTTTTATTACTATATGTCTGCTAAATAAAAATTAGCAAAATCGGAGAACGACCACGCCACTTTTAAAAAAAAAATTTTTTTAAATTCAAATTTTAAAAGAAAAGTTAATATCTTTACAGTATATAAGTAAATTATGTCAACATTCAACTCCAGTAATGATATGTTGCAACAAAATACAAAAATAAAAGAAAATTTCAAAATGGGCGTGGTTCCGCCCTTTTTCATTTAATTTGTCTAGGATACTTTTAATGCCATAATTCGAACAAAACATTACCAATGCTTGTGAAATTTGGTAGAGGCTTAGATTCTAGGACGATAACTGTTTCTGTGAAAAAGGGCGAAATCGGTTGAAGCCACGCCCAGTTTTTATACACAGTCGACCGTCTGTCCTTCCGCTCGGCCGTTAACACGATAACTTGAGCAAAAATCGATATATCTTTACTAAACTCAGTTCACGTACTTATCTGAACTCACTTTGTATTGGTGTAAAAAATGGCCGAAATCCGACTATGACCACGCCCACTTTTTCGATATCGAAAATTACGAAAAATGAAAGAAATGCCATAATTATATACCAAATACGAAAAAAGGGATGAAACATGGTAATTGTATTGGTCTATTGACGCAAAATATAACTTTGAAAAAAAAACTTGGTAAAATGGGTGTGACACCTACCATATTAAGTAGAAGAGAATGAAAAAGTTTTGCAGGGCGAAATCAAAAGCCCTTGGAATCTTGGAAGGAATACTGTTCGTGGTATTACATATATAAATAAATTAGCGGTACCCGACAGATGATGTTCTGGATCACCCTGGTCCACATTTTGGTCGATATCTCGAAAACGCCTTCACATATACAACTAAGGGCCACTCCCTTTTAAACCCCTCATTAATACCTTTAATTTGATACCCATATCGTACAATCAAATTCTAGAGTCACCCCTGGCCCACCTTTATGGCGATATCTCGAAAAGGCATCCACCTATAGAACTAAGGCCCACTCCCTTTCGAAATACTCATTAACACCTTTCATTTGATACCCATATCGTACAAACAAATTCTAGAGTCACCCCTGGTCCACCTTTATGGCGATATCTTGAAAAGGCGTCCACCTATAGAACTAAGGCCCACGCCCTTTTAAAATACTCACTAACACCTTTCATTTGATACCCATATCGTACAAACAAATTCTAGAGTCACCCTTGTCCACCTTTATGGCGATATCTCGAAAAGGCGTCCACCTATAGAACTAAGACCCACGCCCTCTTAAAATACTCACTAACACCTTTCATTTGATACCCATATAGTACAAACAAATTCTAGAGTCACCCCTGGTCCACCTTTATGGCGATATCTCGAAAAGGCGTCCACATATAGAACTAAGGCCCACGCCCTTTTAAAATACTCACTAACACCTTTCATTTGATACCCATATCGTACAAACAAATTCTAAAGTAACCCCTGGTCCATCTTTATGGCGATATCTCGAAAAGGCGTCCATCTATAGAACTTCGGCCCACGCCCTTTTAAAATACTCATTAATACCTTTCATTTGATACCCACATCGTACAAAATAAATTCTAGAGTCACCCCTGGTCCACCTTTATGGCGATATCTCGAAAAGGCGTCCACCTATAGAACTTAGGCCCACTCCATTTTAAAATTATCATTAACACCTTTCATTTGATACTCATATCGTACAAACAAATTCTAGAGTCAGGCCTGGTCCACCTTTATGGCGATATCCCTAAATGGCGTCCATCTATAGAACTATGGCCCACTTCCTCTTAAAATACTCTTTTATACCTTCCATTTGATACACATGTCATACAAAACACATTCCAGGGTTACCCTAGGTTCTTTTTACAACATGGTGATTTTCCCTTACTTTGTCTCCACAGCTCTCAACTGAGTATGTAATGTTCGGTTACACCCGAACTTAGCCTTCCTTACTTGTTTTTTTGTACTCAATCATCGAATGTACTTAAATTTAAATTTGTTTCTTGTCACACTTATGCTGCTACAATCACAAAAATTTTATAGGCTGTCTCGTTTTGATTTCGAGTTCGAAACACATTGCAATATAGAAGTATTACATATATGGATTCAGCTACATTTTCGACAATAATAGGTAAAGCAAAAGTGTGCACTATTATTCCATTAACAGATGTTTGGTAAACTAAAAAAAAAAAAAAACCAGGACAACATTTTCTAAACAAAATTTTCATTAAATTGTATTTTTCTCCCTATCCCGGTACATTCCAGAGTTTCGAACACACTTTTAGATGTTGTGCTATGCGAGATTATTGCCTTAAATGTTGTCAATGTTTTGGCTGTCAATGTAAAAATTGATGCAGCTGCAGTTTAAGTGATTTTTCTTCAGGGTTTCTACTGCTTTAGTCACGGCTACTACTTCCGCCTGAAAAACACCGCAGTGATCTGGCAGCTGGTAGGATTTGTTTATTTCCCGATCTGCGCAGAATACCAAAGACTTTACTCCTTCAATTACCTTGGAACCATCGGTACAAAAGTGTATCGCCTCGTCTGCCATTTGAACGCCCTTGGGAAAACCTTCCAACTCTATCGTGGCTCTATCGAGACCCATCTATTCGCAGGTAGGTAACTAGGAAGTTTGCCCGTCCAATATTTGATGACGCTATACTACTATGGCCGTATAGTCTGCGCTCAAGTTGCTAATCACCACCAATCAATGACCCAATTGCATAGGACGGGCTTTACAATTGCTGTATACATATATCCAATGAGAGAGAGGGGCGACATACCCCGCGTATACCACAGCATTCTTTTACATTAGTGGTCCTCGACGTTAAGCTTCTACGACATCTTACTCTTTAGAATGAGTCCTAGATATTTGGTAAAAGCCTCCTTCTGCAGGGTTGCATCTCCTAGCATAGGCTTAGACCAATTCGGAACCTTTTACCTCGTAGTAAACAAGATTATATTCGCATTCTCCACCATGGCGCTCAGTCCGACATTAGATGCGCAGGTATGTATGTATATCCCGAAGCGCCCCACCATCATATCAAAGACAACTGCAACGTGATTTGCGTACGCCGCACGATCGACGTGGGACCCGAATCGCCTGAGCAGTGGGTTGATGACCAGCGTCCACAGCAGAGGTGAAAAGGCGTGCTCTGATTTTGTGGCCTCATACAGTCCCCACTGCAAAGTAATCTTCCTGCAATTTAACATGCAGCCGATCCATCTGGTACGGCTGGACGTAATTCAGTGTACTTAAGACCATCCTTGATCGCCTGGGGCAGTGTTGAAAGCCCCGACAGTGTCTAAGTAGACTCTTGAGGAGTACTTCTTGTATTCCAAGAGATTATCTATGTTTACAACCACCCTGTGCAGTGCCGTGCCTACCGACTTGCCCCTGGTGTACGTATGTTGTGTTTTACATCGGTTTTGGACTTTATATATACATACATCTATCAGCCTGCAATAGGGTTTTGAGCAGAAATGATGTAAAATGGGTCTGTAGCCTTTGTGATACATATGGCTGATCTTTCCCACCTTTGGTAGGATAACGACATGAGCAGTTCTCCAAGAGTTGGGCCTTAAGCACCCGTCGAATATTGTTTTAAGCCTACCCAACTCGAGAATTATAGCATGGCAGGGAATATAGCATCTGGACCCGGTGATTAAAGTCTTCACCGCCCATTCGATATTGGTATCGGTCACTTTATTGAAGATATGCGTCGAAAAGCGCTTCAAGGGACTCTTCACTATTACGTGACCATACCCCGTTATCTTTCTTTATTAGTTTCTAGACTATATTTCTCAAGTTACGACTTTTCACTTACTATAAAATAGCGTTTAAAATTAAAACCACTCACCAAAATGTGTCGAAATCAAGTGTCAGCATCAAATAAGGAAGTTATTAAAACCTGTTTTTTATTCTATGGCTGACAAATAAAGTCGCGTTTAATTGTGGGCTAGAAATATATTTGTGTATATTCAAGAAACAAACTTAGTTATGTTTGCCATTCACCAACAATTTTGTGTCTAATTCTTTTTTTATTTTCGCAAAAAAAAAAAAAACTGTTAAATAATAATAACAAACAAATAATCGCAAGCATGACTCATCTGTGGGACATGTGTCGGGCTTAATCAATTGCAATTGGCAAGTCAACTTTTTCTCATGATTCGCTTAAGCGTAGAGAATTTGCTTCAAGACTGGATTTAATAGACAGTTGCTTACATATACATATGTAGCTATGTACTTCTGTTGTTATGTATGTGTATTTGGCGGCCACCGTGGTTTGGTGGTAGCGTGCTCCTCTTACCACACCGACGATCCTGTGTTCAAGCCCTGGACAAAGAAACATCGAAAATTTAGAAAAAATTTTCAAAAGTGTTCCTAGGCGGATTTGCCCCCCGGCACTGATTTCAGGCATAAAACATGCAAGTCCCGTCCCGCCAATTTCTAGGAAATTTTGAAAGGAGCACGACGCAAATTAGAAGAGAAGTTCGGCCTAAAATCTCTTCGGAGGTTACCGCGCCTTTCATTTATTTTTATACCCAGCTGTACTTGTACACAGGGTAATATAACTTTGATTGGATAATGGTTGTAAAGGTATAAAGGAATCGAGATAGATATAGACACCCATATATCAAAATCATCAGTATCGAAAAAAATGATTGAGCCAGATCCGTCCGTCCGTGGGTCTGTCCGTCCGTGGGTCTGTCCGCTAGCACGATAACTTGAGTAAATATTCAGATATCTTCACCAAATTTGGTACACGAGCTTATCTGGACCCAGAATAGATTGGTATTGAAAATGAGCGAAATCGGACGATAACCACGTCCCCTTTTTATATATATAACATTTTGGAAAACACAAACAACCAGATTATTTAGTAAATAATACACCTAGAATGTTGAAATTTGACGTGGCACTGTCCACTTGCGATAAAATCAATATATTATCATATATATTATTTATTATTATAATTTTTAGTTGTAAAGATGGAGATTCGGGCTATTACCGAGCTTTGGGCAATTTTGGTCTTAGTGCTTTTGTTTAGCTATATTTTCTTAAAATAATTTGTTAAAAATAAACGATTGTGAGCAAACAAAGAAATCTATTTGTACTATGGCACCAATGTGAATATTTGGAATGCATTACCGGTTGTTGCTACTACGCTAGATGGCAGTGCAAGCTGTAAGTTTTAATTGATTGATAAAACAGCTGATTTCTGTTGATATTTGATAAGAGACTTTTATATTGGTTGCGCAAGATGCGGCTCGTTAAAAAAATCGTTAATCGGAGGTTGCCTTTACTATAAGGAATGATTTGAAGAAAAATTAACGAAATCGGCTAAGGACCACGCCCACTTTTATATAAAAGATTTTTAAAAGGGTCGTAGACGAATAAAACAAGCTATATCTTTGCAAAAAAGAGCTTTATATCATTGGTATTTCATTTCCCAAGTGGATTTATAACAATAAATAGGAAAAATTTCAAATTTTAAAAAATGGGCGTGCCACTGCCCCTTTTATGACTAAGCAATTTTCTATGTTTCGGGAGCCATAACTCGAAGAAAACAAGTAAGAATGGGACTGTCTTCGGCTGTGCCGAAGACTTCATACCTTTCATGAATGGGGCCGAACAATAATCTTATCCCGTTCGTAATCTCTGAATAATCGGATGTATAAGATAAGAAATATATAGTGAACAGATCTACATACCTAAACGATTTTTAAGATAAATAAAAAATAAAAAAACAGGTAGGTACTTTGTGTGAGGATGCAAAGTTTCAGGTTTTTTGTGGTCTGCGTGTAAAACGTATGACTACGAATCAGGTATTTCAAAAATATATGACGTAAACGTAACTATTTGATGAAATTTGATGAATTTTGAAGCTTCTAGCCGTAAAAAAGGGGCAAAAATTACAGTTTAGATGGGGTATATAATATATATACCAGCGATCTCTATGGTTTTTTCAGACAACAATATATGCTATATACGTAAGCATTCGGTGAAATTTGAAGCCTCTAGCTCTTAAAATAGGGCAGTAATTACGAAAAGTTTCTTATCTGAACAATCGGTTGTGGGGGATATATACTATATATACCACCGATCTCATCAATTTTTTCAGGCAACAATATGTGCAATATACGAAATTATATGGCGAAGTTTGAAGCTTCAATCTGTTAAAATGAGTAAGATATGACAAAAATCCTCTTTTTCTGAAAAATCGGTTGTATGGAGGATATATGCTATAGTGGTCAGATCCGGCCGGTTCCGACAAATGTCTAATCGGACACCCAAATACACCCGCTCACCAAATTTTATCAAGATATCTCAAAAATTGAGGGACTAGTTTGCATACAAACTAGACAGACGGACATGGCTAAATCAACTCAGCTCTTCATCCTGATTATTTCGGTATACTTAATGGTGGGTCTATCTATTTTCCTTTAAGGACTTACAATTTTGGGTTTCGTGACGAAATTAATATACCATTTCATTTTCATGAAAGGTATAATTAGTTCAGAATAGAACCATATGTATATGTTTATTGCGCAGCCTTGTAACACTCTTAAGCACACAAAACAAATAACAACAGCATTGCAAGTGTACAGCTGGGTATGTAATGTTCTGTTTCACCCGAACGTAGACTTCCTTACTTGTTTTTATGAATTTTTGTATGCCTTGCAATTTGTTGTTGACGTTGTGGTTTGATCTTTTGTTGTATTTACAAACATTTTCACAACTACTATTTTTGTATGAATGTATGTACATATGTATGCATATTCATGCTGCTTTGTATGTTTATTTTAACATATTGCATTAATTTGGTCTCGTATCTTTTAAAACTTGTCGGTCTGCCATTAATTCAATGTAATCGTGTATGCATCTGTTCATTATGGTGATCCAAAAGTGTATGTATGGTGGGAAAAGTAAAAAAAGTTAAGTAATTATGACAAAATTCAATTGAAGAAAGACCTGAGGATAATCCAGTATTTATTTAATATTGCAAATATCTCTTTGTGGTTCATTTTTATATTCAGGGCCAAATTATGATTAACGTAATGCCACAGGGACATGCAGGTAATTAACAGGCAGACTACCTAGCCAAGCAGATGTTTTAGCAGTATTCTATAGTCCAGAGGCCTTCTGTGGACTCACAAAGGCTCCCAAAACAAAAACCATAAGTAACTGAGAAACAAAGCAGTTCAGACAATTCAGGATTAAGGTCTAGTAATAATAATAATAGTTTTGAATGGCATGGCATCATAAACTAAAAGTTTTCGCATACTTCGGCCTCTTGCCTTCTGTGCGGAGCTATTACATTAATAGCGTTTTCTTTTCTTAGGTCGCTTTGATGGTCCCTCCCAGGTCTCCTGTGAGGTTGTTTATTCACTTCGCTACATCACTCCACTGAACCAGAAAATGAAACCCTCATTACCCAAAAATAGAGCCCTCTCACATAGCACCCGGTGACCAGGCACAAAAGTTAGAATTTAAGAGAGCAACATAAGGCTAATATTTTTTCTAGAAAAGAAAGATAAGTCTATATTTATCGATTTTATTCTATAAGATATATAGACAGCTGCTATCACTGATTTTGCCTAATTTAAATTAGTCATCAATATTCCTCTACCATAATGAAAATAGAACCGTTCGTCATAATTTAAACTAGAACCAGCAAATGAAACAGTCGCTTCTTGTTGGTGTAACTGCGGCCAATTGGTCACACCAAAAAAATTTATTTAAATCTTTTTCCAACTTGTTTTTCAAGCGGAGTAGGGGACGCTACTCTCTTCCTCTGCTTCCATAAGCGGGTTCCGATAAAAATACTTTCTTAGCCGGAGCGTAATTTTTCATTCATATGCTGACGTCTGCATCAAGCTCGTACAGCTCATCATTAAATCTTCTTCAGTACTCGCCGTCCCCAACGCGCAGAGGTTTGTAAATCTTTCGAAGACTTTTCTTTCTTACGATGCCAGAGCCGCCTCATCTGATTTTGTCATGGTGCATGATACTGCACCATATAGCAGGACGGATACGATAAGTGACTTGTGAATCATGATTTTCGTTTGACGAGGAAACTTTATTCTTCTCTGGATTTCAATGCTGATGTTGTTTGTGTTAATGCTGGTTCCCAAGTAAACGAAGTTCTTTACTATTTCGCAATTATGGCTACCAATACTGGCGTGGTTGACAGCAGCTGATTCCCCTAGTCATCCTCTGCAGTTAGTATAATTTTCTCCAGCATCAAATTAAAGAATGATGGTGTTGCTCGAAGTCAATTTGCCCAGCCGTATCCGCGATAGTTGGCGAAGTTTACAGGGACACGCTTTTTTGTGGACTGGAGCCTTAACGTCTAACTTCGTTATAATCCTGTGGGGGGGACATTAAATCCATTATCATAGATTGCGGAATCCTATTCTTCATCCCTGGACGGTACATCGCTGCCTCCATTTAGGAGAGCGGAGAAGTATTTCCTCCATATTCTAAGTACACTCTGGACATCGGTTACAAGGTCGCGGCTTTCGTTTTATACAGAAGTTTGCCTTGGACTTAAAACAATCCGTCTGTTGCGAAGTTTATGTTGCGGGCGTTATTTCTGGTGACTAGCAGTTCTATGAAATATGTATCAGTGATGTAAATTATCATATATATTATTTCTAATTGCTGTTCTTATGTACGGCTCCCTTTTTCGCTCTTATTTGGAATCCAAATCTATAAGTAAAGTTTTGGTTGTAAAGATGGAGATTCGGGCTATTAGCGAGCTTTGGGCAATTTTGGTCGTAGTGCTTTTGTTTAGCTATATTTCTTAAAATAATTTGTTAAAAATAAACGATTGTGAGCACCCAAAGAAATATATTTGTACTATGGTACTATTGTGAATATTTGCACTGCATTACCGGCAATTGCTCCCATACGCTAGAAGGCAGCGCAAGCTGTAAGTTTTAATTGATTGATAGAACAGCTGATTTCTGTTGATATTTGATAACGAGACTTCGATTGGTTGCGCAAGATGCGCACGGGTCCGGCTCATGATTTTTTATTGTTTGTTAAATTTTCTTCAAATAATTCGCCAAAATCGGCAACCCCAATGTTGGTTTAGCAACACAATGTATGCACTTCACAATGATCTTGCATGTACATACATATAACGTATTTATAATTTTATCTTTTGTTGTTATTATTCTATTCTCTTCTTTGACAGCGCGTTTCACGTTGCCATTTTCTTGACTTCTAGAATAACTTTAATTTACAATAAAATGATATGTTCTTCGCCTTATTGAGGGTAACCTTGATTTGTATCTTGAAGTCTCGTCTCGTCTAGTTTCTGATTTTTGCGTTTTTTCTGTTGCATGTGATTTTAAATTCAGAATACAACAATGCCAGTGGCAAGCAGTTATCTCCGAAATCATTCATCATATTTACCTACCTGCTCTTGATATGATTATTTTGTTTTTGGAGATGATAGCGCTTGTGTAGACTTTCTTTATGATATTGAACTCATTTCCTAAGAATAGCGTAATTTAAATAATTGTGCGATGAGTTTAAATTCATGCGAAACAGAACATTATGTATATAAGGATTAATCACAAAATATTAAAACGAAATGGCCATCATTTCAGGGAACTTCGCACTATTATGTTTAACAAGAATACTTTGTCTAAAGAATATTTAAATAGTATATATTTTATTTATGTACATAAATAAGAGCTTAAATGACGCAAAGTTTTTGACCATTTTAATACCAGGAAAGAGGAGAGTATTAACTTCTACACTGCCCAGTTTTCCTAGTGACTTAGATAGCAAATGTTATTGGTCTAAGTCGAATTGGCTTAGAGTTGTGATCATTTAAAAAAAATCCAGGAAGGAGGCGGTGACTCTACCCACCATCCAAAATGGCTTAGATCCGAACTCATATTCCAAATATCATTTATTTAAGTCACGGCGGTCGCTGTGGTAGCGTGCTTCTACATTAAAATTTTAGAAAAAAAGTTATTGAATTGAATATGGAATAGTTTTTCTAAGTAGGGGCGCCCCTAGGCAGTGGTTTGGCAAGCATTCCGTGTATATTTCTGGCATGTGATGCACTTTGTGAAAATTTATTCACCTTCCTGAAGCCGTTTCCATCTCCTTGGAGGCTTTACAGCGGTTTAATAATGATTAAAAAGTGACTACTAGAGTAAATTGTCACGGGGGACGAGTGACCTCCTTTGTCATTAAGTTTAAAGGCATCCGTAAAGATGGCCGTGGACTCAGAGTCCAAAGTGGACTCTTGGACTATTAAAGCATACTCTAGGTGTAGCCTAATCTAGTTTACGTTAGTTTTCGGAAATGGTCCCAGCATAATGACATGGCTAAATCTTGCTTGCAGCTTACGAATCATATATGTAGGTCCAACAGAAGGAGACTTTGTGGTATAATTTTTCGTTCTGACCTGTTGTTGTTGTTTGTCTTATAATTATAATACGTAGTTGCATGAGCAGGTATTGTCAAATTGAATGTTCGTATATGGATATATGTGTGTATTATGCGTTTATTCCGAACCGGGGGTAGTTTTCACTGATCCATTATCAGTTGATAGCTAAAGCAGGTTGAAGTCAGTAATTTTAATCGTTTGACCATTTTATTTTTTATAGCACTTATTGTATTTTGTAGCACCTGGTGAATAGAACTTTCACGGCGGCCACCGTGGTGTGTAGCGTGCTTCACGATCTACACCGTAGATCCTGGCCTAACGCCCCTGGAAAAGCAACATCAACATTTTAGAAACAAGTTTTCAATTAGAAGAAAAAATTTCTAAGCGGAGTCGCCCCTCCGAGTGCATTTCTGCCATAAAGAGCTCTCAGTGTATATTTTTAGTCCCTCACGAACTTGGATGCGTTCTGCAGTACCTCGTCAAGAGCCCTTGAAAGCAATTGCTTGCTCTATCTTTGCGATTTTATCGAACGCAGCGTATTCCGAGTTGGGAAGGATGTGAATGTGAAGATTATTTCTTATATGCACATACTGGAGTCTCTTGAGTTTTGACGAAAAGGGACGTAAATCTGAGGACAGTTAAGTATGAATACTTCCTTTTGCCTTGGCGCATAATTATTGAGAATGACGTAAGGTCAATTGACGTTATGACCCTAAGATCAATTAGCCTTCAATTGACTTATGCCCTTTTCAATTGGATTTTATGACCAAAACGCAGAATGGCCATAATGTCAATATCATTGTATAATTTTTTTATGGTCACACCTTTAACTGACTGTGGCCATTTGAAGTGGTCATAAGGTCAATTCACGTTATGGCCGTTGACATTATGTCACTCCTCCATTTATTGAAAGTGGTTGAGCCTAAGACAAGCTTTATAGATAGAGAATGTCACTTGTCATTTGTAGTTCTGCAGAAAAGATGTTATAGGACCCGGGGATGTAAATGCGTCGAAGGATTTGATCCAATTTTTTATGGGTGATTGGATGCCCCATGACGTGGGGGTGGGGGAGTTCCATCAAAACTCATAACTAGGTATCCAATGTTGGGTTTAACCAGTTTTAAATGTAACAAGAAAGTCGAAGTTCGGTTGAAAGTGAACATTAAAAACCCAGCTGTGCACTTGTAACGCTGTTGTGGGCGTGGTCTTTAACTAATTTTGATTGTCTTCACTCAGTCTATATAGCAAGGATAGTGTCTCTGCTAAATTTCAATGTGATATCTTTAACGGCTTTTGATTTACGGCTTTTTAAACTTCCAAATTTTCTTCTTTTAAAGTGTGTGGTGCCAAGCCCCATATTCCAAATTTTTTTGGAATCTATGTTTTGCGTCATAAAACCAATCTACCTACCACATTTGATTAGCTTAGTGGTAGTAGTTTTTGAATTTTCTCATTTTTCCAATTTTTCTAAATTTTTGATATCGGGAAAGTGGGCGTGGTTATCGTCCGATTTCGCTCATTTTCAATACCAATCTATTCTGGTCCAGAAGGGGGGAAGATGGTGAAATATTCGATTTATCTTAAACATCTGCATATTACTTTTGTTGTTTTTTTTTCATTAATATTACGCGCTTGCAATATTTAGTTATCTTGAGTGCATATGACACTTGTACTTATGTATGCATTTTGTACTCGAAAGTCAACAAGTATGCTAATATTTGCAAACGCTTGTTATTTCCTACTGCTTTTCAGTAATTGAGTTACAAATTTTACACTCATTCATACAATCCGACGTCATGTTGTCTCGACCGCAGGTTAGTTTATCACTTGTATGTATTGTGAAGTATCAAACTACTCCGTAAAAGTATTAGTTAATAACTAGACATTTCTATTCGAAAACGTCTAGATCCATAAAAATCGGATATATCCGTAAAGTAATGAGATTCTAGAGATTAAACTGATTTTCGTAGTTAGATATTTCTGTTAACAGAAGTATGGAAGCCCAACATTGGGCTCCAACTCTTTCCGGTTTAACGCCTGTACTCGCACTTTTTCAACTAAATCTATTGATTGTCATAAGACATCCCACTGTTAAAAATACTACTTTCTATGCTACTTAGCTTGAATTCAGTTTCAAACAACTTACTACGTAGAGAGATCTACATGAGAATTATTGGGTGTGTATGTTCAAATGCATAGCAGCGAACAGAAAATTAGCAGTGGCATTTTTTGTACAAATTTCGTCAATTAAATTCTAATATATTTTATTTTCGATATTAAAAAAAAATTCTATAAACTTTGTAACTGAATCTAATCTCAAAAATATTTTCGAAAATTTGGGAAAATTTTACGAAAGTTTTTGTTCTTTTATTTGGAGTTCTCTGCATTATTTTAAGTATGCAGTTTTAGTCTGACAAAGTACAAGTAAGAGTTCTCTCCAAACTCGCCTTAATTTTTGGTATTTTTTTTCGAAGGGTATTTAAGATTTTCCTGCATATAAAGCGTGAAATAGGGAAGAAAATCTGAAACAGCATCCGGAAAAAAATTGTCAAAAATTAATGCGAACTTTGAGAGATCTGTAACTTATATTTGTTAGACTAAAATTTATTAGACTAAACAACTGCATACTCACATAAATTCAGAGAACTCCAAATAAAAAGTTTGACATTTTTATAAAATTTTCTTTTTTGGTTTGCAAAGTTTCAGTTACAAAATCCGTGGAAGCTTTTTCTTAAAAAAAGAGTTTAACTTCACAAAATTTGAAAAAAATTGCCACTGCTATTTTTCCGTTCGCTGTTGTATAATTTATTGTGAAGTTGTTGAAAAAAAACCACGATAAATAAATAATAATACAAACTATTTGTTCGTACTCGTATAGTCTCATTCGAGAGCTTCACGAGTACTATTGATATCAAATACAAATGCCATTGTCCTAAAGCAGTGATGCACAAAGACAGCCGATCTTCTACAAACGCCATTTTTCCCTAGTAAGTTAGAAGTGACTGATTAGGTAATTGAAAAGTGTTCTCGATGAGCAAAAATTAAGCTCTATAAGCCTCACATTATACGGTTTTTTTTCGGATGATTTGTGGTCCTGTCATTGATGCCGATGGCGAGTATCGACGGAGATGTAATGATGAGCTGTATAAGCTGTACGAGGCTACGTGAGGTGAGAGAGGCAGATGGGAGAAGACTTCATCTCCCTCTGGTTTCTCTCAGTTGGCGTCAGCTCTCGGGATAGCTGGCGAGACTTTTTACAAAAGACTGTTAATCGGCAATTAATGATGATGATGAAGTAACTGTGTTAAGGGGACCGTGCTAATTGGTGTTGGGGTGGCTGTATTTTAACAGTTAATGGCGATACAAGGCTGCCACGGGAAGGAACAATGGCCTTTGGCCTTACCATTGTGATGTGGCAAAGGTTTTCCCACTATGACCAAGACTCATGACTTAGAAGATTATAACGAAGACCAAGAAGAGTGAAAATAGGGCAAATAGTGTCGCAAGCCGGGGAATATTAAAGTTCTAAAAGCGATTTACCTGCTGTCATCTAGCAAAGAGTCAGCGCATATGCGCCTTAGCAATCACGCTACTGTTGCAGCCATAATTTCGAATTTGTAAAAGACTTCGTTTATTTGGGAACCAGCATCAACACTAGCAACAACATCAGCTCTGAAATCCAGCGAAGAATTACTCTTGCCAATAAACCCTAATTTGGACTAGGTAGGCAATTGAAAAGTAAAGTCTTCTCTCGGCAAACGGAAATCATACTCTACAAGTCACTTATCGTTCCCGTCCTACTATATGGTGCAGAAGCATGGACCATGACAACATCAGATGAAACGGCTCGGGGAGTGTTCGTGAGAAAAGTTTTTCGAAAGATTTATGGACCTCTACGCGTTGGCGATGGCTAGTACCGAATAAGATTTAACGATGAGCTGTACGAGCTATACGCAGACATCAACCTATGGAAGCAGAGGTAGAGGGCGGCCCCCACACCGCTGGAAGAACCAGGTGGAAAACGATTTAAACTCCCTTGGTGTGACCAATTGGCGCGCGTTGGTAGAGAGAGAGAGAGCGACTGGCGCGCCTTGTTGGACGGCAATAACCGTTTAAATGGTTAAGCGCCAATTAAGTAAGTAATTAAATAAGTAAAAGCGATTTTGGAGTGCGAAGTAGCGACCATGGTAAACCAAACTGTGTAAGCGCTTGACATAGGCTCGAGAGGCCGAATTTCAGCACAATATTCCCTCGATACTGCAGCCGGTATGAGGAGAAATAGTCTTCGGACGGAATGAGGCGAATAATAGGCATACACAAGGTCGCGAGGCAGCCTTGTCGCATCGAAAAGATATGCAGGTCTACACAACCTGCAGGTAAGAAAGAGGGTGAGAATACTCGCAATATGCCAACAATAGGAGGACGAATAAAGTGGTTGGACCAAAAAAGATATGCAACAGCAAGACGCCGACTTTCTCCGAAAAAATAAAATACGCTGTAACGCAGTGTATGACTGTGGCGCTAATTGATGGTAGCAATCCCTTTAGGCAGATGTCTGCCGAAAAGCCGATTTATAAAACGGAGCTTTTTAGTATCATGACCAGCATGTTGTTGGATGAACCGAATAAACCGCTCTCATCCTCGATTCATCGCTACAATAGATTAGAAGAGTTCACTGCTCCTTCTGCAGCTGCAAAGAGCGAATATACAAATGCAATATTATAAGGTACATCGCGAATCTCGGCCTATACTAGAAGAGTCTCACCGAACCAGAGATATTGGGAATAGTCCTATCGATGGGAGAAATAGTCCAGGAATTGATAAAGAAGGAAACGGGAGCGATCATGTAGTACTAAGGATACCTCATGTCAGTGCCAGGATTCTTCACCGATGTCTGTCTTTGGACACACACTTCCCATCGGATAAACGAAGCCTACAGTATAAGAATTGATCACCGATACCAAAATCAAATGGGCGGTACAATTCTTTTCAAGTTTAAATTGTCTCCAATAAATGACTGTAGATAAACTTAATTGGATTCACAAGAATGAAACAAGTACCGTACGCTCGTATCCCAAAAAGTATGTGTGCATTAGCTGAACGCCTTTCCTGCTCAAATAACTTTAGAAGCAAAAAGATAGTTTAGGTGTCTTTCTATACAATTGCGGACTGCTTCGCAATAGGTCACGAAATTCATAATTTTGACCACTCCCCGGGCGGAGTGTTATCACCTCTGCTGGGAATGTTAGTCATGAACCAATCGCTTAGGCTTCTAGACAAGGGCCCGTCGTCATATCGTATGCCGAATCTGGTCGCCAATGTGAATACAAGGAATATGCTCTTGTTTACTCGGATATATATGGTCGCGAACTGGTCTAGTGGTGTGGGGTAACCCTAAAGGAGAAAGCAAAAAAAATTCATATTAGAAAGAAGGGCATCTTCTTTTTTTGGAATAGTTCTCGACCCAAGATTACGTTTTTGTAAAGTCTTCCAAACATATTTGTGAAAAAAACTATCAACTGAGTCATTGAGTGCAAGTTCGCAATGTATAGAATTTCTGCTGATTTTTAATAAGTTTTGCTTTGTTTTCCTTTATGTTCCTAAAATGGCATTTTTTATTGTTTTTTTTGTTGCTGGTGCATGCGCTGCGGCATTGCAAAATTTATTTATGAGTAATCGAATACTCTTAGTATACAAATTTAAAGTTCATTTTAGTTCCTGTAGAACCCTATACTTGACAAAGGCCAGTACTTATGTATATTCATAAATTCATTCACATAAGTGTATACAGCGGTGAACACCAAAATAGGTGTGGCAATTTTTATCAAATTTCGTCAATTGAATTATTATTATTTTTTTTTCAATATTTGAAGACAAACTTCTGTGAATTTCGTAACTGAAACTATGGAAGCCAATCTCAGAAACGTTTTAGAAAAAATGCGTAAACTCGTGGAAATTTTACGAAATCTGAAAACCTTTCATTTAGTTTTCGGAATTTTTTAGAGTATGCAGTTTTGTTGTTTGGACCCCCAAAGTACAACTTATTAGGTCTCTCAAAGTTTGTGCTGATTTTTGAATTTTTTTTCAAAGGGTGTCTCAGTTTTTCTTTCATATAAAAAATAAAGCTTTACGCCTTTTTTTGTCGAAAAACGCTGCCAATTTTAAGAGACCTATTACTTGTACTTTGTTAGGGCATTTTCTTTTCTGGAAAAATGCTACCCACATGTTGCGCTCTTAAACTCTAACCTTTGAACTAGGTCACCTGGAGCTTTACAAAATGGCTGTATTTATAGGTAATGGTGCCCCTATTCTTATTCAGTGGAAAATATTATGTGAAAAAAAAAATGCACAAACTTACCAAAGAGCTTTGAAACGGGGCGACACTATTTTTGGAAAAGAAAACGCCATTAGACCAAAACCGATTCGGCTACAAAATTCCATACTCGAAAAAATTCAGAAAACTTCTAATTAAAAGTTCGAATTTTTCGTAAAATTCTCTCAAATTTTCCAATTATTTCGAAAACGTGTTTGCATAGTTTTATTTCCAAAAATTCATATAAGTTTTTTCTTAAAATATCGAAAAATAAGAATTCAATTGACGAAATTCGAAAATTGCCGCTGCCATTTATCTGTTCGCTGCTGTACATTGTATGTATGTATATCTTTATATCTATATAAGAGTATGGAGTAATATCTCCAGCTAACCAACCAGAAAAATAAACTTAGTAGTGTGGTCTCTCGTGTGGGTCCATCGCCGTATTGTTGCTTATTTGAATTAAGTTTTTATATGCCTCCACAAACAATGAAGTGTGGTTTGTGTGTATGTTTTCGATATTAAGTGGTCCATGAGGTTCGAGCCTTCGGGGGAGCCTGAAATCCCTAGAGGGCGCGTCCCCAGGTGGCGGATAGGGGAATGCCTCCCAGATATGGGTGGTAGGAGAGAAATCAAATATCTCCCGCGGACCACACAGGCCGAAGAAGGACACTTCGTTAATAAACCAAAGTACAAAAAAAAAAAAATCCTGTCGCCTCTTTGGGAGCCGAGTAGCCGGCAGGTGGGCGTCTGTTCTCCATGTAAGGAGCGGCCTGCTTCGAGCAATCTGTGAACTCATCACTCGCTGATTGAAATTTAAATAATATTCTAGCATGGATCAAAACGATAACGGAAACTATTCTCCACGGGGTAACCAGCATTTGCGACACAATCCCTCTGCTTCGGCAGCTGGCACATCGGATGTGGAGGTGCCAAATTCACGCTTTAATATTAGGATGAATGAAACTGAAACGACCGACCAAGATCATATTCCTGAAAGTAACAAACATCACAGAATCGGCATGAAGCATAAAACACAAATATGTACATGGAATGTACGAACTCTCTACGAGAGTGGTAAGCTTGAACAGCTACGGAGGGAAATGCACCGATACAAAATAGACATATTAGCCATACAAGAGTGCAGATGGACAGGATATGGCCGAATAAATGACCAAGGAACAACGTTCCTATACTCGGGCCGAAATGAAGGAGAGAGTCACACCAGCGGCGTAGGTTTTTTAATAACAAATACAATAGCGAAAAGTATTATTGAATGGGTGCCGATAAGCCCCAGAATTATTATACTTAAACTCCGCACTAGAGCAAGGAAACTAGTCATCATCAATGTTTATGGACCAACAGAAAGCCAAAATGACGAAATCAAAAACGAATTTTTCGATACGCTCAACAGCTGCGTAAACTCACACGTTAATCAAGGGGACATATGTGTTATTCTAGGCGACTTTAATGCTAAAGTTGGATCTGACAATGATGGTCTAGATATATACATGGGTAAACACAGCCCTGGTACCCGGAATGACAATGGTAGTAGGCTTATAGAATTTTGTTGTGAAAACGGTCTGGTGATCGGTGGAAGCTTATTCCCACATAAATTAGTCCACAAAACAACATGGACGTCTCCGGATCAACGCACTAATAACCAAATTGATAACGTACTAATAAACAGCAGATGGAGGTCATCCTTGCTAGATGTGCGCGTTAAAAGAGGAGCAGATATTGGTAGCGATCACTACCTTGTAGCTGGTAGTTTCAGATTTAAGGTAGCCGCAGTACAGAAAAACCTTCAAAAAATTAGCAAGAAAATTGATATTGAGAAACTAAAGCATGAAGAATATCATAATGCCTTTAATGCCGCAGTACGCGAACGTGTTGAACAGGTAAACATGAGTGGTAGTACAGGTGACAGGCTAGACTCCGTTAATAATATCTACCAAGAACTTGGTAGCAGTATCCTTGGACACAAAAACAAAGCAAAGAAAGTATGGCTAACAAATAATACGTGGACACTTATTGAACAGCGGCGGAAAATTAAAGAATCGCTTCTCAGACGGACGAACAACAATGACACGGAGGAAGCAAGGCAGTTAGCCGCAAGGTATAAAGAAAAATGCAAGCAAATTAAGAAGTCTGCTAGAAAAGACAAGAGGGAATGGGCTGACACATTAGCAAGTCGAGCTGAAACGGCAGCCAGATTAAATAATATGAGGGAACTCTATGAGATTAGTAGGGAACTCACCGGAAAATACAGGAGTGGTCAAAAACCAGTAAAAGACTTAAACGGAAATCTTATTACTGAAAGCGAACAACAAATGAGTGTATGGGTGGAACACTTCAAGAAAGTATTAAATAATCCTGTAGGTGAAGCGACCTTAAATTCCAACACTATTGCTGCAAACTACAACAGCCAACCCCACTTCAATGGGGTAAACAGCGCGCCCCCTACGAAAAATGAAATAATTTCAGCAATCAAGTCCTTAAAAAAGGGCAAGGCCCCAGGAACTGATGACATATATGCTGAATACCTCATAGCAGATCCAGATACCGCAGCTGAAACCTTACTTCCAATCTTCCGTCAGGTATGGGAAGAAGAATCCTACCCTCGTCAGTGGAATGAAGGCATACTTGTAAAAGTCGCAAAAAAGGGAGATACCTCTGATTGTAACAACTACAGAGGTATCACCTTACTCTCGATTCCTAGCAAAGTGTTCTCCACGATCTTACTGTCCCGAATTGAAGAGGCGGTGTATCGAACTCTAAGAGAAAATCAGTTTGGCTTTAGACAAAACCGATCCTGTGTTGATCTAATAAATACCGTCCGAATCATTGTTGAACAATGCTGTGAATACAGAACATCAGCTTATTTACTTTTTATCGACTTTAAAAAGGCTTTTGATAGTCTCGACAGGAAATATATTTGGGAAATACTACGAAAACGAGGGATGCCCAATAAAATAATCAACATTATAAAGGCAATGTATGCCGAATTTAAGTGCCGGGTCAGTCACGATGGGCGCCTCTCAGAACCCTTCGAAATTAAAAGCGGGGTGCGACAGGGATGCATACTCTCCCCGCTCTTGTTTATCTTGGCATTAGACGAGATTATGAGGAACGCAGAAAATGGTGGACACGGTGTACAGTGGACGCCTTTCACTCAGCTAGGGGATTTAGAATATGCAGACGATGTCTGTCTGCTAAGCCACAGAAGTACTGACCTTCAACACAATTTAGAAGCTGTCAACACACATGCAAAGGAGGCCGGACTAAGCATCAATACAGCGAAAACCAAAGTCATAAGATGCGGCTATAGTATTTCATCAAGGCCATTGACGCTTACGGTTGACGAAAATGAAATCGAAGGTGTAGAGTCCGTTGTTTATCTTGGTAGTATTGTCTCAAATAAGAGCGGTGCAGATGAGGACGTTCAGTCTCGCATAAACAAAGCAAGAATGGTTTTTGGGCAACTGGCAAACGTGTGGAGGTCCAGCCAAATATCTTTAAAAACGAAGCTTCGACTGTTTAATTCGAATGTTAAATCAGTACTGTTTTATGCTTGCGAGACGTGGAAAAGCTCAACTTCAATTCAGAAACGTCTACAAGTTTTTATTAATAAATGTCTGCGCCGAATCCTGAAAATTCGATGGCCGGAAAGAATTTCAAATGACGACTTATGGTCTAGAACAAATCAACCTAAGGCTACCACAGAAATAACCAAGCGTAAATGGTCGTGGATTGGTCACACTCTCAGAAGACCTCCAGTAAATATAGCCAGACAAGCATTGCGATGGAATCCACAAGGAAGCCGACGACCTGGTGCACCTGCGAAAACTTGGCGCAGAACTGTGGATAAAGAACTCGAAGACGCAGGATATACGTGGAATGACATCACAAGAACTGCACCTAACAGAATAAGATTTAAGTCGGTGGTCGAGGCCCTATGCTCCAATAGGAGTTGAGGAGGATGATGATGATGATGAGGTTCGACAATAGAGCATAATTTAAATGGTGACAATTTTAAAGTAGTTATTCTTTAATGTGAATGACACTAATAATACATGTTTGCGTAGATTAGGGTGTTTAGAAATTATTATTATTTGCTTTTTTCCTTCGAGTTTTAGAATACTCGTTCAAGTTCAAAAATGAAAACGGTATAACTTTGCGAATTCACTGCCAAGGGGCGATGTCGCATAGAAAAACTGTTTTCTAATTAAAAAGAACTTGGACCCAGGATCTTCGATGTGGTAGGAGGAGCACGCTAACACCACACCACGGCGGCCGCCTGAATTGGAGCTTTATGGTTGGTAATTATAGGACAAATTTTCAATTTTCCTTTTCCGCCCTACGCGTTTCAATGCTTCTTCATCTTTTCCGGCGAGTCTAGTTTTTATTTAAAAAATAAAGCAAGTTGTAATAATCTTTTAAATATACATTATTAGTATTTTGAAAACAATAGAACCCGCTTTCTTTTTTTGAAACATTAACTAGACTTCTTCAAGATGTGAAAAGATCGTAACGCGTAGGAGGGAAAAGGAAAATATAAAATTCGGCCTATAATTACCGGCCGTAAAACCCCAATTTATTAGTATATACAAACTGTTATTTTGGCTCAATAAAAAGTTAAACTTTTTTATATTATGGATATTATATGTTTTGAAGTCATCAGAATTTCTAATCAGATTTCTTCTCGGCTACTCGTACTACTATCTACCGTATACTATCACGAGCCTGCGTTAAATGTACATGTAAAATTCGGTATGACGTCATACTTAGCAGGACATAAAATATCATACCCCCAAAAGAAATCTGATAAGAAGTTATGGGGACTTCGAATTACATATAGTCAACCATCACTATATCAAAGTGTTGAATTTTTCCGACTATCAAAAACAAAAAAAAAAAAAAAGTGGTAAACACGAGGTGCTCTCCAAAAACTAGAAAAAATTAATGTTGTTATTTATTATTAAGAATTCATGAGCTTAACACCGGCTTATAATAATTGAATATTCAATTATTATGTTTTTCTAAGAGAAACTGAAAAGAAAGAAAGAAACATTTACTGGCATATTGCGATGGTACCATTTCGAAAACCGCCAGGCAATTTCGTAATGTTATCAAAGGTTTCACCGAGATTCGATAATGTAGAAATGAGATAAACTGAATTAAGCAAGGAAATATATACAATCAGGATAGCCTAGTGGTTAAGACTGCAGTTTCACCGTGTGATTCGCGGTTCTAATCTCGGTAAAACCTTTGATAACATTACGAAATTGCCTCATGATGATTACGTGGCGGTTTTCGAAATGGTACCATCGCAATATGCCACAAAATGTTTCTTTCTTTCTTTTCAGTTTCTCTTAGAAAAATATAATAATTGAATATTCAATTATTATAAGCATATTATTATAAGTATAAATTGAACACACCATTAAAACAAACATTAATAATGTTGCTATTGTTTAAGCGGGAATAAACCAATTGCTAAATGTATGAAAGTATATTTGATCAATTTTAAATTTATTGAATACTAGCAGACCCGGCAGACGTTGTTCTCCCTAAATTTGGCCTATCTGCATACATTTTAATAAGCCTTTTCCGTCTAGCTCTGCTCTACCCCTCTACAATTTTTCCTAATCTTTTTATTCACTCCTCCCTCCGTCGTTTTCGCGTCATCTCCATCTTCGTCTCATTCTATCTCTTTCTCAGTCTCCTTCTCTCTTTTCTCTTCTCTCAAGTTTTTCTCCTTCTTCTTCATCTCTTATTGCCAGTCCCAGAGGGTGGTATGTATTTTGTTTCAGTCCCATTCCGAGTCTCAGTCCCAGTCCCACTCCGAGTGTCAGTCTCAGTCCCAGTCCCAGTCCTAATCCCAGTCCCAGTCCGTCTCTGGCATACTTCCCGGAAAAAAGCATCGTAAATACAAATATAGGCAAATTTATATACGAAATTTCAGGCAAATCGAATAGGACGTATGTAAATAGGTATGTGGGTATTACTAATTCTTGTCTTTATTTCGGCTTCGCATGCATATTTATCAGTTTTGCCAGGTTGATGCCACTAAATAGAATATCCCAATGAACTTTAGAGCTCTAAGAAACAGCTTTCATTTGATATCCATAATACACACACATTCTTGATTGAGCATGTCCGTCCGTCCGTTAACACGATAACTTGAGTAAATTTTGAGGTATCTTGATGAAATTTGGTATGAGGTTCCTGGGCACTCATCTCAGATCGCTATTTAAAATGAACGATATCGGACTATAACCACGCCCACTTTTTCGATATCGAAAATTTCTAAAAATCGAAAAAGTGCGATAATTCATTACCAAAGGCGGATAAAGCGATGAAACTTGGTAGATGAGTTCTACTTATCACGCAGAATAGAAAATTAGTAAAATTTTTGACAATGGGCGTGGCACCGCCCACTTTTGAAAGAAGGTAATTTAGAAGTTTTGCAAGCTGTAATTTGGCAGTCGTTGAAGATATCATGATGAAATTTGGCAGGAACGTTACTCCTATTACTATATGTATGCTTAATAAAAATTGCGAAAATCGGAGAACGACCACGTCCACTTTTAAAAAAAATTTTTTTTTAAAGTCAAATTAAAAAAAAATTTAATATCTTTACAGTATATAAGTAAATTATGTCAACATTCAACTCCAGTAATGATATGGTGCTACAAAATACAAAAATAAAAGAAAATTTCAAAATGGGCGTGGCTCCGCCCTTTTTCATTCAATTTGTCTAGGATACTTTTAATGCCATAAGTCGAACAAAAATTTACCAATCCTTGTGAAATTTGGTAGGGGCTTAGATCCTAGGACGATAACTGTTTTCTGTTAAAAAGGGCGAAACCGGTTGAAGCCACGCCCATTTTTTATACACAGTCGACCGTCTGTCCTTCCGCTCGGCCGTTAACGCGTTAACTTGAGCAAAATTCCATATATCTTTACTAAACTCAGTTCACGTAATTATCTGAACTCACTTTGTAGTGGTATAAAAAATGGCCGAAATCCGCCCACTTTTTCGATATCGAAAATTACGAAAAATTAAAAAAATACCATAATTCTATACCAAATACGAAAAAAGGGATGAAACATGTAAATTGGATTGGCTTATTGACGCAAAATATAACTTTAGAAAAAAACTTTGTAAAATGGGTGTGACACCTACCATATTAAGTAGAAGAAAATGAAAAAGTTCTGCAGGGCGAAATCAAAAGCCCTTGGAATGATGATGGTCTGGGTCACCCTGGTCCACATTTTGGTCGATATCTCGAAACCGCCTTCACATATACAACTACCACCACTCCCTTTTAAAACCCTCATTAATACCTTTAATTTGATACCCATATCGTACAAACACATTATAGAGTCACCCCTGGTCCACCTTTATGGCGATATCTCGAAAAGGCGTAAACCTATAGAACTAAGGCCCACTCCCTTTTAAAATACTCATTAACACCTTTCATTTGATACCCATATCGTACAAACAAATTCTACAGCCACCCCTGGTACACCCTTAAGGCGATATCTGGAAAAGGCGTCCACCTTTAGAACTAAGGATCACACCCTTTTAAAAAACTCATTAACACCTTTCATTTGATACCCATATCGTACAAACAAATTCTAGAGTCACCCCTGGTCCACCTTTATGGCGATATCTCGAAAAGGCGTCCACCCATAGAACTAAGGCCCACCCCCTTTTAAAATTCTCATTAACACCTTTCGTTTGATACCCATATTGTACAAACGCATTCTAGAGTCACCCTTGGTCCACCTTTATGGTGATATCTCGAAAAGGCGTCCACCTATAGAACTAACGCCCACTCCCTTTTAAAATATTCATTAACACCTTTCATTTGATACCCATATCGTACAAACAAATTCTACAGTCACCCCTGGTCCACCTTTATCGCGATATCTCGAAAAGGCGTCCACCTTTAGAACTAAGGCCCACGCCCTTTTAAAAAACTCTTTAACACCTTTCATATGATACCCATATAGTACAAACAAATTCTAGAGTCATTCCTGGTCCACCTTTATGGCGATATCTCGAAAAGGCGTCCACCTATAGAACTTAGGCCCACGCCCTTATAAAATACTCATTAACACCTTTCATTTGATACCCATATTGTACAAACGCATTCTAGAGTCAACCCTGATCCACCTTTATAACGATATCCCGAAAAGGCGTCCACCTATAGCACTAAGGCCCACTCCCTTTTAAAATACTCATTAACACCTTTCATTTGATACCCATATCGTACAAACAAATTCTGGAGTCAGGTCTGGGCCACCTTTATGGCGATATCTCGAAAAGGCGTCCACCTTTAGAACTAAGGCCCACGCTCTTTTAAAAAGCTCATTAACACGTTTCATTTGATACCCATATCGTACAAACAAATTCTAGAGTTCCACCTTTTTGGCGATATCTCGAAAAGGCGTCCACCTATAGAACTAAGGCCCACTCCCTTTTAAAATACTCATTAACACCTTTCATTTGATACCCATATCGTACAAACAAATTCTGGAGTCAGCCCTGGTCCACCTTTATGGCGATATCCCTAAATGGCGTCCACCTATAGAACTATGGCCCACTCCCTCTTAAAATACTCTTTAATACCTTCCATTTGATACACATGTCATACAGTCACATTCCAGGGTTACCCTAGGTTCATTTTCCTACATGGTGATTTTCCCTTATTTTGTCTCCATAGCTCTCAACTGAGTATGTAATGTTCGGTTACACCCGACCTTAGCCTTCCTTACTTGTTTTTATTTAATTTTAAAATTATTTGCATTAATATTAAGTTTTGATGGATATTTGTAAAAATTTCGAGATTTCGAATATTTTCTGAAACATTTTGAAGTTGATTAACATAGTTTTCGTTATTAAATTCACTAAAATATTATGTTTTAAATTGTTGAGTTTCATATAAGTTTTAATGTTTCTAATTTTTTCGAAAATATTCTCGAATTTAGTTTAACTCAATTCACTAAAGCTGCTTTAATAAAAAAAGGAAATAGTTAGTTTTTATGAAAACGTTTGAAAACTTCAAACTTTCGAACTTTTTCAAAAAAAATTCCGAGGTAATATAAATGACAATATGGAAAAAACAGAAAATATTTCCGTATAACTTTTGTTGCTTTATTTTTACCCTCAGGTGCAGTGTTGCCAGGTTAGCCTTTTCGAGGCTAGATTTAGCGTTTTTTTTGCCTTTAGCCTCGAAATTTTGGGTTTAGCTTCGTGACTTTTTTATAGCATTTTTTACTCCGAATGTTTTTTTTTAATAATTTCTAAAATAAAATTATTTCAATAGTTCCTTAGAACACCTTGTACATAAGCAACGCCGGGGAATATTTTGTATGGGAGCGTGTCATTATTCTGCATTACAAAATTCTGGATGACAAAATTATGTAAATTGCAAAAAAATTCTGCTTGAACAAAATTCTGCTTGAACAAAATTCTGCTTTTTTTTAAAATTCTGCTTTTTAAAATTCTGCTTTTTCAAAATTCTGCATGTTTAATGCGAAAAATTCTGCTTTATTCAAGTTTTGTGATTTTCGTCATACAAGAAGTAACAAAAGGGAGTGTGTCATTATTCTGTGTGTACTACGCAGAAGGACATCACCGTGGCGGTAGCCACGGTTATACCACACACCCGGACTTGACATGGCGTAGCCCAGGGTTATTTTTTATAAGCGCGGCCGAAGGCCGCCTATGCAGAAAGGTGTTCTACGCAGAATTACTGTGCATGGCGCATGACCTCTTTTAACATTGTTAACATTATATTTTAATACAAAATTTTGTAATACAGAATTTTGAAAGCAGAATTTTAGAAAGTAAAATTTTAAAAAAGCAGAATTTTAAAAAGCAGAATTTTGTTGTTAGAATTTTGTACATACAGAATTTCGACACCAACCCCTTTATATAAATAATTAGTTTGTAATATTTTTTTTTATGTATATACACATATGCAATCATTTAAAGTAATTCCATGTGCTAGTCAACGAAAATGTGCCTGATATGTTTTGGAAGAAGAAGTTATGTTTAAGTTGTGTTTATAAGTTTTTATTTACAAATGTCTAAACTAAAATATAAAAAAAACTTAATGAATTTACCAAAAAAATTTCTGGCCTTTTTTAGCTTCTTTTTTTTCTTAATTTAGCCTTTTCTAACCTTTTTTTTTTTGCCAATCCAGCCTCTTTTTTTTCAACACCTGGCAACACTGCTCAGGTGTGCATATTTTATTTTATTTAATTCTATTAAAAAGAGTTTTCATGTTTAGAAAAATACTCCTAATAAGGTTTATTATACTCAGCTGAGCAGAGCTCACAGATTATATTAATTTTGTTCGCATAACGGTACCCCGTAACGGCATAAACTAATCGAGATAGATATAGACTTCTATATATCAAAATGATTTGGGCGAAAAAAGAAATTCATTTAGCCATGTCTGTCCGTCCGTCCGTCTGTCCGTGAACACTATAACTTGAGTAAATTTTGAGGTATCTTAATGACATTTGGTATGTAAGTTCCTGGGCACTCATCTCAGATGACTATTTAAAATGAACGAAATCGGACTATAACCACGCCCACTTTTCCGATATCGAAAATTTCGAAAAACCCGAGAAAATGCGATAATTCATTACCAAAGACGGATAAAACAATGAAACTTGGTAGGTCGATTGACCTTATGACGCAGAATAGAAAATTTGTAAAATTTTGGACAGTGGGCTTGGCACCGCCCACCATTAAAAGAAGATATTTTAAAAGTTTCGCAAGCTGTAATTTGGCAGCTGAGTATGTAATGTTCGGTTACGCCCGAACTTAGCCCTCCTTATTTGTTTTAATTTTTATTTTATTGTTGTTCGACGATTGAAAGCATTTTTAAAAACTTGTATGCTGCTATGCATAATCTAAGCTCGTGTAGGAATTCTTTGTCGCATTGTGTCATTGTTTCGTCGTATGCCGACATCTATAATTGATCGCTTTCCAGTCTTTACGCTAAGTCGTCCCGCCTTTATCTCACGTTTCTCAGAGCACACGAACGATAATGAAAGTGTTAGGATTGAAAATGGGAGCACAACTTCAGCTGCTTATCGAGAAGCGCGACCACGACCGCGTCCCATTATATTATTGAATTTTTCATTGAAAAAGTCCAACTCATATTTTCTTATTAAATATCGTCGCATATGATTTCCGTTTAAAAGTCATTAGTAAACAAATAAATTTCCTTTGTTTCGTTTTATGTTTTTATGAGTGTTTGTGTGTATTTGTTGGGGTTTTTTTTGCTATTTATATTATAATTATATTTGAAGAGACACTCCAAAGACATGTCTACATCATCACTTGGAAGTGCTTGCTTATCAGACGACAAATATATGTACACACGTACATATGTTAGCAATTATTCTACAACTCTATAAATATCGTTTATCATTATTCCATCATTTGATAAACTTAATTAATAAAAATGTTAGGGATGCACTTTTAGTCAATTAATCGGACGTACCAATTGAACGAAACTAGAATACTCAATTATTTGTATTTTACAAACTCAACATTCTCCGCAACAATCAAGTTAAGCAAAAACCTTATCATTTAATATTTCTTGATTTTATTTACCTTGCAATCAATGATTGCACCATTGTGTAATTGGATTGCAATCAAATTTGATCGATTTTATTATGATTGCGAAAATATGCAATCAACAATCATCGATTATAGAAAAGTTAATTTCACTTCATTTGCAATCATTTTGATCACAATAACAATTATTCAATTAAATTTAAGCAAAACAATCAATTACTGTTACTCCGGTTTCAACTTTAATTTTGAATTAGTAATTACCAATTGCGCCGAAAATATGATTACCAATAAATATGTAGCGTTTATCATTATTACAAAAATCACAAATCAGAGTGCAGCCATCGGGTGCAATGAGTTTTCATTGCCAAATAAGGATTAAAAAAAATAAAATAAATATAAGGCGCGGTAACCTCCAAAGAGATTTCAGGCGGAGCTTACATTACAGCCTGGAATTATTGATTGCATTCGATTTGATTGTAAGCACATTCATTTGCACTTAATTGGAATGCAATCAATGCAAAGATTCTGAGATTTTATTTTACTGATTTTGCGACCAGGGGGATAATTTATACATATTAAAACAATTAAAATTTGGTTTGGAGACAAGCAGGTCTAGGCGTTGTGCCAACGCAAAGTTACACTAAAGATGGCACAACGCCGAAACCGATTTATCTCCAAACCAAATTTGACAATGGATGACGTTAAATCGTTCCAATATACATCAATTTTGAGACGAATTCAAACGCTATTGAACAACATTCGAAAGTGTTCATTGTAGTCAATATGTGATTGCAATCATTTACTTTTGAATGATTTGCAAATTACAATCTCGAATCTGATAAATTTAAAACCATTGATTGCAATTAAAAATGACTGCTGTTGATGATTTTTCAAAAAAAAAAAAAATCTCGAATCATCGTTTGCTGGCGATTTGATAACTACTTTCGTTTCCACTGGCGTGATTGCAATCATTTACATTAGACCGATTGTATATTAAATTTTTATGTAGAATTGATTGCAATAAAATTCGATTGCAAAAAATTAAAATAATGTTTAAATGAATTTGAAAAAAACTTTAAAAATGTTACCCAAATTTTAAAAATATGAATAACAATTCGTTGAACCTATTAGTCCCGCACATCTCTAATAAATATTTTTCTGCACATTTAACTCTCTTTGCAGTACATTCAATTTGTAGTTAATTGCTGAGGCGTTGCTGCAAGTCAGTACGGAGCGCATCATTTCTCCGTGTGCCAAATCTACAGCAACATAAACTATCACATCAATCCGTCATTGACTTATTCATCTACTGACTTACATACTAATTTATCTACGCACGCAGGCAACTGCATAGCTTTGCACTTTAAAGCTGAGGAGATAAAATTAATTGAAAAATAAAAACGCGGATGTCATTGACAGCAGCGGAAGCAGTGTTGGAGAATTAAAAAAATATTGACTAAAAATAAAATTAAAAAAAGAAAGGCAAAAAATAAAAGTATTCATGTTTTAGATAAATTGGGAGAAAGCGTCGCTTTGTAACTTCAAAAGTATCTTAAAAACACATTAAAATGCAGCAAAACACAACAACTGGAAATTCGATTTATGTCGAATCTATGAATATAACAACAATGGAAAAAAATACAGTACAGCGCCATAATTCAAAAAATCACCTACGTTGCCATATCTCCTGCTTGTGGAGCATGCTTTTTGCCGTTTTAATGCTAAGCATTTTCTTTGTTAGCGAATCGCAAGCCTTCGATTTGGGTAATGAATTAAATCTTAAGCCTACAAAGTATTCAGAATGGACTAAAAATGTCACGTACGTTAGCTCAACAGCTTATAATGCGCGTGGCATGCAACCGTTATACGATATTACACATAAAGTTATATGGTTTTTCACTGGTGAACATCCACTGCCCGAAGGTGAGTTATATACGTAATACATTTTGAATCATATTTGTCGTAATACTAGCTCCAAAATATTGTAACGAATTTTGGGAAACTCCGCTTATTTTACACCTTCTGTCAACGTTCGAATCGCTAAACTGTTGAATAAATAACTCCAATATTCAATAATGCAAAATGGTCTTTATTAGACTACTGTGAAAGTACTTCACTTATACTTCACAACCAATAGCGTGCTTAAATCAAAACTGATTACTGACTACTAAGCTTACTCTGCTTTTATACTCTCAGTTTTCTCCTTCATCCATTACTCCTAAGGTCTAGTCATTTCTCGAAACTGTATTCCAGAACAATTGTATCTCTTACTTGGTTATTAGCTATATACATGTATGTTTGTAGTTTATAGTCTCTCGCATAGGCATATGCGTGTGTATATGTGAGTACTACTTCGGCTGATGATTACATGTTTTTATGAGTAATTCGCCGTTGCCTTGTATGTATGTGTGTAGATGATGATTGATTTGTTTACGTACATAATGCTTATTATCGGCATAGTGATGGTAATATTACTTAGTGATACTAGTATTCGTCACTATATTTAAAATAGTACGGGTATTGGGAAACATGCAGTCATTTTGGGGTTAAGCCAGATCTCTTCTGCCCATACGTCTATATCGTCCACATCTGGGACAGTAGTAGATGTACGACATCCACCTCCTAATTGGTTCGTTTACTCCCATCCTGCCTGTTCCCCAGAAAGCTGCAGAAGGAACTTCTATTCGCAGTACTTCATGTAGCGCAGTCTGTGGATTTTTGCCGCAGATACGCATGATGTGCCGGACAAAGGGGTAACTCGTATGTGAGACTGCCCGACTTCTGACGAAGCCCACACTTGTTTTTGTCCTGTTTTTCTACTGTTTAACTGGTAACGAACTGGCGCTAATCGGAGAGCAGAGCGGGATAGTTGGTAGCCACACTTGTACATCAGCGTTCAATACGACTGCACAAGTTAAGAACGCGTTCAAAAGCTTTGCAAAGGTGTACGATTGCCATTTCGTAGGACATCACAATTAGAATAGAAGTATCAGTTGAAAGCACTGCACAGAACTAGCACTGGTACGGTCTGTTAATGAGATAGTTCTTGCTAGTGACCTCCTTCCAAACTTCGTAGTTCATTGCAGTCGGTAGAACAACCGTAGGGACTTTGTCCGTACCATGCTAATTTTTAGTTTTATCGCCTCTGATACCGAACCTTAGTTTTTCCCCTGCGCTTATGTCTTCCACGGATTAATTGCAATAGCACCGGCTGGTTAATTCCCTGGATATATTCCTTGAGAACTGCCCAGTCTTTCACACCGGAGGACCTGGGTTCTGCATCTTATGTCTTCATGAAATATGGCCCTATATTGGAAAATTCTCTTGAGATCCGGCCTCGCATCTTATTACTCTGCAGTCACTGCAAAACTCCTCATTGTTGAAGAAGAGAACTAGGGTTTTTGCTTCTTCATTTTGTACTCAATAACCATTTCAGATAGGCTTTCTTCCCCAGAGTTGCAAACAGCCAGAAATTTGCCTTCTACTATTGCTCCTCGTATTGACAGGGACAATTTGGAGTTGATCTCTGCCCATCTCGCTTCTATGTAGTGTGCCTGGCCGATACTTCAGTAACAGTGAAAGCGGCCCCGTTCTGTTTGCTGAATCTACCCTTTTTGACGCTGTGTTCGTTCATTGTTTGCGCTTAATTCATTTTTTATCGTTTCGTTTGAGTTTGCGGGAAATATCTTACTTCTTGACGAATGCCTCGGATATACTATTGTGCCTTCTGGCGCCCTGATTTTCAGACAAATACGCGACGCTGACAGATATAAACATATTGCAACTAATAAAAGCTTAAAGGTTACGATGGATAAGTCATGTTATGCGCATGGATGAAGACGCTCCGGTCCAGAAAGTATCCATATCGGCATCGGTATTTAGAAGCAGAGGTATGGTAAAACTTTCACTGAGCTGAGAGGGACTGGTGAACGATCTCATTTGGTGCTCCCAATTGTCGTCAGTTATTGTTAAGGAGATATAACTGGTGTGACATGTTACGCTACGCACAAAAGTTCCTAGGTGCTTAAGCGCCCATTGGTGGTAATTATGGTTATTTAGGAGGGGTGGCATAAGGTCAACAGCCATAACTCTTTTATGACCACTTTAAATTACCACAAAATCAATTGGAGTTATGACCATATGAAATGGTCACAATGTCGAACTTGAAATGGTACAATGCCAGCGATTTCAATATTATGACCATCCTGCTCTTCCGAAATGGTCATAAAGTCAACACTTTTCTTCTCAGGTGGTCATAAGGCAAAGTATTTTTCTTTGCACGCCCCGTATTACAATTTTAACAACTGTTGAACAACAGTTATGGCTCATTGATTTCGCTACATTTTTGGTCAGTCGAATGAAAAGAGAATTTTTTTATTTGAAATTTTCGGGTGCGGTGTTACTTTTTCTAAATTTTGCTCCCATTCTAAAAATCGGATAAAAAGAGGAACACAGATCCTCTATGACTGTCCGCGCGATTTCTTATTGAAAACTTTCGCCTGTGGTGCTACTTTTCTTTATTCAGGTTCTATTACAACGCAAAATCGGATTAAAGGCTGGAGCGGGAGGACTCTTTGGAAATAACAAGAACATATCCAACTAAACTTCTAACTCATCCTACGGAACGTTTTTGTTTTTGTGCTGATATTGTTGTAGCGATAAGGACACTCCCAGAAGGTTTTGGGGAATGTTATCGATGTTGATGGTCTTTTGCCGGATGCACATCCGGTACGTTCCGGTAACAAGCACCATTAAGATACTAGTCCGGCCATCTCGAGAACGATTTAGATGACCTCATGAAACTTTCTAGGCCATACCAGTTGTTCCGTCAGATGAAAAAATTACCCCCACTTTCCTTCTTTGTAGTCTTCAAATGCCAGCCCACATTATATGTTCCAATACCTCACTTGTAAAGTGGATGCTCTCTGAAGCACTTCCCCAGCACTATATTATATTAAGTTATGAGAGCTATTATTATTATTGATAGGTCTGGAGGCACTGAGACCTTTGTGCAGATCTATTTTGCATGACCTTTCAGCCTAATTTTGTATTTGGAGGCTCTTGATGTATCAAAGTACCTCTTCAGGCTTTTTACTCCATATCACAGTTATCAAGTTTTGAGAGTTATTTACTAGTATGAATAACTTCTGCCAATTTTTGACCAAATCTCTTAGGTGTTGATTGATAAATATTATTATACTCAGTTGAGCAGAGCTCACAGAGTATATTAACTTTGATTGGATAACGGTTGGTTGTACAGGTATAAAGGAATCGAGATAGATATAGACTTCCATATATCAAAATCATCAGTGTCGAAAAAAAATTTTATTGAGCCATGTCCGTCCGTCCGTCCGTTAACACGATAACTTGAGTAAATTTTGAGGTATCTTGACGAAATTTGGTATGTAGGTTCCTGGGCACTCATCTCAGATCGCTATTTAAAATGAACGATATCGGACTATAACCACGCCCACTTTTTCGATATCGAAAATTTCGAAAAATCGAAAAAGTGCGATAATTCATTACCAAAGACGGATAAAACGGTGAAACTTGGTAGGTGGGTTGAACTTATGAAGCAGAATAGAAAATAAGTAAAATTTTGGACAATGGGCGTGGCACCGCCCACTTTTAAAAGAAGGTAATTTAGAAGTTTTGCAAGCTGTAATTTGGCAGTCGTTGAAGATATCATGATGAAATTTGGCAGGAACGTTACTTGTATTACTATATGTATGCTTAATAAAAATTAGCAAAATCGGAGAACGACCACGACCACTTTAACAAAAATTTTTTTTAAAGTGAAATTTTTACAAAAAATTTAATATCTTTACAGTATATAAGTAAATTATGTCAACATTCAACTCCAGTAATGATATGGTGCAACAAAATACAAAAACAAAAGAAAATTTCAAAATGGGCGTGGCTCCGCCCTTTTTCATTTGATTTGACTAGGATACATTTATTGCCATAAGTCGAAAAATTATTTACCAATCCTTGTGAAATTTGGTAGGCGCTTAGATTCTAGGATGATAACTGTTTTCTGTGAAAAAGGGTGAAATCGGTTGAAGCCACGCCCAGTTTTTATACACAGTAGATCGTCTGTCTTTCCGCTCGGCCGTTAACACGATAACTTGAGCAAAAATCGATATATCTTTACTAAACTCAGTTCACATAATTATCTGAACACACTTTGTGTTGGTATAAAAAATGACCGCAATCCGACTATGACCACGCCCACTTTTTCGATTTAGAAAATTACGAAAAATGAAAAAAATGCCATAATTCTATACCGAATACGAAAAAAGGGATGAAACATTGTAATTGCATTAGTTTATTGACGCAAAATATAACTTTAGAAAAAAACTTTGTAAAATGGGTGTGACACCTACCATATTAAGTAGAAGAAAATGAAAAAGTTATGCAGGGCGAAATCGAAAGCCCTTGGAATCATGGCAGGAATACTGTTCGTGGTATTACATATATAAAAAAATTAGCGGTACCCGACAGGTGATGTTCTGGGTCACCCTGGTCCACATTTTGGTCGAAATCTCGAAAACGCCTTCACATATACAACTACCACAACTCCCTTTTAAAATTCTTATTAATACCTTTAATTTGACACCCATATTGTACAAACACATTATAGAGTCACCCCTGGTCCACCTTTATGGCGATATATCGAAAAGGCGTCCACATATAGAACTGGGGCCCACTCCCTTTTAAAATACTCAATATCACCTTTCGTTTGATACTCATAATGTACAAACGCATTCTAGAGTCAACCCTGGTCCACCTTTATAACGATATCCCGAAAAGGCGTCCACCTATAGAACTAAGGCCCACTCCCTTTTAAAATACTCATTAACACCTTTCATTTGATACCCATATCGTAAACAAATTCTAAAGTCACCCCTGGTCCACCTTTATGGCGATATCTCGAAAAGGCATCCACCTATAGAACTAAGGCCCACTCCCTTTTAAAATACTCATTAACACCTTTCATTTGATACCCATATCGTACAAACAAATTCTAGAGTCACCCCTGGTCCACCTTTATATCGATATTTCGAAAAGGCGTCCACCCATATTACTAAGGCCCACTCCCTTTTAAAATACTCATTAACACCTTTCGTTTGATACCCATATTGTATAAACGCATTCTAGAGTCATCTCTGGTCCACCTTTATGGCGATATCTCGAAAAGACGTCCACCTATAAAACTAAGGCCCACTCCCTTTTAAAATACTCATTAACACCTCTAATTTGATACCCATATCGTACAAACAAATTCTAGAGTCACCCCTGGTCCACCTTTATGGCGATATCTCGAAAAGGCGTCCACCCATAGACTTAAGGCCCACTCCCTTTTAAAATACTCATGAACACTTTTCATTTGATACCCATATCGTACAAACAAATTCTAGAGTCACCCCTGGTCCACCTTTATGGCAATATCTCGAAAAGGCGTCCACCCATAGAACTAAGGCCCACTCCCTTTTAAAACACTCATTAACACCTTTCGTTTGACACCCATATTGTACAAACGCATTCTAGAGTCACCCCTGGTCCACCTTTATAACGATATCCCGAAAAGGCGTCCACCTGTAGAGCTAAGGCCCACTCCCTTTTAAAATACTCATTAACATCTTTCATTTGATACCCATATTGTATAAACGCATTCTAGAGTCATCCCTGGTCCACGTTTATGGCGATATCTCGAAAAGGCGTCCACCTATAAAACTAAGGCCCACTCCCTTTTAAAATACTCATTAACACCTTTCGTTTGATACCCATATTGTATAAACGCATTCTAGAGTCATCCCTGGTCCACCTTTATGGCGATATCTCGAAAAGGCCTCCACCTATAAAACTAAGGCCCACTCCCTTTTAAAATACTCATTAACACCTTTTATTTGATACCCATATCGTACAAACAAATTCTAGAGTCACCCATGGTCCACCTTTATGGCGATATCTCGAAAAGCCGTCCGTCTATAGAACTAAGGCCCACTCCCTTCTAAAATACTCATTAACACCTTTCATTTGATACCCATATTGTATAAACGCATTCCTGAGTCATCCCTGGTCCACCTTTATGGCGATATCTCGAAAAGACGTCCACCTATAAAACTAAGGCCCACTCCCTTTTAAAATACTCATTAACACCTTTCCTTTGATACCTATATTGTATAAACGCATTCTAGAGTCATCCCTGGTCCACCTTTATGGCGATATCTCGAAAAGGCGTCCACCTATAAAACTAAGGCCCACTCCCTTTTAAAATACTCATTAACACCTTTTATTTGATACCCATATCGTACAAACAAATTCTAGAGTAACCCCTGCTCCACCTTTATGGCGATATCTCGAAAAGCCGTCCGTCTATAGAACTAAGGCCCACTCCCTTTTAAAATACTCATTAACACCTTTCATTTGATACCCATATCGTACAAACAAATTCTAGAGTCACCCCTGGTCCACCTTTATGGCGATATCTCGAAAAGGCGTCCACCTATAGAACTGAGGCCAACGCCCTTTTAAAAAACTCATTAACACCTTTCCTTTGATACCCATATCGTACAAACAAATTCTAGAGTCACCCCCGGTCCACCTTTATGGCGATATCTCGAAAAGGCATCCACCTATAGAACTAAGGCCCACGCCCTTTTAAAATATTCAATAACACCTTTCATTTGATACCCATATCGTACAAAATTCTAGAGTCACCCCTGGTCCACCTTTATGGCGATATCTCGAAAAGCCGTCCGCCTATAGAACTAAGGCCCACTCCCTTTTAAAATACTCATTAACACCTTTTATTTGATACCCATATCGTACAAACAAATTCTAGAGTCACCCCTGGTCCACCTTTATGGCGATATCTCGAAAAGCCGTCCGCCTATAGAACTAAGGCCCACTCCCTTTTAAAATACTCATTAACACCTTTCATTTGATACCCATATCGTACAAACAAATTCTAGAGTCACCCCTGGTCCACTTTTATGGCGATATCTCGAAAAGGCGTCCATCTATAAAACTGAAGCCAACGGCCTTTTAAAAAACTCATTAAGACCTTTCTTTTGATACCCATATCGTACAAACAAATTCTGGAGTCATCCCTGGTCCACCTTTATGGCGATATCTCGAAAAGGCGTCCACCTATAGAACTAAGGCCCACTCCCTTTTAAAATACTCATTAACACCTTTCATTTGATACCCATATCGTACAAACAAATTCTAGAGTCACCCCTGGTCCACTTTTATGGCGATATCTCGAAAAGCCGTCCGCCTATAGAACTAAGGCCCACTCCCTTTTAAAATACTCATTAACACCTTTCATTTGATACCCATATCGTACAAACAAATTCTAGAGTCACCCCTGGTCCACCTTTATGGCGATATCTCGAAAAGGCGTCCACCTATAGAACTAAGGCCCACTCCCTTTTAAAATACTCATTAACACCTTTCATTTGATACCCATATCGTACAAACAAATTCTAGAGTCACCCCTGGTCCACCTTTATGGCGATATCTCGAAAAGCCGTCCGCCTATAGAACTAAGGCCCACTCCCTTTTAAAATACTCATTAACACCTTTCATTTGATACCCACATTGTACAAACAAATTCTAGAGTCACCCCTGGTCCACCTTTATGGCGATATCTCGAAAAGGCGTCCACCTATAGAACTGAGGCCAACGCCCTTTTAAAAAACTCATTAACACCTTTCTTTTGATACCCATATCGTACAAACAAATTCTAGAGTCACCCCTGGTCCACCTTTATGGCGATATCTCGAAAAGGCGTCCACCTATAGAACTAAGGCCCACGCCCTTTTAAAATATTCATTAGCACCTTTCATTTGATACCCATATCGTACAAACAACACATTCCAGGGTTACCCTAGGTTCATTTTCCTACCTGGTAATTTTCCCTTATTTTGTCTCCATAGCTTTCAACTGAGTATGTAATGTTCGGTTACACCCGAACTTAGCCTTCCTTACTTGTTATTACTAGCTTTACCCGGCGTACGTTGTAACGCCCGAGATCGAATGAATTTTGCGTTATTTCTTCTGTTTTGTTTGTTGATAATTTAGTTTATTGTTCTGTAAATTGAATTGAATTTTGTTCGCATATTTGGTGAAATTTTCGTTTGAAACAGTTTATTATTGTATCTTATTGTAATGCAAGTGGGTACACAATATTTTTGGTTTTTTCGTTCGGTGCAAAGATAAACAAATTTTTTGACGTTCCAACTCTAGAGCAAGCAACATATAGCTGGCCATGGGAAAAGCATGGACTCTCTAAATTTAATCCTGCAACAGTAAGCACTTGTCCTTGTGCTTTGTTGATTGTAATTGCAAAAGCGAGGCGTACAGGAAACTGTAAGAGCTTAAAATTGAATGTCAAATCTGTAGGAATTATTGGGATCCGTGGTATGAGCACATCTTCACCTTTGCTTTTACCGCTGTTGATTGTTGCTTCGATTACATTCGGCATTAATTTCGTAACGAAAAGTCTGGTTCCATTGCAAAATTTTGGTGGGTCTAAATTCGGAAGAAGCATGATTGGTGAGACAATTTTCAAACTTAATATATGCGCAGGCATTCCAGGTGGTTCTAAAGAGTTTAGAAATTCAATTGGATAACTCACAATTTGATCTTCATATGTAAATCGATTGACAGATTTATATTTCGTCACTTCACCAGGAATTTGGTTGTGAATGCGATCATTGATTTTATTAACGATTCAAGGTTCGATTCGAGTTCAAGGCCAGAACAATAATTTTTTTCTAATGATAATTATTGTTATTTTTTAATTTTTCTAAATTTGAAAAATTGTATTTTGTTTTTGGAATATTAAGTAGAAAATTTTTCAGACAACCTGCCATAGCTGCGCAGATAGATCCATTTCGAAGGGTGCTAAGCCTTCATCATCAGAACGCTTTAGGCACGCTGCGCTAACCATTTAGCTATACAGCGGTGGTTTGTTTGACTGGCAAATTTGCTACTTCTATTCCTTTTACCAACTATATTTAGCACCCTTCGAAATGGATCTATCTGCGCAGCTATGGCAGGTTGTCTGAAAAATTTTCTACTTACTATTCCAAAAACAAAATACAATTTTTCAAATTTAGAAAAATTAAAAAATAACAATAATTATCATTAGAAAAAAATTATTGTTCTGGCCTTGAGCTCGAATCGAACCTTGAATCATTTATCAATAGGCCGATAAGAACAAAAACAATTGATTTTATTAACATTATCATTTTTTGGAGCTAAGATTGCTCGTTCGAATAGCCAAAAAAAAAAAATTATTTAAAATTCTTAATTCTGAAATATGAGAAACCTTCGTCTTGATCGAAGGAACATATAGCCAAAATTTGGTGATGGTTGAAATGTAGGAAATACGTTTCCATAGGCAAACATAGAATTTTTATTATTATGGATGATGTAGATTCTTAAGCTGCCCAGACGTCCTCCTTTTAGGAGGATTGTCCTCCGAAAATGCAGCTTGTCCTCCTAAAAATTCTTGTCCACTTTTGTCCTCCTTTTTGACAAAATTGTCGCTCTATGTTTACCGGGCACAAACGCAAATGTTGAAAGAGTATTTTCAATATCTAATGATATATGGACTAGTGAAAAGTCAAGACTTGATGTGAAGACTTTAGCAGCAATGATAATTGTTAAATGTAATATTGATTTAGATTGGGTTGGGGTCAAAATTCTGCTTTTTTGGAATTTCTGCATTCATAATTCGGGAAGTCAAAATTCTGCCTTTTTGGAAATTCTGCATTCATAATTCCGGAAGTCGAAACACCGGAAATCAATATTATGGAGGTTAATATTCATATTCTGGAAAAAGCTGATCCAACACCGGCTGCGCCATGCACAGTAATTCTGCGTAGAACACCTTTCTGCATAGGCGGCCTTCGGCCGCGCTTATAAAAAATAACCCTCGGCTACGCCATGCCAAGTCCAGGTGTGTGGTATAACCGTGGCTACCGCCACGGTGATGTCCTTCTGCGTAGTACACCCTTCTGCGTAGGCGGCCTTCGGCCGCACTTTAAAAAAATAACCCTTAGCCGATCCAACACCGGCTACGCCATGCCATGATTCCGGAATTTTGACTTCCAGAATTTTGTCGACGCAGAATTTTGACTTCCAGAATTTTGACGGCCTAGAATTTTGACTTCAGAATTTTGATTTTAGAATTTTGACCGTTTCCCATTTAGATTGAATGTCGTTCTATAACTTATTAAAAAATAATGATGGTTTATTGAAGAAAATTTTTTTTTTTGTGCTAGCCATTAAAAGCAAAAATATGGAAAAATCTATATTCAGTACCTTGAAATATGTACGTATGTATATCAACATTGACTAACATAGAATTTTTTAAAATTCGTTTGTCGCTATTTACCTGTTTTTAGTTATATAAACTGTGAATTGTTTTTGTTTAAAACAGTGCTCGTTTTCGTATTTTATATATTTCTAAATAAATAAATGAAAAAATAATTTGTGTTTTTTTATTCGGAAAATTTGTCCTTTTTTGCCAAAAATTTTTCTCATCTTAGCAATTTTTATGTTTTTAGTACATTTGTCCTTTTTCTCCAAAAAATTGTGGTCAGCTTAATGTAGATAGACTGAAGCTAACAAATTTTTTTAACGACGGCAGATTACTAAACGTCCATAAGCAATAACAGCCAAACTCAACAATGCAGTCAAACTTTAGGTGTTACAATAACCTAAGTTTGTACGGCAGCCATAGTTCTAAAAAATCCCATTTGTAGGGAAGGTGCCACGCCCCTTTTTTCACCATTCCACATTTTACTGGAGGTGTTAGGACTTAACGTCATATATCTCCTTACCAATTTTCATTATCCTACCATTACTACATACAGAGATATGCAGTATGATATATTCCATTTGTATGGGAGGTGCCACGCCCCCTTTTCCCAATACCACATTTTCTTGGTGGTGTTAGGGATTGACCTCATATAACTCCTTACTGAATTTCAATGTTCTGGCATGTATACCTTCAAAGTTATGCAGTACCAAAGATTCCATTTGTATGTGAGGTGCCACGCCCCTTTTATATATAGAAATTATTTTTAGCCTAAAACCTTCCCGTTGCTCGAAGGAACCTATAACCAAAATTTGGTGATGATTGAAATGTGGGAAATACGTTTCCATAACGAACATACACACACACAGAATATAATTTTTTAGATTTAGGCTTCAGTTGCGATTTTCAGCCTGAATTGCAATTTTTCTGCCCCTTAAAACTAAGTTCATTGTATTAACTTGAAATAAATATGTGCTAAAAATAAACAAATTACTAATTTTATTCCTACATTTTATTTATTCTTTTTCCCATAGGTTACATTGTCGTCAAGGACACAGATATAGAGTTTGGTCCGAAAGTTGAACGTAATGAATGGATTGATTTAATTAAACATTATTGGTTAATATGGCTAATTGTTTTACTGGTTGGACTGCTAATTGTTGCAATGCCAGTGATTGGGTATGAAATACATAAATAAAAACATACATTTTTTCCCAGAACCAAAGACATGTATTAACTAAAATTCTGCGTTTTCCCCTGTTCTTATTTTAAAGTTTATGCTTTTGTTGCTGTCGTTGTGCTGGTGCTTGTGGTGGACGCTCTGAGCCGTTTGACAAGAAACATGACACTTGTCGCCGTTTTATCTTGGGGTTTTTACTGATTATATTGGCAACAGGTTTATTGTAAGTAGAATATGCTATTTGCTTGCAACATATTTACTACATTTCTTTTAGTATATCGCATACTTAAGTGTTGAGCTACCCTTCAGGAAAAATTTTGAGGCTTTTTCACTACTTATAATATTGTAACGAATGTTAGCAGCACTGAGCGATGCTATCGTCTCTAAGCCGATGCTAAGCAGTGACGTGAATTCACATCCATAAATCAATCACTATGAATCTACATAAACGAAACAATAATTGCGTCTACACATATGTACGATGTACGTATACGAGCAGCGGAGAGTCAATGCACAAACACGTGCATATATCTGAGATACTCCTATAAGTATGCAATGAGAAAAACTATAAAATTGTGCAATTGTAGTTACAGCTGAGAAGTTTGAGAGCTGGTGGACTAGTAGATTCTGGAAGCGCCTTGAAGATGCGAAGGTTGAAATCAAAGAGTATAAAAGGCGGTAATTGTAGAGGCGCTGAAATTCAGTTTGATTTGAGGTTTCGATTGAGACGCTATCTAGCGAGCAATAGCAGTATTATTTTGAACAGTAGAGTTTCATTTGAGCTATCAATCAGTTTGATTATTAAGCAAGCTATTCGTTGCACAGTTTGGATGTTATTGTGAAGTACTTTAATAAAGGCCATTTTGCATTATTACAAATTGGAGTTATTTATTCAACAGTTTAGTGATTCGAACTTAGCAGAGGATTGCAAATAAGAGGATTTGCAAGTAAATTCGTTACAATATGTATGAAATTAATAACCTTTCTAAACTTGTATACTTAATTGGATAGAACATACTCAGGCTTGTACTAAATTCTCATACATTTTTGAATGTTGATGTCAGTACTAAATTTTTGTATTAAAATTCATATTCTATCTTCAGCGAGTACAATAGTGGGATAGTTTTCGGATCTCGCCTCTATTTATTCCAAGATTTGATTTTTTTGTAATTTTTTGTGTGAATAGAAGCTTGAATTGTTGTACTAAACTATATTTGCTGATTTTTTATTTTGAAATTCAAGCTTAATTCGATATGCTTGTACAAATTTTTTTAATCTTTGGATGTTAAAATTCCTATTTAGTATTAAAATTTGGCGATTCTAATAATTATCAAACTCAACAAACTTTCTAAACTTTCATACTTAATTTTATAGTACTCAGTTCGGGAAAAAGCGTGTTTAGTAATTTTTGATCTTTGATCTTCTTCAACGAGTACAATGGTGTAACAATTTCCTGATCTGCCTCCATTCGTTTTAAAATTCCATTTTTTTCTTGTTCTTAGCAGATTTTGATTTTGTAATTCGATGTGCTTGTTATAATTTTTCAATGTTCCGATCGTAAAAATTCTATTAAGTACTAATTTTTTAGCTATTCTAATAAATATCACATTCAACAAACTTTCTAAACTTTTATAGTTAATTTGATAGTACAAAGTTAGTAAAAAAAGTGTGTACTATACTCTCGTAAATTTTATCCACGTACATGCCTGTACGAAATATCTGTATCAAATTGCATATTCCATCCATATTTATTCCTTTTCGAGGAGGGTTGGACCCCCCTCCAAAAATTTAGAATTTACCTAAAAAAAAACACTTTCTTATAGCCTTATCTTATTCTTTTGTTCACAATTGAACATACCTATATTTAAATTTCTTATCTCCTTCAAACCATGAAGCAACCTTTCCAAGAAAATTAACTTTGGTGTAATTCACTTGAATTCATCTCATACAAAGTTTGATAAAAAAATTCGAACTTTACTGCAGCATTCGTCATAGAATCCCCCATCTCTATTTAGTCCCTCCCTAAAACAGTAGACACGTGGTCTAAAACGTCTTTATCCTTTTGCTTTTAGCCATGTTCTGCAACCCACACCTCATACAATTCCCTCTTTGTGATCGTCATTATATCAAAAGGGGACCTACGGGGATGAAGAATCATTTGAGTTATATGCAATAATATCTAATTATTGTAGAAATTTAAAAATTATTGTGGTACAGCGTGGTTCAAACTTTTGGCAGGCTTTTCTTTTCACGGTTTTATATATTTTCAGCGCAAAAATAATACACATTAAAAAACTCATAATTTCGTAAAAAATACTCAACCAAAAAACTTTTGAACACTTGCAAAATAATATAGTTACTTGTAGATTTTAAATAACCAAAAAATATTGTAACGAATTTACTGCAAATCCTCTTATTTGCAACCTTCTGCTAAGTTCGAATCACTGTTGAATAAATAACTCCAATATTGAATAATGCAATAATGGTCTTTATTAGACTACTTGAAAATAACACTTATAATTCGCAACTTATAGCTTGCTTAAACGAAACTGATTTTCAAAATAATACTGCTATTGCTCGCTAGATAGCGTCTTAAATCCAACTGATTCTCGCGCCTCTACTGTTGCTGCCTTTTATTGTGTTTGGTTTCCTCGTTGACATTTCTAGGCGGTTCTGTTCTAGAATCTACTAGTTGGTTATCTGCTATAATTATAACTACAGATGTACGTGTATAGCTCTCACATGCGTGTGTATTTGTGAGCGACACTTCCACAATTATAATTGCATATCTCAGATAAGATATCTACATGTGTTTGTGCGTTGCTTCTCCGCTGCGTGTACGTACATATGTGTAGACATAATGATTGAATTACTGATGTGCATACAGTCACTGCTTAGCATCGGCTTAGAGATGGCAGTACCCCTTAGTGTTGCTAATATTCGTAACAATATTTTAGCTTTTGTTTCACCAAAAAGTTTTATTTAATTTTAAGCCACGCGCTATTTCACTTCTGTAAATTGTACTACTTAGCGCGTCATCAACAACTCACAGTTTGACAGCAGATTATTCAATGAAGGACAATAATTATAAGAAATGATAAGTACCGTTATATACTGTGATAATTTTAAAAACAAACTGCATTCAAATTTCAAAAAAAAAAAAAAAAAAAAAAAATTACGTGTAAATTTTTACTTTATCGCGTCTAAACCAAGCAAAAATGCCACTGTGCGCCGTAGAGTGCTGGTAGCGTGCTACGCCTTCCACACTGTAGAGCCGTGCAAAGCAACATAAAAAATTAAGAAACACGTTTTTTCAGTTAGAAAAAAGTTTTTCTAAGCAGGTTCGCCTCTCAACAGTGATTTGGCAAACACTCCGATTGTGTTTCTGCTATGAAAAGCTTCTTAGAGAAAACTCATCTGCCTTGTAGATGCCGATGGGAGTCGACGTAAAACATCTAGGTGCGGTCCCGCAAATGAAAAAAAAGGAGCACGATGCAAAATGAAAGAGAAAGAAGCTCGGCCTAAAACTCTTCGGAGGCAATCGCCCGTACATTTATTTATTTTTCTTGTTAGGACTGTAATAAATAACATAACACTAAATTCGATAGCGTCAAGAGTTTTTTATTCCTATATATATTTTTCGGTGTTTTGATTTTTGTACTAAATTGCATTACTATGTTTTATAGTACTAAACTTTTTGTTTAGATTGTCAATAACTGAATGGCAGTACTAAATTTGTGGAAATGGAGTCGATACTTATTAAATTACAGCTGCTTTCAATTTTCGATACGTTCTTTTCAGTTATATATTTTTTAGTACAAACTCAATCATACTAAGAAATATTATTTACTTGTAATAAATTTTTAATTCCACCTTCGAAGTTTTGATGTTTGTATTAAATTAAATTACCAAATTTATTAGTACTAAATTTTTTGATTGGCTTTTAAATACTTTAATTACCAATATATAGGCTTGATTGTGTACGCAATTAGTACCAATTTTTTTAACTGTAACTTTAACGGGTGAAAAAAAAAACAAATTCAGAAAAGCGATGGATAAATTGTGTTTTTATGTTAAATTTCTGCAGGGTATGTTCACTTGCGATATGTACATATATACAATACACATAAACTTCGGAATATAATACCTGAGCGGAAGAAAAGTGTTGTGTATTTATTGGTTTACATTACCCATAAAGTGGTATATCGTATTTATATCTGCTAATTCTATCCCCCTCATCGCCTTTTATCATTCATTCTTATTAACTCGTTTACATTTGTAAATGAATATTTCTTAGATTCGGTGTCATTGTCACATTTGCAACGAATGCTTATATCCAACAAGGCATTGAGAGTAGCACAAATCGTGTACGTGATGGCAGTATTGATACATGCAAATTCCTTGAAACAACATCTGAGCAAATCGATCATGTCCTTATTACTAATTTTAAACAATTATCTATACAGCTGGATAACATTCTCCGAGGTAATTTAGCAAATTAAATAAAAAAATAATGTTGTACAAAACTTGTCTTTTATTATTTGGTTTTCTATTTTCATTTTAACAGAAACGTCCACATTCATTATAAGGGAATTGGAGAAAAAATCGATGGCTGTTTCTCTTATTTATCTAACAGACTTTCTTGAAAAACTGCCACAACTTAGATTAAAATTACAAAAAATGAAGAGCATCACCAATGAGTTACGTGTTTATGCATCACAATTGAGCGATGGTAAGTTTGAATGTATGCCACTTTGTCTGCGAATTTTTATTATTATTTTTTTTTCCAAAGGTTTGCGTGGCGTAAAACGTGACTTACTTGTAATGCTTACAAAGTGTAATAATAAGGCATGTCAGGATGTGCTTAACAAATATGAAATCGGAAAGCTTGATGCTAACGGTATACATTATGATCAGGTAAGTGATAAAAATAAACATTAATATATGCTATCTATTTTGTATATGAATAAATACGAGCTTTAAGAAATAGATAATAAGGGCTACTCCACTCCGCCTTCCTGTTAACTTTAAGTTCATCCCTAACAAATTTTGTTTCATTTCAATTGTGACATCTGAAGCCGCAATATATTTAAACCCATAATTGAGTTAATTTCGGAATCAATTCCGAAATGAACTCGGCCTCTTGCGGAATAGTTTCGGGAATATTTTTGGACAAATTCCAGATAATTTTTGTATTATCTCATTATAATTTGACTTGCCGATAATTCCGCAATGCCTTCAGAAGTAACGTGTCAGAATTTTTTCACGATGAGTTAAGGATTATCACTGAATCCCTTCGGAATCAATTCACTACTACCGAGGGATCAATGGAAGAGCTTTTCGGTATCAATTCGGAATTGCTTTCGAGATGATTTCATGAATGATTCTTTTCCGAATAGATTAGGGACTTTTTCGCAATTATTATTTGGGAACTAGATCCGGACAATTTTATGAAAATTCCTGCAAAATTCTTGACTGTTTTTGGTACCATTATGCGACTTTTTAGGGATGATTTCGAGATGGATTTGGGATTATGTCGAGACTGTTTCGGAATTATTTCTGAAATCGAGCATGAAACAAGGAAAAAATGATTATTACATTTCTACAAGGTGTCGCTAATTTAAGGGGAAAGGTTTGTTAGAGAATAATGCTCCTGATTACGCGGTTGCGCGGGAACTTCTACTCCTACCGCCGGTGATTGTTCGTTTGGGATTTCTTCCCACGTTTTTTACAGAGCTACATACTAAATCCATGGAACATAGTCGAAGTTAGTTTTATTCCAAAGACCGGTAAAATCTCTGAAGTACCTCCTAAGATTTTACGAAGTCCAGAGAAACAGCAAGTTTAAGCTGCCAGATATCTGTGGCGATGGATGGAATGGGATGGTGGTTGGAATGGGAGTACCTTGCGATTTTTTAGAGCTATTATGGTTAAGATCATATTGGTTCCTGGCCATAGCAGCATTCTGGGCAACTACCACGTGGATCTCTTAATCCGCATGTGTTGCTCTGAACCGGATATATATAGCTGTAGAGAATTTGGAGTTCTGCTGGAAATCTGGTTGAATCATAGTGCCATATCATGATTTGACTGGTCAGCTTTGGCCGAAACTAGGCAAACGTATTTTGGTTTGGGCTCACTTGGATCTTCGCAGTATTTATCTCGGTTCGATATCGAGATTTTAATACATTTCATTAGACACCTCCACGAACCGGACAAACATCCACGATTGCCGAGTGTATAATCCGGAATAAGTCGCATTTTATATGTCCTTGGTCATGGCTGTTATTTCAGTATTAATCCATCACGTTCCATTTCTATAATGGGTTGTATCGACATAGTAGAGCGAAGTGCTGTACAATGACCACGAAAAAAAATCCTGCAAAGGACATCATCATTGATAATTCAATTCAATTCAATTCAATTTATTTAAAACAATATATTAGTGCAATAAGATCAATAAATGATCTTTTCTAGCACAGCAGTTAAATATACAAGAAATATATAAGTTACTCATGAGCAAGCTTAAAACTAAATATTAATAGTAATGGTAAAACATTGAAATAAAATGTCAAAATTTAACATTTGCAACACAATAACAAAAATTATATATATGTGTGTAATTAAAGAATTTAACTAACTATATGATAAATATTATATAAATGAAAATATAGATAGCAAATATCATCGTTGTACATATATAAATCAGTGAAAGTATGAATATAAAGGTTCCTTAAAGTTGGTTTTATTTAGATCATTCTTAATAGAATCTGGGATGGAATTCCAAACACGAACAGCGTTGACAAAAAATAGTCTTGCAGAGGGTAGGAGAGAAAAGTTGGGAACAATCAAGTAATTTAGTCGGCCAGACCTTGGAAATATCAATTTCTCATATAGGTACTTAGGCTTTTTCTCCGCCATCAGACGATAGAGAAAGATACAATTTCTTGCCTTTAAATACTCCAAAATTTCACAGCCCAAGAGGCTAGATTTCCATGCAGAGATATGCTCGTATCTTATTAGTCCGTATACATATCTCGTGACATTATTGAACACCACTTCAATTTTGTGAGCAGACCGGGAGTCCATCCTGCTATAGATGAGTTCAGGAGAACAAATGATCGGTAGCATAAGTTGTATAGCGAGCTTTCTCCTAATGGCGACCGGAGTATATGAGGAAGAAAATCGTAGGTTACGTAAAACATAATTAACTTTACTTATGATAGAGTTGACATGATCGGTACATGTTAGGCTAGAATTAATGATAAACCTAGATTAGTAACCTTTGACACAAATTGTACACTCTCATCTCCTAAAAATACCGGTGGAATGGTTAGGGAGGCCACGCGTCTGTTGCATATAGGGAGAACATAGGACTTAGAGCAGTTCAAGCGGAGGCCGTTTCGCAAAGCCCAAGATGCGATAAATGATAGGTCTTTGTTGAAATCAGAACATAATTCATTGGTCTCCTCAAGAGGGCGTGACATGTAAAGCTGTACGTCATCAGCATAAGCATGAATTTGAGTGGACTGGCACGTACTAAACACGCCATTGACAAACGTGCTAAACAGAAGTGGGCCCAGAATAGAACCTTGTGGAATACCAACTATAAGAGGTCGCAGCTCAGAAACTTCAGAGGCAACTTTTACACGCTGGTATCGACCTTCCAAATAACTTTTCATTAGCCGCACAGCAGATTCTCTAAACCCAAAGTATCTTACTAGTTTTGAACACAATAGTTCGTGATTGACGGAATCAAACGCCTTAGAAAAGTCTAGCAAGCACAGCAGCGTCATATGGTTCTTGTCAAATGGTATGCGGATGTCGTCAAGTATTTTCATCATAGCCGTGGTACAGCTGTGCTTGGCCCTAAAACCAGACTGGAACGGAGATAACAAGCCAAAACAATTAACATGTAGGTGGATTTGCTCAGACATAATATACTCAATTACTTTAGACAGCGCAGGCAATATACTTATAGGACGAAAATCACTGGGACTACATGCAGATTTAGCTTTAGCTACATGAATCACATTTGCAATCTTCCATACATCAGGAAAACAAAATGTCGTGAAACAGTGGTTTATAATATGGGTAAGCGTAGGTAGGATAATCGGAAGAATAATTTTAATAAATTTTAGGGGAATTCCATCTACACCAACCGCATTAGGCCGTATTTTAAACACTCATTTTGCAACATCTAATTCCGACACAGTACTAAACTCAAACATTTCACCAACATTATTAGCAGGACACGAGTAACTCAGGCGAGGAGCGGGCGAACATGAAATGGTAGTACGGTTGACAAAAGCTAAGCGTTAAGAGTGTCAGGCTCTAGCGAGCATTCTACATTGTCACTAGCATGTACCCGAAGGTTTCTCAAATTGCGCCACAAAACATTGCAGGGCCATACAGGATCCAACTTTTTAAGGAAGTACTTTCGCTTTTCGCGCTAATAACTGAAGAAGCTTCATTCCTAGCAGTTTTAAAGGCATTCCATTTTTCATCCGTCCTGGATTTTTTCCAAGCGGAATACAACTTGTTTCGCCTTTTGATCACATTCGAGACTACCCTGTTAAACCATGGACATGAAGCGGTTTTGCAGTCATTAGTGCGAATCCGGACATGTGATATAAAAGCCTGGTAGACACAATCATTAAGAAAGCTCAGCTTTTCATTAACAGAGCAAAGCCCCCAGCATGTAGGCCAGTTAACTTGTGAGACATCCTCTACTAATCTTTCAACATTCAACATTCTATAGTCATAAAAACTGTACGAACGATTTACTACACTTTTTTTGTCAACATGTATATCAAAACAACAAAAAATCATGTCATGATCAGATATAAACGAGAACTGGTCAAATTTTAAAACAACATTGACGTCAGACACATTAAAATAATCAATAAGACTTGGACAACAATTATTTCCATACCTCGTCGGTATATTTACATTGACAAGAGACATAGCAACACTAGAAACATCTTCTAATAAACGGGATGTGTACAGATCATTACACAGTAGATTGACGTTGAAATCACCACAAACCATTATATGACTATAGTCAACAGCATAAGCGGACAGAACATTAAAGAATTCACTCACATTACAGTATTTATTGGGACTATATACACAGGACACAAGTACTTTAGACATAGAGCTAGTCAATACGATAAACAAAAATTCAACATTCGTACCAACGGAGCGAGAAACAAATTTGCTTTTTAAAGATTGTTTGCAATATATAGCTACACCGCCACCTCTTCTATTTATTCTATCGTTTCGATAAAGTATATAATTCTGAATGTTAAGATGCGAGTCGCTGATATCGGAGCTGAACCAAGTCTCAGAGACACAAACTATATCAATGGAAGAAAATTCAAAGGTATTTCTCACCATGTCCATTTTTGCAGAGTTAAGGCTGCGCGCATTGAAATGCACAACATTGAGCCCACTCTGGCGGGCGCATACAATATTTAGCATTGCAGCACTACAATTATCAGTGCCATTCTTCTCTTTATTGTTACCCAGACTCATAAAGAAAAACAACTTTAAGAAATCGAACAACATAGGTGAAACAACACAACAAAAACTTGAGATTTGCAATCTCTACAATAGTAAAAGAAGAAATATTAAGACATAACAATAAACAAATAAGTAAACTAACGAAACGGCATCAAGTCGCCTTCACACATAATTTTGACAGCAGCATTTTCATCCTTCTTTACATGAACATTTCCTCTGATAGTTCACAGTTTACCCTCTTTCCTTAGTTTTATGGCCTCTTGCAGTATTCGTCTATTTTCTCGAGTGAGACTTTCATAAATATTAAAGTTTCCCTCAAAACCAAGCGCAGAGAGAGATATTGCTGTTTTCAATCGCCGCCGGTAATCGCCAAAAGCACGTTAAGTGCGATTGAGATCAAGCGGCGAGTGAAATTTAATGATAATGTCACTGTTGAGGTTTTCAGACGTTTTCTTTGTTCTGAAAATGTCTCGAACTTGAGGTGCCATATAATCGATACACATGCATACCTGATTAAATATACTCTTCAGGTTTTCTTCCTCAGAGAATGGTCGCCAAACACAACCGCATCAGCAGCAACGTCATCTGAGTGTTTGAGCTTAGACATGAGTGTTACTTATTGACTCGGCAACTTTAGCAGCAACCGCGACTGGCTCTTCATCTATTCGCTTTGAAAGCTTCTCCTCCAACTCAATTAATTTTTGCGTAGCACTGTCAACTTTTGGAATAATAAGATAATACTCTCCAAAACTTTTGGGGAGCGTATTTATCGCTACAAGAAAAGTAAGAAAGAGGAGATCCGGCATTATTTAAAACCGCCGATGCTGTGCCGACATCCCATTAACCTGTTTCACGAGAAATAATTCGTCTCCTTTGTAATCCGTTAAGTTCTAAGCGCAGTGTTGTGACAGCCCTGCAGCTTCTTCTAGTGCTGCCAGCAAGGTGCTTGAGGGTTTTGTTACGACTCTGAACTTTTTGTACAATTGTGGCTACATGATCGTCAAAATGTAGGCCATCATCGAACGTCACACACAATCATTCTTCTTATCAAACTGTCGTTAGCGTAATGCCATCGACGCGGATGTCTTATGTTCCCAACATTTGCTGCGGCGCCTCCACGACGTGAATAAGATATAGGCGGGCCTTTAGAGGATATAAATCTGGTCCGTTCAGAACTAACATCTTCGTAATTAGCCCGATTACCATGGGGCCGCAGTTTTGACTCCTTGTACCTTTGGGAATGACCTTCGTTTGACAATTTTTTTTAAATTCAATGTGTTCAATTTGGTTTTAAATTTCTCGAGTTCTTTTGAGCTGGCACCAAATATTAACGTAATTAAACATACCTATATATCTCTCTTAATGCTATCAGATGGTAGACCGCTATTTTCCAAAGGTAAAAACTATAAAATCTTTAAAATTGAAATTTGTTTCTAAAAGCATTTTGTACTTTTGCAACTTTTTTTATGATATTTAAAATTTTTTTTTTGAAAATTTGATTTAATATTTTTCCAATTTTTTTAAACTTAGTTCAAGATTCGTAAATTTCTTTTTTCTAATTTAATTTTGTTACTAATTTTTTAAACATATTTTTAATTTTTTTTTTAATTTAACAAATTTGTCCTTTTGTTTAATTAGGTTTCCTCAGTTTTCATAAAATATTTTATATATATTTTTATTCTTATGTATTTTTATAACATATTTTGCTGAAAAATTTTTCAAAATATTTTTTTTTTCACCAGTATATATTTTAAACTTAATTATGCGTGGTTTTTTTCTAAATAACTTCTTTTTTTAATCAAGTACTTTTACATTTGTTTGTATGTCCGATATGTCCGATTATTTCAGTACAAAAATTTTCGAATTTTTTTGTTTTTTTAAATATATTTTCTTGCTATTTTTCTTCATTCTGTACAAACAAAAATTTCGGGCGAATAGCCACTTCCTTTTCAAAATTATTATTAGTTTTTAAATTTATTTTAATTTTTATTTATTGTTCACATCTTTGCCATAAAGCACTTGACAATTAATTAATTAAACTACTTTTTACTAAATATAGCTGCCCGACGTCACAGAGATCATCGATAATTTGGATAACTTAATAAGTAAGGACATTGCTTCGGCTGGCAAGCGTGGACGTGAGATGCTCAATGAAATGCGCACACATTTGAATACAACCATTGCCAAATATACGCCTAGAGTTATTGATGCTATAAATAAAGCAGGTAAGTTGATACATTCAAAATTTATCAAATAGTAAAAGCATTACAAAATAATTTATACTAATTTTCTTAAAAATCTCTATCAAGGAAATGCTTTCCAAAATGCCGCAAATGAAATCAAAATTGAACTAAGTAAACTGTCAAAAGTTATTAAAGACAATACGAAATCATACACTGGTAGAGCTGATGATTATTTAGATGAATATGGGCCGTATAGATTTCATTTTGGCGTCGCTGTATGCACAACATTGTTGATGGTTAGTAGAGAAAGATTTTGAATAGACTGTGCAACAGCGTTGCTTAGATATAAGTTTTTAAATTATTTCTAAAAATACTCAAAGAAAAATATTTACATTTCAAATATCTGTGACACTAACAAGCCAACCTAATAAAACCGCACTGCGTTTTTTTAGTGCACGCAAACAACCGGCGTTTTTTGCCCTAACCGAAATAAGCATGCGTTGCGACAATGTAAAGCATGTGTGTAAACGTCAAATCCAAATGTCACGCAGAACAAAAATTGGAAATCGAGTTAGGTTTTCACGCAGCAAATTCAATTTGGGTTGCTCTCATACAAGTTGTATGTGCATGAGAAATTTTTGACAGCAAATGACTTGCGTGCGTTTTTATTAGGTTGGCCAATAAGTGATCTATTTTAAATTGCAATTAAATACAAGTATGTGTTTGTGTTGAGTTATAAAAATATTTTTTTTCATACACAGATTTTAGTCTGCTTAGTAGCGGCGTTGTTATGCGGCATTTGTGGCAAACGACCAGACGGTTATGGTGATGATTGTTGCAACAAAGGTTCTGGTTCACGTTTTTTGATGATGTAAGACATTTAAATATTATTTATTTATAAACATAATTTGTTGTAATTTCATTAAATTTTTCCTACTCCTCCACAGGGCTGTTGCATTGATATTCCTGTTCATCTCAGTCATTGCTTTAATCTCATTGGTACACTTTTTGATCGGTCTAGTCGCCTATCGTGGCATATGTCTTCCATTAAAGTATGTATAAACTGAAATAAAAGAGTTTTTTTGATGAGCGCCTAAGAGCAGGCAACATTTTGTTTGAACTCTACCACTTAGTTACACTGCCAGAACTGGTAGTTTAATCTATGCTGTATAGTTGAATGGTCCCAAAAAAGACCGCCACTAAATTCTAAGCTTAAATATTTTTTTTTCCTTCTAATAGTCGTTTAGCTCTACAGTCGTTTTTATATAGTCACTTTTTAGTTTTGTGCAACGAGAATCATACCTTATGGCGCCAGAACTCGTTTAGTAGCCAAAACTATGTAAAAACGACCCCAGCATAAGCTTCGAATTTAGGGTTGGCCTTGTGTTTTTACCCAGTATAAAGAGATCTAGCTAAATATTGCACACTTTTAGGCCTTACTGATTTCTATTACAACGTTTTTTAAGCTTCATCATAAATTTTTCTGAGTGTTAGACCAAACCATTTTTTTTGAGAAGATCGAGCCATAGGCCAAAAAGTAGTTTCCTCGTTTTTCGAAGTTAGTCTTCAAAACGAGTGAGCTTTTTTAAGCTTTAATTTAAATTTTGAAGTATTTTTAACTAAATTTGTGTAAAATTTCAGAAATCTTAAAAAAAGAGCTTTTTATTTTTTTTATTCACACGGCTTTATTCATTGGCTTTCGAAGTTCGAAAATGGACCATTTCTAATATAATTTACATATATATTCAATGTATTCAAAACTATTTAAAAAGTAAAAATGTATCCGTGGTCTGTCTTCTCCTTTTATTTGAATTTCATAATTTCTTTTCTTTTCAAACTTATATAACAGGCAGGGCAGATCTTCGAACAAATTAAAACCGTTAATTAGCACAGCTACACAAAAGAGTTGGCGGCCATGCATTTTCATGCTCTGAATCCGAATCCGTTATCAGAACTGTCCTTGCGGTTCGTGGTGTGGCTCTAACCTCAAAAAATGCTCAATTGCCAGTGATTAGGATTCAGCTCATCAAAACGCACCCAATACACGTGTCAGATTACCAGATCAGCCCACTTTTTTGTTTTTCGGTACTCGGTCTTAATCTGAGTACAACCATACAAAACAAAAAAAGTTAGCGGGTAAGTTAATGCGCTACTGGTTTTTGTCGCGCCGAATTCGAATCCATTATTAGAAACAACCAAACGGATCCTGGTTTGGCCTCAGCCTCAAAAGAAGGGAGGAAAATTTTCACTAATGATTGTAGTTGTTGTTGTAGCAGTGCTTCGCCCCATCCAATAGGTGCGACCAATCACAAATTGTCATCAATATCCTCTAACGGGAGTCCAACAACAACAAAAATAACAACAACAACAACTGATGATTGTACTTTCTTCGAGGTTAGGGATGAACCGCGACTAGATAGATAATTTGGAGCGGACTCGGATACATACATTAAAATGAATTGGAATGCGAAATTCACGGTACTAGAACCGCGTGGGTGCGTAATATTTTATTTAAATTTTTGCAAACATCTACATTTTGACCCCTTATAATAACTGTTATATAAGCTTGAAAAGAAGAAAATGTATACAATTTTAGTGGAAAGGAAGACCGTGACTATGCTTTTACTTTTTGAATTTTTAAATACAGTTAGCAACTCAAAATTTGATGGAAACGGAGCATATATGTACGACGAATAGGAGGCCTTTTGAATCGCCTAAGTAAATGGAAGATCCGATTTCGATTGAAAAATAATTTTTCTGTTTATGGCTTAATTTCTTGAAGAAAATTGGTTTGGTATCATTATCCAGAAAAAAAAAACTTAATTTTGCTGAATAGTGTTATGTTATGAAATATGTAATATTTATCATCGTCACACTTTTCCACAGGGACCCTCAAAACGATGAAATATTCGCTCAATTCGACAATGCTATTGACTTAAATACAATACTTTATCCACCTCAACACAAGGGCAAAGCGGCATCTGGCGTTTTACCACCCTTACGTATATCACATGTAATCACCGCATGTCAACGTAATCAAACAATTTACGAAGTCTTACATATACACAATCGTATTGATATACATGAAATTAACGATTATCCAGCTCAATATAAAATCAATCAAACTTTAGATGATTTAGTCGATGGCATTACATTTGACGACAGCGATGTGCTAATATTAAGCGCCGAAGATAAACAACGTATATTGAGTTTAAGTGAATCGGCATTGAAAAATTTCGATTCCGCACAATATATAGATAATTTAAATGATACCATCACTAAACATTCATTAACTGAAATTGCTCAACAATTGCGTCAAACAGCAAAGAAAATCGATAGTAGTGAAGATATGAAAGATGTACAAATAAGTTTACGTAATCAGGCATTACATTTGGAGACTTACGAACAAAATTGGGTAATACCAATGAAAAATCAATCAGTAGAATTGATACGTTTGGCAAATGATTTAGATCATAGCTTGCGTTATAAGGATCGTCCATTTCATGAATCCATACCATTGCTGGTCAATGAAATTGAACGTGCACAAACATTTTTCCGTGTTGATGGACGTCAATTTGTGAAGTCTTCAGCTGAAAATCTAACACATTATTTTGCAAGTGAAATAGAGAATTATTTGAATATGGTTGTGACGGCTGTGGAGCGGAAAATTGGTTTATGCGCACCATTAGCGAATGTGTATGAATCGGGTGTGGTTTCATTGTGTAATTATATTGTTGATCCACTGGTAAGTAGTGAGTAGGTATCATGGAATCCAATTGTATTTGGAATCGTATTCGAAACCAAGAAATAATGCTGCAATGAATTAAAAACATTTTGGTTTGGTGATTGAATTATATTTCTTCTTCGCCTATAAATTTAGTTTGAACATTAAAGCGAACCACTCACAATCCATGGCAGAAATATTTATAGTTTTCAAATCCTATTCCGATAACAGTTGAATTACATGACACCCTTAAGTGTTTTTGGATTTATTGGAAAAAATTTAATAATAACTATTTTTATCACATATAGAATGGTTTCTGGGCTGGTGCTGTGCTCTGTGTTGTACTCTTCTTGCCAACGCTAGTTGTTTCTGTCAAATTAGCTAGTTTATATCAAAAGTCTGATCCATATCCAGGACCGCTAGTAGAATCGTAAGTGCTCAATTAATTATGCACTAAAATTGTTAAATATTAACTGTGAAAAATAAATTTCTATGTCAAGTACATATTTTTGCTTACTAATCAAAATAATGAAATAATAAATTTGTTTTGAATTTTATTTATTAAATTAAGATTTTCGTTTTCTTTATTTAACGCATTGAGCCATTTTAAAACCCTTTCAAATTAGTTATTAGATAAAACCATTTTATACACACTCCTATAACATTTTACTTTAAATATATACTTACTTACATACATTTAATATAGTAAAAAAATATGCATTACGTATGTGTGGTGTGCATATCTAAAATTTTCTTCATATTCACCCCATTTCTATCTTCTTCATATTAAATACATGTATTTATCGCATGCTGCTTTTTTCATATTGTTTCTTGTCTTACATACATTTATTTAATAAATTTTACAAATACCAATTTTCAGGGAGTATTTGTATGATGCTTATAGTGAACGCGATCACATTCCCCTGGCTAAGTAAGTACAAAAAAAAATAACATTGTTTTGTACGAATATTGCATTAAAATTTTTTATTTTGTATTTTGTTTGCTGATAAATTAATATTATAACCAAAGTGCAAATGAAGCATACGAAAATAAATACCAGAGAGAAGAAAAAAAGTTAAATTAAAAACAAGAAAATGAAATAAAATAAAAAAAATTACATTTAATTTAACAAAAAAAAAACAAACCAGCTAAAAAATTAACTCGAACAGGCTTTAAAAAATTAAGTACAAAAACGTAAATATAAATGTAATAATAAAATTGGTAAGATAAAATAAAAAAACTAAGTAAAAAAGGTAGGAAAAAAATAAATTTAAGTAAAAACACTAAAAAATGAATTTAAAGATAAAAAAATATTTTTTTTAAGAAAGCATAGGTTAACACCGGTTGATAATAATTGTTATTTAAATATTATTTGTAGTTGTTAATATATTTTTGAAAAAATGATTACTAACCGATTTTAAGCTCCATGAATTCTTAAAAAATTATTAAAATAATTAAAAATATTTAAAATTTAAATTTAAACACAATTCAAAGTTAATGACAAAAAAGGATCCCCCAGCGTGTTAGGAGCTTATTAACCTCACCTACCCGTGGCGAATCTTGTTTCTTTAGCAGTCAAGGCTCTGGCGACCCCAAGTTCTTCATGGATGTATGGGGTGAGGGGGTGGGAGGGCGGTATGGCCTAGAAGGTTTCATGTGGTCATACTAAATCGTTCTCGAGATGGTCGGGCGAGTACCTTAATGATGCTCGTTACCGGAAAGTACCTGATCTGCATCCGGCAAAGGGCCATCAACATCGATAACGTTCCCAAAATTTCCGGCTGTCCACATCCCTACAACAACAATAAAAAACGAAATGTTGCTTAAATGGTTTTGTTTTAATTTCTATTAAGACTAAAAAACGTTAAAAATGATCACAATAACAGTAACGTAAATAATTTTTAAATAAGTTGCAATTGTACTCCTTTCAATATTGAAGTAAAAAAAATAATAAAAAACTGAAAATGTAATACTTATAAGGGGAAATAAAAAAATGTTAAAAACTCCAAAAAAAAAAAATTAGAAGCATTAAAGGTGTGAAAAACAAATATAAAAAAAAAAAATTAAAAACAATATAAAAAACAAAAAAGGAACTTATTGTAACGAATTTAGGAAAATTCGACTTATTTGAAACCTTCTGCTAACGTTCGAATTGCTAAACTGTTGCAATATGGTGTTTATTTTGTTTACTTGGGAGTAGTACAACTATACTTCAATATCACGGACTTCACAACAGCGTGTTTAAATCAAAACTGATTGCAGACTACTCAGATTGCGCTGCTTTTATACTCTCCGTTGCTTCATTCGCATATTTCTACTAAAGTCTAGACATTTCGCCTTCTACGTAGAACTACTGTATCTCCTGCTTGGTAATTGAGCTACATATATGCGTGTGTATGTGTGAGTAACAACTTCGGCTGATGACTACATCTGTGTGTAAGTTATCTCTACGTTGCCTTTTATATATGTGTGTAAATGATATGGCGGCCACCGTGGTGTGTGATGGTAGCGTGCTCCGCCTTCCACACCGAATGCTCTGGGTTCGCAACCCAGGCAAAGCAACATCAAAATTTTAGAAATAAGGGTTTTCAATTAGAAGACAATTTTTCTAAGCGGGTCGCCCCTCGGTAGTGTTTGGCAAGCACTCCGAGTGTATTTCTGCCATGAAAAGCTCTCAGTGAAAACTCATCTGCCTCGCAGATGACGTTCGGAGTCGGCATAAAACAAGTAGGTCCCATCCGGCCGATTTGTAGGAAAAATTAAAAAGGAGCACGACGCAGATTGGAAGAGAAGCTCGGCCTAAAATCTCTTCGGAGTTTGTCGCGCCTTACATTTATTTTTTTTTGATGTAAATGATGATTGAGGTGTTCATGTATATACAATGGCTGCTTCATGTTTTTTTATTGTTGCGTGATTATTTATTTAGTATCAGCCTAGTGATGCTAATTTCTTCACAATATAATAAGAAATGCGAACAAAAACAAATGCGAAAAGTACAACACGAATAAAAAACAAGTAACGAAGGTTAAGTTCGGGTATAACCGAACATTACATACTCAGTTGAGAGCTATGGTGACAACATAAGGGAAAATAACCATGTAGGAAAATGAACCGAGGGAAACCCTGGAATGTGTTTGTATGACATGTGTATCAAATGAAAGGCATTAAAGAGTATTTTATGAGGAAGTGGGCCATAGTTCTATAGGTGGACGCCATTTAGGGATATCGCCATAAAGGTGGATCAGGGTTGACTCTAGAATTTGTTTGTACGATATGGGTATCAAATGAAAGGTGTTAATGAGTATTTTAAAAGGGAGTAATCCTTAGTCCCATAGGTGGACGCCGTTTCGAGATATCTCCATAAAGGTGGACCAGGGGTGACCCTAGAATTTGTTTGTACAATATGGGTATCAAAAAAAAAAGGTGCTAATGAGTATTTTAAAAGGGAGTGATGCTTAGTTCCATAGGTGGACGCCGTTTCGAGATATCGCCATAAAGGTGGACCAGGAGTGACCCTAGAATTTGTTTGTACGATATGGGTATCAAATTAAAGGTATTAATGAGGGTTTTGAAAGGGAGTGGTGGTAGTTGTATAGGTGGTCGCTTTTTCGAGATATCGCCATAAAGGTGGACCAGGGTGACTCTAGAATGCGTTTGTACAATATGGGTATCAAACGAAAGGTGTTAATGAGTATTTTAAAAGGGAGTGGGCCTTAGTTCTATAGGTGGACGCCGTTCCAAAATATAGCCATAAAGGTGGACCAGGGGTGACTCTAGAATGTGTTTGTACGATATGGGTATCAAATTAAAGGTATTAATGAGGGTTTTAAAAGGGAGTGGTGGTAGTTGTATAGGTGGTCGCCTTTTCGAGATATCGCCATAAAGGTGGACCAGAGGTGACTCTAGAATACGTTTGTACAATATGGGTATCAAACGAAAGGTGTTAATGAGTATTTTAAAAGGGAGTGGGCCTTAGTTCTATAGGTGGACGCCTTTTCGAGATATCGCAATAAAGGTGGACCAGGGGTGACTCTAGACTTTGTTTGTACGATATGGGTATCAAATGAAAGGTGTTAATGAGTATTTTTAAAAGGGAGTGGGCCTTCGTTCTATAGGTGGTCGCCTTTTCGAGATATCGCCATAAAGGTGGACCAGAGGTGACTCTAGAATATGTTTGTACGATATGGGTGTCAAATGAAAGGTGTTGATGAGTATTTTAAAAGGGCGTGGGGCTTAGTTCTATAGGTGGACGCCTTTTCGAGATATCACCATAAAGGTGGACCAGGGGCGACTCTAGAACAGGCATCGGCAAATTGGAAATGCAGATGTGTTAGTAAGAGCGCGATAATCGCGCACATCACTTGATGCATCGGTTTGCTTAGTTCATTCACTTATTAGCAAGCAACAAGACAACATTGTTTGTTATTATATTTTTAATGCGCACAATGGGAAGGAAAAGGTTTATACAATTAAATACATTGTATTTGCGCAAAAGGATTGGTCAACATTAAATTTTTTTCGCTTGTGCGCATTGAAAAAATTAACAAACGATCTTTGCTTGTTGCTTGCTAATAACATTCGTCAACATTGCGAGACGCACACAATCGATGTTACTGCGCCAAATGCTCAGTGACTACTAAACTAAAGAGAATAAGAATACGTGTGAATTGAGTGTGCACAATTGTGCCACTAAATGCCGACCCCTGCTCTAGAATGTGTTTGTACGATACTGGTGTCAAATTAAAGGTATTAATGAGAGTTTTAAAAGGGAGTGGTGGTAGTTGTATATGTGAAGGCGTTTTCCAGATATCGACCAAAATGTGGACCAGGGTGACCCAGAACATCATCTGTTGGATTTCTGCCAAGATTTCAAGGGTTTTTTATTTCGCCCTGCAGAACTTTTTCATTTTCTTCTACTTAATATGGTAGGTGTCACAACCATTTTACAAAGTTTTTTCCAAAGTTATATTTCGCGTCAATAAACCAATCCAATTACCATGTTTCATCCCTTTTTTCGTATTTGGTATAGAATTATGGCATTATTTTCATTTTTCGTAATTTTCGATATCGAAAAAGTGGGCGTGGTCATAGTGGGAATTCGTTCATTTTTTATACCAAGATAAAGTGCGTTCAGATAAGTACGTGAGCTAAGTTCAGTAAAGATATGTCGATTTTTGCTCTAGTTATCGTGTTAACGGCCATGCGGAAGGACAGACGGACTACTGTGTATAAAAACTGGGCGTGGCTTCAACCGATTTCGCCCATTTTCACAGAAAACAGTTAACGTCATAAAATCTATGCCCCTGCCAAATTTCAAAAGGATTGGTAAATTTTTGTTCGACTTATGGCATTAAAAGTATCCTAGACAAATTAAATGAAAAAGTGCGGAGCCACGCCCATTTTGAAAATTTCTTGTATTTTTGTATTTTGTTGCACCATATAATTACTGGAGTCGAATATTGACATAATTTACTTATATACTGTAAAGATATTAAATTTTTTGTTAAAGTTTTACTTTAAAAAAATTTTTTTTTAAAAGTGGGCGTGGGCCTTCTCCGATTTTGCTAATTTTTATTAAGCGTACATATAGTAATAGGAGTAACGTTCCTGCCAAATTTCATCATGATATCTTCAACGACTGCCAAATTACAGCTTGCAAAATTTTTAAATTACCTTCTTTTAAAAGTGGGCGGTGCCACGCCCATTGTCCAAAATTTTACTAAATTTTCTATTCTGCGTCATAAGTTCAACTCACCTACCAAATTTCATCGCTTTATCTGTCTTTAGTAATGAGATGTTGCACTTTTTCGGTTTTTCGAAATTTTCGATATCAAAAAGTGGGCGTGGTTATAGTCCGATATCGTTCATTTTAAATAGCGATCTGAGATGAGTGCTCAGGAACCTACATACCAAATTTCATCAAGATACCTCAAAATTTGCTCAAGTTAACGGACGGACGGACGGACGGACGGACATGGCTCAGTCAAATTTTTTTTCGATCCTGATGATTTTGATATATGGAAGTCTATATCTATCTCGATTTCTTTATACCTGTACAACCAACCGTTATCCAATCAAACTTAATATACTCTGTGAGCTCTGCTCAACTGAGTATAAAAGAATACAAATAATGCATATTGTTACGAATATTGGCAACACTAAGGGGTGCTGCCATCTCTAAGCCGATGCTAAGCAGCGCCTTGTATGCACATCCATAAATCAATCATTATGTATGTACATAAACGAATCAATCATTATGTCTACACATATGTAGGTACACGCAGCTGAGATCAACGCGCAACCACATGCATATATCTGAGATACTTCCGAAAGTATGCAATGAGAGAAGCTATAAAATCGTGCAATTGTAGTTACAGCCAGCGTTGACAGTTTGATGACGCCGTCGTCATTTTGACGATTTTCAACCAGAATGACGCTTGGACGATTTTGGAATGAAAAATGACGATTTAAGCCTGCCTTCCATGTAAGATTTATTTTAAATATTCAAACACCAAGAAATAGATCCAATAATGTTGATTTTAGATGGACACTAACTACAGTAATAAATATTGAAGTGATCAACTTAGCTCGTGAAAACGGAGTGGTGATGATATCATTGCCTCCGCATTCCAATCATAAAATGCAACCGCTAGACAGAGCATTCATGAGCCCGCTCAGGACTTATTACAGTAACGAACTAAAGCGTTTTATGAGAGAAAATTGACGAAAATTTACTAAATTCGATACAGTTGGTCACTTTTCCAAAGCATATTATAAGGTTCAGACTGGCCAGGTTGCAGTTAACGGTTTCAGATGTACTGCCATATACCCATTCGATCGAAAATTTTTTACTGATGCAGACTATATTGCTGCAAATGATATGTATGATCACTTAACTGTCGAAAACTCTGAAGTTTCCGAGCAAAATAATGCAACTTCGGAGACTGGACGTACTCTTACTTCACCGACATCTAATACAAATCGAGTGACTTCTCCAGAACCTGTGGCATCAACCAGTAAAGGAGACGTTTCACCATGGCAGATTTTACCGTTGCCAAAAATTAGAAAGCCAGTTGCTACCGGAAGAGGAAGAAAGTCAAAAACGACAGTATTAACAAAATCACTATATAAGAATCAGTTGGAAGAAAGCATTCGGAAGATCCGGGAAAAAGTGAAGCCAAAAATTAAAAAAGAAAAGGAACCTTCAAAAAACCAGCAGAGAAAGCTAGAATAGCTGAATGTGAAGAATTAACAAGTGACTCCGAAGTAAGCGTCGTCTACGCAGAATCGAATCAAGGGGACTTTGTTGAAATGCCTCCAAACGGAGCAATTTGCTCCTTTTACGAAAAGCTATGGAAGGACGAAAGAAATATATCAGAATGGAATGCTTGTTTACAGTGCGATATGGTTTGGGCTCATAACGTCTTCATTCCCAAAAAAAATCCAATTTTTATTTGCGAGGCCTGCACAAATTGAAGTTTTTAAAAAATTTTATTCATTTTTAATATCATCGAGCCAAGGAGGAATTTTATTTTCTTCAGTAAAACTGATCTGGTTATTATTCGGGATAAATGGTATATTATACCAAATTAGCCTACGTTTGCGTACCACAGTACTCGCCAATTTTTGGGGAAGCGGCATTTCGGGATCACCCGAATTTCGTCTTATAAATTGTAAACTGTTGGTGGTATACAACTTTTGATAAAGTACGCTATATATGATATTTCACAAAACAAAATGTGACGAAAAAGAGGTGAATTGAACTTTTGGTTAGGCCAAAATTACCCAAAAACTAAACGCTATACCACAAATGCCGCAGTTCCTCTATTTTGAAGACATTTCTAAGGTTCCTCCAGACGATTGTGGAAAACTACTTCTACTATCAAAAGAGCTGACTCAACATACGCTTTGTCTAATTTATGTGCATTCGTTGCAGATCTCATGTGCTTGCCACACTCTTCAGCGAATGTAGAACGAAGTTTTTCTAAACTAAATTTAAACAAAACAAAAATCCGAAACCGTCTGGAATCTGATACATTAAAAGGAATATTGCTAGCCCAAGATTATTTAAAATTGAATAGCTTTTCCTGTCATAATATTGAACCGCAAATAAATATGCTAAAAAAAATGAACGCGAAAATGTATAACTAAGAAACTAAAATCATATAGGAGGTTCGATTCGAGCTCAAAGAAAAAAATAATAATAATTTTTAAAATGACTGAAAACGAGTACCTTTTGTATGTAAACGATTTTCCATGTTGTATGTGGCAACAAAAAATAACAATCAAAGAAAATTTTCAGAAAAGCGCTTTTAAAGTTAATATTGTTGAATGAAATCCGGTGATCTCATTTTGGTTTCCGGCGAATACAATCGTACGTCCCCTGGTAATAACCCAACTTCGTTCTAACTCAACTTTGGTTGTTATTGATTGCCATAAGCAATAATGTTGTATATATTAACGAAACCCATAATTTTAATACCCGTAGAAAAAATGATTTTAAACTGCCACTCTATAGAACTGAAGTGGACAAACAAAACCTTTTCCATAAAGGATTTAAAAACTTTAATGAATTGCCTAATGAAATAAAAAATTGTGAAGAAATTTATGTATTTAAAAGCAGGCTATATGAACATTGTAAAACCTTACCTATAAGATAAGTTCTACAATGTGATTTAATAAATATTGTTCAAACTAGGCTTACGCTGTAATAAATAAATAAATAAATAAAAAACAAATAAGGAAGGTTAAGTTCGGGTATAACCGAACATTACATACTCAGTTGAGAGCTATGGTGACAACATAAGGGAAAATAACCATGTAGGAAAATGAACCGAGGGAAACCCTGGAATGTGTTTGTATGACATGTGTATCAAATGAAAGGCATTAAAGAGTATTTTATGAGGAAGTGGGCCATAGTTCTATAGGTGGACGCCATTTAGGGATATCGCCAATAAGGTGGATCAGGGTTGACTCTAGAATTTGTTTGTACGATATTGGTATCAAATGAAAGGTGTTAATGAGTATTTTAGAAGGGAGTAATCCTTACTTCCATAGGTGGACGCGGTTTCGAGATATCTCCATAAAGGTGGACCAGGGGTGACCCAGAATTTGTTTGTACAATATGGGTATCAAAAAAAAAAGGTGCTAATGAGTATTTTAAAAGGGAGTGATCCTTAGTTCCATAGGTGGACGCCGTTTCGAGATATTGCCATAAAGGTGGACCAGGAGTGACCCTACAATTTGTTTGTACGATATGGGTATCAAATTAAAGGTATTAATGAGGGTTTTAAAAGGGAGTGGTGGTAGTTGTATAGGTGGTCGCTTTTTCGAGATATCGCCATAAAGGTGGACCAGGGGTGACTCTAGAATGCGTTTGTACAATATGGGTATCAAACGAAAGGTGTTAATGAGTATTTTAAAATGGAGTGGGCCTTAGTTCTATAGGTGGACGCCGTTTCGAAATATCGCCATAAAGGTGGACCAGGGGTGACTCTAGAATGTGTTTGTACGATATGGGTATAAAATTAAAGGTATTAATGAGGGTTTTAAAAGGGAGTGGTGGTAGTTGTATAGGTGGTCGCCTTTTAGAGATATCGCCACAAAGGTGGACCAGGGGTGACTATAGAATACGTTTGTACAATATGGGTATCAAATGAAAGGTGTTAATGAGTATTTTAAAAGGGAGTGGGCCTTAGTTCTATAGGTGGACGCCTTTTCGAGGTATCGCAATAAAGGTGGACCAGGGGTGACTCTAGACTTTGTTTGTGCGATATGGGTATCAAATGAAAGGTGTTCATGAGTATTTTTAAAAGGGAGTGGGCCTTCGTTCTATAGGCGGTCGCCTTTTCGAGATATCGCCATAAAGGTGGACCAGAGGTGACTCTAGAATATGTTTGTACGATATGGGTATCAAATGAAAGGTGTTAATGAGTATTTAAAAGGGCGTGGCGCTTAGTTCTATAGGTGGACGCCTTTTCGAGATATCGCCATAAATGTGGACCAGGGGTGACTCTAGAATGTGTTTGTACGATATTGGTGTCAAATTAAAGGTATTAATGAGAGATTTAAAAGGGAGTGGTGGTAGTTGTATATGTGCAGGCGTTTTCCAGATATCGACCAAAATGTGGACCAGGGTGACCCAGAACATCATCTGTTGGATTTCTGCCAAGATTTCAAGGGTTTTTTATTTCGACCTGCAGTACTTTTTCATTTTCTTCTATTTAATATGGTAGCTGTCACAACCATTTTGCAAAGTTTTTTCTAAAGTTATACTTCGCGTCAATAAACCAATCCAATTACCATGTTTCATCCTTTTTTTCGTATTTGGTATAGAATTATGGAATTTTTTTCATTTTTCGTAATTTTCGATATCGAAAAAGTGGGCGTGGTCATAGTCGGATTTCGTTCATTTTTTATACGAAGATAAAGTGCGTTCAGATAAGTACGTGAACTAAGTTCTGTAAAGATATGTCGATTTATGCTCTAGTTATCGTGTTAACGGCCATGCGGAAGGACAGACGGACGACTGTGTATAAAAACTGGACGTGGCTTCAACCGATTTCCCATTTTCACAGAAAACAGTTAACGTCAGAAAATCTATGCCCCTACCAAATTTCAAAAGGATTGGTAAATTTTTGTTCGACTTATGGCATTAAAAGTATCCTAGACAAATTAAATGAAAAAGGGCGGAGCCACGCCCATTTTGAAATTTTCTTTTATTTTTGTATTTTGTTGCACCGTATCATTACTGGAGTCGAATGTTGACATAATTTACTTATATACTGTAAAGATATTAAATTTTTTGTTAAAATTTTACTTTAAAAAAATTTTATTTTTAAGTGGGCGTGGTCCTTCTCCGATTTTGCTAATTTTTATTAAGCGTACATATAGTAATAGGAGTAACGTTCCTGCCAAATTTCATCATGATATCTTCAACGACTGCCAAATTACAGCTTGCAAAAGTTTTAAATTACCTTCTTTTAAAAGTGGGCTGTGCCACGCCCATTGTCCAAAATTTTACTAATTTTCTATTCTGCGTCATAAGTTCAACTCACCTACCAAATTTCATCGCTTTATCTGTCTTTGGTAATGAATTATTGCACTTTTTCGGTTTTTCGAAATTTTCGATATCGAAAAAGTGGGCGTGGTTATAGTCCGATATCGTTCATTTTAAATAGCGATCTGAGATGAGTGCTCAGGAACCTACATACCAAATTTCATCAAGTTACCTCAAAATTTACTCAAGTTATCGTGTTTACGGACGGACGGACGGACATGGCTCAAACAAATTTTTTTTCGATCCTGATGATTTTGATATATGGAAGTCTATATCTATCTCGATTCCTTTATACCTGTACAACCAACCGTTATCCAACCAAACTGAATATACTCTGTGAGCTCTGCTCAACTGAGTATAATAAATAAGTAAATAGATATGACGATTTTTGACGATTTTTTGGGCGGCGTCTGACGACTAGGGGAAAAAAATATGGCAACGCTGGTTACAGTTGAGGAATTTGATAGCTGATGGCCAACTAGTAGATTTTGGAAATGGAAGCTCCTAGAAGATGCGAACAAGGAAATGGGAGAGTATAAAAGGCAGCAAATGGAGAGGCGCTGGAATTCAGTTTTGATTAAGACGCTATCTTGCGAACAATAGCAGTATTATTTATTGTGAAGTACTTTAATAAAGGCCATTTTTCCATTATTCAATATTGGAGTTATTTATTCAACAGTTTAGTGATTCGAACTTAGTAGAAGATTGCAAATAAGGGGAATTGCAAGTAAATTCGTTACAATATATGTATATGAAAATAATAAAAAAGGATTAAAAAAATAAAAAAGGGAGGTTATAAAAAATAAATAAATATAGTTTAAAAAAACTAAAAAACACGCAAATATGATGCCGTTTTAGTATCTACAATCCACTTAGATATTTGTTGTTGATAGCACCGCGAGTTAATTAACCAATGCAACGAGTCTTCAATAATTGGTGCTAGATGGGCCTAACTCTCCTTTGCGCGCCTAGCCTAGAGAGTTACAAACAAGCATACATACAAGTAAAGCTAATATAAACGTGTTAAAAAAGGAAAATAATTAAAAATAAATAAAAAAGAAAACAGACCATTTCGTAAACTAAACCGCCAACAACAAAGTGTAGCTTTGATACAAGCTTACATACATACAAAGTATGACTGTCTAAAGAATAAAGAAGACAATTGCGAAAAGTTGCACAACAAAAAAGGAATGGCCTTGGCTGCATGTGGTTGGTAACAGTTCAACTATCGCAGGAGTGCGGCTACAAAACCCACTCCCGAGAGAAAAGGCTTTGAAGAGATTTACAATGTATTATCGAAACAGCTGACGCCTTGTGTCAGTTTTTTTCCAAATTCAATTTTAATTTTGTTTCTTTTATTCTAATTTAAAAGTTTTCTATTCAAAAAAATATATGTATGTTATTGTCAAGTCCTTGGGCTCACCCATTTTCCGCTTTCTGTTCCAAACATTTCGGTTTTCTCTTTTCGTAGAATTATACTTTAGTTTAGAATTTTCTATAATTTTCAATTGAATTATGTTGCAACTAAATACATATTTCTTATTTTCAAATTTATAGCGGTCCAAAGAACAAACGACGAAAGAACAAAGACCGACGACGCGGTCGTGAATACTATGAAGAGCCAGTCGCTACCACAGCACATGGTGTTGTTGTAGCACCAACTGTTGCTGTGCGTGATACTCGTTACAATGACATGGCACCCAAGTAAGTACAACAAATAAATATATATAATTTTTCGCATTTTACATTTAAACTTTATATTTGGGGTATTCACGTCAACTCGTCATCAAGTTATCTGCTTAAAAATGATTCGGTGTACTTTCTTTCGTAAACTGTGTTAAAAATATAAGCAGATGGCCAGGGTCACGTGATTACCTAAATTATGTTCATTGATAGATTTCTTTCGTAACTAAGCAATGTAAAATCTTTCAGGAAGTAGTTGGTGAGGTTTTTTGGCTGTCGCTGTTATGCTAAACTTGCCCAAATGACAATTGCCGGCTAATTGCATTTGTTCTTAATTAAAAGTTTTTTTTTAGCAATATTTGCTTGTTTTAAATTATTAATAATAAATAGCTTAATTTAGTAAAATAGATTATATGCTTATTAATTATTACTAATTTTGATTTTGTATATGTATTTATATTTATTTGAATTTTATTAGAGCTAGGAATATTGTTGGTACAGTTGATACGAGGCCAAAATCTTTGACGGCAGAAGGTTTCTATTAGGTTAACAATGATGTTGGAGATGATTATCAATAATGATGATGATGATGATAATGCTTTATGGTGGTTATATAGAGTTGCGGTGCGTTGCATAATTTGCTTTTTTGTTTGCTTGCGTGTTCAAAACGAATGCCAACCCATTTGCCAAAACTAGAATATTTCTATTTTGTTTCGTAATTCATTTCTGCTTCAACTAATACCTTCGCTCGCTTGCAAATGCTTTATGTTCATAATAATATTTTCTTTTGCGCTCGTTTCATTTATGTTTGTATAATAACTATCATACTCAGCAGACGTGGTCCTGTCTAAACTTATAGAGCTAGAGCCCGTGATTGTTAGACCTTCGACATGTAAGAATTGAAGTATATTATGGTCAGCGCAAAGCATTTATCAAACACCAAAGGCATGCCCTCAATTGGGTGTGAAATCCTGCCGTCACTGATACAACAACAACATTGCTAGACCTTCATCATTTTATAAAAGCTGACGTTTCCTCAGCATATGCTTCCAAGTTACGTGTTTGTCGAGTTGTCCGGCTGTGGAATAATGTGTCTGGCAATAAAGCTAAAGATTTCGTTTATTGTTACGAAAAAAATATGTGAAAATTGTGCGGGGAGGGCCAGTCAAAGACTACAGACCCATTAGCTTACGATCATTTCTGCTCAAAACCCTTGAGAGGCTGATATATGTGTATATACAGTCCAACATGGATGAAAAATTGCTGTCGAAAACGCAACATGCTTACTTACATCAAAGGCATGTCGGTAGACACGGCACTGCATAGAGCAAGTCTTGGAGTACCAGGAGTACCCGTTAGGAGGCTTCTTAGATATTGGCCTGGGATTTCAACAATGTCTCTAAACACAAAATCAGTGAACAGGGTCATGCCACAGAATGGGGTATAGTCACCACTGCTGCGTATGCTGATCATCAACCAACTGCTGATGACGTTGCAGTTGTCCAACAATTAGCTCTTTGGTGGATCGGGCGCTTTCTGATATACAAACCTTGGCATCTAATGTCGGGTTGAGCGCCAACGCGGAGAAGACGGATATGGTCTTGTTTAATTGGAAGTTTAAGGTCTCGAACGATTTACCACTCCTCTACGCTTTGGCGAAGGCGAGTACCGAAGATCATCAAATGATGAGCTGTACGAGCTTTATGCAGACAGCAACATAGTCCGGCGAATTAAAGCACTGTGGCTACGCTGGCTAGGCCACGTTATGCAAGTGAGAAAGAAAGTATTTTTATCGGAAGCGGCGTATGGAAGCAGGGGAAGTGTGCGGCCAAAACTCCGCTGGAAGGACCAGGTGGAAAACGATTTAAATTCACTTGGTGTGACCAATTGGCTACCACCCCTGACCTGTTTTAAATTTATCAGGCAAATAATGACAGATTAAAGATGTTTTTAAAAATCGCAATTGTTATGCCTTATAAACTTTATTGCCCAAAGCGATTGATATTTAGTTTGTGACAAGGGCGTCACGATTATTATTTGATACTGTTCCAATTCGTCTTTTTGAGAGTTAGGTTCTGCGTTCGCAAGTTATGAAATTGGTTAGTGGAGCTAGTAAGAGAAGTGTGATCAGGTGATCAGATACAAGTATCTTAATTTTTGGTCAGACTTCCGTAAAGTTTTGTTCATATCGAAATGATTGAAAACTCTAGGTGCTTTTGACGTCCCTCCCTAACATCGTTTTTACAGCGAAGCTTCTAATACGAAGGATGGTCACTTGCGCAAAACAATGTACATTCAAACAATCTGATAGACTAATCGCTCTGTACCAGGCATGCTTAACGAACGAAACGATATCATTTCGTTACGATAATCAACGCTAATAAACGAAACGAAGTCATTTCGTTTCGTTTATTAACGTTAAGAACGTCAAATTAACGTTAATTTGACGATCTTAACGAAGTCACTTCGTTTCGTTTATTAACGTTGATTATCGTAACGAAATGATATCGTTTCGTTCGTTAAGCATGCCTGCCCTATACACATCCTTTTTAGCATAAAAGATTATCAAAAGCTCATAACTGACGATACTAAATTGGAGGCTTTGAGAGTTCTTAATCGATTTTTTCCTTTCTTCGATCAGCGTCACGCTTAACTATTTAGGGCTCACTACATAGGGTTCATTATCATTATCATCAGCATCATCTGTATGTAATACAATTTCAATTGTTTTTTCAAACAGTGCCTGTTATTGAAAAAATTATATGAAATTGGATATACAAGAGACTAGCAGACCTCGAAGATCTTGTATTCCCAAAACTTTTACTCTCTCTCGCATGCATATGTAATATACACCTGCGAGTAAAATAATAGCAGTAAAAATGTTTTTGAAAATCTCATTACAATTTTAAACACTTCTCTATTTTTGAGGAGGAGGAGGATTGCAACCACTTTTTATCAACGGCGCTGACAACAGCTTACAAGAGAGCTTGTCCTCTGCGAAGATTCAAGGAAAAAACAAAGCCGCCATGGTGGAGTAAAAAGTTGAGTCTTATTAGAGGGCAGGCGAAGGACACTTTTAAGCTGGCAAAAGCTGCGGAAAGCGAGAAGGTCTGGGAAGTATGCAGAGAGGTCAAAGAGGGTTCCATGGTAAACTTTCTGTGGGACATAGAATACTCCAGCGAAACGGCAAGACTAGAGAAAGTCCAATCTAACTGACAGTGGGAAATAAAGTCCAGGGACGACGAGGACCAATTCCAATCACACATTAGTGAAGAGTCCCTGGAGGCGCTACACAGCACACACCATTAGGAGATGATGCTGAAGAATTGTGTAATAACGTCTACTGCTCCAAAGGGAGCAAGCAGTATCAGGATTGGTGACAAAACCAAAATTGAATGAGCGAGAAAAACTTTTGCCAAGTTTAAATCACTTAGTTCAGATGGGATATTTCCTGCAATGCTATAGATGACAGATTGAACGATTAAATAATAGTTTAGAACAATCTTCGTTATGTCTACCAAGATTAAGCGCTTCGCGATGTACATGCCTGGGCATCTGTCGTCGGGCAAACGGACTACATGGTCCCGCGCCTGAGCTTCGAAAGACAACCTGGGTTGGCGCAAGGGTGTGGAAATGGCATAACATACTGTACACGTGTATACCGATGGTGCCAAATTAACGGAAGGGTTCGGGTCTGCTGTTCACTGTGTCGATCCAGAAATTAGTAGACCCTTAAAGCTGCCAGATCATTGCACTGTATTCTAGGCGGAAATTGTAGTCGTGAAGAAAGCAGCAGAAATTCTGAAGGAAGCGGCGATCGGGGAATTAATCTCAAACAGTACTTCATCAAGAAGTGTCCTGGAATTCAAAGAAGCATTGGAGAGACTTTGCTCAGGCCGGACCATACGTTTATACTGGGTTCCCTGTCACATAGGGATAGAAGATAACAAAAAGGCCCATGAGTTGGCAAAGGAGGGTGCAGCATTCGGTGATTCGAAAGTAGATATCCCAATCCGTTTGAGAGGAATCAAAAAGGTGCAGGAGTTGCTTTGAGCCGTCAAGCAGGAAAGGCGTGGACAGAAGCGCGGTGCTGCAACATTTCTAAGATCATGTGAAAGTCTTACGACATTAGACTCACAAAGTTGTTCATATCTCTAAAGAGACAAGACTTAAGGCTCTCGATGGGCATACCAACTGGACACTGCCCTCTGGCATCAAATGGTTATAAGTTAGGCAGCCGTAAACGTTTGAGTACGTTTTATGTTCGTGTCCTACGCTGGCGAGGTCAAGGCTCCAGCTACTAGGAGCGGCAGAGTTGTCTGATCTCGAGACAGCAATCAAACTAGGTCTTAGATAACTTACGTTTGGTCTTTAAACAAATTCCTGTAATACTATGGACACATTCAGTCTGTGTGAGGTCTTTATTGACTGGCCAGCTCAACCTAACCTTACCTCTCTATTTTTGAATTTTTTTCGAAAAAATTTCTGAAACTGGTTTGCATAGCTTTCGTTGTAAAATTTATATCTTTTTTATAATTACCGACAATAAAAGAAGAATAACTAATAAAATTGGAAATTATTTTTGGTGCTATTTTTTTAAACGCAGATGTAAATAATTGATATTTGCGGATCTTCCTACTCAGCCGTCGACATACATCTAATTTAGTCATTCTTTTATCAATTGTTTTTGTTTTGCTAAATGGTTAGCGCAGCGTGCCTAAAGCGTACTGATGATGAAGGCTTAGCACCCTTCGAAATGGATCTATCTGCGCAGCTATGGCAGGTTGTCTGCAAAATTTTCTACTTAATATTCCAAAAACAAAATACAATTTTTCAAATTTAGAAAAATTAAAAAATAACAATAATTATCATTAGAAGAAAATTATTGTTCTGGCCTTGAGCTCGAATCGAACCTTGAATCATTCTTTTATGTTTTAATACTATTTTTTTTCTACGCATACATATTAATTTATTTTCTCGAATTTTGTTATATCTTTGCAGACATTGGGATGGCGGCCCACCGAGATATACAAATCCACCAATGGCACCACCAGCCTCTGAGTATGAACGTCCACCGCCATATTATTATCCTGGTGTTACGGAACAAGAATAAGAAATACAGATTGAAATACATTTTTAAAAAAGGAAATGAAAAACATCAGAGGAGATGTTGGCAGCAGCAACAACAATATAACAAATTCATTAACGAGGGCCATAAGCAACAATTTTAATAAAAATAGTTGCAGCTACAAAAAAATTAACAAATGTAATAGCAGTAACAACCAATTAAACAACAATAACAAAAACAGCCACAAGACAATTGTTGATTATAGTTACTAAATGCATGATATTTCACAAATGTTATAAAAAATATTTGTTGCACACTGTACAATGTGTGTTGAGAGTATTTTTAGTGTATTTCAAGCATCTCGAAATTCAAACAAAAAATACTACAAAAAACAGCATACAAATATCAAATTAATTTTCCTCACTCACACAAAAATTTAAGTAAACAATCAAAAACGAAGCATTTTTAGCGAAAAAATATATAAAATACATATTTGAGTATGCAGAAATAAACATGTTGGTTTCAAAGACCGAAAAGCGTGTGTGCTACAGTTATACATACATACATAATAATAATATTGAAAAAAAAAAAACCATAACGAAAGTAAACACAGCCATTATGGAACTTCATTCCAGCGCCCAGAAACACACACATACATACATACACATGCATGTGGATTATTTCCATTTCGAAAACAATCAATTTTGAAATACGCAATTTTTGGTTTGAAGGAATTTTGAAAAAATTAAATTTTTTTTCATATAACAAATTGTTTTTTTAATCTTTAAATAAAATTTTCGAATACTGTAGTTTTTCTTGCATTTCATTTTGTTACTTACTTGCTTACTCTTAACACCAAACTTAAACAATTCACGATATACTGTTAATGAAGAGAAATCTGTGAACAAAATATAACACTGAAATAAAAATACATTTTTTTTATTCAATACTTTTTTATTTTGAATTTAAATTAGTTTTTTACATTTTTTAATTTCTTAATCTGCAAACAAATATGATAGGGTAATAAAAACATAAATTTGTAGTTATTTTGATACAATTGAAACAATTTTTTTTAAATATTGCTTTTTAATTTTTAAAAATTAAAAAAAAAATGTTTTTTGATTTTTTTTTTATTTTTCTTAGGTTTTTTATTTTTTCAGCAACATTTTATAAAATATTATGTGATTCAATTTTAAAAAATTATTGTAGTTTAGTTGTGTTAAACTTTGTAATTAAAATTTGTGTTATCCCAAAATTTTTTTTATACTTTTTTCATTTTTGTTTTTATATTTTATTTTTAATATTTATGTGAATTATTATAATTTTTCTATTGAAAACATTTTTTTTCATTTCGTTTGCCTCTTAAACTAAAAATCTTTTTGGCAATTTTTTACTTTGTTTTCAAATTTAAAATAATTAAAATGTTTCATTGTCTTTTTTTATATTGGCCAACATTTTGTGAAATATAGTTTTGTGCTTTTTATTGTGTTAAAATAATAATGGGCGTTTTTTTCTAAAGTTTCAAATGTTTATCTGCTCGTCTAGAAAAAAAATTTTATTTCAAAAGCAAAAACAAGTTAAGCAACACAGTTCTGGCCGCTTGTTGTTGTTTTCCAATTGACGTTTTCTTCCAAGCGAAAGGAAACAATTTTGAAGCTTTAGAAGAACAAAAACAAAACGCCCAATTATGTATAAATAAAGTTTTGTTTTTTAAATATTTTTTGAATCTTTTTTTGAAGTTTTTTTAGTTCTTTTACTTTTAAATTTTTTTTATACATTGGGCGTTTTTTTCTAAAGCTTCACAAATTTTAGAAAAAAAAACGCCCATTTTAAGACAAGCAAACTTTTGTGATATTTTTTTTTTTTTCAAATTGGAAATATTTAACGTTTTTTAATTATTTTTTATATTGGCAGAGGTTTGTGAATTCTAATTTGTTTCCAAAATTCATTATAGCAGAAAATGATAAATTTCAAAGTTGGATCGTTTTCAAAATGCAGGTGTTCCTCATACAGTTTAAGTAGTAGATTCTCGAAAATTATTTCGTTAGTCTCAAGTAGTATCTTAGTTATTTTTATATATGGAAATGTTATTTGTCAAAAATATAAATAGATATATGTATATGTAAAATGAGACTGTATTACGACGCCTGAGTGGAATATCATCCTATTTCAGCTGCCAGTTCAAAAACGCCCTATCTGGGGGAATAATGTCAAAATGTATTGAATTTAAACTCAGATAGGGTATTTTTGAAGCAAATCCTGAAATGGGGCGTTTTCGTAACTGTAGACAGCATTGGGTGATATTTCACTCAGCAGTCGATTTGTTAGGTTTTTTAAAATTTTAATTTATTAATGTGTTGGTAATGAGTTTTTTTTATTTACATACGTATGTCTCATTACCTCATTAATAATAAATAAATATATATGTGTATACTTATGTAGGTAATATATCTACATTTTTTCCAAACATCACGCAATTCATATATGTATGTAATTGAATTTTATAAAAAAATTATTATAAAAAAATAAAAATTAAAAAAAATTTTTTAATTAAAAGTTTATTATATGTGTGTCATTCTTTTTAAAATTGAAAAGCAGTGGAATTTTGTTTTAATTTTTTAACGAAGTTCAATAAAATCAAAGCCTAAAAAACGTAAACAATTATGAAAAGCTCAGAGATTTTCTAAACAAGCTGTTCTTCATTTTACTTTTTAAAGTATTGGAAATGATTACAGCATGGAATGGCCCAAACAAACTTTGTCTTTTATTTATGTTTACCATTTAAACGATTATTTGCAACTGTTTACAAGATTTTAAAGAGAACGTGTGGATTCAGAATTTTTGAACTAAATTCAGAGTTTTCGAAAAAAATTAGAATAAAAAAACATACGTTCAGATAGAAGTAAAAAAAAAAATTAAAAAAAGTTATTTGGAAATTTTATTAGTTATTTTCTGCTTTTTATATCGCTAACAAGCTATTATTAATGTTATATGCGAAACTATGTAACCAACATCAAAAACTTCCGAAAAAATTTCAAGATCCCAAAAGTTTTTAAAAACATTTCTGAAAATTTCCTTATTCTTATTTATGTTTTCAGAAAAATTATCGAGTATGCAGTTTTGTTTTTATGTTCGTTTAAGTCTAACGTCGGATAAGCCTGAAAACCTTTCTTTCAAAAATATTCTTGAAAACTCCAATTTTCGAATTTTTTCGAAATTTTTTTGAAATCAGTTTGCATAATTTTTTATGGGATTCGTTTATCGCTAACGCACTTAATTTAATTTTATACGGAATTTGTAAGCAAATTTCAAATTTTTTTTGCAATAAAATGTGAAAACTAAGTTTTAAAAAATATTTTTGAAAATTTGTAAAATTTTATTTAGTTTTCAGAAAATTTTTCGAGTATGCAGTTTTGTAGTTTCATTCAAACTAGTCTAGCGAAGTATAAGTTCGGTTGAATTGGTTGGCAAATTTTTGATTTATTTTTTCTTCAAAAAGAAACTTGGATAGTGCGTTTTCAAACAAATTCTGTGGTAGGAGAATTTCGAAAAAAAATTCTAAAATAGGTCGTTATTGAAAAAAACCCCGAGATCGGATGTTTTTGCAACAGCAACCGTAAATTGTTATGAAAAACTGAATTTGATTTGAGAAGCGCAAAACTGTATTTCGTAAAATTTGAACTTTTTTGGAAAAATGACCAAAGTGAATTAAGATTCTGAAAGATCTACATACATACTATAGAAAATCACATATAAAAATATATATAGAATAATTAATTATGTAATTTGAATTATGAAATCATCCATTTAAAAAGAAATTAATGAATTTGAAAAAATTTTTAAACCAAATGTTTTTTTTTTATAATTTCACATAAGTTCTTTTTATAATATTTTACAATTTAATGTTAAATGTCACTAGCCAGAGCTGTAAGCAGTGACCTTTTGAATTAAGACATTTTTTAATCGCATTCTCTATGTGCTCACCAAACATTTAAAAAATCTCCCTCAATTTATTGCCACATAACAACAAATTCCACATATTGTCACAAACCATGCTAGATAGTTTTAAGATAATAAAAAAAAGGCATAGCGTTAACAAGTTTTTTGCAACAGAAGACCGAATGAATGTTCGTTAAGCAACATGTTTGCAACTACAGTTGCGAACGAAAAGTATGGGCACAGGGACTTTTTGCAGTTTTCACCTTGTTTTGCTTCATCAAATAAGTTACGCTATTTTTTTTATAAAAACGTGTACAAATATGTAATAAAATCAATACAGACTAACGTTCAAGAACTAACGCAAAAAAATCAGGTTTTTTTTGCCGACTAAAATTAACACTTTATTTTATATAAATTCAATGATCTTCAAAACTGCATACTCAGAGAAATTCTAAAAAATTCTTAATGAAAATTTTATAACTTTACTAAAGATTCATGTTTCCAACTCGAATTTTCGCGGATTTCGCGTAAGGTCTTGAACTTTAGTTTATATTGATTTTATTAAATACTTGCACAAGTTTTTATAAAAAAATAGTCAAAATTATTTTGCGTTAGGCAAACTAGCTGAATACTGCAAAAAGTCCTTGTGCTAATACTTTTTCCGTGAGTGTACGTACATACATACACATAGACATAGCTAGTAAGAAAAAATAGTAATTAAAATTTGTTTAAATAAAAACACTCATGTTGAATTAAAAAAAAATATTTGCTCGTAAATAAAGTTAAAAGAAAAATTATTTACATAATGCATAAGACATTCAATAAAATAAAGAACCAAAAAAATGTAAAACATTTGTTGATTTTTCTTCTTTAAATTCAATGTACGCAGTCGTAGAAGATAGAAGCGTAAACGAAAATCATTTTAATAATAATTTTGATTTCATTGTATGTATGTTTAGATAATATAGCTTCAAGTATATATATATAAATATACGTACATACATAAAATAGTAGACTTATAAGAAAATGCATTTTTAGCATATGAAAAAAAAAACTTGAAAAAACCACTTCAGCATGTGCTGTGAGTTAAACTTTTTTAATTAAATTATAAAAAATTAATTATTGATATGTATAAGTGAAATTGTAAAATTGTAAAAATAAAAGAAAGATTATAAAAAAAATAATATAAAATAACGTTGTAGTGGATTGTAAATAATCAAGTAAGTAGGCTAGATGAAATGAAACGTGTTGCCCTTTTTGTATCCATACATGGAAGCATACATACATGGGATGAAAGCTAATGAATGGGGCATCCCAAAGTATGCTCCTAATTTTGTTTTATTATTTATGTTGTTAAATTCTAAATTTTGACAGATTTCAAAAATGATTTTGCAACTTGGAGCTATTTATAATTTTCACAAGCTCTTGGACGTTTGGATTTGACTTCAGATGTAATTAGTTGAAGTTCGGTAGCTTGGGTACAAGCAATTTCACTTGAACTCGGTCTACGTGCGACTTGGTTTTGATCATATTGCACCTTATTGAAGAGTTAGCTATCAGAATATTTAGGATGTTTTTTTTTTTCTAAAACACTTAGCTGAAAATATATTGAATTGAAATACCGCGGTTTTCGATATAAATATTTTTTTTTGTTTTTTTAAATAAAATAATAAATAAAAAATAATAAATAATAATAATAAAAAATAATCCAAAAACTGGAGTAATAAACGTGGTATCTCGAGTGTTGGTTCGAAAACCCCATACTTTAAAGACGAGTGAAAAACGTCTTAAACTTGAGAATGTTAGTAGACTATCCTTCTATGAAGAGTAAACGCGAAAAGCGTTGTAAGCGAAAATTTTCGCACGCAATTACTTTGTGCAGATATGTTTACTATTTTCCTCTTTCATTGCTCAGATATAAATTCGGCCTGTGCAATATTTTTCGCTGTATATAACACAAAAAAAAAAAAGTGTAGTGTTAACACTTCGGAGTTATATCAAAACTAATTTTGGAATCCAACGCTCTTGCACGTTGTATTGAGTAATAGCAGATGTGCTCAGAAAGTCGCAGTGGGGTGGTGGTAGTATGATCAGGCTTTCCCGGCAGCGGTTGGATAATCGATGGCAGCCAATGGCATAACAGGGGCAGTGAAGCGATCATGCAACACATGCTAAGAGCGGAGCCGGAGAGATGGAAGTATTGATAATGAAGCAGTGGCAACAGAGTCGCTTTTCCAGAAGGCAGTAGGTAGATGCTTGTGTGGGGGGGGCGGGGGGTAGTCATTATGAATAGGTGATGAAAGATACTGTTGTTCCAGTAGAGAGTGCTTAGTGGCCGAATCCCCTCCGTATTTAGGTGAGGTTGATAATTGGGTTGGAGAAGCTATATATTGCGTTGGCAACCTCTTGAGAGGGTTGCGCTACACAACCCCTTGAATCAATTTTGTATTTTAGTCTCCTCTTACGACAGGCATACCTACCGTGGGTATATTCTAATCCCCCTAACCCGCTGGGGGCAAGGTATTATCCCTCGCATGAGCCAATTAAAAGCTGACTAAGCATACTTTTTTACTACTTAGTACCCCAACTCTAAGCCATGAAGTGTTTATGAATGGTGAGCACACATCCAATGTCAGTTCTGATAGCGGTGTTCGGCGTACCTTCAGTTGTGAACAGTGAACGATCGGCTTATTCGTAGCGTACAGCTTGGACTTAAATAGTCGAGAAATTTAGGTCAAGCTGCGGTATTGATTAAACCGGAAATATTTGAACTTTTCATCTCATGAGACTCTCCCACTATATATCCAGCTGAGTGTCATATGACCCAGCTGCTTTGGAGCTTCTAAAAATGCTGGGATCATATCAAATTCAGCTGTAGATATAGTGGGAGAGCTTGGGGCTTCTAGAAAAGAAATCAGAAAATGTTTAAAAACGTCCTATACAAGAATTGATTTGAAGAACGCCCTATTTCACTAATCGGTTTGTGGAGCTTCCGGTCGGCTATCAACAACGAGTTATAGAGAGATAAAGAGTATGGGAACAAGATGGCGCTTTAATTGGGTAATGCTGTTTGCTATTTTGACTCTACGCCTTAAATATCGCACACGTCTTTCAACCAGTGTCACTTAGAGAGATAGGGCTCAAAATGGGAATATATTGGTTTTTTACATAAAAATGAGTATGTGTTGGTGGTATTGTACTCATCAAGCTAATAAAAGAATTTCGGGATCAACTCGTTTCAATTATTGCGAAACCCAGTAACTATCTGCCGCTCTTTAACTCTTGCTGCTGAGAATCGGGCTGCATAAGTCCAAAATCCGACTACGAAGGCCAAAAAGCTGAAAATGTTTAGAATTTTCGAGAAAGCGCATTATTGAAGCAAGTTGTGAGAGTGGCCAAGTTAGAAAAACTAGAGATCGCCCTGGTTTCGGTTTCAGACTCTTGCTTCAGTTGACTAGATTTTAAAACTATATTAAATCCGGTTTTAGTTATGTTTCGGTTGTGGCCACATATCTCAATCTGGCCACGGTTTAACTTTTGGACCCGAATTCCGATTTTCACCTTTTCTTTCTTTGACTTATTTTGTTTTGTTGATTTTCCGACAGGGTGGATAAATGATGTATATTAGATCGATTTTTCGTCATCCGGTTTCGGCGATGTCCTATCATCAGTATCTATTTTCGTTCTGATCTGTTGTTGGTTTGGACCATAATGAGAGGGGTGTTAGAGGCGTTGGTTCCACATTACAATTGAAGAGATGGTTGGTGGCATGTGGGGACACATTGCAAATGGGGCATACATTTTGTATGTCGGGGTTGATTCTGGATAAGTAAGAGTTTAACCTGTTACAGTATCCAGATCGAAGTTGAGCTAGAGTGACTCGCGTTTCCCTTGGGTGTGTGCATTCCTCTTCTGCAAGTTTAGGGTATTGTTCCTTGACAATTCCTGGCATAAAGATCCGACGCCTGTTTGTGGAGTTCACTGAGGACCTGCTTGTGTTTTTTGGCTTTATACAGCTGGGTTCTCAGGTGCCGTATTTTCTCATAATGCTTACGGAAATGACTCCTTAAGCCCCTGGCCGGTGTTGGCTCTTCAATCAGATGTCTGTTGGGATGACTAGGTTTCTGGGTATTCAACTGGAACTGTTTGGTTAGCATCTCATCCCATCTGTTCTGGGGACATAAGAAGACAGCCCGTGGCGGTTCTGAGAGCAGTATTTTGACAGGCCTGTAGCTTCTTCCAGTGAGTAGTTTTTAGGCTTGGCGACCATATAGGGGACGCGTAACATGCAATTGTCTGGCCAATTGCTTTGTAAGTAGTAATGAGCGTTTCTTTATCTTTTCCCCAAGTACTGCCAGCAAGAGATTTGAGGATTTTATTACGGCTCAGGATTTTCGGTACAATTGCGGCTGCATGCTCACCAAAATGTAGATCTTGATCGAACGTCACACCCAAGATTTTGGGGTGTAAGACAGTCGGTAGCGTAGTGCCATTGACGTGGATGTTCAAAATGGTCAACATTTGGGACGTCCATGTTGTAAACGGCGGCCACCGTGGTGTGATGGTAGCGTGCTCCGCCTGCCACACCGTATGCCCTGGGTTCGCACCCCGGGCAAAGCAACATCAAAATTTTAGAAATACGGTTTTTCAATTAGAAGAAAATTTTTCTAAGCGGGGTCGCCCCTAGGCAGTGTTTGGCAAGCGCTCCGACTGTATTTCTGCCATGAAAAGCTCTCAGTGAAAACTCATCTGCCTCGCAGATGCCGTTCGGAGTCGGCATAAAACATGTAGGTCCCGTCCGGCCAATTTGTAGGGAAAATCAAGAGGAGCACGACGCAAATTGGAAGAGAAGCTCGGCCTTAGATCTCTTCGGAGGTTATCGCGCCTTACATTTTTTTTTTATTTATGTTGTAAATAAGGTCGCCGATGATTTAGTCGGAGATAATGTCAGGTTTTGCGAGGTGAAAAAACTGGAGAAATCAGGGAGATAGCCGCTTATTGTGATGAAAAGCTCATCGATATGTGGGCCTGGGCCTGTGGTCATTATTGTGCAGTCATCGGCGTAGTAAACGATAGTAAATCCTTCTGGTGGCCAAGGTAGCTTTAATATGTAGAAGTTAAACAAAAGTGGGGATACTACACCACCCTGTGGCACCCCTTGTTTAATTCTTCTTGGTTTTGATGTTGCGTTTCTAAATTGCACCGATGCCTGCCGGCCACCCAGTTAATTTGCGGTCCACCTTTTAAGACATGGGGGAAGGGTAGACCCTTTCAGGTCTTGCAGTAACGAGCCATGGTTGACCGTATAAAAAGCTTTTGATAGGTCTAGCGCAACGAGTACTGTTCTATGGTGGGGTTTTGACCGCAATTTATCTGGGCGCTAATGGCATTAAGCGCGGTGGTGGTGCTAGTTGCACATTTGCTTTGAAATAGGGGAGCAAAATGGCTTCAAGCGTCTTGGCTACTGGCGATAGGAGATATATCGGGCGATATCACTCTCACATGTTAGCTGGTTTCCCAGGTTTTAGTAGCGGGACCCCCCTACTTGACGACTCTCCGCTATACTTCCAACAAAACAACTATGTACACACCCTTCGTTCAAATCTGAGTTCGTTTGCATGAGCCTGCTGGGTTTCTCAGTACAACAACGTCAAACACACATAACTTGTGTTTTTTTTACATCTATATACATATGCACTTAAGCCTTATATGGACTGGCAAGTGCATAACTTTATCTACACTTCTGAAATTGCTGCGCAGAAAATTAGTACTCCTAAATTTCAATAAGCATTATACTGCAACTGAAATGTGTATATATTAGGCCGGGTCTATTTGTGGGGAGGCAAAAAAATCGCCCATTGCTCTGTGAAAATAATGGGGATCAAAATAAGAAACTTTGCCGAAGGAACCATATCTCTAAACGAATTCTGATGTCCCCCCCTTTGGGTCGTAGGGGCGAATTTTGAACAATCCCAATTTGAAATGCCTATGTTTTTTCTTTTTGGAGTTTATTTTTCTCTTTAGAAATTTATTTAGTCAGAACATATGTAAATGAAAACATGAATTTAACTTAGTAATAGAAAAGAAATTAAAAAAATGATTAGAAATTAGCGTTTTTACAACCCCCTTTTAAAACCAAGGCATCACTGTGATGCATTTGTATGTCGTAAACATAGTTGTGTGGGTTTTTTATTCAACCGTTTTAAAAAATGAAGGTATCACTGTGACACAATTGCAGATCGAAAAATTGCTTGTGTTGTTTTTTTTAAGCAACCACAAGACACAGCAGGTAGAATTGAAATTGTCCCTACTCAAAAGTTCGACCCAAAGGGGGGGACATCAGAATTCGTTTTAGAGGTATGGTTCCTTCGACAAAGTTTCTTATTTTAGATTTAGATTTATTTATTAAGTCTATGGTGTAGAAACCTTACAGACTAAAACGTACATATATTATTAATTATATTGAAAATAGTACATACAAAGTTTTTCTTTAAATTCATTGCGATTTACAAATATATCTAAATTTATTTCTCTATATAACAAATTAAATTCCGATAGCAGTCTGATAATTGGTTCATTTTGAGCATACCTGGTTTTGCAGAGGTCAATAGCAAATAAATCATGATGTCGTAAGTTTCTGGCTGGAACATTGAGTTTAATACAACGCAATAAAAACGGACAATCAATAGTCCCATTGAGAACATCACGAATAAAAACTAAGCCAGATATCAATCGCCTATTGGCAAGAGTATGCAGAATGATCAGTCTGCACCGCGGAACATAAGATGGAATAGGCATATTAAACCTAATACTGGATAATGCAAATTTTAGAAACTTTTTTTGTATACGTTCAAGTCTATTGGAATGCACATCATAAAACGGATTCCAGATTATAGAAGCATATTCCAATTTGGACCTTACAAATGTGCTAAACAGCAATTTTTTAGTATAAAGATCCTTAAATTCAGAACTATTCCGTCTAATGAAAGCTAGAGAGGAATATGCTTTAGGTATAATGTAATTCAAGTGATCAATAAACGTGAAATTCGAGTCAAAAACAACCCCAAGGTCTTTGATTTTGTAACTAGAACTGAGGACAGAGCCAGAAATAGAGTACGAAGATATGAGTGGTAATCTAATTTTGTTGAAGGTGACCGAGCAGCATTTTTCGATATTGATCATTAGCATATTTCGATCACACCATTCCTGGAATTTGTTAACCTCATTTTGCATAATTTGAATATCAGAGAAGCTTGTTATTTTTTAAAAAATTTTTAAATCATCGGCATAAAGTAGATGTTCACACAAGGAAAAACACTCTGAGCAATCGTTGATGAAAATAACAAAAAATAGAGGACCAAGGATACTACCTTGAGGAACCCCAGAGGTAGCTCTATATGAAAATGATTTTACGCCATCAACAACAACATAGTTAATTCTATCTATTAGATATGATTTTACTCATGACAAGAAAGTAGAATGAAAGCCAAAATTTTCAAGTTTTTTAATTAATAAGTCGTGAGACACTCTATCAAAAGCTTTTGACAAATCAGTATAGATTGTATCTACCTGAGAGCCCTCAACAAAGGCTGAAAAACAAAAATTAGAGAAAGCAGTTAGATTAGTGACCGTAGATCTGCCCGGTATAAAACCATGTTGAGTATACGAAATATAGGGCTTGATAGCAAATGACAATTTAGAGCTAATGATTATTTCAAATAATTTAGCAATATTAGTAATTTTAGAGATAGGACGATAGTTCGAAACCAGATTCTTACTCCCACTCTTAAAAACTGGAGTAACAGAAGTCACTTTCCATTCATCTAAAAAATGACCTGACCTAAGAGACAAATTAAACAACAAAAGTAGCGGATACACTATAGATGACGTGTATTGTTTGAGAAAAAAAGCAGAGATATTATGAGCATCTAATTGCTTGGAGCATTTTAGGTCTTTTATAGCTGCGAAAATATCATCCTCAGTTAAAACTAGGGAGCCAAAATCAAGCGAAGAAGCTAATTGCCCAGCACTAGAAGTATCAATCTGAACACAATTATCAACAAAATTAGACTTAAAAAATTCAGCAAACAGATTTGCCCTTTCATTAGCGGTGCTTGCACTCATGCCATTGTAAGACACTATGGACGGAATAACTGACGAAGAACGTTTTGAATTTACAAAACTCCAAAAAGCCTTGGGATTAGATTTAATATTCATTTTAAACCCGAGTAAATAATTTTTATAAAGAAATTTATTTAGACAGTTAAACTCGGTCAAGTATTTCTCATACATTACTCTGTGCTGCAAATTACCAGAACATTTATAAAGCTTATGAAATTTATTGCGAAGATTCTTTAATTTTTTTAAGCTCCGATTATGCCAGGGTAGTTTATGGACCCTTGGCGGTAAACGTGGAATATTTCCGAAAGATATACTACTTATTTTACTCTTAAAAATGTCAAAACAATCAGTTAGAGACCGATCTGCGAATAGGGTTGGCCAATTCTCACTTAATATTAGATCATTAACAAGATCAAAATTACACCGCAAGTAATCGAATTTAAGCATCGAGTCAGTGCAAAGATTTGGATATTTATAAAACTCAAGATCCAAGATAAGTGGATTGTGGTGTTTATCAGTCACCGATAAAGGAACCACAGACTTATACAATTGAAATTTTAAATCAGGACTAATGAAAATAAGATCCAAAATCCTTCTCAACTCATTTAGAAAACCATTAATTTGCATTAATTGTATACCAAATAACCCATCAATTACGCATATTTCACTACACCTATTCACATTACTTGGAATAAGCATATCTTCATCAGCAATAGTAGACCACGCAATTTTATTTAAATTAAAATCACCCAATACACAGAGTTGCGCATTATCATTGGGGAGATTTAAATTTAAAATATTATCAATATGATCAAAATACAAATTATCAGAGCTATTAGGAGGAATATAAGAAACACAAATGAAAAGCAAATCATCATCATTCGAAATTGACACACACAATTGTTCAATACAGGAATCAATATTACTTAAAGTTACTTCAGCAGCACATATAATGGACTTTACTGCTATCAAAACACCTCCGCCACGCATAGTATTCGTTGCCACACCATCTCTGTCTCTTCGAAAAACAGAATAAAAGCTCCTATTAAAGAACTCCTCACTGCAGAAATCAGCATTAAGCCATGTCTCTACCAACACGATGACGTCATAATCACATTGAGATGTAGCAGCATAAATAGAATTGGCTTTTGTTCTCATACCAGATATATTTTGATAATAAATTTTGAGATTTTGATTACGATGAATATTACGAATTCGCTTATTATGACTAACATGTAGGGTCTCAATTGTATCTATGTTTCCTGCATATTTTTGTCTCGCTTTGGAAAAAACCTAAAAGGTCTAACAGACACATTTGTTGGCCACAGAGAAGCATCAAAAACTTTGATATAGTCAGTAGATAAAACACGTAATTTGAAAGAAAATCTTACGAGAGAGTTAAAGTCAGCATCAGTTGATCAGTTTAAAGCAAGCAATTCTTGATGGATCGATGTTGGTATGTTGAGAAATATATTGAATAATGTTATCCTCTTTAACAGACGGCTTAAAAGAAGATAAGTGAAGCCATCTATACCGCACGTAAACATCCAAATCAGCATTCACATTAGTACCACTAACAACATTATATGGCTTATCAGCGTTTGATTTAAACGAAATTTTTCTCTGTCCCTGTATACCAACTTCATTCGATGGAAAACGATCAGCAGCAGAGGCAGCGGCACCAGCAAATGTTTGAGAGATAACACCAATAGAGTTAGCAGCATCATTATTTGTAGTAACACAAGCAGAATTATTATTAACACCCTCAAGTAGAGTAGGTAATTTATTTGTCTCAGCGATCTCAGCAGAATGCACAGGTTCATTGTTTGCAGTCAAACAATTAATATTATCATTAGCACCCACAGGTAGAGTAGATAGTGAATTTCTCTCAGCGCTGTCAGCAGAATGCACAAGCTGAGCAGCAGGCGATGGCAGAGGAGATGGTTGTTTTTGCATTACGGACTCAATCAGTCTATGTGAGGTCCTCATGGACCGGCCAGTTCAACCTAGGTGCGCCAACCTTAGTTTGTGAGCGCGTACGGATTGCATTGTTGGAATCGACAGTAAGCTCAGATTGCCTCTCACTTGCTGTGAGAATTTTAAAGAAATCTTGTAGCATATCAACACTTTTGAAAGCTTTGAATATTTTGGCGCGCGAAAATAAAGCAACACACTTGTCACATTTATACACAATATTTTTGTTGTTTTTGAGCAAATTAATTGCATTACCCATAATATTAGAGCAATTCACATGAACTTTGTTAGAACAAATGCCGCATATTATAGAGTCATTCGGTAAACATTGATTATTGCATTTAAAGCAGTTATCCATTTTTCTCCCCAAAAAGGCGAATGAATTTAGCAAACTAAGTAGAAATTTTAAAAGCTAAAGTAGCACAAGAGAACACGTCTGTTCGCATCAACAGTCACATATTGTTTTGATCCCTAGAATACGATTTTCACAGAGCAATGAGCGATTTTTAAATCGACCCGCCCTAGTATATATGTTTTATCTCTACACTACCTCTATGTTTTACCACTACAAATGGTGTGTGTTCACTATTCACCGCTACCGATTCAGCTATAGGTTATACACTACGGCCAACAGAGGTGCGTGTCTCCGCTATTCGGTACAACCCGTTATGTAGCTTGTTATTTAACCACTGCCGCTAGATGGGTCTCCTAAACATTATCTAAGTGATGATAAGCGTTTTTGTTTTACCCGCAAATGTAGATGTATATACATGTACTAAAAAAACACGGCTTTTATAGCGCTAACTTTTTTGATTTTTTTTAATGGCCTGCACTGCATCTTGAGGAGTATCTTCCACTTAGCTGACGAGATGATAAATTTGTGGTCTATAAATACGAAAAATTGGCAACTTAAGAAAAGAATTTGCTAGTTTTTATAAATTATATCTAATTTTTTCCAAAAAATTGGCGGGGCAATATTGAATAAAAGAATTTGTGTAAAATAATTTTACTTTAATTAGGTAAATATGTATAAGTGGATTTTGTGTGTTATTTGGCTCAAGTAGAGTAAAAAATTAGTGTACCTCTTTCATCATCAGGTTGTAATTTGAATTGCGTTATTAAATTTTTATCTTTTTTTAAATTAAAAAAAAAAAAATTGATTTGCTTAGAAAAAAATATTATAGAATACTAAGGGAGAAGGTGACGAAAGAAAATAAACCAAATACAATTGTAGTAGCCTCCAATAATTGAAGTTAACTAAAGAAATGAATAATGTTGAAATGTTTTAAACTGCCATTTAATTTATATAATGAAAAATTAAAAAAAAAAACAAAAAAAAATATTACAAAATATGAAAGTAGAGTTTGTCCAAGATAAAAGTTGCAAAGTAAAAATATATTATATATACAAGAACCCCATGCGAAAAATGCATTTTAAACAACGCAAATATATGTATATTACATTGAGATGTATGCATTATTTAATATTTTGCGGTATACAAATATTGCATTTAACCTATAAAGCCACACTGTTCATATGTATGTACACATTTACATATATTTATGTGTGTATCTATTTGCTTTATTTGGTATGCCAAGCTAAGTAAACAAAAATTAAGAATATTAGAAAAAAATTGTTTACAATAAAAAAAGTACTTTTTTCCAAAGTATAAAGTTACTATTTTCATATGAAAAAGTAAATCAAGAAAATACTTTCTATTTTATTTTTATTTACTTTTTAAACAAAAATAGAATATTTTCTAAAGTAGAAAAAAATTTTTTTCCGTAAATCGCTATTTAAGCGAAATCAAGAAGTATTTTTTTTCACAAATAAAAAAGTACATTTTAAAAACGTAAAAAAATATTTTTTTCAAAAGTGACATAAAAAGGTACTTCTTTACTTTTCAAAGTTAAGAAAATACGGGTATGCGTAGTGGAACTTTTTTTCCTGAGCTCAAATCCTATCGAAAAATCGATGGCGCGATATCGGTTAATAAATTAACCCAGTCTACTGAGCAGGGTATACGGTAGGTGTCTTGAATGTGGCTCTGTTTCAGCCATGAAAAATAGTACTTTTTTGCAATTTGAAACTCAAAAAGATAATTTTTTTTAAGTACAAATGTACTTTTTGGAAACCAAAAAAGTACTTTTTTCAAAATTGAAAGAAGTACTTTTCATAAGTATATATATATATATTTTTTTTCAGAGGAAAAGGTGTACTTGTTGGAAAGCAAAAATGTTTTTTTTCCAAAATCAAAACAGTACTTTTTTCAAAGGAAAAAAAGTACTTTTTTCAAAAGTAAAAAAGTAGTTTTTTCATAAATGTAAGTTTTTTTTTTAATTTTTTTTAAATTGTAAACTTATTTTTTTTCGCAATCGCAAAATAAATAATTCTGCAATTGGTATGCTCATTTGAAAAGACGAAATACATACATACATATACGTTTATTATATTATAAAATATACACTTTTATAGGTATGATTATATTTAGTAAATAAGGGTAAGTATTTTACTCGCTGAGTAAAAAAAGCATTTATATTTTCCCAACTTTACTTTGTTTTGGGTTTTAACTGAATTTAATTCTAAGTTAGAATTACTTCCTAAAAACAAAATATAATAGCATTTAAAACTAAATCAAATAAAATTAAAAAAAAAACATAAAAAACCAACTATAATCTTGTAAACGCGTTTTTACATAATTAAACCCATATTCACTACAGTAATTAAAAAAAAAAATAAGTCAACTACTCAAGATCACACAATTTCTGATGCAAATCATTTTTCAAAAGAATTATCCAATTAATTCAAGAAAAAGCACACAAGAAAAATAAAAAATGTATAAAAAGATATGCAGACGAAAAACTATGCAAATGTCTCATAATTGTTAAAAGTAAAAAAAAAAAAACTAAAAAACTAAGGAAAAAAAAAATGCAATAATTGCAATTTAGTGTTAAGGAAGTGTGCTGAGAGAAGAGTTAATTACAAAAGAAAGGGACACAGAAATCAAATGCAACAACACGAAATAGCAAATCACATATAGACACCTACATACCTAAATGCATACAGAATTCTCCTAACATAAATTTAAAATAAAATAAAAAATAAATATATATATAATAATATTTGAAATCAACAACAGTACATCCATCAACTTAAATAGACAGATACATATGTACATCCATATATAAAAATTGGTTAAACGGAAAATTATCGGACGTTCATTGTTCGATCGATAAGTTTTGAGTATAAGTGAAACGAAGTCATTAAAATTACAAATAAAGTTTCAAATTACCAAAAAAAAAGGTGTTTTTACTTGCATTTTTCTGGGGGAAAGGGGTGGGTCTAACTTAGTCACAGCAAGATCGGAACAGCGGAGTGCTGTGAATAAAAAAATAAATGCAAGGCGCGATATACCTCCGAAGAGGTGTAGGCTACAAATTGGACGGGACCTACATGTATTAATCTGACTCCGAATGGCATCTGCAAGGTAGATGAGTTTTCACTGAGAAGCTTTTCATGGCAGAAATACACTCGGAGTGTTACCAAATCACTGCCGAGAGAGGACCCCGCTTATAAAAAATTTTTTCTTATTGTTTTTAAATTTTTATGTTGCTTTCCTGGGAATCGAACCCAGGATCTTCGGTGTGGTTGGCGGAGCACACTGGCACTACACCACGGTGGCCGCAGTGATGTGAATACGGATGTGAATATAATCAAGTATAGGGGGTGGATGGTGGCCTGTAAAAGTCCAATGAAGTGGGGAAAGTTTCTGATTGCCATTCATTAAGGAATAACCAAGGCGATTAGTTTGCATTAGCAGCTCACTTGTGCCAAAATATTCCCCAACGTGAGAAGGCGATAATAGATACCGTTTTTTGAGAACGCAAACGTTTAAAAGCCTCCGATTTGAGGGCATGCAACTGGAACGTCCCATTCTTTTTTTGGGAATGATGGTGTTGCCATCCGGCTGGTTTATGTCCTCATGAAGGCTAACGCTGACTTCACCGATGCACGAAATTTGAACATTTACTGGAGTGGTCAGGCAGATAGGCGTTGTTTGGGTAACGAACTCGTGGCGGGAGCGAGAGACTTAGTAATGCAATGAGAAGGGTGTGTGAATGCTAGTTTGAGTTACCAGCTGGCGTGACTAGCAGGAACTTTAAGAAAAATTCGTCGGCAAGTGAATAGGTTATGGAAGAAGCACTCGCCTGCCCTTCTGGGATGATGATGATGAACTAGTGTCAAAAGTCGAAATCTGTAGAAATAATATTTTCACCCGACTATTACTTCAAATTTTTCAGGTAGGTTCTTTTTTGTGTGACTGTCCACCAAACAAGGACTCAATAGTATAATAATAGGCTTCAGAATCGTAAATACCAAATGAGAGAGAAGGCCATTTGACCCATTCTTTTATGCATAATGTGCCGCCTCCCTAGTTTTCTCCTCCACGTTGAGTTTCCACGACAATTTACTGTCTAAAATGAATCCTAGATATTTTGTGCAAAGTTTCTACTGCAGGGTCACCCCTCCCAGCTAAGGCCTGGTCAAGTTTGAGCCCTTGTACCTCTAATTAAAAAGACCATATCCGTCTTCTCCGCTTTGTGAGTCCACCCGACTTTAGCTGCCCCAGGTAAGTATATCCCGAAGCATCCGATCCATCAAAGAGCTAATAGTTGGAAGGCACTTTCCACTTGTGACAATTGCAACGTCATCTGCGTAAGCCGTAAGTTTGACGGGTCCTTCATCGCCTGACCAATTGGTTGATGACCAGCGTCCACAGCAGAGGTGATAACATCCCGTGGCCATATTGTAAAGTAATAACATTCAGCCGATCGATCTGGTCATGGCTGGATATACTTCAATATAGTAAAAACTACTAACGCATACTCCTTATACTCCAGGGCTTTTCTATGTTTGAAACCACCCTGTGCAGTGCGGTGTCTACCGTTTTGCCTTTGGTGTACGCATGTTGTGTTGTCGAGAGCAGTTTTCATTCAAGAGGCGCGGCAAAGCATATTTACTAAAATAAATTTTATCGACTTTCGATAGCAATATCTTGAGAATAGTTAAAGATATACATATGTAGTTATGAAATTTGGTATTGAAATAGCGATGAATTTATTGTCAGGAAATGTGTGATATATAAAAGGGATGCATACCAATGACGCTCGTTGTCAGTAGAAACCTGCTCGAAGCCAGTGGATAACAAAATCCAAATTTTATTACAAAATCCCTATATTTAAGTGAAACTTATTGTGGATGAGCATGACGGACGATGAAAGACCGATTGGCAAGTGGTATTCTTTTATTGATGAAGCCCTAACGAGATGTCAGTAGGTAGATTTCGTACAGAAAAACAGCAGTGTAAATCATGGGACTAAATAATTTGGTCGGGATAGAGAATAAGTATTGGGCTTTCATGGCAGAGGTTATTTATTTATTTATTAGTCTACAATTTAAAAATTTATACAGACTAAAATGTTCTATTGACTTAAATTATGTAGTATATGCGACATATAACATATTCTACAAATTTATAAGAAGGATAGATTGTTGTGCATCAATTCTTATACGTATGCCCAAGCAGGCAGCCGTCGTGAGGATCTCAGAAGGGCGAGAATTGCTCAAAAAGGAGCTGTGTGCCCATTAGGGAGCCGACGTGAAGTGCTCATAAAGGAGCCAACGCGAAATGCTCACGAGGGAGCTGTTTGCCCAGTAGGGGGTTCTCGTGAGATATTATGTATGTTGTAGATGACGCAGTGACCAGTAATGTAATGTATTTATTAAGCGTATGATCTTATCACACTTTTATGTGTTTTGATTTGCCTGTGCTTGCATTAGATAAGCATTTTCTAATTTAGGTTAAATAGTATACTTTTCTTTATTAAGAAAGGCGAGTCTGAAATATCGAAATTGATGTTGTGCTTGTTGAAATCGAGACACAAACAACGAAAAGCTTCGTGCATTTCAAAATTAGATCTGCATGTACTCAGGAAGAGTGGTTGAAAATGTCTTGATGGCCTCATAGGGACATTAATCTTTATCTCACTAAGTAAAAATGGGCACAATCCCTCCCAATAATTTCACCATGAACAATACACCCAACATTTCCCTGCGGCTCTCAAGGGAAGGAAGGTTAATAAGCTTTAACCGGTTATGGTTCAAACCTTGGTGCCGTAAACAGGACAATCGAAATAGAAAGATCTTATCAGAATATTTCAATTTTGAAAACTAAAACCCAGTATACGTTGGTGTTTCAGTGCAAGGATGATTGGAGTACCAATTGGGAGCTACTAATCTAATCTTATTTCCAATTAAGCTTCAGCATCCTGGGAGAAGGAACAACTGTTCCGGTTTCGTTCTTTTTCGGATCCTGAGTTATTACCCACTTGTAACAAAGGAAATTTTTGAAACCAAAAAGTGAGTTTGAAAAAATTTTAACAAAGTTAATCTTATGGCCACAGCAGTATAGCGCCATCTAATAAAGGTCAAACGGAATATATTGTAACGATTTTAGTGCAATTCCTCTTATATGCAACCTTCTACTAACGTTCGAATCACTACACTGTTGAATAAATAACTCCACTATTCAATAATACAAAATGGACTTTATTAAAGTACTTCACAATAACACTTCTACTTCTCAACAGATAGCGTGCTTAAATCAAACTGAATTCTGATTACTCAGCTTTAACTCTTTTATACTCTGTAATGTCTCGTTCGCATACTTCTAGGCGTTTCTATTTCTAGAATTTACTACTCGTTTACCAGCTATAAATTTATCAGCTATAATTACAGATGCACGATTATTATAGCTTCTCGCATAGCCCATGCGCGTGTGTATGTGAGTTATACTTCCACAGATGATTGCCTACTTTTGGGAGTATCTCAGATATACGCATGTGTTTGTGCGTTGCTCTCCGCTGCTTGTATGGACATATGTATAGACATAATGATTGATTTGTTGATGTGCATACAAGTTACTGCTTAGTTTTGGTTTTGCTAATATTCGTCACAATATGGTCCCGTGCCTGAGCTTCTAAAGCGATCTTGGGGCCACAATTGAGCCGGAGGGTTGGTGCCAGGGTGCAGAAATGGCAGAACATACCATACAAGTGTAAACGGATGGTTCCAAATTAATGAAAGGGGTTGGGTCTGCTGTTTACTGTGTTGACCCAGAAATAAGTAGATGCTACAGGCTGCCACTTTACTTCATTGTTTTTCAAGGGAAACTATAGCAGTGTAGAAAGCAGCAGAAATTCTGGAGGAAGCGCGCTAAAGCTGCAGTTGCGTCAATATATATATTATCAGTCAGGCTGCGATTAAGTCAATATCTCACACACGATAGACGTCCTAACCCATTTAAGAGAAATCAAAAGGAGACAGGGGTTGCTTTTAATCCATGAAGTAGGAAAGGCGTGGTCAAAAGCGCGGGGCTGCAAAATTTATAAAATCATGTGCAAAGCCTACGATATTAGACTCACAAAGTGGCTCACATCTCTGAAGAGAGAAGACTTAAGGCTCACAATGGGCATACTGACCGGACGCTGCCTTCTGGCGTCACATGCTTATAAGTTAGGCCTCGTCAGTAACAGCAAGTGCAGGAAATGTGAGCTGCAGGAAGAAACGGTTGAGCAAGTTTTGTGTTCGTGTCCTGTGCTCACCAGGTCAAGGCTCAGCTATTAGGGACGGCAGAGTTGCCAGATCTCGAGGCAGCAATTAAGCTTGGTCCTAGAAAACTGCTAGTATTATCCAAGAGGATGGAGTTATTCTATAACATATGTCCTAGCACCTGATTGAGGTTCTTCCGTTTGGTCGTCAAACAAATTTTGGTAACACTATGGACACATTCAGTCTCTGTGAGGCCTTTATTGACCGGCCAGTTCAACCTAACCTAACCTATATGATTTTGAACCCGACGGATTGAACTCAAACACGAGCGAAATTGCAATGAAAAAATGTGTAGCTGTTTCAGGTTCATTGGCCATCAATATTATACAGAAAACGAAACTAATGGAAACTGAATGCAAATATGTAAATGTTATATGCTTAGGTACATAACTATGTATATAAGTAACTGTACAACTGTGACGGAATGAGATTTTGATTGATCTACGTTTTTTTTGTTATGCATATCCGTTATTGGTATTTAATCCAAATGCAAGAAAGTGGAAAATTATTTTTATGTTGCTACATATGATTAAGTATTTACATACATACCCATGTACAAATGTATGTATGTATATATGTGTTTGTATGTATGTTCTTGGGCGGCATAGTGGAGCCGTTTACTTAACTTTTCGTTAGCCGACGCATCAATATGCAACATTTGTACTGAGTAATGAGAGTAAAACTTAGAAAGTACAATGCTTTCACTAATTCCTCGTTCGCATGTACTTTTCTATTTATATACAAGAGGTTTATGTCAGGGTGTGCAAAGACACAAAACTAGCTTGGTTGCATTTTTACTAGAACGTGCACAGGGCTAGATTTCAGTTTAGACGAGTATCGTACCGATTTGTAACTAGTTTTGGATCTTTTGAATGACTTATGTATCTTTATGAAATCAGTTTATTTTTTTTTTCAGAAGAATTAGGGGACCAAATATTTTTGGGGCCATTTTGAGACTCTCAACTATTAACTTCGGAAAATTTTCGAAAACATTTCGCTATAATTTTGGGACCCTTCGTGATTATTTCGGGTACGTAGCAACTCGACATTTTTTGCAGAAGAGTATTGAAATCATTTCGGAAAAGTTTCGATACCGTTCGAGATTCTTTCGGGTGATCGGTTCCGATGTAGAAACAGGATTCAAAGTAAGGTAAGTTAGCAGAGTTCAGTATTCGCTTCAGAAAGTTACAGATTTCTTAAAGGAAACCGGTGCCGAACAAATGACCGGTTACAAAAGCAGCTGGTTCCAGAAAGAAACAGACTTAAAACAAGGAAAAAGGAATAGAAAAGTAAACGGGCTTAGAAAATTAAAAAGAGTTACAAAAAAAAAGCCGATTTTTGAATAGTCGGTTTCCAGCAGCTAACAGTTTCTAGAAATCGTAAGGTTTTAAAAAAGTGAGAGGTTCTTCAAAAGTAACCAGATCTAGAATAGTAAAAAACCGCTTACCGAATAGTAGATGGTTCTAAAAAAGTAATCGATTTAACGAAATTTAAAAAACCGGTTACCGACTCATAGCTAGGATAATTTTCCTGCTTTAGAAAATCGACTTGTTTGAAAGTAAAATAGCCGGGCTTAGACAAGTAACTGGACCTAAAAAAGAAATTAATTATAGAAACGGCTTTGAAAAATATACTGGATCTAGAAAAGTTAACTGGTTTTGGGAAGCGTACGGTTAATGAAAAGAAGTCTAGTTTTGGAAAGTAACTGGCTATAGAAAAGTAATTGGTTTTAGGAAAGTAACCGGACATACAGTGTCCAAACAACTAACAAGCTAAAGGAATGATCGTATCCCTCCCGCATATGGTACCGAAAATGGTACTGAAACTATTCCGATCAAGACCTTATCGAAAACGATTATGAAATCGCAATAAGATACGAAGTTATTTTTAACTAAACTCTAAGGGTGCTCGTATTCACTACAGAATTCCCTAGTTAGGTTAGGCCAAATTGAACTGGAAGGTCCGTGAGGTCCTCATATAGAGTGAATATGTACATATGTAGGTTACCAGAGCTCTAAACGCTACAAAAAGCAGTTATAAAATACCTCAGTTCTCTTTGCAAATACTAAAAGTTTTATAGGATCTATCCTACTCTTAAGTCTTCAGTTGTGTATTAGAAACATTCAGACATTTTACCGCAACTAGTTCGAAAATTGTACGTGCAGATATGAGAAGACTACTTACACGAAATCGATTGCTGAGTGCAATATCATTCTAGCTCAGCTATAGTGGGCGTGGCAAGGTGTCAAAGTTGTGAAAAATGCGTGAAAAATGACGGTAATAGGTACTTTTGAGATGTGATAACTACGGAATGGCTCTACCGATTTCAAAGATCTTGGTACTATTGGAAAGTTATTTGAATAGGCTTTCGAAAATATATACGGTAAACAAAATTTATTATTAATATTTTTTGTTTCAAAAATAAAATTTAAACTGGGAAAAAATTCAAAGGCCAAGTGTTTTAAAATAATATATATTTTTATTAGAAAGGTCTATTTAATATATATAACATATCCAAAAACTAAAATGGCGTTTTTTATAAACATTTTAAGTAAATTCATCTCTCTATATTTTGATATCATAGTACTTTTGAGCTGTGAAACAAAAATTTTTCAGTGTAATAAAATTTTTCTTACAGTGTAAATTTTCGAAAGCCGAATACCTTTCCAATGTTATCAAGATCTTTGCAATCGGTTGAGTCGTTCCGTAGTTATCACAGCTCAAAACTATCATAATATCAAAAACAAGTAAGGAAGGTTAAGTACGGGTGTAACCGAACTTTACATACTCAGTTGAGGCTATGGTGACAAGATAAGGGAAAATAACCATGTAGGAAAATGAACCGAGGGTAACCCTGGAATGTGGTTGTATGACATGTGTATCAAACGAAAGGTATTAAAGAGTATTTTATAAGGGAGTGGGCCATAGTTCTATAGGTGGTCGCCTTTTCGAGATGACTGACTCTAGAATTTGTTTGTACGATACGGGTATCAATGAAAGATGTTAATGAGAAATTTAAAAGGCGTGGGCTTAGTTCTATAGGTGGACGCCTTTTCGAGATATCGCCATAAAGGTGGATCAGGATTGACTCTAGAATTGGTTTGTACGATATGGGTATCAAATGAAAGGTGTTAATGAGTATTTTATGAGGGAGTGGGCCATAGTTCTATAGGTGGTCGCCTTTTCGAGATGACTGACTCTAGAATTTGTTTGTACGATACGGGTATCAAATGAAAGATGTTAATGAGAAATTTAAAAGGCGTGGGCTTAGTTCTATAGGTGGACGCCTTTTCGAGATATCGCCATAAAGGTGAATCAGGGTTGACTCTAGAATTGGTTTGTACGATATGGGTATCAAATGAAAGGCGTTAATGAGCATTTTAAAAGGGAGTGACCCTTAGTTCCATAGGTGGACGCCGTTTCGAGATATCGCCATAAAGGTGGACGAGGGGTGACTCTAGAATTTGTTTGTACGATATGGGTATCAAATTAAATGTATTAATTAGGGTTTTAAAAGAGAGTGGTGGTAATTGTATAGGTGGTCGCCTTTTCGAGATATCGCCATAAAGGTGGAGCAGGGGTGACTCTAGAATATGTTTGTACGATATGGGTATCAAATTAAAGGTATTAATGAGTCTTTTAAAAGGGAGTGTTGGTAGTTGTATTTGTGAAGGCGTTTTCGAGTTATTGACCAAAATGTGGAACAGGGTGACCAAGAACATCATCTGTCGGGTACCGCTAATTTATTTATATATGTAATACCACGAACAGTATTCCTGCCAAGATTCCAAGGGTTTTTATTTCGCACTGCAGAACTTTTTCGTTCTTCTACTTAATATTGTAGGTGTAACACCCATTTTACAAAGTTTTTTTCTAAAGTTATATTTTGCGTCAATAAACCTATACAATTACCATGTTTCATCCCTTTTTTCCTATTTGGTATAGAATTATGGCATCTTTTTCATTTTTCGTAATTTTAGATATCGAAAAAGTGGGCGTTGTCATAGTCGGATTTCGGCCATTTTTTTATACCAATTCAAAGTGAGTTCAGATAAGTACGTGAACTGAGTTTAGTAAAGATATATCGATTTTTGCTCAAGTTATCGTGTTAACGGCCGAACGGAAGGACAGACGGTCGACTGTGTATAAAAACTGGGCGTGGCTTCAACCGATTTCGCCCTTTTTCACAGAAATAAGTTATCGTGATAGAATCTAAGCCCCTACCAAATTTCACAAGGATTGGTATATTTTTGTTCGACTTATGGCATTAAAAGTATCCTAGACAAATTAAGTGAAAAAGGGCGGAGCCACGCCCATTTTGAAATTTTCTTTTATTTTTGTATTTTGTTGCACCATATCATTACTGGAGTTGAGTGCTGATATAATTTACTTATATACTGTAAAGATATTAAATTTTTTGTTAAAATTTGACTTAAAAAAATTTTTTTAAAGTGGGCGTGGTCGTTCTTCGATTTTGCTAATTTTTATTAGGCATACATATAGTAATAGGAGTAACGTTTCTGCCAAATTTCATCATGATACCTTCAACGACTGTCCAAAATTTTACTAATTTTCTATTCTGCATCATTAGTTCAACTCACCTACCAAGTTACATCGCTTTATCCGTCTTTGGTAATAAATTATCCCACTTTTTCGATTTTTCGAAATTTTCGATATCGGAAACGTGGGCGTGGTTATACTCCGATATCGTTCATTTTAAATAGCGATCTGAGATGAGTGCTCAGGAACCTACGTACCAAATTTCATCAAGATACCTCAAAATTTACTCAAGTTATCGTGTTACCGGACGGACGGACGGACATGGCTCAATCAAATTTTTTTTCGATCCTGATGATTTTGGTATAGGGAAGTCTATATCTATCTCGATTCCTTTATACCTGTACAACCAACCGTTATCCAAGCAAAGTCGGTGAGTGAGTATAATAAATAGATGCATTTACTTAAAATTAAAAAAAAAAAGAAAAAATACGCTATTTTAGTTTTTGGATATGTTATATATATTAAATAGACCTTTCTAAAAAAATATACTTTATTTTAAAACGCTTGGCCTTTGAAGTTTTTTTCAAGTTTAACATTTTATTTTAGAAAAAAAATTTTTTTCAGTGTACGTGTTTGAAAGCCGATCTGAACACCTTTCCAATGGTACCAAGGTCTTTGAAATCGTTTGAGCCATTCTGTAGTTATCACAGTTCAAAAGTACCTATTACCGTCATTTTTCACGCGTTTATCACAACTTTGACACCTTGCCACGCCCACAATTTTTCAAAAATGCAATTTCTAAAAATGAGGTTGTGTTTGTATAGGTAAAGTGTAACTCTGTGCAAAATTTCATCAAAATCTGTTGGAGTCGGGTTCAATGCATATCGGTTTTGATATGAAATTCATCATATATGTATGGTGCATGCAAATGCATTTTGATGGAATTGGCTGTCAAAATTTTTAAATGAATTTTGAATGAAAATTAGCCATGCGCGGGTAACATGCGTGGAAATGAAACATGCATACAAATAAAAAATATTAGCAACAAAACTATACAAATATTTAATTGAAACTTAATTTTAGAGTAAATAAATACTGCGTGTTCACTTAACATCCAAAGGAAGTAGAGCATTGAATTTCACATTTCACGGTTTCTGCTTATTCATTAAAAAACACCTTGCACACTGATATTTTCAATGTTTCAGTTTTTAAACCGCATTTATATGCAGCTAGGAAATCAGATGTAGATGTGCGTATTTGTTCACGAAATTAAGTGAAAGCATTGTAAAAAGTGGAAAAAATCAGTATATATGTATTTAGTAATTACTACAAAAAAAATTTATATTACCGTGGGCCAAACCATGTTTGATTTTGTTATTCTTAAAGATAGTCTGTGAAAATTTCAGCATTTAAATAGAATGCGACTTAAGTTTTCCCATACATTTCGTATGAGGAATTTTCAAAGGTTAAAAAGTGTACCAGAGCTCTACCCATTAGTACCCAAGTCACCAGAGATAAATATTCTTATGGAAAATTGAACGGTCTAAAATACAGGTCCAAGCAGTTTTTTTCTAACTTTGCTCTTGGCGACTTTAGTTTTTCCATACAAATCTAATGGGTCACATCCAATTTGAATTTTAACCTCGGATAGCTGATAAATGAGTCAAGTTAGCAAACAAATTATCTGAAACTATTTTGTAGACGGTTCAATTTTCTTTTAGAATATGTACAGTTAGTGACTTGAGTACTAAAAGTTAGAGCTACAGTTTTTACAGAGAAACTAAAGTCACGCCTCTTAACATTAAAATTAAAAGCTTTTTTTGGTACACCCTAATTTATATGCTAAATACACATTTTCAATACTATTATTATTTTAAAGAAATTTCGAAATGGTATTTTCAGTGGTTATCTTGCTCGAACTTTATTTGCCCAGAATATTAGAAAAGAATTTACCTACTAAAGATGGCAGTCAATCCAACGTCAGATTACCTGGTATGTAAATCCTAAAGCGCCTACACCAACAAAGAGTTCGTTGTGTTTTGTCTTTTTCAAATTATTCATATTCCGAATATCTTACTTACTATATAACTTACGATATTTCTATATGAATGAATGTTATTAACTTTTATGTTGTGATTCATTATCTTCATTAATCATAAATTTGGTTCTACGTAATAGTTTTGAAGAAAGATATTTAAATTATCATACCAAATATATACCCTGCAGCGCAAGCCTAGTGAGAGTACCTAAACCAACTCAGAATAGCAAAATCGTAAAACTAGAAAAAGAGAGATGAGAACGGCAATTGAATGGAAATAGTAATCAGTATAGGAAAGAGAAATTAATAGGAAAAGAAAGATAACATGAATTAATAAAAAAAAGGGCGTTCGAGGTCGAAAATAAAGAAGTTTGTCGTTATGTACAAATATTTACAGTCACAAGCATGGTTACAGTAGCTGTTATAGGTTGCGGTTTCTAATTACGGCCTGTAGATCAAAAATGTCTAGGATTACGGTGAATGTGACGGCTAGGGTAGCATTTAAGGTTCTTGTTACGAATCTGGCATTGTTGTGTTGATGGTGTTTATGGCGACGGTTACTGGGATGGCTTCGCTGTCTGTAACCACTGCGGCTATTATGGTTATGGTTGTGGTTATTATTATGGCTATGTTTATGGTTAAGGGTGTAGTTTGGTTACGGTTATGATTATAGGTGTTCATGTTTATGGTTTTGGCTATAGTTATGGTTATGGTAATGTGTATATTTATGGCTATGGTAAATGTCATGGTCATGGTCCTGGTAATGGCTATTATTAATTGGCTATGTTTATGGTAAGAGTTACGATCTCTGTTACGATTCATTTGGCTACTCAAAATAAATTAACCTAGTTACACATCAAGTGTCGCCAGTAGTTCGCTTTGCTTTTGGGATCGGCCCTGAACGCTCTAAAGACGTTACGCGAATGGTCTTTCAACAAGGTCAGAGCAGTAAGCTACGACTAGCCTGGAACTAATTATTCGATGTTTATGTGGGTATTAATAAGTAAAAATTAAGGGGACTTTTTTTGTTTTTAAATCGCGGAAGGGTACAATAAGTTCACGTGCACTAAGGGAATTAAATCCAACCTCTTCCACTGCTTCCATACGTGGGTACCGTTAAGAAAAAATTTTTTTCCGGAGCGTCGATTTTCTTATATCCTTGCTGGGGGACTAAGGTGGGTAGCTGATCTGGGACAAGGATCTAGAGGTAGTCGCTGCTATGATGAATGAGGGGGATCAAATACTTTTCAGTCCGTCATATACATATAAGGTAGTTTACTATCTACTCACAACAGTTAGAAAAAAAACCTTGCGCTGTAAAAATAATCTGTGTGCCTGTGCAAATCTTTAGGGGTTTCGAGCAAAAAATACCTCTGGTTCGAACTTAATATGTCTCGATACATATTGGTATATAAGTCTAGGCAAACGTTCAGACCATAATTTTTTGTTTTCGTGCCAGTGTAATTATTTTCTGATTATTCTGACCTGGAGCGTACTAAACTTTTGGAAATATACCCAAAAAATTATACCCAAGCCTGCTGTAGGGTATATAAGTGTGTAGATATGTATTTATAATGAAAGCGAAAGTTTATTTGACCTGACATCGCTTCGACACGGTTGATTTTATTTATGTACGAATGTATGTATGTATATAGATTGCTCAGTAAATATTGTTAAACATGCCCCTGCATATGATAATTGACAAGTTGGCAGTAAATATAAACACAGGTACATAAATATATGTGTATATGTGTAAGCATTTGTATACCATACAACTTAATAAAAGTACCTAGTTATGCACATACATACAAAATTGTGGTTTAAATTTTTTCTAAGTTTTTTTTAACAAACTTTTGTGAGATGTTCAGTTGCTTATATTACATTAAGGTTTAACAAAGCGAAAACTAGAAATTCCAAAAAAATTACTTTTTCAATTACGTCCGTTCATACATACATATGTATAGACACTCCAAAAGCAAAATTTGTATAATTCAAGTATCACTCTTCCTCGAAGAGGTGGGTTGGGTTATTAGGTGCGTGCGTTTGTCCTCAAGTGCTTTTACAAATGTTTTGAACTATTTTTATTCACCATTTAAGCACATACATATGTACATGGTCGGTATGTATGGTTGTATGTACGCATGCATTTATAAACTCAAATATAAATAAATTCATATAATTACGCGTGCGATCTTTATTACAGATAACGTCACATGTCGTGTAACTTTTTGATATAAACTCTTGTTTTTTGAATTTGCCTATTCGGGGTACCCAAGTAACGCAATTTTTTTTATCTTGATGCATTTAGTTATAGACATACCTTCAAATGTGCTTGAAACAATACGTATTTTTGTTTAAATACTTGCGACTTTAAACCCCAAACAGCATTGAGTCCTCGTGAAGTTCGATGTGTAAACTTGCAGGTGTATTTTACGTTTAGAAAACTGATGTTTTTAAGTTGTCTAGAGATCGCCTAGGAGTTGAAGTGGAAGCTTTAATAGAAAAAAATAGTTTGGGGCTTCTTAACTTTAACGACCGATACTGACAAGCTATTATTTTATGTTCCGCCGATTCTGCGATAGCGAGAATGAGGTTGCAGAGCAACCCAATTGTCAACCTCACCTACGCGCGGGGAATCCTGTTACAACTATGAATGTGCCATACACATATTTAGCACGCGAGGCTCTGGCGATCCCAAGTTCCTCATGGAACTAGGGGGTGGGGAGGGCGGGATTGCCTAGAAGGTTGAATGTGGTCATATTAATCATTCCCGAGATGGTCACGCTAGTACCTTAATGGTGCTTTGTTACCGGAACGTACCGGATCGTTATCCGGCAAAGGACCATCAACATCGATAACACTCCTCAAAACCTTTGGGGAGTGTCTTTATCGTTAATACAACAACAACAACAAAGAAGGTGAATGGCATCTTGTCTAGAAAAAATTTCATTCTCTTTTCTTCATTCTTTCAGGTCACCCAGCGCTTCCCAAAGGGATCTGTATGTAGGTAATTAGACCCATTTTCTTATCAAATTGAAAGTATTTTGTGAAAGGAACACACAAAATCACGAGAGAGCTGAGAAGAACCAGCAAGATGACATTATTTTCAGAAAAGAAAGCGTCATAAAAATCCTTCGATAGCTTGGACATTACAATCTACACAGATAGATGGGAAAGATAGCTGGAACTGGTATATACTTAAAGCATCTGAAGGCAAATCAATGGTAGCGACCACCAGAGCTAAGCAGTGTCTTGCAGGCGGAGGTCTATGCCATAGAGAGAGCCGACAGACTACTCCAGGATAGCATGGTGCCAGAAATCAATGTAACGATCTTTGTCGAAAGCGAGGCCAGCTTAAAGCCATTAGAATCTAAGGTAATAAAACCGTATATCGTGCGGACGAATTAAGTCTCACTAGCCATAAGGCACATAAATGTCTCCCTTTGCTAAATTTCGGGGCACAGTGATATTGAAGGGAATGAATTTTCAGTTGATATAACAAGGAAAGGTTCCGAAATGGATACTAGCGCGACGGACAGCTCCGTACTCTCAGGAATATGAGATAAGCACAACGGATCTGCCGTGGACCAACCGGAATGATTGCGAGGCTCTAGGCCCTAATGGCCATATTTGGATAGATAAGGAACTAGCTTCTTTCTCAAGCTAAATAAATCTGCAGTGAAAGTACTTACGGGTGTCATCACGGGCCATTGCGCTGTTCCACCAATGCTCCGATGGTGGCGCATACCAATAAGCGCCCTCTGCCGAAGCTGTCAGAATGAGAAGAAAGAGGATCCGATTCATCGTTTTCTCTGCCGACATTTAGAACTGAGAAACAAGACAGATTTGGGATTCAAGGGGTTGTGTAGCGCAATATATAGCTTCTTCAACCTAATTGTCAACCTCACACTCAAGCGACGAATCCCGTTTCATTAACAGACGAGGCTCTGGCGAACCAAGCTCCTCATGGAACTAGAGGGTGGGGAAAGAGGGATGGCCTGAAGGTTTAATGGGGCCATATAAATAGTTCCCGAGATGGTCGGGCCAGCACCTTAATTGTGCTGTGTTACCGGAACGTACCGGATCTGTATCCGGCAAAGGACCATCATCGATAACACTCCCCAAAGCCTTCGGGGAGAAACCTTATCGCTACAACAATAACAACAACAACGACTCAGATTTCCGGGCGCATGGTTTTTCAACAGTCTGGCAGAGGTTGGGAAGGTGGATCTTCATTCCTACTTAAGGTCATCAGAGAAAGAAAGTGGTTCGTTGATGACCCCTATCAAGTTGGACGAATGTGCCGCCAACCGGCACTCGCAGAGGGCACTCATAATGATCAAAAATGTCTCCGAGATGAAGTGTGGGAAATTCCCATACACGGCCTCTTAACCTAACCAAACCTAACCTTGGGAGAGGGTGGAGAAAAGAAAGCGAAATATAGGAATATGACGAGAAGGATAATTCATTGAAATAAAGTTAGATAACTTTCATTGTTATTCCATCGCAAAAAACTCAAAAAATTAACTTCGATTTTTACAATTATTTTCACTCACTTTGTGCTTGAGTTGAGTAATGTAAAACTATATAAACTCACTCAAACCAAATACAAATTTAAATATTAAGTGCAGTCTAAACAAGTATGGAAGGCTAAGTTCGGGTGTAACCGAACATTACATACTCAGTTGAGAGCTGTGGAGACAAAGTAAGGGAAATCACCATGTTGTAAAATGAACCTAGGGTAACCCTGGAACGTGTTTGTATGACATGTGTATCAAATGGAAGGTATTATAGAGTAGTTTAAGAGGAAGTGGGCCATAGATCTATAGATGGACGCCATTTAGGGATATCGCCATAAAGGTGGACCAGGCCTGACTCGAGAATTTGTTTGTACGATATGGGTATCAAATGAAATGTGTTAATGATAATTTTAAAAGGGAATGGGCCTTTGTTCTATGGGTGGGATATCGCCATAAACGTGGACCAGGGGTGACTCTAGAATGCGTTTGTACAATATGGGTATCAAATGAAATGTGCTAATGAGTATTTTAAAAGGGTGTGGGCCTTAGTTCTATAGGTGGACGCCTTTTCGAGATATCGCCATAAAGGTGAACCAGGGGTGACTCTAGAATTTGTTTGTACGATATGGGTATCAAATGAAAGGTGTTAATGAGTATTTTAAAAGGGAATGGGCCTTTGTTCTATGGGTGGGATATCGCCATAAACGTGGACCAGGGGTGACTCTAGAATGCGTTTGTACAATATGGGTATCAAATGAAATGTGCTAATGAGTATTTTAAAAGGGTGTGGGCCTTAGTTCTATAGGTGGACGCCTTTTCGAGATATCGACATAAAGGTGGACCAGGGGTGACTCTAGAATTTGTGTATACGATATGGGTATCAAATGAAAGGTGTTAATGAGTATTTTAAAAGGGAGTGGGCCTTAGTTCTATAGGTGGATGCCTTTTCGAGATATCGCCATAAAGGTGGGCCAGGGGTGACCCTAGAATTTTTTTTACGATATGGGTATCAAATGAAAGGTGTTAATGAGTATGTTAAAAAGGCGTGGGCCTTAGTTCTATAGGTGGACGCCTTTTCGAAATATCGACATGAAGGTGGACCAGGGGTGACTCTAGAATTTGTTTGTACGATATGGGTATCAAATGAAAGGTGTTAATGAGTATTTTAAAAAGGCGTGGGCCTTAGTTCTATAGGTGGACGCCTTTTCGAGATATCGACATGAAGGTGGACCAGGGGTGACTCTAGAATTTGTTTGTACGATATGGGTATCAAATGAAAGGTGTTAATGAGTATTTTAAAAGGGAGTGGGCCTTAGTTCTATAGGTGGATGCCTTTTCGAGATATCGCCATAAAGGTGGGCCAGGGGTGACTCTACAATTTTTTTTACGATATGGGTATCAAATGAAAGGTGTTAATGAGTATGTTAAAAAGGCGTGGGCCTTAGTTCTATAGGTGGACGCCTTTTCGAGATATCGACATGAAGGTGGACCAGGGGTGACTCTAGAATTTGTTTGTACGATATGGGTATCAAATGAAAGGTGTTAATGAGTATTTTAAAAAGGCGTGGGCCTTAGTTCTATAGGTGGACGCCTTTTCGAGATATCGACATGAAGGTGGACCAGGGGTGACTCTAGAATTTGTTTGTACGATATGGGTATCAAATGAAAGGTGTTAATGAGTATGTTAAAAAGGCATGGGCCTTAGTTCTATAGGTGGACGCCTTTTCGAGATATCGACATGAAGGTGGACCAGGGGTGACTCTAGAATTTGTTTGTACGATATGGGTATCAAATGAAAGGTGTTAATGAGTATGTTAAAAAGGCGTGCGCCTTAGTTCTATAGGTGGACGCCTTTTCGAGATATCGACATGAAGGTGGACCAGGGGTGACTCTAGAATTTGTTTGTACGATATGGGTATCAAATGAAAGGTGTTAATGAGTATTTTAAAAAGGCGTGGGCCTTAGTTCTATAGGTGGACGCCTTTTCGAGATATCGACATGAAGGTGGACCAGGGGTGACTCTAGAATTTGTTTGTACGATATGGGTATCAAATGAAAGGTGTTAATGAGTATTTTAAAAGGGCGTGTGCCTTAGTTCTATAGGTGGACGCCTTTTCGAGATATCGACATGAAGGTGGACCAGGGGTGACTCTAGAATTTGTTTGTACGATATGGGTATCAAATGAAAGGTATTAATGAGTATTTTAAAAGGGAGTGGGCCTTAGTTCTATAGGTGGATGCCTTTTCGAGATATCGCCATAAAGGTGGGCCAGGGGTGACTCTAGAATTTTTTTGTACGATATGGGTATCAAATGAAAGGTGTTAATGAGTATTTTAAAAAGGCGTGGGCCTTAGTTCTATAGGTGGACGCCTTTTCGAGATATCGACATAAAGGTGGACCAGGGGTGACTCTAGAATTTGTTTGTACGATATGGGTATCAAATTAAAGGTATTAATGAGGGTTTTAAAAGGGAGTGGCCCTTAGTTGTATATGTGAAGGCGTTTTCGAGATATCTACCAAAATGTGGACCAGGGTGATCCAGAACATCATCTGTCGGGTACCGCTAATTTATTTATATATGTAATACCACGTACAGTATTCCTTCCAAGATTCCAAGGGCTTTTGATTTCGCCCTGCAAAACTTTTTCATTTTCTTCAACTTAATATAGTAGGTGTCACACCCATTTTACCAAGTTTTTTTCTAAAGTTATATTTTGCGTCAATATACCAATACAATTACCATGTTCCATTCCTTTTTTCGTATTTGGTATATAATTACGGCATTTTTTTCATTTTTCGTAATTTTCGATATCGAAAAAGTGGGCGTGGTGGGATTTCGGTCATTTTTTACACCAATACAAAGTGAGTTCAGATAAGTACGTGAACTGAGTTTAGTAAGCGGAAGGACAGACGGTCGACTGTGTATAAAAACTGTGCGTGGCTTTAACCGATTTCGCTCTTTTTCACAGAAAACAGTTATCGTCCTAGGAGCTAAGCCTCTACCAAATTTCACAAGGATTGGTTAATTTTTGTTCGATTTAAAGCATTAAAAGCATCCTAGACAAATAAAATGAAAAAGGGCGGAGCCACGCCGATTTCGAAATTTTCTTTTATTTTTGTATTTTGTTGCACCATATCATTACTGGAGTTAAATTTTGGCATAATTTACTTATATGCTGTAAACATATTAACTTTTCTTTTAAAATTTGAATTTAAAAAAAATTTTTTTTAAAAAGTGGGCGTGGTCGTTCTCCGATTTTGCTAATTTTTATTTAGCAGACATAAAGTAATAAGAGTAACGTGCCTGCCAAATTTCATCTTGATATCTTCAACGACTGCCAAATTACAGCTTGCAAAACTTCTAAATTACCTTCATTTAAAAGTGGGCAGTGCCACGCCCATTGTCCAAAATTTTACTAGTTTTCTATTCTGCATCATAAGCTCAACTCACCTAACAAGTTTCATCGTTTAATGCGTATTTGGTAATGAATTATCGCACTTTTTCGATTTTTCGAAATTTTCGATATCGAAAAAGTGGGCGTGGTTATTGTCCGATATCGTTCATTTTAAATAGCGATCTGAGATGAGTTTCCAGGAATCTACATACCAAATTTCATCAAGATACCTCAAAATTTACTCAAGTTATCGTGTTAACGGACAGACGGACGGACGGACGGACGGACATGGCTCAATCGAATTTTTTTTCGATACTGATGATTTTGATATATGGAAGTCTATATCTATCTCGATTCCTTTATACATGTACAACCAACCGTTATGCAATCAAAGTTAATATACTCTGTGAGCTCTGCTCAACTGAGTATAAAAACAATCGAATTCAACAAATATGAGGTGTGGAGCTAACAAATAAATGTAGCTACCGACTATTGGCAAGCAAAAGCGCGATTTATGGTTTATGACTTAAAGTCGACAAACCGGCTACTGGATAGGCATGGATGGATGGATGGTTGGTTGGTTAGTTGCTTGGTTGGTAAAAATGGTAATGTATATGTAGTTCAACTGAATGTGTTGTTATGTTATGGCTTACTCGCCTTGTTGGCTGACTGGCTACACAATAAGTTGGTGGATTGCCTGAGCCATTTACTATGGACAAAAAAGCACACAAAGCGGCAAAGTGAATGAGAAAGAACTCGAAACTTTTGAGTTGTTGTTACTGCTGCATTCACAAACGTACGTAAGTAAATGATATCTTAAGCTGAATGTATTTGCATTTTTTTTCTTGCTTCAGCTTTTTGATATCGTTGACGAACTGATGCGTATGCGCATTAAGCGCGCAGTTCAGTCACAGTTACCAACTCCAACGGTTGAGATCAGTTGAACGGTTAGTGCGCAAAAGAAATTGAAAGCGTGTTTGATGTTTTTTTTGGAACTGCTGTTTGATAAATGAATGTATATATATATATAGTTATGCATATATGATTATTAATTTATTAAAAAAGGAAAGAGAACAACAGTGAAACCATGCCATTAATTTTGAAAGTGAAAAGGAAACGAAACTGAATTTTGTAGACACACATACATATATATAGTACTCGTATGTGTGAGTGTGGACTTAAAAAGTATTGTGTTAAAAAATGTTGCATAAAATAAAAAAAAGTTCAAAATAACCTTTAATGACAGTTTAGTTGAATTAAAAAAAAACTTTCCGAAATACATTTTAGGACTGAAAACATTTTTATAAATAGATATGAAATAATTTTGCAAATAAAAAGTTTTAACTCATCTAAGAATTCATATTTTGGAATATATTATCTTTCTATGTTGTTTTTTAAAATTGCTTCGAATGTGTTTGGATATATCTTTCTCATATTTTGGAAAAATATAATTAAAAAAAATCCAAATTTTAGAATTAAAAAAGGAATAAATAAATTTAACTCATCTCAGGATACATATTTTTAAAATTTTTTCTTTTTGTGTAGTTTTTCAAAAAAATGGTTCAAAAATTGTTGGATATGCCTTATTTAGATTTTGAAAAAAAAAAGAAATTTGATAAAAAATTTTAAATATCTTTGCAAATAAAAAATTATCTTCTTTCACCGTTTTATTTTAAAACTAGTTTGAAAAATGCTTAAACATATCTTTTTAATATTTTGGAAAAAAACCTTTCAAACAAATTTTTATAATTATTTTTTTTTTAAATAAAATAAAATGTAACTCAATTTTTTTTCCTAGTTTTTTAAAATTTGTTCCACAGGTGTTTGGATATATCTTTTCAAGATTTTGAAATGTTGGTTAAAGATACTTTTAAGAAGAAAATAAAAAAAAGCCAGATAATATTTGACTGTGTGAAAAACTTTTAGAAATATCTTTCGAATATTTTTGAAATAAAAAACAAAAATTATCTGAAATAAAAGCTGTATGTAACTGAGAATTTAAAATTGTTTTTTAATAAAAAAAAATTTTTGCATGTTTTGGAAAATGTTTGAAAATCATAAAATGAAATTGAAGCATCAAGTCTCTAAAATTTTGTTTTGAACACTTGGAAATTTTCCGAACATTTACATATAAGAAATTTTAAAATTCAATTAAAATCGTTCCATACCAAATTTTATTGAAATTAACAAAAATTAAATAAGAATGTTTTATTTAAGTTTTGAAAATGTAATTAGTTTTACGCAAACTTGAAGAGAATTGCTTAAGCTAAAGCCGTTTTAACTTTTATATTGACAGTCAAGCAGCAACTAAGGCAATAATCTCGCATAGCACATCATCTAAATGCATGTTAGAGTGTAAGCAGTCCCTGGAGAGAATCGGAACAGGGAGAAGCATACATCTATATTGGGTCACAGGGCATATGGGAATAGATGGGAATGAAAAAGCGGATGAACTAGCTAAAAAGGGTGCATCCCTTGAAGCTTGCTCCGTAGACGTCACAATTAGACGGAGCGAGAGTAAGCGAAGGCGAGAGGTGTACATGATCGACCAAGCAGAAACGGCGTGGGTTCAAGCGCGGGTCTGTAAAGTGTCGAAGATGATGTGTAGGTCTTACAACCTTAGACTAACAATGTTGCTTCTATCATTAAAAAGAGAGGACTGTAGACTCGTGACGGGTATTCTGACTGAACACTGCCTTCTGGTGTCACGTGCATTTAAATTAGGCTTGGTCAGTGATAGCAGATGTAGGAAGTGCGGGTTGGAGGAGGAAACGATCGAGCACGTTTTGTGCTCATGCCCTGCACTTGCCAGGCTAAGATTCCAGCTATTAAGAGTGATAAAGCTGTCAGATATAGAAGCAGCAAGTGGCTTAAGTCCTAGGAAGCCTCTAGTATTTGCCAAGAGGACGGAATTGTTTTATAACATAGGTCCTGGTTTTTATAGGGTTTTTCAGTGTGGCACCGGCCAGTCCAACCTAACCTAGCCTAAGCAAACTTTTACTATAGTTTTCATAATTTTTTATTTAAAAATATTTTCTAATCCAAAGTAATCTTTTTAGTTTTTAAGTAAAAAAAAATATTATATGTAGTATATAAATACAAAAATTTTTTCAAGGAAGTTTTAGTAAAGGAAATACTATTTTGACTTTTTAAACACTTAAATTTTTTTGTAATAATATTTTCGTTTCAAATATAAAAATTAAAAGAAAAAATTTTATAGAGATGCGTTTGGTAGAAAATAATTTGCATCAATATTTGCAAAACTGCGTAAAAAATTAAAGAAGTTACATCTGAATTCGTCGAAATTTTGTTTGTTTAAATTTTAAATAAGTTTTATTAAAAATAGTTGATAAGCGATATTTTTTTTTTTACGTGGAAGGAAGAAATGCTTTATAACTAGATCATCTAGTGGTACTTTCCAGCCCTCTCCGTTGCTGTGCGAAGTGGTCGCATTCGAAAAGAGTGTGGCGTGCGTCATTTATGAGGTAGAAATCGACATCTCGATGTGGCCGCTGCAAACATGGCTCCAGCTCGGGTACCAGTTCCCCGGACTACTTACCTGTAGCACTGCAGATGTATTGCTTTTGCCAGCGTCAGATATATGCTATTTGCTCTCGCACCGCAGCTCCCTCTCTGCCTTCTTCTCCTGGGAAGTGATAAAATGATGATTTCTTCTCGGATATTCCGAAGTTTTATTACATCTGTCCAAATTTCTGCATCGTACAAAAGTATATATGGCTTTGGCCTGACTATGTTTGCCATTACTTGACTTAGGTACCCTATGATCAACGCAGTTTTCTCGCAATTTTTTTGAAAGTGTTCTCAAAAGGCTAGCTTGCTCGCTCAGCCCACTCCAAGAAGTCTCGTGAAACTGCGTGTTTGTGGAGTGGACTTTGCGGAAGCTAGTTGCCGGTGGGACAGACCTCTTCCATCTACCATGACAGCTATGAGTCCTTCTTTTGGGAGGCTTTACCGGCCATGTCGAGCATACCAATTGGTTGTAAAGATGACCGGAAATCCAGAGTGTTCTTTGCCTCTGGGGATTAGTTTTAGTAAGAATTACTTAAATTAATAGAACTAAAATTGTAAAATGTGTATAGCTTTCAAATATTTTAAAAATTAGCTGAAAATTTGCTATACATTTTTTTTAAGTCTTTTCGATACAAAAAAACTAATTTTAAAATTATTTACATGTGAAATAGTTAATTGTCTATTGATTATTAAATTATTTAAAATACTCGCACCTTTCCTTATATTCATTTTATTGTAAAAAAAATTTGAAATAACATGCAAAATAAAAGCAAGAACTTCAAAACACAAAAAATGATTATCATAACTTTTGTTTTTCAATTTCAAAAACATGTTTTAGTATGCAGAAAATTTTCCAAAATTTTTTTTTATTTTAGCAAATAAAAGTGTTAAATTTTTGATAATTTTTTATAAATGAACTTTGAAAAATTACATAATAAATTTTTAATTTAAAAAAATTAAAATTTTTGGAAACTTTCAAAATATTTTATTATAATAAAACCAACACGCTTTGCTTCCATTTTTTTGTTTGCTTTTTTTTTGCAGATAAATCTATATTATTTTGACATACATTTTTTATTTTGAATTGAATTTGCATTGATTTAATATTACATAGCTAAAATTTAGGTAACAAATGTCTTTATTGCTTTATATTTTAATAAAATTTTAAGTTTAAAAAACATATCTATCTAACTATATCACAAAATATGAACGACATTTGAAAAACAATCAAAACTAGTGCAAGTTAACTGTAAAAAGGCATAGTAAATCAAAAAAAAAAAACTTTTATACAACTCAAACAACTGAAATTGTTATTTACGAAACAAAAAGCGCAAAAAGTTAAATTTTATTTTCAAAAACGGAAAACTTTAAACAATAAAATATAATAAATTTTTCCAATTTCAGTGCAATTGCAATTTAACTAAATATCACGAGCTGAATTTGGTATTGTTCGTAATTTGTACAACGCAACGCACACATACAAACAAGAAATACTTGTTTGCTGTTTTTTTTTTGAGTTTTATTAAAATAAAAAATATATATACGTACCTGGTGCAGCGCATACAAAATAAAAAACGAGTCACTCAAAACGTCAACTTTTGGAATTTTCTCGTTGAGACAGCGAATTTTCAAACAAAATGGTAAGTTATTGCATTCAAATACACACATGAATAATGAATTGGCATGATTTGTGTGACATGCAACGAAAGACTTAAAACACGAACTCGACAAAGCGGTAGCACTAAATGCTATAGAAATTTGGTAAATGCGCTGCGTCGGCTATTGTTATGGCTAATTTGAATATGTGGCTAATATAATATGTATTAAATCGATAGCATGTTTAATTTTGGCTCTACCAACAGAATTTATAAGTAGCAGCAATTTAGCAGAAAAAAAGTATATTCCTAAAAATTAAACACTATCCTTATACTCATTGTAGATTTGCTGATAAGCACGATTTTTTTCAATGCGCATTAATGCAGATCTCTGTGATATTTACGTTTTATAGCACACATTTCTCTTTTCAATGCCAGCTGTGTATAATTCAAATAAAAATGGAGGAAGAAATTTTAATTGTATTATTGTAAAATTACTCTTTAACCAATCAGAGTTTCTTATCGAAAAAACTTTCAATATTCGTTCGCAATTGCTTTCATTTGAGCAAAAAGTTGTAAAAATATATTACTTACAAACTCGTTTTTTTTTTCCAAATTTTAATACTAAAATGTTAAGTACCAAATTTGGAATTCTCTGCAGTGAAAAAATCAGCTTATACTGCATGAAAATAATGTCACTTTAAAATTGCGAGCATGCCTGTAATTCGTGACTAAAAAATAAGCAGATAGGTATGTCTTTAAATTCAACTATGCACAGTTCATGGCGCGAGTTCGTTGCTTAAGTCTTTCGTTTAAAGTATGTTTTTATGTCTACCAAATAGCTATATAAAAATGTATACACAAATTTTAATAGAAAACGCTATAAAAATACTAAGCAAATTTTCAAAATGAAATTTCCGCAAATTACTTAAATTTTTCTTACTGTTTACGACTTCGTTGCAGAAGTCTTTTATTTAAAGCAAATAAATTGTATTTACAAAATTAACTGCCATTGTAATAAAAAAATTTAACGTACGTCGTCGCTCAATAAAAAAGCATATATGACTGTTTTACTTAGCAAAATTTATAGCCTTAACAATTAAATTTTGTCATTACAAATCTGTTATTTGGTGTAAAGATTCAACTCTTTTTAGCTTATTTAAATTTTATGAAGCGTCATTTTATTGAACGTCAGAAGCTTTCGAGCTGACTTCGACTGCTTTTTCACCAACTACCGTTACAAAAACACTATCTCAGACAATGTTTGAATCATGATACAATCACAAGAGGTTTGCTCGGCTGACAAATTTGTTGACAATTGCAGCCATTTTGCTCCCGAATCGAATTGACAGCCGCTAACTGTGTTGTTTCTTTGCGATTTTTCGAAAAATGAAGAATAGGAAGGAAGCAATTTACAACTACCCGATAAGTAACTGAACTGCACAATCATTGGAACTTTTTTGTTTTTTTATTTTAGGATGAAATTATTAACTATATATTAGTGTAGCTGGACAAAGGTATTATGAAAAGTACGCACACCAAGGAATCGTGCACTTTCATAAACCTATGAACATACGAATACCAAATTAAAATTCATCGTTTCACGTCAAAAACTCGACTAATAAACCGATTCACGTAAAAATGCCATTAGTAAAAAATGGAGATGCTATAACGAAATGTACACGTTGTTAGCGTGTTAACTTATTCATTCCTATATTCGAAACATTCATCTCTATTTATTACCTCTTTATATTAGGCCGGTTGAATCTTTGTCCGCTTTTCATACAAATCTGGCAATCGATTTTTAAGTAATTTCTCATTGAGCTACAAACGTGAAACTTTAGAGACAAGTTAAGACACCGTGACAAAAGAACAAAAGGCGAAAAAATTCCGTTAGGTGGCGCACGGATCGAAAAAATTAGATAATAATTTGGAAATTTGAAACCGGTTTTAAGTAACTTCTCTTTGAGCTAGAGGCTTAATTCAGAGGTCGATGACAGCCGATGACACAATATAAAAAGTTTCGCTAGGGGGCGCACGGACTGAAATATTTAGAAAAATCAAACGGAACGGAGGGAATTTTGGGATTGATTTTAATGTAAGTTCTCATTGAGCTACAAGCCTAAAACCTAACAGATAGGTCAAGACACCAATAAAATGTAAGAAAATGAGAAAATAAACATAAAATAAAAATAGTTTAAGCACTTCCTTTATATAAATGGGCAAAAATCACCGAAAAATGTCTCCTTATATAAAGACATATTCTTGTTAAGCTTTGATTTTTAAATTTGGACATAGAAATTGCAAAAATATTTATTAGAAGTAAAAATATAAAGGCGGAGCGTAATTGATTGACTAATAATATCTCCTTTCCTACCAACTTTCCAATCCAATTAATGTACACCCACTTTTATATTTTTACTTCTCATAAATATTTTTGCAATTTCTGTCAAAATTTAAAATTTAAGGATTAGCGAGAATATGTCTTTATATAAGTAGATATTTTTCGCTGATTTTTGTTCATTTATATAAAAGAAGTACTTAAAATTTTTTAATTTAATTTTTTATTTATTATAAGAATTTATGGAATCATGGATGTGTATTTATATATTTCCAATATTTGGAATGCGTGAGATAGTGTCAAACGAACGTGTACCGAATATTAATTCAAAACGATTCCATGAATGCTTAAACAGAAAAAAGTTTTCCCTGTATTGCAAGAGAGCACGTATGATGAGCACTTCTTTATACGGCAAACGCTGAACTTAAAGTTCTTAGAAAATCAACAATTTTTTATGAGGTTGTCGTTGCTATTGTCGACTGTTGAATGAAGTATCACGATATCTCGATAACACCCTATCTCAAAATACTTTTCAAAAATGCCCCATCGAGGATTTGTTTCAGCTATATATGTATATGAGAGTTATGTTGAAGAATGGACTATCATTGAATTTTTTTCATAAATGCCGTACCTCTTGTAAAAATGTATTGAGTTTGTGCTGAGATAGTGCGTATTTGCATAAAATTCTCAATCCCGCCTTTCTTCAAACAAGTAGTTAAATAATGAAAAAGCGATACAACTCTTCATTATTTCACGAAATATTTAGTAAAAAGCGGTTACTTTCCCCAAAGGCTGAAGGCATTTACAAAATTTCTACCACCACTAATATACTATTAAGGAACTTTTTTACTACAATTTCGTGGAGAAGATTGAATTATTCCACGTTTTCTTCTTTTGTAGAAGCACCCCGTCCTGATTTTTAAACTTTGAAGTGTCCAAGCTCTGCTTTAATTAGAGAACAAACCTCTAATAGTTGAATCATGAGTTTGTATAATGTCTAGTTTAAGAATTTGTTCGAAGAATGTTGCACCTCAAAATTTGGTTCAAAACGCCCTATCTAGGCATATAGATCCAATAAAATTTAACGTGAGATAGGGCGTTTATGAGAACATTCTGAGAAAGCGCGATATTTTTGAATAAAATGCTGAGATAGGGTATTTTCGAACTGGAGCCAAGAGGGATAGACCAACCACTCAGCACTCGATATATGAAAACTGCGAGTTTCTAGGAGTGTATTTTATTGTATATATTGCTTGATACAAGTAAGAAAGTCTTAGATAGAATGGGGTGTTTAGTGACGAGATGTTGACTTTTCGATCTCAGCCGCGCAAATTGAAATTACTGAGACATTTTAGTTACAATCTTCCCTCCTCGTTTCATAGGCGCAGTAATTACGATTTCACACAGACGGTAAATGAAAGCATTAGTCAAGTTCCCATCTTGAAAAGCTTATTGAAACCCATGCATAATAAAAATTACTAATTGTCTCATTACTGCTCTAGCCGGCTTTGTTTGCTGTATGATTCCATAACGTTTCTGTGTGAAATTGGTATAATATGCTTAGATTCTTAATATGTCTTAGTAAATATTGTAATTTAAAAGTTGAGCTTCTTTTGGACTATACGTTTTTTCACAATTTTAACATTTTACAGAAGAAGAAAGGAGAGTTTGGGTGGTTGCCATAGTTAGTTTTGAGTTCTATTTCGATTGTTACTTAACCTAACTTCTTGGAGCGCCATAGAGCCAGTATGCAACTATAAAGTATTCTAAAGTCTTGATGTATGCAGATGATGTAAAACTTTTTACTTCAGGCGGATTTAAATTGCTTAGCTACTTGGGGCAATGTGAACCACATGCCGCTTAATCTTCAAATATATACATAAATGTATGTGTTTTTCGCGTAGGAAATTACAACCAGCTTCTTAAACAATTAACAACCAAAACCTTGAAAATGTCAATGTCAAAGGCTCGAATCAATACAAAAACAGTTTTTACTATTTGCTTTAAGGAGTTTTCAATGAGACTCTTTATATAATTTTCCACCTTACATTAATCAGTTAAAACTTATCAATCTTCAAACTATTGCCAGTCGAAGGGAAATGCTTGGCGTAATATTTAAGACAAAACAATGCATCCATTTCAAGGCCATTTGTTCAGAACGAAGTGAACTTTAGTATTCCCTGTCGAACTACGATACACTATAAACCTCTTCTTTTAAAAAAATGTAGAACGAATTTCGAACTTAACCAACCTTTCCGGTGTTTGAGCTAAGATTACAACTCTCATTCAAACGCATTGGTATATCGGCTTCCCTTTTTTCTATAAAAAAGACTGTTCTTATCTCTCTCAATCGTTATTACTGCATATGTTTGTTTCTATTCTACTAATTTAGTTTTACCCTCAGCTGATGATATTTCCTCCGTAGCTGAGCAGATTTAGATCTCGACGCTTGACAAACCACTGCCCATCAATTACTCGGCCAAACCAAAAAAAAATAAAATTTGTAAATAATAAAATTAATAAATAAAAAAATGAACAGGATTCGCCTGGAGTCATTGGGCCACTTGAGGGTAGTGCGCTGCTACAACGTCCAATTATTATAATAATTTTAATATTAGCTGTGGTTTTATCTCTGCTTAATTCCTTTATTTATTGCTCCGCATGGTCACAATGCAAGTTACCTGAAAATCTGTTTCTTCTTTTCTAATTTAAAAAATTACTTTCCAACGCACAATTTGGTAAAACCAGCAGGCTTAAAAACAACAACAAGTATAAGCTGGACAAATTGCACATACCTACATTTAAGACATACAAATACATGTATATAGGACCAAAAGAAATCGTAGTAGTTAGTGAATGTATTTAATCAGAGTATGCAGTACTCTTGCCTCTTTCAGATTGTGAAAACTAATTAAACATAGCAAATGTATTTCTGCGGAAAACCTTTCCAAGGCAGAAATCTGTGCGGAGTGTTTGTTAAATCGCTGTCGAATGGAGACTCCATATATAAATTTGTATACCCAGCGCGCTTTGCACACAGAGTATATTAGCTTTGATTGGATAACGGTAGGTTGTACAGGTATAAAGGAATCGAGATAGATATATCAAAATCATCAGTATCAAAAAAAATTTGATTGAGCCATGTCCGTCCGTCCGTCTGTCCGTTAACACGATACCTTGAGTAAATTTTGAGGTATCTTGATGAAATTTGGTATGTAGGTTCCTGGGCACTCATCTCAGCTCGCTGTTTAAAATGAACGATATAGGACTATAACCACGCCCACTTTTTCGATATCGAAAATTTCGAAAAACGGATAAAATGCGATAATTCATTACCAAAGACGGATAAAGCTATGAAAATGAGCGAAATCGGTTAAAGCCACGACCAGTTTTTATACACAGTCGATTGCCTGTCCTTCCGCTAGGCCGTTAACACGATAACTTGAGAAAAAATCGATATATCTTTACTAAACTTAGTTCACGTACTTATCTGAACTCACTTTATCTTGGTATAAAAAATGGCCAAATCCGACTATGACCACGCCCAATTTTTCGATATCGAAAATTACGAAAAATGAAAAAAATGCCATAATTCTATACCAGATACGAAAAAAGGGATGAAAGATGGTAACTTTGTAAAATGGGTGTGACACCTATTATATTAAGTAGAAGAAAATGAAAAAGTACTGCAGGGCGAAATCAAAAGCCCTTGGAATCTTGGTAGGAATACTGTTCGTGGTATTACATATACAAATAAATTAGCGGTAACCGACAGATCATGTTCTGTGTCACAAATTTTGGTCCACATTTTGGTCGATATCTCGAAAACGCCTTCACATATACAACTAAGGGCCACTCCCTTTTAAAATACTCTTTAGTACTTCCATTTGATACTCATGTCATACAAACACATTCCAGGGTTACCCTAGGTTCATTTTCCTACATGGTGATTTTCCGTTATTTTGTCTCCAAAGCTCTCACCTGAGTATGTAATGTTCGGTTACACCCGAACTTAGCCTTCCTTACTTGTTTTGATGTAATTTTTTCCATACCCATGGACCTAGCGCGTTTTGTTTGATAGACGAGTACACTACGTCCATACCGCGGCGATGGAAATAGCACCAAAGTTATTATGGTATTTCATATTCATGAAAGTTAAAAACAGAAAAAAATTATGATAAGTGTAAGGCCAATTTTGAGCCTTAATCGCTGTCAAAACTCTTAAAAATCCTTCAGTATTTTGGTTGTTCCATAGGCATGAAACTGAGACAAATTAATATGTATGTATGTAAGTAGATATATATATTTTGTGTTATTTTTGTTGTCAGTAAATTAGGTTTGCCTGCAGCTAACAAGTCTGACCAGCTACAAAAATCGACCGCATTTGGTTGGAACAACAAACAACAGAAACGCCTTGATAAGTGCTAATATATTTATGTATGTTCATATGTATATGCATGTGATTGGCTATATTTATATACCACAAGCAACAGAATTTTAATTCATTTATTGGAGCCAAACATGTGCATAGATTTGTATATATAGATATAAATATATAAAGCAAATACCTGCTTATGTATATGTAAAACAAAATAAAATATATGAGATATTCATAAAATTCTCGCGTTGTTGCAAATTCAGTTCAAATTAATACTCATTTGCAAAAATGAATATATATCGTATTTGAGACAATTTAATTTGCATACCTGAATGCAGTAATCTGCGTTTATATCTGGTTTACCACTCTTTCTCTGATATGCAAATTTTTTATTGTTTTTTCCATTTCACTCTTCAAAACTTTGATTAAAACCCAATATTTGTATAATCTATTTATTTAAAAATGAATTGCTGTGCGTAAGTCTCGCTAAAACTCAAAAACAGCTTGACCGATTTCGTTAATTTTCTTTTTGTTTCGTTCATTATAGTTCAAGGATAGTTCAAAACAAGTAAGGAAGGCTAAGTTCGGGTGTAGCCGAACATCGCATACTTAGTTGGCAAATTACAGCTTGCAAAAACTCTTAAATTACCTTTTAAAAGTGGGCGGTGCCGCACCCATTTTACAAAATTTTACTAATTTTCTATTCTGCGTCATAGGGTCAACCCACCTACCAAGTTTCATCGCTTTATCCGTATTTGGTAATGAATTATAGCACTTTTTCGGTTTTTCGAAATTTTGATATCGAAATGTGGGCGTGGTTATAGTCCAGTTTCGTTCATTTTAAATAGCGATCGGAGATGAGTGCCCAGGAAATTACGTACCAAATTTCATTAAGATACCTCAAAATTTACAGACGGACAGACGGAGGGTCGGACATGGCCAGATGAATTTCTTTTTTCGCACAGATCATTTTGATATATAGAAGTCTATATCTATCTCGATTAGTTTATGCCGTTACGGGTACCGTTATGCGAACAAAATTAAATTATTCTGTGAGCTTTGCTCAGCTGAGTATAAAAAGTTTTTTTGGAAAAGTAAGCGGTGCCACGCTCCCTATTAAGACAAATTTTAATTAGCTTGATTTCCGATGATTTGATGACGGTATCAAAAATTTATTATAGAGATTCTATATGTGAGGGCGGGTGCAGTGGAAGTGAGGTTTGGATTTGGAGTAAGACTTAGAGAGGGAGTAGGAGGAGGAGCTGGAGTGGGAAGGAGAGTTTGAGTGGCAGTAAGAGTGGGAGTGAGAGATGAAATGGAAGTGGGAGTTGGAGTGTAAATATGAGTAGAAGTAGAAGTGAGTGTTGGCGTGGGAATGAGAGTTGGAGTGGAAGTGAGAGTAGGGGTGGTAGTGACAGATGGAGCTGGATTTGGAGGAGAGCGAGATTTGGAGTGGAAGTGGCAGTGCGAGGGAAAAAATGGAATAAAGGATGCATAAGAATAAGAAGTGGCAGTGGTAGGGAGAGTTGCAGTGATAGTAAGAAATATAGTGAGAGATGCAGTGGTAGTGGGAGTTAGATTGGAAATGGGAGTTGGAGTGGTAGCTGGAGATGGAGTGGGAGTGGCCCTTGGTGTGAGAGCGAGATTTGGGAGTGGGAGGGAGACAAATGGAATAAAGTATGGCTAAGAATAAGAAGAAAAATTAAGGATAAAAAATAAAAGAATGATATAGAGAGAAGAGGCGAAGCGTTTGCTTAGTTTTTGAATGTAGGCAAACCGAAGTCTACCGGGTGCACTAGTGATATATATTTATATATCACAAACGCAACAAATTGTGGTCTTCGGCCACCAAGCTTAGGATACATATATAATTATTGGCTTCACAACACTATTTAATATCCAGTATCTTGGAACTATTCCCGATGTTTTGCCATAGAGTCGAGTGCAGGCGAAGAAAATTCTTGTTGATTTTTTAAGATGGCATCTAGATGAGCATTCAGTAAAGGTATTTTGATTTTATTGAAAAAAAATTTTGGTGCACCCAGGGATGGTTCTGTTTTGGATAGTTTTTTTCCGGGTAAAAGGCAAAAGGACAGTTTTGTTAGGAGTGATACATAGTATTTTGGTACCTCACCGACTTGTGTGATGCGCAGGGGTTGTTGAAAGCTATTGGATAAAATTTCCTCGTGCACTGCTGTGATGTAGATGCTAAGTCATCTGTATACTCTTGTGTGTCAAATCCATTAGTTTTCACTAACTGAAATAAATCATCTATGACAAGGTACACAAGAAATGAGGGATCATACCCCCTTGAAGGCATTTCATAGCGATCAAACAACATGATTAGCCTCCAGCGAATAATTATTGGGTTTATAATCTTTTCTATAGCTTGATGTGTCATGTTACCAAAAGCCCCTGAGATACCAATAAAAGCGCAGAGGGCTACGCTGTTAGATTCCAAAGAGCGCAGGAGATTTTCCAGGCTGATTGGCAAGTTGACTCCCACACATGGGGAGTTTGTCTAGGTTCACTTCCTTAATGTGCAGATGCAAAATTTGCCACATACCATTTAGGAGAAACGAACTGAGGCTAATTGACTGGTACGACTAAGACACCTTAAATGTAGTACAAATACTCTCTTCGCTGCCCTATTGGAAATTTACGAAATTTACTTTCAAATAACAGCACGTATACGCACAAGCGGTTATAATCGCCAGAGGTTCACATTTTGCCCACATGCATACATATGTATACAGTAAAGAAAACTAAATATATTTTTACACATATACCGAACATTTATATAAATACATTGTTTATGTACGTTCATTGCGCTTGCGGCCAGGTATGATATCGAGAGATTTCCTATTTAATTATCAATAATTACATTGCATTACAGACATGCATGCTTACGACAACCAAATCCTTTCCGCACTAACCACCACATTGCTCTTTTAACATATTTAACGGTTGTATATAAAAAACTGTAGGCTGCTATAGCTGTTGTCGTTACAACAATTAACTTGATTGTGGGCATTGGGCAAGAAACAATTGAGAGTAAGCGTTTTGCTAACAAAAGTCGCTGGTTTGCAGTTTTTAGTTGAACTTTCTTGTTGTTGCTGTAATTATTTCTTTCCATATCATTTCCGTTTACTGCAAAGGTTGCTCGTTTTCGAGACTCGAGAAATCGAAAACTCGAGAACTCGGCTGCCCGGATATTTGAAAACTCTTGGGCTTCTCCACTTTTAATTTATCTGCTGCATTGCCAGTATTTTATTTAGAGCTGACGATTTCTTCTCAAAATTCTCGCTTGTGTTCGAGAAGGAATTGTAAGCTCTACAAATTACTGCCAATGCATCGATTAAATTGAGCGTCAAGAAGCTCGCGAGCCTTACGAGTACTTCGATAATGTCGTAAAAAGCCGATATTCGCGAAAAATTTCTTCTAATAATATTCAACAAAATTCACCCCTTGATGTACAAAAATTTCTGCTCTATGCACGAATATTGAACGTAAGCGTAAGTGTAGATAAAGGTACGAATAAGAGGGAGTAAGAGAGTCCTCCCTTAATACAGTGCAGCATTAAGAATTGTATAGAGCATAGGAAGAAGTTAAACACTTATGCTGCGGGCAACCTTCGGTACAGCAACCAGTATGAGGAGGAATAAGCTTCAGAATGCGGAATGAAACAAACTCGAATAGCTATTGAAATGGCACTGGTTCGTCCCTTTTTACGCCATCCGATGTTTCCAATGAGAAAGAAATAACTCATCCTATACGTTGCCCATATTGTGAACTGTTTGAGTTAACCCAAGTTGATCCGGACTTGGGGCGCTTTAACTACGCTGTAGCTAAATGCGAGGCCAAATTGCAAATTAGGGCAAGAAAGGGCGCGTTATAAAGTTGTTATTGAAGTGTTAATGCTTTGTTGGCGCTGAATGATCGGTTTGTTATCAACGGGTTATGGTCTCGTTATACATTTTTAATCGACAACGTAACGAATTGTTTTAGCTGTGTTATCGAAGAGTTGCTGTCGTTAACAAAGGTGCGTTGCCGCTTTTCCTTTCGATTATATACCAAAAAGTTATCGGGTTTTTTATTGAAAATTTGTCGATTTTTAAAAAAAAGTACTGTTTTGTTATCAAAAACCAACTCTTTCCTGTCAAAAAAGTATCGGTATATTATAATAAATTATCGATTTGTAATAATTTATGAGTAACTTACATATTAAAGAAAAGTTATGGTTATGTTATCGAAGAGTTATCGTTTTTTATTGAGTTGCTATCAATACCTTATCGAAAAGTTATCAATATGTTATTAAAACGGTATCGATTTATTATTGGAAAGCTATCGATTTCTTATCGGCGTGTTGTTCGTTATTAACGCATTTTGATTGAGATAGTTTCGAATGAGACCGATCTCAAGCTTGGATAAATCCTCCGGAGATCCAAGTGAGTCGCGACCGAAGTACTTTCGACTAGTTCTGGCAAAAGCTGGGCAATCAAGCATAAAGTGATTCGATGATTGCTCCTTATCATCCTTCATACAGCTACAGCAGGATGAAGTTTCCAGTATATTGAGACGTACCGCATGGATTCCTATTTGACAGTGCCCTGGCAAAACCCCAATGATCATTGATAGATGAGTCTCACTGATTTTAATTATATGGGAAGTACTCCTGCCATCCACTTCCGGCCAGGAAGATCTTGCTACCCTGCAAGGGGTGGTGTTCACCCAATGCTTTCTGAGTTGACTCGTGAACCATCTGTGTAGGAGGAAACCACAGGTGGCCAGCGGAATCCCCAAATCCCTACACCCACCTCCATCCGTTTCAGATGTACTGATGCGGGCTAAGCGATCTGCTTGACAGTTGCCCGGGATATCACTATGATCCGAAACGCAGATAATATTAATAATAAAATAGTTCGATGCAATCGCACGCGAGGCCATGCACCCTCAGACTACTCTAGATCGCACTATAGTTGAACTCAAGGCCATGATAGCCGCTTGGCTATCAGAGTAGATCTTTAATTCCCTAGCCGTACTGGCACTGGATGGCATTTCATCCACCGCATCCTTAATCGCAGCAACTTCCGCTTGGAAGACGCTGCAGTGATCAGCACTTGACAAAAGACGTTTCTAAACCACGAACTTTCAGAATTTTCTTATTGAAGGAGTGATTCTTTTACAAAATCCATTTTTGCGAACTTACAACAAAAGACTTAGGATACGAACTCGATATTTGGTTGTAACTTTTCATGCTCCTGAAATGCGGTTAATAAGAAAGATTCTGCAACTTTTGTGGATAGAGCTGGTCGGTTGGTAAAATAACTTTGCCATCTTGCCAAATACTTGAAGTTTTTATGATTCAACTGAGCAAAACGTCATTCTTTGTGTGAAATAACAAAACATTTCCTATATCACAACAAATTTGTTAAGTGCGATTTGACAGTTTTATTTATATTTATTGCGACTAAAAAGAGATTGTCATTCATGAAATTTATGTAGCTCATTTAATTTTCTGAGCAGTCCCGGAGCACTTTTTTTCGTAGGTGATTTTCGTTTGTCTTTACACCTGCATAGAAAGGCAACAAGAGCTTAAATATCTTTTCCCATTTGTGTGGCAAGCTGGTTCAAAAAACTGATTGACAACATACTTCCCAAAAGTAATCAATGCGAGGTACAAATGTTTTCATATAGTATGTCTGTTGTTCAGCAGCCAAACAGGAAGTTGGCGATGCTAAATGGTTTTCTTTAGTAGAAACTCGAAATAAATACATATTTAAACATAATCTGCTCCTTTACATTTTTGTTTGTTGGTTTACTGTAATTTTTTCAAATATTCGTAATTTTCCAAATTTAACTTGGCCTTCCTCGTTGCAAGTAGATTGGAACTTATCAGTAGGAAGTCCATACTCCTACAAGCACAAACAAGTTAATAACTTTTGAGGTATACGAAATATAAGATTTTCTATCACAGCAAACACATAGTCCGGAAAATGTTAAAAAACTTCACACGCTATAAAAGGGGGAAAAACCCAATGAATTGCGGTCACGGGAGCCAATTGGTTCCAGCTCTTCCCATAAATTTAAGTTTGAATCTGTATTTTGGTTATGTCTGAGCATACCATCTTTCTCTAACCAACTAGAGCAATGGCGATATTAAGGCGGCCAGTTTGGCAAACGGAGGTAAGCATTTAACATGCCTAATGATACAGAGGATTAGGGGGTCAGAATATACCCGCGGTAGGTATGCCTGTCGTAAGAGGCGACTAAAATACCAGATTCAAGGGGTGTGTAGCGCAACCCTTCAGGTTGCCAGCGCAATATATAGCTTCTCCAAACCCAATTGTCAACCTCACGTATCCGCGGCGAATACTGTTTCACTAACAGACGAGGCCTGAAGGTTTAATGTGGCCACATAAATCGTTCCCGAGATGGTCGGGCTAGCACCTTAATGGTGCTGTGGTACCGGAGCGTACCGGATCTGTATCCGGCAAAGGACCATAACATCGATAACACTCCCCAAAGCCTTCGGGGAGCAACCTTATCGCTACAACAACAACACCAACAAGAGATAACTCACACACATATGTAGGCATTAGCCGAAGTGTTACTCATACATGCAGATGCATATATGTAGCTCAATTACCAAGCAGGAGATACAGCAGTTCTAGAAGGCGAAACGTCTTAACTTGAGTAGAAATCTGCAAATGAATCAACGGAGATTATAAAAGCAGCGCAAGCTGAGTAATCAGTAATCAGTTTTGATTAAAACACGCTATTGGTTGTGAAGTACTACTCCCAAAATAATCTAAATAAAGACCATTTTGCAATACAGAATATTGGAGTAATTTATTCAACAGTTTATCGATTCGAACGTTAGCAGAAGGTTGCAAATAAGCGGAATTTCCCGAAATTCGTTACAATATTATAAAAAATGTAAACCAATGCGATGACCATTGACCCCGGCGGGAAAACTACAAATGCCATGCAATATTCGCAAATTAATTAGGTAATCGTTTCTTTGTTATTTTTATTTGCTTTTTATTATCGTTTTGTGTCTTTAATTGAGTTACTTATTTGTTTAAAAGTGAGCTGAAATGCCAAACCCTTACTTTAGTTTGTATTTGTTTGGTGTAAGCATAGCTTCGTACATAAAATAAAATATTTTATGACGTTAAAAAGGTAGTCAATACACTGACAATTTCCAAAAACAGTTAAGCACCACAAATACCAAATGCTTTTAGCAATGAGTTGAATTCGTAACGATATACTTAGATACATAAAAATACAAAACTTATCTACTTATTCGTATGCGCATGCGCATGCAAACGTTTTTTTCTCACATGAATATGTTGCGCATGGGCATAGAGACATGCTTTAATGTATTAATATAGATATGTAGACATATTTGTATGCATATGAGTGAATAAAAGAACCGGACGCCAGTCATGAAGAGTCGGGTATGCAAAAGAATCGTGGGTGTTCCGCGTGTTTGAGAACGAAAATCGGAAACTGAAACATGATTAAAAAAGACCCAAATATGATTCACGCGGCATTTAAGTAGAGATAAATGATTTTCTGTCTTCTCAGAACAATACTTCATCTACATTGGACTACCCGAAGAGTGGAACTAAAATACGAATTGATTACCCCTGGATCTATGTGCATGAGTGCACAATGGACCTGAAACAGTTATGAAATGATCTCTCCAATAATACCGAAATGTATTGAAAACAATCCCGAATAACTCCGAAATAGTCCCGTTATGACTATAACAATCTCGAAATAGTCCCTAAAATAATTTCGACACTTTTCAGATTTAGAACTGAAATAATCTTAAGTCAGGAAATAATGCCGAATAGAATTCCGAAATTGTTGAGTCTTTTTGGAGAAGGCCACGAAATGGTCCCAAAAAGTCCCGATATAATTCTTAAAACAAACACAATAGATCTGCACAAAGGTCGCAGTGCTTCCAGACCAATTAATAATAATAAAACAAAACCGAAGTTGTCCCAAAACCCATCCGGAGACGGTTATTGTTGAATCTGTTCTGTCCCAAAATAGTCACGAAATAATCCCGAATGTAACTTGAAAAACATCCCGAATGGTTCCGCAATAATCCCGTTATAGCTAAAGACAATCGAAAAATTTCTTAAAAAAATTTATAGAGTTTCGAAATAACTCACCACAATCCCGAAACGCTTCATAATAATATCGAGGCCATTCCGAAAGCCATCCCGAAATAGTGCAGAAATGAAATGGTCTCCAAAAAGTCATAAAATAATACCGATATGAACTTGCAAACAATCCCGAAGGGTTTTCAAATAATCCCGTTATGATTAAAGACACTCTTGATATGATCTCCAGAAAAATTTCAAAACTTTACAGAAATAGTACCAAACTAGTACCGAAATAGCTCCAAAATAATATAAACGCAGTCTCGAAATTATTAATAAAATAATCAGTAAGGAGTTCTGAATTAACTCCAAACACACTCTCGAAACGGTCCTTCGTAATCCTTAAGATATCTGGAAACCTATCCCGAAATAATCTGGAAACGATCCCGAAAAATCATATGTATTTAATAAGCGAGCTTTACTCATATTGCTTTATACAATGGGTTTTGTAATTGATATTCATGAATGTTGGAGATTCGAGTTCAACGCTCAGCTCCCGAAGAAGTGAAATGATGAAGAAGTGAAATTCAGAAACATGTCCTAGTCTCCATCGCCGTTTGTAAACTTACAATGTTTGAAACTGTTTCGAAAAGGTCGGAAGTTATCCCGAAAGTAATCACGAAAATAATCCCAGACCCAATCCAGAAACAATAGTTGCAAAATAGCATAGCGCATTGATCTGGAAAAAAAATTCTGGAACTATATCGGAAACCGCCCTGAATCTGTTTCGAAAGATCCCAAAAACAATCTCGATATTATAGCGATATAGTTCCAAAATAGCGCCGAATTTATTCCGGGAAAGAGTAAAGAATTGCAAGGTAGAGTCTGAGTAGCCCTGAAAACAATCCCGAATTGAAACCCGATTTAAAAAACTGTACCCTTTGTGATGCCGAAGAGAAGAAAACCCTTAACTTGTGAAAGGACCGGTGATTGACTTTCTTGGTTTGATGTTGGTTGTGATCATCTTAATGAGTTCGACCTTAACGCATCACTTTCTTGTGATTCTTAAATATATTTTCGAAATCATCCCAGCAAGTTTCCGTACGGTTCTTTCTTAGGTATTATTCCATTTAAAACTACCATTTAGGCAATTTATCATGTTCTTTAACTCTAATTACTAGCCTTTTCGCTTTTTAAAAGAAAATATTTAGGGGTGACAAGACTCCAACCTGTGGGTGTCTACTTAGGTGGTTTGAAAAGTAGAATGTGTAAAAAGCCACTCAAACCATGACTGTGATTTTCCTTGTGATATAGGGTTATGAGGGTCATGTGTAGGCGCAGGCCATACTATTGGTTGGTGCTAAACTTTAGTAAATCACATTCTTAGGTAAATGTAAGTCTAAAAATTGGTTAACATCGACCTAGTTTCAATTTTCGCGGTGATACATGGTATATCTGTAAGCTACTAACCCAACTAAGCTAAAATTTGAAAGAAAAATTATGCAAAAAATTTCTATAGATTTAGATTAGGTTAGGTTATATCACCTTTGTTCAGTTCACGGACAGCTCCGAGATATTTATTCCTCTTTCTAGAGAAGGGAGGATAGCTGAGCACAAAGTGACTGAACCGTTTTCCATATGGTTAGTACAGCTGGGACAGTCATGGATATAAAGCATGAACTCTTATTGGACTGCACACTACAAATAAAAGATAAACTTTAATAAATCCTTACAGCTCCGTCGAGGAGCCAATACAATCCCAAAGTATCTACCAGCAGTTAGATTTAGCTTGCAGAGGACTGCTGGACCCTAGAGATAAGCGCCACAGTAACTAGGCATATCCTTATAATTTTTATTAAAAAGATGGTTCGAACTACTAGCTTTTGGCAGAACAATATTCCCAAACCTACCGTTCAGATTTTCTCCATCCGCGAATAGATTAGACAGACACTATCCTATTCCTTTATTGAGAGAATTTGAGTGATAAATCTAGTAGGAGGGTCGAAAGCAGGCCCACAATAGTATGTGCTACCAGCGACGAAAGCAAATCCGGTCAGGATCCCCACCGGCTTAAGGGGCTTGAACGGTGCCAAGGCAGGTATGCATGTTATAAATAGCAAATAAAATCCATAGACTAGAAGGTTCGAGTGGTTGAAATTCCTTCCCTATGAAGTCGAAGTAGTAGGAGATCGTATCGGGTTCATATCCGGCAAAGTGCTGTCCATATTCTGAACACTACCTAAGCTCTAAATCAGCAACAACATATGTGTCAATTAAAAAAAAAAGAGCATAGTATTACTCAGCCAGATCCAGTCCAAGTACACGGTTCTATTTAAAACCTGGAACCGTACGTCACTCGCCCACCTCGACCGGCACCGTAAGCGTGTTTTTTGTTGGCACACTGTAAGAGAAGTACCGCAATGTGTATAGTGAACACCGGCGGCGCCACTCAAATAATTGCAACAATAACAGCAAACAACAACAATAACAACATCTTCAAAAATATCGACAGCTAAATATATATATGTAGTATTATTACTAAAATAAAACTCATACATACATATTTTATTACATTCGCCTTTTACTTCCACCACTTCATTCACTTTGCTATTTTGCTGTTGTTGCAGCTTTTTTGTAGCCGCTTTATTGAGTTGGCGTAAAAGCTGCACTAAGGGGCACGCTTGAGGGGTGGACAGTCGGTTGGTAGGACGGTATATTGGATGGTTGGTTGCGCATTGAAAGTTATCCGCAATATGTTGGTTGAAATGGAAAACCAACAAAGGCACTCATATATGAAATGCATAGTGGAAAAACGGGTCGCTTGCTAACTGAATCATTCATTTGCTTGGTTTGTATTGCGCATTGTAAATCTGCAAGTCAGCGTGTATTAACTAGCGCATGGAAAAGGAAAATTTTTAAATGACAAGTGTTGTAGAAACAACATACCTACTTGTGTATATACAAATTTCTGTATGTACTATATAAAATGTGAACGCCAAGTAAATTTTCCTCTTAAGAGAAATACTAAAAAGGAAAACTGTCATAATAATCTGTAGTGCTGCAACTTCGCAATACATCATGTGGGTTGTAGCAAAGGCATTTAATTTTTTATTTTTTTTTGAATAATTGATGAATATTTTTTATGCACTACTTACACATTACTTATGTACTTATATTTCTTTTGACCTTATATATTCAAATTAAATAGCCTTTGTTTGTTACCAATGCACCGGAGTGAGATTCAGGCCGAGCTTCTCTTCCAATTTGCGTCGTGCTCCTCTTATTTTTATCTACAAATTGGCTGGATGGGACCTACTTGTTTTATGCCGACTCCGAGCGGCATCTGCAAGGTAGATGAGTTTTCACTGAGAAATACACTCGGGGTGCTTGCCAAATACCGCCGAAGGGTGACCCCGCTTAGAAAAATTTTCTTCAAATTGAAAAAACTTGTTTCTAAAATTTTTGGTGTAACTTTGCCCGGGGCGTGAACCCAGGATTTCCGGTGTGGTAGGCGGAGCACGCTACCATTACACCACGGCGGCAGCCAAATTATCGCTGAAATATCTGTTTGTTATCGGCTCGTTATTGCAGAGTGATCGGTTTCTTAACGACTTGTTATCGACGGGTTAGAGATTGTTGTCATCGATTTTATATTGAATTTATTATTATTATAAGGCCTGGAAGCACTGAGATCTATTGTGCATATAAATTGAAGCATTATCGGTATCTGTTACATAACAAGCGGATGAGTTGTCGACAATAAATCCATAATATGCCGAAAAGAAAATGGTAACATTATGACAACAAAGCGATGATCTACCGATTTCTAATGGGAAACTTTTTGATAACATACCGGCAAATTTTCGAAAACAAATCGAAAACTTTTGGAAACCTGTTCGATAACAAATCAATAACACGCCGATCAAAAAATTGGTGGCGCTCGATGACGAAACGATATTTAATTTAACGAATCGATAATTTTTCGATAGCAAATAGGAAGCTTTTTGATAATAAATCGATTAATTTTGGAACAAAATCGATAACTTTTCGATAATCGCTATAATAAACCGATATATTTTCTATGGCAAATATAAAATTTTCTGATAGCGTATAGATAATATTTCGATAAGTTGTCGACTTGTTTATATTATTGCGATTACATAGGAAACAAGTAAGGAAGTCTAAGCTCGGGTGAAACCGAACATTACATACCCAGCTGTACACTTGAAATGCTGTTGTTGTCTTTTTTGTTTGCTTAATAATGTTACAATGCTGCGCAATAATACATATACATATAGTTCTATTCTGAACTAATTTTTCTTCGAGTTATGGCTCCCGAAACATAGAAAATTGCTTAGTCATAAAAGGGGCGCCACGCCCATTTTTATGAAATTTGAAGTTTTTCCTAATTATTGTTACAAATCCAATTGGGAAATGAAAAATCATTGATATAAAGCCCTTTTTTGCAAAGATATAGCTTATTTTATTCGTCCACGACACTTTTAAATATGTATAATTTTTATATAAAAGTGGGCGTTGTCCTTAACCGATTTCGTTAATTTTTCTTCAAAGCATTCGTTATAGTAAAGGCAACTTCTCTGCTGAATTTTGTTGCGAAAAGTTTAACGATTTTTGATTTATGATTAATGATATTTGTAAAATAGATTTTATCACAAGTGGGCGGTGCCATGCCCATTTTAAAAAAAGTTTTCAAATTTTTATCAAGAGTCTCAATATCAGTCTACATATAAAATTTCAACGTTCTTGGTGTATTATTTACAAAATAATCAGATTTTTTCGGTTTTCCAAAATGTTATACATATATATAAAAGGTGGTCGTGGTTATTATCCGATTTCGCTCATTTTCAATACCAATCTATTCTGGGTCCAGATAAGCTCGTGTACCAATTTATTGAAGATATCTCAATATTTACTCAAGTTATCGTGTTAATGGACAGACGGACGGACGAACATGGGTCAATCAATTTTCTTTTCGATACTGATGATTTTGATATATGGAAGTCTATATTTATCTCGATTCCTTTATACCTGTACAACCAACCGTTATCCAATCAAAGTTATAATCCCTTTGTACAAGTACAGCTGGGTACAAAAACTCGTCTTAACCTCGTCGATAACACGCTGATAACAAATCGAGAACTTGTCTATACGAAAGGGATAAAGCGTTCGAATCTTTTCGATATAAAACCTATTGGTCATCGGTATCATGCCGATAATTTACCGATAGCCAACCAATGACACTTCGATAACACATTTTTATCGTTCATTTCGTTCTGGCTTCGGTTTTGACTTAGAATCCTTACGTTCCTCTCATCTCCTTTTTCCTTTTTCCTTTTTCCTTTTTCTTTCCTTTCTTTGGCTCGAAACCATATCCATAAAAATAAGCACCGTAATTATCATTTGTATAGTGCTCCTTTTTTGCTCATCTTATTCTGTTTTCTCTTCTTCTTTACATTTACTTCTATTCCTTTGTCAATTCACTTTCTCCTTTTTACATAGTCGTTCTTTCTTGTTCTGCCTTTGTTTGTTTTCGATTCGTTGTCTCAGCAACTCTACAATGTGCAGACTGAAATCACATTTACATTCCATATTCCACCTTATAACATACCACTTCCAAAGATTACGCTTATGCTTACACTAACCTTACTCTTACATTCTGAGTTCCCCCGATAGTAAACGTAAGTAAACGTGTTTTAACATCAAAAAAAATTTTACCACATACATCTTCTCCTCTGCCTTATGATAATCTTGCTCAAGCATCTTATATTTAGCAATAGAAGGGTATCAGTAGTTAGACTCGCTTAAATTGGCTAATAGATATAATAACTAATGCATAACAAATATTATATGTGTATATTTGCCTATAAGAGTCTATTGGATTTGTTGAGCACTTCTATGATTGCGCTTGTTAAATAAAAGACCTAAGTAACAAACTTACCACAATGCAAAGTAGCACAGAAATGACAACAGTCTTAGCACGCTATAATGCTCATTGTATTTTTCACAATTTGTTTTCCAACCAACACACACGCCAAGTTTTCCTATTAGTACGCATACTCAATCATGATTGTGTATGCATGTATGCATGTAGGACGTAAACCAACCTATGAGCGGTGTTTGACAAGTATGCAAGTATGTCAATATTGAATGGTGCAATGCACAGCGTAGAGAAAGTTGTTTTGCGCGTGCGCAGTTAGTAGTTGTTCTCAGTGTGTTGAAGCAAAATCATATGTGGGTGCAAATAATACACATATATTTTATTAGTTGAATTTAAAAAGTTTTAATAATATTTAATTAAATTTTACACACCCAAATTTTATTAAAGAATTGATTATTTAAATAAAAGCAATATATGAACGATGAAGTAAACAAATAATAACAATGAATTGACACATGTGTAGTATTTATGGGTTTCCAATTCAGAAATTCAATCACAACAGACTGCCAATTATTTCGCAACTCGACTCTCACACCTGCTCTCTGAGAATACAACTCATCCTGAAGGAATACAGGAGCAGTGGGAGCATATCTCCAAAGCACTTCGTACTGCCGCCGAGGAAAAAATTGGTTACCGGCGGCCACGAAAAAACAACTGGTACAATGAAGAATGCCGCGTTGCAACCGGAAGAAAATACGCTGCCTACAGGGCTACGTTAAAAGTGAGCGCGACAAGAGGAGTGTGTGAACGATATCGTGAGTTGAAAAGGGAAGCGGGACGCCTTTTCAGGAAGAAAAAAGCAGAAGCGGAAAGGCATGAGTGCGAGGAGTTTGAGCTGCTAGCCACCAGGAATAACACCCGAAAGTTTTACCAAAAAATACGGCGACAGACGGAAGGTTTTAAGACCGGGGCAAACTCTTGTAGAAACGAAAACGGCGAACTTGTAACTGATGTCCAGAGAGTGCTAAGATTATGGAGGGAACACTTCTCTGCTCTCCTAAATGGAGGCTGCAATTCACCGCGCAGAGATGAAGAACCGAATCGATGATGATGGAATATATGTCCCCCCCCCCCCCCCCCCGATTATGACGAAGTTAGAATAGCAATAACCAGATTGAAAAACAACAAGGCCGTGGGCGCTGATGGATTGCCTGCGGAGCTATTCAAGTACGGCGACGAGGAGTTGGTAAGGCGCATGCAGCAGCTTCTTAGCAAAATATGGGCGGACGAGTGCATGCTCGACGGTTGGAATCTAAGTGTTCTTTGCCCAGTCCACAAGAAGGGGGATACTGCAAAATGAACCAACTATCGTGGAATCAGCCTTCTTAATATCGCATATAATGTCCTTTCAAGTATATTGTGCGAAAGACTGAAGTCCACCGTGAACCGGCTGATTGGACCTTATCATTGCGACTTCAGACCTGGTAAATCTACCATCGACCAGATTTTCACAATGCGCCAAATCTTGGAAAAAACCCGTGAAAAGAGAATCGACACACATCACCTCTTCGTCGACTTTAAAGCCGCCTTCGACAGCACGAAAAGGAGCTGCCTATATGCCGCTATGTCTGAATTTGGTTTCCCCGCAAAACTTATACGGCTGTGCCTAAAAATGACGTTGAGCAAGACCATCAGCTCAGTCAGAATTGGAAAGGGCCTCTCCGAGCCGTTTGAAACTAAACAAGGTTTTAGACAGGGTGACCCCCTATCGTGCGATTTCTTTAATTTGATGCTGGAGAAAATTATACTAGCTGCAGAACTTAACTGCACTGGAACAATATACTATAAAAGCATACAATTACTGGCATATGCTTATGACATTGATATAATCGGCCTAAACACCCGCGCTGTTAGTTCTGCTTACTCCAAACTGGAAAAAGAAGCGGTAAAAATGGGTTTGATGGTGAATGAGAACAAAACGAAGTACCTGCTGTCATCGAGCAAAGAGTTAGCGCATACGCGCCTTGGCAACAACGCTACTGTTGGCAGCCATAATTTCGAAATAGTAAAAAACTTCGTTTATTTGGGAACCAGCATCAACATCAGCAACAACATCAGCCCTGAAATCCAGCGAAGAATCAATGGCCATGACAACAGCAAATAAAGCGGCTTTGGGAGTGTTCGAGAGAAAAGTTCTTCGAAAGATTTATGGACCTCTACGCGTTGGCGATGGCGAGTACCGAAGAAGATTTAATGATGAGCTGTTCGAGCTATACGCAGACATCAACATAGGCCAGTGAATTAAAACGCAGCGGCTGCGCTGGCTGGGCCATGTTATGTGAATGAAAGATGATGCTCCGGCCAAGAAAGTGTTTCTATCGGAACCCGCCTATGGAAGCAGAGGTAGAGGGCGGCCCCCACTCCGTTGGAAGGACCAGGTGGAAAACGATTTAAACTCCCTTGGTGTGACCAATTGGCGCGGGTTGGCGGAGCGAAGGAGCGACTGGCGCGCCTTGTTGGACGGCCATAACCGTTTAGACGGTTAAGTGCCAATTAAGTAAGTAATTCAGAATACTCTAAAAAATAAATCCTTTCGATTTTTCAAACTTTCTCAGATTTAGAAATTTTTAAAAAGGAGTTCCAAATTTTGGTTTGTTTGTCTTAATGGTATGTTCAGTTTATACTTATTATTAAGAATTCATGAGCTTAACACCGGCTTCGAGGCAGAATGTCTCAGTTGTGTTGTTAGTGTAGAAATAAGATAAACTGAATTAAGCAAGGAGACAAATACAAGCAGGATAGCCTAGTGTTTAAGGCAACTGCAGTTTCACCGTCTGATTCGCGGTTCGAATCTCGGTGAAACCTTTGATAACATTACGAAATTGGCTGACGATGAATCGTGGCGGTTTCGAAATGGTACCATCGCAATATGCCAGGAAGTGTTTCTTTCTTTCTTTTCAGTTTCTCTTAGAAAAACATAATAATTGAATATTAAATTATTATAAGCCGGTGTTAAGCTCATGAGTTCTTAATAATAAGGAGTCCGAAATATTTATAAAATTTTCTAGAATTTTCGAATTTTTTTCAGATTCATAAAATTATACAACAGGAGTATGAAGTTTTCATAAAATTTTTTAGATTTCGAAACATAAAAGAGGCAGTTCGAAGAGATCATAAAATTTTCCTGAAACCTTTCAGGTTCAGAAATCTCAAAAAAAAAATATATATATATAAATCTCGAATTTTCAAATTCAAAACTCTAAAAAAGTTAATAAAGTTTTCTCAATTTCTCCCATTTTATCAGATTCAGATCAGAGTTAAGAAAAGATCGAGATTTTCTCGAATTTATTCAGGTTTAGAAAACTCTAAAATAGGAGCTCGAAATTTTCGTAAAATTTTCTCGAATTTTCTAATTTTTTTAGATTCAGAAAATTCTAGAAAACGAATTCGAAAATTTCGTAAACTTTTCTCGAATTTTTCAGATTCAGAAAATTCTAGAGAACAAATTTGAAATTTTCATATTTGCTCGAATTTTCGAATTTTTTCAGAATCAAAAAACTTAAAAAAATTAGGTTTTTTCGAAATTTTCAGATTTAGAAAATTCTAAAAAAAGTTAAAAATTTTCTCAAGCTTTCAATTTTTATCGGTTCAGAAAAATATAAAAAGTTTTCTTGTGTTTTCGATTTTTTTCAGATTCAAAAAACTGTAAAAACGGAGTTTGTTCGAAGATCCGACTAAAAAAAGGAGTTAGATATTTTCGAAAATTTTCTCTAGTTTTCTAATTTGTTCAGATTCAGAAAACTCTTAAAAGAGGAGTTCCGTACTTTCGTAAAATTTCACGAGTTTTCTAATTTTTTTAAGATTCAGAAAAGTCTAAAAAAGGAGTTCGAAATTTCCGTAAAATTTTTTCTAGCATTCGAATTTTTCAGATTGATAAAACTTCAAGAAACAATATAAGGCGCGATAATCTACAAAGAGATTTTAGGCCGAGCTTCTCTTACAACTTGTGTCGTGCTCCTTTAAAGTTTTCTTATAAATTGGCGGACGGGACCTATTTGTTTTATGTCCAATCCGAACGGCATCTGCAAGGCAGATGAGTTTTGACTAAAGAGCTTTTCATGGCAGAAGTACATTCGGAGTGCTTGCCTAACACTGCCGAGGGGCGACCCCGCTTAGACAAATTTTCTTCTAATTGAAAAAACTTGTTTCTAAAATTTTTATGTTGTATTGCCCGGGGGGCGAACCCAGGATCTTCGGTGTTATAGGCGCAGCATGCTACCATCACACCACGGCGGCCGCCAACTTTAAGATATGTTTTCGAAATTTTCGTACAATTTTTTTCGAATTTCCCTTTTTTTTTAGTTTCAGAAAACTCTAAGAAAAAGTAGACCATTTTCATAAAATTTTCTCGATTGCTCAATTTTTTGCAGATTCAAAAACTACAAAAAAACAAATTCGATATTTTCGTAAAGTATTCTCGAATTTTTTCAGATCCAAAAAACTTTAAACAAAACTAGGAATTTTCGAATTCTCAAAGATTCACAAAACTGTAAAAAAGGAGTTCAACATTTTTTCGATCCAGAAAGCTCCATTAAAAGAGTTAGAAATGTTCGTAAAAATTTGTCCAACTATTGAATTCTTTCAGATTCAAAAACATTAAACACTTTTCTGGAATTATCGAAAATAAAACAAATAAAAATTTAATGGGCGAAATTTGACTAAAATTGGCAAAGCAAACTTTTTAGAATGCAGTTTTCAGAAAACTTTAAAAAAAAGTTCGAAATTTTCGTGAAACTTACTCGAATTTTTTGCAAAATGTTTTTGAGATTCATTTGCATAATTTCAATTACGAATTTCAAGGAAATTTTTAATTTTTTTTTTAAATATGAATTTAATTGACAAAATTTGTTAAAAATTCCGATTGCTGTTTTCCTATTCGCCGCCGTATATAGGTAAAATTCATAATTCGTTTAGTTGAGTAAAAACTATTTGTTTTTTTTTCCTATCAGTATCTATAATTCACTCATTAAAAATCAAATTAAATTAAAATACCCTGCAGCGTTGTATGCTTTTAGCACCAACAGTGTAAGCGTAAAAAGCACTATGTTAACAGCTGAGTAGCGAATATTAAAATTTAACATAATTTTTTTGATTAACGACAACAATAGACAATAGCAACAAACTGCAACAACGAAACTTAATTATCAACAACTGCTATATCGATTTTTTGTTATTATGAAATCTTAATGGAGATATGAAAATGGACTACATTGAACCAATTCATTTTATTGATATTTTTATTTTAATTTGGTTGATTGATTTCGAATTTTTTCGAATAATATTAGCATGCTTCGGGCTATTCTCAATGAGACGTGATATAATTATATTTTATGTAAGCAACATTTTTGTTTTATATTTAGCTACTTTTGTATCAATAGTTTTTTTTATTTATTTTTGTATTAGTTTTTTTTCGCAAAACGTTTGCACTATTTATATGAAATTATGATTTGAAATTTTTATTTATTACACATGTTTTCTGTGTATGATTCGATGTAACTTTTCTTTTTTCAATTTCTATTTTATGCATGCAAATTGCATTTGGCAATTTCTCTTTTCAGTTTATGTATGTAGATATGTTGAGGTGTGTGTTGAAATTTGTTGAAAGCATTTGAATGGTTTCGATGTTTGCGCTGTGAAATTATAATTTTACATATTGAGGGTATGCAAATACAGCAGCGAACACGAAAATAGCAGTGGCAATTTTTTTATCACAATTTATTAATGAAATTCTTCCCTTTTTAACACGCCTATATTAGCTTAGCTTGTATTTAGGGAAATTCCGCTTATTTGAAACCTTCTGCTAACGTTCGAGTCGCTAAAGTGTTGAGTAAATCACTCCAATATTCAGTATTGCAAATTGGTCTTTATTTAGTATACTTTCGGCGAAGTACTTCACAATTATACTTCAAAACCATTGGCGCGTTTAAATCAAACTGATTCATCATTCCTCAGCTTGCGCTGCTTTCATCCTCTCTGTTGCCTCGTCCGCATATTTCTACTAAGGTCTAAACGTTTCGCCTTCTAGAACTCATGTATCTCCTGCTTGGTAATTGAGCTATATGCGTGTGTATGTGTGAGTAACAACTTCGGCTGATAACTACATGTGTGTGAGTGAGTTATCTTTTCGTCGCCTTCTATGTAAGTGTATAAGGTGTGTTCATGGACACGATTGTAGCCAGCTTTGATGTGTACATGTACATAAGAGTGGCTGCTTCCTGTTTTTGTTGTTGCGTGATTATTTACTAACATCCTAGTGATGTCACCATTCGCCACAATATGCTTGTTTGTAACTCGCTAGGCTAGGAAATTATTGAAGACTTGCGGCAGTGGTTAAATAACTAGCTTCAAAACGAGTTGTACTTAATAGCGGAGACACGAAGCTCTGTGCTACGGTGCTATCAACATAAAATATCTAAGTGGACTGTAGATACTAAAACGGCACCATATTTGCGTGTTTTTTTAAACTATATTTATCTATTTTCAATAATTGTAGAAAAAACTTCAATATATTTTTTAACTGCTACAACCATTTCAAAACAATTCGAAAATTTGAGAAAATTTTACGAAAATCTCGAAATTTTTATTTAAAATTAAAAAAAATTTTTTTTTTGAGTACGCAGTTTTGTAGCTCAATAAGTTTTAGCCTAACAAAGTACAAGTTATAAATCTCAAAAATCGCGTAAATTTTTGACAATGTTTTCCCGAAGTGCGTTTTAGATTTTGTTTTTCATATAAAAATTAAAGCGCCTTTCGTCTGAAAGAACATTTTAAAAACTATTTGCGAAATCAATGTTCTTGACATTTTGGACGTCCCAGGGCAGCCGGTTCTATGCACTGAAGTGATTATACATTTACTCACAGCAGTTACACTCTTGTTTGTACGTTTCGGGCAAAGCGTGGTTTTACCAAAGGAGATGTTCTGGACTAGCCCCTAATACTAGTAGTCAATGCTTTTTTTTAAGGAAACGCCCAAATGCGACATTTTGCTGTACTTAAAAGCAATTATTTACACATCTATTAATAATCATGCCTCTCAGGCCGCAGTTTTATCGACAGCCACCAATTTCGGCCTGATATTCGAAAACAAAATCCAAAATGGTTCCGAAATTCGAACAGCAGAAATCCGGAGCACCAGTCCCTGAAGCGGCTCTCCCCTGTTTCGGAAGAAACATACGTATGAGACAAGATAACAAGCCCTTGTGCACCGTATGCGAAGGGTGTAGCTACGAAAACCCCCTGACGGCTGCTTTGCCGCGCGATGTTATGAAGGTACGTAGGCTTCAAGAGACTAGCCGAATCACCTAAGAAACACTTTAAAAGGTCATGGGATAACCATCTGCCCAGAGATTCTGCCCTCGAAATCATGTTGTTGTTATTGTTGTAGCGACAAATACACTCCCTGAAGGTTTTGCGGAGTGTTATGGATGTTGATGGTTCTTTGCGGATATAGATCCCATACGTTCCGATAACAAGCAACATTAAGGTACTAGTCAAACCATTTCGGGAATATTAAATATGACCACATTAAACTTTCTAGGCCATATTTGTTAATTCCCTTTTTATACTCAGCTGAGCAGAGCTCACAGAGTATATTAACTTTGTTCGCTTAACGGTAATCCGTAACGACGTAAACTAATCGAGATAGATATAGACTTCTATATATCAAAATGATGTGGGCGAAAAAAGAAATTCATTTAAGGATGTCCGTCCGTCCTTCCTTTCGTAAACACGATAACTTGAGTAAATTTTGATGAAATTTGATATGCGCGTTCCTGGGCGCTCGTCTCACGCCCACTTTTTCGATATCGAAAATTTCGAAAAATGGAAAAAGTGCGATAATTCATTGCCGAAAATGGATATAGCGATGAAACTTGGTAGGTGCGTTGACCTTATGGCGAAAAATAGAAAATTAGTAAAATTTTGGACAATGGGGTTGGCACCGCCCACTTTTAAAAGAAGTAATTTAAAAGTTTTGCAAACTGTAATTTCGCAGTCGTTAAAGATATCATGATGAAATTTGGCAGGCACATTCCTCCTATTACTATATATGTGCTAATAAAAATTATCAAAATTGGGTGACGAACACGCCCACTTTAAAAAAAATATTTTTTTAAAGTCAAATTTAAAAAAAATGTAATATCTTTACAGTATATAAGTAAATTATGTCAAGACTCAACTCCAGTAATGATATGATGCAACAAAATACAAAAATAAAAGAAAATTTTAAAATGGGCGTGGCTTCGCCCTTTTTCATTTAATTCGTCTAGAATTCTTTTAAGACCATAAGTCGAACAAAAATTTACCAATCCTTGTGAAATTTGGTAGGTGCATAGATTCTATGACAATAAGTGTTTTCTGTGAAAATGGACAAAATCGTTTGAAGCCACGCCCAGTTTTTATACACAGTCGATCGTCTGTCCTTCCGCTGGCCGTTAACAAGATAACTTGAGCAAAAATCGATATATCTCTACTAAACTTAGTTCACGTACTTATCTGAACTCACTTTATCATGGTATTAAAAAAGGCCGAAATCCGACAATGACCACGCCCACCTTTCGATATCGAAAATTACGAAAAATGAAAAAAATGCCATAATTCTATACCAAATATGAAGAGAGATGAAACATGGTAATTGGATTGGTTTATTGACGCAGAATATAACTTTAGAAAAAACTTTGTAAAATGGGTGTGACACCTTCCATATTAAGTAGAAGAAAATGAAAAAGTTCTGCAGGGCGAAATCAAAAGCCCTTGGAATCTTGGCAGGAATACTGTTCGTGGTATTACATATATAAATAAATTAGGTACCCGACAAATGATGTTCTGGGTCACCCTGGTCTACATTTTGGTCGATATCTCGAAAACGTCTTCACATATACAACTAAGGGCCACTTCCTTTTAAACCCCCCATTAGTATCTTTAATTTGATACCCATATCATACAAACACATTCTAGATTCACCCCTGGTACACCTTTATGGCGATATCCCGAAATGGCGTCCACCTATAAAACTATGGCCCACCCCCTTTTAAAATACTCTTTAATACCTTCCATTTGATACACATGTCACACAACCACGTTCCAGGTTTACCCTAGGTTCATTTCCCTACATTGTGATTTTCCCTTATTTTATCTCCAAAGCTCTAAGCTGAGTATGTAATATTCGGTTACATCCGAACTTAGCTTTCCTTACTTGTTTCGATAAAGATTGTGCCAAAGCAATTGATTTGTAATTATGAATAGCATTTCCGAATTCTAGAGCCGAATTAATTTCAAGATGTCAAAGCTGAAGGTTACGGTAAAAAAATAGAACACCACTTTGAGACACTGATTTGAATCTGTGAAGTGAAGCCGAAATCTTCGAAAACCGCGACTTGTCTTGTCTTGTTGAAACTTTCAGCAAATTGAGCGCTACTAATCGCATTTTGGCAGGGTCGCTATTAGTTGAGGCATATACCCCTACAGCGCTGGTTCTTTAATAGGACAATAGGAAAGACGTCTATGCACTGAAGAAATAAGCAACCGATATTTTTTTTATGCTGCCCATTTTCTAGAAACCAATTAAAATATGAAGGATTTTTCATTGGAACGTTAGGACGAAATGTCTCAATCTGTTTAATTTTTAGGTAGTTAATATGGTGACCGACTGCTGACATTCTTGTACCACGATTAAAACTATAAAATTATGAAAATTCTGTTAAGCTTCCCAAATTTTCCTAAAACTTTTTCGTTATACAACTCCATGATTCAATCACAAGAGGTTTGCTCGGCTGACAAATTTTTTGACAATTGCAGCCTGAAGGCATACATGCGATCTACTGTCCGCTACATTTATGGTCTAAGGAATATATGTTCAAACGCAACGCTTAAGACGCTTTATTACGCTTTGGTTTACTCTAAGCTTCAATATGGCATATGCTACTGGGGTGGTGTGTCTTACAGTAAAATCCAGCAACTTCTACTATTAAAAAATGTGCCGTTCGGAAAATATGTAAAGTGAACCGTTTCCACCACAACATGGGTTTGTTTTGAGAGCGGAAAATTCTTTCAGTAAAACACTATTGCAAAACTATAAATATATTCTTTATTCGTTGTGGGTATTTACATAGTCTAGCCACGGATAATTATAAATTGACGCAACACTCACTCGGACTTGTTGTTATTGCCACATTTCGTACTACCCATTATAATAACTTTTTTACTATGGTATCTTGTAAAGCTTTCAATACGCTACCAGCGTCTATATGTGTCATTAGAAATATGCGTGAATTTAAAAAAATATCAAATCATTTTTATTAGAGCATCTAATCTTATAGCACCATTCTATATATTCATTAATTTATTTTGATATAGCATTCAAAACTAAAGTTTTAGATAAATATAGTATGCCTTACTTTTCTTTCAATTTCAATATATTAATTTAAGTGGCAATTTTATATATGTAAACATGTAAAAAATATTTCTATTTAAAAGAAAATGAATAAATCTAATCTATTCGATTCACCTAAAATGCCATTAGTAAATAATGGAGATGCCATAACAAAATGTACTCACTGAGCATGTTAACTTTTTCATTCTGTACATTCGAAACATTCGTTTCCATTTAAGACTTTGGCGAATCGGTTTTTATTTGCAATATTATGTATATATTCGGACCTCGTGAGGTAGTGTCAAACAGACATGTTCCGAATATTCTTATTTAACCGTTTATCCGGAACACTTTAATGAATACTTAACGAAAAAGAGCTATCCGAAAATAAAATGGTGTGTAGCAGAACCGCACAAAAAATATTTTTAAAGAATCTGAAGAACACCTTATATCATAATACTTTTCACTAACTCCCTCTTATGTCAAAATGCACTGAATTTATGCTCAGATGGGGAGTTTTTAAACAAGTTTTGAGATAGTGTATTTTTGAATAAAATCTGTTGGCATTTACAAATTCAATATCACTACTAACATACTTCTAAATATACTTTTCTGCTACAATTTCGCTGAAGGCGATTGAATTATTCCCCGTTTTCCTTACTTCGTAAAATCTGGACGGGTTGATTTTTCTATTTGGGAGTGTCAAAGCTCTGTCATCGTTAGAAAACAAACATCTACTAATTGAATCATGATACAACTCATTCAGGTTTTAGTTTTGAATTAACAAAAAAAAATAATAATGAATACGAACTGTTAATAGTTTTTACTGTAATCTTTTTTGTCACAGGTGAATATAAGATATGTAGTTGGAGGCCTTTGCATAGCATTACTTATTTCGTGTATGACTTGTTTTTTTTTTTTTTAATTTGTTATAATTCCATATTTATTATAATATTTCAAATAATTTCTGTCCAATTATATTTTATATATCATGAACTGGATTTATTCGTTTGAGTTTTTTTTTTTCAATTATTGACACACTTTGCTTAAATGCTTTAATAATTCACCTAAGGCATATGGAATTTGTCATTTTTATACTTATCATCACATTAAAAATCATATTAAAATACATAATAAATACCAATTGATATTTACCTTTTAGCCTTTAAATCGACATTTAAGCGTCATTTACAGCGGCTGGCTTGCACGCATGCTCGTGACAAATAATTGGTGCTATTTCGTGATGACATTGAAAAACTTTAATTAATTTGCGGTGACATAACTTAGTTGTGGTGCAAGAAAAACTAATTTTGATTATTCATATCATAATTTAATCGATACAGCCATGGGCTATATGAGTACTGAATATTTTGTACAGACATTGTTTAAGCTGCATTAGAAAATGGTTTAAAAGTGAAGGAACAAAGCCTAGGCTAATCGGTTGCTACGTACTACTGTCGAAATCGTTACTATCCCTGGCGTTACCATACTTGGTTGACCTCGCGGACCTGATGTTGTTGTTATTGTTATAGCAATAAACACCCGCGAAGGTTCTGGGGAGTGTTATCGATGCTGATGGTCCTTTGCCGGATGCAAATCCGGTACGATCAGATAACAAGCACCATTAAGGTTCTGCCCCGACCATCTTGGGAACGATTTAGTGTGAGCACATGAAAACCCACCACCTAGATCCATGAGGAACTTTGCTTAAGGTTGAAAATTGGGTTGTAGAAGCTATAAATTGCGCTGGCAACCCCTTGAAAGGGTTGCGCTACACAACCCTTTCAATCATTTTGGTATTTCAGTCGCCTCTTACGACAGGCATTCCTGCCGCGGGTATATCCTACGCCCCCTAACCCGCTGGGGGTTAACAGACCTGCTAATCAGCAACTATTGTAGTACAGTTATGTGTTATTGATGTCGCTATGTATTTGTTCAGTTGAATGAAAAGAGGTATATATTTTATTTAAAATTTTCATCATAAATTATCTAACCCTGAAAGAAGAAAAACGTATTTAAATGGCAGTTTAGAGAATATTTGAAATAAGAAATCATGCGATTTGAAATGGTGATAAAGCCAATTGGTCTCTTAAAGTGGTTACAATGTCAATTGACCTTTTGGCGATTGACTTTATGTCAGTTCACCGTTGCAAATGCGAACAAGATGTAAGTATACTTCACTGCTACAACAACAACATGTAAGTATACTTGCCCATGTTTTGAATAACTGCGTTTCACAAGGACGCTAGAGCAACATACAGAATATACTGATCCGATATAGAAATATGTCTGGAACGTAAGAACAAACAGAGCAGCATAAGGCACCCACTATACAACGGTTAATTGATCCATGTTGACTAGGATGGTCCCTCTACAAAAATCTACCTATTTTTACAGGTCACACTTCTTCAGACGGGCATACCAAGTTGAAATATATCACATATATACATTTGAACTCGATTGTAGATTGTGAGAGTCACAAATTTAAGATCTTTTTATAGAGATTCAAAGAAATCCAATTTAATCTTTTGTTTTTTAATACCTAAAATTCAATATCACATGCACGTAAATTTAGTCCCAATTGGACGTATTGGGCGTATTGTACAGGGAGCCAAGCCTTGTTTGAATATTAATCACTTTTCGATATTCCTTAAACAGTTAAAGGAACAACATTTATATGTTATATCGCCTGCTATAATATTATTGATTTTGGGTATTAAAAAACGAAGAAAAAAAATGAACCAAAAATCTTGTGGAACTCCATTGTTCTCGATATAACTGTTTGAAGGGTTGAGACAGGGAAAAGTTGTTAATTTGATTTATAAAAACCACCCTAATGTAGCCAGCCTGGTTCAAAATAGAATTTCGCCAAATTTTAGCCATTTTTTTCATTTAAAAAGCAAAACTCTTACTTAAATTTTTATTTCAAACTTGAAATAGTAAAATTAATATTTTAACCATTTCTTGCTACTTAAAAAATAAAAATTATGTTTGAAATGTTATTCCTAACTCTAAAAATAAGTCATGTTTTACTTTAGCTGAAAACTGCTAAAACTCATCCAAAAATATCGAGAAAGGTGTCCGACGAATCGTCTGGATATCAGTATTAATAATCCAATGGCGGAAAGTAAAAATTGAAACTCATTCAGAAGATATTAACCTAAAACCATAAAATGACCACGGGCCACTCCGAAACCGAGGGTGGGAGGTATAGTATTTTTGCGCAGAGCAGGTCTTTTGAAACCTCGGACTTTTTTGACAAGTTCTAGCAGCTGCGAGTTAAAGTAAGGAATTACCAAAAAATTTAATTTAAAATTTTCTATCGTTTTTTACTTTAATCAAAACTGTGACACTTTTGCCTTTGGTTAATTTAGCTTAGAGTGGCTACCGGTGCGAGCACCAGTGCACTTGGGCCCATAAAGGTCCCATTGTGATACTACGTTGATCTCTCCCCTACTCAAACCAACAAGTCAATTTAGCAAACGTCAGGAATTTCTTCGACCAAAGATCGCCAAAGAATGCAGATCCCAGGGATTCCTTCCTCTTGTACTAAAGCGCAGGACAATCGCACAGAAAATGCTCGACTGTTTTTATCTCCTCTTTGTCTTTGCAGCTCCTGCAGTAATCATTAAAGGGAGCACTCAGACGTTGTGCATGCCTCCCAATTGCAATATGGCCGGTAATAAGTCCAACCACCAGAGATATGTTCCCCCTTGCAAGAAGAAGGACACTTATCATGCGTCTTACGTTCCATTAAGGCAACACGACCTTAGTGTGGTAGCAGGATTCAAGATTTCTCCATCTAACATCCGCTGCCCTAAGGAAAATCACTTTCAAAGTGAGTTTACAGGTAGCGAGCGGCATGTTCAATCCCTTCCAGGACGATGAAAGTGGAACGGATGTGCCCCCTCTTGCAAGTTCGTCTGCCATCTCGCTGATTGGTATATCCGAGTGTCCAGGCATCCATACCAGATTAAGGGAAGTTTGCTCAGCGATCTCGTTAAGAGATTTGCGGCACTTCTCTACTGTCCTGGACTTACATGGGACCATATGCCTTAATTTTCATATTTTTTTGTTAAAATAGTTAAATTTTGTTCGATTTTGCATTAATTCACAATTTAACTTGAATCAAAATCAAAATTTAAGTTAGCCAAATCTTATTAAACATTAATATTCAGCGCAAACTTTATTACAAAAAATAAAGCAAAATTTCATAAACGACCTTGTTGGCCTGTCAAGTCAAATGCTGAACTTTTCGCTTACACAATAATTCGTGTACAAAAAGTTTATTTTTTATTTTTTGCATTTTCAAGCAAATCGCACAGCATGAAGTAATCACAAAAATGTCAAAACCATAAATTTGTGTCAGCTACCATTTATGTTATTGACGTCAACGTTGAAGGCAGCGTCTGCATTGACTTTGACTACTTGCATACTAAAGGGTTCGTGTCCTAAGTCTTTTGTATAAACGTTTATGTGCCAAATGGTAAAGCAAGAAAGAGGCAATAAACTATTCAAATTATTTAGTACAAGTGTTCAAAAATTTCAACTTTTATTTGGTAAAGGCTATAAATAAAATGAAAATGGTTTTTACTCGAAAATTCACTGGAATTGAAGTAAAAAAATCTGCAAATTTGATTATAATTTGTGGCATTTGACGGAAGTACTTATTGTAAATTTGGTATTATTTTTGTTGTTGTTAGTTTCAACTCAAATTACAGCTTATGAAAAATTACCATGAAGTTTGTGTTATTTGACAGTGAAAAATTGCTAGAATGACAGCTGGATAAGCGCATGCATACATACATTCATACATACACACTGCTAATAAAAGCGACTCTAGTTAAGCGGTATTTGGTTAACATTTGAGCGTTAATTGAGAGTCAAACAAAAAAATAGAAAAACAAGCATAAAAAACCAAAGCTTTAGCACAAAAATCAGATATTAAACAAAATTTTCCGGCTTAAGGCGTACGCGCTGCACGTAAATTCGCCAAGTGCCTTAGGTCGTTGTCATTTCAAATGCTAAGCTGGCAGCCAAAGCTCTCGTATGCGCTTTATTGGCTATTTTTGTTTAAAATAAACAGTAAAAAAAAAAACAACAAATGTTAAAACACTCATTCAATTAAGCAACACATTTTATATGCTTGAAGTATTTGTGTGTCAATGCATTTTCACATTCGATTTTTTTCACACAAGAGACTTGTTGGCCGACAATTTGGCTGCAGCCCAACAACTGCCGCACATGCGCATATATATGTAGATATATATATGCAAGTGATTGCGAAAATATTTATAAATATGTAAGCTTATCTAATAAGAATATATTTGCACATACACATACATTTGAATAGCATGTTTTTACTCTATTTCTCATTGTAAGGGTTCTTAATGCTGTGTGACAAATCACTGGAACGGAAGTTACTAACAATTTATGCAAGCGAATTGGCTTTCGAGTAGCCACAATAAGAACCCATCGAAGTGTGTAACTCGTTTTTTTTACAAGCATTTGTGTTTTTTAACTTTTGCAATTACTTTTTATAAATATTCAAATACACATATAGCAAATACAGATATAAGAGTATTAGTGAACTGATCCAGGTGTGCTGCTTAAGACCGTTTTTAACACGGCTTATTGCAGTTAAATGTTGATCAGCTAAAGCTGTGAGTCATAAAACTATTCTAAACTCCTGCTTGGCTGTTAATAGAATCTCAAAAAATTAATAAAAGAGTCTTTGTTCAAATCCAACCGACTTAAAGCACTAACAGCAGTGACCGCGTTTGTCTGGGTCTTAACTGCGAAAAGATAAAAGCACTAGCCATTTCCCAGATCCTCTGAAACAAGTTTTTATTTGATAACTCTATTATTTTGATACATGTCTTCTGTACGTGTGTTTGTGACTTAGCTCCTCCTAGATGACTGCATAAGATTCCCAATTTGGTCTGTTTTATTTTTTATCTTTCAGAGAAGTGAATCAGGGGACAAACTATTCTACAAAATTTTATTTCCCTGAAATTTGGTACAGTGGTACCTCTTTATCAAGCTTAAAAAGTGAGAAAATTTTCTTTCTTGATAAAGAGGTACCACTGACCGTTACAAAAAAAAAAACATTTATGATGCGATTTTCTTCAAACTTGGTAAAGGGCTAATTCCTTGACTAGCTAATTATTTAAGCAACTTTTCTTTTCAGGAAGTGGAGCAGGACCGCCTCTTCCGAAAAATCTGATTTGTGGTGCGAAATTTGGCACAAGCATACATTTTTGACCAAGTTAATATATGACATATTCACGGAAACCCTAGTTTTTTGCGATTTGTGTGATATATTTTACAGGGTTCCCTTTTCAACAAGCTAAATATTTTGAATCAAAAGGATGGAGCGATTTATTTCAGTTTTATTATTAAGACAGTCCTTTACCTAAGAAAATCTTAAACTTTAGCTTTATAAATCAAGATCGGATAAACAAATTCTAAAACAGTTCGACAGTTAGTTTTGTAAGTGGGTTTTAGTTCCGTATGAGGAACCATATCTGAGGTATAGAGCAAAATGTAGGCCAGAGTGATCCCAGAATGTGTTTCCAGAATATGGAGATAAAATAGGAAGTGTTAATGAAAGAGAGAGCTATACAACGGGAAAGGGAGGGGTATAAAAAACCCTAAAATAAAACAGAGAATAGGAAAAATAAGACGATAGGCATGGGAATTTCGGAGGGGGAGCAAAAGAAGGGGCTATCGGGCAGGAGAACGTCTCTTTTATCTATCTATGTCTTATATGAATGCAATTTTAAAAATTTTACCTGCATTATCTTCGTACAGTTTTTTGTGGTTTATGGAAACAAAGATGTTAAAATCAGCTGGTCAGGTGAAGTAGGTATTCCATATTTGGTGTTAAAACTCCATTTATAAGGAAGTTGAGATGGGAGAGGTGAATGAATTGAAAGTAGAACCAGGAGTTGAAGTAAGAGTGAGAATAGGAGTGTTGATAGGAAAGGATGTGGGAGTAGAGATGGGACAAAGAGTGGATGAAAGGTGCGAGGCACAAGGCAAGCCGATTTTCGGCCAGAACAAAGTCAGCCGGTTACTCTTGTCTCTTTTAATTTTCATGAGGATACGTGAAAACAGGGCAATTCTACTTTGACTTATTTGAAATAAATTGTGCTAGTTGTTAGGTATACAATTTGTCAAATTCTGAAAAAGCATGGCCTCTTCAAGAAAATTATGTTTTTGCATTTTCGGTGGTAGTAGCGTGATCTGCCTACCAGGCCGAAGATCCTGGGTTGAATTCCTGGGGAAAAGCAATATCAACAATTTATAAGCAAATTTTCTTTATAAGAAAAAAGTTTTTCTAAGCGGGGTCTCTCCTCTGCAGTGATATGGTAAATACTCCGAGCGTATTTCTGCCATGAAAAGCTTATCAGTAAAAGCTCATCTGCCTTGCAGATGCCGTTCGGAGTCAGCGTAAAACATGTAGGTCACGTGCTGCCAATTTTTATGGAAATTATAAGGAGCACGACGCAAATTGTAAGTGTAGCTCGGCTTCAAATCTCTTCGGAGTTTATCCAGACTTCTATTTTCTTTAATTGAAATACTGTATCCAAAGAGTAAAGTAAAACCTGTATAGCCCTTTAAGGAGTGTAGTGCATCTTAAATTCTGAACTTTCAAGTGGGGAAACCACGCTGCAAACTATTGCTAAGCAGTTTGTTTATCGAACTCCAACATTTCGAGTACTGCGACTTCGCCTTAGTTTTTGCTTTGGGTACAATATATACTCCGCCTCTTTGCTTATTAAGAGGACAGATCTATGCGGAGTACCACACATCACGAGGGTTCTTTTCTTGCCTTTGAATGTTTACTATAGATATATGCCCATTGGGATTCCTCCATCTATTGGCATCAGAGGTAGGAATTGCTTTGGCGCGTTCATCTTCTTATGGACAACAAAAGTCCCGACAATTTACTTCTTCTAGAATCTCAGAGCAAAACCGTAGCGGCAGCGCCCTTTGTTGCGGCAAGGCGCTATCGTTACTTCGCATGACGGCCCAATGGGTGGAAGGCTCTTTTCAAATACAGCGCAATTCAGGCGTGCAAGTGCCTAAGGCTGACGGCAGAGTGCTCGTTATAAGCTATGCTAGGCGAGAAAAAATTTTTAGTTTCATATATTTTAAAAGTTTGAAACGTTTCTGGCACTCTGACATCTTTTAAAATTTTACATAAGTAATAATTTTCATAGCTTTCTAGCTTTATATTATAGCTACGCTTCTCACTTCCAGTCTGTCGTCAGCCGAAAACGCCCAACTACATAGTAGAGCTAAGCCCTAACATAAGTGCCAAGCTGTTTGTTCCAGCAATGACTTAAGATCCAACGGTGGAAAAAAACTGATGTTTGTTTTGCAGTGGGGTTAAGTTTGGCGCCACCGTTAAATTAAAAGGAAAGAGAACGAGTAAGATACATATGTATTTTCCGGCGGATATAAAACAGTTTGTTGAGCGTCAAAAAAATATACTAAAAAGTGCAGAGCAAGAGAAGTGTGGAATTTAAAACAAAAACTTCTTTTTGAGACATTTATTTTCTAAGGATTGGTAGCACTGTTTAAAAAGAGAACGTCAAAACATAGTTAAAGTCAAATGACGGCAATAATTGGGAATAAGTGAAACTACTATATGGTTGCCACAGCTCTACAGCAACAACACACCTTTGTTCAGATTGTCAAAATCTGCGTGTTGGTGTTACGCGAACAGAATGGTGAGAAAATATAAAACTATTTTTGTGTGTTGTGGGAAAATACTGCGCTAATTTAGATGCGTGTACTAAAAAAATAACTGAAAGAAGTCTGAAGGAGTCTTATAGGAATCATTTGAGATTATTTTTGTTTGTAATTTCTGAAACTTATATTTCTCACATATATATATTATGTATGAGCGTTCATAAATTGTTTGGAAGGGTAAATATTTATTAATTTCCAAGGGCTGTAAAATTTCAAAAACATTCCTTCACTTGAATGTGAACAGCTTTGTTGCATCAAAAATGATTAAAGAAATCTGAATAAACCATAAATATTCTAAACAAAAAAGATGACATCCAATAAAAGATCAATCTAGATGTATATAAATATATATGTGTTTATTTAGAATTGAATAGCAGTACATTCTAGACTTAAAAACTGGTAGAGCTAATGATAATAAAAATTCTGCTTTCAGCCAATCTTCTTAATAAATATAACAATAAATAAAGCGAGTTTTTTATTTAAAAAAATGTGCAAACAACACCGCATATGACAGTCCATATAAACGTTTTTACTATTCTAATTTATATAATACCAATGTATGTACTGAAATGGTATGTACTTGAACTTCATAACAATAAATTATTAAAAAGCTTTAAATATTTATGAATCACTAATTTTGGTTAATTTTACGTTGCCGGCACATCTTTGCTGCAGAAATATTTTTGAATCACGTAAATTCAGCTGATTATTATATATTTTTGGGCGACTGATAAATAATAAAAACAAGAATCTATATCAGAAAAGAGTTACTATAAAGGCGCAACAGCTTAATTGAAAACTAGTTCTTACAAATTGTCGAGCGTTTTTTATTTTAGATGGCATTCATCGTAAATCCATGTTTTTATTTCACAGTTAGTTTTAAGTTTTGTTGTAAATTTCAGGCCACTGAAATTTGTTTTGTTTAAAAATGCATTGTTATAAGCGCAATTCCTGTTTGTGATCTGTTTTCTTTGCAAACTTGCAGTAGTGTGCTTAATTTCAAAAGACTTAAGCAACGAACTTGTTTTCAAAGCAGGACGATACTCTTAAAAGTATAAAAATTTATAACAAAATATATATGTATGTCAGAGTCGAATCCGCGGGAGGGGTTTTGGTGTTGAAAAGACAAGAGGTGCACGTGATCGACCAAAAAGCGTGGGTCGAAACGTGGGGCTGTAAAGTGTCCAAGATTATGGGTAGGTCTTACAACCTTAGACTACCAAAGTTGCTTCTATCATTGTAAAGAGAGGACTGTGGACTCATGACGGATACTCTGACTGGGCACTGCCTTCCGCCGTCACATGTCTCTAAATTGGGATTCGTCAGTGCTAGTAGATGTAGGAAATGCGGGTTGGAGGTGGAAACGATCGAGCACGTTTTGTGCTCGTGTCCTGCGCTTGCCAGTAGGGCCAGATTAACCTTCAACGGGGACCTAGGAAACCATCAATTTGGGGGCCCCTTTTCACGTTCGTTCCCTTCTTTTTTCGATTAAAAAACACAAACTTATATCAGTAAGGATCGTAGGCTAGTTAGACCTAATTATGTTTGGTGCAAATAAACGATTTATTTCACCTTCTTGCCCAACGTTTCGCTGAATATTCCAGCATCATCAGGGGCTACCACCATGGCGGCCACCGTGGTGTGATGGCAGCGTGCTCCGCCTATCACACCGTATGCCCTGGGTTCAACTCCCGGGCAAAGCAACATCAAAATTTTAGAAATAAGATTTTTCAATTAGAAGAAAATTTTTCTAAGCGGGGTCGCCCCTCGGCAGTGTCTGGCAAGCCCTCCGATTGTATTTCTGCCATGAAAAGCTCTCAGTGAAAACTCATCTGCCTTGCAGATGCCGTTCGGAGTCGGCATAAAACATGTAGGTCCCGTCCGGCCAATTTGTAGGGAAAAATCAAGAGGAGCACGACGCAAATTGGAAGAGAAGCTCAGCCTTAGATCTCTTCGGAGGTTATCGCGCCTTACATTTATTTTCTTTTTTTTTCATCAGGGGCTACACTATTTATTTTTCATAAAAGATAACAAACATTATTGTATATGTATAAACATTCATGACATTTAACATGTAGAACAACCAATTTGACTTACAATAATAATAAACACTATGAACACTTAAAGATTAATCATCCGTACCACCTTGCGTGGTAGTTTTGTCATTACTAAAATTATTACTTAAACATAATATGTATGCAGCGCCTATGCAGTCGTAGTCTTCTTTTTTGTTGATCGTCGTTTCTCTATTTCTCAATATGTGCAAGTTTTCCAATCTGTATCTGGTCAATTCTCTTTTTTCCTTATCAATAATTTTGGTGTTGTTAAAATCAGCTGTATGGCCACTGCTTATTATGTGTTGGGAGAGCGCAGTGCTTGGCTTTTGTTTTTCCACGTGTGCTTTGTGTTCGGCTATTCGTATACCAAGCTCTCGTTTTGTAGTTCCGATATAAATCTTATCACAGTTTTCGTTCTCTTTTCCATTGCATTCTATTTTGTATATCACATTGTTTTGTTGTAGCTTGTCTATTGGATCTTTTGTTCTTGTGTAAATTTTGGATAATGTGTTGTTGGATTTATAAGCTAAGGTGATGTTTTGTTCTTTTAGTATGTTGTGGTCTATTGTACTAAGCGTTGGTATATATGTGACGCTGTAATATTTCTTTACTTCTGTTGTTGCATTTTGTGGTTTATTGTGGGGGTTGCTATTTTTTATGATTTCCTGGTTTATTAGTTCATGTATCAAGTGGTCGGGGTAATTATTATTTTTCAAGATTGTGTGTATTTTTTCTATATTAGTTTCATGGAATTTTTCGTGGCTAATCGTCATTATTTTTCGTATCAGATTCTTCGCTGTATTGATTTTATACTTTCATGGCTGGGAGGATAAAAAATTAATCAGGCGACCAGAGGATGTTGGCTTCGAGTACCAATTTAAAATAATACTGTTGTTGGCTTTGTGTATGCGAACATCTAGAAAAGGGATGCTCTCATTTTCTTTCATTTCTATTGTAAATTGTAGTTTGTGGTGGTATTTGTTTAGTGTCTCGAGGATTATATTCACGTCTTTGCGTTTCACTATTGCAAAAATGTCGTCTACATATTTGGTGATAAATTTAATGTCAATACTATGTTGTTGTTTTAGCTCCGAGATGGTGTGGTCAATTAGGTCGTCCATGATAATATCGGCTATTGTTGGTGAGAGCGGATTTCCCATGGGCATTCCAAAAGTTTGAGTGTATAGTTTGTTATTGCACATGAAATAATTGTTTTCTCTGAGGCAGAAGTCAAGTATTTGTTGGAATTTTGCTTTTGTGATGTTAGTTGTGTGTTGAATTTTGTCCTATTTTCTCATTATTATTCTAATTGCTAACATTATAGGTATATTTGTAAACAACGACACGACATCAAACGAAACTAGTACATCTTCTTTACAAACATTAATATTGCTTAATCTATCTTTCAAAATGTATGCATTTTCCACATTATAATTATCAGATATAAGTTGCTTAAGAGTTTTTCCGATAAATTTTTATAGCTTGTAACAGGGCACCATAACTGAGGAGGAAATGGGTCGTAAGGGCATATGCGGCTTATGAATTTTCGGCAGTCCATATAATCTTGGTGCCGCGGCGGCTGTGCAAGTTAGTTGCTGTTTCTCTCTTTTGCTGATTTGTTTTGTTTTGTAAAGCTCTTCGACTATTTTGTTGTTTTTTCGCTGTAGTGTGTTGGTTGGGCCTGTTCTTGTGATTTTGTATGTTTTTTGTCTTCCAATAATGTGTTCATTTTTTCTTTGTATTGCGATTCGTACATTGCTACGGTCTTGTTACCCTTGTCCGCGTCTGTTATTATAATATTGGTATGGGATTTCAGACATGATTTGGTTTGATTAAATGCTGCTAATAAGAATTTTTCAGCAGAGTTGTGTCTGATATTTCGTTTGAAAAGTAGTATGTTGTTTCTTAATTTGTTCCTTGCTATATCCTTATCTTTATCGTCTTTTATACCCGTGATTATTTGTTCCATTTCTGCTACAATCCGTATTGGTGAAAAACTCATACTTGTTGTTGGTAGGGTAAACTTTTTCCCCATTGAAAGTAACCACCTCACTTCAGTTGGAAAAATAATGTTGTTTTTGTTCGCGAACCAGTTATTGTTTTTGCCTATTCCCAGTTTTCTCATATTTTCATCTTTCATTTTCTCTAATTTGGAATTTTGTGTAAGTGCGGCTTCTTGCGCGGTTTTTTGGCTTTGGATTTGTTGTTTTTCCACGAACGCTTCGAACTCTAAGGGGCTTAATTTTGCTTTTAGTTGCTGTTGTGTATGGTATAATTGATCTTTTGTTATTTTGATGTTTATATTTGTTTGTGTTACATCGATATTCAGTATTTTAGTTAAAAATAAAAGTTTCGAATTTTCCATTTGTTTTCTGATTTTTCCTGATGTTGTATTATTTGTTACCTTATTTATGGAGTTTTTACGGCAGTTGGGTATTGCTTGCATCGCAGTAGAAATTTAATTTGTTCTGTATGTTTTGCCAATTTGTGTTTTTGATTGCTGTAGTGTTTAAGCCTCATACATGTATCTTCTCCGTGTTTAAGCTTCATATGTTTGTAGAAGTCTTTCATCTTGAACCAGTGTTGTTGTTTTGGTTGGTGAAAAATAAATGATGTACTTATATCGGCAGGCCTTCCGAGATTAAATTTTGTTGTTTTTGCGGTCAGTTTTAATTAAATATTAGTAAGGATCGTAGGCTAGTTAGACCTAATTATGTTTGGTGCAAATAAACGATTTATTTCACCTTCTTGCCCAACGTTTCGCTGAATAATCCAGCATCATCAGGGGCTACACTATTTATTTTTCATAAAAGATAACAAACATTATTGTATATGTATAAACATTCATGAGATTTAACATGTAGAACAACCAATTTGACTTACAATAATAATAAACAGTATGAACACTTACAGATTAATCATCCGTACCTTGCGTTGTAGTTTTGTCATCACTAAAATTATTAATTAAAAAAAAAAAAAAAAAACAAACTTATATCTTTCATAAAAATTTTACTGTGACAATGTAATAATCTCAATAAAATGACTATTTACATTTTAAAAATGTCGTTTTCTACATTTATTTTCGGCAAATTCATCAATTATATCATCAATATCGATTTTATTCAATAAATCTGACTCAATGTAAAGTATACCAAACATCTCGAGTCGCTCTTGTCGCGTTGTAGCTCTTTCAGCAGCTTTGATTCTTTTTAATTGCGAGAAGGATCGTTCGGCAGAACAATTTGTGCTCACTAATTTAAAAAAAAAATACGAAGAGCTATTTCTGTGCTAGGAAATACATCGGCTAATTGATCTTCCATTAGAATCTTATACAAATGACTGATTTTTTTGTGTATCAGTTTATCTGGAGTTCACGTAACTTTGGATTTGTTTCATTTGAATGAAAAATTCTTCCAAATCTCTAGAATAGAAACGAACTAAGTTATTTATAGCTTCGTGGAGGTCTCCATGACTTAGAGAAAAGTTGATGAGAAATGCTCACTTTGAAACTTCCATATACACTTTCGCACGTCGTTTGATTTTACTGTGAAGATTGTCGATGATTTCGAGGAAACCTTTTGTCCTAAAATCATAGGCAGGCAAAAATTCTACTTCTGGACCATTTCCGTCATTAAGTTGGTTTTTTCTACGACGAGTTCGTTTTAAGAATTTCTGTATAACCTACACCAGGTAATAGTTTTTGTTTTTTCTCGAAATTATTGAACTTTTCACGGGATGAAACTCACTGAACGCACAGCAGTCAAAATAGAGTTCTATTAAATCAACATGAAACCAAATTCGAATTTTTGCATTTTATTCGCGATACACGTCGCCTCATAACGAGTATCAGTATTTTGTGATTCATCATCAGCAATGATTTCTAGAGCCTCTAATATGATATCAAATGAACAGTAAACTGCATTCGTCGCATTCGAATGTGCTTCCCAGCGTGTAGTTGAAAATATCTTCGAAGTTTTCTCATTGTTTATTTAATTTTTTAATACGCCCAAGCGATAGGTGGAAGCGGAAAAAATTATATAATGTATGCATAACGGCGAAAAAATCACAGCATGCTCTACAACCAAATTCAGGGAATGCGCGGGACAGGGAACATAGATCGCATTCTAATTCAAACTCAATATTCTTGCTTGCACACCTTTATACTTCACGGACATGTTTAATGCATTGTCATATTATTGTCCTCTACAATTTTTAATATCTAAACCACAGTCTTGATACATTTTGATTCGCTAGACTTTCACCAGTATGACCTTCCAACTGAAAAAGTTGTAAACCTTTTTTATTAGTTGTAAACCTTTTTTATTATTCAATATACTCTCCTTTCATTTCGATACAATTCTTTGCACGCACATAAAATGTGTCAAATGAGTCGGAAAATGTCCTTTTCAGGAACCTTGTCTAGTTTTTCGGTCGTCGCCTTTTGAAAAAAATTTTAAATGCAGAAAAAAATTAAAAAGCCCTAGCTCAAAACCTATGGCATACTTAAAAACCTATATATTTTGTGTGTTTTTGAGAATTCTTTATGAGCTTCATGTGCACAATCAACTTTTTCGATGAATATGCACATGAACACATCTACTTGAATAAGCAGAAAAAAAAAAAAACAAAAAAAATGGGTTCATTACTTAAGTAATAAATTTATGCATAAGCATTACGCATTAATTTTAGCTCGCTTGTACAGTTATCTAGTATATTTTATCTTTGCATATTTTACAAATTTAATTTCTTGCCTATTTTTCCACGTTTTGGCACGCATGCTCTTTGTGGTATCCTGCGCACTTTTGTTGGCTGCTGGTGCGTTTGCATGCGTTATAAATCTGCGCCACACACTCGCCATTGTTATATGACGCGCGCAGCTCTGATTTGTTTCGTATTTTCTCTTATTGTATGAAGCATCACGTTTTTGTCGTAAACAATTGGTTTCACACATATCAATTTGTTGCTTTTTTATTAAGTTTCAACTCTAAATTAGCACCGTGTGGTTTTAAGTTTACACATAATAGAAAATCATACGAACACACATGCACACTTGCATAAATACTGCATATTTAGTTACTCTATGCTCGAGCATAAATTATGTATAATCAAAAGTTATGCACATTTTTATGCCTAAGCATAAGCATAAGCATTTGCATAAATAGTTATGTAAATAAATTAAGTTTTATAATGCACAGCTGTTAATATTTCTAGGGGTGTTTCAAACGTTGTCTAAGAAAAGTGTTGGATAAAGTTCGTTTCTTAAGTCTTTTGTTGCTGTGTTGTGCTGGTAGGAAATTTGTTTTGTTCGGAAAAAAATTTACGTTTTAATGACTAGTATCTGGTATCTGATGAGATTCTATAACCTATGAAAATGATGATTACTTGATTTGGTCGGCTTCAGCTTACTTTTATATAATATATTGATTTCTGTTTGTTATTAATCCCCTCAAACATTCTCAGCACGCTCCGATTTTAGGAATCTGATATGTAATATGTAGAAAGCACGAGTCTCTGAGTTGGAGTCTTTTATGACTCCGATATAATGAGAATTATGAGCTTTATGCCAAGAGTGTTCAAAAAACAAAGCAAATAAAATTGAATATAATTATAACGTTTATTGTCAACCTATAGAACTAAGGCCCATCCCTTTTCAATAATCATTAACACTTTTCATTTGATACCCATATCGTACAAACACATTATAGTCACCCCTGGTCCACCTTTATGGCAATATCTCGAAAAGGCGTCCACTTATAGTATAAAAGGTGAAAAATGAATAGAATGTTTGTGAGGTGTAAGTGTGAATGAGTGAGTGAAGCCTAATAATATTTTAATTATTAGCATATCACCAATGCATGTAATTATTATGAGCTTATTTGATTGTAACAGAAAACTTCCTTCCATGTAAACCCCGCTTGATGTGTCGAGCTTTCGCAGGTCTTCGATTAGCTTTGAAAAAGAAGAATAACTAATGTGCTACCCCATTTTAGGGGCCAACGTCAAAAATTCGCTCCGAACGATGCAATACCAATCCCTTATTTAATGCAAACAAATAATTTCGAACAGAGCCACAAAAGAAATAAATTTTTAGCCTGAACAGACTCCTATTTAAGCTCATATAATACATGATATAAGGCTCATATCGCACGTCCATCGCAATCAGGGAAATGCGTTTATTTTGGACCCCAAAATGAGTTCTAAAGAACGTAAGCGCTCCGATTTAGGGCACGTTTCTGACCCTTTCAAGACTCCGAAAGTTTGCTGGGATATTGAAAATATGGAAATATTAAAGTGGGGTCATTGTATTATGCATTTGTTGTGGGTGATTTTTAAAGGAATCGCATTGCATAATTTTGAAGAGACCAAAACTATAACCATTTGCAAATGAATAAAAGCAAGATAATCCTGAATTATTTCCAGGCTCTCGAATAAAGCAGGTTTGTATCATGTTTTAAGAATGTGGAATGTATCTCAATTCACGATAATTCGCCTCAACAACACATAGCGAACTCGTGGCAAGAAATCCCTAGAGAATTTTTGGGTTGTGCAGAGATATTGCTATCCGAATAAAAAAACTTGCAGAGCTTAAAATAATGAAGAGCCAAACAAGCGAAATTATAGGCATAGCTGTATCGGTATGGAGAAAAATGTACTTTGATTAGGTTGAACTTGCCCGTCAAGGAAGACCTCATATAAACTGAATGTGTCCATATTGTTATCAAAATTTGTTTCACAACCATACATTTAAAACTCCAACTAGGTTATAAAATAACTCCGTTCTCTTTGCGAATACTAAATATTTCCTAGAACTAGCTTAATAGCTGATTCGAAATCTGGCAACTCTGACGATTCTAGTATGTAGCTCGAGCAATGCGTGCTCAACCGTTTCTTCCTGCAGCTTTAATTTTCATATATCTGCTGATACTGATGAGTAACTTATAAGAATGTGACGACAGAAGGCAGTGCACAGTTAGTATGCCCATCGTGAGCTTTAAGTCTTCTCTCTTTAGAGTTATAAGCAACTTTGTCAGTCTAACGTCGTAGGATTTGCACATGATCATAGAAATTTTGCAGCCCCGCGCTTCTGTTCATGCTTTTCCTTGATAGATCAAATGCAACTCTTGTCTCCTTTTTACTACCACGGATTGGGAATCTACCGTCGATTCATCGACTGTTGCACCCTTCTATGCTAACTCATAGATCTTTTCGTTTTCTTCTATTAATTTATGGTCGGGAACCCAGTATAGATATATTGTCTGTCCTGAGCGAAGTCCTTCCAATGCTTCTTTGCTAAGCAGGACACTTCTTGATAAAGAACTGTGTGGGATTATTGCTTTGATCGACTTGGTTTATCATTTTTTACTTTGCAGCAGCCATTTATGATGTATTTTTTGTATTAAAACCTAGGGCCAGAGACGAACCGGGATGGTTAAGTCAGGTTACAATATTTCCGTGGAAAGATATGCTTATCGTTAGTATCGGAGGTTAAAATCTCCGCACTCAAACGTGTGAGAGGTCAAACAAATCGTTTCTGAGGCAGTTGGTTAAAGACCAGGTAAATATGATTCGTAAGCGATAAAGGGCTGCCCATAGGCGCTACGCTCCTTAAGCCGTCGGGAAGTCTTTTCCTGTTACAGCAACAACTGCAAGTTATAATTTTTCGATTCACGACAAAGCCTTTGGGAGAGGCTACATGGTGGAGACTGACTTTTTCTGACTATAAGGCTCAATACTACTTTACCCATGAAATGGCGGACGAGTGGTCGAATGTCTCGTCTTGTTAATGCTAAAAGGGTAATCTAAAAATTCTTATAAAAAAGTAATCCGTGTGGCTAAGCGGGCTTCAAGGTAGTTTTCTGTAAAGGTATTAAATCGGCATCTGCTGCCGGATTTTTGTTACTGGTACTCCTAAGATCTCTAAAACAAATTATTTGTGCCCTCAGCTTGCATATATTAGTTAAGGCAAGTTAACCGAAACCGCACTGCGCTCCTTAGTATCTGTCTTGGATAGATCTCTTGGTCTAAAAGAAAATGCACTGATGACATATTTGGCAGAACAAAGTTCTTTCGACAACTTTCGCCTTAATGAGCTTGCGAATCGACACATGTCTACTTCGGTTCATCGATAGGTAAATTGGTTTTTCAACAGATATATTATCGCGAAGCTTTTGAGTCCTTAGACTGGTAAATAGACGCACCATAAAAGGGTAGGCTATCTCCGTTACTTTGTGCGTTGACCCTTTATCAACTTCTATGGCTCATGAAGCAGGAACGCCATAAAGAGATTGCATAAGATGGCTACTCAACCTATTAAGCAACAAAAATTTCATTAAGCTCTCTGTAACTTAATTGAGATGGTATAACCAATAATCTGCAATTAGGCTAAAAGTTTGTGTATCGAGATTACATGCTCGTTAGGAACTACGACAAGAGTGCGCCAATATACAACATACTATTCATATTTACCACTTATTGGAAAGCTAAGAGCAGGAAATATTTCGCCTGACCTAACATTAAAATAAAAAAAATAAATGTAAGGCGCGATAACCTCCGAAGAGATCTAAGGCCGAGCTTCTCTTCCAATTTGCGTCGTGCTCCTCTTGATTTTTCCCTACAAATTGGCCGGACGGGACCTACATGTTTTATGCCGACTCCGAACGGCATCTGCAAGGCAGATGAGTTTTCACTGAGAGCTTATCATGGCAGAAATACAATCGGAGCGCTTGCCAGACACTGCCAAGGGGCGACCCCGCTTAGAAAAATTTTCTTCTAATTGAAAAATCTTATTTCTAAAATTTTGATGTTGCTTTGCCCGGGAGTTGAACCCAGGGCATACGGTGTGATAGGCGGAGCACGCTACCATCACACCACGGTGGCCGCCATTGACCTAACATTAGAGATCTCTTTTCCCCTTATTGCAGTAAACTATTTGGCGCCTGTGCCTAAAAAAGTGTGTATCTATTTTCCCAGACAGCCAGTCGGTACCTAAGGGCTTGAGATTAGGTGTATGCAGCTCAAATTCGATCTCTAAATGTAGCACATATCTCATGGCGCAGCACTTTAGCATCAGATTTATATGAAAATTTGGACATAAGGATATATGTAAGAGGCAACGGTAGAGCCGATGCGATAATCAGGAGGCCTATGACCACCCATATCCTTCCGGAAAATGTTGCGGTATATCCATAGTCTCTTCTAAGCTCCAAGCGAACACAAATGCTATAGAAGACCAAATTTGCTCTGATCATAACTTTTCACGTGGGCGAAATAAACGCTATTTTGACCTTCCTATACTATGAAATGTGCGCACAAATCTTTTGATGCCCTAAATAAATCATAGCTCTGATTATGATGATATTCCAGGCAAGTGCTTACCGGAGACACCTTTTAATAGGCAATAACGCTACTAGGATGGGCATCAGATTTATACAAACTAACAGTACTATATAAACTGCAGATGTATGCAGATGTTAGTTATTGAATTCACGAAGCGTGTTGATCCACGAAAAGGGGTACAGCAAAGGTGAGAGATCGTTTTAGGGCATCACAATTAGCTCAACGTCGCCTAGTCTTTTTATCTTACCTAACTTGAGCGACTTGCTTTAAAGTCAAAATTGGTTATAAAATCTTCACTTACACCATGAATTTGACTATCTTACTTATTTAGCTTTCATATTTTTATATTTCTTCATCTTAACTATCTAACTTTAGTGAAGGGAAACTTCTGCGCTTCATTGCATTGCGATGCTTCAATGGCTGCATTTCCGTTGCAATAAACAAAAAAATCACAAAAAGTAAAAAGTCATTCAAAAGTTTCCAGTAAATGGTATTATTGCAGACAAAATTACCTTGCTTATACTGGTTTGCAAATCAATTCAGTGTCGCCTTTTGTAGTTTTTATACCATACATACACACACAAATATAAGTAAAACTTTTGAGTACAATGCACCGATATTGTCGTTGATAAGTGAAGTCAAAGGCACATTTTGCGCTGTTCGAACAATAACAAAAACAAACAAAAAAATTTAGCAACATGGAAAAAAATTTAAAAATTTTAACTATAGACATGTATGCTGCGGGGGTAGCAGCTACACAGCAGCCGGTAAGCGAACTAGAAATGTTCAAGTAATTGCTTGTAGTTATCGACAACAACAAAAAATCTAGCACGTTCAACATCAACAAGCGCACTTACAAAAACAACAAGCGAATAGCTGTTGTCCTTGGTTTAACAGCCAATGGCAGTTCACAAGTAGAACTGCTTCAAAAACAAAAACAAAAAAATATAAAAAAAAGCACAGCAACCATTTAAGTTGTGGTTTAAATTCTCATCAACATTTTACAGCTGATGAAGTTCTCGAATTTAGACACTAATTACACTGGTTAACAGCCAAAATGCACCAGAGACGCCATTATTAAATTCCTATGTAAAATCACCTCCTGATTTCGAAAATCAAGATTATTTTTAATTCTATGGTAACGTTTTTGAGATATTTACAAATAACGGTTTTATCAAAAAAAAAAAAAAAAAAAAAAAAAATTGGGTTCACTTAATCATATATATCTCAAGAACGAATTGATCAATCCGAAATGGTCCTGAAATTAATATAAAATAGATCCGAATCGGTCCAATCCTGTGTAATCTTTAGCGATTAGCCAGGTAATTCTTTCCTACCTATCCGAAAAAACAATCACAAAACAGTTTGAAAATGTTGACGTAATACCAAATCGATTCCAAAACTATCCAGAGTTGGTACCGAAAATAAAATAGACCCGAATTTAACCCTGACACATTGTTTCGTAATTAGTCCTCAAATGATCTCATCCAGGCGTGAATGAGTCACAAGGATGATTAAAAAGTTTTTAAAAAGAAACTGTTCTCAGGAGGCATGGGACCTCCATATTTCAAAAAAAAAATTATATATAATGACTATTCGATTTTTATGTACCCAATTTCATTCAAATCTGCTCAGCCACTCTAGCATGATTGAGTCATAAAACATCTGGACATCCAAATTTTAGTCTCCCAAGTGAGTACGTAATTTTATTTCTTTATATGCATACATTCTGGAGTATTTTTCAGCTGATTTGAATGAAACAAACAAAATGTTTTCAACCAAATCAAAACTTCAAATCTTAATGACCATATTTGAGATGCTTAAGTTAACTTTACGAAATATTAACCCACCAATGGTGGGCCACAATTCTTCTCTTGTTAGTTTTTTTTTATAAAGCTTAGCAAAATTAACCTCTTGTCTTTGCCACTACTCACTTGCACTTAAGTATATTTGTATTACAAATCCCATATCCGATATTTGTTTCTACAATTGTTAGTCCTCTTTTTTTTGCTAAATAAGTAAGCAGGTATGCACCTGCTATTGTTCACTTAAGAAATTGCGTCAGCGTTAAAGTGGCAAGTTTTTAATTCGTTTTTATTCACCTTTCAAAAATGCTCTCTTACTGAGTTACTTTGTCATACCGCTGGGCAGCTGGGTTGGATATGTATTTTGAAGCGAAAAAATTGAGAGCAGTAAAAAAGTTATTGTGTTTTATCTTAAGCGCCAATTATTATTATTAATTATTTTGCATATTTTGCTTTACATAATATATCTTCTATTCAATCGAACTCAAGTTTTATATGTAAATGAACTCATGCGGTTAAATGGTGTTTGTATGCAGCAACTTTTGTTGACCCAACTTTTCAAGTGGTGAAGAAGAGAGCAAGGAAATGTACTTCCAAAATGCTGTCAACTCACTATGTTATTTCATTTATCTAACTTTTTATCAAAGCATGCAGGAAAATTAAAGTAATCGAAAATCATCACATTGTATATGCCTGGCGACAAAAGTTGCCGTATATCAAAACAATGTGCAACTTCAAACTTCAAAGTGCCGTAAATAAGCAACACAAGTTTTTGTGTATAAAACCAGCTTAACATATTATTCATGGGAGATAACCAAAATAAAATAACCATGATATGCGTGCGAAATTTAGAATTTATAGAAATACAAAGAAAACAATATCAAGTTCTTTTTATAATTTAAATTTTTTTAGAATCATAAATGATTTCCTCATGTCTTGTTCAACACACATATTTTACTAATATCCGTTTTCATACTTCTTATTTATTATGTGGGTGGTACTCGATATTGTTCAGAAAAGTCAGGGATAAATGAAAAAAGAGATTCTTAAAGTAATTTGCACACAGACAACTACTTGTGGTAGTTTTATTTTCAAATGTTGAAATACATACACCCATTTGTAGTTCCTAATTAGTGGTCAGTGGCACTGATGTTAGAGATCATGTTCATACATACACAATATGCTCAAGGTCTTTGCACTTTGCTTTTTTTTCTCTTAACCAAACCTTTGTATATATAATAGGGAAGATATATTTGTTGCTGACTATATTAAAAAACGCTGAATTACTGGAAAGTTATTGAGACAAACAGATAACAAAAATATGAATGACTTTGTAAATGTTAACGTACTATATTTTTTAGTTTTGAAAATCACATTAAAAGTGTTGTCTGTTTAATATTTTTGCAAAAACTTGTTGACAAAACATACTTCTCTCCAACCATAGACAGGTAGGTAGGTTGAACTGGCCGGTCCATGAGGACCTCACATAGACTGATTGTTTTAACGACCAAACTGAAAAACCCTATCAAAAACCAGGACCTATGTTATAAAATAACTCCGTCCTCTTGGCAAATACTAGAAGCTTCCTAGGACTTAAGCCACTTGCTGCTTCTAGATCTGACAGCTGTATCACTCCTAATAGCTGGAGTCTTAGCTATCACTGACCAAGCCTAATTTAAAGGCATGTGACGCCAGAAGGCAGTGTCCAGTCAGAATACCCGTCATGAGTATACAGTCCTCTCTTTTTAATGATAGGAGCAACTGTGTTAGTCTAAGGTTGTAAGTCCTACACATAATCTTCGATACTTTACAGCCCCGTGCTTGACCCCACGCCTTTCCCGCTTGGTCGATCATGTACCCCCTCTGGGAGTCGTACTTCACAACTAACATTATACTTCACTAATAGCGTGTTTAAATCAAACTGACTGATTATCGCTTGCACCGCGATGCTTTTATACTCTCAGTTAGCCTCGTTTACCTATTTCTCCTAAGGTCTAGACTTTTAACGAACATGCCTTCTGGAACAGTTGTATCTCATAACAGCTTCTGCTCTTATCTGCTGACTACATATGTGTATGTGAAATAATCACTTCGCTTCGAGCTGCTGGTTATGTGTGTGAAATATTCTTCGTTGCCTTGTACATAAGTGTGGCTGCTTGCTTTTTTGTTGTTGTGATTATTTACTAACATCATAGTGCTAATATTCGCCACAATATTTATGCTTCAGTCGTCCGATTCGGTCGGTTCCAACAAATGTCTGATCGTACACCAAAATAAACTCACTCACCAAATTTCATTGATATATCACTCAACTCGTGATCCGATCATATCGGTATACTTTTTGTTGGGTATGTTCCATCTCCTCAAGGACACTGCAAAAATATCTGATCGAGATCAAATAAATAGAAGCAACGCTATCCTCCCTTTTCCTTGCTCCAATCTATAATTTCGTTGGAATTTCTCATAATATTGGCAATTATTTCGAATATTTTAGGAATCATGCTACCCTTATCCCGATCATTACAAGCCAAAGATATTGATATAGCTTCTGCAGTTAAATTTACAAATATGATCACAGCGAATTTGCAGAAGCAACGTAAAACTAGCACTGATTAGGTTGAAAGACTTCTCAACTAGGCTAAATAGATCGCGAATGAGATTGGTGCAGAAATCACGCTTCACAAAACCACCGGTCGCCAAAATAATTGTCCAAATATGCAGTCTTAATCAGTTGAGGATTATTACTGCCTTTCAGTTTATACATATTTCCTTTCCAGACTATATTGTAAAAGAAATGTCATTCAGGTTTCCTAGCGGCCCCATGTAAAGAATAGGACAATCACAAAAGTCCTATAACTTTAGCTATGAAGATTTGGAGAATGTTCTACAAGGCGCTATATATTTGGCAAAAAATTACAAAAAATATCCCAGAATCTTCAGAGAAGCCTACAAACGGGAAATGGAGCTACAAAATGTTAAAACTCTTTGTAAATTGCTTGGCACGTTTCCAATGACTACCAGGCCTGTCGGACAATTTTTTCCCACTCTATGCCGATTACAATCATATCTTCGCAACAGGATGGCAGAATAGCGTTTGAATGGATTGGCCTTAATGCATATATGAAGATATTGCGGGAAAAATGGATATATTGAGGTGCTGGACATCTTCATCAGGAAAGATAAAAGAAAACTATCTTTTTTGCACATACATTTCTATACTCAGCTGAGCAGAGCTTTGTTCGCATAACGGTAATCCGTAACGGCATAAACTAATCGAGATAGATATAGACTTCCGTCCGCCCGTCCGTAAAGACGATAACTTGAGTAAATTTTGAGGTATCTTGATAAAATTTGGTATGTAGATTCCTGGGCACCCATCTCAGATCGCTATTTAAAATGAACGAAATCGGACCATAACCACGCCCACTTTTTCGATATCGAAAATTTCGAAAAACCGAAAAAGTGCGATAATTCATTACCAAAGACGGCTAAAGCGATGAAACTTGGTAGGTGGGTTGAACGTATGACACAGAATTGAAAATTAGTAAAATTTTGGACAATAGGCGTGGCACCGCCCACTTTTAAAAGAAGGTAATTTCAAAGTTTTGCAAGCTGTAATTTGGCAGTCGTTGAAGATATCATGATGAAATTCGGCAGGAACGTTACTCCTATTACTATATGTGTGCTAAGGAAAAATTAGCAAAATCGGATTACGAACAGACCCACTTAAAAAAAAAATTTTTTTTAAAAGTCAAATTTTAACAAAAAATTGAATATCTTTACAGTATAAAAGTAAATTATGTCAACATTCAACTCCAGTAATGATATGGTGCAACAAAATACAAAACTAAAAGAAAATTTCAAAATCGGCGTGGCTCCGCCCTTTTTCATTTAATTCGTCTAGGATACTTTTAATGCCATAAATCGAACAAAAATTTACCAATCCTTTTGAAATTTGGTAGAGGCATAGATTTTATGACGTTAACTGTTTTCTGTGAAAATGGGCGAAATCGGTTGAAGCCACGCCCAGTTTTTATACACAGTCGCCCGTCTGTCCTTCCGCTCGGCCGTTAACACGATAACTTGAGCAAAAATCGACATATCTTTACTAAACATAGTTCACGTACTTATCTGAACTCACTTTATCTTGGTATAAAAAATGGCCGAAATCCGACTATGACCACGCCCACTTTTTCGATATCGAAAATTACGAAAAATGAAAAAAATGCCATAATTCTATACAAAATATGAAAAAAGAGATGAAACATGGTAATTGGATTGGTTTATTGACGCAAAATACAACTTTAGAAAAAACTTTGTAAAATGGGTGTGACACCTACCATATTAAGTAGAAGAAAATGACAAAAGTTCTGCAGGACGAAATCAAACGCCCTTGGAATCTTGGCAGGAATACTTTTCGTGGTATTACATATATAAATAAATTAGCGGTACCCGACAGATGATATTCTGGGCCACCCTGGTCCACATTTTGGTCGATATCTCGAAAACGCCTTCGCAGATACAACTAAGGGCCACTCCCTTTTAAAACCCTCATTAACACCTTTCATTTGATACACATATTGTACAAACAAAGTCTAGAGTCACCCCTGGTCCACCTTTATGGCGATATCTCGAAGAGGCGACCACCTATAGAACGAAGGCCCACTCCCTTTTAAAATAACCTTTAATACCTTCCATTTGAAACCCATGTCATACAAACACATTCCAGGGTTACCCTAGGTTAATTTTACTAAATGGTGATTTTCCCTTATTTTGTCTCCAAAGCTCTCAGCTGAGTATGTAATGTTCATTTACACCCGAACTTAGCCTTCATTACTTGTTTTTTTTTTATTAGTTTGACTATTTCATAAGCCTTCCTATATATACTTGAAGTTGTGCAAATAAATTTGAAGTAAGTATGACACTTGCTATGACCTCATTGCAGGCTATTTGGACTGCCCAGCACTTCTTGGCAACACACCGTTTAACGTGCCCCTAAGAACTCTTCGTTCATTCCTCCCGTTTTATTTGCCTGCTATTCGGGCCAATTACTATCAATTTAATCCAATCTTCCGCACCCTAACCGAACTTAGTATACTCTCAACGGTTTTAAATATTGATTTCTCTTTGTCAAGAGACTCCTTCAAGTCAGCAATTAATATTTTCTTAATTTGACTTTATCTTCTATTTATGTTGGCTGTTATATTTTGTTTTAAAAGATTTTATTAATTTTTGTATCTAGTCTGTAAGATTTTGTGATCATAGACTGAATAAACGAAACTTAACTATACAACACTCGATCCCAAATCTATAATTTTTCGATAATAAATCGATAATTTTTTGATAACATATCGATAAATTTACCATAAATAATCGATAGCTTGCTATCTCTATACATATCTGATGTATATAATATAAACCATGCCGGTGGATTTTGTTATACAAACTTTTGCCATTTTCTAATCACAATTTTCTATTATCTATTTTTTGGTAATTATTCGAATTAATCTGCGCTCGAAAAAACCAGGGAAGTAAAAAAATATGTTTGCCAGTTTCATTACCGGCAGCATGACTTTTGATACCACGACCGAATAAAGGCCTGAAAACACAATACGCCAAATTCAGTCTCATACAGAGAATAAACGTGCAAAGAACTTACATTTTCAACACGATCAATCACAATTAAACATGATCTATCTATCTTAAGCCCACATTTGTTCTCATAAATATTCAAATGCTGTATGTATGTATGTATGGCTTTTGTATTTGTGTAGTATTATCAACAAAATTGATCTAACATTCATATTGACGCGAATAAACATAAATTTACATAATTTATTGACAAAATTGTTGGTCTTTGGTGGTCTGAAAACAGCACAGCTGCGTCAATATGTTTGTTTGTATGGAAGTATTGAGAGTTTAAGCCAAATATATACAAATTATATAAAGACACATATCTGAATATTAAGCATACATTTGTTTCCAAATAAATAATTTTGCTCTAGTTTTTTCTTTTATTTGTTGGTGGGTACGTCACATTTCGCACCTTTGTTTTGTAGTAACACGCTGTCTAGACTGCTGCCATAGCCTTTCGGCGATTTTTTTTGTATAATTTTTTGTTGCATATTATTTAATATTTGTTAGCTGATATTTGCCGCTCTAAAATATTTATAGTATTTTTTATTAAACCGGAAATTAAGCTGAAGGTTGTAGAGATAGAATATTGCGCAGTATGTGCCTGGCTCTGTTACATATTCAGACTTATTTTGGTGCTTGCGTATTTTCAGTAAAAAAAAAATTCTGCATGTAAGAAATTTAAATTAGCCAAATGCAGAAATATTTCTTTTTTTTTTTACATAAAATTGCGCTGCTTACTAATATAAGCTACACTACAGGCAAACGAGCAAGCTTTGTTTTTGTATGTTTGATTTGTTTGATTTTAGCAATTTCGATTTCTTTTTAATGTTCAAAAATTACCTAACTAATATTTTTATATAACATTTTTATATACATAATTTTAGTGCAGCGTTTACACTTTTCGGATTAATATCATACCTAGTTTTTTGCACTTCCAAATTGAGCATCAAAATAGTGCAATGTGAAAAAGTTTGGAGCGTCCTGCTAAAGATGTTTAGCAGACTGCATTGTAAACAGCAGTTTGCCTAAGCAGAACTGGAAGGATCGCCATGTAATGTGAGGGGATAATGAGAAGAACGTAATGTAGGTTGCAGTGCCCAGTTAGCGGCACCAGATAGTATTTACTGCCAATTGAAACGGCAGCAAGTTGAATTCTTCTCTTTATTCAAAAGTTGTTTTCTTTTATACAAAATTTCTATGAGCTAAGATACTTACTTACACTAATACTTACAAACTAAGTATAACACACATATACATTCAATTCAGTTCCCTGGGAACTGCATTCTAAGCATAATTAAAATTGGCTGTGGAATGTGCAACGCAAGCATAAATGAATTATGTTAATAATTTGTCTACAGGTAAAGGCTTGTCGGGAGCAAGCTCTAAACAGTGGCATACCAAAGCTCAGGTTACCATATGATGCACGGTGTATAAAATATATGTTTGTACAAATGAATGAATAACTTAATGAGTGAATGCTACATACAGTATTGTGACGAATATTAGTGACCCTAAGTGATACTCACATCACTAATCTGATACTAAGTAAATAAAGCCACAACAAAAATAAAGCAAGGTGCAACACTTGTATGTACGTAAACAAATTAATCATTATGTCTACACATATGTCCATACAAGCAGCGGAGAGAAACGCACAAACACATGCATATATCTGAGATACTCCCAAAAGTAGGCAATCATCGGTGGAAGTATCACTCACATATACACGCGCATATGGCTATGCGGGAAGCTATAATCGTGCATCTGTAGTTATAGCTGGTAAACAAGTAGTAAATTCTAGAAGATAGAAACGCCTGGAAGTATACGAACGAGACATCACAGAGTATAAAAGGCGTTAAAGCTAAGTAATCAGTAATCAGTTTGATTTAAGCAAGCTATTGGTTGTGAAGTATCAGTGTTATTGTGAAGTACTTTAATAAAGGCCATTTAGCATTATTGAATATCAGAGTTATTTATTCAACAGTTTAGCAATAGGAACTTTAGTAGAAGGTTACAAATAAGAGGAATTGCACTAAATTCGTTACAGTATTATACTTTTCAGAGTGAAATCAAAACTAGTTTTGGAGTCACCGTTGTTGCTCGTTGTATTGAGTAATGGCAGATGCGAACAGAAAGCCGCAGTGTTGTGGTCGAAGCCATATCCAATTTTTTTTTTATCATATTATCACGGCTGTTCAGAAATTTGTATATTGATGTGTAAATCAAAATACATATACAAAATTATATGCATACTGAAACTTTTTTAAATAAAAAAAAATTTATTTTTTTTAAATGTTTAAAGGGTTTTGATCTCCTTAATGAATAACTTTTGAACTGAATTTTTTCTTAGTGCAACAATATTTTTGAAGAAATGTTTGGTGTCAATTTGTTAGTGTAAATTTGATTATCACACCGAAGTACCCTGGCTTCACATGGAAGTCCTTTTTCTTTGCACTTTCATATGAATCGAATTTATATGTGAGGGCACATGGGCATGTCATGAAAATTCTTTTTATACAATAAGTGTAGAGGGGTTGAGTAGCTCTGATTATTATAATTCAAATTCTATTTTGAGAATAGTTTCAGTAGTTTCAGCATATTTTTATAGAAAAACACCACAAAGTGTGGTTTTGACACCAACATTTTTTTTGCGTGTATTAAATTGAGTGAAAAGGCACAACACAAAAAAACGAGGTCTTTACAGCTTTCTGAATAGGTTACTAGTTTTTTGGTACTTTTGTGAAACTGGAAAAGTTAAACCAGTTGAAAGAAGTATTACGATATGGCAACCCATTCAATGCCTTAAACGTTAATTCTTTACTGTTTTGATTGAAGATCACCAAAAGAAGCAGCGATCAATATGTTTTACACCATTTCTTTTCCGTTTGTTTTTGTCATTTTTGTGAAACTTCGTTTTATTTCTATCATTCCATTGAACCCCCAGCGGGTTCGGGGGTTAGAATATACCCGCGGGGAAACTTCATTTTATTTCTATCATTCTATTGAACCCCCAGCAGGTGCGGGGGCTTAGAATATACCCTCGGCAGGTATTCCTTTAGTAAGGGGCGACTAAGTATTCAAGAGGTCATGTATCGTAGCCATTTTAAGGGTTAGCCAACGCAATATATAGCTCCTCCAACCCAATTGTCAACCTCACCTACCAGTGGCAAACTTTGTTTCTTTGGCAGCCGAGGTTCTGGTGACCCCAAGTTGTTGCTAATGGAATGGGGGCAGAGAACGGTATGGTCTAGAAGGTTCAATATGATCATAGTAAATATTTCCTCTTTCCAACACTACCAGAGCCGCCTCATCTGATGTTGTCATTGTCATTGTCCATGTTTCTGCACCATATAGCAGAACAGAACAGGTACTATAAGTGACTTGCAGAGCATGATTTTAGTATGCCGATAGAGGACTTTACTTTTCAATTGAATGCCTAGTCCAAAGTAGCATTTATTGGCAAGAGTGATTCTTCGCTGGATTTCAGAGCCACATACAAGCAACTTATTTTCACGCTATCAAAGGTTGCTTTGAGATGGTGAGTGTCGATTTTCTTATCGTGAGTCCTCTTCAGGATCTGCCATATCGTGAAGATCTGATCGATTGTAGATTTACCAGATCTGAAGGCGCACTCAGAAGTCGTTCGTTGGCTTTGGACGTCAGTCTTTTGCACAGTACGCTATATAGAACCTTAAAAGCGATTTTAAGCAGGCTGATTTTAAGGTAATTGGTACGGAATCAACTTTCTGGCAAATTGGACGGAGCCGGGTAGTCCATCATTACCAGGTCCCTTGTTATTCTCTCATTCAAAATATTCGGTGCCGGAACAAGTTCTCCGTCATCGGCGATTAGGTTGTGGGGTTCGTCGTCTCCCTCGCTAACTAGCAATAAAGAGAAGTTTTCCCTCTACACTCTCTGCACGTCAGATACGAGGTGTCCATTATCATTCCTGCAGGAATCCGCCTGGGTCTTGAATCTTCCATCATTCACCGGATTTTTGGTGAAATTTCCGAGCGTTGTTTTAATTAGCCAGCATCTGAAGCTTCTCGGACTCATGTCTTTCTGCTCCCAATTTTTTTTTCTAAATAGGCGGGTCTCTTCTTTTTTCGCCTCAGGATAATGCTTCATTATACCGCGGTCGTACGCAGCGCCTTTTTTCCGGGGCGTCTTGACATTTCTCATCGTATCATTTGTTTTGCGGGCTCGCTGGAAACTTATAGTGTCAGCAGCGGTGATATGCAGTGAGCGAGAAATATGCTTGCACTGCTCGGTCACATCGTAAGGGCGCAGATTGCTTTCACTAACCATCAGCTCTCTAAGCAGCATGTCGACGAGAAACTTTTCTTTTGTCACTGCGCCCACGCACAAAGCCGTGTACATATGTATCTTGGCTGCCAAAAGGTCTAAGTGCATATTTAGTTTTGTCAAGTCCACGCATACACGAAATTGGAAATATACCAGCCGTCGATCATGACGTGTTCGATTTGGTTTCGTCTTCTTCAATAAGGAAACATCCTTGGTGTACCTGGTACCGCGGCGAAGTCAATCAGCCCCAATTCGTTGATGGACGTTACATCGTGGAGGCTAAGTTTTTCGATTGTAGGGCCAAATATCCCTTCGTGGCCTACCCTGACGTTTAAGTTGCCCAGTATGATTTAACATCATGGCGCGGACAGTCTACGTATGTTTTTCTAGTTTCTACTTCTATTAGATTGATGCGTAAGCGCATATAATTTCAATATTTTAAAACTTCGCCCTAATGCGGATCGCGCTGAAACGCTCGTTCCCAGCCGTGAATGACAGTACTTGTCGGTGAAGTCTCTTGCGACCACAAAATCAATACCTTGGCTTCGAGTTGGGCATTTATTCATACTTTAGGCCAATGAAGAAGATGTCACAAGGGCCTATCGTCCTTCTGTCTTGCCCCTTCCATCGTGTTTCGTGTATGGCGGTGATGTCGGCTTTTGCCTTGACGCAAACATCAACAAACCGAAACAACTGAGAAACGGTACCTTCTTCTAAAAGAGTTTAGGAATATTATTTTGTATTTTAGTCGCCTTTTACGACAGGCATACCTATCGCGTGTGTATTCTAAGCCCCCATGTGTAAGATGTAAACCACTTTTAAATGATTTATGCATAAACGTAAGGTTAGTGAAATATTTGTTTAGTTCTCTTCTTATTATTATTTTTCATATTTATTTCATCCTCGAACACTATAAAAGCAAACAAACCAGCAATCGCCACTTAATTAACAACTATGCAATACCAGCGATTGTCTCTGACCTTGACTAACCCGATATATTCATATATATAATAATGTTTAGTTTCTTGAAAGCTTCAAGTTTGTCATATAAATCATAAAAATTAATTAACTATGGATGTACTGCATGCACGTTGTTGTACCATATTTACAAGTTAGTCTACGCATGGGCGTAACCAGCCTTGAATTTAGTGGGGAAGGAAAAAGAATTTATATTTGCTAAAATAAATTAGTTAATCAAATATATTTTTCTATGGTTATGAAACCCAGTTACTTTAGTTTTTAATATTATATATGTATATAAGTATAATTACAATTATAAACATACATACAAACAAACAAAGCGTCAAAAGTTGAAATGTCAATCAGATCAAAAATGTACCAATCAACTGATTTTCGGCCATCACCTGGATGGTTCAGCCATAGTCTCTTCATGAGAGAATTACATATGATCAAAGGTAACAAAAAGGGAGTTTTCCGCAAAATTGACAAAACCTCCCCTACACTGCACATACTTTACGCCCATTCATTTCCATTCACACTTAAGTTTAGCTGTGTATGTTAGTTAGCCGGTGGTTTTTTCTTCGAATAGTTGCGTTGTACCTGTATATAGATTGAATAATAATGCATGGCTTGCATTTTAATTATGCGTATTACTTGTTTATTACCAATACATTGACATCAACATACATACATTCATATTTTCATATAAATAGTTGTAATCATCTATAGAAATTTAACTACGAACGTGTTAACCTTTTGTAAATTAAGTAGGTACTTTCCGCTAAGTCTATGCAAATGTGCAAAAATTGTGGTGACGATTGATAGGCGGTGGGTAAGTGAACGGCGCAATGGGGGTATTCACGCATTGTAATATGCCTTACATATTGAAAGTGATTTAATTTTATTACAAGTTGAAAGTTTACTGTTGGATACATTTGTGAAGAAATTTAAAAATCATCCAAAACAACAAAAATAATATCGTAAGGTTTTGAGAGAACTTTGCAATTTTTCTCTAATATCAATAAAAAAAAAATTTTATAAAGCAGTATGAGCATGTCTCGCTAATTAAATTTAATTAAATTATTTAAATTTAATTTAAATTATTTTATTTTGTTTTATTATGTTTAATTTTTTTATATATTTCATTTTATTTGGTTTTATTGAATTCTGTTTGATTTTATTTTTTTATTTATTGTATTTTAATTTATTATTTATTTATTAGATATTTTTTTATTTTTTCAATTTATTATTTTTATTTGGTTTTATTGTATTGTATTTTATTTTATCTTATTTTATTTTATTTTATGTTATTCCATTTTGTTTTATTTGATTTCATTTTATTTTATTTTATTACATGTTTTATAGTATGTTAATTTATTTAGTTTGCTTTATTTTATTTCATTTTGGTTTATTTTATATTAATTAATTTTTTATTATTTAAATTTATTTTGGTTTATTTTATTTGATTTTATTTTATTTCATTTCATTTTATTTTATTTTGTTTTATTTTATTATATTTTTTTTCATTCTACTTTTTTTTTAATTTTATTGTATGTTAGTTTATTTAGTTTGCTTTATTTTATTTTAGTTTCTTTATTTAAATTTATTATTTTTTTTATTTATTTATTTAATATTTAAAGTCGACGACAAACTATGGTCGACTGCATAATATAAAAGATATATAAATATACAACTCAAAAGATAAACTTTAAGATATATCGAGATTTCAACAATGTTATATTACAAACAAAGATATATTAATGAACATTACACTTTAATTTCAGAATATAATAATAATAATAAGAAATATGAGCAGAAATAAGATCTTATACCGAAATCTTATACTGGCGGAATGCATCAGATTCCGCTCAGCATGATTTCGGAATGCAGTGGATTCCATTCTCCCTGTTGGAATGCAACAAGATTCGAATCAGCATGTCATGGGAATCCGGCAGTGCTAAGAGTAGTGAATGAGGATACGCCATCATAAGGCATAAAAAAGTAACATGACCTGTGTTGTTGGAATGCACCGGATTCCAATCAGCTCGATGCCTGACCCATAAGATTATACTGCCAGAATGCATACGATTCCGGTCAGTGGCTCATGAAAAAGCATGTTTTTTACGTTGTTGGAATGCACCAGATTCCAATCAACACACTATTGTCTTGTTCCATCCTTAAACGAGATATTCCTGTTTTTTGTGGAAGAAATAAAATGCCGGCAAATTAAATTAAATTAGCTTGTATCTCTTAAATTAGATAGGCAAGTATTGCATTACGTATAGTGGCAAAAGTACATTCAAGACTGATACAGCTATACAAGTCATTGTAGTGCGCGCACCAGATAAGAAGAGGATTATTTTTAGGCAAGTTTCGTCGACAAAGGGGTAAATAGAAAGGAACGTAGTGTCTGGTTACTCTAGAAGAACCGCAAAAAACAAGCGGCTGAGAAGGTCCGTAGAATCAATTTCTCCAATAATGAGCCTATGGATACCCCCAGTAAAATTCTCCGATTTTGCAGAGTGGGTAAGTTAATAAGAAGAAGTCTACTTCTGTATGGAGGAAGGTGGAGACTTGAGTCCCAATTAAGGCCGCGCAATGCAAATATCAAAAATTGCTTTTGAACTGACTCAAGACGCTTTATATGCTTTTGAGAAACAGGGGACCAGACGCATGAGCAATATTCGAGTATTGGACGAACCAGCGATGTGTAAAGAACCTTAGTGAGGTACGGATCATCGAACTGTTTAGCCCATCTTTTAACAAATCCAAGTAAACCCAACGCTTTGTTGGCAATAGATGAAATATGCATGTTAAAATTCAATTTCGGATCAAAAAGGACACCTACATCATTTGCAATAGATATACGCTCCAAAGGCGTACCATCTATTACATAAGGTTTCAATGCTGGCTTCACTCGGTGAAATGTCATATGCTTACATTTAGAGCAATTTAAAGCTAGTGAATTTGTTGTGCACCAACATTGGAACGAGTCCAAGTCGGCCTGAAGAAGATCCAAGGAACTCAAATCGGTAGGACAGTAAATGTAGCAAAATTTTACATCATCCGCATACATTATAGTATGGGAATATAATATTGTCTGTGGCTAGTCATTAATTTAAAGGGCAAAGAGCAAAGGGCCTAGATGGCTTCCCTGGGGTACGCCGGAGGAAACTCCGAACGATTCCGACAGATTGCACTTGAACAGGACTTTTTGGGTCCGGTTAGAAAGATAGCTTAATGTATTTTATATTATTTCAATTTATTTTGTTTTATTTTGTTTTCTTTGTGCAGTTATTATTTCTTATAAATCCAACCAAATAACGTACAAATACGTTACAACCAACAAAACCCTTAAAAGAAACAAATTTGAACTTCAACCTAAAAGCTTATCCACGTGCTTTATTAAACACTTTTGGTATCAGTAATAAAAATCACGCATTTGCTCATGTTTGTTCTGGCTCTTTATTTTCAACAAATCAGCAGTGTATACAGTTGTTCGAGCCCTTGCATGCACAAAAATTGTGTATATGATCAGTATGTTTGATTTTTATGTAGGTGACATATTCGCCTTGTGTTGTTGTCTGATTTCGCTCATATCAACTCTACATGTATTGACTATACTTATCCCCTCAGTCTTTATTAGTCCATACAGCTTACCAATATTACACATAACGCCTGAATTTACATTCTAAACATATCCCCCATATATCGCATACCTCTTACAAAGACTACGCTTATACTTACGCTTACTCTTATATCTGACGCTTGCATTCGGAGTTGCCCCACACCGTGAGCAAAGATATTTAAAAGAGCGAAACAAAGAATATGGAATAAATAAACCAACCAGAATGGTCTAGACATGACAAATTACTTAGATATCATTCGTATTTACATATTTCAAAATCTGTTTGCAGAATTTGTTTTATTTTTATTTTTCGTTTATTTTTTGTTAACTTACTTTGCCGCCGTCAGCTTAATTGCAATCTAACGGTTTTTTTGGCACTTGTAGCTGTCGTCGTCACTTGCCGAATGTCGCCTGCCATTCTTTGTTAATTTGCAAGTTAACCGCAAATGATGTGTGAAATGGTTTAAAGACATTCAGTTACAAAACTAACGCTGTTCTGCATATTAAATAAATTTTGTGGGTATGTTGTTATAGAAGTTGCAAAAAAAAAAATGTATGTTTAGAGTGGCCATCTGCAATATGGACTTGAGCTCAAAGCACACTCTATTACAATTGGCCTTAAGTTGCTTAGCAGCCGAGTTGAGATTCGACAAAGAATTACTCACCAATGTTTACGTGTAAATTTTTTTTATTAAAAATTCATACAAAGTTTATTTCAATCAAGTTGATTGGCTTTCCGTCATCAATATTTATGTATATTCTCATGCTCTTTGACAGCCTTTAAGATATGAATATTTTTGTTTAATATTTTCCTACGGTCTTACCATTACGTCGATCGGCAACTGGGTCAATGTCAGTTTAAGTTGTATTAAATTTTGTAGCAGAAATATTTAAGTATATATTACATGCATTAGACCGTTAACATTTTTTTTTCCTATGTTTCTTTCAAACAAGATTATAAAGATTTGAACCCACTTCGAAAAAGTGGTTATCTCTTTCTACCTTTTTGGTTCCTTTTCTCTGACTCCCCCCATCACCTCTAAGACTTTCTATTCTTCTCAATCTTCGCTCCTTCTCTCTCTACTACTTGCCTATTTATAGAAAAAGTATTTAGGTGTTCATCTAGACAAAAGGCAGATGGTGCAAATCGCACCATTAATAAATTGCGGTTGAATACCTAGATAGGTAGCCCCACCTCCCGGAAAATTATTTTACATTGCAATCTAGACAAAAGACAGCCTATGTATGTATATACAAATGATAAAAAAGAAATATTAATTTTGTTTGCTTAATGGAAATAGGTCTAAAATTTGGCGCTTTGCCGTTTTTACGGTTATGACGGTTATTGCCATCGAAGAAGTTACGCGAATCGCTTCTCCGCTCTGCTAACTGGCGCCAATTGGTATCACCAAGGGAATTTAAATCGTTTTCCACCTGGTTCTTTCATGACAGAGTTCCGATAAAAATACTTTCTTAGCCGGAGCATCATAGCATAGCCAACGCAGCCGCTGGGTTTAACGTGGGTGTGGCATCATCTGAGGAGATTTAAGCCGAGCTTCTCTGTCAATATGCTTCATGCCTTTTTCAGTTTTCCCTACTAATTGGCGGCAACGTACATTTCTTATGTCGATTCTATACGGCAGCTACAAGGCAGAAGAATTATCTAATTAAAAAAACTTTATCTAAATTTTTGATGTTGGTTTGCGCAGCACGCTACCACCACACCACGCTGGCCACATAATGATCAATAGACAGCAGAAATTCATCTCTTGTCAGCTGTTCAGAGCGTTCCTAACCACAAAGAGCTATAATTATTTATAAAAATTAACCAAATAAAGTGGATTCAATATGCTGGAGTCCTATACCAAGATAGGCCGTACTAAAATTGTGCAAAGGGCAGAGTTTTACAATCGCATCGTCCAAGGTCATTAGCAACTGCAACAAGACGCTAACTGGTGCAGCAAACTTCTCAAACAGCATGATCATATGGTTTCCTAAATCCAGGAACATTGAGAACAACGAGAAGGCAAACTATCTGGAAAACGATGTTAATGGATGCTCCTAGGGCGGTCGACATGCATCTTTCACTCACTTCATCAAGGAAACACTCAAAACAGGTTCAGTTTGGAACTAGTAATCCTCGAGCGCCTGTAGGACAACCAAACAAAAATGGCGCCAACTTACGACATGAAGAAAACAAACGGCTTGCGAAAGAAGTGAAGAAAATAAATATTAGGAATTATTGCTACAATCACGATAGACTGGCCGCTGAGTCAGTAAGTTCAAAGTGCAGGGGTTTCAGTGAGTAGGACTGCGAAGAAACAGGTACTCACTACCTCTGTGGATGTGTAGAACTACCTTAAAAACAGTTTCTAGGTCAAGAAAGCCATCTACTGTCGGAACTTAATAAAATTGCAAAATACTCTGCAAATAATATCAGGAGGTTCATCGGCCAAACAAAATTGTTCAAGCATACTTAGCGTCGATTGATTTTAAGCAGGCAACAGCAAAAAAGTGAAAGGGAAAGAACTCCAGTGCCCTAGTTGGGTCCAGGTGTTCTATAAAGTGGACAGCACTGCAACCGTTATCTCTTATTCTCTCACCCTTTGTCTCTAATCTTGACGAAAAAATTCTTTTTTACTTTAGAAGTTTAACTTCTAAAATGTGTGCGGTGCTATGTCTATTTTTTACAAAAGGGTCTAACGTACATATTTAAATATATGCAAATATATATATGTAAGTACATTTTGAAAGAAAATCATAAGAAGTCAAAACTTAATAAAAGTGAAGAAGAGGAAAATGAATTACAAATATACAAACGCTTGAATTTTCCAAAACAAAAAAAAAAAACAGAATTTACGTGTCTTAAGTGGTAAATAGGTACAAAAGTATACACCCGTGTATACGTATGTATGTTTACTTGTGCAAATGTGTATTAAAGAATAAGTGATTAGCACGATTTTTTTTTAACTACTTAAAGTAATTCATCACGTGCATTGTATTTTATTTACATACAATAAGCACATATGTACATATGGATATAAATGTGCGTATGTTTATAGACAAGTGACACCGTTAGTTTGTACATGTATTTAATTTTAACGGCGGCCACCGTGGTGTGATGGTAGCGTGCTCCGCCTACCACACCGTATGCCCTGGGTTCACACCCCGAGCAAAGCAACATCAAAATTTTAGAAATAAGGTTTTTCAATTAGAAGAAAATTTTTCTAAGCGGGGTCGCCCCTCGGCAGTGTTTGGCAAGAGCTCCGAGTGCATTTCTGCCATGAAATGCTCTCAGTAAAAACTCATCTGCCTTGCAGATGCCGTTCGGAGTCGGCATAAAACATGTAGGTCCCGTCCGGCCAATTTGTAGGGAAAATCGAGAGGAGCACGACGCAAATTGGAAGAGAAGCTCGGCTTTAGATCTCTTCGGAGGTTATCGCGCCTTACATTTATTTATTTATTTAATTTTAACGTGCATTGTTTGTATTTGACCTTTAACTATTTGAAATGTGCTTTAAAAGTTACATGGCATCAAAATGGCTTTAAATAGCTACTTGGGCGACCAGGGTCGTAGCCATTTCACCTACCTATAAAAGTGAATAATATTTTCACATAATAACAAAAGCAAAAAAGTGCCTCAGAGATTCAGAAGCTTTGCAGACAAATGCCATTTGACCTTTTTGCTGATATCTAGAGAGTTAAATGTAAGCAGCTCAGGAAATACATAAAGTACATTGATGGCTGATTCCATGTCAAATCGAATAATCACTGGATTTGATCTGCCTAAATGAATATAGATAAAAAGGGAGAAAAGGCTTTGAAGAGATTTACGAGGTATAATCGAAACAGCTGTCGCCTTGTCCGTCCTGATGTCACGTTGTTTAAATTTTCCCAAATTATTAAATACAAATTTCTTTCATCGAACTAAGCTCAGTGAGATGGTCATGGGATTGTGGTGAGGCATTCAAGAGTGTTGTCAGGGCATTTGTAGACCACACATACCCGTGGCGAATCCTGTTTACTTAGTAGGCACAGCTTTGGCGAACCCAAGTTCCTCACGGAAGGAGGGGATTGTATGACCAAAAACGTCCAATGCGCTCATATAAAATTGTTGCCCATGATGGTCGCACTAGTACCTTAATGGTGCTATTTTCCGGAATATTCAATATAAATATCCGGCAATGGACCACCAATATCGTTAAAACTCCCAAAATCCTCGGAGAGTATCCTTATAGCCACTTATAAAAAAGTGAAAAGTTTTAAGTGATAATTTTATTCCAAATTTGTTTCCATCTTCAAGTTTATTTATAAGTACGATCGATTTCAAAGTAATTGTGGAAGATATGTATAGTATACAGTCGTTTTAAGATGAGTAGATACGGAAAGAGGGAAAGTTTTAAATATATGATAGTCAATAGTTAGGCAGAACAAAGACTTCGGGGATGGCTGGTATGGGCTATGTAAAGTTGAACTCGACGGTCCTTAGAGTTATGAGAATGTGTTCATGGAGCTACTAGAGGTTTGAGTGATGACAAGCCCCCATCAAGAAATCGGATTTTTGGTTATAAAAGGACTCTGTACTCTTGAAATGTACAATAAGTTTTCAATATTATTTGCTACTTCGAGATCTGACAGCTGTGTCAATCTTAACAGCTCGAGCAATTATCTGACGAGCACAGGATGCGATCTCTTCCTACATCTATGAAATGCTAAAAGCTCTACAAGCAACCCTTACCGTCTTTTTATCTCAATCAATTTTATTGGGACGTCTTTTAAATACCCTTCCATAATTGCACCCAACGTTGGCACCTAACGTTATACACTGTAACAACAAGATGTGGATTTGAGCGCAAGAGTGCGGGTTCGGATCCCAATCCATGCAGAAAAGGCTTTGAAGAGACTTCCATGTTATAATTGAAACAGCTGTCAGCTTTATTTTGTTGTTTTAATAAAAGTATTAAAATTAATTTAAAAAGTTTTTAGCACCGGCGACTTGTGCCAAAATAGATTAAGGGCCATTTTCACTATTGTAAAGGTTTACAAGTAGGATATGTTTGCTTAATCCGCTTTCTAATACTACGCCGTTTGACATTGACTGAAGTGTCAAAACAGTGTGGAACGTGCATTTGACACTGAACGAAGTGTCAAAATTGCCGGGGTTGCTGCCACCGGTATCGCAGGCATGCAATAATTAGGAAAAAAGGCGCGGAATTTCAGATATGGGTTGCCATGTAGTTTGAAATATATATATTGAAAATATAAACATTAAGAGTTCAAACACGTAAGTCAAGTTTTTCGACCCGTTCATAATTTATCGGCGAAAAACAGTACTACAGCTACTACACACCCTACATCTTCTGCATTATTTTTTACCAGAGAAGTACAACGTTGCCATACAGCCTCCACAAAATATGAGATATAACAAGCATTATGGTCAGGTGAGCACAGCTGTGAACGAACAGCTGATACATACATATCTTACTTTGTAAACCTTTACAATGATTTATACTATCTCCAGTTAGTCTCTTATATTCGCGTCTCCGTTAAGTGCAGGGAAAAAAGTGCAAACAAAAGTCAGCTGTTTGGCTATTTTGCGTGTATTCACAATCGATTTTTGGGATTTGTTCTACAAAATATTCACAATTAACGATTTAAGTGGAGGTTGGTCACCTAGTGTTGATCAAAACGAATAAGGCCAATGAAGCTATCAGAAGAATAGCTATCTTCCAGACTGCAAGCTTCAGTTAAGTTCTAACTTTATTAAAGATGCTGAAAACGGCCCTAGGAAGTTTAAAGAGGGCAACATAGCTTTTACTTGACGTGCAATATTCCATTTATGGAAGTTAACTGTAGAGTTAATTAACGTAATTATCTTTATTTAATCTTTCGCCTACTTTAGGGGTAACCTTAAAGTATGTCTGAATAAAAGTGTGTCATTTGAATGTGTTAATTTTGACAATGCTTCTCACTTTGTAAAACAAAAAGCTCGCTAAAATTAATATAAGTTATTTTTAAAAATCATTGAATAGATAAAATTACCACACTTAGACACATAAATATGAACGTTTGATTTGTTTAAGTAATTCGTCCATTGTTTACAACAAATTTACTTATGTAATACAATACAATGCAAGAATTTCAAATACCCACCTATGAATGCGGCCTGACCTTCGATGGCAACTGGCATGACTATTTGGGTGATTAAGTGCGTGTACTCACATTTTTTTTGTAACTACAACTATACCAACACTGTCCAAATGATAAATGATTTAACACAATTTCGCAGAGCAGTTGTCGTTTTTTTGTTATTGTTGTTAGATTTAATTTGCTATAGGTGAAATGTCATAGTGAATAATTGCAATATTTGAAAGGAGTTTACCAGCTAATTTTGTTTTGCAAAATTGAAATTTTTACAAAGTTACGAAAATTGAATAATTTGTAATTAATGTAGACTATTAAACTTTTGTTATAATACTTTTAATTTGCCACCTTTTCTATAGGTTTTCATATTTTTGTTTTTTCGTTTCTTTACAGCTGCCGCCCCGGTTATTGCGAGTGGCCTTCGTGGCATGCCTGATTTTAGCGCTAATTACACAAATAGCGGATAGTGCGCAAAGTAAGTAATAAATGTGTAGTAGAAGATAATGAACGAAACCGAACTTAGACATGGACATGCTTAATGTCCAGCTCCAGAAAGATAGCTACTTAAAATAAAACTAAAAAGTTCTTACTCTACGAACAAAGTCAAATTCAGTACTGTAGCGGCAGAGGTGTGATTGTGTGAGTTTTAAATCAATCACCCTTCATTTACTTGGCTAACGAATTGTCGTATGTGTTGTTCATTTCACCATACATTTATCGCTTTACATCTGTTCAAGTAGGGAAAAAACTAAACATAGTCGGACGCCTAAATTTTAAATTTTACCCACGACTAAAAACTTAGTGGTGAACGTACATGTTTTTTTTTCAACTCGGCAACAGCATCTGCAAACTTTGTTGACCATCACTAAAAATTTGGTGGAAGTGGAGCTGAAAATTTAGTGCACTGTGCCCAACTATGCAGCTAAATAACAAAATGAAAAAGAAGGCGGATTGTGGCTATCACATATGTATGAATGGGAGGAGAAATAGAGAAAGAGCGTAAACGAACTAGAAAACTGAGAAAGCGAAAAGGGGAGTTAAGTTGAACTGTCTGGTCCGTGTCCCATATAGACTGAATGACTATAGTGTTACCAGAAGTTTGCTCAACGAACAAACTGAAAAACGCTGCCAGAACCTACGTTAGAAAATAACTCCATCCTCTTGGTAAATGCTAGAAGCTTTCAAGGACCTACGCTACTTGCTGCTTCTAGGTCTGAAGCTGTGTAACTCTTAATGACTACAGTCTTAGACTTGCGAGCGCAGGACATGAGCAGAGTACGCGATTGATCGTTTCCTCCTGCAACCCGCTCATCCTACTTTCACTGATGACGACTTATTAAAACCCATGTATCGCCGGAAGGCAGTGTTCCTTCAGAAAACTTATTATAAGCGAGCACTTTTCTCTTTTTAATGACAAGAGCAGCTTTTTTGGTTTAAGGGCGTAAGATCTGCACATGCTCTTCGATACTTTACAGTTCACGCTTAGTTTCACACCTTACCTGCTTGATCAATCATGTGCAACTCGCCGTTGTTTTAATCTCACCCAATCTGATTGGGACATCTACGGTACAGGATGCGGGGCTTGCGCCCTTTTTAGCCAGCTTACCCCCCGTTTCATTCCCTTCTATTCCCATATACCCGGTATGTAATATATATGTATATTTCTCCCTATACCGATTCCTACTAGAAGTTGCTTGCACTCTCACATTTTTCGATGTCATGCTATGAAGGTTGTCGCGGCTGTAGTTTAAGCTTTTTTCTCAGTTGCTTCTACTTCTCCTTCCGGCTGAAAAACACTACAGTGATCTGGCAGTTTCTAGGATCTGTTTGTTTTCCGGATCAGCGCAGTTACAGCAGATCCTACTAATGCAATAACTTTGGAACAATCGGTGTACAAGGGTATTGCCTTGTCTGGCCTGTTAGCGCCTTTGCACCAACCGTTTATCAAAGTTATGGCTTTAAGAACCCCATGGAAGCACAGGTACGGAATAAGGTATTCTGTTCGTCCAGTATTTGGTGACGATATACTTTTTTGCAGATAGTCTACACTCCAGCTCTTGCGAGTTGCAGTTGTTAACGCTATCTTCTTCGTCACCATGTCTGCAGGGTGAATCTGCGAAATGGCGTACAAAGCAGGCGTCGGGATTTTTCACAGGATCCCCGTTCTGCAATCCACCAAATAAGGACTCTATTTTATAGGAAAGGCTTTAAAATCGCAGTAAATATCCAATGAGATATGGGGCGACAAACGATAATTCTGGTATTCCTTTACATGCACAAACTGACGTCGAGGTCTTCTCCACCTCCCCTCCACGTTGAGCTCCTATGACAAATTACTGTCTTGAATGATTCCTAGATATTTTGAAGAATGTTTATCCTGCATGGTCATTCATCATAGCTTAGATTTAATTAAAAAGAAGCAACCATAAGTTGAAATTTTTAGGCTTCCGATTTGTAGTTACTTTGAATTTTTTCTACATATTGGCGTAACTGCGTGTTTTATGCCATCCCAAATGGCATGGAGACGTTGCCACTGTTGAGGAACACAGTTCAGTGACTGTTTGACATTTTTCTTTTTATACTCAGCTTAGCAGAGCTCACAGAGTATATTGACTTTGTTCGCATAACGGTAATCCGTAACGATATAGACTTCTATATATCAAAATGATCTGGGTGAAAAAAGAAATTCATTTAGCCATGCCCGTCCGTCCGTCTGTAAACACGATAACTTGAGTAAATTTTGAGGTATCTTGATGAAATTTGGTATGTAGGTTCCTGGGCGGTCATCTCAGATAGCTATTTAAAATGAACGAAATCTGACAACACCACGCCCACTTTTTCGATATCGGAAATTTCGAAAAACCGAAAAAGTGCGATAATTCATTACCAAAGATGGATAAAGCGATGAAACTTGGTAGCTGCGTTTACCTTATGACTCAAAATAGAAAATTAGAAAAATTTTGGACAATGGGCGTGGTACCGCCCACTTTTAAAAGAAGGTAATTTAAAAGTTTTGCAAGCTGTAATTTGGCAGTCGTTGAAGATATCATGATGAAATTTGGTAGACACGTTACTCCTATTACTATATGTGTGCTAAATAAAAATTAGCGAAATCGGATAACGAACACGCCCACTTAAAAAAAAAAATTTGTTTAAGTCAAATTTTAACAAAAAATGTATTATCTTTACAGTATAAAAGTAAATTATGTCAACATTCGACTCCAGTAATGATATGGTGTAACAAAATACAAAGATAAAAGAAAATTTCAAAATGGGCGTAACTCCGCCCTTTTTCATTTAATTCGTCTAGAATACTTTTAATGCCATAAGTCGAACAAAAATTTACCAATCCTTGTGAAATTTGGTAGGAACATAGATTCTATGACGATAACTGTTTTTTGTGAAAATGGGCGAAATCGGTTGAAGCCACGCCCAGTTTTTATACACAGTGGTCCGTCTGTCCTTCCACATGGCCGTTAACACGATAACTTGCGCAAGAAACGATATATCTTAACTAAACTTAGTTCACGAACTTATCTGAAGTAGCTTTATCTTGGTATAAAATATGGCCGAAATCCGACTATGACCACGCCCACTTTTCCGATATCGAAAATTATGAAAAATGAAAAAAATGCCATAATTCTGTACCAAATATGAAAAAAGAGATGAAACATTGTAATTGGATTGGTTTATTGACGCAAAATATAACTTTAGAAAAAGCTTTGTAAAATGGGTGTGACACCTACCATATTAAGTAGAAGAAAATGGAAAAGTTCTGCAGGGCGAAATCAAAAGCCCTTGGAATCTTGGCAGGAATACTGTTCGTGGTATGACATATATAAATAAATTAGCGGTATTCGACAGAAGATGTTCTGGGTCACCCTGGTCCACATTTTGGTCGATATATCGAAAACGCCTTCACATATACAACTAAGGGCTACTCCCTTTTAAAACCCTCATTAATACTTTTAATTTGATACCCATATCGTACAAGCATATTCTAGAGTCACCCCTGGCCCGCCCTTATTGCGATATCTCGAAAAGGCGTCCACCTATAGAACTAAGGCCCACTACGTTTTAAATAATCATCAACACCTTTGATTTGATACACATGTCATAAAAACACATTCCACGGTTACCCTAGGTTCATTTTGCTAAATGGTGATTTTCCCTTATTTTGTCTTCAAAGCTCTCATGTGAGTATGTAATGTTCGGTTACACCCGAACTTAGCCTTCCTTACTTGTTTTTTATGATATTATTCCCGTTACTTCAACATAGGACACGACAGCCGCCTCATATTGCAGTTTAGTCAAATTCATTAAAGGTTAATGACTTCAGCTCAATCAAGGACAGTCACGTCTAAACTTGTTGAATAAGAGTTCTAATCTGCAATAATAATAAGCTGCAATTCTATGCTCCCTTGAAAGTTCAAAGACATCATCTTCAGCGCGCAGATTAAGAGTAAGAATAAAATGAAAATTAGTTTGACGATTCATAACTCGCACAAAGATCACAAACGTTTAAGTAGCAAATATTTGCTTCATGCCACAAACAAACGTTTTGCGATGCGGGCTATTGTTGTTGGATTAGCAAAACCAAAAAGCAATTAAGTATGCACCCTCCACCCCTATAAGTGTAAACGCATGCACAGCATTCTTGGATTTAGTTAATGCTGCTACTGCAATTGTGATGAATTATTTATGTAACTTCTTTCATTCTTTCAAATCTTCAAATCGTGCCTGAAACTTAATATTTAAATTATCAGTTAGAATAGCATTTATTTAGTGAATAAAGATTAGCGTCTTATTTAGTGCTTAATAGTTTTGATAACTATTTTTTACCACTTACACGGGGAAATTAGTATATAAATGTTTTGTAAATATGTATGTAACTAAAGTTCGACTAACTCTACAATTTGCCGTTAATGCAGCTGCAATCTTTTTTTACTCAACAATTTGTATCTCTAATGAATTTCTATTAACAAAACGTGACGCTCATAATTTTTGCTTTAAATTAAATCTTAGTAAGCAAATGACATGAATCAGGCAATAATAGCGCTAAGTTGTCGATTTAGAGATTATGAAATAAAAGATTACATACATAAATACTAAGAAAACGATTTTTTTAATTTTTATCGAATTTTTTTTAGTATGCTACCATGTTTTGTTAATTTGCCATTAATCTCTTTTGATCGGATTACTGATTTAAATTTGTTCGCAAATACACACATAAATATATAAGTACATACCTACAGCAGCGAAGAAAAAATAGCAGTGGTAAACGATGGCAACATAACATTTGAACCTTGCTTTCGCCTTTCTGTTTGAAATAAAGTAAGAAACGTAAAGGCCGAACGAAAATGATGGAGAATACCATTGCTAGACGAAATCGTTTGGAGGCGAATCATTCGTCTGAGCTATCATTCGCAATACAAAATGAAACCCTTAATCAAATTTCGTCCATTCAATTCATCTTTTTTTATTTTCAACAATCAGAATTGTGGAGAGAGGCATATCTCAGGGTGGTGTTCTCCCTCCAGAACTTTGGGTTGTTGAACTGGACGAAATACTACTTGAACTCGATATAAATTAAGTTAAGGTGGTGACATATGCAGACGAAGTAGAAATCGCAGTTTCAGGGTCTTTTCTCTCAACACTAAGCGAAATCTTATAGGGTGCGCCAGGCAGGCTACACCCCTGGACCGAAGGGAATGACCTCAATATCAACCCAAGCAAGACAGAATTAATACTCTTCAGTAACAGCCCCAAAATACGAGATTAATGTACCATGGGGTCGAAAAAGACAACAAGCTTAACTTTATTATCAATTTTGATAGAAGAATAACGAAGGCATACATTGCATTCTACTCGTGTGAGAGAATAGTTAGCAGGTACTGGGTGGGGCCTTAGGTCAAAGCTTATGATGTGGCTCGGCACAGCGCTCATAAGAGCCATTCTAGCGTGCGGAGCGTTAATGTGTTGGCCGGACAAGCAATACAACATCAAAAAAAATTAAACAAGATACAGCGGGCAGCATGGGGGACTGTATGGCCAAACAACAATATCCTATAAATGTTTCCTAACGTGAATGCGATTATAGATTACATATTACCTAAATTGAACCTTGACAAGAATTTCAAGGTGAAGTTTCCCTCAAAAATGGATTAGTCAGGCGACAAAGTTTAAAAAGAGGACGTATACTCTACAATGATAGGTCCGAAATGACCTGCGGTGCTGGTGCGAAGGCTTTCTCCGAACAGCTAAAAGTTATAATATCTATCTGTGTTCCCAGCTGAGCTAGTATCTTCCAAGCAAATATACTAGGGTTACAAAATAGCATGTATTTTCCTGCTGGAGAATGGGGTAAGCGATGGTAAGATACGCTCAATTGGCTTAACCATATGCGACCCTCCGTGAGAAAAGGTCCCTAGCTCGAATACTGTTGATTTTACAGGACGAGCAGGTATCTTAGGCCATGTGCGCTAGCTTTCGCATGATCGCCCGTATACGGCACAATTGCTGTCGAGTTTGACTGCTCATGACTCAAAAAGTAATACAGATATCGATAACGGGTTTTTACCAGTTTCGAGAACGAACTTTCATTTGTAGGAAATCGATCAAAAAAATTGAGTTTTCGTGTAAGAGGTCTTTTTTCGCGCAGTGTTACATAAACTTACTTTCTTTAAGGCCGTCGAAAATTGTTGCAGGACATTATGAGAAGCAGCAAACCTTGCGCTCATCACGCTCACTTGGGTACCAGGTCACAGGAACATCGACGTCAATGAAAAATTTGATAAACTTGGAAAGGCCGGTACATCGTTAGACACGTCTGAGGCGGTCATGGTGCACCGGCCACTTTCATCAATAAAGAGTAAGATTCCTATAAATCTCAAGAAAACCACAATTCGCAATTGGTACTATGCGAAAAATACCAGCAAAACCACCAAGCAAACATGGCCTTACCATAACCATGGAAGAATAGGACCTCTACTGAAGATGGCTAGGAAAGAGATCATGGGAATCCATTTTAACGACATGTGCAGGACTTGTAATGTGAACGGTTGGAAAGAGACGGTCACCTATTTCCTCTGCGAATGCACAGCCCTGGCGAACATGAGGTTTCGAACTTTAGGCAGTTTCACGTTGCCCGGCCTGGGACGGTGTGGGAACGCTACATAGAGGACATCAGAAGATTTACTGATCTAACTAAATGTTTAAAGTAAACACACAGAGAATGTGCATCAAAAAGATCGAAATTTTCGTAATTTTCTCGAAATTGTTTTTCAGATTGTTTGCATAGTTTCAGTCACCAAATTTCTTCGTAAAACATCGAATCAAAATAAAGGAAATTTAATTGATGAAATTTGACAAAAATTTGCACTGCCATTTTTCTGTGCGCTGCTATAGGTAAGCATTTCTGTGCGTGATTATATTTTAAGCTCGTGAATTTTGTTATTTCATCAATATCCATATTCTAATGTAGCAAATTAGTTTCAATGAATGACACTCTGAAACTGATTAATGATTTTGGAGGCTGTGCTATGAAGTGTTTATTTGCCGTTTTGGTAGGATTGAAGTGCGCAACCGCACACGCCAAAATTTTTTTATTATTCTATAGTGGATTTAGGTATTTATTAACTATTTAAGATTTTAAAAACAGATTAGCTTATAAGTAGAATAGGTTTATTTAGTATTCAAAATGTATGCGTGATCAAGTTGCATACACTTGCTGTACAATTAAGGTATTAAGAGCACATTTTACATATAGACCAGAGATGGGCACAATGCACCTTCAAATTAACACTTAAAAAGGTTATGCTTTTATCTTATATATAAAAATCACGTGTCACATTGTTTGTCCGCGATGGACTCCTAAATTACTGAACCGATTTTGAATTTGTTTTGCACCCCGTGTGTAGTTTGATCCAACTTGAAATATAGGATAGGTTATATCTCAGTTTATAGTCGCGATAATATTTTATTGCAAATTTGTTTATATGTTTATACGTAATAATAAAATGTTAGGTATACGCACCGGCATTCATATTTTCAGTGGTGCGGATATACATACATCCGTGTAACTTGTTGGTGTTTAATTAAACAACGTGCTCATCAATAAAAAATAGTATAGCGACGGCATCTACAAGGCAGATGAGTTTTCACTGAGAGCTTTTCATGGCAGAAATACACTCGGAGCGCTTGCCAAACACTGCCGAGGGGCGATTCCGCTTAGAAAAATTTTCTTCTGATTGAAAAATCTTATTTCTAAAATTTTGATGTTGCTTTGCCCGGGGTTTGAACCCAGGGCCTACGGTGTGGTAGGCGGAGCACGCTACCATCACACCACGGTGGTCGCGGGGGATTACCCGCGGGGTTTCTGAGGGGGCCCGCGATTTAGAAGTACTAAAAATTTTTTTTTAGTTCAGGAGAGTCTTTAGTTGCTCCATGTGCAATTTCAAAAGCAACGATTTCAAAAGCAACGAATATCTGCATTTCGTTTTAATATTATAGTGAAGTGTGAAAAATAAAAATCTATATATATAAAAGGAAAGGCTAAAATGTATGTTAGTTGGTCACCGGTGTTTGAAGAGATGCGTCGGTCGATTTTGTTCAAACGCGGACCCGGATACCCCTAGAATGTGTGGGTGATATGGATGTGAAATGGAAGCTGCTGCTGAGAGCTCCAAAGTAATTTTCATTGTGACATTCGATATAGTCGCATCAACCTGGCAAAACTGATAAATATGCATGCGAAGCCAAAATAGAGACATGAATTAATAATACCTACATACATATTTACATACGTCCTATTCGATTTGCCTGAAATTTGGTATATAAATTTGCCTATATTAGTATTTACGATCCTTTTTTCCGGGAAGTAGACCAGAGACGGACTGGGACTGGGATTAGGACTAGGACTGGGACTGAGACTCTGAGTAGGACTGGGACTGGGACTGTAACAAAATACATACCACTCTCTGGGACAGGCATTAAGGGATGAAGAAGAAAGAGAAGAACGTGAGAGAAGGAGAAGGAGACTGAGAAAGAAATAGAATGAGACGAATATGGAGATAGATGAAGCGAAAAAGACGGAGGGAGGAGTGAATAAAAGGATCAGGAAAAAATGAGGAGGGGTGGGGGAGGACAGAGTTAGACAGAAAAAGCTTATTAAAATGTATGCAGATAGGCCAAATTTAGGGCAGAACAACGTCCGCCGGGTCTTCTAGTAATAATATATAAAGTAGAATTGGGTACCTTGTCTCCCAGCCAGATTAGATAGCCTTCACTGCCTACACAAGATCTTAAGATAGACAGATAGCTTGAAAAGACCAGAGGGGATTGGAGACAGTGTCTTCCGACCATGAGCCAGAATATCAGTGCTACAAGTCAGTGTGCTGAGCTGAACCTACAACGTGGGATTCCCAACGAAACCACCGCAACACTTAGCCAAAGTCAAGCTGCATTTTAGACAATTTCGTCGTTCGAAATAAAATCAGCATTAGTATTGGAGTGCGGCGAAAAGCTGAAATAATTAGGAACCCGCAATATAGTACTGCTGGAGTGCGGTCAGATATCCTTGCGAGAGGAGCAACGACGTTGACCTACAGAGAGCTTGGGGGCGCGTATAACGATTAAAGAAGAGAACTGGCGCAGTGCGCCAGGCTTAAGACAATCTAAGTTACTGTGGAAGGTTTTAGTACATGAAGCTAGGCTACTCAAAAAATTGCCTAAGAATTCTGAAAGGTATTCTTACACGAAACTGCAGCACCATGCTTGGTAATACAATCGAATGACACCTGCCTGTCCTGCTATTGGCTACGGATACGGTTCCTGAAATGCGATGCTTTATCAATATCAGGCCTCAAGCCGAAGGAATTACTTGATTTCATTAGGGATGAGGTGCTGTGAAGGAGCTTAGGACACAACAGACTAATAGTCACAGTGCAGTCCTCAACACTTATCATATCTAATCTTGGAGCAGTATCACCGATAGCATTTAGAAAAATCAGCGAAATAAATCAGCAGGGTTCACTTAGATCGATTGATTCAAGTTGAGATACAACTCTAGCCATCTTTCACATACCAGGTATAAATACCAGGTATAAGAATGTGGAAGATGGTTAGAGTGGTATCTCAGTATTAAAGCTCACATAGTTACTATGTGTGGCAGAGAAAATAATATATAATCCGAAGAGGTCCCGATATAATCAAGAAGCTGTGGTAAATGATCCGAAACGATCCAAAATAGACCCGATCTTGGATTCCTGGTTATCTTGTAAACATACCCGCATTATAGCGAAATAATAGTTTCGATTAATACCCTAAGCATTGCTGAGATGGTCCCAAACCAGTTCCAAACTATTCGCAAAAACCGTCCCGAATCTATAACGAAACAACCCTGAAACAGAACAGAAATGATCCCGAAATGGCAGCAACATGATTGAAAAATGATATCGAAAAGGTCACGAAATATTAAAAATGGTTCTATTAGAGGTTTACGCCGATCACTTTATCGGCGGCGGCGGCGTAGGCTCTATTATATACCGGCGGCGGCGGCGCGGGCGGCGTTCCGGTGTACGCCGGTGATCTTATTTTACAAAGCTTCGTTTTTCTATTTAAAAAAATAATATTTAGGAAAGGTTTTGTTTGTATGTATTTAAGGAAATCAACGTGTCGGCCATTTTGGAGATCCGAGATTTTTGCCTCAAGATATCGCAGACCGTTCAAAAATTTTCAGGAGTAGCTCCTTGCGGGGGGATTGTCCCTCGTTCGCTTACTCCAGAGAGGCTTCGAACCTAACCCCGGTCTTTGGAATTGGAACTGCTGCTTCTGCTGAAAAGAAATAGAGATACATAAAATAGTCACACTTTTGTCTGTATATCTCGTACACAGCGTAGTTTCACCTAGGGTTAACTCCTAGTAATCGTCGCGAACAAATTTCTTTAAATCATTTGTGGTTTCTTGGCGGTCACGCACAAAGGCGACTTACGGTTGCTATTAATGGTCTTTTGATACTCATGAGGCACAGGGCGCCTCCAGTTGTTTCGGCTGTTTTTAAGAATAGTATCAATCCCGACCACCAATCGCTACCACGCCTTCTGACCCTCACACCATATGCCAGCACAGAAGCTATAGGACTGCGACTTCGAACTCATACCTTCGTCGACCAAACTTTCCTAGAAGCTCTAGGTGTAGCTCCGAAGACTTTCCAACGGATGCTTTTGTCGCGCTATGCTGCCGAGAAACACCTTGAAACGTTATGGAGTGACTATTCGGCCAAAGATGCCGCCCCCGAAATCATAAGCAGTCTAAGTGGATGTCATTGCGTAATGTTTGAGTGTTCTTGCGAAGGACAAAGCCTCACCTGGTAAATATGTGTGCCTACGAATTCACATATGAACCGTTTATTTTGAAAGTGGCATAAGTCATTTCATGTCGTTTAGGTTCAGTGATAATTTGTTTGTATCTCTCCTCGCCTCCAGTTTGTTAGAGTCCAATATCCAAAAGATGCAATTCTTATTATTATTTTATAATTGTAGAACCATCTATATATGCATTCGTTCAAAAATAACAATGCATTTAAGACAATGAGTTGGAAATGACTTATGCCACTTTCAAAATAAACGGCTCATAAGTAACAGGAGCCGTAACGTGAAGACTAGCGTATTGAATGAAGAAGTGTGAAAATCAAAATTAACGTTTCAGACGCTATTGTATAGTTTCGCAAATAGACAACAGATGTTTGAATGTAAGCCCAAGTGATTTTTCAAACCCTTCTCATACGTAAATATATCTTCAACTTATGTATGAGGTAATAATCATTTCAAAAGAGTGTTTATGCCCCTACAACCTACTAAAGGATTTTGCATCACTGATTTCTTTTATTCTTTCAGCCAATCGCAATATAAAATTAATAAAAAAAAAAATCGGCACCTTTTTTGGGTGTTTTGCTTTTTTTAACAACTTAAGGACAATTTGAAACGCCTTATTTGAATTCATTGTTGATTATTAATTTTTTGAAAAAAATATGCAAAGTGAGCATATAAATTTATTATATAACTTTTCTTTTAGTGTTTTGTTTTAATAACTTGATGAATTCGGTGATGCAAAGTCCGTGTTAAGCTGTCATCGAAAACGCCTGTTTTTTAAATAACTTTCGAACAGTTAGAAAGAGTTACATTTCGCAATTAGTTTCTTATAACTGGCAGTGATGCGCATCCGTTGATACCACTTTCGACCATATCCGACCAATTTTCGGCATGCACAATAAATGGCCTAAACAGTCTTAAACGAGTAGAAAATATAGTAACGCGCCGCACACCGCCGCCGCTGCGCCGATATTTTTGATATTCGGCGGTGGCGTGCGAAAAAATTGTGTGGAGATGTCCCCAAAATAATTCAGAAACAGCCCACATTGGGAGACGAGGAAGTTGTCCCCCTCTGGCCAGTGGATCCTATCAGGCTGTCGTCTATGACTTTCGCAAATTTCAACTTAATCTGTCCAGCCGTTCTGCCGTGATTGATTCACAAAGACCGTTAGAAAATAATTATGTTATGTATATACCCAGTAGATACTTCTAGACTACTGGACTGGCTAATGTACTATTCCTCTAGTTCCATTTTAGATATCAACCTTCACTTAATAATTGACTTATATTTTCAGCTAAGACACGCCGAAGACTACGTCGCCCCACCTCCACATCCGTTTCATCCGCTGCTTCTGAATCAACAAGCAGCAATGTTGTCTCTAGACGTGTTACAAAATCTTCAACCGATGAGATTGAAAAACGCATTGATCAACAACCCGCCTCTTCATCATCATCCGCCAAAACCACAGTACCACGTGCCCGCGGACGTTCAAAGTCGAAGCTACGTAGTTCCGCGGCTGCAGCAGCAGCTACTACCGCTTTGGTGGCAAGCAGCTCCACGTTAAAGAGCAAGAAGACAAAAGCGGATGATGGTGGTATGAAAATTGTTTGCTACTATACAAATTGGTCACAATATCGCGTGAAGATTGGTAAATTTGTACCCGAAGATATTCCAGCCGACTTGTGTACACACATCATTTTCGCTTTTGGTTGGTTAAAAAAGAATAAACTGAGCTCATATGAATCGAATGATGAGACTAAAGATAATGTGCCTGGTTTGTATGATCGTATGATGTTGCTCAAGAAGGCAAATCCGAAATTGAAGGTAAAATAAGCTTCAGCTATCCCAAAGTTGTTAAATTTTGTATTAAAATTTTTTGCTTGCTTCTAATTTACATAGATTTTACTTGCTTTGGGCGGCTGGTCTTTTGGCACACAAAAGTTTAAGGAAATGTCCGCAACACGTTACACGCGTCAGACCTTTATCTACTCAGCCATTCCGTTCTTGCGTAAACGTGGTTTCGATGGTCTCGATATGGATTGGGAATATCCAAAGGGCTCTGATGATAAGAAAAACTTTGTTTTGTTGTTGAAGGAGTTGCGCGAAGCTTTTGAGGCGGAAGCGCAAGAGCTTAAGAAACCGCGTCTCCTGTTATCAGCTGCCGTACCAGTCGGACCCGATAATGTGCGTGGTGGTTATGATGTACCAGCTGTGGCAAGTTATTTGGACTTTATAAATTTAATGGCATACGATTTCCACGGTAAATGGGAGCGTGAGACTGGACACAATGCTCCGCTCTATTCGCCCTCAACAGACTCGGAATGGCGTAAGCAATTATCTGTAGATAATGCAGCTAGCTTGTGGGTGAAGATGGGCGCACCAAAGGAGAAACTCGTGATTGGTATGGATTGTGAGACGTAGCTACTCTTGGATGCATTAATTATCGATTTTCTCTTTAGGTATGCCGACATATGGACGGTCCTTCACCTTAGCCAACATCGACAAGCATGGTCCAAATGCTCCTGCGACTGGTGGCGGTAAGGAGGGCGTCTATACCAAGGAAAGTGGTTTCTTGGCTTACTACGAAATCTGCGAGATGTTGTTAAATGGTGCTGTTTACGTTTGGGATGATGAGATGAAGGTGCCGTATATGGTTGATGGAGATCAGGTATGAGCTAACCTAAATAAATATTATTAACTTATTTAAAATGGTATTTGATCTTCGTAGTGGGTCGGTTTCGATGACGAGCGCGCAATACGCAACAAAATGCATTGGATCAAATCAAATGGCTTTGGTGGCGCTATGGTTTGGACCATAGATATGGATGATTTCAAGGGGGAGGTATGCGGCGGAAAAGTCAAATATCCATTAATTGGCGCTATGCGCGAAGAATTGTTAGGTATATCACGTGGTAAAGAGGTTAAAGATGTTAACTGGACCGCTGTGGCTGCAACCTTTGAAGATTTGGAGGAAGAAAAGGTTGGTAGTACTGGATGAATAGGCTGAATACGTGAAATCCTCTAACTCAGTTTTTTTTTTGCAGGAAGATAAACCCGCCCCTATTAAAATCGATGTAGAGGAAATACTTAGCAAAGTGCGCAAACCATCGAAGAAGCAACGCATCAAGTCTGGCCTTGTAGCAAAGGAACAAAATAGTAAGCCCACTCAATTTTATACCCATACATAAATACTAATACAAACAGTAACTTACCTTCCACAGCACGTCCCGCGCAGGTGTTCTGCTACCTCACCAGTTGGTCTGCCAAACGTCCTGGTGCTGGCAAATTTTTACCTGCCAACATTGATCCTAAACTCTGCACCCATGTTGTGTACGCATTCGCTTCACTCAAAGATTACAAGCTCAGCGAGGCAACCGATGACGATCCCGAAAACTATGAACAAGTTATTGCACTACGCGAAGAGAATCCCGACATACATATCTTACTCGCTATCGGGGGCTGGGCTTTCGGTTCGAAACCATTCAAAGAGCTCACATCTAACGTCTTCCGCATGAATCAGTTCGTTTATGAGGCAATCGAGTTTCTACGCGATTACAAATTTAATGGTCTCGATGTCGATTGGGAATATCCACGTGGTGCTGAAGATCGTGCCGCCTATGTTAACCTTTTGCGAGAGCTGCGTGTTGCTTTTGAGGGTGAAGCCAAATCTTCTGGACAGCCACGCCTACTTTTGACTGCTGCGGTGCCGGCTTCATTCGAAGCAATCGCTGCTGGCTATGATGTACCTGAAATTTCGAAATATTTAGATTTCATTAATGTAATGACCTATGACTTCCATGGACAATGGGAGCGTACAGTGGGACATAATTCACCACTCTTCCCTTTGGAAGCGGCAACGGGCTATCAAAAGAAATTGACGGTGGACTTTAGCGCTAGAGAATGGGTTAAACAAGGTGCGCCCAAAGAGAAGCTGCTCATTGGTATGCCTATGTATGGCCGTTCATTTGAGTTGGTGAACGAGACACAATTTGATATTGGCGCTCCTGCGTCTGGTGGTGGTAAGGCAGGCAAATTTACGAATGAAGCTGGTTTCTTGAGCTATTATGAGGTATGCTCATTCCTGGCGGCGGAAAACACAACATTGGTGTGGGACTCCGAACAACAAGTGCCATTTGCTTATCGTGGAAATCAGTGGGTTGGATTCGACGATGAACGTTCGCTGAAGACTAAGGTGAGTGGGAGAGTGGAAGTGAAGTTATATTAAGGGTTTCCGTAAATGTTCAACCTTTCGGTTATGAAAGTTTGTTATGAATATTTATAACCCTTAACGGATTTGCAAAGACATATAGTTTGTTACGTGACACCTGGAAAAGCATTTTCAATGACATAAAAAAGTTTATGAATTCGTCCACGACACTCAAGAGTAGTGTAGAGAAAAAATAAGAGAAGAGCGATGGCGAATTCCTCAAGGTTGTAATAAACACGAACTTATGAAGTAGGTTTTGTTTTTCCTGAGAGTGTTGTGTTAGTTTAGCAGAGTCGTGGTTGGATGTCGTTCTTTTCCTAATGCTTCCGTATTGAATCAACCACATATGATACTAAATTGTTATTCCTCACAGATGGAATGGCTCAAGGAGCAAGGTTTCGGCGGTATAATGGTTTGGTCTGTTGATATGGATGATTTCTCTGGACGTTGTGGAGCTGGAAAATATCCACTTCTGAATGCGCTAAATGATGAATTGAAAGAATATAAAGTTGAATTGGAATATGACGGACCATATGAGTCATATGGACCACGTGGCGCCTACACAACAAAAGATCGTAAGTGAAAAGAGTAAAACAAAATATTATGAATTAACCATTTTGCCCGTCTTTCCAGCTCATGACGTTACCTGCGCCGAGGAAGATGGTCATATTAGCTACCATAAAGATTGGAATGATTGTACACATTATTACATGTGTGAGGGTGAACGCAAACATCATATGCCATGTCCTGCCAATTTAGTTTTCAATCCACAAGAAAATGTTTGCGATTGGCCTGAAAATGTGGAGGGTTGCCACGCGCCAACAGAAGCGCCCGCTTAATAAAGTGAAAGCAAAAATTTTTGGAAAAAAGAGGTTTTGCGTTTTTTATGTATGTATATTTAGTGCTCCTGTAGCTGTATGTACTAATTTAGAACAAAATGAGAAAATCGAAAATTCTACAGCAACAAAAAACTAAGGAATATAAAATTAAGTTCAAAATAAAAATTTTTAATATTTTTTACTTGCTCATATATTTCTAAATTTATTTTCGCTAATTAGTGAGTAACGTTAATTTACTTATGCGTTTTCTTTGTTTGGAAATTCTAAAGAAAACTGCCAACCGATAACTAAAATTTTTACGTCTACCCTACGAAAAACAAATACAAATTCTTGCTAGTTTGGGAAAATTTGTAAAAAAAAATGATCTAAAGAGAGTTGAAAGCTATTTGTGTACATCTAGAGCTTACGATTTCTCGAACTTGTTCGAGAAGAGATTTCTCGCGAGTCTCGCCTTCTCGCGAGATTCTTGAGTCTCGAAATACTCGCGAGCTTCTCGACATTTAATTTAATCGATTCATTGGCTGTTTTATATAGAGCTGACGATTTCTTTTGGAGCACAAGCGAAAATTTCCACAAAAACGGAATTAAAAAACACCGAAATGTATAGAATACTGCCAATGCAGCGACTGAATTGAAAGTCGAGAAGCTCGCGAGATTTACGAGTACTTCGAGACACGAGAATCTCGCGAGAAGTCGAGTTCTCGATTTCTCGGGTTTCGAAAATCTCGCTTGTGTTCGAGAAGAAATCGTAAGCTCAATTTGCATCCATCGAAGCGTGCAATAATTCCAGATAGCAACGTTGAGAGGCAGTCAACTTTTGAACTCAACTTTTTGTTTTACTCAACGCTGCATTGGTTTACATTTGAATATTTCTAAATCAAATTTTTCAATTAATTTTTCGGATCAATTTTTCTCATGCAATCAAATTGTTTGTAAAGTTTATCAATCTCAAAAACTCATTAATCATGAATCAACAGGTTTTAGAAACAAATTGATTTCGCCTGGTTGATCTTTAAATCATCTAACGATAAATAGATGCCAGACCGAAATAAAAAAACTATTTACCTATTATCAATGTTTATTTATTATCAATATGTCTCGATAAAACTGTAAGCATAGAACGATTTTTACAGATTTTTTTCTGAAGCTGTTTCACATTAATATATTATTTAAAATGATTGTTCAAACTAATTGCTATAACTAACCCAATTATGTTTTAACCATACTTCTTGGATTTTTTCTTTTCGTCGCCTACCTTTTGAAAAATAGAAATGGCAGTTTAATCGACTGGAGATGTTGGTTTTGAAAATATTAGAGTTTCTAATGCAGTCGGTTTGTCAAAATAAAGCATCTGCATGGTTTTAAGGTCATTCATTTACCAAGTATCTTCATTTTATGTATGCAATATGCAAGTTGTTCAGTTTTCTTCGCTTCCCGAAAATGTTGTTTGTGTATAGTTCAGGCGCAGAGGATATCACGAACTGGATTTGAGAATATAAAAAGAACCGACGCTTATTGGTTAATAAAGTTAATCAATGCCCATAAAGAAAGATATTAAATTGTGTATCCAATACATTTTTGTATTCCTACTATTTCAACGTTTATTATTTTTTCTATAAATCAGCAATCGCAAGTTCTCTAATCCAAACGGATTCAAGGAATCGATAGGAAATCATATCGGACGTGCTGATTATTCGATGTTTAATTAATCATTTTAGAGCGACATCTCTAATATGATCTTGCTTCACTGTTATATCCAAAATGAGAGTTTATTTTTGGAGACAAAAGTCACATTAGCGTAAGTTTAAATTTAAACACTGATGATTAGCTGTAAAATTGTCAGATTTGTTTGTTATAAGCTCTTAAAACAATTTTTTTTTCTTTCAGTAACGGTACTTGATATACAAATTTAAAAATATTAGACATTTCTTTCGCTATTCAAGAAAACTGAACAATACTTTTTTCATTACTTTAAACTTGTTTGGTTTGCAAACAAAACTGTACATAGCAAACGTGCTCATTTTTAAAACTGCAAATGCCCAAAACTTCAAATTTAAAACATATAATATGTCAACATTAATTGCCATAAGACAGTGAACTTTTCACTTTTGAAACATTTTGAACTGTTTTCATAAAACCATATAATTTAGACAGGTACTGTAAAATTTTTCGCTGCTGAGTAAAACTTTTTAACAATCTTTATTTAATTTTTTCTTATTATATAAATTCTTCGTTCTAGCTATAAAAAATTTGTGTATATTTACTCCACCTATTTTTCATTGGAACTTTTAATAAAACAAAAATATCTGAATACAAAAAATACTAAGCAATTTTTTTTTTCTTTTAAATGCCAATCGAGGCAATTTGCAAACAAATTGAAACTCCTAACGAATTTGTAAAGTTTTTTTTTTGCCAAATCTGTATCTATAATAAAAACAAAAAAAAAAATATTTGCTCTATTCGAACGTTCTAACTTTTAAGCCCCTTTGCTTCCAATGTGTAGTATGTAATTGTTTAAAATAATAATATATTTTTTTTTTAATATCATAACTGCCCATACAAACTGCCGTTTTGTGAAAAATTTAAAATATAAATTTTTGACTTTTTCATTACTTTTAAATTTAAGTAATAACTTTTCAAATATGTTTTATGAATATATTTATGTTTTTTAGTACATTCTGTTTTTAATTTTGGTATATTTCACTTAACTAAACTGATACATTTATAATGTATAATTTTATAATATTTTCATTTTGGCTTTTTAAGAATTTTTTTTTTTCGTTTGATTTTAACCTTTTTATTTCAAAACCCTAGTTTTTTGTTTTTTTTTAACTTATGTAATTTGAACTAGTTTTGCTGTGCATGTAAACAATTTTTTACAACTTTTTGTTTACAGTTGGTATTTTTTTCATCTATTCAGCTTATACTTTTTCCTATTCTCATTTTTTACTCACTTCCCGTCTATTTAACCTCTACAAATCTTTTATCTTAAAAAATTTGTTGAAGTACATCCTGCTTGTATATACAGAACTGTGATAAAATATTAAACCGTTATACTAAATTTCAGTATGGCATTTTTAATTGTACTAATTCGTTATCTGTAACTAACAACTGTACCCTTCGAAACGTATAATTTTTCTCTTTATATCATTTCCCTTTTTTATCTTGCTCACACGTTCGAAAATGTATGCATTTTTTTTAATTCGGTAAAAATTATCGAAATTTTTGTATTTATAAAATATAATAATAAATTTTGTATTATAGTGTTATGTTTAGTAAATATGATAAATAAAATATAAAATTAAATAAAAATTTAAAAACTAAACCTTTAATCTTTTTTAATGAATTTTTTGTCTTATACCATGAGAGGGAAAGGAAAAAAAGTTGGGAAATCTCATGAAAAATTCAGTGTAGTGTAAATACTTTAATTGAGGAAACTATCGCCCTGGAAAACTAAAATAAGCAAGTGCGAGGACTCAGTACATAATTTAAAGCATTTTAAGTGAGTTTCGTCGGGGTTACACTTATGACGTTTTCTTTTCTGAAAATAATGCCACCCTGTTGGTTCTTCTCTGCTCTCTCGTAAGCTTGTGTGTTGTCTTCGTAAAATATTTTCCTTTGAATGAGAAAACGGACACCGTTACCTACATATTCACCCATTTTGCAGAGCCCTAGGTAACCTAGTTCAAAAGATAAAGTTTATAAGTGCAAAAGAAAACGCTATTAGCTCGAATTTTTGTTACTACTGTTGGTGTAGAGTTAAGTACATTCTGCAAATTATTAAATATTTCAATCGGATCACACGCATAGAAGTAGCTTCGCCTTCGCATCTTCCTTAAAGCAGGCAGGTGGGTTAAGGCTAAACTTTAGCTAAGACGGAAAATTTACCTCCCGATCATCCTCTTCAATACGAGAAGCGCCGTAAATAAACAGAAGTTATTGTAAGTTGAGTATTTGACATTACACTTCTTATACATATCGATTAATCCTGTTCAAAAGCGTTAATCGGCCTTCTGTTTCTGGGCGGTTCCGCATTATTGTGGGTTTATTTACTTCATGAACGAAGTACTACTTGTACTCAAAGGTGGTGGAATAAATGTATTGGGTTATACAGACGACGTAGTATCGTAGATATAGAGTCAATCACCACAAAAGAACAGCTCAGAAAGGAAGAGGAAAAAATATAGGAAATCACTGGCTTCGGACGATCGGACTATACCATGCAAAAAGTCACAGCACTAAGTCAGCCTGTTCTGGACTAACTTTAGTGCTCAGAGGCCAATGGGGTCCATATATGTATTATGGACATCTGGTGCGGCAGTTTATAACGCCATTATATATTATAATCCAAAAAAGAACTAGTTCCTCAGTGGTCTAAAGTAGACTAATCGCACTTAAAGTCCATTCGGATAAATAAAATTGTGCAGTTAGGCGTTTCATAGAAAATAACCCAACAAGAGACATGAAATGGTATCAATTGCATGCTCCCCTGGGACTAATCTGCGGGCGCATCCCGGATTAATAGTTTTTGTGCAGGGCAGTATTAAGTGAGTGGGAAAGAGAAAAATAAAGAGATTGCGAAAGAGAATGAGAAAGAGGAAAAATCGAAATATGACTGCTGTCCGGAAAAAACCTTCATCCTGGATTTATGGGCGTAAAAGTAGAGCATGAAACAACAAGTTAGAGGGACATTTGGTTTTATAAATACTTTTATTTAAAAAAAAATTAATTTACATATTTACACATCTGCTTGTGTTTGTATATACGAGAGCCTAATCCTAAATTTATTTTGTAAAATCTTCAATAAATAAAATATAAATTCGTATGAAATATATAAGTATGTTCGTAAACACTATGTGAATATAAATCAAAGAACACACTTCTCCCATCTTCTCCATCCCCATGCTTCAAACGCAGCTATGTATTTCACTCCTTACTTTCGTCTCTATTTAGCGCCTGTTGCACGCGTTGTAGAAAACGTACCGGACGCAACCAAGGCAACATAACACTAGGTGGCGCTGAACGAGCTGACGCAGCCGGAGGCTCAGTCATTTTTTGTTGGCTCTTCATCCACGAATCAAAGACCTCAACAAAGTCATCATGAAACCGTTTTGGCAAAACTTCCGAATTACCGCTATTAAATGTATTTTGCAATAAATCACCGCCATCACGCAATCCTGTACGTAAACCCTCACGTATGTTTTCGCCTAATTCGGAATCTTGTATATTACGTATGGTGTTTTTGAGTGCTTTGCGCACAGGTGCCAATGGAGCGTCCGCCACCTCCTCTGATTCACGACTTTCATTTTCGTATTCTGGTTCTACTTGTTGCTTTGTTTGAGTTTTTTGTTGCGGTTGTGAAGCACGTCGACGGAAAAGTGGTGCAGGACGTAGTAGCATTTTAGGATGATCAGTAAACCAAGATTCAGGGCTTTCGCGTGTGGCGTTGTCCTCTTCTTTGTTACGTTGCGTTTCACGTTTTTTATTTCCACCACTGACGGCACTTTCTTCCGCCTTACGACGTGGCGCTGGACGCACTAAAGCACTTGCGAAATCACTAAACCAATCTAAATGATCAGTTGAACGTCGCATGCGTGCAATTGCGTCCTTGACTAGTTTACGATTATCATTACCATGAACAAGTTCATTGTTATGTTTCATGGGCACAAAGGGACGATAAATCGATATGGTGGAACGTTTTTGTGGTGGCACACCCACTTGTATGGAAGCAGCTGTACGCGCCATATCTTGTGCTAATTGCATTGCTGTGTGTATGAAATGATCGCTCGTCGGACCTTGGATGAGCACTTCGTAGGGTAGATTTTTCGTGTGGGCTTCATCCTGCATTGCGGCAATACATTCGGTGTGTGAACGTTTTGCTCGCATCACTTTTGTGTCATTGCGTCTTGCGTAGGAGTTACTTCGACGTGTTTGATCGCTGGTAAGTTTATTATATTCACAGAGGCATTGTTCACCACAATAGAATCCAATGCAGCCACATTGTTCACATAGCGACTTACAACTGTTCTCTAGACGCTGCTCCTGTGCTTGATTCTTGCCCCAAAATTTCATGAGGGATGGCGATTTTTCTTCGCGTGGCAACGCTGTCGAAATAACAACAATCCAAACGAGCAGCAATCCTATGGTGCAGAGCCAAAAGTGGGCGTGCGTTATGGGCGTAGCATTTGGTGACATTTTTTTTAAATGTTGTCTGTTGTAGCTCTTTTTTAATATCTTTTTTCTTGCTACTAAATCTTTATTTAATCGCGTCGCGGTTGCTGGTTTGAACTCAACTCAATGCTTTTATATTGAAATTAATTGATTTTATAGCGTGTTCACATTTGTTGCGGCGCCCAAGCGCTTTAATAAATATTTATGTTTTTCCAATATTTACGATTTTCATAATTTTTATTTTAATAATATTTTGATTAAAATTTTTCTTTCTATATATTTTTTTGCGTTCGGTATCGTTGTCTGCTCAATGCTTTTCGTACTGAATTTGATTTTATGTTTTGGGGATTGTTTTGGCTTGTTGACTCGTTCGAGTGTTGGAGAATTTGCCGATCAAGCACAAATTGAAACAGTTGTAGGAAATACAAATATATAGTGGTGCACAGTTGTATATATATTTGAGCATGTACACACGTGAAAACTCTTCATATGCAATTACCAAGAAGCAGGTGTCAGATTCGCCATGAGCGGCTTTCGGGTTTTTACATATGGGCCGGCTTTTCATTTTAAAGTGAAATACTCAATTAAAGTCCGGAGATATGGCTGAAATTCTTCTCGCTGCCGATATGAGCTTTTTATTTGCTGCGTATCGTTTTTTTTTTCTTATTGGACGTTGGGGTAGCGTACTACCCCCAAGTGGTCCAATGAGACCAAGCAAATCCTGTTTATGTGTCCGCAGCCCTTGTGACCGCCGTTAGGCATCACGTCATCATTTGCGTCATAACTAGAAAGGTCATCTTGCTCACAGCAGTCCAACAATCCATTTGTCTGCACATTCGGGGAACTAAATTCTTAATGGAAGGCCCCTATCTAAAAACTCTGTGTACAGAGTCTTTCACCGTAAAAACGAGGGCAGCGAAACATTACGTTCTCTGCGCTTTCCTATTCGGCGTGACAGTGGTGACAGAAAGTATCCTCTATCTCACGCGTATGTATGTATTCCTTGAAACCGCGGTGCACGCTCAATATCTGTGTGAGGGGGTAGTTTAGTTTGAAGTGTTTTCGCTCGTAACATTCCGCTATATTTCGAGCTAGCATGAATGTCCAGCGCCCTTTTCTCGATTCTTCACACCGTTCTTGCCACCTATTGTTCTTGACCTTGCACTTTTCTTAGCATCTTTGGATGGTCTGCTGGTTCAAATGCCATATACCGTTTTCATAATGAAACTGAATCGAATCACAGTTTTATTTAATTAAATAATTAAGTTTCTCTTTTCATACAGGGCTTTTTGCTTCATTAAGCGAACATCTGTCAGCAGCCCCAAACAAATATTTCGTTTTTATAAAAATTAGTTAAATGGAAAGCAGCCGTTTCCTTCTTAACTATAAATCAAAATAAAATACATGCGCAACTACCCATAGATGTTGCACCTAACCAAATATGTGGCTATTTTCGAAAAAGCCATATTACCTTTTGCAGCAAATGCAACGAAAATTAAATTTAGAATTTTTTCGTGTTTTTCTATTTTTCGTAAATTATTCAAAATAATTAAATTTTGATTGTCATTTGTTACATTGACAATAAATTTCGAAGAACCAAGCAAAACCGACTGGATTTTTCACTCGATTAGGCATTCAATAAAGCAATAATGAGATGATTAAGAATTTGTATTTTGTACGGAAGATTGAGTTCAATTAGGGCTTTAATGTAGAAAACTTAACTAATTATTTCATTAAGACTCTGTGTGAAATTGGAAATACAGATCAGCCATTTCACTTGAGATCTACTGGGATTTTCCTGGATAAAATATGGATCGCGTAGTCCGACACCGTCCGATAAGCACATGCTATTCATATAGCAGTGATACGGTAGGCTGATAGTATATCTTTTTGGTGGGCCATTTTAGATCCGTGCCATACTGGTGCTGCATATAATATTATCGACCTCCTATGGAATCGTAACATACGATCACGGATCAAAAACTATTTTCACTTTTTTCAGCCGTGATGATGACTTCAGCTTGAAGTCGAAATATCGACCAAAAATAAAATTTATGAATATAAAGCAAACCAAAAGGAAGTTTTATTCATTAACCGCGGCCTTTCAGCTCAACTTATCTAATTATTTTCACTCAAGCGAAAAAACTTAGGCTTTCGATCTATTTAAAAAAATAATAGTATATTAGGGATTTGTTGTTGTTGTTGTAGCAGTGCTTCGCCCCACCTAATAGGTGCGACCGATCACAAATTGTCATCAATATCCTCTAACGGGAGTCCAAGGAAACTTGCTGTTTCAACAGGGGTGGACCATAATGAGAGGGGTGTTAGAGGCGTAGAGAGTGACTCGCGTTTCCCTGGGGAGTATGCGTTCCTCTTCTGCAAGTTTTGGGTACTGTTCTTTGAGTACTGAATTCACTGGGCAATTCCTGGCATAAAGGTCCGACGCCTGTTTCTGGAGTTCACTGAGGACCTGCTTGTGTTTTTTGCTTCATACGGCTGAGTTCTCAGGTGCCGTATTTCCTCATAATGCTTACGGAGATGACTCTTTAATTTCCTATTGGGATGCCCAGGTTTCTGGGAATTCAACAGGAACTGTTTGATTAGCATCTCAGTTCTCTCCCTGATGGGGAGTATTCTCGCCTCATTATGTAGATGGTGTTCTGGGGACATAAGGAGACATCCCGTGGCGGTTCTGAGAGCAGTATTTTGGCAGGCCTGTAGGTTCTTCCAGTGAGTAGTGTTTAGGCTTGGCGACTATAGTTTAAATTAAAACTATTTATTTTTATACTCAGTTGAGCAGAGCTCACAGAGTATATTAAGTTTGATTGGATAACGGTTGGTTGTACATATATAAAGGAATCGAGATAGATATAGACTTCCATATATCAAAATAATCAGGATCGAAAAAAAATTTGATTGAGCCATGTCCGTCCGTCCGTCCGTCCGTCCGTTAACACGATAACTTGAGTAAATTTCGAGGTAACTTGATGAAATTTGGTACGTAGGTTCCTGAGCACTCATCTCAGATCGCTATTTGAAATGAACGATATCGGACTATAACCACGCCCACTTTTTCGATATCGAAAATTTCGTAAAACCGAAAAAGTGCGATAATTCATTACCAAAGACAGATAAAGGGACGAAACTTGGTAGATGAGTTGAATTTATAACGCAGAATAGAAAATTAGTAAAATTTTGGACAATGGGCGTGGCACCGCCCACTTTTAAAGGAAGGTAATTTATAATTTTTGCAAGCTGTAATTTGTCAGTCGTTGAAGATATCATGATGAAATTTGGCAGGGACGTTACTCCTATTACTATATGTACGCCTAATAAAAATTATCAAAATCGGAGAAGGACCACGCCCACTTTTAAAAAAAATTTTTTTTTAAAGTAAAATTTTAACAAAAAATTTAATATCTTTACAGTATATAAGTAAATTATGTCAACATTCAACTCCAGTAATGACATGGTGCAACAAAATACAAAAATAAAAGAAAATTTCAAAATGGGCGTGGCTCCGCCCTTTTTCATTTAATTTGTCTAGGATACTTTTAACGCCATAAGTCGAACAAAAATTAACCAATCCTTTTGGAATTTGGTAGGGGCATAGATTTTATGATGTTAACTGTTTTCTGTGAAAACGGGCGAAATCGGTTGATGCCACGCCCAGTTTTTATACACAGTCGTCCGTCTGTCCTTCCGCATGGCCGCTAACACGATAACTTGAGTAAATTTTGAGGTAACTTGATGAAATTTGGTATGTAGGTTCCTGAGCACTCATCTCAGATCACTATTTAAAATGACCAATATCGGACTATAACCACGCCCACTTTTTCGATATCGAAAATTTCGTAAAACCGAAAAAGTGCGATAATTCATTACCAAAGACAGATAAAGGGACGAAACTTGGTAGATGAGTTGAATTTATGACGCAGAATAGAAAATTAGTAAAATTTTGGACAATGGGTGTGGCACCGCCCACTTTTAAAAGAAGATAAGTTAAAAAAAAAATTTTTTTAAAGGTAAATTTTAACAAAAAATTTAATATCTTTACAGTATATAAGTAAATTATGTCAACATTCAACTCCAGTAATGACATGGTGCAACAAAATACAAAAATAAAAGAAAATTTCAAAATGGGCGTGGCTCCGCCCTTTTTCATTTAATTTGTCTAGGATACTTTTAACGCCATAAGTCGAACAAAAATTAACCAATCCTTTTGAAATTTGGTAGGGGCATAGATTTTATGATGTTAACTGTTTTCTGTGAAAACGGGCGAAATCGGTTTATGCCACGCCCAGTTTTTATACACAGTCGTTCGTCTGTCCTTCCGCATGGCCGTTAACACGATAACTTGAGCAAAAATCGACATATCTTTAATGAACTTAGTTCACGTACTTACTTGAACTCACTTTATTTTGGTATGAAAAATGAACGAAATCGGACAATGACCACGCCCACTTTTTCGATATCGAAAATTACGAAAAATGAAAAAAATGCCATAATTCTATACCAAATACGAAAAAGGGATGAAACATGGTGAGGTAATTGGATTGGTTTATTGACACGAAATATAACTTTAGAAAAAACTTTATAAAATGGTTGTGACACCTACCATATTAAGTAGAAGAAAATGAAAAAGTTCCGCAGGGCGAAATAAAAAACCCTTAAAATCTTGGCAGGTATTACATATATAAATAAATTAGCGGTATCCAACAGATGATGTTCTGTGTCACCCTGGTCCACATTTTGGTCGCGAACTGGAAAACGCCTTCACATATACCACTACCACCACTCCCTTTTAAAACTCCCATTAATACCTTTAATTTGATACCCATATCGTACAAACACATTCTAGAGTCACCCTGGTCCACCTTTATGGCGATATTTCGAAACGGCGTCCACCTATAGAACTAAGGCCCACTCCCTTTTAAAATACTCATTAACACCTTTCTTTTGATACCCATATTGTACAAACAAATTCTAGGGTCACCCCTGGTCCACCTTTATGGCGATATCTCGAAACGGCGTACACCTATGGAACTAAGGATTACTCCCTTTTAAAATACTCATTAACACCTTTCTTTTGATACCCATATTCTACAAACAAATTCTAGGGTCACCCCTGGTCCACCTTTATGGCGGTATCTCGAAACGGCCTCCACCTATGAAACTAAGGATTACTCCCTTTTAAAATACTCATTAACACCTTTCATTTGATACCCATATCGTACAAACGCATTCTAGAGTCAACCCTGATCCACCTTTATGACTATATCCCTAAATGGCGTCCACCTATAGAACTATGGCCCACTCCCTCATAAAATACTCTTTAACACCTTTCATTTGATACCCATATCGTACAAACGCATTCTAGAGTCACCCTGGTCCACCTTTATGGCGATATCTCGAAAAGCCGACCACCTATACAACAACCACCACTCCCTTTTAAAGCCCTCATTAATACCTTTAATTTGATACCCATATCGTACAAACACATTCTAGAGTCACCCATGGTCCACCTTTATGGCGATATTTCGAAACGGCGTCCACCTATAGAACTAAGGCCCACTCCCTTTTAAAATACTCATTAACACCATTCGTTTGATGCCCATATTGTACAAACAAATTCTAGGGTCACCCCTGGTCCACCTTTGTGGCGATATCTCGAAACGGCGTCCACCTATGGAACTAAGGATTACTCCCTTTTAAAATACTCATTAACACCTTTCTTTTGATACCCATATTGTACAAACATATTCTAGGGTCACCCCTGGTCCACCTTTATGGCGATATCTCGAAACTGCGTCCACCTATGGAACTAAGGATAACTCCCTTTTAAAATACTCATTAACACCTTTCATTTGATACCCATATCGTACAAACGCATTTTAGAGTCACCCCTGGTCCACCTTTATGGCGATATCTCGAAAAGGCGACCACCTATACAACTACCACCTCTCCCTTTTAAAACCCTCATTAATACTTTTAATTTGATACCCATATCGTACAAACAAATTCTAGGGTCACACCTGGTCCACCTTTATGGCGATATCTCGAAACGGCGTCCACCTATGGAACTAAGGGTTACTCCCTTTTAAAATACTCATTAACACCTTTCATTTGATACCCATATCGTACAAACGCATTTTAGAGTCAACCTGATCCACCTTTATGGCTATATCCCTAAATGGCGTCCACCTATAGAACTATGGCCCACTCCCTCATAAAATACTCTTTAATGCCTTTCATTTGATACAAATGTTATACAAACACATTCGAGGGTTTCCCTCGGTTCATTTTCCTACATGGTTATTTTCCCTTATGTTGTCACCATAGATCTCAACTGAGTATGTAATGTTCGGTTACACCCGAACTTAACCTTCCTTACTTGTTAATTTTGAATTTAGAAAATATTTAACTTAATTTTATTTTTAAAGATGTTTTTTGATAACTTCCAATTTTTTCATTTTGAAATATTATACAAAATAAAATGATTTAAAAATAATTTATAACAAGTAAGGAAGGTTAAGTTCGGGTGTAACCGAACATTACATACTCAGTTGAGAGCTATGGTGACAACATAAGGGAAAATAACCATGTAGGAAAATGAACCGAGGGAAACCCTGGAATGTGTTTGTATGACATTTGTATCAAATGAAAGGCATTAAAGAGTATTTTATGAGGGAGTGGGCCATAGTTCTATGGGTGGACGCCATTTAGGGATATAGCCATAAAGGTGGATCAGGGTTGACTCTAGAATGCGTTTGTACGATATGGGTATCAAATTAAAGGTGTTAATGAGTGTTTTAAAAGGGAGTAATCCTTAGTTCCATAGGTGGACGCCATTTCGAGATATCGCCACAAAGGTGGAACAGGGGTGACCCTAGAATTTGTTTGTACAATATGGGCATCAAACGAATGGTGTTAATAAGTATTTTAAAAGGGAGTAATCCTTAGTCCCATAGGTGGACGCCGTTTCGAGATATCGCCATAAAGGTGGACCAGGGGTGACGCTAGAATTTGTTTGTACAATATGGGCATCAAACGAAAGGTGTTAATGAGTATTTTAAAAGGGAGTGGGCCTTAGTTCTATAGGTTGATGCCGTTTCGAAATATCGCCATAGAGGTGGACCAGGGTTGACTCTAGAATGTGTTTGTACGATAAGGGTATCAAATTAAATGCATTAATGAGGGTTTTAAAAGGGAGTGGTGGTTGTTGTATAGGTGGTCGCATTTTCGAAATATCGCCATAAAGGTGGACCAGGGGTGACTCTAGAATTTGTTTGTACAATATGGGTATCAAAAGAAAGGTGTTAATGAGTATTTTAAAATGGAGTGGGCCTTAGTTCTATAGGTGGACGTCTTTTCGAGATATCGCCATAAAGGTGGGCCAGGGGTGACTCTAGAATGAGTTTGTACGATATGGGTATCAAATTAAAGGTATTAATGAGAGTTTTAAAAGGGAGTGGTAGTAGTTGTATATGTGAAGGCGTTTTCCAGATATCGACCAAAATGTGGACCAGGGTGACCCAGAACATCATCTGTTGGATACCGCTAATTTATTTATATATGTAATACCTGCCAAGATTTTAAGGGTTTTTTATTTCGCCCTGCAGAACTTTTTCATTTTCTTCTACTTAATATGGTAGGTGTCACAACCATTTTATAAAGTTTTTTCTAAAGTTATATTTCGCTTCAATAAAACAATCCAATTACCTTACCATTTTTCATCCCTTTTTTCGTATTTGGTATAGAATTATGGCATTTTTTTCATTTTTCGTAATTTTCGATATCGAACAAGTGGGCGTGGTCATAGTCGGATTTCGTTCATTTTTCATACCAAGATAAAGTGAGCTCAAGTAAGCACGTGAACTAAGTTCATTAAAGATATGTCAATTTTTGCTCAAGTTATCGTGTTAACGGCCATGCGGAAGGACAGACGGACGACTGTGTATAAAAACTGGGCGTGGCTTCAACCGATTTCGCCCTTTTTCACAGAAATAAGTTATCGTCATAGAATCTAAGCCCCTACCAAATTTCACAAGGATTGGTATATTTTTGTTCGACTTATGGCATTAAAAGTATCCTAGACAAATTAAGCGAAAAAGGACGGAGCCACGCCCATTTTGAAATTTTCTTTTATTTTTGTATTTTGTTGCACTATATCATTACTGGAGTTGAATGTTGTCATAATTTACTTATATACTGTAAAGATATTAAATTTTTTGTTAAAATTTTACTTAAAAAAAAAATTTTTTTTAAAGTGGGCGTGGTCCTTCTCCGATTTTGCTAATTTTTATTAAGCGTACATATAGTAATAGGAGTAACGTTCCTGCCAAATTTCATCATGATATCTTCAACGACTGCCAAATTACAGCTTGCAAAATTTTAAATTACCTTCTTTTAAAAGTGGGCGGTGCCACGCCCATTGTCCAAAATTTTACTAATTTTCTATTCTGCGTCATAAGTTCAACTCATCTACCAAGTTTCGTCGCTTTAGCACTCTTTTGTAATGAATTATCACAATTTTTCGGTTTTTCGAAATTTTCGATATCGAAAAAGTGGGCGTGGTTATAGTCCGATATCGTTCATTTTAAATAGCGATCTGAGATGAGTGCTCAGAAACCCACATACCAAATTTCATCAAGATACCTCAAAATTTACTCAAGTTATCGTGTTAAACGTGACGGACGGACGGACGGACGGACATGGCTCATTGAAATTTTTTTTCGATCCTGTTTATTTTGATATATGGAAGTCTATATCTATCTCGATTCCTTTATATATGTACAACCAACCGTTATCCAATCAAACTTAATATACTCTGTGAGCTCTGCTCAACTGAGTATAAAAACAAAGTATATATAACTAAAGTAGATAACCCTATATTTACTCCCCCTCCAGTGAAACGAAAAATTTATTTTGAAAAACATTTGAATTGTGTGTCAATTGCGTTAAAAGTTTATGTTAGTATTGATGTAAGTACCCAATCTTTTGATGATTTGATGTACTTGATAACTGATTTTTAGTTGTTGTTTTTGTTTACTTGTTGAATTGATATTTTATGTATATTAATATTTGGTTGTATTATTTCCATGTTGTTTGAGAAATATTGTTATATTTATCGTGATGTGATTGAAGAACCTAGGATGAGGTTGAATAGTAGTAGATTGCAACTTTGTGTGCACAATTACTCAAAAATTAAAACTTGTATTATGCAGAATATATGTTCAATATATAATTGTACTCTGCATAATGTGTGTCCAAGTTGTTGATAACGAATGAAAAGTTAATTTCTTTAATTGTTTGAGGGTGAAAGTGTCATTGATTTATATTAGGAGGACTCATGAAAGCATATAAACTTATAAGGTGTAAAATTATATCCATTTACACACGCTGTTATATGAACGAACGTAGTAATATTCTTGATAAACTTAATTGTTTATCGCCTGTATTATTGCCAAAAAAACAATTTTTGATTGTTATACAAATTAAAAAATACCAAGATTAAGTAAAAAATCAAAACTAAAACGTGTGTAAATGATTTTTCATACAAAATTTGACAGCTTGTTTACGCACTAGATAAATTTATACGTTTACACACTTTATAAGGCATTTATAAGGTTACATGAGTCGCCCTATTATGTTAGTGAGCATAAATTGAGTTTTTTATATGATTTTAATTTCAATATGAAAGAATTGATATACATATGTCAATAAAAATTATTTTAAGAAATCTTTTGAGCCTTCCCGCTGTCGGGCTAACATGGAAGGTAACGGTTGTCTTACCGCAACCAAGGGCGCTGCTGCGACGAGCGGGGTTTCTTTCCATAATAATAGACCATTGAGGAGCGCTTCGTCGGTAAGTCGAATCACTCGAAAGTTAACGAGCATAAGGAGGAAGAGAATAGAGTCGCATTCCAGGGAAGGCCAAACAGAGAAGTAGAATGTAGACGAGTGTGAAGAAAAAAATAGAGCGCTCTCCCAGTAAAAGGAGCTCCAAACAGTCATCTTCTTGAGAGGAGTGGGTAAAGAAATCAATATGGGGCAGTGGACTCAATCTAACATAAATAGTTGTAGGAAATACAGATACTTCTTGGTTTGCTCCCCTATAGAAGGACGTCAAATGAGCTAATCAAACGCTAGGACACTGCCTTTGGCAGGATATCTAAATCCTTTTGTCCCCAAAGGGATAGCTAGCGGTCTGCTGCAATTAGTGGGCTCCCCAAGGCTCATATATCAATGGTGATTGGGGTTTTGACGGGTCAGTGTCCAATGAGAGTCCATTCGTTTCATCTCAACAAACTGGAAACCCCTTTGCTGCAGCTGCATGCATGAGTTTAAGGATAAAACAAAGAGGCGGCGATCGGGTGGAGGTGATAAGCCTGCTTTTAAGAGGAAGGGCCAAGTCACAGGGCCGTGAGAAAGGTAAGATAAGAGAAAGATAAGATAAGAACGCAGTATGCCGAGACAGGATGAACCCAATATCGAAGAAACAGCAGCCTCGAAAGCTGCAAGTCAGAGAAGGAGAAAATAGGGGTGATATGACGAAAACAAAGCGTACGAAGAATTTACTGATAAGCCAAGATTGTTTGAAGTTTTTAAAATTATTTGGAAACATTTCGTGTTTCGATTAGAACACAATTGTCAACCTCACCTACCTGTGGCGAATCCTGTTACTTTAAGTCGAGGCTCTAGCGACCCCAAATTGAATCTAGGGGATGGGAGGGCGGTATGGCCTAGAAGGTTTCATGCGGTCATACTAAATCCTTCCCGAAATGGCCGGGCTAGTACCTTAATGGTGCTCGTTACCCGAACGTACCGGATCTGCATCTGACAAAGGACCATCAATCATCGATAACACTATCCAAACCTTCGGGGAGTGTCCTTACCGGAACATCAACATTAGAACACCTACATGTTCATCCATAGATTTGACATGACCTATGTGGAATTCATAAAGCTTCCGATAAGAGTCAGTGTCACAAAGGGGAATAATCATGGATTTTTAATTGAACCAAATACTGTTAAGCACGTTAGGTGGACTTTCACGCCGCACATGTTCTAGTACTAGCATCCTGTAGCAGAGCGCAGAATTTTCGTCCTAAAGGACCAATAAAGTCTTCCCATCTTAATGTTAAAGGAGCAATGCGAAATTGTGATTTCATGGAGACGGAATCGATCGTATTCGTGTTTTCCTCTAACCATACCTGGAATCTTTGGAGCCCAAAATTAATGATGTGCAATTTAATTCTGTTCCGCATCTTTAACTTCTGACTATCAATGTCCTGCTTCTCCTTTACTTTTTACTCTACAGATCTATTTTTAGAATATTTAAAACTATATGAGATTACAATGAGGAAAGAAAGGTTTGGCGAAATGAGTTGTTCGCACGACCTCAAATTACTTCTACTCAACATTTTTTGGATAAATATTGAATGACTTACACATTGGTAATACTCTTTCGCCAATTATGGAATCTCTTCCAGCATATAGCCATCATCAATCGTCATCGATGGCCATAACATTAGGGAAAGGCCCAAGGTATTCTATTGTATCATTATTTTTGCCGTAGCAGCGTCATTAAGTTATTTACTATGGCCTGCACACCGCTAAGTCCGCTCCATACTTTTCTTCAGCATTACAACTCTACATGCAAGGTCAATATAGGGGAAAAGCTACAAATAAATTTAGTTAGAGCTATGTGCGTAAACTAGAATATAATTTGCCGGCACGTTTCGAAACTATTTCCGAATATCAATTTGGTAGTTTTATTCAACAGCACGGAAAATTATCGCATTACCGTAAACAATTTCACCAAATTATGGACAAAATGTAAAGAATACACTTTGCTACTCATCATTTACACATAGTATTCATCTAAAAAACAACCAGCTAACATTGAAAGAAAGGTTTGGTTCATAAACTTTATATTCATAAAAAACAAATGCAAGAAAATAAAAAAAAATATATGTGTTGTTTTGAAAATTCGGTACGCACAGCACAGTGAAATCAAATGCATTTCTTACTCTTAATACTATATAAGCATAACCAATTACATAGCTACAGTTTAAGAATATGCATAAATCCCGTGAACACTTATTTCAATAGCAATAGCTTCAAAATTTTATATTTTTAAGTGATTGCTATCGAAAATTGCGTTCTTGTTTTAGGCATATGGCTTTCTTAATACTTAGAATAAGACCATACTGCGCATACTGCATTTTTGAAGGAGATCTATACAAAGTTTTTATAATAGCTACGGTTTATAAGGACCCTTTAAAGAATTCGCAATATTACTATTATTTAGTGAAGAAATACAGCTATTATTCTTTAACGCCTCTTGCCTTTTCCTTTCTTTCCTCCGGCTGATGGTTGCGCTTGCACATGCTGATGCTGATCGCCTGATTTACCTTGACGTGATTTAAGTTGTGGAATTCTAATTGATACAAAACGCATTATATCTTCACGACATCCCAACTCAGGATTGCATGGTGTTCCATCATCATTACGCATTTGCACGCGCACACGGCCGCTGACGTGGAATTCCTACATATAGTTTAAACGAAAAGAGTGTGGCTAGTAATTGATTGTTACATGTTCAACTTACCCTGCTGCGCTCCCTCGAATATTGTTTGTTTTCAACACCGACACGCAGGTTTGTCACCGATAGCACATCACGTATCTCGGAATAAGTTGGATTCTCAACGCAAACATCTTTGGGTAAACGTCGACCTTCTTGTCGAGTTTTTTTACTGTTTATATATGCGGGATAGATGCAGATCCAGCTGGAATAAATAAATATAAATCATTGGTCAGGTGCTCGAACACTCCACTACGGGTAAAAGTTTACCGTTCAACATCACTGTGCTTTTTATTTGGATTCCAATTTGTTCTTACTGGTTGTGATGCAGCCATGATCTTACAAATATTTAGTATTTATTTAGTTTTATGCTTTTTTGTAGAAAAATATTCTGCGAAGAATCGAAATTTTTCCAAATACTAGGTAGAAAACAGCAAAGCAGCAAATGACAACAAATCGTTTGACACGTTGCATACGATAATGCTCCCAGATAGTGAGAAAAACTTCAAAGGGTATTCATACAGCTTTGTTCTCATTATAGCGTTTGAAAACATTTTTAATTTTTTATTTTTTTATTTCAGCGATCCAGGGTCAAAAGCTTTTTTTAGATGGATTAAAGTAAAATTAAAAATTATTTACTTGAGTTTTGATACAGTCACATACATATGTTTAGAGCTTAAAGTAATAATCTAACGCAGCGGTCGACAGCAAATATACGCCTTAAAATATCGGGAGAGATGTCAAAAGACATGTTTCGACCTCTGGGCCCGTATTACGTGTTACAATCAGTGACTGAAAACCATTTTCACTCAAGCAATAACAATGCAACTGCCAAAACTTTTTTTTTTAACTATAGTAAAGAATGGATATAACGAGTACTATTTGTAGGCTAGTATAAATATGCCATTAATCCAATCCACCATCCAAGAGCTATTGTGATTTAAAAAATGGGTTTCGATCACTGATCGTAACACGTATAGTTAGCGCGAAGTCGGAAGAAAGTTTGCGTCTATCAAAAGTTACTCACACAAAACGGCCCTAGACCGCTACGAAACCGGCTCTAGGCTGCGCTTCCAAAAGTAACTCTGGCCGGTCTACCAATGGTTTGAGATCAAAATTAAATCCGCGCAAAATTCCTTTGTGCACATTTGTTTTCCTGTGCATAACAAAACTACAACAACCATATGAAAATTATCAATTTCAACTGAAAACATCTCCTGACAGAGTTAAAAAAATTTCTTTTCCGCCTTCGGATTATTGTTGTCGAAGTCACTACGCTTCGTTTGAAATCAATCCCGAAATTTTTCTTCGCGTATTACCAGCCGACAGCTGATCTAGAATTTTACCCAATTTAATTTGATTAAGGCAGGGTTTTTCAGTGCGAGTTTAAACGCCTAGAGTTGGACCTTGCCACTTTGTTCAGTAACATCATACTTTGCCGCTCATCTCAGTTCAAGCGGCCGAAGTGGAAGAGTAAAACTCTAATCAACTTTAGCTTGAGTTTGAACTCGCACTGAAAAACAAGACATAACTTTTGAAGAAACTAGACTTATGCAACCAATACACCACTCAAATACTTGCGCAAATATAATAAAATAATAGAAAAAATTTTTAAGCTAAACGATTTTATTGAAAACAATACTTACATTAAGTAGTAATAATACTAAAAGATAGAAAATAATTAGGTAGGTCCTAGGTACTAGTCATCACACTCCACATCAATCTAGGGCGTTGATCATATTACCAGCAACATATACTGGTAGCCCGCGACACATGCATGAATATGCACAGGATGCCATGGCGTATGTTCGGGCTCATGGACGGCCGGATCTGTTTATTACTTTTACATGCAATCCGCAATGGAGTGAAATCAAAGACCATTTGTTTTCTGGCCAATCCCCAATTGATCGACATGACGTAACTGCACGTTTTTCAAACTAAAACTAAAATCACTTATGGACTTTATTGTCAAACATAGTGTTTGGAAAGGTGCGTTGTTATATGTATTTCGTTGAATGGCAAAAGCGGGGATTACCGCACGCACATATTTTGATTTGGTTGGTGGATAAAATTACACCGGATCAAATTGATAGTGTGATGTCAGCTGAAATACCGGATCAAACGATTGATGCAGATTTGTTCCAAGTCGTCACAAAAGATATGATACATGGACCTTGCGGTGCATTGAATGTGAACTCTACGTGCATGATTGATGGAAAATGTTCGAAGCGATACCCACGAGAATTAACTTCGGATACGGTCACAGGTGACAATGGATATCCGGCTTATCGTCGTCGATCCACTGATGACAATGGTAAATCAACGATAATTAAGATGGAAAACCAAAATGTTGAAGTTGTTCAAAACATTCAAAGCGCATATTAACGTGGAATACTGTAATTCCGTTAAATCAATTAAATACATTTACAAATATGTAAATAAAGGAAGCGATATGGCTGTATTCGGTGCAGTCCAAAATGACAGCGACGAGATTAAAAAATATCAAATGGGGCGTCATATAAGCAGTAACGAAGCGATATGGCGAATTTTTTCATTCCCAATACACGAAAGACATCCAACAGTCGTTCATTTAGGGGTTCACCTTGAAAATGGCCAACGCGTTTATTTTACTCCTGAAAATGCAGCGCTTAGAGCAACAAGTGTACCGTCTACAACTTTGACTACCTTTTTTCATTTATGTCAATCGGACCATTTTGCAAGAACATTGCTATATGCAGAAGTGCCACAATATTTCACATGAAATAAATCCAGGAAAATTTTCAAAGGCGAATACAAGAAAAACCAGTTCACGGTCATCCTAATGTGTTCTCAACAGATGCATTAGGACGCATTTATGCAGTTAATCCAAATAATGCTGAATGTTTTTACTTGCGATTGTTGTTAATTAATGTTCGTGGCCCAACATCATTCCAAGCTTTAAGAACAATTAATGGTGAATTGTGCGCTACATATCGTGAAGCATGTCAACAATTACATTTTTTTGAGGATGATAAGCATTGGGAAGATATGCGTGCCGTTTCAGCTGTAATAACCAGTCCACATCAAATACGAACATTATTTTCGATAATAATTGCAATGTGGAATTATGGAATAATTTCAAAAATTATATGGCAGATGATATTCTAAATAAAACACGTCGAAATACTCCAAATTATGAGTTGAAATTCACATTGGAAATTTACAATGAAGCATTGATAAGGATTTACGACATTTGTTTGTCGATGTCAAACAAATCGTTAATACAATTGGGCATGCCAGCAGCAAATTGTCCAATGCATGATATGTTCAATCGAAACCTGGAGCGTGAATACCATTATGATTGTAATGAACTAAAAACATTTATAACATCAAATTTAACGAAGTTGAATGACCAACAGCAACATGTTTATGATACAATCATGAATAATGTTAGCCATGGAACTGGTGGATTCTTTTTCTTGGATGCTCCTGGGGGAAGAGACGAGACCTCTTTGATTTCATTGATATTAGAAACAATTCGATCAGATAATAACGTTGCATTGGCACTCGCTTCCTCTGGAATTGCGGCTACATTACTGGAAGTCGGTCGCACAGCACATTCTGCATTAAAGTTGCTTATGAATATGTAGGCGAATGAAACACCAATATTTAATATTTCGAGAACATCTGGAATGGCAAAAGCTCTTAAAGTATGTAATTTGGGACGAGTGTACTTTGGCACACAAGAAATCATTGGAAGCATTTGATAGAACTTTGAAAGATCAACGAGGAAGCCAAACAGTCTTTGGAGGTGTCATGATTTCATTGGCTGGAAATTTCAGGCAAACATTACCTGTGAACCCAAAATCCACGGTTGCATGTTTAAAATCATCTTATTGATACAGAGTGTATTTCCAAACATAGTTCAACATTACAAAAACTATGATTGGCTCAGCGAAAGATCAATTTTAGCTGGGAAAAATAAGGACGTCAATGATATAAATGCAGCTATTCTGGATCAAATACCTGGGGACATAGTTGCATATAAGTCAATGGACACTATTACTGATGAAGATGATGTCGTAAGTTATCCAACTGAATTCTTAAACTTACTCGATTTGCCAGGCCTACCACCTCATAATTTACGATTAAAAATTGGAGCACCGATTATTATGCTGGGCAACATTAATGTGCCACGACTTTGCAACAGTACCAGACTCGCTGTGAAGAAGCTAGTGGGTAACGTTATCGAAGCAACAATTTTGAGAGGGAAGTACAAAAGAGAAGACGTTTTGATACCCAGAATTCCATTGATTCCGACGGATTTACCATTTGATTTCAAACGTTTGCAGTTGCCTATTCGCCTTGCCTTCGCTATGACAATTAATAAGGCGCAAGGACAGTGCGGTATTAATTTAGAATACCCCATTTTTTCTCATGGAAAATTGTATGTATTTTGCTCACGAGCAGGCAAACCAGCGTCATTATTCATTTACGCGAAAGATGGAAAAATCAAAAACGTCTACCAAAAAGTGGTACAATAAAGTTCGAATGAAATTGTATCAAAGAATTTGCTTTGTTTCGTATTAATTTTATTCTCTTTCAGCAATTCATTGAATTTATCGCCTAGCGAAGCGGGTAAGTTATAAATAGGGTAGAAAACCAAAAACCAATTAGTTTTCTATACTACGGATACCGTCTGCCGAATTTTGCCATAGATTTGCCTGAATTAAACGTTCCCAACAAATACGATTATGCCAATTTTAGACTGGGTGCGAGTTCACTAAAACTTTAGGTACCTAAACTAATATTCCTCTGGATCTTTCCAGCACTGCAAAAGCTGTCAAAATTGTACGCGTTAAGATCACGTGAAGAGGGAAGGATACTACCATCTTATGCTGAACGGTATGATGTGACTAAAATTCTATGTACCCCAAATAGCTTATTCTAGGGCAGAGGTGAAGTGCTGAGGAGTGTGATTCGATTCCGACCATTTCCACTAATTTGAGGTTTTCTCAATTTATGTAGGATTTTAGGCAAACTTGCACCCAGTCTTAATAGGGCTCTTGATATTTCATTGAAAACGGAGTTGTGTACCTACATAACTGAAGGTGGATTTATTTACACGCTGACAACTGGTTGCTCCCTTTTGCTTTTGTATATCGTCATGAGACGACATTAAACGCATCGAAAATTTATTTTAGCTTTGACGCGGTAAAAGTTATTTTGAGCGCTTGATTTTTCCTTTGTTCAATATGGCAGCATAAATTAATTTGAGTAGTCTGGTATATTTACCAATGGCTCTGCAACTGTCTTTATTTATTTTACTTTTCTGATTGTCAAAATAAACAGCTGTTTGTGCTCGTTCTTCGAATATATTCCTTAATTCTTGGTTACCAATCCGCTCCAGCCAGATAAGTCAATCAGTCGTGTAAGAATAAAAACATAAACGTGCCAGCTAATTTTAGTTGCTGAATAATTAACGAAGAGTTCACGGCCCAAATGACAGGCAACGCAAATATGGAAGAATTATGTACGATATTATCAAAAACGCGTGATCCATCAACGCAAAAGGAACAAGATGAGGTGAGTTGAGAACTCGCTAATTTATTATTTATTCATTTGTACTATTTTTATTACCTATAACCTTTTACGCCTAAATTTCGGATATTTTATTGGTGCATGTTTGTATGGCTTGCATGCGTTTGCGTAAATCTTAATCGCCTACGCTTCCTTACACGTATCTTATTTGTTTGTTTTTCTTTTCAATACTTTTTTTTCAGATACTGTTGCAGCCCTTCGCTTATATACAACAAATACCAGGCAAACAATTTCGTTCCGAATTGGCCTTGGCATTCAATCATTGGCTAAATATTCCGTCTGAAAAGTTACACCAAATTGGCGAAATTGTGCAAATGCTGCATAATTCTAGTTTATTGTAAGTATATTAATTCATGGATACTTAACTACATATATTAAATATTTTGAGGAGCGAGTGCCAGCCGTGGTAGTATGCATATGAGGCAGTCTAAACACTGGTCTGTTAGTATATACTAACTCACGAAAAAATGTTTTATGTCATGTTTACCATTCCAGTGTGTAGTAATTTAAATATCTATATGTGAGTGTAGGTAGTGCCGGCGTATTAGCTGTGTACATTTGTGCACAAATAAGCATTAAATTTTATACCCAGCTGCAACTAGCAAAAAAGTGAAAAGAAAGATGTTAATTCCGCTGATTGTATTCCCGGTTGTTGTTGTAGCAGTGCTTCGCCCCACCGAATAGGTGTGACCGATCACAAATTGTCATCAATATCCTCTAACGGGAGTCCAAGGAAACTAGTAGTTTCAACAGGGATGGACCATAGGGCCTTCGCTGTTAGAGGATTAGGCCCCACAATTAAAAAGTGTCATACATTACGCATGTCGGCCTTGATTCTAGGCAAGTAAAAGTTTAACCGTCTTAGTATCCAGAACGAAGTTGGGCCAGAGTGACTCGTGTTGTTGTTGTAACGATAAGCTAGGATAGTGTATATTAATAACGAATAGTGTATATTGATAACGGGGCATTATGCATTAGGCTAAAAACTTCCTTACACATATCTGCATCAAACGGCTGAGTGGGTGGGTGCTGGATCTCATCATCGTGCTTTCGTTGCATTTCGAAATTCTGCAGTGGATTAATAAATTTTTTGTATGAATGGGCAACAGTTGTAGGTGAGGGAGGCTAGTCTGCCTGATCACTGCATCGTTTTCCATTTGGAACGCCCTGCCAGTGTTGTTGTTGTTGTTGTAGCGATAAGGCTACTCCCCGAAGGCTTTGGGGAGTGTTATCGATGTGATGGTCCTTTGCCGGATACGGATCCGGTACGCTCCGGACACAGCACCATTAAGGTACTAGCCCGACCATCTCGGGAACGATTGTGCGGCCAGTTTCATAAGGAGCTTGGGGTCGCCAGAGGCTCGCCTGTTAGTGAATCGGGATTCGCCGCTCGAAGGTGAGGTTGACAATTGGGTTGGAGAAGCTATATATTGCGCTACACAACCCCTTGAATCCCTGACAGTCATGATCCACTGCTGTCGCGGTTACGAGGACTATCGCATGTGCTGTTGTTGTTGTTGTTGTAGCAATGCTTCGCCCCACCTAATAGCCGCGACCGATCACAAATTGTCATCAATATCCTCTAACGGGGGTCCAAGGAAACTTGCCGTTTCAACAGGGGTGGACCATAAGGAAAGGGGTGTTAGAGGCGTTGGTTCCACATTACATGTGCTCTTCGAGTGTCTTAACTAAACACGCAAATGTTTTGATTCGATAAAGTACTTACTGATAAAAAGGAGCGAGCAGTATAGTTTCGAAAGGTCTTTTATTTGATTCCCTACAATGATTTAGCATATGGTTGTGGATATAGGCAGTCCTTTGCTGGATGCTCGCTTCGGAGCAAGCGCCCCCTTGCAACGATTGGTTGTTGTGAGATCTGGCTTGTCTTGGGGCTGGCTTGATTGTCCATACCTTTTGGGATTGCCTGTTTGGAGTGTACATGTTGTTAATTTTGCTCAGCGCACTGGCTTATAGCGTATACTTCTGCTGAAAGATGTTTGTGTACACGCTCCTAGTGGCAATGATATCCATGGTGCGGTTTCAGTTTCCTCTGGTGTCTACACATCTACAAATGGGTATATAATATTTCATATCGTTCAAACTTAAACTTTCCTACTAATTGAAATAATCGCTTTCTTTATTTTTAGTAGCTTATTTCTTGTTTTGTTTTTGTATATTGCTTTGCTGGTCGTTGCTGCTTGTTTAAACTCAATTCACACTCACCATAATCACTTTTGTTTACATTTCACTTTGTGTATGCTATTATTCTAATAAACATATTTAAGTAGGTATTTGAAGAAAATTTTATGTAAATATGAAATTTTAGAAATAATTGCAAAATTCGTAATTCTTAGAATTTTTGCTGACTTTTTGTTTTTTTGCTCATTTAGTATGCAAAACATATACAAAAAAAGGTAATAGTCTAGTTGAGGGGTCGACTGCTAATACGCTACCAAAAATATCGAGAGAGGTGTCAAAAGACGCGTATTAACCTCGAGAACAATAATCTGAAGGCGGAAAAGAAAAATTTTATCTCTGTCCGGAGATATTTGCAGTTGAAGTTGGCGATTTCCATGTGGTTGTTGTTGTGTTTGTACCCACCAAAAAAATTGTGCATCACCGTGGCGGTAGCCACGGTTAAACCACACACCCGGACGTGGCATGGCGTAGCCCAGGGTTATTTTTTATAAGCGCGGCCGAAGGCCGCCAACGCCGAAAGGTGTTCTGCGCAAAAATACTATGGATCCGACCCCCGGTTTCGGAGGTACCCGCGGGTCTTTTTTCGGTTTTTCGTTAATATCTTTTGAACGCGTTAATATTTTTATTTTCCGCCTTCGGATTATTAATACTGATGTCAAGACGCGTCTTTTGACACCTCTCTCGATATTAGCGTATTAGCAGTCGACCCCTCAACTAGACTATTACCCAAAAAAATTTCAGCAAAAGTTCTGCAATTGAATACTCAAAAATTATTTCTTAACAAGATGTAGAATTGTTTAATTCAGGCATGCTTAACCAACGAAACGATATCATTTCGTTACGATAATCAACGTTAATAAACGAAACGAAGTCATTTCGTTTCGTTTATTAACGTTAAGATCGTCAAATTAACGAAATGATTTCGTTTCGTTTTCTGCCATATCAAAACGAAATCAAATCGTTTATGTTGATTATTAATTTCAAACTATGCTGGCAAAGCTGATTGATGGCGGAGTCATTAAAGGTGAAAGCATTATCCAAGCTGATTGCAACTTTTCTCATGAATTTTGACAGTACGAACATTTCTCAGAGTATTTTTGACATTACCACCAACGAATTACACAAACAAATTACATAGAGTTTGTGTGTGTATGTGCGCTCGTTGTTGCCACCTTACGGCTTCACCATGGCTATAGCATTGCCAGCACAATTCAAACATAAAGTATCACGTTTTCGTTAACGTTTTTAACGTTAACGAAAGCTCTTCGTTTCGGTTAAAAACGAGATACAATTTATCTTGATAATTTCTTTATCGATAATATTTCGAAGTGTTTCAACGGAAACGGTGGAAATTTTTTGATAAACGATTAGCTTAACGTTAAGGTGCATCCCTGGTTTAATTAATGATTAATAGCTGTGTAAAGAAAATGTATGTTCGCGACAGTGGCGTAACAATAGGGTGGAAGGGCTGGAAAAACCCAAGAGGGCCCCGGACCAAGAGACCGCGAGCTCAAAAATATTTTTTACATTGTACCTGGGCATTTTATTTTTTTGATAAGTATATTTTTATAAGTTGTGCTTAAAATCCAAAGTGAGACAACTAAAGGTATTTCAAAAAACGCGAGTACTCCATAAATAGTGTAAGGAATACTCCTTTAGGAGTATAGGAGTGCTCCAAAACTAACCTGTGTTCATACAAAAAATGTGCTCCAATTAACATTGCGATGTCCTAGGAGAGGAGTAGGTGATCCCACTCTCGCTTTGTTTGTGAGTATTCCATAGAGTGCATACGTGAGGGTACTTTCCAAAGTACTTTCACTGTAGTACTACATGGAGCACCCACAGAGGATCATATGCCAAAGTACTAAAAAGGAATTGTGACGGAAAGAATTATCGGAGTGAATTTAATTTAAAATGAAAGTAAATGAAGAGGGGCAATACAAATTTTATACTTTATACTACGAATATTTTTATGTTATTTAGCATTTGCGTGAATAAAGAAACTAATATTTCTCTATACTATAGCTGTAGTCATTGGTGCCGTTTGCCGTATCGCTATAGTCGTATCCCTAACGTAATCAGCTGTTTATCGTTACGACGGTAAACCAAAAACCAATTGGTTGGCTACGATACGGTTACGACCTTAGCCGCACCAATAATCGATTGCATTGATTCTCATAAGCTTGGTCGAATCAGCTGTTATAAGGTTACCGATAAACACCCATGTCTGCAGCTTATAGCATGGTTCAATTATGTATATAGTTAAACCATGGCTTATAGTATGTATACACAAAGCCAGTGCGCGGTTGCATTTTATCAGAGTTGCTATAGTAACATTTTATTTGCCGTCTTTCAGATAGTTTTACAGCTCCGGCTCACGCTCAATTCTCACGGGAATGCTCTGTATCATTGAGAGACTTGAGAAGCAGATGCCGTGAAATTTTCGCACACGTGAAATGTGATAGGCAGATGTCGCCGCTGTTTTTCATTTAACTCATACGGCGAAAGGCTAAGCAGCGACATCTATTTTTGAAAAAGTAGGTATATTAAAGGCCGCGTTGCCAACCTAAAAAGAACTAATTAACAAATTATCTGGCTCACAAATTGAACCAGACTTCTATCTGGATTTATCTGGCTCAAATCGTTGTTGTTGCATTTACATGCAAAATTATTTATCTGGCTCAGGATTCGGCCACCGGATAGCTATTATCAGTTACTTGTATGCAACATTTTACTTTTGGCAACTCTGTTCGATCGTCATCGTATCGTGATCACGGTCCACAGTAGTTGCGTTCCATTGAGACTTGAGCGAGATACGGATAGAAATTTAACATGCAAATGCAACAGCAACGTTGTGATACTGATATTTATCTGGTTCAATTTCTGATCCGTATAGCAGTTCTGTTCGTTTCGTTTTCTCTAGTAGATTTTTTGACAGCTAACCACTTTTGAGTTGGTAGCACTCATGGCTCAACTATATGGTTGGTTCATCTCTACAGCAACAACATACATTTGTTCACATTGCCAAAATCAGAGTGTTGCTGTTAGACGAATGGAACGGAATGAAAACATAAAACTTAGCAGCATTTTTATGTAGTAAGAAAATGTTGTAAATTCGTTGGTTTCATTTTAAGTTTGCAACTCCTTCTGACAATCCCTACTACAGTGAAATAAAAAAAATAAAATCAGCTGGTGATATGAGCCAACCATATAGCTGAGCCATTGTAGCACTGAACTAAATATGTGTATACATAAAAGAATTCGCCATATTTAAAAGCAAAAACACTGAAAGAGTAAACAATTTGAAGATGATGTAAGGAAAATAAATAGTTTGCTTACGTGCGAAACTATTTAAATGTTAATAATTCTATCAGTATCTTAAAATTTTGTGTACGTTTCTTGTTATTTTCAACAAAACAGATGTTTTATATTAGTGCTGCCAGTTCTCATAAAGTTGATCCAGATCGTTCCAATGAGATTTGAGCCAGAGCCAGAGCTCGATAAACCAATGGAACGGCCCTAGTGTTTCGTGTAGAACAAGCTAGCTGGACAAAAACAAAGTTCTTATTCCAAGAAAAGTGTAATGAGAAATGAAAGAAAACAAACAAAATAACGGGATTTCTGCTTTTTTTGATATTTTTGCTCATATATATTGAGTAATTGAAGTAAGAAGGCAGGGGTGACCGTAAAATGCATTGATTAATTTGCAAAATTCTTGTTGAATATTAAGCTTCATATTTCTTTTAAGTGAACACTTTTATATAATTTTTTTGATGCATTCTAAGCCCGAAGGTAAGTAAAATTTTTTAATAGTAATTCTTTCGCAATTAGAGTATTTTCAATATATTTAACATTCCGTTATTAATAAGAAAATTTATTTTTTCTCTATATTTTTAACTTTAGGAACAAAAAGTTACATACATCCGCGGACATCCGGGCTAAATTTTACATATGTTATAGTCGGAAGTATTCCCTAATAGTCGAAAGAAAAAACCATTGCGAATTCTTTGCACATCTATTTTTAATTTTTTTTGTAGATTTTGTTATATCCACATATAAAATAGGATGTATGTACGTACCAGCTCCGACGAGATATTTTAACCTATAAAGCTGATCTACAAACGGCAAAACCAATTTCCAGGTACAGGAACAAACACGTAGCCACAAAACACACAAAAATAAACGCGCAAGGTCAACCAGAGCACACCAAAAGCAAAAAGGCGAAGATCACTGACTTCAACCTGCCACAACCTACCGCACCAGTCACCAAGGCATAAAAACAGGTACATACAAAACAATCCTAATTCAGGTATAACCACACAGGAACGCTACATAAAACAACCCCATTTGGTAGCATCTACGCCAATACCTGAATGTAATATAAATACTGCACAACTGATAACAAATCAGAACGATCAACGACACTTAAGATGGCAGCACAACAATCATCAGCTATTCACCCTGTCGCAAAATCAACAACACAAAGCAGTTTAGTTATAACCGTACCAAGAACGGAGTTTTTTGACATTTGGGTTCAACATTCGAAGGAAACCAGATATAAAGAATTATTGAGTTTTGTTGTACTTAAGTACGATCTAAGCGAAGGAGCCGAGTATTCGATAAAAAGTTAAAGCTTACAAATATCGGCATATTCGTCGAAGCTGGATCAAAAGTGGAACACTTCTGGAAGACATAAGGAGCGATTTTTGAATAAAAACTCGGAGTGCTTTCGAGTCCAGACTTCACATTTACAATAACGGTGGATTCAAAGTTGCCATCAGATCAACCAACCACTTCTTCAGGTAACCCCGACCCCGGAAAACGAAAGAAGGACTTTGTTAGCTGCAGTGAAAAGACCAAACGGCGTCGAGTGGATGACCTCTTGCAATCTAGAAGTCCTGGTGAGTTACTTTATGCGGCAGAAGTATCAACGCGTATGTCCGGCAACATAAATGTTGCTAACATTATAAAAAAAATCACAGGAAACCACTCAAATATCCGTCAAAAAGATGACATGTGAGCCAGATGCAAGATAATTGAGCAATGTAGAAGCTTTAGCATACTACGTAGATGGCAAGTCGACGACTCATGGGTACAAAACTACTTGGAAGTGGATTATCAAGGCATGCCATAAGGTTTATCCATCATTTTATAGTCTAAGAAAAGCTAAGGCAGAATGCTCTCCAAATTAAATTGATGTGGGTGAAACACGTGCGGAAATTAAAGTCCAGTCCGTATTAGATAAAACTGTTGAGTGTTTAGTTTTAGCAAATCAAGAAGTTTTTGTTAGTTTATTACCTACAAACTTGACGTATACTTTAATCAGCAAGTGGGGTTGCAATGGAAGCTCTGGCCATAGCATATATAAGCAAAAGTTTGCATGCAGTTCTGACACTGATGAGTTTTTGTTTATATTTTCTTTCGTTCCTCTTCAATTACAGGATGAAAAAGGTAACATTTTTTGGCAGAATCCTCGACCTTCTTCTACCAATTAAATTTATTTTTTCTAAAGAAACAAAAGATTTTATTCTTTTTGAAACGAACAAAGTTTTAGAGGAGATAAGTGCGTTGTTGCCAACAAAGTACATGCTCGAAGAATACAAAGTTTCCGTAAATCACAATATGCTTCTTACAATGATTGACAGAAAAGTTTGCAATGCTTTGACTGAAACTTCTTCCGCACAAAAGTGTTATATTTGTGGTGCCACTCCAAAAGATATGAATAATGAGTTACGGGACTTTACGCCTAACCTAGATAATCTTGGTTTTGGTTTGTCTACTCTCCATGCATAGATAAGATGTTTTGAATGCTTGCTTCACATAAGTTATCGCCTCGAAGTAAAAAAATGGCAGCTTATGAATGAGGCAGATAAAGAGAGTGTAAAGCTACGTTCCAACGAAATCCAGAATAAATTTAAAAGTCTACTTGGATTGATAGTAGATAAACCAAAACCAGGTTTCGGCAATACCGATGACGGCAACACTGCTCGTAGGTTGTTCGAAAATTCTGAGGCTAGTGCTGAGAATACGGGATTGGATGTAACGCTCATCAAAAGATTCGACACTCCTTCGCGCATTAGCATCTGCGTACAATATAAATATCCAAAGATTTGAAAAATGTGCGGTCGAGACTAAAAAACTATATATAGATCTCTATCCATGGTTTAATATGCCTGTTACAGTTCATAAAATCTTAGTGCATAGTACTGATATTATAAAATCAGCAATTTGACCTATTAGTCAACTTTCTGAGGAAGCCCGTAACAAAGATTTGAGACGACTCAGGGACGATAACACACAAAAGCAGTCGCGTGAAGCCACGAATAGAGATCTTATGAATATGTTGCTTATAATATCGGATCCTTTAGTTAACATTTTTTGGGAGATACCTAAGAAAAAATTTAAATGTCTGACTTCAGAAGTCTTAAATTTACTGTCCCCCGATAATGTTTAGGAGTCAAAAAATACCCCAGTTGTTTCAACCTTTCACAGTAGTGTTGCTGATGCTCATGACTATTCCACAAGTGACTCATCGAATGAAAGTGATGATAGCGAATAATAACATAATTATAAAAGATAACCTACCCTTAAATTTTTGTTGGATCAGGTTTGATTTAATTTAAATCTATTTTCTTTTCTACTTTGTATGATACTTTACTTTTAAGTATTTTGTAATAAGTAATTTTCACATAATTAATTTAATTATTTGCATTGTTATTATTATTATTGTAATTCACTTTTACATTCCTGACTGGTACTATAAAATAATTTTGTAAAAATTGTAGTGCCAGGATAAATACTCAAATAAATAAAAAAATATGTATTTACATGAGTGACATGAGTGACTGTAACATAAATAAGTAGACACCCCTTTTTGGACAATTCTTACAATTTTCGCTTTCGCAAATTTATTTTAACTAATTTCCCATAAGAAAATGTGTCACGATCTATAACAAAAGCTAAATTATATTTAATAAATGTTTAAAAAATTCGACGAATTTTCATAAAAAATTTAAATTTTTTTTCGGAATTTTTAAAATTTTTTTAGAGTATTGAGATTTGTAGTCCATTCAATTTAAGTCCAATATAGTAATATTCTTAAGTCCTTTAAATTTTTTTTGGACCTATGTCACTTTTTTACATGAGTTACTGTATATGAAATAAGCAAATGTATGCATATGAAGTAAAATTTTGGAAAAAAATAAAAAAAAGAAAATATGGCTGAAAAAAATTACGTAGTTGTAATAAATGACTGCATATGAAACGGAAAATCTCATAAAATAATTTTGTCCAGCTAGCTTGTTCTACACGAAACACTGTGCGGTCGTTAAAAAACGAGCAATGATCGGCTGGTGGTGGTCCGCAAACGCATTGCAAAGGAGTATTGTTAGAGTACTCCAACATGGAGAAAATGGAACACGTAATCCAACAATTTTTGCAGGGTTAATTAATTTTTAGATGTGTACACGTTACACAGGTTATTAATATGCAAAATTTTTTTGATACAATTCACCAAATTTATAATTTTTTGGGCATAGTATCAAAAGACGGAATATTTTATCAAGTTTTATATCTAATAAGGAAAGTGCGTTCTCAACTTCAATAACGTTAAAAATATTAAGACTCGGGTTTTCAGTAGTTGGTTAAGCTAAGCTTAAACTAAGTTTGCTTAAACTGTAGTCAAATTTAAACTCCAGTTAAACTACTGAGCAGTTTTTCCGTCACAGTTTAAGGCCGCTTTGGGGTATGTTTTTTTGTGCGGCAACATTGGTTTTTATTATCTAGATAATTTGTAGATACGGTAACAGCTGGATTTTGTTTACCCAACAAACATGGAAAAAAATTCTCCAGCGAAATTATATACATATATAGTTCCGGAAGTGATATCCAACATCATTATTTAATTATTCTTAAACCATATAGTTCTCGAGTTGATATCCAACTTCATTCTCCAATCAGTATTCAACCTTTGAGACATTTTGTAAAATTAAAAGTTTTCGAGTGGATCTCCATTGTCATTAATATTTTCCAATTAATGTCCTAATTTCGAGAGATATTGAGAAATGTACTGTTCTCAAATGATCATTCAACACATTTCTCTAGTTGATTCTCTAGTTGATATCGAGTTGAGGTGGAGTTGGAAAAAATATCCAAGTTGGTACCACCAAAACCAACAGCTGTTTGTTCTGAGAAATAAACAGCTGGTTGATAGCAGTAATGAAGCGTAAGTAATCAAAAATAAATTATATAGGCGGCCGCCGTGGTGTGATGGTAGCGTGCTCCACCTACCACACCGAATATCCTGCGTTCACGCCCCGGCCAAAGCTATATCAAAATTTTATAAACAAGGCTTTTCAAGTAGTACTAAGTTTTTCTAAGCGGGGTTGCCCCTCGGCAGTGTTTGGCAAGCACTCCGTTTGTATTTCTCTAATGAAAACTCTCAGTGAAAACTCATTTGCCTTGCAGATGCCGTTCGGAGTCGGCATAAAACAAGTAGGTCCCGTCCCGCCAATTTGTAGGGAAAATTAAAAGGAGCACGACGCAAATGGGAAGAGAAGTTCAGCCTAAAATCTCTTCGGAGGTTAGCGTGTCACATTTATTTATTTTTTAAATTATATATATTTTATTTTATTTTCGTGAAAATACTGTAGTATGGAATCTTACATTTGAGTCCAGTTAGAGAACCACAAGTTGTTAATTAAATATATAGTAATAGGATTTTTTGCTTTATAAAAAATTCCCTCTTTTGCTGAGTACGCAATCATTCTAGAGTTGAGCCACTGTTTCGAAACAACTCTTGAGATTTTAGAAGTATGCCTAGTTATCAACATGAGCTCTAATGATACTCAAGCCCAAATGCTTTTTGGGTATATTCGACGCCATTTCGAACGAACGTAAATCACCGATAGGTTAACTAGAGTCTAATTCTGCCAGATCGGCCGCTTAAGCTCAGATTAAACTTCAGTTAAAGTAGGCTGAAAAACTGCAGAATAAGTTTAAGCGTAGTTTAACTGACAAACTGAGTTGAACTTGTACTGAAACACCGGGCCTAAACCTACTAGATGGGCAGGACGTTATGATGTCGTTTTTCCTTTAAAGTTCGGTTTGTCAAAGTCCAAAAAGCGCTTACGAAAACATTCTATTAAATTGTAAATCAGATGAAAGAAATAAAGCTGTTTAACTCAAAAGGAGATCGAAAACCACAATTTTGTTATGCCATTGGTTTCCCATTGCAAGATCCTACTTACTATCGATGCAGCCTCTAAAACACTTCAGCCTAAAGCCACCGATCTTTCCAATGCTTTAAAACGTTTGAAAATTTGTCTAGAAGAATTGGAAAGATAGCGACATAAATTTGAAAATTAAAAAATCGAATGGTGCAGAGAAAAATGGTCCATCAGCCCTGAATTTTCTAAAACTCTCCAAAGTATAATAAACCACCATTTTGATGAGCTTTGCAAAGACGAGCGTCTCCAAGATCCGGATTGTTTTTTTCAAAGTGAACATATTGTATCGAGTATTGGACATTACATGGAGTATTGAAATCGCATTTCATTCCAATGAATGAAATTGTTTCAAATTCCAGTGTTTTGCAGCCTTTTCCAGTTTAAAAGTTTTAAATGACATCGATCTACTAAAAAAGGCTCTAGAATTTGTTGAGATAAATAAAAAAAAAAATTTGTTGAGATATATACATATATAAAAATATCTGAATCATTTGCCAGAGAAATTCTCAGTTTTCGACCCACTTTCAGAGACAAAATAGAAAAATCGTCTTTCATTAGAGACCTTGCTATAAAAATCATTTTATGCCTTGCAGCTTTCCTGAAGTATGCACTGCATTACTGTTATTTCTTACAATTCCTGTGACTATAGCTAGTGCTGAACGATCATTTTCAAAACTAAAATTGACAAAAACCTACTTAAGGAACTCTATGAGACAAGACAGGTTATGTTATGTAACCTGGCTATTCTGTCTAAAAACTCTATAGCCCGATCTTTAAACTTTGATGATGTTATTATATCAACATTCAAGTTGATATTTTAAAAAACTTTTATTTTGGTTTTGTTTTTAAAAATTTATATTTTGTTTATTTTTGAGTTTAGATATTTTCTAACTAATTAGAATTTTCTTTTTTTTGAAGTTATTCAAAATTTTAAGTTAACACGAAAACTCAATTAAAATTATTTTAAAAATTAAAGTAAAGAGTACAAAGTAGTTAACACTATATTTACTCCCCCTCCAAGAAAATTTGAAACAAACAAATTATTAATTAATATTAAATGTAACCTTTTTTTGTTTTTTGTTGTTTAATGTATTTGTATTTAAATTAGTGTTAATAAGTATGTTTGCTGGTTTAAGTAAATCAATTGAAATATTTTTAATAGTATTATTGTATTGAATTGTAAATGTTTTATGTTTCTTAGATATAACTTTAAAAGGTCCTTCATAAGGTGATTCTAAATTAGATTTACGAAGAACTTTAACAAAAACATACTCACAATTTTCTAATTGTTTAGGAACGAAAACATTTTCTTTGTTATGATGAAAAACTTTAGAACGAACAAGTGAAAAATATTCTCTTATTTTATGAAGAGCGTCATTAGAAAAATCATGTTCTTTATTACTATTTGAAATAATTAATTCACCAGGTATTCTAAGTGTTTGGCCATAAACAAGCTCAGCAGATGAACATTTTAAATCTTCTTTAATAGAAGTTCGTAAACCAAGTAGAATGAATGGTAAAATGTCAGACCAATGAACCGAGTCGTTTGATGCTATAATTGCTGCTTTTAAAGTTCGATGAAATCTCTCTATCATGCCATTTGCTTGGGGATGGTAAGGAGATGTATGAATTTTATGAGAACCTAAAAGTTTAGTTAATTCCGTAAAAAATTTTGAGGTGAATTGTGAACCTTGATCTACTGTAATATTCAATGGTATACCAAATCGTGGTATATAATTTTGAATAAAAGTTTTTACTATAGTATTTGTTGAAATATCTTTAAGTGGATAAGCTTCAGGCCAACGTGAAAATCTGTCAATAATTGTTAAAATATAACAATTTCCATTTGAAACTGGAAGAGGTCCAACAATATCCATATGAATATGTTCAAAACGGCCTGATGGTATTTGAATTTTTTGGATAGGAGATTTAGTATGTCTTGAAATTTTGGATTTTTGACAATTGATGCAAGATGAAGTCCAATCGTTAATCTCTTTACGCATGTTAGGCCAATAATATTTATTTTGAATTAATTTTCTAGTTGTTCTTATACTTGGATGAGATAATGAGTGAATTTTGTCAAATATAATTCTTCTCATAGAATGTGGAACATAAGGTCGAAAAGGTTGTAGAGAAACATCACACCATATGTTTAAATTAATAATTGGAATATGAATTTCTTTTAAATTATTTTTAGAATTTGGATCAGAAATGGTTTTTTGTAAAAATGTATCAGTTTGCTGTTCTTTATATAAAGTTTCTAAATTTATATCTTGAGTTGAAATTGCATTTATTTCTGGAATACGGGAAAGTGTGTCGGCAACTATGTTGTCTTTTCCACGTATATATTGAATATCATTTGTAAATTGAGCAATATATTCAAGATGACGTAGTTGACGAGGAGATCTATCTACTTTAGAATTTAGAACATGAATTAAAGGTTTATGATCAGTATAAATAGTAAAAGTTCTACCTTCAAGAAAATGTTTAAAATGTTTAATTGAATTATAAATTGCCAAAAGTTCACGATCAAATGTTGAATATTTAGTTTCTGTTGTAGTTAATTTTCTTGAAAAATAAGCTAAGGGTTCTAGTATATTATTGCTAGTTTGTTGAAGAACTGCTCCAATAGCAACATTTGATGCATCTACTGCTAATGATAAAGTACCATTTTTGTCGAAATGTGTAAGTAAAGTATTTTTAGCAAAAAGTTTTTTAACATTTTCGAAAGCTGTTGTGGTTTCATTTGTCCAATTTAATTGTTTATGTTTGTTTTTAATTGCATGTGTTAACATTTCATGCAGAGGACTAAGTTCTGTTGCTAACATTTTAATATATCTGTGATAGTAATTTATCATACCTAAAAATTTTTGTAATTTATTTATAGAAATTGGTTTTTCAAAATTTGTTATGATTTCAATTCTATCTAAAGATGGTTTAATACCTTCGCCTGAAATTTCGTAACTTAAAAAATTTAATTTATTTACACCGAGAGTACATTTTGAAGGTTTGATATTTAAATTATATTCTTCAAGTCTTTTGAAAACTGATTTTAAATGATTTATATGTTGATCTTCATTATCACTGGCAATAAGAATGTCATCAATGTATGTAAATACAAAATCGAAATCAGAAAATACTTCATTAATAAAGCGTTGGAAAGTTTGAGCACTGTTTCGTAAACCGAAAGGCATTCTTACGAATTCAAACATTCCAAAAGGGGTAGTTATTGCAGTTTTATGAATGTCTTCTTCTGCCATTGGAATTTGGTGGTAGGCACGCACAAGATCAATTTTGGAAAAAAAATGTTTGTTTTTTAAATCAATTGTTAAATCGTGAATATGTGGTAAAGGATACCGATCTGGTGTAGTAATAAAATTAAGTCTTCGATAGTCTCCGCAAGGTCTCCAATCATTTGGTTCTTTTTTAGGAACGAGATGAAGTGGAGATGCAATAGGAGAATTTGAGGGTCTGCATATACCCGTTTTAACTAAAAATTCAAATTCAGCTTTAGCAATTTTAAGTTTGATTGGATCAAGACGTCTGGGTTTCGAAAATGGTAAAATACCTTTTGTTTCTATCCTGTGAACCGTATGGTGTTTAACTTTTTTAGTATAATCTGGTTCACAGGTAATAGATGGAAATTCATTAAGTAATTTTGAAAACTTATTTTCGACAATAGGAATTTTGAGTGAGAAAATATCAGAAAATCCAGAAGATCCAGTAACTTTAATTTTTGTAGTAGAATCTATTATTTCTTTATTTTTAATATTGACAATAATTCCGAATTTTTCTAAAAAGTTTGCTCCTAAAATTGGTGTATCAATATTCGCAATAATGAATGGAAATTCAAAATCTCTTCTTAAACCTAAATCAATTTTAAGTAGTTTTGTACCGAAAGTTTCAATTGAAGAACCGTTTGCTGCGGTCAAAGTAAGATCCGAATTTCTTTTATAAATTTTAAATTTAGAAAAAGGAATAACTGATACAACTGCGCCGGTATCGATAAGAAAATTAAGTTTATTGAATTTATCAAATATGAATAGGCGACGAGTAGGTTTAATAATAGTTCCATTATCCGTCACCGTCATAATGGATCGTTTCAGTTTAAATTTTGTTCGGAATTTGAATTGTGATTTTGATTAAAATTGCATGGGGGTATACACTTAAGAGCGTTATTCTTAAATTGTTTGTGATACCAACAAATAGTTGTTTGTGAATTAAATTTACGATTGTTTGAAAAATTTCTTGATCTTGAAAAATTTCGAGATTTAGATCTATCTCTATCTTTAGATCTTGAACGGATTTGTAATTGATTAATATCATTAGAAATTTTATTTAAATTTTGATAAATAGCCGTAGTTAATTCAGTTAAATTTTTAACGCATTGTTCTAAAATATTATTATTTATACTTGAGACTACAGGAGATTTGGAAGAATGACGTTTGTTGATTAAATCAAAAAGTTTGTCAGCTAAAATAATTACTTCATCTTTATTTTGATTGTTACTAGAAGTTAAATGGATTTGTATTTCTTGTGGCAATTTAGGAATCCATAATTTGAAAAGTAATTCTTGACTTACAATGGAGTCAGTACCTATAAGTGATTTCATAAATCTGAATAATTCAGATGGTGAACGATCACCAAGTTCAGTTTTTGAAAATAATTGTTCTAATCGTTTTTCTTCGCTAAGAGAAAATCTTTCACATATAATTTTTTTGATTGTATCATATTTATTAAAAAGAGGAGGAGGGTTAATAACATCTAAAATTTTAGATATAGTATCTCGTTGAAGAGTAATTAGAACATTTTGAAATTTTAAATTGTCATTATTGATATTGTTAATTTCAAATTGTCCTTCAACAAGCAAAAAACAGGCATCAGGACAATCTTGCCAAAATTGTGGTAATTTAATAGATTTAGTAGAAGGAAAATTTGTAAAGTTATCTTGTGTTGAAGTATTTTGTGTTGTATTAGAGATGTTGTTTTGTGTTGTATTAATGTTAGAATTTTGAGTTGTATTGTGAGTCATGATGTTATTTGTATGGTTGATATTTTGATTTTCTGCATTTGTAAATTTACGAGTTCGTATTGGTGAACGTAGAACCATATGAAAAGAAATTTAAATGAAAAATTTGAAAATAAGAAAATATTTAAGAATTTTTTGGAAAGGGAGTTAACAATTTAAATACAATATTTAATTTTATATAAAAAATAAATAAATTTAAATAACGTATATTAAAATTTTTAAGATATAAAAATAATCTTAAAATAAATTTGAAATTTAAAAGGTTTAAAATTTTAATTTAAATTATAATTGAAAAATTTTAAATTTAATATTAGAATAAAAATTGTACTTACATAAAATTAAATTTAATAAAAAAAAATATTAAAATTAATAAGTAGTTGATTGATGATTGGCAATGGCATTTACGTTATTCGAGAAATTTTGATTGTTGATAAATATTTTCGTTTTGATTGTAGTTGGAAGTCTGGCCAGTCTGGTGATTAGAAGGTCTATTGAGTTATGTATATCGATTTCTCTGATGAGCAAATAGCTTTTGAGAAATTGAAGCGATTCAGGCAATGTTTCGAGAAGATTTTTAGATAAATTAACGTATGTAGCTAATATGCTCTCCTCTGATTTCGTTTGGAATACCTCATCAAGAATTGTTGAAAGATATTGCATTGTCATTACAGTCGTCAGTTGGACGACGTGGGTTATTCAAACTATCTACACTCATGTTATATGAACTATTTGGTATAAATGAAATTGTCGATGATGTCGATGATGTATCACTTTGATAAAGATGTTGTTGTTTTTCGATAAAGGCACACGCACGTTCACATAATGTTCATAGAATACGCGTAGTATGGATTTAATCGAATTGCCGTCGATTTGTAAGTTAATTAAATGTGCCAAGGAGGTCAATGACAATGGTAGATTAGTTGTTGAATTATTCGTAAAATCAAGTTTTATTAGATTTTTTAACATCGAAATTTCATCCGGAATTTTCGTAATTTTGTTATCGCGTAAATCGAGAGTAGGTCAGAAGGATCGTTGGTAGGATCGCCAATATATCAACATTCAAGTTGATATTTTAAAAAACTTTTATTTTGGTTTTGTTTTTAAAAATTTATATTTTGTTTATTTTTGAGTTTAGATATTTTCTAACTAATTAGAATTTTCTTTTTTTTGAAGTTATTCAAAATTTTAAGTTAACACGAAAACTCAATTAAAATTATTTTAAAAATTAAAGTAAAGAGTACAAAGTAGTTAACACTATAGTTATAGTCATTTTTGCGGAACAGAAATCTCAAAAAAAAGATTTTTCTTAATTCATATGTTATTAAAATTAAATTGTTATTTTTATTTCATTGTAAATGCATTCAGGTTTCCGCATTTGAATAGCATGGACTAGAAAGCATTCTCCCTTGCCTAAAAGAGGAGGCCTATAGCCATTAGTGGGACATATACAACGTGTAATTGAGTACGCTGAAAATATCAAAGTTTGTTAAAATTAAACTGATTACAACGTGATGATTTTTATTGATAGGATCCCATCAAAACAATTTACCACGGGCCTCAGATCGTATAGTTACGCCACTGATCCGCGGCAGATTTTTTTGCTGTGATTTCTGGTAAAGCGCTTGGTTGGGTACAGATCAATAAAACAAGATAAGTGAACGAAGCAATTTTTATATTTTTCGAAAATTAAAGAAGTTGTGTTCTCGTATTTGTATTTTTTCATCCGATATTAACTACGTTTCTGCTTTATGCTTTTTCATCAGAACTTTTTTATTGCCCTGTTTCTAATTCTAAGAAGAACTAGGTCAACCTTAAAAAAATTAATGTCTGACTCAACTCATTTGATCTTATCCGCTAAAATCTTTTAGGCTGCAGAGTTTATATGACTATACTATACTAGTACACTATAATATACATATGGACATATTTTTTTCGGCGAGGGTGTTGAGCAATTTCCCACAAATAAAATGCATTTTTGTTCATGCGATGTATGAAAGAAATTGTTCAACAACCTCGCCGAAAAAAATTCTGAAAATTCAGGAAAATTTTTCAGCTATTTCTAACTTGCACATTATTGTACTAAAAATTATTGGGCTACAAAACTGCATACTCAAAAATTTTCTAGAAATTCTGAAGCAAAATTTTAAAATTTTGATGGTCATTTTTGAAATTTTGATTAATTCTCCTTACCATTGAATAACCTTTGCCATTTTTTTGAATGTGGTTTCTGTTAGGGAATTTGCGATATTTTAAATGAAATTTATCAATTAAGCTGTGAGCCACTGCATTTGAGTTTTTTCAGCATAACCCAAGTGTGTACTTATTTTTGTGAGTAACCGTATGATTTGAAAAAATTTTGAAACTGTTTTGAACTCTTAAATGATATGTATGAAAAATGTTTTGAGCATACAGCTCCGAACACGAAAATAACAGCAGTAAAAAGATTATAATTTCTTTTTTTTTATCATTTATTTTGATTTGAGTAACTGTATATCAAAAACCTTAAAAAAATATTTTTAAAGACCTCGCCGTCTTTACATTTCGTAGAAAAGCGTGAAAAATAATAGGGAAATTTGCAAGAGTTTCATATTCATGCCAAATTTTAAGCCTTGAGTTCTCTCCGTGGTTTGTAATACACAATTTGATTGAAGCATACAACATACGGCGAATAGGACACCACGTGATTCAAGGGTTGAAACGCGAGGCGAATCCTGTCACAATTATGAATGTATCATACACATATTTAGTAAGCGAGGCGCTGGCGACCCCAAGTCCCCATAAAAATAAGGGGGGTGTGGCGCGGGATGGCCCAGTAGGTTCAATGGTGTCCTATTAAATGGTTCCCGTGATGGTCGGGCTAGTACCTTAATGGTGCTTGTTACCGAAACACACCGGGCCTGTAACCGGCAAAGGATCATCACCATCAATAACACTCCCCATAACCTTCGGGTATTGTCTGTATAGCTACATTAACAACAACAATATGAACAATAGAAGACCTTGTAAATTGCCTAAAAATTAAATTTTTTTACTTTTGTTTTTTTTTATACTTTAGTTTTATAGCAATGAAATAAAACACAATGTTTGCTATAATCCTTAAAAAATGAAGGTTTTTACAAGAAAAAAATCCTTCACGGCAGCTCTAAAAAGATAATATATGTAGATATGAAAAAATCGATAAAAAATGGATGAAAAGCCAAGCCGATAACTCGTCTATTATAAACCGATAACTCGCCGATAACACTGTTATTGATAACAAACCGGTAACAATAACAGTAATAAAACGATAACTCCCCGTTAACGTTCTTTTCGATAATAAGCCGGTACAAAACCAAGACAGAAAAATGATAGAAAACATAAAAACCAAGCAGATAACTCGTCGATTGCACACCGATAACTTGCCGATAAAGCTGTTCTCGATTACAAGCCGTTAAGTCGCTGAGAGCGTTGATATACCCATTAAAAAAAACCGATAAACCATCGATATAAATTCGATAGCAAACCAATGACACGCCGATAGCGTTCCTATCGATAAGAAACCGGGAAAACTTCAGTTACAATTTGATAAATAACCTATAACTCGCCAGTAACTTTATTATCGATTACGAACCGATAGCGTTACAGAATGATACCAAAGTCTAAAAAAATCCAAAAGTAATTCAAAAATAGGAAGAAGTTATTCTAAAAAGATCCTCAATTGATCGCGACATTAATCCGAATAGATCCCCAACGAACCCCGAAGAAGACCTACAAAGCACTCCTACAACAACAACAAGACCTACAAATAATGCCGAAAACTTTTTGAAATTAGTCACAAACTCTTGAAGTAATAATCTATCATTTTCCACAAATTGTCCCGTAAATAAACCTTATATTATATTAACCAATTTCATCTTGGTACGATGGAATATATTTTTGCGCACGCTGATGTCAATAATTGTGCTTCTATTATTTTGGTCATATGTGTAGATGCATACACTCCAGAATGAAAACCAATTGTTAATGAAGTTGCGGAAGCTGTATACAATTGATTAAAGTATGCGAGATACATTTAACGATAGTGTGGCAATCATTATCGCAATAAAGTATAATATTTATGTAAATAATAAACTGTGTTGAAAGCTTATATACATATGTATCCATATGTGCATATGTTTTGTAACTTCAACATGTGGTTGCCTTAAAAATCAACCACAACTGCCCTAAAATTCGAAGCATATGCTCTTAGATGAACAACTATGAATTGGTTGGCGTGCAATCATTCATACACTCTACATTCCATGCAAGCTGTTTTTGAAAAAAAAAAACCAAAAAATAATAATAGTAGAAACCAAAATCTTTGTGAAGTGAGAGTGTGAGTGTGAGTGGCAGTACGCTAATGCGCAAATATGTTGCAATGTTACACCGATACGCGTACGACCACGAAATATTTACGTCATTTTATGCTTTTACGGTAATAAGCATTTACGCCAATATGACAAAACTTCTGTGCGCTAACACTCTTTTACGCCAGTTCGTAATTACATGGAAACGCGTGGGCGAATACGCTTTACGCAAATACGCTTCACGACAATAGGCTTACATGTTTTAAACACTAAAACTTATTTTCGCTGAATTGTTTTCATGTGTGGATACAAATGTTACGTTGTTATGTTTTGATACAAAAAATGTTAAGAATACTTCTCACACAGAAAATGTGAGCTGCTGGTTTTTTGTATAAGCTTTTATTTACTTTCACTTGGCTGTTGTATGTAATGAAATCTTACAAGTTAAATTTGATACACTTCCCGGTGTCCGATTGAGCTGAAATTTTGCACAAATGTATAACTCCGATGACAATGCAATATTACATTGCGATAATTCGATAAATTAACCGATAACAGAGTTATCGGTAAAGATTTGTGTTCACAAGGGAATAACAGCCTAAGTCCTCAAGAACGCAGGTAACTTCGCTTTGTGTATGCAACAAACGTAGAAGTTAATTCCTCAATGTTGCATACTTTTTTGCGCAATTGATTTTGTTTTACAGATTTTTTGCGATCACGGTTGCCACTTTGGGTTCATTTGGACCAAAAATGGTTCCTTCCAACCCCATTTGGTCCACTGGTCCATTTTCTTCAATTTTGATCCTTTTTAGGCAGTTGCCACGATTTTGGTACTTTTCTTTCTTTTTCACTCATGTAAAAATTCACAATGTTGTCCAAAAAATTTGCAGCACATTCGTTAACCCACATATAATTTTGAATTTACTTGAATGGATTTCACACCACAAAAAATTGCTCAGTCAATAAAAATGTACAAGAACAGTGACATTTCACCTAGGAAATAATTTAGGCGAGGTATTAAAAAGAAAAGTTTTGGCAAACACACTGTAGTTAATTGTTGATGAAACAGCCGACTTATGAAAAAACCTCTTGTTTAATATTTATAATAATTATGACTAGATATTTCCATCGGTTATTAAACACTTAGTGAAAGATTTTTGTCACTAGTAGAGCTACAAGTATGTATTTCAAATGCACTTCCGCCTCTAAGAAATTTGACAAGGCTTGCAACTGATGTAGCGTGGAATTTAATGAATTTAAAACTAAGTAAAAGAATGAAATTAATTTATTTTGTATTAATTGTACTTGCCACTTACTTAATTCAAGCCTACCGAGAGATATTGAGAGTTTGTGAAGGCACGTCGATATTTAAATCTTTTTCACCCAGCACAAGAAATATTTTAACTGGAAGGCATAAATACTTCTTGAAGGCGATAACTTTATAGATGTACAACGAATGCGATTAAACAATTTTATTTTTATATTCAGCCTTTGAAGCAAATGCAAAAGAGATTTGATTTTGGAAGAAATATTTTGTGTAAAATTATCCCCGTAGGTGATAGCATTAACCCCTGATGACAGGTATCAAAACTCACACTTACTGAATCTAGGCTATGACATAAAGTTTAAACGTTAAGAGAAAAAGTAAGCATCTATAGAAATAGAACTAACAAAACTGCTTAGTTTCATTTATGCTCTACTGAGTTTTCCACATAGTTCGACCAGAACGCAAATTTTTGAACCCTTCCTTACTAAAAATTAACTGCGCTATACATTTTATTTCATTGCAACCAACAACATGACGCTGGAACTAAAAGCTTTGTGAGCAAATCTAGGTTCACTACGTTAGGTTGGTGAACGACATACACCTATTCTAGAAATGTGAAAATATAATACCATGAACTAAATTTTGTTTTTGTTTGTTCCTTGAATTTAAGCAAAGTATTTATTACGTCCAGTAAAATTTTATATAGGAAACCATGGAAACATCCTAAAGTTTTGTATTTTACAACGAATACGACCTCCTTATATACCAATAAAATAAAACCAAAATTTGGTCATTTTTTTGAGATTTGTCATTTTTTTCGGTGAATTTTGGGCCCAAACGAAAACATGGTGTGGCATCCGTGTTGGCGATGGAACAGAGCAAAGATCTGCAATGAGTATTTGTAAACTGAACGCGACATAGGCAAAGTCACAATAAAAAATGATTTTAAGTTAGTTAACACTCGAATAGAAGAATTTGACTGTTCAAAGTTGACTTCGCAGAAACCTTGTAATGTTGATGCATTAAAAGAAATGGATAGGATGAGAAACGTTACAAATAACTAAGTAAAGATTACATAACTAATTTAAATAATATTTTACCCTACTAAAAATTAAAAAAAAAAATGTATATTTAAATTAAATTTAACAAAAAAGATTTTCTAAGAATAAGCTTCTATTACTTGTTAATAAAACGAACTAAAAAGTAAAAAATAAAATTAAAGAAAAAAACTTTTTTAAAAATAAGCTTTTGTTATTGGTTAATAAAATTAACTAAAAAGTAAAAAATAAATTGACTGTAAAGAAATACAACACTTCATAAGTTCATTGTAACCTTTAACGATAATTAGGCTTCTTCGTCTGCGACAAAAAAAATTCCATATTGTACATAATTATATATTTTTAACATTAAAACTTTACACCTAAATTATTAAATCTTATAGTTTACATTATGGCGGCCACCGTGGTGTGATGGTAGCGTGCTCCGCCTATCACGCCGTACGCCCTGGGTTCAACTCCCGGGCAAAGCAACATCAAAATTTTAGAAATAAGATTTTTCAATTAGAAGAAAATTTTTCTAAGCGGGGTCGCCCCTCGGCAGTGTCTGGCAAGCGCTCCGATTGTATTTCTGCCATGAAAAGCTCTCAGTGAAAACTCATCTGCCTTGCAGATGCCGTTCGGAGTCGGCATAAAACATGTAGGTCCCGTCCGGCCGGCCAATTTGTAGGGAAAAATCAAGAGGAGCACGACGCAAATTGGAAGAGAAGCTCGGCCTTAGATCTCTTCGGAGGTTATCGCGCCTTACATTTATAATTTTTTTTTTTTATAGTTTACATCAAATTCCTAATTGTTCTAATAAAAGCGTGTTACATTATGATAGCAAGAAGAGGAGGTCCTAAATGTTCTTAATTATACCATCAAAATTTAACACGCTTTTATTAGAAAAATTAGGACTGTGATATAAACTGTAAGCTTTAATAATTTAGGTGTAAAGTTTTAATGTTAAAAATATATAATTATGTACAATATGGAATTTTTTTGTCGCAGACGAAAAAGCCTAATTATCGTTAAAGATTACAATGAACTTATAAAGTGTTATATTTCTTTACAGTAAATTTATTTTTTACTTTTTAGTTAATTTTATTAACCAATAATAAAAGCTTATTTTTAAAAAAATTTTATTTTTTTTTAATTTTATTTTTTTTTAATTTTATTTTTTGCTTAGAGGCTTATCTTTGCAACTACGTTCGGAAGGCATATCAAACTACGAACGAGGGATGAGTAATTGTCTTAAGTATTTCGAACTTGGACCAAAACGCCACCTCTATTCACTCTGGAGTAAAATCCGATTGCTGGGATATGGACATGCGCAAGCTGTTAGGCATAACTTTAAAAAAATGTTATTCCAACATTCGAGCACCAAAAGCCGACAATGCTGATCACCCTCGAATTCGATTGATATTTGGATCACATATCATATGATTTTTCTTCCAACTATAAAAAAAAATTATTAAAATGCGTAATGTAGTGTGCACAGAGTATATTTACTTACGTACTTATGTATGAGAATGTGCACTTAAATACTTAATAAAGCCCCGTCTCATTTAATTGATTGTTGAAGTCTTTCAAAATATGTACATTTTAATATTTTTTATTATTATATTTCAAATCATTGCTGAGTAGCTGATTAATATGCCACTGTCGTTGTCGCGTCGCGATTGTTGCAGCCCAAAGCCCTTCCTAAATTATTTTTTATCGATTTGCCAGTTGTGCGTTCTTAATCATTTTCATATAAATATAGCATATGTATCTAACATGTACATATGTAAATAAAGCGCGTCAACGTCATGACTAGATTTATCGGAGCTTCATCTTGAATTGGTAGTGCGTCCACAGTTTTTTTTTGTCTGCTCCGAGCGGTAGATCAGTTTTTGCTGAGAAGCTTTATTGACAAGTTTTATTATGTATGAAGTTACTTCTACTGAGAACCTTGGTATGTTAAGCCAACTCATTACGTCTACACCACTGCGGACACTGTAATAAGCGAACAAGTAAATTTGGAATTATTCTTGGTCTTCTGTTTTAATAAACTTGAATTTACATTCATACAGACTAGTAATATGACAGACCTTCCATTTCCAATTGATTTCGATTTCCCATAACGCTCTCAGTTCCACATGTGTATGTTCCATTCGTATCCTGCTCCCTCTTCCCACACTGATTTCAATTGTGTAATAGCATATTTGCTATTTTTGTTTCTGGTTCCTGATCCAGTAAATTCACATTCATTACAATTCTAACGCAGACCTTTCGGTTAATAAATTTGTAACGTTGCATTATAACACGCCTCCAATGTAACTTCACCAGCCCCTAAAACTATACTAAATATAAACAGCACAGTAAACATCAGTAAGGTTGAGCAACAGCATCAAAGAACAGCTGTTCCTCAACAGCCAATAGAATTTCATCTAGGCAAAGTACTATGCTATGCTTTTCCACTGTCTTATGAGCTTCGTTTTTTAAATAGGCCGGTTTATCAAAATTTAGTGTCTCCTCTGGTGAGTCAGAAAAAGATTATGTCTAGGACCCCGCCTTGCCTGATAGACGTTTGTGTGGTGTTCTTTTTAGCTTAACGCTTTTCCCCATCCAACTAATCAACCAAGTAAAAGGTGGCACACCATCTCCTTATACGACTACCCCTGGAGAAAGCATCTACCGCCGAAAGTAGTAACGACGAACGAAGGACACATCCAAAAATAAAACTCCACAGCCACGCGTTATATCCATTACTTCCCTCTGCTGCTGCTGCTGGTACGTGCTCCGTCGTTTCAATGTCGTTGTTGTTCACCTCCCTACTCAACTGGTGCCACAACGTCACCCAGCTGCTGCCGTCACTGCGATCATTGGCCACCTAATCTCATACCGACGCTCAATAGTTGTCGTCCCAATCCTTTCCTCTCGTTACTACGATCATTGACCTTATCGTTAATACTACAGCAACATTATTGACCGACTCAGTTGTTCATCCCATCTTAGAAGTAATCTGGTATCCACACCAGCCGTCCTTAACTGAAATATCAGTCAGGTCATTTCGTTCTCGCGGTTTTCTTTCTCTTGATAAGGAAAGTTCCTGTCCTCGTAACACCTGAAATCATATGTGTGGGTATTCAATCTTAGTTCATACTTAAATAAAAAGCTTTTATTCAGTAGAGGTATGTGGTACCTTTACCGCCACCTCAACCAGCTGAGACGAACTTTCAAGTAGATATTTGGTTGAAGCTTCATATCAATTTCACAAAGAGGGTCAATTAAATAATCAGTCAAGTTTTCTACATTTAAGCCCTTATTGAAATCAACGGATGCTGTTCATGTTAACTATTTTTTGTAAAAGCATTTTTGGGGGCTGCTGATAGATGTTCGCTTAATGAAGCAAATGACCCTGTGTGAAAACAACAACTTAATTATTTAATTAACAACATTTTGATTGCATTAAGTTTCTGTGTGAATTTGGTGGTATTGTCGTTATAAACATGAAAGGCACTTTTTTACATTAATGTGTGTATTTATGAATGAATTAATAAGCGTTTGCTTTAATTTAGGCATTTAAATTTCTATGCTTTTGCTTTGTTCTTTAAATATTTTGTTGTTATTTTTTTTTGTTATCGCTTTCTATGATATGAAGGTGTTTCAAACACAGCAGCTGTCTTGCATCTCGAGACAGATTGTGTTATCTTGACTTTTTTTTTTAACTCATAGTGAAGTACTCGCGTTTGTTGTATACTTACGAGTGCAGTGTGCTAAGGAGAGCAAAATTCTTACGTTTTGAATAGTTCAGACCAGCAATGGGAGAGATGCGAAGTAAAATAACTCAACCACGCAATTAACCTGAAATCGTTCCTGAAGTAATTTGGAAATAGACAAGAAACAATCCCAAAAATAATCTTGAAATGATCCCGAATTCGAAAATGATCGTGAGAAGGTCCCAAATTGTTACAGAATGGTTCCGAGACTTATTCGGATTTACCAAAAAAAAAAAAAAAAAAAAAATAGTTTCGATAAAGCCTCCAAAACTATCCCGCTAGCAGTCACGAAATCAGCCGTAGATAGGACTAAAAAGTATAAGAAATGATCCTACAGTTATCTCGAAATACATCAGAAATTACATTGAAATGCTCCCGCCATCCCCAAAAACAATTTGAAAATGATCCCGAAACAGCCCCCAAAATAACCAGAAATTATACGGAGACTATACAGAAATTATTCCAGAAACAATTCCGAAATCCTAAGAACACTCTTAAAATGACATCAAAAATAATACAGAGATTATATAGAAAAAATTCAGAACATAATTCCATAATGATCTAGAGATAGTCCTGAATTTATGCGAAAAACAATCTCGTAATGGCCTCCAAATGATTCCGACCACAATGCAGAAATTATATCAAATTACCATAAAATTATCTTGAAAATAATGCCGAAAAAATCGGAAACAATCCCGAAGTGATATGGAGATAGTCTAGAAATAGTCCAGAATTGATCCGTATAAAAACCCGAAATGGTTCCCAATGAATCCCAGAACTATGCATAAACAATACAAAAATTATCATGAGATAGTCCCAAAAACAATCCGGAAATGGACGGCGGATAATACCGAAATGATCATGATGTTTCCCAAATCCACAATTACCTCCCGTCACATAAGATTTTTGATGCAGCATCGTGCATTGACAAAGGAGTATACTATATGTATTTGCATAGAGAACGGCACGTCGCGCGACACTAGCGCCATCTGACGTATACAAGTTGGCTATTTTAAACTTTTGCAGTTTGTTCTGGCTATGAGTGCTTTCGGACTTTGCAAGTAAATTTATTTTTTCAACTTGGTTGTTTCACAACCAAAAAATGCATTTTAACTAATGTATAGTAAACAAAATATGTTAGCATGTATTTGTCTTGTGTGAGAGCGCGGAAATATTCGCTGCATGGTCCAAAACTCATAGAATATGAACCTGAAATAAGGCCTGGAGGTGTCTCAGTGAGAGGCAGGTACTAATAAACGGGATATCATTACTAGGGCGGCATCGGCATTGCTCGAAACTGATGAGGTGGAGTGTCACTACCCACCTTACTACAACAAAAGAAATATTGTTTCCAGGAGGCCATCCTCTCCTTTGCTCGCTTTTCCCAAATTGCTTTAACCTCAAACCTTATGACCAACATCATTCTTCTAGGTGAATATACTTAAAAGTTAAAAAATAATTACTATGTTCATGTTCCCAGGGGACGTGAGACCCCTCTCACTTTTTCAAGAAAGTATATCCTTGGAAGGCCCTTCCAATTGGCTATCTGTGTTTCAAATGTTGTCTACTTTTTGCAATTATAAAGTTAATAAATCCTTCCAGACTATCAGCTATCTGTGTGTTCAATTTCATCAAAATCGGTTCAGACATTCTGGCGTTATGGAGTCACAAAGCCAAACGTCGTGCGTCCTGGGGTCTATACTTTCGCATTTACAATATAGGATATACATCAATCTGTTTAATTTACTGGACCCCTTACGCTGGGATCACTTGTATCAGCTATCTAATATTTGCTATCGAGATTCCATATATGATACACGAAGATAGGAAAATATAAGGTTAGAGAAGGAGGAAAAGAAATATAAAACGAAAGGGAAAATTGTCAGAAAGATGAGAGGAATAGGAACATGCTGCATGTACACGTTCTAACAGACCCCTTAGGCTCGGCGTTACTTATCTTCCTAAGCTAGAGAGAGCGATTCAGGACAAATCTAAGAAGCGTCGGTAGGACCAGCTGGGAAAAAGTTGTCTAAAATTGGAATGGCCGGGTTTCAGAATTGAAATTTAGTACCGCTATCATTGAATGTAGGTTTTCCATTCTGATTTAGAATAGTTTCTGCTGCAGCACAGTATTATTGAAATGAATCATTAGTAGAGATTCTATGTAGATATTCTTGGGAATCATCGAAACATACATACATAATCGTATGTACCGATATTTGTGAATTAAAGCCCCGTCACATAAGCAGTTTTTCATATAAATACGTTTAACTTAATCTTATGCATTATGAGTAAACTTCAGCTATTTTTATGGAGAACGGCAGATTGAGCGACACTGGCGCCATCTGACATTAAAAAGTAGCAAACTCCCAAAATTTGTTGCAAGCAAAGAATAAGAAGAAGAATTTGACATTTGCTTTGGCTATGGGTGCTTCCACACTTTGCAAATGAAATTATTTTTCCCAATCATTTCTACTTTTCTAACATTTTTCATATTTAAAAACTGCAATTTAAAAAATAAATACGACACAAAATATGTAACGAAGTATTTTTCTTATGTAGTGAGAATGTTTATAGCTGTGCTTTGCGAAACTTTGTATGTGAATGGGCAAGGCAAAATAAACTTCAATTGCTAAGTCTGAAGTTCCTTTATATTTACAAACGCAACATCTTGGATGGAATGCATAAGATTGGGTTGAATGCATCTATATGAAAATTTTTCAATGTGTTTCGGCCATTAGGCAATGTAATAATGCTACAAACCTCTTAGTTCAGTATTAAATGAAACTCGACTTTTTAGTTAATTTCTATTTATTTAGAAGACGCTTCTCGTTTTTGCTGCTTTTCTACAACTCGTCACTTACATTACTCTTGTCAGAATCCTCAACATCGTTGCCAGATCTCCACATCCCTCCTATGTTTTTCAGCTTGAGTGTTAACGGTGGATTACCAGTTTGTCTTACTGAGCCATCCTCTACGTCTGCTTTGCTAGGTACCGGTAGTTTCTTTAGATGACTAACATTTCTTCGGAGCTCTTTACCATTGCCACGGACCACGACGTCATTTCCTCTTCGTTCCGTCACTTCAAATTCTTCTGCATTAAAATTCGTTGTCAACTTGTTCGGAATAACCACGTTACGCACTAGCACTTTATCTCCGACTGCAATGTCGCTTTCTTTGGCTCTCCGGTCCTCGTCTCCCCTCCTCCTTCCTCTTTCTTTGTTCCGTATATCTAAATCCCTAGCCTCTGAATCTAATACAGGCTCTTCGATATCCTTCACGCAAGGAATTTTATCCCTTATTCGCCTATTAAACATAAGCTCTGATGGCGATTTCCCCGTCGTTCCATGTGGGGTTACATTGTACATGAGAATAAATTTTTGGATTTCTTCTTTATAATTTGCTCCCTGGGCATTAGCAATTTGTAGCCGCTTAAGTAACGACCGGTTAAAGTTTTCCACTTCACCATTTGCCTGTGGCCAATATGGTGGGGATGTTATTAGTTCTATACCATTTTGAACACAATAGCTTTTGAATTCCTCGCTTACAAATTGTCGGCCATTGTCCGCCGTAATGGATTTTGGATATCCTAGTCTTGAAAATACCTCATCAAGAATTCTAATTATGGTGTTTGATGTAATTTTTCTTAAAAACCGGAGTTCTTGATATCTCGAATAATAGTCAATAATGACAAAAATGTATTCGTGACTTGGTAAGGGGCCTAGCAAATCCATCGCGAGTGCAATCCATGGACCATCAGGTAAGGTGCGTCTGCTCATCGGGGATGGGTTATTGGGCTTCGATACTAATAAGCAACTTCGGCAGTTCTTCACGAACTTTTCAACATCTCTATCTATCATTGGACACCAGACTTTAGATCGCACTCTCCGCTTCATAACTGTTTCGCCTGGATGACCTTCGTGAGCCAACTCCAGAACGCGTGATCGTAACGACAAGGGTATAACAAGTTTAGTTCCCCGTAGAAGTATATTCCCCATAGTGCATAACTCAAAACGGAAAGGAAAAAACTTATTCGTGGAATTAGCACTCCATAAATCGCCTTTCACATTGTTTATTGCTTCCAAAAGTTCGGTATCTGAATCACTGTTTTTTATGATGTCTAAAATTGTAAGCGCTCGAGGAACAGATTTTTCAATAACCAAGCAAATACTTTGTTGGCCGTATTTATCAAATGTGTTTACCTGCTTACCCACACATAGTCTGGAGAAAGTGTCAGCAATATTAAGCTTTCCTGGTCTGTAAATAATTTTAAATTTGAATGACTGTAGACGTAAAACCCAGCGTTCGATCCTAGCCGGTGGTCTGGACGTCGGTTTGAAAATTGCCTCTATTGGCTTGTGATCTGTAACAAGCTCAAATTCTATTCCCGCAACGTAGTAATAGAATCGCTCAACTGCCCAAACTAGAGCCAAACTTTCTTTTTCGGTCTGCGAATATCTTCGTTCCACTTCTGATAGGGGCTTGCTGGCAAAAGAAATAACATTAGGGGACTCATTCTCGAATTGCAGTAGAACTGCACCCAACGCTACTGGGCTTGCGTCAGCTATCACTTGGGTACGCCTGGTTGGATCAAAATATGATAATGTTGGAATACTTGCTAAACCAAGTTTTAATTTCTTAAATGAGCTCTCTTGTTGCTCCCCCCAGATAAATCTTACATCTTTCTTTGTCAAATTTCTGAGAGGCTCAGTGACATGGGCTAAATCTGGCAGAAACTTTCCCAGATACGTTACCAGACCTAAAAAACTTCTGACTTCCTCTTTGCTAGAGGGTGCTCGAAAATTCAAAACTGCGTCAACTTTCCCCGGATCAGGATTGATACCTTCAGAAGATAACACATGGCCCAAAAATTTCAAACTGAGCTTTCCAAATGCACTTGCTATCATTGAGTTTTATATGTAATTCCTCAAACGTTTTTAAAACTTCCCCCAAATTCTTATCATGGTCACTCTCTGATTCACCATATACAATCACATCGTCTAAATAATTAAGCGCATTTCTCTTTCCCACTAAAATATTTTCCATTGTCCGCTGGAAAATTTCTGGAGCTGAATTTACTCCGAATAAAAGTCTCTTGTACCTAAATAAACCTTTCGGTGTGATGAAGGTGGTTATCTCTCGGCTTTGTTCGTCGAGCTCTAATTGGTGATATGCGTCTTTAAGGTCCAGTCTAGAAAAATATTTAGCTCCCTTAAGACGGGTCATAAAAGAATCGAATGTAGGAATTGGATAATTCTCCCTCAAAATAGCTTTATTTGCACGCCGCATATCAATACATAGTCTTATGTCATTATTCTCTTTGAAAACAATAACCACGGGCGAAATCCAAGCACTCGGCCCAGTTACCGATTCAATGATGTCTTGTGCTAAGGCTTCTTGTAACTTTCGCTCAACCTTTTCCTCTAACGCGGATGGAATTCGCCTTAGCGGCTGTTGTACCGGTTTAATCGACCTATCAATTGTTAGTGATACTTGCATTCCTTTAATTTTCGGAAAAGGGACCCAATATTGAACGGTATTTACTTCCATGCCTAACTTCAAAACATTTAATTGTATAGCCGTTTCTCTGCCCAACAACGACTTTCTACCATTCTCAATCACATAGAATGGAGAAATAACGTTAGAACTTAAGTCCGTACCAATGGCAGACTCGAATACTAATTTCACCTTTAAGAAATCATTTCCGGCATATCCCCGAAATTGTACGTCTGAATCGCTACGAATATTCCATACAATAACATTTCGTTTACGTAAGTACTCCCAATCATCCTCACTAATCAAATTAAATCGTGATCCCGAGTCAATCAGCATTGAAATCTTTTTCCCACCGATGTAGCAATCTATTAGCTCACGCGAACATTCTGCTGAGTTATCAAATACCTCGAAACAATCAAATGGATTGAGTTTGTCAACGTCACTTTTCCCATTATCTTCCTCTGCAATCCAATGTATCTTCGATAAATCTTTTTTTTTGTAGTTTACCATTTTTCCCACCTTCATCGGTTTGCTTACGTTTGCGTGCCCCTGTTTTACACATTCTTGCATAATGACCAACAAAGCTACACTTGTTGCATTTAACATTTTTCGCTGGGCATTGAGCACTAGCCCCCATGTGCCCTTGGCGACCACACCTACCACATTCTGTAGATATTTTCATATTAGACCCTAATGATGAAATTTTGTTAACATTTTCAGAAAACGTTGGCGTTACAGTAGATTCCGATTGCCTCTTAATTTGTTCGTACACCTGGCACTTATCGACGATTTCTTCGAGTGAATATTCCTTTTCCAGCAAACGTTTTTTTTTAGGTCTGTAGGCGCCCATGCATCTATAAGTTTATCTTTAATCTGTATTTGAACAACTTCTTCCTTCGTTTCCCCAAACTGACACTTAGCGGCCTGGTTTCTCAACCTGAGTACGAATCTACTTAGATTTTCCCCCCCCCTTCAGGTCGTAATGACCGGAATAAATGACGTTCGAAATTCGAATTTCTCTTAGGTGAGAAGTACTGGTTAAGTTTTTCAACCAAATGCTTAAAAACATCCGACCCTTCTTGAGAATCTACAAGTGCGTCAGGTATATTGAAAATAACTTCTTGAAGTTGCGTTCCACCCAAATGCAAAAGTTTATTTTTCTTTTTCACGGGATCTTTGATTTCTTCCGCTTCAAGGTACAAATACAAAGCGCGGTACCACTTCTCTCATTCGGACCGTATAAGCGCCTTGTTAATTGCCTCGCACAAAAATGGCGTTATTCCTGTCGTATTCATAGCAACCAGCAACTTCGACCTTAAGAGAAAAATCATAGTTATTTAGCATCTTCAATTTCATAATTTCATTGACTTATGTATGTTGGGTTGTACTTTTATATATTTTATTTGTCAGCATACCCTTGGCTTTTTCTCAATAAATAACATACATATGTATGTCATTTATAACTTTTCTTTTCTTCTTTTTGCTCGCTGATATACATTCTTGTATATCAGTTGCTTAGCTCGCCGGCATTTCTCTTAAATGCCAGTTGCTTTGCTCGCCGGCATTTCTTTTAAATGCCAGTTGCTTTGCTCGCCGGCATTTCTTTTAAATGCCAGTTGCTTTGCTCGCCAGCATTTCTTTTAAATGCCAGTTGCTTTGATCGTTGGCACACTCTTCTTTTGTATGAGTGTTATACGTGCAATCACCATGCTTGCAATGTTCATTCGTACGTATATAGATATGTACATACTTATGTATCTATGAACAAAATTATTTGCAGTTGCTTATTTTTCTTTTTATATTTACCTTTATTTTTCCAAAATTTTATCTCCGTCGCCAATGTAATAATGCTACAAACCTCTTAGTTCAGTATTAAATGAAACTCGACTTTTTAGTTAATTTCTATTTATTTAGAAGACGCTTCTCGTTTTTGCTGCTTTTCTACAACTCGTCACTTACATTACTCTTGTCAGAATCCTCAACATCGTTGCCAGATCTCCACAGGCACCATGCGTACGCACTTTTCATTTAACAATCACACAATGATTCATAATACTACAAGTACGAGTAGCAAGAAACATTTTAACAATGGCACAAAGAAAGGAGGCGACACACACAAGGAAAAGGCTGACTTAAAAGCTATGCAATTGAATTGTCGCCAATGATTGCGGACTTTTTTCCATGTACAAAATATACAAAGACTATTATAAATATGCACATAAATGCCAAATGATGAATATTTCTGTGAAATTAAACGAAAGCGAAAATATACAAATATGCACAAACATATTGATATCTACGGACATAAAAGAATGAAATAAATTAAGAACAGCACAAGGAAAAATTTAAATACGAACAATTAAAATCTTGGAATTGAAGCATAAAAATATGGCCACTTTAAAGTAATTAAAGAAATTATGTTGAGTGTGAAGGTCGGTGAATTTGTTTAGTTGCATTGTGGGGATGTGTCTATACTTCATGGAAAATAGTACTTATCAGAAGCAATTGGCATAGGATAGCCTTTCATAAATTTCACGCAGCTTACGCGAAAGAGATTTAGACTAAGCTCCTCTACCGATTTGTGGTATGCTCCTAATTTTTATACCCAGCTGTTAGTAATGTCGATCGATAGTCTTACCGTGCAGCTCGAATTCAATTCAAAATTTGAACTTCAATGCATGATGCTATTATATTCATTGTTATTTTATACCGATATCGATTTGGCTGTTGTTGTGAGCCAGTTGAAGCCAAAGTAATGTGGTTGGGAGCCATATCGATTCAAAAGAGCCATTGTATGGGATCGATATTGATGCACACTTCCTTATATCAAATTTCTAGTCGAAAATATTCCCCCTGACGTTGTATGACTTGCAGGGTTCCTGCTCGGGTGCCAATTGTAACGAACCCATACCTATACGAACCTATACTGATAAAGTAATAAAATTCGGTGAGTGGGTCGAATTGAGAACGAAAAAAAGAAATTTTGGAATGCTGGCGTGGAACTGCTCACATTTAAAAGAAAATATTGTTGAAATTTGGCATAGGCGTTTTTCTTGCCATTATAAAAACACCATTAACGAAATAGGTTCATGACCACACCTAATTTAAGGTGATACAGTGAAGCAAGGTACTAAGATTTCAAAATTTTTGAAAATGTTGTGCCCCGCCACTTTTTTAGTCCCTCTATAACACTACTAGGTAAGCCATAAATTGAACCAAATTGACCAGCAAAAAAAAATTATTAAAAGCGTTGCTTTCACGACGATACTTATTTGATGTCAATATGGGTGAAAATGGTTGAAAGCTACGCTCACTTTTTATATCCAGCGTCCCCTCTGTCCATCCGTCCGATTTTAATACAAAAGCTTTCATGAACTCAAATTACATATATTAACTATGACACGAGGCGAAATGAGATTATACCATGCCCACTTTTTCGATATCGAAAATTGGAAAAAGTGCGATTATTCATTAACAAACACTAATAATAATGGAAAAAAGTGAGTGTATCAACTTTAAGACACAAAATTGAAATAAAATACATTTTTTTAAAGTGGAAGCGGCACCGCGCATATTTAAAACAATAAAACTCAAGTTTTGCAAGCCATACACCTAAAGCCTTTGATATTACGTTGAAATTTGACCGGAATATTGGTCTTGAATGTAAATGAAGATTGCATTCCTTATGCATGGATTTCATTGGAGCGGATAAATCTAAATTAAGTATATATTATGTAAATAGTATACGTAGTACACATATAACTGCCAGTTCTCACTGTCCTTAATCCAACATCAAAGCTGCCTCCTGCGCTATTGTCTATTATTTTTTACCAGTTTACCAATTAATCCAAAGCTTCTTATTGTCCTTATATTTACCTTGCTTTCATGCTGTCTGAGTTGCTATCTACATAGCTGCCTTATCCATCGCAATGCTTTACCGGTATATATTCACACTAATAGTGCTTGTCAGCTTCTAGAACATACGCTTACTTATTCTTAGAAAATTGATGCGGAAAAAAGAGAGCGGAAATGTGTCATACGTTTGAATGTGTGTAAGAGTTGAATGTAAGGATATTATGATAGTGTCTAAATATCCTTATGATGTCGTCGTTTGTAGACAAACTAGTGGGTTCTTATTGTCCCAACCTACAGTTATAGAGATGTTTAAATTATGGGATACTACTAATTCTATACTTGAAAATAAAAATGGGACAATTTAATGCCGTATTGGACAGCATTTACTTAACATGTAACTACAGTAGTAACTCGATTCGTGCACATACTCGGTACTTGCACACCTCGATCTTTGAAACATAGAACATTTTTCCATCACATACTCAGTACTTGCGACATCCAAACAATTTGAATTCGATACTTGCGACATGGCCTTGCTGCTTTTAGTAACGGTTGCTTAGATTCAATAAAATTCGGGAAAGTCCCGATTTATTTCGCTAATGAATTGCTGTGATTGGCTAATTATATTGCGCACGTGCACGTGTATTTTGGGACATTTGAATCAGTTTTAACTGGCCTTTTGTTCAGTGGTGCGGTCTCATAATGGCATTGTTTACAATAAAACAAAAAGCTGTAATTTTAAGGAAGCTAAGTCGGAAGAGACTATATCAGCATACAATATTTGCTTAGAATGGGCTGATTAAAATAACTCGTCTTTAGACGATATTATGACGATCCAGAGACTTAGAAGCAGCGTAATATTGAACAAGCGAGCTTGCACAAAACAAACAAACATTTTAAATGTTTTTAGTTCCACATAAAGTATGTGAGTCTTTCTATATTTATGTATATGAACGAATTAAACTTAAGCGTTTTTAATTTAAATACATATTAGAAATAATAAACTTATTATCCAACCAAATTCTTTCATAAAATTGCCTTTTATTTCATACGAAAAACAAAATTGGTACTTGCGACAACCTCAAAACTTGGTCTGAGCCCGGTTTCCATTACGTGCAAGAATCGAGTTACTACTGTATACATTTTCTACCTCTCAGTTACTATTTAACTACTGTAAAATGACAGTCCTACAGATTGACAATTCCTATATCATTCTGTGTCGTTTACAGAAGCGTTAGTAGTTAAAGGCCGTTTCGAAGTATTGGTACTTGATAAATGCCTATTAACATCCATTAATGCTCGAATTGGAACCGGGGATGAACCAGTCAAATAGTGTAGATAAAACTACTTCTGAGCTAGTCAAGTTTTCTGAAGGGCATAAAAAAAGTGATCGAGCCCAGTCACCTATCTTACCAACAGCTCTCTTAAAATCATAAAAGACAATAGGTATTTTCCGGTCGAAGTAGTTTTTTTGATTTGAGCTGTCACTTTGGCCACAACCGAATGATGCCTCCTACATTAAGTTCTATTCTGTATCTTATTCAACTTATGTATGTTTCCCTCTGGTCCGTTTTCTGGACGAACCTGATCCATTTGAATTTTAGGTCTTCTGAATGAAATTGACAACGCCAAACTGTTCAGTCAAGCGGCAATAATGCGAGTTCATACATACCGTTAGGCGAATTTGTTTTACTTGCAGTAGAAGAAATTTGATACGAAAAGCTGAATCTTGGAATGTACTTTTTTTGAAAAAAGTGCTGCTTTCCTGAGCCTTTCATGGACCTCTCATTTTCCATGTGATATCTTAATTTTTTTCACTTACACCTTGGCAGCCACGTCTCTGTTGTCTGTAAGAATTTTTGTCTACTTGAGAACAAACTTTTAACTCTCAATATAATGCCAGGTGGATGCCTTAGAATCTTTCAACACATCGAACAGCTTACGGAAAAATTCTGAGAACCAACACTAACCCAGAGTATCCATTTATTAGCCTACCTGCGAAGGCCAACACAGTAACAGAACAAATGGAACGACAAGGACGAGCGAGGTTTCGAGAACATATTAGAGACTACAATAACAAGACGCAGAACCACACCTTCATCGCAGAGTCTAACTTAGCAAATCACAAGGTCTGAAATGCCGCTCTCTAGCAGAAATCAATAAAATCAACGCACTTTACGTGTTTATGGCCGATGCCTGCTCCTGCTCGAAAACATGAAAATCTACAAAACAAAAAACATTCGACACTACAATAATAAACGAATAAACAAACCCCAGCCAGCATTTTTTGAAAATATTGATCAAAAAATATTTAAATATCATACCCCAAGATGATTAAAAACGTTCAAATTTAAAAGCATTTTCTGTTCGAAAATTAATGTATCGTCGGGAGAAAAATGTACCATAAATGTGATTATTGTTGAATACTCATTTATGATTCATATTTCGAAATGCTTTTTATTCATATTTGATATCATTGTAAAATTGAGCTTTAATTGTTTTAGAGTAATATTTGACTGCTTTTCACAGTCATATTCTGATCATATTCGTGAACATATTTCAATCGTTTTGGTTGAGATTTTTGAATAATTTTTGAATGCCATTATGATGCATTTATTCTTCGTATCTCATTCCAAATAAGATACTACATAATACTTTTATTTCATCAGGGGAAGAAAGCATACGGAAGTGAGCTATTTGAACCACAGGTCACTCGCAAACAAACTTGACCTATATACAACTGCGACTACAACATCCAGCATCTATGAGCTATGATCGTCAACATCTTAAAATACGATATGGAACTAGATTTTGAACACATAGCCAGCTACATATGTCAAGAGAGTTTCACTTACCTGGTCAAATAGCTCACAACTTTTGTATTGTCCAACTATTATGTATTTTCTGGGAAGTTGAATGTGGAGAAATGGTTGGGGAATCTTCGGGCACGAGCAGCATTTGCATTGCATTGTCTTGAAGAATGTCTTAATAATACAAATTTTATATACATATTTTTTCTGAACTTCATGATTGAAAAAATGCGTGTATGTGAAAAAACTAAGATTTTCAATAAAAAGTAAAATTTTGACAAGTATAGAATTCATTATTCAGTCAACAAATATATTCATAAAAGATTCAGAAAGCTGAATTAAAAATGATTATAAATTTTTGATCAACTAAAGCAGGGATGCACCTTAACGTTAAGCTAATCGTTTATCAAAAAATTTCCACCGTTTCCGTTGAAACACTTCGAAATATTATCGATAAAGAAATTATCAAGATAAATTGTATCTCGTTTTTAACCGAAACGAAAAGCTTTCGTTAACGTTAAAAACGTTAACGAAAACGTGATACTTTATGTTTGAATTGTGCTGGCAATGCTATAGCCATGGTGAAGCCGTAAGGTGGCAACAACGAGCGCACATACACACACAAACTCTATGTAATTTGTTTGTGTAATTCGTTGGTGGTAATGTCAAAAATACTCTGAGAAATGTTCGTACTGTCAAAATTCATGAGAAAAGTTGCAATCAGCTTGGATAATGCTTTCACCTTTAATGACTCCGCCATCAATCAGCTTTGCCAGCATAGTTTGAAATTAATAATCAACATAAACGATTTGATTTCGTTTTGATATGGCAGAAAACGAAACGAAATCATTTCGTTAATTTGACGATCTTAACGTTAATAAACGAAACGAAATGACTTCGTTTCGTTTATTAACGTTGATTATCGTAACGAAATGATATCGTTTCGTTGGTTAAGCATGCCTGAACTAAAGTAAACACCTTTGATTCAAATATGATTCCAACATGTGATTGAGAAACTATATTCTGTTTTTAATCATCAAAGGTAAGCTTATTTGATTATTTTTTTTGTTGGTTTTTATGAAATATTAAAATTTAATCATCAAGCGACTTCAAAAATGATTCCAAAAAATGATCGAAAAATGCTTTTCAGTTTTTGATCATCAAAAGTATTCATATTTGATTATTTCTTTTGTTCAATTGTATGATAACTCATTACTTAGTCAGAAAGAGTAATCAAATTGTATTTATATGTAGGGAAATTGAAAATTTAATCATCTAAATGCTGAGTGGGACACGATCTCTGACGAAATACTCCAACCTTTATAACAAAGCAATCACAGTTATTCTACTTGTAATACTACTACTTTTCAATATTAAATTTTTTAAAAACCTTGCTAACAAAAAGATATATCTTTTTTTCATGGCATATCATGTCAGTAATTTTTTGGCGGTACATAAGCTTATGTTTGTTTCCAAGTTTAATAACAAAAACGGCTGCGTATACCCGCAATTTTTTGAGTGGTGATCAATTTTGTAAGAGACTGATACCCATATTGGCATATCTCATTTAATTTTTTTAACTTAAAAAAGGTGGCAACCTTGTGAAAACAACCTCAAACTGTAATACTATATCGATGTACCAAATTTCATTCAAATCGATTAAGCCGTTTCCGAGATGATAGTGGATATACAAAGAAATATAAAACAGAAGGTGAGGTGGCAACCCTAAGTGGTAACCCTACTTAAAAATTTCAATAGAAATGCGGAGTAAAATATCTTTCGTTTGATACCCATATTGACATACATATCTCATGTAAAGCCAAAAAATGAACCCGGGTCCCTCCGAAACCGAGGCTCGATCCATAGTAATTTTGCGCGGAACACCGTGAATTCACTGCCAAATATTTACGTTCATAACATTGAAGTAAGACAACCACTTTTTTAACAGAAATAACTGCTGTTTTAATTTTGGCCAGCTAGATTGATCAAATACCCCACCGTGCGGCAGGTGGAATGAAAGTGAAAGTTGTTTCAATAAAACAAAAAATAAAACACACACAGATACAAATATAATTGTAAGTATGAATTTCAGCTGTTTTTATACACATTCGCTTTGACAGAGCTTATAATAATAACTTAAAAAAAAAAAAATAAATGTAAGGCGCGATAACCTCCGAAGAGATCTAAGGCCGAGCTTCTCTTCCAATTTGCGTCGTGCTCTTGATTTTCCTTACAAATTGGCCGGACGGGACCTACATGTTTTATGCCGACTCCGAACGGCATCTGCAAGGCAGATGAGTTTTCACTGAGAGCTTTTCATGGCAGAAATACACCCGGAGCGCTTGCCAAACACTGCCGAGAGGCGACCCCGCTTGGAAAAATTTTCTTCTAATTGAAAAACCTTATTTCTAAAATTTTGATGTTGCTTTGCCCGGGGTGCGAACCCAGGGCATAAGGTGTGATAGGCGGAGCACGCTACCATCACACCACGGTGGCCGCCATTAATAACTTGACATTGAGCAAATGCTAATGTAGCTGCTGGATAAAAAAAACATAGTCCTTAATGATGACGATGACGACGACGATGAATGTAGTATGTATGTCTTTTGTTTGATTGAGTGATGGGAGACAGTGACAGTAAAATTGTTTATATGATATGACTATGTTCAAATATACATCTGTATTTACACATCGTTTTTAATATTGAGTTCTGCCAAATGATTACATTTTATGGTGCACATTTTATTATTTTTTATTTTACCAAATAAATAAATGAATGTCCTTTGCGACTATACCTGCCTTTTCTTCTAGGCAATTATTAGCCGTCCTAAAAAAATTAAACAATGCTGCTTTATGATTTCCTTTAATTACTTAAATAGCGCTTTTATGTATTTTCTGGCACATTCCATTTGCCGCATTATTTACGGCTAAACGCTAAACAAGCTTCATTCTTTTCATTTTATATTTGATTTTTTGTATTTGTAAATTTTTTGGCAGGTTTCCTACAGCTTAAATTATTACAAAAGCATATACACACCTGCTCAAAATAATAGGTACACAGCAGTGCTTCAATTTCAAAAAAAGAAAAATCCATTTTATTAAATCAATATTATGAAAATAAAACACACTTTTATCCTTGTCCCATTTATTAATGAAAATAAGCAAACTTCACATTAAAGTAACAAAAAATATATTAGTTATTATTTAAAAACATTATTTGGCCGAAACTAACCTGCTCATAAAAATAGGTACAATTTTGATGAGATAGTAAATAGAAAAAAATATATGAAAGAAGACTTTTCTTTTGCACATTTAACATTGCTTATTTAATAACCAGTATATCCACCTCCATTCTGAACTACTTTACCCATTCTTTTGAGCATGGTATTAATTAAAATCTGGCAGGTTTCTACGGGTATCTCAAACCAAGTTTTTTGAACACATTCCCATAATTGGCCTTTGTTGGCGAAAGTTTGACTTGCCAATTTCTTTCTTAAATCCCTCCACAGGCGGTTTTAAGTCCAGGGATTGACTAGGAAACTTCAAAACATTAACATCGTGGTCCTCAAAGGATCACCAGCTTAGATGTATGTTTTGGGCCGTTGTCTTCCTGATACACCCAACGTAATGGCAGTTTTTCCTCAGCATAAGGTTGCATGACATTTTCTAGTATGTCCTTGTCATCCACAGCTGTCGTTTTATTGGTTGTTCTGCATATAGGACCTACACCATACCAAGAAAAACACCCCCATTTCCACCTCTATGGTTCACAGTTTTTTTTTGTGAAACGGAAGTGGAACTCGTTTCCTTTTGGGCGACGTACATTTATTTCCGCATCATTTCCAAACAAATTTATTTTTATTTCGTCGTTCCAGAGTATATTTTTGTACTTTTTCGATCCTTCAGGTCCTGACCAATCCAAATGCTCGTTTGCAAACGTTAACCTTGTTTTTAAATTTTTCCCTCGCATTAGTGGAACTTTTCTGGCTTTTCTCCCGGGTAGATTAGCCTTGTGTAAGCGGCTGCTAACCGTTTGTGCACTAAATTCGTTGCCTATTTTTGCTGCTATCACCTTTGATGTCTTAAAAGAAATCCTTTGAGGACCATGATGTTAGTGTTTTGAAGTGGCCTAGTCAATCCCCTAGTCAAATCCGATTGAAAACCTCTTGGGAGAAAGAAACTGGCAAGTCAAACTGTCTACAACAAAGGCCAATTATGGGAATGTGTTCAAAAAACTCGGTTTGAGATACCCGTAGAAACCTGGCAGACTTTAATCAATAATATCCTCAAAAGAATGGGTAAAGTAGTTCAGAATGAAGGTGGATATACTGGTTATTAACTAAGCAATGTTAAATGTGCAAAAGAAAAGTTTTGTTTCATACTATATTTTTTAATATTTACTATCTCATCAAAATTGTACCTATTTTTATGAGCAGGTTAGTTTCGGCCAATAATGTTTTTATATAATCTATACTATAATAAATCTCTAGAAATCGTGTCTGTACATCCAAGATTTCTAAAAAAAAACGAGTGTACTTGACGTTTGGAATGTCGTAGAATCCATCGGCACCACTTTTTTCTGTTTGTCTGTTTGTCTGTATGATATCGATAATCTCGGAAACTAACGAATGGATTTTTATGAGACTTTCACAGATGGATAGCCTGTAATCCAGAAGGGAATCTAGAACTTATTTCATTAAAATCGCGTGAGAAACAAAAAGGTATAGTTGTTTAAGCTATAATTAAGCTACTTTTAAAGATTTTTTTTTGAAAAACGAAGAAAAATGCACTTAGTTTCCAAACAAATATCAAAGAATGCCTTTGCAAAGTTTTTTTTCAATTTTATATAAATTAAAAATCAAATTCATGAATAGATAGAGTGGCGTACCAAAGAAAAATTATTTCACGCTGCCATATTACGATAATCGGTTAAAATAAGGTTACCTAAAACCTCTAAATATGCGAACAATATGGGCATCAAACAATAGAGGAAGATCACATGTTTCATTTGAATTTTGTGATATTTAGATAAATTAATCGATAACTGAGTTATCGGTCAAAATGTATTTGCTCCAAAATCTATAAATTTACCTACAATCTATCTATCTATCTTCTATCTATCTATACTATAATAAATCTCTAGAAAATCGTGTCTGTACATCCAAGATTTCTAAAAAAATGAGTGTACTTGACGTTTGGAATGACTTAGAATCCATCGGCACCACTTTTTTCTGTTTGTCTGTATGATATCGATAATCTCGGAAACTAACGAATGGATTTTTATGAGACTTTCACATATGGATAGCCTGTAACAAAAAAGATATAGTTGTTTAAGCTATAATTAAGCTACTTTTAAAGATTTTTTTTTTTTTGAAAAACGAAGGAAATCTATCTTCTTCTATCTATACTATAATAAATCTCTAGAAAATCGTGTCTGTACATTCAAGATTTAAAAAAAAAAATGAGTGTACTTGACGTTTGGAATGTCGTAGAATCCATCGGCACCACTTTTTCTGTTTGTCTGTATGATATCGATAATCTCGGAAACTAACGAATGGATTTTTATGAGACTTTCACAGATGGATAGCCTGTAATCCAGAAGGGAATCTAGAACTTATTTCATTAAAATCGCGTGAGAAACAACAAAGATATAGTTGTTTAAGCTATAATTAAGCTACTTTTAAGGATTTTTTTTTTGAAAAACGAAGGAAAATACACTTAGTTTCCAAACAAATATCAAAGAATGCCTTTGCAAAGTTTTTTTTCAGCTTGATATAAATTAAAAATCAAATTCATGAATAGATACAGTGGCGTACCAAAAAAAATTATTTCTCGCTGCCATATTACGATAACCGGTTAAAATGAGGTTACCTAAAACCCTAAATATGCGTACAATATGGGCATCAAACAAGAGAGGAACATCACAGGTTTCATTTGAATTTTGAGATATTTCGATAAATTAATCGATAACTGAGTTATCGGTCAAAATGTATTTACTCCAAAATCTTTAAATTTACCTACAATATGAAATACTTTTAGCTAAGATTTTAAACCTTTTACACGCGTAATCAGGAACTCAAACCTTTTGGTGCAATTCGGTTTATCTATTCGCTGACAGGTGGCGCAAAGTTTTCGTGTGTACTGCGATGCTTTGGTAAGTGTGCGATTGGTTGTCGTACACATACACTAAATAAAATTAAAAAAACAAGTAAGGAAGGTTAAGTTCAGGTGTAACCGAACATTACATACTCAGTTGAGAGCTGTGGTGACAACATAAGGGAAAATAACCATGTAGGAAAATGAACAGAGGGAAACCCTGGAATGTGTTTGTATGATATGTCTATCAAATGAAAGGCACTAAAGAGTATTTTATGAGGGAGTGGGCCATAGTTCTATAGGTGGACGCCATTTAGGGATATCGCCATAAAGGTGGATCAGGGTTGACTCTAGAATTTGTTTGCACGATATGGGTATCAAATGAAAGGTGTTAATGAGTATTTTAAAAGGGAGTAATCCTTAGTTCCATAGGTGGACGCCGTTTCGCGATATCGCCATAAAGGTGGACCAGGGTGACCCTAGAATTTGTTTGTACGATATGGGTAATCAAATTAAAGGTATTAGTGAGGGTTTTAAAAGGGAGTGGTGGTAGTTGTATAGGTGGTCGCCTTTTCAGAGATATCGCCATAAAGGTGGACCAGGGGTGACTCTAGAATGCGTTTGTACAATATGGGTATCAAAAGAAAGGTGTTAATGAGTATTTTAAAAGGCAGTGGGCCTTAGTTCTATAGGTGGACGCCTTTTCGAGGTATCGCAACTTAGACTTTGTTTGTACGTTATGGGTATCAAATGAAAGTTGTTAATGAGTATTTTTAAAGGGGAGTGGGTCTTCGTTCTATAGGTGTCCGCTTTTTCGAGATATCGCCATACAGGTGGACAGGGGTGACTCTAGAATATGTTTGTACGATATGGGTATCAAACGAAAGGTGTTAATGAGTATTTTAAAAGGGCGTGGGGCTTAGTTCTATAGGTGGACGCCTTTTCGAGATATCGCCATAAAGGTGGACCAGGGGTGACTCTAGAATGTGTTTGTACGATATTGGTATCAAATTAAAGGTCTTAATGAGAGTTTTAAAAGGGAGTGGTGGTAGTTGTATATGTGAAGGCGTTTTCCAGATATCGACCAAAATGTGGACCAGGGTGACCCAGAACATCATCTGTTGGATACCGCTAATTTATTTACATATGTAATACCTGCCAAGATTTCAAGGGTTTTTTATTTCGCACTGCAGAACTTTTTCATTTTCTTCTACTTAATATGGTAGGTGTCACAACCATTTTACAAAGTTTTTTCTAAAGTTATATTTCGCGCCAATAAACCAATCCAATTACCATGTTTCATCCCTTTTTTCATATTTGGTATAGAATTATGGCATTTTTTTCATTTTTCGTAATTTTCGATATCGAAAAAGTGGGCGTGGTCATAGTCGGATTTCGTTCATTTTTTCTACCAAGATAAAGTGAGTTTAGATATTGATTTTTGCTCAAATTATCGTGTTAACGGCCGAGCGAAAGAACAGACGGTCGACTGTGTATAAAAACTGGGCGTGGCTTCAACCGATTTCGCCCATTTTCACAGAAAACAGTTAACGTCATAAAATCTATGCCCCTACCAAATTTCAAAAGGATTGGTAAATTTTTGTTCGACTTATGGCATTAAAATTATCCTAGACAAATTAAATGAAAAAGGGCGGAGCCACGCCCATTTTATTTTTGTATTTTGTTGCACCATATCATTACTGGAGTTGAATGTTGACATAATTTGCTTATATACTGTAAAGATATTAAATTTTTTGTTAAAATTTTACTTTAAAAAATGTTTGTTTAAAAGTGGGCGTGGTCCTTCTCCGATTTTGGTAATTTTTATTAAGCGTACATATAGCAATAGGAGTAACGTTCCTGCCGAATTTCATCATGATATCTTCAACGACTGCCAAATTACAGCTTGCAAAAATTTTAAATTACCTTCTTTTAAAAGTGGGCGGTGCCACGCCCATTGTCCAAAATTTTACTAATTTTATATTCTGCGTCATAAGTTCAACCCACTTACCAAGTTTCATCGCTTTATCTGTCTTTCGTAATGAATTATCGCACTTTTTCGGTTTTTCGAAATTTTCGATATCGGAAAAGTGGGCGTGGTTATAGTCCGATATCGTTCATTTTAAATAGCGATCTGAGATGAGTGCTCAGGAACCTACATACCAAATTTCATCAAGATACCTCAAAATTTCGATATCGAAAAAGTGGGCGTGGTTATAGTCCGATATCGTTCACTTTAAATAGCGATCTGAGATGAGTGCTCAGGAACCTACATACCAAATTTCATCAAGATACCTCAAAATTTACTTCGTGTTAACGGACGGACGGACGGACGGACAGACATGGCTCAATCAAATTTTTTTCGATCCTGATGATTTTGATATATGGAAGTCTATATCTATCTCGATTCCTTTATACCTGTACAACCAACCGTTATCCAATCAAACTTAATATACTCTGTGAGCTCTGCTCAACTGAGTATAAAAATAAGGGCCACTTTAATATAAATACGCATCCCGAAAAACGCCGGCTACCCTGCTAGAAACTAGTATGTTTTTTGTTACTTTAATGTGAAGTTTGCTTATTTTTATTAATAAATGGGACAAGGATAAAAGTGTGTTTTATTTTCATAATATTGATTTAATAAAACGGATTTTTCTTGTTTTGAAATTGAAGGACTGCTGTGTACCTATTGTTTTGAGCAGGTGTGTAGCTCTAGTTATTCATGTTGCTATATAATAGCGGACGCGGTATTTATGTATAGCAGCGAACAGAAGAAAAGCACTGGCAATTTTAATGAAATTTCGTCAAATAAATTCTTCTTTTTTATTTTCAATATTTTGAGAAAAAACATATATTTTAACTTTGAACTTCTTATTTGAGGTTCTCGGAGTGTTTTTCACAATTTTAGTCTACCAAATTACAAGTAAGAGGTCTCTCCAAAATAGCATTTATTTTTGAAAGCTTCTTTTTTAAAGGGTGTTTGTTATTGACTTTAGAGAGAAATTACAAAGTTTAAAAACGGCGATGGTTACTACTCATATTTCTGAATTTCACTTCTTCACTAGCTAGCTTCTCGGGAGCTGAGTATTGATCTCGAAATCTCCAACATTCATACTTTGTACTAGAGTGATGGCAGATGCCTTAATCCACTCAGCCGTATGAATGTCCAGCTGCTCGTTTAGCAATTGGTCTCTAAGTGTTGCCTTTTTGTTGCTATTCCTTTATTCACCATTTAGGTACATACTAATTCTATATGCTTTTTAATCTGAATTGTGTGGAATAATATTTTATAAGCAGTACTTCCGCTGTTCACGATTATATCAATATTATTATCTATATTTAGTTAGCGAGACATGCCCAAATTGCTTTATACAATTGTTTTGTTATCTATATTAGAGAAAAATTACAAGGGTGTTTTAGATTTTGCTCCATACAAAGTGTGCATTTTTTATATGAAACAAAATCTAATAAAATTGGCGGCCACCGTGGTGTGATGGTAGCGTGCTCCGCCTATCACGCCGTATGCTCTGGGTTCAGTTCCCGGGCAAAGCAACATCAAAATTTTAGAAATAAGGTTTTTCAATTAGAAGAAAATTTTTCTAAGCGGGGTCGCCCCTCGGCAGTGTTTGGCAAGCGCTACGGGTGTATTTATGCCATGAAAAGCTCTCAGTGAAAACTCATCTGCCTTGCAGATGCCGTTCGGAGTCGGCATAAAACATGTAGGTCCCGTCCGGCCAATTTGTAGGGAAAATCAAGAGGAGCACGACGCAAATTGGAAGAGAAGCTCGGCCTTAGATCTCTTCGGAGGTTATCGCGTCTTACATTTATTTTTTTTTAAATCTAAAACACATTTTCGAAAAAAAAGGAACTTGTTACTTGTACAAAAATTGATTGGGCTACAAAGCTGCATACTGAAAATAAGTCAGAGAACACCGTGCATTGTAAAGGTCTACAAGTAGGATTGTTCTTGTTCGTTTTTTTTTGTGGATGCTATTTGGCACTGTTGTACTTCTTAAGTCCAAGAAAAGTGTAGTAGCTGCTAACGAAAACTGCGTAACATTTTTATTGTAAAATTACAAAGAAATATCCTTATTTACTTTCAAACGAGCACTTAATTACATCTCTCTTTAAAATCCATATGTCTTGCACAATTTTAATTAACAAATTGTAATACTTTATTACGGGGGACGATTGCTAAAACACGACCACAACCGTCGGGGGAGGTACTATTATACGCGTTTTTGCCTCGCTACCAATAATTGAAATACTTTTTCGCCTTTGGACTATTGATAACAGGACAAAACGTGTCTTTTCATTTCTCTTTCCACATTTTTGCACGGGTTATTGCAGTCGACCTCGCTTTCAAACTGTATTTCGCGGAGAACTTTTGAACGGGTAGAAAAACTTAGCACCCGTGTTTGTATTCTTAATACTGGAATAACTACGCGTCCTCAGATACCCCAATTCAAGACTTTTGTATAATTTTCTGTAGGACCCATATAGGTGCACTACATTTTCATACTAAATTCGTTCAAACAAATTTACCATCACAGCAACCCATATCTGAAATTCCGCTCCTTTTTTTGCTTCCCTGCGTCGCTTTCCACCACAGCAACCCCGGTAATTTTGACACTTAGTTCAGTGTCAAACGCATGTTCCACGCAGGTTCCATTGAGTTCCACAATAGTTTGACACTGACCGAAGTGTCAAACTACAGTGTGTTAGAAAGAGAAAGGAATTGTTTCCTTCTCATGCATATCATTACAAGTAGTAAACCTGTACTATGACACCGTGATTTAATCACAAGAGGTTTGCTCGACTGAAATTTTTTTTGACAATTGCAGTCATTTTGCTCGCAAATCGAATTGACATACGTTAACTGTGTTGTATCTTTGCGATTTTTCGAAAAATATTAGTAGTAATAAAATTAAAGAAAAAAAAACTTTTTTAAAAATAAGCTTTTATTATTTTGGTTAATAAAATTAACTAAAAAGTAAACAATAAATTGACTCTAAAGAAATATAACAATTTATAAGTTCATTGTAAGCTTAAACGATAATTAGGCTTTTTCGTCTGCGACAAAAAAATTCTATATTGTACATAATTATATATTTTTAACATTAAAACTTTACACCTAAATTATTAAATCTTACAGTTTATATCACAGTCCTAATTGTTCTAATAAAAACGTGTTAAATTTTGATGGTATAATTAAGAACATTTAGGATCTCCTTTTCTTGCTATCGCAATGTAACACGCTTTTATTAGAACAATTAGGACTGTGATATAAACTGTAAGATTTAATAATTTAGGTGTAAAGTTTTAATGTTAAAAATATATAATTATGTACAATATAGAATTTTTTTGTCGCAGACGAAAAAGCCTAATTATCGTTTAAGCTTACAATGAACTTATAAAGTGTTATATTTCTTTAGAGTCAATTTATTGTTTACTTTTTAGTTAATTTTATTAACCAAAATAATAAAAGCTTATTTTTAAAAAAGTTTTTTTTTCTTTAATTTTATTTTTTACTTTTTAGTTCGTTTTATTAACAAGTAATAGAAGCTTGTTCTTATAAAAGCTTTAAATATAAGTATAGGGGGTGAAACAAAAACACATATATCAGTTACATCTGCGTATAATGCGTATTGCAATTTATTAGTACACATTTTATGCGCAGCAACTTCAGAGGTGTAGTTAAAGTTTAAAGCATTGTAAATATAAGTATTGAAGTCATGAGCCTGGGCATTCGCGCAATTTTAGTGATGTAAATTGCATGGCGCCAGCGCCAATTCGGTGCCAGCTCAATGGTAGCTCATTGACGAAATTACTCCAAGCGAATTTTTGACGCTTCTTAGTAGTGAGTGCGTAGTACATTTTACTTGCGCTATTGAGTGAAACGACTTTTGTGTGTCAGGCACGAGTTTGGTGTTATTGGCGCTACTGGCAGTGATGACACTGAGCTGTTGACGGTAGCGCTGGTAGTTCAGATTTTGAATCAGAGAAAGAATTGATGACCCGTGTGAATTATTATGGCTTTGGCCGTGTAAATTATTATGGTGTATTTGTATATTTTAGATTTAATGCACAAATAATATTTGTGTGTTTGAGCGGCCAAATAATAACAGTAGTATTGCTAAAGTGCTGCTTAGTTGATGGAATGTCGCTAATTTCTTAGCGATGATCAGCAGATTGTCAATATTTCGTTCAACGGACGCGCGAAATTGCCACATCTGCTCAAATTTTCCAAAGATTTTCCATTCTTGATTTAACTTAAGCTGTTATGCCAATATTTTTCAGCCAGCTTTTTTCAAATAGGTAATTTTTCCAAAAGCAAAATAAATTACAGAAAAGATTACAGGGTTAAACAGCCTTAAAAATTCAGCTATGTTGGTTATACACAGAAATACAACAGAGGGTTGTGTCTCCGCTTTTCGCAAGCGATGAGATTCACCACGCGTGACACGTGATTCACCACGTCCAAATATCACAATCCACGGATAGGTACCGGCGTGTTTGTATGGGACTTAGGCTGTTATGCCAAAGTAAATACAAATCTTTTTCGATAACTGTGTTATCGATTAATTTATCGAATTCTAACAAAGCAATATTGCATTGTCATCGGAGTTATACATGTGTGCAAAATTTCAGCTCAATCGGACACCGGGAAGTGTATCAAATTTAACTTGCAAGATTCCATTACAGACAACAAAAGTGAAAGTAAATAAAAGCTTATAAAAATAGGAATCAGTTTACAAATACCCTATAAGTACTGAACTGCATAATTCTTTAGAACATTTTTTTAACTAGGCCATGAGCTATTTGTGTGACGGTGAACATAGGTTTTATGAAAAGTACGGACTTCAAGGAATTGTGGTCTTTCGTAAACCTATGAACATACGAAACCTGAACCAATTCCATATTCATCGTTCAACGTTGAAAACTCGACTAGTAAATCGTTTCGCGTAAAAATGTCATTAGAAAATAATGAAGATACCAAATATATTCATAGAGCATGTTAACTTATTCATTCCGTATGTTCGGAAGATTTCTATCCATTTAAGAATTTGGGGAATCGGTTTATATTTGGAAATAACGTGTTCCGAATATTCTAAATTAACGGTTTATTCGGAATACTTCCATGAATACCTAACGGAAATAAAATTTAATATTAACAAGTAAAGGTGTCTAAGTTCGGGTGTAACCGAACATTATATACTCAGCGTGAGCTTCAGCTGTACATTTCATATCAGATAAATTACTTTTCTACATAACACGGCACCTCCCGTTTAAAAGAAAAACGTCTCCCCATTTCCTCTTACAATAAAACTTGATAAGTGAAAAATCATTGCTTCAAAACTATGTTTGCTAAGTTATAGCTTATTATTCTAGTCTACGACCCTTTTAAATTTATTTTATACTAGCAGACCCGGCAGACGTTATTCTGCCCTAAATTTAGTCTATCTGCATACATTTTAATAAGCTTTTTCCGTCTAACTCTGCCCTCCCCCCTCTCACTTTTTCTTAATCCTTTTATTCGCTCCACCCTCCGTCTTTTTCGCTTTATCTATCTCTATCTTCGTCACATTCCATCTCTTTCTCAGTCTCCCTCTCCTTCTCTCTTTTCTCTTCTCTCAAGTTCTTCTCATTCTTCTTCATCCCTTACTGCCAGTCCCAGAGGGTATTTTGTTCCAGTCCCATTCCGAGTCCAAGTCTCAGTCCCAGTCCTAATCCTAATTCCAGTCCCAGCCCGTCTCTGGTCTACTTCCTGGAAAAAAGGATTGTAAATACTAATATAGGTAAATTTATATACCAAATTTCAGGCAAATTGAATAGGACGTAAGTAAATAGGTATGTGGGTATTATTAATTCATGTCTTAATTTCGGCTTCGCATGCATATTTATCAGTTTTGATAGGTTGATGCGACTAAACCGAATATGACAATGAAAATTACTTTAAAGCTCTCACCAACAGCTTTCATTTGATATCCATATTACACGCACATTCTATGGGTATCCGGGTTCACGTTTTGGCCTATATCTCGATACCCTAGTCATCCAGCGGCATAAAACTTACTCTGTACGAAAGCACACATCAACAGCTTCAATTTGATATCCATAATGTAAAAACACATCCTAGTGTTACCTTGATGCACGATTTGGTCTATATCTCGAGACCCTAGTCTCCAATAGGTATGAAAACTACCCTGTACTAAAGCACTCATCAACAGCTTCAATTTGATACCCATAATGTAAAAACACTCTCTAGGCGTTCACGGACCCACGTTTTGGCCTATATCTCGAGACCCTAGTCACCAGGGGTATGAAAATTACCCTCTACTAAAGCACTCATTGACAGCTTTCATTTGGTATCCATACCCGGGTCCACGTTTTGGCCTATATATCGAGACTATGTGCGTCGATCGCAACCAAACCTATGGGCAAACCACCGCATGAGGTATACGCAACTTAGGTGAAAGCTTGAACAAAATCCTGGTACTTTAAAAATGATTTGATACGTTATTTTTAAGTTTGGATCCTACATGAAATGAATGATATATGTACGTATAAAGATGTTAATGCAAATTTGATGTATTTTCTTGATCTTGAAAAATTAAAAATTGTAAATAACCATTTGTCTTTCAATTCTGTTAAACAATTTTTTTGGTACTCGAAAACAATTTTTTTGGTACGAAGAAAAATATGTGAGCGGCAGTACTGGTTGTATTGGAAAAATTTTAATTTATATCACTTCTTAGAAAAATGTTGCAAATAATAAAGGGGTGTGAAACAACCAAAACCGCATGAATAATAACAACAAAACTCGTACTATTAGCTAAAATATTGATAAATTGAAGATTTTCCAATTGTTTTTTTGCTGTAAATGAACAGTCAGTCAAATCGGTCAAACCGTTTTGAGTATTAGCTGAAATATTTTTTAATTGAAGTTTTTTAAATAAATTTTTTGTCGTAAATGATCCCTGAATCAGATCGAAAATAATAGAAAAAAAATTATTGAAATCGGTGTAGCCGTTTTTCAGCTTTGAACGACCTAACGCACACAAATTCATTTTTATAAGCTTTTATTTAGTTTCACTTTTGTTGTCTGCAATGGAATCTTGCAAGTTAAATTTGATACTCTTCCCGGTGTCCGATTGAGCTGAAATTTTGCACACATATATAACTCCGATGACAATGCAATATTACTTTGTTAGAATTCGATAAATTAATCGATAACACAGTTATCGGTAAAGATTTGTATTTACTTTGGCATAACAGCCTAAGTCCCATACAAACCCGCCGGTATCTATCCGTGGATTGTGATATTTGGACGTGGTGAATTACGCGTGTCACGCGTGGTGAATCTCAACGCTTGCGAAAAGCGGAGACACAACCCTCTGCTGTATTTCTGTGTATAACCAACATAGCTGAATTTTTAAGGCTGTTTAACTCTGTAATCTTTTCTGTAATTTATTTTGCTTTTGGAAAAATTACCTATTTGAAAAAAGCTGGCTGAAAAATATTGGCATAACAGCTTAAGTTAAATCAAGAATGGAAAATTTGAGCAAATGTGGCAATTTCGCGCGTCCGTTGAACGAAATATTGACAATCTGCTGATCATCGCTAGGAAATTAGCGACATTCCATCAACTAAGCAGCACGTTAGCAATACTACTGTTATTATTTGGCCGCTCAAACACACACATATTAATTGTGCATTAAATCTAAAATATACAAATACACCATAATAATTTACACGGCCAAAGCCATAATAATTTACCCTACTAAAAATAAAAAAAAAAATTCATATTTAAATTAAATTTAAGAAAAAGGCTTTTCTAAGAACAAGCTTCTATTACTTGTTAATAAAACGAACTAAAAAGTAAAAAATAAAATTAAAGAAAAAAAAAACTTTTTTAAAAATAAGCTTTTATTATTTTGGTTAATAAAATTAACTAAAAAGTAAACAATAAATTGACTCTAAAGAAATATAACACTTTATAAGTTCATTGTAAGCTTAAACGATAATTAGGCTTTTTCGTCTGCGACAAAAAAATTCTATATTGTACATAATTATATATTTTTAACATTAAAACTTTACACCTAAATTATTAAATCTTACAGTTTATATCACAGTCCTAATTGTTCTAATAAAAAACGTGTTAAATTTTGATGGTATAATTAAGAACATTTAGGATCTCCTTTTCTTGCTATCGCAATGTAACACGCTTTTATTAGAACAATTAGGACTGTGATATAAACTGTAAGGTTTAATAATTTAGGTGTAAAGTTTTAATGTTAAAAATATATAATTATGTACAATATAGATTTTTTTTGTCGCAGACGAAAAAGCCTAATTATCGTTTAAGCTTACAATGAACTTATAAAGTGTTATATTTCTTTAGAGTCAATTTATTGTTTACTTTTTATTTAATTTTATTAACCAAAATAATAAAAGCTTATTTTTAAAAAAGTTTTTTTTTCTTTAATTTTTATATATATAGATCTAAGTTGCCGTGGTCTTTAACCGATCCTGTCCATTTTTACTAGAAATATTTTCTGCTATAAGGAAAATATGTGTACCCCATTTTATTACGATCCGTTAATTTTTCTTCGAGTTATGGCTCCCGAAACATAAAAAATTGCTTAGTCATAAGAGGCGTTGCCACACCCATTTTCAAAAATTGTAGTGTTTTCCAATTAATGTTATAAATCCACTTGGGAAATGAAACACCATTGATATAAAGCTCTTTTTTGCAAAGATACAGCTTCTTTTATTCGTCCACGACCATTTTAAAAATCTTTTATATAAAAATGGGCGTGGTCCTTAACCGATTTCGTTAATTTTTCTTCAAAGCATTCCTTATAGTAAAGGCAACCTCTCTTCCGAATTTTGTTACGACAGGTTTAACGATTTTTGATTTATGATTAATAATATTTGTAAAATTGATTTTGTTACAAGTGGGCGGTGCCACGCCCATTTAAAATTTTTTTTTCAAATTTTTATCAAGAGTCTCAATATGAGTCCACACGTCAAATTTCAACATTCTAGGTGTATTATTTACTAAATAATCAGGCTTTTTGTGTTTTCCAAAATGTTATACATATATATAAAAAGCGGGCGTGGTTATCATCTGATTTCGCTCATTTTCAATACCAATCTATTCTGGGTCCAGATAAGCTCGTGTATCAAATTTGGTGAAGATATCTCAATATTTACTCAAGTTATCGTGTTAACGGACAGACACACAGACGGGCGGACGGACATGGCTCAATCAAATTTTTTTTGGATACTGATGATTTTGATATATGGAAGTCTATCAAGCAGGGATGCACCTTAACGTTAAGCTAATCGTTTATCAAAAAATTTCCACCGTTTCCGTTGAAACACTTCGAAATATTATCGATAAAGAAATTATCAAGATAAATTGTATCTCGTTTTTAACCGAAACGAAAAGCTTTCGTTAACGTTAAAAACGTTAACGAAAACGTGATACTTTATGTTTGAATTGTGCTGGCAATGCTATAGCCATGGTGAAGCCGTAAGGTGGCAACAACGAGCGCACATACACACACAAACTCTATGTAATTTGTTTGTGTAATTCGTTGGTGGTAATGTCAAAAATACTCTGAGAAATGTTCGTACTGTCAAAATTCATGAGAAAAGTTGCAATCAGCTTGGATAATGCTTTCACCTTTAATGACTCCGCCATCAATCAGCTTTGCCAGCATAGTTTGAAATTAATAATCAACATAAACGATTTGATTTCGTTTTGATATGGCAGAAAACGAAACGAAATCATTTCGTTAATTTGACGATCTTAACGTTAATAAACGAAACGAAATGACTTCGTTTCGTTTATTAACGTTGATTATCGTAACGAAATGATATCGTTTCGTTGGTTAAGCATGCCTGCTATCAAGTGTTATGGAAACGCATTTACCGTGGAATCAGTAAGGAAGGCGGTCGGCATGATGTAGTGGTGCACAGTGGCTAGTCATTGTCGGCTGGGGCGCGTCCTTGCCAACCTTACTGTTCCTGCGCCATAAACAGAAAAAAGTTCCTATCATGTCTATCAAAACGAGCAGCTGTCAAATTCAAAAAAAAACCTAACAGAAGCGCAGAGACAACTCAAAACGCTTAAAAATTCAAAATAAAACAACATCCGGCCGAACCGGAGGTCACGGACAGACCGTTGACATTCAAAATCTAAATTCAAAAAAAAAATTCAAAAATTTTAAATTCAAAACAATAACCGCAAAAAAAAGTTACCGAACCGGAGATGACCGGTTACTAACAGTTTAAATCAAACTCAACAGAAACGCTGAAAAATTAAATAATAACAAAAAAGCTGAAAAAATTAAAAATAAAAAAGAAAAGGGCCGAATATACATAGGGGGCGCCACGGGTGGTGTTGCGACGCCCGGTGCTTATATCCCACCCTCAAAATCCATGGCCACCGACGCACCTAAAAATTCGGTGGCCCCTTACCTGCATGCCTACCTAGTGCCTTCTAAATAACGTAGACGCCAGCATTCCCATTTAGATTACAAAATTTATTCACAAGTCATTATTAAGACAGAGGTATACTAGAAATACAAAAATGTTGAAATATTTTCTATTATTTATAAATTACCCTAACTACTGATTTTACATTTTGGTGCTTTACGCACTTTTATTAAAGGAAAAAAAAAAAAATCTCAAAATAATTAAATAAAATTGAAAAATGCCCTCAAAATTGCTGGTATGTATAAATATGCAAAAGGCTCCAAGGAAATAAAATACCATATCAGAGGTTTAGGTTAACTACCGAACGCAAAACTATTAGAGCCAAAAAAAAAATTTACTTTGAATTCCTTTCTTTTCTTTTCCTAACCTGTTCTTAGTTATTTAGTTTAAGTTTAGCTAGTTGTATTGCCCTTTCCAATTGCTATTCATTTATAATTGCCTTTTGGTTTTGTTAATAATTCATTTTATTTATGAGGTTTTATCTTATTTTATTTTATTGATTTATTGTATTTATTTACGTATTAAGGTATTTATTGTCTTATTTATTTACTCTATTTATTTATTTCGCTTTAATTGATTTTAATGTAGTTTTATTCTAATTTACTTTAACCTGATTTTATTTTAAATTATATTCGTTATTTCGTTTATATACGCGCGCTGATTTTAGGTTTATAATTTATTTTCTTTTTCTTTTATATGTATGTATATATATATGCATTTCGTTTGCTCATATACTAGTAGACATACTTATATTCTTGCAAGTTGTATGAAAGCTTGCTGACATTTAACTTTCTTAAATTTATGTATATGTAGGTATGTTTTATAATATACTATTTCCGTGTATTAATAAAGTCATTTTAGTATCTGTTGTAAAGTTAGCATATTTGTAACTTTATCTTCTTTATTTAGTTATGTTCTTTTAATAATTTGTTACCGCTTTTGAATATATATATAATAATATAATTCGATTTACAACAAATTCAACTCCTACGCACCTTTTTTATTTTTGTATGTATGTTTGTATATTTTAATTACGTTACGCCTTCACTTATTGATTTCTGAACTTATCTGATCTAATGCAAATTGATGCAATTGATTTAACTCAAATTTCCGTAAATACTTATTTACTCTGGTTGTTGTATGTTATCTTTATATATGTATATTAGTTGCATTTGCTACTATATATGTATGTATGTATGTATAGATTTTTGTTTGCTTATATTTGCACACTTAAACGCTAGAATATTGTTTTCGAACTGTCGCTATACTTGTGCTTTTGCTTTGCCATTTCATTGTACAATTATGCATGTTTATGCTATATACTACACATTTTCTTACTGCTCCTCCTATTCCTGCTCCCTACAGTTGTATGTATTATATATTAATGTAATTACTAGCATTATTTAATTAGATTGTGTTCAATTAAGTTAAGTATAATTTTCTTCTTTTTGTCAACTTCTAAGCTTTCTAATTCAAAAATTCCATTTTCTGTTTATTATTATTACTTATGTTTTGGAACGAACTCACCCAAGTCAGGTTGCAGGCCATTGGTGTTGGCTCTGCCGTTGTCGCTGTCGTTGCAGGTTGGTGTTGGTACTATTCGTGGTTGTTGCGCTCTGGTCCGAGGTGATCAAATGAACCTGGTGGCAATAGAACTTCGTGTTGACCTTTACGATCTTGATGACTTGGTGCTTATTTTGGGCGTTCGTGGTGTTACGCTACCGCTTACTGCTGCCGTTTCTTAACTGTCCTTATGTTACTACGAAAAACAATTGCGTGGTTGCGGTTGACTAAGATTGGTCCTTTGGTGTGGATTAGTTGCTTTGCTTTATATACGTGTGTTTTTATGCTTAGTGACGATGATTTGATACTGTCCCCGGAGACTGATCATTTCAAGTAATTTTAAAAAAACTTTGCAGATGTAAACATAGCCAGGTGTTGAGCCTGCAATCGTCAGAATGTTTTATAGGTATAAGTATGTAACTTTTTCACAAAATTTGGATGGACATCCCCACAGTAATAATGTATGTTTGTTAAGGTTTATCACACAACGATTAAGCTATTTTATTAAATTGCTCCACTTTCAGTCCAAACAGAAGTCAATGATCAATGAAATTCTATACATTAGTTCCTTCCAAATAACCATAATACGTAATTCTTCCAACTGCAATTCCAGTCCGGTTATAGCATTTATTGTACACCGATGAGAATAAACTGTCTGTATGCGCTTCGCGTTCAACCGTCCCTTTTGTTGCTTTTTCTTCAAATACCTTTCAACGAATTTATCGAAATTGTAGTAATAGTATTTTTAAAATAATACTTCCATTATTTATATAATTTTGCGCCCGAATTTTAATAAAATCTGTAATTTTCTTTTTTATGAGTTTTTCTCGTTTTTTTCCTCGTGTGTATCGGGCGGAAACTCATGGTAGCAAGCAAAATTTTTTCTTCGCGATCGCCGGTCTGTCTCTTCCTTCTTTTCGATATTTTTCATCGCAACCTTCGCCACATCGCTAGGTGTGTTCCCGTGAACACGCTCCCAAGTGGATCGCAGCCATATACCGTAGCAGCAGACCGTAACACAAGATAGATGATTCCTTTATACCTGAACAATCAACCGTTATCCAATCGAAGTTAATATTTTCTGTGTGCAAAGCACGCTGAGTATAAAAAGGTGAATACTCCCTGTGTACCAGGACCGCACAAAAGCTTAACTCTTCTGTCAAAGTCAAGGCCGGAATATACAGTTCTAAGACAATAAGCCATTTTCTTATATTTTTTTTTTTTGTCAGTTCATTGCGGCTGCTGAGTTGAGTATCACCCCATGTCGGCTGGCTGTTCAAAATGTTTTTCAAAAATTTTCCATTTCAAGATTTGTCACAAAAACGCCCTATATTAGAATTAGATTGAACAACGCCTTATCTCAGAATGCTTTTCATTAACTCCCTTTTATGTCAAAATGCATTGAACTTATGCTGATATAGGGAGTTTTTGAAACAAATTTTGAGATAGTGTATTTTTGAATAAAATTCTAACATACGGCATTCTTCAAACAAATTCTGAAAGAATGACCAAACCAACATAACTCTTTATCAATTCACGAAATATTTAGTAAAAAATTAATTATTTCCTCTAAGACCTGTTGGAATTTACAAATTTATTATCACTACTAATATACTACTAAAGGTACTTTTCTATTACAACTTTCGCTGAAGGGGATCGAATTATGCGCCGCTTTCCTTACTTCGTAAATGCAACAGTCCAGATTTTTATACTCAGCTGAGCAGAGCTCACAGAGTATATTAATTTTGTTCGCATAAAGGTAATCCCTAATGGTATAAACTAATCGAGATAGATATAGACTTCTATATATCAAAATAATCTGGGCGAAAAGGGAAATTCATTTAGCCATGTCCGTCCGTAAACACGATAACTTGATTAAATTTTGACGTATCTTAATGAAATTTGGTATGTAAGTTCCACGGCACTCATCTCAGATCGCTATTTATATTAATGAACGAAATCGGACGACAACCACGCCCACTTTTTCGATATCGAAAATTTCGAAAAACCGAAAAAGTGCGATAATTCATTACCAAAGACGGATAAAGCGATGAAGCTTGGTAGGTGCGTTGACTTTATGACGAACAAGTAAGGAAGGTTAAGTTCGGGTGTAACCGAACATTACATACTCAGTTGAGAGCTATGGTGACAACATAAGGGAAAATAACCATGTAGGAAAATGAACCGAGGGAAACCCTGGAATGTGTTTGTATGACATTTGTATCAAATGAAAGGCATTAAAGAGTATTTTATGAGGGAGTGGGCCATAGTTCTATAGGTGGACGCCATTTAGGGATATAGCCATAAAGGTGGACCAGGGGTGACTCTAGAATGTGTTTGTACGATATGGGCATCAAATTAAAAGTATTATTGAAGGTTTTAAAAGGGAGTGGTGGTTGTTGTATAGGTGGTCGCCTTTTCGAGATATCGCCATAAAGGTGGACCAAGGGTGACTGTAGAATGCGTTTGTACGATATGGGTATCAAAAGAAAGGTGTTAATGAGTATTTTAAAGGGAGTAATCCTTAGTTCCATAGGTGGATGCCATTTAGGGATATCGCCATAAAGGTGGACCAGGGCTGACTCTAGAATTTGTTTGTACGATATGGGTATCAAATGAAAGGTGTTACTGAGCATTTAAGAGGGAGTGGGCCTTAGGTCTATCGGTGGACGCCTTTTCGAGATATCGCCATTGAGGTGGACCAGGGGTGACTCTAGAATGTGTTTGTACGATATGGGTATCAAATGAAAGGTGTTAATGAGTATTTTAAAAGGGAGTAATACTTAGTTCCATAGGTGGACGCCGTTTCGAGATATCGGCATAAAGGTGGACCAGGGGTGACCCTAGAATTTGTTTGTACAATATGGGTATCAAAAGAAAGGTGTTAATGAGTATTTTAAAGGGAGTAATCCTTAGTTCCATAGGTGGACGCCGTTTCGAGATATCGCCACATAGGTGGACCAGGGGTGACCCTAGAATTTGTTTGTACAATATGCGCATCAAACGAAAGGCGTTAATGAGTATTTTAAAAGGGAGTGGGCCTTAGTTCTATAGGTGGACCCCGTTTCGAAATATCGCCATAAAGGTGGACCAGGGGTGACTCTAGAATGTGTTTGTACGATATGGGTATCAAATTAAAGGTATTAATGAGGGTTTTAAAAGGAAGTGGTGTTTGTTGAATAGGTGGTCGCATTTTCGTGATATCGCCATAAAGGTGGACCAAGGGTGACCCTAGAATTTGTTTGTACAATATGGGTATCAAAAGAAAGGTGTTAATTAGTATTTTAAAAGGGAGTAATCCTTAGTTCCATAGGTGGACGCCGTTTCGAGATATCGCCATAAAGGTGGAGCAGGGGTGACCCTAGAATTTGTTTGTACAATATGGGTATCAAAAGAAAGGTGTTAATTAGTATTTTAAAAGGGAGTAATCCTTAGTTCCATAGGTGGACGACTTTTCGAGGTATCGCCATAAAGGTGGGCCAGGGGTGACTCTAGAATTCGTTTGTGCAATATGAGTATCAAACGAAAGGAGTTATGAGTATTTTAAAAGGGAGTGGGCCTTAGTTCTATAGGTGGACGCCTTTTCGAGGTATCGCAATAAAGGTGGACCAGGGGTGACTCTAGACTTTGTTTGTACGATATGGGTATCAAATGAAAGGTGTTAATGAGTATTTTTAAAAGGGAGTGGGTCTTCGTTCTATAGGTGTTCGCCTTTTCGAGATATCGCCATAAAGGTGGACCAGGGGTGACTTTAGAATATGTTTGTACGATATGGGTATCAAATGAAAGGTGTTAATGAGTATTTTAAAAGGGCGTGGGGCTTAGTTCTATAGGCGGACGCCTTTTCGAGATATCTCCATAAAGGTGGACCAGGGGTGACTCTAGAATGAGTTTGTACGATATGGGTATCAAATTAAAGGTACTAATGAGAGTTTTAAAAGGGAGTGGTGGTAGTTGTATATGTGAAGGCGTTTTCCAGATATCGGCCAAAATGTGGACCAGGGTGACTCAGAACATCATCTGTTGGATACCGCTAATTTATTTATATATGTTATACCTGCCAAGATTTTAAGGGTTTTTTATTTCGCCCTGCAGAACTTTTTCATTTTCTTCTACTTAATATGGTAGGTGTCACAACCATTTTATAAAGTTTTTTCTAAAGTTATATTTCGCGTCAATAAAATAATCCAATTACTTTACCATGTTTCATCCCTTTTTTCGTATTTGGTATAGAATTATGGCATTTTTTCATTTTTCGTAATTTTCGATATCGAAAAAGTGGGCGTGGTCATAGTCGGATTTCGTTCATTTTTATACCAAAATAAAGTGAGTTCAAGTAAGCACGTGAACTAAGTTCATTAAAGATATGTCGATTTATGCTCAAGTTATCGTGTTAAAGGCCATGCGGAAGGACAGACGGGCAACTGTGTATAAAAACTGGGCGTGGCATTAACCGATTTCGCCCATTTTCACAGAAAACAGTTAACGTCATAAAATCTATGCCCCTACCAAATTTCAAAAGTATTGGTTAATTTTTGTTCGACTTATGGCGTCAAAAGTATCCTAGACAAATTGAATGAAAAAGGGCGGAGCCACGCCCATTTTAAAATTTTCTTTTATTTTTGTATTTTGTTGCACCATATTATTACTGGAGTTGAATGTTGACATAATTTACTTATAAACTGTAAAGATATTAAATTTTTTGTTAAAATTTTACTTTAAAAAAATTTTTTTTTTAAAGTGGGCGTGGTCCTTCTCCGATTTTGCTAATTTTTATTAAGCGTATATATAGTAATAGGAGTAACGTTCCTGCCAAATTTCATCATGATATCTTCAACGACTGCCAAATTACAGCTTGCAAAAGTTTTAAATTACCTTCTTTTAAAGTGGGCGGGGCCACGCCCATTGTCCAAAATTTTACTAATTTTCTATTCTGCGTTATAAGTTCAACTCATCTACCAAGTTTCTTCGCTTTATCTGTCTTTTGTAATGAATTATCGCACTTTTTCGATTTTTCGAAATTTTCGATATCGAAAAAGTGGGCGTGGTTATAGTCCGATATCGTTCATTTTAAATAGGGATCTGAGATGAGTGCTCAGGAACCTACATACCAAATTTCATCAAGATACCTCAAAATTTACTCAAGTTATCGTGTTAACGGACGGACGGACGGACGGACATGGCTCAATCAAATTTTTTTTCCATCCTGATTATTTTGATATATGGAAGTCTATATCTATCTCGATTCCTTTATATATGTACAACCAACCGTTATCCAATCAAACTTAATATACTCTGTGAGCTCTGCTCAACTGAGTATAAAAATAGAAAATTAGTAAAATTTTGGACAATGGGCGTGGCACCGCCCACTTTTAAAAGAAGATAATTTAAAAGTTTTGCAAGCCGTAATTTCGCAGTCGTTGAAGATATCATGATGAGATTTGGCAGGCGCGTTACTCCTATTACTGTATGTGTGTTAAATAAAAATTAGCAAAATCGGAAGACGAACACGCCCACTTTTAAAAAAAATTTTTTTTATGTCAAATTTTAACAAAAATTTTAATATCTTTACAATATGTGAGTAAATTATGTCAACATTCAACTCCAGTAATGATATGATGCAACAAAATACAAAAATAAAAGAAAATTTCAAAATGGGCGTGGCTCCGCCCTTTTTCATTTAATTCGTCTAGAATACCTTTAAGGCCATAAGTCGAACAAAAATTTACCAATCCTTGTGAAATTTGGTAGGGGTTTGGATTCTATGACGATAACTGTTTTCTGTGAATATGGGCGAAATCGGTTGAAGCCACGCCCAGTTTTTATACACAGTCGACCGTCTGCCCTTCCGCTCGGCCGTTAACACGATAACTTGAGCAAAAATCGACATATCTTTACTGAACTTAGTTCACGTACTTATCTGAACTCACTTTATCTTGGTATAAAAAATAGCCGAAATCCGACTATGACCACGCCCACTTTTTCGATATCGAAAATTACGTAAAATGAAAAAAATGCCATAATTCTGTACCAAATATGAAAAAAGAAATGAAACATGGTAATTGGATTGGTTTATTGACGCAAAATATAACTTTATATAAAACTTTGTAAAATAGGTGTGACGCCTACCATATTAAGTACAAGAAAAAGAAAAAGTTCTGCAGGGCGAAATCAAAAGCCCTTGGAATCATGGCAGGAATACTGTTCGTGGTATTACATATATAAATAAATTAGCGGTACCCGATAGATGATGTTCTGGGTGACCCTGGTCCACATTTTGGTCGATATCTCAAAAACGCCTTCAGATATACAACTAAGGGCCACTCCCTTTTAAAACCCCCATTAATACCTTTAATTTGATACCCATATCGTACAAACACATTCTAGAGTCACCCCTGGTCCACCTTTATGGCGATATCTCGAAAAGGCGTCCACCTATAGAACTATGGCCCACTCCCTTCTAAAATACTCTTTAATACCTTCCATTTGATACCCATGTCATACAAACACATTCCAGGGTTACCCTAGGTTCATTTTACTACATGGTGATTTTCTCTTATTTTGTCTCCAAAGCTCTCAGCTGAGTATGTAGTGTTCGGTTACACCTGAACTTAGCCTTCCTTACTTGTTCAATTTGGGAGTGTCAAAGCTCTGTCATCATTGGAGAACAAACCTCTAGTAATTAAATCATGGACTTTGAACATACATTTTTATAAGTTTATTTGATATTTCTTATATTTCACAATAATTTTTCAAATTTTCAATGAATAAAAAAATGTTTGTCCGATATTAGATGAGGCTATACTGCTATGGCCATATGGCCTGCTCTCAAGCTGCCCCGAGGCCTTGAGTCTAATTGTAGTGGCTAACGCTACATTTTTGGCCATTAGATCTGCAGGAGTGATGTGTAGAATGGCAAGCAATGCTACTGTCGGAGTAGCTTTTAGGGCTCCCGTTATGCTAATCGTTGATAATCTGCATGCTCCTCAAGTTTTTTGGTATTCGTACCGTGTTGTGTGGCTGTCCACCAAACAAGGACCCCATATCGAAGTAGGGGTTTGACAATTGCCGTAAGAGAGTTTGGGTGATAGGCCCCACGTGCATCTTAGCATCTTATTTCATAGACAACTTACTATTTAGGATGACTCCTATATATTTTGGGGCTATATTGTTCTTGTAGGGTTGGTGGTTAACTCGACGCCAGATGCCCAGGCCTGTACATCCCGAAGTGCCTGATCCATCAGAGAGCTGATTGTTGTTAGGCATCTGCCGCTTATTATGACTGAAACGTCATCTGATATGCAGTTTGACTGGTCCTCCGTTGAACCGACTAAGCAATTGACTGATAACTAGCGTCACCAATACTGTGGACGCCCCTAAAATCCCACCTTGCGGCGTCCTCTGTTTAAAGGTTTTGTTGCCTGATCCCATTGCGACGTGATCACTCTGCAGCTTAACATCGATCTGATCAATTTTGTAAAGGTGGGATGAACTTTAATTGAGTTGAGACTGTGCGTGTTTACTCGTTTCGAGATATTGTTGAAAGCTCCAGAAAAACACCTAGGTCATATTCTTGGTGTTCCAGGGCTTTCTCTATATTTATGACAACCCTATGCAATATCGATTGACTTGCCTTTGGGGTAAGTCGTTATGCTCAAAAGATTAACTTCGCACAGAAATGTTTCCATGAAACCCTCTTCGAACTGTTGATTTCACGTTTAAAAATCCACAACAGATGTTGTTGTTGTTGTAGCAGTGCTCCGCCCCATCCAATAGGTGCGACCGATCACAAATTTTCATCAATGTCCTCTAACGGGAGTCCAAGAAAACTTGCTGTTTCAACAGGGGCGGACCATAATGAGAGGGGTGTTAGAGGCGTTGGTTCCACAATACAGTTAAAGAGATGGTTGGTGTCATGTGGGGACACATTGATTCTGGAAGACTTTAACCTATTACAGTACCCAGATCGAAGTTGAGCTAGAGTGACGCGCGTTTCCCTAGGGAGAGTGCGTTCCTCCTCTGCTAGCTTTGGGTATTGTTTGAGTACAAGATTCACCAGGAAATTCCCGGCCGTATTTCCGAATAATGCTTACGGAGATGACCCCTTAAGACCCTGGGAGGTGTGGCCTCATCAATCAGATGTTTGTTGGGATGCCCAGGTTTCTGGGTATTCAACAGAAACTGTTTGTTCAGCATTTAATTTCTCTCCCTAATGGGAAGTACTCTCACCTCGTTGTGTAGGTGGTGTTCTGGGCACATAAGCAGATAGCCCGCAGCGGTTCTGAGGGCAGTATTTTGGCAGGCCTGTATTTTCTTCCAGTGACTAGTCTTTAGGCTTGGCGACCTTATCGAGGACGCGTAGCATGCAATCGGCTGGCCAATTGCTTTGTCAGTGGTAATGAGCGTGTCTTCATCTTTACTCCAAGTACTGCCAGCAAGATATCTGAGGATTTTATTGCGGCTCTGGATTTTCGGTACAATTGCAGCTGCATGCTCACACAAATGAAGATCCTGCTCGAACATCACACCCAAAATTTTGGGTGTAAGACAGTCGGTAGCGTAGTGCCATTGACGTGGATGTTCAAAATGGTCGACATTTGGGACGTCCATGTTGTAACAAGATCGCCGCTGAGTCGGTGACAATGTCAGGTTTCGCGAGGCGAAGAAACTTTAGAGATCAGAGACATAGCCGTTAATATTGTTGCAAAGCTCATCGATCTGTGGGCCTATGCCTGTGGCCATTATTGTTGAGTCATCGGCGTAGGAAACGTTAGTGACTCCTTCTGGTGGTAAAGGTAGCTTTGATATGTAGAAGTTAAACAGAAGTGGGAATAGGATACCACCCTGTGGCACCCCTTGTTTAATTCTTCTTGGTTTGGATGTTGCGTTCCTGAATGGGTAGACCCTTTCAGGTCTTGCAGTAACGTGCCATGGTTGACCGTATCAAAAGCTTTTGACAGGTCTAACGCAACGAGCACTGTCCTATGGTGGGGGTTTTGATTTAAAACGCAATTTATCTGAGTACTAATGGTATTTAGCGCGGTGGTACTGCTATGTAGATTTCTGAAGCCATGCTGATGATTAGTTGCAAATATGATTTAGAGTAGGGGATCAGAATGGCTTCAAGTGTCTTGGTTACTGGCGGTAGGAGATATATCGGACGATAAGAATCCTATGTTAGCTGGTTTCCCAGACTTTAGTAGCGGGACCACCTTGGCCATTTTCCTTTTTTCGGGAATGACAAAGGTGGAAAGAGACAGGTTGAAGACATGTGCTAAATATTTGAATCCCTCTTTACCTAGGGTTTTAAGCATCGGCATGGCTATGCCGTCTGGGCCCACTGCTTTAGATGGTTTAGCATGACCGATGGCATCTTCAACCTCTTTGGCGGTGATGGCAATTGGGGACGCGCTGAATTTATGTTTATGTGCGCATCTGTTGGCCCGCCATCTAACTTTGTCAACCGCAGAATGCATTATGCATTGTCGGCAAAAAGCGCTCGCGCATTTTTTCGCATCCGACAGCACTTTATCGCCAAAGGCGATGGAAATTTTGTCATTGTGCTTAGACGGATTCGTTAGGGACTTTACGGTGGACCAAAGCTTACCCACACCGGCAGAGAGGTTACAATCCTCCACCCATTTCGTCTTGTGCTAATCCACAAGCTATCTGATGCCTTGGTTTATATCCCTAATTTGGGGGTCGCCGAGATCGAGCTGTCTTATAAGGTCACGTTCTCTCCGAGGCGGATACTTTCCTTTTTTATACTCAGCTGACCAGAGCAGAGGAGGGGTCTAGATGATGATTTCTAGGTTTGCATCGCCTAACCGGACAGATAAGCCGTGACGTTCTAGGACACTGTCCCTGCGGCCGATGTCGGGATCAAATATATTGTATTGCACTGAGTTGTGTATGATAAACGCAAGACCGCCTCCATTTCCACTCCCGCAATCTCTTCTGTGGACATTATACCCAGAAGAGGTCTGCAGAGCAGATCTTGCTGCAAGTTTAGTCTCTTGAATCGCAGCGATGCGGATGTTATGCCGCTTCATGGAATTGACCATCTTCGCGATCTTCCCAGTTAATCCATAACAGTTTAGCTGCAGAATTCTGAAGTGCAGCGAGGGACACGTCGTCACTCCAGGGGTAAGTGACGTGTGACTACGCCGAAGTTGAGGGAGGCCAGGACGCAATTGCTATTGTGGTCCTGGGACTGGACGTCCCTGGGTAAGCATTGGGGTACTCGGTGTAGTTGGGTTTGGGGCCTGGCAACATGGCGCAATGAAACCTGTCGGGGGGCTGCCGTCGCGGAGACCAGAACATCTAGGAAAGTGACATCGTCCAAGGCAAGAGCTGCATTGGGCAGAAGACGCAAACATATGTATATATTCTGTGCTGGCAAACGGTGCAAAAGGTGGTAGGGACTAAGAGTTTGTGCCCCTGATCTACACGATTACTGCAGGAAAAGACTGGAGAAGAATACGGGGCGGGGACTGATGATCGGCATTGCTACCGACTCTACTACGGAGATTGTAGTTATGAGTGGGAGTGGTCGTATGAGCTGGTGGCGCCGTAGGGCGCGAGCAGCAGTGGGTACTTGTTGTGGCTTGCTGAGCAGCAGAGCTGCTGGAAGGTAGTGGGGGCGCTGAGGCGTAGACTACGGGACTCCCTTGGTCGTGAACAGCAAGGAGCCATAAAAGATTTATAAAAGTTACGAGGACGTCGGGTTTTGGGATCTAGCCCAGAGCAACATGCGCGATGCAACCATCCCTTGCACGTGACACACTGACAAGAGTATGAGCGTCCTAAAAATATTCTTTTCCGGCAAACGCAGCAAACCCATTTCCAGGGCGTGGGTCGGGAGAAGGACCCGGATTGGGTTCGATACCTTCAAGGAGCAGGAGAGTTTGGCGCAGTCCCGCTGCAGGGATCTGCTGGGAGGATGACAATTTGTGGGAGGGACGCAACAAATTAAATGGGGTTAAACTGAAATGACAACCCTTGGTCGGGAAAAATTCCGAGTCGCTCCGGTACATAGCACCGGCTGCCTTAGGAAGCGATCCACAACAGATGCCTATATTCGTCCCAACACTCCTTGTTTTCCGCAACTTCTGCCAACTTAACCCTGCAAAAATCATTGGATCATGTGGTCCACTGGAGTACTTACCATTATACTCCACTGTAATGCAGCAAAGGCCCAACTCATCTGTCTACACGAACATATTGTTAGCCGACCATTGCTCGTTTTTAACGATTGTAATCACTACACGATGTTTATTGGACTGTGGGTACTCCATGGACTCTGATGTAATGCGGAGCTGGAGTATGTGGTCCAGTCCTAGGACATCACAATGTTTATTGGACCATATTTTTTGTATGAATTGTGGCTAATTTTGGAGCACTCGGTTGGTCCATAGCGAGTACTCCTGCATGCATGTATCCCGATTTTTGCAGGCAAGAATCTCTTTTACTTGCCCTGTAAGAAGAATCAACTCCTTACTCCACCATGGTGGCTTTAATTTCCCTTTGAATCTTCTCAGAGTAGCTGCACTCCTCCAACCCCTCAACGGTAGTAGCCTCTTTTGGCTGCCCACATCTTCCTGATACACATTTCTGAAATTTGTACCAGTCCGTTGCAAAGTTTTAAGAGAAGAGTATTCATTTTTTGTCAGCTCATAATCAGTGAAATAGAAATAAATTTATGAGTTTGGTTGAAGTCAGTAAAGAAAGTGACAACTAAATTTATCACACTTACAATGAATATAACCAAAATTTTTTATTAAATTGCAGTCATCAACATTTCTTTATAGATAATAACATAAAAATATTGTCATTTCGAATGGTGAATGGAATTTCACGCTATCTCAGTCACCATTTCGAAAACGCGCTACCTGTGCATCAATTTAAAATGTTTTGGCAATTTTTTTTCTATATATTCTAGAGCATCACTTCCACCAGATAAATCTGTATATAACATTAACGATGAAGAGGAATGAGATCCTGCCATAGCACAAAGAGCTCCGCCCACAACTCCCGGTGCTCCGAAAACTACTTTTTTACTTCCTGAACCATATTCTAAATCGAAAATTTCCCAATAATATTGACATTTAAAATATTTTCTTTCTGCTATAATTCGTTTAGTAGAACCAATATTATCAGTAAGTTGGATTTCCGTGCCCGCTTCTAACTTAGTAGAGTAGCAAAGTTTTATTGTTCCTACTGAATCTTTGTCAAAGGCGGGGTGCACTTTAATTATGCCTATATCTATAACAATATCGCCCCTTTCCGCGAGTGGTCCCCACTCAGTACAACCCGCTTTGCGAACTTCTTTGGTGTTGACAGCTTCAACTCTGATCCATCCCGGTCCTTTTTCTTCCACGCATCTTAATGCTGTAATCACGAATTCCAAAGAGATCATTGAACCAATGCAAACATAATTTTCGTTATCATATATTTTCACCACATATGAGTTATCCTCTGTATTCACAGAACTTCTAGAACTGCCACCTCCAGTGCGAAATTCCGCATACGTGTAGGTGAAAGGGAAGCTAAGTGCGACCAACAAAACCGCGATATAATTTCGGAAACTCATTTTAAATTATAACTTTCTAAGAGGCTTTTTAAATATTGAGTAAATCAAGATAAGTTTTGTAGGCGCTATTTATACATTTGTGGCTTGTGTGAATAAAAAATAAGTAGAAACTTATAGATATCAGGAAATCGGCACAAATCAAATATTTGGCTGCTTTCAAAAGAAAATTTGCTTGTTATTTGTTTATATATTTGCCGAGTTTAATTGTGCTATTGAATTGAGAAAGACTATGTATGTGATAATATGTTTGTATTTCTAATGAATAAACACTAATTAGTTGTATCTGTTTGTATTTTTAATGAATAAACACAGAAAAGTACAAAAGGTACAGTAATTAGTTTTATCTGTTTGTATTTTTAATGAATAGGCACTAATTAGTTTTGTCTGTTTCCAAACTGCTAATTTGTCTACTTTATACCACCACAAAAGCAGAGTTGGGAGCAGTGCACCAAGTTTTGAGCAGCGACATTGCTTGAAGTTAAGTGGGCTGACTAATTAAGATCCTGTGTTAAGTGTTAATGAGACGTTAATTGATTGTGGACTTAAACGTCCGTTCATCCTTCCTATATTCGTATAATTTTGTGATTTCTATAACAATTTCGCACAGAAGGTTAACGAAATAATCAGCCAAGTTTTCTACATTAAACCCCTTAATAAACCCAATGTTCCATACAAAATACAAATTCTTAATTATCTCATTATTGCTTCATTGAGTGGTTATGGAGTCAAAAATCTTGACGGGATTGTGTGAATAAAAAATAAGTAAAAACTTCTATATTTCAGGAAATGGGCACAAATCAAATATTTGGCTGTTTTCAAAAGAAAACTTCTAGTTATCGAGAGCCTCTAGGGAATGATTCCGCTGGCGTTGCGGTGGATGTCCCTGATAAGCGATTGTAGTTTGCAATGGAAATATGTCAATCAAAAGGTGGCCAATAACTGCTCCAAGCTTCAGCCAATCCTACAAAATTTACTTTATGCACAACCAAATGAATCTGGCACGCAACCGGACCGAACAAATGCTGCCGTCACCGACGAAGAGTTAGCCAAAAGAATTGAACCTCGTCCGGGTTTTTCACGTTCGTGAGCTCGGAGGCTTGATGATGTGAAGTCGAATGACCTGCGCAGAAATACCACCGAACAATTTTAGCAAGCGCAGATGGATAGCTGAAAGTTCCTTCAATAATTGAACACTAGCGAGATTTCACTTTACAATCCAAAATAACTTTAATTGCTTCGCACTTTCGTTAGTTACAACTTTTATAAAGAAAACTTCGTACAAATAGAGATAATAGGTGCGTTTAGCAGATAAAAAGAAGAAAAATTATGATTTTCACGAGTTTTTACGCAAAAGAAAAGTTAGTCAGCTAAAAAGTCTCGATGAGTTGCCGGTTTTTTTTATAAGCTTTTATTTAGTTTCACTTTTGTTGTCTGTAATGGAATCTTGCAAGTTAAATTTGATACACTTCCCGGTGTCCGATTGAGCTGAAATTTTGCACACATGTATAACTCCGATGACAATGCAATATTACTTTGTTAGAATTCGATAAATTAATCGATAACACAGTTATCGGTAAAGATTTGTATTTACTTTGGCATAACAGCCTAAGTCCCATACAAACCCGCCGGTACTTATCCGTGGATTGTGATATTTGGACGTGGTGAATCACACGTGTCACGCGTGGTGAATCTCAACGCTTGCGAAAAGCGGAGACACAACCCTCTGTTGTATTTCTGTGTATAACCAACATAGCTGAATTTTTAAGGCTGTTTAACTCTGTAATCTTTTCTGTAATTTATTTTGCTTTTGGAAAAATTACCTATTTGAAAAAAGCTGGCTGAAAAATATTGGCATAACAGCTTAAGTTAAATCAAGAATGGAAAATCTTGGAAAATTTTAGCAGATGTGGCAATTTCGCGCGTCCGTTGAACGAAATATTGACAATCTGCTGATCATCGCTAGGAAATTAGCGACATTCCATCAACTAAGCAGCACTTTAGCAATACTACTGTTATTATTTGGCCGCTCAAACGCACACATATTAATTGTGCATTAAATCTAAAATATACAAATACACCATAATAATTTACACGGCCTAAGCCATAATAATTTACACGGGTCATCAATTCTTTCTCTGATTCAAAATCTGAACTACCAGCGCTACCGTCAACAGCTCAGTGTCATCATTGCCAGTAGCGCCAATAACACCAAACTCGTGCCTGACACACAAAAGTCGTTTCACTCAATAGCGCAAGTAAAATGTACTACGCACTCACTTCTAAGTAGCGTCAAAAATTCGCTTGGAGTCATTTCGTCAATGAGCTACCATTGAGCTGGCACCGCATTGGCGCTGGCGCCATGCAATTTACATCACTAAAATTGCGCGAATGCCCAGGCTCATGACTTCAATACTTATATTTACTATGCTTTAAACTTTGAATACACCTCTGAAGTTGCTGCGCATAAAATGTGTACTAATAAATTCCAATCCGCATTATACGCAGATGTAACTGAAATATGTGTTTTTGTTTCACCCCTATACTTATATTTAAAGCTTTTCTAAGAACAAGCTTCTATTACTTGTTAATAAAACGAACTAAAAAGTAAAAAATAAAATTAAAGAAAAAAAAACTTTTTTAAAAATAAGCTTTTATTATTTTGGTTAATAAAATTAACTAAAAAGTAAACAATAAATTGACTCTAAAGAAATATAACACTTTATAAGTTCATTGTAAGCTTAAACGATAATTAGGCTTTTTCGTCGGCGACAAAAAAATTCTATATTGTACATAATTATATATTTTTAACATTAAAACTTTACACCTAAATTATTAAATCTTACAGTTTATATCACAGTCCTAATTGTTCTAATAAAAGCGTGTTACATTGCGATAGCAAGAAAATGAGATCCTAAATGTTCTTAATTATACCATCAAAATTTAACACGTTTTTTATTAGAACAATTAGGACTGTGATATAAACTGTAAGATTTAATAATTTAGGTGTAAAGTTTTAATGTTAAAAATATATAATTATGTACAATATAGAATTTTTTTGTCGCAGACGAAAAAGCCTAATTATCGTTTAAGCTTACAATGCACTTATAAAGTGTTATATTTCTTTAGAGTCAATTTATTGTTTACTTTTTAGTTAATTTTATTAACCAAAATAATAAAAGCTTATTTTTAAAAAAGTTTTTTTTTCTTAAATTTTTTCCCAATAATAACAAGTGCCCATTGAAGTTGGATGCTTTGACCATGCCAGCTTAAATTGATGTGGTGAATTTGAAATAGATGTGGTTGACGGGTTGGCGCAACCACGTCTAGCGTATGTACGTATAAAAAATGAATGTAATGATTTTAAATATGACGTTGGTCGCGTAAACAATTTCCTTGTGATTATACTCAGTTGAGCCGAGCTCACAGAATATATTAACTTTGATTGGATAACGGTTGGTTGTACAGGTATAAAGGAATCGAGATAGATATAGACTTCCATATATCAAAATCATCAGCATCGAAGAAAAATTTGATTGAGCCATGTCCGTCCGTACGTCTGTCCGTCTGTCCGTCAACACGATAACTTGAGTAAATTTTGAGGTATCTTGATGAAATTTGGTATGTAGGTTCCTGGGCACTCATCTCAGCTATTTAAAATGAACGAAATCGGACTATAACCACGTCCACTTTTTCGATATCGAAAATTTCGAAAAAACCGAAAATGTGCGATAATTCATTACCAAAGACGGATAAAGCGATGAAACTTGGTAGGTGAGTTGAAATTATGACGCAAAATAGAAAATTACCAAAATTTTGGACGATGGGCGTGGCACCGCCCACTTTTAAAAGAAGGTAATTTAAAAGTTTTGCAAGCTGTAATTTGGCAGTCGTTGATGATATGATGATGAAATTTGGCAGGAACGTTACTCCTATTACTATATATATGCTTAATAAAAATTAGCAAAATCGGAGAACAACCACGCCCACTTTTAAAAAAATTTTTTTTTGAAGTCAAATTTTAACAAAAAATTTAATATCTTTACAGTATGTAAGTCAATTATGTCAACATTCAACTCCAGTAACCATATGGTGCAACAAAATACAAAAAAAAAAAAAAAAATTTCAAAATGGGCGTGGCTCCGCCCTTTTTCATTTAATTTGTCTAGGATACCTTTAATGCCATAAGTCGAACAAAAATTTACCAATCCTTGTGAAATTTGGTAGTGGCTTAGATTCTAGGACGATAACTGTTTTCTGTGAAAATGGGCGAAATCGGTTGAAGCCACGCCCAGTTTTTATACACAGTCGACCGTCTGTCCTTCTGCCCGGCCCATAAAACGATAACTTGAGCAAAAATCGATATATCTTTACTAAACTCAGTTCACGTACTTATCCGAACTTATTTTGAATTGGTATAAAAAATGGCCGAAATCCGACCATGACCACGCATACTTTTTCGATATCGAAAATTACGAAAAATTAGAAAAATGCCATAATTCTATACTAAATACGAAAAAAGGGATGAAACATGGTAATTGGATTGGTTTATTGACGCAAAATATAACTTTAGAAAAAAACTTTGTAAAATGGGTGCGACACCTACCATATTAAGTAGAAGAAAATGAAAAAGTTTTGCAGGGCGAAATCAAAAGCCCTTGGAATCTTGGCAGGAATACTGTTCGTGGTATTACATATATAAATAAATTAGCTGTACCCGACAGATGATGTTCTGGGTCAAACTGGTCCACATTTTGGTCAATATCTCGAAAACGCCTTCACATATACACTACCACCACTCCCTCCTAAAACCCTCATTAATACCTTTATTAGATACCCATATCGTACAAACACATTTTAGAGTCACCCCTGGTCCACCTTTATGGCGATATCTCGAAAAGACGTCCACCTATAGAACTAAGGCCCACTCCCTTTTAAAATACTCATTATCACCTTTCGTTTGATACCCATATTGTACAAACGCATTATAGAGTCAACCCTGGTCCACCTTTATAATGATATCTCGAAAAGACGTCCACCTATAGAACTAAGTCCCACTCCCTTTTAAAATACTCATTAACACCTTTCATTTGATACCCATATCGTACAAACGAATTCTAGAGTCACCCCTGGTCCACCTTTATGGCGAGATTCCGAAAAGGCGTCCACCCATAGAACTAAGGCCTACGCTTTTTTAAAATACTCATTAACACCTTTGATACCCATATCGTAAAAACAAATTATAGAGTCACCCGTGGCCCACCTTTATGGCGATTTCTCGAAAAGGCTTCCACCTATAGAACTAAGGCCCACGCCCTTTTAAAATACTCATTAACACCTTTCATTTGATACCCGTATCGTACAAACAAATTCTAGAGTCACCCCTGGTCCACCTTTATGGCGAGATCTTGAAGAGGCGTCCACCCATAGAAATAAGGCCTACGCCCTTTTAAAATACTTCTTAACACCTTTCATTTGATACCCGTATCGTACAAACAAATCCTAGAGTCACCCGTGGTCTACCTTTATGGCGATATCTCGAAAAGGCGTTCACCTATAGAAATAAGACCCACTCCCTTTTAAAATACTCATTAATACTTTTCATTTGATACCCGTATCGTACAAACAAATTCTAGAGTCACCCCTGGTCCACCTTTATGGCGAGATCTCGAAGAGGCGTCCACCCATAGAACTAAGGCCTACGCCCTTTTAAAATACTCCTTAACACCTTTCATTTGATACCCGTATCGTACAAACAAATTCTAGAGTCACCCCTGGTCCACCTTTATGGCGATTTCTCGAAAAGGCTTCCACCTATAGAACTAAGGCCCACGCCCTTTTAAAATACCCATTAACACCTTTCATTTAATAACCATATCGTACAAACAAATTCTAGAATCACCTCTGGTCCACTTTTATGGCGATATCTCGAAGAGGCGTCCACCCATAGAACTAAGGCCTACGCCCTTTTAAAATACTCCTTAAAACCGAAAAGGCGTCCACCTATAGAACTAAGACCCACTCCCTTTTAAAATACTCATTAACACCTTTCATTTGATACCCATATCGTACAAACAAATTCTATAGTCACCCCCGGTCCACCTTTATGGCGATATCTCGAAAAGGCGTCCACCTATAGAACTAAGGCCCATGCCCTTTTAAAATACTCATTAACACCTTTCATTTAATACCCATATCGTACAAACAAATTCTAGAGTCACCCCTGGTCCACTTTTATGGCGATATCTCGAAGAGGCGTCCACTTATAGAACTAAGGCCCACTCCCTTTTAAAATACTCATTAAAACATTTCATTTGATACCCATATCGTACAAACAAATTCTAGAGTCAGCCCTGGTCCACCTTTATGGCGATATCCCTAAATGGCATCCACCTATAGAACTATGGCCCACTTCCTCTTAAAATACTATTTAATACCTTCCTTTTCATACGAATGTTATACAAACACATTCCAGGGTTACCCTAGGTTCATTTTCATAGATGGTGATTTTCCCTTATTTTGTCTCCATAGCTCTAAGCTGAGTATGTAATGTTCGGTTACACCCGAACTTAGCCTTCCTTACTTGTTTGTTTATATATTTGCACAGCTTAATTGTGCTATTGAATGGAGTAAGGGTATGTGATAATATATTTGTATTTCTAATGAATAAACACTAATTAGTTTTATCTGTTTCCAAACTGCAGAGTAGGGAGCGGTGCACAAAGTTTTGAGTAACGACATTGCTCGAAGTTAAGTTGGCAGACATAATCAAGGTCCTGTGTTAAGTGTTAATGAGACGTTAATTGACTTTGGTTTTAAACTTTCGTTCATCCTTCCCATATTCGTAAAATTTAGTGATTTCTGTAGCAATTTCACACAGAAGGTTAATGAAATAATTAGCCAAGTTTTCTACATTAAAGCCCTTAATAAACCCAATGTTCCATACAAAATACAAATTCTTAATTATCTCATTAATGCTTTATTGAGTGCCTAATGGAGTCAAAAATCTAGACGGTTTTGTGGGCGTTATTTATACATTAGTGGATTGTGTGAATAAAAAATAAGTAAAACCTTCAAGATTCCAGGAAATGGGCACAAATCAAATATTTGGCTGTTTTCGGAAGAAAATTTGCTTGTGATTTGTTTAGATATTTGCACAGTTTAATTGTGCTATTGAATTGAGAAAAGCTATGTGATAATATGTTTGTATTTCTAATGAATTAACACTAATTAGTTTTATCTGTTTCCAAACTGCTAATTTGTCTATTTTATGCCTCCACAAAGCCAGAGTTGGGAGCAGTGCACCAAGTTTTGAGCAGCGACATTGCTCGAAGTTAAGTGGGCTGACATAATCAAGGTCCTGTATTAAGTCTTAACGAGACGTTAATTGACTGCCCTTTCATCCTTCCCATATTCGTAAAATTTAGTGATTTCTTTAGCAATTTCACACAGGGGGTTAACGAAATAATTAGCCAAGTTTTCTACATTAAAGCCCTTAATAAACCCAACGTTCCATACAAAATACAAATCTTAATTATCTCATTATTGCTTTATTGAGTGCCTATGGAGTCAAAAATCTAGACGGTTTTGTGGGCGTTATTTATACAATAGTGGATTGTGTGAATAAAAAATAAGTAAAACCTTCAAGATTTCAGGAAATGGACACAAATCGAATATTTGGCTGTTTTCAAAAGAAAATTTCCTTGTGTTGTGTTTATGTACACAGTTTAATTGTGCTATTGAATTGAGAAAACCTATGTGATAATATGTTTGTATTTCTAATGAATAAACACTAATTAGTTTTATCAGTTTCCAAACTGCTAATTTGTATATTTTATACAGCCACAAACCCAGAGTAGGGAGAAGTGCACCGAGTTTTGAGTAGCGACATTGCTCGAAGTTAGGTGGGCTGACATAATCAAGGTCCTCTGTTAAGTGTTAATTATGACATTAATTGACTGTGGACTTATTCGTCCGTTCATCCTTCCCATATTCGTAAAATTTAGTGATTTCTATAGCAATTTCACACAGAGGGTTAATGAAATAATTAACCAAGTTTTCTACATTAAAGCCTTTAATAAACCCAACGTTCCATACAAAATTAAAATTCTTAATTATCTCGTTAATGCTTTATTGAGTGCCTAATGGAGTCAAAAATCTAGACGGTTTTGTGGGCGTTATTTATACATTAGTGGATTGTGTGAATAAAAAATAAGTAGAAACTTCTAGATTTCAGGAAATGGGCACAAGTCAAATATTTGCTGCTTTCAAAAGAAAATTTCCTTGTGATTTGTTTATATATTTGCACTATGTGATAATATGTTTGTATTTCTAATGAATAAATACTAATTAGTTTTATCTGTTTCCAAACTTCTATTTTATACCGCCACAAACCCAGAGTAGAGAGCAATGCACCAAGTTTTGAGTAGCGACATTGCTCGAAGTTAAGTGGGCTGATATGTTCAAGGTCCTGTATTAAGTGTTAATGAGACGTTAATTGGTTGTGGACTTAAACGTTTGTTGATCTTCCCATATTCGTAAAATTTAGTGATTCCTATAGCAATTTCACACAGAGGGTTAATGAAATAATTAGTCAAGTTTCCTACATTAAAGCCCTTAATAAACCCAATGTTCCATACAAAATACATATTATTAATTATCTCATTATTGCTTTATTGAGTGCCCAATGGAGTCTAAAATCTAGACGGTTTTGTGGGCACAAATTAAATATTTGGCTGTTTTCAAAAGAAAATTTCCTTGTGATTTGTTTATATATTTGCACAGTTTAATTGTGATATATAACTAAGGCCCACTCCCTTTTAAAATACTCATTATCACCTTTCGTTTGATACCCATATCGTACAACCAAATTCTAGAGTCACCCCTGGTCCACCTTTATGGCGATATCTCGAAAAGGCGTCCACCTATAGAAATAAGGCCCACTCCCTTTTAAATACTCATTAATACATTTCATTTGATACCCATATCGTACAAACAAATTCTAGAGTCACCCCTGGTCCACCTTTATGGCGAGATCTCGAAAAGGCGTTCACCCATAGAACTAAGGCCTACGCTCTTCTAAAATACTCATTAACACCTTTCATTTGATACCCATATCGTACAAACAAATTATAGAGGAACCCGTGGTCCACCTTTATGGCGATTTCTCGAAAAGGCTTCCACCTATAGAACTAAGGCCCACGCACTTTTAAAATACTCATTAACACCTTTCATTTGACACCCGTATCGTACAAACAAATTCTAGAGTCACCCCTGGTCCACCTTTATGGCGAGATCTCGAAAAGGCGTCCACCCATAGAACTAAGGCCTACGCCCTTTTAAAATACTCATTAACACCTTTCATTTGATACCCATATCGTACAAACAAATTCTAGAGTCACCCTTGGTCCACCTTTATGGCGATATCTCGAAAAGGCGTCCACCTATAGACCTCAGACCCACTCCCTTTTAAAGTACTCATTAATACCTTTCATTTGATACCCATATCGTACAAACAAATTCTAGAGTCAGCCCTGGTCCACCTTTATGGCTATATCCTTAAATGGCATCCACCTATAGAACTATGGCCCACTTCCTCGTAAAATACTATTTAATACCTTCCATTTAATACGAATGTTATACAAACACATTCCAGGGTTACCCTAGGTTCATTTTCCTACATGGTGATTTTCACTTATTTTGTCTCCATAGCTCTCAGCTGAGTATGTAATATTCGGTTACACCCGAACTTAGCCTTCCTTACTTGTTTGTTTATATATTTGCACAGTTTAATTGTGCTATTGAATGGTGAAAGGGTATGTGATAATATATTTGTATTTCTAATGAATAAACACTAATTAGTTTTATCTGTTTCCAAACTGCAGAGTAGGGAGCAGTGCACCAAGTTTTGAGTAACGACATTGCTCGAAGTTAAGTTGGCTGACATAATCAAGTTCCTGTGTTAAGTGTTAATGAGACGTTAATTGACTGTGGATTTAAACTTTCATTCATCCTTCTCATATTCGTAAAATTTAGTGATTTCTGTAGCAATTTCACACAGAAGGTTAATGAAATATTTAGCCAAGTTTTCTACATTAAAGCCCTTAATAAACCCAATCTTCCATACAAAGGAGAAATTCTTAATTATCTCATTAATGCTTTATTGAGTGCCTAATGGAGTCAAAAATCTAGACGGTTTTGTGGGCGTTATTTATACATTAGTGGATTGTGTGAATAAAAAATAAGTAAAACCTTCAAGATTTCAGGAAATGGACACAAATCAAATATTTGGCTGTTTTCAAAAGAAAAATTCCTTGTGTTGTGTTTATGTATTTGCACAGTTTAATTGTGCTATTGAATTGAGAAAGGCTATGCGATAATATGTTTGTATTTCTAATGAATAAACACTAATTAGTTTTATCTGTTTCCAAACTTCTATTTTATACCGCCACAAACCCAGAGTAGGGAGTAGTGCACCAAGTTTTGAGTAGCGACATTGCCCGAAGTTAAGTGGGCTGACATAATCAAGGTCCTCTGTTAAGTGTTAATGAGACATTAATTGACTGTGGACTTAATCGTCCGTTCATCCTTCCCATATTCGTAAAATTTAGTGATTTCTATAGCAATTTCACACAGAGGGTTAATGAAATAATTAACCAAGTTTTCTACATTAAAGCCCTTAATAAACCCAACGTTCCATACAAAATTCAAATTCTTAATTATCTCATTAATGCTTTATTGAGTGCCTAATGGAGTCAAAAATCTAGACGGTTTTGTGGGCGTTATTTATACATTAGTGGATTGTGTGAATAAAAAATAAGTAGAAACTTCTAGATTTCAGGAAATGGGCACAAGTCAAATATTTGCTGCTTTCAAAAGAAAATTTCCTTGTGATTTGTTTATATATTTGCACAGTTTAATTGTGCTATTGAATTGAGAAAGACTATGTGATAATATGTTTGTATTTCTAATGAATAAACACTAATTAGTTTTGTCTGTTTCCAAACTGCTAATTTGTCTACTTTATACCGCCACAAAAGCAGAGTTGGGAGCAGTGCACCAAGTTTTGAGCAGCGACATTGCTCGAAGTTAAGTGGGCTGACATAATTAAGGTCCTGTATTAAGTGTTAATGAGACGTTAATTGGTTGTGGACTTAAACGTCAGTTCATTCTTCCCATATTCGTAAAATTTAGTGATTCCTATAGCAATTTCACACAGAGGGTTAATGAAATAATTAGTCAAGTTTCCTACATAAACCTTAATAAACCCAATGTTCCATACAAAATACATATTATTAATTATCTCATTATTACTTTATTGAGTGCCTAGTGGAGTCAAAAATCTAGACGGTTTTGTGGGCACAAATTAAATATTTGGCTGTTTTCAAAAGAAAATTTCCTTGTGATTTGTTTATATATTTGCACAGTTTATTTGTACCATTGAATTGAGAAAGGCTACGTGATAATATGTTTGTATTTCTAATGAACAAACAGTAATTAGTTTTATCTGTTTGTATTTTTAATGAATAAACTCTAATTAGTTTGTCTATTTCCAAACTGCTAATTTGTCTATTTAATACCGACACAAAACCAGAGTTGGGAGCAGTGCACCAAGTTTTGAGCAGCGACATTGCTCGAAGTTAAGTGGGCTGACTTAATCAAGATCCTGTGTTAAGTGTTAATGAGACGTTAATTGATTGTGCTCTTAAATGTCTGTTCATCCTTCCCATATTCGTATAATTTTGTGATTTCTATAGCAATTTCACACAGAAAGTTAATGAAATCATTAACCAAGTTTTCTACATTATAGAATAAAAAAGTAAAGCTTAGTTTTTGGTTTGATGACCAAACTATAATTGTCTTTATTGGCGAACTTACCTTAGTATTTATACAAAACTATTCTAATTAATTCTTATGAGCTGCCTACATTACATATTTACATTATTACATACTTACATACTAAGTGTACAAAATATGAAATGCGTAGATACATATATTCAGCTCGGTGGGAAGCGCAAGCTCAGCGTAAATAACATTAGTTGTGGGAAATGCATAGTAAGCAAAAACGGAAAAGAGTATGGAAATTGTCGTGGGAATAAATTGTATGCAGGCAAAGGTTTGAGGTGAGCAATTTGAAATAGAAGAAGCCTCAAGTTACGAGACGTAGACTGTATGTATGTACAAATGAATGAATATGTATGTAAGAGTCAATGCGTCTCAAGACATACCAAAACGAGTCAAAAATATATGTTTGTACAAATGAATGAATTACTAACTGAATGAGTGAATGAATGAATGCTACACCATCCGCCTTTGAAAGAGTAGTCATACATAATTTATGCACCAATTATGGATGGCTACTCTGGTGGCACATTTAACTTTTGAATCCGTTTGTGCTTACTTTGTTGTTTTGTTTATTTATGATGTAACTTTATCTGTTTATGTAATCTTTATCTTCCTTTTTGATTTGTTTAAAATTTTTTTTTCATATTATGTTGCGAGTACTTAATGAGAATTGTTAGTAAAGTAGAATGCTTCTATTCACTTAAATGTGTGCTATTGAATTAGTTTTTCTATTTAAATTATTTTATTATAGTAGTTTAAGCCTATTTTTATGAATTATTATTTTCTTAGTCATTTACATTTTCTACATTATAGGGAATTAAAGTGTAATTATATCTGCTATCTATATTTTCTACTCTATATGCTCCTTTATGTTTACTATCTAGTTTATGACTTCATTCGTCTTTAACTAATACTAAGCTTCCGCGATTTTAAACCTAATTTGAATGGTTTTCACACAGAAAAAGGATAGTTGTGTTTATTCTATTTCCAAATTAACACTTCAATATTGACGATTTCACAAATATTTAATGGGCACATTAAAGAAAATACATTGCAACGCAATAATTTTTAAATACAATTAATATTGTATTTACATAACAAAAAAATTCAAAATTCATTGCATTGCAGATAAACACCGGAACATTTTTTTTTTGTTTTTACAAATTATAAATACATGTGTACATACAAATATTTTTATGTATAAATTACATTACAAAACCCTGGCAGCAGTTTTCTGATAATTTTATCGTCTATCGCCAAGAAGTAACTAACTCGATATATTTTGCAGTTAATAAGGCGATGGAAATTCATTTGACAAACAAAACTTTTACTTTAACGGAATTTTTTCTCCAAGAAGATATTTAGGCGATGGAGATCTGTAACGTTTTGAATTTTCCTTTTTTCAATTTTTTTGGGAACGTTTGCAGTTTGCTTTCGTAGTTTCCTTCTATTCAATAGCTATATTAATGATATTATTCTAATTTTGCGATATTTTCTCATCGTCGCTTCACTACCAGATCTAGGTTTTTCACTTAAATTTTTTAATATTTTTTCACAGTATTTTTAATAATAAATTTATAAACCAAAATTAAATAAATAGAAAATAAAATTTAAATCCGTGATCTGGCATTGAACCGACGACTTTTGCACGGTAGTTGAAGACCAAAGCCTCTGTGCCATTGATGTACATAGGAAGTTGTTGTCAAATTCGCAATATAACATTGACATGGTTAGAAGAGAAGGAAGATATGAAAACACAATGCAAATAGAACGTGTATCGTTAGGTTATTCCTCATCATGTTACTTTATTCTTATATATTTTATCATACTTACATATGGGGTATTCCATCCCATTTCGACCAATTTTGAACCCGACCCCTTTAGAATTGGCTGAAAGTTTTTCTTCTTTTTCTAGCTTACGAAAGACGAGAATTTTTTCAAATTTTTTCATCCAACTCAAAAAAAGTTATGAATTTTTAAAAAAGCACCGTTTTTGTTTTCAAAATGCTATAACTTTTTCAAAAATTGACCGTTTGGGATATTTTTTTTTTTAAATTTGTTTTTAAATGTACTTTTCGGAAAAAATACAAAAAAATTTTTAAAGTTTTTTTTTTTTTAATTTTTCAGTTTTTCGAGATTTTTCCAATTTCGCCATTATATAAATGCCTAATTATGTTTATACGCGTCAGAACTTTACTTTATGATTTAATTAAAATTTTTGTGATTTTGTGCTCGAGGTTTTTTGATATTTCCTCAAAAAAGGTTTGGGGATTTAGCCCCAAAAAAAGTGCGGGGATTTTGTGTACGGGATTTTGGTTATGGGATTTTAAATTTGGGGATTATGTATTTGGGATTTTTTTTTAGCTGGGGATTTCTGTGTTTGGGGATTTTTTTTTGGGGATTTAGGGGCACTCCCGCCCGTAAAACTTACGGCTTACGCAGTTGACGTTGCAATTGTCATAAGTGGAAAGTGCCTTCCAACGATTAGTTCCTTGATGGATCGGACGCTTCGGGATATTCATACCTGGGCATCTAATGTCGGGTTGAAAGTCAATGCGGAGAAAACGGATATGGTCTTGTTTACAAAGAGGTACAAGGTCCCAAATTGGACCAAGCCTAAGTTAGGAGGGGTGACCTTACAGGAGAAACCTTGCACAAAATATCTACGAATCATCCTAGACAGTAAGCTGTCATGGAAGCTCAACGTGGAGGAGAGGGTGAAGAAGGCCTCAACGGCATGTAAAATAATGCTGGGGTGTACGTGGGGCTTATCGCCCTCTCTTTCTCATTGGCTTTTTACAGCGATTGTAAGCCCTGTTCTATACTATGGAGTTCTTGTTTGGTGGAAAGCCACACAAAAAACAACATACCTCAAAAAATTAGAGGGGGTATGCAGACTATCGATCCTTTGCATTACGGGAGCCCTGAAAACAACCCCGACGGCTGCACTGTATGCCATTCTGCACATTCCACGTATAGACCTGGTAGCAAAGAACATTGCATTAACAACTGCAACCAGGCTCGGTGCCTCGGGGCAGCTTGAGCGCCGACCATATGGCCATAGTAGTATAGCGTCATCAATCACAATACGAACAGACTACCTGATTCCCTATCTGCGCTTCGAGGGAGATCTTAAGGCCACAATAGAGGTGGACGGTTGGCGCGAGGGTGCGCAAATGGCGGACGAGGCGATACATGTGTACACAGATGGTTCCAAGGTAGTGGAAGGAGTAGGGTCTGAGGTATAATGTGCTGATCTGGAAATAAGCAGATCCTACAGGCTGCCGGATTACTGTAGCGTTTTCCAAGCTGAAATATTAGCAGTAACCAAAGCAGTAGAAACCCTGGAAGAGAATAGCTTAAGCTGCAACCGTGTTAACAAGCAGCAATTATGGCAATAATCTCGGAGAGAATCGGGACAGCGAGAGACATACATCTATATTGGGTCCCAGGGCATATGGGAATAGATGGGAATGAAAAAGCGGAAGAACTATATAACAAAGGGCGCAAGCTTGCTCCGTAGACGTTCCAATTAAACTGGGCGAGATTAAGCGAAGGCGAGAGGTGCACATGATCGATAAAGCGGGAAAGGCGTGGGTTCAAGCGCGGGGCTGTAAAGCGCCGAAGAGTATGTGTAGGTCTTACAACCTTAGACTAACAAAGTTGCTTCTAACATTAAAAAGAGAGGACTGTAGACTCATGACGGGTATTCTGACTGGACACTGCCTTCTGGCGTCACATGCCTTTAAATTAGGCTTGGTCAGTGATAGCAGATGTAAGAAGTGCGGGTTGGAGGAGGAAACGATCGAGCACGTTCTGTGCTCGTGCTCTGCACTTGCCAGGCTAAGACTCCAGCTATTAGGAACGATACAGCTGTCAGAAGCAGCAAGTGGCTTAAGTCCTAGGAAGCTTCTAGTATTTGCCAAGAGGACGGAGTTATTTTATAACATAGGTCCTGGTTTTTGATAGGGTTTTTCAGTTTGGTCATTAAAACAAACTTCTGGTAACACTACGGACTCAATCAGTTTATGTGAGGTCCTCATGGACCGGCCAGTTCAACCTAACCTAACCTAGCTTCCTGAACTAACTTTCTAGCTCTTTGTTGTGCTATTTGTAGTCTATATTTAATTTCTTTGTCGTAAGCCTCATGATTATAGATTGGGCTTATTGTATTTTCTTTTGGGAAATCGGAAGGCTGGGGTATTTTCCGAATACGATCTCGAAAGGACAATATTTATGTACAGTAGATGGTGTTGTGTTGTAAAAATATGTAAAATACCTGAAGTACCCATCCCAATTGCGAATTGCGTGCGAACGGACTTGTATTTGGAGCTCGTAAATAGAATAAACATTATTAAGTCTGTGTGCTTTGATAAGCACTAAAAATTGGCGAAACTAGCAAAGTAGTGACAGGTGATGTACCACCATTAATAAAGTGCCTTTCTTGTGAGACTCAATTATATTTAATTTAAATAAAAAGGTGAAAATATATTTTGCTTGTGCAGTTTTGTGTAAATGGAAAATGGAAGAGTGCGGGAAATGTCGCAAAAAATAAGAGGGAAACAGGTGTAAGATGTGAGGGTGTGTGTGGTAAGGTTTACCATAAAAACATTGCGTGTGCATCTATCGATGATTAAGGCCTTAATTGTTTGCAAGGTTGTAAACTTTTAAGACTTATTTGTGATGACTTATGTTTCCAATGTTGATGAGGCTTTAAGGGAAATCTTGGCTATTTCAGAGGTAAGCAAAGTAAATTTGAAAGAGCAAAAAAGCGAAATTGAAAAAATGTTGAGTGAGCATAAAAGGGAAATAAGCGCTTCCATAACTCACAACGAAAGAGAGATGAAAATAATAGTAGAAAAAATCTATAAGGTGAACTCAGAAAAACTAGAGTTAATGAAAAAAATAGAATGCTTGTGCTTAGAAAATAAGGATAAACTAAGTAAAGTTAGTATACAGAATGAGGCGTTCACTAAGCAAAAGGATGAAATTATTAATGAAGTTAAAAAGGTTGCTAATATCCCTAATGAGGCATTTAATAAACAGAAAGAGGAAATTATAAAAGAGGTTAAGAAGGCTGCAAATCAGAATAAAGGTTTTGACGGTGGAAATGTTTCTACATATGCCACTGTTACAAAAGGCATCCCTCCAATTGTTATTAAGCCCAAAGTGAAACAAGCCATTGAGAAAACAAAAACGGATTTAAACAAAATAGATCCATCCCTTTTAAATATAGGAAGGGTACAAAACAAAAATATCGGCACGATAATTATAAACGCTAATACAGCAGGCGACAAGGACAAAATTAGAGATTAGCTAACAGAAAAGAGTATTTTATCAGAAGTATTAGAATCAGGTACGAATTCACTTCTAGTTGGAGATTTCAATATAAACTTAAATATTAACTCTTCGAGTAGCTGCAAACTGAATGAAATTTGTGTACATAGCGCATTGAAACAAAAAATACATTTCAATACAAAAGTCGCGGAAACTTCTCAAACAAAAATAGATTTATTATATGCAAACGCTGATATACTGTCTTGTGTAAATATGAAGACCACAGAATATCCGATCACGAAACTATTTCATTTGCTATAAAAGTAAGTAATTCAAACCCGTTAAGAATAGTCATTTCATCAACATCCTGGGATAATTATTCTGCTGATAACTTGACGACTCTACTGAGGAATTGCGATCTCAGTTTAATAAGAAGCATGAATGTCAACGACATGGTCAACTATATAAATACTTGTTGTACAGTACGGTAAAGTTAAGAAATAAATGGTATGACCAAGAATTGACAGAATTGAATAAACTAAAATACCGGATGCACTCACAAGCTAGAGCAACGGGTGACCATAACGAATATAACATGGTCGCGAAGTACTACACAAAATTAATCAAATTTAAAAAGATTAAATACATGGAAATAATATTGATATCAATAGTTCAGATAGCAAGCTAATGAGGAAACATCTTAAGCATGCTGTAAACTTAACGCGGCCACAAGAAAAGATCTTGACGGTGATCGTAAAAGGTGTGACAAATGATACACCTCGCGATATTGCTGAAGCATTGAACTCCTTCTTTATAGATAGCATTGTTGATATAAACAGGGAAACTGAAGTTGTTTAGCGTCAAAACGACTTCCAATTTACAGCTAGGTCATGTTTAAAATTCGAAGAAATTACGGTTGAGGATGTTGTACTTATAGCAAAAAGGTTCAAAAATAAAACTGGGGGGAAAAATTTACTTTCAGAAGACGTAATTAAAGATTCGGTATGTTATATGCGTTTCTTCTATGCAACCGCTATAAACAAATCCATGACTACTGGAATAGTGCCAGACATGTTGAAAATTTCGACAATAGTACCAATTAGGAAAGTAAAAGATTCAATAATGGCAGAAGATCTAACGGCCGATAAATACATTGCCGAACATGGAAAACTCACCTGCTTAATTACTTAGAAAATAATAAAATCCTTACAAATGAACAATCCGGTTTCCGAGAGAGGCACTCTTGCGAGACGGCGTTAAATTACGTCATATCTAGCTGGAAGGGAGAGCTGAGCCTAAAAAAACATATAGTAGCAGTTTTCATTGACCTGAAAAGAGCGTTCGAAACAATTGATAGGAATATAATGCTCCATAAACTACAAAAAATTGGTATTAGGGAAAATTAATTGCAGTGGTCTAGAAGCTTCTTATCAGACCGGAAAAAAAGAACAACCATCGAGTCAGTAGTCTCATTCGAGGCACAAGTGGACATAGGTTTACCACAAGGGTCGGTATTAGCACCAATCTTGTTCAACATTTACATAAACGATATATCATCAGCACAGAAATATAGTAAAATCAGGTTGTTTGCAATTGATGCGCTACTTGAAGTAAATGAAACGGACATTTCAATAGCAAGGAGCAAAATGCAAGAAGATTTGGACTCATTGTATAGATGACTTTGCATTAATAAACTCAAGCTTAACGTTAACAAAACTAAGTTCATGGTTTTATCTAGGACAACCAATAAATAATCACTTAATTTAGATCTAAAAATAATGAATACTAGCATTGAGGATGTCAAAATATTTAAGTACTTAGGGATCCTGATTGACAATAAACTGAGGTTTACGGATCATATTGATTATATTGTTGCCAAAATGGGCAAAAAAATTGGATTTTGGAAGAGATCATGTAAACTTATTAGTTGAAAGTTTATAGATCCATCATAGAACCGCACTTCTTATATTTCCCTACAATATTCTCTATTGCCAATGAAACACAAGTAGACAGGTTACAAATTATGCAAAACAAAGCTATGAGATTTATATTGAAAGTGAGGTACGACACTTCCATAAAGAGTATGATTGATGCACTAAACTGGTCGAGTGTGAAACAGTTGATATTTTACCATAGTATGAAATTTGTATTTTATATCAAGCATGGTAAATTACCAGCCTACCTAAGTGAAAAACTTGTTTATGTGAATGAAACCCATTCTTACATAATCAGGGAAATTAATAATTTTAGATTACCTCTTCTCAAAACAGAAATGGATAAGCAAAATATAGGCCTGAAATGTTTTAATGAACTACCTAATCATGTTAAAAATTGTGAAAACTTAAAGACCTTCAAAAAAAAGTTTATTAGAATATTGCAAAACCCTTCCAATAAGCTAAAATATTTTGTACCTGTATTCCATGTTACTGATCCTTGAGCGTACATGGCAATTCAAATAGACACAGATGAACCTTATGCATCAGGTCAAATACATATATCGCTCGCAATCAAATTGGGAAATAATTCCTAAAAATATCGTCCCAGACAAACAGTTGGAGTGTTCATGTGAATCACGTATATTCCTACAACAATGATATATTATAATTAATTATGTTTACATAAAAGCTGGTACAGGGAGGATTGGAAACACGTCCTTTCCAACCGTCCGATAAGAGTGGCTCATTCTGCCGAGCTTCTAGCTTTTGGGTTGACCGGAATCAAATGCATTCCGACAGCATAAATAATAAAACTGTGTAATCATACGTCTTGGAGTAGGGCAGGATTGAGAACACGTCCTTCCAATCTCCCAATGAGATGACTCCAAACTCGCCCATTGGGACCATCAGTTCCCGTGCTGATCGGAATCTCATGCATTCCGACACCCCAAACGTTAGAAATCCTATTATTATTAAAATGTATTTATTATTTGTAATAATCTAAGTTTCAGGCTTAAAACTCCGTAATAATAAATAAAAAAATAAATAAATAATCGTCTTTGTCACTAGATATGTAAGAACGTACATATTCATTAAACGTTCTGTGACTGCGTTCAACAGTTCCTAAAGTTTGATGGTGATAAGGTGTTGAAGTTTTATGTTCAATCTTGAGAAGTTTACACAATTCCTCAAATAAGTTATTTTTCTATTCTGTTCCCATGTCCGTCATGATTGTTTTCATACAACCATAAATCAGAATGAAATGCTCGAATACAGCTTTAGCAACCGTCACAGCGTGTTTACGTTGGACTGGAATCGCAACCAAGTATTTAGTTAAATCATAAACGATAGTAACTGCATATTAATTTCCATGAATTGATTTTGGTAATGGTCCAACTGTATCAAATTGTACTATGTCAAATGCTTTCGGAGGTGTCTCCGTTATAGCCATTGGCTCTTTTATATGTTTGTTAACTTTGTTTTTCTTACAGTGGATGCAATTTTTTATATATTTTCTTATGCCATTTTTCATATTTTTCCAGCTATATTTTTGTTTGATCTTATTTGTCATGCGATTTATTCCTGGGTGGCCACCACATATAGGATCGTTATTATATTTATGAAGAATTTCTTGAATTTTGTCGACATTTATCACATGCATAACTTCTGGGGTTAATGCGATTGTTAGATTTTTGAGAACTTAGGTACCTATTTCCTTAAATTTGTTTACTCGAGTATAATTATCTTTAAACAATTTGTCCCCCAAAGACAATTGTATCTTTACAAGACCTAAATTGCCGGCTTCTTTTGTAAGCCTGGTAAAGAATTGTCCTAAGTCAATCTTGTCCTCAACAATAAGGTTGCTTGTATCTATTGTGATACAAATTTTCTTTCCTTTTTTGAATATAATTTCGGAGGATCGAAAACGAGCGCGACATGTCTTTTTACTTTAAATTTATTTAGCGCTTCATATATTATAGGGTTCTCTATGTGACTTTTATTTTCTTCATTTATATTATTACTGGCTGGTTTTCTAGTTTCGGATCTTGTAGTGACTTTTAGTATTTTACATGCCTCCACTGACATTTCTTTTAGATTCTCAATATTTATTCTGGATAATGCGTCGGCTACGTAATTCTCTTTTCCAGCTATGTACTCCACCTCAAAGTCATATTCCTCCAAATCCAATCTTACTCTAGTTAATTTTGATGAAGGGGTTTTCATTGAAAACAGTTATGTTAAAGGTCGATGGTTAGTTTTAAATAAAAATTGTCTGCCATATACATATGGTCTGAAGTAAGTGATAGCCCAGTGGATGGCCGCTAGATCTTTTTCAATTGTCGCTTTATTTATTTCTCCTGTAAAAGATCTTGACGCATAGGCAATTGGTAAATGCTTTCCCTCATATTCTTGGCTAAGGACTGCGCCGCAGGAATAGCCACTGGCGTCTGTTGTTATGCAAAATTCTTTATTGAAATCGGGGTATTGTAAGATATTTGGACTAAGTAGTGTTTTCTTCGAGTAAACAAAAGATCTTTCACATTCCTTCGTCCAATCGAAGGAAACGTTCTTTTTGCAGAGTCGTGTTAAAACTGTATAATATTCTGCAAAATTTGGAACGAATCTTCTGTAGTAGTTGTAAAAAGCAACGAATCGTTTGACTTCATCAGCTGTTTTGGGTGTTGGGTAGTCCTGAACAATTTCAAATTTATTTTGGAAGGATTCGTTTGCTAGCGCATTGATGTCCTAAATAAGTAACCTCTTGACTAAAGATCTTATTCTATTATTATAATTCTATTATAAGGGTGTAATTTTAAATTATATTTTCTGCAAGTTGAAAATACATCCCGTAAATTTGTCATCATATGCTTTTCGGATCATCCTAATACTGCCAGGTCATCCATATATAAAAATACTTGTGAGGGTTTCAGACCTGCAAATGCTAAGGTCATCCTTCTTTGGAATGAGTTTGGTGCTACTTTCAAGCCATAGGGGAGTCGTTTGAAACGGTAAGTGCCATTATCTGCTGTAAATGAAGTAAGATCTCTAGAATTTTGGTCTAGTTCTATTTGACTAAAGCCTGACATTAGATCTAAACATGAAAAGTATTTTGCTCTTCCTAATTGATCCAAAATGTCATCAATTCTCGGGAGTGGGAATTTATCTGCGGTTAGTTTTTTATTTACTTGTCTGTAGTCAATGACTAGTCTCCATCTTTTATCTTTGTTACCGGGTAGAGATTTCTTGGGGACTAATAGGATTGGGCTATTGTATTCGGACATTGAAGGTTCTATAATATCATCTCCAAGTAATTTGTTTACTTGTTTATTTATTTCATTTTTGTGTGCTTGCGGCAATCTGTAATTTTTTGGACGGGGCTATCATCTTTTATATGTAATTTTTGCTTATAAAAATTGTTGGCTGTTATGGGTTCTGTTTCTAATGCGAATATATCTACGTATTCTGAGCATAGTGAATTTAATTGTTCACTAGCATTTCAATTTGGGGAAAGTTTTTATTAAGTCTTTCTAATTTTTCTTTGTTATTAGAGTTTTTTTCCTTACTGCTTCTAATTAGTACGTAATTATTAAGATTTTAATTGTCGAATTACTTCTGATCTAGGGGGTATTCAAATTGTATTGATAGTGGGTGTATTTGTCATTTGAATTATTATAACTATTTTGTGGAAAATCACGGGGTCTTAGAATTATTCGGTCTTCATTTTTCTAATAATCTAAAATGCAATTATATTTTTGATAACGTCCAATACTAGGATTCTATCGCATGGAATTGGAAAATTATCATCTACTATGTGAAATTTGTGCGCTATTAAAAGATCATCTCCTATTAAGTCTGCTTTGACTGTACCTAGTGTGTTCGTTACTCCCTGTCCAATGCCCTTTAGATTTGTTATTTGTAAATTATTTATTGTGACATTATTGTAAATTTGACCCTTTTTTATAATTGATACGTCTGCTCCTGTATCTACTAGGAGAGTTGAAAGTGAATTATTTAGACTAAGTAGTTCTGGAGGATATGTAGCTGTTTAAGTGTAGATTCAGTATACGCAATTTTTTTGTTATCTACTGTTGAGATGGAGTGTTCTGTTTTTCCTGCTGGGTGCAATTACGTACATTGCCAGTATTATTTCGTGTTTGGTTGAAATTTCTATTTCTGTTTTGAGGACTACTGGTTTGTCCACTTCCAAAGTTATTATTCTGTATAAAGTTGTTGAATCGGTTTTGTGGTCTAAATCTTCTATTCCGATAATTTACGTAGTTGTTATTTCTGCAACCTGCACGGAAATCACCACGATATTGGTTTTGTTGCCTTATGCTCATAATTGTATTTGAGCTGCCTGTTATTTCCTTCACAACTATTATTGAATTTGGAAATAGCGTCGTTCATTGATGTGAACGTTCAGGCTTGCATTATCATCTTGACTGTATCGTTAGAGCAGTTCTTGCACATAGCTTTGACGCTGCTTGTGTATAATATTTGTTTGCCAAGTATGGGCTTAATCCATCAGATATGTAAGCTCCTTCCAGTGCCTTGGTAATTTTTTCTACTTCCGCAGTATACTGGTTTGCAGTTTTACTGCGTTGTTATATGTTCAGGAGTTTTGCTGTCAAAACTTCTACTGATTCACCCTTAATAGCAGATTTCAATTTTGTCTTTATTTCCTGAATTGTGTTTTCATTGCTAATAAGGTTTCGTGCCATGCCTTTTAGTTTGGTTTTAATCAATGTTATAGCCAGAGCTTCAAGATTATCTTTTATCTGTTCAAGAATATGAAGAACATCTAGGAAACTGTCCAAATTCTCTGGCCTACTATCAAACTCATGTAGCACTGATGAGGCTGCTTTAATGAATTCTACTACTGTTTGTGCCATTTCGGTGATCGTATTTGGAAATTATGTTGGTTTATTATCTTCAGTTAATGGAGTCTGACTCGAGGAGGACTCTGACTAGAGGATATTGAAATCAATTTGAAGGTTTTCTTCAACTGTAGTTGGTACTGTTATGTCTATGTTGTACCGTGCGTGTGAGGACACCAATTTTTCTCTTAAATTCGAAAAAATTTGGTATGCCTCTGTCTGGTGGTTTTTTGTGAGAATGGGATTTACTTTACTTATTGATTCTCCCAAATTATTCAGCGATGTTTAGCTATTCTTTCGGGCTTTATTGAGGTATTTTTATACTGCGCTGAGCAAATCTTACAGAGTATATTAGTTTTGTTTGCATAACGGTAATCCGTAACGGCATAAACTAATCGAGATAGATATAAACTTCTATATATCAAAATGATCTGGGCGAAAAAAGAAATTCATTTAGCCATGTTCGTCCGTCCGTCCGTCCGTCCGTCCGTAAACACGAAAACTTGCGTAAATTTTGAGGTATCTTAATGAAATTTGGTATGTAAGTTCCTGGGCACTCATCTTAGATCGCTATTCAAAATGAACGAAATCGGACTATAACCACGCCCACTTTTTCGATATCTAAAATTTCGAAAAACCGGAAAGTGCGATAATTCATTACCAAAAACGGATAAAGCGATGAAACTTGGTAGGTGGGTTGACGTTATGAGGCAGAATAGAAAATTAGTAAAATTTTGGACAATGGGCATGGCACCCCCACTTTTAAAATAAGGTAATTTAACAGTCTTGTAAGCCGTAATTTGGCAGTCGTTAAAGATATCATGTTGAAATTTGGCAGGAACGTTACTCCTATTACTATATGTGTGCTAAATAAAAATTAGCAAAATTGGATGACGAACACGCCCACTTAAAAAAAAATGTTAAATGTAAAATTTTAACAAAAAATTTAATATCTTTACAGTATACCCTCACTAGGGTAGGCACCTTGTCGTTGGTGTGAGGGCTTAGCCGAACTCCATAGCGCCCGACTATGAGGCGGAGCTGGTAAGGACTGACATCTACGCCGTTTCGCCTCATACGAGGGTGGCGGGATGTCGGGACCAAGAACTGCCAACCCCCTAATCCAGGTTGTTATGCGGACCGTGCCTATTGGACGATTTGCAGCCAGGGGATAAATTCGGCTGTATTCGAACGGAGCCTTCCCGATACCGGGCCACCTCGGGAAGTATTAATGGCCTTACCACAGCAAGGGCCGCTGCTGTGGCGGACTGTTCTTTCCCCGTATATAATACTGGACCGCTAAGCCCGCCTTGTCGGACAGGTGGTCGTACGACCAAGATGAACGACTCATTAACTGACTGTAATAAGGACGATGTAAAGAGGAGGACTGAGTCGCAATCCAAGGACGACAAATACGAATTAAGCAATGCGTCTTACTCGGGGAGCGAGAGTAGTGCTGATTCAATGAGCTCCGTGTTGGAGAAGCACACAAATGAAAACGGAGTAGAAGAGTGGAGAAGGGTACGGAGCAGAGGAAGTAAAAGAGCTCTCTCGCAGTACCGTGCAGCACTAAGAATTGTTCAACGCTTGGGAGCAGTGGTCGACCCAACAGAAGTGGAGATCGAGCCCTTGGAATGGGTCCATGAAGCGGTAGAAGTAGGTCGAAGGCAGTTCAAAAGGTTTGCTGCGAGAAACCCTCGGTTCTGCAACCGGTACGAGGAGGAAGAAGCGTCGAATGGCAGAATGAAGAGGCAGCGTTCGGCGGAAGGCGATAAGCCTGCTTTCAAGAGGCAGAAAGGACCCAGTCCTAGAGCCGCGAGGCAGGGCAGTCGCATAGACAAGACAAGTAGGCCCAAAGCTGTAAGACAGATGGGCTCCAATAGCGAGGTAGCAACTACCTCGAAAGCTGCGAGTCAGAGGGAAGTTCCAATTAAGGAAGTAGGAGATAAGCCAAAGGGAGATAACGCTAAGACTCCGGCTTTCTCGGAGGCGCTAAAGGGAGTTAACGCTAAGACTCCGGCTTTCTCGGAGGTGGCAAAGGGAGATAACACTCAGACTCCTGCTTTTCCCGAGAAGATGAGTGATGTGGCAAAGCAGTCACTGACTGTGGCGCTGGTTGATCGTAGCAGTCCTTTCGGACAAATGACTACTGAAAGGTGGAGATCTGTGGAAAGGGAGCTTATTAGCTTAATGCTTAAGATGATGCGGGAACAACCAAGTAAGCCCCTTCCAACCTTTGATTCGGGGGGATGGTATAACGGTGTGAAGATGATAGCGTGCGACAACATCGCGAGCTTGCAGTGGCTGGAGGAAGTGGTTCCAAACCTCCAAAGGCAAGGCACGAACGCGCGGTTTGAGGTGGTGGATAAAGCGCAAATCCCCACTGTACCAAAAGTTAAGGTATGGATACCATGCGTGATGAAGTCGGAGGAAACACTGCGACTTCTGCAGAATCAGAATCCGAAAATACCGACACAGGATTGGAAGGTACTTACTGTATCTCGGCCTACCGAGGATGGTCAGTTCTACATCTTCCAAATAAACAAGCAGGCGGAGGATATTTTGTACACGCAGCTTGGTAAAATGTCCTTTGGCACTGGCAAAATTTACATGCGACTCAGGAATAGAAGTCCTGAGGATAAAAACCCTAACACGCTAGAGGTGGGCGAAGTCGAAAAGGACCTCAAAAGCCTAAGGGAAAAAAGACAGGTGGAGGTCCCCGACGTCACCACGAACGTGCTAGAAGAGCACCAACCGCTAAATGGTGCTGTGACTCGCACAGAGGAACACCCTGCACAACAGTCACGAGAGGCTGAAGGGGGCCTCGAATACTCTAAACCAAAAGGGCAAGGGGAGGACGACGACGTCAAGACGAAGGTGCTGGAGGGGGACAAACAGCCCAATGGTGCTGCGAGTCCTACAGATAAACCTCCAACACAGTAAAGTGGCGTCGAGCGAACTCCTCCTAACCCTTGAGGAGGGTTCGTTTGACGTGGCGCTGATCCAGGAGCCGTGGCTCTCATCGGGAGGAAAGGTTTCTGGACTTAGCGTGCGCGGGTTTGGCGTTTACTACGCGCAAACGGAAGGACGAGTGCGAGCTGTAGTAATGGTAAGGAAACAGCTGCATTCATATATGCTGCCTAATTACACCACTGAGGATCTCGTAGCGGTGGCCGTTGAGCAAAAGAATAAGCAGGAATTTATCCTGGCGTCCTGCTACATGGCCCATGCTGCGGAGGTCCCACCGATGGAGTGCAAAAGGCTAGTACAGGAGGAAGGGCGCAAAGGGCGGTTGGTCATAGGCGCAGATGCAAATGCGCACCACAATGCGTGGGGAAGAGCAGATACGAACGAGAGAGGCGAATCTCTGTTTTGTTACATCCTGCAAACCAATTTGCAGATAGCCAACAGGGGAAATGTCCCTACATACATTGGTCCAACATCCAGCAATGTTCTGGATATTACATTGAGCTCCGAGCGTGATATATCAAGGTATGATTGGATGGTTCGTGATAGACCATCCTTCTCCGACCATGCGTATATCAGCTTCAACATCCCCCTAAAGAGGGTAGAGAAGGGAGGAACCTTTAGAAACCCTAGGTCAACGAACTGGACTAAATTCCAGAAACATGTAGAAACAAAACTGGGACAACCCAAAGAGGTTGCTAATGTAGAGGAAGAGGGAAACATAGTCCAGGGACTAATAAAGAAAGAGAACGGCGAATGGTCACGTAATAGTGAGGAATCCCTTGAGGTGCTTCTCGATACACATTTCCCATCGGGAGACGGTTTAGAGGAGCCAGCAGACATCACTCACACTCCGATCACGGAGCTAGTAGTGCCGGGCTTGGTGACCGATACCAAGATCGAGTGGGCAGTGAAGACGTTTTCTAAGTTTAAATCGCCGGGCCCAGATGGTATATTCCCGGCCATGCTACAAGTCTCAAGTAGATAAAGTCCAACGTGGATGAAAAGCTGCTCTCCACAACACAGCATGCGTACACCAAAGGCAAGTCGGTAGACACCGCATTGCATAGGGTGGTAATAAGCATAGAGAAATACCTGGAATATAAGGAGTATGCTCTAGGAGTCTTCTTGGACATTGCCGGGGCTTTCAATAATGTTGCAAAATGGGCGATTATGGATGGTCTTAATTACATTAAAGTACATCCTGCCTTAATCAGATGGATCGGCTGCATGTTAAATTGCAGAAAGATTACATCACAATGGGGATTGTACGAGGCCACGAAATCAGTGGACAGGGGCACGCCGCAGGGAGGGGTGCTATAACCTCTGCTGTGGACGCTGGTCATCAACCAACTGCTCAGGCAATTCGATGAGGGACCCGTAAAACTTACGGCTTACGCAGATGACGTTGCAATTGTCATAAGTGGAAAGTGCCTTCCAACGATTAGTTCTTTGATGGATCGGACGCTTCGCGATATTCATACCTGGGCATCTAATGTCGGGTTGAAAGTCAATGCGGAGAAGACGGATTTGGTCTTGTTTACAAAGAGGTACAAGGTCCCAAATTGGACCAGGCCTAAGTTAGGAGGGGTGACCTTACAGGAGAAACCTTGCACAAAATATTTAGGAATCATCCTAGACAGTAAGCTGTCATGGAAGCTCAACGTGGAGGAGAGGGTCAAGAAGGCCTCAACGGCACTCTACGCATGTAAAAGAATGCTGGGGTGTACGTGGGGCCTATCACCCTCTCTTTCTCATTGGGTTTTTACAGCGATTGTAAGCCCTATTCTATACTATGGAGTTCTTGTTTGGTGGAAAGTCACACAAAAAACAACATACCTCAAAAAATTAGAGTGGGTATGCAGACTATCGATGCTTAGCATTACGGGAGCCCTGAAAACAACCCCGACGGCTGCACTGTATGCCATTTTGCACATCCCACCTGTAGACCTGGTAGCAAAGAACAAAGCGTTAACGACCGCAACCAGGCTCGGTGCTTCGGGGCAGCTTGAGCTCCGACCATATGGCCATAGTAGTATAGCGTCATCAATCACAAGACGAACAGACTACATGATTCCCTATCTGCGCTTCGAGGGAGATCTTAAGGCCACAATAGCGGTGGACGGTTGGCGCAAGGGTGCGCAAATGGCGGACGAATCGATACATGTGTACACCGATGGTTCCAAAGTAGTGGAAGGAGTAGGGTCTGCGGTATACTGCGCTGATCCGGAAATAAGTAGATCCTACAGGCTGCCGGATTACTGTAGCGTTTTCCAAGCGGAAATATTAGCCGTAACCAAAGCAGTAGAAACCCTGGAAGAGAATAGCTTAAGCTGCAACCGTGTTAACTTTTATATTGACAGTCAAGCAGCAATTAAGGCAATAATCTCGCATAGCACAGCATCTAAATGCGTGTTAGAGTGTAAGCAGTCTCTGGAGAGAATCGGGACAGGGAGCAGCATACATCTATATTGGGTCCCAGGGCATATGGAATAGATGGGAATGAAAAAGCGGATGAACTAGCTAAAAAGGGCGCATCCCTTGAAGCTTGCTCCGCAGATGTCCCAATTAGATTGGGCGAGATTAAGCGAAGGCGAGAGTTGCACATGATCGACCAAGCGGGAAAGGCGTGGGTTCAAGCGCGGGGCTGTAAAGTGTCGAAGATTATGTGTAGGTCTTACAACCTTAGACTAACACAGTTGCTCCTATCATTAAAAAGAGAGGACTGTAGACTCATGACGGGTATTCTGACTGGACACTGCCTTCTGGCGTCACATGCCTTTAAACTAGGCTTGGTCAGTGATAGCAGATGTAGGAAGTGCGGGTTGGAGGAGGAAACGATCGAGCACGTTCTGTGCTCGTGCCCTGCACTTGCCAGGCTAAGACTCCAGCTATTAGGAGTGATACAGCTGTCAGATCTAGAAGCAGCAAGTGGCTTAAGTCCTAGGAAGCTTCTAGTATTTGCTAAGAGGACGGAGTTATTTTATAACATAGGTCCTGGTTTTTGATAGGGTTTTTCAGTTTGGTCGTTAAAACAAAATTCTGGTAACACTACGGACTCAACCAGTCTATGTGAGGTCCTCATGGACCGGCCAGTTCAACCTACCTACCTACAGTATATAAGTAAATTATGGTGCAACAAAATACAAAAATAAAAGTAAATTTCAAAATGGCCTTGGCTCCGCTCTTTTTCATTTAATTTGTCTAGAATACTTTTAATGCCATAACAAAAATTTACCAATCCTTGTGAAATTTGGGAAGTGCATAGCTTCTATGCCGGTAACTGTTTGAAAATGGGCGAAATCGGTTGAAGCCACGCCCAATTTTTATACAGTTTTTGAAACAAAATCGATATATCTATACTAAACTTAGTTCACGTACTTATCTGAACTCACTTTATCTTGGTATTAAAAATGGGTGAAATCCGACTGTGATCACGCCCACTTTTTCGATATCGAAAATTTCGAAAAATTAAAAGTGCCATAATTCTATACCAAATACGAAAAAAGGGATGAAATATGGTGATTGGATTGCTTTTTTGACGCAAAATATAACTTTGGAAACAATTTTGTGAAATGGGTATAACACCTACCATATTAAACAGAAGAAAATGAAAAATTTCTGCAGAGCGAAATCAAGAGCCCTTGGAATCATGGCAGGAATACTGTTCGTGGTATTACATATATAAATAAATTAGCGGTACCCGACAGATGATGTTCTGGGTCACCCTGGTCCACATTTTGGTCGATATCTCGAAAACGCCTTCACATATACAACTAAGGGCCACTCGCTTTTAAAACCCTCAATACCTTTAATTTGATACCCATATCGTACAAACACATTATAGAGTCACCCCTGGTCCACTTTATGGCGATATGACGAAAAGGCGTCCATCTATAAAACTAAGGCCTTTTAAAATACTCATTAACAGCTTTAATTTGATACCCATATCGTACAAACACATTCTAGAGTCACCCCTGGTCCACCTTTTTGGCGATATATCCAAAAGGCGTCCACCTACAGAACTATGGCCCACTCCCCTCTAAAATACTCTTTAATACATTCCATTTGATGCCCATGTCATACAAACACATTCCAGGGTTACCCTAGGTGATTTTCCCTTATTTTGCTCCAAAGCTCTTAGCTGAGTATGTAATGTTCGGTTACAACTGAACTTAGCCTTCCTTACTCGTTTTTCATTCAACCCATTTAACATTGAGTAAATTTTTGGTTAGAAGTGCCTAATTAAAATCTGAATACCCTTAATGATAAAAAATACAAGATATTTTTACAGCTTTTCAAAATGGGTAAAAAATAAGCAAAAACGTTTCCTTCTAAATTCCAAGATTTTGAACAATAAAAACACTTGCTCATTTGAATTAAAGCAATTTATAGAACGGAAAATTTTTGTTTTTTTATCACTTAACCCATTTAACCTTAATTAAAATCTTATTGCCCTTAATGATGAAAAATACAAAATATTTATTATTATTATTCCATACTCCATTAGGAGCTTAAGGATTCAACAAAAGTTTTCCAATTATCTCTATTTCGTGCTGTTTGCACGTTAAACGATTTGCCAGTTTCCTGAAGAACCGTTCTCGTCCAAGTCATCTTTGGTCGGCCCCTGCATCGTGTCCCTTGAGGATTCCAGGTTAAGGCAGCATGTGCAACGTCATCGTATGGCTTTCGTAATGTGTGGCCTATCCAGCCATATTTACGCTTCCGTATTTTAATATGCACACTGGTTTGGTTGGTCAGCCTCCATAACTCTTCGTTCGATATCGTTCTAGGCCGCCATATCTGCATTATTTTTCTAAAGCAGCGGTTAATGAAGGACTGTAGCTTGGCTTTAGTTTCAGCAGTTACAAGCCAAGTTTCCGAGCCGTACAACAAAACAGACTTCACACATGCGTTAATAATTTTTATTTGTGTTTCAGTTCGAAGGTTGTTAGCTCGCCATACACCACGAAGTCTGGCAAAAGCTCCCCGGGCTTTTTGTATTCGAGCGTTTATATCTCTTTATTTATACAGCTTTTTAAAATGGGCGCTATTTATACATAGTTGGGTCGTGTGAATAAAAAATAAGCAAAAACATTTCCTTCTAGATTCTAGGAATTTTAACAATAAAAACACTTCCTTATTTGAATTAAAGCATTTCATAGAACGGAAAGTTTTTATTTTTTTTTCATTCAACCCATTTAACCTTGAGTAAATTTTTGGTTAGAAGTGCCTAATTAAAATCTCAGTGCCCTTAATGATGAAAAATACAAAATATTTATACAGCTTTTTAAAATGGGCGCTATTTATACATAGTTGGGTCGTGTGAATAAAAAATAAGCAAAGAGATTTCCTTCTAGACTCCAGGAATTTGAACAATAAAACCACTTCCCCATTTGAATTAAAACATTGCATAGAACGGAAAGTTTTTATTTTTTTTCATTCAAGACATTTAACCTTGAGCAAATTTTTGGTTAGAAGTGCCTAATTAAAATCTCAATGTACTTAATGAAGAAAAATACAAAATATTTATACAGCTTTTTAAAATGGGCGCTATTTATACATGGATGGGTCGTGTGAATAAAAAATAAGCAAAAACATTTGCTTCTAAATTTCCGGATTTTAAACAATAAAAACACTTCCTCGTTTGAATTAAAGCATTTCATAGAACAGAAAGTTTTTATTTTTTTATTTCATTCAACCCATTTAACCTTGAGTAAATTTTTAGTTAGAAGTGCCTAATTAAAATCTCAGTGCCCTTAATGATGAAAAATACAAAATATTTATACAGCTTTTTAAAATGAGCGCTATTTATACATAGTTGGGTCGTGTGAATAAAAAATAAGCAAAAACATTTGCTTCTAAATTTCAGGATTTTGAACAATAAAAACACTTCCTCATTTGAATTAAAGTATTTTATATAAGGGAAAGTTTTTATTTTTTTTTTCATTTGACCCATTTAACCTTGAGTAAATTTTTGGTTAGAAGTGCCTAATTAAAATCTCAGTGCCCTTAATGATGAAAAATACAAAATATTTATACAGCTTTTTAAAATGGGCGCTAGTTATACATAGTTGGGTCTTGTGAATAAAAAATAAGCAAAAACGTTTACTTCTAGATTCCAGGAATTTTAATAATAAAGCCACTTCCTCATTTGAATTAAAGCATTTCATAGAAGGGAAAGTTTTTATTTTTTTTTTCATTCGACCCATTTAACCTTGAGTATATTTTTGGTTAGAAGTGCCTAATTAAAATCTCAGTGCCCTTAATGATGAAAAATACAAAATATTTATACAGCTTTTTAAAATGGGCGCTAATTATACATAGTTGGGTCGTGTGAATAAAAAATAAGCAAAAACATTTCCTTCTAAATTCCAAGATTTTGAACAACAAAAACACTTCCTCATTTGAATTAAAGTATTTCATAGAACGGAAAGTTTTTATTTTTTTTCATTCAACCCATTTAACCTTGAGTAAATTTTTGGTTAGAAGTGCCTAACTAAAATCTCAGTGCCCTTAATGATGAAAAATACAAAATATTTATACAGATTTTTAAAATGGGCGCTATTTATACATAGTTGGGTCTTGTGAATAAAAAATAAGCAAAAACGTTTACTTCTAGATTCCAGGAATTTTAATAATAAAGCCACTTCCTCATTTGAATTAAAGCATTTCATAGAACGGAAAGTTTTTATTTTTTTTCATTCAACCCATTTAACCTTGAGTAAATTTTTGGTTAGAAGTGCCTAACTAAAATCTCAGTGCCCTTAATGATGAAAAATACAAAATATTTATACAGCTTTTTAAAATGGGCGCTATTTATACATAGTTGGGTCGTGTGAATAAAAAATAAGCAAAAACATTTCCTTTTAAATTCCAAGAATTTGAACAATGAAAACACTTCCTCATTTGAATTAAAGCATTTCATATAAGGGAAAGTTTTTATTTTTTTTTTTCATTCGACCCATTTAACCTTGAGTAAATTTTTGGTTAGAAGTGCCTAATTAAAATCTCAGTGCCCTTAATGATGAAAAATACAAAATATTTATACAGCTTTTTAAAATGGGCGCTATTTATACATAGTTGGGTCTTGTGAATAAAAAATAAGCAAAAACGTTTACTTCTAGATTCCAGGAATTTTAATAATAAAGCCACTTCCTCATTTGAATTAAAGCATTTCATAGAAGGGAAAGTTTTTATTTTTTTTTTCATTCGACCCATTTAACCTTGAGTAAATTTTTGGTTAGAAGTGCCTAATTAAAATCTCAGTGCCCTTAATGATGAAAAATACAAAATATTTATACAGCTTTTTAAAATCGGCGCTAATTATACATAGTTGGGTCGTGTGAATAAAAAATAAGCAAAAACATTTCCTTCTAAATTCCAAGATTTTGAACAATAAAAACACTTCCTCATTTGAATTAAAGTATTTCATAGAACGGAAAGTTTTTATTTTTTTTCATTCAACCCATTTAACCTTGAGTAAATTTTTGGTTAGAAGTGCCTAACTAAAATCTCAGTGCCCTTAATGATGAAAAATACAAAATATTTATACAGCTTTTTAAAATGGGCGCTATTTATACATAGTTGGGTCTTGTGAATAAAAAATAAGCAAAAACGTTTACTTCTGGATTCCAGGAATTTTAATAATAAAGCCACTTCCTCATTTGAATTAAAGCATTTCATAGAAGGGAAAGTTTTTATTTTTTTTTTCATTCGACCCATTTAACCATGAGTAAAATTTTGGTTAGAAGTGCCTAATTAAAATGTCAGTGCACTTAATGATGAAAAATACAAAATATTTATACAGCTTTTTAAAATGGGCGCTAATTATACATAGTTGGGTCGTGTGAATAAAAAATAAGCAAAAACATTTCCTTCTAAATTCCAAGATTTTGAACAATAAAACCACTTCCCAATTTGAATTAAAGAATTTCATAGAACGGAAAGTTTTTTTTTTTGTATTCAACCCATTTCACCTTGAGTAAATTTTTGGTTAAAAGTGCGTAATTAAAATCTCAGTGCCCTTAATGATGAAAAATACAAAATATTTATACAGCTTTTTAAAATGGGTGCTATTTATACATAGTTGGGTCGTGTGAATAAAAAATAAGCAAAAACATTTCCTTTTAAATTCCAAGAATTTGAACAATGAAAACACTTCCTCATTTGAATTAAAGCATTTCATATAAGGGAAAGTTTTTATTTTTTTTTTTCATTCGACCCATTTAACCTTGAGTAAATTTTTGGTTAGAAGTGCCTAATTAAAATCTCAGTGCCCTTAATGATGAAAAATACAAAATATTTATACAGCTTTTTAAAATGGGCGCTATTTATACATAGTTGGGTCTTGTGAATAAAAAATAAGCAAAAACCTTTACTTCTAGATTCCAGGAATTTTAATAATAAAGCCACTTCCTCATTTGAATTAAAGCATTTCATAGAAGGGAAAGTTTTTATTTTTTTTTCATTCGACCCATTTAACCTTGAGTAAATTTTTGGTTAGAAGTGCCTAATTAAAATCTCAGTGCCCTTAATGATGAAAAATACAAAATATTTATACAGCTTTTTAAAATGGGCGCTAATTATACATTGTTGGGTCGTGTGAATAAAAAATAAGCAAAAACATTTCCTTCTAAATTCCAAGATTTTGAACAATAAAAACACTTCCTGATTTGAATTAAAGTATTTCATAGAACGGAAAGTTTTTATTTTTTTCATTCAACCCATTTAACCTTAAGTAAATTTTTGGTTAGAAGTGCCTAACTAAAATCTCAGTGCCCTTAATTATGAAAAATACAAAATATTTATACAGCTTTTTAAAATGGGCGCTATTTATACATAGTTGGGTCGTGTGAATAAAAAATAAGCAAAAACATTTCCTTCTAAATTCCAAGATTTTGAACAATAAAAACACTTCCTCATTTGAATTAAAGCATTTCATAGAAGGGAAAGTTTTTATTTTTTTTTTCATTCGACCCATTTAACCTTGAGTAAATTTTTGGTTAGAAGTGCTTAACTAAAATCTCAGTGCCCTTAATGATGAAAAATACAAAATATTTATACAGCTTTTTAAAATGGGCGCTATTTATACATAGTTGGGTCGTGTGAATAAAAAATAAGTAAAAACATTTCCTTCTAAATTCCAAGATTTTGAACAATAAAACCACTTCCCAATTTGAATTAAAGCATTTCATAGAACGGAAAGTTTTTATTTTTTTTCATTCAACCCATTTAACCTTGAGTAAATTTTTGGTTAGAAGTGCCTAATTAAAATCTCAATGCCCTTAATGACGAAAAGTACAAAATATTTATACATCCTTTTAAAATGGGCGCTAATTATACATAGTTGGGTCGTGTAAATAAAAAAAAATAAGCAAAAACATTTGCTTCTAAATTCCAAGATTTTGAACAATAAAACCACTTCCCAATTTGAATTAAATAATTTCATAGAACGGAAAGTTTTTATTTTTTGTCATTCAACCCATTTAACCTTGAGTAAATTTTTGGTTAGAAGTGCGTAATTAAAATCTCAATGCCCTTAGTGATGAAAAATACAAAATATGTATACAGCTTTTTAAAATGGGCGCTATTTATACATAGTTGGGTCGTGTGAATAAAAAATAAGCAAAAACATTTCCTTCTAAGTTCCAAGATTTTGAACAATAAAAACACTTCCTCATTTGAATTAAAGCATTTCATAGAAGGGAAAGTTTTTATTTTTTTTTTTCGTTCGACCCATTTAACCTTGAGTAAATTGTTGGTTAGAAGTGCCTAATTAAAATCTCAGTGCTCTTAATGATGAAAAATACAAAATATTTATACAGCTTTTTAAAATGTGCGTCGTTTATACATAGTTGGGTCGTGTGAATAAAAAATAAGCAAAAACGTTTACTTCTATACTCCAGGAATTTTAATAATAAAGCCACTTCCTCATTTGAATTAAAGCATTTCATAGAAGGGAAAGTTTTTATTTTTTTTTTTTCATTCGATCCATTTAACCTTGAGTAAATTTTTGGTTAGAAGTGCCTAATTAAAATCTCAGTGCCCTTAATGATGAAAAATACAAAATATTTATACAGCTTTTTAAAATGGGCGCTAATTATACATAGTTGGGTCGTGTGAATAAAAAATAAGCAAAACCATTTCCTTCTAAATTCCAAGATTTTGAACAATAAAAACACTTCCTCATTTGAATTAAAGTATTTCATAGAACGGAAAGTTTTTATTTTTTTTTTATTCAACCCATTTAACCTTGAGTAAATTTTTGGTTAGAAGTGCCTAACTAAAATCTCAGTGCCCTTAATGATGAAAAATACATAATATTTATACAGCTTTTTAAAATGAGCACTATTTATACATAGTTGGGTCGTGTGAATAACAAAAAAGCAAAAACATTTCCTTCTAAATTCCAAGATTTTGAACAATAAAAACACTTCCTCATTTGAATTAAAGCATTTCATAGAAGGGAAAGTTTTTATTTTTTTTTCATTCGACCCATTTAACCTTGAGTAAATTTTTGGTTAGAAGTGCCTAATTAAAATCTCAGTGCCCTTAATGATGAAAAATACAAAATATTTATACAGCTTTTTAAAATGGGCGCTAATTATACATAGTTGGGTCGTGTGAATAAAAAATAAGCAAAAACATTTCCTTCTAAATTCCAAGATTTTGAACAATAAAAACACTTCCTCATTTGAATTAAAGTATTTCATAGAACGGAAAGTTTTTATTTTTTTTTTTATTCAACCCATTTAACCTTGAGTAAATTTTTGGTTAGAAGTGCCTAACTAAAATCTCAGTGCCCTTAATGATGAAAAATACAAAATATTTATACAGCTTTTTAAAATGGGCACTATTAATACATAGTTGGGTCGTGTGAATAACAAAAAAGCAAAAACATTTCCTTCTAAATTCCAAGATTTTGAACAATAAAAACACTTCCTCATTTGAATTAAAGCATTTCATATAAGGGAAAGTTTTTATTTTTTTTTCATTCGACCCATTTAACCTTGAGTAAATTTTTGGTTAGAAGTGCCCTTAATGATGAAAAATACAAAATATTTATAAATATTCATAGTTGGGTCTTGTGAATAAAAAATAAGCAAAAACGTTTACTTCTAGATTCCAGGAATTTTAATAATAAAGCTACTTCCTCATTTGAATTAAAGCATTTCATAGAAGGGAAAGTTTTTTATTTTTTTTTTTCATTCGACCCATTTAACCTTGAGTAAATTTTTGGTTAGAAGTGCGTAATTAAAATCTCAATGCCCTTAGTGATGAAAAATACAAAATATTTATACAGCTTTTTAAAATGTGCGTTATTTATACATAGTTGGGTCGTGTGAATAAAAAAATAAGCAAAAACATTTGCTTCTAAATTCCAAGATTTTGAACAATAAAAACACTTCCTCATTTGAATTAAAGTATTTCATAGAACGGAAAGTTTTTATTTTTTTTCATTCAACCCATTTAACCTTGAGTAGATTTTTGGTTAGAAGTGCGTAATTAAAATCTCAATGCCCTTAGTAATGAAAAATACAAAATATATATACAGCTTTTTAAAATGTGCGTTATTTATACATAGTTGGGTCGTGTGAATAAAAAAATAAGCAAAAACATTTGCTTCTAAATTCCAAGATTTTGAACAATAAAACCACTTCCCAATTTGAATTAAAGAATTTCATAGAACGGAAAGTTTTTATTTTTTTTCATTCAACCCATTTAACCTTGAGTAAATTTTTGGTTAGAAGTGCGTAATTAAAATCTCAATGCCCTTAGTGATGAAAAATACAAAATATATATACAGCTTTTTAAAATGTGCGTTATTTATACATAGTTGGGTCGTGTGAATAAAAAATAAGCAAAAACATTTCCTTCTAAATTCCAAGATTTTGAACAATAAAACCACTTCCCAATTTGAATTAAAGAATTTCATAGAACGGAAAGTTTTTATTTTTGTCATTCAACCCATTTAACCTTGAGTAAATTTTTGGTTAGAAGTGCGTAATTAAAATCTCAATGCCCTTAGTGATGAAAAATACAAAATATTTATACAGCTTTTTCAAATGGGCGTTATTTATACATAGTTGGGTCGTGTGAATAAAAAAATAAGCAAAAACATTTGCTTCTAAATTCCAAGATTTTGAACAATAAAAACACTTCCTCAGTTGAATTAAAGTATTTCATAGAACGGAAAGTTTTTATTTTTTTTCATTCAACCCATTTAACCTTGAGTAAATTTTTGGTTAGAAGTGCGTAATTAAAATCTCAATGCCCTTAGTAATGAAAAATACAAAATATATATACAGCTTTTTAAAATGTGCGTTATTTATACATAGTTGGGTCGTGTGAATAAAAAAATAAGCAAAAACATTTGCTTCTAAATTCCAAGATTTTGAACAATAAAACCACTTCCCAATTTGAATTAAAGAATTTCATAGAACGGAAAGTTTTTATTTTTTTTCATTCAACCCATTTAACCTTGAGTAAATTTTTGGTTAGAAGTGCCTAACTAAAATCTCAGTGCTCTTAATGATGAAAAATACAAAATATTTATACAGCTTTTTAAAATGGGCACTATTTATACATAGTTGGGTCGTGTGAATAACAAAAAAGCAAAAACATTTCCTTCTAAATTCCAAGATTTTGAACAATAAAAACACTTCCTCATTTGAATTAAAGCATTTCATATAAGGGAAAGTTTTTATTTTTTTTTTTTTCGTTCGACCCATTTAACCTTGAGTAAATTTTTGGTTAGAAGTGCGTAATTAAAATCTCAATGCCCTTAGTAATGAAAAATACAAAATATATATACAGCTTTTTAAAATGTGCGTTATTTATACATAGTTGGGTCGTGTGAATAAAAAAATAAGCAAAAACATTTGCTTCTAAATTCCAAGATTTTGAACAATAAAACCACTTCCCAATTTGAATTAAAGAATTTCATAGAACGGAAAGTTTTTATTTTTTGTCATTCAACCCATTTAACCTTGAGTAAATTTTTGGTTAGAAGTGCGTAATTAAAATCTCAATGCCCTTAGTAATGAAAAATACAAAATATATATACAGATTTTTAAAATGTGCGTTATTTATACAATGTTGGGTCGTGTGAATAAAAAAATAAGCAAAAACATTTGCTTCTAAATTCCAAGATTTTGAACAATAAAACCACTTCCCAATTTGAATTAAAGAATTTCATAGAACGGAAAGTTTTTATTTTTTGTCATTCAACCCATTTAACCTTGAGTAAATTTTTGGTTAGAAGTGCGTAATTAAAATCTCAATGCCCTTAGTGATGAAAAATACAAAATATGTATACAGCTTTTTAAAATGGGCGCTATTTATACATACTTGGGTCGTGTGAATAAAAAATAAGCAAAAACATTTCCTTCTAACTTCCAAGATTTTGAACAATAAAAACACTTCCTCATTTGAATTAAAGCATTTCATAGAAGGGAAAGTTTTTATTTTTTTTTTTTCGTTCGACCCATTTAACCTTGAGTAAATTTTTGGTTAGAAGTGCCTAATTAAAATCTCAGTGCCCTTAATGATGAAAAATACAAAATATTTATACAGCTTTTTAAAATGTGCGTTATTTATACATAGTTGGGTCGTGTGAATAAAAAATAAGCAAAAACGTTTACTTCTATACTCCAGGAATTTTAATAATAAAGCCACTTCCTCATTTGAATTAAAGCATTTCATAGAAGGGAAAGTTTTTATTTTTTTTTTTTTATTCAACCCATTTAACCTTGAGTAAATTTTTGGTTAGAAGTGCCTAACTAAAATCTCAGTGCCCTTAATGATGAAAAATACAAAATATTTATACAGCTTTTTAAAATGGGCGCTAATTATACATAGTTGGGTCGTGTGAATAAAAAATAAGCAAAACCATTTCCTTCTAAATTCCAAGATTTTGAACAATAAAAACACTTCCTCATTTGAATTAAAGTATTTCATAGAACGGAAAGTTTTTATTTTTTTTTTTTATTCAACCCATTTAACCTTGAGTAAATTTTTGGTTAGAAGTGCCTAACTAAAATCTCAGTGCCCTTAATGATGAAAAATACAAAATATTTATACAGCTTTTTAAAATGGGCACTATTTATACATAGTTGGGTCGTGTGAATAACAAAAAAGCAAAAACATTTCCTTCTAAATTCCAAGATTTTGAACAATAAAAACACTTCCTCATTTGAATTAAAGCATTTCATAGAAGGGAAAGTTTTTATTTTTTTTTTCATTCGACCCATTTAACCTTGAGTAAATTTTTGGTTAGAAGTGCCTAATTAAAATCTCAGTGCCCTTAATGATGAAAAATACAAAATATTTATACAGCTTTTTAAAATGGGCGCTAATTATACATAGTTGGGTCGTGTGAATAAAAAATAAGCAAAAACATTTCCTTCTAAATTCCAAGATTTTGAACAATAGAAACACTTCCTCATTTGAATTAAAGTATTTCATAGAACGGAAAGTTTTTATTTTTTTTTTTATTCAACCCATTTAACCTTGAGTAAATTTTTGGTTAGAAGTGCCTAACTAAAATCTCAGTGCCCTTAATGATGAAAAATACAAAATATTTATACAGCTTTTTAAAATGGGCACTATTTATACATAGTTGGGTCGTGTGAATAACAAAAAAGCAAAAACATTTCCTTCTAAATTCCAAGATTTTGAACAATAAAAACACTTCCTCATTTGAATTAAAGCATTTCATATAAGGGAAAGTTTTTATTTTTTTTTCATTCGACCCATTTAACCTTGAGTAAATTTTTGGTTAGAAGTGCCCTTAATGATGAAAAATACAAAATATTTATATATATTCATAGTTGGGTCTTGTGAATAAAAAATGAGCAAAAACGTTTACTTCTAGATTCCAGGAATTTTAATAATAAAGCTACTTCCTCATTTGAATTAAAGCATTTCATAGAAGGGAAAGTTTTTATTTTTTTTTTTCATTCGACCCATTTAACCTTGAGTAAATTTTTGGTTAGAAGTGCCTAATTAAAATCTCTGTGCCGTTAATGATGAAAAATACAAAATATTTATACAGCTTTTTAAAATGGGCGCTAATTATACATAGTTCGGTCGTGTGAATAAAAAATAAGCAAAAACATTTCCTTCTAAATTCCAAGATTTTGAACAATAAAACCACTTCCCAATTTGAATTAAAGAATTTCATAGAACGGAAAGTTTTTATTTTTGTCATTCAACCCTTTTAACCTTGAGTAAATTTTTGGTTAGAAGTGAGAAGTGCGTAATTAAAATCTCAATGCCCTTAGTGATGAAAAATACAAAATATTTATACAGCTTTTTAAAATGTGCGTTATTTATACATAGTTGGGTCGTGTGAATAAAAAAATAAGCAAAAACATTTGCTTCTAAATTCCAAGATTTTGAACAATAAAAACACTTCCTCATTTGAATTAAAGTATTTCATAGAACGGAAAGTTTTTATTTTTTTTCATTCAACCCATTTAACCTTGAGTAGATTTTTGGTTAGAAGTGCGTAATTAAAATCTCAATGCCCTTAGTAATGAAAAATACAAAATATATATACAGCTTTTTAAAATGTGCGTTATTTATACATAGTTGGGTCGTGTGAATAAAAAAATAAGCAAAAACATTTGCTTCTAAATTCCAAGATTTTGAACAATAAAACCACTTCCCAATTTGAATTAAAGAATTTCATAGAACGGAAAGTTTTTATTTTTTTTCATTCAACCCATTTAACCTTGAGTAAATTTTTGGTTAGAAGTGCGTAATTAAAATCTCAATGCCCTTAGTGATGAAAAATACAAAATATATATACAGCTTTTTAAAATGTGCGTTATTTATACATAGTTGGGTCGTGTGAATAAAAAAATAAGCAAAAACATTTCCTTCTAAATTCCAAGATTTTGAACAATAAAAACACTTCCTCATTTGAATTAAAGTATTTCATAGAACGGAAAGTTTTTATTTTTTTTTTTATTCAACCCATTTAACCTTGAGTAAATTTTTGGTTAGAAGTGCCTAACTAAAATCTCAGTGCCCTTAATGATGAAAAATACAAAATATTTATACAGCTTTTTAAAATGGGCACTATTTATACATAGCTGGGTCGTGTGAATAACAAAAAAGCAAAAACATTTCCTTCTAAATTCCAAGATTTTGAACAATAAAAACACTTCCTCATTTGAATTAAAGCATTTCATATAAGGGAAAGTTTTTATTTTTTTTTTATTCGACCCATTTAACCTTGGGTAAATTTTTGGTTAGAAGTGCCCTTAATGATGAAAAATACAAAATATTTATATATATTCATAGTTGGATCTTGTGAATAAAAAATAAGCAAAAACGTTTACTTCTAGATTCCAGGAATTTTAATAATAAAGCTACTTCCTCATTTGAATTAAAGCATTTCATAGAAGGGAAAGTTTTTATTTTTTTTTTCATTCGACCCGTTTAACCTTGAGTAAATTTTTGGTTAGAAGTGCCTAATTAAAATCTCTGTGCCCTTAATGATGAAAAATACAAAATATTTATACAGCTTTTTAAAATGGGCGCTAATTATACATAGTTGGGTCGTGTGAATAAAAAATAAGCAAAAACATTTCCTTCTAAATTCCAAGATTTTGAACAATAAAACCACTTCCCAATTTGAATTAAAGAATTTCATAGAACGGAAAGTTTTTATTTTTGTCATTCAACCCATTTAACCTTGAGTAAATTTTTGGTTAAAAGTGCGTAATTAAAATCTCAATGCCCTTAGTGATGAAAAATACAAAATATTTATACAGCTTTTTAAAATGGGCGTTATTTATACATAGTTGGGTCGTGTGAATAAAAAAATAAGCAAAAACATTTGCTTCTAAATTCCAAGATTTTGAACAATAAAAACACTTCCTCATTTGAATTAAAGTATTTCATAGAACGGAAAGTTTTTATTTTTTTTTCATTCAACCCATTTAACCTTGAGTAAATTTTTGGTTAGAAGTGCGTAATTAAAATCTCAATGCCCTTAGTAATGAAAAATACAAAATATATATACAGCTTTTTAAAATGTGCGTTATTTATACATAGTTGCGTCGTGTGAATAAAAAAATAAGCAAAAACATTTGCTTCTAAATTCCAAGATTTTGAACAATAAAACCACTTCCCAATTTGAATTAAAGAATTTCATAGAACGGAAAGTTTTTATTTTTTTTCATTCAACCCATTTAACCTTGCGTAAATTTTTGGTTAGAAGTGCCTAACTAAAATCTCAGTGCCCTTAATGATGAAAAATACAAAATATTTATACATCTTTTTAAAATGGGCACTATTTATACATAGTTGGGTCGTGTGAATAACAAAAAAGCAAAAACATTTCCTTCTAAATTCCAAGATTTTGAACAATAAAAACACTTCCTCATTTGAATTAAAGCATTTCATATAAGGGAAAGTTTTTATTTTTTTTTTTTTCGTTCGACCCATTTAACCTTGAGTAAATTTTTGGTTAGAAGTGCCTAATTAAAATCTCAGTGCCCTTAATGATGAAAAATACAAAATATTTATACAGTTTTTTAAAATGTGCGTCATTTATACATAGTTGGGTCGTGTGAATAAAAAATAAGCAAAAACGTTTACTTCTAGACTCCAGGAATTTTAATAATAAAGCCACTTCCTCATTTGAATTAAAGCATTTCATAGAAGGGAAAGTTTTTATTTTTTTTTTCATTCGACCCATTTAACCTTGAGTAAATTTTTGGTTAGAAGTGCCTAATTAAAATCTCTGTGCCCTTAATGATGAAAAATACAAAATATTTATACAGCTTTTTAAAATGGGCGCTAATTATACATAGTTGGGTCGTGTGAATAAAAAATAAGCAAAAACATTTTCTTCTAAATTCCAAGATTTTGAACAATAAAATCACTTCCCAATTTGAATTAAAGAATTTCATAGAACGGAAAGTTTTTATTTTTGTCATTCAACCCATTTAACCTTGAGTAAATTTTTGGTTAGAAGTGCGTAATTAAAATCTCAATGCCCTTAGTGATGAAAAATACAAAATATTTATACAGCTTTTTAAAATGTGCGTTATTTATACATAGTTGGGTCGTGTGAATAAAAAATAAGCAAAAACATTTCCTTCTAAATTCCAAGATTTTGAACAATAAAAACACTTCCTCATTTGAATTAAAGTATTTCATAGAACGGAAAGTTTTTATTTTTTTTTTTATTCAACCCATTTAACGTTGAGTAAATTTTTGGTTAGAAGTGCCTAACTAAAATCTCAATGCCCTTAATGATGAAAAATACAAAATATTTATACAGCTTTTTAAAATGGGCACTATTTATACATAGTTGGGTCGTGTGAATAACAAAAAAGCAAAAACATTTCTTTCTAAATTCCAAGATTTTGAACAATAAAAACACTTCCTCATTTTAATTAAAGCATTTCATAGAAGGGAAAGTTTTTATTTTTTTTTTTCATTCGACCCATTTAACCTTGAGTAAATTTTTGGTTAGAAGTGCCTAATTAAAATCTCAGTGCCCTTAATGATGAAAAATACAAAATATTTATACAGCTTTTTAAAATGGGCGCTATTTATACATAGTTGGGTCGTGTGAATAAAAAATAAGCAAAAACATTTCCTTCTAAATTCCAAGATTTTGAACAATAAAAACACTTCCTCATTTGAATTAAAGTATTTCATAGAACGGAAAGTTTTTATTTTTTTTCATTCAACCCATTTAACCTTGAGTAAATTTTTGGTTAGAAGTGCGTAATTAAAATCTCAATGCCCTTAGTAATGAAAAATACAAACTATATATACAGCTTTTTAAAATGTGCGTTATTTATACATAGTTGGGTCGTGTGAATAAAAAAATAAGCAAAAACATTTGCTTCTAAATTCCAAGATTTTGAACAATAAAACCACTTCCCAATTTGAATTAAAGAATTTCATAGAACGGAAAGTTTTTATTTTTTTTCATTCAACCCATTTAACCTTGAGTAAATTTTTGGTTAGAAGTGCGTAATTAAAATCTGAATGCCCTTAGTGATGAAAAATACAAAATATATATACAGCTTTTTAAAATGTGCGTTATTTATACATAGTTGGGTAGTGTGAATAAAAAAATAAGCAAAAACATTTCCTTCTAAATTCCAAGATTTTGAACAATAAAAACACTTCCTCATTTGAAGTAAAGCATTTCATAGAAGGGAAAGTTTTTATTTTTTTTTCATTCGACCCATTTAACCTTGAGTAAATTTTTGGTTAGAAGTGCCTAATTAAAATCTCAGTGCCCTTAATGATGAAAAATACAAAATATTTATACAGCTTTTTAAAATGGGCGCTAATTATACATAGTTGGGTCGTGTGAATAAAAAATAAGCAAAAACATTTCCTTCTAAATTCCAAGATTTTGAACAATAAAAACACTTCCTCATTTGAATTAAAGTATTTCATAGAACGGAAAGTTTTTATTATTATTTTTTATTCAACCCATTTAACCTTGAGTAAATTTTTGGTTAGAAGTGCCTAATTAAAATCTCTGTGCCCTTAATGATGAAAAATACAAAATATATATACAGCTTTTTAAAATGTGCGTTATTTATACATAGTTGGGTCGTGTGAATAAAAAAATAAGCAAAAACATTTCCTTCTAAATTCCAAGATTTTGAACAATAAAAACACTTCCTCATTTGAATTAAAGCATTTCATAGAAGGGAAAGTTTTTATTTTTTTTTCATTCGACCCATTTAACCTTGAGTAAATTTTTGGTTAGAAGTGCCTAATTAAAATCTCTGTGCCCTTAATGATGAAAAATACAAAATATTTATACAGCTTTTTAAAATGGGCGCTAATTATACATAGTTGGGTCGTATGAATAAAAAATAAGCAAAAACATTTTCTTCTAAATTCCAAGATTTTGAACAATAAAACCACTTCCCAATTTGAATTAAAGAATTTCATAGAACGGAAAGTTTTTATTTTTGTCATCCAACCCATTTAACCTTGAGTAAATTTTTGGTTAGAAGTGCGTAATTAAAATCTCAATGCCCTTAATGATGAAAAATACAAAATATTTATACAGCTTTTTAAAATGGGCACTATTTATACATAGTTGGGTCGTGTGAATAACAAAAAAGCAAAAACATTTCCTTCTAAATTCCAAGATTTTGAACAATAAAAACACTTCCTCATTTGAATTAAAGCATTTCATATAAGGGAAAGTTTTTATTTTTTTTTCATTCGACCCATTTAACCTTGAGTAAATTTTTGGTTAGAAGTGCCCTTAATGATGAAAAATACAAAATATTTATATATATTCATAGTTGGGTCTTGTGAATAAAAAATAAGCAAAAACGTTTACTTCTAGATTCCAGGAATTTTAATAATAAAGCTACTTCCTCATTTGAATTAAAGCATTTCATAGAAGGGAAAGTTTTTATTTTTTTTTTCATTCGACCCATTTAACCTTGAGTAAATTTTTGGTTAGAAGTGCCTAATTAAAATCTCTGTGCCCTTAATGATGAAAAATACAAAATATTTATACAGCTTTTTAAAATGGGCGCTAATTATACATAGTTGGGTCGTGTGAATAAAAAATAAGCAAAAACATTTCCTTCTAAATTCCAAGATTTTGAACAATAAAACCACTTCCCAATTTGAATTAAAGAATTTCATAGAACGGAAAGTTTTTATTTTTGTCATTCAACCCATTTAACCTTGAGTAAATTTTTGGTTAGAAGTGCGTAATTAAAATCTCAATGCCCTTAGTGATGAAAAATACAAAATATTTATACAGCTTTTTAAAATGTGCGTTATTTATACATAGTTGGGTCGTGTGAATAAAAAAATAAGCAAAAACATTTGCTTCTAAATTCCAAGATTTTGAACAATAAAAACACTTCCTCATTTGAATTAGAGTATTTCATAGAACGGAAAGTTTTTATTTTTTTTCATTCAACCCATTTAACCTTGAGTAAATTTTTGTTTAGAAATGCGTAATTAAAATCTCAATGCCCTTAGTAATGAAAAATACAAAATATATATACAGCTTTTTAAAATGTGCGTTATTTATACATAGTTGGGTCGTGTGAATAAAAATAAGCAAAAACATTTGCTTCTAAATTCCAAGATTTTGAACAATAAAACCACTTCCCAATTTGAATTAAAGAATTTCATAGAACGGAATTTTTTATTTTTTTTCATTCAACCCATTTAACCTTGAGTAAATTTTTGGTTAGAAGTGCGTAATTAAAATCTCAATGCCCTTAGTGATGAAAAATACAAAATATATATACAGCTTTTTAAAATGTGAGTTATTTATACATAGTTGGGTCGTGTGAATAAAAAAATAAGCAAACACATTTGCTTCTAAATTCCAAGATTTTGAACAATAAAACCACTTCCCAATTTGAATTAAAGAATTTCATAGAACGGAAAGTTTTTATTTTTTTTTTCATTCAACCCATTTAACCTTGAGTAAATTTTTGGTTAGAAGTGCCTAATTAAAATCTCAATGCCCTTAATGATGAAAAATACAAAATATTTATACAGCTTTTTAAAATGGGCGCTATTTATACATAGTTGGGTCGTGTGAATAAAAAATAAGCAAAAACATTTCCTTCTAAATTCCAAGATTTTGAACAATAAAAACACTTCCTCGTTTGAATTAAAGCATTTCATAGAAGGGAAAGTTTTTATTTTTTTTTCATTCGACCCATTTAACCTTGAGTAAATTTTTGGTTAGAAGTGACTAATTAAAATCTCAATGCCCTCAATGATTAAAAATACAAAATATTTATACAGCTTTTTAAAATGGGCGCTATTTATACATAGTTGGGTCGTGTGAATAAAAAATAAGCAAAAACATTTCCTTCTAAATTCCAAGATTTTGAACAATAAAACCACTTCCCAATTTGAATTAAAGCATTTCATAGAACGGAAAGTTTTTATTTTTTTTCATTCAACCCATTTAACCTTGAGTAAATTTTTGGTTAGAAGTGCCTAATTAAAATCTCAATGCCCTTAATGACGAAAAATACAAAATATTTATACATCCTTTTAAAATGGGCGCTAATTATACATAGTTGGGTCGTGTAAATAAAAAAAATAAGCAAAAACATTTGCTTCTAAATTCCAAGATTTTGAACAATAAAACCACTTCCCAATTTGAATTAAAGAATTTCATAGAACGGAAAGTTTTTATTTTTTGTCATTCAACCCATTTAACCTTGAATAAATTTTTGGTTAGAAGTGCGTAATTAAAATCTCAATGCCCTTAGTGATGAAAAATACAAAATATGTATACAGGTTTTTAAAATGGGCGCTATTTATACATAGTTGGGTCGTGTGAATAAAAAATAAGCAAAAACATTTCTTTCTAACTTCCAAGATTTTGAACAATAAAAACACTTCCTCATTTGAATTAAAGCATTTCATAGAAGGGAAAGTTTTTTTTTTTTTTTTTTCATTCAACCCATTTAACCTTGAGTAAATTTTTGGTTAGAAGTGCCTAATTAAAATCTCAATGCCCTTAATGACGAAAAATACAAAATATTTATACATCCTTTTAAAATGGGCGCTAATTATACATAGTTGGGTCGTGTAAATAAAAAAAATAAGCAAAAACATTTGCTTCTAAATTCCAAGATTTTGAACAATAAAACCACTTCCCAATTTGAATTAAAGAATTTCATAGAACGGAAATTTTTTATTTTTTGTCATTCAACCCATTTAACCTTGAGTAAATTTTTGGTTAGAAGTGCGTAATTAAAATCTCAATGCCCTTAGTGATGAAAAATACAAAATATGTATACAGCTTTTTAAAATGGGCGCTATTTATACATAGTTGGGTCGTGTGAATAAAAAATAAGCAAAAACATTTCCTTCTAACTTCCAAGATTTTGAACAATAAAAACACTTCCTCATTTGAATTAAAGCATTTCATAGAAGGGAAAGTTTTTATTTTTTTTTTTTCGTTCGACCCATTTAACCTTGAGTAAATTTTTGGTTAGAAGTGCCTAATTAAAATCTCAGTGCCCTTAATGATGAAAAATACAAAATATTTATACAGCTTTTTAAAATGGGCGCTAATTATACATAGTTGGGTCGTGTGAATAAAAAATAAGCAAAAACATTTCCTTCTAAATTCCAAGATTTTGAACAATAAAACCACTTACCAATTTGAATTAAAGAATTTCATAGAACGGAAAGTTTTTATTTTTGTCATTCAGCCCATTTAACCTTGAGTAAATTTTTGGTTAGAAGTGCGTAATTAAAATCTCAATGCCCTTAGTGATGAAAAATACAAAATATTTATACAGCTTTTTAAAATGGGCGCTATTTATATATAGTTGGGTCGTGTGAATAAAAAATAAGCAAAAACATTTCCTTCTAACTTCCAAGATTTTGAACAATAAAAACACTTCCTCATTTGAATTAAAGCATTTCATAGAAGGGAAAGTTTTTATTTTTTTTTTTCGTTCGACCCATTTAACCTTGAGTAAATTTTTGGTTAGAAGTGCCTAATTAAAATCTCAGTGCCCTTAATGATGAAAAATACAAAATATGTATACAGCTTTTTAAAATGGGCGCTATTTATACATAGTTGGGTCGTGTGAATAAAAAATAAGCAAAAACATTTCCTTCTAAATTCCAAGATTTTGAACAATAAAAACACTTCCTCATTTGAATTAAAGTATTTCATAGAACGGAAAGTTTTTATTTTTTTTTTATTCAACCCATTTAACCTTGAGTAAATTTTTGGTTAGAAGTGCCTAACTAAAATCTCAGTGCCCTTAATGATGAAAAATTCAAAATATTTATACAGCTTTTTAAAATGGGCACTATTTATACATAGTTGGGTCGTGTGAATAACAAAAAAGCAAAAACATTTCCTTCTAAATTCAAAGATTTTGAACAATAAAAACACTTCCTCATTTGAATTAAAGCATTTCATATAAGGGAAAGTTTTTATTTTTTTTCATTCGACCCTTTTAACCTTGAGTAAATTTTTGGTTAGAAGTGCCCTTAATGATGAAAAATACAAAATATTTATATATATTCATAGTTGGGTCTTGTGAATAAAAAATAAGCAAAAACGTTTACTTCTAGATTCCAGGAATTTTAATAATAAAGCTACTTCCTCATTTGAATTAAAGCATTTCATAGAAGGGAAAGTTTTTATTTTTTTTTTTCATTCGACCCATTTAACCTTGAGTAAATTTTTGGTTAGAAGTGCCTAATTAAAATCTCTGTGCCCTTAATGATGAAAAATACAAAATATTTATACAGCTTTTTAAAATGGGCGCTAATTATACATAGTTGGGTCGTGTGAATAAAAAATAAGCAAAAACATTTCCTTCTAAATTCCAAGATTTTGAACAATAAAACCACTTACCAATTTGAATTAAAGAATTTCATAGAACGGAAAGTTTTTATTTTTGTCATTCAGCCCATTTAACCTTGAGTAAATTTTTGGTTAGAAGTGCGTAATTAAAATCTCAATGCCCTTAGTGATGAAAAATACAAAATATTTATACAGCTTTTTAAAATGTGCGTTATTTATACATAGTTGGGTCGTGTGAATAAAAAAATAAGCAAAAACATTTGCTTCTAAATTCCAAGATTTTGAACAATAAAACCACTTCCCAATTTGAATTAAAGAATTTCATAGAACGGAAAGTTTTTGTTTTTTTTTCATTCAACCCATTTAACCTTGAGTAAATTTTTGGTTAGAAGTGCGTAATTAAAATCTCAATGCCCTTAATGATGAAAAATACAAAATATATATACAGCTTTTTAAAATGTGCGTTATTTATACATAGTTGGGTCGTGTGAATAAAAAAATAAGCAAAAACATTTGCTTCTAAATTCCAAGATTTTGAACAATAAAACCACTTCCCAATTTGAATTAAAGAATTTCATAGAACGGAAAGTTTTTATTTTTTTTCATTCAACCCATTTAACCTTGAGTAAATTTTTGGTTAGAAGTGCGTAATTAAAATCTCAATGCCCTTAATGATGAAAAATACAAAATATTTATACAGCTTTTTAAAATGGGCGCTATTTATACATAGTTGGGTCGTGTGAATAAAAAATAAGCAAAAAATTTTCCTTCTAAATTCCAAGATTTTGAACAATAAAAACACTTCCTCGTTTGAATTAAAGCATTTCATAGAAGGGAAAGTTTTTATTTTTTTTTTCATTCGACCCATTTAACCTTGAGTAAATTTTTGGTTAGAAGTGACTAATTAAAATCTCAATGCCCTCAATGATTAAAAATACAAAATATTTATACAGCTTTTTAAAATGGGCGCTATTTATACATAGTTGGGTCGTGTGAATAAAAAATAAGCAAAAACATTTCCTTCTAAATTCCAAGATTTTGAACAATAAAACCACTTCCCAATTTGAATTAAAGCATTTCATAGAACGGAAAGTTTTTATTTTTTTTCATTCAACCCATTTAACCTTGAGTAAATTTTTGGTTAGAAGTGCCTAATTAAAATCTCAATGCCCTTAATGACGAAAAATACAAAATATTTATACATCCTTTCAAAATGGGCGCTAATTATACATAGTTGGGTCGTGTAAATAAAAAAAAATAAGCAAAAACATTTGCTTCTAAATTCCAAGATTTTGAACAATAAAACCACTTCCCAATTTGAACTAAAGCATTTCATAGAACGGAAAGTTTTTTTTTTTTTCATTCAACCCATTTAACCTTGAGTAAATTTTTGGTTAGAAGTGCCTAATTAAAATCTCAATGCCCTTAATGACGAAAAATACAAAATATTTATACATCCTTTTAAAATGGGCGCTAATTATACATAGTTGGGTCGTGTAAATAAAAAAAATAAGCAAAAACATTTGCTTCTAAATTCCAAGATTTTGAACAATAAAACCACTTCCCAATTTGAATTAAAGAATTTCATAGAACGGAAAGTTTTTATTTTTTTTCATTCAACCCATTTAACCTTGAGTAAATTTTTGGTTAGAAGTGCGTAATTAAAATCTCAATGCCCTTAGTGATGAAAAATACAAAATATATATACAGCTTTTTAAAATGTGCGTTATTTATACATAGTTGGGTCGTGTGAATAAAAAAATAAGCAAAAACATTTGCTTCTAAATTCCAAGATTTTGAACAATAAAACCACTTCCCAATTTGAATTAAAGAATTTCATAGAACGGAAAGTTTTTATTTTTTTTTCATTCAACCCATTTAACCTTGAGTAAATTTTTGGTTAGAAGTGCCTAATTAAAATCTCAATGCCCTTAATGATGAAAAATACAAAATATTTATACAGCTTTTTAAAATGGGCGCTATTTATACATAGTTGGGTCGTGTGAATAAAAAATAAGCAAAAACATTTCCTTCTAAATTCCAAGATTTTGAACAATAAAAACACTTCCTCGTTTGAATTAAAGCATTTCATAGAAGGGAAAGTTTTTATTTTTTTTTTCATTCGACCCATTTAACCTTGAGTAAATTTTTGGTTAGAAGTGACTAATTAAAATCTCAATGCCCTCAATGATTAAAAATACAAAATATTTATACAGCTTTTTAAAATGGGCGCTATTTATACATAGTTGGGTCGTGTGAATAAAAAATAAGCAAAAACATTTCCTTCTAAATTCCAAGATTTTGAACAATAAAACCACTTCCCAATTTGAATTAAAGCATTTCATAGAACGGAAAGTTTTTATTTTTTTTCATTCAACCCATTTAACCTTGAGTAAATTTTTGGTTAGAAGTGCCTAATTAAAATCTCAATGCTCTTAATGACGAAAAATACAAAATATTTATACATCCTTTTAAAATGGGCGCTCATTATACATAGTTGGGTCGTGTAAATAAAAAAAATAAGCAAAAACATTTGCTTCTAAATTCCAAGATTTTGAACAATAAAACCACTTCCCAATTTGAATTAAAGAATTTCATAGAACGGAAAGTTTTTATTTTTTGTCATTCAACCCATTTAACCTTGAATAAATTTTTTGTTAGAAGTGCGTAATTAAAATCTCAATGCCCTTAGTGATGAAAAATACAAAATATGTATACAGCTTTTTAAAATGGGCGCTATTTATACATAGTTGGGTCGTGTGAATAAAAAATAAGCAAAAACATTTCTTTCTAACTTCCGAGATTTTGAACAATAAAAACACTTCCTCATTTGAATTAAAGCATTTCATAGAAGGGAAAGTTTTTTTTTTTTTTTTTTTTTCATTCAACCCATTTAACCTTGAGTAAATTTTTGGTTAGAAGTGCCTAATTAAAATCTCAATGCCCTTAATGACGAAAAATACAAAATATTTATACATCCTTTTAAAATGGGCGCTAATTATACATAGTTGGGTCGTGTAAATATAAAAAAAATAAGCAAAAACATTTGCTTCTAAATTCCAAGATTTTGAACAATAAAACCACTTCCCAATTTGAATTAAAGAATTTCATAGAACGGAAATTTTTTATTTTTTGTCATTCAACCCATTTAACCTTGAGTAAATTTTTGGTTAGAAGTGCGTAATTAAAATCTCAATGCCCTTAGTGATGAAAAATACAAAATATGTATACAGCTTTTTAAAATGGGCGCTATTTATACATAGTTGGGTCGTGTGAGTAAAAAATAAGCAAAAACATTTCCTTCTAACTTCCAAGATTTTGAACAATAAAAACACTTCCTCATTTGAATTAAAGCATTTCATAGAAGGGAAAGTTTTTATTTTTTTTTTTTTTTCGTTCGACCCATTTAACCTTGAGTAAATTTTTGGTTAGAAGTGCCTAATTAAAATCTCAGTGCCCTTAATGATGAAAAATACAAAATATTTATACAGCTTTTTAAAATGTGCGTCATTTATACATAGTTGGGTCGTGTGAATAAAAAATAAGCAAAAACGTTTACTTCTAGACTCCAGGAATTTTAATAATAAAGCCACTTCCTCATTTGAATTAAAGCATTTCATAGAAGGGAAAGTTTTTATTTTTTTTTTCATTCGACCCATTTAACCTTGAGTAAATTTTTGGTTAGAAGTGCCTAATTAAAATCTCAGTGCCCTTAATGATGAAAAATACAAAATATTTATACAGCTTTTTAAAATGGGCGCTAATTATACATAGTTGGGTCGTGTGAATAAAAAATAAGCAAAAACATTTCCTTCTAAATTCCAAGATTTTGAACAATAAAAACACTTCCTCATTTGAATTAAAGTATTTCATAGAACGGAAAGTTTTTATTTTTTTTTTATTCAACCCATTTAACCTTGAGTAAATTTTTGGTTAGAAGTGCCTAACTAAAAACTCAGTGCCCTTAATGATGAAAAATTCAAAATATTTATACAGCTTTTTAAAATGGGCACTATTTATACATAGTTGGGTCGTGTGAATAACAAAAAAGCAAAAACATTTCCTTCTAAATTCAAAGATTTTGAACAATAAAAACACTTCCTCATTTGAATTAAAGCATTTCATATAAGGGAAAGTTTTTATTTTTTTTCATTCGACCCATTTAACCTTGAGTAAATTTTTGGTTAGAAGTGCCCTTAATGATGAAAAATACAAAATATTTATATATATTCATAGTTGGGTCTTGTGAATAAAAAATAAGCAAAAACGTTTACTTCTAGATTCCAGGAATTTTAATAATAAAGCTACTTCCTCATTTGAATTAAAGCATTTCATAGAAGGGAAAGTTTTTATTTTTTTTTTTCATTCGACCCATTTAACCTTGAGTAAATTTTTGGTTAGAAGTGCCTAATTAAAATCTCTGTGCCCTTAATGATGAAAAATACAAAATATTTATACAGCTTTTTAAAATGGGCGCTAATTATACATAGTTGGGTCGTGTGAATAAAAAATAAGCAAAAACATTTCCTTCTAAATTCCAAGATTTTGAACAATAAAACCACTTCCCAATTTGAATTAAAGAATTTCATAGAACGGAAAGTTTTTATTTTTGTCATTCAGCCCATTTAACCTTGAGTAAATTTTTGGTTAGAAGTGGGTAATTAAAATCTCAATGCCCTTAGTGATGAAAAATACAAAATATTTATACAGCTTTTTAAAATGTGCGTTATTTATACATAGTTGGGTCGTGTGAATAAAAAAATAAGCAAAAACACTTGCTTCTAAATTCCAAGATTTTGAACAATAAAACCACTTCCCAATTTGAATTAAAGAATTTCATAGAACGGAAAGTTCTTATTTTTTTTCATTCAACCCATTTAACCTTGAGTAAATTTTTGGTTAGAAGTGCGTAATTAAAATCTCAATGCCCTTAATGATGAAAAATACAAAATATATATACAGCTTTTTAAAATGTGCGTTATTTATACATAGTTGGGTCGTGTGAATAAAAAAATAAGCAAAAACATTTGCTTCTAAATTCCAAGATTTTGAACAATAAAACCACTTCCCAATTTGAATTAAAGAATTTCATAGAACGGAAAGTTTTTATTTTTTTTCATTCAACCCATTTAACCTTGAGTAAATTTTTGGTTAGAAGTGCCTAATTAAAATCTCAATGCCCTTAATGATGAAAAATACAAAATATTTAAACAGCTTTTTAAAATGGGCGCTATTTATACATAGTTGGGTCGTGTGAATAAAAAATAAGCAAAAAATTTTCCTTCTAAATTCCAAGATCTTGAACAATAAAAACACTTCCTCGTTTGAATTAAAGCATTTCATAGAAGGGAAAGTTTTTATTTTTTTTTTCATTCGACCCATTTAACCTTGAGTAAATTTTTGGTTAGAAGTGACTAATTAAAATCTCAATGCCCTCAATGATGAAAAATACAAAATATTTATACAGCTTTTTAAAATGGGCGCTAATTATACATAGTTGGGTCGTGTGAATAAAAAATAAGCAAAAACATTTGCTTCTAAATTCCAAGATTTTGAACAATAAAACCACTTCCCAATTTGAATTAAAGAATTTCATAGAACGGAAAGTTTTTATTTTTTTTTATTCAACCCATTTAACCTTGAGTAAATTTTTGGTTAGAAGTGCCTAACTAAAATCTCAGTGCCCTTAATGATGAAAAATACAAAATATTTATACAGCTTTTTAAAATGGGCACTATTTATACATAGTTGGGTCGTGTGAATAACAAAAAAGCAAAAACATTTCCTTCTAAATTCCAAGATTTTGAACAATAAAAACACTTCCTCATTTGAATTAAAGCATTTCGTATAAGGGAAAGTTTTTATTTTTTTTTTCATTCGACCCATTTAACCTTGAGTAAATTTTTGGTTAGAAGTGCCCTTAATGATGAAAAATACAAAATATTTATATATATTCATAGTTGGGTCTTGTGAATAAAAAATAAGCAAAAACGTTTACTTCTAGATTCCAGGAATTTTAATAATAAAGCTACTTCCTCATTTGAATTAAAGCATTTCATAGAAGGGAAAGTTTTTATTTTTTTTTTCATTCGACCCATTTAACCTTGAGTAAATTTTTGGTTAGAAGTGCCTTTAAAATGGGCGCTAATTATACATAGTTGGGTCGTGTGAATAAAAAATAAGGAAAAACATTTCCTTCTAAATTCCAAGATTTTGAACAATAAAAACACTTCCTCATTTGAATTAAAGTATTTCATAGAACGGAAAGTTTTTATTTTTTTTTTTATTCAACCCATTTAACCTTGAGTAAATTTTTGGTTAGAAGTGCCTAATTAAAATCTCTGTGCCCTTAATGATGAAAAATACAAAATATTTATACAGCTTTTTAAAATGGGCGCTAATTATACATAGTTGGGTCGTGTGAATAAAAAATAAATAAAAACATTTCCTTCTAAATTCCAAGATTTTGAACAATAAAACCACTTCCCAATTTGAATTAAAAAATTTCATAGAACGGAAAGTTTTTATTTTTGTCATTCAACCCATTTAACCTTGAGTAAATTTTTGGTTAGAAGTGCGTAATTAAAATCTCAATGCCCTTAGTGATGAAAAATACAAAATATTTATACAGCTTTTTAAAATGTGCGTTATTTATACATAGTTGGGTCGTGTGAATAAAAAAATAAGCAAAAACATTTGCTTCTAAATTCCAAGATTTTGAACAATAAAACCACTTCCCAATTTGAATTAAAGAATTTCATAGAACGGAAAGTTTTTATTTTTTTTCATTCAACCCATTTAACCTTGAGTAAATTTTTGGTTAGAAGTGCGTAATTAAAATCTCAATGCCCTTAGTGATGAAAAATACAAAATATATATACAGCTTTTTAAAATGTGCGTTATTTATACATAGTTGGGTCGTGTGAATAAAAAAATAAGCAAAAACATTTGCTTCTAAATTCCAAGATTTTGAACAATAAAACCACTTCCCAATTTGAATTAAAGAATTTCATAGAACGGAAAGTTTTTATTTTTTTCATTCAACCCATTTAACCTTGAGTAAATTTTTGGTTAGAAGTGCCTAATTAAAATCTCAATGCCCTTAATGATGAAAAATACAAAATATTTATACAGCTTTTTAAAATGGGCGCTATTTATACATAGTTGGGTCGTGTGAATAAAAAATAAGCAAAAACATTTCCTTCTAAATTCCAAGATTTTGAACAAAAAAAAACACTTCCTCATTTGAATTAAAGCATTTCCTAGAAGGGAAAGTTTTTATTATTTTTTTTTCATTCGACCCATTTAACCTTGAGTAAATTTTTGGTTAGAAGTGACTAATTAAAATCTCAATGCCCTCAATGATTAAAAATACAAAATATTTATACAGCTTTTTAAAATGGGCGCTATTTATACATAGTTGGGTCGTGTGAATGAAAAATAAGCAAAAACTTTTCCTTCTAGACTCCAGGAATTTGAACAATAAAACCACTTCCCAATTTGAATTAAAGCATTTCATAGAACGGAAAGTTTTTATTTTTTTTTTCATTCAACCCATTTAACCTTGAGTAAATTTTTGGTTAGAAGTGCCTAATTAAAATCTCAATGCCCTCAATGATGAAAAATACAAAATATTTATACAGCTTTTTAAAATGTGCGTTATTTATACATAGTTGGGTCGTGTGAATAAAAAAATAAGCAAAAACATTTTCTTCTAAATTCCAAGATTTTGAACAATAAAACCACTTCCCAATTTGAATTAAAGCATTTCATAGAACGGAAATTTTTTATTTTTTGTCATTCAACCCATTTAACCTTGAGTAAATTTTTGGTTAGAAGTGCCTAATTAAAATCTCAATGCCCTCAATGATGAAAAATACAAAATATTTATACAGCTTTTTAAAATGTGCGTTATTTATACATAGTTGGGTCGTGTGAATAAAAAAATAAGCAAAAACATATGCTTCTAAATTCCAAGATTTTGAACAATAAAACCACTTCCCAATTTGAATTAAAGCATATCATAGAACGGAAAGTTTTTATTTTTTTTTCATTCAACCCATTTAACCTTGAGTAAATTTTTGGTTAGAAGTGCCTAATTAAAATCTCAATGCCCTCAATGATAAAAAATACAAAATATTTATACAGCTTTTTAAAATGTGCGTTATTTATACATAGTTGGGTATAATAATTGGGTGAATAAAAAAATAAGCAAAAACATTTGCTTCTAAATTCCAAGATTTTGAACAATAAAACCACTTCCCAATTTGAATTAAAGCATTTCATAGAACGGAAAGTTTTTATTTTTTTTTCATTCAGCCAATTTAACCTTGAGTAAATTTTTGGTTAGAAGTGCCTAATTAAAATCTCAATGCCCTCAATGATGAAAAATACAAAATATTTATACAGCTTTTTAAAATGTGCGTTATTTATACATAGTTGGGTCGTGTGAATAAAAAAATAAGCAAAAACATTTGCTTCTAAATTCCAAGGTTTTGAACAATAAAACCACTTCCCAATTTGAATTAAAGCATTTCATAGAACGGAAAGTTTTTATTTTTTGTCATTCAACCCATTTAACCTTGAGTAAATTTTTGGTTAGAAGTGCCTAATTAAAATCTCAATGCCCTCAATGATGAAAAATACAAAATATTTATACAGCTTTTTAAAATGTGCGTTATTTATACATAGTTGGGTCGTGTGAATAAAAAAATAAGCAAAAACATTTGCTTCTAAATTCCAAGATTTTGAACAATAAAACCACTTCCCAATTTGAATTAAAGCATTTCATAGAACGGAAAGTTTTTATTTTTTTTTCATTCAACCCATTTAACCTTGAGTAAATTTTTGGTTAGAAGTGCGTAATTAAAATCTCAATGCCCTCAATGATGAAAAATACAAAATATTTATACAGCTTTTTAAAATGTGCGTTATTTATACATAGTTGGGTCGTGTAAATAAAAAAATAAGCAAAAACATTTGCTTCTAAATTCCAAGATTTTGAACAATAAAACCACTTCCCAATTTGAATTAAAGCATTTCATAGAACGGAAAGTTTTTATTTTTTGTCATTCAACCCATTTAACCTTGAGTAAATTTTTGGTTAGAAGTGCCTAATTAAAATCTCAGTGCCCTTAATGATGAAAAATACAAAATATTTATATATATTCATAGTTGGGTCTTGTGAATAAAAAATAAGCAAAAACGTTTACTTCTAGATTCCAGGAATTTTAATAATAAAGCTACTTCCTCATTTGAATTAAAGCATTTCATAGAACGGAAAGTTTTTATAATTTATTTAATAATTTGGGAAAAATTTAAACAACGTGACATCAGGACGGACAAGGCGACAGCTGTTTCGATTATATCTTGTAAATCTCTTCAAAGCCTTTTCTCCCGGGAGTGGGAGTCGAACTCGCACTCCTACGATAGTTGAAATGGTTATAAACGCATTCAGCTACGTCATGCCTGTTGTAAAGTTTTTCCCAATTGCCTTCTTTTTGCATATTTTAATCTTTTACACATTGCATACTTCGTATGCAATTATGTGTTAAAGCTATGCTTGGTACGGCAGTTTTCAAAGAAACTTTGGTTTTGTTGCTGTTTTCGTTCTATTTATAGAACTACAACGAATTAACCAATTTTGTCTGTTTGTATGATTTTAATAATCGGGGATTGCCCATATTGCTTTTTTAAATGTATGAAAACATTTATTTGAAGCAATTTTTTTTAATTTTATAATTTATTTAATAATTTGGGAAAAATTTAAACAACGTGACATCAGTTTTTATTTTTTGTCATTCAACCCATTTAACCTTGAGTAAATTTTTGGTTAGAAGTGCCTAATTAAAATCTCAATGCCCTCAATGATGAAAAATACAAAATATTTATACAGCTTTTTAAAATGTGCGTTATTTATACATAGTTGGGTCGTGTGAATAAAAAAATAAGCAAAAACATTTGCTTCTAAATTCCAAGATTTTGAACAATAAAAACACTTCCTCATTTGAATTAAAGTATTTCATAGAACGGAAAGTTTTTATTTTTTTTCATTCAACCCATTTAACCTTGAGTAAATTTTTGGTTAGAAGTGCGTAATTAAAATCTCAATGCCCTTAGTGATGAAAAATACAAAATATATATACAGCTTTTTAAAATGTGCGTTATTTATACATAGTTGGGTTGTGTGAATAGAAAAATAAGCAAAAACATTTGCTTCTAAATTCCATGATTTTGAACAATAAAACCACTTCCCAATTTGAATTAAAGAATTTCATAGAATGGAGAGTTTTTATTTTTTTTCATTCAACCCATTTAACCTTGAGTAAATTTTTGGTTAGAAGTGCCTAATTAAAATCTCAATGCCTTCAATGATTAAAAATACAAAATATTTATACAGCTTTTTATAATGGGCGCTATTTATACATAGTTGGGTCGTGTGAATAAAAAATAAGCAAAAACATTTCCTTCTAAATTCCAAGATTTTGAACAATAAAAACACTTCCTCATTTGAATTAAAGCATTTCATAGAAGGGAAAGTTTTTATTTTTTTTTCATTCGACCCATTTAACCTTGAGTAAATTTTTGGTTAGAAGTGCCTAATTAAAATCTCAATGCCTTCAATGATTAAAAATACAAAATATTTATACAGCTTTTTAAAATGGGCGCTATTTATACATAGTTGGGTCGTGTGAATGAAAAATAAGCAAAAACATTTCCTTCTAGACTCCAGGAATTTGAACAATAAAACCACTTCCTCATATGAATTTGCATGCTTGGACTTTGTAATGCACCAGCTACTTTTGAGAGATCAGGTATTGAAAGGACTACATTGGAAAACATGCTTGGTGTACCTGGACGACATCATCGCATTGGGCAAGAACTTTGATAAAGATTTTAAAAACTTGGAGGAAGTTTTCCAGAGAATAGCTGGCGATGATCTGAAACTAAGTTGTTTAAAAAGGAAGTAAATTATTTGGGTCACAAGGTAACGACAGAGGGCACGGCACTGCGAATGAAAAGGTATAGGCTGTAAAGGATTGGTCAAGACCACCGAACCTACATGAATTGAGAAGTTTCCTTGGGCTGTGCACATATTACCGCCGATTTGTACCAACTTTTGCCAGCGTAGCCCATAGCCTCCACGAGCTTACAAGAAAAAATAAAGCTTTTGAATGGAAGAAGGAGCAAGAAGTGGCTTTCCAAACATTGAAAGAGCGTTTGTGCACTGCCCCAATGTTGGCATATCCGATTCCAGGAGCAACCTTTATTCTAGATACAGATGCGAGCGGATATGCTATAGGAGGCGTTTTGTCACAACTGGTTGATGGGCAGGAGAAGGTAGTTGCCAATTACAGCCGTTCAATTGAAAAACTAGAGAGGAACTATTGCGTTACACGGAGAGAGCTGCTGGCATTGGTAGAGTGCATTAAACATTTTCACAAATACCTCTACGGGCAGCGATTCCGCGTCAGGACAGATCACTCAGCGTTAAAATGGCTCCTGCGGTTCCGTAATCCAGAAAGTCAATTGGCACGGTGAATCGAGCGACTACAAAGCTATGACTTTTCCATTGAGCATCGAAAAGGTAGTACCCATGGAAATGCTGATGCAATTTCATGAAGACCATGTAGTTTGGAGTGCAAACACTTTTCAAAGGCTGAGGCTAAAGAAGACATTATAGATGTTCGGCAAATGACTATAACGTGTACAGATGAATGGGACAAGGAACAACTAAGGAAGTGTCAGCTAGAAGATGCAGATCTGTCACATGTTATTCAAGGGCTCGAACGAAACGAAAGACCAAATAGAGAGATGTCAGCAGAGAGTCCTATTGCGAAGTCATATTGGGCACAGTGGAACAGTTTAGAGCAAAAGTGCAATAGTGTTTATAAACAATTGGGTTGCAAGGTATGGTTTACCAATGGAGTTACATTCTGTCCAAGGCAGGAATTTCGCATCAGCTGTGTTCCAGGAAATGTGTAAATCATTGGGCATTCGAAAAACACGGACAACTGCATTGCATCCTCAGTCCGGTGGTATGGTGGAACGATTTGATAGAACATTGGAGAAGCACTTAAGGAAAGTAGTGGACAAGTTCCATAAAGAGTGGGATACCCGCATACCATTATTCTTGATGGTTTACCGATCAGCAGTGCATGAGACAACGGGACAAACCCCTGCAAAAGTAATTCTTCGCAATGACGTTCGACTGCCAGCTGATTTGAAGTTTGGGATAGATGCCGATGCGGAGACAAATGTCAAGAAATCCACTGGTATCTTGGAAAAAGAGCCGAGAGAAATACACGATCTGATAAGGCAACGAACAAAGATTATGAGTGACAAGATGAAAGCCAGATACGATAAAGCAATTAATTCTTAAGGTTTTAAGGAAGAAGATTTAGTGCTGGTATACAACCCACAACGGAAAAACGTTTGTCCCCGAAATTGCAGTGTAACTAGGAAGGCCCATACAAAGTTGTAAAACGGATCAACGATTTAGTTTGCCGCATACAAACCATTGGTAAACCATGCACCAAAATGAAAGTGGTTCATCTGGAAAGGCTGGCGGGGTTTAGATCAGGAAGTTTCTCTGATCGGGGCTATCAGACTTAGGTGGAGGGCAGTGTGACGAATATTAGCAACACTACGTGATCCTATCATCTCTAAGCCGATACTAAGCAGTCACGTGTATGTACATAAACAAATCAATTATTATGTCTACACATATGTACATGCAAGCAGCGGAGAGATACGCACAAACACATGCATATATCTGAGATACTCACAAAATTATGCAATCATCGGTGGAAGTATTACTCACATATACAAGCGCATATGGCTATGCGAGAAGCTATAAACGTGCATCTGTAGTTTATAGCTGTTAACTAAGTAGTAAATTCTAGAAGAAGAAACGCCTAGAGGTATGCGAACGAGACAGCAGAGAGTATAAAAGGAGCGAAAGCTGAGTAAGCAGCAATCAGTTTGATTTAAGCACGCTATCAGTTGCGAAGTATAGGTTTTATTGTGAAGTATTTTCAAAGTAAGTAGTCTAATAAAGACCATTTTGCCTTATTGAATATCGGTGTTATTTACTCAACAGTTTAGCGATGCGAACGTTAGTAGAAGGTCGCAAATAAGTGGAATTTCCCTAAATTCTTTACTATATATTCAGATCGGTGGGAAGCGCAAGCTCAGCGTAAATAACATTAAAAAAATGTAAGGCGCGATAACCTCGGAAGAGATCTAAGGCCGAGCTTCTCTTCCAGTTTACGTCGTGCTCCTCTTGCTTTTCCCTACAAATTGGCCGGACGGGACCTACATGTTTTATGCCGACTCCGAACGGTATCTGCAAGGCAGATGAGTTTTCACTGAGAGCTTTTCATGGCAGAAATACACCCGGAGCGCTTGCCAACACTGCCGAGGGGCGACCCCTTAGAATTGTATTCTAACTGAAAAACCTTATTTCTAAAATTTTGATGTTGCTTTGCCTGGGGTGTGAACCCAGGGCATAGGGTGTGGTAGGCGGAGCACGCTACAATCACACCACGTTGGCCTCCAAATGGGAAATGCATAGTAAGCAAAAACGGAATAGAGTATGGAAATTGTCGTGGGAATAAATTGTATGCAGGCAAAGGTTTGTGGGGAGCAATTTGAAATAGAAGAAGCCTCAAGTTCGAGACGTAGACTGTATGTATGTACAAATGAATGAATATATATGTCAATGCGTCTCAAGACATACCAAAACGAGTCAAAATATATGTTTGTACAAATGAATGAATGACTGACTGAATGAGTGAATGAATGAATGCTACAACATTAAAGCCCTTAATAAACCCAATGTTCCATACAATATACAAATTCGTAATTATCTCATTATTGCTTTATTGAGTGCCTAATGGAGTCAAAAATCTAGACGGTTTTGTGGGCGTTATTTATACATTAGTGGATTGTGTGAATAAAAAATAAGTAAAAACTTCTAGATTTCAGGAAATGGGCACAAATCAAATATTTGGCTGTTTTCAAAAGAAAATTTGCTTCCGATTTGTTTATATATTTGCACAGTTTAATTGTGCTATTGAATTGAGAAAGGCTATGTGATAATACGTTTGTATTTCTAATGAATAAACACTAATTAGTTTTATCTATTTTCGTTAAATGAAACAACAAATACAAAAACGAATAGATTAAAATGAAAGAACAAATGCAAATAATAAATGAAGTATTAAAAAAATTGAGGTTTGCTTTTGTAAATTGTTGCATTTTTTGTTTTTGCACTTTTCTACTCCTGTGGGATAAGTTTTCGGGTAGTCGAAAATATCTGGAAAACAAGAGTTGTTACAAAAAAAGTAAAATGATTTATGAAATCAGCACACAAAGTTAAATCTAATGTGATAAAAATTTCCTTGGAAAATTTTGAAAAGTGGAAATTTGTTCCGCAGTGTTATCGGCCGGCAGCTGTTTTTCTTACATTTTACTTTTTCGCAAAAATACGCTTGCGTTTATGCTTTTATGTGCTTATCGCATGAAGGTCGCCCGTTTTGCACACAATCAATTTTTCAGTCCATCGCAGAAATAACTAATTTTTCACAGTAAATGCACTTAATTTATCGGACGATAAAATTGAACACGCGAGTTATGTGGAATGCCACTATAACGTAGAAAGTTGGAAAAGAAGTATATTTTAAGATATACTTACTTGTTCACCAAAAATAAGAACCCAGTTCTTTTTAAGTAATGCTTGCTCAGCATTCCACATCAGGCCACCCCAGGGCCGGCTCTACCATATACGCGAACTACGCGACCGCCTAGGGCACCAAGTTCTAGGGGGCACCAAATTCAAAACACTTTTGTACTAAAAATCCTTTTTGAAAAAAAAAGAAATTTTGTAGGGGCCCTATATTTAGTTTCATTAAAAAAATTAATTTTCGCCTTAGTTATATTTTACAACACAACTTGTCTGGTCTCATGCCCAATTTAGTATTTTTTGCGAGTGGCGAGCGTAGCTTTTCGAAACTAAAATTAATCAAAACGTACTTGCGTTCGGCCATGACTCAAGAAAGGCTTGTCGGTTTAGCATTGCTATCAATAGAGCAGGAAATTGCGCAAAAATTAGATTTAAGTAAAATTATATCAACTTTCTCTGAGTTGAAGGCGCGGAAAATGAAGTTTTAGTAAACTCTACGATAATTAAAAATACTTTTGTGTGCTATATTTTCGTTCTTTTGTTGAAAAAAATATATATTTAATATGCAAAAGACATTTTTTTTTGCTTTATTGACACTAAGTTTGAATTTAATATTTCTGATCTCTAATTTTCTGATCTCCAATTTTTTTCTATAAATATGGGAGAAAGGGCCGCAAATAATAACTCGCCTAGGGCCCTAAATTCTCTTTGGCCGGCCCTGGGCCACGCACACAATAAATCAAGTAAATATGATACTTTGTTGCAACCAGCAAGACTGGGCTTTGCTTATGGTTCCACTTTGGAAGCATACAAATATACAAACATACATACATTAATAGGAATCAATTCAGTTGATGCCTCTGCCTATGTTGTTCTGTAGAGGCATACATATGTACACTCAAAAAAAAAAGTATCACTATCATTTTAATACACGATGTGCAAAAATTAAACTATAAAGGGTATCATTTTCGTGGTATCAATGCAACATAAATATTATAAAAAGTATAATTAAAAGTATCAATTTTGTATCTCGACTATTTATTTGCCCATGGAAAATATTTGTTTCGCCCTTAAAATGTATCAAAATGATAACTGTATAAACTTTCTAGTTTCATTATGATAACATTTAATACTAGATTGATTATAAAACGCATTACATTTGTATGTAGTCTATTAACTTGACAAATACAAGTATCAAACTAATATTTCGAAAATGTCAATAACATAAGATCATTGATGACGAAAAAAAGATAAGCAAAAATTGCACATTGATGCTTAGATGGCATCGCCTTGATGATAACTTTTTTTGGAGTGTATAAACAGACATACTTATTGGTGTCAGCATTCGGGAATGCAAAGCAATCTTTAATGTAATGGGATAGCCCAATAAGTATAATAAACAATTAGCACACATAAGTGGGAATGTGGGAATTACTGGGTGAGCGTAGTAAATAAGTTATTATGTATGTACATCGAAAAGATGCCTTGCGTATTTAGGTTAAGTTAAAGATTGTAAAATATTGAAGAGGCAGTTGTTGCCCGGAGATTAATACGACCTGTCGATCTCGGTCGATTAAAAAGAAGTGTAATTAAGGACTTCGAATCCTGCAATTGGTAAACGTAAGAAATAAATAATTTTTGCATAAAGAGTTACAAATATAGAAACATAAATTACACTGGTCGACGGCCAAAATTTACCAGAGACGCCGTTATGAAATTCGTATGTAAAACCACCCCCTGATTTCGAAAATCGAGTTCATTTTTGATTCTATGGTACCGTTTTTGAGATGTTTGCAATTTACCGTTATTCGAAAAAACCAAAATGATGGCTCCCTCTAATTACGTATATCTCACGAACGGATCAAGCAATTGCAAATAACTTTACAGAATCGGAAAGACGATAACATTTGCTATAAATGCATCATACATTGTTTTTTGCTCAACCATATAGTTTTCGAGATATTAGCTCATCATTTCAGATTTTTGTTTTTTTTTTTATGAAAAAATATGAAAAAAATTACTCTTTGCGAGGGCAGCATTCCAAAACCACAACTTTTTTTTCAGATATTTTTTCTTTAAATAAAGCTCCGTATAATTAGAAAAAAGATAAGCTATCACTGAAGAAAATCGATGTAAAACTACGTAAGTTATAAGCGATCAAATAAAAATACCCAGGTTGCGCAATTTCAACGTATACCTCAAAACGTATGTATGGTATAAAGAAGAGTGAAATATCTAGCTATGCTCTGGTTCTATTTAGTTAAAAGTTCAATTTATGAATGAAATTACCCATATTTTTAACTTTTTTTTTAAATTTATTTATGTTTGTACTATATTCTAACAATCTTTATCTTAATTTGATTTTACTATGTAGTCGAAATAATTATGTGTTCTACTTTGACGCTTATTCAGTTTAGGATCGATTTCTCTTATGAGAAACCAGCAGTAATCACCCATCATTGCGACGTCCCAGAATCCTTGATATCGATTCTCAATTAATTTCATTTGCTGATGAAACCTTTCGCCATGTTCGTCACTTTCGTCGCCAAGATTTGCCGGAAAAAGCTCAAATGTGAGTGCAGAAAGTGAATTTTTAAGGACATATTTACGCCTGGAAAGAAAATATTAGTTAGGTAAACAAGTTATAGAATTTTGGGAAATTTATTTTAATAAGCCTTTAATTTTACCCATTTTCGCATAATTTTTGATTAAGTCGTTCACTATCTGCTCGTAGTTAGGGCGTTTGTGTCTACCGAGAAAAGAAGCAACGACCTTTTCAAAGGATGCCCACGCTGCTGCCTCAACTGATGAGAGTAGTCCTTTGAATTGATTATTGTTGATCAACTTTTTTATTTGTGGTCCAACAAAAATACCTTCCTTTATCTTGGCTTGAGAAATATCTGGAAAAATTGTTTTCAAATAGTCGAATGCTTCGCCTTCTTTGTTCAAAGCCTTAAAAAAGTTTTTAATGAGACCGAGCTTGATGTGTAAGGGTAGAAGTATGATTTTCTCTTTCTTGACAAGAGGGGTGTATTTGATGTTATCCACACCAACGGTAAACTCGACTCTTTCCGGCCAATCCTTTCTGACGTAGTGGTCCTTACGAGCTCGGCTATCCCACTTGCAGAGTAAGCAGCAGTGCTTGGTGTAGCCACTTTGTAGACCGCATAGCATTGCAACGACTTTGAGATCAGAACATATTTTCCAATCAGGCTCTTCATATTTGATAAATTTGAGTAGTTTTTGCATTTCCACGTAGGTTTCCTTTGCATTTACTGCATGTGCGATCGAGATAGAAGGCTTTTTGCAATAATACGGCCTTCAAACTCAGCTTATTGCTGTCTATGAACAATCGCCACTCTTTTGAATCATATGTTTGACCAAACTCTTTGAATAAACCAGGAATGTCGTTGCAGTTGCATATATTGTCTTTCTTGGTATAGTGTTTGGAAAATGGTTCGTGGCGAGTTCTACAATATATCACCTTAACATCGGATGACACAAATTTAAATTGTTGCATACGAGAAGTGTGGATCTCGGCCTTTTCCTTGGATAGTTCCAAATCTCTTATCCAATCATTAAATTGTGCTTGTGTCAGGAGACCTCTTGGGTTCCAATGAAATAATTTCAATAAAGATATTTAACGTTAATAAAAAGTTTATTTGTACAGAGTTTTTGTATAAATTTTATAAATTCCACGCTGTCTCTGCAGTTCGGACGCTTTCTATTTTAGTTCTCGCAATCGACTGACTGACAGCCATCTTGTTGTTCATTGCCTTTTTCGTGAGTAGGGTTACCAGCTTGCTGACAGTCGGCCTTTCCTAATATGGAATCGACCTCGATTTCGTTGTCTTCTAGGTCGCTATAGCTTGTTTCGTTCTCATCGAGTTCGGGACAGTTTCTACACCAAGGTTTCAGTTTGCTAGATTCGAAAACAGAAGAGTAGTTTCGCGACTTTATTGACATACCCGGAATGTCTTCGATTAAATACCGGTCATTGTTTAAGACTTTGGCTATACGATACGGACCACGATATTTTGACTCTAATTTTCTCGATTCACCGGTAGCGGCGGCTTCGTTCTCAATGACAACTAAATCATCTTCGCGATAAACTCGAGGGATTGTATGTTTTTCGTCAAACCGTTTTTTCCATTTTTGTCGTTCGCGTTCGATATTCTCCGTAGCTTGTATACGTTTTTCGTCTATCGGAATCTTCTCTACGGTTTGGTCGACGTCATCATGCACGGCGGCAACTAACAAATTGTGTACGATATCGCGCAAGTTAAAGTCGAATATTAGCTCGTTTGGGCTATATCCGGTCGTTTTATTCGGTTGCGAGTTGACTGTAAATTGCAAATTTCGCAGCAACAAGTCCCATTCCTTAGGGTTATCAACCGAGGTTCGTAAGTAATTTAAAATCATCTGGTTTGCCCGCTCGACTTGCCCGTTTGCTCGCGGAGTACCGCTGTTTTTACGTGCTTTATACCTTTCACCTCGCAATACGTGGTAAATGCCTTCAACGTGTAAGCGGTTCCACGGTCCGTAATAATTTTAAGAGGCAGCCCGAAATAGCTCGTTACATCATTTAACAAATTTATTACGTGCGTCGTTTTTGTATCACGAACCGGTCTAACAATGAGATATTTGGAAAACGAGTCTGAAATGGCTATGACGTACGAATTCCCTTTCTTACTACGAATAAACGGCTAGAGATGATCGATATGAATAACGCGGAACGGAATCGGATCTACCGGATCGAAATGCAAAGTACCTTCAGCCTTACCGAATTTGGCTTTACGATAACAGCACTCCGTGCAAGCGGCGATATAATTTTTAATGTATTTCCGCATTTGTGCGAACCAAAACGTTTTGCGAATTCGATCAATGGTTTTCTCCAAAGCATGGTGGCCCATCTTGTCGTGGCAAAGTTGAGCAATGCGCCACGTACGGAGTTGGGGACGACAAATTTCAGTCCATCTTCTTCTTGACGATAAAGGCGATAATTTTGGTTACGAAAATATTTCTTGATCTCTGGAGCTCGCTGAGATTTTACGTGGCCTTGCAAAATGGCGATGATTTCACGAAGTTTCGGGTCTTGTATTTGCATCGTATAAAGCCAATCATTAACGTCGGAGTTTATTTCAAAGATAGATCCAGCCGGATCTACGTTTTCAGGGGGCTGGTCAGGCGCTCGGCTCATTGCGTCTACGTGCACAAGTCCGCTTCCTGAACGATGTACTGCTTCAAAGTCGAACTCCGATATCTTCAACCACCAACGCGCGATTTTAGGCTTTAGTTCCTTGTTATCTCGTACCTTGGCCACGGCTGAGCAATCAGTCACCAAACGAAACTTTTTGCCCAACAAGTAAATGCGGAATCGTTCTAGTACCTCAACAACGGCGAGGGCTTCCAATTCATATGAATGGTAGCGACTTTCCGGATCTGTGCAGTGTCGACTGAAGTACATTGTAGGCTGCCACGTCTTGTTATCGTGTGACTACATCAGCACACCAGCTAGACCAACACTGCTGGCATCAGTATGTACCTCGTGCAGCGCGGTTTGATCGTATAGGGCCAGTACCGGAGTGGTTGTCAAAAGTTCGATGATTCATTTAAACGAGGTCTGTTGAAGATCAGTCCAGCAGAACGAGTTTTGTTCAGATTTGCGTAGAAGCGTGGTCAAGGGCTTAGTTATTATCGAGTAATCAGGAACGAACTTTCTGAAGAAGCCCGTGAGACTCAAGAACCGTCTTAATTCGGTGACATTCGTAGGCACTTGGAAATGTTCAATAGCTGATACTTTGCGATTTCCAGGGGTTATACCGTTCTCGGTAATCACGTGACCGAGGTATTCGATTCGTGTTTCTAAAAATTTACATTTGTCTATACGCAATGTCAACCCACTATCGCCCAAGATACATAAGAACTTTTTAAGACGTTGTAATCCTTCATCAATGGTGCGGCTTGGTATTATGACATCATCCAAATATGCCAAAATTTCCCCAGGTTTCATCTTGGATACCAACCTATTCATTACCGTTTGGAACACGGCCGGAGCGTTGACTAAACCAAACGGCATTCTATTGAATTCGTGATGCCCTTCGTTGGTAACAAATGCTGTGAAATGTTTTGATTGTTCTTCAAGCTCTATTTGATAATACCCCATTCTTAGGTCTTATATTGAAAAATATGTATTACCTGCTAGCTGAGCGAAATGTTCATCCATAACTGGCATCGGATATGAAGTTTTGTTCGTGATTTTGTTTAGGCACCTGTAATCCACACAGAGGCGATGCTCACCATTTTGCTTCTCGACCAGTACAATTGGTGAGGCATATGAGGATTCTGATAAACGTATGATTTCGTTGTCGAGTAAGTCTTTGATTATGTCTGCCACAATCGGCCGCTTTGAGAATGGCAGACGATATGGCTTCATATTTACCGGTATATTGGAGTTTAATTCGATTTTCGTTCTCATGATGTTACATTTACCGAGTTCTGAAACCTTTTCCGAGAAAACACCGCGGAATGAGGAGAGTAATTGTTCGAGTTTGTCAAAATCTTTATTAACGAGAGTAGTACGTTCACGAATGTTTAAAACATTTTCAATACGACAACCTTCATTATCGATAACCAACCGAATTCCGTTTCTGCACAAACTATCAGTCCCAAGCAAAACATTTTCACTTATCAAATTATCTTCTACTATCAACCCGTCACTTTCAATTTTCTCACAGTCAATTTCTATTATCAAGTTTATTTTCTCATTACATACGAATTTACCGCCACCAAACCCATTCAATGTTATTAAACATGGTGTTCAGCTGCCAAGCTTCCTGGCAAAGCTGCCTCTTACAAGAGTACGACTACTGCCAGGATCTACGAAAGAATTTGTCAAAAGTCCGTTCACTTTAATCTCCTTGATGTTTACGTCAATAATTTCATTCGTTGGTTGAACGGATTGATTAATTAGTCTTACTGTATTATTTGATTTTTCCGGGCAAGTTTCGATTGTGTGATTAGTGCGTTGACATTTTTCACAACGGGTTTTTTTCTGCGGTTCTGGACATTTTATTGAATAATGCCCAAACTTCAAACAGTTGTAGCACTTTACATTTTCGTTGGATTTTTTAGCAATATCTCGCGAACCGGACGTAGCATTTGTTAGGACCATTGGTTTTGGCCTTGCTTGTGAATTCGTCTTAACCTCGTTAAATATATTGTAGTTATTGATATCACGCAACAAATCAATACATCGCGCGTAATAATTAGATATTTTTCGTTTAAGGTCCGCATCATTTATACCGTTCACAATATGTATAGTGATATCGTTTTCTGGAATGCCTCTTTTCATACCATACGCAACCATACGATAATAAAATTCTTGTGGTGATTCATTCGTATTTCTTTTCATTTGGGACATTTTTATGTGCACATCCGCGACACTTTGTAGACATGGGAAGTCGCACACTAATCGATTAGAAAATTCTGACCACGACGTATATACGACTTGCAGGGAGTCGATCCATTGTTTAGCGGGTCCCTGCATTTTCTGTTGCACCGCACACAGTAAAATACTATCATCGATGCCGTATGCATTTCGTACCATTTCGACGCGGTGTATGAATTGGGTTGCATTTAAAGATACACTTGAAAGTGGGTCAAATGTTGGCAATAGCCAACGGACATTATACATAGGGCGCGATTGCCAAACCGGCTGTTGGGAAATGTACGGAATATTGGCTTGGGCGGGTCGTGCAGTGTAACTTGGAAGGTACGTGTAGTTAATACTAGGTTGAAAAATCGGCTGAGCATAACCGCCGGAAACCGGTATTGAGTACGATACGGGTGTACCCTGCGCATTAGGGAAGGCACTACTAACAGAAATTGGAAATGTTTGTGTTGGAGGTGGTGGACACGGATGCGGGATCGCCGTCTGCAATGGTGGCACAACCGATTGCACTGTATGTACGTTTGTAGACAACGGCACTGCTTGTGTATCTAGTGGTGAAGAGATACACTGCGGTTCGAAATTGCTAGACATCACAACATCACTTTGCCGTATTTCCATTTCACGAATAGTTTTTTCTAAATCTGCCACACGCTGTGACAATATGGAACTTGCACTTAAATAATGTTCTTCAGTACGGATATGTGTTTCTAAACGTTTTATTAAAGTGTTTTTGTTACCACTAGTTGGAAGTCCTGCATCTTTACACATTTGTCTTAGCTCAACGACGTTTGCGGAACGAACGTTTTCCATTTTTCACGCTTTGTTTTGCTAATGATATTCAACGAGTAGATTTGAGTTAAAATATAAATACGAATGGTAAAACGAATACCAAACACAACTGAACGATTTTGTAGCGAGTACTGCGAGTACAAATGAACGTAACAGACAATTTGTTGTTATTGTCGCTTTGGTTGCATTACTATTGCTACCAATACCTATAAACCCTGCGCGTGCGTTCAACGATCATCAAGTTGTTTACCATGTATGCAAATGAAACAAAATAAACATAACATAAAACGAGATGATATACCAGAATACGAAGCGAATGACGTTTTATTTTGGTTAATTCTTTTCAGGCTATTCGTGCTGAAAGAAGAATACGTTCCACGATACGGAGCGAATGACGTTTTATTTTCTTGGTGAATTCTTTCCAGGCTAGGCGTGCTGAAGTAGAATGCGTTCCACGAGAAAATAATGAACAGTGTTTTGACGAGTTTCTTTCATCTTTTCGTACTGAGAGAAAAATATTAAAGTTGAAACGAATGACGTTGCTGGTGAATTCTCTTCAGGCTGGTCGTGCTGAGAGAGAATATGTTTCACAAGCAAGTAAAGACGAATAGCGTTGTTGCCGAATTTCACTCGAACTTTTGTGTTGAGAAAATTCTTTTTCGTATGGACTCGCAAATTTTAAACTAACGACGAATACAATACTAAAACGTAAGTGCAGAGGAGCCCCGTTTACCACGAATTGATTCAGCGGATTCTCAACTTCTTTTATGCGTTAGATAAACGATATGTTAATTTAATTTAATGGCGAACACCTTTTTTTTCAACTCGATAATATGTATTTTTACTCGTTTAAACACATATTTTCACAATTGAATGTTTTTGCACACACACTTGCACTTATTCAATTATATGCTGTATTTCGAGTTTTACGTTTTTAAGGGTGGATTTCATCCAACTTCTGAGGCTGTCAGGAGACCTCTTGAGTTCCAATGAAATAATTTCAATAAAGATATTTAACGTTAATAAAAAGTTTATTTGTACAGAGTTTTTGTATAAATTTTATAAATTCCACGCTGTCTCTGCAGTTCGGACGCTTTCTATTTTAGTTCTCGCAATCGACTGACTGACAGCCATCTTGTTGTTCATTGCCTTTTTCGTGAGTAGGGTTACCAGCTTGCTGACACTTGTGACAGAACGTTTCTCTCGTTTCCCATGTGAAATTCAGTACAACTTGATATTACTGTTGACAATGGAACTGGATCCGCAACTGCCGTTGAATGTAGTACTGGTAATGCCATTGTAGGTACGCTGGCATAGGTTACTCTTCTTGATCTTCCAACGCCAAGTACTTTTGTTTGGCAAATATAACACTCTATTGAATGGCAAGTAGGTTCTTTCCATATCATTGGTGTATCAAATTTTATTTGTTGTCCTGATTCCGACTGAATCAATTCTACTCGACACGATGTACACAAAGTGGTCGGTGTCCATGGTTTTTCAGCATTTTTAGGCTCAATGCCAAAATACTTGGAGTATAAAGTTTTCATATGATCTGAGAACACTCGTCGCCGCCTTATGATAGTATATTGGCCACACATGAAACAGGACATATCTGGATCGTTATTACACTCAAATTCTCGCGTCCTTTTACTCATGTTATTTTTTTTAATAAATCACGGTTTTGAAATTTGACTTATGAACTGAACTGTCTCCGGCGAGCCTTGCAGATGTTATGAAGTTTCAAGGCGCATTAACTCATATTTATACTCGGAGCAAGAATAAAATTGAAAAAATCAAACCTTACCTAGAGAGAAAGGTTCCTTTTTATACGAAGCCGGGAAAAGAAAATACTTCCTGCTTTAGATGTAGGCTTTAAAAATTTTCTGTGTCTTATAATTTTGAAAATCTACCTGCATACTTACCCATAAGTGACGGAAATACATGTTTATAACTACACGCCTACAGCAGGTTTCGAACCCAACCACTCTTCCTTTCGATGCAACCACTCTACCTACTATAAAACAATTCGAGTATTAAAAGTACTATTTTATTTATTTAAAGAAAAAGTATTATCATTGTTATGGTGTTATTCGTTTATCCGGATAATATCCCATTTGCACTTTATACCTTTAATATATGTATGTATACATACATTGAAGTTGCGCAACCTGGGTATTTTTATTTGATCGCTTATAACTTACGTAGTTTTGCATCGATTTTCTTCGATGATAGCTTATCTTCTTTCTAATTAAACAGATCTTTACGTAAATAAAAACTATGTGGAAAAAAGTTGTAGTTTTAGAATGCTGCCCTCGCAAAGAGTAATTTTTTTCATATTTTTTTTCATAAAAAAAACAAAAATCAGAAATGATAAGCTAATATCTCGACAACTATCTGGTTGAGCAAAAAACAATGTATAGTGCATTTATAGCAAATTTTATCGTCTTTCCGATTCTGAAACCTTTTTGCAACTGCTTGACCTGTTCGTAAGATATACGAAATTAAAGGGAGCCATCTTTTTGGTTTTTTCGAATAACGGTAAATTGCAAATATTTCAAAAACGGTACCATAGAATCAAAAATGAACTAAATTTTCGAAATCAGGGGGTGATTTTACATACGAATTTCATAACGGCGTTTCTGGTAAAGAGAAAAAGTTGAAATTCGTGGTCCAGTGTTATCGTTCTTATTTGTTGCGGTTTATTCGTAAGTAATTACCCTCCCCAACGCCAACCATAAAGACGTAACGCGCGAATTTATCGGCAGTGAAAAACGACAATGGCCGACAACAATTCAGTGATCGGTAGAAAGGTACACACGCTCATCTAAATACGTGAGTTTATTTTTATCGGACGATTACGGGAATGCTCTGGCCCTGGGAGACTTGAGAAGCAGAGGTCGTGACATTTATGCTTTATGCACACATGACTTGTGATAGGCAGACGTCGCTGTTGTGCTTCATTTATTTTTGAAAAACTAGATCTAATAAGAGCAGGTGCTTTGTTGATTGTAATTGCAAAAGCAAGGCGTTCAGGAAACTGTAAGCGCTTAAAATTGAATGGCAAATCTGTAGGAATCATTGGAATTCGTGTTATTATCACATCTTTACATTTGCTTTTACCGCTGATGATTGTTGCTTTGATTACATTCGGCATTAATTTCTAAACGCAAAGTCTGGTTCCATTGCACAATTTTGGTGGGTTTAAATTCCGATGAAGCATGACTGGTGAGCCGATTTTCAAAGTAGATATATGCGCAGGCATTCCTTTTGGTTCTAACGAGTATAGAAATTCATTTGGATAATTCACAATTTTATCTTCATCTGTAACTGTGTCGATCGATTTATATTTCGTCACTTCACCAGGAAATTGGTTTTGAATGCGATCATTGATTTTGTTAACATGACCATTTTTGGGAGCTAAGATAGTTCGTTCGCATAGCAAAAAAACAAAAACATTTAAATTTAAAATTCTTAATTCTGAAATACGAAGAACTTTCGTCTTGATCGAAGGAACCTAGAGCCAAAATTTGGTGATGGTCGAAGTATGGCAAACACGTTTTCATAGGGAACACACACACAGAATTTGATTTATATAGAAGATGTAGATAGACTGAAGCTAAACAATTTTTTTAACAGCGGAAGATTACTAAACGTCCAAAAGGCATAACAGCCCAACTCAACAATGCAGTCAAACTGTAGGTGTTAAGATAACTTAAGTTTGTACGGCAGCCATATTTTTTCCCCATTCCACATTTTACTTGAGGTGTTAGGACTTAACGTCACATAGCTCCTTACCAATTTTAATTATCCTACCATTACGACATTCAGATATATGCAGTATAATATATTCCATTTGTATGGGAGGTTCCACGCCCCCTTTTTCCCAATTCCATATTTTCTTGGTGGTGTTATGAATTGCCCTCATATAACTCCTTACTGAATTGCAATGTTCAGGCATGTATACCTTCAAAGTTATGCAACACCAAAGATTCCATTTGTATGGGAGGTGCCACGCCCCTTTTTCCCAATTCCGCATTTTCTTGGTGGTGTTAGGGATTGACCTCATATAACGCCTTACTGAATTTCAATGTTCTGGCATGTATACCTACAAAGTTATGCAGTACCAAAGATTCCATTTGTATGGGAGGTGCCACGCCCCTTTTATATATCGATATTATTTTTAGCCTAAAACCTTGCCGTTGATCGAAGGAACCCATAACCCAAAATTTGGTGATGATTGAAGTGTGGGAAATACGTTTCCATAGCGAACACACACACATACAGAATTTGTTTTGTATAGATATTGTAACGAATTTACTGCAAATGCTCTTATTTGCAATCTTCTGCTAAGTTCGAATCACTAAACTGTTGAATAAATAACTCCAATATGTAATAATGCAAAATGCCCTTTATTAAAATACTTCACAATAACACTCCAACTATTTTTAAAATAATACTGCTATTGCTCGCTAGATAGCGTCTTAATTGAAACTGATTATAGCGCCTCTACTGGTATCGCCTTTTATACTCTCTGATTTCCTCGTTCGCATCTTCTAGGCGCTTCCATTTCCAGAATCTGCTATTTGGCCATCGCTATCAAATTTCTCAGCTGTAACTACAATTGCACGATTTTATAGCTTCTCTCATTGCATACTTTCGGGAGTATCTCAGATATATGCATGTGGTTGTGCGTTGCTTCTCAGCTGCGTGTATTTACATATGTGTAGACATAATGATTGATTCGTGTATGTAGATACAAGTGACTGTCTGCTTTATTGTTGTTGTGACTTCATTTATTTAGCATCAGACTAGAGATGTGAGTATCACTTAGTGTCACTCATATTCGTCATACTGCCCTCCACCTAAGTCCGATCGTCCCGATCAGACAAATCTCTCGATCTACACGCTGCCAGCCTTTCCAAATGAACCACTTTCATTTTGGTTCGTGGTTTGTTAATGGTTTGTATGTGGTACACCACATCGTTGATCCGTTTTACAACTTTGTATGGGTCTTCCCAGTTACACTGCAATTTCGGGGACAAACCTTTTTTTCGTTGTGGGTTGTATAACAGCACCAAATCTCCTTCCTGAAACCCTTCCGAATTAATTGCTTTATCGTACCTCGTTTTCATCTTGTCATTCATAATCCTTGATCGCTGCCTTACAAGGTCGTGTATCTCTCTCAGCTCTTCTTCCAAGACACCAGTGGATTTCTTGACATTTGTCTCCGCATCGGCATCTACCCCAAACTTCAAATCAGCTGGCAGTCGAAGGTCATTGCCAAAAATTACCTTTGCGGGAGTTCGGCCCGTTGTCTCATGCACTGCCGATCGGTAAGCCATCAAGAAGAATGATATATGTGTATCCCACTCCTTATGGTACTTGCCTACTACTTTCCTTAAATGCTCCTCCAATGTTCTATTGAATCGTTCCACCATACCATCGGACTGAGGATGCAATGCAGTTGTCCGTGTTTTTCGAATTCCCAATGATTTACACATTTCCCGGAACACAGCTGATTCGAAATTCCTGCCTTGGTCAGAATGTAACTCCATTGGTACAACATACCTTGCAACCCAATCGTTTATAAACACTTCTGCTACTGTTTCCGCTTCTTGATTTGGGATTGGGACATTTGCTGAAATAAGCCATAACTACCAGTACATATATTTGTTTCCGCAGCTGCTAGTAGGAAATGAACCTGCGACATCCATAGCGATCCTTTCAAATGGCGCACCTGAGTTATATGCTTCATCTGGCCATGACTTCGGGTTTTGGGCCCTTTCGCTCTGCTGCAAACCTCGCAGTTCGCAATCCACTCAGTGACCGACTGACGGCAACCAACCCAATAGAATCTCTGTTTAATCTTCTCAAGCGTCTTCGTGATTCCAAGATGACCTCCGCTTGGACCATTATGCAGCTCGCTGAGCACGTCAAGAATCCTCTTTCTGGGAACAACAATCAGTTTCTTCTTGCATTGACCATCCTCACTCTCCCATACTCGATGCAAGCAACCGGATATCAATTCTAAACTGTCCCACTGTGCCCAATATGACTTCGCAATGGGACTCTCTGCTGACATATTCTCTCTATTTGGTTTTTCGTTTCGTTCGAGCCCTTGCATAAAATGTGGCAGATTTGTATCTTCTAGCTGACACTTCCTTAATTGTTGCTTGTCCCATTCATCCGCACACGTTATAGTCATTAGCCGGACATCTATAATGTCTTCTTTAGCCTTGGCTTTTGAACAGTGCTTGCATTCCAAACTACATGGTCTTCGTGACATTGCATCGGCATTCCCATGGATATTCCGATGCTCAATAGAAAAGTCATAGCTTTGTAGCCGCTCGATCCACCGTGCCAATTGTCCTTCTGGATTACGGAACTGCAGAAGCCATTTCAACGCTGCGTGATCTGTCCTGACGCGGAATCGCTGCCCGTAGAGATATTTGTGAAAATGTTTAATGCACTCTACCAATGCCAACAGCTCTCTCCGTGTAACGCAATAGTACCTCTCTGGTTTTCCAATCGAACGGCTGTAGTATGCAACTACCTTCTCCTGTCCATCGACCAGTTGTGATAAAACGCCTCCTATAGCATATCCACTCGCATCTGTATCTAGAATAAAGGTTGCTCCTGGAATCGGATATGCCAACATTGGGGCAGTGCACAAGCGCTCTTTCAATGTTTGCAAAGCCACTTCTTGCTCCTACTTCCATTCAAAAGCTTTATTTTTTCTTGTAAGCTCATGGAGGTTATGGGCTACGCTGGAAAAGTTTGGTACAAATCGCCGGTAATATGTGCACAGCCCAAGGAAACTTTTTAATTCATGCAAGTTCTGTGGTCTTGGCCAATCCTTTACTGCCTCTATCTTTTCATTTGCTGTACGGATACCTTCTGTCGTTACCTTGTGATCCAAATAATTGCTTCCTTTTTACACAGCGCACACTTTTTGGGACTTAGTTTCAGACCAGCGCCAGTTATTCTCTGGAAAACTTCCTCCAAGTTTTTAAGATGTTCATCGAAGTTCTTGCCCAATACGATGATGTCGTCCAGGTATACCAAGCATGCTTTCCAGTGCAAGTCCTTTTCATACCTGATCCATGGGTCTCTCAAAAGTAGCTGGTGCATTACAAAGTCCAAAATGCATTACTGTAAATTGCCAAAGACCATCTCCGACGCTGAAGGCTGTTTTTTCTTTGTCTTCCTCCTTCACTTCCACTTGCCAGTAGCCACTTTTCAAGTCCAGTGTGGAAAACTTTCGTACCAGAGAGCGTGTCCAGAGTGTCGTCAATTCTTGGCAATGGGTAGCTATCCTTTTTCGTGCCGTCGTTCAACTTGCGGTAGTCCACGCAAAACCTCATTTTCCCATCCTTCTTCTTCACAAGTACTGTGAGGACCAAATAAAACACCATTAATTTGGCCCACACAAAACGACCCCACAACATATTCAACACAGCTTTAACACAACAGCCAGTCACAAAAGGCCCTAGCAACACGACAAACCAACAAGTCTCAGCAACACGACTAGCAATCACAACACTTAATAGCAACACAACAAACTAACAATTCTCAGCAACATACGACGCGGGTGACGATAACCTACGCCGCTGGCCGCAACAGCGCTACGCAACCGCACTACGCTAACATACGACGTTGGCCGCAACAACGGTACGCAAACACGCTACGCCGGCTGCAACGGCACTACACAAACATACCACGTGGGCCACAGCAGAGTCCCGCAAATACACGACGTCAACCATACTATAGTTACACACACGCACGCAGACGCACCGACATAAGCCGCAGAAGAGACAGCGCAGTCGCCAGCCGTACGAGAGACACGCCGACGCAGGGCGTCACAGAAATACATTTACACACATCTAGGCAAAGACCAGGCGTCCTAACGGGACGATCCTAACGGGATACGAGGACCGTTAGCCCACCACTAACCATAGAGCAAGCTCAAAGCGAAGTGAAGAATACAAATACATCTTTCTTTTATTACATTATTTTCATTAACGAAATAAAGTAAATTTTATATGAAAACGATTTGCAAGGTGTCCCGAATTACAAATTTATTGTAAGTGAACCTTGGACACGGCGAGTATACCCCAAGCACTTATTGAAGAAGCACCGGGGCAGGAAAAAAAAAGCTTCGTTACAGTTGGCGCTCGAGCAGGGACCATGCAAATCGTCCAAAGTCAGAAGGAACATTCCTGACTAGAAACCTAACCATAAAATGGCCGACCAGATTGATACCACGTGGTTAGACAACATTTCCAAGCAGCAGCTGATATCCATCACACAGGAATTGGGTATAGAGCAGACTGGCACCATACAAGTAATCCGAAAGCGCATAGCAGCACTGGTTTCGAGAGCAAACGTGGACTCGGAAGTACGCGAAAAAATTTTATCCCTAGAAAGGAAAATACAGACACGAGTGACTTAAATGAGGAGTACAGCACCCCCACAACAGTACTTATCGTCAGGAAAAGCGGTACCATCCAACGGTACATCTCAGGCACCGACCGTTATATTCGCACCCATCATCGACCAGGTAAGGAAGTGGTCGGTAAAATACGAAGGTGGACGGGACCCGTTAGCGTTCATCGAACGGCTGGAGGAGTTAGCCGAAGTGTACGCGCTAAACGTGGATCTCCTATCAAAAACTATGCCCGAGCTACTAGGGGGCCCCGCGCTGCAGTGGTATCGCAATAACAATGCACACTGGGAAAGGTGGACAAGCTTCAAAAAGGATTTTTTATGTTTCTTCCTGCCAGTCAGGTATTTCGAGCGTCTCGAGGACGACATACACCAACGGAGGCAGCATAACAAGGAGAAGTATAAGGGCTACGTGCTAGCGATACAGAGCTTGATGAGACACGCAGGATACATCAGCGAACAGCGGTTGGAACGAATCTTCCGTAATAGCCACCCCTATTTCCAACATCCGTCGGAGGGACTTCACCAATCTCGCGGAACTCTTAACCCTTGCCGAGGAATAAGAGAGCATACGCGAGGACTATCGAAAACTATCAGGCGGGCACCACCGCGAAGTTACGCGACACATCGCAAGTGGCACGACCCTATTACCACCACCCAAACCTGCACCACCACCACCGAACATACCGCACCACACGCCTCCCGGCAATCAGGGGTTAGACCCCAACAACGTATGCAGGAGGTGCGGCGAACAAGGACAATACGCCAATAGATGCCGAAACCCACTGAAAATTTTTTGCTGGGAGTGTGGCCGCAGTGATATACGCACAATCGAATGCTGCCGTCGACGACAGGGAAACGACAGAGGGCTTCACGAAGAACAAGGCGCAGTGAGCCCAAAGAAGCCAGCGCCGAATCGGCAGTGGTAATGTACCAAGAGCATGGGCGCCTTTACGCCGTAGCCAGGCTCTGCGCGGAATCAGCCGAGACGGTCATCGACACAGGGGCATCGAGAAGCTTCGTTTCGAGCAGCCTTGCAGACCGTGTAGTAAACTCTGGAAACGGAGAAATGGTGAGAGTGGCCATCAAAATAACGATGGCAAACAGGACTAGCACCACAATCTTCGACGCCATAAGTACTGAGGTACGCCTCGGAGAAGCTTCACTCCACACAGTTTTACACGTCATGCCCGGGGCGATCGAAGACATCATACTGGGCCTGGATACGCTAGGAAGCATGGGAGCCACCATATCATGTGGAGAAGGCCACCTCGTGCTAACGAGACCCCTTGTTCAGCACACACCGCATCCTGGAGCCACGTCAGAAACTATTCAGAGTATAACACTAGCGAGAACGAGTAACGCCAGGTACGACCCCCTGGAACTATTCAGAGTATAACACTAACGAGAACGAGTACGAGGAACGTCAGGTATGACACCACTGGGACTATTCAGAGTATAACACCAGCGAGAACGAGTAACACCAGCTACGACACCCCTGGGACTATTCAGAGTATAACCCCAGCGAGTACGAGTAACGCCAGGTACCACACCCCTGGAGCCACGTCAGGAACCATTCAGAGTGTAACACCACCGAGCAGTAGTAACTACAAGCACGACAACATAAATCGAATTAACGACGACATACAAGGCGAGGCGGATCGTATACGACCTACAACGACGACAGAACCACAATGCAAGTGGTGGCACAAGCGCGTCGCGAAGTACGCACCAACCCGGAAAAATACGCCGACTACATAATACAAGATGGACAACTGTACCGCCATATTCCCTGTCGGTCACACGATGAAGAAGCGGTCCCTTGGAAATTTTGTGTACCCACACCACTGCGACAACGGGTATTAGAAGAAAACCACGACATACCAAGCGCTGGACACATGGGCATCCGCCGGACGGTAGCACGGATTGCCAACCGGTATTACTGGCCCGGCATGTTTCGGGACATCAGTCGATATGTACGACAGTGCGAGGAAGCACAGCAAAAGCCAGCTGAAAAGATGCTCACACAGGTGGCCCAAGAACCATTCGCCACTGTATGCGTCGATTTCGTCGGACCACTCCCACGATCCACACACGGGAACACGATGCTATTAGTATTTTTCGACGGCTTCAGCAAATGGGTGTAGTGGTGGGTAATGACACTATTTTTTGAGTGTTAACACAGTAGCACAGACACACTTTGCAGTGTTAACACAATTGTGTTATAACTGGTTATCGAAAGTCGATATTAGTGTAGGCACAATATCAGAGCACAGTACTGTGTTACTTACCTCTAACGCCACGTTTGAAAAAAAAAATTATGAGAGCGCGGTGAGAATTATAAAATCTTTTTAAATGTCATTATCCTCTCACCGGTTTTATCTTGTAATATTTGTATCATGTGTATAAATATGTTTTGAGTGAAGTGTCATTGGAAAGCAATACAATCAACACACAAGCACAATGGACTATGTATGTATGTGCACTTACGATCTGAGTGTCATTCTCTGTGCTATAGAGCGTGTTACTGTGTTATGAGCATTTACCAGTTTAAGCGGCATTGGACAGTCAGCTTTGTGCCATCGAGTGTGCCACTGTGTTATAAATTAATCGATAAGTGTACGTGTGCGTGCCGCACATTACTGAGTGTTAACACAATAACACAGAACAGTGCTGTGTTACTCAGCCTTAAATGGGTGGAATTGGTCCCCATGAGGTGTGCTACAGCAGAGGGCCTTCGCCGCGCGTTCAGAGAACGCATCATCGCAAGGTTTGGTGCTCCCAAGGTACTGATATCGGACAACGGCGTTCAGTTCACCAGCACAATGTGGCTGCGTTATCTCAGGGAAATGGGGATACGACAACAATTCACGGCGCCCTACACACCGCAAGAAAACCCAACGGATCAGGCGAACAGAATAGTCAAGAGGATCATAGCGCAACTCACCAGATCACAGCACAACAGATGGGACGACTTTCTCCCAGAGATCGAGCTGGCCATGAACACCAGTGTGACCGCGTCCACCGGATACAGTCCAGCTTTCCTCGTACAAGGACGGGAGCCGCGGCTACCAGGGGCATTATTTGACGAAGTCAACCTGGGGACGGGCACAGCCCCCACCACGGTAGAAGAAAAATCCGACAGAATGCAAGAGGCATTAGCGGAATAGTGAGGCAGAACATGGAACGAGCGGCGGCAGACCAATCACGGCATTACAATCTACGACGGAGAAAATGGACCCCCGTAGTCGGCGAACTAGTGCTCGCAAAGGAATACCATCTCTCAAAGGCCGGGGAAAATTTCGCGGCAAAGTTGGCCCCCAAATATGACGGACCCTACCAAATCCTAGGATATGTGTCCCCAGTGATACTTTAAATACGAAAACCCAACGGAGGAAAGGAGAAAACGGTCAACATCGCAGAGTTAAAGGCATATCGTGCAGCAGAGATCATCGCGGTAAATTAAAACAAATTCAGGGAGAACAGTTTTTAAATTATTAATTAATATCAAGGATAAGCAAGCACCGGTCATTCTATCGCAAACCGCGGCCAATGGGACCGGAACATCACCGCTAAGTCACACTTGGTAGGATAGACGTGGAGGCAGGGCAGTTGCCAGCAGCCATCGAGTTCTCTTCGAGTGAGGGCAGAGCTCCACCGTCGCCACAGTCGCCGAAAATCATCGAGCTCTTCTCGGATGAGGACACAGCCCCACCGGCGAGGGAAACGCCTGAGATAATATTCCCGGCAGGACCAGGCGGCATATCCCTCTATACGACTGACCTCGACACGCTCAAAGGATCGAAATGGTTGACCGACACCATCAGTGACGCTTGGGCAAAGGGAATGGAAGAGCAACACGGACAACAAAATACGACTCTCAGCCCGTTCGTGATCTGGCAGCTGACCCAGAAGAACACGGAGGAAGACTACTGCCGATGGGTCCGGAATGTCGACCTGTTTGACAAGAGTGTGATCCTAACACCCCACACACAGCTAAACTCTGGTACCTACTCGGTCTGGCAAACGCAGCAGTCACCCACCACGTTGCCGACACGGAATGCTGGGAGGAGCGATATGTATGGGTAGCGGACTCAATGCACAGGGCCAAAGTTCCGCACGCAACACAGGCTTGGGCAGATTTCCTCCGGTGGGAATACATACAGCGGTACGGGTACGACGGTTTTACAGCTCAGGTACTCGAGGTACCACAACAATACAACAACAACGACTGTGGCGTCTACGTAGCCGAGAACATGGAGAGGATTTTACGATACACGGGGAGCGGAGAAGGAATGCCCGGACTGTGTAGAAAGCCGTTCACGGAGGAAATGGCGGGCAAGAAGCGCACAGAAATGCTGACACGGTTCCTACGAGACGGTCGAAAACCCCTAGGAGATCATACAAAACACTACCACCACATACCACCCTCCCACAGTTCCACAACCAAGCACCGAAGACAACACTCACTCCCTAGTACCAGACACCAAAACGAAGCCACAACCGACAACAGAAGGCCATCAAGTGGTAACGATCAAGGCCAGAGACGCAGATGGACCAATGCTGGACCTATTCCCGGAGATAGCAAGGGAAATACGGGACACACTCCGACGCATCGCCGAAGGCAATGCCCACTCCCGAATACGATTCGTTACAGAGAAGTACCACATCACCATAGTGAAAACAAGGCGCGCATACGATTACTGGATACCGAGGTCCGACCCTCAGAAGGGGGGGGGGGGCAGGGAGTGTGAGGACCAAATAAAACACCATTACTTTGGCCCACACAAAACGACCCCACAACATATTCAAACAGCTTTAACACAACACCCAGTCACAAAAGGCCCTAGCAACACGACAAACCAACAAGTCTCAGCAACACGACTAGCAATCACAACACTTAATAGCAACACAATAAACTAACAAGTCTCAGCAACACAACAAGCGTTCGCAACATTTAATAGCAACACGGTAACCATGGCAACGCAACCATTTGAGCTAGCAACACCAAACATAACAGCTATAAAAGGAGCGACACAGCAGTACAGCAGTTAGTTAGCACGGAGCTGTGATCGTGACCGGAGCTACCATTGGAGCGTCCTTCGTAGGTATCGGTTGTACCATCCGGAGAGGTCCAGTGTTGTCACTCTACCACTATAGTGGTAGATCTACCACTATTTAGCCTAAAATCCGGATCTACCACTCCTACCACTTTTTCTTAAAAATCTACCACTTTTTTATTTGCCTGCATTTGACTATGTTCTTTAAGTTGCTCACAATGACCTAAAATTAAGGTTTTTAAGTATGTTGAAAATTAAACGTAAAGCACACTCTGTATAAGTTTTTAAAATTTTCACCAAAGAAATGTGTGATTTTTAAAATACATACGTACCTTCGAAAGAACTTATGCAATTTTATGTAAAATTTAACTTTATTGATGGGAAATTCATCCCAAAAACTTTGTAATAATCTGATTTTTCGACTGCTAAGTAGAATATCGCCGTATCTCTGCCGCCGTTTCGAAAACGCCCTATCCCAGAAAATTTTGGAATAACGCCCTATTTCAGAACTTGTTTCAAAAACGCTATACCTCAGCTTAAATTTAATAAATTTGTGACATAAGCTGGGACGTTTATGAAAAACATTTTGGGTGTTCTTCAATCGAGTTCTGAGATAGGTCGTTTTCAAAAGAAAAACTGAAATATGGTATTTTTGAAAAACAGTCTCAGATAGGGCGTTCTCGGACTGGCAGCCAAGTTTCGAGCGATATTCCACTCAGCCGTCGATTGCAGTATCCGACGGATGCCTTCGATGTCACGGATGTAAGTTGTAAGATTTAAAAAATAAATTGTTTTAAGGCACAAGTCTATTTCATTAGATTCGAGCTACTGGTATTCGTTGGATACCATTGAAGTAATTTGTTATTTTAAGGTTTCTTAGTAGTATTATTATATGTTTGAACTATGTGTTATGAAAAATGGAATATTTGGAGACTGTAAATTAACTTTGGTCGTATCCACACATGGTTTGTTAAAGTTCTTGGTCGGTAGTTCGCATTTGAATATCAATTTCAGCTGTGAAGGTTTTTGTAGTAAACAAATTTTCAAACTTTTAAGACTAGTTCTTTGATACTTATTCAAATAGTTTATAAAAAAAAACGCCTAAAAACTGCCGACTACTAACTTCAGAATTAAAAACTAGGTGAGGGAGTTCAGGGTTCCGCTGGTCACCTATGATTGCACCAATATACATATGTAGGTGGTTGTTGTTGGAATCAATAAAGCTTTTCTATCAATAGATTTTGGGGTTTTGATGAGTCCCCCATGCAGCTGCATTCATGATGATGACGTGGAATCTTCGATTTACTTCATTCTTTAGTGAACAGCTTTTGGCAGAACTAACCGAATGCATTTCAGTCACCCCCTTTCCGGGTAGTCGCTACCACTTAACCTAACAGAAACTAATATACACCATTCAAGTCGGCGTACAAATTGTAGCTCTTACAAACTTACAAGAAAAAAAGGAGCAGCATATCGCAAACTGCCAAATAAATTCGGCCTTAATCTTTTTGGAGGTATATCGCTTGTTTCCTATTATGTGCCTGAGGAGATAATAATTAAAATATTTGCATACATTAATTTGCATGCACTAACATTAAACAAGTAAGGAAGGCTAAGTTCGTGTGTAACCGAACATTACATACTCAGCTGAGAGCTTTGGAGACAAAATAAGGGAAAATCAGCATGTAGGAAAATGGAAATAGAGTAACCCTGGAATGTGTTTGTATGACATGGGTATCAAACGAAAGGTATTAAAGAGTGTTTTAAAAGGGAGTGGGCCTTAGTTCTATAGGTGGATGCCTTTTAGAGATATCGCCATAAAGGTGGACCAGGGCTGACTCTAGAATGTGTTTGTACGATATGGGTACCAAATTAAAGGTATTAATGAGGATTTTAAAAGGGATTGGCCTTTAGTTGTATATGTGAAGGCGTTTTCGAGATATCGACCAAAATGTGGATCAGGGTAACCCAGAACATCATCTGTCGGGTACCGCTAATTTACTTATATATGTAATACCACGAACAGTATTCCTGCCATGATTCCAAGGGCTTTTGATTTCGGCCTGCAGAACTTAATATGGTAGGTGTCACACCCATTCTACAAAGTTTTTTCTAAAGTTATATTTTGAATCAAAAAACCAATCCAATCACCATGTTTGATCGCTTTTTTTGTATTTGGTATAGAGTTATGGCATTTTTTTAATTTTTCGAAAACTTCGATATCGAAAAAGTGTGCGTGGTCATAGTCGGATTTCACCCATTTTAATACCAAGATAAAATGAGTTCAGATAAGTACGTGAACTAAGTTTTGTAAAGATATATCGATTTTTGCTCAAGTTATCGTGTTAGCGGCCGAGCGGAAGGACAGAAGGTCGACTGTGTATAAAAACTGGGCTTGGCTTCAAACCGATTTCGCCCATTTTCAGAGAGAACTGTTATCGTCATATAAGCTATGCCCTTACCAAATTTCACAAGGATTTGTAAATTTTTGTTCGACTTATGGCATTAAAAGTATTCTAGAAAAACTAAATGAAAAAGGGCGAAGCCACGCCCATTTTGGAATATTCTTTTATATTTGTATTTTGTAGAACCATATCATTACTGGAGTTGAATGTAGACATAATTTACTTATATGTGTAAAGATATTAAATTTTTTGTTAAAATTTGACTTAAAAATTATTTTTTTTGCGGGTTCGAATCGAGCTCAAGGCCTAACAATAATTATTTTATCTTTATTATTGTTATGATAAATTTTTTCTTAATTAAAAAAATTATTAAATTAGAATGGAAGAAAGAAAAAATTTAGACAACTGCCAAAGCTTGTTGTATAGATCCATTTTGGGAACTGCTAAATTCCTTCATCGGCAACGTTTAGGCGCCGCTGCTATAACCATTCAGCCATCACAGCGGTTTTTTGTTTGTCTTCATTAATTCTACTTCTATTCTGGTTCTTGCCAATTGATATTCACAACACTGCGACATCTGTTGCAGAATGAATGTGAAAATTGGACTTGTTTGATGGCAATGCTGCCATAGTGTCATATTTTATTGACACTTTTTCCCGTGCTCTGGGATGTGTTAACAATTTTTGTTGTTATATCGGCCTACTGATTTGTAAGATCGCGGGGTTTTAAAGGCGGGCGTTTTTGTCATCCGATTTTTGAGCTCTGCTCAGCTGAGTATAAAAATAAATAATTGATGAGCGCCTCCCGCTTCTTTAACCCTCAAAAAACATTAATTTTAACCAAGCATTGAAGGCCACTGAATGTTGTACGTCAAGCATTATTTATTTAATATTTTACAGAATTGATGATATTGAAGACAATTCAATACTTCGCAGAGGTGTTCCTGTAGCGCATTCGATTTATGGTGTTGCCAGTACGATGAACGCTGCCAATTATGTGCTCTTCTTATCGCTGGAAAAGGTGCAACAGTTGGGACATCCCGAGGTTTGTCTACATTTTTTTTATAAAACAAAACATTTCAATACATATTATTGATAAAAAATATTCTTTCATCCGCAGGCTACCAACGTTTACACGGAACAATTGCTTGAACTGCATCGTGGTCAAGGCATGGAAATCTACTGGCGTGATAGTTTTACTTGTCCATCGGAATCAGATTACAAACTCATGACCATACGTAAGACTGGCGGTCTGTTTATGCTTGCCATACGTTTAATGCAGTTATTTAGTGAGAATAAAGAAGATTTTACCAAATTAACCGCTATACTTGGCCTATATTTTCAAATACGCGATGATTATTGTAATTTGAGTTTGAAAGAGGTGAACTACATAGACATTTCTGAACATTTTTTATAAATAATATTAATTTTTTTACAATTATATAGTATTCCCAAAATAAAAGCTTTGCTGAGGATTTAACCGAAGGCAAATTTGGTTTTCCGGTTATACATGCTGTTCGCTCACAAAAACATGATAACCAGGTCTTGCGTGAGTGTTTTTAGATATCTTATTGAAATTTCATTGTTTATACTAATATAATAAAGTTATGTATTTATTAGATATTCTACGCCAACGTACTCACGATATTGAGGTGAAAAAGTATTGCATTAATTTATTGGAGAAATTGGGTAGCTTTCAGTATACGAGAGAAGTATTGGAATCGCTGGATAAAGAAGCGAGAGCAGAGGTAAGGTTAATAGCTCCGACACATAAGCAGTTTTTCATATAGATGAGTTTAACACAAGCTTATGCATTATGAGTAGATTGGACGTATTTTTATGGAGAATGGTAGAATGAGCGACACTGGCGCCATCTGATATTGAAAAGTAGCGAACTCCCCAATTTTGTTCCAAGCAAAGCATAAGAAGACGAATTTGACATTTGCTTTGGCTAAGGGTGTTGGCACACTTTGCAAATTAAATTATTTTTCCTACTGGTTGGTAAATTTTCTAACATTTTTCACACTTAAAAACTGCAATATAACAATCGAATACGACACAAAATATGTTAGCAAGTATTTTTGTTGTACAGGGAGAATGTTTCCAACATTGCTTCGCGAAATTTTGCATGTGAATGGGCAAGGCGTAATAAACTTCAATTGCTAAGTCTGAAGTTACTCCATATTTACAAACGCAACATCTTGGTCGATTGTGGCGATGTTATTGGAATGCATAAGCTTGTGTTAAACGCATCTGTATGAAAAATTTCATTGTACCGCGGCCTTTATATGTAGTTTTCTTTTGTATAGTACTAGCAGGGCCGGCGGCCCAAGAAAAGTAACATTAAGAAACAATATTCAAAACTGTATCACACCCCTCAGCAGTGGTTGGGAAACAAACAGAGTCTATATCTGTTATGAAGGGCTTCACAGCAGAAATTCATATGCCTTAACGGATGGAAAATAGAACTGGAGCTGGAGTGTGTTCAAAGTACCTGCAGGCAAATCAATCGTACCTACTTCTGACTAATGCAGCGTCTTCCAGGCGAAGGGCTATGTCATAGAGAGAGTAGCCAGATTCCTCCAGGATAGTACGGTCTCAGACATCAACGTAACAATCTTTGTCGACATTCAGGCCGCCTTAAATGCATTAGAATCTAACTTGATAAAATTGGATATTGTGCGGAGGTGTCGGGCCTCACTGGCGTCCATAAAGCCTTCTAAATGTGTCCATAAAGCCTTATAAATGTCTCCCTTTGCTGGCTCCCTGAGCACAGCGATATTGAAGATATTGATGAGATGGGGATGAGATGACCAGAAAAGGTTCCGAAATGGAAATAACAGAAACAGCTCGTGCGACCACCGCGGGGTTATCTCCCCGGGTATGAAACAACGGACTTGCTGGGGAACTTCCGCGTTGGTTGCGAGGTCTCAAGGTCCATACGGTCATGTTTGGATACGAAAGGAACTAGCTTCCTTCTCAAGCTAAAGAAATCTGCAGTGAGAGTTCTAACGGGTGTCATCACACGTCATACCGCTATTGCACCAATGCACCCACGGGGGCCCATACCGACAAGGTCTCCCTGCAGAAGCTGTCAGGATGAATAGGAAGAGGAGTCAATGAATCGCTTTCTCTGCCGATGTCCTGGACTGCAAACAGATGACTCAGATTTCTGGGCGCACGGTTTTTCGACAGTCCGGCAGAGGTTGGGACGGTGCATCTTTCACTCCTACTTATGTCATCAGAGAGAGCAAGTAGTGTTCGATAAGTATCAATGGTAAGTAATTTGGTTGGCTGAATGTGCCGCCAACCGGCTTTTACTGCGGGCACTCACTCCTACTTAAGTCATCAGAGAAAGCAAGTGGTTCGATGATGACCACTAGGAATATTGTGGGACGAATGTGCCGCCACCCGGAGGTGCCTTTAACGCTAGAACAGCAACAATAACAACGGTCACAAGACGACTGCACTGGTGGATTGAACCTAGCGCCATTTTCTGAGCTACGGCCCTACCTTCGTTGGGCCCACAATATCTTCTAAATATTTTTTGCTCCTTGTTGTGCATGTCTTAAGGAGTACTACGGCCCACGCCTAAGCTACTGTTGCTTACCCTAAACGACGCCCTAGCTCATGCGGCTGCTCCGCAAGGATACAATCTATGTAGGTCGACCATGAGCAATGTCAAGCAGCAGCCTTTGTCCTCGTCTCCTGCGTCCGTAAGTAGCGTCCGTAAGTAGCACTCGTGCTAGACTATATAATCAATTACTGCGACATCTGTTCAATGCACTTTATGCCATAGTCAATGCCGTTTTCTAGATGTTCAGGGCTTATGGGCGGAAATGCTTTATGGATGTTGTAAAAATGAACTAAATTTTTTGAACCCGGCTTTAGCAAATAAATAAAACTCTCCAACTAAATACTTTAAATTTATTTCGATTATTTGACAAACTTTGCCGTAGGTTAAACAATTTTTAGTTTTGCTGCTGTCCGTTTCAAGCGATGTTTTCAGAATGATTATTCATACTCCCGTTTGTCAGTTGCTAACCACGCCGTATGAATAATTACGGACTTCTCCCCTTTGTCGCTTGCCTTATTTAACAACCAATCGGCGATCGACATATGATGTGCTTTATTTCTCGCAATGAAAAACTCTTGATGGTGATGCTGCCAGGCTGTTCGTAACAGATGTGTTTATCGAGCCGTGCCAAAATAAGACAAAAACCAGATCGCATCTCCGAGTTTTCAATGGCTACAATGCTCATAAGAAAATTCGCGAGAAAGACGTACAATATATTTGATTTCCCCAGCAGCCGTACGGACATAATTTGCAAGCCAAAGGAACAGTGCAGTCAGGCGATGTCCACCTCAGAATCATAAATATCTACATACCTCCTGTCATCAGTTGTTCTAGTGGATATCGTCCCATCTTATGTGTGTTAATCACTGTGACCTTTGGCATTCCAATTTTCTCAGCCGATTTCGTAATTTTTGGGGGTGGAATCTTAATTAACTTTATTCTCCACGATGATATTTGAAAAGAAGAATGTGACTACCGCAGGATTATCGATTTCACCTTAGTTAGAATTTCGGAAATATGGCCAACTTTGCCAGAAGAAGCTGCAGTCTTAGCGCGAGAACATGATTTTGTGAGACAACTAAACCAGCAAAACCCTCGAACCAGGCACATTGTTAACGACGTGGATCTCGCTGATGACAATATGTGGGACATTCACAGTGATGTCATAACGTTACCAACAGCCCAAACATCTGGGTGTGACGTTCGATTAAAGACTGTCGAATACCCGAAACTCCTGGCTGTGACTTTCGATCATAGCTTCTGCATAAACACACATGCATCAGCCTCCAAAATACAATGTCTCTATCTTCTTCTTCTTGAAGCGAAGGTTCTGGGGACTTCTATCGATTTAGATTGTCGTTTTACTAATATTGATCCAGTACGTTCCGGAAAATAGCATCACAAAGGTACTAGCGAGACCATTTCGGGAACAATTGGATCAACCAACCAACTTTTTCCGTGGAGTCGCTAGAGCCTCGACTGCTAAGTAAAAAGGATTCGCCACGAGTAGGTGTGCTTGACAATTGGGTTGGAGAAGCTATAAATTGTGGGGGTTGTCACCCTTGAATGCCTACAAAGTCTTTTTAAGTTGGCTGAAAGCACTCTGAGAACAATCAAAGAAACACTACAGACGACGAATAAAGCAATTGATCGGCCGATCTTGTGTTGCGCGTCGCTTATATGGGCTTCCGATCTACACACTGAAGGAAGCTGCTTGTTGTTGTTGTTGTTATTGTAGCGATAAGGACACTCCCCGAAGGCCATACCTCCTAGGCCATATCGCCCTCACCACCCCTTAGATCCATGAGGAGTTCGGGGTCGCCAAAGCCTTAGTTGTTAATGTAACAGGATTCCCCACGGATAGGTGAGGTTGACAATTGGGTTTGGAGAAGCTATATTGCGCTGTATACCTGAAACGGTTGAGTTACACAACCCCTTGAATCTATTTGGTATTTTAGTCGCCTCTTACGACAGGCATACCTGCCTGTTGGTCTGCTAAAACTCCGCACTCTTAAATACCACGGGATATCTCCATATGACGTCTATGCACGGAGGTGGAGGTTCTCCCTGTTACAGGGCGTATTCAGATGCTTAACAAGCAGTGTTCGCGGAATTGTCATCAATCGGGGCTTCCCAGCAAACAACCGTTTATTGCGAATGGGTCTCCAAGACAAACAATAGGATGTCTCCGTAAGCACTATAATGTGATCCGGCCAAACATAACACAGGACTATTAGCTGAGCTACTAACTTATCCACACAGTGTCAGATACTTTTTTTAAAGTCATGCTCGGTGAACCCTGTTATTAAAATCACATTTCTAGAAGAAGAACTCTTATCTAGGTTTACCAGTAATGTGAAACCAAGACTTCTAACAGTAACGTCTTTATGGTTGAACCCTAGTTTCCTTAGACCCTGCTAAAGGACTTTGATGACAATTCATAAGTGGACTAAGCCACACAGTAGGTGTAGCATTTTTCCAACAAAAGTGAAATAAATTTTTCAAATCTATCCCTTTAGTCTTATGTAAAGTTGTACTACTAATTTTTGTTTGAATCTCCAATTTACAGGTCGCTCGCTTAGGTGGTAATCCCTACATGGATGTACTGCTCGACAAGTTACTGTCATGGAAAGCCAATGAGAACCACATTAATCATAATGATGTCGGATCAGCGACGAGCAGCAACCATAATAGCAATTAACAGCCAAAGAGGCAAAGGAGGGAAATTTGAATTGACAGAGTTGATTCGCCAACCTCTTTTGCTGCTAATAAAAGTGACTTAAATATGATAGAGGTTTTTTTGCAAAAACTAAATATTTTTTAAATTATTTTACATACATACATACTAACTTACATACATACATACATATGTACGCCTTTCATAGCCTAAACTTATATTTATGTTTACTTTTATTTTTTATAAAAATAATATGAAAGAGAAGCAGGAAAATTATGCCGCAATCTAGCGTTTAAGATAATTGATTTTTACACAATTATAAAAATAGCAAAACACACAAAAGAAGTATAGAACCATTTATGCATGGAAATATACTCGAAAAAGTAAACAAACACATATTGCACATGAGCCATATAAAAATAGTTACATAAGTATTTTAACAATTTTTGTCGTTTTATCGGCCTATTAATTTGTTAGATCGCGGGTACGAATTGAGCTCAAGGGTTGAACCCGCGATCCTAATAAGTATTTTATAAATAATTTAATTTGCTAATGAATTGAATTTATATATTTATAAGTTAAAATTGTTTTTTATTTTATATTTTGTTGTTTTTGCGGTCAGTTTCAATTGAATATTAGTAAGGATCGTAGGCTAGTTAGACCTAATTATGTTTTGTTCAAATAAACGCTTTATTTCACCTTCTTGCCCAACGTTTCGCTGAATATTCCAGCATCATCAGGGGCTACACTATCTATTTTTTCATAAAAAGATAACAAACATAATTGCATATATGTAAACATTCATGACATTTAAGATGTAGAACAACCAATTTCACTTACAATAACAATAAACAGTATGAACACTTAAATTAATCATCCGTACCACTTTGCGTGGTAGTTTTGTCATTACTAAAATTATTACTTAAACATAACATGTATGCAGCGCTTATGCAGTCGTAGTCTTCTTTATTGTTGCTCGTCTTTTCTCTATTTCTCAATATGTGCAAGCTTTCCAATCTGTATCTGGTCAATTCTCGTTTTTCCTTATCAATAATTTTGGTGTTGTTAAAATCAGCTGTATGGCCACTGCTTATTATGTGTTGGGAGAGCGCAGTGCTTGGCTTTTGTTTTTTCACGTCTGCTTTGTGTTCGGATATTCGTATACCAAGCTCTCGTTTCGTAGTTCCGATATAAATCTTATCACAGTTTTCGTTTGCTTTTCCATTGCATTCTATTTTGTATATCACATTGTTTTGTTGTAGCTTGTCTATTGGATCTTTTGTTCTTGTGTAAATTTTGAATAATGTGTTCTTGGATTTGTAGGTTAAGGTGATGTGTTCTTCTTTTAGTATGTTGTGGTATATTGTACTAAGCTTTGGGATATATGTGACGCTGTAATATTTCTTTACTTCTGTTGTTGCATTTTGTGGTTTATTGTGGGGGTTGCTATTTTTCATGATTATTAGTTCATGGCGGCCACCGCGGTGTGATGGTAGCGTGATCCGCCTGCCACACCGTATGCCCTGGGTTCGCACCCCGGGCAAAGCAACATCAAAATTTTAGAAATAAGGTTTTTCAATTAAAAGAAAATTTTTCTAAGCGGGGTCGCCCCTCGGCAGTGTTTGGTAAGCGCTCCGAGTGTATTTCTGCCATGAAAAGCTCTCAGTGAAAACTCATCTGCCTTGCAGATGCCGTTCGGAGTCGGCATAAAATATGTAGGTCCCGTCCGGCCAATTTGTAGGGAAAATCAAGAGGGACACGACGCAAATTGGAAGAGAAGCTCGGCCTTAGATCTCTTCGGAGGTTATCGCGCCTTAAATTTTTTTTTTTTTATTAGTTCATGTATCAAGTGGTCGAGGTAATTAATATTTTTCAAAATTGTACAATCCAAAAGATCCAATAGACAAGCTACAACAAAACAATGTGATATACAAAATAGAATGCAATGGAAAAGAGAACGAAAACTGTGATAAGATTTATATCGGAACTACCAAACGAGAGCTTGGTATACGAATAGCCGAACACAAAGCAGACGTGAAAAAAACAAAAGCCAAGCACTGCGCTCTCCCAACACATAAAAAGCAGTGGCCATACAGCTGATTTTAATAACACCAAAATTATTGATAAGGAAAAAACGAGAATTTACCAGATACAGATCGGAAAGCTTGCACATATTGAGAAATAGAGAAAAGACGATCAACAAAACAGAAGACTACGACTGCATAGGCGCTACATACATATTATGTTCAAGTAATAATTGTAGTAATGATAGCTCCGTCACCTAAGCACATTTTCATATAGATGAGTTTAACACAAGTTTCTGCATTATGAGTAGATTGCACGTATATTTATGGAGAACGGTAGATTGAGCGACACTTGTGCCATCTGAAGTTGAAAAGTAGCCAGCTCTCAAATTTTGTTGCCAACAAGTCATAAGAAGAAGAATTTGACATTTGTTTTTAAGTTGAGTGTCGAAATAAAGATCATAACAAAAATTGGAAAATGTAATTATCTGCGAATTTAACTTGCAATAATACGTGCCAAGGCCAAATATAGATATTTTATTTATATATTTATATATTTTTACCACTGAAAAGAACACATCACATGGATTTACAAAGTCAGCAATGGTGTGATATAGCAAATTGGAATTCAGGCGGCGTCTTCGTCAACTTGGTCTGAAACTGGTATTGACACCAATGGTTATTGCTGATTCTTTTATAAATAGTAGAAAAGCGTGTGATAATAAATTTACCACAAGTTTAGAGGACATTTCTTGTATATAACAATTCGCTGCGTGGATGCGCATGAATTCTCCTAAGCAGCCCAGTTAATATATCCATATGTTGATGGCATGGATTTGAATTGTGACTCTTTGCAATTATGGGCAATCTCTAAAGTATATGGCTGTGGTCTGCCGAGACATCCAGAAGTGGTGAAAAATATTGTACCAACTACAAGGTGTGTGCTACCAAACAACTTTAGCAAATTGGTAAAATTACGCTGATTAAATGGCAATGGAGAGCAATCAGTACGATATACAGTGGAACTGGCACGTCAACTAGAAAAATGTGCCACATTTTTGACATTACATGCACAAAACATGTGGCAGAAGGTATCAGTTCCTCTTAATATTAACGCTATGTCTGAAGTAAAAAAGGATCAAAAACCCACTTATTGTTAATGGCAATGTTCACACCTGACAAGACGCTAAAAATTTGCATACACAAACACAGGCTGATGGTGTAATGGCAGCACGTGATGTACTTTCAAATCCTACACGTTTTAACTAACACTGCGGGAAAGCCGAAACATCGATGGAATGTGTGCTGCTGATCACATACATATTCAATGTTTTCATCACCATCTTAAATTTATGTGGAGCAGTCATATGAAAAGGAAACTGAGCTTGGAGTTAAATAATTTTACGAGCAAGCAACAAATATTTGAATTTTTTGAGGAACGTTATGGCTTAAAGCCCCGCACAGAATTGAAAATGATTTTGAATTAGAAGGCAGCTTTTCCACACTACTAGACTGATAATTACTTATTGAATTTGGCGAATAAAAATATGTATAAAAGAGGTGCTAAACTTATGTAAATAATAAATATCGAGTAAAATGAATATTTTTACAGAACCTGGCTTAAATTTAAAGACTCGCCATTAGGTTTAGTTTAGCTGATGGTGTCTATTGCGTTAAAAACGTTTGTTCTCCTAATCTGAAAAATCCCCTTAAAAATTATGACCTATATTATTGGCACCTAAGGAGTAGAAGGTTCAATGTGGTTGTTGTTGTTGTAGCAGTGCTTGCGTCGGGTAATTCCTGGCATAGATATCACTGATGACCTGCTTGTGCTTTTTGGCTGTGTTCTCAGGTGAGCTATTTCCTCATAATGCTGAAGCCCCTGGGCGCTGTTGGCTCATCAATCAGGATGCCCAAGTTTCTGGGTATTCAACAGGAACTGTTTGGTTAGCATCTTATTTCTCTCCCTGATGGGGAGTATCCTCACCTCATTATGTAGATGGTGTTCTGGGGGCATAAGAAGACAGCCCGTGGCGGTTCTGAGAGCAGTATTTTGGCAGGCCTGTAGCTTCTTCCAGTGAGTAGTCTTAAGGCTTGGTGGCCATACCGGCGACACGCAACATGCAATCGGCTAGCCAATTGCTATGTAAGTGGTAATGAGCGTTTCTTTGTCTTTTCCTCAAGTACTGCCAGCAAGAGATTTGAGGATTTTATTACGGCTCTGGATTTTAGGTGCAACTGCATGCTCACCAAAGTGTAGACCTTGATCAAACGTCGCACCCAAGATTTTGGGGTGTAAGACAGTCGATAGCGTAGTGCCATTGACGTGGATTTTCAAAATGGTCGATATTTGCGACGTCCATGTTGTAAATAAGGTCGCCGATGATTTAGTCGGTGTTAACGTCAGATTTCGCGGGCGAAAAAACTGGAGAGATGAGAGAGGTTAGCGCATTTTCTCAAACCTAACAGCACTCTATCGTCGAATGCGATGGATATTTTGTCGTTGTGTTTAGTTGGGTTCAATAGGGACCTTACGGTAGACCATAGCTTACCCACACCGGTAGAGAGGTTACAATGGTTTAGGTGCTCCCATTTCGCCAGTTTGTGGTTATTCGCATCCTGTCTGAAGCGTTGGTTAATGTATGTTATTTCTCTCATTAGAGTTGCGGCATCCGCTGGAAAGTGTGACCGGATTTCCGCGATTCTTCCGGCGGGAATAAAACGAGTCGACGCGAATTCGATGACCTTGCGGAATGCACGCTCCCCTTGATGGATGGATGGATGGAGGGATTGGGATGGCAGCGAAGTGGTTGTCTGTGAACGTTTTGTAATCTTCCCATTTTCCCTTTTTGAAGTTGATGAAAGCGTATAATTTAATATATAATAATAATATAGATGTATGAAAGAAGTATAATTTCTTTCTTTTGTGAAAATTGTTGCCTGCTCACAACGCGAAAGCGTTACGGTTTTTTTAGATAAACAAATTTACACATTTGACGAAAATAAACATCAGCTGACTTTTGTTTAAAAATACACCATCTTGCATCATTGATTGTGGCGCTGTTACTGTCACGCATAAGCTTGTGTTAAACGCATCTATATGAAAAATGTCATTTTGTCACGGCCTTGACAAAACTACCACGCAAGGTGGTACGCATGATTAATTTTTAAGTGTTCATACTGTTTATTGTTATTGTAAGTGAAATTGGTTGTTCTACATCTTAAATGTCATGAATGTTTATATATATGCAATTATGTTTGTCATTTTTTTATGAAAAAATAGATAGTGTAGCCCCTGATGATGCTAGAATATTCAGCGAAACGTTGGGCAAGAAGGAGAAATAAAGCGTTTATTTGCACCAAACATAATTAGGTCTAACTAGCCTACGATCCTTACTAATGTTTTTTATTTTATTTTTTATTCACTTACAGCCAAACGTGTTACTTAATTTATTAATACAACATTTGTTTTAAATTATAGTTATTTAAAAAAATTTTTTATTTACCCAAACATATAGACAGCTATACAAAATACAAAATTTTTCATATTAAAGAAAAAATATGTTTGAATTCAAAAATTTATTAAAATACATGAATAACAATTCTTTATGTAATTGTATTCGATATTGTTGTAAGGTGTGCTAATATTTAATATTTACTTGTTACTAATGTGATGATTATCAGCAAAATAATTCCAATTCATTTAAGTACATACTTTTATGGATGTACTTAGTTATTCTAAATTGATGTAATGTTCTTTTACTAAGCAATGATTGAATGAAATCAAACAAAAAAAAAAAAGTGGTCTTATTGAAGTTATTTATAAATTGTATTGTTATTTTAATAATTATGTATACATAAAAGAAAAGCAATTGCATTTGTACAGCACACTTACACATAAATACATACAAAAATAGACAAAAGCGTTCAAAACCTGCACAGTCCTATAAGCATACACGTTAAAACGTTGTAACGAAGCTTTTTCGTGCCCCATTGCTTCTTTGATATTTGCTGGGGTATACTCGCCGTGCCCAGGGTTCGTTTACAATAAATTTGTATTAAAGGGGCACCTTGCAAATCGATTTAATATAAAAAACTTCACTCTCTTTATTGGTTCTAAATTCTGTAATATAAAATAAAACGTGTTTGTATACTTCATTTTCAATTTCACTTGGATTATCTTGCGGTATCCTTGATTGCGGTGGCGGGCCTTAGCGGTCCGGCCGTATTCCGTTAGCTGGGTCCCGTTAGTATGTGGCGTCGGTGCCTTGACGCGCCTTATGACGGCGTCTCTCTCTGCTGCTCTGGTGCTCTGTCGCGGTTTACGTCGGCGTCTACTTGTATTGCTGAGGCGATGCTCTGTCGCCGTGTTCCGTTAGACGGATCCCGTTAGTATGTGGCGTCGGTGCCTTGACGCGCCTTACGTCGGCGTTTACTTGTATTACTCTGCTGCGTCTTGCGTCGGCGTCTATTTGTATTGCTGGTTGCTGGGTGATTCTCTGCCATGCCTTGCGTCGGCGTCTACTCGTATTTACTGGGCGACACTCTGTCGCGCCCTACGTCGGCGTTTACTTGTATTGCTGAGGCGATGCTCTGTCGCGCCCTACGTCGGCGCTTACTTGTATTACTCTGTCGGTGTACCTCTGCTGCGCTTTGCCGCCGCGCTTGGCGCTGGCTTACCCTGGCTGCGCTATGCGTCGCCGCGTTGACGTGACCTCTGTCGGCGTACCTCTGCTGCCGCGGTTCGCGCTGGCTTACCCTGGTTACGTTGTGCGTCGGCGGACCTCTGCTGCCGCGCTCTGCGCTGGTTTACGTGCGTTGCCGCTCTGTTGCGGCCTCTGCCGGCGTACTTCTACTGACGGAGGTGAGCGGGTGTCACCTGTCGCGGTTGCGCGTTACTGTGGCGGGGCCTTTGGTCTCTGGGGGTGATGCGTAGAGAAGGTCAACCGCAATCACCATTCCACGACTCGCTCCTATGAAGTGGATTCCTATTGCATAGAGAAGGTCAACTGCAATTGGGATATACTTCGCTAGTAGCTCTGGTCACGACCACAGCTCCGTGCTGACTGACTGCTGTGCTGCTGTGTCGCTCCTTTTATGGCTGTTGTGTTTGGTGTTGCTAGCTCAAATGGTTGCGTCGCCATGGTCACCGTGTTGCTGTTGAATGTTGCGAGCGCTCGTTGTGTTGCTGAGATTTGTTGGCTGGCCGTGTTGCTGTTAAATGTTGCGACCGCTCGTTGTGTTGCTGAGACTGGTTGGTTGATCGTGTTGCTAGAGCCTTTTGTGGCCACTTGTTGTGTTAATGTCGTGTCAAATATGTTGTGGGGTCGTTTTGTGTGGGCCAAATTAATGAGGATTTATTTGGTTCTCACAACGTATACATAGCTAATCTCATACATACATATAAACCACCTTCCTTTGGAAATCTCATATGAGAACCGATTTTGTTAATAAACCGTACTTGCTGAACGTTTTAAAATTGTGAAAAAATTGTTAAATTTAAAAATAATATTTTTGTTTGTATTTTTAATCATGAGAGTAAACTGCAGTTTTGTAGACCATGAAATTTTAGTCTCACAAGGTCAGAGTTTTGTTTCTCTTAAAAATAGCGTTGTATTTTTAAAATTTTTTTTCTGAAAGCAACATTTTTACGTTATAAGGCATACAAATTCAAGGAAATTTGGACTAGAACCTAATGGGGTGCAAAAGTATTTTCGGGTTTTCGATTTAAAGAGTGAAACTGTTTTTTTTTTTTTTAATCTTTTAAACAATTTTTTTAATTTTTTAAACAATTTTTTTAATTTTTGAACTTTTTTGAGCTCCGAAAGTTTTTTTTTTGCATAAGAGCAAAGAAGTTAATCAATTTTAAAAAAAATTTTAAATTCCAGAAGATTTTAAAAATCTTGAGGAGTATTTCCAAAATTGCATTTAAACTTTTCAGGAAACTTTTTTAGCATGCTGTTTTGTAGTCCGATTTTTCGAAATCTCTTTAAATTTATTGATAATTTTTTTTTCATGTGTGTTTTAGATATTGCTCTATTTGACCAAAAACACCAAAAATTCTCAGAAATCCATGCAAGTTTTGAGGGACATAACACTTGGACTTCATATATCTGGACGTTCTTAATATTGGTATTTTAAAAGTTTTCGAAAGTTCAAATATTAGTGGGTTAGAAATTTTCGTTTTTTCAAAACTCTTACTTTTTTCTATCTAATAATATTATTGTAAACCTAATTGAATACAAAAACTGTTCAGTTTATAAGCCATTCCAGACTTTTTTTCCTTTAAATTAAAAATTTGAAAATACGAGCATACATTAATTTTTCGAAAATCAAGTAACCGAAAATAGAGGCCCTCTGTATAAATTGTTAAATCCGGAGCCTTTAACAATATTTCCAAACTTATATTTAAATATTTCAGGAGACTGTTTTGAGTTTGTAGTTTTGTAGTCCGATTCATTTGAACTCTGTAAAAATTGACTAACAATTGTTTTTTTGAATTGTGTTTTAGATTTTGCTCCATATACAAAATACATTTTTTTCACAAACCAAAAATTCTCAGAAATCCATTTTCAGATACATAACACTTGGACTATAAAACTTCATACTATAAAGGTTTCTGGACGTCGTAGATATTGGTATTTTAAAAGTTTTCAAAAATTCAATGGTTATAAAATTTTCTTTCCTTCAAAACTCAGTAATTGATCTTTTTTTATCACAATTTAATTACCAATATTGCAAGTTTTTCGAAAATTCAAATATTGATGGTCTGTTACTGATATTTATTTCATTTGGAAAATTTTTTATAAATTCAGAAGGAATATAATAATAATACTTTTTTTAGTTTACGACAGATTCCAAACCTTAATTTTTCAAAAATTAACTAACCGCAACTCAAGGACCTCTATATTGTTAAGTCTGGTATAGTTTTCGAAAAATCGAGTAATCCAAATTAATATATTTTAATCATTGCTCGATTCGACATACAACATAAACATGATTTTCGCACTTAAACTTAAGTTTGCTGCTACTTTTTTTAATTCCATAATATTTTACATTAATCACGCATTTAACTACACATCCATAAAGACTTGCAAAAACGTTTGTAAAGCATCAACAATAAATACAAAAATATGTTAAATTATAAAACAAATATTTGTATGTATTCGCAATACCACTACATATACAATTGTATGTAGTCTTAACGCACGGCTGGAGATTGTTAACTTTTTTTTGAATGAAATGCACTGCAGTTTATTGCACATTGCACCACCTAAATTATATAAGTATACACATATACATACATATATATTGATATATATACTGATTATTACGTAAATATATATTTTTATTGATATAAGTATTAAATTGATATATGTATAAATTCTTGCTACAGAGAATTTAGGGTTTAAAAAGCCTACTTATTGCATAATTAAGATAATATTTAAAAATAAAGTAATAAATAAAATGATGAAATCTGTTAAAATAAAATTATCAAAATTTGAAATCTTATAACTTTAAACGAGCAATTCTTGTGTATTTGTATAGCCGAACGATCTCGAGAACGGCCAAACCGATTTAAATGAAATTTGGCACAGAGATAATGTATTACCTTCTAAGGCTGTCTACCTAGGTGTTGCCACTTAGAATGTTTCTCAAGGGTGCCACCTATTCAAAATGAAAAAAATTGCATGAGATATGCCGATATGGGTATCAAACGAAAGGCATTTCAGTTCGCATTACAATAGGGACATTTTTGAGTAGGGTTGCCACCTATTCGAAATTAAAAAAAAATTGCATGAGATATGCCGATATGAGTATCAAACGAAAGGTATTTCACTCCACATTAAAAATAGGGAAATTCTTGAGTAGGGTTGCCATTTAGGGTTGCCACCCATTCGAAATTAAAAAAAAAAAAATGCATGAGATATGCCGATATGGGTATCAAGCGAAAAGTATTTCACTTCGCATTACAATAGGGACATTTTTGAGTAGGGTTGCCATTTAGAGTTGGGATAGTTAGACGAAATAATACTCTACTTACTCATATTCTATTAAAGCTTTAAAGGAGAATATTAAAGTTAAAAATCTTCGTAAAAAATCTTACACATGATTCGACTTAATTTTCTTAATTTCACACACGCTAATAAAATTGAAATGCAATATCAAGGCACCGTGGCAAATTCTAGCAAAATATATTTAAATGCATATATTTGGCAAATATGAAATGAATAATTGCAATTTCTCACAGATTACTATTAGAACGATTTCTCACCATGGTAATTTGCTACCGTTGAACACTAGAGGCATATGTTCAATTTGAAAACGACATCTAGCCATTTAACTACTTACCAACAGATGGCGCTTAGGGAAGTAAGCTGACATTTAATTAAATTAATGATAGTTGTCCTAACAGAAACATGTAGAAACAAAACTGGGACAACCCAAAGAGGTTGCTAATGTAGAGGAACTGGAGGAGTCGAATGAATTCCTAACAAGAACGCTGCGTATAACAAAGCTTGCCCTCTAAGAAGATTCAGAGGAAAAGCAAAGCCGCCATGGTGGAGCAATGAGCTGAGTCTTCTAAGAAGACAGGTAAAAGAAATGTTTAAACTCGCAAAGACCGCGGAAAGCGAAGCGTGTCGGGACGAGTACAGGGATCTACTGAGGATCTACAAGCGTTAAATTACCAGGGCGAAGAGAAACTCATGGAAAAGTTTCTGTACGGACATAGAGTGCTCCAGTGAAACAGCACGGTTGAAAAAAGTCCTAGCAAAGGGAAACATAGTCCAGGGACTAATAAAGAAAAAGAACGGGGAATGGTCACGTGATAGTGAGGAATCCCTTGAGGTGCTTCTCGATACACATTTCCCATCGGGAGACGGTTTAGAAGAACCAGCAGACATCACTCACACTTCGATCACGGAGCTAGTGGTGCCGGGCTTGGTGACCGATACAAAGATCGAGTGGGCAGTGAAGACGTTTTCTAAGTTTAAATCGCCGGGCCCAGATGGTATATTCCCGGCCATGCTACAAGTCTCAAGTAGGGCGGTCGTGGAATGGCTTAAAATAATATTCGATGGGTGCATAAGACTGAATCATGTACCGCACTCTTGGAGAACTGCTCGTGTAGCTTTTCTACCAAAGGCGGGGAAGATCGGTCACGTGTATCCCAAAGACTATAGACCCATTAGCTTAACGTCATTTCTGCTCAAAACCTTTGAGAGGCTGATAGATGTGTACATAAAGTCCAACGTGGATGAAAAGCTGCTCTACACAACACAGCATGCGTACACCAAAGGCAAGTCGGTAGACACCGCATTGCATAGGGTGGTAATAAGCATAGAGAAATCCCTGGAATAGAAGGAGTATGCTCTAGGAGTCTTCTTGAACATTGCCGGGGCTTTCAATAATGTTCCAAATGGGCGATTATGGATGGTATTAATTACATTAAAGTACATTCTGCCTTAATCAGATGGATCGGCTGCATGTTAAAGTGCAGAAAGATTACATCACAATGGGAATTGTACGAGGCCACGAAATCAGTGGACAGGGGCACGCCGCAGGGAGGGGTGCTATCACCTCTGCTGTGGACACTGGTCATCAACCAACTGCTCAGGCAATTCGATGAGGGACCCGTAAAACTTACGGCTTACGCAGATGACGTTGCAATTGTCATAAGTGGAAAATGCCTTCCAACGATTAGTTCTTTGATGGATCGGGCGCTTCGGGATATTCATACCTGGGCATCTAATGTCGGGCTGAAAGTCAATGCGGCGAAGACGGATATGGTCTTGTTTACAAAGAGGTACAAGGTCCCAAATTGGACCAGGCCTAAGTTAGGAGCCGTGACCTTACAGGAGAAACCTTGCACAAAATATCTAGGAATCATCCTAGACAGTAAGCTGTCATGGAAGCTCAACGTGGAGGAGAGGGTCAAGAAGGCCTCAACGGCACTCTATGCATGTAAAAGAATGTTGGGGTGTACGTGGGGTCTATTGCCCTCTCTTTCTCATTGGGTTTTTACAGCGATTGTAAGCCCTATTCTATACTATGGAGTTATTGTTTGGTGGAAAGCCACACAAAAAACAACATACCTCAAAAAATTAGAGGGGGTATGCAGACTATCGATGCTTTGCATTACGGGAGCCCTGAAAACAACCCCGACGGCTGCACTGTATGCCATTCTGCACATTCCACCTGTAGACCTGGTAGCAAAGAACAAGGCGTTAACGACCGCAACCAGGCTCAATGCTTCGGGGCAGCTTGAGCGCCGACCATATGGCCATAGTAGTATAGCGTCATCAGTCACAAGACGAACAGACTACATGATTCCCTACCTGCACTTTGAGGGAGATCTTAAGGCCACAATAGAGGTGGACGGTTGGCGCAAGGGTGCGCAAATGGTGGACGAGGCGATACATGTGTACACCGATGGTTCCAAAATAGTGGAAGGAGTAGGGTCTGCGGTATACTGCGCTGATCCGGAAATAAGCAGATCCTACAGGCTGCCGGATTACTGTAGCGTTTTCCAAGCGGAAATATTAGCCGTAACCAAAGCAGTAGAAACCCTGGAAGAGAATAGCTTAAGCTGCAACCGTGTTAATTTTTATATTGACAGTCAAGCAGCAATTAAGGCAATAATCTCGCATAGCACAGCATCTAAATGCGTGTTAGAGTGTAAGCAGTCTCTGGAGAGAATCGGGACAGGGAGAAGCATGCATCTATATTGGGTCCCAGGGCATATGGGAATAGATGGGAATGAAAAAGCGGACGAATTAGCTAAAAAGGGCGCATCCCTTGAAGCTTGCTCCGTAGACGTCCCAATTAGATTGGGCGAGATAAAGCGAAGGCAAGAGGTGCACATGATCGACCAAGCAGGAAAGGCATGGGTTCAAGCGCGGGGCTGCAAAGTGTCGAAGATTATGTGTAGGTCTTACAACCTTAGACTAACACAGCTGCTTCTATCATTAACAAGTAAGGAAGGCTAAGTTCGGGTGTAACCGAACATAACATACTCAGTTGAGAGCTATGGAGACAAAATAAGGAAAATCAATCTGGGGTAACCCTGGAATGTGGTTGTATAAAATGTGTATCAAATGAAAGGTATTAAAGAGTATTTTAAGAGAGAGTAGGCCATAGTTCTATGGATGAACGCCATTTAGGGATATCGCCATAAAGGTGGACCAGGGCTGACTCTAGAATTTGTTTGTACGATATGGGTATCAAATGAAAGGTGTTACTGAGCATTTTAAGAGGGAGTGGGCCCTAGGTCTATCGGTGGACGCCTTTTCGAGATGTCCCCATTAAGGTGGACCAGGGGTGATTCTATAATGTGTTTGTACGATATGGGTATCAAATGAAAGGTGGTAATGAGTATTTTAAAAGGGAATGGGCTTTAGTTCTATAGGTGAACGCCTTTTCGAGAAATCGCCATAAAGGTGGACCAGGGGTGACTCTAGAATATGTTTGTACGATATGGGTATCAAATGAAAGCTGTTAATGAGTATTTTGAAAACGAGTGATCCTTAGTTCCATAGGTGGACGCCGTTTCGAGATATCGCCATAAAGGTGGACCAGGGGTGTCTCTAGAATGTGTTTGTACGATATGGGAATCAAATGAAAGGTGTTACTGAGCATTTTAACAGGGAGTGGGCATTAGGTCTATAGGTGGACGCCTTTTCGAGATATCGCCATTAGGGTGGGCCAGGGGTGACTCTAGAATGTTTGTACGGTATGGGTATCAAACGAAAGGTGTTACTGAGCATTTTAAGAGGGAGTGGGCATGAGGTCTATAGGTGGACGCCTTTTCGAGATATCGTCATTAGGGTGGGCCAGGGGTGACTCTAGAATGTGTTTGTACGATATGTGCATCAAACGAAAGGTGTTACTGAGCATTTTAAGAGGGAGTGGGCATTAGGTCTATAGGTGGACGCCCTTTCGGGATATCGCCATTAGGGTGGGCCAGGGGTGACTCTAGAATGTTTGTACGATATGGGTATCAAACGAAAGGTGTTACTGAGCATTTTAAGAGGGAGTGGGCATTAGGTCTATAGGTGGACGCCTTTTCGAGATAACGCCATTAGGGTGGGCCAGGGGTGACTCTAGAATGTGTTTGTACGATATGGGTATCAAATGAAAGGTGGTAAGGAGTATTATAAAAGCGAGTAATCCTTAGTTCTATAGGTGGACGCCTTTTCGAGATATCGCCATAAAGGTGGACCAAGGGTGACTCTAGAATGTTTGTACGATATGGGAATCAAACGAAAGGTGTTACTGAGCATTTTAAGAGGGAGTGGGCATTAGGTCTATAGGTGGACGCCTTTTCGAGATATCGCCATTAGGGTGGGCCAGGGTGACTCTAGAATGTGTTTGTACGATATGGGTATCAAATGAAAGGTGGTAATGAGTATTTTAAAAGGGAGTAATCCTTAGTTCTATAGGTGGACGCCTTTTCGAGATATCGCCATAAAGGTGGACCAAGGGTGACTCTAGAATGTTTGTACGGTATGGGTATCAAACGAAAGGTGTTACTGAGCATTTTAAGAGGGAGTGGGCATTAGGTCTATAGGTGGACGCCTTTTCGAGATATCGCCATTAGGGTGGGCCAGGGTGACTCTAGAATGTGTTTGTACGATATGGGTATCAAATGAAAGGTGGTAATGAGTATTAAAAGGGAGTAATCCTTAGTAATCCAGGGGTGACTCTAGAATGTTTGTACGATATGGGTATCAAACGAAAGGTGTTACTGAGCATTTTAAGAGGGAGTGGGCATTAGGTCTATAGGTGGACGCCTTTTTTTTTAGATATCGCCATTAGGGTGGGACAGGGGTGACTCTGGTATGTTTTTGTACGATATGGATATCAAATTAAAGGTATTAATGAGGGTTTTAAAAGCGAGTGGCCCTTAGATGTATATGTGAAGGCGTTCTCGCGATATCGACCAAAATGTGGACCAGGTGATCCAGAAAATCATCTGTCGGGTACTGCTAATTTATTTATATATGCAATACCACTAACAGTATTCCTGCCAAGATTCCAAGGGCTGTTGATTTCGCCTTGTAGAACTTTTTCATTTTCTTCTACTTAATATGGTAGGTGTCACACCCATTTTACAAAGTTTTTTCCAAAGTTATATTTTGCGTCAATAAACCAATCCAGTTACCATGTTTCATCCCTTTTTTCGTATTTGGTATAGAATTATGGCATTTTTTTCATTTTTCGTAATTTTCGATATCGATAAAGTGGGCGTGGTTATGGTCAGATTTCGCCCATTTTTTATACCAAGAAAAAGTGAGTTCAGGTAAGTACGTGGGCTAAGTTTAGTAAAGATATATCGGATTTTGCTCAAGTTATTGTGTTAACGGCCGAGCGGAAGGACAGACGGTGGACTGTGTATAAAAACTGGGCGTGGCTTCCACCGATTTCGCCCATTTTCACAGAGAACAGTTACCGTCATAGAATCTATGCTCCTACCAAATTTGAGAATGATTGGTAAATTTTTGTTCGACTTATGGCAATAAAAGTATTCTAGACAAACTAAATGAAAATGGGCGGAGCCACGCCCATTTTGAAATTTTCTTTTATTTTTGTATTTTGTTGCATCATATTATTACTGGAGTTGAATTTTGACTTAATTTACTTATATACAGTAAAGATATTAAATTTTTTGTTAAAATTTGAATTAAAAAATTTTTTTTTTTAAAAAGTGGGCGTGTTCTTCATCCAATTTTGCTAATTTTTATTTAGCACATATAGAGTAATAGTAGTAACGTTCCTGCCAAATTTCATCATGATATCTTCAACGACTGCCAAATTACAGCTTGCAAAAGTTTTAAATTACCTTCTTGTAAAAGTGGGCGGTGCCACGCCCTTTGTCCAAAATCTTACTAATTTTCTATTCTGCGTCATAACGTCAACCCATCTACCAAGTTTCGTTGCTTTATCTGTCTTTTGTAATGAATTATCGCACTTTTTCGGTTTTTCGAAATTTTCGATATCGAAAAAGTGGGCGTGGTTATAGTCCGATATCGTTCATTTTAAATAGCGATCTGAGATGAGTGCTCAGGAACCTACATACCAAATTTCATCAAGATACCTAAAAATTTACTCAAGTTATCGTGTTAACGGACGGACGGACGGACCTGGCTCAATCAAATTTTTTTTCGATCCTGATTATTTTGATATATGGAAGTCTATATCTATCTCGATTCCTTTATATATGTACAACCAACCGTTATCCAATCAAACTTAATATACTCTGTGAGCTCTGCTCAACTGAGTATAAAAAGAGAGGACTGTAGACTCATGACGGGTATTCTGATTGGACACTGCCTTCTGGCGTCACATGCCTTTAAATTAGGCTTGGTCAGTGATAGCAGGTGTAGGAAGTGCGGGTTGGAGGAGGAAACGATCGAGCACATTCTGTGCTCGTGCCCTGCACTTGCCAGGCTAAGACTCCAGCTATTAGGAGTGATACAGCTGTCAGATCTAGAAGCAGCAAGTGGCTTAAGTCCTAGGAAGCTTCTAGTATTTGCCAAGAGGACGGAGTTATTTTATAACATAGGTCCTGGTTTTTGATAGGGGTTTTCAGTTTGGTCGTTAAAACAAACTTCTGGTAACACTACGGACTCAATCAGTCTATGTGAGGTCCTCATGGACCGGCCAGTTCAACCTACCTACCTGTCCTAACTGATAGTTGTCATTCGTGAAATTTACAAGTTTTTGGAATGTAATAATATTGTGAGACTTTCATAGTGAATAACTAAAAAATGTTTGAAATTAATAATTCGGCGCATCAAGATACTCGACCTAAATAACTTAGTTCTCGATTTCACTAATTGTCATAACAATCCCTTATACTATAGGTTGGAATTACCCATTTAAAATTTTTCATTCCAGTTCATTTTGCGGTTAGTGTTTGATATGTTTTTGAAATCTATTTCTAAGGAAATCAAATATTGGTAAGTAAAAATATATAATATATGTACATATAAAAAAAGGAGAGTTTGATTAATGATGACATATAGAACAAAGTATGTTATGCGGCATACACGAAGATTGCCGAGCAAAGCTCGGTCGCCCAGGTACTGAACTTTTTAAATATATACAGCAGCGAACAGAATAACAACAGTGGCAAATTTTTCCATATTACGTCAAATTAACTCCAAAAAAAGGTCCACATTCGTTTAAAACATTTTGGAGATTTCGTATTTTTCCAAAATAGTTTCGAAGTTGATTTGCATAGTTTTATTTCCAAAATAAAAATATCGTAAAAAATAAAAATTTAATTGACGAAATTTGATTAAAATAGCCATGCTATTTTTATGTTCGCTGCTGTAAATTTATTCAACCAAGGTCTGGGAATGGACTAAACAAATTTTTTTCGATCGAGATCGGGCCATGTACAAATATGTATATTTTCAAATTTGGCCACCAAAAGATGGTTAAGGACTTTCGAAGTTCAAAATTTGGTCTTTTGTAGTATATTTTCATAAATTATTTACCTCAAAATATTGTAAAGAATTTTGCGAATTTCTGATAATTATGCACCGTCCGCTAACGTTCGAATCGCTGAACTGTCGAATAAATAATTCCAGTGTTCAGTATTGCAAAATAGTCTTTATTTGGTGTTTTTTTTTTTTTTTTTTGATTATTTGCTAACAGCATAGTGATGCTAACATTCGCAACAATATATAAAAAGGGGAATATAGACTTGATCTGCCTTCTATTTTTATTCGAGGTTAACATACTTAACTTTTAGATATCTTAATTCCGAACCCGTATAACATCTGCTGTATATCTTGCAAAAAAAAAAGCTGTATAAATGAAAGAAGAAAAAGGCGAATCGCACCCACAAGTTTCCATTTTTGTTTTTGGTAATACATTTATTTAAAATCAAGGAACGAAATATTCAATTTCGAACTTGAAAGCTTTGCTTATGGCTCAATTTCTTCAAAAAAATTGTTTAAGTCCTACACTAAAAAAAATGAAATAATTTCGCTGTATAGTGTAATTACACAGTACTGCATGTAAAACGTCCACTGTGCTATTTCAAATGGGCCACTTGCTTTCTTTCGTCCATGAATGCGAACACTTAGGGACTAGTTGGGTACGCGGCCATTTACCCTCACTTCAAAGGCCTTCCGCCAAACATATTGTTACGAATATTAGTAACATTAAGGGGTACTATCGTCTCTAAGCCGATGCTAAACAGTGATTTGTATGCACATCAATAATTCAATCATTATGTGTACACATATGTACGTATACGCAGCGGAGAAGGAACGCATAAACACATGCCGATATCCTATCTGAGATATGCAATTATAATTGTGGAAGTGTCGCTCACAAATTCACGCGCATTTTAGAGAAGCTATAAAAATTGTGCATCTGTAGTTATAGCTGAGCAACTTATAGCAAATAACCAACTAGTAGATTCTAGAACAGAACCGCCTAGAAATGTCAACGAGTAAACCAAACAGTATAAAAGGCGACAACAGTAGAGACGCGCGAATCAGTTTCGATTAAGCACGCTATCTGTCGAGCAATAGAAGTGTTATTTTGAAATTACTTGAATAAAGGCCATTTTGCATTATTATATATTGGAGTTATTTATTCAACAGTTTAGTGATTCGAACTTAGCAGAAGGTTGCGAATAAGAGGATTTGCAGTAAATTCGTTACAATTGGTGTCGGAAGAGGAATTGTTGGATAAATTCCGAATATTGGGAATACAACTTGGACATGGTAAAGTTGAGTGAATTGAGGATGCAGCAACTGAAAAAGGAGTTGGATTGAATGCAACCGGCAATAAGTTCGAACTTCAAGCACGGCTACGAGAGGTAATGGAGTCCCGAGGAATTGATGTGGACGAGTATGTCTTTTATTCTGATGGGGACGAGACAACAACAAAAATTGAAGAGAAAAACGAAACATCGCAGACAGTTACGAGCACAGACTTGAACATAATTTTGGCTGCTATATCTGCACAAACATCAACAGTAACATCAATGTCGTCGCTAATGTCAGAAATGTCGTCACAAATGTCATTCCAACTGGAATCGCAGGAGACACGCATCACATCGAAGATTGAAGCACAATTGGATGAACAGAAAACACAAATGGCGTCACAAATTGCAGAACAATTAAAAGAGCAAGAGACGCGCATAACATTACAACTCGAAGCACAGGAAGAGCGTATCTCAACGAGGCTGGAGGCTTTTAGCGAACGACAAGATAAAATGGAGGCCGAGATGGATGCTTTGAAAGATCGTATACAGGAGTTGCAATTAAATCGCCCAGCAGTTTCAACGAGTAATCCAAAGGTAAAAACACCATCCTTTGCAGGTCTTTAAGCTACAATTGGAACAACTGGAATGCTGAATATAAAGTTGGTGCACTCTTCATGGCATTGAAATGGCCTGCAGCTGAGATTTTACAAACCATTCCAGAGGGCGAACGGAACTGTTATGAAGCATTGATGGGCGCTCTAGAGAGACGATATGGAACTGATCATAGGAGACAGATATACCAAATGGAGTTACTGAGCTGCTTCCAGAGGCCTGGTGAAACATCGCAAGAGTTTGCGTCGGATGCTGAAAGGCTGGCACATTTAGCGAATGCAGACGCACCCGTGGAATACACTGAAAGGGTAAAGATTCAGAGTTTTATAAATGGCATACGGGACGTCGAAACAAAGCGAGCTACATACGCAAACCCAAAGCCAACATTCGCAGAAACGGTTTCACAAGCTCTGATTCAGGAAACAGCGTCGCTTCTGTGTAAGCCAGTTTTCAAAGCACGCCGTGTGGAAGTAGAAAGGCCAGAGTGGGTAGACGTAATATTGGAGGCGCTGAAAGGATCGCAAAAGCGTAGTGAGAGAGTTATCAAATGCTTCAAATGCGGGAAGCCCGGTCACATTGCACATCATTGCGATCTTGACCCTAGTGGTTGCAACAGCATGAGTGGTCTTAATAACAAAGCTGGAGGGGATGAGCAAGAGCGAGTAAGATGTAGATATCGAGAGCTAGATCCAGCTATTGAATGCCCTGTGATATCTGTGTCGCAAATTGGTAGAAAATCGAGCAGTCTTACCGCCAGAGGGAATGTGGATGGTAAAGAACGTGTACTGACTGTAGATACGGGCACATCTCATTCCTTGATTCGATCTGATTTGGTCTACAGGAGAGTAAAGTCATTACCTGGAGCAAGGTTGCGTACGGTCACTGGCGAGTATAACCAAGCCCGGGGAGAAGTGATCTGTGAAGACTTAATTGGGAAGGTCATGTTTTTACACAAATTCGTTGTGGCGGAGATTGTTGATGAAGTTATATTGGGAGTGGATTTCTTGGTTGACCATGACATCAAGATTGAAATACAGAGAAGGGTGATGCGTTATGAGAACTAGGATATACCACTTAACTTCAGTTTAGAGAAAGGGTTCAGCAGTAATCGAGTACTGGTGGAGAAGACTCGACAAAGACCACGAAAGTCAAAGGTAAAGGTTGATGGATCGAATGGGCCAAATAAAGCGAAATCAAAAGTAACTAAGAGAGAAACACTAGCATTGACAAAACCTAATGGACGCAGTAAAACGACTGAAAGAAATTTCCAGAAAGAATGCAAGGGTGGTTTCAAGCCAGCGCGCACTTTTGTTGGGAAACGTCGGAACGATACTGAGTATGTGAAGCCAATCCGTCAAGAGCAAGCTCTACAAACAAGTTCATTGGCCAAACAACAGAGTGCGAGGGAACGATCAAGGATAATGAGTAGTAAGATGAAACGCAGGTACGACGAGAACAATAATTCGGAAGGTTTCTTGGAGGGAGATTTGGTACTGTTATACAACCCTCACCGGCGTAAAGGTGTTCCATCCAAATTTCGGTGCAGTTGGGAAGGCCCGCAAAAAGTTGTGAAGAAGATCAGTGATGTCATGTACCGCATATAAACAATTGGGAAACCACGAAATAGAAGGGTGGTTCATTTGGAGAGGCTAGCAGCGATTAAACAGTTTAGTGATTCAAACTTAGCAGAAGGTTGCAAATAAGAGGATTTGCAGTAAATTCGTTACAATATAAAACTAAGATCTGGTCGTATTTGTGGTCTTATTTAGAAAAAAAAAAACAGTTTTCGAACATCTTTTTTAGGAAATTGTGTCATTCTTACTGGACGTATGAGTAAGATTTCCTTGTTACTGAGGGGTTTGTTATCTTTTTTAAGCATACTTTCCGGCGCTGCGTGACGGTTTCTTTATAACTGCTATTGATTATTTAGCTCATTTTCTTCATAGTCTAACACTCAATAATTTAAATAACAGTATTTAATTTTTTTTTAATGTTTATTCAAATTGTTTAATTTAATACATTTTTCATATTTTTTTTCTAGCTACATATTTTATATAGACATGTATCTATATACATTCACACAAACATATGTATTTATATATATATTTATAGTTTAATAATATACAATAAGATTTATTTCAATAATTTTTTAACTAATATATTAGTACGTTTGTATATAATCGCGCTATAGTATTACACTACATTACATAAAATATAAACTTCATAAAATATGTTTCATATTTGCATAATATCTGTGACCCTGCCTATGAAAAGGTGACTTATGAGTAAAAAAACAGCTGTTAACAGCTGTTTCTCGCAATTTCTTTTTTGAGTCATAAGGCACCTTTTCATAGGCCGCGTCACATATATTGGCTTGGAGTGTATACCAGGCAAAAAAATGGTTTAAATGTTAATCATATTGAATAAAACTGTAGAAAGTAACTAAACTCAACATAAAGTTGTTGCAGTTTGCTTATAGCCAAATGATGATGTTACTTTCTTGCAGAGTTGAATCAGTATTTTCCAGTTTTACTTTTATTATACCTTTCATGAACATGAAATGGTATATTAACTTTGGTCCGATGTTTGTAACGTTGAGAAATATAGAAGATTAGACTCACCATTAAGTATACCGAATTGATTAGGGCGACGAACTGAGTTGATATAGCCACGTCCGTCTGTCCGTCCGTCTGTCCGTCAGTCTGTCCGTCCGTCTGTCTGTTTGAACGCAAACTAGTCCCTCAAATTTTGAGATATCTCAATGAAATTTGGCATAAGGATGTATTTTTGTATTATATTAGACATTTGTCGGATACCGTAGGATTGGACCACTATAACATATATCTCCCATACAACTGATCGTTCAGATAAGACGATTTTGGTCATTCCTGCCGCAATTTAGAAAGTATAAACGTGAAACTGGGTAATATATATTTTAATATATCATGGAAGATTTTCTGAAAAAATCACTTTGATCGGAGCTATATCTAGTATATATCCCATACAACCGATCGTTCAGATAGAAAGATTTTTGGCAATTTCTCCCTTAATTTCCGATATAAAAACGTTACACTTGGTGATATTTATTCTAATATATCATAGAAGATTTCATGAAAAAATCATTTCGATCGGAGCTATATATAATATATATCCCATACAACCGATCGTTCAGATAGAAAGATTTTTGGCCATTTCTCCCTTAGTTTCCAATATAAAAACGTCAAACTTGGTGACATATATTCTAATATATCATAGAAGATTTCCTGTAAAAATCATTTCGATCGGAGCTATATATAATATATATCCCAAACAACCGATCGTTCAGATAAGGGGTTTTTTGCCATTTTTTATTTTATATTTATTTTAAAAACCGTTTAGGTATCTACATCTGTTCACTATATAATTCTTATCTTATACATCCTACTATTTGGAGATTACGAACGGGATAAGATTATTGTTCAGCCCCATTCATGAAAGGTATGAAGTCTTCGGCATAGCCGAAGACAGTCCCGTCCTTACTTGTTTTTTATTTTACTTAACACTATGAACTCATTTAGTCGATGTGAGGTCCTCACGAATCGATCACTTGAAAAATAAAACGTTTGACATAAATGGGACGTTTACACTCGCAAGTCCCAGCTTTTCAGTGCAAGTTTATACTAAAGTTGAAGTAGACTAGAGTGTAACCCTGCCACTTTGGTCGCTTAAAAGGTGATGAGGCTAAAAACTGTATGCAATAGACCAAAGTTTACTCTAGTCAACTAAAATTTTAATTTGAACCTGCACTTAAAAAAACCGAGCCTAAGCCAATGATAGGTATTAAATTATTACATAAATACTATTCAAGTATTACTCAAGCAGGCTTCAAGATATTTCTAAAACCCCACCTTGCTAACAAAAGTAAGCAGATTCTTGTAACATAAGGACCACTTGCAGAGCGGCAAGTTATCTTTTTAACGCCGAGCTAATTTAAAAAATTTGTCAATAATGTATGAGTTTAACCCCTCATGTCAGGTTAACTCTGAGTTAAAACGAAAAATTGTCGTTTTGCAAGTGGGCCTAAGTAAGCACACCTGATTCTATAATTAAGTTGCGCCATAATCTTGCCACAAAGTCAATCTTATAACGCAACTTGAATATGGTACAGACTTCACGCTCCTTTCGGCGATTACATAATACACGATTAAACCCATGTTGCTTTACGATTATGTATGTTATTTAATTTGAATTAAAGCACATACATATTTTTGGCTGCCAATAATTTCATTACTTAGCACTTCTAATAAATGTTTAAGTAATTTTGTTATTTTATACAAATACTGAGACAGCGTGACACTCTTAATACACATCCAAAAATATTGGGAGGAATGTCAGAAAACGCGTTTTGGACTCAGATTCGCGAATCCGAAAACGGAAGTAAGCAATTTTTCGTCTGTAAAGAGATATTTGCAAAAGAAATTGCAAATTTTCATGTGGTTGTAGTAATGTTGTTGTACACAGAAAATAATCTTGTATACAAAGGCATTTTGCACGGATTTAATTTTGATCCCACCCCATTGGTGTACCGGCCAGGGTAATTTTTTATAGCGTGCCGAAGGCCGCCAGCGCAGGGAGGTGTTCTGCGCAAAATACTATGGATCATACCCCCGGTTTCGGATGGACCCGGGTTCATATCAATATCATATGAACGACTCAAAACTTTTGTTTTCCGTTTTCGGATTCGCGATTCTAGCATCTGACACCCCTCGCTATGTTTTTGGGAGTGTATTTAGAGTGTTATGCTGTCGTATAGAACTATCAAATGCTGCATACTTACTTAAGGTCGCAACACATACAGTTCTTGATGCAGCATCATGTGCTTACAGGTGAGTAGATTGCCTGTCTTTGTATGGAGAGCGCCAAATAGCCTTTTTACCGCTCGCCATGTAAACGCATTCAATCTAGTAGTCTGTAAACGCACGATGTTGCATCGTAAATCTTATGTGTTCGGACTTTTACATACCGCAAACATCTATACAAAACGTGCTTATTTTTGGAAAGCTTTCAGAAAAAAAAGTCCAATATTTTACTTTATGTACTAAATTTTTTCATATATGTGTGTAATTTCCTACATACAGCAGCGAAGACGCAAATAGCAGTGACCATTTTTATAAAATTTTTAATTAAATGCTTTTTATTTTCGATATTTTAAGAATTATTTGTGATAATTTAAGAAAAAAAAACTTCAATGTATTTTGTACTTAAAGCTCTGGAAACCATTCTCAAAAACGTGTTCGAAAAATTTCAAACGAATTTCGAACTTTTTATTTAGAGTTTTCTGAAGTTAATTGTGTAAGTAGGCAGTTTTGTAGCTCGATAAATTTTAGTCTAACAAAGTGCAAATTATATGTTTTTCAAAATTCCTTTTAATTTGTGAACATTTTTTTTCCGAAGGGTGTTTTATATTTTCTTCCATGCGAAGAAAATCTGAAACCCCTTTCGGGAAAAAAATCGTCAAAAATCAATACGAATTTTGAGACCTATAACTTGCACCTTGACAGACTAAAATTGATTACATATGCTAAAACCAGCATACTCAAAAATTTAATCAAACTCCAAATTGAGTTCGGCCCCCAGTGTGTTAGGGGGTCATATACCCGCGGTAGGTATGCCTGTCGTAAGAGGCGACTAAAATACCAAGGTGTTGTGTAGCGCAATCCCTTCAGGTTGCCAGCGCAATATATAGCTTCTCCAAACCCAATTGTCAACCTCACTTATCCGTGGCGAATCCTGTTTCATTAACAGCCGAGGCTCTGGCGACCCCGAACTCCTCATGGATCTAGGGGGTGGGAGGGCGGTATGGCCAAGAAGGTCGCATGTGGTTATAACAAATCGTTCCCGAGATGGTCGGGCTTGGTACCGGAACGTACCGGATCTGCATCCGGCAAAGGGACCATCAACATCGATAACACTCCCCAAGGCCTTCGGGGAGTGTCCTTATCGCTGCAACAACAACAACAATATCTGTGATTGAATTCGATTTTTTAATTCGCCATAGCACTTAAATGGTGACTGGGATTTAGGTAATACGTGAAATACTAACTCCTAGTCCTTACTAGATTCATAATGTACTATCAGTTTTACGACAAGATTGACCGTTTCATATCTATCGTTTAAGCGAAAATGGTTTTAGATCCGTGATCGTAAAACACGATACGGGCCCGGATTTCCAGCAAATTTTTTTTAGAATTTTTGAATTTTTTCGAAAGCGGTTTGGGTTTAGTTTGCACAGTTACAAATTTCACCGAAATAGTTTTCCTAAAATAAAAAATGCCACTGCTTTTTTTCTGCTCGCTGCTGTACAAACAATGCAAACATGTCGCTATCCATATATGTAATGTCCATAGAATTAGTTTTCCAATAAAAATAATTACTAAGCTTAATCAACAAAACCACGATATCTAGTCACAATCAGTCATATAATATACATACATACATATGTATATCTTATTTCTCCAATGTTGATTTACGTGCGTGATTGCCTGTTTACATGAGCAGCTTGTTTGTTTTATAAAGGGATGTATGTATGTACGTATGAAATTCTTGTAACCTGATGCATTTGCTTAAATTTCAACTACTCAGAAGAGATGAATCTAAATGCAAAGAGGAAGGAGAGAGTGCCGAGAAGGATACCTACAACCAGTTAAATAATCAACGCATGAGTGGGTGCATGTTGCTTTGACTTTTGTATGCTTGCATTTTTTTTTTTTTTTTTTTTTTTGTGGCTATGTATGTAAATACGTATGTCGCTATCACTGTGATCTCTGCATCTGTATCTGTTGATGCCCTTGTGACTGCGCCTTTGTGCGTGTGCCGGTATCAGTTGTCAATGTTAATTAATTAAGCAGCACTTGAACTCTTTCGGTGTGTTGATATCATCTTGTTTTTGCAACTGTTGCCTTGCGTTTCAGGTTGTTGATGATGTTGGTGTACCTTTCGAAGATGCAGAGACATATGTACATATATGTATGTCGTTTTGTGGCATATCATTTGCCGCTATCACTGTCATTGCCATTGCCAATGTCATTGGTGTAACTAGAACCTTAATTGCAATTGTTGAGTGTGTTGTTGGTTTATAGCTAGTTAGTTGTTGTCGATGCTTTTGTTGGTTCGGTTTTTTTGTTTTTTGTTTTTACTGCTGATGCTGTTGGTTTCAGGTATAACTGTGGTTCGTCGTGCTGATAGTTCTCTGGTAGATGAGCTTATTACCATTTTTGTTATAGTTATAGATACCCCCTTATTGTATCAAATATTGTAATGACTGAGACAAGAGACATTTAGTTCGATGATGCGATTTAAATCAAATCCCGAAATTTTTGTTTGTAAATGTCAAAAGCTGGCCCAAATGGCCGGTTCAAATCCGTGTGAAAGGTTTCAGGTTCGTGAAAGCAAGTTTCGAAAGCCACATACACATCCGAGAGAGGACTTTACTTGTCCATTGTCTAGCTAGTCCAAAGTAGCATTTATTGGCAAGAGTAATTTTTCTCCGGATTTCAAGACTGACGTGTTTTGTTCGTGTTAATGCTGGTTCCCAAACAAATTAAGTCTTTACTATTTCGAAATTATGGATTCCAACAGTGGCACTGACAGCAGGCTTGTCAAGGTTTCCTCTTCCGCGTCTACTTCCAGTTTGGAGTAAGTGGAGTTTGCGGTAACAGAAACTGTAGTAAGAGGGTAAACATACTGAAACATTGTTTAGTGCTCGACGGCTCTGTGGTTCTAACCAATTCTTCCTGAGCTGTGTGTTGCTCAACATCTTTTTGCGATGTCGTATTAGGTTTTTCTGAAAATCGGAAATAGGGGCATATATGCTATAAAATATTGCTTTGAAACCGGCGAAGAAGTGTCTGCTTGAAAAAGACTTTATATGCGATACAAGGAAAGCTGATTCCGTGATAGTTGGCACAGTTTGCAGGATCTTCCTTGTGAATTGAACAAAGAACAATCTTGAGCCATGCGGACAGATATATTTCCAAAATCGTATCGCTTTCTGGATCAGGTACCTAGTCGCCGCTTTCATTCTTCCGTTTGTTGGAGAAGATTTTGCCAAAACTTGCTCTTCACACTCAAGCTTTCTCGTGTATATTTTTGATTTCCGAAAAGGAGCAAGACTCCCTCGTCATGGTTCTGTTTTTAGCTTTCTTTCTTGCTGATGGCTTCCTTAACACATGTGCAGTCTGTTTCCGGACTGTGGTTAAACTGATAGCTTTTCCTTTAGGTTCATTGAATAAACCTCTTCCGTCAATATTCATAATATATTCAGCTTGTGTTACCATAAGCTACGGCATCATACAAACACTTCGGGAGTTTTTTTGTGGACAGTGCTGATTTGTAAGTAAGAGACTCAAGTCTTAATGATTTAAAATGTCATCTCATCACATTAGCAAAGTTTTTTCCATTAGGGATCACAAATATGTTGTCACGATGCGTCACAGTTCTACCGAATGTTAGCAAGTGTCTCATGTCAATACGCAGCTCCTACGACTAGAAAATAAATAGTGCCACGACCACAACGACAACGTTGTCCCAAAATGAGAAGACGTCAATACATCTGAGGAGTATTCGCGAATGTGCTACACGAAACATCCAGACGAATGTGGAAATAAAATCATCGGCCAGTTTCGAATGTTACTAATATTGCGTTTAACGATACCTTCAAGAAACTTTTTCCAAAATTATGAACTTATCAGCAGTCTTACGTAAATCCCAATAGCTCTCCCTTTTTTGATGACGTCGCTGCTATGATCTTGCTTAGCTGACTGACAACATGAGAGGGAGACCTCACAAGCTCCTAATATCATCAAATGAAAATTACCTTTAGCTCAAGTTAAATTTTTGTCATCTGCTTTCGTGAAAAATTGCGTATTCCATCAATAATTTCTCTACGTTTCGTTTAATAAATTTTTTCACACCAACACATGCGTAAACAGCCAATTCTTTGTCAACTTCTAGGCATAGATCTCTCCTGATTTTCTTCCATCTCTTGGCTCGCTGCTGCTGCCGCTGCCTCAATTACTGCTCCATTACGTTTATCGGTTTCTCTCATACGCATTCGCTCAATTCGTGTACCATTCCAAAGTCATACATTCAAATCGGCCATCATTTTACGAAAATCATTTAATGAACCATAAGTATCAAAATCATCACAGCCATCCAATTCACTACCACGTGAACCATGTCGACTACCTGGCGCTCCACCTCCGATATTTGGGGGACGTGGTAATGTCAGTGGGACAGGCAATAGCTCTGGCATCACAGAGTGATGTGTGATAAGTGCGCGTAACGAGGAAAATTCCTTGGTGAAGCCCTGTAAAAGTAAGCACAACAAAAAATTGGCCGAATTAATTTTTTTCCTACCCACTTTTTTGGTAACACCGTATCGAATTACAGTGTAATGTAACCTACCTTGATTTTATAGCCACGCGGTGTACGTAATATCAGGTAGTGTGCCACTTTTGGCGCGGGCGGTGGCACGCGTAAGGATAATGCAAAACAGCCAGGCTTTGTGCTACTTTGACGTACCAAAAACGCGCCAGGACTTTGACGCGATAGCACTTCCAATGAGATCTCACGTGGTATGCCAGCTTGAAACCATGCGGCTCCCTTCAGCTCACGTTGTTCGACCAAACTGAGACTATCAAGGCGGATTGGCGCGTTTGGTGCAAACATTTTTGGACTGGAGTTTGCTGTGTGAATTAAATAATGCAGTAATTTTTTTGAAGGCTTTTGGATATTAGAAATTATCTCACTTACCACTACACGTTTCACGTAGATATTTTTTTTTATAGCTAAATTCAGGATGTTCTTGCGTGTACATATGCGCTCCTTCCATAGAGGATAATGCTGTCAAAGATTGTCGACAAGAGTCGCCAAATTTCTTTGTAATCATTTTTTCTGGTTCACATATTGCCTCGTTCACATAGCCATCGGATATAGTTTGCGACGAACCTGAATTGAGCGAGGATGAGGCGGTGTGCACAAGTGGACGACTATCTTCGGTGCCACGCAGCAGACCCATACCCATTGTGAAGCGTTTTACCTGAAATTAAAGAAGAAAACATATCGTCATTTAGAAGGGCGTTGTGCAAAAGGATTAAGATCTTGTCACACTAATCACTCAAGGTCTGTCACAGTGGTATGATGTGCGCAAAGTATAAGTCAAAAACATACTATGGTACGACAAAGTTGTGACACTTTTAATATTTAATAACGAGTAAGCTACCCTCTGCCTGGAAACTTTACTAGGCGGCATTTAGTGGTTTAAATTATGCGATTAGGGTAACCCAGCAGGCCTTCTTCGAAAGTGTATGCGGAAACGTGGAACGGTGTTATCGAGGTCACGAGCCTCAGGAAGATCTCGACGAATTTCGCTTCATTTGAGCAGGTTAATCAGAGGTCGGAATTGAAGCTGAGTGATACCTGGTGAGGAGTCCCTTTGACTTCTAATGTACACTCAGTTTTCGGACGACCCAGTTGAAATGAAATCTGCTTCTCTCTCGGCGATTGCAAGCTTTGACACGCTCCAACCCCATTTGCGAAAAGAAAAACTAACATAGGTCTCTCCGGCGTCGGACGCACTATTTCGCGAATCTGTCACGCAATATGGCGCCAATCACACTGGACTAGTATAAATTTCTTTTGAGCTCGCAACACTTCAACTTACTCCACTTACGACTGTTTAACCATCATCAACCCAGTATCGCCAGTAGCGCTAATAGCACAAAACTCGAATCAGACACACATATATCAATCGACTGAATAGCGCAAGCAACGCTACCAGCTCACTGAACTAACTATGGCCTTGGCGTGGGTATCATGGTGTCAACGCCAAAAAAGAAAAAAAAAAATTAGCCAATAACCAGGTCTAGCAACTGCAGATACCTATGGAGATTTCCTGCCGCTAGCTGGCTGCTATTAACGTAACTTGTCTGAGGCTGGGTTATGTTTCCAGGTCTTAGAATACGATCAAAGTCACTTTCTTACCAAAGGCTGGAAAGATCTTTCACGTCCCTTCCAAAGGCTTCACCAGCCTGTCCTCTAACCATAAAACCCTCTAACTCGTAATTGATCTTTCCGTAAAAAGCAGGGTTTAGAAAAGCATGATGCATGATAAAGAGGCATGCTGTTACAGTCCTAACAGCCCACCTCAATGAGTTTCTTTACAGCCATGGTATAGCCTGAAAACGTAAGAAAATCATCTCTAAGTTTCGCTTGGAAGAAGATATATCTATTCATTTCATTCATTCCAAATTTGAGCTCAGGCCCTCCGAATATATGGCACTTCCCTTCTTAACATTTAGTTTCCAGTGCTGATCTGTGAAAATTGAAGTGATACGGACTACATTACCACAGTTCCTGACTTGGTCAGCTTTCGTGGGAGACATGGAAACTTAGGATGTCGCCGGAATTGTGCAGTCTGCACATACTGATATAAATGACCTTTGCTACAAAGCGGGCAGCTGAGATGTTGCAGGAGTGTATAGTTTCAAACAGCCAGGCAGCCTTAAAGGCTTAGAAGCTAACTTGGTAAAGACGGATATCATGGAGGGAATGAATTTGCTAAAGAGATTAACAGTAATGGTTTCTTAAATAGATATAAACGAGGCGCTCCTACTTAAGTTCGTATGGCAAGAGAAATAGTTTTTGAAGAAAGTATTAGGCAAGACGAATGTGCACTCCACGACGGCACTCACTATCATTATCCAACCAAGAATCGAAATTATCTAATATCAAGTCGATCGTAGTTATTTGGGATATTACTGGGTTGCAGCGACAGCTAAGACATCTAGAGATCTTCTAACATCAAGATATAGATGTTCTAGCCTCGGTTTTGCTTAGCCAGAATCTACTAATTGATTGTACCTATCCCCAGTAATGATATAATAGAAGGAGTGGTTTAGAATGACAACAAACAGGGAAAGATAAGCCTTAAAGGGGTCTACACACATTGAGTCAAAGTCAAAAGTAAGTTTCGATGTCCTAGTGAAAATATTTTTGTATTAGTCACATAGACATGACTCTGAATGAGTCGCGAAAATCAAGGCGAGTTTGATTTTGATTCCGAGTCAACACGTACATAGCCGACTCGCGAATGAGACGCGCAGTATGTAGACCCTATTAGTCAATAATAGGGCAGACGAATTTCGCCCGCTTTGAAAGAGGTGGTATTTGCCTTGCGTTTGATTAGCTGTTCAGGAGTTCACGTTTTCAGGAACAGACAGGAAGATCACTTAAGCTCATTAGAATGTAAATATGTATGTAAGTTTTTAAAACACAATCAGTTTCAATCACTATGAAGTCCTCACTGTAATTCAAATACATTTATATTAAATTCCATAGGCTTAACTACACAAAAACTATCACAATCAGAGGCACGCATGCACATTTGGATTCCTACACAAACATATAGAGGACTCCATCACCTCAAACCACAAAACTTTTACAAACAATCAAAATCGAAAACCAAACAAATTTCGAAAAATTTCAAATGTTGCATTAATTTCTGCATTTCATTCACAGAGTAAGTTCGTAAATCCAAGAGAATTAAAGAAAGAAGAAATACGCACGCAATAGATTCATTTCATGTTAAAGTTTTCTGCGTTTGCGTTAACCGCGAACTTGACACGCCAAAAACTTTTCCAATTTGGCAGGTGAATTCATTGAATTTTACGTTAGCTTTTGAGTTTGGGTAAAGTAAAGCAGTTAAACCTCTTGAAGTTCGCAATAGGATTTGCATATAGCAAGGTTAGGTTAGGTTGAACTGGCCGGTCCATGAGGACGTCACATAGACTGAATGAGTCCGTGGTGTTACCAGAAGTTTGTTTTAACGACCAAACTGAAAACCCCAATCAAAAACCAGGACCTATGTTATAAAATAACTCCGTCCTCTTGGCAAATACTAGAAATACTTCCTAGGACTTGAGCCACTTGCTGCTTCTAGATCTGACAGCTGTATCACTCCTAATAGCTGGAGTCTTAGCCTGGCAAACGCAGGGTACGAGCACAAAACGTGCTCGATCATTTCCTTCTCCAACCCGCACTTCCTAAATCTGCTATCACTGACCAAGCCTAATTTAAAGACATGTAACGCCAGAAGCCAGTGTCCAGTCAGAATACCCGTCATAAGTATACAGTCCTCTCTTTTTAATGATATAAGCAACTTTGTTAGTCTAAGGTTGTAAGATTTACATATAATCTTCGACACTACAGCCCCGCGCTGGAACCCATGCCTTTCCCGCTTGGTCGATCATGTGCACCTCTCGCCTTCGCTTAATCTCGCCCAGTCTAATTGGGGCGTCTACGGAGCAAGCTTCAAGGGATGCGCCCTTTTTAGCTAGTTCACCGGCTTTTTCATTCCCGTCTATTCCCATAGGCCCTGGCAAAGATATGGAACTATTGTAATTCTAGTCTTATCTTGTTACTTTAATAAAGCCCAAAGGTTTTAGGGATAAAACGGTCAGCAAATACTTGGTTTGCGGAGGTGAGCGACGGTAGGGTAGAAATAGATATAGAAACAGAAGTGAAAATAGAGCTGAAGAAAGAGCAAGATATGCATGTAAAGGTGGGATTAAAATTGTGATAGAGGGACTAAGGAGGCAGATTTTGGGATAGTGGTGAAGATCTAGGTATAGGTTGATGAAGGGGTAGAGGCAAAGGTGGAGTTAGATATAGTAGTAGAGGTAGAAACCGGACATTTTTTAAATTTTCGGACAGGGAAATATTTATGCTATGAAAAGCTTGTCTGAACACCTCCCTTGTGGGTAACAGTGTCCATCAAGCATTGGCTTTCTCGGTGAAAATATAGATGAGTCAGTCACTCAGCTGGGGTAGCTCAGCCTACTAAGTAGCACTCCTAGCTAGCTCGGCATCACAGTTTCCAGATACCTCACTGTCAACTGTGCCCCACATCACTGCTGTTACGTATAGAGACACCAGTTCGGCTAGCAACTTTAAGGAGAGCTTAAGATCCTTTGGGAAGTTATAAACATCGATAAAACTCTCCAAAGCGTTCGAGGAGTGTCTTTATTGCTATAAAAGCACTAACAACATCCTTTGAGAAGATGCCATAGTTCACATTGCTTTTCAATTTGTAGCCTTGACTTCTGTGTCTACCGTAGAGATAACGTATAATTTTTGCCACTCTGCGATTTATCTGAAGAAAGGATCGGAGCAGCATAATCTGGGCGACGTATGTTGGCGAAACAATCTTTTATACGGCTCTAGAGCAGAACTGCATTCAGTCGAACTGCTATATCGATGTGGATATTCCTTTTATAGATATTTATCCGTACGTACTAGATCGAGCATCGTGGTAATAAAATCACGCTGAAACTTGGATTCGCCAGATCGTCGCCTGCTAAACAAAGACGATTCGCAACGGGTAGGTGAAATTGATAATTGGGCTATAAATTGCGCTGGCAGCCCTTTGAAAGGGTTGCGCTATCGAACTAAATTTAAATGGGTTGAAGGATTTGATGGCGCATTAAACCTTCTGAGGGGTGAAAGTTAACTGGAGGTTGTCAGTTGTTAGAGGCTCTGCGACGCAGCCGGGAAGGCTCGTGTTCGTTAGAACTTATCAGATTTCGTTGCTAAATGACGCTTAGTTCCGTCAGCTTGTTGATTAGTTGGACTTTTTGAAAGGACATACATAGCCTATTTCATTGCTCGTTTGCTTTTTTATTGTCACCTCCAGAGATCCTTTCGGCCTTCTGTCTTTTGCAGATTTTTATTACATCTTTGTAAGTTTGCTGTGGCGGCCGGTTTTTTATCCCTACACTTTATATAATACCGCCCAGCCGACCTTGTCGGGCAGGTGTTTGTACGACCAGGAGGAACTCAAAAACTTTAGAACAAAGGAAAGATGAGAAGCGTCGCAAGCCATAAAAAAGGAAATCGCTATCAGCAATGATTGCGGATAGCGAGGAAAGTGTGCAGTCACTGCGCTTGGCAAAGGAGCGGTCTGCCAGCCCGTCCAAAGAACTTAAAATAGAATGTGAACCTACTATAGGGAGTTCAAGAGAATCTTGGCACAATGCCTGGCAGCAGTAAGAATTGTGCAGTGCTTGGTTGCAGTCGTCGATCGAATCTAGAGCGAAAGCGAGCATTTTACGTGGACCCGTGAGATATTGGAAGAATGTCGAAGACAGTTCACTGCCAAAGGCTTTGTACAAGCAGTCTCCACTGTTGCAACCGTATCGAGGAAGAAGAAGTCCCAAGTGGGAAGAAGAGGCAGCGATCGACTAAGCCTATCAAGCTTTTTTTAATATGTAGAAGTGGAAGCGATACGCGAAAGTCCCGGAAATACGAGGCAAGCTAACGGGAATGGCAGGAACCACACCTTTGGAAAGCAGAGCGAAGAAGTAAGTCTAAGCACTGAAAAGCCATGTACCTACCACAAAAGCTGCAATGTAGAAAGCGGAGGGAAATAATGGCATGGGAAGAAAAGACGAAAACGTAATTAAGCTAAATGGAGGTAACGATCAGACCCAAACTTACTCGTTGATAATAAAGGGAGCTTATACTGATACTCCGGCTTTCAAAGAGAAGAAGATGAACGAAGTTGCGAAGCAGTGTGGCACATGGCTCTCATCTAGAGGAAAACTTTTGGAATAGGCACGCGCGGATTTAGAAGGGCAAAAAGCAAGTTTAAAGCTGTAGACCTGCAGACATGGTAGGGAAACACCAATTTTGTACGCTATCTAGCCTAAAACAGAAGGGCTAGCGGTGGTCACAATAAAGCGGGAAAAAGAACCGTAATTGTTTAAGCCTGCAAAAGTTGCATAAATCGAGGAGTGCTGAATGAGTATATGGATATTTTGAGGATCTATGAACGTGAAAACAGAGTTAGTCTTCATACCAAAAGCGGTAAGAATCAGTCATCTGCACCCAAAAGACTGTAGGTCTAATAGTTTGCCATCTTTTTACTATAAAGTCGAGTAATCTCATCGAGGGAAGCTGACTCGATCTCCGAATATGCCCGCGCTTGATTAGCTCTTGGCGGGAAGCGAAGCCTCCCGCGAGAAGCACGTATACGCAACGAACTTGATAGCGCCACCTGATGTTGTTCATTTCACCTATCCGATTTTTCAACAAAGAATTTCTAACTCCACCCTTATTTATGATTTGACACATTTATAAAGATATTAGATACATTCTGCTTTTGTTGGTCCGCTTGTTCAGTCTAAAGTTGCAGTGGCTACCGTAGCCCTTTTAACTTTAAATTTAACTTTATCTGTATAAACGGAAATTGGATCTTTAATATCGCATGTTTGCTGGTGATGGCGTTGCAAGCCAATAGGCGCTCACACAAAGCTTTTCTAAATGCACATCACCCCACCATCTACCAACGAAAAAAGTGACCAACTTTTCTTTTATTTTCAACTCAACATGAGGTTTTACGTTAACCAACTTAAGCGCGCCTAAGTCTGTGCCGACAGCTCACTCCATAAAACTCAAGTACAATCTGTATGTAGGTAGAATTGCAACAAGAAAAAGGCGGCACAATGCCATTCGCATTCCAATTGAAACTCACATCCTTATTGTTCTCTAGATTCACTGTACTCCATACTTTCACAATTTTCCGCCACAATGCATTTTGTTTTTGTTTGTTTTATATGCCCATATAAGTACAACTACGTTTTCGTGGTGATGCCTTTTTCTCGACTGCATGTCATTTACAGGCGTGAAATTTAATTCTACTAACTTAGATTTCTAGCCTTTTGTTTTGGCAGCATAGTTTATCGTTTGGTTTTGATTCCGAATTTAGTAAGTTTTTTATCGCTGAGATTTATGTGTGTCATAAAGTTAGTAGTTTCTCTAGCAACTAGTGGTGTACAAAGCCAAGAAACTGTATTGGGTGAACCGGTAAAGATCCTTGTCGTCGATGTGCTACCTTCATAGCGTTCGACTATCTGACTGAGTGGTCTCGGAACCTGCATCTGCGCCATTCCGATTTATAGGATGGCTGTGGGATGTTAAAGAACTGCCAAAGTAACCACGGCAAGGGACGCTGCAAAGACGGACTATTATATTTCCGCATATCTACTAGCAGACCGCTGGGACCGCCTTGTTAGGAAACAGCATGATTAACCTGAACAAATGTAACCACAATAGCTATGATGAGAGAGAAAGGGAGCGGGAGATAGAGAATGGCGTCGTATGCGCGGAAAAAGAGACAGTTCTAAGCGATAGCTCGAGAGAAGTGTGATATCCCTGGGCTCTGCAATAAATATAACTGGAACGGAAACGATACAAAGAGGAGAGCCATCTCGCAATACATTGCAGCATTGAGAATGGTATTCAATTTGGGAGCCGTAGTAGACCCAACTGATCGAAGAAAGAGCGTTTGTCATGGGCACGTGAGACAACAGTTAAAACCGAAGGTCGAAGGCAATACACTGACAAGAAATTGAATGCGAGCAATGCTGTTGTTGTTGTATTAGCGATAAAGACATTCTCCGAAGGCTTTGGGAGTGTTATCGATGTTGACGGTCCTTTGCCGGATATAGATCCAGTACGTTCCGGTAACAAAGCACCATTAAGGTACTAGCCCGACCATCTCGGGAATGATTAATATGACCACATTAAACCTTCTAGGCCATCCCGTCCTCCCCATCCCCTAGTTCCATGAGGAACTTGGGGTCGCCAGAGCCTCGCCTGCTAAATGTGTGTATGATATATATATATATTTGTAACAGGATTCCCCTCGCTTCTGTGGGGTTGACACTTGGGTTGCGGAAGCTTTGAAACTATAAAACTTTGTTTTGCGCTTATCAACCCCTTGTATCCCTGCTATTCTGCAAACGGATTGAGGAGGCAGAAACCTGGGAAAGAAGAAGAGACAGAAATTGGGAGATGGCAATCATGAGGGAAAGCGCCCTAGTCCCTGCACCGTGAGCCATGGTAGTTGTGATGACAAAACTTTCAGGGAAGCTGCAGAGCAGGAAGATCGGGGAAGTGCAACAGTACCTGACTGTGGCACTAATAGATTGTAGCAGCCCACATCAGCAGATGGTTGTCGAAAGTGGATATCTGTAGAAGAGGAGCTGATTTATGTCGATTATCTTTATCCGTTAAACATGGTCAGCACTCTAAAGCACACCCCGCACGGCACGCACTCTAAATTAACAAGAAGGCGGACAGTGCGTTTTACTAACGCTTGGGCAAATGTTCCCAGGCATAGCTAGTTTTTAATATGCCTCTGGAAAAGAGGTCCTAAGCACAACAAATATAATATGATATTAAGATGTAGTAATAATTACGGGAATGTTGGGGAAGGACAAACAGCGCAATGCTGCGAGTTTCCGGATAAAGATCTATGCAGGACTCAAAATCGGCTCTTAAAATATGCTAAGCCATACATCACTACGATCATCTCAGTAAATTCATACACATACCTGGCTCTGTCGTGTAATTGAATGTGAAAAACTATAAGAAAAGTTTATGGCTGGCAGTGTTAAATTTCTGACATTCTTTGCCCGCACTACAGCACCGTAAAAGTTGGAATAATTTGCATTTTAAGTGATATCAGAGTTATATACATATGTATTTGTAAATGTAAGTATGCCAATCTTCTGAAATGAGCCTACCTGATTGGAAGTTGGGGAAAGTTGTGGCATATTTAATTTAATCGGTACTTTTGTGTGGCGAGTCATGGCCCGGCAAGGGAGCTTTGCTAGATGTTTCCACATTGTATCAAAAATCAGGGTCACACCGTTTGATTCCTTATGTTGGGATCTTTTCAAATTTTGAAGAAACCTGACGGAATATGCTGCGGAGTGCAACTGAAAATTATTCTAAATTCGACGAGGCCATCTCTCCATCCCACCTCCTACCCAAACGGTCAGGCGAAAGGCGACTCTGTGGGGATTAACTCGCCATCTGGACCCGCACTTTTTATTAAGTACCACTGGCCACATATTATATTAGCAAAATTACCGCAATAATATGATTTGGCTTTCGATTTCCTTTTTATTACATTAAGAGTTTTGCTCAGCCTTTCTGCCACATCCCGGGGTTCCACCTTCAAATATAGCACAGCGTATAAGATGTCACTTTGCCAACCTTTAAACATTAATTTTCAAAGAACTTATCACATGTTTTTGTATGACGAAATTCCAGTGACCCGCATTTACTTTTCTCTCCGAGATATATCAAGCCATGATAAATATTCCATCACATATACTTATGAGAGAAAAAACACCGAAGTTCGCATCGACAGACTTCGCCGAGTCTCTCTCACAGAGAAATAATGATAGTGGCAAATGAAGCAACTTCGGAAATAATAATCCCACGCTCACTGCATCACCTTCCCCTTAATCATTAGGTCTATACTTTTTCATCGTATCGTTCATTTGAGCCCAATTCCAGCTTAAAGGCGCTATCAACTCAAAATCGTGTGCCGCGGAACAAACGGAATTTCATCCAAATGCATTCAATTGTTTTCGAGAGAGCCCAGGCGATATGCAAAATGACAAAATAAAAGATTAGGTGGCATCCCCGCAAGACAACCAAGCTTAGACTGATACATATCGCTATGAAAAAACCGAAGTGAAATATATTTCGTTTGATTCCCCTTTTGGCATATCTCACCATTTATTTAAAGTTTCAAATAGGTGGCAGCCTTCTTAAAACTTTCTAAGCACCAGCCTATTTCTTTTTACATAATTTCATACAAAATATATTTAAATACGAAATACGGAATAAAATACCTTTCTTTAATATTCCTATAAGCGTATATTATAAAATTTTTCTGATTTGAAATAGGTGGCAACCTTGCAAAGGCATGCTTGGTGGCAACATCCAGCTAGAGTGTCTTCCAAATCGGTTGAGGCGTCTCCGTGATAGAAGTCGGCATGGCGGAACCCCTCACAAACAAACACAAGAATTGCATGTTTTTTGGTTTGTGGAATTCGATGGCTTTACGTCAAATTCGTGCTGCGCCGGAAGTTACAATGCCAATTCAGATAAAAGAAATTTCAATGTGATATTCTAAAGTTTTCGTGCATATAGACGAACGGAGGAACATGGCTTGACCAAGATCCCCTTTTATATTGAGCATTTGGAGTTATTCAATGCTGATTCAAAAAAATTAACTTTACTCACCAAAGGTGGCTTATCAGCCATACGTCGGCAGTTATTCATTTCTGTCGGTGAGTTATCCTCTTCAGAGCTGGGTGAGCGCTGCACTGGATGTTGACTGGGTTGTAGGTGAGCATTTAATGGTGGTTCATTGCAGCTGTGTTTTAGAAAATTACATTAGGTTTCATATAGTATAAGGATAGGAAAATGAAGTTTCTGCCAATTTTACCTTAAGGTTATTTGTGGCAGTAAATGTATGGGACTGCGACCTTGCGTGGGTGAAACACGCGACATGGGCTGCTCAACGCGCAAACGTATGTCCTGCATTTTGAATGAGGCGATTTTACTTTGCCTTTTTTTTGCAAGTTATTCTATTTCAGGATGTCGTATAACTGCAACAAAAGAAAAAAGGAGTATGAATTAAGTAAAAGTTATTAAGCACTTTAAGCAAACAATTAATCTGTTATTTTGAAAAATATTTAAACTAAGCATCTTCAAGGGCGTTTAAAGGTAAAAAAGCGCGGGCGGCATACCTTTATTTTTATCGTGTTTTGGTTACGCCAAGCTTTTTGAACTCTCTTAAGAAGTAAATGCTTTAATAACTTGAAGCAACGCTGGTATAAGTACCTATGCAAATTAAGAAAGAAACAACAAAAAAGGGGTTCCTCAGCAAAACAGCAAACTAAGTCCTTTCAATGTATTTGTAAATATGTATGGCCACTGTTCTAGTGCATGATAACCCTTAGTTTTGGTCAGTATGAATGTGCGTAACCATAAAATTCTTGCCGTGCTTGGTGTGGGTAATTTTTGGGCTTGCCAAGGTTTTCACTTAATTTAAGTGGCACTAACGTAATTCGGCCAATGCATGTAAAGTTCCTTGTTAAGTATGTATATAAGGGTGGTTCTTATAAATCAAATAAAATTATAGTTTCACATCTTCAGATTTTTAAACATAGGTAACAAATATCACACGTAAACTTTCGACCAAAATCTGAGTAGTGCTTATGACTCATTTCATTAAAGTGGTTAAGTTTTTTTATATCACAACAGGTTTTCGGTATCCACTGTGAAATACATTAGACTACCAAGTTGGCTTCAAGATATCGTGTGTGTCAAAAAGCGTAGAAGAAAGCCAGAAATATCGGTAAGAGAAGTTAAGTCCGTCGTCAGATACTCAAAGCAGTTTCCATTTGCGACTGCTACTGAGATTAAAGATGCCTCAAAAGTATCTTAAAGAGTTCCGACTGTTGGTCGGCGTTTGCGTGAGCACGACCCAGGCGCCCACAGTCCAAGTTTTCTTTGTTGACTAAAACGCATGTACAAAAGATACTTCATATGCATTAAGCGGGGATTGTCCTCATTGCTTTTTTAAGTGTATGTAAACATTTATTTGGGGCAAGTTTTAATTTTCAATTTATTTGGAAAAAACTTAAGCAACGTGACATCAGGGCGGGAAAGGCGAAAGCTGTTTCGATTATGAATCTCTTCAAAGCCTTTTCTCTCGGGAGTGGGATTCGAGCCCGCACTCGTCTGATGGTGGCAGTGATACAAACGCATTACGCCACGTCATGATCTAGTTGTTGTAAACTTATTCCAATTGCCTTCTTTGCATATTTTATTCGTATCTATCATATGTCAAAGCAATGCTACTATTAAATAAAAAAGATACTTTGATTTGCCAAAGAACATTTGAACAAGCCTTCGACCAAGGTTAGGTTAAGTTGAACTGGCCGGTCCATGAGGACCTCACATAAACTGAATGAGTCCGTAGTGTTACCAGAAGTTTATTTAACGACCAAACTGAAACACCATATGAAAAACCAGGACCTATGTTATAAAATACCACCGTCCTCTTGGCAAATACTTGAAGCTTTCTAGGACTTATGCCACTTGCTGCTTCTAGATCTGACAGCTGTAGCACTCCTAATAGCTGGAGTATTAGCCTGGCAAGCGCAGGGCATGAGCACAAAATGTGCTCGATCGTTTCCGCCTCCAACCCACACTTCCTACATCTGCAATTACTGACCAAGCCTAAACTAAGGGCATGTGACGCCAGAAGGTGGAAACTCTAGTCAGAATACCCGTAATGAGTCTACAGTCCTCTTTTTTTGATGATAGAAGGAACTTTGTTAGTCTAAGGTTGTAAGACCTACACATAATTTTCGACACTTAACAGTCCCGTGCTTGAACCTGCTTGGTCGATCATGTGCTCTTTTCGCCTTCTCTTAAACAGTCTAATCGGGACGTCTACGGAGCAAGCTTCATGGGATGCATCCTTTTTTGCTAGTTCACCTGCTTTTTCATTCCCATCTATTCCCATATGCCCTGGGAGCCAAATACATAGATCTATGCTTTCCCCGTCCCGATTCTTTCCAGGGATTGCTTACAACTCTAACACACTTTTTGATTCTGTGCTATGCGAGATTATTGTATTAAGTGCTGCTTGGCTGTCAATATAAAAGTTAACATGGCTGTAGTTTAAGCTATTCTCTTACAGTCGTTCTGCTGCTTTGGTTACGGCTAATATTTCCGCTTGGAAAACGCTACAGTGATCTGGCAGCTTGTATGATCTGTTTATTTCTGGCTGGGCACAGTATACCGCAGACCCTAATCCTTCCACGACTTTGGAACCATCTGTGTAAAGTTGCTTCTATCATTAAAAAGAGAGGATTGTATACTCATGGCGGGTATTCTGACTGGACACTGCCTTCTGGCGTCACATGCCTTTAAATTAGGCTTGGCCAGTGATAGCAGATGTGGGAAGTGCGCGTTCTGTGTTCGTGCCCTGCGCTTGCCAGGTTAAGACTCCAGCTATTAGGAGTGATACTGCTGTCAAATTTAGAAGAAGCATGTGGCATAAGTCCCAGAAAGCTTCTAGTATTTGCCAAGAGCACAGAGTTATTTTATAACATAGGTCGTGGTTTTTGATATGGGTTTTCAGTGTGGTCGTTAAATAAACATCTGGTAACACTACGGACTCATTCAGTCCACGTGAGGTGCACATGGACCGGCCAGTTCAACCTAACCTAACGTACTTACTAACGAACTAGTACTTACTTCCCACTTTAGGTCTAGCTCTGAACTAGCAATTTATATCACCAGTTAGTGATAACGTACAGGGATATGACAAATTCAGTCTTTGTGAGCTATTTATTGACCTCCAGTTCGCCTATTGTTATGACAAATTTGTATAGCTGGAATCTGAAATTGTGTCCAAAAATACACCGACTTCCCCTATCACAAAAACATATTAGGCTTTAAAAATTTGTGGTTACTGGCTTGGCTTTGAATTTCATTACGTTCTACTGCAAACTATAATATCCTTAATTGTGCTTAGTTTTTAGTTCCTTTGTTGCAGATATTGTTTACACATCATTGACTTTTATGTAGGCATAGGATAAGCTTTCATTAGGCTGCATTTGCGTATGCTATGCTTTAATGTGTCTGCAATGTATTATGAGTTTATTATGGGTCTTTGATTATTATGAACGTGATATATGAAATATGATACCCAATTACAGTTACACATGTTCGACATGAGAGTAGTAGTCGGTCGCCTGAACCCGCAGCTGGTTATGCTGTTGCTCAATAACTATCAATGTAGCTGATTTCCAAAGTTAGTCCATTTGCAACATTAACAATAACAATAGAAAAGTATTCATGCCTGACTTTTTTATTGATCAAGTTTTCGCTAATGATTTACTTTGCTAGTTTAAAGGCTTGAGATTTGATTTTTGTAGACTTTTATTAAATAAAGTCGCCCAGTATAATTTGCAGTTATACTCACAATCAATCTCTTGAATTTTCTTCACATTGGTCCTGTGAACATCTACCCGGAGAGGAAATAAGGCAAGGTACAATGTTCTAGAAAATTATGCGCCGTAAAGTCAAACCGGTCACAGTTGAGTCAGAGTTTGGTACTGGTACTGAAATAGTTTCCAGAAAATACTACTTCCTAGTAAAGACGGATGCCGCTACTTCATTGGGAGTACCTATTGGTGAACGATTTTAGTTACCTTGGAGTTACCAGTTGTGGTTTGATGGCAAAATGAAGACGCGCCTGATTGGCTAAACCCTTCTTTAGAGTTTGAGCATATGAACCCTAACGTACTTATCTTTTACCATATTTTGCGGGGGTTGGAGCTTCATTTTCAATGACATGAGACTCTCCCGTAGGCGACCGTTCCCTTACCTTTTGCTTTAATCTATAGTTAACGTATTGGTATGTGATCAACGAAAGCCTACAATGCTTAAAAGTAAAATCAGCCTAGATTCCTGCCTCTGGACTAGACTTTAAACTGACACCAAATGTTTTGTTGCGGTAGGGAATCGACAATGAAGCCCACGCCGCTAATAAGCCAAATACCTGGAGGGAAAGACCAGCTTGACGAGCAAAAGTCTTAAGCAGATGAGGGATACCAACTGGAAGTGTTCTGCGGTGAAAGGAACGCACCCACAAGCTGCCGAATTTGGAACCCAACCTGAGGCACAACGGTTGAGAAAACTGAACCCATCGCCAACGTTGCGATGGTGTTAAAATTAAGGTGAAACTTGAAAAGATTCCCCCCAGGGAATTGAGGCAGAAGCAAAAGGCTTCCATATGATTCATATCATATCAGCAAACAGGATTCTCGACGCCTCACAGTGGGCGATTTGGATGCGCTAGCGGCGTTTTATTCAATTTTCAAGTTTAATAATGCAGAAATTTTGCATTTCCTATCGATAACACATACTTAAATGATCGATAGTTAATTACCACTTCCAAGCAAATACGAACAGCTATTACTTATCAAACACAACATATATTTTAGCAAGTGCTTTACGATGTTTTTTTGCCTTATAGAATGTTCTTTTCATTTCGCTGTAAATAATAACATTTTTTCCTATTAACTTAAAAGTTTACTTTGTAGCTTAATCAAGGTAAGTACTATATCTAGAATATATTTGGTTGATCTGATTATGTATGTGTGACTTATAAAACTCAGTTGAATTTAATTGTATTAACAACATGATATTGGTAGCCTACACCTGTATTTCGTTGATTAGAAATTAATAAAATTCAAGCGTATTCAAGTTAAGTTTAAAACTTTGTGAAAGCATGTTTTATTGTGTGTTCAAAATGTCTTGGTTGAACCGCTACTACCCACTACCCATCAATTTATCATTTTTTAGATACAATGACTTCAGTACCAAAACGCAATTTTTACTTAGTATGGCTGGCCGAAAAAATACACAGGAAGAAGTTTCTTGCTATCGAAAACTACGCTTTCGGCACAGTTCTTAAAAATAATAACCTAATTTTTGACAAAGATATCAAATTAAAAATTTTCATACGATAATGCCTGTGCAAAAGTGAGCGTGGTTACTAGAGGGTTAAGCCGATTCCATTCAATTTTGGCAGCCACCTTCCCTTTTATGAAAAATTCTATAGTGCCAAGTTTTATTTTGATCGGACAAGAAACAACTAACTTATTAGTTTAATGCCGCTAGGGATATCAAATCGCCCACTGTGCGCCGGTCAGCATTGCAGAGGAAAACAAAAAGTCTAGTACCTCAAGAGTTAGGTGATCTGCTCTTGTGGTACTGAGCATAGGAAAAACTGGGCTTGTGACTTTAGGCAGGATTGCAGAGCAATGAAAAGAGTTCTCAGGAAAATACATCAAGCGGATACATAATTTTTAGATAACTGCGAAATAGTCGGTTGGCATAAAAATTAGTATCTTTAAACAAAATCTGCAGAACTGTATCATAATTAAGTTCGTTTTCGATCAATAGCCAAAGTGTAACAACAAAAAATACCTATTTAGGCCGAACTTGTTTGACTTAAACCTCAACAGGAATTAGTTTTTACTTTAGTATTTTACTAGCTATAAACAAGATTAACCAGCTTACTAAGTTGGGAGCTCAATAGAAGATTACGTGCTACTAAATATTTGTTCGGCAATGTGTGTGTGTGTGTGAGCGTATACGCATGTGTAAGTGTAGTTTTAAAAGTTTTAAGAATAGTATCTCAAATCAGGAAGCAACGAGGCAAATGATGCAAAAACTTTTCAACAAAATATTTACGGTACTGGTGCAAGTATTTTGTATATAGAAAAAAGCTCAGGATACGATGGAAGATGAAAAAGTTTGTATTTTGTTGTGTTGCAGTAAACAAATTGCAGCAAAGTGCACTTCGATGACGCCACTTGCCGCTTAGAGTTTGGTACAGTGCATAGGTACATATATAGCAAAGCTAAAAAATGGACAACTTATGTAAGGCTTATTGCATTTGATGAATCTTTCTTTCCTTTATCGGTTGTGTTAGAAGTGCATAGAACTAGATAGACAGGGACCTGTTTCCACGTGTTCAGCGGGAGTCCAAGGAAGCTTGTAGTTTCAACAGGGTTGGACTAAAGAGCCATGGTGCTCGTTGCACACTGCAGTTGAAAAGATGGTTGTTGTCATGTGGGGACATGATAGTCATACATTGCCTATGTTGTTGTTGTAACGATAAGGACACTCACCGAAGGCCTTGGGAAGTCTTATCGATGTTGATGGTCCTTTGTCGGATACAGATCCGGCACGTTTCACAAGCACCATTAAAGGACTAGACCGACCATCTCGGGAACGATTTGGTATGACCACATGAAACCTTATAGGCCATACCGCCCTCCCACCCCCTAGATCCATGAGGAACTTTGCGTCGCCAGAGCCTCGGCTGCTAAAGAGACAGGATTCGCTACTGGTAGATGAGGTTGACAATTTTGTGGGTTGCGCTTCATAACCCATTGAATCAATTTAGAGTTTTGGTTGCCTCTTACGACAGGTATACCCGCCGCGGGTATATTCTAAGCCCCCTAACCCGCTGGGGGAGATTTTAACCTAATACAGTATCTAGACCAAAGTTGTGCCAGAGTTACGCGGCTTCCTGACCACTTTCCTCAAATGCAGTTTTTGGGTATTTGGCATTGAGAACGGGACATTCATCGACACAGTACTTGGACGATTCTTCGCGGATGACTCTAGGGGCTTTTTACGCTAATTTCGTTCAAACGGCTGAATTCTTTTAAGCCGAATTTCTTCTTAGTACTAGATAAACTTCCTGTGTCCGTGTGAGGTTCGACTTCTTCAACCAGATGTCTGTTAGGACGCCCAGGTTCTTGAGCATTCAGTGGAAATTTTTTGTTCCGCATTTGTGGCCAAATTCTCTTCCCTTTCAATGGTAAAATTGTATTTTGATTCCAGATAGAACAGATGATTTGTCTAGCATGGACAAAGTCAGCTCACAGGAGACTGGCATAAAATTCTCTTCTCTTTTTTGACGGGATTTAATTTAAAATTTATCGCCTTTAACTTTTATTTTGTAGAGGTGGCTCATAAGGAAGTCAGAGTTGCCGTTTCCTTCTGTGGGCTATATAAGTACTGACTTATGTGATTTTTCTACTTTATTTTGATTCTAAACTTCTGTTGAAGGTTCGTCAGTGGTTTCAAAGATAATCTTCTTTATCGGTTAACAACTTGAAGTTGAACATTATGGACGTATATATCTTTTCGCCGGATCTGGAATTAGATATCTTTTCCCGTCTTTCCGACTACTGTGGCGTATATGGGTATCTGGACATAGCGTAAATATCCCAATTAGGTAACTACAGAGCTTATCAGCTCGCCAGAGATGATGCGGCTAGCCACATTGTTCCCTAGAATAAGCAAAACAAGTACTATATAACGGCATACGTGCCCAGGTCAGCACTTAACACGCGTGCTCGCCCTAAACAGTCAGGGATATTTTTCCTTGTAGAAGTTTTCACTGGACACTAATTGACAGGCACTCACGCCACTAGAATGTGCTTCGTTTTACTGTCACAGCTGCAGATGTATTGAGAAGGAGTAAAACGAGCAGCATCTGCTATGCAAGTGTTTATCACAATATAGAAGGCAGCTAGATACTCTCGTTCAACCGTTGTTCAATGATCTTGAGGATATATCCAAAATCGAAATAAGAGCGATAGCAAAATTCTTTAACTCCACAAATGGGTTTTCGTTACAGCAGCTTGTACAGTAACGGCTAAGATCGTTTCGCCCATCTTTAGTCTTAGTGTCTAAGTCTTACCTATGTAGACAATTTTCCGGTTATGTCGATCGCTTACTTTAACACCGATTAAAGTCGCCTTATAGATCCATGGTTATCTTTGAAAACAGTGTGCCAACTTTAGTGGTGACCCTAGTTCTAACAGGGTCTTGTATGCAGAGCTATTACTGGCATATTAATGGTGATGGCTGAACCTTTTTGAGTACCAACCAGGGTTTGTCGACACGAAGACTATTAAAATTTTACCCAACCAGCTATTTTGGAATTGTACAACTTTTCATACTAAGGTAGTAGAATGCTAAGCTCAAAATCCCTGTCGTCGTATATTTAACCTCGTGCTACCGGCATACCATTATCAGGATCAAACTGGATGAAGATGGTGAAGTATGTGTATTAAGTATTTTACTGATTTGTTTTCGCATTTTTACCTTTTTTTTATAGGTAGGTTGTGTGTAGTGCAACTCAATTTGGGTTGGTGATGATTGCTTTTCCAGGGTTTTAAAGTTCTCATCTTTTCGCCTGTGGTCGTACGCTGCTATAACAACTCAGGCAAGCCGTCCACTATTCGCCTGTAGACTCCTCGTTTGCCTGAGCCCACGCGTTAAAGGATTATAATAAGCTTATTCTAATAATCTGGTGCTATGCCGAAATAGGCTCAACCATTTCTGACATAGCTTGGTACTTAGACAGAGAATTATATTCTAAAGCTGGCTTCCCAGGACGTCTCTAAAGGTTGCCACTGACTTAAAATTATTTAAAATTTAAACAAGTTACGACAACAAAGTTACATTCTCACCCTATTTTATATGCGTATTCTTTGTATATCCTCTACTATCTCGGAAGTGGCTTCACCGATTTGGATGACATTTTTCTACATATTATTTTATGACTAGGTGTTCCTAGTGAGAATATATTTAAGCCAGAGTTGTCGTGTAGGCTTATTATATTTTTTATTTTGTGTAACCGCTATTAGCTCAAAAACACCAAAGTATTGACCTGTTTTCTAATCTGCCTTACCTGCGAGTTTTCAGCGGATATTTTTACAATAAAACCAATTTTTTGCAGACTTGCCACCTAACTTTAAGTATATACATATATGTATGCACATCGTAAAGCATCGTAGAATTGAGGCAATTTTAAATCACGTCGAGCAAAGTTCGGTCACCTAGATACTAGATACTTATTATAGGCTCATCTGCCTTCGAAACAAGGAGCCCTGTCGCCGTATGTTTTACATCTTACAATTGCTTACACCATTTTTTTGTCGGGTCGATAGCACAGGTAATTGGTTATATTTAGCGTCCTGACAATAGTTGTTGTTGCTTCCAAATACGTTTAATGCTGCGTCGGTTGCATTGATCCTATAATAGTTGCTTACAATCCTGTTGTTATTATATTTGTTGTCATCATTGTTGCCAGTTTGGCGTAAAACTTTTCCGATTGCAACATAATTTATGATGTTGCTCGTATTTATGCGCCTTGTAGCAGACTACAAGAAAAAGTTCACTTCCATGTCGCCAATGATTTGTGATACTGTTGCTTTGCTCCTACTTTTTCTACTACTATTTTATTTTTCTTACCTTTTATTGTAGTTTACCGTGGGCGTTTCTTTGTTGTTCTCTTGGACACCTATCTTGAGGCGCCATTTGTATTGTTGCCTTTCAGTGTTGTTTAAGACAGTACATTGTTGCTAATGACAAAAGCATTGAAATTAATGACTTTGCTATTTTTCACTGTTAAGCTTTTTTTTATGTTGCAAGTAATACATACACTGAAAGAAATGGCGCTAGTAAAATCAACAAATCGGTTCTGTTGTTCTTGACTTAACGGAAATTCAGTGAAATTTATCGAATTATGGTTAATTCGACCGAGTTCTTTGTCAAGCGAACAAATGAGTTTAGTAATTTCAACAGAAGAGAAATTGTCGCTCTTAAGTTAACAAAATTTTGTAAAATTGACAGATTCGTAATCAATCTAACCGATTTTTCTGTTAACACAACTGATCTTATAGGTCATTTCAACGGCGATCAACTGTCAATACATGAGCAAATTTCAAAGAGAATTTTACGCTCACTGAGCTCTCTAATTTGTACTTATGACGATGGTGCCACTTGTTAAAAAAAAAACACCAAAATAAGAAAACCATCAAATCGAAAAAATACACAAAATGGGAAAACAACAAAAAAATAGTTTTTCAGTTATCAATACAAAACGAAAAAACCCTTTTTTGAATTTACTGTGCAAAAAATTATGAGATACCGGGACACTTATTTGTCGGGTACAATTTTGCAACTTCTCCTCCAAGCGAAATGCAAAATTACGCCCTCTTGTTGCAAAAGTTTTGCTTGAACGAACAGGATTTTTCCAAAGTTAGTAACATTTGTTCAAGTTTTTTTGAATTTTTACTCAGGCGAACGAATCTAATAAGATAATAAAAAACATCCTTTTTTAATGTTGATGTTTCCAGTAGTGAATTACCTTCCTGCGCTTTGATTCTTTACTTTTCTAAAACTTACAAGTTCTCTTTTTAAAATGTTACGTCAAACATTGATACTACAAGTTTTGTTCGAAACAATCAAGTGTGGCAACTACATGCGAGAGAAGAAATTGAGAATGAGCTTAGCTGCAACTGAAAGAATTGAGAATCAGTTTCGTGACTACTATTTTCATTTCTATATTCATATGTATGCATATGAAGCAAGCATGGGTATTTATGTATTCACATATTTACGTATTTATATGGCGGCCGCCGTGGTGTGATAGTAGGGTGCTCCGCCTACCACACCGAAGACTCTGGGTTCACACCCCGGGCAAAGCAACATCAAAATTTTAGAAACAAGCTTTTTCAATTAGAAGAAAAATTTTCTAAGCTGAGTCGCCCCTCGGCAGTGTTCGGCAAGCACTCCGAGTGTATTTCTGCCATGAAATGCTCTCAGTGAAAACTCATATGCCTTGCAGATGCCGTTTGGAGTCGGCATAAAACAAGTAGGTCGCGTCCCGCCAATTTGTAAGAAAAAATAAAAAGGAGCACGACGAAAATTCTCTTCGGAGGTTATCGCGCCTTACATTTATTTATTTATATGGCAACAAAGGTACTTTCATACAAAGCTGTCGACACAACTTTTTTTGTTCATTTGACTACTAAAACGGTCAATTACGAATCAACGATTTGAGCGCAGTTGATTCAATATCTCGTTGCGATAGATAAAATTGACAGAAATTTCGGTTGAATTGACCCGTATTTCGGTTGATTTTACCAGTATTTTTCTTTCAGTGTATAGACTACATCGCGTAATATATATCATGAGAGGGATTCCTTTTGTCGTATAGTTTTTTAAATTTGTTTTGTTTGCATGTTTCTTAGATGCTGCAGCATTGTTGCAAACAGAAGCCCATCGGTCACAATGTGCTTGTGTCTGTGTGCAATTTTATATGTTCAAGTGACATATGTCGCACTCGTTTGACATGCACATGCTACCTACCCATTCCATTTCACCTCCCACATTTATGACATTTACACATGAAATTGCTTGTCTATTTGTTGTTGCAAAACAACAACTTATAGTTGTACATCAATTATGCCATATCATTGTTACTTTGACTTGTGCTGTCTGTGTTACTAAGTACGAACTATTTATTGTTTGCTAACAATGTTGCCAACCAACCACAAGATTTTGATGACTTTTGTACAACAGTCGCACTTTTGACACAATAGTCTTGTAATAGCAGTTTCGTCTTGTTTTCTTAAATTCGATGCTATGTTGCATAGTGTTTATGTAGTGGCGAAACAAATATAATCTTGGTTGCGCTAAATTTTTGCAGCCCATTTTTGATCTTTGTTTGATAATTGAGAAACCGTGAAAAAAGAAGCCAGACTGAAAAAACTATTTGATTATTGGGTCCACCCTAATGTATATCCTTATTGTATATATTACGTGTTAAAAAATATGTCTATTTAGAGTGGATTCAAGTTGGGCTTCAACAACATACTCATTAGGTCACGATGACCAATATTTAGTTTCAGGATGTTTGGTTTATAATGAAAGGTCGGTCGGTATTACACTCAAAACACAGCTGTTCAGTATTTCACAGATGCCTTGTAGTTAAGTTTTCGTCTGGTTAGAAAGCACCTTGACATGTGACCATAACTTTCCCAAACCAACTAAAAAGCTCTTCTTTCCAGAGACTTTGCAAATTTTGAACGAATTCCCGCTATTCTCTCTGCCGCATTGAAAAGAGTTGATGCAGATTCAATTATTGTCGCGCCATCGCTCACCTTGGTCATTGTTTTTTGGTTGTCAGGTATCACAGACCTTGTGCGTTTAGAAGTTATGGACAAATAAATATCCGATATCGACGTCGGAGATAAATGTTCGTTAGTTCAAATAAATTTCTCCTTAACGGTGCCAACTGAGTAGGATTCCTATATCTGCGGGAAAGTTTTTGGTAGTAAGAAATGTGTATGCCTTGGCACAATATGAGTCTAAGTTTCACGTAAGTTGCAGTTCCGAAACGAAAAAGTAATATTTTTATGTGCACAATTTTCACAAATATCCCACTGTTGTTATTTGTAATTGTGTTCATAAGTACAATGCAGTTGAATTTGCAACCTACATCTGTTTGTAGTTGTTTTGTTTTCATTGCTGCTGTTGCCATTGTGACAGTTGTTAAGCAACATGTTAACATAATTACGAAATGTACTTGAAACTCTCGTTTTAATTACTATTTTGTGCTGTCTGAGAGAATTGCAGTGCTGGATTTGTTGCAAAAGAGGATGCTTTAGACATTATGCATTCATGTTATTATTTAAGTTTAGAAATTACTACAAATGATAAAAGGAATGTGATAACATACAAAATTGTATTACCTATATAAGTTGTATTTAAAAATATATTCTAATAGTAAGCGTTTCTTGTATTCCCAAATTTTGTGTTGTTATACTCAGTTGAGCAGAGCTCACAGAGTATATTAACTTTGATTGGATAACGGTTGGTTGTACAGGTATAAAGGAATCGAGATGGATATAGACTTACATATATCAAAATCATCAGTATCGAAAAAAATTCGATTGAGCCATGTCCGTCCGTCCGTCCGTCCGTCCGTCCGTCTGTCCGTTAACACGATAACTTGAGTAAATTTTGAGGTATCTTGATGAAATTTGGTATGTAGGTTCCTGGGCACTCATCTCAGATCGCTATTTAAAATGAACGATATCGGATAATAACCACGCCCACTTTTTCGATATCGAAAATTTCGAAAAATCGAAAAAGTGCGATAATTCATTACCAAATACGGATTAAGCGATGAAACTTGGTGGGTGAGTTGAATTTATGACGCAGAATAGAAAACTAGTAAAAGTTTGGACAATGGGCGTGGCACCGCCCACTTTTAAAAGAAGGTAATTTAGAAGTTTTGCAAGCTGTAATTTGGCAGTCGTTGAAGATATCATGATGAAATTTGGCAGGAACGTTACTCTTATTACTATATGTCTGCTCAATAAAAATTAGCAAAATCGGAGAACGACCACGCCCACTTTTTAAAAAAATTTTTTTTTAATTCAAATTTTAAAAGAAAAGATAATATCTTTACAGTATATAAGTAAATTGTGTCAAAATTCAATTCAACTCCAGTAATGATATTTTGCAACAAAATACAAAAATAAAAGAAAATTTCAAAATGGGCGTGGCTCCGCCCTTTTTCATTTAATTTGTCTAGGATACTTTTAATGCCATAAGTCGAACAAAAATTTACCAATCCTTGTGAAATTTTGTAGAGGCTTAGATTTTAGGACGATAACTGTTTTCTGTGAAAAAGGGCGAAATCGGTTGAAGCCACGCCCAGTTTTTATACACAGTCGACCGTCTGTCCTTCCGCTTGGCCGTTAACACAATAACTTGAGCAACGATCGATACATCTTTACTAAACTCAGTTCACGTAATTATCTGAACTCTCTTTGTATTGGTATAAAAATTGACCGAAATCCGACTATGACCACGCCCACTTTTTCGATATCGAAAATTACGAAAAATGAAAAAAATGCCATAATTATATACCAAATATGAAAAAAGGGATGAAATATGGTAATTGTATTGGTCTATTGACGCAAAATATAACTTTCGAAAAAAACTTGGTAAAATGGGTGTGACACCTACCATATTAAGTAGAAGAAAATGAAAAAGTTTTGCAGGGCGAAATCAAAAGCCCTTGGAATCTTGGAAGGAATACTGTTCGTGGTATTACATATATAAATAAATTAGCGCTACCCGACAGATGATGTTCTGGATCACCCTAGTCCACATTTTTGTCGATATCTCGAAAACGCCTTCACATATACAACTAAGGGCCACTCCCCTTTAAAACCCTCATTAATACCTTTAATTTGATACCCATATCATACAACCACATTCTAGAGTCACCCCTGGTCCACGTTTATGGCAATATCTCGAAAAGGCGTCCACATATAGAACTAAGGCCCACTCCTTTTTAAAATACTCAATAACACCTTTCATTTGATACCCATATCGTACAAAAAAATTTTAGAGTCACCCCTGGCCCACCTTTATGGCGATATCTCGAAAAGGCATCCACCTATAGAACTAAGGCCCACTCCCTTTTAAAATACTCATTAACACCTTTCATTTGATACCCATATCGTACAAACAAATTCTAGAGTCACCCCTGCTCCACCTTTATGGCGATATCTTGAAAAGGCGTCCACCTATAGAACTAAGGCCCACGCCCTTTTAAACACTTATTAACACCTTTCGTTTGATACCCATATTGTACAAACGCATTCTAGAGTCAACCCTGGTCCACTTTTATAACGATATTCCGAAAAGGCGTCCACCTATAGAACTAAGGCCCACTCCCTTTTAAAATACTCATTAACACCTTTCATTTGATACCCATATAGTACAAACAAATTCAAGAGTAACCCCTGGTCCACCTTTATGGCGATATCTCGAAAAGGTGTCCACATATAGAACTAAGGCCCACGCCCTCTTAAAATACTCATTAACACCTTTCATTTGATACTCATATCGTACAAACAAATTATATAGTCACCCCTGGTCCATCTTTATGGCGATATCTTGAAAAGGCGTCCACCTATAGAACTAAGGCCCACTCCCTTTTAAAATACTCATTAACACCTTTCATTTGATACCCATATAGTACAAACAAATTCAAGAGTCACCCCTGGTCCACCTTTATGGCGATATCTCGAAAAGGTGTCCACATATAGAACTAAGGCCCACGCCCTCTTAAAATACTCATTAACACCTTTCATTTGATACTCATATCGTACAAACAAATTCTATAGTCACCCCTGGTCCATCTTTATGGCAATATCTTGAAAAGGCGTCCACCTATAGAACTAAGGCCCACTCACTTTTAAAATACTCATTAACACCTTTTATTTGATACCCATATAGTACAAACAAATTCTAGAGTCACCCCTGGTCCACCTTTATGGCGATATCTCGAAAAGGTGTCCACATATAGAACTAAGGCCCACGCCCTCTTAAAATACTTATTAACACCTTTCATTTGATACTCATATCGTACAAACAAATTCTAGAGTCACCCCTGGTCCATCTTTATGGCGATATCTCGAAAAGGCGTCCATCTATAGAACTTAGGCCCACGCCCTTTTAAAATACTCATTAATACCTTTCATTTGATACCCATATCGTACAAAATAAATTCTAGAGTCACCCCTGGTCCACCTTTATGGCGATATCTTGAAAAGGCGTCCACCTATAGAACTTCGGCCCACTCCCTTTTAAAATTATCATTAACACATTTCATTTGATACCCATATCGTACAAACAAGTTCTAGAGTCAGGCCTGGGCCACCTTTATGGCGATATCCCTAAATGGCGTCCATCTATAGAACTATTACCCACTTCCTCTTAAAATACTTTTTAATACCTTCCATTTGATACACATGTCATACAAACACATTCCAGGGTTACCCTAGGTTCTTTTTACAACATGGTTATTTTCCCTTACTTTGTCTCCACAGCTCTCAACTGAGTATGTAATGTTCGGTTACACCCGAACTTAGCCTTCCTTACTTGTTTTTGGCTTATTTATGTGAAGTACAGTTGAAATTGAAATGCAACCACTACAAAGGTCACAATACCTTTCCTCCCTTCTCATTTTCCATTTAGTTTTTATTGCCTTTCCTCTTCAACTTTCATATTTTTATAACTTTCATGAAAATTAAATGGTATATTAAGTTTGTCATGAGTGTCAAAATTGTAAGTCCTTAAATAGTGTACCCAAATAATCAGTTTGACGAGCTTAGTTGATATAGCCATGTCTGTCTGTTTGAACGCAAACTAATCCCTCAAAGTGAGATATCTGTATGAAATTTGGTGAGTTGGTATATTTGTGTGTCCGATTGATCATTTGTCGAAACCAATCGGATCGGACCATTAAAGCATGTATCCCATATACAACCGGTTTTTCCAAAATGAGGGTTTTTGTCGTTTATTCCTTATATTCCTATAAGGTTGAAATTTCACAAGATGCATGTATCATAATTTATTGTTTATATATATATTATAAATAATATGTATCCCATACAACCGTTTTTCTGATAAAATATTTAACGTAATTTTTTACTCATTTTAACTTCTAGCTGTTTTTGCTTAAAATTTCACAGGATCTTTACATATACGGCATACATTATTGTCATAAAAAATCTTTTAGATCGGTCGTATACATAATATATATCTTATACAATTGATTGGTCAGATTTTATGAGTTTTTGAAATTTCAGCACATTATTGTTCAGCTATTTTTATGAAAGCTATGAGGTTTTCAGCACAGCCGAAGACAGTTCCGTCCTAACTTGTTTTTTTTAAGTTAATTTTGTCATTAATTTTATGTAATATTATTTTTTTTTTAATTCATTTACTTTGTTTTATTTTTTTATATTATAATATTTTAATTTATTTCTTTTTTTTTTAATTTATTTAATTTATTTCATTTTGTTTTACTTATTTTATTTTATTTTATTTTATTCTAATTTTTATATTTTATCATATTTGGTTTTTTTTTAATTTTATTTTACTTTATTTTTTGAATTCCTTGTTTAAATTTTTTTATGTTTTATTTCATTTTATTTATTTATTATTTTTAATGTGAATTTATTTAATTTTTTAATTTGATTTTTTTTTTCATTTATATTATTTCATTTTACAAATTTTTTTTATTTTTTTTTATTTTATTAAATTTAACTAAGATTCATTTTATTTTATTTTATTTCATTTTATTATTTCATATTTTATTTTACATTTTTATACTCAAATAGATGGATATAGACTTCAAAATCATCAGTAACGCAAAAAAAATGTTATTGAGCCATGTCCGTCCGCCCGTCTGTCCGTTAACACGATAATTTGAGTAAATATTGAGATATCTTCACCAAATTTGGTACACGGGCTTATCTGGATCCAGAATAGATTGGTATTGAAAATGACCGAAATCGGATGATAACCACGCCCACTTTTTATATATATAACATTTTGGAAAACAAAAAAGCCTCATTATTTAGTAAATAATACACCTATTATGTTGAAATTTGACGTGTGGACTGATATGGAGATTCAATATCAATTTCAATTTATTTAAAGAACAATGTATTAGTACATTAAGATCGAGAAAATGCTCTTATATAGCACAACAGTTGGGTATAGACAGAATTGTATAAGCTTCATTAAGAGCTTAAAACTAAGTATTAACATTTGTCAGGTAAATCATGCACAGATGCTAAGAACTAACAAACCAAATACATAATACATGTAAAATTGTTATATAAATTCAGTAAATTAACTGTCTTATAATATAATAACTTGATGTAGTACATATAAGATTAGACAGCAAATCTAACGGAAAAATAATAATAATGTAACGAATATTAGCAACACTAAGGGGCACTGCCATCTCTAAGCCGATGCTATGCAGTGACATGAATGCACATCAATAATTAAATCATTATGTCCACACATATGTACGTACACGCAGCGGAGGAGCAACGCACAAACACATGCAGATATCTTATCTGAGATATGCAATTATAATTGTGGAAGTGTCGCTCACAAACACACGCGCATATGAGAGCTATACACGTACATCTGTATTTGTAATTATAACAGATAACCAACTAGTATATTCTAGAACAGAAGCGCCTAGAAGATGCAACGAGGAAATCAAAGAGTATAAAAGGCAGCAAAGGTAGAGCCGCTACAATCAGTTTGAATTAAGTACGCTATCTGTCGGGCAATAGTAGTGTTATTGTACTTTAATAAAGGCCATTTTGCATTATTGAAAAGTGGAGTTATTTATTCAAAAGTTTAGTGATTCGAACTTAGAAGAAGGTTGCAAATAAGAGGATTAGAAGTAAAATCGTTACAATTGGTGTCAGAAGCGGGATTGTTGAATAAATTCCGAAGATTGGGAATACAACTTGGACATGGTAAAGTTGAGTGAATTGAGGATCCAGCAACTGAAAAAGGAGTTGGATTGAATGCAACCGACAATAAGTTCGAACTTCAAGCACGGCTACGAGAGGTAATGGAGTCGCGAGGAATTGATGTGGACGAGTATGTCTTTTATTCTGATGGGGACGAGACAACAACAAAAATTGAAGAGAAAAACGAAACATCGCAGACAGTTACGAGCACAGACTTGAACATGATTTTGGCTGCAATATCTGCACAAACATCGACAGTAACATCAATGTCGTCACAAATGTCATCCCAACAGGAGAAGCGCATAATGTCAAAGATTGAAGCACAAGAAACGCGTATTTCACAAATGTCGACACAGATTACATCCAAGATGGAAACTCAACTGGAAGAACAGAAAACGTATATGTCATCACAGATGGAATTGCAGGAGAACCGTACGGTATCCCATGCACTGACTCAGGAAACAGCGTCACTTTTGAGTAAGCCCGCATACAAAGCTTATTGCGTAGAAGTGGAAAGGCCAGATTGGGTAGACACAATTTTGGAAGCACTGAAGGGATTACAACAAAACAATGCAGGAGTTATGAAGTGTTTCAAGTGCGGTAACCCAAGTCACATTGCACGTAATTACAGCACCGGTCATGGTAGTTCCAACTTGGCTGGTCGTAAACGCAAAGCTGGAGGAGATAAACAAGAGCGAGTCAAATGTAAAAATCGAGAACTTGCCCCAGCTATTGAATGTCGTGTGATACCTATCTCGCAAACTGGAAGGAAATAGAGCAGGCTTACCGTCAAAGGAAATGTGGATGGCAAGGAGCGTGTACTGACTCTAGATACGGGCGCATCTCATTCCTTGATCCGATGTGATTTGGTCAACAGGAGAGTAAAGCCATTACCTGGAGCAAGATTGCGTACGATTACTGGCGAGTATAACCAAGTCCAGGTAGAATTGGTATGTGAAGTCTTAATTGGGGCGGTCATGGTTCTATATAAATTCGTTGTGGCAGAGATCGTTGATGAGCTCATATTGGGAGTGGATTTCTTAGTTGACTATGACATCAGGATCGATATGCAGAGAAGGATTATGCAGTATAAGAAACAGGATGTGCCACTTAACTTCAGTTTGGAAAAAGGGTTTAGCAGTAAGCGAGTGCTGGTGGAGGAGATTCGACAGAGACCACGAAAGTCAAGGAAAGTAGATCGAACAAAGGATGATGGATCGAATGGGCCAAATAAAGCGAACCTTCGAGAGAAACACTGGCATTGACAAAACCTAATGGACACACTAAAATGACTGAAAGAATTTTCCAGAAAGAATGCAAGGGTGGTTTCAAGCCAGCGCGCACTTCTGTTGGGAAACGTCGAAATGATACTGAGTATGTTAAGCCAATCCGTCAATAGCAAGCTCTACAAAGTAGTTCATTGGGCAAACAACAGAGTGCGAGGAAACTATCAAGGATATTGAGTAGTAAGATGAGACGCAGGTACGATGAGAACAATAATTCGGAAGGGTTCTTGGAGGGAGATTTGGTACTGTTATATAACCCTCACCGGCGGAAAGGTGTTCCATCCAAATTTCGGTGCAGTTGGGAAGGCCCGTACAAGGTTGTGAAGAAGATCAGTGATACCATCTACCGCATATAAAGCAGTGAGAAACCACGGAGTAGAAGAGTGGTACATTTGGCGATGCTAGCAGCGTTTAGATCGAGAGATTTGTCTGATCGGGACGATCAGACTTAGGTGGAGGGCAGTGTTACGAATATTAGCAAAACTAAGGAGTGCTGCCAGCTCTAAGCCGATCTAAGCAGTGACTTGAATGCACATCAATAACTCAATCATTGTGTCCACACATATGTACGTACACGCAGCGGAGAAGCAACGCACAAACACATGCAGATATCTAATCTGAGATATGCAATTATAATTGTGGAAGTGTCGCTCACAAACACACGCGCATATGAGAGCTATACACGTACATCTGTAGTTATAATTATAACAGATAACCAACTAGTATATTCTAGAACAGAAGCGCCTAGAAGATGCAACGAGGAAATCAAAGAATATAAAAGGCAGCAAAGGTAGAACCGCTACAATCAGTTTGAATTAAGTACGCTATCTGTCGGGCAATAGTAGTGTTATTGTACTTTAATAAAGGCCATTTTGCATTATTGAAAAGTGGAGTTATTTATTCAACAGTTTAGTGATTCGAACTTAGCAGAAGGTTGCAAATAAGAGGATTTGCAGTAAAATCGTTACAATAATAATAATAAAAAAATAATAATAAAATCAATGAAAATGCGAATATAATGTTTTCTTAAAGATGTCTTTGTTCAGATTTGCCCGAATAGATGCCGGAATAGAGTTCCAAATTCGAATAGGATTGATACAAATTTGAAAATTTTTTTAAAATGGGCGTGGCACCGCCCACTTGTGATAAAATCAATTTTACAAATATTATTAATCATAAATCAAAAATCGTTAAACCCATCGTAACAAAATTCGGCAGAGAGGTTGCCTTTACCATAAGGAATGCTTTTATGAAAAATTAACGAAATCGGTTAATGACCACGCCCACTTTTATATAAAAATTTTTTAAAAGGTTCGTGGACGAATAAAATAAGCTATATCTTTGCAAAAAATAGCTTTATATCAATGGTATTTCATTTCCCAAGTGGCTTTATAACAATAAATAGGAAAAACTTCAAATTTAAAAAAATTAGTGTGGCACCGTCCCTGTTATGACTAAGCAATTTTCTATGTTTCTGGAGCCATAACTCGAAGAAAAATTTACATATCGTAACAAAATTGGGTAAATATATTTTCCTTATAGCAGGTAATATTTCTACACAAAATGGACAAGATTGGTTAAAGACCACACCCACTTTTATATAAAAGATTTTTAAAAGAGTCGTAGACTAGAATAATGAGCTATAACTCAGCAAAAAATAGTTTTGAATTAATGATATTTGACTTATCAGGTTTTATTGTAAGAGGAAATGTTCAGACATTTTTTTTTAAACGGGCGGTGCCATGTGTTATGTAGAAAAGTAATTTATCTGAAATTAAATGTGCAATCGAAGCTCACGCTGAGTATATAATTTTCGGTTACACCCGAACTTAGACACTTTTACTTGTTATTTTTATAATTTTATTTTTATACTCAGCTGAGCAGAGCTCACCGAGTATATTAATTGTGTTCGCATAACGGCAATCCGTAGCGGCATAAACTAATCGAAATAGATATAGACTTCTATATATCAAAATGATCTGGGCGAAAAAAGTAATTCATTTAGCCATGTCCGCCCGTCCGTCCGTCTGTCCGTTAACACGATAACTTGAGTAAATTTTGAGGTATCTTGATGAAATTCGGTATGTAGGTTCCTGGCAGCTGATCTCAGATCTCTGTTTAAAATGAACGAAATCGGACTACAGCACGCTCACTTTTTCGATATCGAAAATTTCGAAAAACCGAAAAAGTTCGATAATTCATTACCAAAGACGGATTAAGCGATGAAACTTGGTAGGTGGGGTAAACTTATGACGCAGAACAGAAAATTAGTAAAATTTTGGACAATGGGCGTGGCACCGCCCACTTTTAAAAGAAGGTAATTTAAAAGTTTAGCAATCTGTAATTTAGCAGTCGTTGAAGATATCACGATGAAATTTAGCAGGACCATTACTCCTATTCTTGCATTTGGGCTAAATAAAAATTAGCAGAATCAGATGACGAACACGCCTCTTTAAACAAAAAAAAAATTTAAAGTCAAATTTTAACAAAAAATTGAATATCTTTACAGTATATAAGTAAATTATGTCAACATTCAACTCCAGTAATGATATGGTGCAACAAAATACATAAATTAAAGAAAATTTCAAAATGGGCGTGATCCCGCCCTCTTTCACTTAATTTGTCTAAAATACTTTTAATGCCATAAGTCGAACAAAAATTTACCAATCTTTGTGAAGTTTGGTAAGGACATAGCTCCTATGGCGATAACTGTTTTCTGTGAAAACGGGCGAAATTAGTTTAAGCCGCGCCCAGTTTTTATACATAGTCGGCCGCCTGTCCTTCCGCTCGGCCGTTAACACGATAACCTAAGATAAAATCGATATATCTTTACTGAACTTAGTTTACGTACTTATGTGAACTCACTTTATCTTGGTATAAAAAATGAACGAAATCTGGCTATGAGCACGCCCACTTTTTCGATATCGAAAATTACGAAAAATGCCACAATTCTATACCAAATGTGAAAAAAGGGAAGAAACATGGTAATTGAATTGGTTTGTTGGCGCAAAATATAACTTTAGAAAAAACTTTGTAAAATGGGTGTGACACCTACCATATTAAGTAGAAGAAAATGAAAAAGTTCTGCAGGGCGAAATCAAAAGCCCTTGGAATCTTGGCAGGAATACTGTTCGTGGTATTACATATATAAATAAATTAGCGGTACCCGACAGATGATGTTCTGGGTCACCCTGGTCCAAAATTTGGTCGATATATCGAAAACGCCTTCACATATACAACTAAGGGCCACTCCCTTTTAAAATACTGAATAACACCTTTCATTTGATACCCAAATCGCACAAACACATTCTAGAGTCAGCCCTGGTCCACCTTTATGGCGATAACCCGAAATGGCTTCCACCAATAGAACTATGGCCCACTCCCTTTTAAAATACTCTTTAATACCTTCCATTTGATACTCATGTTATACAAACACATTCCAGGTTCATTTTCCAACATGGTGATTTTCCCTTATTTTGTCTCCAAAGCTCTCAGCTGTTCGGTTAAACCCGAACTTAGCCTTCCTTACTTTTTTTTTTGAATTCATATAATTTTTTTGTTAATTATCTTTTTTTTTAGATTTTTTAGTTTTGTTTAATTTAGTTTTATTTTATTTAACATTTTTATTGGAACTTGTTTTATATTATTTTTTTATATATATTTTAATTAAATTTATTTGTTTATCTTATTGTGTTTTATTTTATTTTTTTTTTGTTTTATTTTATTTTATCTTAATCCCCTTTAATTTAGGTTAATTGTTTTTTTTTTACTTTTTATTTTACTTTATTAAGTAAATGTGCCAATTTATATATAGTTTCTTTACGGACGAAATTCCTTAAATTTTTACGAAAACGTTGCCCTTTTGGAGCATTTTCTTACAATGTATTTAAGTTACGTTTAAATCATTTTTTCATCAATTAAAAGCAAAATCAACCGTTTTATCATATCTGGCATATAAATAAGACTTTTAAGGAGAGACAAACTCTTATAAGAGCTGAAAATTTTCAACTAATTACATTGAAAAGAGGAATGAACTATTAAAATCATTCTGATAAATTAGTATAATAATTTGCTCCAGTGCAATTTAGCAACAAACGCAAAAGTAAGCTGTATTACATATCTTTGTATATAAAAAATTGCCAAAGGTATTTCTTTTCACAAAACCCCTCATATTTAAGTATGCCAAAATTGTTTCAATAATTAAAATTTCCCTTTTTTTAACCATTTGCACACTTCAAAGACAAAAGCCAGTAAGTAATTTACGAATTTGGCCCCTCGCCATCATTGCACTCATCCTTGCACTAAAATGCACACAGATACACAGATACATACGCAAACATAGGCATAGATATCACAACATGCACCTGTTGTATTCGTTCTTTTAAAAGCATGACTGCATCTCTATCTAAGTGGAGTAGAGCATCGAGTCAAGTCGTTTAGGGAGTACTTGATTTGGCTTAACTTGCTGCTTGACTGACATCAAGTGAAGATTTAAAATGCACAAAAATACAAAAACATGAAGAAGTAATAGTAAGTATGTTACATCATTCAATAGATGGCATTGTACATCTTGGTAAACATATGAATATAGAATAATAAATGTAAGGCGCGATAACCTCCGAAGAGATCTAAGGCCGAGCTTCTCTTCCAATTTGCCTCGTGCTCCTCTCGATTTTCTCTGCAAATTGGCCGGACGGGACCTACATGTTTTATGCCGACTCCGAACGGCATCTGCAAGGCAGATGAGTTCTCACTAAGTGCTTTTAATGGCAGAAATACAACCGGAGCGCTTGCCAAACACTGCCGAGGGGCGACCCTGCTTAGAAAAATTTTCTTCTAATTGAAAACCCTTATTTCTAAAATTTTGATGTTGCTTTGCCCGGGGTGTGAACCCAGGGCTTACGGTGTGGTAGGCGGAGCACGCTACCATCACACCACGGTGGCCGCAAATATGAACATAGAGCTATCATTTAAATACAGGTAAACTGCATAGAATCTCCTAAACGCTTGACATATCGTTTAAGGTCGTTAAAACCCCTCACGTCACTAATTTTTTGCGCAACAGTAATTTTGGGGTGGGGTAACGTAACTCCAAGTTCCGGTGAAAGACCTAAACCTCAACATTTTTTTTTTTTTGAATTTTTGCAACAAGTGGGAAAATCGTTAAAGCTAATAATCGGAAAGAATTTCCGGATTTTTATATTGCCTTCTGTTATCGGTTGAACTGCCAAATGAATAATCAAATATTCTGTTTATCAAAATGCTCTTTATTCACTACAAAAATGGTAGTAAGTTCAAATTATTTGCGTATTTCACTTAGAAAGTGTTAAACTTAAACTGATTATTATATACCAGTCAGCTGCATTGTCATCATTTCCCCCAGGGTCTAGACTTTTTGTGAACAACCTTGCCAAATAGTTGCTTATTTACTTCTCGGTCTTTCGTGCAGCCATGCCTACATATGCCCATGTATGAATGTGTCTGCGATATTTGTGTGAACGAAGCTATTTGCCACTTCGTCTGCTCGCATTGTTGTTGTTATTGTGTCCCAGTTATTTACTTGCAGCATAGTGATGTGTCGAACTAGCTAAAATTTACAAACCTATTCTAAAATTTCAAAACACTTTTCTCAGGGCTCCCTCAAGCAAATTTTATTACAAAGAACTTGAAAGGCTCAAATAATGGAACAATTTTCATATATCGAAAATAGAAAATAGAGAAAAATTTTACATTTAGAGTTTTTATGAAAGGGATCTGAGTCTGTCTTATAGCTGGGCTTATTTCGCTTCCAAAGCGTTCCCGAAAATGTTGCACTTTTTTCAGTTTTTCACGATTTCTTCTCTGAGGTGGTTATAATACTTCTAGGAGATCATTATTAGCCGAAATTATCAGCAAAGTATAGGACCCCTATGTTTTTTCGAAAATTTTTTAATTCTATTGTGGTGGTAATTTATCTACATCAGTATCTTAAGATTTGAGTTCTATGAGTTATACCTACCTATCGTTTTATTGATTCTATGGCATAGTGGTACTCTCTGAACAATACAAATGTCGCCAGGAGCAGGGTTGGCTCTCAGATTCAGCAGGAAAAGCCTCAATTTGGGCACCAGGGAAATTTCTCCCACAGGAAATTATGACACCAACGGTAGCAGGATTCACGTGGGCAAAAATCAACGGTATATACGTCTTCAGTTGCTATGCCCCTCCGAGCATGAGCATCGCCGAGTTCGAAGATATGATATACGGGATCACCATTGAAGCATGAGGTAAACACCCGATTTTACTGTGTGGAGACTTCAATGCATGGTCATCTGTGTGGGGAAGTAGACGAACCAACGAAAGAGGAAGAGTTCTTCTCGAAAGCCTTACTTCTTTGAGGCTAGAACTCCTAAATGAACCAGGGATATATACCTTCGATACAGGTACCAGACGATCCATTATAGATCTCACCTTCGCTAGCAGCGAAATAGCAAGACGAGCAAAATGATCCATAAGCAACGTCTACACACACAGCGACCATAAAGCTATTAGCATAGAGCTGCTCGCAACTCCACGAACGGTAGCAGCAAGACATCGACAAAGTAGGAAATGGAAACAGCACCTTTTCGACCCACAAATATTTGACATTATCTGGAAGGACGCCATAGTACGAGAATCGCACGCGGAAGACCAGTCGGTTCAAATCACTAAGTTGCTATGTATGGCATGTGATGCTGCCATGCCCAGAAGTCGCGGAAAAGCACAGCGCACTCCGGTATATTGGTGGAATGACGAAATTGCGGAAGAGCGTAGAAAATGTCACAAAGCACGAAGAATAGCGCAGAGGGCACGCTCATCACCACGATATGCGGAGCTACATAGCACCTATGTCGCACGAAGAAAGGCACAAAAAAATGCCATAAAAAAGAGCAAGAAGTTATGCTTTAGGGAACTGCTGGATAATGTCGACCTAGATCCTTGGGGATCAGCCTACAGAACTGTGATGGCCAAAGTTAAAGGACCGATATCACAGCAACCTACGTGCCCGATACTGATGAATATTATTGTTGAAACACTTTTCCCGGCGCAATATCGCTGGGTTTATCCAAGCGAGGATATAGAAAGTATGGAAATTCCGCAAATTACAGAGCAAGAGGTGCTGGATGCTGCAAAAAGAGTTGCTGATAACAAATATCCAGGACCCGACGAAGCACCAAACATAGCTCTTAAAGCCGCGATTACAACTAGGGCTACATTATTTACTGATCTTTTTAATGCCTGTATGCAAGAAGGCGTGTTCCCTCGCCCGTGGAAACGACAAAGACTTGTCCTATTGCTGAAACGTGGTAAACAGCCGGACCAACCATCCTCATATAGGCCACTTTGTATGCTGGATTCCCTAGGGAAGATTTTCGAGCGTATAATTACTGAGCGCCTACAGCTGACTCTAGAAAGACCAGGTGGCTTATCGAATAGTCAATATGGATTTCGCAAATCAAGATCCACCGTAGATGCAATACAAACAGTCGTCAATATAGCTAGAGAAGCTATCTCTGGAGGCCAAAATAAAAGGAGGTTCTGTGCACTGATTATGTTGGACATCAAGAATGCTTTTAACACTGCGAACTGGATGCAGATAATGGCAGCGCTGCAAAGCTTCGGCACTCCAGCTTACCTACGCAGAATAATAGGTAGCTAGTAAGACAGAGTACTTCTTTTTGACACGTATCAAGGAGCAAAAGAGTACAAAATCACAGGAGGCGTCCCACAGGGATCTGTTCTCGGTCCAACGCTTTGGAATGTAATGTATGACGGGGTGCTAAAGACTGATCTACCAGAAAACACGCAAATTGTGGGATATGCTGATGATATTGCAGTGGTAGTAGTGGCCAAGGAACTAAACCTGCTTCAAGCATTATGTAATGACGCCGTAGCAAGAATAAAGGAATGGCTGACCAATACGGGACTGGAGTTGGCTAGCCAAAAGACGGAAGTGGTATTAGTAAGCTCCAAACGGTCGGCGAACGAGTTAGTCTTAACTGTCGGGGATCACCAAATCACCTCAAAGGATTCCTTAAAATACTTAGGAGTGCACATTGACTCTAAGTTAACTTTCAAAGAGCACCTCAGAGTGGTGGGGGAGAAAATTACCAAAGTTAATGGATCACTTATGCGAATAATGCCTAACATTGGTGGTCCGAGCGAAGCTACACGTCAGCTATTGTCCACAGTAACCAGCTCAATAATACTATACGCAGCACCAGTGTGGTATGGATCTAAACACACTTATCAAAAATATATATTAGCAGCGTACCGGCTTGCTTCTTTAAGAATAGCAAGTGCTTATCGGACGGTGTCCGACGACGCGATCCTGGTTCTAACCCGAAAAATTCCAGTGGACTTACTGGCAAGCGAAATGGCTGTATAACACTAATATCGAGCGACCATCTGAAGAAGACAAGAAAAGAGCAAGGACACAAACAATAGCTAAGTGGCAAGAACGGTGGGAGGCCTCGAGTAAAGGGCGTTGGACTTTCACACTAGTTTGGAACGTAGCTCAATGGAATGAGCGGAAGCACGGCGAACTGAACTACCATCTCACGCAGATAATGAGTGGACATGGCGGTTTCAAAGAGTATTTATGGAAGCGTATGATAGAGGAAGATCCTCATTGCCCAATGTGTACCACGGTGTTAGAAAACGCAGAACACGTCATGTTCCACTGCCCCCGTTTCCACGAAGAAAGACTCACCTTGCATGGAGTCTTTGGGGAGGAACCTACCACGAGAAATTTAGTATCACATATGTGCAACAGGAAAGAGTGCTGGACTGCAGTGAGCAAAATGGCATTTATAGTAATGACGCGCCTGATGGATGCTGAGAAGGAGCGCAGAGAAATGCGCATGCGAAGCAGTGGCGATTAAATGAACACTCAGAGCAAATAGCGGGAACCTGGTCGCAGGGACAACAGTAGGCTCTTAAAAAATGAGAAATATGGAACGCCACCCTGAAGTAATGCGAAAGTGGTGCCGGGGTGGGCGACGGTTCCAGAACGGGGCTGTTTTTTAGTCTACGGACACACGGTTGCGGCGACGGCAGCAATTATGGTGCATTAGGCATTTTTCAGCCTCCCCGCAAAAAAAAAAAAAACGATTCTATGGGCGCTTTCAGAGATGGAGCATATTTTGTGAAAGCTAAGATTGGATAAGGAGGTATCTTAGTAGACTAAAAGAGGAGAGAATGTTGCTAGGAAAGGTAGTAGGCGTGAACGTTATTCGAGAACATGATCCACGTAAGGTCAAGATCCTTGCCAAACTTGGTTGAGCTCCCATAAATGAGGGACCGAGTTTGCCAGGTTACTTCAAATATGGCTACTACTGCCCATATGGTATAAGCCTTTTCAGTAAAAAGAAACATGAGGCAGTATTTGCTAGAATAGCAAAAGTTTCACTCGTTCTATTCAGTGGCCTTCCTTGATAATTCGTCGGCAGTTGCGTTCCTAGATACACACAATAATAAAACCCACACAACACCAATTACCTGAGACTTACGCGAAGCCTGTCGTGGATTGAGGGTCTTAAGTAGATACATCGTTCCATTCGTACCTCCCTGCGGTTTGTCTTACAATGAAAGCTTTCTGTCAGGGAATTATATTTCGCTTTATACCCTACTTTTTACTTACGTCCACTTTAAAAGCGTGTAGCGCAGTTAGAAGATTCCTAAGTATTTTGTCTCCAATAAAAGTGTGAGCCTAACTCCATTTAAAGCGGCGCCAAAATTATTATTTTTTGTAGAGCTTGGGGAATACAACTATTTCAGTCTTAGGATCGACTTTGAAGCCGCTTCAGTCAATAATAATGCAGCTTAATTTGCAGGTGTTATTTGACTGAGATGAATGAATGGATGATGTCAAAACGACCGGTAAAATCGGGGAACGCTGGTGGACTGTTTTCTGGTATCCAGAACATTTTGTGTTGTAAACAGGTTTATTGGGGATGGTAGGTCGGTCAATAGGGAAATGTGTTGCGACGAATTTCATGTAGATGTTGTATAGCGGAACTAGTAAACAATGAATTGCGGAATTGTGGATGTTATAAGATGATTTTGTGTTGGGGTGCTGACAGGTGTATGGTAAAATGGATAGTGGTTGATTGGCTAAAAAAAAACCGGTGGAGACAAATTGGTAGGTTACGACTATTCCCGTTAACGTATCAGCATAGTTGGTTATTTCAGTTAAGAACAGTCACCAAAGTCGAGAGCCGAAGGTTTGTTTAGGATAGGATGGAAGACAGACCTTTGTACAAGAATCGTGCTTCAGAACAGCATTCTAACAAAAAGTGATGTAAAAACGCATGAAGCCTCTGAAGTCAGCATTAGGAATTGTTGCCCTCTGTTATTGTAACCCTGAAATTACGGAATCTGCTGAGATATGAACTTATTCAAGCAGTATTAGCCGCGAATGGACGATTTTTCACTTTTTCGCTGATTAGTTCGCATATCAGTGTCCGCATAATATTAGGTGGACCCTTCAGCTGTAACAAAGGAGAGAATTTCATCACACCACTCTAGTCACAAGTAGGCCTTTCCCCGTTTTCCATAACGAGGCTAAACACATTTGTTTACATTAATGTGGAACAAAAATTGCACTCCCTGGAAGCATAGCAAATGCAACTGAAGACGGTGCATCATTTACCTTTGAAGTCATTGTTTATAGGCTTATAAATATTTACAAATATACATATATGCACACATACAAACATCGCATACCGGCTATTCGGTTCCTTTGTTTTTCTGCTCTTCTTATTTTGCGCTATTTTCGTTGCTGTTGTATGCATTAAATGTAGGGACCTTCCCTTTATTTAAAAATGCATTTGCATGGTTGTGCGCCTAGTTGTATATTTATTGTTTTGGGCTTTGTTTTTTTTTTTTTTTGTTGTAAACAAGCAACGTATGTACTTGACAGACATTCTCGCGATGTATGAAAGTCATATTGGCTTAGCATACTTTTAGGCTATTGAAAGCTTGATCTACTTTTTTCCAAACGCTTGATTTATGTGCGCAGAATAGGGTTGATTAGTGATTGAAAACATGAAAAAAGATGGTAAACGAATGTTGTGCAACATGTTTCGCAACAAGCAAATATTAAACGAAATTGAATGCATTGTTTACAATGTTGTGGTGTTGTTCGATTGCGTTTAAATGGAATTGATGCAGGTTTCGAAAGTTAAACTTTACTAATGAAATTTAAAGATCGCGCCGTATTTTTGTTCAGTATTTCGTTTGGCCGGAAAAACTGTTGGGAACACCGTCAATTTATTTGAAGCTATGTATTTTGATAGTTCTAAAAACAAAGAGAATTTTTTAAAAATACATTTTTATGCTAAAAAAATTTTTAATTGATATGCCAGGATGTTTAGGGGTTTCTTGGGCTCTGAAAGCGTTTTACATCTTTTTGGCTGCTAACCCAGGTCTTGCTCCTTGAAGTATGCTTCTCGTTTATCCAAACTATGATAAACACGACTGTGTAAAACCGATAGCAGAGCTCAAGAGGACAATAGGAGAAAAAATATAATTATATAATATGTTACGATATATTGCTATATTTGTATCGTATAGCGACGGACCCGATCTATTGTGGTGACTCGGAACTATATACGACTGCAGTTTGTCCGGGTGTATGCGTAAATTTTTGGTTTATATTGGAAAGCATACCAGTTTATGGTAAGACAGCACTAAGTATTTGAGAATATCATACAAAAGGATCAAAGTAGTAGAGCAGCAGGCCGAACTAAAGGAATAAAGGGAAGATTCATCGTCACAGCTAAATGGGATAAACGCACGTGAACGATGAAAATAAGCTTAACTAAGAGTGTTTTCCTCATCGAGGCGCCATCACCCGTTTGATATCGGGAAGGTCTTTGTTTATATTTACATGGCATCCACTGTCGAATCTAATATATGAAAAAACATGTTCCATAAATCTCTTATCATTCCCGGCAATTGTATTTATAGGTTATGCAGTACCACGGCGGTCGTCGTGGTGTGGTGATAGCGTGCTCCACCTACCACACCGAAAAGTCCTGCGTTGAAGTCTCGGGAAATGCAACATCGAAATTATAAATGGCGCCAAGTATTCATCATTTCCATTTTTAATGCAGTGCCCAGTTTTCAAAGAAATCTTGGATCTCAGTCTGACTTAAACTATGTCCGGGGCATAACTTATTCCAATGCGGTCCTTAAAGCTATTCCGAAGCGATTTCGAAGTTTTCGTGAAATATTAACTCAGACCATCCGAAAGCAATTCAGAGATCGTCTCGAAACAACACCGAAGTAATCTTAAAGAATTCCGAAATAGACATTAGACGAAACGAAAACAATACCGAAATATACAGGAGATAGTCCTCGAAATGATTTGGAGGAAGTATTGACATTCTAAAACCATAATGAAATTATTCTCCAACCAATACCGAATTGACTCGGAGTTAGTTTCGAATTAATGCATTTACAGTCCTAGAAAGATCCTATTTTTGGATCGAAATTATCACGAAAACTAACTCTAAGTGATTGTGAAAATAACTCCAAAGTGATGCAGAGATATTCCTGCAAACTCTCGAAACGTTTCTTAAATAAAAACAGACTTTGTCCAAAATAATTTCAATAATAATCTGCAATTGTACAGGTAATAGTCCCGAGACAAGCCCAGAATAGTCCCCAAATGATTCTAAGGTGATCCGGATATGTTTTCGAATCTTTCGCGAAATATCTCCAAAATTAATACGAAGATAGGCCAAAATGATTCTGTGAAATTCCCGAAAATATTTTTAAACTTTGTCGAGATAGTCCTGTTATCGCATACCATATATCAATAACCGTTTAGACGGTTAAGCGCCAATTAAGTAAGTAAGTAAGTAAAAATCAATAGGGGAGCTATCTCAAGAATCTGACATTTAGAAGTTATGACTACATCAGGGCTAAAAACTTCATTGGTGGATATGGGAAAGGCAGTGAATTGATCGCTGTTTTGATCTAAATGTGCAATATCACCCTTAAATAATTCCAATGGTCTAGAAATTCCGAAATGGTCTAGAAATTGTTTCGAAATTGCTCTGATATTATACCGAAAGAGTATTTAAACGATTCGCAGATCTTAATAACCATCTCGAAATGATCTGAAGATACTGCCGAAATGGTCCCGCAACTGAGTGGAAGCAATCACAAACTAATCCTGAAATAGTCCCAAAATGCTACTGAAAACATAGTCGAAATTATATGAAGATAGGATCAGGAGATGGTATCGAAGTGTTTTGGGTTAAGATCAAAACTTAAACTGAAATGGTATGTGACCCTTTCTTTTCAAAGAAAAGAGTCACTTTTAGTTAACTGTTTCATTGCATTTTCGGCCTTTGAAAACTTATAACTTTAGAGATTTTCAATATTTCCCCAAAGTTATAACTTTTAGTTAACTATACAAAAGTTAGTTATTAAGCTAGTTGTCATGTCATGCAAAGTTGCAATAGATATAACCCCTGCTCACTACTCTTTTGTTGTCATGCTATGCAGATGAAACTAAATCTGACATTTTTCGCGGCCTTCGCCATAGGAAATAGTCAAATAATAATAAAAGAAAATAGTCAAATAATAAGGCGCAACAGTTCGTTCGATTTGTTTGACACCAATTTATAGCAAGTCTATATTTAGCTTCAAGTCCTGCAGGGTAATGAAAAGTTGATTAATCGAATCGATGCTTATAGCTGGCTCCACCTATCGCGAATAAAGAAAACAAACCCAAAGGCTTCTCAGCTTGGCGAAGGAAATCACACGCGGCACGCCCTGAAGACATACAGTGGGGCACTGAATATTTTGCATGTCCCAAACCTAAAAATATGTCCGATAAAATGTTGGTTATATAACTATTCTACGGTGCATAGTCTATTCGGGATTCAATTTCATGCGATCTTTGGAAACAGAATCCTTGAGTTTTAAATTCTATTTTAAATTACTTTGTCCCTAATTTTATTGAAAACGTTAAGTTTAATGCAGCGAAAACTGTCAAAAATTTTAAAAGCATCTGGTATTCTAAGATGGCTCTGGGGACTAAAAAAAAACAAATACAAACAAAAAATGTCTCATATATGTTAACTAATTGCTTGTCCATACTCCATGCCTCTCGCAAAAGATTTGCAATTCGATATCAACGTATCCTAGTCAAATCTGCCGTATGGTATATTCTGTTGCTTAGAGAAAAAATCAAGCGCATATATTCAACCAACCACACAATCCTTTCAACAAAACTTTTTAAATGATGCGGTTGACAAGCATGGAAACGAAAATCTTATATTCTCTACAAGATATTTCCAAATGATTTAACAACAAAATTGAATTTATAACGCTCTCCGCCCCCCGACAGCGAATAAAGTGAATTAAAAGAGGATAATAGAGAAGTAGGAAGTTAGAGCGTCTGTATGCACATACTTGCTTATATATATAGTATGCATATGTGAAAGAGGATAGCATATGAATGCTTTTGGTCGTTTATTGTTGTTTTATCAGTAGCTTTTTTTCAGCCTAATCCCATGTATGTTCGTATGTATAAATATTAGGGTGGTCCTTATATAAAAATAAAATAAACAATTTTTTCAGTCACGCCCTTAAAATGCTAAAAACTGAGCCATATATATCCGATTTTAATATATTGATTCGTCTTCAGGTAATCTGAGCTTGGACCTTTATACAACACGGATTAACCATTTATAATCGGAACCAACATTCATATGCGATATTGCCTACTATAATACTTAAGAAAAAAAGCCATAGAGCGATCTTAACTTTGACCGCTGTGCGACACCCGTCTTCAATTGTTTATTTAATTTGCAAGAACCACCCTAATGTACATAAATATGCATTTGTTGTGTATGAAAACGTCCTTATAACTAAACGTTTGGACGTTTCATGTAACAAAGCAATCATATCAATTTCAATAAACTTCATATGAATGTGCTGAGAAACACATTGACGCTACATTTGGCTTTTTATTGGTTTTATTGTTGTTATTATTACTAACGTGTTTGTAACTTGTTATTGGTGCTATTTAAACATAGCTAATATTGTGCAGAGACAATCGTAAAATTGTTAGTATTATTAAGTTCAACTGTTTTGAGTTGTAGAAGGCATGCGGGGAACCGTGAAACGTCACAACAATGGACTTTTCAAACTCTTTTTGGTACGACTGTGCTGAATGGGTACTTTCAAACGCATGCCTTTATATACCCAATAGTGCTCGCCTAACTGTTGGCGATGAACGCAATTCAATGGGTTGCCAGCGCAATTTATAATTTCTCAAATCAAATTGTCAACCTCATCTACCCATGGCGAACCCTAATTCTTTAGCAGACGAGGCACTGCCGACCTCAAATTCCTCATGAAAGGAGGGGGTTTAATGACATGCAAGCCCCATGAACTTGCACTCGGTCGCACCAATCCAATTTTAAATAAATAAGGACAATCTAAGAACGTGGCTACCAGTTGGGCTGTCGGAATTATGTTGAGAAAAGAAAAAAATAATTGTGTTGTTGATGATGTCGAAATGGGCCACATTCCAAGACCTATAGCGGGAGTTGGTTGAAAGGTTGGAAATAATTAGTTGTCAGTCTATCATATCTCTGCCGCTTAGTAGAAATTTGTTGATATATTCCAAATAAATACTTAGTTTTCAATCTACCAGTAGGCTCAAAATGACTAGTTTTCAATGTATCTATAGTGTTAACTACTTTGTACTCTTTACTTTAATTTTTAAAATAATTTTAATTGAGTTTTCGTGTTAACTTAAAATTTTGAATAACTTCAAAAAAAAGAAAATTCTAATTAGTTTGAAAATATCTAAACTCAAAAATAAACAAAAATAATATTTTATACTTCAAATAAATAACATAATATTTTTAAAAAATAAATATTTAAATATTTGGTTAACCACCAAATATATTGGCGATCTTACCAACGATCCTGCAATCGAATCAATTAAACCCCAATAAGTTCAAGAACGATATAATTTTCGTTTGACAAAAGTGGTGTAGTACTTCCGCGCAACCAATTTTTCTCATCTAGCTGAAAGTAGCTACCAACAGAAGCTCATGCGAAGTTTCAACCGTCTTCAACCGTCATCTTGCCAATATTAAATGCAAAACTTAAAATATAAAAGACACGTGTGGTTCAAGTTATCATGAATTGTTTAACGCAACTTAAAAATATATGAAGAAAAATGAAAACAATCCAGTGTAACTCGTAAACTAGAACATTTTATGCAACACACAAAATTGCTTTGTAACCAAACAACCAGTTATTTATGTACATACAACATTTTTAAGTGCACGAACTGATTTGCGATTTACGAAAGCCAAAAAATGTTAAAAGAAATCGATATACATAACTCAATAGACCTTCTAGTCACCAGACTGGCCAGACTTCCAAATACAATCAAAACGAAAATATTTATCAACAATCAAAATTTCTCGAATAACGTAAATGCCATTGCCAATCATCAATCAACTACTTATTAATTTTAATATTTTTTTTTTTATTAAATTTAATTTTATGTAAGTACAATTTTTATTCTAATATTAAATTTAAAATTTTTCAATTATAATTTAAATTAAAATTTTAAACCTTTTAACTTTCAAATTTATTTTAAGATTATTTTTATATCTTAAAAATTTTAATATACGTTATTTAAATTTATTTATTTTTTATATAAAATTAAATATTGTATTTAAATTGTTAACTCCCTTTCCAAAAAAATTCTTAAATATTTTCTTATTTTCAAATTTTTCATTTAAATTTCTTTTCATATGGTTCTACGTTCACCAATATGAACTCGTAAATTTACAAATTCAGAAAATCAAAATATCAACCATACAAATAACATCATGACTCACAATACAACTCAAAATTCTAACATTAATACAACACAAAATACTTCAACACAAGATAACTTTACAAATTTTCCTTCTACTAAATCTATTAAATTACCACAATTTTGGCAAGATTGTCCTGATGCCTGGTTTTTGCTTGCTGAAGGACAATTTGAAATTAACAATATCAATGATGATAATTTAAAATTTCAAAATATTCTAATTTTTCTTCAACGAGATACTATATCTAAAATTTTAGATGTTATTAACCCTCCTCCTCTTTTTAATAAATATGATACAATCAAAAAAGTTCTATGTGAAAGATTTTCTCTTAGCGAAGAAAAACGATTAGAACAATTATTTTCAAAAACTGAACTTGGTGATCGTTCACCATCTGAATTATTCAGATTTATGAAATCACTTATAGGTTCTGCCTCCATAGTTAGCCAAGAATTACTCTTTAAATTGTGGATTCGTAAATTACCACAAGAAATACAAATTCATTTGACTTCCAATAATAATCAAAACAGAGATGAAATTATTATTTTAGCTGACAAACTTTTTGATTTATTCAATAAACCTCATTCTTCCAAATCTCCTGTAGTCTCAAGTATAAATAATAATATTTTAGAACAATGCGTTAAAAATTTAACTGAATTAACTACGGCTATTTATCAAAATTTAAATAAAATTTCGAATGATATTAATCAATTACAAATCCGTTCAAGATCTAAAGATAGAAATAGATCTAAATCTCGAAATTTTTCAGGATCAAGAAATTTTTCAAACAATCGTAATTTTAATTCACAAACAACTATTTGTTGGTATCACAAAAAATTTAAGAATAACGCTCTCAAATGTATACCCCCATGCAATTTTAATCAAAATCATAATTCAAATTACGAACAAAATTTAAACTGAAACGATCCATTATGACGGTGACGGATAATGGAACTATTATTAAACCTACTCGTCGCCTATTCATATTTGATAAATTCAATAAACTTAATTTTCTTATCGATACCGGCCCAGTTGTATCAGTTATTCCTTTTTCTAAATTTAAAATTTATAAAAGAAATTCTGATCTTACTTTAACTGCAGCAAACGGTTCTTCAATTGAAACTTTCGGTACAAAACTACTTAAAATTGATTTAGGTTTAAGAAGAGATTTTGAATTTCCATTCATTATTGCGAATATTGATACACCAATTTTAGGAGCAAACTTTTTAGAAAAATTCGGAATTATTGTCAATATTAAAAATAAAGAAATAATGGATTCTACTACAAAAATTAAAGTTACTGGATCTTCTGGATTTTCTGATATTTTCTCACTCAAAATTCCTATTGTCGAAAATAAGTTTTCAAAATTACTTAATGAATTTCCATCTATTACCTGTGAACCAGATTATACTAAAAAAGTTAAACACCATACAGTTCACAGGATAGAAACAAAAGGTATTTTACCATTTTCGAAACCCAGACGTCTTGATCCAATCAAACTTAAAATTGCTAAAGCTGAATTTGAATTTTTAGTTAAAACGGGTATATGCAGACCCTCAAATTCTCCTATTGCATCTCCACTTCATCTCGTTCCTAAAAAAGAACCAAATGATTGGAGACCTTGCGGAGACTATCGAAGACTTAATTTTATTACTACACCAGATCGGTATCCTTTACCACATATTCACGATTTAACAATTGATTTAAAAAACAAACAATTTTTTTCCAAAATTGATCTTGTGCGTGCTTACCACCAAATTCCAATGGCAGAAGAAGACATTCATAAAACTGCAATAACTACCCCTTTTGGAATGTTTGAATTCGTAAGAATGCCTTTCGGTTTACGAAACAGTGCTCAAACTTTCCAACGCTTTATTAATGAAGTATTTTCTGATTTCGATTTTGTATTTACATACATTGATGACATTCTTATTGCCAGTGATAATGAAGATCAACATATAAATCATTTAAAATCAGTTTTCAAAAGACTTGAAGAATATAATTTAAATATCAAACCTTCAAAATGTACTCTCGGTGTAAATAAATTAAATTTCTTAAGTTACGAAATTTCAGGCGAAGGTATTAAACCATCTTTAGATAGAATTGAAATCATAACAAATTTTGAAAAACCAATTTCTATAAATAAATTACAAAAATTTTTAGGTATGATAAATTACTATCACAGATATATTAAAATGTTAGCAACAGAACTTAGTCCTCTGCATGAAATGTTAACACATGCAATTAAAAACAAACTCAAACAATTAAATTGGACAAATGAAACCACAACAGCTTTCGAAAATGTTCAAAAACTTTTTGCTAAAAATACTTTACTTACACATTTCGACAAAAATGGTACTTTATCATTAGCAGTAGATGCATCAAATGTTGCTATTGGAGCAGTTCTTCAACAAACTAGCAATAATATACTAGAACCCTTAGCTTATTTTTCAAGAAAACTAACTACAACAGAAACTAAATATTCAACATTTGATCGTGAACTTTTGGCAATTTATAATTCAATTAAACATTTTAAACATTTTTTTGAAGGTAGAGCTTTTACTATTTATACTGATCATAAACCTTTAATTCATGTTCTAAATTCTAAAGTAGATAGATCTCCTCGTCAACTACGTCATCTTGAATATATTGCTCAATTTACAAATGATATTCAATATATACGTGGAAAAGACAACATAGTTGCCGACACACTTTCCCGTATTCCAGAAATAAATGCAATTTCAACTCAAGATATAAATTTAGAAACTTTATATAAAGAACAGCAAACTGATACATTTCTACAAAAAACCATTTCTGATCAAAATTCTAAAAATAATTTAAAAGAAATTCATATTCCAGTTATTAATTTAAACATATGGTGTGATGTTTCTCTGCAACCTTTTCGACCTTATGTTCCACATTCTATGAGAAGAATTATATTTGACAAAATTCACTCATTATCTCATCCAAGTATAAGAACAACTAGAAAATTAATTCAAAATAAATATTATTGGCCTAACATGCGCAAAGAGATTAACGATTGGACTTCATCTTGCATCAATTGTCAAAAATCCAAAATTTCAAGACATACTAAATCTCCTATCCAAAAAATTCAAATACCATCAGGCCGTTTTGAACATATTCATATGGATATTGTTGGACCTCTTCCAGTTTCAAATGAAAATTCTTATATTTTAACAATTATTGATAGATTTTCACGTTGGCCTGAAGCTTATCCACTTAAAGATATTTCAACAAATACTATAGTAAAAACTTTTATTCAAAATTATATACCACGATTTGGTATACCATTGAATATTACAGTAGATCAAGGTTCACAATTCACCTCAAAATTTTTTACGGAATTAACTAAACTTTTAGGTTCTCATAAAATTCATACATCTCCTTACCATCCCCAAGCAAATGGCATGATAGAGAGATTTCATCGAACTTTAAAAGCAGCAATTATAGCATCAAACGACTCGGTTCATTGGTCTGACATTTTACCATTCATTCTACTTGGTTTACGAACTTCTATTAAAGAAGATTTAAAATGTTCATCTGCTGAACTTGTTTATGGCCAAACACTTAGAATACCTGGTGAATTAATTATTTCAAATAGTAATAAAGAACATGATTTTTCTAATGACGCTCTTCATAAAATAAGAGAATATTTTTCACTTGTTCGTTCTAAAGTTTTTCATCATAACAAAGAAAATGTTTTCGTTCCTAAACAATTAGAAAGTTGTGAGTATGTTTTTGTTAAAGTTCTTCGTAAGTCTAATTTAGAATCACCTTATGAAGGACCTTTTAAAGTTATATCTAAGAAACATAAAACATTTACAATTCAATACAATAATACTATTAAAAATATTTCAATTGATTTACTTAAACCAGCAAACATACTTATTAACACTAATTTAAATACAAATACATTAAACAACAAAAAACAAAAAAAGGTTACATTTAATATTAATTAATAATTTGTTTGTTTCAAATTTTCTTGGAGGGGGAGTAAATATAGTGTTAACTACTTTGTACTCTTTACTTTAATTTTTAAAATAATTTAGTTGAGTTTTCGTGTTAACTTAAAATTTTGAATAACTTCAAAAAAAAAGAAAATTCTAATTAGTTTGAAAATATCTAAACTCAAAAACAAACAAAAATAATATTTTATACATCAAATAAATAACATAATATTTTTAAAAAATAAATATTTAAATATTTGGTTATCATCACTTTTCATAGTTGAAAACAAATTATTCTCTACTGATATCGGAATGGACGATAGAAGGAGTTTATTGATAAGTTCGAAATGCCAAGTTCTCAATGGAGCGTAAAAGTGTCCAAGCTTCTCGACCCCTAATTGTTGTGGTGGTTACTCAACCTAATCTAACTCTACCTAATTAGCGAGAGATTTACTAGTCAAGTACCATAGAATCGTGTCCTGAATCGGGGGTCTAAAGACCCCTGCGGACATTTATATTTTAATAATTTGTTTGACCAACTAAAACTGTTTAAAACACGGATAGCCAATAGTCTGAAAGGATTTCCTGGTCATATTTGTTTTTAAACTAAGACCTCAAATCCCCTGGAACAGTTACATTTAAATCATCTTTGTGACTTAATCACACCAGACTAAGTTACTAGATTCGGTCTTAATTTTAAACAGAGAGGGCCAAGAGTCTTGTAGAATTTACAGGACATATTTTTTTGAAGTGTTAGAGAGGGGTATTTCCAAGGTCGCATTAAATATTAACTTTATAGTTATTTTTTAATTCAGATCTATGATATTGTGAAAAGGGACAGTGCTACCCTATCTCCCTAGGACATTTTTCTTAGCGACGGTCCCTATTCGTCTGAAAAACTCAGCACACAAATTTTCGAAATTTTTTACGGTTTTTTAATCTTGTTTTTTGCTGGTTTTCTAATTTTACTTGATTTTAGATTATACATTTTTTCATCCGGATGAATAGGCTTATCCGTTTTTTCCGATCTGGAACAAAAGTACTTAATATCTAACTCACATAGATAGAGGTTGTTGTTGTTGTTGTAGCAGTGACATAGATAGAGGTCCGCCCTTCCCATTGTTTTTGGACCTCTCAGAGATAATCTTCGGGGGCGATTTTGAAATAACTTCTGAAAAATTTCGGATAGCTATATATTATTTCAAAATCATAGGTTTTCGATCTTATTCGGACTATATATAATAGGATCGTTTCGGAAAAAACTTACGAAAAAAGTCAACTTTTTGTGAAACTAGGCTGTATTTATCACTTTCTTTTTGAGGATGCCGCCGCAGGTTAAAGCTCTTGTATTCGACTACGCCCACACATAGTACTTAAAGTCACTACTGGGTATACGATAATCGGTTCCACACAATCTTAAACTAAATTTTTTTTCGTTCTCTTCTCGTTATAAAATGGCACATAAAGACCAAAAATATTTAAGTAGCAAAAAACAAAAAATGTTTTTATAAAACAGAAAAAAATCGAAGTATCGTTGCGCATTCATTTTGTTTGCTTGTGTATATATGCCTATATCCTTGGTATGACAAGCTTTGTAGTAGAATGGCTGACAATTTAGAGTGACATGTAATCTAAGCTACTTGTGCGCTATTTTTCGCTTTAAGCTTCACTAGCTTTTGTCGCTTTTTCACATTTGTCGTATGTTATGTAGGAGAAGACAATAAACGATAAGAAGAAGAATAGTACACTTGTGCTGTGTCAGTGGTTTAGCGCAAAATTTACTATTGTTTTAAGCGCTTTAAACATTTTCACATACACACATACAGCAGCTTGTTCTTTGTATGTGTGTGTGCGCATGAATGCTTATGAAGGTATCCTGACATCATGTTCACTTCCGGTCTTATTTAGATTGTTTTGATTTTGTATGTTTGCTAGGGTTTATCTCCATGTCTGTCATATGTACCTTGATCTAGTTCTCATACAATTCAACTGGCAATGATGTGTGTTTGTGTTGTTGTTGTACTTTGCAAATATAAAAGAATTTTGTGCAGAAATTTTAAAATCATTATTTTTTTTGCTTCGAAACAAATGCTTTACAATTTAGTTTTTTGCTAAGCATCCTTTTGTTTATTTAGTGTCCTTATGAACTTCGCCACATAGCTTAGCATTTGTCCAGTACATTTTGATTTGTTTTTATTTTTGATGATATCCTTTCTTTATTTGCTGACCTTGTTTGTTTTCATTTTGTAGGGATTTGTTAAAATTGTTGTTTAGTTTGTTGTTTTCTCTTCGTAAGTTTTTTTGCTAAAATTTCTCTTGATTATTTGATCTTCTGAGATAAACTAAAAGCTGGCTTTATGGACCATAATAAGCATTTATAGGTTTTTATTGTAATATCTAATATTTTTAAGGTATATGCCTTAGTTTTAAAGTCAAAATCAGCTAAGAACATTTTTCAAAATTGCAGACTTTTACATTTTAAAGAGCAAGTCTCTTCCATCAAAAAACCAATCGGCAACAATTATTGTCCTATAGTCACATTGAGAGCTTCGAATGAGTGCGGGAAGATTTGCCAGAAGGCAACTCTACCGTAGGTACTGCCAGCTCAACACATTCGAAGCAACCTAAAGGCCAAATAAATACCTGAGAAACAGAAGTCAAAGAATTATACCGCAGAAACCTATAGTATGCCTTTCCCAGAGCGATTTCCCATACCAGCTCATAGAGCATACAAAAATGAGACAGTTAGTGAAAAAAGTTTTGAAGAACGGAATCGAAACTGAAAGAGTTTCAAAGTTTTCGTGTTTATAACTATGTCTTTCTCAGAAGCATTGGAGTTCTGTTTTTCTGCAAAATCAGAGGCATGAATCGCGGAAAAGATAATGTAATTTGAGGACAAGATATCACTTGCAGGAGTGCAAACTTATCACTCAATTACTCAACGGGAAACCCCAAGGTAAAAGCCCCATTATTAAATGAAATTGGTTCTATCCTGGCTTTTAAGCTGCAGCTTGAGAAGACCGCAGGAGTGAACCACAGGAATGCAGAAGACAAAGTCATTCTAATATTCGTGTAAGGCCTGGTGCCTTAAGTTTACGGACGGAATAAAACAAATATGAATCATGAATGCCAGCTATCGAAGAACGATACCTAGGCGAAAACACAAAGCAGATATAGCAAAACCAGTAAGGAAGGCTAAGTTCGGGTGTAACCGAACATTACATAATCAGCTGCCAAATTACAGCTTGCAAAACTTTAAAATTACATTCATTTAAAAGTGGGCGGTGCTCCGCCCATTGTCCAAAATTTTACAAATTTTCTATTCTCGTTCATTTTAAATAGTGATCTGAGATGAGTGCCCAGGAACTTACGTACCAAATTTCATTAAGATACCTCAAAATTTACTAAAGTTATCGTGTTTACGGGCAGACGGACGGACGGATGGACGTGGCTAAATGAATTTCTTTTTTCGCCCAGATCATTTTGATATATAGAAGTCTATATCTATCTCGATTAGTTTAAGCCGTTACGGGGTGCCTTTAGCGAACCAAAATTAATAAACTTTGTGAGCTCTGCTCAGCTGACTATAAAGGGTTTCAAAACCACTCGATACTGCAGTGGGCAAAGTCTTCGTTGGCGTTGATTTTCGGCCGATACAGAGATTTACATGACATATAACTGAAGTGCCTTTTAGTTTTCGAGACTACATGGACTATTGGAGTGATTTTCGAAAACAAAGAGAGGTGTTCTCATAAAGGAGAAGAAGTTACTCGGACACTCGTTTCGGTGAAAGGGTGGTCTATGTAGAAAAATCAGCAAAGGATCCTAACTTGACGCGTGTGTTGAAAGTAATTCGGATCACCAACAGAAGAATGAGAGTTAACTCGAAGACCGTGGGTTAAATGGGGTTACAGATAGTAGGGGTGAGATGTTGGTAGATCAAATAGAAGAAACGACGTTCTGCACAATAAATGGAGACACCCCCACACTTATGGTTGGAAGCTGTCACAGCTCGCCGGATATATCAGCGCAAGAAAGTGGGACGAATAAAAATCTTTTACAGACAACCTCTTTGCTGGCCTCCCTATCCCGACTTATGCCCGCCAAGGGGAGCGTGCTTTCCGCAAGGTCATTGAATCCGCCTCGGCACGTTTCATTCCCGCCGGGAGAATTCCCGAAATTCGGCCCCATTTCCCGGCGGAGGCCGCAAATTTAGCGAGAGAACGTGACCTTATAAGAAAGCTCGACCAAGGCGACCCCCAAATAAGGGATATAAACCAACGCATCAGATCGCTTGTGGATGAACACAAGCGGGCGAAATGGGAGAGGCATCTAAGCGGTTGTAACCTCTCTGCCGGTGTAGGTAAGCTTTGGTCCCCCGTAAAGTCCGTATCGAATCCGTCTAAGCACAATGACAAAATTCCCATCGCCTTTGGCGATAAAGTGCTGTCGGATGCGAAAAAACGGAGGGGCAACAGACACGCACATAGACATAAATTCAGCGCGTCTCCAATTACCATCACCGCCAAAGAGTTTGAGGATACCATCGGTCATGCTAAACCATCCAAAGCAGTGGGCCCAGACGGAATAGCTATGCCGATGCTTAAAACGCTAGGTAAAGAGGGATTCAAATATCTAGCACATGTCTTCAACCTGTCCCTCTCCACCTTTGTCATCCCCGAAAAATGGAAAATGGCCAAGGTGGTCGCGCTACTAAAGCCTTGGAAACTAGCTAACATAGGAGATTCTTATCGCCCGGTATATCTCCAATCGCCAGTAGCCAAGACACTTTAAGCCATTCTGCTCCCCTACTTCAAATCATATTTGCAACTAGCCAATCTTCAGCATGGCTTCAGAAATATACATATCACAACCACCCCGCTAAATGTCATTAGCACCCAGATAAATTGCGGTTTATATCAAAACTTCACCACAGAAGAGTACTCGTTGAGCTAAACCTATCAAAATCTTTTGATACCGTGAACCACGGCACGTTACTGCAACACCCGGAAGGGTCTACCCTTCCTCCAAGTCTTAAAAGGTGGACCGCAAATTATCTGGGTGGCCGGCAGGCATCGGTGCAATTCAGAAACGCAACATCAAAATCAAGAAGGATTAAACAAGGGGTGCCACAGGGTTGTGTCCTACCCCAACTTTGGTTTAACTTCTTCATATCAAAGCTACTTTCGCCAGCAGAAGGAGCTACTATCGTTTCCTACGCCGATGATTGCACAATAATGGCTACGGGCCCAGGCCCACAGATCTATGAGCTTTGCAACAGAATAAACGGTTACCTCCCTGATCTCTCCAGTTTTTTCGCATCGCGAAACCTGACATTATCACCGACTAAATCATCCGGGACCTTATTTACAACATGGACGTACAAAATGTCGACCATTTTGAACATCCACGTAAATGGCACTACGCTACCGACTGCCCACACCCCAAAATCTTGGGTGTGACGTTTGATCAGGATCTACATTTTGGTGAGCATTCAGCCACAATTGTACCGAAAATCCAGAGCCGTAATAAAATCCTCAAATCTCTCGCTGGCAGTACTTGGGGAAAAACAAAGAAACGCTCATTACCATTTACAAAGAAATTGGCCAGCCGATTGCATGCTACGCCCCCCATATGGTCGCCAAGCCTAAAAACTACTCACTGGAAGAAGCTACGGGCCTGCCAAAATACTGCTCCCCAGAATACCATCTACAAAATGAGGCGAGAATACTCCCCTTCAGGGAGAGAAATGAGATGGTAACCAAACAGTTCCTGTTGAATACCCAGAAACTGCGCATCCCAACACACATCTGATTGATGAGACAACACCGCCTAGGGGCTTAAGGAGTCATCTCCGTAAGCATTATGAGGAAATACGGCACCTGCGAAAACAGCCGTATGAAGCCAAAAAACACAAGCAGGTCCTCAGTGAACTTCACAAAACTTGCAGAAGAGGAACGCACACTTCCCAGGGAAACGCGACTCACTCTAGCTCAACTTCGATCTGGATAATGTAACAGGTTAAACTCTTACCTATCCAGAATCAACCCCCACATACAAAACATATGTCCTGCTTGTAACGTGTCCCCACATAACACCAACCATCTCTTTAATTGTATTGTGAAACCAACGCCTCTAACACCCCTCTCTTTATGGTCCACCTCTGTTGAAACAGCAAGTTTCCTTGGACTCCCGTTAGAGGACATGGATGACAATTTGTGATCGGTCACACCTATTGGATGGGGCGAAATACTGCTACAACAACAACAACAACAACTCGAAGACCGATTTCGAGAATGTGATACAAAAGAATCCAGATGCGTGGATGTGACGTGAGGCAACTCATGGGGTATACAAACAGCGGAGTAGCGCAGCACGTTGATAAGTTTGATTTCAACCCGTTGAAAGTGAATTACGGTAAAGGCTGAATGTTAACTAATTTTGTTTGAGTTGGTGAAGTTAACTGGAAGTCGCCCAGAGGTTGAAGTTAAACCACAACAGAGGGTAACTTTGACATATACAAATAATTTCAGAAGAGCTTCGTCGGATTTTTGTTGGTAACAACAGATACTGACGAGCTGTATGTAGTTTGACAATATGTTCCTTATCCGCTTATTATCGACGTATAACAGATTTGTCATCGTTTTTATATTGAAGTTTTATCGGTATCTGTTTCTTAAAAACCCGATGATTCATCGCCAACAAATCTATAACACGCCGATAACAAATTGGTAACACCCCAATGAGAAATTGTTAACTTTTCTACAACAAATCGATACCTCTTTGATAACATATCGATATATTTTCGATAAATTATTGATATTTTTCGATAACAAATAAATAAATTTTCGATAACTCATCGACCTTCTTTGTTACTGATAACAAATTATGAACACTTCGTTAAGAAATCAATAACTCGTCTATATCTTCTTTCCTTTCCTTACCTTGTCTTGCCTTTGATGTCTGATTTCGCTCATATTAACTCTGCCATGTACATTTTCTTCACATTACGCTACAGTTTTCTGACCACACTTACGTTTTCATTCTATATTCTCACATATAGTTTACCACTACGCTTACGTTTACGATTACGTTACGATTACATTTTGATTACCCCATACCGTGAGCAAAGTTGTTTACACATCAATACATTTCAATAAGCAAGAATGCTCAAATTTTTCAAATATTTTAAGCTCTTTCACTCATACATTGATTCGGTTGAATTGATTTTGACGCATTCATAATTCCGTAGCAAACCGTACGCATATGCGGAATGCAAATAAAAATATGTTGCAATATTAAATGCAGGAAATGGATGCATAGTGAAAATCTGTGTCGGAGCCAATAAGCGGAAAACAGCGAGGCGAAAAACAAGTTTGTATGGGTTGCCTCGATATATTTGAAAATATGTATGCAAATAAATATGCCAAGCACCAAAAAGCAATACGATTGAAAAAGCATATGGCCTATCAAGTGATTGCAGTTTGCAACCAAAAAAAAAAAACAATATTATTGCATACAGAAGGGGCGGATGGCACGATAATACCCGAGATAACATGAATAGCTGCAGCATAAAACAGAAGTTGACTGTATGATATTGGGTATGGAAATTTTCATTTTAGAGAAGAAAGGAATAACGAATATATATAGAGAAAATGTGCAGCCAAGATTTAAAACAATGGAAGTGAGATATAGTCGGAATCTCCCAGAGAAAATTACGCTGTAGGACACTGGACACTTTTGAAGGATACATCCGAAAGGGTAAAAGAAGGCAATTGTGAAAAACTTTACAACAACTAAGGCATGACGTAGCTGAATGCGTTTGTAACCATTTCAACTATCGTAGGAGTGCGGGTTCGACTCCCACTCCCGGGAGAGAAGGCTTTGAAGAGATTTACAAGGTATAATCGAAACAGCTGTCGCCTTGTCCGTCCTGATGTCACGTTGTTTAAATTGTTCCCAAATTATTAAATAAATTAAAAGGAGTAATGTTTAAAGTCCAAGATGACATACCAAAGGCAACTTATAGGATGATACAGAATTGGTATTGAGGAGAATAATAGATTATAGTAGCATGACCTCTATAAATACGATGGTTAAGTACTACTGAAAAAAAAAAATACTCAGTAGGCGTGGTTACTAAAAATTCATTTTATCCCAGCTTAAGCAAAGAGATCTGCAATCTCATCCCCTCCTCTCCTACTCACCTCCAAATAATTAGTTTTAATATTTACTTGCACGATGTTTTGCTCAATAAATTTCCTAACGCCTTTTCCCCATATCAAAAATCTCATTTGGTAAGTGTCGCTTGTGGACATTCATGTTAAAATGTGTTTGCCTCTCAATAATGAAATGATACGAAAACAGCATTTTCACTTTTTTTTCACAATATACTATTTTTGTTTGCAGATTTTTTCTGTTACTGTTGCTGTACTTTTTTGGTCTGCCATAACCGAAAACTACGGATGTCTATATATTTAGCCGTGTATAGCAGAGATGGGCAATTTTTTATTGTTTGGTATCAACTCTGGGCTTTCGGACTTGATGAATTCCAAGATTCTTACCAACTTCGACTTAATCTTAGATAGGATAGAATATTGTGCCGACAACAGCCCCCGTACAAGCTTCCACACAGTCATTTACTCAAGAGAGTACTGAGGAGAGACTCCCTGAAAGTAAGAGGGGAAGTTTTATGAAGGTTTTTGCCAGAAGCTCGGTGTAAGGTGTAGAGGAGTAGGATTATCATCCGAGCGGATGGTGATTCTTATTATGTCCGATAGTAACGTAACAGATGAGTAAATTTTTATTTTAAACGAGCTTTTATGTATGAATTCGTCGCAGGGGTGATAATAATTTTCGTATTATCGCAGTTAGGAAAGATATTTTGGATATCACCCTCGTTTCAGGAGATCTGTTTTCCCTGATATGGGGATGCAATATTCTTTAGGAGCACTCCTCCTATCACTTGTAAATACAGTATTCCTTCAATGAGTTGGGTTGAAGTAAAATAGCGTAAGGGAATATCTAGTTAGCGAAATGGAACCTTTGATATAATAAACGTAGAGAGCGGCTGCCGCTTGGACAATAAGCTATCTTGGAGTTTGATTGACCATCGGCGGAACGATTATTTATGACCACGATGTAGGTGAGATTGACAATTGGGTGAAAAGGCTATAAATTGCACTGGCAATCCCTTTAAATGGTTGCGCTATACAACTCTAGAATCCTCCGTAATCCGTCTCAATTGGAGTAATTGGGGTTTCTGGGTGAATTTCTTCATATCGATGATTGCAAAGCTTTAAGATGATTGGGACCCCAATCTTTTCTGGTCATAAACTGCTGCGCACTGGAATTGACATTAGACACTATTTTCAATATCAAAATGCTAGAAACTGTACAACGGATATTTGGATTTTATACAGTTCGCCATAAGTTAGGGACTGTAACATCCACTCGAACAGCCAAACCGATATTAAAGCTTTGGACTTTTAGACTGTGATACTGATTGCCGTTTTAGCTGACTGTTTTAGCTGAGCGCCAACTTGCCAGAAGGAGTCGCAATTTCAACTATCACGAGGATTTCTCAATCCGCATGAGGACAACTGAACCGAACGCAGAGGGCTGTTTGGCTAGCCATCTGTGGTCTGCTCCCAAACAGATTGGCTTAGGGTCCGCTAAGAAGTACTACCACTTACAGGCTAACGGAAAGTGGATATCAGGGGGCTGCCGAAATTATTGACCACACGTAGCATTCAATGTTCGTTTGGTTCTGATGAGTCACTGTCCAATGGGTGTAGCTAATACTCAACCTAACCTCTTCTCTAGACAAAGAACAAAAATCCTCATATATTTAGCTCTTTACATACAGTTGAAAGATACTAATAATATGGGCGCTTTCATAACTTTGCCCACCTCTGTTGTTTAAATCTCAAGCTTTTTTTTTGCAATTTTATCTTTAGTTTTCACAATTTTTATATGTATGGCATCGCAGTTTAGTGAAGTGTAAACCATTGAACTGTCACATATGCCATATGTTAAGTGTTGGTAAAGTTGAGTGGAAGTTTAAGCTACCGGAAAAGTGCTGCCATATTCAAGTGATATCACAGGAGTATACAATTTACACAAATACTACATGCACATATCCACTTATGTCTGGGTATACGTATGCATGTAAAATTGTTTGCTTTAGTGCATTTGCACTTATTGTTGTCAGAAAAAAAAACAAGTATGGAAGTCTAAGTTCTGTGATACCGAACATTACATACCCAGCTGTAAACTTGAAATGCTGTTGTTGTCTTTTTTGTTTGCTTAATAGTATTACAAGGCTGCGCAATAATACATATACATATGCCTCTATTCTGAAGTAATTTTTCTTCGAGTTATGGCTCCCGAAACATAGAAAATTGCTTAGTCATAAAAGGGGCGGTGCCACGCCTATTTTTTAAATTTTAAGTTTTTCCTATTTATTGTTATAAATCCACTTTGAAAATGAAATACCATTGATATAAAGCTCTTTTTTGCAAAGATATAGCTTATTTTATTCGTCCACGACCCTTTTAAAAATCTTTTATATAAAAGTGGGCGTGGTCCTTAACCGATTTCGTTAATTTTTCTTCTTCTTTTTTATTTTACTTATAGTAAAGGCAACCTATCTGCCGAATTTTGTTACGATAGGTTTAACGATTTTGATTTATGATTAATAATATTTGTAAAATAGATTTTATCACAAGTGGGCGGTGACACGCCCATTTACAATTTTTTTTTTTTTATTTTATCAGGAGTCTCAATATCAGTCCACACGTATAATTTCAAGATTAAAGGTCTATTATTTACTAAATAATCAGGTTTTTTGTGTTTTTCAAAATGTTATCTATCTATAAATCTTATAAAATAAAGTCGCGAAATGCCATGTATGCACATAACTTCACACAGAATGCTCCGATTTTAAAACGGGTTTTTGCATTTGAAAGCTTACCTACGTGAGATGGTAAGTTAGTATAATTTGAAGATATATATGTGGCGGTTTACTAACTAGCCTTTTTACAATAGTCAATGAGAGTCATTTTACTTCGCGACACGATTCACATGTCATTCAATGATAAATGTCAAAATGAGTTTTATACTCTTTCTTACTTTGTTCTTTGTTCGAGCGGCCGTGACAAGCGCACGCATTCATCATAAATTTGTAAAAACTAAATCGCAAACACTGTGGTTCATCCGCGAATAAAATCAAGAAATATTTATATAAAGTTATACAGTGTGTTTCCTTGATTCGGCAGCGATAAAGCGTTTCATTAGAAACCATCATTTGTTGGAATAATTCTGCCGACAAAGAAGCCCACATTGGTGACCCCGACATATAACAAATACAATACAGTGAACAAGGTGCAAATACATATTCGCATTGCCCTCATCGTTTATCGACTCGGGAATGGAATAAACTTACCAAAAACATTAAAGCATCGATATTTTCACAAAACCAAAAGTGAATTTAATCAGAAAAGTGCAATCAAAATCGTCTTTTTTGCAAAAGTCAAAAAATTAAAAACGCACAAATTTCACCAGCTGATTCACACATTACGTCACTTGTGCGCAACAAAATTAAATTGTTTGCAACACAAAAACATTATTATCTAAAAAATTGATTTGGGAAACGTGCCCAACAGAAGCCGAAGTGGAAGACAACCAGTATCTTGACGATTTCAACCAGAGCTTTCGGATGATATTCAAGATGGACGAATCGAACAATTCAAATGGACAATCAGCATCAAACGTAAGTACCGCTAGCAATTTTCCTTTACCTGAAATTAGTAGAATTACAATAAGGGCACCGACGTTCGTAAAAAATGAACCGGATTTATTTTTTATTCAAATGGAAGGTCAATTTACCAACGGTGGAATCACTAGAGATAACGCTAAATATAATCATGTCATTGCTGCACTCGATCCTCAATATTTGTCAATGGTTTCTGATTTGATTCGTAATCCGCCGGACGACGGCACAAAATATGAAACATTAAAAGCGCGTTTAATTAATGAATATACAGCATCTGATCAAAAGAAATTAAAAGTTTTGTTAACAGAAATCGAACTCGGTGATGACAAACCATCGCATTTATTGCGTAAAATGCGTGATTTAGCACGAAGTTCTATGAGTGATGAAGCATTAAAATCACTTTGGATCGATCGTCTGCCCGAAAATGTGAGAGCGGTTGTAGCCATTTCTAACGATAATTTGAACACATGCGCCACTCTGGCCGATAAAGTAGTGGAATTAACTTCTTTGAAACAAATCTCCGAAATCAAAACGGAAATAAACCCTTCTTTGTCACAGTTAAAAGCACAAATTGATGAACTCACAAAATCGTTTAATGACTTTAGGGCAAGTCGAAGTAAAAGTCCCAACCGAAACAACAACAGTAACAGACGTTCTCGATCTAAATCAAATAGAAAACATCCATATTGCCGTTATCATTACAAATTCGGGGCACTTGCTCGCAAATGTGAACAACCTTGCCGGTTCAAAAAACCTGAAGGCAGTTCAAACGATAATTCGGAAAACTAAAAACCACTTCGCCACCGACGGTACACGAAGTGGAATCAAATCTCACTCGCCGTCTCTTCGTCACTGATTAATCAAATCATCGTAAATTTTTAGTCGACACTGGCGCAGACTTATCAATTTTGCCAAAAAATTTATTCAATAAATTAAATAAACCAAATTCCTATAAACTTTTCGCCGCAAACGGCACACCCATAGAAACTTTCGGTAGCATTACTTGCAATGTCAATTTAGGACTAAGACGTGATTTCATTTGGACATTTTTGATAGCAAATGTGTCCAAACCCATTCTTGGCGCTGATTTTCTTGATGAATACGGATTGCTGGTTGATATAAAAAATAAACAATTGATCGATGTTCATACAAATTTACGAACTAAATGCAATTCTCATCTTACACATTATCAAAGAGTCTCTTCGGTTCATTGCAAATCTGATTTCAGCGAAATAATAAATGAATTTGTAGATCTCACTCTGCCTCCAACCTTCAATAAACGTGATAATTTGAAACCTAGTACGGTAAAACATCAAATTTTTACAACGGGTCGTCCCACTTTTTCACGAGCACGTCGTTTAAACCCTGAAAAACTTAAACTAGCTAAAGTTGAGTTCGAAGCAATGCTAAAAGCGGGAATTTGTCAACCAAGTAAAAGTCCTTGGGCAAGCCCATTGCACATAGTACCCAAAAAAAGGCGGCACATGGCGTTTTTGCGGTGATTATCGTGCTTTAAATGCCGTTACAATTCCTGATCGATATCCCTTACCTCACATCCAAGATGTAACACACATATTTGCAAACAAACAAATTTTTTCAAAAATCGATCTCGTTAGCGCATACAATCAAATCCCAATAGCAGAAGAAGACAAAGAGAAAACTGCAATCATTACACCCTTCGGCTTATTTGAATTCAATGTGATGACTTTTGGTCTCAGAAACGCATCTCAAACTTTTCAACGTTTCATGAACAGTATTTTTCACGATCTTGATTTCGTCGTTGTCTACATCGATGACATTTGCATAGCTTCAAATGACATGAGCGAACATCGAAAACATTTGAAAATTGTCTTACAACGTCTTAAAGAAAAAAACATTAAAATCAACCTTGCCAAATGCGAATTTGGACAACAAAAAATCACTTTTCTCAGTCACATCGTCACAAAAGATGGCATTTTACCAAAAACTGAAAAAGTTGAAGTCATTAAAAATTTCAAAAAACCTGAAAAAGCACACGAACTCCGTAGTTTTTTGGCAATCCTTAACTCATATCGTCGCTTTCTACCGAATGCTGCTCAAATCCAAGGCAAACTTCAGCTGCTAATAAAAGGCAACAAAAAAAAAGATAATTCGCAAATTGCTTGGAACGACGATGCATCTTTAGCATTTGAAAAATGTAAAGCTGATATCGCCAACGCTGTCCTGTTAGCTCACCCAATTCCCAATACAACTTTGGCATTACACGTGGATGCTAGTAATCACGCAATAGGGGCAGCCCTTCACCAAATCAACAATGGTCAACTTCAACCATTAAGTTTCTATTCCAAACGATTAACCGATACCCAAAAGCGTTATAGCACCTATGATCGTGAACTTTTGGCAATCTTTCAGGCAATCAAACACAACAAATTTATGATCGACGGACGCAATTGCATTGTGTATACTGACCATAAACCATTAACATTTGCCTTTCGACAAAATCCCGACAAAGCTTCACCCAGACAAGCACGTCAACTTGATTTCATTGGTCAATTCACACCGGACATTCGTCACATTTCCGGCAAAGATAACGTTGTTGCAGACTTATTGTCGCGCATTGAAGAAATCAAAGTTAACGATATCAGCTTAGAACTTCTAGCAAATTCTCAAATAAACGACAACGAACTAAATGACATTCTGGAAGGAAAAATCCCATGTTCTTTAAATTTGAACAAAATTTATCTTCCTGGTTCTAATCTGCACGTTTATTGCGACACATCTTCTAAGCAAATCAGACCCTTTATCGTCGGTAACATGCGAAAGAGAATTTTCAATCTGGTGCACAACATCTCGCATCCTGGTAAAAGGGCTTCTGTCAATTTATTAACCGAACGATATGTAAGGCCAAACATCAAATCGGATGTCTCTAAATGGTCAAGTGAATGTGTTAATTGCCAAAAAAGCAAAGTTCACAAACATAACAAAACTGCTTTAGCTAATTTCAATGCACCTGACGGTCGTTTCAAACACATAAATATTGATATCATTGGACCTTTGCCGTTATCCAAGGGATTCCGTTATTGCTTAACATGCATTGATCGTTTCTCACGCTGGCCAGTTACAATCCCCATCGAAAACATGACAGCTGAAACGGTAGCCAATGCACTCATTCGTGGATGGATTTCACACTATGGCGTACCATTATATGTCACAACCGATCAAGGTCGACAATTCGAATCGAATGTATTCAAAGAATTGAATCGTCTTCTTGGTTGTAAACACATCCGTACCACTCCCTATCATCCACAAGCCAACGGCTTGATTGAACGTTTCCATAGAACTCTGAAGGCATCAATCATGTGTCATCAAAACGAAACTTGGTATGACGTGTTACCTTTAATCATGCTCGCATTAAGAACGACAATTAAAAATGATTTACAAGCTTGCCCAGCTGAATTGTTATACGGCACAACTTTAAGATTGCCGGGCGATTTTCTCGATGACAAAACTACTGATCTCTCGACAGATTTTGTTAAAAATCTAAAAAACGTCATGAACCAAATCAAAACCATTGTCACTTCGAATCACTCTGTGAACCATTGTTTCATTCAAAAAGAACTTTCGAATTGCACACATGTATTCCTACGTGATGATTCCGTTAGAGCACCATTTAAACAGCCATATGATGGCCCATTTGAAGTTGTTAAACGAAAGGAAAAAAATTTCGACATTCGGGTAAATGGAAGATTGGTAACGGTATCATGTGACCGTTTAAAAGCAGCTGTATCATATAAGGATAATAATGAAACGAATACCAAAAATTTTATTGTAAAAAATAATGTTAAAGAAAACAATGAACCTCTTAGTCAAAAATTTGAACATGCCAAAAAATCCAATAACGTTAACTGTGTACCCACAGAAGTTAGAACACGATCAGGAAGACTGATTAGAAAACCCAATCGTTTTGTAACTTTTTCAACGTGATCGGTGGATCACTGGTGGGGGAGTATGTGGCGGTTTACTAACTAGCCTTTTTACAATAGTCAATGAGAGTCATTTTACTTCGCGACACGATTCACATGTCATTCAATGATAAATGTCAAAATGAGTTTTATACTCTTTCTTACTTTGTTCTTTGTTCGAGCGGCCGTGACAAGCGCACGCATTCATCATAAATTTGTAAAAACTAAATCGCAAACACTGTGGTTCATCCGCGAATAAAATCAAGAAATATTTATATAAAGTTATACAGTGTGTTTCCTTGATTCGGCAGCGATAAAGCGTTTCATTAGAAACCATCATTTGTTGGAATAATTCTGCCGACAAAGAAGCCCACATATATTATAGGGGCGTGGCAAATTACTAAAATGTAATAAAAAATCATAAAATTTTTGTTTACACAGCTATAACTCATAAACCGATGGATGGATTTCAAAAATTCTACTTTTTAGTAAAACTTTGAAATATTTGTCTTCGATCTGCATCAAAAAAAAAAAAAAAAAATACTTGATTAATTTCTTATATCAGTCAAATTGTTTAAACAAAAGTAATATTTTTTCCAAAAAATGTGTTTGTGTTGTTCGCTGTGAACTGTGCGCGCTAATTGCTTTTGAGTGAGGCATGATGCGACACATACATACGTACATATATAGCATTCGCTGCGTTATTTAAATTCGGGCGTAGGTTTATAGGTATGTATGGATGTACACCACTATACAGTATAAAACAAAGTCGCCTTTTCTGTCCCTATGTCCCTTTGAATGCTTAAACCTTTAAAAATACGCAACGGGTTTTGATACGCTTTTTTAATAGATAAAGAGTGATTGAAGAGGAAGGAAAGGATGAACATATTTGGCTGAAAATTGGTGGAGGTTTAGTCTAGAACCAGGAGACAGACATACGATAATTTGTATCCCATTCTGGCTAGGGTCTTGAGATCAAAACGTGAACCTGGATAATCCTGGCATATGTTTGTACAAGATGGGTATCAAATGGAAGCTGTTTATGAGTAATTTGATACGGGGTATTTTTTGTACCCGTGGGTAACTAGGGTCTCGAGATATAAGCGAAAGCGTGGACGCGGGTACCCCTGGAATGTGTTTATAGGATATGGATAACAAATGAAAGCTGCTGATGAGTGCTTTAGTACAGGGTAGTTTTCATACCTATTTGTGAAGGGTCTCGAGATATAGGCCAAAACGTGGATCACGGTAACACTAGGATGTGTTTTTATATTATGGTTGCTGAGTGCTTTAGTACAGAGTAATTTTTATAACGCTGGGTGACTAGGGTCTCAAGAAATAGGCCAAAACCTGCACCCGGATACCCCTAGAATGTGTGTGTAATAGGGATATCAAATGGAAGCTGTTGCTGAGAGCTTTAAAGTAATTTTCATTGTGATATTCGATTTAGTCGCATCAACCTGCAAAACTGATAAATATGCATGCGAAGCCGAAATAAAGACATGAATTATTAATACCCACATAACTATTTACATACTATTCCTATTCGACGGCCACCGTGGTGTGATGGTAGCGTGCTCCGCCTATCACACCGTATGCCCTGGGTTCGCACCCCGGGCAAAGCAACATCAAAATTTTAGAAATAAGGTTTTTCAATTAGAAGACAATTTTTCTAAGCGGGGTCGCCCCTCGGCAGTGTTTGGCAAGCGCTCCGGGTGTATTTCTGCCATGAAAAGCTCTCAGTGAAAACTCATCTGCCTCGCAGATGCCGTTCGGAGTCGGCATAAAACATGTAGGTCCCGTCCGGCCAATTTGTAGGGAAAATCAAGTGGAGCACGACGAAAATTGGAAGAGAAGCTCGGCCTTAGATCTCTTCGGAGGTTATCGCGCCTTACATTTATTTATTTTATTCCTATTCGACTTGCCTGGCAATAAGGGATGAAGAGGAATGGGAAAAACTTGAGAGAAGAGAAAATATGGAAGGAGAAGGAGACTGAGAAATGGATAGATTGAGACGAAAATAGAGATAAATGAAGCGAAACGTCCGAGGGAGGACTGAATAAAAGGATTAAGAATAAGTGGGGGGGGGGGGGGGGGGAGCAGAGTTAGACGGAAAAAGCTTATTAAAATGTATGTAGATAGACCAACTTTAGGGTAGAACAACGTCTGACGGGTCTGCTAGTACATATATATAAAAAAGTGAGCGTCGTTATCATCCGATTTCGCTCATTTTCAATACCAATCTACTGATTCCAGGTAAGCTCGTGTACCAAATTTGGTGAAGATATCTCAATATTTACTCAAGTTATGGTGTTAACGGACAGACGGACGGACATGGCTCAATCAAATTTTTTTTCGATACTGATGATTTTGATATATGGAAATCTATATCCATCGCGATTCCTCTATATAGCTTCACAACTAAAGGTTATCCAATCAAAATTATAATACCCTGTTTACAAGTACTGCTGGGTGTAATAAAAACGTGCCAGTAAAACTTTTATATTTATCTGTGTGTATTCCGTTTTTACATTCAATATGAAAATGTCATGGCTTTTTTCACCTCTCACGCGCCTTTTAAGTGAAGTGCAAATGGCAAAACGATTGAATACGGTAAAAACACTACTTTTTTCATACGAAAAGCTCCGGTTTTTCTATCATAATATCATTCCACCCTTTTTGGCCCATTTCATGTGCATGTATTGGCGAAAAATTGCGAAATATGAATGTACGCTGACTGCTAGTAGATTGAGAAAAAAATCACAATAACAATAATAATATCGCCCATCAAAATAGTAGGCCATACATACGTTGGTTTGTATTTGTATATTTATTGAAAAGAGTTTCAATCTTTATTTGTGGAGTAGTGGCGCCTACTGCATTTTTGTTAATATACACTGTGGCTTTATTGCTATATGCAATATTTTAGCATTCGATTATGTTGATAATAACAGTTATGAAAAAAGGGTATGTTTATGAAGTTAAAAAGTGTGAGGATTAGAGTTAGAAGTCGATAAGCTTGCGATTATGTAGTATTTGTAATTTATGCTACGTATGTAATTTTAAATCAAGTTGCGTAGGAGCGTAGGGTGACGTAAAGTCAATTGAGGGGATGTGTGGAGCATGGTATAAGTCGAGTTACACCGTTTTTCCATAAATCAACTAAATAAAAAGAGCACGATTATATACACATACCATATTAATCTTAGAAAATAATAGTGATATTTAACAAATATATTAGCTTCATTTATGGAAAAATGGTATAACTCTCTAATAAAAGTTTGCAGTAGTGAATCATCTAAATGGTATGAAAATATATTCAATGTCGTAGACCAGAAAGAACTGAAAAATAAAAGAATTGAAGTGGTTTAAAAACCAATGAGCAGACAGAGACCTCCATTGTTAAAAAAAGAAAAAGTTTAAAAATGAAAAAAATAAAAGTAGTAAAAAAAAAATTGCTAAAAATAACAAACGGAAATAACAAATAGTTATAAGCACATCTCAATAATAGAATATAATGTATTTAACAATGGTTATTAATGTATCTACTATTTTGTTTAATAAAGTACCTCAATCAAAATATTTGATATTCGATCTATGGAATAACGGTATAACTCAAAAAAAAGAAATCATCCATTTTCTAATAAAATTATGTATATATAAAATTTGTTACTTTCTCTTATCAAAGAATCATACTATCTAAATCGTACCAAGTAAGATTATTATAAATTTTTTTTTACCTGCATTGTTAAGTTTTTTTCACACCCGGGATTGCTTACACTCTAACACACTTTTAGATTCTGTGCTATGGGAGATTGTTGCCTAATTGCTACTTAGCTGGTTAAGCTATTCTCTTCCAGCGTTTCTACTGCTTTGTTTACGGCTAATAATTCCGCTTGGAAAACGCTACAGTGATCTGGCAGGTTGTAGGATCTGTTTATTTCCGGCTCATCACGGTATACCGCAGACCCTACTCCTTCCACTACTTTGGAAACATATGTATATACATGTATCGCCTCGTCCGCCATTTGTGCACCCTTGCGCCAACCATACACCTCTACTGTGGCTTTAAGAGCCCCATCGAAATTCAGATAGGGAGTCAGGTAGTCTGTTCTGTAATTGATGAGACTATACTACTATGACCGTATAGTCTACGCTCAAGCTGCCCGAAGGAACTGAGCCTCATTGCAGTTGTTAACGTTATGTTCCTTGCCACCAGTTCTACAGGTGGAATGTGCAGAATGGCATACATTCCGCCAATTTTTTGAGGTAGGTTCTTTTTTTGTGTGGCTTTCCACCAAATAAGAACTCCGCAGTATAGAAAGGGGTTTACAATCGCTGAAAATACCCAGTGAGAAAGGGTACACCCCAGCATTCTTTTACATGCATAAAGTGCCATCGAGGCCTTCTTCACCCTTTCCTCCACGTTGTGCTTCAACGACAACTTACTGGGGTAAGACTAAAAATGCGATCGGAATACATAAAAAGAAGCCCTGCAGAAGAAAATATTATCTAGACTTATAGTTAATAGGTTCTTCTTATCATACAAAGGACCTCATCGGACTAGTTTTTTACCCAATTTTTCACTAAAATGGGAACAAAATGAAAAAAAAAAAAAACGGAGCACCGTGTTCGAAACTATTAAACAAGAAAGAATTCATTCTTTCATTAACTGCACAAAAGTATTGAGAAAACTAATAAACGTACCTGTCAATAGTGGTTAAAATTATCATACCCGGAGGTGCGAAACAAAGTATATAGCCACTCGAGAAAAACCCGTTGAACTTATGACCATTTCGGAAAGGCAGAATGGTTATAATGTCAATATGGTTGACATTGTAACCATTTCAAATTTGATGCTGTGACCATTACATATGGCCATTCGAAGTGGTCATAAGGTGGACTGGCGTTATGGCCGTAGAACATATGTCACCTCACCTAGACTATTACCGGTTTAAATGCTATGCGGCTTGGGTATTTTGTATGTTGGTTTGGTGGAAGGAGTAAATGCTTTATGCGATGACTGGCGTTTATTGGACTCCCTTTTTTGGTCTCCTTTCTTTTTTTGAAGGACTCTATTCACTAAAACTTAACCACCCATTGGCTCGCCCATAGATGTAGCTCTTGTACGAATGCACACTACGTGAGCCCCACGTATCTGCGTGCGTTATCCCATCTGTTACTTCCGCAGGTAATGTTGTTTATGAAACTGTTGCTGATAGGTGACCAAGAGTATCTTCTACAGTCTTTTGCATCCAAAGAAGGTGTGCGGTACGTAAAATATATTTCCACAGTATATGCAGTTTGGGATTACAACCTTTACCAGTTTATGGAGATATTTATGGTAAGCTAAAGCAATTTTCTCTGTATTCAATCGAGGTGAGAGCAGTTCGAACCTGCCAGTGTTTCGTTGTATCTGCTCCTAATTTCTGTACCGTCTTAGAGCACAGAACCTGAGGTTAATACGAGCTAAAATGTATATGGCTTTGGGCTACCTATATTTGCTGTTAATCTACTCAGAGACGATAGAGTTGTTGGTGTTGTTGTAGCAGTCATTACACTGGAATGACAGCCCTTTATCCGGGCAAAATCCCGAGTCGCTCCGGTACATAGAACCGGCTGCCGGAATGAATTCTAAAGAGACGGTAGAGTGTGTGCAATATGTAAGGTTAGAATTAACTCGCCGGTAAATAAGGACCTTTCATACACTGAATGTGTTCATAGTGTTAGCAGAAGTTGTTTGACGACGAAACCGAAAACTCTAATTAGGTGCCAGGACTTATGTTATAAAATAACTCAATGTTCCTAGCAAATACGAGAAGTTTTCTAGTACCTAGCTTAATAGCTGCATTGAGATCTGGCAACTCTGCCCCCTATAGGAGCTTTAATCTTGACTTCGTTTAATGCTGCAGCCCGCATCTCTTACATCTGCTGTTACTGCAGAGGCATAATGTATTAGGATGTGACTCCAGAACGATGTCTACAATTGATTCACCGAAGACTGCGCCCTCCTTTGCCTTCTTGTTAACTTCTATCTCTTCATAACCGTGAACCCATTAGAGATGTATGGTAAGGTCTGAACGATATCTTCACAATGCTTGTTTGCATTCCAGGACACTTTTTATGAAGAACTTTGTGAGATTATTGCCTTAATGACCGCCGGACAATCAGTATATATACATACATTATATTTACGCGGCTGAAACTTAAGCACGCTCCAAATTTCCGCCTGAAGCACATTAAAGTAATATATCAGCCTAAAGAATCTTTCGAAGCTCAGGATCGAGACCAAGTAGTATGTTCGCCCTATATCAGTTGTCGATATAAAGCTATGGCCATACGGCCTGCACTTAAGGTGTCATCCTAGCATTTTCTTAGATGCATACAGTACCGCGAAGGCGTTCTTCGCTCTCTCATACACATGGACCTTCCACGTCAACTTACTATCTTGAATAACTCTTAGATATTTTGTGCTATATTTGTCTTGTCACCCTTTCCATCTTGAGCCAAGTCCAATTCGGCACTTTATACTTTATAGTAAATGATACTAGATCGGTGTTTCCGCGTTGGCGATCAATCCGACTCCAGATACCCAGGTATTACATTTTGAAGCGCCTGACCCCTCAGAGAGCTGATTGTTGGCAGACCCTATTGGGATGTGATCATTATGCAGATTAAAATTGAGTCAATTCAATTTGTTACGGCCTAATGTATATCAATCAAGTTGAGGCTGTCCATAACTGCGCGTTTGGAGATAAAGTTCTGGCAATGCTCAGGAAAACACCTAAGGTATACTCCCGGTGCTCCAGAGTTTTCTCTATGATCATGATCACCCTCTATAATGCAATATCTTCTGACCCGCCTTTAATGGTTAGCCCACACAAAATTGATTGAGCAGTTGGCTGAGTAAATATTTATCTCCTTTGAACTCGTTAAATAAACGTGTGGAAAACAGTATTAAGACCAGTTTCACACGATCAGCAAGCGGATACGCTAAACTCGCTTACTCTTGGAAATGTGGCAATTTAAAGATTTATTAAAATGCCAAAAGCGATTGCCAATGTAATTAAGTTACATGACTGTGGCATAGCCAATACAAAACATCCAATATTTACATAAGGACGTTATCATACAATATGTATGTGTGTATGTAGTGCTTGTATGTCTGTAGTGTTTTTGTATATAATAAAACGATAATGCAATTAATTATGCTCAGCGGACATTGAGCAAGGCAAAACAAAACACGAATGAAAATAAACTCCATTATATTTGCGGTTCAACATAAACATGATCGATAGCATTAGGAAGACGGCGATTAATTTAATAGCAGCATAGCAACAACTAAAATTGCCGCAAACCGCAAATAATTCAACTGTTTCACTTTATTTCAAATTGCAGTTTACTTAGCAACGTTTCGCACTACATTATGCACGTGGCATCCCCCTCGCAGACTGTCTATGTAAAAAAAACAAGTAAGGAAGGTTAAGTTCGGGTGTACCCGAACATTACATACTCAGTTGAGAGCTATGTTGACAACATAAGGGAAAATAACCATGTAGGAAAATGAACCGAGGGAAACCCTGGAATGTGTTTGTATGAAATGTGTATCAAATGAAAGGCATTAAAGAGTATTTTATGAGGGAGTGGACCATAGTTCTATAGGTGGACGCCATTTAGGGATATCGCCATAAAGGTGGATCAGGAATGACTCTAGAATTTGTTTGTACGATATGGGTATCAAATGAAAGGTGTTAATGAGTATTTTAAAAGGGAGTAATCCTTAGTTTTAGTTCCATAGGTGGACGCCGTTTCGAGATATCTCCATAAAGGTGGACCAGGGGTGCCCTAGAATTTGTTCTACAATATAGGTATCAAACGAAAGGTGTTAATGAGTATTTTAAAAGGGAGTGGGCCTTAGTTCTATAGGTGGACGCCGTCTCGAAATATCGCCATAAAGGTGGACCAGGGGTGGCTCTAGAATGTGTTTGTACGATATGGATATCACATTTAAGGTATTAATGAGAGCTTTAAAAGGGAGTGGTGGTAGTTGTATATGTGAAGGCGTCTTCCAGATATCGACTACAATGTGGACCAGGGTGACCCAGAACATCATCTGTTGGATACCGCTAATTTATTTATATATATAATACCTGCCAAGAGTTCAAGGGTTCTTTATTTCGCCCTGCAGAACTTTTTCATTTTCTTCAACTTAATATGGTAGGTGTCACAACCATTCTACAAAGTTTTTTCTAAAGTTATATTTCGGGTCAATAAACCAATCCAATTACCATGTTTCATCCCTCTTTTCGTATTTGGTATAGAATTATGGCATTTTTTTCATTTTTCGTAATTTTCGATATCGAAAAAGTGGGCGTGGTTACGGTCCGATTTCGTTAATTTTAAATAGCGATCTGAGATGAGTGCCCAGGAACCTACGTACCAAATTTCATCAAGATACCTCAAAATTTAATCAAGTTATCGTGTTAACGGCCATGCGGAAGGACAGACGGACGACTGTGTATAAAAACTGGGCGTGGCACCAACCGATTTCGCCCATTTTCACAGAAAACAGTTAACGTCATAAAATCTATGCCCCTACGAAATTTCAAAAGGATTGGTTAATTTTTGTTCGACTTATGGCGTTAAAAGTATCCTAGACAAATTAAATGAAAAAGGGCGGAGCCACGCCCATTTTGAAATTTTGTTTTATTTTTGTATTTTGTTGCACCATATCATTACTGGAGTTGAATGTTGACATAATTTACTTATATACTGTAAAGATATTAAATTTTTTGTTAAAATTTTACTTAAAAAATTTTTTTTTTTTAAAAGTGGGCGGGGTCCTTCTCCGATTTTGCTAATTTTTATTAAGCGTACATATAGTAATAGGAGTAACGTTCCTGCCAAACTTCATCATGATATCTTCAACGACTGCCAAATTACAGCTTGCAAAATTTTAAATTACCTTCTTTTAAAAGTGGGCGGTGCCACGCCCATTGTCCAAAATTTTACTAATTTTCTATTCTGCCTCATAAGTTCAACTCATCTACCAAGTTTCGTCGCTTTAGCTGTCTTTTGTAATGAATTATCGCACTTTTTCGGTTTTTCGAAATTTTCGATATCCAAAAAGTGGGCGTGGTTATAGTCCGATATCGTTAATTTTAAATAGCGATCTGAGATGAGTGCTCAGGAACCTACATACCAAATTTCATCAAGATACCTCAAAATTTACTCAAGTTATCGTGTTAACGGACGGACGGACGGACATGGCTCAATCACATTTTTTTCGATCCTGATTATTTTGATATATGGAAGTCTATATCTATCTCGATTCCTTTATATATGTACAACCAACCGTTATCCAATCAAACTTAATATACTCTGTGAGCTCTGCTCAACTGAGTATAAAAATGTAGAATGTAGTAAGATAGATAAAATAAAGCTGCGCGCATGCGAAATTAAATCGCACAATCAACAGCAACTACCAACAAGTTTTCCATAATCAACAGCAACTAACGACAAGTTTTCCACGTAGTTGGTCTATCGACAGTAAAAACATAGCTGCACATGCAACATGCCACATGCAATCAAAAGTAGCACCAACAAGTTCACAACTATAATAGCCGTTGCCATCACTGTTTCATGGCCAAGTTAACAGGCGCACAAGAACTTCAGTACAACGAACAGCTGTCGCAAAGAAGCGCACGTTGTTGTTATTTCACTGCTGATGCTAGTTTCTAAAAGAATGTTGCATGCAACGAGTTTTTTTATAATATAGCTAGACAATGAGGTAAGAGAAACCCATCAACATCATCAGTGTGATCAGCAGCAGCAGCAAGCACAACATTGGTGGTGATTTTGGGGGCTTCGGCTTTAGCGGTAAGAGGCAATTACAACAACATGTTGCTAAGCATCATTATCATCAAATGCAACAACAGCTAGTTAGTTGAAATAGCAACAACATGTAATTCTACTATTACCGGTCGTCGAAAGTGGCCTTTGCTGGCTAGGACGCTGCTGTAGCTTTGCTTATTAACTCCTAGTAGTTGATGACGATAGTCGGTATCGATAGCGGCATCATACTAACATTGGCGGGCACATACAAACAGCGTTTGCCAGAAAATGGAGTGAAAAATCAAATTTTTTTAGAGAAAATATTTTCAATTGAATACTGAGAGAGTCTTATACTAGGTTCAAACACACACCAAATTGGCAATTTATACTCTTTGGGCAATTTATTACGCAATTTGTCATATAATAAATTGTAATAATAAATTGCCAATTTAAAAAAAATTGCGTAATAAATTGTTTCAACCTGCAAATGCAACATTGTAAAGTGTGTTTATTGAGTATATTTAAACGTCACTTACGCATGGCTGAACTATATGGTTGGCTCATTTCATCAGCTGATTTTATGTCTTTCATTTCACTGGAGTAGGGACTGTCAAAAGAAGATGGCAAAATCAAAATGAAAACAAAACACTGAACACATTTTCTTACAACACACAAAAATTTCAAAGTTTTATGTTTTCATTCCATTCTATTCACCTAATACCAACACGCACATTTTGACAGTCTCAACAAAGATATGTTGTTACTGTAGAGATGAGCCAACCAGCTATCAAATTACTATTGTGCAAGCTAAATAGAGTTGTATGAACACCACTCAATTTAAATCGAAATAGCCTCAATTTATTTTTCTGTTTGAACATAGTATTATGTATATAGAAAGTCGTCGATAGCCAGGTTCTAAGGATGAGTGATTTTCTAAGCGCTTGAACCAGGGCGGAAACTGTTATTCCTTTTATAATATAATTCCTTGAAAAACTATTAATTTTGGACTTTTAATATATTTGGATCAAGATAAAAATTATTTTCGGATTTTTATTACCTGAGTTCGATATAACTAGTTAAACTCGGACTTTTAAAAATAAAAGTCCGGTAATAAAAGTTAAAACCGGACTTTTATTTTTTAAGGCCAAAATAAAAGTCCGGCTTGATAACAAAGAAACGGCTTATCCGAATTAAAAAAATTCTTTTATTGGATTTTAAAGAGTTTTTGGAATTTTTAGAAATCTTTCGTTAGAATAAACAGTTAAAAAATCATAAATTTCGAAGATATAGCAACGCTACTAGCAAGATCGCATTGAGATCGCCATAATTGAACTCTTCAAGTGCGTTTTGCAATCTGTTTTATTACTCAAGCCGACAAGAGTTTGGCCAACGGGCTACTGCGGCGGATGTATGATTGGCTGCTTTTATGTACATACTTATATTTGAGTTCAGGAAGTTTGTTGTAATTGTCATTATTTGTTGTTTCGCTTGTCAGTCGATTATGACAGTTGCAGCAGCATCAAAAACTGTCTATGTGAGCCATCATCATCACAAGCGATCGTTGAAAAAAACTTGATTGAAGTTGTTGATATGCTTCAATGCAACCGAACTTGATACACAATGAATTAACCAAAGGAAGTGCAACTAAAGGCCTGTCAGATGAGAAAATGACTAACCACAGCACGCACTTTAACGGTCTTGACAATGAGATCAAATATATAGAGACATACAAAAAAAAAAAAAAAATTATCCATAATATTAACAACGCGGCTTTCAACGAATAATTTTGAAGTGGCTGTTACAAATGCCGTCACAAAGCCAACTTAAGCGTTGAAAATTTAATGAAGAAGAATTTCTGAGTACCTACTTAAGTACGTCAAACAGATTAGTGAAGGGCGTAACGCATAAAAACGAGAAAATAATGCAAGTGCTTGTAATCGTAATATTGAGGCTCATCAGTGGATAAGGTGACTTAGAAAATACTCAAGCCAAAGCATACATTTATAAGAGGTGAATAAAATCCCGATCCGGTCTCCTTTAAGAATAATATGGCGAATATGGCGTCTTTATCCTCTCACTCACGATTTCTTCTTTGTTTCCATTGGAAGATGGTTTACGCGAAGGCTTAGCGTTTCACAATTTCTTGGTGTCATAACTTAAGTAAAAGTAAAAAATGCAGACCTATGTAGATATTTGTATTATTTTATACTCACCGATTTGGAAGTGTTGCAATCAATGTTTAATGAACTTTGCGATTGTCTAAGGACTTAAACATAGCTTGGCCTGGCCCTCTGGGTACTATGCGAAGGGATTAGAACTTCTAACTGGTACACGAATCAAAACCTTCATTTTAGGAAGAGTACACTGCAATAAGGAAAGAAAAAAATTATATTTATAATACCTCGCATTTATTAAATAGTAAAATTAAAACATAAAAAAAAGAAATAAATACTTGGGGCGATTGACCTCGGAGGAGATTTCGACGAACTTCTCTTACAATTTTCGTCATGCTCCTTGGGGTACTAGTCCCAAAGGACTCCAAAAACTGCACTAAATAAAAATTAAAATATTCCCGAAATTATGATTTATACGGGTGGTTCCAGCACAGAAATAATTCTGAAATAATAGAGAGATATACGTGACATTATGACGAAATAAACCCACAAATATCCTCTAAAGAATCACAAACACAGCTTCAAAATTATCCGGGCATAGACCCGAAACGATAACGAAAAATGTTCATACTTATCTTGAAGACAATCTCGAAATGAACCTGAGTATAGCTATAGAATTAGAACCGTTAATAATGCCGAAATTATCTGTGAATGGATCCTCAATGATACTGCTAAAAACATCCGTAGCCTTAATTATAATAGTAAAATTTCAAAAAAATAGCGATAATAATACCGAAATTATTTTGAAAACAATACCGAAATCATCCGCAGATAGTAGCCAAATTTTTCTAAAAAAGTTCAGTAGTTTCACCGAAAAGGCTCCGCACAAAGTCCAAGTACTCCGGAAACGAATGTTTAAAGCTAACTAGAGCTCTTCTAGCGGTTGTAGTTAGAACACAACAGAAGTAACAACGATAAACAAATAATTTCGAGCTCTTTGTGAGGAGCCTCAGCGGCTTCTAATCTGTAGCAACTGACTCCGACTGGTATTGTTTTATTAGCGGCTTATTATCTATTGCGAACTATTATCGTTGAGTTATCGCCGGGTTATATGCTGCTTATTGCATTCTAACGGGCTTGTTATAGATGGGTTACAGATTTTAAATCGATTTGTATATAAAGTTGAACCGGTTTCTGTTTCATATTAAATCGAGATAAGAAATCCATAACTCTTCGTTACCAAATCGATAACTTTTATAACATATTTATAACTTCTCGATAGTAAAACGATAGCTTTTTGAAAACCAGTACATACATTTTTGAGAACATATCGATAGTTTTTCGTTTAAAAATATGACTTTTCGACGACAAATTCATAACTTTTTGATAAATATTCGACACTTTCGATAATAAATTGAACAATTTTGATAACTTCGCACACACGAAGTGGACAGATGCCACTGCTGGCTTCCACAATTACTTACTGAGCCCTTGATGTATGTGATCTAGATAACAAATATTATTAGCTTGGGTGAAATAAACTCAGATTTACATAAATTTAGGAAACATATTCCCATGTAGTAGGGTAGGGGCTTACCGAATATTGCATAAATCTTTCCTTATATGACCCTAATTTACTTAAAAACAGTAGCCTAGATCAAAAGATCAAAGAACTTAGACACATAATGATTAAAAAATGATTAGAAAGTAACTGTGTAGAAGTACGTGGAACTACCTTAAACCCAACAAACACTGAAAATAGATTAGAAAACTACCGCTGTTCTCGAATCTCTAATGTTAGAGGACGACTCGAGAAACATAGCATACTTCAGGATGCAGGCCTGATGCCTCCATTTTCAAACAAATATAGTCAGAAGTCTTTTGTAACAATACCTAAAGAGCCAAGCCCATTCCGAAATGATAAGGCTAGGTGGCAACACTATCTACGGGGCTGGCCACGCATGAAGAGTATGAATCAGTGTGTTCTCGAACATATTTTTTAATACTGCAAGTAATCTAAGTTGTTGTTGACTAATTCTGACTGTTCGAAAAAACATTGCTGATGATAACACTTGAAACACCATTTCTTTCATCTTTATGGCAGAAATTGGTGAACGATTTCAGTGAATTAAAATTCCGGCCGGAGAAGGATGAGAACAGCTCTGGATATAAGTATGTAAGGGACAGTGTACATAAATACTTCTTATTTCATACAGTATTTTTACTTGTACAGTGAGCAAATTAGTACCCTCTATCTAAGCATTTTTTTTTGTTGTGAAGGCTTTCAACCATTCTTTGCCGCTGTCGCACTTTGTTATTGAAATCATATTTATGCGGTTAGCGTGTAATAAATTGTGTGTAAACAAAAACTAAAGGCAACGAAAAAAATCGTAATCAGGCGTAACAAGACGAAAGAAATGCGGTTGCGTCAATAACTAAAAAACAATTGAGAAAGAGGCCAATCCAGTTCAGCTATCAAAAACAATGGCTATCATAGGTTTATTTCTGACAGCAACAAATAAGTTGGTATGTATGTCTGTAATGAACATTATTCCATTAACTAAATAAATTAAAAAAATAAAAGGCATTTCATCAAAGTCAAGCGCAAAGTCAAACATGAAAGCGTGCAGCAAATAATTGTTGTCGGCCGGTTGGTCGGACGAATAGTGCCATGGCTCGCTTGATTGGATACGCAATGTTTGACGTATAAAATTTGCCGAAGACACGAGCTTCTTGCAATTATCTTTAGTTGTGGCTATTTATCATTAAAAGTTCGTCAACAAATGAACAAATAACGCAATAAAAATAGTAACAGTAATAGTTAATAGTAATAGTAGTGTGGGGTGATATAAGGCCAACGAACATTAGGGCAATTGACCTTATTAGCATTAAAAGTAATTATTTGAGATTTAATTCATATGGTCATAATTTCAATTGATCTTGTGGCCGTTTGAATTAGTCTCAATTTAAATCGCACATTTCTGTAACAGGACGACGGTGATGGTTTACCCTTATTTAAAGATTCTATGATGTGCTTTTTAAATGAACTGCAGCCAGGGGATACATTCGGCCTTCTCGCTACCGGGACGACTCGCGAAATACCGGGCAAAGGTCGCTGCTGTGGTTAACGGTTATTCTTTCCCAGATTTAACCATAGACCGCTAACCTCGACTTCTGGGGAAGGTGTCCTTAGTACTGGAGATACCTTTGCGAACGGTTCTTATTCCCCATAATTATCAAAAGACCGTTAGCCCTACCTTCTCGAGCAGCTGTTCGTAGACCGAGTTTATAAAGAAGATAAGGACTGGAGTCAGATGAGTCTGGAATAGGAAGTAAGCGGAAACTTAATTAGCGGAGTGAGCTAGTGATGGGCGAATCTAAATGAAGGATACGAGTGGAGAGGGTTACGAAGTGCAGATATCTGCCCCTAGTACTGGGCTGCATCAAAAATTATTCGTCGGTTTGGAACCGTCGTTGTTCCAGCTTATCGGCAGAGTTAGCGCTTGATATATGCCATCGAGGCAGTGGTAATAGATCCAAGGCAGTTCGCTGATAAGCATTCTGTTATTGGAAGTGCTAAGATATTCGGTAACTGATAGTAGCAATCACTTTACCCGAACAGTGAAAATCTGTAAAAAAGGGGGCTTCTAAGCGTCACTATCAAATCGCATGGAACACACCGATTAAACCATTTCCACCCTTCGAGTCAGGTGAGTGGAACTATCGGTCATAGGTTGTCACGATATCGCTACCTTGAAATAGTTAGAGCGATTTTTACCAAACCTTAAGGATTAAAACACAAGCCCACCTAAAGAAGTGAATAAGGTGCAGAATCCATGATAGGAAAGGGCAAGATTAAGAATGCACTGCTGCTTCTGCGTGTCTCAGAATCAGAATATACCAACACTTCGCCCATTTTAGCTTGCTAAGGCTGGTCAGCACTACATCCCATTTCTACCATGGATCCTAAAACTGTTTAAATAAATGGGTAAAAAAGTTATTTTTAGTCTTAGAGTTTTTATTTTGTAAGTTGGTTAGCTCTCTATAGTTTTCATTTTCTCAATCCTTATAACTGGCGTAAGAATGGGGTGCTTACATTACTACGCAAATTCTCGAAGCACGGGGATAGGTTGGTAATATTAAAATAAATAAACTTGCCTGGATTTCTAAAACCTCATAGGTTGGGGGATTGACTAGCTAGAATTCGTAGTGTAAAAGCGTGCCAAGCTTAGCTTAGAATCCCGATTTGACTTCCTACCTTAAATAGGATGATATCGCCGTGTATTCGCGATGCCTGCAGTTTTAAGTAGGTTTATATTTGATCACTTCATTTTTTATTATGAATGACACTTTGTTTATCGAATGCTTTTGTTTCCATATTATCGGATGCCCAATATTTATAGAGCAATACCTTAACAGTTTCGACACTCTACACTCCATATTCGGAGTATTTTCACAACTGCAACAACAATTCAGTGTGGTCAGCGTATAATACACACAAATTGATATCTGACGGAAATGAAATTTTGTTAATTTCATATTGCTGTCATTCAGTAGTAAATGTCAGTTTGAACTGACAACCGCAGACTGTACACATATACATACATATAAACGATGTACGTGCCCAAGTAACTTCCAAACATCTCCCATGAGTCCACGTCATATTTACAAACAATGTGGAAAATTTCAGGATAAAAGGAATCGAAGAAGTTAAAAAATGTTAACAAGTCATGCTGGCAATTAATTCATGGTTAACAAATTTATATACAACGAAGAGAAATTAACTTGATATTAACTTCAATTTAAAGAGAACGCGGACCTGTACTGTTAGTTAGTGTTTCGGTGGGGAAGGTACACATTAAATATGCATATTGTAACGAATTTAGAGAAATTCCTCTTACTTGAAACCTTCTGCTAACGTTCGAATCGATAAACTGTTGAATAAATAACTCCAATATTCAGTAATGCAAAATGGTCTTTTTTAGACTACTTTGAGAGTACTTCACAATAACTCTTACTACACAACCAATAGCGTGCTTAAATCAAAACTGATTCGTCATGCCTCAGCTTGCGCTGCTTTTATACTCTCGGTTTCCTCGTTCACCCATTTCTCCTAAGGTCTAGTAATTTCGTGAACTTCATGCTTGGTTACCCCATATACATGTATATTTGTAGTTTGTAGCTACATGCGAGTGTATATGTGAGTACTAAGTCGGCTGATGATGACATGCGGTTGTGAGTATCTCTCCGCTGCCTTGTATGCATGTGTGTAAATGATGATTTATTTGTTTATATACATACGAGTGGCTGCTTAGTATCGGCTTAGTGATGCTAAAATTCGTCACAATATATTATAAAATTTTGGGTATGTGACGTCGACGAATATGCATGTCGTAGTGTATATATACTGCGTGTATCCTTCTATATATATAAATACCTACTATATATAAAATAATAACCCCAATCTTCATTAAAGATATAACAGGCATGAGTACCAAGTACTCGTGAATACTCCGATGAAGAATTAGTAACACTTCGATAACAAAACCGATAGCTTTTAGATAACATATCAATAAATTTTCCAAAAATAATCTATAACTCAACGAAAAAGTATTGATACACATTTCGAAAACAAACTGGTATCCTTTCGATATTACTTATATTATACTTACCTTCTTACTTAATTGGCGCTTTATCGTTTAAACGGTTATGGCCGTCCAACAAGGTGCGCTAGTCGCTTCTTCGCTCTGTTAACTGGCGCCAATTGGTCACATTAAGGGAATTTATATCGTTTAACATGGCCTAGCCAGCGTAGCCGTTCCGATAACTAACACATAATTCTTCGATACAAAATCGGTAGCTCATTGATAAATATTATTATCGATTGTCGACACCTATGAACAACAACTATTGATGACAAACCATGAGCATTTTGATAACCAATTTATACCTCGCCGTCCACTTAGGTTAATACATCGGTTTTGACTTTTGATCTTTTTACTTTCGTCTCTAATCTTTGCTTTGGTCTCCATTTTGGGATTAAGCAGGGTATTTTTCGGGCTATTTCTATTTTACTTCAAGGTCTACTTAGGGACCGGTTTCGGATTGTTTGAGAGACCTTTTCGGGGTACTACAATATTTTTTATTACCGTTTCGGAAATGTTTCCGAGATTAATTTCTTGACTATTTTGGACCGTTTGCTCTTTGAGAATATTGAAAGAATTGCTAATCATCCCATATATCTGCATTAACTCGAAAATGTTTCCAGAACTAATTCAAAACTATTTACTTTTTTAAAAAATCCATTATATCCTCCCTTCTATCTCCTACGGTTTACCTGGAGACCATTTCACGATTGTTTGCGTTATATTTTCGGGCCTGTTTCAATATTATTTTCTGAGCTGTCTCCCAACTACAATCAGGATCATAGTGGGGCTATATCGCAATAATTTTATTTTGTATTTAACTCGTGTGGACTGGGTCGCGGCCCCGGATATAGGCTGGTGTGTTTCTAAATGTGTTTCGGATAGTCATGCCAAGGATGTATCGACTAAGGTCTAATGATGGACTGTCTGAGCTATGCTTAAAGCGTGATCATAGCGCAGCAAATAAAACGCCCAAATAAGGAATACGCTTCGACACCCGTATTTGGAATCATAGGAAAGGGATGTTCACCACTGATTTGGAAGCGATAGTGAAGGAATATTTGGGCATAGTGAAACGGATGTAGCTGGCGTAATTTGTAATGCAACTGCCAAAAGCGCCTAGGTAGTTAAACGGCAATTATGATAATGATCCCTTAAGCCCTACCAGATTCCCTGCATTAGTAAGGGTACATCTCTTTTCGCTATCCATTTACATTCTAGGGTTGTATGTAGAGTATGTAGTACCTACGTATGTGAAAATATAGGTGGTGCAGTGAAGTGACTCGGGCTCCGATAACAAATACTTTGAGTGCCACACATATATGTACATGCAGTTAATTTGGTTTGATGCCGTACATTACATAAGATTATTTTTTTATACTGACAAAGATTTTTACATTCTTCTATATTGTTTTTCTATTACGGACATTCCAATAAAACTAATTGAATTGCAATTTTGTGGCATGTACAAAGAGAAAAGCTAAATGGATTTTTACAATTTTATTTATTTGCCAGGATTACACGGTTTGCTAACTAAGTATTTACTATCTTTCAAAAGCACTTACATTCCTTCAAGCGTGTTAACATAAGCATGTATGTGTGTGTGTGTGCGTGTGTTTATTTATAAGTGAACATTTATAAATGCGCTTACATCCATATATAAGTATGTATGCGTATTCTAGAAATACCAGCAATAAAATTGCTAATGCGCTAAGTGCACGCCAACGATCCCTTACAAATAACAGAGAAAATGCAAACTCGCCCATTTAAACACACAAACACCCACTCACCCATACACCCACACGCTACTCATTTAATAAATGCGCGTGCTCACTCAGCCATTAAGTCATTTGTTGTTTGCACTGAAAATTTTCGTACAAAAGCTTTTTGAAAAAAAAAAAAAAAATGCAGATATAGCGATTTTCATTATAAAACGATGTAGTGGTTCCTCTACTCACACGTAAGTACTTTCGCTGATTACCAAACTATCCATGCTAAAGGATTTTTTTTTGAATTTTTATGCACTTGTTCTATTTTAAGTTCGTCGATATACTCTGTTTGCTTGAATGAGGTTGTGAGTAACTACTAGCAGCTACTTTTGATGCTATTATTACAATTTTGTTGAATTATGTGTAGTTTTTGTTTTTTTTTTTACAAATTTTGAGCTGATGCTTATTCGTGTACTTCAGTCTGGAAGTAACCCGCTAAATGAAATGCAATTAAATCCTGTTACACTGCGAAAAATAAATGTTCATTGTTCTCTTTTACCGATGAAAAGTTGAAAATGCTACAACCCCAGGAAAAAAATCTCGTTAATTCGTTTAAAGCCCTACTTTGTTACGAAATCAAAAGCCCTTGAGATCTTGGCAGGAATACTGTTCATTTATTATTATTATTACATACATAAATAAATTAGATTCACCCCTGGTCCACCTTTATGGCGATATCTCGAAAAGGCGTCCACCATAGAACTAAGGATCACTCTCTTTTAAAATACTCATTACCACATTTCATTTGATACCCATATCGTACAAACACATTCCAGGGTTACCCTAGGTTCATTTCCCTACGTAGTGATTTTCCCTTATTTTGTCTCCAAAGCTCTCAGCTGAGTATGCAATGTTCGGTTACACCCGAACTTAGCCTTCCTTACTTGTTTTTATTTGTTATGATTAAGATTAGCGTGAGGAGGAGCATCATGTAAGGGTAGGATGGTTGAGAAGATTTTTAGGGGAAGGGGAAGTAAGGTAGAGAGTGAATATATAAGGGAAACTTTTTAAGATAGAAGGTCAGTGTTGGGACACAGTGGGTCATATGTATTAAAAAGAGATCAAGATGTGGGAATAAGAGAGGGAAAAGCTATAGATATGGCAGAGGGAAAAGAAAAGCCAGAGAGAAAATATAAAGTAGAAGAAACGTCATATTAACAGGGAGGAGGACAGTTGGTGAAAGCGATAGTGAGAAGGAATAAAAAAATAGAGATGGAGGGGAAGACGAGGGGTAAAAAGAAGATTAAAGTAAGGTAAAGAAAGTGAGAGGGATTGAGAGGAAAATGAATGAGATTCAAGAAGTACCGAAACCTCATCAATGTATTGCTAGCGCATTTTTTAATTTCTCCAACCCTATTGTCAACCCGAATTTCCAATAGTGAATCCTAGTAGTGTGGTTCTGGCGACCCCAAATTCCTAACAGACGAAGAGGGTTGCAGGACCCTGAATGTTCAACGTGACATTGTTGTAGAACTTTATTGGTGCTTTTATCCGGAACTTACTGGACCAATATCCGGCTAAAGACTACCAACATCGATAAAACTCCTCAAACTCTTTGTGAAGTCTTCTAATCACCAAAAGAAGAAGAAGGGAAATGAATGAAAGATTAAGAGGTTGACGTGTAAGGAGGAGAAAAAAATTACTGAAAAGGATGAAGGAGTGGAAGAAAAGAAACAGAGGAGAGTGGGGTAAAGAGAAGGGAGGAAGAGTGGAAGAGGAAGGGAACAAAGAGATGGAACGGGGTCAGGAAGATGCAAACAAAATGGAGGAGACTGGAAAGCGAATGTGGGAAAGAGAATGTAGGAAAATAAGCGAAGCGAAAAATTACTGGCAGTTAAAGAGAGCTAAAGGTGGAGGGAAAGGTGAAAAGAGAGGATATGGGGAAGAGAAAAAGGAGAAGAGAAAACGGGGAAAAAAACCGAAATGAAGAGGATAGGAATGAGATAGGGGTCAGAGATAGAGAGAGGCAAAGTAAGAGAACAACAAGTGTAAGCCTACAAAAAAAGGAAATTTTTATAACTTCTTCTGAAGACCTTTAAAGCTACATCTCATTAAATGCCAATATTTCGTGAAGAGCGAGTGGTAGTAACAGAATAACGTTTGCTGAGTATGCGAGCATTATTATAAATAAAACTTTTCAAAATATAGACTATTTTTTGCAGTGCAGTCCACACTATTAAATTTGTAATATGATGCTACAATTCTTCTTATGGTATGCCAAAAATTTTGATAATTACATTAATATGATGAGATGACTATACAAATTTGCTAACACAAGTAGGTAAATACGTACATATGTATGTGCGCACTCATACTACTTAGTAAAGTTACATCAATTTCAAAGTGTATAATTTGCAAAACACCTACTCGAACACATTTTAACGTATGCATGTATTAGTGTTGGCAAACTGAATTAGGCAAATATTTAACAATCCCGTTGAAAATATTCCACTTAGCTCAGCATTCTCAGCTTTATTGCGCGTTACACACGTATTTACATTTATTTACACATACGCTGTTAGATATGTAAATATTTAGATATAAGCGCGTACGGTACGGTGCGCCCACGGTATTAAACATCTGTGTGAAGTGAGCGGAAGTTAGCGAATTATTTTCCTATAAACATTGTAATTATTCATGAAAAAGTAGGAAGCCAACAACAAATCTACATATAACTAGGCAACATTTTTTACAGGGAATAACAAAACACAGTAAGAGTTACGTGCTAAATACCATGTATGTGTGTGCGTGGTAAATAAATTCTAGCTGCTAGCCGATTTAGAAGAATATTTTTGCAATTTAACGGTAAAACTCTTGCGTTTATTGAAAGCATTACATTTTTAATTATTTTTATTTGGTTTGAAAATCCGTGCATAATTATAGCATACAATTTATAAAATACAGCAGCGAACACAAAAACATCAGTCGCAACTTTTTATCAAGTTTCGTTAGTTAAATTCTGGTTTTTTATTTAATATTCGATAGCTTAAGAAAACACTTCTATGAGTTTTGGTAATGAAACTATGCAACCCTACCTCAAAAACAGTTTTGAAAAAATTCGAAACTTCGAGTAAATTTTCCGAATTTTTTGAGTACGCATTGATTTTCAACATTTTTTTTCCATGAGTGTTTGAGATTTTCTTCTCTATATGGAAGGAAATTTGTAATTCAAAAATCTTTAGATAAAAACTTTCGTAAAATTTTCTCCAAGTTTCGAATTTTTGGAAAACGTTTTTTGAGATTAGTTTGCATAGCTTGAGTTAAGAGATTTATAGAAATTTAAAAAAAAAAATAGTTTACGAAATTTGATAAAAATTCCTACTGCTATTGCCGTATTCGCTGCTGTACATACATTAAAATGTGAACATGTTCTTCGTCTATTTGGTTGTGGTTCTTGTAGCGATAAGGACACTCCCCGAAGGCCCTTATCGATGTTAATGGTCTTTTGCCGGATGCAGATCTGGTGTGTTCCGCTGCCAAGCACCATTAAGGCACCAGCACCACCATCTCGATAACGATATAGTATGACCACATGCAAACAATGTGTATGACCACAGCAATTTTGATATTGTTACGAATATTAGCAACACTAACGGGTACTGCCATCTCTAAGCCGATGCTAAACGGGTAGGAAATGGAACATATTGGACACATACCGCGTCGAGGGTGAAAGTATCGTCTTCGAAGTAGATAGAGACATTTTCTAATAAAGCCCAACTTAAGTTAAGACCTAGCAGCATATAGCTACCTGCTTAAAAAGTAGTTTGAAAGTGGAAAAAGAGGAGGCAGCTCTTCTCCAAGATATGGCGTATCTTAAGAAAATGATCGTTAATCGATTTATCTTGTTTTCATTGGAAAGCGGTTTAACGTGGCAGGTCCTAAGGCTAGCGCACAACACAGAAAAGGGATTTGGACCTTATTCGCTTTTTACGACAGGCATAACTAACGCGAGTTAAGTATGTACTTTCGATTTTAAATAAAACAATATACTTTATTTGTATCTATATGTACTTTAATGAATTCTAAACTGAAGTTCATATGCTTCAGTGTAATAGAAGACTAACTTATTTCTATGCTTAATCGTCTATTTATATGCTCTGGTTTCTTTTGTTTAGTGGCTGCTGATAATGTTCAAAAAAAGGATCTTGCTGATAATGTTTAAGTAGGAATCTTATCTATGCTTACAATGTTTTGGTTTCTGATAATGGTTAATAGATAGATAGACAATGTTTAAAGAGGACCATACTTTTTATGTAAACTACTGATTCTATATCATACATGGGATGATGTTATCGGTACAGTAGTGTATTTTCTGTTGCACTAACTCGCGGGTATAATCAGGCCCCCCTAACCAGCAGGGTGGGAAACTTCAAAGCAGCCTTTGACAGTGCTAAAAGAAGCTAATTGTCTGAATTTAAGTTCCTTGCAAACTTAATAAGGCTCTACCAAATGACCTTGAGCAACCCACCAGCTCCATAGGGATTGGCAAGGACTTCTCCGAGCCATTCGAAACCAAACGAGGCTAGGGGCAAGGCAGCAGAAAATAGTTCTAGCAGCAGAATTAAACCGCGATGGTATAATCTATTATAAGAGCGTACAGTTATTGTCGTATGCTGATGATATTGATTTAATTGGCCTGAAAAAACAAGCTGTGAGATGTGCGTTTTCTGGTTTAGATAAAAAAGCAAAAAAGCAGGTCTTGCGATAAATGACGATAATACAAAGTATTTGCTGTCATCTAAGAAAGTGTCGGCGCATTCGCGCCTTGGCAGACGAATATTAAAAGAAGGATCTCGTCTTTTTGGGAAGCAGCATAAACAGCAAAAATAATGGCAGCTCAGAAATCAAACGGAAAATAACTCTTGACAACAAGTGCTACCTTGGACTGGGTAGGCAATTTAAAAGTAAAGTTCTCTCTCGAAGCTTTACAAGTCGCTCATCATACTTGTCCTAGTTTATGGCTCGGAATCATGGACGGAGTCGAGAGATGAGATGAGAGAGGATCTTGGAGTGTTCGGGAGAAAATTTCTTCGGAAAACATATGGTCCTTAATGTAAAATATGAGCTTTACGCAAACATGACGATGGTGCTGCGAATAAATACCCAAATGATTCGCTTCACCATGTTATGCGAATGGACGAAGACACTCCGACCAAGAAAGTAATTAGTTCAACACTGCAGTTTAGAAGCAGAGGAAGGAAGAGACCTCCACTGAGTTGGGAGAAGCAGGTGGAGGAAGACTCGACTTCCTTTGGTGCCCCCAATTGGCGTCAGTTATCGCAAAACAGGGAAAGATAGCATGACTTGTTACCAAACAGCTAAGTTGCTTAGGCAGTTAAGTGCCAATTAATGATGCGTATAATTATCTGGGCCAATCATTTCGTTGAAGCTGCAAAGTACTTGCTGCTATCAAATAATGAATCGGCACATTCGCATTCGATATACATTCGAGACCGTGAAGGGCTTCGTCTACCTGACAACAAGCGCACGTTTAGACTGAGTATGTAATTCGAAAGTTAAGTCCTCTCGAAGTATAAAAATCAAGCTCTATAAATCTCTTATCATATTTGCTCTGATGTATGGCTGGGGATTATAGACGAAGTCGAGAGAAGATGAGATGGCTCTTGACGGAGACTTCCACTGAGTTGTCAGAAGCAAATGGAGGAAGACTTGAGTACTCCCATGTAAAAAAAAACAGCTTTTATGTTAGCTCTCAGAGTTGCAAAATTTCGAGGCAGCAATTAATCTCGGTCCCAGAAAACTGCTAGTATTTGCCAAGAGGACGGAGTTATTATATAACGTATGTCCTGGCACCTAATTGGTAACACTATGGACACATTCAGTCTATGTGAGGTCTTTATTGACCGGTCAGTTCAACCTAACCTATGTTAACTCTCACAGAGCAGGCGAGAGATTTACCAATCCTTTTATAAGCAGTAGGTAGATAAAGGAAATGTCAAAATTACTTTTCTACTATTATTTTTCACAAAAGAAATAATTAAGGATTATTTCTTGGGTATTTTCTTATAAAGTGGATACATAGCTTCCGTTAAATACAATCTCTGCATATTATATCTTCCGATATTGTATAAACCTTTAACAGCATTCGTCCCGAATCTGGTGCAACTAAACGATGACATTGTTTCGAAATTTATGAATTCATGACTATTCTGTGCCTTCTGCTATCGTTGGATTCGCTGAACTGTTGAATATATAATACAATACCATATCACTATGGTAGTAATACTTCACAATTAAATTACTCTGGTACATTACTTAACCCATTTTAAAATCAACTGATGCCTTATCACTCGTACTGCGCTGCTTTTATGTTCTCAGTTGGGTTCATTCACCCTTTTCTCCCAGCGTCTACACTTTTGGCGAACAGCCATCTCTAATAGTTGCTTAAATATTTCTCGCTTCTTTATTTTATAGCAGCTTATTTATTTCACGTTTTTATCTTCTATTCATATGTATATAAATGTATGATTAATAACCCTGCAAAATTCATTGGATCATGTGGTCCACTTGTGTCATACTGGAGTACATACCATTATACTCCACTGTAAAGCCCCAGTTACCAACGAACGTACGTACAAAAAACGTGTCAGCTGACATGACCTGTCTTATGAATGTGCAATGTAAACGAAAACTTACCGACGTTCAACGCACGTACCTACGTAGGCCGGAACGTAGATATCAAAACAATTTTGATTTTTTCCGTAAGAACGTATCAGCTGGAGTATCTACTCGCGATTTTTGCAGGGAACTTCTGCACTTTTAGCTGCTGCCCTGCAAAAATCGCGAGTACTCCATGTATGCATGTATGGAGTACCTGCTATGGACCAAGCGAGTGCTCCAAAATTAACCACAATTCATACAAAAAATATGTCCCAATTAACATTGCGATGTCCTAGGACTGCACCATATACTCCAGCTCCGCATTACATCAGAGTAATCCATGGAGTGCCCACAGTCCAATAAACATCGTGTAGTGATTACAATCGTTAAAAACGAGCAATGATCGGGTTACAATATGTTCGTGAGTTGGTCCATTGCTGCATTACAGTGTAGTATATTGGTAAGTACTCCAGTGGACCACATGATCCAACGATTTTTGCAGGTTTACATACACAAGCAAGTAGATTTATCCTTAATCTAATTGCATTTTTTCACTAAATATATCACTCAAATGTCTTGGATAAACTCAAAATGTGATTAATTTTTGTGCAATTAATTGTTTTCACTTTTGATATTTATCAAGATATCATTCACTGATTTTGATTTGGCTTTTTAACCTCATTAGTAGAATAATAAATTTTAATGATGTATAAATAAACAAAAAAAAAAATGAGTTGATTGAACCTGAAATAATATTTTTTCCATTTAAATAAACGATTAATTTTAATGTCAACTTGAGCACATAAATAAATAAATAACGACATAAACCTATAAAATAAAAAAAAATAAAAACTGTTCAATAACTTGAGCCATGAAAAACTGCGGGTGGTCAAATATGTCGAACTCGTAGCTATGTATTTGGACTGCATGTGAGTTGGATATTAAACTCAAATATGAAGGCATGCGGGTATGAAATGCTTATGTACTCACGTACATACATACTTATGAAGTCGAAGTAGGTTAAATGAGTTTTAACCAGTTGTGCATGCAGAAAAAAATCTTAAAAAAAAACCAATATAATTTGCTTTTCAAAAAAGAATTATTTTATATTTTTTTTTGAGATGCGTTTGTAGTAAAGGCATTCATACATATTAAGTATGTAATATAACAAATCGTGTTTCAAAGAATTTTTCAAAATTGAAATCAAATGAAAATGTTTTATGACAATAATAAAAACGAAAAGACATTTATTATGTTCTTTTAGTGTTTATTTACATTAAACATACATATATATACTCAAATCACATATGTACATATGCATGATCCATTGTTCAAACATATTATTTTTCCAAAGCAAACTCTCACTTGTCGAAAACTTGTCTAACTCGTTATTAGATTCAAGATAAAAAAAGTGTTTTTCGCTTCGAAATTGACACCAGCGTATTTCACTTTAATGTCGATCTGCTTAAATTCTTTTTACAAACTCAGTCTCATTTAATACAGTACAATAAAAAAAAAAAAAAAAAAAAAACAATGCATTCCAAACGTGCCTTTGTCGCACGAATCCTAAGGAAAATAAACATAAAACGTAAGACGATTACCGAGCAAATATTTACACCACTATAAACCAAATAATGTAAAAAAAAATTTTGAGATTAAAGTTGAATATGGCATAAAAACCAATACCACCATATATGTAAACGACCGAATCACATTATAAATACCAAAGAAAATTTTCAAGTCCCTGTAAGAAATTTAATGCTTTAAAATTTGTAACTATTTGAAGAATACAACTTATACTACACTCCTACTACACTCAGCTTATTTCGTTAAAATTTCCAGCATAGCTTCATGGACACCCAGAAAGTGTTCCTGTTAAGTTTTTTCGGAAACTGGATCTGAGACCGATCAATTATAGCCATATCCATAAACAACTTATTGCCATTTTTGTGTTTGCTTGTATTTGGTTTTTCGCAATTAAAATTATATTTTTCGGGAAAAAGCGGAAAATAAAATAGTTATGTCCCTCAAGAGATATTTGCAAGAAACGCGAAATGAGGCGTCGTTTAAGCTGTTTAAGGTTATGGCACCATTAATCGATCACATTGGAGACGGTTAAGGCGATGTCTAATAAAACTTTTGTGGCGCGTTGCATGACATTTAATTTTTGACAGCTAAGATAAATGCTGGTAATTAAACGCAACATGTATCATAAATGATATTTTTCAAGAAAAATCCACGCAAGTGAGCGAAATGCTTACGCGCATATGCGTTTGCGCCTAAATTTTGTATGAAGAGATAAGCGCTCACGCATATGCGTAAAAAAACACGAAGAAAGTTCGTTAACATATTTAGAAAGGGTGGCAGCATTATATTTTGGTTTTCAGAAACAAAGATAAATCTCTCCTCAAATTAATGGCAGGTTTTATACAGAAATAGAAAAATTTTACTCAATTCATAGAATATTTCTTCAATCTATAGAAATTTTTTTAGAAGTGTCTGAGTGTATAAAGAAAAAACCATATTTAGGATGCGACTGCATATATTGACGGATTATTGCTAAGATTATGCAGTACATAATTTACTTACTTAATTGGCACTTAACCGTTTAAACGGTTATGGCTGTCCAACAAGTCGCGCCAGTCGCTCCTTCTCTCTGCCAAACGACGCCAATTGGTCACACCCAGGGAGTTTAAATCGTTTTTCACCTGGTCCTTCCAACGGAGTGGGGGCCGCCCTCTACCTCTGCTTCATAATTCGCTGGACTATATTGATGTCTGCGAATAGCTCGTACAGCTCATCGTTAAATCTTCTTCGGTACTCGCCATCGCCAACGCGTAGAGGTCCATAAATCTTTCGAAGAACTTTTCTATCGAACACTCTCAGAGCAGTTTCATCTGATGTTGTCTTGGTCCATGCTTCTGCACCATATAGCAGGGTGGGAACGATAAGTGACTTGTAGAGTATGATTTTCATTTGCCGCGAGAGGACTTTACTTTTCAATTGCGTACCTAGTCCAAAGTTATTGGCAAGAATGATTCTTCGCTGGATTTCAGAGCTTAACGCTGGTTCGCAAATAAACGAAGTCTTTTACCATTTCGAAATTATGGGTGCTAACAGTAGCGTGGTTGCCAAGGCGCATATGCGCTGACTCTGCGCGACGACAGCAGGTACTTCGTTTTGTTATCAGGTACTTAGTACCTACACTATGTTTCTGGGTAGTAGCATATGGACCGATCTATGAGAAAGCATCACACATATGTATGATGCGAATTTATGCAACTCGGAAAGAAGTAATGAGAAAAAAGAAAACGGCAAATTGTGACAGTTTGGAATCAGCCCAGAGAAAATGTTTGCTCTATGCATTGAGAGACTTACCAAAGGTTTCAACAAAGAGTCTTCCTACGCTACACAGTCATAGAGAGGTGCCTGATGAGTAGTAAACCGCCATGCCTCCAGCACAGCAAACAGCAGTTTTTGCTTGAAAAACTATGTTCATTTAGTACAATAGACCGTCTAGACATTTTCAAAGATTGAAAGAGAATATTATGCCAAAATGAGCAAAAGCATTACTATCTAAGGTGGTCAAGCTGCATCGCAAAATTAATACAAAATCGATATCAACAAAATCGGATATCGATTCTATACTTACTTACTTACTTACTTAATTGGCGCTTAATCGTCTAAACGGTTATTGCCGTCCAACAAGGCCCGCCAGTCGCTCCTTTGCTCCGCCAACCGGCGCCAATTGGTCACACCAAGGGAGTTTAAATCGTTTTCCATCTGGTCCTTCCAACGGAGTGGGGGCCTCCCTCTACCTTTGCTTCCATAGGCTGGTTACGATAGAAACGCTTTCTTGGCCGGAGCATTATTTTTCATTCGCATAACATGGCCTAGCCAGTGTAGCCGCTGCGTTTTAATTCGCTGGACTATGTTGATATCTGCGTATAGCTCGTACAGCTCATCATTAAATCTTCTTCGGTACTCGCCATCGCCAACGCGTAGAGGTCCATACATCTTTCGAAGAACTTTTCTCTCGATTCTATAGCTGGTGGAAAATATGCTTGGGAATATCGAGTTACGCCCCTTGATTACTTCCTATGGCTGTGTAAATCTCAGAAGTAAATATTATTAAATACGAAAAGGGTGCATGAATTATCCCTAAATAGAAGCTTAGTTTGGGTTAGAAAGCCCTTTTATGAAACGATTAAGATACGGCAAACCAGTTTAAGGTCAGACCATTAAAATAAATTCCCTTTTGCTTATAAAGTTTATAACCTCGTTAAAGGTATTTAATAATTGCTTTTTTTGCAAGCTAGCTTGAAAAAACGCTTCAACTAGGCAAACAGTTTCGTCATGGTGGAAACATATAGGTGGTGGAAGTTTATCAGCAGCTAATTGGTACTTTTTTAACTGCTTTGACGTTTATACTTCTAGCGAAGTACGTTTTTAACAATAAGCCAGATAAGGATACATATGTCATCCTGCCGACACGCTGATATTTTGTTACTTTCATTTATCTGCACATTCATATGTACTTTTCATTAGCTCATCTATATATATAAAAATCAAATTCTGTGTGTGTGTTTGTGTGTGTGTGTATTCGGTATGTGGAAACATATTTCCCACACTTCAATCATCATCAAATTTGTGTTATGGGTTCCTTCGATCAACGGGAAGGTTTTAGGCTAAAAATAATTTCGATATATAAAAGGGGTGTGGCACCTCCCATAAAAATGGAATTTTTGGTACTGCATTACTTTGAAGGTATACATGCCAGAACATTGAAATTCAGTAAGGAGTTATGTCAATCCCTAACACCACCAAGAAAATATGGAATTAGGAAAAAGGGAGCGTGGCACCTCCCATAAAAATGGAATATATTATACTGCATATATCTGAATGTCGTAATGGTAGGATAATTAAAATTGGTTAGGAGCTATGTGACGTTAAGTCCTAACACCTTCAAGTCCCGTAAAATGTGGAATGGGGAAAAACTATGGCTGCTGAATCCCAATGATTCCTACAGATTTGCCATTCAATTTTAAGCGATTGCAGTTTCCTGAACGCCTTGCTTTTGCAATTACAATCAACAAAGCACAAGGAGAATCGCTTACTGTTGCAGGCTTAAATTTAGAGAGTCCGTGCTTTTCCCATGGCCAGCTATATGTTGCTTGCTCTAGAGTTGGAACACCAAAAAAATTTGTTTATCTTTGCACCGAACGAATAAACCAAAACTATTGTTTACCCACATGCATTACAATAAGATACAAGAATAAAATGTTTTAACAGAAAATTTCACTAAATATGCGTACAAAATTCAATTCAGTTTACAGAACAATAAATAAAATTATCAACAAACAAAACAGAAAAAATAACGCAACATCCATTCGATCTCGGGCGTTACAACGTGCGCCGGGTAAAGATAGTTCACTATAGTGCCCATTTTTTGGTCGACTGTTACCTAAGCGCTTTCATCTCAAACCGCTTAGCCAACTGAACTAGGTTACTTTGTGGTGTTGCTTTCTATGTAATTCTCTAATCTACCTAGCGTTTTATTTCCAATACCTTGCAAAAAAGGGGCTATCATTGTAAACTGGTGTTGGGTTAGATTGAGGTCGGTTTTTCTGCAAGTAATGTGGCGAAAGCCAAAATCAGAATTGATTTTGCATTTTATCTTTTGACTATGCTCAAATACGGCAAGTTTTATTTCTGAAACTTTTTGCTTTAAGAAAAGCGGATGGTGAACAAAGAGCATGGGTATCGAGTTGCTAGTGCCCGGAAACTTTCTTTGCTTTGTTTTATTTTCACAAATCGTTTTAGTTTTAATAATTCTTTTAAATCGCTTGCAACAACAACGCAAGTAAATTCAATAGATCGAGTTGTAGTTTGCTGGGTTATAAGCTGCTTCCGTCAGTTTTTATACTCAGTTGAGCAGAGCTCACAGAGTATATTAACTTTGATTGGATAACGGTTGTTTGTACAGGTATAAAGGAATCGAGATAGATATAGAGATATATTAAAATCATCAGGATCAAAAAAAATTTTGATTGAGCCATGTCCGTCCGACCGTCCGTCCGTTAACACGAAAACTTGAGTAAATTTTGAGGTATCTTGATGAAATTTGGTATGTAGGTTCCTGAGCACTCATCTCAGATCGCTATTTAAATATCGGACTATAACCACGCCGACTTTTTCGATATCGAAAATTTCGAAAAACCATTAAAGTGCGATAATTCATTACGAAAGACGAACAAAGCGATGAAACTTGGTAGGTGAGTTGAACTTATGACGCAAAATAGAAAATTAGTAAAATTTTGGACAATGGGCGTGGCACCGCCCACTTTTAAAATAAGGTGATTTAAAAGTTTTGCAAGCTGTAGTTTGACAGTCGTTGAAGATATCATGATGAAATTTGGCAGGAACGTTACTCCTATTACTATATGTATGTTTAATAAAAATTAGAAAAATCGGAGAACGACCACGCCCACTTTTAAAAAAAATTGTTTAAAGTCAAATTTTAACAAAAAATTTAATATCTTTACAGTATATAAGTAAATTATGTCAACATTCAACTCCAGTAATGATATGGTGCAAAAAAATGCAAAAATAAAAGAAAATTTCAAAATTGGCGTGGCTCCGCCCTTTTTCATTTAATTTGTCTAGGATACTTTTAATGCCCTAATTCGAACAAAAATTTACCAATCCTTGTGAAATTTGGTATGGGCTTAGATTCTGGGACGGTAAATTATTTATGTGAAAAAGGGCGAAATCGGTTGAAGCCACCCCCAATTTTTATACACAGTCGACCGCCTGTCCTTCCGCTCGGCCGTTAACACGATAACTTGAGCAAAAATCGATATATCTTTACTAAACTCAGTTCACGTACTTATCTGAACTCACTTTGTATTGGTATAAAAAATGGCCGAAATCGGACTATGACCACGGCCACTTTTTCGATATCGAAAATTACGAAAAATGAAAAAAATGCCATAATTCTATACCAAATACGAAAAAAGGGATGAAACATGATATTTGGATTAGTTCATTGACGCAAAATATAACTTTAGAAAAAAACTTTGTAAAATGGGTGTGACACCTAGCATATTAAGTAGAATTAAATGTAAAAGTTCTGCAGGGCGAAATAAAAAGCCCTTGAAATCTTGGCAGGAATACTGTTCGTGGTATTATATATATAAATAAATTAGCGGTATCCAACAGATGATGTTCTGGGTCACCCTGGTCCACATTTTGGTCGATATCTGGAAAACGCCTTCACATATACAACTACCACCACTCCCTTTTAAAAGCCTCATTAATACCTTTAATTTGATACCCATATCGTACAAACATATTCTAGAGTCACGCCTGGTTCACCTTTATGGCTATATCTCGAGAAGGCGTCCACCTATAGAACTAAGGCCCACTCCCTTATAAAATACTCATTAATACCTTTCGTTTGATACCCATATTGTACAAACACATTTTAGAGTCACCCCTGGTCCACCTTTATGGCGATATCTCGAGAAGGCGTTCGCCTATAGAACTAAGGCCCACTTCCTTTTAAAATGCTTATTAACCCCTTTCATTTGATACCCATATCGTACAAACAAGTTCTAGGGTCACCCCTGGTCCACCTTTATGCCGATATCTTGAAACGGCGTCCACCTATAGAACTAAGGCCCACTCCCTTTTAAAATGCTCATTAAACCCTTTCATTTGATACCCATATTGTACAAACGCATTCTAGAGTCACCCCTGGTCCACCTCTATGGCGATATCTCGAGAAGGCGTCCACCTATAGAACTAAGGCCTACTCCCTTTTAAAATGTTCATTAACCCCTTTCATTTGATACCCATATCGTACAAACAAATTCTAGGGTCACCCCTGGTCCACCTTTATGCCGATATCTCGAAGCGGCGTACACCTATGGAAATAAGGATCACTCCTTTTTGAAATAATCATTAACACCTTTCATTTGATACCCATATCGTAAAAACATATTCTAGAGTCAACCCTGATCCACTTTTATGGCGATATCCCTAAATGGCATCCACCTATAGAAGTATGGCCCACTCCCTCTTAAAATACTCTTTAATACCTTTCATTTGATACACATTTCATACAAACACATTCCAGGGTTACCCTCGGTTCATTTTCCTACATGGTTATTTTCCCTTATGTTGCCACCATAGCTCTCAACTGAGTATGTAATGTTCGGTTACACCAGAACTTAACGTTCCTTACTTGTTTTTTTTGGATAATAAAAATATAAGGAAAAGAAAAAAATTGATAAATTTTGTAGTTGACGTTTTAAATGAACTTTTCATTGCATTTAAGTTTCTAGCAGTTTATAGCATTTTCGTGTTAATAATGAGCTTGATAATATCAGAAGTGATCTTTACACGTGAAGATATCTGCTATAGTGCAGAAGTAGTGCATATCTCATTCATGGGGAATGGATTATTTTATTACAACGAGATTTTCGTTGACATATGTACCTGTAAATCAGTAACTTACAGGGAACACATACTTAAGCATACTTGTAGATAGATACATTGTATGTTTTTAATGATATGTTTACACTCTTGGGCAGCATTAACAGAAATTATATGTGAATAAGTTGATACCAATCAATTGTAACTTAGCATGTATTCACAAGATAAAGCCATGTTAAACATCACGGTGCTAATGTCAATATCCACTCAGATACATATCAGTACATATGTATGAATTTACATAAATACTGGGCTCGAATCGTGACATACGATCACGGATCGGATACCATACGAAAGCAAATTACGTGGTACGTCAAACGTATAAACAAAATGGGATTATATAATACGATAGCAAACGGAACGTAATTTATTTTCAATTCACAATAAATTTTACGATCCACATTAGGTTGGATTGTATTTTTAGCTCACAATAGATTTTGAACTGTCAAATTGGTTGCCAAAAATATAAAAGTTAAGTAAATCACTGCGATGCACAATGTTTCGTGTAGAACAAGCTAGCTGGACAAAAACAAAGTTCTTATTCCAAGAAAAGTGTAATGAGAAATGAAAGAAAAGAAACAAAATAAAGGGATTTTTGCCTTTTTTTATATTTCTGCTCATATATTTCATTTCATTTTCATTTCATTTTTATTGAGTAATTGAAGTAAGAAGGCAGGAGTGGCCGTGAAATGCATTGATTAATTTGCAAAATTCTTGTTGAATAATAAGCTTCTTATTTCTTTTAAGTGAACACTTTTATATAATTTTTTTGATGGATTCTAAGCTCGAAGGTAAGTAAAATTTTTTAATAGTAATTCTTTCACAATTAGAGTATTTTCAATATATTTAACATTCCGTTATTAAGAAGAAAAGGTATTTTTTCTCTATATTTTTAAATTTAGGGACAAAAAAGTTACATATATCCGCGGACATCCGGGCTAAATTTTACATATGTTATAGCCCCAAGTATTCTCTAATAGTCAATAGAAAAACTATTGCGAATTCTTTGCACATCTATTTTTAATTTTTTTTTTGTAGATTTTGTTATCTCCACATATAAAATAGGATGTATGTACGTACCAGCTCCGACGAGATATTTGAACCTTTAAAACTGATCCACAAACGGCAAAACCAATTCCCAGGTACAGGGAACAAACACGTAGCCATAAAACACACAAAAATAAACGCGCAAGGTCAACAGGAGCACACCAAAAGCAAAAAGGCGAAGATCACTGACTTCAACCTGCCACAACCTACCGCACCAGTCACCAAGGCATAAAAACAGGTACATACAAAGCAATCCTAATGCAGGTATAACCACACAGGAACGCTACACGAAACAACCTCATTTGTTAGCATCTACGCCAATACCTGAATGTAGTATAAATACTGCACAACTGATAACAAATCAGAACGATCAACGACACTTAAGATGGCAGCACAACAATCATCAGCTATTCACCCTGTCGCAAAATCAACAACACAAAGCAGTTTAGTTATAACCGTACCAAGAACGGAGTTTTTTGACATTTGGGTTCAACATTCGAAGGAAATCAGATATAAAGAATTATTGAGTTTTGTTGTACTTAAGTACGATTTAAGCGAAGCAGCCGAGTATTCGATAAAAAGTTTAATTTTACAAATATCGGCATATTCGTCGAAGCTGGATCAAAAGTGGATCACTTCTGGAAGATATAAGACTTCAATATACTTTAGAATAAATTTTAATAAAAAGACGTACATACGTATAAAAATTAATAAGTAACGAAATAACACATCCCGATTTTGTGATCGATCAGCGGAGACGGTGGACCATATCCTCGGGAATGTGACGCATTCTCAAGACGCAGGGCTAAGTTTATGGGCTCACCATGGCCAGAACATTCCCACATTAAGTCCCTCAAGTCAAGAGAACTGCTCGCGTTCATCATGGAAGTCGGCTGGGATGAGGTTCTGACCAATGGTCGCCGTGCAATCCTCAATAAATTATCTATCTATCTAACGGAGAAGGAACGAACCAGGCGTTGTTGACGGTATCAATACAGGCCAAACTGCACTAGCACCGTCCTACGATAAGTGTTAATGGAGTTCAGAATGGTGGTAGTGATATGCACTTTACAGAAGTCATGCTGATGGCTAGATAACCGAAGAATTTCCTTTAATTGAGGGAATCATAATGACTTTAAACGTTTTCGTTACTGACTAAAGGGATAATATCGGTAGGTACTGACTGGGTTTCCGGTCTTTGGTAGTGGTATTATCCTTGCCATTCTCCGTTATTCTGGAATGGCAAATGCTTTTAACGCTAAGTAGAAAAAATGTGCTAGGCTGCTGATGCCCTCATGGCTAAAGTGTTTTGGCATCGGCATAGGTTATCCGTCTGGGACTATTAATATGGAAGGCTTGGCGTTTTCGATATCTTCTTTAACCTCCGTTGAGGTAACGGTGAGGGTCGACTCGTCATGCTTGTGTTTATGTGCCCGTTGATTTGGACGATATCTAGCATCGTCAATTGAAATATGGATTGCAAACTGGCACTCGCGCATTTCCTCGAGTCCGACAGACGAAATTCTAGTCGAATCAATTATTCAAATACTAACTACTATGAATAACACCACAAAATCATAGTCAATGAACCATTCTAAAACTGACTAGTATGGTGAACGACACAAAATTCTAGTCAAATAACTACTCATACACTAACAAGTATGAATAACCCCACAAAATTCTAGTCAATGAACTAGAATGTTTGCTGACTACTTTGGCTTTTGACTGTAGGGATGGTATGCTGGAAAAATACAATCCCGATGATTGAAATTACATCCATAAAATCATCACAATTGACTTAACCTGGATATGCATACATATGTAAACATTTAAGTCGAAATAAGCCAACAAACGACCGCGTGGATGTTCCCTGATGAGATAAATCCTTCAAAAGTTGTTCTCTCCCGAAACAGTCCAAGGATCACATAACACAGCTAATGTTTCTGAGGTCGTATGAACTTAGGATGACTTGCTCTGGGTGCACAATCATTTGTTTGCCTGAAGCCTTCGGAGAAATTTGCAAAATGAACCATAGAAAACAAATTACCCTTCATAAAGGAAATGCGAGCACACATTGAGTCAATTTACTGAGTCTTGCTTTGGCCTAGAAATGACCCATATATAAAGCACTCTTGCCATATACGAATATACTGCAATCTGCGAGGGTATTCTGTAGTAGATTGCGATAATCTTTAATATAATGCCGATTCGATCCAAATATAGTCTTGAATTGATTTCAAATGATATCCAATAAGTACCCAGGTGATGCCGAAAAAATCATGAAGTGGTCTTTATTATAGTGAAATTGTCAATGAATCGAACGTTTGAAAAAAAATTGTTCCCATGAAGGAGAGGGTTATTCCAAAGTAGTTCTGCAATGATGAGGTGATGCCGAACAAGAACTCACTCTGATATGGTCTCAAAGCTATCTCGACACTTTTACTGAAACAATTGTAAAAAAAGCCTAAATAATACAAAAATAGCACCAAAGTTATCTGGAGATATTTTCGTAATATTCCCAAAAAACACTACTGAAATCATCTCGTTTAAACACCGGGAAGCATTTTTGAAATAATCCTGAAATGAACCAGAAGCAGTCCACAAATATTCCTGAAATGAACTTGAAAAAAATTAGGCGATAGTGCCGAAATTATCCCCAATCTGTGACGATATACTCCCTCCTACAGTTCGGAAACTCCACGGAAAATTCTGATTCGAACTTGCTATCAGTCACAAAATGTTTTCTTAATCATCCCAAAAGTATTGTGCATTTGTCCCGAAATGATTCGGAAGCAAACTCCACAACATCTACACATTTTTCTGTTAAAATTCAGAAATTAGTATTTAGAAAATTACAATTCAAGCTCAGAAATTCCAATTTAAAATCAGAAAGTTACAATTGAAGTTCAGAGATTTTCAATTCAATTCTTAATTCCGATTATAAGCCTGTTAGCCTGTACATTACAACCTAAACCCGCTAGTTTATTTTTTCAAAATACTTGCAGATACCATTTAGCCCACAAATAGCCAACCAGTGACGATGGAACATTGGTCTCGTATCTAATTTATTGACGATGAGTACTATGCCTCGTGATTTTTTGAACTCAGTCACAAAAGATTGCGGGTAATGTTAATAAAGTTCTCTAAAGCTAAATAAAACTTGCTCCATTTTATTTTGGAAATTTGCACCTTAAGTTCGATTTTCGCTGACCGACTTTGTCCCTTTAATGAGTTTCGACAAAGAGCATTTAATCTTACGATGTCCTATAATAATAGCAATTTATGCATTCATAAACATTAACTTAATGTAAGTGCATAAATATATAATGAATATTACATTAAATTTTTATTTTTATTTTTTTGTTTATGTGTCGTTCATATTGTTGTTGTGTGCATTAAATATTTTTTCCGCATCTGTATTTATGCCTTCCGGCTTGCCATTCAACTCATTCTCAATTATAATAATTATGATTGTCTTCGCCTGCTCATTTCTCGTCAAATTGATCGACTTGTTTATGGCTTGTCAGTAATTTTTTGGCAGCTCATCTTCTTCTTACATTTCTCTTAGCTTTCTTTAGTGTTACTAAAGGAGAAGCAACCACACAACAAAAAGTAGAAAATCTTTTTTTGTTAAGAAATGCATTGTTTATATTTTAGTATACAGAATTGAGCCAGTGGTGGGCAGTCGAAGTATTGTGAATTTGTAATAGCATTTATGAGTTAACCCTTTCCCACCGGAGTTTTATTTCTGTTCCTAAGATATTGTTTTCTTCAAAACGTGAAAACAACGTTAAAAAAACATGTTCTGCATGCTTAAAAGCGCTATGTCCTTTCGTTATCCTGGGACATATTACTCCAATAAGGTTTTATATATACATAAGTTCCTATAAAAATATATCAAGTTGATAAAACATTAATTTTGAAATATTGTATATTTATTTAAAAAGTATTGTAGCTTTTTTGTTGGGAAAACATTTATTTATGATAGGGAGTAAAGCAGTTAAAACATAATGCATTCGCATTACATCCGGAGCAAATGTAATTTGTTCTTGTTTCCTTTTATAGCGAAGTGCACTGTACGCAGGGACGTCGAAAAGGTCGCTTGATTGGTAAATAATCGCCTATATTCAATAACTCAGTGCATGTACGTTTAGCTGGTCTTCTGCCAGTCCGACGTTTTTTTATTTTCTTGTGTTTTTTCCTTCCGAAATCAATGACTCAGCTAACGGTACCATGAACTTTATCATCGATGTGTTTTGCAGTTTAGGTCGTTGTGAACAATCCCAGCATTTACAGTGGAAAGCATCAGAACTTTGAAAAATACTTTCTTCCACCACCTCTGAGATTTTCGTATACAGTTGATTTTTGATCGACCAGGTCTACGCCGCCCATTATACGGTTGTAGTCCACAATAGCTAAGGGACAATCAACTTCCTTCTTTTTACCATCCTTTTGTTTCCTGTTTACGTTGGATATTATTGGTTTGTGGCAGTTAGAAACAACTAGTACTTCTTATTCGCTGGTTTGTAAATTGCGCGAAAAAAATTCACAAACTTTTTGGAAACAACTTTCTGAATACATTGAGTTCGGTAGTAAAGTTACCAGAACTTGCGGATCTCTTTCCAGAGGCATTTCAAATTTCAGTTCAAAGTTTACCTCTTCTGTTATGTTAGTCCAGGTAGCAAGGGTGACTGCTTCATTTGCGTAATTTTCACATAGTTCTTCGTCCTCTTGGGAAAATGCACCTAAGTTGTTTTCAGGCTTTTCTTCGTCGTCCGATTCAGACCAGGGAGCATAGCTGCCATCTTCGGCTGGTTCTGTTATATTTTCTTCGTCAGGCGAAGTCATATAGCTGCTCTCAGAAGGGCTAAAATCTTCATCATCGGAGGCTTCGCACAATATATCTGCCACCTCTTTTTCTGTGTACTTCCTTTTCGACATCTATTAAAAACAATATTGGCACAAATAAATCCTATATTAAACACATATTGGGACAATATATCCCACGAATTGATAGTTTGTATAAAACTCACCATTCTGCATATTTTTTTTTAAATATTTTAGGCAAAATTCAAGCAAGAATTGGCAAAATCTACACCTTATTTCGCTCTACACAACGTGGCTAACGGTTATTACCTACTGTTGACAACTTTTGTCCTGACAGATCAGTGAAATTTCCAACCATGCTGTGGCAGACTTGACCAGTACTACCAAATGCTATATATTTATCATATGATGAGGGATCTTTAATATTGTAACGAATTTGCTGCAAATCCTCTTATTTGCAATCCCCTGCTAAGTTCGAATCACTTAAACTGTTGAATAAATAACTCCAATATTGAATGATGGAAAAATGGCCTTTATTAAGTACTTCACAATAACACTTATACTTTGCTACTCGCTGGCTTAATAACCAAACTGATTGATAACTCAAATGAAACTCTACTATTGGCCGCCAGATCACGTGCTTAATCAAACCGATTGATAGCTCAACTCAAACTGAATTACAGCGCCTCTACAGCTGTTGCTTTTATACCTTTTGGTTTCCTCGTTCGCATTTTTCCAGAATGTACTAGCATTGTCCATGAGCTCTCAAACTTCTCAGCTATAACTAAAATTGCACAATTTTATACATCTTTTAGGCGCTTCCAGGATCTACTAGTCCACTAGCTCTCAAACTTCTCAGATATATGCATGTGTTTGCGCATTGACTCTCCGCTGCTCGTATTCGTACATGGTACATATGTGTAGACGCAATTATTTATTCGTTTATTTAGATACATAAAGATTGAATTATTGATGTGAATGTTTGTAGTTTACAGTCTCTCGCGCGCACATAGGCGTATAAGTAAATGCATCTGTGTGTGACATCTCTCTGGGCTGCCTTATATATGTGTATACTTGATTTGATTATTAACGTAAATACTGCTTGGCATGGCCTTAGCATCGCCTTAGTGATGGGATAATTTAGTGATGCTAATATCCGTGACACTGCCCTCCACCTAAGTCTGATCGTCCCGATCAGACAAATCTCTCGATCTAAACATTGCCAGCCTTTCCAAATGGACCACTTTCATTTTGGTTCGTGGTTTACCGATAGTTTGTATGCGGTACACTACATCGTTGATCCGTTTTACAACTTTGTATGGGCCTTCCCAATTACACTGCAATTTCGGGGACAAACCTTTTTTAAGTTGTGGGTTGTATAACAGCACCAAATCTCCTTCCTGAAAACCTTCTGAATTAATGGCTTTATCATATCTGGCTTTCATCTTGTCACTCATAATCTTTGTTCGTTGCCTTATCAGATCATGTATTTCTCTTAGCTCTTCTTCCAAATCACTAGTGGATTTCCTGGCATTTCTCTCCGCATTGGCATCTATCCCAAACTTCAAATCAGCTGGCAGTCTAAGGTCATTGCCAAAAATTACTTTTGCAGGGGCTTGGCCCGTTGTCTCGTGCACTGCTGATCGGTAAGCTATCAAGAATAATGGTATGCGGGTATCCCATTCTTTATGGTACTTGACTACTACTTTCCTTAAGTGCTCCTCCAATGTTCTATTGAATCGTTCTACCATACCATCGGATTGAGGATGCAATGCAGTTGTCCGTGTTTTTCGAATGCCCAATGACTTACACATTTCCTGGAACACAGCTGATTTGAAATTCCTGCCTTGGTCAGAATGTAACTCCATTGGTACACCATACCTTGCAACCCATTCGTTTTTAACCACTTCTGCTACTGTTTCTGCTTCTTGGTTTGGGATTGGGTATACCTCTGGCCATTTACTGAAATAACCCATAACCACCAGTACGTATTTGTTTCCGCGGTTGCTAGTAGGAAATGGACCTGCGACATCCATGGCGATCCTTTCAAATGGCGCACCTGAGTTATACTGCTTCATCTGGCCATGACTTCATGTTCTGGGCCCTTTTGCTCTGCTGCAAACCTCGCAGTTCGCAATCCACTCAATGACCGACTGACGGCAACCAACCCAATAGAATCTCTGCTTAATCTTCTCGAGCGTCTTCGTGATTCCAAGATGACCTCCGCTTGGACCATTATGCAGCTCGCTGAGCACGTCAGGAATCCTCTTTCTGGGAACAACTATCAGTTTATTCTTGTATTTACCATCCTCACTCTCCCATACTCGATGAAGGCAACCGGATATCAATTCTAAACTGTTCCACTGTGCCCAATATGACTTCGCAATGGGACTCTCTGCTGACATCTCTTCTCTGTTTGGTCTTTCATTTCGTTCGAGCCCTTGCATAACACGTGACAGATCTGCATCTTCTAGCTGGCACTTTCTTAGCTGTTCCTTGTCCCATTCATCTGTACCTGTTATATTCATTAGCCGGACATCTATAATGTCTTCTTTAGCCTCGGCTTTTGAACAGTGCTTGCATTCAAAACTACATGGTCTTCGTGACATTGCATCAGCATTTCCATGGGTACTACCTTTTCGATGCTCAATGGAAAAGTCGCAGCTTTGTAGTCGCTCGATCCACCGTGCCAATTGTCCTTCCGGATTACGGAACTGCAGAAGCCATTTCAACGCTGCGTGATCTTTCCTGACACGGAATCGCTGGCCGTAGAGGTATTTGTGAAAATGTTTAATGCACTCTACCAATGCCAACAGCTCTCTCCGTGTAACGCAATAGTTCCTCTCTGGTTTTCCAATTGAACGGCTGTAATATGCAACTACCTTCTCTTGTCCATCGACCAGTTGTGATAAAATGCCTCCTATAGCATATCCGACGCATCTGTATCTAGAATAAACGTTGCTCCTGGAATCGGGTATGCCAACATTGGAGCATTGCACAACCGCTCTTTCAATGTTTGGAAAGCTACTTCTTGCTCCTTCTTCCATTTAAAAGCTTTATTTTTCCTTGTTAGCTCGTGGAGACTATGGGCTAAGCTGGCAAAATTTGGTACAAATCGGCGGTAATATGTGCACAGCCCAAGGAAACTTCTCAATTCATGCAGATTCTGTGGTCTTGGCCAATCCTTTACTGCCTCTATCTTTTCATTTGCTGTACAGACACCTTCTGTCGTTACCTTGTGGCCCAAATAATTTACTTCCTTTTTAAACAGCGTACACTTTTTGGGACTTAACTTCGGACCAGCGCCAGCTATTCTCTGGAAAACTTCCTCCAAGTTTTTAAGATGTTCATCAAAACTCTTGCCCAATACGATGATGTCGTCCAGGTACACCAAGCATGTTTTCCAATGTAGTCCTTTCAGTACCTGGTCCATGAGTCTCTCAAAAGTAGCTGGTGCATTAAAAAGTCCAAAACGCATAACTGTAAATTGCCAAAGACCATCACCGACACTGAAGGCTGTTTTCTCTTTATCTTCCTCCTTCACCTCAACTTGCCAGTAGCCGCTTTTCAAGTCCAGTGTGGAAAACCATTTCGTACCAGATAGCGAGTCCAGAGTGTCGTCAATTCTTGGCAACGGGTAGCTATCCTTTTTCGTAACGTCATTCAACTTTCGATAGTCCACGCAAAACCTCATTTTTCTATCCTTCTTCTTTACAAGTACTACCGGTGAGCTCCATGGACTAGCTGATGGTTCGATGACGCCGCTGTCACTCATTTCTTGTATGATTTGACTCACAACTTCCAGCTTCGCCAGTGGAACACTACGTGGAGCTTGACGGATCGGCCTCGCATCTCCAGTGTCAATTTGATGTTTCACAACATTGGTGCGGCCTGGTTTGGAACCATCCTGGTCAAATATGTTCGCGTATTTGATGAGCAGTTGTTTTGCCTTACTCTGATAGGCTTCCTCTAGCCCATGCGTCCATGCAGTGATATCATTTGAAAGATCAGTATTACTAGATGAAACGTGTTCCTGGAGCTGTTCACAGTTAATAACTACTTCGGCCTCTTGGCATCTTCCCAAAATAGCTCCTTTGGTCAAATTGAATGGTGACTTGAACTCATTGAGTACTCTTACCGGAATGCGTCCATCTTGTTTTGTCATAGCCAGGGTTTTTCCTACAAGTATGTTCAGTGCTGATTTATTTGCTGCTTCGACAACCCACAATTTGTTTGTCCCACAATCTCCATCAACCTTTGCCCAGATGACTGCTTCTGATTTTGGTGGTATTTGCTGACTCTCTTCCACCAGCACTCGTTTACTGCTGTAGCCTCTCTCGTAGCCGAAATTAAGTGGCACATCCATGTTCTTATATCGCATCGTCTTGCTTTGCATATCGATTTTGATGCCTTGGTTGTTTAAGAAGTCCACTCCAATTATGATTTCATCAACAATACCTGCCACTATAAAATTTTGTAGTACCGTGACGTTTCCAATTGCTACTTCACATTCTACTTCTCCAATTACCTGGGTGTCTTCTCCAGTGGCTGTACGCAATATTGCTCCATGCAGTGGTCTTATCTTCTTGTTGACTAAATCCGCTCGAATGATGGAATGAGATGCACCCGTATCTACAGTCAGTAAATGTTCCTTTCCATCCACATGTCCTCCGACGGTAAGATTGCTCGACCTTCTTCCAATTTGTGAGATAGAGATTATGGGGCATTCAATTGAGGGAGTCAGCTGTCGCCCCTTGCTGCTGACTCGCTTTAGTTTAACGATTGAGTTAATTTGGAGATTTGCTCGTCTCCTTCAGCTCTGCGTTTACGGCCACCCACATTGTTGGAACTATTGGAATTGCTACTGCAATGACGTGCAATGTGACCTGGGTTACCGCACTTGAAACATTTCATAACTCCGGCATTTTTCTGTTGTGATCCCTTCAGAGCTTCCAAAATTGTATCTACCCACTCTGGCCTTTCTACTTCCACACGATGAGCTTTGTATGCTGGTTTACTCAATAATGACGCCGTTTCCTGAGTCAATGCATGGGATACCGTTTCAGAAAATGTTTGCTTTGGGTTCGCGTATGTGGCTCGCTTCGTTTCGACGTCCCGTATCCCATTTATAAAGCTCTGAATCTTCACTCTTTCCGTGTATTCCACGGGTGCATCCGCATTTGCAAGATGAGCCAATCTTTCAATGTCAGAAGCAAACTCCTGCAAAGTCTCGTTAGCTTTTTGGTAGCGGTTTTGCAATTCTATTTGATATATCTGTTTCCTGTGTTCGCTTCCGTATCGCCGTTCTACAGCAGCCATCAATGCGTCATAGCTGTTCCGTTCGTACTCTGGAATAGTCTGTAAGATTTCGGCAGCTGGTCCTTTCAATGCTACGAAGAGCGCGGCAACTTTATCTTCCACATTCCAGTTGTTCACTGCTGCGGTCTTCTCAAACTGTAGCTTAAAGACCTGGAAAGGAACAGAACCGTCAAAGGATGGTGTTTTTACCTTTGGATTACTCGCTGAAACTGCTGGACGATTTAATTGTAACTGCTCCATACGACCCTTCAAATCATCGACTTCTGCCTGAAATTGAGCGATTTTTGCATCCTGCGCTTCCAGCTTTGATGTTACCCTTGCTTCCTGTGCTTCTAACTGTGAAGACATTTGTGCCACCTGTAATGATAAGCGCTCTTCTTGTTGTTCCATCTTTGATGTTATGCGTGTCTCCTGCGATTCCAGTTGGGATGCCATATATGTCTTCTGTTCTTCAAGTTGTGAAGAAATTTGTGTTTCCTGTGCTTCAATCTTCGATGTTATTCGGTTCTCCTGCTCTTCCATCTTGGATGTTATACGGTTCTCCTGCGATTCCATATATGTTTGCTGTTCTGCCAGTTGAGATGACACTGTCGATGTTTGAGCAGATATTGCAGCTAAAATCATGTTCAAGTCTGTACTGGTAACCGTCTGCGATGTTTCGTTTTTCTCTTCAATTTTTGTTGTCTCCTCGCTATCAAGATGAAAGACATGCTCTTCAACATCAATTCCTTCTGCTTCCATTGCCTATCGTAGCCGTGCCTGAAGTTCAAGTTTAACGCCGCTTGTATTCAATCCACGGGTCTCCAACTCCTTCTTTAGTTGCTGGATCTTCAATTCACTGAACTTTGTCCTTGTTGTCCTTTGGAATTCATTCAAAAATTCCTCTTCTGACACCAATTGTAACGAAAATGGTGCAAATCCTCTTATTTGCAATCCTCTGCTAAGTTCGAATCACTTAAACTATTGAATAAATAACTCCAATATTGAATGATGGAAAAATGGCCTTTATTAAGTACTTCACAATAACACTTATACTTTGCTACTCGCTGGCTTAATAACCAAACTGATTGATAACTCAAATGAAACTCTACTATTGGCCGCCAGATCGCGTGCTTAATCAAACTGATTGATAGCTCAACTCAAACTGAATTACAGCGCCTCTACATCTGTTGCTTTTATACCTTTTGGTTTCCTCGTTCGCATTTTTCCAGAATGTACTAGCATTGTCCATGAGCTCTCAAACTTCTCAGCTATAACTAAAATTGCACAATTTTATACATCTTTTAGGCGCTTCCAGAATATACTAGTCCACTAACTCTCAAACTTCTCAGATATATGCATGTGTTTGCGCATTGACTCTCCGCTGCTCGTATTCGTACATGGTACATATGTGTAGACGCAATTATTTATTCGTTTATGTAGATACATAAAGATTGAATTATTGATGTGAATGTTTGTAGTTTACAGTCTCTCGCGCGCATATAGGCGTATAAGTTAATGCATCTGTGTGTGACATCTCTCTGGGCTGCCTTATATATGTGTATACTTGATTTGATTATTAACGTAAATACTGCTTGGCATGGCCTTAGCATCGCCTTAGTGATGGGATAATTTAGTGATGCTAATATCCGTGACAATATAAACAAATCCCAAATATTGTACTGGGACATTTCAGATACAAGTTTTCATTCATAAAAAAAAGATATTTCATTTCGAATGCAGCTGAGACATATTGTACCAGTACGCGCTAAAGGGTTAAAGTAGTAGGCAGAGTCCTCGTGTTAGAACACTTTTTGTTTGACTTGGACTCTAGGAAAATATCTTAGACGTATCAAGGAAACAAATGCAGTGTTAAATATTTTTAGTTCAAGGTAAATTATGCCCCTACTTTTCCGTTCACTTTTAAATCGTTCTGAACAGGTGGCACAGTTCTAAATTATCAACATTAGCAGATCAAAGTCGGTCACAATTTAACTTGAATGCCTGAACTAATGCAAACAAAACCAAAAAAGTGCATAAAAGTTTAAATTATATCTATTGGTTCGACACAAAAGCTGACGCGCAACAGCAGCTGCTCCAAACAAGTACAACAAGCAAAGAAAAAAAAAATAAAGCAACGAAAAAGCAGTTGTCAAGGTAGCGAACAAAATATTCGCGCTTTAGAGCAAATCTCGCTAAAAAAACAGCGCCTATGGGAACAGGTATTTAAGTAGCATGATTTCCAAATACACTCACACATACGTTGCAAGCACGTGATTTGTATGTACTTGTTTGTTTGCTGGTTTGATTTTTTGTAGGGACAGTCAATAATGCGACATATTTAAGGCTTCTGAATTTCGAAATGTATGAAGTTGCGGAATGTCGGAGCACTGATCTCAAAACTCTTCCCCATATTTAATAACGGACTGCTGGGCCGCCATGTCATTTAAAACAAAGATATGAAGGAGTATAATAGCAGCATAGGTTCGTTAACCAGACAACAAGGCGAATTCTCTACCAGGTGGTGTTATACCATCAGCGAATTGCTTCTTCCTCATACTTTCCATGATTGAAATGAATGAATGAATGAATGCTTTGGTACAACACTATGTCAGTTAATCGAAATCAGTAATAATTTTCTTTTGACTTAACATTCTTCGGCACGGAGAACTGTGTTGATTTCGCATTGCCATCACCTTGTATAGATTCGCCTTGACAGAGAAGAAAAGACAAGTGAAGATAACGGAAAGTCAAGTAAGACAAATTTGATAAAGGAAGCGTGCACTCGGCATTGGCTCGTCAGACAGAAGACACAAGTGGAATTCAGTTCGATAACAAGAACTTGGGCTTGAGAAAACCTTCATACTGCAACCGATGTGAGAGGGGAACAAGTTTTGAGCGGAATAGGCAGGTAGTGACAGACAGAATGAGGAAAGGACACAGTAACAAGCTATGAGTCAAAAAACTTTCCGCAAAGTTGCAAGTGAGAAAGAGTGGGGGCAATAGTATGCCAACAACAGAAAAGATGGATAAAGTAAGTGAAATAACGCTTACATGACGATTTTGGCACACTCAGAGAGGCCAAACAAAGGTATTGCATGTATGCGTGAGAATGAATTACGTGGAGAATTAGTCCTTGACTGTGACCTTAATGGATCGTAGTATTCACTTTGGGCAGATTTCTACGGAAAAGTGGACATGTGAAGAAATATAGCTTTCTAACTTAATGATCAGGATATTGCGGGACGAATCTTTATACTTCCATACACTGCGATGATAAATAGGATTTAGTTTAGAGGGTGCAGCCTACACATTGCTTTGAGTTAGCTAAGTGGGATAGCACAAGACCACCAAAACATTAAAAAACCACGGGTTTTTGAAGTGGATACAACAATACCAAAGTTCAAAGAGGCAAATAGGCCCAGTATACTGCGTGTCACTCAAAAGAATCTCTAACATAGTAAGGCTGCGTCGAGCTCAATTACGTTAGAACGGCGTGAAATTCGTGGCAAAATAATCTCTTGGATCAGAAACAAAGTTGATTATATTTTTAAATAGAGAAGATTGTAGCCTAAAAATGGGCGTACTGTGTAATGGGGCATCAGCTTATGGTAAAGCATGCCCATAGATAAGGCCTGGTTAGTGACAGCAGTTAAAGCTAGTGCGGGATTCACGAGAAAAAGGTTCATGCTCTGCGCTCGCAAGGTCAAGGCTCCAACTTCTAGGGACAGCAAAGTTATCAGACAGCAATTAAGCTGCGTCCTTGAAAACTTCTAGTATTTCCAAGAAGGACAGGACTAGGACTATTTTATAACATACGTCCTGGTACTTAATTGGGTTTTTTTCGTTGGCTGGCGAGCTAATATCGGTAGTACTGCTAGAGAGATTCGGTATATGTGAGATCCTTATTGATCGATCCTGTCGCGAGAGGCGACTAAAATGCCAAATTGATTCAAGGAGTTGTGTAGGGCAACCCTTTCGAGGGGTTGCCAGCGCAATGTATAGATTTTCCAACCCAATTGCCAACCTCACCTACGCGTGGCGAATCCTCTTTCTTTAAAAGCTAAGGCTCTGGCGATACCAAGTTCCTCATGGATCTAGAGGGTAGGAGGGCGGTATGACGTAGAAGGTTTCATGTGGCCATACCAAATCGTTCCCGAGGTGGTCAGGATAGTACATTAGTGGTGCTTGTTACCGAAACGTACCGAATCTGCATCCGGAAAAGGTTCATCAACATCGATAAAATACCCCAAGCCCTCGGGGAGTGTCCTTATCACTGCAACAACAATATCAAATTTCTAATTATTTTGCTGGAAAGTTGTAGATTTTTTTTTCAGTTGTGTGATCCAATAACAATCTAATATAAATAAAATAATAAAAAAAATGTTTAAGTTAAACGATTTTATTGAAAATAATATTTACATGAAGTAATAATAACACTAAAAGCTAGAAAATAATTAGATAGGTCCTAGGTACTAGTCATCACACTCCTCAGCAATCTAGGGCATTAGGACAATTAAATCAAAGCGTTGGGCTCGTGAAATTTCCAAAAATGTGAGGCGTAGCATAAGCTGATTAAGTTGAGTTGGTCCCACTTATGACTATCAATAGAAATTTTAAGCGTCCAATGCTTTTATTTAATTGTCTGATCAATGCCCTAGATTGATGAGGAGAGTGATGACTAGTACCTAGGACCTATCTAATTATTTTCTAGCTTTTAGTGTTATTATTACTTCATGTAAATATTGTTTTCAATAAAACTGTTTAACTTAAATGTTTTTTTTTTTTGTAATTATTTTATTTTCAACTTTTTAATCTTTATTTAATTGCCTGTTATTTCCCATTCTATTTAGTTCATTTAGTGACTCATTAGTACACGGACTCTTTGCTGACAATTTGTTACAATCTAAGTCCTCAATACATAATCCTTCCAAAGACATTACTCGACTCTGCGCCACGTATGCTTGTCCCTCCTCGAACTCCAAAATATTTTGATGTTACTTCTACCGGACTGTATGTAATATTTGTTCCAAATATGAGCCAATTCGGACCACAAATACGATTTCTTGAATATCTCGATCGTGGCGCCACCTAGCGGCACTTTCTATTCATGTATGTATTATGTGTTCCAAATATGAGCCAAATCGGGGCACATATACGATTTTTTTGAATATCTCGATCCTTGCGCCACCTAGCGGCGACTTTTTCATAGGTCTCTTTCTATTCTTGTATGTATTATGTGTTCCAAATATGAGCCAAATCGGACAACAAATACGATTTTTTCGAATATCTCGATCCTTGCGCCACCTAGCGGAGGTTTTTTCATAGGTCGCATTCTATTCATGTTGTATTATGTGTTCCAAATATGAACCAAATCGGACCACAAATATGATTTTTTGAAATATTTCGATCCATGCACCACCTATCGGAGTTCTTTTTCTTATTATTGCAATATCATCGGGTTCTGAACTATATTTAAAGTTTCATGCTTGTAGCTTATCGGGAAGTTACTTGAATTTCAATTACAAAATTCGTGCCAGCCTGTCAACTCAAACTAAATAAAATCGTTTAAAAGTGGAGGAAGTCAGGGCATAATTTATTTTTCAATAAAAAAGTTTCAAACTTTATGAATATTTGTGAGTGTAGGTATATTGAAATCACTTATGACGATTACGGTCCCTGGCTTTTGTGCTCGTATTGAGACGACATCTGTATGTTGATTGCAATAATAGGATTTTTTCTAGCTCTTTTTCTGTTGGTAATGGACTCGACGGCATATTCCCATTGCTAGTTAAATAAATATGTTTTATTTTAATTTTCTGCAGTAATGTTGGCTGCCGTTGTTTATTTTTGTTTGTAGTTAAATTGGTTGCAGCGAATTTAATGCAAAAAAGTTGTTTAACAAGTTTTTCTTAAACATTTTTTTATACCATTATTTTTTCTCTTTTAACGAATGAGGGCGCAATATCGCCCAAACACAAAAAAAGGAAGGAAATGTGCCTCTCCTTCGCTCATTTGATATGCCTGCTTAATGAAATTGCTCCTTATAAAACTAATGTGATTTTACATTTCCTCCTTTGATGACTGCTAAAGGTGCGTGCACACTTTTAATAAATTATACACGCCTACCTGTGGCAAATATTTGCTTGCAGATCACAACCATGAGAAAAGCAATTAAGTTTCTAATTCTTTTTCAGATTTTATTACTTTTTCTCATTGGTTTACCACATTCGATTTTCGATTTTTTCTCATGCTTCATGCACTATGTTACCATAAACATTCCATAGCATACATACATATTCGAACATGGATGATCCACTCATCACGAGTCATTGCTATCGCGCATGCGCAAACACATTTGCAACGGCAATACCACGATTACCGCAAAAGAATTGCAAATATTTGCATGCCATAGCAGTTTTTGCTCATAGTTCCATTCTGGCATTTTTTATTTGTTTTTGCTTGCAAAGAAATGTGAATATGCATTTTACACACTTGCATATCATATTTTCTTTTGCTTGCTATTTTTTATCAAATTTATTTTGTTTGTTGCATGCAGCACTCCAAGGCGCAGATGCCCTCAAAAGCACTCACATAAATTAGCTAAAAAAATTTGATATGCAAACATGACAATGCCCTCTCCTAGCTTAAGGTTTTTGCACCTTGTGGTTGTACCGTGTTTGCTTGTTCAACATAAATTGCTCCCCTCCAGCTGTCGGCTGTCATGTCAAGTGTGTGAAGATGCAAGATGTGTGACTTTGTTTTTGTTTTTTTTTTCGGCTGGTACGCGCATTTTCGCAGCCCGTGTGTTACTTTTTGTTGCCTGTTCTCTTTCTAGCGGAGCAAATGCGTTTAGGGCGTCGGTAAGTTACGGGATTCTGCAAATACTTTTTTCTCATTTTATTTTCTCTTTTTGTTTTTCCGACTTGGTGGATACTTGATGTATGTATATTAGAATTATTTTCCGTTATACCATGCAAAATTTTGTTTGGAGACTTACCTGTTCTAGCGCTGTGCCCTCTTCAGTGTAATTTCGCGTTTACCGTTATACCGCCTTCGGTGTAAATTTTTGTCCCACACACCAAATTTTGGAAAGAATTGTCGTTATCAATTTCTACACGTAGTAGGTTCGGAGTTAGGTTAAAAGTTGTCCATAAAGTGGTGGATTGGAGCATATTATTTCAATCATTTCATACTTGAAATTAGTCTTCAAAAATTAAATGCTTTCCCATATGAACCTTACTAGGAGCGCAAGATTCATGGATTCCTCTTCTTCCTTCTGCAGACTTCTGCGCCACCGTCTCAGTGTCCACCCAATGGTAGTTTTCCGTCAGGATTATATTACCTTCGAAACCTTTCCTGTCCATCTTATTAGCAAATTCGATTCCATCTTTTCCAACGATTCAATTAAAGGAATTCATTGCGATGTCCTATTAATGACAGCGACACTCGCCATCTTCGCACGATATTCGATTATTCGGTTTAATAATGTTGGATATCTCCAAAGCTGTCTGGCTGTCAACCAAGACGTACTGTTCTGGAGCAGTCTAGCTGATCTATCTAAGACAGAGATATTCTCCTTGAAGACACCGTGTTAGTCAGTAAGTCGGTACGACTGATTGTTTCTCATATGCTTCGAGTACGGCCCATTTGTGGTGTCCTCTCCCACTTTTGAGCCATCTTGGTGTAGCGGTAGCGTGCTCGCCTATCAAACAAAATGTCCTGTGCTCAAAGTTCAGGAAAATGGACATAAAAATCTTTTAAAGAGTAGTGTTGTTTTCAATTAGAAAGAAATTCTTCCAAGCGTGGTTGCTCTTCGGCAGTGGTGTGGAAAGCTTCGCAGCGACATTAATCTGCTTGCAGATGCGGTTCATAGTCGGCATAAAACAAATTGGACCTCTCCCTCTGGCTCGTAGGAAAAAATTAGAAAAAAAACAAGACACAAATGTGAAATGGGCCTAAATCTCATCGGAGGTATATCGCGTCTAATATTTATTTTTTATTTTTGTAAACTGTTATCTCCCTACCTCTGTTAAAATCTTCTTCCCATTTCTCTTTAGAAGAATCCCTTATATTCTGAACTTGGAAGTCAAGCACTGTCGTATTTAAGTGCGCGTCAGACGTTAAGTTATTTTCACACCATTTAACCAACCTCTCGCCATGTCATCTGATATCGATGCCTGTCGGCACTCGCGTCAATTCCAAATGTTGAATTCTCACCGAGTCATACTAGCAGCCAAATCCTGCACTAATAAGTGAAGATTCGTCAAGCCTATAATATTGCAACTCATATTCATGGTCTTTTTGTCGAGCGTCTACTGTAAGTTCAAGTGGCTTTTGCAAAAGAACTCATTGCCAATAAGTAGGCATTCGAAGTAAGGAGGAGAGAAGGAATTCTGTTGTGGTTTTGATCTCGCTTTCAATTCAGTATAGTTCTGACATCCGGTTTTGATTTGGTTTTTGTTGTCTTCCGGTTCTGGAATTGTTTCCAGTTTATTTCTGGATTCAGCTTTCCTTTTTTGCGGTCTCGCTTCCAGTTTCCGAATCGGATTTGGATGGGTCCGGATTTTGTTTTATTTCGGTTTTGATTTTGGTACCCTCTTCTGTCTGGTTTCGGCTTAGGTACTGACTTTGGTTCGGGTTTGGGATTATTGATATTGATATTTGAATATTGTTTCGGTTTTAGTGTCAGTTCCGTGTTTAGTTCCGATTGCGGTTCTGGCTTGGTTTTTGGTTAAGGTGCCGGATTCCCCTTCGGTTCGATATGTGCTTCAGGACGGGTTTCGTTTCCGACTTTGGTTTTGGTGTGGTTTTGGTTAGGGTGTATTTAGGTTTTAATACTGATTTTAGTTCCAGTTTCGGCGGTCTCGGTTGGTATTTGTCTGGTTTTGGTCCTGAATTCCGTCCCGGCTTCTATCTGGTTCGTGTTTTGATTTCGATCTCGATTTCTATTCGATTTGGGTTACCGGTCGGGTTTCCATTGCCGTTTAAGTACCGTTTCGGCTCGGTACCGGTTTTGGATCCGAATCCAGTAACAATTTAAGTTTCGGTTTTTATTAGTTCCTTTATATTAGGTCAGTTGAATGTTTGTCCGCTTTTCATACAAATCTTGTAATAGATTTTAAGTAACTTCTCATTGAGCTATAAACGTGAAGCGTTACACATAGGTTACAAAACCGTGACAGTGCAACAAAAGGGGGAAAAATCCGTTAGGTGACGCACCGATCGAAATAATCAGATAAGAATTTGAAAATTTTCAATCCAGCTTTTAAATAACTTCTCGATGAGCTAGATACTTGAAATTTCGATGACAGCCGATGACACGATACAAAAAGATTCGCTAGGGGGCGCATGGGATGAGATATTTAGAAAAATCGTACGAAACGGAGGGAATTTTTGGATTGATTTTTATGTAAGTTCTCATTGAGCTACAAATGTAAAACTTCACAGATGGGATAAGACGGCGAGAAAATTTAAGACAAGGAGAAAAAAATTCCGTTAGGTGGCGCACGGATCGAAATATTTAGATAAGAATTTGGAAATTCGGTGTTTTGAGATCGATTTTAAAGTAACTTATCATTGAGCTATAAACATGAAACCTCAGAGACTGGTTAAGACACCATGACAAAGGAACAAAAGGAGACAAATTTCCATTAGGTGGTGCACGGATCGAAAAAATTAGATAATAATTTGGAAATTTGAAACCGGGTTTTAAGTAACTTCTCGATGAGCTAGAGACTTGAAATTTCAAACTTAATTCAGAGGTCGCTGACAGCCGATGACACGATACAAAAAGATTCGCTAGCGGCGCACGGGATGAGATATTTAGAAAAATCTTACGAAACGGAATGAATTTAGGATTGATTTTTATGTAAGTTCTCATTGAGCTACAATTGTAAAACTTCACAGATAGGATAAGACGCCGAGAAAATTTAAGAAAAGGAGAAAAATACCGTTAGGTGGCGCACGGATCGAAATATTTAGATCAGAATTTGGAAATTTGGTGTTTTGAGATCAATTTTAAATTAACTTCTCATTGAGCTAGAAGCATGAAACCTCAGAGACTGGTTAAGACACCGTGACAAAGGAACAAAAGTAGAAAAAAATTCCGTTAGGTGACGCACGGATCGAAATAATTATATAAGAATTTGAAAATTTTCAAACCAGCTTTTAAGTAACTTCTTGATGAACTAGAGGCTAAAAATTTAGAGCTTAATTCAGAGGTCGATGACAGTCGATGACACAGTACAAAAAGTTTCGCTAAGGGGCGCACGGACTGAGATATTTAGAACAAGTAAGGAAGGTTAAGTTCGGGTGTAACCGAACATTACATACTCAGTTGAGAGCTATGGTGACAACATAAGGGAAAATAACCATGTAGGAAAATGAACCGAGGGAAACCCTGGAATGTGTTTGTATGACATGTGTATCAAATGAAAGGCATTAAAGAGTATTTTATGAGGGAGTGGGCCATAGTTCTATAGGTGGACGCCATTTAGGGATATAGACATAAAGGTGGAGCAGGGACGACCCTAGAATTTGTTTGTACAATATGGCCATCAAACGAAAGGCGTTAATGAGTATTTTAAAAGGGAGTGGGCCTTAGTTCTATAGGTGGACCCCGTTTCGAAATATCGCCATAAAGGTGGGCCAGGGGTGACTCTAGAATGTGTTTGTACGATATGGGTATCAAAAGAAAGGTGTTAATGAGTATTTTAAAAGGGAGTAATCCTTAGTTCCATAGGTGGACGTCGTTTCGAGATATCGCCATAAAGGTGGGCCAGGGGTGACCCTAGAATTCGTTTGTGCAATATGGGTATCAAACGAAAGGGGTTAATGAGTATTTTAAAAGGGAGTGGGCCTTAGTTCTATAGGTGGACGCCTTTTCGAAGTATCGCAATAAAGGTGGACCAGGGGTGACTCTAGACTTTGTTTGTACGATATGGGTATCAAATGAAAGGTGTTAATGAGTATTTTAAAAGGGAGTAATCCTTAGTTCCATAGGTGGACGCCGTTTCGAGATATCGCCATAAAGGTGGAGCAGGGGTAACCCTAGAATTCGTTTGTGCAATATGGGTATCAAACGAAAGGAGTTAATGAGTATTTTAAAAGGGGTGGGCCTTAGTTCTATAGGTGGACGCCTTCTCGAGGTATCGCAATAAAGGTGGACCAGGGGTGACTCTAGACTTTGTTTGTACGATATGGGTATCAAATGAAAGGTGTTAATGAGTATTTTAAAAGGGCGTGGGGCTTAGTTCTATAGGCGGACGCCTTTTCGAGATATCGCCATAAAGGTGGACCAGGGGTGACTCTAGAATGAGTTTGTACGATATGGGTATCAAATTAAAGGTATTAATGAGAGTTTTAAAAGGGAGTCGTGGTAGTTGTATATGTGAAGGCGTTTTCCAGATGTCGACCAAAATGTGGACCAAGGTGACCGAGAACATCATCTGTTGGATACCGCTAATTTATTTAATATGTAATACCTGCCAAGATTTTAAGGGTTTTTTATTTCGCCCTGCAGAACTTTTTCATTTTCTTCTACTACTACTTAATATGGTAGATGTCGCAACCATTTTATAAAGTTTTTTCTAAAGTTATATTTCGCGTCAATAAAACAATCCAATTACCTTATCATGTTTCATCCCTTTTTTCGTATTTGGTATAGAATTATGGCATTTTTTCATTTTTCGTAATTTTCGATATCGAAAAAGTGGGCGTGGTCATAGTCGGATTTCGTTCATTTTTCATACCAAGATAAAGTGAGTTCAAGTATGCACGTGAACTAAGTTTATTAAAGATATGTCGATTTTTGCTAAAGTTATCGTGTTAACGGCCATGCGGAAGGACAGACGGACGACTGTGCATAAAAAACTGGGCGTGGCATCAACCGATTTCGCCCATTTTCACAGAAAACAGGTAAAGTCATAAAATCTATGCGCCTACCAAATTTCAAAAGGATTGGTTAATTTTTGTTCGACTTATGGCGATAAAAGTATCCTAGACAAATTGAATGAAAAAGGGCGGAGCCACGCCCATTTTGAAATTTTCTTTTATTTTTGTATTTTGTGACATCATATCATTACTGGAGTTGAATGTTGATATAATTTACTTATATACTGTAAAGATATTAAAATTTTTGTTAAAATTTTACTTTAAAAAAATTTTTTTTTTTAAGTGAGCGTGGTCCTTCTCCGATTTTGCTAATTTTTATTAAGCGTACATACAGTAATAGGAGTAACGTTCCTGCCAAATTTCATCATGATATCTTCAACGACTGCCAAATTACAGCTTGCAAAAATTTTAAATTACCTTCTTTTAAAAGTGGGCGGTGCCACGCCCATTGTCCAAAATTTTACTAATTTTCTATTCTGCGTCATAAGTTCAACTCAGCTACCAAGTTTCGTCGTTTTATCTGTCTTTTGTAATGAATTATCGCACTTTTTCGGTTTTTCGAAATTTTCGATATCGAAAAAGTGGGCGTGGTTATTGTCCGATATCGTTCATTTTAAATAGCGATCTGAGATGAGTGCTCAGGAACCTACATACCAAATTTCATCAAGATACCTCAAAATTTACTCAAGTTATCGTGTTAACGGACGGACGGACGGACATGGCTCAATCAAATTTTTTTTCGATCCTCTATCTCGATTCCTTTATATATGTACAACCAACCGTTATCCAATCAAACTTAATATACTCTGTGAGCTCTGCTCAATTGAGTATTAAAATCAAACAGAACGGAGGGAATTTTGGGATTGATTTTTATGTAAGTTCTCATTGAGCTACAAGCGTAAAACTTAACAGATAGGTTAAGACGCCGAGAAAATGTAAGAAAAGGAGAAAATAAAAATAAAATAAAAAAATTTTAAGCACTTCCTTTATATAAATGGACAAAAATCAGCGAAAATTTTCTCTTTATATAAAGGCATATTCTTGCTAAACTTTGATTTTTAAATTTTGACATAGAAATTGCAAAAATATTTATGAGAAGTAAAAATATAAAGGCGGAGCGCAATTGATTGACTAATAATATCTCCTTTCCTACCAGCTTTCCAATCCACCTGTCCCTGTCTCGCGATAATTGAAGCTAGTTTAGAACACACATCAGGTCAAAAGACTTGACCACTTCCCTCTTCCAATTCAGGGGAAGTCTCCCCTTATTCTGCTTACAAATGACGCAGTTGATTGCAATACTCTGTCATATCACACGTGCACCACTCATATAAAACAGATAATAAAAGCCTGAAGTATAAGCAATAAGTTATCCGGAGATAACTTTATTTGCGGTTAATCCTTTCTGCTAGTTATCGATGAAATCATATATCTAGCTAATAAAACAATAAAAGTATTCATATCGATAATCTTTGTAATTTATTAAAATCCATGAAAATATCAAAATTCCCTGTATTTTGACAATCCAGCACTTGAGTTTTATCAATTTGCACCCTCATGCATGTTTCCTGTTACACCGTTCGATCTATTTTTTATTTTTTTGGTATAAAAGGTGAGACTTTTACCCAAGTTTTCGCATAAAGTTCTACAGTCTGTCTACAATGAAATTATTCATTATTTTGGCTTTGCTTGTGGTCTCCGCTTCAGCGGGTCCTGTGCAACAGCCTGAGGGTCCTGTACATCCTCGTGATTTGCAACTCATAATGGCGCATCCTAATGGCCGTATCACCAATGCAGATGCTGCACGTGAAGCTCAATTTCCCTACCAAGTTGGTTTGAGTTTTACAGCTAGCGGTGGTGGCTGGTGGTGTGGTGGGTCTTTGATTGATTGCAATTGGATCTTAACTGACGCTCATTGCACGAGCGGGTAAGTAGTGAAACTCTGATTTTTTTTAAATATGCTATAAAGTATAAATCTATCTCATTTGACTCCTTTCATCACAGTGCTTCCGCAGGCACTATTTTTCTGGGTGCAACGAAACGCACAAGCGCTAAAACAAATCGAAGAGTTAATAAGAGCAATTTCATACAACATTCGGCCTACAATTCTCTTACTTTACGTAATGATATTTCGCTTATTATAATTGCATCTGTATCCTATACGCCCCACATTAATAAGGTTGCTTTACCTAAGGCGTCTTCTTCATCTGCCGCTTATTCTGGTCAAAAAGCTATTGCTTCTGGTTGGGGTTTAGTGAGTGATTCGGCGAGTTCGGTTAGCCCAACACTTCAATACGCAAGTTTGCAAGTGATTGATAATACGGTTTGTGCCAAGACTTATGGCTCATTATCGGTCACTTCAAAGACCATTTGCACGGCTACTCCTGCTGGTACTTCTACATGCAGTGGTGATTCCGGTGGTCCTTTGGTTATGGAATCAAGTGGAGTGCTTGCTGGTGTTACGTCATTTGTTTCCAGTGCCGGTTGCCAATCGGGTGCTCCGGCTGGTTTTGTTCGTGTTACAAGCTATTTGGATTGGATCAAGGCTAATAGTGGTATATCGTATTGAAGGACAGCTTCCTTTTATTTATGAAATGTTCCATTAAATGGATTTTAGCAGATTTGAAGAAAGCGAGTTTTAATATCCCATTCCATACTTCTTAAGTCACTGTTGGTTGAGCCTACCATATTTACTTTACCAAAGGAAATTCAATACCAAAAGACATAACGAATGTACCCTACATGCTGTTGATTGTCCGTTACATCTGATTTGACGTTATTAGTCCAGTTAATTAGCTAAAGAGAAGGTAATAGCTCGGTATACTATATTGGTTCCATTCAGCTTAAACTAAAGTGGGTAGGCCGGTTCGCACCTTCCAGTGGAAAAATATATCTACATCCCTTAAATGTGGTAAAGTATTTCTAACGAGTCTATGGTAAAAACCTTTAAAGCAGGGGTCTTCACTCCGCGCACAATTGTGCTCAAATTGTATATGCGAAAGGGAAATAATTTAAAATTTTTGGAGACCCATGCTTGGTGCCTTAACCAAGCCACTCTCAATCAATATTACAGGGTGCAGCTAAAGTAAAACAGCTGTTTGAGAAAGATGACTAATATCTAATGTAAAGAACAAATTTAGATCTCAAAGGATAAAATCATTTCTCTACCCTTACGCAATGTGTGCAGTTAAAATTGAGCGTCCCATCTATCGGTCCTCCTTGGTCTGCGTTAAACTTTGTATGCTTTTAGCGCTATATCGGCAATCGGTCAATCATTTCCTTCCTTCTGTATTCCGTGAAGCTGAAGGAATCCAACACCCCGGGAAAAATCACTTAGAGTAATAGTGAGCAAACTTTTCTTGGGTCGCTGTTTGAAAATCCTGACATTCTCATCGTAATAGTTGGAGTTTATATTTTGACCTCGTAGAGCGTGCCCAGCCAGGATACTAGCGACCAGGACGTGATCGTTTTGCTTTCGTGTTCTTTGATCAGGGATAGAAAAGAAAATTTTCTGCGACAAAATTAAAAAAAAAAAAGTGACGGTAAATAGCTTTTATAATAATTATCTTTTTATACAATTTTTTTTTCGTGAAATAATAACTAGATTTTTCCCGACAGAAATAAAAAGCTCAAAAAAATAACTCTTATTTTCGAACGAAGTAAGGTTAGGCTAGGTTGAACTGACCGGTCCATGAGGACCTCACATAGACTGATTGAGTCCGTAGTGTTACCAGAAGTTTGTTTTAACGACCAAATTGAAAAACCCTATCAAAACCGGGACCTATGTTATAAAATACCTCCGTCCTCTTGGCAAATACTAGAAGCTTACTAGGACTTAAGCCACTCCCTGCTTATAGATCTGACAGCTGTATCACTCCTAATAGCTGGATTTTTAGCCTGGCAAGTGCAGGGCACGATCGTGCTAGATCCTTTTCTCCTCCAACCCGCACTTCCTACATTTGCTATCACTGACCAAGCCTAATTTAAAGGCATGTGACGCCAGAAGGCAGTGTTCAGTCAGAATACCCGTCATGAGTATACAGTCCTCTCTTTTTAATGATAGAAGCAACTTTGTTAGTCTAAGGTTGTAAGACCTACACATAATCTTCGACATTGTACAGACCCGCGCTTGAAACCACGTCTTTCCCGCTTGGTCGATCATGTGCACCTCTCGCCTTCGCTTAATCTCGCCCAATCTAATTGGCACGTGTGCGGAGCAAGCTTCAATGGATGCGCCATTTTTAGCTAGTTCATCCGCTTTTGCGTTCCCATCTATTCCCATATGCCCTGGGACCCAATATAGATGTATGCTTCTCCCTGTCCCGATTCTCTCCAGAGACGGCTTACACTCTAACATGCATTTAGATGCTATGCTATGCGAGATTATTGCCTTAATTGCTGCTTGACTGTCAATATAAAAGTTAACACGGTTGCAGCTTAAGCTCTTCTCTTCCAGGGTTTCTATTGCTTTGGTTACGGCTAATATTTCTGCTTGGAAAACGCTACAGTAATCCGGCAGCCTGTAGGATCTGCTTATTTCCGGATCAGCGCAGTATACCGCAGACCCTACTCTTTCCACTACTTTGGAATCATCTGTGTACACATGTATCGCCTTGCGCCAACCGTCCACTTCTATTGTGGCCTTAAGATCTCCCTCGAAGCGCTCTAACGAAGTAAAAAAACCTAAGAAATAACTATTATTTTTCGAGAAAAAACAACTACAAAATAACTGTTATTTTTCGGGAGAAAAATTAAACTCAATAAATTACACTATTCAACAAATTTTGATTAACAACAAAATAGGCCTTTCCTAAAGTGAAATTTTCTCCTGATTCCGAATATGACTTCCATTTTCCTGTGGCAGATCTAGTTTCCGAGATATCGGCGAAAATTTGAAAATTCCCATTTTTGCAGAACATTACTTCATATAGGTAGGGCAAAAATTTGTAGTTTTCATTTTTTCGTTTTAAACATTATACTAATTCCCATAAACATTTCTTGCCTTCACCTCCTTTCAGTATCTTCAGTAGTTTGACCACTATTCCAAAACAACGTTGAACAATTTTTAAGAAAAAAAAAGAAATTTTTTACAAAATTTCGGATTTAACCACTTCAAAATCGGAAAAATTCTATGGACGAAAAAAAGTTAGCCCTCCTATATTGTAAGTAATTTAACTACGAAAATTTTCGACAAGTACTTCCAAATTTCGAAATAGACACAAGACTTTCTCTTCTTTTTTTTACTAAAAGTGAAAATATTTGCTATTGCAATGATGTTCAAGGTTAATTTGAAGCACTAAAATTAGAAAATAAAGTGGTTGATTGGAGCTTGTTTATAGACAGTTCAAAGCATAGTTTAGAAGCAGCATTACTCCATAGAGGAAATTCGTTACCGTCAATACCAGTGGCACATTCTGAGAAGACTAAAGAAACTTATTTAAGCATATCCAATTTACATGAGCTCATTCAATATAAATAATTTAATTGGAAAATTTGTGCGGACTTAAAGATAAGCAGTTTCGGTGGCAAAATTTAAAATAAATAGTATATGAAATACATCCCAGGGTTGTAGCTATAATTATCGAACTTCAAGGAGGTTTCACTAAATATTGATGTTTTCTCTATCTTTGGGACAGCCGTGCTAGAGAAACCCATTATATTCAGGAAAACTGGCCACCAAGAGCTTAGTACGAACCAGGTGCCTTCAATATCGCAAACCCGCCTTTAGTAAATCCCGAACGAGTTATTTTGCCAGCACTTCACATCAAATTAGGATTAATGAAAAAATTTGTAAAGGCTTTAAATAAGGACGCGCCATCCTTCCAGTAGCTAACGAAATTTTTCCTTAAATAACTCAAGCCATATTAAAAGAAGGTATATTTGTTGGTCCGCAAATTAGAAAGTTGCTGAAAGAAGAAAATTTTGTGAATCATTTATCATCAGTAAGAGCAGCGGCTTGTGGCAGCTTTAAGCAAGTCACACAGATCCCAATTATAGAGAGATGGTCAAAGCCTTGTTGAAAAACTACAGTGCTATATAATGCAACATGTCCATCAAAATTCATTTTTTGCATTCACATTTGGATAATTTTCCCGCAAACCTAGGTGCTGAAAGTGATGAACAGGTTTCACCAAGACCTCATGATTTTTGAAAAGCGTTACCAAGGTTTTTGGAATGAAAAAATGATGGCAGATTATTGCTGGACAATAATACGCAAGACAAACGCAGAAAATTATAAACGGGTACCCACGTCCCTCACTATTGACCACCACGGTAAAATCGCTCAATTTGACTTTCTTTTAGATGTAGATATGTACGTATTTAATGTTGTCGCCGTTGTTGTTTTTTACTGAATTGCTGATTTATACTCATATTACTCAATTGAATACAGTTTAACGTGCAAACATATGTCTATAATAAAACGTTATAAAAAAATAAAAACGTAGTTTGAATAAAAATTGTCTATAAAAAATTGTAGGATAGACGCTTGCAAGCTAACGGGGCTATAGTCTCAAGGGCACGTCCGATTGTTGTACAGGTATGCTTAAAATTTTCATAGTTAAATTACCTACAACATAGGAGGGCTAACTTTTTTTCGTCCATAGAATTTTTCCGATTTTAAAGTGGTTAAATCTGAAATTTTGTAAAAAATTTCTTTTTTTTCTCAACATTTTTTCAACGTTTTTTGGCATAGTGGCCAAACTACTGAAGATACTGAAAGAAGGTGAAGGCAAGAAATGTTTATGGGAATTAGTATAATGTTTAAAATGAAAAAATGAAAAGTACAAATTTTTGCCCTACCTATATGAAGTAGTGTTCTGCAAAAATGGGAATTTTCATATTTTCGCCGATATCTCGGAAACTAGATCTGCCACAGGAAAAAGGAAGTCATATTCGGAATCAGGAGAATATTTTACTTTAGGAAAGGCCTATTTTATTTTTGGAGATTTTTTTTTGTCGAGTAGTGTTATTTTATTTTACGAACAAATTAAAAAAAAAATTAATTTTTTTTTCAGAGATAAAAAAATATGAAAAATAGTTTTCAATGCCCGAGCAATGAAAAAAACCAAAAAAATACTATTATTTTCCGACAGAAAAATTCAATTCAGATAAATATTAAAAAGCGATTTTTAAGAAAACACGTATTTATAATTGTAACAATCGATGGTCAACAATATTCAAACTTTTTCACAGTCGAATTTTAATTATTTTCATATATGTACATATCTGTTGGAAAAAGAAAAAAATGCCAACAAAACTTTGGCGTTCGTCAAATGTTGGTCTAAAAAATTCAATGATCCATATATTACTAAAAATCTCTTTATGTCTTTAGTGAGGTCAATATTGCAATATGCCTCGCTAATCTGGAACACACGTTATCAGGCTCACTGCGACAAATTAGAATCGGTTCAAAAGCAATTTCTACTTTTCGCGCTAAGGGACTTACCGTGGGATACCTCCATCATTCTTTCTCCCTACTCCAGCCGCTTAATACTTATACAGCTTCCTATGCTACAGAGTCGTAGAGAGATGTTAGATGTGTTATTCTTAGTACAACTTATTAGAGAGGTGGTCAATAGCCAATTTCTGCTTGGTGAAATTATGTTTAATGCTCCTATTAGGCTATCGAGACATTTCCAACCATTTCATATATCCATATTCGAATTTCGCAATGCACGAACCTGTCCGTTGTCTGTGAACTGATTTCAATAAGCACTGTATACATATTCACACCTGCGACTCGCTGTTCGTAGTAAAAAAATATCTACTGATCTTAAGTACGCAATGAATTGGGTGGGTGGCTTGGAATCATGTCCTTTTCAAACTCCCACACTAATTTCCAGCTTCAATGATTTGGACGGATGGCTTGGAATCGCGTGCTTTCCAAACTCCAGACGATGCAGCCATTATTATTGTGTGATATATATGTATACATAAACTAGCTGCTCGAAATCCCGTACATTCCGACAGCTTTGATAGTAATCAGTTCTAGCTACTCGCCATCCACATTCCATCCCGAAAACTTATTATATAGCACCAGCGGTTTAGGGGACTTAGAATATACCCGCGGCGAGTATGCCTGTCGTATGAGGCGACTAAAAAAATAATTAAAAATATTTATTTATTTTTATTTACAGTAATTAGGTAGCTCTTAGGTACTAGTCATCACACTCCTCATCAATCTAGGGCGTTGATCAGAAAATTAAATAAAAGCATTGGGTGCGTGAAATTTCTAAAAACGTGAGGCGTAGCATAAGCTGATTAAAGTTCAGTTGGTCCCACTTATGACTATCAATAGAAATTTGACGCGTCAACGCTTTTATTTAATTTTCTGTTCAACGCCCTAGATTGATGAGGAGTGTGATGACTAGTGCCTAAGACCTACCTAATTATTTTCTAGCTTTTAGTATTACTATTACTTAATTTCAGTATTGTTTTCAATAAAACCGTTTAACTTGAATATTTTTTTAAGTATCTTGCGCCGCCTAGTGGCAATTTTTTCAATAGGTCTCTTTATATTCATGTATGTATTATGTGTTCCAAATATGAACTAAATCGGACCACAAATACGTTTTTTTTTAAATATTTCGATCCATGCGCCACCTATCGGAGTTTTTTTCTTATTAGTGCATCGTCATCGGGTTCTGAACTATATTCCAAATTTCAAGCTTGTAGCTTATCGGGAAGTTACTGAAATTTTAATTACAAAATTCGTTCACCACGGCCGGCCGGCCTGTCAAGTTAAGCTAAATAAAACTGTTTAAAATCAAATTGATTCAAGGGGTTGTGTAGTGCAACCATTTTAAGGGGTTTCTAGCGCAATTTATATCTTCTACAATCCAATTGTCAATTTCCCCATGAATGTAGGGGGTTGGAGGGCGGGATGCCCTATAAAGTTTAATGTGGTTATACTAAATCGTTCCCGAGATGGTACAGCTAATACCTTAATGGTGCTTGTTACCCGAGCGTACTGGATCTGCATCCGGCAAGGGACCATCGACATTGATAACACTCCTCAAAACCGTCGGGAGTGTTCTTATCGCTACAACAACAACAACACAATTATTAAATGTATATTCTATCACTTTGTACATTCTAGTTTTAATCGATCAATTTGTAGATTAATAAATAAATCACACATGGGTTTTGCTTGTATTAATTTAGTGCCATTGAGTTGAAGTGTTTGTTAACTGATTTTTTGTCGAAAAGGAATTTCTTGCGTCACGGTTTACTAAAGACTTTTTGAGAGTAATTCTAAGAGATTCCTAAAACAAATTCCATGTTGTCTTTTTTGCTTTAACAAAATTTTTATTGGGAAATATTAGAGTTGAGTGCATTAAGTATTTTCAAAATTCGTTCAAATGAATAATTTGTTCTCAACGCTCAATGTCATACAAATAATCCAATTTTATTCATGCTTCTAACATAACATATAAAACCAATAAATTTTATTTAATCCCTTACCTTTACATTTGCTGTTTATTCAGTTTCTTCTTTATGCGTATTGAGTGCAATTGTATTCGTAGATTTTTCATATAAAGCATTCGTCAGTATAACATTTTTTGTTGTTAGCAATCCGGCAATACGCACACACACTCACACGCACGCACTGTAATATAATGCAGGCAATGGGTTTTTAAAGTCCACTGAGCATGAATGCAGCAGCAGCAGCAACAACGAGGAGCACAAAGGTTCAACAGGTTTTTCCGGAGCGCGAGCACACACACAGACACAAAATTCCAGATGAAAAAATTTGTTTGAATGTGTTTATGTATCAAACTTGTTTAATTGTAGATCTCTTTGCAACATTTTTCATTTGTTTTTTTTTTTTTTTATGTTTTAATTTGCACTTTGTTGTTTCACAATTTTTTTTTTTAATTTGAATCACCTATAAATGAGTATTTTTTTTTTGCTCAAGTTGCGGCTCCTCAGTTAGAAAATAAAATTGAAAGAGCGAATCGAAAATCCTTACTCATGGTAGATTTAGGTCGAGCTTCTCTTCCATTTGCGTCGTGTTTGTTTAATTGTTTTATGCCGACTCCGAAAGGCATTTGCAAGGTAGATGCGTCTTCACTGAGAAGCTTTGCATGGTCAAAATACACTCGGAGAATTTGCCAAAACACTTCCCGGTTAAAATTTTTCTTGCATGCAGCTGCCGTTCGAAGTCGCTATAAAACATAAAGGGTACCCCCAATTTGTAGGAAAAACTAAACTGGAGCATAAAACAAGAGAAACTAGGCATGAATCCCCTTGGAGGTATATCGCGCCTGGTTGTTTGCTCTCTTTTTGGCCTCTTTTAATTGTCTTTAAAGGAGGATGCACCGTAACTGTTTCAGAATTAAATTTTTCATTGCACTCAATATTTCTGGGGCCAGCAGCTTGCATGAAACATGTCTTGACGCCGTTAACTTGTAGACGTGAGTGGTTCATATTTAAAGAAGCAATGCTACTTTACATAAATTCCTAAAATCTGGCCAACAACAACAACAAAAGATTGGGAAACGGATGGGAAGTGCTACCGTTAATGGAGAGGAGAAACGCTCATCTTCGACACCACAGTTCAATTTTAGCCAAACTGTGCGTGCTACCAACTGCCTAGTAGTGCCAACCCTACCTCTGATACGCTCTGCCTCATGCCCCTAGCAATCTGGAAAGATATCTAAGCTACCCTCACCAACCCATTTTTTGAAAAATACGTATTTTTTTCTTGTCTCTACAGGACCCGCAGACGTACGGAGATGCCAAAATGTCGGCTGTGTGGCCAGCGACACGCGCTAAGGCAGTGCCGGGCGTTCCTCGCGATGAAGCCGGAGGAGCGCTACGAGTGCGCGAGGAACCACCGGTACTGCATCAACTGTCTGGCAGTGTCGCACAGCACCGGGGCATGTGACTCAAAATCAAGCTGCCGCAAATGCTCCCTCGGCCATCACACGCTCCTACACCGAGCTCGACGCACACCCACCAACCCGCGTCGCACCGATAGAGGACCACAGCGCGCAACAGCCCAACATCGCCAACGGGCAATTCAAAGCCGGTCGGCTAGACAGCGCGACGACAAAATACGAGAATTAGTAGCCGAGGCACGGGCGGCCTTGGACAGGGTTGATGCCGCCCTTAACCCACCAACGCGTCGGGCGGGGGGAGCATGTTGAAGACATGATCGAGTTTTCGGACTAAGTCCGCCCCCTCCGTCTGGCAACACCCGGCCAGTGCGGCCAAGCGCAGGCAGTGCAGCTCAGCTGTGGCTTGCCAACCACCACCGCGCTCACTCTCAATTTTGTTAGTTTATCATTAACTACCAGCCCGTTCGCTACGCATCGATCGTAAGCGTTCGCCCTGTATTAACGCCCGCCCGCCGTCGCGCATCTATTGCATTTTTTTGACTTTGGTTTTATAATTTAAATAAATGAAATTAATCATTAATTTGTACTTACATTTTTAAACAAGTGAATTAAAGGAATAATATACCTATTCATTTCAAATTTTAATCCGTGCTCTTTTTTTATATGAATACAGTGCAGTGATAGTGCGAAAAATTTATACAAGTTCAAACAAGTTTAAGTGAAGCCCTTTTCATTTTATTTGTTCAGTGATATCCTCATTACCAACTTGAGTGAAGTTGTCTCCTTTTAAATTATTTAGTCACATCATCATTTCCAAATTGAGCTGAATCTTTAAAAAAATCAAGGTATTCGCATTTTGTATCTGCACCTATGTCTTAGTGATATTATAACGGGTACGCTTGTTCTCATTCGAATATCTAATGCGCCATCTTGCCCTGGAAAGCTCCGAGGGTTTGTTGAGGCATCAGTTTGGACAAGGAAAATCAAAGTCCAGGGAAGATGTCATCAAAGAATTGTCAATATAACTCGAGAAGTCAAACCCCGAAAGTCAATGTAAAAGAGAGCGCTGATCACTGATTATTTTGAACATAAATAACGCCTTTAATATTGTCCACTGGACATAGATAATGACACCGATACGAAGCTTTGGCACACTTGCGTAGAATAATTGGCAGCTACTTTAAAGATGAATTACTCTGATGAGGTGCGCTATGGATGCGATATATGATACTAAAGACCGGTCTCCAAGGAGGAATACAATTCATCGGATATGCAGTTGATTTTGTGGTTGTAGTAATGGCCATGAAACTGGTCTTCGTAGAAAGAATAAAGGAAACAAATTTCCAAGCATTACTTCAGAGTGGTGGGAAATAGTAAGTGGTGTTCATATGCCCATTGTGCCTAACATTGGAGTTCGTGGCGAAGCGGGAACTGTCCACCATACACAGCACCCGTGTGGCGCTCATCGTAGCTGATCGACCAACTACCAACTAACTGCCATAGAAGTAGCTAGTGTATATCAGACCGTCCTATCTCGGAAACTCCAGTTGATCTTGCCAATTGAAACATTTTCTTTTCCTATCTCGGAAAACTCTAGTATATGCGCTAAGTGAAAAATTTTATCTGGATGATAACAAGCTGCCGTGCGATTCACGGGATTGTTAGGCGCAATACAGCTTCACCTACCTAATAGTCAAGCCTGCATACCCAAGGCGAAACCTATTACATATGTATGTGGATGTATCAAACACACAATTAGCAGGCGAGGCTCTGGTCAATCTAAGCTTCTGAAAGTAGGGGGTGTAGGCGGAATGGTATAGAAGGTTCAATGTGACCATATTAAATCGTTCCAGCGATAATCGTGTACCTTAATGGTGCTTGCTACCGGAACGTACCGGATATATGTATGTTCATCCAGCAAAGGAGCACCAATATCATAAACACTCCTTGAAACCTTCATGGAGTGTCTTTATTATGGAAGATTTAGTTCGAAGATCTAACGCCAAGTTAGTTCGTTATATGTATAAACGGAAACACGGCGAATAAACCCCCATCTCACGCAGATATTTAGTAGGCATGGTTTCAAGGAGTATTTGTAAAAGCGTATGCAATAGGATGATTCTGTCCATACTGTTTCGCTTAATTGGAAAATGTAGAAGATGTCAAGTATCCTTGCTATCGTTGTCATGGCAAAATACTCACTGAACTGAGCCTTCCACGAAGAATTGAAAGAATAAAAAAAATAAATTATTAGTGCGATTTACTTTCGAGGAAAGGAATTTAGCTCCCTTTAATACATAGGCCTATCACGATTGCTGGCTTCTGAAAGGGAACACAGGGAGATGCGTATGCTAAGCACTGGTGATTTAAACGCATTTCTCCTCAGTGGCGGTTTCCCGTGTTGTGGACATGTGAACAGGATAAGCCTGGTTTCATTGGACTGCTTGGGGCAGGGCGCTGCCACCACTTTCAAGACAGGAAAAGAGCGTGTTATTTCTGAAGTAGTTCTAGTTGACGCGTAGTGACCGAAAGTGTCTTGACAAAATTTTGACATCATAAAAGTACACTTTTTGCCCACGATGCGCCGGTAAGTATACATGTATTTCAGCACTATCCGAAGAGGCTTACGAGGGGATCACGACAAGTAGAGAGACAGCGATGGCACAACCTGGTTGGTTATTTGATTTGGTCCAACGGCCTGTAGGCTGCTTGATGGCAAGCTTAGCCGGTTACATGAATTGTATATGTATGTAGCTGTGTGAGTGTGTAACGTAAAAGCTGTTACGATTTGCACAAGTTGGCCATAAGCAATGCGTATGTGGTAGTTTTTTTTTATATTTTAAAATGAACACTTGGAAAATATGTGAAAACTCGGGAACGAAAATTTTGTTTGATAAAATTGGCGATACGCAGCCAATAAAATGATGGTGAATATGAATTAATTTATACATTTTTTATATATTGATACGGATATAAAACTTAAGTTGAATGGCTCACTTAATAATTCATTTATGTAGTTCTTTTTTATAACGAAATTCTCACTTAACGATCTAATCAAATACAAATTTCGCGAAGTCAACACGATTATTTTAATTTTATTTCAAAAATATTTCAATAATTATCTTGCATACGCGGCTCGTCACGTTTACACTCGCAGACTCGTCGTTATGGACTAACTAAAAAGAACATAAATTTTATGCACATTCAATCAGGTTGATATCAACATAAGCCCCAAACCATCAGCTCCACCACCACCACTACGACTAATACCAAGAGCAACACTAACATACACACACGCCGTATTGTCCACATCAATAGTGACGTCGCTGTTCACATCGCAGCCGAATCGACCCTCGCAATGCTTCGCATCTTCACTATCAGCGCAGAAACTGTTTATAATTGTTGGCAACATGACCATTTAGGCTGACGTTTTGTGTGATACCTATAGAAAAGGAAGGGTGGGGAGCAAGTACAACGCCAACTGTCATAATGGCAAATATATATTGGTAGCTGTGTGGAATCCAAATCTAAATGCCGACCAGCTGGTAATCTGAAAAAGTCAATAGCATATAAGTTCCATGTTGGCTACAAGTGTTTTTCGTATCTATGAGATACACAATTTCGTTTTGTATGTGTTTGTAGAAGTGCACTCATTTCTGTGCTTTGCGAGAACATGTCTGTGGAACGTAAGTGGTAGAGTTGGTGATATGTAACTGGACGTCAAAGAATGGATTGTAATATTTGGTAGCCTTTGCTTGCGCACAGAAATTACTGAGAGTCCTCTTAGCGTTATTTATGGAATTTTGGCTTGGCTATCTCTCTCGTTTTCTTTGGTACTTCCAGTTTCCACGTTCCATTGCTTTGACTTTTGTGTAACATCAAAACACGTTTGACAATTGAGGACTATAAGTATGTGGGACCGCACTTGGTTGGGCAGTGTAGCATTTTGCTGATAAGAGACTCCATTGCTATAGATGACGTTAGAGGGTTAAACATAACAACCCCTTATTGTTCGTAGGGACGACTGGGAACCAAAGGCTTAAGGGCTCCATCTAATTCTCACCGCTCATGCAGAGGAAGCTTATTGACATGGGCCATCGTAGCAGCAGCGGCGCTGATGTGTTAAGTTTGGGACCGTAGGTCATGCCTCTCCTCTTCAAACATGGCGATGACCTTGGGATCTCATATTTTTGCAGGCTATTTCACAGCAACTTTGTTGCCCTAATAGAATATTCCCGAATTTTCACGAGAAGATAATCCAGTGGTGGTCATGCGGAGTACTCAGCATCGTTTATATCCATTACGAAACCTTTCCTGGCCTATAGCGTCAGCAAAATCATTGTAGAAACTACAATAATGTTGTGTACGGGGAGCCAATATAGAAGTACATTGAGACGCCCTATGAAGGCAAGAGGAGTTCGGCACCTCTGTCACATATGACTCATTGGACAGGGAAGTTGTTAAGTTAGATTATGCAATTAAGACAGCCTGGATCGCCACATTTAGTGAAGCAGCTTACCAGGCGTCTCTATAGCATAGAACTTCGCTTGGAAGACACTGAAAGTTCAGGAAGCCCATATGACTGACTATGTCCTCCGAATCCGACACAGTTATTGACTAAATGATTTAAGTGCTTTCCGATAGAAACTAGAAATTGTTTTTCGAGTCCCCTGTGGCTTCCGTTGGCGCTGATGCGCTCTCGAGAATCATGAAAAATATTTCAAGAAAGTTGGCAAAAATTTTGAGAGTTTCTTCTCATTTTTGGAAATATTTCTGCAGTACCGTTTAGCCAATCCGAAGTGGAAAAAAAACTTTACTGAGATGGTGCCGTCTTGCAGCTCCTACCCTCCGACATTGTTTGCAATGACGGAAGTAAGTACGGCTACGATTATATTGAACGTGCTACTTCTATCGGACACACCCAAATCCGAACCGTTCCCACTCTTCCCACCACAGAAGTGAGCTGTGATTTTTTTCTAGCGCGAAGCCAGAATCTGAAGAGTAGTATCCCCCTTGCCGTCGAGGAAAGGTTGGTATGAGACTCCGACTAATGGTGGTATTGGAAGGTCTGCATCTTAGGAATGCATACATATCCCACATGTTCTATAATGTGAACCTTCAAGCGGTTGGTTGTGTTTGTAGCTTCCCAATCTCAACTGTCACCCGCACATATCCGTGAAGAATAGTGTTTATTTAGAAAAGGAGGCTTTAGCGACCGCAAGTTCCTAACGGCGGCAGGGGGATGGATGATCTTAAAGGTTCAACGTGGTCATTTTAAATCGATCCAGAGATATTCGGGTAGAACCTATAAGGTGCTATTTTTTCGGAACGTACTGGATTAATATCCGGCAAAGCACCGTCAACATCGATAAAACTTCACAGAACCTTCGGGAGCCTCCAATTATTACAAGAAGAAGGAGATGAGGGGGGAGGGAGGGGCGTGGTACTAAGTATTTTTTTTGGATTCATGGGCAGGAGAGGTAAGGTCGGCCGAATAGAAGAAATTCACCTGTCTTGATCCTGAATTTCCTCGACTTCCGGATCAATTTTTTTTATTTATTTATTTTTTTTAATTTTTACTTATTTTTCATGCAGCGCTTCTCTGCAGAAATGCTCAAGGCTTAACTAATAGCCGGGGCACCTGCTACGAATGTAGACGGCTTTGTAGGACCCACCCGGAGTATTGAAATTCATAAGTATTTCTATTTCACCCTTTCTTTTCAGTGTCAAGATATTTCAAAAATTGATAGTTTCCCCTTCATGAGACGGAATAAATGCCATTAGAGGTGTATCAGCTAAAAGCATTGGCACAAAATTCATTGTAAATCCGTTTCAAGATATAAATAGCTCAAGTAACTATATGAATATGTATATGTAAGTATGTATTTCGCATACGCATTCATTTGACATGTGCATCTTTACGTACGCGTCATACTTTTTTCCATTTCCGATATAAATTCCAAATCTGTCGAACAAGTCTGAAAAATCTGTTACCGGCATGCGACATTCACGCGTAGCATCCACAACAATTGCAGAACAAACACACAAGGTCATAATAAGAGATTGCTCTGGTGCGGCATGCAAGTCATCAAATAGCTCAGCACATTTTTAGATAGGCCCAACATGTTGGGGCGAGGCAGCGGCAATTATGGTAAGGAGGGGAAATTCACAAGCAAATGCTGGCGGGAAATGCTTAGTTGAGGAGATTACGTTTCCCAAGAGCAAGTTTGTAGAACTGTGCATATGTGTGTGCCAGAAGATTTGCAACACTAAACCTGCAGCGGAGCATGAGACTGCAAGTGAATACAAAAATAGCAGTGTACTAACTCCTAAACGGGCACATATATTTGTATGTTCATGTGCATGCATTCTAGGGTGGCTTAATTTCAATATAGAAAACAGCTAACTATGTGGGTTCTAGTATTAGTCGATACATCGAAACCCATATGACTCTGCACAAAACTCATTTTTGTGATACTTGTGTCACTTTTGGATCTATTTTTTTAACGCGATTCAGTGCTCTAGAGCACCCTTATATCTTTTTACATCTGATTTGAAAGAAAGGAACCCTTTTTCCAAAAAAGTAGCCGGTTTTAAAAAAGTACCCGGTTCTAAAATAGTACCCGAAAAGTAAGCCGTATTTTAATGGTGAAACTTTAAAAATGTGGTAGATATGAAAAACAGTATCCAAAAACAAACCGTTTCCAAAACATTACCCGGTTCATGAAAAGTAACCAGCTCCAAATCAATAGCGGCTTTCTAAATAGTAACCGGTTACGAAAAATCAACCAGGTTCCCAAAAATTTACCGGTTCTAAAAAATCAACTGGCTCCAAAAGAGTACCCGTTGCATGAAAGTAACCGGTTCCAAAAAGTTACTTGTTCCAAGAAATAACCACTTCCAAGAAAGTATCCAACTCCAAGGAAGTAACCCGTTCCAATAAAGTAGCTGGTTCCAAAACAGTAATGCGTGTCTTCGCTATTAAGCACAAACCGTTTTGTAGGGAGTTATTTGACCACTGACGCGAGTGTTCAATAATTGCCTTTTTACGCGCAAATGTAGATGTATATACATGTAAAAAAACACGGCTAATGTTTTCGTAGTGAACGTGGTTCCCATCAGCACGGCAGCTCACGGTCTAAAACCAATCTTAAACGTCACTATCCAGAGCCGACGTATTGCAGGTCGGTTGTAAAACACTCGTTTCTAGTCCTTGCAAAAATTGCATCTTAGTGGGACTTTTTATAGTGTATGATAGTGAACCAGCAAATTTTATGAGTGTTGAACATTTCGTTCCATCTTTTTAACTACGGTGGAATACCTGCTTTTTAGAGGTCATTGTAGTAGAACAACGTCTGTCCGTAAAGCGTATGACGATCGAGCTGAATGCAGTTTCCTTCAATTATCACAAGTCTCCTCGTCGTTTTTCTCCATTTTGTGCTAGTAAAGAAAGGTATGCCCCTCACAAAAATATCGTAGAAGCTTCTTATGTCAAAAATGCTAAATATCAGTTACTTTGATGACTAGTTGACTCGGTCTATTGTCTGTACTAGTTGTTACCTACAATTTGGTTGGACTGTAAAGTAAGTACATCCGTTAAAACGTACGTTTGTTTGTAAAAATTTCTTTCATTTTGCAAATTTTTAGCTTTCTTATAAGTTATAACTAAGTATGTAAAATGTATGCAACTTTTCTATACACACGTACATATATCCACAAAATTTATACATCCAACTACATTTCCTGCAATTTTTTGCACTCAAATGATATAGCGTCTTCTTTCTTTTTCGCTGATATTTACTATTAGCTATTTCTGGGCAACTCACAGGTAGATTTACATAAATAAAATAACTTATTGCGAGTTTCTGCCAGCCCAGTCATGTGCGACGTTTTGACTTCATTGCAGTTGCGTCGTTAGTCGATTTCTTTGTTGCTGACGAGTTTGCTGTGTTGCTCGTTGCTGTAATACATTCATAAGATTCCGTACATTTCAGTCAGTACTTGGAAAATGTGCATTCTACCGGAACTCCGGTGGCGGTGTTGTTGCTCATTTACAAATATTGGCATGTTTTGCTTTCTATCCTTTAGACATTAAATTTTTAATATTCCGAATAAGCCGGACATATTTTTGGTTCGCATACATGTCTGAACTCTGAGAATATAAAAACAAATGTTAGTTAATTTTTAATAGCTGGCCTAGATATTCAGAGTGTGAAAAATATAATGTACTTTACTGGCTACTGGTTCGAAAATTGCTTGTATCTAGTTATCGAGTCTGAGCAGGTTTTTAGAGAACATCTAATATCTGAATTTTTTTCATAAAGCTGTGATTCAATCTGACTAGGCCTGTTTTGGAAAAAAAGAGTCGTGAGTACTAAGTACTCATGCAGTTATTGGTTTCTTATGGGTTTTAAAGGTATGTATATGCTTCATAATAAACCGATAAGTCGTCGCTAACAAATTGGTAACACTACAATAAGAAATTTATCATTTTAAATTTTTGATGGTAATTCGATGACTTTTCAATACCAAATCGATAACACGCCGATAACAAATTGCTAGCACTGCGATAAAAAATCGAAAAATTTTCAATAACAAATCGATGACATCTTGATAGGAAATCGATAAGCTTTTACAATCATGTAGACAACTTTTCGATTACTAAAATACTATCGACTTGTTGCTTTCTAATAACAAATCGATAACTGTTTGATAAAAGTCGATAATTTTTCCGTAAGAAATAGTTAACATGTCTTTAAAGAATGGATAGACTCTAGGTTAGTTTTTGATAACATGTCGAAAATATATCTATAATTAATAGTCAAAGTTTGGCAATGAATCCCTTTTTAATAACAAGTCGATAACTTTTAAGTGATACATAGATAAGTATACCTTTCATGAACATGAAATGGTATATGAACTTTGGTCCGATATTTGTAACGTTGAGAAATGTAGAAGATAAACTCACCATTAAGTATACCGAATTGATCAGGGAGACGAACTGAGTTGATATAGCCATGTCCGTCTGTCCGTCCGTCCGTATGTCCGTCCGTCTGTCTGTTTGAACGCAAACTAGTCCCTCAAATTTTGAGATATCTCAATAAAATTTGGCACAAGGATGTATTTTTGTATTGTATTAGACATTTGTCGGATCCGGTAGGATCGGACCACTATAACATATATCTGTCATACAACCGATCGTTCAGATAAGACGGTTTTGGTCATACATGCCGCAATTTAGAAAGTATAAACGTGAAACTCTGTGATATATATTTTAATATATCATAAAAGATATCCTGAAAAAACCACTTTGATCGGAGCTATATATAGTTATATCCCATACAACCGATCATTCATATAGAAAGATTTTTGGCAATTTCTCCCTTAATTTCCAATATAAAAACGTTAAATTTAGTGATATTTATTCTAATATATCATAGAAGATTTCCTGTAAAAATCATTTCGATCGGAGCTATATATAATATATATCCCATACAACCGATCGTTCAGATAAGGGGGTTTTTTGACATTTTTTTATATATATCTTAAAATCGTTTAGGTATGTACATCTGTTCACTATATATTTCTTATCTTATACATCCGATTATTTGGAGATTACGATTGGGATTAGATTATTGTTCAGCCCCATTCATGAAAGGTATGAAGTCTTCGCCACAGCCGAACACAGTTCCGTCCTTACTTGTTTTTATTTAACTTTTTGATAAAATATTTAAAATTAAGAATTTTTATATAGAATTGATAATTTTTTATGGCAAATCGATAGCATTTTGATAAAAAATCCATAACGTTTTGATAACAAATCAACAAGCTTTTTGATTAAATATAGATTATAGATATATTTATAACACAATGTTTTTTTTTTCTAAAGCTTCAATTTCAATTGAAAAGCAAAAAAAAAAAAAAAATTAAACAACTCGCTTCATTTGTTTTTATTTTCCAATTTTGAAACAAAAACGCCCAATATGTCAAATAGTTTCTTTCCTCTTCTTTTCTTTTCTTTTCTTTTCTTTTCTTTTCTTTTCTTTTCTTTTCTTTTCGTTTCTTTTCTTTTCTTTTCGTTTCTTTTGCTTTCCTTTCCTGCCGATGGAAGCAGTAAAGACCACGTGGAACACGATCTCAGTTACCTTTATGTAACCAACTGGCGCCGATTCGTTGTACGGCCAAACCTTTTAAACGGTTAGTGGCCTTTTAAGTAAATGAGTTTAATTGATCCTGGGAAAACTTTGACCTTCTCAATCGATATTTGATAGCACAAAAATCAGTTGCCTTGACTATAATACTATTGACAGTCTTCATTTTGGAACTCTTAAACTCTACGATGTCGTTTTCAAAATCACTTATCTTTAAGCATTCCTCCTTGTGAGTTTGCATCATTAAATTAATTCTTAAGCGAAGTTAAGTTCAGCGTGCCTTGATTTGTTAATTACAACACTCCTGTAGGTACAAATCGAAAACTATTTTCAAATGCCTTTGCTTTTCTGTTTTATATAAGCATTTGAGGGCTAATGCGTATGTGGAAATGTGAAATCTGCCTTAAAAATATCCCTGCAGGAAAATGTTTAGAAAATATTAAGTGCATACACACGGTTTATTTTAAACTGTATTTTTATTGCAAGTATTTATTGTTGTACAAACAAGAAACGACCATAGTCATAGTGAAGAACACATCAAAAGCCTTTAACTTCTCTATGGGCGGAGAAAAAACTTTCACTTTCGGCAAATCTCTTTAATAGTAAATCCAAGGATTTATTTGTTTTCCGTTTTACACAAATTTTCTTTAATCGGATTCGGAACCATACAGAGTTTTTCATTTTGACTCCTTTGGGTGTACTCTGATAAGTCTACCGCTGTATACATTTGGGAAAACGGCGGCACATAATTTGTGTCTGACAGCTGCATAAATTTTAATTAAAAAAATGGAAAAAAGTGAAAACCGTGTGCCGATTTAGCAATTTTTTTCCATAATGAAACCATATTTTTAATAAATACAATGGCGACGGTACACCATTAATTTGTATGGTTAAGAAACAGGGTTCCTAGATGAACTAAAAAATGGGAAGGTGGATTTGTCTACTAACAAAGTCGTGATTTCAGTTTTTGCGATGTCATTTTTGACTACTTTGCAAGCGGAAAACCGAAGCCTGCCGAACATTTTCAAAGCTTTTTTAGTAGAAACGACCGAATTTTAAGAAAGAATTTTGGAGCTATTGTCTATAGTGAATTTTTCATAAAAATTACTTTAATTTTACACGCGCTATACATTTTTCAAATTTCGGAGTATATTTTTGCTTATAACTTTGCATTAGGCGACTTAAAAATTGGAAGCACGTAGGATCAAATACAATGAGAGAAAATGTTGAAATATAAAATACTCATTTGTATTCTCTTCTTTGGGTGAAAATTAATATTGCCTACGCCCATAACATTTTTTTCAAGCTCCGTGTACGACATATCATTCACCTGGTTATTTATTTGAAGGTTTTAGTACTTACACACCTTTCTAGGTAGATATATGAACCATAAAATTGTGTGTTAGTATATTCAAGTTCAAACGTTTTAGAATAAGCTGCGTATCTTTCGACATCACCAAATATGCGATCCAAACCTTGGTTTTTGGTATTGTGGGGTTTACGCTCTATCCACCACCTCAAACCGTGTCCTTTTTCCGGTGCCCCCATTAAATTCAAAAAGCAAAAATTCAGAAACACATTTTTTCAGAAAACATTAGTCAGAACCATTTTTTCAGAAAGACGAAATTCAGAGGTCAAAACTCAAAAGTCAAATCTCAGAAGTCAAAATTCAGAAAGTAATCAGACGACAGAAATATATTAAATTTATCTCAAAATTCAAAAACGTTTACTTATGTATTTGGAAGGAATTATGTATAAAGAAAAAGTAGCACAATCTAAAATTTTGAATTGTGTGCAATAGCAAGCATGTAATTAATTAATTTTTTTCGCGTTTATCTTTTTCAAATGAATTTACAATTTTTGTTGTTATATCGTCCTGCTGATTTGTAAGATCGCGGGTTCGAATCGAGCTCAAGGCCTAAAAATAATTATTTTTGCATTATTGTTTTTATAATAAATTTTTTCCTAATTGAAAAAAATTTAAATTAGAATAGAAGAAAGAAAAAAATGTAGACAACTGCTAAATTCCTTCACGGCAACCTTTAGGCGCCGCTGCTATAACCATTCAGCTATCACAGCGGTTGCTTGTTTGTCTTCATCATTTCTACTTCTACCCTGTTTCATGCCAATTGATTTCACAGCACTGCGACATCTGTTGCAGAATGGATGTGAAAATTGGACTTTTTTCACGGCAAAGATGCCACATTAAATGATGTCATATGTATCGACACTTTTCCCCGTGCTCTGGGATGTATTAACAATTGTTGTTGTTTCAATTAAGAAAAAATTTATCATAACAATAATAATGATAAAATAATTATTGTTAGGCCACGAGCTCGATTCGAACCCGCGATCTTTTGAATTTACAGTATTAAAAAAACGAAGTCTTTCAATTTTTTCTTGCGTTTCCGATATGGATCGCCTCCAGCTGAAAATTGCTGCAGTTTTGTTTCTATTATTGCCTGTTCGTTTTTTATTTTATTTATGCAATTAAATATGTTAGGGTGTGTCCCAAACGCATTTGGAATGACGTTGTGCCACCTTTCGATGGAATTATTTGTACGAACTTCACCCAATTTGGTGATATTATACATATTCCATAATTCGATTGAATATAACGCCTTCTTTCGACGTTGCTGTGTTCCAGGCTGAAAAAAATTCAGAAGTAAAATTTCAGAAGTCAAAATTCAGAAAGTAACCAGACAGCAAAAAACATTAATTTTGCGCAAAATTTTACTTCTGAATTTTGACTTCTGAAATTTGATTTCTGAATTTTTGTTTCTGAGTTTTGACTTCTGAATTTTGGCTTTCCGAAAAAAGGGTTCTGACTTATGTTTTCTGAAAAAATGTTTTTCTGAATTTTTGTTTTCTGAATTTTTGTTTTCTTAATTTATGGGGGAGCCACTTTTTCCTTGCCTTAAGAAAGCAAGAGCAGTTCACTCTAGCCACCCCGACCTCGCGATATCGACTTAATACTACCTGCGGAATCGAATGGATGGAAGCGGTTTACTGGGTTGTTCTGTAATATATTGATTATGAAGCCAAGAAACTGCCTTTAAACATCTGTCTAAAGAGATGTTGTTGTTGTTGTAGCAGTGCTTCGCCCACCTAACAGCCGCGACCGATGACAAATTGTCATCAATATCCTCTAACGGGAGTCCAAGGAAACTTGCTGTTTCTACAGGGGTGGACCATAATGAAAGGGGTGTTAGAGGCGTTGGTTCCACATTACAATTAAAGAGATGGTTGGTGTCATGTGGGGACACATTGCAAGCGGGCCATACATTTTGTATATCGGGGTTGATTCTGGATAGGTAAGAATTTAACCTGTTACAGTATCCAGAACGAAGTTGAGCAAGAGTGACACGCGTTTCCCTGGGGAGTATCCGTTCCTCTTCCACAATTTTTGGGTACTTTTCTTTGAGTACTGGATTCACCGTGCAATTCCCGGCATAAAGGTCCGACGCCTGTTTGTGGAGTTCACCAAGGACCTGCTTGTGTTTTTTGCTTCATACGGCTGGGTTCTCAGGTGCCGTATTTCCTCAAAATGCTTACGGAGATGACTCCTTAAGCTCCTAGGCGGTGTTGGATCATCAATCAGATGTCTGTTTGGATGCCCAGGTTCCTGAGTATTCAACAGGAACTGTTTGGTTAGCATCTCTTTTCTCTCCCTGATGGGGAGTATTCTCGCCTCATTATGTAGATGGTGTTCTGGGGACATAAGAAGGCAGCCCGCGGCGATTCTGAGAGCAGTATTTTGGCAGGCCTGTAGCTTCTTCCAGTGGGTAATTTTTAGGCTTGGCGACCATATGGGTGACGCGTAGCACGTAAACGGCTGGCGAATTGCTTTGCATGTAGTAATGAGCTTTTATTTATCTTTTCCCCAGGTACTGCCAGCAAGAGATTTGAGGATTTTATTACGGCTCTGGATTTTCGGAGCAATTGCGGCTGCGTGCTCACCAAAATGTAGATCCTGATTAAACGTCCTGATCAAACGTCCAGGTGTAGGACAGTCGGTAGCGTAGTGCCATCGACGTGGATGTTCAAAATGGTCGACATTTGGGACGTCCATGTTGTAAATAAGGTCGCGGAAGATTTAGTCGGTGATAATGCCAGTTTTCGCGAGGCGAAAAAACTGGAGAGATCAGGTAGGCAGCCGTTTATTCTGTTGCAGAGCTCATCGATCTGTGGGCCTGTGGCCATTATTGTGCAGTCATCGGCATATGAAATGATAGTGACTTCTTCTGGTGGTGAAAGTAGCTTAGATATGTAGAAATTAAACAAAAGTGGGGATAGGACACCGCCCTGTGGCACCCCTTGTTTAATTCTTCTTGGTTTTGATGTTTCGTTTCTAAATTGCATCGATGCCTGCCGACCACCCAGATAATTTGCGGTCCACCTTTTAAGACATGGGGGAAGGGTAGACCCTTCCAGGTTTTGCAGTAACGTGCCATGATTGACCGTATCAAAAGCTTTTGATAGGTCTAGCCCTACGAGTACTGTTCTATGGTGGGGGTTTTGATTTAAACCGCAATTTATCTGCGTGCTGATGGCATTTAGCGCGGTGGTGGTGCTATGGAGTTTTCTGAAGTCATGCTGATGACAGGCTAGCTGCAAATTTGCTTGGAAGTAGGGGCAAAATGGCTTCAAGCGTCTTTACTACTGGCGATAGGAGAGGTATCGGCCGATACGACTCTCTTATGTTAGCTGGTTTCCCAGGCTTTAGTAGCGGGACCACCTTGGCCATTTTCCATTTTTCGGGTATGACAAAGGTGGAAAGAGACAGGTTGAAGACATGTGCTAAGTATTTGAAACCTTCTTTCCCTAGGCTTTTAAGCATCGGCATGGCTATGCCGTCTGAGCCCACTGCTTTGGATGGTTTAGCATGACCAATGGCGTCTTCAATCATTCTGGCGGTGATGGTAATTGGTGACGCGCGGAATTTATGTTTATCTGCGTGTCTGTTGGCCCTCCGTCTATCTTTGTCGACCGTAGAATGCATTACATATTGACTGCAGAAAGCGCTCGCGCATTTTTTCGAATCCGACAGCACTTTATCGCCGAAGGCGATGGAAACTTTGTCATTGTGCTTAGACGGATTCGACAGGGACTTTACAGTGGACCAAAGTTTACCCACACCGGCAGAGAGGTTACAACCTCTTAGGTGCTCCTCCCATTTCGCCCGCTTGTGTTCATCCACAAGCGATCTGATGCGTTGGTTTATATCCCTTATTTGGGGGTCGCCTTGGTCGAGCTTTCTTATAAGGTCACGTTCTCTCGCTAAATTTGCGGCCTCCTCCGGGAAGTGGGGCCGAATTTCGGGAATTCTCCCAGCGGGAATGAAACGTGCCGAGGCGGATTCAATGACCTTGCGGAAAGCACGCTCCCTTTGGCGGGCATAAGTCGGGATAGGGAGGCCAGCAAAGAGGTTGTCTGTAAAAGATTTGTATTCGTCCCACTTTCCTTTTTTAAAGTTTATGAAAGTGCGTTTTTCTGTAACGAGATCTGTCTAAAGAGATCGCTACTATCAGTGGCATGCCAACCTAATAAAAAGGCACTGCGGTTTTTGAACGCACGCACTTAAACGGCTTTTTTTGCCCTAACCGAAATAAGCATGCGTTGCGACAATATAAATCATATATGCATGGTTCAATTATGTACAGGTTGGCTCATCTCATCAGCTGATTTTATTAATGTCATTGCATGGTCGAAGGGATTGTCAAAAGGAGATGGCAAACTCAAAATGAAACCAACACATTGGCAATATTTTACTTACACATACAAAAACTGCTAAGTTTTATGTTTCCATTCCATACCATTCGCACCAACACTTGAACATACAAACATACATATTTTGTTGCTTTACAGATGAGCCAACCTGTGTATAGTTAAAATAAATAAATGTAAGGCGCGATAACCTCCGAAGAGATCTAAGGCCGAGCTTCTCTTCCAATTTGCGTCGTGCTCCTCTTGATTTTTCCCTACAAATTGGCCGGACGGGACCTACATGTTTTATGCCGACTCCGAACGGCATCTGCAAGGCAGATGAGTTTTCACTGAGAGCTTTTCATGGCAGAAATACAATCGGAGCGCTTGCCAGACACTGCCGAGGGGCGACCCCGCTTAGAAAAATTTTCTTCTAATTGAAAAATTTTATTTCTAAAATTTTGATGTTGCTTTGCCCGAGAGTTGGACCCAGGGCATACGGTGTGATAGGCGGAGCACGCTACCATCACACCACGGTGGCCGCCGTGTGTATAGTTGAACCATGTATATATGCAAACGTCAAACCGAAATGTCACGCAGATCAAAAATTGGAAATGGAGTTAGCTTTTTAACTCAGTTTTGGTTCTCTCATACAATTTATATGTGCATGAGACCATTTTGAATCAAACTAAGTGTGATATCTATCTGTCAACAGGGTGTTCAATATGGCGGCGCATAGGGCCGCCTATCTTCAGCGGTTGATAGAAAGAGATACAGAATGAGACAGCGATAGTCAATTACAAATTAGGTGATTCAATCACTTTGGAATTTTGACGTCTATGCAGAAGATATCACACTTAGTTTGATTCACAATGCATTAGACATTTTTGACAGAAAACTGCTGCAGTGCATTTTTATTAGGTTGGCATGTAAGCGTAATAGTAGGAAATAACGATGGAAAGAGACAGGTAACCTCTTGGCTTATCACCCACTGAAACTTCCGTACGCTCTGTTTGGTGGCGGAGCTCATTGGCTTTTCACTATTTTCACCCACACTAATCTCTTGTGATGCTTTCATATTATCGTATTCCGTTTATCTTCTTTTTATATTTTCAGCGTGATTTATCGTGGCCATACGACCCAGCCGTCCTACCAGGAGGTTACATGGGTGTATTTATTATAAGCAGACAAATTTTCCGTCACGTCAGAGTCTCTAATTGTAGTAAGGTCCTTGTTACTTTCCGAGGCGACTCGGTATAAGTGAACTGCAGCCTGGCTGCAAATTATAAAATTGGTACGGTCTAAGTAATACCCAGGAGTGTGTGGCTTACAGTTCTGATACACCGTCATCCCGCCTCTCTCCTAAGCAACGAAACGGTTTAGATGCTATCCTACCCGCTTAGCCTGAGTATTTCTCAGGCGCTATCGAATTTGGCTAAGCCCACACATCATCGACTAGGTGTCTTCTCTAGTGAGGAGATTCCGAAACTAGCTTAACTGGTTTTCCTACAGGGCGTACACATGCAAAACAAACATGTTCACATACCTTCACATTTCTCTCTCCAAAAATTCTCATAGTACTAACGGTGGTACGCATGTAAACATGTTTTTGCTTCAGAGGCATCGTGTTTTATGCCAAGAATTCGTATTTCAGTCACGTAGCAGGCAAATTTCAATTGAATCGAATGTGATACCCGATGTGAGAGTGCAACAGTGATGTTTGGTGTTGATGATGATGACAGTGGTGGTGTTGGTGACGGCGGCGACCATGGCGATGACATAGGCGGTGGCATATCTCTACATATCAGACGTATGCGACTACACCGCTAATAGTTAGTAGCTGCCTTTAAATTGGAAGAACTTTTGTTATTTGCAAAAATTTGTAACGTAGCCAAGTGCTACACCAACAAGCTTAAGTGCAAAATACTTCACGTTCATACCATTGAACCTTTTTCGAATTTAAACGATTACAATAGAAATCTCGACAGCATTTGCTTCAGAGAATACCTCAGCTTTTTTGTGCGCTTCGATTCCTTGCATTTCAAAACAACAATAAGATGGACTGTTGTCCATCAAGCCAATGGTCATCATATAAACAATTGTCATTGACGCCAACAAAATCTCACTTTTGTCGCTGCGATATTGGCGTTTTAGATGCGGACTACAGACTTGGGACACTAAGCTTCAAGTTTATTTGTTTGTTTGTTTGCATTTCGGTGTTGGTAGTGTTTACCGTACGTGCACTAGTTGTTATTGTTTACGTTATTTACATTTTTGTTGTTGTTGCTATAGTCGCATTTCAATATTGGCCACTTTTATTACGATCATTTCAATCAATTTCTTTCGCCGTTTCTACTCTAACTTTGTAAGTAAACAAAAACAAATACCTTCAGACATACACAGGTATTCGGTAGCAAATGATGCGATGTCACCACTCAGCTACTGTGCTACCCAAAAACCAGTGTCTGTGACACTTTTGATATGGGACTGACTTTTAAATGGAGTGTAAGTGTAAAGTGGGACACAAAAATGTCGACAGGCTTTGTTTACGGCCTTTTTGTCAGTTTGTTTTATACTTTTCTATCGCAGCATCGATTTTGGTAAGTTTTTGAAATCGCCTAAAATTGATGGATTCGAATGGCGGCGACTGCTTTTCGTTGTCAGCGTGATGAATGTCAAATATTGACATAAGTTATTATGGGGAAAGGAAGCACTTTGAATGTTATCACTTTGGTTTTTAGATACTGTGAGTTGAGTTTTTTTTGCTATATTTCGTCAAGGTAATTATTTCAGATGTGAAGTGGTTTAGATTGTAAAACCTTTTTATAAATATCCTCACTATAGCAAGCACCTTGTCGATGGTGTTAAGGCTTAGTGAGGGTCAACTGCCTTCTAACTGGCATAGACCTTGCTACAACCAATCGTCAATTCTGTGATTCCGGTTGTCTTCGATGAGAGGCACGAAGTGAAGAGTCAGCCCCTGACTGTGGCACTAATATATTGCAGCAACCCTACTGGCCGATGTCAACGGAAGGTTGAGAAGAGGAACTGATATATGTATGTAATGATCAAAATGATGCGAGACGAACCAAATAGGTTAGGTTAGGTGACAGCTGTCCTAATAAGGGAAGCTCACGTGGGCAACATGAAGGAAGATATAGCTACTTAGAGAATCGTTGGGTAGCAATGAAAAAGTTCCGAGTGATACCGATCTCAACCTTGGATAAATCCTCGGGAGATCCAGGTGAGTCGAGACCGAAGTACATTCACCTAGTTCTGGCAAAAGCTGGGCAATCAAGCATAAAGTAATTTGGTGATCATCATCCTCCATACAGCTGCAGCAGGATGGAGTTTCCAGTATATTGAGACGTACCGCATGGATACACATGAGACAGTGCCTTTTCAAAACCCATATGACCATTGATAGGTGAGTCTTAGTGAACCCAATTATTTCTGCAGACCCCTGCCATCCACTTTGGGCCAGAAAGATCTTACTACCCTGCAAGAGGTGGTGTCCGCCCAACGTTTGCTGAGCTGACTCGAGGCCCAGCTATGGAGGAGCAAACCACAGGTGGCCAGCGGAATTCCGAAATCCCTACAGCCATCTTCATCCGGTTCAGTTGTACCGATGTGGGCTAAGAGATCCGATTAACAGTTACCCGGGATGTCACTATGGCCCGGGACACAGATAATGTTAATTATAAAATAGCTCCCAGACCACCCTCGATCGCATTCTAGTTGAACTCACGGCCTTGATAGCCGCTTTGGCTATCAGAGTAGATGTTAAATTCCCTAACCGTAGTAGCACTGAATATCATTTCATCCACCGCATCCTTAATCGCAGAAACTTCCGCTTGGAATGCACTGCAGTGATCAGCCAACTTAAACTTGCGGCTTACATTTAGCTCTTGACAAAAGACACTATCTCAGAATGGTTGAAGGGAGTAATTTCAGATTATCAAAGGAAAGACAAAGGCACATTGTTGATTTGCTTATTAGAGCTCTGATACGGACTTCGCTAAGCCCCAAGCTGTGTATACAACGGATGATGAATTCGGAGGATGCGTTGAACAAGTTGAAGAATCAGAACCTCGGATGTTGGAGAAGGATTCGGAAGAATGTTGTGTACAGAGCTGGAGCAGTATTTATCTGCTCCTCAGGAAGAAAAAATCTAAGGACAATAACCTTAGTACTTAAAAGGCAAAAGAGGTGGAACGACACCTCCAGAAACTGAAATTCATTCATTCACTATTGGAGCGTAACCGCCTAAGCGATCTGGTATTTTCGTAACAAGTCAAACCAGCTATCTCTGTTTCGCGATAACTGACGCCAATTGGTAGCATCAAGGGAGATCAAGTTCGCCACCATCTGGCTATTCCAAGTGCCAGTCGCGATAGCCTACGCCAATTTAAGCTTAAAAAAGATGAAGTTTTTCTTCACCTACCTCACTCAACTCAATAGAGGTATCCCCTTGATTCGCTACTAAATACGGTTGTCGATTAAAATACTTTCTCGGCCGGAGCACAACATGACTTAGCCAGCATAGCCTTTGGGCTTTTATTCGCTGCATTATCTTCATGTTTGCCTAAAGCTCATACAGCTCAACATAACACCTCCTACCGTACTTGCCGTCGACATCACTGACGGGACAATAAAACGTCCGGGGAGGTTTTCTTTCGAACACTCCAAGGTTCATCTCATCTTCTCTTGACATCGCCCACAATTTCGAGCCATACATCAGTCGAGGATAGACTTAATTTTTCAATTGCCTAGTCAGTCCGAAGTAAGATTTGTTGGCAAGCATTGTTCTCCTTTTGTAAGCTGATATTGTTTTCGCAGTTGAGGGTGCTTTCTACAGACTCGATTAATATCTGTCGACAGTGAGCCAAGACGTGTTTGCGTCCATTCTTTCTTGAATGACGGCAGGTACTTCGTCTGTTCCTCATTGACAGTAATACCACTTCTTTATCTAATCCAGAGAAGCAAAACTTACGGCGCGTTTGTTAAGGCCAACGTTATCGTTATCATCAGCATATGCCAGTAATTGTATGCTCCTATAATAAAGATTCTGCTATCTGGGCTTAGTTCCGCTGCAAGAATTAGGAGAGATCCTTCCCAGTCCTTACGGAGCCGGTGATGTTGCTCAAGTACTTTCGCATAGCCTTATTAACTCTACAGGGAGCTTAAATTCAGACATAGCAGCACACAATTAACTTTTTTGGCGCTGTCAAAGGCTGATTTGAAGACAACAGCATTACAATTGCATGGATAAATTCTAGCCAACTTTAAAATTTTTTTAATTTAAGATAAGACGATGCCGATGCTGTCAGTACATATTAGTTTGGCATCGTGTTATCATAGCAACCTTTACGACAACTATCAGACTTACCTTAGTTCGGAAAATATAGCACATTTGTTCATGTGAGCATATTGTTGTAGTCTTACGGTCGATATCATTTCTGGATCCTTTGGCGCAACTCTGGATTTTATATCGGGTCCAGGTTATAAACTTGTTGGGCCATGGTGGAAATATTTTACCCTTACTCGCATTTAGTTTGGAATCGTGTTAATCATCAGAACAGCTACATGGTAGCATACTTGTACGATCCCTAGCATACACGTGCATACCTGTAGTATGCGCGTTTATATGTATCCGAAAAAAGGGCGGAGAATCGAAATTTCCATTAATCAAAAAAAGCGTAAATGATCTTACTAAGGGTTCACACATTAAAAGCTTCATCATCATCATCATCATCCTCCTCAACTCCTATTGGAGCATAGGGCCTCGACCACCGACTTAAATCTTATTCTGTTAGGTGCAGTTCTTGTGATGTCATTCCACGTATATCCTGCGTCTTCGAGTTCTTTATCCACAGTTCTGCGCCAAGTTTTCGCAGGTGCACCAGGTCGTCGGCTTCCTTGTGGATTCCATCGCAATGCTTGTCTGGCTATATTTACTGGAGGTCTTCTGAGAGTGTGACCAATCCACGACCATTTACGCTTGGTTATTTCTGTGGTAGCCTTAGGTTGATTTGTTCTAGACCATAAGTCGTCATTTGAAATTCTTTCCGGCCATCGAATTTTCAGGATTCGGCGCAGACATTTATTAATAAAAACTTGTAGACGTTTCTGAATTGAAGTTGAGCTTTTCCACGTCTCGCAAGCATAAAACAGTACTGATTTAACATTCGAATTAAACAGTCGAAGCTTCGTTTTTAAAGATATTTGGCTGGACCTCCACACGTTTGCCAGTTGCCCAAAAACCATTCTTGCTTTGTTTATGCGAGACTGAACGTCCTCATCTGCACCGCTCTTATTTGAGACAATACTACCAAGATAAACAACGGACTCTACACCTTCGATTTCATTTTCGTCAACCGTAAGCGTCAATGGCCTTGATGAAATACTATAGCCGCATCTTATGACTTTGGTTTTCGCTGTATTGATGCTTAGTCCGGCCTCCTTTGCATGTGTGTTGACAGCTTCTAAATTGTGTTGAAGGTCAGTACTTCTGTGGCTTAGCAGACAGACATCGTCTGCATATTCTAAATCCCCTAGCTGAGTGAAAGGCGTCCACTGTACACCGTGTCCACCATTTTCTGCGTTCCTCATAATCTCGTCTAATGCCAAGATAAACAAGAGCGGGGAGAGTATGCATCCCTGTCGCACCCCGCTTTTAATTTCGAAGGGTTCTGAGAGGCGCCCATCGTGACTGACCCGGCACTTAAATTCGGCATACATTGCCTTTATAATGTTGATTATTTTATTGGGCATCCCTCGTTTTCGTAGTATTTCCCAAATATATTTCCTGTCGAGACTATCAAAAGCCTTTTTAAAGTCGATAAAAAGTAAATAAGCTGATGTTCTGTATTCACAGCATTGTTCAACAATGATTCGGACGGTATTTATTAGATCAACACAGGATCGGTTTTGTCTAAAGCCAAACTGATTTTCTCTTAGAGTTCGATACACCGCCTCTTCAATTCGGGACAGTAAGATCGTGGAGAACACTTTGCTAGGAATCGAGAGTAAGGTGATACCTCTGTAGTTGTTACAATCAGAGGTATCTCCCTTTTTTGCGACTTTTACAAGTATGCCTTCATTCCACTGACGAGGGTAGGATTCTTCTTCCCATACCTGACGGAAGATTGGAAGTAAGGTTTCAGCTGCGGTATCTGGATCTGCTATGAGGTATTCAGCATATATGTCATCAGTTCCTGGGGCCTTGCCCTTTTTTAAGGACTTGATTGCTGAAATTATTTCATTTTTCGTAGGGGGCGCGCTGTTTACCCCATTGAAGTGGGGTTGGCTGTTGTAGTTTGCAGCAATAGTGTTGGAATTTAAGGTCGCTTCACCTACAGGATTATTTAATACTTTCTTGAAGTGTTCCACCCATACACTCATTTGTTGTTCGCTTTCAGTAATAAGATTTCCGTTTAAGTCTTTTACTGGTTTTTGACCACTCCTGTATTTTCCGGTGAGTTCCCTACTAATCTCATAGAGTTCCCTCATATTATTTAATCTGGCTGCCGTTTCAGCTCGACTTGCTAATGTGTCAGCCCATTCCCTCTTGTCTTTTCTAGCAGACTTCTTAATTTGCTTGCATTTTTCTTTATACCTTGCGGCTAACTGCCTTGCTTCCTCCGTGTCATTGTTGTTCGTCCGTCTGAGAAGCGATTCTTTAATTTTCCGCCGCTGTTCAATAAGTGTCCACGTATTATTTGTTAGCCATACTTTCTTTGCTTTGTTTTTGTGTCCAAGGATACTGCTACCAAGTTCTTGGTAGATATTATTAACGGAGTCTAGCCTGTCACCTGTACTACCACTCATGTTTACCTGTTCAACACGTTCGCGTACTGCGGCATTAAAGGCATTTTGATATTCTTCATGCTTTAGTTTCTCAATATCAATTTTCTTGCTAATTTTTTGAAGGGTTTTCTGTACTGCGGCTACCTTAAATCTGAAACTACCAGCTACAAGGTAGTGATCGCTACCAATATCTGCTCCTCTTTTAACGCGCACATCTAGCAAGGATGACCTCCATCTGCTGTTTATTAGTACGTGATCAATTTGGTTATTAGTGCGTTGATCCGGAGACGTCCATGTTGTTTTGTGGACTAATTTATGTGGGAATAAGCTTCCACCGATCACCAGACCGTTTTCACAACAAAATTCTATAAGCCTACTACCATTGTCATTCCGGGTACCAGGGCTGTGTTTACCCATGTATATATCTAGACCATCATTGTCAGATCCAACTTTAGCATTAAAGTCGCCTAGAATAACACATATGTCCCCTTGATTAACGTGTGAGTTTACGCAGCTGTTGAGCGTATCGAAAAATTCGTTTTTGATTTCGTCATTTTGGCTTTCTGTTGGTCCATAAACATTGATGATGACTAGTTTCCTTGCTCTAGTGCGGAGTTTAAGTATAATAATTCTGGGGCTTATCGGCACCCATTCAATAATACTTTTCGCTATTGTATTTGTTATTAAAAAACCTACGCCGCTGGTGTGACTCTCTCCTTCATTTCGGCCCGAGTATAGGAACGTTGTTCCTTGGTCATTTATTCGGCCATATCCTGTCCATCTGCACTCTTGTATGGCTAATATGTCTATTTTGTATCGGTGCATTTCCCTCCGTAGCTGTTCAAGCTTACCACTCTCGTAGAGAGTTCGTACATTCCATGTACATATTTGTGTTTTATGCTTCATGCCGATTCTGTGATGTTTGTTACTTTCAGGAATATGATCTTGGTCGGTCGTTTCAGTTTCATTCATCCTAATATTAAAGCGTGAATTTGGCACCTCCACATCCGATGTGCCAGCTGCCGAAGCAGAGGGATTGTGTCGCAAATGCTGGTTACCCCGTGGAGAATAGTTTCCGTTATCGTTTTGATCCATGCTAGAATATTATTTAAATTTCAATCAGCGAGTGATGAGTTCACAGATTGCTCGAAGCAGGCCGCTCCTTACATGGAGAACAGACGCCCACCTGCCGGCTACTCGGCTCCCAAAGAGGCGACAGGATTTTTTTTTTTGTACTTTGGTTTATTAACGAAGTGTCCTTCTTCGGCCTGTGTGGTCCGCGGGAGATATTTGATTTCTCTCCTACCACCCATATTTGGGAGGCATTCCCCTATCCGCCACCTGGGGACGCGCCCTCTAGGGATTTCAGGCTCCCCCGAAAAAGCTTACTGAGATGGTAATCATACATCAACACATGTTCTACAACCGTAAAATAATCGGTACACGCACGAGCTGCCACAAAATACTGATAACATCACAAGAGCATGTTTTGTAGCTTAAATATTCGAGTGCATGTGCACTAACACAGATACATTTAGCCACGCAAACATGCGGACGTACATCAAAAACACGAAACCCTAATAAAATGTAAAAGGTATTCAACGGGTGCTTATATAGATACCAGCACATCAAAACCCTGCCGTGATAACACAAACTATTCAGAAAAAAAAAACAAGTTTACAACCAGACCTTGTCGTGAATGCTCTTAGACTTGTTGGAAAAGTACAAAAATTTTACAAAGAAAAGTAACACTCTTTTTAAGTTATGCTTTTTTTCGGAACCATGTATCGTAAACACAAGCTCAACCCTTACTATAATTTAATTGATTTTCTTTGTCAAATCAGAGCAAGTTTGAGACTATTACATTTCTGCTCGAAAAGGGATAGCCCACACTTCGCAAAACAGCCCCATTCTAAAAATACTAGTTATTTTAGTTTAGTTTGAGTAATAGCCATCCCGGTAGGGGACGCTGATCTTAACAACAAGATGATGAATTTTGGTGCTACAAACGATAACCAAAACTTTGACAGTTACACGTGAAGAAATTCGACGATTCTAACTCAAATCGTTCAAGCAGCTGCGGTAAGAAAATATGTCCGGCGTATTACGACGTACCGCTTGGACTCTACTTCCAGGATACGCACGCTGTAGGACGTTTTCCAGCGCTTTCTCAACTGAATCAAGCCCCATTTTATAGGAGGAAACCATATGTGTCCAGCGGACTGCAAAACTCCGTTTCAGTTGTATACACGTGGGCTAAAATGACCACGTAACTCTTTTGGCTCGGGATCTAGTTTATCATTACCGAATAGATGCTTATGTTGGGTAATAGCTACCTCAGTAGGGTTAGCTCATCTTAACAGCATGAAGAGCCACTTTGATTTTTACGGACAGTTATGCGTGAAGTAATGCGACGATTCTACCTCAAAACCATTCAAGCAGCTGCAATAAGAAGAGTTGCACAGTGTATTATGATGTACCACTTGAACTCCACTTTCAGCCATAAGGATATGGCATGATGCAAGACGTATTTCCAGCGCTTTCTTAATCAAGCCCCATTTATATAGCAGCAAACCATATGTGTCAAACGGACTGCCGAACTCCTACCTGACAACAGAGGCCTTCCTAATCCTATCCTTCAGAAATGGCCTGGAATCCAGTTTGTTTTCAGCGTAAACTCTAAATAATTAACCCTATCAGAAAGTACAAACGGTACTCCCCAAATCGAGGAAGTTCTGAAAGTGGAGAATTCCTTCAGAATTGTCTTGCAAAATTTGAGGTAGAGTGTCCAGAAATTTTTCCCTTGCAAAGATTGCCCAGTCATCTGCTGAAGCATACGGGTCTGTGGTTACAATCATCTCCTACGACATGCACGCATAACCGCGGGAGCATTCCAAGTCCCTTTACCTATTGCGGTCATCATCACATCCTGCTTGAATGTCTCCAAAAAAAAAAGTTAATCAGGCCTCGACTTCACTGCGTCTTCTTCAAAAAAGCATCCTGCACATTGGTGACGGAGAAAGAAAAGAGCGCAAGCGTTGCAAATATCAACACCTCAACTAATTTTAGTAAGCACAAACTCAAATCTGCACCCACATTGCTACTTTGGCTTAGAGTTAAGATCAAAATTATGTACCCTCTATAATCTTAAACTGTATTTAAAATACAACAACAATTTGGCTCCTAGTGAGATTTGACACCAAAATGAAACTTCATAAATTTAACGAAAATTGCATGTTTACGAACTGAATGGATTTTGTTGGGTGTGTTTATCTCTACCAAATTACCAGTGATTTTGAAAGCATCATTCAAGTAGCAAAATATAGCGTTGGAAAAGCATTGTAGTGAAATGTTGCAACGTGTTGTTGTTCTTCGATGCGACAACGACAAATTGCCTTCGCTCTTCGCTGCAGGTTGCTAAATTATGCGGCCATGTTATCCAAGTACAGCAGGTAATATCTCACATATCACACATACAACCAACTACGCGCACATACATACAAATATAAATTTTGTGCATAAATATATGAACAACTCGACAACAAAACAATTCACAAGAAAAAAGCTCAGCAAAGCTAATACCGAAAATCAGGTCAACCATGAATGCTTCTGATGCGAATTGGGTGCTGCCTTTAAATTGGAGCTTCTTTGGGGAATTTGTGCTGCTTAAAACTCTGATTTTGTTTCGTTGTGTTTTTTGTTGGCTCGTTTTTTATTATACTCAGCGTGCTCTACTCATAGAGTATATCAACTTTGGTAACATAACGGTTGATTGTAACGGCGTAAACGAAACCATATATCAAAATGCTCAGGAAAAAAGGAATTGATTTAGTCATGTCCGTCCGTCCGTCTGTCTATGCACATGATAACTAGAGTAAATATTGAGCTATCTTATTGAAATTTTGTACATGAGTTCCTTGGCACCCATCTCCCAGCGCTATTTATATGAGCGAAATCGGATGATAACCACGCCCACTTTTAACATTTTGGAAAATACAAAAAACCCGATCATTAAGTAAATAATACACTTAGAATGTTGAAATTTGATGTGTGGATTGATGTTGAGACTCTTGAAAAAAAAATTTGAAAACATTTTTGAAAATGGGTGGAGCACCGCCCACTTGTGATAAAATCAATATTACAAATATTATGAATCATAAATCAAATACCGTTAACCCTACCATAACAAAATTCGACAGAGGTTGCCTTTACTATAACAAAAATTTACGAAATCGGTTAAGGACCGCGTTCACTTTTATACAAGAGATTTTTAAAAAGGTCGTGGATCAATAAATTAAGCTATATATTTGCAAATAAGAGCTTTATATTAATGGTGTTTCATTTCCCAAGTAGAATCATAACAAAACAAGTAAGGAAGGCTAAGTTCGGGTGTAACCGAACATTACATACTCAGTTGAGAGCTATGGAGACAAAATAAGGAAAATCACCATGTAGGAAAATGATCCTAGGGTAACCCTGGAATGTGGTTGTATGACATGTGTATCAAATGGAAGGTATTAAAGAGTATTTTAAGAGAGAGTAGGCCATAGTTCTATGGATGGACGCCATTTAGGGATATCGCCATAAAGGTGGACCAGGGCTGACTCTAGAATGTGTTTGTACGATATGGGTATCAAATGAAAGGTGATAATGAGTATTTTAAAAGGGAATGGGCTTTAGTTCTATAGGTGAACGCCTTTTCGAGAAATCCCCATAAAGGTGGACCAGGGGTGACTCTAGAATATGTTTGTACGATATGGGTATTAAATGAAAGCTGTTAATGAGTATTTTGAAAAGGAGTGATCCTTAGTTCCCTAGGTGGACGCCGTTTCGTGATATCGCCATAAAGGTGGACCAGGGGTGTCTCTAGTTGTACGATATGGGAATCAACTGAAAGGTGTTACTGAGCGTTTTAAGAGGGAGTGGGCATTAGGTCTATAGGTGGACGCCTTTTCGAAATGTCGCCATTAGGGTGGGCCAGGGGTGACTCTAGAATGTGTTTGTACGATATGGGTATCAAACGAAAGGTGTTACTGAGCATTTTAAGAGGGAGTGGGCATTAGGTCCATAGGTGGACGCCTTTTCGAGATATCGCCATTAGGGTGGGCCAGGGGTGACTCTGGAATGTTTTTGTACGATATGGGTATCAAATGAAAGGTGGTAATGAGTATTTTAAAAGGGAGCAATCCTTAGTTCTATAGGTGGACGCCTTTTCGAGATATCGCCATAAAGGTGGACCAAGGGTGACTCTAGAATGTTTTTACGATATGGGTATCAAACGAAAGGTGTTACTGAGCATTTTAAGAGGGAGTGGGCACTAGGTCTATAGGTGGACGCCTTTTCGAGATATCGCCATTAGGGTGGGCCAGGGGTGACTCTAGAATGTTTGTACGATATGGGTATCAAACGAAAGGTGTTACTGAGCATTTTAAGAGAAAGTGGGCATTAGGTCTATAGGTGGGCGCCTTTTCGAGATATCGCCATTAGGGTGGGCCAGGGTGACTCTAGAATGTGTTTGTACGATATGGGTATCAAATGAAAGGTGGTAATGAGTATTTTAAAAGGGAGTAATCCTCAGTTCTATAGGTGGACGCCTTTTCGAGATATCGCCATAAAGGTTGACCAAGGGTGACTCTAGAATGTTTGTACGATATGGGTATCAAACGAAAGGTGTTACTGAGCATTTTAAGAGGGAGTGGGCATTAGGTCTATAGGTGGACGCCTTTTCGAGATATCGCCATTAGGGTGGGCCAGGGGTGACTCTAGAATGTTTGTACGATATGGGTATCAAACGAAAGGTGTTGCTGAGCATTTTAAGAGGGAGTGGGCATTAGGTCTATAGGTGGACGCCTTTTCGAGATATCGCCATTAGGGTGGGCCAGGGGTGACTCTAGAATGTTTGTACGATATGGGTATCAAAGGAAAGGTGTTACTGAGCATTTTAAGAGGGAGTGGACGTTAGGTCTATAGGTGGACGCCTTTTCGAGATATCGCCATTAGGGTGGGCCAGGGGTGACTCTAGAATGTTTTTACGATATGGGTATCAAACGAAAGGTGTTACTGAGCATTTTAAGAGGGAGTGGGAATTAGGTCTATAGGTGCACGCCTTTTCGAGATATCGCCATTAGGGTGGACCAGGGTTGACTCTAGAATGTGTTTGTACGATATGAATATCAAATTAAAGGTATTGATGAGGGTTTTAAAAGCGAGTGGCCCTTAGATGTATATGTGAAGGCGTTCTCGCGATATCGACCAAATGTGGATCAGGTGATCCAGAAAATCATCTGTCGGGTACTGCTAATTTATTTATATATTCAATAACACTAACAGTATTCCTGCCAAGATTCCAAGGGCTGTTGATTTCGCCTTGTAGAACTTTTTCATTTTCTTCTACTTAATATGGTAGGTGTCACACCCATTTTACAAAGTTTTTTCCAAAGTTATATTTTGCGTCAACAAACCAATCCAGTTACCATGTTTCATCCCTTTTTTCGTATTTGGTATAGAATTATGGCATTTTTTTAATTTTTCGTAATTTTCGATATCGATAAAGTGGGCGTGGTTATGGTCGGATTTCGGCCATTTTTTATACCAAGATAAAGTGAGTTCAGATAAGTACGTGGGCTAAGTTTAGTAAAGATATATCGGTTTTTGCTCAAGTTATTGTGTTAACGGCCGAGCGGAAGGACAGGCGGTGGACTGTGTATAAAAACTGGGCGTGGCTTCTACCGATTTTGCCCATTTTCACAGAGAACAGTTAACGTCATAGAATCTATGCTCCTACCAAATTTCAAAAGGATTGGTAAATTTTTGTTCGACTTATGGTACTAAAAGTATTCTAGACACACTAAATGAAAATGGGCGGAGCCACGCCCATTTTGAAATTTTCTTTTATTTTTGTATTTTGTTGCATCATATCATTACTGGAGTTGAATTTTGACTTAATTTACTTATATACAGTAAAGATATTAAATTTTTTGTTAAAATTCGAATTTAAAAAAATTTTTTTTAAAAAGTGGGCGTGTTCTTCATCCAATTTTGCTAATTTTTATTTAGCACATATATAGTAATAGTGGTAACGTTCCTGCCAAATTTCATCATGATATCTTCAACGACTGCCAAATTACAGCTTGCAAAACTTTTAAATTACCTTCTTGTAAAAGTGGGCGGTGCCACGCCCATTGTCCAAAATCTTACTAATTTTCTATTCTGCGTCATAACGTCAACCCATCTACCAAGTTTCATCGCTTTAACGGCCTTTGGCAATGAATTATCGCATTTTTTCGGTTTTACGAAATTTTCGATATCGAAAAAGTGGGCGTGGTTATAGTCCGATATCGTTCATTTTAAATAGCGATCTGAGATGAGTGCTCAGGAACCTACATACCAAATTTCATCAAGATACCTCAAAATTTACTCAAGTTATCGTGTTAACGGACGGACGGACGGACGGACGGACATGGCTCAATCAAATTTTTTCTGGATCCTGATTATTTTGATATATGGAAGTCTATATCTATCTCGATTCCTTTATATATGTACAACCAACCGTTATCCAATCAAACTTAATATACTCTGTGAGCTCTGCTCAACTGAGTATAAAAAAGAAAAAATAAAAATTTTCAAAAATGTGCGTTTTATGACCAATCAATTTTCTATGTTTCAAAGAAAAATTAACGGATCGAAATAAGATTGAGTACACATATTTTCCTTTTAGCAGATCGGTTTGGGGCCACGCCCACATTTAACGTCTAATAATCCTTTGGTGTTTTACTTTCTAAATGGAATTATAACAAAAAGTGAGAAAATATTAAAATTTTTGAAAATGGGACCTGCACTGCCCCTTTTTTGAATATACATGTTTTTTTAAGTTTCGGGAGCCTTAACTCGAAAAAAAATTAACTGATCGTAAAAAATTGGGTAAATGTATTTTCCTTATAGCAGGAAATATTTCTAGGAAAAATGGACGCGATCGGTTTGAGACTACGCCCACTTTTGTTTTAAGGATGTTTAAAAGGGTCGTAGACTAGAATAATAAGCTATATCTTAGCGAAAAATAGTTTTGCACCAATGATATTTCATTTACCAAATTTTATTGTAAGAGGAATTGTGAGACATTTTTTTTAAATGGGCGGTGACACGCCTCTATTTCAATCAAGCATTAAACAACACTTCTAGAGCCTCAAAAAAAAAAAAAACAAAAAAAAAATTCGTCCCTCGTAACAAAATTCGAAAAAGTAATTTATCTGAAATAAACTGTACAATTGAAACTCACGCTGAGTATATTATGTATACTGTTGGGTTACACCCGAACTGAGACCTCCTTACTTGTTATTTTCATGTGGCGGTTTTTAGACTCGCCTTTTTAGGTTTGTTGACCTATTTTTTGGCAAGTTCTTTTCTTCATTGGCTTTTATTAAATTCTTGTCAGCTCTTTTTGGGCTTGTGCTATTATTTTTTTGATTTTTTTCAAATTTTTCTCATCAGGAAATTCTTTTTCATTTAGACTGTTTTTGTCGTCGTTATCATATCTTTTGTGTCCACTTTATTTGATAGTAAAAAATGTGTTGTTTTTGTTTGTTATTTTGCCAAAATGATTGATTGAGGTTACGCCTGGGCTTAATAGTACAGCTACTGCATGCAAACGAAAAATAAAATAATTTTACCAACAAAATTGAGGTATGAAAAAATCTTGTTAAGCTCGTTTTTGTAGTAGCTTAAAACGGTTTGCGTCGTTTTGCTTTGTTGTAATTAGTTGATGGAAATTTGCGTGGTAACTACTTTTGGGGAAACGAAAACCAGCCCTTTTTCGATGTTTAATCGGGTGAGAGGAAATAAAATTAATTTCAGTTGATTAAATCATTTAACATCAAATATTACCCTTTTTTTTGTACTAAAATGGTTAAAGAAATTTTCACGGATTTATCGTAGATATCAATCGCACTGTGCAACAACAATTATGCAACAAAGAAATTAACTTCATACAGATAAGTTTCGCTTAAGAAACCTTAAGTCCAGCTCCTCTTTCTTAGTTTTACTACTATACCGAAATATAACGGCGTCTGTAAGCAGATGAATTTTCGCTGAGAAGCTTTTCATAACAAAAATACGCTCGGAGCGTTTGCCAAACCGCTGCCGAGAGGTGACCCCGGTTGGAACAACTTGTTTCTAATTGAAACAAATTTTTCTAAAGATTTTGATCTTATTTTTCTTAGGCCTTGAACAAAGAACCTTCGTGGTGTTAGACGAGCACACGGCCCCTACACTACAGTAGAATACTGGTCCTTTATAAATAAGTAACATTTCTTAGACAACATTTTCATTCCACCATTTCGGTTAATATCTCTTTTCCATATTTTTCCAGGTGGCATTAACAAGCTGCTACGTGTTGATGCAACATGCTGCTAAATATTTATTAAGCATGTTCGTTTCTGGGAAAAAAACAATGGAAAGACTCATTGAGGAGAGTCAAAATGTTCGTAGAAAAGGATAAGCTTTGTGCAAGAAGCAATATTTTCTAGGACAAAAAAGTTGTTAATTTTCAGGATTTTTTTTTAAACCTAAGCACAGGCCACTTATTAAGTCAACATAAAATATAACTTGGAGATACTGTGCAATAAGTATGTTCAGCGAAAACAATCTCTTCGAAGTCATCATCCTCCCTGATTGGCGCTTAACCGCCTGAGCGATTTTGACCGTCTCGTAACAAGTCACGCCAACTATTCCTATTTCACGATAGCTGACGCCGATTGTGAGCACCAAAAACAGTCAAGTCTGCCTACACCTGCATCTGCTAACTAAGTGGTGGTCTCCCCCTTCTTCTGCTTATTTTAAAAATGAAAAACCTACGTACCAAGTTTCAACATGATATCTTCAACGGCTTGAAACACTCTTGTTTCCCATTTTACAAAATTAAAAAAAATTCAATTTATCACCATCAAGTCATCATACGTGTCACAATATTCGGCAAAGAATTTGGGTATTTTTTCCTTTTTTCCAAATGGGCATGGTCGCCAACCGATCTTCTCTTATTTTCATAAAGTGTATATGTACGTATAAGCGAGAACAATCTACATGCCAAATTTCAACATGATATCTTGAACAGCTTTTGATTTACGGTTGAAAAACTTTTAAATTTCCAATTCGAAAATGTGAGCGTGGCTATCGATCAATTTTTCATATTTTCAATAATAATCCATTTTAGGTCACGATCAAGCCAGTATACCAAGTTTTGTAATGTTTTCACAATTTTCCTTCAAGTTTTCGTTTAACCGACGAACGGACGGACGGGCGAACTGACGATGCTATATCTATATGTATTCTTTTATGCCATTACATCTACCTTGTGCACAAGTACACGCTGGGTATAATAACTCAGACGTGCTGGACTATAAGTACTTATGTTAAGTTAAAACAAGTAAGGACGGGAACCTTTCGTGAATGGGGCTGAACAATAATCTTATACCGTTAATAATCTCCAAATAATCGGATGTATAAGATAAGAAATATATAGTGAACAGATGTACATACCTAAACGATTTTTAAGATAAATACAAAATAAACAAGGAAGGAAGGCTAAGTTCGGGTGTAACCGAACATTACAAACTCAGTTGAGAGCTGTGGAGACAAAGTAAGGGAAAATCACCATGTTGTAAAAAGAACCTGGGGTAACCCTGGAATGTGTTTGTATGACATGTGTATCAAATGGAAGGTATTAAAGAGTATTTTAAGAGGAAGTGGGCCATAGTTTTATAGATGGACGCCATTTAGGGACATCGGCATAAAGGTCAACCAGGCCTGACTCTAAAATTTGTTTGTACGATATGGGTATCAAATGAAAGGTGTTAATGAGTATTTTAAAAGGGAGTGGGCCTTAGTTCTATAGGTGGACGCCTTTTCGAAATATCGCCATAAAGGTGGACCAGGGGTGACTCTAGAATATGTTTGTACGATATGAGTATCAAATGAAATGTGTTAATGATAATTTTAAAAGGGAGTGGGCCTAAGTTCTATAGGTGGACGCCTTTTCGAGATATCGCCATAAAGGTGGACCAGGGGTGACTCTAGAATTTGTTTGTACGATATGAGTATCAAATGAAATGTGTTATTGATAATTTTAAAAGGGAGCGGGCCTAAGTTCTATAGGTGGACGCCTTTTCGAGATATCGCCATAAAGGTGGACCAGGGGTGACTCTAGAATTTATTTTGTACGATATGGGTATCAAATGAAAGGTGTTAATGAGTATTTTAAGAGGGTGTGGGCCTTAGTTCTATATGTGGACGCCTTTTCGAGATATCGCCATAAAGGTGGACCAGGGGTGACTCTAGAATTTGTTTGTACGATATGGGTATCAAATGAAAGGTGTTAATGAGTATTTTAAGAGGGTGTGGGCCTAAGTTCTATATGTGGACGCCTTTTCGAGATATCGCCATAAAGGTGGACCAGGGGTGACTCTAGAATTTGTTTGTACTATATGGGTATCAAATGAAAGGTGTTAATGAGTATTTTAAAAGGGAGTGGGCCTTAGTTCTATAGGTGGATGCCTTTTCGGAATATCGTTATAAAAGTGGACCAGGGTTGACTCTAGAATGCGTTTGTACAATATGGGTATCAAACGAGAGGTGTTAATTAGTGTTTTAAAAGGGAGTGGGCCTTAGTTCTATGGGTGGACGCCTTTTCGGGATATCGCCATAAACGCGGACCAGGGGTGACTCTAGAATGCGTTTGTACAATATGGGTATCAAATGAAAGGTGTTAATGAGTATTTTAAAAGGGCGTGGGCCTTAGTTCTATAGGTGGACGCCTTTTCGAGATATCGGCATAAAGGTGGACCAGGAGTGACTCTAGAATTTGTTTGTACGATATGGGTATGAAATGAAAGGTGTTAATGAGTATTTTAAAAGGGAGTGGGCCTTAGTTCTATAGGTGGACGCCTTTTCAAGATATCGCCATAAAGGTAGACCAGGGGTGACTCTAGAATTTGTTTGTGCGATATGGGTATCAAATGAAAGGTGTTAATGAGTATTTTAAAAAGAGTGGCCCTTAGTTGTATATGTGAAGGAATTTTCGAGATATCAACCAAAATGTGGACCAGGGTGATCCAGAACATCATCTGTCGGGTACCGCTAATTTATTTATATATGTAATACCACGAACAGTATTCCTTCCAAGATTCTAAGGGCTTTTGATTTCGCCCTGCAAAACTTTTTCATTTCCTTCTACTTAATTTGGTAGGTGTCACACCCATTTTACCAAGTTTTTTTTTTAAGTTATATTTTGCGTCAATAGACAAATACAATTACCATGTTTCATCCCTTTTTTCGTATTTGGTATATAATTATGGCATTTTTTTCATTTTTCGTAATTTTCGATATCGAAAAAGTGGGCGTGGTCATAGTCGGATTTCGGCCATTTTTTACACCAATGCAAAGTTAGTTCAGGTAAGTACGTGAACTGAGTTTAGTAAAGATATATCGATTTTTGCTCAAGTTATCGTGTTAGCGGCCGAGCGGAAGGACAGACGGTCGACTGTGTATAAAAACTGGGCGTGGCTTAAACCGATTTCGCCCTTTTTCACAAAAAACTGTTATCGTCCTAGAATCTAAGCCTCTACCAAATTTCACAAGGATTGGTAAATTTTTGTTCGACTTATGGCATTAAAAGTATCCTAGACAAATTAAATGGAAAAGGGCGGAGCCACGCCCATTTTGAAATTTTCTTTCATTTTTGTATTTTGTTGCAACATATCATTACTGGAGTTGAATGTTGACATAATTTACTTATATACTGTAAAGATATTAATTTTTCTTTTAAAATTTGTATTAAAAAAACAATTTTTTTTAAAAAGTGGGCGTGTTCGTTCTCAGATTTCGCTAATTTTTATTAAGCGTACATGTAGTAATAGGAGTAACGTTTCTGCCAAATTTCATCATGATATCTTCAACGACTGCCAAATTACAGCTTGCAAAACTTTTAAATTACTTTCTTTCAAAAGTGGGCTGTGCCACGCGATTGTCCAAAATTTTACTAATTTTCTATTCATCGTCATAAGTTCAACTCACCTACCAAGTTTCATCGCTTAATCCGTATTTGGTAATGAATTATCGCACTTTTTCGATTTTTCGAAATTTTCAATATCGAAAAAGTGGGCGTGGTTATTGTCCGATATCGTTCATTTTAAATAGCGATCTGAGATGAGTGCCCGGGAACCTACACACCAAATTTCATCAAGATACCTCAAAATTTACTCAAGTTATCGTGTTAACGGACAGACGGACGGACGGACGGACGGACATGGCTCAATCGAATTTTTTTTCGATACTGATGATTTTGATATATGGAAGTCTATATCTATCTCGATTCCTTTATACCTGTACAACCAACCGTTATCCAATCAAAGTTAATATACTCTTTGAGCTCTGCTCAACTGAGTATAAAAATGGCAAAAACCCCCCTTATCTGAACGATCGGTTGTATGGAATATATATTATATATATCTCCGATCGAAATGATTTTAAAGGAAATCTTCTATGATATATTAGAATATATATCACCAAATTTCACGTCTTTATATTGGAAATTAAGGGAGAAATGGCTACAAATCTTTCTATCTGAACGATCGGTTGTATGGGATATATATTGTTACGAATATTAGCAAAACTAAGGAGTGCTGCCAGCTCTAAGCCGATCTAAGCAGTGACGTGAATGCACATCAATAATTCAATCATTATGTATCTACATAAACGAATCAATAATTGCGTCTACACATATGTACACATTCCGACGAGCAACATTTACATACAAGGCAGCGAGAGATGAGATGTCACACACCGATGAATTTACTTATACGCTTATGTGTGTGCGGGAGACTGTAAACTACAAACACATGCATATACCTTATCTGAGTTGTCACAAGAGAGAGCAATAATTTGTGCACGTAATTGTGGCTGGCGATTTTGTAGCCGAAACAACTAGTAACTTCTGGAAATCGAAGAGCCTAGAAGTATGCAGCGTAAACTATAAAAGCGATGCAGGCGAGTAAGAAGTAATTCAGTTTGATTTGAGTTGTCAAGCAGTTGCGATTAAGACGATATCTAGCGAGCAATAGCAGTACTATTTTGAATAGTAGAGTTTCATTGAGCTATCAGTCAGTGTGGTTATTAAGCAAGCTATTCGTTGCACAGTTTGAGTGTATTGTGAAGTACTTTAATAAAGGCCATTTTGCATTATTACAAATTGGAGTTATTTATTCAACAGTTTAGTGATTCGAACTTAGCAGAGGATTGCAAATAAGAGGATTTGCAAGTAAATTCGTTACAATTGGTGTCAGAAGAGGAATTGTTGAATAAATTCCAGAGGACAACAACGACATGGCAAAGTTCAGTGAATTGAAGATCCAGCAACTAAAGAAGGAGTTGGAGAGCCGTGGATTGAATACAAGCGGCGTTAAACTTGAACTTCAGGCACGGCTACGAGAGGCAATGGAAGCGGAAGGAATTGATGTGGAAAAGTATGACTTTCATCTTGATGGCGAGGAAGTAACAAAAGTTGAAGAGAAAAACGAAACATCGCAGACAGTTACGAGCACAGACTTGAACATGATTTTGGCTGCAATATCTGCTCAAACATCGACAATGTCATCACAACTAGAATCGCAGGAGACACGCATAACATCCAAGATTGAAGCACAAGAAACGCGTATGTCAGAAATGTCGACACAGATTACATCGAAGATTGAAGCACAAGAAACGCGTATGTCAGAAATGTCGACACAGATTACATCGAAGATTGAAGCACAAGAAACGCGTATGGCAGAAATGTCGACACAGATTACATCAAAGATGGAGACACAATTGGAAGAACAGAAGACATATTTGGCATCTCAACTGGAAGCGCAAGAGGCACGTATATCTGAAATGTCGGCACAAATTTCGGAACAGGTATCAGCGCAGCTCTTTGTGAAACTGGAAGAGCAGGATGCAAAAATTTTACAACTCGAGGACAAAATTGATGCCGAAATAGAAGCGTTAAAAGGTCGTATGGAGCAGTTACAACTAAACCGCCCAGCTGTTTCAGCGAGTAATCCAAAGGTAAAGACACCATCCTTTGACGGTTCTGTTCCTTTTCAGGTCTTTAAGCTACAGTTTGAGAAGACCGCAGCAGTGAACCAATGGAATGCTGAAGATAAAGTTGCAGCTCTGTTCGTGGCACTGAAAGGGCCTGCCGCGGAAATCTTACAGACCATCCCAGAGTACGAGCGGAACCACTACGAAACATTGATGAGCGCTTTAGAGAGACGTTACGGAAGCGAGCATAGGAAACAGATATTCCAAATTGAGTTGCAAAACCGCTACCAAAAAGCAAATGAAACATTGCAGGAGTTTGCTTCAGATATTGAAAGATTGGCTCATCTTGCAAATGCGGACGCACCCGTGGAATACACTGAAAGGGTAAAAATCCAGAGTTTCATAAATGGCATACGGGACGTGGAAACGAAGCGAGCTACATACGCAAACCCAAAGCTGACATTTTCTGAAACGGTATCACATGCATTGACTCAGGAAACGGCCTCACTATTGAGTAAACCAGCATACAAAGCTCATCGTGTAGAAGTGGAAAGACCAGATTGGGTAGACACTATCTTGGAAGCACTGAAGGGATCACAACAGAAAAATTCCGGAGTTATTAAATGTTTCAAGTGCGGCAACCCAGGTCATATTGCACGACATTGCAGCAGCGGTCCCAATAGCTCCAACAATGTGGGTGGTCGTAAACGCAGAGCAGAAGGTGATGAGCATATATCCAAGACCACTCAATCGTTAAACTAAATCGAGTCAGCCGCAAGGGGCGAAAGCTGGCTCCCGCAATTGAATGCCCCATAATCTCTATCTCGCAGATTGGAAGAAGATCGAGCAACCTTACTGTTGGAGGACATGTGGACGGAAAGGAACGGTTATTGACTGTAGATACGGGTGCATCTCATTCCATCATTCGAGCGGATTTAGTCAACAAAAAGATAAGAACATTGCTTGGAGCAAGATTACGTACAGCCACGGGAGAGGACACCCAGGTAATTGGAGAAGTAGAATGTGAAGTCGCAATTGGGAACGTCATGGTAGTACACAATTTTATAGTGGCAGAAATTGTTGATGAAATCATAATTGGAGTGGACTTCTTAATCGACCAGGGCATCAAGATCGACATGCAAAGCAAGACGATGCGATATAAAAACATGGATGTACCACTTAATTTCGGCTACGAGAGAGGCTACAGCAGTAAACGAGTGCTGGTAGAAGAGAGTCAGCAAATACCACCAAAATCCGAAGCAGTCATCTGGGCAAAGGTTGATGGAGATTGTGGGACAAACAAATTGTGGGTTGTCGAAGCAGCAAACAAATCAGCACTAAACATACTTGTAGGAAAAACCCTGGCTATGACAAAACAAGATGGACGTATTCCGGTAAGAGTACTCAATGAGTTCAAGTCACCACTCAAACTGACTAAAGGAGCTATTTTGGGAAGATGCCAAGAGGCTGAAGTGGTTATTAACTGTGAACAGCTCCAGGAACACGTTTCATCTAGTAATACTGATTTTTCAAATGACATCACGGCATGGACGCAGGGGCTAGAGGAATACTATCAGAGTAAGGCAAAAAAACTGCTCCTAAAGTACGCGAACATATTTGACCAGGATGATTCTAAACCAGGCCGCACCAACGTTGTGAAACATCAAATTGACACTGGAGATGCGAGACCGATCCGTCAAGCTCCACGTAGTGTTCCACTGGCGAAGCGGGAAGTTGTGAGTCAAATCATTCAAGAAATGAACGACAGCGGCGTCATCGAACCATCAGCTAGTCCATGGAGCTCACCGGTAGTACTTGTAAAAAAAAAGGATGGAAAAATGAGGTTTTGCGTGGACTACCGGAAGTTGAATGACGTAACGAAAAAGGATAGCTACCCATTGCCAAGAATTGACGACACTCTGGACTCGCTATCTGGTACGAAATGGTTTTCCACGCTGGACTTGAAAAGCGGCTACTGGCAAGTGGAGGTGAAGGAGGAAGATAAAGAGAAAACAGCCTTCAGTGTCGGTGATGGTCTTTGGCAATTTACAGTGATGCCTTTTGGACTTTGTAATGCACCAGCTACTTTTGAGAGACTCATGGACCAGGTACTGAAAGGACTACATTGGAAAACATGCTTGGTGTACCTGGACGACATCATCGTATTGGGCAAGAACTTTGATGAACATCTTAAGAACTTGGAGGAAGTTTTCCAGAGAATAGCTGGCGCTGGTCTGAAGTTAAGTCCCAAAAAGTGTGCGCTGTTTAAAAAGGAAGTCAATTATTTGGGTCACAAGGTAACGACAGAGGGCATCTGCACTGCGAACGAAAAAATAGAGGCTGTACAGGATTGGCCAAGACCACAGAATCTACATGAATTGAGAAGTTTTCTTGGGCTATGCACATATTACCGCCGATTTGTACCAAATTTTTCCAGCGTAGCCCATAGCCTCCATGAGCTTACAAGAAAAAACAAAGCTTTTGAATGGAAGAAGGAGCAAGAAGTGGCTTTCCAAACATTGAAGGAGCGTTTGTGCACTGCCCCAATGTTAGCATATCCGATTCCAGGAGCAACATTTATTCTAGATACAGATGCAAGTGGATATGCTATAGGAGGCGTTTTATCACAACTGGTCGATGGACAGGAGAAGGTAGTTGCATATTACAGCCGTTCGATTGGAAAACCAGAGAGGAACTACTGTGTTACGCGGAGAGAGCTGTTGGCATTGGTAGAGTGCATTAAACATTTTCACAAATACCTCTACGGCCAGCGATTCCATGTCAGGACAGATCACGCAGCATTGAAATGGCTTCTGCAGTTCCGTAATCCGGAAGGACAATTGGCACGGTGGATCGAGCGACTTCAAAGCTATGACTTTTCCATTGAGCATCGAAAAGGTAGTACCCATGGAAATGCCGATGCAATGTCACGAAGGCCATGTAGTTTGGAATGCAAGCACTGTTCAAAGGCCGAGGCTAAAGAAGACATTATAGATGTCCGGCTAATGACTATAACGTGTACGGATGAATGGGACAAGGAACAACTAAGAAAGTGTCAGCTAGAAGATACAGATCTGTCACATGTTATGCAAGGGCTCGAACGAAACGAAAGACCAAGCAGAGAGGATATGTCAGCAGAGAGTCCCATTGCGAAGTCATATTGGGCACAGCGGAACAGTTTGGAATTGATATCCGGTTGCTTGCATCGAGTATGGGAGAGTGAGGATGGCCAGTGCAAGAAGAAACTTATAGTTGTTCCCAGAAAGAGGATTCCTGAAGTGCTCAGCGAGTTGCACAATGGTCCAAGTGGAGGCCATCTTGGAATCACGAAGACACTCGAGAAAATTAAGCAGAGATTCTATTGGGTTGGTTGCCGTCAGTCGGTCACCGAGTGGATTGCCAATTGCGAGGTATGCAACAGAGCGAAAGGGCCCAAAACCCGAAGTCGTGGCCAGATGAAGCAGTATATTTCAGGTGCACCATTTGAAAGGATCGCCATGGATGTCGCAGGTCCATTTCCTACTAGCAACCGCGGAAACAAATACGTACTGGTGGTTATGGATTATTTCAGTAAATGGCCAGAGGTATACCCAATCCCAAACCAAGAAGCAGAAACAGTAGCAGAAGTGGTTAAAAACGAATGGGTTGCAAGGTATGGTGTACCAATGGAGTTACATTCTGACCAAGGCAGGAATTTTGAATCAGCTGTGTTCCAAGAACTGTGCAAGAAGTTGGGCATTCGAAAAACACGGACAACTGCATTGCATCCTCAGTCCGATGGTATGGTGGAACGTTTCAATAGAACATTGGAGGAGCATTTAAGGAAAGTAGTCGACAAGTACCATAAGGACTGGGATACACACATATCATTATTCTTGATGGCCTACCGATCGGCAGTACATGACACAACGGGCCAAACTCCCGCAAAGGTAATTTTTGGCAATGACCTTCGACTGCCAGCTGATTTGAAGTATGGGATAGATGCCGATGCGGAGAGGAATGTCAAGAAATCCACTGATGTCTTAGAAGAAGAGCTGAGAGAGATACACGATCTGGTAAGGCAACGAGCAAAGATTATGAGTGACAAGATGAAAGCGAGGTACGATAAAGCAATTAATTCGGAAGGGTTTCAGGAAGGAGATTTGGTGCTGCTATACAACCCACAACGAAAAAAAGGTTTGTCCCCGAAATTGCAGTGTAACTGGGAAGGCCCATACAAAGTTGTAAAACGGATCAACGATGTAGTGTACCGCATACAAACCACTACCAAACCACGAACCAAAATGAAAGTGGTTCATTTGGAGAGATTAGCAGCGTTTAGATAGAGAGATTTGTCTGATCGGGACGATCAGACTTAGGTGGAGGGCAGTGTTACGAATATTAGCAAAACTAAGGAGTGCTGCCAGCTCTAAGCCGATCTAAGCAGTGACGTGAATGCACATCAATAATTCAATCATTATGTATCTACATAAACGAATCAATAATTGCGTCTACACATATGTACACATTCCGACGAGCAACATTTACATACAAGGCAGCGAGAGATGAGATGTCACACACCGATGAATTTACTTATACGCTTATGTGTGTGCGGGAGACTGTAAACTACAAACACATGCATATACCTTATCTGAGTTGTCACAAGAGAGAGCAATAATTTATGCACGTAATTGTGGCTGGCGATTTTGTAGCCGAAACAACTAGTAACTTCTGGAAATCGAAGAGCCTAGAAGTATGCAGCGTAAACTATAAAAGCGATGCAGGCGAGTAAGAAGTAATTCAGTTTGATTTGAGTTGTCAAGCAGTTGCGATTAAGACGATATCTAGCGAGCAATAGCAGTACTATTTTGAATAGTAGAGTTTCATTGAGCTATCAGTCAGTGTGGTTATTAAGCAAGCTATTCGTTGCACAGTTTGAGTGTATTGTGAAGTACTTTAATAAAGGCCATTTTGCATTATTACAAATTGGAGTTATTTATTCAACAGTTTAGTGATTCGAACTTAGCAGAGGATTGCAAATAAGAGGATTTGCAAGTAAATTCGTTACAATATTATATATAGCTCCAATCAAAATGAAATATTCTATGATATATTGGAATAAATATCACCAAGTTTAAAGTTTTTTATCCTACCGGATCCGACAAATTGCCAAAAATCTTTCTATCTGAACGATCGGTTGTATGGGATATATACTGTATATAGCTCCGATCAAAGTGATTTTTTCAGAAAATCTTCTATGATATTGTAACGAATTTACTGCAAATCCTCTTATTCACAACCTTCTACTAACATTCGTATCGCTAAACTGTTGAATAAATAACTCCAATATTTAATAATGCAAAATGGCCTTTATTAAAGTACGTCACAATAACACTGATACTCCACAATCAATAGCTTGCTTAAATGAAACTGATTTTCAAAATAATACTGCTATTGCTCGCTACATAGCGTCTTAAATCCAACTCATTGTCGCGCCTCTACTGTTGCTGCCTTTTATAGTGTTTAGTTTCCTCGTTGAAATTTCTAGGCGGTTCTGTTCTAGAATCTACTAGTTGGTTATCTGCTATAAGTTTCTCAGCTATAACTGCAGATGCACAACTTTTATAGCTTATCTCACAGCTAATGCGCGTGTGTTGTGCGTTGCTTCTCCGCTGCGTGTACGTACATATGTGTAGACATAATGATTGAATTATTGATGTGCATACACGTCACTGCTTAGCATCAGCTTAGAGATGACAGTACCCTTAGTGTTGCTAATATTCGTAACAATATATTAAAATATATATCACCGAGTGTCACGTTTATACTTTCTAAATTGCGGCAGGAATGACCAAAATCGTCTTATCTGAACGATGGGTTGTATGGGAGATATATGTTATAGTGGTCCGATCCTACCGGATCCGACAAATACCTAATATAATACAAAGATACATCCTTTTGCCAAATTTCATTGAAATATCTCAAAATTTGAGGAACTAGTTTGCGTTCAAACACACTGACGGACGGACGGTCGAACAGATGGACATGGCTATATTAACTCAGTTCGTCGCCCTGATCAATTCGGTATACTTAATGGTGAGTCTATGTTCTATATTTCTAAACGTTACAAACATCAGACCAAAGTTAATATACCATTTCATGTTCATGAAAGGTAAAATGATCCGTACGTAGTCCGTTTTATGAAAAATTCCATGGTTATTTTGTTGCGGGAAAAAAGTTTCAATAGCACTGGGTAATTATAATTTAAGAATTTTTTGTCTACCATTTCTTTGACTTCGAAAGAAATTAAGTTGTCGATGATTGCTTTTACTTCCAAAGCCACTGCTCTCTTGGCAACCACAGAAGTTCGTTCAGTCATTAATTATCAAATTATTTGCAATTACGCATTAAACTAATGGCCAATGGAACTGTCATGCTTTGGCAAAATAAGTGAAAATTACCAAATTTTTTAATTACTCACCAACAACAAGCGTGTGTGTTTGTATGTTCAACGTTTTTCAGCAATACTAGAAGAAGTCATTAAAACATAATAAAATAAGTAAGAAAGCCTAAGTTCGGGTGAAACCCAATATTACATACCCAACTGTGTACTTAAAACGCTGAACTAAGAGTGGCTTTCAGGCGCATTTTCAGACCAAACAGTTGAAGCTTTGAAAAAAATGTTTATGCCATATTTCGTTCGGATTGGGAGATTTTTGTTCGGTTTATGGAATTAAAATTATATTGGAAAGAGTAACAGAAAAAGGGCAAGTCATGTCCATTTTCAAAATTTGTTTAAGTTTCGCTCTAAGCTCCACCATACCACTACCCACTACTGTTGTAGAATATCAGTCAAATGTAGTTAAATACCATGCAAAATTATTGCAAAATTTGTTAAGGTTAGACCTTTATGAAAAGTGGACGTCGTCTTTTTGACTATCTCCTTCAAATCTATCTTCATCAAGTCTAAATAATTTGGCAAGGATAGTGTCTCTGCAAAATTGCAATGTAATGTCTTTAACGGCTTGCTAAACTTCCAAATTGTCTTCTTCTAAATGTGGGCGCCCATATTCCAAAATTTTTTTGAATTTATGTTTTGATAAAACCAATCCACCTACCAAATTTCATTAGCTTAGCAGTATTCGTTTTTGATATCGAAAAAGTAGGCGTGGTTATCTTGCGATTACGCTCATATTGATATTGACCAATCTATTCTGGGTCCAGTTAAGCCCATATACCGAATTTGGCGAAGATATCTCAATATTTGCTCAAGCTATCGTGTTAACAGACGGACAGACAGACGGACGGGCATGGCTTAGCCTAATTTGTTTTCGATACTGATGATTTCGCTATGTTTAAGTCCTTATCTATCTCGATTTCTTTATACCTGCAGGACAAACCGTTATCCAAACAAGGTTATAATAAATACAAGTGTACATGTACAGCTGGGTATAACAAGTACACAATACAAAGGGAGGGACTGGCTTACAGCCAAAAGATGACACTGAAAGTCACGCTCATTGCATGACAATTTATGAGTTATACTCCCGCAATGATTACTGCAATTTTGAAGCATGAAGGCAAGGCGTCTGTGCATGTGTTTGTGCTTAACCCTACTTTACCAAAACTCCACTTCCAGCCAAATTTGCGCCTTGGCCGTTTTGCAACATTTCATATTTTAGTAGTTTTCAACTGCAATTAGTGGCGCAACGCCACGCAACAACCATAAAATTCGTTGAGTGTCCGTCGAATTGGCAATGAAAGTCAAACGGAAATTGCTAGTCACTACTTTGATGCTGCCAAGCATTTTGCCTCGTGCCGCTCATCACTACTCTTTTCTTCTTCTCAACTCTTCCTTCTACATGAGTTTGTTTCATCTCAATCTGGATCCCCTTTCAATTTTGTTAGTTGGCAGCTGTTCATAATTTTAACGCCTTGTCGGTTTGTCTATGCGTCATGAAACTCTTTGCAACGCCCACGATTATTATTGTTGTTGTACGTCATTTCAAGTGTTGTTTCTATGACAGCAGCAACAACAGTTTTGTAAATATTCACAGCATTTACTGCTTGACTAGTTCACTATTGGAGATGCATTTCACTTTCCTTATACTTTAATATGCTTTGATTGCAGTCATGCCCTGCATATCCAATGTCTGGATATGGTTGAATGGATCAAGTTAAAGCGAAATACTTGAATTTCATCGTGCATATCTTGGATTCTTGGGGTGCCTGTGCTAGGGGGTTTTTATACTCAGTTGAGCAGAGCTCACAGAGTATATTAACTTTGTTCGCATAACGGTAATACGTAACGGCATAAACTAATCGAGATAGATATAAACTTCTATTTATCAAAATGATCTGGGCAAAAAAAGAAATTTATTTAGCCATGTCCGTCCGTCCGTAAACACGATAACTTGAGTAAATGTTGATGTATCTTGATGAAATTGTATGTAGGCTCCTCGGCGCTCATCTCAGATCGCTGTTTAAAATGAACGAAATCGGACTACAATCGCCCATTTTTCGATATCGAAAATTTCGAAAAACAGAAAAAGTGCGATAGTTCATTACCAAAATCGGATATAGCGATGAAACTTGGTAGGTGCGTTGACCTTATGACGCAAAATAAAAAAATTGGTAAAATTTTGGACAATGGGCGTGACACCGCCCAATTTTAAAACAAGGTTATTTAAAAGTTTTGCAAGCTGTAATTTCGCAGTTGTTGAAGATATCATGATGAAATTTGGTAGGCACTTTCCCCCTATTACTATATGGCTGCTAAATAAAAATTAGCAAAATTCGATGACGAACACGCCCACTTTAAAAAGAAATTTTTATTTAAAGTCAAATTTTAACAAAAAATTGAATATCTTTACAGCATATAAGTAAATAATGTCAACATTCAACTCCAGTAATGATATGGTACAACAAAATACAAAAATAAAAGAAAATTTCAAAATGGGCGTGGCTCCGCCCTTTTTCATTTAATTCGTCTAGAATCCTTTTAAGGCCATAAGTCGAAATAAAATTTACCAATCCTTGTGAAATTTGGTAGGTGCATAGATTCTATGACGATAACTGTTTTCTGTGAAAATGGGCGAAATCGGTTGAAGCCACGCCCAGTTTTTATACACAGTCGACCGTCTGTCCTTCCGCTCGGCCGTTAACACGATAATTTGAGCAAAAATCAATGTATCTTTACTAAACTTAGTTCACGTACTTATCTGAACTCACTTTATCTTGGTATAAAAAATGGCCGAAATCCGACTATGACCACGCCCACTTTTTCGATATCGAAAATTACGAAAAATGAAAAAAATGCCCAATTCTGTATTAAATATGAAAAAAGAGATGAAACATGGTAATTTGATTGGTTTATTGACGCAAAATATAACTTTAGAAAAAACTTTGTAAAATGGGTGTGACACCTTCCGTATTAAGTAGAAGAAAATGAAAAAGTTCTGGAGGGCGAAATCGAAAGCCCTTAGAATCTTGGCAGGAATACTGTTCGTCGTATGACATATAAAAAAAAATTTGCGGTACCAGACAGATGATGTTCTGGGTCACCCTGGTCTCCATTTTGGTCAATATCTCGAAAACGCCTTCACATATACAACTAAGGGCCACTCCCTTTTAAAACCCTCATTAATACCTATAATTTGATACCCATATAGTAAAAACACATTCTAGAGGCACCCCTGGTCCACCCTAATTGCGCTATCTCGAAAAGGCGTCCACCTATATAGCTGAGGCCCACTACGTTTTAAATAATCATTAACACCTTTCATTTGATACCCATATCGTGCACGCGCATTGTAGAATCACCCCTGGTCCACCTTTATGGCGATATTGCACATCTGAGTTTCTTCTTACTAATGACTATAAGTACTCTGGAAGCAAACCATTTTCCACTCTATGAATAAAAGTTAACACATCCCTTAACACTTCATTTTCCACGGATAAATAGCCTAACTCACTTAACATACTGTGAACATTTTCACTAGGCCTTTTGTTCAATACTGTTCTCGTCCCTTTATTAAAATTCTTTTGCAACTTAGATATATCATTTTTATTTGCCATTGAGGGTACTGTAGAATAGTACTTTATATGAGGCACCAAAATCATTTTGAAAAGTTTAATTTTCCCTGCTTTAGAAATAGTTTTCCGTAATCCACACAACAAGTTAACTTTTTTTTGCCATATTACCATTTATATATTCAACGTGGTCTTTAAAACTCAAGTTGGCATCTATAATTACCCCTAGGTACTTATATCGTGGAACCCATTGCAGAATTGATCCCATAAGCATAACTGATCCCATTTCCATATCTTCCCTGAACCTCCGCTTTTCCAATGCCATACATTTTGTTTTATGAACATTAACGCATAATTGTTTCATGCAAATCCAGTCGCACACGGTAGCTAAATCCGCGTTAATCTTTCCACTCAACTCTTGTACATCGTTTCCACTTAAATAAATCAATGTATCATCTGCAAACATATGTACTTCACAATGAAGTAATACATTTGGCAAATCGTTTATATATAGTATAAACAACAATGATCCTAATTTACTTCCTTGGGGGACACCATGTCTTACTTCAAACTCATTGGAAACTCTATTATTAAATCTCACAGTTTGAAATCTCTCACTTAAGTAGTCTTCTAACCACTCATAAACAAATCCAGTGATGTTGTACATATCCCTTATTTTTTCAGCAACAAATTTCTATTTATTGTTTCAAAAGCTCTTTTGAAGTACAGAAAAACTGCTAAAACGCCTTCACCTCTATCAATAGCTCTAATCCAATTTTCTATAACAAGTTGTAAAGTCGACTCCGTACTGTGTTTCTCTCTAAATCCTGACTGGTGCTTTGTAAGTAATCGATTTTCTAATATGTACTTTAGTAATGTTTCATGCAACACAGTTTCAATTTCTTTTTATATCACAGGAAGGGTATTAATTGGCCTGAGATCATTACAATTCACACTCCCCTTGATTTTAGCGGTTGGCACAATTACTGACGTGTTTAAGGTTTTAGGCATATTCTTTTGTGCAAGTGACTGTTGGATAATACTAGTCACTTCCCACAAGTTTTTAATCGCTTCACAACTGAAGCCATCAGGACCTTTCGTATTTTTCAAATTTTTTATTATTTTTTCAACAGCTTCTTTATCTACTTCTGGGAACTCACTTAGTGAAACATTACCGGCTCTCATTCCCAATTCAGCAATATTTTCATTGGAAACTTTGTCGACTATTTTCTCTACACTATAGACAAAAACCTGATTTAACCTATTTGCTATTTCAACTGAATCAAACACCTGTGCATTCTGAATTATAACACTATTAATTTGTTTAGAATTAGCTTTATATAGAGTTTTAAAATGATTCCAAAACTTGTTGGGATCTTTCTTCAGTTCATCAAATCTATCTCCGTAGTATTTTTTCTCAACATTCCTCCAAATATTTATAAACTTATTTCTATTCTGCTTATATTGATCCCACGCTTCAGAATGCCCATAACCGGTTTCCTTTAATAGGAGAAACCTATTATATGCTACATCCCTTTCAACCATGGCGCTTAACCGTCCACCAAGGCCCGTTAGTCATTTCTTCGCTCTCATAACTGGCGCCAATTGGTCACACCAAGGGAGCTTAAATCATTTTCCACCTGGTCCTTTCAGCAGAGCGGAGGCCTCCCTTTTCTCCTGCTTTCATAGGGGGATTCCGATAAAAATACTTTCTTAACAGGAGCATCATCTTTCATTCGCGTAAAATGGCCTATCTCACGTAGCCGCGGCGTTTTATTCACTGGATTATGTTGATGCCTGTGTCAGATCGTACAACTCATCATAAGGTCCATAAATCTTTCCAAGAACTTTTTTCTCGAACACTGACAGAGCCGTCTCAACTGATGTTGTCATGGTCCATGCTTCTGCACCATATAGTAGGAAGGGCACGATAAGTGAATTGTAGAGTATGTTTTTCGTTTGCAGAGAGAATACTCTACTTTTCAATTGTATACCTAGTCCAAAGTAGCAAGAGTAATTCTTCGCTAGATTTCAGAGCTGATGTTGTTGTTTGTGTTAATTCTGGTTCTCAAATAAAAAAGTCTTTTACTATTCCGAAATTAGGACTGCCAACAGGGGCGTAGTTTCCAAGGCGCTTTGCTCGAAGACGGCAGGTACTTCGTTTTGTTCTCGTACTTGGAGGACTAGCACATTTCAATATTCGCCTGAAAATATAGCAGAGCTCTTTGTTTGTGTTGAAGAATAGCACGGTTCAATTGTCTTAAGTTACGAGTATAAAACGGACCAGTTCTAAAAAGGTAACCAAAAATTGATGCTTCCTAATAACGAAATAACTTTTTCCAAAAAAAAAAAAAAAACTTGACCGTTGCAAAATATTGCCAGTTCCAGAACGCGATGGGTTCTTAAAAAGTTACCGGTTCCAAAAAGAAGTTCGTTCCAAAAGTCGAAATAAAATTCGAATTGCGTTTTTTGCTCCAAACGTGGGTCTTCTATTATTTCAATGTGTATGAATTTTAATCGTAAATACTCTCAGTTTCTGAATGAATCGGCTAAGTTTTCCTAGGTTTATTTAAATCGAACTTTGAAATTAAATCTACTATCCTGACTCCCCTACCTTACATATCTGAACAAATAGATTTGCAGTCTCTCACTATTTTCGAGCTCACATTTAAGCTCTCACAAAAAGGTAATAGTGACAATGTTTGCGCTTTTGTTCTGAAGCATTTCATCTAATCTCTATATGCCTATTTATGTTATATATTTAATCTGTATTTTTTTCATCATGATTTTTTATTGAAAGGTGAAAGTTAACCTTGTATCTTTCTATCGCTTACAACTAGCCTATTGCTAAACTTAAAAAAATCATAAAAGATAAATTCTCTTTTGTAGTCAGGAACATTATTGAGCCCTACCAGCATGGGTTTGTTGCTGAACGTCCTACTGTCACTTTGCTTTCAAAGTCGTATTCCAAGTTGATTTTATATACACCGACTTCTCGAAAATGCTTGATAAATTTTCTTATCAGATCTTACTTTATAAAGTTGAACAGATTGGCTTATACTCTGCGTTTTTAAGTTGGTTGAAGTCATATTTGACGAATAGGCTGGTTTGTGTTGAAATTGAACATTGCAAGTCCCACCTATTTCTTGCAACATCTGGAGTTCCCCAGGACAATACTCGCAAGCTTCAAACTTACCAACGACATCCGTTACATGCATGCGAAAGCCATCAGTAACCTGGCCTTTCTTCGAGATATTTTAAAAAATTGTAGAGATTCATTTTATTTTGTTGATTTTTCGACAGCGTGGATAAATTATGTATATTGCAACGATTTTGCTCATTCCCTTGTCAAATTTGGTTGCGAAATAAACCGGTTTCAACATTTTGATCGTCAGATTTCATCTAACTTCTCCCGTTTTTAGTTTATCCATTTGCATTTCCTCGATATATGGAGAACTGCCAAGTTTTTCATGTTTGTCTTTAACCTCATTGTTGGCTCTTTGGATTGTCCAGCTCTTCTTCATAAAATCATCAAATGACTTTATGTTTGATTGCCAGATTTTGCCAGAACTAGGCGAACTTGCTATAATATTGCTAATATTTTCTATTTTGTTTATATTCTTGACTCTTTTGTTTTAGTAGCGCGTCGCTGATGATGGACAGCAGGTCTGTCCGAAATGCTTTTGTTGTGCCAAATAAAAAAATATATGTTGTTAGTTTATCAGTGTGTTTTTTATTTGACAAACTTATTTTGAAGTCAATAAAAGAAATTGAAGAAAAATCATTTTAAGTGAAAGGCGAAAGTACTTTGATCACGACTCACCGATCTCCCGAGGATTTGTCCAAGGTTGAGATCGGTATCATTCGGAACTTTATCGTTGCTACGCAACGATTCTCTAAGTAGCTACATCTACGTCACCATTATTTTATTGTATGTGGTATCACAACGGACCTTCATGTTGGCCAAGTGAGCTTCCCTTATCAGGGCAGCTACCACCTAACCTAATCTAACCTAACCACATAGATATCTAAGCTATTTCTAACCTTTCTAGCTGTGTACTAGCAGAGCTAATTATTATCTCATTAACCCTATACACCGCGCCCTCACATAAGTTAACAAATCTCTGAGTATAAATAAACGATTTTTCCATATCGGGAGATATTTTGAAGTCCTCTCAACATAAAATTTGTATTTATTTTTAAGTTCTAACAGTTTTGCATCAAGTAAAATTGTATAATATATATCGACTGCTGAGTGGAATATCATCCTATTTCTGAAGCTAATTCGAAAATTCTCTACCTCAAAATACTTTTCATAAACTCCCAGAAGTTCAGAATTTGTTTTGAAAAAGCGCCCTGTCTTAGAACTCTTTCATTAACATGACACCCGACAACGAAATATATTAAATTTACGCTCAGATAGGGCATCTTTGAAACAATTTTCAAAGTTTTTCCGAAAGGGGGTGTTTTTGAAAAATCAGCCGAGATAGGGTGATACTTTATTCAGCGGCCGATATATCAGTAGGCATAGTCAGCATCGAAATATTCAAAATACCCAATCAAAATATGGTAAAATTGGTATTTCGCTAATTTGTATCCCATTATTTTAACGCTTGTTACTGATGAATATTTCAACTTTGTTATAGGGTGCTCTCGTAAAAGCGCATAGGATGTTAACAATTGGTGCAATCCGTGCCCTTTGTAAGGCATAGAGAGTGCCCCTAATATTGTAGGTGAGCTCTTAAGTTTTTTAAAAGTTAGAGCAAGCTATGCTGTTGAAAAAATAAATATATCTTATTAAATTGAAAAAAATTGGCATTCCTTATATATGTGTATATACATTTCGTCTTTAAGACTTATCCGAATCTCACAAACACACATTTTTCTGAAAGCATATTTTATTAGTTCGAAAATACTTAAACTCAATAATAAACACCAGAATGCTCTTTTATCCAATCCAAGTAGTAAGTGACACGTGTATAACCACTTGGTTCGCCAGTTCCACAACCACTATCTGGTACAAATGAAAACGTGCCGATTAGTTCACCAGTCGATACCTCTGTCAATGGGCCACCTGAATCACCATTGCATGCTGACGTACCGTTGACAGTTGAAGTGCAAAGAATATCGGGAAAAATTTCATGCGTATAAAACTGATCACACACAATATTGCTTATCACTTGTAAGGTAGCAGATTGCAATTTAGGACTAAGCCTAGTTGCATTGTTATTTAAAAAACCCCAACCGGAAACAATAGCAGTTTGACCATCATAAGTGGATGGCGTTGCAGTGATGGCGGGTAAACGTACCTTGTTGATGTAATGATTAAAAGATACTGGAGGAATTTTAATAAGTGCAATATCATTGCCATAAATATCATAACTGAATTTGGGGTTTACAATAAAATTGCTACTGTTAACGGTGCGAGTCACTAAGGGGCTTGTGAATTGAGTTGTACCGAGTACAACAGTGACAACAGTGGCACTATAATAAAATAATTACAAAAGAGTATTACTAACAAATGTATGTATTTGTATAATTACTTACTTATAAGTACAGTGAGCACCTGTCAAAACATAGTCGTTTGAGATCAAAACACCACCACAATAATATTTTCTATTTTCCACTTGGGTAAAATTTAAAAACACTTGATACGGAAATTGTCCATCTGCTGCATCTTTACCATTCGTAATACGACTTTCTGGGTGACCATCAAGAATTGGTAAACTCTTCGTATTGAAAAACTTATCGTAAATGCCAGGTGGACCTGCAGTAGCGGTGGCTACAACAAATATTAAACACAGCAATACGTTCATTTTAGTGGACTGTATTTCACTCAGTGCAAGATCTTGGGTCAATATTTATATTCGTATATGTACTTTTAATCAAAAATTATAAAATAAGATAAAGAACTAAGACTAAGAATAAATTAGGAATTACGCATTACCGCAAAATCATTAAATCGTTATCAGATAATGTTAGCAGTTTTATTGCTCTTTTACATACACATTTTCTTGGGCTCACACCACCTTTATCTACTAAGGCGCTCATATAAATAATCGAACCTTAGAAACTGATTGTTGCGAGAAGTACAATGGAACACTTCTGCATGGACGATAATATGTATGAAGGTTGTCAGACTGTGTTAGAAAGATTGAGAGCAAGCGAATAGAGAGGGACTTGGGATGGGACAATGATTTCCACTGAAAGTAGGGGCGGGTGTGGAAAGAAGAAAGATGAAGGGATGAACTACGTAAATGATACACTCGGTGGGCTGACCACCACTACCGACGGGCGTTCCTATTTTTATTAAAATTCTATGAAGCATTCGCTATCGACTTACCGGCTTAAAAACGTAATTAAGGAAAAAGGTATTGTCAATAATTTTAAGGATTGTCGATTATTCTGCACCCTTTATTATCGTTTCGAATCGCTTAACAGTTGCATAAATAACTCATATATTCAGTATAGCAAATTGTTGTCTTCCGACGTTTAAGTTATTTCGATTATTTATTTCCCGTTTCTCTATCTCATATTGGCTTTGGCTACATAAAAGGATGTGTATCTTTTGTTCATGTAAGCCATGTGTGCTATTTACTACTGTGTACATGTGTGTGAAATTTTCTCTTCACTCTTAGAACAGTCGTCAGCAAAAAGAAAATGCAGATGTGTTAGTGAGAGCGCGATGATCGGGCACATCATTTGATGCATCGTTCAGTCGCTTATTAGCAAGCAACAAGACAAAATCGTTTATTATAATTTTGCCAATTCTACTCAGTAAAACAATGGTTTATCCTAAGATATATTTTTCTGCAGAATATACAACCCCTAATGCATATTTTTGTTTACAAAACATGTACTCAATACACATATGGGCAACATTCGTCAACATTGCGAGCGACGCACACGATCGATGTTGCTGCGCCATATGCTCAGCGACTATTTGCCGACGTCTGTCTTAAATGCTGTTTACATGTGTTTTGTATTAGCAGCATTTATTTACTGGCAGTATATTGATGTATTGAAACTGCTAATGTTCAGGGGGGAAATCGAGCGAAGGAACTGCCGGTACGAACTCACGAAAGATTAGCACAAATGAAAGAAAACAAAGCGAATTAGTATAGGTATAATGATAGGACTGTATTTCAAAATAAGTAAGTAGGCAAGGATATAGGGAGGTATATATAATAGCAAGTTTATCACTATAGGAAAAAACTTGTAATTACTTAGGTTAGCTGTGGGTTGCGATGATGGATCGATACGCTGCTGTTGATGGTTATCAAAAGACTGCTCGTTCCAGCCAATCATCAGCTACTTCCATCCTAGCATGGAAATCCTCACCGGTGATTTTCCAATAATAGTGTTGATTTGTGGCGATTCCCAACTGTTGCAGGCCCTTTGGCTTCAACAGCTAATATTCTCCACAGTATTTGTTTTAAACGAATTTTTTTTAGATAAGTATATTTTCGAAGATTACTATCAAAGCTCACTCATACTCTCTGCCGCTCGTCCCCAAATTTCATTCTAATACCAGTTTATCATTTCCTCAATTTATTTAGCCTTCTCTCCACCCTCTTTCTGGTCCTCTCCCTTACCCCTAACTCTTCCACTCCTTCGCCTTTTCCCTGCTCCTCGTCTTCTCTCCTATTTCTGCTTTTACCTTTGGCTTTCCCTATTCCGGTCCGTCTCCCATCCCTTTCCTCTTAACTCTCCTCTCTGACCTCGTTTGCCTCTCTACTATTTCCTCATTTATTCACCGCTCGCATGATAAAAATGATTTTTTTTTTCAAAATATTGGTACCTGCGTACTTTCTTGAAAAAAGTGTTTGTTTATTAATTTATAATGATTGTATTTAATCTAGTTTGAAGAAGATGAGTAAGAAGAAGATTGTCCACTCCTACTGTCTTCTCCTTCCCACTTCGCTCCCATCTTCTCTTCCACTACCTTTCATCTCCTCCTCTTATCCAAATGCATTCCTTTCTCTTTTGTGTTACTTCTACAATTCGTGTCCCTTTCATTTTCCCGTTTCTTTGCCAAGATAGATATATTACTCTAAAATAAATCTAAGCGACCCAAGTAACAAATTCTAAGCAAATCGCAAACAATTAAAGTTTTTTAGAACAGGCCGGTTCCTGATAAAGACGCTTTGGCTCAAAAAGAATTCCTCTCGACACCAGTATTTGGAAGCAGAGGAAATGGAAAGGAGGAAAGCAGAGGATTGGAGCTTTCAATAGGCGTGAGTTATCGTGAAGCTGGGATAACTGGTTTGAAGCATGAATAACTGGCATGACTTGCTACGTAATGACCGCAATTGCCTAGGCGAAAGCGATGAGAGGATGAAAAATTTATATTTCTTTATGTAGAGTAAAAATCAAGGGTGGATAGATAGGTAGCGGAGTGGGAACTGTTGGAAGGCAATGCTTATATAAAGTTAGTTAGCAAAGGCGAAGAAAATTACTCGCTTAAATGAACTCAATTTATTTTATGTATTGACTTAAGCAAGAATTAGTCACGTACATATGTAAGTACATACATATACATATGAACAAAGTTCAGTAAATTGTTTGTAATATTTTAATTAGGGTTTTAGTTAACGAAACCATAACAAAGTGTTAATGCGATAACGAAATCTAATTTATTTACAGTTGCGACCACAAAATTAGCAACGAAAGTTCTTAACAAATTTTATCAATTATTTTCTCCCTTTATTTTTGTAACTTTTAGAAAAAATATCAATGAACTGTATAACTGAAACCATGCAAACTAATTCAAGAAGTGTCTGTATGAACTTTCAAAACTTTTAAAATTAGAATTTTCAGAATATTCTTGAGTACGCAGATTTGCAGCCTCTTAAAATTTATGTCCAACGAAGTACAAATTGCAATTCTCTCAAAATACGAATTGACTTTTGAAAACTTTTTGTTCCGAAATGTTTTTTTGGGTTTTTTAATTTTTTTAGGAAAGATGAGCTAAAATATTGTTAAAAAAACTGTCGAGTCTTGCAGTTTGTATTTATCTGGACTAAAATTGAATCACATAGCTACATTCTCATGAAAATTTTGAATATTTAAAATAAAAAATTCGAAACTGGCATGTCAATTTTTCAACTCACCTCGAACTTTCGAATTATTTCGAAAACGTTTTTAAGGATGATTCGCAATTCATTGAAGTTTTCTCGAAAAAAAAAAAAATAAAAAATTGTTTAAAATTGTCACTGCTATTATCATGCTCATAATTGTGTGCATGAATGTTATAAAATTTTATAGATGAATAATCACAATTCATTGCGCTAAAAGAAAACATAAGTGGACTAACATTTCACTTTTTGGTTTAAAATTACTTCCGCTTAATTGAAAACAAGTTCCGTACCAAAAAACATATGGGCATTTCCACGGTCGAGTAAGACGCTTGTAAGTTTTCACGTATAACGGCGGAAGAAGGACCCGTAAAATTAGAGGCCAGTAAGTTGGCAGGTGAGTTGCCATGGCTCAAAATTTTGAAGTAGTGCTGTGGGTATAACAAAATATCGTCAAATACAATATATAGTCCCGAAATACATACTCCAGACACGGCCAAATCCCGACCATTTATAATGCAGACACGACTTAGCCAAGAATATACATTATCACGGCAAGACAATATCCGGACACAAGATCAAGACAAAAATATTTACCAAATATGAACACTAACTCGAAAAAATTTCATCAATTTTCACCTTTCCACTTATGATAATATAACGAATTTTTGGGGAGTTCCTGATAATTATGCACCTTCTGCTAACGTTCGAATCGCTGAAATGTCGAATAAATAACTCCAATATTCAGTATTGAAAAATGGTCTTTATTTAGCCTACTTGGGGAGTAATACTACACAATTAACGCGTACTTCACTAAAAGCTTGTTAAAATCAAACTTATCTGACTATCGCATGCACCGCTGCTTTTATACTCTCCGTTAGCCTCGTTCACCTATTTCTCCTAAGGTTTAAACTTTTCAAGAACATGCCTTCTGGAATAGTTTTATCTCATACTTGGTTATTTAGCTATATGCGCGTGTATGTGTGAGTAACAACTTCTGCTCTTGCTGATGATAACGTGATGTGTATGTGAAATAATCTCTTTGCTTAAAGCTGCTGGTTATGTGTATATGTGGCTGGTTGTTTGATGTGTTCATGTACATAGGTGTGACTGCTTTCTTTAATGTGTACATATAGGTATGGCTGCTTGCTTTATTGTTGTTCATTTATTTTATTTTTATTATACTCAGTTGAGCAGAGCTCACAGAGTATATTAAGTTTGATTGGATAACGGTTGGTTGTACATATATAAAGGAATCGAGATAGATATAGACTTCCATATATCAAAATAATCAGGATCGAAAAAAAATTTGATTGAGCCATGTCCGTCCGTCCTTCCGTCCGTCCGTCCGTTAACACGATAACTTGAGTAAATTTTGAGGTTCCTTGATGAAATTTGGTATGTAGGTTCCTGAGCACTCATCTCAGATCGCTATTTAAAATGAACGATATCGGACTATAACCACGCCCACTTTTTCGATATCGAAAATTTCGAAAAACCGAAAAAGTGCGATAATTCATTACAAAAGAGAGGTAAAGCGACGAAACTTGGTAGATGAGTTGAGCTTATGACGCAGAATAGAAAATTAGTAAAATTTTGGACAATGGGCGTGGCACCGTCCACTTTTAAAAGAAGGTAATTTAAAAATTTGCAAGCTGTAATTTGGCAGTCGTTGAAGATATCATGATGAAATTTGGCAGGAACGTTACTCCTATTACTATATGTACGCTTAATAAAAATTTGCAAAATCGGAGAAGGACCACGCCCACTTTTAAAAAAAAATTTTTTTAAAGTGAAATTTTAACAAAAAATGTAATATCTTTACAGTATATTAGTAAATTATGTCAACATTCAACTCCAGTAATGATATGGTGCAACAAAATACAAAAATAAAAGAAAATTTCAAAATGGGCGTGGCTCCGCCCTTTTTCATTTAATTTGTCTAAGATACTTTTAACGCCATAAGTCGAACAAAAATTAACCAATCCTTTTGAAATTTGGTAGGGGCATAGATTTTATGACGCTAACTGTTTTCTGTGATGAAATGGGCGAAATCGGTTGATGCCACGCCCAGTTTTTATACACACTCGTCCGTTTGTCCTTTCGCATGGCCGTTAACACGATAACTTGAGCAAAAATCGACATATCTTTAATGAACTTAGTTCACGTGCTTACTTGAACTCACTTTATCTTTGTATGAAAAATGAACGAAATCTGACTATGACCACGCCCACTTTTTCGATATCGAAAATTACGAAAAATGAAAAAATGCCATAATTCTATACCAAATACGAAAAAAGGGATGAAACATGGTAAGGTACTTGGATTGTTTTATTGACGCGAAATATAACTTTAGAAAAAACTTTATAAAATGGTTGTGACACCTACCATATTAAGTAGAAGAAAATGAAAAAGTTCTGCATGGCGAAATAAAAAACCCTTAAAATCTTGGCAGGTATTACATATATAAATAAATTAGCGGTATCCAACAGATGATGTTCGGGGTCACCCTGGTCCACATTTTGGTTGATATCTGGAAAACGCTTTCACACCACTCCCTTTTAAAACTCTCATTAATACCTTTAATTTGATATCCGTATCATACAAACTAATTCTAGAGTCACCCCTGGTACACCTTTATGGCGATATCTCGAAAAGGGGTCCACCTATAGAACTAAGCCCCACGCCCTTTTAAAATACTCATTAACACCTTTCATTTGATACCAATATCGTACAAACATATTCTAAAGTCACCCCTGGTCCACCTTTATGGCGATATCTCGAAAAGGCGAACACCTATAGAACGAAGGCCCACTCCCTTTTAAATATACTCATTAAAACCTTTCTTTTGATACCCATATTGTACAAACAAATTCTAGGGTCACCCGTGGTCCTCCTTTATGGCGATATCTCGAAAATGCGACCACCTATACAACAACCACCACTCCCTTTTAAAACCCTTATTAATACCTTTAATTTGATACCCATATCGTACAAACATATTCTAGAGTCACCCCTGGTCCACCTTTATGGCGATATTTCGAAACGGCGTCCACCTATAGAACTAAGGCCCACTCCCTTTTAAAATACTCATTAACACCTTTCGTTTGATGCCCATATTGTACAAACAAATTCTAGGGTCACCCCTGGTCCTCCTTTATGGCGATATCTCGAAAATGCGACCACCTATACAACAACCACCACTCCCTTTTAAAACCCTTATTAATACCTTTAATTTGATACCCATATCGTACAAACAAATTCTAGGGTCACCCCTGGTCCACCTTTATGGCGATATCTCGAAACGGAGTCCACCTAAGGAACTAAGGATTACTCCCTTTTAAAATACTCATTAACACCTTTCATTTGATACCCATATCGTGCAAACACATTCTAGAGTCACCCCTGGTCCACCTTTATGGCGATTTTTCGAAACGACATCCACCTATAGAACTAAGGCCCACTCCCTTTTAAAATACTCATTAACTCCATTCGTTTGATGCCCATATTGTACAAACAAATTCTAGGGTCACCCCTGGTCCACCTTTATGGCGATATCTCGAAACGGAGTCCACCTAAGGAACTAAGGATTACTCCCTTTTAAAATACTAATTAACACCTTTCTTTTGATACCCATATTGTACAAACAAATTCTAGGGTCACCCATGGTCCACCTTTATGGCGATATCTCGAAACGGCGTCCACCTAAGGAACTAAGGATTACTCCCTTTTAAAATACTCATTAACACCTTTCATTTGATACCCATATCGTACAAACGCGTTCTAGAGTCACCCCTGGTCCACCTTTATGGCGATATCTCGAAAAGCGACCACCTATACAACAACCACCACTCCCTTTTAAAACCCTCATTAATATCTTTAATTTGATACCCATATCGTGCAAACACATTCTAGAGTCACCCCTGGTCCACCTTTATGGCGATTTTTCGAAACGACATCCACCTATAGAACTAAGGCCCACTCCCTTTTAAAATACTCATTAACTCCATTCGTTTGATGCCCATATTGTACAAACAAATTCTAGGGTCAGCCCTGGTCCCCCTTTGTGGCGATATCTCGAAACGGCGTCCACCTATGGAACTAAGGATTACTCCCTTTTAAAATACCCATATCGTACAAACGCATTCTAGAGTCAAACCTGATCCACCTTTATGGCTATATCCCTAAATGGCGTCCACCTATAGAACTATGGCCCACTCCTTCATAAAATACTCTTTAATGCCTTTCATTTGATACACATTCCAGGGTTTCCCTCGGTTCATTTTCCTACATGGTTATTTTCCCTTATGTTGTCACCATAGCTCTCAACTGAGTATGTAATGTTCGGTTACACCCGAACTTAACCTTCCTTACTTGTTTATTTTATATTTATCTTAGAAATCGTTTAGGTATGTAGATCTGTTCACTATATATTTCTTATCTTATACATCCGATTATTCGGAGATTACGAATGGGATAAGATTATTGTTCAGCCCCATTCATGAAAGGTATGAAGTCTTCGGCACAGCCGAAGACAGTCCCGTCCTTACTTGTTTTATTCAATTTATGGTGTTAGTATTGTTATTGATAATTGAAATAACGCAAATTTATTGAAAATTTTCTCTGTACACAAAATTTTTATGTAAACAAAAAGCGTTTGGTTAGAAAGTTGATAAACAAAAGACACATGATTTAAACTTTGGAAAATGAGCATTTGCAAATGCCTCCGACATGAACATATTTTCGAAAATGCTAAATCCTAAATGCTAAAGTGAGTATGAACAGTATATCACAGGGGGTACATGTGTAGCGGTAACTTGGGGCATGACGGCGTATACTATTGATGAAGCAGTCTAGCGATAGCTATATGAAAACTGGTAATACTATTGGAGCACAATTAAAGTTGACGGCTGAGTGGAATACTTTCCTATCTTGGCTACCAGTTTGATAACGTCTATCTGAAAATATTTTTCAAAAACACCCCATTCAAAATATGTTTCAAAAGCGCTTTATCCAAAAATTTCGTTCCCATCAAAGACTTTTTTTCAAACGCACCAGAGAATGAGTTTAAGCTCAGTGAGTCATTTATGAGTCAAACCAAATTCTAAAATCGAACATTTTTGAAACCAATTCTGAAACAGTGATCGAAAAGGCTTTATTACTTTGGAGGTTTTGTGTTTCCTATTCATCCGGCTCTGAAAATGAACAGATCACCGCTCCACGAAAATCGGTTTGTGACTACGCCCACTTACTGTATAGCAAAAAAAAAAGATGGGTGCGTTTCCTTTCAAGAAGGAAGATGCATACCAAGTTTCATGGCTGTAGCTTTCACCATACTCCAAATATCTCTACTAAAAAGCATTTTTATAAGGTTCTAGCGGCATTAAGGGGCGTTGCCACGCTCTTGTTTTAGTTTTCTAAATACATATTTTTAATCGTCTTCACGATATAATTTTCTAAAATTAGCTTTTATATTTTACCTACATAGATGTCAAGCTGCATGAGCGTGCAAAATGTAATTTTATATAGACAGGGTGCGTGATCATCAACCAATTTTTGTAATTTTTTCTAGAGGCTTTCAACCTTAAATTAAGAAGGTGCATTCCAATTTTAATCACTGTACCTTTAACCGTTTTCAAAATATCGCTACCGTAGCTGTTCAGCATCTCTTTGATAAATTCGCGTTGTCACGACCATTTTTCAAATTTTTAATACATTTCGAGTCAGCTCTACAAAGGGAACCAATGTACCAAAATTAAAGAAAATATCTAAATTTAATACTGAGTTGTCGAAGAATTATATTTTTAGGTAATTTTTTATAAATAACAAGTAAGGAAGGTTAAGTTCGGGTGTAACCGAACATTACATACTCAGTTGAGAGCTATGGTGACAACATAAGGGAAAATAACCAAGTAGGAAAATGAACCTTGGGAAACCCTGGAATGTGTATCAAATGAAAGGCATTAAAGAGTATTTTATGAAGGAGTGGGCCATAGTTCTATAGGTGGACGCCATTTAGGGATATAGCCATAAAGGTGGATCAGGGTTGCATCTAGAATGCGTTTGTACGATATGGGTATCAAATGAAAGGTGTTAATGAGTATTTTAAAAGGGAGTAATCCTTAGTTCCATAGGTGGACGCCGTTTCGAGATATCACCAAAAAGGTGGACCAGGGGTGACCCTAGAATTTGTTTGTACAATATGGGCATCAAACGAATGGTGTTAATTAGTATTTTAAAAGGGAGTAATCCTTAGTTCCATAGGTGGACGCCGTTTCGAGATATCACCACAAAGGTGGATCAGGGGTGACCCTAGAATTTGTTTGTACAATATGGACATCAAACGAATGGTGTTAATGAGTATTTTAAAAGGGAGTAATCCTTAGTTCCATAGGTGGACGCCGTTTCGAGATATCGCCATAAAGGTGGACCAGGGGTGACCCTAGAATTTGTTTGTACAATATGTGCATAAAACGAAAGGTGTTAATGAGTATTTTAAAAGGGAGTGGGCCTTAGTTCTATAGGTGGACGCCGTTTCGAAATATCGCCATAAAGGTGGACCAGGGGTGACTCTAGAATATGTTTGTACGATATGGGTATGAATTGAAAGGTGTTAATAAGTATTTTAAAAGGGAGTAATCCCTAGTTCCATAGGTGGACGCCGTTTCGAGATATCGCCATAAAGGTGGGCCAGGGGTGTCTCTAGAATTCGTTTGTGCAATATGGGTATCAAAAGAAAGGTGTTAATGAGTATTTTAGAAGGGGTAATCCTTAGTTCCATTGGTGGACGCCGTTTCGAGATATCGCCATAAAGGTGGGCCAGGGGTGACTCTAGACTTCGTTTGTGCAATATGGGTATCAAACGAAAGGAGTTAATAGTATTTTAAAAGGGAGTGGGCCTTAGTTCTACAGGTGGACGCCTTTTTGAGGTATCGCAATAAAGGTGGACCAGGGGTGACTCTAGACTTTGTTTGTGCGATATGGGTATCAAATGAAAGGTGTTAATGAGTATTTTTAAAAGGGAGTGGGCCTTCGTTCTATAGGTGTTCGCCTTTTCGAGATATCGCCATGAAGGTGGACCAGGGGTGACTTTAGAATATGTTTGTACGATATAGGTATCAAATGAAAGGTGTTAATGAGTATTTTAAAAGGGCGTGGGGCTTAGTTCTATAGGTGGATGTCTTTTCGAGATATCGCCATAAAGGTTGCCCAGGGGTGAATCTAGAATGAGTTTGTACAATATGGGTATCAAATTAAAGGTATTAATGAGAGTGGTGTGAAAGCGTTTTCCAGATATCGACCAAAATGTGGACCAGGGTGACCCCGAACATCATCTGTTGGATACCGCTAATTTATTTATATATGTAATACCTGCCAAGATTTTAAGGGGTTTTTATTTCGCCCTGCAGAACTTTTTCATTTTCTTCTACTTAATATGGTAGGTGTCACAACCATTTTATAAAGTTTTTTCTAAAGTTATATTTCGCGTCAATAAAACAATCCAATTACCTTACCATGTTTCATTCCTTTTTTCGTATTTGGTATAGAATTATGGCATTTTTTCATTTTTCGTAATTTTCGATATCGAAAAAGTGGGCGTGGTCATAGTCGGATTTCGTTCATTTTTCATAGCAAGATAAAGTGAGTTCAAGTAAGCACGTGAACTAAGTTCATTAAAGATATGTCGATTTTTGCTCAAGTTATCGTATTAACGCCCATGCGGAAGGACAGACGGACGACTGTGTATAAAAACTGGGCGTGGCATCAACCTATTTCGCCCATTTTCACAGAAAACAGTTAACGTCATAAAATCTATGCTCCTACCAAATTTCAAAAGGATTGGTTAATTTTTGTTCGACATATGGCGTTAAAAGTATCCTAGACAAATTAAATGAAAAAGGGCGGAGCCACGCCCATTTTGAAATTTTCTTTTATTTTTGTATTTTGTTGCACCATATCATTACTGGAGTTGAATGTTGACATAATTTACTTATATACTGTAAAGATATTAAATTTTTTGTTAAAATTTTACTTTAAAAAAAAAAATTTTTTTAAAAGTGGGCGTGGTCCTTCTCCGATTTTGCTAATTTTTAGAAGTAACGTTCTTGCCAAAATTCATCATGATATCTTCAACGACTGCCAAATTACAGCTTGCAAAATTTTAAATTACCTTCTTTTAAAAGTGGGCGTTGCCACGCCCATTGTCAAAAATTTTACTAATTTTCTATTCTGCGTCACAAGTTCAACTCATCTTCCAAGTTTGGTCACTTTAGCTGTCTTTTGTAATGAATTATCGCACTTTTTCGGTTTTTCGAAATTTTCGATATCGAAAAAGTGGCGTGGTTATAGTCCGATATCGTTCATTTTAAATAGCAATCTGAGATGAGTGCTCAGGAACCTACATACCAAATTTCATCAAGATACCTCAACATTTACTCAAGTTATCGTGTTAACGGACGGGCGGACATGGCTAAATCAAATTTCGATCCTGATTATTTTGATATATGGAAGTCTAAATCTATCTCGATTCCTTTATATATATACAACTAACCGTTATCCAATCAAACTTACTATACTCTGTGAGCTCTGCTCAACTGAGTATAAAAACACTCTTTATTTTCAACACTGCAATTTATTTAATGCGTCAGAGCTTTACAGTTAAATGCGAAATAAATTAACACATTTTTTCCGCAAAATGATTTTGATTATAAAAATAAATAAGTATTTTAATATTTTATGTTTACAATTCAACGGTCAGCCAATCAGGGCTTATAATTAATTGCCTGATTGTCTGATTTGATGACGACTGAGATGACTGCGATGAGTTGGTCACTGATTTATGACTATCGACTCATTGAGCTTTGTCATTGCGTCGAATCGTCTGTTGCGGTTTTGGCAAAAGCCAGTAGTTGAAGCCTTTTGTGGTATAATAAATCAGTGCAATCGTAAAATCATAAAAGTTTGTATGTTTTAATGCAGCGCCAGATTGATGAGTTTGATAATTTTAATTACTACCGTTTATATGTACGTACTATGTGCTTATATAAATGTTAATTTATAAAAGTACTTAGTGTAAGTTGAAACATATGTGCATATGTATGTATGTATGTATCTTACTAAGTATGTATGTGTATGCCATTATCTTATCTGTTATAATAAATTTTGTATTTACATAAAAACATAAAAATTATGATGCCTGGATATGGAAATTTAATAATAAAATGTCAGTAAATTAAATTTTCTGTCTAAAATATGGATATAAATAAATCAAAAACCCTCAATAGGGGCGTCATTTTGTCGTTGGTATGAGACCTCAGCTGAACTCCTGAACCATGTGACTCAGCTGCCTAGGGATCTGCCTATTTTATTGGAAGGTGGGGTAGCGCACTACCCTCAAGTCTTCCAATGAAACCAGGCTAATCTTGTTCATGTGACCGGACCCCGTGGGACCGCCGTTAGGCATAACGGCACGGGGGGGGGGAAGGCGATTTAAACACCACTACTTCGTATGCGCATTTTCCTGCCCTCAGCATTCATCAATTTCGTCATAACTATCAAGGTCATCTTGCCCACAGCAGTTCAACAATCTATTTGCCCGCACATTTGGGGAAATAAATTCTTAATGAAAGGCTCGTCTCCAAAAACTCTGTATACAGAGAGTCTTTCGCCGTGTCCATTAGCGCGGGAAGACGCCTTCTTGGATACAGGCGTTGAAGAGATCTGTAAATACCGATGTTCTAGACTTTATCGCTGATTTAAGGGCTATATTTGGCACTCCGTCCGGTCCTGGAGACTTACTATCCGTAATTCATTGTGTTGCATCCAGTACCTCCTGCTCTCTTATTTGTGGGATTTCCATACCTTCGAGGTCCAGTAATCTTGTGTCGGAAAAATAGTTTCTACGATTCTTCTCATTTATATCGGGCATGTAGGCTGCTCTGATTTCCGCCCTTTAATCTTCGCCATCACCATTCTGTAAGCCAATCCCCAAGGATCCAGATCGGCACTATCCATCAGTTCCTTGAAGCAAGCTCTTCTGCTCATTTGTATAGCATTTTTAAGCGCCGTTCTTTTGGCTATGTAGGTATTGTGTAGCTCATTATACCGTGGCGACGAGCATGTCCTCTGTGCCCTTCGCCGTGTCTTGTGGAATTTTCTACGCTACTCCGCCATTTCCTGGTTCCACCAATATACCGAAGTCTGATTTACTTTTGCGCGACTTCTGAACATGGCAGTATCACACGCCATTTTTGAAAATGGGAGTGGCACTCCCCAGATTGTGTAGAAGAAAATTTAAAAGTCTTGCACGTTATAAATTCAAAACCATTGATATCATATTGAAATTGGTTATTATATATCGACAGCTGAGTGAAATATCACTCTTTCTCGGCTGCCAGTTCGAAAACGCCCTATCTGGGAGAATTTATGATTGATTAGCGTGAATCTGTGAATTTGTTTCATAAACGCTCCAGCTATTGTCAAAATGTATTGCAATTAAGCTCATAGGCTTTTTTCGAAACGACAGCCGGGATCGCGTGATATTTTAGTCTGGACGAAAACAGCTAGACGTCCCCATTAAAAAAAAAAGTTATTTAAACATTTCACCTTATCAAAATTTGCAAGATATTTACGGTATATGACTAGATTGTGCTGGAATTCCACCACAGTGGTGAAATAATAGTTCAAAGAACAAAAATTTACGGCTCGCTCTTTTTAATAAATCTCTCCTAAAAACTTTAAGTGCCATAAGTCACAAGTAAGCAAATTGATTTTATGATGATAACTCTTTCATAAGGCCTCCGTATGTGCTGGGTTCAAGCCCCTCGAAATCAACGTCAAAATACTTTAGGAAAAGTTGTTCTAAACAGGGCGACACCTTGGCAGTGATTTGGAAGTGTTCCCCTGCCATGAAAATCTTCACAGCGAAAACTCACCTATCTCGCAGCTGCCGTTATGAGTCGGTATAAAGCATAAAGCCCCGGCCCAATACACCATTTTGTTGGAAAAATTAGAAAAAGTATACATTTTTATATGTTAAAATTAAATAGCATGACAGAAATTGGAAGAGCAGCTCGGCCTGAATCTCCTCGGAAGTATATTGCCCCACTTTAATATATAATCACTTATATTTTATTTAAAGATCATGTCACTGCTCTTTAAATTCCTCTTTATTATATGCATATGAGCATATTGCTGGGTAATTAAAAATCATATTCAATCGAGCTTTGACTTCCTTACTTGTGTAAAGTTCTTATTACTGAATCAGTTTTTATCATTGCTGTCTTCATTTTAAACGAACTTTTTTGTTTCTCCTAAGAAACTTTTCCAAGAGAAGATCTCCTTATTCCTGTCACTATTGTCTGTTGTTTACAAAGCTGTTCAAAATTTCACATCATCTTAATTTTTCATGTTTGCTTCAAGTGCTCTCTTTCTGTTTGCAACACATTTCGGCAACGTCATCAACTGAATTGCTAAATGCAACTTCTGCAACTTCAGCACCGTCATCATCATTAACAACAAGAAGAGAGCTCTAGCGTTAGTGTTGTTGTTGTTTTCTGTATTGTACTTATAAGCATTATATTGTAATGTTGTAATTTGTGCATTTTTTTCTTAAAAATATTCCCTACAACAAACCAATTGTTTTGCTGTTGTTTTTGTTTTTGCATTTTGGCAGTCACTATATTCACGGCTGCCGTTGCCATTGTCTTTTCGTTGCCACTGCCATTGCCATTGCCATTGCTATTTCCATTTGGTGCTATGAAATTAATTTTTAAAAGTTTTAAAGCTACTCGTAGTTTTTATAGCAGGACTTTGGTATATTGGCCAACGGCAAGAAATACTTATGCAGGTTGCGCATAAAAGTGGGGCAAAGCGCAATATTACCAAAGAGCTTTTCACAGTCACAAGGAATTCAGATGCTAACTAGCGAAATGCGAAAATTATGCATGTGAACAAATATTTATACAGGGTGTCATGAGGTTCATGCCACGCCTAATCTTGTATCTACAACGCCAACCAAATGGAACCGAAACATGAATGTAAAACCGAAAGCGACACCGGGACCGCAATGGGAACTAATCCGGAATCATAATCGAATATTTAACTTATAGCGGAATCGGAACTGGGGCTGAACTTGAAACCAAACAAGAAACCCAAACTACAGCCTGAACCGGGTACGACACGAAATCGGAGCCAAAATGGGAACCGAAAGCGGAATAAAAGCAGAACTGAATAAGATACCGAAACCAGGGCAATAGAAACCGGAATTAAACGGAAAATTGAAGCAAAATCGGAACCGAAGCCGAATCTGGAAACACAACCTGGACAGAAATCGAAAACAGTATCAAAATTATAGCGAACCCGGAGTCCGAACCGGATCGGATATCGAAACCTTAACCTCATGCGGAACTGATTCTGATACCAAATCCGAAACCGAAAGCAAAAACGAAAAGCAGGGAGCAACTCTGGAACCAGAAAGAAAAATCCCGAGCCAATTATTGAGCCAAGACCGCAGTCGAATCTGAAACTTAGACCGCAACCAAACCTGGACCTAAACTGAGACCAAATCCTGAACTCAAACCATGACCAAAAAGTCCAACCCAAATCGGAAGCGAAACTAAACCGATGTCGGACAATAGAAAGTAAAACTTAAATAAGTATTGGACTTTAGTAGAGCTTACGATTTCTTCTGGAAACAAACGAGAATTTCCTGTCTCAAGAAATAGAAAACTCCGTTTCTAGCGAGAATAACGAATTTCGAAATACTCAAAATACACAAAAAACCTAACTATTTAGTAAATAATACACCGAATAATACACAGAATATCGAAATTTGACGTGTGGACTGACATTGAGACCCTTCATAAAAATTTGAAAATTTTTTTTAAATGGGCGTTGCACCGCCTACTTGTGATAAAATTTATTTTACAAATATTATTAATCATAAATCAAATATCTTTAAACCTATCTAGAGTTGTGCTTTTTCGTTCATTTCAGAGAATCCAGGAAATTGAAAGAGTACAGACGCAAATTGTAAATATGCTCTTTTCAAGTTTAATAAATGTAATTAGTTTCTTACAAAAGATGTTTTTCATAATTAGTCCATACATATATTGTAGCCGTGCCACACACAAAGATGACCACACATATCTTTAGTGTAAGTGGCATCATCGACATTCGTGCTCAGAATTTCTGCGTATGTATGTATGAATTTACAATGTTCGCGAACGAGAGTGAGAAACAATAACATTAGATAAAACGAACTAAGGGAACAAATATAACCGAAATCGAAGATCTAGTTCACTTCTTCAGTTGAGAGACCCGGTCAATTGAACAAGTTCAGAACGAAACGACCCAACTCTAAACCTATCGTAACAAAATTCGGCAGAGAGGTTGCCTTTACTATAAGGAATGCTTCGAAGAAAAATTATCGAAATCGGTTAAGGACCACGCCCACTTTTATATAAAAGATTTTTAAAAGAGTCGTGGACGAATAAAATAAGCTATATCTTTGCAAAAAAGAGCTTTATATCAATGGTATTTCATTTCCCAAGTGGATTTTAACAAAAAAAACTTCAAATTTTGAAAATGGGCGTGGCACCACTTTTATGACTAAGCAATTTTCTATGTTTCGGAAGCCATAACTCGAAGAAAAATTAACGGATCATAATAAAATTAGGTACACAGATTATCTAGAAAAAATGGACGAAATCGGAAAGACCACGCCCACTTTTATATAAAGGATTTATAAAAGGGTCGTAGACGAAAATAATAAGCTATTTCTTAGCGAAAAAGAGCTTTGTATCAATAGAATTTTACTTTTTAAATTGAATTATAACATTAAATGGAAAACACTAAAATTTTTGAAAATGGGTGTGGCACAGTCTCGCGATAAGCCGATAATCGAGCGAAATTTCTTCTGGAACGAATTCGAGAAAACGCAAACTCTAGTTTCGAGAACGGATTGGTCAGCCGATAGTAAGTACGGAGGATATCACATCACTCTACATTGACGGATCCAAAATTTACTGCGTTGTTGGTGGCGGGGTCTTCTCCGAACATCTTGAACTCGCTCTCGCATTCTTTCAAACTCAGCTGGTATCTTTCAAGCCGAGCTACTTAGAATTGAGAAGGTCTGTTGTTACCTATTAGATAACCCTATTTACGGTCGAGAGGTAAACATACTCTCAGACTACCAAGCAGTGCTCATGGCGCTGGACTCACCACTTACATCTTCAAACGCCGTCAATAAATTTAAGAGCGCGCTGTGCAATGCAGCAAACTCAGCTTCCATTCCATTCATATTGGTACTGGATCACAGGACTTCGTTAGACATCACTGAGGCTGTCGCGGTAAAAAGACCGCTTACATTCATAAAAATTGACATTCTTACCCATTTCTGGAAGCCGCTATTCAAAATTGGTACTTAACGGATTCATATATGATCACCAAAAGAATGTGATCGGACCACAACCATAAAAAAAATCAGAATTTGATAAAATTGTCTAGGAAATATATATTAGGGATGACAGACACAAACACAGGACACTGGCCATTTGGCCCATACGCAGAAAGCATGGGGATCAACCTTGAACAAACTCTGTAGCAAGTGCAGCCAAGAAGGTTGTAGGCAAAGAGTCACCCATTTCCTCTGCGAGTGTCCGGCCCTGGCTAATATCAGGTACCGAGCTGGACGATAACGTGTTGTCCGATCTTAAAGAAGTATTAACAGGTTTATTGAACTAACTTAGAGTAAAAATTAGAACACTGCATAATATTTTAATATACATACATGATAACTAATTGGTTCCAGGAGTAAGTTCATCAAAATGACACCTAGAGCGCTACTTGGGCCCGGTCGCGCCGGCCTGGAGGTAGAGCAACCAACCAATATCGGACGGCTTTGAATCGGATTCGACGTGGTATTAAACCACTATTTCAAAAGTACCTATGACTGATCCAGTTGAGAACGCCATCAAAAGAACTGTAAAACGGAAGTTGCCATTTGGTGGGACATCAGCTGAAAACACTTCGAGGAGCCAGAATCAGAGCTAACTCGGAAGCAATGTTATTCGCCGCAGGGATAATCTTCAATACAGGGTGTTAATAATGGTTCTTCTAGAGTGTTGCAATTGTTAACTCCATGTTTGCTCGAATAGATTTACGCATTGTCCCGCTTGCTGTTGGAGCGAATGACGAGTGCATTTGCCGATCAAAAAGTCGTACATTGTAAACTGTATAAAAGTATTTGTAGATGCACTCAATTCAATGAATATTTTCTTGGGTCATGATGTAGGAGCATCCAAATAAACTGTTTGCTGAAATTTTTTTGTTGCTATAAATCGTGCGAAGTACTTTTCTAGGGGACAATCTGCATGATGTTGAACGCCATGTTAACTAATTTATTGCTTGTTGTCGCATTATTAAGTCGACTTAAACTTGCCAACATTTACATATACTTATGGCCGCGTCGGAGTGAACTTTTTCAGTAACATCGCCACAATAACGCAAAATGTTGCGTTTTGAAATATAAAGAAACTTCAGACTTAGCAATTGAAACTTCTTCCGCCTTGCCCATTTACGTACAAAATTTAGCAAAGCGCTGTTATAAACAGTTTCACTATATAAGAAAGCTACTTGCTAACATATTTTGTCTCCTATTCTTTTGTTAAAATGCAGTTTTTAATTGTGAAAAACTTTGGAAAAGCTCAAAAGAGTGGAAAAAATAATTCCACTTGCAAAGTGTGAAAGCACTCATAGCCACAGCAAATGTCTTCGTCTTCTTTTTATGGTTTACGTATAACACATTTTTATGTCAGATGGCGCTAGTGTCGCTCGATATGCCGTTCTCCTTAAAAATACGAAAAAGTTGGTGACGCGGTCATTACAACAAATACGTTATTCAAATTTAATGTGTTGCAATAAAAATTCGTACGTCTCATCAAAATCTTCACGATATTGTTGTAGTTGAAAAATGACTTAAGTGAAGCTATATAACACCAGAAAAATATGCTAAGTATTAGTTTTGTTTGATGTTTTTCCGCCAATTTCCATACAAAATTGGAGACTCTTGCAGTTCATTTTTGAGTAACTTCCCGAAGAGTTAGAGGTTTGAAACATGGAATAAACATCGGAACCCGGTGAAAATTCGCCGTTTGGGAAAAAAATTTGCTATGTGGCTCAGAGATCCCGAAAATTAAAAAAACGCCCTAACTTGAAAATTTTGCCTTCGAGTTTTAAGGAACTTCCGGATAACTCAGAGATCTGAAACTTTAAACAAAACTTTGAGCTCTATTAGGTTGTAATATTTAAGATAAAAGAGCTTTCTCGATGAGACAGGGATCGAGAAATTAAAAAAGTCCACTCACAAAATGTTTGAGAATTTTCGCGTAGAGCTAGATTCTTAAAACTAGAAAGCTAGTGCAGAACCCGTTGAAAATGCAACATGAGGGAAACGAGTTTTCGCTAGGTTGTTCAGGGATCGAGAAACGTCAAAAAACCTTCCGAGTTTGAAATTTTGCTTTCGAGTTTTAAGGAAATTCCCGATAACCCAGTGACCCGAAACATAGCTTCGGGCTTTATTGTGTTGTAATTTTTAGGATAAACAAGTTTTCTTGATGGGACAGGGATCGAGATATTTAGAGATAGTAAAAAGTCCATTTATAACATGTGGAATGTAGAGCTTGATTCTTGAAACAAGAACATGTTACAGAACCCTATGACAATGCAACATTTAGGAAAAAAAATTTGCGCTATGTGTTCCAGGGATCGTAAAAATTAAAAAAGTAAAATAAAATAATCCGAATTTTGCTTTCGAATTTTAAGGAGCTTATCGAAAGCCAGAGACCTGAAACTTTGAATCAAACTTTGGGCTATCTATGGTTGCGACATTAAGGACTTCAGAGCCCCACGAATTTGAAGAATCGAGGAAAATCCCAATAACTCAGGGACCTGAAACTTTATTGGGTTGTAGTATTTTGGATAAAAGCAGAGATTGAAAATAATTGTTAACAAATATAATTTTTTTTTTGTATTTCAATGAAAAAAACTATAAAATGTAAAACCAAAAAAAAGGTCAACAAGTAAGGTGATTTTTAAACTTTTTTTGTCTTTTAGCAACCAACAAATTGTATGTTTAAACAGAATAAAATGAAGAGATATGAGTAAAGCTTTACAAGTAATAGCTTTTCAAGCGTTTCATCGCTTATGTTGTACCTCCTTTCATCCAAAATGAAATTCAAAGAAGAAAATGATCTTTCTACGGAGATGTAAAGCGAATATTTTGATAATAAGTAAAAATGTATTCATATACCGCCAAGCAACTATGAAGGCTTTCAAAATTGACAATTTCAGCAAATATATTAGTAAGTTCGGAAACTTCATGATGAGGAACTACAGCTATTATATTTTGAGCCATCTCATCCAAAAAGGTAGTGAGTTGCGAGCTTTGGTGAGCGTTTATGAGCTCCTGGTCAAGAGAGAGGCATATTTTCGCATTTTTTTTAGCGCCTTGATGTATACAATACCTATAAATTTTCTCCAGCCTAATATCATATTCCTCAAGAGTTTCAATACCGTCCTTTTTATTTTGTCCCCAGTGTGTGGGTGTGACAATGGTCTCATTCCGAGAGTTTTTACAACTACTACTAATTTTGAATTTGAATTTCAATATATTGAGCGGTCAAGCCGAGTAGCGGCATCAATTTTAATTGACACTAATTTTTTTACAATCACATTTTTATTTCGTTTTTTATTTCTAAAGAACGATTACTTATTAACTCCATAACATTATGGGAGTTGATTGGATTCATATTAAGGGCTTTGAAGATGGGAACCACTCTCTCCCTGAACCCTTCAGTGTCCAGTTGCGACAACGCCTGCTCGTCTTTTGTTACAATTTGTATTAACGAATTCTTAAAGAAAGGTTGTATAGAGTATGAAATTTTAATTTTCTTTTTTGATGGTTCGCTATTTCCGAAATTAGCACTGAACCGTCTAGAAATCTTCCTTTCTTCGTTATTATGTGGCGTTTTAAATTGGTCAAATGTTCGCCCGCCAATTTACTTTTTTCTTCCTCGTTATATTGGAAAACGTCTCCAATGGCATTGTTTGCTGCAACCCTATTCCTGCAAATAGCGTACTTATACGATACGATATTTACCCAGCTTATATACGCGTCAAATGTTTTTCTCAGAAAATTTTCTATAACATTGTAACGAATTTACTGTAAATCCTCTTATTCGCAGCCTTCTACTAACGATCGTATCGCTAAACTATTGAATAAATAACTCCAATATTTAATAATGCAAAATGGTCTTTATTAAAGTACTTCACAGTAACACTTTTACTTCGCAGCTAATAGATTGCTTAAATGAGACTGATTCTCGCGCCTCTACTGTTGCTGCTTTTATACTGTGTGATTTCCTCGTTGCATCTTCTAGGCGCTTCCAGAATATACTTAATTACTGGTATCTAATATCTAATCTAATATCTAATCTAATATATCTAATATCTAATATCTAATATATATTATAAATGGGAAAGTTTGGATGTTAAGATGTTTGGATGTTTGGATGTTTGGATGTTTAGATGTTTGGATGTTTGGATGTTTGGATGTTTGGATGTTTGGATGTTTGGATGTTTGTCCAGACGTTTGTCTTTGTGACTCAATAACGCAAGAACGGCTGGACCGATTTGGATGAAATTTTGCACACATATAGCCAATAGTCTAGAAGGATCTACTAGCTATATATTTTTCAAAATGGGCGTGGTCCCCGCCCCCTAGGAACAGTTATAATTTAATTATTATATTTTTTCGTCTTTGCGACTGAATCACGCCAGAATGGCTACACGGATTTTGATGAAATTTGGGACACAGACAGTAGTCTACTAGCGAAATTTTTTTCGAACATGGAAAGAGGGGTGGGGGTCCCACGACCCTTCGAGAAATTATTTTTCATAATTTTTACACATTATAACTTTACGTATACTGGCCTTCACCAATATCACAGACTCAAGGGGTCAAATAAGTCGAGGGCTTACAAAGTAAGCAGTGACACCCTCCGCCCGCCCCCGTTTATCTCCCCCTCTGGTGTAAAATCCATAAATTGTTATAACTCAATCTAAATTTTCTCCTAAATCAATAGTTTTTGGTATCTGGTACATACAGAACGAGATCTAGACAATTTTGGAGGAACGATCAGTGGTCCTCTCCTCTACTCCCGCCATCCGCCCTCCATCAATTGTTTTTATTAGCACGCTTTTATTAGCTTTACCTGTATGTTTCTATCTAACTTTTTATTCGCTCCAATGCGCCTGCTGCCTTATTAACATGGTTTTATAATTAGCTTCACCTTATTTGTAATCCCGTAAGGGTCATATCGAGACCCTTCCGGGATCATTTCTGGACGGTTTTCGGGATCGGTCCGGGATTACGCCGGGGTAATTTCGGGACTTTTTCGGGACTATTTCGGGATCATTTTGGGACCCTTCCGGGATCATTTCTGTATAGTTTACGGGATCCGTCCGGGATCCCGTCGGGGTTATTTTGGAACATTTTCGGGACTATTCCGGAATCATTTCGGGACTATTTCGCGATCATTTGGGGACCCTTCCGGCATCATTTCTGGATGGTTTTCGGGATCCGTGCGGGATCTCGTCGGGGTCATATGGGGACTTTTTCGGGACCATTTGAGGGCTCTTCCGGCATCATTGTTGGATGGTTTTCGGGATCTGTCCGGGATATCGTCGGGGTCATTTGGGGACTTTTTTGGGATCATTTGGGGGCTCTTCCGGCACCATTTCTGGATGGTTTTCGGGATCCGTCCGGGATCTCTTCGGGGTCATTTGGGGACTTTTTCGGGATCATCTTGGGTCTCATCCGGCATCATTTCTGGATGGTTTTCGGGATCCGTCCGGGATCCCGTCGGGGTCATTTCGGGACTTTTTCGCGACTAATACGGGATCATTTGGGAACCCTTTCGGCATCATTTCTGGATGGTTTTCGGGATCCGTCCGAGATCCCGTCGGGGTAATTTCGGGACTTTTTCGCGAATAATACGGGATCATTTGGGAACCCTTTCGGCATCATTTCTGGATGGTTTTCGGGATCCGTCCGGGATCCCATTAGGGTAATTTCGGGACTATTAGGGGATCATTTGGGAACCTTTCCGGCATCATTTCTGGATAATTTTCGGGATCCGTCCGGGATGGCGACGAGGTCATTTCGGGACTATTTCGGGATCATTTGGGATACCTACCGGCATCATTTCTGGATGGTTTTTGGGATTCGTCCGGGATCCCGTCGTGGTCCTTTCGGGACTTTTTTTCGACTAATACGGGATCATTTGCGGACCCTTTCGGCATCATTTCTGGATAGTTGTCGGGATCCCGTCACGGTCATTTCGGGACTATTAGGGGATCATTTGAGGACCTTTCCGGCATCATTTCTGTATTGTTTTCGGAATCCTTTCGGGATCCCGTCAGGGTCATTTTGGGACTTTTTTGGGGCTAATACGGGATCATTTGGGGATCCTCTAGGGGTCGTTTCGTGACTTTTTCTGTTTTATTTCGGGATCATTTGGGGACCCTTCCGGCATAATTTCTTGATGGTTTGCCGGATCCATCAGGGTCATTTCGGGACCATTTTGGGATCATTTGGGGACCCTTCCGAGATCATTTCTGGATCCGTCCGGGATGCCGTAGGAGCCATTTCGGGATTTTTTGTTGACTTTTCCGGGATAGTTTTTGGACCCTTCCGGGATCATTTCTGGATCTGTGCGGGATCCCATCTGGGTCATTTCCGGACTATTTCGGGATCATTTTGGGATCCTTCCGGAATCATTTCTGTATGGTTTTCGCGATCCGTCGTTGATTCCCTCGGAGCCATTTCGAAACCTTTTCTGGAGTATGTCGGGGTCATTTGGGGACTTTTTCGGTATCATTTGGGGCTCTTCCGGCATCATTTCTGGATGGTTTTCGGGATCCGTGCGGGATCTCGTCGGGGTCATTTGGGAACTTTTTCGGGATCATTTGGGGGCTCTTCCGGCATCATTTCTGGATGGTTTTCGGGATCCGTCCGGGATATCGTCGGGGTCATTTGGGGACTTTTTCGGGATCATTTGGGGGCTCTTCCGGCATCATTTCTGGATGGTTTTCGGGATCAGTCCGGGATGCCGACGAGGTCATTTCGGGATTATTTCGGGAGCATTTAGGATACCTACCGGCATCATTTCTGGATGGTTTTTGGGATTCGTCCGGGATCCCGTCGGGGTCATTTCGGGACTTTTTCTCGACTAATACGGGATCATTTGCGGACCCTTTCGGCATAATTTCTGGATAGTTGTCGGGATCCATTCGGGATCCCGTCACGGTCATTTCGGAACTATTAGGGGATCATTTGAGGACCTTTCCGGCATCATTTCTGGATAGTTTTTGGAATCCTTTCGGGATCCCGTCAGGGTAATTTCGGGGCTTTTTCGGGATCATTTAAGGATGGCTTTCAGGATTCGTCCGGGAACCCGTCAGGGTAATTTCTGGACTTTTCCGAGACTATTTCGGGATCATTTTGGGACCTTCCCAAGATCATTTCTGGATGGATTTCGGGATTTGTCCGGGATGCCCTCAGGGTCATTTTGGGACTATTAGGTGAGCATTTGAGGACCGTTCCGGCATCACTTCTGGATGGTTTTCGGTATCCGTTCAGATTCCTGTCGGAATAATTGCGGGACTTTTTCGGGATCATTGGGGTCCCTTCCAAAATCATTTCTGGATGGTTTTTGGGATTCGTCCGGCATCCCGTCGGGGTAATTTCGGGACTTTTTCTCGACTAATACGGGATCATTTGCGGGCCCTTTCGGTATCATTTCTGGATAGTTGTCGGGATCCGTTCGGGATCCCGTCAGGGTCTTTTCGGAACTATTAGGTGATCATTTGAGGACATTTCCGGCATCATTTCTGGATAGTTTTCGGGATCCTTTCGGGGTCCAGTCAGGGTCATTTCGGGACTTTTTCGGGATCATTTAGAGATGGCTTTCAGGATTCGTCCGGGAACCCGTCAGAGTAATTTCTGGACTTTTCCCAGACTATTTCGGGATGATTTTGGGACCCTCCCAAGATCATTTCTGGATGGATTTCGGTATCCGTTCAGATTCCTGTCGGAATAATTGCGGGACTTTTTCGGGATCATTGGGGTCCCTTCCAAAATCATTTCTGGATGGTTTTTGGGATTCGTCCGGCATCCCGTCGGGGTAATTTCGGGACTTTTTCTCGACTAATACGGGATCATTTGCGGGCCCTTTCGGTATCATTTCTGGATAGTTGTCGGGATCCGTTCGGGATCCCGTCAGGGTCTTTTCGGAACTATTGGGAGATCATTTGAGGACCTTTCCGGCATCATTTCTGGTTAGTTTTCGGGATCTTTCCGGGTCCCATCAGGGTCATTTCGGGACTTTTTCGGCATCATTTAAGATTGGTTTTCAGGATTCGTCCGGTATCCGTCAGGGTAATTTCTGGACTTTTCCCAGACTATTTCGGGATGATTTTGGGACCCTCCCAAGATCATTTCTGGATGGATTTCGGGATCTGTCCGGGATGCCGTAAGGTCATTTTGGGACTATTAGGTGATCATTTGAGGACCTTTTCGGCATCACTTCTGGATGGTTTTCGGTATCCGCTCAGGATCCCGTCGGAATTATTGCGGGACTTTTTCGGGATCATTTGGTGTCCCTTCCGGCATCATTTCTGGCTGGTTTTTGGGATTCGTCCGGCATCCCGTCGGGTTCATTTCGGGACTTTTTCTCGACTAATACGGGATCATTTGCGGGCCCTTTCGGCATCATTTCTAGATAGTTGTCGGGATCCGTTCGGGATCCCGTCAGGGTCTTTTCGGAACTATTAGGTGATCATTTGAGGACATTTCCGGCATCATTTCTGGATAGTTTTCGGGATCCTTTCGGGGTCCAGTCAGGGTCATTTCGGGACTTTTTCGGGATCATTTAGAGATGGCTTTCAGGATTCGTCCGGGAACCCGTCAGAGTAATTTCTGAACTTTTCCGAGACTATTTCGGGATAATTTTGGGACCTTCCCAAGATCATTTCTGGATGGATTTTGGGATCAGTCCGGGATGCCGTCAGGGTCATTTTGGTATTAGGTGATCATTTGAGGACCTTTCCGGCATCACTTCTGGATGGTTATCGGTATCCGATCAGGATCCCCTCGGAATCATTGCGGGACTTTTTCGGGATCATTTGGGGTCCCTCCCAAGATCATTTCTGGATGGATTTCGGGATCTGTCCGGGATCCCGTCAGGGTCATTTAGGGGTGCGTTCGAGATCCCGTCAGGGTCATTTCGGGACTTCTTCGGGAATATATCGGGATCATTTCTGGATGGTTTATGGGATCCGTCCATGACCCCTTAAGGGTCATTTCGGGACTATTAGGTGATCATTTGAGGACCTTTTCGGCGTCACTTCTGGATGATTTTCGGTATCCGTTCGGGATCCCGTCGGAATCAATGCGGGACTTTTACGGAATCATTTGGGTTTCCTTCCGGCATTATTTCTGGATGGTTTTCGGGATTTCTCCGGGATCCCGTCGGGGTTATTTCGGGACCTTTTCGGGGCTAATACGGGATCATTTGGGGATCCTCTAGGGGTCGTTTCGTGACTTTTTCTGTATTATTTCGGGATCATTTTGGGACCCTTTCGGCATAATTTCTTGATGGTTTGCCGGATCCATCAGGGTCATTTCGGGACCATTTTGGGATCATTTGGCGACCCTTCCGAGATCATTTCTGGATCCGTCCGGGATGCCGTAGGAACCATTTCGGAATTTTTTGTTACTTTTCCGGGATAGTTTTTGCACCCTTCCGGGATCATTTCTGGATCTGTGCGGGATCCCATCTGGGTCAATTACAGACTATTTCGGGATCATTTTGGAATCCTTCCGGAATCATTTCTGTATGGTTTTCGCGATCCATCGTGGATCCCCTCGGAGCCATTTCGGAACTTTTTCTGGAGTTAGTCGGGATAATTTAGGGACCCTTCCTGGATATTTTCTGGATGGTTTCTGAGATCCGTCCGGGAGCCCGTCAGGGTAATTTCGGAACTTTTTCGGGACTATTTCGGGATCAATTTGGTACCCTTCAGGCATCATTTCTGTGTGGTTATCTGGATAAGTCTAGAATCGTGTCGTTGTCATTTCGGGTTTTTTTGGGACTACTTCGGGAACTTTTGGAAACACTTCCGGGGCGTTTCTGGATGGTTTTCGGGATCCGTCCGCGATAGCGTCGGGGTCATTTCGTGGCTTTTTCTGGATAATTTCGTTATCATTTTGGGATCCTATCAGGTTATCAGCTCATAAAGTTATTTTTTTTACTCAATTACAAAAATAAAATGCATTATACTAGGTTCAAACACACATCAAATTGGCAATTTATACTATTTGGGCAATTTATTACGCAATTTGTCATATAATAAATTGTAATAATAAATTGCCAATTTAAAAAAAATTGCGTAATAAATTGTTTCAAACTGCAAATGCAACATTGTAAAGTGTGTTTATTGAGTATACTTAAACGTCAGTTACGCATGGCTGAACTATATGGTTGGCTCATCTAATCAGCTGATTTTATGTCTTTCATTTCACTGGAGTACGGATTTCAAAAGAAGATGGCAAAATCAAAATGAAACCAAAACATTGAACACATTTTCTTACAACACACAAAAATTTCAAAGTTTTATGTTTTCATTCCATTTCATTCGCCTAATAATGTGCGTGTTCATTTTGACAGTCTGAACAAAGGTATGTTCTTGCTGTAGAGATGAGCCAACCAGCTATCAAATTACTATTGTTTAAGCTAAATCGAGTTGTATGAACAGCACTCAATTCAAATCGAAATTTCCTCAATTTATTTTTCTGTTTGAACATAGTATTAGACAGAAAAAAAAATGTTAAACAGATAACTTTATAAGCAGGCTAACGTGAATAGCCCACATATTTCATTTTCTCCTTGCGGACGGGGCCGCGGGTAAAGGCTAGTATATTATAAATGGGAAAGTTTGGATGTTAAGATGTTTGGATGTTTGGATGTTTGGATGTTTGGATGTTTGGATGTTTGTCCAGACGTTTGTCTTTGTGACTCAATAACGCAAGAACGGCTGGACCGATTTGGATGAAATTTTGCACACATATAGCCAATAGTCTAGAAGGATCTACTAGCTATATATTTTTCAAACGGGGCGTGGTCCCCGCCCCCTAGGAACAGTTATAATTTAATTATTATATTTTTTCGTCTTTGCGACTGAATCACGCCAGAATGGCTACACGGATTTTGATGAAATTTGGGACACAGACAGTAGTCTACTAGCGAAATTTTTTTCGAACATGGAAAGAGGGGTGGGGGTCCCACGACCCTTCGAGAAATTATTTTTCATAATTTTTACACATTATAACTTTACGTATACTGGCCTTCACCAATATCACAGACTCAAGGGGTCAAATAAGTCGAGGGCTTACAAAGTAAGCAGTGACACCCTCCGCCCGCCCCCCTTTATCTCCCCCTCTGGTGTAAAATCCATAAATTGTTATAACTCAATCTAAAATTTCTCCTAAATCAATAGTTTTTGGTATCTGGTACATACAGAACGAGATCTAGACAATTTTGGAGGAACGATCAGTGGTCCTCTCCTCTACTCCCGCCATCCGCCCTCCATCAATTGTTTTTATTAGCACGCTTTTATTAGCTTTACCTGTATGTTTCTATCTAACTTTTTATTCGCTCCAATGCGCCTGCTGCTTTATTAACATGGTTTTATAATTAGCTTCACCTTATTTGTAATCCCGTAAGGGTCATATCGACACCCTTCCGGGATCATTTCTGGATGGTTTTCGGGATCGGTCCGGGATTACGCCGGGGTAATTTCGGGACTTTTTCGGGACTATTTCGGGATCATTTTGGGACCCTTCCGGGATCATTTCTGTATAGTTTACGGGATCCGTCTGGGATCCCGTCGGGGTTATTTTGGAATATTTTCGGGACTATTCCGGAATCATTTCGGGACTATTTCGCGATCATTTGGGGACCCTTCCGGCATCATTTCTGGATGGTTTTCGGGATCCGTGCGGGGTCTCGTCGGGGTCATATGGGGACTTTTTCGGGATCATTTGAGGGCTCTTCCGGCATCATTTCTGAATGGTTTTCGGGATCCGTCCGTGATATCGTCGGGGTCATTTGGGGACTTTTTCGGGATCATTTGGGGGCTCTTCAGGCATCATTTCTGGATGGTTTTCGGGATCCGTCCGGGATCTCGTCGGGGTCATTTGGGGACTTTTTCGGGATCATTTTGGGGCTCATCCGGCATCATTTCTGGATGGTTTTCGGGATCCGTCCGGGATCCCGTCGGGGTCATTTCGGGACTTTTTCGCGACTAATACGGGATCATTTGGGAACCCTTTCGGCATCATTTCTGGATGGTTTTCGGGATCCGTCCGGGATCCCGTCGGGGTCATTTCGGGACTTTTTCGCGACTAATACGGGATCATTTGGGAACCCTTTCGGCATCATTTCTGGATGGTTTTCGGGATCCGTCCGGGATCCCATTAGGGTAATTTCGGGACTATTAGGGGATCATTTGGGAACCTTTCCGGTATCATTTCTGGATAATTTTCGGGATCCGTCCGGGATGCCGACGAGGTCATTTCGGGACTATTTCGTGATCATTTGGGATACCTACCGGCATCATTTCTGGATGGTTTTTGGGATTCGGTCGGGATCCCGTCGTGGTCCTTTCGGGACTTTTTTTCGACTAATACGGGATCATTTGCGGACCCTTTCGGCATCATTTCTGGATAGTTGTCGGGATCCCGTCACGGTCATTTCCGGACTATTAGGGGATCATTTGAGGACCTTTCCGGCATCATTTCTGTATTGTTTTCGGAATCCTTTCGGGATCCCGTCAGCGTCATTTTGGGACTTTTTTGGGGCTAATACGGGATCATTTGGGGATCCTCTAGGGGTCGTTTCGTGACTTTTTCTGTTTTATTTCGGGATCATTTGGGGACCCTTCCGGCATAATTTCTTGATGGTTTGCCGGATCCATCAGGGTCATTTCGGGACCATTTTGGGATCATTTGGGGACCCTTCCGAGATCATTTCTGGATCCGTCCGGGATGCCGTAGGAGCCATTTCGGGATTTTTTGTTACTTTTCCGGGATAGTTTTTGGACCCTTCCGGGATCATTTCTGGATCTGTGCGGGATCCCATCTGGGTCATTTCCGGACTATTTCGGGATCATTTTGGGATCCTTCCGGAATCATTTCTGTATGGTTTTCGCGATCCGTCGTTGATTCCCTCGGAGCCATTTCGGAACATTTTCTGGAGTATGTCGGGGTCATTTGGGGACTTTTTCGGGATCATTTGGGGCTCTTCCGGCATCATTTCTGGATGGTTTTCGGGATCCGTGCGGGATCTCGTCGGGGTCATTTGGGGACTTTTTCGGGATCATTTGGGGGCTCTTCCGGCATCATTTCTGGATGGTTTTCGGGATCCGTCCGGGATATCGTCGGGGTCATTTGGGGACTTTTTCGGGATCATTTGGGGGCTCTTCCGGCATCATTTCTGGATGGTTTTCGGGATCCGTCCGGGATCCCATCAGGGTAATTTCGGGACTATTAGGGGATCATTTGTGGACCTTTCCGGCATCATTTCTGGATAATTTTCGGTATCCGTCCGGGATGCCGACGAGGTCATCTCGGGATTATTTCGGGATCATTTGGGATACCTACCGGCATCATTTCTGGATGGTTTTTGGGATTCGTCCGGGATCCCGTCGGGGTCATTTCGGGACTTTTTCTCGACTAATACGGGATCATTTGCGGCATAATTTCTCGATAGTTGTCGGGATCCGTTCGGGATCCCGTCACGGTAATTTCGGAACTATTAGGGGATCATTTGTGGACCTTTCCGGCATCATTTCTGGATAATTTTCGGTATCCGTCCGGGATGCCGACGAGGTCATTTCGGGATTATTTCGGGATCATTTGGGATACCTACCGGCATCATTTCTGGATGGTTTTTGGGATTCGTCCGGGAACCCGTCATGGCAATTTCTGGACTTTTCCGAGACTATTTCGGGATCATTTTGGGACCTTCCCAAGATCATTTCTGGATGGATTTCGGGATTTGTCCGGGATGCCCTCAGGGTCATTTTGGGACTATTAGGTGAGCATTTGAGGACCGTTCCGGCATCACTTCTGGATGGTTTTCGGTATCCGTTCAGATTCCCGTCGGAATAATTGCGGGACTTTTTCGGGATCATTGGGGTCCCTTCCGACATCATTTCTGGATGGTTTTTGGGATTCGTCCGGCATACCGTCGGGGTCATTTCGGGACTTTTTCTCGACTAATACGGGATCATTTGCGTGCCCTCTTGGTATCATTTCTGGATAGTTATCGGGACCCGTTCGGGATCCCGTCAGGGTCTTTTCGGAACTATTGGGAGATCATTTGAGGACCTTTCCGGCATCATTTCTGGTTAGTTTTCGGGATCCTTTCCGGGTCCCATCAGGGTCATTTCGGGACTTTTTCGGCATCATTTAAGATTGGTTTTCAGGATTCGTCCGGGATCCGTCAGGGTAATTTCTGGACTTTTCCCAGACTATTTCGGGATAATTTTGGGACCCTCCCAAGATCATTTCTGTATGGTTTTTGGGATTCGTCCGGCATCCCGTCGGGTTCTTTTTCGGACTTTTTCTCGACTAATACGGGATCATTCGCGGGCCCTTTCGGCATCATTTCTAGATAGTTGTCGGGATCCGTTCGGGATCCCGTCAGGGTCTTTTCGGAACTATTAGGTGATCATTTGAGGACATTTCCGGCATCATTTCTTGATAGTTTTCGAGATCCTTTCGGGGTCCAGTCAGGGTCATTTCGGGACTTTTTCGGGATCATTTAGAGGTGGCTTTCAGGATTCGTCCGGGATCCCGTCAGGGTAATTTCTGAACTTTTCCGAGACTATTTCGGGACCTTCCCAAGATCATTTCTGGATGGATTTCGGGATTTGTCCGGGATGCCCTCAGGGTCATTTTGGTATTAGGTGATCATTTGAGGACCTTTCCGGCATCATTTCTGGATGGTTTTCGGTATCCGTTCAGGATCCTGTCGGAATCATTGCGGGACTTTTTCGGGATCATTTGGGGTCCCTCCCAAGATCATTTCTGAATGGATATCGCGATCTGTCCGGGATCCCGTCAGGGTCATTTAGGGATGCGTTCGAGATCCCGTCACGGTCATTTCGGGACTTCTTCGGGACTATATCGGGATCATTTCTGGATGGTTTACGGGATCCGTCCAGGATCCCTTAAAGGTCATTTCGGGACTATTAGGTGATCATTTGAGGACCTTTCCAGCATCACTTCTGGATCATTTTCGGTATCCGTTCGGGATCCTGCCGGAATCATTGCCAGACTTTTGCGGAATCGTTTGGATCCCGCCCGGCATCATTTCTGGATGGTTTTCGGGATTTGTCCGGGATCCCGTCGGGGTTAGTTCGGGACCTTTTCGTGGCTAATACGGGATCATTTGGGGATCCTCTAGGGGTCGCTTCGTGACTTTTTCTGTTTTATTTCGGGATCATTTGGGACCGTCAGGGTCATTTTGGGACTTTTTCGGGAACATTTAAGGATGGCTTTCAGGATTCGTCCGGCAACACGTGAGGGTAATTTCTGGACTTTTCCGGGATCTTTTTGGGACCTTCCCAAGATCATTTCTGGATGGATTTCGGGATTTGTCCGGGATGGCGTCAGGGTCATTTTGGGACTATTAGGTGATCATTTGAGGACCTTTCCGGCATCACTTCTGGATGGTTTTCGGTATCCTTTCAAGATCCCGTCGGAATAATTGCGGGATTTTTCGGGATCATTTGGGGTCCCTCCCAAGATCATTTCTGGATGGATTTCGGGATCTGTCCGGGATCCCGTCAGGGTCATTTAGGGATGCGTTCGAGCTCCCGTCAGGGTTATTTCGGGACTATATCGGGATCATTTCTGGATGGTTTGCGGGATCCGTCCAGGATGCCTTAAGGGTCATTTCGGGACTATTAGGTGATCATTTGAGGACCTTTCCGGCATCACTTCTGGATGATTTTCGGTATCCGTTCGGGATCCCGTCGGAATCTATGCGGGACTTTTTCGGAATCATTTGGGATCCCTTCCGGCATCATTTCTGGATGGTTTTCGGGATTTGTCCGGGATCCCGTCGGGGTTATTTCGGGGCTAATACGGGATCATTTGGGGACCCTAGAGGGGTCGTTTTTATTGACTTTTTCTGTATTATTTCGGGATCATTTGGGGACCCTTCCGGCATAATTTCTTGATGGTTTGCCGGATCCATCAGGGTCATTTCGGGACCATTTTGAGATCATTTGGGGAACCTTCCGAGATCATTTCTGGATCCGTCCCGGATGCCGTAGGAATCATTTCGGGATTTTTTGTTACTTTTCTGGGATAGTTTTTGGACCCTTTCGGGATAATTTCTGGATCTGTGCGGGATCCCATCTGGGTCATTTCCGGACTATTTCGGGATCATTTTGGGATCCTTCCGGAATCATTTCTGTATGGTTTACGCGATCCGTCGTGGATCCCCTCGGAGCCATTTCGGAACTTTTTCTGGAGTATGTCGGGATAATTTATGATCCTATCAGGTTATCAGCTCATTTAGTTTTCTTTTTACTCAATCACAAAAATAAAATGCATTAGACAGAAACATTTTTTTAAACAGATAACTTGATAAGCAGGCTAACGTGAATAGCTCATAGCATCGGCTTAGAGATGATAGTATCCCTTAGCGTTGCTAATATTCGTCACACTGCCCTCTACCTAAGTCTTGATCGTCCCGGTCAGACAGATATCTCGATCTAAATGCTGCCAGCCTTTCCAAATGAACCACTTTCATTTTGGTTCGTGGTTTGCCAATGGTTTGTATGCGGTTCACTACATCGTTCATCCGTTTTACAACTTTGTATGGGCTTTCCCAATTACACTGCAATTTCGGGACAAACCTTTTCTTCGTTGTGGGTTGTATAACAGCACCAGATCTCCTTCCTGAAGCCCTTCCGAATTAAATGCTTTATCGTATCTGGCTTTCATCTTGTCACTCATAATCTTTGTTCGTTGTCTTATCAGATCATGTATTTCTCTTAGCTCTTCTTCCAAATCACCTGTGGATTTCTTGACATTTCTTTCCGCATTGGCATCTATCCCAAATTTCAAATCAGCTGGCAGTCTAAGGTCATTGCCAAAAATTACTTTTGCAGGGGTTTGGCCCGTTGTGTCATGCACTGCTGATCGGTAAGCCATCAAGAATAACGGTATGCGGGTATCCCTCTCTTTATGGTACTTGTCTACTACTTTCCTTAAGTGCTCCTCCAATGTTCTATTGAATCGTTCTACCATACCATCGGATTGTTTTTCGAATGCCCAATGATTTACACATTTCCTGGAACACAGCTGATTCGAAATTCCTGCCTTGGTCAGAATGTAATTCCATTGGTACAACATACCTTGCAACCCGACAACACTTCTGCTACTGTTTCCGCTTCTTGATTTGGGATTGGGTATACCTCTGGCCATTTGCCCAAATAATCCATAACCACTAGTACACATTTGTTTCCGCAGTTGCTAGCAGGAAATGGGCCTGCGACATTCATAGCGATCCTTTCAAATGGCGCACCTGAGTTATATTGCTTCATCTGGCCATGACTTCGGGTTTTGGGTCCTTTCGCTCTGCTGCAAATCTCGCAGTTCGCAATCCACTCAGTGACCGACTTACGGCAACCAACCCAATAGAATCTCTGTTTAATCTTCTCGAGCGTCTTCGTGATTCCAAGATGACCTCCGCTTGGACCATTATGCAGCTCGCTGAGCACGTTAGGAATCGTCTTTCTGGGGAGAACTATCAGTTTCTTCTTGCAATGACCATCCTCACTGTCGCATACTCGATGCAAGCAACCGGATATCAATTCTAAACTGTTCCACTGTGCCCAATATGACTTTTCCATGGGACTCTCTGCTGACATCTCCTCTCTATTTGGTCTTTCGTTTCGTTCGAGCCCTTGCATAACATGTGACAGATCTGTATCTTCTCGCTGACACTTCCTTAGTTGTTCCTTGTCCCATTCATCTGTACATGTTATAGTCATTAGCCGGACATCTATAATGTCTTCGTAAGCCTCGGCCTTTGAACAGTGCTTGCATTCCAAACTACATGGTCTTCGTGATATTGCATTAGCATTGCCATGGGTACTACCTTTTCAATGCTCAATGGAAAAGCCATAGCTTTATAGTCGCTCGATCCACCGTGCCAATTTTCCTTCCGAATTACGGAGCTGCAGAATCCATTTCAACGCTGCGTGATCTGTCCTGACGCGGAATCGCTGGCCGTAGAGGTATTTGTGAAAATGTTTAATGCACTCTACCAATGCCAACAGCTCTCTACGGGTAACGCAGTAGTTTCTCTCTGGTTTTCCAATTGAATGGCTGTAATATGGAACTACCTTCTCCTGTCCATCAACCAGTTGTGACAAAACGCCTCATATAGCATATCCACTCGCATCTGTATCTAGAATAAATGTTGCTCCTGGAATCGGATATGCCAACATTGGGGCAGTGCACAAACGCTCCTTCAATGTTTGGAAAGCCACTTCTTGCTCCTTCTTCCATTCAAAAGCTTTATTTTTTTTTTGTAAGCTCCATGTGCTGACTATGGGCTACGCTGGATAAATTTGCTACAAATAGGCGGTAATATGTGCACAGCCCAAGGAAACTTATCACTTCATGTAGCTTCTGTGGTATTGGCCAATCCTTTACAGCCTCTATCTTTTCGTTCGCAGTGCAGATGCCCTCTGTCGTTACCTTGTGACCCAAATAATTTACTTCCTTTTTAAACTGCCCACACTTTTTGGGATTTAGATTCAGACCAGCGCCAGCTATTCTCTGGAAAACTTCCTCCAAGTTCTTAAGATGTTCATCAAAGTTCTTGCTCAATACGATAATGTCGTTCAGGTACACCAAGCATGTTTTCCAATGTAGTCCTTTCAGTACCTGGTCCATGACTCTCAAAAGTAGCTGGTGCATTAAAAATTCAAAAAGGCATCATTGTAAATTGTCAAAGACCATCACCGACACTGAAGGCTGTTTTCTCTTTATCTTCCTTCTTCACCTCAACTTGCCAGTAGCCGCTTTTCAAGTCCTGTGTGGAAAACCATTTCATACCAGATAGCGAGTCCAGAGTGTCGTCAATTCTTGGCAATGGGTAGCTATCCTTTTTCGTAACGTCATTCAACTTCCGGTAGTCCATGCAAAACCTCATTTTTCCATCCTTCTTCTTTACAAGTACTACCGGTGAGCTCCATGGACTAGCTTATGGTTCGATGACGCCGCTGTCGCTCATTTCTTGTATGATTTGACTCACAACTTTCCGCTTCGCCAGTGGAACACTACGTGGGGCTTGACGAATCAGCCTCGCATCTCCAGTGTCAATTTGATGTTTCACAACGTTGGTGCGGCCTGGTTTGGAACCATCCTGGTCAAATATGTTCGCAAACTTTAGGAGCAGTTGTTTTTCCTTACTCTTATAGGCTTCCTCTAGCCCCTGCGTCCATGCCGTGATGCCATTTGAAAGATCAGTATTTCTGGATGAAACGTGTTCCAGGAGCTGTTCACAGTTAATAACTACTTCAGCCTCTTGGCATCTTCCCAAAATAGCTCCTTTGGTCAGGTTGAGTGGTGACTTGAACTCATTGAGTACTCTTACCGGAATACGTCCATCTTGTTTTGTCATAGCCAGGGTTTTTCCTGCAAGTATATTCAGTGCTGATTTATTTGCTGCTTCGACAACCCACAATTTGTTTTCCCACAATCTCCATCAACCTTTGCCCAGATGACTGCTTCGGATTTTGGTGGTATTTGCTGACTCTCTTCCACCAGCACTCGTTTACTGCTGTAGCCTCTCTCGTAGCCGAAATTAGGTGGCACATCCATGTTCTTATATCGCATCGTCTTGCTTTGCATATCGATCTTAATGCCTTGGTCCATTAAGAAGTCCACTCCAGTTATGATTTCATCAACAATCTCTGCCACTATAAAATTGTGTAGTACCGTGACGTTCCCAATTGCTACTTCACATGCTACTTCTCCAATTACCTGGGTGTCCTCTCCCGTGGCTGTACGTAATCTTGCTCCAAGAAATGTTCTTATCTTCTTGTTGATTCAATCTGATCGAATGATGGAATGGGATGCACCCATATCTACAGTCAGTAAACATTCTTTTCCTTCCACATGTCCTCCGACAGTAAGATTGTTTGACCTTCTTCCAATTTGTGAGATAGAGATTATGGGGCATTCAATTGAGGGAGTCAGCTGTCGCCCCTTGCAGCTGACTTGCTTTAGTTAAAAGATTTAGTGGATTTGGAGATTTGCTCATCCCCTTCAGCTCTGCGTTTACGGCCACCCACATTGCTGGAACTGTTAGGATTGGTACTGCAATAGCGTGCAATGTGCCCTGGCTTTCCACATTTAAAGCATTTGACGGCACCATCGTTTTTCTGTTGCGTTCCTTTTAATGCTTCCAAAATTGTGTCTACCAAGTCTGGCCTTTCCATTTATAAAACTCTGGATTTTTACCCTCTCGGTGTACTCCACGGGTGCGTACACATTTGCCAAATGGGCCAACCTTTCAATATCCGAAGCAAACTCCTGCAAAGTCTCGGCGGTTTTGCAATTCTATTTGGTAGCTCTGTTTCCTATGCTCGCTTCCGTAACGTCTCCCGACAGCGGCCATCAATGTTTCATAATTGTTCCGTTCGTACTCTGGAATGGTCTGTAAGATTTCAGCTGCAGGCCCTTTCAATGCCACGAACAGTGCAGCACCTTTATCTTCTGTATTCCAGTTGTTCACTGGTGATGTCTTCTCAAAAGATGGAGTTTTTACCTTCGGATTGCTTGCTGAAACAGCTGGGCGATTAATTGTAACTGTTCCATACGACCTTTTAAATCATCTACTTCTGCCTGAAATTGAGCCATTTTTGCATCCTGCGCTTCCAGTTTTGATGATACCTGTTCCAAAATTTCTGCCGACATTTCAGATATACGCGCCTCTTGCGCTTCCAATTGAGATACCATATATGTCTTTTCGTCTTCCAGTTGAGATGACACTTGTGACGTCATTTCTGAAATACATGCCTCCTGTGATTCCAGTTGTGATGACATATTTGTGGATATTTGTGACGACATTTCTGAAATGCGTGCCTCCTGTGCTTCTATCTTGGATGTTAAACGTGTCTCCTGCGATTCCGGCTGAGATGCCACTGTCGATGTTTGAGCAGTTATTGCAGCCAATATCATGTTCAAGTTTGTGCTCGTAACTGTCTGCGACGCTTCGTTTTTCTCTTCAATTTTTGTTGTTGTCTCGTAGACATCAAGATGAGAGACATACTCTTCCACGTTAATTCCTTCTGCTTCCATTGCCTCTCGTAGTCGTGCCTGAAGTTCGAGTTTAATGCTGGTTGTATTCAGTCCACGGCTCTCTAACTCCTTCTTCAGTTGCTGGATCTTCAGTTCACTGGACTTTGCCATGTTCTTGTTTCCTCTGGAATTTACTCAACAATTCCTCTTCTGACACCAATTGTAACGAATTTACTGCAAATCCTCTTATTCGCAACCTTCTACTAACGTTCGTATCGATAAACTGTTGAATAAATAATTCCAATATTTAATAATGCAAAATGGCCTTTATTAAAGTACTTCACAGTAACACTTTTACTTCGCAGCTAATAGATTGCTTAAATCAGACTGATTCTCTCGCCTCTACTGTTGCTACTTTTATACTGTGTGATTTCCTCGTTGCATCTTCTAGGGGTTTCCAGAATTTACTTAGTTACTGGTATATAATTATAACTACAGATGCACGTGTGTAGCTCATGCGCGTGTATTTACGAGCGACACTTCCACAATTACAATTGCATACTTTGGGAGCACTCAGATAAGATATCTGCATGTGTTTGTGTGTTGCTTCTCCGCTGCGTGTACGTACATATGTGTAGACATAATGATTGATTCGTTTATGTAGATATATAATGATTGATTTATGGATGTGCATACAAGTCACTCTTAGCATCGGCTTAGAGATGATAGTATCTCTTAGTGTTGCTAATATTCGTTACAATATTATTTTCGTTTGAGTTATTCAAGTTTTTTAAAACAATAATCAGAGAAAGAACGAAAATTTCAAACTGTAAGGTTTTTTCTAAGACAAAAAAAAAATATTTTTTTCTTTGAATTTCAGTTTTCGACGAATATCTGAATATTTGGCTTAACCTTCATGCTATTTTCAAAACCTTTTAAATTATTAATAGATATTTTCGATGTCTGGATAAAAGAGTTTTCTAGAAGGAACAGGGATCGAGATGTTGAGAGGTTTTAAAAAGTCTATTAAAAATGTTGGAATCTTGCGATCGATTTTAAGTAACTACTCACTGAGCTACATATACGAAACCTTACACATAGTTCAGGTCACCTTGACAAGGCAACAAAAGAAGAAACTAAAAAGAAGATAAACAAATTTTAATTACTTCCTTTACATAAATGGACCATAAGAAACGAAAAATATCTAATTTAATAAAGACACAGTCTTATTGAACTTTGTTTGATATTAAAATTTAACCATAATCACTGTAAAAATTTTTTTGATGCAAACAAATATAAAGATTTTGTTGAGCTTAGGTTAGTTTAGGTTGAACTGGCCGGGGTACTGTCATCTCTACGACGAGGCTAAGCAATGACGCGTATTCACATCAATAATTCAATCATTATGTCTACACATATGTACGTATACGCAGCGGAGAAGCAACGCACAAACACACGCGCATGAGCTGTGAGAGAAGCTATAAAAATTGTGCATCTGTAGTTATAGCTGAGACAATTATAGCAGATAACCAACTAGTAGATTCTAGAACAGAACCGCCTAGAAATGTCAACGAGGAAACCAAACACTATAAAAGGCAGCAACAGTAGATTCTAGAACAGAACCGCCTAGAAATGTCAACGAGGAAACCAAACACTATAAAAGGCAGCAACAGTAAAAGCGCGACAGTCAGTTTTGATCAAGCACGCTATCTGTCGAGCAACAGTAGAGTTATTTATTGTGAAGTACTTTAATAAAGGCCATTTTGCATTATTAAATATTGGAGTTATTTATTCAACAGTTTAATTATCCGAACCTTAGTAGAAGATTTGAAATAAGAGGATTTGCAGTAAATTCGTTACAATATTAAAAATTTAATAAAATTTTTTGGCGACCTTTATGTAACTAAACTTTGTTGTTAGGCTGGCTTTAGGTCAACTTTCGTAAAAATAAAACACAAGTGTTTTTCTTTTCTAACCAATATATTTCGGTTACTCCACGGTAACCGTCCTCAGGGTAAAACTGTTGATGAACATAAATAAAACACAAATTAACAAACTTCAAACGTAAGAAAATAATAAAAAATTAATTCATTAAAAAATAATAATAAAAATACATTATTTTTCACATACATTAATTTTCACGTCTGCCCTGTGTGACGCGGAGTTTGGTACTGTTTATTAGTTAATAAATGCTTATATATATGCGCGCAGTCGAAGCTATCACTCTTAAAGTTAAGTCGTATATTCGACGGTATGTTTACTATATGTAACATCTCCAATGTAAATCTCTTATTGTAATTTCGTTCTTGTTGGAGAATTTTCGCGTCGTCGAAATTAGGCGAATGCCCACTAGATGAACAGTGGGCCATTAGTGCTGTTTTTGGGTTATCAGTTGTATGACAATATTTGAAATCCGATTTATGTTGTGAAAGTCTGGATTTTAATTTCAATTTTGTTGTGCCCACATAGACACTCTTGCACGGCTCTCTGCCACTTCCTTTACACGGAATTTGGTACACAACATTGTTTTTTTCGTTTTGTGGTATTTTTGATTTTGTATTATTAAATAAATATTTTAAAGTATTAGTCGGTCTATGGGCAATTTTTATTTTTTCCTTATTGTAACAATCCGATTTTGCAAGGCGCTCGGAGAGTTGAGGTACGTACGTGAGAGATTTGAAAATGACTGACTTTTGTGGTTTTTGTTGACTAATAGCATGGTTTACTCTACTTAATAATTTTTTAATTGTGTATGTTGGAAAATCGTTGTTCTTTAAAGTTGTAAATATTTCTTTCTTTATTTCATTGTGGTAATTTACTCATTAAACACAAACACAATATATTAAGACGAGCAAATAAACAAATGGAAGAAGCAACAACAACATTTAAGGAACAATTGGGCGACGAAGATTTAAAGCAATTTATGCAGAACGAGAATAATGTGGCTAACAAACTAACAACAAAGCTAAAGAAGAAACAAACTACAAAATTTGAGAGATTGCGAACCAAACGAAATATGATCTTCACTCACAACAATAAACAAGAAGATTGGTTTATAAACAATACAAATGTCCAGTTCCCGAAAGAAGTGAAAGAATTGTTGGCGAAGGGACCGAAATTCGGAGTACCTGTGGAAAACAAAACGTTTCCTCTTTTTCAATATATAGCTGATGGAGAGGATTTGGTTCAGACACTTGAAAACAAAGAGCAAATAGAAGAGGCGCGGACAAACCTCTCTCTACTTATTAAAAGCCACTCAACAAGAAACAAAAAAAGTGCAATAGATAGTGCAATATCTGATACAGTGGCACAAACAAGAAAGTTTTTGCAAAAAAATAAAAACATTAGAATTTTGACATCAGATAAAGGTAATAAAACGGTCGCAATGGAAGCAGAAGATTATAACAATAAAATGAAATGTATTTTAAATTACTTGACAACATACAGAATCCAAAGACAAGATCCGACATCGCGATTACAAACCAAAAACAACACTTTAGTCGAAAAACTCTTTAAAACGGAAATTATCACAAAAGCGGAGAAAAAGAAACTTAGCACAAACACGGCATTGCCCCCTAGAATATATGGTCTCCCTAAGATACATAAGGAAGGAACACCACTGAGACCAATTTGTTCTGCTGTCGGATCACCTGCGTATAGATTATGCGAATATATTGCAGAAATATTGAAAAACACAACGGCGGCTTCAGTATATAACGTAAAAAACACATTAGAGTTTAAAGAACGAGTAAACGATACAAGCATATCTGACAATGAAAAGTTAATTTCCTTTGACGTGGTTTCATTATTTCCCAGTATACCGATACAACTCGCACTTGACGTAATACAAGAAAAATGGACAACGATAAAAGAATTTACGAAGACACCCAAACAATTATTTATGGAAATTGTTCAATTTTGTATTAAAGATAACAGATATTTTAAGTTTAATGACAATGTATATACGCAGTTAAAAGGACTGCCAATGGGATCACCTACCTCCCCAGTAATAGCGGATATAGTCATGGAAAAATTATTGGAAAAAACGACGGATAAATTGGAGCACAAACCAAGATTACTTACGAAGTATGTTGATGATTTATTTGCTATCGTAGAAAAAAATGAAGTTGAAAATGTACTTAACACATTGAACTCTTTCGACAAAAATATAAAATTTACAGTGGAACTCGAAAAGGACGGAAAATTGGCTTATTTAGATGCAATAGTAAATAGATTAAACAATAAATTAAAGTTAAAGTGGTATAGAAAACCAACATCATCGGGGAGAATTATTAATTATAATTCAAAGCATCCAAAATCAATGATATTAAATACAACAATGGGCTGTATAAAGCGGATGTTACAGACTTCGGACCAAATTTACCACAATGAAATAAAGAAAGAAATATTTACAACTTTAAAGAACAACGATTTTCCAACATACACAATTAAAAAATTATTAAGTAGAGTAAACCATGCTAATAGTCAACAAAAACCACAAAAGTCAGTCATTTTCAAATCTCTCACGTACGTACCTCAACTCTCCGAGCGCCTTGCAAAATCGGATTGTTACAATAAGGAAAAAATAAAAATTGCCCATAGACCGACTAATACTTTAAAATATTTATTTAATAATACAAAATCAAAAATACCACAAAACGAAAAAAGCAATGTTGTGTACCAAATTCCGTGTAAAGGAAGTGGCGGAGAGCCGTGCAAGAGTTCTATGTGGGCACAACAAAATTGAAATTAAAATCCAGACTTTCACAACATAAATCGGATTTCAAATATTGTCATACAACTGATAACCCAAAAACAGCACTAATGGCCCACTGTTCATCTAGTGGGCATTCGCCTAATTTCGACGACGCGAAAATTCTCCAACAAGAACGAAATTACAATAAGAGATTTACATTGGAGATGTTACATATAGTAAACACACCGTCGAATATACGACTTAACTTTAAGAGTGATAGCTCCGACTGCGCGCATATATAAGCACTTATTAACTAATAAACAGTACCAAACTCCGCGTCACACAGGGCAGACGTGAAAATTAATGTATGTGAAAAATAATGTATTTTTATTATTATTTTTTAATTAATTAAGTTTTTATTATTTTCTTACGTTTGAAGTTTGTTAATTTGTGTTTTATTTATGTTCATCAACAGTTTTACCCTGAGGACGGTTACCGTGGAGTAACCGAAATATATTGGTTAGAAAAGAAAAACACTTGTGTTTTATTTTTACGAAAGTTGACATAAAGCCAGCCTAACAACAAAGTTTAAAAATTTAATGTCTAAAAGACAGAAAGCAAAACATGCCCATATATGTAAATGAGCAACAACACCGCCACCGGAGTTCCGGTAGAATGCACATTTTCCAAGTACTGACTGAAATGTACGGAATCTTATGAATGTAGTGCAGCAACGAGTAACACAGCAAACTCGTCAGCAACAAAGAAATCGACTAACGACGCAACTGCAATGAAGTCAAAACGTCGCACATGACTGGGCTGGCAGAAACTCGCAATAAGTTATTTTATTTATGTAAGTCTACCTATGAGTTGCCCAGAAATAGCTAATAGTAAATATCAGCGAACAACAAAGAAGACGCTAAATCAGTTGAGTGAAAAAAATTGCAAGAAATGTGTAGATGGCTGCATAAATTTTGTGGATACATGTATATATGTACGTGTGTATAGAAAAGGTGCATACATTTTTACATTCTTAGTAATAACTTATAAGAAAGCTAAAAATCTGTAAAATGAAAGAAATGTTTACAAGCAAACGTACGTAAGTTGGTATTTATGTTTTAATGTACAAGTTTTTGCTGCTTTAGCGGATGTACTTACTTTACAGTCCAACAAAATTGTAGGTAACAACTAGTACAGACAATAGACTAACTAGTCATCAAAGTAACTATTATTTAGCATTTTTGACATAAGAAGCTTCTGCGAGATTTCTGTCAAGGTCATACCTTTCTTTACTAGCACAAAATGGAGAAAAAGACGAGGAGACTTGTGATAATTGAAGGAAACTGCATTCAGCTCGACCGTCATATGCTTTACAACAATGCAATCTTGGCAAATACTAGAAGCTTCCTAAGACTTAAGCCACTTGCTGCTTCTAGATATGACAGCTGTATCACTCCTAATGGCTGGAGTATTAGCCTGGCAAGTGCAGGGCACGAGCACAGAACGTGCTCGATCATTTCCTCCTCCAACCGGCACTTCCTACATCTGCTATCGCTGACCAAGCCTAATTTAAAGGCATGTGGCGCCAGAATACCCCTGATGGGTCTACAGTCCTCTCTTTTTAATGATAGAAGCAACTTTGTTAGTCTAAGGTTGTAATACCTACACATAATCTTCGGCACTTTACGGCCCCGCGCGTGAGCCCTCGCCTTTACCGCTTGGTCGATCATATGCATCTTTAGTTTTCTTTTAATCTCGCCCCATCTAATTGAGACGTCTACGGAGCAAGCTTCAAAGGATGCGCCTTTTTATATAGTTCATCCGCTTCGTCATTCCCATCTATTCCCATATGCCCTGGGACCCTCTCCAGATTCTTTCCAGAGACTGCTTACACTCTAACACGTATTTAGATGCTGTGCTATGCGCGGTTATTGCCTTAATTGCTGCTTTACTGTCAATATAAAAGTTAACACGGTTGCAGCTTAAGCTATTCTCTTCCAGGGTTTCTACTGCTTTGGTTACGGCTAATATTTCCGCTTGGAAAACGCTACAGTAATCCGGCAGCCTGTAGGATCTGCTTATTTCCGGATCAGCACAGTATACCGCAGACCCTACTCCTTCCACTATTTTGGAACCATCTGTGTAAACATGTATCGCCTCGTGCACCATTTGCGCACCCTTGCGCCAACCGTCCACCTCTATTGTGGCCTTAAGATCTCCCTCGAAGCGCAGATAGGGAATCGGTTAGTCTGTTCGTCTTGTGATTGATGACGCTATACTACTATGGCCATATGGTCGGCGCTCAAGCTGCCCCGAGGCACCAAGCCTGGTTCCAGTTGTTAATGCTATGTTGTTTGCTACCAGGTATACAGGTGGAATGTGCAGAAAGTATCGATAGTCAGCATAACCCCTCTAATGTTTTGAGGTATGTTATTTTTTGTGTGGCTTTCCACCAAACAAGAACTCCATAGTATAGAAGAGGGCTTACAATCACTGTAAAAACCCAATTGCATACGATACGCCCCACGTACACCCCAGCATTATTTTACATGCATAGAGTGCCGTTGAGGCCTTCTTCACCCCCTCCTCCACATTGAGCTTCCATGACAGCTTACTGGCTTAGTTACGTAGATCTTTATTCGAAGAATCGTTTTTAGAGCTCAATTCGGAACATTGAAAAAAGTGATGGATCAAAAATATCGCGAATTTGATTTAACGGCAATGGGACGAAAAGTTTACGATAACATATAATCGAAATTAACGTATGAAAAAAAAATTTACACATTTATGGTATTTTGAAATACCACTTTTAATTGGAAATAAGAGTTACGCATATACGAGCTTACAATAATTGCATTTTCATTTGAATTTTCACGCCAATGAATGTAATAAAATAACATTTTAATGCACGGGCTTTCATATTAATATAAGAGCTATATTGCATGGATATATTTATATTGGTGAGTGGCTATGTAAGTACTTGTGTAAGAGAGGACTAACATTGACAACACTGTTTGCTACAGTTCAATGCATAAATAAATAAATAAATGTAAGGCGCGATAACCTCCGAAGAGATTTTAGGCCGAGCTTCTCTTCCAATTTGCGTCGTGCTCCTTTTTAATTTTTCCTACAAATTGGCCGGACGGGACCTACTTTTTTTATGTCGACTACGAACGGCATCTGTGAGGCAGATAAGTTTTTACTGAGAGCTTTTCATGGCTGAAATACACTCGGAGTGCTTGCCAAACACTGCCGAGGGGCGACCCCGCTTATAAAAATTTTCTTCTAATTGAAAAACCTTATCTCTAAAATTTTGATGTTGCTTTGCCCTGGGTGTGAACCCAGAGGCGGAGCACGCTACCATCACACCACGGTGGCCGTCAATGTATAATTGAATTCAGAATGCTTGTCATTTGATAATTGGTTGAGTTGGTGTTATATTATTGATTTTTAATGAAGCTATATTTCCAAATAAAATATTTACATTTGAATTGATAACGAAAATTTAAATTATCACATACATATATTTTCTGATTGAATTTCAGAATATGTGGCTGCACGTAACAACATTATTTTATATGTAAGGATTTTCAAATATGAAAATTATAATTGTACAGTTAATGTAATGATTAAATGAATGCCCAGAAAACATTAAATTGTAGAAAAATATTTATGAAAAAATTTAAGATGACATTGAAAAATTGGGCTCAGATATTTCGAAACGTTTACCACAATAAACTTGTACACTTAGCAGTTCTATACATCACTATGCTGGTAGTAAATAAATGCAGAACAACATCAAGGCAAGCAGCCACACATACATGCAAACAGCGAAGCTTGGAGCGAAGAGATTATTTGACATACCCACAAGAGGTCATCACCTAAGAGCAGAAGTTATTACTCACACATGCACAAATGTGAATACCATATACATAAATGATAAATAAATAAGCAGCTGCTCGGTAAGGCTGTTCGCAAAAAATCTAGACCCTAGGGAACATATGCGAACGAGGCAACTAAGAGCATAAAAGCAGCGTAAGCTATGAAATAATGAGTGATTTAAATATGCTGCAAGTGAAGTACACGAGTATTGTAATTGTGAAATACTATTACTACTGTAGAGTTTTAAATAAAGAACATTTTGCTATACTGAATATTTGAGTTAAATTGATTTCAACTCGTTGTAAGTTAAATTGCAAAATACTTTGAAGCTGGATTAAGTACTCTTGTTAATTGTGTAGTGATTTGATAAATCAGTGGAACTTACCCATCACAATCAATCGGGGAAACTTTAATTTCGTCACAATATGTACTGCTAACTTCAAGTTAGTGGAATGAGAGTGATGGCGCCTTGAAACTCACCGACACATGCGCCATCTAGCGGCAATTAATGACGTAGCAAAATATAAAAAAAAGGCCGAAGTACCAAGTACTCTTGAAGAGGAAAACACAAAAAAAAAAACAAAAAAGGGCGTGCGTACCCAGTACCCGTGAATATCGCTAAGCAAACAACGAAAACCGATAAGCAAAAAAACAGATGTACGTCAAGAAAACTAATGTTTTTAATAAACCAGGGCTGGCCAAAGGGTTTAAGTTAAACCACAACATAAGTAACTGTACCAAAAACCAATAACTTCAGTCTTTATGAGAAGAGCTTCATCGGCTTGTTATCCAAAGCGGCTTGTTACAGATTTGTAATCGATTTTAGATTGTATTTTATTTATTTATTTATTTATTTATTCATATTATAATCTAGGACAATCAGAACCTCCTTACATACTATTAAATAATATATCTTAACTAATAAATATATAATATTCAAATTATTTCATTCAATAGCAGCTTAAACCTAAATTTATTTAATGCAAAATCAATATCTATAGAATACAGCAAATTAAACTCCTTCATTGCCCTAGCAATTGGAGAGTTGGAAGCATAAGTCGTTCTAAATCTATCTAACCAGAAAAAATCGTGACATCGAAGGGTTCGCGATGGTACATTAAACCGTATACGTTCTAAAAGATAGGGCGAGTCAACCGTCCCATTTATGATATCATATAAAAATGTCAATGAAAGCATTGATCTTCTACTCACTAAAGATTTAAGGTTAATTAAAAGACACCTAGAACTGTATGTTGGAGCAGGGTCGTGAAAACGCAAAGACCGGAGGGCAAATCGCAAAAATATTTTTTGAATACGCTCAAGTCGGTCTATATGGTAGGCATGGTACGGCCTCCAAATAAAAACAGCATATTCTAGTTTAGACCGCACTAGGGTTGTAAATAAAAGTTTTAAAGTATAAGGATCACTAAAATCCATACTGAAACGGCGAATGAACGCGAGTGTGGAATAACACTTCGCAATGACATAATTAATCTGACTGTGAAATAGAAACTTCGCATCAAAGACTACACCAAGATCTGATATTTCATCAACAACCCTCAGCGTAGAGTCCCCAATATGATAAGAAATAGGAAAAACATTTCGAGTTTTAGCAAATGTAATACTAAAACATTTACTTATATTTAAAATCAGACGATTCCATCTACACCAGTCCATTACGTCATCAAGATCAGCTTGGAGCATAGTGGACTCAGATTGAGTCGTGATTGATGCAAAAATTTTCAAGTCATCAGCAAACAATAATAATTCAGCATAACTGAAACAATGACGTATGTCAATAATAAAGAAAACAAATAATAAGGGACCCAACACACTCCCTTGGGGTACACCAGAAGTGGCAGTAAACGACCGCGAACAAATACCATCTACCACAACAATACAGCTACGATCTGCCAAGTAATATCTCACCCAAGATAGCATACTAGAATGGAAGCCCAAGCCAGCAAGTTTATATATTAGTAATGAATGGTTGACTTTGTCAAAAGCCTTCGAAAAATCGGTATAGATAATATCAACTTGTGCTCTCCTATTAAATGAAGAAATACAGTATTCAGAAAATACTGCTAGATTAGTTACAGTTGATCTGCCAGGCATGAATCTATGCTGATTAGGTGAAATCAAGGTCTTTACTGCGAAGAATATTTTATCCTTAACTACAATTTCAAACAATTTCGAGACAGTGGAAAGTTTAGAAATAGGACGGTAGTTGGCAACATTGCTTTTATTACCACTCTTGAATATCGGGGTAATAGACGTTACCTTCCAAGCGTTTATGAAGTCTCCATTCCTGAGAGATTTATTAAAAATTAATAAGATTGGATACGCAACTCCTGCAATATTTTTAAACAAAAAAGAACAGAACCCATCCACATCCATTTGCACTGACGACTTGATCACCGAGATGCCACAAATGACATCTTAAAGAGTCAGGGACAATTGACCAAAATTGTGTTTGAACAGATTGTATTTTAACGAAATTTGTCAAATGACAAACCGATAAGCTGTCATAAACATCCCAACAACACGCCAAAAACAAACTGGTATCATATAAATAAGATATTAATAAATTTTCGATACCAAATCGATTAACTTTCCATAATAAATCGATATATTTTAATTGGGCATTAGGCAAACCAATAACACACCGATAATGCTAGGGCTTAAGGGTTACTTCATTGCTTCCACGATCCAATGGTTAACCTCACCTACGCGAGGTACATCCTAATACAAATATGAACATATCATACACATATTTATGAGGTGAGGCTTTGGCGATCCCATGTTCCTCATGGAATTAGGTGTGGGTGGCCGGATGGCCTAGCAGGTCAAATGTTGTCATATTAAATCGTTCCCGAGATGTTCGGGCTGGTACCTTAATGGTGCTTGTTATCAAAACGTACCGGATATATAATTTTAATAGAGCCATCAACATAGATAACATTCCCCAAAACATTCGAGGAGTGCCGATAACCAGCTGCTAACAGTCCTAAAACAATTAGGTAGTTTTTCCACAACGAATTTATAAGTGTTTAAGAACAGAGGGCTTTTCGACTATAGAGCGATGATTTCGTTAACAAATCGATACGTTTTTAATAACACACACCCTGGTGTAACATTAGCATGCTCCGCCTACCACACCGAAGATCCTGGGTTCACGCCCCGGGCAAAGCAACATCAAAATTTTAGAAATAAGGTTTTTCCATTAGAAGGAAATTTTCCTAAGCGGAGTCGCCGCTCGGCAGTGTTTGGCAAGCACTCCGAATGTATTTCTGCCATGAAAAGCTCTCAGTGAAAACTCATCTGCCTTGCAGATGCCGTTCGGAGTCGGCATAAAACAAGTAGGTCCCGTCCAGCCAATTTGTAGGAAAAATTAGAAAGGAGCACGACGCAAATTGAAAGGGAAGCTCAGCCTAAAATCTCTTCGGAGTATATCGTGCCTTACATTTATTTTTATTTTTTTATATATGTATTTTGTTAACGAATCTAAATCTTTTTGATAAAAAATCGATAACACGCCAAGCAGTCTGTAAAGAAATCGTAATTTTTTCGATAGAATATCGATAACTTTTCCCGATAATAAGTCGATGTTTTTCATAACATATAAACTGCACGTCGATAAAAATCGATAACTGTTGTGTTCGGTACAAAATGTATAACAGTTATATAAAAAATCGATAACTCGTATATATCTCGTCGATAACACACTTATAACAAAACCTTTCATTTCTTATGTCTTACTTAATACCTTCCTTAATTTGCTACTTGATTGCGCTCATATCAGCTCTCCTAAACATTGTCCCCCATGATGACTACGCCCATATATACATTCCATATTCCTCCATATAGCAGACCACTTCCATAAGATGACATTCTGAATTCCTACAAACCGTCAGTAAAGATGTTTACCGATGAAAAATGAAAAACGTACAGGGAAATGTTGTTATAAATTATTGTCAAAGCAGTTTGCCTCTAAACGCCTGAGGAAAATTTGGCTAACTGGGTTTGAAATTGCGTAATATAACAAGTTCATGTAAAAACATGCCATCATGTCATGTAAACGTCAAATGTATGGATGAGTAAAATGATTATTATACAGTAACATAATGAATGTTTAATAATATTAACACCAACAAAGATAGTATTTTGACAAGCTTATTTGAATTGAGTTTGTGTGCATCATAAGGAGCGAAATAATAAATTTATATGTAGGCATTTGAAATGCAAATACGAGTATTAAAATTAAATAAATGTTAACATTGTAAAATGAATGTCATATAAATGACAAATAAGATAAAAGTTGTACATTCGTCAAATTGTATAAAAATTTATTATGTATAAATATTTTATATGGCGACATATGTACATACGAGTAAGTTGATATGTTCTACATAAAAAAAAATTTTAAAAAATTTTAAGTTAAACGGTTTTATTAAAAACAATACTTACATGAAGTAATAATAATACTAAAAGCTAGAAAATAATTAATTATGTACTAGGTACTAGTCGTCACACTCCTCATAAATCTAGGGCGTTGATCAGACAATTAAATAAAACCGTTAGGCGCATGAAGTTTCTAAAAATGTGAGGCATAGCATAAGCTGATTAAGGTTCAGTTGGTCTTATATATGACTACCAATAGATAGTCCCCAAATGGATCTATACAACGAGCTTTGGCAGTCGTCTAACATTTTTTCTTTCTTCTATTCTAATTTTTCAATAAAAAAACTTATCATAACAATAATAATGATAAAATAATTCTTGTTAGGCCTTGAGCTCGATCCAAAACCCGCGACTTTACAAATTAGTAGGCTGATATAACAACAAAAATTGTTAAAACCGTTAAAAAAAACTCTTAATAGTTTAGGAAATAATTTGAGAACATACACATCAAATAGTCGGTTCATTTAACAGAGCTATCGCTGCTTTACAAATTAAGGGTCCTCAATGCCAAGTAATGTTTTTCAACGAGGGTCTCGGTGAGCTTCCGTGTCGATGATAGCTTCTCCAGCACAACGCATGTCCCCATCTACGTGCCTTAGGCCGTAGAGGAATACAAGGATGCTAAAAAAAACAGAATTAGCTAAATTCAGCACGACGTGGTCCATGGCAGACACGGCACCAGAGTGTTTGATGTCCGCACTCTACGATGCCCAAATATGAGCTCGAACTATGAATTTGTGGTAGCTAAGCTACTCATGCTCACCAGGAGTTAGTTTCTTAGAGGACATTTTCATAGCTTCAGAGACATCACTGATAAAAAAACAGCAGCCAGCTTTTATATCTACTTCCATTGGTCGTCGCGCATAACGAAGTTCTACCTGAATTTAATTAAAACCGAGTGAAGCTTGTCGTAAACATAAACGATGTCTAAACCACTGTATCAGGTCTTTTCCCCTAGATTTGAAATGAATTTCTAGAGGAGGCACTTGGAAAGCTTACGTCAGTGCCTCAACGTTAGCGCTAGTAAGACGTAGCTGATAATTGTTGTAAACGAAACAAAATATCATAGCTTCCACTGTCCTTTCTAAACGGTACTGCCCTCATACTTTCCAGAAGAATGAAATGTTTGGGCGTTGACATAGACATTGGCCCCGACACACGCCACGGCTAAATTTTGACAGGTTGCTTTCATCCGTGAGGAGACTGAAGTCGAAGGACGCAATTTCGGTTTACATCGACTGGTCCCGATTGGACTGCCGCGATGGAGCTTGTTTTTTCCCCCTGAGCAACTGAAGGTGTAAGTTGCCAGATATTCAAGCAAAAACTCGTCCGACTTACGATGGTTGGAGAACCGTGGGCCTGTTTAATTTGTTTAGAAAAAAACCTTTAGGATCACTACCACAATCGCCGGACACTGCATCAAAAAGACGCCCCATGCGCTAGTTGAGCTCGAGTCTATAGTTTCTGTGCAGCACAGCCATCAACCAACCCATAGTCTGTTGTTATCAAAGAAAGAATCGTGGAATTCGCGCCGCGGCAGTCATGTCACATTTGGTAGATATTAATTCCAAACAGTGAATGACTTCGTCTGTCTACAAATCAGGATGAAAACCATATCAGTCAAGATAACAACGAAAAGTCACTCTTGATAACAAGTCCTATTTGGACAGACAATCACGCTCACTATATCAGTCATATATTAGTCCTCATGTATGATTCGTAATCATGAACGGTTCCGAAGAAGATTTTATGGCTCTAAGAGTATTCAAGAAACAGGTTGTCGGAAGACTTATGGTCCTGTCCGTTATGACTAAGGTGAGCACCGAAGGATGTATAATAGTATACGATATGAACTCTACTTAGATATGAAGTTTGTGCAACGATTAACACAGAAGAAAGGGGAAGACCTTCACTGAGTTGGCCGAGACACGTGGAGGAGGACTTGGTCTCTATTGGTACTCCCAACTGACGTGAATTAAAGCAAGGTAGGTATAGCTAGCGTGACTTGCTATATAAGTAGGAAAGCCACTCTAGGCGGTTAAGCGCCAATTATTGAATGAATGCTTCAGTGCCACAAAAATTTATGATAACTAAATTACCATATCTATTAGTTCTCATTTAAGTTTTTATAATATTCAGTAGAAACCACATTGATTAATAGTTTTATAATTTTTAAAAACAAATTTCCAACTCACGCACCTCCAATCACCGCCAAAAACACAATATAAATTTGCCGGTCCGCCTGCATGTCTTGCAAAAGTTCATATTCATACCACATGCTGCATTCTCAGGTCACATAACCGGAAGCAAATAGCAATTTTTCAAAATTACTTAACCAATTTTCCTTTACCACATCGAACAAATATCTGCGCTTGTACTTATTATAAGTTTGAGTGTAAGCTTCTTTTGTAGTCGTGCTGTTTGTCGAATTATTTATGAGCGTATTGTCTAGACGTCCAGCGCCAGTGGCGGAAGTCAACGCACATATGTACACATACGTACATATATGTATATGTATTTGTATCTTTATTTTGATTTGATAGTAGTAGTAGCTTTATAAAATCGTTGTTGTATGATATTTGTTGTAATATCATTATGCTACGAAATTGTCGCATTATTAGCTGTCGCACTGAATAAATTAGCATAGATTTGAGAATGTTGCTCATACGCCCGGGTGTACTAAATGTGTATGTATTTGATGTGGTTAGTTACTTGCGGCTTTAAACCAGGGATGCACCTTAACGTTAAGCTAATCGTTTATCAAAAAATTTCCACCGTTTCCGTTGAAACACTTCGAAATATTATCGATAAAGAAATTATCAAGATAAATTGTATCTCGTTTTTAGCCGAAACGAAAAGCTTTCGTTAACGTTAAAAACGTTAACAAAAACGTGATACTTTATGTTTGAATTGTGCTGGCAATGCTATAGCCGTGGTGAAGCCGTAAGGTGGTAACAGCGAGCGGACATACACACAAACTCCATGTAATTTGTTTGTGTAATTCGTTGGTGGTAATGTCAAAAATACTCTGAGAAATGTTCGTACTGTCAAAATTCATGAGAAAAGTTGCAATCAGCTTGGCTAATACTTTCACCTTTAATGACTCCGCCATGAATAACCTTTGCCAGCAAAGTTTGAAATTAATAATCAACATAAACGATTTGATTTCGTTTTGATATGGCAGAAAACGAAACGAAATCATATCGTTAATTTGACGTTCTTAACGTTAATAAACAAAACGAAATGACTTTGTTTCGTTTATTAACGTTAATTATCCTAACGAAATGATATCGGTTCGTTGGTTAAGCATGCCTGCTTTAAACTTTAATGTATACAGTTATTTTAATGACATATCATTTTCTTTTCTTGTTTTTGCAATTTAGTGAGTGAAATTTAAATGACTGATTTTGATTGCAAATCATAACAGTTATGAGTCATTTGTGAAGTTTGAACTACTGACCACTTATAATTACATTATGTATACAAAGAAACCACAAGAAGTGGTGGATAGTAGTATTAATATCTGACAACAGAAGAATAATATAGCATTCGATTATGCCATAGTGAGGTGGCCTAACTAAGTAATGGTCCCCGAATTAACTGACGGGACAACTTATTAAAAAATACTAGGAACATTTTTGCGCTCTCCGTAGTCGTTCGGAAAGCTTTCCGAGTATATTTTTACCATTTTTCAGCAAAGTCATCCTTAGCATTTTTGCCATTTCGTAGCAAGTCACATAGAGAGGTCCTTTACAGTACTTGAGCAGGTGATGGTGCTACTCAACTTTATTTGGAAAATCCGCAAAAGCTTTGCAGGGAACTCAAATTAAGATATAGCAGAATGCAACCAAGTACTTAAATTCCAATTGTGAGTCTTCAACAGGGTTTATGGTATTGCAAAAACCTAGTTACTTCATGAATTTGCCACCTGCCTTGAATACTTCCATCAGCTGCCGTGTTTTCCGGTAGTACTTTCGGGCATTACTTTTATTATCAGACAGTAGCTGAAGCTTCTTTCACTAATGCCAACCAGTTTTGTTTTTCTTAGTAGCTATCTAACTTTCTTTTTTGCAATTCGATTCTGTGACTGCCATAAAGTAATGGCCCGAGTCCGAGTTTGGATCTCGTAAAGTCTGCTCATATAGGGCATGCAGGATACCGCCAAGTAGCACTGTGTTTATTTTTAAGCTCAAACCTGGGATTGAGTTGGCCGCCTTGAGGCGAACCAACTTAAGTCCGTTCGAAAATGTTATATTGCGAAAACTCAATGTGTCATAAAAACCTTTTTTTCAGCCCCTGTAGTTTGTATGACCAAGTGTGATTTTATTGTCATAACAGATGCAGTCGTCATTTTTCTTATAATTTATCAAAAAAAAGTGTGTACCCCGTGAGTCGCATCATATACTAGCAAATCGACCAGGATGAAGAAACTTTCGTAGAACCTCGCCTTTATACGAACCGTATTGTAGCTTTCTAGGCGACTAAGCTCCCATTGTGACTTACTAACCGACAAAAAAGTCGACGTACCATATGAAAACTGGCACCTTCAATTTTATTTTTCATTGAATACCTTTGTGAAAAATTTTGAAAGTGATATTTTGTGTATGGCCCGTCGATGTAAATATTCAGCATCCCTACCACATTTGATAAACCCTCGTCGATCTAGCTCCGCTACTGGCGCGGAGCCATCCGCTAATTTTCGTCGTCCAGCTGCCACCTCTCAATTCAGTTGCAGCCACCAGCTATAATAACGCTGCCCATTTGTTGTCTTTACGATATTTCCCGCCGTTTTTTAGCTCTACCCATAATCGTCTACCTAATTGCTGCCGGTCTTCCAACCGTAGACGTAGTCTTCGATGCGATTTACAAGCGACCACGTTCTCACTTTTCTTACATCGTGGAATGCTGCTGCCCCCCTCACACCAGAGGCCTTGTAAGTGTGTATGAAAACTCGAGCTTAGCACCTAGATGTTGTGTTATTTTTCGGTGGGTAATTGTGAGACCTCAACTTGAGCCTACATTGACTGAGTGCAACCTCAGCCTTTGACGGTACCCATCACATAAATGGCCACGGCCAATATTGTATACGCCTTACAAGGCCCTATCGTCGCTCTGCCTTGCATCGCCCATCGTACACCATGAACAACGGCGATGTACGCTTTTGCCTCAAAAGGAAAATCTGCCAACTGGCCATCAGCGCCTTATCCGACAGGCACATGCTAACAGAAAAAGTACCCTCCAATCTCATTTTAGGCGTGATACCTATTTTTTTAATAAGCTGCTGACAACCTAGCTACATGCCTTACTGCGGGTTTATTCAAAGTCACGTGATTTGTCGGGAATGCATCCCGATTTGCTTTGACGTTACGAATCTTCACATCTTTGAAAAATTCTGTACGGCAGAACATCTTTCAGCAGAACATTTATTTAATTTTTGCTAAGATGGGCCTTCTAAAATATAATAGAGTTTCAAGATCAGACGAACTTAAAATGCATTGCAGAATGTTGTCGAGCCAGAAGCCGTGATAATGTGGCCTTCCCGTCAGTTATATGCCTTAGTATGCCTTTGCCAAAAGATAGGAGCAGAAACACATTCAGTTGGATTTCTTTAAATTCGATGGGAATGTTTGGCAAATACGCTAATATATCTGGAGCAATAATATTTTTCAATTCTTTAGTTTTTATTTCAATCTGCCATTGAAATTTTATTGTTAAAAGAATTTGAAATGCATTCAAATGTGAAAATATTTATAGCATGAAGTAAATTCAAAATTTAAAAACTCAGCCTCTAGTTTGTAAACAAAAATTGTTCCCTAAATTCTCTTCCTTCCAATTCGACAACTCTTTTTTTATGCGAGTAGCACTCGAAGTGAGCAACTCACAATTTGGGTGTTTTGAATTTGTATTTATTATTATTTTTGACTCCAAATCTGAGTACCTGCCTGATTGAGATCCTCAGGCTATGGCAATAATATAAACGAGCACAAACAAACAGCATCCATTTTTCTGAATGCTTTAGCGTGTTCGTAAATTTTTTGTTTCGTCCTTGATTTTTGTATTTGCGAGACGATGTCGAAGTACCACTTGAATATTTTTACGGCGCTTGTTTGCCAATTAAATTTAATGATATTGAATATTTCGGTGTCACACACACACACACACACACGGAAGTCAAAAGTTAGATACGTGGATGCACTGGCGGCAAAGAAGGAGAAAAAATGTAAAGAAAAACATATTAAATTATGTTAACAAAGTGATGTAGCAAATAAACTGTATGGAGAATTTTGAAATCCAAAAATCGTTAAAAAAAAATCTTACAAAATTTGTTGTAACTTAAAAAAAACAAAAATATTTTGCATAAACACATTTTAATAGTTTCCACATTAGTAAATTGCATGAACAACAATAACAAGCATTTGCTACAAAATACATAAATTGCATCAACACCAACAGCAATTGCAACTTCAAACTCGAACTCGAACAGCTTCAACAAGAGCAAAAACTTTATGGCCAACTTCACTTGAACTTTAACTCGATGTGCAAAAGTGAAGCGTTGCTTGGTAAATGCTTCAGAAAAGTTAAGTAAAAACTCGTTAGAAGTTCGTCAAGCAATAAGGTTGCCCTTGCCGTTTAGGGGCTGGTAAGGAACTACGATGCCACCAAATTTTGTTGCATGAAAGCACTTTGATTTTTTTCTTTTCTTCTTCTGTTTGGTTTTCACTTGAAGGTCGGTGCATTTAAAGTTAAAAATATGTAATTTAAAGATATTAATTTTATATCACAATGATAATATTGATTAAAGCTCTTATACGTTTAAATCTACTAAGTAATTAGCGCAATTGTACTGCCTGTTCAAAAAGTAATTGAAATTTCACTAAAAATTTTTGTAGATCTCATGGAGTCTTAGCTGAATTTTGTTAATAATCAACATCATTAATTGGCGCTTAACCGCCTAAGCAATTTTTGTCGTTTTGTAATAAAGTCACGTCAGCCAATTGGGAACTCCAAGGGAGGTTAAATCGTCCTCCTCCTGCCTATCCCAACTGAGTTTAAACGTTTACCGTCCGACAAGACGCACCAGTCGCTCTGCCAGCTGACACCGATTGGTCATACCAAGGTTGTTCAAATCGTTTTCGACCTGGTCCTTCCAGCGGAGTGAGGGCCGCCCTCTTTCTTTGCTTCCATAGACGGGTTCCGATAAAAATATTTTCTTAGCCGGAGCGTTCATTCTCATAACATGACCTAGAAAATGCTGCGGTTTAATTCGCAGGACTGTGTTGATGTCTGCGTAAAGCTCGTACAGCTCTTCATTAAATCTTCTACGGTACTTGCCATCGCCAACGTGTAGAGGTCCATAAATCTTTTAGATAACTTTTCTCTTGTACACTCCCAAAGCCGCTTCATGGTCCATGCTTCTGCCCCATATAGCAGGACGGGTACGATAAGTGACTTGTAGAGTATGATTTTCGTTTGCCGAGAGAGGACTTTACTTATCAATTACCTACCTTGTCAAAAGTAGCATTTATTGGCAAAAGTGATTTTTCATTAGATTTCAGCGCTGATGTTTTTGTTTGTGTTAATGCTGGTTCCCAAATAACCGAAGCCGTTTACTATTTCAAATTTATGGCTGCTAACAGCAGCGTGGTTGCTGAGGCGCATATGCGCTAATTCTTACTTCGTTTTGTCCTTATTCATCATCAAAACCATCTTTACCGCTTCTTTTTCCAGTTTGGGTTAAGCAGAACTTACGAGCCATATATCAGGACAGGTATATTGAGCGACTTTTAGAGCGCATTTTTCGTCCTCGGGAAAGAGTCGACTTTTCAATTGCCTACTCAAAGTAGCATTTGTTGGCGAGAGTTATTCTCCGTTCCCAAATATACGAAATTCCTCACATTCTCGAAATTATATCTGTCAACAGTGACGTGACTGTCAAGGCGCAAATGCGCCGATTCTTTCTTGAATGCCAGTTAGTACTTCGCCTTGTCCTGGTTTACGTATTACAAATTAACTCCATTTCCTGTTGGGCAACTTTCTATAAGAGAAAACTTGCACATTGTTTATGATGAAATGAAAAAATCTCTCTCCTCAACAAATTGTTCCTGCCACTTACATATACATGTAAAGTTATGCAATTAATAACGTTTATTATTCAATTCAAAGTTGAGTATTCAAAAATAAGTACAATTAAAGTTATGGTTTAAAGTGGGTTACAATTAAAGTAGGTTGGTACAGCGAATAATTATAGTAACGACGGCTGCTTTGGTCGACGGCTGATTACGACTCACTTGTCCGCTCGCTATTAGATTTTCTCCGAGCTAATTTACTCAGGCTGTGCGCTCGTTATTCGCCTTGAGTGTTTTACATTTGCGCTGCCATATGTGTTGGTATATGCGTGCTGTCACAGTGCCTCCTCACCCGACTTACATTCGGCCACCCTGATTAGTCATCTGCCTCAGATGACAAAAGCTCTTCGTTGTTGACTGTATACTTCCAAAGTTTCATATTATCGCAACTCGTGGACGTATTACAGGGCCCCTCTACATCTGCCGCCTTTCTAACGTTGAACCGGCCATTTCGTTTAACTTGTGTGATTTCGTACGGGCCGAGATATTCGCTAGCCAGCTTTCGTCCGGCTACAAACTGCGTGCGTCGTATTGCTACTAAATCGCCGATCTTGTACCCGTATTCCTTCTTTCGTTTGCTATCAAACTGCTTTTTGTATTGATTCTGAGCGCGCTCGATTTCGTGCCTCGCCTCTTGCCGCAAATTGTGCCGCCCTTCGTCGTATGCATCATATAGCTCCTGCTCGAGTAAAAGTTGTATCTGATCACTGCATGTGTGGTTCATTTTGACACCAAACATAAGTTCAAACGGCGGCCGCTTTGTAGACGCATGAGTATGTGAATTAATAGCTTGCTGTACTTTTGGAACTAACTTGAACCATTTTGCAGGTTCTTCTGCCGAGAGCTTTGCAATAATCGACATAACCGTTCGATTCACTCTTTCGATCTGTCCGTTTCCACGTGGGACCCCGGTAGTGCTCCAGATGTGATCAATACCCCTCTCCTTTACGTGCTCGGAAAACATATGTGCCGTGAACGCGGCACCTCTATCGGTAACTATGCGTGCGGGGTTTCCAAAAACCGCAGACCATGACTCCAGCTTCTGAACCGCTTCTTCGCAACCTGTGCTCTTTGTGGGGTACAGCCACACAAATTTGGTAAACGCGTCGACGATTGCCAAGATATATTTATACTGCTTTGAGGTAGCGTCCATTGGTCCCAGATGGTCAATATGCAACGTATGCAATGGTTGGTCACCTTTATCAATTACGTGCAGATAACCCTCTTTTTTACCCAACTTCTTATTATAAATGATACATTTCACACAATTGTTGATTACCTGCGTAACTTTTTGTTCCAGGTGTGGTATCCAATAATTTTGTTGTATAGCATGCATAGTTTTCTGCACTGCAAAGTGACCAACATTATGAGCATCGACAATAATTTCTTTTTCCATCTGCTTTGGAACCACCAAAAGATCGTTACCCTCAATATTTTTATATAACAGCCCACCTTTTATTTTAAAAGCTCCGTATGGTCGGCTATCCAGTAGATCTGCGATTGCTTTAGTCATTGTATCCTCTTGCTGTGCTTTTTTAATACGAGCCGCCAACTCCGACGCTACTATCATAACCTGCTGTGGGTATCGACTGAGGCAATCAACGTGCTTTAACCTTTCGCCTGCTCGGTGTTCTACACTAAAGTCGAAGTCTTGCAAATAAACCACCCACGAGGCAACTTCTCGGGGTACATCCTTTTTACTTAACGTTTGTTTGAACGCCGCGCAATCAGTCACTAGCTTAAAATGAATACCCAACAGGTAGTGACGAAACTTTTTAAAAGCGAGGTATACCGCCTTCGCTTCCAAAACATAACTGTGCTGTCGCGCTTCTGCCCCCGTCGACTTTTTGCTCCAGAAGTACACTGGGTATAGCTGGCCGCTATACCATTGCAATAGTGTTGCACCGAAACCATCCTTCGACGCATCTGTATGTACCTCAGTCTTTGCATTTCTGTTGTACAACCTTAGTACTGGCTCTTTAGTCAAACAATTTTTCAGCGTTTGTACAGCTTCGACTTCAGCTGGACCGATAGCAAACACAGAGTCTTTACGTAGTAGATTTGTTAATGGTCTGGCGATGTGTGAGTATCCTTTAATGAACTTTCGAAAAAATCCCGTTAGGCCTAAAAACGACTGCACGGCCTTAACATTTTTTGGGATTTCAAACTTATTAACCGCATCCGTTTTCTCTTTGCCTGGCCACACGCATCCATCTTTAACCAAGTGACCCAGGAAACTTACAGATGCCTGCATAAAATGGCATTTTGGCCATTTGATTTTCAAACCGTGTTCTGCTGCCGTTGCAAAAACCAGCTTTGTCTTACGAAGACAATCATCAGCTGTTTCTGCGTGAATGATAATATCGTCCATATATAAGTCTAATACGTTATTATTTATTAGATTCTGGAAGACGTAGTTAACGAAACGTATAAAAACGGCGGGAGAGTTGCAGAAGCCAAACGGAGCCCTATTAAATTCGTAAAGCCCCCTTGTTGTTGTGAAAGCGGTGTATTTTTTGCTACTCTCTTCAATGGGGACGTGGAAAAACCCATTTTCCAAATCCAAAACCGTAAAAAATTTCGACTTCTGCAACTTTTCGAGTACGTCCTCAATTATAGGGACCGGAAAACAATCTTTTAGTACAGCCGAGTTAAGTTTTCGAAAATCCACACAAATGCGGCACGTACTGTCCTTTTTCTTCACGATAACCATACGGCTGGCGAAGTTGGACGTAGACTGTCTTATGATTCCAGCTTTAAGCCACTCATCAATTTGCTTGTTGACTGCTTCAACTTCGTGGAATGGTATGCGACTTGGAGCGTGCCTGAACGGGACAACGTTACCCTCCGGAATGATCTTCAATACAACTGGACATTCCTCAACATAATCGATTGGCTTGTAGTTGGCAATCAAGGAGCGAATTTCGGCTTCGTACTGCGGAGGAACATCAACATGAGAATTTGTGTCGGTTACATTATAAATACTTATCTGATTAAGATCCTCATAAGTTTCCCCCACGTTTAGTGGAGAAAACTTATATCCATCTGCCGTCGCCGCCAAGTTGAACTTCGAAATAAAATCGTAACCCAGTAGCGCACCATACATAACGTCTTTGTCAGATACTACAATGAATTTTTGCTGCGTCAGTAAGTCGTCAACACCTACTTCAGCAACGAAACACCCAATTGGTTTTGTAGATTTAGTACCGAGGCCGCGAAGCTGTTGCATATATGTTTGCAGCACACCTCCACCAACTTTTTCGAATGTACTTTTTTTCATAATAGTTATATCTGCGCCCGTGTCTACTAACCCGCTTACTTCGACGTTGTTAATCTTTATGTTTTTACAGCGTTTCGAATTATGAACCAGGTTTACAGCAGCAGCTACAGTTGGACAGTCTTTCGACATATGCCCACTTTTATTGCAACGAAAACACTTTGTTTCTGCTTGGCAATTTTTCCGCATATGATCCGTAGCGCCACAGTTAAAGCAATGTGTTTTCTTTTCGCTTGAAATGTGCGAACGCTTCTCGTTTACGTGTACTTGCCCTTTATGCCCTTTGTTGCTTTTTTCCCGCAAAACTATTTTCTCGTAAACTTCGTATTGATCTTGCAATTCCTTATATGACTTACAGCTCCAAAGGTTGTATTTAAATTCGTCTTTTAATTGCAGTCCACCAACTATATAACGAATCACCGACTGCGTGTCTATATTACTACGTGTAGCCAATTTCTTCATCTGCAGCACATATTCGTGGAAACTCTCATTCTTTTGTTTTTTCCGTTCTCGTAGCTCTGCGTGAACATCAGCACTACACATTTTTGACTTGTCAAATTCGTCTTCCAACATTGTGCGCATTGCACCATATTCGTAAACAGCTACCGATTCAAGAAAAAGTTTCGCAGTTTTCGTCATTTTCGCCCTTGCTTGCACGTACTTCTGTACATTGTTCAAACCGTATGCAGCTGCGTTTAATTCAAAGTTAGTAAACCAGTGTTTCACTGGCATATTTCCTCCATCAAATTCGGGTATAATTTTGCCAAAACTTTCTGCCGTAATTTTGGTTTCGGCCTGCTTTGTTTCGTCTGCTTGGATTTTCAATGTAAGCAATTGCACCAGCTGTTGTAGCAATTCATTATTCTTACATTCCACTGTTTTGTTTTGTTCTGCCATTGCCGCTGCTTCTTTTACTGCTTTCTGCTGCTCTGCTTCGGCCATGACTTTCTTGGAAGCTGTCTGAGCGTATTCTCTCCACCTCGTTGCCTGCTTTGTTGAGCGTGTGTTGTAACGCCGTCTCACTTCCTCTACCTGCTTTGTCTGCTTTTTGACTTTGGTGGTGTTTTTTGAATCGCCTGCGCTTTGGCGACTAGCACGAGTCATATGCGTTGAACGGAATTTTTTTTTGACCGATCAACGACCCTTTTTTTTTTTTTTTTTTTTTTTTGCGACTGAACTGCAACTGTAGAAGTACTTTTTTGCCAACTTCACTTTATTGCACTGCTTGCCTATTGTTCTTCAATTCGGCTGCAACTTACATAAGTTTAATTCAATTTGTATTAAGGTTCGGCAGGTTGAGCCCCCAAATGTAAAGTTATGCAATTAATAACGTTTATTATTCAATTCAAAGTTGAGTATTAAAAATAAGTACAATTAAAGTTATGGTTTAAAGTGGGTTACAATTAAAGTAGGTTGGTACAGCGAATAATTATAGTAACGACGGCTGCTTTGGTCGACGGCTGATTACGACTCACTTGTCCGCTCGCTATTAGATTTTCTCCGAGGTAATTTACTCAGGCTGTGCGCTCGTTATTCGCCTTGAGTGTTTTACATTTGCGCTGCCATATGTGTTGGTATATGCGTGCTGTCACAGTGCCTCCTCACCCGACTTACATACATATATATAGAGTAGGGCCCAGGACGCTTCACTGAAAATTTCAAACCATATGGCGGATAACCTTTGTATTCCAAAAATAATTTGTTCCTCTATTGCTCTAAGTCTTCACAAAAGTGCTCGACTAAAATCCTGTTGTATGGAGGGGTAGAAAATTCATTGATTTTAGCTCTGCTCTTCTACGACGTTACACCCTAAGATGGAAGCTGGAACCAGTTCTATCAACATTTTCAGACCAAACAAATTTCGTACGTATGTTTAAAATAAAGCCAATGTAAGAGAACTTTGATAGAGCATACTTAATTACAAAAGTATCTAAATATAGTTACCTAAATGTATTCAACCCAATTAAACTGCTATCGGTCGATAAAACTAATTACGGCCAAGATAAGTCTTAATGAATAAAATTTTACTTTATAATACTCTATAGACATTAGGAATGCGATTTTTTTTTTTAAATTTTTATACTCCCGTGATTTTTGGGATTTCGGGATTACAATATTTCTGGATGCACGCCCCGGGAAAAGCAACATAAAAATTTAAGAAGCAAATTTTTTCAACTACAAATAAGATTTTCTAAGGGGGTTCGCCCCTCGGCGAGAGCAAATACTCTGCGTGTATTTCTGCCATGAAAAGTCTCTCAATAAAAACTAGTCTGCTTTACAGATGCCGGTCGGAGTCGGCATAAAACATTTAGGTCCCCTCCCGCCAATTTTTAGGAGAAGTTAACAGGAGCATGATGCAATTTGGAAGGAAAGCTCGGTCTAAAATCTCTTCGGAGTTTTTCTCTTCTTACATTTATATTATTTATTTATTTATAACTTGAAAAGGTGAGCCAATACTACTTGTGAAATTCCCCAACTGCACAATAAATAATAAACAAAAAGTAAAATATTTCTATTCACTTAAAAATAAAATTAATTCTGTGGTAACAAAAAAAAAAAAAAATTAATAAATAAAAAACCAATGCGGTTTAGAAATTTTCACATATTTAATAATGGAATATATGGATCCTGTTTCAAAGTAAGCTCGATAAAAAATGCAAACGACAATATTAATTTTTTTCTCTTGACTTCCCGACTTCGTGGATAATTGATCAATGTATATTGGAACGATGTCCGTCATCCTTTGACAAATACGAAAAAGAACATAATCTGAAGAGAGAAAAATTAAATTTTGTAAATGACACTCCATAACTGCAACATTTTTCCTAATTTTAGGGGGAATGAATGATGTGTTGTTTTTTTTTTATGAATGATGTGTCTGATGAGCCAAATCATTAGAACATGTTACAGCGAGATATTTGTGCTTGGTATGGAATGGTAATGGAATCCAAGGTGCAGTTGCCTTGCAACCAGATGCCATTATCATTAAAATGGCAGGAGCTTGGATAGACTCCGTATCAGACCAAGGTAAGAACTTGTGATTGAAGCGCCCTATTACAAGATAATTTTGTACCAATGATTCGGCTACGAAGTGTTGAGGTAGGCAACATGTAGCCGATAGTTGGGCCACTGATCTTGCAATCAAATCCGTACTTAACACCATGAGGTTTAGTCTTCCATTGACAGGTACTCACGTTAAAGCTTATTGAATAATTTTAGGGCGCTGATTTCAAGGACAAAACAGCAACAGTGAGTTAAAATTTTTGGTGTATTTAAAATATCATTGTTTTAGCGAAGGGCTTTCATAATTAAAGAGTAATACGACAGTTTTGGTGTTCTTGTTGTAGGAATGGCAGAAACATTCCTCGAACGTTTTCTGTTGCGCTGCACAGGGGAAAACTCTTGCTGAAGTATGACGTAAGTGCTAATAGTTTGTTTTTACAAAGACCTGCTTCAAATATTTTTTGGGAACAAATTAAGCACTTATAATGTAAACGTCAACAATAGTTGTGTTTTTTTTACATGTATATACATGTGCATTTAAACTTTATATGTACTGCTAAGTGTACAACTTTATCTACACTTATGGAATTTTTGCGCTTTTACGCTTTTTTAGTACTAAAAGGTGTGTGTCCCCACTTTCAATTTTGGTATGCGTGATACACTATGCCCTAAAATGTTTGTATCTCTCATACTACTATCTGTCATTCTGCAAGAGCATTAGTTTTGTTTCAATGTAGGTGTATGTACATATAAAAGAAAAAACACCGCTAATATGAGCGTAATAGTTTGGCACGGCCTTACTTATGGAAGCCAATACCAAAGATTCCCATGTGATGAATCTATCGATATTCACCTAATAGGTTATGTGAAAATATATACTAAAAGTAGTATATTTTATTCCTTAAAAATGCAAAAAAACACTTTTTCGGAGACAATATTAGTGCAAAAATTTCAGATAGCCCAATGACTGAACAAAAAGAATTTACTTACTTGCTTATTTAATTGGCGCTTAACCGTTTAAATGGTTATAGCCGTCCAACAAGGCGCGCCAGTCGCTCCTTCTTTCTGCCAACAGGCGCCAATTGGTCACACCAAGAGAGTTTAAATCGTTTTCCAAAAAGAATTTAGAGCAAGACAATTGACCGTTTATTTCAGCTAGTTATTCCGCCATTCAGCAAAGTAGCTAAAGTTACTTTAAGCAACACAGTTAACAACACAGTTAAAAAAATAAAAAAAAACAAGAAAGGAAGGCTAAGTTCGGGCGTAACCGAACATTACATATTCAGTTGAGAACTGTGGAGAAAAAGTAAGGGAAAATCACCATGTTGTAAAAAGAACCTAGGGGAACCCTGGAATGTGTTTGTATGACATGAGTATCAAATGGAAGGTATTAAAGAGTATTTTAAGAGGAAGTGGGCCATAGTTCTATAGATGGACGCCATTTAGGGATATCGCCATAAAGGTGGACTAGGCCTGACTCTAGAATTTGTTTGTACGATATGGGTATCAAATGAAATGTGTTAATGAGTATTTTAAAATTGAGTAATCCTTAGTTCCATAGGTGGACGCTGTTTCGAGATATCGCCATAAACGTGGACCAGGGGTGACTCTAGAATTTGTTTGTACGATATGGGTATCAAATGAAAGGTATTAATGAGTATTTTAAAAAGGAGTGGACCTTAGTTCTATATGTGGACGCCTTTTCGAGATATCGCCATAAACGTGGACCAGGGGTGACTCTAGAATGTGTTTATACGATATGGCTATCAAATGAAAGGTATTAATGAGGGTTTTAAAAGGGAGTGGCCCTTAGTTGTATATGTGAAGGCGTTTTCGAGATATCCCTGCAAAAATCGTTGGATCATGTGGTCCACTGGAGTACTTACCATTGTAGTCCACTGTAATGCAGCAATGGACCAACTCATGTTTATACATGAACATATTGTAAGCCGATCATTGCTCGTTTTTAGCGATTGCAATCACTACACGATGTTTATTGGTCTGTGGGTACTCCATGGATTACTCTGATGTAATGCGGAGCTGGAGTATATGGTCCAGTCCTAGGACATCGCAATGTTAATTGGACCATATTTTTTATATGAATTGTGGTTAATTTTGGAGCACTCAGTTGGTCCATAGCGAGTACTCCATACATGCATGCATGGAGTACTCGCGATTTTTGAAGGGATCGACCAAAATGTGGACCAGGGTGATCCAGGACATCATCTGTCGGGTACCGCTAATTTATTTATATATGTAATACCACGAACAGTATTCCTTCCAAGATTACAAGGGCTTTTGATTTCGCCCTGCAAAATTTTTCATTTCCTTCTACTTAATATGGTAGGTGTCACACCCATTTTACCAAGTTTTTTTCTAAAGTTATATTTTGCGTCAATAGACCAATACAATTACCATGTTTCATCCCTTTTTTCGTATTTGGTATATAATTATGGCATTTTTTTCATTTTTCGTAATTTTCGATATCGAAAAATTGGGCGTGGTCATAGTCGGATTTCGGCCGTTTTTTATACCAAGATAAAGTGAGTTCGGATAAGTACGTGAACTGAGTTTAGTTTTTGCTCAAGTTATCGTGTTAACGGCCGAGCGGAAGGACAGACGGTCGACTGTGTATAAAAACTGGGCGTGGCTTCAACCGATTTCGCCCTTTTTCACAGAAAACAGTTATCGTCCTAGAAGCTAAGCCTCTACCAAATTTCACAAGGAGTGGTAAATTTTTGTTCGACTTATGGCATTAAAAGTATACAAGACAAATTAAATGAAAAAGGGCGGAGCCACGCCCATTTTGAAATTTTCTTTTATTTTTGCATTTTGATGCACCATATCATTACTGGATTTGAATGGTGACATTATTTACTTATATACTGTAAAGATATTAAGTTTTCTTTTAAAATTCGAATTAAAAAATTTTTTTTTTTAAAAAGTGGGCGTGGTCGTTCTCCGATTTTGCTTATTTTTATTAAGCAGACATATAGTAATAAGAGTAACGTTCCCGCCAAATGTCATCATGATATCTTCAACGACTGCGAAATTACAGCTTGGAAAACTTCTAAATCACCTTCTTTTAAAAGTGGGCGGTGCCACGCCCGTCGAAAAAGTGGGCGTGGTTAATGTCCGATATCGTTAATTTTAAATAGCGATCTGAGATGAGTGCCCAGGAACCTACATACCAAATTTCATCAAGACACCTCAAAAGTTACTCAAGTTATCGTGTTAACGGACAGACGGACGGACGGACATGGCTCAATCGAATTTTTTTTCGATACTGAGGATTTTGATATGTGGAAGTCTATATCTATCTCAATTCCTTTATACCTGTACAACCAACCGTTATCCAATCAAAGTTAATATACTCTGTTAGCTCTGCTCAACTGAGTATAAAAATAAAATTCCACGGTGAACGATGGTGTTTTTCATAAAATATTTTAAAGCAACATTTGCCTTAAATTATAATTCGTTCTATAGCATAAAATATAAAAATATTATTGCTGCATTTATTTTGCAAGGCGTTACAAATCCCATCATTACTTCCCAATAATTCCGATCTTAAAAAGAACCGGCATCCCGGAACCCCGTGATCCCGATAACCTGTGATTGACATCTCTAAAACACAAGCACTTCCATGCCTGTTTGGCCCTAGTCGTCCTATGTAAATATACTTAAGCTCCCTTTAGATGGATAATGACACAGATAAGCGTGAACACATAGAAAACTGGAACAAAAGTGTTGCTACTGAAAAAGAAGCATTTAAAGAAATTGTAAAATACGCTACGGTTCTTATGGCTTAACTTTAAATACGTTTTCTTATATAAACATTCATAAAAAATGCGAACTTATAAAGATCACATATGCCCTTTGGTGCTAAATTTCTACATTCATTATATTTCCTAGAAGGTTTACTTTTGCACATACTTTCAACACAAACTTCAATATATTAAAGGTTGGTTAATACCAACGACTAAGTGTGTTATATCATATGAATGGGTAAAAGAATTTAAGCGTGGGGTGTAAATCTTCTACGATTGCAAGGAATGTGTACCCTAACACCATATACAGGTGTGTGTAGGTATGTATGTATATAAGTATCTACCTAAAACTGACTGAGTAGAACTTGTAAGAAATTTAGGCTAAGATGTTATCGTTTATTTAACAAACGTCCGTTTTTCCACACTCTCTTCCACTTTCTATAAAAGCTCACACTAACTCCTTTGGTATATCCTTTCATTATGCTTTTGTGCCTTAAGAGTTTTTACTGCCCTGCCTTAGTTGTTATACACTTGAGCCACTTTTACATTTTATTAATGTTTATTTTTGTGTGAGTATTTGTTGTAAATCTTCTGCCTTTTCTTGCTTTAAATTTACGAACCATTCTTTTTTGTTGTTGTTCATTCATTCGCTGAAATGCCCTGTGGCAGCTTCCTGCCTTACTTTATCGTTGTAAATCATTTCTTAGTCTTTGCACTCATTTTTCAATCTTCTGGCTAAGCAGCAAAGAGTAAATGTTGATTTGAAGAAGAAGAAATATGCATTTACTTTATATTGTTGTACAAAGTTTTTTCGTTTTACTGTTGTTATTATAGTTTTATGCTGCTTTTGTTGATTTTTTAAACAAAGATTGAAGCATTAGAAGTAATTAAGATAACGATTTTGTAAGGGCTTCGTTTACTTATCGTATTTTGTACGCTGTTTGATTGGTTGCTAGATTATTTGTCTTAATTTGTTTTAAGGTTTCTTTACATGACTATGTAGAATATATTATAAATATTATATATATAAATACATTTGTATGCATGTACATTAGACCGCATCGAAAAGAAGTTGTAAGAATCCTACCATAGAAATTAAGCTTTTGTTAGAGGAAGTCGCTGATACCCCAGCGGCTTAGGGGGTCAGAATACACCCGCGGTAGGTATGCCTATCGTAAGAGGCGACTAAAATACCAGATTCAAGGGGCTGTGTAGCGCAACCCTTCAGGTTGCCATCGCAATATATAGCTTCTCCAAACCCAATTGTCAACCTCACCTATTCGCGGCAAATGCTGTTTCACTAACAGACGGGGCTCTGGCGACTCCAAGCTCCTCATGGAACTTGGGGGTGGGGAGGGAGTTATGTCCTGAAGGTTTAATGTGGCCATATAAATCGTTCCCGAGATGTTTGGGCTAGCACCATAATGGTGCTGTGTTACCGGAGCGTGACGGATCTGTATCCGACAAAAGACCATCACATCGATAACACTCCCCAAAGCCTTCGGGGAGTAACCTTATCGCCAAAACAACAACAACAGGAGGGCACTGAAAAATCAGGACCCAAACTGTTATATCTTTTATAATAAAAGTCCTTCAGAAAATTTTTTTTCCAGACTTTTAATTTTTTAGTCCGAAAGAAAATATCAAATCCGGACTTTTATTTTATAAGCCCGAAAATAAAAGTTAAAGCCAGACTTTTAGTTTTTACGGACAGAACAAAAGTCTGGCCATATAATTATAGAATGGCTCATTAAAATGATACGATTTTTTTCATACAGAATCCTTTTTGTCTCCGCAGAAAGCGGTGTATCAAACTTCAAGGCAATATCTCAATTGGATCAAACTTTATTGCAAACAAAAATTGAATGTCTACTATGGAAAAGTATAAGTATTGTACTATGAGAGTTGATTACGATTTTTGGATTACAAATTTCTATTATTAGTAACAAAAGTTTTTAAGTATTCCTACAGGTTTCAAATTCAGATATCTAGGAGAATCGACTGGTAAAAAAATTCATTTGGATGAACCGTTCCTTAGTTATGGGGCTGGACTTTTATTCTGTCCTTAAAAAATAAAAGTCCGTTTGCAACTGTTATTTTTGGAATAATAAAACAAAATTCTGGATTTCAATTCTATCTGTGTATTTTTTTGAAAAAAGTTGGGAACCAGCATCAATACTAGCAACAACATCAGCATTGAAATCCAGCGAAGAATCAATCTTGCCAATAAATGCTACTTTGGACTAGGTAGGCAATTGAAAAGTAAAGCCCTCTCTCGGCGAACGAAAATCATACTCTACAAGTCACGTATCGTACACGTCCTGCTATATGGGGCAGAAGGATGGACCATGACAACAGCAGATGAAGCGGCTTTGGGAGTGTTCGAGAGAAAAGTTCTTCGAAAGATTTATGGACCTCTACGCGTTGGCGATGGCGAGTCCCGAAGAATATTTAATGATGAGCTGTACGAGCTATACGCAGACATCAACATAGTCAAGCGAATTAAAACGCAGCGGCTAGGCGATTTTATGCGAATGAATGATGATGCTCCGGCCAAGAAAGTGTTTCTATCGGAACCCGCCTATGGAAGCAGAGTTAAAGGGCGGCCCCACTCCGTTGGAAGGACCAGGTGGAAAACGATTTAAACTCCCTTGGTGTAACCAATTGGCGCCGGTTGGCGGAGCGAAGGAGCGACTAGCGCGCCTTGTTAAACGGCCATAACCGTTTAGACGGTTAAGCGCCAATTAAGTAAGTAAGTAAGTTGTGCAGCGCAAACCCCTTTCAAAGGGTTGCCAGCGCAATATATAGCTTCTCCAGCCCAATTGTCGACCTCACATATACGTGGCGAATACTGTTTCTTAAGAAACCGAGGCGCTAGCTACCCTAAGTTCTTCAGAGATGTAGGAGGTGGGAGGGCGGGAGGACCTATAAGGTTTCCTATGGTCATACTGAATATTTCCCGAAATGGTCGGGCTGGCGACAAAGGACCATCAACATCGATAACACTCCCCTTAATCCTTCGGGGAGTGTCGTTATCGCTACAACAACAACAACGGGGGGCCTCATTCACCTTTGCTGGACTATAATTATTTGATTGCCGGACTCATATCATATTTAGTTCCTTCAGGGTTAATTATCTTCGTAAAAGTTCACATTTCATTGTCCGCCTTCCATTAGAATTTGTTTTAAGTTGCTTTTAATCTCATTTAGCCACATCTCACAGCATATGCATTCATATAAACACATACATTCATACTCGAATAGAAATTTTCATAACAAACTAGTACATATGTACGCATCCTTGAATGTACCTGCACAGTAAATGGATTGTACAGCTTTGAGCTTCAATTAATTATTTGTGTTAAGTTTTAGAGAACTCTTAGGTATTCTTAAGTTAGTTATGTGCTGTGCTGTTGAACTATTTTCAGTTAGATGAATGGATATTGGTTGTGGTGTCCTAGTAGGTTTAAAGTAAATGTACGTATGCTATACGGTCGCTATGGTATCGCACATCTAGATCAATAGGGTCTAACTCAAAAATATAAAATTTTGAAGTTATAAGTACTTCCATTCTTTCCCATACAATACAAGCCGGACTGTATACTCGATTCACTAATACCTGCACCAATCACGGAGAAAAGACTTTGTAAAAAATAAAAATTTCATTGGCGTATTTACTGACTGAACATTGCAATTTTTCGAGTTAATAGCTATTTTGAACAAGATTAACTATACGCATACCCTCCGAATAAAAGTGTATTCCCATAAAATATATGTTGATCGCAACCAATTAATTAAGAAGTGATGACCTAAACGATCCGGATTGACCTTATGAAATCGATCATGGTATGGTGGGGGGTTTCCGGATCGTTCCAATCAAAAACCGAAAAGGACATTCAATATCGATTATGTGACTGTCGAAGAGTGACCTTATCTGAGTCTTTTTCACCCAGATCGATGATATTTGATATGGATGAGAAAGAACTATGGAAATGTTAACAAATCTTCTTGCTTCACACAATATCGGAGTCTCTTCTGAATTATTTCGGAATCGTTTGTGGAAAGTTTGAAGGATCATGCCCAAAATGTTTAGACACCATTTCGCATTCGTATTTGGGCCGGATTCAGGACTACTTTAGGATGATTTCGGATAGTTTTTCATATCCTTACGAGGTTATTTCGGAATCTTTAAGAAATAATTTCGGGACTATTTACGGATCATGGAGAGATTGTTATTCAAACTTTCAGCTCTGTTTCGAATTAATTTAGAAATTATTCTCCCTTTAACTACAATACTTTTTTAATGATTGGCTATTTCTAAATCCTTTATAAATATTTTGTAATACTTTTGGAACTATCTTCGTACATTTTGGATTTTTTTCAGGAACGCTTCCGGATTTTTTATTCGTCGTTTTAGGAGTATCCCTGAGTCAGTTGTTGTTGTTGTTGTTGTACCGATAAGTTGCTCCCCGAAGGCTTTTGGGAGTGTTATCGATGCGATGGTCCTTTGCCGGATACAGATCCGGTACGCTCCGGTACCACAGCACCATTAAGGTGCTAGCCCGACCATCTCGGGAACGATTTATGTGGCCATATTAAGCCTTCAGGCCATCCCCTCCCTCCCCAACCCCAAGTTCCATGAGGAGCTTAGGGTCGCCAGAACCTCGTCTCTTAGTGAAACAGGATTCGCCGTGGATAGGTGAGGTTGACAATTGGGTTTGGAGAAGCTATATATTGCGCTGGCAACCTGAAGGGTTGCGCTACACAGCCCCTTGAATCTGGTATTTTAGTCGCCTCGTACGACAGGCATACCTACCGCGGGTATATTCTGACCCCCTAACCCACTGGGGGTTATTGTCAGTTCGGGGTTATTGTTAGATCATTTCTTCACCATTTCGGCATAATTTTTGGATTACCTTGGAGTACTTGCGACACGATGTTCAAGATGATTTCGGAACTAATTCATGATCTATATCTCGAGCAGTATTAGAAAAGCGGGCAATGCACAAAGTGTGAACAAATGTGAATAATTTATGACTTCGGGAAAACGGAACAGTAGGTAGAGGTCATATTTTGTATACCTTTAAACGAGTAATTTTCTTATATTTGCACTTCCTTCACTATCTTTTTTCCTAATTTTTCTTATTATAGCAAACACGAATGTATGTTGTGTAGCTACATATCCTACCAATATTGTTCTATTTATGCTCAGTGTAATAAATATTTTTCAGCAATTGGAAAAGCAATAAACATCATTTATCGCACAAATATTTTTTATTGGCTATAAGGCATGCGGTATTGATAGCTTCACAAAAATAATCAATTACCCTGTGAGAAAATATCCATTTTACCTGTCCTTATGTAATATTTCATACAGACTTGGGATGCGCTCTTTAATTGATACGTTTTTGGTTTTCCTCCGATGTAATTCCAGTTTTGGTTTTTGTTATACATTTAAGGTTCGAGAAGTAAATGTTTGTTCAATCCTTACTGACGTTACAGATCCATCAAAAGGAATTCCACAATTTCTACTATCTGTTTTTTAATGTTTTGATTTACTATCAGTGCAAATTCACTAAGTGTAACAACGATTTTATATATGTTCGTGGCCCTTCGTAAAAATAATAAATAAACTGATTCACGGAAAGGTGAAAAAATACAAATATATTTCAAACAAATTTATGTTATTTTAATATATTTCTGTATTAACCTTCATCAGATTTAGAGAAGGGGGCCAACCTCTGCCTAGGAGTTAACCGACTTCGCTATATTTCCGTAAATATTTAAACGCAATCTTATAACTTTAAACGAGCAGTACTTGTATATTTGTATATTGGTATATTTGTATATTGGTATATTTGTATGTTTGTATAGGCAAACGATCTCGGGAACGGCTCAACCGATTTAAATGACATTTGGCACGGAAATAATGTATCACCCTGTAAGACTTTCTACCAAGGTGTTGCCACTCAGAATATTTCACAAGGTTGCCACCTACTAGAAATTAAAAAAAAATTGCATGATATATACCGATATGGGCATCAAACGTAAGGTATTTCACTCCGCATTAAAATAGGGACATTTTTGAGTAGGGTTGCCATTTAGGGTTGGGGTAGTTAGACGAAATAGTATTCGTATATTTGTATGTTTGTATAGCCGAACGATCTCGGGAACGGCTCAAACCGATTTAAATGAAATTTGGTACAGAAATAACGTATCACCTTCTAAGACTTTCTGTCTAGGTGCTGCCACTCAGAATGTTTCACAAGGTTGCCACCTATTCGACATTAAAAAAAAATTGCATGAGATATGCCGATATGGGTATCAAAAGAAAGGTATTTCACTCCGCATTACAATAGGGACATTTTTGAATAGGGTTGCCATTTAGGGTTGGGGTAGTTGGACGAAATAGTACTCTACTTACTCATATTCTATTAAAGCTTTAACGGAGAACATTAAAGTTAAAAATCTTCGTAAAAAAATCTTACACATGATTCGACTTAATTTTCTCAATTTCACACACGCTAATAAAATTGAGATGCAATATCAAGGCACCGTGGCAAATTCTAGCAAAATATATTTAAATACATATTTTTGGCAGCTCGCTCGCCTAGATACTATCTAATTATTGGTGTAGAGATTTTATATTTGAGGGAGAATTAGCAAGGTGCGGACAGGGAGGATAAGATTGAAATGGCTGGTCCGTGAGAGCCCCGCACGGAATGAATGAGTCCATAGAACAGGAGGAGCGGAAAAAGAGAAGAAAGGTCTAAAGACAGAGGAAGAGGAGGACGAAAGGGAAGATAAGGTTACTAGCTAAAGGAATAGGAGTATAAATGCGAATATGAATAGGCGTATAAATATGATTATGAATGTGAAAATTAATATGAATATGGATATGAAAATGAATATGAATATGAATGTGAGTATGAATTTGAATATGAATATGAATATGAATATGAATATGAATGTGATTATGAATTTGAATATGAATATGAATATGAAAATGTATATGATCAAGAATATCAAAGTCAATAAGAATATGAATATAAATATGACAAGTAAGGAAGGAACTGTGCCGAAGACTTCATACCTTTCATGAATGGAGCTGAGCAATAATATTGTAATTATCTTATCGTTATATCCGAATAATCGGATGTATAAGGTATGAAATATAACTTAGTTACTTACTTTACTTACTTAATTGGCGCTTAACCATCTAAACGTTTATGGCCGTCCAACAAGGCGCGCCAGTCGCTCCTTCGCTCCGCCAACCGGCGCCAATTGGTCACAACAAGGGAGTTTAAATCGTTTTCCACCTGGTCCATCCAACGGAGTGGGGCCGCCCTCTACCTCTGCTTCCATAGGCGGGTTCCGATAGAAACACTTTCTTGGCCGGAGCATCATCTTTCATTCGCATAACATGGCCTAGCCAGCGCAGCCGCTGCGTTTTAATTCGCTGGACTATGTTGATGTCTGCGTATAGCTCGTACAGCTCATCATCAAATCTTCTTCGGTACTCGCCATCGCCAACGCGTAGAGGTCCATAAATCTTTCGAAGAACTTTTCTCTCGAACACTCCCAAAGCCGCTTCATCTGCTGTTGTCGTGGTCCATGCTTCTCCCCCATATAGCAGGACGGGTACGATAAGTGACTTGTAGAGTATGATTTTCGTTCGTCGAGAGAGGACTTTACTTTTCAATTGCCTACCTAGTCCAAAGTAGCATTTATTCGCAAGATTGATTCTTCACTGGATTTCAGTGCTGATGTTGTTGCTAGTATTGATGCTGGTTCCTAAATAAACGAAGTCTTTTACTATTTCGAAATTATAGCTGCCAACAGTAGCGTGGTTGCCAAAGCGCATATGCATATGTCTTTGCTCGATGACAGCAGGTACTTCGTTTTGTCCTCATTCACCATCAAACCCATCTTTACCGCTTCTTTTTCCAGTTTGGAGTAAGCAGAGCTAACAGCGCGGGTGTTTAGGCCGATGATATCAATGTCATCAGCATATGCCAGTAATTGCACGCCTTTTTATGAAATGTAAAGAGAATATAAAGAGGACGTATGCAAAAAAGCGAGATTTTCGATAAATAAAAAATATATCGGTGCTTTGTGTTAGGATACAAAGTTTCACCTTTCTTGTGGTTTGCGTGAGATAGCCATGACCATGGATAACTTTTTTTTGTACAATATATCACATAAACGTATATACATATTTGATAGAGCTTACGATTTCTCGAACTTGTTTGAGAAGAGTTTTCTCGCGAGCCTCGCCTTCTCGAACATCGTATTACTCGAAAGGCTCGCGAGCTTCTCGACATTCAATTTAATCGGTTCATTGGCTGTTTTGTATAGAGCTTTATGATTTCTGCCAGTGCAGCGACTAAATTGAAAGTCGAGAGGCTCGCGAGTATTATGGTAATTCGATATTCGAGAATCTCGCGAGAAGCCGTGTTCTCGATGTCTCGTTAAAAAATAAAATATTGTGAACAAAATTATGTGTATAATAAGAATGTTTTGAGTGAAGTGTCATTGGAAAGCAATATAATCAACAAAAAAGTAACAAGTAAAAAGAACCAAGTGTATAAATACTGTCCATACAGCGATTCAGTTTATGTCGAGCAGCTCGCGAGTTTTACGAGTACTTAGAGACACGAGAAGTCGAGTTCTTGATTTCTCGGGTCTCGAAAGTCTCGCTTGTGTTCGAGAAGAAATCGTAAGCTCTAGTATTTGCTGGAATTTGAAGCTTCTAGCTGTTAAAATTGGGTTGAAATTATGAAATGTGTCTTATCTGAACAATGGGTTGTATGGGCTATATGCTTTATAAATGGCCGATATCTACGATTTATTCAGACAACAATTAAGGAAATATACAAAAACACTTGGTAAATTTTTAAGCTTCTAGCTACTAAAGTGGGGTAGAAATTACGAAAAGCTCCTTATCTGAACAATCGGTTTGTATGTGTTATATATTATCTATATATACTACCGATCTCTACGATTATTTCAGAAAACAGTACATACCATATACGTAGACGTTTGGGGAAATTTGAAGCTTTTAACTGATATATTGAGGAAGACATTACAAAATTACATTATCTTTTCTGAAAAAATCGGTTATATGGGGGATATATCCGACAAATTTCTAATCCTACAAGAAAAGATACCCGCTGACTAAATTTCGTCAAGATATATAAAAAATTTAGGGTTTAGCTTGCGTTCAAACGGACAGACGGACATGGCTTAATCAAAGCAGATTGTCAATCTAATCAATTCAGTATGCTTAACGGTGGGTCTATCTCTTCTCCTTTAAGGACTAGCAATTTTGTGACTGCAGACAAACTTAATATAAAATATCATTTTCATGAAAGGCATAAAAATGAATATAAATATGAATATGAATATGAAAATTTTATTTATTTTTCCAATGTTTACCTGCAGGGTAAACAATAAGTACAACGGTACACATGAATTGATGAGACGTCCTAGATAATAGCAATAAATGAAGAAAATGGACAATTAATAAATTATTCAATGCCTGCCACGTATTGGCCGCAGGAAAAACAACAGGAAAACAATAAAATAAGAAACGAGCTCATAAACGGTAAAACGGCGAACGTTTCAATTAAAGCGTTTAATTAAAATGAATAGCCAGAGAAGGCCTTGCATGCTGAGACGACAACAACAACTGCAAATAACGCGCAATAACAACAGCAGCAATCGTTAAGTAAAGCCAATATGGTACCAATTGACAATCTCACTTCATTTTAAGCCGTATTGAACATAATCAATACTGTCAGGTCTATCGATCTATGTACATATTTACGTTGCTGTTATTGCTGTCCATCTTGTTATGCGCTGTTGTTAATTAAAGCGCTGTCAAAATTGGATAATTCATGCATGCTTTATTAACTATCTGTTTATTCATGTGATTATGTATGAATATTTTGTCCACCGCAGTTTGAAACTGTCTGCCATTTCCGTAAATTTAAATTTGGCATGCAACGCTTCATTTGATCGTTATTTCAGTGCCAATAAAGTGGCAATTGCTCACGCCATGGCAGCAGAATACCTACGTACTCCATTGTTTTAAACCGCCAGCCATTTTATTGTTTACGATTATAGGGCAATTCGTAAAAACAATAAATTTGATAGCATACATATAGGCGCCAATTGAAAGCAGGACGAAAATTAGCTGGCATTGGCACGAGTTTTATGTAACTTTTTCGTTTGTGGTTTTGAAGCGTAACCTCCGACACGTTGAAATGGCTTTCCACCCTACGTACTTAAAAGAACAAACACACATAAACATTTCGTAGTTATTTGCGATGGCTTTTGAGCCTTTATTTGATCATATCCACGACTGCAATATTATTGTCCAACAAAAAATTTATCTAACGAACTAAACGAGACAAACGAAGTGCGCCAGCATTGCGCAACATTAAAATTTATTATTTATTTTCAATTCTATTAAATTTATTATCATAATTAATGTGTATTTGGCGTCGAGTGGCTTGTGACCAACTGAAATAATTATATGATTTTGAAATGCTCTCTCTCCCGAATGTGTGAATAGTGTGGGTTTGTGGTTGTTTTTTTTTTTGCTGCGACTACGCTTTGTTTATTTGTTGGCGCAAATGATGACGTATTGCGTTAATAAATTTATCGAGCGCACCTCTATGGCTGCCAAAAGTTGTATACTGCAAGAATATAATCGATACATCGCAGCAGCTTCAAAAGACCGTATCGTCCAGTTAATGGCTGAGTCTTGGAGGAAGCAATATTTTCTTGTATGTCAGCTAAGTTAATGTTTGATGAAATTTGGCTTCACATATAAATAAGAGGCTGGGAACGTTTAGTTAATAAGCTTCTCGGCTGAATAAAAAGACTCCAATTAGCGGCCAAGCCGCTGAATGCTTTCTACTGAAACCTATTATCTATTAAGCTATCGTAAAATATGCCAACAAATGCCTTTCTTTGTGGACCGTTTTCATATGGTCCTCAGGTCGGGCAGCACAAAACTGCATTAAGTTCAATAACTTATATTCGACAGCGCTGCACATTCCCAGAAAAAAACCAATCTAAGCAGGTCGAGGCAAATCTCACCTTAAAATTCTTGTAAAAGTTTGTAACTTAGCACCTCAAAAACCAAGATTGAAACTTTAATTGCTGCTAAAACTACTAGACTGGGTTTTTTTCATGACCTACTAAACAAATTTTCATTTGATTGTAAAATTTTCATGTATACCCTGTCCGACCCAAAAATGTCCGTTAAAAAAAAATCTTAAAAATCAAAGTCGAAAAAAAGTCAAAAAAATTAAATTTTGCAGGGTCGAAAATTATTTTTTTGGATATGCGTAATGGAACTTTTTTTCCTGAGCCCAAATCCTATCGAAAAATTGATGGCGCAATATCGGTTAACTTTCGTCCATACAAATCGCCCCACCCTAAAAACTATACTTTCATAGCTATCTTAGTTCCGGTGGGCAACAGCGGAAAAGAAGAGATTGGCATTTATAAGTTTACAACCACCAAATGAATATTGTGTTTCTTTACCGCGTCACAATGAAAGTAAGCTTGCACGAGTTAATGTATCTTGGGAATACATCTCATCTACTTCTCGCAAGCTGAGACCGAGCGTGTAGTGAGGGAGTCAGCGGTGACCCTAGGCAGGTGAGAAATTATCTCTGTGGATAACCACCCAAGCATCTAGAAGAGCATGCGCAGCTAAAATTAAAATAAATAGATCTCTGCGGCCCTAATATGATAAACGACACTGGCTCCACTACTGTTAAGCACTCTATCGACTGTTTATCTATATTTTCTAAAATTTTGAAAAAAGCTAAAAACAGCTAAAAAATGTCCAAAAAAGCTGAATACTCACAGCTGTCGGCGCCAAAAAAAAGTTTCTAACGACATGCTTTGTTACCTTTTCAATGCTTCTGGGTTAATTAAAATTTATAATAAACAAGCAAAAAAAAAAAACAACAATAACAACTGTAAATTGAACAGCAATTCCTAGAAATATGAGCAATTTTTCCTTTGAAAAATAGATCTGAAATAACATCACGGTGCTTCACAACAAAGGCAACAGCAGCTGCAAATTGCTCGCTTTTTATTCGGTTGTATATTGAAATTAGATAATAATTTGCAAAGAAATGAGAAAACGAACTAAAGGATACGTCAGCAAAGACAGCAAGTGTTTTATGCACAGGCACGTTTGTAGAAATCGCGACGCCCAACAATTTGGTCTGTCAATATTGCATTTGGTGAGTTGGACAGCGCACAGTGTATCACTAGTAAACTCCGCAGGATAAACCGGTGGCTAGTTGTTATGTCTACCACACCGAAAAAAAAGTTTTTTTCAGTTAGGAAAAAAGGAAGGAGCGGTAGTGATGAGATGAAGCGCCCATCAGTAGTAGGGCCGAGGTGATGGCGCTGATGATGGATATGGTGGGGTGGTCGTCGACGGCAGACACGGTAAACTGCCAGGATTCAAGTTAGTGCTGGCTTACACGCTGATATCTGTGTATATAAACTTCGTGGGGCGAACTGTGTATTGAGGGAAAAGCATAGAGATAGCCTCTTGGGCTTACACTGTGTGCAGTTTGGAAGTAATTAGAAGGTACCGCTGTTATTTCAACTTTCTCCCAGAAGAAGAATGATGTGCCGAGGCATTGCCTGACCATGGAATAGGTCTGAGCTTATTTGACCCACACCCATATAGGCCGAGCTTTGGTCAAATTAGGAATAATAAGCTGTCTTTTATTATCGATACTATTTCGGAACAATTTCGACATTGTGTTCGGGGTCATTCTTTGACTTTTTCGGCACCATTACAGTTTAAAGATTATTTTAGGGTTTATTCATGAAATATTTCGAATTTGTTTGCGGGATTATTGGCGATTCATTATGAACTGTTTTGGGATTGTATTTGAGATCATATCGGAACTATTTCTAATTGCTTTAATTGCTGTTTCGAGACTACCCGAACCGTTGTGTAACTGTTTTAAAGATAATATTCAGACATTTTTCGCAAAGGGTATTTAGCGATAATTTCGAAATTACTTAAGACATAACTTCAACACTTTTTCGGGATTGTTTTAAAAATCATCTTTGGAATTTATCAAGATAATTGAGTAATGCGTAATTAGTCAGTGTAAATCCTGTCGTATATCAATTATATATAAGTTGTAGACTGTAGTAGGGCGGTGAACTATTGAACGTGTCTTTTATATAGAACACTCAGTCAATGCAAAGGCATTTACATATAAAACACATACATCCATGCCAAAAAGTGTATGGACATACTTAATCAACAATTTTATTGTTGTTAGTCACCAAACAATGTTGTTCAATTGTTTGCGGTACCAACTGTGGCCATTGCAACAACAACAGCGGTCAGTGGCATTGGCACGTGCGCCGCCAGTCGACGACACCATTGACATACTTTCCATCAGCTACTCGCCTTTCAGCGCCATGCCATTCGAGAAAAAATGCTCGTCCTCATTTCTTTGACTATAAAGTGGCTCTTTTCATTATTATAAAGCTTGCTTCTCGTGCATTTTCCCTTTGCCTTTAGCGCAGCTGCTCAATTCCTGTTGCACTATCGTATCAAATGACTGGATTGTACATCAGCTGATGCTCCTGGTGCTATTGATGATGTTGTTGCCGCTTCATATTCCTTCATTTTCTTGTGTTCTGTGCATCATTTTGTTCAGTTATTCATCCGTTACTTGTATTTTGTTGTTGTTGGTATATTTTCCGCTCTACAATTTTTCAGTGACCAACGTTGTGGAACATAATTTTTCTTTAATGTTTGGCTCACGTCTCAGAGCTACTCAATTTGTTGTTGGTGCTGTTTGTGTACTAGCTTTAGGTTGGGCATAAAGCTCTTGAGGCGAGTTGATTGAATTTTGCGCTTTTGCTCCAGTAATTTATTTAATTTGCGAAAATTGAATAAAATGCTTCCGCTAAGGACTCTGGGTGTGTTCCAATGCTGATCTGGAACAATTTAAACTGCAATGTTTGTGTTTTTGTAGCTGAGAAGGTAGCCGATGCCTTTTTCTTTATTTTGCCCATGCCGCTCTTTGATTAGGACTGATTTTGCTGTTGACTGCTTCGTAGTATCTTAGCTCCTTTGTGTGTTGTAATTTAGGCCAAGAAATTTTTTAGGTTAGTAAGGATAAGGAATTGAAATGTATTAAGATATTGGAGAATTTAATAATATTTAAAACTGAAGGCTTGTTTATGATATTTTATCTCAGTAGCATATGAACGATAATGAAGATTAGTTCAAAATCTTTAAAACCGATGCAATTTTGGGGGTGGTATTTTCGTAGGCTGGCGAACTAATGTCGGCTTTACTATAAGCCTGGCTCTAAAATGAGAAAAGGATCTGAGTTTGGGCAGCTTCAAAGCATTTGTAAGTCACGCAGTTTCACCAAATCACTGGCTCATGTAGCTTATACCAAGATGAGTCCTATATTATGAAGTAGAAGGCTAGACTGTTTCAGGATATACAGTCGCAGCAGCCAACATAACGACACTGTGCGGAAGAGGCTAGTTGCGTTTGTATCTTGTTGTTTTGTAACCACAAAAAAATCCCCAAGCACTTATGGAAGTTCTGGAGCTGTGAGCATGGGCGTAGCTACCGCCTTATCAGCTGTATCAATTATACTGGGCCTCCAAACCAATAGGGCCCCAAACCACGAGGGCCCCCAACGTGCGTGCAAAAATTAATAAAAACTTCCAAATTTTGGTTGCTATTTATATCTTGAGCCTAATAATGAAAAGACAGTAATTTATTATATAAAATGCCTTTATTGTTTTTCGAAATATTATCATTATTCGTTCAAACCAATTTTCGCAGCACTTTTTCCACTCCGATTGAGGTATCTCCAAAACATGGCTTTTGAATGCATCAACGGCTTCTTCAGGCGCTGAAAAAAAGAAGTACGGTGGCAACGCAATTTATTCTTGATTTGCCGAAATCATTTGGCGCCAAGTCAGGGCTGTACGGAGGGTGATTCATTAATTCGACGTTTTGGCCAGTCAAATAGACGGTTGTTTCAGCCGATGTGTGAGAGTTGGTATTGTCATGATAAAGAATGTTCCTTCGTTGCCGCTTCTTCTTCCGTATTTCACCAAGCACTAATGGCAAACAAATGGTTGTGTACCATTTGGAATTCACCGTTCTTCGTTGCTTTAATGGCACGGTAACCACATATCCAGTTATTCTGAAGAAACAGGCGATCATTTGCTTCGAAGTGCTTCGCTCATGAATCACTTTTGTCGGATATGGCACACCTTGGAAGACCCATACAGTGGATTGCTGTTTCGTTTCGGGCTCATACACATAGATCCAATATTCGTCACCTGTGTAGATGTTATATACAGCTTTTGATGTACCGCGATTGCATTTCTTGAGCATTTCTTTGCACAAATTTACACGAGCATCTTTTCCAGCTTTTGTTAAATTATGCGGGATCCAATGCGAACAATTTTTTTCACAGCTGAATGTCCATGCAATATCTTATTGATGCTCGTCATACTAATGCCCATGGATGTCTCAATCTCGCGATAAGTCGCGTGACGATCTTGCAATATAAGTTCGCGCACAGCGTCAATGTTTTGTTGCACAACAACTGACTATGGACGACCTTCACGACTTTCGTTCCTGAGCGAACGGCGGCCACGATGCAATTCGTTATACCAGCGCTTCACATTGGCAAAGGATGGGGCTGATCAGTATCAGTCGCTCGATTTTTTGCTGGGTTCACAAAGTTCACACACACACATGGATGCGCCACCTAGCGGAAGATCAGCCAGAACACAAACTCGAAGAACGGATGCTCCACCTAGCGGAGGATCAGCCAGAACACAAACCGAAAAAACGTATGCGCCACCTAGCGGAATTGTTTTGATTTATATATGTGTGTCGGTGTGTATATACTTTTCCTTGCACCATTTGAGTTAGAACTGGTATTTACATACTACTCCCGGATTATGGACTGTCGGGATTTGGTCATGTGGGGTTATGTGTTTGGGGATTTTCTATTACAGGATTATGTTATACAGCCTTTCAACATATTAAATTTTAATTATAAGCAAAATGTCAGTTTAAAACAATCTTGTGATATCTGAAATTTTCCATTGCGGCTATGTATTTAGATTTAATATAACTTCCATCATTGATTCCTTGTTTATCAAATTCCTACATAATGATAAATACTTATTTAATTCTCAGGTGCTGTCAGCAACGTTATTGCCAAACGTCATACACATTTACACGCAATCGAATGCCTGAAGGCGCATACAGAACGTGCCATGCAATGACTTTTCAACTAAACTTGCGAGGACGTAAAGATGAAATCTCAAAGAGAAATATATATCTATGAATCGGAGTACTTACATATTTGTCCTTTGGATATGACTTTGACTTTTCAAGGTACTAGTAATGCACATAGGGTGTAGTGTATGGTGTATATACATATACACATAGAGATTTATTATACTCAGCTGAGCAGAGCTCACAGAGTATATTAATTTTGTTCGCATAACGGTAATCGGTACCGGCATAAACTAATCGAGATAGATATAGACTTATATATATCAAAATGTTTTGGGTGAAAAAAGAAATTCATTTAGCCATGTCCGTCCGTCCGTCCGTCCGTCCATCCGTCTGTTCGTTAACACGATAACTTGAGTAAATTTTGAGATATCTTGATAAAATTTGGTATGTAAGTTCCTGGGAATTCATTCCAGATCCCTATTTAAAATAAACGAAATCGGACTATAACCACGCCCCCTTTTTCGATATCAAAAATTTCGAAAAACAGAAAAAGTGCGATAATTCATTACCAAAGACGGATAAAGCGATGAAACTTGGTCGGTGCGTTGACCTTATGACGGAAAATAGAAAATTAGAAAAATTTTGCAAGTTATAATTTGGCAGTCATTGAAGATATCATGATGAAATTTGGTAGGCACGTTACTCCTATTACTATATGTGTGCTAAATAAAAATTAGAGAAATCGGATGACGAACACGCCCACTTTAAAAAAAATTTGTTTAAGTCAAATTATAAAAAAAAATTTAATATCTTTATATTATAAAAGTAAGTTATGTCAACATTCGACTCCAGTAATGATATGGTGCAACAAAATACAAAGATAAAAGAAAATTTCAAAATGGTCGTAACTCCGCCGTTTTCATTTAATTCGTCTAGAATACTTTTAATGCCATAAGTCGAACAAAGATTTACCAATCCATGTGAAATTTGGTAGGGACATAGACTCTATGACGGTAACTGTTTTCTGTGAAAATGGCGAAATCGGTTGAAGCCACGCCCAGTTTTTATACACAGCCGACCTTCTGTCCTTCCGCTCGGCCCTTAACACGATAACTTGAGCAAAAATCGATATATCTTTACTAAACCCAGTTCACGTACTTATCGGAAGTCCCTTTATCTTGGTATAAAATATGGCCGAAATCCGACTATGACCACGCCCACTTTTCCGATATAGAAAATTACGAAAAATTAAAAAAATGCCATAATTCTATACCAAATACGAAAAAAGGGATGAAACATGGTAATTGGATTGGTTTGTTGACGCGAAATATAACTTTGGAAAACACTTTGTAAAATGGGTGTGACACCTACCATATTAAATAGAAGAAAATGAAAAAGTTCTGCAGGGTGAAATCAAAAGCCCTTGGAATCTTGGCAGGAATACTGTTCATGGTATGACATATATAAATAAATTAGCGTTACCCGACAGAAGATGTTCTGGGTCACCCTTGTCCACATTTTGGTCGATATCTCAAAAACGCCTTCACATATACAACTAAGGGCTACTCCCTTTTAAAACCCTCATTAATTCCTTTAATTTGATACCCATATCGTACAAATACATTCTAGAGTCACCCCTGGTCCACCCTTATTGCGACATCTCGAAAAGGCGTCCACCTATAGAACTAAGGCCCACTACGTTTTAAATAATCATTAACATCTTTCATTTGATACACATATCATACAAACACATTCCAGGGTTACCCTATGTTCATTTTGCTAAGTGGGGATTTTCCTTTATTTTGTCTCCAAAGCTCTCAGCTGAGTATGTAATGTTCGGTTACACCCGAACTTAGCCTTCCTTACTTTTTTTTGTTCAAATTTAATTCAAGTAAGAATTTAAGTGTAAATGAAAAGAAGACTGATTTTTAACACTGCTGTAACAATGAAATTGAAGTGTAAACATCTTGGCTCGCAAGGTGTTTTAAATTTGTTAGCTATAACGAAGGTTATCGATAAGCTCTCGATATTTTTATCGAAGAGTTATTCGTTATAAGCACGTTATCGAATTGTCTTTAATTTGTAATCGAAAAGCTATCAATTTCTTGTTGACGAAAAGTTATCGATAATCAATTATAATCGTTATGTTATCAAAAAGTTGTCGAAAAGATGTAGGTTTATTACAAGACTGCTGAAAATCAATTGTACAAAAGTGTGCTATCGAACTCATTCAGAGGAGTTAGCAGTTTTTCATCGAAAAGATATCGATTTAATACCGATTTGAAAAAGCTATCGATTTGGTATCCAAATGCTACTATATTTTTTTAGGTGTCTTATTGATTTCTTACCGACGAGCTATTGGGTTATTGTGGAAAATATATAAATTTTTTACCGAAAATTTATCGATTTTCTATCGAAACCTTGCCGATAAGTACTTTAGTGGGAAGAATTCGATATCGGCGTGTTATTGATGACTCATCTGTCTGTTATGAAACTAATAATAATAAAACTACAATATAAAATATATAATACATATGTAAGCCGTCGATAAAAAGCCTATAAGAAACAAATGAGAAGCTGATGGCTCGGCAATAATATCTCTAATGATAACAGACCTTTTTCATTAGCATTAAAAGAAAAAAGTAACCTCTTATTCATAATAAATATTAAATTTTTTAAAACTTTTAAAAATGTCATTACCACAAAAATTTCAAATGATAAGAGGTTTATAAAAATAATCTATTTTTATTAAACGGTTTTATTTAGCTTGACTTGAGAGGCCGGCCGGCCGAACGGCCGTTGTGATCGAATTTTGTAATTAAAATTTAAGTAACTTCCCGATAACCTACAAGCTTGAAACTTTGAATATAGTTCAGAACCCGATGACAAGGCAATAATAAGAAAAAGAACTCCGATAGGTGGCGCATGGATTGAAATATTTAAAAAAACCGTATTTGTGGTCCGATTGGGTTTCTTATTTGGAACACATAATACATACATAAATAGAAAGCGAACTATGAAAAACAAGTAAAGGTGTCTTAGTTCGGGTGTAACCGAACATTATATACTCAGCGTGAACTTCAATTGCACATTTCATTTCAGACAAATTACTTATCTACATAACCCGTTTAAAAAAAATGTCTCCCCATTTCCTCTTACAATAAAACTTGATAAGTGAAATATCATTGATTCAAAACTATTGCTAAGTTATTGCTTATTATTCTAATCTACGACCCTTCTAAAAATCTTTTATATAAAAGTTGCCATTTAACGGATCCCATTTATTTTTACTAGAACTATTTTCTACTATAGGGAAAATTTGTGTACCCAGTTCCATTACGATATGTTAATTTTTCTTCGAGTTATGGCGGTGCCACGCCCATTTTTTAAATTTGAAGTTTTTCCTATTTATTATTTTAAATCCACTTGGGAAATGAAATACCAATGATATAAAGCTCTTTTTTGCAAAGATATAGCTTATCTTATTCGTCCACGGCCCTTTTAAAAATCTGTGGCCCTTTTAAAAATCTGTGGCCCTTTTAAAAATCTGTGGCCCTTTTAAAAATCTGTGGCCCTTTTAAAAAAAGTGGCGTGGTCCTTAACCGATTTCGTTAATTTTCTTTAAAAGCATTCCCCTCTGCCGAATTTTGTTACGATAGGTTTAACGATTTTTGATTTATGATTAATAATATTTGTAAAATTGATTTTATCACAAGTGGGCGGTGCCACTCTCATTTTAAGATGTTTTTCAAATTTTTATCAAGAGTCTCAATATCAGTCCACATGTCAAATTTCAACATTCTAGGTGTATTATTTACAAAATAATCAGGTTTTTTGTGTTTTACAAAATGTTATATATGTATATAAAAAGTGGGTGTGGTTATGATCTGATTTCTCTCATTTTCAATACCAATCTATTCTGGGTCCAGATAAGCTCGTGTACCAAATTTGGTGAATATATCTCAATAATTACTCAATTTATATTGTTAACGGACAGACGGACAGACGGATGGACGGACGGACATGGCTCAATCAAATTTTTTTTGATACTGATGATTTTGATATATGGAAGTCTATATATATCTCGATTCCCTTATACCTGTACAACCAACCGTTGTCCAATCAAAGTTAATATACTCTGTGCGCAAAGCACGCTGAGTATAAAAATCGCCGCCAGGTGGCGAAATGATAGAGATATTAAAAAAAAATCGTATTCGTGGTCCGATTTGGCTCATATTTTGTGGTGCGATTTCGCTAATATTTGGAACAAATATTACATACAGTCCGGTAGAAGTGACATCAAAATATTTTGGAGTTCGAGGAAAGACAAGCATACGTGGCGTAGAGTCGAGTAAAGTCTTTGGAAGGATTATGTATTGAGGACTTAAATTGTAACAAATTATCAAGAAAGAATCCTTGTAATAATGAGTCACTAAATGAACTAAGTAGAATGAGAAATAATAGGCAATTAAATAAAAACTTGAAAATAAAATAATTAAAAACAAATTTCTTAGTTAAACGGTTTTATTGAAAACAATACTTACATGAAGTAGTAATAATATTAAAAGCTAGAAAATAATTAGGTAGGGCCTAGGCACTAGTCATCATAATCCTCATCAATCTAGGGCGTTGATCAGACAATTAAATAAAAGCGTTGGACGCGTCAAATTTCTATTGATAGTCATATGTAAGACCAATTGAACCTTAATCAGGTTATGCGACGCCTCACATTTTTAGAAATTTCACGCGCCCAACGCTTTTATTTAATTGTCTGATCAACGCCCTAGATTAGTGTGGATTATGATGACTAGCACCTAGGAATCACTAAACTGTTGAGTAAATAACTCCAATATTGAATAATGCAAAAATGGTCTTTATTAAAGTTTAATTAAAGCTTAAATTAAACTAATTGCTGATTGCTCAGATTGCGCTCTTTTATAATCTTCGATTTCCTCGTTGCCATATTTCTAGGCGCTTCTATTTCTAGAATTTACTAGTTAGTTATCAGCTACAACTACATTTATAGCTTCTCATATGCGCGTGTATATGTGAGTGATGCTTGCAAAAATTATTTCCTACTTTTGGGAGTATCTCAGATATATACATGTGTTTGTGCGTTGCTCTCCGCTGCTTGTATGGGCATATGTATGATTGATTTATTGATGTGCATACAAGTCACTGCCTAGTGTTGGCTTAGATAGTATCCCTTAGTGTTGCTAATATTCGTCAAAATATATTGCAGCAATGTTAAACAATTATGCACCGAAAGATGTAATTCTCAAATACACCTTTATAACGAATACATATCGTTACATATTTATAAATAATTTCATACTTTTATGTTCAAAAAGCACGCAAGAACACAATACAATTTCAAAAGTATAACCGTTTATCAAGCGTGACTGTAATTCATTTGCTCTCATTTTCATGGATATGCTCATAAGCGACGAAAGGGAGGTATATTGGCTGCGACCGAGGTGCCCCAATTAGCTAGAGGGTCATATCAGATGCTATAAGCTTTGTATAAGCCTACTGAAAGTTAGGTCTGCTATACGCTAAAACTAACCATATTTATCTATCAAATCAAAAATAGTCTTCCAAAATTTTCCAAAAAGGGGTAATCGAAGCATCTGAAATATTTCCTAGCTAAAGAAGAACATTTACATGGAATATGTTAAGCTGTACTTCCCCTAGCTTTATTGATTTCTTATTAATATTATTATTACTAGACCTCGATGCACCACGAGCTTTATTTAGATCTCTTGTGCTTGACCTTTCTGTCAATTACTGTATGTGGAGGCTTTCAGTGTAGATTTTCAGGCTCTTTACTCCATATCGCGAGGTGATTAAGATTCACACAACCAAGATGGAACAGACCCGGCCTTGCCAGAGCGATGCATACGTAGAGAATGGGCGTTTCGTCCTTTAGCCCACGAAAGCGACATATTTGTATATCAGATAGATTCAACTTACTTAAGTGATATCGTAGATTACAGTGTATCGCGTTGTACAATTTCGAGTTCCTCTCTGCTTAGAATAATGAGTTTGGATAATACTCTCGTTACTGAGAGTATAAGCAATTTGGCCTGTCTTTGACTTGGGCAGTTAATCTGAATTGCTCTAGTTCCCAGTTACTTATAGTTCCCCTAGTGCGTACCTTTTCCAGTTCACGGAAGCGCTCTTGGCCATTGAATGTTGCTATGGGTATACCACGTTATCCCCAAAACAAAATCCCCAAATCAAAATCCCCAAAATCAAAATCCCCAAAATCAAAATCCCCAAAATCATAATCCCCAACAAAAAATCCCCATTTTATGTGTGAAATAAATTCAAATTAGGTTTAAAATCGCTGCGACCAAAAAAGGCTAATAATCCATACCAAATTTCTGCATAGGCGGCCTTTGGCCGCGCTAATAAAAAATAACCCTGGGCTACGCCATGCCAAGTCCGGGTGTGTGGTATAACGGTGACGTCCTTCTGCGTAGTACACGCTTCTGTTAGCTTGTTCGAATTAGACGACTAGCAGTCCTATATATGGATAAGTAAAAATATGTATTGCCAAAACGTGAATATATAGTTATACATACATAAATATGAATGAAAGAGGAAACACGGTCATGATGTTTTACAATGAACATATTAGAATTCCGTGAGATTCTTAGCCTGGGGCCGTTCGGCTCAGAAATTTCACAGTCCTATAGCACCCGCAATGTCAATACAAACTAATCGATACAGTTTTTTTTACTGTTATTGGTGTTCTCTGCGTGGTATTTGGCCACCAAACTAAGGAAGCATATATGTTAAGTGAAATTAAATGTGCAGTATACCGCTTTGAAAGATAGTGCCCATGTTTTTCCACAGAGTCCAGTGCAGGTGAAAAAATTATAGTAGAATATGTCCTTCCTCCACAGTTTCAAGTCAAGGAGCCATATTTGCCCATTTGTAATCTGTTGTCAAATGCGATCGCGCAACTCTTCCAATCATTGTTACTTGGGGGGATAGTATTAAAATTAATTAAAGTTAATTTTTTGGAGACTACAATCTATTTCGAAACTATTTGTGCCAGCCAGAAGTAGATTTAGTTCACTCTTTCACCTGGCTGATAAACCTTTCAACACTCAGACTCCCAGCATGCCGATTGGTAACAGGTTCAATCGATAGTTAGTCTCAAATATTTGGTATTACCACTGATCCTGAGCCCACAAGTTTGGTTTTTCTACATCTTCACATGGTGTTCGCACCACGTGTATTGGGCTTTGTAAGCATATCATGAAAGTGATGAGCCACAACAGAAACGAAGCACCCCACTTTGTGGTGTACTTTTAAATATCTGTTGACTAACTTTTGCCTTTCGCAGATCAGCTAGAATATCGGGATTGAAAAAAGTCATACAACCCATTTTTTTACTGATCTTGTCTTCAGCGAGGCGAATAATATTTATTTGTTATCTAAGCATTTTTTGAAAAAGTGGGCAGTGGGGTAAATTCCGGAATAGATTCAATATCCCGGAAATTTTAGGTAATATTTCGATAATGTTTCTGTGACTATTTGGGATCATTTCCTGATAGTATATGGAACAATTAGTTATTTAGATATAAAATCATTTAGGGGCTACTACGGGACCACTTCAAAATCATTTCAAGGATAATCTTTGTATTATTTTGAGATTGTTGTTAGGATAATTTTTAGACTATAGGAAAACTATTTTTAGATTAGTTTGGCCTATTAAAGGATAGCTTTGAAAGTGTTTTGGGGATCGTTTCGATATTAATTCGCGATTTTCTTAAGTATCGTTCTGAACAAACTTCAAAATAGCTTTCTCATTGCGTTAGCTTAAAAAGCCTTATCGTTGAAAGCGCTTTCCACCTCAGAAAACCCAGGGAGAATAAATGTTTCATTCTTCCCTTCAGATAAACTCTTTGTGCTGTAGAAAGGTGAAACCCTTATGAATATATCTTGAAAGCTATGAGAATTGGTCGGAATATGGTAGTAATGAATATATGCAGTGATGATTGCTTGAAGTTTTTGGAAGAACGTGTGCTCTAAGCGCTCACCGTAGCACCACTTAGTTACTTAAAAGGGTATGACGGCGCTGCTATGGCGAGTAGAACCTTCAATACTGACCCCTACTTCATATGTAAGTACCACGAGTAACCTGAAAATTGTTGGTACACCACAGAAAAGCAAGGCACTAATAAAAGCGACTTAGTACGGCCGTAGAAGGAGCTCATTCATGGCTGGCTATCCATTCATAGACAGCTAACCTCCCGATACATCTTGGTATAACTAGTGTGTATATCCGGCAATCCACACATGCCTACTGGGTCTGCGAGAAAAATAGGACGGTCCTGTTGATTTGCTTCACGTTAGAATCTTCTCAGTGACTACAATTTGATACATAAGCCCTTTTACCTTATCAAGGTCATCATTAATGAAGTTTTCTCATATCCCTAGTACCAAATTTTTTTCACAATGACTGTGGGTTTTCACTATGGTGGTCGTTGCTGTTGTTTTATTAACGACAAAGACACTCCCCCAAGGTTTTGGGCAGTGTGATCGTTGTTGATGTTCCTTGCCGGGAATAGATCTGGTACTTATCGATAACAAGCACCATTAGTTTAGTAGCCCGACCATCTCGGGAACGATTAAGATGACCACACTAAGTAATCCTTCTAGGCCATACCGCCCCCACCCCCTAGTTCCCATGAGGAAGTTGGGGTCGCCAGAGCCTTGCCTGCTAAATATGTGTATGACACATTCATACTTGTATCAGGATTCCCCTCGCGTAGGTGAGGTTGACAATTGGGTTGCGGAAGCTCTAAAGCTATAGATTTTTGTGTTGCGCTCATCAACTCTTTGAATCCCACTATATGGTCATTGTTCGTTAAAACAGATATTCACTGTATGTATATTCGAAAGTAGATGTGGTCCGGCCTATGAAAAGGTGGCTTATGACTAAAAAAAAAAAGCTGTTAACAGCTGTTTCTCGTAAAAAACAGCTGTGAACAGCTGTTTATCGCAATTTCTTTTTAGAGTCATACGCCACCTTTTAATATGCCGGGTCACAGATATTTAAAACAATGTTAATAAAAAACAAGTAAGGAAGGCTAAGTTCGGGTGTAACCGAACATTACATACTCAGTTGAGAGCTGTGGAGACAAAGTAAGGGAAAATCACCATATTGTAAAAAGAACCTAGGGTAACCCTGGCATGTGTTTGTATTACATGTGTATCAAATGGAAGGTATTAAAGAGTATTTTAAGAGGAAGTGGACCATAGTTCTATAGATGGACGCCATTTAGGGATATCGCCATAAAGGTGGACCAGGCCTGACTCTAGAATTTGTTTGTACGATATGGGTATCAAATGAAATATGTTAATTATAATTTTAAAAGGGAGTGGGCCTAAGTTCTATAGGTGGAAGCCTTTTCGAGATATCGCCATAAAGGTGGACCAGGGGTGACTCTAGAATTTATTTTGTACGATATGGGTATCAAATGAAAGGTATTAATGAGTATTTTCAAAGGGCGTGGGCCTAAGTTCTATAGATGGACGCCGTTTCGAGATATCGACATAAAGGTGGGCCAGGGGTGACTCTAGAATTTATTTTGTACGATATGGGTATCAAATGAAAGGTATTAATGAGTATTTTAAAAGGGCGTGGGCCTAAGTTCTATAGATGGACGCCGTTTCGAGATATCGCCATAAAGATGGATCAGGGGTAGCTCTAGAATTTGTTTGTACGATATGACTATCAAATGAAAGGTGTTAATGAGTATTTTAAGAGGGCATGGACCTTAGTTCTATATGTGGACGCCTTTTCGAGATATCGCCATAAAGGTGGAACAGGGGTGACTCTAGAATTTGTTTGTACTATATGGGTATCAAAGGAAAGGTGTTAATAAGTGTTTTAAAACGGAGTGGGCCTTAGTTCTATAGGTGGACGCCTTTTCGGAATATGGTTATAAAAGTGGACCAGGGTTGGCTCTAGAATGCGTTTGTACAATATGGGTATCAAACGAAAGGTGTTAATAAGTGTTTTAAAAGGGAGTGGGCCTTAGTTCTATAGGTGCAAGCCTTTTCGGAATATCGTTATAAAAGTGGACCAGGGGTGACTCTAGAATGCGTTTGTATAATATGGGTATCAAATGAAAGGTGTTAATGAGTATTTTAAAAGGGCGTGGGCCTTAGTTCTATAGGTGGGTGCCTTTTCGAGATATCGCCATAAAGGTGGACCAGGGGTGACTCTAGAATTTGTTTGTACGATATGGGTATCAAACGAAAGGTGTTAATGAGTATTTTAAAAGGGCGTGCGCCTTAGTTCTATAGGTGGACGCCTTTTCGAAATATCGCCATAAAGGTGGACCAGGGGTGACTCTAGCATTTGTTTGTACGAGACGGGTATCAAATGAAAGGTGTTAATGAGTATTTTAAAAAGGAGTGGGCCTTAGTTCTATATGTGGACGCCTTTTCGAGATATCGCCATAAACGTGGACCAAGGGGTGACTCTAGAATTTGTTTGTACTATATGGGTATCTAATGAAAGGTGTTAATGAGTATTTTAAAAGGGCGTGGGCCTTAGTTCTATAGGTGGATGCCTTTTCGAGATATCGCCATAAACGTGGACCAGGGGTGACCCTAGAATTTGTTTGTACTATATGGGTATCTAATGAAAGGTGTTAATGAGTATTTTAAAAGGGCGTGGGCCTTAGTTCTATAGGTGGATGCCTTTTCGAGATATCGCCATAAACGTGGACCAGGGGTGACTCTAGAATTTGTTTGTACTATATGGGTATCTAATGAAAGGTGTTAATGAGTATTTTAAAAGGGCGTGGGCCTTAGTTCTATAGGTGGATGCCTTTTCGAGATATCGCCATAAACGTGGACCAGGGGTGACTCTAGAATTTGTTTGTACGATATGGGTATCAAATGAAAGGTGTTAATGAGTATTTTAAAAGGGCGTGGGCCTTAGTTCTATAGGTGGACGCCTTTTCGAAATATCGCCATAAAGGTGTACCAGGGGTGACTCTAGCATTTGTTTGTACGAGACGGGTATCAAATGAAAGGTGTTAATGAGTATTTTAAAAAGGAGTGGGCCTTAGTTCTATATGTGGACGCCTTTTCGAGATATCGCCATAAACGTGGACCAGGGGTGACTCTAGAATTTGTTTGTACTATATGGGTATCTAATGAAAGATGTTAATGAGTATTTTAAAAGGGCGTGGGCCTTAGTTCTATAGGTGGATGCCTTTTCGAGATATCGCCATAAACGTGGACCAGGGGTGACCCTAGAATTTGTTTGTACTATATGGGTATCTAATGAAAGGTGTTAATGAGTATTTTAAAAGGGCGTGGGCCTTAGTTCTATAGGTGGATGCCTTTCGAGATATCGCCATAAACGTGGACCAGGGGTGACTCTAGAATTTGTTTGTACTATATGGGTATCTAATGAAAGGTGTTAATGAGTATTTTAAAAGAGCGTGGGCCTTAGTTCTATAGGTGGATGCCTTTTCGAGATATCGCCATAAACGTGGACCAGGGGTAACTCTAGAATTTGTTTGTACGATATGGGTATCAAATGAAAGGTGTTAATGAGTATTTTAAAAGGGCGTGGGCCTTAGTTCTTAAGGTGGACGCCTTTTCGAAATATCGCCATAAAGGTGGACCAGGGGCGACTCTAGAATTTGTTTGTACGATACGGGTATCAAATGAAAGGTGTTAATGAGTATTTTAAAAAGGAGTGGGCCTTAGTTCTATATGTGGACGCCTTTTCGAGATATCGCCATAAAGGTGGACCAGGGTGACTCTAGAATGTGTTTGTGCGATATGGGTATCAAATTAAAGTTATTAATGCGGGTTTTAAAAGGGAGTGGCCCTTAGTTGTATATGTGAAGGAGTTTTCGAGATATCGACCAAAATGTGGACCAGGGTGATCCAGAACATCATCTGTCGGGTACCGCTAATTTATTTATATATGTAATACCACGAACAGTATTCCTTCCAAGATTCCAAGGGCTTTTGATTTCGCCCTGCAAAGCTTTTTCATTTTCTTCTACTTAATTTGGTAGGTGTCACACCCATTTTACCAAGTTTTTTTCCTAAGTTATATTTTGCGTCAATAGACCAATACAATTACCATGTTTCATCCCTTTTTTCGTATTTGGTATATAATTATGGCATTTTTTTCATTTTTCGTAATTTTCGATATCGAAAAAGTGGGCGTGGTCATAGTCGGATTTCGGCCATTTTTTACACCAATACAAAGTGAGTTCAGATAAGTACGTCAACTGAGTTTAGTAAAGATATATCGATTTTTGCTCAAGTTATCGTGTTAACGGCCGAGCGGAAGGGCAGACGGTGGACTGTGTATAAAAACTGGGCGTGGCTTCAACTGATTTCGCCCTTTTTCACAGAAAACAGTTATCGTCCAAGAATCTAAGCCTCTACCGAATTTCACAAGGATTGGTAAATTTTTGTTCGACTTATGGCATTAAAAGTATCCTAGACAAATTAAATGAAAAAGGGCGGAGCCACGCCCATTTTGAAATTTTCTTCTATTTTTGTATTTTGTTGCACCATATCATTACTGGAGTTGAATGTTGACTTAATTTACTTATATACATCTTTACAGTATATTAACTTTTCTTTTAAAATTTGAATTAAAAAAAATTTTTTTTTAAAAAGTGGGCGTGGTCGTTCTCCGATTTTGCTAATTTTTATTAAGCAGGCATGTAGTAATAAGTGTAACGTTCCTGCCAAATTTCATCATGATATCTTCAACGACTGCCAAATTACAGCTTGCAAAACTCCAAAACTACCTTCTTTTAAAAATGGGCGGTGCCACGCCCATTGTCCAAAATTTTACTAGTTTTCTATTCTGCGTCATAAGTTCAACTCACCTACCAAGTTTCATCGCTTTATCCGTATTTGGTAAGGTATTATCGCACTTTTTCGATTTTTCGAAATTTTCGATATCGAAAAAGTGGGCGTGGTTATTGTCCGATATCGTTCATTTTAAACAGCGATCTGAGATTAGTGCCCAGGAACATACCAAATTTCATCAAGAAACCTCAAAATTTACTCAAGTTATCTTGTTAAGGGACAGACGGACGGACGGACGGACGGACGGACGGACATGGCTCAATCGAATTTTTTTCGATACTGATGATTTTGATATATGGAAGTCTATATCTATCTCGATTCCTTTATACCTGTACAACCAACCGTTATCCAATCAAAGTTAATATACTCTGTGAGCTCTGCTCAACTGAGTCTAACAAGTAAGGAAGGTTAAGTTCGGGTGTAACCGAACATTACATACTCAGTTGAGAGCTATGGTGACAACATAAGGGAAAATAACCATGTAGGAAAATGAACCGAGGGAAACCCTGGAATGTGTGTGTACAATATGGGCATCAAACGAATGGTGTTAATGAGTATTTTAAAAGGGAGTGGGCCTTAGTTCTATAGGTGGATGCCGTTTTGAAATATCGCCATAAAAGTGGACCAGGGGTGACTCTAGAATGTGTTTGTACGATATGGGTATCAAATTAAAGGTATTAATGAGGGTTTTAAAAGGGAGTGGTGGTTGTTGTATAGGTGGTCGCCTTTTCGAGATATCGCCATAAAGGTGGACCAGGGGTGACTCTAGAATGCGTTTGTACGATATGGGTATCAAATGAAAGGTGTTAATGAGTATTTTAAAAGGGAGTAATCCTTAGTTCCATAGGTGGACGCCGTTTCGAGATATCTCCATAAAGGTGGACCAGGGGTGACCCTAGAATATGTTTGTACAATATGGGCATCAAACGAAAGGTATTAATGAGGGTTTTAAAAGGGAGTGGCGGTTGTTGTATAGGTGGTCGCATTTTCGAAATATCGCCATAAAGGTGGACCAGGGGTGCCCTAGAATTTGTTTGTACAATATGGGTATCAAAAGAAAGGTGCTAATGAGTATTTTAAAAGGGAGTAATCCTTAGTTCCATAGGTGGACGCCGTTTCGAGATATCGCCATAAAGGTGGAGCAGGGGTGACCCTAGAATTTGTTTGTACAATATGGGTATCAAAAGAAAGGTGTTAATGAGTTTTTTAAAAGGGAGTAATACTTAGTTCCATAGGTGGACGCCGTTTCGAGATATCGCCATAAAGGTGGAGCAGGGGTGACCCTAGAATTTGTTTGTACAATATGGGTATCAAAAGAAAGGTGTTAATGAGTATTTTAAAAGGGCGTGAGGCTTAGTTCTATAGGTGGACGCCTTTTCGTGATATCGCCATAAAGGTGGACCAGGGTGACTCTAGAATGAGTTTGTACGATATGGGTATCAAATTAAAGGCACTAATGAGAGTTTTAAAAGGGAGTGGTGGTAGTTGTATATGTGAAGGCGTTTTCCAGATATCGACCAAAATGTGGACCAGGGTGACCCAGAACATTATCTGTTGGACACCGCTAATTTATTTATATATGTAATACCTGCCAAGATTTCAAGGGTTTTTTATTTCGCCCTGCAGAACTTTTTCATAATTTTTCGTAATTTTCGATATTGAAAAAGTGGGCGTGGTCATAGTCGGATTTCGTTCATTTTTCATACCAAGATAAAGTGAGTTCAAGTAAGCACGTGAACTAAGTTCATTAAAGATATGTCGATTTTTGCTCAAGTTAACGTGTTAGCGGCCGTGCGGAAGGCAGACGGACGACTGTGTATAAAAACTGGGCGTGGCATCAACCGATTCCGCCCATTTTCACAGAAAACAGTTAACGTCATAAAATCTATGCCCCTACCAAATTTCAAAATTATTGGTTAATTTTTGTTCGACTTATGGCGTTAAAAGTATCCTAGACAAATTAAATGAAAAAGGGCGGAGCCACGCCCATTTTGAAATTTTCTTTTATTTTTGTATTTTGTTGCACCACATCATTACTGGAGTTGAATGTCGACATAATTTACATATATACTGTAAAGATATTAAATTTTTTATTAAAATTTTACTTTAAAAAATTTTTTGTTAAAAGTGGGCGTGGTCCTTCTCCGATTTTGCTAATTTTTATTAACCGTACATATAGTAATAGGAGTAACGTTCTTGCCAAATTTCATCATGATATCTTCAACGACTGTCAAATTACAGCTTGCAAAAATTTTAAATTACCTTCTTTTAAAAGTGGGCGGTGCCACGCCCATTGTCCAAAACTTTACTAATTTTCTATTCTGCGTCATAAGTTCAACTCATCTACCAAGTTTCGTCGCTTTATCTGTCTTTTGTAATGAATTATCGCACTTTTTCGGTTTTTCGAAATTTTCGATATCGAAAAAGTGGGCGTGGTTATAGTCCGATATCGTTAATTTTAAACAGCGATCTGAGATGAATGCTCAGGAACCTACATACCAAATTTCATCAAGATACCTCAAAATTTACTCAAGTTATCGTGTTAACGGACGGACGGACGGACGGACGGACATGGCTCAGTCAAATTTTTTTTCGATCCTGATTATTTTGATATATGGAAGTCTATATCCATCTCGATTCCTTTATATATGTACAACCAACCGTTATCCAATCAAACTTAATATACTCTGTGAGCTCTGTTCAACTGAGTATAAATATATATGAGGCATTATATGTAACTATATACATATAAATATCTAAACTACTTTAGAACATGCAAGTTTATATTCTCTTCATTGCTGAGACTAGAGGACGCACACAACAATTACAAAATGCAGTCCATGCATGCCAACTTGTTGAACTTGAATGTGCACTCATCAAGCAAATCTCAAAACGTTTGAGGCAAATGCTGCAAAATCAGCAAATCTGAAGCAGTTACCAAGGGACGTCATTAGTCGGGCACTCAGTCAGTCAGTCAGACGATTTGCAGCACTAATTAGAGCATAAGCAATGGAAAGATGTAAATGAAAATGGAATTCAAAAAAACAAAGTACATGTCGTCCTTGTAGAATAAGCACATATGCATATATATATGCATATGCAAGTAAGTCAACTAGAAGGCTGAGGGTTTAAGCAGTAAGTGAAAAGTTAAATTAAGGCAGAATAAAAATATGTGAGATTTCTTTTTAACTGCAAGCAAATAAGAGAAACATTGTAGTCATTCGTACGTTACGTACATAGATACTTATGAATATGCGCATGAAAAGCGCTTCATTAGTACGAATGAATTAAACGAGTATGTGAATGTGTGCTTGAACAGTTTTATTTTCGAATTTTTTACTACATAGTGAATATTGAAAAGGAGACTTTTTTTAAATGTGTTAAACTATTTTATTTTGCCAAGTAGTTTTGTTATGACGGCTCAAACACTTTTCAATGGACAATTGAAAGACGGCACGGCTTTGGGGCACGAATTCGTTTTATCAACTGTATTGAGATCTGCATGAGAAAACAGAAGTTTCTACTTTTTGAGAAATACTCCTTTAAATCCATTAATACTTAACTCATCTACCAAAATGGTAAAGAGATAGTGTTGTAGTCTACCATAGCAGAGGTGCCACGACACAAATCGCATCGGAGGTATATTCTATTGCGCATATGCCAACAAAGTGACGAGCATATTTACCCAGTTCTCAACATTATTAGATAGATAGATTGTTGTGAAGCTATGCACTATGACTTATAGATCTATTTTGCAGTCATTCTCTTCACAGCACCTCGAGAGTATATGTGCTTAATCTCTAATTTTACCGATCCAAGCATTAGGGAATGATGTTTTCTGCTGTCCCATTCTCGCTGTCGCAGAAAAATAGAGGTTTTGGACTACATACCTAGTTTGTGCAATTAGATTTTTTGTCTGCAGTGGCTTTGAAAATGCCTGTTAAAATTCTGGGACGTTAATCATGGCTTGATCATGCATGACTTCTCCCGTTTGTTTTGTTAATTTTCCGACAGGGTGGATAAATGATGTATATTGGAAAGATTTTCTGTCATCCCTTTTCAAATTTGGAAATTGTGCCATCATCAGTGTCAATTTTCATTCTGATCTGTTGTTGTCGTTTGTCTTGTACTTACAGTTCGTAGGTAAATGAGCAGTTATTGTCAAAATTGATGCTTGTGTATATTTATGTGTATGTGCTGTGCGTTCTTTCAGAACGGAGGGTGGTTTTTATACTCAGTTGAGCAGAGCTCACAGAGTATATTAAGTTTGATTGGATAACGGTTGGTTGTACATATATAAAGGAATCGAGATAGATATAGACTTCCATATATCAAAATAATCAGGATCGAAAAAAAATTTGATTGAGCCATGTCCGTCCGTCCGTCCGTCCGTCCGTCCGTCCGTCCGTCCGTCCGTCCGTCCGTTAACACGATAACTTGAGTAAATTTTGAGGTATCTTGATGAAATTTGGTATGTAGGTTCCTGAGCACTCATCTCAGATCGCTATTTAAAATGAACGATATCGGACTATAACCACGCCCACTTTTTCGATATCGAAAATTTCGAAAAACCGAAAAAATGCGATAATTCATTGCCAAAGGCGGTTAAAGCGATGAAACTTGGTAGATGGGTTGAAGTTATGACGCAGAATAGAAAACTAGTAAGATTTTGGACAATGGGCGTGGCACCGCCCACTTTTACAAGAAGGTAATTTAAAAGTTTTGCAAGCTGTAATTTGGCAGTCGTTGAAGATATCATGATGAAATTTGGCAGGAACGTTACTACTATTACTGTATATGTGCTAAATAAAAATTTGCAAAATTGGATAAAGAACACGCCCACTTTTTAAAAAAAATTTTTTTTAAATTCAAATTTTAACATAAAAGTTAATATCTTTACTGTATATAAGTAAATTAAGTCAAAATTCAACTCCAGTAATGATATGATGCAACAAAATCCAAAAATAAAAGAAAATTTCAAAATGGGCGTGGCTCCGCCCATTTTCATTTAGTTTGTCTAGAATACTTTTAATGCCATAAGTCGAACAAAAATTTACCAATCCTTCTCAAATTTGGTACGAGCATAGATTCTGTGACGGTAACTGTTCTCTGTGAAAATGGGCGAAATCGGTCGAAGCCACGCCCAGTTTTTATACACAGTCCACCGTCTGTCCTTCCGCTCGGCCGTTAACACAATAACTTGAGCAAAAACCGATATATCTTTACTAAACTTAGCCCACGTACTTATCTGAACTCACTTTATCTTGGTATAAAAAATGGCCGAAATCCGACCATAACCACGCCCACTTTATCGATATCGAAAATTACGAAAAATGAAAAAAATGCCATAATTCTATACCAACTACGAAAAAAGGGATGAAACATGGTAACTGGATTGGTTTATTGACGCAAAATATAACTTTGGAAAAAACTTTGTAAAATGGGTGTGACACCTACCATATTAAGTAGAAGAAAATGAAAAAGTTCTACAAGGCGAAATCAACAGCCCTTGGAATCTTGGCAGGAATACTGTTAGTGGTATTGCATATATAAATAAATTAGCAGTACCCTACAGATGATTTTCTGGATCACCTGGTCCACATTTTGGTCGATATCGCGAGAACGCCTTCACATATACATCTAAGGGCCACTCGCTTTTAAAACCCTCATTAATACTTTTAATTTGATATCCATATCGTACAAACACATTCTAGAATCACCCTGGCCCACCCTAATGGCGATATCTCGAAAAGGCGTCCACCTATAGACCTAATGCCCACTCCCTCTTAAAATGCTCAGTAATACCTTTCGTTTGATACCCATATCGTACAAACATTCTAGAGTCACCCCTGGCCCACCCTAATGGCGATATCTCGAAAAGGCGACCACCTATATACCTAATGTCCACTCCCTCTTAAAATGCTCAGTAACACCTTTCGTTTGATACCCATATCGTACAAACATTCTAGAGTCACCCCTGGCCCACCCTAATGGCGATATCTCGAAAAGGCGTCCACCTATAGACCTAATGCCCACTCCCTCTTAAAATGCTCAGTAACACCTTTCGTTTGATACCCATATCGTACAAACATTCTACAGTCACCCCTGGCCCACCCTAATGGCGATATCTCGAAAAGGCTTCCACATATAGACCTAATGCCCACTCCCTCTTAAAATGCTCAGTAACACCTTTCGTTTGATACCCATATCGTACAAACATTGTAGAGTCACCCTTGGTCCACCTTTATGGCGATATCTCGAAAAGGCGTCCACCTATAGAACTAAGGAGTACTCCCTTTTAAAATACTCATTAACACCTTTCATTTGATACCCATATCGTACAAACACATTCTAGAGTCACCCTGGCCCACCCTAATGGCGATATCTCGAAAAGGCGTCCACCTATAGACCTAATGCCCACTCCCTCTTAAAATGCTCAGTAACACCTTTCGTTTGATACCCATATCGTACAAACATTCTAGAGTCACCCCTGGCCCACCCTAATGGCGATATCTCGAAAAGGCGTCCACCTATAGACCTAATGCCCACTCCCTCTTAAAATGCTCAGTAACACCTTTCGTTTGATATCCATATCGTACAAACATTCTAGAGTCACCCTTGGTCCACGTTTATGGCGATATCTCGAAAAGGCGTCCACCTATAGAACTAAGGATTACTCCCTTTTAAAATACTCATTACCACCTTTCATTTGATACCCATATCGTACAAAAACATTCTAGAGTCACCCCTTTCCCACCCTAATGGCGATATCTCGAAAAGGCGTCCACCTATAGACCTAATGCCCACTCCCTCTTAAAATGCTCAGTAACACCTTTCGTTTGATACCCATATCGTACAAACATTCTAGAGTCACCCCTGGCTCACCCTAATGGCGATATCTCGAAAAGGCGTCCACCTATAGACCTAATGCCCACTCCATCTTAAAATGATCAGTAACACCTTTCGTTTGATACCCATATCGTACAAACACATTCTAGAGTCACCCCTGGCCCACCCTAATGACGATACCTCGAAAAGGCGTCCACCTATAGACCTCATGCCCACTTCCTCTTAAAATGCTCAGTAGCACCTTTCGTTTGATACCCATATCGTACAAACATTCTAGAGTCACCATTGGTCCACCTTTATGGCGATATCTCAAAAAGGCGTCCACCTATAGAACTAAGGATTACTCCCTTTTAAAATACTCATTACCATCTTTCATTTGATACCCATATCATACAAACACATTCCAGAGTCACCCCTGGCCCACCCTAATGGCGACATTTCGAAAAGGCGTGCACCTATAGACCTAATGCCCACTCCCTCTTAAAATGCTCAGTAACACCTTTCATTTGATTCCCATATCGTACAACTAGAGACACCCCTGGTCCACCTTTATGGCGATATCTCGAAACGGCGTCCACCTATGGAACTAAGGATCACTGCTTTTCAAAATATTCATTAACAGCTTTCATTTGATACCCATATCGTACAAACATATTCTAGAGTCACCCCTGGTCCACCTTTATGGCGATTTCTCGAAAAGGCGTTCACCTATAGAACTAAAGCCCATTCCCTTTTAAAGTACTCATTATCACCTTTCATTTGATACCCATATCGTACAAACACATTCTAGAGTCAGCCCTGGTCCACCTTTATGGCGATATCCCTAAATGGCGTCCATCCATAGAACTATGGCCTACTCTCTCTTAAAATACTCTTTAATACCTTCCATTTTATACACATGTCATACAACCGCATTCCAGGGTTACCCTAGGTTCATTTTCCTACATGGTGATTTTCCTTATCTTGTCTCCATAGCTCTCAACTGAGTATGTAATGTTCGGTTACACCCGAACTTAACCTTCCTTACTTGTTACTGATTGATTTATGTGGCTGACTGAGTCAGGTAAAAGTCAGTAATGCTAGTCGTTTGACCTTTCTTGTGCTGCTTTGGTGCGTTTAATGTTTTATGTATATTTGTTGTTCTGTGTTTTATTCTGTGTGATTACTTTGTTTCTTGTAAACAAGTTTTAAAGGCTCAAATACTGTGACAGAAATTGTGTTTATTATTCTACCGTCGAATGTTTTCTGTTTGTCGATTTCGATGTTTTCGAGTATGTTCAGACGATGGCCATTTGCTTGCATGTGAAGGACCCTAACTGTTTTATTGATTTCTGCTGGGGAACATTCATTTTCGACCATGTGATTCGCGAAGTTAGACTATGTTATAATGTTTGGATTCTGTGTTTTTTGTTGTAATCTCTAATGTGTTCTCGGAACCTCGTTCTTATTTGACGTCCTGTTTGTCCTATGTAACTGTATTAAGGTTGCTATAAAAAAAGCAACAAATATCAATTCGATCACTCAAGCGTCTTTCAGGGGAGCTCTCCGCTATTGAGAATGCGGCAGATGGGATGATCCTCCATATCACTTCTTAGGAATTTTCATATTGAATCAGATAGTCAGCCCAGTGGGAGTCAATGGGGTGTGATTTCATACCTTGGATGGCTGCAGTGTTAGCTATATGCAGGCAAACGAGGTGGAAGACGGGACACAAAATATCTCGTTTGTGACGCCCTCGACTTTTCTTAGAGTTGCTGGCCTTTTGAATTATCTTCTTCGGTGTTAGAAAAAAAATAGAGATTAATGATTAGAGGATGCAGCTGCTTTGGCCGCGAAAGGATGGGAAACAACTTACTCCTAATGATTCATAGTCTAGCTGTAGTTTTATGATGGAGCATTCAATAGGAAGTATTGGGGATGCTCTCAAATAATAGTTTTTTTTTTTTGTTGAAGGTAAATGCACCTTTTTTCATTGGGCGTTGATGTAGCAAACTACTCTCAAGTATCCTAATGGAACCAGGCTAATCTTGTTTATGTGTCCGCATGCCGTGAGACCGCCTTTAGGCATAATGTCACGGGGAGAAAAGCGATTTAGTCGCCACTACTTCGCAAGCGCATTTCTCTGCGCACCCTTGCAGCATGCATCTATTGCGCCATAACTAGAAAGGCCACCTTACTCACAGCAGTCCAACAATCTATTTGTTTGCACATTCGGGGAACTAAGTTCTTAATGGAAGGCTCTTCTCCAAAAACTCTGTGTACAGAGAGTCTTTCGCCGTGAAAACGAGGGAGTGAAACATTGCCCGCTCTGTATGAGTTGGTAGTTTAGTTCGCCGCGACTTCGCACGTACCGTTCCGCTAGATTCAAAACTAGCATGAAGGTCCAGCGACCTTTTCTCAAATCTTCCCACCGTTCTTGCCAACTAACTATTGTTCGTTACTTTGCGCTTTTCTTAGCATATTCAGATAGTCGGATGATTCCAATGCCATACAGTTCGGCCATTTCACTTGAGAGTATATCTACTGGGATTTTCCTGTATAAAACATGGATCGCGTCGTCGGACACCGTCCGATAAGAACATGCTATTCGTATAGCAGTAATAAGGTAGCCTGCTCGTATATCTTTTTGGTGGGCCGTTTTAGATCAGTGCCATACTGGTGCTGCAAATAATAATATCGAGCTGGTTACGTTGGATAATAGCTGACGGGTAGCTTGGCAGGGCCGCCGATGATGGGCAATATTCGCGTTAGGGCTCCATTAGCTAGGTAAATGGACCTTAACCTTAAAAGTAACCACATCTGTTAACAAGTCGTATCCATGACCATAATCATAACGGCAACCATAACCGAAACTTGATATTTTAGAAGCAGCTCAGTAACCGTAATTGTGACTTTAACCGTAACCTTAAATGATAACTTTACCATTACCATAACACCACTGCAACTGATACCATAACCAACTCGCAGGACTCCTAATACTGTAAGCAAACATTTTTAGCCATCAAATTTACGCGCCTTATGTTTGTTGTAAATTTATTACAATACGTCACACAGTCACACTGATGCAAACTTATCTTCACCATTATACAAACTTATTTATAAATATTTGTTAACTTTATCTCATCATTAACTTATGGAAGGAGTGTCATTGCGTATACGTAACATATTGAAGTCTTCTTTACTACTACAACAACAACATTTGGCAGCATACTTTTGTCACTTTTTCTATGCAATTTTCTAGTTGATGCGTAAAGTTGCTGAGTTGTTAGCCTCATTTTCTTATTGAAATCAGCACATTTAACTTAGTAAATAGAAACTTTGTGTGAGCAAAAAAAAAAAGACAGAGCAATGAATAAAAAAAGAGAAATAAAAAAACATCAAACAATGCGTGAAAGATAGTTGAAGTAGAGAAATGGAAAAACATTCTTACATAGTTTTCTACATCAACGTGAATAGAAAAATGAAAAGCAAAAAGGCCACTGTCCAAGTGGTAGGAGTAATTCAGTATTCAGTATGAAGCAAACAAATAAAAACTTAAAACTTTCTAGAGGGGACGCAAATAAAACTGCTATAACAAAAAAAATTGTAGATATGCAAAGGAAGCTAAAAAGTTTTCAATTTATTCAATAAAGTTTGCGCTATCTTGTTGGCTAAGCAATCTCTACTATAAATGTACACATACATTTAACGGTTATTAAAAAGTTAAACAAAATCGCCCTCTTATCGCTCAAATGTCGGCCTATGATGAACATTTGAATACAAATTTTTATGAATAAAAAAAGAAATTCAAGAAAGTTAAAGAAAAGTTTTATTTGAATACAAATAAGTGGCTATTGTGAAATGAATAGAAAACTAAACACGCTTTTTTTATCATAGTAAAAAGTGTACAGTTTTCTATGACCTAACTGCTTATAATGACCCTCTGACCAACTGATGAACAAATACACTTAAATATTTGTATCAACTTAGTTGGACGGAAAATAAACTTTTAAGTATTTACTCAATAAAGTAATTTATATGCAGTGTGTTTAGTAATATTCAAATGGGTCACATGGGTGTTGACTGCGTTGCGTCCATATTACAAATTTAAAAAATTATTTGAATATTATAATTGAGGGTTTTTTCTGCAGCTTCAAAATTTGTCTGCTCGCTAAAAGCTTGGTTTCTTCGAAAGCGGTGCCGCTATATAGCGGCCGTTGCATAGCCGTGTAGTATGTTGTCAAAAACGGTGCAATGTAAAAAGTAATCATGTGGAAATAACAAATCGGTGAAGTTCACCGTAACGTAATTTAGCGACTGGGTATTCAACATCAACATACCAGTTGGCATACTACTCAGTTTATGCATCAATGTAATAACAGTTGACATGCTAAGTAGTCGATATTTGCATCAGCATCCTACTATTGAATATACTTCTCAGTTGGGTTGAAAAATTACTTGAAAATTGATAAATTAGCTCAAATTTATGTTATTCATTATATTTCATATATATAAAAGGTATGTATATATATACATATGTATATAACTTTAAAATTTATCACTTCAATACATTATACTTTGGAATAAATTTTAATAAAAATACGTACATATATATGAAAACTAAAAAGTAACGGAATAACACACGAATGTGACACAATCTCAAGACGCAGGGCTAAGTTTATGGAAGGTGCTGACCAAAGGTCGCAGTGCAATCCTCAATAAATTATCTATCTATCTAACGGAGAAGGAACGAACAAGTAGTTGTTGACTGTGTAAAAACAGTACAAGCTGCACTAGCGCCGTCCTGTTATGAGTGTTAATGGAGTTCAGAATGGTGGTAGTGATATGGACTTTACGGAAGTCATGCTTAAAGCTGGATATCCGTACAATTTCATTTAATTGAGGGAATCGTAACGGCTTTAAACGTTTTCGTTACTGACTAAAGGGATAATGTCGGTAGATACTGGCTGGGTTTCCGGTCTTTCTCTGTTATTCTGGAAAGGCATAGGCTTTTAACGACAAGTAGAAAAAATGTCCTAGGCTACTGATGCCCTCATGGCCAAGGTGTTTTGGCATCGGTATAGATCTTCCGTCTGGGACTATTGATATGGAAGGCTTGGACTTTTCAATAACTTCTTTAACCTCTGTTGAGGTAACGGTGAGGGTTGACTCGTCATGCTTGTGTTTATGTGCCCGTTGATTTGGACGATATCTAGCATTGTCAACTGAAGTATGCATTGCAAATTGGCTACAGAAAGCACTCGCGCATTTCCTCGAGCCGACAGACGAAATTCTCGTCAAATGAATTATTTAAATGCTAACTAGTATGAATAACACCACACAATTATAGTCAATGAACTATTCAAAAGCTGACTAGTATGAATAAACCCACAAAATTCTAGTCAATGAACTAGAATGTTTGCTGACTACTTTGGCTTTTGAGTGCAGGGATTGTATCCACTAGCAGTGCTTTAAAGTGATGTCCTTCGAAATAGCAATCGCCCCCTTCGAAGACTTTTGAGCGCGTTATTAACTGCTTCCATCGTCTGTATGTGGTTCTGAGATAGTCGCTGCCTTTGGCTGATTTTTTTTAAATACATATAGCTCAAACTTCAACGCTATTAGCACTAAAAGTGTGGCTTGCAACTATGCCGCTGTGCATCCCATGAGCACCAATTCCAATTTATTAGTGCAAAATTGTCGCTTAGCGTGATTGTCTCATATTTTTTCAGCAGGGTATGAACGTACACATTATTATTTATAACAACAGCCACAAATCTGGTCAAGGGAGATAAGTATGCTTTGAGTAGCTTCCTTTTGTTATGTCGTGGGTTGTCACATCTGCATTCCGCATATCACCTCTTATTCGATAGCCATGCTCTATCAAAAAAAAACGTTTGATGGTTAATATATCGATCGATAGCTCCGGAACCGACAAGGGTTAAAAGCAGAACATAAGCCGAAATCAAGGCCCTGGTGATCATATGTCGTCTGATGCCCATATTGTAACAGGTGGAATTATCATACTTATTCCTTCTGTTTACAACACTATGCATGTCATTTTTTTATAATCGCATCGGTACAAATAGTGAAATGTTTTCTCATCAAAACGGAGGAGGTCACCTTTCATATGACAGATACTAATTTTGGACAAAAAATGTAAGTCTATCATGGTACAAATTTTGATAGTATGTTCCTGAAGGTAAGCAAAAAATACAACTGTAGTTGCAATTAATTTTCGACCAAAATCTCTTTTAATTATTAATGCCAGTTGCATTGGAGAAGTTAATGACAGAAAAAGTTGCATACTTCTTGGCGCACATATATAGAATGACACATGTTAATAGCAGAGAATTTTTGTTGATTCCACCACGTCTTGCGATCGATTCACCACACACCTGCCAATTTCAATGTTAAATGTTAACCAGTTAACTGTTTCAACTGGTGTTAACATTCTCTGATTTTCTCTTAAGATAATTTCTTTGTGGGAATTTAGGTATTTAGTAGGATTAATTATATTTAAATTTTATTATTTGTAGCAAAATTTTTGCATGTTTTGTGTTTTAATATGTATGTAGGATTCGGAGCGAAGTACTTACACTTTGTTGAAAATAAGATCACTGTTCCATTAAAATAAGTTTAAATGGTATTTAGTACAATAGTTTATAACACATTTTATTGATTTTAATTAAATGTAAATAGACGTCCGTTGTGGCCTGCGGTAGCACGTAAAGTGTAATTCTCTTCAGTCACTTGTATCTCTCGTCTGTCTTTGTGTGTCATTTTCATTGTTCCTCAAATATACAGAGGTGTATTTGTTTGTACTATTGTCCGATCATACTATAGTCCGTTCATACTATCGTATAAGTCCGTCTAGTTGTCCATTTCTATATTCCCACATTCGGCCATCCTGATGTAACGTTTGGCTTCAAACGTGGGCTGCCACCTTTTCATATATTCGGCGACGGTGGTGGTTCGTTTTGGGCCTTCATCTTCCCCTAACTTTTCCACTTAATGTATCTTTAAGTTCGTTCACTGTTAATCTAAAAATTTGTTCACGGTCCATGGTCAATACAAACGTTAAAACTTACAATAATAATCAAATTAACAAGTATACATAAAACATAAATTGAATCAGATTTAATTTTTATATCAGCAAATTTTGAAATTTTAAATGCTTCGTAACTTATGCGAACAAATTCATAAGCAGTCTTCTTTTCTTTGTTTACTTCTAGTTGCCTACATTTAATTTTTATTGGATTTTGTTTTCTTTGTTATTATTAGTTCTCTTCTATGCTTATTTTAAATTCTTATTGGAATTGTATTTACTCTGTTATTATTTTTCTACTTTACGACAAATTTTGTTTCAATGCTATTCCAATTGCAAACTCTTTTATTAGTGCAATATATCAATTCTATTTCGTTCTAATTTCTCTCTGAGAGAATAAAAATCAAATAACAAATCAAGCAAATCAAAAACTCATACCTTATTACTGCAAACTATAAAAAAATTCTCTTTTTACGATACCGCTGTCTGTTGTTGTTGTCCACTCGATGGGCTATGTTTTCAAAAATTTTGCGATTTTGCCTTTGGTCGCTATGAAATGCATACGATTGCGTCTGTATTTAATTGTTGTTGCTGTTTTCTGCTACACATTTGCCTGTACAGTAACGGGCCGTAATTTCAATTTCTAAATGCCCTGCGTTCAATTTAATGTTTGGTAATGCTGTGCTGCTGACGCTGAGTTTGAAACTTGGCTTTTCACTGCTTCACACAGAAGATAAACGCACCTGCTGCTACGTACCAATTTGTGCTGTTTTGTCGATAACGGGTCGTAACTTCCGCGACTGAGGTTGACGCTGCGCTTAATGACGCTGCGTTTGAAATTTAGACTTATACGTGCTGCTTCACATAGAGGTGAGCGCACCTGCTCCGCGTACCAATTTAAACTGTTGATGATTTTCGCTTCACCCAGAAGCTCTTCTTGTTCGAACAATCGTATCGCCACTTTCTATACCTGTGCGCTTGAAGCTGCGCTCGACTGTAAAACGACTGTGCGCGTTGCTGCTTCACACAGAAGCCAACCGCGCCTGCTGCTATGCATGTACAAATTCGATGTTTGATAACTGTGCGCGTCGCTGCTTCACACATAAGCTCAACTGTCTTGGTGGTGCGCACAACTTTAAAACGACTATGCGTGTCGCTGCTTCATACAGAAGCCAACCGCGCTTACTAATTCGGTGTTTGACGACTGTGCGCGTCGCTGCTTCACACAGAAGCTCAACTCAATTGGCGCTGCGCACAACTTCAGGAACGACTGTGCGCGTTGCTGCTTCACACAGCAGCCAACCGCGCGCTGCTACAAACGAGCGTTACTGCGCTCACGTCTCTTAGCAACCGAGACTTAACCGTTTAACTTGGGGCTGAAACTAGCCGGATACTCCAATCATCGGATGAGGTGAATTTACCGGTGCTAACGGCTCACTGAGGCTACACAGTTTAATGACTGTACTCGGCCAAAAACGAGAAAAATTCTGTTTCGCAGACCACACGTATTTTCGCACAAACTTTCGTACATTAAATGTTCATTTAAAAAAAAACTCTCACTCGAAAATTTTTGTAGGCTTTTTTTTTAGAGTTTCATCCTACTTCTGTCACCACTTGTAGGATTCGGAGCCAAGTACTTACACTTTGTTGAAACTAAGATCACTATTCCATTAAAATAAGTTTAAATGGTATTTAGTACAATAGTTTATAACACATTTTATTGATTTTATTTAATATAAATAGACGTCCGTTGTGGCCTGCGGTAGCACGTAAACTGTAATTCTCTTCAGTCACTTGTATCTCTCGTCTGTCTTTGTGTGTCATTTTCATTGTTCCTCAAATATACAGAGGTGTATTTGTTTGTACTATTGTCCGATCACCCACCAGCAAAAAGTTTCATTGCTGAAAAATATCAGTGAATCTGTAATAGGTTGCGGGGCAGGGCACGAGGTAAATTCGAATTAAACGGCAAATATTTTTTTTTCTTGTTCTTCTATAGAAATTTTAATGCTCGATTCAAAGGAAACAGCACAGATCCCAACTGAATGACCCATATTCCATTTAAAATATTCGCAGAAATACGTTCGACTGATTTACCCATACCTCTCGGTAAGCGAGTTTCTCAGTTGTACATCTTCTTGGAGGATCAACTGATGGAATCATTTCCCCAGTTACGCGAGTTATTCAGTTTTTAGCTTTCTACGAACTTTCAGGCGGTGGCACGTGTTTGTTTTTATTTCTAGTGCCCGTTGCTCGTGTAACTGTGGAGCCGAACGTTGGCGTGCTTCAATTTTTGGTTTTCTTCTTTAGTACGATTTCAGAGTGCATTAGAAGTGGAAGCAAATAAAAATTGAAAGTTAGCTGGAATATTATTAAAAGATGAATTAAAAAAGTTACTTAATTTATTAATTGTGAAGTGTTGAGTGAATAAAAATTCAGGTATGTATAGCAAATGTCATGAAAGGCGTTTGATAAACGCAGAAAAAAGAAAATTATTAGAAGTGATAATTTAAATCAAAATAATGACGAACCTAATGAGTTGAATGTCGAGAACTGTAGTTCAGAAAATTCTAACGAACGTGAAGGCAGCTTGACAGTTGATTTACAACAAGGGGCTGTGAGTAACATTATAACACGTGCAGCTTTTAATGGTTTATTGATGGTTTTGAATAAGTGGCATTTGGATGTTCCAACTTGCTCCGAGTCATTGATTACCAGGCAGGCCACCCTTATCAGAAATGTTTTACCCGGGACATATTTACACCTAGGGATAGAAAATAAATTGCGTAGAATCAGTGATGTTATTAAAAACAAAGAGACAGTAGTGTTGGACAATGGTATTGACGGCGTTCCCTTGTACAAAAGCTCAGGACAATCGCTGTGGCCCATTTTAGGAAAGATTTTCCCTGACTTAAATACTGAGGTTATGTTATTTGGGGTTTATTTAGGCACCAAAAAACCATCTAGCGTAAATAATTTCTTAAAAGATTTTGCGTCTGAATTATCAAATTTACTAAAAAACGGGTTGAATATAAATGGAAAAATCCTTGAAATAAAATTCAGAGCTTTTATTTGTGATTCTCCTGCGGTGTTGTCAAGTAGGGAAACGAAAAAATAATAGAACAGTTTATAGCACATTAAAATCATCACCACGGACTGACGAAGGTTTTTTATTAAGAACGTACGAAAATTATCAAAAACCTTTGACTGATGAAAGCTCTATACTAGAAGATTTAGGTATAAAAATGGTGACACAGTTTCCCCTAGACGTGATGCATATGGTTGACTTGGGTGTTGTCAAGAAAATAATTCTTTGCATATGGAATGGGAAAACAAACTTTCCGAAACTTAATAAAAGAGAAAAGGAGAATTTGTCAAGTAAAATGCTTTCTTTAAAGTATTTCTTTCCCAGTGAATTTGCTCGCAAACCCAGATATTTTGAAGAAATAAAGCGATGGAAGGCTGTAGATACGGGCATTTTTGTCCTAAAAGTTTCTGTTGACGCAAATGTGTATAATCATTTTCTCCTGCTACACGCTGCATATAGGCTCCTTTTAACAGAAACAAAATATCGGGCAAATATCGGTGTTGCTCAAGATATTCTGCAATACTTTGTTAATCTCTTTGCCGTTATTTATCTCGAAGAGCAGTTATCTTTTAATGTCCATTCTATCCTTCATTTGACAGAATGTGTACAAGAAATAGGATTTGTAAACTCTTTCACGGCATATAGTTTTGAAAACTATTTACAAAAATTGAAAAAATGTATAAGAAAACCTACTCAAATTCTCGAGCAAATAAATAACAAAGACCAAGACTGTGAAACTATTAGAAAAAAAAATTTATTGGTCCCAAAATTAATAAATTTGGGTACGTTAAATCGTACATTTCGACCTATTACACTTTAAAAACAAAACAGCCTGACAATATTTGTTTTGCTGGTGGTAGTCCACTTAAAATTATTCGCTTTTCAAGGGAAGAAAACGAAGTTTTTGTTATAGGTAAAAGATTTACTAACTGCAAAGCATTTTTTGAGAGGCCTTTAAATTCGCTTACTGATTTAGGCATTTTTATTTCGGATAATACACCTATTGAAAATGAAGAAATGATCAACGTAAAACAGGTCGATTATACATTTTTTTACTTTCCAATTAATGATAAGGAATATTTATTTATTCCCATTTTGCATACAGTTTAAGAATCAGAAGCACAAATCTCAAAGATGTCGGACGGCATATTTACACCAGTTTTTAGATGCACTAAATGACGAAAATATTTCTCCAGGCCCGGACAATATACAAATGGAGTTGAACAATATAAAAAGGCAAATAAGTGCAGCAACGGAAAAATTAGGTGGTTATTATAAAAATAAATCATATTTTTAATTTGTATAATTTTAAACCATTTTTGTGAATTGCAGCCTTAATTAACATCCAGGAAAAAAATAATTTTCTTATGCAAAGGGTTCTGGAGAAAGTGGAGAAGAAAGTAAGCTTTCCAGTTCTTGATGTGAGGAGTCTCGATGAAATTGCAAACGATGTTGCGAAAAATAAAGATGTATATGTGAGTATGAAATTGCGCTAATATGGTTTTTAATTTTTTTTTTTATTAATTTATTGTGCATATTTTTTAACCAGGTTTCCAATATTAGGAACATTATTGGGCAAGTAAGCATTGTAAATGGCATCAAAAAAATTCTCAGCGACAAAACCATGGCCCAGATTAATTATGATGGATTGCAAGACAAAATCCCGTTTAAAAAATATGAGAACCTCAATGATGCCCTATACGGTAAAATTTACCCATTCGAAATTTTTGATACATATGTTTTATTATTTATTTTGTTTTATTTTTCAGAAGCAACACATACTGAAGGGTACACCAGACGGGAGAATGAACGGGACCTTAGAAGATCATTCAAAATGACAAAAAATCGATACCATAAGGCAAACTCCCTGAAAAAATGAAAAACTGCAAAAGCAACAAAATAATTTTGATAAACTTTATTTAATACGCAAATATGTTATTATATTTTATTATATTACTTTATTTAACGATTCAAAATGAATTGAAGTTAGTTTCTTCCTTTTTGACGATAATTGTATTAATATTTAACTATATTAAAATTAAATATATTATACTTAAATTAAAAGAAATAGATAAGCATGCATTTACTATGCTTTATAACTGGGTGTACAGACGAGTAATACATATAACTGACCGCTTCATATCTTCTGGTACATGAGCTCGCAACGCGCACAACTGATCACATCAAATAGTGGATATAATAGCCATTCTTAAGGATAATTGATTCTTCATATTTTTTGGCATATGGGATGGTATTGCGTAAAATTGATCAACCCATAGTCATGAGTATTTGAGCACGTAATACGTGCAAATGATCACTACAAGGAATGGGTATGCGAGCAAGTATAAAGGTCAGACAATAAGTTCATATTCTTGGGTATATATTTAGGTAAGGCGGGAGCCTGACCCGCCATCACCTTTGAATATCCGAGTCGGTTATGTACACCATTGAAAAACTCATATTCTTAGGTATGCGATTTGGTAAGATATGAATTTCATAGGACATCGCTGTGTTAAATTTCAGCAAAGAATTCAGCGGCATTGCCCTCACTTTTGCTATTACCAACTCCTTTCGTAGTGATTACCTTTTGCTGCTGGGCATATTATAGTCCATTCATACTATCGTATAAGTCCGTCTAGTTGTCCATTTCTATATTCCCACATGTATTTGAAACTAATTAAAATAATTAAGAAATTTTAAAAAAGATAGAAAATGCTTAATCATTGGTAAATGGAGGGTTGAAAATGGCCTTGCGGCGTTGCAAATACGTAGGTATATACGCTAAGTAGAAGATAAGACAACGAAAAAAATGTAGTACGTTTGGCGCACCTGTTTGGCACTTGTTTTATGTTGCAGGTGTTCCAGGTTCGTGTCTCAGTTGTACTTTTTTTTTATGCAAAATAGCAAATTACGAATTTTCGATAAGCAAAAAGTTTTCTTTAAAGTGAGGTGCGGTTGACGCCATTCGAATTATTTTTCTGGAATTTGAAAAAAATTTTGAAATATGCAGTTTTATGCAGTTTTATTATAGCCCTTTCAATTCTACCCTAAGAAAGTGCAAATGTCAAGTTCCTAAAAAAGTCCGCCGTGCACAATTTCAAATACCTTGCGCTTTGCGAATGACCTCAAAAATATTTCGCTTTTGCTATTTTGTTTGTTGGCCAGGTGAAGGTGGTGAAGAAATAGAAAACTTTTTTCTCATTCGAAATTTGAAATATCAGAAAAGAAATGGAAATATGAAATTTTGTGGTTATAGCCTCATGCGTAAAAGGAATGGCATGTGTGCGTATCACAATGTCTTTGAAAAAATAAATTAGCTTTTTGGACAAGGCGTAGTCGGGAATGGATAACAAATAAAACAACGAGCGGCATTTGAAACAAAAGCTTGAAAAAAGAAAATATAAATTGATACAAGTTGTCTAGACCTGCACCATTGGATAAATGCTTCCTAAGACCTTACTTAATAGGGAAAGTCAATTTACAATGAAACAATACTGTGACGAATATTAGCATCACTAAGCTGCTACTAAATAAAGGCACAACAACAATAAAGCAAGCTACCACTTTTGTGTACATGAACACATGAATTTAATCCATTTACACACGTACATAAAAGGCGACGAAGAATAACTCACACACACATGTAGTCATCAGCCGAAGTTGGTTCTCACACATACACACGCATATAGCTTGTAACCAAGCAGGAAATTCTAGAAGGTGAAACGTGTATACCTTTGGAGAAATATGCGGACAAGGCAACGGATAGTATAAAAGCTGCGCAAGCTGAGGAATGACGAATCGTGAAATACTACTCCCAAAGTATTCTAAATAAAGACCAGTGTGCAATACTGAATATTGGAGTGATTTGTTCAACAGTTTAGCGATTCGAACGTTGGCAGAAGGTTTCAAATAAGCGGAATTCCCCAAAATTCGTTACAATACCAATCATAAATTATTTACAAAAAATCAGAGAATTTAAACTTGCAAGAATATTTGGGGAAATATGGTGAATCGCAAGACATTTCAATACGACTTCATTTCCGGACACTAATATGACTCTCAAACAATCTACTCTTTTTATGTTCTCAGGAAAATATAATGCTTGGTTTGATATTCTTGAAAAAAAAAAAAAAAATTGAGGAAATCATAATGCCTTTAAACGGTTACTGATTTTTTTGATTAATTAAATTAAATTATAAAAGTATTTATGTGTAGCTATTACTTCATATATATCACTTCAAAATATATAAACTTAGGACCTAATGTAAATTAAAATTACTTATATATAAAAACAAAAAAAATTATAATTCAAAATTTGGTAAATACACTAAAATTCTATTCAAAACATTAAACTTTAAGGTACATGGTACATCGTACTTATGCACCTAAATATCTACACCTTTTTCAGATGAGAAAGTTGCAACTGAAGTTCAGAATTTTCAACTTAAGCTCAGAAAACTGCAACTGAAGAAAGTTCAAATTTGAAGTTCAGAATTTTAAATTGAAGTTCAGAAAATTACAATTGCAGCTCACAATATATATTTGTAGTTAAAAAAGTTTCGTTCCTAAATATTAACGACTTTGGCCGGCCACACAAATATTTTGCGGTCAATCTACTAAACCAACGGAGAAGGAACGAAACAGTTGTTGTTGTAGCGATAAGGACACACTCCGAAGGCCTTGGGGAGTGTTATCGATGTTGATGATCCTTTGCCGGATGCAGATCCGGTACGTTCCCGTACTAAGCCCGACCATTTCGGGAAAGATTTGTTATGATCACATGCGACTTTCTAGGGCATCCCTCCCTCCCACCCCCTACATCCATGAGGACTTCGTGGTCGCTAGAGCCTCGGCTGTTAATGAAACAGTATTCGCCACGAATAGGTGAGGTTAACAATTGGGTTTGGAGAAGCTATAAATTACGCTGGCAACCCCTTGAATCTATTTGGTATTTTAGTTGCCTCTTACGACAGGCATAGCTACTGCCAGTGTATTCTAACTCCCTAACACGCTGAGTTGAACGAGTCAGTCGTGGTTGACTGTGTCAAAACAGGACAAGCTGCAGCAGCACCGTCCGACAACGAAAAAAATGAGTATTAATGGAGTTCAGAACGGTAGTATTGATATGCACTTTACGAAAGTCATGCTGATGGCTGGATAACCGAAGAGTTTCGTTTCACAAACAGCAACAGTGAGTAAAATTTTCTTGTATATTTAGAACACCATTCCTTTAGCGAAGTATTATCATAAATAAGGTATAATACGACAATTTTGATGTTCTTGTACGACTGAGAAAAACATTCTTCTAAAGTCTTCTTCAGCACTGTACAGGGGAAGATCCTTGGTTGAGTATGACGTGAATGCAAATAGCTTGATTCAACAAAGACCTGTTTCAAATTTTTTCGGAATAAATTAAACATTTATAATGGAAACATCAAAAATATGGACGTATTAGTTTAGCAAGGCCTTACTTATGGAAGCCAACACCAAAGATACCCAAATGATGAATCTCTGTAATTAAATCCAGGAAAGGTCTCACCTAGTAGTTTATGTAACAAAGTACTAAAAGTGGCACATTTTACCCCTGAAAAATGCAAAAAGCAACACTTTTTCGGGGACAACATCGGTGAATAATTTTCAGATAGCCGAATGACAGAACAAAGAAGAATTTAGAGCAAAACAATTGACAGCTTACTTCACCTTATTATTTCGTTAGATTTTTTGACATTTGGTTGTTTTTTCTTAATTCTTTCTGACAAATCTAAATTTTGGTTTTTGTTTGAAAATTTTGTGCATAAATAACCAACTAAAATGAACTTTCATGTGAAATAAGTGACGAACCAGAGCGCGAAATAATTTTTCCCAGTTAGTTGCATTGTTTTTGCTGTGAAAAATGTTAATGAAAAAATAAAATTTAAAACATAAACAAAAAGTTGTTAAATTATTTTATTTTGTGGACAATCGTTTTTGCAATTTGACTTTCCGATAAAGTTTCGATAGTTTTTTAAGCTTGGAATCCTAGCAAAAATAAAGTAGTGTCATATAGGTATCACTAAAATATGAGCAAAAATTCGAAGGTGTAAAAAATCGAAGGAGTCTAAAAAAATCAGTTCATCATTGTCGAAAAAAAGATCGATTGAGCCCATTATAAATCGAATTGAATCCAACTCTACCCAACGCAGCTTTGAAGCATGGCGGAACCAAGAACAGGTGATAGCCGGAAATCAGTTCATTTGTACTTATTTAATATGATTTGACTTCAAGTTCTGTCGCAGTACGATTTTGACATTAGTCCATCGATTAACGTAAAAACGCATGTCATCGTGATGTCATGCCTTAAAGTAAAACCCAAACAAATATTTTGATTTATTTCTTTTGCATGGAAATTTTTACGTTTGACGAGGCATGGACGCACAATACACATAGAATACTGAAGAATATTTGGGGAAATTTCTTTAGACCTGCGTACTGCAAAAGGCCGACACAATTTTTTTAAGCACTTCCTGACTGTCATTTTATGTAGGTTTTTTGGTTTCCTGAGGCTTAGCACCCTTCGAAATAGATCTATCTGCGCAGCTATGGCAGGTTGTCTGAAAAATTTTCTACTTACTATTCCAAAAAAAAAAAATAAAATTTTTCAATTATAGAAAAATTAAAAAATAACAATAATTATCATTAGAGGAAATTATTGTTCTGGGGGCCTACTCTGTATTGCGATGCGAAAGGCAGTGCGATGCGAAAGGTAATTGGAACTCTGTAGCGCTATCGCATTGCTAACAGTGTCGCTTTTTTATTTTTCGCTAATTTTTTGCTTGAGTATGCATCACTGACCAAAGTCAAAGAAAGAGAACAAAACAAACAAGGCGATTACAATTTCGGCTAACGATTAATTTTTGTTGAACAAATTAAAAAATGGATTCTGTAGCATTATGGGACGATTTAAATGAAGAAAGAATTGATAGGAGGAATATAAGGGACAACTCCAAATTATTGGCCGTTGTTTTCGCGTTGGGTGTTTTAAGTAACCCTTTGGCCAAATCTGGGTGTATTGCCATGAAGTCCACTAGGAGTTTGAATTGTTGCTTTTGTGTTTGTTTTGTTTTTTGAGTTGTCCTATATATTTTCAAAGGAATGTACAATGAATATAAAGATATCAATTTATAAAATCATCAATTAATACTTACATATTTGTACAATGCGAATGCCTATTACTTGTAGCAAGAAAAATGCGAAAATGAATGCTGTTTGACATTCGCTTTCGCAATACAGAGTGCCGGCAATGCGAAAAGGGAGAAAATTGCGAATGGGCAAAATGTGAATGCGAAAGTCAAAATATGCATGCGAATGTCAAGATACATAGTACCGATTTTGCGATTTCGCGTATTTTTGCTTTCGCATCGCAATACAGAGTAGGCCCCCTGGCCTTGAGCTCGAATCGAACTTTGAATCATTTATCAATAGGCCAATAAAAACAAAAACAATAATAACCGAAAATCGGTACCAGTTCATGGAATCGTGTTTCTGGGCCTAACGGTTATACTGTCAATAAAACAAAAAAATGAGTATAAAAATGTTAACAAGATTTTGTGTAAACAAGTGCTAATATTCTTTTCAGGTTCTTGTATTCTAAAATGGGTACATATTTTGTTGGTTTTTCTGTTCAACCAAATAGTTATTGAGCGCGTGCAGTCTTGTTGGCCAAGGCTGTTTTTCACCGCCTCCAGTTAACGCTAACTTGTATTTTTTCTGATAGATGAAGTGCCAGTTAGCCTTAGCTGAAGATGGTGAAAACGACCTTAAAGACGTTAGTACTTATATTGCTACGATATTATCCCCAAACCGAACACAAATAGTTGCTTGCCATTTTCACAAAAAAAATCACTTGTTTCGTTTAAAATTGGTTGTTAGATGCGCCAGTTAAAGAGGATATCAGTATAAGCACATTCTTTGCTTAAAAGCCGGTTTTTATATAAGCACTCTCCGCTTATTAGTACTGAATTACATGCATTTTCAATGGTACTTATATCCAGTAAATACTGTACTGTGCCCTGCCGAAATATATGTATGCTTTTGTGGCAAAATAATACAAATAATTCCATAGTACACCATTTAACTATAATACAAATGATCAAAAAATTACCAATGCTTTTATCAGTCTAAATCAGGGATGCACTTCAACGTTAAGCTAATCGTTTATTAAAAAATTTCCACCATTTCCGTTGAAACACTTCGAAATATTATTGATAAAGAAATTATCAAGATAAATTGTATCTCGTTTTTAACCGAAACGAAAAGCTTTCGTTAACGTTAAAAACGTTAACAAAAACGTGATACTTTATGTTTGAATTGTGCTGGCAATGCTATAGCCATGGTGAAGCCGTAAGGTGGTAACAGCGAGCGGACATACATACACAAACTCCATGTAATTTGTTTGTGTAATTCGTTGGTGCTAATGTCAAAAATACTCTGAGAAATGTTCGTACTGTCAAAATTCATGAGAAAAGTTGCAATCAGCTTGGCTAATACTGTTTTCATACAGACGGCTTATTGAATAATAAAGGCAGTTTTCTACATTAAAACGCTTATTGAGCTCAAACTTCCCTACAAAATTCGAATCTATTATTATTTCATTAGTAGCTAATCGAATGCCTAATGAAGTCAAAAGCACAATGCAACTCTGTTGGCAGCGTTCCGCTTCCGTTTCCACTTCTTAGTTTTTGGTGTGTTCAGTGCTTAAAAATGTCATTTGTCAAAGCAAATGTCATTGTCTGCATGGTGGAACGATACAAGGTGGCCGCATCGAACAGCTGATTATAACATTTTTTATTTGATTTGATACATCAACTACCGGCGCAGTACGATTTTGACATTTGTCCATCGAATTTACAAGTACATGGAATTTTTTTATTTGTAGGTATGTCACCATCGTTCCGCCATGATTGTCTGTCTCATCCTTCATACTAATCGAGCAGTTACTTCTGTGTGAAAGCAAAAAATTTACGATTTCATTAGCAGGTGAAATGAGATAATTAAATTTCTGTGTGCAGTATAATGCTTTCACCTTAATGACTCCGCCATCAATCAGCTTTGCCAGCATAGTTTGAAATTAATAATCAACATAAACGATTTGATTTCGTTTTGATATGGCAGAAAACGAAACAAAATCATTTCGTTAATTTGACGTTCTTAACGTTAATAATCGAAACGAAATGACTTTGTTTCGTTTATTAACGTTAATTATCGTAACGAAATGATATCGGTTCGTTGGTTAAGCATGCCTGGTCTAAATTTCCTTTAATGGTAGCAATATGAAATCGATCATAGCGTTGTCGCTCCTGCTATGCTTCGCCTCGGCGTTTCAAATTCGAGAAATCAGAAATACACAAGGTAATATCTTGGGATCTGTGGAACCAAATATAGTTCCAAGTCTACGTATATTAAATGGTCAAAGTGCTGCTGCCTGTCAATTTCCTTATCAAGCTGGGGCCCATCGTAACATCCGTGATCGTATAACTCGTCACGTAAAAATATGATTTTCAGATTATGACATACGTGAACGGACTATTTCGATCGTAATTTTGGATCGCAACATACGTGACGAGTGACTGAACGTACACGTTCCGTTCCACTTTCTTTCGAACACAAACTGGCGATCGTATACACACACAAATGTAATTGAAAATGTAAGAAAATTGTTAAGATAGACGAATAAGTATAATAAATAACAAGTTTCAAACTCCTATTATTAACAAAGGTCGAAATCATACAAGCTTAATCCAAGCCAGAAGGAAATATTGGCGGAATCCTTGGCGAGACACCCCTTTGGTATCGGCTTGCTTCAAATGTAACTTCTCCAGAAAGTAACGAAAAGCTTCTTAAGTTAAGCGAAATCTCTTCAAGAAACTGCAATAACTATTTGTTACAAAGATATAATACATAAATGATATGCTTACGCTTGTTCGATAAGTCGAAAAGGTTACTGCACTCTCTTAACCGCCTTCGAACTATCTTTTCATCACCTTTGCTATTACTGGAGCTCAAACAAAATAATAAAATTTGATCCATCGCAGTTATTTACTTTATTTTTTATATTTTGACAACAAATTTGACAGTGTAAAATGCATTGTGAGCTAAAAATACAATCCAACCTAATGTGGATCGTAGAATTTATTGTGAATTCAAAATAAATTACGTTTCGTATGCTATCGTATGTTATAATCCCATTTTGTTTATACGTTTGACGTATCACGTAATTTTCTTTCGACGCGATGGTGGTGCGGTGGATCGCTAATTAGCAACGAATGGATTTTGACGGCTGCTCACTGCATGACTGAGTAAAGCTGGAGACATTATCGGTAACCGTATCGGTACCAACTATATTTAAAAAGGAATAGAAGTAGCAAATTTGCCAGTCAAACAAACCACCGCTGTATAGCTAAAAGGTTAGCGCAGCATGCCTAAAGCGTACTGATGATGAAGGCTTAGCATCCTTCGAAATGGATCTATCTGCGCAGCTATGCAGGTTGTCTGAAAAATTTTCTACTTACTATTCCAAAAACAAAATACAATTTTTCAAATTTAGAAAAATTAAAAAATAACAATAATTATCTATCATTAGAAAAAAATCATTGTTCTGGCCTTGAGCTCGATTCGAACCTTGAATGACTAATTAAAATGTATTTTAATTTCACTAGCATAGCGTCCGTTTCTTCGCTACGCCACGTTTAAATCTATCTTATACAAAAACTATTCGGAAGTAAAGTACCTATTTGCCTATTCTTCTCAATCTGTCTCTGCATTTTTTGTGAAGCTTAACTCTTGCTTTTTTTCTCACCTTTATTTTCTTTCTTGAACTTTTTTCAATCTATCTCTTCCCTTTCTTTGTAACTTAACTTTTTCTCTTACTTGTACTGTTCAGTTTTTTCTTGACCGATTGAAACTTTGGAGTTAAGGTAAAAAGTTAAAATCTATTCGAAGCATCCGTAATCGCTAGAAAATAAAAATCTCGCTTGTTGCGTAGCCAAATATATATACTGTGAATTGTCGAAATGTATGTATGTATGTATGTATGACAAAATATTGCAAACTATCCCATAGTACGCCTAGTTCAATGGCTATACTACAAATAAACCAAAATAGCCTACGTCAGTATGAATTTGCTTGAACCGCAGCAACATGAAATCGTTGATAGCTTTGTCGATACTACTATGCCCCGCCTGGGCGTTTGAAATTCGGAGACCTAGAGATACACAACGTGAACTCTTCTTGGAGTCTATGGTGCAAAAGGTAGTTGTAAGTTCACGTATAACAAATGCTCGAACTGCTGCTCCTAATCAATTTCCTTATCAAGCTGGTTTGTCTGTATATGATGGTGAAAAGTACGAATTTTGTGGTGGATCTCTAATAAGCATTGAATGGGTGCTGACGGCTGCTCATTGTACTTTAACGTAAGTTTTGAATTATATACATATACTGTATGTTTTAGGGTGTGAGACTATTGGCGAAAAGAAAAATTAATAAGTTAATCACCCAAAAACATACTGTTGACACGCAATCAAATCTAGACAATCATCATCATCATCGTCATCATTTATTGCAAAAATAGTATTAGTACAATAAGATCTAGGATCTTTTATAGTACAACAAAAAGATAAATCGCAATGTAAAAAAGAACAGAAGTAATAACAGAGGGTTATGTAGGTTAAATTACCATATTAAACATAGAGAAGTATCTTAATTTACTAGTATCTAAAATAAACAAATAATTAAATTCAATAACAAAACATTGTTTACACTCATACATATTGATGGCGAAAACTCAAGAAGTATAGTGGTTTGAACTAAAATGAGCATAAAGAACATTTTTAAAGTTGCTTTTATTTAGACTACTACGAATGGATACTGGAATAGAGTTCCATAGGCGAATAGCATTGACAAAGAATAGCCGTCCAGATCTTATATAGTTATAAGTTGGTACTATTAGGTCGTTGATTCGAGCAGACCTGGGGAATATTAGCTTATCATATAGGTAACTAGGCTCTTTATACATGATAAGTTGACAAAGGAAAATGCTGTTTCTACCTTTCAGATATTCGAAGATTTCACAGCCCAGTAGACGCTCTCTCCATATGATCAAATATAGCTAAGCCGAATACATAACGTGTAACATGATTAAAGGCTACATCAATTTTATGAGCAGACTGGGAGCTCAGTTTACTGTACACTAGCTCAGAGTAGCAAATGATCGGCATAATCAATTGAATTGCAAGTTTTCTTCTAACATTGACAGGAGTATAAATAGCAGACATTCGTAAGTTTCTTAAGATATTGTATACTTTCTTAACCACCGAATTTACATGATCATCACAGGACAGCGTCATGTTAATAACGAAAACAAAATTAGTCACTTTTGAAACCAGTTTGAGACATTTACTGGCAACGGGTAAGGGCGGAATACTTGAGAAACTTATTCATTTTTTAGATATAGGCAACACGTATGATTTCTCACTGTTCATGAATAAGTCATTTTTCCTTGCCCATTCAAATATGGATGTTAAGTCATTATTCAATCCTTTCAATTTCAGTGCTGTGAAGGTGAAAATATACTTAGGCAGCATCACTTACTTAGATTACATTGAATGCCTGGAGGTAGAAAAAAGTAACATTATCGTTCATCCCGAATTCGATCCGGAAACTGGTAGAAATGATATAGCGTTGATCGAAATTCCAGATGTCACATATACAGCTGCAATTCAACCGGTGTCCCTACCAAAACGTGATTCATGCTATCACACTTACGTTAATAAAGTTGTAGTGGCTGCTGGATGGGGTCTTACCTCTGATATATCCACATCGAATTCACCTGTGTTACAATTTGCCTATTTTAGAGTGATATCGAACGAAGTGTGTGCTGAAGAATATGGTCCATCTATTATCGATTCCCGAAAAATGTGTACTGCCACTGTCAATCGTATTGGAATTTGTCGTGGTGATTCTGGTGGCCCATTAGTATTGGCATCTTCAAATCTTCAAATTGGTATTATATCTTTTTTTGCAAACAATAAATGTGAAAGTGATGCACCAGATGGATATACTCGTGTCACTTCCTACTTGGATTGGATTCAAGAAAATACGAATCTTAAGCTTTAAATAAATGGAAGTTCTTGCATTCCTAAAAATATTGACCTCAAAATTGTTAATTATAAGTATAAATTATAAAAAATTATTAATCCGACAGGGTTGAGTCATCACGGCAATCTTGAATATATATCTGGCTTCTTGGGATAACCGACCAAGTCACATTTTTCTCGAAATTGAATTACTTAGTGCGCGATAGGGTCTAAAATAACTTGACCTAAACATAATGCCGAGATCCTTTTGGAATCCTTCTGGCATTATTTTTGGATATTTTTCGGGATCCGTCCAGGAGGAGGTGCTTTTCGATATACATCGGGAGAGGTTTCAGAAGAGATAGCAAACAGCACACGAATGAGCGGTGACGAAGTTCTCTAAGTTTAAATCGCCGGACCCAGATGGTATATTCCCGGCCATGCTACAAATTTCAAGTAGAGCGGTCGTGGAATGGCTTAAAATAATATTCGATGGTGCATAAGACTTAATCATGTACCACACTCTTGGAGAATTGCTCGTGTAGCTTTCTCACCAAAGGCGGGGAAAATCGGTCACATGTATCCCAAAGACTACAAGACTGCAGCTTAACATCATTTCTGCTCAAAACTTGTGAGAGATGATAGATGTGAGCATAAATTCCAACGAGGCTGAAAAAGCGTTTATCATGGCATCCTGCGACATGGCCCATATTGCGGAGGTTCCACCGATGGAGTGCAAGAGGCTAGTACAGGATGAAGGGCCCAAAGGGCGGTTTGTCATAGGGCGGATGCAAATGCGCACCACAATGTGTGCTTAAACTGCAGCCGTGTTAACTTTCATATTGAAAGCCAAGCAGCAATTAAGGCAGTAATCTCGCATAACACAGCGTCTAAAAGTGTGTAACAGGGTAAGAAATCCCTGGAAAGAATCGAGACGGCGAAAAGCATACATCTATATTGGGTCCCTGGTCATATGGGAATAGATAGAAATGAAAAAGCGGATTAACTAGCTTAAAAGGGCGCATCCCTTGAAGCTTGCTCTGTAGACGTCCGAATTAGATTGGGCGAGATTAAGAGAAGGGGAGAGGTGCACATGATCGACCAAGCGGGAAAGGCGTGGGTCCAACAGCGGGGCTGTAAAGTGTCGATGATTATGTGTAGGTCTTACAACCTCAGACTAACAAAGTTGCTTCTACCATTAAAAAGAGAGGACTGCAGACACATGACGGGTATTCTGACTGTACACTGCCTTCTGGCGTCACATCCCTTCAAATGAGGCTTGGTCAGTGATAGCAGATGTAAGAAGTGTGGGTCGGAGGGCGAAACGACCGAACACGTTTTGTGCTCGTGCCCAGCGCTTTCCAGGCTACGACTCCAACTATTAGGAGTGATTCAGCTGTCAGATCTAGAAGCAGCAAGTGGCATAAGTCCTAGAAAGCTTTTAGTATTTGCCAAAAGGACGAAGATATTGTATCAAATATGTCCTGCTTTTGATAGAGGTTTTCAGTTTGGTCGTAAAATAAACTTCTGGCAACACTACGGACTCATTAAGTCTACGTGAGGTCCTCATGGACCGGCCAGTTCAACATAACCTAACCTCTCGCCCTCTTTTCTTTATCCTTTTATTCACTCCTCTATCTGCGTCTCTTTATTCCTTTTCTTTCTAGCTCCCTGTCCCTCTTCTTCCCTCGCTCCATCTATTCCTTCATCTAGCTTTATCTATTTCTCAGTATCTTTTTCCTTCCATGGGTTTTCTTCTCTCTAGCTCTTTTTATTCTTCTCCATCTATAATGAACCATTATGGAAAGTGGGCCTAGGTGAGTCTTACTCCCACCGAATATAGATCCTCAGGAATTCAACCATGCACCAGGACACCGACCAATCAAAAACTTGGTTCTCAGAGTACGTTTAAGGTTTAAGGAGCTGTTTGCTATTACCAGCCAGTTTTCAGCGAATGATGGTGGGAACTTGCTCCTTCATTGACTTTTTCTCGGCTTCACATAAAAATTTCAAACAGAGATTTAAACTGGGACTGGGACTAGTACCCGGACTGGGACAGAGAATAAGGGATGTGTAAGGTGGGAGATTTATGTGTCAGTCCCATTACTACTCACCTCCGGTCGCCAGAGGAAACAGGTATGGGTTGCAAGTGTTGGTATTCCCAAGTTATGACGCCGTTGCAGCAAATGAGCGATTTGTTCGAAGATGAATTCGAAAAAGTGGGAACAGTTTTTAACAGATACCTTAACAGCGGGACTGCCACTGTGATTGCGAATGTCTCAAATTGTACCGAAGAAGTGAGATAGATAGTTTTGAGAAAACAGCGGCGTGAAGCATTGGAGTAGGGTTCGATTTAACAAGTTGGTATAGGACATACAATTCTAACAACAATAGTGTAGAAAATAGTTCGTAAACAATTTTTTTGGAAATAGCGGGACTGCGGTTGAAACTTAGCTTAGGAGACATTTAGCGCAAGCTGAGGACAGTTAATGGTGGAGATCGAATGACGAAAGACTTGCTTGTCGAGAAGTCGCGTTCGGGCAGTTCTGAACAATTTTTAGAAAAGTTTCCAAAGTTTAGTAATCAACGCTTTTGTCTTCCGAAAAAAGGACAAAAATAGGGAAAGTTTTGAAAAAAAACGTAAAAGGTCTTTGGGTTTTTTGTACTTTTTAGAAAGGGAAAAAAGGGATATTTATAAAGAATGTTGTACAATTAAAAAAAAAAACATTAAAATGTTTAAATAAAAGGTTTTGTGAACTGTGAAGGAAAGTGAACTAAGCTTCGATTTACGAAAGCACAAACTCAAAATAAAATGGTCAAAAAGCAATAATTGATTGAATTAAGTGGGGGGAAAAAAGAAAATACGTATCACATAAAACATGAATTATCATGAAAGTAAAGTTTTTTAAGGAGGGTGAAATTTGCAACGAAATGGAGCCCTTCAAGAAGCCATATAAATCCGTTCAGGAGTAGTGTACTGCGACACGAACTGAAATGCGGAAGCCGTAACTTTAATGAAATCTAAAAATCTGGAAGCAGTAGCAGGAGCCGGAAACGAGTGGACCGGGATTAAGTAGTTTAATTAGTTTAAATATGCGTAGCTTGTAGAAGTTGTAGAATAGAAAAAAGGGAGTAAAATTTAAGTAACGTACTAAAGGTACAAAACGCTTGGCAATCGAAAATCTGTACAAAAAAAAGAAAACAAACCACAGGTAAGGAACCCCAAGTTCGGGTGCAACCGAGCATTATATACTCAGCTGAGAGCTTTGGGGACAAAATAAGGGAAAATCACCATGTAGGAAAATGAACCTAGGGTAACCCTGGAATGTGTTTGTATAACATGGATATCAAATGGAAGGTATTAAAGAGTATTTAAAAGGGAGTGGGCCATAGTTCTATAGGTGGACGCCGTTTCGGGATATCACCATAAAAGTGGATCAGGGGTGACTCTAGAATGTGTTTGTACGATATGGGTATCAAATGAAAGGTGTTAATGGGTGTTTTAAAAGGGAGTGGGCCTTAGTTCTATAGGTGGACGCCTTTTCGAGATATGGACATAATGGTGGACCATGGGTGACTCCAGAATGTGTTTGTATAACATGGGTATCAAATGAAAGGTGTTAATGCGGGTTTTAATAGGGAGTGGCCCTCAGTTGTATACGTGAAGGCGTTTTCGACGTATCGACCAGGGTGGCCCAGAACATCATCTGTCGGGTACCGCAAATTTATTTATATACGTAATACCACGAACAGTAATCCTGCCAAGATTCCAAGGGCTTTTGATTTCGACCCTGCAGGAATTTTTAAATTTCCTCTACTTAATAGGTGGACTCTCACTCCCATTTTACAAAGTTTTTTCTAAAGTTATATTTTGCGTCAATGAACCAATCCAATTACCATGTTTCATCCCTTTTTTCATATTTTCGTAATTTCTGATATCGAAAAAGTGGCGTGGCGATCTTTTATGCTAAGATAAACTGAGTTCAGATAAATACGTGAACTAAGTTTAGTAAAGATATATCCATGTTTGCTCAAGTTATCGTGTTGACGACCGAGCGGAAGAACAGACCGATCGACTGTGTATAAAAACTGGGCGTAGCTTCAACCGATTTTGGCCATTTTCACATAAACCAGTTACCGTCATAGAGTCTATGCCTCCACCAAATTTCACAGGGATTGGTAAATTTTCGTTCGACTTATAGCATTAAATGTATTCTAGACAAATTAAACGAAAAAGGGCGGAGCCACGCCCATTTTGAAATTTTCTTTTACTTTTGAATTTTGTTGCACCTTATCATTACTGGAGTTGAATGTTGACATAATTTACTTATATACTGTAAAGATATTAAATTTTTTGTAAAAATTTGACTTTTAAAACTTTTTTTTAAAGAGGCGTGTGCGTCACCCGATTTTAATAATTTTCTATTCTGCATCATAGGGTCAACCCGCCTACAAAATTTCATCGCTTTATCCGTCTTTGAAAATGAATTAGCGAATTTTTTCGGTTTTTCGAAATTTTCGATATCGAAAATGTGGGAGTGGTTATAATCCGATTTAGTTCAGTTTGAATAGCGATCTGAGATGAATTCCCAGGAACTCACATACCAAATTTCATTAAGATGTCTCAAAATTTACTCAAGTTATCGTGTTTACGGACAGACGGACGGACAAGGCTAATGGAATTTTATTTTTCGCCCAGATCATTTTGGTATATAGAGGCCTATATCTATCTAGATTAGTTTATGCCGTTACGGGGTACCGTTATACGAACGAAATTAATATACCCTGTGAGCTCGGCTCAGCTTAGTATAAAAGTAGGTAGGTAATTTGTGTGAGTATGCAAAGTTTCCCGTTTTTTGTGGTCTGCATGTAAAAACTATGACCATGAATCACTTATTTCAATAATATATGACGTAAGCGTAAGCATTAGGTGAAATTTGAAGTTGTGAAAATGGGGCAGAAATTGCGAAAAGTTTTTTATCTGAACAAACGGTTGTGGGGGATATATGCTATATATACGACCTATCTCATACATTTTTTCAGACAAAAATATGTGCAATATACGAAAGCATATGGTGAAGTTTGAAGCTTCAATATGATTAATTAAGGAAGATATGACAAAAGTCCTCTTTTCTGAAAAATTTGTTTTATGGGGGATATATGCTATAGTGGTACGATTCGACCGGTTCCGATAAATATCTAATCGGACACCTAAATATACCCGCTCACCAAATTTTATCAATATATCTCAAAAATTGAAGGACTAGTTTGCATACAAACAGTCAGACGGACAGACGGATATGGCTAAATCAACTCAGCTCTTCATCCTGATCAATACAGTATGATTATCGGTGGGTCTATCTGTTCTCCCTTAAGCACTTACAAATTTGAGATTCGTGACAAAGTTAGTATACCATTTCATTTTCATGAGAGGTATAAAAAACTTGCCCGAAAATGTGTAAATGTATCCGAAAATTGTTACCAGTTCATGGAAACGTGTTTCTGAGCCCAACGGTTATACTGTCAGGAAAACAAATAATGCGCAATTAGTATAAAAATATTATCGAAATTTTGTGTACACAAGTGCTAATATTGTTTTAAGTTCTTGTATTCTAGAATGGATACACATTCTGTTGATTTTTCTGTTCAAACAAATGGTTATTGCGCGCGTGCAATTTTGCGTACTTGGGGCTGTTTTCACCGCCTTTAGTTAACGCTAGCTTACATTTTTTTGACAGATCTACGGACGATTTTTGTCAGATAAAGTGAAGGTTAGCCCTAGCCGAAAATGGCGAAAAGCATTAAATAGACGTAGAAAATAAGAGGTTTTTAAATTTAAAATAGAAACAAAATTTCACTTGTGTCATTTTAAACTGGTTATGTTAGATGTGCCAGTAAACGAGGATATCAGTATAAGCCCAATCTGAGGTTAAAAGCCGGTTTTTATAAGCACTTTCCGCTTATTAGTACTGAATTACATGCATTTTCAATGGTTCTTATATCCACAAATACTGTACTGTGCCTTACCGAAATATATGATTTTGTGGCAAAATAATGTAGATAACTCGATAGTACGCCATTTAACCATACCCTTAAACGGCAGCAATATAAAATCGATCATAACTTTGTCGTTCCTGCTATGCCTCGCCTCGGCGTTTCTAATTCGAGAAATTAGAAATACACAAGGTAATACCTTGGGGTCTTTGGAACTAAATATAGTTCCAAGTGGACGTATATTAAATGGTCAAAGCGCTGCTGCCTGTCAATTTTCTTATCAAGCTGGGTTATCGTTGTATGATGGAGGACCAACGCGATGGTGGTGCAGTGGATCGCTAACTAGCAACAAATTGTAAGATATAAACAGACTACTTCAGCCCTAAAATCTGTATTTATTTGCCAAATTTATTTTCTTATTTTTTATGTTTTCAAATTTTGGTATATTCAGTGTTAACTTAATTCTCACTCAATTACCACTCGTTCAAATGCCCCCATAAGCTTTGATGTGGTCAGGAGCTAATTTAAATGCTGAATTCAACGCTGAAACTGTTTTTCATGATATAGCTTTGATTAGAATTCCTGCAGTAACATATACAAATTTCATTCAACCTGTGCGCCTCCACCTCGTGCTTCATCTCATCCCACATACAAGGGCGAAAAGGTTATTATGGTTGGATGGGGCCGCACAGTTAGTTGTTAACGCAACCGCTGGTTCTCAGACTTTACAGATTGCACATTTTAAAGTGATCTCGAACGAAGCATGTACAGCAGCCTATGGTGAATCTTTAGTATATGCTGGCAAAGTTTGTACTGCTACCACAAATAAAGTATCTATTTGTGCTGGTGACTCTGGTGGTGCATTGGTGTCGACATCTAAATAATAAATAAATAATAAATATATTCGTGTTCCTCACTTAGATTCGATTAAGGGCAATACAGGGCTTAATGTTTGAAAATTAATTTTAAATCAATTGTCAAATAATACACATTAATATAATTAATATGTATTCTTAATTTTACTAGCATAACGTCCGTTGCTTCGCTACGTTTAAGTCTAATATAAAAATTATTATGAAATAAAGTATAGTTATACTTCCCTGCGCCTATTTCCCTAAACCTGTCTCTGCATTTTTTCTGTACCTTAACTCTTGCTCTTACTCTCACCGTTCTCTTCTTTCTTGACCTTCCTCCAATCTATCTCTCGCCTTTCTTTGTAATTTAACTGTTTCTCCTACTCTCACCGCTCTGTTCTTTCCCGACCGATTGAAACTTTGGAGTTAAGGTGAAGTATAAATAAATCTCTCGATTGTTTCGCAGCCAAATACCTATATACTGTGAATTGCCGAAATATATGCATTTATGACAAAATATTGCAAACTATCCCATAGTACGCTATTGAACTATACTATAAATAAAAGTAGCTTATGTTTTAGTAAGTCTGAATTTGCTTGAACAGCAGCGACATGAAATCGTTGTTAGCTTTGTCGCTCCTACTATGCATTGCCTCGGCGTTTGAAATTCGAGGACCTAGAAATACACAACGTGAACGCTTAGGGTCTATGGTGCAAAAGGTAGTTGTAAGTTCACGTATAACAAATGGTCAAACGGCTGCTGCTAATCAATTTTCTTATCAAGCTGGTTTGTTGGTATACAATGGTGAAAATTTTAAGTTGTGTGGTGGATCTCTTATAAGCAATGAATGGGTGCTGACGGCTGCTCATTGTACTTTAACGTAAGTTTTGAATAATCTGCCTGTACTGTATGTTTTGGGGTGTGAGACAATTAATAATTTAATCACCCAATAACGTGCTGTCAATACGCAATCAGATCTAGTCAATCCTTTCAATTTCAGTGCAATGAGTGTGATCGTATACTTAGGCAGCATTGCATGCTTTGATCCCTCTGCACGCCTGAGGGTAGACAAATGTAACATTAAAGTTCATCCCGAATTCGATACGGAAACTGCTAGAAATGATATAGCTTTGATTAAAATTCCAGCTGTAAGATATTCAGCTGCCATTCAATCGGTGTCTCTACCAAAACGTGTTTCACGGTATCCCACTTACGTTAATAAAGCTGTAGTGGCTTCTGGATGGGGTCGTACTTCTGATACATCCACATCGAATTCACCTGTTTTACAGTTTGCCAATTTTAAAGTGATCTCGAACGAATTATGTGCTGAAGTATATGGTTCATCTTTTATCGATACCGGAAAAATTTGCACTGCCACTGTCAATCGTATTGGAGTTTGTCGTGGTGATTCTGGTGGCCCATTGGTGTTGGCATCTTCAAAGCTTCAAATTGGTATATTATCTTTTTATTCAGACAATGGATGTGAAGCTGATACACCAGCTGCATATACTCGTGTCACTTCCTACTTGGATTGGATTCGAGCAAATACGAATCTTCAGCTTTAAATAAATTGCATTTCTAATTATAAGCATTGTTAATTATAAGCATAAGTTATACAAAATAATTAATCTGACGGCAATCTTGAATATATATCCGTGGCTTCCAGGCATAACCGAAAAAGTCACGTTTTTCTCAAATTTGAATTGCTTAGTGCGCGATAGATTCTAAAATAACTATAATAAAAACTATTGACCGCACACGCAAAATGGAGCTAGGAGAAATAAGATTGTGAGTCGTGTCGCGGTTGTTAGACCATCCAACTCTGGCGTTGAGTCGGCCAAATTTCTCTTTGTATACTCAGTTGAGCAGAGCTCACAGAGTATATTAAGTTTGATTGGATAACGGTTGGTTGTACATATATAAAGGAATCGAGATAGATATAGACTTCCATATATCAAAATAATCAGGATCGAAAAAAAATTTGATTGAGCCATGTCCGTCCGTCCGTCCATCGGTTAACACGATAACTTGAGTAAATTTTGAGGTATCTTGATGAAATTTGGTATGTAGGTTCCTGAGCACTCATCTCAGATCTCTATTTAAAATGAACGATATCGGACTATAACCACGCCCACTTTTTCGATATCGAAAATTTCGAAAAACCGAAAAAGTGCGATAATTCATTACCAAAGACAGATAAAGCGACGAAACTTGGTAGAGGAGTTGAATTTATGACGCAGAATAGAAAATTTGTAAAATTTTGGACAACGGGCGTGGCACCGCCCACTTTTAAAAGAAGGTAATTTAAAAATTTGCAAGCTGTAATTTGTCAGTCGTTGAAGATATCATGATGAAATTTGGCAGGGACGTTACTCCTATTACTATATGTACGCCTAATAAAAATTAGCAAAATCGGAGAAGGACCACGCCCACTTAAAAAAAAATTTTTTTAAAGTAAAATTTTAACAAAAAATTTAATATCTTTACAATATATAAGTAAATTATATCAACATTCAACTCCAGTAATGATATGGTGCAACAAAATACAAAAATAAAAGAAAATTTAAAACTGGGCGTGGCTCCGCCCTTTTTCATTTAATTTGTCTAGGATACTTTTAATGCCATAAGTCAAACAAAAATTAACCAATCCTTTTGAAATTTGGTAGGGGCATATATTTTATAATGTTAACTGTTTTCTGTGAAAACGGGCGAAATCGGTTGATGCGACGCCCAGTTTTTATACAAAGTCGTTCGTCTGTCCTTCCGCATGGCCGTTAACACGATAACTTGAGCAAAAATCGACATATCTATAATGAACTTAGTTCACGTACTTACTTGAAGTCACTTTATCTTGGTATGAAAAATGAACGAAATCCGACATGACCACGCCCACTTTTTCGTTATCGAAAATTACGAAAAATGAAAGAAATGCCATAATTCTATACCAAATACGAAAAAAGGGATGAAATATGGTAAGGTAATTGGATTGTTTTATTGACGCGAAATATAACGTTAGAAAAAACTTTATAAACTGGTTGTGACACCTACCATATTAAGTAGAAGAAAATGAAAAAGTTCTGCAGGGCGAAATAAAAAACCCTTAAAATCTTGGCAGGTATTACATATATAAATAAATTAGCGGTATCCAACAGATGATGTTCTGGGTCACCCTGGTCCACATTTTGGTCGATATCTGGAAAACGCCTTCACATATACAACTACCACCACTCCCTTTTAAAACTCTCATTAATACCTTTAATTTGATACCAATATCGTACAAACACATTCTAAAGTCATCCCTGGTCCACCTTTATGGCGATATCTCGAAACGGCGTCCACCTATAGAACTAAGGCCCACTCCCTTTTAAAATACTCATTAACACCTTTCATTTGATACCCATATCGTACAAACATATCCTAGGGTCACCCCTGGCCCACCTTTATGGCGATATCTCGAAACGGCGTCCACCTATGGAACTAAGGATTACTCCCTTTTAAAATGCTCACTAACATCTTTCGTTTGATACCCATATTGTACAAACGCATTCTAGGGTCACACCTGGTCCACCTTTATGGCGATATCTCGAAACGGCGTCCACCTGTGGAACTAAGCATTACTCCCTTTTAAAATACTCATTAACACTTTTCTTTTGATTCCCATATTGTACAAACAAATTCTAGGGTCACCCCTGGTCCACCTTTATGGCGATATCTCGAAATGCCGTCCACCTATGGAACTAAGGATTACTCCCTTTTAAAATACTCACTAACATCTTTCGTTTGATACCCATATCGTACAAACGCATTCTAGAGTCACACCTGGTCCACCTTTATGGCGATATCTCGAAACGGCGTCCACCTGTGGAACTAAGCATCACTTCCTTTTAAAATACTCATTAACACCTTTCTTTTGATATCCATATTGTACAAACAAATTCTAGGGTCACCCCTGGTCCACCTTTATGGCGATATCTCGAAACGGCGTCCACCTATGGAACTAAGGATTACTCCTTTTTAAAATACTCATTAACACCTTTCTTTTGATACCCATATTGTACAAACAAATTCTAGGGTCACCCCTGGTCCACCTTTGTGGCGATATCTCGAAACGGCGGCCACCTATGGAACTAAGGATTACTCCCTTTTAAAATACTCATTAACACCTTTCATTTGATACCCATATCTTACAAACGCATTCTAGAGTCAACCCTGATCCACCTTTATGGCTATATCCCTAAATGGCGTCCACCTATAGAACTATGGCCCACTCCCTCATAAAATACTCTTTAACACCTTTCATTTGATACACATGTCATACAAACACATTCCAGGGTTTCCCTCGGTTCATTTTCCTACATGGTTATTTTCCATTATGTTGTCACCATAGCTCTCAACTGAGTATATAATGTTCGGTTACACCCGAACTTAACCTTCCTTACTTGTTTTTTTATTCGCTTTAGTCTCCATAAAGATTGCCGCAGGCGACAATTTGGAATAAAAAATCGCGCGATATTAATTCGAAATTTGCATTTCTTGTTATGACACGAGATATTTACTAGCATTAATTTCCAAAATATTGGAAAAAGCGCTTCTTTTAAACTTTGAAAATTAAATCGAAAAAATATCTTAAAATAGTTTCATATTATGAATAGAAAACTTGGAATTAAAATCGCAATTTTTCATTCACGCTAGTTACTTTGACACTATTACAAGTCACCGTCATGTCACTTAAAATTATATAAGATTGGTTTACACGCGAATTACGTTCTTTATGCTATTCTGCGTCATAAGTATTTTGAACTTAACAAAAAAGTGCTATAAAGTTTACGTATGAGAAAGGGAATTATTTGCATAGCGTTGACGTTTTATGGTTTCGTAAGATTTAAACGTAGGGTAAATAGTTTTCCTTCCGCTACGAAGTTTATACTAGGTTCAAACACACACCAAATTGGCAATTTATACTATTTGGGCAATTTATTACGCAATTTGTCATATAATAAATTGTAATAATAAATTGCCAATTTAAAAAAAATTGGGTAATAAATTGTTTCAAACTGCAAATGCAACATTGTAAAGTGTGTTTATTGAGTATATTTTAACGTCAGTTACGCATGGCTGAACTATGTGGTTGGCTCATCTCATCAGCTGATTTTATGTCTTTCATTTCACTGGAGTAGGGATTGTCAAAAGAAGATGGCAAACTCAAAATGAAACCAAAACATTGAACACATTTTCTTACAACACACAAAAATTTCAAAGTTTTATGTTTTCATTCCATTTCATTCGCCTAATAATGTGCGTGTTCATTTTGACAGTCTGAACAAAGGTATGTTCTTGCTGTAGAGATGAGCCAACCAGCTATCAAATTACTATTGTGTAAGCTAAATCGAGTTGTATGAACAGCACTCAATTCAAATCGAAATTTCCTCAATTTATTTTTCTGTTTGAACATAGTATTAAAGATAACATTTCTAACGACAATTTCAAATTGGTTTAGAGAAAATTTTCACACCCATGTTATATACACTGATTTTAGTAAAGCATCTTATAAAGTATGCCATTATTTACTTGATATATCTGACATGCTTGGCTTTGAACCAAGTCTCACCCTTTGGGTTCCCACCTTTCCCTGGGGGAGGACACAAAGAGTAATCTTTAAAATATGGTCGGCTTATTTTCAATACACTCTGTCAGCAAAGCCACTTTTTCAGGAGAGCAAAAAAACCGTTTTGGCAACTTTATTGAAATTTGCTTATAACAATAGGTGATGAAAAGTTCCGTTGTGTATCAAAGCAGTTTTTTGTTCTAAGCTCAGCTTTATTTAGTTTTAAAATTAATACAGATATTTTGCTATTTGAATAAAAATTACTTTTATATATATATGTTATAAAATAACTCCGTCCTCTTCGCAAATACTAGAAGCTTCCTAGGACTTAAGCCACTTGCTGCTTCTAGATATGGCAGCTGTATCACTCCTAATAGCTGGAGTCTTAGCCTGGCTAGTGCAGGGCACGAGCACAGAACGTGCTCGATCGTTTCCTCCTCCAACCCGCACTTCCTACACCTGCTATCACTGACCAAGCCTAATTTAAAGGCATGTGACGCGAGAAGGCAGTGTCCGGCAGAATACCCGTCATGAGTATACAGTCCTCTCTTTTTAATGATAGAAGCAACTGTGTTAGTCTCAGGTTGTAAGACCTACACATAATCTTCGACACTTTACAGCCCCGCGCTTGAACCCACGCCTTTCCTGCTTGGTCGATCATGTGCACCTCTCGCCTTCGCTTAATCTTGCCCAATCTAATTGGGACGTCTACGGAGCAAACTTCAAGGGATGCGCGCTTTTTAGCTAATTCGTCCGCTTTTTCATTCCCATCTATTCCCATATGCCCTGGGACCTAATAGAGATGTATGCTTCTCCCTGTCCCGATTCTCTCCAGAGACTGCTTACACTCTAACACGCATTTAGATGCTGTGATATGCGAGATTATTTCCTTAATAGCTGCCTGACTGTCAATATAAAAGTTAACACGGTTGCAGCTTAATCTATTCTCTTCCAGGGTTTCTACTGCTTTGGTTACGGCTAATATTTCCGCTTGGAAAACGCTACAGTAATCCGGCAGCCTGTAGGATCTGCTTATTTCCGGATCAGCGCAGTATACCGCCGACCCTACTCCTTCCACTATTTTGGAACCATCGGTGTACACATGTATCGCCTCGTCCGCCATTTGCGCACCCTTGCGCCAACCGTCCACCTCTATTGTGGCCTTAAGATCTCCCTCGAAGCGCAGATAGGGAATCATGTAGTCTGTTCGTCTTGTGACTGATGACGCTATACTACTATGGCCATATGGTCGGCGCTCAAGCTGCCCCGAAGCACCGAGCCTGGTTGCGTTCGTTAACGCTTTGTTCTTTGCTACCAGGTCTACAGGTGGGATGTGCAAAATGGCATACAGTGCAGCCGTCGGGGTTGTTTTCAGGGCTCCGGTAATGCTAAGCATCGATAGTCTGCATACCCCCTCTAATTTTTTGAGGTATGTTGTTTTTTGTGTGGCTTTCCACCAAACAAGACCTCCATAGTATAGAATAGGGCTTACAATCGTTGTAAAAACCCAATAAGAAAGAGAGGGCGATAGGCCCCACGTACACCCCAGCATTCTTTTACATGCATAGAGTGCCGTTGAGGCCTTCTTGACCCTCTCCTCCACGTTGAGCTTCCATGACAGCTTACTGTCTAGGATATTCCTAGATATTTTGTGCAAGGTTTCTCCTGTAAGGTCACCGCTCCTAACTTAGGCCTGGTCCAATTTGGAACCTTGTACCTCTTTGTAAACAAGACCATATCTGTCTTCTCCGCATTGACTTTCATCCCGACATTAGATGCCCCGGTATGAATATCCCGAAGCGCCCGATCCATCAAAGAACTAATCGTTGGAAGGCATTTTCCACTTATGAAAATTGCAACGTCATCTGCGTAAGCCGTAAGTTTTACGGGTCCCTCATCGAATTGCCTGAGCAGTTGGTTGATGACCAGCATCCACAGCAGAGGTGATAGCACCCCTCCCTGCGGCGTGCCCCTGTCCACTGATTTCGTTGCCTCGTACAATCCCCATTGTGATGTAATCTTTCTGCAATTTAACATGCAGTCGATCCATCTGATTAAGGCAGGATGTACTTTAATGTAATTAAGACCATCCATAATCGCCCATTTTGCAACATTATTGAAAGCCCCGGCAATGTCCAAGAAGACTCCTAGTGCATACTCCTTATATTCCAGGGATTTCTCTATGCTTATTACCACCCTATGCAATGCGGTGTCTACCGACTTGCCTTTGGTGTACGCATGCTGTGTTGTGGAGGGCAACTTTTTATCCACGTTGGACTTTATGTACACATCTATCAGCCTCTCAAAGGTTTTGAGCAGAAATGATGTTAAGCTAATGGGTCTATAGTCTTTGGGATACACGTGACCGATCTTCCCCGCCTTTGGTAGAAAAGCTACACGAGCAGTTCTCCAAGAGTGCGGTACATGATACAGTCTTATGCACCCATAAAAAAAATAAATAAATAAATATGCACCCATCGAATATTATTTTAAGCCATTCCACGACCGCCCTACTTGAGACTTGTAGCATGGCCGGGAATATACCATGGAATGGACCAGGCTCAATAAAAATATTTTTCAACCTTTATAATACTGGTATACGGAAGTTTATGTATTCCTGGGCCCTTTTTCAGCATTGCACCCTAACGTTATCCGATTAAAACTGTAATACCTGTGAATAAGTGTACGACTCTTCATTCCCAAAAAAGATCGATTGAATCGATTATAAATCGAATCGAAATCCAGCTCTACCCAAGTCGGCTTTGCAGCATGCCAGAACCAGGGACAGGTGACCGGAAACCAACTCATTTTTACTTTTTTAATATGATTTGAAACTTCAACTTTCGTCGCAGCACGATCTTGACATTAGCACATCGAACAAACACAAAGTACATGCAATTTATATTTATGTTTGTACGCATGTCATCATGATGCCATCTTGTATACTTCCGCCGTGTCTTAAACTTAAAACTAACAAGTAAGGAAGTCTAATTTCTGGTGAAACCGAACATTACATACCCAGCTGTACACGATTTGCGGAAAATGGGGTCGTCCACCCCAGGCAGAGATCCGCTATACCTGGGGTAATGGCAAAATTAAAACTGGGTTTGGCCTGCTTACCAGAAGGCTCCGTTAGCGACTAGGCTATTTGAGGGGGCCCCCAGCCAGGCTGAACATCGGCACGGCAACGCATAACACCACCGGTCCGGCCCCCACTTTGAGACCACGTTCAAGAGCCCCTGCCATATGCCAGAGCTATTAAGGAGCTAAGGCACTGATGGCACTGATTCCTGAACTTAGCTAGCACTCCCCTAGCGGGGTTACTGTAGTGACTATTACCAGCCGGCACCATTTAGGAGGGTTCAGCCCAAGGATTTTCGCCAGCCAGAGGCAGACTAAGAGGTAAAACTTCTTAAGAGTCATGCAGATAGACTAAATTTACGTCTGCCGGGTTCTGAAATCTCGACGTTCGGTATGAAAGCAAAGCATTTAGTAAATTTTGGGCTTCTGTCTGATAAAAAAACCTCTTTTCTGAAAAATCAGTTTTATGGAGGATATATGCTATAGTAGTCCAATCCGCTCGGTGAGTTCATTTAGCCATTTACGTCTGCCCGTCCGTCCGTCTGTCTGTCTGTTTGAACGCAAACTAGTCCCTCAATTTTTGAGATATCTCGATGAAATATGGTGAGCTGGTATATTTGGGTGACCAATTAATCATTTGTCGGAACTGACCAGATCGGACCACTATAGCATATATCCCCCATACAACCGATTTTGCGAATAATAGGGTTTTTGTCATTTATTTCTCTTTTTAACTGCTAGAAGGCTGAAGCTTCACAGAATGCTTACATATAAAGCATACATTTTCTTTTTAAAAGATGTGTTAGATCGGTCATACATACATATAATATATATCTGATCCAACCTATTGTTCAGATAGGAGGTTTAATGTAATTCCTTCCTCATTTTAAGAGCTAGAAGCTTGAAGTTTCCCAGGACGTTTACAATAAGGCATACATTGTTAAGATCGGTCGTATATATAGTATATATCTCATACAACTGATTGTTCAGATTATATGAATCTTTTAAAATTCAACACATTGTTGTTTAGCTCCATTCATTAAAGATATGGCACAGCCGAAGACAGTCCCGTCCTTACTTTTTTTACTAACATAGAAAGAAATATAAAGTAAGACCACGTCACCAGTTTGAACTTTTTATAAATGTAATAGACATACAAAAAGTTTTTCAGTCGTTTGAACACTGGCAAGATACCCAGTAAGACAAGCATTTTCTCGTGGTCTTTTTACAATGGCACTTATCAAGTCTTTCGGGGGAGTTTTCTCAAGGCATTTAGTTTGCAATGTTGGGGATATTGAGAAAAAGTATACCATAAAATCTGCACTGTGCGGCACAATGCGAAAAAGTGTACCCTAAAGTCCGTGGTGTGTGGCTGGATGCCCTTGTTGTAAGCGCAAGGGCGTGATACTTCTCAAGGTCTTTAGTTTGATACGTGTCGCTGGACGCCACTTCCAATAACAGGCCAATGTAGAAAGGGCATATAATGCGTATAGACGGGGATTGCCCTGCTATATCGGATATCAGAATTCTCATGCCTAACGGCAGATCTGCAGGCTTACAGGTTCCTGAATATCCTATATTGATTATTTTTATGCTCAGTTGAGAAAAGCTTTCAGAGTATACAATTTTTGTCTCCATAATGGTAGCTTCTGATGGCTATAACTTTTCGAGATAGATCAGTTATGAGCACACATATACATTTAAAAAATGTTAATGTGGTAAAACCTTCGCCATACCTGAAAACATTTGAATTCTTAATACCGAAATGTTTTTGGATTTTAAATAACGACTTTAGCTTTAGCATATATTTGATACCTATTCAGTCTCTAAGTTCGAAATAAGAAGAACAAAAGCAATCCTAGGTGGACACATAAACAATCTAGCGACTAATGCAGCAGCAACAACTTACTTTATGGCTTAGACGCTGGTTAGGTTAGTTCAAGCTGGCCGGTCAATAAAGACCTCCCTTAGACTAAAAGTGTCCATAGTGTTACCAGAATTTGTTTGACGACCAAACGCAAAAACCTCTTCCTACATCTGCTTTTACTGACTAGGCCTAACTTATATGCTTAGTATGCCAATCGTGAGCCATAAGTGCTATCTCATTAGAGATATGAGTCTAACGTCATAGGATTTACACATGATATTGGAAATTTTGAGGCCCATCTTTCAGTGCACGCTTTTCCTGCTTGTTTTTATGAGGAGGGTCGAAGAAATTATTTTTGGGGCAAGCGACATTTTTTTTTGCTTGTAATCGAGCTTTTTTAGTGTCTTTCGAGGCTGTATGCATAGATTGGATTAAGGACAACACAGGGCTTAATGCTTGAAAATAAAATCTTGAAATTATATACATAAACTAACTAATATGTATTTTTAGTTTTACTAGCTTATTTCCAAGTAAAGTATAGTTATACTTCCATTTGCCTATTTTCTTCAATTTGTCTCTACATATTTTGTGAATCTTAATTCTTGCTCTTATTCTCCCCCTTCCCTTTTTTCTTCAACTTTTTTCAATTTATCTCTTCCCTTTCTTTGTAACTTAACTCTTGCTCTTACTCTCACTGTTCTGTTCTTTCTAGGACAATTGAAAATTTGGAGTTAATGTGAAAGGTTAAAATTTATCCGAAGTATCCATAATCGATAGAAAATAAAAATCTCGCTTGTTGCTCAGTCAAATACCCATATACCGTGAATTGCCTAAAAATATGCATTTATGACAAAATATTGAACACTATCCCATAGTACGCCATTGAAAAACACTATAAATAAACCAAAATAGCCAATACTTTAGTCAGTCTGAATTTGCTTGAACAGCAGCGACATGAAATTGTTGATATCTTTGTCGCTCCTACTATGCATTGCCTCGGCGTTTGAAATTCCAGGACGTAGAAATACACAACGTGAACGCTTAGGGTCTATGGTGCAAAAGGCAGTTGCAAGTCCACGTATAACAAATGGCCAAACGGCTGCTGCTAATCAGTTTCCTTATCAGGCTGGTTTGTCGTTATTTAATGGTGAAATTTCTCACTTTTGTGGTGGATCTCTAATAAGCAATGAATGGGTGCTGACGGCTGCTCATTGTACTTTAACGTAAGTTTTGAATTATATGTCTGTACTTTATGTTTTAGGGTGTGACACAATTAATTTAATCACTCAATAACGTACTGTCGATACGCAATCAGATCTAGTCAATCCTTTTAATTTCAGGGCAATGAATGTGACCGTATACTTAGGCAGCATCACTCGCTTAGATCCCATTGTACGCCTGGAGGTTGACAAAAGTAATATTAAAGTTCATCGCGAATTCGAAATGGAAACTGCTAGAAATGATATAGCTTTGATCAAAATTCCAGCTGTAAAATATTCAGCTGCCATTCAATCGGTGTCTCTACCAAAACGTGCTTCACGGTATCCCACTTACGTCAATAAAGTTGTAGAGGCTTCTGGATGGGGTCTTACCTCTGATACAGCCACATCGAATTCACCTGTTTTAGAGTTTGCCAATTTAAAAGTGATCTCGAACGAAGTATGTGCTGAAGAATATGGTTCATCTATTATCGATTCCGGAAAAATTTGTACTGCCACTGTCAATCGTACTGGAGTTTGTGGTGGTGATTCTGGTGGCCCATTGGTGTTGGCATATTCAAAGCTTCAAATTGGTATTATATCTATTTATTCAAACAAAGGATGTGAAAGTGATGCACCAGCTGCATATACTCGTGTTACTTCCTACTTGGATTGGATTCTAGCAAATACGGGGCTTAGGCTTTAAATAATAGAAAGTTCTTGTATTGACCTCAAAATTATTAATTATAATTATAAATTATAAAAAAGAATTAATCTGACAGGGTTGAGCCATCACAGCACCCTTGCATATATATCTTTGCCTTCTCGGTATAACCGAAAATGTAACGTTTTTCTCGAAATTTAAGTACGTAGTACATAATGTGGACGTCGATTAGATCGTTTTATATTTTAATGGTATCAGTCGTAATTTTTATGAAAAGTATGTGTCCAAACGTATTTGTTCATACGATGAGTCAATGCAAGTCTGGATCACTAAAGAACTAAAGTCGTTGCATAACAAAAAGTCATGTTACTTCAAATTATATAAGATGACTGGTTTACATTCGGATTACGTTCGAATTGCGTCATAAGTATTTTGAACTTAATAAAAAGTGCTATAAAGTTTACTTCTGTAAAATGAGAAAGAAAATTATTTGCAACGCGCTTTATGGATTGTAAGCTATAAGCGTAGGATAAAGGGTTTCCCTTACGCTATGAAGTTTAAAGATAACATTTCTTACTAATCCGTTTAGCCTGCATTCAACTGTATTCAAGTAACTAAATCTCTGTTCCACATTTATGTTCTGAAGATCTTTTGTTGCAACTAAGTGGTGGAGAATGTAAATCTGGCTTAGAATTACAATGACAAAGTCCATAGTACGGGCATTCCATGGAAAATCGTTAATTTTCCACGATATTCGACCTGTTCTCCTTATTAATTTTCAATGCTAATATATTTTGAATGTGTACTTAAGTAGAAGAATTTAAAATTAGTATCAGCTTGAAAAAAATCACATTAAAAAAAACAATTAAGGAAGGCTAAGTTCGGGTGTAACCGAACATTACATACTCAGTTGAGAGCTATGGAGACAAAATAAGGGAAAATCATTTCGTAGTAAAATGAACCTAGGGTAACCCTGGAATGTGTTTGTATGACATGTGTATCAAATGGAAGGTATTAAAGAGTATTTAAAGAGGGAGTGGGCCATAGTTCTACAGATGGATGCCATTTAGGGATATCGCCATAATGGGGTACCAGGGCTGACTCTAGAATTTGTTTGTACGATATGGGTATCAAATGAAAGGTGATAATGAGTATTTTAAAAGGGAGTGGGCCTTAAATCTATAGGTGGACGCCTTTTCGAGATATCGCCATAAACGTGGACCAGGGGTGACTTTAGAATGCGTTTGTACAATATGGGTATCAAACGAAAGGGTCTGATGGGTATTTTAAAACGGAGTGGGCCCTAGTTCTATGCGTGGACGCCTTTTCGGGATATCGCCATAAAGGTGGACCAGGGCTGACTCTAGAATTTGTTTGTACGATATGGGTATCAAATGAAAGGTGATAATGAGTATTTTAAAAGGGAGTGGGCCTTAAATCTATAGGTGGACGCCTTTTCGAGATATCGCCATAAACGTGGACCAGGGGTGACTCTAGAATGCGTTTGTACAATATGGGTATCAAACAAAAGGGTCTGATGGGTATTTTAAAACGGAGTGGGCCCTAGTTCTATGCGTGGACGCCTTTTCGGGATATCGCCATAAAGGTGGACCATAGCTGACTCTAGAATTTGTTTGTACGATATGGGTATCAAATTAAAGGTATTAATGAGGGTTTTAAAAGGGAGTGGTGGTAGTTGTATATGTGAAGGCGTTTTCGAGATATCGACCAAAATGTGGACCAGGGTGACCCAGAACATCATCTGTCGGGTACCGCTAATTTATTTATATATGTAACACCACAAAGAGTTATCCTTCCAAGATTCCAAGTGCTTTTGATTTCGCCCTGCAAAACTTTTTCATTTTCTTCTACTTAATATGGTAGGTGTCACACCCATTTTACAAAGTTTTTTCTAAAGTTTTATTTTGCGTCAATAGAGCAATCCAATTACCATATTTCATCCCTTTTTTCGTATTCGGTATATTATTATGGCATTTTTTTAATTTTTAGTAATTTTCGATATCGAAAAAGTGGGTGTGGTCATAGTTGGATTTCGACCATTTTTTACACCAATATAAAGTGAGTTCAGATAAGTACGTGAACTGAGCTTAGTAAAGATATATCGATTTTTGCTCAAGTTATCGTGTTAATGGCCGAGCGGAAGGACAGACGGTGGACTGTGTATAAAAACTGGTCGTGGCTTCAACCGATTTCGCCCTTTTTGACAGAAAACAGTTATCGTCCTAGAATCTAAGCCTCTACCAAATTTCACAAGGATTGGTAATGTTTTGTTCGACATATGGCATTAAAATTAAATGAAAAAGGGCGGAGTCACGTACATTTTGAAAATTTCTTTTATTTTCGTATTTTGTTGCACCATATCATTACTGTAGTTGAATTTTGACATAATTTACTTATATACTGTAAAGATATTAACTTTTCTTTTAAAATTTTACTTTAAAAAAGTTTTTTTTAAAAAGTGGGCGTGGTCGTTCTCCGATTTTGCAAATTTTTATTAAGCATACATACAGTAATAAGAGTAACGTTCCTGCCAAATTTCATCATGATATCTTCAACGACTGCCACATTAAAGCTTGTAAAACTTCTAAATTAAAAAAAAAAAAAAAATAAAAATAAAATCTTCTAAATTACCTTCTTTTAAAAGTGAACGGTGCCACGCCCATTGCCCAAAACTTTACTATTTTTCTATTCTGCGACATAAGTTCAATTCACCTACCAAGTTTCATGGCTTTATCCGTATTTGGTAATGAATTATCGCACTTTTTCGATTTTTCGAAATTTTCGATATCGAAAAAGTGGGCGTGGTTATAGTCCGATATCATTTTAAATAGCGATCTGAGATGAGTGCCCTGGAACCTACGTACCAAATTTCATCAAGATACCTCAAAAATTACTCAAGTTATCGTGGTAACGGACGGACGGACGGATGGACATGGCTCAATCGAATTTTTTTTCGATACTGATGATTTTGATATACCTGTACAACCAACCGTTATCCAATCAAAGTTAATATACTCTGTGAGCTCTGCTCAACTGAGTATAAAAATGGTACAGAAAATTTAATTGAAAAATCAAATAGTTCTCAATAACTCCTTACCCACCTTTTTATTATACCTTCATATTAACAAGCTGAAAAAATGAACACTTTATTTCTGTGTAGACTAAACCTGTTCCTGGAATATGTATGTGAATATAAGTAAACTGGGGTAAATTTCCAGAAGAGAATTTAGGCCTAGTTTCTCTTCTAATTTACGTCGTGCTCCTTTTAATTTTTCCTACATATTGGTGGAAATGGTCCTTATTGTGGTTTTAGGCCGAATCCGAACGACATTTGCGAGATAGATGCATTTTCAGTTAGACATTTTTTATAGTTGAAATACACTCGAAATCACAGCCGAGGGGCGACTCCGCTTACAAAAAGTTTTGTAATTGAGAAAACTAGTTTCTGAATTTTTGAAGTTGCTTTGCCTGGGGCTTGAACCCAGGATTTTTGGATGAGGTGGATCACGCTACGATATATATTGTAGGGAAAATTGAAATTTGAAAAGTGCACATAAATACTTTGAAAAAGTTTTTCTTTAGTTAAGACCTCAAAATGAAAAAAGTGTGTACGATTTGTTCCGTACCAACCGTGGAATGCTAGCAATTATTGTGAAGAGCGGGTTTACTATTATCAACATAGCTAGGTGCTATAGCGCTGCCTTTACTTAAGAAGACGTAGATTACTTCCCTATAGAATCTGAGCACTCCCTGAACATTAGTTACCAGATCGCCCTTTTCGTTCTGGCAGAATTTTGATCCGGGTTTGAAGCCTTCCGTTTTAGGCTGAATTTTGGATAATATTTAAAATTTTTTTCTATACTCTGTGCCGTATTTTTCGATCGGGTGACAACCATGCAGCTTTATGGATTTTTATATGTTTAAACTTTGAGCTGGATATGAAAATATTTCTATGTGTATTTTTCATTTTTATATAGAAAGTAGGCGTGGCAACCGATTTTGTGATTTTTTTCTAGGGCAAATGTCTTATGAAGAGTAAAGATCGTTATAAATAATATCATATCTTCAGCCGTTTTTGAAGAAGATGCAAAGATTTTCGCATGGCCTCAGTAGTCGTAGTCGATAGTCAAATAGAGTATTTAAGACAACCTTATGAAGTTGATCATATAAGATTTTAGCAGTGTAGCCTTATATATAACGGAAGTGTCTCGTAAAGTATTGAACTGTCACAGAAATACATTTTATTTTCAAATAGTATTTTTTTAACGGGAGTATTAGTCGTCATCAGAAAAAGTAGTGTGATGAATTTCATTAAAATAGATTTTTTTAAATGAGAGTTAATACAAAAAAAAAAAACATGTGATGATGATCCCACGGACAAATAGGCTGACTATGCCAACATAAACTTTTTTTCGGTTGAGACTATCGATTTTCTTGGTTGCCATAAGTAGGATATAAAACAAATCGCTAGGCGCTACCACCGATTAAGTCGATAGTGACTATCGAAAAAATCGCATTTTTTTTCGAGAGCTCGGACTCTGGTGATATTTCTGTTGTAGCTGAAAAATTTTAGATGGCAAACCACTGCCCATCAAACACGCCCAAAAAAAATGTTTAGGATATGCCTGGTTTCATTGGGCCACTTTAGGGTAGTATGCTGCCATAACGTCCAAATATTGCTATTATTATATCTGTAAATGCTAACCGTTCCAGAATATATTGATTTGCACTGTAATATCCAAGCATCCATTTTTTTCTTTATAATATTAACGTTGGCAATCCAAACAGTGATATCATAAAAAAACGTTATGAAAGTTTTTCATATTTGAAAAACACTATAAAAACTTCAAAGCTGGCTTTCTCTAAAACAGTGTTAATTTCATCCCCAAAAACTGCTGAAAAAACAATTTTTTAAACAGAATTTAGATTACCTTATATATGAAATTCTCGTGACACAGTGTTTGTGGTTGAACCCCTTCGAAACGGCCGATTCTAATGAAATTTTGTGACCATGTTGAGTGGGTTTGAGAATCGGATCTTATCTATTTTTCATACCCCAAAATAGTAAGTGGGGTCCCCCCAATTTTTTTTCTATACACAACATTTTTTTTTATGAAACAGTTTTCAAAAATACACAAAATTCTGGGACAGGGACTGGAAGTGGCAATAAGGGACGGCGAAGAATTAAAAGAACTATAGAGAAGAAAAACAAAGGAAGGAGAAAGGGCTGTGAAAGTAATAGAATCAAACGAAGATAAGTATAGATAGAGCGGGAGAGGGAGAAGGAGAAGGAAGGGGAGCTTGAGACAAAAAAAGCGATGGAATGGACGGAGAGGGAGAAAGAGAAGCAGGGAGGGGAGTGAATAAATATATTGCGAAATGTTAAGCTGCCTTATGTGGAGGAAAACACCCCACTCAGATTGAGTTATGACTAAGATAACGGTACAAAACATACTTTTCGGTTGGTATATGAGTGGTTCAGAAATGGAATTGCGACATGTATGCTATGGCCAGGTCAATATCCTGACCTCAACCCGATTCAGAAATTGCAGAGTGACCTTAGGAGAATATTGCCTTCTTTTTCATTTCACAAAAACCGGGTTATTTTGGCATTAGACGAAGGTTTGGGATGGGATAGCTCTCCATTGGAAACATGCCAAAAATTATTTTAAGTCATGTCCAGTTGAATGAGCAAAGTTATATTAAACATGGAGGAGATACCAGTGATTAAGAAAACAGTGGAATAAGGAATTATAATTCAATGGTATTCTTTGATTTCTAAGAAAAGTTTCATACACCTATTATTTTGACCAAGGAAATTTTTTTATTATGATACAGTTTTCTTGTAAATGGATGAATTGTAATCATTTACATATATTTAGTATAAGTAACTAAAGTTATTAATATCACCACACAAAATTTGTTTTCGATAGAGCACCACACAGCCTTGGTTTTGTCCATAAGTGTATATACGACCGGTCTCTACAATTTTTACAGAAAATGGTATGTCCCATATATAAAAGCATCTGGTAAATTTTGAGAGTCTGTGTGATAAATTCAGGAAGATATTACAAAAAACCTCTTTTCTGAAAAATACGGATATATGGACTATATATGCTGTTGTGTTCTTATCCGCTCGGTTCCGTCAAATGTCTGATCGGACACAAATACATACCCATTTCAAAAAGATATCTCAAAAATTGAGGGACAAGTTTGCGTTCAAACAGACAGACGGGCATTGCTAAATCAACTTAGATCGTCATCCTGATCATTTCGGTATACTTATTGGTGGACCCATCTCTTCTTGAAATTTGTGACAAATTAAAAATACAATTTCGTGAAAGGTATGATAATAAAGTTTAAGCTCATTCGGCCGGGATTTGAACTTAGGACGCTCGGTGTGAAAGGTATATAACGCTATCACCACACCACTGCTACTTGCTGCTCTCATCTACGCCTAGTCATTATAACTAATACAAATAAGTTTTGATATTTCTCCGAAAAGTGTTAACACTGCACTAAATTTTTTTGTGTGCATAAATGTACATGTATACGTTATGATAATATTTGTCTGCTAAATTCAAACCTGCCATAAATATTTACAAAAAGCCTTTAGAGGTAGTTTTAATAATAGATCTTAACAAATTGACGCAGAATTGAAATACAACACTTTTATAAATTTTATTATTTGTTTAAGGCAAATTTGTACAAGATACCATTGTCTAATTTTCAGCTGTGCTTAAATAAATATTTTCCCGAGTTCTAGTGACTGTTATTAGTTGTTAAAATTTTGTATACATTGCAAGTTTCATGAGTTAAGATCTTATAAATCGTATATTTGAAACTACACTGTCTCCCATATACGTATTACTCCTATATTGCTAATAGATATGCTCGCAATGTGTTTTGAATTCGAAATCAAAACGAGATAGCCTATACAAATTTTTGAGCTTGTAATAGTATACATGAATATTTTTAAAGTATTAAACAGTTAGAAAAGTCAGACCATTACAGGAGCGGTTCAAGCACATATGGGCCCAAAAACACAATAAAATAGAAATGCAAACTTGTGACTTTGTAGCTGAAATTTTGTTTCATTCTTCCGATTTTAAGAGAAAACCTGTAAAATCAGTTTTTACTATTATGGAACAGATTATATTAGTTGCAAACCAGTACTAAAATCATATACAGATGGTTTTTTTACCTTTGAAATGATCTCATTTAAATGAAACTATTTAGTTATATTTGATAACAATTTCATTAATAATAAGGCATATTGTTTACATATACACGGAAATGTATTTACATTATTGTTGGGCAATTAAAATTAATTTTGTTAATTTTTTTTGCATATATGCTTTATCTTCGGTTTGCTTTGTACTTTCGTAAAAAAGGGGTGTGTCCATATATATATTTATAACGTACCTGCAAAGTTGGCATCGGTGACCATTTAAAAAGTCATTGCTGAAAAAGGTTTCAACTTTAACGTTATCTTCCATAAAATGGTTGAATCATTAAATACAATTTAATATTAATTAGTTTTATCAAACTTTTGTACGTTTTGTCTTATAACTTTTTCTCTTTGTAAACATAGACTTATAACATCGCTGGCGGAATAAATGGGTCCTGATTTTTAAAGCCAATAACCTAGGCATTTCACGGCCAATAAGTTGTTCTCTGAAAGTTAAGCATTTTAATTTGTGGTATAACTTCCAGGATACAAAACCGGCTATATAACGTACGACCTCGTCCACATAAGGAGAAAGTTGCCACAATGTTTCAACTTATGCATAGTCAAATTCACCCGTCGCACAGTGATTCGTGTAGAACAAGCTAGCTGGACAAAATTATTTTCTGATATTTTCAGTTTCATATGTAGTCATTTATTACAAGTATAATATTTTTTCAGCCATATGTGCCTTTTTTCTTATTTTTTCCTAAAATTTTACTTCTTTTTACTTTACTTTACTACTTACTGATCAAGGAAAAAGTTATAGCGTAAGTTTTCTATTATAATTATGTTACCATTCAATATCGTCACTGTCATTCGATGAGTCACTTGTGGAATAGTCATGAGCATCATTACTGTGAAAGCTTGAAACAACTGGGCTATTTATTGACTCCTCAACACTATCGGAGGAGAGTAAATGTAAGACTTCTGAAGTCAGGCTTTAAAGTTTTTCTTGGGTATCTCCCTTAAGCTGTTAACTAAGGGATCCGATGTTATATGTAACATATTCATAAGATCTCTATTCGTGGCTAAACGCGACTGCTTTTGTGTGTCATCATCCCTGAATCGTTTCAAATCTTTGTTACGAGCTTCTTGTGCTAATTTTATAATATCAGTACTATGCACTGAGATTTTATGAACTGTAGCAGGTATACAAAACCACGGATAGAGATCTGTGTATAGTTTTTCGTCTCACTCGCAAATATCTCAAACCTTTGGATATTGATATTATACCCAGATGCTAAGGCGCGAAGGAGAGTATCGAATCTTTTGATGAGCGTTACATCCAATTCCGTAATCTCAGGACTACGAGCAGTGTTGCCGTCATTGGTATTGCCGAAACCTGGTTTTCGTTTATCTACTATCAATCCAAGTTCACTTTTAAATTTATTCTGGATTTCTTTGGAACGTTGCTTAACACTCTCTTTATCTGCCTCATTCCTAAGTTGCCATTTTTTTACTTTGAGGCAATAACTTATGTGAAGCAAGCATTCAAAACATCTTATCCAGGCATGGAGAATAGACAAGTCAAAACCAAGATTATCTCGGTTAGGCATAAAAACCCGTGTCTCATCATTCATATATTTTGCAGTGGCACCACAAATATAACACTTTTGTGCGGAAGAAGTTTCAGTCAAAGCATTGCAAACTTTTCCGTCAATCATTGTTAGGAGCATGTTGTGATTTACAGAGACCTCGCATTTTTCGAGAAAGTACTTTGTTGGCAACAAAGCATTTAGCTCCTCTAAAACTTTGTTCGTTTCAGAACCAATAAAATCTTTTGTTTCCTTAGAGAAAATTAATTTAATTGGACGACAATACATCGTAGAAGAAGGTCGAGGATTCTGCCAAACAATGTTACCCTTTTCGTCCTGTAACTGAAGAGGAACGAGAGAAAATATAAACAAAAACTAATCAGTGTCAGCACTGCATGTGAATTTTTGCTTATATGTACTATGACCAGAACTTCCATCGCAATCCCACTTGCTGATTAAAGTAAATGACACAGATGTAGGTGTTGGTTTGTTACCTACAATTTCTTGAATTTCTTAATTTGCTAAAATTAAACGTTCAAGGGTTTTATCTAATACGGCTTGAACTTTAATTGCAGCACTTGTTTCACCCACATCAATCTCATTTGGGTAGCATTCTGCCTTAGCTTTTCTTAAACTATAAATTGATGGATAAACCTTATGGCCTGCTTTGATACTCCACTTCCGAGTTGTTTTGTACCTATTAGTCGTCGACTTGCTGTCTACGTAGTGTGCCAAAGCTTCTACACTGCTCAAGCATCTTGTACCTTGCTCACATGTTACCTTGTTCGTCGTTTTTTGTTTGGTTTTTTGTGAACTTTTTGTAATATTAGCAATATTCCTGTTGCCGGACATCCGCGTTGATACTTCCGCCACATAAACTAACTCATCAGCACTTCTGGATTGCAGTAGGTCGTTCACTCGACGACGTTTGGTTTTTTGACTGGAAAGCAGAAAGTGCTTCTGTGGTCTTCCGGGTCCTGGGTTACATGAAGATGAAGCTGGTTGAATCCATCGTAATTGTATACTTAAAATTTGTTCCCGAAAGCCACTCTGAGTTTTTATTACAAAATCGCTCCCGATGTCTTCCAGAGCTGTTCCATTTCTCATAGATGTTGGACGAATATTTTGAAATATGTTGACTTAAATTTCTTAACGAATGCTCAGCTACTTCTCTTAAATCAGCCTTAAGTAAAATACAACTCAATTCTTTCGAATATTTCAACCAAATTTCAAAAAACCCCATTCTTCGTATGGTTAATACTAAATCTACAAAAAACTGATACATGACAATGATACCACTATGAAATGGTACCGAAATTTGACTTAAGGTTTTAACAAAAATTAAAATAGTCCAATTATAGATCACCCTTAAAAAAGCTAGAAAGACTAGTGAAACGTCGGGTTGAAAGATGAAATAAATTGTTTTATTTGCATCTAACGCCAAATGGTTAAAATAGCCTAACAAAAATCCTAGTTAATACTATTAATAAATTGACCGAAAAATTATATACTTAATAAAAAAATATATAGCAGGATTTATGAAGGTTGGATTAAATTTTTGGTCCATAGCTGAAATTGGCTAATGAACTACATCGTACACATGGTTTCATTTGTTGGTGCACCATCAAAAGTAATGGAATACACCCGAGCTCCGCAGCTATGCAATGCATAATGTGCTTCGATCATTAGAGAAGCCTGCTCCTCGCCACGTAGAGAACGTATTAAAAAATATCCAATTTGTATCTTCGAATTGGAGTTAAATGAAACGGCCATTATTACGAAGGCGCTGTTTGCGATGGGAATGAAGTCATTTTCTTCACTTTCTTGAATTATAGCCATATCTATTCCGCCTCAATTATACGTCTTTTGCTCCCTAACAGCCATTTAATCAATTACGACATTCACCAATACGTGCTGTTTGTCTTTTGTCCTCGAGGAAATTCTCTAAAGCCTGTTTTGTAAAACCAGGTGAGCCATCAATAGTTTGAAACCACCTCCTTAATGTAGATAGGATCGGGTAGCTTATTTTTCCAAGTTTCACGTACATACTTATAAGCTGAACATTATGTAACCGAATATCGTTACCAGTTCTTTTATCCGCGATTCTGGCCCAAGTGGTTACGCTGTCATTAGGGAAAAACCCACCAGTGTCTGTGGAGAAATTTGAAAGGTAGTTTTCTTCGCTTTCACGGTTGCCACTTTGGTCCATCTGGGCCAAAAATGGTCCCCTCCAACCCCATTTGGCCCGCTGGTCCCTTTTCTTCAATTTTGGTCCTTTTAGGCAGTAGCCACGATTGGTACTTTTCTTTCTTTTTCATTCAGGTAAAAATTCACAATATTGCCCAAAAATTCGCCACACTTTCGTTAGCCGCCATATAATTTTGATGGAACTCTCACCATAAAAAAGTGCTCAGTCAATAAAACGTACCAGAGCAATAACATTTCACCTAGGATATAATTTATGCCGGGCATTAAAAAGAAAAGTGTTGGCAAACACATTGTCGTTAATTATTGATGAAATAACCGACTAATCAAAAAAACCTCTTGTTTTATAATAATATTAATAACGGCTAGATATTTCGATCGGTTATACAATACTATGTAAAATATATGAAAATAAAAATTGCTTCTCGCCTAGCATAGCTTATAGCGAGCACTCTGCCGTTAGCCTAACACGTTCAAACCTTATACAGAGAAATTCTATGCATTACTTCTCGTTTGGCACGTTGATATTTAAATCTTTCTCACCCAGCTCAATGAGTTCAAGGAATTCCAGGAATATTGTGGTGTTAAGCCACGCAAGCTAATTAAAAACTAAGTATCTTGGCACAAGAAATATTTTAACTCAAAGACAGAAGGAAGCAAATGCAAAAGAGATTTGATTTCGGAAAATATGTTTTGTATAAAATTATTCCCGAAGGTGCTAGCAGAACCCCTGAGGCCTAGGATCAAAACTCGCACTTACTGAATCTAAGCTCTGATATGAAGTTTAAACGTTAAGGGAAAAAGTAAGCACCTATAAAAATAGCACTAACAAAATTGCATAGTTTCATTTATGATTTACTGAGTTTTCCACGTACATAGTTCGGCAACACCAGAACACAAATTTTGAACCGTTTCTTACTAAAACCCATATATGTAATACTCCTATATTGCTGCCAAAGGCTAGGTGCATTCCCAAATTCATATATGCTAAAACCTAACTGCACTATACATTTTATTTCATTGCAATCAACAACATAATGCTAGAACCAAGAGCTTTGTGACCAAAACTAGGTTCACAACGTTTTGTTGGTGGAAGACATAGACTTATCCTATGTCAAAATATAGTACCATTTTTGGTTGCGTGCACATATATTTCTTTGTTCAACTTGAATTAAAGGAAAAGTTTACTATGTTTAGTAAAATTTTATATGGAAACATCCTAAAATTTTGTATTTTATACTAATAAAATAAAACAAAATTTGGTCCTTTTTTTCGATGAATTTTGGTCCCAAATGAAAACATGGTGTGGTTACCGTGTTCGCTTTACCGAAAATGTCTTTGTAGATACGAGGTTAACGAATGATGCATATTATGCATGATAAGTTTCTACATAGGTATATTGCAATTTATTCTGTGAAAGTACATAATGTAAACAAATATGTATCGCAAGAGGCAACACTTTTTTACTATTATCTTTACTTATTTGCGCTTACAATTCTTTATTTTTCAGTTTTGCCTTTTTCTAAACAACAGCTGTTGTGTGGTTATTTCGATGTAACCACCTACTTTTGTGGGTAAAAAATTATCCGGCTATTTTCGCGCGTAGAATACCAAAAGGGTGTAAAAGTTGCCACATGATTTCGTTACCGTGGTGAAGAATGTTGTTACCACACTAGAATCAGGGCGTAAGTAAGTAAGTATTTGGGCCACTTAGGGTTAACTTGTGTCATAAAATCACATTCTCTCTTTAGGGTAGCAGCTTCAGCTGGGAAATTTGGTCGGACTTTCAAGGCTTCACCAACGGGTATGAACTTTATCAGCAGGATTAACGATGTCGTCTCAGTTAGCTGATTTAAGCGAACTACGTTTCCGCAAATGTCTTTGTCTATCTAACATGATTTAAAGTTATCACGATGTAGCCATTGTATTACGTTTCTTGTCTATCACAGACTTGCCAATGTCTTCATTGAATAGACTCGTATTTTATTTTTTTTTCATTTTACTAATTAATTTTCATATTGAATATCTGACGTTCTAAACTTAATGTTTTAACATTTTCTTAAAATACTTAAAAATTAAATAACACGAACCCTTAAATCTATACGAAAATTCTAATCATTACTGTACATCTTTGATACATCAACACAACAACACTTATAACAATCTACAATTACTTATTACTTAAATGCTTTGAATTATATTTATTTTATTTTATTCCTCTTAGCCAAACTTTCATAAAACTTTCGGCGAAATTTGCTCCCTACTTCCACTTCCACTTCGTTGTTTCGCTGTTTCAAATTTAATTCGCTTCGCATTGCCAATCCGGCAGTAAACCCAAAATTTTCAACGATTCATACGTATCGAAGTCATCAGCATAACGCAAGGATCTCAATGCTCTAGCACTCACTTCGAACGCCAGTGACTTGGCGGCGCATTTTCCGCTGGTTGGCGCGTAGAATGTCCTTTTGTTGTTGTATTCGCGCGGCAATGTTAAAGTCAACGGCAATTGTTCCGCCATAACGGAATGATGCGTGACCAATGCCTTTAACGATGTAAATTCCTTCTTGGCGCCTTTCAACTTGTAATGGTTGTCGGCCACTGCGACGACTATGAAATGTTTCACCTTCGTTTCGGCACGCAAGCATAGCTCATAGGTGCGGGATTTACGACGTAGGAGGAATGTACCGGGTGCGGCTTGTTGTAGGTATTCAAGCGCGGCTTTGGTTGTGATGCGCGGTTGATACCAACTGCTTGCGAGCAGTTCTTCTTCATCGTGCACGTTGCGGTTGTAGCGCGTTCGTTGTTGTTTTGGTTTTTGCTTTTGACATGATTTTTGCTTTTGTTGTTGTCGTTTTCGCAGTTTCGAAGGGCTTGATTTTTCGCTTATTAATTGACAGCAATCTGAGATGCCAGCATCTGAATCATCGTTGACGTTTTGGTAGTCAAATATCTGTGCCTGCCGTTCTGACGTGGCCTCATTAGGCGCTTGATCCTCCTGCTCTTCCGGTTCTGTTGTGGAGTCGGTGTAGTGCGTCATGTTTTGCCAACAATTCAACGAGAGCATAGATTTTTGCGGACTAATCGATTTTTGTGGTGCAGTGCTGTGGTTGCTATTGTGCTGTTGTTGTTGTTCTATGTGTGTGTTTTGTTGTTTCATTTGTTCGACATCCTCAATGTCACTTTCCAATGGAAACGTGCATTGACTACTGCAATCGCTTGCATCTTCCTCATCAGCATTGTACGATGAATCCAGCATATCAACCTTTTGTGTGGAAGAGAGTCAGAAAAAAGAAAGTTGGGTAATGAGGGTTCAAATTAAGTTTAGAAAAGATTGTAGGAACTACTTAATTCGGATGGAACTAACTATTATATACCCAGTATCTATATAAGCTATATGTAAATGGATTGAAATTCATAAGTATTGATATTTGCCACCTTTACTCAAAAGTCAAGTCAAAGATTAAAACCTTTTCCTGGTGCAAATAACGAATTGTGCTAGCCTTCTATGGAACTGGTGATATAGCTAATATTTAACATTCTCGTGTCACAGTGTGACCGGAACTGGGAAAAAGGGATGGAGAGGAATAAGAAGAACTGTAGAGAAGTAAAAGGAGGGAAAAAGAAAGAGTCTGAGTAACGGAGCGGGGAGGGAGAAGGGGGAGGAGCTTGAGAGAAAAGAAGTGAGGGAAAATACTGAGAAAGAGACGCAGAGAAATAGCAAGACAGAGGGGAGGAGAGTGAATAAAAGCATAAGGAAAAGGGGAGAGCGGTATATGGAGAGTAAAAAGCAAACACTTCTTAAAAGGTTTGCAGATAGACAAAGGTTAGGGCGGAACAAGTTCTGTCGGTTCTGCTAGTAATATATAAAATTATTTCATATTTCTTTATTCAGTCTTAATCATAGGATATCATCCTGTAGGATTCCATATTTAATTTTTCATAGTTAAGCTTATTCATTCCTGAGTTCCAAGGATCACTGAGGTAGTTGGCATGTTATTCTTCAAAATCCTAAACATGCGTGATAAGGAACTGTACCAGAAGTTTGTGTGTTTCTAAGCGGAAGTTAATGGTACTTGCGGCATGCTATAAGCTTAATATGACTTCTATAGCCTTGAGTACTCAAAAGATACCAGACATTGACCAACTTGACTTTCTTTGCTTTACCGGTTTGCGAAATATTAGTCAGTGGCCACTTGTGATATTATTACAAGGATTGGAGCAGAAAGAGAGCTAGGTTCTCAAGGTATGCGATTTTTAAAAATCAGTAAAAAGATGCTGTTACCAGCCATATGAAAAGAAGTGTGAGGCTCTGTTGGAACTCTTTCACTTATTATGCTTAGGTGTTTTACATTTAATTGAGACCCTCTTCATGAAGGAAGAATTCAAACTTCACGCTTATGTATTTTGAAGACGGGATTTGTCTCAATTACGGCTGAATTAGGTTTCCCGTTTAGGGCGTTTAGGAAGACAATGAATCAGTTCTCAGTAAATTTTCAGAAACCGCCCTAGTCAGCGTTGAAGATGTCAACACAGGAGAAAGCTATGCCTTCTAAATGAAATTGGTGCAGTGAAGTCACGGATTAGATATGAAGGCTTACCAACCATATAGGCCGCTGTATATTCCAGTTATATCAGCGGAATAAAAAAGTGTATATAATATGAACATCATTCTTGGTAGATTTCCAAAAAATACTGAGTATCCCAATATGATATTAATCATGAACTTACAGAAGCGCTACCAAAGGATAACATCGACGTAAAGGTTTTCGATGTTTTCCCCTGTGAACTACGAAATCTGCAGAATGACGTACTTTAAATTTGAGTCGTCAACCAACCATTTGATTTTCCCCTAAATATCATGCCTATATCAGGGTATTATCCAATAGGTAACTATTTATAATTTCAATCCATCCAATTGCTTTCAAGAATGGAGACCAGTAAGGTCCCCCAGAACACTTTACGCTCACTGCCACAATCATGTTCCACTGGCCGCTTGGTATGCACGCTGAGAGAATAGATATCGTGTTTAGTAGAATTTGCAAGAGCTGCGGCGAGTCGCACACTCCCTATGTGAATGCCTCGTTCTAGCACACACTAGGTTTCTAACTATGAGCAGTTATATACTGCCGGAACTTAAGGAAGTAGATAAAAGCTCTGTAAAAGATAACACAAGGTTCATAGTTTGCCCCAGTAGTCCGAATGGAGTACCGACTAGCAATACTAAATCAGCAGCAATTATTTCCAGGAGAAATGTGCATCAAAATGATGCCCCGTGAGCTACTTGGGCTTGGACCTTTGGTGTCCGGGCGGCACAGCAACCAACCCAGGTCCCCATTTTGTGGTTCACTGGGGAAACGATTATAAAAAGGCGTATGCACGAAAAGTATGGAAAAAACATCGATTAAAAAGAATCCTCTTTACCAGCTTGCGATAAGCTCGAAATACTCGATATAAAAAAAATTCAAGTTTAGTACTTATAAAATACAAGCTATCACAACTGAGTATATAAATCCGAAAATAGTACTATAGCCAGTATTCGTAGTAAGCCTACTTACCTCATCATAATCACTGGTCACATCCTCCTCTGTATCACTTTTACAAAGTGTTGCCTCCAGCTGTGCCCGCTGTATTTGCTGCCGTTCCTTTTGTTGCTCATCTTGTTGTGCATGTCGCTGTTGAAAGAGTTTCCTTCGCAAAAAGTCCTTCATACAATTATATACTTTTGGTCTTTTACTCGCGCTAACGAGCAACTCTCGATCTCCACCAATGTTCCAGTATTGCCCTTGTTCACGCTCCTCACTATACACCACCTCTGATACATTGCCACCAATCATTGTTTGTCGACTGTAATAGTCTGAAGTGGCAGTAGATGAAGGGTTGGTCGAATAGGAGCAAGAGTTCGATTTTTGTGATGAAGACGTTGACAATTGAGTGACACAGCAGTCAGAATTTGTTGCAAATTGCTGTGTTGTAGCAGTTGTTGTTATTGGCACTGGCATTGTATTGTTGCTGTTGGTTGTTGTTGTTGTTGCTAGAAATTTGCTACTCCATTGTTGATATTTGCGCAAGGCCAAATCTATGCTGCGGCTTGTCATTGTTGTTGTAGTTTCTGCACCGTCTGATGTGTTGGCGGCTTTCGGTGATGCTGTGGCTTCAATACTATGACAAACACAATCCGGATATAATTCGGCGTACGATAGTGGACAATTTGCGTCAAATTGCTGTTGTAGCGGCTGCAAAGAACAGAAAAGAATAGAAATGGTGATGTTGAAATTCTCTTGTTTGTCACAAACTTTTTAGTGTTATAAACATTTTATTTAATGGGTTTCATTTCATTGCAGTTAAGAGCAATTCAAGGAAATTGCTAAGAAAATTTGCAATTAGTTGGACATTTTTTGAGTGCTTGCCAAGGGCTGTGAGAATGAAGTTTCAAAGGAGTATTTAATACTTCATTTTAAGTCATATTAAAGTTTCTGAAATTTTTTACGATTTTGAGCGCATCAAATTTTCGTAAGTTTAAAGACGTATGGGAGATGTAGACTTGAGGGGAATTCAGTTTCCTTAAGACTGCTTACTCAACTTCGAATTAAAGCAACTTTTTACCCGATTAACCCACTCCACGAAATACGCCTACATTCAATTCTAATACTCTAGAATTTATTTGATTATATATACTTGAACCTTCAGTGGGAGTTACAAATTGTTATGCCTCTTTTATTGGCATTACAAGCAGATTAGTAATTGCATCCCTAGTTGCTAGAGTGCTTCAATAAAATCATGAATAATGGCACCTCTGTAGAAGTGATCAACAAAGTACAGACACAATGCAGCATTTCATTGGCGTGACCTTCGTTTACCCCGAGTACATAAACTTCTCAAATTGTTTGTCATGACTTATGCCTAAGTACAAACATTTGCATTTAATGAAAGGGATCGATAACTCAGTTTTCGGTAGGGAAAATCTGACTCATAAAGTCTTGTGTGAACATATCACTTGCTTGATAACACACAATCTATTTATACCCTTTCGTTCATGTCAGGGGGCCTAGAGCTAATACAACTAAGATTCGTACCTCCCTAAACCGTTGCATCGTCAAACCATCTCAGTAGATGGGTTTGGAATCAGGCATCAGTTCATCGATTCCCCGGTCTCTGATATACCAGCAGTTTTGGCACCATTCTCCGAACTCCGCGCTATCCAACTTCTTTTCGGGCTGTTGAAATCGGCTATGATATCGTGACATGTTGCGTCTCGTATTTTGGATCGAAATTAGATTTACTCTGGAGTCTTACTGATAGGATTTAATAAATCCTTTGACTTTGAGTAAAGTCTTTCGCAAAATTTGCTAGAAAAACCTTATACGTGATATTGTTCCAACTGATTTTGCGGTAGTTCGTGGTGTGCGGATGCGTCTTTCCTGCAGAGTGGGCAATTAAATTCTAATCTGGAGGCTTGCGCTGATTTGACCATATTTTGTATTGGAGTTTGTTCATTCTTTTAATCAACTTTTAGTCCCCGTGTTTTAGAAGCTCGGAAAGTCCGCCGTTTCAAGGTTCCCTGTTTTATCATCTCACTCGCATTGCTAGATAATGACGAGAAGTACTTCCTACGCAGATTAAGTACAAGCGACACTTCAGTTACTAGGCTGTCTTTATCATTCCTGCAGGAGTCTGCCTCGATATTTATACCTTTCTTTCAGCCGTCATCTCCAGCTTCTTATTGAGGATATTTATATATATTCTGACACTTCTGCCTGGCAGTTACCTTATCACTATTTTCTTTGAAATCATCAACAGATCCTTCCCTTTCATTTATTTTAATGACAAATTATTACAAATTGCAAAAAATTCTCAGTATTCACAATGGAGGCTGAAAATTACAAAACGAAAAACTGTCGCAAAATCATCAAAGTAAGAAAAACCTTCCTTTTCAACTTTGGTGTGCTCCTGTGCGTGAGTTATACATTCACTCCTATTAATTGTCTTACAACGGTTTAGTTTTGACAACAAATCCGGCTGCTTCAATGGAAAATAGCACGAACACTATGATGTTTGTTTATAGAAAAGGTACCTACACATTTGGTGACATACTAAAAGAAACTCAACATGAAATGGAAATTCATAAGTATGTTACTACTTATTATCTTACAGTTTTCTGAGATGATAAAGGCAATTTACTTTAGGATTATTTATGAGTTTCTAAGGTGGTCATTTCCCTTGTTGAAAAAATACCTGATAGATACAGTGAAGGGGAGGGTAAGGTACAAAAAAGAAGGGAAGGGAAGTTCAGGGAAGGGAAGGGAGATGAAGGGGGGTAAAAGGCAGAAAAGGGAAGAAGTTTCAAGCTTGTAGCTTATCGGAAAGTTACGTAAATTTTAATTACAAAACTCGTAACCAACGGCCGCTCGCTACACAGAGTCAATCTAAATAAAACCGTTTAAACAATTAAAGTTATAGGTCTCTCAAAGTTTTTGAAAATTTTTCGAACTGGTTTTAGATTTTACTGCTCCATTAAAATCTGAAGCAAATTTCGAGGTACCTCCCAGCCAGCATTTTTTGAAAATTTTGATCAAAAATATTTAAATATCACACCCCAAGATGATTAAAAACGTTCAAATTTAAAAGCATTTTCTGTTCAAAAATTAACGTATCGTCGGGAGAAAAATGTACCATAAATGTGATTATTCTTGAATAATCATTTATGATTCATATTTCGAAACACTTTTTATTCATCTTTTTATCATACTTGATATTACTGGAAGATTGTACTTTACTTCTTTTGGAATAACATTTGATTACTTTTCACAGTCATTTTTTGATCACATTTAAGAACAATTTTCAATCATATTATATGATGGTTTGGAATCATTTGTGAATAAGATTGTGATTCATTTTTCCATCATATTTAATACATAACCAAATCCTATATAAAGATCATATTCCATCAGGGGGTGAAAGCATCTGGAAGCTCGGAAGTAAGCTTTTTGAACCGCAGGTTAAATTAATTTGACCGTTGTACACACACACGACTACAACATCCAACATCATCTATGATCATCATCTTAGATCATGGTAACGACGTCACTTTAAAAATCACGATTTTACTATGTCTCATATCATTCTTTAAATATAACTAGATGTTTTCGACAATCATAGCTCATGGAGGATGTTGAAGCCGGGTCCAGGTGTGTCGATCAAGTTAACTTACCAGCGGTTAAACACCTTACAACTTCCGTACATCGGTTCCATCCAGTATGTCTTTTCTGGGAAGCCGCATCTAGAGAAATGCTAGAAGACATCTTAGGTTAGCAGCAGCACTTATATTACTTTTAGTCTTGAATATGTGTTATATATTTGTAATATTTTTGGATTTTATGATTGAAAAATTGTGAGCTAATGAAGAAAAATCAAATTTTCAATGAGAAGTATAGTTTTAACAAGTAAAAAATTTATCATTTATTCATGAAAGGTAGTCTGCAACTATTAAGAAAGTTGATTGAAAAATGATTTTAAATTTTTGATCACCGAAGTTAAAGAAATTCCAAATTGTGATTGAAAAATTGTTCTCAGTTATTGATCATCAAAAGCAAACAAGTTTTATTATTCTCTATGTTCATTTTTATAAAATCTTAAAATTTATTCATCAAAGTTATTCGAAAATTATTTCAAAAAGTGATCGAAAAATGATTTTCAAGTTTTTGATCATTAAAAGTAATCTTATTTTATTATTTATTTTGTTCAACTGTATGAAAACTCAGTATTTATTCGCAAGGAGTAGTCAAATTGTATTGATATGAAGGAAAGTTCAAAAATTTATCATCTAAATGCTGTGTGGGCTATAACTATCGGAGACCAACGTGGTGTGATGGTAGCGTGCTCCGCCTACCACACCGGATGCCCTGGGTTCAAACCCCGGGCAAAGCAACATCAAAAATTTTAGAAATAAGGTTTTTCAATTAGAAAAAAAATTTCTAAGCGGGGTCGCCCCTCGGCAGTGTTTGGCAAGCGCTCCGGTTGTATTTCTGCCATGAAAAGCTCTCAGTGAAAACTCATCTTCCTTGAAGATGCCGTTCGGAGTCGGCATAAAATCATGTAGGTCCCGTTCGACCAATTTGTAGGGAAAATCAAGAGGAGCACGACGCAAATTGGAAGAGAAGCTCGGCCTTAGATCTCTTCGGAAGTTATCGCGCCTTTTATTTATTTATTTTTTATAACTTGTATCTTGTTAGACTAAAATGGGTTGGGCTACAAAACTGCATGCTCAAAGAACTCGGGAAATCCAAAAAAAAATTTCGAAAATTTCATAAAATTTTCTCGAATTTTCGAATCTTTTCGAAAATGTTTTTAAGGTTTGTTCGTAAAATTTTAGTTACGAAATTCATAGACTTTCCTTAAGATATCTAAATTAATAAAAAAGAGGTTGATTGACGACATTGATAAAAATTTCTAATGCTATTTTTCTGTTCGTTATAAAAACGTTGGCGATAACAGTTTTTTGAAAAAAAATATTTTTTGGGTTTTGGAGAGTGTTTTGGTCGAAAAATTGACCCTTTCTCCATTTTTTTGCAGGCTCGAAAATTAGTTTTTGGGTATGCGTAGTGGAACTTTTTTTTCCTGAGCCCAAATCCCATCGAAAAATCGATGGCGCGATATCGGTTAATAAATTGACTCAGTCTAATGTACATGTCTTTATCAAAGTGCTTTTAAAGCAGAATAAGAGTATGAAAATGATTATGGAACCCATAAATTTCAAAACACACAAAAAAGCTAGTAAAAAGGTTAATCACATTATAGTCTCTTAAAAGGGATTTAATTGTCTTTTGTGCGATATGTACAATCACATTTGTATGTAGTACCTAAGTCACACGTGCACTTGGTGTTATAAAACGTTTACATATGCCACATGTTTTTTTGTTAGGTTGATTTATTTACATACATGTAAAGCACTCAATTTCAATCTAACGACAAAAAAAGTGTCACACACTTTTTGTTTAGAAATAAATGAGCTCAAATATCCTTTTTGCACGCAAACTCCATTTAGTGTGCGATATTTGCTCTTTTATATATTTGCACATATTCTTCTTTGCTTACTAAACTTTATTTTTATTTTATTATTTTCATTTTATTTCACTATTCTCGCATTCAGTTCTTATCTTTGTCATACTTTCAATGTAGCTTTGTATAGAAAAGCAAAAATACCTGGGTACAACTCTCCTCATACCAACAGAAGTCCCATACAACCAGCTGTGTACTCTTAGCTTTGTTCTGTGGTTTCAACTACTTATTTGGTAGTTAGGATTTTCTTTTACGTTTTTTTGCAGTGTCAGTAACCGTTCACTTTTCAAGGTAAGTAACAAAAAAAAGAGCCATAACAAAAAGGATTTGTTGAAATCTATGTAAAATGATGGTGAGCTCAAAAGAAAATAATTTGTTTAGTACCTACATATGGTGACTTCAGGTATTTCTGTAACTGTATTTGAGTATGTGTTGAGCGATATTCGATTTTTGTGTGTATTTACACTTATTTCTGTGACAATATGAGGCATTATGAATGAGTGATGAAAGGATGAGGCATTATGAATGAGTGATGAAAGGACTTCCGAGTATTATCAAAATTCAATATGAAAAATAAAAGAGATAAATCAGAAATGAGTAGCTTAAATGAGGATAAGTCAGCGTCATCATCATATGACTAAAAAAATTTGTTTGAAAATATAATAAGGGAACATAAGGATTTCTATTGACTTTTGTATTCGACTTTTTTCAAAGCAAAGGCCTAATCTCCACACAGGCTTACACACGTATTTTGCTTTGAAACTGTATCTCTATGTGCAAATTCGGGTATGATTCAAAGTGATGAAAGGATTTAATTTGGTACTACCCAGTGCGTAGTAGTCGTATTCGTTCACACTGAAGCTTGTGCTATACTTTTAATGGAGTTAGTTAAGTAGCAACTGCTTTTGGCTAGGACAAGCCCATCGTACACGGCTTTTGTGATAACAAGACATTGATCTTGGAAAATTATTGCGTATATCTAAGGAAGTATATGCCTTTAGGTCACCGTGGTGTGATGGTAGCGTGCTCCGCCTATCACACCGTATGCCCTGGGTTCAACTCCCGGGCAAAACAACATCAAAATTTTAGAAATAAGATTTTTCAATTAGAAGAAAATTTTTCTAAGCGGGGTCGCCCCTCGGCAGTGTTTGGCAAGCACTCCGGGTGTATTTCTGCCATGAAAAGCTCTCAGTGAAAACTCATCTGCCTTGCAGATGCCGTTCGGAGTCGGCATAAAAAACATGTAGGTCCCGTCCGGCCAATTTGTAGGGAAAAATCAAGAGGAGCACGACGCAAATTGGAAGAGAAGCTCGGCCTTAGATCTCTTCGGAGGTTATCGCGCCTTACATTTATTTTTTATATGCCTTTAGGTACCTTCGCCCTGTTATGAAACAACTACTACATAGTTAAGGGACAAAGCGACTTGAAGTTTCCACCTCATTATCCAATATGTGGATAAAGCAAGAGGAGTGCCTAGTATGATGAATCGTAACACATTTACTCCCTTTAGAGAAAGCCTTGTCAAAACGCTAATTACGAGGAATAAATGAATTTAGCTGAGCCCCTACTATCAAAGTCTTAATAAAAGATTTCCTCTTCCCAAAAAAAGGTATTTTCTCTTTATGTTCAATACACAAGCAGGCAGTTTCTGCTAAGCTGCCACAAATCTTAATAGGACGACAGCCATTTAATCTGAAAAGAGAATAGCCTGCTCTCACCATCTTTTACGCAGTCCGTAAATTCGGTTGTCAAGTCACGTCCAGTGAGCACTGTCCCAAAAGTCCAATATCAAATTTTTGCAGAAGAGGAAAGCTGAGATGCCAGGGAGTCGCGTGTAACTTTGGCTTAAAAGCAATCTGGATGCTGACACAGTTTTTCAAACCTGCTGCAATCACCCACCCATTGACAATGGGTAATGCCTGCTGAGCGAAACTGCAAATTCTCTCAAGCCCGCCACGTCCGATTCACAAGTATGCATTTGAACCAAAAGATCTTCATCACAAGTCACCTTGAAGATTGTTTTATCCAGGAAACTAGATGTTATTTATCCTAAAATTATTTTAGCTTATCTAGAGCGAGGTCAAGCACTTCCAGTGTACTTTCGAGCACACCATTGTTCAGTTCAAAGCAAACGTTAACTGCTGCTTGGCTATCTGAGTGAATACTGTATTCCCTAACATCACATCCAACGCCTCAAGGCAACTTCCACTTGCAAGCCATTATATGGTGTAACCAAGTAACTTGAGTTTTTGGCTTACTTTGAGCTGCGAAGAAGTTCATTAGGCCACTATCGCATATGTGTTTCTCAATTCTTCCTCGCCTTACCGGGGTATGAATATGTTCCTTTTTTATTGTGGGTATTGTTTCTTTCCAGAGGTTTAAAGGGCATAGAATTTATTCCGGAAAAGGAAATATTTTCATATGAGGAGACTAAAATCCACACACTTTATGGTTCGATTAGTAAAATATACCACCTTAACTTTCAGGGAGTATTTGATTTTTGTTATACGAGTTTACTTTTAAGAGTCAAATCATTAGAGTCCTGTTATTAGTTTAACTATAATTCTTGTATTTAAAAGGTAAATATATATGTATTTAAATTAAAAAGTTTGTAAACATTTTGCTTGACAATTAAATTAATAATAATATATACATAACACTGTCAGACAATACCAGAGGTACTTCTGCAATCGACTGAAGTCTGGAAGCAAGGATGAACGATTTTCGTTTTTGTTGTATAAGCTTATAATTCAAATGGCCCTGCCCCTGTATTTAGTAGTGAAGTTTACACTCCAAAACACCACCCAAGGTATCTTCACTGTCCAAGAATGACAGATAATCAGCATTAGCACACAAACTGGGCAGCATTTAAGGGCGAATAATGACTAACTTGAACTTTTTCTATATTAATATTTATTGGGTTAAACATTTCGAAATTCTCGTAAAATTTTTATAAATTTCAAAAAGAAGGACGAGACTCTGGTAGGACTGAGGTCCTTAGAATATATATAAGTGTTCATGAAGTTATGCCATTAATTTTCGGAAATAATTAATAACACATAAAAGTTCCTAAATGGGATGACTAGCATTCTCTTAAAGCCATCAAACGTCGACGGCGCAGAAAAAAGTTTCGTTAAGTTCAAAATAGAAAGTAATTTTGATGAACAAGTATTGCATGTGTGTAGGTATGGTTGTTTGTATTTACTTTTAATTAATATTCTCACAAAACCAATTTTTCATTAAGCATATCAAAAGGCCTTTTTTATATTTCACTGCAGACATTTCCACTTTAAAAACAAATACAAGTCTCTGAATTGAAACTAGGCGAATGAAAAGCGGGAAAAGGATACTTCAGCTGAAACTCACAAATAGTGCAGACAACAAAACGTCCGACATCGCAGTGCGAATATGATGTTTTATATAAAAAATGTGTGGTTGGAGATCCTACTTTTATACGTACATATTTAAATAGTAGATCAGTCGAGTGTATAGACTGAAAAATGGCAAAATAACGAGCGTACAATAAGGATACTCCACTTTTACAATGCCAGCTGATATGGCACTACACAATAGGTATTTCCTTTTCATGGTTTTCCATTCAGGCATCAATATTTGCGGCGTGTAACCTTTTTCTTATATGTATGTATGCGAGATGCATTGAACGTGTAGATTCGATTCGATTTCAGTTGTCTGTTTTGGAATGGCTTGGCGGTTTATTGCAAACTGGCATGTCATGGCACACACATAGATATGCATTTTATGAATTCCTTAATGTACAAACATACATCCCTGAAGACACAAGTTTGATGACCTATACATATGTCATACTTATGGCTGTCAGTCAATCAGTCAAACGGACAGCATTTTCTGACAACTGCAGCTATTTGCGAAAAAAATATTTAATATTGTCACGGATATTAGCATCCCTAAGCTATACCATCACTAAGGCGATGCTAAGCGATGTTCACGTCAATAATCAAATCATATATACACATATATAAGGCAGCCGAGAGATGTCACACACAGATGCATTTACTTATACGCCTATGTGTGTGCGAGAGACTGTAAACTACAAACTCACATACATCTGAGAGACGCTGAAAAGTTGAAAATTGTAAACAAGTAGAAACTATATGAGAACTATAAACACTCGAAATAGTTGGTAGGTTCTGGAAATAGAAGAGCCTAGATGTATGCAGCGTAAACTATAAAAGCGGCACAAGCGAGTAAAATGTAATTCAATTTGATTTGAGTTGTCAAGCAGTTTCGAGTAAGACGATATCTAGCGAGCAATAGCAGTATTATTTTGAATAGTAGAGTTTCATTGAGCTATCAATCAGTGTGGTTATTAAACAAGCTATTCGTTGCACAGTCTGAGTGTTATTGTGAAGTACTTTAATAAAGGCCATTTTGCATTATTACAAATTGGAGTTATTTATTCAACAGTTTAGCGATACGAACCTAGCAAAAGGGCAAATAAGAGGATTTGCAAGTAAATTCGTTACAATTGGTGTCAGAAGAGGAATTGTTGAATAAATTCCAGAAGACAACAAGGATATGGCAAAGTTCAGTGAATTAAAGATCCAGCAACTGAAGAAGGAGTTGGAGAGCCGTGGATTGAATACAAGCGGCGTTAAACTCGAACTTCAGGCACGGCTACGAGAGGCAATGGAAGCAGAAGGAATTGATGTGGAAGAGTATGTCTTTCACCTTGATGGCGAGGAGACAACAAAAATTGAAGAGAAAAACGAAACATCGCAGACGGTTACCAGCACAGACTTGAACATGATTTTGGCTGCAATATCTGCTCAAACATCGACAGTGGCTTCTCAACTGGAATCGCAAAAGACAGATATAACATCTCAACTGTCATCTCAACTAGAAGAACAGAAAACGTATATGTCATCACAAATGGAATCACAAGAAACGCGTATTTCAGAAATGTCGTCGCAAATGTCATCTCAACTGGAAGAACAGAAGACATATATGGCATCGCAACTGGAAGAACAGAAGACATATATGATATCTCAGTTGGCTCAGCAGTTGAAAGCGCAAGAGGATCGCATATCATCGGAGTTGGAGGGTTTTAGTGAACGACAAGATAAAATGGAAGCTGAGATGGATGCTTTGAAAGATCGGATTCAGCAGTTACAATTAAATCGTCCAGCAGTTTCAGCGAGTAATCCAAAGGTAAAAACACCATCCTTTGACGGTTCTGTTCCTTTCCAGGTCTTTAAGCTACAATTTGAGAAGACGTCGGCAGCTAACAACTGGAATGCGGAAGATAAAGTTGCTGCACTGTTCGTGGCATTGAAGGGGCCAGCAGCGGAAATCCTACAGACGATTCCCGAAGGAGAGCGGAACAATTATGAAGCATTGATGGCTGCTGTAGAACGACGTTATGGAAGCGAGCATAGGAAACAGATATTCCAAATTGAGTTGCAAAACCGTCACCAAAGAGCGAATGAGACTTTGCAGGAGTTTGCTTCAGATGTTGAAAGGTTGGCTCATCTCGCAAATGCGGACGCACCCGTGGAATACACCGAAAGGGTAAAGATTCAGAGCTTTATAAATGGCATACGGGACGTCGAAACAAAGCGAGCTACATACGCAAACCCAAAGCCAACATTCGCAGAAACGGTGTCACAAGCTCTGATTCAGGAAACAGCGTCGCTTCTGTGTAAGCCAGTTTTCAAAGCACGCCGTGTGGAAGTAGAAAGGCCAGAGTGGGTAGACGCAATATTGGAGGCACTGAAAGGATCGCAAAAGCGAAGTGAAAAAGTTATCAAATGCTTCAAATGCGGGAAGTCCGGTCACATAGCACGTCATTGCGATCTTGGTCTTAATAGTTCCAACAATGTGGGTGGCCATAAACGCAAAGCTGGAGGAGATGAGCAAGAGCAAGTAAGAGGTAGAGAGCTAGATCCAGCTATTGAATGCCCTGTGATATCTGTGTCGCAAATTGGAAGGAAATCAAGCAGTCTTACCGTCAGAGGGAATGTGGATGGCAAAGAACGAATACTGACTGTAGATACGGGCGCATCTCATTCCTTGATCCGATCTGACTTGGTCAACAGGAGAGTAAAACCGTTACCTGGAGCAAAGTTCCGTACGGTCACTGGCGAGTATAACCAAGTTCAGGGAGAAGTGATATGTGAAGTATTGATTGGGAAGGTCATGGTTCTACACAAATTTGTTGTGGCAGAGATTGTTGATGAAGTTATATTGGGAGTGGATTTCTTGGTTGACCATGACATCAAGATCGATATGCAGAGAAGGGTGATGTGTTATGAGAACCAAGATGTGCCACTTAACTTTAGTTTGGAAAAAGGGTTCAGCAGTAATCGGGTACTGGTGGAGAAGACTCGACGAAGGCCACGAAATTCAAAGGTAAAGGTTGATGGAACAAATGGGCCAAACAAATCAAAACCGAAGGTACCTGTGAGAGAAATATTGGCATTGAAAAGCCCTAACGGACGTACTGAAACGAAGAAAGAATGCAAGGGTGGTTTCAAGCCTACTGTTGTGAAGCGTCGGAACGATACTGATTATGCAAAGGAAATCCGTCCAGCGCAAGCTCTGCGAAGTAGTTCTTCATTGGTCAAGCAACAGAGTGCGAGGGAACGATCCAGGATAATGAGTAGTAAGATGAAACACAGGTACGACAAGGAAAATAATTCGAAAGGTTTCTTGGCGGGAGATTTGGTACTGTTATACAACCCTCACCGGCGGAAAGGTGTTCCATCCAAATTTCGGTGCAGTTGGGAAGGCCCGTACAAGGTTGTGAAGAAGATCAGTGATACCATCTACCGCATACAAAGCATTGAGAAACCACGGAGTAGAAGAGTGGTACATTTGGCGATGCTAGCAGCGTTTAGATCGAGAGATTTGTCTGATCGGGACGATCAGACTTAGGTGGAGGGCAGTGTCACGGATATTAGCATCCCTAAGCTATACCATCACTAAGGCGATGCTAAGCGATGTTCACGTCAATAATCAAATCATATATACACATATATAAGGCAGCCGAGAGATGTCACACACAGATGCATTTACTTATACGCCTATGTGTGTGCGAGAGACTGTAAACTACAAACTCACATACATCTGAGAGACGCTGAAAAGTTGAAAATTGTAAACAAGTAGAAACTATATGAGAACTATAAACACTCGAAATAGTTGGTAGGTTCTGGAAATAGAAGAGCCTAGATGTATGCAGCGTAAACTATAAAAGCGGCACAAGCGAGTAAAATGTAATTCAATTTGATTTGAGTTGTCAAGCAGTTTCGAGTAAGACGATATCTAGCGAGCAATAGCAGTATTATTTTGAATAGTAGAGTTTCATTGAGCTATCAATCAGTGTGGTTATTAAACAAGCTATTCGTTGCACAGTCTGAGTGTTATTGTGAAGTACTTTAATAAAGGCCATTTTGCATTATTACAAATTGGAGTTATTTATTCAACAGTTTAGCGATACGAACCTAGCAAAAGGGCAAATAAGAGGATTTGCAAGTAAATTCGTTACAATATAGTAGATATGGTGCGCCTTATCTGTAATTTTTCTTCCACATGGTTAAAAAATTGAGTCGGAATCTGTTTCGAAATCTGAGCAATACTGTTTTTCGTGGAAACGGTTGCGCTGAACAATATTAAACCAGAGCAGTAGCAGACCTCTATAGGGTTGGAACTGAAATCATCCGAAGCAAAGAAGAGCGCTATATCTCTTCACTGAGCTTCTCAAAACTACTAAATATTCTCAAGGAAATTAACAAATTTACCAAAGAGGATATTTAAGAAATTAAGCGCACCCTAATGTGAATATATGTAAAAATGTGCATTTATTTATTTCATGAAGCCGTTTGTACTTCCATGTATCTAGATATATGTATGACCATAACATTTTGAATTATAAATGTTAAAACAAAAGATGTATTTGCTGTCAATTGCATTTGCTTCCCGTGGTTTGGTTTGTCAATGTCTGGATTTGACATAAGTGAATTATATTTTGATGAACTCAAAAAAGTCAACATTTTAACATGGCTCACACAGAGATTGTCAGTTACAGCAAAACTAGCAAAATCATATCGATTTGCACGAAGGGGTGGATGTTAGATTGTTTCGCAAAAAACGTTTCCAAAGACTCCCTAAATTTGAAGCATATGCTTTCAAAATAACAATTCCTTTTATTCTTAAAAAAGCACAATTTTTTTAAATTGATAATAGGGAAAATTCACAAGGTTTGCACACGTTGATATTTACTGTTTCTAAACTTCACTGCTTCATTAGTTAGCTTTTTGGTGCTATGCTTTGAGCCGGACCACAAAACTGGTGTTAAGACCATGTCCTCTATCCACTCAGCTATTATAGTGCCACACTGCTTGCTCTGTAATCTCTCTCTAACTTTTACCATTTTTGTTGCTATTCGTTTTGTACGTACTTTGGTTTATAAATACTATATGTTTTGAAACCCAAATTGTGTGGAATACCCTACGGCGCGTTCAACAAAACTTGACCAGTGACATTGGACTTATAGCAATACGTCATTAGCCATTATTCCACAGTTCACTTGAGATTCGAACTCAAGTTTGCCCACTCAGCCATTTGAATGCCCCGCTGGTCGCTAGCCCAACATAAGTCTTGACTATTCTTCGCATGGCATTAAAATAAAATGATTACAATGCAAAAATCGACTATTGAATACAGGAATAAGGAGCCATGCTTCAGATTTGGTCCTCTTTGTTGTTGTTGTTGTAGCGATAAGGTTTCTCCCCAAAGGCTTTGGGGAGTGTTATCGATGTGTGCCGGATACAGATCCGGCACGCTCCGGTAACACAGCACCATAAGGTGCTATCCCGAACATCTCGGGAACGATTTATATGGCCACATTAAACCTTCAGGCCATCCCTCCCTCGCCACCCTCATATTCCATGAGGAGCTTGGGGAGCGTCACCTGTTAGTGAAACAGGATTCGCCGCCGATAGGTGAGGTTGACAATTGGGTTTGGATAAGCTAAAGCTACGTATTGCGCTGGCAGCCTGAAAGGGTTGCGCTACACAGCCCCTTTAATCTGGTATTTTAGTCGCCTCTTACGACAGGCATACCTACCACGGGTATATTCTGACCCCCTAACCCGCTGGGGGAATTTGGTCCTCTCGCCAGTTTCAGTACCAATCTTTATTGCCTATTGCACGTCAGGTAAGCCTTTTGTTGATAGCTTTGCGGTGAGCATTACATACCCGACAAGAATGGGATAGCTGACAGCATGTTGTTCAAAGTGCTGTCAACGTATTCACCGATGGCCTTTTCGAGAATTTGTGTGAGGCATATTTCTCCCAAACCATGAGCAGATACTTGCTCCTGAAGGGTAGCGGGATCCTTCTGAACGCAAGTAGTTTGCATGCGGTTTAAAGAAATAACTGGGTTTATATTTGATTTTATGACGGTCATGATGGATCAGGCCATAGGGAGACCATGCTAAACATCTGAGTATAATGTAAAACGCTTCCCGCTGCAGCTTTGTGGAAGATGAAGAGTTTAAATTAGTCTATCCAGGTCTTGCCCAATTAAGGTGAATGTATTTAACCCCCTTTTACTGGAAGGTTAAGTTTGGTACCGTCGTAGCCAATATTCGAACTAACCTTACCAAACCTAGCAAGCCACGACACAGTAGTCTTTAAAACTTTTATGATTTATAAGGGAACCAATAATTAAGAGTATACTTAAAAGCCAACTCAAGGTAACTTAACCAGGTTATATACGACCATCCATTGAGTTGAGGTTGTTCTCTTTGGTCTTTATTAAACAAAGAACCCACAAATAAATTCTTAACCCTGGGTAAATCAGGTATATCCGTCTTCACCTCTACAAAAAATTAAAGGGTATTGTAGAGAGTCATAAGACCGGTGAATCTAACATATTATACGCTAACTGTCATCACGACTATCAACCACGATGTCTATTGCTGCCCGGATATAACAAATTCTACCTTTGTAATGCTACAAGAATTATAATGACAGGTGCAGTTAACTTCATTGATAAAAGCTATCAGGTCCATGACGATATACTCCACAAGCTGGCTCAGATTATCTAGAAATGGAGTACCCAGAAAGCGCCGCCGTGCTCCGCTTAGTGTCGGGCAGTTGCAAATGAGGTGGATCACCGTTTCCTCCTCCTCATCCTCTTTACAACTCCTGCAGCATCGACAATAAGGTGCTTCTAACCTTTCTGAATGCTTACCTATAAGGCAAAGACCAGCATCACCACAAGTGTGGGAATTGTATCCCTACTTAGATTGTACACGTGACGGGATCTCTTAGGATCCCATTTTGGCCAGCTTTCCTTCGATATTCGACACCCCCGGTATTTGTAGCCATGTTTTGTCGGCTTGACGGTGGATGTGTTCTTTTAGCATTAGCTTGCATGTGGCCAGGGCATACCTAAGCGTTATAGGTCAGGAAGAATTTGTCTGGATGTACCCAGCCTAGCGAGTTCTGCAATGCAGTTTCCCCCGATGTCCCTATGTCCAGGGACCCATGTGAAGTGTAAACGGTTCTGTTGGGCCATCACTTGAAGAGATCGGCGACAGTTTAGTGCTAGTTCAGAATTTAATTGAAGAGATTTTATGGCAGCCTGGCTGTCGCTGAAAATAAAAATTTCTTTGCCGACATTGTATGTCCCTACCCTAGCTGCGACTTCCATGATGGCTGAAACGTCTGCCTAGAATACACTGCAGTGATCGGGTAGTCTGAAGGAGAGCTGGAGGTCAGGGTCCCTTGAGTATACTCCTCCTCCAACTCTACCGTTTAGCTTGGAGTCGTCCGGGTATATGGAAATGCTGCTGTCAATAGCAAACACCTATCCCACTCCGTTCAGTCATCCCTGCTGGGAATGTTTGTGGTCACACAGCGATCCGTGCTAGAAGGGAGAAAACTTTGTTTATTATACTAGAGTGTCCCGTGGTCTTGCTATTCCAACACGACAACCCCCTTAGGCGCAGGGCTGAAGTTGACGCGGCGCGATAACCAACTAGATCTAATGGAAGGATGTCAAGAATGACCTAAAGAGCTTCGCTAGGCATTGTCCTTAGAGTAAGAAATATTAAAATTTAGGGGCAAATTATGTATAATACAACCTTACGCAACGAGTAAAGTATTCTCGCGTGAACCCAAAAAATCGTGTGATATAAAGCATTCATTCACTTCAGTGAGTGACAGAAACTTTGATTGCCTTTGTAAAATTTTTAGCATTTTAGATAGTGAATGTGAGTGATTTAGAGGAAAGTTGTCACGGTTATACATAATCTGGCGCTTAATTCTTAAATATTTCAGGATTGGATGGGCTTATTTTTATTTCAAGTTCTATCTTTTTAGAGCTTAATGTATGAATGGAAAGTTGCAGCCCATTTCCGTCTGCTCGTATTACCCCTCTCCAAAATTTAAAAATTATATTAATAATATGTATAGCTATAGTTAAGCTGGTCGGTCAGTGAGGTCCTCACATATATTGAATGAATCCATGGTGTTAACGGAAGTTAGCTCAAATTAAAAAAAAAACCTTATCAGAGACCAAGACCTATGTTATAAAACAACTTCATCCTCTCGACTAATAGCTTTCTAGGACCTATGCTTGTTGCTGCTTTAAGATCTAATGATTGTGCCGTTCCTAATAGCTGGAATCTCACTAGGCATATCAAGTTCTCAATAAACTTTTCTGTTTGTTTACGACATACAAATAGTTACTTAAGTTACTTTATTACTTTTAATTTAATATCCCCTCCACGAATTTGTGTTCATTGAAGTATCCCAGCCAGAATTTTTTGAAAATTTTGATCAAAAATATTTAAATATCATACGCCAAGATGATTAAAAACGTTCAAATTTAAAAGCATTTTCTGTTCGAAAATTAACGTATCGTCGGGAGAAAAATGTACCATAAATGTGATTATTCTTGAATAATCATTTATGATTCCTATTTCGAAACGCTTTTGATTCATAGTTGATATCATTGTAAAATTGAGCTTTAATAGTTTTAGAGTAATATTTGATTGCTTTTCACAATCATTTTCTGATCATATTCGTGAATATGTTTCAATCGTTTTGGTTGAGATTTTTGAATCATTTTTGAATGCCTTTGTAATGCATTTATTCTTCATATCACATTCAAAATAGGAACATAATATTCAAAATAGATACATAATAATCTTATTTCATAAGGAGAAGAAAGCATGCGAAAGTGAGCTATTCGAAACAAAGCTAACTCGCAAACAAACTTGACCGATATACACCTGCGACTACAACATCCAACATCAGCATTATCGTCTGCATCTTAAAATACGGATACGAAACGGGATGTCAAAGCCGTATCCAGGTATGTCAAGATAGTTTCACTTACATGGGGTTCAAATAGCTCACAACCTATGTATTGTCCAATCATTATGTATTTTCTGGGAAGCTGAAGGGGAGAAATGGTTGGGGAAATATTCGTTCACAAGCAGCATTACATTATTTTGTCTTGAAGAATATCAACAATTTTTAGTTTTTATATCGGCCTACTGATTTGTAAGATCGCGGGTTCGAAACGAGCTCAAGGTTTAACAATAATTGTTATATATCGTTGAATAGATCCATTTCGGGAACTGCTAAATTCCTTGATCGGCAACGTTTAGGTGCCGCTGCTATAACCGCTGTGATGGCTGAATGGTTATAGTTTCCGAAATGGATCTATACAACGAGCTTTGGCAGTTGTCTAAAATTTTTTCTTTCTTCTATTCTAATTTAATAATTTTTTCATTTAAGAAAAAGTTTATCATAACAATAATAATGATCAGATAGTTATTGTTAGGCCTTGAGCTCGATTCGAACCCGCGATCTTGAAGAATATCTTTTGCATAAATAATACAATTTTTATATATTTTTTCTTAGCTTCATGATTGAAATATGAGTGTGTAAAAAAAATATATTCATAAAAGATTCAGTGAGCTGAATGAAAAATTATTATAAATTTTAGATCACCTAAAGTAAACACATTTGATTCAAATATGATTCCAAAATGTGATTGAAAAACTATATTCAGTTTTTGGTCATCAAAAGTAAGCATATTTGATTATTCTTTTTGTTGGTTTTTATGAAATATTAAAATTTAGTCATTAAAGGACATCAAAAATGATTCCAAAAAGTGATCGAAAAATGCTTTTTAGTTTTTCATCATCAAAGTTCATATTTGATTATTTCTTTTGTTCAATTGTATGATAACCCATTATTTAGTCAGAAAGAGTAATCAAATTGTATTTATATGTAGGGAAATTCAAAATTGAATCACCTAAATGCTGAGTGGGATGTGCGTAACAGATGTAACAGATTTTACAAAAAATTTACTTAAGAGTTTTCTTAAGATGTTTCATAGAGACTTTCTTGACTACGCATACAAATTCACATGCTTAAGCACCTACAGACTGCTTTAATTAATGCACCCTAATGAAATAAAAATGTGTAAAACACGCATTACACGCCCATTTAATGTGAAGTGGAAAATATAACAATATTGAATATTCTATGCGCTTTTCGGCTTCCTGTCGATTTTATAGAAATCCAAAACAAGCGAGATTTCTGGAGTGGAGCGAAATTATGCGTACTTTTCTACGCACTTATCTGCGCTGCATGCGTAAGTACTTACTTGCATATGAATGCGTGCTTTAAAAAGAAAAACTGGGTGCAACTACTCAAGATATACGCAGTCTTGAGCAACAAACACAATAGGAAAGGTGTACCTTTTTTTTTAGATAAAATAAATAACAGCCGTCACTCTTAGCACAATATCTTACATCGAAAAAGGGTTAATGCTATTATCCTTAGAATATGTAATGAGTCAGAACAATAAAACACAAAAATATAATAACAATAGGTGTCTCATGCATAAATGCATTTAAGTGTGAATAGTTTACCTGCAATCCAATGAATTTTTAATACTTTCAAACACATTACTGATTATTTGTATCTAAATGTGTTACGCATGCGCAGCGTGAACTCGTTGTTTGCCGCAAAAGTGTTAGTTATATATATTCATACGAATTTGAAATTGTTTTAAAAACACCTTTTTTATACATTTCTTGTCACATCACATATTTGACTACTTTTTGCATTGTTATTCAATCTTGGACTCTCGGCTGCTTTTATCATATTTTTTTTCAAGACCTATTTATATGGAAAAGAGCAGCTATAAAATTGTAAGATTTATTTATAATTTGAAAAGAAACTTCGGCAAGAATTTTAGTGCACTGCCGTATATCAGAACTGAAAAAGTTGATAACAAAAATGTTTAGTGGACAAAAAAATTATAACATTTCCACTTAGCTGGTCTAGCATGAGCTATAATAAATTGAATGACTCCTATGAGGATATTAAATGGTGCGTGTGAAATACATACATATACATATATAAACAAAGATCTATTGGTTTCTTCGTATATTTCTATACTATAGTCATGTGGTAATTATAAGCAACGAAACTAATTGTTCGTCTATTATTTCAGTTTGAAAAAGCGAGGTGTTTTACATACATATATGATATTTCAATTGTTCTTTGTTTACACTACTCGCATTTTCGCGTCTTAAAATTGTAACAAAAGATGCATTTTCATGGTTCATCGATTCGAAAATATTTAGGTATTTATTTTTCATTAATTCTACAACAACAAAACTATTGTATAAGGATTTCAGAAATGCATATTCATTTCTACATACAAACACATCAACGTCATAATAGGGTATGCCATTTTGAGGCAGAATGAAAAACAGCTGATTTCCCTACATAAAATAAAGGTAGACGGTTGGGACAAGGGTGCTCAAATGGCGGACGAGGCGATACATGTGTACACAGATGGTTCCAATGTAGTTGAAGGAGTAGGGTCTGACAGTCAAGCAGCAATTAAGGCAATAATTTCGCATAGCACAGCATCTAAATGCGTTTTAGAGTGTAAGCAGTCTCTGGAGAGAATCAGGACTGGGAGAAACATACATCTGTAATGGGTCACAGGGCATATGGTTGACCCTTGCTCCGTAGACGTCCCAATTAGACTGGGCGAGATTAAGCGAAGGCGCGATGTGCACATGATTATGTGTACAACATTAGACTAACAAAGTTGCTTCTATAATTAAAAAGAGAGGACTGTAGACTCATGACGGGTATTCTGACTGAACACTTCCTTCTGGCGTCACATGCCTTTCAATTAGGTTTGGTTAGTGATAACAGATGTAGGAAGTGCGGGTTGTAGGAGGAATGGATCGAGCATGTTCTGCGCTCGTGACCTGCGCTTGCAAGGCTAAGACTCCAGCTATTAAGAGTGACACAGCTGTCAGATCTAGAAGCAGCAAGTGTTTAAGTCCTAGGAAGCTTCTAGTATTTGCCAAGAGGACGGAGTTATTTGATAACATAGGTCCTGGTTTTCGATAGAGGTTTTCAGTTTGGACGTTAAAACAAATTTCTGGACTCATTCAGTCTATGTGAGGTGCTCATGCACTGGCCAGTTCAGACTAATCTAACCTCCCAGTTTTTAGCCTTGAGGAGTCTAGATGCCCCTTGAGAAGTTTCGCCCAATTTTAACTTTGAAAATAATTAAAATACAAGGTTTCCTTCGATAATCGATTTCTTAGCCGACATAGCATGTTGGTGCAGGGGTCTTCTCCGAACAGCTGAAACCCGCACTCTAAGAATAGGCAGGGCCTGTGTTGTTTTGCAATGGAATCCTGTATGTGATGGTGATGTATGCATATACTGAGACAGTCAGGCAAAGCTCATGGTGGTGTCTCTAACAATATAGGGGCCTTCAAGTTTATCGATAGAATTAGGCGAGTTCTACACAAGAGAACAACATTAGTGACCATCTAAATCATTTGGGTAGCTCTTCACAGAAATATTCAACGCAAAAAAGGAAATTACAAGAAAAATGTCACCCTCTTCCTCTGCGAGTGGCCACCCCTAGCGAATATAAGGTATTGAAGTTGCAGTGTGCTGCTCGACCTAAAGGAAATATCAAAATGAAGCAGTAACAGTTAAAAAAAAAAAAATAATAAACAAAAATTTACGAAAATAACCGACTATATTTTCCAACTTTCGTAAAAAAAATCTGCAAAGTGGTAGATTTATTTGGGCAAGTAAATGTTGGCATTGATATCATCGGCCTGAACACCCGCGCCGTTAGCTCTGCTTTCTCCAAACTGGAAAAAGAAGCGGTAAAGATGGGTTTGATGGTGAGTGAGGACAAAACGAAGTACCTGCTGTCATCGAGCAAAGAGTCAGCGCATGTGCGCCTTTGCAACCACGCTACGGTTGGCAGCCATAATTTCGAAATGGTAAAAGACTTCGTTTATTTGGGAACCAGCATAAACACTAGCAACAACATCAGCACTGAAATCCAGCGAAGAATCAATCTTACCAATAAATGCTACTTTGGACTAGGTAGGCAATTGAAAAGTAAGGTCCTCTCTCGGCGAACGAAAATCATACTCTACAAGTCACTTATCGTTCCCGTCCTGCTATATGGGGCAGAAGCATGGACCATAACAACAGCAGATGAAGCGGCTTTGGGAGTGTTCGAGAGAAAAGTTCTTCGAAAGATTTATGGACCTCTACGCGTTGGCGATGGCGAGTACCGAAGAAGATTTAATGATGAGCTGTACGAGCTATATGCAGACATCAACATAGTTCAGCGAATTAAAACGCAGCGGCTGCGCTGGCTTGGCCATGTTATGCGAATGAAAGATGATGCTCCGGCCAAGAAAGTGTATCTATCGGAACCCGCCTATGGAAGCAGAGGTAGAGGGCGGCCCCCACTCCATTGGAAGGACCAAGTGGAAAACGATTTAAACTCCCTTGGTGTTACCAATTGGCGCCGGTTGGCGGAGCGAACGCGCGACTGGCGCGCCTTGTTGGACGGCCATAACCGCTTAGACGGTTAAGCGCCAATTAAGTAAGTAATTAAGTAAATGCTGGCAGAGTTCTTTAAGCCTTCTATTGCGATAAGGTCATTTGGTGACCTTTTTGCTTTGTTTTTCTGATATCTCTTGATAGGAGAAAAATTTCGGAATTTCTTTTCATGACTTTGTGTGTTAAGCAAACTTTCTTCTATAAAGCTTAAAAAAGTAAGATTTAGCTTAATCCAATAACCGATAATACACAAACTTACGCGGGCGCACCATAAGGTCATTCCGTGAACACAGCTGTTGTTCTTAGCACAAAAAGAAGTTATCGTATAAAAAATAATTGGATATCTTTTAGAACATTCAAGTGAATTTTTCGTTTTCCAGTTAGTGATACGATGCTATGTTTATACTCAGCGGGCTTGCACACAGAGTATATCAACTTTGATTGGATAACGGTTGGTTGTACAGGTATAAAGGAATAGAGATAGATATAGACTTCCATATATCAAAATCATCAGCATCGAAAAAAGTTTGATTGAGCCATGTCCGTCCGTCCGTCTGTCCGTCAACACGATAACTTGAGTAAATATTGAAATATCTTCACCAAATTTGTCACACGATCTTATCTGGAACCAGGATAGATTGGTATTGAGAATGGGCAAAATCGTATGATAACCACGCCGACTTTTTATATATATATAACATTTTGGAAAGCACAAAAAACCTGATTATTTAGTAAATAATACACCTAGAATGTTGAAATTTGACGTGTGGACTGATATTGAGACTCTTGATAAAAATTTGAAAACATTTTTTAAAATGGGCGTGACACCGCCCCTTTTATGACTAAGCAATTTTCTATGTTTCGGGAGCCATAACTCGAAGAACAATTAGTTGAGAATATGTATATGTGTTATTGCGCAGCCTTGTAACACTATTAAGCAAACAAAACAAACATCAACAGCATTTCAAGTGTACAGCTGGGTATGTAATGTTCGGTTTCTCCGAACTTGGACTTCCTTACTTGTTTAATTTGCTGAACGCGTTAACAAAAAAAAATATAAAATTTCGTAATGTAGAATTTCGAACTTCGAAAGCCGATATCTATTTTTTGGAGGCTAGCATCGTAAAACGGAGATAGTACTTTTTACACTTAAGCCTCGATCTCCTTAAAAAAGTTGGTTGGTCCAATGCCCAGAAAAAAAGTTGATTTTTTCGCATAGTGTAATCAGCATCATAGTGTAAAAGCATCAAAATTTTTACCTATAAGCAATACAAATAACAACAAGAAATACCTATTTGAACCACAATATTACACAATATTATTTTGAGCGTAGAAATTCAGCATGTATCGTAAGAGTTCATATACATGTTTATAAACCTAAAATTTGTCTATAACCCTAATAATAATCTACAAGATTTATAAGCGTTGAAAACTACATCTGCGATTATAAACCTTAAAGCCGATATACATTGAAAACATAGGACTGGTCACATGTGTAAATTTTTCTTAACGTAACAGAGGGATACACAACATGTGAAATAACAAATAAAAAAACAACAATCACATTGAATCGGCCTTATCATACCAACTACCAAACAAACACTTAATTAAGATAACGATTAGGTGAAGCTTAGATAACTGTACCCCTTCACGAAGCTCTAATGATGAAGGAAGACTCGAAAAACATCTTTGAAATTGAAATTGACATGGTAGTTCTCCAATCGAGCCCTGTTGCAAACTTCTACGTAGTTCTAACTCTAGTTCTCATATAATTCCTGTCTCCACTACTAATGTAGTTTTCTAACAAGTTTCTGGAGTCAATACCAGCCTAGCTTTTAATGTTCCTACAAAAAACTCTCTAAAGATAGAGACTATGTTTGTTGTGTTTTACTGAATTTGAATTAAAAGCAGTGCACAACCACAAACATTAAAATATATGTATGCAAATTTCTCTATGACATACGACTATTTTTATTATACAAGAAGTATGTTTAACTCTTTACTAGACATTATAAAAAAAACAAATAAAAATTTTGTTCCATCCTACTGTGCAAACCTTTTTTCTGTTTGCAGCATCCTTAATGTATGAATATTTTTCCCAATATCTTTTAATGAATAAATAAAATTTTTAAAAAGAACTCATATAAAAATAGAAGAGAGTGTAGAAATATGAAGTAACAATAACAAGATTTTGTAGCGTGAGTTATTTGAAAAAAAAAGGTGTTTTTTTATTTCAATTCAATTGAAAAGGCTACCTTCGTATGTTACATCACAAATCTGGCTATTCATTGCTTGCGCCCTTGAAATGAGGAAAAACAGTCGAGAAAAAAGAAAAATAATTAAAAAGCAACAATAGGATATAAAGGTGTGTTACAATAACCAAGCCATATGTTCCTTTTTCGGTTATTATAAAAATCTAAGCTGTGAAATTGATTTACTTATTTGTGATGCACCACATTGCTTAACAAATTAGAAATTTCATTCTTGGTAGAGGCAACAATAACGAAGTGCTTCAGGGTGAATAAATATTTAAATTTGAATGAAAGTGTATACAATGGTTCAAAAAAGTATTTTATGTTCTGATGCTGATTATAAAAACATTTTATTAATTTTATATTTTGTTATTTATTCAGTAAAAAAGTTTCAGTCATATTAAAACTAATGATTCAAACTAGTGATATAAGTAGTTTAAAATATATTTAATAAATTACATAAAAAATCCAAATTTCTTTGCTCACATACATAAGTTTTTTCTTTTCACAAGTATTTGTAAAAAAATCTAAGTAAATGCGATTTATTACTTTATATGGTGGCTATCATTTTTGGAAACACCATTCTTCTGAAAAATTTTTTCGGAATTTTTTCCCATTCTTCGAGCTAAATAGAGGTCACTTTTCAATTACATTTTATGCTTGTGCACGTCATCTTCTAGAAAAGAACAAAAATATGTTCTATCAGATTTATGTCAGAACTTTTAGGAGGTGTTGTTAAGTGTTTGGTCATGAAACGTAACCATATTTTCACATCATGGGCTACGTTCTTGGGATCGATTTCTTTTTTGAAATAGAAAACCAATATTTTACATACCGATTTTTTCGGCACTGGAGTGTAAATTTTCTTTTAAGCTTGATAAGTAAACATGTTTGTCCATTGTGGCTTAAAAAAAAAACTAGTTTCCCTACTCCTGTTTGAAGCTCTACCATACTTCATGGTTGTTTTAATATTATTGAGTTTTTGCTTTTCATTTCTCTTCCGCCATACCATGCGACGACCATCTGATCCAAATATATTATATTTGCTCTCAATACTATAAACTGACGTTTTCCAGTAGTCAAAATCCTTGGTTTTACCTTTGTTAGCGAAAGAGAGGCGTTTTTCTTACTAACTTTTGAAATTATGGCTTATTGCGTTTTACTCGTTCTTGTCTACCTAGCTTGTAAGATATTTGAAATTTGTGCACACATGATATCATGCAAAATACTTTTGTGAACAACTGTATGTAGATATGTAAGTGCATGATTCATATGGGCCCATTTCTTGTTTGACGCACATTGCTTTCATTTAAGGCCGCAACAAAGTCCAAAGATGCTTCATTAAAATGCTATCACGCAAATCGATTTTAGTTAAAGCCTATACTCATATGATATTCGAGGTAGCCCCTTGGATATTTCTGAACCTTAAAATACTCAAAATGTAAATTCACTATTTACGTATGTACATAAAATTTGAAAATATATCTACAATATTACAGCTTTGGTTTATACTTGCTCAATTCATGGAAATTAATAAAACAATACTTGCGGAAAAGTACTGTTACAGCTACTGCTTTATATTTTGACAAACCGTTCTGAAACTATGTAAGACAATCACGCACAATTCACGCAACAACAATAAACCAAAAAAAAAAACCAAAATTTGTTGAACGTTTGCAAATTTTACCAAAGACTCTCTAACACAATTAAACTGTTTCGCCTCACAAAGAATTCTACTTCATATTTTCAAAAACCCACCAGCTGTTCGAATGGCAAACCTCTTCAAACCGTCTGCGTATTTACAAAATAATAAAATCAACCCTCAAGAATTTTATTTTAAAACGTTTTGCACACACCTCCTTTTTTAATTCAGCGTTTTTGTGGTTACTATTGGAAAAAGTATTGAGAGCTAATTATTAAGGCAATTGTAAATTGTGCAAAATTAGGGGTTGGCAAGTACTTAAAAATTGGAAAACCGCATGCGAACGCTTTTGTAAATAGAAATAAGGACATGTTTCAAAATTTTATTGTCACAGCAGTGAGCTATGCAAAAAAAACATGCAAAGGGCAGAGGGTTTGACAAAATGCTGCGTGAACATTTGTGCAAATGTCAAAACAGATCTTAGTCAAAAGATTTACACAAACGAATAATTTATGTGCGGGTACTGATTTTTATGTCTTAAGTGAACATACGACACTACAAGCTACAGCTTATGACGCACTATCTATATGTAAGGCGCAATATCCTCCGAACAGATTTTAGGCCGAGCTTCTCTTTCATTTTGCGTCGTACTCCTTTTAATTTTTCCTACAAATTGGCGGGATGGGACCTACTTGTTTAATGCCGATACCGAACGGCATCTAGAAGGAATATGAGTTTTCACTGAGAAGCTTTTCATGGCAGCAATACACTCGGATTTCTTGCGAAACAATGCCGAGGGGCGACCCCGCTTAGAAAAATTTAATTAAGTACATATATACATTTTTAATTGAATAGTAAGGTTAAGAAAGTTCCATGGTCATGGGCTAAACAAACTTTAATATATTAATAGGAAGTGGCACTTCCCATAGGTTCGAAAAGCATTTATCTTAGAATATTGTAATTCGTGAAGTTTGGAATGAAAGAGGTGGAGTGGGCTTGGAAAAACAAAGTCCGGGCCGATCAATGATCGAAAGCCGTTTTTAAATCACAATAGCTTCGATGTGATTAATTTAATTAATAATTCATATGACCAGGAGACAATGCTTACCCATTATACATTATTATTTTTCCTAATAGTTTGACGGTCTCATATTTATCCCTTAAGCCAAAATAGTTTTCGATACGTGATCGCAAGTGACGATATGGCCCCTGCCGCCTTGTGTGCTATTTCGTAATAACTATTAGTTATAAGATTGCATGCGTGAGCTTATGTGAGCACATGATATCAAGGAAACGAAATAGCAAAAACACCTACTAGAACGCAGACTACTGAAATGGAGAAGTGGAATAGAGAGGATACGAAAATAAAGTGAAAGAAAAGAAGCTAGAATAACAAATGTAATCAAGGAAGCGAATGCTTAACGATCGGATTGTTTCCTGAATCATTGAAAAAAACAGCAGCTTATGTTAGCTGTCAAAGGCTAGGGGGACCCGAATTCTCCATCAGTATACCAGCCGTTATGCATATTCGAAATTGACGAAAAAACAGTTTTGAAAGGCACCTACCACGTACCGCAGACGCCGTAAAAGAAGCTGGCGGATTATCAATCAGCTACATGACGTACATAGAAGTGTAGAAATTGCACAGCATGATAACGCCAAATCCAAGCGAGCTATACCTCTTGCAATCCTAAACGCAGAAACGCTTTTAACAGCTCGAGATGCTCACACATACTGGCAGCCTTAGAGCTGCGATTCCAAATATCATGGTATCCACAGCGCGTCAACAGAAGGTATCTCAATGATCGTATTTTACGTAGCAAACTTCTGAGAATCTGCGGACCATGCAAGTCACATGCGAAGTAGCACAGGGATTAAAGGGCCAGTTAATGGTGACTTAACCATAACTAGATAAAACAGCTGATCGAACCAACCTTATGGAAATCAATGTAATCGATTAGTGGTACCATACCATAACGCTAACGCCATAACCATACCATAGCCAACCAATTGGTTTTTGGTTTTTCGCCATATCCATAACCTAAAAATATTGAGAATTTATTAAATTTTTGTAGATTTTAATTTCTGTTCTGGATACGTTTTGACTAAGAGACTAATTTTTTGTGGTATATTTTTGTAATTTTTCGCGTTTTCTTCATTTTTTTGAAATTTTCACGATTTTTAGGTTAAGGTACCAATAGCTAATGCCAATTTGATATGGATAAGTAAAAATATGGTTATGACTATGTCAACTTTAGATAGGGCTTAATTCTCTGTACTGACCTGTGGAACGTCAGTTACTATGAAATTTTCAATCTTGAAATTCCCGACGATTCATTCGAGTACGCAGACGATATTGCGGAAGCCATTTTAGCTCACACAAAACTCAAAGGATTGATTATACTCGCTGCCATCTATCAAGAGGAAAACAGAGTTTAAACTTTACAAAAAAGCACACACCACTAGAATTAAGCTTTGAAACTTTAGAGTTTAAGGTGTAGATAAGCGCAGTACAAAGCTCTATATTTCGTTTGACAGCTTCCATAACCTTATTGTCAACCTCACCCACTAGAGACGAGCCCTGTAACAAATATGAATGTTTCATAAAAATACTTAGCAGACGATGCTCAGGCGACCTCAGGTTCCTCAACGAATCATGGGTGGGAGGGTGAGATGACCTTGAAGGTTCAATGTCATATTATGCTGTTTCCGAGGGGTGGTGCTAGTAGGTTAGTGCTCGATAACACTTCAAAAAACCTTCGGGAATTCTTTTTATTGCTACAAGAAAAAAGAAGAAGAAGCAGATGGGCGACAAGAGAGAGGCTAAGTAAGTGAACATTAGCCAAATCATTAAAACAAAGATGCATACGTATGTCAAGAAGTAGAAATATTTAAAAGGGAATCAAAGATAAAATGCTAAAGAAAACACGAAGAAGGAGATATAGAAAAGGCGCTGAATGAAAACGACCCAATAAGCAATTTGACTTTCGCAATTTGGGACTAAAAGTTACCTCTAATTTTTCTAAAACGTTAATTTTCACTCGCACCACTATGAAACTACTGCATAGAATTGAGTTCCAGCTTTACTGTTACATCATCATCCGCTTACTCAATTCAACTTTAAGTTATATTTTGAACCTTTAGAGTTATAATGTCTTGAAACCCAAAACATCGGAAGCGGTTTCGATATTACTTGGCTTTCGTATCCACCAACAAAATCCTGATCATTTGAAGAACGACCAGAAGTGTATTTTGATCACAAAACATAAGAGAATATATAAAAGATCCTAGTGGTATCACATTTTTTGGTTATTTAAATCTTAAAATATAACTTGAAATTTTCTATAAAATGACGTACCGACATATTTATACCATAAGCAGGGCACAATTTCTAGATGTGCATTATGTGTGAATTTTTAAGAAGTTCTGTTTAAAATCCGTCAGGGCTGAACTGGTTAGTAGCTCTACTAGATATTCAATATAAGATTATTCCTTCGGTCCACCAACTTATTTCTTCCATTTTTGGTAAGCCTAACAACATTTGTCAGCGAGCTATACCTACACTCAAAAATTAACAAGCAGCTGGCATATTTTATATTACTTCGGAAAAGAGAGGGTAATTTACGCAATAGTATAAGTCTTAAAGGGACATAGAAGCAAAAGCTCTTATAAGCTTTGATGTCTTTAAACTAGACATAACCATACTCCCAAGCAAAGATTATATTTAAAATTCATGTGAGGAGCTTTCCGTGATTGTATATATTGCCCACCGGTAATTAGATTCGAAAATTTCTTGATAGTTTGCCCGTGTTGAAGATATAAATAGTTTAATACAACCCAAAAATAAAAGTAAAGATCCTTTATTTCTGCCAGTAACTGCTAGTAAACAAATATATAGGTCCGATTATCTCTAAAATTGTGAATCGGATTAATGGCATATGTATGTGAGCAATTGGCAACGCGTACTCATACGATCCGCTATATTAAGTATGTTATTATTATTATAAGTAGCTCTTTATTCTTCTACCGAAAAATTTCATTTCAGTCCTTGTAAGCATTCAATCTTTGTTAATTTTATGAAACCTCGATATGAGTTATATGCAATGTGCTAGGTTCGTCTATGCTTCAATATCTAAATATGAGTGTTTTAATAGTTTAAACGGTTTTTATGAACGAATGTAGTTATCCCTTTAAATAATAGGGTTTCTTTTCTTTCATTACTATACTAAAGCTGAAATATATATATTTTTCTTTAACTAAACTCCCTTCGTTTTTTTTTGCCTCAACTCAGAAACAAATGGGTTATTACCCTCAGCCTTGTCATTGCTTATATCGCTATAAAACAACCTCACAACATTTAATTCTATTTTTGCCTTTTATTGCTATTGTAATTTTGCAATGTTGATATAGCCAATGGTATTACCAGGGATCAATTGCATACAAATGCTGTTGATAATATGGCACTAAACGTTTGTAAGTATGGCTGTGTGTCCACAGCACCGTGAGTATATCCCTGCAACTGTCGCAGATTGCACAAACTTCTTTAATAGCACCAACCACCCAACGGCGGAGTTTTGCCCTCTTTGGTGACAATCACTGTTGTTGAATGGCTGGCTTAAATTGTATCTAAAATAGAAATATGCTCACAGAGATTTACTTGTAGGGCCTTAGTGAGGCTTTCAACGACATGAAAAACACATGTGAGCATCTACTAAGGGGTATTAATAAGAAAAAAAAAAAAATTTAAACTCAACATATTTTTTTCTTGCTTTGTGATTTTTATGTCGCTTCTCTTTTTTATTAATCTGGAACTGCTACATTAAAGTATGACATGCGCGATTAGCTACATATGTATGTATGCATCTGTGTATGTGTTGCCTATTGATTGACCCTACGCACATCCTCCCCCATCCTTCTGACTAATTATATGTTTGAAACAAATTTTATATGGTACATTTATTAAGTATAATTAATTCTTAGCATTTACCTAAAATATTCAGCTACATTAATAAAAAAAAAACTCTGAAATAATTAGAGCAGAAAACCAGACGCTCCGCTTGCTCTTGATTAGAATCTATTAAAATTTAATGAAAATAAATTGAATGAAAAGTAGGATCAAGTGTGCTATTTGGACAAAAGTTCCATTCCAGAAATGTAGGAAATGGGAATGCAAATAGCAAAAGAAAATGTAAAATAATATAAGATATCGAACATCGGCAATTACCTGTGTATAAAAATAAGAGAAAAAAGAAATGAGTCCAAATTTGATCCGAATATAGCAACAAAACAATCTTTTGTTGTTGTTGTATTAACGATAAAGATTGAAGGTATTTTGTCGGATATAGATCCGGTACGTTCCGGTGACAAAACACCATTAAGGTACTAGCCCGACCATCTCGGGAACAATTAATATGACCACATTAGACCTTCTAGATCATCCCGCCCTACCCTTCATGAAGAAATTGTGGTCGCCAGATCCTCGCCGGCTAAATATGTGTATGATATATTCATATTTGTAACAGGATTCCCTTCGCGTGGGTGAGGTTGACAATTGGGTTGCGGAAACTATGAAGCTTTTAAGCTTTGTATAGCACTTATCACTTGCACTTGAATCCGCACAAAACTGTATCGCAGCAAACTTCGAATTAAGCCAGACATAGCACAGACAGAATATATACCAGAAATGACCGAGAGAACTATATCGAAATATTCTCGAAAGAGTCCCGAAACTCTCCTTAATTTAACCTGAAATAATCCCGAACGACATATCGAAATGCACTGGAAATAGTTCAGAAATTACCTTGAAGAGGCCCCTAAATTGTCCCGGTTGAGCTCCACAACTACGGCAAAAAAAATTATATTTCGGAATATTATGTTTCTAGGTCAAATAAGCTGACAGTTATATAGGTTTATTCCTCTATTCCTCAAGTGAAATTGAAAGCAAGCGGAGCGGGTGTGGCACTGCTCAGTTTTCCAAAGTTATTACTAAAGCCAACAGCTGACTAGACTATTTTCCAAAACACCCGAAGTTTTAGTCCTTTGTTCATACAAAAATTTGGTTGAAGAACTCCTATATCTCAGAATTTTTATACCCAGCTGTTATTTTACACAGGGTATTATAACTTTGATTGGATAACGGTTAGTTGTACAGGTATAAAGGAATCGAGGTAGATATAGAGTTCCATATATCAAAATCACCAGTATAGAAAAAAAAATTGATTGAGCATTGTTCGACCGTCCATCCAGTGAGCGCGACTTATGAAACCATAAAAGTTCACTCTAAAACGTAGTATCACTCTATGCTTGTGATGGTAACCCTAATAACGATACTGCATTATTTGTGAAGTTTTTCAACTTGACAGTGGAGAGATGTCAAACCACCTGCACGAGAAAGAGCAACTTCGAACTTCCGCTGGGGAGAGAGCTGCCATCCTTTTTAAGTTGACGTGGAAGCAGATCAGTTGGAGTAGAAAATAAAATACGCCTGAAAATAATTTTGCTGGTTAAGAGTAATTACAAATTGAATTAGCAAATTTATGCAAGTGATTGATGTATTAAGAAAATAAGGAACTTTATTGATAATTGAGCAGTTAAAAGTGATTTGATGATCAAAATAAAAACTGATTGCCGAATTTAGAGCTAAAGGAACTTTTTTTCCCTCAATCAGCAAAAATATTGTAACATATTGTTCGTTTTGTAGGAAACGCCGGCGGGTTAAGCGATATTTAAGTTGTTGGATGAAAAGAAACTAGCAGAAGTAGACAACCTCTATCTGGAATTCACTTCGGAAGCACTGGGTGCTGCAGTGGAGGGAAAAAGGTCGAAGCCTCTTAAAAAACACTAAAAAAAATTGTTTGCCAAAGAAGTACAGTCTTCTTTGCTGGTTGAAGGTGCAAAGTTTGGTTAATGCTATAAAAGATAATTGAGGCATGTTAATAAGGTGGTTCACGCCATAGATTACGAACCATGTACCAAACATACACATAAATTTTAGAAATCCATTAAAATTTTTTAATCATAATAAGTATACAATTATTGTTATTATTTTCTCTAAAAAGGTTTAAACAAAATAGCACGCAGGTAATGCTTAATCCTAATTACAATATAAAACCATTTTGCTTAACCGCTGCTCATACCTTTTTTTAGTAAGTTTTGTTTGAAAATATAAATTATGTAATTTTTGCTAAGCATTAGAATGAAGATTAAGCGGAACAAAGTTAAAATTTATAAACAGTTTTGTATAGACCCATATTAACATTTTTTTCAAATTTTTATTTATCTAAATATTTTAATAATATGTGTACATCTTAATATATAAAAATCACGTGTCACTATGTTTGTTCCCGATGAAATCCCAAACTACTGAACAGCTTTTGAATTTGTTATACGCCCCGTGTGTAGTTCGATCGAACTTGAAATATAGGATAGGATATATCTCAGTTCATAGTGGCAATATTATTTTATTGCAAATTTTTCTATTTGTTTATACGTAATAATAAAATGTTACGTATACGCACCGGCACTCACATTTTCAGGTGGTGCGGATAAACTTCCGTGTAATTGGTTGGTGTTTAATTAACCAACGTGCTTATCAATAAAAATATTATAGCGAATGATATCAAGTATAGCACATTACCAGGCCCGCCGAGAAGGTGGGGGGATTAGACCGGGCCCGGCGTTTCTGAGGGGGGCCGCGATTTAGAGGTACTATGACATTTTTTTAATTCAGGAGAGTCTTTAGTTGTTCCATGTGCAATTTTTAAGCCGAATTTCAAAAGCACCGAAAATCTGCATTTCCTTTTAATATTAAATTGAAGTGTGAAAAATAAAAATCTATATATATATAAAGAAAGGCTAAAATGTGTGTTAGTTGGTCGCCGGTGTTTGTAAAGATGCGTCGGTCGATTTTGTTCAAACTTTCACACAAGTTGCGCAAACCTCACGCGGTGGTTACTACATAGGTTTGGTTGCGATCAACGTACAGGGTCTCGAGATATAGGCCGAAACGTGGACGCAGGTACCCCTAGAATGTGTTTATAGAATATGGATAACGAATGAAAGCTGTTGATGAGTGCTTTAGTAGAGGGTAATTTTCATCCCCTGGGTGACTAGGGTCTCGAGATTAAGGCCAAAACGTGGGCCAGTGAATGCCTAGATAATGTTTATACAATACAGAGTAATATATTATCCAGAGACGGACTGGGACCGAGACTCGGAGAGGGACTGGGACTCGGACTGGAATAAAACACATATCACCCTCTGGGACAGGCAATAAGGGATGCAGAAGAATGAGAAGAAATTGAGAGAAGAGAAAAGAGAGAAGGAGATTGAGAAAGAGATAGAATGAGACGACGATGGTGATAGATGAAGCGAAAAAGGCGGAGGGAGGAGTGAATAAAAGGATTAGGAAAAAGTGAAGAGGGGGAGGTCAGAGTCAGACGGAAAAAGCTTATTAAAATGTATGCAGATGGGCCAAATTTAGGGCAGAACAACGTCTGCCGGGTGTTCTAGTACTTATGTATATATATACTTAAGCAGTTAAGTTTGAGAAGGCCTAAGTAGACCACTACACATATAGATATGTAAACTTTTTTTTTTCGATTTCATTCCTATATAATTAGGGTGACCAACCAATAAAATTAGATTAGTTAAACTTTAAAATTTAAAACTTAGACATGGAATCGGTTATCAAAAAATTGCCAAATAAACATTTTTGTATTTGAATTTGAAATAAGTGTTCGTAAATTCGAACTTATTTTTAAACCTTAGGCTCGTAAGTATTGTTGGGTTGGTGATGCATAAGTGTATCGCTTTATGGATGGGTATGGAAGAGAAGGAGGCTGTTTAGTAATGGCATTCCTGGGATTAATTAGAGGACCTTCCATCCGAGCAGTCTTTCCGTTTTTAAGTGTTTATGGGATTTGATTGGGGAAGTAATTTTTTTGATTATTTAGTAAATAATACACTTAGAATGTTGAAATTTGACACGTGGACTGATATTGAGACTTTTGATAAAAATCTGAAAACATTTTTTAAAATGGGCGTGGCACCGCCCACTTGTTATAAAATCAATTTTACAAATATTATTATTCATAAATCAAAAATCGTTAAACCTATCGTAACAAAATTCGGCAGAGAGGTTGCCTTTACTATAAGGAATGCTTCGAAGAAAAATTAAAGAAATCGATTAAGGGCCACTCCCACTTTTATATAAACGATTTTTAAAAGGGTCGTGGACGAATAAAATAAGTTATATCTTTGCAAAAAAGAGCTTTATATGAATGGTATTTCATTCCCAAGTGGATCTACAATAATAAATAGGAAAAACTTCAAATTTAAACAAGTAAGGAAGCCTAAGTTCGGGTGTAAGCGAACATTACATACTCAGCTGAGAGCTTTGGAAACAAAATAAGGGAAAATCACCTTTTAGCAAAATGAACCTAGGGTAACCCTGGAATGTGTTTGTACGATATGGGTATCAAATGAAAGGTTTTAATGAGTATTTTGAAAGGGAGTGGGCCTTAGTTCTATAGGTGGACGCCTTTCCGAGATATCGCCATAAAGGTGGACCAGGGGTGACTAGAATGCGTTTGTACGATATGGGTATCAAATTAAAGGTATTAATGAGGGTTTTAAAAGGGAGTTGTATATGTGAAGGCGTTTTCGAGATATCGACCAAAATGTGGACCAGGGTGACCCAGAACATCATCTATCGGGTACCGCTAATTTATTTATATATGTAATACCACGAGCAGTATTCCTGCCAAGATTCCATGGGCATTTGACTTAGCCCTGCAGAACTTTTTCATTTATTCTTCTACTTAATATGGTAGTTGTCACACCCATTTTACAAAGTTTTTTCTAAAGTTATATTTTGCTTCAACAAACCAATCCAATTACCATGTTTCATATCTTTTTTATATTTGGCATAGAATTATGGCACTTTTTTCATTATTCGTAATTTTCGATATCGAAAAATTGGGCGTAGTCATAGTCGGATTTTTTATACCAAGATAAAGTGAGTTCAGGTAAGTACTGAACTAAGTTTAGTAAAGATATATCGACTTTTGCTCAAGTTATCGTGTTAACGGCCGAGCGGAAGGACAAACGGTCGACTGTGTATAAAAACTGGGCGTGGCTTCAACCGATTTCGCCCATTTTCACAGAAAACAGTTATCGTCATAGAGTCTAAGCCCCTACCAAATTTCACAAGGATTGGTATATCTTTGTTCGACTTATGACATTAAAAGTATTCTAGACGAATTAAATGAAAAAGGGCGGAACCACGCCCATTTTGAAAATTTCTTTTATTTTTTTTATTTTGTGGCACCATATCATTTATGGACTTGAATTTTGACGTTATTTACTTATATACTATAAATATATTAAATTTTTTGTTAAAATTTGACTTTAATAAAATTTTTTTTTAAAAGTGGGCGTGCTCGTCATCCGATTTTGCTAATTTTTATTTAGCGTACATATAGTAATAGGAATAACGTGCCTGCCAAATTTTATCATGATATCTTCAACGACTGCTAAATTACAGCTTGCAAAACTTTTAAAATACGTTCTTTTAAAAGTGGGTGGTGCTACGCCCATTGTCCAAAATTTTACTAATTTTCTATTATGTATGATAAGGTCAACGCACCTACCAAGTTTCATCGCTTTATCCGTCTTTGCTTCGAAATTTTCGATATCGAAAAAGTGGGCGTTCATCGGCCGATTTCGCTTATCATACCAATCTATTATGGGTCCAAATAAATATTTGATCCAAATATAGTAACAAAACTATCTGTGGTTGCTGTTGCTGTACTAACGATAAAGATTGATGGTCCTTTGCCGAACATAGATCTCGCACGTTCCAGTAACAAATTAAACCATTAAAGTACTAGACGGACCATCTTGGGGACGATTAATATGACCATACTAAACCTTCTAGGCCATTCTGTCGTCCAGTCCCCTTAGTTTCATGAGGAACTTGGCGTCGCCAGAGCCTCGCTTGCTAAATATGTGTATAATTTATTCATATTTGTAACAGGATTCCCTTCGCGTACGTGAGGTTGAAAATTGGGTTGCGGAAGCTATGAAGGTTTTAAGCTTTGTATTGTACTTATCAACCGCTTGAATCCCCACAAAACTATATCGCACGCAACTTCGAATTAAGCCAGACATAGCACAAACAGAATTCTGTTATCATACAATCATACTGAAATATACATATCGAAATATTCACAAAACGAGTGCCGAAACTATTTAACCTGAAAAAATCCCGAACAACATACCGAAATTCACTGGAAATAATCCTGAAGTTAAACTGTAGAGGTCCCTAAATTGTCCAGGAGGTAGAAATTTTACCTTTCTAAACAGAAAAAATTTTCTTTAGAAGCATAAGGAGATATTTTGGTATGAAAAGCATAAAAGGTTTAAGCATTCACATACCCAGATGCGCTATAAAAGTCTCAATGATATTTAGATTTCATTTAAGATGACACATTTATGATTCTACTCAGAAGAACCGAATTAGCTTGTTATAGAAATAAAAACAAATAAAACTATCAATATGCGCACATGCATTTGTATGTTTCAAAATTTGTATGCACTTTTGTATGCTCACAGTATTCAAGTAGAAATAATTTTTTCACAGTCCATTAACATCTTGAGACAGTCGCTCGCTTTCGTACTCCCTCGCTGTGTGCCTTATAATTTCACACTTCTATGATCTCGCTTATTTATTTAGCTTACGCCTTTGCGCTTAGCTGGCATAGTTTGTTTTGTATTTATTTTTGAATGCATTTTATGAAGCATTTAAAATCAAAGTTTATGACATATTTTACTTCCCTACAACTTACTTTATTCTTATAATTCAATATTAAAATGCCGCAAAGTAGGCAATAACTAATGTTAGCATGTTCTTAAAAGCTTAATGAAGATTTGTTGTAAAGTAAATTATATAAAATTGGTATAGGAATGCATATTTTATGAATATGTATCAGAAATACTTGAAGTTGATGGTTGAAAGTACTGGCAACATTTGCATGCCAAAGGCGGCATGGCGTATGAGTTACATATGTGCAAACACACACACATACCTACAAATGCATGCAATGATGAGCGAGCGAAAGCTCCCTCGCGCATATATGTTTATGCTTTTATGGACAGCATGCTTTTATGAGATCAAGAAAAGAGTTTAAATATAAAATAAAAAAACTTTGTTTATGCTGTTTAACATTGCGTTTGTGTGTATGTTTTTGTGCGCTAACTGCATGTCATAAAAAAGTATTGGTTTTCTTATGTCTTCATCTCGTTCTTTTACTTAGAATAGACTATTCTCGATATATAAATATTAAATAGCTCAACAGCAAACGAACTGTGTTATATGCGGCATTTCTCAAGTGTCGTAAAAAAGTTTATGATACACTTTTCACGCCTTTCTACGTGCATTTCCTTTCATGTATTTATCAAATCTCTTTATGTTGTGATTTAGTATGCTTTCCATGTGGTTATACACTAAATTGAAGATTTAAAAGCAGCCACATCACAAAAAACTCTACTTTCTTTCGTTTTTTTGTAAGCAGATTTGCATTAGCTACGTATATGTATGTATATACATACATTTTGACATATAAATATGTATAAGTAAAACATGCGTACATATATACATTTTTATACCCGCTGTACTTGTACACAGGGTATAATAACTTTGATTGGATAACGGTTGGTTGTACAGGAATAAAAGAATCGAGATAGATATAGACTTCCATATATCAAAATCATCAGGATCGAAAAAAAATTTGATTGAGCCATGTCCGTCCGTCCGTCCGTCCGTTTGTCCGCTAACACTATAAATTGAGTAAATATTGAGATATCTTCACCAAATTTGGTACACGAGCTTATCTGAACCCAGATAGATTGGTATTGAAAATGAGCGAAATCGGATGATAACCACGCCCACTTTTTATATATATAACATTTTGGAGAACACAAAAAACCTGATTATTTAGTAAACAATACACCTAGAATGTCGAAATTTGACGTGTAGATTGATATTGACACATTAGATAAAAATTTGTAAAGACTTTTTAAAATGGGCGTGACACCGCCCACTTGTGATAAAATCAATTTTACATATATTATTAATCACAAATCAAAAATCGTTAAACCTATCGCAACAAAATTCGGCTGAGAGGTTGCCTTTACTATAAGGAATGCTTTGAAGAAAAATTAACGAAATCGGTTAAGGACCACGCCCACTTCTATATATCAATAGAATGTAATGTAATGTAGAAATGTATCAATATAATTTTACTTTCTAAATTGAATTATAACATTAAATTGGAAAACACTAAAATTTTTGAAAACGGGTGTGGCACCGTCCCTTTTTTGTCCAAGCAATTTTCAATGTTTCGACAGCCATAACTCGAAAAAAATTTACATATCGTAACAAAATTGGGTACATATATTTTCCTTATAGCAGGAAATATTGCTAGTAAATATGGATAAGATTGGTTAAGGACCACGCCCACTTTTATATAATGTAATGTTCGGTTTCACCCGAACTTAGACCTCCTTACTTGTTCTTTATGAAAATTATGTATGCTGCTTTGTTTTTATCTTCTGCTCCTCACGATACTATTTCGGCTGCTTTAGGTTAAAAAAAATGCATTCTAATTTATCAAGTCAAATTTTATTGTCCATAAAAATGGTTTGGTGCATCGCAATTAGTTAAAGTTTTATTTCCTTTACTTTGGGTTTTTGTTCTTTTTTGGTTCCATCGAACCGCAGCTACCTGCTCCATAACATATTGCGAAGCAGCTCATAAAAAATTCTTTCAACACAAAAATACAGAAAATTAATTCTTTTTATATAATTTTTTAATTACTTAATTACTTTTTTAAAAGTGCTCTGATTAAATAACTTACAAAATTAAGAAATTTTTAACAATTTGCATAAATTATGTTCAAATATGATTGGAAAGTATGCACTTTATATTTTTAGGTTTAATTAAAAAATCTCTATTTTTAATTAAATTTTTTATTGTCCGCTGATTAGAAACTTGCTTGACTAGTACCGTTTTAGGAAAGGAGAACATAGTTACACTACTATTTTATAGCGGGAAAAAATTCTGCTTTCCTTATGCATGATCAGCATTGAAAACTGGGTGTTGTCTTTTTTTGAGAGAGATATGAGAGAGAACACATCGATTCATACAATAAATTGGCGGCTAATCGTTTTCTTTTCTTAAGAAGAAGACATACCAGCTCATTCAATTTAAGGCGGACACAACATTTTTTTCAGTAAAAAGGGGGGTGGGGGTGTACACGCATAACAACTTCAATTGGAGCTTCCATCAGGCTTTGACGAACTTTGCAACAAATTTTGAAGCGGATGGAGTTCTATCGTTTATTCTTGGAACATTTCGGGACTACGTCGAGGCTGTTTTGTGAACATTTCCGGGACGACTTCAAAGACACTTGGGGATTATTTTAAAGATCATTTCGAAACTATTTCGATCCCCTTTCGGGGTGATTTCAGGATCACTTTGGAAATGATTTTGAGACTCTTTATGAAAAAAAAAAACAAAAATGAGACACATTTTATTCACGATTGCCGTTTTTAGTGCCTTTTTGATTTTACTGCACTTTGACGCATATATTTAAAAGTTTGACTTTTATTCACCATATATATAAATTCCGTTTTTACTTTCCACCGTTCATATACACACTAGTAGGCATATTCTTTTATTCACAAGTTTTCAAGAGAGTACTACCGGGTTAGGGGGCTTAGAATATACACGGCAGGTGAACCTATCGTGTGTGGCGGGTGGCCCAAAAGGTTCAATGTGGTCATATTAAATATTTCTCGAGATGGTTGGGTTTGTGCCTTAAATATGCTTGTTACCATAATGTACCGGATCTATATCCGGTAAAGGACCATCAACATCGTAAACACTCCCCGAAACATTTGTTTCATAAACACCCAAGCCAATGTCAAAATGTATTAAATTTGAGCTCAGATAGGGCTTTTTGAAAACAAAACCTTGGAAGGTTGTGCTTCAAACAGATTCTGAAATAGGGCGTTATACAAATGTTTTCTGAGATAGAGCGTTTTCGAGACGGCAGCCGAGATAGGGTGGTATTTCACTCTGCCGTCTAAAAGGTTTTAAAAAATAGTAATTCGGAGTGGACTGAAAATATGGAATATTATATATGTAAACGCCTACAACATTATAAGTCTATTTGAAAATTTTTTATATGTTGCTTTGCTTAAAATTATGAAAGGGGAGAGGAAAGAGAAAACGATTTAAACCCCATTGGTGTAACCAATTGGCGCGAGTTGGTAGAGCTTGTTGGACGGCCATAACCGTTTAAACGGTTAAGCGCCAATTAAATAAGTAATTAGTTAATAGAGAAGAGAGGAGGAGAGTTGATAAGAAATAGGATGGGAGATCAGAAGCAGTCGGATAGAGAAAGCAAATGAGAGATGAATAGCGGGCTGAATAAACCACAGCAGAGGGTTATAGTGTTTGAATTGTGGTATTTGTCCTGCCAAAAGCTTTTGGCGTTGTCAGCCTCGGCAAGTTTCTCCAATGCAATGTTTTTGGTATAAAAATCGTTTTTGCAATTCATGAGTAAAACATCCAAGAGTAGAATGTTTAAAAATTGATGCCACGGAATGGTGCCCATCCCTTTTTTGTTTATTTTCCTTAGTAATAATAACGCGGGAATTGATTACTGTACTATATGCTCGGTGGTGCTATTTTTCAGAGCGTGTCGGATGGCAAAGAACAATTAATTTTCACCACCCAAAAGCTTAGAGGTGCCTCCTTAATGCTACAAGAAGAAAAAGAAGAAGATCGGCTGGATCTGGTGTTTTAATGCATCGTTTTAAACGCTTTGGTGGTTCGAAGTTTGAAAATATTTTGCGGCGAACTTTTTTTTGTGAATATATCAGCAGTGGTTGAAGAAGATCTCAGAAAAGGGATAAAATCAACCCTCATCTTTATAAAGGAACTGATGAGATGTAGGAGCTTTATGGATAGGACAACGTAGTCGCAAGTTAAAACACAGCGACTACGCTGTCTAGGTCATCTGAGGCGTATAAAATATGATGCTCCGGTATTATTGTTCAAACGCATCCATGGAAGCAGATGCCTTTTTAGACGTCATAATTATTAAGCGCCATATAAATAAGTCAAAAGGTAAGCATTGCTGATTCGATCCTTAAGTTTATTGTGTCGAAGGAAGCTCAGACAAATCGCTACACATGTCTTGAAGCATTGACCCTTTGTAGCAGATTTTTAAACTGAATAATTTTCGTGCTTATTGAACATATATCCACACAGAACAGGAGGCTCTCTGGAGCCATTTGAACAACACCAATAATTACTACTAATACTAAAGTTTACATCTAACTCTGATTACTCACATATATTAGAAATAGATACATCGTGCACTAACCTAGCTTAATTAGTAGGTGCATGCTAATTTAAGTATGTGTGTATGTAAGCACATCAGGGTTATCTTTTATGGCTGTATTAAGTTTCGTAAGTCTGTCTTGATTATATAGTATTTTAGGATGGGAAACATGATTTAGAACTTAGCTGAGTCAAAACAACGTTGAACTGCATGTATAAACTGAGCTGAAAAAGCATGGATTGAGAACTTATGCCATTCTTCTTCGAATTTTGAATATTTTAAGAGAAAATTCATAGTTTATTAGTCTGGGCTCTAATTGTCATCATTTCTTCGAGGGACAACCATGCAACCATAAAAATTCGAAAGTTGATTTAAATTTATATAAAAAACAAGTAAGAACGGGACATCATAGCTTTCATGAATGGGGCTGAACAATAATCTTATCCCGTTCGTAATCTCCAAATAATTGGATGTATAAGATAAGAAATATATAGTGAACAGATCTAAATACCTAAACAATTTTTAAGATAAATATAAAATAAAAAACAGGTACGTACTTTGTGTGAGGATGCAATGTTTCAGGTTTTTTGTGGTCTGCGTGTAAAAACTATGATGAAATCTGATGAATTTTCAAGCTTCTAGCCGTAAAAAAGGGGCAAAAATTACAGTTTATATGGGGTATATAATATATATACCACCGATCTCTATGATTTTTTCAGACAAAAATATATGCTATATACGTAAGCATTTGGTGAAATTTGAAGCTTCTAGCTGTTAAAACTGGGGAATAAATTGCGCAAAGTTTCTTATCTGAACAATCGGTTGTATGAGATATATACTATATATACCACCGGTCTCAATGATTTTTACAGACAACAATATATGCTATACACGTAAGCATTTGCTGAAATTTGAAGCTTCTAGCTATTAAAATGGGGCAGAAATTGCGCAAAGTTTCTTATCTGAACAATCGGTTGTATGAGATATATACTATATATACCACCGGTCTCAATGATTTTTTCAGACAACAATATATGCTATACACGTAAGCATTTGTTGAAATTTGAAGCTTCTAGCTATTAAAATGGGGCAGAAATTGCGCAAAGTTTCTTATCTGAACAATCGGTTGTATGAGATATATACTATATATACCACCGATCTCAATGATTTTTACAGACAACAATACATGTTATACGCGTAAGCATTTGGTGAAATTTTAAGCTTCTAGCTGTTAAAATGGGGAATAAATTGCGCAAAGTTTCTTATCTGAACAATCGGTTGTATGAGATATATACTATATATACCACCGGTCTCAATGATTTTTTCAGACAACAATATATGCTATACACGTAAGCATTTGTTGAAATTTGAAGCTTCTAGCTATTAAAATGGGGCAGAAATTGCGCAAAGTTTCTTATCTGAACAATCGGTTGTATGAGATATATACTATATATACCACCGATCTCAATGATTTTTGCAGACAACAATATATGCTATATACGTAAGCATTTGGTGAAATTTGAAGCTTCTAGCCGTAAAAAAGGGGCAAAAATGACAGTTTATATGAAGTATATAATATATATACCACCGATCTCTATGATTTTTTCAGCTATATACTACTAGGGCGGGTCGATTTAAAAATCGCTCATTGCTCTATGAAAATCGTATTCTAGGGATCAAAATAAGAAATTTTGCCGAAGGAACCATACCTCTAAAACGAATTCTGATGTCCCCCCGTTTGGGTCGAACTTTTGGGTAGGGCCAATTTCAATTCTACCTGCTATGTCTTGTGGTGGCTTAAAAAAAAAACAACACAAGCAGTTTTACGATCTGCAATTGTGTCACACTGATACCTTCATTTTTTAAAACGGTTGAATAAAAAACCCACACAACTATGTTTACGACATGCAAATGAATCACAGTGATGCCTTGGTTTTAAAAGGGGATTGTAAAAACGCTAATCTCTAATAATTTTTTTTAATTTCTTTTCTATTACTAAGTTAAATTCATTTTTTCATTTACATATGTTCTGACTAAATAAATTTCTAAAGAGAAAAATTAACTCCAAAAAGAAAAAACATAGGCATTTCAAAGTGGGATTTTTCAAAATTTGCCCCTACGACCCAAAGGGAGGACATCAGAATTCGTTTTAGAGGTATGGTTCCTTCGGCAAAGTTTCTTATTTTGATCCCTAGAATATGATTTTCACAGAGCAATGCGCGATTTTTTTGCCTCCCCACAAATCGACCCGGCCTATTATATACCATCATATATATATTATACTAGCTTTACCAGGCGCACCTTGTAACGGCCGAGATCGAATGGATGTTGCGTTATTTTTTCTGTTTTGTTTGTTGATAATTTAATTTATTGTTCTGTAAATTGAATTGAATTTTGTACGCATATTTGGTGAAATTTTCTGTTAAAACATTTTATTCTTGTATCTTATTGTATCTTATTTTATATATTTATATTGTATTGCTTTTACCGCTGATGATTGTTGCTTTGATTACATTCCGAAGAAGCATGACTGGTGAGCCATTTTTGAGGTTGATAGATACGCAGGCATTCCTTTTGGTTCTAAGGAGTATAGAAATTTATTTGGATAATTCACAATTTTATCTTCATCTTTAACTGTGTCGATCGATTCATATTTCGTCACTTCACCAGGAAATTGATTTTGAAAGCGATCATAGATTTTGTTAACATGATCATTTTTGGGAGCTAAGATAGTTCTTTCGCATAGACAAAAAACAAAAATATTTAAATTTAAAATTCTTAATTCTGAAATATGAAATATGAAAAACTTTCGTCTTGATCGAAGGAACCTCGAGCCAAAATTTGGTGATGATCGGAGTACAGCAAACACGTTTTCATAGGGAACACACACACAAAATTTGATTTTTATAGAAGATTTAGATAGGCTGAAGCTAAACAATTATTTTAACAGCGGCAGATTACTAAACGTGCAAAAGGCATAACAGCTAAACTCAACAATGCAGTCAAATTTTAGGTGTTAAAATAACTTAAGTTTGTACGGCAGCCATAGTTCTTCCCCATTCCACATTTTAATGGAGGTTTTAGGACTTAACGTCACATAGCTCCTTACCAATTTTAATTATCCTACCATTACGACATCCAGATATATGCAGTATAATATATTCTATTTGTATGGGAGATGCCACGCCCCCTTGTTCCCAATTCCATATTTTCTTGGTGGTGTTAAGGATTGACCTCAAATAACTCCTTACTGAATTTCAATGTTCTGGCATGTATACCTCCAAAGTTATGCAGTACCAAAGATTCCATTTGAATGGGAGGTTCCACGCCCCCTTTTCCCAATTCCGCCTTTTCTTGGTGGTGTTAGGGATTGACCTCATATAACTCCTTACTGAATTTCAATGTTCTGGCATGTATACCTTCAAAGTTATGCATTACTAAAGATTCCATTTGTATGGGAGGTGCCACGCCCCCTTTCTCCAAATTCCGCATTTTATTGGTGGTGTTAGGGATTGACCTCATATAACTCCTCATTGAATTTCAATGTTCTGGAATGTATACCTTCAAAGGTATGCAGTACCAAAGATTCCATTTGTATGGGAGGTGCTACGCCCCCCTTATATATCGAAATTATTTTTAGCCTGAAACCTTCACGTTGATCGAAGGAGCCCATAACCAAAATTTGGTGATGATCGATGTGTGGGAAATACGTATCTATAGCGAACACACACACACACAGAATTTGATTTATATATATATATGGCTAAACCGATTTGGGATTTCAAAATCAACTAACCATCATCTCCCTTCCTGTATCTTTCCTAAAAATTTCATGGCAATCTGTCGAGCCGTTCTCGAGTTATGGCGTGACAATCAAAATGTACACTTCTTTTTTATATATAGATATATCACCGATCTCTATAATTTTTTGACACAACAATATATACTATATACGAAAGCAATCGGTGAAATTTGAAGCTTATAGCTGTTAGAATGGGGTAGAAATTGCGAAAAGTTTCTTATCTGAACAATCGGTTGTATGAGATATATACTATATATAAAACGCGATCGGATGTCGATCGAATGTCCCGTTGTTCGCTGTACAATTGGTCTCTAAGAGTTGCCTTTTTGTTTATATTCCTTCATATGGCTTAGCAGCTAAAGGCTTGCACTGATATGAATGTTGGAGATTCGAGTTCAACGCTCAGCTCCCGAAAAGCTAGCTGATGAAGAAGTGAAATTCAGAAACATGTCCTAGTAACCATCGCCATTTGTAAACTTACAATTTTTCTCTAATATCATTTACAAATTTTATCAAGATGTCTAAAAAATTGAGGGACTAGTCTGCACACAAACAGACAGACGGACAGGCGGACATGGCTAAATCAACTCAGCTCTTCATCCTGATTATTTCGGTATACTTAATGGTGGGTCTATCTATTTTCCTTTAAGGAGTTACAATTTTGGGTTTCGTGACGAAATTAATATACCATTTCATTATCATGAAAAGTATAAATAGCATGCCCTAATACCTGAAAACATGCGTCTATAACATTATGCACTTGCAATGTCACATACGACAATATTAAATGTTACCTGTCAATAGCTTTCTGTAAGCTCAATGCGATTCAATTTTGCAAACGAAAATCCCGACGGAAGCCATAGAAGACAATATACGAATAGACAACAATAGAATATCGCTACGATTGTCTGGCAAATACTACGGAAATAAGCTACAACAGACAAAAACCGAACAACAGAAGTCTAAATTCATACAATATTTATTACATATGCATAGACAGATGAAGACGTACTGCAAGAGTGCAGAAGCAGTAGTGAACTATCTGTAACAATTAAAAGTTGAAATGGAGTGCGTTAGGATACTGGTTGAGAAGTTTGATAGTAAAAGTTGCGGCTTTAAATTCTGTCTGTCTTTATTACGCTAGTCATTTATATATTTGAGTCAGAAACTAAAAGTAAATCCTTTGTATCAATATCAAAAATTTAGAAAAAGACTTCCAAACACTCTAAGTGTATCTTTGCCATGAAAACCATCTCAGAAAAAACTGCTTTGAAGATGGCATTCGGAGTCGGCTTAAACATTCAGGTACAGTGCCGTCAATTTGTAGGAAAAATTAAAAGGGCATGACGCAGATTGGAAAAGAAGCTCGGCCTAAATCTCTTCAGAGATATATCGCACCTTTTATCTATATTCTTAATGGAAATATATCTAGGTCCTACAAACATACATACGTACGAACAATTTTCCAGCAGTTGCAAAAAATCGTCTCAATGTCGCAGAAGAAAAGCGCTCAATGGTTTGATATCGCATTCATGCTGTCATTTGTCAACTTTGACGATGACATTTGAATATTTCCTCTGGATTTTTCACTTAACAAAACAACCTAGCTGACATATTAATATAATCCAATGAGTGTAGTGCAAAGAGGATTTAACATGGGTAGAAGTAATGCAGCAGTATGTTTCGAATAATTTTACATAGACAAGAATATACCGCTAAATAGAGAAAAATAAAACACGTTTTCTTTAACAATATGTATACATGTGGTGTTTATTCTTATATGATAATGTTAGTATATTTTCCAATTTTCTGTGTCTTATGATTTAGACGTAGATTCAATGGCGATTGTGTGTGCATTTTTAATATCACGGGTTCGAATCGAGCTCAAGGCCTAACAATAATTATTTTATCTTATTATTGTTATGATACAAACAGGATAGAAGTAGAAATAATGAAGATAAACAAACAACCTCTGTGATAGCCGAATGATTATAGCAGCGGTGCCTAAATGTTGCCGATGATGGCAGTTCCTATGAGATCTGCAGTTTTTATAAGATCGAAACAATTCGATCGCAACGCATTCCGAACACCAAATAAAAAATGATTATCACAGCTCTGGTTATATTGTATGAAAAAGACTCGCAACTTTAACATGGACTTACGATTGGAGTGACCGATTGCCACAGTATGAAGACTACAGTGGTAGACCTGTTTTTTTTTTGAAAGATTTTGTTTTTTAACAAAACAGTGGTAGAAGACCTGTGATGGATTTCCCAAGACTTCTGATTTCTTTTATTCTTAAAACACCACCATGAAAGCAGAGACCTTATTGGACGCCATAACTGTTTGGCGCCATTTAAGTAAGTAAGCTTTGCTGATTCGATCTTTAAGTTTATTGTGTCGAAGGAAATATGGCTAAATCGCTTTAAATGTCTCGTAGCGCTGACTTTTTTTTAACAGAATAGTCGGCTCAATAACTTCTTTGTTCACAGATCATATATCCACCCTGAACACGACTCTCTGGAGACTTTTGAACAACACCAATAATTACTACTAATCCTTAGGTTTATTTCTAACTCTGATTTCTTGGCACGAGCGCACCAACTCACACGGAATTTTTAATGTCACCAGTTGACGCTGAAGTTCGGTTGTTCGAACGACATAGCCCTGTGAACCTCAGTAAAAAACCATTTTGGCAGACATAAATTTTAGGTTTTTTTTTGGAAATACTATACTTGGTATTCGACTTTGAAAACATCATATCTCATACGCTACCATTTAGTTTTGACGACTAAACACCTTTTATGGTCTGAGGTAGTACCTACGTTCACCTTGAGAACATTGAATGAGATTTGTGTAAGGTTGAGCTCCGGTGTGACTTGTGACGAGAGCTCCGAAATTACTTAGGCGGTCCAGCGCCACTTATTGATGATAGTGACAAGTTTGAGATAATTTCAGAACCATTAGGGATAATTTCAGAAAGGTTTGGGTACTGTTTTCGGGATAAACTCTGAACTAGTCCGGGATAGTGTTTGGCACAATTCCAGGGCTATTATTGAATCATTTTCGCATATTAGTGATAATTTTTCAGTTAAATGTGTATGATAACTTCAAAATAATTCGGTATTATTGGCGAGCTTATTTCAGGGTATTGTTTGAACTATTAGAGTTCAGTGATAACAAACGATTTTGAAATCTGAATATTCAAGAAATTCTTAGAACAGACTCAGTTGCGAAAACTAGAGTATTTAGGAAAAAATAGTTATCCTTCAAGAGTAATTAATCTAGTGAATACAACCCCACCACTAGGATAGTTCCTAGTGACGCAAAGAGTGGTAATTTTTACCTTCTGCATCACAAGTGGGCAATATAGTAATACACCGTTTCCCACGAATCAACTTCTCTTGCGGGGAGTTCGCCTGAAAAGTTCGTTTGTAAAAATTTTTACCGCAGACATACTCAGCAGCTTGGTGGAAATATTACGAGATTCTTCCTCTTAATATTGCACAGTTACAGGCTGAGCCAAGGATTTTAAGCTGGGAACAACATTGACAAAAGACAAACATCTTGAAGGACGTACACCATCGTGCCTCTCCGAAGATAAAGTGAAAAAAAATTTTAGAAATTAAAGTATTTCGAAGTATCATTAAGAGCAGCACAGTGAAATTTCAAAGAAAGGCCTATCTTAATTTCATAAATTCAATACGTTCTCAGCGGAGGTAGGGCGCTTATGAAAGAATAACAATGCTTTGTAAAAAAGCAGATTCTGAAATTAATTCAACTGATTTTCTGTTAAAAAGAGCTGCTTTTTTCAGAAATCTCTGTCCCAACAACGTTATTCGGTAACTCGGCCTAAATATCTTCGGAGGTTATCGCGACTTGTATTTATTTTTTTATTTATCAACAATATTCACGTTGTTCTAGAGTTGGCGGAAATCTGTTTTTAATTTTCAATTCATTGGTATTCTTAGGTTGACAGTAATAACATTGGTGGATAAAATAGCAGTTTTTGTCTGTTGCATGGCGATTTTTTTTGTTTTTCACTACAATAACTCCACTTGATTACAAATCTGTCTTTGAATTTCTTTTTGAAGCTCGAGTTTTTGAAATACGGGTATCATAAAAAAACACTTCTCAGCTCATATATTACCATAGTAGGTGTAGTTAGCTGGTACAATCCATTGCGTTATTTATTGTGAGTTCATCAGGGATAAAGTCTATAAACAATCCAAATAGGTTTGGGTTTTTTGTGGCACCTACTAAACTCCTTTGGTATGGAATGAGTCGTGGGACCATCACAGTGACTCTTATTTCTGTGTGGTAAACATAAAAGGAATAAACAGCAGAAATCAATGAACCTACTGACTGCTGTTCGATGCATTCATAGCCATCTAGACCGTTTTCCTCAAAATTTAAGCGATCTCAGTGAAGTTTTCACAAAGACCTTCGCACTCTGAAAGAGCGATATCAAGGACACTGTGCACATATGTACATATGTTAGCTGATTACGGCTGGAGCATTCAGAGTAGTGCCCCTGAATCAACTCATTAAAGAAAATCTCTTAAAATAAACTTCAACTCACTGTAATTGATAAAAACAAAGTATATTTATTGATTTTAGAGAAAAATTGCAAAGTTTACAAACAGCGATGGTTACTAGGACATGTTTCTGAATTTCACTTCTTCATCAGCTAGCTTCTCGGGAGCTGGATATTGAACTCGAATCTCCCATACTCATACTTCATACTGGTGTAAAGGCATATGCCTTTAACCACTCGGCCATATGAATGCCCCGCTGCTCGCCCTGCAATTAGTCTCTAAGTATTGCCTTTTTTTTTGCTATTCCTTTTATTCACCATTTAGGTACATACTAATTCTGTATGTTATTTAATCCAAATTTTGTGGAATGTTTTAGGCGAACTTTTAAAGCTTAGTAACGTGTTCTTTTTTTTTTGATATTTACAGTAATATCAATAACAAAAACAATTGTATAAAGCAATATGAGCATGTCTCGCTAATTAAATAGAGATGATAAAGTCTATTTATTAAAAAAAAATATTTTTTACCTTATTATCAAATATTTCGAAAACTAGAGCTGATAGGAAAAACCGGCTTCTACATTTAAAATAAGTGCAAAAAGCATTTAAACCATCATGCACAAAATCCCATGCAACAGAACTTGTGTCTACCAGTGTAGTTCTTAAGTTAAAAGAGCTATGGGTTGGGTATGATGATCATATTTTTTTTTTTTTTTTTTTTTTTTTTTTTTTTGATTTGACTGTTGAAATAGTAAATTCAAAATCAGCAATTTGCAGAAAGTTGATTTATTAGCTATTTGAAATGGATCAAAACTGTAATGTAGTTAAAAGCTAAAATGAAATGCTGGTGCAGAAATTAACGTTGAAGAACTATGGTCGCTACTCCCGATAGCTTTCGAACTCTGGGTTAGACTTACTTTAATTCCAATATTGATGTGGCGTTAGCAACTTTTTTAATCTTGAGTCTACACTGGTGATTTCAAAACAAAATGCCAGCTTTGTTCTGGTGTCAGCATTGAAGCCAATGAGAATGAAATTCTTTTGGGGAAAAGTTCAGGATTTTAAAACCTTTTTGTTTAGACGTTAGAGCTTGTGTTTAAAGCTGGGTTTATTTATTTATACATTAGAATATCTTCTGTCCATTTTCGTTTGGAACAGATTTTGGAATTTGCGATTTTTCCCAAGATTGTCATAGTATTGTATTATAATTATATAAAATAAAGCATTTAAGCAAATTTTTACTCCATAAGATATTCATTTAAACAGTATAGTCTCTCAGTTCTCTCTAGATTCATGTGCATAGACATTTCTCATTTGTTGACAATAAATTTTCCGCTAAATGCGCTTATGCTTCAATGAAGCGTTGTAGTAGCATTTGTCTAAAATTAAAAGGCGCGGGCCTTCGACAACTGTTTGCCTTGAAGATACGCCTTATCCAGATACTACCTATTTAAATGCTTACGCAGATACAAAAGACACACAAATAAATACAAATGCCAGTGATTAATACAATGCAGTTGCTTCAAAGATTAATGTGTCTCATCGTCAAAGTGTCTTAACGCAATTAATTTTAATCAATTTTAGATTTTGTTTGCACGCCAGTGTGTTAAGTAAGCAGTCAAAGGTGCATTTTCTCGCACATACGATTTGAATATGTAAATATGAAGGCGGCGTAAATACAAAAACATAATTATACGCTATAGAACAAAAAATAGAAAATTTTAAATCTGTAATCACTTTATAAGAACAAAAAAAAAAAAATTTAAAATTAAAAAAAAAAAACAAGTAAAGGGGTCTAAGTTCGGGTATAACCGAACATTATATACTCAGCGTGAGCTTCAATTGCACATTTCATTTCAGATAAATTACTTTTTTACATAACACGTGGCACCGCCCGTTAAAAAAAATGTCTTCCCATTTCCTCTTAAAATAAAATTTGATAAGTGAAATCATTGATTCAAAACCATTTTTTTCCAAGTTATAGCTTATTATTTTAGTCTAAGACCGTTTTAAATTTGTTTTATATAAAAGTGGGCGTGGTCTTTAACCGATCCCGTCCATTTTTACTTGAAATATTTTCTGCTATGGGGAAAATTTGTTTACCCAATTTTATCCGTTAATTTTTCTTTGAGTTATGGCTCCCGAAAAATAGAAAATTGCTTAGTCATAAAAGGGGCGGTGCCACGCCCATTTTAAGTTTTTCTTATTTATGGTTATAAATCCAATTGGAAAATGAAATACCGTTGATATAAAACTCTTCGTTGCAAAGATATAGCTTATTTTATTCGTCCACGACCCTTTTAAAAATCTTTTATATAAAAGTAGGCGTGGTCCTTAACCGATTTCTTTAATTTTTCTTCAAAGTATTCCTTATAGTAAGGTCAACCTGTCTGTCGTATTTTGTTACGATAGGTTTTAGGATTTTTGATTTATGATTAATAAAATTTGTAAAATTGATTTTATCACAAGTGGGCGGTGCCACGCCCGTTTTAAAAAATTTTTTCAGATATTTATCGAGATTCTCAATATCAGTCCACACGTCAAATTTCAACGTTCTAGGTGTATTATTTACTAATGGTTATTGGTTTTTTGTGCTTTCCAAAATGTTATATATATAAAAAGTGGGCGTGATTATCATCCGATTTGGCTCATTTTCAATACCAATTTGTTCTGGGCCCAGATAAGCTCGTGTACCAATTTATTGAAGATATCTCAATATTTACTCAAGTTATCGTGTTAATGGACATACGGACGGACGAACGGACATGGCTCAATCAAATTTTTTTTCGATACTGATGATTTTGATATATGGAAGTCTATATCTATCTCGATTCCTTTATACCTGTACAACCAACCGTTATCCAATCAAAGTTAATATACTCTGCGTGCTTTGTGAAAAAGACGCAAGAATACACGCAAATGGGTCATTCCAACGCAAATTGGTCGACGGTTTATACTTAAAATCAAAAAAAAAACGTAACTCATATATATGATATTTGTGCTATTATGTTTCTGATTCAATAGATAAAATTATAAAATAAGCCTTACTAAATTTGAATCAGATTTTCGCATTTGTGTTAATTTATTATTCGAAAAATTTCGATATGATTTTTTTATTTTGAAAAAAGTCAAGAGACTATGGAGACCTAAAAATCAAATTTAGTATTTCTTGTATTTAATGCCCAAAATGAATTTGTAAAAAACAAAAGTCTAGAATTTTTTTGCTTAAAGTCCGGAAAATAAAAAGAATACATGAAACGCTATGAGATTCTATGGGCCCCATAAATTTTCATCGATAAACATTTCATGAAAAAAGCTCGCATTTAAGAATGCATGAATCGTCATAAGGATACTGTGGTGATCCACGGGACATCAAAATATTAAATGCCGAGAGTGTTTTGACCCAGACTTTTTCAGCTGAAAAAACAAATACATATAGCTATTTAAATGGGTCCTAGTTCAAAGTGAGGCATACCGTTTCAAAGCTAAAACTAGTAAAACACAGCTATACCCACTTTGCTACAACACTTCAATGTTTTCAATCGGTACCAAAATTCATAAATGATATCGACGATTTATTTAAATTTCTTGAATCTCCCTAGAAATATCTTTACTTTGACTTCCGTTCGAACTGCTCAATCGTCTCAAAGACTCACCAAATTTTTTGTGTGCTTTTTGACGTTTGTGTTACCATTTAATTGAATTATAAGAATCACCCTAATCCTGATAGCGTAAAAGTTCATGCTAGAGCGTCTTTGGACTTAGCTGGGTATCGCTTAAAAAAAAAAGATATTGATATATAAGTTATAGTTTGTTAAACAGCCTGACAATATCTTTTGAAATCAGTATCGTAATAACACGTTAGGGGTGCCCCTGGTCCACATTTTGGCCTAGATATCACCTATACGGGTTGAGAAGTTATAAAAAAATTCGGTTCTTGTTCAAGTCCTCACCGGGTGCTTTTATACATATATAATTTTATATTGTACAAACACATTCGAATTATACCTAGGTCCATCTTTCATATGTGACGTAGGAGTTTAAATTTAACATAAACTGTAGGTTGGACTTGGTTGGTAAAACGATGAAAGATGAACCAAATTCTGTGCAGTGGACCGACAGACACAAAGAATAAAAAAATTGTATTTGGGTTTAGTGGGTCTGATAATGACCCCCCACAACATTGTTTGTTAAATAAATCCAATGTAAGAACATCGAAATATACACTGAAAGAAAAAAAGCTGATAAACTCAACCGAACTACGGGTCAATTCAACTGAAATGTCAGCCAATTTCAATCCATCGCAAACACATGTTGGATAAACTTCTCACAAATTGTTGTTTCGGAATTGACTGTATTAACAGTCAACTCAACAAACAAAGTTTATCACATGCGAGCCATCGCTCTGTTAGCTTAACAATTATTACCGTCACCCTACGACTGCCAATGCAAACTGTTAAAATAGCACATTTACAACAATATTAGAGTAAAAGTGTTGACTGTTGATATGACAGAGATTTCTGTCTAGAGCGTCGTAAGCCCCGGGAGCGCAAGGTTTTTCATTAAAATCTACAGATGCATTTGGATAATATTGACAGTTGTTTGCTGTTAAAATTACCTATGAAACCGGTTGTTTTAGCTGAAATTTCAGTTAGATTGATTTGGAATCTGTAATTTTTAAGGAATCTTGTTGACTTGGGCTCAGCTGTTATTGCTCTGCTGAAATGGATAAAGAAATGTTTTTCTTGAAACAAAAAATTCGGTTAAATCTAGTGTAATTTAACGGAATGTCTGTTAATTAAAAACAGAAAACCAGATTTGATGATTTTACTAGCCTTAATTCTTTCGGTTTTTTTGTTGCTGAAATTTTCGATTTTAACAGGATTGCATTTGATTTCAAACATGTGCTTGGCAAAATTCGATTCCAGTGGGTTTCTGGCTTTCTTGCTAAAATTCCTTGTGTGTTCTAACAATTGGATTCTAATCTAGCTACCGGGTGACTCCGGTGGCATCCGAAAGTTAACTTATATACAACCTATTTGTTTAAGTGGTCTTCTACGTTCGAATCGTAATTTAATATTTCCCCAACATCATTCCTTGTCCTTAATGCCTTTTGGATTTATTCTTTTGGAATATCATCAATTTTGTTTTGTTAATTTTCCAACAAGATGGATAATTGATGTTCATTGAAACGATTTTCCGTCATTCCTTGTCAAATGTGGTTTCGAGACAAACCGGTATCGGCGTTTTGACATCATCAGTGGCTGCTAGAAGTCAGTAATTCTATTCGTCAGTAGTTCTTTGTGTGTTCGCTGCTTTGGTGCGTTTATTGTTGTATGTTAGTTTGTTGTACCTTTGTCTTCGAGTACATTCAGACGTCGGCATTTTGCTTGTATGTGAAGGACCATGACTGTTTTCTTAAGTGTGCACTGGGAAACATTCATTTTCGACCATGTGATTCGAGAATTTGGTAGGTAGGTTGAACTGGCCGGTCCATGAGGACCTCACATAGACTGATTGAGTCCGTAGTGTTACCAGAAGTTTGTTTAAACGACCAAACTGACAAACCCTATCAAAAACCAGGACCTATGTTATAAAATAACTCCGTCCTCTAGGCCAATACTAGAAGCTTCCTAGGACTTAAGCCACTTGCTGCTTCTAGATCTGACCGTATCACTCCTAATAGCTGGAGTCTTAGCCTGGCAAGTGCAGGACACGAGCACAGAACGTGCTCTATCGTTTTCTCCTCCAACCCGCACTTCCTACATCTGCTATCACTGACCAAGCCTAATTTAAAGGCATGTGACGCCAGAAGGCAGGGTCCAGTCAGAATACCCGTCATGAGCCTACAGTCCTCTCTTTTTAATGATAGAAGCAACTGTGTTAGTCTAAGGTTGTAAGACCTACACATAATCTTCGACACTTTACAGCCCCGCGCTTGAACCCACGCCTTTCCCGCTTGGTCGATCATGTGCACCTCTCGCCTTTGCTTAATCTCGCCCAATCTAATAGCGACATCTACGGAGCAAGCTTCAAGGGAAGCGCCCTTTTTAGCTAGTTCGTCCGCTTTTTCATTCCCATCTATTCCCATATGCCCTGGGACCCAATATAGATGTATGCTTCTCCCTGTCCCGATTCTCTCCAGAGACTGCTTACAGTCTAACACGCATTTGGATGCTGTGCTATGCGAGATTATTGCCTTAATTGTTGCTTGACTGTCAATATAAAAGTTAACACGGTTGCAGCTTAAGCTATTCTCCTCCAGGGTTTCTACTGCTTTGGTTACGGCTAATATTTCCGCTTGGAAAACGCTACAGTAATCCGGTAGCCTGTAAGATCTGCTTATTTCCGGATCAGCGCAGTATACCGCAGACCCTACTCCTTCCACTAATTTGGCACCATCGGTGTACACATGTATCGCCTCGTCCGCCATTTGCGCACCCTTGCGCCAACCGTCCACCTCTATTGTGAATTTGGACTCTGGTATGATTTTTGGATTCCGCGTTTTTTTGTTGTAATCTTTAACATTAAAACTGCGTTCAAAACACCTTTGGGAATATCTTTGGTATATATCTTTATAACTGAATGCAGATAGTTTAATGCACGGTAGTTCAAAAGGAAGACAACAAGTGGGGTCTCAAATATACTAGAGATATTGAAATACATATGTATTAAGCAAGTTTTGTAAAACTTAGTCAAATTAAAAAGAAACGACCCACATAAAAACAATTATAATTCCTTTTATTTTGTGTGATGGGTCTTTTGTAAATACGGATGTGTATCTCTCGCGTAGTCAGCCTGTTATTTCCCCGATCAGTTTATGTCTCAACACTCACAAATAGCTCGCTAAGAATTGTGTTCTTCTGCCATGTCATACAAGCTGTTTGATGTGCATTTTGTTTTTCCTTCGGCGAGCCAGCCAGCCTGCAGTATCAAGGCCCAATCCACAGCCGACACAATTAATCATTGCCCTTGAAATTTGTTTTTTTTTCTCAAATTTTTTCAATTGAAGAAATAGCGGCAGGTCTGGTTTTTTTAAATTTTATTTCGAGTGTATGCATTATAAAAACTTGCAGTTTTGTTTATTTTTTCTTTAAGGAAAATCATTGCGACGTCAGCATTATGCATTTGTTGCAGCATAGAGTGCATTAAAATTTTGTGGCTGGAATTTTTATTGCCGCATCAAATGTTTTAAACTCGGAGGGAGTGATTGCTGGAGATTTTGTAGTCGCCTACCACTTGTGTAGCTTTCGTCTTCCCCTTTTATGTTTGAGTTTTAATAACTGCCCAGCCTCTTTTTTCATTGCCACAAGCTTCACGAAATATTTTTTGTTTTGTTTGGTTGCATTTTGGAAATTGTGGTGGCTCGTAATATAGCGCTTAGAAAAACTAAAAATTCATAATATTTATACTCAACGGTTGGTTGTACAGGTATAAAGGAATCGAGATAGATATAGACTTCCATATATCAAAATCATCAGTATCGAAAAAGAATTTGATTGAGCCATGTCCGTCCGTCCGTTAGCACGATAACTTGACTAAATATTGAGATATCTTCACCAAATTTGGTACACTAGCTTATCTGGACACGCAATAGATTGGTATTTAAAATTTGCGAAATCGGATGATAACCACGCCCACTTTTTATATATATATAATTTTGGAAAACACAAGAAACCTGATAATTTAGTAAATAATACACATAGAATGTTGAAATTTGAAGTGTGGACTGATTTGAGACTCTTGATAAAAATTTGGAAAAATTTTTCAAAATGGGCGTGGCACCGCCCACTTGTGTTAAAATAATTTTACAAATATTATTAATCATAAATCAAAAATCGTTAAACCTATCGAACCAAAATTCGGCAGAGAGGTTGCCTTTACTATAAGGAATGCTTTGAAGAAAAATTAACGAAATCGGTTAAGGACCACGCCCACTCTTATATAAAAGATTTCTAAAAGGGTAGTGGACGAATAAAATAAGCTATGTCTTTGCAAATAAGAGCTTTATATCAATGGTATTTCATTTCCCAAGTGGATTTATAACAATAAATTGGAAAAAAATCATATTTAAAGAATGGGCGTGCCACACCGCCCCTTTTATGACTAAGCAATTTTCTATGTTTCGGAAGCCATGTCTCGAAGAAAAATTAGCATATCGCAATGAAATTTTGTATACATATTTTCCTTATAGCAGAATATATTTCGTGTAAAAATGGACGGGATCGATTAAAGATAAAAGTGGGCGTGTTTTATATAAAACAAGTTTAAAAGGGTCGTAGACTAGAATAATAAGCTATAACTTAGCAAAAAATAATGTGAATCAATGATATTTCACTTATCAAGTTTTATTGTAAGAGGAAATGAGGAGACATTTTTTTTTAAACGGACGGTGCCACGTGTTATGTAGAAATGTAATTTGTCTGAAATGGAATGCACAATTGAGGCTCACGCTGAGTATATAATGTTCGGTTACACCCGAACTTAAACACCTGTGCTTGTTTTTTGTTAGTTTTTGCAGCCTTTAATTATAGAATAAATGCGCTCTATCGCCACTTATAATACCGATTTATTTTTAAGTAAAATTTTTTTTAGTTTTTCATTTTTAATGTCTACATGACTGAAAGAACTTCTCCTCGTCGCTTTTTTGTTCTACTTCAATTGCTGGGAGTTGTATGATATGTATTATTCATTAGCGGCTGCTTAAGTGCAATTGCAAGAAGAACAACAACATACAAGATGGGTCAAAAATAGTCACGTTATTGCAAAACGGTATAACTTGTGCAGATGCTGTCAAATAACGACTCAGGTTTGACATTTGTGAAGTAAACAAACGAAAAATTAAATTCGTTTTGAAAAACGTAATATTCTCAAAAGAATGTGATCTAGACGCCTTACCTCTAGATTTAATAATTTGCACTAGCACGCCAGATGACCCGTTCTAAAGGTCGCGGACGCCTTATTATCGAGTTTTTCGAAGCTGCCAACAAGGTGAGTGTTCGACAATCTGTCGCCCAAAATTCTGGCAAGAGTAACGGAAAGTGTTGTAAAAGGTGTCATCAACTCTGGCCATGTCGCGACTTGGCCGATTTTACTTTCTCGACTTGATAGCATGAGTCCCAATGGTTTAAGTAAACATTTTTCAGAACCAGAACGGGGGCAAGTTCTTGAATTAGCAAGTTTTGATAATAGTTAAGTACTTTCACATGCGACAGAAATTGTATACCCAAAACAAAGTTTTAAAAACATAATTTTTTCAACTAGTGAAGAGTTGTTTTTCGTCAAATATTGAGACAGCCGAATAAGAAAAATACAAAAATAAAAAACGGAAAAAAGCACAAAATTGTTGAACTTCTCAGTCGCCTTGAAAAAATTTGTTACTTTTTTGATCAGTGCTACTAGCACCAACAAAAGTACTACAAAATAATTGCTATGGCTTTGTGGTAAGGCGCCTTTTATAGTCTGGCAAAGCCCTTATTTCCATACCGTAAAGTTTTTGCACTGCTCTTAATTATTTGCGTATTACATCCTAGAATCCTCATCTTGTCTATCGACGTTATCTCCTTACTGTATATTACTCACATACTGCTTAGTACACTGCATGGTACAAAGCTTTTAATGCACCAGAGCTGAACCTAGCCACTGCCTAGGAGGGAGGTTGGTTTTTCCGTTACTTGAGTCGGTTATCTTTGATAAGCTAGGCTTCTCAGCTATTTTCAAGATGGGGACGCCATTATTTATGAGTCTTTTTTGGAGCCGCCTTCAGAATCTTTTCAGAACTATGTCTGGACAATTAAATGATCAGTTGGGGATATTCTTGGAAGACATTTGTATTGGTTTGCGATTATTTTGAAATCTTTTTGGAACTACTACCGATCCAAAACTGATGAGGGACCTCTTTTTAGTGATGAAGGTAATGGCTTGGGCTTGTATGTATGGTCAATTTGTAACGAACTTCTCCTCACACTGCTGCTTAAACTAGGGAAACCTACGAAGGTGCGTTCGGATTGAAGCGGGGTGGCACACCTAGCTCTGCATCAGCTTAGCTCAGGGAAAATTGGAGTGGGTTTGCTTCATCCTTGCGCAGCGAAGTCGTACAAAAAGATTTAAATTGTATGCCGATAATCAAAAAAAATCAAAACCAAAACGAAACCAGCGAAATGCAAACTGCAGCCAAACAAACAAACAAAAAAATCTATAACAAAAACAGCCTGCGATTAACTGTCTATAAAATCTGGGTACATGGAGCAGTTTGCGAAAGCAAATGCCTAGGGGAGAAAAAAAAAGGTGGAAAAATCCCCCCTGTCTATACCCACCAAACCTGTTAACCTGGGAGAGATATTCGTTTAGGTTAACCCTATTTATACTTACGTCATTTCAGCTTATAATATACCTACATTTCGTCATCGACCAAGAAAAGATTAGTCGTTATTTCAATATTCAAGTTTTTACATTTTATTCAATCCAAATCTAAACTAAAGTTTAAGTCCTACGCCTACATCAGAATACTTAGAAAATTAGCATCCGCTTTGTGTATGGTTAGGAATTTAATTTCAGCAATTCGCAAGTATCCAAAAAAAACCACTATTAGCCTAAAATTTAATATTCGCAATTTTTCTTTTCCGAATTCAACGCTATAAAAAAAAACGATAGTAAACCAAAATGTCTCCTTTAAATGGAAATATAGGTCTAAGTAATTTTAGTTAATTGTGCAAAAAAAAAACTACATCAAAATCAAATTTTAAAAAGAATCAAGCAACATTATTTTCGAAAGCCTGTATGTATGTCGATCGAACATTTTATCTCGGTATGTAAGTCATAAACCTTACTACGTTTACGTAACATCAGTATGTTCGATCCAAATACATATTTTGGCAATTTTTCTTAGTTGCAAGATTAGGATAGATTACTTACTTGCATTCAGCTATTCCATCGATGCGACGGTGGGCCCAGCGACGACGACGTTGTAGATGATGCCTTCAAAGAAATAACAAGTGAACTAGGTTGCACAAGAACAACTAGTTCGGAATCATTAAAAAGGTAATCAGAGTCGAGCAGGTTCGACTAGTACTATCGAAACAACTTATATCTGATTTCTTTTCATAATTACGTCGGTCAACAAGTTACCTTTTTCAAACACACACACCCATAGGCATGCCCAAAAGCACACAAGGCAATAAGCCTCGAACACTTTGCAATGAAATATTGCGAATATTTTACATTGCTCTTTTCCTTCTAAATTCTAACATTTAAACATTTTGAAACTTCGATACAATTCTTTTTGTTTTGTTTTTTTTTTATATTTTAGGTATATTTTACTAGATATAGTTATTTAGTTGTCTCTACATTTCTATTTTAAATTTTTTTCTATTACAGTATTTACTTATTTATTTTTATTGAGCTAACATTTATGCTTGCACTGCGTATTGCTTCCTTCATGATTATATTTAGAACTCAATAAAACATAATAGGATTAAGGGCTTCTTGAGGTTGTTTTGTACTTTATATATATATATATATATATATATATATATATATATATATTTTAATTCTTATTTTGAAAAATAATTTATACTTTCTAACTTTGTACTCAACAATTCGAAAGAAATTTATACTCCGATTAACTAAATCGATTCATGTCTTTCGTACTGCTTATTTTTCTGAATACCTTGACCGATTGCAAGACTTCAGAAATTGCACTTAGCAACATTTTGCAAAATTTTAAATTTCAACAAAGATTTTCGATTTATAATTAAAGAAATCAAAATAAGTGTTTCACCACTGCAACACTGGCACTATGGATTTCGGGATCTTCACGGTAGGCCTCAGGAACATGGCTTTGGGAATACGACGTTAAGCGCGGATCTCTACAGTTGTCTACGCCTTTAAGAAAATTCGCCTAGGTTGGCACTCTAAGTCACTTCACCTTCATTTTGCATATTTATGGTTTTAACTGATGCACTTATTATTTTATTTTAGTGTAACGTAAAATCGTTCGAAGTTTTTGTTAGTTTATACTAACTTAGTGCAAACAGTCACTATACTTCACATTTTAACTTTTATTCTTTAATAAATCGTTTTTAAATATTTTCTCGCCAAGATATCCAAGACGTTTTCATTTCAATTGCCGACAAAAGACTGACTTTTCCTCCTCAAGTCAACATCAAGCTCAGCTCCAAAAAGTCTTGCTAACCTTGAACTAATGTTGAACTAGGACTAGCGGTATTTACTGCTATTGTTCCAGCTTAGTGCAATGTTAATCCATAAACAATTAGTAGGCATAGAAGAATTTGAAATAATAGTCGGCATAGGTGACTTCCCGATCACGCTACTTAAATATGCTTTCTGTGCTCTAATTACCAAAAAAAAACTACTTATATGTATTCATTGCCAAAAAGGTTTATTATTAGCGAATTAGGTATTTTGTGAATTAGGTATTTAGGAATTAAGTATGAAATATGTATTCCTAAAATAAGTAAGTATGAATTCCTAAATTAAATAAGTATGAATTAGGTATTTATTACTAGCGCAAACATTAATTAGACATTCACGAACTAATTAAATATGAATTAAGTATTCTCGAATTACGTGAGTATGACTAAGGTTTAGATGACTTCCGCAAGGTTAATTAAGTATTCCCGAATTAGGTAAACATGAATTAGATATTTATTCATTAAGTATAAAGTCGGTATTTATGAATTAAGTACATATGTATTAGGTATTATTGAACTAAGTAAAGATATATCAGGTATAATAATAAATAATTAATAAGTAACTCTGGTGTTTTCCAATTAGGGATGAGCGAATTAACTATAAGAAATTGAATTACGAATGGGTGAATTAGGTAATTGCGAATTAGGTATTAGCGAATTAGGTACGCGCGAATTAGCCATAGTTAAATAGATTACGAATTAATGAATTAAGCATTTCCACAATAGGAATGAGCTATTTCGGTATATATACGGAATAAATATGAATTAATTTGGTGATTACAAGTTAAGTATGCGCCAATTGGGTTTTAACGAATTAAGTAAGTGGTGAACTAGGTATTTATGACTGTTGCCTTTTCGTATTAAATATTCCCGAATTAAGTAGGTATCAAATAACTATTAACAAATTACGGTTTACGAACTAACTTCTGATGACTTAACTATTGACGAATTAAGTAAAATTTAATTATGTAATTTAGAATTAAATGCCTTAAATCAAATCCCGACGAAAAAACTATAGTATTTGAAGCCGAACTAAAGTGACCGACTGCAAAATGTAGCGCCACGGGTACTTTAAGAACATTTTTTTTTTTTTTTCTTTGTTCTCCAAAAATCGCCTGATTATCCCGCTATGGCTTATGCAAAAAGTATGTAGGTATTTAATGTAACGCCTACAATACTTCTTCTCTTGTAGCCATATCACCTTATGTAGAAGAAAATTCGATACTCGAATAGCCCTGTAGGGTATATTTGACATGAGCGCTACAAACTCAAGAAATCTCTTCGGAAACTATTCGGAATTATATCGAGACCATTTTGTGACTATGTCGGCTGTATTAGAGAATAATGCGACAACTTCAGAGCTACTTTTAAACAATACAGAAGCCATGTTGGGATATTTCAAAACGACTTTGGTTGTATTTGGAGACTATAAATCCGGGTCCAATTGTGGCTATTTTGAAACCTTTCCGCGATTGTTTTCGAGAAAATTTCGAAGTGATTTCATGAGCATTTCGGAACTACTTTGGAACTTTTTTTTTGATCTATGACGGAAAAGTTTAAGACCATTTTCAAAAGGGGTTCAGAATTATTTATGGATCTTTCCTTTGGGATTTAGTCAAGACCTATTTAGAATTATGGGTGGACACTTCAGGATCAATTGGGGATCCTTTCGGAAGAGTTTCACAATACTGGGATTGGTTTGGAATTTTTATAGCTTGTTTTTTTTTTTAGTAACAAATTCGAGACCTTTTTCTAATGATGTCTGTACTACTTTGGACTCATTTCGTATATCTGTGCGGCCATCTTGGTTTTACATCGGGAATTTTGGGCATTTCGCTTGGAGTACTCCGAACTACAGTAGGTAATCTTCACCTAAGACACCGCCATGAAAATTGAACGACATTTTTATATGAAGGGAGATACGTTAACTCCTTATATTACTTAGGGATACTAAAGGAATCCACTATTTGTTCGTCCCAGACTTTCTTTCATGTATCGGTACATAGATTATTTAAAACATAAATAACTACCTATTAAATCCAGTAAACTTTTCGAATAACTAGCGCGCCTGGGTACAATAAAATACAAAAAAAAAAAAACAACTACTTATTCGTCTGTCGCATATTTATTACTTTCAATTAGGCTTGCCGCCAACTATAGTCGCAATCAAATAATCGGTCCCTCACCTTCCAGCGATGCTGTGCATTACGAGACGTTATTTACGCTTCCACATTTATTCTTGCTTGTTTTAAGATTACCATCACAATATTTCTTTGATATTCATAATTTTCATTATAATTAAATTCAACTTAAATCGTCATCATCAGCCATAACAACATCCATTTCTTCCCCTTTACGTCTACCCTGCTGCATTTTTGAAGTGCATATTATAATTCAACCGTTTCAGCTACTTTTTGTTTGCAAAGTGTGCTTTAATTTTTGTTGTTGTTGTTGTTGTTGCATATCATCGTGTGTGTCGCTTATTTCAAACAGTTTGTTCTTTTACTTGCTTTCAGTTTTTATTTTATTTATTTTATTTAGATGCGGCGTCTAGCCACATCTGTTTGTCTAAAAGTCTTCGTTCAACAGCTTGGTCCGTCTGGTTTGTTTTGAGTGTTTATCTTCTCTTAATTGGGGTTTGATTGTAATCATCATAGACATAACTACATATGGACAATTTTGATTGTTAAAACAATACTATGCTCGTTTCATATTTGACATAAGGTCTTTTAGTATCAAACACACACATACTACGACATTCTAGTCTCTTATCTAAGGACGCTCCGTTGGGCCTGTCAAATGTTTCAAGTTGTATTCGTTCATCTTATTGCTTGTTTACTTTATCAATTGCGCTTAGTCTCGTTGACTTATCAATTCAATTTAACTCTTCACACGTAAAGTCACTGCATATCTCATGCTTTTTAGCAGTTCAAGTGTTTTAATTTTGTTTATCTTAAATGTGTTCCAGCGTTGCTCATGACTTGTGGTCCTTTGTTGAAAGACGTTTTCCTAATTTTGGTTTTTAGTTTTCCTTTTACTTGGGCTCTATTTAAATTTGATTTAGGGATTTTATATTGATGGCCTAATTGAAGTATAATTTTATATGGAGACAAATGTTGTCTTGAAATCCCACCATATTGACATATGGAATAAATATGCCTGCGAATATGTCAGAGGCCAACTAGTACTTAGGCTTCGTTTAAACTACTTGTAAGGACGATATATATATCTTATTCAAGAAGTTTTCCGGTTAACACAAACACTATCTCAAGTAGTCTTCATACCGACCTTCAGTCATCTGCCCCCGAAAGACTACAGGACTATTAGCTAAACATCTTCCCTGCTCAAAACCTAGAGATATTAATAGATGTGTATATCTAAGTAAATATGAAAGAAGAATTATTTTCTTCAGCATAACATGCTTACACCCAAGCAAATCAGTCGATACTGAATTACATAGAGTGGTTATGAATATAGAGAAAGCCCTGGAATATGCCCAAGTGTTTTTCTGGACATAGCCGGAGTTCTCAACAATGTCTCGAAAATAGCAATCATGGACAGTCTCAACTCGATTGAAGTTCATCCAGCTTTAAAAAATTGGATCGGCTGCATGTAAGCTGTAGAATGATCATATCGCAATGCAACAAAATCTATAAACAGGGGAACACCGCAGGGTGGGTTCTATCACCAGAGGGGTAAACCTACACAAAGTATCTAGGAGTTATACTCGATACTAAGTTGTCGTGGACGCTCCGTGTGGAAGAGAGAGCCAAGAAAGCCCCGCGGCACTGTATGCATGCAATAGGATGCTAGTATGCACTTAGAACCTATCAATCAAACTCTCTCATTTGGTATTTAAGGCAATTTATAAACCCATACCTTACTATGGGGTTCTTGTTTGGTGGGCAGCCACACAAAAAATTGCGTATACCAAAAAACTTGAGGGGTATGCAGAGTATAAATGATAAGAAGAACTATCCCGACAGCACCATTGCACGCAATTCTATACATCCCGCCTGCAGACGTAATGGTCAAAAACATCGCGTTAGCAACTTCAACAAGGCTTTAGGCAACAGGACAGCTAGAGTGAAGAAAACAGCAAAAATTCTGGAGGAAGCGTGCTTAAGCTGCAATTGCGTCAATATATACGATTATTGATAGACAGGTAGCGATGAAGGCAATAATCTCCTACAGTAATTCATCAAGAAATATCATGGATTGCAAAAAAGGAAGAGCTTCGCTCAGGTCGGGAACCATTAAAAAAAAACTAAGTTTTGGCGTGGGTCAAGTCTGAATCGAGGTTTTGTTACATCTTGTACCAGGAAATGATTGTACCGGAGAATAACGGGTTCGCCTACAACAAAGGACTGCTCACATCCGCAACTTTCTCTTAACTTCCGGGGTGTGTTTTTGCGGCTAAAACAACAATGTCAGAATTCAAAAGCTTGCCCATTCGACTCTGTTTGGATGTATGTGCACCTTACCTATCTTGAACATGCGGCAACTGTTGGGATGCCCCATGTAATACCAGTTCAGAAGGTGTTACTTGTTGGTCATGTTATTATGCCATTGAACATTGTCCCGCTACGTTAATATGTCGTAAGGAGGCATTCTTACTTTGGATGCGATTATGTGTGCTGAGAATACTATTGAACGCCATGTCCGATAAATTTGGGTATCTCACAGTTGGTATTGTGGCAAACATTTACGTTTCAGTAACAACAGCAAAGCAAGCAGCCACAGAGACAAACATGTAAACGACAAAAAGCGAAGATAATATTTCACGTACATACATGTATTCAGCAGCTAAAAGCGAAGATGACATTACTAACACATTATACATGTATACTAGAAGACCCGGAAGACGTTGTCCTGCCCTAAATTTTGCCTATCTACATACATTTTAATAAGCTTTTTCCGTCTGACTCTGCCCCCCCCCCCCCCCCCCCCCCCCTCTTCACTTTTTCCTAATCCTGTTATTCACTCCTCCCTCCGTATTTTTAGCTTCATCTATCTCCATCTTCGTCTCATTCTATCTCTTTCTCAATCTCCTTCTCTCTTTTCTCTTCTCTCAATTCCTTCTCATTCTTCTGCACCCCTTATTGCCTGTCCCAGAGGGTGGTATGTATTTTATTCCAGTCCCTGTCCCAGTCCCACTCCGAGTCTCAGTTCCAGTCCCACTCCGAGTCTCAGTCCCAGTCCTAGTCCTAATCCCAGTCCCAGTCCGCCTCTGGATAATATATTACTCTGTACCAAAGCACTCATCAACAGCTTTCATTTGATATCCATATCGTATAAACACTGTCTAGACATTCACTGGCCCACGTTTTGGCCTATATCTGGAGACCCTTTACCTGTAGTAACCACCGCGTGAGGTTTGCGCAACTTGTGTGAAAGTTTGAACAAAATCGACCGACGCATCTCTTCAAACACCGGCGACCAACTAGCACACATTTTAGCCTTTCTTTTTATATATGTATATAGATTTTTATTTTTCACACTTCACTATATTATTAAAACGAAATGCAGATTTTCGTTGCTTTTGAAATTCGGCTTAAAAATTGCAAATGGAACCACTAAAATAATATTGCGACTATAAACTGAGATATAACCTATCCCATATTCCAAGTTAGATCAAACTACACACGGGGTGCAAAACAAATTCAAAATCGGTTCAGTAGTTTAGGAGTCCATTGGCCTCAAACTTGTGAGACGTGATTTTTATATATTAAGATAGATAAATATCCAACTAAGGTACAGAAATGAGAACTAAATAAACAACTGTTCGATAATGCTGTTCGTGAAAAGTCTTGACTTTGGGAGAAATATGCGAACAAGGCAACTGAGCAAGCAGAGTACTAATCAATAAGTTTGATTTTAACACGCTATAAGTGAAGTACGCTAGTAATTTGATTGTGAAGTACTACTACAAAAGAGAACACTACCCTAACATTTTGTTATGCCTAATATTTGAATCAATTTATTCGACAATTTGCCGATTTAAGCTATAACACTTCTGTACAGAGTAACAATACATAAAGCCATCGATGTACCAGCCATCAATTTCAATAGTTAGGTTATGTACTCAGTTCACGTCGTGAATGCGATCTCAGTGGGCACGGGCGGTGATAGTATCAAATCACGTGAAACGAAACAACAGGAAAAGTTAGGGAGATAATCTTTTATTTATTGTCAGTAGAGTACAGTCATCTAGACGGACGTGCTTCTCTTCACGAGGAAGTACAAGCCACCTGCCTTCAGACTACCATTCTTAAGCGGCCAGAAACTAACCCTGTCATCGCGTACCACGTATCTGGGACTAACAATACACTGCAAGTTGAATTGGAAAGTATGTATCGAAGAGCGGGTACGGAAGGACTGCATCGCCTTCTATGCCTGCAAATCAATGTTTGGTAAGAAATGGGGACTCAAGCCAAGCATGGTACCTTGGATGTACGAGGCGGTGGTGCGACCGGTGCTTACCTATAGTTCCATAGTCTGGTGGGAAGCTCTAAGTAAGAGCTACAATCTCACCAGCCTGCAAAAAGTCCAGCGCACTGCATGCCATAGGGGCCGGACGCACTTGCCCCACAGCTGCTTTAGACCCCATTTTGCACCTGCTTCCGATCGACTTGCATATACTTTGTACATCGTCAAAACCGCCCTGAAACTCAGGGAGTCTGGGCGTTGGAAGGATACTCAGCAAGAGCATAGTAGTATCCTAAAGAAACTTCCGGTACATGTAGTACCGAGACAGATTACTACCCTCGCAAACTGAAGTTGGAGTACGGTTGTAATACCGGCATTCCAAGCAGGAACGAGTGGAAGAGAAACCCGGGCATAAGGGTCAACGACAGCCAAATCTACACTGACGGCTCCAAGATGGAATCGGGAGTGGGGGCCGGAGTCTACTCTGAGTCCCTAGATTTGTCTGCATCATTCAGACTCCCATCGCACTGCAGCGTGTTTCAAGCAGAAATCCTCGCGATTTGGCAAGCCTGCAAATCACTGGAGGGCTTGAATGTAGCTTGAAAAAGTATACATCCTGTCGGATAGCCAAGAAGCGATAAAAGCGCTTTCCTCGCCACATATTATCTCAAAATTAGTGTGAGCTTGTAAGCGACTCATTTCCCAGTTATCCACCAATCTAGAACTATGCGTTATCTGGGTCCCGGGTCATAGGGGGATAGCGGGTAACGAGAAGGCCGACGAGCTGGCACGCGGGGGCTCATCGGAGATGAACGAGGAAATATCCAGTGTCGAAGTAGGCATACCCTTAGCAGTAGCCAAGGGGAATATGCAAAGCTTCTACTTGAAGAAAGCGCAAACAAATTGGAATAACATCACCACATGTGCAATGTCAAAATACATTTGGCCAAAATATGATGGAAAGAGGACAAGAAGTCTTCTGAACAAATCCAGGGCCAACACACGCAAACTGATAGCAGTCAGCACCGGTCATTGGGCAGTAGGTACGCATGCGGAAAAGATGGGCATTCCGTATAATGACTACTGCAAAAGCTGCAAAGATCCAAATTCCAGGGAGACAGAAGAACACTTTATGTGTAAATGCCCGGCTCTAGCTAGAGCCCGACTACGGTTCCTTGGAACCCCGTTTCTGGAAGACCTCAGAGGTTTATCTGTGATAGCAATCCCGAATATTCATAATTTTATCAACAACTCTGGCTGGTTGTAATACATTGACCGTAATATTCCGTAGGTTTTTAGACGAGTTACATGACATCAAAACGGCTTTAAATAGCTAATTGGGGGACCAGGGTCGCAGCCATTTCACCTACCTACCTACAGTCATCTAGATAGGAAACAATTGTGACCCGCTTTGGTGTTAAAGGAAGCTTCTTTATTGGGAAATAAAAGATGAGGGTACAGTGCACCAACCTGTAGTACCTTTTTCCAAAAATTGTTTTCTTTGGCAATAACGATTGTTTGATATAATGAAAAAGATAAAGGGGGACTTAAAAGCAAGGCAAAGTGGCGAAAATATTAGCCCATATATTTTTTTCGAACTTTACAAAGAAAATTGTTGGCAGATCAGATTTTTTTTTAAGAAATCTGTTCAGAGCCATTGGATATGCAACATTTCTAACATAGTCAGAATGCATTATGAATTCATAAGACAATGAATTGGTCTCAAGCCAAAAATATTTTTTCAGATTTTGCATTTTCACACAAATTTCGCAAATTCTATCATATTCTTCCACTTTTTTCCTCTTTTAACTTTCACATGATACTAGTACATGTTATAAGTAAGCACATGCGTAGTTATGTCTTTATGCATTTTAACTTTTATTAGCTGTGCTTATTTTCAGAAGACGAACAGTAAATATTTACCATTCGATTATGCAGAAATTTTGATTATTTTTATTGCTACATACATACGACTCAAAGAAGGTTGTGCATATAAAGTCCCATTGCAAACATTTGTCCGAGTTTAAATTACAAGTCGAACGATAATGATTGATTACCCACTTGGTGCTATGCAGGCATACACACACACACATGCATTTCAAAATAAATTTATTTACTGTGATTATTGCATGCATATGCGATAGTTATAAATGTGTAAGTATTTATGTATGAGTGAATGTATTTATGTGTACTTACAGTTAATGCTACCGTTTGTTTGTTAGCTCAACCGTTTAATAATCAACAAAACCTTATCACTGAAAGCAGCCAAGCAACTGTTGTTTACATAGCTTTCGATGCATTAGCAACGAGCATAAAAATGGATTTTGATTTAATGCAGAAACAAATACAAATATTCAACTTTGATTTATGCGTTCAAGTAGTCATGTATGTATGTAGAGATGTACGCTAATGTTTGTACTTTAACAAATTAAATTTATTACCAGACGCCAAGCATTTTAAAGTGCTAGAATATTGAGTATGTGAAAAAAAAATATGAATTTCCTTTACCAATAAATAAGAAATAAAAATTTAAATTTGATGTTAGCAATAAATAATGATAGCAAAGTTCTTATCTACATTTTAGAGACGCTGCGAGTATTCGCTTTCAAAATTTTCAAGAGATTTTTTGTGCCCTTCCTTTCTCACATCACTTGGTACAGACCTAGTTACCCCAGAAAATTATGGATCTTCTTTGGGCTAGGAGAGATAGTGTGCTTTAACTTTGGCCAAGGAGAGAAAAGATGTTCTCTTCCTATCGAGCGCTAGCATCGCATTCAAGTATAATGTCGGATTCGTCATATCACCAAAACAACAAAGCCTCCCGATAAGATGCCTAAATCTGCAGGGTTCTGTATAGATATCTTTCGAAATTCTTAACTCATTCTTGTTAGACTTATGACCAGCTTATTTTGGTTTATGTTACTTAATTTTATTAATATTTTTTTATTTATATCTTTCTAGCGAAAGCTTTGATTGTGCAGAACCTTGGTCCAGCGCCAACATGCCTACTCACTTCTTTCCTGATTTAGAATCTGCCTGCGATCATATTGCAAGGAATGGTTCAAGTACGAAGAGCTTTTTAGCTCCTGCTATTTGATATCGTAACGATAAGGACACTCCCTGAAGGTCTTGGGAGTATAAGCGATATTGAAGGTCACTTTCCGGATACAGATCCGGTATGTTTTAATATGACCACATTGTATCTTTTAAGCAAGACAATTTTAATTTTATATTGCTAAAAATCCGAGTAGGTTGGGCTGAAACTCTTTACATGTTAGTATTTATATTCTATACAACGATCTGTTAAGAATTTTGGAAAAGCTGGAAAGGCCACGACACCTATTAGGAAAAAATTTAATTAGCTACATCACTGCAAATATTTGAATGAAATTTCCAATATTCTGTATGGAAACTCATTATACATATCATTGTCATGGGTGAGGTATAGGTGATGGAAGTGGATGAGGGATTTGGGGTGAAAATGGGCTTTTGAGTAGGAGCAGGTCTAGTGTGGGAGGAAGAAGAAGAATGAGAGGTGGTAGATATGAAGGAAATAAGGAAAGGATACGAGTAAGGAGGAGAAGTGAAATATTAAATAATCGAGTGTGGAATAGAGAGTAATAAGGGGAAGGGAAGACAAATTCATAAATGTGGGCGAACCAATTTTCGGGCGGGAAAACGAGAGTGAGAATGGGAACGAACTTGGGAGGGGATTGTGAAGTATAATGAGAAAGAAGCAGAGATATATGGACTAAAGAATGGATGGGTAAATTAAAGCACAGCAACCAACCAACAAACCAGACGAGAATGTAACAGAGAGTGATGAAATGAAGAAGATGTCACTTACTCCATGTAGACAAACCAATTTCGGGCAGGACAACGTCTATAACAGATCGTTCCTAGATTAGAAGGTTATGATTAGGTGGTCTTGAAAAAAAAAAAATTTAAATGGATTTAAATGGATTATGGACAGTTTTAAGCTGCAAAATTTTCTTATATCTTTCTTTTTTTAGAAAAAAGTTTATAGCATACGAAGGAGGATTTCAATATCGCCCAGCGAATATTTATAGTTAAACATTCTCTCTATATCGAGGAGATTACCTAGAGTGAAGCGGTCTGCTTTTCGTATAAAAGCTACCGTCTTTCTTTCATAGACGGGCTTTATACATTACAGGCTGCAGCAGACAAAAAATTCCTACAATTGGCTTTGTGGAATATGTGTCTTGAGGATTACTATTGTAATTTTGGTTTCCTATATTGACATTGCCACCTATATGCAATCCTAGTGCCTAAAGTAGACGGCGAATTTTGTATGGAAATAATAATATTTAGAGGGAAATATATTAAGTTGTTATGGAGTCCTGTCTAGAACTTATACGTCATTCCCAAAAATAAATTACACTTTTAAGTAACATATTTTGTTTCGAAATAAAACAAGTAAGGAAGGTTAAGTTCGGGTGTAACCGAACATTACATACTCAGTTGAGAGCTATGGTGGCAACATAAGGGAAAATAACCATGTAGGAAAATGAACCGAGGGAAACCCTGGAATGTGTTTGTATGACATGTGTATCAAATGAAAGGCATTAAAGAGTATTTTATGAGGGAGTGGGCCATAGTTCTATAGGTGGACGCCATTTAGGGATATAGCCATAAAGGTGGATCAGGGTTGACTCTAGATTGCGTTTGTACGATATGGGTATCAAATGAAAGGTGTTAATGAGCATTTTAAAAGGGAGTAATCCTTAGTTCCATAGGTGGACGCCGTTTCGAGATATCGCCATAAAGGTGGACCAAGGGTGACCCTAGAATTTGTTTGCACAATATGGGCATCAAACGAAAGGTGTTAATGAGTATTTTAAGAGGGAGTGGGCCTTAGTTCTATAGGTGGACGCCTTTTCGAGATATCGCCATAAAGATGGACCAGGTGTGACTCTAGAATGCGTTTGTACGATATGGGTATCAAATGAAAGGTGTTAATGACTATTTTTAAAAGGGAGTGGGCCTTCGTTCTATAGGTGTTCGCCTTTTCGAAACATCGCCATAAAGGTGGACCAGGGGTGACTCTAGAATGAGTTTGTACGATATGGGTATCAAATTAAAGGTATTAATGAGAGTTTTAAAAGGGAGTGGTGGTCGTTGTATATGTGAAGGCGTTTTCCAGATATCGACCAAAATGTGGACCAGGGTGACCCAGAACATCATCTGTTGGATACCGCTACTTTATTTATATATGTAATACCTGCCAAGATTTTAAGGGTTTTTTATTTCGTCCTGCAGAACATTTTCATTTTCTTCTACTTAATATGGTAGGTGTCACAACCATTTTATAAAGTTTTTTCTAAATCTATATTTCGCGTCAATAAAACAATCCAATTACCTTACCATATTTCATCCCTTTTTTCGTATTTGGTATAGAATTATGGCATTTTTTTCATTTTTCGTAATTTTCGATATCGAAAAAGTGGGCGTGGTCATAGTCGGATTTCGTTCATTTTTCATACCAAGATAAAGTGAGTTCAGATAAGTACGTGAACTGAGTTTAGTAAAGATATATCGATTTTTGCTCAAGTTATCGTGTTAACGGCCATACGGAAGGACAGACGGACGACTGTGTATAAAAACTGGGCGTGACATCAACCGATTTCGCCCATTTTCACAGAAAACAGTTAACGCCATAAAATCTATGCCCCTACCAAATTTCAAAAGGATTGGTTAATTTTTGTTCGACTTATGGCATTAAAAGTACCCTAGACAAATTAAATGAAAAAGGGCGGATCCACGCCCATTTTTAAATTTTCTTTTATTTTTGTATTTTGTTGCACCATATCATTACTGGAGTTGAATCTTGACATAATTTACTTATATACTGTAAAGATATTAAATTTTTTTTTTTAAATTTTACTATAAAAAAATTTTTTTTTAAAAGTGGGCGTGGTCCTTCTCCGATTTTGCTACTTTTTATTAAGCGTACATATAGTAATAAGAGTAACGTTCCTGCCAAATTTCATCATGATATCTTCAACGACTGCCAAATTACAGCTTGCAAAATTTTAAATTACCTTCTTTTAAAAGTGGGCGGTGCCACGCCCATTGTCCAAAATTTTACTAATTTTCTATTTTGCGTCATAATTTCAACTCATCTACCAAGTTTCGTCGCTTTATCGGTCTTTTGTAATGAATTATCGCACTTTTTCGGTTTTTCGAAATTTTCGATATCGAAAAAGTGGGTGTGGTTATAGTCCGATATCGTTCATTTTAAATAGCGATCTGAGATGAGTGCTCAGGAACCTACATACCAAATTTCATCAAGATACCTCAAAATTTACTCAAGTTATCGTGTTAACGGACGGACGGACGGACATGGCTCAATCAAATTTTTTTTCGATCCTGATTATTTTGATATATGGAAGTCTATATCTATCTCGATTCCTTTATATATGTACAACCAACCGTTATCCAATCAAACTTAATATACTCTGTGAGCTCTGCTCAACTGAGTATAAAAAGAAAAATTTCTGACGAAAAATCGTGATTATAGCAGAGAAAACTGTTTATGACACTTGCAGTTACAAAAATCTCGAAAAACAGAATCAACTGAAAAAGTTTGACACCAGATTTAGCGTTCTACATATTAAGAAAGTATCAGTTCATTTCTGCGTCTTAAATGTTTAAGGCTAATAGATTCGAGCAAAGTCAGATAAATATATTGCTTTTAAAAGCTGCAGCCTGAAAGTATACTTTGCATAAGTATACCTTAAGCAGTTTTTCAGGTACATATGTATGTAGTTATATTGATAAGTAAGGAATAGCTCATTATATTAAATGTATCCATATTTTATATAGTGTTTACCTCTTTAGTTTTTAAGCAGTTGTGATTTTGTGTATCCTTTCTGTTATCCTGATTATTTTGATCATTACCGCCAAAGCGATTGTATTGAAAAAGACGTCCCATATTTCTCATGATTGGAATTATTTATATGAAAAACACACACTTTTTTTATAACTTTATTATATTTTATATATAATTCAAATATTTCTATATTTTTGCAATTTTTTTTTATTTCACGGTTATCTAGAATTATAATTCACAAGACACAAATCTCACTACACAATTTAATGTAATTTGCATAGACCGTGTGTATACTCAAAATTTCATTGAACCCATTGTTTAGGTTTTGTTCCAAATATGTTGTTGTTTTTATTTGCGTAAAATTTTGTATCATATCACGAGTCGCGCGTCAATAAAATTTCCATCGAGCGATCACCACAACGTGCACACCAAGAATGATTCATAGAGACGAGCACAATTTGTTGTAAAGTTGTTGATGTTGATGCCGTTGTCAATAGTGCTGCTACACACATAAACATATAAATACACGTATGGATGGATGTTGTATGTGTATATTGAGCAATTATGAAGTTCACTTCAATACTGTTACTGTTGCCTTTTTGGTGTGTGTGTGTGTCTGCCATTCTTGCTGACGATAATGAAGTTCTTCCTCTTTAGTAGAACTCAAAACATCAAAAAAAAAAAAAGCGCTCGAACAGCTCGGGTCAGTAAAGTTGATGCAGCAAAAGTAGCGTTCATTGGTGCTGCCGCATTCAAATTGAGAGAATTTATTCATTCAGAGTCAATATGAAGGCAAACTCATAACACACACACACAAACAATTACAGGCATACATACCACAATTGGGATGGAAACTCACGCCGTGCAACAAATTTTCAATAGTACGTACTTCCATGTGTGTGTGCATATCTGTGTGTGTTTACTTTTGCCTGCCTTTTACGATTACTGCCACAGCCAGTTGGTGGTTGAGTCAATAAATACTACATAGCAATAGTAAACAAATAAAAACAAAGTCAAAATAGAATTAAAAACAAAACAAGACAAAATAGTAGTATCTTTAAAATAGCAAAGGCTAAAAAAAGTGCTAGGGAAAATGAAATGTACTCGAAAAATGGATCAAAGTGTAGGAAAAATTTAATACAATGGTAGCGGCTTATTTTGTTTTACTTTTTTTTTTTTGACTTCTCGCTGTACATGCATACATACAAACGGTATGTGTTTGTAGAGCAATATGCAAAATAAAAACTATAAAATACAAAAACTACAAATAGTAACTCGCACTCGCCATTCGACCTCATTGGCGCTCTTGAAATGGCACGGCAGTGGTCAGTTACAACAGCAGACATATACAGAAATGACCAGGATAATTAACCTGTAGAGGAATACCTAAGCGTTCATAAATCAACTAGTTCACAACTAGAATATTCTTATCCAAATTTTACCAGTATCATAAAGGACAGAATGGAACCAATTAAAAATTAAGAGCTTTGGATTTAACTGAAGTTGTATGAGTGTGAGCTAAGACAAAGGCCAATTTGACCTAAATTAAAGTTTTGGGCCTTAGTAGGCTGCCACCATTAACTACACTTTAGTCTGTGCACTAGTGGTTGCATTGATTCCAATAGTTGCATCTCAATACATTTTCTCTAATTGCATAGTTCTGAGTCTTTAAATAATCTGGTGTTGAAATATAAGCCTATCACCTTCTTTTGCAGTAGTGATCATATAGGTGCGATCACTCACAAACTGTTATCAATATCCTCTATCGAAATTCTAGGGAAAGTTAAGAAGAGATATGATTGTTACAGTCTTTTGTTCCACATTGCAACTAAAAAGATGGTTGGTGTCATTTGGAAACACATTATATGCAGGACATACACCCACTAAAAAGGTGCTGAAGGGAAAAGCTTTTAAAAGCCTTCTGACAACCCAAAGAGAAGACAGTTTCATGGAGAAATTTCTGAGTGTACATAGAATGCTACAGCGAAACTGCAAGGTTAAGGGAGATCCTTTTTTACTTTGTGGTGCTACTTAATATTTTACGGCTAGTACATCTACACTACAAAGACGGAGCTCAGTAGTTTTAGCATGGTTGAAAGATGCCAAAATTGTAAGGGCAGTAAAAACTGTAACCAAGTTGACATTGCCAGGTTTAGATGAGATTCGTTGCTGTGTTGTGAATAGCAGGTGGGAATATTAAAGAATTTTTAGAACAACCTTTTAGGGTTGCAACTTACTTAACCACAACGGCTCGAGTCATCTAAAAATTCCCCGTTATTTGAGCTAAAATGACTATACTAGATTTATGGATGTGAGTATAAGGTATAATATGAACAAAACCGTACATCAGGTTCACACGGAAGGCAAGCCGTTGATAGGGTGGCCACGAATATAGAGAAAATCGTGAAATACCACGAATATTTTTTAAGTGTCTGTCTTACGGGGACTGTCCAAAACAAGTATTTATGATTAATAACAAGTAAGAAACTCTAAGTTCGGGTGAAACCTAACATTACATACCCAGCTGTACACGGGAAACTAACTAAGATGAGGTTAGACCTTTAGGAAAAGTGGGCGTGGTCTTTAGTCGATTTTGATTATATTCGCTCAGTCTATATTATTTGGTAAGTTAATGTCTCTGCCAAATTTCACTGTAATAGCTTTAACGGCTTGAATTTTATGGCTTGCTAAACTTCCAAATTTTCTTCTTCTAAATGTGGGTGGTGCCACGTCCACATTTCGAAACTTTTTAGAATTAAGTTTTGCGTCATAAAACCAATACACTTACCACATTTCATTAGTTTAGCGGTATTCTTCGTTTTTGAATTATGCCATTTTTTAATTTTTCTAAATTTTCTATATTGAAAAAGTGGGCGTGCTTCGTTCGATTTCGCTCATTTTCTACACCAATCTATTCCGGCTCCAGATCAGTCCCTTGCGCAAGTTATCGTGTTAACCGACGGACAGACGGTCGGAAGGACATGGCTTAATCAAACTTTTTTTCGATACTGATAATTTTGATATATATAAGTCTATATATATCTAGATTAAAATATACCTATACAACCAACCGTTATCCAGTCAAAGTTAGAATACCCTGTGTACAAGTACAGCTGGGTATAAAAGATAAGCAATGACAACTTTATTGACATCAGCATTGCGTTCTTTTCTGCGTATTACACCTGGAAAGTGAGTGATCGCCAAGCCTATGGCTCCAAATTAATGGATGGATTAGGGTCTGTATATTTTGCTAATCTATAAATAAACAGATGCTATCAACTGCGGCGAGAAGTCTCCTAAAAATGTCTGAACACCATCTCTATATCGAGAGAGAAGTGCCCCTGTAAAAGAGCGTAATGAGAAGCTGAAGAAGCATTTCCTGCAAAATTGTTCGTAACGGGGCCAGCGAAACAGACAACTTCATGTGGTAGCGCTGCCTTTGGTATGCTAGCCAAAGGCTCCAACGACAGAGCTTTCAGATCCCGAGAGGGGAATAAATCTAGAAACCTTCAAGTGTTTAACAAGAGGACGGAGTAAATTTACCCCGTAAGGTGTGGTACATATTTGCGCTCTATTGACCGTCTAGCTCAATTTAGCTAACCAGTTTATATCGACGATTTCAAGTATGCCATTAAATGTTTTGCAAAAGATCCGGTGGTACTTTTAAGACAAACAATTATTTAAATTAAAACTAGAATAAAAATATTTAAACATTCCGTACTTGCCGTGGCTACTTATTTAAGTATTAGCCTGAAAATTAGCCCAGGCAGGGTTACATTGAAAGTGTGTTACAACCAGTTGATAGTAAAACATGGACAGATATTTGCTTGCCGGTCTTTCGCTGGACAATTATTTTGCGTGTTCGTCATTTTGCATACCCTCACAAACACCTATCTAGATATAATGCATTAGGGTGGGTGATACTTTTAGCGATGCTGTTCTTAACATTTCTGCTATATATTCAATTCCATTTCCTGCCCGATTTGGAAGGTGCATTGCAATTCACATAAATAAGTTTAAAGACCCAAATAAATAAGTAAAAAAAAAAAAAATAATAAACATATGGCGCGATTTACCTGCGAGGAGATCTAGGTCGAGCTTCTCTTCCAATCTGCGTCGTGCTCTTTTTAATTCTTCTTACAAATTGACATGTAGGTCCCATATTTTATGACGATTTCGAACGGTATGTGCAAGGCAGAAATACACTCGGAGTGTTTGCCAAATCACTTCCAAGGGGCGACCCCGATTAGAAAACTGCTTTTTAATTGAAATAACTTTTTCTAAATTTTAGATGTGACTTTGCCCAAGAGTTGAACATAACACCCATATTCACCACCTTTTGTTTAAATGTGCCGCGGGAGGGGTATGACAATAGTATTAGGTATTAGTAGGCATTAAAATATGAAGGTCCGCAAATTTGTAGAAAAATGAGAGCAGCGCGAATATATTGAACTGTGCAGTTTTGACACCATTGTAATGGTGAGTAATGAACATTTTTGTATACGGAATATTGCAGTTTATTTATTTGATAGTTCAGTGATTCGCACCGGTAACAGAAGCAAAGATTATTCGGAAGTTTTTTAATCTCGTAACGGGGGAATAGATAAGTTATCAATTTGTTATCAAAGTATTATAAATTTTATATGGATAACAAAGGTTGGAGGGTGGAGCCGTGTGTAGGAGTCCATGAAAGTGGGGAAAGCTTCTGACCGCCATTCACCTGGGAATGGCCAGAGCGATTCTTTTGCATGCGGTTCAAGCAGCTCACTACTGCCGGTCGCTTGCGGCCAAGTATCCTCTGGGTAGCCGCTAAACATCCGTTTAGCGGTGAGCTAATGTGAGAAGGCGACAACTTGGCTAGGCCACTCTGACGTAATCGGTTTAAGGGCTAGCCGGGGGAGATGTCATCGGCAGCGTCTGTACACCCCTAGGTGCGGCTGCAAGCGGACGTCTGTCTGGGAGCGAGCGGCTTGCTATATAAACGTACAAGTAATATTTTCACCCCCGCTGAGCGGGTTGTGCGCTGGGCATGGCAGCCGCCACGTAAAACCATACTCCAATGAAATATAACAACAAGCCTCGGATAAATACACTCTCTATTGATGACGACCATGGCAAACGTTTGAAGGACAATGAATTGAGGGCATGCACCTGGAACTTCCGCTCTCTGAATGGGATAGGTGCAGATGCCCAGGTGGTGGATGTCCTCGTCAAAGCAAAATCTGACATCACCGCCATCCATAGCTGCAGAACTTAACCGCACTGGAACAATATACTATAAAAGTGTGCAATTACTGGCATATGCTGATGACATTGATATTATCGGCCTAAACACCCCCGCTGTTAGTTCTGCTTACTCCAAACTGGAAAAAGAAGCGGTAAAGGTGGGTTTGATGGCGAATGAGGACAAAACTAAGTACCTGCTGTCATCGAGCAAAGAGTCAGCGCATACGCGCCTTGGCAACCACGCTACTGTTGGCAGCCATAATTTCGAAATAGTAAAAGACTTCGTTTATTTGGGAACCAGCATCAACACTAGCAACAACATCAGCACTGGAATCCAGCGAAGAATCAATGTTGCCAATAAATGCTACTTTGGAGTAGGTAGGCAATTGAAAAGTAAAGTTCTCTCTCGGCGAAAGAAAATCATACTCTACAAGTCACTTATCGTACCCGTCCTGCTATATAGGGCAGAAGCATGGAACATGACAACAGCAGATGAAGCGGCTTTGGGAGTGTTCGAGAGAAAAGTTCTTCGAAAGATGTATGGACCTCTACGCGTTGGCGCTGGCGAGTACCGAAGAAGATTTAATGATGAGCTGTACGAGCTATACGAAAACATCAACATAGTCCAGCGAATTAAAAAGCAGCGGCTGCGCTGGCTAGGCCATGTTATGCGAATGAACGATGATTTCTCGTCGACGAAATTTATAGATTTACCATCGTAAATTCATCGATTTTGTATCGAAAAGCTTTCGATGTGTTATCAAAAATGTATAGACCTTTTATCGAAAAGTTATCCATTTGTATTCGGAGTGCTATGAATTTGGTACCGTAGTAATAAATTCGTATCCAGATCTTATGAAAGTGTTATAAATTTGCTAGCGACAACAAAGGTTTACAAAAAGCTATCGATAATTTATCGAAAAGGTGACGACATGCAAAAAGCTATTCATCTATTATCGGAAATTTACCGCGTGTTTTCAGTTTGTTATCGACGTGTTACTGATGTCTTATCGAAAACCTTTTGGTTTGTTACTAAGGACTTATCGGTTTTCTATCGATATATAACACATTTTCATCGAAGTTTTATCAATTTGTTATCGGCATGTTATTGATATATTAACGACGACTGAATGGATTTTTAGGAAATACTTAGATTTAAAATCAATGACTCGACGATAACAAGCCGATAATCAAACCTCACTAATACATGGTAAATATTCATGCCTTTTTTCTCTATTTTTCTTTGCAATGTATGTAGTAAAGCAGGAAGAAGCGATATTGGAAAAAAAATTTGCTTCTTATAAACCAAGCCATTCTAATATCCATCAAGTCTATTGTCTGTCAGCTGGTCGATATACATATTTTTGTTTACTTATTCGCATTCACTATTTAGTACTTTTTTCATCATTACACCCTCTTTCTGGTTCGCACCCTCTCCAGCGTTTTTTTTTAATTTTTCACTCATCAAACTTAGCGGCGAGTCTGAAATACTTCACTCCAATACGCTTCATTCCACTCAACGTGTCATTGAGCAGAGCAGGGTGCCGACGGTGGTGGTTGCAAAGCAAGTGTCGGTTGGTGTGGTCTGTCGACATTTTTAATTTTTTGGTTTTGCATTATTTATCTCCTTTTAGTTTTTTTCGGTGCTTTACTGTATTAACAACAGTTTTTTGCTTCCTCTCTCCCTTTGTTTTGGCACTCAATCAGTCACTCAGTCACAATGTGTATGTGTGAGTTTTTAGTGTGGCCACAAGGTATAGTGCAGTGAAGTCTAGTACTACGAATTGGAGTGCAGAGAAGACATTTGGAGTGGTTTTGAGTGTGCGAGTAAAGAAGGCACTGCTGCACTCGTCGAAACTATCTTTGTGTGGTAGCATTTTCAATGCATGGCAGCCCGCAAAGAAATACAAATGAGTGAATGAGTTAAGTCTGTTTTTTTGTTAATTTTCATTAGTTAACTTCATTATCACTATAGTAATCATCTTTGCTCTTAAATATCATTGTCGCCTCAAAATGAGCACGAGTCTCTGTTGGTTCAGTCCCATCTGTTGAACTTTTCACTGCTGAGCAAAGCCTATAGTAATTCTGTCGATTTGTCTGTCTTTCAATCTCTTCAATCCCTTCATTGCATTTGTGTTCTTGTGCACGTGTGGCATTCATTTATTTATTTAATTTGTAAATTCACTTGACTTGTGCTACTTATTACCTTTATGAAGGCAACTTTCTAAAATTTAGTACATATATTTTTTTAATTAAAGGGTTTCTGTTATTTACTTGCATCTAGTGTCAGCGTGATGAGGTGTCCTGATTTTGGTTTTGTGGCTCATTAGTGATATGCGCAATTGTATTTTGGGGTCACACGTTCGCTTTTATTAGGCGAGGATTTGTTGAGCGTTTTCACATTTTCAAAGCTAGAAGACTAGTACATGAGTTTTAGCTTTAAAATTTCGGTTCGGTATAAAATAATAATAACGTAAATGAAATTTTACTCAGTTTACATGAAAGTTTCTCTCCCTATAAATTTCTTCCCATATTCTGAATCTATGCAAATTTCTTGCGGAAAATGCCTTCGAACTGATGCTATGCAGATGCAGACCGGGTACCCACACAACAGCAACGCTCGAGTCTGAGGTATTCATATTTAGATTAATTAATCAGAATAGTCTGCAACTGAACAAGTTTTTTCCCAAGGTCAGTAAGAGCTCTCACGAATAACTTATGGATTTCAGAACAATCAACGTCTGGAAGTTTCGATACAAATCTGGAATGCCTGATAGATCTTTACATACGGAACAACAATCGTCAGGGGTTTTAAGATTAAATTAAGCGAATCGCTCTCTTTTAGATTATGAAACAAATCGATTGATGCATAGAGTACAAATAATTTGATTGACATCAAGGGGGATTTTAAAAATGTCATGCCTTGGGCTTTGGAAAAATCCCTTTTTGCCTTATAGGTCGAGGGGGCTCCCATTATGTTCATTTACAAGATTTTTTACGACAAAGCGAACAGTGCGAGAAACGTGCGTCTGTATCCCTTTTCTGTTAGTAAACGAGCCTTAGCAGGAGCTTGAAAGCAGTGGCTGCTACGCACCTGCGCTGATGGTTCGGCAATCCCAGTCAGTGGTTGGTTTTTGGACACCATGTGCGATGTTTTGTAGAGTTGTACCTGGTAACTGATACTTTCTGGTAGGTGGATACATACGTATAGGAAGCACTTTAGACAAAAAATTGTTCTAGCTACCAAATGTGAAGGATATGACAAGAAGGCCTCGGTTGCTTTTTACTACTGAAGATGGTGGCCGGTATGAGCTGGAGACTCTTGCCAAGAATATTTCGCAGATTTTGTGATGTGTTAGTCAAGCGGCATGCAATGTTTGGAGCTTAGGTCTGGTGGCATGTACAGTGTAACGTGAGGTTTACCAAACTTGGGTGTTAGTACACCGGACAGTGCATGTATCAGCGTCTTCGTCAGAACAACGCGTAACTAACCATTGGTTGTCGAAAAATTAGTAGCTCGAAAAATGGCGCAAATTGACGCCGCCCTATCTATTACTTTTATGCGAAAATTGTGTCAATTATGGATGCCGAGGATGAGATACATACTATATATGACACTTTCTTTTGTGATATCGCAACTAGCCTTTATTTTGTCCATGCGAGCTTCCCCCTACCGTAATAACTATAACACATCCAAATATAACCTATAAAGCAACTCGATCAATTAATCGCAACTGAGGTAAATTGGCCATGTTTGGATAGAATCTTACTACACCTCTGTATTTTTAGGGTTTTAATTCTCGTGGTCATGGCACTGAAACACCTTACCTCAAACACTTTCCGGAACGGTATTTTTTTTGCATTCGATCCAAAAAATGATCCTCCTAGCAGAGTTTTTTCTTACTATTTCAATGCGGCTTTTCTCATCAAACTGGTTCTTCCTCGGAGTGTATGAAAGCCAATTATCTCAATTTCGTTGCCTTTTGGTTTATGAAAAACTGACGAAAAAACAAGGTAGTTGAGAAGGAAGTTGGTTTGACGAAACGTCAAATGCGTTGGCTACATCAATTCGGCATTCTCACATAACAATATTTCACGTACAAGGCGTTGTAGGCGTTTATCCTTTCAAAGAACTTTTAAACATCCCCTGTATTTTCATATTCATTTTCCACCCACTCGCTCAATATTTATGGGCCTGATTTATTTTGTATGTTTATACAACAAAAGAACAAAAGTTCTGCAAAGGACTTAAACGAATTAATCCGAAGTAATTTTTGTCCTTTTTGGGCCTTCCTTGGCAGAGCTTTTATTGTGTTTTCATTTGTATGGTGGTTAGCGTGATTCGTAGCTGAATTAGCGCAAATGAGAGGTCATTAAGAGTATTAAGATTGTTGGTTGAGTTGAGACATCGCGTGATTCAACTGCAGATAAGGGTTGATGTACTTCACATGTGTTGGAAGTGTGTAATTATGTAAGAATAATAACATAATAAAACCATCTTCTGTTTAACTTTACAAAAATTGATCTCCCTTAAACCTCTCTATTCGCTTTACTTGACTGAATACCCGTCTCCGTTGAACAGCAATTGCAACAGACATTGTATGATGCCGGCAGTAACTCCCTCCGAATGCTGTCTCGTACGCACAGATCAGTCAGGTGTTCAAACGTTTTAAAAAACACTACGAGTATCATTATATCTCATTTTCAGGTCACAGAAAAAAAGATAAAATATATGACACATAGAAGGCTAATCTAGCTCTGTTTTATTTATGAGCACTTTGGTTATTGTGGATACTTCATTTACTGAAATATCGTGGTTTTTGTGTTTTCCAGAATATTATAAACATAAAATCTTTATCAGCTAGCCCCGCTATGACCCTTAAAACAGTTCCCGAAGAGCCAGAAAGTAATCTTGAACAGTCCAAAAATGATCTTGAAATGATAATCCGGTGATATACAGAAAATGATCCATAGATTCGAAAGTTATATTAAAGTAGACCAAAATTGTTCAGAAAATAATCCCAAAATAATAGGCAGCAGCCCAGAATTGATCCTTTAAAATGACCAGATAAACTGTAGCAAAATGGTCTTGAAACTTTGAAAAAAAAATCAGAAATCGGAAAGTGCTGAAATGTTCTAGGCTTGGTCCAAAAAATAATTAGTCCCGAAAATGATTTCGAAATTATTTTGTAACTTTCGAGAAAACTCCCTATTTTTCCAGACAAAACTCGATGAAAAGCACATATTTTAAATTTTGAATGTGAAAGTTTTTTGGATGTCGCAATATCTATCTTTAGTTATGTATAAATATTTCCGAAATATTATAAATATAGTTCCACAAACAAACTCAAAATTATCCGTTGATAGATGTGAAATTTCGTGAAAGCAGTTCTGAATTAAATGCTTCCGATTTCATTATTTGAGAGCCTCCAAACGGCTTCGAAAAAATTTCGAAACAGTCCCGAAGTAATTCCGAAAGCCATCCCAAAATTATCCGAAGGTAGTCCCTTAATGGTCGTGAAATAGTCTCAAAATTATTCGAATTTATTCCAAAAAAAGAAAAAGAAAAAATCTCTAAATCTAAGCTCTGTTCAGCAGTCGATGAGCTGCTTGTTCAGACATTCCATGCATGTCCTGGCCTGAACAAGGCATACATATGTAGAAGAAATATCTCTCTTCTTGCTCTATAGCTTTCTCGTCTGCTTTATCCTCAATTTCCCTTTTATTCTTGCACATACCTTATTCCATTTATTTCTTTCCCACTTCAATTCCATCTCTCATTCCCGTTTTCACTTCTACTCACTCTCTCACTTTCACTTCCCCTCCCGCTCCCACTGCATCCACACTCATAAATGGAATCCTTATAATATATATTGGATACGCTCTTCAAATAATTGAAGAAATAAAGCGAATAAAAATTTTTTTTGAGACTTGGTATCGCCTAATTAAAAAAAAGAAAATATTGTACCTTCCTTTAGCCATAACGAACGAACCCAACAAAATTGTAAGAATTGGTCAAGCTGATTTTGAGTTTTAGCGAGACTAACGCAAAGCAAATTTATTTTTATATATATCCACAAGATAAAATTTATAAAGTAGACGTTGTTGTAATTTCATTTTCGATAACGATGATAGATTATAGATTCAAGGGGTTGCCAGCGCAATATATACATAACTTCTCCAACCCAATTGTCACCTCACCTATTCGTGGCGAATTCTGTTTCATTAACAGTCGAAGCTCTGGCGACCCCGAACTCCTCACGGATCTAGGGAATGGGAGGGTAGTATGGCCTAGAAGGGCGCATGTGGTCATACCAAATCGTTCCCGAAATGGTCGGGCTTGGTACCGGAACGTACCGTATATCCATCCGGTAAAGGACTATCAACATCGATAACACTCCCCAAGGCTTTCTGGTAGTGTCCTTGTCACTATAACAACAACACGTGATATATAATTGACCAGGAGTCCACATGCCAAATTTCAGAAGGACATCCCAATATTTAGTCAAGTTATCGTCTTTGCAGTTAAGCGCACGTGTGGATATGGTTTTATGACTTCCTTTCTTCACCCTGTATATTTCGATATATGGTAGCCTGTTTTATCCCAATTCGTTCATGCTGTTACAAAGTACTATTAGGCCTTCTTAATATTCGATTTTAGGGGCAGTCTTTTTTTTTCGACTAAGTCTAATGTACGTACGTTCACATGTGCCCTTGCGCATGCATTAAGTAAGCTATTGCTGCTGCTTAAAATATTCACAAGGTTGTTTTAAGCGTAAAAACCGAAGAAATTCATTATGCAAAAAGGGTACAAAGGATTTCACACAGCATTTGACTTGCAAAAGCCGGTGAAAAACCACAACTCGACAAATGTCGCATATATAGCATGACGCTTAAAAGATGCGACGCAGAAAAAAGCATACAATGTTACCAAAAGCTACAAAAACAACAACTGTAAGAGTAACTTTAACCAGAAAAGATTTGTTGTTTGTTGATTTTTGATGCGTTTGACTTGCCAAAGTGACAAGTGGAAAAAACACAACAAAGCATTTACGTTGTGTTAAAAGAACCCCCGAAAAGTTCAATTTGAACGCAAGCAAACTCTTTTAGCGCACCATGACAGATTGAAGTTTGGTTTTGCTTTTAAGATATTACTACACAAAATTTTTCTCTTTTATGCATTATAAATGAAATTCAATTAATTTGAAATTCAGCATACTGCTTGTTTGGTGGTTGTGAGCTTTCGTTTTAGGGGGGCGTTTCTATCCGCAGTTGCTTTGTTTGCTGTCAACGCAAATTTCAAGCAACCCCCCAGCAAAGTTAAACGAAACATTTACGTAGCACACTTTTAGGGGCTTAAACCCATTTTCGTTGCGTTATACAAATAGCGACCACCATGGGATTTTAGTTTTAATGTTGCACGATTATTTGCAGTAAATTTGCAATAAATCTGATAATAAATTGTAGTCATTTTGATTTGGTAATTGTTTTACATTCTTTTATTCACCACAGCTTCTCCGGTACGTCCATTCTATCGCTTGAGCGTGAGATATACATATATAGGAAGCGTTTAATAATATAGATTTATATCTGGTGGTGATAGCTGCATTTGCTCTCCCTGCTGCTTTTAATTGCAATTTGCACTTAAGTAAATGAACTTTTATTGAATGTAATTGAGATTTTAATGCACATTAGCTGCGTGGAGTGAGATGTTTAGAAATTGCTGCTTTATTGTTGCTATTACATAAATTAAAATGAATTCGATGATTGATTGTAACAATTCTCTTTAAATTTAATACTAAATGTTAAAGTTGTATAGCTAAGGCTAATGATCTCTTTTTTGCTTTTGTGTGAACTACGAATGCCTCTCTGGACACAAAATGTTGGTGTCTGTGAAGTGAACATCGCTGGATGGTGTCAGTGGCATATATATGGTGAATCTTGCGGGTAAGGCGGCTTAGGCCTAGATGTTAGTCTGGTTTAGTACTATGGGCTCTCGGGCTTCGAGCATGTACTCTTTAATATCATGTGTCTTTTAATATTCACTCCTAAATGTATGTTAAAAATTCGTTCTAAAATTCATAACCGAATGAAAATTTTTTAAAACAATAATTTCAAAATTGAAATTAAAAATTAACAAGAACAAAAATACATTTTATTTAAAGTAGGTACATTTAAAGTTGAATATAAATATAACCCTACAATACCCCCCTTCCGGTGATTTAACGTTAAATATATTAAGAGTAACTTTCTTTTTTGTTTTTGTGTTAGGTATCTTTATTTTATCAATCATTGCTGGTTTTAAACGATCAATAAGAATAGATTTAATTTCATTATTTATCTCAATTTTAAAGTTCTTAATATCTTTTTCAATACCTCTATAAGGACCCTCATAGGGATGCTGCAAGGAATGCTTGTTTATCACACGTACAAAAACAAAATGACAATCTTTTAAATCTTTTGGAACAAAAATACCGCTAGAATTTTTATGATTTTCCAAATTTGATTTAAAATTTTTAAACTGTTCACGCAAACTACTTAAAACATCCGCTGAAGTTACATTCTCTATAATTGAAACAAATAATTCACCAGGTAATCTTAAATTTTGGCCATAAACCATTCCAGCTGGTGTTGCCGAAATAGCTTCCTTAAAAATCGATCGCAAGCCCATAAGGACTATTGGTAACTCTTCATACCAATCCCTGGACCCATTCCTAGCCATTGTTGAAGATTTAAGCTGTATATGGAAACGTTATATCATTCCATTAGCTTGGGATGATAGGAAGAAGTCGTTATTTGATGACTTCCAAGAAGTTTCGTTAATTCTGAAAACAAGTTTGAAGGAAACTGAGATCCCTGATCCGTTGTTATTTCCAAGAAACCCTAAAACGTGAAATATATTCCTTAAACAATTTATTTACAACCGTAACCGCAGAAATATCTCTTAGCGCGAATGCCTCTGGCCAACGTGTAAATCTATCAATTATAGTTAATATGTAACGATATCCCTTTGAAACAGGCAAGGGTCCGACAATATCTAAGTGAATGTGTTCAAATCTAGTTTTTGGAATTGGAATTTTCACAACTGGAGATTTTGTATGACGATGTACTTTCGCTTTTTGACAACTTATACATTCTTTGGACCAAGTATGTATGTCTTTATTAATTTTTGGCCAAAAATATTTCTTAACTATCAAACGACGTGCAGCTCTACTACCAGGATGTGAAATCCCATGTAACATATCAAATATTATTTTTCTTAAATTATATGGAATGAATGGCCTAGGATTTTCTCCTGACACTTCGTACCATATACTAAAGTTAAGAACAGGAATTTTTATTAGTTTCAAATTTAACAAGTAAGGAAGGTGAAGTTCGGGTGTAACCGAACATTACATACTCAGTTGAGAGCTATGGCGACAACATAAGGGAAAATAACCATGTAGGAAAATGAACCGAGGGAAACCCTGGTATGTGTTTGTATGACATGTGTATCAAATGAAAGGTGTTAATGAGTATTTTAAAAAGGAGTAATCCCTACTTCCATAGGTGGACCCCGTTTCGAGATATCTCCATAAAGGTGGACCAGGGGTGACCCTAGAATTTGTTTGTACAATATGGGTATCAAAAAAAAAGGTGCTAATGAGCATTTTAAAAGGGAGTGATCCTTAGTTTCGAGATATCTCCATAAAGGTCGACCAGGGGTGACCCTAGAATTTGTTTGTACAATATGGGAATCAAAAAAGGGTGCTAATGAGGATTTTAAAAGGGAGTGATCCTTAGTTCCATAGGTGGACGCCGTTTCGAGATATCGCCATAAAGGTGGACCATGGGGTGACTTTAGAATATGTTTGTACGATATTGGTATCAAATTAAAGGTATTAATGAGAGCTTTAAAAGGGAGTGGTGGTAGTTGTATAGGTGGTCGCCTTTTCGAGATATCGCCATAAAGGTCCAGGGGTGACTCTAGAATACGTTTTTACAATATGGGTATCATACGAAAGGTGTTAATGAGTATTTTAAAAGGGAGTGGGCCTTATTTCTATAGGTGGACGCCTTTTCGAGGTATCGCAATAAAGGTGGACCAGGGGTGACTCTAGACTTTGTACTATATGGGTATCAAATGAAAGGTGTTAATGGGTATTTTAAAACGGCGTGGGGCTTAGTTCTATAGGTGGACGCCTTTTCGAGATATCGCCATAAAGGTGGACCATGGGGTGACTTTAGAATATGTTTGTACGATATTGGTATCAAATTAAAGGTATTAATGAGAGCTTTAAAAGGGAGTGGTGGTAGTTGTATATGTGAATACGTTTTCCAGATATCGACCAAAATGTGGACCAGGGTGACCCCGAACATCATCTGTTGGATACCGCTAATTTATTTATATACATATGTAATACCTGCCAAGATTTCAAGGGTTTTTATTTCGCCCTGCAGAACTTTTTCATTTTGTTGTACTTAATATGGTAGGTGTCACAACCATTTTACAAAGCTTTTTCTAAAGTTATATTTCGCGTCAATAAACCAATCCAATTACCATGTTTCATCCCTTTTTTCGTATTTGGTATAGAATTATGGCATTTTTTCAATTTTTCGTAATTTTCGATATCGAAAAAGTGGGCGTGGTCATAGTCGGATTTCGTTCATTTTTTATACCAAGATAAAGTGCGTTCAGATAAGTACGTGAACTAAGTTCAGTAAAGATATGTCGATTTTTGCTCTAGTTATCATGTTAACGGCCATGCGGAAGGACAGACTGTGTATAAAAACTGGGCGTGGCTTCAACCGATTTTGCCCATTTTCACAGAAAACAGTTAACGTCATAAAATCTATGCCCCTACCAAATTTCAAAACATTGGTAAATTTTTGTTCAACTTATGGCATTAAAAGTATCCTAGACAAATTAAATGAAAAAGGGCGGAGCCACGCCCATTTTGAAATTTTCTTTTATTTTTGTATTTTGTTGCACCATATCATTACTGGAGTTGAATGTTGACATTATTTACTTATATACTGTAAAGATATTAAATTTTTTGTTAAAATTTTACTTAAAAAAAAATTTTTTTTTTAAAGTGGGCGTGGTCCTTCTCCGATTTTGCTAATTTTTATTAAGCGTACATATAGTAATAAGAGTAACGTTCCTGCCAAATTTCATCATGATATCTTCAACGACTGCCAAATTACAGCAAAAGTTTTAAATTACCTTCTTTTAAAAGTGGGCGGTGCCACGCCCATTGTCCAAAATTTTTCTAATTTTCTATTCTGCGTTATAAGTTGAACGCATCTACCAAATTTCATCAATTTATCTGTCTTTAGTAATGAATTATTGCACTTTTTCGGTTTTTCGAAATTTTCGATATCGAAAAAATGGGCGTGGTTATAGTCCGATATCGTTCATTTTAAATAGCGATCTGAGATGAGTACTCAGGAACCCACGTACCAAATTTCATCAAGATACCTCAAAATTTGCTCAAGTTATCGTGTTAACGGACGGACGGACGGACATGGTTCAATCAAATTTTTTTTCGATCCTGATAATTTTTATATATGGAAGTCTATATCTATCTCGATTCCTTTATATCGGTACAACCAACCGTTATCCAATCAAACTTAATATACTCTGTGAGCTCTGCTCAACTGGGTATAAAAATGTTTGCTCCGATGTAAGTTTGCCTAGTTCACTGTCTTGTTGTTGTTCACTTTGTAAAATTTTTAAATTAATCTCCGAATTATTAATCGCTTCTACTTCAAATGCACGAGATAATGTGTCAGCTACAATATTTTCCTGTCCTTTAATATACCTAATGTCATTCGTAAACTGTGCAATGAATTCCATATGTCTAGTTTGTCTTGGACTGCGTTCTGTTTTTGAATTTAAAGCAAATACTAGAGGCTTGTGATCTGTGAAAACTGTAAATTGACGTCCTTCTAGAATGTAACGAAAATGTTTAATGTTCAAATAAATAGCTAATAGTTCCCTATCAAATGCACTATATTTAATTACGGATGGATACAGTTTCTTTGAAAAGAATGCAAGTGGTTCTGATTTATTATTAAATGTTTGATGTATCACACCACCTATTGCCGTATTAGATGCATCTACATTTAAATAAAGTTTTGCATCTTTGTTAAAATGATTTAACAATATCGCAGATGCAAACTTTTCTTTAATGCATTCGAAAGCTTTATTAGATGTATCGTCCCAAATTAAAATCTTGTCTCGCCTCTTATTTGTTCTATTAATTAAATCATAGATAACTGTCGTAAACTCTGCTAATTTTGGTATATATCGATTTTTTACAATTAACCATACCAATAAATTTTTGTGCCTGTTTAATAGATTTTGGACGATCAAAATTTCGAATGGCTAAAACTTTTGATTCCGAGGGTCTAATTCACGTTTCAGAAATATTATGTACTAAAAAGTCAACATTTGTTACGCCAAAAGTACATTTACTTGGTTTTATATTTAAACCGTACTCTGTGAGGCGCTGAAATAGTATGCGAAGATCTGTGAAATATTGTTCCTCATTTTCGCTTGCCACTAAGAGATCATCAATATATGTAAAAACAAAATGTAAACCATTAACTACTTCATTAATAAACCGTTGAAAAGTTTGCGCGGAGTTTCTAAGCCCAAAGGCATTCGTACAAATTCAAACATGCCAAAAAGCGTAGTGATTGCAGTTTTATAGATATCCCCTTCTGCCATTGGAATTTGGTGATAAGCTCTTACTAAATTTAGCTTCGAAAATACTATCTTATTTTTGAGATTCATGTTGAAGTCATGAACATGCGGCAAGGGATAACGATCTGGGACTGTTACAACGTTTAGTCTTCTAAAATCTCCACAAGGACGCCAGTCATTTAACTCCGTGTTTGGTACAAGATGCAAAGGAGATGCTTCCGCTGAATTAGAAGGCCTACATATCCCTGTCTTTACTAAAAAATCGAATTCAGATTTAGCTACTTTGAATTTAATAGGGTCTAAACGCCTTGGTTTAGAAAATGGCAAATTTCCTTCAATGATTAGTCTGTGAACTGTTGTATGTCTAACTGGTTGTGAATAATCTGGTTCAGAAAATAAAGAAGGAAATTCTTTCAATAAGTTTGTAAATTTGTCATCAACAGCGAAAATTTTTGGTAGCGAAACATTACAAACACATGAAATTGAATAATTTTGACTCACCTGATTTTTAATTTCACTGATCTCTAATGATAATTTTTCAAACTTTTTACAAATAATGTTAGTTGTTTGAACAAAATTTGAAATAATTGCATTTCCGCTTTTAGAATTTGGAAAATTACTAACTGAATCTATTTCATTTTTATTATAAGCTTCCCAAATATTATCGGCTAATTTAACTAATTCACTTATTTCAGTCGAATTCGAACTAGCAAGAATAATACTTAAATTTGTTGGCAACTTCCTTATCTAAAACTTTTTAAGAATTTCCTTGATAAAATTGTTTCCATAGAGTAGCACTAGAGACCGATAAAACTCAGAAGGTTTACGATCTCCCATTTCTGAATCGGATAACACTCGATCTAACTTGGCATTCTCACTTAATGAGTGCCGTTCAATTAAAATTTTCTTTAATGCAGAAAATGTGTCATCTTCAGGAGGATTTTGAATAAAATCAAGAATTGTCATAATTACATCCTGCGGAAGTGCAGTTATGACATATTCATATTTTATTATTTTTATTTTATTAATTTTTTTATTGACTTAGGATAATAAATTAACCTAAACAATGTTTAAAAAAGCACTAGCGACATAGGCCATCGGCTTCCTTATATTGTAGAGTATAAGTCTAAAGTTGTACATATTGGTAAATTGATTATTATTGTATAAATTATTATATTTCAAAATAGGTTTTCAACTTACAAATAAACTTAATAATTTTTTTTATATTTTCTGTGGTTATATTTTCTAATATCTGTCTTGGGTCTTGTTCAAAAATCTCTTGCCTTAGATATTCTAGTTGGGGACAGGAATATAGGATGTGGGTGGGGGTAAGGAGTTCGGTGTTGCAAAAATTGCAGGTTGGTGTTTGTGCCTTTTCCAATAAGTGCTTGTGTGTCAGACGAGTATGGCCCAATCGGAAGCGTGTATAGATGATTAACTGTTTTCTCGGTATTTCATTTGGAAAGATGGGACGATAGCGCATGGGGTTAATTGACTTGTAGCTGTGTGAATAGGTTGTCCATAGGTCGTTTGCGGATTTTAGATGAATATTGCGTACTGCATTCTTGATGTCTGTTTTACTTGCGGAGTTGATTAGTTTAAGTGGTGATACTGTTGCCAGCTTAGCAGTGTTATCAGCGAGCGTGTTGCCGGGAATTCCAATGTGGCTTGGTACCCAAAGTAGCCTAATCTTTTGGGGGTAACGGATTAGTAGATTGCGTATTTGGCTTATTCTTGGATTGCTGTGGTTGATGTTTAGAACTGCTTGAAGTGACGATAGTGAGTCTGAGCAAATCATGTATTTTGCATTTCTTACTTTTCCTAGTAGACAGGCGTTAAGTATGGCTGTTGCTTCGGCTGTAAATACTGAAGCAAATGATGGTAAAATATTTGTCTGAATTGTTGAGTTCTCGTCAACGATGCTGCATCCAGTAGCACCTTGGTCTTTTGAGGCATCTGTGTAGAGAAATTTCCAGTCGGAATAACTTCTGCGGATGTTTAGGAACTCCTGCATAAAGACGATATTCGGAGTGTTGTCTTTTTTGTATTTTGCCAGTATTAAAATAACTGAGTTTGACTGTAGCAACCACGGAGGGCTTTGAGAGCCAGCGCATGTGCCCATGATGATGCTAAGACCGAAATTTTTTGCAAAACTTGTGATAGCTTGCAGAGCTGATGGTTTTCTATTTAGTTTGAGACGATTTTTTATAAGGTTTTTTATGGGAGTTCCTTCTAGGCTTAAAAGTTTGGATGTTAGATTTCTAGTTGTGTATTTAATTCGATCTTGTATTTGTGGGAGTCCAGCCTCAGTGAGAATATTTATGACTGGAGTCGTCCGAAAGGCCCCGATTGCTAATTTAGCTGCTGAGTGATATACTGGTATTTCCGTAGATTGGGAGGCAGTAGTCTATTTTTGAGAGTATTATTGATCTGACTATTAGGGTAAGGGAATTGGTATTACATTTTAATATAGGGTTGCTAAGAGATTTAATTATGTTTAATCTACTTTGAAGCTGCTTACATAAATGTTTTATATGATCGTTCCATGTGTATCTGTTATTAAAAACTAGGCCAAGGATGTTTAAGGTTTTGACGTTTGATATAGTTTGATTATTAATACTTATATCTAGATTGTTACAGGAGTGTTTATTGCAAATATGTAAATGTTTTGATTTTTCAAAAGATACTTTCGTTCCGCTAGTTTTACACCAGTTGTAAATTACATCAGTTAGTTTGCGGAGCTCGTTATAAAAGGTTTGAGTGTTTCGGACTTTTGCAAATACATAAAAATCATCGGCATAAGCAACATGATTGAAATATTTATTGTTACATTGTGACATTAAGTTTATTGTATGTTATTAGGAAAAGAGTGACGGATAATGGAGATCCCTGGGGAATTCCATTTTAGTGCCATTTGCTTTAACTCGCATCTTCCTATTTGTGAGGTAATTTCTGATGTAGTTGATAATATTAGGGCCAATCTTCCATTCTATTAATTGTTCGATTATCGAATGTATCCCAACTCTGTCGAAAGCTTTCTCCATGTCCAAGGCTAGCAATGAGAAGTGGTTTCTCGTCGATATAGAGTTTGTTATGTGTTCATCCAATGCTAGAAGGGCGTCGGTAGTTCCGCAACCTCTTTTAAAGGCTGTTTGGTTGTCTAATAGAAGCTTTTTGTTGTTTAAGTATCACATGAGTCTTCTCGATATCATTTTTTCCATTACTTTCGATATGCATGATATAAGGGATATCTGACGATATCCTTCTATGCGGTCTTTCGGTTTATTGGATTTTGGAATAGGAATAATGATAGAAGTTTTCCATAGTTGTGGGATCAAACTGTTTGATAATATTAGGTTGTAGAATTTACATAATTTGAGTTTACCTTCTGGAGGTAGGTTTTTGAGAAGAGGGTAGGGAATTTTGTCGATTCCCGGGGTTTTACCTTTCAGTGTTGAGAGGCATGAATTAAGTTCCATTAGGGAAAATGGAAGTTCAATTTGTTGTGCTTGCTTACTGGGTACGTAGCTTACAGGGACTGGACTTAGGTGGTGGGATTTGGATTGTATAAATTCCCTAGGGAAATTTGTGTCTCTGGAGGAGTCAGACCAGGCTTTGGCTAAATAGTTTGATATGCTAATGGGTGCGGAGAACGTGTCCCCTTCCGCGGAGTGTATAACATGTATATATTTTGCGGTTCTATTTCCATATAGAGAGTTAACTTTATCCCAGAGTAATTTGGTAGGAGTTTTAGGGCTAATTTCCTTAGTGAACTCTATGAAGCTATTTCTTTTAGATATTTTTACCTCCCTTTTGAAAAGTGCATTTGCTTTTTTATATTCAATTATATTTTCTTTGGTCGGATTTCTCTTGGCTACTTTCCAGAGGTGACCTTTTCTTCTCCTGAGAGTAGTTAGGTTTTCATTCCACCAATATGTTTTGCGAATGCCAGGCCTTGTATTGACGATTGGTATAGAAGATTTTGCGCTTAAGTGTATTTTCTTGAGAAGTAAGGCAGCTGATTTATTAATGTTTTCAGGTTGAAGGGTTAGATTTTCGAAGTGGCGAGAAATCGATGTTTGATATTTTTCCCAGTTAGCTGAGTCCAGTTTGTATATAAGGGGTTTCCCTAAATTTGGAGTGTGGGGGTAACAAAAGAGTTTAATTGAAATGGGCAGGTGGTCACTACCATGTGGATCCTTGGCGATATTCCAAACGGAAGCTATGTTCAAAGGGGGGGTACATATGCTGAGATCTATGTTAGAGGTGGTCTGGCGTGTTGAAAAATGTATGGGTGAATTGTCATTCAAGATTATGAAGTTACTGTTTTGAACGAACTTCGTGGTACTTCTACCGGTTTTGTTGAAGCTTGGGGAACCCCATAATGGGCTCCAGGCATTGAAGTCTCCCAGAAGTAGCACCGGATCGTTAAAGTTGCTAACGAGTTGATGCAGATCTTGTTCAGAAATTATATCTCTTGGGGCTATGTAAAGGCTTACAACTATGAAGGTCAAGTGCGATTTAACTTTGACAGCCATGGCTAGGATATTTGTATTGAAGTTCACTTCAGTGTGTTCTATAGTATCATGAACTAGAATTGCGACCCCTCTTTTAGAAACAGAATCTAAGGCAATATCATTTTTGGTGTAGATTTGAAAGTGTTTAGGTATAAAATTTGGGTGAGGATTTGAAGTAAGATGGGTTTCTTGGAGGCCGATTAGCTGGTAGTTGTTGCCTTTTATTAGTAGAGTGAGCTCATTGTGATTATTGTGGTAGCCATTAAGGTTCCATTGCAGAACGTTAAGTACCATTTTGGGCAAATGGGTATATATATAGGAAGCTCAGCAATCGAAATTAAAGAATTTCGATTGTAAGAATTTCCTATATGTCCATTGAGTGTTGATTGTCAGAACTCTCAGTATCAGCAGTTGCGGATTTTGAGAGTGTTATTTCATTTACAGAATACTGATTAACAGATTTATTGAGAAATTGATTTAGTAAATTTGTTTGGAAAGGTGAGAAAGAATGTTTATTGTTTTTTAAAGAATTATCTATAGAGAAATTAGTTGTTGGGATGTTGTTCGAGAGTGTTTTAGAAGTTAGAGATTTGTTATATTCAGTGGAGTCATGCTCAGTGACGGCACTATCAATGGTATGTTGACTATGAGTAGAATTGAGAGAATTTCTCGAGCTATTGTTGTCTTTGCTAATGGATTGTGTTTTTTGTTCTTGGGGTTTTCGTTTTCTTTTTTGTATTGCTTCTTCTAGTTTCTCAGCAAGTGGACTGTACTCTTTTTGCGCATTATTTATTGTTTCTGTTGCTTCACGAAAAGAACATTTGTTTAAGGTCTTGTATACTAAAATGTCTTTTCTTTTTAAGTATGTGGGGCAGTTTTTGTTATCCGAGCGGTGTTGTTGTTTGCAGTTTATGCATTCGACCTTTGAGCAGGGAGTTGGTTCGTGGGTACCGGATGAGCAAACGTTGCATTTGGACTCGGATTTGTAATGTTTAGAAGTGTGGCCTATAAGGAAACAATTTTTACATTGCATTGGGTTGGGGATGTATGGTTCCACTTTAATTTTTAGCCATGCCACATTCACCTCTTTAGGAAGCTCATAACAATTAAATGATATAATGTGCAATGGTGTATTTACTGTTTTGCCATCTTTAACTTTGGTGATCTTTTTGCATTCGGTGACATCTTGCTCGCGTAAACCATTTACAATTTCGTCTTCACTAAGGTTAACCAGAAAACTGGAGTAGATAACACCTTTAACAATGTTGAGTGTTGGGTGAAGGGATACCGTTATGTCACACAGGTTAGATAGCTTAGAGGCCTTGAGGAATTTCGCTGTTTGTTGGTTGTTTTTTGAGAGAATAAGCAGATCTCCTTCTCTATTAAATGAAATTGATAGCGGTTGTTCAGTGGTAAGAGATTCCAGGGCTTTTTGTATCAGGAAGATATTAAAGTCTCTTAGTTTCTTATCACCATTGCTTTTTATTATCAAATATTTAGGACAAGAAGCTGTCTTTGAAATTGCGTGCTGAGTGGTTTTCTTTAAAGGGGGATAATCGCGAGTATTATTAATGTTCACTGTTCTACGTTTTGCAGGGGGTTGGTCACCAAGAGTGGCAAAATAGTTTTGGTCTCCACCTCCCGGGTCGGAAGCCATTTCGGATCAGATTTTTTATAGACCTGTACTACACACGTTAAATATTTTAATAAATTAAAATGAAATTACGCGGCGGTAGTACGAAAACACGAAATGGAAAAGGGGCACTAACAAAAGCACTACTTTATATAGCGGACGAAGAATTTAAGAAAGAGCGCAGTAAGCACGTGTGCACTGTTCGGCAATCGATTACTCATATTATATTCATATTTTGTCCCTTCCTTAGTAATGATCTTTCGACTAAATTGCATTTCAGCATGGATGAACCATGCTTCAGGGCAATTAGTCCAAAATTGGGGAAGTTTTACCGCTGTAGCAAAAATTTCGTTATTTTGATTCATATATGGATTTGGTAAATCATTTTGATAATTTTCATTATCCAAATCAACAAGCGAATCGTTTACTTGATTTCGTGGTGTAATGTACGTGTATTATTTGACGGTGAATGAAACATTGATAATAAAAATAATTACAAAAATTATAATATAGGAAGAAATAAAAATGTCCGGAAAGGAGCGATTACGAAACCAAAATGTTTAGTCTATTTTGATACATATACATATAAATAATATTAATGCTAGATACAGCTCACAAAATATTTGTCGCAATTGTATATCTTTACTGATTTCGAAATAAGATGTTTGTCCAGAAGATCCAAAATTTCGTAACAAATTCTTAAGTTCCTTCTCCACACGTTCTCTGTACTCGCAATTGAGCTGTTGTTCTTATTATATTTGTTGTTGTTTGTTTTCTTACACGATTTTGTGGTGTTATTGCTCAATGTTTGCTTGGTTGCTTTCTAGCTTTAATATATTCAGCGTTCAGTATCTCAAAAATATTAACAAGTAATTGCATTGAGCATTTGTAAATTTTTTGCTCTTTATTTCAAATTAATCTTTTAGTTAATTTTAGATTTTATTTTTTAATTATTTTAATTATATACAGGATGTTATTAATAAATCGCACTGCTTATTGTTTGTATCTAATTTTTGCTTTTTAATACTTTTTGCAATAACACATTTTTGATGATCCAATTGAGGGAATAAATCACGCTAATTTTCTAATGCGGGTTTGGCTGCGTTCATTTCAGCTTGCTGTATAGATGAACCAGTTGCCGTTGCCAAATGCTTGGAACGAAAAATAAACTGTTGCATATAAACTTTTGTATTAGTTGGCTCAATAGAATCGATCACGTAATAAATTGATATATCAGAATCTCCGCTTTCATTATTTGCAACATAAGACAGCATTGTTTTAGTTTCGATTTTGGATCATTCCAATAGAGCTTCTAAAAATACTTCCAACAAATCAGCGTAATCCTTAGTTTTTAATTAACGATGAGCGTTTTTCTTCTTGCTGTAGGTTTTTGAAAAGGCCTGGCTGATCGCCAATGTAGTATGCAATAAGTATACCACTATTTATTTTTATATAAAATATCTTTTAATATTCAATCTAAATGTATGTTAACAATTCGTTCTAAAAATCATAACCGAATGAAAATTTTTGACAATAATTTCAAAATTGAAATATTTAAATTAACAAGAACAAAAATTCAATTTACTTAAAGTGGGTACATTTAAATTTGAATAAAAATATATAACCCTACAGAGCACTCCGACTTTCTTACAAGCATTTTCTTTATTTCAGGTAGGAGAGTGCATTTGGTGTTGACAATTGCCTTTTTGTGGGTTTCAAGAGCTTCATGAGAAGAATGAGAGGCGAATCAAACTACAGCAGTGAACCCTTTAACTGATTAACGAATGGGTAAAAGTTGGAACAAAAAGTTGATGGAGTCGTCTTTTCTCAGGAGCCCGATGTAAACCACAAGTTCAAAATGTTAATCACTATAGTCTCTAACAAACAAAAAATGTACGTGGTAGAGTTAAGTTGGCTTGTTTAAACTGGCCGGTCCATAAGGATATTACATAGAATAAAAGAGACCACAGTTTTTCCAGACGATTGTGAACCGAGAAAACTGAAAAATATAGAACTATCTAATTAAATAACTCCGTCCTCTTGGCAAATATTACAAGTTTCCTATGCCACTAGCTGCTTAGATAACAAACTTTATCAATAAGATATCGATCTTTTTCGACTAAGTTATACATTTGTTATTAAAAAACTATTGATTATTTATCTATGCGTTATCAAAAAGTTTCAGATTTGTTCTCAAAAAGTTAACAATTTGTTATCGAAAAGCTATCGATTTTTATCGGAAAGCTTTGGAAAAGCTACCCATTTATTATCAAAAAGCATGCTATTTTTTATTGAAAAGTTATGGATATTTTATTGAAAAGCTATCGATTTGTTATTGGAGCGTTGCCGATTTATTATCGGCGTGTTATGAATTTGTTATCATAAACTTATCAGGTTGTTATCAAAAAGTTATGGATTCGTTATGCAAGATCTATAGATTCATTATCGGTACATTACCAATACAGATAGCGATTAATCTTTAATATATCATCGACGACACCTCGATAACAAGCCGATAAGAAACCAATAAAAAACCGATAATAAAACAAAATCTTGTTGCTATCGGTCGGTACCGATAAGGACCCGAGCTTAGCTTCTCGTAATGATGCCTCCATTGTAGTTTAACTGCAACCTCTGGGCTATCTATAATTATTAAAAACATTACTTTTCTGGACTTACATCTGTATGTTTGCACATCGAACTTCATGAATACTTGGTACTCAACTTTTTTTTATGGCAGCTTTATCTCCTGAAGGTGGCGGTTGAGCTAGAGCTTCTGGATTGCAGTTCCGTTCTAGCAGCTATGTCCAACAGCCGCCTTCTTCTGCTATTTTCCACTAACTGGCCCATCAGTTAAAGTCCCCTGAAATGATTAAATGTTCACTAATTCCTCGGACAGGTGTTATCTGTATCGTAAAAATTTGTTGAAACTCCACTAAACTTTACTTGGGTGTTAGGTAGCAGCCTACTGCCACAGCGATCTAGAATTGGGCGTAGATGTAGTCAGTTTCGCCACCTTCGCTAAAGCTTCGTGGTTTCTGTTCCAGCCAAGTTTAGGTTAGGTTGAACTGGCCGGTCTATGAGGACCTCACCTAGACTGAATAAGTCCGTAGTGTTACCAGAAGTTTGTTTTAACGACCAAACTGAAAAACCCTATCAAAAACCAGGACCTATGTTCTAAAATAACTCCGTCCTCATGGAAAATACTAGAACCTTCCTAGGATTTAAGCCAATTGCTGCTTCTAGATGTGGCAGCTGTATTACTCCTAATCGCTGGAGTCTTAGCCTAGCAAGCGCAGGGCAAGAGCACAGAACGTGCTCGAACATTTCCTCTTCCAGTCTACAGTCCTCTCTTTTTAATGATAGAAGCAACTTTGTTAGTCTAAGGTTTTTCTTCCAGGGTTTCTACTGCTTTGGTTACGGCTACTATTTCTATTTGGAAAACGCTACAGTAATCCGGCAGCCTGAAGGATCTGTTTATTTCCGAATCAGCACAGTATACCGCAGACCCTACTCCTTCCACTACTTTGGAACCATCTGTGTATACATGCATCGCATCGTCCGCCATTTGAGCACCCTTGCGCTAACCGTCCATCTCTACTGTGGCCTTAAGATCGCCCTCGAAGCGCAGATAGGCAATCAGGTAGTCTGTTTGTCTTGTGATTGATGACGCTATACTACTAGGGCCGTATGGTCGGCGCTCAAGCTGCCCCGAGGCACCGAGCCTGGTTGCAGTTGTTAACGCTGCGTTCTTTGTTACCAGGTCTACAGGTAGAATGTGTATAATAGCATACAGTGCAGCTGTCGGGGTTGTTTTCAGGGCTCCCGTAATGCTAAGCATTGATAATCTGCATACCCCCTCTAATTTTTTGAGGTAGGTTGCTTTTTGAATATATAGAATGGGGCTTACAATCGCTGTAAAAACCCAATGAGAAATAGAGGGCGATAAGCCCCACGTACACCCCTGTATTCTTTTACATGCATAAAGTGCCGTTAACGCCTTCTTCACCCTCTCCTCCACGTTGAGCTTCCAGGACAGCTTACTGTCTAGGATGATTCCTAGATACTTTGTGCAAGGTTTCTCCTGTAGGGTCACCCCTCCTAACTTAGGCCTGATCCAATTTGGGACCTTGTACCTCTTTGTAAACAAGACCATATCCGTCTTATCCGCGTTGACTTTCAACCCGACATTTGATGCCCAGGTATGAATATACCGAAGCGCCCGATCCATCGCAGAGTTAATCGTCAGTTCCAGCCAAAAGGCGGCTTCTTTTTGTTGCATGTATGCATATTGCCTTACAGTGCGAACATTACTCATAACGTTGTTCTACAGAAAAAATAATTAATAGAATATTTTTGTGCATTTTCATCTCAAAACAATCTTTACTCATCTTCCACAAAAACCCATTGAAAAATTAACATATCAACAGCAACAGACGAATCACTCATAATTTGCTAAATTTACTCAACATTTACAAGTACAAGTCTGCTCAAATCAGACTACAGACAAAAAGTTGGATGCGGATTCTACGAATAAGAAGCATGAAAATGCTTTTTAATTTATAAAAGATAGCGAAAATTCTCCGACGTTGCAAAAATTTCACAGCTTGTACAAAAATGAATAAAATATTTGAAAAAGTTTCAAAAAGAAAATAAGTGCATAGAACCACAACAACGGTGATAATTCACAGCGCACTGGCCGTGTCTGTCTTATGACATCAAGCCGTCTGTCTATGTGTCTGGCCGGCATTTTTCTAGCCAAACAATATAATGACCGCTGCCAAAAAAAAAAAAAAAAAACAAAAAATTCTATGTAAATGAATACTCACAAAAAAGTATTTAGAGCGCCTGTGGCGCTTTTGTTGCACACCGCATAAGTTCACACCCCTGGGCGCAGAGGAAAAAAAACGAACTTTTGCCACAAAGATGTTTGCTGCTACGTTTTGAGCGCTCCACTTTTGTGAATGTAAAAAAATATGAATTTGCTTTACTTATGCATTTTGTATTGTGGTTGTTGTTATTTCTGTTGTTGTTGTGAAATACTCAACAAATGTTTTTGAATTTTTTATTTTTTACATTTTGTGTTGCTTAGCTTTTTATTTTTTTATTGTTTTCATATTCTGTAGCTGGTATGCCGGAATGCCTAATTAAAAGCGAGAAAAATGTTGTTGTTAGGGGTGGTCCGGCACGGTCTGTTCTGTTCTGATGTATGTATGTAGTCTGGTCTCACTTGGTCTCTATATTATGAGTGTGTGGCATATTGTTTTTGTTGACTGTGTTCTATTGTTTTATACCTTTTTGTTGTTGTTAGTGTAATGTATGCTTTGTACACTTTTCTTTTGTACAATTTGTCTGCATTTTTAAAGATAATAAATACTTTAACGATTGAGTGTGAAACTTTTGAAAATTTCATTAATTTTTCAAGCATATTCCCTTTAAATGGATTTTTCATATTTTTTTTTTCAACATTCATTTCATTTCATTCAATCATTTTTAATAAATCAGCGAGTTGTGTGCGTAAATTAGCGCTTAGCTGGGCGGTATTCTTGAACAATGGCTGAGAGTTCTTTCGAGTTTCAATGCAGTGCAACAGTTGGGGGCGTTTAAATGAAATATGATGTTGCAATGTATTGCTGGCAAGTGAGATGTGATTTATGGGAGATTGCTTGCCTATAAAAATATTTATAAATTCAAATGATGCAATGAGTAGTGAATAATGAAATAATTATATGATAAACGTAATTGATTTTGGTTGGCTTTAGTACAGCGTAAATGTTTCAACGCCGTCGTAGGAAACTTTTGTTTCATGTGTAAACCATAAATGTATAATCGTATATTTATACTCAGTTGAGCAGAGCTCACAGAGTATATTAAGTTTGATTGGATAACGGTTGGTTGTACAGGTATAAAGGAATCGAGATAGATATAGACTTCCATATATCAAAATCATCAGGATCGAAAAAAAATTTGATTGAGCCATGTCCGTCCGTCCGTCCGTCCGTCCGTTAACACGATAACTTGAGTAAATTTTGAGGTATCTTGATCAAATTTGGTATGTTGGTTCCTGAGCACTCATCTTACATCGCTATTTAAAATGAACGATATCGGACTATAACCACGCCCACTTTTTCGATATCGAAAATTTCGAAAAACGGAAAAAGTGCGATAATTCATTACCAAAGACAGATAAAGCGATGAAACTTGGTAGGTGGGTTGAACTTATGACGCAGAATAGAAAATTTTGGACAATGGGCGTGGCACTGCCACTTTTAAAAGAAGGTAATTTAAAAGTTTTGCAAGTTGTAATTTGGCAGTCGTTGAAGATATCATGATGAAATTTGGCAGGAACATTACTACTATTACTATATACATATGTGTTATATAAAACTTAGCAAAATCGGAGAAGGACCACGCCCACTTTAAAAAAAAATTTTTAAAGTAAAATTTTAACAAAAAATTTAATATCTTTACAGTATATAAGTAAATTATGTCAACATTCAACTCCAATAATGATATGGTGCAACAAAATACAAAAATAAAAGAAAATTTAAAAATGGGCGTGGTTCCGCCCTTTTTCATTTAATTTGTCTAGGATACTTTTAATGCCATAAGTTGAACAAAAATTTACCAATCCTTTTGAAATTTGGTAGGGGCATAGATTTTATGGTGTTAACTGTTTTCTGTGAAAATGGGCGAAATCGGTTGAAGCCACGCCCAGCTTTTATACACAGTCTTCCGTCTGTCCTTCCGCATGGCCCTTAACATGATAACTTGAGCAAAAATCGACATATCTTCACTGAACTTAGTTCACGCACTTATCTGAACTTACTTTATCTTGGTATAAAAAATGAACGAAATCCGACTATGACCACGCCCACTTTTTCGATATCGAAAATTACGAAAAATGAAATGAAAATGCCATTATTCTATACCAAATACGAAAAAAGGGATGAAACATGGTAATGGTTCTGCAGGGCGAAATAAAAACCTTTGAAATCTTGGCAGGTATTACATATGTATATAAATAAATTAGCGGTATCCAACAGATGATGTTCTGTGTCACCCTGGTCCACATTTTGGTCGATATCTGGAAAACGCCGTCACATATACAACAACCACCACTTACTTTTAAAACTCTCATTAATACCTTTAATTTGATACCAATGTCGTACAAACACATTCTAGAGTCACCCCTGGTCCACCTTTATGGCGATATCTCGAAAAAGCGACCACCTATAGAACGAAGACCCACTCCCTTTTAAAATACTCATTAACACCTTTATTTTGATACCCATGTTGTACAAACGCATTCTAGAGTCACCCCTGTTCCACCTTTATGGCGATATCTCTGAAAAGGCGACCCCACCTATGCAACTACCACCACTCCCTTTTAAAACCCTCATTAATACCTTTAATTTGATACCCATATCGTACAAACAAATTCTAGGGTCACCCCTGGTCCACCTTTATGGCGATATATCGAAACGGCGTTCACCTATGGAACTAAGGATTACTCCCTTTTAAAATAATCATTAACACCTTTCATTTGATACCCATATCGTACAAACGCATTCTAGGGTCAACCCTGATCCATCTTTATGGCGATATCCCTAAATGGCGTCCACCTATAGAACTATGGCCCACTCCCTCATAAAATACTCTTTAATGCCTTTCATTTGATAGACATGTCATACAAACACATTCCAGTGTTTCCCTCGGTTCATTTTCCTACATGGCTATTTTCCCTTATGTTGTCACCATAGCTCTCAACTGAGTATGTAATGTTCGGTTACACCCGAACTTAACCTTCCTTACTTGTTTTATTTAATATTTCTATTGAGCTTTGAATATATCGATATTGGTATTGTTAGATAATTCAAAAAAGTTTGATTTGTAGACTTACACATAATAATAATAATTATTCTTCACCCTTATTATTATTATTTATTATTTATTATTTATAGTTTTTATTTTTTTTGGCCGAGTCATTGATGGGCTGTGGTTTGTCAAGCGTTGAGATCTAAAACTGCTCAGCTACAGAAGAAATATCATCAGCTGAGGGTAAAACCAAATTAATAGACTAGAAACAAACATATACAGCATTTACGATTAAAAGAGATAATAATAGTCTTTTTTTATAGAAAAAATGGAGTCCGACATATCAAATGTCTTTGAGTGAGAGTTATAATCTTGGCACAAACACCGCAAAGGTTCGTTAAGTTCGAAATTGGTTCTACATTGTTTTAAAATAACAGGTTTGTAGTGTCTCGTAGTTCGACAGGGAACACTAAAGTTCACTCCGTTCAGAAGAAATGGGCTTGAAATCGATCATTCAAACATAATTTACAAGAAATCCACAACAGTTAATCTACGTGTGTTCGATGTGTTATCACACAGTGATCGAGAAGTTATTGTTATGTTATCGACAATTTATCTTTTTCTATAAAAATTTTATTGTTTCAAGGTTCGATTCGACCTCAAGACCAGAACAATAACTTTTATGATAATTATTGTTTTTTTCCCGATTGTAGAAAAATGGCAATGAAATGGCACTTGAAGAAATCTTTGCCATGCGAGTTTTTTCTGAGTGTATAACAAAGGGTTAGCTCATCGATAAGAAATGGATAATAAGAAATGGACAAACCGTTAACACTTCCCTAAAGAATTTATAATACACCTCGCCTTAATTTGTTGTGTGAAGTCGTTCAAATCCACTCTAACAAGTACCAGTGCATTTCTGGCATGAAAAGCCGATTCGACACAAATATGTAATTTTATGAAAATTAAAAGCTTCACGATGCAAGTTGTAACAGGAGCCCGACCTAATCCCCCCGGAGTTAAGTTGCACCAAGTACTTTTTTTTGTTACGACAACACCTATGCTTACATTCTGTATTCCCCCATATAGCATATGCTTACACCTATCGTAGGCTTGCACTGGATTCCCCTGATCAAAGATGTTTACAAATCAATAACCATAATTCAATAGCACCCCATACTTTCTCAATCTACAATTTGTGTTATTTTTACTAGGTACTTCTTACAATTTTAGAATTTTTTAAAATAATTGAAACACATTGATCTACTAGATGCAAACCTACCTATAAACTATAAACAACAAATCAAAAAAAAAAAAAAAAAAACAGATTATACTGGAGACAGCCAAACTTTAAAGGCCGCATTTTTACACTGTGGTTTGTCTAAAAGAGTTATAAGATCAGGGTATGAATCTGCGGAAACCTTAAGAGGTCTTTCTCAAAACCGTTTTTAGCGCATTGTCATGGTTTTCTAAAGATAGAAGGACCACTTTACCAAACGTGGTACCATGGAGTTAGTTCGTGTTAGTTCATGTTTGAATGTTCGCGGCCCCTGTCATACTTCTAAGTAAGACTACCATTTTCACATTTAATTACAAAAAAACTTGCTAAGTGATCATAAACTATATATGTCAACTGCTTACTAAATAATTTCACGCTAAAGTCAACATAATTGAAGCATATATGTTAGAACTTTCCTGGAAACACAGATGTTTTAGAATGGGTCAGCATTTCTACTACATACATATCTAGCATACATAATTTCCACGAAAAAAATAATGAGACAACAACTACAATTGCACTGTACTCCATATTAAACTAGCAACGTTAATTGCGTGCATCAATATTTAATGAGCAACAAAAAATTCAAATAAAAATGTGGTAAAACGTATGTAAGTACTTAAGTAAAAGAAGTAAATTGGTATTACATACTTATATGCTATCGAGAACAATGACAACAAACTACAAATATCAATTCGAAGCGTGAAAAGTGGCTTTGTAACATATTTGGGCATTTAATCGGTGGCAAATGATCAAGAATAGCTAACAATAGAATAAATGTAAGCAAATGCATAAAAAACAGTGAAATATTTAGAAAAAACTACTGACGCCAGGGAAAAAACAGAAACGTGACAAAATGCAACTTTTGGACCCTCAGAATCGGCATTTGCTTGTTTAAATGTAGATTTGTGGTTGCCTCGCAATTTGAATGCTAAACAAAAATGCGCTACCGATCGTAAATTAAAGAATGAAATGAAGCAAACATGATCAGACTGAATAAAAATGAACAGAATTTAGTGGGAATATGTTTAGAAACATTTATGCTAATTAAGAGGGTAATTTTATGGTGATAAAATGAAGTATGAATTTCAAATATGCAGTTACCTACTCAGAATCAAAGTGGCAGAAAATTCTACTAAAGAGTTTTTCATTAAAATTTTCATAAACCGATTTTGAATGGGCTATTCACTATGGTTGTCGTTGGGTAACATATTGGCTAAATTCAGCCTACAAAAGTTCCTTAAGGGCCTTGGAAACATTAGTTAAAAATTGTAAATTGTTACAGCAAATTTTACGTATGAAGTTTAGTTGAAAAATAAATCTCTGTTCTAGCGTTGGCAAGATACCCAATTAGATAAGCACTTTCTCTTGGCCCTTTTACTTCCCCCATTAGGTTGGTCCGCATACGAAATAAAAATGTTGCCAAAGTCTGACCCTAAAAAATTTGTTTGATCCTTAAAAATACAGCCGACAGTGCTTTGCACACAGACTATATTAACTTTGATTGGATAACGGTTGGTTGAAGAGGTATTAAATAATAGAGATAGATACATATATCAAAATCATCAGTATCGAAAAAAAAAATTTATCAAGCCATGTCCGTCCGTCCGTTCGTTAAAACGATAACTTGAGCAAATATTGAGATATCTCCACGAGAGTATCTGGAACATGAATAGATTGGTATTGAAAATGAGTGAAATCAGACTATAGCCATACCTACTTCTTCGATATTGAAAATTTAGAAAAATGAAAAATATGAGATAATTCAAAAACAAATACCGCTTAGCTAATGGAATTTGGTTGGTGAATTGGTTTTATGGCGCAAAGCACAAATTCTAGAAAAATTTGTAATATGGCCGTGGCAACACGCACATTTAGAAGAAGAAAATTTGGAAGTTTAATAAGCCGTAAATCAAAAGCCGTTAAAGATATTACCTTGAAATTTGGCGGAAACACTATCCTTGCCCAATTATATAAACTGGCAGAAGATAATCAAAATCGGCAAAGAACCACGCCCACTTTTATATAAAAGATGTTTGAAAGGCTTGTGTATGAATAAAGTAAGAAAAATCTTTGCAAAAATGAACTTTATATCAATGGAGCTTTATTTCCCAAGTAGAATTATAACAAGAAAATGCCTCTGTTTTGACTAAGCAATTTTGTATGCTTCGGGAGGTATAAATCGAAAAAAATTAACGCATCGTAATAAGATTGGGTGCACAAATTTTCCTCATTTCTAGTCAAAATGGATGGTTTTTATTAAAATGACTGTCAGGGAGGGACACATGTAATTTTAAGCCTTGAATCAGGTAAATCGCCCAGTAAACCGGCTATTTTCCTCGAAGGAAGAAAGACTTTTTATTTTATGCATAGTACGATTTTTGACTAAACCATTGCAAAATTTACTTCATTTCCAGGCATATTTTTTTTGTCTTTGAAATGTGGGTATGATTAATGCTTACTGATAAGTATTATTTGCCCAACACCATAAATACCATAGAACATGAGCAACACAAATTAAGAGATCGTTATAATAACAAAAAGCAAAACTCACGTTACCTTTTAAGTATCCGTCAGCCGTCAGTCCAACATACCTTTTGAACATCAATGTCTGTGTTTTATCTTTTTGAGTAAGGTACCTGCCATGTTGTTGTTGTTGTTGTTGTAGCAATGCTCGCCCCACCTAATAGCCGCGACCGATCACAAATTTTCATCAATATCCTCTAACGGGAGTCCAAGGAAACTTGCCGTTTCAACAGGGGTGGACCATAAGGAAAGGGGTGTTAGAGGCGTTGCTTCCACATTACAATTAAAGAGATGGTTGGTGTCATGTGGGGACACATTGCAAGCAGGGCATACATTTTGTATGTCGGGGTTGATTCTGGATAGGTAAGAGTTTAACCTGTTACAGTATCCAGAACGAAGTTGAGCAAGAGTGACACGCGTTTCCCTGGGGAGTATGCGTTCCTCTTCTGCGAGTTCTGGATATTTTTCTTCAAGTACTGGATTCACCGGGCAATTCCCGACATAAAGGTCCGACGCCTGTCTATGGAGTTCACCAAGGACCTGCTTGTGTTTTTCCGCTTCATACGGCTGGGTTCTCAGGTGCCGTATTTCCTCAAAATGCTTACGGAGATGACTCCTTAGGCCCCTAGGCGGTGCTGGTTCGTCAATCAGATGTCCGTTGGGATGCCCAGGTTTCTGGGTATTCAACAGAAACTGTTTGGTCAGCATCTCATTTCTCTCCCTGATGGGGAGAGATGGTGTTCTGGGGACATAAGAAGACAGCCCGTGGCGATTCTGAGAGCAGTATTTTGGCAGGCCTGTAGTTTCTTCCAGTGGGTGGTTTTTAGGCTTGGCGACCATATGGATGACGCGTAGCACGTAATCGGCTGGCTAATTGCTTTGTATGTGGTCAAGAGCGTTTCTTTATCTTTTCCCCAGGTACTGCCAGCAAGGGATTTGAGGATTTTATTACGGCTCTGAATTCTTGGAACAATTGCGGTTGCGTGCGCACCAAAATGTAGATCCTGATCAAACGTCACACCCAAGATTTTGGGGTGTAGGACAGTCGGTAGCGTAGTGCCATCGACGTGGATGTTCAATATGGTCGACATTTGGGGCGTCCATGTTGTAAATAAGGTCGCGGAAGATTTAGTCGGTGACAATGCCAGGTTTCGCGAGGCGAAAACACTGGAGAGATCAGGGAGATAGCCGTTTATTTTATTGCATAGCTCATCGATCTTTGGGCCTGGGCCTGTGGCCATTATTGTGCAGTCATCGGCGTAGGAAACGATTGTGACTCCTTCGGTGGTGAAGGTAGCTGCCATAGATGGGGATAGTGCATTAAATCTAAATTACAAAAATTTAAAAATATATGCTTTAAGTGGGAAAGTTATTCCCAAAAATGTTTCCAAAATTTGTAAAAGTTTTCTGATACACAAAATACTTTATCACTTTGTCTTTTGTTTTAGCTCAGTGAATACATGCAGATCGAAGACCTAATTCAGATGCCGATGATTTCAATGTATAAGTTTCTGCCTGAACAATATACGTTAACTATCAAAGCCTCGCCACATAAGATGTTTTTCAAATAGATGGGCTTGGCGCAATCTTATGCATGATGAGTAGATTGCAAGTATTTTTATGGAGAATGGCAGATTGAGCGACACTGGCACCATCCCAGATAAAAAAGTAAGTGGAAATATTTTCCTAGTTGTTGGTGCTTTTCTAACATTTTTCACAGTTAACAACTGCATTTAACAAATAGGACATAAAATATGTTGCAGGTATTCATTTTGGTATAGTCAGAATATTTATAACAGTGCTTAGCAAAATCATGTATGAGAATGGGCAAGGCGAAATAAACTTAAATTGCCAAGTCTGCAGTTCCTTTATATTTTCAAACGCAACATCTTGCGTGATTGTAGCGATGTTACTGGCATGCTTAGAATTGCGTTGAATGCATCTACATTAATGACAAACTTCATTCTAGCTCGTCCATCACTATTTCACTGATAGTTTTAACTCTCCGCTGAATTTTCAATGTGGAAGTGAATAAGTCTGCATATTTATTTAATAGTGGGAGCCGAATGTTAATGCACTACTCTCCACTCTGGTAGACATACAAAACACAGTTGTATTGTTTTTTACTTAACTGACTAAAAAAGGAACGTATCAACTCTAGATCATTTTGTTTTACCCATACACGCACACACACATACAAACACACACAAATTTATTCTAGATAAAAATCTGTAACAGCCTTGCCTATCCCACAGCGCTCGTTTACTTATCGGTGCTACCAAATCAGCCGCAACAGTACAATATAGTGCACCTTTTTCACATTTCGCTTTTTCCCTATTCCGTTTTTTTGAAATATTTGTTTTCACAACTCTTATCGGTTTTTTGAGACAGGAAGCTATATGCCTGCAGGACACTTATTGCACGAGATTGTGGCGATTTTACGTACATAGTAAACAATGAAAGTAAATTACTATTTGAAACCTAACAAATAGTTTGATGTTTGCCCACTGTTTTTTATACTGCAGACTTGAGGGACTTTATTTGAGTTTTAATAAGTACAGCAATTTCCTCGGATCTTGTATAATGCCTAAGTTACACCATGCAGCTGAAAAATTTGAAAGATGCAGATTAAACTAAATAAACCACCAGCTTCTAGGATAAAGAAATTGAAAGATTCAGTAAATTTGTAAGTTATTTCATATCTTCTACTTAAAATAAACTTAATTTCTCTTCATTGTACTTGTTTGAGTGCATGCATTTACATTCCTTCTATATCAAATTATATCACACGATCACAGTACAACTTAATTATCTCAGCATTCATAATATGAGTATATCCATACGGGAGCTGCCACTAATGAAGCATAATAACCCTCAATATGTTCGAAATCATGCAAAGATCTCGTGTAGAATTTCTTCATAACAACACCAGCAAAAAGAAAAACAAACATTTCTGTTATCTTATTAGTTCATTGTAAAATGTGAATAATAAGGAAAATATAAATGGACTCCAGTAGCCGAGTAACCTTTCGACATATTAACATTTTCACCCCAAATGTCTACTGATGTGTGTGAAAAAAATATCGAATTTCAAAAATTGTCTAGATTATTTGCTGTCTAAAATTGAAAAATTTCATAAAGTTGCTACGCGTGAAACCGGGCAGATGTTTTCTTAATACTACACAAACAAATACTTACACACCCATTTTTAGTATGTATCTCAACAGCAACGCCCGTCCCATCTATGCTGGCGCATTTGGCATCTAATAAATTGTTAGGAAAAAATGTCAGCTATGTGAAAATTTCATGTTAAAACGCTTGTCTACACATGTTGCGAGTAATATTACTAACAGTAAACTATAACATATAAGTACCGATTATATGTGTATGTTTGTATGTACAAGAAAATACGTTTATTGTAGGTTCATTTGTGTATCAAAGACACAATTTTTTACACAATAAAATATCCTTTAAGTGTCACGAGCACATGAGTTTCTTAAGCGGTTGTATAACATATACAATATACATATATAAGGAACAGAGACGGATCTACAAAATATGTTTTAAAGGATCTAAATCGTTGATTTTTTAGGAAATACCATACTAAATTAAGTGAATTGTAATGGAAGTAAGTGTCTCATATTGCCTTTGAGAAGTATTTAACAACATAGCCTAAAACTTGCTTATTTACTGAATTGCCACTTAACCATTTAAACGGTTCTAGCTGTCCAACAAGGCGCGCCAAGGCTTCTAAGGTCTGAAAACTAGCACCAATTGGACACGCCAAGGGAATTTAGGTCGTTTTCCACCTGTTTTTCCAGCGGGCCACCCTCTTCCTCTGCTTCCATAGGCGGGTTCCGATACAAATACTTTCTAAACCGAAGCTTCATTGTTCGTTCGTATAATATGGCCCAGCCGCTACATTTTAGTTTGTTGGACTATGTTCGTGTCTGCATTAATCTCACACAGCTTATCATTAAATCTTTTTCTGTACCCGCCGTCGCCAACGCGTAGAGGTCCGTAAATCTTTCGAAGAACTTTTCTCTCGAACACTCCCACAGCCGCTTCGTCTGTTGTTGTCATGGTCCATGCTTCTGGAGCCTACAATTGTATATACCCGAGACCTCAGCATTAAAAGAAAAGTATAAAATATTTGTTCTATTGCAATATATATTTTCAAACACAGAATATCAAACACATAACCTGGACGCCACGATATATCGCCTAAGGATAACCGATATTGTACTAAATTCTAACCATAATTCGAAAAATTAAATAATTGAAATAAATATTTTTAATTAAAATCACTAATGAAAAAATACACCATGTAGATTTGAGAACGACGTGTGAGATTTTGAGACTTGAATAAGGAAAATCAGTGAAGTAGATCCGCTGTTTTACTTTTATTTATAGTGAAGATTTTTTTTTACATTTTTTTTTTCGCTGGAACTATGCAATAGGTTAGAGCACGGACGAAGATTAGAAGCAGCAAGCGAAAAATATCTTAACCGTTTTGACGGGATTGATACAATATATCCCATAAATGTTTTGAAAAACAACTCCTTAGAAAATTTTTGAATAATATTTATGAAACGCAGACATACCATTTCATTAAACTTGCACATTTTGTTTTATACTAACAGTTGTTTTGTCTTCGGTCTATGATTTGCAAAAATTTTGGCAAGATTTTTCTCTTAAAAGTCCAACATTTCTGAAATTTTTAACAAACATATGAGCTTACTACCGTATAAACAGAAGAAATTGTTTTGTAGCTTCCACTTAAATCCAGAGCCGCGGAGTGAGAAAGTGCGATGGATCGTAGCCTACTCCAAAACTCTGGATCTAGAATCTGATAAGCTGCCGCACCGACTAAACGGCTATCTTTTACTATAAGATATTCAGTTCTTACTACCTCGCTTATTGTTAGTTACTTGAGAACCATACCATATAGATGTATATATCGATCTCATTTGAGTAAGTCGATTGATTATTAGTTACGCATGAGAAAACGCTGGAATGGGAGCAGTCTACTCTTTTAAGAACTTGGCTAGCCAAAAATTCGGCCTGCATCTTCTTTCAAGTAGAGCGCGCTACCTATAATGATGCATGGCGACGAAATGCGTACACCCGGAGCTAAGTTGAGTTGACAAAACAACCTCTTGGAATCGTTGAGCTTAATTTTCACCGGTTTCTAGAAGTCTGATTAATTTGAAACTTTGCATACGTATCAAGGACCGATGACAATGCATTAATGTGATGGTGTGGTGACATAAGGTCAACGGCCATAAGGCCAATTGGCGTTATTACCACTTTGAATGACCATAAGTTTGATTGAAACTTTGCACACATATCAAGGCTCGATGACAATGCATTAATGTGATGGTGTGGTGACATAAGGTCAACGGCCATAAGGTCAATTGGCCTTATTACCACTTTGAATGGCCATAAGTTTGATTGAAACTTTGCACACGTGTCAAGGGTCGATGACAATGCATTAATGTGATGGTGTGGTGACAAAAAGTCAACGGCCATAAGGTCAATTGGCCTTATTACCACTTTAAATGGCCAACAGTTTGATTGAGACTTTGCACACGTATCAAGGCTCGATGACAATGCATTAATGTGATGGTGTGGTGACATAAGGTCAACGGCCATAAGGTCAATTGGCCTTTTTACCACTTTGAATGGTCATACGTTTGATTAAAACTTTGAACACGTATCTGGGCTCGATGAAAATGCATTAATGCGATGGTCTGGTGACATAAGGTCAACGGCCATAAGGTCAATTGGCCTTATTACCACTTTGAATGGCCATAAGTTTGATTGAAACTTTGAACACGTATCAAGGCTCGATGACAATGAAATAATGTGATGGTGGGGTAACATAAGGTTAACGGACATAAGGTCAATTGAACTTGTGACCACCCCAAATGGCCATAGATTTGAAACCTTGCACATAATGCGAAAAACGTATTCATTTATTAATGATAGAAGTGGATGCATGGCACATCTACGAAAGAGCATACTGGAGCCCTTTTTAACACGCTTTTATTAGCTTGGCCTGTATCTATCTATGTATCCATGTATGTGTGTAACGGAATCTGGAGTGGAGCCGAGAGCCCCGGTAATGCAGAGCTTCGAACTCCGTTGCACCTTTTAAGCATTTTAAGATAGGAACTTTTAGCTAGTGCAGGCCACCAGACCAAGGCATCACAAAGAAGAATCGGGCGCACAGTAGCCGTGTAAATACAGTAGGTCACATTAAGGGAGAATCACCAGGAGGTGCCAATTGCCTTCTTGCACGGTGAACAGCTCTGCTTCTGCTTTCTTGGATTGCTTCACTATATGGTCACTCCATAATAGCTTCCTATCCAGAATGACTCCCAAATACTTGACTTGATCGCTAAACGCTAAGAACGTACCCCCAATTCTTGGCGATGTAAGATTTGGTACTTTGTAACTCCTCGAGAAGAGAACAAGCTCGGTTTTATCCGGGTTGACTTCCAAACCTGTGGCGTGTGTACTCCTGGAGCAGCTCCACGATGTCAGCTGGGTCCGTTGGCGTCACTGGAACCCAGGCTCTAGCCCTTGGGCGTCAGAGGATATCACGTGCCTCCACTACCTTGAGGCGCACGCCCGGATATACCACCCCTATCAGCGTGACGGCGGCCCTATAGAGGTTGACCGACTTGGCGTCGTCACAGGCAATTAGCTCGACATTGTCCTGGAACCACCCTGCATCGGTGTAAGATGGCGGTGGACCAGGGTTGTATTTTTAACCTTAACGGCCACCGTAGCGAGCGCGGCCTCGATCCACTTACACTCTTGTTTCGGGATCCTGCCATCTTCGCTGCTCTCGTCTATAATGCCAATGGTCTGCCGACCCTTGGCAATTTCGGCGAAAGACCGCGTCCAGCCTCCCTGCTTCTTGGCCCTTTTCGGTGTCGTCGGGTTGGATTCATCCATGGACCGTTGGCGTTTCGAGGTTTCATCACTCTCGACTAAAACTTTTAAAATTACTTGAACTAAAAAATTAAAAATAAATAATAGTTTAAAAAAAATAAAAAACACGCTTTTATAGCAATCCGAACTAAAAAATAGAAAATAAATTTCAATTAAAAAGAGTTTAAATAACAGTAAAAGAAGGTTAAACAATCGTTTATAGTTAATCACCTCAAAATAAAATTTAAGTTATTAACAGAATAATATAATTCACAGTAAAAAGCGTGGGGTGCTTGATATTGAATGTTACAATCATTCTATTGGTAACTATCTGAGAGGAAAGATATGAAATGTAGTAAAATGCACCCCACGCTTTTCACTCTGAATTAAATTATTCTGTTAATAACTTAAATTTTATTATAATTTTATTTTGAGGTGATTAACTATAAACGATTGTTTGACCTCCTAATACTGTTATATAACCTCTTTTTAATTGAAAATTATTTTCTATTTTTTAGTTCGGTTTGCTATAAAAGCGTATTTTTTTAGTTTTTTTAAACTATTATTTATTTTTTAAAAATATTTAAAGATATAGTTTTACAATTGCGTAGTGTACACGGCGTTGCTACGATTCAAAGCAAACTCCACGCTGTAGCGGAAAGATAGTTAATCAACTACCCTTTGTTTATTCGGTGTTGTGACGAAGCCTCGCGCATACATAGCCGGCTAATTATATAGATTTTAAAACAAATTTAACTAGAGTGGGTTATAATATTTTAAAATTAAAGTAATATTTTGGTTGAAGGGTCACAGAATTGCCATAGAGGATATCAGTTTTTCCAGCATTAAAGAGAATTATAGCTTAAAAAGGCGAGCCAAAGAATAAGCTTAGCAGTACGTCGATGCTTTGTGACACCCACGCTACTCCCATTAATTTGTTAAGGAGGGCATCAAATAAAATACAACCTAGAATATGCTTATTCACTCCCTTGTAAAACTTAAATGTCGTTAGATAAATGACAGCGTAGTATGCAGCATATAGGGATATCATAGACAGATACAATTCTCTCTGCGAATCAGCCAAAAATATATTAAAACGCTATTGGAGGTCGCTAGAACCTAGATCACTTCAGGGCTGCCGATAATGTAAGTGTTCCCGGCATGATAAAATGCTTAATTACCTAGGGACCTTTCAGTTTTAGCATTAGGACGTTGCTCTCCTGCTAATTGGAAACAATGGGGACCCGGTATATTGACATTTTTGAAATATTTTCCCTACGGTGAAATAACACTACTAAGTTTTATCGATCATTCCTCACCCATTCTATATTTCTTTATATATATATTAGTTTAATGCAAGGAATAGAACGAAAAATTACACTGAATATGGCAAAACATTGAAACATTGTTTCACAATAAAATTTAGCGAGGAATTACGAAAAATTTTTAGAAATTTTCTTACGAATGTTTCAAGTAATATTATTTTTTTTTTATACTCAGCGTGCTTTGCACACAGAGTATATTAACTTTGATTGGATAACGGTTGGTTGTACAGGTGTAAAGGAATCAAAATAGATATAGACTTCCATATATCAAAATCATCAGTATCGAAAAAACTTTGATTGAGCCATTGTGAGGACCAAATCTTGCCACCAAATTTGGCCCACACGACATTGGCATAGCAACACACAACATACGGCTGAGCGAAGCCAGCAACATACAACATTATCACCGCAACATGAGCAACACGATCACACAATAAACATATTATGCCTACAGAAAGTCAAACACGCGAACACAACACGTAACAGACTAGGCCATACCAACTTCAACAGCAACATCAAACAACATTATACCCAAGACATGCGACAACAACAACTACGGTTTCTACCGACACACGACCGATCATAACAACAGGGTCACAATACGTCGGCAAGCAAACCAAAATCGTCAACACATTTATTCCGATTTTTCAAGTCTATAATAGCCGTGTTTTTTTTTTTACACGCGTATACGTTTCGTTTGCGCCTGAAAAAAAACGCCTATCCTCGCTTAGATAATGCTTAGGAGACCCATCTAGCGGCTGTGGCTTAACAACTAGCTACAGCAATAGGGTGTAGTGAAAAGCGAAGACACAACCCTCTCTATAGTATACACAGAATTAGTGTAGAGGGTGAAACATAGACATATATTTCAGTTACATCTGAGTATAATGCGTATTGAAATTTAGTAGTACTAATTTTATACGTAGCAATTTCAGAGGTGTATTTAAAGTGTGTCGCTTAGCAGTCCATATAAAGTTTAAGCGTGAATTTATATAGATGAGAAAAAAATAAAATAAAATAGTCAGTCAGTACGGAGCCGTGGTGGTGAACAGTTCTAAGCTGAGCAGTGATAGCTCGTAGTAAAAGTTGCGCCGACGGCGAAGAAGTCAGTCAACCGCAACAGAGCCATCGACGACGACGCAACCAATTGGGCCAATTAAAGAATCTTCGACGCCGATGCAACCCACCGTGCCAATTACAGAGCTATCGACGCCAACATACGGCATAGTCCGGCACTGTGATTACTGTTCGGATCTACGGACGGAAGGTGATAGCTCGTAGTTAAGGTTTTACCAGTGTGAGACATCACCACCCGACGTAGACGCAGACTGAGCCGTACGTGAGTGTGCGGGTTTTCCCCTCTCACTTAACGCTTAATGCTGCGCTCCGCCGACTCATCACAGTCGACCGCGAGGCGACCCGTAAGGCGCCACAGCGCCATCCCCTTCAACAAACGGTATAGCCCGGCACTGTGTTTATTGTTCGGATCTACGGACTGAAGGTGATAGCTCGTTGTTAGGGTATTTCCAGTGCGAGACATCACCACCCGACGTAGACACAGGCTGAGCTGTGCGTGAGTATGTGGTTTTTCCCCGCTCATTTAACGCTTAAGGCTGCGCTCCGCCGATTCATCACCGTCGACTGTGAGGCGACCCGTAAGGCGCTACAGAACTGCGACGCCAGCCTCACAGCACCGTCAGCGAGCGCCCCAGTAACCGTATATTCATCTTCAATGAGCTTCCTCGGTGACTGCGTATCTTTTTATGTTTAATAATCCTCAGTAACTACCTACTAACCGCGACGCCAGTGTTCGCAGCCACAGAGCGCTATCATCGAGCTTCCTCAAGTGACAAAGTACTAATCGCGACAGTCAGCGCAACGCCAGGGCCAACAGAGCGTCACCAACGAGCGTCCTCAGTGACCGCATACTCAGCACGACAACCAACGTCGCGACGAACGCTAGCGTGGTCACGCCACTAAGGCGTCCAATAACCACGCGCTAGTGGGACCTGGTGGATCGTTGGTGGCAAGGGATGTTTCGCGACGTCAGCCGTTACGTACGCCAATGGGAGTCTTGCCAGAAGTATAAGGAGGGGTAACAGAAACCAGCCTGGAAAATGACCTCGCGTCACCTACCAAAGGTTCGAGGGGGCGTTACCGGAAAATGGCTCCCAAATACGACGGTCCGTACCAAATCCGGAGATACATGTCACCAGTTATCGTCCAGCTACGAAAATTCAACGGAGCAAAGGAGAAAACAGCGAACATCAGCGAATTAAAATTATATCACGCGGCCGAAACCTACGAAAAAATGGGGGTAGTGTGAGGACCAAATATTGCCAACAAATTTGGTCCACACAACATTGTCATAGCAACGCACAACAAACGACTGAGCGAACCCAGCAACATACAACATTATCACCGCAACATGAGGCTGAACGAAGCCATCAACACGATCACACAATAAACATATTATGCCTACAGCAAGTCAAACACACGAATGCAACACGCAACAGAATAGGCAATACCAACTTCAAGAGCAACATCAAACAACAGTATACCCAAGTCATGCGACAGCAACAACTACGGCTTCTACCGACACACGACCGATCGTAACAACACGGTCGCAACACGTCGGCGAGCAAACCAAAATCATCAACACATTTATTCCGATTATTCAAGTCTATAATAGCCACGACCACAGCAAGAAAATATTCAGTCAGCACGGAGCCGTGGGATAGCTCGTAGTTAGGGTTTTACCAGTGCGAGACATCACCAACCGACGTAGACGCAGACTGAGCCGTACGTGAGTGTGCGGGTTTTCCGCTCCCACTTAACGCTTAAGGCTGCGCTCCGCCGACTCATCACAGTCGACCGCGAGGCGACCCGTAAGGCGCCACAGCGCCATCCCCTTCAACAAACGGTATAGCCCGGCACTGTGTTTATTGTTCGGAACTACGGACGGAAGGTGATAGCTCGTAGTTAGGGTTTTACCAGTGCGAGACATCACCAACCGACGTAGACGTGGACTGAGCCGTACGTGAGTGTGCGGGTTTCCCCTCTCACTTAACGCTTAAGGCTGCGCTCCGTCGACTCATCACAGTCGACCGCGAGGCGACCCGTAAGGCGCTGCAGAACTGCGACGCCAGCATAACCGCCACGCCAGCGTCTGCAGCGACAGAGTGCTATCATCGAGCGTCCTCAGTGACCGCACATCCATTATCATCGAGCGTCTTCAAGTGACGACATACTAATCGCTACAGTCAGCGCAACGCCAGCACGAGCGTCCTCAGTGACCGCATACTCAGCACGACAAACGCCAGCGTAGGCACGCCACTAAGGTGTCCAATAACCACGCGCTAACGGGACCTGGTGGACCGTTAGGCAATACAAAAGCACAAAGTAAATAGCAAATACATAAAGTAGAGTAATAACAACATAATTAAGCACGTCAATGGGACTTGGGGAACCGTTACCCACGCCGATACCAAAATACCAAATAAAGAAAAGAATTGAAATTTATTGAAATTTTAGGATAAGTTTATTATAAATAATAAGGGTAAATAAAGTGAATTTGTACGACTTGAAAAATGGCCCAAAGTATAAATTTATTGTACGGAACCCTGGACACGGTGAGTATACCTCAGCAATTAGTTAAGAAGCGTCGGGCATAGGGAAAGCTTCGTTACACCATGTCCGTCCGTCCGTCCGTCTGTCCGTTAAAACAATAACTTGAGTAAATACTGAGATATTTTCACGAAATTTGGTACACGAGCTTATCTGGACCCAGAATAGATTGGTATTGAAAATGAGCGAAATCGGATGATAAACGCCCACTTCTTATATATATAACATTTTGAAAAACACAAAAAACTTGATTTTTTAGTAAATAATATACATAGAATGTTGAAATTTGACGTGGGGCCTGATATTGAGACGCTTGATAAAAATTTGAAAAAAAAAAAAAAAAATTTAAATGGGCGTGGCACCGCCCACTTGTTATAAAATTAATTTTACAAATATTATTAAACATAAATCAAAAATCGTTAAACCTATCGTAACAAAATTTGGCAGAGAGGTTGCCTTTACTATAAGGAATGCTGTGAAGAAAAATTAACGAAATCTGTTAAGGACCACGCCCACTTTTCTATAAAGTATTTTTAAAAAGGTCGTGGGTGAACAAAATAAGCTATATCTTTGCAAAAAAGAGCTTTGTATCAATAGAATTTTACTTTCTAATGAATTTAAACATTAAATTAGAAAACACTATAATTTTTGAAAGTGCGTGTCGCACCGCCCTTTTATGACTAAGCAATTTTTTCTGTTTCGGGAACCATAACTCGAAGAAAAATTAACACATCGTAATGAAATTGTGTACACATATTCTCCTTATAGCAGAAAATATTTTTAGTAAAAATGGACGGGATCGGTTAAAGACCACGACAACTTAGATATAAAACAATTTTAAAAGGGTCGTAGACTAGAATAATTAGCTATAACTTAGCAAAAAATAGTTTTGAATCAATGATATTTCACTTATCAAGTTTTACTGTAAGAAGAAATGAGGAGACATCTTTCTTTTAAACGGGCGGTGCCTCGTGTTATGTAGAGAAGTAATTTATCTGAAATGAAATGTACAAATCAAGCTCACGCTGAGTATATAATGTTCGGTTACACGCGAACTCAGACACCTTTACTTGTTTTTAATTTACCTCGAGTTCCTGGACTCAAACAACCCCTTCCGCCTGATCCGTTTATGGGTACTTATATTTTTGTTGTAGATATGTAAGTTGTGTTCTAAGGCAGTGAGGACTAATATATTTTACACTTTACTGTTGTTGTTTTGATGCTGTTGGTGTCAAAGTGTCGTTAACGTTGCTCTCCTCATACTTTTGGCGCTTCATCTATTTATGATGCCTTTTTGCCGTCATCGCTGTTTTTGTTACGATACCATATCTGTTGTGTTTGTTTCTACATATTTTCCGTTTGTTGTTATTACTTTTGCTGTTGCTGTTGATGTCATTTACTACAATCTATTTCATCCTTCAATGATGGTTACTTAGCGGTTTCCTTGGAGCTTGTCACTAGTGTCTGACACCTTATTCTTCGTCACATGGTATCAACACAATTTTAGTTTACACTATATGAGGGTAAAAGTGGTTTTTGTTTTTGTTTGCATTGCTATCGTGCAACTCATTGCAAGCAGAGATTGTTATTTTGAAAAATTACAACATATTTTTTAGATATTTCTCATGCCTTCGATGACTACCCAAGTAACTGACAGCCATTCGGTGAGGGTGTTGGGTGTCTAGGGTGCAATGTTGCACGATTATAGGTGCTTGAATGCCTTGTGAGGCGTCTATGGAATTTTTATGAAATATTGTTAACGTACGATGACAGCGATTTGTTGATAATCAATTTCTGGTTGTTGTTAGTATATGAAATTATTTAATTGTAACATATTTTTTCAAACATAATGATGTGGTGCTTAGATGTTGAAGTCAACTCTTAAAACTGTTGATATATCAATTTAATTAATTAAGATAAATATACTTGGTTAAATGTACTGCGTGTTTCTCTTCTTCAGTGAGGAAATATTGTTAGATAAATTAATTTTTAGGTATCGGAAATATTCGTAAGAAATCTGTGATTAAGCTTTGCTAAAGAGGCATGCAAAAAAATTTATTTAATACAATATACATAGAAGATACATCCACGTAGCTGTTGAACTTCATTGAAAAAGTCAATAATCAGCAAAGTAGGTTTCTTTGATTCTCCTTAAAAAATAGGCCCTATTTTAACCGAAATTATGGCATCATAATTGCAAAATTATTATGAAATCGAATCTGGAAATAGTAGGTAAATGTAATCAAAGTGATGTCATAATAGGCTCAAAAAAGGTTCAATATTTAACCGAGTTGGTACAGAAATAATATTTATATTATTCTAAAAAGATTCCGAAAAAAGTGACGCTTGCTCTCAGATGTGTACGACAAGACCGGAAATAAGACCTAACATTATTCCAAAAGACACCACGTGGTTCGAGAAAAAAATTGAATTTGTCCCAGATAATATTTAAACGACACTACTTATTCACTCGAAACTACTTCTGGACACTACAAAATGCTGATAACACATATTCGCGCATCCCACTACACTCTTCGGCAACCTTTCGGGGGTCTCTTTGAGCTTATTTTAGAGTAGCTTTTAGCAGCACCCCAATTTTTAGACCATTTTGCCGTCAGTTCGGAACTGTATTTTTAATCACGTAGAAATGATTCTGTGGACAATACCGACCTTTTATCAATTCATGTCGAAGCCGAGATGACGCAAATTCGGAAATGACAAATTTCTTCTTCCCAGTAGAGAACATCTCTGCACCCCATCACACTTTTTCGTGATCACTTCCAGCTAATTCAGGGATGGTTAACAGAAACTCTTCAATGCTATTGTTTGACCGCTTCCGGACCAGTTTGCCTACAATTTGTCTAAAACTTATCTAGATTATGCAAACATGTATTGGTCAAAATGTGTTTTCGAAATCGGCCCGGAAATTGTCAAAAATGTTAACAAAATTCAAAAACATGCTCGGAATATAAATATATAAATATAGGTCCTATAAGAATCACAGCCAAAAGTTGTTCCAAGCTTATCCAATTAGTCTCGGCTAGGTTTATTATAACAAACTGACCCTATCTCCGCTAAATAAGCATTAGGGAAAATACTAAAAAAAGAGTACCAGTGTCAACCAAATGAAAATTTAAGTATTACCTCAGTTTTCGTAGAACAAAAATCGGCTGTCAGACTACAAACATTCTACATATTTTCACAAGAGTTAAGGGTATATAGACGAAAACCACCCTATACTAATACTCTAAGAAATATTTTTCAGTAGGTGATCATAATGTACAATCAATTATAGCTCATACCCTAGAAGAGTTCACTATACATAATTTCAAAAAATATTTAGTGAGGAAGCACTAAATTTATCAGAAATAAAATTTTTCACATTCCATAAGAGGCTTAGGCCAACCCCTATCACCAAAGTTAAGTTGAAAGCACCTGAATCTAGACACATAAATACCTATCTCGCACAATTAGTAGGAAACAGTTAGATGGATTTGAGTTGGGTTTCCTTGTGTTTCTTTTAACAAAGGTTATAGATTGTTATCGAGGAGTAATTGGTTTGTTATCGAAAAGTTATTCATTTATTATCAAAAATATATCGAAAGTTATCTATAATTTATCAAAAAATCATTGATGTGTTAATGCCCTCCCGAAGGACAGACATCTTGCCGCGATGCGAGGGCTTAGTCGCTAACCACGGGACTATGCTATCCAGTAGGATGCAGGTTCATATGGATCTCCATGACTTCGGTGGCCTAGTCGTAGGATGAACGATGACAAAGATCTGCCCCTCCCAATCCAGGGTGTTACGCGGCACCGTACTCATTGGATGGTTTGGAGCCGGGAGGTTAATATGGCTGTATTTGTACGGAGCCTCTCTGACACCGTGCAGCCTCAGAGAGTAGAAATGATCTTACCGCGGTAAGGGGCTCTGCCGCGGCGGACGACAGTTTTCCCCCCTCTAAATATGTTGACCTCGTCTAGCAAGGGGTCGTACGAACAAGATGAATAGAAAAAAACAAAATAAAAAAGAAACTTCGTCCTCCTTCACAGGGAGAGAGACAACACCAAAGGTACCCATACGCCTTAGTGAACTAGGGCGTGCTACCAATGTTAGAGGGAAGAGCGACTTGGTGGGGGTCGGCACCAGTATGGCGGCGGAGGGAGTTGCGCTGGCAACGGCGAACCCTTACGCGCCTGCTGATGCCGGACACCGACCAAGCGCCGGAACGGCAACTATTTTTCCCACGGCTGGGGCAGGGGTCTCTCGACCTGGCCACTCCGAGCCAAGAGAAAACAGGGCCGCAACAACTACTTCTACCGGGGCAGCGAGTGCGTTGGAAACGACGGGTCGGCTCCCCATGGATGGAGGGCAACCTCAGTCAGTAAGGTCTTAGGTGATCTGATGGGGGGCAAGCACCAGTATGGTGGCGAAGGTGGAAAGGGCGTGAGCTCTACTGCCGGATTTTCGGGGTCTCTGCCAACAAAAGTAGAAAGCGCGACCCCATACAAGCGTTAAAGTACCGACGAGGATATCAAACCACCGTCGAAAAGGCACCAGAATCACCCCGCGGTAGCAAAACCCAGCTTTGCCGAGGTAGCCAAAGGCCGGATCCTTATAGAAATCCTGGACCGAGGGAATGACCGTGGTGCAATCCCTAAAGACCAGTGGCCCTACGTCCGGAATGAAATCGGTAACACCGTTCTAAACGTACTGATGGAGTCTCCGGGTAGTCCGCCGCGAAGTTCTGACGCAGGATGGTACCAGGGCCACATCAAGGTGTGTTGCGCCGTACAAGGCAGCAGCCACAAAGCTGGGACTAGTCTATCCCGGGGCGATTATTGAGGTCATCGACTGGAAGAACATTCCGGCTCTGCCAAGGTATAGGGCATGGGTTCCGACAGTTCCAGCAGAACCTGAGAGAATTCTCAGGATGCTGCAGCTAATGAACCCAGCTCTCCCAACGCAAGACTGGAGTGTCATTCAGGTCGACGACGCTGTAGGACCTAGGAGACAGGTCGTTTTGGCCCTGAATAAGGAATATCTCGAGCCCCTTACACAGAGCAAAGGAAGAGTGTTTTACGGCCTCAGCGAGGGACGAGAAGTGGAAGCGGAAATCTCCGACGCCGAAAGCCTCGTTTCCGCCTCTTCAAATTGCGCAGGGGCTCTGTGCAATTTGTCGATGGAGGATGCTCTGCTCAATAGCGACGGGGAGGATCACAACGTCACGGTGATGGAGGCAAGGGACTCTGAGCAAGCTTATGTTGAGGTTGCTCCAGATAAACCTACACAAATGTAAGGCAGCCCCGGCTGCCCTCATCAGTCGCCTTTCTTAAGGCGAAGTCGACGTGGTTCTTATCCAAGAACCCTGGGTGAATAACTCAAGGATTTGCGGATTGGGGGCCATTGGGTTTAAGCTCATCCGAGCTTCAGATGAAGGTAAAGTTAGAACATGTATTTTAGTAAAGTCTCTGGGTAGTCCGCCGCGAGGCGTGGTGACGTTAAAGCGGCCAGCTTGGCACGCGTAGGCTCCCAATTAACGCTAGCCTCAGTGTATATGCCGTACGACGCAGAGGCACCTCTTCCGCAAAAGACCCTAAAGGATATGGTGGCAGACTTAAGCAGAGGCCATCTGCTCATCGGGACAGACGCAAACGCCCACCACGTACAGTGAGGAAGTTCCGACATAAACACTCGTGGTGAGTCACTTTTTGATTACATTTTAACAACTTAACTCGTAGTTTGCAATGTAGGTAATGAACCAACTTTTATTACTAAAAACCGTAAAGAGGTTATTGACCTCACTATTTGTAGCGAAAGCGTTTACGGGTGGTTTAAAAAATGGCCTGTTCTTGAGGAACATTCCTTCTCAGACCACCGGTATATTGAAGTAATGTTAGAGTTCTTCGTTGATCAGCCCATTGCGAGACGTAACCCACGTACTACATACTGAGCTGTTAGCAAGAGAACTAGTAGCACTACCCTCACAAAGCCCCTCATCAACGGAGGAGCTAGAGGGTCTGGTGAAAACCTTCACATCGGCATTCTGAAATGCCCTAGAACAGGCTTGTCCTATACCAAAACCACGCGGAAAGCGTAAACCTCACTGTTGTTCCCATGATCTGGACCAACTTCGTAAATCCTGTAGAGAACAGTTTAATAAAGCCAAATTCCTTGACGATGGGTCACAATGGCTAGAATACAAGGGCAAACTAAGGACCTAAAAAAAAGTCCTGAGACAAGCGAAGAGAACTTCGTGGAGAAATTTCTGCACTGGAGTCGAAAGTGTCGCTGACACATCAAGGCGTGCTTTCTAAGACTAAGCTTTCTGCGGAGAGCAAATGGTACCTGGACCAGCACAGAAGGGGAAACCCTAGAGCTGCTCCCGGATACACATTTTCCGGGAAACACGACCAACGCACCGGAAGTACTTGTAGCAAACCAAGCTGTGAGAGGGTGAGGTGGGCAGTTAAAAGTTTTAAACATTTTATGGCTACTGTACCAGACGGGATTGTCCCCGCTCAACTTATCTACTCTCTGGAGTTATCAGCCAACTGGCTGCGGCGCTTACATACTGGCTCTAGACTATATTCCGTGTGCATGGAGGTGCGCTACGGTCATATTGATTCCTAAGGCAGGCAAAGCCTCTCGCTACGATCCGAAGGACTACAGACCTATCAGTCTTTCATCTTTCGTACTCATGACCCTAGAGAGAATAATTAGCGATTTTATCACTACCAAAATTGATAGGAACCTCATTTCGGGCTATCAACACGCGCACCCCAAAGGGAAATCTGCGGAGACTGCGCTACACAGCCTAATCTCTACTATCGAAACATCCTTGTTCGAAAAGGACTATTGTCTTGTGGCCTTCCTAGACATTGAGGGAGCATTCAACAATATAAGTCCAGACGCCGTTAACAATGCTTTAACTGGTCTGGACGTAAATATACCCCTAGTGGGACTGATTTATCAACTGATCAGGGGAAGGAAAGTGCTTTCCTCACTGGGGAAGGTTGATATAACACGATTTGTCGCAAGGGTGGTGTCCTTTCCCCTCTACTATGGAACCTAACGGTAAACTCGCTATTAAGAGAGACTAGTTGGGGAGCGGGAAGGTTGTGGCATATGCTGATGACCTAACAATTGCCTGCAAAGGCAAGTTCCCTCAAACTTTATGCGACATGATGCAGGTAGCATTGCGAGAGGTTTCCCTGTGGGCTTCCCTATGCGGACTCAGCGTCAATTCCGATTAAAGTTGTCTTATATACCAAACGATACAAGATACCATCGTTAAAGCTAACGGAACTAAATGGGGTGCGCCTAAGCCTGGCAGATAAGGCCAAATTTCTAGGCGTAGTTTTAGACAAAAAGCTGAACTGGAAGGACAACGTCATTCAGCGACAAAATAAAGCGTACATTGCATTATATACGTGTAAAAGAGTCATTGGCAAAAAATGGGGACTCACCACCAACATATGCAGATGGATTTATACCGCGATTATCCGACCCATACTGCTGTATGGGATAGTCGTATGGTGGCCAGCCTTGAGCAAAGCGTCAAACCTAAACTTCTTGGGTAAAGTCCACAGATTCAGCATGGTAAGCATAAGCGGGGGTCTAAGAACAACGCCTAGCCAAGCTCTTCAAGTCATTCTTGACATCCTTCCATTGGATCTAGCTGGTTATCCAGCGGCGGCAAAGTCAGCCCTGCGTCTAAAGAAGTTGTCGTGTTGGATAAACAAGACCAAAGGACACTCAAGTATACTAAACAAATACAGTTTTCTTCCTCCTAGCACAGAACGCTGTGTGACCACAACAGTTGCGGAAGCCAACTTCAAGATAAAGATCCCCAGCAGGGATGCCTGGACGGAGTCGGATAAGTGCCTTGCTATGGGCAGCAGCATTTCCATATACACGGACGGCTCCAAGCTAAACGGTAGAGGTGGAGGTGGAGTATACTCAAGGGACCTTGACCTCCAGCTCTCATTCAGACTACCCGACCACTGCAGTGTATTCCAGGCAGAAGTTGCAGACATAATGGAAGCCGCAGCTAGGATAAGGACATACAATGTCGGCAAATAAATGTTTATCTTCAGCGATAGCCAAGCTGCCATAAAATCTCTTGGCTACCACTCGTTCAATTCTGAACTAGCACTAAACTGTCGCCGATCTCTTCAAGAGATGGCTCAACAGAGCCGTGAACACTTCACATGGGTCCCCGGACATAGGGATATCGAGGGAAACTGCATTGCAGATCAACTCGCTAGGCAGGGTACAACCAGGCAGGTTCTTCCTGGACAAGAACGCTTAGGTATGCCCTGTCCACATGCAAGCTAATGCTAAAAGAACACATCCATCTTCAAGCCGACGAAAGACGGCTACAAACACTGGGGTGTCGAACATCGAAAGAAATCTGGCCTAAATGGGATCCTAAAAGATCCCGTCACGTGTACAACCTAAGAAGGGATACAATTTCCACACTTGTGGGGGCACTAACTGGTCACTGCCTCATAGGCAGGCATGCAGGAAGGTTAGGAACGCCTTATCATCTGTAGGAGTTGTAAAGAAGATGAAGAGGAGGAAACGGTGGTTCACCTCATTTGCAACTGCCCAGCACTAAGTGGAGCACGGCAGCGCTTTCTGGGAGCTCCATTTCTTGATACTCTGAGCCAGGTTGTAGAGCATGACGTCAAGGACCTGGTAGCTTTCATCAGACCCTCAAAATGGTTCGAAGAGGAAAGGTAACAGTGTTTTTTGTGGTATCATAACTGGCCTAATACTACTGGTCTAAGTGTGCCCTCGGACAGCCACCCTAACCTAACCTAATGAAAAGTTACCAGTTTGTTAATAAAATGTATATTTGTAATTACTATTCATGTTTTATCGAAAAGTTATGGATTTACTATCGAAAATATATCGAATATTTATCGAGAGTTTTTTATATATACAAAAAAGTTGTTTTCGCTGTTATATAAAAGTTATCGGGTTATTATGGGAGTAGTAGCAATTTGCTATCGGAGTTCTATCGATTTTTTATCAAAAATTTATGGATTTTGTATATCGAAAGGTTATATATTACAAGGCAATACCTGGACAACAATAATTCATTATCGATAAAAAGCCGATAACATGTATATTTACACATTGAACTTAACGGGCGCTTAGTACTCACTCCTTTTTTATACCCAGCTGTACTTGTACACAGGGTATTATAAATTTGATTGGATAACAGTTTGTTGTACAGGTATGAAGGAATCGAGATAGATATAGACTTCCCTTTTAAAACCAAGGCATCACTGTGATGCATTTGCATGTCGTAAACATAGTTGTGTGGTTTTTTTATTCAACCGTTTTAAAATATGAAGGTATCACTGTGACACAATTGCAGATCGTAAAATTGCTTGTGTTGTTTTTTTTAAGCCACCACAAGACACAGCAGGTAGAATTGAAATTGCCCATACCCAAAAGTTCGACCCAAAGGGGTATGCTTCCTTCGGCAAAGTTTCTTATTTTGATCCCTAGAATACGATTTTCACAGAGCAATGAGCGATTTTTAAATCGTCCCGCCCTAATGTATATGTATTGTTGCAAAGCCTTTTGACACTATTAAGCACACAAAACAAACAACAACAGTATTTCAAGTGTGCAGCTGGGTATGTAATGTTCGGTTTCAGCCGAACATATACTTCCTTACTTGTTCTTAGATTAACAAGCATTTCTGCTTATTTTTAAATTCTTTTACATTTCTTAAATCCACACATACAATTCTTATTTCAATTGTAAATCAATTTATTTCACTTCAATCCACTTGAACCGCATACATCATTGCCGTTAGTCATTATTTATTATGCATATTTTTTTCTCATCCTCATTCAAGAAAATTTATTTGCATTTGCTTTGGTTTGTCTGTATTTGATTGCTTAAACAAGAGTCAATCTTGAAGTTTTATGTTGAAGGGAAAGAAAGAATTCGAATTGCATTATTTAGTCATTGTTGCTATTGTTGCATTGAACTGCAAATAAAGTAATTTATATTGACGCCAGAACTATATTTAGTAGTCAGTTGCTAGACTTCACATTAGCATATATTCTGACATCAGGGATGTCTGCTTGTAATTTATGCAAATAGACTCACGTCACTCATCAACAAGAAATTGGATAGCGAGGGCAACCCTTATCAATTACAGCAACCCTAATAAACAGTTACTTGTGAGATGATTGTTGCATGCACATATGAAAAAGTTGGAAATTTAAGAAGCAGGCAAAGGATGATGGTAAGAGTGTTTATTTTCAACAAGAAGTCGAAAACTCAAATTATTTTTATGTGGCTGACATTGACATGGAGTGCATTGCATTATTGCAACATTTATTGAGTGTTTCTCTGCAAGATTTAATAATAAGAACTGCCCTCTTAAAAGTACTTCAATAAAAACAGGTTTTACTGTGTTTGTAAATGTTTCAGGATCCGTTGAAAAAAGATGTGTGGTTTGGAGTTTTCTTTTGGTAAAATAAGCCAACCAAGTAGTATTTACATGGGGGGTGAGCATCAAGTTGCAACTTAAAATGCTTAGCTTGAAGAAATCAGTTTTGCATTTAATTTACTACCAACTCAAGCTGAAAGAACATTTATCAATGAGTGAAACATATACAGCACACAAATGAAGAAAGCAAAGTACAGCAGTATATACATAAGGCAAGAAATCGATCTTCATATGTACATATGCATATCTCAATAGTAAGACCTAGTAGATCTCCTATCGCAGATTTTCACTATGCCCCAAATCTTGGAAAACAGCCGGGAAAAAAAATTGACAGACATCAACTCTTCGTTGATTCTAAAGCCGCCTTCGGCAACACAAAAAGGGGCTGTCTATATGCCGCATTGTATGAATTTCGTTTCCCCGCGAAACTTAGTCAGAATTGGGAATGATATTTCGGAGCCGTTCGGAACTAAACGAGGTTTCAGGCAGGGTGACCCCTTATCGTAGGATTTCTTTAATTTGATGCTGGAGGGAATTATATTAGCTGCAGAGTTTAACCGCTCTGGAACAATATTCTATAAAAGTGTGCAATTACTGGCGTATGCTGATAACATCGATATCATGGGCCTGAACACCCACGCCGTAAGTTCTGCTTACTCCAAACTGCAAAAATAAGCGGAAAAAATGGGTTTGATGGTGAAAGAAGAGAAAACGAAGTAGCCGAGCAAAGAGTGAACTCACTTGCGCCTGGAAAACCACACTACTGTTGGTAGCTATAATTGCGAAATAATAATAGACTTCGTTTATTTGGGAGCATTAACACAAATAACAATATCAGCTCTGAAATCCAGCGATGAATCGATCTTGCTAATAAATGCTACTTTGGACTAGGTAGGCAATTGAAAATAAAGTCCTCCCTCGGCAAACGAAAATCATGATTTAAATTCCTTTGGTGTGACTAATTGGCGCCAGTTAGCAGAGCGAAGAAGCGACTGGCGAGCCTTGTTGAACGGCCATAACAGTTTAAACGGTTAAGCGCCAACTAAGTAAGTAAGTAAGAATGCGTATTATAGGTACCCAAAGTAATCAAACTTACTGAAACTTACTCAGTAGGTTTTCACGAGAACTCGGTATCTGGCTATATGCAATGTCGGAAAATCGCGAGTTTGTTTGGCTCAAACTCTGCTCTGCAGAGAGTTTTGGATAAGTTCGCAATGCCATGCCCTTATTAGGAAAAGGTTAAATTCATTATATCATCAATAATTTTATTTTATTTATAAAATATCTGATTTAAAGATTCTGTAGAAGAGAGGATTGGGGTGGGAGAATGAGAGTAAAAGTGGTAGTAGGAATGAAAGGGAGAGTAAAAATGGAAGTGGAGTGGGACTTGACGCAAATTTTGGTGTTATAAAAATGTAACTAACGTATTGAGTTTTATTTACTTTGTATTGCAGGATCTTCTAAATCTACTAGGTAGTGCCAACTATGAAATTATCAGAAAATCTTTAAAGGACAGAAACAATTGAGATAATACATGCTAACGCCAATTTTTGGACCCATATCATCATCTGTGTAACTGCTGCTGATGTCATTACCAACCTGCTTGCTCAACCCAACTTTAATGCGGCTAATATTACATTAGGCAGACGCTTCTTGTCTCTAAATCAGGGGTCTGCATTGCAAAGCACAATTGTGCTCTCATTGCGTATGCCAAAGGGAAATCACGTTCAGTTTTTGAGACTTGTTCTCTCAATGATAAGATCCATGCTATAAGGGATAAGCTGGGACTTATGAAGATAATGATTGGCGGCCGCCTGCTCTGCCCCAATTATCCTGAGTTCAATTCCCAGGCAAAGCAATATCAAAAATTTAGAAACATTTTTAAATTAGGAAAAAAGTTTTTCCAAGCGGGGTCGTCCTCTGCAGTGATTTGGAAAACACTCCGAATGTATTTCTGACATGAAAATCTTCTCAGTAAAAACTTATCTGCCTTGCCGATGCCGTTCGGAGTTGGCGTAAAATAACAACAATTTGTTGCAAAAATAAAAGGAGCATGACACAAATCTAAAGAAGACCAAACCGGTAGCCTGATCGTTGTGGGAGACCTTAATTAGAGAGTCGTTAAATGTGGTATCCGACAGACTAACAGCGGGGAAAACGTTATCCTTGAGATGTCAGTCAAACTCGTTCTGACTGCATTGGAAAATGGCACTACTACAACATGTCGGGCCGAATGGAACCTGGATTTCCGATAAAACCTTAGTTATAGAAAGCTTGATGCCAAACGTCACATCTACGTTCCCGGTCAGTGACAGACATCGAACTCATCATGCCAAAGGCCAATATTGGAAGCATCTTAGCAATAGGTGTTGCAAGATTTTATGCATTGGCTCTGGTGGTTACCGGAAAAATGTCCTCAAAAGATCGCCTCGATGAGCACGCAACCCAGGCAACAAATGTCTTGAACCAAGTAGTTGGACCTATGCAAAAGATAAGAAAGTGCTGTTATCTTCTTAGCCTGAAATTTGTGAAGATGTTCTGTAGCAACACCCTACCATAGGAATAGAAAAAGCCCTGCCTTATGCACCGCATGGTTTCTGGAGATGGCGCGTCACCATAAATTCCTTTAAAGAGCTGATAGACGTCACCAAGATCCACCAAGACTGAGAGTCAAGGACAATCGGTCCACACAGCAGGAATATGGCATGAAGAAGTCCTATCTCAAGGATGGCTCCGTATATAACGCGTCAAAATAAAGGCCTTAAAATATGTAATAGACGCCAACAAGATCCACCAAGACTGAGGGTCGTACTGGTAACGCTGGTATTAATAAATATGTTTAACTGAGTGCCTCAATTCACGAAGAGCCGAATACGTACACTCAAGAAAAAATCCTTAAAACGACTAAAAATGAGATTCATTTTGTGCTTTAAAACGAGTCCCTTTATCTAGAAAAGTAACTTCCCAAAAATTTGTTTTCCCTTGGCTATAGGAATCATTTTCTTAACGAACATTGGAGACGCCTGTGAAAGTCCTGGAATACATATTGTTATTAGGCAATTTGTTAATAGAAAGTTAAAAGTTAGAAAAGCAATCATGAAAAGGTCTCGCATTGGTGCAAAAACTCTTACAGTTATGGCTCACGCATGAAGCATGTACCGTAACTGCTACAAATGAAAATATCATTCAAAGCGCATTAATAATGAATTATAATCAAGGCATATGAAAACTCGACATGAGCATTGTTAAGGATATTTCAAGGGAATTTCATACTGAGAGACATTTTTGCAAACAATGCCGCAAAGTACCTTAGATTCATAAGTAGCCAGTGCAGGTACGGCCACGGCCATTAAAAGGACGATAGTGCAGCTATGTACCTACATATATTCCAGCCTCTACAAAAACATTTTTATACTCAGTTGAGCAGAGCTCACAGAGTATATTAACTTTGATTGCATAACGGTTGGTTGTACAGGTATAAAGGAATCGAGATAGATATAGACTTCCATATATCAAAATCATCAGTATCGAAAAAAAATTCGATTGAGCCATGTCCGTCCGTCCGTCCGTCTGACCGTTAACACGATAACTTGAGTAAATTTTGAGGTATCTTGATGAAATTTGGTACGTAGATTCCTGGGCACTCATCTCAGATCGCTATTTAAAATGAACGATATCGGACAATAACCACGCCCACTTTTTCGATATCGAAAATTTCAAAAAATCGAAAAAGTGCGATAATTCATTACCAAATACTCATTAAGCGATTAAACTTGGTAGGTGAGTTGAGCTTATGACGCAGAATATAAAACTAGTAAAATTTTGGACAATGGGCGTGGCACCGCCCACTTTTAAATGAAGGTAATTTAGAAGTTTTGCACGCTGTAATTTGGCAGTCGTTGAAGATATCATGATGAAGTTTAGCAGGAACGTTACTCTTATTACTTTATGTCTGCTTAATAAAAATTAGCAAAATCGGAGAACGACCACGCCCACTTTTTAAAAAAAAAAATTTTTTAAGTCAAATTTTAAAAGAAAAGTTAATATCTTTACAGCATATAAGTAAATAATGCCAACATTCAACCCCAGTAATGATATGGTGCAACAAAATACAAAAATAAAATAAAATTTCAAAATGGGCGTGGCTCCGCCCTTTTTCATTTAATTTGTCTAGGATGCTTTTAACCAATCCTTGTGAAATTTGGTAGAGGCTTAGCTCCTAGGATGATAACTGTTTTCTGTGAAAAAGGGCGAAATCGGTTGAAGCCACGCCCAGTTTTTATACACAGTCGACCGTCTGTCCTTCCGCTCGGCCGTTACCACGATAACTTGAGCAAAAACCGATATATCTTTACTAAACTCAGTTCACGTACTTATCTGAACATACTTTGTATTGGTGTAAAAAATGGCCGAAATCCGACAATGACCACGCCCACTTTTTCGATATCGAAAATTACGAAAAATGAAAAAAATGCCATAATTATATACCAAATACGAAAAAAGGAATGAAACATGGTAATTGTATTGGTCTATTGACGCAAAATATAACTTTAGAAAAAAACTTGGTAAAATGGGTGTGACACCTACCATATTAAGTAGAAGAAAATGAAAAAGTTTTGCAGGGCGAAATCAAAAGCCCTTGGAATCTTGGAAGGAATACTGTACGTGGTATTACGTATATAAATAAATTAGCGGTACCCGACAGATGATGTTCTGGATCACCCTGGTCCACATTTTGGTAGATATCTCGAAAACGCCTTCACATATACAACTAAGGGCCACTCCCTTTTAAAACCCTCATTAATACCTTTAATTTGATACCCATATCTTACAAACACATTCTAGAGTCAACTCTGGTCCACGTTTATGGCGATATCTCGAAAAGGCATCCACCTATAGAACTAAGGCCCACTCCCTTTTAAAATACTCATTAACACCTTTCATTTGATACCCATATCGTACACAAAAATTCTAGAGTCACCCCTGGCCAACCTTTATGGCGATATCTCGAAAGGGCATCCACCTATAGAACTAAGGCCCACTCCCTTTTAAAATACTCATTAACACCTTTCATTTGATACCCATATCGTACAAACAAATTCTAGAGTCACCCCTGGTCCACCTTTATGGCGATATCTCGAAAAGGCGTCCACCTATAGAACTAAGGCCCACGCCCTTTTAAAATACTCATTAACACCTTTCATTTGATACCCATATCGTACAAACGCATTCAAGAGTCACCCCTGGTCTACCTTTATGGCGATATCTCGAAAAGGCGTCCACCTATAGAACTAAGGCCCACACCCTTTTAAAATACTCATTAGCACCTTTCATTTGATACCCATATCGTACAAACGCATTCTAGAGTCACCCCTGGTCTACCTTTATGGAGATATCTCGAAAAGGCGTCCACCTATAGAACTAAGACCAACTCCCTTTTAAAATACTCATTAACACCTTTCATTTGATACCCATATCGTACACAAAAATTCTAGAGTCACCCCTGGTCCACCTTTATGGCGATATCTAGAAAAGGCGTCCACCTATAGAACTAAGGCCCACGCCCTTTTAAAATACTCATTAGCACCTTTCATTTGATACCCATATCGTACACAAAAATTCTAGAGTCACCCCTGGTCCACCTTTATGGCGATATCTCGAAAAGGCGTCCACCTATAGAACTAAGGCCCACACCCTTTTAAAATACTCACTAGCACCTTTCATTTGATACCCATATCGTACAAACGCATTCTAGAGTCACCCCTGGTCCACGTTTATGGCGATATCCCGAAAAGGCGTCCACCCATAGAACAAAGGCCCACTCCCTTTTAAAACACTTATTGCACTTTTCGTTTGGCACCCATATGTACAAACGCATTCTAGAGTCAACCCAGGTCCACTTTTATAACGATATTCCGAAATGCGTCCACCTATAGAACTTAGGCCTACTCCCTTTTAAAATACTCATTAACACCTTTCATTTGATACCCATATAGCACAAACAAATTCTAGAGTCACCCCTGGTCCACGTTTATGGCGATATCTCGAAAAGGCGTCCACATATAGAACTAAGGCCCACGCCCTCTTAAAATACTCATCAATACCTTTTATTTGATACCCATATCGTACAAAATAAATTCTAGAGTAACCCCTGGTCCACCTTTATGGCGATATCTCGAAAAGACGTCCACCTATAGAACTTATGCCCACTCCCTTTTAAAATTATCATTAACACATTTCATTTGATACCCATATCGTACAAACAAATTCTCGAGTCAGGCCTGGTCCACCTTTATGGCGATATCCCTAAATGGCTTCCATCTATAGATCTATGGCACACTCCCTCATAAAATACTCTTTAGTGCCTTTCATTTGATAGACATGTCATACAAACACATTCCAGGGTTACCCTAGGTTCCTTTTACAACATGGTGATTTCCCTTACTTTGTCTCCACAGCTCTCAACTGAGTATGTAATGTTCGGTTACACCCGAACTTAGCCTTCCTTACTTGTTTTTTTGTGCGTTTGAATTGACATTTCGACAAACAATAAAGAAAATTGAAATCGATATTTGCAGCTGTACAATTCAATCAACTTTTTTGTTCTATTCCTTTATTTTTATAAATTTTTTTCTATAAAGTCCTAATTTTTTTGTGCGGCATACTTACAAAAACAAAATAACATCGTAAACTACTTAGGCTATTGTTTTTTCGCATTACAAGTGACTTCTTATTTCAATTATTTGTTCGTTATTTTCTATTTTGTTTTGCGTGTGTTCTTTATTGCATTGCGGTTGCTTTGCCATCGTGTTGTGGTGGTCAAAGGTAAACAATGAAATCTGGCAGCAGCAAAAATTACATTTCCCAGACCAGGTGAGATAGTGAGACCCTTGTTCGGCAAAATCAATTTTAGTGTAAGTTTTTTTTTTTTTTTTCCTTGCTCGCTAGTTACACATTTCAAATTTATGGCATATGCAGAAGTACATTAGCGTACACGAAAATAGCAGTGGCAGTTTTTGGTTAAATTTCGGCAATTGATTTTTTTTTCTATAATTTAAGAAAAACTCTCCATGAATTTTGTAACTAAAACTGTGTACGCTAAGTCCAAAAAAGTTTTCTCAAAAATTCGAAATTTCGAAAAAATGTTACAAAAATTTCGAACTTTTTATTTTGAGTTTTCCAAATTTTTCTGAGTATTCAGTTTTACAGCCCAACAAATTTTAGTCATCCAAAGAACAAGTTAGAGGATATCTATGGATTTATTTTTTCCAATTATTTTTCGAAGGGTGTTTGAGATTTTCTACCATACAAATAATTACATTATGCGCTCTGTGTATGAAGGAAAATTTGAAACCTCTTCGAAAAAAGGGTCCGTGTGCTTATGTATGTGCGTGGGAAGTCATATTCTTTGGCAACATTAAAAATAGACCGGTGCACTTCCTGGAAAAAGGGTATCGTAAATATTGAAAAAGGCCTACCTATATACCAAATTTCAATCAAATCGCACCATATCTTTGTATAAGTAGTACCCTGTACCAAATTTATAGCGAATCGCATAATAAATAAGATTTTTTGGTTTACTTCCCGTAAAGAAAAGTTGATCAAATAAAGAGCTAGTCACGGAAGGACCCCTGACCGAAATGAATAGTTTCTTAAATATTATCTTTGCCTAAGTACCCATAAACCAAATTTTTAGAAAATGGCATCAACAGTAAGACTCCATCTCTTGTCTACTTCCCAGAAAGATAAGTTGATCAAATAAAGAGCTAGTCGCGGGAGGACCCGTACACTAAATTTCAAGCAAATCGCACCATAAACAATTTTATTTAGATTAGATCCTCCCTGGTCTTCTTCCCGGAATGAAAAGTTTCTCAAATATTATTTTGCCAAAGAACTACCCCTGTATCGAATCTTAAGCGACCACTTTCCAAATTGTCAATCTTAAGCATCCTCAAAACCCCTTGAACACACACACAAAATTTTATCAAAATCGGTCCAGCCGTTTAAGAGGAATTTAGGAAAAACACACATACAGATAAAATATATATACAAAATCGATTAGAGCATAGAGGCGCTATTTCTATTTTCGATTACATACATACATCCATATACACACGTCCCACTTAAAGCTAGCTTATTCGAACAACTCACAGCTAACAAACATACGCACTGCATTTTCAACCTGAGCATTTTGTGTTACATTTTTTGAATATCACAGAATTATCATAACGTGCCTAAAGATGTTTAACTTAAAAAAAAAATTCTCAAAAAACAAAGCGAATTTTCAGAGAATTATAACTTGTACTTCGACAGACTGAAATTGATTGTTAAACCCTCTGATACATTGTGGCGTCTGGCCAGACCAGAAGAATTTAATTTCGTGAATAACTTTACTGCTACCCACCCGATCATGAAAAGCTTTAATGACTTTAAATTTAGAGGCGGTTTTATAATAATTTGGAAATCGATATTTTTTTCTTTTTGCTTTATCTTTTTTGTTGTACCAAAATTGATTATGCCACATTTTAGCGTCTTCGTCTGGCTAGACGAACATGTTTTTAAGCCTATAAGATCTCATTTCAAAATTTATCAAAAAAAATTCAAACTTATTTCTGAGTAATCACAGTGTGCGACCAGTTTTCTTCAAAATTTAAATAAAAATTCAAATATTTGTGCACAAAGTTCAAAGTGTCAAATTTCGTTTGGCAAGACGACAACGCTAAGATGTTTTCAATTTATTCACCGCTAATCGGTAACCTGCTCAAAAAAAATGCTGAAAAATTTAAAGAAAAAGTTCAAAATTTTCCATAATTATCGAATTTTTTCGAAAGCGTTTTTGAGATGGTTTGGTTCAAAATTCCCAGAAGCTTTTTTTTAAATTATTGAATACACAAAAAAAAAACCAAAAATTTAAATGACAAAATTTGATGAAAAAGTTCACTGCTATTTTGGTGTTCGCCACTGTATGTAGCTTTAAGAAATTTTGTTGAATATTTTTTCCTTGAACCACCCGCCAGTTTGTCTAGTGCGTACACTCGACTTGCATAATACTCTGCGGGATATGGTATTTGTTCTTTAGAGAGAAGAAAATTCTTAGTGATGTACATATGTATGTTTATGTGTGTTAGCGTGTACGCAATGCAGCCCTCAGTCCACCCTGCTGTGCATTTTTTTCATTATGTGCGATTAATTATTTGTGCGATTTTCCCTAGATACTCAGAGGATCTTAAATACTTTCAAGTGCCTTTTGTTTTATAATTTTTTTGCTTGTTTAAAGTAATACTTCTTTTATTAGTTTGCGACTTAAAGATATCTCTGGGGGTAGTCATTTGTACGACATTGATTTTAAAGTATATGATATATGTACTGTAGATGCGAGTTTTTTACGCTATTCATGTCTTTTGACATCATCCTTTGCGTTATGTTAACAGTTATTTTGTTTTATTTCATACAAGAACGTAATTTATTTCAAGGTAATCGAATAAATTTCACGAAGATGCCGAACTATGTACTCTTATTCCCATGCTCAAGGGAAGCCAACAGAATTTCCGCAACATAAATGCATCTGGGCTGGAGATTACACTATCTAGACCAGGGATAACAAAAATTGAAACTGTGGCTGTATTAGTGAGATCGTGAGGCAACATCGTATGCAAGAACTTTGTTTATTTATGCGCAAGATTATGAAACCTCGCGCATAAATAGCATAGTCGTACGAAAACAAGCGACACCAACAATCGATGTTGCTACTCTGCTTGTTGAGCGACAACTAAAGACGAAAGAGAATAACAATACGTGTGAAGTGGCGCCAATAATAATTCAACTTAATGATATCCCTGATCTAGACTACTGATTCGTGAACACCGTATCTTATAAAACTAATCATCTTTGTTCTTTTAAGAACCGTCTCTCATAGAAATTAGTTGAAGAGCGCAATGTCTTTTAAATTGGTTTTACAATTACTAAACTATACTTTAGCTTAATACACCCGACCTATACAAAATTGTATTTAAAATTCTAGTCGATGGAGCCATAAATATTGTCACGGATATTAGCATCGCTAAGTTATACCATCACTAAGGCGATGCTAAGGCCACAATAAGCAGTATTTACGTCAATAATCAAATCATGTATACACATATATAAGGCAGTCGAAAGATGTCACACACAGATGCATTTACTTATACGCCTATGTATGCGCGAGAGACTGTAAACTACAAACATTCACATCAATAATTCAATCATTATGTATCTACATAAACGAATAAATAATTTCGTCTACACATATGTACGTATACGAGCAGCGGAGCGGCAATGCACAAACACATGCATATATCTTATCTGAGTTGTCACAAGAGAGAGCAATAATTTGTGCACGTAGTTGTGGCTGGCGATTTTGTAGCCGAAATTAACTAGTAAGTTCTGGAAATCGAAGAGCCTAGAAATATGCACGTAAACTATAAAAGCGGGACAGGCGAGTAAGAAGTAATTCAGTTTGAGTTGAGCTATCAATCAGTTTGATTAAGCACGCGATCTGGCGGCCAATAGTAGAGTTTCATTTGAGTTATCAATCAGTTTGGTTATTAAGCCAGCGAGTAGCAAAGTATAAGTGTTATTGTGAAGTACTTTAATAAAGGCCATTTTTCCATTGTTCAATATTGGAGTTATTTATTCAACAGTTTAGTGATTCGAACTTAGCAGAGGATTGCAAATAAGAGGATTTGCAAATAAATTCGTTACAATTGGTGTCCGAAGAGGAATTGTTGAATAAATTCCAGAGGACTACAAGGACATGGCAAAGTTCAGTGAATTGAAGATCCAGCAACTGAAGAAGGAGTTGGAGAGCCGTGGATTGAATACAACCGGCAATAAGATCGAACTTCAAGCACGGCTACGAGAGGTAATGGAGTAGGAAGGAATTGATGTGGACGAGTATGTCTTTTATCCCGATGTGGAAGAGCCAGCGACTAAATTGGAAGAGAAGATAGAGACTCCGAATCCATTGGCGAGTGTAGACACTAACGCGATACTAGCAGTGCTGAAGCAAATGTCGTCACAAATATCAACCCATATGTCAACACAGCTCGAAGTGCAAAAGACAGATATAACATCTCAACTGGAAACGCAGGAGACACGTATAACATCCAAGATGGAAAAACAACTAGAATCACAGGAGAACCGTATAACATCGAAGATTGAAGCACAAGAAACGCGTATGTCAGAAATGTCGACACAGATTACATCAAAGATGGAGACACAACTGAAGGAACAAGAGGCACGCATAACAGAACAACTCGAAGCGCAGGAGGCGCGTATATCATCAAAACTCGAAGCGCGTATGGACGAGAAAATAACGCAGTTTGACGAAAAAATCGAAGCCGAGGTGGATGCTTTGAGATGTCGTATACAGGAATTGCAACTTAATCGGCCGGCTGTTTCAGCGAGTAATACGAAGGTAAAAACTCCATCTTTTGACGGCTCTGTTCCTTTCCAGGTCTTCAAGCTACAGTTTGAGAAGACCGCAGCAGTGAACAACTGGGATGCGGAAGATAAAGTTGCTGCACTGTTCGTGGCATTGAAGGGGCCAGCAGCGTAAATCCTACAGACGATTCCCGAAGGAGAGCGGAACAATTATGAAGCATTGATGGCTGCTGTAGAACGACGTTATGGAAGCGAGCATAGAAAACAGATATTCCAAATTGAGTTGCAAAACCGCTACCAAAAAGCAAATGAGACATTGCAGGAGTTTGCTTCAGATGTTGAAAGGTTGGCTCATCTCGCAATTGCGGACGCACCCGTGGAATACACCGAGAGGGTAAAAATCCAGAGTTTTATAAATGGCATACGAGACGTGGAAACGAAGAAGGCTACATACGCAAACCCAAAACTGACATTTGCTGAAACGGTATCACATGCATCGACTCAGAAAACGGCCTCACTATTGAGTAAACCAGCATACAAAGCTCATCGTGTGGAAGTGGAAAGACCAGATTGGGTAGACACAATTTTGGAAGCACTGAAGGGATCACAACAGAAAAATGAGTGATTAAATGTTTCAAGTGCGGCAACCCAGGTCATATTGTACGACATTGCAGCACCGGTTTCAATAGCTCCAACAATGTGGGTGGCCGTAAACGCAGAGCTGGAGGAGATGAGCAAATCTCCAAGTCCACTCAATCGTTAAACTAATGCGAGTCAGCCGCAAGGGGCGACAGCTGGCTCCCTCAATTGAATGCCCCATAATCTCTATCTCACAAATTGGAAGAAGGTCAAACAATCTTACTGTCGGAGGACATGTGGATGGAAAGGAACGTTTACTGACTGTAGATACGGGTGCATCTCATTCCATCATTCGAGCGGATTTAGTCAACAAGAAGATAAGACCATTGCATGGAGCAAGATTGCGTACAGCCACTGGAGAAGACAGTACGGTTCTAGGAGAAGTATCATGTGAAGTCGCAATTGGGAACGTCACGGTAGTACACAATTTTATAGTGGCAGAGATTGTTGATGAAATCATAATTGAAGTGGACTTCTTAATCGACCAGGGCATCAAGATTGACATGCAAAGCAAGACAATGCGATATAAGAACATGGATGTACCACTTAATTTCGGCTACGAGAGAGGCTACAGCAGTAAACGAGTGCTGGTGGAAGAGAGTCAGCGAATACCACCAAAATACGAAGCAGTCATCTGGGCAAAGGTTGATGGAGATTGTGGGGCAAACAAATTGTGGGTTGTCAAAGCAGCAAACAAATCAGCACTGAACATACTTGTAGGAAAAACCCTGGCTATGACAAAACAAGATGGACGTATTCCGGTAAGAGTACTCAATGAGTTCAAGTCACCACTCAAACTGACTAAAGGAGCTATTTTGGGAAGATGCCAAGAGGCTGAAGTAGTTATTAACTGTGAACAGCTCCAGGAACACGTTTCAACTAGTAATACTGATCTTTCAAATGACATCACGACATGGACACAGATGCTAGAGGAAGCATATCAGAGTAAGGCAAAATAACTGCTCCTAAAGTACGCGAACATATTTGACCAGGATGGTTCCAAACCAGGCCGCAACAATGTAGTGAAACATCCAATTGACACCGGAGATGCGAGGCCGATCCTTCAAACTCCACGAAGTGTTCCACTGGCGAAGCGGGAAGTTGTGAGTCAAATCATACAAGAAATGAGCGACAGCGGCGTCATCGAACCATCAGCTAGTCCATGGAGCTCACCGGTAGTACTTGTAAAGAAGAAGGATGAAAAAATGAGGTTTTGCGTGGACTACCGGAAGTTGAATGACGTAACAAAAAAGGATAGCTACCCATTGACACTCTGGACTCGCTATCTGGTACGAAATGGTTTTCCACGCTGGATTTGAAAAGCGGCTACTGGCAAGTTGAAGTGAAGGAGGAAGATAAAGAGAAAACAGCCTTCAGTGTGGGTGATGGTCTTTGGCAATTTACAGTGATGCCTTTTGGACTTTGTAATGCACCAGCTACTTTTGAGAGACTCATGGACCAAGTATTGAAAGGACTACATTGGAAAACATGCTTGGTGTACCTGGACGACATCATCGTATTGGGCAAGAACTTTGATGAACATCTTAAAAATTTAGATGAAGTTTTCCAGAGAATAGCTGGCGCTGGTCTGAAGTTAAGTCCCAAAAAGTGTGCGCTGTTTAAAAAGGAAGTAAATTATTTGGGTCACAAGGTAACGACAGAAGGTATCCGTACAGCGAATGAAAAGATAGAGGCAGTAAAGGATTGGCCAACAACCACAGAATCTGCATGGATTGAGATGTTTCCTTGGGCTGTGCACATATTACCGCCGATTTGTACCAAATTTTGCCAGCGTAGCTCAAAGTCTCCACGAGCTAACAAGAAAAAAATAAAGCTTTTGAATGGAAGAAGGAGCAAGAAGTAGCTTTCCAAACATTGAAAGAGCGTTTGTGCACTGCCCCAATGTTGGCATATCCGATTCCAGTAGCAGCATTTATTCTAGATACAGATGCGAGCGGATATGCTATAAAAGGCGTTTAATCACAACTGGTCGAAGGACAGGAGAAGGTAGTTGCATATTACAGCCGTTCGATTGGAAAAACAGAGAGGAACTACTGCGTTACGCGGAGAGAGCTGTTGGCATTGGTAGAGTGCATTAAACATTTTCACAAATACCTCTACGGCCAGCGATTCCGAGTCAGGACAGATCACGCAGCTTTAAAATGGCTTCTGCAGTTCCGTAATCCGGAAGGACAATTGGCACGGTAGATCGAGCGACTCCAAAGATATGACTTTTCCATTGAGCATCGAAAAGGTAGTACCCATGGAAATGCTGATACAATGTCACGAAGACCATGTAGTTTGGAATGCAAGCACTGTTCAAAAGCCGAGGCTAAAGAAGACATTATAGATGTCCGGCTAATGATTATAACATGTACAGATGAATGGGACAAGGAACAGCTAAGAAAGTGCCAGCTAGAAGATGCAGATCTGTCACGTGTTATGCAAGGGCTCGAACGAAATGAAAGACCAAACAGAGAAGAGATGTCAGCAGAGAGTCCCATTGCGAAGTCATATTGGGCACAGTGGAACAGTTTAGAATTGATATCCGGTTGCCTTCATCGAGTATGGGAGAGTGAGGATGGTAAATACAAGAATAAACTGATAGTTGTTCCCAGAAAGAGGATTCCTGACGTGCTCAGCGAGCTGCATAATGGTCCAAGCGGAGGTCATCTTGGAATCACGAAGACGCTCGAGAAGATTAAACAGAGATTCTATTGGGTTGGTTGCCGTCAGTCGGTCACTGAGTGGATTGCGAACTGCGATGTTTGCAGCAGAGCGAAAGGGCCCAGAACACGAAGTCATGGCCAGATGAAGCAATATAACTCAGGTGCGCCATTTGAAAGGATCGCTATGGATGTCACCGGTCCATTTCCTACTAGCAACGGCGGAAACAAATATGTACTGGTAGTTATGGATTATTTCAGCAAATGGCCAGAGGTATACCCAATCCCAAATCAAGAAGCGGAAACGGTAGCAGAAGTGTTTATAAACAATTGGGTTGTCTGACCAAAGCAGCAATTTCGAATCAGATGTGTTCCAGGAAATGTGTAAATCATTGGGCATTCGAAAAACACGGACAACTGCATTGCATCCTCAATCCGATGGTATGGTAGAACGATTCAATAGAACATTGGAGGAGCAATTAAGGAAAGTAGTAGACAAGTACCGTAAAGAATGGGATACCCGCATACCATTATTCTTGATGGCTTACCGTTCAGCAGTGCATGAGACAACGGGCCAAACCCCTGCAAAAGTAATTTTTGGCAATGACCTTAGACTGCCAGCTGATTTGAAGTTTGGGATAGATGCCAATGCGGAGAGAAATGTCAGGAAATCCACTAGTGATTTGGAAGAAGAGCTAAGAGAAATACATGTCTGATAAGGCAACGAACAAAGATTATGAGTGACAAGATGAAAGCCAGATATGATAAAGCAATTAATTCAGAAGGTTTTTAGGAAGGAGATTTGGTGCTGTTATACAACCCGCAACGTAAAAAAGGTTTGTCCCCGAAATTGGAGTGTAATTGGGAAGGCCCATACAAAGTTGTAAAACGGATCAACGATGTAGTGTACCGCATACAAACCATCGGTAAACCACGAACCAAAATGAAAGTGGTCCATTTGGAAAGGCTGGCAACGTTTAGATCGAGAGATTTGTCTGACCGGGACGATCAGACTTAAGTGGAGGGCAGTGTCACGGATATTAGCATCGCTAAGTCATACCATCACTAAGGCAATGCTAAGGCCACAATCACAATAAGCAGTATTTACGTCAATAATCAAATCATGTATACACATATATAAGGCAGTCAAAAGATGTCACACACAGATGCATTTACTTATACGCCTATGTATGCGCGAGAGACTGTAAACTACAAACATTCACATCAATAATTCAATCATTATGTATCTACATAAACGAATAAATAATTTCGTCTACACATATGTACGTATACGAGCAGCGGAGCGGCAATGCACAAACACATGCATATATCTTATCTGAGTTGTCACAAGAGAGAGCAATAATTTGTGCACGTAGTTGTGGCTGGCGATTTTGTAGCCGAAATTAACTAGTAAGTTCTGGAAATCGAAGAGCCTAGAAATATGCACGTAAACTATAAAAGCGGGACAGGCGAGTAAGAAGTAATTCAGTTTGAGTTGAGCTATCAATCAGTTTGATTAAGCACGCGATCTGGCGGCCAATAGTAGAGTTTCATTTGAGTTATCAATCAGTTTGGTTATTAAGCCAGCGAGTAGCAAAGTATAAGTGTTATTGTGAAGTACTTTAATAAAGGCCATTTTTCCATTGTTCAATATTGGAGTTATTTATTCAACAGTTTAGTGATTCGAACTTAGCAGAGGATTGCAAATAAGAGGATTTGCAAATAAATTCGTTACAATTGGTGTCAGAAGAGGAATTGTTGAATAAATTCCAGAGGACTACAAGGACATGGCAAAGTTCAGTGAATTGAAGATCCAGCAACTGAAGAAGGAGTTGGAGAGCCGTGGATTGAATACAACCGGCAATAAGATCGAACTTCAAGCACGGCTACGAGAGGTAATGGAGTAGGAAGGAATTGATGTGGACGAGTATGTCTTTTATCCCGATGTGGAAGAGCCAGCGACTAAATTGGAAGAGAAGATAGAGACTCCGAATCCATTGGCGAGTGTAGACACTAACGCGATACTAGCAGTGCTGAAGCAAATGTCGTCACAAATATCAACCCATATGTCAACACAGCTCGAAGTGCAAAAGACAGATATAACATCTCAACTGGAAACGCAGGAGACACGTATAACATCCAAGATGGAAAAACAACTAGAATCACAGGAGAACCGTATAACATCGAAGATTGAAGCACAAGAAACGCGTATGTCAGAAATGTCGACACAGATTACATCAAAGATGGAGACACAACTGAAGGAACAAGAGGCACGCATAACAGAACAACTCGAAGCGCAGGAGGCGCGTATATCATCAAAACTCGAAGCGCGTATGGACGAGAAAATAACGCAGTTTGACGAAAAAATCGAAGCCGAGGTGGATGCTTTGAGATGTCGTATACAGGAATTGCAACTTAATCGGCCGGCTGTTTCAGCGAGTAATACGAAGGTAAAAACTCCATCTTTTGACGGCTCTGTTCCTTTCCAGGTCTTCAAGCTACAGTTTGAGAAGACCGCAGCAGTGAACAACTGGGATGCGGAAGATAAAGTTGCTGCACTGTTCGTGGCATTGAAGGGGCCAGCAGCGTAAATCCTACAGACGATTCCCGAAGGAGAGCGGAACAATTATGAAGCATTGATGGCTGCTGTAGAACGACGTTATGGAAGCGAGCATAGAAAACAGATATTCCAAATTGAGTTGCAAAACCGCTACCAAAAAGCAAATGAGACATTGCAGGAGTTTGCTTCAGATGTTGAAAGGTTGGCTCATCTCGCAATTGCGGACGCACCCGTGGAATACACCGAGAGGGTAAAAATCCAGAGTTTTATAAATGGCATACGAGACGTGGAAACGAAGAAGGCTACATACGCAAACCCAAAACTGACATTTGCTGAAACGGTATCACATGCATCGACTCAGAAAACGGCCTCACTATTGAGTAAACCAGCATACAAAGCTCATCGTGTGGAAGTGGAAAGACCAGATTGGGTAGACACAATTTTGGAAGCACTGAAGGGATCACAACAGAAAAATGAGTGATTAAATGTTTCAAGTGCGGCAACCCAGGTCATATTGTACGACATTGCAGCACCGGTTTCAATAGCTCCAACAATGTGGGTGGCCGTAAACGCAGAGCTGGAGGAGATGAGCAAATCTCCAAGTCCACTCAATCGTTAAACTAATGCGAGTCAGCCGCAAGGGGCGACAGCTGGCTCCCTCAATTGAATGCCCCATAATCTCTATCTCACAAATTGGAAGAAGGTCAAACAATCTTACTGTCGGAGGACATGTGGATGGAAAGGAACGTTTACTGACTGTAGATACGGGTGCATCTCATTCCATCATTCGAGCGGATTTAGTCAACAAGAAGATAAGACCATTGCATGGAGCAAGATTGCGTACAGCCACTGGAGAAGACAGTACGGTTCTAGGAGAAGTATCATGTGAAGTCGCAATTGGGAACGTCACGGTAGTACACAATTTTATAGTGGCAGAGATTGTTGATGAAATCATAATTGAAGTGGACTTCTTAATCGACCAGGGCATCAAGATTGACATGCAAAGCAAGACAATGCGATATAAGAACATGGATGTACCACTTAATTTCGGCTACGAGAGAGGCTACAGCAGTAAACGAGTGCTGGTGGAAGAGAGTCAGCGAATACCACCAAAATACGAAGCAGTCATCTGGGCAAAGGTTGATGGAGATTGTGGGGCAAACAAATTGTGGGTTGTCAAAGCAGCAAACAAATCAGCACTGAACATACTTGTAGGAAAAACCCTGGCTATGACAAAACAAGATGGACGTATTCCGGTAAGAGTACTCAATGAGTTCAAGTCACCACTCAAACTGACTAAAGGAGCTATTTTGGGAAGATGCCAAGAGGCTGAAGTAGTTATTAACTGTGAACAGCTCCAGGAACACGTTTCAACTAGTAATACTGATCTTTCAAATGACATCACGACATGGACACAGATGCTAGAGGAAGCATATCAGAGTAAGGCAAAATAACTGCTCCTAAAGTACGCGAACATATTTGACCAGGATGGTTCCAAACCAGGCCGCAACAATGTAGTGAAACATCCAATTGACACCGGAGATGCGAGGCCGATCCTTCAAACTCCACGAAGTGTTCCACTGGCGAAGCGGGAAGTTGTGAGTCAAATCATACAAGAAATGAGCGACAGCGGCGTCATCGAACCATCAGCTAGTCCATGGAGCTCACCGGTAGTACTTGTAAAGAAGAAGGATGAAAAAATGAGGTTTTGCGTGGACTACCGGAAGTTGAATGACGTAACAAAAAAGGATAGCTACCCATTGACACTCTGGACTCGCTATCTGGTACGAAATGGTTTTCCACGCTGGATTTGAAAAGCGGCTACTGGCAAGTTGAAGTGAAGGAGGAAGATAAAGAGAAAACAGCCTTCAGTGTGGGTGATGGTCTTTGGCAATTTACAGTGATGCCTTTTGGACTTTGTAATGCACCAGCTACTTTTGAGAGACTCATGGACCAGGTATTGAAAGGACTACATTGGAAAACATGCTTGGTGTACCTGGACGACATCATCGTATTGGGCAAGAACTTTGATGAACATCTTAAAAATTTAGATGAAGTTTTCCAGAGAATAGCTGGCGCTGGTCTGAAGTTAAGTCCCAAAAAGTGTGCGCTGTTTAAAAAGGAAGTAAATTATTTGGGTCACAAGGTAACGACAGAAGGTATCCGTACAGCGAATGAAAAGATAGAGGCAGTAAAGGATTGGCCAACAACCACAGAATCTGCATGGATTGAGATGTTTCCTTGGGCTGTGCACATATTACCGCCGATTTGTACCAAATTTTGCCAGCGTAGCTCAAAGTCTCCACGAGCTAACAAGAAAAAAATAAAGCTTTTGAATGGAAGAAGGAGCAAGAAGTAGCTTTCCAAACATTGAAAGAGCGTTTGTGCACTGCCCCAATGTTGGCATATCCGATTCCAGTAGCAGCATTTATTCTAGATACAGATGCGAGCGGATATGCTATAAAAGGCGTTTAATCACAACTGGTCGAAGGACAGGAGAAGGTAGTTGCATATTACAGCCGTTCGATTGGAAAAACAGAGAGGAACTACTGCGTTACGCGGAGAGAGCTGTTGGCATTGGTAGAGTGCATTAAACATTTTCACAAATACCTCTACGGCCAGCGATTCCGAGTCAGGACAGATCACGCAGCTTTAAAATGGCTTCTGCAGTTCCGTAATCCGGAAGGACAATTGGCACGGTAGATCGAGCGACTCCAAAGATATGACTTTTCCATTGAGCATCGAAAAGGTAGTACCCATGGAAATGCTGATACAATGTCACGAAGACCATGTAGTTTGGAATGCAAGCACTGTTCAAAAGCCGAGGCTAAAGAAGACATTATAGATGTCCGGCTAATGATTATAACATGTACAGATGAATGGGACAAGGAACAGCTAAGAAAGTGCCAGCTAGAAGATGCAGATCTGTCACGTGTTATGCAAGGGCTCGAACGAAATGAAAGACCAAACAGAGAAGAGATGTCAGCAGAGAGTCCCATTGCGAAGTCATATTGGGCACAGTGGAACAGTTTAGAATTGATATCCGGTTGCCTTCATCGAGTATGGGAGAGTGAGGATGGTAAATACAAGAATAAACTGATAGTTGTTCCCAGAAAGAGGATTCCTGACGTGCTCAGCGAGCTGCATAATGGTCCAAGCGGAGGTCATCTTGGAATCACGAAGACGCTCGAGAAGATTAAACAGAGATTCTATTGGGTTGGTTGCCGTCAGTCGGTCACTGAGTGGATTGCGAACTGCGATGTTTGCAGCAGAGCGAAAGGGCCCAGAACACGAAGTCATGGCCAGATGAAGCAATATAACTCAGGTGCGCCATTTGAAAGGATCGCTATGGATGTCACCGGTCCATTTCCTACTAGCAACGGCGGAAACAAATATGTACTGGTAGTTATGGATTATTTCAGCAAATGGCCAGAGGTATACCCAATCCCAAATCAAGAAGCGGAAACGGTAGCAGAAGTGTTTATAAACAATTGGGTTGTCTGACCAAAGCAGCAATTTCGAATCAGATGTGTTCCAGGAAATGTGTAAATCATTGGGCATTCGAAAAACACGGACAACTGCATTGCATCCTCAATCCGATGGTATGGTAGAACGATTCAATAGAACATTGGAGGAGCAATTAAGGAAAGTAGTAGACAAGTACCGTAAAGAATGGGATACCCGCATACCATTATTCTTGATGGCTTACCGTTCAGCAGTGCATGAGACAACGGGCCAAACCCCTGCAAAAGTAATTTTTGGCAATGACCTTAGACTGCCAGCTGATTTGAAGTTTGGGATAGATGCCAATGCGGAGAGAAATGTCAGGAAATCCACTAGTGATTTGGAAGAAGAGCTAAGAGAAATACATGTCTGATAAGGCAACGAACAAAGATTATGAGTGACAAGATGAAAGCCAGATATGATAAAGCAATTAATTCAGAAGGTTTTTAGGAAGGAGATTTGGTGCTGTTATACAACCCGCAACGTAAAAAAGGTTTGTCCCCGAAATTGGAGTGTAATTGGGAAGGCCCATACAAAGTTGTAAAACGGATCAACGATGTAGTGTACCGCATACAAACCATCGGTAAACCACGAACCAAAATGAAAGTGGTCCATTTGGAAAGGCTGGCAACGTTTAGATCGAGAGATTTGTCTGACCGGGACGATCAGACTTAAGTGGAGGGCAGTGTCACGGATATTAGCATCGCTAAGTCATACCATCACTAAGGCAATGCTAAGGCCACAATCACAATAAGCAGTATTTACGTCAATAATCAAATCATGTATACACATATATAAGGCAGTCGAAAGATGTCACACACAGATGCATTTACTTATACGCCTATGTATGCGCGAGAGACTGTAAACTACAAACATTCACATCAATAATTCAATCATTATGTATCTACATAAACGAATAAATAATTTCGTCTACACATATGTACGTATACGAGCAGCGGAGCGGCAATGCACAAACACATGCATATATCTTATCTGAGTTGTCACAAGAGAGAGCAATAATTTGTGCACGTAGTTGTGGCTGGCGATTTTGTAGCCGAAATTAACTAGTAAGTTCTGGAAATCGAAGAGCCTAGAAGTATGCAGCGTAAACTATAAAAGCGGGGCAGGCGAGTAAGAAGTAATTCAGTTTGAGTTGAGCTATCAATCAGTTTGATTAAGCACGCGATCTGGCGGCCAATAGTAGAGTTTCATTTGAGTTATCAATCAGTTTGGTTATTAAGCCAGCGAGTAGCAAAGTATAAGTGTTATTGTGAAGTACTTTAATAAAGGCCATTTTTCCATTGTTCAATATCGGAGTTATTTATTCAACAGTTTAGTGATTCGAACTTAGCAGAGGATTGCAAATAAGAGGATTTGCAAATAAATTCGTTACAATATAGATATTGCCGGCTGCTGACCGATGTTAATAGTCGACATAAAATTTGTTTAGGGTAAAAGCATCGTCACATACATACAAAACTAGACCGACCGATTGAATGAACCATTCCTTTAACAAAACTATAATAGGCTTATAACTTTAATACTTAACATTGTGTGCATTTTGTACATTGTTGAGCTCGAGATCTTATTTTTATAGTTTCGGGATCAGTTTGGAATCATTTTGGGCTAATTTTGGGACTATAATTTTTTCAGTCTAGATCATTTCAATAATTTCAGAAGTTCTGAAAATCACTTCGTAATTTCATTCGGAATGATTGAAGAATCCATTCTATTTCGTTAATGTTTTCCAAATTATTTCGATATCGTTTTTGGTATTTTCGGGACCATTTTAGCACTACACCTGGATAATTTCAGTATTTCCATAATCAGCGTGCTTTGCACACAGAGTATATTGACTTTGGTAATATAACGGTTGTTAGTAACGGCATAAACGAATCGAGATAAATATACACTTCTATATATCAAAATGCTCAGGATGAAAAAATTAATTGATTTTGCCATGTCCGTCCGTACGTATATCTGTGATCACGACAACTTGAGTAAATATTTGTAAAATTGATTTTATCACAAGTGGAAGGTGCCACGCCCATTTAACCTTTATGTCAATACGACATGCTCGGGCATGTTTCTTACATTTCAAATACCTATGAAAACTTTTCTAATTACTTTGGAAAATTGATACTTCTTGGATTCCTATAAGTATTCAATAGTTATAATTTAAACAAAAAAAAAAAATTATTTGGACTATTTTTATGGGCGTGGCAGTAAAACCTTATCCCAATACGTACCTACCCGGGTATGAATTTGAATTTTAACTCCAAAAGATAAGCAGCCTTTGAAATAAATAGTTATGTACCAATTACGCAACATCTATATTTTTATACTCAGTTGAGCAGAGCTCACAGAGTATATTAAGTTTGATTGGATAACGGTTGGTTGTACAGGTATAAAGGAATCGAGATAGATATAGATTCCATATATCAAAATCATCAAGATCAAAAAAAAATTTTATTGAGCCATGTCCGTCTGTCCGTCCGTCCGTCCGTTAACACGATAACTTGAGTAAATTTTGAGTTATCTTGATGAAATTTGGTATGTAGGTTCCTGAGTACTCATCTCAGATCGCTATTTAAAATGAACGATATCGGACTATAACCACGCCCACTTTTTCGATATCGAAAATTTCGAAAAACCGAAAAAGTGCGATAATTCATTACCAAAGACAGATAAAGCGATGAAACTTGGTAGGTGGGTTGAACTTATGACGCAGAATAGAAAATTAGTACAATTTTGGACAATGGGCGTGGCACCGCCCACTTTTAAAAGAAGGTATTTTAAAATTTTTGCAAGCTGTAATTTGGCATTCGTTGAAGATATCATGATGAAATTTGGCAGGAACGTTACCCCTATTACTATATGTACGCTTAATAAAAATTAGAAAAATCGGAGAAGGACCACGCCCACTTTAAAAAAAAATTTTTTTTAAAGTAAAATTTTAACAAAAAAATTTATATCTTTACAGTATATTAGTAAATTATGTCACCATTCAACTCCAGAAATAATATGGTGCAGCAAAATACAAAAATAAAAGAAAATTTCAAAATGGGCGTGGCTCCGCCCTTTTTCATTTAATTTGTCTAGGATACTTTTAATGCCATAAGTCGAACAAAAATTTACCAATCCTTTTGAAATTTGTTAGGGGCATAGATTTTATGACGTTAACTGTTTTCTGTGAAAATGGGCGAAATCGGTTGAAGCCACGCCCAGTTTTTATACACAGTCGTCCGTCTGTCCTTCCGCTCGGCCGTTAACACGATAACTTGAGCAAAAATCGACATATCTTTACTGAACTTAGTTCACATACTTACCTGAACTCACTTTATCTTGGTATAAAAAATGAACGAAATCCGACTATGACCAAGCCCACTTTTTCGATATCGAAAATTACAAAAAATGAAAAAATACCATAATTCTATACCAAATACGAAAAAAGGGATGAAACATGGTAATTGGATTGGTTTATTGACGCGAAATATAACTTTAGAAAAAACTTTGTAAAATGGTTGTGACACCTACAATATTAAGCAGAAGAAAATGAAAAAGTAGCAAACACCTGATTAGACGGTGCAGACGGAAACACTAAGCAATTGGCCCTGAGGAAGGTTACCGCAGTGTAGCCGAAATATATTGGCATAAAAAAAACCGAAAAACATTGTTTTTTCAATTGGGTTTTTGGACCTTGAGCCGGCAAAAAATCAATATTCGAAAATGAAAAAGTTTTGCAGTGCCAAATAAAAAACCCTTGAAATCTTGGCAGGTATTACATATATAAATAATTTAGCGGTATACAACAGATGATGTTCTGGGTCACCCTGGTCCACATTTTGGTCGATATCTGGAAAACGCCTTCACATATACAACTACCACCACTCCTTTTTAAAACCCTCATTAATACCTTTAATTTTATACCCATATCGTACAAACACATTCTAGATTCACCCCTGGTCAACCTTTATGGCGATATCTCGAAACGGCGTCCAGCTATGGAACTAAGGATCACTCCCTTTAAAATACTCAGTAACACCTTTCTTTTGATACTCATATTGTACAAACAAATTCTAGGGTCACCCCTGGTCCACCCTTATGGCGATATCTCGAAACGGCGTCCACCTATGGAACTAAGGATTACTCCCTTTTAAAATACTCATTAACACCTTTCATTTGATACACATGTCATACAAACACATTCCAGGGTTACCCTCGGTTCATTTTCCTACATGGTTATTTTCCCTTATGTTGCCACCATAGCTCTCAACTGAGTATGTAATGTTCGGTTACACCCGAACTTAACCTTTCTTACTTGTTATTTTTGAAATATGCATTTAACCACATGTATATACATATATACATATTTCAGAAATACAACTTTTGATGCTGCATAATTGATACATAACTGTTTATTTCAAATGTTTTGCAACTCAAATTCAAGTTCAAAATTGATACCCACAGCTAATTCAAATGTAATCATTGGTAATTTTATCATTACGTATTTAGTTGGGCTGCATTAAGAACAGTTTTATTTCCAATATATTTTTTTCTTTGATTTGAAGGTATATAACAACGTGCGCTCAAGGTAAGCTTTAAGAATTTTTAAATAAGTTCCTTATTTTAAAATTTTTTATATATGGCAAGCAGACAAATAAAAAAATTCGGCAATATGACTAGTGAGGAGAGGGAGGAGTATATATTTAGACTAATGGAAGAAGGAACTCCGTTTAAGATGGAGAAGATAGCGAAAACGACAACGTCGGCAGACAGAAATGTGCCTCAGATGCGGAGATGGAGGGCAATGCAGTGGAGATCAATTCAGAGGAAAACAGCAGCGATGATGAAGATCTCAGTATTTACTCAAGTTATCGTATGCACAGGAAGACAGATGGACAGAAGGACGGACGGAAATGGCTAAAACAATTCTTTTTCCATCCCGAGCATTTTGAAATATGGAAGTCTATATTTATCTCGATTCGTTCATGCCGTTACGATCAACCGTTATGTTACCGAAGTTTATATATTCTGTGTGCAAAGCACGTTGAGTATAAAAAAGCTAATAACAGGGAAACAACTTGAGTTCCGTTAAAAGTCTAACACCCATTCACTAGATAAGAAGCCAAGGATAAATCGTAGTCATTTTGCGCTATCAAAGCCATAGCACACGTTTGATTGTGTACGAGTGAAATTAACGTTAAGGGCGAACGTTTCATAAAGTTTATCACGTTAAGCTGCAGTTACCCACGAACGTACGTACAAAAAACGTGTCATCTGACACGCCCTATCTTATGAATGTGCAATGTAAATGAAAACTCACCGACGTTCAACGCACGTACGTACGTAGCCCGGAACGTAGAAATCAAAACAATTTTAATTTTCTCCGTAAGAACGTGTCAGCTGATCACTAGACAGAGTTGCCTAGTAAACTTTTGTGCGCTAATTTTTGACCGTTTGCAGTTTTATGCAAAAACAAAATAATTCGAATTAATTATGTAAAAGTGCAGATTATAAATATATAATCTATTTATACTTATTTCATATTAGGGGGACTCATGAAAGCATATAAACTTATAAGGTGTAAAATTATATCCATTTACACACGCTGTTATATGAACGCGCCTAGAAATACTCTTGATAAACTTGATTGTTTATCAGCTGTATTATTGCTGAAAAAAAATTTTTTGATTGTTGTACAAATTAAAAAATGCCATGATTAAGTGAAAAATCAAAACTAAAACGTCTTTACTAAGATATTCTTGTAAATGACTTGCTGATGTTGGAGATTTCTGATGAAAATTCCTGCTATAATGTCTGCAAGGCTGCATTCCTTTGAGTTTACCGCGTTTACACAATGAAATGTGCGCGTAAATTTATACAAATTGTGTAAATGATTTTTCATACAAAATTTGACAGTTCGTTTACGCACTAGATAAATTTATACGTTTACACACTTTATAAGGCATTTATTCGGTAAAATGAGTCCCCCTATTAATTCCAGCCTTTTATAACATCAAAAATAAAAATAGAAATAGTTGCATTGAAACAGGTCAATGGCAACATTTTTTTGTTGCCACTACGGGCATAAATTTCGCTGAAATGTGCGTACGTACGGCATACGTATACATAACGTTACACACGTCGGTGGGTAATTGCAGCTTTAGCGAAGTACGAAATGAAATCGTTCCATTTAGTTAATTTTGATTTTTAACGAAGCGCAATGGTATCGTTTCGTTAGTTGAGCATCCTTGTAAGAAACTATGAATTTTTTTCTATAAAAGCTTGTATGGAGACTTCTAGGAGCATAAGGCGAATTTTATGCGCTCAGTGGTCATTTCAGTTACTATTGTAGTGAATCGAATATAGACTTTAAAAACTCATTTTCGTCTTCTAATCTTTTGAGCCTTAACTTTTCAATGTTCAATATTTGTGTTTCGGTTTTCATCAAAACTAATGTCAAATATTTCAAAAGAGCGAGCATACTTTTTACCAGATTCCATCTGATATTGATGTAGTGCATCTTGAAATACCAAATCGTCAAACAAAGTCAAAAATTTCCAATAAATTCTAAAAATTAAAATTGGTAGTTAATCATGCCGCAAATTGTATCAGTGTTAGTATGTAAGCTGAAATGTTAAGTTTATCCAGGAAACCATGAAATGTTCATAATAAATAAAATATTGTAGTCAATAATGATTTATGATATGTCAAGCGAGCTGCCAAAGTCACAATGGGATAGCGCTTCCATGTACTAAACAAAAGCGGAAGCAGGAGGGGCCTTCAGTAATATGACTTTTGTTTTTTTTTTGCAAAATTGGAAGAAGATTTAAGTCATTCGAAGAAATGCAAAGAAAAAAGTCAGCAATAAAGAATTTTGGCAAATTGAATGTGATAAGATAGCAATTTTTGCAAAAAAAAAAAAAAAACAGAAACAGGAAAAAAAAGAAGAACATTTTTTTTTGATTTATGAATGTTTTCGGTTTATGTGAAATGGCAAAGAAAAAAATGACAAATAAACAGAAATTAGGCTGTTTTGCCACTCCCAAATATTTGCACAAACAAATGCAAACTTAAATATCGTCTAAAGCCCCTTCAGCCACGCAGACATTTGCAAATGTCTTTTTAATAGCATTTTGTCATCATCAGCATTTGGCTTTTCATGCGAAGTTAGTACATACAAACGCACTTTTCCTGCATGAAAAATTGTCCCGACATAAACGCATTTGATTTATAACTTGACTCTTGGGGCGAGGTTGCTTCCCTTCAGTTTGCTATGTAGCACCTAAAAAAACAGAAAATTATATGCATTTTTCTTCATAGGCAACCACAAGTCTTTAATATTGGCTTCCTGCGCCCAAAAATATGTTTCCTTATTTATAAGATCATGCCCACTCTTCTCGTTATGACGAAACGGAAACAGAAAAGGGAGTGTGTGAGTAGGCGACTTCCGCAAGTTTTCAGCTATCGTTTCCTTACGAAATTATTTGCTGGTAGCTGACGGCCTAACTTACGCACATCGAAATATCCACACACAAACACTTATGAAATGCAGGCATATGAGCGTATGATGAAGTTTTCATACGTTTGTTTGTCCTTTAGGCCAATGACAATTTTTCATTTCATTTGCTTTGCTTTTGGGGTGCCACAAAGATGATTGTCGTGCCTTTGGCTCATAAACATCTTTACGCTTTAACTTTTTTATGTAAACTTTGCAATTTTTCGATAATGATTACGAAACTTAAATCATAATTTATATGCTCGCTCGAGTTACGTTGCACTCTGGTCCGTTTTGAAAAAAACAATTTCACAAAATGAACTATATTAGTAGAAATTTATAGGTAAATCGGAAATCATTTTAATGTTCCATTAATGGACATGCGGTTCAAGCAGCTCATTACTTTCGGAATCTTGTAGCCATGTATCCTCTTCGTAACCACTGACCAACCATTTTATGGAGCAAAGGTAGGAAGGCGACATCCTAGTAGGGCCACTCTGACGTAATCTGTTCAGGGAATCATTGGATACCAGTTTTAGAGAGTGCTTCACTTTTAGAAGATACACATCCCCGGAATTAGTGATTAAGCACCCAGAGAAGGTTGTGAACATAAGCCCGCAATCGTTATGATGTCAAGAAAATTTGGAAATATATTGAAGCTCACCGAAAGCAGACTCATTGAACCATATCAGCACAGTTTCAGGACTATATAGAATATGCCCTCGGCTAGACATTCCTATTGTTGGTTAGGTTGGTTTGGGTGGCCTCTGCTTCAACTAGATAGAAGTGGCTCACTTAAACATATTTTATGGTCGGTTGTGCTACCACACTAACTAACGGAGTGGGGTGGTTAGTTAAGAATGAAGTGATTGAGTGAATCTACTTCGTCATCCTCTTTGCAACTTTAGGACAGTGCCCCTTCAATGCCTACGACACAATCAATAGATGCTCCTTATTGAACCCTAGTAGTATCGCCGAGTGATTGTTAGTTACAATCGGCTAAAAGGTCTTCGAGACCCAGCAAAAGGTAGCGTCGGCCTAGTGCTTGCTTAGCTGGCCCGAGGCCAACTTTTCAAGGGGCAGAGTGCAGCTGGCAAACGTTATAACGTATTCCATCCTGGAATTCACTTCCTGGTCGCACGAACCTGCTCGGACTAAGATATCCGCATGACAGTTGCCAGGGATGTCGCTGTGCTCTGGAAACCAATCAACCACATATTTTTAAAGCTCAGCGCTTTCATTGCTTCCTGAGTATATCTTTAACTTCCTAAAACCTGATACGTTGGCTAGCATCCTGTCCATCGCATATTTGAATGCGGTGACTATCGCTTGAAATATGTTGCAGTGGCCAGGCAGTCTAATCCTTTAGCTAACTTCAAGCCGTATACGCCCCTTCTACCTTCACATCCAGTAAACAAGTTCACTAAACCCCCGCCAAAATTGTGTCCTAAACCACACTTATCCCTAAAGGTTATTTCAGTTGTGAAGTTTACACCTAGGCAATACCTGGCACAAAATAATCAGTCTTGTTCAGAGCGTTCCACCACACCAATACCCCATATACAAGTATTACCTTAATCACCATGTCAGTTTACCATCCTTGAAGAGCAACCAGCGTTTTCCAATGGTTCCACACCAACAGCTCAAGGCAACTGAGGCCTCTTCTCTACATACCGATTGTGAGAGGCTGGTAAGGTCTACAGACTCGAAGGTGTAAGGGGTCAATCAAAAGTCCCAGAACTGAATTTATTACCGAAAAGAGCCTGTCCATAACCATAATTCCCCCGTTAAATTTAGTAGTGTTATTGATGACGAAACTGCGATGGTACAATCTACGTACGACGTAAATTCTTCCTTCTCTGGATTGAATAAAAGGATAAAAAAGTTAGGTTTGCCCCCAACGAGGACGAAACGAAGGCTTACTACCATTCACCGTAGAACGCATAACAAAAAAATACCACGCAAACGCATAACGGGGTTACCCGTGTGTCCACTTACAAGTTTTTACCGTTACAAATGCACAGTAACAATATTGACAAATAAAAATTATTACAGATTGTGTGCTGAGCAGTGAGTTACTTGTTAAAACAAACAATCAAAGAGTATCTACGTATTTTCTAGTGCATATAAAAGGTACCAAAACAATTTTTTATTGAAACATTTATACAAATTTAAATTAAAGTGTTAATGTGTTTGTTGTTTTTTTTTTTAGATTGAGTTCTACAGAGAAGGATACCATTGCGGACGATAAAAAGGAATCTGAAGATGAGGAACTTAATGTAGGGGATGTTGAAATTTCTGATGTGGAAGAGGTGCCTGAAAATGCACAATTGGAAGAGATAGCTTTTGCAGACAATGAATCGGAAGAAGAAGAAACACATATAAATATATATACGGACCAATTTGTAGCACGTGATGGTACTGAATGAAATACCCAACCAGCTGTTACTCGTCAAGTATTGCAGCAAAATATTGTACGACAGCATTGTGGCTCATTACGACGCTTCACAAGGCAGTCGGTTCTATGTACCGGAGCGGCAATGACTGTCATTTCAGTGTGACCCCATTTAATTTGTTGCGTCCCTCCTACAAATTGTCATCCTCCCAGCAGCTCCTTGAAGCAGGACTGCTCCATATTCTCTTACTCCGGGAAGGCATCGAATCCAATCCGGGTCCGTCTCCTGACCCCGGTCCTGAGAAATGATTTTGCTGCATCTGCCGGAAAAGAATCTTTCTAGGACGGTCATACTCTGTTCAGTGTGTCTCGTGTAAGGGATGGTTGCATCGGACAGGTTGTTCTGGGCTTGATCCCAAAACCCGACGTCCACGTAACTTTTATAAATCTTTTGTGGCTCCTTGCCGTTCACGCCCAAGGGCGTCCCGTAGTCTACGCCTAAGCGCCCCCACTACCTTCCAGCAGCCCCGCTGCTCAGCAAGCCACAACAAGTACCCGTTGCTGCTCGCGCCCCACGGCGCCAACAACTCAAACTGCTGCTACCACTCATAACTACTACCTTCGTAGTAGAGTCGGTAGCAATGCTGAGCATCAGCCCCTTCCCCCGTCTTCTCCCCCCCCCCCCCCCCCCCCTCTTTTCCGACAGCAAACGTGTAGGTCAGGGAAACAGACTCTTAGTCCCTACCTCCGTTTGCACCGTTTGCCAGCACAGAATATATATGTTTGCGACATCCGTCCAATGCAGCTCCTGCCTTGGGTGGTGCCACTTTCCTAGACGTTCTGGTCCCCGCGACGGCAACCCCCGACGGGTTTCATCGCGCCATTTGTCAGATCGCAAACCCAAATCATCCGGGTACCCCAATGCTTGCCCAAGGATGCCCAGTCCCAGGGCCACAACAGCAATTGCGTCCTGGACTTCCACAACCCAGGCGTAGTCACCAGTCACTTATCCCCAGAGTGGCGGCGTCTCCCCTTATGCACTTCAGAATTCTGCAGTTAAACTGTAATGGACTAACTGGGAAGATTACGGAGATAGTCGATTTCATGAAGCGGCACAACATCCGCATTGCTGCGATTCAAGAGACTAAACTCACAACAAGATCTGCATTGCAGACCTGCTCTGGGTATAATGTGCACAGGAAAGACAGCGAGAGCGGAAATGGAGGCGGCCTCGCGTTTATCATACACCACTCTGTGCAATATTATATATTTGATCCTGGCATCGACCGCAGGGACAATGTCTTAGAACGTCAAGGCCTATCTGTCCGGTCAGGCGATGCGAACCTAGAAATCATCAACATCTACATCCCTCCTGCCACCTGTTGCCCCAGTGGATACCGCCCTAGTATCACAGCCTTACTCACTGGCAACAATCGCATTATCTTAGGCGATTTCAATGCCCATCACGATCTATGGCACTCAAACTTGCGGGCGGACCGTAGGGGTGAGATTCTGGCAGATCAAATAGAAGAAACGACGTTCTGCACAATAAACGGAGACGCCCCCACACGTATGGTAGGAAGCTGTCACAGTTCGCCAGATATCTCAATCGTGAGCGCGGAACATTGGCAGCTGACCACCTGCCTATACTTATTTCGCTCGAGCGTACCGCCACTTTCATAAACTTCAAAAAAGGAAAGTGGGAAGAATATAAATCTTTTACAGACAACCGCTTTGCGGCCCTCCCTATCCCGACTGATTCCCGCCAAGGGGAGCGTGCCTTCCATAAGGTCATTGAATCCGCCTCGGCACGTTTCATTCCCGCCGGGAGAATTCCCGAAATCCGGCCCACTTCCCGGCGGAGGCGGCAAACTTAGCGAGAGAACGTGACCTTATAAGACATCTTGATCCAGGCGACCCCCAAATAAGGGATATAAACCAACGCATCAGATTGCTTGTGGACGAATACAAGCGGGCGAAATGGGAGGAGCACCTAAGAGGTTGTAACCTCTCTACCGGTGTGGGTAAACTTTGCTCAACCGTAAAGTCCCTATCGAATCCGACTAAGCACAAAGACAAAGTTTCCATCGCCTTTGGCGACAAAGTGCTGTCGGATGCGAAAAAATGCGCGAGCGCTTTCTGCCGACAATATATAAATGCATCCTATGGTCGACAATGATAGACGGAGAGCTAATAGACACGCACATAAACACAAATTCAGCGCGTCACCAATCACCATCACCGCTAAAGTGGTTGAGGACGGCATTGGTCGCGCTAAACCATCCAAAGCAGTGGGCCCAGACGGCATAGCCATGCCGATGCTCAAAAGCCTAGGGAAAGAGGGTTTCAAATATTTAGCGCATGTCTTCAACCTGTCTCTTTCCACATTTGCCATACCCGAGAAATGAAAAATGGCCAAGGTGGTCCCGCTACTAAAGCCTGGGAAACCAGCTAACATAGTAGAGTCGTAACGTCCGATATCTCTCCTATCGCCAGTAGCAAAGACGCTTGAAGCCATTTTGCTCCCTTATTTCCAAACAAATTTGCAGCTAGCCTCTCGTCAGCATGGCTCCAGAAAACTCCATAGCACTACCACCGCGCTTAATGCCATTAGCACCCAGATAAATTGCGGTTTAAACCAATACCCCCACCATAGAACAGCACTCGTAGCGCTAGACCTATCAAAAGCTTTTGACGCGGTCAACCATGGCTCGTTACTGCAAGACCTGGAAGGGTCTACCCTTCCCCCATGTCTTAAAAGGTGGACCGCAAATTATCTGGGTGGTCGGCAGGCATCGGTGCAATTTAGAAACGAGTCATCAAAACCAAGGAGAATTAAACAAGGGTTGTCACAGGGTGGTGTCCTATCCCCACTTTTGTTTAATTTCTACATATATAAGCTACCTTCACCACCGGAAGGAGTCACAATCGTTTCCTACGCCGATGAGTGCACAATAATGGCCACAGACCCAGGCCCAAAGATCGATGAGCTATGCAATAAAATAAACGGCTACCTCCCTGATCTCTCCAGTTTTTTCGCCTCGCGAAACCTGGCATTATCACCGACTAAATCTTCCGCGACCTTATTTACAACATGGGCGTCCCAAATGTCGACCATTTTGAACATCCACGTCGATGGCACTACGCTACCGACTGTCCTACACCCCAAAATCTTGGGTGTGACATTTGATCAGGATCTACATTTTGGTGAGCACGCAGCCGCAATTGTTCCGAGAATTCAGAGCTGTAACAAAATCCTCAAATCCCTCGCTGGCAGTACCTGGGGAAAAGATAAAGAAACGCTCATGACTACATACAAAGCAATTAGCCAGCCGATTACGTGCTACGCGTCACCCATATGGTCGCCAAGCCTAAAAATTACCCACTGGACGAAGCTACAGGCCTGCCAAAATACTGCTCTCAGAATTGTCTTCTTATGTCCCCAGAACACCATCTGCATAATTAGGTGAGAGTACTCCCCATCAGGTAGAGAAATGAGATGCTGACCAAACAGTTCCTGTTGAATACCCAGAAACCTGAGCATCCCAACAGACATCGGACTGATGAACCAATACTGCCTAGGGGCTTAAGGAGTCATCTCCGTAAGCATTTTGAGGAAATACGGCACCTGAAAACCCAGCCGTATGAAGCGAAAAAACACAAGCAGGTCCTTGGTGCACTCCATAAACAGGCATCGGACCTTTATGCCGGGAATTGCCCGGTGAATCCAGTACTTAAAGAAAAGTATCCAGTGTCATTCTTGCTCAACTTCTTTCTGGATACTGTAATAGGTTAAACTCTTACCTATCCAGAATCAACCCCGACATACAAAATGTATGCCCCGCTTGCAATGTGTCCCCACATGACACCAACCATCTCTTTAATTGTAATGTGGAAGCAACGCCTCTAACACCCATTTCCTTATGGTCCACCCCTGTTAAAACGGCAAGTTTCCTTGGACTCCCGTTAGAGGATATTGATAACAATTTGTGATCGGTCGCGGCTGTTAGGTGGGGCGTTGCTACAACAACAACAACAACAACAACAACAACAACAACAACGAGGCACCGAAATGATAACCACGGAATAAATGTTCAAATTATTTATGAGCTTAGAAATAGTGGACATTATTATGCGCCACGCAAATAAAAAAGTGAGAAATACTTATGCCGCATGGAATATGGAAGTAAGCAACTCTACCGAAGTTGTACGCATTTTTTAGAATTTTGATTATGGCAGGAACTAACCGCATCAGCAACGAATGTGCTTGCGGTTTATGGAGCACCAGAAGTTTCCCGTTGTATCGTGCAGTAATGAGAATCAATCGCTTTTGTGAATTGTTACGCTTCATACGGTTCGAGAATGCGGAAACTCGGGCTTCACGTATACAGACCGATAGAGCTGCACCTATACGGGATATATGGACTATGATGGATAGCAATTTCGCTTCGTATTATCGAGGCCGTATGCGCTTCACGCAGTATATCCCTTCAAAACTTGCAAAATATTGAATTAAGGTTTGGTGGATTTGCGACGCCAAGAATTTTTTTCCACTACATGGACAAATATTTACCGGCCAAGCTGAAACTGGAAGGAAAACAAGACAGGGGGAAATGATAGTGAAAGATCTGGCTCTGAAAATCAAAGGAACCAGAAGAAACGTAACAATGGACAACTTGTTTACTACACTGCCGTTAGCGGAACATTTACTATCCTGGGACTTAACTTTAGTCGAAAAGCTTAGAAAAAATAAAACGTATATTCCGGCAGAAATTAAAGCTCAGAAAGATGGGCCCATCGGTTCAAAATTGTTTGGAAATAAGCAAAAGAATATAACAATCTGATCGTATGTTCCTCGTAAAAACAAAGCTGTTTTCCTCCCTTCGTCGATGCACTACAATGACAAGATAGCTCAGAGTGTAAAACCGGAAATTATTTAATTTTATAATAAAACCAAAGGAGACGTTGATGTGATGGACCAGCTATTTTCGAAGTATACTACACAGCGAGCCACAAAGAGTTGGCCATTAGCAATGTTCTTCAACGTCTTAGATATAACGGCTTTGGCTGCATATAAACTCTACAATATGAACGACGACAAACAAAATTAGTAATTTGTCTAAACAATACAAAATTTTTGTTTCAAGATTCATGTTTCTAATATATTTTTACAATCCGCAATAAAACTTGCATATTAAAACAAACGAATTGTTTGATATTTGCTTTTTTCATATAAAATCGATAGGTACACGTTATCCGGTTATGTGCTCTCGTAGGTGTCGACTTTGGGAATTTATATCTGGGGAGCCCCTCAACTGAAACCTACAAGCATTGACTTAAATGATACAGAAATACTGTAGTTTCCTAGATTATAACGCCTAACACTCTAGTGGCAGTGGTTCTCTCACTAAAGTAGTTTAAAGTCGCAACTGGACACACGGGTACCCAGTTATGCGTTCTACGGTTCAAGAAAGAATCGACGCACTCGTACCTTAGCCGTCACGCAATGGTTGACGGCTATACATACGAGTCTTTGAAGGATTTCGTCTTTCTATGATTTACGTATTGCGTCGGGATCAATTTGTAAACAGATCGCGACTGTTTAAGGATAAGTTTGCGACTATTTCGCAAATTTAATTGGTATCACTTAACGACTATTTCAAATAAGTTTATGGATTTTTTACGAATTATTTCTCGCTAATTTCTATGTTTTTTTAAACATAATTTCAGCTTTTTTTGTATCTCTTTTCAGAACTATTTTGGGATTGTTTTTATGATTATAGCGAAATTCAAATTTATATTCTCAGTTGTATTTATTTTCAGTACCAATTTCTACAAATTACCCCACAGTATGGGTTACTGTTACATAGGGCTATGTATCATATAAGTGAGTTTACTTATTTGTAGAAATTTAATGTACGTCGTAATTTATGATGTGCAGATTGTGATTATGATTTAATATTAATGTGTTTTGTATTTAAAGTAATCAAAGTTACTTATTAGATTGTGACCATGTGTATGTTTTATTATTTATTTATGATTTATGATACAAGTTTAGATCGTTAATAATTATGTTTGAAAGTTAAGAAATTGTTTAGGATGCGAGTTTTGAAACATTATATTGATACTTTGTTAGCAGACTATTTGCCCAAAAAGTTTAAGACCAAGCTTCCTACGCGGGGTGATGAAGTCGGTTTATTGTACGTATTTGAATAACGATTTTATTCCGAAAATAAGGTTGCTCTGGTGAAAGAAGTTTTTCTTTCGAGATATCCGAGTTGTAGCAAAGAATCCCACAGTCTAAATGCCATTTTTTCCGGACTCCTCTAACATTTATGAAGTTTTGACATCAACATTTTTCAAAAATATATAATTGTACACCTAACATTGAGATTGTGCACCGTGCATCTCAGTTCTGCTGTTTTTGTCAGAAAAAACAATATATACATTATATATAATTATATTTATAAATCCTTCAATATACAGTTCATAACTTCAAAGATTAAAACTCAATATGGCCTTCTGCATGTCAACATCATAGGTAAACACAGTGGAAAGGGGCGTAGAAGATTATAAATGATGTCCTGCTGTTAAGATGCTTAGATGAGCTATTTAATAAAAAAAGGAAGAATAAGACTTAAGCATACCGCAGGGATACTGTAAAAGTCCTTATAGCAAAGAATAGAAAGGGAGGTTTAAAACAACAAAAAACAAAAAAACTACCAAAAGGTGGGTAAATTTTTTCGCTACTTCTCTTTTGTGGTCCACTTCAACCATAAATAAACCACAAGTAAGCAAACAGGCTGGTACTGAGAAAATAGTAATGTTGGTCGATTACTTGACCTTAGAGGAACAATGTAATAGGTGATTATGACCTCTCAGTCACAACAGTTTTTATCCGTGACTGTGACTGAATCAGAGCAAATGTTCTCGGAATAAGTATCACTAGATGTCGCAGTAAAATAATACACAGCAGTTTCTGCAAAACGACCCTCACTAGCAGCATGTATGTACATATGTATACAGAATTAGTGTAACTACTATATTTTTGTGACCGCAAGCCACTGATCGTTACGGGCAATTTAGATGAACTCGAAATTTGTACGCTAGAAGTAAGGAAAACCTCAATTCTATTTATGATCACTACTTGTTATGCAAACTAATATGTATGTATATACAGATGCACTTAAAATTTACATGGACTACTTAGTACATAAATTTATCTACACTTATGAAATTGTTGTGCATAAATTAGTACTAATAAGTAAGGAAGGCTTATTTCGGGTGTAACCGAACATTACCTACTCAGCTGAGAGGTTAGCTGCGTTGGTTTCGTAGGGTTTCGTAGATGGTTTAAAAGTGGTTTTTAATTCCATATCACATACGCTTGGGAAATATCGACCAAATTGTAGACCAAGGCTGACGTTTTTTGGAACGATTTTCCTTCATCCTTTGTCAAATAAAGGAAAATCAACACGTAGGAAAATGAACCTAGGGTAACCCTGGAATGTGTCTGTATGACATGGTTATCAAATGAAAGGTATTAAAGAGTATTTTAAAAGGGAGTGGGCCTTAGCTCTATAGGTGAGCGCCTTTTAGAGATATCGCCAAAAAGGTGGACCAGGGGTGACTCTAGAATGTTTTTGTACCATATGGGTATCAAATGAAAGGTATTAATGAGAGTTTTAAAAGGGAGTGTCCCTTAGTTGTATATGTGAAGGCGTTTTCGAGATATCGACCAAAATGTGGACCTGGGTGACACAGAACATCTTCTGTCGGGTACCGCTAATTTATATATATATGTCATACCACGAACAGTATTCCTGCCAAGATTCCAAGGGCTTTTGATTTCACCCTGAAGAACTGTTTCATTTTCTTCTACTTAATATGGAACGTGTCACACCCATTTTACAAAGTTTCATCTAAAGTTATAATTAGCGTCAAAAAGCCAATCCAATCACCATGTTTCATCCCTTTTTTTCGTATTTGGTAAGAATTATGGCAGTTTTTTAATTTTTCGAAATTTTCGATATCGAAAAATTGATCGTGGTCGTTTCGCCCGGATTTCGCCCATTTTTAATACCAAGATAAAGTGAGTTCAGATTTTCACAGAAAACAGTTATAGTCAGAGAAGCTATGCCCTTACCAAATTTAACAAGGATTGGTATATTTTTGTTCGACTTATGGCATTAAAAGTATGACAAATTAAATGAAAAAGAGCGGAGTCACTCCCATTTTGAAATTTTCTTTTCTTTTTGCATTTTGTTGGACCATGTCTTTACTGGAATTGAATTTTGACAGAATTTACTTATATACTGTAAAGTTATTAAATTTTTTGTTAAAATTGGACTGAAAAAAAATTTTGTTTTTAAAGTGCGCGTGTTGGTAATCCCGATTTTTATTTAGAACACATATAGTAACGTTCCTGCAAAAATTCAACATGATATCTTCAACGACTGCCAAATTACAGCTTGCAAAACTTTTAAATTATCTTCTTTTAAAAGTGGGCGGTGCCACGCCCATTGTCCAAAACTTTACTAATTTTCTATTCTGCGCCATAAGTTCACTCACCTACCAAGTTTCATTGCTTCATCCGTCTTTGGTAATGAATTATCACACTTTTTCGGTTTTTCGAAAAAGTGGGCGTGGTTATAGTCCGATTTCGTTCATTTTAAACAGCGATCTGAGATGAGTGCCCAGGAACCTACGTACCAAATTTCATTAAAACCCCTCAAAATTTACTCAAGTTATCGTGTTCACGAGCAGACAGACGAACGGACGACGGACGGACATGGCTAAACGAATTTCTACACTATCTCTGCATGCAAAGATGTGTAATTTTCCATGACCGCTTTTTTCTTAGATGCAAATGTAGATGTCTATACAAAATTTGTATAACTTTAGCTGCTATGCCAATATATTTGCGGCAATTAATTTCTTTCTTTTTTATTACTTTACTTTGAATATCAATAAAATAATACAAACTTATTTACTTGCACCTAGCGGTCAAATTTCCAGGTCATCGCAATACCCCGATAACGTTCTTAAATTTAAGAGAAATGCTCTTTTAAAATATTAAAAAGTTTCGTACAAAAATTAGAAAATCCCATTCATTATTCAAAAACTTCCTCAATTAAAAAAAAATTTGTTAAAAAATGTTTTGCTCATATTAGGCAAGTCTGTTTTTCTGAGATAATGGGGTAGCATAGTATTTTGAATCACTTGTATGAAATGTAAATAAGTAAATATTTGTTGCGATTTACCTTCGAGAAAATTAAGGCCGAGCTTCTGTTCCAATTTACATAGTGCTCCTTTTGTCTTTGTCCTACAAATTGGTGGAACGGGACATTAATATTTTATGATGACTCTGAATTGCAGCTGCAACGCATATGAATTTTCATTGAGAAACTTTTCATGGCAGAAATAAACTCAGAGTGTGCCAGCCACTGTCAAGGGGCGAGCACGCTTGAAATAAATTTTAGCTAATTGAAAAAAATTTTTTCTAAAACATATTATTGCTTCGCCCGGGACTTGAGGCCCGACTTCGAAAGGCATCTTCGAACATACATAGATGGGGGAGCCTCTGTCTTGCCAGAGATATGAATTCTTAGGGAATGTGACCCGGTGTTCCATTCTCCAGCTCGCAAAAGCGACAGATTTTTGCATAGGATAGATATAACTTACTTAGGTGATTTCGTACACTACAGTATCCAGGATAGTACTCAGTGAGGGCTTAAAGCAACTCTCTACTTAAATTGAGGCTCATATTCTCGTTTCTGGGGAGTATAAATAATTTGGCCTGTTCTTGCCTTGGGCACTCAGCACGGTGTTGTCTGAGCAGCTTTGTTTCCCAGTTATTTGTGATTTCCCCAGTGTGTGTTTTGTGATTCCGGAGAAGACCTCTGGACAGTTTTTCAATAGAAATACTTTTGTTATACGTATATTCCCTTTTACATCCGCTTCTTTCTAGGATATGGCTAAACTCATTTGAATGAAATTTTGTGTAATGTGCTACTTTTCAAAGATTTTTCACTTAGGAGTTTTTATGGGTATGTTGGCAATCCGAGGTTTTAATTCCATAGCAATATAGGTTTTAGTACCGAAGCCTACTCAACGATTCGCGACATTTAAGTTTATAATGAGAAAATATAAGTTTATGTTGAGAAATGTGACTTTATGTCAGTGTTGACAGATTGACGACGCCGTCGTCATTTTGACGATTTTCAACTAGAATGACGCTTGGACGATTTTGTAATGAAAAATGACGATTTAAGCCAACATTCCGAACAAATCCGTTTTCTATTCTACATAGTTGCGCCGGTAAAAACTTGCTTAATGCTTTCTGTAAACGCCACAAGGACAGGTTAAGTATCCGTTCTCCTATTGGATCGTTTAACAGATCAAAGGGTATAATAAAGAAAATGTTGCTTTTTTTATGAGTCAGAAACAATCTACTACTAATTATTTTCACTATTTTCCAAGCTTGTAAAAAAAATAATAAAAAAATACGCTTTAATATTTAGTATTTCAATATTTATTATTCATTTTCACTGTCCGATTCTTTATTGTTTTGGTCAATTTTCATTTTATAATAAATAAAAAGTAACTTTTTGGTCCTTTCAAATATATTTGTTTGACTTGACAGTTTACAATATAAGTTGAAATGACATATGCTGGTAAATGTTTACAATTGTTTACATTATTTACAGTTGTTTACAATTTTTACAATTGTTTACAATGAAAGTGTAAACAATCCAAAAAATGTTGTAAACGCCCAACTCTGATGAGCACGTAACTGCCGAAAACTCTCAAGTTTTCGAGCAAAATAATGCAACTTCGGAGACTGGACGTACTCTTACTTCAACAACAACTAATACAAATCGAGTGACTTCTCTAGAACCTGTGGCATCAACTAGTAAAGGCGTCGTTTCACCATTGCAGATTTTACCGTTGCCAAAGATTAGAAAGCCAGTTGCTACCGGAAGTGGAATAAAGTCAAAAGCGACAGTATTAACAATATCACCATATAAGAACCAGTTGCAAGGGAAAAAGTAAAGCCAAAAATTAAAAAATTAAAGAAAAAAAAACTTTTTTAAAAATAAGCTTTTATTATTTTGGTTAATAAAATTAACTAAAAAGTAAACAATAAATTGACTCTAAAGAAATATAACACTTTATAAGTTCATTGTAAGCTTAAACGATAATTAGGCTTTTTCGTCTGCGACAAAAAAAATCTATATTGTACATAATTATATATTTTTAACATTAAAACTTTACACCTAAATTATTAAATCTTACAGTTTATATCACAGTCCTAATTGTTCTAATAAAAAACGTGTTAAATTTTGATGGTATAATTAAGAATATTTAGGATCTCATTTTCTTGCTATCGCAGTGTAACACGCTTTTATTAGAACAATTAGGACTGTGATATAAACTGTAAGATTTAATAATTTAGGTGTAAAGTTTTAATGTTAAAAATATATAATTATGTACAATATAGAATTTTTTTGTCGCAGACGAAAAAGCCTAATTATCGTTTAAGCTTACAATGAACTTATAAAGTGTTATATTTCTTTAGAGTCAATTTATTGTTTACTTTTTAGTTAATTTTATTAACCAAAATAATAAAAGCTTATTTTTAAAAAAGTTTTTTTTTTTCTTTAATTTTATTTTTTACTTTTTAGTTCGTTTTATTAACAAGTAATAGAAGCTTGTTCTTAGAAAAGCTTTAAATATAAGAAAAGGAGGTGAAACAAAAACACATATTTCAGTTACATCTGCGTATAATCAGAAACGATATAATATAGAGACATTGCATAGACGAAAAATCGTGTGAGGCAAGCTTCACAAAATTCTAGTAGGTCACATTCACCACTTACCACAGCAGAATTTGTTAAACTACCACTGTCTGTATTTGTTATTTAATAATTATTTGTACACTTTTTATTCAGCTAATGTGTTCAGAATTTTAACTTTTACTCACTAAAACTCCAATCAGTGTATTTCTGTGCTTAAATTATGTTAAAAATTGTGTTAAAGTTTTTGGTGTGGTGAAAGTGACCTACTAGAATTTTGTTACGCTCCGCTGCTTTCCACCGAAGTTCGCGCATGCAATATCTTTATATTCAAAAATTTTTGGTATAATGCGGATTGGAATTTATTAGTACACATTTTATGCGCAGCAACTTCAGCGGTGTATTCAAAGTTTAAAGCATAGTAAATATAAGTATTGAAGTCATGAGCCTGGGCATTCGCGCAATTTTAGTGATGTAAATTGCATGGCGCCAGCGCCAATGCGGTGCCAGCTCAATGGTAGCTCATTGACGAAATGACTCCAAGCGAATTTTTGACGCTACTTAGTAGTGAGTGCGTAGTACATTTTACTTGCGCTATTGAGTGAAACGACTTTTGTGTGTCAGGCACGAGTTTGGTGTTATTGGCGCTACTGGCAATGATGACACTGAGCTGTTGACGGTAGCGCTGGTAGTTCAGATTTTGAATCAGAGAAAGAATTGATGACCCGTGTAAATTATTATGGCTTTGGCCGTGTAAATTATTATGGTGTACTTGTATATTTTAGATTTAATGCACAATTAATATATGTGTGTTTGAGCGGCCAAATAATAACAGTAGTATTGCTAAAGTGCTGCTTAGTTGATGGAATGTCGCTAATTTCCTAGCGATGATCAGCAGATTGTCAATATTTCGTTCAACGGACGCGCGAAATTGCCACATCTGCTCAAATTTTCCAAGATTTTCCATTCTTGATTTAACTTAAGCTGTTATGCCAATATTTTTCAGCCAGCTTTTTTCAAATAGGTAATTTTTCCAAAAGCAAAATAAATTACAGAAAAGAAGATTACAGAGTTAAACAGCCTTAAAAATTCAGCTATGTTGGTTATACACAGAAATACAACAGAGGATTGTGTCTCCGCTTTTCGCAAGCGTTGAGATTCACCACGCGTGACACGCGTGATTCACCACGTCCAAATATCACAATCCACGGATAGGTACCGGTGGGTTTGTATGGGACTTAGGCTGTTATGCCAAAGTAAATAAAAATCTTTACCGATAACTGTGTTATCGATTAATTTATCGAATTCTAACAAATTAATATTGCATTGTCATCGGAGTTATAGATGTGTGCAAAATTTCAGCTCAATCGGACACCGGGAAGTGTATCAAATTTAACTTGCAAGATTCCATTACAGACAACAAAAGTGAAACTAAATAAAAGCTTATAAAAAAGGAAAGGAACCTTCAAAAACAAGAACAGCGAAATCTAGAAAAGGTTAGTGTGAAGAATTAACCAGTGACTCTGAAGTAAGTGTCGTATTATATTGTTACGAATATTAGCAACACTAAGGGGTACTGCCATCTCTAAGCCGATGCTGGGCAGTGACGTGAATTCACATCAATAATTCAATCATTGTGTCTACAGATACACGTACACGCAGCGGAGAGGCAACGCACAGACACATGCAGATATCTTATCTGAGATGCTCTTAAAGGTATGCAATTGTAATTGTGGAAGTGTCGCTCACACATACAAGAGCATGGGGTATGAGAGAAGCTATAAAAATTATACATCTGTAGTTGTAGCTGAGAAATTTATAACTGACTAGTAAGTTCTGGAATTAGAAAAGCCTAGAAATATGCAACAAGGAAATCGGACAGTATAAAAGGGTGGCAACAGTAGAAGCGAGAAGTCAGTTTTCATTTGAGCTATCAATCAGTTTGGTTATTAAGCAAGTTATTCGTTGCAAAGTATAAGTGTTATTGTGAAGTACTTTAATAAAGACCATTTTTCCATTATTCAATATTGGAGTTATTTATTCAACAGTTTAGCGATACGAACGTTGGCAGAAGAAAAAGCAAATAAGGGGATTGCAGTAAATTCGTTACAATTGGTGTCAGAAGACGAAGATTGGGAATACAACTTGGACATGGCAAAGTTGAGTGAATTGTGGATCCAGAAACTGAAAAGGGAGTTGGATAACCGTGGTTTGAATACAACCGGCAATAAGATCGAACTTCAAGCACGTCTACGAGAGGTAATGGAGTAGCAAGGAATTGATGTGGACGAGTATGTCTTTTATCCTGATGGGGACGAGACAACAACAAAAATTGAAGAGAAAAGCGAAACATCGCAGACAGTTACAAGCACAGACTAGAGGTTTACGCCGATCACATTATCGGCGGCGGCGGCGTGGGCGGCGCGCCGGCCTACGCCGGTGTTATTACTTTAAAAAGCTTAATTTTTCTATTTAAAAAAATAATATTTAGGAAAGGTTTTGTTTGTATGTATTTAAGAAAATCAACGTGTTGGCCATTTCCGAAAGATCCGAGGTTTTTGCCCCAAGATCTCGCAGACCGTTTAAAAATTTTCTGGAGTAGCTCCTTGCTGGGGATTGTCTCTCGTTCGCTTACTCCAGAGAGGCTTCGAACCTAACCCCGGTCTTTGGAATTGGTACTGCTGCGTCTGCTGAAAAGAAATGGAGAAATATAAAATAGTCACACTTCTGTCTGTATATCTCGTGCAAAGCGTAGTTTCAAGTAGGGTTAACTCCTAATAATCATCGCGAACACAATTCCTTTAAATAATTTGTGGCTCCTTGGGGGCTACGCACAAAGGCGACTTACGGTTGCTATTAATGGTCTTTTAATACTCATGACTCTCGTGGTACAGGGCGCCTCCAGTTGTTTCGGCTGTTTTTAAGAGCTATTCCCGATGTTCGAACAGTAGCAATCCCGACCAACAGTCTCTACCACGCCTCCTGACCCTCACACCATATACCAGCACAGAAGCTATAGGACTGAGATTTCGAGCTCATACCTTCGTTGACGTCATTTCCTAGAAGCTCTAGGTGTAGCTCCGAAGACTTTCCAACGGATGCTTTTGTCGCGCTATGCTGTCGATCTACACCAGAGAAACACCTTGAAACGTTAGGGAGTGACTATTCGGCCAAAGATGCCGCCCTCGAAATCATAAGCAGTGTAAGTGGATGTCATTGCGTAATGGGTAAAAATCGTATAATCTTCGGCGCATCTACATAAATAAAATTTTACAAGGACCCTGGATAAAAATTTTAAAATTTAGATAAAAGTTTGCAGACGTTTGTGTTCACAACACTGATTTCAATAGTCTTCGTTAAATCAAAATGATATTTAAAATGAAAGTCGACCGATTTTAAGTTGAAAGATGTTAACTTCTGTTTTCCGGCCTTCTGATATAAGAGCTCATTATGGATGACCGCGTGGCTTCAGTTTTCAGACTAGTTCGACTGTCCACTACGTTAGGGTAGTAGAACACACGGTCCTTAGTTCGACTGTCTTGGGAAAGCTTTTCCTTCACCACTTTGAGTGTTCTTGCGAAGGATAAAGCCTCACCTGGTAAATATATGTGCCTATATATTCACATTTGTAAAAGGAGCCGTAACGTGTAATTCACTCCAAGGGACTAGTTTTGGATAGGACCGCCAACTTTAGGAAATCTCAAACCGGGAGACTTGGGTGTTGAAGGATTAAGGATGAAAATCAAAACTAACATTTCAGACCATATTGTATAGTTTCGCAAATAGACAACAGATGTTTGAATGTAAGCCCAAGTGATTTTTCAAACCCTTATACGTACATACGTACGTTACCCCCGCTGAGTGGGTTGTGCGCTGTGCTTGGGACCCGTCACGTAAAACCATACTCCAATGAAATATAACAACAAGCCTCGGCTAAATACACTCTCTATTGATGACGACTATGGCAAACGTTTGAAGGACAATGAATTGAGGGCATGCACCTGGAACGTCCGCTCCCTGAATGGGATTGGTGCAGATGCCCGGCTGTTTGATGTCCTCGTCAAAGCAAAATCTGACATCACCGCTATCCAAGAAATGCGTTAGACGAAGCAAGGAAGAAAGAAGATCAAAAATTGTGACATCTATTGGAGTGGCCATACGAATAAGCGCAGTTTCGGCGTCGGGTTAGTGGTGGGAGAGAGACTTTGTCGCCAAGTGCGGGCGTTCACGCCTGTGGACGAGCGTCTCGCCGCTATCCGAATAAAATCAAAATTTTTTAATATATCATTCATCTGCGCCCATGCGCCGACAGAGGAGAAAGACGATGAGGTGAAAGACACTTTTTATGAACAATTAGAACGCACATACGAGCGCTGCCCCCGTCACGATATAAAAGTCGTGCTTGGTGACTTTAACGCCAGGGTGGGCAAAGAAGGTGTTTTTGGCCCTACAGTTGGAAAGTTAAAACTACACAATGAAACTATTCCTAACGGACTGAGGCTGATTGACTTTGCCGGTGCTCGAAACATGGTCATATCCAGCACGAGGTTCATGCATAACAAGATCCATCAAGCTACATGGCTGTCTCCTGATAGAAATACTCGCAATCAGATCGATCATGTTGTAATAGACGGACGGCATGCCTCCAGTGTTTTAGATCTGCGCACGATCCGAGGACCTAACATCGACTCGGACCATTATCTCGTTGCATCCAAAATACGCACCCGCCTCAACGCGGCTAAAACCAAGGAACAAAAAACACAAGGATAGCTAGACGTCGAAAAGCTTCAATCACAACAGACTGCCAATGATTTCGCAACTCGACTCTCACACCTGCTCTCTGAGAGCACAATTCATCCTGAAGCAATACAGGAGCAACGGGAGCATATTTCCGAAGCACTTCGTACTGCCGCCGAGGAAAAAATTGGTTATCGGCGACCACAAAAAAACAACTGGTACGATGAAGAATGCAACCGAAAGAAAAGACGCTGCCTACAGGGCTACGTTAAAAGCGAGCGTGACAAGAGAAATGTGTGAACGCTATCGTGAGTTGAAAAGGGAAGCGAGGCGCCTTTTCAGGAAGAAAAAAGCAGAAGCAGAAAGGCGTGAGTGCGAGGAGCTTGAGCTGCTAGCCACCACGAATAACGCCCGAAAATTTTACCAAAAAATACGGCGACAGACAGAAGATTTTAAGACCGGGGAAACTCCTGTAGGAATGAAAACGGCGACCTTGTAACTGATGTCCAGAGAGTGCTTAGATTACGGAGGGAACACTTCTCTGTTCTCCTAAATGGAGGCAGCAATTCACCGCACAGAGATAAAGAACCCGATCCCGCAATCGATGATGATGGATATATATCCCCCCGCCCGATTATGACGAAGTTAGAAAAGCAATAACCAGATTGAAAAATAACTAGGCCGTGGGCGCTGATGGATTGCCTGCGGAGTTATTCAAGAACGGCGGCGAGGAGTTGGTAAGGCGCATGCAGCAGTTTCTTAGCAAAATATGGGCGGAAGAGTGCATGCCCGACGGTTCGAATCTAAGTGTCCTTTGCCCAGTCCACAACAAGGGGGATGATGGATTGCCTGCGGAGTTATTCAAGAACGGCGGCGAGGAGTTGGTAAGGCGCATGCAGCAGCTTCTTAGCAAAATATGGGCGGAAGAGTGCATGCCCGACGGTTCGAATCTAAGTGTCCTTTGCCCAGTCCACAACAAGGGGGATACTGCAAAATGCACCAACTATCGCAGAATCAGCCTTCTCAATATCGCATATAAGGTCCTTTCAAGTGTATTGTGCGAAAGATTGAAGCCCACCGTGAACCGGCTGATTGGACTTTATCAGTGCGGCTTCAGACCTGGTAAATCTACAATCGACCAGATTTTCACAATGTGCCAAATCTTGGAAAAAACCCGTGAAAAAGAATCGACACGTATCACCTCTTCGTCGACTTTAAAGCCACCTTCGACAGCACGAACAGGAGCTGCCTATATGCCGCTATGTGTGAATTTGGTTTCCCCGCAAAACTTATACAGCTGTGCAAAATGACGTTGAGCAACACCATCAGCTCAGTCAGAATTGGGAAGGACTTCTCCGAGCCGTTCGAAACTAAACGAGGTTTCAGACAGGGTGACCCCCTATCGTGCGATTTCTTTAATTTGATGCTGGAGAAAATTATACTAGCTGCAGAACTTAACCGCACTGGAACAATATACTATAAAAGCGTGCAATTACTGGCATATGCTGATGACATTGATATCATCGGCCTAAACACCCGCGATGTTAGTTCTGCTTACTCCAAACTGGAAAAAGAAGCGGTAAAGATGGGTTTGATGGTGAATGAGGACAAAACGAAGTACCTGCTGTCATCGAGCAAAGAGTCAGCGCATACGCTATTGAAAAGTAAAGTCCTCTCTCGGCGAACGAAAATCATACTCTACAAGTCACTTATCGTATCCGTCCTGCTATATGGGGCAGAAGCATGGTCTATGACAACAGCAGATGAAGCGGCTTTGGGAGTGTTCGAGAGAAAAGTTCTTCGAAAGATTTATGGACCTCTGCGCGTTGGCGATGGCGAGTAACGAAGAAGATTTAATGATGAGCTGTACGAGCTATACGCAGACATCAACATAGACCAGCGAATTAAAACGCAGCGGCTGCGCTGGCTAGGCCATTTTATGCAAATGAAAGATGATGCTCCGGCCAAGAAAGTGTTCTATTGGAACCCGCCTATGGAAGCAGAGGTAGAGGGCGGCCCCCATTCCGTTGGAAGGACCAGGTGGAAAACGATTTAAACTCCCTTGGTGTGACCAATTGGCGCCGGTTGGCGGAGCGAAGGAGCGACTGGCGCACCTTGTTGGACGGCCATAACCGTTTAGACGGTTAAGCGCCAATTAAGTAAGTAAGTAAGTAAGTTATACGTATATATATCCTCAACTTAAGTATGAGGTAAGAATCATTTCAAAGGAGTGTGTATGCCCCTAGAACCTACTAAAGGATTTTTGTTAATTTGCTTTTTTAACAACTTGAGGACAATTTGAAAACATGTTCGCCTTGGGTCATTATATTTGAATTCATTATTCATTATTAATTTTTTGAAAAAATTATGCAATGTTAGCATATAAATTTATTAGATATATAACTTTTCTTTAGTGGTTTGTTTTAAAAACTTGGTGAATTGGGTGATTCAAAGTCCGTGTTAAGCTGACATCGAAAGCGCTTGTTTTTTTTAAATAACTTTGGAACAGTTAGAAAGAGATAAATTTCGCAATTAGTTTCTTATAACTTGCAGTGGTGCACATCCGTTGACACCACTTTCGACCATATCCCACCAATTTTCGACATGAACAATATGGCCTAAACAGTCTTAAACGAGTAGAAAATGTAGTAATGCGCCGGCCGCCGCCGCCGCGCCGATATTTTTGACATTCGGCGGCGGCGTGCGAAAAACGACCCTAATCGCCGTCGGCGGCGGCGTTTATCGGCGGCGTATATCTCTAGCACAGACTTGAACATGATTTTGGCTGCAAACATCGACAGTAACATCAATGTCGTCGCAGATGTCAGAAATGTCGTCAGAAATCGAAGATTGAAGCACAAGAAATGCGTATGTCAGAAATGTCGACACAGATTACATCGAAGATTGAAGCACCAGAAACGCGTATGTCAGAAATGTCGACACACATTACATCAAAGATGGAAACACAACTGAAAGAACAAGAGGCACGCATAACAGTACAACTCGAAGCGCAAGAGGCGCGTATATCATCAAAACTCGAAGCGTGTATGGACGAGAAAATAACGCAGCTTGAGGAAAAAATCGAAGCCGAGGTGGATGCTTTGAGAGGTCGTATCCAGGTCTTTAAGCTACAGTTTGAGAAGACCGCAGCAGTGAACAACTGGAATGCTGAAGATAAAGTTGCAGCTCTATTCGTAGCATTGAAGGGGCCAGCAGCCGAAATCCTACAGACGATTCCCGAAGGAGAGCGGAACAGCTATGAAGCATTCATGACCGCTGTCGAAAGACGTTATGGAAGCGAGAATAGAAAACTGATATTCCAAATAGAGTTGCAAAACCGCTACCAAAAAGCAAATGAGACATTGCAGGAGTTTGCTTCAGATATTGAATGATTGGCTCATCTTGCAAATGCGGACGCATCCGTGGAATACACTGAAAGGGTAAAAATCCAGACGAAGCGGGCTACATATGAGAATCCAAAACTAACATTTGCTGAAACGGTATCGCATGCACTGTGTCAGGAAACAGCCTCACATTTTTGAGTAAGCCAGCGTACAAAGCTCATCGCGTGAAAGTGGAAAGGCCAGACTTGGTAGACGCAATTTGGAATTGAAGGACACGCAGCAGAAGAATAATGATGCAGTCAAATGCTTTAAGTGTTGAAAACCAGGGCATATTGCGCGCTATTGCAACACGGACCCTAACAGTTCCAACAATGTGGGTGGTCGTAAACGTAGAGCCGAAAGAGATGAGCAAATCTCGAAGACCACTCAATCGTTAAACTAAATCGAGTCAGCCGCAAGGGGGACAGCTGGCTCCAGCAATGGAATGCCCCATAATCTCTATCTCGCAGATTGAAAGAAGATCGAGCAATCTTACTGTTGGAGGACATGTGGATGGAAAGGAACGTTTACTGACTGTAGATACGGGCGCATCTCATTCTATAATTCGAGCGGATTTAGTCAACCAAAAGATAAGAACATTGCTTGGAGCAAGATTACGTACAGCCACAAGAGAGGACACCCAGTTAATTGGAGAAGTAGAGTGTGAAGTAGCAATTGGGAACGTCACGGTACTACACAATTTTATAGTGGCAGATATTGTTGATGAAATCATAACTGGAGTGGACTTCTTAATCAACCAAGGCATCAAGAACGATATGCAAAGCAAGACGATGAGATATAAGAACATGGATGTGCCACTTAATTTCGGCTACGAGAGAGGCTACAGCAGTAAACGAGTGCTGGTGGAAGAGAGTCAGCAAATACCACCACAATCCGAAGCAGTCATCTGGGCAAAGGTTGATGGAGATTGTGGGACAAACAAATTGTGGGTTGTCGAAGTAGCAAACAAATCAGCACATAACATACTTGTAGAAAAACCCTGGCTATGACAAAACAAGATGGACGTATTCCGGTAAGAGTACTCAATGAGTTCAAGTCACCATTCAATTTGACCAAAGGAGCTATCTTGGGAAGATGTCAAGGGGCTGAAGTAGTTATTAACTGTGAACAGCTCCAGGAACACGTTTCATCTAGTAATACTGATTTGTCAAATGACATCACGGCATGGGCGCAGGGGCTAGAGGAATACTATCAGAGTAAGGCAAAAAAACTGCTCCTAAAGGACGCGAACATATTTGACCAGGATGGTTCCAAACCAGGCCGCACCAATGTTGTGAAACATCAAATTGACACTGGAGACGCGAGGCCGATACGTCAAGCTCCTCGTAGTGTTCCACTGGCAAAACGGGAAGTTGTGAGTCAAATCATACAAGAAATGAGCGACAGCGGCGTCATCGAACCATCAGCTAGTCCATGGAGCTCACCGGTAGTACTTTTAAAGAAGAAGGATGGAAAAATGAGGTTTCGCGTGGACTATCGGAAGTTGAATGACGTTACGAAAAAGGATATCTACCCATTGCCAAGAATTGACGACACTCTGGACTCGCTATTTGGTACGAAATGGTTTTCCACACTGGAGTTGAAAAGCGGCTACTGGCAAGTTGAGGTGAAGGAGGAAGATAAAGAGAAAACAGCCTTCAGTGTCGGTGATAGTCTTTGGCAATTTACAGTGATACCTTTTGGACTTTGTAATGCACCAGCTACTTTTGCGAGACTCATGGACCAGGTACTGAAAAGTCTACATTGGAAAACATGCTTGGTGTACCTGGGCGACATCATCGTATTGGGCAAGACCTTTGATGAACATGTTAAGAACTTGGAGGAAGTTTTGCAGAGAAAACTGGCGCTGGTCTGAAACTAAGTCCCAAAAAGTGTGCGCTGTTTAAAAAGGAAGTAAATTATTTGGGTCACAAAGTAACGACAGAGGGCATCTGCACTGCAAGCGAAAAAATAGAGGCTGTAAAGGATTGGCCAATACCACAGAACCTACATGAATTGAGAAGTTTCCTTGGGCTGTGCACATATTACCGCCGATTTTTACCAAATTTTTCCAGCGTAGCCCATAGCGTCCATGAGCTTACAAGAAAAAATAAAGCTTTTGAATGGAAAAAGGAGCAAGAGGTGGCTTTCCAAACATTGAAGGAGAATTTGTGCACTGCCCCAATGTTGGCATATCCGATTCCAGGAGCTAAATTTATTCTAGATACAGATGCTAGTGGATATGTTATAGGAGACGTTTTGTCACAACTGGTTGATGGACAGGAGAAGGTAGTTGCATATTACAGCCGTTCTTGGAAAACCAGTGAGGAACTACTGCGTTACGCGGAGAGAGCTGTTGGCATTGGTAGAGTGCATTAAACATTTTCACAAATACCTCTACGGCCAGCGATTCCGTGTCAGGACAGATCACGCAGCGTTGAAATGGCTTCTGCAGTTCCGTAATCCGGAAGGACAATTGGCACGGTGGATCGAGCGACTACAAAGCTACGACTTTTCCATTGAGCATCGAAAAGGTAGTACCCATGGAAATGCTGATGCAATGTCACGAAGACCATGTAGTTTGGAATGCAAGCACTGTTCAAAGGCCGAGGCTAAAGAAGACATTATAGATGTACGGCTAATGACTATAATGTGTACGGATGAATGGGACAAGGAACAACTAAGAAAATGTCCGCTAGAAGATACAGATCTGTCATATGTTATGCAAGGGCTCGAATGAAACGAAAGACCAAGCAGAGAGGAGATGTCAGCAGAGAGTCCCATTGCGGAGTCATATTGGGCACAGTGGAAGAGTTTAGAATTGATATCCGGTTGCTTGCATCGAGTATGGGAGAGTGAGGATGGTCAAAGAAAAAAGAAACTGATAGTTATTCCCAGAAAGAGAATTCCTGACGTGTTCAGCGAGCTGCATAATGGTCCAAGGGGAGGTCATCTTGGAATCACGAAGACGCTCGAGAAGATTAAACAGAGATTCTATTGGGTTGGTTGCCGTCACTCAGTCACTGAGTGGATTGCGAACTGCGAGGTTTGCAGCAGAGTGAAAGTGCCCAAAACCCGAATTCATGGCCAGATGAAGCAATATAACTCAGGTGCGCCATTTGAAAGGATCGCTATGGATGTCGCCGGTCCATTTCCTACTAGCGACGGCGGAAACAAATATGTACTGGTAGTTACGGATTATTTCAGCAAATGGCCAGAGGTATACCCAATCCCAAATCAAGAAGCGGAAACAGTAGCAGAAGTATTTATAAACAATTGGGTTGCAAGGTATGGTGTACCAATGGAGGTACATTCTGACCAAGGCAGGAATTTCTAATCACCTGTGTTCCAGGAAATGTGTAAATCATTGGGCATTCGAAAAACACGGACAACTGCATTGCATCCTCAATCCGATGGTATGGTAGAACGATTCAATAGAACATTGGAGGAGCACTTAAAGAAAGTAGTTGACAAGTACCATAAAGAGTGGGATACCCGCATACCATTATTCTTGAGGGCTTACCGATCAGCAGTGCATGAGACAACGGGTCAAACCCCTGCAAAAGTAATTTTTGGCAATGACCTTAGACTGCCAGCTGATTTGAAGTTTGGGATAGATGCCAATGCGGAGAGAAATGTCAAGAAATCCACTGGTGATTTGGAAGAAGAGCTAAGAGAAATACATGATCTGATAAAGCAACGAACAAAGATTATGAGTGACAAGATGAAAGCCAGATACGATAAAGCATTTAATTCGGAAGGTTTTCAGGAAGGAGATTTGGTGCTGTTATACAACCAACAACGTAAAAAAGGTTTGTCCCCGAAATTGCAGTGTAATTGGGAAGGCCCATACAAAGTTGTAAAACGGATCAACGATGTAGTGTAAAGCATACAAACCATCGGTAAACCACGAACCAAAATGAAAGTGGTCATTTGGAAAGGCTGGCAACGTTCAGATCGAGAGATTTGTCTGATCGGGACGATCAGACTTAGGTGGAGGGCAGTGTTACGAATATTAGCAACACTGCCATCTCTAAGCCGATGCTGGGCAGTGACGTTAATTCACATCAATAATTCAATCATTGTGTCTACACATACACGTACACGCAGCGGAGAGGCAACGCACAGCCACATGCAGATATCTTATCTGAGGTGCTCCTAAAGGTATGCAATTGTAATTGTGGAAGTGTCGCTCACACATGCAAGCGCATGGGGTATGAGAGAAGCTATAAAAATTATACATCTGTAGTTGTAGCTGGGAAATTTATAACTAACTAGTAAGTTCTGGAATTAGAAAAACCTAGAAATATGCAACAAGGAAATCGGACAGTATAAAAGGGCGGCAACAGTAGAAGCGAGAAGTCAGTTTTCATTTGAGCTATCAATCAGTTTGGTTATTAAGCAAGTTATTCCTTGCAAAGTATAAGTGTTATTGTGAAGTACTTTAATAAAGACCATTTTTCAATATTGGAGTTATTTATTCAACAGTTTAGCAGTACGAACGTTGGCAGAAGAAAAAACAAATAAGGGGAATTGCAGTAAATTCGTTACAATAAATTATGCCAAATTAGCCTACGTATGCGTACGACATTAGCCGCTAATTTTTGGGAAAGCGGCATTTCTGGCTCACCCGAATTTCGTCTTATAAATTGTAACTGTTAGTGGTATACAACTTTTGATAAAGTACGCTATAGATGATATTTTACCAAACAAAATGTGATGAAAAAGGGGTGAATTGGACTTTTGGTTACGCCAAAATTACTCAAAAACTAAACGGTATACCACAAATGCCGCAGTTCCTCTATTTTGAAGACATTTCTAAGGTTCCTGCAAAAGTTTTTTGGAAAACTACTTCTACTGTCAAATGAGCTGACTCTACATACGCTTTTTCTAATTTATGTGCATTCGTTGCAGATCTGATGTGCTTGCCACACTCTTCAGCGAATATAGAACGAATTTTTTTCTAAAATAAATTTAAACAAAGCAAAAATCCGAAACCGTCTGGAAACTGAAACATTAAAAGGAATATTGCTGGCCGAAGATTATTTAAAATTGAATAACTTTTCCTGTCATGATATTGAAACGCAAATAAATATGCTAAAAAAATCAACGCGAAAATGTATAACTAAGGAACTAAAATGATAAAGGAGGTTCGATTCGAGCTCAAAGAAAAAAAAAATTTGTTAAAATGACTGAAAACAAGTACCTTTTGTATGGACATAATACAAAATTTATCTTTTAAGACGTGTTTGTTATTTACATAATAAAACGAAATGAATTGAAAACGATTTTATATGTTGTATGTGGCAACAAAAAATAACAATCAAAGACAATTTTCAGAAAAGCGCTTTTAAAGTTAATACTGTTGAATGAAATCCGGCTATCTCATTTTGGTTTCCAGCGAAAACAATCGTACGTCCCCTGGTAATAACCCAACTTCGTCCTAACTCAACTTTGGTTGTTATTGGTTGTTGCATAGATATGACGATTTTTGACGATTTTTTGGGTGCCGTCTGACGACTTGGGAAAAAAATATATGGCAACGCTGCTTTATGTTGAGAAAATACGAATTGATAATGAGAAATAGAACTTCATATTGAGATTATATTAATCGATAATGAGAAATAAAAGTTCATATTGAGAAAATTCAAATTGATATTGAGAAACAAAATGTCATATTGAGAACATATAAGTTGATAATGAGAAATATAAATAATATTAAGAAAATATGAATTGATAATGAGGAGTGTAACTACGTATTGAGAATATATAAATTAATAATAAGAAAACATAAATTGGTAGTGAGAACATACATATGTACAAAATTTTAATTGTGATGTGCCATAAGTTATCTGATCTGCGAGCTAGGATTGCAGCTAGGATTACAGTGAGTCCGGAAAATATGTTTTGGAATGCAAAGGAGCATTGGAAAAACTTCTCTTAGGCCGGACCATACATCTTTACTGGGTTCCCTGTCATAAAGGGAAAAGGCCGATGAGTTGGCAAAGGAGGATTCAACACTCACTGAGTCGACGATAGACTTCCCAATCTGTTTGGGAGAAATCAAAAGGAGACAGGAGTTGCATATGATCCGTCAAGCAGGAACGGCATTTACAAAAGCGCGGGGCTGCAATATTTTTAAGATCACGTTGCTCATATCTCTAAAGAGAGAAGACTTAAGGCTCACAATGGGCATACTGACTGGGCACTATCTTCTGCCGTAACATGCTTATATGTTAGGCCTCGTCAGTAACTGCAAGTGTAGAAAGTATGAGCTTCAGGAAAAACGGTTGAGCACGTTCTGTGTTCATGTCGTGCGCTCGCCAGGTCAAGTCTCCAGGTATTAGGGGCGGAAGATTTGCAGCTATTAAGCTGGGTTTTAGAAAACTGCTATGTAGTATTTCCCAAGAGAACGGAGTTATTCACATATGTCCTGACAACTGATTGGGGTTCTTCCGTTTGGTCGTCAAACAAATTCTGGTAACACTATGGATACGTTCAGTTTATGTGAGGTCTTTATTGACTGGCCAGTTCAACCTAACTTCATTATTAATTTATATATTCTCATTATCAATTTGTATTTTCCCAATATCAATTTATATTTCTAATTATCAATTCATATATTCTCAATATGTAGTTACATTTCTCATTATCAATTTGTATTTTCACAATATCAACTTATATTTCCCATTATCAATTTATAAATTCTTTTTATGAAATTACATTTCTCATTATCAATTTTTATTTTCTCAATACTAAATTGTATTTCTCATTATGACTTTATATATTCTCAATATAATCTTACAGTTTCTCATTATAAACTTGAAAAGGTGTAGTTATCAAAAAAAAAAAAAACGACCAAAGACTTTATACCATGCCGCTTATCTGCTTCAAAAATAGCAACAATAGTAAAATGGAAGGCATTGATGAGCCTGTGAAATGATTAGCTTCCATTGGTAACAGAGTCGCGTTCTTCTAAGCAACTTCATACACAATTAAAAAAAAATGTCCTGGAAACGATTTTAATCAGATAACATAATAAGTAGCAAAAAGGTAAAAAGAAATCAAAAAAGGGAAGCTTACTTGTCTTTGGAAACACGCAGATACGAAAGATATATAGTATATGTACATACATACATACATATTAATTTGTTCGATGAGCATTATTAAAAAAAAAGTTGTACCGCAGCGAAAACAACCACATATACGCTGTTACAGTTGTACATAAATTGACAAACTTGACAAGCTTTTAACGGTAGCATTTGAGTTGTAGATGCTGTAGATGTGATAAGCATGCTTAGAAAAATTGGCAAAAAAAACTCGTGTACTCACAATGTATTAAGGTAAGTAGCAAAGAAGCCAGAAATATAAATTCAATAGGAAAGCCATTATGAACATGCAGCGCGAATAAATCAGCAATAAGAGGGTAGTAAGCAGAAGCTGTAAGACTTCAATTCCATTCAAAACAAATTTCCGGAACGTATGCAATTGATAAATGAAGCCACGTTTCTTATCAACAGTTGGGCGTAAAGAGATGGAACTTGAAGAGAGTGAGCTAGAGTGAGTTGTAAAGGAAATTGAAAGTAGAAGGAGAATTTGATGATACTTAAATTAATATTTTTTAGAAGTTATTATCTAAAGAAAACATTTAACATTGTTCGAAACCGGAATCTAAAAACTTTAAGCGAGCTAACTGTTCTTGCATATACCGTCCCGTCTATGCACTAACTACGTATCTAGAAATATGAAAGTTTTGGCAAAACGAAGATAATTAGCTAAACTATTTGCATGTTGAGTATCAAAAATTTATATGCCTTGATAAATGACGAGCCTCATTTTCCTATGTTCATCAAAATTTATAAAATAAAAATGTTTCCAGTGAAAATTGTGCCCAGTACTGAATACGGCTACTACACTCAGAAAACTACACTTTTTTATAATGAGGAAATATTTCTTACAATAATTTTCTCTAAATTGTGAAAAATTTTAATGTAAATTAGTATGAATTTCTTAATAAAACTTTTCACTAATTCGAAGAAATATTTTTCTTGAATTTTTTAAATCAAAAAGTAATCGACTGAACATTTCTTACAATATTCACATGTTTGCTCAGTGAAGAGAGTTCGACTCTAAAGTTCAGCACCTCGACCAGAATCCACCGCGGTGCTAGTTACACAATTTCATATTTTAACTTTTTTTATACAGTTTTCTCCATTTTAAGAAAATTATTCCTATAGCTAAGGAAAAAATGTTTTAATTTTTAAGAAAATTACTTAGATTTTTTGAGTGTAGAATGTTGGAATGTAACAAAGTAACAAAACTTTATCTTCATGTGCTAAGAATAGTGGCTGAATATGTAAAGACGGTTTGAAGGGGATGTTGAACATAGCCTCCCGAAGAAAATGTGGAAACCCCTCTGGCTGGGTTTACACAACATTTAACATCAGACTTAAAACCTATATTAGGGTCAAATTTATTAGCTTGTAATGCTTGTTGTCTGATTACATAGACAGGCACCAATGATGTATATACTTATGCATTGGCAAAGCTCTCCTCGTGAAGCACATCGGTTAAGTTCCATGATCCAAATATTAGGGGAATGCAATGGATTAGAACAATAGGAAGGTATTAATAAACATAAAAACAAAAACTACCGTAAATTGTTAATTTGCGGGAACTCAGATGTAAAATTTTTTCAGCGAGGTTAACAATCCTTAAATATCACCTTTTGTTTTCTCTCTTTCATGTAGAACGATAACCAACGTAGGAAAACAAGTAGGTATGATATGTGGTCAAGTTAAGACAATGGAACGGAATGGGAAAACGTATCGAATACATTAGTAAAGTCTGTACAGATGACGTCGGTAGGTAAGTTGTTCTTGAATCCTCTAGAGACATGAGTATTGAGTTTTATCAAAGTTGACTCGCCACTAGAAAAACCACGTTAAGATAGGTTGATATATGAGGAAATCGAAGAAGCCATTTATAAAGTAATAGCCAAAGTGACTTACCCAAATATTACACCTTTTTCGTCCTCTTCAGGTATTTTTTGAGGAAACTATGTTTATAGAGCATTTTGGTAACGTATAGGTAGGCTTCCAATGCTCTATGCTTTAACACGTCTGATAAGTTTCGCTACCCATCTCACTTGCTTTAAATTTCGGAGTGGCCTTGCTGTAGCTTTTAAGTTTCTCTCCTGTTATCCGTCTAATTTTTTGCTTCTCAATACTAAAGGCCCATGGGGTTTGTTTTGGTAATCATTTGTATGGCTGTTCTTGGTATTGTGGGATTAATCAAGGCTACTATTGAAGCTGCTTTCGGTGTACAGTGGATAAGAGCTGTTTAGAGGTTATATTTACAGAGAAGTTTCCAAAACCAGAATAAAGCGGTTTGCGGTAATGTACTTTTTTCTTCGGAGTATCAACTTTGATTTTTCTGTTCTCGGCAGAAGTCCTAGCGCATTGTGGTATTAAAGTTTCTATTATTCCTATATCTAACAATAAATGAGTTATGAAAATTTTTAAGTAGTCATAAGCACAAATTTTCCTGTTATTTTAAATTTAATTTAATTTAATTTAAGTAATTAAATGCAAACTGAAAGGAATATTCACACCGACTGCCTGATCAATAATACTCAATAATTTATCTACTCCACTTTCCACCAAGGTATTAAAATTTTCATAAAAATTCACTAGAAAATAATAAAGAAATAACCAAAGTGCACTGCAAAACATCCCCGTTAAGATATGAGCTTTTCTCAAAAATAAAAGTGTTCACGATGTCAATAGAAAGTAGTAGACATTTGCTCAAGCCAGCTGTCAATTCCCAAAACGACAGGGGCATTATGCCAACGACAGACAACAACTGATGTCATTTGCACCAGCTCACGTTCATCATAATGCATCTTATTTAATTTTTGGTTGAATATTTTATATTTACTTTGATATTATTTATTTTCAATGTTAAAATTTTGCCTTTGAGGTTGTTGCAACACGAAATGTGAGACTGGAAATTTTTGTGTAAGTACGTTCTGGCGCGTGTCAAAGCCACGTTTTGAATTAATTCTATTTGGTTATTTAGTTAACATTGTAACAATGGGCAAGGTTTGCCGAAGAGCTATTTTCGAACAATGTTTCTATTTAGTTTGAGAGTGCGCTTGTGTGTAATTATGTATGTATGTATGCGTGGGAGCGCTTGTGGCGCAAGGGCAGCATAATTCGAAAATTTCATTCAAAAACATGACGTTTAATTTTATCAATATTTGTAACTAAATTTGTTGCTTACTACACTGTGTAACAAATTTTATTTTGTTTGTGTGAAGTAGTAGATGTAGTAAACCCCCAGGATAAATTTAAGGGTTGGAGTGTTATGAACTAAATTAGAATAACAAAAGCGAATAAGTAGGAGTAACAAGGAAAATAGGATGAATGATGAAGGCAAAAAAAAAATTCTACAAAAAGTCCTTAAACAGTCACAGAGAGAGCGTGGGCTTAAAAGACAACTAACTTATCGGCAAATAAGGAAGCTCAGTATGCACATCCAACAGCTGGCCAACGAACATAAACGAGCAAAATGTAACAAGAACTGTGACCCCTTAGTTAATTTTGATAAGTATTGATAAACCCTGAATTCCCTGTCGATTCCGATGAAAACAACTAAAATATATCCAACAAGTTCTGCAAAAAAGTCCCGCAAAACTCGAAAAAATCTACAACCTCTTTTGGCGAGCAAAAAAAATTAATACTTTTCTATTTGTAGGCCTAAACAGATAGCTTTATGCGTGCACATAAATAAAAACATACCGTTTTTTTCTTCGATATCACGGCGAAAAGGTAGTAGGAATAATCACGCCAATGTATAAACACCCTGCTGAGAGGTATTTAGCTCCCTAATCCATTTCCGTTGCCAAACTATTAGAAGTGGCAATGGTTGTCCAAGAACTAAAGCCCAGGAAGGCAGAGAACAAAAAGGTGATCGATATCGTTCGATATCTCTCCTCACGCTAGTTAACCAGTCATGAGCATGGTTTCCGAAATATGCACAGCACTAATTAAGCGCTAAACACCAGTAGCACTTAGAAAAATTAATAGTTAAATGAAGAAAAACCGAATAGTCCGCTTTACCTGTTTTTGGTATAGTTGTAAACGCAAAAGCACTGCTCGTATGTGTAGGAAGTTTCGTGGATGTGGGCAGTCCACAAGCCAGATATGATTCCGGCACGCTCCGGTACTATCGTCTTCTGGTACTAGACCGCCTGCCTCGGGAACGATTTTTATGATGCCTCAAAAAGATTATACAACGGGTGTTAATAGTGGTATTTCATCCGTTCTTTTGCTTTACTTCTGACTGTACAGTATTGGCATAGTGGAACTAGTTTTTCTATAGCCCTACCATTTATCCCCTGCAGAGTCCACGAGAATACTCACACTTGAGTAAAAAATAAAGAAACATTTCTGCCTTATGTCAGTTTTGCTATATGTCTGAATAAGCACACATTGGAGGCAGCAAGCCAAGCAAAACACTGCGCCCCGAACTACCATTGGATGTGTCCTTGTGGTTTTGAACAGAATATAAATAGCGAGGCGACTTAATTAATTAATTAGAAGATGAATGTCCATCACCAAATTCTTTCATAATTCAATCTGGTTGATCCAGGGGATTAAACACCTATTTATCCAGAATAAACCAAAATATATGTACTGTACGACCTAATTGCAATGTATCCACACATGGCGCCAAAAAATTGTTCAACTATTATGTAGGACCAACGTTAGAGACTGAGAGTTGGCGTAAAGATGCGGAAATTACAGTTCATCGATATAAATATTGATAGTCTGCCGGCCATTAAAGCAATAATCTCACACAGTACCATATCAAGAGGTGTCCTGGAATGCAAACAAGTATTTAAGATATTTCGGTCAGGCTGGACTATACATCTGTAATACGTTCGCAATCATAATGGGTTAGTAGGTAGCGAAAAGGCCGATGAGTTTATAAACAGAATGCAGTACTCCATAAATTGATGGTAGAAGTCACAATACGTTTGGTAGAAATCAAAATGAGACAGGAGTTGCGTATGATCCATCAAGCAGGAAATGCGAGGAAAGAAGCGCGGAGCTACAAAATGTTTAAGACCATTTGAAAATCCTACGACATCAGACATATAAAGTTGCTCAGATTTTTAAAGAGAGAAAACTTAAGGCTCATGAGGATGTGCTGGCTGCACGATGAAATGGTTGAGCACGTTCTGTGATTTTTATGTACGGGCCAGTTCAACCTAACCCTACTTAAGGTCTATAAAGTTTTATATCCTTATTTGTATTAGTTAGGGTACTCACAAAGCGTCATAGTATATTATGATGTTGTAAACTTATAACCAACATAAAATGAATGATAAATTGGCATACTAGGAGAGAAAACACTGCAAAGGGGGCAGCATTAGAACTAGTACCGTCTCTTAATGCGGTAGTTCGTAATTGCAGGGGGAAGTAATTTTTGATATTATGAGAGCAAGACGTATTTTAAAACTTTGTGAATCCCTTATTTATATACATATGTTTTTATACTCAGCGTGCTTTGCACACAGAGTATATTAACTCTGGATAACGGTTGGTTGTACAGGTATAAAGGAATCGAGATAGATATATACTTCCATATATCAAAATTATCAATATCGAAAAAAAATTTGATTAAGCCATGTCCGTCCGTCCGTCCGTTAACACGATAACTTGACTTCACCAAATTTGGTACACGAGCTTACTTGGACCCAGAATAGATTGGTATTGAAAACGAATAAAATCAAGCGATAACAACGTCCACTTTTTATATATATAACTTTTTGGAAAACACAAAAAAACTGATTATTTAGTAAATAATACACCTAGAATGTTGAAATTTGGCACGTGGACTGACATTGAGACTCTTGATAAAAACTTGAAAGAATTTTTTAAAATGGGCGTGGCACCGCCCACTTGTGATAAAATCAATTTTACAAATATTATTAATCATAAATCAAAAATCGTTAAACCTATCGTAACAAAGTTCGGCAGAGAGGTTGCCTTTACTATAAGGAATGCTTTGAAGAAAAATTAACGAAATCGGTTAAGGACCACGCCCACTGTTATATTAAAGATTTGTAAAAGGATCATGGACGAATAAAATAAGTTATATCTTTGCAAAACAGAACTTTATATGAATGGTATTTCATTTCCCAGGGGGATTTATAACAATAAATAGGAAAAATTTCAAAAGTTAAAAAATGGGTGTGGCACCGCCCCTTTTATGACTAAGCAATTTTCTATGTTTCGGGAGCCATAACTCGAAGAAAAATTAGTTCAAAATAGAACCATATGTATATGTATTATTGCGCAGCCTTGTTACACTATTAAGCACACAAAACAAACAACAACAGCATTTCAAGTGTACAGCTGGGTATGTAATGTTCGGTTTCAACCAAACTTAGACTTCCTTACTTGTTCATATTGAAATTAAATTATTTTCACCTCCGAAAGCAGTTATCTTGTTAATGTTGCACAGTGTAATTGTTGTAAACGTACTTTTTATGCTTCGCACAAGTTAAGGGTGAAAGTGAACTATTTGCAGGAGATATTCGTGCTAGTGACGCGTGAATTAATAATGGATACTCATCGTATCTACGAACAAATTTGTTTTACTACTTTTTTCAACACATTTTTAATTTTCCTTTCTTTTTCATTTGATAGAGTGAAAAATAATTTCATTTGAGTGTGGAAGAATTAATTATGTTCAAAATGCGACAATTGCTGAAGCGCTGAATGAACAATGCATTATGCGTTACGCTACGGTTGGTATTGCTATTGGGGTGGCGAACCCTCATTTCGAATTTGTCCCTATATTTTTTTTCTTTCTAAGCACAAAAGTAATATTTCAATCACACTCATAAAACATAAATTTAGCAGAGTATTTTGAAGTGCTTTTGTATTTTCATATTTTGTAGAAAATTGTTATTATCTGACGGTGCACGCATTAGCAACATTCAAGTTTCTAGCAACATTGTTGTCATACGCGCATACAGGGCACACACACACACCTCATACATTCCCTCTAGAGTCTAGCCACACGTAAAATGCGTTATCTTATATTTGTATGCGATTGTGCACACTTCAGTGTGATTATCATTCATTTGTAATTTGTAATTGTTATTTGCTGCGTATCATAAAATTGGATTATACTAACGGTAAAATGTTAAACTTAGTTCATGTGATAAGTACTATCTTTGCTATTAAATTCAGCGTTTAGCTGCCACATAAAAGCGCAGCAAATGCGTGAGTTTAATAGCCTAGCCAGAGGCGTAAATTTATTGCGGTTTCTGTCGTCATCAGACATCAACCATTCGCCATAAGCGCGCTTGAAAGCAACAGCCGTCATGTTTCATAGAAGATCATATCTGCTGTAAGTATTTTGTCCTAAGGGAACTATGACATATGGTCGCTGTTATGCGAGCGAGCAAAGGTTTATATGGGACATTGCCATTTGTGTATTTGCAAGTACTTTTTCGTAAGAGGATTGGATGGCATATCTAATCGTTGAAAAATTTTGTTAACCTACTGATTGATGGCTGTTGTTAGCATCCTTTTAGTCACACAAATGCTTAGTGAATAATTAAAAGTATTTGCAAAATGATTCATAACGGTTTATTTGAGGAAAAATAATTCATCCTAACATTATGAATGTTGATTAGTTTTTATAAGCTTTTATTTAGTTTCACTTTTGTTGTCTGTAATGGAATCTTGCAAGTTAAATTTGATACACTTCCCGGTGTCCGATTGAGCAGAAATTTTGCACACATGTATAACTCCGATGACAATGCAATATTACTTTGTTAGAATTCGATAAATTAATCGATAACACAGTTATCGGTAAAGATTTGTATTTACTATGGCATAACAGCCTAAGTCCCATACAAACCCGCCGGTACCTATCCGTGGATTGTGATATTTGGACGTGGTGAATCACGCGTGTCACGCGTGGTGAATCTCAACGCTTGCGAAAAGCGGAGACACAACCCTCTGTTGTATTTCTGTGTATAACCAACATAGCTGAATTTTTAAGGCTGTTTAACTCTGTAATCTTTTCTGTAATTTATTTTGCTTTTGGAAAAATTACCTATTTGAAAAAAACTGGCAGGAAAATATTGCCATAACAGCTTAAGTTAAATCAAGAATGGAAAAACTTGGAAAATTTGAGCAGATGTGGCAATTACGCGTGCCCGTTGAACGAAATATTGACAATCTATTGATAATCGCTAGGAAATTAGCGACATTCCATCAACTTAGCAGCACTTTAGCAATACTACTGTTATTATTTGGCCGCTCAAACACACCCATATTAATTGTGCATTAAATTTAAAATATTCAACTCAAAAATGACTCCGGTTGTTATGTCCGCAGCATTTATTTGGTGCAAATACAACATAATAATTTACACGGCCAAAGCCATAATAATTTGCACGGGTCATCAATTCTTTCTCTGATTCAAAAGCTGAACTACCAGCGCTACCGCCATCAGCTCAGTGTCATCATTGCCAGTAGCGCCAATAACACCAAACTCGTGCCTGACACAAAAGTCGTTTCACTCAATAACGCAAGTGAAATGTACTACGCACTCACTACTAAGTAACGTCAAATATTCGATTGGAGTCATTTCGTCAATGAGCTACCATTGAGCTGGCACCGCATTGGCGCTGGCGCCATGCAATTTACATCACTAAAATTGCACGAATGTCCAGGCTCATGACTTTGTTAATCCAGATGGTGAAAACGAAGACTCAAAGGAATGCAACCTTGCAAACAACAGCCGCCATTTTCAAAGTGTAAAAATTCTGTGATACAACGTACGCTAACGCCGTTAGGCTGTTATCGGTAAGTGTTGCATACTTTTCTGCGCACTTGATTTTGTTTTACAGATTTTTGGCGATGGAATTTTAGCTAAGCGAAAGTAGAATTTTATTTTAAAGCAGATTTAACCCACAGATGAGAGATCTGCAATAAGTAGTTGTAAACTGAACGCGGCATAGGCAAAGTTAAGTTATTTAACACTGTTTGACATAATTTTATATGTGCTCTCTGTCAAAAATGCTTCAACTAACTTAGTCACATTTTATTTCAATTATGAATATGCCCCAATATATTCGGATTATGATATAATAAAATTAAAGAAACAAATAAAATTAAAGAAAAAAACTTTTTTAAAAATAAGCTTTTATTATTGGCTAATAAAATTAACTAAAAAGTAAGTTGGTGCATTAAAAGAAATGGGTAAAATGAGAAACGTTACAAATAACTAAGTAAAGATTACGTAACTAATTTAAACAATATTTTACCCTACTAAAAATTTAAAAAAATTCCTATTTAAATTAAATTTAAGAAAAAGGCTTTTCTAAGAACAAGCTTCTATTACTTGTTAATAAAACTAACTAAAAAGTAAAAAATAAAATTAAAGAAAAAAAAACTTTTTTAAAAATAAGCTTTTATTATTGATTAATAAAATTAACTAAAAAGTAAACAATAAATTGACTCTAAAGAAATATAACACTTTATAAGTTCATTGTAAGCTTTAACGATAATTAGGCTTTTTCGTCTGCGACAAAAGAATTCTATATTGTACATAATTATATATTTTTAACATTAAAACTTTACACCTAAATTATTAAACCTTACAGTTTATATCACAGTCCTCATTGTTCTAATAAAAGCGTGTTACATTGCGATAGCAAGAAAAGGAGATCCTAAATGTTCTTAATTATACCATCAAAATTCAACACGTTTTTTATTAGAACAATTAGGACTGTGATATAAACTGTAAGATTTAATAATTTAGGTGTAAAGTTTTAATGTTAAAAATATATAATTATGTACAATATAGAATTCTTTTGTCGCAGACGAAAAAGCCTAATTATCGTTTAAGCTTACAATGAACTTATAAAGTGTTATATTTCTTTAGAGTCAATTTATTGTTTACTTTTTAGTTAATTTTATTAACCAAAATAATAAAAGCTTATTTTTAAAAAAGTTTTTTTTTCTTTAATTTTATTTCGTTGCTTTGTCAATGCGAGTTTTGAACCCAATATCTTATACGATGTGCGCACCGAACTTCTCATGCTTAAGTCACTTTTTCATTCCTTACAAAATTTCATATAAAATTTAGAGTGAATAATCTTTAGCTTATTATGAATATCGCAGGCAAAATGATACCAACTCGTAATAACAAAATACAATTTAGTTACATTTCGACGTGCTCAAACTGGTATGTACTTTGAATATTTTTTACATTAAATTCTTCTGTCGAAGAGCAGGTGCAGATATAGGAAGTGCGATTTGGTGGAGAAACGATTGAGTATATTTTGTGCTTGTGCCCTGCGCTCCCCAGACTAAGACTTCACCTATTAAAAATGGCCCAGCTATCGGTATTTTGCTGTTGACAAATTATATAATACCTTCGAATGTCCTCTTCAGCTTAGTAGTCGTTTTCAAATAGTCGGTTTTACAGAGTTTTACATAACGAAAATCACACTTTAAAAGCTATAAATAAATTAGTGAACAAAGGAATGATACATTTTTCCAAGGCCAAAATAACGAGATATCGGCTGAATTTGTAAGGATTAAAAAATATTTAAGAACGTGTTTTTAGACCTTCTCGACATAAATCACAAGTTTAAAGACGAAGGACGATATCGGGCAGTGATATTTATGCGTGAACTGTAATGTTCCGTAAGAGGGGAACTGTCCAACTACTTTTTATATTTTAAATAAATGCGCTAGAGATGGTGATCATACCCGAACGCATCTCATCGGCATCACCTTGACTCAGCAGACGAATATCTTCCAACGCAGAAAACTTCTACTTATTCATTTATCTACGACCACGAAGTGAGCTAGCGCGACATGATATTAAAATTGTGCTTTCCCTCTTCAGGCGACCGCCATGGTTTTCAAGGCACGGGAATGTCAACGTCAGAATCTTTAGGAAACAGGTATTGAATTAGAAAAAAAATCTAAGCGGATTAGCTTCCCGGCAGCCGTTTGGCAAATTCTTCGACTGTATTTCTGTCATGAAAAAGAGTCGGTATAAATTATGTAGGACCCGTCCTGCTGATTCGTAGAAAAATATTATAAGAAGCAGGACGTAAATAAGAAAAAAAGTTGGGGCTTAATTTACTCGTAGGTGTAATGCGCCTTATTTTTATTTATTTTACAAACAACCAATAGTGCAAGAGATGCCTTTTAAAGAACGGCAAACGAAACTTAGATGTAGTTTTCAGCTTTACTGTTCTACTAGGGTCAAGTGCAAATAAAATACGATATATTCCACCATTTCGAGGGAGATCTTAAGGCCACAATAGAGGTGGACGATTGGCGCAAGGGTGCGCAAATGGCGGACGAGGCGATACATGTGTACACAGATGGTTCCAAAGTAGTGGAAGGAGTAGGGTCTGCGATATACTGTGCTAATCCGGAAATAAGCAGATCCTACAGGCTGCTGGATTACTGTAGCTTTTTCCAAGCGGAAATATTAGCCACAACCAAAGCAGTACAAACCCTGGAAGAGAATAGCTTAAGCTGTAACCGTGTTAACTTTTATATTGAGAGTCAAGCAGCAGTTAAGGCAATAATCTCGCATAGCACAGCATCTAAACGCGTGTTAGAGTGTAAGCAGTCTCTTGAGAGAATTGGGACAGGGAGAAGCATACATCTATATTGGGTACCATGTCACATGGGAATAGATGGGAATGAAAAAGCGGACGAACTAGCTAAAAAGGGCGCATGCCTTGAAGCTTGCTTCATAGAGACTGCCTTCTGGCGTCGCATGCCCTTAAATTAGTCTTGGTCAGTGATATCAGATGTAGGAAGTGCCGGTTGGAGGAGGAAACGATCGAGCATTTTCTGCGCTCGTGACCTGCGCTTTCCAGGCTAATACTCCAGCTATTAGGAGTGATACTTGTCAGATCTAGAAGCAACAAGTGGCTTAAGTCCTAGGAAGCTTCTAGTATTTGCCAAGAGGACGGAGTTATTTTATAACATAGGTTCTTGTTTTTGATAGGGGTTTTCAGCTTGGTCGTTAAAACAAATTTCTGGTAACACTACGGACGGCCAGTTCAACCTAACCTAACCTAACCACCATTTAGCCCAACGTTTCGATAATTATCCTTATTGCTGTGACTTCTCTATATTACTTTATTGTTGATTATTTTATTGGTTTACAATTTACAATAATATTAATATATTAAATAAAAGAATTGTAGCGGAATTAAAGATGCTATCCTGTTGGAGGCAAAAACGAAGTGAAGTCGAAAATAAGCGGCAGATTGCGAAAGACGGGTAAAGTAAAACGTCAATGAAAAAGTATATTGCCAGATGTATTGTAGTTTCACGTTACGATATATCATCTCCTCCGTTATTTTTGAGTTCCTTTGCGTTGCCTGATACGGGCTGATCGGCGTATTGGTACTTTATCTGAACTAGACTGTTCTTTAGTTACGGAGACAAACCTTTCATTTGCTTTTCGGGCTATAATTTGATTTTTGTGTCTTCTCAGTACGCCTTGATCGGTCTCTACTTTGTACATGACACTTCGACATTTGGAAGTAATGGTGCGCGGGATCCAAGGTGGACCCCTCGCAAAGTTCATCACCCAAACCAAGTCTGATGTCTGAAATACTGCTGATGAACTACACTCTCTAATAATATTATTTGGTGGCGGATGAAGTAGCGTTAGCAATCCTCTTGGTTGTCGCCCATGTAAAAGCTGAGCTGGAGATTTACTGGTGGTTGGATTTGGCGAAGCTCTAAAAGACTTTGCTTTAAAGTTAGCACAAATCTCTCGGCTTCACCATTTGATGCTGTATGAAATGGAGCAGTGGTGAAGTGCTTAATTCCACGGTGTTTGCAAAATTCATAAAATGTTGAGGAAGTGAACTACCGCCCATTATCCGAGGCGATTGTTTCTGGAAACCCCTCGAGTGCGAAAATTGAGTTTAAAGCTTCTATAGTCGCATTGGTTGTTATGCTTTGCATCCTTACAACAAACGGAAATTTGGAGTATGCGTCTATACACAGTAGCCACATCGTGTCAAAGAAGGGCCCAGCAAAGTCTAAATGGATGCGCTGCCAAGGTCGATCTGCCCTGACACATTCTGGTACTACGGCGCGACTGTAATTTGTTTGCAAAACAATAATCCCCATTTCGATGCTCAGGGAAAATCGGCGTGTAAAATATTGCTATAAAGTTGCCTACTCTTTTAAGGGCTACATCGCGATGAGCTAGCTTGCGGAGGTGTGAAGCATTTAGCGGAAATTCCTCTAGTTGTTGCTGAATTCCCAATTCAAAACGTAGATTTTCTTCATCAAAGGCTATATCGGGGCCTTTAGGTAATCGTGATAGCGCATCTGCATTGCTATGTTTATCAGTGGCTCTGTATTGAATTTTATAACTGTATGCCATAAGGGCCCGGCTTGGAAGTCGTTGAATCGTTAGAACCGGTAGCTGTTTATCGGGGCTGAATGTTGTTACCAATGGCTTATGATCCGTTAGCAGCGTAAGCGATCGGCCATAGAGGTACTGGTGAAACTTTTTAACCCCAAAAACAATCGACAGCGCCTCTTTCTCAATTTGGCTGTAACACTTTTGATGCACGTCTAGAGTTTTAGAAGCAAAAGCTACTGGCTTTTTTGAGCCGACGGGGAGACGGTGTGACCAGACGACGCCAATGCCGTGTGATAACGCGTCTGTCGCAAGCACAATAGGTAATTTGTCATCAAAATGAGAAAGTCATGGAGCAGTTGATAATTGTCTCTTCAACTCCACGTATGCTTCCTCTTGCTCTTTTCCCAATTAAATATTGCATTTATGCGGAGCAATTTATTAAGTGGCGCTGCTAGTTGTGCAAAATTTTTAATAAACTTGTAATAATTAATCTTACCTAAAAACGCCTGCGACTCTTTAATGTTGCTTGGCCGTGGCAATTCCTTTATTGCTGCAATTTTTGAGCTGGTGGGGCTTATTACATTAGAATTGATGACGAATCCGAGGTATTCTACATCACTTTGCATAAAACTGCATTTGGTTTGCTTGCACGTAAATCCGTTTTTCTCCAGGCGTTTTAATACTTGCTCTATATTTAAATTAAGATCCTCGACCGATATTCCTCCTATTATTATGTCATCTAGGTAGGTGACGCACATGGGAATATTGACAATTACTTGCTCTAGAAGCCGCTGAAATATGGCTGGCGCGCTAGCTATACTAAAAGGCAGTCGTTGGTACTCGAAGAGACCGGCTAGTGTGTTGACTACAGTAAGTTTCTTCGAAGCATTGTCCATTTCTATTTGAAGGTATGCATCAGACAAGTCTATTTTGGCAAAGAATTGACTTCCACGCATTGATTGGAATAATTCCTCAATACGTGGAATTGGGTATTGGTCGATATCTAGTTGTGCGTTCAAAGCTTTGAAGTCACTGCAAATACGTATGCATCCATTTGCTTTAGGTACCACTACAACGGGTGCTGCCCAGCTGCTAAAATTTATTGGCTCCCATATACCCTTATCTACTAAACGCTGTGCTTCGGTTTTGCAGCCTCAGCTGCGAAAATGGCAAGGGGCGTGCTTTAAAATATCTAGGTACAGCATTTGGCTTTAGCTGTAGTTACGCTTTAAAAAAATCAAAGTGACCAAGCGATTCAGTGAAAACGGTTGGGAACTTTTTAACAAGTTCGTCAGAATAATTTAAAGTTAGGGCTCTAACGTATGCTTGGCAAGTACAAAGCCCTAGCTCCTCTATAAGGTCCGTACCTAAGATCTCTCCGTTCATTAATCTGAGCCATTCTTTCAAATTTTCCACTTTGAAGCATAACATAGATAGTCCCTAGAACTTTTACGTGCCCACCACCGTATATAGTGAGGTAACTTTGATTACATGTCAACAATTGGGGACTATGCAGTTTCTTGTAGCCCTGTTTTCCGATAACAGAACAGGTTGCTCCGGAGTCGAGCTGAAATTGTAAAGGTGTGCCACTCACTTTTAATTCAACCATAAATTTACGATTTACTTTGTTTACTGCATTGCCAAGGGGTTGACTTGATTAATTGTTAAAACACCGTTTTGACTTTTCTTCGGCATTTGTATACTTTGTTGCCGCTTGGGTATGGCATTTACCTTCGATCCAGTTTTGCAAACAGGCGCTATATGACCAAAGCGCTTACATTTACGGCATTGCGCGTTCCAAAATTTGCATTTTTCTGGTATATGATTTGTTCCACATCCAGAGCAAGACTGAAATTCCTGACTGTTATGAGTTTGTGTTTGCGTTTGCGATGGTTTTAATTGGAAGACTTCGTTTTTCGTTTCATTTTCAGCCGATACCTGCTCTTGACGGTTTGCGCTGCTTCAAACGATTCGGCTATCAACATAATATCTTCAAGTATTGGCTCCAACTTAGGGAGCGCTGATGTTCTCACTTGTTCATGAAGTGTATTTAAAACAATTATGTCACTGATCAGCTCGTCTACAAATTCTTCATTGCATTCCTTATTGCGGCATACGTATTTACAATTACGAGCCACTCTGCGCAATTCAGCTAGCCACTCTGAATATTTTTGATTAGTTTTCATTTTTAGCTTAAATAATTCATACCGAGATGCAAGCACATGCACTTTTGCTTTAAAATGTGAGGTTAGTTTTCCTATAAGCTCGTCATACGATTTCGACTGCACATCTATGCTGCCGAATAATTTAACCAACAGTTCAAAGGTTTCGCCGCCAATCCACGAAAGAAAAAATGCCTTTTCGTCGACGACTTTACATGCCGTGAAGTGTTGAGTCAGCTGCGCAACATATGACTCCCACTGCTGCTTTTCGCGATTAAATGGTGCAAATGCTGGTACGGCGATATGAGTGTTATCTGATATCGACGGCTTATTGGAACTTGGCGCGCCCGCTGTTGCTGCGGCTTTATATTCCATATTTTGGAACTCTTTCCTTTGAATATAAAGCTGTGACTCCATCCACGATCGCTGTGCTCCTAGCACATCTATGAAGAACGTTTTCTGCTGTTTATCAATTCCTTTATTCCTTCAGCCATTGTGATTTTTTCTCGTCGCCAGATGTTGTGACTTCACTTTATTACTTTATTGTTGATTATTTTATTGGTTTACAATTTACAATAATATTAATATATTAAATAAAAGAATTGTAGCGGAATTAATGATGCTATTTTGTTGGAGGCAAAAACGAAGTGACGTCGAAAATAAGCGGCAGATTGCGAAAGACGGGTAAAGAAAAACGTCAATGAAAAAGTGTATTGCCAGATGGATTGTAGTTTCACGTTACGATATATCACTTATCTTCCTCAGGGGCGGTCTATATTTGTTTATAACAGAATAACAAAAAAAAAACAAAAACAACATTAGAAATGAAATTACTATATTTAAAATATGTAGTTACAAACAAAATATTGCACAATTGTAGATTTAAATTTTACATGACATATTACTCCACAAACAATTATTTATATTAACTCACATTGGTATTTAAAAACGATTTTATTATTACTTTACTAAAACATTGTAATGCTACCATCACTGTATGGTAAACTTGTCAAACTAAAACCTAATTATCTGTATCATAGGCATAATAAGTAAGTCACGGCTATGTCTTGAGTATCTTCTTTCTTATTGAAGAAAAGGCAATGATTAAGAAAGAAATTTAGAGCGGTTCAATGGACGGCAGGCATAGCGGCAGTATACTAGTACATTTATTGATTCAGACAAAATATTATTGGTGAAATCAATGAGAGTTTTAAGCCGACAAGCTGTTCATTCAACAAACTACCTATAACTTCTCCACTCAACTATCGGCCTTGCTCTCTGAAAACAATTTTTGACCGATTGCTGTCATATTACGGCTGCGGGAAATATAGAGTCCTATTAAGCCAGATATACGCTGCCTCGAGGACTGCTGCCTTTAAGACCACGCTTGTGATAGGCGCAGCCATGTATGAGCGTTATCGTTGACGCGAAATAAAAGACAAGGCGACTTCAAAATGAGTAAATCTGTGGTGAATAGATGTGAGTGGCAGTAGCTTGAATTGCGTAGAGCGAGCGAATAGGGTATCGTGATCGCCAATGCTGAAAAACACATTCACCAACCCAAATATTGTGAAGTGAGTAAGGCAACATCCTGAAACGAAAGTGCTATAACAGCATTTTATGGCCCAGAGTCCTTCATTGGTTTAATATGGGCATACACACACAGGGAAAGCATAAGTAACTGACAACAAAGTAGTTCAGATAACACTGGATTGAATATCCAGTGAAATCTGTAAGCATCCCCAGAGAGGACCTACGAACTTTCTACTATTTCACCTAAGTTAATTCAACCGAATACACATTCCTGTGAGCTGGAAGATAAAACGCCGGTTCATATTCCCTGCTAACTCGCGGCTTCTGCAAGGCAGAGACTGTCCCATATAGGTGGTGTGACTCTTAATACCTTCGTAATATGGAGTAATTAGCCGGAAGTTGTACTTATATACATAAAAACCCCCAAGCCTTCGAGCAAAATAGATTAAAATAAAGATCGCAGTGCATCGACGCCTTATAATAATAATAATAGTTTTCCATTCAACGGACGATGTTATGAAACAAAAGAAAAATAAAATTTAAATAAAATGAAAATTATATATTATCTGAGAAGACGCGACGAGTAATTACTCCTCATGTAAAAAAAATTGTATCGTGAGTGACAGTAAACCTGAGTGATTCATGAAATTTTTAGTTTCATTGAACAGTGCGTTATATAATTAGCCCCTTAAGTTAACTTTAAAGATCTAAATAAACTATAAGCAAATAACCATAAAAACATCGAGCTGTGAGTAAGCAGCAGTTATTAGCATTTGTTCTTATTTTGACAAGTTACACACTCCAACAATCACAGTTTTGTTCAGAATATCTATCTTTAATCCTTCTTCCGAATTACGGAAAGGCCACAATTAAGGCGACAGTCACCATTTAGCGTGTTTAACAGCGTCGATACAAGCATAAAAAAAAAAACAAGTAAGGACGGTTAAGTTCGGGTGTAACCGAACATTACATACTCAGTTGAGAGCTATGGTGGCGACAGTAGGAAAATAAACCGAGGGTAACCCTGGAATGTGTTTGTATGACATGTGTATCAAATGGAAGGTATTAAAGAGTATTTTAAGAGGGAGTGTGCCATAGTTCTATAGGTGGACGCCATTTAGCGATATCGCCATAAAGGTGGATCAGGGTTGACTCTAGATTTGTTTGTACGATATGGGTATCAAATGAAAGGTGTTAATTAGTATTTTAAAAGGGAATGATCCTTATTTCCATAGGTGGACGCCGTTTCGAGATATCGCCATAAATGTGGACCAGGGGTGACTCTAGAATTTGTTTGTACGATATGGATATCAAAATAAAGGTATTAATGAGGGTTTTAAAAGGGAGTGGTGGTAGTTGTATAGGTGGTCGCCTTTTCGAGATATCGCCATAAAGGTGGACCAGGGGTGACTCTAGAATACGTTTGTACAATATGGGTATCAAACGAAAGGTATTAAAGAGCATTTTAAAAGGGAGTGGGCCTTAGTTCTGTAGGTGGACGCTTTTCGAGATATCGCCATAAAGGTGGACCAGGGGTGACGCTAAAATGCGTTTGTACAATATGGGTATCAAACGAAAGGTGTTAATGAGTGTTTCAAAATGGCGCGGGGTTTAGTTCTACAGGTGGACGCCTTTTGGAGATATCGCCATAAAGGTGGACCAGGGGTGACCCTAGAATGTGTTTGTACGATATGGATATCAAAATAAAGGTATTAATGAGGGTTTTAAAAGGGAGTGGTGGTAGTTGTATAGGTGGTCGCCTTTTCGAGATATCGCCATAAAGGTGGACCAGGGGTGACTCTAGAATACGTTTGTACAATATGGGTATCAAACGAAAGGTATTAAAGAGCATTTTAAAAGGGAGTGGGCCTTAGTTCTATAGGTGGACGCTTTCTCGAGATATATCCACAAAGGTGGACCTGGGGTGACTCTAGAATAAGTTTGTACGATATGGGTATCAAATGAAAGGTGTTAATGAGTATTTTAAAAGGGCGTGGGGCTTAGTTCTCTAGGTGGACGCCTTTTCGAGATATCGCCATAAAGGTGGACCAGGGGTGACTCCAGAATGTGTTTGTACGATATGGGTATCAAATTAAAGGTATTAAAGAGGCTTTTAAAAGGGAGTGATGGTAGTTATATATGTGAAGGCGTTTTCCAGAATCGACCCAAATGTGAACCAGGGTGACCCAGAACATCATCTGTTGGATACCGCTAATTTATTTATATATATAATACCACGAACCGTATTCGTGCCAAGATTTCAAGGGTTTTTTATTTCGCCCTGCAGAACTTTTTCATTTCATTCTACTTAATATGGTAGGTGTCACACCCATTTTACAAAGTTTTTTTCTAAAGTTATATTTTGCGTCAATAAACTAATCCAAATAACATGTTTCATCCCTTTTTTCGTATTTGGTATAGAATTATGGCATTTTTTTCGTTTTTCGCATTTTTCGATATCGAAAAATTGGGCGTGGTCATTGTTCGATTTCGGCCATTTTTTATACCAATACAAAGTGAGTTCAGATAAGTACGTGAACGGAGTTTAGTAAAGATATATCGATTTTTGCTCAAGTTATCGTGTTAACGGCCAAGCGGAAGGACAGACGGTCGGCTGTGTATAAAAACTGGGCGTGGCTTCAACCGATTTCGCCCTTTTTCACAGATATAAGTCATCGTCCCAGAATCAAAGCCACTACCAAATTCCACAAGGATTGGTACATTTTTGTTCGACTTATGGCATTAAAAGTATCCTAGACAAATTAAATGAAAACGGGCGGAACCACGCCCATTTTGAAATTTTCTTTTATTTTTGCATTTTGTTGCACTATATCATTACTGGAGTTGAATGTTGACATAATTTACTTATATACTGTAAAGATATTAAATTTTTTGTTAAAATTTTACTTAAAAAAAAATTTTTTTTTTAAAAGTGGGCGTGGTCGTTCTCCGATTTTGCTAATTTTTATTACGCATACATATAGTAATAAGTGTAACGTTCCTGCCAAATTTCATCGTGGCATCTTCAACGACTGCCAAATTACAGCTTGCAAAATTTTTAAATTACATTCTTTTAAAAGTGGGCGGTGCCACGCCCATTGTACAAAATTTTACCAATTTTCTATTCTGCGTGAAAAGCTCAACTCACCTACCAAGTTTCATCGCTTTATTCGTCTTTGGTAATGAATTAGCGCACTTTTTCGGTTTTTCGAAATTTTCGATATCGAAAAAGTGGGCGTGGTTATAGTCCTATATTGTTCATTTTAATTAGTAATGTGAGATGAGTGCTTAGGAACCTACATACCAAATTTCATCAAGATACCTCAAAATTTACTCAAGTTATCGTGTTAACGGGCGGACGGTCGGACGGACGGACATGGCTCAATCAAATTTTTTTTCGATCCTGATGATTTTGATATATGGAAGTCTATATCTATCTCGATTCCTTTATACCTGTACAATCAACCGTTATGCAATCAAACTTAATATACTCTGTGAGCTCTGCTCAACTGAGTATAAAAATAACAAAATAGCGAACGCATTTACAATGATGAAGTCAAATAGCTCTAACAGGTAATGAAAGTTTAGGTTGTTGGACTAAACAATCAAACACGTACAACCTTACCTAACGAGCCAGAAAAATAAATGTCAAGACTAGAGAAAATGTATATACACAAAGTCATTCTAATTCTTTTGTTTGGCATTTATTACTTTGCCTGCGGTCAGAGTGCTGAGTGGAGTAACGTTTTGCGGTTAAAGCACAAATACACATACATATATACATTAACATAAATTATATTAAAGTACACAAATTTATGATATTAATAAATTTCCATAATTTCGTTACAAAAGGCAGGCGTTAATGCAGCGTGGCATGTTCTCTGTTGCCACAAACTGACATAGTCACCTTTTCTCAGGTGACACATCTTTCTTGCGTTGGTAGGCGTAACACTAAGGATACCACAAAACGGAAATTGTTATCTGTCAATGACATTTACCTGAGGCTTTAGTTGGATGGAGGAGTGTTTTAAGAAAACAGTTAAGTGAATTTTTTGTAATACGTAGCAGAAATGAGGGAGGACTTTCTACCTATATACATAAATTTTGCGTTTAATTTTGTCGGAGCTTGATTTATCTGCGCTTAATTTAGCTGCGAAGAGCAGAAATATTGTAGATGTTTCTGAGTTTAATTCGAGCGGGCTTTAATAAACTTTTGCTGTATAATATTATTCATGGTATATTTTAATTTAAAGAGCGATTTGTATTTCATTTTGTTGCAATTTTGTGGTGCGGAAGACTTCAAAAGTATAATTAGGAAGTGAATAATACATCGGATTTAAATTTGTCTAGCTTTTACTAGCGTCAATGTCGGGCGCAACGTTAATAGAAAATTTGTTATAAATAAACTTTTTATAAAGTTTTCCCTTCGTTTGTACCAATATTTTAATACAATCGATTTTTTCGCCACCAGATGCAATTATTTGAAACTATATTTTCTTTCACTAATTTTAAACTTTTCATTTAATGGTTAGCCAGAAAGATCAGTTCGGCTTATCACGGACAAGAGCCGATATCCCAGAACAAAAAATTTATTTCTCAGTGGGGTACATATGTTTATCTTTCCTTTTTTCAGTCTTTCTCAGTGATAAACTTTTATTTTAAAATACTTTCTTACTATTAGTAAGACCGCTAAGCGTGATGCCCAGACTACGTCCAGATTTTTGTGTTTGGGGTCATTTGACCGACCAATTTTATGTCTTTTTTGATTGTCGGGTATCATTTTGTGGTTATTTCCAACTTTTTTTTTGTATTAATGTTAGAATCATTCCGGTACTATTTTGAGATTAGTTCGGGATTGTTTCAGATAGTATCTATATATATAAAAGAAGTGTACATTTTGATTGTCACTCCATAACTCGAGAACGGCTCGACAGTTTGCCATGAAAATTTTAGGAAAGATACAGGAAGGAGAGATGATGGTTAGTTGATTTTGAAATCCCAAATCGGTTTAGCCATATATATATTGTTACGAATATTAGCAAAACTGAGGAGTGCTGCCATCTCCAGGCCGATGCTAAGCAGTGACGTGAATTCACATCAATAATTCAATCATTATGTATCTACATAAACGAATCAATAATTGCGTCTACACATATGTACACATTCCGACGAGCAACATTTACATACAAGGCAGCGAGAGATGAGATGTCACACACCGATGAATTTACTTATACGCTTATGTGTGTGCGGGAGACTGTAAACTACAAACACATGCATATATCTTATCTGAGTTGTCACAAGAGAGAGCAATAATTTGTGCACGTAGTTGTGGCTGGCGATTTTGTAGCCGAAACAACTAGTAAGTTCTGGAAATCGAAGAGCCTAGAAGTATGCAGCGTAAACTATAAAAGCGGGGCAAGTGAGTAAGAAGAATTCAGTTTGATTTGAGTTGTCAAGCAGTTTGATTAAGACGATATCTAGCGAGCAATAGCAGTGTTATTTTGAATAGTAGAGTTTCATTGAGCTATCAATCAGTGTGGTTAGTAAGCAAGCTATTCGTTGCACAGTTTGTTATTGTGAAGTACTTTAATAAAGGCCATTTTTCCATCATTCAATATTGGAGTTATTTATTCAACAGTTTAGCGATACGAACCTAGCAAAAGGGCAAATAAGAGGATTTACAGCAAATTCGTTACAATATAAATATCAAATTCTCTGTGTGTGTGTGTTCGCTATGGAAACGTATTTCCGACACATCAATCATCACCAAATTTTGGTTATGGGTTCCTTCGATCAACGGGAAGGTTTTAGGCTAAAAATAATTTCGATATATAAAAGGGGCGTGGCACGTCCCATACAAATGGAATCTTTGGTACTGCATACCTTTGAAGGTATACATGCCAGAACATTGAAATTCGGTAAGGAGTTATATGAGGTCAATCCCTAACACCACCGAGAAAATATGGAATTGGGTAAAAAGGGGCGTGGCACCTCCCATACAAATGGAATATATTATAGTGCATATATCTGGATGTCGTAATGGTAGGATAATTAAAATTGGTAAGGAGCTATGTGACGTTAAGTCCTAAAACCTCCAGAAAAATGTGGAATGCGGAAAAACTATGGCTGCCGTACAAACTTAAGTTATTTTAACACCTAAAGTTTGACTGCATTGTTGAGTTTAGCTGGTATGCCTTTTGGAAATTTAGTAATCTGACGCTGTTAAAAAATTATTTAGCTTCAGTCTATCTACATCTTCTATAAAAATCAAATTATGTGTGTGTGTTCCCTATGGAAACGTATTTCCCACACTTCAATCATCACCAAATTTTGGCTATAGGTTCCTTGGGTCAAGACGAAGGTTTTTCATGTTTGAGAATTAAGAATTTTAAATTTAAATTTTTTTTTGCTATGCGAACGAGCAATCTTAGCTCCCAAAAATTATCATGTTAACAAAATCAATTGTGCCATTCAAATCCAAATTCCTGGTGAAGTGGCGAAATATAAATCGATCGACACAGTTACAGATCAAGATAAAATTGTGAATTATCCAAATAAATTTCTATACTCCTTAGAACCAAAAGGAATGCCTGCGCATATATCAACTTTGAAAATTGGCTCACCAGTCATGCTTCTTCGGAATGTAATCAAAGCAACAATCATCAGCGGTAAAAGCAATACAATAATATAAAATAAGATACAATAAGATACAAGAATACAATGTTTTAACAGAAAATTTCACCAAATATGCGTACAAAATTCAATTCAATTTTCAGAACAATAAATTAAATTATCAACAAACAAAGCAGAAAAAATAACGCAACATCCATTCGATCTGGGGCGTTACAACTTGCGCCTGGTAAAGCTAGTTTCTGTATAAAATTTGGAATATGGTAGGCATCATTTCGAGGTTGTTTGCTTCATTATTTCGGGATTAAATTGTGACTTTTTTAGGGGATCATTCTGGATCCCTTTCGAAATAATTTCGGAACTATATAAGTGTCTATTTCAGGATCATATTGGTACTATTTTGAAATCATTTAGGAAGGCTCAAAAGCATTAATTTATATACAAGTACGAAAAATTATCGGACTGATATTATTATCGGATTGCTATCGCATTATTTTTGGTTAACAATCAACGAAATATCGGCTTGTTATTGCTGGTTTTCATAGGGATGTCGGTATATAATCGTTAAAGTATCGACGTGATGGTGCTTTATTATCGAAAAAATATTGATTTGTTATAAAAATTTTATCGAAGATTAATCGAAATAATATCGATTTTCTATCCTCAATAATCGATTTACTTTGGAAAATTTATCGATTTGTTGTCGGCAAAATATCGATTTGCTATGCGAAAAAAAGGTTTGTTACTGAAAACCGATTGTTATCGATAAAAATGTCGAAAATATATTGATTTCGGAAAATAATTTTTTGATAACAAATCGTTAACTTTTTGATAACAAACCGGGAACTCGTTGATAACGTTTGCTATCGATAACAAATGTATAGTCCTTCAGTAACACATCGCTAACAAGATAATAACAGCCAATGTATAACACGCATATAAACCTTCGATAAAATCCGATAACTCGTCGCTAACGGTTGTTATCCTTTGCTTTCCATCACTCTAAGCTTCTTTCCTTTCCATTTCTCCCCCTTTTTCCTCTACTGTTTTTCTTGCCTAGCTGTAGGCAAATTGTTTCTCCTCATCTCATTGTTCAACCGTAAACTTCTAAACTATGTTTCAACTTTCAAACTTCTTACCCACCAAAAAGTTTTGCAAAATCGAGCACAAATTAAAATTTCCTTCATCCGTGCTCAGCCATTACAACAAAAATATAATGCCTTTCCACTCGTCCAAATATAGGGCGTTATCCCTTCGGCACCTTCCCAAACCTATAAGCTCTTTTCTCAGTGACCCCACTGTGACCATGCAAGCAACACACCCCGCATCCACTTCCTCCGCTCACTCAGCAGCCCATGTTAAGCTTTCTTATTTATTGCTGCCTTGTCAATTTACTTATTTCCTTTTTTTGTTATATTCGTTAAGTTTTCTGTTTGCTCTCCGGTTACTGCTTGTTATGTCAACTTTGTCGAGAGAAAAAAATTAAAGACGAAAAATAAATCTAACGTTAGTGATCGTCTTTCTGTTGGATTGACAACTTTTCTTCAATGATTGACAGCTTATCTGTCATGGATTTGTCATTTCCGATGAACGCATTGCAGCGGGAAAGGAATAGAAATGCTTTATATAACAGAAAAAACTACGCTAGCAACATCCGGTAACATTCATACACAACAAAGAGGGGCTGGGGATGAAAGGAAAGGCACACTTTTCATTTATTAATTTTTTTTTGAACTTGATTTTGTTGTTCATTTGGGTAGGCCATGCACTTTATTGACTTCACTTGTTTTTACATAAACTTGTTTAGTCTTAATTGATATGCTTAACTACACATCACTCATGCAGATTTTGACTATGTACAACTACAAAGTTTTCTACCCGAACTTACAACACTTGTCAAATACGCCACTTGTCAACTACGCCACTTGTCAATCTTCCGCTAAATTAACTTTCCAAAAATGCTTAAACACATTTTTTCGCCACAAAATCAAACTTATATAATATGTGGTTAAAGGGTGTATTAGAATTAACCAGCGCTCTTCAGTTTTGTGTTGATTCATTTAGGGAAAAGCTCATTTGCTCAAAAGTGCTAGGTACACCGTTCACGGTGATTCGCTGGTGCAGTTAGCAAAATAGTATTTCCGCTGCCCACTTTGGTGTAATGTATTTCTGTGTAGTTTCTAGAGTTGCCATATTTACGAAAATAGTTCTTATGAAGAAACAGTATATTTTTCTTATATCATATTTACACTGCACCAAATGCGTAATTTTGAGAGAAACATTTCAAAGGCAGTGTATTTCTTTCCGAAACGACTAATTTTTGTGCATTTCATCGCATTTGGCCCACAAATGCTTCCTAATAAAAGAAACGCGGCAAGAACATAATTGTTGCACCATAGTTCCAGTTTTCTTAAGTTTCTTAAAGCCACACTAATAGATATACCAGAAGCTGCTTTGCAAATGAGATTTATCTTTATTTTTTTCTATCGTAATTTTGTTTAATCAATTACGTCAGGGCATTTCCTTTCTAGGAATTGGTGTCCTCACAGTCGATTCTTGCAGGGAAGGTTAAGCGAAATGCATATGAGGCCAGTTATCGCTTTCAATTAACTCATTTGGAATTACGCATTCGAGGGCAGTGTAAATGTAATATAACAGTCAAACCTAAACAAGAGCGGAGCGGCATTTATCTGTAAAAAAATATGATGCCCAAAGTGTATTTGTATGACACAAAAAGAGGTGGTCGGAAAATCTGATATTTATTCAGGTTTAAATGTTATTACCCCTTTCATGAAAATGAAAGTCTGTCTGTCTGTTTTAACGCACACTAGGCCCTCTTTCTTTGGGATATTTTGATAAAATTTGGTGAGTGCGTATATTTATATGTTTGTCTTAACCAGCCGCATCGGACCATTAGAGCATACAACCGATTTTTCAGAAAAGAGCATTTTTTTCTTATCTTCCTCAATTTATCAGATTGAAGCTTAAAATTTCACCATATGCTTTATTGTATGGCACATATTGTTGTCAGAACAAATCGAAGAGGTCGGTAATATATATACATATAGCATATGTCCCCCAAAATCGATTGTTCAGTTAAGAAGTTTTTCGTAATTTCTGCCCAATTTTAACAGCTAGAGGCTTCAAATGCTTACGTAATGGGCATTCTTTGTTATCTGAAAAAATTTAATAGATCAGTCTCATATATAGTATATATCCTATACAAACCGCCCCTTCTGGCCAATTTTAACGGCCAGAAGCTTCAAATACATACGTATACGCCATACATTGTTCAGATAATAGATTCATGATCATAGCGAGAAAGAAGCGTTAAACTATGTATCCACAAGTACCGATCTATATTTTACTTTTTTAGTCTCATTACACCTAGGTATTTATTGAAATATTAAAGGGATTTTATTTGATGGGAATGTGTTCAATATAGTAAATAATAACCCATAAGACAAATTTTTGTTACAAAAATTATAGGCGGCTTTGCACTTTCATCGACGATATATTACATATTTTATATAGCCGATTATTCAGATATTACGAATGTGATACGATTATTGCTCAGCTCCATTCAAGGAAGGTATGAAGCCTTCGCCACATCCGATAATTTCATAATACCCCAATGACTGGCACATAGCATTACAAAAAAATCTTTTAGATTTGTCTTTTTCGTGCTTTATTTTTAAAATCTTAAAATAATATAAAATAATAACACAGATTAAAATAGATTTACATTTTATGGGAGAATAGAAAAATTATGATAAAATTGCACGTTTTGTAGACTCTGACGGATCACACTCTACGGCCCAAACCAACATGGTAGCACAAGTTCTGTAGAGTTCTATCAAATCTGATTTAGCATCATAGTCGCTTTCCGCTGCACTATTATCATCACCTTCATTTGCTAATATCGTTTGTTTAACTGTTGATTGATTATCCTTTTGTTGTTGTTTCAAAGTTAGTAAAGCAATTATGGCCTCCATTTCTTTAGCTGATTTATTGAGATTATTTCTAGCAAAGTGATGATATACTTCTTCTTCGATATTTTCAACAAACTTTGGTGATGGCATATTTGTATGATATTGAAAATATTAAATGGAACTTTTTTAATAAAAAAATGTCTGACGTTGCGCTCCCTCGAAAGAGCTGCATATACTAATAATAAATCTTAAGTTTCTAAACTTTATATAGTAACACAGGTATGTTTTAGACTGAATTCAGTTATTTTGATATTTGAAGTATTTACTACCTGCTTTTGAATTATCTATTGTAACTTTTTTCAAATGTTTAATGACCTCACTAATTCCGTTTTTTTTTTAGAAAATACTATTGACACTTACCCTTTTTATGATGATTAAAACCAAGGAGCCTACTTTTTGCTTAACTTATGTATGTGCGTACAAGTAGGTAGATACGATAAAGGTCAAACACTGCATAGTTACATATCTACATCGGAGTGCAAAGTTTGCAAAACAAAGGAATATAACATTGAACATAATAGATAAAGCTGAAAAGCAAAGAAATAACAAAACTAACTATTTATCTATACAATTTTGCGGTTTGATTTATATGACGATCCTTGAAACCAGTTTTTGGTTACAAACTATCGCTGACATAAGAAACACCTACGAGCGTTTTATTTGATCTCTCTAGAAATGCTACAAATATTATCAACGATTTAAGTGTGTGCGTGCCGTAGGTTACACGTACCCGTTAGTCGGCCAAAGTCATTTAAACGGCTAATCAGTTGTGGGCGTATTCGCGTACACAAAACTGCATATGTACATAGTTTTCAACTTTGATCTAAAATATTGTGGCGAATCTTCACATCACTAAATAAATGCACTATGGGGATAATGAATCTACGAGTTTAAGGTTTTTATGTGTTTACTTTAATTCACTTTGTAAATGCTTACTACATTAAGACAATTTTAATTCATTTGCATGTTATTTACTAAAAGTAAGGAACTCTAATTATTTAAGAAAGGTATATCTTTAATGTGAATATTTGGTGTCGAATTTAAATGCGCGTGCCGGCGTTTCGATGACGAGATGACGATTGGAAACTTTTTCTTCTTTTTTCTAAGTGCCCTTGTATTTCGTTTTGTTTTGTTCTTTCGCTTTTGCTGGGTTACCAGCGTAGTTCAATTGTTTAGGTTGCCAGAGAGGTCCTCCCAGACTTTACGTCCTGAAACGGACGGGAAGTCTTATTTTGTGACCGCGGCTGTTAGTAGGCGTTTCATTTATGGTGACCGTCGATGATGATGTAGTGGCCACTTGGACTGAATTCTGAGCGATTGGAATCGTTTGAGATGGGATGTGTGGTTTATCTGATGATGGTGTTGCTGCAGCTCCCTGGGTTGAGCTTTGTGGTGTTATGACTGTCGGCGATTGCGGTTGTTGTTTTACTTCCATAAATGCGGGTTTTAATCTGTCTATAGATATACTTACTCGATTGTGATTTATTTCGACGTTAAAATACTTTGGGTGCTTAGAAACTACGAGATACGGGCCATCGTACGGCGGTTGAAATGCTGGTGGGGTTTTGTCGTTGCGCACGAAGACATAAGTTGCGTCGGCTAATTTGCTGAATACAAAAGCTTTCGTAGCGTCGTGATTTGCCGTTTGATTTGGGCGTACCTTCTGCATTATATCTGTGAGCTGTTTAGAGAAATCTGATTGCGGTATGTGGTTGTCGCTGTCATTGAAAAATTGATCCGGTAACCGTAGATTTGTGCCGTAAACGAGTTGCGCAGCTGTGGTTCCGATGTCAGGTTTAAATGCAGAGCGAAGGCCTAGTAGTAATTTAGGTAGATGATCAACCCAATCATTTCGTTCGATACACGTAATTGCAGTTTTGAGGGTTCGATGCCATCGTTCAATGATTCCGTTCGCCTGTGGATGATATGCAGTTGTACGCAGATGTGTTATGCTTAGCATGCGTCACAACTCCTCAAGAGTTAGGACTCAAACTGCTTTCCTTGGTCGGTAGTGATGCGTGCTGGTATACCAAATCGTGAGAACCAAATGTTGACTAGTTTTTTTGCTACTGTTTCTGCGCATATGTCGTGAATCGGTATTGCCACAGGCCAGCAAGTATACCTGTCAATAATCGTGAGGCAGTACTGATAATCACTAGATGATGTTAATGGACCTATTATGTCCACATTAATGTGCTCAAACCTGGATGATGGTAACGGTATTGGCTGTAACGGAGATCGGACGTATTTGCTAACCTTAGATCATTGGCAGCTGAGGCATCGCTGAACTATGTTCGCTATTTCTTTTCCCATGTTCGGCCAGACAAAGATTGCCTTGATGAGCTTGGTGGTTGCTCGAACACCACCGTGGGATATACTATGCATTTTGTTGACGATATTTCTACGGAACGATTTTGGTATGAATGGACGTACCTCTGCCGTAGACACATCGCAGCAGATTTTATGTTTCGTGCCTGGTAAGCGTATCCATTTCAATTGGAGGGAAGTATTACCTTCTATTAGTTTTTTTTAATTCTGGACATTTCGTTTGTTGTTCGGTGATATGACTGAAGTCAATTGTTATTGGCTCGATTGCTTCTATATGTGACAGTGCGTGGGCGGTTGTATTTTCAATACCAGAAACGTGAACGATGGTCGTGGTAAATAGCACGATAAAATCTAGTTGTCGCAGCTGCCGTGGTAATGCCTTTTCTGGTTTTTGCTTCAATGCGTAAACGAGTGGTTTATGATCGGTTCGTATCTCGAATGGTCTCCCCTCTAAAGAGCAACGGAAGTGCTTTATGACCATATATATTGCGAGCAACTCCCGGTCGTAGGTGCTATACCTCCGTTGGGTATCGGTGAACTTTTTGCTATAAAATGCCAGTGGCTGCAGATTATTATTAACCATTTGGTGGAGTGCAGCACCAATAGCGGTATCGCTGGCGTCTGTACACAAAGATATTTTAGCGTTTGTCGCTGGGAGAACGAGGAGGGTTGCGTTTGCCAGTTGCTTCTTGCACTCGTTAAAATGGTTCGCCGTTTCGTCATTGAATTTAATAGGGGTGTTATCGGTTTTTCCGCTCCCCGGAATTGAACTGGTTAAAGGTATTTGATGACGTACTGCATTAGGAACGAAACGGCGGTAAAAGTTGATCATCGCCAAGAATCGCCGTAGTTCTTTGGCAACTTTGGGGAGTGGAAAATTTATGATGGCTTGCACTTTTTCAGGCAATGGTTTAATGCCTTCCGCTGTGAAAACGTGCCCGAGAAAGTCTATCTGCTTTTGCATGAATTTGCACTTTTTGAGGTTAATAGTCAAGTGAAATTGCCGTAAACGTTCAAAAACTTGTCGCAATTGGATTTTATGTTCGTCGACGCTTTCTGAAGCGATGCACACGTCATCGATGTAAACAAAAAGAAATTTCAATCCTTGAAAAACTGCGTGCATGAACCGTTGGAATGTTTGTGCAGCATTGCACAGACAAAATGTCATGTGCCTAAACTCAAATAGTCCGAATGGCGTGGTTATTGCCGTTTTCGGCATGTCGCTGGGTTCGTTTGGAATTTGGTGATAAGCTCGGTTTATATTAATTTTGCTGAAAACTCATTTTTGGTACAAGAAATGTGTGAAGTCTTGTATATGTGGCAGTGGATAACGATCCGGTATTGATTGGGCTTTGAGAGCGCGATAGTCACCACATGGTCGCCACTCGCCATTTGCCTTTTTTACCATGTGTGGTGGGGAAGCGTATGAACTTTTAGACGGGCGACAAATTCCGAGTCCGGTTAAGTATTCAAACTCGTCTTTTGCCGCTTTGAATATGTCTGGGGCGAGTCGTCTAGGTCGAGCAAAAACAGGCGGAACCTTTTTTTAGAAGCAGTGAGTTACACCCGTTTTAGTTTTGGAAGGATCGTTTATGTCGGTGATTTCACCAAACTCACTGAGCATATTTGCGATTTCGTTGGGAATTTGGCACTCGTTGATTGTTGGCTGTTCGAGACTACATAGGCGTAGTGGGCTCGTTTGTAATGCCTTGTCGATAAGTATGGAGCTCGCGATGTCTACTATGAGGTTGAAGTTACGAAGGAAATCGACGTCGATAATAGCGTACCTCGTTTCTGCGATAACGAAGTCCCACGTGAGTGTTCGTGTGAGACCTAAGTCGAGTGTTAGTGATACCTTCATTTTTTAAAACGGTTGAATAAAAAACCCACACACCTATGTTTACGACATGCAAATGCATCACAGTCATGCCTTGGTTTTAAAAGGGTTGTAAAAACGCTAATTCCTAATAATTTTGTTTAATTTCTTTTCTACTACTAAGTTAAATTCATTTTTAGCATGCTTTTATTAGCTTGGCCTGTATGTAACGGAATATTTGAGCTTAATTTTCACCGGTTTCTAGAAGTCCGATTAATTTGAAACTTTGCATACGTATCAAGGACCGATGACAATGCATTAATGTGATGGCGTGGTGACATAAGGTCAACCGCCATAAGGTCAATTGGCCTTATCACCATTTTAATGGCGATAAGTTTGATTGCAACTTTGCACACCTATCAAGGCTCGATGACAATGCATTAATGTGATGGTGTGGTGACATAAGGTCAACGGCCATAAGGTCAATTGGCCTTATTACCACATAGCCATTTAGCTGATTTTTTCATGTACAGTGCAAAACCGGCAATTTTTTGAAATGCTTGCATGGTGAACCCCCAGGGGGGTTCCAGGGCGTGTGCCACTGGCATCGGTGGGTCGGGCCTCCAAAGTTAGTGGGGGTCGGTCATACATTTGGACTCGATTGGAGCACTCTATATTGGTCAAAGTGGGATTTTTCAAAATTTGCCCCTACCCAAAAATTCGACCCAAATTGGGGGACATCAGAATTCGTTTTAGAGGTATGGTTCCTTCGGCAAAGTATAGAATATGATTTTCACAGAGAAATGCCTCCCCACAAATCGACCCGGTCTAATGTAGATATATGGCTGGTAACCAAGCATGAATTTCGGGAAGAGACTAGACCTTAGGAGAAATGTATGGACGAGACAACAGAGAATATAAAACCAGCGAAAACTGAGTAGTCGGTAAGCAGTTTGATTTAAACTCGTAATTGGTTGTGAAGTATAAGTGTTATTGTGAAGTACTCTAATAAAGACCATTTTGCATTATTGAATATTGGAGTTATTTATTCAACAGTTTAGCGATTCGAACGTTAGCAGAAGGTTGCAAATAGGCGGAATTTCACTAAATTCGTTACAATATATTATTTTTGATGGGTAACCATCTTTAATAATGGCATGGGGGAATCCTGAATGTAAGCGTAAAGTGTCAGTGTAAGTGTAAGGGTAAGCGTGAGAGTAGTCTTTTCAAATAGTATGCTATGAGATAGAATTTAAATGCAGACGTGGTGTGGGGTAATGGTATGATGGATTAAGTAATACAGAATTTGAGCGTATGTCTTCACTACTGTTGCTTAATTTGAGAACAAGGTAAGTACATAGACACGGCGAGCACCACCAAAATATTAGTGTCAGTACAACGTATGAACAACACCTACCTTGGCATTGAATGTCACGCTGATCATGCATCCAGTTGATATTGCGGGAAAGGCGGCGGCGGCACGGTCGTTGGTCAGGCTTCGTGATATGAGCTATGGGCTTTCTGACTTCGGGTACTGTAGCCTTTTTACCAGGTTTGACTTTACTAATGTGTGATGATAAATGCTCCCTGTGCAACCTTATGGTGATAGTCAATCGGCCGAGAGAGGAATGAGGAAGGGGACTCATCTTGGGCAGGAGACCAGGTAAAGATTGGTGGGCGGGGGGGGGGGGGGGGTCTTTTGTCAAATGCTAAAGCCACAAGTCTAAGTTTGCTGATCACTACAGCGTTTTCCAAGCGGAAGTTACTCAGATTAATGATGCGCTGGATGAAATGCTATCCTTGTTGTGTTCCGGGCCATAGTGATATCCCGGGAAACTGTCGAGTAGATCCCTTAGCCTGTATTGGTACAATTGAACCGGTTGAATATGGCTGTAAGGATTTGAAGATTCTGCTAGCCGTGGTCTTCTCCTGCATAAATGGGTCTCGAGTGAGTTCAGCAAGCATTAGGCGGGCCCATCTCTTGCAGGGTGCCATGATCCTTCTGCTCGGAAGTGATTTTGACAAGTGAAGTCATCGATTTTTTGATGAGGTGAAGTCATCGAGTAACTTTGTGCTTGATTGCCCAGCGTGTGCCAGAACTAGGCGAAAGTATTTCGGTCTTGACTCACCTGGGTCTCCGAAGGCTTATACAAGGTTTAGATTGGTCTAATTATAAACTTTATCGTTGTTACACAATGGTTCTCTAAGTAGATATATCTACGTCACCGTTATTTTGTATGGTATTACAACGGATCTGCATGTTGTCCTAGTGAGCTTCCCCTATCAGAGCAGCTACCACCTAATCTGACCTAACCTAAGTGCACGAAGGGAAATATACACTGCTATTATGTTGGAAACAAAGAGCCGGGATATAATAGCAAATACCAGCACAAAGTGATACATAATAAGCAAAATAAGCTAAAATAAAATAAAATAAAATTAGATTAAATAAAATTGATTTTAATTGACGGGTTGTCGGGTTGTTATCGAAAAGTTGCCGATTTATCAACGGAAAGTTACCAATATATCATAAAAAGTTATCGATTTGTTATCGGTTTATTCAGCTCCGCTCTGGTTGGAAGCACTTTTTTTCGCCAGACTATTTAAAATATGATATTGTAAATAAAAGATCTAATCTGAATGTATTATTCAAGTTGGAAGGAAGAAATGCTTCTGGTATAATATGCCCCTCAATTTAGGCCAACAATGCATTTTCGTGTGGCACTTTAGGAGTTATTTACTTTGGATATTTATGTGTTTATTTCCCATATGCCCACAAGTGCAATGTTTCGCGATTCATTTGCACTTTTCACAATTCCTTTGAATCACTAGCCAAATCGAACCCCATAAATTTAAACATAACTATGCGTTATATGATTCATTATGGCCCCTTCACAGCTGCAACAGAACAAATAGCCTTCAGTAGTGTTTGGATGAGAAAAGTGCATGTAGCTCACCAAAGTGCAATCGCATATTTCTTGCCATCAATCCAACCAAATATGCACAATAGGTGAATTTTTTTGTTACTAAGTTGCAAAAGAAAAAAAAGTTAGAATACCGTAATGCTTTCAAAGCAGCTGGTGGGTTCTCTAATAGACCACAATATTCGATTGAACGAATCAGCGTTATATGGAAAGAACCTTCAGTAAAGTTCAGGAGGAGTCATCCGACGCATTTTGTATTTCTGAAAGAGGTTTATTTGTTTGTTTGATGTTCATAGAAGTGGTATTTCGCCAAGGAAATAAGAAACAACCCTGTTGGGATCAAAGAGACACGGCTGTTGGAGGAGTTGATTCTACATTGCAATTGAAAAGATGATTGGCGTCATGCGGAGACACATTACATGCTACACATAAATAAATAAATAAATGTAAGGCAATATAAGTCAGTTTTTGGAAAATTCCTCAATTGCCAGTTTCTGGTATTTTACATAGAGAGGGCTTCGCTGGGCATTTATCGGCATTGGACTTGACTGATTGTTTGGGGATGCCTTTGAGGGCCTTTTATGCTCTTTTCATTCAAACAGCTGAATTTTTAGGTGCCGGATTTTTTCGTGGTGCTTACGGAGATGACTCCTTGTATCCTGAGAGCCTGGGTCCTTTTCAATCAGTTATCAATTGGTATGCCCTAATTTCGGTTCATTTAACAGCATTTTGTTTCCCACCTTATATTATACACACGCTCGTATTCTTGCCTCGTTGTGTTAGTGGTTCCGATGATATAATAAAATAGTTAAAAAAAAATTAAGTTAAACGGTTTTGTTGAAAACAATACTTACATTAAGTAATAATAATATTAAAAGCTAGAAAATAATTAGGTAGGTCCTAGGTACTAGTCATCACACTTCTCATCAATCTAGGGCGTTGCTCAGACAATTAAATAAAAGCGTTGGACGCGTAAAATTTCTATTGATAGTCATAACCTGAGCCTTAATCAGGTTACCTACGCCTCACATTTTTAGAAATTTCACGCGCATTTTTAGAACTCACACAATCTCAAGATATTTTGTTCAGCATATTTTTTGGGTGCTACAGAGAGTTATCATATTGGGTAAATCATAGATAATATAAAAGAAAGTTTTAACCAAGCTACTTGTTCTTTTTCAGCTCATTCGTAAAAGATTACTGCTAAAGTACACACATTCACTTAGCGCCAAGCCATCACTCATTCATTTACTCACAAACCAAACATAACTCAGCTCACCCACTTGGACGCTCAGCCAGTCAGTCAGTTAGTCAATCAATTTGAGTGCTTTTTGTGTTGAATTGAAATTGCTAAGATTAGTGTTTGGGAATTCCTAGCAAAAAGCGAGCTCTAATCGCGCTGACCGAGAGTTACTGGGAGGATTTGGATGCTTCCGTTTAGTGCTTCACATATACTTTAAATTATACTCGCGCAGTTTTTGGTTCGCTTAGCTTTTGTTATTTTAACAATTGAAACGAAAACAGAAATTATTCGCACTGCAAAGCAACAACAACTAACATAGCAACTACTCTACTATACATAACAATATTGTAGTAGCAGTGAAATGAAGGGGCGGATGGATGGCAGTGTGTGGGTGATTTAAAGAGAAATCCAACAAGACAATTTGTGGCATTGATGTTGCAGCTGATGTCAGTGATAATGATGACGTTGATAAAAGGCGTTATTGCTCCAAGATTCTTGAAATTGCTCTTGTTATTGTTATAGTAAATTTTCAAATTGTTATTGTTGGAAACTGGCAAGTAAGCAAACGCGCACCATAAGTTCAAATAATACAAGTATTTGCTTAGCGTTGCGGGAGGCTTGTCGGGTATCTCGATTGCTTTGAGTGTTGTACATGCAGCATCTCATCATCGTCTTGTGGGTGGCCAGAGCTTGGTTTGCTTTATACAAAATAACGGGCGAACGCTTTTCAACTTGACATAATGAAAATGACAATCACACTTGAGACAAATTGTGAATTTATTCAAGCAGTCATAGTCGTTTGTTGTTGTTGTAATTGATGTTGCTGTTGATTCAGCTTTTAATGGCAAAGCACATTTTGTTCGATGTAGAGCTGATGGATAACCTTTTTCTTTTCTTTTTGTAAACGCCACTGTGATATGAGCGTTCAAATAAATGACATTCTTGAAAATGTTGCGCGCTGTCAAATCCACTTCAATCACTAATCAAAAATAATATACTGAATTGGTAATTGTTCTATTAAACATTTTTCTTTAATTTTTAAGTGAATTAAAACCAAATTGAGTGCGATGCTTGAAGTTAATAAAAGTCAATTCTTACTCGAAAAACTGCCATGAAATATGATTTCTGATGCAATAAAATTTATTTTTATTATGAGAAGAAATCAGAGTATTGACGAATGGTGTAGCCAGATGAGGGAAAGTCTTAGCTGCAGTATGAAAGGTGCTGCGGTAAGATATAAAGTAATTTTGGAAAAGTTTCCAGAGAGATAACAGTCGGTAGGAATCAAGAGGCTGTGTAGTGCAACCCTTGCAAGGGGTTGCAAGAAGAGTCCGGCTACTCGGGTACCCGGGTAATAAGGACACGGGTAATTCCCATGTATTACACGGGTACAATATTAAACGGAAAAAGTGCACCCGAATATTTCTTGCAGGAACTCAACTGCCGATTGATCACAGCGCGGAAGAAAAGTTTACAGACTCAACTGAAAAAAAATTTTGTTAAAAATTTCCATCCATCCGTCCATTCATCCTTTGACCTATCAAACTTCGTCCTAGTCATCGTCACCTGTACTTTAGTAATTTTATATAGAAAGTGGCGAAGTTTTATATTTTCATTTAGAAGACGGGCGTGGTCATCAGACGACTTTCGTACTTTTATCCAAAGGATATCCTTAAATTAAGAAGCTTCATACCAAATTTTATCACTGTTTCTTTAACCCCTTCAATACGAGTTAGCTCTGCACAGGGAATCAATGTACCAAGCTTAAAGATAATAGCTTTATTTGCTATTAAAATATAAAACAAGTATTTTTACATGAAAAGTTTAATACATAGAAAGGGGGTCGTTATAATCCAATTACAGGACGAAAATATTACCTGTTTACGTATCTGAGGTGGCTGATTGAAGCAAGGATGCCCAAATGGCGGACGAGGAGGTAAATGTGTACACCGATAGCTCCAAAGTAGTGGAAAGAGCGGAGTCCGCGGTATACTGTGCTGATCCGGAAAGAAACAGATCCCACAAGCTGCCAGATCACTGCAGCGTTTCTCAGTTGCCGTAACCAAAGCAGTAGAAACACTGGAAGAAAATAGCTTAAACTGCAGCCGCATCAACTTTTATATTGATAGCCAAGAAGCAATTAACGCTATAATTTCACACATCACAGCATCTACTAGTGTGAAAGAATGTAAGCAATCCCTGGAAAGAGTTGGGAGAGAGAGAAGCATACATCTATATTGGATTGTAGGGCATACGGTAATACATGGAAATGAAAAAGCGGTTGAGCCAGCAAAAAAGGGCGCATCCACCCAAGCTTGCTTCGTAGACGTTCCAATTAAATTGGGCAAGATCAAATGAAGATCAGAAGTGCACATGATCGGGCAAGGTTTTACAACCATAGACTAACAAAGTTACTTCCATCCTTAAAAAGAGAAGACTGTGATAGCAGAACTATAAAGTGCGGGTTGGAGGAGTAAACGATGGAGCACGCTTGTTAGGTTGAGACTCCAGCTATAAAGAGTGATATAGCTGTCGGATCTAGGAGCAGCAAGTGGTAAAGGTCCAGAAAGCTTCTAATATTTTCCAATAGCGCGGAGTTATTTTATAACATAGCACTTGGTTTTGGATCGGGTTTTTCTGTTTGGTTCTTAACAAAACTTCTGTTCACACTATTGACTCATTCAGTCTATGGGAGGACCGTCTATCGATGTTGATGGTCCACCAAACCTACGGGGAGTCTCCTTATCACTAGAAGAAGAGTAAAAAGAAGAAGGAAGATGAAAAAGCATTGCACATTAAATACGTGTAAGTCTATTATTTTTTGCACGATAAGAAAGTGCCGAAAGCTATGAATTGGGTGAAGGATTATACTCGCATTGAACCTCCTATTTTACGAGTAACGAATCCGTCAGTACTATCGGTTGTCAAGAATGGTCGGTCTTGATCAATATACGCCATGACTGGACGGTTGGGAAGCAAATTTTTCCAATCATTAATTTTTATTTAGAAACTTACCTTTGTATGCTAAATGGATTTTTTTTGCTTTGGTAATTATTTTAACGTGAGAATAATATTTATTTAAAAAATTTAGCTTTTCTTTACTTACCGCACGTCTAGATCTATCAATCCGCTTTCAGACTATTGCTTTTGTACTCCTTTGGTTACAAGTCAATATTTTTAAATGCATTTTCTACTTGTGGACGAAAGTAGCTAATCAGCGAATGCATCAAACATATGTGAAAACAACCACAGCAGCGAACAGAAAATTGGCAGTGGCAAATTTCATCAAATTGCGTTAATTAAACTCGCCTTTTCAATATTGCGATATTATCTGTGAATTTTATGAAATAGGAATTGTTTTTATACAGAAGAAAATCTGTAAAAAATTATCAAAAACTAAATGCAATCTTTGAGAGGTTTATACTTTTACTTTGTGAGATTAAATCGATCAGGCTACAAAGATGCATACTCAAAATTTTAGAGGACTCCAAAAAAGAAAAGTTCTAAGTGTACGCAAAATTTTACTGAGTTTTGCATTTTTTTTCGAGTTACAAAACTCATAAAAAATTTTATTAAATACCGGAAGTAAAATAAGAAAGTTTTAGAGGCAAATTATATCGTCGCCCGCTTGCCAGAAGCATGAATGTGCCAAAATGAAAATGTTGGGAAATCGAGTTTCAAAGTTTATTGTTCCCATGAAATGAGGGGAATCAGCTTCTAGTGTAAAAATGTAGGTACTTATATATTGTGACGAATATTAGCAACACTAAGGGATATTATTATCTTTAAGCCGATACTAGCAGTGACTTGTATGTACATAAACAAATCAATCATTATGTCTACACATACATATGTACATGCCAGCAGCGGAGAAATGCTCACAAAAGTAGGCAACCATTTGTGCAAGTATCACTCCCATATACACGTGAATATGTGAAGCTATAAACGTGCATCTGTAGTTTATAGCTGGTGAGTTTATAGCTGGTAAACAAGTAGTAAATTCTAAAAGAAGAAACGCCTAGAAGTATGCGAACGAGACATCACAGAGTATAAAAGGAGTTAAAGCTGAGTAAGCAGTAATCAGTTTGATTTAAGCACGCTATTGGTTGCGAAGTAAAAGTGTTATTGCGAAGTACTTAAATAAATACCATTTTGCTTTATTGAATATTGGAGTTATTTCTTCAACAGTTTAGCGATACGAACGCTAGTAGAAGGTTGCAAATAAGCGGAATTTCAGTAAGTTCGTTACAATTGGTTTCAGAAGAGGAATTGTTGAATAACTTCTGAAGATTTCGAATACAACTTGGACATGGCAAAGTTAAGTGAATTAAGGATCCAGCAAAACTGAAAAAGGAGTTGGAGAACCGGCGATTGAATACAACTGGCAATAAGATCGAACTTCAAGCACGGCTACGAGACGCTATGGAGAAGGGATTAATATGGACGATGATGCCTTTCATCCTGATGGGGACAAGACAACAACAAAAATTTAAGAGAAAAACGAAACATCGCAGACAGTTACGAGCACAGACTTGAACACGATTTTGGCTGCAATATCTGCTCAAATCTGAATCAGAATCTTCTGAAATGTTGGGTTCGGGTAAAGCGTTGCCCTCAAGATATTTATAAAAAGAATGATATTCTATTGGTATAACCAGTTTTTCACACAATTTTTTCAAACATTTTAGTTTTGATTCGAGAAGAGGCACGGCTTCGAATAAAACGGTTTGTCTTCAATTAAACAACTATATTTTTTTCGGATATTCAGCTATTAAAAATTCTTCATCGGTATAATTTTTTATGAAGAATACCTTATACAGCTCATCTTTTGTGTATCTCAACTAGCATATAAGTATATCGAATGGGTAGTTTTATAGCTCCATGAGTAAAATAATTATAAATAAAAAAGCGTCATACAATTATGTGTGAAACTCGAAAAGTTTTTGGTGAGTTTCGAGTTGGTGCCCTCTGTTCGGCCTGAGTGCGTCGTAAACCGGCAGTGGGTAGGCGCACAAGGGTCGATCTCGGGAAGGTTCACTCAAAAAATATGATAAAAGAAAACACAAAGAGGAATTTCCTCGTTATAATATAATATTTAATTCAAAGTGAAAAGAAAATCGACAGTGGTTATAAGGTTACCTTTATGTTGAAAAAGTGATGACGGTGATCCTTGGCGATGTGTGCTGGTTGGCGGTCAATCGAGAAAGAGACCGGTTATCCCGTTGAGGACAACCGCTAAGCCGCGAAAAAGTCCTCTGGTATTAAGGAGGGGAAAAAAAGCCACACACACAACAGCCCCCACATATACGTGCATGGGTGCTGACAACCCGCACACACACGTGCATGCGTATGAAACGCATGCATGTGCATGCATGCACACAAATGCGGCGTGAGTGTGGGTGGCTGGAAATATTATTAAAACGTTAGGGAGGGGCGCCGTCAATCAGATAAAAGTTAGGCATTGGGCCTAAACATGCCGCCCCCCTTGCGGTACGCAACATCACAGTCCGCCAAGGATCACCGACCGTGAAGAAGAAAAAAAAAAAAAAAAAACTTATAATTAATTATATCTAACTTAACATAATGCCGGACAGTCCGCCGGCTTGGCGGCACGCAAAATGGTGGGAGCTTGGTTGCTGCTGCCTCGGTCATTCACCAATTTTCCCGTTATGGTGTAAGGCGTGATCCAGGTTTGCCTAGAGCTAGGGATTGCGAAAAGAAGTAAGAAGATATACGTGTTCATATTTCTTGCCGTTTATTACAAATTCATTGGAAATTCTATGCTTGTGCATTTTGCGTGAAGAAAATTCAATAAAAAATAACTTATTGGAATGATACAAGCTTTTAAAACGCACACCTCCATTGTGACTTCATACAAGTGGCGAATTTTCGATAAAACGTTCACAATAGTGAACAGCGAGTGAGTATTAATATGTTTTCTGTATACAAATTGAAAGCTGATTTGAAACAAATGTGCAATTCATGGAACTTCAATTTAATAACGGCGAACACAAGAAAAGGAAACCTTTCTTCCATTCTCTGGCCCTTCGCGACAGCCGTTCTCCTTGTCAGCTATGATTTGACACGTAGGCATGGCAATGGAGGGATAGAAAGATTTTTCACTTGTACGAACTCACAATGCACACCTCTTGCGACTGTGTACAACAGAAATTCAATAAAATAAAAAAGGATAAAAAGTGTAAAATTCATGTATTTCGGTCGTTACCGAACATTTTGCTGTTAGGCCTTCGCTGTGCCCGAGAGTACCCAACCGAAGATGGTACTCTGAGCTAACAAAGGGCCAAACGTGGTGGGCAGAATCCCTGGGAGTATTATCTCGGCATATACATCTGTGCCTAGGACGAGGCGGATCGGGGCGGATGAGTAGAACTGCGGATCCGCCAGACGAAGATGTGCGTACGGGGCTGCGATGGCACTGTCGATGCTGGTTGTGGGTGTCGTGCGCCGAAAATTGGCTACGACCGCAGCATGGGTCGCAATCCTTCTGTTCTGTCCGCGTCTTCCTCGGATACGCAGCAGACATCCTGCTTGCCCGCCAATGTTGCTGGTAGGAAGTTGGAGCTCCTGGGCGAGCTCATCCGCAATCACTGTGGTGGGGGAGCATCCGTCGATTAAGGCGCGAACGAGGTGTAGCCGCCCCCCTGCTTCTATTTTCACGACCGCGGTGGGGGTGATCGCTACCGTCGGTATCATGGTGGCGGTGGCAGCTGAATGCGGGGCTAGGAGCCCTGCCCGGAAGGCGGACACGGTGGTGAGCTGCAGCGAGTTGGATCCGTGACTGTGATCTCGTGGTTGATGATGGGTGTGATGTCGTTGTTGCAGGCGAAGAGGCCTTGTCTCCGCTCTGCGCTCGCGCGGTGGTTGCCTTCGTTGAGGGGCCTTAGTTTGCCGGCGAAGAGACCGAGTCTCCGCTCGGCCGTCACGAACATGGCGCTGGACGGTAGATGGGTTGTGCTGGAGCCGCTTCCTTTCGTGCTGCAAAAGCGGTCGATACGATTTGGCTGCTGGTGTTGTGTTTGGGCGAAGAGACCGAGTCTCCGCTCCGGTTCGGTGGATTCGAGCTGGACGAAGAGGCCCAGTCTCCGTTCCAGCATCTGACGCATATAACGATATGGAGTCGTCAATCCGCTCACGGGGTGATTCCAGCTCCTCCTCAACTTGTACACTCCATGGCTTGGAGCGGGCTTCGTGGAGTAGCTGTTCCTCTTCATCAATCGAGGAGATGTGAAGCATCGTGTGATGTTTTTCGCCGCATTTTTTACATCGGCCTTGGCTTGGGCATGCGTTAGAGCGGTGGTCTAGAGCCAAGCAATTTCCACAGCAGCTCCCGCGGATCGCTAAGTAAAGACGCTCCTCGGGTTTTTTGGCCCGAAAGATGGGGCACAGGCGTATGGGATGTTGCTTAAAACAAGCGCGGCATTCCGACGTATAACGCATGACGTTCTTGGCAGCGTTTCGTTTTAAAGCGGCAAAACGACCCATTTTCCTGAAAGGAGTGAAATAGGTTTCAATGGGTCGGGTCATTGTCAAAGTGCATGGGCGAGTGGTCCCTAGTTGTATTATTGGGGATTTGGGAAATTTTATTAACGCGCGCATAAGGGGAAACATCTGTCGCTGCAAAAAAAATAATATTCATATGTGGCGTGCATTATGTGCATGGCCTCTTTCCCCGCACGTTATGTGCCTGGGTCTTTAGTGCCTTATTTTGTTTATTTTGTGTCACCCGGCAGCGGTTTAGTTGGCCACGGGCACATTAGTGCTGCAGAAAATGAGCATTTACGATTTTCGGTTCACACATTCTGGTGCCGAACCGGGTAGAAAGTGTATAGCGTGGGTTCTTTTGAGTCGCTGTTATTTGTGTTGTTGGTGCTAAAACCCAACAACTTCCCTGCCCGCCACAAAAAAAAAAAAAAATGTTTGGACAGCAAAATTGTATGCGATGTAAAGAAAAAATAAAAAAATGTTCGTTTTGGATGAGGAGAATCATTTGTAGAATGTATCATTTTCCTCTTTTTGTATTACCTTTCGGTAATTTATGAGAGTTGTTTATTCAACCTTTCCCCAAGTACGCTTCTAGTCCGGTTTAATTGATGGCCTTTAGCAAATGGCACGATTCCAGAAGGGTAGTTGGCTCCGATACCGATTCCTCAGACTCGGTTTTTTTTTTTTGGGTACCCGTTTGCATCTTTTTATGCATCCCTAATATAATGTACATTTAAACTCGGCGTATATATGTACATACGTTGGTATAAGTATATGGACAGTCAGTGCACGGACTTTACCGCATTGGTAGGTTTGCTAACTTTTCTGGCACATTTTCATTTTCTACTACTACTACTACCGAGGCCCAAAATCTACCAATATTTCAGTATTTTCGCACTGCAAACTTATACTGCGATGATTTGTAAAGTATGGAATTGCCGAGCCCACCCAACTAACATTAGGAGGCGATACTGACCAAATCAGTCAATTTTGAACAATTTCTGAAGAACTTAAACAGGAAATAAATTTTTGAGTAGAGAAATATAGTAACTGAATTGCGCGTTATTTGTTTTACAATACATTATTAATTGTTTGGTACAAATAGGAACTGTAGCTGTTGTTTTCTTGGTAAAAAACTACCAACTACTACTATTTTCACTTTTTTTTTTTTTTTTTTTTTTTTTTTTTTTGGTCTACTACCATCCCCTTTTTAGAAGTCCGCTCACTGGTACCAGCACACCAACGGCAAAGACAAAGAACGCACATTCATACATACCCGTGTATAGAATGTAAAATTCATATGAATTGAAACAACGGGAAACGTATCGAGTGATTTTCCGTTCTTTCAATTCATGTCTTACTACGGCGTGGAGTACAACCTTTTTTGCTATGGGCAATAATTTTTTGTTAACGCAAAACGCATTAATATAAAATATATTTTCGTTGAAGGTGTAAAAGTGAAATAATAAACCATAAAAATCACCAAAACGAACTGCGAAGAAGAGAAAATTACACAAAAAACGCTGCTTTTTTGCTGTGACAACTGAAACCAGTTAAGCAAATTGATTGTTGCGTTGCACCTAAAATTGTAACCTTCCAGAAATATCTGTTTATTCGTGAAGCAAAATAATCCCTAATTGATGTTTAAAACAACTAAATAATTATTTAAATGTGCTACGACTTCATATTTTCAGGAAATTGAGTAAGAAGTGCTAAGAACGTTGCAAAAGTATTGCGCCTTGCCGGTGATTACATAAGCGCGGTAGGAGAGGTGGTTTACATTATTCGACAGTATCTTGTATAATAATTTTGCATTCGAAGCCCAAAATCAAGAGAAAGTGGAGATTAAGTAGTGGGCGCCACTTATTTCTAGCATCGTGGTCCTCTGGGCGCCCATTCACATTCAGTTTTACATATAAACGTTGCTGCCAGAGTGGTCATACGCTAAAGACAGCGCAATTCAGATACGGACGGTGCAGCTTTGTATGTACAAAGTATCGCCTTGTGATTGCTAAACGCACGAGCTTTAGGCACAATCGGTACCAATCGGCTAATCCGCGCGTGAAGTGGCACAACTGTATGCTGTTGGTGGTGTATATAGACTAAATGAGAATGATGGAGGAGCTGAGCTTGGGGCACATGGTATGGATGTTCCAAATTGTGAACGTTATGATGCTAGCGCCGATCGGGAATATTTGCCTGCTGGGTCGGAAACTCGTAGTCAGCTTGCCGGTGTGGTTTTGGGTGATCAAGAGGACAATTTTCCACTGTATGCATGTATATGAATGTAGGTATGTATATTTTGTAGGTTATTTAAACATTATATAGATTTTGTTTTCCGTGCTTGCATGATGCCACTGATACTACAAAGTTTTTCACCCTTAACATCAGTTTTTATAACGCCGCTTTTCTTTGGCACGGCACATGGACATCCTATTGGCGAACGGCTCAGCTTGGGCATGGAGCTTAATACTGATATAGTAATTGCTTGCTTCCAACTAACTTACACTACAATTTTTGGTTTTTACTCCTCCTTATTTGCGAGTACTGGGCATTTTATCGCACCATTTCTGGTGCATGCATTTTGTAATCATATGGGCTTACCTGATGTTTAAGATTTATGGCAACAGTATTTAGTGCGTCGTATAATTTTTTCATAATTTGCCATTTCGCTGGTTTAATTGGTTGGATCATACTACTGCCAATAGCTACACAACCTTCATTGTACTCCAATAATTTGTCCTGGACCAATTAGAGGATTGCACATTTCTTTCACAGTCCAGCTGTTGATTACGGCACGACATGGAACTAAATTCAGCCAATAGCTGTAATCTTGGCAAAGTTGAGTTTCGGGGACTTTTTATATAGTAAACATTTTTGAATTGTATGATTACACAATACAAATTTCAGGTAATAACAAAAACTATTGCATAAAAGCTTAGTATGAATGTATGTGCATATATATGTACTAGTCACAAATATAATTCAAATATATAGAGGGGGCATTCCATTTCAAATTGGAAAACAATCAAAATCGCATCGAGATTTGAATGAAATTATGTATGAAAAGCTCTACCAAAAGCAAGAAAATATTTGGTCAAATTTAATGGATACATTAAATTTTATACAAAAGTTTTGACCAAAACGCATCCAAATCATTGGTCGTCATGGCATGGGGTTACTCTCTTAAACTACTTTATCACTACTTAAGGGTAAAAAAAAACACCCAATACTCGAAAATTAACAAATTAATAATAAGTCTAATGTTTAACCCGCATTTGTTATGTATGTGTACACAAGTCTACCCCTGAGTGAAGGCCTAGGCTGCTGGTTTAAAAACATCATAGAGACTGTTGACTTCAGTATCCTATCGCGGCTGCGCTTCGAAAACTCCCTATCTGCAAACTTTTGAAAAGTGGCCTTTCTCAGACTTTGGTTGTAGAATGTCCTATTTCAGAATAAGTGAAAGCTGTCGATTTGTTTGCACACATTTGGCAAAGACCAACCTAGAAAATAAAATGAGTTCCTTTAAACCGCTAAATACAAAAAAATACTTTAAAACTGGGAAAGTTGTTACTCCTGATACCGTATACCGGAAGCAATTAAGCGTGCCAACGTTATTAGAAGAATTGGATGCCATCGACTACGTTGACTTCAGTCCCATAGAACCGCACTACCTTGCAGTATAATGTTCAGTGCGCGTACAAATTTACAATCCGATAACGAAATTAGTGGTAACAAATTTGTCAAGCTTTCAAGCAACTGCATATGGCGGCACCTTTCGGCAAGATGGACGTTGACTGGTGGCTGGTGATGAGCAAGGCTGGGTAAAACTCTTCGATCCACCCAGCAAAACTGTGCTTCGTCCTTTTAAAGGACACAAAGGGCCAGGGCATCGAGCGCAATTCACACACGATCTACTTCATATTGCTAGTTTCTCAGACGATCCCCCCATCAAGCTATGGGACATTTCTACAGAAAAAGCAATGTTAGCCCTTGCGGAACATGAAGACTAGGTACGTGCTGGGGCTGTAAACCCAATGTCACCTGATACCCTTATCTCAGGTGCCTATAATGGGAAAATTAAAAATGTGTGATACGCGCACACAGCAAGTTTCGTTCTCAATTGATCATGGCAGCCCCGTTGAGTCGTTATTATTTTTACCAACTGGTGGTATGTTCATTAGCGCAGGTGGCACAGAAGGGCGTATATGGGATGCCTTTGCCGGATGTCGACTCCTGACAAAAGTTTCGCAACATCATAAAACAAGTTTCCCTCTAGGTTCAAAATGGCAGACGTATACTATCAGGTAGTTTGGATCGTCATGTTATGATATTTGATGTTTCCACATATCAAACTGTGCACACACTTGATTTTCCTAATGCTGTGCTGAGTTTGGGTGTAGCACCCGGTGATCAAACTGTTGTGGCTGGAATGGTTGATGGCCTTATTTCCATTCAACATAGGGAAATCGAACGGAAGAAGGATGATGTAAAGCCGAAGCGGTCACAGCACAAAAAATCAACATTTCAGCTCTGTTCAAAATAGATCATGAAATACGTGAACCGTTACAAGCGAAACTAGCGAATTATGACAATTATTTACAAAGGTATGAATATGTGAAATGTTTAGATGCTGTGATGATGCCAGCCATTGCACGTTTCAATCCCGAAGTAACAATTGGTGTCATGCAAGAACTGATACATCGTAAAGGTTTTCATCGCGCATTAGCTGGACGTAGTCACAACTTCTTATCCCGCCTGACAACGTTTATATCCCGTTATATTGGAGAGAGTCGATTTATGCGTGTTATGATTGATGTTGTGTCAGCGTTGCTTGATGTTTATACGCCCAAGTTTCACGAATTTACTGGTGAATTGGGTAAAGACTATAAGATTGGCTGGTGTTTTGGAACGCGAAGTTAGTTTGACACACGATTTGTTGGCGCTGCAAGGCTGTCTAGGGCTTCTGGAGTGTGCTTCACGTGGGACCAACCAGATCGACGAGATGATACGATTTGTCAAAGAAGACAAAGATCAATTCAAACAATCTCCTCAAGCTAAAGAGTCGTCCATTTTGACGGTATAGCATATTAAGGGAATGAATAAATAAGACTCTTGTATGCTAATGTAATTTAGAAAAAGAGTTCGTCTGGTTTGGAGAAGTTTTCGAAACAATTTCTGCCAGAAATTTGTATACAACGAAAATTTCCGGAATAATAGAGACGACCCTTTTTTTTTTTTTTTTTTTTTTTAATTTTTAAGAAAAATTTATATGAATAGATAGTATGTATTTTATAAAAAAAAAACTTTCGAGACGGGGGGTTTTTGAACTGGCATCAGAAATCAAATGGTACTTCACTATGGGGTGGTTATATTCTTATCCCGAAGTCTTCGAGTGTTGTCATAGTGTCAGATTAAAATGGATGAACTCGCATCGTTACTTTTGGGGGAGTTCCAAAACCCTTTCTTTCGAACCGGCAGAGAGATACCTTCAACTGGGACGACATTACACACTACTACATTTGCGTATTTGAATTTTATAGCCATTAAATTAAATGTATATGCATACTTTTAAAGAATGAATACTTTATCGGTACGGGTAAAAAAAAAAAATCCGTTAACCCGTTGGTGCCAGTGTATCATTTTGAACACGTTCTCAACACCTTGCATGTGTTTTCGAAAAGAGGCACGTATTTGGGTAGGTGCAACCTCTATAGGTAGTTGAGCATGGTTTTTGATTTGATTGTGTTTATAGTTAAGAAGGAAACGGTTGGTTTCCATTTTAACTATTTTTTAATAGCTGTTTCAATACATACATTTTGTTGGTCTCGCGCCTTTGGCCGAGTGTGTAGGTGTTCTGTCATCCTCGCTCGGGGTGAGCGGGTGAAGTTGGGTTGATTTGCTGTCCTCGCTCTGGGAGAGCGGGAGAATTGTGGGTTTGATTTTGAAAATGAAAAATAATTGTTTTGTGGCAGATGGGGTCTGCATTAGGGTGGTTGATTGGCCTCGGTGGGCGAGCGCTTGGTTTTGAAATTTTGAAAATTTAAAAACAAAGATTATGGGCCGAGTGCCTTTGTTTTCTGTGGCAGACCGAGGGTCTGCGTAAAGGCTTTTCTGGTATACTCGTTATGGGAGAACGAGTGAGTGGGATATTTTTTTTTTGAACGGAGGGATGTGGAGGAACGGGGGGGATTGTTAAGCGAAGCTTTTGGTCCTCGCACAATCTATCTCCGTGGGAAGAAGGATCAGTTTGACCAAAGGTCGTCTGACTTGACCCTTCTCGGTTATGAGGTCGACTACACGTACTCGGTTATCTTCTCCGGGGTGTACGTCGACGACTCTACCTAGCCTCCACTCGTTGGGAGATAAGTTGTCCTCTTTGAGGACAGCGAGATCTCCCACTTTTATATTTTCTTTGGGATGCTTCCACTTCACTCGTTTTTGAAGTTCGGATAGATATTCCACCTTCCATCGTTTGCAGAAAGTGTGATGGAGGGCTTTGAGCTTCTGCCATCTGTTTATTATGGAGGCCGGGCTTTCGGTCACATCCGGTTCTGGCGGCGCCAGAAGATGGCTGCCTGTTAGGAAATGTCCTGGAGTTAGGGGTTCCAGGTCCGTTGGGTCATTCGACCCCGGACTGAGAGGGCGCGAGTTGAGGCACGCCTCAATCCGGCACAAAAGTGTTTGGAACTCCTCCATAGTATATTTGTGGGGAGAAGCGATCTTTTTGAAGTGGCTTTTGAAGCTCTTCACTCCCGCTTCCCACAAGCCGCCCATATGTGGAGCGCCAGCGGGAATAAAATGCCAAGTTAATGCTTGATGGCTATACTTGGAGACTGTTTTGTCTCGGTTTTCTGCCAGGAAGGCTTTGAATTCCGATCGTAGAGATCTGGAAGCTCCGACAAAGTTCGTACCATTGTCGGAGTAGATGTTCTTCGGACATCCTCTTCTCGCGATAAAACGCGAAAAGGCCGCGAGGAAGCCTGGGGTACTAAGGTCACTAGTGGCTTCTAAATGGATGGCCTTAGTGGAAAAGCAGACGAAAAGGCATACGTAGCCTTTTGACAGTCGACATCCCCTACCGCGGTAGCTTTTGATGTCGAAAGGCCCTGCAAAGTCTACCCCGGTATTGGTGAACGCGCGGGTAAAAGTAGTCCGTTCGCAGGGAAGGGTCCCCATAAGTTGGGACTGTACCTGCTTTCGGTGAATAATGCAGGTTTTGCACTTGTGGATGATGGCTCTGATCATGGTCTTGACATTCGGTATCCAGTATTGGGTTCGGATAAGACGGAGCATGAGCTGGTTCTCGCCATGAAGGGAGTCATGATGAGCCATCATAACTGTAAGGCGAGACAGCCTACAATTGTACGGCAAGATGATCGGATGACGCTCATTGTATGACATGTCCTTTGAAGCCCCTAGACGCCCCCCTGTTCTAATAATATCATCTTTGTCGATATATGGGTTGAGTGACAGTATTTCATTCTTTCGATCGATAGGTTCCCTATTTTTCAATTTTAAATATTCTGTCCCGTAAAATTGTTTCTGGCAGACTCGTATTAATGCTTGAGTCGTTGCCTTAATCTCATCGGCTGAGATTATGCACGACCTTTCGTGGAACATTGCTTTAGTTTTTGGGTGAGTTCGTTTATAAAATCTCCTAACATAGGAAAGAACCTTTAAAGCCCTGGGTAAATTTGAAAAACGGTCGAGAATATCTACATGATCTACCCTTGTCGTGGCATATGTTTGTGCCCTCTTCTCCTCAACGGACGTTTTGTATTCGGTCTCTTGTGCTGGCCAGTGGGAATTGTCTTCTTGCAGCCAAGAAGGTCCCTGCCACCACAACGAATTGTTGGTCAACTCTGATGCAAGTAGTCCTCTGCTTCCTAGATCCGCTGGATTAGATTCCGAGTCCACGTGAAGCCAGTCCTTGCTACCGACCATATCGATGATCTTAGTGATTCGGTGTGCGACGAAGGTTGACCAGGAACAGGGCGGCTTTCTTATCCATGCGAGTACGATGGTTGAATCCGTCCAGAGGTGAACTTTTACGGGTCCCAAATGAATATTTCGGAATATTGATTCCATCATTTCTGCGAGAAGCACGGCGCCGCAGAGTTCTAAACGTGGTAGCGAGATGGTTTTCACTGGAGCTACTCTGGTTTTTGCTAAGAGTAAGTGAATGAAAAACTGATCGTCTCTTTTTACGCGCATATATATCGCTGCAGCATATGCTTTCTCGGAAGCGTCACAGAAGCCGTGGATTTCTATTTCGCCTTCCGGGGAAAAATTTACCCACCGCGGTATCCGTATGTTATCTATTTCGCCATAGTGTTGGGTGAAGGTTTTCCACCGTTCTAATGTATTTGGTGAGACAGGCTCATCCCATCCGGTGCCTTCTAACCAAATATTCTGCATTAATATTTTTGCTACTATGACCATTGGTGCAAGCCAGCCTAAAGGGTCGAAAAGTTTGGCTATAGCGGATGGGATTGCGCGTTTGGTGATGTTCTCGCCCTTCTCTAAAACTCCTGCGGTGAAGTAAAACATGTCTGAATGCGCGTTCCATCGTATTCCGAGTGCCTTCACCGAGCTAGCCTCTTCAAACGCTAGGAAGTCCTCGCTGAGCAAATCCGTTTTGGGGATGTCCTGAAGGACTTCTTCACAATTGGATGTCCACTTGCGCAATGGAAAGCCAGCTGAGTGTAATGCTTCGCGAATCTCGTTCCTTGCTTTGATAGTTGACGCTATTGTATGCCCTCCAGATAAAACGTCGTCGACATACATACCTTCGCGTAATATACCCGATGCTATTGGGTGGGTATTTTCTACATCATTAGCCAATTGTAGAAGTGACCGTATCGCGAGGTAGGGGGCGCAGTTTACACCAAATGTGACAGTCTTTAGTTCGTAAAGACTGATGGGTTCGTTGGGGGATGTTCGATGGACAATTCTTTGAAATTTGGCGTGATTATCGGTCACCCAAATTTGCCTATACATCTTTTCTATGTCACTATTAAAGACAAAGCGATACAGTCGCCAACGTAAAATTAAAATAGGCAAGTCTGCTTGGAGTACTGGACCTGGGTGGAGTATGTCGTTTAGACTAATGCCATTTGCTGTCGGACTTGACGCGTTGAAGACGACGCGCACCTTGGTGGTGGTACTTTCCGCCTTTACAACGGCGTGGTGGGGCAGGAAATAATTATCCGAATCGTCGGATGGTACATTATTTTTAATTTTTCTCATATGTCCAAGCGTTTCGTATTCGGATAACACCCGAACATACTCTTTCCCTAACTCTTGGTTTTTCAGTAATCGCCCCTCATTTCTGAAGAATTGTGAACATGCGCGCTTTAGAGACGGTCCTAATGCAATCTTCTCAGGGTAATCCTGCCTGAATGGTAGCGAGACTGTATATCTTCCACTTTCATCACGTTTTGTTGTGTCCTTAAATAATTGTTCACAATACCTTTCTTCTTCATTAAGCATTTTGTTTTTGGGAACATTTTCTACCTCCCAGAAAGCTTTTAATTGGTTGTCCAACGCAACCTCGTTGTAGAATGACATGATGCTCTTCGTTGGACTCGGTGCTTCGATGCGACCGGTTAGTATCCAACCGAACACTGTCTCTTGGGCCAAAAGTGTATTTAGTACATTCTTTTTCAGACCACTCAGTATAATTTGGGGATATATGTCTCCTCCAAGTATGAGGTCTACATCTTCGTTGATGTAGAACCTCTTGTCTGCCAAAACCAAGTCTGGGAATGCCTGCATAGTCATGACGTTGATATGGCAGGATGGAAGATTCCCAGTGAGTTTGGCTAGGACTAGAACGGGTGTAGTCAGGCTGAAGCAGGCATCCACTGGTGAACGTAATTCAATTTTTGATGCTTCTTTCACCTGGGCTGACACCGAATTTGTGATGCCTGAAACTTGGGCATGCATTTTTCTCGCTGGCAAATTGATTCTACGTTTCAGTCTTTCAGTTATAAAGGAACATTCAGACCCTGAATCAATTAATGCCCGTGCGGAGAAGTCGGTACCATTATGGCGAATGTGTACGCGAGCAGTTCCTAATAGCACGCCTGTGCTGGAATTGGCATGACAGGATTTTACATTCTGGTTCGCAGATTGTCGCGCCTGTGCCGAAGTTGTTGGGCTATTATCCGCATCTTTGAAAGGATTGCGTACAGCCGTGTGCTGAGATGTATCCGCATGCAGGAGCGTGTGGTGACGAGAGTGGCATTTGGAACAGTTGTAGGAACTGGTGCACTTCGTCACGGTGTGTCCTGGGGATAAGCAATTCAGGCAGCCACTTGTGGATTTTATAAATTTAATCCTTTCTACTGGGGTTAAGTCGCAGAAGCGTGAACAGTTGCGTAATCTGTGCTCCGTAGATTTGCACATTTTACAAATTGATTTTATTGTTTGCTTGGATACTTTCGTTTGAAAAGCACCAAGTCTTTTCGTAGGGGTTTCCGTTGATTGTCGCGACGCGTTTGGTTTTTGCATTTTCGAAGTGGTATGCCCTGTAAAACCAGACACTGTTTCAAGTGTATGAAACCGATTAGACAGGAATTTATCCATATCCTCCCACTTGGATATGTCCATTTTATGGTCTATACTTTGCTCCCAAAGAGCCAGCGTGCTCTCTGGTAACTTGGTTGAGCATAGATAGGTCAGGATTGCATCCCAATTGGAAGTGTCAATTTTGTGGCATTTGAGGGACGAAATACAATTATTTATATCATTTTGCAGCTTTTTTATTGAACTGCCACACTCACTTTCTACCTTTTTTAAGTTAAATAAAATTTGTAGTTGTGTGTTAACTAAGATACGTTTGTTTTCGTATCTTTCACACAAGTTTTTCCAGGCCATCTCGAAACCTTCATTTGTGAGAGGGCATTTTTTTACGATATCTTTTGCTTCGCCCTGCGTTTTGTTGTCCATAGGTCGCTGGTTCAGATCCGGCTCGAAGGACCAATGTTCGGCCTGAGTGCGTCGTAAACCGGCAGTGGGTAGGCGCACAAGGGTCGATCTCGGGAAGGTTCACTCAAAAAATATGATAAAAGAAAACACAAAGAGGAATTTCCTCGTTATAATATAATATTTAATTCAAAGTGAAAAGAAAATCGACAGTGGTTATAAGGTTACCTTTATGTTGAAAAAGTGATGACGGTGATCCTTGGCGATGTGTACTGGTTGGCGGTCAATCGAGAAAGAGACCGGTTATCCCGTTGAGGACAACCGCTAAGCCGCGAAAAAGTCCTCTGGTATTAAGGAGGGGAAAAAAAGCCACACACACAACAGCCCCCACATATACGTGCATGGGTGCTGACAACCCGCACACACACGTGCATGCGTATGAAACGCATGCATGTGCATGCATGCACACAAATGCGGCGTGAGTGTGGGTGGCTGGAAATATTATTAAAACGTTAGGGAGGGGCGCCGTCAATCAGATAAAAGTTAGGCATTGGGCCTAAACACCCTCCATTCAGGCACGTATACCCGAACATTCAAATATACAAATGTGTCCTGTTCTTACTTTTTTTTTTCAAAAATTGTTGAGCCATATCAACGAATGTGTCATACAAACAGGAACATCATTACCTTGTTGTCAGCCAGGAACATGAATGTGCCACATTCATTTTTCTGGCTCAGCTTTGTGTGATTGAATCATACATTCGTGAAAATGGCTCTAGGTTTAAGTAAAACCTAGGTAATCTAAAGGGTAATCCAAACAGGCCTCTAACACAAAATCGGAAAAATTGCATATGCATGCTTCTGGCTAGCGGGGACTATATATAACACAATGAGTAATTTTTTGCGGTCATATAAGAGCGTTCATTCACTTTAGTGAGTCACAGTAGACCTGAATGCATCTATGAAATTTTTGGCATTATATAGTAGTGACTGTGAATGTGAGTAACTGCGACGTGAAGTGTCACGGCGTCATATATAATCTGGCATTTACAACCTGATTCTAATGTGGTAACAACTTTCTTCACCACGGCAACTTTTGCACCCTTTTCGTATTCTGTCCTCGAAAGTAGCCGGATAATTGTTTACCCACTAAAATATGTGGTAACATCGATGTAACCACACAAAACAGCTGTTGATTGGAAAAATAAATAAAACATTTTAAGCGTAAAACAAAATTGTAGTGAAAATTGAGCGTTTTAACAATAAAATATAAATATATATAACAAAATATGTAGTCTTATTGTTATTACTCCTTATTGAAGACGAAGAGGATGAAATTTTGGGGAGATGGCACTATTTGAGACAATAGTGATCCCATGAACCTTCCCTGTGCTACATAAAAGCATCATTTTCGTGCGCGCATACCTCCTATAATTAGGGTCGATGGACCAGTAACCGGACACCTCCCAGTAACTGGAAATTTTTCAATTTAATCCTTTGAAATAAGCAAACCGTTGACTTATTTTAAAATTCGAAAAATTCATTGGAAGAAGCCACTCATTTATAATGGTTTCGCATTTGCCTTTTGCTTTATTTTCAAAAGAAGCTTGGTTGTTTCACTTTTAGTTTACGTGTGTGAAGTAAAGTGTTAAGACGTGCTACTTTTCAATTTTTTTGCTAATTGTACTTCAGTTCTATCAGGTGAGTTTTTACTAATAATTTCGTGACAGAAGTGTTTCAAATTACCGTTATTCTATAAATAATTGATAAAAATACGTGATAACAGTTTAAAATTAGTGAAAATATGTATATGTTTTTGTAAATGCACCTGTCCGGATACTGGAATAAAAATAATAGTGTTTTCCAGAATCCGAACTAAGTGTCCGGTTACTAGATGTAGTTAACAACAGCACAATCCTAGTATCCGGACATGCTGTTTCTTTAGCTTTTTCTTAAATAATATTTGTTTATATTAAAACTAATTATAATATGTTTGATAATCCTAATTAGACTGGGTGAGATTGAGTGAAGGCGAGAGGTACAATGATCGACCAAGCAGTAAAGGCGTGGGTTCAAGCGCGGGGCTGTAAAGTGTCGAAGATTACGTGTAGGTCTTACAACCTTAGACTAACAAAGTTGCTTCTATCATTAAAAAGAGAGGACAGTAGGCTCATGACGGGTATTCTGACTAGACACTGCCTTCTGGCGTCAAATGCCTTTAAACTAATCTTGGTGAGTGATAGCAGATGTAGGAAGTGCGGGTTGGAGGAAGAAATGTTCAAGCACGTTCTGTGCTCATGCCCTGCGCTTGCCAGGCTACGACTCCAGCTATTAGGAGTGATATGGCTGTCAGATCTAGAAGCAGGAAATGACTTAGAAGATTCCTAGTATTTTCCAAGAGGATGGAGTTATTTTATAACACAGGTCCTGGTTTTTGATACTGTTTTTTAGTTTGGTCGTTAAAACAAACTTCTGGTAGTCTATATGAGATCCTCATGGACCGACCAGTTCAACCTAACCTATGTGTGATAATCACTAATCCAGGGTGTTATACGTATCGTGCCTATTGGACTATTTGCAGCCCGAGGATATATTCGGCTGTATTTGAACGGAGTTTTCCCGTTACCGGGCCACCTCGAGAAGTAAAGATGGCCTTACCACAGCAAGGGGCGCTGTTGTGGCGGACGGTTTTTATCCCCATTTTTAACATTAGACCGCTGAGCCCGCCTTGTGGGCAGGTGGTTTTACGACCAAGATGAACTCAAAAATTGTAAGAGAAAGTAAGATTGCGAAGGAAACCGGAAAAGAGGAAATCGCTATCAGCGATGACTCGGACGCGGAGAGCGATGATAGTGTGCAGTGAGTGCGCTCTGAAAAGGAGCGGCATACTAGTTCGGACAAAGAATTAAGGTTAAAACGGGAACAATGAGATAGGGAGCTTAAGATAACCCTCTCAAAATATCGGGCTGCATTAAGAATTATGCTGCGCTTGGGCCCAGTGGTTCACCCAACCAACGATGAGAGCGATCACTTGGCATGGGCCTGTGAGAGGGTTACCCCCTTTATCCCCAAAATCTAAATCCCCAAATCAAAATCCCCAAAATCAAAATCCCATAATCAAAATCCCCAAAATTAAAATCCCATAACCAAATCCCCAACAAGAAATCCCCATTTTATGTGTGAAAACATTTAACATTTTGGAAATTCTGCATTCATAATTCCGGAAGTCGAATCACCGGAAATCAATATTATGGAAGTCAATATTCTGGAAAAAGCCGACCGGCTGCGCCATGCACAGTAATTCTGCGTAGAAGACCTATCTGCATAGGCGGCCTTCGGCCGCGATTATAAAAAATAACCCTGAGCTACGCCATGCCAAGTCCGGGTGTGTGGTATAACCGTGGTGTCCTTCTGGATAGTATACCCTTCTGCGTAGGCGGTCTTCGGCCGCACTTTAAAAAAATAACCCTTAGCCGATCCAATACCGGCTACGCCATGCCACTTAACTTCCAGAATTTTGTCGACCCAGAATTTTGATTCCGGAATTTTGACTTCAGAATTTTGATTTTAGAATTTTGACCATTTCCTATTTTATTGCATGTTTATCTGCACCGGAACATTTTTTTTTGTTTTAATAAATTATAAATACATTTTTGTGATTTTGTGTTCGAGGTTTTTTGATATTTCCTCGAAAACGGTTTGGGGATTTAGCCACAAAAAAAGTGCGGGGATTTTGTGTTGGGGATTTTGGCTAAGGGATTTTAAATTTGGGATTATGAATTTGGGATTTTTTTTTTACCTGGGGATTCTGTGTTTGGGGATTTTTTTTTGGGGGATTTAGGGGCACTCCCCCCGTGAGACAGTAGAAGAATGTAGAAGGCAATTGGCAGACGAAAGCTTTGCTGCGAACAACCCTCAATTTTGCAATCGCATCGAAGAGGAAGAAACACTTAGAGTCAAGAGGCAGCGATCGACTGAACCCGGCAAGCATGTTTTTAAGAGGCATAAGGGCGTGGGGAAACGCTCCAGTCCAAGAACAGGGAGGTGAATTAGCCGGAATGTCAGGAACTAAATCTACAAATCTGCAAAGCGGTTTGAAGAGGGAAATATAATTACTGGAAAGCCATCTACTTCAAAAGTTGTAATACAGGAAGAGGAAGGCAATAATGCCTTGAGAAGGCACAAGGGAGATAACAATTAGACTACAGCTTAATCAATGATACTAAAGGGAGCTAACGCTGAGACGCCTGTTTTCACCGGGAAGAAGGTGAGTGAAGTTGCGAAGCATTCTCTAACGGTGGCATTTGTATAATGTTTAATTACTACGCAGGTATGTGTTCAGCTAGAATGTGATGAAATTAATGAAATATTTATATTTAAATTTTTTATTTATTGGAGTTTTGTGTGTTTCTTTTTTATCTAAGTATATTTTAACGGAAAATGAAAGAATGTTTTCGTTTGTTTTTCTTAATGTTTAAATAATAAGTACCTGTGCAAGTCAATGACATTAATGAAGAATGTGCAAAAGTTTATTTTTTGTTGTTGTATTTATTTGGTTTAAATATTAAATAAACGTAAAAACAACGTTACAAAACGTTGTAAAACGTTTAAAAAACAATTATTTTTATTTTAGATCATAAGCGTCCGGTAACTGGAATTTTACTCTCCGGTTTCAGAAAAAAACTCTCCGGTTACTGGCAAATGTATCAAAACAATAATTTTTATAAAAAAATAGAGAGTTTTCTATCGAAGTGACTGATTTTATTAGATTTAGAATGTTACCAAGAAGAGTTCAAAAGCAAAAAAAAAGTTAAGTGGCCGGTTATTGGTACATCTACCCTATATGCATTTATTAATTTACTCAGAACTTTCAAAAATATTCACAGAATTTACTTACTTGTTCATCTCCAGTTTGCCGCTTTTATTGTTTGTTTACACACTTATATATGTACATATGTATTCTATTTTAAATTTCCCCAAAGACACTGGTGAGCTTTTTCGTAATGGCAGCGTTACCACCTGGGAAAGAATCGCGAATAAAAGTACTGGTAACGATTTTCGGTGACATTCGGTTACAAATTTACCGGTAACGTTCAGAATCAGGCCGTTAATGACGAAGTTAAAAAAAAAATTCACTGCTACTTTTTTGTTAGCTGCTGTACATTGTAAGTGCGTATGCAACTAATAGGGGGCTAGGGTTGTTACGAATTGCTGATGCAACGTATAGGTAAATCTGTAGTTTCAGATTTGCTGTCATGAGCACTAATGGATTTCGCTTGATGTAAGTGGAGTTGCGTTTGACAGTCGCTACTGTCGGCGCGGAAGTACGATTTGTTGTTTCATGTTTTTGACGTGTTGACACTAATTGAAATTTGACACATTTACTTTGTACATTCAGTTTGTTCAACTGATATTTAATGAACTTTAATTGGCTTCATGAAAACAAGGAGCGAGCTAAAAATTACAAAAAAAAAAAAAACCATACACCATATATTATATAAGGGCGTATCAAAAACAAATCTGTTTTTCCTCCAGTGCCATAATAGGGCCCTAAAGATATGAAACTTTCGTAAAAATTTAACTTTACGTTTGTCTGCGTCGCACTTTTTAATTTCTTCAAAGGGCAGCCATGTTCAGTGTAAATGTGCCCCTCGAGCGAAGAGATGTCGTAATGCTCTGGTACCGACTACTCGCCACAGCACAGTAGTTCAGCTCAGCGCTTCAATTACCGCTTGACTGCAAGAGTGAATAATAAATTCCCTTAAAACGCATACTAGTCCCCTGCATCCTTAACAATCACAATTTCAACGTCACACCGATCAGATAATCTCAATTTTTTGATGATTTCGAGCTTTTGACCGAAATACTCTTTCTTCCCAATGGGAGCTGTATAAAATAGGCCTGATAACCACTGCGCTATAAGGTGCTATTAAAAGAACTCCTCAAAATTTGCAAAAAACGACGGCTCATCACACCTGTCTTGAAGTACGGCTCGAAATCAGAGACGGTGGCAAGAGAAAATAAGATGGCTCTTGAAGTGCTAGAGAGAAAAGTTCTACGGCGATTTTGTGGTCGGTGTAAACTTTACCCAGATATGAAGATAGTGGCGCATAAGGTTATGTTATTAGAATGGAAAAAGACGCTCCGGCTAAGAAAGTGTTTCAATCGTCACCGCAGTTTGGAGGCAGAGGGAGAGGGACACTTCCATTGAGTTCGAGAAGGCAGGTGGAGGAAGACTTGACCTCCTTTGATGCTCCCAGTTGGCGTTAGTTATCGCGAGACAGGGATAACCAATTAATGCTGACGAAGAAATGCCATATTGGATCTTGGCTTTCCCTAGATGACCCTCAGGGAGAAAATTACGGATCTAGGCCACAAATTTGCCGCACACCCTTAAGCTTCTAAAGAATGGTGTTACGTGAATCCATGAATGGTTTGCAGTCAAGAGTTTGCGACTGTACTCTAACGTACACCTCCTTGAGTAACGAAGGACTTGCAACGGCATGGCGTTCTGCCGTTATCGACCGTTTATCTTTTCCTTTCAATATTTATGGTAATCGGAGCACCTCGTATGAGTATTTAAACAATGCAAAAAATTACTGAAACCGTCAATTTCGTGCCGGTTAAATGATACCGACACTAGTACCCTTGAGGGAAACGGCAAATATCATGAGAGTTTCTGCCGATGAAAGAACAGGAAAACAAAAGTCTCCCTATGTTTCCGCCGTTAGTAAGGAGCTTGGAGAAGGGAAAACTTGGGAGAACAGCGGTAACACCACTAGGCCAGAGAGGCTTGCCCCTAAGGGGCGGTCCTCTTAGAAAAAGCTCGATTTGATCTCAGCCAAAAATTTTGAGTGATCACATTTTGTCGATTTTCGTTCAAAAACCAAATTTGACAAGGGATGACGGAAAATCGTTCCAATATACATCATTTATCCACCCTGTCGGAAAATCAACAAAACGAAATAAGTCAAAATAGTTTCCCAATAAATCTGAATCATCCATCCTTAAGTCCTTTAGTTTCAATATCACAAACGCATTGAGATCCCAACGTATGATGTCTGTTCGAGTTGAAGGGACCACAGATAAAACAATTTTAAGAACACATATTTCGACACATTCTGATTTTTGAAAATACTGGCTCTTATCTGTTTCATCAAGGAAGTTAGCGCCACCGGAAGTTTCATATCAAGCGTCCAGACAAACTTTGCCCGAATAAAGGTGAACCAAAAAAGTTTCCAAATATGTAAATCTGAATCATCCCTCCTTAAATCCATTAGTTTGAATATCGCAAATGCATTGGGATCTCAATTTTAAGCAGTTCTTTTACAAATGTCCCGCTTTCAGTCAGTCTGTCCTGGCACTTCATTAAGTGCCAAACGGATACAATTTCCTACATTTTTATAAAAGGAAGGGCTAATCTCATCCATTGGTGTCACAATAGGCAAAATGCCTAAGTGTGCCACTTTGCTTGCCATAGAGCAAACACCTTAAACATTAAGTGCAAGATGCAAACACATTTTTTCTGCTCTCACGTCTCATTGTCTGTTCGTTACTACAAATATGATGAGCACTTTTTTTCATATTTTACATGCTTCATGCAACATGTTGCCGATGTAAGTTAATCCTAGAGAATGCTGCTAAGATATGGTGTTAAGCGGCACCGCCCCTCTAGCAACCTAGCCACCTTCTCGTAAATATATAATGCATGTGTGCAGTTGCACATATGGTGCATATCTCTTTTTAAATGTTTCTATAGTGATTGTGTATGAAAAAAATAAAAATAAAAGAAAAGAACGCTACCACAGATTGTCGGAACTCGCACAGTTGATTTGCATTAGATGCGCTGTGGTGTATCAAATGAAAAATTCAAAGGCACAAAGCCAAATGCTGCATGCCATATGCATCAACGTACTTAAGAGTAAGCTCACACATGCAAGCACTTGGTTTTACATACAATATGAGGTGTTGCACTCTCAGTGAGAAGTACATATGTGACGTTGTAGGAAATGTTTTTTGTTGTTTTGTTAATCACATTATATGCCTAAAATGCTCGTATATGTGCTTTGTGTGTTTCATATGTACAACAGTGTATATTTCTGATCTTCAACAAAATTAAAGCGTTAAACGTTGGTTTCTTTGTACGCATGAAATTCTCTTCAAATCCTTTCCAAGGATATTTCTACGAAATCGTTGTCACGGATATAAACTGTAATATTCGTACTAGAACAAGAAGTGTTACTCAGCGGAGTGTTTTGGTAACGCCTACTTAGCTCAGTTGTTTGCAAGCTGCCTGCATGATGCTTAAATAATAAATTAGTTTTCTTTTCTTCATATTCGTTTTGTTAAGTATTTTAAATCTATTTTGAGCGGTTTCCCGCTGAGCAGGAATTTTTCAAATCGCCATTTAGTATCATGGTTTCAATTTGTACTGTGAGGAAATATTTTCTAAAAAATAATTTAAAAATTTTTTTTAGGTTAAACGGTTTTATTGAAAACAATACTTACATTAAGTAATAATATATAATACTAAAGTATAGAAAATAATTAGGTAGGTCTTAGGTACTAGACATCACACTCCTCAGCAATCTAGCGCATTGATCAGACAAATAAAAAAAGGGCCGCGTCAAATTTCTATTCATATTTGCATATATATATATGTATAAGTAAGACCAACTGACTCTTAATCAGGTTATGCTACGCCTCACGTTTTTAGAAATTTTAGATTGATGAGGAGTGTGATGATTAGTACCTAAGACCTATATAATTATTTTCTACCTTTCAGTATTATAATTACTTGATGTAAGTTTAACTAAAAAATTTTTTTAATAATTTTACTTTCATGTTTTTGTTTTTATTAAATTGTCTATTATTTCTCATTCTATTTAGTTCATTTAGTGCCACATTATTACAAGGACTCTTTCCTGACAATTTTGTAACTCAATACATAATCCTTCCAAAGACTTTACTCCACTCAGTGGCACGTACGCTTGTCCATCCTCGAATTCCAAAGTATTTTGATGTTACTTCTACCGGAATGTAGGTAATATTTGTTGTTTTTGTTAACAATTGTTTTTGTTTTTATCGGCCTATTGATAAATGATTCAAGGTTTGATTCGAGCTCAAGGCCAGAACAATAATTTTTTTCTAATGATAATTATTGTTATTTTTTAATTTTTCTAAATTTGAAAAAACGATAATTGTCATTAGAAAAAAATTATTGTTCTGGCCTTGAGCTCGAATCGAACCTTGAATCATTTATCAATAGTCCGATGAAAACAAAAACAATTGTTAATAAACCATGAGCACTTGGGAATGTCAAACAAGGTAACTGACAATAAACAAAAATCCAGCATTATCAGTGATTTGCACCAGATGGCGCAACACTGAATAAATATAGTTGGTAAAAGGAATAAAAGTAGCAAATTTGCCATTCAAATAAACCACCGCTGTATAGTTAAATGGTTAGCGCAGCGTGCCTAAAGAGTACTGATGATGAAGACTTAGCACCCTTCGAAATGGATCTATCTGCGCAGCTATGGCAGGTTGTCTGAAAAATTGTCTACTTACTATTCCAAAAACAAAATAAAATTTTTCAAATTTAGAAAAATTAAAAAATAACAATAATTATCATTAGAAAACAATTATTGTTCTGGCCTTGAGCTCGAATCGAACCTTGAATCATTTATCAATAGGCCGATAAAAACAAAAACAATTGTTAATAAACCATGACCACTTGGGAATGTCAAACAAAGTAGAAAAAAATTATTGTTCTGGCCTTGAGCTCGAATCGAACCTTGAATCATAATGGGTAATATTTGTTCCAAAAATGAGTCAAATCGGTCCACATGGTCGAGTTTTTTGAACAACTCGATCCTTGCGCCACCTAGCGGCAACTTTTTTCGTAGGTCGCTTTCTATTCATGTATGTATTATGTCTTCCAAATATGAGTCAAATTGGACCACAAATACGATTTTTTCAAATATTTCGATATTGCGCCACCTATCGGAGTTTTTTTTCTTATTATTGCATTGTCACCGGGTTCTGAACTATATTCCAAGTGTCAGTGAAGACTTCATGCATTATCCTATAGTCATGAGAAACATACATATGATACATATAATATTTAAATTTCAGTAGAATCCTTGTCAACTTTTTTCTGACTCAGTCCATACTTCTGTGAACTAGCAATTTGTTTTAAAAGTTTAACATTCGTAAGGTCTGACAAATGTCGAGAAAATCATGGCACGTGAAGTTTGCAAAATTAAATTGCACGATCATAATATACGTCCTGTTTTCCGCATCGAAACGATTCCTTTCGTCCATTGCGAATTTAATAATGGAAACACTCGCTCACCGTTAGCGTTATGAGCTGGAATGGAAAAAAGTACTGAACGATTTTCAAAATCCCAGAAAAACAAACCACCATCGGATTCGCAGCTTTTTTTCTCGTCTTAATTCGAATATAGTAAAATCTGGGACATTTCCGGTCACACTATGGATTTCCGGGAGACATGGTCACCCTAGTTACGTATTTATACGCAGATATTTGTTCGTGACTCAGCGTTGACTTGTATTAATGTAAAAAATTCAAACAACTACAAAATCTAGTGTTTGAATCAAAGTGAGAACTACTCTTCCGTCGACAGTTTCGTTCTCCATTAATTGATCAAAGAATCTTCACCGGAATAACATGTCGACAATGTGTACATTTTAAGAAACCAACAACAACAATAGCAATAAATGAGTCGAAGCACAAATGAAAACTGACAAGTGCCACAGAGCAGCGAACACGTCAAACAGTTACAGCATTAAAGAGAGGTTAAATTGAGATAAACGATATGTTAAACAAAATAAAAAAATAAAAATGTGATTGCAAAATATCCAAGAGATTTATGTATGTAGTGATGTGATGAAAACAAAATCGCTGTCTTCCCAATTGATTGTCTGCTGAGCTGTCATTCTGGAATTAAGCTGCCACACAAACAGCGCAAACACAAATATTCACACACTTGTTCCCGAGTGGAGTCGAACAATGTGGAAGAGTTTAATTTCCACCACTCATGTGACATGAAGAATTGTTGGCGAATTTTGTTGTTGTATTGCGTCTTTAACCTTTAACTACTTCTTGAAATGTTTTCGATTTTCACTATTGGAAAGGTGTCATTGTCAACTACTGGTGGTAAACACATTCATATATATTGATACCGTAAGAGTGTTTTATGCTCTAGAAATGATTTTACTATAGGGATTACTCAGCTACGAGCGCTCATCTCATTTGCGTTAACGTTGTCAATGTATAGAAATAATAAAATATGTATGCATATCTCAATCAATATACATCAGCTTTAAAAATAAATAAATAAATATAAGGCTCGATAACTTCCGAAGAGATTTTAGGCTGAACTTCTCTTCCAATTTGTGTTGTGCTCCTTTTTAGTTTTCCCTGCAAATTGGCCGGGATCTACTTGTTTAATACCGACCCCGAACGGCATCTGCAAGGCAGATGAGTTTTCACTAAGCTTTTTATGGCAGAAACAAAACATACAGGTTTGAGCACATATTGTAGCAAAAAAGGCCGAAAATGGCAAGCCAACTAACTGATCTCGAGACTACTTCGCAATTTGGGATTGTTCCTTTCCGAATAATTTTGCTATTGATTTAGAGATCATATCGAAACAGTTTCCAGTTGTTTCATATACAGTTTTAAAAGTATTGTCTCCCAAGGACCCCTCAAGCATACCTTCATATATCCTGTTCAGAAACTAATACGATATATTGAATATTACTTCATGCTGGTGGGACTTTCTCGAAGCCATTTTAATCTGTTGCAGATTTATCCATAAGCATCGTAGCATCGTTGCGCTCTTTCAAGTTTTCCAGACCCATATTTACCTGGCATATCTCTAGCATATTATGATTATTGTCTTTAGCACTTCTTCTCCCGAGTAGCAGAACAATAGTACCCATGCCTGAGGACAAGCAGTTGATATATAATATTGTAACGAATTTACTGAAATTCCGCTTATTTGCAACCTTCTACTAACGTTCGTATCGCTAACTGTTGAATAAATAACTCCAATATTCAATAATGCAAAATGGTTTTTATTAAAGTACTTCACAATAACACTTATACTTCGCAACCAATAGCGTGCTTAAATCAAACTTATTACTGATTACTTTGCTTTAACTCCTTTTATACTCTGTGATGTCTCGTTAGCATACTTCTAGGCGTTTTTATCTTCTTGAATTTACTACTTGTTTACCAGCCATAAACTCATCAGCTATAACTACAGATGCACGATTATAGCTTCTCTCATAGCCATATGCGCGTGTATGTGTGAGTGATACTTCCACCGATGATTGCCTACATTTGGGAGTATCTCAGATATTTGCATGTGTTTGTGCGTTTCTCTCCGCTGCTTCTATGGTCATATGTGTAGACATAATGATTAATTTGTTTACGTACATACAAGTGTGGCAGCTGCTTTATTGTTGTTTTGTCTTTATTTGCTTAGTATCAGATTAGTGATGTGAGTATCACTTAGTGTCACTAATATTCGTGATAATATCCTATGCATTATTTATAAATTGGAATGAAGAGTTGGCCTTCTTCTGTGGGTTGAGAAACTTGAAGCATTTTCAAATCAAGCGCCGGTATAAACATCTGTGATAGGATCAAGGCTTTCACCACACGAGGGATCCATACCTTAGGTTTTGGCTTCGTTCGTCGGGATTATCTATCATGCGGTTTTCTTTGTCTGTAGAAGACCAGCACAACTTTATTCGCCATTTATAGATTTTTCTATGGTTTCTCCTTATCAATTTAATAAAATCATATCATGCCGCTCAATCGAAAGATAACAGCGGCGTATTTCGTTCGTGCCACAACAGTTTGATTATAACTCTTAGCAACTCGATATCTCGATCTCCCCGTTTGATTGATTTTCTGCGATCTTTTAGCGCCTCAATAAGCGACTCCTATTTCACTTCGTTGATCTTCTCGGATACGACTTGAGTTGCATAATTTGCTTCCGTCTAGAATCTCCGAGTAAGCTGGAGTCTTGTCTTCCCCTCTCTTTTGTTTTGTAGTGTTTGAGCTGCATTGTTTCTCACTGTTGTTAGTTAGTACTTCGCTATGCCTTTCATATTAAGAGGTGCAAATCTTGTTTTCGTGGACAGATTGCCCCACGTTGGAGTGCCTGAATGTTTCGCGTCAATCCTGTGTCGCCTTTTACCGAGCGCTGTCTCTTCCTGCAACATAGGGCTTCTTCGCAGGGGCCAAGTTGAACAGTTGGCCGGGTTTATGAGAGGGTTTTCATTGTCCTCTCTGTGTCTTTCGTTTTTTACTCCCCGCAATCCTGTTACTTAAACAAGTATATGTTAATCATTTAAGGTTTTCCTATTCTAAACTAACTGTCAAACGAAACAGCTTATCCAGTCCTTGAGTGAAGATAGCACGAAAGGGACCAATGTGAGTACGTATATAGCTTGCGTGATACTATCACGGTTAATAAAATCTGTATCTCGTGATGTTTGTATTCAAGTCGTATCTCCTGCCTTGAGGATTCGGATGAATCGCGGGGGCTACGGTTTCATATCGCATTTTGGTTTTTTCCATTGGTTTTTTCCTAAGCTAAGCAGTCTCTTCTCCACTAAAGTTGGCAAAAAAGCATTTTTTTCGGAGTAGTGGTCATTTCAGCTTCAAATCAGATAATAGGTCATTCTCTTTGGAGTATGGCGGTCTTCTTCGTTTTAAAGTTAGCAACTAAGTTTTTCCGCCACCAGGGCTAAACTGCTTCTTTACTTATTCTAACCTAACATAAATATTTCAAAGATTCTTCTGCGGAACCTCAAAGATAACGTTGTGATAAACATCCCTAAACTAAGCTGTGTGCAATTGATGAAAGTTTGCTGGTAAATGGGAAAAAGCAGATGCCTTTAGTTTTTGGATAACTACTGATAATTGAAAGAGTGAGGTATGTACTTAATCTTTTTTTTTGAAATGTTTTGAAACTGATTTAGGCTATGCTAAACTATGGCATTGTAAAGTAAATGTGATTAGTAGATGTGCTTAATGAAGATATATCTTGTATCTTATAGCTTTGTCAAGAGGCCAATGACGTCGATGAAGTTATTTTGCAGCGAGCGGACATTTCAATTCGATATGCTGAAAAGGTTTTAATCACATCCCTTGACTGTGATGCAGGATATCTTGCTGCTCAGAAAAGGTTGCTCACATCCCTTAGTACTTGTTTTAAAATTACGGAATTGTATCATATATATGGCGATTTCCCCAAGCATCAGAACGCGAATTATTCGTGCTTTGAATAGAATGGTAATGAAACTCAAGCTGGAGTTGCCTTGCAACCGGATGCCATTATCCTTAAAATGGTAGGAGTTTGGAAAGGCTCCGTATCTAGAGAAGATAAGCCATTGTGATTGTTCGCACGATTACAAGCTAATTTGGTACCAATGATTCGGCTATGAAGTATTTAGGTTAGGAAACATGGAACCGATAGTTGAGCTACTGATCATGCGATTAGATCCATGTGTTTTGACACCATGAGTTTGAGCCTACAGGCAGGTACTCGCGTTCAAAGCATAGTTATTACTTGTCTCTTTTTTCTTTCTCAAATCAATTTCTGAGTTGCGTACCGAGATGAGTGTTTGCACGCTTCACTCGCTATTCGACAAATAGTTTATAGAGCATGTTTCTTCCCCGTCTTACAATGCCATCTTCTCCCTCTTCTCTATCTCTCTATCTTATCGCCGTGGAAAATTCGTTGGTCTAGTGAGGACAGAAAATTGTCTACCATAGCAGCGTCCTTGCTGTAGTAAAGTTATCGCTTCTTTCCCGGTGTCAAGAAGGCTACGTTATAGTAAAGCAAGTTGTCCACTGTGCACGTAAATAATCTCACTCTGATGTAGTGGGTTGGCATTTTTTGGTCATCGAATTCCCACTGCCCTCCTATGATGCAGCACGCTGTAGATGAAGGCCCAAATCAGCTCAGCCACATATGTATGTATCTATAAACTTCAGCTAAGCCCTTATACCATACATATGGTGCCTTACTAAGTAAAGAAGTATTAAAGAAGAAATTCACTTTCTACTTAAAATGCATTATTTATCACTAAATTAAATATTATTGTAAAAAATTTAATGAGCTGATAGGCCTTAGTTAAATAAAACACAATATTTAAAGTTTTGTTTAATTTTACTTCGTCGATATTTCGATTGCAGTCTGAAATCATCTTCAGGAACATATGACTATGTTTGATCGATAATAAAAATCTAAATTTTAATTGAATGAAAATGATAACTTAAGCTCTTAACTCACAATAAGCTCTACGTATCACAAAAAAATTATATCTATTATTTTTGCCAGAAGTACGATTTGCAAGGATTAATTTGAAATCGAAAACTTGATATTGCACGTTGGAATTTTAATTGGAAAAGTGTTGTAAGTTTCTTTTTTTTTAAGGTTATGTATATTTTGATGCAATTGTTTATTCCAAATCAATGAACAATCTATTTGCTAGTAAGTTTTCTTTGTTTGCATATTTATTGAAATCTTTCTCTTTTACAATTTTTATTAATAACACGGTGATACAAAAAAGACAAAAGTGAAGATAACTGGGGAATCATACCATTTCTCGACTAGATCTCAGAAATTTAAAATGACTGCATAAAAGATTTTCCCCGGCCTTCCCCAAAATCCTGAGTTACGGGAGAAAAACTGGGTTTTCGTACCTTTGGACACTTGCGAAACTGTAACTTTGTTGGCTATGGTCCGATATTCAGTTTCTCTCAGATCGCGTAAGAAACGATTTCTATGTTTACAACGATATTTAAACCAACTAGGAAAACATAGCACAACTGTGAAAGTTTTTCTAATGAAAAATTTTTATCACTTTTTTACGGGGTTCGTCTATTTTGGAATAATCTGTATGCACTAGTTTATAGAAAAACTATACCAACCATGCATTGTAATAATACTGGTAATTAATTCGGGTTTAATAGGTATTCATTTCCTAATGTATGTTAGAAAAAAAAAATGACTGAGTTATTAAAATTTTAATTAAAAGAAAATGTAAATGAAAATGAAAATTAAGTCTTATGAATTCTCAGCAACCTAGGGTGTACCACAAGTAGCATCTTTGGTCCTATTTTTTTTAACTAATTTATTAATGATGTTGGCTCATACATAAACAATTCGAATTATATGCTTTATGCTGACGACTTAAAACTCTTTCGGTGGATTTCCTGTACTTCTGATGCATTGCTTCTCCAAGAACATCTGAATGCTATTAGTAATAGGGCCTTTCAATATAATCTGCGACTCAATATTTGTAAATGCTGTCACATAACGTAATCTAAGTCTATGAAGGTGTTATCTTTTGTGTATTCGATTTCAAATGTAACTCTTGTGTCAGTTGATGAGTTTCACGATCTTGGCGTAATTTTTGACTCAACTTTTACTTTTGGTAATAATGTAAACTTTCTCATAACAAAGGCTTATACCAACTAAGCTTTCTTGCAACAATATGCTAAGGATTTCAAGGACAAGGAAAATCTTATACAATGCCTTAGTGCGTTCAAAGTTAGATTAGGCTTCAGTAATCTGGAATCCGATTTACTCTTCACACTCTTTAAGAATGGTAAGAATTCAGCGCAAGTTCATACGAATTGCTCTTCAATCTCTACACTTTGTTAATTCCCTGCCATCCTAAAATGCAAGGTTTATATAATATCCGGTGCCATTGACTATTCAGAACTACTTGGGCAGTTGACTTTCAATGTCCCAAACAGAGCTCCCCGGTTTCACAGTACATTCCGCGTTGGAGTATTGCTTTCGAATTATTTCAGTTTCGCACCTCTTCTAAGAGGTCTTCTAGAATTTAAGCGCCTATGCAGAAACCTTGATCTCTGAAACCAAGGTCTCTGTTTAAGTCACGTATTAAGTCTTATTACTTATCTCAGTAAGACTCATTTTAAAATTGTTAAACTCGTACTAAGTTAACCTGTAATCTAGTCAGTAAGGTTATTACCATTTGACTTAATAAAGATATATGAAATATGAAAACGTAACATTGTCTCAAGGCGATTGCTTCTTCTTGACTATTTTCCATACAACGCCGTGTATGCCTGTTAATCGAAATCAGTGAAAGTTTTATTTTGATTTGACATTCTTCTGCACTTCGAGCTGGTTAAATTCGATTTGCCGTCACCTTGTATGGATTCGCATTGAATCGAATAAAAAAGAGTTAGAAATGTTTACTTGGGCCATAGTTGTTTAGGTTTAGAATGACCCATTGCAGACTATTATGAGTGTATATTTTGTAGTTCTAAACAGATTTTAAACCTTTTGCAGTTGTTGATAGACAAAACTACATGTTTTCCTAGTTGATATATAAATTGTTGGAAAGGTCTAAATCTCTTCTTATAGGAAACGGAGAGACACTGAAAATCGGATTTTAGCCAACAAAGCTAAGGCGCGCACGATTCCAAAGGTACGAAAACCCGTTTTTTTTTTTTTTGCCCATAACTGACGATGGGTATCCGGCGAAAGTCATGTATGCAGTCATTCTTGGATTTTGGAGATCTACTAGAAAAATGGTATGTTCTCCCAGTTATTTTTTGTGTCACACAGCGTAATTGGTTGTTACTAAATTTCGTGCCAAGGGCTACAATGTGAAATTCGAGCTTAAAGAGGTAGCAAAAAAGGTTCTAAAAATTTGATACCCTAATGACGTTTTTAAATTATCAGCAAAATAATTTTATGTTGAATTTCCAATATTTTTTTTTTTTTTTTTTTTGTGTTATATTTCTACAGATACTTTTTCTTGCATTTAATTTATTTTTATATATATGTCTGAATTTGATTTCCCCGTAAAACTTATACGGCTGTGCAAAATGACGTTTAGCAACACCATCAGCTCAGTCCGAATTGGGAAGGACCTCTCCGAGCCGTTCGAAACTAAACGAGGTTTCAGACAGGGTGACCCCCTATCGTGCGATTTCTTCAATTTGATGCTGGAGAAAATTATACTAGCTGCTGGCTACTAGTAAAGATGGGTTTGATGATGAATGAGGACAAAACAAAGTACCTGCTGTCATCAAGTAAAGAGTTAGCGCATACGCGCCTTGGCAACCACGCTACTGTTGGCAGCCATAATTTCGAAATAGTAAAAGACTTCGTTTATTTGAGAACCAGCATCAACACTAGCAACAACATCAGCACTGAAATCCAGCGAAGGATCAATCTTGCCAATAAATGCTACTTTGGACTAGGTAGGCAATTGAAAAGTAAAGGCCTCTCTGGGCGAACGAAAATCATACTCTACAAGTCACTTATCATACCCGTCCTGCTATATGGGGCAGAAGCATGGACCATGACATCAGCAGATGAAGCGGCTTTGGGAGTGTTCGAGAGAAAAGTTCTTCGAAAGGTTTATGGACCTCTACGCGTTGGATTTATGGACCTCTACGCGTTGGCGACGGAGAGTACCGAAGAAGATTTAACGATGAGCTGTACGAGCTATACGCAGATATCAACATAGTCCAGTGAATTAAAACGCAGCGGCTGCGCTGGCTAGGCCATGTTATGTGAATGAAAGATGATGCTCCGGCCAAGAAAGTGTTTATATTGGAACCCGCCTATGGAAGCAGAGGTAGAGGGCAGCCCACTCCTTTGGAAGGACCAGGTGGAAGACGATTTAAACTCCCTTGGTGTGACCAATTGGAGCCGGTTAGCGAAGCGAAGGAGCGACTGGCGCGCTTTGTTGGACGGCCATAACCGTTTAGACGGTTAAGCGCCAATTAAGTAAGTAAGTAAGTAATTTATATTTACGCAAATGAAGAATAATCAAAATTGATTTTTATTCAATTTTTCAAGTCTTTTGACTATATTTTAGGTATTACTCAAAATAAATACAGTACAAACCCAATTGTTGTATTTGCATTTACATATAGAGATGTATTTACATAAATATATCAACTTGATACATGAAAATATATCACTCGGTAGACATAAATACATGCATGTGTGTATGTTGAAGTGTGTGTATTTTCTATTTGCATACAAAAAACGTCTGTGACTGCTTCCCATCATCAGTGTGGGTGGCCAGTAGGATGTTGGCTAAATTTGTAACTGTGTATGTGTACAATCTGTTAACGTATACAGCAAGCCGACTTTGTTACTGCTTTGGCAGATGCTTAAAAGGTCTTGTTGTATCTGCCAGATAATTGAATAATATCAATTTTTATATTCAATTTATTTGCAACTTTTTTTTACACAAACAACATAATGATTGAAATCTTCTACGTTGGTGATACATATACATGCATATATGTATACCAACACATGTTACATTTCGTCAATATGTAGGACGAAGTATACATACATACATGCTTCCAATATTTCATATATTTGGTTCAAATTTGTATAACCAGCTGCAGTAGTGAGCAAAACATCATAAATATTATACTCGTGCACAGATAACAGATATATATATTAGAGCGGGTCAAATTTTTTTCCCATCAGGAGTATAGCAAAAACGTAACCTACAGATGATTCTAAGAAAAATTGCTGAAGACACCATAGCTCTAACCCCGATTTCGAGGTCCCCACTTTTGTAAAATAGATATTTTGCATTGAATGTAGGGTTTGGCAAAAAATCTTCATAGCTTCTGATATAATTATGGGAAAAATATCATATGGGGCTTCCTTTAAATGTATTTTAGGTACATTTCTTAACCTGTATTAATATCTATAATGTTTTTGAATTTTAGTAGAGATATCAGGCTTAAATTATGAGAAATTAGCCTAAAATTAACTTTTAACTATTATATTATCATGTTTAACAAATTTCTTATGGAATTTTTTTCTTTACAGCTAAAATAAGTTCAGAACATTTCCGGCAACTTACATTCAGACAGTTTTCCTTTTTTGAGTTCGTTTTAGTAGAAAACAATTTTCAAAAAAAAAAAACCTATATTTTCAAGTAATAAGCAAAAAAGCACAATTTTTATAATTTTAATGTAATTTATTTAAAAAATTATTTTTTTACTTAAAATTGAACATTTTACCGTATTTTTTCAAAATAAATGTAATGTTCTGTTATTCTTTTTTAAAATCTTTTTTGTTCTCCATTCGTGGTTGTTTTTCACGACTTTCTGCTGTAACAGCCATTAACACCTTCACGTATTAACTTTGATTGGATAACGGTTGGTTGTACAGGTATGAAGGAATCGAAATAGATATAGACTTCCATATATCAAAATCATAAGTATCGAAAAAAAATTTGATTGAGCCAAGTCCGTCCGTTCGTCCATCCGTCTGTCGGTTAACACGATAACTTGAGTAAATTTTGAGGTATCTTAATGAAATTTGGTATGTGGGTCCCTGGGCACTCATCTCAGATCGCTATTTAAAATGAACGATATCGGACCATACCCACGCCCACTTTTTCGATATCGAAAATTTCGAAAAACCGAAAAAGTGCTATAATTCATTACCAAATACGGATTAAGTGATGAAACTTGGTAGGTGAGTTGAACTTATGACGCAAAACAGAAAACTAGTAAATTTTTGGACACCGCGTGGTACCGCCCACTTTTAAAAGAAGATAATTTAAAAGTTTTGCAAGCTGTAATTTCGCAGTCGTTGAAGATATCATGATGCAATTTGGCAGGCACGTTGCTCCTATTACTATATGTGCGCTAACTAAAAATTAGCAAAATCGGATGACGAACACGTCCACTTTTAAAAACAACTTTCGTTTGATACCCATATTGTACAAACGCATTCTAGAGTGAACCCTGGTCCACCTTTATAACGATATCTTGAAAAGGCGTCCACCTATAGAACTAAGGCCCACGCCCTTTTAAAATCAGACCAATTTTAAATATTCTCGCGGAATTTTGTTCTCGCGGATTTTTTTATTCCCGCGGAAAAATTCCTCCAATTCTTTTCTCCTAGGGAGAAGAAAAATTGAGGAATAGGAATTTCGAATTTTCGAAGTCAGCTGTTTTGTCAATTGAAATTTCGTTGCGCGTTTATTTTGTTTTAAAAATTGAAAAGTTTAATTATTGTTGCGAATTCTTTTGAAATTAAGAAATAAGGTATAAACAATGCACATTATTGAATTTCATGTGGCATTCACTGAAATGAGTAATGAATTGGTGCCACAGCAACATCAACAGAGGAGCATAAGAAGAAGACGGCGGGATAACACAAATCCGTCGGAGTTACTTGCTTTCATTCTGAAAAGCAATTTTCTGGCGGCCATGTCGAGTTGAGTTCGCCTTTCGCCATATGCCAAAATCTAATTAAGCCTTCTTAAAAAATCCTTGCGCAATTTCTGGATGGCTGCATCAAATATACAAAGAGCTCTTCCGTTGCTTATGATATACTTTTCGACTTAAAATAAAGAATATTGTGGTTGTTGTTGTTGTTGTATTAACAGTGAGAATATTGTGGTAGAATGTAAATACATATTTTAACATAAATTTGTACAAATAAGTGTTCTTTCTTAAAAGAACGAATTTCCTTAACTATTTCGATGCATTCCCTTTAATTTAACTAGTGAAAAAACTCCTATGAAATGGCAAAGAAATCTCCCTCTCCCTCACATTCATAATACCTACTTTTCTCCCATAAGCGGTTTCCTCTTTTTCGAACATTGTTCAGAATAGGAGGAAAGGGAGAAGTGAAAAAACTCACAAGGAATTTTTATTTAGAATACCAGGAATGGGAGAAGGGAAAAAACTCGCACGGAATTTTCGTTTAGAATTGGGCTGAATACTTATTAACACCCTTGATTTGATACCCATATCGCACAAACATATTACAGGGTTACCCTATGTTTATTTTCCTACATACATCGTGATTTTCTCTTATTTTGTCTCCATAGCTCTCAGCTGAGTATGTAATGTTCGGTTAAACCCGAACTTAGCCTTCCTTACTTGTTTTTCTATAACACATTTGAAAACAGATGTTAACAACTGTACATATCTTTCTGTTCCTATGGAATATTTCTTGTGAATGCCGGTTCAGATATTAAATTATCGTCATTCAGATCAATCATATCAGTATAATCTGAAGCATTAAAATTGATATTATATTTTTTGTAAACTCTGAGTTTACTTGGATCAAGTATTTTTTCTCGATAGTCTATCACGTCACCCAAATTAAAACATCCAAGGAATTCAGTATTAGGTTCTGTTAGAACAACTTAATGGGATTCTTTTACCATATTTGTATGAAATGTCTTATTAATTTTCTCTCTATGTAATGAATCATTTTTTCTGCCATATATACATAAATTCCATAACGTCGAGACGTAACTAGAAGAATTCAAAACACAGTTGGACGAAGAGGGGCGCAAAATGCGATTTGAGCGGAGCAAATGCGTAGATGGCGATACTCGCAATCGAGGTGTGTCTATTTGTTTATATATATGTGAAAGTTAATTGCAAATAGCCAACAGTATCCTACATATGTTGGCCTTGATATCACATTGAGCCCTGAGCTTGATATACATACCATGGTATGACTGGAGGTTTCATCAGCGGACATCTTTCTCGGAACATGCATATATCAAATTCAGTTTCCCCTTAAGATGAGTAGGACTGGACCAAACAATATAAATGTTTATATAGAAAACTAAGGCAAGCCTGGAAGTGGAAGTTTACCACTGTAGAAGAGTTAGAGGTATCCAATTAATCGTGACCAAAACTTCAAAAGCGCTTACAACAAAGCCTGCCCGCTAATAAAATTCGGAAGCTGGTCGTTGATATATGAATGGTAATGAAATGTCTCAAGACAATTTTTAAAGGCTACGTTGGACTGTAACATGTGGGAATTCCTTCACGAAAAAATGGAAAAATTAGTCATTTTTACTCGTAAGGCTAGAGGGCATTCATCCAAGATATTTCCTTGAAAAAGCCGCTAAAGCTGAGCATAGAACAAATGCTTTATTCATTAAACCCCAAAAGCAAGCCGGAAGATACTGCGCTGCCTAGAGTAGTTATTGGAGTAGTTATAAACAAAAGACTGGAATAAACAAGTTATGTCTAATTTGTTTTCCGAGCTTTCTGAAAATTCTCTAGACTTACTACAATAAATAAACGGGACGGAATATATTTGTTTTATGCCGACTACGAACGTCATCTGCAAAGGACGAATAGATTTCACTGAGAGCTTTTCATAGCAGAAATACTCTCGTAGTGCTTGCCAAACATTCCCGAGGGGCGACTTCGCTTAGAAAGGTTTTCTTATAATTTAAAAAACTTGTTTCTAAAATTTTGTTGTTGCTTTACCTGGGGCGTAAACTCAAGATCTTCGGTTTGGTAGGCGGAGCACGCTACCATCACACCACGGCCGCCTACTACAATAGATGTTCGAAATTCCGTTGAATCTGCATCTCGGCTTAACAAAATGGATCCATTGCATATAAAGTTGCGGGAATTGGAAAACAGAGATAATCCGCAAAGAGAAGAGATATTAGAACATATTACCTATTCTTTTGGTTTGGCCTTAATCACCGTCAAAATCACGAGGTGCGCCGATCACATTCATAATAATAAGTTCAGTAATCACTTGTCCACTGTTAGCTCTCTGATGGGACGGACGTTTCGGTCTTGCTGTACATGACGAAGCATCGCCCTTGTAAGGGACTGTAGATGCAGCAACTGCGGGTTGGAAGATAAAAAGGTTGAAATGTGTTGCTTTCGCTCCCTGCTAGCGCCAGATATATGGTCCAGCTATCAAGATTAGCACTGTTATCCGATCTGAAAGTAGCAAATAAAGGGGTCCTAGAAAATTTCTAGTATTTGTCAAGTGGGCATATCGCACACATAGAGCAATAGGGAGCTAACTCAAAAATTTGAAGTTTCGAAGTTATGAGTACCTATGGGGTTTTCGATTCGATACCTAACGAACTGTATAACCGATTTATCAATACCTCCACAAATAAGCGAGAAAAGGCTTTTTATGTGGAGAGATTGTCAGTTTTTCGCTATTTTTGAACTTTGAGAATTTTTGAGTTGATCGCTGTTTTGATCTTAGCAAGCGATTTTCATTTAATAAATGGATAGTATATCTTTATAGAGGTTTTCATATACGGAGTCGAGCCAACTTGTGGTAACATTGTGGACACAGTCAGTCTATGTGATATGTGAGGTCCGTATAGAGCGGTCAGTTCAACTACCACAAAACTCTGCTATGTTTGATCAACTGTCAGGGCATACAACTGGGTATATGGTGTTTCATCGCAACAGAACTTTCATTTCTTTAGTGGGTTTTGCTTCTTTTATTTACTTACAGCTTTAACTATTTAAATTGAAATGGAGGTGAATTGGAAAATTCTTATCACAACAAAAACACGCATACACACACACAGACACGCATATACGGGTATGCATACTTCAATAAACCAATTGATTTAAGGATTAAAATGTTGAGCAAATAGAGTACGGTATATAAATTTTTTATATTGGCGTATTTAACTTCAATACATGAAATGAAGCGAATAAATTCAATTTATATGCGAAAATATTACAGCTGCTCGGTTTACTTAAAATAAAGGGGATAATAATTTTTCATTTGTTTTTTTTCTTTGTACTGTATTGAGTCATTTAATGCTATAAAATAGTTAGTGTGAGAGTGTCTGCGTACGGCTCTTGCGTAATGAAAGAATTAGGCTCATCATATTTTGTATGGCGCCCTGATGTTTACGCTTTGTAATTAACTGAACTAAAATTTAATTAAATTTTAACGCCACTCAGTTGCTTTTGTATCGCTTTGCTTAATGGTATTGTCGTCACGGTTTATTTGTGGTAAATGTTTTTCTTAAATCTTACATATGTTAGCTCTTGCCTGGTCTTTTAAAATAGGGTGAAAATGTTTTGCGGTATTATTGCAAAGTGGTTCCGTAGAAGATAATAAAAAAAGTTAATAAGCGGGGCAAAGAATTGTGGGAAAGTTAACCATAAGCGTCGATTGCGGTTTTATTTTATCAAGTAAGCTTCACTAACTTTTTCTTACATTCGTTATAGGAGTGTTATCGATGAGGTAATAACGAGTTTTCAACTTCTTGAACTTGTTATCGAAGAGTATCAAAATACTTTCGAATATTTATCAATTTACTATAAAAACGTTATCGATTTACTTTCAAGAAGTTATCGATTATTAATTTAAAAGTTATCGATTAGTTATTAAAATCGATTTTTACCGAAAAATTAAAGATTTGTTTTCTTAAAAGATTATCTATTTGATATTGAAAAGTTGTCGATGTTTTCTCGGAGTGTTACAAATATGGTATCGGCGCAATTGCTGCAATTTCCCTTATTTGCAATTTTCTGTCAACATTCGTATCGCTAAACTGTTGAATAAATATTCAAATATTGAATAATGGAAAAATGGCCTTTATTAAAGTACTTCACAATAACACTTACATTTTGCAACGAATAGCTTGCTTAATAACTAAACTGATTGATAGCTCAAATGAAACTCTACTATTGCCCGACAGATTGCGTGCTTAATCAAGAATTGATTGATAGTTAAAACGAAACTGATTTCTCGCTTCTGTTGCCGCCCTTTTATACTGTCCGATTTCCTTGTTGCATATTTCTAGGCTTTTCTAATTCCAGAACTTTCTAGTTAGTTATAAATTTCTCAGCTACAACTACAGATGTATAATTTTTATAGCTTCTCTCATACCCCATGCGCTTGTATGTGTGAGCGACACTTCCACAATTACAATTGCATACCTTTAGGAGCACCTCAGATAAGATATCTGCATGTGTCTGTGCGTTGCCTCTCCGCTGCGTGTAAGTGTATGTGTAGACACAATGATTGTATTATTGATGTGAATTCACGTCACTGCCCAGCATCGGCTTAGAGATAGCTGTACCCCTTAGTGTTGCTAATATTCGTAACACTGCCCTCCACCTAAGTCTTATCGCCCCGATCAGACAAATCTCTCGATCTAAACGCCGCTAGCATCTCCAAATGTACCACTCTTCTACTTCGTGGTTCCCCAATGGTTTGTATGCGGTAGATGGTGTCACTGATCTTCTTCACAACTTTGTACGGGCCTTCCCAACTGCACCGAAATTTGGATGGAACACCTTTCCGCCGGCGAGGGTTGTATAACAGTACCAAATCTCACGCCAAGAAACCTTCCGAATTAAAGTCCTTGTCATGCCAGTGTTTCATCTTACTACTCATTACCCTGGGCCGTTCCTTCACACTCTGTTGTTTGGCCAACGAACTACTTCGTAGAGCTTGCGCTGGACGGATTTGCTTTGCATAATTAGTATCGTTCCGACGCTCACAACAGTAGTGTGACCTGGCTTGAAACCACCCTTTCATTCTTTCTGCGAAATTCTTTCCTTCGTTTTAGTACGTCCGTTAGGGCTTTTCAATGCCAATGTTTCTCTCACAGGTACCTTCGGTTTTGTTTGCCCATTTGTTCCATCAACCTTTACCTTTGAATTTCGTGGTCTTTGTCAAGTCTTCTTCACCAGTACCCGATTACTGCTGAACCCTTTCTCCAAACTAAAGTTAAGTGGTATATCCTGGTTCTTGTAACGCATAATTTTTCTCCGCATATCTATCCTGATGTCATGGTCAACTAAGAAGTCCATTCCCAATATGACTTCATCAACAATCTCCGCCACAATGAATTTGTGTAGAACCATGACCTTTCCCATTAATACTTCACATACCACTTCTCCCTGGACTTGGTTATACTCGCCAGTAATCGTACACAATCTTGCATCAGGTAATGGCTCTACTCTCCTGTTGACCAAATCAGATCGGATCACGGAATGAAATGCACCCGTATCGACAGTCAGTACACGTTCTTTGCCATCCACATTTCCTACGACGTTAAGACTACTCGATTTTCTTCCAATTTGCCACACAGATATCACAGGACATTCAACAGCTGGAGCTAGCTCTCGATTTTTATACTCAGTTGAGCAGAGCTCACAGAGTATATTAAGTTTGATTGGATAACGGTTGGTTGTACATATATAAAGGAATCGAGATAGATATAGACTTCCATATATCAAAATAATCAGGATCGAAAAAAAATTTGATTGAGCCATGTCCGTCCGTCCGTCCGTCCGTCCGTCCGTCCGTCCGTCCGTCCGTCCGTCCGTTAACACGATAACTTGAGTAAATTTTGAGGTATCTTGATGAAATTTGGTATGTAGGTTCCTGAGCACTCATCTCAGATCGCTATTTAAAATGAACGATATCGGACTATAACCACGCCCACTTTTTCGATATCGAAAATTTCGAAAAACCGAAAAAGTGCGATAACTCATTTCAAAAGACAGATAAAGCGACGAAACTTGGTAGATGGGTTGATCTTATGACGCAGAATAGAAAATTAGTAAGATTTTGGACAATGGGCGTGGCCCCGCCCACTTTTACAAGAAGGTAATTTAAAAGTTTTGCAAGCTGTAATTTGGCAGTCGTTGAAGATATCATGATGAAATTTGGCAGGAACGTTACTACTATTACTCTATATGTGCTAAATAAAAATTAGCAAAATTGGATTAAGAACACGCCCACTTTTTAAAAAAAAATTTTTTTAAATTCAAATTTTAACAAAAAATTTAATATCTTTACTGTATATAAGTAAATTAAGTCAAAATTCAACTCCAGTAATGATATGATGCAACAAAATACAAAAATAAAAGAAAATTTCAAAATGGGCGTGGCTCCGCCCATTTTCATTTAGTTTGTCTAGAATACTTTTATTGCCATAAGTCGAACAAAAATTTACCAATCCTTCTCAAATTTGGTAGGAGCATAGATTCTATGACGGTAACTGTTCTCTGTGAAAATGGGCGAAATCGGTGGAAGCCACGCCCAGTTTTTATACACAGTCCACCGTCTGTCCTTCCGCTCGGCCATTAACACAATAACTTGAGCAAAATCCGATATATCTTTACTAAACTTAGCCCACGTACTTACCTGAGCTCACTTTTTCTTGGTATAAAAAATGGGCGAAATCTGACCATAACCACGCCCACTTTATCGATATCGAAAATTACGAAAAATGAAAAAAATGCCATAATTCTATACCAAATACGAAAAAAGGGATGAAACATGGTAACTGGATTGGTTTGTTGACGCAAAATATAACTTTGGAAAAATCTTTGTAAAATGGGTGTGACACCTACCATATTAAGTAGAAGAAAATGAAAAAGTTCTACAAGGCGAAATCAACAGCCCTTGGAATCTTGGCAGGAATACTGTTAGTGGTATTGCATATATAAATAAATTAGCAGTACCCGACAGATGATTTTCTGGATCACCTGGTCCACTTTTTGGTGGATATCACGAGAACGCCTTCACATATACATATAAGGGCCACTCGCTTTTAAAACCCTCATTAATACCTTTAATTTGATATCCATATCGTACAAAAACATACCAGAGTCACCCCTGTCCCACCCTAATGGCGATATCTCGAAAAGGCGTCCACCTATAGAACTAATGCCCCCTCTCTCTTAAAATGCTCAGTAACACCTTTCGTTTGATACCCATATCGTACAAACATTCTAGAGTAACCCCTGGCCCACCCTAATGGCGATATCTCGAAAAGGCGTCCACCTATAGACCTAGTGTCCACTCCCTCTTAAAATGCTCAGTAACACCTTTCGTTTGATACCCATATCGTACAAACATTCTAGAGTTACCCCTGGCCCACCCTAATGGCAATATCTCGAAAAGGCGTCCACCTATAGACCTAATGCCCACTCCCTCTTAAAATGCTCAGTAACAGCTTTCGTTTGATACCCATATCGTACAAACATTCTAGAGTCACACCTGGCCCACCCTAATGGCGATATTTCGAAAAGGCGTCCACCTATAGAACTAAGGATTACTCCCTTTTAAAATACTCATTACCACCTTTCATTTGATACCCATATCGTACAAACACATTCTAGAGTCACCCTGGCCCACCCTAATGGCGATATCTCGAAAAGGCGTCCACCTATAGACCTAATGTCCACTCCCTCTTAAAATGCTCAGTAACACCTTTCGTTTGATACCCATATCGTACAAACATTCTAGAGTCACCCCTGGCCCACCCTAATGGCGATATCTCGAAAAGGCGTCCACCTATAGACCTAATGTACACTCCCTCTTAAAATGCTCAGTAACACCTTTCGTTTGATACCCATATCATACAAACATTCTAGAGTCACCCCTGTCCCACCCTAATGGCGATATCTCGAAAAGGCGTCCACCTATAGACCTAATGCCCACTCCCTCTTAAAATGCTCAATAACACCTTTCGTTTGATACCCATATCGTACAAACATTCTAGAGTCACCCCTGGCCCACCCTAATGGCGATATCTCGAAAAGGCGTCCACCTATAGACCTAATGTACACTCCCTCTTAAAATGCTCAGTAACACCTTTCGTTTGATACCCATATCATACAAACATTCTAGAGTCACCCCTGTCCCACCCTAATGGCGATATCTCGAAAAGGCGTCCACCTATAGACCTAATGCCCACTCCCTCTTAAAATGCTCAGTAACACCTTTCGTTTGATACCCATATCGTACAAACATTCTAGAGTCACACCTGGCCCACCCTAATGGCGATATCTCGAAAAGGCGTCCACCTATAGAACTAAGGATTACTCCCTTTTAAAATACTCATTACCACCTTTCATTTGATACCCATATCTTACAAACACATTCTAGAGTCACCCTGGCCCACCCTAATGGCGATATCTCGAAAAGGCGTCCACCTATAGACCTAATGCCCACTCCCTCTTAAAATGCTCAGTAACACCTTTCGTTTGATACCCATACCGTACAAACATTCTAGAGTCACCCTTGGTCCAGCTTTATGGCGATATCTCGAAAAGGCGTCCACCTATAGAACTAAGGATTACTCCCTTTTAAAATACTCATTACCACCTTTCATTTGATACCCATATCGTACAAACACATTCTAGAGTCACCCTGGCCCACCCTAATGGCGATATCTCGAAAAGGCGTCCACCTATAGACCTAATGCCCACTCCCTCTTAAAATGCTCAGTAACACCTTTCGTTTGATACCCATATCGTACAAACATTCTAGAGTCACCCTTGGTCCACCTTTATGGCGATATCTCGAAAAGGCGTCCACCTATAGAACTAAGGATTACTCCCTTTTAAAATACTCCTTACCACCTTTCATTTGATACCCATATCGTACAAACACATTCTAGAGTCACCCCTGGCCCACCCTAATGGCGATATCTCGAAAAGGCGTCCACCTATAGACCTAATGCCCACTCCCTCTTAAAATGCTCAGTAGCACCTTTCGTTTGATACCCATATCGTACAAACATTCTAGAGTCACCCCTGGCCCACCCTAATGGCGATATCTCGAAAGGGCGTCCACCTATAGACCTAATGCCCACTCCCTCTTAAAATGCTCAGTAACACCTTTCGTTTGATGCACATATCGTACAAACACATTCTAGAGTCACCCCTGGCCCACCCTAATGGCGATATCTCGAAAAGGCGCCCACCTATAGACCTAATGCCCACTCCCTCTTAAAATGCTCAGTAACACCTTTCGTTTGATACCCATACCGTACAAACATTCTAGAGTCACCCCTGGCCCACCCTAATGGCGATATCTCGAAAAGGCGTCCACCTATAGACCTAATGCCCACTCCCTCTTAAAATGCTCAGTAACACCTTTCATTTGATTCCCATATCGTACAAACACATTCTAGAGACACCCCTGGTCCACCTTTATGGCGATATCTCGAAACGGCGTCCACCTATGGAACTAAGGATCACTCCTTTTCAAAATACTCATTAACAGCTTTCATTTGATACCCATATCGTACAAACACATTATAGAATCACCCCTGGTCCACCTTAATGGGGACATCTCGAAAAGGCGTCCACCGATAGACCCAAGGCCCACTGCCTCTTAAAATGCTCAGTAACACCTTTCATTTGATACCCATATCGTACAAACAAATTCTAGAGTCAGCCCTGGTCTACCTTTATGGCGATATCCCTAAATGGCGTTCATCCATAGAACTATGGCCTATTCTCTCTTAAAATACTCTTTAATACCTTTCATTTGATACACATGTTATACAACCACATTCCAGGGTTACCCCAGATTGATTTTCCTTATTTTGTCTCCATAGCTCTCAACTGAGTATGTTATGTTCGGTTACACCCGAACTTAGCCTTCCTTACTTGTTACATCTGGAACGCTGTTCCTCATCTCCTCCCGTTTTGCGTTTACGGCCACCCAAGTTGGAACTACCAGGACCGGTGCTGCAATGACGTGCAATGTGACTGGGGTTACCGCACTTGAAACACTTCATAACTCCGGCATTTTTCTGTTGTAACACCTTCAGTGCTCCCAAAATTGTGTCTACCCAATCTGGCCTTTCCACTTCCACGCGATGAGCTTTGTATGCGGGCTTACTCAAAAGTGACGCTGTTTCCTGAGTCAGTGCATGGGATACCGTTTCTGCAAATGTGGGCTTTAAGTTTGCATTTGTCGCTCGCTTCGTTTCTACGTCCCGTATGCCATTTATAAAATTCTGAATTTTTACCCTCTCGGTGTACTCCACGGGTGTGTCCGCATTTGCCAAATGAGCCAACCTTTCAACATCCGAAGCAAACTCCTGTAATGTCTCATTTGCTTTTTGGTAACGGTTTTGCAACTCAATTTGGTATATCTGTTTTCTATGCTCGCTTCCATAACGTCTCTCCAAAGCGGCCATCAATATTTCATAGTTGTTTCCTCTCCTTCGGGAATCGTCTGCAGGATTTCGGCTGCTGGCCCCTTCAATGCTACGAATAGAGCAGCCACTTTATCTTCAGCATTCCAGTTGTTCATTGCTGATGTCTTCTCAAATTGAAGCTTGAATACCTCGAAAGGAACAGAGCCGTCAAAAGACGGAGTTTTTACCTTCGGATTGCTCGCTGGAGCAGCTGGGCGATTTAGTTGTAACTGTTGCATAAGACCTTTCAACGCTTCTATCTCTGCATTGATTTTGTCCTAGTGTTGTAAAATTTTTGCATCCTGCTCTTTCAGTTTCACAAAAAGCTGCGATGATACCTGTTCCGAAATTTTTTTTCGACATTCCAGATATACGTGCCTCTTGCGCTTCCAGGTGAGATGACATATATGTCTTTTGTTCTTCCAATTGAGATGACATTTGCAACGCCATTTCTGAAATGCGTGCCTCCTGTGACTCCAGCTGAGATGCCATTGTCGATGTGTGTACAGATATTGTGTTCGTCACTGTCTGCGGTGTTTCGTTTTTTTCTTCCGTTTTTGTTGTTGTTTTGTCGCTATCATAATGAAAGACATACTCCTCAGCATTGAAGATTCCTTCAAATACCATAGCCACACTTAGTCGTTTTTGTAGCTGGGATTTAGCGCCAAAAGTAGCCAATCCACGGACTTCCAACTCCTCCTTCAGTTGCTGGATCGGCCATTCACTCAACTTTGCCATGTCCAAGTTGTATCCTCAATCTTCGGAATTTATTCAACAATTCCTCTTCTGACACCAATTGTAACGAATTTGCTGCAATTCCCCTTATTTGCAATTTTCTGCCAACGTTCGTATCGCTAAACTGTTGAATAAATAACTCCAATATTGAATAATGGAAAAATGGCCTTTATTAAAGTACTTCACAATAACACTTATAATTTGCAACGAATAGCTTGGTTATTAACCAAACTGATAGCTTAAATGAAACTGACTTTTAAAATAATACTGCTATTGCTCGCTAGATAGCGTCTTAATCGAAACTGCCCATAGCGCCTCTACCGCTGATGCTTTTATACTCTGTGATTTCCTAGTGGCATCTTCTAGGCGCTTCCAGAATTTTACTTAGTTAGTTATAAATTTCTCAGCTACAACTACAGATGTATAATTTTTATAGCTTCTCTCATACCCCATGCGCTTGTATGTGTGAGAGACACTTCCACAATTACAATTGCATACCTTTAGGAGCACCTCAGATAAGATATCTGCATGTGTCTGTGCGTTGCCTCTCCGCTGCGTATGCGTGTATGTGTAGACACAATGATTGAATTATTGATGTGAATTCACGTCACTGTCCAGCATCGGCTTAGAGATAGCAGTACCCCTTAGTGTTGCTAATATTCGTAACAATATTATGGACGTTGTATACGTATGTAACCTGCCGATAACAATCACCTAAGAAACCAATTACTCGGTGATATCGCGCCGATAACAAACAAATCACGATAATAATTCGTTATGGAAAAAGCCGACGAAGCTTTCGTTTCCAACCCTTGAGCGAGCTCTAGTTAACATAAAAGCCTTAATTTTCTGGACGCACACCAGTAGGTTTGCTTATAGAACTTTACGAGTATTTGCTATTTACGCTTTTATTTTGCTGAGTCACTTTTCATTTCCGAAATACAAGGCTTGTTAATCCATTGTAAAGGGCCAAACCCTTTTAAGAAACAACTTTTAAAGCAATTTCTGTTTTCCCTTCACTTGGGTCGTACACCTTTGGTTAATTAGGGTATCACACTGCATGTATACCCATATGTTATAGAAACGTTATCGAAAAGTTATCGATTTAATTTCAAAAAATTATTGATTACTTATTGAAAAGTTATCGATACTTTATTAAAAACGATTGTTGCCGAAAATTTATAGAAATGTTTTCAAAAGGTTATCAGTTTTATATCAAAAGTTATCCATTTTTTCTCGGAGTTTTACCAATACGCTATCGGCGTGTTATCGATTTGATCTCGATTGCTCATCTCTTTACTAAGGAGAAAGTTACCTGTTTGTTAGGAGAAAGATACCTACCGATAAAACTTCAAAATAATATGGATGAGACGTCTGTAACCCGCCGTTAATAAGCAGATAATAAACCGATAACGCGGCGATATCATGACGATAATAATCACATAACTTGACGGTTATAATTCGCCTTCGAAGAAGTCGACGGAGATTTTCTCAAAAGGCTCGAAATTTTATGTTTATGGTAAAGTCACCTCTGCTATGGTTTTGTCCCAGAACCTGAGCGAGCTCTAGTTAACTTAAAAACCTTAGTTTTGTAGACGTACACCTGTATGTTTACCCATCGAATTTCACGAGTACTTTATACTCACGTCTTTTTTGGCTGAGTAGATACCTCTTCAAGTCAGAAATATACTTTGGAGGCTTGTTAATCCTTTACCTAGGCCGACCCCGGTTTCGAAAAAATTGCAAAGGCATTTTTCGTTATCCCTTCGCTTGCGTCGTCCACCTTAGATATGTTAGGGTACATTTGTACCAATGGCATCCGCTAACGAACATTTTAAAAATGCATTTCCAGCAAGCAGATTACGACATGTTCGAATATTGTTGTCCCTCAATCGTCCATATGTAATGGTGGGTCATCTATGCGGCATTTGGGCTTCCGCACCTCGTTTATGGTTCCGAGGTCAACCGCAGTTATATTTGAAAAAGGACTCCTTCTTACTCTTTAAGTCCTACGGAGACTTAAATTTCTCTTTAAGTAATAATTAATAAATACTGATAGTTGTTTGTGGGCTGGTGAGTGGGAGGTGGGAGAGGGGAGAGATATCATATCACTTATGTATCCTCCAAGGTAAAGTTTAACCCAGAATGTTGGCTAAACAGTATATATCTATAAACTCTTAAGAAAAGAAACTCCCACTTTTCGTGACAATCTCACTATTGAAATATATACTGAGCTACCGCCGATTTCTAGAGAATAAAACTCATCAGAGCTAGTCATGTTATACTTATTTATAAACATGCCAGTTAAGGATGGAGGCTGAACCCGCTTTTAGAGGAATATTTCAGAAGCAATGAAAACGACGGGAAGGAGAAGCCAACAACAGATATTCACTGCAAAATCGTCATTCTGACTGGTGTAAGATTTCGCAGTGATAATTACCTATTTTTGATAGCCTGAACTAATTCGTTGCTTTAGTTATTGGTAAAATGCTCTTTGCCCTTAGCTGGCGCTTTCAATCTCTCGCCCTCTCAATTAGCGGATGCAATTCCTATGTAAAGAACACACGTACGGACGTGGAGTCATCCATTATGATAGAAAAGGGAACTTCAACGCCAGTCTCTTAAGGTTTAGTTTCCTCGGAAAGCGGTGCCGGTTTATTACGACCGCTAAAGAACCGCTAAAGATACTCATCGTTTTCAGCAGCAACGATTTGTTGTAAACCTCGAACCATGATCCGAAAAATTAAATTCTGCAATTCGTCTTGGTTTTCTTTAGGTACAAAAAAAAAAACACGTTGTAAAAATTAAAAATCAAAAATATTGTTTATTGTTTATTCTTATGGACAATTTGAAATATTTAACATAATGTTCATAGGTTTTGAGGAAACCGGGCCTTTAGCAGTGCGAGGTTTCAAATTAGCTGCAGATTTTGATCTTCTTGCAGCAAATATCCACATGTCTACAGTCCGCATCGGAACGCCACAGGCTCACAAAATGCTATATTCGATTATGAAAATAGCAAGAATGATGAGTTTTGTTGCATTGTAAGTGAGAGAAAAGCGACTGGTCAAATGTAAATTTAAGATCAAATAAAATGAGGAGAGCATACGAACAAGACCTTCAGTTAAAAAGAAAAGTAAGCAGTATTTTCAGGAAGAAAATGGTAAAGGCAATAAGATGCAAATTTCACCAAAATATGGTTTTTGTAAGAACGAACTACTATGATCACAAAACGGAAGCAACCACAAAATATAGCGAAAAGGTGATAAACCCGGGCCCTTTAGTCTAAAGCGAGGGAACTATTGTTTCAACACCCGACTATGCCGAGGTAAAAAAAACTCGCAGGCGCTGATGGCTTGCCTGCTGAGTCATTCTATTACAGTGGCGAGGAGTTGGTAAAATGCCTACATCATTTTCCATATAAAATATAGTCAGACGAGTGCATGCCCCGAAGTATCCTTTGCTCACTCTACAAGAAAGAAGATGCTGCAAGCAGAGTCAATTCTCAGCTTTAAAGTTTCACATATAAGATCCGACTCACAGAACAAATCTGAGAAAATAACCAATGAAAAAAGCATTAGCACACACCACTTCTTCGTCGAAAAGGTGCTTTCTATATACCGCTATATATGAATCTCATTTCCTCGCTAATCTCATGTGGCTGTGCAAAATGTTATTCAGCTACATTTCCGATCTTTCAAAACTTTACGAGTTTCAGAAAAGTTGTCCTCCTACCGTTCGAGTTCTGACTGTGGAATTTGATACGGGCCGACGGCACTAAACATCTCGGCCTGACCACCCGCGCCGGAATATTATTTTGAGCCTCTGCTTTACGCAGTCATCATTTTCAACATGGTGTGTGTAGTCCTATACGTGTGTGCATATACATGCAATGTTTTACGATGCATTATACAACATAATATGCAAATAATTCAAATGGCTTAAGTAATGCATTATTGTTCTAGTGTCGTACACACCTCATGGCCACTGCATTACCGCAAAGCGGATTTAAAAGTTACTCCTAACACGAACAGATATGAACAGAGATATTGAGAATAAAGCAAAGTGACACAATTTAATGTACTGGTGACGGAAACATAGGCTTGAAGTAGGCGGAAGGCAGTCTTTGATATATGCACAGTATTTCATCTAGTTTGCACAAAAATGTAAGAGAAAGCAGCAAATCCGCTTAACGACGAAGGACTGCTACACAGTGCGTCTTAACCGCCTTTACATTTCCCTTACAGTTGGCGAGCACAGGAGCGATTGTAATCAGATACATATCTATGTTTACATTTGCGTAGGATGTTCTTCGAGATTTTCTGCACTCAACACTGTTTACCAATTAGTGGTGGTATGCACCTGGAGGTATGTCCGTAAGAGGTAAAAAGGACATTTATGTTGTAAGCAGCTTGATGGACAGTTGCTATTGTTTTTGCATTACTGATGCTCTTGTCCTTAGTTACATTTAACTTATGCATTCGTGTATGAATCTATTCATGCGAATACATGCAATATGGTGAGAAAATCAGTGCTCGAATCTAATTTCGGGATTTGTTTCTCCCAAAAGTTGTAGAATACCCTTTTGATAACAAGCTTCTTATGGTAATATTGAATATTGAAAAAAATATTTTTTGATGAGAACCCCTATACGGTAACGGTGAATCGAGTTGTAACTTTTTTCGACTGTAATACAATTAAAAATTAGACCTTTATTCCAGGAACCTTTACCAGAACCAAACTGAGGGTTATGAAGTGCATTCAGAGGTAAAAGAGCTTCAACCCTAGCCATCGATTTTGATACTTAGGCCTGTTCTGAAAAGTAAAACCAGGCTGATTCCGAGCAGATTGTCTGATGGTGTTCTCAATTCAGATTCGTCTAAATCGATTTCTAATCCTTTTCAAGTCGTCTCCATGTCGACTATTTTATTTCTATCGTCTTGTGGTTAGAGAGCTTAACTAGCATTCAAGAGATCGGGTGTTAAAAACTCATCACAACTTTTTTTAATAAATATAAAAAATGTATATTTTTTTAAATTTAAGTATTTCGTAGTTTAAAATCTTCATACTGTGGTACACACCTTTTTAACCGAGAATGTGACGGGTTTGCATCTAAGCTTTCCCGGAACATAAGAAGGCTAAGAACTGAAGAAGGCGGATTACTCAAAAGCTAACAAAGATATTAAAAATAAGGTTGCAAGCCAGTGAAGTTAATATCGCTACAAATAATAAGTCAAGCTGGAGAGTGATCGCAACGAAAAGTCAATAAGCTCTGTGGGGAAGCGGCAGGCAAGTACAATCAGACAGATGGATACGATGTAAAAATAATAAGACCGTCCTCTCACAGTACAGCGCAGTAAGGTGTTTCCCGCCCTTGGGTGCATTGGTGGATTTAAACAACTGGAAGAGCGAGCACTTAGCATGCACATGCGATGCAGTAAAGGCAAGTTTATAACAGTTCATGGCCAAAAGCTTTTGTGCGTTAGTTCAAATATAACGCCGGAATGAGGAGGAATAAAAATGCAGCATCCCCTGAAGCTATTTAGTTACGGATCCATAACACCTCCATAAATTACATTCATGAGTACAAGTAGCAAAATAAAGACCAGCAGCTTAAAAATTTGGTACAGGCTAACTTCTTTTCTGCTGATTCTTTCATTTTGATCATTTAACAAGTAAAGTTGTATAAGTTCGGGTGTAACCGAACATTATATACACAACGTGAGTTTCAATTGTACATTACATTTCAGATAAATTATTTTTCTACATAACACGTGGCACCGCCCGTTTAAAAGAAAAATGTCTCCCCATTTCCTCTAACAGTAAACTTTATAAGTGAAATGTCATTGATTCAAAACTATTTTTGCTAAGTTATAGCTTATTATTCTAGTCTACGACCCTTTTAAAAATCTTTTATATAAAAGTGGGCGTAGTCCTTAACCGATCTCGTCCATTTTTTCTAGAAATATTTCCTGCTGTAAGGAAAATATATGTACCCAATTTTGTTATGATATGTAAATTTTTCTTCGAGTTATGGCTTCCGAAACATAGAAAATTTCTTAGACATAAAAGGGGTGGTGCCACACACATTTTTTTAAATTTGAAGCTTTTCCTATTTGTTGTTATAAATGCACTTGGGAAATGAAAGTCCATTGATATAAAGCTCTTTTTTGCAAAGATATAGCTTATTTTATTCGTCTACGGCCCTTTTAAAAATCTTTTATATAAATGTAGGCGTAGTCTTTAACCGATTTCGTTAATTTTTCTTCAAAGCATTCCTTATAGTAAAGGTAACCTCCCTGCCGAATTTTGTTACGATAGGTTTAACCATTTTTGATTTATGATTAATAATATTTGTAAAATTGATTTTATCACAAGTGGGCGGTGCCACGCCCATTTTAAATAATTCTTTAAAATTTTTATCAAGATTCTCAATATCAGTCCACGTGTCAAATTTCAACATTCTAGGTGTATTATTTACTAAATAATTAGTTTTTTGTGTTTTCCAAAATGTTATATATATAAAAAGTGGGCGTGGTTATCATCCGATTTCACTCGTTTTCAATGCCAATCTATTCTGGGTACAGATAAGCTCGTGTACTAAATTTGGTGAAGATATCTCAATATTTACTCAAGTTATCGTGTTAACGGTCAGACGAACAGACGTACAGACGGACGGACGGGCTCACTCAAATTTTGTTTCAATACAGATGATTTTTCATCCAATCAAAGTTAATATAACCTGTGTGCAAAGCACGCTGAGTATAAAAACGGATTAACCAGTTTAGCTATGAAAATATCTGCGTACAGCTAATGCAGCTTTATGTCAAATCCACTTTAGCAAGCACCGTCTCCAATACATAGAAGCCAAAAAAAATCTCTCAAATTCAATTGCTTCAGCAGTATGATAGCGCTCATCATCTTCCTTCGCTACCTCAATTTAAGAGCGCAGAAAAATGTCCTCCCGTATTTAAAAAAAAATTAAGAAAATCCAATTTTAGGCTACATTGTAATGACGCTCTATCTATTTTCTTGTATAAAGCCCTAACTCTTAATATGTTTAATAAAATGTAGCATGCATTTATAATGGATTATATTGAGATTGGGCGATTCTGTAGACAATATTGAGCAGTTCCACCAAGTTTTGAAGTAGGCCGTTCCTACTCAAAGGCAAACGGGATTTACATCCCTGTCCAGTAGGCTTGTTCATTATACACTCTAAATTAAATAATGGTGTATTATTGCGTTGTCTTTTAGTAATGTACATACGTATATACTATGTATGTATGTTTATAAGCAAAGTACATGCACACTCAAGATGCAAAAATTACTTAAATTTTCAAAGAAGATTTATTTCGAGTTGTTTGTATGCTTTTAAGGATTTTCATTAGCGTTTACGTTGTTATTGGCAATACGAAAAGTCATTCGAGCATAATTTTGTTGAAAGGTAAAACTTAATGTATTGCTATTATTTGGAATAATTTAAGTAATATATCAAATTTCAAATTTTACTGGCATTTTTTTGGATGACAGGCAACTGTTGAAAGAATACAAACGCAAACATAAATATGTATGTAGATACAACATTTTTTTCATTGTTCATTGATCCTTATTTGCACTTACCACCATTGCGTTGAATTTTATATAAAAACAAGTAAGGAAGGTTAAGTTCGGGTGTAACCGAACATTACATACTCAGTTGAGAGCTATGGTGACAACATAAGGGAAAATAACCATGTAGGAAAATGAACCGAGGGAAACCATGGAATGTGTTTGTATGACATGTGTATCAAATGAAAGGCATCAAAGAGTATTTTATGAGGGAGTGGGCCATAGTTCTTTACGTGGACGCCATTTAGGGATATAGCCATAAAGGTGGACCAGGGGTGACCCTAGAATGTGTTTGTACGATATGGGTATCAAATGAAAGGTGTTAATGAGTATTTTAAAAGGGAGTAATCCTTAGTTCCATAGGTGGACGCCGTTTCGAGATATGGCCACAAAGGTGGAACAGGGGTGACCCTAGAATTTGTTTGTACAATATGGTCATCAAACGAATGGTGTTAATGAGTATTTTAAAAGGGAGTGGGCCTTAGTTCTATAGGTGGATGCCGTTTCGAAATATCGCCATAAAGGTGGACCAGGGTTGACTCTAGAATGTGTTTGTACGATATGGATATCAAGTTAAAGGTATTAATGAGGGTTTTAAAAGGGAGTGGTGGTAGTTGTATAGGTGGTCGCCTTTTCGAGATATCGCCATAAAGGTGGACCAGGGGTGACTCTAGAATGCGTTTGTACGATATGGGTATCAAATGAAAGGTGTTAATGAGTATTTTAAAAGGGAGTAATCCTTAGTTCCATAGGTGGACGCCGTTTCGAGATATGGCCACAAAGGTGGAACAGGGGTGACCCTAGAATTTGTTTGTACAATATGGTCATCAAACGAATGGTGTTAATGAGTATTTTAAAAGGGAGTGGGCCTTAGTTCTATAGGTGGATGCCTTTTCGAGATATCGCCATAAAGGTGGACCAGGGGTGACTCTAGAATGCGTTTGTACGATATGGGTATCAAATGAAAGGTGTTAATGAGTATTTTAAAAGGGAGTAATCCTTAGTTCCATAGGTGGACGCCGTTTCGAGATATGGCCACAAAGGTGGAACAGGGGTGACCCTAGAATTTGTTTGTACAATATGGTCATCAAACGAATGGTGTTAATGAGTATTTTAAAAGGGAGTGGGCCTTAGTTCTATAGGTGGATGCCTTTTCGAGATATCGCCATAAAGGTGGACCAGGGGTGACTCTAGAATGCGTTTGTACGATATGGGTATCAAATGAAAGGTGTTAATGAGTATTTTAAAAGGGAGTAATCCTTAGTTCCATAGGTGGACGCCGTTTCGAGATATGGCCACAAAGGTGGAACAGGGGTGACCCTAGAATTTGTTTGTACAATATGGTCATCAAACGAATGGTGTTAATGAGTATTTTAAAAGGGAGTGGGCCTTAGTTCTATAGGTGGATGCCGTTTCGAAATATCGCCATAAAGGTGGACCAGGGTTGACTCTAGAATGTGTTTGTACGATATGGATATCAAGTTAAAGGTATTAATGAGGGTTTTAAAAGGGAGTGGTGGTAGTTGTATAGGTGGTCGCCTTTTCGAGATATCGCCATAAAGGTGGACCAGGGGTGACTCTAGAATGCGTTTGTACGATATGGGTATCAAATGAAAGGTGTTAATGAGTATTTTAAAAGGGAGTTGGCCTTAGTTCTATAGATGGACGCCGTTTCGAAATATCACTATAATGGTGGACCAGGGGTGACTCTAGAATGTGTTTGTTCGATATGGGTATCAAATTAAAGGTATTAATGAGGGTTTAAAAGGGAGTGGTGGTAGTTGTATAGGTGGTCGCCTTTTCGAGATATCGCCATAAAGGTGGACCAGGGGTGACTCTAGAATGCGTTTGTACGATATGGGTATCAAATGAAAGGTGTTAATGAGTATTTTAAAAGGGAGTAATCCTTAGTTCCATATGTGGACGCCGTTTCGAGATATCGCCACAAAGGTGGAACAGGGGTGACCCTAGAATTTGTTTGTACAATATGGGCATCAAACGAATGGTGTTAATGAGTATTTTAAAAGGGAGTGGGCCTTAGTTCTACAGGTGGATTCCGTTTCGAAATATCGCCATAAAGGTGGACCAGGGTTGACTCTAGAATGTGTTTGTACGATATGGATATCAAATTAAAGGTATTAATGAGGGTTTTAAAAGGGAGTGGTGGTAGTTGTATAGGTGGTCGCCTTTTCGAGATATCGCCATAAAGGTGGACCTGGGGTGACTCTAGAATGCGTTTGTACGATATGGGTATCAAATGAAAGGTGTTAATGTGTATTTTAAAAGGGAGTGGGCCTTAGTTCTATATATGGACGCCGTTTCGAAATATCACCATAATGGTGGACCAGGAGTGACTCTAGAATGTGTTTGTTCGATATGGGTATCAAATTAAAGGTATTAATGAGGGTTTTAAAAGGGAGTGGTGGTTGTTGTATAGGTGGTCGCATTTTCGAAATATCGCCATAAAGGTGGACCAGGAGTGACTCTAGAATTTCTACAATATGGGTGTCAAAAGAAAGGTGCTAATGAGTATTTTAAAAGGGAGTAATCCTTAGTTCCATAGGTGGACGCCGTTTCGAGATATCGTCATAAAGGTGACTTTAGAATATGTTTGTACGATATGGGTATCAAATGAAAGGTGTTAATGAGTATTTTAAAAGGGAGTGAGCCTTAGTTCTATAGGTGGACGCCGTTTCGAAATATCGCCATAAAGGTGGACCAGGGGTGACTCTAGAATTTGTTTGTACAATATGGGTATCAAATGAAAAGTGTTAATGAGTATTTTAAAAAGGAGTGGGCCTTAGTTCTATAGGTGGACGGCGTTTCGAAATATCGCCATAAAGGTGGACCAGGGGTGACTCTAGAATTCATTTGTGCAATATGAGTATCAAATGAAAGGAGTTAATGAGTATTTTAAAAGGGAGTGGGCCTTAGTTCTATAGGTGGACGCCTTTTCGAGGTATCGCAATAAAGGTGGACCAGGGGTGACTCTAGACTTTGTCAGTACGATATGGGTATCAAATGAAAGGTGTTAATGAGTATTTTTAAAAGGGAGTGGGCCTTCGTTCTATAGGTGTTCGCCTTTTCGAGATATCGCCATAAAGGTGGACCAGGGGTGACTTTAGAATATGTTTGTGCGATATGGGTATCAAATGAAAGGTGTTAATGAATATTTTAAAAAGGAGTGGGCCTTAGTTCTATAGGTGGACGGCGTTTCGAAATATCGCCATAAAGGTGGACCAGGGGTGACTCTAGAATGTTTTTGTACGATATGGGTATCAAATTAAATGTATTAATGAGGGTTTTAAAAGGGAGTGGTGGTTGTTGTATAGGTGGTCGCATTTTCGAAATATCGCCATAAAGGTGGACCAGGGGTGACTCTAGAATTTGTACAATATGGGTATCAAAAGAAAGGTGCTAATGAGTATTTTAAAAGGGAGTAATCCTTAGTTCCATAGGTGGACGCCGTTTCGAGATATCGTCATAAAGGTGACTTTAGAATATGTTTGTACGATATGGGTATCAAATGAAAGGTGTTAATGAATATTTTAAAAAGGAGTGGGCCTTAGTTCTATAGGTGGACGGCGTTTCGAAATATCGCCATAAAGGTGGACCAGGGGTGACTCTAGAATGTTTTTGTACGATATGGGTATCAAATTAAAGGTATTAATGAGGGTTTTAAAAGGAATTGGTGGTTGTTGTATAGGTGGTCGCATTTTCGAAATATCGCCATAAAGGTGGACCAGGGGTGACTCTAGAATTTGTACAATATGGGTATCAAAAGAAAGGTGCTAATGAGTATTTTAAAAGGGAGTAATCCTTAGTTCCATAGGTGGACGCCGTTTCGAGATATCGTCATAAAGGTGACTTTAGAATATGTTTGTACGATATGGGTATCAAATGAAAGGTGTTAATGAATATTTTAAAAAGGAGTGGGCCTTAGTTCTATAGGTGGACGGCGTTTCGAAATATCGCCATAAAGGTGGACCAGGGGTGACTTTAGAATATGTTTGTGCGATATGGGTATCAAATGAAAGGTGTTAATGAATATTTTAAAAAGGAGTGGGCCTTAGTTCTATAGGTGGACGGCGTTTCGAAATATCGCCATAAAGGTGGACCAGGGGTGACTCTAGAATGTTTTTGTACGATATGGGTATCAAATTAAAGGTATTAATGAGGGTTTTAAAAGGAATTGGTGGTTGTTGTATAGGTGGTCGCATTTTCGAAATATCGCCATAAAGGTGGACCAGGGGTGACTCTAGAATTTGTTTGTACAATATGGGTATCAAAAGAAAGGTGTTAATGAGTATTTTAAAAAGGGGTAATCCTTAGTTCCATAGGTGGACGACGTTTCGAGATATCGCCATAAAGATGGGCCAGGGGTGACTCTAGAATTCGTTTTTGCAATATGGGTATCAAACGAAAGGAATTAATGAGTATTTTAAAAGGGAGTTGGCCTTAGTTCTATAGGTGGACGCCTTTTCGAGATATCGCCATAAAGGTGGACCAGGGGTGACTCTAGAATGAGTTTGTACGATATGGGTATCAAATTAAAGGTATTAATGAGAGTTTTAAAAGGGAGTGGTGGTAGTTGTATATGTGAAGGCGTTTTCCAGATATCGACCAAAATGTGGACCAGGGTGACCCAGAACATCATCTGTTGGATACCGCTAATTTATTTATATATGTAATACCTGCCAAGATTTTAAGGGTTTTATATTTCGCCCTGCAGAACTTTTTCATTTTCTTCTACTTAATATGCCAGGTGTCACAACCATTTTATAAAGTTTTTTCTAAAGTTATATTTCGCTTCAATAAAACAGTCCAATTACCTTGCCATGTTTCATCCCATTTTTCGTATTTGGTATAGAATTATGGCATTTTTTTCATTTTTCGTAATTTTCGATATCGAAAAAGTGGGCGTGGTCATAGTCGGATTTCGTTCATTTTTCACACCAAGATAAAGTGATTTCAAGTAAACACGTGAACTAAGTTCATTAAAGATATGTCGATTTTTGCTCAAGTTATCGTGTTAATGGCCATGCGGAAGGACAGACGGACGACTATGTATAAAAACTGGGCGTGGCATCAAACCGATTTCGCCCATTTTCAAAGAAAAGGGTTATCGTCATAAAATCTATGCCCCTACCAAATTACAAAAGGATTGGTTAATTTTTGTTCGACTTATGGCGTTAAAAGTATCCTAGACAAATTAAATGAAAAACGGCGGAGCCACGCCCATTTTGAAATTTTCTTTTATTTTTGTATTTTGTTGCACTATATCATTACTGGTGTTGAATGTTGACATAATTTACTTATATACTGTAAAGATATTACATTTTTTGTTAAAATTTTACTTTAAAAAAGTTTTTTTTTTAAAGTGGGCGTGGTCCTTTTCCGATTTTGCTATTTTTATTAAGCGTACATATAGTAATAGGCGTAATGTTCCTGCCAAATTTCATCATGATATCTTCAACGACTGCCAAATTACAGCTTGCAAAATTTTAAATTACCTTCTTTTAAAAGTAGGCGGTGCCACGCCCATTGTCCAAAATTTTACTAATTTTCTATTCTGCGTCATAATTTCAACTGATCTACCAAGTTTCGTCGGTTTATCTCTCTTTTGTAATGAATTATCGCAATTTTTCGGTTTTTCGAAATTTTCGATATCGAAAAAGTGGGCGCGGTTATAGTCCGATATCGTTCATTTTAAATAGCGATCTGAGATGAGTGCTCAGGAACCTACATATCAAACTTTATCAAGATACCTCAAAATTTACTCAAGTTATCGTGTTAACGGACGGACGGACGGACATGGCTCAATCAAATTTTTTTCGATCCTGATTATTTTTATATATGGAAGTCTATATCTATATAGATTCCTTTATATATGTACAACAAACCGTTATCCAATCAAACTTAATATACTCTGTGAGCTCTGCTCAACTGAGTATAAACAAGTAAGGACTGGACTGTCTTCGGCTGTGCCGAAGGCTTCATACTTTTCATGAATGGGGCTGAACAATAATCTTATGCCGTTCGTAGTCTCCGAATAATCGGATGTATAAGATAAGAAATATATAATGAACAGATCTACATACCTAAACGATTTTTAAGATAAATATAAAATAAACTAGATTGCATACAAATAGACAAACGGACAGACGGACATGGCTTAATAACTCAGCCCTTCATCCTGATCATTTCGGTATATTTATTGCTGACGCTATCTTTTTTCCTTTACGGACTTACAATTTTGGGATTCGTGACGAAATTAATATACCATTTCATTTTCATGAAAGGTATAAAAATAGGTAGGTACTTTGTGAGAGGATGCAAAGCTTCACGTTTTTTGTGACCTGCATGTAAAAACTATGACTACGAATCACGTATTTCAAAAATATATGATGTAAACGTAACTTTTTGATGAAATTTGATGAATTTTGAAGGTTCTAGCCGTAAAAAAGGGGCAAAAATGACAGTTTATATGGGGTATATAATATATATACCACCGATCTCTATGATTTTTTGAGACAACAATATATGCTATATACGTAAGCATTTGGTGAAATTTGAAGCTTCTAGCTGTTAAAATGGGACAGAAATTGCGCAAAGTTTCTTATCTGAACAATCGGTTATTTGAGATATATACTATATATACCACCGATCTCAATGATTTTTCCAGACAACAATATATGTTATACACGTAAGCATTTGGTGAAATTTGAAGCTTCTAGCTGTTAAAATGGGGAAGAAATTGCGCAAAGTTTCTTATCTGAACAATCGGTTGTATGAGATATATACTATATATACCACCAGTCTCTATGGTTTTTTCAGACAACAATATATGCTATAAACGTAAGCAATCGGTGAAATTTGAAGCTTATAGCTGCTAAAATGGGGTAGAAATTGCGCAAAGTTTCTTATCTGAACAATCGGTTGTATGAGATATATACTATATATACAACCGATCTCTACGATTTTTTCAGACAACAATATATGCCATATACGTAAGCAATCGGTGAAATTTGAAGCTTATAGCTGCTAAAATGGGGTAGAAATTGCGAAAAGTTTCTTATCTGAACAATCGGTTGTATGAGATATATACTATATATACAACCGATCTCTACGATTTTTTCAGACAACAATATATGCTATATACGTAAGCATTTGGTGAAATTTGAAGCTTCTAGCTGTTAAAATGGGGCAGAAATTGCGCAAAATTTCTTATCTGAACAATCGGTTATTTGAGATATATACTATATATACCACCGATCTCAATGATTTTTCCAGACAACAATATATGATATACACGTAAGCATTTGGTGAAATTTGAAGCTTCTAGCTGTTAAAATGGGGAAGAAATTGCGCAAAGTTTCTTATCTGAACAATCGGTTGTATGAGATATATACTATATATACCACCAGTCTCTATGATTTTTTCAGACAACAACATATGCTATAAACGTAAGCAATCGGTGAAATTTGAAGCTTATAGCTGCTAAAATGGGGTAGAAATTGCGCAAAGTTTCTTATCTGAACAATCGGTTATTTGAGATATATACTATATATACCACCGATCTCAATGATTTTTCCAGACAACAATATATGATATACACGTAAGCATTTGGTGAAATTTGAAGCTTCTAGCTGTTAAAATGGGGAAGAAATTGCGCAAAGTTTCTTATCTGAACAATCGGTTGTATGAGATATATACTATATATACCACCAGTCTCTATGATTTTTTCAGACAACAATATATGCTATAAACGTAAGCAATCGGTGAAATTTGAAGCTTATAGCTGCTAAAATGGGGTAGAAATTGCGAAAAGTTTCTTATCTGAACAATCGGTTGTATGAGATATATACTATATATACAACCGATCTCAATGATTTTTTCAGACAACAATATGTGCTATATACGTAAGCAATCGGTGAAATTTGAATCTTATAGCTGTTAAAATGGGATAGAATATATATATGACCGATCTCATCAATTTTTTCAGGCAACAATATGTGCAATATACGAAAGTATATGGTGAAGTGTGAAGCTTCAATCTGTTAAATTGGGTAAGATATTACAAAAATCTTCTTTTTCTGAAAAATCGGTTGTATGGACGATATATGCTATAGTGGTCCGATCCGGTCGGTTACGACAAATGTCTAATCGGACACCCAAATACACCCGCTCACCAAATTTTATCAAGATATCTCAAAAATTGAGGGACTAGTTGCATACAAACAGACAGACGGACAGACGGACATGGCTAAATCAACTCAGCTCTTCAACCTGATTATTTCGGTATACTTAATGGTGGGTCTATCTATTTTCCTTTAAGGACTTACAATTTTCGGTTTCGTGAGGAAATTAATAACCCATTTCATTTTCATGAAAGGTATAAAAAGTATACCAAATGCATTTCAATTTGTATGTTGACTTTTCATACGAAACGAGCATAGATTACGCAAATATTTTCGTTGGTTCTATTGCAAAATTCCACTCTACATATTTGATTAACAGCTTCTACTCATTTCAATGTCGAGAAATATTTACTCATCTGCTGGTTTATTGTTGTTGGTTTAGTTGTTATACTCAGTTGAGCAGAGCTCGCAGAGTATATTAAGTTTGATTGGATTTGGTTGTACATATATAAAGGAATCTAGATAGATATAGACTTCCATATATCAAAATAATCAGGATCGAAAAAAAATTTGATTGAGCCATGTCCGTCCGTCTGTCCGTCCGTTAACACGATAACTTAAGTAAATTTTGAGTTATCTTGATGAAATTTGGTACGTAGGTTCTTGAGCACTCGTCTCAGATCGCTGTTGAAAACGAACGATATCGGACTATAACCACCCCAACTTTTTCGATATCGAAAATTTCGAAATACCGAAAAATTGCGATAAGTCATTACAAAAGAGAGATAAAGTGACGAAAGTTGGTAGATGAGTTGAACTTATGACGCAGAATCGAAAATTAGTAAAATTTTGGACAATGGGAGTGGCACCACCCGCTTTTAAAAGAAGGTAATTTAAAACTTTTGCAAGCTGTAATTTGGCAGTCGTTGAAGATATCATTATGAAATTTGGCAGGAACGTTACTCCTATTACTATATGTACGCTTAATAAAAATTAGCAAAATCATAGAAGGACCACGCTCACTTTTTAAAAAAAAATTTTTTTAAAGTAAAATTTTAACAAAAAATTTAATATCTTTACAGTATATAAGTAAATTATGTCAACATTCAACACCAGTAATGATATAGTGCAACAAAATACAAAAATAAAAGAAAATTTCAAAATGGGCGTGGCTCCGCCCTTTTTCATTTAATTTGTCTAGGATACTATTAACGCCGTAAGTCTAATAAAAATTAACCAACCCTTTTGAAATTTGGTAGGGGCATAGATTCTATGACGATAACTCTTTTCTGTGATAATGGGCGAAATCGGTTGATGCCACGCCCAGTTTTTATACATAGTCGGCCGTCTGTCCTTCCGCATGGCCGTTAACACGATAACTTGAGCAAAAATCGACATATCTTTAATGAACTTAGTTCACGTGCTTACTTGAACTCACTTTATCTTGGTATGAAAAATGAACGAAATCCGACTATGACCACGCCCACTTTTTCGATATCGAAAATTACGAAAAATGAAAGAAATGCCATAATTCTATAACAAATACGAAAAAAGGGATGAAACATGGTAAGGTAATTGGACTGTTTTATTGAAGCGAAATATAACTTTAGAAAAAACTTTATAAAATGGTTGTGACACCTACGATATTAAGTAGAAGAAAATGAAAAAGTTCTGCAGGGCGAAATTAAAAACCCTTAAAATCTTGGCAGGTATTACATATATAAATAAATTAGCGGTATCCAACAGATGATGTTCTGGGTCACCCTGGTCCACATTTTGGTCGATATCTGGAAAACGCCTTCACATATACAACTACCACCACTCCCTTTTAAAACTCTCATTAATACCTTTAATTTGATACCCATATCGTGAAAACTCATTCTAGAGTCACCCCTGGTCCACCTTTATGGCGATATCTCGAAAATGCGTCCACCTATAGAACTAAGGCCCACTCCCTTTTAAAATACTCATTAACTCCTTTCGTTTGATACCCATATCGCACAAACATATTCTAAAGTCACCCCTGGTCCACCTTTATGGCGATATCTCGAAAAGGCGAACACCTATAGAACGAAGGCCCACTCCCTTTTAAAAAAAACTCATTAACACCTTTCATTTGATACCCATATCGTACTAACAAAGTCTAGCGTCACCCCTGGTCCACCTTTATTGCGATACCTCGAAAAGGCTTCCACCTATAGAACTAAGGCCCACTCCCTTTTAAAATACTCATTAACTCCTTTCGTTTGATACCCATATTGCACAAACTAATTCTAGAGTCACCCCTGGCACACCTTTATGACGATATCTCGAAACGGCGTCCACCTATGGAACTAAATATTACTCCCTTTTAAAATACTCATTAACACCTTTCTTTTGATACCCATATTGTAAAAACAAATTCTAGAGTCACCCCTGGTCCACCTTTATGGCGATATTTCGAAAATGCGACCACCTATACATCAACCACAACTCCCTTTTAAAACCTTCATTAATACCTTTAATTTGATACCCATATCTTACAAACACATTCTAGAGTCACCCCTGGTCCACCTTTATGGCGATATTTCGAAACGGCGTCCACCTATAGAACTAAGGCCCACTCCCTTTTAAAATACTCATTAACACCTTTCGTTTGATGCCCATATTGTACAAACAAATTCTAGGGTCACCCCTGCTCCACCTTTATGGCGATATCTCGAAACGGCGTCCACCTACGTGACTAAGGATTACTCCCTTTTAAAATACTTATTAACACCTTTCTTTTGATACCCATATTGAACAAACAAATTCTAGGGTCACCCTGGTCCACCTTTGTGGCGATATCTAGTAACGGCGTCTACCTATGGAACTAAGGATTACTCCCTTTTAAAATACTCATTAACACCTTTAATTTGATATCCATATCGTACAAACGCATTCTAGAGTCACCCCTGGTCCACCTTTATGGCTATATCTCGAAAAAACTACCACGTATACAACAACCACCACTCCCTTTTAAAAATACTTATTAACACCTTTCATTTGATACCCATATCGTACTAACAAAGTCTAGAGTCACCCCTGGTCCACCTTTATTGCGATACCTCGAAAAGGCGTCCCACCTATAGAACTAAGGCCCACTCCCTTTTAAAATACTCATTAACTCCTTTCGTTTGATACCCATATTGCACAAACACATTCTAGAGTAACCCCTGGTCCACCTTTATGGCGATATTTCGAAACGGCGTCCACCTATAGAACTAAGGCCCACTCCCTTTTAAAATACTCATTAACACCATTCGTTTGATGCCCATATTGTACAAACAAATTCTCGGGTCACCCCTGTTCCACCTTTGTGGCGATATCTCGAAACGGCGTCCACCTATGGAACTAAGGATTACTCCCTTTTAAAATACTCACTAACACCTTTAATTTGATACCCATATCGTACAAACGCATTCTAGAGTCAACCCTGATCCACCTTTATGGCTATATCCCTAAATGGCGTCCACCTATAGAACTATGGCCCACTCCCTCATAAAATATTCTTTAATGCCTTTCATTTGATACACATGTCATACAAACACATTCCAGGGTTTCCCTCGGTTCATTTTCCTACATGGTTATTTTCCCTTATGTTGTCACCATAGCTCTCAACTGAGTATGTAATGTTCGGTTACACCCGAACTTAACCTTCGTTACTTGTTTTTAGTTATTTCTTTTTGATGCACAAATTCTATAACTATTTATAAAGGGTGTCAACAACTTATAATATGTAAATAAGGACCACTTGCAGAAAGGCAAGTCATTTTTTTAGCTCAAAGTTGATTTCAAAGGTAGCTCGGAGTAGTGATGGAACAGTCTTTCGCTATTGGTGATTGCATCGCCGCTATTGATAAATCGCTAATAGCTATAGCTATTGCAATCAAAATATATTAGTGATTGGCGATTTTCCTTCATTCGATTCTTTTGAATGATAATCACCTCTGGCAGAATATCACCAATAGTGATTATAGCGATTGGTGATTTTCCTTCGGCATGAAATTCTAATACTAATAGTGATAGCGGCGATGCAATCATCGATAGGGAAATATCGTTTTTCACTACTCATCTGTGTGCTTTACTTTCCGACTGAGTAAAAAGGTTTATTTGATACAAAAAGGAATAATTTTCTCTAAAATTGGAAAAAATATTCTTTTAAAAAAATTTGCCAGCTATTATCGAAAAATCGGGATAGTTGTCTTAAGAACTGCACAACGAAAAAAATTTCTCGTTAACAGATAGCGGTAAATAAGGGCTGCTTTTTGTGCATAGAAATTAAGGAAACGGCGAACGGAACAAAGCAAACTTGTGCAACAACAATTTCGACGACGAAGTGATGTGTAATAATTGCAAAATGGTTTTGCAATGGGCGTGGAAGCACATCTAACCTTTCTGACTTATAAAAAATTACCCTGGGTGGATCCGACACTGGTTAGGGGATCAAAAAAAAAAAATGCGCACAGAACACCTTTCTGCATTAATGTGTGTGTGTGTGTACATCAAATGTGGCAAAAAACAACAACCACATGGAAATTTGAACCAATTTTTTGCTTATATCTTTTGACAGAAATAAAAATTTAATTTTCGCTTTGGGATTCTTAAAACGGAGGTCGAGACACGTCTTTTGATACGACCTTTGATAAATTTCGATAAAAATTAGGTGGTGCACCGTCTGGTAAAACGTTACCGAAACTAATGCATGTGTTATTCATAGTTTAATACTTTCAGGCTGTAGGCGTTAACAGTTTTATAAAATTTGTGTTTTTGGTGGAAAAATAAAAGAATTATAGAAACATATATCACTCGTCTTATTGAAACAGATTAACTCAAAATTTAAGTTTTTTGGGAGAATGCAATTCAAGCTTTGTCATATGGTTGAATTCTCCGGCTAATTTCTAGGGCACTAAAGTGGGTGGCTAATTTTCTGCTAAAGCATATTTTTAAATTAGTTTGAAGAATTTGCTATATCTTTCCTCTGTATTTTTCATTGATCCACTTTACTATACAAATAATATGCAGCAAAATACAATTTTCAGAATAAATTCATACGGAGTATTTCTGAAAACATCGGTGTAGTATAATATAGTAAATAAATCATGTTTTTATGGTGTTACACATACAGATTTATTTCGGGTTGATTCATCTTACATTTAAAAATCAAAGCATTTTCAGTTAGCAAAATTTATAAAACAAAAATGCATATACATCTATTTCCGCTAGTTTCATCGCATTGAGTGTAATACGAGTCTGAACATGTTGTCGTCAGCCAGTTAATAATATTGTATCATAATATCTCAGATAATTTGAATTTCACATTACATCAACTTACAATAAAATGTACATATTTTTTTCTTTTTATTCCAATTTTGGTTTATATATTCTGTATACTAAATTAAATTAATGTATAACATTCAATCTACTCCGGTAAACAAACTTAAACACTCATTTTTTATATCCAAGTATACAAATAATAGCAGATTCGCTTATTAAAGATAAATTAAAGCGATCGCCATAGCTGTAAAAAATAACCATATCCATTTTCACTGATAGCTCAAAATCGCTGTATCGCCCATCATATCTTCTGTATAGAATCGCTTGTTAAAATATAGCGATCGCTATAGCTATAAAAAATAGCCGCGATTCCAAAATAGCCATATCTATTTTCACTGATAGCTCAAAATCGCCATATCGTCCATCACTAGCTCCGAGTTAAAAAGTCAACTTGCCGTTCTGCAAGTGAGCCCAGTTCACTAGAGTAAATTTCAAAATTTTTCATAATTGTATGTAGCTAAGCGTGGGGCAGTTGAGGGCGAGCAGTTTAATGTGAGTTATAAGGGAGTAATTTGATATGCTTGTAGGCGTATGAGTCGTGGCACAGTGGGTGACGTACCCGACTCAAACGTTTGGGGTTGCGGGTTCAAAGCCCATTGCAACCAAGCATTTTTTAAATTTATTATTTTTTTTTAATGTATTTAATTTTATAAGTTTATTATTTTTGATTTTATTTATGGTGTATTTAAAACACGGGGCGATGCAAAGCATCGGTAAACCTTTGTTTATTTAATTTCTTTATTTTAATGTATTCAATTTATTAAGTGGTGCCTTTAAAACATGGGACGATGCAAAGCATCGATACACCTTTATTTATTTAATTTGGGGCGAGCATAGGGAACTCTGAGGTTTCGCTCTAATGAGCCACCTCATCTTCTATTTGAAGACCCTTAAAAAATGTGATGTGGAGGCGAGCACTGGGCTCTGAGGTATTGGCACCCCATCTTCTACTCGAAGAACCTCGATTTTAAATTAAAAACTAAAACTATGTCTTTAGAATATTTCATAAGCCGGATGAGAATTTCAGCGCTTATGAAACAAACGAAAGAAACAAAGTCATTGTTTAAGTCGCTTAAACAGTATGAGTGTAACCCTCATGAGAACACTGACTTTAATGACGTCGGGTGACGTAAAATGGCACTGAAGATGGCGCAACACCAAATTCGACAAAGGTTGGCGAAAAATCGTTCCAATATACATCACTTAAAAAGATAACTTGCAAGTGGACCTAATTCTGATAAAAGTGAAAGCTACATGGCCCCTCTTAAAACCTTTTCTTCACGGATAATGAGACGAAGCCCAAACGAACTTGATATTACATCGGCTTTCGTTTTGGTTCCTATTAAGCTACAATGTCTACTTACATATGATACCAGTTTGGGCTATAGCAGCTTTAATTTGATTTCAATTTAGATTTAGATTTTGTTAGCGCCTACTTTCGATTATGTTTTATTTTTAATTTTCGTATTACCCTCATTCGGTTTGGGCAGTCGATCGCTTTCAAATCCCGCTTCGTTCCAAATCCAGTTACATTTGCAAATCCAGATTCCAGTTTTATTCCTATTAAGAGTGCACTCCATCATTCATCTCGGTTTTGTTTAATATTTTTTTGCTTTCTTTCATATAGCACTTCTATTCCAGTATCAAGTTTCTTCCCCGGTTCCGGCTTGTCCCAGTTTTACTCCGATTCCGATAATTTTTTTTATATTCCGATTCAGATTCACTTTTCAGCTCTCCTTTATCGGAACCGAAACAAAATGTAAACTGAAAGAGGAATTGGTTTGGTCGAGTCGGTTTTATTTACAACTAGACTAAACCCGCTGGTACGCCCGTGTGGTATTTGATTATAGTGGCATGAAAGTCTTGGAAGGAATAGGAGAAGATGGCAATCCATGTAGCAGCCCAAAAATTATAAGTGCCCAAACGAACAGATATTGAATATTATAGATATAGATTCCCATTTTGTTCTGATTCCTGTTATGTTTTTGTACCAGTTTAAAATCTGATTTTATTTCTTTTTTGAGTTCAGTTTAAACTCTTTTCCTTCTTTCAAGTCCAGCTTTCGTACCTGACATGTTTTTATATCCACTTCGTACCATATCTTCCAATCCAGCTTTTTTTAGCTTAATTTCTTATTCAGCACTCATACCATTTTTAACAAATTTTTGTTCCATTTTCGGTCTCAGTTTCCAGCCGTTGTATTTGTTTGTAGTCCTTTTCGGTATAAAGTTTCCGCACGCTTTGAAACGCACCTGAAGGTATAATCATTTTTGCATTTTTGGTTGATATTCCCTTTTCCATTTCTGTTTCATTCCTGTTCCATTTTGGCTCCTTTCTTCCTATTCGACTTCTCAAGCAGATTCCCTTTTTGTCCCTTTCTATTATAAAATCTGCGCTTTTGACTCTTCTCTCAGCTTTGGATTTGATTCCGCTTTTGATTCCCGTTTTCATTCTTTTATAGTTTTCCGGTTTTTCTTCGATTCAAGTTTTGACAAATTTTTTAGCTTCGCTTAATATTCTTGGGGTCCGAGTTTGATTGCAGTTTCAGTACTTTGTTTGTTTCCACTTTCCGTTCCCTTGTCTGATTCCAATCCCTGTTTCCGTTGTGGTCGATTAAGTCAGGTCTCCGGTTCCGACGTTGCTTTCGGAATAAAAAAATATTGGCCCATTTAATGTTTCTCGAGCTCTGATCGTAAGCATTTTTTTAAATCGAACCCTGCAGTCAAAAGCCAAAGTAGTCAGCAAACATTCTAGTTCATTGACTAGAATTTTGTGGGTTTATTCATACTAGTCAGCTTTTGAATAGTTCATTGACAATAATTTTGTGGTGTTATTCATACTAGTTAGTGTATGAGTAGTTAATTGACTAGAATTGTGTGGCGTTCATCATACTGGTCAGTTTTAGAATGGTTCATTGGCTATAATTTTGTGGTGTTATTAATACTGGTTAGTATTTAAATAATTCATTTGACTAGAATTTCGTCTGTCGGCTCGAGGAAATGCGCGAGTGCTTTCTGTAGCCAATTTGCAATGCATACTTTAGTTGACAATGCTAGATATCGTCCAAATCAACCGGCACATAAACACAAGCATGACGAGTCAACCCTCACCGTTACCTCAAAAGAGGTTAGAGAAGTTATTGAAAAGACCAAGCCATCCATATCAATAGTCCCAGACGGAAGACCTATACCGATGCCAAAACACCTTGGCCATGAGAGCATCAGTAGCCTAGGACATTTTTTCTACTTGTCGTTAAAAGCCTATGCCTTTCCAGAATAACAGAGAAAGACCGGAAACCCAGCCAGTATCTACCGACATTATCCCTTTAGTCAGTAACGAAAACGTTTAAAGCCGTTACGATTCCCTCAATTAAATGAAATTGTGCGGATATCCAGCTTTAAGCATGACTTCCGTAAAGTGCATATCACTACCACCATTCTGAAATCCATTAACACTCATAACAGGACGGCGCTAGTGCAGCTTGGCCTGTTTTTACACAGTCAACCACTACTGGTTCGTCCCTTCTCCGTTAGATAGATAAATAATTTATTGAGGATTGCACTACGACCTTTGGTCAGCACCTCATCCCATCCGACTTCCATGATGAACCCTAGCAGTTCTCTTGGCTTGAGGGATTTAATGTGGGAATGTTCTGGCCATGGTGAACCCATAAACTTAGCCCTGCGTCTTGAGATTGCGTCACATTTGTGTGTTATTCCGTTACTTTTTAGTTTTCATATATGTATATGTACGTATTTTTATTAAAATTTATTCCAAAGTATAATGTATTGAAGTGATAAATTTTAAAGTTATATACATATGTATATATATACATACCTTTTATATATATGAAATATAATGAATAACATAAATTTGAGCTAATTTATCAATTTTCAAGTAATTTTTCAACCCAACTGAGACTAGTATATTAAATAGTAGGATGCTGATGCAAATATTTACTAGTATGTCAACTGATATTACATTGATGCATAGACTGAGTAGTATACCAACTGGTATGTTGATGTTGAATACACTGACTAGTATGTCAATTGGTATGATATTGGTGTATATAATAACTAGTATGCCATCTGGTATAATGCTAGCGCAAAGGCTGACTAGTTTGTCAATTGGTATGATGCTGATGCAGAGGCTGGCAATTGATATTTCTTAGGACATCGCCGTGTTAAAAATACCAGTTGGTAAAATGGAAAAAAGACAGAACTCATACTAGTTGAGATTTTTGGCAAACTAGTATTCTTCTGTATACAACTAGTTGGTTTGACTGCAGGGAAGTAGCTCTATGTTTTTATAAATTGTAGATCAGTTTAATTTTTTTCGTTCATATGAAAATGGTTTAAATACGTGATAGTATACTACTATTGAGGCGAATATAAAATTCTTTTCTCAATAAAATTTTTTCGACTTATGTTTTGAATTCCCTTTGCGTTCCGGTTTCCGTTCTTATATCGATTTTTTTTTTCTAATCCAATTTTAATAAATTTTTCAGTTGCTTTCCATATCGAATGCTGGATGGAATATCACCCTATATTGTTGTTATTGTAGCGATAGAGACACCCCCGAAGGTTTTGGGAAGTGTTATCGGTATTGATGATCCTTTGCCGAATGCAGATCCGGTACGTTCCAGTAACAAGCACCATTAAAAATACTAGACCTCGGAAACGATTTAGTATGACAACATGAAACCTTCTAGTCCATACCGCCCTTCCACCCCCTAGATTCATGAGGAACTTGGGGTAGCCAGAGCCTCGGCTGCTAAAGAAACAGAATTTGCCGCGGGTAGGCTTTGGCTTCTTTATTCGCCTCTTATGACAGGCGTACCTGCCGCGGGTATATTCTAAGCCCCATAACCGGCTGAGGTAAGCGGTTGGCCACTCTCGGTTGAAAAGGTTGATCACATCCCTTAATTGTGGCAAACATACTTTGAAATGAATAGAGAATGGAAAATATCACCCTATCTTGTCTGCCATTTCAAAATGATCCTATCTCAGAAAACTGATTTTTTTCAAAAACGACCTATCTCAGAATTTGACTGAAAAATTATTCAGAATTTTTCCCATAAATGCCTCTTCTGGTAGCATACTGTATTGAATTATTGCTCAGTTATAGGTTTTTTTTTAATTCTGAGATATGACGTTATTGAATAAAATTCACAGGTGTGTAAATCTGCAGAAGAATTCTGCAATAAAGCGTTTTTAAAAAGTTTTCTGAGTTAGGGCATTTTTGAAACGGAAGCCGAGATTACGGTGATATCCCACTCAGCAGTCGATACCCGTTTTTGAATTCCGAATTCGATATCAGGTTTGTTACTCGATTGTTGTTCAATTACATTTTCGCTTGCGATTTCGGGTCTGATTTCTTTTCCGATTAGATTTTCCATTGTATTTCAGATATCGGACTCTGATCAGAGTCAAATCTTATTCAGGTTTGATTTTATTTATGGTAGTGATTTTAGATTCACCTCTGGTTTTTCAGTTTTGTATTGGTAAAGATTTTGGGTTCAGTTTCACGTCTTTGGAAAACAATTTTAATTTGAGGTTCCGGGCTCGGTTTAATTAAAAGCGTTGGAGGGTTTCGCATAGTTTTGATCCGCTCAAATCGATATGCGAATCTAAAATACTTTCAAGAATGCTTGATAGGGCCTAGACTTTCGTGTTGAGTTTATTTTATTAAGGAACTCCGAAAACTTTGAGGGGATGCTCGATGATTAAAAGTTACCCTTTGCTTGTAAAATTTGTAGTTAATTTTAAGCAAAGTTTTGTATAAGTTTTTTGCAGTAACAGTTCACTTTGGCTACAATTTTAGCCCTTTTAGCATCAAATATTTTTTTGTTGCGCTCGAACTACACATTTAGAGTTTGTTTACATTGAAATCCATTTATTTATTTAGTACACCATACAGACAGATTGTCACCAACTCTATGTTAATAAACACAGGTGTACAAATATTAGTATACATATACATATAGACACATGAACGCGATGCATCTATAAAAGAAATAAAACCAATCCCTTCTTTTATTAAAAGTGGAGTTGCATTGCCTGTAATACAGCACGAAGACTTAATTTGATTTGCCATTACAATTTGCTTATCTCATCATATCCAATAGACCAAACCCCTAACAGCTGCCAAAAATAATTTGACTTTTAAAAACTTTATTTATTTAGAGAAAAATAAAATTTTATTTTCTCACACGTAAGGCAATCGAATGGATTATTGGGTAGCAAATAAACTTTTGTAATAAAACACCAGCCATTAAATAATGAAATTAAGGCTTAAAGGACAAATAAGACAAGAGAGGAGCAAAAAACCTAAAGAAGAATTATTCATTTAATGTAAATATTACACACGTTTAGATGTCTCGGCAGTTATTAACTGTAGCCCATATCACAGTCTCCAGTGAAAAAGCGTTGATGGCAAAGCAATTATTGAAGCAAAAATCAAACATAGAAATATCATCAAATATTCATTGATAACAACATTTTGCCATTAAATGATAATAGATAGAATTTACTTGATATAGCCAATGGACTGAATAAACGGCTGAGCCACTAATAAAGTAAGCAATAACATAATAAACAAGTAAGAGGGTCTAAGTTCGGCTGCAACCGATTATTATATACTCAGCGTGAGTTTGAATTGTACAGTTCATTTTAAGATAAATTACTTTTTCGGATTTTGTTACGAGAGTTTCTTTTAAGGTGTAGAAATGTTGTGTAACGCTTGATCAGCGTAGGGGCCTGGTATCGCCCATTAAAAGGAAAAATGTTTCCCAATTTACTCTTACAATAAAACCTGGTAAGTGAAATATTATTGATACAAAACTATTTTTTGCTAATATATAGTTTATTATTCTAATCTACGACCCTTTTAAACATCTTTTAAATATAAAAATGGTCGTGGTTTTTAACCGATTCCGTTCATTTTTACTAGAAATATTTTCTGCTATAAGGAAAATATGCGCAAAGTAATATGAGTTACGGCTCCCAAAACATTGAAAATTGCTTTGTCAAACAGGGGGGTGCCACGTCCATGTTTGATAATTTGAATTTTTGATTTTTCTTGTTATAATTACACTTGAAAAATGAAACACCATTGAGATAAAGCTCTTTTTTGCAAAGATATATGTAGCTTAATATATATTGATTTTTTCACAAGTGAGCGGTGCACCGCCCATTTTCAAAAAGTGTTTCAAATATATATCAAGAGTCTTTATATCAGTCCAATAAACAAAGTTAAACATTCTATGTGTATTACTTACTCATTAATCAGTTTTGTTTTGTGTTTTCCAAAATGTCATATATGTAAAAAGTGGGCACGGTTATTGCCCGATTTCACCCTTTTCAATACCAATCTCTTCTGGGTCCGGTAAACCCGTAGACCAAATTTGGTGAAGATATTTCAATATATGACATACGAACGGACGGACGGATATGGCTTAATCAATTGTTTTTTTTCGATACTGATGATTTTGATAGGAGAAGCCTTTATCTATCTCGATTCCTCTATACAACTAACCGTTATCCAATCAAAGTTAATATACTCTGTGTGCAAAGCACGCTGAGTATAAAATTATTCATAAGAGAATGAATTTGAGCACATATTTCCTTGCATTGATAGATACAGTAGTGAATGCGATGGCAAATCACAAAGGGAATTGTCAAAAATAGGGTACAGGATGCGTAGTACCCCGGGTTCTTATATATAGATATGAATTTCAACATACATGTTTTATATTATACAGTATCGCTTAATATTTAAACCTTTATTGTGGTCTTGGTAAACGCATATATTCCTTTCTATCATTTTAAGTAGGCTGTCACGCCAAACATCCTACTTCGAGGTAACAGACAGAATACGAAACACCGAGAGAGAACCTGCTGTCTCCTTCAACTCATCGAAGGTCCTCCACTTTTTTCTGATGCAAATATAGATAGCAATAGAGGACTTTCTTCCATTGAAATGATAAGACATCTTCATAGCAGCTTTTTGGCTTTATTACTACACTAGTTTCATATGAACCTAACGCTTATACAGTTCTTCTTAAAACACGAAGTCCAAGAAAACTAGCAGTGGCAATACTGATGTTTGACAGTAGGTAGTTTAACACCATCGACGTGAATGTCCAATATTCGCGTTATCTGTTGCTTCCACATCATAAACAGAGTAGCCGTTCCCATTGGACAACGATCCTTCAGAATTCCATACCCTAAGGATAAATAAGGCTTAGAGTACTCAATGACATCTGAAGCTCGCCTGCCATCAACGACCAACAATCAGGATTTCGTCACATTTCACGAAAAATTATATACTGGGCGTTTATTTAGCTGACTCGATACCTATTTTTACAACAGCATATTACGGGAGGCCCACGAGCTCCGAGTTTTCTACATTCCATCACGCCTACTACATACCTATTCTAGTTAAGGATGTGAAAATTGGCTGTGACAATTCAGTTTCATTGGTGTTTTCATTTGGCACCAGGTTGGGCAAAGACGACGAGTGAGTCTAAACTCCTTTTCCAGGCAAGGGTTTTTCCGACCTTTCTTTGCATTAGAGTTGATATAACCTCGGTAACAACCCCGCGCTTGTGTGATTGCACAGGTCAAGTCAACAGGATGTACATCGTTTTCTCGCTCTTTATTATTTCCAGCCAGAGTATTATTATCGAGTCTGTCAATCCCATCAAAATTGTCCTAGTGCATTTTACCCTTAGAAGAAAACTATCCATTCCAGAACTATTGCTTGGCGGCACCAAAATCCGATTTTCAATGAAAGCAAAATACCTAGGGGTGACACTGGGCGGAACCCTATTTCATATGCTGGCCCTGACTCAGATATCTGGTTTACGGATGGTTCGAGATTTAATGATGGAAAAGTCGGAGCTGGTATCTATATGTCAGATAGCCAGACAGCCTTGCATATCTTGCAGTCTTGCACAACTACTTCTAAGCTAGCGTTCGCTAGCATTGGTGTCCTAAATAATCTGGGAGCCAAAAATAAGGTTTTGTGAGTATATGTTCCCGAGCAATCGTTTTCGTAATGTTCCTACAGCTCTTCAGCAATGCATTACATCCACAATCTTCCGCCTTCTTGAACTCTTCCTCGGCTCCCTTGAGCTTTTGGTAGAATGTCTGAAGCTCTAAAGATATTCATCCGATCATATATCCGCTTGCTTGCAATCGTGTCCGGCAGCCGCCGTGGTTTGCCTACCTTGCACAGGGATACTGGGTTTTAAGGTTTTGCTAGCTTGTAGAAATATTTTAAAGTCGAATTTAGAAATTCGAAATAAGTGCTCCACTTAAGCTTGCTCGCTTTTTCAATATAATTTGCAATGAAATGAACCAACTTGAGCCAGTAAATGTAAAGCATACATATGTAGGTATGTATATATGAACCGTCACAAAAGCCGCATACTAAGCTCCAGACCCTGAAGTTTCACGATATAACCACCAGTTGCATCGGGCTTTCTTATTACAGCCAACGAGTAAATCAGCTGTTCATCATTTACAATCCACTTTCAGATAAACAAAATTTATCTCCAACTCAAACCACAAACTTCGGATGCACTGGTATTTGTGAGTGTTTACTAAATGTATCCTGGAATTTTGACGCCTGCGCATTGCCTCAGTGGAACCCAAGAGCAATCAAACTTTAAATCAACTTCCACAAACAAAAATGCAATTTTTAACTTCTATTGGGACTTAAGCATTGTTTAAATGCCGCTACAGAAATGATTTGATGTTTATAAAATGTTGTCGTTGCGCAAGTTGAGAAAACAGTTCCTTACGTGCCGCGAAGTAATAAAGTCAGAACCCTAAAGCTAACGCGCTCAAATTATAGAGAAATTAGCAAACAAATTACGTAAATCGTTTAAAAACAAAAATATTCAAATATTACAAAAAACCAATTTTCTCGAAAATTTAATATAAAAACAAAACTGAAGGCGTTATTAGACGATTCCATTATCATTCCACTATCACTTCACTCATTTATCTTCAATTAATTTGATTTTATTTTAATTTTGTGTGCACCGCAATTTTCTGTAAACGTAATCAAACCGGTTTTGCTCGTTTGTTGGCGCGCGCTTTATGAGAATTGCGGCATTTCCTTAATAAAAATAAAAGTTGAATTTATGTAAAAAAAAGTTAAGAGATAAACAAAAACAATCTTATGCCGTCAATTTATAGTCAATTGTGTTTTTATCGTTATCGCTCGAGTTATTCGCGTGTGTGTGCGTGAGTATTATGTGCATTAACTTTTGTTGGCAGAAAATTTGTAGTCTGCTTTTAGGCGTACATACAACATTCAATGAAGGAGCAAGTGTAAGGTAAATTGTTTGTGTGTGTGTGTCCTATAACAGTTTTGGCGCGCAATATTATCGAACTTAAGCGTCTGTTGTGGTTTTTATTGCCTTTTGTTGTGAATTGTTATTGATCGTTTAATTGTTTATATCGCTTGAGCATTGAATTAATAACTTATTAAAACTGCTGGTAATTGTAAATTTTGTCGTTGGCTACAGTGTGCTAAAATTTAAAAGTCAATTTCTGCGTGCAACTCTGGATGAAACACTAAGACCTATATATGTATGCAATAAAATCTTAAAACCGTTATGCATTATGGAGTTAAGTATTTTTATTATGGATAATTAAAACGTTTAAGTGGAAAACCGGGTTAAAATACATACAAAGACATAATAATACTTGGCGCAATTTAATTTTTCATAAAAATTGGCGGGATGGTAAAATTTCATGAAAGACATTTTCTGGGAAAATTTTAGTACCTCTGATGGACCGAAGAAAAAACGTATTTTGGGGGGTATGTGAAAGGTGCAGAAAAATATAAAAAGGAAATTTGCGTCTTAAAATATGCAACACGCATATTTTTAAATCATCCTTTCATTGAACGTACACAGGTGTATTAATGATGATCCTTTAACACGGAACATTTCTTTTTTTTTACCTTTATATTAAGTCGCTTTCATGTTTGTCCCCTCATTTCCATGCGAATTTTTGACCCACGGAAAGGTCTTTTTCGGTAACTTCCCTTTGAGCTAGACACTTGATACTTAGAACATAGTTGAGATCTGAGAGACATTACAATGCAAATGAAAAAAAATCCACTAGGTGGCGCACGGATCGAGATATACAGAAAATTTATTTTAAAATGGAAATTTTGCGATCGACTTTTAATTAACTTCTCGGTGATCCAGAGACTTGAAACTTAGCACGTAGTTTGCGAGTCGACGGCACTACAATTCGTGGAAATCAAAATGCCGCCAGGTGGCTGATGAATCGAAATAAGCGAAAATCATCCCAGAAAATCCCTGAAAAAACGCAGGGAATCTTGAGTAACTTCCCGGTGAGCTGGAGATATGAAACTTGAGCCGTAAGTCAGAATCCGGTGAAAACGCAAGATTTTATCAAAACATTCCGCTATGTGGATATTAGGAAAATTAATTTTAATTTGGGAGTTTTTCAATCCATTTTTAACTAACTTCCCGGTTACCTAGAGACTTTTAACTTAGCATATATTTCGAGACCCGGTGACAATACAATTTATAGAAAACAAAGTTAAGCTAGATGGCGTGATTATTGAGATAACTACAAATCCCTGAAAAACGAGGGGAATCTTGCGATCGATTTTTGAGTTACTTGCCGGTGAGCTAGATACTTTAAACTTGGGCCGTGGGTCAGAACCCGGTGACAATGCAACATTTGATCAAAAAAAAATTCGCTAGGTGACACGCGGATCGAGACAGTAAGAAAACAAATTTTAATTTGGGAATTTTTCAATCCATTTTTAACTAATTTCTCGGTTACCTAGAGACTTGAAACTTGGGACTTAATTAAAGTCCTGGTGACAATACAACTTATAGAAAACAAAATTGCGCTAGGTGGCGCGCTATTGAAGATAACTGCAAATCCCTTAAAAACGGGGGGAATTTTGCGATCGATATTCGAGTAACTTCCCGATGAGCTAGGGATATGAAACTTGGGCCGTTAGTCAGAACCAGGTGACAATGCAATATTTTATCAAAAAAATTCCGCTATGTGGCGTATGGATCGAGATATTGAGAAAACTAGTTTTAAACTGGGAAATTTTAATCGATTTTTAACTTACTTCCTGGATATCTAGAGACTTGAAACCTGGGATATAGTTTAAAACTCGGTTACAGTGCAATGTTTATCAAAAAATTTGAGCTAAGTAACGCACAAGTCGAACTATTTAGAAGATTAGGTCATACCTTCAGGGCTAGCCTCCTGAGTGTTGCAGGCGTTGTAGAATTCCACCTCGTTGAAGGCCCAACTCAATGCACGTCCTTCCATATTTTTAGACGTACGCGACTTTCACCACGATTCTTTCAGACTTTCAGGCGTATGCGAATTTCACTACGATTTTCAGTTGTACAAATTAAGTAGCTGACAAACGAGGTAGAATTTTCTTGTTATGATGCGATGTGGGATTTTGTTTTTTTTCGCCAGGTCAGCGACAATTCCACTAATTCAATTAAATCTTGCTATTTTTAACAAATAAATAAAGATAAGAATTTTCAGTTAAGAATTACTTAAATTACTAATCAAAATTGCAATTGCCTTTTGTAGGCAGTACTAAAAAATTGAAAATAAAAAGATGATAAATAATTTTAAGGACTACCTTTATATAAATGGACCAAAAAATAGAAGGCAATTTTTCCTTTAATACAGACATATTCTTGTTGAATTTTGACTAAAAAACTTTAACAATAGCTCTTGTAAAATAATTTTGGGATAGAAAATTATAAAAGTAGAGCGCGTGTTTAAATTTTAAATAATCAATTAGTTAATCCCAAGTACATGGTTTGCCTTAAATTGAAAGATTGTGCTCAAACTTTATAGTTTTAAATCCCAAAATTCTTACAAGAGCTATTGTTAAAGTTTTTTAGTCAAAATTCAACAAGAATATGTCTGTATTAAAGGAAAAATTGCCTTCTATTTTTTGGTCCATTTATATAAAGGTATTCCTTAAAATTTTTTTATCATCTTTTTATTTAATTTTCTGGAGTCTTGCACGGAGGCTTCGTGAGCAAATAAAGGGACAAAAATATTCTACAAAATTATTGCGTAAGTTATACCGTGTATTTCGTATTTTTTTCTGTATTTTGGCCGTTTTCTTCACTTATTGTAAAATGTACATTAAATAAGGCATGCAATATTGTTGCATACTTCAAGGCTGACGTTTTCCTTTCTTTCCTTTTCTGGGTTCTTACGTGTTCTTTCGACAAAAAGCCCCCTAATAAAATTTTTTCGACGTATTGTCTTCTTGAACATTTGAATCTTTACCAATTAGGTAAGGTATATTATTTGAAATTTTTGGAGAACGTGGTAAACTTAATATTTCGTGAGAAATTAAAAGGGTAATATGTATCACCCCAGCGGGGTAGGAGGCTTAGAATATACCCGCGGCAGGTATGAATGAGGCCACTAAAATATGTGCAACGCAACCTTTTCAAGTGGTCGCCAGCGCAATTTATAGCTTCTTCAACCCAATTTTCAACCTCACCTACCCGTGGCGATTCCTTTTTCTTTAAGAGCTGAGGCCCGGGCGACCACAAGTTCCTCATGGAACAAGGGGGGGGGGGGGGGGGGGGGGGGTGCGATGGCCTAGAAGGTTCAATGTGGTCACATTAAATCGTTTCCACGATGGTCGGGCTTGTACCTCAATGTTGCTTGTAACCCGAACGTACTGGATCTATATCCGGCGAAGGACCACCAACATCGACAACACTCCCAAAAACCTTCGCGGAGTGTCTTTATCGCTACAACAACAACAAATACAACATAAGATATGTATTTTAGCCCTTTTCCGCACTTATTTAAAAAAAAAAACCGGAAAAGTTGTTTGAATTTTATATACATATGGGTTATTGGTGTAATCGCAACAAGAATATTTCATGTTTCGTGCTTGCTTTATGTTTTGATCTTTTCTACCACCATTATTTTGAAAAATATATTTGTATTGTTCATCTATCATGCCCTTTTTATACTCAGTTGAGCAGAGCTCACAGAGTATATTAACTTTGATTGGATAACGGTTGCTTGTACAGGTATAAAGGAATCGAGATAGATATAGACTTCTATATATCAAAATCATCAGTATCGAAAAAAAATTTGATTGAGCCATGTCGGTCCGTCCGTCCGTCTGTCCGTTAACACGATAACTTGAGTAAATTTTGAGATATCTTGATGAAATTTGGTATGCAGGTTCCTGGGCGCTCATTTCAGATAGCTATTTAAAATGAACGATATCGGACTATAACCACGCCCACTTTTTCGATATCGAAAATTTCGAAAAACCAAAAAAGTGCGATAATTCATTATCGAAGTGGGGTAAACCGATGAAAATTGGTAGGTGGGTCGAACCTTTGACGCAGAATCGAAAATTATTAAAATTTTGGACAACGGGCGTGGCACCGCCCACTATTAAAAGAAAGTAATTTCAAAGTTTTGAAAGCTGTAATTTGGCAGTCGTTGAAGATATCATGATCCAATTTGGCAGGAGCATTACTTCTATCACTATATGTGTGCTTAATAAAAATTACCAGAATCGGATGAAGAACACGCCCACTTTAAAAAAAAAATTTTTTTTGAAAGTCAAATTTTAAGAAAAAATTCAAAATCTTTACAGTATATAAGTAAAATATGTCAACCTTCAACCCCAGTAATGATATGGTGCAACAAAATACAAAAATAAAAGAAAATTTCAAAATGGGCGTGTCTCCGCCATTTTTCATTTAATTTGTCTAGTATACCTTTAATGCCATAAGTCGAACAAAAATTTACCAATCCTTATGAAATTTGGTAAGAGCAAAGCTGCTATGACGATAACAGTTTTCTTTGAAAATGGGTGAAATCGGTTGAAGCCATGCCCAGTTTTTATACACAGTCGACCGTCTGACCTTCCGCTCGGCCGTTAACACGATAACTTGAGCAAAAATCGATATATCTTTACTAAACTCAGTTCACGTACTTATCTTGGTTTTAAATGTTGGCGAAATCTGACTATGACCACCGCCCACTGTTTCGATATCGACAATTTCGAAAAATGAAAAAAATTTCATAATTCTATGCCAAATACGAAAAAAGGGATGAAACATGTTGATTGGATTGGTTTATTGACGCCTTCACATATACAACTAAGGGCCACTCCGTTTCAAAACTTTCATTAATACCTTTAGTTTGATACCCATATCGTACAAACGCATTCTAGAGACACCACTGGTCCACCTTTATGGCGATATCTCCAAAAGGCGTTCACCTTCCTTTTAAAATATTCACTAACATCTCTCATTTAATACCCATATCGTACAAACGCATTCTAGAGTCACCCCTGGTCCACCTCTATGGCGATATCCCAACAAGGCGTCCACCTATAGAACTAAGGCCCACTGCCTTTTAAAATACTTACTAACACTTTCATTTGATACCCATATCGTACGAACACATTCAACAGTCAGCTCTGGTCTGGAGTCACCTCTGGTCCACCTTTATGGCGATATCTCGAAAAGGCGTCCACCTATAGAACCAAGGCCCACTCCCTTTTAAAATACTCACTAACACCTTTCATTTGATACCCGTATCGTACAAACACATTCTAGAATCACCTCTGGTCCACATTTATGGCGATATCTCGAAAGGGCGTCCACCTATAGAACTAAGGCCCACTTCCTTTTAAAATATTCATTAACACCTTTCATTTGATTCCCATATCGTACAAACACATTCTAGAGTCACCCCTGGTCCACCTTTATGGTGATATCTCGAAAGGGCGTCCACCTATAGAACTAAGGCCCACTTCCTTTTAAAATATTCATTAACACCTCTCATTTGATACCCGTATCGTACGAACACATTCAACAGTCCCTTTGTGGCTATATCTCAAAAAGGCGTTCACCTATAGAACTAAGGCCCACTCCCTTTTAAAATACTCATTAACACCTCTCATTTGATACCCGTATCGTACAAACACATTCTAGAATCACCTCTGGTCCACATTTATGGCGATATCTCGAAAGGGCGTCCACCTATAGAACTAAGGCCCACTTCCTTTTAAAATATTCATTAACACCTTTCATTTGATTCCCATATCGTACAAACACATTCTAGAGTCACCCCTGGTCCACCTTTATGGTAATATCTCGAAAGGGCGTCCACCTATAGAACTAAGGCCCACTTCCTTTTAAAATATTCATTAACACCTCTCATTTGATACCCGTATCGTACGAACACATTCAACAGTCCCTTTGTGGCTATATCTCAAAAAGGCGTTCACCTATAGAACTAAGGCCCACTCCCTTTTAAAATACTCATTAACACCTCTCATTTGATACCCGTATCGTACAAACACATTCTAGAATCACCTCTGGTCCACATTTATGGCGATATCTCGAAAGGGCGTCCACCTATAGAACTAAGGCCCACTCCCTTTTAAAATACTCATTAACACCTCTCATTTGATACCCGTATCGTACAAACACATTCTAGAGTCACCCCTGGTCCACCTTTATGGTGATATCTCGAAAAGGCGTCCACCTATAGAACTAAGGTCCACTTCCTTTTAAAACACTCATTAGCACCTCTCATTTGATGCCCATATCGTACAAACACATTCTAGAGTCACCCCTGGTCCACCTTTATGGCGATATCTCGAAAAGGCGTCCACCTATAGAACTAAGGCCCACTCCTTTTTAAAATACTCACTAACACCTTTCATTTGATACCCATATCGTACGAACACATTCAACAGTCACCCCTGGTCCACCTTTGTGGCGATATCACGAAAAGGCGTCCACCCATAGAACTAAGGCCCACTCCCTTTTAAAATACTCATTAACACCTTTCGTTTGATACCCATATCGTACAAATAAATTCTAGAGTCAGCCCGGGTCCACCTTTATGGCGATATCCCTAAATGGCGTCTACCTATAGAACTATGGCCCTCTTAAAATACTCTTTAATACCTTCCATTTGAAACCCATGTCATACAAACACATTCCAGGGCTACCCTAGGTTCATTTTCCTATATGGTGATTTTCCCTTATTTTATCTCCAAAGCTCTCCGCTGAGTATCTAATTTTCGGTTACACCCGAACTTAACTTTCCTTACTTGTTAAATATTTGTTGTTTATGTGCCTTGGTCACGTATGTAGAGTTTGAAAACAGCATTGTTCATTATTGATTTCAACTTATCGAAACATAATGTTTCCAATTTTGTTACTACTAGCTTGCTAAAGGTTTCCACCAGCGTAAGCACCTTGTCGATGGTGTGATGGACAAGCTGCACTCCCGGCTATGTGTTGGAGAGGTTTAGGGAATTCAGTATAAGCGTTCGCTCCATAGTAGGCCGGCGGCATTTCGGTGACCAAGGACTGTATCTATCGGATGATTTGCAGCCAGAACATATACCCGGCTGTATTGAAATCCAAACTTCCCTCTATGTTGTGTTGATAACAAGGAGGTGGAAAAGAGATAGAGACACAAGCGCGAGAAGACAAAAGTGCTACAAGCTATGCATCGGAATCAGCGAACAAAATTAGCGGAAATTCAAGGAGCTTCGGATAAAATGATCGGTGAGTCCAACTAGAGAAGAAGTTTGGAAACAATAAGGGATCAGACGGAGAGCCCTCCATAGTACCGTGCATCATTAAGAATTGTCAATCGCTTAGAAGCAGTGGTCGAGGCAAGATACCTGTGAATTGATTGCTAGACATGAGCTGTGAGGCGGTAGATGTACGCGCGTACGCAGTTCAAGAGTTTTGTTGTGAGAAACCCTCGGATGTAGCAATCAGTATGAGGAGGAAGAAGCTTCAGAATGAAAAAAAAGACGTATAACTAACAAAATGGCAATACTTATATCGATCCCTTTATGCGGTTTCTGGTATTTTTAACAAGAAAACCCATCTCATTCTGCACGTTGTCCATATTGTTTCAGCCAACTCGAGTATAACCCGGACTTTGGGCGCCTTACCGCTACATGTTTTTCTTCCTCTGCAAAAATTTATTGCATTAGGAAATCTTTTTATTTGCGCTTCTAAGTAAAACTCTTACTAAGGTTTTCAAGTCTTAACAAAGGAAACATGAAAACTACTTATATATCCATAAAACAATTTTATGCATTAAAAGATCCGATGAAGGCTTCTTTAGTATGAAACTTTGAAAGTGGAGCACTGCGTAAATTACCAAGCAAAAGTTGGTGCCAACAAGTCAGAAATATTTATTTAACAAAAAATGTAAATATTTTCATATGCCGGCAAAATGCGATCGATGACAAAATAAGAAAAGTACCATAATATGTGCAAAGCTGATTGCCATAGCACCACCAACAATGCAAAAATGCGACACAAAACTGCCTGCTACTTACACATCTGGTTGCACGTCAACGCCACCGGTGCTGATATATGGAATCGTGTTAAATACAAACACAAAAAAAAAAAAAAAAAAACAAGTAAGGAAGGTTAAGTTAGGGTGTAACCGAACATTACATACTCAGTTGAGAGCTATGGTGACAACATAAGGGAAAATAACCATGTAGGAAAATGGACCGAGGATAACCCTGGAATGTGTTTTTATGACATGTGTATCAAATAAAAGGCATTAAAGAGTATTTTATGAGGGAGTGGGTCATAGTTCTATAGGTGGACGCCATTTAGGGATATAGCCATAAAGGTGGACCAGGGGTGATCCTAGAATTTGTTTGTACAATATGGACATCGAACGAATGATGTTAATGAGTATTTTAAAAGGGAGTGGGCCTTAGTTCTATAGGTGGATGCCGTTTCGAAATATCGCCATAAAGGTGGACCAGGGGTGACTCTAGACTTTGTTTGTAAGATAAGGTTATCAAATGAAAGGTGCTAATGAGTATTTTTAAAAGGGAGTGGGCCTTCGTTCTATGGGTGTTCACCTTTTCGAGATATCGCCATAAAGGTGGACCAGGGGTGACTTTAGAATATGTTTGTACGATATGGGTATCAAATTAATGAGGGTTTTAAAAGGGAGTGGTGGTTGTTGTATAGGTGGTCGCATTTTCGAGATATCGCCATAAAGGTGGACCAGAGGTGGCCCTAGAATTTGTTTGTACAATATGATTATCAAAATAAAGGTGTTAATGAGTATTTTAGAAGGGAGTAATCCTTAGTTCCCTAGGTGGACGCCGTTTCGAGATATCGCCATAAAGGTGGGCCAGGGGTGACTCTAGAATTCGTTTGTGCAATATGGGTATCAAACGAAAGGAGTTAATGAGTATTTTAAAAGGGAGTAGGCCTTAGTTCTATAGGTGGACGTCTTTTCGAGGCATCGCAATAAAGGTGGACCAGGGGTGACTCTAGACTTTGTTTGTACGATATGGGTATCAAATGAAAGGTGTTAATGAGTTTTTTAAAAGGACGTGGGGCTTAGTTCTACAGGTGGACGCCTTTTCGAGATATCGCCATAAAGGTGGACCAGGGGTAACTCTAGAATGAGTTTGTATGATATGGGTATCAAATTAAAGGTATTAATGAGAGTTTTAAAAGGGAGTGGTTTGAAGGCGTTTTCCAGATATCGACCAAAATGTGGACCAGGGTGACCCAGAACATCATCTGTTGGATACCGCTAATTTATTTATATACATATATAATACCTGCCAAGATTTTAAGGGTTTTTTATTTCGCCCTGCAGAACTTTTTCATTTTCTTCTACTTAATATGGTAGGTGTCAACCATTTTATAAAGTTTTTTCTAAAGTTATATTTCGCGTCAATAAAACAATCCAATTACCTTACCATATTTCATCCCTTTTTTCGTATTTGGTATAGAATTATGGCATTTTTTCATTTTTCGTAATTTTCGATATCGAAAAAGTGGGCGTGGTCATAGTCGGATTTCGTTAATTTTTCATACCAAGATAAGGTGACTTCAAGTAAGCACGTGAACTAAGTTTATTAAAGATATGTCGATTTTTGTTCAAGTTATCGTGTTAACAGCCATGCGGAAGGACAGACGGACGACTGTGTATAAAAACTGGGCGTGGCATCAACCGATTTCGCCCATTTTCACAGAAAACAGTTAAAGTCATAAAATCTATGCCCCTACCAAATTTCAAAAGGATTGGTTAATTTTTGTTCGACTTATGGCGTAAAAAGTATCCTAGACAAATTAAAAGAAAAAGGGCGGAGCCACGCCCATTTTGAAATTTTCTTTTATTTTTGTATTTTGTTGCACCATATCATTACTGGAGTTGGATGTTGACATAATTTACTTATATACTGTAAAGATATTAAATTTTTTGTTAAAATTTTACTTAAAAAAAAATTTTTTTTTTAAAAGTTGGCGTGGTCCTTCTCCGATTTTGCTAATTTTATTAAGCGTATAGTAATAGGAGTAACGTTCCTGCCAAATTTCATCATGATATCTTCAACGACTGCCAAATTACAGCTTGCAAAATTTTAAATTACCTTCTTTTAGAAGTGGGCGGTGCCACGCCCATTGTCCAAAATTTTACTAATTTTCTATTCTGCGTCATAAGTTCAACTTATCTACCAAGTTTCGTCGCTTTAGCTGTCTTTTGTAATGAATTATCGCACTTTATCGATTTTTCGAAATTTTCGATATCGAAAAAGTGGGCGTGGTTATAGTCCCATATCGTTCATTTTGAATAGCGATCTGAGATGAGTGCTCAGGAACCTACATACCAAATTTCATCAAGATACCTCAAAATTTACTCAAGTTATCGTGTTAACGGACGGACGGACGGACATGGCTCAATCAAATTTTTTTTTCGATCCTGATTATTTTGATATATGGAAGTCTATATCTATCTCGATTCCTTTATATATGTACAACCAACCGTTATCCAATCAAACTTAATATACTCTGTGAGCTCTGCTCAACTGAGTATAAAAATGCATAAAAAAATTTCAAGTTGGGGGAGATTTCATAAGATTTAACACACTAACACTTATATGCACACACTACGCTCACTCACTTCACTCCCTCATATGATTTTACATAAAAACTCGCAAATAATTTCATACTTTAGAGATTGGTGGTAAAGCAGTTGGTTGCACCAGAGGTTTTATGGAGCTAATCAGTTGCGCACACTGTTGGCGCCTATGGCTTTTTGTGAGTGTTTGCTTGTGTGTGGTGCGGTGCTGTGGTTTTCGCTGTCGCAACTGTTTTTGTTGCCACGTCTGTGGTTGTTGTTGACACTTTGTTGGCGTTGGCGTTTATTTTACATTCCTTTCTATGCGTTGATTTTATCATCAGAACATTTTTTTATTTCCTTGTGTTGTTTTTGTTGCTCATTTACGGATCCTTGTTTTCCTAGCTCATAACTACATATAACTTATTTTATTTGCAACGTTTAGTTAATATTTATTTTTTTCGTGTCAACATGTCATGTCGTCTTTGTCGGCTGCGGTGCACACTTGGTGCATTTAACACAGCTTTAAAATACGGACCGAAAATAACGTTATCGTCGGGTATTTAATTTGAAATGTAGGGCATATATAAATTCATCATTTGATTGCCGGAGAAACAGAGTTTATAAAGGCATTCGCAAAGTTTCTTTGTACCGTTAACTGTCTTTAAAAGGATAAATATGTGAATATACTACAAGTAGTAGATAGTCCAAGCCGCAAGTTCTGGTTTCACCAAACTGGAAAAGATAGAGCATGAGGACAAAATGAAGTACTAGCTCTCATCAAGCAAAGACACCAGCATTTCGCGCTTTGAAAATCACATTACTGATTGCAGCCATATCTTCGAAATAGTAAAAGACTTCGTTTGTATGAAACCAGCATTAGCAAAAACAACAACATCAGCTCTGAAATCCTGCGAAGAATCACTTTTGCCAACAAATTCTACTTTGGACTGGGTAAGAAATTGAAAAGTAAAGTTATCTTTTGGCAAACTAAGATCTTGCTCTAAAAGTTACATATAACGCCTCCTGCTTTATGATGCAGAAGCATGAACCATGAAAACATCAGATGAAGTGGCTCTGGGAGTGTTCGAAAGAAAAGTTCTTCACAAATGAATGGTTTCGTCGACGTCAAGTATCGACGAAGATTTAATGATGAGCGGCATGTTCTTTATGCAGACGTCAAAATAGTTCGACGAATTATAACAGAGCGGCTAGGATGGCTAGGGCATGTTATGCGAATGAAAGATGATGATCCGGTCAAAAATTCAGAGGAAGAGGGTGGTCCCCTCCGCTGAATGACCAGGTGGTAAACCACTTAAATTATCTTGGTTGACCAATTAGCACCAGATAGCATAAGGAAGAAGGGACTGAGCGTCCTTTTGGACAACCATAACCGTATAAACGATCTAGCGCCAATAATGCAAGTAAGTACGTTAGGTCTGTGTGGTTAATCATTTAAATCGTGAATTCTTCTAGATTAACAATTTCGTTTTTCAGTATTTCTGAGGCTTGGAAAGTAAATGTAGAAGGTCTTGCAATTTCAAGCTCAAAACTAATATGTATATCTTGTTTGAGTGTCAATGCTTGGTAGGATGCCCTTGATGTTTAGATATTCTGAAGCATTTACGACGAAAGAGTCCGGTCTATAGAATAAATTATACTGCCGTCGTATAATTACTCTCTTGTCGTGGAATATCAGAGGCCAGTGTGAATATTGCAATAATGCGTAAAACACTCTAATGCATTTTCTGACGATATTGAGGAAAGTCGCAGCTAACAGTTTCTGTCAAAAATCAGAGGGCGTGTTATAGTGTAATGTTGAGGTCATACCGTGAAGCCATTTAGTGATACCCTATTTCTGTGCCTATACTGCCTCGTGTTTCTAAATCATTCCACAAGTCTTACTGTAGATTATATTGCAGTTCCAAGTATGTGAAGGTCCATAAGTAACTAATAACGACAAAGGTAAGTACGCCAGTTTGACACGACCTCACCTCCTTCTGTTCACTCTCGGACGGCGCCCAGTGGACTGGATTTGGGTTTCAGTGGACTTAGGGAAATTAAAAAAATATTAGTTAATAACACAAAAACTTTGATGGGGATCGATTTTAACTTTCATTACATGACGTTTTTATATATGAGTATTTTTTCATAAAGTCTTAAACAAAAAAGTTATAGCAAATAAAAAAAAAGTTATGTATGGGAAAAATCACATTTTTAACGTAAACTCATTTTCCTCCATTTCCTCAAAACTTGATTAATTTATTAATATAGTTAGGGTTATATGCTATGCAATGTACTCGGTTTCATGGTTCGAATTCGCGTTTTTTTTTTTGTTTGATTTTAGTATTGCGAATCACTTTCTAATTTTGGGTAGAGTTTAAAAACAATAATATTTTTTTTTTTGTTTTTTTTTTTTTAATGTTAGTATTGCGGAACACTTTAATTCTGGGTAATATTACAAAAAAAAAAAAAATATTTGATAATTCATATTATACATTTAATTTTTTTATATTGAAGTTATATTTAACAATTCAAAAAAAATTTCAAATCAAAAATTTGGCTATTTTAGCTTGTTCGTTAATTTTACAAATTTTTTTTTTGTTTATATGATGCTTACTATTCCAGCTTGTTCGTTAGTACCAAAAGAGTAATTAAAAGCAAAATTTATTCGATCGGTCAATAGTCTATGAAATCTCCAAATATATATATAGTAGGGTGGGTCGATTTAAAAATCGCTCATTGCTCTGTGAAAATCGTATTCTGGGGATCAAAATAAGAAACTTTGCCGAAGGAACCATACCTCTAAAACGAATTCTGACGTCCCCCCCCTTTGGATCGAAATTTTGGGTAGGGGCAATTTCAATTCTACCTGCTGTGTCTTGTGGTGGCTTAAAAAAAAAAACAACACAAGCAATTTTACGATCTGCAATTGTGTCACAGTGATACCTTTATTATTTAAAACGGTTGAATAAAAAACCCACACAACTATGTTTACGACATGCAAATGTATCACAGTGATGCCTTGGTTTTAAAAGGTGGTTGTAAAAACGCTAATTTCTAATAATTTTTTTTTAATTTCTTTTCTATTACTAAGTTAAATTAATTTTTTCATTTACATATGTTCTGACTAAATAAATTTCTAAAGACAAAAATAAACTCCAAAAAGAAAAAAACATAGGCATTTCTAAGTGGGATTTTTCAAAATTTACCCTTACGACCCAAGGGGGGGGGGGGATATCAGAATTCGTTTTAGAGATATGGTTCCTTCGGCAAAGTTTCTTATCTTGATCCCTAGAATATGATTTTCACAGATCAATGGGCGATTTTTTTGCCTCCCCACAAATCGACCCGGCCTAATATATAGGTATATGGCCAAAAGAAAACTAAAAAAAAAACAATTTTTATTAATCGAACCGCCCTAATGTACACATATGCTCGTTAGGGTTTGTCGATATGAAACCCGGTTACCAAAATTAGGTTTTACGAAAAAATGTTATATAACAATAAATTATAGAAAAAAGATTACAGAATACGAAATTGTACATTTAAATTCCTAAGTCCCAACGTTTCAATTTTGGTCCACTGTGCGGCGACTCACGGTATTTTTTATTATTGATTTGTTTGTCCAATGCTGGCCATCATATATCTGATAACGATTCTCTTACACAAGCGATAAGCTATGTAGATCTTTTTTACATCGCATGCGAGTTTTCTGACTTGGATAGATTTTGAGTTCCTCCCTCATACCCACACCACCCACTCTCTACAACCACTTTGGTTGCCGACTTCGGTTAGCAATTAATTTTGGAGTATTGTGGGTTGAGAGTAAATGAAACTGAACTTGTAGCTTTCTCTTCTCAAAGACACTGGTACGTTCTGGGCCTAGTCACTCAATAAATCTAGGTTGTTATATTTATCCATCCACGATCCACCGGTTATTTTGTTCATCGATTCGCCGTTCCACTACTTACTCAACATCTGCTTACTGTTCATCAGTCCACCGTTTATTTAATATCGATGCATCATTCATCGGTCCAATAGCTCTTTTTGACATCTGCACATCGGCTAATGACCATTCGGACACTGATGCAACCATTTACTTGTTATTCAACATCGACTTACATTTGGCCGGTTCATCAATTCACCTACCCTTTCTGAAGTCGCTTCACGTCTGCCAGCACGACGGTCTTTAATGCCACAAGTTCTTTAACCATCTGCAACCAGCTAATATTCACCTCGGATTTAGCCATTTCCGCCTTTAGTTTTTGGTTATCCGCCAACTGATTCATTGCGTTAAGGACTCTGCCCACAAATTTACGAATGTCTCCCTTCCTATTAGCCATAACACTGCTGACCTCCACATTGCAGGACTAAAAATAAAATTAGCAACAAAATAAATAATTGACGCTGTTCACCTTCGAGAAAATTAAGAACAAGCTTTTTTCATTTTGTGTATTGCTCCGTTTTCAAATTTTTCCTTACAAATTGGCGGGACGGGAGTTACATGCTTAACGCCCACTCTGAACGGCAGCTGCTAGGCATATGAAGTTTCTCTAAAAAGGCAAAAACCACTGTCCCTACCCCGCTTAGAAAAACAATTTTTTAATTGAAAAAAAAAACTTGTTTCGAAATTCTCAATCTTCACCTTCAGTGTGGCAGGCGCAGCGCGTTACCTCGGCGATTACGATACGCACATCGAAGTGACCATCGTTGTGACTACAGTTGACCAAAAAACATAGTTGATTAACAAAAGTCACATACGGTTGGAAGCTGGTTTTGAAACCTAGTCAAGTATTTAAGCACTAGAATTGACTCTCGGCTTACAAACTGGGTGAAATTTAAGAAACAGGCAGAGAAGGCATATCGCTGCAAACCAGTTTCATGGCAAAACTTCTGACGATCAATAGAAAAAGAATGGAAAATGACGATAGGCATTATCGAGGAATTCTACTACGCTACCCAAATGATTTCTGGACGAAAATACCTATACCGAGGGAAAAAAGGGTGGAGATCCGAGGTGTCCATATGGCGATAAAGATGAGGATGTAGCCGAAAACACCTTTTCCAAATGATCGCCAAACGGTCAGGCCGACAAGTGCGGGAGCAATCAGTCACTTCATACACTCAAAAAAAAGTTATCATCAAGCCGATGCCATCTAGGCATCAATGTGCAATTTTTGCTTATCTTTTTTTCGTCATCAATGATCTTATATTATTGACATTTTCGAAATATTAGTTTGATACTTGTATTTGACAAGTTAATAGACTACATACAAATGTAATGCGTTTTATAATCAATCTAGTATTAAATGTTATCATAATGAAACTAGGAAATTTATACATTTTAAGGGCGAAACAAATATTTTCCGGGCAAATCAATAGTCAAGATACAAAATTGATACTTTCAATTATACTTTTTATAATATTTATCGTTGCATTGATACCACGAAAATGATACCGTTTATAGTTTCATTTTTGCACATCGTGTATTAAAATGATAGTGATACTTTTTTTTTGAGTGTAGAAATCACACCCAGAGTAAAAAATCGGGGTCTGGACGCAGAGACTACAGAAGGATCTTAAAAAAATTAAAATATGGAATATCACCGTGATGGTGCCCCTTCGTGTGTGACGGTTTCAAGAGAGACATTTTTTTATTTAATGCACACACATCAAACTCATAATAGAATTTCAAAACAAAAATAGCAAAATAGTTCAGATTTCTGATATGCAGCTTCTCACTCGCAAATAAATAGCCCGAAAAACTCATTAAGTACAGTTCGAAACATGTCTCCGTTTTATTTTTAAACATTGTAGCATATTCGCCCACCTTTGAAAGTATTTAATTTATATTTTCATTAGTTCTCAACTTTTAAAACTCTCATTTAAAACAATGTCATTGCGACGGATATTGAAACATTGCTATGCAAATCTCGCTTTCAATAGCAGATTTAACAGCTTTATATATTTCACTTTTCACCCTCACACATTAATCTGTTGAATGTATGTATGTATGCATGCGAATGAGTATATCGAGAAGGAGAAATGTGTGCTTTCACTTTGATACATTGTCACCATACCTTTTGTTTTAGTTATGTACCGATACCGTTATATTACACACACACACACACACATACATAACATGCATATGTATCTCAGCATGTTGCTGGCACGTGCAATAATTCATTGTTATCCCGCTGACATACGTTTTAACCTCTTTTGTAACAAAGCGGATCTAAGGCACAAAAATGAAAGCAATGCAAAAACTTTTGTTGTTATATTCTGTTTAAAGTTTTTTTTACGTCGATACTCAGTCGTATCCTTAGATGAAGCTTCTCCTACACCACTTTGCCTTTGATTTTCATTACGCATTTCATTCGACGTTGTTGGTTGTTAACGCCCGCAGCAACAAAGTGTAGACTCATCGCTTACTCACTTTCTACGAGTATCATTCTAACTATGTATACAGGCTCACCGTTGACATTTTCATTCATCGTCGTAGTAACCGTAATTAAAATCGCTTTAATTTACTTCTACTACTTACTCAATAAACAAACTAAGCTTGGTAAGCTTCAAAATCTCCACCTAATGATAAATCGCACCGATAAAGCTTGTTTCATTGCTTAATATTGTCATCATCCCGTCACACTCATCATAATCTACGATATATTTATACCCAGTGGTGAACTCAATTTAAGTATTAGAAATACGATATGGTTTTAAAAATCTTGAATGCGGAAGGAGGAGCTAGAAAGTTCAAGGTGGTCATATAAAACGGTACTGAGATCGACGGAATGTATTGGATAAATATTCGTCATTTTTTCCATAAGAAGGAGACATGCCAGATCATTCAATTTAAAGTGGACAAATCGTGCTTTAAAGGGGAGCGCGGTGGATGCGGGTGCATATCAAACAATAAGGAGCTAAGTGACACCTTTGCTTATGCGTAAGAGATTGATGGACTTCGTTAAATAATTGAGTGGGATGGAACTATGTATCATATCGATTATTATACTCAGTTGAACAGAGCTCACAGAGTATATTAACTTTGATTGGATAACGGTTGGTTGTACAGGTATAAAGGAATCGAGATAGATATAGACTTCCATATATCAAAATCATCAGTATCGAAAAAAAAATTCGATTGAGCCATGTCCGTCCGTCCGTCTGTCCGTTAACACGATAAATTGAGTAAATTTTGAGTTATCTTCATGAAATTTGGTACATAGGTTCCTGGGCACTCATCTCAGATCGCTATTTAAAATGAACGATATCGGACAATAACCACGCCCACTTTTTCGATATCGAAAATTTCAAAAAATCGAAAAAGTGCGATAATTCATTACCAAATACGGATTAAGCGATGAAACTTGGTAGGTGAGTTGAACTTGTGACGCAGAATCGAAAAATAGTAAAATTTTGGACAATGGGGGTGGCACCGCCCACTTTTAAAAGAAGGTAATTTAGAAGTTTTGCAAGCGGTAATTTGGCAGTCGTTGAAGATATCATGATGAAATTCGGCAGGAACGTTACTCTTATTACTATATGTCTGCTTAATAAAACTTAGCAAAATTGGAGAACGACCACGCCCACTTTTTAAAAAATTTTTTTTTAAATTCAAATTTTAAAAGAAAAGTTAATATCTTTACAGTATATACGTAAATTATGTCAATATTCAACTCCAGTAATGTTACGTTGCAACAAAATACAAAAATAAAAGAAAATTTCAAAATGGGCGTGGCTCCGCCCTTTTTCATTTAATTTGTCTAGGATACTTTTAATGCCATAAGTCGAACAAAAATTTACCAATCCTTGTGAAATTTGGTAGAGGCTTAGATTCTAGGACGATAACTGTTTTCTGTGAAAAAGGGCGAAATCGGTTGAAGCCACGCCCAGTTTTTATACACAGTCGACCGTCTGTCCTTCCGGTCGGCCGTTAACACGATAACTTGAGCAAAAATTGATGTATCTTTATTAAACTCAGTTCACGTACTTATCTGAACTCACTTCGTATTGGGGTAAAAAATGGCCGAAATCCGACTATGACCACGCCCACTTTTTCGATATCGAAAATTACGAAAAATGAAAAAAATGCCATAATTATATACCAAATACGAAAAAAGGGATGAAACATGGTAATTGTATTGGTCTATTGACGCAAAATATAACTTTAGAAAAAAACTTGGTAAAATGGGTGTGACACCTACCATATTAAGTAGAAGAAAATGAAAAAGTTTTGCAGGGCGAAATCAAAAGCCCTTGGAATCTTGGAAGGAATACTGTTCGTCGTATTACATATATAAATAAATTAGGGGTACCCGACAGATGATGTTCTGGATCACCCTGGTCCACATTTTGGTCGATATCACGAAAACGCGTTCACATATACAACTAACGGCCACTCCCTTTTAAAACCCCCATTAATACCTTTAATTTGATACCCATATCGTACAAACACATTCCAGAGTCACCCCTGGTCCACCTTTATGGCGATATCTCGAAAAGGCGTCCACGTATAGAACTAAGGCCCACGCCCTTTTCAAATACTCATTAACACCTTTCATTTGATACCCATATCGTACAAAAAAATTCTAGAGTCACCCCTGGCTCACCTTTATGGCGATATCTCGAAAAGGCATCCACCTATAGAACTAAGGCCCACTCCCTTTTAAAATACTTATTAACACCTTTCATTTGATACCCATATTGTACAAACAAATTCTAGAGTCACCCCTGGTCCACCTTTATGGCGATATCTCGAAAAGGCGTCCACCTATAGAACTAAGCCCACGCCCTTTTAAAATACTCATTAAAACCTTTCATTCGATACCCATATTGTACAAACAAATTCTAGAGTCACCCCTGGTCCACCTTTATGACGATATCTCGAAAAGGCTTCCACCTATAGAACTAAGGCCTACGCCCTTTTAAAATACTCATTAACACCTTTCATTTGATACCCATATCGTACAAACAAATTCTAGAGTCACCCCTGGTCCACCTTTATGGCGATATCTCGAAAAGGCGTCCACCTATAGAACAAAGCCCACGCCCTTTTAAAATACTCATTAACACCTTTCATTTGATACCCATATTGTCTAAACAAATTCTAGAGTCACCCCTGGTCCACCTTTATGGCGATATCTTGAAAAGACGTCCACCTATAGAACTAAGGCCCACGCCCTTTTAAAATACTCATTAACACCTTTCATTTGATACCCATATTGTACAAACAAATTCTAGAGTCACCCCTGGTCCACCTTTATGGCGATATCTAGAAAAGGCGTCCACCTATAGAACTAAGGCCCACGCCCTTTTAAAATACTCATTAACACCTTTCATTTGATACCCATATTGTACAAACAAATTCTAGAGTCACCCCTGGTCCACCTTTATGGCGATATCTCGAAAAGGCGTCCACCTATAGAACTAAGGCCCACGCCCTTTTAAAATACTCATTAACACCTTTCATTTGATACCCATATCGTACAAACAAATTCTAGAGTCACCCCTGGTCCACCTTTATGGCGATATCTCGAAAAGGCGTCCACCTATAGAACTAAGGCCTACGCCCTTTTAAAATACTCATTAACACCTTTCATTTGATACCCATATTGTACAAACAAATTCTAGAGTCACCCCTGGTCCACCTTTATGGCGATATCTTGAAAAGACGTCCACCTATAGAACTAAGGCCCACGCCCTTTTAAAATACTCATTAACACCTTTCATTTGATACCCATATTGTACAAACAAATTCTAGAGTCACCCCTGGTCCACCTTTATGGCGATATCTTGAAAAGACGTCCACCTATAGAACTAAGGCCCACGCCCTTTTAAAATACTCATTAACACCTTTCATTTGATACCCATATCGCACAAACACATTCCAGAGTCACCCCTGGTCCACCCTTATGGCGATATCTCGAAAAGGCGTCCACATATAGAACTAAGGCCCACGCCCTTTTCAAATACTCATTAACACCTTTCATTTGATACCAATATCGTACAAACAAATTCTAGAGTCACCCCTGGTCCACATTTATGGCGATATCTTGGAACTAATGCCCACGCCCTTTTAAAATACTCATTAACACCTTTCATTTGATACCCATATTGTACGAACAAATTCTAGAGTCACCCCTGGTCCACCTTTATGACGATATCTCGAAAAGGCGTCCACCTATAGAACTAAGGCCCACGCCCTTTTAAAATACTCATTAACACCTTTCATTTGATACCCAAATTGTACAAACGCATTCTAGAGTCAAACCTGGTCCACTTTTATAACGATATACCGAAAAGGCGTCCACCTATAGAACTAAGGCCCACTCCCTTTTAAAATACTCATTAACACCTTTCACCTTGATACCCATATCGTACAAACATATTCTAGAGTCACCCGTGGTTCACCTTTATGGCGATATCTCGAAAAGGCGTCCACCTATAGAACTAAGGCCCACTCTCTTTTAAAATACTCATTAACACCTTTCACCTTGATACCCATATCGTACAAATAAATTCTAGAGTCAACCCTGATCCGCCTTCATGGCGATATCCCTAAATGGCGTCCACCTATAGAACTACGACCCACTCCCTCATAAAATACTCATTAACACCTTTCATTTGATACCCATATTGTACAAACAAATTCTAGAGTCACCCCTGGTCCACCTTTATGGCGATATCTTGAAAAGACGTCCACCTATAGAACTAAGGCCCACGCCCTTTTAAAATACTCATTAACACCTTTCATTTGATACCCATATTGTACAAACAAATTCTAGAGTCACCCCTGGTCCACCTTTATGGCGATATCTTGAAAAGACGTCCACCTATAGAACTAAGGCCCACGCCCTTTTAAAATACTCATTAACACCTTTCATTTGATACCCATATCGCACAAACACATTCCAGAGTCACCCCTGGTCCACCCTTATGGCGATATCTCGAAAAGGCGTCCACATATAGAACTAAGGCCCACGCCCTTTTCAAATACTCATTAACACCTTTCATTTGATACCAATATCGTACAAACAAATTCTAGAGTCACCCCTGGTCCACATTTATGGCGTATCTTGGAACTAATGCCCACGCCCTTTTAAAATACTCATTAACACCTTTCATTTGATACCCATATTGTACGAACAAATTCTAGAGTCACCCCTGGTCCACCTTTATGACGATATCTCGAAAAGGCGTCCACCTATAGAACTAAGGCCCACGCCCTTTTAAAATACTCATTAACACCTTTCATTTGATACCCAAATTGTACAAACGCATTCTAGAGTCAACCCTGGTCCACGTTTATGGCGATATCCCGAAAAGGCGTCCACCCATAGAACTAAGGCCCACTCCCTTTTAAAACACTTATTAACACCTTTCGTTTGATACCCAAATTGTACAAACGCATTCTAGAGTCAAACCTGGTCCACTTTTATAACGATATACCGAAAAGGCGTCCACCTATAGAACTAAGGCCCACTCCCTTTTAAAATACTCATTAACACCTTTCACCTTGATACCCATATCGTACAAACATATTCTAGAGTCACCCCTGGTTCACCTTTATGGCGATATCTCGAAAAGGCGTCCACCTATAGAACTAAGGCCCACTCTCTTTTAAAATACTCATTAACACCTTTCACCTTGATACCCATATCGTACAAATAAATTCTAGAGTCAACCCTGATCCGCCTTCATGGCGATATCCCTAAATGGCGTCCACCTATAGAACTATGGCCCACTCCCTCATAAAATACTCTTTAATACCTTTCATTTGATACACATGTCATACAAACACATTCCAGAATTACCCTCGGTTCATTTTCCTACATGGTTATTTTCCCTTATGTTGTCACCATAGCTCTCAACTGAGTATGTAATGTTCGGTTACACCCGAACTTAACCTTCCTTACTTGTTTAAGATATAATTTCGGGACAACTTCAGAATCATTTCAAACTTATGTCGAAACCATTGCGGGACAGTTGCAGACTCACATAGATATTATTTCGGGACCAATTTTAAAAAAAATCAGGATCACCTCAGGATTATTCTTGCTATAATTTCGGGAAAACGTGAGATTAATTTCGAGATTGTTTCAGACCAATTTTGGGAAAGTATAAGCATTCTTTCGGGTACACTTTGGAACCATTTTTGGAATTATTTTAAGACTAATTTGGGTTAAATATAGTCTTCTGAAGTGATCCTGTGGCTGTGCCGAAATAGTTTTGAAACAAGACTTATTTCGAAATAAGGTTCATATACTTTCCTTCGCCTACATAGTGCTGACAAAGGTTGAATTGACAATTAGTTATTAAATCAATTATTCAACCTGTTCAACCTCGTCCCAACTGCAAAAAAAGCCTATTTGGATGCATCTCTGGGAACTCCATTGGACAGAGATCAATCATCACCTCAATAATCATGAACAAATGTGTTGTATATTGATTGTGCGAGAGGGAGCTATCGGCCATAAAGTTCTTGATACCCTACAAAAGATGGTGTCTACCAATAGTTTGCTTATAGGTACAGGAATATACTACAAGTTATCAGATTAACGTTGAATTTTGTACTGATATTCCATAGAAATTAGCTCGGTGTAAGCGAAGGGTCAAACATTCACAGAATGCCCTTTATCACACACTATTGAGCTCAGGGCCTGAATTGCAACTCAGGTTTTTGAAAAATGTTCATTTATCTAATTGCCATAGCTTCGAATTTTATCCATCCCCAGTATCCATAGCTGTATCTACTATCCGCATTGAATCCATCTCATTTGGGATAATTTTTAAGTTGGAAGTAGTCCTGAAGTTTGCCCATAGTGAAAATGAGGAAGTCTGATCAGAGCCAGTTCAACAGCTGGACCGCCAGAAACATCCAAGGGTGTTTACTGGGTATTAAATTCAGTGCCAAGGTGAGCGTTGTTAGTGGCAAGGTAAATGTTGATTGCGCTTAACTCCGTAACACTGCATCCCCTTTTCCAAAATATCACCTTTTGGGCAGTCATCGTCTTTTCCTTTGTGTTCCACCAGAAAACACCCCATAGACTAATACCAACTTGACTGAGATCTCATAAACCCGGTTAATACTCACCGACAGTTTGCTCCAGTTTTTGTTGCAGCCTCTCTACAATAGTACATAAAAATCAACGCTGTAAGTTATCTATTTATTTGTTCTTGAGATGAGGAACCGCTTATTAACCACTGCCATGACGTTCCAAATAATACGGGTATATGAACTCTTACATTACCAAAAGCGCTCCTTACTTCATGGAACCCTTGTAGTCTCATTCTTTGATATACATTGCAATCGGTTCAAAATCAAATTCTCTTTTTCACGCTGAGAGATTTAACGTGGGATCCGGCCAAAGAATCTTCCTGCATACTATAGCCGTTGAAAACTTCTACCTCTGCCTACCTTACATAGAGTCGTAAAGAAATTGTTAATAAGCAGACCATTTTTAATTATTGATAATATAGACCTACATGTTTTATGCCGACCCATACGCATTTTCAAGGCAGATGAATTTTTACTGATAAGCTTTTCATGGCAGAAATATACACGGAGTGCTTGCCAAATCATTTCCGAGGGCCCACCCCGCTTATTTAAACTGTTTTTTAATTAAAAGAAAACCACAGGACTGTCGATGTGGTAGGCGGAGTACGTTACCACCACAATACGGCTTCGTTAAACTTTTTATACAGCTGCAGCAGGTAAGGGTTTAGAATACAGTCCGTTTGTAAACCAAATATGTAAACCCAATGATTTCAAAAGGCCTCCTGACATCCACTGCCAGGCTAAAAAAAGTGTGTCTGCTGTTCATTTGGTCAGTTAACTTAAACTCCTCTCTATTAGAATGGATGCGTATGTCATTTTATCACCGAATTTAGTACATCCGCTCCATCCAGTAGAATTTTATAAATATGAGCGACCTGCGCAACTCGCAGGATGAACTGGGTTTCAGAGGGACCCCATTAATTGGCGCTTAACCTCCTAAGTGATTCTCGCCGTTTTATAGCAAGTCACGCAAATTTACTAAAGTAAAAAGTATGAAACTGTCCCTTTTTTACCTACTTAATTTGGGCTTGACTATAAGTATGGCCGTTTTATTAAGCTTGGTATTCTATTATAAAACTAGTAACCCATACCCCAGACCGGATCCGATATTCGCGAGGAAGACACTACGGTGATCGGGCAGCTGGAAATTGTGTCTTTATTTTAATACCAAAAGTATGGTAGCCTGTCATAAAAGGCCACTAAAATGATAATTACCAAGTAAAGGTGTCTAAGTTCGGGTGTTACCGAACATTATATACTCAGCGTGAGTTTCAATTATGCATTTCATTTCAGATAAATTACCTTTCTACATAAACGTGGCGCCACCCGTTTAAAAAAAATGTCTCCCCTTTTCCTCTTACAATAAAACTTGATAAGTGAAATATCATTGATTCAAAACTATTTTTTGCTACGTTATAGCTTATTATTCTAGCCTACGACCCTTTTAAACTTGTTTTCTATCTGACTTGCCGTGGTCTTTAACCGATTCCGTCCATTTTTACTAGAAATATTTTCCGGTATAAGGAAAATATGTGTACACAATTTTATTAAGATCCTTTAATTTTTCTTCGAGTTATGGCTCCCGAAACATAGAAAATTACTTAGTCGTAAAAGGGGTGGTCCCGCACCCATTTTCAAAATTTTTAGTGTTTTCCAATTTAATGTTATAATTCAATTTAGAAAGTAAAATTCTATTGATACAAAGCTTTTTTCGCTAAGATATAGCTTATTATTTTCGTTTAAGGCCCTTTTAAAAATCTTTTACATACAAGAGGCAGTGGTCTTTAACGGATCTCGTACATTTTTTCTAGAAATATTGCCTGCTACAGGGAAAATCTGTGTACCCAATTTTATTAAGATCCTTTAATTTTTCTTCGAGTTATGGCTCCCGAAACATAGAAGATTGCTTAGTCATAAAAGGGGCGGTGCCACACCCATTTTTTTGAATTTGAAGCTTTTTCTATTTATTGTTATAAATCCACTTGGGAAGTGAAATTTCATTGATCGTCATCGGTTTTACCGAAGATAGAGCTAACTTTATTCGTCCACGACCCTTTTAAAAATCTTTTATATAAAAGTGGGCGTGGTCCTTCACCGATTTCGTTAATTTTCCTTCAAAGCATTCCTTATAGTAAAGGCAACCTCTCTGCCGAATTTTGTTACGATAGGTTTAACCATTTTTGATTTATGATTAATAGTATTTGTAAAATTGATTTTATCACAAGTGGGCGGTGTCACGCCCATTTAAAATTTTTTTTCCAAATTTGTATCAAGAGTCTCAATATCAGCCCACAGGTCAAATGTCAACATTCTAGGTGTATTATTTACTAAATTATCAGGTTTTTTGTGTTGTCCAAAATTGTATATATACAAAAAGTAGGTGTGGTTATCATCCGATTTCTTTCATTTTCAATACCAATCTATTCTGGGTTCAGATAACCTAGTGTACCAAATTTGGTGAAGATATCTCAATATTTGATCAAGTTATCGTGCTAACGGACGTACGGACGGACGGACTTGGCTCAATCAAATTTTTTTTCGATACTGATAATTTTGATATATGGAAGTCTATATCTATCTCGATTTCTCTATACCTGTACAACCAACCGTTATCCAATCAAAGTTAGTATACTCTGTGTGCAAAGCACGCTGAGTATAAAAACTGATTCTGACCAGCGCAGTGGTGCTAGTACCAGTAAATGCTGATAACAGATCGTACCGGATTCAAACCCAGCAAAGAGTTGCCAATATCCACACAACTCTCCCAATCAAGAGCTGAGAAGCTTGCAAACAGAGAAAACAGAGATCTCTTACTTTGTCGTAAAAATAATAAGATACACTTTGTTGGATTTAACCGACAATCATGACCATTTAGAAACCGTGCATATCAGGAGGCGGACAATGTTGAAGGTTTAGCATGCTCACATCATGAACCTGCTTTTGGGTATATATTCCTTTCTACTAATAAAACTTAAATTTCTTAAGTCGCTGTTACTATTTTGGTTATATTGCTTTCCCTGTCAACATTCGTTGCGTCGTTAATAATTTTGAATTGATATCACCAACTCAAATGAGAAGCAAACTTATGTAAGGTGTGCCGACGATGTATGTGCATACATAAGAACGAGATGAATCCGCATTCGTATCCGAGAAACATGATTTTGTGCAATACATGCAAGCGATATGGTTGGATGTATGGATAGACGGTTGGTTGAAGTAATGAATGGTTGATATGCTTGTAACAGTTCGCTCACGGGTAACTCACGCTAAATCGCCGTCATGGCTGCCTCCCTCATGTAATGCAACAACCCGCTCGTTTTGTCAGCTTAGTAGCTGTTCCAGTATTTAATAACACAAACACTGACTTAAGTTGCGTTAATGAAGTATCGCCATGGTGATGCCATCAATAACGCAGCGAACGCTAACAATCTTCTCAATCTCAACCTGCAATGGCAATGCTGCCTTCTACACAAATTGATGCTTTAGCAGGCTTCCGTTAAAGTTGTATACAACTGTTATTGTAGGCGAATGTAGGCTGTGTGTGGGTTGATATATTTCCGATGCAGTATCCCCAATTTTGAAATGTGAATGTATTCAGCAGTAGAAGGTGAAGTAGTTGCTATTCTGATTGAATTTAATTTATTTAGTTTTCCGATGTGGCAGCAAATGACGATGTAAAACTTTTGTAAGTATAATGCGTTGCCAAAGGGAATGGGTTACGAATATCTGTGGTTAGCAACCTTTGGTTGCCATATCTAGCCGTCACAACAGTTGAAGTCCAACTAATAGAAAAATTGGTTTACAAGAGATGGGTTTTGAATCAAACTTTTGAAAATTAAAAAAGAAAATGTATTCATATTGTATATCTTTTGATGTCAGGGGCTTAAGCAACAAATATGAGATTTTCTTTTTTAATCATCAGCTAATATAGGCACCCATGGCCGTATTTTATACAAATACACTGGTCATTCCTTCTTGACGTTAACTGGTTCTATTAAACACATGCGAATACTTCAAGCCAGCAACTGTTTTTGTCTATTCATATAACATGAAGCTTCTCCAGATTGCCATGAAAATTCCTTCAAAACAGGCCGCTGGAAAGCTATCAGAAATATTCAGCCGTCCTTTCCTGTCCACTATATGTCAACTAAATAATTCGCTTTGTTGGAGTTCCTGGGCATAGCAATATTGAAGGTAGTGACTTGCTGGTGACAGGACCCTGAAGGGTTCCAAAAAGATGTAGAATAAGCGGACACCATCGTTTCACCTTCACTTGGTTCTCTCCTAAGGAAAATCGAGATATTGTATAGCGGTTTTATGGAACTTCTAAACTATAAAAATATATCCAAGGTTACTGTATAGCTGCAGCAATGCTCGACAATTGCGGTTACTAAAAACGGTCAGTCGATCTCTTTCTTTATTCAATACTGCAGAGAACATGACTTAAGTTTTTGGGGATTGCGGAAGTATCTAGTCGGACGAATGTGCTCCTCATGGAAATAATCGAAGATATTTACAATGATCAATGATGATGTCATCTTAACCTTCCTTAACCATCCTACTTAGTTTAAAATCAACATTTGTTGTGGGCGACTAACGTATTGAGGCTGGCTGGCTACGTTATTTTCACTCTAAATGCTCTCAAGCACTGTCTATATGTAGAAGACCGACGGAAACTCGACATCACCTATCAGGAGAAATTGGGAATTTTTGGCGAAGTTGCGGACCTGAAACGGCGCAAAAAAGTCAAAATTCTATTTGACCCTTTTAGTATTTAGGTAGCCTAATCAATTCTAAAAAGACCAAGTGGATAACAAATAGTTGAAATACTTTAAATCTCCATTAGCTGATTACATCTCTTCCGCTAAAGAAATTTGATTCTTTGTTCGTTTCCATAAAACTTGTATCGGTTTCTGCCAATTTACTTAAAAGTGTACTGAGGAAAAGATTGCCCCTATACCAAAGGAGGTCAGAGCTGGGTATGAAAAAACAAAATGTCATTAGTCCTAACAGCCTTCCCTACTAACAACCACACCAAACCAAAAACATAACAGCAAACACATGTTAACTGAGTTACGGACAGCGAGCAGCAGATAACTAATTCACAGATGCCACCGGCAGTGCGAACAAGCGAAGTAATGTTAAATTTCATGCAGATTTTTCAAATTTAAATCAGTATTCTTAGGTGAGTCAGTCGGAGATGTTAACTTCGGACATAACTACTGGCCAAGAAGAAATTATTGTTGCTTCGACATATCCAATTCTAAGCGCCTAGGGCTGGCCTAGCCTGAAGAATGCCTCAGGTGATGAAGGAAGCAGGAATGCTTTGACCACTATCCCTTCTCCCCTCTCATGCGAAACTATCTTTTACGGCATGTCCAACGATAGAGACAGCACTCTGAACGGGCCACGGAGTCTCCTTGAGTCGGTCCGTAAGAGATGTTATACTCGGGCTTATCTACTCCGCGGGTTGCTCAAGCGAAGGGGATTGTTGCTTCAGCATAACCGATCCTCTTCGCCGGCACTGATCTTTGTTGGCCGATGGTTTGAATGTGGGTGACAGGCACAGGGACGCAAGATTTGGAAATCCGTCCTGACAACTGCATAATAGTGTGCCATTAAGCGAAGTTTCCAACAAAGATAGTTACATCAATGGGACACCGATATTCAGAGTAGCGTTGCTTCTTGCCGTGCGCGTGAGCACAGAAGATTACCGTTGTGTCTATAAGCGGGAGTTCCCGCCCACTTCATCCTATACGCCATCTTACGGTGCCCAGCTGATACCGCTCTAAACGTGGCCATCCGCTGCCATACCGCCGTTTATCCACCGTAGTTATCCCATCGCTGCTACGACAACATTGGCCGTCTGCTACTATAACGCTTCTTAGCCACCACGCCAATCCCTGCGTTGCTATGAAAACCGTTGGCCGTCCACTGCCATACCACCGGTTAACCGGTACCGTGCTGATACATCCCATCACAGCCACTGTTGTACAATCCGATAATATCCCCGCATAATCCCACCGTTGAGTCAAGCCATTTCTCTCTCTCCCGTGCTACCCAAACTGTTTATACGGAAAACTGCTGTCCTAACAAGTACACGAGTGTGTTTTATTAAGTAGGAGTTTGTGTGACCTTTACTTGCCCTGGACTGACTTAGTGCTACCTCAGCATTCGACAAAAACCACCTTACAAAATTATGTTTAACTTTTCTCTAATCTATTTGGAAACTAGAGACATGTTAATAAAATGTCAGTTTCAGATTTGCTAGTATTCTGGATATCATATTCCAATTTTTTTAATTCTCACGCCTTAGCACGACAGTTACTGTGTAGCTAGCTAGCCTTCACCAGGCATTCAGCCAAGAGCAGCAGACGGTCGAATTTATACATAAATGCATACATACGCATACTAGTAGTTGTTCCAAATTGTGCAAATACGTAATGAAGCACTGCAACTACCCACCAAAAATTTTGTAAGCGATAGTAAAGAAAAGCAATAATCTTGCAGGCTGCTTTTTCCAATTAAAGTCCAAAGTTCAAAGTTTATTAACAAATTTGTACATGTGAGACTATTGTCTCTTAACGTACATCAACATTCGGATATTCATCAACAATACAATATTTTTAATTTCTAAATTTAATTTTAATATACATTATGTTAAATAAATAGATTATGAAAACTAATTCAACCAAAACACTATCAACTATTCTATGTATGTATATTTGTATGAATGCTCGAGAAGGTCTTTGACTAGTTTAGTAATAAGAAAAATAAAAACAAAAATAAAAGAATGAATCTGATAAAAAAAAAATTAGGAAAAATTACTATGTATGTACATTTTGCAGAAATTCAAATAAAGCCAATTTAAAGCGCCTGTTATTGCGTTCATTTTTAATGTCATTTGGTAGTGAGTTCCATAATTTTATATCACTGACAAAGAATGTTTTGGAAGATGTGAGATACTTATAGCGTGGAACAATAAGGTTGCCAGTTGTGTCTGATTTTGAAAAACATACATTTCTAAATAGGTATTCCGGTGGCCTTTTATGGATTAAGTCGTGTAGGAACCATAAGTTCCGATAATTCAGAAAGCTAACGAGACTGCAACCACCTGGCGGCCACCGTGGTGTGATGGTAGCGTGCTCCGCCTACCACACCGGATGCCCTGGGTTCAAACCCCGGGTAAAGCATCATCGAAAATTTTAGAAATAAGGTTTTTCAATTAGAAGAAAATTTTTCTAAGCGGGGTCGCCCCTCGGCAGTGTTAGGCAAGCGCTCCGGGTGTATTTCTGCCATGAAAAGCTCTCAGTGAAAACTCATCTGCCTTGCAGATGCCGTTCGGAGTCGGCATAAAATCATGTAAGTCCCGTCCGGCCAATTTGTAGGGAAAATCGAGAGGAGCACGACGCAAATTGGAAGAGAAGCTCGGCCTTAGATCTCTTCGGAGGTTATCGCGCCTTACATTTATTTATTTATTTTTTTAACGAGACTGCAGTTAAGTATCTTGGAGGAAAACTCAGATATATGATCAAATTTACGCCTAGAAAATATATATCGAGCGCAGTTGTTTAAAGCCATCTGCAACCTTTTCTGTGACTCACTGTCGATATCCCGAAAGGATATCAAAACGATCCCCCCAAAGAATATCAGTGGAACTATAATAGTACTCACCAATTTCAGTTTCACATTAGTTGGAATTAAATCTGCTGTCTGCCATAACTTTCTTAGTACGAAGTATATTTTGCTTAAAGTATAGTTTACATGGTCCTTGCATCTGAGGTATGAGTTCAACTAAATCCAAGGCTAGTAACCACAGATACATAACTGATAGCAATGCCTTGCAAGGATAAAGTAGGCAATGTCGTAACTACCTGCAGGGAATACGTCAAACACATAAATGCTTTTAAAGCATATTCACTTGTAAGCCTTGGAATATACTAAATGATCAAATTGTTCGAGTTTTTGTATTAACTGAGTTATAATATTTGCGCATTTTCTGTATAAATTTTATATCCGTTGTTATTTCTGATTGTTGCACAGTGAAGCCACTAAACAGCGGTATTACATGCGAACATTTGGTTAGCCACTATTTAGCCGGTCTTAATGATAGCTCAAAATCATACGAGTACATGGATGTGTTCATGTACAGGAAGGACAAACACATGAACAAATGAAATACGCATACATTCATAAACATGCAATTGGTTGGATGGCATATTCAACTCTTACTTTTACTATCCATGCAAAAACTTGTGCGACTAATCTCTAAAGAGAGTGGTCTCCGATTGGCTCTTTTGTCTCGATTGGAGAATAACTGATCCACTCTAGTCGCTTCTGGGTACAGCTGGATTAAGTCCGTTTGTAATCCATGTAGACCATTTTAAGAAACATAAAAAAACGGCAACAAAGTGAGTAAAATAAAAAAGATTACAGTTGATTAATTCGAATTATGTATTTAAGAAAAAATGTCTTGGTCCATATGTTCCATTATCGTCGACCCATATCTCTTGGAATGAGTTGGCGACTTAATAATGTTTACTTAGATGTATATAAAAATCTTTTGCTAGTTTTAAAATTGCATTTAAAATAGAATTTGTTTGTACGATATGAGTATCCAATGAAAGGTGTTAATGAGTATTTTAAGAGGGCGTGGGCCTTAGTTCTATAGGTGGACGCCTTTTAGAGATATCGCCATAAAGGTGGACCAGGGGTGACTCTAGAATTTGTTTGTACGATATGGGTATCAAATGAAAGGTGTTAATGAGTATTTTAAAAGGGATTGGGCCTTAGTTCTATATGTGGACGCCTTTTCGAGATATCGCCATAAAGATGGACCAGGGGTAACTCTAGAATTTGTTTGTACGATATGGGTATCAAATGAAAGGTGTTAATGAGTATTTTAAAAGGGATTGGGCCTTAGTTCTATAGGTGGACGCCTTTTAGAGATATCACCATAAAGGTGGACCAGGGGTGACTCTAGAATTTGTTTGTACGATATGAGTATCAAATGAAAGGTGTTAATGAGTATTTTAAAAGGGATTGGGCCTTAGTTCTATAGGTGGACGCCTTTTAGAGATATCGCCATAAAGGTGGACCAGGGGTGACTCTAGAATTTGTTTGTACGATATGGGTATCAAATGAAAGGTGTTAATGAGTATTTTAAAAGGGATTGGGCCTTAGTTCTATATGTGGACGCCTTTTCGAGATATCGCCATAAAGATGGACCAGGGGTAACTCTAGAATTTGTTTGTACGATATGGGTATCAAATGAAAGGTGTTAATGAGTATTTTAAAAGGGATTGGGCCTTAGTTCTATAGGTGGACGCCTTTTAGAGATATCGCCATAAAGGTGGACCAGGGGTGACTCTAGAATTTGTTTGTACGATATGGGTATCAAATGAAAGGTGTTAATGAGTATTTTAAAAGGGATTGGGCCTTAGTTCTATATGTGGACGCCTTTTCGAGATATCGCCATAAAGATGGACCAGGGGTGACTATAGAATTTGTTTGTACGATATGAGTATCAAATGAAAGGTGTTGATGAGTATTTTAAAAGAGATTGGGCCTTAGTTCTATAGGTGGACGCCTTTTAGAGATATCGCCATAAAGGTGGACCAGGGGTGACTCTAGAATTTGTTTGTACGATATGGGTATCAAATGAAAGGTGTTAATGAGTATTTTAAAAGGGATTGGGCCTTAGTTCTATATGTGGACGCCTTTTCGAGATATCGCCATAAAGATGGACCAGGGGTAACTCTAGAATTTGTTTGTACGATATGGGTATCAAATGAAAGGTGTTAATGAGTATTTTAAAAGGGATTGGGCCTTAGTTCTATAGGTGGACGCCTTTTAGAGATATCACCATAAAGATGGACCAGGGGTGACTATAGAATTTGTTTGTACGATATGAGTATCCAATGAAAGGTGTTAATGAGTATTTTAAGAGGGCGTGGGCCTTAATTCTATAGGTGGACGCCTTTTCGAGATATCGCCATAAAGGTGGGCCAGGGGTGACTCTAGAATTTGTTTGTACGATATGAGTATCAAATGAAAGGTGTTAATGAGTATTTTAAGAGGGCGTGGGCCTTAGTTCTATATGTGGATTCCCTTTCGATATATCGCCATAAAGTTGGGCCAGGGGCGACTCTAGAATTTGTTTGTACTATATGGGTATCAAATGAAAGGTGTTAATGAGTATTTTAAAAGGGCGTGGGCCTTAGTTCTATAGGTGGACGCCTTTTCGAGATATCGCCATGAAGGTGGACCAGGGGTGCCTCTAGTATGTGTTTGTACGATATGGGTATCAAATTAAAGGTATTAATGAGGGTTTTAAAAGGGAGTCGCCCTTAGTTGTATATGTGAAGGCGTTTTCGAGATATCGACCAAAATGTGGACCAGGGTGATCCAGAACATCATCTGTCGGGTACCGCTAATTTATTTATATATGTAATACCGCGAACAGTATTCCTTCCAAGATTCCAAGGGCTTTTGATTTCGCCCTGCAAAATTTTTCATTTCCTTCTACTTAATATGGTAGGTGTCACAACCATTTTACCAAGTTTTTTTCTAAAGTTATATTTTGCGTCAATAGACCAATACAATTACCATGTTTCATCCCTTTTTTCGTATTTGGTATATAATTATAGCATTTTTTCATTTTTCGTAATTTTCGATATCGAAAAAGTGGGCGTGGTCATAGTCGGATTTCGGCCATTTTTTACACCAATACAAAGTGAGTTCAGATAAGTACTTGAACTGAGTTTAGTAAAGATATATCGATTTTTGCTCAAGTTATAGTGTTAACGGCAGAGCGGAAGGACAGACGTTCGACTGTGTATAAAAACTGGGCGTGGCTTCAACCGATTTCGCCTTTTATCACAGAAAACAGTTATCGTCCTAGGTTTTAAGCCTCTACCAAATTTCACAAGGATTGGTTAATTTTTGTTCGACTTATGGCATTAAAAGCATCCTAGACAAATTAAATGAAAAAGGGCGGAGCCACGCCCATTTTGAAATTTTCTTTTATTTTTGTATTTTGTTGCACCATATCATTACTGGAGTTGAATGTTGACATAATTAGCAGTCAAATATTACTCTAAAACTATTAAAGCTCAATCTTACAATGATATCAAATATGAATAAAAAGCGTTTCGAAATAGGAATCATAAATAATTATTCAAGAATAATCACATTTATGGTACATTTTTCTCCCGACGATACGTTAATTTTCGAACAGAAAAAGCTTTTAAATTTGAACGTTTTTAATCATCTTGGGGTATGCTATTTAAATATTTTTGATGAAAATTTTCAAAAAATGTTGGCTGGGTCTCTTTAAAGACGTGCTCAAACAAAAGGGAACAGTTCAACGCATACAAAGAGATAAAAATTGGCATTAATCACGTATTCCTTTTCGACTCAATCCGGGTTCATCCTAGACTAATCACATTTTTTGCACGGATAGTAGTTTTGCTTGTCGCTCACACCTCTAGTGTGTGTAAAAGTTACAATTTGAACACAAGTACAATTAGTTCTACATTTACTGACATACATTCATATTTCTGTAAGTATGTATGTAGTATGAATAAGGGGAAAACGCATTTAATTTTCCATTTAAGCGCGAATAATGAAGTTTAGCAATCGTCCTCGCATATTTGCCGGCCGCTAATGCGCCTAAAATTTTGTATCACAACGTTACGTATTTTTAGGGACCAAAAGGTGGCATGGTAAAACACGATTACACGATGTGTATACGATTTCATTATTATTTAACTACTCTCTTACAAAAGACTCCATGCACCACCTATGCTCAAATTAAAGCGCAAGTTTTTTACTGAAATAAGAATCCTCGAAAATGTTCCCAGGCAGAATTTTTTGAAAAATTTGATCAAAAAATATTCAAATATTATACCCCAAGATGATTAAAAATGTACAAATTTAAAAGCATTTTCTGTTCGAAAATTTATACATACAAATGTACATATGTATATCGTCGGTAGAAAATGTACTCTAAATGTGATTATTCTTAAATACTAATTATTGATTCATATTTCGAAAGGCTTTTTAATCATATTTGCTATCATTGTAAAATTGACCTTTAATTGTTTAAGAGTAATATTTGACTGCTTTTCACAGTCATTTTCTGATCATATTCGTGAGCATGTTTCAATTGTTTTCGTTGAGCTTTTTGAATCACTTGTGAATGCGATTATCATACATTCATTCTTCATATCTCATTCAAATTAAGATACTACATAATAATCTTATTTCATCAGGGGAAGAAAGCATGCGAAAGTGAGCTATTTAAACCCCAGGTAATTCGCAAACCAACTTGACCTGCGACTAGAACATCCAACATCAGCTATTATCGTCAATATCTTAGGATACGGGGTGTTGAAGCCGTATCCAGGTAAGTCAAGAGAGTTTCACTTACCTTGGGATCAAATTGTTCACAACTTTTGTATTGTCCAATCAGTATGTATTTTCTGGTAAGCGGAATGTGGAGTAATGGTTGGGGAAATCTTCAGTTACGAGCAGCATTTACATTATTTCTTGTCTTGAAGAATATCTTTTGTATAAATAATAATTTTTATATCTTTTTTCTGGAATTCGTGATGGAAAAAATGTGTGTACTATGTGAAAAAAATAAGATTTTCAATGAAAAGTAAAATTTTACCAAGTATAAAATTCATTATTATAAATTTTTGATCAGCTAAAGTAAACACATTTGATTCAAATATGATTCCAAAATATGATTGAAAAACCATATTCAGTTTTTGATCATTAAAGGTAAGCATATTTGATTATTCTTTTTGTTTATTTTTATAAAATATTAAAATTTAATTATCAAAGGACTTCAAAACTGATTCCAAAAAGTCACCGAAAAATGCTTTTCAGTTTTTGATCAAATCAAAAGTATTTATATTTGATTATTTCTTTTGTTCAGTTGTATGATAACTCATCAAGCCAGAAACATTACTGAAATTTTATTGATGTGTAGGGAAATTTGAAATCTAATGGCCTAAATGCTGAGTGGGTTGTGTCTTTATTTATTTTGATATTGCATGCTTTTTATTGTTGTCGTTATAATTACATGATTATCAAAAAAAAAAAAAAAAACAAAAAAATTCTTTGTTTGTTTAGAAAATGATAATAACCTTTCATGCAATGATAAATTTGGTTACTATCTGAATCTTTAGTTAAGCTTATGCAGATTATGACAGGCCGATTTGTAAAGAATATAAACCACCGAAAATCGGAAATATGGATTGAATTGCTCGAAGAAGCTTCGCTTAAGACGCTACGATGTTTAAGCAAAAGTTTACTTGTCGGGTTTATAACACTTTTTGCAAAATTGTATTTTTTTACTTTTAAATATGGCTCGTCACTCCTCTAGATTAGGGTCTAAATAGCTCCGGAAAAGAAGTCAGTTTTCGGGTTACTAACAAGATAATTTCGGGATTATTCCAGAACCTTTTCCCTAGTATTTTAAGGCTCTTTGCAGATCATTCATCGCTCAAAATTTGGTTTCCTCGAAAACGGTGTCGCCTTATTCCAACCGAAAAATATCGACCTTTACCTAGCGTCAACAGCGGCACCGCTTTGTTGTAAAGTTTGTCCACCGTCGCATCCAATTCATACCGACTCGATTTCAGTATTTTTTCACGTTGTTAGGAGTTTCCTATTTTGTTTTTAAATTACACTTACGGTAAACGGTGATTAACATCGACAATTACTAAGCTCATTAGTTGGTACCTTAAGGCGATAAAGCTAGAAAGTCCCTAACAGTGTTCGTAAAAGCAACAATACTTCAAAAAAGTAATAGTTTTATACTTGAAGAAAAAATTAATATAATTGTTTACGAAGGACAAATCATGCAAAATATAGAAATAGTAGTAATAGCGGAATACACTGCAATGAATTATCCTTAAAAATATTGTTACAAATTTGCTGCAAATTCCTCTTATTTGCCCTTTTGCTAGGTTCGTATCGCTAAACTGTTGAATAAATAACTCCAATATTGAATAATGGAAAAATGGCCTTTATTAAAATACTTCACAATAACACTCAAACTGTGCAACGAATAGCTTAGTAACCAAACTGGTAGCTCAAATGAAACTCCCCTATTCAAAATAATACTGCTATTGCTCGCTAGATATCGTCTTAGTCGTAACTGCTTGACAGCTCAAACCAAACTCAAACTCCTCGCCTTTACTGTTGCGCCTTTTATACTTTTTGATTTCTAATTGCATACTTCTAGGCTTTTCCATTCCAGAACTTACTAGTTAGTTTCGGCTACAAAATCGCCAGCCACAACTACGTGCACAAATTATTGCCCTCTCTTGTGACAACTCAGATAAGATATATGCATGTGTTTGTGCATTGGCGCTCCGCTGCTCGTATACGTACATATGTGTAGACGCACTTATTTATTCGTTTATGTAGATACATAATGATTGAATTATTGATGTGAATGTTGTAGTTTACAGTCTCTCGAGTACACATAGGCGTATAAGTAAATGCATCTGTGTGTGACATCTCTCTCGGCTGCCTTATATATGTGTATACTTGATTTGATTATTGACGTAAATAGTGCTTAGCATGGTCTTAGTGATGGTATAGCTTAGTGATGCTAATATCCGTGACAATATTATGGACCAAATATATTAAATAGGTGACTTTATCCTCTCATTTTCGAAGTGGACGACCACGAAAAGCCACCGAACGCGCTGATCGTAATATCGTCATCATGGCTCTTCTGAATACATTTAAAATTACTCCAGAAACTTCCGCGGAATTGAAGGATAATATAAGCATGAAAATTAGAACCAAAACGCTACAGCTTCTCTTGAGGAAAAAAATTACTTGATGGCCCATTGCTAAAGAAGAACATTTGGAAATTGTTTCATTAAAAGTTGCATTGGGCTCCAACTTTTTAAAAAAATCCCACGTTTCCCTTTTCTTTGTATTCTTGCGGGTTTATCTCCTGACAATACCGCAATGTGGTGCGCTATAATTTTGGAATATTTTCGGGATTGTTAAAAACAAATTTTGAACTTCCTCCAAATTGTTTTCAGGGTCATATCAGAGTAATATGCAATAACATATTGGCCGTTTTTTTCGTACGGGCTCGGCCGCGGGTATAAGCTACCTTAAAATATAATAATAAGATAGGCTTAGATGTTTATCGTTATATAGAAAGTAAGCTTGCGAATTTAGATCAATTCTTCTTCGAGTTATGGCTGCCGAAATTGCTGAAATATGCTGCCGAAAAAGGGGGTGTCACGCCTATTTTTAAATACCGTAGTTATTTTTCTTTTAATCTCATGTTGTTGTTGTTGTAGCAGTGCTTCTCCCTATCCAATAGGTACGACCGATCATAAATTGTCATAAATATTCTCTAACGGGAGTCCAAGGAAACTTGCTGTTCCAACAGGGGTGGACCATAATGTGAAGTGTGTTAGAGGCGTTGGTTCCCCAATACAGTTGAAGAGATGGTTGGTGCCATGTGGGGACACGTTACAAGCAGGACATATATTTCGTATTTCTGGGTTGATTCTGGATAGGTAAGAGATTAACTTGTTACAGTATCCAGAACGAAGTCGAGCAAGAGTGACACGCGTTTCCCTGGGGAGTGTGCGTTCCCCTTCCGCAAGTTTTGGATACTGTTCTTTGAGTACTGGATTCACCGGGCAATTCCTGGCATAAAGGTCCGAGGCCTATTTGTGGAGTTCACGTAGGACCTGCTTGTGTTTTCGGCTTCATACGGCTGAGTTCTCAGGTGCCGTATTTCCTCAAAATGCTTACGGAAATGACTCCTTAAGCCCCTGGGCGGTATTGGCTCATCAATTAGATGTCTGTTGGGATGCCCAGATTTCTGGGTGTTCAACAGGAACTGTTTGGTTAGCATCTCATTTCTCTCCCTGATGGGGAGTATTATCGCCTCATTATGTAGGTGGTGTTCTGGGGATATAAGAAGAGATTTGAAGATTTTATTGCGGCTCTGGATTTTCGGCACAATGGCGGCTGCATGCTCACCAAAATGTAGATCCTGATCAAACGTCATTTTAGGATATAGCACGGTCGGTAGCGTAGTGCCATCGACGTGGAGGTTCAAAATGGTCGCGGAGAATTTAGTCGGTGATAATGACAGGTTTCGCAAGGCGAAAAATAGAGAGATAAGGGAGGTAGCCGTTTATTCTGTTGCAAAGCTCATCGATCTGTGGGCCTGGGCCTGTGGCCATTATTGTGCAGTCATCGGCGTAGGAAACGAAAGTAACTTCTTTTGGTGGCGAAGGTAGCTTATATATGTAGAAATTAAACAAAAGTGGGAATAGGACACCACCTTGTGGCACCCCTTGTTTAATTCTTCTTGGTTTTGATGTTTCATTTCTAAATTGCACCGATGCCTGCCGACCACCCAGATAATTTTCGGTCCACCTGTTAAGACATAGGGAAGGGTAGACCCTTCCAGGTCTTCCAGTAACGTGCCATGGTTGACCGTATCAAAAGCTTTTGATAGGTCTAGCGCAACGAGTACTGTTTTATGGTGGGGGTTTTGATTTAAACCGCAATTTATCTGAGTGCTGATGGCATTTAGCACGGCGGTGGTGCTATGGAGTGTTCTGAAGCCGTGCTGATGACAGGCTAGCTGCAAATTTGCTTTGGAGTAGGGGAGCAAAATGACTCCAAGCGTCTTGGCTACTGGCGGTAGGAGAGATATCGGGTGATATGACTCTCCTATGTGAGCTCGTTTCCCAGACATGTGCTAAATATTTGAAACCCTCTTTCCCTAGGCTTTTAAGCATCGGCATGTCTATGCCGTCTGGGTCCACTGCTTTGGATGGTTTAGCATGACCGATGGCATCCTCAACCTCTTTGGCGGTGATGGTAATTGGTGACGCGCTGAGTTTTTGTTTATTTGCGTGGCTGTTGGCCCTCCATCTATCTTTGTCGACCGTAGAATGCATTATATATTGTCGGCAGAAAGCGCTCGCGCATTTTTTCGCATCCGACGGCACTTTGTCGCCAAAGGCGATGGAAATTTTGTGATTGTTCTTAGACGGATGCGATGGGGACTTTACGGTGGACCAAAGTTTACCTACACCGGCAGAGAGGTTACAACCGCTTAGGTGCTCCTCCTATTTCGCCCGCTTGTGTTCATCCACAAGCAATCTGCTGCGTTGGCTTACATCCCTTACTTGGGGGTCGCCGAGATCGATCTGTCTTATAAGGTCACGTTCTATCGCTAAATTTGCGGCCTCCGCCCGAAAGTGAGGCGGAATTTCGGGAATTCTTCGGGCGGGAATGAAGCGAACCGCAGCGGATTCAATGGCCTTGCGGAAAGTACGCTCCCTTTGTGGAGCATCATTCGGGATAGGGAGGGCAGCAAAGCGGTTGTCTGTAAAGGATTTGTATTTGTCCCACTTTCCTTTTTTAAAGTTTATGAAAGTGCGTTTTTCTGTGACGATTAAGTCTGCGATACGCTCGAGCGAAATAAGTATAGGCAGTTGGTCGGATGCCAATGTTACCACGGCTGCCAGTTGATGCAGTTTACGAGTCTAGCGCTCACGATTGATACATCCGGCGAACAGTTACAGCTTCCTACCATACGTGTGGGGCGTCTCCGGTTATTGTGTAGATCGTCGTTTCTTTTATTTTATCTGCCAAAATCTCACCCTTACTGTCCGCCCGCAAGTTTGAATGCCAAAGATAGTGATGGGCATTGAAATCGCGTAAGATAATGCGATTGTTGCCAGTGAGTAAGGCGCTGATATTAGGGTGGTATCCACTGGGGCAACAGATGGCAGGAGGGATCTAGGTGTTGACGATTTCAAGGTTTGCATTGCAAGACAAGACAGATAAGCCTTGACGTTCTAAGACACTGCCCCTGCGCTCGATATCGGGATCAAATATATGATATTGCACAGAGTGGTGTATGATAAATGCGAGGCCGCCTCCATTTCCGCTCTCGCGAACTTTTCTGTTGACATTATACCCAGAACAGCTCTGCAGTGCAGATTTTGCTGTGAGTTTAGTTTCTTGAATCGTAGCAATGCGGATGTTGTGCCGCTTCATGAAATCGACTATCTACGTGATCTTCCCAGTTAATTCATTACAGTTTACCTGCAGAATTCTGAAGTCCATTGGGAGAGACGTCGTCACTCTGGGAGTAAGTGACGGGTGACTACGCCTGGGTTGTGGAAGGCTAGGACGCAACTGCTGTTGTGGCCCTGGGAGTGGAGGTCCTTGGGTAAGCATTGGGGTACCCGGTGTATTTGGGTATGCGGCCTGACAACATGGCGCAATGAAACCCGTCGGGGGGTTGCCGTCGCGGAGACCAGAACATCTAGGAAAGTGGCACCGTCCAAGGCAGGAGCTGCATTGGGCGGATGTCGCAAACATATTGTGATGAATATTAGCAACACTAAGGGATACTATTGGCGGCCACCGTGGTGTGATGGTAGCGTGGTCCGCCTACCACACCGTATGCCCTGGGTTCAAACCCCGGGCAAAGCAACATCAAAAATTTTAGAAATAAGGTTTTTCAATTAGAAGAAAATTTTTCTAAACGGGGTCGCCCCTCGGCAGTGTTTGCAAGCGCTCCGGGTGTATTTCTGCAATGAAAAGCTCTCAGTGAAAACTCATCTGCCTTGCAGATGCCGCTCGGAGTCGGCATAAAACATGTAGGTCCCGTCCGGCCAATTTGTAGGGAAAATCAAGAGGAGCACGACGCAAATTGGAAGAGAATTTCGGCCTTAGATCTCTTCGGAGGTTATCGCGCCTTACATTTTTTATTTATTTAAGGGATACTATTATCTCTAAGCCGATACTAAGCAGTCACTTGTATCTACATAAACTAATAAATCATTATGTCTACACATATATGCAGAAAAGAAGGGAGAGATATGCACAAACACTTGGATATACCTGAGATACTCACAAAAGTATGCAATCATCGGTCGAAGTGTCACTCACATATGCACGCGCATATGAGAAGCTATAAACGTGCATCTCTAATTTATAGCTGGTGAGTTTATAGCTGGTAAAGAAGTAGTAAATTCTAGAAGGAGAAACGCCTAGAAGTACGCTAACGAGGAAACCGAAGAGTATAAAAGCAGCACCAGCTGAGGCATGGGAATCAGTTTCTTTTAAACACGCTCTCAGTTGAGAAGTGAAGTTTAATTGTGATGTATTTCAAAGCAGTCTAATAAAGACCATTTTGTAATACAGAATATTGGAGTATTTTATTCAACAGTTTAGTGATACAAACGTAAGCAGAGGGTTGCAAATAAGCGGAATTTCACAAAATTCGGTACAATTTGTGTCAGAAGAGGAATTGTTGAATAAATTCTGAAGATTTCGAATATAACTTGGATATGGCAAAGTTAAGAGAATTAAGGATCCAGCAACTGAAAAAGGAGTTCGAGAATCGTGGATTGAATACAACCGGCAATAAGATCGAACTTCAAGCACGGCTACGAGAGGTATTGGAGTTGGAAGGAACTAATGTGGACGAGTATGCCTTTTATCCTGATGTGGAAGAACGAGCGACTAAAATGGAGGAGAAGATAGAGACTCCGAATCCATTGGCAAGTGTTGACACTAACGGATACTAGCAGTGTTGAACCAAATGTCCTCACAAATATCATCACAACTGGAATTCCAAGAGAACCGTGTAGCATCCAAGATTGAAGTCCAGGAAAAACAAATGTCATCCCAACTAGAATCGCATGAGACACGCATAACATCAAAGATTGAAGCACAAGAAACGCGTATTTCAGAAATGTCGACACAGATTACATCAAAGATGGAAATACAACTGAAAGAACAACGGGCATGCCTAACAGTACAACTCGAAGCGCAAGAGGCGCGTATATCATTAAAACTCGAAGCGCGTATGGACGAGAAAATAACACAGTTTTAGGAAAAAATCTAAGCCGAGGTGGATGGTTTGAGAGGTCGTATAGAAAAAATCGCCCAGCTGTTTCAGCAAGCAATACGAAGGTAAAAACTCCATCTTTTGACGGCTCTGTTCCTTTTCAGGTATTTAAGCTTCAATTTGAGAAGATGTCAGCAGTTAACAACTGGAGTACTAAAGATAAGGTGGCTGCGCTATCCGTCGCACTAAAAAGATCTGCAGCGGAGATCTTGCAGACCATTCCAGAGGGAGAACGTAACAATTATGAAACATTGATGGGCGCTCTAGAAAGGCGATACGTAAGTGAATACAGGAAGCAAATACACCAAATAGAATTGCAAAATCGTTACCAAAGAGCTAATGAGACTCTGCATGAGTTTGCTTCGGATGTTGAAAGGTTGGCTCATTTGGCAAATGCGGATGCACCCGTGGAACACACTGAAAGGGTAAAAATTCAGTGCTTTATCAATGGAATATGAGATGTTGAAACGAAGCGAGCGACATACGCAAACCCAAATTTGACATTTGCTGAAACGGTGTCCCACGCACAAACTCAGAAACTGCCTCACTTTTAAGTAAGCCCGCATACAAAGCTCATCGGGTGGGTAGACACAATTTTTGAAGCATTAAAAGGAACGCAGCAGAAAAACGATGGTGCCGTCAAATGCTTTAAGTGTGGAAACCAGGGCACATTGCACGTTATTGCAGTACCAATCCTAGTGGTTTCAACAGCATAGGTGGTCTTAATAACAAAGCTGGAGGGGATGAACAAGAGAGATTAAGATGTATAGATCGAGAAATAGCTCCAGCTATTGAATGTTCTGTGATATCTGTGTCGCAAATTAGAAGGAAATAAAGCAGTCTTACCGTCAGTGGGAATGTGGATGGCAAAGAACGTGTACTGACTGTAGATACGGGGCATCTCATTCCTTGATTTGATCTGATTTGGTCAACAGGAGAGTAAAGTCATTACCTGGAGCAAGATTGGGTACGATCACTGGCGAGTATAACCAAGTCCGGGGTGAAGTGAACTGTAAAGTCTTAATTGGGAAGGTCACGGTTCTACACAAATTCGTTGTGGCGGAGATTGTTGATGAATTCATATTGGGAGTGGACTTCTTAGTTGACCATGATATCAAGATAGATATGCAGAGAAGGGTTATGCGTTACAAAAACCAGGATGTGCCACTTAACTTCAGTTTGGAGAATGGGTTCAGCAGCAATTGAGTACTGTATATATCCCATACAAACCGATTGTTCGTATAAGGAGCTTTTTGTCATCAACAAGACACGTGAAACTTTGGGTGAAGACTACCTTTTTTTTATCTTCCAACTAAATCTATATAAAATACAATGTCTGTTCTTTTCGCAATTATCACTTTTTAACCACAAAATATAATGCCATGAAATTTTGTATAGTGATTCCAGGCGTTACAAAAATTAATATAGGCATGTTTTTGTGATGGAATTTGTTCGCGGGCGGAGCCGCGGGTTTAGTCTAGTGTTATATATGTGGTAACGAACAATAAGACACACTAATTAGCCCGCGTGCTAATTTCCAGCAACCGATGTAACTAAGTCCGTTTAAAGAAAACTACTTAGCACTTTTTGCTGATTTTAAATTCTTTATTGATTTACCGACGGTAATATCGCGACGGTATGCATATGAGCGCAAAATTTGACTGACCTTACTTTAATATTTCAATTACCAAAAAGGTGTCTATTTACTTATTAAATAAATTACATAGGTAAAGAGTTTAACAAAGGAAATTAGAAAACAATGAAATCAAGAAAAAATAAAATAAAAGAAAATATTGAAAATTGACTGCGTAGCGGTATAATCGTATGATGCTGCTGGCATTGAACTTGCATTGTTCCTTTGCCCGGGACTTATACCCGGGACCTTCGATGTGACAGGCTAAGCACGCTAACACAACACCACGGCAGCTGTCGTTCAGTGTTTGTTCTACCACTAAACTTCAGCTAAAATTCTTTGAAAATATTACTCATACGCCATGTTGAACCTTTTTTGTTTACAAGTAGTGAGTTTCATTTGACTCTCATGCACTTTGCTTTATTTCTTTTAACTTTAATGTACATATATGTGTGTATGTACACACAATATAAATATATATAAATATACATTAGTCTTATTTTAATAATTTGCTTTTGTCATCACCATTTTGTGGCTGTTTTTGCTGGTTTCCTTTATTGCTATTATTTTCTGAGCACTGAAGTTGCTAGGTCAGGTCAACATCTGCAATCTGCATCCAAATATACATATTTATAGTTGTATATAAGTGTGTCTTTAAATTTATATATAAAATGTATGCATTCAAGTGCAATGAAAGTAGTGAGTTTGTTCAGCTCTTTGCCTCTCACTCTTTTATCGTACACCACGCGGTTGCTGGAAATGATGTCAGCTTGTTTGCTAACATTTGTGACAGCAGTGTAAAGACAGACATTTTTGCTCAATAACTAAATATGTACGCTATAAACGTGCACATTAGAGCGACTCAACCCTGAATTTAAATAAAATATAAATTTAATTTCGTTTGATAGCCCACTTGCCAGAAACATGTAGGATAAAACATTATTGATATGATTTCTATTTCCAATAGCGTTCTAATATCAGAAATACTTTTTCACATCGCAAGCAGAACTTTAAATAAAAATCGGGAATTTAAATTTCAAATATTTATCTAATACCAAAATACGATCCTATGATATATATTCTAATTAACTTCCCAATTAATTAAAAACAGCCGCTTGAAAATTTTAACTTAACGCTTCGGACAAAGATTTTGATTGAAAATTCACGCAGTTTTTGATTCTAAAATAAATATTTTTATTTAGAAAATTAGTGCGAATACAATTCTATAAATCATATACAAATTTCGCACAGAGAGTTATTGAAATAATTAGTAAAGCCCTTATTAAACTCAATTTTGTCAACGTAACAAATCAAACATAAACTATATATTTTGAATAATTTACAAAAAAAAAAAAGCAAAAACAACAAAAATATTATAGGCACATATTTTCATAGTTGCAACATCCATAAATAGTTTCGAACGCCCACTGTTCATGTTAAATATTTTTTGTAAAAGCGTAATATTTTTTTGGGGGCTGCTGACAGATGTTCGCTTAATGAAGGAAGTGGCCCTGTGTGAAAAGAAAAATTTATTATTTCATCGAACAGAATTGTAATTCGATTAAGTTTCAGTTCTGAAATTTGTAATATTTAAAAAGGAAATAAAAATTTGGAATTAAATAGTCCTGACACCAAATTGATCCAATAATTAAATTAGCCTGATTTTATACAGATATAGTCCTGAAAATAGTTCCAAAACTATCCAAAAATGATTACGAAATTGTTCACAAATAACCATCTTGAAGCGGCACCAAAATTATTTCGACCAAAATCCGAAAAGGAGTGCACAATGAACCCAAAATTAATTACGAATGTGAATCAAATCTCGAAATAATTCCGAAACTATCTGGAAAGTTTTTCTATTTCCAAACTAAAGAGTCTCGAAATAGTCCCGAAAATAATTCAGAAACTGTCCAAGAAATAGTTTTGGAATTACACTGATATATTGTTGATGCTACGCAGAATTTAACTTCAGAAAGTCCTGACAAATATCGACAGGCTGCTTAAAAAAAAGGTTTATGAAGTTTTAGACCGCGCGCAAGTGTATCGATAGCAACCGATACCGGAAATTTATGGTTTTAGTATCGATTTCTCGTTGGTTTCTTATAGGCTTGTTATCGATTGTTTACAGATGGGCCATCGATGTTATATATGCGAAGAAATCTGTTTTATAACAAACCGATAAAATATCGATATCCCCCCTATACCAAATCAATAACGTCACGATAACAATTTTGTAACCCTCCGATAACAAGTAAATAACTTTTTTAGGACATAGCGATACATATCCTATAAATAATAAACACTTAATCGATAAATTTTCGATAACATATCGACACTATTTTGATAACGAATCGACAATATTTTGAAAAGAATTCGAAAATTTTCCACAACAATGCGATAACTTTTCAATGAAATATACATAACATTTCGATAACTTTGCATTAATAAATCGTATATGAGATTGGTAATACTCTTATATCAAATCGATAATTTTTCAGTAACAAACCGATATTTTTTTGACAACACATCGGTGAATTTCCGAAAATAAATCGACAAGTACTCAGTACGCAACACGCGACCATAATCAATCGATATCTCGTCTATGCCATGCCGATATCATACCTATGTATAACAAACCGAAAAATCATTGATAACCCGTCAATAATTAACCAATAACTCATTAATAACGAACCATTAATATTTCGTTAATTAATGAATGATACGCCGTCCGGATCCGGCTTCGGCTTCTGCTTTGCCCTGTTATGTACCTCCTCTTCTTTTTTCCTTTACTTTCCGTTCCTTTAATTTATTTTTCTTTACCTTCCTTTCCGTTCCCTTGTCTTTTCTTCCCTTCAATTCCCTTCCCTTTCCATCTCATCCTTTCCTTTTCCTTCCTTTCCGTCCCTTTCCTTTCCTCTCCTCTCCTTGGATATACTTTCCTCGTTTTGCCTCGATTTTCTGCCTGGTTTCGCCCATATCAGCTCAAGAATATACATTGTTTTTACACTGTGCTACAGTGTAGTGACTACACTTATGTATGTATACATTCTGTATTCCCTTATACTGTAAGCAAATATTTTTAAGCATCAAAACTTTGAACTTGATTTATGTGAACCCTATTCTAATATCTCTGGTCAGAGTCACCAAAGTGGCTGTTTAGAGCCGTTACTGTTGATGCTACCCCGCTAGTGGGCATAATCTTAAACTTCGACAGGGTATGAAAAATATACATAAGGGAGAACCTGATATAACTTAACTCTCGTTATATTAACATACAGATTATTAGATCTTTTCTAGCTTGGTGGACCAATATTCTACAAAAACTGCGTAATTAATAGTGTAAAAAACTTCACTATTGCTCAGCTATTGCTTCAAATTTGCTCAGCCCACCTTAACATTCCACAAGCTATTGCATACTTATATTCAATTTTATTCCTGTTTTTTTTTTTTTTTTATTTGGTGAACGAGCAGTCAGTCGGGGTCAGTAAAGTATGCGTATTTGGGTCAACAGGAGCTTTGCGATGCGATGCGATGCAATGTGCAAAACCTTGCCATACACGAGTTGTTAAATATCTTCAAGCAACAAATGTAAAGCAAGCACATATTTTGCTCCTTTAAACGCATCCGAACACTTACTCAAAAATAACTTACGCACACAGTTTTGCACCAACACAGACGCAATGGCAGTGGCAATAGGGGAAGGAATAAAGGTGCGTACTCTATGAATTATTTAAATTGGTGTACGTACTTTTTTGTACATAACAAAAGCTATATAAACAACAACAACAAAAAAAGGTAGCAACACCACACGCCTAGTAATACTTATTCATCTGTGTTTGTCTACAGCTGCTTGGTTGCCTAGACACAATTCCAGCAAATGGCGCAAAGTTAGCATAGTGAAGTTTTGCAACTTGCACAGCTACACCCATCAAAAGCAAGTGTGAGTAATTTCAACGTCATTTTATGCATTTTATGACACTTTGACACTTTGGCCGCCACTCAAGTTGATGGTCGTACAGCACCACATGGTCCCCTCAAAACGTCAGCAAGTTTCTATGATTTCTTATCAAATCGCTGAAAATGCTCATTGTTGTTGCTTTGTAATTGTTGTTGTTTGTTTTTGCTGTGGGAAAAACAACAAAGAAACTGCTTGCAGTAAAACACTTTAGCAACAATTTTCTTCATTTATTTGCATGATAAAACTTTAAAAGATTTGACTGAGTCAAATGTGGCAACTCGTTACAAGTTAGTCGGTTCAGGGTGAACCCCTTTATGCTTCAAGTATGTCATACAAATGACAATTATAAATGGGTAATTATTACATTTATGACTTTTAACAAATTATCGTTTACTGCTTGTGAAATAATTGCAATAAACTTTTATGCGCAATGTTATTAATTAGCAAGCGGCTTAGGGGTACTTAAATTAACTATTTGTAACTTGAGATGTTTATTTAAATTGTGTTTGCAGTAGTATTAGCTTTTGCCTTTTTAGAAGTGAGTTCTTTTGGTTGCTATTAATAGGTAAAATTTGATATAAAATATTGAAAATTCAGCCAAAATGGCTTGCCATACGACGTCAAATACATCTGCCTACCGTTTTATCGATAAAGTGTCAGTTATGGCAAATAAACACTAAAATCGAAAATTATACAACAAAACTCATTTTTGGACAGCCAATAAGCCCACAAATCAAATCGCAGACAAACGCTAAAACGCTTAGACGCAAGTGATTCCATGCTTATGATGGCACAACGAGCGCACTAAGATGGCATGAGATCATAAAAATAAAGGGGTTGAAGAGCAAAACGAACGAAATATTTCTGAACTCGTTCAAACCTTATGAAATGAAAAGAATAAATCGAACTCCAAGTAATAGAAGCATATTCCATTGCTTCAAGCGCACTAGAGACTTATAAAAAATGTTTGTTGTGTATTGGTAGGGTTTAGGTAGACGAAAGGGTATGGAGGTTTATTGAAAGTGTTATATCAAAGAACTTCTTAATATTCAGACGGAAGTTGTTTATAATACTCCAGTCAGTTAGAACCTTAAGGTCAGTTAGTAAAAGATATACATTTGACACACTTGCATGGTTCTACAAACTTTGAGATCATCTGCATAGAGAATATAGTGTATGTCCTCAGGGCCGCAGAGAGCCGGGCCCCTTGGACAGTTCGCGTTTACGGGCCCCCCTAAAAAATAAACTCGTACAAAAAAAAAAACATAACATACATAAATTTTTAAATTCACATTGTCAGTTTTATTTCATATAAAATAAGATTTACTGGAGCACTTACATAAATGAAATGTTAGATTTCATTGTTTGATTTGCTTACATTAACTTTTGCTAAATATGTACATTTTAAGAGCTTGAAACCGCCAAGGAAAACCTTCCGTGCTTTTTCGTCTGCGAAGGTGGAAATTACCGATTCAAAACTAATGCTGCGAGCAAGACTGGATTCCAACGTCAATGTTCTAAGGCTTGTCAAGCGATTTTGGCTCATAGTAGAACGTAAACAATTTTTCACGCGAGACAATAGACTAAAAGAACGCTCACCTTCAGCCACACTGACTGGAAGTGTGCAAAATATTCTTAATGTTATGCAGATGTTAGGAAATAATACTTCCATCTTCAAGTCATGAAATTTGTTCGGAATTTGAAATGGTGGCAGCGAATCACATCCCAAATTTGCTAAGTGGATGGCTTTGAGATGAATGATTTCATATACTAGATCCGTAGAAATATCGATGACATAAATCGTGCTGAATGCCGCTGCCTTTTCTCTGAGCTCTTCTTCCGTCAGATCCTGATACTTCCACAAAAAACTAAATTTAATCGCAATGTCATTTACGTCTTCGAAACGTCTTGTCATGTTACCAATCAAGCAGTCCAAAAAGAACGCAAAAAAATTGCTGTTTGAATTGAGTTTTGGAATCACACTCAGGTGATTCGCCAGTTAATTCATCGAACTGGCGCTTTCTTATCTTCCTTCTTTTCTCTGCGAAGGTATTCACAACTACTATACTCCCTGCCAGAACCTTATATTCTTGAAGTATGATCGACCATTGATCCCTGAACTTCATAAACTCATCAATCAGGCTACGTATATTTTCTGTTGCCACGTCCAGTGTGGCATTTCTAGCTTGCAGTACCAGATTTCGATGATTACCGTCAACACTTTGAGCCAAATGGAGGCTAAGAGGATACACTCAAATTTCCCCATATATGCTTCAACACCTTCCAAATCCGTTACTGTTTTTGAACTCAGATTCAAAAGCTTGATTTCATCAATAGCTTTCAATATTTGGGGAATGTGAGTTGCGAAAGGTCTCACACTATCCACACGATCAGATGTTTGTGACATGCTGTGTAAGGAGCAATTAATGTTTTCCTTGAGAATTCCCCATCTCTGACGGCTTGATCAAAAGATATTATACAATTTCTGTATAATACCAAAAAATGTAACGACTTCTGCACAACATTCAGCAGCTCGCACTCCACATAAATTTAAACTATGACAAGAACAAGGTGCAAATATTTCCAGGGAGTTATCTCTCAGGATATGAATCTGCGCTCCTTTGTAATGACCGCTCATATTACTGCAATTATCATACCCTTGCCCACGGCAGTCATCCAGGGGAATATTGTTAGTTGAAGCATTTTTGACAGATAGCGCTTATGAAATTGTGTCAAAAACGTTTATCTAACTTAAAATCACATTTTATTTCGACTATGACTATGCCCCAGAGTATTTGATTGGATGCTTCTGATTTTAGTTTAGTGATTTTCAATTTTAAAACAATTTTTTGTAGCAACAAAATATGTATGTATCTATGAAATCCTAGTTAGAGTACTGTCAATACTGCTTTGCCTTTCCGGGCCCCCAAAAACCTTCCGAGCCCCAGGGCAATTGCCTTGGCTGCGCCCCCTCTCCGCGGCCCTGTATGTCCTTGAAGCAAGTACTTATATCATTAATGAAAAAAATAAAGAAAATTGGTTCAATTCCCTGTGGTACCCTGGAAGTGCCTAGGAAGGAGCATGACTTGATATTTTCAATTTCAACAAAAGAAATTCGGTTGGAAAGCTATGATCTAATGCAATATAGAAATATGAAATGGAAACCCATTAACTCAAGCGTATTCAACAATATATTGTGAACAACAGTGTCCCATGCCTTTAGAAAGTCAATATAGACAATGCCTACTTGATTGCCATTCTTCACGGTTCGTAACCGTGGAGCTCCCGCTTAAGTTGCCATGTTGGTACTGACCAATGGATAATTTTATTGCAAAAACCAGTGTTTCTTTAAGAATACGCATCAATTGTCTAGAATCCGCGATATCAAGTTCATGCAGATAGACTAGTGTCAATACTGAAGCAATTTTTTAAGAAATTTTCATTGGGACTCTGCATTTAATCTTCCACCTTAAAGTTGAAGCTTATCAATCTTCCAACTGTCACAACTCTAGAGAAATGCTAGGCATATTATTCAAGGCTAAACTACTGGATGAATTGATTTCAAGCCCCTTTTTGAACGAAGTAAACTTCAATGTCCCATCACGAGCGTCAAGACATTACAAACCTCTTCTTTTGAGGCAGTGCAGAACTAATTTCGATTTAAATGAACCTTTTTGGTGTTGTGTCAACATTTTAACTCTCATTCGAATTCATTTGATATAACGGGTTCACCATTTCTAGAAAGAAAACTGTCCTATCCTATCTTAACTCGTAAGAAAAAAAAAATAAAAAACAAGTAAGGAAGGTTAAGTTCGGGTGTAACCGAACATTACATACTCAGTTGAGAGTTATGGTGACAACATAAGGGAAAATAACCATGTAGGAAAATGAACCGAGGGAAACCCTAGAATGCGTTTGTACGATATGGGTATCAAATTAAAGGTATTAATGAGAGTTTTAAAAGGGAGTGGTGTGAAGGCGTTTTCCAGATATCGACCAAAATGTGGACCAGGGTGACCCAGAACATCATCTGCCGCCAATTTATTTATATATGTAATACCTGCCAAGATTTTAAGGGTTTTTTATTTCGCCCTGCAGAACTTTTTCATTTTCTTCTACTTAATATGGTAAGTGTCAACCATTTTATAAAGTTTTTTCTAAAGTTATATTTCGCGTCAATAAAACAATCCAATTACCTTACCATGTTTCATCCCTTTTTTCGTATTTGGTATAGAATTATGGCATTTTTTTCATTTTTCGATATCAAAAAAGTGGGCGTGGTCATAGTCGGATTTCGTTCATTTTTCATAGCAAGATAAAGTGAGTTCAGGTAAGCACGTGAACTAAGTTCGTTAAAGATATGTCGATTTTTGTTCAAGTTATCGTGTTAACGGCCATGCGGAAGGACAGACGGACGACTGCGTATAAAAACTGGGCGTGGCATCAACCGATTTCGCCCATTTTCACATAAAACAGTTAATGTCATAAAATCTATGTCCCTACCAAATTTCAAAAGGATTGGTTAATTTGTGTTCGACTTATGGCGTTAAAAGTATCCTAGACAAATTAAATGAAAAAGGGCGGAGCCACGCCCATTTTGAAATTTTCTTTTATTTTTGTATTTTGTTACACCATATCATTACTGGAGTTGAATGTTGACATAATTTACTTACATACTGTAAAGATATTAATTTTTTTGTTAAAATTTTACTTTAAAAAACATTTTTTTTTTAAAAGTGGGCGTGGTCCCAGGAACCTACATACCAAATTTCATCAAGATACCTCAAAATTTACTCAAATTATCGTGTTAACGGACGGACGGACATGGCTCAATCAAATTTTTTTTCGATCCTGATTATTTTGATATATGGAAGTCTATATCTATCTCGATTCCTTTATATATGTACAACCAACCGTTATCCAATCAAAGTTAATATACTCTGTGAGCTCTGCTCAACTGAGTATAATAAAAAAAATAAAAAATCTCTTTATATCACTTATTTAACAATGTAGTATATATATAATTTCCAACAGTTATGTAGCTGATGATTTTTATTCTGTAGCTGAACAGTTCTAGATCTCGTTAAAAACCTCCGCCTATCAACAACTCGGCAAAAAGAAAATCCGTGCTCGTTCGTTTCGTTTCGGTTGGGCCCGCTTTGGGGGGTAATAATCCGTTGGTTTTATTATTATTATTATTAAAATAAATTAGCACAATATTTTAGGCCAGTTTTTGATATACACCGCTTTCTTGACAACGAGTCAGCTACTTGGCATAATGGAAACGCATTTGACTCAAACCTGGCCATAGTGGCAGTTCGAAGCAGGTATGATATCAGCTATTTAGCCTATCGTAACAAAACCAGGGTCACTTTCTTAATTAAGGAACATCCGTCCGTAGGCCCAAAAAAATATTACGATACTTATGCAAATTTCTTTAAATGGTGCTAAAATCAATAGATTTTTGATTCTATTAGGCATTCAATAATGAAATAATGAGAAAGTTAAGAAATTGTATTTTGTATGTAAGATTGAGTTCATTAACTGCTTTAATACAGAAAACTTTACGAATCATGAAATTTGATTTGAAAAAATTTCACATTTAGCTCTAGTGATATCCGATGCCGTCTTTTTGACAAAGACACGGCAAAAGACTATCTTTCGCTCGCATTTAATTTTGACAAAACTTGAAAGTGATATTTTTTTCGAGAATCAACCGGTCAGTCGATATGGTGGAATGCTATGACTGTACAGTGGTCTTCTCCAAACAGCACTCTCCATTCGTCAGAAAAAATCAGAGAGTACCTTCAAAGCAGATTTACTAGGAACAAAGATAGCCTATTTCTTCTTGTTAGGGAATCAGGGAAAATAGCACTCATTTGGCTAACAGTCATGTTGAGGCAGTTTAAAAGTGGATGAACTTTAAGCGCATCGCAAAACCAATTTGTTTACTAAGTAAGGCAGGATAATAAATATTCGGAGTCACGCCTACGTGAACGAAGAAAGAGGACTCTTCAAGAGGTTTGCATCCAAGAGAGCTGCAAAGAAACGATCTCCCATCTTCTGTGAATATTCGGCATTAGCAAACATCAACCAAAATAAATAAATGTGGAATTGCCTAAAATTTTACTTTACGGCACCTCATCACCAACCATCACCTTCATAATCATCTTCTCCAGGTATATGACAGCCCCGAAATGCTCTTCCGATCTCCGATCTCCAAACTTCTTGTACTTTTTCTCTTATTTTTATTTTCCATTCACAGTTTTTGTTTTCCACACTTTTTACCTAATTAATTTTACCATTTTATTGTTGTTTTATTAGCCCATTGATTTTTAATTGAATTTTTTTTAAATTTAAATAGAAATACTTGAGACATAGCTCATTGCATAGATCCCTTTGGGCAGCTGCTTAACTCCTTCATCGGCAACATGCAGCTGTAAAAGCACCTTCGATTCGAACCAGTGATTTTAATATCTTTTATTTGCTATTTCCGTTTAATTTGTATACCTGCATAGCAGGTACACTAGTTTAGTTGAATAATATTGGAAACCCCAACAACTACCGCGGCAGCAACATTTCATGACATTCAGCACATCCCGTCTTCACTCCTTATAGGCAAGGCTATACCAAGAACAAGCGAAAAAGTCCTTTAGACCTCGCAGCAGTTTGAGTGCAAGTAGTTTGGCCATAGCAATTCAGCATCTTCCATTTTAGGGTGAAGAGACTAAATGATCGTGTGCCTGGGCTAAGAAACAGATCTTTGAGCCACAATAGAGAAGGGTTGGATTCCAATTAACATAATGGGGTCCAGACTGCTGTTCACTATCTCGATCAAGAACCAAATAGATCCTACAGACTGTCACTGTAAAGTATTTCATGTGGAAATTGTATCCATAAAAAGAGCATCAGAAAGTCTGTATGAAGCGCGCTTAAGCTGTAATCGCGTCAAAATATGTATTGACAGTCAGACTGCCATTAAAGCTATAATCCCAAACAGTACTTTATCAAGAAGTGTCCCCGAATTCAAACAAGCATTAGAGAGACTTCGCTCAGGCTAGGTCATACCTATACTATGTTCCCGGTTATAAAAGGGAGGTTTACGCAACGACGAATCGACGGTACACCTCAAAATCCACTTGGAGGAAATCAAGGGGAAACACCAGTTGCATATGATCCATCCAGTTCGTGCATTTTTAAGGATATAAAATTTACAAAGTAGATTATGATTCTAAAAAAGAAGGCTTAAGGCTCATGAGGGGCAAATTAGATACTGTCTTCTGGCGTTAAGTGCTTAAAAATTAAGCTTCATCAGTAACGGCAGCTGAAGGAAGTTCGGGCTATAGGAAGAAACGATTGAGTGGGTTCTGTGTTCGGGTCCTACGCTCGCGAGGTAAAGGTTGCCAGGTCTCGAGGCAGCACTGCTGCATACTTAGTTAATTAAATTTACGATCTACTATAATGTCTCCACAATACTTTTAACGTAAGAGGATTTATTTCGTGACGGTTACTCTTTTACGAGAAAGAGCTAAAACCGGTTTTTAGCCCACAATTGGGTATATCGTCGGTCCCATGGAGCACTAACACGTTCTAGTTGTTCGCGTGGAAGACTAACACGAATTTAGACAGACCTGTTTGTAATTTTTTTTTGTGGTAAATTTACCAAAAGCAATGCAAAATATTGTAACGAATTTTTGGGATTTCCGATAACTCTGCACCTTCTGCTAACGTTCGAATCGCTGAACTGTCGAATATATAACTCCAATATTCAGTATTAAATCGTCTTTATCAGACTACTTTGGGAGTAGTACAATTATACTTCACTTCACAACTAGTAGCGTGTTTAACCCAAACTGATTAGTCATTCCTCAATTTGCGTTGCTTTTATAATCTCTTTTGCCTCGTCCACATATTTCTCCTAAGGTCTAGACGTTTCACCTTCTATAACTATGGTCACGGATATTAGCATCACTAAGCTATACCATCACTAAGGCGATGCTAAGGCCATGCTAAGCGACATTTACGTCAATAATTAAATCATGTATACACATATATAAGGCAGCCGAGAGATGTCACTCACAGATGCATTTACTTATACGCCTATGTGTGCGCGAGAGACTGTAAACTACAAACATTCACATCAATAATTCAATCAATTATGTATCTACATAAACGAATAAATAATTGCGTCTACATATATGTACCATGTACGAATACGAGCAGCGGAGAGTCAATGCGCAAGCACATGCATATATACTCCTATAAGTATGCAATGAGAAAAACTATAAAATTGTGCAATTGTAGTTACAGCTGAGCAGTTTGAGAGCCGCTGGACTAGTAGATTCTCGAAGCGACTAGAAGATGCGAATGTTAAAATCAAAGAGTATAAAAGGCGACAGATGTAGAGGCGCTGTAATTCAGTTTGATTTGAGCTGTCAAGCAGTTACGACTAAGACGATATCTAGCGAGAAATAGCAGTATTATTTCAAAAGTCTGTTTGGCTATTAAGCTATTCGTTGCACAGTTTGAGTGTTATTGTGAAGTATTTTAATAAATGCCATTTTTCCATTATTCAATATTGGAGTTATTTATTCAACAGTTTAGCGATACGAACCTAGCAGAAGGGCAAATAAGAGGATTTGCAGCAAATTCGTTACAATTGGTTTCAGAAGTGGGATTGTTGAATAAATTCCGGAGGACAACAAGGACATGGCAAAGTTCAGTGAATTGAAGATCCAGCAACTGAAGAAGGAGTTGGAGTGTCGTGGATTGAATACAAGCGGCGTTAAACTCGAACTTCAGGCACGGCTACGAGAGGCAATGGAAGCAGAAGGAATTGATGTGGACGAGTATGTCTTTTATTCTGCTGGGGACGAGACAACAACAAAAATTGAAGAAAAAAACGAAACATCGCAGACAGTTACGAGCATATGATATTGGCTTGAACATGATATTGGCTGCAATGGCTGCTCAAACATCGACAGTAGCATCAATGTCGTCGCAAATATCATCCCAACTAGAATCACAGGAGGTACGTATTTCAGAAATGGCGTCGCAATTAACATCACAATTGGAAGAACAGAAAATCACAGAATCACAAATGGAATCCCAAGAGACACGAATAACATCCAAGATGGAAACACAGCTCGAAGAACAGAATACATATATGGCACCCAACTGGAAGAACAGAAGACGTATATGGTATCCCAATTAGAATCACAGGAGAACCGTATAACAGCGAAGATTGAATCACAGGAGACACGTATCTCAGAAATGTCGTCAGAAATAACATCTAAAATTGAAGCACAAGAGGCACGTATATCAGAAATGTCGACATAAATTTCAGCACAGGTATCACCGCAGATCTCTGCACAACTAGAATCGCGTATGGAAGAGAAACTAACGCAGTTTCAGGAAGGGTTCAGTGGTCGACAAGATAAAATGGAGGCCGAGATAGATGCTTTGAAAGATCGGATTCAGGAGTTACAATTGATCCGTCCAATCACTTCAACGTCTACTCTGAAGGTAAAATCCCCAACGTTTGATGGTTCTGTTCCATTCCAGGTATTTAAGCTCCAATTTGAGAAGACGTCGGCAGCGAACAACTGGAATGCTGAAGATAAAGTTGCAGCTCTGTTCGTGGCATTGAAAGGGCCAGCTGCCGAAATCCTACAGACGATTCCCGAAGGAGAGCGGAACAACTATCAAGCATTGATGGCCGCTGTCGAGAGACGTTATGGAAGCGAGCATAGGAAACATATATTCCAAATTGAGTTGCAAAACCGTCACCAAAGAGCGAATGAGACTTCGCAGGAGTTTGCCTCGGATGTTGAAAGGTTGGCTCATTTCGCAAATGCGGACGCACCCGTGGAACACACCGAGAGGGTAAAAATCCAGAGTTTTATAAATGTCATACGGGACGTGGAAACGAAGCGAGCTACATACGCAAACCCAAAGCTGACATTTGCTGAAACGGTATCACATGCATTGACTCAGGAAACGGCCTCACTATTGAGTAAACCAGCATACAAAGCTCATCGTGTGGAAGTGGAAAGACCAGATTGGGTAGATAAAATTTTGGAAGCACTGAAGGGATCACAACAGAAAAATGCCGGAGTTATTAAATGTTTCAAGTGCGGCAACACAGGTCATATTGCACTACATTGCAGCACCGGGGTCAATAGCACCAACAATGTGGGTGGCCGTAAACGCAGAGCTGAATTCATTCAATTTGACCAAAGGAGCTATTTTGGGAAGATGCCAAGAGGCCGAAGTAGTTATTAACTGTGAACAGATCCAGGAACACGTTTCATCTAGTAATACTGATCTTTCAAATGACATCACGGAATGGACGCAAGGGCTGGAGGAAGCCTATCAGAGTAAGGCAAAACAACTGCTTCTAAAGTACGCGAACATATTTGACGAGGATGGTTCCAAACCAGGCCGCACCAATGTTGTGAAACATCAAATTGACACGGGAGATGCGAGGCCGATCCGTCAAGCTCCACGTAGTGTTCCACTGGCGAAGCGGGAAGTTGTGAGTCAAATCATACAAGAAATGAGCGACAGCGGCGTCATCGAACCATCAGCTAGTCCATGGAGCTCACCGGTAGTACTTGTAAAGAAGAAGGATGGAAAAATGAGGTTTTGCGTGGACTACCGGAAGTTGAATGACGTTACGAAAAAGGATAGCTACCCATTGTCAAGACTTGACGACACTCTGGACTCGCTACCTGGTATGAAATGGTTTTCCACACTGAACTTGAAAAGCGGCTATTGGCAAGTTGAGGTGAAGGAGGAAGATAAAGAGAAAACAGCCTTCAGTGTCGGTGATGGTCTGTGGCAATTTACAGTGATGCCTTTTGGACTTTGTAATGCGCCAGCTACTTTTGAGAGACTCATGGACCAGGTACTGAAAGGACTACATTGGAAAACATGCTTGGTGTACCTGGACGACATCATCGTATTGGGCAAGAACATTGATGAACATCTTAAGAACTTGGAGGAAGTTGTCAAGAGAATAGCTGGCGCTGGTCTGAAGTTAAGTCCCAATAAGTGTGCGCTGTTTAAAAAGGAAGTCAATTATTTGGGCCACAAGGTAACGACAGAGGGCATCTGCACTGCGAACGAAAAAATAGAGCCTGTAAAGGATTGGCCAAGACCACAGAACTTACATGAATTGAGAAGTTTCCTTGGGCTGTGCACATATTACCGCCGATTTGTACCAAATTTTTCCAGCGTAGCCCATAGCCTCAATGAGCATACAAGGAAAAACAAAGCTTTTGAATGGAAGAAGGAGCAAGAAGTGGCTTTCCAAACATTGAAGGAGCTTTTGCGCACTGCCCCAATGTTGGCAAATCCGATTCCAGGAGCAACATTTATTCTAGATACAGATGCGAGTGGATATGCTATAGGAGGCGTTTTATCACAACTGGTCGATGGACAGGAGAAGGTAGTTGCATATTACAGCCGTTGGATTGGAAAATCAGAGAGGAACTACTGTGTTATGCGGAGAGAGCTGTTGGCATTGGTAGAGTGCATTAAACATTTTCGCAAATACCTCTACGGCCAGCGATTCCGTGTCAGGACAGAACACGCAGCGTTGAAATGGCTTCTGCAGTTCCGTAATCCGGAAGGACAATTGGCACGGTGGATCGAGCGACTACAAAGCTATGACTTTTCCATTGAGCATCGAAAAGATAGTACCCATGGAAATGCCGATGCCATGTCACGAAGGTCATGTAGTTTGGAATGCAAGCACTGTTCAAAGGCCGAGGTTAAAGAAGACATTATAGATGTCCGGCTAATGACTATAACGTGTACGGATGAATGGGACAAGGAACAACTAAGAAAGTGTCAGCTAGAAGATACAGATCTGTCACATGTTATGCAAGGGCTCGAACGAAACGAAAGACCAAGCAGAGAGGAGATGTCAGCAGAGAGTCCCCTTACGAAGTCATATTGGGCACAGTGGAACAGTTTAGAATTGATATCCGGTTGCTTGCATCGAGTATGGGAGAGTGAGGATGGTCAATGCAAGAAGAAACTGATAGTTGTTCCCAGAAAGAGGATTCCTGACGTGCTCAGCGAGCTGCACAATGGTCCAAGTGGAGGTCATCTTGGAATCACGAAGACACTCGAGAAAATTAAGCAGAGATTCTATTGGGTTGGTTGCCGTCAGTCGATCACCGAGCGGATTGCCAATTGCGAGGTATGCAACAGAGCGAAAGGGCCCAAAATCCGAAGTCATGGCCAGATGAAGCAGTATATTTCAGGTGCACCATTTGAAAGGATCGCCATGGATGTTGCAGGTCCATTTCCTACTAGCAACCGCGGAAACAAATACGTACTGGTGGTTATGGATTATTTCAGTAAATGGCAAGAGGTATACCCAATCCCAAACCAAGAAGCAGAAACAGTAGCAGAAGTGGTTAAAAACGAATGGGTTGCAAGGTATGGTGTACCAATGGAGCTACATTCAGACCAAGGCAGGAATTTTGAATCAGCTATGTTCCAAGAAATGTGCAAGAAGTTGGGCATTCGAAAAACACGGACAACTGCATTGCATCCTCAGTCCGATGGTATGGCGGAACGTTTCAATAGAACATTGGAGGAGCATTTAAGGAAAGTAGTAGACAAGTACCATAAGACTGGGATACACACATATCATTATTCTTGATGGCCTACCGTATGGCCTACCGATGGCAGTACATGACACAACGGGCCAAACTCCCGCAAAGGTAATTTTTGGCAATGACCTTCGACTGCCAGCTGATTTGAAGTATGGGATAGATGCCGATGCGGAGAGGAATGTCAAGAAATCCACTGGTGTCTTGGAAGAAAAGCTGAGAGAGATACACGATCTGGTAGGGTAACAGCAAAGATTATGAGTGACAAGATGAAAGCGAGGTACGATAAAGCAATTAATTCAGAAGGGCTTCAGGAAGGAGATTTGGTGCTGCTACACATCCCACAACGAAAACAAGGTTTGTCCCCGAAATTGCAGTGTAACTGGGAAGGCCTATACAAAGTTGTAAAACGGATCAACGATGTAGTGTACCGCATACAAACCACTACCAAACCACGAACTAAAATGAAAGTGGTTCATTTGGAGAGATTAGCAGCGTTTAGATCGAGAGATTTGTCTGATCGGGACGATCAGACTTAGGTGGAGGGTAGTGTCACGGATATTAGCATCACTAAGCTATACCATCACTAAGGCGATGCTAAGGCCATGCTAAGCGATATTTACGTCAATAATCAAATCATGTATACACATATATAAGGCAGCCGAGAGATGTCACACACAGATGCATTTACTTATACGCCTATGTGTGCGCGAGAGACTGTAAACTACAAACATTCACATCAATAATTCAATCATTATGTATCTACATAAACGAATAAATAATTGCGTCTACACATATGTACCATGTACGAATACGAGCAGCGGAGAGTCAATGCGCAAACACATGCATATATCTGAGATACTCCTATAAGTATGCAATGAGAAAAACTATAAAATTGTGCAATTGTAGTTACAGCTGAGAAGTTTGAGAGCTGCTGGACTAGTAGATTCTCGAAGCGACTAGAAGATGCGAATGTTAAAATCAAAGAGTATAAAAGGTGACAGATGTAGAGGCGCTGTAATTCAGTTTGATTTGAGCTGTCAAGCAGTTACGACTAAGACGATATCTAGCGAGCAATAGCAGTATTATTTCAAAAGTCAGTTTGGTTATTAAGCTATTCGTTGCACAGTTTGAGTGTTATTGTGAAGTATTTTAATAGAGGCCATTTTTCCATTATTCAATATTGGAGTTACCTATTCAACAGTTTAGCGATACAAACCTAGCAAAAGGGCAAATAAGAGGATTTGCAGCAAATTCGTTACACTATTGTATCGCATACTTGGCTAGTTAGCTACATGCGTATGTATGTGTGAGTAGCTACTTCTTCTCTTAGCTGATGACTGCATATGTGTATGTGAGATATTCTTCGTCAACGTCTATGTACGTAAGTGTTGCTCGCCTTAAAGTGAACATAGGTGTGGCTGCCCGCTGTTTTATACTCAGCTGAGCAGAGCTCAAAGAGTATATTAATTTTGTTCGCATAACGGTAATCCGTAACGGTATAAACTAATCGAGATAGATATAGACTTCTATATATCAAAATAATCTGGGCGAAAATAGAAATTAATTTAGCCATGTTCGTCCGTCCATCCGTCTGTCCTTAAACACGATACCTTAAGTAAATTTTGAGGTATTTTAACGAAATTTGTTATGTAAGTTCCTGGGCACTCATCTCAGATCGCTATTTAAAATGAACGAAATGGGACTATAACCCCGCCCATTTTTTCGATATCGAAAATGTCGAAAAACCGAAAAAGTTGGATAATTCATTTCCAAAGAGAGATAAAGCGATGAAACTTGGTAGGTGGGTTGACCTTATGACGTAGAATAGAAAATTAGTAAAATTCTGGACAATGGGTGTGGGACCGCCCACTTTTAAAAGAATGTAATTTAAAAGTTTTTCAAGATGTAATGTGGCAGTCGTTGAAGATATCATGATGAAATTTGGCAGGAACATTACTCCTCGTACTGCATGTGTGCTAAACAAAAACTAGCAAAATCGGATGACCAACACGCCTACTTAAAAAAAAAAAGTAAAATTTTAACCAAAAATTCAATATTTTTACAGTATATAAGTAAATTATGTCAACATTCAACTCCAGTAATGATATGGTGCAACAAAATACAAAAATAAAAGGAAGTTTCAAAATGGGCGTGGCTCCGCTCTTTTTCATTTAATTTGTCTAGAATACTTTTAAGGCCATAAGTCGAACAAAAATTAACTAATCCTTGTGAAATTCGGTAAGGGCATAGCCTCTGTGACGGTAACTGTTTTCTGTGAAAATGGGCAAAATCGGTTAAGCCACGCCCAGTTTTTATACACAATCGACCGTCTGTCTTTCCGCTCGGCCGTTAACATGATAAATTGATCAAAAATTAATATATATCTTTACTAAACTTACTTCACGTACTTATCTGATCTCAATTTATTTTGGTATTAAAAATGGGGAAATCAGACTATGACCACGCCCACTTTTCGATATCGAAAATTAGGAAAAATGAAAAAAATACCATAATTCTATACTAGATATGAAAAAAGGGATGAAACATGGTCATTGGATTGGTTTTTGACGCAAAATATAACTCTAAAGAACTTTGTAAAATGGGTGCGACACCTACCATATTAAGTAGAAGAAAATGAAAAAGTTCTGCAGGGCGAAATCAAAAGCCTTTGGAATCATGGCTGGCTGGAATACTGTTCGTGGTATTACATATATAAAAAAATAATCGGTACCGACAGATGATATTCTGGGTTACAATGGTCCACATTTTGATCGATATCGCGAAAGCCCCTTCACATATACAACTAAGGCCCACTCCCTTTTAAACAAACACATTCCAGGGTTACCCTAGGTTCATTTTCCTACATGGCGTTTTTCCCTTATTTAAACCTCTCAGCTGAGTATGTAATGTACGGTTACACCCGAACTTAGCCTTCCTTACTTGTTTATTTTTGTGATTATTTACTAACAGCATAGTCATGCTAATATTCGGCACAATATATAAGATTTCGAGTAATTTAGTGTAATGTTACTCATACAACTTAACATTACCAAACTAAAGCTAAACAAGTAAGGAAGGTTAAGTTCGGGTGTAACCGAATATTACATACTCAGTTGAGAGCTTTGGTGACAACATAAGGGAAAATAACCATGTAGGAAAATGAACCGAGGGAAACCCTGGAATGTGTTTGTATGACATGTGTATCAAATGAAAGGCATTAAAGAGTATTTTATGAGGGAGTGGGCCATAGTTCTATAGGTGGACGCCATTTGGGTATATAGCCATAAAGGTGGATCATGGTTGACTCTTAGAATTCGTTTGTGTAATATGGGTATCAAAGGAAAGGAGTTAATGAGTATTTTAAAAGGGAGTGGGCCATAGTTTTATAGGTGGACGCCATTTAGGTATATAGCCATAAAGGTGGATCAGGGTTGACTCTTAGAATTCGTTTGTGTAATATGGGTATCAAACTAAAGGAGTTAATGAGTATTTTAAAAGGGAGTGGGCCTTAATTCTATAGGTGGAAGCCTTTTCGAGGTATCGCAATAAAGGTGGACCAGGGGTGAATCTAGACTTTGTTTGTACGATATGGGTATCAAATGAAAGGTGTTAATGAGTATTTTTAAAAGGGATTGGGCCTTCGTTCTATATGTGTTCGCCTTTTCGAGATATCGCCATAAAGGTGTACCAGGGGTGACTCTATGTACAATGTGTTTGTACGATATGGGGATCAACTGCAAGGTGTTAATGAGTACTTTAAAAGGGAGTAGGCCTTAGTTCTATATGTGTTCGCATTTTCGAGATATCGCCATAAAGGTGGACCTGGGGTGACCCTAGAATTTGTTTGTGCAATATGGGTATCAAACGAAAGGAGTTAATGAGTATTTTAAAAGGGAATGGGCCTTAGTTCTATAGGTGGACGCCTTTTCGAGGTATCGCAATAAAGGTGGACCAGGGGAGACTCTAGACTTTGTTTGTACGATATGGGTATCAAATGAAAGGTGCTAATGAGTATTTTAAAAGGGTGTGGGGCTTAGTTCTATAGGTGGACGCCTTTTCGAGATATCGCCATAAAGGTGGACCAGGGGTGACTCTAGAATGAGTTTGTACGATATGGTTATCAAATTAAAGGTATTAATGAGAGTTTTAAAAGGGAGTGGTGTGAAGGCGTTTTCCAGATATCGACCAAAATGTGGACCAGGGTGACCCAGAACATCATCTGTTGGATACCGCTAATTTATTTATATATGTAATACCTGCCAAGATTTTAAGGGTTTTTCATTTCGCCCTGCAGAACTTTTTCATTTTCTTCTACTTAATATGTTAGGTGTCACAACCATTTTATAAAGTTTTTTCTAAAGTTATATTTCGCGTCAATAAAACAATCCAATTACCTTACCATGTTTCATCCCTTTTTTCGTATTTGGTATAGAATTATGGCATTTTTTTCATTTTTCGTAATTTTCGGTATCGCAAAAGTGGGCGTGGTCATAGTCGGATTTCGTTCATTTTTCATACCAAGATAAAGTGAGTTCAAGTAAGCACGTGAACTAAGTTCATTAAAGATATGTCGATTTTTGCTCAAGTTATCGTTTTAACGGCCATGCGGAAGGACAGACGGGCGACTGTGTATAAAAACTGGGCGTGGCATCAACCGATTTCGCCCATTTTCACAGAAAACAGTTATCGTCATAGAATCTATGCACCTACCAAATTTCAAAAGGATTGGTTAATTTTTGTTCGACCTATGGCGTTAAAAGTATCCTAGACAAATTAAATGAAAAAGGGCGGAGCCACGCCCATTTTGAATGTTTCTTTTATTTTTGTATTTTGTTGCACCATATCATTACTGGAGTTGAATGTTGACATAATTTACTTATATACTGTAATGATATTAAATTTTTTGTTAAAATTTTACTTTAAAAAAAATTTTTTTTTAAAAAGTGGGCGTGGTCCTTCTCCGATTTTGCTAATTTTTATTAAGCGTACATATAGTAATAGGAGTAACGTTCCTGACAAATTTCATCATGATATCTTCAAGGACTGCCAAATTACAGCTTGCAAAATTTGAAATTACCTTCTTTTAAAAGTGGGCGGTGCCACGCCCATTGTCCAAAATTTTAATAAGTTTCTATTCTGCGCCATAAGTTCAACTCATCTACCAAGTTTTGTCGCTTTAGCTGTCTTCTGTAATGAATTATCGCACTTTTTCGGTTTTTCGAAATTTTCGATATCGAAAAAGTGGGCGTGGTTATAGTCCGATATCGTTCATTTTAAATAGCTATCTGAGATGAGTGCTCAGGAACCTACATACCAAATTTCATCAAGATACCTCAAAATTTACTCAAGTTGTCGTGTTAACGGACGGACGGACGGACATGACTCAATCAACTTTTTTCGATCCTGATTATTTTGATATATGGAAGTCTATATCTATCTCGATTCCTTTATATATGTACAACCAACCGTTATCCAATCAAACTTAATATACTCTGTGAGCTCTGCTCAACTGAGTATAAAAATTATTATTTTTATAAGCTTTTATTTAGTTTCACTTTTGTTGTCTGTAATGGAATCTTGCAAGTTAAATTTGATACACTTCCCGGTGTCCGATTGAGCTGAAATTTTGCACACATGTATAACTCCGATGACAATGCAATATTGCTTTGTTAGAATTCGATAAATTAATCGATAACACAGTTATCGGTAAAGATTTGTATTTACTTTGGCATAACAGCCTAAGTCCCATACAAACCCACCGGTACCTATCCGTGGATTGTGATATTTGGACGTGGTGAATCACGCGTGTCACGCGTGGTGAATCTCAACGCTTGCGAAAAGCGGTGACACAACCGTCTGTTGTATTTCTGTGTATAACCAACATAGCTGAATTTTTAAGGCTGTTTAACTCTGTAATCTTTTCTGTAATTTATTTTGCTTTTGGAAAAATTACCTATTTGAAAAAAGCTGGCTGAAAAATATTGGCATAACAGCTTAAGTTAAATCAAGAATGGAAAATCTTGGAAAATTTGAGCAGATGTGGCAATTTCGCGCGTCCGTTGAACGAAATATTGACAATCTGCTGATCATCGCTAGGAAATTAGCGACATTCCATCAACTAAGCAGCACTTTAGCAATACTGCTGTTATTACAAACACACAAATATTAATTGTGCATTAAATCTAAAATATACAAATACACCATAATAATTTACACGGCCAAAGCCATAATAATTCACACGGGTCATCAATTCTTTCTCTGATTCAAAATCTGAACTACCAGCGCTACCGTCAACAGCTCAGTGTCATCATTGCCAGTAGCGCCAATAACACCAAACTCGTGCCTGACACACAAAAGTCGTTTCACTCAATAGCGCAAGTAAAATGTATTACGCATTCACTACTAAGAAGCGTCAAAAATTCGCTTGGAGTAATTTCGTCAATGAGCTACAATTGAGCTGGCACCGCATTGGCGCTGGCGCCATGCAATTTACACCACTAAAATTGCGCGAATGCCCAGGCTTATGACTTCAATACTTATATTTACAATGCTTTAAACTTTAAATACACCTCTGAAGTTGCTGCGCATAAAATGTGTACTAATAAATTCCAATACGCATTATACGCAGATGTAACTGATATATGTGTTTTTGTTTTACCCCCTATACTTATATTTAAAGCTTTTCTAAGAACAAGCTTCTATTACTTGTAAATAAAACGAACTAAAAAGTAAAAAATAAAATTAAAGAAAAAAAAGCTTTTTAAAAATAAGCTTTTATTATTTTGGTTAATAAAATTAACTAAAAAGTAAACAATAAATTGACTCTAAAGAAATATAACACTTTATAAGTTTATTGTAAGCTTAAACGATAATTAGGCTTTTTCTTCTGCGACAAAAAAATTCTATATTGTACATAATTATATATTTTTAACATTAAAACTTTACACCTAAATTATTAAAGCTTACCGTTTATATCACAGTCCTCATTGTTCTAATAAAAGCGTGTTACATTGCGATAGCAAGAAAATGAGATCCTAAATGTTCTTAATTATACCATCAAAATTTAACACGTTTTTTATTAGAACAATTTGGACTGTGATATAAACTGTAAGATTTAATAATTTAGGTGTAAAGTTTTAATGTTAAAAATATATAATTATGTACAATATAGAATTTTTTTGTCGCAGAAGAAAAAGCCTAATTATCGTTTAAGCTTACAATGAACTTATAAAGTGTTATATTTCTTTAGAGTCAATTTATTGTTTACTTTTTAGTTAATTTTATTAACCAAAATAATAAAAGCTTATTTTTAAAAAGTTTTTTTTTTCTTTAATTTTATTTATTTGCTTAACAAGAAAAGCACTTAATGGAGAGACGCAGCGTTATCTGCTTCTAGGCGCGCAAGGAAACCCGTACTTCAAGTGCTTGAGGCGATGTATGCAACTATACGCATTTATGTTTTTGTAAGCGTCAACTCAGATTATATCTAATTTGTTTTTTTTACAAAAATCGCGAATACGTAATAACACGCCTTTGGTTACATACTAAGTGTGTGTTTGTCCGTTTGCGTGCTATCTGCGTAAAAATGTGTAAATTGCAATTTTTCGCTGCATTTTTCATGCAACATTAGCCGTGTTTTTTAACACGCGCGTATACGTTTCGTTTGCGCGTGTAAAAAAACGCGTATCTTCGCTTAGATAATGCTTAGGAGACCCATCTAGCGGCTGTGGTTAAACAACTAGCTACAGCAACAGGGTGTACCGAAAAGCGGAGACGCAACGCTCTGATGGCCATAGGGTATAACATATAGCTGAATCAGTTGCGATGAATTGTGGACACACACAGAATACATAGAATTAGTGTAGAGGGTGACACAAAGACACATATTTCAGTTACATCTGAGTATAATGCGTATTGAAATTTAGTAGGACAAAATTTATGCGCAGCAATTTCAGAGGTGTATTTATAGTTTGTCTCTTAACAGTCAATATAAAGTTTAAGCGTAAACGGATATATGTGTGTTAAAAAACACGGCTATTAACGGCTGCCACAAGCAACTAGCAGGCAACAACACCAACAACAATCGTGCAATGCCAACCGAACTTAGCCAACAAAACAAAAAAAAAAAAAACACGAAAATGTGTCAGCTTCTGGTATTGGTTGCTATAAGCAATGCTATTTTTGTAATGTTGCAGACACTTTTGTCTTATTTCTTAACACTTCATAAACATGCTCGTACATGCAAGAACGCAGCTTTCACTGTACGATTTTAGGTGTATGTCTTTACTCCTTGCCACTGTCAGCTAGCCTGTAGTTAGTTTTACTGTTGCTAATGTTGCAGCAGCACGTATTTCATATTGTTCACGTATTTTTTTTTAAACACATAGAGGTTCACATGTGCATGTGTATGTGTGAGTTGCTCTTGATCTACTTGCTCACGTCCGTTTATCAAATATCACAGCTGTCAGATGATGTTGCGGCAGCATTGCACACTCTTTGCTTATTCCAAATGTGGCAGCTTTACTGGCAACAATCTCAATCACAAACAGACGTACATATAACCGTTTAATCAGGGCTGCCATTTGCTATACTTCAATGAGAATTGATACCTTTGACGTTTGGTCCGATAATTCCTCTTCATCTGGTTTGGTGTATTTTATTATTTGAGAAATTTATAAAACTGTATCATCTTATTAAAAATTGCAGACCCTTTTATGCACTCAAAAAGGGCCATTCCGCCTTAGGGAGTCTGTTTGTGAAGGATTGGTGGTTTCTTGCCGAATCCTTCGTTTCAATTCATAGACCCCACAACGTCTTCCAGGTCGAAGAACACTCATCATGAGGTTACAATTCTCTTTGTTGACTCATAGGACTAACTTTCTTCCGGGTAGATGGATCATATGCAACTATTGCCTCCTTTTTATCTCACGCATCCGGTAGAGATATCAAATACTCCCCACCTCGTCACACTTCATATAGCCCAGACTGCTGGGGCTGTCCTATATATTAAGGTGAACCACGTGGACTTCATTGGGCAGTGCCTTGTTAATATAATTCCAATAACCACGGATAGATGAGCCTTTGTAAACCCGCTCCGCCGGGCGTTCAATTCGCCCTTACTTTTCCAGGCTAACAGATCGACCCAAAAATTGCAGGGATATCATTATTGTCTAACACACACAGATAGAGAGGTCAACCACCCTTACACCCTCGGGCCCAAAATGGCAGAGCTTCGAACTAGAAAAGCCGCCTTTCTATTTTGGTGGATGCTAAATGTCTTAAAATTCATACTGTCAGATAGAATCTTATTCACCGATAGCAACTTATTTACCTTTTCAGTGATCGGGCAACCTAAGTTTTCGGCTTACACTGCACCCCTAACCAACCCTTCCGTTCACCCTGGATCAATTAGTGAATAGATTTACCTGAATTCCTTCCCATCTTAATTCCCCAATCCATTTATCCCTTGAGGGAGCGGAAGTCGACGCATAGTAGTCTATTCTGCTAGGAAATAGTTCAATGTAGATCATAGTGCGAGGGAACGAAGCCAATTTTTCCACGAGGTCTACAGGGTTCAAATATAACATTGCGTTTAGTGTCGTGTGGGTGCTCTACGATTGGTCCCGCTTATTTTAACCATAGCCAATCGCTGCAATGCTTTTACTGTTTTGACCATAAACGAAGTATCTCGTTCTTTCCATTAGACCAAAACGTCATAAAGCTGACTCTCCTTTACCATAATAAAAGTATATATATATTATATATTATATACGTAATATAAGTGCTAAGCAACGGAAGCTTTCTTAGCCCTGTCCAATATGCTTAACACTGTCAGATAGCATCACCGTTACTCGCCCAATACAATGTTGTCTAAATTCAGACAAAACAATATAATGTAAACAAAATAAACTCCATTTTGCTAGGCTTCACAACTTCTCCGCGTGATTCGGCCCACCATATTATGGCACCTAGGTAACACTGTAAAACGTCTTTCAGTGTTTTAGAAATTTATCCTTGTCAAAAATTGCCATTGGTGTGCAGGGCCTGCCTAGGTTCTGAAGCGGGTCGTTCACTACCATGGCTCGAGGCAGAGAACTCGGGGAGTCTGCCAAATAATTAAATTCATTTCATATTATCATCTCAGCCGTTAATGTTTTCCTTCAAATAATATACGTAATGGGGAACACTTTTTTAATTGGTTGAAACCTACATGTATATACTAATATATGGAAACCACAAATTTTCCTTAAATATCTGTTATCCTTAATTTACTTTAAAACTAAGTTTGGTATGTTTTTAGTGCGTGAGCTCTTTGTTTTTTTATACTCAGCTGAGCAGAGCTCACAGAGTATATTAACTTTGTTCGCATAACGGTAATCCGTAACGGCATAAACTAATCGAGATAGATATAGACTTCTATATATCAAAATGATCCGGATGAAAAAAGAAATTCAATTAACCATGTCCGTCCGTCCGTCCGTCCGTCTGTAAACACGAGAACTTGGGTAAGTTTTGAGGTATCTTGATGAAATTTGGTATGTAGGTTCCTGGGCGCTCATCCCAGATCGCTATTTAAAAAGAACGAAATCGGCAAAACAGAAAATTAGTAAATTTTTGGACACCGCGTGGCACCGCCCACTTTTAAAAGAAGGTAATTTAAAAGTTTTGCAAGCAGTAATTTCGCAGTCCATGAAGATATCATGATAAAATTTGACAGGAACGTTACTCCTATTACTATATGTGAGCTAAATAAAAATTAGCAAAATCGAATGACGAACACGCCCACTTAAAAAAAAATGTTTAAGTCAAATTTTAACAAAAAATTGAATATATTTACAGTATATATGCAAATTATGCCAACATTCAATTCCAGTAATGATATGGTGCAACCAAATACAAAAATAAAGCCTAGTTTCAAAATGGGCGCGGCTCTGCCCTTTTTCATTTAATTGGTCTAGAATACTTTTAAGGCCATAAGTCCAACTAAAATTCACCTTTCCTTGTGGAATTATGTGTGTGCATAGATTCTATGACGATAACTGTTTTCTGTGAAAAAGGACCAACTCGGTTGAAGCCACGTCCTGTTTTTATACACAGTCGACCGTCTGTTCTTCCGCTCTGCCTTTAACACTATAACTTGAGCAAAAATAGATATATCTTTACTAAACTCAGTTCACATACTTATCTGAACTCATTTTATCTTGGTATAAAATATGGCCGAAATCCGACTATGACCACGCCCACTTACGAAAAATGAAAAAAATGCCATAATCCTGTACCAAATATGAAAAAAGAGATGAAACGTGGTAATAGGATTGGTTTATTGACGCAAAATGTAACTTTAGAAAAAACTTTGTAAAATGGTGTGACACCTACCATATTAAGTAGAATAAAATGAAAAAGTTCTGCAGGGCGAAATAAAAAACCCTTGAAATCTTGGCAGGAATACTGTTCGTGGTATTACATATATAAATAAATTAGCGATACCCGACAGATGATGTTCGGGGTCACCCTGATCCACATTTCGGTCGATATCTCGACCGGCGAAAACGCCTTCACATATACAACTAAGGGCCACTCCCTTTTAAAACCCTCATTAATACCTTTAATTTAGTACCCATATCGTACAAACACATTATAAAGCCACCCATTGTCCACCTTTATGGAGTTATCTCGAAAAGTCGTCCACCTATAGAACTAAGGCCCACTGCCTTTTAAATAATAATTAGCACCTTTCAGTTGATACCCATATCGTACAAACGCATTCTAGAGTCACCCCTGGTCCACCTTTATGGCGATATCCTGAAATTGCGTCCACCTATAGAACTATGGCGCACTCCCTTTTAAAATACTCTTTAATACCTTCCATTTGAAACCCATGTCATACAAACACAATCCAGGTTTACCCTAGGTTAATTTCGCTAATTGGTTATTTTCCCTTATTTTGTCTCCAAAGCTCTCAGCTGAGTATGTCATGTTCGGTTACACCCGAACTTAGCCTTCCTTACTTGTTTTTGTTTTTTTTTTTTTCATAAATGCTCCAACAACTTGCAAGGTTTGGATATAACCCATTTTACTGAGCAATATATATAGCTTGTACAACATCGCACATACTTGTCGATTTTGTAAGGGTGTTGGTATGCGTAGTATTTTTCACATATAATTTTTAAGAGGAAAATTATTATCTAATTTTTGTGTTTTCAAGTATTCGTAAACACAGCAGTGCAAAGAAAAATAGCAGTGTTAGTATCAAATTTGATATTAAAAAAAAAAAAAACTTATAAAAATTTTGTAACTACAAACCTATCTCGAAAACATTATCGAAAAATTCGAATATTAGAGATAGTTTCAAATATTTTATTTGAAGTGCTCTGGACTTGTGTGAGGATGCAGTTTTAGTCTGAAGCGCCAATTCTGAGCGTAACTGGTTGCCTTTACGTTTGTTTATAAGAATGTGCTAACGTAGCTTCTAAATCCTTCCAAACTAGTATGCAGGTAAAATTTATGATATTTGCTGTTCCCAAAAGTATTTATATTTGCGGAAAATAATCTAAACCACAGGGACGTTTTAACATTTTGTTATCGCAAGGTGTTTAGTAAGTTAGTTTATGAATATAAAACAGGGATCGCCACAAGCTTCTTATGGAAGTGTGTACTTTGAAATCCAAAAAAAAAAAATTGCCAGGGAGCTAGTAAAAAGTACACTGTAAAAACTTCGAAAATTCATAAAATGATATTATTTTAGAAAGTAAATTATTCATTTTGTAATCCTGATAGAAGGTAAATTCATTTGATTTTTTTTTTATTTAATTTTTTATATTTTTTAAATTTTTTTATATTTTTAGGTTTTTTACTTTGTTTTGTTTTTTAGAGACAAAATAATATAAATAATAATAATCTGATAAAAGAAAAATTCATTCAATTAAAAAAAAATTGTTGGAAATCTATCAAAATTTTGAGAGACCTATAATTTGTTGTGTCTCAGTACAAAATTGATTGGCACACAAGATCACAGGGTGCCTGAAGTATATTTTAATTCGAAGTCAGACCACCTCAAATTCATTTTGGACTATTATTTTGTGAGCTTAAACAAGCTCAGCAGTAAAATTTTACTAAAATTTCCCGCGTAATTTTTGAGGAAATTGCATTTTGGAGCATCATCATGTAACATCAATTGCATTGTTTGACAGTGAATATATACTCTTGGCGATATGTACCGCAGTTTGTAGGTCAAGTTGAGGGCATAGCCTTCACATATTAAGAATTTCCAATATACCCTCAAAATTTGCAGTAAGGGGCCAAAATCTAACTTTATTTCTGTTTGGGATACGAAAACAATTTGTATGTCGTCAGAAAAGGGTCATTTTTGCACTTCCAACGATATATGGTTTGTAAATTTTTATTTAGAGATGTCAGAGAAATCTTACAAAATAAATTGAAAATTCAATGTAAGGCATCGCTTGTTCATTTTGTATAACGATTTTCTTGACAATTTCGGCCGCCGTGGTTTGATGGTAGCGTGCTCTGCCTACCACACCGAAGTTCCTGGATTCACGCCCCGGGAAAGAAAGAAGTGTTTTCAATTAGAAGAAAATTTTTCTAAGCCGGATCGCCCTCGGCAGTGAAATTTGATTCGTTCGGAGTCGGCATAAAACAAATAGGTCCCGTCCTGCTTGTTTGTAAGAAAAACTAAAAGGAGCGCGACGCAAATTGGAAGAGAAACTCGGCCTAAAATCTATTCGAATTTTATGGCGCCTTTAATTTTATAATACTGAGAAATTAATAACGTTTTCGGAGATTAGAGTCAACTGATCCTGCTTTAGGATATTCATTTTGCTAATACTCCATACGGATATCTTTTCCAGGCATGGTCCTGCTCTGTGGAATAAAGTTACAAAATTAAAGACTCACCAATATAAATTTTTACATTTGTACATACATAAATGCCTAATTTAGCAAATGCTCAATAACTCTCCCTAGCTAAGCTGCCTTTGGTAAGGGGCGCTATAAGTGAAAATCGCCATTAAATATTCATATACCCTGTAAAAAAAATATGTATAGATGTCCTTTTATTTAGTTGTCTAAACTTTACTGATTGTTACAAACGTACGTATATATGTATGTGTATGCACGTATACGTTTCTATAAACCTTTTTTTCGTTTGCTTCTCTGCTTCACTTCTAATTCAGCCAATTTAGCCTTTGGTCATATTTTTCCTTAGAAGTTTGGTGTCTGATTTGCGCAACTCTTTTTGTTCTTTTGTTTTTTCAAAAGTGGGTGTAGTTCAACAAGATTTCGGTGAGATTAGCTTTTATGGTTTATTGCGCTTTGTTGCGTAATTGGATTAGATTACCTGTTAGCTAATTAGTGCTAACATTAGCACAAACTATAAGGTATACATACATAAATGTGCAGTGGATGTGCTTAAAGCTGGCTATCTTCGTTAACTCGGTGTATTGGAGTCACTAAATATTTATTGAGGCGTAATTGTCGTATAATCTACCTTAAGCATGTAACTTGTTCATCATCCTGAATGTATTAATGTGGTAACAAACACGAAGAAAACTTATCCGAATTTGAGTGGAGATAAAATTAATTAAAATAGCTGGTTGGTTTTGATATTTTAAGAAGTTGTTTTCTTCATTTTAATTTAACAAAATGTATCCAAGCACGGATATTGTAACGAAAACTGCAAAAAAAAAAAATTACGAAGAATAAAATTTTTACTTTGATGTAGAAATATCTGAAGTTTATCAAAAACTGAGGGAACTTTTGTTAAACATTACTTACTTTCTTAATTGGCGCTTAACCGTTTAAACGGAGGATGTTGGAGCCGTGTGTAGAATTGCACGAAAGTGGGGAAAGCTTCTGACCGCCATTCACCTGGGAATGGCCATAGCGATTCTTTTGTATGCGGTTCAAGCAGCTCAATTCTTCCGGTCGTTTGTGACCCAGTATTCTCTGGGTAGCTACTAAGCATCCGTTTAGTGGTGAGCTAATGTGTGAAGGCGACAAACTGGCTGGGCCACTCTGACATAATCGGTTTTTGGGCTAGCTGGGGAATCTTTCATCGGCACTGCCTGTCTACCACGAGGTGCGGCTGCAAGCGTGCGTCTGTCTTGGATCAAGCGGCTCGCTGGTCTTTGGCTCGCCCCTTATGTAAATTTCAACAGCATACGCCAGTAGATTTACGCTTTTAAAATAGGCGTGGTTTGGATCTGCTGCTTAAATTAGATGAAATTATATTGATCTGCAATATTTTTTTGAAATCGCAATTTGCCTCGTGTATTTTACGATATGCTATTGCCAATATAGAGCTGATGGTGGTTCTAAACGTCATTTGGCAAAGCTTTGGAGAGAATTCAAATTCACACATGGCAGAGTATAAGCTACTCCTGTTCATTCCGTCAAAAGCTTCTTTAAAACCGACAAAACTGGTGCGTCTCAATACTCTAACAGTTAGTTAGCATCTGGTCGATTGGAGTTTGCGTTACGATAGCGCTCCTTTCAATCGCGCGTTGCTGCGCTCGTATTCAGGTGGGTCCTGTACGGCCATCCCTAAACAGAATGTTACTAAACCCGCTATATTGAACTAAGCTTGTTTGGAACTTTCCAACACATGCTGCTTTAAAATTAAGTATTTTGGACTTATATTGGTGCGGTATTTCCATTTATGTACGAAAACGCCCGAATATGAATTCCTTATAGGCGAATTTGACGACTTTGTAGACAACAGTATAGGTTGAATATTTTTGAAAAAAGATAACTTTTAAAAGTAAATTTTTTTTACAAAATAAAAAAACAAAGCTATAAGTTCACTTTTATAAAATGCATCATAATTGTTAAAATTTTACTTTTAATAGAAAAGTCGTCAGGGTTTTTAAAATGAAAGATGAATAGGAAAGATGAGGGGACACAGCACCCACGATACATGTTCGTAATAATATTATCCGACGTTAATTAGCAATGACGCGGCCACCGTGGTGTGATGGTAGCGTGCTCCGCCTATCACACCGTATGCCCTGGGTTCAACTCCCGGGCAAAGCAACATCAAAATTTTAGAAATAAGATTTTTCAATTAGAAGAAAATTTTTCTAAGCGGGGTCGCCCCTCGGCAGTGTCTGGCAAGCGCTCCGATTGTATTTCTGCCATGAAAAGCTCTCAGTGAAAACTCATCTGCCTTGCAGATGCCGTTCGGAGTCGGCATAAAACATGTAGGTCCCGTCCGGCCAATTTGTAGGGAAAAATTAAGAGGAGCACGACGCAAATTGGAAGAGAAGCTCGGCCTTAGATCTCTTCGGAGGTTATCGCGCCTTACATTTATTTTTTTTTTTAATTAGTAATGAAATTAGTGCCTATAATTATATAAAGCAACAGATAATCTGCCGCGTATTTTCTCGGGATTATTTCAGAACCCTTCCGAAAATATTATTGTTATCGACCCATTATTATTTCGGTATGGTTTCCAGATTGTCTTTTGTATTTTATAGGAGTAATATCGGAACTATTTCCAGATGATTTCGGTAATATTTTCCGATTTCGTGATTGTTTTCAGCATCATTTCGTGTGTGTTACGACATCTTGCGTGAACTTTTAGGATAATTTTTTTGTAATTATTTTGTGATCATTTTGGGACCATTTCAAGATTGTTTACAGATATATCTAAGACTCTTTCGAAATCATTTCGGAATTATTTTCGGAATAATTCCGTGACTATTTCAGGATAATTCCCGGACTCTTTCTAAATCACTTAAGGATGATTATGAAATTATTTCGATATTGTTTTGAAACTATTTCGGAATCACTGAAAGACCATTTCAGAATTCTTTAGAATTGTTTACGGAAACTGTTTGCGCTGTTCAGAGATTATTTTGTATATTATTTAGAATTATGTATGAATGTTTGCACATGATCTAATGTAATTATATCACATAATATTAGAAACGGATAACGTCTTTCAGAAAGCTACATTAAAGTCGGTTTACACAAAGGTGAGAACAGTTTGTAAAGTCATATCTTCAGGGTCACATGTAAGAGCTTATTAGAATTTTTTTTGAAGGCATAAACACATACTTAGGGGTCTTGGAAATGTTTTTGTTAAAGTAGGCATAGCAGCTGTCATGGGCACGAAATTTGTCTTTTGATTCAAATAACCCAGCATATTGAAAGAGATCCAAGTTCACACGACTCTGTAAGGGTCAATATATGAGAATTTGAGGTTTAAAGAATGTGCGACACCCGTTAACAAATAGAAGTCAAAATGTAATATTCATTTTCTGATTTTAAATTCAGTCATAAAAGTCATATTTTAATTATTATTTTTGACTTCTGTTATAATACTTTATATTTGAACTTTATGAAAAAAATAAGAAAATAACATGCCATTTTTTAAGTCATCACCGTTACAAAGAAGAGTAAAACATCTTAGACTCCTACACAAATAACGAACTGTGATAGTTTTTGACGGGAACACAAATCGTCTTACTCTTCTGAGAATTTTAAACGTGCTTGGCTTCTACCAAAGATTTATACCAGGGGTCGTCACTCCATAAGCGCTTTCACGCAATTGTTTTTGTAATACGCTCAGGCAAGCGCACCGCATAGGCAAGCGCACCACACAACCCCGCGCGCACGCATTCTAACCCCTCGACCAAACTGAAGGTATCCTGCTGTACCCATTAGGAAATCAACTGCTATAATTTCGTGTAAAATTACTTTTGAAGTAATACTTTTGGGTACATTTTTGTTTTACCTGTACGAAAACAATAAAACTTTGTTTGATTTATTTAATAATTAAATTAATTTGAATTGAACGCATGTAGAAATGTTTTTAAAAGCATTCAAGAAAACAATGCAATTCGTTAATTTTGAAAGCTACCAAGTCCGACTGGGTTTGTGAAGGTGCCAGCGCCATTTCTGCTCGCAGAATGGTTGTAGCTATTTTTTAAAAAGTCAAAATGGAAAATAAACGTGCACTGATTGGTTGTAGCTATTTTTTTAGAAAACAAAATGATGAATAGACGTGCACTGACAAAACTTTATTTGGTCTCACTTGAACTTAAAAATTGAATATGGAATATACATATTAGTGACAAGTTTGAAGTACATGCATGCTTTGTTTCACCATTATTAACCGGAGCAGATAATTTAAGATTATCACTCAATTATCTAATAGGATGTAATAAATAATAGCCGGATTTTTTTTAAACGGTTTTATTTAGCGAACAGAATTGTAATCGAAATTTACGTAACTTCCCGATAATCTACATGCTTGAAACTTGGAATATAGTTCAGAACTCGATGACAGTCTCCTTCTCCTTTTCTCTTTTCTCTGCTCTAAAGTTCTTCTCATTCCTCTTCATCCCTTATTGCCAGTCCCAGATGGTGGTATGTATTTTGTTCCAGTCCCATTACTAGTCCCAGTCCCAGTACTACTCCCCGTCTCAGTCCCAGTCCTAGTCTTAATCCCAGTTCCAGTACGTCTCTGGTCTACTTCTCTGAAAAAAGGATAGTAAATACTAATATAGACAAACTTATATACTACATTTCAAGCAAATCGAATGGGACGTATGTAAATAGGTATGTGGGTGTTATTAATTCATGTCTTTATTTGGGTTTGCTTGCATATTTCTCAGTTTTGACAGGTTGATGCGATTAAAGCGAATATCACAATTAAAATTACTTTAAAGCTCTCAGCAACAGGAAAATGTTACTAATTTTTTTATACCCATGACATGTGATGCAAATGAGCAGAGCCCAGAACTCCAAATGGAGCTATGCGACTTACAATGCGACTCTGAACTACAGTTACTAGATTTAAAAGGCATTGATTTTTGGAAAGTTGTAAGCAAGGAGAAATATCCTTACTGCAAGAGAAGTTTTAAAATTTTATTCAATGTTTGGTAGTACGCGTACATACGTGAAAGCTCCTTTTCATTCCTTAAGCAAATAAAAACAAATAACAGAAATAGAGTTACAAATCAGCATTTAGAAGCGCTTCTGAAATTATCAACCACAAACATCAAAATAGATATAGAAAAATTAATTGCGGACAATTTACAGTAGGTTAATATCTCCACTTTAATGCTTCTTTCCGAAATACTATTAAATAAACCAATTAAAAAAAATTTTAAATTTTAAATATACAAAAAATAAAAACAAAAAATATAAAAGATTAAATAAAATAATTGAATGAATTTTTCTTTTATCAGAATTACAAAATTATTATTATTTATATTATTTTGTTTCTAAAAACAAAACAAATATTTAAAAACCTAAAAATATAAAAAAATTTAAAAAATATAAAAAATTTAATTTAAAAAAAATTTAATGAATTTAACTTTTATCAGGATTAAAAAATGTATAATTTTCTTTCTAAATAAAATAATATAATTTTATGAATTTTCGAAGTTTTTACAGTGTACTTTTTACTAGCTCCGTCGCCATTTTTTTTTTTATTTTTTGGATTTCAAAGTAGGTGTGGTCACGCTTTCATAAGAAGCTTGTGGCGATCCCTGATTTATACATTACCACAGAAAAATATGTCGGAAAATTTTTTAATGCGATATCTCTAATGCCAAAACAGCTATCTAAGAAAAATGTTAAACGAAATTCAACTAAGTAAATATCATTTGAAAGTAGACGCTGCTTCGAGCATTTTAGCTGGAAGTTTTTTTATAGGCAATCACAGTTAAAGACAATACAGATTTCAAGGAGCTCATGTTGTTGTTGTAGTTGTGGTATCAATGCTCGCCCCATGCAATAGGTACGACCAATCACAAATTGCCATCAATATTCTCTAACGGGAGTGCAAGGAAACTTGCTGTTTCAACAGGGATAGAACATAATGAGAGGGGTGTTAGAGGTGTTGGTTCCACAACACTGTATCAAAAGCTTTTGACAGGTCTAACGCAACGAGTACTGTCCTATGGGGGGGTTTGATTTATTCCGCAATTTATCTGAGTGCTAATAGCATTTAGCGCGGTGGTAGTGCTACGTAATTTTCGGAAGCCACGCTGATGATCGGCTAGTTCAAATTTAATTTGTTGCGTCAAGGAGCTCCTGTCCTCTAACTCTATGTTCCGAGCTCGAAAAAACTCGCTGTGATGAAAAAATCATAGTTAAATGTTTAGTAAGAAAAAGGTACATTTATTTATTTAATTTTAATAATTTAATTTTTATTGTACTTCTTAACTAAACAAATTTCTTATGCTCATATTTAATGATTTTTTTCCTTTTTATCTTTTCAGTAAAATCGCCTAAGTAGGAGAGAAATTTCTTCGCAAATTAAGTATAAATCAAGGTACGAATGAACTATTTTAATTCCCAGAATTTTGGTTCCAAAGAACTTTTATTATTTTAAAATCCTTTTGCGCATTTCCAATTTCATTTCGTGCATAAAATCTTGTATGGTTTTAATGTATTATAAAAAAATAAATATATTCAACAACTTGAAGTAGGCGACAAGGTGCGAGGCATTCATTTCTTTTTCCATCCTGAGATTTATAAATTTTTTTATACTCAGTTGAGCAGAGCTCACAGAGTATATTAACTTTGATTGGATAACGGTTGGTTGTACAGGTATAAAGGAATCGAGATAGATATAGACTTCCATATATCAAAATCAGCTGTATCGAAAAAAAAATTCGGTTGAGCCATGTCCGTCCGTCCGTCCGTCCGTCTGTCCGTTAACACGATAACTTGAGTAAATTTTGAGGTATCTTCATGAAATTTGGTATGTATGTTCCCGGGCACTCATCTCAGATCGCTATTTAAAATGAACGATATCGGACAATAACCACGCCCACTTTTTCGATATCGAAAATTTCGAAAAATCGAAAAAGTGCGATAATTTATTACCAAATACGGATTAAGCGATGAAACTTGGTAAGTTAGTTGAGCTTATGACGCAGAATAGAAAAATGGTAAAATTTTGGACAATGGGCGTGGCACCGCCCACTTTTAAAAGAAGGTAATTTCGAAGTTTTGCAAGCTGTAATTTGGCAGTCGTTGAAGATATCATGATGAAATTTGGCAGGAACGTTACTCCTATTACTATATATATGCCTAATAAAAATTAGCAAAATCGGAGAACGAAACGCCGACTTTTAAAAAAAAAATTTTTTAAGTCAAATTTTAACAAAAAATTTAATATATTTGCAGTATATAAGTAAATTATGTAAACATTCAACTCCAGTAATGATATGGTGCAACAAAATACAAAAATAAAAGAAAATTTCAAAATGGGCGTGGCTCCGCCCTTTTTCATTTAATTTGTCTAGGATACTTTTAATACCATAAGACGTACAAAAATGTACCAATCCTTGTGAAATTTGATAGGGGCTTAGATTCTAGGACGATAACTATTTTCTGTGAAAAAGGGCGAAATCGGTTGAAGCCACGCCCAGTGTTTATACACAGTCGGCCGTCTGTCCTTCCGCTCGGCCGTTAACACGATAACTTAAGCAAAGTCGATATATCTTAACTAAACTTAGTTCACGTACTCACTTTATCTTGGTGTAAAATATGGCCGAAATCCGACTATGACCACGCCCACTTTTGCGATATCGAAAATTACGAAAAATTTAAAAAATGCCATAATTCTGTACTAAATATGAAAAAAGATATGAAACATGGTAATTCGATTGGTTTATTGACGTAAAATGTAACTTTAGAAAGAACTTTGTAAAATGGGTGTGACACCTACCATATTGAGTAGAAGAAAATGAAAAAGTTCTGCAGGGCGATATCAAAAGCCCTTAGAATCTTGGCAGGAATATTGTTCGTTGTATTACATATATAAATAAATTAGCGGTACGCGACAGATGATGTTCTGGGTCACCCTGGTCCACATTTTGGTTGATATCTCGAAAACGCCTTCCCATATACAACTACCCCCACTCCCTTTTAAAAGCTTCATTAATACTTTAATTTTATACCCATATCGTACAAACCCATTCTAGAGTCACCTCTGGCCCACCTTTATGGCTATATATCGAAAAGGCGTCCACCTATAGAACTAAGCCCCACGCCGTTTTAAAATACTCATTAACACCTTTCATTTGATACCCATATCGTACAAACACATTCTAGAGTCGCCCCTGGTCCACCTTTATGGCGATATCCAGAAAAGGCATCCACCTATAGAACTAATCCCCACGCCGTTTTGAAATACTCATTAACACCTTTCGTTTGATACCCATATTGTACAAACGCATTCTAGAGTCACCCCTGGTCCATCTTTATGCATATATCTCGAAAAGGCGACCACCTATACAACTACTACCACTCTCTTTTAAAACTCTCATTAATACCTTTAATTTGATACCCATATCGTACAAACATATTCTAGAGTCACCCCTGGTCCACCTTTATGGCGATATCTCGAAAACGCGTCCACCTATAGAACTAAACCCCAAGCCCTTTTTAAATACTCATTAACACCTATCGTTTGATACCCATATTGTACAAACGCATTCTAGAGTCACCCCTGGTCCACCTTTATGGCGATATCTCCAAACGGCGTCCACCTATAGAACTATGGCCCACTCCCTCATAAAATACTCTTTAATACCTTTCATTTGATTCCCATATCATACAAACAAATTCTAGAGTCAACCCTGATCCACCTTCATGGCGATATCCTTAAATGGCATCCACCTATAGAACTATGGCCCACTCCCTCTTAAAAACTTTTAATACCTTCCATTTGATACACATGTCATACAAACATATTCCAGGGTTACCCTCGGTTCATTTTCCTACGTGGTTATTTTCCCTTATGTTGCCACCATAGCTCTCAACTGAGTATGTAATGTTCGGTTACACCCGAACTTAACCTTCCTTACTTGTTTTTGTTTGATCAACTTTGCACAGCATTCCTTTTGTTGTTGGTCAGAAATTACTGCCGCTGTATCAATTTAACCTTTCCACATGCTTTTACTGTTTTACGCATTTACATATAGTCAATGGTTGTATGTATGTATATATATTGATATAAAAAGAAGAAGCTGTTAAAAGCAAAGCCCTTTAAATTGTGGTTACGCTTTGACGCTTTAAAATTGCCTTTCATTATTGCATTGATAAAAAATTCTTGTTGCCTCTTCTCTCTGCCTTCTGTGGGTTTGTGGTTAAAACTTTTATTATTACGAGGTAGTAGTTTTTGCTTTTTATTGCCGTTCTTTACCTTACAGTCATTGTGTTTGTCTCTTATTGTCTCACCCACTGCCCATTGTTTGTAGCATAAAATCTCATGAAAATTGTGATTTTATAAGGACGAAGCCAGATAACTGAGATTCGTTGGACCACAAGTACCACTTCACATGCATATCTACACACATTCATCTGAATTACGATATTCGATTTTCTTTTAGCATCATTCTCACACATTCAACACTTCACACTTACACTACTCACTTCTCAGCTCGTACTGTTAATATTACACACCACACCTCAGGTATCACTATTGGCTTTTGTTGTAATTTCGGCCTATTATCGGTACGCTGTTCTGTTTTTGTTGTTGAACTCATTTGGAATGTATATTTATGGTGGACTACTTTAGGCATGTGTGGGCTTGTTTTCATTCTTGTTGCATTTTAAGGATAGTTCTACGGAGACATTCGACAGTACCGTTCGAACTATTAAAAGCATCCATTCACTTCGAACACTGCCTTTTAAATTTTCAACCTTTGTTTATGCCGCATAAATTCATTGCTTAATCTTTGGATTTAAATTCGTTACACAACTGTTTGGAAGGCTAGTAGGCGAAGGGTTGTAGAAAGTTGTCAATAATCGAAATGATGCCCAAAATTCCAGAGCAACAGAACAACAGAAAATTCAAATGTGCGGGGTAGTAAATCCCACTAGTTCCCAATTAGCGCAGAACTACTTCTCTAAGAGGCGGTACTAGTTTTAATACTGTCTCCTCGCAGTGCTTTCAACTGACACTTTTAATATTGGGATATCTTGCGAAATGGCAATTACCCCTTTTGCTGACCTTTTGAAACTGTTCCTAACTCGTTCAGCCGTAGGTGGTTTCGAAATAGCAGCTGCCTTTGAGAAACTTACTTTAGTACAAACAACTCCGACTTAAGCAGTGTTTGTACAAGTGTCGCTATCAACCGTCCTATTCCGCATCCGATTAGCACCAGTTCGGAGGAGGCCATTAAACATGTAGTGCCAAACTAGAGTTTGGCCTGACTGTCTCCCAATTCGCTGCATATATTTCGGGGAGCCAAAATATGAATAAATAGTCTCCTAGGTGGCAAAGTGTTCGCGAAACTATGAAAATTGTTTCAAAATTGATAAATCTTGCATTCGATTTTTAAGTATGTAATTTCGCGATGAGCTATAAACCTGACAAATGACAAAGGCGTGAGGATTAAATGTGTAATATAATGATAAAGAGCCCTCCCCGAAGGTTTTGGGAAGTTTTACCAATGTTGATAATCATTTGCTGGGTATTTTACCGGTGCCTGCCGGAAAAGAGTAATTAAAGCACTAGCCCGATCATCTGGAGAGCGATCTGATATTACAACAAAGAACCTTCCATGTCATCCAATCCCCACACTCCATGAGGAAGAGGCAATAGCCTCGTCTGCCAAGTAGACAGAACTCGTAGGTGAGATTTATAATTAGGTTGGGGAAACTTTGAATTGCACTGGCAAATCCTTGAAGCAAATGCAGTTTAATAACTGCCTTCGACAACATTGTTATCAATAACTTGTCGATAACACACCCAGAACCCCAGAATAGTTCGACAACTGGTCAATAAAAAATCGGTAACTTGTCTATAGTAAATTTATATCGATAGCTATTCGATACACTTTCGATAGCTATTCGATAACTTTATAAAACATAAGACTGTAGACTCATGAAGGATATTCTGACTGGATACTGCCTTCTGGCGTCACATGCCTTTAAATTAGGCTTGGCCAGTGATAACAGATGTAGGAAGTGCGAATTGAAGAAGAAACAATCGAGCACGTTATGTACGCATGCCCTGTGCTTGACAGGCTTAGACTTCAGCTATAACAAGTGACACGGCTGTCGGATCTAGAAGCAGCAAGTGGCGTAGATCCTAAAAAGCTTCTAACATTTGCCAAGAGGATGGAGTTATTTTATAACCTAAGTCCTGGTTTTTGATAGGGTTTTGGAACTATTTTTCGTCATCCCTTGTTAAATTTGGTTTTTGAGACAAAGCGGTTTTGGCGTTATGCCATCATCGTTCTAGAACGAAAATCGACACTGATGATGGCGCACCGCCGAAACCGATTTGTCTCGAAACCAAATTTAACAAGGGATGACCTAAAATCGTTCCAATATACATCAATTATTCACCCTGTCGGAAAAGCAACAAAACAAATTGAGTACAAGTTATATGTTCCCGAAATTTATATTATTTTTTTCTGAAGGTGTTCAAGATTTTCCTTCATAAAAGAGTGAACTTTTTTTTCATATGCAAGGAACATCCTTCAGCGAAAGAAATTATCAAAACTCATTGCGAATTTTGGGAGAGCTATAACTTGCTCTATACTAGACTAAAATTGGTTGCGCAACAAAACTGCGTAGTCAAAAAATTCAGATAACTTTAAATCAATTTTGGAAATTTTTTAAAATTTACTCAAATTTATGAATTTTTTCGACAACGTTTTTGAGATTGGTTTGCATACTATCAGTCATAACATTATTTTCTTTAATTATCGAAAATAAAAAAATTTAAATTTAATTGAGGAAGTTAAATATAAAATTTTAGCTGCTTTTTCATATTCGTTGCTCTAAATAATATTTTTTTTTTTACTCTTTTATATCAAGTTCATTTTATTTATTAGTTCTTAAAAGTATATATGACAACAAATAAGACCATCTGAGCCAATTTAAATGTCAATATAGGCCAGTATCTGCATTGATAATAAAGAAAAGCAATAAAATGTACCAACAACAACAACAGCATATAAAAAACAAGCGGAGCAAGATTAAAGCAATCTTCAAATTGGATAAAACGGTAGCATTGAACAAAAAAGCAATACTTGATTAGAAAACACAGATAAAGCCGACCAGGCAAACAACCAAAGGAGATTACTAAATAGGAGATGTAGAGCAACCGAAAAATTTGTTTTTGCAACACAAAAGCTAACAAATGACGGACCAACGATTAGCTCTTACAACTCAGTTGGTTGGTAGAAAAGTGAAAGTGGGCTGAGGAAAAGGGAATACACTGAGGGTTAAATTAAATAAATTCATATAAAAGTTAGTATGTATAAATGTGCTTGTATTTGGATATGACACTCATGTGTTACAAAGTGTTGATGTTAGATTCTTTGCGCAAGTAACTGTGGGGATGTTTTGACATAAAGTGTCAAAAGTTTATGTATTGGGAAGAATGTTTTTTATTTTGTTATGCGGATTTTGGTTTTCTTGATAAGCCAAATTGTCTTGAGTAAGGGCATGGCTCAGACAATTTTCAAATAAGAATAGTGACAATTTATTAGAGTACAACATGGTTTGGTTTGGGACAATTTAATCTGTGTTGTAATTTAATGGATTGCTCTGGTGATATACAAGATTTTGCATTTAATTGGATGATACCAGAGGGAATACATATTTAGATAAACAGAAGAACAATTACGAAGATGTGTTTTTATGTTGGTTGCTGATTACCAGAATTGTTTATGTGTTTTGCTAGTAGTAGGTTTGCTGGAACTTGTATGGTAATTAAAGCAATAATAGTTCATAAAATATACGTCAACATGAGTTTCAACTTGAGCATTTAACGCTGTTGAATATTAGCATTTAATACGACAAAAAATTTCGAGAGCGGAGAAAACTACTACAAGAACGACAATAGTGAACACTTTTCCCATTGCTAATTAGAGGGATATATATGGAATATCAGTAATTCCAATCCTCGCCGACGAAATATGAACTACAAAGGAGGAATAATAAGAGTGCAAAGATCCCCAAAAGACTTATTAGCGGCCGCGATGGAGAAGCAAAATGAAAAACATGGTCAGACGAGCGTAAGTAAGCTCTTCCCAATTCACAGGAAAGGGAATGCCGAACGTCTCGTAAATCATCTTGAAATCATCGGGATTATTAACGCAGATAAGACTCTATCCACCGTATTGTTTAGCAAATGGTTTAGATGCCGTCGTGAATTGAATACAAATAGAATATAGAATAATAAACCCGGACTTATAGAGGTGGATGACACAATCGACCTATCGGCAACAACCATCTTAACTGCATTTGAACAGGGTGAACAAACAGCCTCACAGAAACCCACTATAGCCAAAGGTTGTTAACAAAACTTTTAGCGTCCTTATTTACAACTTGGAAAAAACAGATGCCGATGATATTGGCTATCCATGCCAATGGCGTTACACTACCTACAGTCTAGTACCCAAAAACACTGGACGTGAGGCTCGATATTGAACTGGATTTTGGCAAGCATGCAATCGTGATGGTACCTTAAACTCAGAGCCGTAAAAAAAGGTAGCAAATGGGGTCAAGACAAATAAACGCTTATATCTACGTTCAAAGCAATAGCCAGCTGCTTGTATTTTACGCATATCTGATAAGGTCGCTGAGCTTAAACAAACAAAAACTGAAGACCTGTTAAAATGCACCACTCATAACTGCCCAAAATGCCTTCTTAATTTTTTCACAACAAAATATACGAAGTGCAAAGGAGGTAAAACGAGAGAAAGGCTGAAAAACAATTTCTGGACATTCTTACAGACAGCTGATTGAAGAGGGGCATAAAGAGCGGTTTGAACTAAAAATACGTGAACATGCCCTCAGTCTCATCCACAAAGGGGCGACAAAGTCTTATGCTGACAAATATAAATAAAAGATTGCAGACTTCTCAGGGAGGCGCACGTCGCTTGGGCACAAATTTGATCTAGATACTGTAATAGGCCAAAATTTTACTTATCCAGAATCAACCGCGACATACGGTATGTACATCGTGCATGTAAAGTGTTCCTAAAACCGTGTCAATCACTTTGAAATCTGCGGCCGAAATAAGGTGATGTCTTACTTAGATATCGATGTATGAAAGAATGTTTCATCGTCACGGGTGGGCCAATTGTGTGCAATATTTCATCTTTATTGAACCGCTTTGGTAAAACCAGCTGCGGAGTTTTGGTTCTAAGAGATGGGTTGATGCACCTAACATTCAATTAATAATCTATATTAAAAAAAAAATGATTTGGTGGATGAGTCTGCTGTTATTGTTTTCGGCTCATTTAGAACTGAGTATGCAGAGGGGTTTCCTTTGTAGTAGTATACTCAGTATTGAAATGGATTCGCATTCTTGGAGCACTCGAAATATTTCTATCCCGAATCTGTTAGCAGGCCTTTTTTTCTTTTCATCCAAGTTTAGATGTCTTAGATTTGCCCATTGAGTACCAGTTGAAAAGCTGTTAATCTCGAGATATGTTATGCACATATGATTCTTTTGATATGAATCATCAATCTTTGGCCGGGATGGAAGGACCCCTTTTTCAAAATCTGAACTTAAAGCTAATGTTTACATGCTCTGGTGTGTACAAATATTTCGAAGAGAAAAGCACACACTAGCGCATGAGCTTTATTTCAAATGGCACACACAAGAGTTGTGTAGTAATTTTTTTTTACAAACGCACAGCTCTTGTGCATGAGCAATAAATTCAGTGAGAAATTATTTCCTGCACAGGTGTGTGCTGTGCAAATACGAACCCTGCTGAAAGTGCTACACCAGCCAAAAATATATGTTACGCATACGCCATGGCGTACGAAACAGATCAAACGGCGGCTATCAGTAGCCATTGCATTAGTAACATATAAGACTACCACATATCTATGTATATACAGACTAGATATCTCGAAAAAGTTAACTCGCGAGAAAGTTAATCACTCGGCTAAGTTGACCGAGCTTGAGCGTCCACGTCCCGCTCTAAAAGGTTAACTTTTTTGAGCTCATGAATTTTTTGAAATCCAACAGTTTGTTTGGCAATAAAAACAAGTGCGGGTATTCCCCTATTTCTGTGTATTCCCCAATTAATGCCTAAAAAACTAAGTCATTTAAATAAATTCAATGTGTTATATCCCAAAAACTATGTTTATTATGGTATTTTTTTCAAATTTGAAAACCGCTTGGAAAAGTTAATATTTCGAAAATTAAAATACCCATCGCCTTTTTAGTTAACTTTTTCACGATTTTACTGTATTTTTACAGACAAACTTCTACAACCGTGCTTACAAAATTAATGAAAATTTAGACAGTTTTTTAAAAAATCTCTTTAGAGTAATTCTCTCTTGTTTTGCCCTGAATCATAGGCACAGATAAAAATTTACACTTCAAATAAAAAAAGCACAAAGTATGCCCGCACAAAATAACAAAATTCATTCCAAAATCACTTTTATATGATGAACATGAACTTTGGTATAAAAAACAAATTTACACTAACAAATTGACAACTAACAAGTAAGGACGGGACTGTGTTCAGCTGTGCGGAAGACTTCATACCTTTCAGGAATGGTGCTGAACAATAATATTATCCCGTTCGTAATATCCAAACAATCGGATGTATAAGACAAGAAATATATAGCGAACAGATGTACATACCTAAACGATTTTAAGATAAATATAAAAAAATGGCAAAGAACCCCCTTATCTGAAAGATCGGTTGTATGGGATATATATTATATATAGCTCCGATCGAAACGATTTTTACAGGAAATCTATGATACATTAAAATATATATCACCGAGTTTCACGTTTATACTTTCTAAATTGCGGCAGGAATGACTAAAGTCTTTCTATCTGAACGATCGGCTGTATATTATAGGTATATACTATATACATATAGCTCCGATCAAAGTGATTTTTTCAGAAAATCTTCTATGATATATTAGAATAAATATCACCAATTTTAAAGTTTTTATATTGGAAATTAAGGAAGAAATTGCCAAAAATCTTTCTATCTGAACAATCGGTTGTATGGGATATATACTATATATAGCTCCAATCAAAGTGCTTTTTTCAGAAAATATTCTATGATATATTAAAATATACGTTACCAAGTTTCACGTTTATACTTTCTAAATTAAGGGAGAAATGGCCAAAAATCTTTCTATTTGAACGATCGGCTGTATGTTATAGGTATATACTATATACATATAGCTCCGATCAAAGTGATTTTTTTATGATATCTTCTATGATATATTAGAATATATATCACCGAGTTTCATGTTTATATTTGCTAAATTGCGGCAGGGATGACCAAAATCGTCTTATCTGAACGATCGGTTGTATGGGAGATATATGTTATAGTGGTCCGATCCTACCGAAAAATGTCTAATATAATACAAAAATACATCCTTGTGTCAAATTTCATTGAGATATCTAAAAATTTGAGGGACTAGTTTGCGTTCAAACAGACAGACGGACGGACGGACAGACGGACATGGCTATATCAACTCAGTTCGTCGCCCTGATCAATTCGGTATACTTAATGGTGAGTCTATCTTCTATATTTCTCAACGTTACAAACATCGGACCAAAGTTAATATACCATTTCATCGTCATGAAAGGTATAAAAATAGGTAGGTACTTTGTGTGAGGATGCAAATTTTCACGTTTTTTGTGATCTGCATGTAAAAACTATAACTACGAATCACGTATTTCAACAATATATGACGTAAACGTAAGTAGTTGATGAAATTTGATGAAATTTGAAGCTTCTAGCCACTAAAAAGGGGCAAAAATGACAATTTATATGGGGTATATCATGTATATACCACCGATCTCTATGATTTTTTCAGACAACAATAAATGCTATATACGTAAGCATTCGTTGAAATTTGAAGCCTCTTGCTCTTAAAATAGGGCAGTAATTACGTAAAGTTTCTTATCTGAACAATCGGTTGTGGGGGATATATACTATATACACGACCGATCTCATCCATTTTTTCAGACAACAATATGTGTAATATACGAAAGTATATGGTGAAGTTTGAAGCTTCAATCTGATAAATTGAGGAAGATATGACAAAAATCCTCTTTTTCTGAAAAATCGGTTGTATGGAGCATATATGCAATAGTGGTCCGATCCGGTCGGTTCCGGAAAATGTCTAATCGCACACCTAAATACACCGGCTCACCAAATTTTATCAAGATATCTCAAAAATTGAAGGACTAGTTTGCATACAAACAGACAGACGGACAGGCGGACAGACGGACATGGCTAAATCAACTCAGCTCTTCATCCTGATTATTTCGGTATACTTAATGGTGGGTCAATCTATTTTCCTTTAAGGACTTACAGTTTTGAGATTTGTGCCAAAGTTAAGTTATACCATTTCGTTTTCATGAAAGGTGTAAAAATTATTCAAAAATATTACGGCCCTGAAAAAAAATTTGTATTCAAAATTGATTCATTAAGAAAATTAAAATTACTGCAGCCATTGAACTGTTTGACTTCGGAATTTGAGATAAGACGTGGAAACTTGCATACGCCTTTATTTTGACATTATGTTAACTGTATTAAAAGTTATAATAAGTAGCATGTGCGCACCTTGAGATGTTCTAGACCCGGATCCACAAAATTAAGTACTTCTCAAATATCTCACTTCATATGTCTTGCTCGAGTTTCGCGCTCAGTTTGAAGTTGAAAATCATGAAATTCTTTACAGATCGATACTGAAGTACTTTGTCGTGATCTCAACCATTTCCAAGTTAAGTCTCGAGCAGTTGCTCGAACTTGAAGTCGGCCTAGACTAGATATTAATGAAGCGAACTCGTTCAAATATTGTATCTGGACTAAGATTTTGATCGCCAGAAACATCGATTAAATTTGAAAAAAATGGGCGTGGCTCCGCTCTTTTTATACTCAGTTTTCCACCACAATACCGAAGCTGCAACTCCGGTAATAATTCACGTGTTGTAAAAAAAATTGGTGGAGATGATCTGAGTGCTATTTTAATGACTGAGCGAAGTTGTTATGCTGGAATTTGAGAATTAAGTTTAATTGCGCTTGAGTATTGTGATGAAAAGGCGATTTACGAATTCCTTAAGCAATAGATATATTGAAACTTTTGAGCTTTTTGAACGTTTTAACTTTAATTTTAATTTTTTAAGTACGAAAAAATTCAGTGTATAAACAATTTTGTACATGTATTGTAATTTACACTTCAATAAAAAAAATTTTAGCAGCCCTGCTTATATAACTCATAAAAGAAATTTACTATACAACAATATCTTGCAGTGTCATATACATAAATACATATACATCGATATAAAATATGTAATAAATGAACTGAGTCCATAATTTCTCTTGAGTCGTTAAGTAAATTTAAGCGTTCCTTGCAATATTTGAGCACGAGAATAAAATATGCGATAACATTTAAAAGTGCTGACCCAAAAAGCAGAATTTAGATTGTCAGCATAACTTTGATATGTCGTATTTGTGTTAATATCTACTGTTAAATGTTACACGTCTTGTTATTTATTTTTATACTCAGTTGAGCAGAGTTCACAGAGTATATTAACTTTGATTGCAAAACGGTTGGTTGTACAGGTATAAAGGAATCGAGATAGATATAGACTTACATATATCAAAATCATCAGTATCGAAAAAAAATTTGATTGAGCCATGTCCGTCCGTCCGCCCGTACGTCCTTCCGTCCGTCCGTTAACACGATAACTTGAGTAAATTTTGAGGTATCTTGATGAAATTTGGTGTGTAGGTTCCCGGGCACTCATCTCAGATCGCTATTTAAAATCAACGATATCGGAATATAACCACGCCAACTTATGACACAGAATAGAAACTTAGTAAAATTTTGGACAATGGGCGTGCCACCACCCACTTTTAAAAGAAGGTAATTTAGAAGTTTTGCAAGCTGTAAATTGGCAGTCGTTGAAGATATCATGACTAAACATTATATGTCAACATGAGCTTTCGAAAAAAAAGTTCTCCAGCTTAAATATTTATGAACATACTCAAATATCGTTGCTTGTGCGAATTATGCTGTCAGCTTTATGCAACAAATATGACATCTTTGACACCTCATAATTTAATTAAATTTATAAATTGAAATAATTAATATTGCTTTCAGAATCAACAGTTCGCTTGATTAAATTAGTTGATATGTTTTATTTAATTTAATCTCAGTGAAATAACTCATAAAATATTTGTGTTATCGTAACGTAATTAAATTTCTTCCTTTGTTTTGGGGTCGTGGGATCTGTAACTTACCTTATGAAGATGATGAGGAAATGTTTCATATTTCTTATTCAGTCTCTGATTTACAATAATCTTACAGACTAGATTAACAAAAGTTCCTTATCTTACTTACTTAATTGGCGTTTAACCGTTTAAACGCTTATGGCCATCCAACAAAGCGCCCCAGTCGCTCCTTCTCTCTGCCAACCGGCGCCAATTGGTCACACCATGGGAGTTTAAATCGTTTTCTACCTGGTTCTTCCAACAGAGTGGGGGCCGCCCTCCACCCCTGCTTCCACAGGCGGGTTCCGGTAGAAACACTTTCTTGGCCGGAGCGTCATCTTTCATTCGCATAACATGGCCTAGCCAGCGCAGCCGCTGCGTTTTAATTCGCTGGACTATGTTGATGTCTGCGTATAGCTCGTAGAGCTCATCGTTAAATCTTCTTCGGTGCTCGCCATCGCCAACGCGTAGAGGTCCATAAATCAATCGAACACTGCCAGAGGCGCTCCATCTGCTGTTGTCATGGTCCATGATTCTGCACCATATAGCAGGATGGGTACGATAAGATACTTGTAGAGTATGATTTTCGTTTTCCGAAAGAGGACTTTACTTTTCAATTGCCTACCTAGCCCAAAGTAACATTTATTGGCAAGAGTGATTGTTCGCTGGATTTCAGAGCTGATGTTGTTGCTAGTGTTGATGCTGGTTCCCAAATAAACGAAGTCTTTTACTATTTCGAAATTATGGCGGCCAACAGTAGCGTGGTTGCCAAGGCGCATATGCGCCGACCTTTTGCTCAATGGCAGCAGGTACTTCGTTTTGTCCTCATTCACCATCAAACCCGTCTGTTTGAGGGAGGAAAGTTTTACCTGGTGGGATGCGGTGGCGATGATGTGGTGGTGCTATGGCGATGGTGGTATGATGTGCTGGCGGTGCGTTGGTGATACAGCGGCGTTGTGTAGAGTACGTCCTGCAGCGTTTAGTTGCTGAACGCTTGCACTTTGCATAAGTTCCACTAGAAAATAGCTTTTAATAGGAGCGCAATTCTGGTTTCACAATTTGAACTTCACTGTTTATCCAATTTAACACAACTTTGTTAAAGAAAATGAGAACTGGTGTCTAATTATGCACAATGGTGAAAATTTCATTACATTGTATATATTTTGTACTTCAATTTACTTAGAAAACAATGGGTTTTACAAAACTTGTGTCACTCTGGAATGGACATATTCTCGAATAAATAATGTAAACAAATATACATATATACATGCTCACATCTGTCAACCCGTTGCTGGGGTTGCCAGAGAGCTGAAGAATAAAGTGTTATACTGCAATACATTTTTTTATGTGCTTAATCTGAGTTTAGATGGGTATTATCAGAATAATTCACAAATGATTCAAATACGCTTAAATTCAATAGAAAATATGTAATTAAATACATATTGAAGCATACAGCTAATTTAATCTTTGTATAAATTCAACCTTCCATTTACAATTCAGTATTCTTAAGGCAAATTTTTTACAAAATAAAGGGTTGGTTGTTGGCGACTACGACAGTCGCTCAAACACCATCTTGACCGCTTCTTTTTCCAGTTTGTAGTAAGCACAACTAACGGCGCGGGTATTTAGGCCGATGATATCAATGTCATCAGCATACGCCAGTAATTGCACGCTTTTATAGAATATTATTCCAGAGCGGTTAAGTTCTGCAGCTAGTATAATTTTCTCCAACATCAAATTAAAGAAATCGCATGATAGGGGGTCACCCTGTCTGAAACCTCGTTTAGTTTCGAACGGCTCGGAGAGGTCCTTCCCAATTCTGAGTTGATGGTGTTGCTCAACGTAATTTTGCACAGCCGTATAAGTTTTGCGGGGAAACCAAATTCAGGCATAGCGGCATATAGGCAGCTCCTTTTCGTGCTGTCGAAGGCGGCTTTAAAATCGACGAAGAGGTGGTGTGTGTCGATTCATTTTTCGCGGGTTTTTTCCAAGATTTGGTGCATTGTGAAAATTTGGTCGATGGTAGATTTACCAGGTCTACAGCCGCACTGGTATGGTCCAATCAGTTGATTCACTGTGGATTTCAATCTTTCGCACAATATACTTGACAGGACCTTATATGTGATATTAAGAACGCTGATTACGCGATAGTTGGTGCATTTTGCAGTATCCCCCTTCTTGTGGACTGGGAAAAAGGACTCTTAGATTCCAATCGTCGGCCATGCACTCGTCCGCCCATATTTTGCGAAGAAGCTGATGCATGCGCCTTACCGACTCCTCGCCGCCGTATTTGAATAGCTCCGCAGGCAATTCATCAGCGCCCGCGGCCTTGTTGTTTTTCAATCTGGTTATTGCTATTCTGACTTCGCCATAATCAGGTGGGGGACATTTATTCCATCATCATCGATTGCGGGATTGGGTTCGTCATCTCTGGGCGGTAAATCGTTGTCTCCATTTAGGAGAGCAGAGAGGTGTTGCCTCCATAATATAAATACTCTCTGAACATCAGTTACAAGGCCACCGTTTTCGTTCTTACAGGAGTTTGCCCCGGTCTTAAAACCTTCAGTGTGTCGCCGAATTTTTTGGTAAAATTTTCGAGCGTTACTCTTGGTGGCAAGCAGCTCAAGCTCCTCGCACTCGCGCCTTTCTTCCTCTGCTTTTTTCTTCCTGAAATGGCGTCTCGCTTCCCCTTTTAACTCTCGGTAGCGTTACACTCCTCTTGTTGCGCTCGCTTTTAACTTAGCCCTGTAGGGAGGGTGGAGCTGTGTGTAGAAGTCCACGAAATTGGGGAAAGCTTCTGACCGCCATTCACCTGGGAATGGCCAGAGCGATTCTTTTGTATGTAGTTCAAGAAGCTTACTACTTCCGGTCGCTTGCGGCCAAGTATCCTCTGGGTAGCAACTAAACATCCGTTTAGTGGTGAGCTAATGTGAGAAGGCGACAACTTGGCTAGGCCACTCTGACATATTCGGCTTGAGGGATAGCCGGGGGATCACCCATCGGTAGCGTCAGTTCACCAATAGGTGCGCCTGCAAGCGGGCGTCTGTCTTGGAGCAAGCGGCTCGCTATATAAATGTGCAAGTAATATTTTCACCCCCGCTGAGCGCGTGTTGCGCTGGGCTTGGGGCGGGTCCACGTGAAACCATACTCCAATGAAAAGCAAGAACAAATCTCGGATAAAAAGAACACTCTCTAAAAGTTTCTTATGCATAAGTAAGAAATGTTAAAAAATTAATATAACATGTACAGAGAACAACAAATTCTTAAAACAAAAGCGTGACACGGAAAAGTCAATAAAATGATCATTGTTTAATGAGTTGGTGGCAATTAGAGCGCGCGTGATTTGCCCATTTAGAGTATATTTAGATTTAAACTGGTCAATAGAAAACATGCTATATTGCCGCAAATTACGTGATGAGACTCCAAAAGCATGGGACGAAAGCATTGTGATGAATTTTTTTTTGTGCTAGTATTTTTCAATAGACTTATGAAACGTTTTAAAAATTTATTGCAACTAATGTTAATCGGACTCAAGAAATAGAACAAAATTTTAGTTGATAATAAGATTTTTTTTTGATTCATCAACCCTCCTTTAGTTTCCTTTTCGGTTAATAGAATGCGATTCCAGTTATTTGACCACGTAATAGTTTTGAAGATAGTGGTTCACACATCCATATTATTTTCCAGTGTCTCAATAGTGTAGTGTAGGGCGTACCATTGGGTTATTTTGAACTGCCTAACTTGAGGACCTCACATGGGCTGAATAAAGCCATAATGTTATCAGAAATTTTCGCAAAGATCAAACCGAGAAACCCTATCAAAAACAAGTACCTACTTAAAAAATGACTTCGTATTTCATTCAAAAACTAAAAGCTTCCTTGGACTTAAGCTATTTGCTCCCTCTAGATCTAATTGTTATGTCACACCTAGCAGCTGGAATCTTTGCCTAGCGAGCATATATTATGAGCACAATAAGTGCTCCATGGTCTTCTCCTGCAGCCAGCATTTCCCTCAACTAATATAACTGACGAGCCCTTATTTGAAAGTATCGGACGCCAGCAGACAATGTCCAGTCAGAGTACTCATCTTAAGAATATAGTCCCCCCTTTTTAGAGATATCTGTTCGCTTGGTTCAAAGTCTTCCTTGCTTGGTTGGTCAACACATACACCCCAGCATTTTCATAGATAAATTTACAAATTGCCGTCAAGGTCATCTCCACGCCCTCCTCCACGTTGAGCTTCGACGATATTTTACTGTCTAGAATGATTCCTAGATGTTGTGTACAAGCACGTTGAAAGACATATTTTACCTATGAAATCATCATCTGAATACGCCATAAGTTGACGGAACCCCCGTCGAACACTTGGGCATTTAGTTTATAGCCAGAGCCCACAGAAGAGGTAATAATATTCCACCCTGCAGCGTGCTCATTCTGGCTGATTTCATGTCGTGGACACGTATAGCCGCTATTCGGAAGTAATCTTCCTGCAACTTTGCATACAGCCGATTTATTAGTTAGATTTATTATAAAGTTAGGCTAGATGTGCTTCATTCTAATTAAAACCATTTCTAATTGCCCGTTTAAAGTTATTGGCGAAATCTTCGGCAATGTCTAAAAGGACTTCTAGGGCATACTCCTTATATTCCAATTCACTCAATCTTTAAAACCATTCTATACAGTACGGTGCCTATTGGCCTTTTAAAGCTTATCTAAAGCTAAGTATTCCCCGATTGGTCTCCCGAAATTTGTAGTGTATCAGGGAATATACAACCAGTCACAAGCAGTTACGTAGATAGTAAAATAAATTTTAAGATCAAGGTTTGCAGTGTCAATTAAAATTATAGATGAAGATGATTTTAACATCGTCACTTGGTCAGTTTAAGCAACTTCAGTGGCGAGACCAAACTCTAAACAATTGAAACTCGTAAATAAATGCAATGCACAATAACCTTCGAAAAGATTTTAGGCCGAGTTTATCTTCCTAATTTTTGCTCCTTTTTTTTATCCTATAAATTGGCGGTACGGAACCTACATGTTTTATGCCGGCTCCGAGCGGTATATGCAAGGCAGAAGAATTTCCACTGAGAAGCTTTTCGTGGCAGAAATATATTCGGAGTGCTTGCCAATTCAATGCTGAGGATCGACACTGCTTAGAAGAAGTGTTTTCTAATTGATAACACTTTTTTCTAAATTTTCGATGTTGCTTTGGCCAGGGGTTGTCCGTCCATGTCCGTCCGTCCTTCCGTGCGTCTGTCACGATAACTTGAGTAAATTTTGAGGTATTTTAATGAAATTTGGTATGTAATTTCCTGGGCCCTCATCTCAGATCTCTATTTAAAATGAACAATATCGGACTATAACCACGCCCACTTTTTCGATATCAAATTTTCGAAAAACCGAAAAAGTGCGTTAATTCATTACCACAGTCGGATAAAGCGATGAGACTTGGTAGGTGGGTTGGCCTTATGACGCAGAATGGTAAATTAGTAAAATTTTGGACAATAAGCGTGGCACAAATATTTACCAATCCTGGTGAAATTTGGTAGGGGCTTAGATTCTAGGACGGTAACTCTTTTCTGTGAAAAAGGGCGGAATCGGTTGAAGCCGCGCCCAGTTTTTATACACAGTCGACCGTCTGTCCTTCCGCTCGGCCGTTAACACGATAACTTGAGCAAAAATCGATATATCTTTACTAAACTCAGTTCACGTACTTATCATAACTCACTTTGTATTGGTATAAAAAATAGCCGAAATCCAACTATGACCACGCCCACTTTTTCGATTTCGAAAATTAGGAAAAATGCCATAATTCTATACAAAATACGAAAAAAGGGAGGCAACATGGTGACTGGATTGGTTTTTTGACGCAAAATATAACTTTTGAAAAAACTTTGTAAAATGGGTGTGCCACGTATCATATTAGGCAGAAGAAAATGAAAAAGTTCTGCAGGGCGAAATAAAAAACCTTTGGAATTATGGCAGGAATACTGTTCGTGGTCTTACATATATAATTATATTAGTTCAGGTGAAACCGAACATTACATACTCAGTTGAGAGCTATGGTGACAACATAAGGGAAAATAACCATGCACGAAAATGAACCGAGGGTAACCCTGGAATGTGTTTGTATGACATGTGTATCAAATGAAAGGTATTCAAGAGTATTTTATGAGGGAGTGGGCCATAGTTTTATAGGTGGACGCCATTTAGGGATATTGCCATAAAGGTGGATAAGGGTTGACTATAGAATTTGTTTGTACGATATGGGTATCAAATGAAAGGGGTTAATGAGTATTTTAAAAGGGAGTCATCCTTAGTTCCATAGGTGGATGCCGTTTCGAGATATCGCCATAAAGGTGGCCAGGGGTGGCCCTAGAATTTGTTTGTACGATATGGGTATCAAATGAAAGGGGTTAATGAGCATTTTAAAAGGGAGTGGGCCTTAGTTCTATAGATGGACGCCTTTTCGAGATATTGCCATAAAGGTGGACAAGGCGTGACTCTAGAATACGTTTGTACAATATGGGTATCAAACGAAAGGTGTTAATGAGTATTTCAAAAGGGCGTGGGGCTTAGTTCTATAGGTGGTCGCCTTTTCGAGATATCGGCATAAATGTGGACCAGGTATGACTCTAGAATGCGTTTGTACGATATGGGTATCAAATGAAAAAGGTTAATGAGCATTTTAAAAGGGAGTGGGCCTTGGTTCTAGAGGTGGACGCCTTTTCGAGATATCGACATAAAGGTGGACCAGGGGTGACTCCAGAATGCGTTTGTACAATATGGGTATCAAACGAAAGGTGTTAATGAGTATTTCAAAATGGCGTGGGGCTTAGTTCTATAGTTGGACGCCTTTTCTATATATCGCCATAAAGGTGGACCAGGGGTGACTCCAGACTTTGTTTGTACGATATGGGTATCAAAGGAAAGGTGTTAATGAGTCTTTTTAAAAGGGAGTGGGTCTTAGTTCTATAGGTGGTCGCCTTTTCGAGATATCACCATAAAGGTGGACCAGGGGTGACTCTAGATTATGTTTGTACGATATGGGTATCAAATGAAAGGTGTTAATGAGTATTTTAAAACGGCGTGGGGCTTAGTTCTATAGGTGGACGTCTTTTCGAGATATCGCCACAAAGGTGGACCAGGCGTGACCCTATAATGAGTTTGTATGATAAGCGTATCAAATTAAAGGTATTAATGAGGGTTTTAAAAGGGAGTGGTGGTAGTTGTATATGTGAAGGCGTTCTCGCGATATCGACCAAAATGTGGACCAGGTGATCCAGAACATCATCTGTTGGCTACCGCTAATTTATTTATATATATAATACCACGAACAGTATTCCTGCCAAGATTTCAAGGGTTTTTTATTTCGCCCTGCAGAACTTTTTCATTTTATTCTACTTAATATGGTAGGTGTCACACCCATTTTACAAAGTTTTTTTCTAAGGTTATATTTTGCGTCAATAAACCAATCCAATTACCAAGTTTCATCCCTTTTTTCGTATTTGGTATAGAATTATGGCATTTTTTTCATTTTTCGTAATTTTAGATATCGAAAAAGTGGACGTTTTTATAGTCGGATTTCGGCCATTTTGTATACCAATACAAAGTGAGTTCAGATAAGTACGTGAACTGAGTTTAGTAAAGATATATCGATTTTTCCTCAAGTTATCGTGTTAACGGCCGAGCATAAGGACAGACGGTCAACTGTGTATAAAAACTGGGCGCGGCTTCAACCGATTTCGCCCTTTTTCACAGAAATAAGTTATCGTCCCAGAATCTAAGCCCCTACCAAATTTCACAAGGATTGGTAAATGTTTGTTCAACTTATGGCATTAAAAGTATCCTAGACAAATTAAATGAAAAAGGGCGGAGCCACGCCCATTTTGGAATTTTCTTTTATTTTTGCATTTTGTTGCACCATATCATTACTGGAGTTGAATGTCGACATAATTTACTTATATACTGTAAAGATATTAAATTTTTTGTTAAAATTTGGCTTTAAAAAAAATTTTTTTTTAAAAGTGGCCGTGATCGTTTTCCGGTTTTGCTAGTTTTTATTAAGCATACATATAGTAATCGTGGTGTGATGGTAGCGTGCTCCGCCTACCACACCGTATGCCCTGGGTTCGCACCCCGGGCAAAGCAACACCAAAATTTAACAAATAAGGTTTTTAAATTAGAAGAAAATTTTTCTAAGCGGGGTCGCCCCTCGGCAGTGTTTGGCAAGCGCTCCGGGTGTATTTCTGCCATGAGAAGCTCTCAGTGAAAACCCATCTGCCTTGCAGATGCCGTTCGGTGTCGGCTTAAAACATGTAGGTCCCGTACGGCCAATTTGTAGGGAAAATCAAGAAAATTGGAAGAGAAGCTCGGCCTTAGATCTCTTCGGAGGTTATCGCGCCTTACATTTATTTATTTTTTTTTATACATATAGTAATAGGAGTAACGTTCCTGCCAAATTTCATCATGATATCTTCAACGACTGCCAAATTACAGCTTGCAAAAGTTTTAAATTACCTTCTTTTAAAAGTGGGCGGTGCCACGCCCATTGTTCAAAGTTTTACTAATTTTCTATTCTGCGTCATAAGTTCAACTCACCTACCAAGTTTCATCGCTTTATCCGTTTTTGGTAATGAATTATCGCACTTTCGATAACGAAAAAGTGGGCGTGGTTATAGTCCGATATTGTTCATTTTAAATAGCGATCTGAGATGAGTGCTCAGGAACCTACATTCCAAATTTCATCAAGATACCTCAAAATTTACTCAAGTTATCGTGTTAACGGACGGACATGGCTCAATCAAATTTTTTTTCGATCCTGATGATTTTGATATATGGAAGTCTATATCTATCTCGATTCCTTTATACCTGTACAACCAACCGTTATCCAATCAAAGTTAATATACTCTGTGAGCTCTGCTCAACTGAGTATAAAAACGGGAAGATTTACGGAAGAATAAAAGAGATGAGGAAGTTGAATGGGCCGATTAAGATAAACAAGAAAATTCAGAGTGGACAGGAAATAGGAAATGGTGAAAATGGTTAGCAAGAGGAGAGGCAGATGGATTCCTGTTTGTCTTAGCGCTTCAGCCAGAGCTGTGAAAAATAAAGTTTCGATATGTCACATATCTCTTTTTTAACATCAATGATTTTCTATAAGCTCTGAGTATTTGAAGCATCTTTGCTGTAAAACTTCTGTCGCTTTATATTTTTACGCCAGCCATCATTTTCAATCAACGAACCTATCTCTTAGCCCTTCGTTTACATAGAAACATAAATGTTCGGTCTCTGGACCGTGTACCGCCGACCCCAAGCTTTCGTATTACAAGCCTCTCATACTCAGCTTTGCATACTCAACTCTCTGTCGCAAGCTAAAGATAAAACATTACAGATGAAAAAATTATTTAGCTGAAACAAACCATTTTGAAAGTTGCAAAGGAGTGTCTGTACGTTAGTATATATAAACATATATCTGTAGCTTTACATTTCGAGAAATGAGCAAAACAAATAAATTTCTTACCTCAATGTTGAATGGAGATACAAATTTTAAATTTTTGAAGTATATTCCACCAAGAATATTTGAGCTGCAATCTTATTACCAGAAGGTCAAGGAGACAGGATACAGTTTAAAAATTACACTAACCCCGTTTAGGGCAAAATGGGAATTTCGACTGTTTAGCACTCAGCTACAGATATACATATATATATAGCATTAGAACATAAACATATATGCACACAAAAAAAAAATGTTGGTGTCGCAACGGCACTTTGTGGTGTTGTTCTACATAAAAACCAAAGTAGTGAGAATCTTATCACCTAGAAGTGATGAAAAACTGTTCTAAATTTAGAATTTAAATTATAATTATAATAAAAACAAAACTTTTGTTGCTGGTTCGGCCGGAACTTGATGCAGCACGTACGGTTTGAAAGGCGGATCACGCTTCCACGAAACCACTGCTGAATGGTGTTCACATTTGTCATTACTTAATTATCCAAAGTTAATTTTGATATCACTCCAAAAAGTGTTAACGCTGCAACACATTTTTTCTGCGCGTGGATATATATGTTTATAGTATTCTGAAATAGTTCCCACATTTATATTTTAACTTTAATTGCTTCATTACAATGTTTTTTTTTTATTAAGAAAAATTAATGAAAATTTTGAATGTAATTAGTGACATTTTACGTGTATATATGTGTGCTTTTAAATAGGATAAAGGCATTTATTAAAGAAAACAATGTTACAATTTCATTAATTTAATTTTACTTTTGTCATCAACTACTAAAGCACTTGAAAATTTTTAATACAATTCGGTGCAGTCGATTATCACGTATTATTTGTAAAAATTTAAAATAAAATTATGTGAAAATATTAACTTATTTATTAAGCATTTGTCAACAATTTTGCATGATGCAATGTGCTTGAATTAATGATGAAACCACTTTATAAAAGAGCCTTTTGGAAAACGATGTGTTTTACATAGATTCTAAGTTAAACGAGCATTTCATGAAAAATTTTAGATCTTTTGCGATTTTCTAATTGTGTTACTTATAAATTTTCGATTAGCACCAACCTCAGTTTCTATAGCAACCACTTTTTATATTCCTGAATATTAAAAAACAGAAAAACTTTAAATGTACATTTTCGGGAATAAACTAAGCTTGTAAAAAGAGTATTTAATGTCAAATATAAAAAAATAAATTTTTCTGATGGGAACTTCAAAGTTTAAAAACTGAATTCGTACGTTTTCCATACAAACACGCGTATCCCGTACAAAGAATTTAGTTTTTACTCTATAATGGTTGGGATCGGTCGTACATGTAACAATATATATCATATATCCCCACAACCGATTGTTCAGATAAGAAACTTTTTGTAATTTCTGCCCCATTTTCACAACTAGAAGCTTCAAATTTCACCAAATGCTTTCGTATGTAGCATATATTGTTGTCTGAAAAAATCATAGAGATCGGTGGTATACATAGTATATATCTCATACAACCGATTGTTCAGATAAGAAACTTTTTGTAATTTCTGCCCCATTTTCACAACTAGAAGCTTCAAATTTCACCAAATGCTTTCGTATGTAGCATATATTGTTGTCTGAAAAAATCATAGAGATCGGTGGTATATATAGTATATACCTCATATAAACTCTCATTTCTGCCCCCTTTTTCGGCTGGAATCATCAAATTTCATCAAAAGCTTACGCTTACGTCATATATTGTTGAAATAAGTGATTCATGATCATAGCTTTTACATGCATACCACAAAAAACGTGGAAGTTTGCATCCTCACAAAAAGTACCTACTTAATTTTTCTTTTATACTTATCTTAAAAATCGCTAAGGTATGTACAACTGTTCACTACATATTTCATATCCTCTACAGCCGATTATTTGGATATTACGAATGGGATAAATTATTTTTCAGCCCCATTCATGGAAGGTATGAATTCTTCGCCACAGCCGAAGAGATTCCCGTCCTTATTTGTTTTTTTTTTTTTATCTATATATTAATACGCTAACAAAATTTCCATACAAACAATTGACAGGCGGTTTCGCATAGTTAACATACGTAAAATGATATAAAATTGATATGAATCGATTCGTATAGATCAGCCGCAGTGCATAGGCCTATTTTTGTTAACAAATATTACTCTATTTGTTTATAGTTAATAGAAAAATTAAAATCCAACAATCTCTTCAAATAGGGATATTTACTTTCTTGCACAAAAGCGCGCCATCTTTGGACAAATTATGTTAGTGCTCTAAGACACCAACCTACATAAACGTACGCGCTACACGGTGAAAGATTAAAAGATGGTTTCCCATTGTTGCCACCTACCTAAAATAGCCTCTACCAAAATCCTAAAAAATTGTTCCAAAATAATTTGTAGCGTACCAAAAAATCTTAAATAGAATGAATTTTTGGCCGGCCCATTTTTTGTGGCAAATTTCACTTACACGTAAATACATAAGTCTTTATTTAACAGATTCTTTGTTTTTTATGTTAGTTGTTTTAAAAAAAACATGAAATCACAAATAATGAGTTAATTTTTGTTGAAACTAACTAATTTATTTATAACAATTAATGGCAAATTTTCCCGAAAATGTTTTTGCATTTGCAGATTTAATCCTCATTTTAGCTAAAGTAAGCCTTATACTGAACAGAAAAAAAAACGTTACAAAAATATAACATTTAAATTTTTATATTGCATTTTATGCTAATTGGCGGCCACCGTGGTGTGATGGTAGCGTGCTCCGCCTATCACACCGTATGCCCTGGATTCAACTCCCGGGCAAAGCAACATCAAAATTTTAGAAATAAGATTTTTCAATTAGAAGAAAATTTTTCTAAGCGGGGTCGCCCCTCGGCAGTGTCTGGCAAGCGCTCCGATTGTATTTCTGCCATGAAAAGTTCTCACTGAAAACTCATCTGCCTTGCAGATGCCGTTCGGAGTCGGCATAAAACATGTAGGTCCCGTCCGGCCAATTTGTAGGGAAAAATCAAGAGGAGCACGACGCAAATTGGAAGAGAAGCTCGGCCTTAGATCTCTTCGGAGGTTATCGCGCCTTACATTTATTTTTATTTTATTTTATGCTAATTTATTTCAGTTCTTATTTTATTTTATTTTATTATATATTCTCTTATTTCAAATTGGTTTATTATTATTTAAATGCAACTTGACTGAATCGGAAAATTTCACGTTGTATATTAAACGAAACAAAAAACCGTCCCAAAAACGTCTTTGATTTTAGGTGAAAAGGGCAACCGGCATCATAGCGTGCACAGTCAGTATATTACTCACTATATTTATTATTAGGCTAACTTTGTTGGATTATATATCCATTAATCGGAAGCTTAGATCCCATAACCCTAATTTGTTTATGTCACTTAAAGTTATGAAATCAATTTCATTTTAGTAAATATGTTTGCGTGAATAATTTCAATGTTTAAATTTTGTTTGTTTTTCTTTTCTTTCTAATTTATTCTGCTTTGTTGTATCTTAGTATTATATTGTTCACAGACAATATTTTATGGTAAATATGGTTATATATATTCATCAAATTGAGTGTTTACAAATTTAATACAAATTAATTACGTACATAGATCTCAATGGCAATCCCAACATTAAATATCCGAACATTAGAATTTTCATATTTCCACAATGATCACATTAAGACCCGGAAAAAAGTCTAAGTGCACTTATTACGTTTTTATATGGAACTGTTTGTTCACTTCACTTAATTTTTTCGTAATTTAAGTACTGCATTTATTTAAATTTAATTAAACATTTTTTTAGTAAACTCTGCCTTCTTTCTCATTACATATTTTTTTTTATATTTTTATTTTATTTTTTATGAAGGTATCCTCTATTCTAGTCGTAATTTTTGTTTTGGGTCACACTTACATATTAGATATGTATTTATACAAAATGAAACGGGTGGCGTGAAATAGGCTAAATTCCATTAGCAATTTTTTTTGTTTTTAACTAAAAGTTCGTGTTTTTTGAATTATGACACTATTGTAGTAAATGGGCGATATATGTATATGGGTGATGTAGGCCTACTGGAGAACCGAGCTCCCAAAACTAACTTCGGTAGCGCGCCAACGGGAACCTTCCGGGTGGTGTGGAAAAACCTATTTTTCAATTCAATTGTAAGTAATTTCACCATAATTCTATGTCAATTTCATTTGATTTTACATAATTTTTATACTCAGTTGAGCAGAGCTCACAGAGTATATTAACTTTGATTGGATAACGGTTGGTTGTACAGGTATAAAGGAATCGAGATAGATATAGACTTCCATATATCAAAATCATCAGTATCGAAAAAAAATTCGATTGAGCCATGTCCGTCCATTTGGGTTCCTGGGCACTCATCTCAGATCGCTATTTAAAATGAACGAAATCGGACTATAAACACGCCCGCTTTTTCGATATCGAAAATTTCGAAAAATCGAAAAAGTGCGATAATTCATTACCAAAGACGGATAAAGCGATGAAACTTGGTAGGTGAATTGAACATATGACGCCAAATAGAAAATTAGTAAAATTTTGGACAATCGGCGTGGCACCGCCCACTTTTAAAAGAATGTAATTTATAAGTTTTGCAAGCTGTAATTTGGCAGTCGTTGAAGATATCATGATGAAATTTGGCAGGAACGTTACTCCTATTAATATATATATGTGGATTTGTTTAATACGCGGTTTGGTTTAATGTAATTCATATATCTTTATTAAAAATTTAGGTATATATTACATATAACATATAACACGTATAAGTATAACTTTATGAGCTGCGTTCTGGTTGGTGCCAAAGTGTCAACTGTTCGTTCGTTCGTTTGCTGTCTTCTCATAACGTGGCCATCGTCAGTCGCTCTTTCGTCCTCCCATCTCTCCAATTATCTTGTCCCTCTCTTTTCGTTACAGGGTTGTATTCCTTTACGTTGCTGTCACTGTGTTCAAGCTGCGTCCACTTCTTGTTCTACGTCCGTCTGTCACTCCCACATTCGGCCCTCCTGACTTAGGGTTCGACCAGAATCCTGGACGCCAAGGCTTGAGATGTTCTGCCACTGTGGAGGTAGAATTAGGTCCCTCCACTTCGTCTAGCTTTTCCACTCTGTAACGGCCGTGTGGCAGCTTTTCAACGATTTTGTACGGTCCAAAGTATTTCTGTTTCAATTTTAAATTCGTACCAAATTGAGTGCGCTTTACAGCCACTACGTCATTGATTTCGTAATTTACATTCTCCTTGCGTTTCCGATTGTAATTCCGACGGTTTTCTTCTTGAATTGCTGAAATACCCTGCTTGGCCAATCTTCGAGCTTCATTGCGATCGGCTTCGACCGACTCAATTGCTTCATTCTCCATGATTTCGTCTAACGGTGGTGATTCCGACAACCTAATGTCACATCCTGTCAATAGTTTGAACGGAGCTACTTTCGTACTTCTCGGGGCAGAGTTGTTTAGGAACTGCTGAACTTTCCCAATATGTTTGTACCAATGTTGGGGATTATCCTGCGACAGATTTGCTAACATGGGTATGACGATTTTGTGTATCCTTTCGACCTGTCCGTTTCCTCTCGGTACTCCGGTTGTGATGAGCACGTGTTGTATTTGGTTTTTCTTGCAATAATCCTCGAAGGCATGCGATGTAAAGACGGAACCCCTATCGGTAACGACTCTTCTGGGATTTCCAAACGTAGCTTCCTGCTTCGTTAATCGGTCAATCACTGCATCAGCACCCGTGTCCTCTATGGGGTAGAGCCACACAAACTTCGAAAATGCATCAACAACAACGAAGATGTAGTTATATTGTTTCCGAGTAGCCGCGAGTGGGCCAACGTGGTCTATATGGAAAGTCAACAAAGGTTTATCTGCCTTCTCTATGGGTACTAAAATCCCATCCTTTTTGCCCGATTTGGCATTAACTACTATACAAGCTATACAGCTGTTAACAATTTCTGCGACCTTTGCCTCTATGCTAGATATATAAAAGTCCTTTTCAATGCAGTCTTTGGTCTTCTTAACAGAGAAGTGTCCTTGACGATGCGCCATCTCAATTAGTTCTCTCTCCATCTGCGTAGGTACCACAATTAGCTGTCGAGCCGAATCTTTGTAAAGAACATCATTGTATATATAAAAATCTTCGTAGTTGTTTGCCTCCAAAATCTTGCGTACTGCCTTCGTCCAAGGGTCCTTCATTTGTGCCTCTCTAAGTCGATGTCGCAACGATTCTTCTATAACCATACATTGCACTTTACTGAGCGCGTGCACATGCCTCATTTGTGATCCTAGTCGGTGTTCGATCACGTAATCGTACTCTTGGAGGTACATAGCCCATCGTGCCACCCTCATCGGAACGTCCTTTTTCTGTAACTTCATTGTGAATGCGTTGCAGTCAGTGATTAGCTTAAATCTTGACCCCAAAACATATACGCGCCATTTGTTAAGCGCTTGGACTATGGCGAGTACCTCCAATTCGTAGGAATGATACTTTTGTTCAGCGGCTGACGTCTTGCGGCTCATGAACTGTACCGGATGTAGTTGCTGGTCTTCGGAGTTCTTTTGGAGAAGAATGGCTCCGTATCCATACATAGAAGCATCGGTGTGGATTTCGGTAATTGCCTTGGGATTAAACATCGTGAGAACTGGTGCTTGGATCAGGGCTGTTTTCAACTGTTTAAAAGATTCTGAGGCTTTGTCGCAGATTTTAAACTCTTCGGTTTTCTTCAGCATGTCTGACAGCGGTTTCGCAATCAAGGCATAGTTTTTGATGAATCGGCGAAAGTAAGACATTAAGCCTAAAAATCTTTGTAGTAATTTTTTCGTCTGGGGTAAAGGAAAATTATCTATAGCTTTGGTCTTGTCGGTGCTAGGTCTAATCGTACCGTTCTCGATTATATACCCAAGGAATTGTATCCTTTTTGCCAGGAACTGGCATTTTCCCCAATTAACCCTCAAGCCCTTGTCGCTCGCTAGCTTCAATACCTTCCTCAATTTCTCTACAGCTTCTTCCTCAGCCTTAGCCGTGATCACCAAATCATCCATATAGGCAACTACTGTCCCATCCCTCATATAATCATTCAAAATTGCATGAATGTAGCGACAAAATACTGCTGGTGAATTACAGATACCAAAAGGTACATACTGAAACTCATACTGGCTACTATGAGTTACGAATACTGTATATTTGGGGGAATTTTCATCCACTGGTACATGGAAAACCCCATTTGCCAAATCTAAAGTCGTGTATACATTCGCTTCTCTGAGCCTCTCTAGTGCGTCATCGATTAAGGTCATAGGGAAGTTATCGCGTATAATTTTCGAATGCAACTTACGATAGTCGCAACAAAGTCGTTTTGTGCCGTTCTTCTTTGACACGAGTACCACAGGTGAGGCATAGCTCGACGAGCTTGGGCGTATTATGCCTTCATCCAGCCACTGTTCTACCTGTTTGTCTAACTTTTTGTTCTTCGTATGACACCCTTCGCGGCGGTTGATAGACAGGAACTTCGTCAGTAAGGATGATTTTCATGTTCACTGGAGGGCTATTATCTTTCTTTGGCTTGTACTCTTCTATCATTTGCCTTACCACGCTAGCCAATCCCTTATTAAGGTGAGCTAAATCATAATCTGTTTCTTCCCCGATAACATTAAAACATGAATTTGAAAAAATATTTGCCATCGGATCGTCGTCCTTTGGCACAACAGCTTTTGCTACATCTTCATTATCGACGTTACTCGACGCCACAGTTCTATCTCTAAATTCACAAATTTTTTTAGCTTATGTCACCTGCTTCTACTACGTGAAACGTTAAGTTTACTGGGCTTTTATCTATTAGTACCTTTATTTCAAAACTACCCCTAGTCGATATTCTGGATGCACCAATACCAAACAGTTGCCGTCTTTCTGGAACCAGTTGAATAGATTTATCCAACTTGTTAAATATGTCGCATCGCATTAAACATAAAATACAGCCTGTATCGATTAGAGCCCCTACGTCCATGTTGGAAACATTTATCTTTTTAAGTTTTAAGTTAGTTTTTGGTGCTTCACCAATTGAATTAACGTGACCCTGTTCGCGCTTTGTGCCCGTACCCTGTTGATGTTCACGCTATGTGCCTATACCCTGTTGTGTTTTGCATTCGAAAGACCTATGTCCAATTTGTTGGCATTTGAAACATTTAAATTCTCTATGTCTGCAATCTTTCGCTAAATGCGAAAATTCGCCACATTTAAAACATCTCTTTTCGATTTTTGTTGGCAAAGTAGAATTTATGTTTTCTTGTTTGGGTCTATTATATGGCTCAACCTTCTTAAAATTATCCAGTCGTGATCCCTGCTTAATCTTTTCGTAAATGACTATTTGCTCCTTTAGCTCACTTATGGTTTTTGCCTGATAAAGTACAGCCTTACTGAATTTAGAACCAGGAATACCATCAATAAAATATTCCAATAAACTTTCTTCATCTAATCGAACCGAATAGCCTATCTCCATTAACGCATACAAATACTCGCGATATGATTCGCCTTGCTTCTTATGTCTTTTCGCTAATATTTTGTGAACATCAGCTGAGGACAGCTTACTACCAAACTCTTTACTGAGACACAGTTTCAAAGAACTCCAATCCCGTAACCCAGTTTGACTACTTACGAAAAGTTTAGCAGCACCACGTAACAATTGTTTTGCGTATATAAATTTGTGAACTTCGTTCCAGTTTACGATTTTGGCATTCTCTTCTATTTGCTCAATCCACTTCTTTATGTCGGATGTGTCGGAGCCGTCGAAAGTTGACAGACTTTCCTGAATATCTTTAAAGGTGAAGTGCGCAGTACTTGCCGGCGCAGGCGATGGTCTGAATGGAACTTCATTACGGATTGATTCGGCTGGGAATCACCATCTTCATCTTCATCTTCGTCGTCCCCATCATCAATCAGGCCTAAATATTGGAGTAGTCTTTCCCTAAGTCCGTGTTTGCGTCCAACCACTCCTAACCCTAGTTCTCTTAATCTTTCTTTTAGATTCACTACTGTCATTTTTGTTGACGCCGCTGAGGTTCTGATCTGCTGGCGTTCATGCGGTTATTATACGTAACTGTGCTTGCATACCTCCGTTGATTTTATGTGTTCTTACAAATACATATATTTCGATGTATGTGGGCATATATGTATGTAACGGTGAAAAAAATCGTGTTACCTTTGGTCACAAATGCGTATTGTTTTTGGTGCAACTAACGCAAAGGTCAAATTTCTCCGGATTTTATGAATTTGGTTACCTTAAATTGGTTATGCAGCCGCAAATTTTCTTTTCTTTAGCTCAACTCTGCCGACTTCAAAACGCAGACGTCCCTCTTCTTGATTGTTGCAGTTTTGTCTATTTCGCACGCAGTCACTACTTTTTCGCTTGCCTTAGCTCTGTTTGCCTGAGACGCAGATGATTTTTTCTTCGGTTGGCTTATTCCGGGCGAGCCCCCAAAATGTGGATTTGTTTAATACGCGGTTTGGTTTAATGTAATTCATATATCTTTATTAAAAATTTAGGTATATATTACATATAACATATAACATGTATAAGTATAACTTTATGAGCTGCGTTCTGGTTGGTGCCAAAGTGTCAACTGCTCGTTCGTTCGTTTGCTGTCTTCTCATAACTTGGTCATCGTCAGTCGCTCTTTCGTCCTCCCATCTCTCCAATTATCTTGTCCGTCTCTTCTCGTTACAGGGTTGCATTCCTTTACGTTGCTGTCACTGTGTTTAAGCTGCGTCCACTTCTTGTTCTACGTCCGTCTGTCACTCCCACATATATGCCTAATAAAAATTAGCAAAATCGGAGAAAAAAAAGTTAATATCTTTACAGTATATAAGTAAATTATGTCAACATTCAACTCCAGTAATGATATGGTGCAACAAAATACAAAAATAAAAGAAAATTTAAAAATGGGCGTGGCTCCGCCCTTTTTCATTTAATTTATCTAGGATACTTTTGATGCCATAAGTCGAACAAAAATTTACCAATTCTTGTGAAATTTGGTAGGGGCTTAGACTCTAGGACGGTAACTGTTTTCTGAGAAAAAGGGCGAAATCGGTTGAAGCCACGCCCAGTTTTTATACACAGTCGGCCGTCTGTCCTTCCGCTCGGCCGTTAACACCATAACTTGAGCAAAAATCGATATATCTTTACTAAACTCAGTTCACGTAATTATCTGAACTCACTTTTTCTTGGCATGAAAAATGGTTGAAATCCGACTATGACCACGCCCACATTTTCGATATCGAAAATTACAAAAAAATTTAAAAAAAAAATGCGATAATTCTATACCAAATACGAAAAAAGGGATGAAACATGGTAATTGGATTAGTTTATCGACGCTAAATACAACTTTAGAAAAAGGCTTTGTAAAATGGGTCTGACACCTACCATATTAAGTAAAAGAATATGAAAAAGTTCTGCAGGGCGAAATCAAAAGCCCTTGGAATTTTGGCAGGAATACTGTTCATGGTATTACATATATAACTAAATTAGCGGTACCCGACAGATGACGGTCTGGGTCACCCTGGTCCACATTTGGTCGTTATTTCGAAAACACCTTCACATATACAACTACCACCACTCCCTTTTAAAACCCTCATTAATACCTTTAATTTGATACCCATATCGTACAAACAAATTCTAGAGTCACCCCTGGTCTGCCTTTATGGCGATATCTCGAAAAGGCGTCCACCCATAGAACTAAGGTCCACTCCCTTTTAAAATACTCATTAACACCTTTCGTTTGATACCCATATCGTACAAACAAATTCTAGAGTCACCCCTGGTCCGACTTTATGGCGATATCTCGAAAATGCGTCCACACATAGAACTAAGGTCCACGCCCTTTTAAAATACTCATTAATACCTTTAATTTGATACCCATATCGTACAAACACATTATAGAGTCACCCCTGGTCCACCTTTATGGCGATATCCCGAAAAGGCGTCCAGCTAAAGAACTAAAGTCCACTCCCTTTTAAAATACTCATTAACACCTTTCATTTGATACCCATATCGTACAAACACATTATAGAGTCACCCCTGGTCCACCTTTATGGCGATATCTCGAAAAGGCGTCCACCTAAAGAACTAAGGTCCACTCCCTTTTAAAATACTCATTAACACCTTTCGTTTGATACCCATATCGTACAAACAAATTCTAGAGTCACCCCTGGTCCGACTTTATGGTGATATCTCGAAAAGGCGTCCACCCATAGAAATAAGGCCCACTCCCTTTTAAAATACTCATTAACACCTTTCGTTTGATACCCATATCGTACAAACACATTATAGAGTCACCCCTGGTCCACCTTTATGGCGATATCTCGAAAAGGCGTCCACCTAAAGAACTAAGGTCCACTCCCTTTTAAAATATTCATTAACACCTTTCATTTGATACCCATATCGTACAAACAAATTCTAGAGTCACCCCTGGTACACCTTTATGGTGATATCTCGAAAAGGCGTCCACCCATAGAAATAAGGCCCACTCCCTTTTAAAATACTCATTAACACCTTTCGTTTGATACCCATATCGTACAAACACATTATAGAGTCACCCCTGGTCCACCTTTATGGCGATATCTCGAAAAGGCGTCCACCTAAAGAACTAAGGTCCACTCCCTTTTAAAATATTCATTAACACCTTTCATTTGATACCCATATCGTACAAACAAATTCTAGAGTCACCCCTGGTACACCTTTATGGTGATATCTCGAAAAGGCGTCCACCCATAGAAATAAGGCCCACTCCCTTTTAAAATACTCATTAACACCTTTCGTTTGATACCCATATCGTACAAACACTTTATAGAGTCACCCCTGGTCCACCTTTATGGCGATATCTCGAAAAGGCGTCCACCTAAAGAACTAAGGTCCACTCCCTTTTAAAATACTCATTAACACCTTTCGTTTGATACCCATATCGTACAAACAAATTCTAGAGTCACCCCTGGTCCGCCTTTATGGCGATATCTCGAAAAGGCGTCCACCTATAGAACTAAGGTCCACTCTCTTTTAAAGTACTCATTAATACCTTTAATTTGATACCCATATCGTACAAACACATTATAGAGTCACCCCTGGTCCACCTTTATGGTGATATCTCGAAAAGGCGTCCACCTATAGAACTATGGTCCACTCCCTTTTAAAATACTCATTAATACCTTTAATTCGATACCCATATCGTACAAACACATTATAGAGTCACCCCGGGTCCACCTTTATGGCGATATCTCGAAAAGGCGTGCACCTAAAGAACTAAGGTCCACTCCCTTTTAAAATACTCATTAACACCTTTCATTTAATACCCATATCGTACAAACAAATTCTAGAGTCACCCCTGGTCCGACTTTATGGCGATATCTCGAAAATGCGTCCACCCATAGAACTAAGGCCCACTCTCTTTTAAAATACTCATTAACACCTTTCGTTTGATACCCATATCGTACAAACAAATTCTAGAGTCACCCATGGTCCGCCTTTATGGCGATATCTCGAAAAGGCGTCAACCCATAGAACTAAGGCCCACTCCCTTTTAAAATACTCATTAACACCTTTCGTTTGATACCCATATCGTACAAATACATTCCAGAGTCACCCCTGGTGCACCTTTATGTCGATATCTAGAAAAGGCGACCACCTATAGAACTAAGGCCCACTCCCTTTTAAAATACTCATTAACACCTTTCATTTGATACCCATATCGTACAAATACATTCCAGAGTCACCCCTGGTCCACCTTTATGTCGATATCTCGAAAAGGCGTCAACCCATAGAACTAAGGCCCACTCCCTTTTAAAATACTCATTAACAACTTTCGTTTGATACCCATATCGTACAAATACATTCCAGAGTCACCCCTGGTCCACCTTTATGTCGATATCTCGAAAAGGCGTCAACCCATAGAACTAAGGCCCACTCCCTTTTAAAATACTCATTAACACCTTTCGTTTGATACCCATATCGTACAAACACATTCCAGAGTCACCCCTGGTCCACCTTTATGGCGATATTGCGTCTATCTATAGAACTATGGCCCACTCCCTTTTAAAATACTCATTAACACCTTTCATTTGATACCCATATCGTACAAACAAATTCTAGAGTCACCCCTGGTACACCTTTATGGTGATATCTCGAAAAGGCGTCCACCCATAGAAATAAGGCCCACTCCCTTTTAAAATACTCATTAAAACCTTTCGTTTGATACCCATATCGTACAAACACTTTATATAGTCACCCCTGGTCCACCTTTATGGCGATATCTCGAAAAGGCGTCCACCTAAAGAACTAAGGTCCACTCCCTTTTAAAATACTCATTAACACCTTTCGTTTGATACCCATATCGTACAAACAAATTCTAGAGTCACCCCTGGTCCGCCTTTATGGCGATATCTCGAAAAGGCGTCCACCTATAGAACTAAGGTCCACTCTCTTTTAAAATACTCATTAATACCTTTAAATTGATACCCATATCGTACAAACACATTATAGAGTCACCCCTGGTCCACCTTTATGGTGATATCTCGAAAAGGCGTCCACCTATAGAACTATGGTCCACTCCCTTTTAAAATACTCATTAATACCTTTAATTCGATACCCATATCGTACAAACACATTATAGAGTCACCCCGGGTCCACCTTTATGACGATATCTCGAAAAGGCGTGCACCTAAAGAACTAAGGTCCACTCCCTTTTAAAATACTCTTTAATACCTTCCGTTTGATATACATGTCATACAAACAAATTCCAGGGTTACCATATGTTCATTTTCCTACATGGTGATTTTTCCTTAGTTTGTCTCCATAGCTCTCAACTGAGTATGTAATGTTCGGTTACACCCGAACCTAGCCTTCCTTACTTGTTATATTTTCGTTTAAGGAGCTCCATACCAAAACGTTATAATTACATGTGCAAAAGTTTGTAGAAAATTTAAGGAAATACAATCAAAAAGTACAACGTCTTAGATGAAATTCAAAATTTTAAAGAAAAAGTTAAGTAAGTTAGACCAGTTTGTTATATTTCCAACACTTGATGCATAGACTAAGTTAAAACAAATACACGTTGGTCGAATTTCGACCACAGGCGATACTAGTTATAATTAAAGCTGATAGAAGTTTATACCCAGCTGTACTTGTACACAGGTGTTATAACTTTGATTGGATAACGAGTGGTTGTACATGTATAAAGGAATTGAGACAGATATAGATACACCATATACCAAAATCATCAGTATCGAAATAAAATTTGATTTGATTAAGCCGTATGCGTCCGCCCGTCCCTTCGCCCATCTGTTCGACCGCTAACACCATAAAGATACCCGCTATTCAACATCTACTCTAAAAGCCAAGCGACTATAAACAACAGTTGAACGGTTGGGAGTAGTAAGTGAATGCCTCATCTCGCTTGCGGCTGCGTCGAAATATTTTATAAATAATATCATCCGCGTTTCGGTCTTTGAACTATAAGAGTCAATTGTTACGCAGATCTCCTAGAGCGTACCTGATCGAATTTAGATGACTGTAGGGGGTACGAGAATCTTCGGCCACCTATGGTCGCGCCTCCGTAGATGGAACTCGAGTCAGTTAAGCAATCGATGGTCGGACACTACCTCTTGCAGGGTAGTGTGATCAATTTTGCCTGAAGACTCACGCACCAATGGCGATTCGGGCTTTAACATATCGTCCAGTCCTTTGAAATCCATACGATGCACTTCATGCTTGAATACCTGCTTGACTGTCCAGTGTTTGCCAGAACTAGGCCAAAATATTTTAATCTTCACTTAAAAGGATCACCGAAGGACTGATCCAGGGTCGAGATCGGCCTTATTCGAAACTACACCATTTTCACGCAATGGTTTTCTCAGCAGCTATAACTTACGTCACAGTTATCTTTTGTTGTTTCACAACAGACTTTCATATTGTCCAAGTGAGCTTCCCCTGCTAGGATCTCTTCAACCCTGCGTAACCTAATCTAGTTTTTATTTTGGTTTAAAATCGCACCACATAATATTAAAGCACTAATCCTTTATGCCATAGTAGACCTTAAATGCTTCTGTCCATTGCATGAATTGATTGCCATTTTCAAAAAAAGATTGACCGATTCACAGCTATCGTTTGAGTGAAAATATTTTTCAAACCACACTGAAAGAAATGGTGCTAGTAAAATCAACAAATCGGTTCTGTTGTTCTTGACTTAACGGAGATTCGGTGAAATTGATCGAATTACGGTTATTTCGACCGAGTTCTTTGTCAAACGAACAAATTAGTTTAGTCATTTTAACAAAAGAGAAATTGTTGTTCTTAAGTTAACAAAATTCTGTAAAATTGACAGATTCCTGGTCAATCTAACTGATTTTTCTGGTAACACAACTGATCTCACTGGTCATTTCAACAGCGTTCAACAGTCAATACATGAGCAAATTTCAAAAAAAAATTTTCGCCCACTGTGTTCTATACTTTCTACTTATGACGATGGTGCCACTTGTTTAACCACCAAATCGAAAAACATACAAAATGGGAAAACAACAAAAAACTAGTTTTTCAGTTATCAATACAAAACGAAAAACCCTTTTTTGAATTTACTGTGAAAAAAATTATGAGATACCGGGACACCTATTTATCGGGTACAATTTTGCAATTTCTGCTCCAAGCGAAATGCAAAATTGCGCCCTCTTGTTGCAAGAGGTTTGTTTGAACGAACACGCTTTTTCCAAAGTTAGTAACATTTTATTCAAGTTTTTACGAATTTTTACTCACGCGAACGAATTTAATAAGATAATAAAAAACATCCGTTTTTAAAGTTGATGTTTCTGACAACATAAAAGTTTGAGTTGTTTTGTAATCGTATCAACTTAAAGTGTTACGAAAATTAAACTAACCGAATTACATGTCAAGTTACTCCAGTGGTGAATTACCTTTTAGCGATTTGATTCCTTACTTTTATATAACTTACAAAGTTCTCTATTTAAAATGTTATGTCAAACATTTATACAAGTTTTGTTCGAAACAATCAAGTGTGGCAACTACATGCAAGAGAAGAAATTGAGAATGAGCTGAGCGCAACCGAAAGAACTGAGAATCAGTTTTGTGACTATTATTTTCATTTCTATTAGCAAAGCGAAGTTCAAAACTATAAATTAAATTATAAAATATAAAATTTGGTGAAAGTGCGTTTAATAAAACAAAATAATAAAGTGTATAATGTTTAATCTGTGCCAGCATATTTGATGTAAGCCCAATTCGGTTAGTAAGTGCCACCTTGGTGTGATGGTAGCGTGCTCCGCCTGCCCACACCGTATGCCCTGGGTTCGCACCCCGGGCCAAGCAACATCAAAATTTTAGAAATAAGGTTTTTCAATTAGAAGAAAATTTTTCTAAGCGGGGTCGACCCTCGGCAGTATTTGGCAAACGCTCCGTGTGTATTTCTGCCATGAAAAGCTCTCAGTGAAAACTCATCTGCCTTGCAGATGCCGTTCGGAGTCGGCATAAAACTTGTAGGTCCCGTCCGGCCAATTTGTAGAGAAAATCAAGAGGAGCACGACGCAAATTGGAAGAGAAACTCGGCCTTAGATCTCTTCGGAGGTTATCGCGCCTTACATTTATTTATTTATATGGCAACATAGGTATTTTCGTACAAAGCTGTCGCAACAAAATTTTTTGTTCATTTGAATACTAAAACTGTCAATTATGAATCAACTATTTGTGCGCTGTTGATTCAACATCTTGGTGCGGTGGATAAAAATTAACAGAAATTTCGGTTTAATTGACCCGTATTTCGGTTGATTTTACCAGTCTCTTTCTTTCAGTGCATGATCGTAAAACAGGGTACGGGCGAATGCCCCATCGCGCTTGCGGTTGAGCTGGTTTATTTTAAAAATAATATCATCCGGGTTTCGGTCTTTCAATACTCTTCTTTTCCGTCAGTCCCTGAGCTTGGTACTATAGGAATGATTAACGAAAAGGGCGCATGAAAAAGCATTCCGGAAAAAACTTAACATAACATTCCTTACTCCCTTATTTGAAAACTGAAACGTGTGTCAATAAAAAAAAGTAACTTTTAAAGCAGTTCAATATGCAAGTTGTTTTATTTAAAAAATTCACTAAAAAAAGCTCAATTGATTTGAGCATTTATTGCTTCACGGTAATCATTGGCATGGGATTGAATTGTAAATAAAATTATATTGCATAAACACCTAAATGTCGATACACTAATAGCTTTGTGTCACTCTTTTAGTGCGGATGTATGAGCTTTGCTTAGCTGCAAATTCTATTTTGGGATTTCTTTTTATCGGAGCATTTACTATCAGAATTCGATTTTACTGCGTTGCGCCTGAATGAATAAATGAATAAAAACCTATGAGACAAATTTTACGATATTCATCAAGGCAGAAAAATGCCATAAAAAGTGGGCGGATTAGACTGAATTGGTTAGGAGAGAAACAATTTCACGACTATTTTTTTTTCTGGTGTTTGCAAACGTATTTGCTATGCAAAATAATATCCGGAGTATTGGGGTTATTAAAGATTGTTAGAACGTGGTTGAAATGAATTTTAGTGCATGAGTGAAACTATTGGGGTTATTGAACCAATGTAATGGTAGTAATTTATGGAAAAAAACTGAATCTGAAGTGTTGGTTTTTTTGAAAATTCAAGAATTTTCACGAACAAAAAAAAAAACACACACACAATAGAAAACAAGGTATAGTGCTAAACTTTGGTGGCATCAGAATATATGTGGTGCCTAAACGTATGCTCCTTTGCGTTAAAACTACAGAAGTGCTGCCACTGTTTAGTTGATGGAATGACAACATATTAATCAGTGAGATATTGTACTGAAATTCTCAATTACTTCATAGCTTCTTGAGCATAAGCCAGACAGCTTTTGCATTGTTTGCTATATGCCGTTTGCATAGAATGGATTCAGTCAAATATTTTGAAGTATCAAAAAAGGCAGAAAAGCAAAAAATTTCATTGAAAATGACACCTGTTCAAACGATGTTTCAAAATGTCCATCAAAAACAAACCATAGAAAGATTAAGCTCTAAAACCTCCTCCTACTGCCAATATGTATATGGTCTGTAAACAGAGATAGGTTTCCTGGAAAACAGGGGGCGTAAACGTTTTGACACAACCTAAGTACTGGCGTATACTGATGATTTTGATATCATTGCCGTGAGTTCTGCCTCCTCTGGATTAGATAAATAGGCAAAAAAGTGGATCTTGCGGTATATAAAGATAAGCAAAGTACTTGCTGTCATCCATGAAAGAATCGACGCATTCGCGCCTTGGCAGGCACGTCACTATTTATGTATATAAATTGGGGACAGCGAAGGACGTCATTAATCTGGTAACCAGCGTTAACAGAGAAAACAATGTAACCTGAGAAATAAATTAAATATAGTTTTAAAAAACTAGAATACACGCAAATATGGTGCCGTTCTAGTATCTACAATCCATTTAGATATTTGATGTTGATAGCACTGTAGCACAGTGGTTCATGTCTTCGCTATTTGTAGTGAGTAAGTTAACCACTGCCGCGAGTCCTCAATAATGGTCGCTAGATGGGTCTAACTCTTCTTTTCGTATCTAGCCTAGAGAGTTACAAACAAGCATACATACAAGAGCTACTGTGTACTTAGTAGGTAGTCGAAGAGTAGAGTCCTTTCATGCATTTTCTGATGTATGGCTCGGAATCATAGACGGTATCGAGAGAAAATAAGATGGTATTTCAAGAAAATTCGAGAGAATGTTCTCCGGAAGATTTATGGTACTGTCCAAGATGCCAACGGCGAATATCGAAGGAGGTACAAGGATGAGCTGTATGTTATTTACGCACATATGGAGGTAGTTATTGGGCCACTTGAGGGCAGTGCGCTGCTACAATGTTCAAACAAGAAAAAAAACTATATATCTTCAACCTCAGAATAACTTTTTCGAAACACCCATTCATTTAGCTGATAAGGAAACATGTGGAAAATAAAGGTTCTGACGATTCTTACAAAAAGTAAGCTTTCATTATTAAGGAAAATGCAAGAACAAACGAAATGGTTAAACTAAAAACAAAAGCATTCAGGAAAATAATACGAATAGCTACGCCCAGGTAATTGAACTTGTGGATACGAACGACTCTTTGTGATGTGAGCCCGTGGTAGCATTTGTTTGAAAGGAGGTGCGAGTACTGTTCTCTGAAAATTTTCAATTTCAGGCTCAAGGAAGTCCCATCACTGTACCTTAGAAAGTGTTCAAATTGTTTCAGATTAAAGAGCAATCTTCTGATTTTCTTTTTTGAACATATCTGCTTGTTCTACTGAAAGAAAGACAACGAATATTACTTCCTATTGATCTACAAACTTATCTACTACACCGAAATCGCTATAAGGGTAATGTATGGACACAGATATGTATAGGTACATTTTTACATCTGCACATGACCAATGTCTTTATTTGCATAGCCCTTTTTATTTTTCTACATTGGCAACAGAGACTTGACCCATATTTCTGCATTTCAGCTACTAGTAAATTACGAATTTCTAATAAAAAAGGAAAATCGGAAAATTACAAACTACCCAAAGGGATGGAACATCAAAAGTGAGAAAAAAAACAAGAAAGATTTTTCAAAGCAGCTTTACAGACAGCTGTGTCCAGGTTAGCCAATTTTATTACTGCAATATAAACAAGAAGGAAACGAAGCAGAAAGTGGCTGCACAGACAAAAACGACACACAATTCACATGACACAAACTGTAATAAAGTGCAATTCGGTCATAAAACTTGCACAGAATACAGAAAGACAATTGGTAGACAGACGTTTAAGTAATTGCGTATGTGAACGAATATTTGTTCCTTTACATGAGCAGAAATCATTTGCAATGGGGTTAGAAAAGAGTGAAGTAGCTGCTTTAAGATTTCTGGCCACATCACGCCGCAGCACGTGAGCACTAAAGCACCAAGATTTGTACACCTAAAAAAATGATGTTAAAAAGCAGGGAATTTTGTTTATTATTTTGTAATTAACAAAAAAAAAAAAAAAGTTCTGGTAAATTTAACAGAGATTTTTTGTCATGAAAACAAATTTCTTTAGTTATTTTAACATAAGAGAAACTGTTGGTTTCAAGTTAATAAAATTTTGTAAAATAAACAGATTCTAAAACAATTTAACCAATTTTTCTGTTAAAAGAACAAATAACATAAGTCATTTCAACAGTGAACAACTGTCAATGTTATGCAAATTTATCGGATAATATTTGGATATAGTGCTGAAGTGTCGAGCTTCGCTGGCCTCTAAAAGGCACCTTAATGTCTTCCTTCAGGGTGTAGTGATATTGTAAAGAATGAATTTGCAGATGAGATGGCAAGGAAAGGCTCCGTAAAGGAGATAAGCGTGGCGGATAGGTCAGCACGACTTCCCCTGGGGGTTCTACTGAGAAAACCTAAGAGTATGAGATAGAGCAACCACGCAACTATTGGAAGCTATAATTTCGAAATATTAAAAGACCTCCTTTATTTGCGAACCAGAATTAACACTAACAACAACTCCAGCTCTGAAATTCAGCGAATAATCACTCCTGCCAATAAATGCTACTTTGACTAGGTAGCCAATTGTAAAGCAAAGTCCTCTCTCGGCAAACGAAAATCATGCTCTACGAGTCACTTATCATTGCTGACCTGCTATATGGTGCAGAAGCATGGACCATGACAACATCAGATGAAGCGACTCTGAGAGTGTTCGAGAGAAAAGTTCTCCGAAAGATTTATGAACCTCTACACATTGGCGATCGCGAGTATCGAAGAAGATTTAATGATGAGCTTTACGCAGACATCAACATAGTACAGCAAATTAAAATGCAGCGTCTACGCTGGCTAGGCCATGTTATACGAATGAAAGATGAGGATCCGCCTATGAAAGCAGAGGCAGAGGGCGGCTCTCACGCCGCTGGAAGGACCAGGTGGAAAACGATTTAAACTCCCTTGGTATGACCAATTGGCGCCAGTTGGCATAGCGAAGAAGTGATTGGCGTGCCTTGTTGGACGGCCATAACCGTTTAGATGGCTAACCGTTAAACGGTTAAGCGCCAGTTAAGTAAGTATGTGATTGGGGCAACGGACTTGATGTAGACCAGCCGAAATAATAGGGAGGTCTCAAGGTCTTAATAGCCATGTTTGGATAAAAAAACAACAAATTTCCTTCTCAAATCTACAGCGAAAATTCTTACGAGTCTCTTATTGTTGTTGTTGTTGTAGCAGTGCTTCGCCCCATCCAATAGGTGTTAAAATTCACAAATTGTCATCAATATCCTCTAACGGGGGTTCCAAGACAACTTGCAATTTCAACAGGGGTGCACCAGATTTAGAGGAGTTTTAGAGGCGTTGTTTGCACATTGCAATTTAAGATACGATTTGTTTCATGTGAAGAGACTTTGCAAGCAGAACAAACTATTTCTTTGGACCGGGATCAGGTACTGGCCCCGTCTTGGCTGCGATGCCTTCCGGGAGCAGGATAATTAGGAACAGTCCCGCTGCAAGGATCTGCTGGGACGATGATAATTTGTGGGAGGGACGCAACAAATTAAATGGGATTACACTGAAATGATAGCCCTCGGTTGGGAAAAAGCTCTAGTCGCCCTGGTAAAAAAAACCGACTGGCTTGGCAGGTGTCATCACAGGCCTTTGCTATATTGCACCAATGGGTTTACGGTGGCGCATATCAACAAGGTCCTCTGCAGAAGCTATTGGGATGAAGAGTAAGGGGAGTCGATTAATTACTTTCTGATTAGTAGATTTAGTTCAGCCTCTAAAGCCGTGACAGAAGAATTTTATATATTAGATAAGGGTTTGGTATTGCACTAAAAAACTCCTAAAGTAGTGATTACTTTCAAAAAATGTTTTTACCTAACTATCAATTAATTACAGCTTAATTATTTCATGCATTTAAGGAAATAATATTGGGATAAAAACAAATGGTTTAGAATGAAAAAATTTTCTTAAGTAGGTTAGGTTGAACTGAGCGGTCCATTAGGACCTCGCATAGACTGTATGAGTCCGTAGTGTTACCAGAAGTTTGTTTTAAAGACCAAACTGAAAAATCCTATCAAGAATCAGGACCTATGTTATAAAATAACTCCGTCCTCTTGGCAAATACTAGAAGCTTTCTAGAACTAAAGCCACTTGCTGCTTCTAGATCTTACAGATGTATCACTACTAACAGCTGGAGTCTTAGCCTGGCAAGCGAAGGGCACGAGCACCAAATGTGCTCGATCGTTTCCTCCGCCAACCCGCACTTCCTACATCTAATATCACTGATCAAGCCTAATTTAAAGACATGCGATGCCAGGAGGCATTGTCCAGTCAGAATGCCCGTCTCATTTTAATGATAGAAGCAACTTGGTTAGTCTAAGGTTGTAATGCCTACACATAATCTTCAACAATTTACAGCCCCGCGCCTTTCCCGCTTGGTCGATCATGTGCACCTCTCGCCTTCTCTTAATCTCCCCCAATTCAATCGGGACATCCACAAAGCAAGCTTCAAGGGATGCGCCCTTTTTAGCTAGTTAATCTGCTTTTTCATTCCCATCTATTCCCATATGCCCTGGGACCAAATATAGATGCATATTCTCCCTGTACCGATTCTTTCTAGAGACTGCTTACACTCAAACATACTTTAAGATGCTGTGCTATGCGAGATTATTACGTTGGACTTTATTTACACATCTACCAGACTCTCAAAGGTTTTAAGCAGAAATGATGGTAAGCTAATGGGTCTATAGTCTTTGGGATATAATTGACCGATCTTCCCGCCTTTGGTAGGAAAGCTACACGAGCAGTTCTCCAAGAGTGTGGTACATGATGCAGTCTTATGCACCCATCGAATGTTATTTTAAGCCATTCCACGACCGCTCTATTTGAAACTTGTAGCATGGCCATCTGGGCCCGACGATTTAAACTTAGAAAATGTCTTCACCACCCATTCTATCTTGGTTTCGGTCACCAAGCCCGGCACTACCCACTCCATGATCGAAGTTTGATTGCTGTCTGCTGGCTCTTCTTTACCGATGGGAAATGTGTATCGAAAGGCACCTCAAGGGACTCCGCACTATTACGTGACCATTCCCCGTTATCTTTCCTTATTAGTCCCTGGACTATGTTTCCGCTTGCTAGGACTTTTTTCAACCGTGCTGTTTCGCTGGAGCACTAAAAAAATTTAAGTTTTTCTTATTGTAAGTCATCCGTCCAATTTTCTGAAAAGTTCGCAAAAACACAAATGGTATTTTATTTAGCAAATTTGAAAACGATTATTGTGTTCTTTGCGTTAAAAAGTGGGTTCCTTTGTTTATTTTTTTTAACGAAAGATGTATGTATATTAATCCCAGCTCTTTTTAAGAACCGGTTACCTTATTTTACAACCAAGTAATGCTTCGGCCCCGAGTACCTCTTTAGAACGGATTCTTTCTTATTTGAACCGGGTTTCTTCCAAAATGTTATAGTTTTTTAGACAAGGTTCACTTTGAACTATGTACTTTATAAGAATCGAGTTCTTCTTAAGAACTGCGTACTATTTTAGAACCGGGTACTCCTTTGGACCGAAAAATTTTGTAGAGCTAGGTACTTTTTGAAAAAGCAACTTTTTAAGAAACGAGTACTTCTTCAAATCCGGGTACTTTTTAGAACCGGGATCGTTTCAGAACCTTATAAGAACTGGTATTTTCTTAGAACCTATTTTTATGCAGAACCGTACTTTTTGAACAGGCTACTTTTTAAGAGCGGGTTACTACTTCAGATCTGGGAAACTTTATTCAATAAACGGGTACTTTTTTGAACCATCCCCTTATTTAGTACCGAGTACTTTTTTATATCGAGATACTTCTTAGAACCGGAAACAATTATTTTCTTAGAAGCGAGTGCTATTTAGAACCGAGCACTATTTAGAACCTGGTACTTTTTTGAACCGGGTACTTCTTTGAACCGGCTACTTTTTGGGAACTGTGTTCACCTTCAGAGCTACTTCTTTTTTAGGACCGTATAATGTTTTGAACTGGGTACTTCTTTAAACCCGGAAGCCACTTGGCCAATAGAATTATTTAAGAAAGATGTGGAGTTATATACCGAACTTAAAATACTAGGACCTTATATTCCAGAATCGTAATATTTGTTTGGTTTTTATTATTCTACAATACCAATTCGAAAAAAAATTAAGAATATTGTATTAGAGTTCAAAAAATTATAAAATCCGTAGGAATTCCTGTACTTCTAGAAAGAGGACTTGTCCGACAGTACCCATAGGTCAACAAAATAGACATGTCTGACAGCGCCCGTAGAGGTATGAAGATAATCTATCCGACACTAACCGTATGGCTACAAAAACAGCGTGTCGGACCCTACCCATAGGGTACAATGATTACCTCTCAGACAGTGCCCGCTCACGTGTTTTGTAATAATTTATTGTAACTTCCTCACCGGCCTTAAACATTGACACCGGCGTTGGTAGATTACGATCAGCTCTGGTCTAGTCATTGTGGGGAAATCTTAACCACAAAATATCTATCGCTTTTGGCGATAAAGTTTTTTTGGACCAAAAAATCATTCTACTGCCATTAGGTTTAAAAATGCTACTGGTCCTTTTGAGTCCTTATTGAACCGAAAAGGGCGTACTCTTCATATGTTCCCAAATGGGTATAAAGAGGATTGTTCATATCTATCCCTTTCGAGAATAAATGGGTACAATATGCCTCTGCATTGGATACGGTCTTACAAAAAAACAGTTCTACTCATACAAAGAGATCAAAGCTCGCATTGGTCGCATACTCCTTTGCGACTCAACCGGATTCAGCCTAGACTAATCGCTGTTTTTGAAGGGTAACTGCAAAGAGAATATTTCAGGTACATACATTTAGGCAGCAGCTAAGAGCAGAATTTATTACTCACACATACACACGCATATAACTTGAAGATATAACGTGAATAACAGATACATACAGCAGAGCTAAATAAGCTATTCGCGAAAAGTGTAGACCTTAGGAGAAATAGACGAATGAGGCAACAGAGAGTTTAAAAGCAGCGCAAGCTGAGGAAAGATAAATCAGTTTGATTTAAAAACGTTTTGAGTAAAGCACGCGAGTAATGAATTTGTGAAGTACTACTACAGTAGAGTTGTAAATAACGAATATTTGGCTATAATAAATATTTGAGTTATTTATTCGACAGTTCAGCAATTCGAACGTTAGCTACACCATCTGCTAATTTTTCAATTATTAGGAATTTCTCAGAATTCGTTACAATATTTACTTTACCGCCTCTGTACCCTTAAATTGGCAACACAATTTGCCTTAACATTTTGAGTAATTTCAATTGGGCTTTCCAGAATTTTAACTCAACTGTGCGTGAAGTTTTGGTACAAAATGTTGAATTGAGTTAACATAATTCAATTTGAATTTGTTTGTTTAGCTTTGTTGTGCTCGTTAGATGGGAAAACGGTTTCATTTACACATTCATTTTATTCAAATTTATTTATGTAAATTTTTCTTTGTAAGAGTGTGTCACTTTTATTGGAACATGTAAACAAGTGCTATGGTGTGTGATAGGAAATCGAAATGTTGGTATAAAATTGGCTGGTAAAATGTCGTAATTTAATATCACTGAGAAATTTAAAAATATGGACCAATACTTATACGGCAGAGAGCAAGATCATAAGCTCAGAAAGACTATAGAGGAACTTCCGAGTCTATCAAAACCAAACAAGGCTTCATGCAAGGCGCCTTATTCTGGTATTTTTGAGATAAATAATTCTTAATTCCTATATCAGAATTTTCGACAATATTGTACTTAAAAACTCTTACAGATTAAAATTACACTCATGAGAGCCTTTTTCTGTAGGGAAAAATCCACAATGTTTGGAAGTAAAACGCTGTCCAAGGAAACACAAAATGTAAGTGAAGGGTAAGCTTTGGTGTAATGTGTGGAAGCGGTGGAAGCAATAAAACGATATCAAGACAACGCAGACGGGCTCAAATCAAAACCGTAACAACTTTTATAAATTGCGTTAGGAAATTTTGAATTAAACTCTTAATGTAATCTTCTTTTACTCTCGAAGGGATATGCTCGATGTAATATTCAAGACAAAACTTTTCGATGGATCGAACTTTAGTATTGCCTCTCGATCGAGTTACTTATAAATTTTTCTTTTTAATCAATCTAGAATAAATTTTGAACTAAACGAACCTTTCCGTCGTTTGTGCCAAGTACATTTGATAACTCGGACTCTGTACTTTCTGTATAAAAGGTTGTTCTAATTTAAGTATTACACCCAGCTGATGATATTTATTCTGTAGCTGGGCAGTTTTGGAGCTCAACGCTTGACAAACCACCACCCAACAACTCGGCAAAAAAAAGTTAAAATCATTAGCAGGATAAACCTTGTTCTATTAAGGGCAGTGCGCTGCCATAACGAAGGAAGAAGAAAATTTAGCCAGAGGAAAGGAGAAATGCGAATCAAAAACCAAAAAATGCCACCAAACTCAGAACCGAAGTTAAAGCGGGTTATAAATTTGTTGTTAGTGTTAATGATTTGCTATCGATGACAACTATTATCAACGAGTTATCGAATTTTTATCGATGGAATATGGGCAGGGTATCCGTTTTTTTGCTACGTGTAAATTTTTTATTTATTATTTATCGATTTCTAATCGAAAATTTATTAATGATATAAATATCGGTTATCTACTGAAAGTTATCGATTTGTTATCGTAGTCTACCAATTTGGTATCGAAAAGCGATGGGAGTGCTAACAAATTATTATAAACGCTCTATCGACAAGTTATCGGCTTGTTATTGAAGTGTTAATGTTTTTTTATCTCACAGATACCGACCATTTATTAGATAGCTCCGTCCACTTGGCAAATGCTAGATGTTTCTAGGTACGAAGCCACTTGCTCCCACCACTTTGGAACGAATAAGGTAGTCTGATCGTCCCGTAATTTATATACTACTGTCGCCATATCATCCGTGCTCAAGCTATGCCGAGACAGTCAGCCTTATTGCTATGTTTTTTTATATTCTTTGACTCCAGGTTTACAGTTGGAATGTGTAGAATGGTATACAACGCAGCATTTATAGCCTGCACGCGTATAACATTTTTTTAAGGTAGATTCTTTTTTGTGTGGCTGTTCAACAAAGAAGGAATGCATAATATAGGATAGGCCTTACAATCGCTATAAATATCCAATGAGAGAGAGAGCATTCTTTAACATGCATAAAGTACTGTCGAGACGTTTTCTCACTCTCTCCTCGACGTAGAGCTTCCACGACAACTTACTGTCTAGAATGAACGACATAATCAGATGGATCTACTGTACGTTAAATTGCAGGAAGATTACTTCATAACGGGGGTTGTTTGAAACCACGAAATCAGTGGATAGGGTCACGCCGCAGGGCGGGATTTTATCATTTACTGTGGATGCTAGTCATCAACCAACTGCTCTAGGGCTTCGATGAGAGACCCGTCAAACTGACGGCGTACGTAGATCATATTGCAACTTTCACAAGTGTAAATTGCCTTTCAACAATTAGGTATTTAATGAATCGGGCATTTCGGGATATATCTACATACCTTGGCTGACCGCAAACGCGGAGAAGACGGATATGGTCTTGTTTACTAAGAGGTACAAGTTTGCAAATTAGACCAGACCTAAGCTAGGAGGGGTGACTCTGCAGGAGAAACCTTGCATATAATAAGTAGGACTATTTCAGAGCCTTCTACGAATAAACCAGTTGAGAAGGCGTTCAAAGGGTATCTAAAGAGGGGCAATTGCTATTTTGTAGGATATTATAATGATGAAAACATCAGTTAAAAGGATTGCGAGGGGAACAAGTTAAAACTACTTAGTACAGTTTCTTAATGAGCTAGTTCTGCCCAAGTTCGGAAGAAGGGATATTCGCTGCAGGGATTGTACTGGACTAAACAAATAAATTGTTTCTTTGGTTATGTGTTTATTTGTTTCCATTAAAATTACCTCTGTTCTGGCTTAGGGCCCACCGTTGTACCCAAGTCTCAATTTCAATAATTTCGAAATAATACGTGTTCATTTAAGAAAGATTTCTTTGATTTCCTCGGTAGCCTAAACAAAGAGTAACTAAATGGATTTATGAAATTTTAATTAACAAAGAATGAACTGCGAAAATCTCAGCATTTGGTCTGAAGGGCACAGTTACGCAGAGAAAGGTGAAAACAACAAAGCCGTAACCGAAGATTGAAGCGAAGTTGTGCAACTTGCGGCACCATTCCTGCTGCATACCTTCGCTGCATAGTTTTAGGCGCTAACAGCTGCTATATCATACCGTTGGATAAATATGTGAAAGTTAATTTAAGCAAAATATGCAAAAGGTTCATGAGTAACGAAGAAACAGAAAAGGTTGTAATGCCACAAGCGCATAATAAGAACTTATGTTAAGAAGCAAATTTTAATGGCAGAGGTGAGAGTTCACACGTTAGTGCAGGTAACAGAAGTCGTGGGAGGCGTGTTTGAGATGACGAGGTGATATAGCTGACTGTATGTTAATTAGAAACTTGTGCGTGAGAGAAAATGGATTTCCATGTAAGGCATGGCGTATGCGTAACCTAGTGATGATATGGAAGGAAGTACCTACATACATACAAATGTATATATGTATGTAAGTAGATACCACACATTTTCTCATTAGCATATGTGTGTGTGTAAGCTTTTACTTGTTCACTTAAGAATTTCACATAATTTACTTCAAAAGGAAAACTACATAAATATGCATGCATTTATTTGTTGTTGTTGCTCTTTATAAATCGGTGCTATTTATGAGACAGCTGCTCTGCATTAAATCACATTTACTGTGCTTAAACGCTCATTCAACGCTAACACTTATCATTTTTTATGACTATATGGCTATATTCTGGTGTTTTCACTTGTTTTTGTTGTGGTATTTTGATTTTCTGCTTAATTTAGAGCGCATAATAGAAAAAGTCTCAAGTGGCAGCTGTGTCAAACAACGAGTATGTATATGAATATATTTGTGTGTGTAGTAAATTCTCATTTAATTTTCATAAGCAATTTGTGCTAGACTAAAGCAAAAAAATAAAACAAAAAACAACAACAGCGACCACAACACGCTAGCTATTTAAATTAATCGTAGACATGCAAATTGTAAGGAACTCGGCGTTCAAGTTCATACAAGCAGAATACGCTTTAATAAATGTGCAGTTAATCCTTGAAGAACCTCTTAAGAATGTAAAATACATACATTTATGCTAAATACAAAAAGTGGTCTAACCAACCGAAGGTTTTACACTCATATAACGGATCAGCTGATAAAAGAATACGGTCTCTATCTACAGCGGCTTTCTTAGCAGTAGACAAGGCTAGATGTGTTGCAAAAAGACGGCTACATAGACACAAACACTTCGTGCCGCCCATAACCATCACGCTCACAGAGGTTCCAGAAGAGGCCCAGACGATATAACCATGTCAATGTTGAAACACCTTGGCGTTGAGCTGTCATAGCCGAACAAGGCTAATTCCCCTACTTAAGCCTGGAAAACCAGATAAAGAAAGTGAGACACATCGACCGATATCACTTCTCTCGCCAGTACCAAAGACGTTGGAAACCGTCCAGCTTCCCCATTTCACTGTGAATCTTCACTTATCTACCCATCAGAATGGCTCCCGTAAGGTGCATATCACTACCATCGCGGTAAATGCTGTAAATACAAAAATAAATTACAGGCCAAACCAGCAAAAATTTAATCACAAAAGGGTGGCACCTGACCCATTAAAAGCTTTTTGCACAGTCAACCACTACACGCTAACAAATATAAAGAAAGTACACTCCTCCCCCCTCTAAAAAGTTGCATATTATTTAAATCGTCGGAAAACGTGGGTTCAGTTGAGGAACAAAACCTCAAAACATAGGAGATTTAAACAAGGAGTTCCACACGGTAGTGCCCTATCCCAACTTCTGTTTTTCATTTCCGACGACTGCAAGATAATGGTAAGAGGACCTGGCCTTCAATGAGCGAATTAGTTTCCAAATTTTCCAAATTGGCGCAAATTTTGGACGTTCAAGTCGACGGTGTTACGCTTCCGACTGTCAGTCACCCAAAGATTTTGGGAATAACTTTCGATGACACACTCATTTTCAAGGTGCATGCCTCCGAAATTTTATCTAAAGTACAAAGCAGAAACAAGATCCTCAAGTCGCTTGACGACAGCACGAAAAAAAAAAATAAAAAATCTGCACTCAAAACAGCCACGACGTGATCCCCGAACATCATCAGCATAACGAAATTCTGAACCGGAAATTTTAGCTAAATTGTCATAAACCTGGAAACCCCAGCAAACAACTGTTTGATCTAGCCCCGTCTTCAAGTAGAATAAGGAAACATCTACGTCAGCACTCTGATGAGCTCAGGTACCTGCCTAGACAAAAATTTGATCAAGGTGAGCACAGGACCTCTGCCTAATCCACACAGAATAGGTGAACACCTTTTTAAAGACGCGCCCGGTGTACAACTTTATCATCTGCCTTTCAGATGCCTTTCGTAGTCGGCGTAAAGTATGTAGTTAAGTTTAGTTTGTACGAAAAATAAGAAGCTCCACACGAAAATTTTTAAGAAAGATCTGGCTTAATCTTCCGTATGCATAAGACGGCAAAATATTATAATTTGTTTACGTAGAAATTGTAAGATAATTGATATATACTCTGCGCTCATGTAAAATAAAGGGGCCGGCAATTATTTTTTTACTTGTTCGTCGGTCGGCAGTATTTGGTAAGCCCTTCGTAGAGTTAAAGGATCAGATATAGCATGGCAGGTAACTGAGTATTCTCAATCACATCTCAATCCTCAGTTGACAAACTAAAATCACGTCCTACACGTTGCTGATCATACCTGTCCTGATGTATGACTCGGAATCATGGTCGCTGTCGAGGGAAGATGATCTGGCTCCTGGAGTGCTTAGGAGGAAAGTTCTTCGGAAGATATATGGTCCTGTCCATGATACAAATGGCGAACATTGAAGGAGGTTTATGAGGTTTACACATATATGAATATAGTGTAGCGAATAAAAGGCTTCGCTGGGTAGCTCATGTTATGCGAATAAACGGAAATGCTTTAGCAAAGAAAGTTTTCAATCGACACAAGTATATAGGAGTGGAGGATGAGTGAGATCTTCACTGAGTTGGGAGAGGCATGTGGAGGAAGACTTGACCCCGCTTCATGCGCCCAATTAGCGTCAGTTATAGGAGAACAGAGATAAGTGGTGTTACTTGCTACGAAACGGCAAATGTCTCTTAGGCCGTTAAGTACGAATAAACGATGCTGATGAGCTTTTTGGGCTAATTCTGTCATGAAAAGCTTTTCGGAAAAAGTCTCCTTATTGGCCGATGCTGTTATAGTCGGCATAAAAATGTGAATATTTAATACAGCATACCACTAATTAATAATGGTATTCGGTCTTATTAACCTCGCAGTATGATGCCCCTCATGCTCATAATAATAGTCGATACATATACTAGGTGAAACTTTTGTGTAGAAGTTAACAGACAGTTTAACGAAAGGACCCGATTCAAAATACAAGTTTTCAGCGATCTGAACAAGGCACCCATGAATACTTTCAGCTTACACAAACATGTAGGTAGATAACTAGCCAATTCTGAGCTTTTCCGACATACGATCTTATTCAACAACGTCATTTAATGGAATGCCCTCACAAAACGCGTTTTTGAGCGTTTGGTTCACACCGAACAAACACACAAACTGGCTTAGAAAAACACAGTGGAACGAAAGTAAATATCGCGCGAAAGTTTAAATGCAAAATAGTTTCACTTGAGAAATTTGTATAGCTACGAGGCAATGGAGAGTTTGAAAGTCTTAATATTTCAAACCGATTAATTTGTTTATTATTTAAATCTTGCTGGAAACCACAATAGTTTTATCTACATTTTTGTAAATTGCCATATTCCTTTTTTGTATTCCTTCACATTATATTCAAAATAATAATTCCACGTAGCTAAGCTTTGAAATGCAGAAAGCCTTTTTAAAATCAAAACTGTCTGTGTCGAGTTTTGACATTAAATATATATCTTGTGATTTTACTTTATAAGATGCATAGATTAAAGTGTCGATAATGTAATCGACTGCATTAAATTTATATACAAAACATTTCCTACCACATACAATTCTTTGGTAACACCTCCTTGGCTATACAATTTTTTTTATTTTTTGTCTTAATTTCTTTTTACATTACCTTCTTTTGAGCACTTTTTTGGTGAACAAGTAGAGTGAATAATGTTTACATTGCACGACAAATAATTATTTTTTACACATGGCCGGAAGGCGCGCACACCTAATTTTCCAAATATCAAGTAAGGATTGTCAGATGGTGCCAAATAGCTTTACAACACGCTATTTGCTTGCCAAAATCATTTCTCGTAGTTGTTGTAGATGTTTCACTCCACCACGTCATCGTTGTCTCGTTGTCGGTATGCAAATGTATTCCAATATGCATACATATATACAGTCAGTGTCAAAATAAAGTGTACACACCTGCAAAGTAACATTATTAACTCCACGCGGCGGCCACCGTGGTGTGATGGTAGCGTGCTCCGCCTTCCACACCGTATGCCCGGGTTCGCACCCCGGGCAAAGCACCATCAAAATTTTAGAAATAAGGTTTTTCAATTAGAAGAAAATGTTTCTAAGCGTGGTCGCCCCTCGGCAGTGTTTGACGAGCGCTCCGAGTGTATTTCTGCCATTAAAAGCTCTCAGTGAAAACTCACCTACCTTGCAGATGCCGAACAATTTGTTTTTTCTTTGAAAATGATATGAGGAGATCCAAATCAAAACGGAGTAACTACATCGATTGTTCGAGAACATATAACCAAAAAATAAATTGTCTCTAAAGAAATACAATTTTTTAATGTGCACTTTAAGTAGTTAAGACAATTATCCTATTGCTGTTGCCATAAGGACCCTCCCCGAAGGTTTTGTGGAGTGTTATCGGTGTATAGATCCGGTACGTCCATGTAACATGCACCATTGAGGACCTAGCCCGACCATCTCGGGAACGACTTGATATAACCACATTGAATCTTTTATGCTTTCCATTTGGTTTTATTATGGATTTTTAACAACGTGGCATGCATCTAAAAAACATTGCTTTCATCTCCGGTACAATTTTCTGGCATTAAGTATACCAAAATGGCGGCTTTGAGCAAATCTTACTCCCAATGGTCTTTTTCGGATTTTCTGTCTAAGTTCTCCTATAGATGGTCAATGGCTTTAGTTGCAGTAACTGCGGTGGGTGATCTTCCTGCATTGGGCGTAATAGAGTATCCATTTTTGACAACTTTCGCAGTGTGTTCCGTATCACAGTTCTGCTGAAACACACATGATTGATCAGAAATGAATTTTTTTGGCACTTAATTATGATTTAACATGTTCAGATAGTCTAATTCATTCAAGGGATCTTCTAGCAAAATCAGATTTTCAACATTGCCTAAGGCCAAATACCCCCACACCATCACCTAACCGCTCCATGATTCACTGTGGATAAATAATTGCGTTTCAACTAGTATCTCTTTTATTGGATTTCATATTTTTTATTGGTCTTTTTCTTCGCTGACACCTCAATTTTGCTTTCGTTGCTAAAAGTATATTCCAAAAGATATGTTTACACTATTTTTTAGGAAAGTTTAAGCGTTTTATTTGGTTGGGTATGGATATAAGAATTTTTCTTTCGTAGAACTTGCCCAGCTTCTCCTGATATTTCTAAAATATTTCCCGACAATTTTGAAAGTATTTTTCACAATACCACGCAAAACTGACCATATTTTAACACCTATTAGTCAATGCCTAATTTGGAGCGATTTTGAAATTTTCTTTATGTTTTTCTGTTGACTTCTAGAACAGCTGTGTTTTTTTACACATATGAACTTAAAACTTATATGGACTGCTAAGCGCATAATTTCATCTACACTTATGAAACTGTTGCGCACGAAATTAGTACTGCTAAATTTCAGTATGCATTATACTCAGTTGAAATAAAATGTGTCTCTCCATTTTATCTCTACACTATTCTCCACTACTATGACCGAAAGGCGTATGTGTCCATGATTCATCGCAACCGATTCGGCTGTAGGTTATACACTATGACCAACAGAGGTACGTATCTCCGCTATTAAGCACAATGGAGTAGCGAGTTATTTAAGCACTGCCGCGAGTCTTCAATTATTACCGCTAGGTGGGTCGCCTAAACAGTATCTTAGTGACGATTCTTTCCTTGCAAACATATGAACACTAATTTGTTCACTTTATTTTGATACTTCAGTACAAATCCAACTCAGTTTGTCAGTTAAACTACGCTTAAACTTTTCTGCAGTTTTTCAGTCTACTTTAACTGAAGCTTAAGCTGAGCTTAAGCGACCTATCTGGCAGGGTTTAAACTCTAGTTAACATATCAGTCATATCAATGGCGTCGAATATACCCAAGAAGCATTTGGGCTTGAGTACCATTAGAGCTCATACTGATAACTAGGCATACTTCTAAAATCTCAAGAGTTGTTTCGAAACATTGGCTCAACACGAGAATCACAGCATACTTAGCAAAAGAGTTAATTTTTTATAAAACAAAAAATGTTATTACTTAAGTTGAAAAAATTTAATCAACAACTTGTGGTTTACTAACTGGACTCAAATATAAAATTCCATACTACAGTATTTTCACAAAAATAAAAGAAAATAGTTCATGGTTCGATTCGAGCTCAAGGCCAGAACAATAATTTTTTTTCTAATGATAATTATTGTTTTTTTAATTTTTGTATAATTGAAAAATGGTATTTAGTTTTTGGAATAGTACTTAAGTAGAAAATTGTTCAGACAACCTGCCATAGCTGCGCAGGTAGATCCTTTTCGAAGGGTGCTAAGCCTTCATCATCAGTACGCTTTAGGCACGCTGCGCTAACCATTTATCTATACAGCTAACCTTGAATCAAATATCAATAGGCCGACAAAACAAAAACGATCATAAAACAAAATATATACAATTTATTTTTGATTAATTACGCTTCATTACTGCTGTCAGCCAGTTGTTTATTTCTCACAATAAACAGGTGTTGGTTTTGGTGGTACCTTGGATATTTTTTTTTCAACTCCACCGCAACTCGTTATCCAAAGTAGGGTATCAACTGAAGAAATGTGATGAATATTAATTTGAGAACTGTTGGATAATAATTGGAAAATATTAATGATGTTGGAGATCAACTCGAAAACTCTAAATTTTATAAAATTCCTAAAAGGTTGGATAGTGATTGAAGAATGAAGTTGGATATCAACTCGAGAACTATCTGGATGGATATTCGATGGAGAAAATTTTTTTCCATGTTTGTTGGGTAAACAAAATTCAGCTGTTGCCGTATCCATAACTATATAACTTCTCCAAACCCAGTTGCCAACCTCACCTATCCGTGGAAAATCCTATTACATTAACAACCGAGGCTCTAGCTACCCCGAACTCATCGTGGATCTAGGGCGTGGGAGGGCGGTATGGCCTAGAAGGCCGCATGTGGTCATAACAAATCGTTCCCGAGATGGTCGGGCTTGGTACCGGAACGTAATGGATCTGCATCCGGCGAAGGACCATCAACATCTATAACACTCCCCAAAACGTTCGAGGAGTATCCTTATCGCTACAGCAACATCATAATGAAAAACCAATGTTCCAGCAGAAAAAATCCTATCCCAAAGGCGGCCTTAAACCATGACTGAAAAACTGTTCAGTATTTTAACTAGAGTTTAAATTTGACTGGAGTTTAAGCAAACTTAGTTTAAGCTTAGCTTAACCAAGTACTGAAAAACCGGGCCTAAATAGATGAAGTTTTTTCGATTTTTCGTCATAGCTTTTCTTTTTGTAGGAGTTTTGTTTTTGATTTTCCATTAAATTAAACAGAAATTCAAAAAATAGTGTTCTTTTGTGTCGCCCAGAAAACCCTTAAATAGAGCTAATGTTGTTACATTAGACGTGTGTACACTTTCATTTCACACTGACTGTATCTTAATGTATAGGCATGAGCATATCATAGCGTGATATAGATAAGCAACTCCGTCGTTTTGCTACAAATCCTAAACTTCACTGTTATATTTTGCAAACTGTTTGGGAATATTATGCCTAAAGCTTTTTTCCAAACCACTCTCGAGTTTCGCTCGTTTCTCAATGTATTTTTCATGTACTGTTTATATTTGGTTAAAGTTCTTTCTTTTTTTTCGTTTTTAAGGAAATTTCTTGGGTTTTGCCAGCTAAGCAGCTGTGGTGTTTAACATTCTAACGCGCTGTTTTGTATGACGAGGATACAAAAATTTGGCTGTAATTCATGAATAATTGGAACAAGTGTATTGATGATATGGACGGTAGTGAAAAAGAAAAAACACTTGTTTGTGTTGTATTGATACACATGTTTTAGTACTCTACGTCCTTAATCGCTGTGAACAAAAGTTGTATGTATGTAAGGAAGGCTGAGTGCGGGTGTAACCGAACATAACATACTCAGCTGAGAACTTAGCTGCGTTGGTTTCGTAGCGTTTCGTAGATGTATAAGTGGTGTTTAATTCCATATCAAACACGTTTGGGAAATATTGACCAAATTGTAGACCAAGCGTGACGTTTTTTGGAACGATTTTCCTTCATCCTTTGTCAAATAACGGAAAATCACCATGTCGGAAAATAAACCTATGATAACCCTGGAATATGTTTCTATGACATGGATATCAAATGAAAGGTATTAAAGAGTATTTTAAAATGTGAGCCTTAGTTCTATAGGTTTTCGAGATATGGCCATAAAGGTGAACCCGGGGTACTCTAGAATGTGATTGTACGATATGGGTATCAAATGAAAGGTGTTAATGAGTATTTAAAAGGGGGTTGGCCTTAGTTCTATAGGTGGACGCTTTTTCGAGATATCGACCAAAATGTGGACCATGGTGACCCAGGACATCATCTGTCGGGTACCGCTAATTTATTTATATATGTAACTAGCAGACCCGGCAGACGTTGTTCTGCCCTAAATTGGTCTATCTGCATATATTTTAATATGCTTTTTCCGTCTAACTCTGCCCTCGCCACTATACACTTTTTCCTAATCTTTGTATTCACTCCTCCCTCCGTCTTTTTCGCTTCATCCATCTCCATCTTCGTCTCATTCTATCCCTTCTCAGTCGTCTGTCGGGTACCGCTAATTTATTTATATATGTAACTAGCGGACCCGGCAGACTTTGTTCTGCCCTAATTTGGTCTATCTGCATATATTTTAATATGCTTTTCCGCCTAACTCTGCCCTAGCCACTCTACACTTTTTCCTAATCTTTGTATTCACTCCTCCCTCCGTCTTTTTCGCTTCATCTATCTCCATCTTCGTCTAATTCTATCTCTTTCTAAGTCTTCTTCTCCTTCTCCCTTTTCTCTTCTCTCAAGTTTTTCTCATTCTTCTTCATATCTTATTGCCAGTTCCAGAGGGTGGTATTTATTTTGTTCCAGTCCTATTCCGAGTCTTAGTCCCAGTCCCACTCCGAGTCGCAGTCTCAGTCCCAGTCCTGGTCCTAATCCAAGTCCCAGTCCATCTCTGGTCTACTTTCCGGAAAAAAGCATCGTAAATACTAATATAGGCAAATTTATATACCAAATTTCAGGCAAATCGAATAGGACGTATATAAATAGGTTTGCGGGTATTATTAATTCATGTCTTTATATCGGCTTCGCATGCATATTTATCAGTTTTGCCAGGTTGATGCGAATAAATCGATTATCACAATGAAAATTACTTTAAAGCTCTCAGCAACAGCTTTCATTTGATATCCATAATACAGACACATTCTAGGGGTATCCGGGTCCATGTTTTGGCCTATATCTCGAGACCCTATTCACCCAGCGCCATAAAATTTACCCTGTACTAAAGCACTCATCAGAAGCTTCAATTTGATACCCATACTGTAAAAACACTATCTAGGCGTTCACGGGCCCACGTTTTGGTCTATGTCTCGAGACCCTAGTCACCCAGGGGTATGAAAATTACCCTATACTAAAGGACTCATCAACAGCTTTCATTTGATATCCATATTCTATAAACACATTCTAGGGGTACCCGGGTCCACGTTTTGGCCTATATCTCGAGACCCTAGTCACCCAGGGGTATGAAAATTACCCTATACTAAAGGACTCATCAACAGCTTTCATTTGATATCCATATTCTATAAACATATTCAAGGGGTACCTGGATCCACGTTTTGGCTTATATCTCGAGACCCTGTGCGTCGATCCAGAATTATTTTCGCCATAAACCTCACGAAGGCTGAGACCTTTCCAACGAATGCAAAACCGTGGTAATCGGTTGGTGCGTTCTGGAGTTATAGCGTCAGGAAAGAAAACCTGACTTATTTTTTTCAAATTTTGAATTTTTTCTCAAAAAAAATCACAACTCAAGAATGGCTAAAACGATTTGGGATTTCAAAATCAACTAAACATCACCTCTCCTTCCTGTATCTTTCTTAAACATTTCATGGCAATCTTTCTATCCGTTCTCGAGTTATGGAGTGACAATCAAAATGTACACTTCTTTATATATATGTAGATACCACGAACAGTATTCCTGCCATGATCCCAAGGGCGTGTCACACCCATTTTACAAAGTTTTTTCTAAAGTTATATTTTGCTTAATAAACCCAATCCAATATCTATGTTTCATCTCTTTTTTCATATTTGGTATAGAATTTTGGCATTTTTCAAAATTTTTCGATATCAAAAAGTTGGCGTGGTCATAGTCGGATTTTGGCCATTTATAATACCAAGATAAAGTGAGTTCAAATAAGTACGTGAACTAAGTTTAGTAAATATATATCGATGTTTTCTCAAGTTATGGTGTTAACGGCCGAGCGGAAGGACAGACGGTCGACTGAGTATAAAAACTGGGCGTGGCTTCAACCGATTTCGCCCACTTTCACAGAAAACAGTTAATGTCATAGGGTCTATGCCCCTACCAAATTTGGGAAGGATTGGTAAATTTTTGTTCGACTTATGGCATTATGGCGGCCACCGGTGTGTGATGGTAGCGTGCTCCGCCTACCACACCGTATGCCCTGGGTTCGCACCCCGGGCAAAGCAACACAAAATTTTAGAAATAAGGTTTTTAAATTAGAAGAAAACTTTTCTAAGCGAGGTCGCCCCTCGGCAGTGTTTGGCAAGCGCTTCGATTGTATTTCTGCCATAAAAAGCTCTCAGTGCAAACTCATCTGCCTTGCAGATGCCGTTCGGAGTCGGCATAAAACATGTAAGTCCCGTCCGGCCATTTTGTAGGGAAAATCAAGAGGAGCACGACGCAAATTGGAAGAGAAGCTCGGCCTTAGATCTCTTCGGAGGTTATCGCGCCTTACATTTATTTATTTTTTTTTATGGTATTAAAAGTATCCTAGACAAATTGAATGAAAAAGGGCGGAGCCACGCCCATTTTGAAATTTTCTTTTATTTTTGTATTTTGTTGCACCATATCATTACTGTAGTCGAATGTTGACATAATTTACTTTTATACTGTAAAGATATTAAATTTTTTGTTAAAATTTGATTTTAAATATTTTTTTTTAAAGTGGGCGTCATCCGATGTTGCTAATTTTTGTCTAGCATATATATAGTAATAAGAGTAACGTTCCTGCCAAATTTCATCATGATATCTTCCACGATTGCCAAATTACAGCTTGCAAAACTTTTAAATTACCTTCTTTTAAAAGTGTGAGGTGCCACGCCCATTGTCCAAAATTTTACTAATTTTCTATTCTGCGTCATAAGGTCAACCAAACTACCAAATGTCATCGCCTTACCCGTCTTTGGTAATGAATTATCGCACCTTTTCAATATGAAAAAGTGGGCGTGGTTACAGTCCGATCTGAGATGAATGCCCAGGAACTTACATACCAAATTTCATTACGATACCTCAACATTTTCTCAAGTTATCGTATTTACGGGCGGACGGACGGACGGACATGGCTAAATGAATTTCTTTTTTCGCCAAGATGATTTTGATATATAGAAGTCTATATCTATCTCGATTAGTTTATGTCGTTACGGGGTACCGTTATGCGAACAAAATTAATATACTCTGTGAGCTCTGCTGTGTATAAAAAGAGACATGTGAGGCTGACTCCTTGGATGTATAGGTTGACGGATGGACCAATGGATGGATAAGCAATATAAATTTTTTTAGGTTGACTTTATTCGATTATATAAAGAAAATCGCTAAACGCTACCACCGAAGAAATCAGGTTTTTTTGTGAAGGTGCGAAGCAGAAAAAAACCAACTTCAAGGTTACTAAAAGTTAGTTCCTAATACTGTTACTATTATTATTATTTTCTTTCAAAAATTAAGATACCGTTGGATTGCACTGGCTGGTCAATAAGGCCTCACATAGATTGAATATGTCCATATTGTTACCAGAATTTATTGGACAACCAAACGTACAATACCAATTAGGTACTAGGACTTACGTTATAAAAATACTCCGTTTTTTGGCAAATACTAGAAGTTTTCTAGAACCCAGGGCACGAAAACATAATTTGCTCAACCGTTTAATACTAAAGTCCGCACTTCTTACATAGCTGCTACTGACGAATAATCTCCCCAGGCAGACGCGCGTCACTCAGGCACAACTTCGATCGGGATACTGTTATATATTAAACTCTAAATTTTCCATAATCAGCCCCGCCATACCCAAAGTAAATACCGCATATAATTTGTCCCACATGGCACCAAGCATCTGTTCAATTTCAATGTGAAACTAGCGCTTCTAACACCCATATCTTTTTGATCCAAGCCTGTTGTTGAGTTATCGCACCTATTGGAAGAGGCAAAGCACGGCGATAACAACAAAAAACTCAACCAACACAAATCACGCTCTATAAGTCTGTCATAATTTCTATCCTGAAGTATTGCTGATATTGCAAGAAGATGAATATAAGAATGCTCATCTTGAGCCTACTTACTTAAGTATTTACTTAATTGGCGCTTAACCGTTTAAGCGGTTATGGCCTTCCAACCAGGCGCGCCAGTCGCTTCTTCTCTCTGCCAACCAGCGCCAATCGGTCACACCGTGAGAGTTTAAATCGTTTTCCCCCAGGTTCTACCAGCGGAGTGGGGACCGCCCTCTACCTCTGCTTCCATGGGCGGGTTCCGATAGAAACACTTTCTCGGCCGGAGCGTCATCTTTCATTTGCATAACTTGACCAAGCCAGCGCAACCACTGCGTTGTAATTCGCTGGACTATGTTGAATCTTCTTCGTTATTAGCCATCGGAAATGCGTAGAAGTCCATAAATATTTCGAAGATCTTTTATCTCGATCACTCCCAGACCCGCTTCATCTGATGTTGTCATGGTCTATGCTTCTGCACCATATAGCAGGACGAGTAGGATAAGTGACTTGTAGAGTATGATTTTCGTTTGCCGAGAGAGGACTTTACTTTTCAATTGCCTACCTAGTCCAAAGTAGCATTTATTGGCAAGAGTGATTCTTCGCTGGATTTCAGAGCTGATATTATTGTTAGTGTTGATGCCGGTTCCCAAATAAACGAAGTCTTTTACTATTTCAAAATTATGGCTGCTGACAGTAGCGTCTTTGCTCGATTACACCAGGTATTTCGTTTTGTCCTCATTCATTATAGAACCCATCTTTACCGCTTCTTTTTCCAGTTTGGAGTAAGCAGAACTCTTGAGACTGCAGCTAGGGTAGTGTTTTATTTCAAGAACTAAACCTATCACGCAAAATTCAATGAAACAGAAAACAATCGCTTGGCCATATCTTTCAAAAAAATTTACTATGCCTATACGTCAGAACTCTGTGCCTTTAATAATAGTTCAATATTGTCTTGTTCAGATCGGAGAATTTATTGCAGCTATGTATATAAACTAGATATCGATTTGAAATAGTTTCTAACTCTCTATCTCTCTCAATAAATTGAAAGCTTAAACTCAGTATACAGCCTTTAGTTTTGCGTCAACTTAAACAAGAAAGATTAAAGTTTTGCAATCCTTCGAGCCAAAATGTAAAATAATATTGAAAATGAATTCTCAAAAACAAATATTTTGTTTATGCTAAACAACAGCGTCATCATCATTATCATTAACCAATTCCTCAGTACAAACATACTTATCTATATAAAAACAATGGCACCTGTCAACTTTTCAACACTTAAAATTACCTGCACACCAACAACCACAACTGTCATTACGTTGGAAGTAATTATAACAACCCAAAATAGTAAATAGTGAATGTCAAGAAAACGCCATCAAACTAACATAGAAAGCACAAGAGTATATATATATATATATATATATATATATGTGTGTGTGTGTGTATGTGTGTGTGCATAAGCAAAGCGAAAGTGTGACGCAGAAGTCCATTAAAACTGTTGAAATACTCCCATCACAAAATACTTTGCACAGTCACGCAATTTGAAAATTTATTTAAATACCCGCAGTCATTATTACCAAAAACAAGCCGAGTGACATTTACATGGAGTACATAGAAGATTTTTCGCCAGCTGACAGTCTTTAAACACATCTAAACAAGGTCCTTTGGCAAACGGACAAGTTAATATTGCTTTTCGCTTGGTCTCATTTTCATATTATTTTCTACTTTACTAACTCAGTCGCTCTTCAGCGTTACTTTAACTTGGTATTTATTTGTTTAAATGCTAATAAGAAATGTATTTACGTGTTTGTAATTTAAACTACGCTGATATGGTTTTCAATATAGATCTTATAGACCTTCGGTCGGACTGGGAGTGTAAGTGAGAGGGTGTGTGTGATTTAGTCGGGAATAGGAAAGTGAAATGAAAGATTAAATAGAGAGAAACTGTTCTAGTTTACGTGGGTACCTAAAAAATCTAACCGAACTTGAAAAAATAGATACCAATGGTATGCTGTCCCAATACGTTTCACGCTGAAATCCATGCAATAGAAGTTTGTGGTTGAGAATGTATGAGAAGAGGCTTATACTCGAGGAGCTCTTGCGTTCCTTGTTGTGTTATACAACTACTTCTATACTAGTGTATGTATTGGAGTCCTAAATTAGCCAGAAGCCAAAAACAAGGTTTTATTAGAAAGCGTTTCCGGGAAACAAGAAGGGAATGAACCAGCAGACTTCTTAGCAACAGGGTTTAAAACAACATTCTATGGTTCAGAGCACTTCTATGAACTCATGAAGGCACACAGTAAGAACACTGTAAGTAACTTGGAAACAGAACAGATTTCATCGGAATCTTACCTTTTCTTTGGTATTGTGGAGATCTGCTCTATATACACTAGCTCATATCGTGCGCCCATGCCTTGACTGGAGGGTAGGAGTAATCCCTCTAACCATATCTAGGCACGCCATTTTTTTTTATTTATAATGAGGGTTACTCGCACTTCACCCTGAGAAATTTCTTTCTATACATCTCCACATTTCAGTGGACATATTTTCGAAGGTATTGCTACGATCAGTGCTATAGTCGGAGACTGCTTCGCTCCGTCAAGCATTCTATTCCGAGCAGCTGGAGCGTTAGCGTAACATCCCAATGGCATTTCTGAAAAAGACGGAGTTTAAGTGCAACCTTGTATTGGCTCATCACCTACTTCCACATCTCTTGTTGGCATCCCACCACTTTTCGCGTCATCTTTCTGACCTGCAGGCTTTAACCTTGTAGAAGTCTCCCTATTCTGGTCTGTCTGTTCTACAGGCCCTGGGATCTTTCTGCCACTCGTAAGCACGCTTGTTCCCTTCAGACAAACGTTTTCTTCATATTCTGCTGCCCGAAGCTTCCCCCTCTTCAAAACTGGCTGCATTACCAACTAATTCTCACAGCAAAACTATTGAATTATCTTCGGCCTAATTCTACCGCCATTCAAAGAACAGACTCTCCAACTCTGTTGCACGGTCTTCTGCGAGGTCTCTTCTGCCTCGTACCCTTCTCCATCATACGGTACATTTATAGACTGTAGTACTACACCCTTCGGAGTCTACGAATTTTTTCTGCTCGTAGCGCAAAAGACTTCCGTCCGAAAATTTTGGGAGGTGGTGCCGATGTTGATGGTTCCTTGTCGGATAAAGAGCTCACAAGTTCCGGTAACAAGCACCATTGAGGTACTAGCTGAAGATCTCGGGAACCATTTAATATGGCCACATTGTACCTTCTAGGCCATCCCACCCGCTCATTCTATGAGGATCCTGGTACGATAAATATTTGTAAGATACATTCCTAACAGGATTCGCAAAGCATACGAGGTTGTAATTTGGATTGATGGAATCTATGAAGGTATAAAGCTTTGTATGTGCTTAACAACCCCTTGAATCCCAGAGTCCGATGCATCAGAGAGAGGAAAAACAGTGACAAGACAGGAAAGACAAAAGCGTTAAAAGCCATGCAATGTAGCTTTCCGGAAGGCTCAGCAGTCGAAAATTAAATTTTGGGAAGAAAACCCGCCCAACGCAGCAGTGTTCTTACTGTACAGCACGGTCCGCATACCAACTGGATGAATAACACTAAGCCTGTATAATTTGTTCAATTTGTGCACTGTTAAATAAATAAACAAAGATCAAGAGATGTGCAAATAAAACCAACAAGAAGAGCCAGAAGTGCCTTCCAGCTCATATTTTGTTGATTTGCAGAATGGAATATCAAACATCACATACTGAAACAAACTTGCAAATGATATAATTTTACCTGCATTCGATGTCGGACTTAAGTGTTACTCCTGATGTAGGGGCAATGACAAAATATTTACACACATACATACAGACGCAGCCTTGATAAGAAAACCAAACTGAACCAAGCAAAATATCGAGCTTGTTGCACGTTTGAGGCTCATCAATAAAGTGGGCACGTAAATGTAATTATACCAAATTGCTATGTATATGTGCAATATATATATATATGTGAAATGTTATTTCTATGCTTTAGCTGGAAGCTGTGTTGAGTTTCCATTTCATTTGTAATTAATTAAATTACTTCCGTTTGAGGGCGGCTCTTGGATTGGCAGGCATTTGTCGGCATTTGCTACATTTGCATTGCCTCACTGGTAACCCTTCAAAGTCCAAAAAGCATTTTTGGTATGCAACATTGAATTACTTACGCTCAACTTGTTAATATTTTTTTTTTTCTGTTTTTGGTGTGTACAAAATCACGAGCCAGGTTGTGACTCCGCATATGCCTTTGGTAAAGCGAAAAAAAAAAATTGCTTCAAAGCCAACGAAGCCAGCAATTTATCCTTTTTCTGCAGCTAGTCATTGGCTCTCATCATCATCATCATACTCACTCACTCACTTATTCGCCTCATTCATCTCGTTAGGTCGTTGCGAAGTAATTAAGAAGACATTTGCACCGAGTATCCTTTAATCTCTGCCAATTTCTCTATCTGTTTGTTTTGCACGAAATTTTGCTTGTCTCAAAAAACCTTTTACATTTATTTTATTTGTTTTTTGTTTTTGCGCATTATATTTGTTGTTGTGGCTTTTGAAAGTTTCATATCAGCATTTATTTTACCCTTTTTTTGTTTGGTTATTTTCGACTATTACTTTTCCTTTAGCCGCATTAACGGTTGAATGAGTTTTGGTTTATTCATAGTTCTGGCCATTTACTCAACTCGGCTAAAAATCGCTCGCTTACGAAACCCTGTACATTTATTTTGTTGTTGTTGCTTTTTTCATTCATTTCCCAGTCTATCCATCCTTTGGGACTTGGTGTTAATGATTGCGGCTGGTAAAGCTCTTCTTTTATTCACTTCAGTTTCATTAACTTTGAGGCTCGTTTTCATGGGGTTTTGGTCCTGGCCTTTTACCTCACCAACTGCAACGAGACTTTGTTTGTATGAAATTTTTTTATTTGTTTTGCTTTTACATATATTTCTATAGGGTTGCGTGCTTTTGCTATTTTGTATGTGTGCATGTACCTCACACGGCACTGAAAAGGTTGAAATTTCATTATTTTGTGCATGACACAGTTGATTAGCTGCCCAATGAGGTGTTCTCCGATTATATTATCTATGCATGTAGGAAATAATTTTACAAAAACAAAGTTAACACTGAAAAATTATTTCAACGCGAACGTGTTGTTTTTATATGCTAGGCTGCAACAAGAAAGTTTGGTCCTTTGCAATATTTATATTGCGATATAGTTTCTTTGATAACAAGTCGATATATTTTTAATAAATTTTCGAAAATAAATCGATAAATTTTCGATAGAAAATCGATTACTTTGTGCAAACATACCGATAAATATTCGCTTATAAATTGATAATTAGTCAATAAATTTTCGTTAGCAAATTGATAATTCTTTGATAAATGGGTTTTCTCAAAAGCAAATCGGTAGCTTTTCGATAACAAATAAATAACGTATCGATAACACACGAGAGGTAAAATAATGAAATTCAAAAAGAAAATACAGTGCGTGCATTTGATGCTCTCTGCCAATAGCATTTGATTGGTTGAATTAGATGAAGAGATCGCAAGAAGCGGACAGTAACCGTTACAATTAATTTGCCCAATTTGACAGCATCAGCCGATTTTTATATAATAGGCAGCAAATTTTATAAAGTTAACACCAAATACACAAATATAACGCATTTTTCTATACAGAATTTATTTTTTTTAAATAGTTTTAATCCAATTAATTTAATAAGTCAAGTTTCTTCTTAGAGAAGGGCATAGTTTAAACCTCAACCCTAAGGATGACTGCTCGAAGTAAATTCCTAACACATAAAAAATTTCTCGTTTTAATTCTGTGTTTCTTCCTTGAAGGCCGTGATGCAATGAAACGAACAAGCGAAGTCAATATTACAAAATGGAGTCGCATTTACTCCCTCTCATAATTAAATGTAAAGTGTCGTAGATTATGTGTAGGTCTTACAAGCTTAGACTAATAAACTTTCTTCTATCATTAAAAAGAGAGGACTGTATACTCATGACGGGTATTCTGATTGGACACTGCCGTCTGACATCACATGCCTTTAGATTGGGCTTACTCTGTGATAGTAGATGTAGAAAGTGCGGGTTGGAGGAGAAAACGATCGAGCACGTTTTGTGCTTGTGCCCTGCGCTTGCCAGGCTAAGACTCCAGCTATTAGACAGCTATTGGTATTTGCCAGGAGGACGAAGTTATTTATAACATAGGTCCTGGTTTTTGATAGGGTTTTTCAGTTTGGTCTTTAAATATACTTCTGGTAACACTACGGACTCATTCAGTCTATGTGAGATTCTCATGGATCGACCAGTTCAACTTAACATAATTTTATCTCATAATTTCAAGGGTTGCTTCTTGACTCCATTGCACAATTGATTATTTTTTTAAGTACCATGAAAAATACTACATTCTACACTTTCTGAAATATGAAATATCGAGTAGAAAAATATAGCCTGCAAACTGTATAACCTTTTGTCAATGGTACTATTTCGTTTGTGTAAAAGAAATAAGGCCCACTTCCTTTATTTCCATTTTTTGAGGTTAATCTTGCGCGCATTATTTCACATTGGAATAGTAGAACTCCTTAAAGGAAATGACAACATTTTCGTCAACGGAAAAGAATGGCTGAATCTGCAGAATATCACATTGTCCACAACTAAGCAATATGGAAACAGACCGTTGATGTCAATGAAATGACTAATGATTAAGAAGAATATTTTGGCGATGCGGATGAGTATCTGGGAGGCTAATAATTCGAAAATTCGGCATTGACGATAAACGGTACCAATACCCAACATGATTATTGACCAGGCGTCAAGAGGTAGACTCATTAAGAAAACAAAAATTTAATTGTAGAAAAATATGTAGCGGCAGATTTTATAGCAACAATGCGTCAAAAACCCAGAGCTTAGAGATAAGCTGATGGCAAAAAAAAATAGTTTGCTTATAAAATCGTTATTACAAGCTGTATTGGCTGACCCTGAAAACGTGTAGAATTATATGAAATGCTTCCAGACTTATGATTAAACCTCATGGGCCTTGTTCAAACTTTCTCTATCTATCCACAAGCCACTTTTCAATATCAGTCTCTTTTTCCTTTCTTATTTCCTCTCCCCTCTGCTCATTTACAATTCTTCAATCGGACCACTCAGTTTCCTTATCTTTTCCATTCTTCCATAAATTTTTAAATGTATCTTTTTTAAATTAAACGGTTTAATTTAGGTTGACTTGACAGACTGCACGGACAGCGCGAATTTTGTAACTAAAATTTAAGTAACTTCCCGATAAGCTACAAGCTTGAAACTTGGAATATAGTTCAGAACCCTATGACAAGGCATTAATAAGAAAAAATCGCCACTAGGTGGCGCAAGGATCGAGATATTAAAAAAATTGTATTTGTTAGGTTATATTAGGGGACCTAGAATATACCCGCGGCAGGTATGCCTGTAGTAAGAGGCGACTAAAAAAATACTTTAAAAAAATATTTCAGTTAAACGATTTTATTGAAAACAATACTTACTTTAAGTAATAATAATACTAAAAGCTAGAAAATAATTAGGTAGGTCTGAGGTACTAGTCATCACCGAAATTTGAATAAAAGCGTTGACGCGTCAAATTTCTATTGATAGTCATATATAAGACCAACTGAACCCTAATCATATTTTTAGAAATTTCACTTGTCCAACGCTTTTATTTAATTATCTGATCAACGCCCTATATTGCTGAGGAGTGTGATGACTAGTACCTAGGACCTACCTAATTATTTTCTATCTTTTAGTATCATTACTACTTAATGTAAGTATTGTTTTCAATAAAACCGTGTAACTTAAAGATTTTTTTTTTTTTTAATTATTTTTTACTCTTCCTGTTAACCTGTTATTCTGCCTTTTTCTCAAACTATCACCCTTATTCTTACTCTTGATCTCATTCTCCTCTTCTTCCATTTTTCCTTTACTTTTCCAACTCCCTTCTAACGTATTTTATTTTTTCTTCCTCACTTTATATTTTTCTTTTTCTTTCTTAGCAATTCCGTTTTCCAATATGGAAAAATGTCGGGTTTGGCTTTTTTCCGAACATTTTATTACTAAAGTATTAAAAAAGTAGCAAAATAGGACTAAAAAATGTTCCCTTACACTACATTGAAATTCTCGACCGGATTATGAGGGCCGTAAACTTTTTGTTGTACTACTGACTATAACTGTTTGATTTTATTACATAATGCATTAGGATGAAAAAAATAACCACTTAAAAAAAAGTCGCCATAGAAATACTTCCCTAAAATATTAAAAGTCATTTTCTTATAAATTAAAACTATTATTTTCCCAGTCTCTTTAAATATATCGATATCATACATATTCACTAACTTAATTCCTTTGTCTAAGGTTTTCAGGTTAATGGAATATGTGCACTACTTAATACTAAAGACCACATAATCGCCAGTTCGTAGATCTTTCACAATTTCCCACGCTATATCCCGCAAAAGAACTCACCTCAGTGTCGCGTGCATCAATGAAAAGTTTAGAGCTCACAGATCAAAATGAAAGGTTAGTATGCCGCAGTGCCAAAAGGACTGTATCATGATTTTTTTTTTTTTTTTTTTGTAGATAAAACACTGGATTAAGAAAACACATTAAATACATATATACATATAGTATATACATATATCGTACAATTCAAAATCTTCCTCACCGTATAAAATAATTGACAAGTATTTTCATTTTCTTCTTTATTTTTCATGCATATTGGCTGCTTTCATCAAAATCGAAAATCAATAAAAATCACAAAATTGGACTCTCATCAAAAAAAAACATATCCACAAAACAACCTCAACAGAAATTCAATCGCATTGCTGAAAACGCTCATCAAAATTCAACGAAAAAAAAAATTGGCAAATGCGTTAAAATTATTCATTCGATATTCATTTAATTAAATACCAATAAAATGAGATAATAAAAAATTGGAGTTTAGTAATAACGAATAGCTTTTGCTAAATACTACATAAACAAAAACAAACAAGAAATTTATTTGAAATTGAATATCAAAACTTTGCACCAAAACCTGAAACTAAATACAAGAAATTGTGAAACGACTAAATTCTCTCAACAGAATCCGTAATGACCTTTTGCAGAAAAATTTTTACCAATTTTAAAATTCTTGAATCGATGTTTTAATAGTAGCAAAACAGAGCCAAACAAAAAATATCAGAGGCATGTTTATCAAAATTATTGATATTGTTATTAACCATTCTTGTCTACTTTATTCCCCAAGTTTCTTCTTATTATTGTTAATTTCTTGTTGCGTTTATCTCCGTCCCACTCTAACTCTCACTCCCACTTCCACTCCAACACTCACTCCTATACATCCAATCTCACTCCTGCCCCCACTCTCACTCCTATTTATACACCTGCTCTCACTCGCACTATTACCGCCACTCCCACTCCCACTCCAACCATCACTTCTATCCCTGCTCTTACTCCCACTCTCACTACCACTATAATTCTCGCTTCCACCCCCACTGCACCTCCTCTCATATATGGAATCGCTATAAAAAATTGTGTATACCTTATATAAATAATTGCGGAGATAAAGCGAATTACATTTTTTTCTAATAGGTCCCCGTACCGCTTAATTTTCCAAAAAGAAAGTTTTTACCCCTCCGTGAACCTTGGTGTTTACTTTTATCAACCAGTTACATTTTTAGAGCTTTCACATTTGGAGAACCGGTTACTTTCTTGCAACAAAGTTAAACTGTTTATTGTTTGGAGACAGTTATTTTCTTTCAAACGGTTTTTTCTTTGAAACCGAATACTTTTTTCGGACGTGTTAGTTGTAGGGAGCCAAATAGGAACTGGTAACATTTTTGGATCCAACCCTTGTTGGCAGAGGATACTTTTTAGGAAGCCGTTACGGTTATTGCACCGGCATTGTGTTTCTTTATGGAGCCAATGAGTTTTTTTTTTTCAATTTGTTATTTATTTGGAACCAGTTTTCTTTCAATCTTCCTCTCCTTCTTCAAGTAGTGCCTCGCGCCATACATTAGGAACGATCACTCACCGACTAAAATCGATGCCCTCTAACGGAGGTCCAGGGAAACTTGCAGTTCCAATAGAGTTGCATCAAAGAGACATGGATTTTAATGGCGTTAGGTCCACATGGCAATTGAAGATATAGTTGGTGCCGTGAGGAGACATATTACATTCTGAATAAGTAAGACTTTAACTTATTATAATAACCAGATCGAAGTTGTGCCAGAGTAACGCGCATTATTCTGGTAAGTCTGCTTTCTTCTGGGTATTTTTCGTTGAGAATAGGGTTCGACGGGCATTTATCGGCAAAGCGCATTGCTATGACCATGGGAGCCCTTTTGATTCAAGAAGTCACTGTTTAGAACTGGTCACTTTTCTAAAACTGTCCACTTTTCTAAAACTGGTCACTTTTAGAACTGATCACTTTATTGAAGATGGCCACTTGTTTAGAATTGGTCAGTTTCTTAGATCTGGTCACTTTTTCAAAAATTGCTACTTTTTAGATCTGTTCAATTTATTAGGACTAGTCGCTTTTTAGAACCGGAAAAGTTTACAGAGCTTTTTAAAACAAACATTCTTAATTGATAACTGGGCAACTTTTTTAAAATGGACACCAATTTTGCACTGGGGACCTAACTAGAAACATCTTTAGAACTGGTCAACTTATTACTTACTTACTTAATTGGCGCTTAACCGTCTAAACGGTTATGGCCGTCCAACAAGGCGCGCCAGTCGCTCCTTCGCTCCGCCAACCGGCGCCAATTGGTCACACCAAGGGAGTTTAAATCGTTTTCCACCTGGTCCTTCCAACGGAGTGGGGGCCGCCCTCTACCTCTGCTTCCATAGGCGGGTTCCGATAGAAACACTTTCTTGGCCGGAGCATCATATTTCATTCGCATAACATGGCCTAGCCAGCGCAGCCGCTGCGTTTTAATTCGCTGGACTATGTTGATGTCTACGTATAGCTCGTACAGCTCATCGTTAAATCTTCTTCGGTACTCGCCATCGCCAACGCGTAGAGGTCCATAAATCTTTCGAAGAACTTTTCTCTCGAACACTCCCAAAGCCGCTTCATCTGCTGTTGTCATGGTCCATGCTTCTGCCCCATATAGCAGGACGGGTACGATAAGTGACTTGTAGAGTATGATTTTCGTTCGCCGAGAGAGGACTTTACTTTTCAATTGCCTACCTAGTCCAAAGTAGCATTTATTGGCAAGATTGATTCTTCGCTGGATTTCAGTGCTGATGTTGTTGCTAATGTTGATGCTGGTTCCCAAATAAACGAAGTCTTTTACTATTTCGAAATTATGGCTGCCAACAGTAGCGTGGTTGCCAAGGCGCATATGCGCTGACTCTTTGCTCGATGACAACAGGTACTTCGTTTTGTCCTCATTCACCCCCAAACCCATCTTTACCGCTTCTTTTTCCAGTTTCGAGTAAGCAGATCAATGTCATCAGCATATGCCAGTAATTGCACGCTTTTATAGTATATTGTTCCAGTGCGGCTAAGTTCTGCAGCTAGTATAATTTTCTCCAGCATCAAATTAAAGAAATCGCACGATAGGGGGTCACCCTGTCTGAAACCTCGTTTAGTTTCGAACGGCTCGGAGAGGTCCTTCCCAATTCTGACTGAGCTGATGGTGTTGCTCAACGTCATTTTGCACAGCCGTATAAGTTTTGCGGGGAAACCAAATTCAGACATAGCGGCATATAGGCAGCTTTTTTCGTGCTGTCGAAGGCGGCTTTAAAGTCGACGAAGAGGTGATGTGTGTCGATTCTCTTTTCACGGGTTTTTTCCAAGATTTGGCGCACTGTGAAAATCTGGTCGATGGTAGATTTACCAGGTCTGAAGCCGCACTGATAAGGTCCAATCAGCCGGTTCACGTTGGGCTTCAATCTTTCGCACAATACACTTGAAAGGACCTTATATGCGATATTAAGAAGGCTGATTCCACGATAGTTGGTGCATTTTGCAGTATCCCCCTTCTTGTGGACTGGGCAAAGAACACTTAGATTCCAACCGTCGGGCATGCTTTCGTCCGCCCATATTTTGCTAAGAAGCTGCTGCACGCGCCTTACCAACTCCTCGCCGCCGAACTTGAATAGCTCCGCAGGCAATCCATCAGCGCCCACGGCCTTGTTGTTTTTCAATCTGGTTATTGCTATTCTAACTTCATCATAATCGGGCGGGGGGACATATATTCCATCATCATCGATTGCGGGATCGGGTTCTTCATCCCTGCGCGGTGAATTGCTGCCTCCATTTAGGAGAGCAGAGAAGTGTTCCCTCCATAATCTAAGCACTCTCTGGACATCAGTTACAAGGTCGCCGTTTTCATTCCTACAGGAGTTTGCCCCGGTCTTAAAACCTTCCGTCTGTCGCCGTATTTTTTGGTAGAATTTTCGGGCGTTATTCCTGGTGGCTAGCAGCTCAAGCTCCTCGCACTCACGCCTTTCTGCTTCTGCTTTTTTCTTCCTGAAAAGGCGTCTCGCTTCCCTTTTCAACTCACGATAGCGTTCACACACTCCTCTTGTCGCGCTCGCTTTTAACGTAGCCCTGTAGGCAGCGTCTTTTCTTTCGGTTGCAACGCGGCATTCTTCATCATACCAGTTGTTTTTTCGTGGCCGCCGGTAACCAATTTTTTCCTCGGCGGCAGTATGAAGTGCTTTGGAGATATGCTCCCACTGCTCCTGTATTCCTTCAGGATGAGTTGTGCCCTCAGAGAGCAGGTGTGAGAGTCGAGTTGCGAAATCATTGGCAGTCTGTTGTGATTGAAGCTTTTCGACGTCTAGCTTTCCTTGTGTTTTTTGTTCCTTGTTTTTAGCCGCGTTGAGGCGGGTGCGTATTTTGGCTGCAACGAGATAATGGTCCGAATCGATGTTAGGTCCTCGGATCGTTCGCACATCTAAAACACTGGAGGCATGCCGTCCGTCTATCACAACGTGATCGATCTGATTGCGAGTATTTCGATCAGGAGACAGCCATGTAGCTTGATGTATCTTTTTATGCATGAACCTCGTGCTTGATATGACCATGTTTCGAGCACCGGCAAAGTCAGTCAGCCTCAGTCCGTTAGGAGAAGTTTCATTGTGTAGGCTGAACTTTCCGACTGTAGGGCCAAAAACACCTTCTTTGCCCACCCTGGCGTTAAAGTCGCCAAGCACGACTTTTATATCATGACGGGGGCAGCGCTCGTATGTGCGTTCTAATTGTTCATAAAAAGTGTCTTTCACCTCATCGTCTTTCTCCTCTGTGCATGGGCGCAGATGAATGATATATTAAAAAATTTTGCTTTTATTCGAATAGCGGCGAGACGCTCGTCCACAGGCGTGAACGCCAGCACTTGGCGACAAAGTCTCTCTCCCACCACGAATCCGACGCCGAAACTGCGCTTATTCGCATGGCCACTCCAATATATGTCACAATTTTTGATCTTCTTTCTTCCTTGCTTCGTCCAACGCATTTCTTGGATGGTGGTGATGTCAGATTTTGCTTTGACGAGGACATCAACCAGCCGGGCATCTGCACCAATCCCATTCAGGGAGCGGACGTTCCAGGTGCATGCCCTCAATTCATTGCCCTTCAAACGTTTGCATTGGTCGTCATCAATAGAGGGTGTATTTATCCGAGGCTTGTTGTTATATTTCATTGGAGTATGGTTTTACGTGGCGGGTCCCAAGCCCAGCGCACAACCCGCTCAGCGGGGGTGAAAATATTACTTGGCACGTTTATATAGCGAGCCGCGTGCTCCAAGACAGACGCCCGCTTGCAGCCGCACCTAGAGGTGTACAGACGCTGCCGATGAAATCTCCCCCGGCTAGCCCTTAAACCGATTATGTCAGAGTGGCCTAGCCAGGTTGTCGCCTTCTCACATTAGCTCACCGCTAAACGGGTGTTTAGCGGCTACCCAGAGGATACTTGGCCGCAAGCGACCGGCAGTAGTGAGCTGCTTGAACCGCATGCAAAAGAATCGCTCTGGCCATTCCCAGGTGAATGGCGGTCAGAAGCTTTCCCCACTTTCGTGGGCTTCTACACACGCCCCCCCCCCCCCCCTCCTCTCAACTTATCAACTTATTAGAAATTATAACTTTTTCACATCTGGTTGCTTCTTAGAGCTAATGACTTATTAAAAACTTCAACTTTTTGGATACGTTTACTTTTCTCAGAACTTCGGGTGACAATTTGAAACTGGAAATCTTTTTTGTAAAAAGGCATCTCAGGATAATTTCTTGCAGAAATCTAAGCTTGCTGAAATGTCACCCCATCTCAGCAATCAGTTGGAAGTCGCCTTTTTCAGCCAAAAATATTGTAACAAATCTTAAGAAATTATCGATTACTCTGCGCCTTCTGTTATCGGTTGATTTACTGAACTGCGAATAAATAGCTACATCAAATATTTATCCCAGGGACAAGACTTTATTCTCGATAAGCTTCTTTTTTACCTCCCATATTTCTGCATTTCATATTCGCAGTTGTTTTTTGATATATATGTGCGTATTGCCATACGCGCTCTTTGGTTCTGTGTACATGAGTGTGTAATGTCGTCTGTGCCCCTCGTTACTGTTTACATGTATGCGTAGCTGTCTCATATGCTTAACTACATAGCTCTTGCTGTACATCATTTATTTGTAAAAAAAAAGTAAGGAAGGATAAGTTCGGGTGTAACCGAACATTACATACTCACTACTGAGAGCTTTGGAGACAAAATAAGGGAAAATCACCATTTAGCAAAATGAACCTAGGGCAGGCATGCTTAACCAACGAACCGATATCATTTCGTTACGATAAATAACGTTAATAAACGAAACAAAGTCATTTCGTTTCGTTTATTAACGTTAAGAACGTTAAATTAACGAAATGATTTTGTTTCGTTTTCTGCCATATCAAAACGAAATCAAATCGTTTATGTTGATTATTAATTTCAAACTATGCTGGCAAAGCTGATTGATGGCGGAGTCATTAAAGGTGAAAGCATTAGCCAAGCTGATTGCAACTTTTCTCATGAATTTTGACAGTACGAACATTTCTCACAGTATTTTTGACATTACCACCAACGAATTACACAAACAAATTACATGGAGTTTGTGTGTGTATGTCCGCTCGCTGTTACCACCTTACGGCTTCACCATGGCTATAGCATTGCCAGCACAATTCAAACATACAGTATCACGTTTTTGTTAACGTTTTTAACGTTAACGAAGGCTTTTCGTTTCGGTTAAAAACGAGATACAATTTATCTTGCTAATTTCTTTATCGATAATATTTTGAAGTGTTTCAACGGAAACGATGGAAATTTTTTGATAAACGATTAGCTTAACGTTAAGGTGCATCCCTGACCTAGGGTAACCCTGGAATGTGTTTGTATGACATGTGTATCAAATGAAAGGTGTTAATGATTATTTAAAACGTAGTCGGCCTTAGTTCTATAGGTGAACACCTTTTCGAGATATCGCAATAAGGGTGGACCAGGGGTGACTCTAGAATGTGTTTGTACGATATGGGTATCAAATTAAAAGTATTAATGAGGGTTTTAAAAGGGAGTAGCTCTTAGTTGTATATGTGAAGGCGTTTTCGAGATATCGATCAAAATGTGGACCAGGGTGACCCAGAACATTTTCTGTCGGGTACCGCTAATTTATTTATATATGTAATACCACGAACAGTATTCCTGCCAAGATTCCAAGGGCTTTGGATTTCGCCCTGCAGAACTTTTTCATTTTCTTCTACACCCATTTACAAAGTTTTTTCTAAAGTTATATTTTGCGTCAATAAACCAATCCAATTACCATGTCTCATCCCTTTTTTCTTCTACACCCATTTACAAAGTTTTTTCTAAAGTTATATTTTGCGTCAATAAACCAATCCAATTACCATGTCTCATCCCTTTTTTCACATTTGGTACAGAATTATGGCATTTTTTTCATTTTTCGTAATTTTCGATATCTGAAAAGTGGGCGTGGTCATAGTCGGATTTCGGCCATATTTCATACCAAGATAAAGTGACTTCAGATAAGTACGTGAACTAAGTTTAGTTAAGATATATCGTTTTTGCGCTAATTATCGTGTTAACGGCCGAGCGGAAGGACAGACGGCCGACTGTGAATAAAAACTGGGCGTGGCTTCAACCGATTTCGCCCATTTTCACAGAAAACAGTTATAGTCATAGAGTCTATGTTCTTATCAAATTTCACAGGGATTGGTAAATTTTTGTTCGACTTATGGCATTAAAAGTATTCTAGACAAATTAAATGAAAGAGGGCCCATTTTGAAATTTTCTTTTATCTTTGTATTTTGTTGGAGTCGAATGTTAACATACTTTACTTTTATACTGTAAAGATATTAAATTTTTTGTAAAAATTTGACTTAAAAAAAATTTCTTTTTAAAAGTGGGCGTGTTCGTCATCCGATTTCGCTAAGTTTTATTAAGCAGACATATAGTAATAAGAGTAACGTTCCTGCCAAATTTCATCATGATATCTTCAACGACTGCCAAATTACAGCTTGCAAAGCTTTTAAATTACCTTCTTTTAAAAGTGGGCGGTGCCACGGCCATTGTCCAAAATTATTCAAATTTTCTATTTTACGTCATAAGGTCAACGCACCTACCAAGTTTCACCGCTTTATCCGTCTTTGGTAATGAATTATCGCACATTTTTGGTTTTTCTAAATTTCCGATATCGAAAAAGTGGGCGTGGTTGTAGTCCGATTTCGTTCATTTTAAATAGCGATGTGAAATTAGCGCCCAGGAACCTAAATACCAAATTTCATTACCTTAAAATTTACTCAAGTTATCGTGTTTACAGACGGATGGTCGGACGGACTTGGCTAAATTAATTTATTTTTTTCACCCAGATCATTTTTGAGCTCTGCTCAGCTGAGTATAAAAAAAATGTTTGGCGCGATAACCTGCGCAGAGATTTTAGGCCGAGCTTTTCTCTTCCAATTTGCGTCGTGCTCCTTTTAATTTCTCCCAAAAAATTGGCGGAACGGGACCTACATGATTTTATGCCGACTCCGAACGGCATCTGCAAGGCAGATGAGTTTTCATTTGAGAAGCTTTTCATAGCAGAAATACGCTCGAAGTGCTTGCCAATCACTGCCGAGAGGCGAACCGGTTAGAAAAATTTTCTTGTAATTGAAAAAACTTTGTTTTAAAATTTTGATGTTGCTTTGCCCCGGGCGTGTTAGGCGGAGCACGCTACCATCACCCCGCGGTGGCCAACAGCATTTATTTATACATAATTCTGAAATAGGGCGTTTTTGAAACCAATTCTGAGATATAGATTGATTGAAATAGGGCGTTTTTAGGAATTTTGCTGAGATAGGATATTTTCGAAACGGCTGTCGAGATAACATGATATTTCACTCAGCGGTCGAAATGTTTTTTTTCGTCATTAAGTGTACTTCATTTATTTTTTCATGGTGTTTCCTCGGAAGCAGAGTTTTTAATACTAGACGAGTACAATTTGCATTATTGCCTTCAATTGTTAGAACAATCAGTATCATTTCAAATTTAACATTTTAATTAGCATTCGAACCCATTAGTAACAGTGAAAATTTTGCTTAAAAATCAAACAAAGGCATTTTTCTTTAAATATAAAAAATCCCTTCCTCTTGCCAACCGCCACCCTTTTTACGAATCCTTACCATGCATCGTATTTTTGCCAAGTCATTTTGCTTCACCGGCCTCTGATTGTGGAAGTAATGAAAACATTCCCTCTTTCCCCTTCTCACAACCCACAGCCTCCCCTGTAGCGTTTTGTGCATTGCATTGGCTTTGTGATTGAAGTGAACGCAATGCCTCATTGCCATTGTTGTTTGTGAGTTTTGCGGTTTGCCAGCGTTTGCTTCCTTCCGGCTTAACGCTTTGGCTGCCCTTGGATGCCTGCCATGGGTATTTGTTATAATTGTTGTAGTTGTTGTTATTATATTTGTTCATATTTATGTGCAAAGTGATGTCAGTTAACGCATGAATTAACTTTGGTAATATGGCATAAAATGTGCTTGAAACCAAAGGAATGATAAAAATGATGAAGAAGAAGCAAATTTAACCTCAGACGGAAATCAGTTACCACCCACAGTTTAATGGTCGCATGTATGTTGGTGAATTCATAAATTTAAAAAAATTTAATTTTACACAAGCAGAGGACAACAAAAATGAGGCAATAAAAGTATCATGAAAATTGCTGTACAAAAGAGTGCTAAAGATAACGCTTAAATTGAGCAGAGATAGTCAGACGTTGTATATAAAAAAAAAATTTTTTTTAAATTAAAAAGTCTCTACAACCCATACAATCATAATTTCGCCTGTAGCATAGAATTGGCAAAAGCGACGCATAAATTCGCATTAAAAATGATTAACAATAATTTGGATTATGAGCATAACAGCAATATTACAACAACGGACGCTGCGGTAGTTGTTAATGCCGCAGAAACCACGTCAACAACCACAATATCTCCAACCACAATGACCAACAACAGCAACAGTAATTCGAATAGCAACACCAAACATCAGAACTATGACAACAATCGCTATTTCAATCGTTTCGATAATCGCATCGCTGTCAATTTGGCTGCTGTATTGACTTGTCCGCGTTTTCGTTCATTGTCCGCATCATCGTCCAAGACATTACAACGCAAAAAGAATTCCAGCAATCTCAGCACAAAACAGACAATTTCAAATTCATTCACAAATATGCATAAAGTTGGCAAATCCATTGGTGGTATTAATTGCAATGGCATTTCAACATTGGATGGTGGACGACACAAATCACCCCCGCAGCTGCTGCTTAATGCTGGTGGTGGTGGTGGTGGGGAATGTAATTCACGACCCTCAACGCCAGTGTTGCATGATGACGCCATGGGGCGCAAACGGCGTCCAGTATATTTATTAACGCAAGCGAATTTAAAGTGAGTAACGTGAAAGTGTAAAATTTTTTGTTGTATATATATTCATATGTATCTTTTTATTCTACACTAATATTGAAAGGCAGAAAAGATTTGCGGATATGCTTAATATAAAGCTCAGCAAACCTCGAAAGTACCAGCAAATATACAAAATTTATCAAAATTGAATGGCCAAGGCACGTGCCTTTATTGTAAGCAAACAAATGGTCAAACTTTAAACCCATAAGTATTTAATGGTGACTCATCATTCAATATAATATGATGTCATCGTCGTATAAATAAGTGCGCAAGTAACTTTAAAACCTCTTTTTATTTTGCGGGCGGTATGGAACAAATATATAGCAGTGAACTGAAAACAGCAGTGGCGATTCTTATAAAATTTCGTTATTCCAACTGTTCTTTTTTTTTTTTTGATACTTCAAGTCACTGATCATCACTCCAATAAGCGCTTTCACGGAATTGTTTTTGTAAAACGCTCAGGGAAGCGCACCGCATAGGCAAGCGCACCACACATCCCCGCGCGCACGCATTCTATCCTCTCGCCAACAACCGAATGTATGTATTATGATGTGCCCATTAGGAACTAAACTGCTATAATTTCTTGTAAAATTACTTTTGATATAATACTCTTGGGTATATTTTTGGTGCACCTGTACAAAAACAATGAAGCTTTATTTGATTTATTTAACAATTAAATTTTAAATTAAATTAAACTTTAGAAGTATTTTTAAATGCATTCAAGAAAACAATGCGATGCGTTAATTTAGAAAACTACCAAGTCCAACTGACCATTGATCGTTGATTGGTTGTCGCTATTTTTTTAGAAAACAAAATAAAGAAGAGACATGCACTGACAAAAATTTATTTCGCTTCACTTGAACTTAAAAATTGAATATGAAAACCACAAATTAGTGAAAATTTTGAAGTAAGAAGATAATTAAATTCCTAATAGAATATAATAAATAATAGTCGTGTTTTTTAAAACGGGTTTATTTAGCTTGACTCTGTGTAGCGAACAGAATTTTGTAATCGAAATTTAAGTAACTTCCCGATAAGCTAAAAGTGTTAAACTTGGAATGTAGTTCAGAACCCGATGACAATGCAATAATAAGAAAAAAACTACGATAGGTGGCGCATGGATCGAAATATTTCAAAAAATCGTATTTGGGTCCCATTTGGTTCATATTTGGAACAAATAATCCATACATAAATAGAAAGCGACCTATAAAAAAAATTGCCGCTAGTTGGCGCAAGGATCGAGATATTCAAAAAAATCGTATTTCTAGTCCGATTTGGCTCATATTTAAAACACATAATACATACATTAATAGAAAGCGACGTATGAAAAAATCGCCAAAGGATAGATATATTAAAAAAATCGTATTTTATGAATTTTCGAAGTTTTTACAGTGTACTTTTTATTAGCTCCGTCGCCATTTTTATTTTATTTTTGGATTTCAAAGTAGGCGTGGTCACGCTTCCACAAAAAGCTTTTGGCGATCCCTGCTTTAAGCAAAAACTTCTTAGATATTTGTAATTAAAACTATCAAATCAAAGAAATAATTTTTGTAAAAAAATGGATCTAATAGAGTTTCCTTTTCTGGCTAAAGTGTTATGCTTTTTGTACGCCGCGCAAGGGTTGTTGTTCTATTCTAAAAAACAGGTAACGCCTTTACGGGGTATTTCGTTTTTTTGTGAAAATTGTTGCCTGTTCGCAACGCAAAGCGTTACACTCTTACCCTGTATAAAATGGCGGTGTGGCAATGCAACTCTGTGAAACTCTCAATTCGCTCTTAAGTTCCACATATACTCTATTAATATGAGTGAATATGGTGAGTTAAAATATTCGTTGTATGCACTATAAATGCTGAACATTTTCTGGGGTAGGAATAACGCTATTAAGGTTTTACCATTTACTTAGGCAACAATTTATTTCAGAAAAGAAAACGCTATAATATTCGAAAAAAATGTTATACTTTTTATTTGGATTTCTATAAATTCTGTTGAGAATGCAGTTTTATATGAGTTATATGAAGGTCTCTCAAAATTAACATTGACTTTTGACCAATTTTTATCCGAAGGGTGTTAAGATTCAATATAGAGCTTACGAATTATCGAGTTTGTTCGAGAAAAAATTTCTCGCCAGTCTCGGCTTCTCGCGAGATTCTCGAATCTCGAAATTCTCGTAAAGCTCGCACTGGAGATTTTATATACGATTTCTTCTTGAGCACAAGTAAAAATTTTCACAAAACCACAAAAAAAATATTTATTTTGGAACATAACTAATACAGCGCCTAAATTGAATTTTGAGAAGCTCGCGAAACTAACGAGTGTTTCAAGATTCGAGAACCTTGCGAGAAGAGATTTCTTTATGAAAACATAAAATATTCTGAATAAAATTATATAATTTATTTAATAGTTTGGTAAAAATTTAAACAACTTGACATCAGGACGGACAAGGCGACAGCTGTTTGTATGTAATGATGTGTTTAAGTTATGCTTTTTGTTGGTGGCGGTTTCAAAGGAACTGATATATTTGATTTTGTTCTATTTATAAAACTACAAAGAATTAACCAATTTCAAAAGGAGACGGCAAACTCAAAATGAAACCAACACATTGACAACATTTTCTTACCACACACAAAAACTGCTATGTTTTATGTTTTCATTTCATTCCATTCGCCTAATACCAATACAAAGATTTTGACAATATGAACAGACATAATTTGTTGCTTTACAGATGAGCCAACCATATAGTTGAACCATTGTTTATAATTTACTTAATAATTTGTGAAAAATTTGTTATGAGTGAAGTATCAGTAGAAAGGCAATATAGTGAAAAAACACTAAAAAAATAGACGACATAAGTTCTGTCAACACAGGAACTTGCATAATTCAATGTCGAGAGGCTCGACTAGAAGTGTTTGGCAGATCACTGCTGAGAGGCGACCCTGCTTAGAAAAACATTTTTTTTTTTATGAAAATATTTGCGCATGCTTTTGGGATTGATTTGCACAGTGTTGGTTACAAAATGTATACAAACTTTTACTACCAAAGAAAAAAGAAATTGATAAAAATTGCTTCAGTATTTTCCAAACTTCGGAAGTTAACCGAAAGCTTTCCAAAAATTCTAAGTATTCAAAAAATCGTTTAAGAGCTTTGCGTAGTTGTGAAATGCCTTTGTTTCACCAAAATGCTTTTTCAAGTTGGTCACACATTAATTCATATTTATAACCAGCCGGCTATGACAAATTGTTTATATGAAGGATTTCCCATTTATTCACAGCTGGCTAGAACGTGAGCTACAATCTTTTAAAGGAAGACCATTAAAGATTATCAATAAAAATGTAAGACTGTTGAGAAATTTGGTATTTTCTGAGAAAATTTTCTTCGGGGTGCTATGTCCCTCCTGAAAATGCATGTCTAAGTGATTCACTTCTTAATAAGTCTTCATTAGCGTGGTCCTTACTAATGATATGCGCGACTTTATCCGGTCTTACCCCTGCAAAAGGTTAGAAGTTCAAAAATGCAACATATAAACGTAGGTACACTGAAATCAGAACAACGTTCGACAGAAGATGAAAAAACCTAGAAATCCATTTATTAGAGATATAAACCGTGAAATGATCAGGATGATCTTGTGAAGGATAGGCTAATAAAATGCATCACTGTGAAGTAATAACTCTTAAAATGCAAATAAAATGCGTCGCGATCCATGAAAAAGCAGGTTCATCAGACTCTTGCCCTATATTGATTTTCAACCACATTGCTCTCTTGAGGTAACAGAGGCAGAAACCGACCGAGAGTAATCTTCCCAAACAACGATTAAGTCAAAGGCGTAATTTAACAGTTATCAGTATCAGCTTCATTTTTTGATTATCGTCTAACCACTTGAACAATTTTGGCCACCTCATATTAACCCAATTCTCTACGATAACGGACGATTGTTGGTAATACCAAGAGATTTTAAGTAAAATTCCACCCCCTTAACCTTTTTATCAAAAGCGAGTGATGGTAGTATTATCATGACGTAGTCAGCGAAAACGTTGAACTTTTAACCGCAGCACAGTATTGATATCTGCGTAGGGGTTTGTAGAGGATACCTCGAATTCACTGCGTTTTCCTGACATCATAAGGATGCAGAACATCTCTAACCATAGAAAAAACTTTATCTTCTTTTTTCTTTACCGCAATATCCCATTCGTCATTTAATCCACTTAAGAAAATACAGAATTAATAAAGAATTTCATATCAGTGATACCAATACCAATAGTATGTTCCTGATGTCAGCTTAAAGGAAGGAATTATATCGAATTTAGTTTTATGCGGCAGCTTAAATCCTTTTTTTTTTTTTTTGATAGATTGTGCAAAGCGGATTTAATCTTGTTTGGAGGCGTTCGTACTTCTATCATATTTTTCAATCGATTTGATGCTAGCTTTTAACCAATTCTTCGCCTTAAGTTCAAACGGCGTCCTGGCACTGGTAGCCGTGATACACATATTTTCCGTCGTTGCGGGTTCTGAGTCTCGTCCACGAATTTGGTTATCGCGCCTCGTATTTTTTTACGAGTTCTAAGTCGACAGTATCGTTCTAGCAAAAATTTCATTATATTTGTTGTTCTAAGCAGTTCAGTAGTTTTGTAATGCCGTTTTACCTGCATTACAAGTATTTTCTACATGCACTCCACTGTAACCAATGCACTGTCCCTATTACATACGCCAGCACTGTAACAGCTGGTTGCAAGCGAATGACTGGCACTGACAAATGCAAGTAATAATGGGCAAACATTTTATTCGCGCACCGATCGTCTAGCTAAGACGGCGTTTAATTCTCAACCTTTTCATATCCACTTCTACTTAAATGCAAATAATCTGCATTTCATGATGCGCGAAAGCTCAGCCACCAGCAAAGTAAGATCCGCACCCCATGCGTGTGAGCGGATGCCATTACCACCTTCCATTCCTCGGCCAGGTCTACCTCTCTGCAACGGTGTGTATGTGTTTTACCAAATACCAACAACAAATAGACGTGTGTTCATTTCAAAAGGAAATAGGTGTCCTTTTTCGACTCTGAATTGGCTGAGTGCTACCCCAGCCTTCGACGAAACCCACCTTACAATTTTTAACGTTATATATGAGTCTATAAATGGAAACTTAGCTTTTTTTTGCTGGAGTTGCAAGAAAATGGTACCCATTCTATTGTTCTCAAATTTAAGGATCGGTTGTAATGCTTGAACTGCAATATGAATTTCCATATATTATTGTGGGAAATGTTAGCCTCACTATGCTGTTAGTAAGTAAATGCACAACAATAAAGCAAGCAGCCACACTTGTGTACATAAACACATCAAAATAAACCATTTACACACGTACATAGAAGGCGACGAAGAATAATCTCACATACACATATGTAGTCATCACCTAAGAGCAGAAGTTGATGCTCACATATACACACGCATATAGCTAAATAACCAAGTATGCTATACAACTGTCCCATATTCGTGAATTATCTAGACCTTAGGAGAAATATGCGAACGAGGCAAAACCCGCTGTTATTATAGAGGTTTTAATTGTTAGATCCTCCCCCTGGTTGTATTCTTGGTGTGACGGGATTTTCCGTCTAGACCAAAAAAATGCGCTGAGCCCATTTTCCTATGTCATTCCAAGATGTCTGAACTATTATGTAGCAAGTGATGGTGATAGACTCTTCCCCCTCCTTTTTATCTTTGTTCTCTCTCCCGGGTTTGAAAGAAGATTAACTGCAGCAGAAAATACTTTATATGTATATGTTTAAAAAATAACTAAAATATATATGTTATTTAAAACTAAATAATTTATCTTTAAAAAACGTTGAGTACTACCTAATGCAATAAAATGCTTTACAACATATTTCATACGTTATTAACGCAATTAAATTTATAGTGGAAAAGGAAACTTTAACACGTCTCACATGAAAAACTTCCAAACAAAAAGAAAAAGGAAATGAAATTGAAAACTTCAACGAAACCTCGTTGCGGGTAAGCATGTCCGTAGTTCTCAATATAACTAATCGAATAATTTACAAAAGCATACACGCCTTCAGCCCAGTGCACACCCTTAAAGATACCAAACACAAACGAGCGGGAAAGCAAAGCAATAACTTAGCGAACATAGATATAAATATTCATAAAACGAAAGCACTCATACAAGCTTTGAAATTTACGGACTTCAGTTGTCAATTTTGATTATCTTGAAATGTTAAGTTCAACAAAATGAAAAAAATTAAGCGGATGTGTAAGGAAAAAGGGCACCATAAAACACTTACATGTGCATTCCTTAACGGTTACTTTGACTTTGGTTATGCATATGGCCACAATCACATGTTGCAACCCTCATAAAAATCACACCAACAAAACAGAAAACAACAAAATAGCAAAAACAGGAAAGAAAACACCATAAACATTTACGTAATTTCCTGCATAGATGTATGTACATACATAATACGACCACAGTCCAAACATCCCAAACCACCACAACAAATTGCTCCTTCAACTCGACTATAAATATTTAACAATGCCATTATGCTTACTCATAAAGAAGTCAACAACATTTTCTTCAATTATTCAATCGAACATTTTTCTTGTTTTAATATTCGTTTGTGTGTGTATGTCTATAATATTTTCAATCGCTAACTATTATTTATATATTTCCCCCATCTTTTCTTCATTTCTTATTGCATGTCTTTCATACTCGATAATAATAACAACAATACAGCTGCAATGATAACGAGAAAACTGTGCGTACACCACCCAGCTCGGACGAGGATAACTCACCCACAGAGTTAAATAATTGCAAGCGTTTGGCCGACAAACCGCCGTTGGTAAGTACTATTGACACTTTTATAAAAATAAAAAAAAATTATAAAAACATGCACAGAATGTGGGCAGAACAAGATGGTGCTATATAAAATAAATGTATGCAGATACTTCTGTAGATATGTATGTCGTATTTACCAGATATAAATAGTTTTTCGGCGGCCACCGTGGTGCGATGGTAGCGTGCCGGGCAAAGCAACATCAAAATTTTAGAAATAAGGTTTTTCAATGCCGTTCGGAGTAGGCATAAAACATGTAGGTCCCGTCCGGCCAATTTGTAAGGAAAATCAAGTTGGAGCACGACGCAAATTGGGAAAGCAGCTCGGCCTTAGATCTCTTCGGAGGTTATCGCGCCTTACATTTATTTTTATTTTTTAAATAGTTTTTTTCGGATACGACGAGACCGCATCTCCTACCAGTACAAGGCCCCATTATACTATAGAGTAATATACAGGTGGCTAACAGGGGTGCCGTTCATGATATGTTAATGTGCTTTATAAGCATTATATAACAGGATGTTCGTTTATAAGATTCGGCATCCCCCTAAAGAGGGTAGCGAAGGGAAACCATTAGAAACGCTTGGAAAATAGATTGGTACAAATTCCAGGAATACTGGGTAACCTTAAGAGGTTACCACGATAGATGAGTTAGAGTAGTGCAACAACTTCTTATGAAATGCGCTGACAACTACGTTGAATATAACTTGTCCCCTGAGAAAATTCAAGGCAAAAGCAAAGCCGCCATGATGTAGTAAAGGTAGACTCTTCTAAGAGGACAGGTAAAGACATTTTTATGGTGACAAAAGGTGCAAACAGCAAGTAGTGCTGGGACGAATACAAAGATCTGTTGAGTATCGATGAACGTGAAATCAGCAGAACAAATTACATTAGGAAATCGAATACTCCAGCCAAACTACAAAACTGGGGAAAGTCCTATCTAATCAAGATACAGTCCAGGGACTTATAAAAAGACTACGGGAATGGTAACACAGTAGTGAAGGGATGATGCGAAATAATTGTGTAACAACGTCTACATTCCAAATAAAGAGCGAGCAGTATCAGCAAAAATTAATGGGCAATAAGAACGTTTTCCAAGTTCGAATTCATATGGGATATTCAATGCTTTATTGCAGAATAATCCTTGAGGGTCCTAGATCTCGTGCAAGCATTGGAGAGACTTCACTCAGGTCGGAACTTACATAATTACTGTATTCCTGGTCATAAAGGGATAGAAAGTAACTAAAAGGCCCATGAGTTGGCAAAGGAGGGTGCAGTATTCGATGGCTCGACGGTAAGTGTCCCAATTTATTTTGGATAAATCAAAAGAAGACAGGTGTAGCGTATGATCCATCAAGCAGGAAAGGCGTAGACACAAACGCTAGGCTGCAAAATTTCTAAAATCATGTACAAATCCTACGACTTTTGACTCACAAAGTTTGCTTAAATCTCTAAGGAGAGAAGACATAAAACTTACGACGGGCATACTAACTTCGCTCTGCCTTCTGGCGTCAGATGCTTATGAGTTACACCTCGTCGGTAACAGTAGATGTAAGAAGTGCGATCTGCAGGAAGAAACGGTTGAGCACATTGTGTGTACGTCTCCTGCCCTCACGAGGGTAGAGCTCCACCTACTGCGGGTAACAGAGTTGCCAGATCTCGAGGCAGTAATTAAGCTAGGTCAAGAAAACTTCTAGTATTTTCCAAGAGGACGGAGTTATTTTATAACATACGTCCGGGTATTTATCGTTTGGTCGTGAAACAAATTCAGGTGCCACTATGGACACATTCAGTCTATGTGAGATCTTTATTTACCGGCCACTACAAGCTTACATAACCTTTATTTGGGTTGAAAGATTAACCCATCTATCGAGTTTCATCCCTTTATCGGTCCTTGGGAATGAATTGTTGCATTTTTCTCTTTTTCGAGTTTTTCGACATAGAAAAAGAGGTCAGAGTTGTCGTTAGATTTCATCCGTGTTCACTACTAATTTATTCTGAATCTAGATAAGTCAGTATACAAAATTTCAGAAAGATATCTCAATTTCTTTTCAAGGTATCGTGTCAACGAACGGCTACAGCTCAATCAAAACTTTTCGATCCCTACAGTTTTGTTATAGGGAAGTCTATATCTATCTCGATATTCTTATAATACTCTTGGGTACGAGTACTTGCTGGGTATGAAACTCGTCTGTCTCTTTATTTGACAATAGCTGTATGTGTGTTTCTACAGAATCCAACATGTTTATCTGTGGTAAAATAAGCTCAAAGTACATCAAATAAATTGCGAAAGTTTAACGTTTTCACTACAATTTTTGCATATTTTATGGTAGTAGTGACGTTGATAAGGGTGACGGCGCGGATGGCAGCTTTATAAACTGGGCTTAGTTCGTTGCCTCGTCCACATTATTACCAATCAATACAACCAACTGCTTTGTTGTAACATTTCATAGCTGCGTATTGTCGCTACAGGGGATTTCCTTACACTGTGACTACTACTTTTACCGACAAATACAAACATGCATAAATATTGTCACGGATATTAGCATCACTAAGCTATACCATCACTAAGGCGATGCTAAGCGATATTTACGTCAATAATCAAATCATGTATACACATATATAAGGCAGCCGAGAGATGTCACACACAGATGCATTTACTTATACGCCTATGTGTGCGCGAGAGACTGTAAACTACAAACATTCACATCAATAATTCAATCTTTATGTATCTACATAAACGAATAAATAATTGCGTCTACACATATGTACCATGTACGAATACGAGCAGCGGAGAGTCAATGCACTAACACATGCATATATCTGAGAAGTTTGAGAGCTACTGGACTAGTAGATTTTGGAAGCGCCTAAAATATGTATAAAATTGTGCAATTTTAGTTATAGCTGAGAAGTTTGAGAGCTCATTTATATATATATATATTCTAGAAAAATGCGAACGAGGAAACCATAGAGTATAAAAGGCGACAGATGTAGAGGCGCTGTAATTCAGTTTGATTTGAGTTTCGATTAAGACGATATCTACCGAGCAATAGCAGTATTATTTTGATAGTAGAGTTTCAATCAGTTTGCAAAGTTTGAGTGTTATTGTGAAGTAATTTAATAAAGGCCATTTTTCCATTATTCAATATTGAAGTTATTTACTCAACAGTTTAGCGATACGAACATGGCAAAAGGGCAAATAAGAGGATTTGCAGCAAATTCGTTACAATTGGTGTCAGAAGAGGAATTGTTGAATAAATTCTAGAGGACAACAAGGACATGGCAAATTTAAGTGAATTGAAGATCCCGCAACTGAAGAAGGAGTTGGAGAACCGTGGATTGAATAAAACCGGCATTAAACTCGAACTTCAGGCACGACTACGAGAGGCAATGGAATTAGAAGGAATTGACGTGGAAGAGTATGTCTTTCATCTTGATGGCGATGAGACAACAAAAATTTAAGAGAAAAACGAAACATCGCAGACAGTTTCAAGCACAGACTTGAACATGGTTTTGGCTGCAATATCTGCTCAAACATCGACAATGTCATCACAGATGGAATCCCAAGAGACACCAATAACATCGAAGATTGAAGCACAAGAAACTCGAATGTCAGAAATGTCAACACAGATTACATCCAAGATGGAAACGCAATTGGAAGAACAGAAGACATATATGGCATCCCAACTGGAATCGCAGGAGACACGCATAACATCAAAGATGGAAGAACAAGAGGAACGCTTATCATTGCAGGTGGCACAAATGTCTTCACAGTTAGAAGCACAGGAAGCAAGGGTTACATCAAAACTGGAAGCGCAGGATGCAAAACTCCCTCAATTTCAGGCAAAAGTCGATGATTTGAAGGGTCGTATGGAGCAGTTACAATTAAATCATCCAGCAGTTTCAGTGAGTAATCCAAAGGTAAAAACACCATCCTTTGACGGTTCTGTTCCTTTCCAGGTCTTTAAGCTACAGTTTGAGAAGACCGGAGCTGTGAACAACTGGAATGTGGAAGATAAAGTTGCCGCACTCTTCGTAGCATTGAAAGGACCAGCTGCCGAAATCTTACAAACTGTTCCAGAGTACGAACGGAACAGTTATGACGCATTGATGGCTTTGTAGAACGGCGATACGGAAGCGAACACAGGAAACAGATATTTCAAATAGAATTGCAAAACCGCTACCAAAAAGCTAACGAGAATTTGCAGGAGTTTGCTTCGGACATTGAAAGATTGGCTCATCTTGCAAATGCGGATGCACCCGTGGGATACACTGAAAGAGTGAAGATTCAGAGCTTTATAAATGGCATACGGGACGTCGAAACGAAGCGAGCCACATACGCGAACCCAAAGCAAACATTTTCTGAAACGGTATCCCATGCATTGACTCAGGAAACGGCGTCATTATTGAGTAAACCAGCATACAAAGCTCATCGTGTGGAAGTAGAAAGGCCAGAGTGGGTAGATACAATTTTGGAAGCTCTGAAAGGATCACAACAGAAAAATGCCGGATTTATGAAATGTTTCAAGTGCGGTAACCCAGGTCACATTGCACGTCATTGCAGTAGCAATTCCAATAGCTCCAACAATGTGGGTGGTCGTAAACGCAGAGCTGAAGGAGACGAGCAAATCTCCAAATCCACTCAATCGTTAAACTAAAGCGAGTCAGCAGCAAGGGGCGACAGCTGGCTCCCTCAATTGAATGCCCCATAATCTCTATCTCGCAAATTGGAAGAAGGTCAAGCAATCTTACTGTCGGAGGACATGTGGATGGAAAGGAACGTTTACTGACTGTAGATACGGGTGCATCCCATTCCATCATTCGATCAGATTTAGTCAACAAGAAGATAAGACCATTGCTTGGAGCAAGATTACGTACAGCAACGGGCGAGGACACCCAGGTAATTGGAGAAGTAGAAAGGGAACGTCACGGTACTTCACAATTTTATAGTGGCAGGTATTGTTGATGAAATCATAATTGGAGTGGACTTCTTAATCAACAAAGGCATCAAGATCGATATGCAAAGCAAGACGATCCGATATAAGAACATGGATGTGCCACTTAATTTCGGCTACGAGAGAGGCTACAGCAGTAAACGAGTGCCGGTGGAAGAGAGTCAGCAAATACCACCAAAATCAGAAGCAGTTATCTGGGCAAAGGTTGATGGAGATTGTGGGACAAACAAATTGTGGGTTGTCGAAGCAGCAAATAAACCAGCACTGAACATACTTGTAGGAAAAACCCTGGCTATGACAAAACAAGATGTACTCAATGAGTTCAAGTCACCATTCAATTTGACCAAAGGAGCTATTTTGGGAAAATGCCAAGAGGCCGAAGTAGTTATTAACTGTGAACAGCTCCAGGAACACGTTTCATCTAGTAATACTGATCTTTCAAATGATATCACGGCATGGACGCATGGGCTAGAGGAAGCCTATCAGAGTAAGGCAAAACAACTGCTCATAAAATACGCGAACATATTTGACCAGGATGGTTCCGAACCAGGCCGCACCAATGTTGTGAAACATCAAATTGACACTGGAGATGCGAGGCCGATCCGTCAAGCTCCACGTAGTGTTCCACTGGCGAAGCGGGAAGTTGTGAGTCAAATCATACAAGAAATGAGTGACAGCGGCGTCATCGAACCATCAGCTAGTCCATGGAGCTCACCGGTAGTACTTGTAAAGAAGAAGGATGGAAAAATGAGGTTTTGCGTGGACTACCGAAAGTTGAATGACGTTACGAAAAAGGATAGCTACCCGTTGCCAAGAATTGACGACGCTCTGGAATCGCTATCTGGTATGAAATGGTTTTCCACACTGGACTTGAAAGGCGGCTACTGGCAAGTTGAGGTGAAGGAGGAAGATAAAGAGAAAACAGCCTTCAGTGTCGGTGATGGTCTTTGACAATTTACAGCGATGCCTTTTGGACTTTGTAATGCACCAGCTACTTTTGAGAGACTCATGGACCAGGTACTGAAAGGACTACATTGGAAAACATGATTGGTGTACCTGGACGACATCATCGTATTGGGCTAGAGTTTTGATGAACATCTTAAAAACTTGGAGGAAGTTTTCCAGACAATAGCTGGCGCTGGTCTGAAGTTAAGTCCCAAAAAGTGTACGCTGTTTAAAAAAGGAAGTAAATTATTTGGGCCACAAGGTAACGACCGAAGGTGTCTGTACAGCGAATGAAAAGATAGAGGCAGTAAAGGATTGGCCAAGATCACAGAATCTGCATGAATTGAGAAGTTTCCTTGGGCTGTGCACAAATTACCGCCGATTTGTACCAAATTTTGCCAGCGTAGCCCATAGTCTCCACGAGCTAACAAGGAAAAATAAAGCTTTTGAATGGAAGAAGGAGCAAGAAGTAGCTTTCCAAACATTGAAAGAGCGGTTGTGCACTGCCCCAATGTTGGCATACCCGATTCCAGGAGCAACGTTTATTCTAGATACAGATGCGAGCGGATATGCTATAGGAGGCGTTTTATCACAACCGGTCGATGGACAAGAGAAGGTAGTTGCATATTACAGCCGTTCAATTGCAAAACCAGAGAGGAACTATTGCGTTACACGGAGAGAGCTGTTGGCATTGGTAGAGTGCATTAAACATTTTCACAAATACCTCTACGGCCAGCGATTCCGTGCCAGGACAGATCACGCAGCGTTGAAATGGTTTCTGCAGTTCCGAAATTCGGAAGGACAATTGGCACGGTGGATCGAGCGACTACAAAGCTATGACTTTTCCATTGAGCATCGAAAAGGTAGTACCCATGGAAATGCTGATGCAATGTCACGAAGACCATGTAGTCTGGAATGCAAGCACTGCTCAAAGGCCGAGGCTAAAGAAGACATTATAGATGTCCGGCTAATAACTATAACGTAACAATGGTCCAAGTGGAGGTCATCTTGGAATCACGAAGACACTCGAGAAAATTAAGCAGAGATTCTATTGGGTTGGTTGCCGTCAGTCGGTCACCGAGTGGATTGCCAACTGCGAGGTATGCAACAGAGCGAAAGGGCCCAAAACCCGAAGTCATGGCCAGATGAAGCAGTATATTTCAGGTGCACCATTTGAAAGGATCGCCATGGATGTCGCAGGTCCATTTCCTACTAGCAACAGCGGAAACAAATACGTACTGTAAAATCGCCGGTTTTGCACTTTACATGAAAAAATCAGGGAAATTCCTGTGTTTTTTCTTTTTGGAGTTTATTTTTCTCTTTAGAAATTTATTTAGTCAGAACATATGTAAATAAAAAAATGAATTTAACTTAGCAATAGAAAATAAATTTAAAACAAGTAAGGAAGGTTAAGTTCGGGTGTAACCGAACATTACATACTCAGTTGAGAGCTATGGTGACAACATAAGGGAAAATAACCATGTAGGAAAATGAACCGAGGGAAACCCTGGAATGTGTTTGTATGACATGTGTATCAAATGAAAGGCATTAAAGAGTATTTTATGAGGGAGTGGGCCATAGTTCTATAGGTGGACGCCATTTAGGGATATAGCCATAAAGGTGGATCAGGGTTGACTCTAGAATGCGTTTGTACGATATGGGTATCAAATGAAAGGTATTAATGAGTATTTTAAAAGGGCGTAGACCTAAGTTCTATAGATGGACGCCTTTTCGAGATATCGCCGTAAAGATGGACCAGGGGTGACTCTAGAATGCGTTTGTACGATATGGGTATCAAATGAAAGGTGTTAATGAGCATTTTAAAAGGGAGTAATCCTTAGTTCCATAGGTGGACGCCGTTTCGAGATATCGCCATAAAGGTGGACCAGGGGTGACCCTAGAATTTGTTTGCACAATATGGGCATCAAACGAAAGGTGTTAATGAGTATTTTAAAAGGGAGTGGGCCTTAGTTCTATAGGTGGACGCCGTTTCGAGATATCGCCATAAAGGTGGGCCAGGGGTGACTCTAGAATTCGTTTGTGCAATATGGGTATCAAACGAAAGGAGTTAATGAGTATTTTAAGAGGGAGTGGGCCTTAGTTCTATAGGTGGACGCATTTTCGAGGTATCGCAATAAAGGTGGACCAGGGGTGACTCTAGACTTTGTTTGTACGATATGGGTATCAAATCAAAGGTGTTAATGAGTATTTTTAAAAGGGAGTGGGCCTTCGTTTTATAGGTGTTCGCCTTTTCGAGATATCGCCATAAAGGTGGACCAGGGGTGACTTTAGAATTTCTTTGTATGATATGGGAATCAAATGAAAGGTGTTAATGATTATTTTAAAAGGGCGTGGGGCTTAGTTCTATAGGTGGACCCTTTTTCGAGATATCGCCATAAAGGTGGACCAGGGGTGACTCTAGAATTCGTTTGTGCAATGTGGGTATCAAACGAAAGGAGTTAATGAGTATTTTAAGAGGGAGTGGGCCTTAGTTCTATAGGTGGACGCCTTTTCGAGATATCGCCATAAAGATGGACCAGGTGTGACTCTAGAATGCGTTTGTACGATATGGGTATCAAATGAAAGGTGTTAATGAGTATTTTAAAAGGGAGCAATCCTTAGTTCCATAGGTCGACGCCGTTTCGAGATATCGCCATAAAGGTGGACCAGGGGTGACTCTAGAATTCGTTTGTGCAATGTGGGTATCAAACGAAAGGAGTTAATGAATATTTTAAGAGGGAGTGGGCCTTTATGGACCAGGGGTGACTCTAGACTTTGTTTGTACGATATGGGTATCAAATGAAAGGTGTTAATGAGTATTTTTAAAAGGGAGTGGGCCTTCGTTCTATAGGTGTTCGCCTTTTCGAAATATCGCTATAAAGGTGGACCAGGGGTGATTCTAGAATGAGTTTGTACGATATGGGTATCAAATTAAAGGTATTAATGAGAGTTTTAAAAGGGAGTGGTGGTAGTTGTATATGTGAAGGCGTTTTCCAGATATCGACCAAAATGTGGACCAGGGTGACCCAGAACATCATCTGTTGGATACCGCTAATTTATTTATATATGTAATACCTGCCAAGATTTTAAGGGTTTTTTATTTCGTCCTGCAGAACTTTTTCATTTTCTTCTACTTAATATGGTAGGTGTCACAACCATTTTATAAAGTTTTTTCTAAAGTTATATTTCGCGTCAATAAAACAATCCAATTACCTTACCATATTTCATCCCTTTTTCGTATTTGGTATAGAATTATGGCATTTTTTTCATTTTTCGCAATTTTCGATATCGAAAAAGTGGGCGTGGTCATAGTCGGATTTCGTTCATTTTTCATACCAAGATAAAGTGAGTTCAGATAAGTACGTGAACTGAGTTTAGTAAAGATATATCGATTTTTGCTCAAGTTATCGTATTAACGGCCATGCGGAAGGACAGACGGACCACTGTGTATAAAAACTGGGCGTGACATCAACCGATTTCGCCCATTTTCACAGAAAATAGTTATCGTCATAAAATCTATGCCCCTACCAAATTTCAAAGGGATTGGTTAATTTTTGTTCGACTTATGGCGTTAAAAGTATCCTAGACAAATTAAATGAAAAAGGGCGGAGCCACGCCCGTTTTTAAATTTTCTTTTATTTTTGTATTTTGTTGCACCATATCATTACTGGAGTTAATCTTGACATAATTTACTTATATACTGTAAAGATATTAAATTTTTTGTTAAAATTTTACTTTAAAAAAAAATTTTTTTTAAAAGTGGGCGTGGTCCTTCTCCGATTTTGCTAATTTTTATTAAGCGAACATATAGTAATAGGAGTAACGTTCCTGCCAAATTTCATCATGATATCTTCAACGACTGCCAAATTACAGCTTGCAAAATTTTAAATTACCTTCTTTTAAAAGTGGGCGGTGCCACGCCCATTGTCCAAAATTTTACTAATTTCTAATTTCTATTTTGCGTCATAGGTTCAACTCATCTACCAAGTTTCGTCGCTTTATCGGTCTTTTGTAATGAATTATCGCACTTTTTCGGTTTTTCGAAATTTTCGATATCGAAAAAGTGGGCGTGGTTATAGTCCGATATCGTTCATTTTAAATAGCGATCTGAGATGAGTGCTCAGGAACCTACATACCAAATTTCATCAAGATACCTCAAAATTTACTCAAGTTATCGTGTTAACGGACGGACGGACGAACGGACGGACGGACATGGCTCAATCAAATTTTTTTTCGATCCTGATTATTTTGATATATGGAAGTCTATATCTATCTCGATTCCTTTATATATGTACAACCAACCGTTATCCAATCAAACTTAATATACTCTGTGAGCTCTGCTCAACTGAGTATAAAAATTATTAGAACTTAGCGTTTTTACAACCCTTTTAAAACCAAGGCATCACTGTGATGCATTTGCATGTCGTAAACATAGTTGTGTGGGTTTTTTATTCAACTGTTTTAAAAAATGAAGGTATCACTGTGACACAATTCCAGTTCGTAAAATTGCTTGTGTTGTTTTGTTTAAGCCACCAAGAGACACAGCAGGTAAAATTGAAATTACCATTTCATTCTTATTAATTCGTCTCGTAGACCATATATAACGCAACAGTTTTTGTGAATGCATTAAGTCGTTGTGAAGAACTCAAAGTGTGAAGTGCTAATTTCAGATAAAAAAATATTTCAAAAAAATAATAAGTGAAATGACCATTCCACATCAAAAAGTTTACAATGAATCCACCATTCTCTACACCGCAAGATGAAGCAACTACATCAAAAACTATCGAAAACTCAATGAGTCATATACCTAAGCATGATGTTACTGTTTTTGGTGTGCCTACTGATTTAACTGATCTTAATTTACCAACCCATCTGGATATCTTGAGATATTATTTTTACTTAAGCGAACGTGCTAAAACAGAACAAAAAAATTTTTCCCATAAATCATTCAATATTCAAATACAAGATAAGTTGACTGGGGGGAAAAACTTGGTATGGAAATAATGCTGAAAAAAGTGTATTTAATAAATTGAATAAATTGCTTGACAATTATCAAGAGCAAATCAAGAGAAGAAACAACACCCAACAATTTACAGAGTATGCAAAATCTCTGGAAACAATTTTTTACATTGGAATATGTAAATGCGATTTGAAGGCAGCTCCATGTGCATGCGGCTGGGTTCCCGAACGCCTGAAAGAGTTCATGCACGATCAACATAATCAGAGAAGACTAACAATGGATGCATTTATGATGGAGACTGAAGGGCAAGGAGCAACGTCTATGTCATCAATGCCAAGATCCCGATGATTCAACATACGCACCGCCACCGGTTCAACAAGATATGGATAGAAGCACAAGTTCACAATACACAGAGAGATACGATTGCTTCAACTTTGCCTTGGTATGTGACAGATTTGGTGTGCCTGACAGAGTATCAGCAGCATTGGGAACCGCTCTTTTGCAAGATTTTAAAATTAAAGATAAGCATGGGAGACCTCTCATCATGGATAAATCGAAAATTCGCAGAGAAAAAGAGAAATGCAGACAAGAAGTGCTTCGCAAACGGTTATGTTACCAATTTGTTAGCGTTTTCATTCGATGGCAGAAAAGATGATACTTTAACGATAGATAAAATTGATGAGAAGTATCATACTAGGATGGTAAAAGAACCTCATCTTGTTATTTTGAGAGAACCCAATTCTGAATTGATTGGTTACGTAAGACTGGAACATGAAACCGCTGAATACAAAACAACCAAATTAAATGGGTTTTTCAACGATAAAAATATATCACTGGATGCATTAATTGGAATATGCACTGACGGTGAGCCAACAAACACTGGCCCACACGGTGGAATTATACGACGATTCGAATTGCTGTTAAAAAGATCATTGCATTGGTTCGTTTGCCTTCTACACTTCAACGAACTTCCGTTTCGGCATTTGTTTGAAGCTTTGGATAAATCAACCAGCACTGGACCAAGATCGGCAACCGGAAAACTGAGCCGTCAAATCGAAACTTGTGAAACTCTTCCGGTAAGTTATTGCTATCACTCATTTTTTATAATTGTCAACCATTTTTAATTATTTTATTATTATATATTTTCAGGTGGTGGACGGCTTCCAGAAAATTGAGTTGCAAAATATGCCCCCTGCTCCAGAAAAAATTGAATTTTCCACCGATTCGAAGTACTTATAATACATGTCCCATGCAATGTCTAGCGGCGTGGTTCCGGTGGATCTGGCCAACATCAAACCAGGGAAAATTGTACATTCTCGGTGGCTCACCAAGGCCGCTAGATTATTGCGATTATATGTGACAACGGAAAATCCAGATGCAAATTTAAGAATTCTGGTTGAATTTATAATTAAATGTTATGTGCCAATGTACCTCAATATCAAGTATTACAGCTCTGTCGTGTGCGGCAGTGCATTATTTTTCAAGTTCATTGGTTGGTCACGATTTCCAGAACCTCGTTTACGCAAAATTGCCAATCAAGTAATTAAAGATAATTCATATTATGCGCATTCGGAAAATATCTTGCTATCAATGTTGTTTGATGATAGCAAAGAAAAGCGCGACTGTGCCATCAAGAAAATTCTACGCTATCGAACCATGTTGACGACCCAATGGAACTTAGAGTTTATAAAAAACCAGATATAAACTTTAATTGCACAAGTTATACGGAAATGATCCATTTGAATGATATAAATATCGTATTTGAACCACCATTCACGCGAAGCATTCCATACAATACATTGAGAGAATATTTAAATCAAGATGATCCACCGTTTAATGATGCAAAAATTCCATCACACATACAAGGAACGGAACGACATGTTCAATTGCTAGCTAGCGTTTCCAAATGGGTTATACCGGAAAATGTAAAGGCTGTTATGGCGACGACATTAGAGAGCCGTGCGAAATTGCCCAGAGTTGAAAGTAAAAAAGACTTCAAACAATAATTTTTTTTAGTTTCTTTTCTATAACTCACTTAAATTAATTTTTTCATTTACATATGGTCTGACTAAATAAATTTCTTAAAAGAAAAAATAGATATTATTATAAATAAATAATAAATATTATTATAAATAAATAAATAAAAATAAAGAAAAAACATAGCCATTTAGCTGATTTTTTCATGTAAAGTGCAAAACCGGCGATTTTTTGAAATGTTTGTATGGGGGTGTGCCACTGGCATCGGTGGGTCGGGCCTCCAAAGTTAGTTGGGGTCGGTCATACATTTGTACTCGATTGGAGCACTCTAATTGGGTCAAAGTGGGATTTTTCAAAATTTGCCCCTACCCAAAAGTTCGACGCAAATTGGGTGGGGGGGGGGGGGGGGGGGGGGGGGCGCCATCAGAATTCGTTTTAGAGGTATGGTTCCTTCGGCAAAGTTTCTTATTTTGATCCCTAGAATACGATTTTCATAGAGCAATGAGCGATTTTTAAATCGACCCGCCCTAATATATATATACATACAGAAGTATTATAATATAGCGGGGATGCAAATTAGAAGAGATGAATGGGCGTTAGAACATCAAACTTTTAAAACGGATGATGTCCAATGAATAGCAGGGGTATTCTCAGAAATAGCAAGTACTAATATCCTCATTTCAGTAATAATATAAAAAAATAAAAATATTTTAAACATATTTACAAAAAAACTTAAGAGGTCTTAGTCACAATATTATTGCCATTTTAGAAGGTATTTTAAATACATTAAAAGTTCAAAATAATTCCTTAAATACTTTTTCAAACGAAAATCGTTAAGCCTCAAAAATAAAGACATACATACCTATTCATAGCATTGTTCAAAATTTAGAAAGCGTAAAATAAACCAAAAAAACATAGGTAAACAAATTCTCTGTGGTGTACATGCACAATTACCAACAAAATATTTTCGTTTAACAACTTTGATACTCACAAAGTTTCTTAGATATCTTAATTCCTTTGCTTCTTACGTTTGCATTGTCCTTCGTGGTACTTATAAGTGTACTTAATTGTCTACAGACGACTTGAATAACAAAAACTTTCTGAAAATATTTATGTTTATAAGTGCATACACTCTATTGTTATCAATTTTGTTGTTTACATGCCTAAATATACATCGAGTTGTACGTATTCATATTTACAAGTATTTGTTAAGTATTTTTTGTTGTTAAATGCCAAAAATATAAACTTCGAAATTTTTCTTAAACTTATAGATAGAAATAAAACATTAATGACAAAATAAAGCAAAAGTTTCCATAAACAAACAAAATATTACACTTAAGGCCAATAGTAAAACACATTTAGTCAAATGAAATAGAATAATGCAAAGATATACGAATGTATGTGCGTGAAAACTTTGAATCAAACTTAAATATTGCTCAGTGCACGTTCATGTTTTTAAATGAGTATGTTCTTACAAAAATGCTAGCGATATAAAATACAAATGTATATATATATCAGAGATCGAGAATAACAGTTCTTGAAATTCAAATAAAGAGGAACAAATGAGGACGGAACTTTCCTTGGCTATGCCGAAGACTTCATACAAACAATAATCTGATGAAATTTCAAATATTCATGAAATCTGAGTCATCAGTTTTATTATTACTAGAATTATTATTATATAATTATTATATATACATACATATAACCCCAATATCTTAACGATTTTTTTAAATAACAATGAATGCTTATATAAGCATAGTTTCAAGTCTCTAAATGATAAAATGAATAGGATATGACGAAAAACAACTTGTCAAAACAATCGATTGTGTAAATAAATAAATGTAATCCGCGATAACCTCCGAAGAGATTTTAAGCCGAGCTTCTCTTCCAATTTGCGTCGTGCTCCTTTTTTAAATTTTTCTTACAAATTGGCGGGACTAGACCTACTTATTTTATGCCGACTCCGAATGGCATCATCAAGGCAAATGAGTTTTCACTGAGAGCTTTCCATAGTAGAAATATTATCGGAGTGCTTGCAAAAAACTGCAGAGGGGCAGCCTCGCTTAGAAAAATTTTATTTCATGCCGACTCCGAATGGCATCATCAAGGCAAATGAGTTTTCACTGAGAGCTTTTCATAGTAGAAATATTATCGGAGTGCTTGCCAAAAACTGCAGAGGGGCAGCCTCGCTTAGAAAAATTTTCTTCGAATTGAAAAGTCTTTTGTCTAAAATTTTGATGTTGCGTGAACCCAGGCTCTTCGGTGTGGTAGGCGGACCACGCTACCATCACACCACAGCGGCCGCAATCGAATGTGTAGTATATATAATATTCAAGCTTAAGTTTTACCTCACGCTTCTATAAAAAATATGCGAAATAAATAATACAAATTTTAAGCTTCTTTTAAGGTTATGTATTTTTAAATTTAAGTATTGCTGAAAACCATGGGATACACGATACTTTTTGCAATATTATTTATTTATAAATCTTATAAACTAAAGACGCTAAACGAATGCTCCGATTTTAAAACGGTCTTTTGCATTTGAAAGCTTAGCAACGTGAGATGGACATTTTCAGTATAATTTGAAGGTATATACATAGAGGCGTGGCAAATTGCCAAAATGTAGTAAAAAATTTAAAAATTTTAAATATATAAATTCAAAACAGATGGATCGATTTGAATATTTCTTCTTAGCAATAAAATTTTGAATTCTTTCTGCAGCAAAAAAAAAAAAAAAAGTTAACAAATTGTTTAAAAAAAGTAACAAATTTTAACCAAAAAATGCAGGGCGTGTGTTTGTTCGCTGTGAATTGTGCGAGCAAACTTGCGTTGAGTGGGACATTATGCATCACGTAGTACGTACATACATAGAATTCGCAAGCGTTGTTCAACTTCCGGAATTCATTTGTTGGTATGTATTTTAATTTCACATCAACTTGATATAATAATAATAATATGTACATAGCGTGTTGCCAGGATAATGTAACATAAATGGTTAAGAATTCATAGATCTTTTTGAAAACACTCTTTCATTAACATTTTAAAACTTTTCATTAGGGTTCTTAAGCAAAAGTACTTTTTTGGTATGTTTGTATGCATGTGCGGATGTTAGTCCAATAAGTAGATTTAATCTATCTATCTCTATATATATAAAAAAGGATTTATGTTTGTATGTAGCTTATGGACTCCGAAATCACTTCCCGATTTTATTCAAAGTTGCAGGGTCGCTTTATTGCAAACCAAAGAGTCGTCTTGTGAAGTTACTTCCTGCAAAGGGGACCAGGGACTGACCTTTTCAAACAAATTCTATTCACTGTTCGATTTTTTTGTTTTTTAGGAAAAAGAACCAGGAACCGACTGTTACTAGGAGAGAGACTGGGACTGGAGATACTGGGACTGTAACTGGAGGTGGATCTGGGACTGGGAGTAAGGGATGAAGAGGAAAAATAACTAGAAAGAAGAGAAAAGAATGATGGAGAAAGAGACTAAGTAAGGAATAGTTAGACGGAGATAGAGGGTGAAAGAGACGCACAGAAAGATGTGTGCTTAAAAGGACAAGTAAAAGGGTCTCCCTCTAGAGGTAAAAACTTCTTAAAACTTATGCCGATAAACCAAAGTTAGGGCAGAACAACGTCTGCCGGGTCTTAAAGTTTGTAAATAAATTGATTTTTCGATTAGCCAACTCTGGAGCAAGCGACGTAGAAACTGCCTTGGGTCCAACATTAGTTGGCAAGATTGTCTCCTGATAACCTAATAACTGTCCTTGCGCTTTATTGATAGGAATAGGAAATTGAACGTGTTTAAAACGGAAAGACCAATCTGTCGTTATCAACAGAATTCTTGGTATTAAGCTTTGTTTTTTTTCGAAATTGCCCGATTCAATTAATTGCTTTAATAACATTCGGTCAAAGTTGATAAGCCGTGGAGGAGGATTCAAGTTACGAAGCATAATTATATTGCATCTTTTTTTACGGATCAATCGAAGAGGAAAATTCCCGATGGCTCTAAGGAGTTAAGAAACATATTTGAATAATACTTGGAATTCTTCCACGATTGGTAGTTTAGCTTCACAAATCGATAACTTTTCGGTATTAAATCGATATTTTTTCGATAATAAAGCGTGCAATTTTCGACAAAACATCGATAATTCATCGATCATATATCGATATCTTTTCCATAGCAGTTTTAACGATAACAAGCTGACTCTTCAAAATAGTACCAATATGATTCCCAAATATTCGCTTACATAAACCCGTAGTTATTATTACGAAATTGTTTCAAATTTATTCCAGAATAATACATATTCAAAATGATCACGAAATAGTATCAAAGTGTATCCCGAAAGTACTCCAAAAAATACCCAAATGTTCCAAAAAAAAAACACCCGAAATGATTCCAAAATTAACCCCGAACATTCCAAAAATGATTTCGATGTGGTTGTGGATATAGACCCTGCATGATTCAAAAGTGATCGGGACGTTTTATAGTTTTTCTAGTTTAAATTTTAAGGATTAACTGTTCTTTTCAGACCCTTAAAGTAACTTAATATTAAGTTAACATTATGTTAATTCTAACATTGCAGATGAGGGATTTACCATTCCAGATAAATGCAATCTCTTATATCTATGTACTCAACACGGGCAGTATTCGTGCATAAACACGTTACAACTTTTTGACGCCTTCGTGAAAAAGTGAAAAATGTTGGAAAGAGATATGGTGGAAATTTCAAATGTTAGTATGAAATATTAATAGTTATTCTGTTCTTTAAGAACCAAAGGCCAAACACCACATGATTCGGTACAAATAGCCAAGTGGCCTCTTTTGAGTAGTTTGACCTTTAAATGCAAATGGTGGTATGCCCTGGGTTCAACTCCCGGGCAAAGCAACATCAAAATTTTAGAAATAAGATTTTTCAATTAGAAGAAAATTTTTCTAAGCGGGGTCGCCCCTCGGCAGTGTCTGGCAAGCGCTCCGATTGTATTTCTGCCATGAAAAGCTCTCAGTGAAAACTCATCTGCCTTGCAGATGCCGTTCGGAGTCGGCATAAAACATGTAGGTCCCGTCCGGCCAATTTGTAGGGAAAAAACAAGAGGAGCACGACGCAAATTGGAAGAGAAGCTCGGCCTTAGATCTCTTCGGAGGTTATCGCGCCTTACATTTATTTTTTTTTTTAGACGATCATGGTTGTGCAAAAAAATGTATCTATGCCAAGCCGTCTTTCAGAAAAGTGTCATGATTTCTTTATTACAAAATTTTTGTTGTACAGTGTAATTAAAAATACTGCACTTATTTATCAAATGAACTTTGAAGCGAGTATGACTGTTGTTCGTTTTAACCTATATGTACATATGTGCGTACATATATCTACCGGTGCTATCGTTTCTCAAACTTGCATCCCTAATGTGTTTACATAAGCAAGTCACGTGTTGTTGCAACATATCTTTGGCATAAACTTGAACACTTGTAAAAGTTTCCGCTATTCATGTTATAAAATTATAAACAAAAATATCTTTCCATATGAATAGTTATGACAGAAAAAGAAATAAATAAAGTTTGTATATTGATTTTCCTCTACGCTTTTCTTAAATTTCAAGATTTCCAAGGCAATAACTAGCCTTGGTTGGCGTTTTTGAAACATATCAAAAGTTAAGTTTTAGTAAGTCAAAGTCTGTTTTATTACTTAAACAATGGCAGTTTTTGACGGCTGACACTGAGTAAGGAGTAGGGAGAAGGGAACGTAGAGGGATGGATGATGGAGAGGTAGAGGGCGAGTGAGAGGAAAAAGTGGGGGCAGAGGGAGAAGGACAGGGAGAGGCAGAAGCAATTTTGGGAGGGGGTGGGGGGGGGGGGGGGGAGCGGGAGTAGGAGTGGGAAAGGAAAGGAGAGGGGGAAGGGAAATAGAGGGAGAGGAAGAAGAAAATAGAGTGCATTATTACGCCAAATTATTGGAATTAACTCCACTATCCCACACAGGAATATAAAATCCTTACTGTATGTTGATATCTTGCCATTTTCGATCCAAAGAGTCGCACACAAAGAGCTTCCATTTGGTGATTTTAATAACTATAAAAGGAGACTATATGCCGATCACTTGTATGACATGAAACCTTAGGCTCTGTTGCATCATCGATTCGGAATACCACTTAATGGCATTTCACTATGGGTAGAGTAAGATGGGGTCGCGGTGCGTCCCACAAAAATAGGGCTTACACAGTTCGAAGGAAAAAAAAACTCCCTCCTTCAACTTGCCGAAACTGAATAACTTAACGAAAAATAACTTTCCTGAAGCCAAATATCTCGGCATTACATTTGTCAAAATTAAGCTGGAAAACGAAAACTAAAGAGAGATCAACGCTACAGCAGCATATGCTATCGAAAAATGAAAAAATCGGAAAGGGACTGGAGACTGTTGCCTTATATCACCCATAATATGTACAATACAGTTAAAAGATCGATATTATCATATATCTGCTTAGTCTTGCGGAAGGCGCTAGCTAAAAGAGTTACCAGCTAAAGGTTGGAAAAAGGCAGAGTTTGGCAGCATGTGGATATCGGGAGCAGTAAAAAGCGCACCTGAAACAGGTTTAAACATCATTTATCACATGGTGTCACTGCGTTCCGACACAGACAACGCAATGTTATTTAAAGTCATGATAGGACGTCAACTAAACGGTGTCTAAACTGACTAGGATTTCCTTAACAGCAGTAGGGACATTACAGCATGTAAGGATAGCTAAAAATATTAAGAAACTCTTCAGTGTCTTCAGAGCGAAGCTTGCTGCCAAAACACGCGCTGCTACACTGATCAATGTTAGTAAAGTCTCAGGGTGCAATGTAACGGTTTTGATTGGCAACTAGGCAGTATTAAACGCATTACAAACCAAATTGATAAACTCTCTTATTTTGAAGCGGTGTCGAGCGTGGCTGGCGTCCATCATGCATTTTATTAACTAACTGTGTTTGGTGGACGCGCAGAGCAAAATCTAAGGCATACATATGCTGCGGAGAACTCCAGGAAATATTTCGAAATGCGTATGAGGCAGGGAAAATTATCTATACGATCAAACCTCAGCTGTCCTCCGCTTCTTAAGTGAAAGAAAAAAAAACAGACTTCCTTCTCATAATAAACCGAAGGATCGCTATCAATTTGCTAACGCGCCGATAGTTCCACTATGTCATGCACCAACAAGCTCCCTTCTTAGAAGTTTTCAGGATGAGGAGGAAGACAAGTTGGATCACCACTTGCTCTTTTCATATCTGGAACAGTGGATTTAACATATTTTCTGACAGAGGTGGGGAAAGTGAACCTTTTCACTCTACCAATATTCACATTAAAAATCAGGTGATTTCTTGATACTGATTAGTAGGTATCTAGTTGAAAGAATGAGCCCAAAATCGCCACACATTGAGGGCATTCACAATAGGCCTAAATGTCTCTGAGCGAAATGTGCTTGCCCATGCTTGTCCCCTCCTCTAGCTTAACCTCTCTATTTTCTATATTCATACTACTATATTGCATAAAGAGTTTGGGAAAAATTTTAGCTTCACCGGCTTTTCTAATTGGTGGCAGATCTCAGATCAGATATTTCATATGCTGGTATAGCATCAGCTTCAAATTAAATATAAGGACTTGGCTTTTTACCACCTCACTTGCAAATTTTGTCTTGATAACTACCATACAATCTCTATAAAATCCTTGCAAAATCAGTTTTATAATCGCTGCAGCATTTAAAATACTTCAACAAATCCTTTTGACTGTGAGTTATGTAAACCCATATGACTATGTTTACCCGATGTCGACTAAGTAACCAGACACGTAACTGAAATTGAATCTACAAATGGCTGAAACAAACATTCATTAATGAAAAACTGCAAATATACTTCAATGACAGGTAACGCATAAGTTGTCAACACGTTCATATATATACATAAATTCCCCAACCCCTTCATGGCGAAGCCACACTGCATCACTACTAAATACCAACAAAAAAACTCCGCAGGCAATCAGCTTAGTTGCCATCGACAACAGCCATCAAAACGAGAATGCGCTGATAAGACTTCAGCGCTACCAGAAAGGAGCAACATAGCTCGTTAAAATCAGCAAAACATACACAATGATGAGTTAAGGGGTATCACAGATTTTCATGCATGTTTGTATGGTTCAAAGACATTAGCTGTTTGCCATGACTTTTTGACAGGCGCGATTTATGCCACCACAACTGCCACCACCATTTTACCAACTTTGTCAGCATTTAGTTCTGAAAATTAATTTGCGTATCGCTAAAAAGGCTGCCAATGAAGTATGCCGCAAGCTTAACAAAATGCCAACAAAGCAAATATATCATGGGGAACCGTAACGAAAAGAACAGTAACAAGTAAGGAAGGCTAAGTTCGGGTGTAACCGAACATTATATACTCAGCTGAGAGCTTTGAAGACAAATTAAGGGAAAATCACCATTTAGCAAAATGAACATAGGGTAACCCTGGAATGTGTTTGTATGACATGTGTATCAAATGAAAGGCGTTAATGATTATATAAAACGTAGTGGGCCTTAGTTCTATAGGTGGACGCCTTTTCGAGATATCGCAATAAGGGTAGACCAGGGGTGACTCTAGAATATGTTTGTACGATATGGGTATCAAATTAAAAGTATTAATGAGGGTTTTAAAAGGGAGTAGCCCTTAGATGTATATGTGAAGGCGTTTTTGAGATATCGAACAAAATGTGGACCAGGGTAACCTAGAACATCTTCTGTCGGGTACCGTTAATTAATTTATATATTATCATACCACGAACAGTATTACTGCCAAGATTCAAAGGGCTTTTGATTTCGCGATGGGCGTGGCTTCAACCGATTTCGCCCATTTTCACACAAAACAGTTATCGTCAAAGGGTCTATGTACCTACCAAATCTCACAAGGATTGGTAAATTTTTGTTCGACTTATGGGATTAAAAGTATTCTAGACGAATTAAATGAAAAAGGGCGGATTTACGCCCATTTTGAAATTTTCTTTTATCTTTATATTTTGTTGTACCATATCATTACTATAGTCGAATGTTGACATAATTTACTTATATACTGTAAAGATATTAAATTATTTTTAAAATTTGACTTAAAAAAAATTTTTTTTTTAAGTGGGCGTGTACGTCATCCGATTTCGCTAATTTTTATTTAACGCACATATAGTAACAGGAATAACGTGCCTATCAAATTTCATCATGATATCTTCAGCGACTGCTAAATTACAGCTTGCAAAACTTTTAAATTACCTTCTTTTAAAGGTGGGCGGTGCCACGCCTATTGTGCACAATTTTTCTAATTTTCTATTTTGCGCCATAAGGTCAAGGCACCTACCAAGTTTAATCGCTTTACCCGTCTTTGGTAATGAATTATCGCACTTTTTCGGTTTTTCGAAATTTGCGATATCGAAAAAGTGGGCGTCCGATTTCGTTCATTTTAAATAGCGATCTAAGATGAACGCCCAGGAATCTACGTACCAAATTTCATCAAGATACCACAAAATTTACTCAAGTTATCGTGTTTACAGACGGACGGACGGACGGACATGGCTAAATGAATTTCTTTTTTCACCCAGATCATTTTGATATATAGAAGTCTATATCTATCTCGATTAGTTTATGCCGTTACGGAGTACCGTTATGGGAACAAAGTTAATATACTCTGTCGGTCTGCTCAGCTGAGTATAAAAACAAGGTATGTAAACATCAATACAATTCAATAAAATGCCATTGGCAGCAACAACAACAACAACAAAATATAAATATGCAAAGATAACGACAAAGTATGTTTATCATACGTCACGTACGTCACCTTCCAACTTAGCTTCCTATGAATACATATCCACATCAGAGAGCTGCAATTATTCATCTTTTAAGGTTATTAGTAGACTAACCAAAAAATTAGTATTAGTGCGTATGCAAGCAAAGAGTATCAAGCACTTATATCCACTAACACACATTTACATAGGCATGCTTCGTAAAATGAATAACCGCTCATAAGCCACAAAGCAGTTCAGTACTCAATTGTCCTATTGAGCAAGAAACTCAACTGTGTTATACGAAGACACTAATTGGAATAAGTAAGACTAACAGTGCAATAAAATGAATAAAGTCATATCAGTTTTCTGACCCTAGAAACACAATGATGTACACGAAACTAAACTGAATACAGCACCAAAGTAAAACCGATGATAAACGAAGTATACACTGTATTACACACGAAATCAACGTGCTACTGATTTAAAGCGACTATGACATCATTTTATACTCAACAATGCCACATATGTATGAGACATATGTGTTGCGGGGCACTCGTATGTATTTTGTATTTCATGTGCTAATCACTCATAGTATTTGTCTGTACTTGACTAAGTACACATTTAGACACAATTTTTTGGCTCATGACTAAGTGCACTAATTTTATTAGTACTGAAAGCAGATCTCTGATCCACGTATACATATACCTACATTTTATGGGTGTGTATGTTCTTGCTTGTGTACAGTAATATATGAAAGCAAATGTTATCTAATGTTTGTATCTATTTATTTGTACACTACCGTAGTAGTTTACAGCAAACAACCAGCAATTGAGTTGGGCTAGCATTTTATTATGTGGTTGTATATGTGTTGGATGTATGTATGCTATTGTTTGTTTGTTTGTGAATAGCTGTGGAAGAAGGGTGAGAAGAAATTTGACTAGTCGCATATTAAATTTCTTTCAATATGTAAACGAGTTATGAAACAGCCAGCGATCTAATATAAGAGTGAAATAAACCATACACACGCATACACACGGTTGTTAAACAACTTGAAAAGCCCAGTAGAAATAATACAAAGAATATGTCTTTGAGGAATATCTCTATACTTCTGTTAGCATGCAAAGTGGATGGCGAGCTCTTATGGTGCCGGTCATCCTTCACTTATTTAAGGTGCATGCCTATCACACTACCTATGTATTACACCTGTCAGCCAGCTAAGTAAGCAAGTACTGCTGCCTATATGACCAGATGCCTCCACAGTCCTGCGTTCGGCGGAAGGACGGTCCCTCCACTCTGCGAACTGTAATAACTATTTCAGGCTGGAACAATACCCCTTCTAGGTCGACATGACTAACAAGTAAGGCAGTTGTTCTTGTAATCCGATAGAAAACTATAGACTGGCATTCGTTAGTATTGCAGCAGTACTACGCAACATCCAACAGCTGCGGTCACTCGAAAATAGTCACCGATATACTCTAACGGAAGTGCAAGGATTCAAGGCTTCAACAGGTCTGGATCGAAGATATTAGTGTTATAGGCGCTGTTTCCAAATCACAAGGAAGTTTAGTGTCATATGGAGACACATTATTTGCAATATATTCATTGCGTATGTCGGGGTTGATTCTGGGTAAGTTGAAATTTTAACTTTTACAATATCAAAGTGGTAATCGAGTTACACGCGTTTGTCTGGAAATTCGGCTTTCATCATCTACGAGTTCCGGGCATTTGACGTTAGTATAGGAACTCGCCGATGCTTTGTGGAATACACTGATGGTCTTATTATGCGCTCCCTTGCCGTTTGTAGATAGCGTGCAATATAATTCAGGCTATTTGTACCGAATCCCTTTTTTCGGCCCGCCAGGAAACTTTTGGAGGCAGACGGACGACCCAAAATAAAAAAACCGGTGTGGTAGGCTAACTACAACCAGTGGTGCCAACTCTTAGGCCACTGCCCAGATGTTGACGTTCTCACTTTTATAATATTGTGGTTTACCGCTGTTACATCGTATAAGCCTTTGCCTTCGTGATGGTCCCCGTAGATACTGCGTCCAATTGTAGCTCATTGTCCTACCAACATTGACTGATCCGATATAACCCGCTACTTACTGCTACCATTGGCCGCCCTCATTGGTTTGGCTACCCAACTGCTGCCAAACCGTAGAGGTAATCTTTCAACACTTTTCGCACTCAACTTCTTCTTTCATATATTTTGGAAATGTGGGAGAGAGAATTTAGATCACCTCAGTCAATATGTGAAATAGTGGCTAACTGAGACACTCTACACCGGTTGTGGGTATAAATGGGCTCAGCATAAGATATGTGATGCATGTCAGATAACTTGCGTTGACCACGGGGGAACATTTCTGTGTGTGGGGAGCTTATTGGATGTATTGGTTGTATATGCCCAGTACTCCGACATTATATATGAATGAGTCTTGTTTTTTTGTGTTTTAATCCCCGCTCCGTTTTCTTTTATTTCTCATTTTTCAATTTTATTTTTCTCGGACGCCGGTCCGGATTAGGTAAACACTCTACTGCAAGTCCTGCGAAAGTCAGACCAAAGACTTAAAATTTCATGGGAATCAGATTACCCTTATAACTTTCTAAGTTTCTGCTCAATTAGATCCTTGGTAACATCGAATGTGGATTTGCATTGCAGCAGATTTTTTTCCACCACACCAAGGTGATGATGTATCCTCTCACATCATATGTTGGTACCAATGTTATCCAGTCTTGGGTGCTGGTCAAACAATTCTTTGACCCTTGTGCATTGCTGCATCCTGTTCTAATCAGTCATTTTCATTGTGCATATATGGGAGGTTGGAGTGTTAGGCGAATAAGACAGCACTTGTATGGATGACAGTCCAGCCGAAGTAGTACACAACGGCGACTATATCTAGAGCCAAGAGCAATAACAGCCTAAGTCGACTTAGAAAATGTGCAAAGCGCGAAAGCTTACTGCCGATTTTTAATAATAAAACCTCACATTTTAGTGTAACTTTGTTTTAGCTTTATGCTTTCCTACATCCTTGTTATCAAACTAAAAAAAAAATGTAAGCGCGATAGGTTCTGAACAGATTTTAGGCCGAGGTACTCTTCCAATATGCGTTGTGCTCCTTTTTTAGTTTTTTCCTACATCCGACTCCGAACGGCATCTGCAATGCAGATGAGTTTTCACTGAGAAGCTTTTCATGGCAGAAATACAATCGGAGTGCTTGCCAAACACTGTCGAGGAGCGACTCCGCTTAGAAAAATGTCCTTCTAATTAAAAAAACGTGTTAATAAAATTTTTACATTGTTTTTCCCGGGGCGTGAACCCAAGATCTTCGGTGTGGTAGCAGACCACGCTACCATCACACCATGGCTACTAAAATTATTGAATTTTTGATATTTCGTAAGTCGAACCACAGATAGATACAATATTCAAAATGTAGCTTTACAAATTGGTTTAAAAATAATATTATAGCACCCCACTCGAACTAGAAAACCCTTTAAATAGGTTTGCGAGATTTGCATGGCATGTGAGCTTTCCAAAGCAATTGCCATTTTTAACAAGTTGTCCTCTGATTTTCATTTTTTTCGCATAAAATCACTACCAGACCTCTTCTATCGCAGGGTGTAAAAAAAGTTATTGTTATAACTAGAGATCTTTCGACACTTTCAGTTTTATTTGTGTCCATGTGGACCATTTTCCAAGTGGGTAGACAAAAGTAAAGAAGTTGGGGTGGCGCTCGCTGATCACGACATTACAGACCACGTCGAAGTTCAGTTGATAGCTTTCCCACCCATTGCAACCTTTTTATTTTACATAAGTCATAATAAATTTATAACAACTAAGTATGAGCTCAAAAAACGAATGATTTATACCTTAACCTGCATTCCCCTTTTCTGCCTGGGAAGGATTGAACTGCGAGTGCTGTGAGCACTTGCAAATGCGCATTTTGGGTTTATAAAGAAAATTGATTTATTGACAAAACAAAAGCTTTAGAAACTCGAAACAATTTAAGCTCCATACAAACATACAGAATTTTATCATAAAAAATACTGCTTACTTTTCTTTGGCATTGTTTTACTTTGCCTTTATTTTTTCCTTACCAATGAACTTGACATGATTTTAGTCAGTCTCTGGAGTATATTCGTGGAAGTGCCAATAAAAGGATAGCCGTGTACAAATAAGCCAATATATTTCGAAATGAGCTACACATATGTTTTTGGCGCATATGCAGAAATGAAATGAAAAAACAATTTTCGAGCATCAGCTGTTTCATATTGCTTCCTCGTGAAACATTTGTCCCTGTGCATTTGTTTTAGAAGGATTTATGGTCGCCATTACGTAAACAGTTTATCTTTTATTCTTTGCGCTCTTTTTATTCAGACTTATATAAATTTTATATCTACCATCTGTGAGCAAGTGACGTACATAATCACTTTTGGATTTTGCGAATCTAATTTAGTTTTCTATCGTCCTAGCAGACCCGCCAAACGTTGTTCTGTCCTAAATTTGGTCTATCTGCAAACATTTTAATAAGCTTTTTATACTCAGCTGAGCAGAGCTAACAGAGTATATTAATTTTGTTCGCATAACGGTACCATGTAATGGCATAAACTAATCGAGATAGATATAGACATCTATATATTAAAACGATCTGGGCGAAAAAAGAAATTAATTTAGCCATGTCCGTCCGTCTGTAAACACGATAACTTGAGTAAATTTTGAGGTATCTTAATGAAATTTGGTACGTAAGTTCCTGGGCACTCGTCTCAGATCGCTATTTAAAATGAACGAAATCGGACTATAACCACGCAAACTTTTTCGATATCGAAAATTTCGAAAAACCGAAAAAGTGCGATAATTCACTACAAAAGACAGATAAAGCGATGAAATTTGGTAGGTGAGTTGAACTTATGACGCAGAATAGAAGGTTAGTAAAATTTTGGACAATGCATTTTGGATATTTGTAAGCTGTAACTTGGCAGTCGTTGAAGATATTATGAAGAAATTTGGCAAGAACTTTACTCCTATTACTATATATGTTCTAAATAAAAATGAGCAAAAACGGATGAAGAACACGCCCACTTAAAAAAAAAAAAATTTAAGTCAAATTTTAACAAAAAATTGAATACTTTTACAGTATATAAGTAAATTATGTCAAAATTCAAGTCCAGTAATGATATGGTGCAACAAAATATAAAAAGAAAATTTCAAAAAGGGCGTGTCTACGCCTTTTTCATTTAGTTTTTCTACAATACTTTTAATGCCATAAGTCGAACAAAAATTTACCAACCCTTATGAAATTCGGTAAGGACATAGCATCTATGACGAGTTTTTTCAAAGGATGAAGGAAAACAGTTCCAAAAAACGTCACCCTTGGTCTAAAATTTGGTCGATATTTCCAAAACTTATGTGATATGGAATTAAAACCACTTCTAAACCATCTACGAAACCCTACGAGACCAACTCAGCTAAGCTCTCAGTTGAGTGTGTAATGTTCGGTTACACCCGAACTTAGCTTTCCTTACTTGTTCTGTCTAACTCTGCTCTCCCCCTCTTCACTTTTTCTTAGTCCTTTTATTCACTTCTCCCTCCGTTCTTTTCGCTTCATCAATCTCTATCTTCCTCTCACTCTATCTCTTTCTCAGTCTCCTCCTCCTTCCCTCTTTTCTCCTATCTCCAGTTCTTATCATTCTTCTTCATTCCTTATTTCCAGTCCCAGAGGGTGGTACGTATTGTGTTCCAGCCCCATTCCGAGTCCAAGTCCCACTCCGGGTCTCAGTCCCAATCATAGTCCTAATCCCAGTCCCAGTCCGTCTCTGTTCTAATTCCCGGAAAAAAAGGATCGTAAATACTAATATAGGCAAATTTATATACGAAGTTTCAGGCAAATCGAATTAGACGTATGTAAATAGGTATGTGGGTATTATTAATTCATGTCTTTATTTCGGCTTCGCATGCATATTTATCAGTTTTGCCAGGTTGATGCGACTAAATCGAATATCACAATGAAAATTACGTATTTAATTAGCGAGACTTGCTCATATTGCTTTATACAATAGTTTTTGTAATTGATATTAGAGAAAAATTGCATCTTAGAGACGAATTGCAAAGCGAGCAGCGGGGCATTTATATGGTTGAGTGGTTAATGGCATCTGCCTTTGCGCCAGTATGAGGTATGAATGTTGGAGATTCGAGTTCAATGCTCAGCTCCCGAGAAGCTAGCTGATGAAGAAGTGTAATTCAGAAACATGACCTAGTAACCATCACAGTTTATAAACTTTGCAATTTTCTCTAATATGAACAATGAAACTTACTTTAAAGCTCTCATGAACAGCTTTCATTTGATATCAATGTTACGCACACATTCTAGTGGTATCCGGGTCCACGTTTTGGCATATATCTTGAGACCTTAGTCACCCAGCGGTACAAAAATTACTCTGTATTAAAGCACTCATCAACAGCTTTCATTTGATGTCCATATTGTACAAACACTATCTAGGCGTACACGGGCCGACGTTTTGGCCTCTATCTCGAGACCCTTGTCACCCAGGGGTACGAAAATACCCCGTATCAAAGTACCCATAAACAGCTTCCATTTGATAGCCATTTTGTACAAACACGTCCGAGGATTACCCAGGTCCACGCTTTTATCTCAAGACCCTAGCCAGAACGGGATAAAAAGTATTCTATGACCGTCTTCTAGTTCTGAGCTACCTCTCCATCAATTTTTAGCCAAATCGGTTCATCGGTTATTGAGTTATAAATAGTGTAACTAACACCACTTTCTTTAGCGGAAAAAATTTATTTATTTACGACACTACATTAGAAACTACAAAAATAACAGTATTTCTCTACTATTTAATGGATATTATTGCATTTATGAACCTCCCTATTCAGTCACTCTATCTATTAAAAAAAAAACCGCATCAAAATCCATTGCGTAGTTTTAAAAGTTTAAGCATTCAAAGGGACATAGAGACAGAAAAAGAGACTTTGTTTTATACTATGTAGTGAAGAAACATTTTGGCTTATGAAGGCGTCACCGGTTGAAATATGCAATAAATTCAGAAATTTTCCAGAAATAATAAAATAATAAACCAGAATTTTAAATTCTTATAGGCGCCAATTAATAAGCGCACTTTTAATCAAGTACTATCTTCTTCATAGTGGTACAATATAAATTCTGTCTTCAGCGACGACAGTATCGGATTCTTTGTATTCCTCTTTATACTGCAGTGATAGATAATGTTGCCTCAATAAGCTACGCATTTTCTTTACCTTGTCGTCAATAGCATATATCCAGGAGCTTGCTACATGGGTAAACATCTGATGGATTGTTGTTGTTGTTGTTGTAGCGATAAGGACACTCCCGGAGTAGTTAAAAGCAGTATGGGTGGGTGAAGTCATCGCAAATATTACAAATACATAAATCTCCTTTAGAATAAAAGGTTAAAGTTACTCACTTCTATGGCAAGGACCAATACACCTTATTCAAGGGAAGAACGTAGTGATGGGATGGACAAATTGAATGCCTTCGCCAATCAATACTTTTTATGTAGATTCAATTAGCAAGATTTAAAAATATTGCCTTTTAGCCGGAAACATACTTCACCGTGTGCCTTAGATCATTTTCTATACATTGTATTAAATTTTCAGATTCTGACCTTTTTTATATTTTTTGCAACAACATGCACCATTAAACAGCTTAAGGGACCCTTAAAAGCTACTAGTTGTCATTGGAGCATTAGAGCCATAGGCGAAATAATGGTCAAAACCAACAATACTTACATATGTAGATACACCCGCGTCGATGACATTGATTGACAGTTGTTACAAAGATTTTGCATATATTTTGGAAAATGGCTGCGGGCAACAACTGCCAATGGTGCGTGTTATGGTGAATGCTTTACTTTGTGCATTTTTGATCACCCCAAAAGGGCAGACATACACACTTGCGAATGTCATGCTAACGTTTAGCCATCAAACAGTGCGACGTCACAAAGACAACATACAGCATATAGAGCATGTTTTATACACAAAAACTCAATAACTGAAAAGTATGAGAACTCACGCATGAATTGTGTGAGCTCCAAAATCAGCATGGATTTATATACTACCATACCTTGTCATACATATATAAGGCAGTGTGGGAGTAACGTAGTGGCATGTTGTCTGAATGACTATGGCAACACAAATGAGTTGTATGATGAAACATTATACATGAAAGGAAAAAGTGAACAAATGAAAAATTTTAGTATCCGAAGCCCGCCTCATTCAGCATACTAAAGAGGCCACTCATCAAAATTGCCACAAGAATGTTGACGTACAGCTGTGCTCATAGAAATATGGCAAACAAATAAGGCAGTCTTGGATCGGGTTACGCCATCCCTTATATAATTTAAAGAGGCCAAGGACACGGCCTCCAAAAAATTTAAGTTGGGGGCCGCCCCACGGCTCCATTGTAAACTGAAAAGGAGGAATAAAACTAATTGATTCTGTTTTTAGTATATTTACTATTTACCTTCACGTCCAAAAATAGAATGAATCTTATTCTATGCTAAAATCTAACTCTTAGCTTCTAAATAAATTTAACTGATTTCTTAGTTGCTGACACTGCACTTCCCACAATTGGACAAAATAATATTTTATCGCTTGCATTGCAGATCACACGGTTTGCATTTTGTCTGCATAGCTGATATCATATCGCTTACGCTGCAGCTCACATGAATTGCATTTCGTCTGCTTACGCAATGTGATATCAGATTAATTACCTTTGTTGGCTTCGCTCGTGTTTGTTAAAGTGTGGTGTCAGCACGTTCTTATAAGTAAGTGTGTCTGCCCCTTGTTAAGTTGTATATATACGGAAGCTTAAAAATATGCTCATACATTAAATTTGTTTTTTAAAGTTTTCAGTAAAGTCAAACATATTTGAAGTCCCTATTTTGGATTCCCTCCCCTAATTTTCCAAGCAAGGGCTTCCGAATGATATGCACAAACGAAGATGTTCATTTACACAGAAAATCATCAACAGATTCTTTGGTCTGGATTACGGAGTGATCACTACGCGGAGTACCTGTTTCACCAGTAAGCACCGATATAATTTTATGGGTATCGGTTCATGACCTATTCATAAGATAAGATATATTTTGCCCTTTTCTTTTTAAAATCTGGCCATATGCCTCCTGCAAGTGAACAATGCGCACACGAAAAAATTTATGTTACAGCTAAGGGTAAGCCAACATCGAAAGTGGCTATTCCCTCATAAATGTCAGACAACTTACTAAACTGATCAGTTTTGTACTATTCTCAAATGATGTGTAAGCTTGGTAAACGCAAACGCTTCTGCTTGAAAGATACTAAAATATGATATAGCAAGAGGTTGGGTTGATGGTTGATGGTACAAAAAGAAGTACCTGCTGTTATCGAGCATAGAGTCAGCGCATATGCGCATTGGCAACCACGCTACTCTTGGCAGCCATAATTTCGAAATAGTAAAAGACTTCATTTATCTGGTAACCAGTATCAACACTAACAACAACATCAGCTCTGAAATCCAGCGAAGAATCACTCTTGCCAATAAATGCTACTTTGGACTAGGTAGGCAATTGAAAATTATAGTCCTCTCTCAGCAAACGAAAATCATACTCTACAAGTCACTTATCGTACCCGGCCTTTATGGACCCATGCGCGTTGGCGATGGCGAATACCGAAGAAGATTTAACGATGAGTTGTACGAGCTATACGCATAAATCAACATAGTTCAGTGAATTAAAACACAGCGGCTGCGCTGGCTAGGTAATGTTATGCGAATGAAAGATGACGCTCTGGCCAAGAAAGTGTTTCTATCGGAACCCGCCTATGGAAGTAGAGATAGAAGGCGGCTCCTACTCCGCTGGAAAGTTCAGGTGGAAAACGATTTAAACTCCCTTGGTGTTGCCAATTGGCGCCGGTTGGCAGAGAGAAGAAGCGACTGGCGCGTTTAAACGGTTAAGCACCTATTAAGTAAGTAAGTATATAAGGATCTGCTGACTACAAGTTCCTCACGAAAGAAGGCGGTTGGGAGACCTATAAGTTATAATTTGAACCATCGCTATGAAATTTCTCCCCAGGTATTTTAAAAAAATAAATAAACGCAAGGCACAATAACCTCCGAAGAGATCTTAGGCCGAGCTTCGTTTTCCATTTGCGTCTTGCTCCTTTTAATTTTTCTTACAAGTTGGCGGAACGGGATCTACAGATGCTTTTTCATGTGATAGAAATACACTCGGATTGTTTGCCAAATCACTGCGAGGGGCGATCCCACTTTAAATTTTTTTTATTAGTTTGTACGATATTTATATATACCCTCTTCTATAGTCATTCCTCAAGTAAAAGTCATTCAAAACCTTCCTGAAATTTGGTCGAAAGTCGCTAGAGTTTTTTTCTCACTGCAGACGTAAGGTCTTATAGCTTCTAGTGATTGGCTTGATAACCTTTCAAGCTGCCTGAAAACTTTTATCTTTAGATCTTAGTTGACTACACTGATAATCTGTAAGAAGATGCAAGTCTTGTTCCTACGAGCGTACCAATGTCTGTCCTGTTGAAAATATTGCAAGATTTTCTTTCCTTTATAGATATGGGGTACATCAAAAAGGATCAGACGATGATCCAACAGAAGAAGTTTTTTCAAAGCCTCCCAGTTTCCCTAGATCTATATAGAGTCTATCAAAAAAATCTCTCTCTCACTACTCTACTCTTTCTAAAGTGTTGCCAATAGATATAATGGCCAAGCAATGTGCGGCCTTTTCTGCTCTCCGGCTGCGAAAGTTATCCGCCTTGAGAGACAATGCGGGTGGCCATGTAACCATCCTTAAGAAACTGGATTCGTCTTCGTCGGACAATTGCGCTCCGACTGTATCTTTCGATATGAAGTACGAGGTTGTTATCCCGGATAGGGATTATTGGTTGAAGGAGCCGCCGGACCTGAGCGATAGGCTGCATATATATACTGACGGCTCCAAACTGTATAAGAAGGTGGGCAACGGGGTCTTTGCACCTAAACTAGGGTGGAATCTATCCTTTAGCTTACCCGATCATTGCAGCGTCTTTCAGGCGGAGATGGCTGCTATTAACGAGGCCGTCGAGCACCTGAGAAATGCTGTTCGCGGCTATAACCAAATTTGTATTTACTCTGAGAGTCAGGCTGCACTAAAAGCGCTTGGATCGGTCTCATGTAAGTCCAGGTCAGAAGAGAAGTGCCGCAAATTTCTCAACGAAATCGCTGAGCAAACTTCCCTTAGTCTGGTATGGGTGCCTTGACACTCGGATGTAGTGGATAATGAGATGGCCGACGAACTTGCAGGAGGGGGCACATCCGTTCCGCTTTCGCCGTCCTCGAAGGGATTGCGCAGGCCGCTCGCTACCTGTAAATTCACTTTGAAAGGGATTTTCTTTAGGGAAGCGGGTGTGAAATAGAACAATCTCGAATCATGCTGCCACACCAAGCTCGTGTGGCCTGAGTGGGACTTGAGACGCACGTGACGTCTCCTTCTTCTTGGAAGGGGGACATATCTCTGGTGGTTGGACTTATAACCGGCCACATAGCAATCGAAAAACATACGCAATGGCTGGTTGCTACCTATAATAATTATTACAGGAGCTGCAAAGACGAAGAGGAGATAGAAACAGTCAAGCATTTTCTGTGCGATTGTCCTGCGCTTTGGCGCAAGAGGAAGAAATCTCTGGGATCTCCCTCCTTTGACGATCTTTGTGATCTGGCTAAGTTGGAACCTAAGAAATTCCTGACATTTGCTGAATCGACCTGTTGGTTTGTGTAGAGGAGAGATCCAGGTGGTATCACAATGGGATCTTTTGGCCCTAAGTGCACTAGTGCTCGCACCGGTGTCCACTCTGAGCTATCAAAAAAAAATGATACGATGATCCAAAAGAAATAGTTTTGTTAAAACCTCCTAGTTTCCTACTGAAAATTTCTGTGAGTCCGTTGCTATTTTTTCGCCCTTGCTGCACTTTACTTTAAAAGTTAAATAAAAATTCCTCTTGTTACATTTAGGAAGATTGTTGGCTCCTATGAAATCAGAAATAGAGTCTGCCATTGATCAGTGTATGGCTGGTGTCCATTTCACAGTCGATGGTGAGCTTCTCCTTGCTGGTTTTTGCTCTAATAAGTTTATTTACTTCCTCGGGCTATGTTTAATAATTTCTGAACATTGGCAAAATATTATGACGTCCCATAGCGACGTTGCATTGGAGGCTGACGAGGCTGCTCATTACAAAGTCGTTCGTTATAAAAAATGGTAAAAAGGTAACGTTAAGAGTACTTCTATCAGGGATTCAAACTTGGTTTACCTTCTCCATCAGTGTGTGATAGGTTTTCACTTCTGATATGCAGGCCCAAAACTGTTGAGCGACATACACATAATTCCTGTAGTACAAAGATGTCAATGGCCTTCTCTCTTGCAGGTGCAATAATGGTTGCTATAACCGACGTACAGGGTCTCTGACCCAGCCTGGGGAATATCGCACATAAAGTTATATTTAACCTAAAATGGCAAATAAACCACATGCCCTTTCTTTGTATTGGTGCTGAAGAGCTTACCCAATTGACATAAAGCAACACCTTCTGCAGATAACATTTGTTTCGTAAAGAGGCTAAACATATACATAATTGTAGGAATTTACTAATATAATTTCTACAAAATAAGCAAACTACAAAAATTTTCTGTTTATATTTTTCTGCTCACATCTGTACTTTAATCATAAACACATAGAACATTAAAAGTGCGCTTCATAAAATGTGCCTAAACAATTGAAAGCTTTCGCATAGCGCCCACTAGGCGTCACATCGTCAGCATTTCTCATGCACAATTTTGAAAATTGTTGGTTTTAATGTTTTCATCATTTGCAGGCGTCACAAAAGCCACTCATTTATAGGGTAGATATCATGTACAGTGGTTATGCTTTCGGGCGTTGACAATTGGGTTGATGAGATCAGTTAGGCACAACCCATCTATATTTGTCGCCAGTTAGTAGCAGCAGTTGACCAAAAGAGGAACTTCATTAAATTTGCATACATTAACAAAAAATGTACACATCTATATATATGTTACAGTGTGCGTGCACTTGTTGGCTACCAAAAACATAGCGAACTGTGTATTGTAACCAAATAAAGGCTCATGAAGTAACAGCTGTGGAAAATGTTTGGCACGAAATGCACATAAATACTTTGTACATTTTCTGTTAATATTGTTATTCTACACTATTCGTATTTAAAGGCAAAGCTTTGTTGTTGCTTTACCAGTTTTCAATACGACAACCATTTAAATGAAGTAGGCGAAATTAATTTGTTTAGAAATGATGAACTCTGTTTTTTATACAAATCCTTGATTGGCTTTTAATTTAGATGAGGGTACTTTGGCTTGCTAAAAAAATACAAAAAAAGGAATAAATTTTGTATGCTACATTAAAAGTAGACTAAAAGCAAGTAGGAATGCGACTGACTTCATATCTTTCTAGAATGGAGCCGACCCCCAACCGTCAAATCCGAATTATAATAAAGAGAACAGCGGTACATAAGCAACATTTTCTAAATATATCAAATAAATAATAGGTCGGTAATCCTCACATAAATTTTAAATTTTCTTGCTGGGAGATAGCTATAACCATGAATTTCTTACCTTGTTGTATGGGATATATATACGACCGAACTCGATGATTATTCCACACAATTATACACTTCGCATATAAAAGAATTTGGTTAAATTTGAAGCTTATAGCCGTTAAAATAGGGAAGAAATTACGAAAAGCTTCGTATCTGAACAAATCTGTTTGGAGTATATACTATATATATAACACCGATCAATAGGATTTTTTTGACACGTGTCATATGCGAAAGCATAAGATGAGGATATGACAAAAAACAATTTTGTTTGAAAATAGATAAATGTCTAATCGGACACCCAAATATACCCCGTCAACAAATCTTATCAAATTGCCTCGAAAATTTGGGGACAAGTTTGCGTTCAAATAAAAAGACGAACAGAAGAGCAGGGCTTAATCAAACCAGATTGCCAAATTCGGTATACTTATTGGTTGGTACATTTCTTCTCCTTTAAGGACCTACAATTATGAAATTCGTGAAAAACTGAATATGTCATTTCATTTTCATGAAAGGTATAATAACTTACTGAAAAGTTATTTTTACAAGCGGCATTTCGCAAAAATGAAATGAAAATTTTAAACTGTCAGTCAAGCCATCGGTCAGTTAGTAATTTGCTAATTGTTGTTGTTAAAAAAACGAAATGTTTGCGAAAAAGTCTTAACACTTATATAAACAAAAATAGCTACTCTGCCAAAAATGCCAATCATCTTATATGAGTCGAGGATGAGTCGCAAAATATCAATCCCTATATATGCATAAAATACCAAACGTCCAATGGAGAGACTTTTGTACCTGTTTAAGTCTCAAGTCTTCACACCCTTACATTCAGTAATGGCAAAAGCAATCACACATATCAAACCTTTACATGAGGCCCTACTCTAAAAACCATCATTATGAAAATGACAAACACAGACACAATTCATATGAATACTTGCAGTAATTCATTCGCTAAAGCATCGCCTGATTGCGTAAATTTCTAAAATAGTATATAATGACTTATACTTAAGTACATATAATTAACGAAAGTTACGCCATGTTCTTAAAATCAATTCCGTACAACAAAATCTTTCGTAAGCAGAACACTTCTTATATCCTACCCCTTCCGTTGTTGATTTCGATAACCAAGAAATTTGAAGTAACTGAGATAAGAATTAAAACTCAGGTTTATCAGTAAACGAACGATCGAGCCCTAAAGATTTCAATCGACAGATTATGAACATCGGCACAACTGTTAAGCGTTCCACCGTATAATTGGACTTCGATTCGCCAATCTACCACTTATTTTAAAGTCGAGTCAACCCCCACCACTTCAACCTTTAATTGCCATCACCTCGTAGATCACACGACAATTTTGATATCGATTCCCTTTTCTTTGGATATTTGAATATTCGCTTAGATTTCATGGATATACCGGCTATTCAAGATAAGCTTACCGATTTTACAAATCGAACTGGAATTTTTTTTTAGCAAGGTATGTAAACGATAACAAAGTAATCAGTGAATTATCGTTTTGTCATCTAAGAGTTATCATATTATTATTGGTCTATTTTTGACGAGTTATAGGTTTGTTTACTGCGACTTATAATTTTTTTGTGCTTTGATAACTCATCGATAATAATTATTAATTATAGTAAACCTACAGCTCGCTGAAAACAAACATATAACACTTCCATATCAAACTGAAAACTTGCCGATAATATCCTAAATATTACCGAAATTATACCAAAATGATCATATACTATTCCCGGCACGGCCCGGTAAAGTTGTAAGGTATGTCCGTAATTCTATCGAAACAATACCGAAATAAGGCCAAAAAGGTCCCGATGTCTTAGAGGATAGCAATTTTTTTAATAAAAACAAGTAAGAACGGGACTGTCTTCGGCTGTGCCGAAGACTTCATACCTTTCATGAATGGGGCTGAACAATAATCTTATCCCGTTCGTAATCTCCGAATAATCGGATGTATAAGATAAGAAATATATAGTGAACAGATCTACATACCTTAAAGATTTTTAAGATAAATATAAAATAAAAAACGGGTAGGTACTTTGTGTGAGGATGCAAAGTTTCAGGTTTTTTGTGGTCTGCGTGTAAAAACTATGACTACGAATCACGTATTTCAAAAATATATGACGAAAACGTAACTATTTGATGAAATTTGATGAATTTTGAAGATTCTAGCCGTAAAAAAGGGGTCAAAATGACAGTTTATATGAAGTATATAATATATATACGACCGATCTCTATGATTTTTTCAGACAACAATACATACTATATACGTAAGCATTTTGTGAAATTTGAAGCTTCTAACTGTTAAAACGGGGCAGAAATTGCGCTAAGTTTCTTATCTCAACAATCGGTTGTATGAGATATATACTATGTGTACCACCGATCTCAATGATTTTTTCAGACATCAATATATGCTATACACGTAAGCAGTTGGTGTAATTTGAAGCTTCTAGCTGTTAAAATGGGGCCGAAATCGTAAAAAAAATATATATATACTATATATATATACTATATATACCATCATATATATATTATATATATCACCGATCTCTATGATTTTTTGACACAACAATACATACAATATACGTAAGCAATCGGTGAAATTTGAAGCTTATAACTGTTAAAATGGGGAAGAAATTGCGCAAAGTTTCTTATCTGAACAATCGGTTGTATGGGATATATACTATATATAGAACCGATCTCTATGATTTTTTCAGACAACAATATATGCTATATACCTAAGCAATCAGTGAAATTTGAAGCTTATAGCTGTTAAAATGGGGTAGAAATTGCGAAAAGTTTCTTATCTGAACAATCGGTTGTATGATATATATACTATATATACAACCGATCTCTATGATTTTTTCATACAACAATATATGCTATATAAGTAAATATTCGGTGAAATTTGAAGCTTCTAGCTGTTAAAATGGGGCTAAAATTTGCGAAAATATATATATATATACTATATATATATACTATATATACCACCATATATATACTATATATACCACCGATCTTTATGATTTTTTCAGACAACAATGTATGCTATATACGTAAGCATTCGCTGAAATTTGAAGCCTCTAGCTCTTAAAATAGGGCAGTAATTACGAAAAGTTCCTTATCTGAACAATCGGTTGTGGGGGATATATACTATATATACGACCGATCTCATAAATTTTTTCAGGCAACAATATGTTCAATATACGAAAGTATATGGTGAAGTTTGAAGCTTCAATCTGTTAAATTGGGTAAGATATTACAAAAATCCTCTTTTTCTGAAAAATCGGTTGTATGGAGGATATATGCTATAGTGGTCCGATCCGGTCGGTTCCGACAAATGTCTAATCGGACACCCAAATACACCTGCTCACCAAATTTTATCAAGATATCTCAAAAATTGAGGGACTAGTTTGCATACAAACAGACAGACGGACAGACGGACAGACGGACATGGCTAAATCAACTCAGCTCTTCAACCTGATTATTTCGGCACACTTAATGGTGGGTCTATCTATTTTCCTTTAAGGACTTACAATTTTCGGTTTCGTGACGAAATTAATATACCATTTCATTTTCATGAAAGGTATAAAAATAGGTAGGTAATCTGTGTGAGGATGCAAAGCTTCACGTTTTTTGTGATCTGCATGTAAAAACTATGGCTACGAATCACGTATTTCAAAAATATATGATGAATCTTGAAGCTTCTAGCCGTAAAAAAGGGGTCAATATGACAGTTTATATGAAGTATATAATATATATACCACCGATCTCTATGATTTTTTCAGACAACAATATATGCTATATACGAAAGCATTTTGTGAAATTTGAAGCTCCTAGCTGTTAAAATGGGGTAGAAATTGCGAAAAGTTTCTTATCTGAACAATCGGTTGTATGAGATATATACTATATATAGAACCGATCTCTATGATTTTTTCAGACAACAATATATGCTATATACCTAAGCAATCAGTGAAATTTGAAGCTTATAGCTGTTAAAATGGGGTAGAAATTGCGAAAAGTTTCTTATCTGAACAATCGGTTGTATGATATATATACTATATATACAACCGATCTCTATGATTTTTTCAGACAACAATATATGCTATATACGTAAGCAATCGGTGAAATTTGAAGCTTATAGCTGTTAAAATGGGGTAGAAATTGCGAAAAGTTTCTTATCTGAACAATCGGTTGTATGAGATATATACTATATATACAACCGATCTCTATGATTTTTTCAGACAACAATATATGCTATATAAGTAAATATTCGGTGAAATTTGAAGCTTCTAGCTGTTAAAATGGGGCTAAAATTTGCGAAAATATATATATATATACTATATATATATACTATATATACCACCATATATATACTATATATACCACCATATATATACTATATATACGACCGATCTCATAAATTTTTTCAGGCAACAATATGTTCAATATACGAAAGTATATGGTGAAGTTTGAAGCTTCAATCTGTTAAATTGGGTAAGATATTACAAAAATCCTCTTTTTCTGAAAAATCGGTTGTATGGAGGATATATGCTATAGTGGTCCGATCCGGTCGGTTCCGACAAATGTCTAATCGGACACCCAAATACACCTGCTCACCAAATTTTATCAAGATATCTCAAAAATTGAGGGACTAGTTTGCATACAAACAGACAGACGGACAGACGGACATGGCTAAAACAACTCAGCTCTTCAACCTGATTATTTCGGTATACTTAATGGTGGGTCTATCTATTTTCCTTTAAGGACTTACAATTTTCGGTTTCGTGACGAAATTAATATACCATTTCATTTTCATGAAAGGTATAAAAACAGGTAGGTACTTTGTGTGAGGATGCAAAGTTTCAGGTTTTTTGTGGTCTGCGTGTAAAAACTATGACTACGAATCACGTATTTCAAAAATATATGACGAAAACGTAACTATTTGATGAAATTTGATGAATTTTGAAGATTCTAGCCGTAAAAAAGGGGTCAAAATGACAGTTTATATGAAGTATATAATATATATACGACCGATCTCTATGATTTTTTCAGACAATAATATATGCTATATACGTAAGCATTTTGTGAAATTTGAAGCTTCTAACTGTTAAAACGGGGCAGAAATTGCGCAAAGTTTCTTATCTGAACATTCGGTTGTATGAGATATATACTATATATAGAACCGATCTCTATGATTTTTTCAGACAACAATATATGCTATATACGTAAGCAATCAGTGAAATTTGAAGCTTATAGCTGTTAAAATGGGGTAGAAATTGCGAAAAGTTTCTTATCTGAACAATCGGTTGTATGAGATATATACTATATATACAACCGATCTCTATGATTTTTTCAGACAACAATATATGCTATATACGTAAGCAGTTGGTGAAATTTGAAGCTTCTAGCTGTTAAAATGGGGTAGAAATTGCGAAAAGTTTCTTATCTGAACAATCGGTTTTATGAGATATATACTATATATAGAACCGATCTCTATGATTTTTTCAGACAACAATATATGCTATATACGTAAGCAATCAGTGAAATTTGAAGCTTATAGCTGTTAAAATGGGGTAGAAATTGCGAAAAGTTTCTTATCTGAACAATCGGTTGTATGAGATATATACTATATATACAACCGATCTCAATGATTTTTTCAGACATCAATATATGCTATACACGTAAGCAGTTGGTGAAATTTGAAGCTTCTAGCTGTTAAAATGGGGTAGAAATTGCGAAAAGTTTCTTATCTGAACAATCGGTTTTATGAGATATATACTATATATAGAACCGATCTCTATGATTTTTTCAGACAACAATATATGCTATATACGTAAGCAATCAGTGAAATTTGAAGCTTATAGCTGTTAAAATGGGGTAGAAATTGCGAAAAGTTTCTTATCTGAACAATCGGTTGTATGAGATATATACTATATATACAACCGATCTCTATGATTTTTTCAGACAACAATATATGCTATATACGTAAGCAATCGGTGAAATTTGAAGCTTATAGCTGTTAAAATGGAGTAGAAATTGCGAAAAGTTTCTTATCTGAACAATCGGTTGTATGAGATATATACTATATATACAACCGATCTCTATGATTTTTTCAGACAACAATATATGCTATATAAGTAAATATTCGGTGAAATTTGAAGCTTCTAGCTGTTAAAATGGGGCTAAAATTTGCGAAAATATATATATATATACTATGTATATATACTATATATACCACCATATATATACTATATATACCACCATATATATACTATATATACGACCGATCTCATAAATTTTTTCAGGCAACAATATGTTCAATATACGAAAGTATATGGTGAAGTTTGAAGCTTCAATCTGTTAAATTGGGTAAGATATTACAAAAATCCTCTTTTTCTGAAAAATCGGTTGTATGGAGGATATATGCTATAGTGGTCCGATCCGGTCGGTTCCGACAAATGTCTAATCGGACACCCAAATACACCTGCTCACCAAATTTTATCAAGATATCTCAAAAATTGAGGGACTAGTTTGCATACAAACAGACAGACGGACAGACGGACATGGCTAAAACAACTCAGCTCTTCAACCTGATTATTTCGGTATACTTAATGGTGGGTCTATCTATTTTCCTTTAAGGACTTACAATTTTCGGTTTCGTGACGAAATTAATATACCATTTCATTTTCATGAAAGGTATAAAAACAGGTAGGTACTTTGTGTGAGGATGCAAAGTTTCAGGTTTTTTGTGGTCTGCGTGTAAAAACTATGACTACGAATCACGTATTTCAAAAATATATGACGAAAACGTAACTATTTGATGAATTTTGATGAATTTTGAAGATTCTAGCCGTAAAAAAGGGGTCAAAATGACAGTTTATATGAAGTATATAATATATATACGACCGATCTCTATGATTTTTTCAGACAACAATATATGCTATATACGTAAGCATTTTGTGAAATTTGAAGCTTCTAACTGTTAAAACGGGGCAGAAATTGCGCAAAGTTTCTTATCTGAACATTCGGTTGTATGAGATATATACTATATATAGAACCGATCTCTATGATTTTTTCAGACAACAATATATGCTATATACGTAAGCAATCAGTGAAATTTGAAGCTTATAGCTGTTAAAATGGGGTAGAAATTGCGAAAAGTTTCTTATCTGAACAATCGGTTGTATGAGATATATACTATATATACAACCGATCTCTATGATTTTTTCAGACAACAATATATGCTATATACGTAAACAGTTGGTGAAATTTGAAGCTTCTAGCTGTTAAAATGGGGTAGAAATTGCGAAAAGTTTCTTATCTGAACAATCGGTTTTATGAGATATATACTATATATAGAACCGATCTCTATGATTTTTTCAGACAACAATATATGCTATATACGTAAGCAATCAGTGAAATTTGAAGCTTATAGCTGTTAAAATGGGGTAGAAATTGCGAAAAGTTTCTTATCTGAACAATCGGTTGTATGAGATATATACTATATATACAACCGATCTCTATGATTTTTTCAGACAATAATATATGCTATATACGTAAGCAATCGGTGAAATTTGAAGCTTATAGCTGTTAAAATGGAGTAGAAATTGCGAAAAGTTTCTTATCTGAACAATCGGTTGTATGAGATATATACTATATATACAACCGATCTCAATGATTTTTTCAGACATCAATATATGCTATACACGTAAGCAGTTGGTGAAATTTGAAGCTTCTAGCTGTTAAAATGGGGTAGAAATTGCGAAAAGTTTCTTATCTGAACAATCGGTTTTATGAGATATATACTATATATAGAACCGATCTCTATGATTTTTCAGACAACAATATATGCTATATACGTAAGCAATCAGTGAAATTTGAAGCTTATAGCTGTTAAAATGGGGTAGAAATTGCGAAAAGTTTCTTATCTGAACAATCGGTTGTATGTGATATATACTATATATACAACCGATCTCTATGATTTTTTCAGACAACAATATATGCTATATACGTAAGCAATCGGTGAAATTTGAAGCTTATAGCTGTTAAAATGGAGTAGAAATTGCGAAAAGTTTCTTATCTGAACAATCGGTTGTATGAGATATATACTATATATACAACCGATCTCTATGATTTTTTCAGACAACAATATATGCTATATATGTAAATATTCGGTGAAATTTGAAGCTTCTAGCTGTTAAAATGGGGCTAAAATTTGCGAAAATATATATATATATACTATATATATATACTATATATATATACTATATATACCACCATATATATACTATATATACCACCGATCTTTATGATTTTTTCAGACAACAATATATGCTATATACGTAAGCATTCGCTGAAATTTGAAGCCTCTAGCTCTTAAAATAGGGCAGTAATTACGAAAAGTTCCTTATCTGAACAATCGGTTGTGGGGGATATATACTATATATACGACCGATCTCATAAATTTTTTCAGGCAACAATATGTTCAATATACGAAAGTATATGGTGAAGTTTGAAGCTTCAATCTGTTAAATTGGGTAAGATATTACAAAAATCCTCTTTTTTTGAAAAATCGGTTGTATGGAGGATATATGCTATAGTGGTCCGATCCGGTCGGTTCCGACAAATGTCTAATCGGACACCCAAATACACCTGCTCACCAAATTTTATCAAGATATCTCAAAAATTGAGGGACTAGTTTGCATACAAACAGACAGACGGACAGACGGACATAGCTAAAACAACTCAGCTCTTCAACCTGATTATTTCGGTATACTTAATGGTGGGTCTATCTATTTTCCTTTAAGGACTTACAATTTTCGGTTTCGTGACGAAATTAATATACCATTTCATTTTCATGAAAGGTATAAAAAGGTAGCTTGTCGATAACAAGCCGTTAAGACTTCGATAACATACTGACAGCTTTTCGATAACTTCTCAAAGAGGTCATGAAATTATACCGAAATAGCCTTAAAATATTCCCGAAATGGTCCCAAAAAAGCTCTACAGTACGTCATAAATGGGCCAGAAACTATTTGTAAAAGGCCTTGAAGCAATCTTAAAAAAAAATCCCGCAATAGTCCCGTAAAGGTGCCGAAGTAAACCCAAAACGGCTTAGCAGATGTACAAACTTAAACCCAAGCGGCGACTACGTCATAATCAAAGAGTACAGAATTTTTTATACTTCCTACTGCTTCACTATATAGTGCTTGGAGTATATCCAGTTTCTTGACCAATACTAATACGGCAATAATATCTATCGGCTCACCGCCATACATCGCATTCCATAGCGTTGGCTCTAGAATAGATCCCTGAGATGATGTTGTGCTTTCTTGGTCTCTCAACCATATTAATGAGGAATGCACTGTCGCTAAAATAGCTACCAATTATTCGGAGCAAGTAAATAGGTGTGCCAAAGTGTCGTAGCATTGTTATTATCTGCATCCAGTTTACGGTGTTAAAAGTATTTCTAGTATTCGAAGAAATCAGTGCACAGAGTTTCCTTTTATTTTGAGCTCTGATTGTAATACGCTCAAGAACCTTTCCCAAATTCAAAGTGGCCTGTATGAGGATACCTGGTTGGTGATCTTGCCAGGTTTTAGCAAAAATACAAGTCTTAGACGTTTCCATGTGCGGAAGAAGACGCCTCTTTGGATAAAGGCGGTGAAGAGATTCGTAAATATTGATGTTCTAGACCATATCGCTTATTTAAGGGCTGCAACTCTATATGCTGCATCTAGTACTTCCTGCTCTATTATTCTTGAGATTTCCATACCTTCGAGATCCTTGCTTTGATTGGACCAGTAATCTTGTGTACGAAAAGAATTTCTACGATTATTCACATTAGCAACGGGCGTGTAGGCTCTTCTGATTTCTGTCCCTTAATTTTAGCAATCTGTATGTTCTGTAAGCCGATCCCCAAACATCCAATCGGTATTAAATATTAGTTCTTTGAAACACGCTTTCTTGCTCGTTTTTATAGAATTTTTAAGCGCTGTTCTTTGAGCTGTGGTATCGTGGTGATGAGCGTGCCCCTGTGCCCTTCATCGACCCTATCTACTATCAACTCCAACAGAATTTGCCATTAGTGAAAAGTTACATAACTAAAGTGCCATATATGTTTAATGATAACAATTTTCATTAGGCACCCAAAAAACATTTGTAACGAATTTAGTGAAATTCCGCTTATTCCAAATCTTCTGCTAACGTTCGCATCACTAAACTGTTGAATAATGGGCTTTGTTAGACTACTTGAAAGTACTTCACAATAACACTTCACAACCAATAGCGTGATTAAATCAAACGTATTCCCCATGCCTCAGCTGGTGCTGCTTTTATACTCTTCGGTTTCCTCGTCGGCATACTTCTAGGCTTTTCTCCTTCTAGAACTTTTTACTTGTTTACCAGCTATAAACTCACCAGCTATAAACTCCAGATGCACGTTTATAGCTTCTCATATGCGCGTGTATATGTGAGTGATACTTCGACCGATGATTGCATAGTGTATGTGTGAGAACTACTTTGCTGATGATTGCATACTTTTGGAGTATCTCTCGGCTGCTGTATTTACATATGTGTAGACATAATGATTGATATATATCGGCTTAGAGATGATAGTATGCCTTAGTGTTGCTAATACTCGTCACAATATCTACACATAAGAATGCCTATGTACATTTACCCACTCTCGTACCCACAATAAGAATCACCATGGCGTATGAGTAATGAACCTAAAAATGTAGAAAATATTTTCGCAAATTGTTTTCATTTATGCACTCATGCATAAAAGTTTGGCGCAACTCACACATTTATGCTACCAAAAATATTCGCACATACATTTAAAAGACAAACAGGGAAAATTAAATATCATATGGAGGAAGATAGACGGTAAGAAAAAGTGTGTAAATGCTCTGTCGTCTGTCGTCTGTCAAACTCAAACTCCAAACTTAGAACCATGAAATTTAAGGTAACAAACCATTAAATCTAGAAAAAAGCTGAATGCTGTGGAAAGAGGTAAAAGGAAAATGGAACTGTCATTGAAATAAAAAATGTCTAGTGAAAGCTATAAATGTTAAATGTAAAATAATACGTGGGTGATTTTCAGTGTGCTTATCGTTTTTAACCGACAACTGAAAAACTACATTTTTGTTGCTACATATTTCACTTTTGGCCATATAATCGTGTGGTTTTATGGCTTTACACTTTCTGTATTTATACCACGAACACGTTTAAGGGAAATTGATTGAGTAATTGCGAGTAACATAAGTAAATATGTGAAATTATATCATATTTTTAAAGTGGATAAGTGAGGCAAAATTCGCTAAAGGTCGAGCCTTCGTTTGAGGAATATGTGTTGAGAGGATATATGAAGGGATTATTATTATTATTATTAGCCCAGGAAGCACTGCACCTTTGTGTAGATTTCTTGTGCATGACCTTTCAGCCTAATTTTGTATGTGGAGGCTTTTGATGTATCTAACTACCTCTTCAGGCTTTTTACTCCATATCACATAGGGGTTAAGAGTCACATCACCTAGATGGAAGAGTCTCTGCCTTGCAAGAGCGACGCATTCGCAGAGAATGTGAACCTGCGTTTCATCCTCCAGCTCACAGAAACGAAACGTTGAGTTTCGGATAGATTTAACTTACTTAGGTGATATCGTAGACCGCAGTGTCCCGTACAGTACCCAGTGAGAGTTCGTAGCTCCTCTCTGCTTAGAATAATGAGTTTGGCTGATAATTTCCTTACCACGTTGCCGGAAGTAAAAACAGTTTGACCTATTTTTGCCCTGAGCAGTCAATCCAGTGACGTCTGAATTGTTTTGTTCCCAGTTACTTATGGTTTCCCTGGTGTGTGCTTTTGTGAGTCCACAAAAGGGCTTTGGACCATAGGATGTAGACCCCTGCTTTGCTAGGTAATCTGCTGTTTCCCTGATGTCCAGGAACCTATCCTAATAAAACCTTGTTTTTGGCTCCCAGATCATTAAGGATTTCAGTGCAGTCATCCACTGGCTAAGATGTAACTGCGTAGGATTGCAAGGTACGCAGGGCCGCCTGCCTATATGAAGGGATTGGTATATATTAAATAAAAACGCATTTGATTTTATACCAAATACGTACTTGTACACAAGAGTGTTATGCCTTTGATTGATTCAAAGTTGTACCTAATGTCATAAAGGAGTCGAGGTAGACTTTCTTATATCGGAATTATCATATAATCGAAGAAGATTTTGACTAAGATACGTCCTTGCGTGCGTTGGCATGAAAATAAATTTAAAAAAACTTAATTAAGGAACTTGGTATATTGGCTTATACGGACCCAGAATAGATTGGTATTGCAATTGGATGAAATTGAGCGATAACCACGTCCACAATTTCGACATTTTCGACATCCAAAATTACGAAGAATTAAAAAATTCCGAAAGTGCGTTACCGAAGTTATGAAAACAGGTTGACCGTAAATCAAAAGCCGTTAAAGCTATCATGTCAAAATTTTGCATAGAGATTGTACTTGCTGACAACTAAAAAAAATGGTTGCGACAACGCCAGTACAACCTAACCTATCCTAGCTATTATATATGCACCTGGTGAAATTTTATTAAATTGGTTGGCGACCACGCAAAGAATTCATCCCCTTTGCGATATATAACTCAATTAATTATAAGTACGAAACTTTAAAAATTTTTAAAAGTGCGGCCGTCGCCCGCCTCTGTTTAGATAATCTCTCCGTAATACTATGAATGCCATAAGTCTAAAAAAAATCGACCTGTACTAACCAAATTTGGTGAAGAAAACAAAAAAAAAAACACAAAGTCAAAAACTTTTTCCTGTCATAAAGCGGAAACTCATTTGGAAGCTAGGACCAGTTTTCTATCTTAACTCCGAATACATTTGTGTTGAAAATGGTCGAATACAGATAATAGCCACGCCTACTTTTTCGATATCGAATATTCTTTAAAGTTGAAAAAATTTAACAGTGCTTAAACAAATACTTGCAAACCGAAGACACTTAACGAGCAGATTAACTTTATAACCCAAAAAAAAAAAATTGCTAAAATTTTTAAGAATGGGTGTGGCGGTGGTAGAAGAAAAATTAAAAGTTGTGTAAGCCTTAAATCCGAAACTGTTAGTATCATTTTGGAATTTTGCAGAATTATGATTCTTGACATTATATTTGGATCTGAGGAAAATTTGTTGTGCCCACTTTTTTTAGAAAAATTGCTTAAAGTGTTAGCCACCACAAAATTGGCAATATATTTAAGTACAAATTGCGGAATAAAAAAAAAAGGGTTAACTGTTCATGGTCTGCTTCTTTTAATTAAGCTTTTTACGAAATTATTATCATCAAAGTCGAACAAAAATCGAGATTAACGAGGCTTTAAAAAAAAAAAAAAAATGTCTATGATAGTAATTGTTTTATACCTGCATATGAAAGACAACATTTGCTTATTTATAGATAGTGTGCTTTAATTTTCATATCATTAATATATATCCTTAATATATATATGAACATGAAACCACACGCTGGGTATATTGTGTTCGATTTCGCCCGCTTCCTTACTTCTTATATGTATACGTTATCGAAAAGTTTTCATTTTTTGTTAGCGGCATATTACTTATCTGTTATCAAAAGTTTATTGATTTATCGATTTGTTTAAAAAATATCGATTTTTCATCGAAAAGTTATCGATTTTCTTATATTCGTGTTATAGAAAATTTATTGATTTCTTCCCGAAAGTCAGGATTTTTTTTTTTTCAAAGAAGTTATCGATTTACTACCGATAAGTTATTGATTTGTTATCGGAGCTTAAACACTTTTTTATCTTTGTATTATCAATTTGCTATCGATGACTTGCCGGTTTGTAAAACAGATACTGATAAAACTTCAGAATAACAGCGATGTCACATCTGATAAGAAATAAATAAAAAGTCGATGACAAACCGATAGCTGAACGATAATTTCGCTTTGGATAGTAGCATAATAATAACTTGCCTGTATCGGTTGTTACCGATAAGAAGCCGGCGAAGCTTATTATATCTGTGGTTCTACTTCAACCCCTGAAGCTCTTCTTAATTTGAAAACATTTTATTTTCTTGATGTAGAACTGTGTTTTGGCATTTCGAACTAAACGAGTACTTGACACTGAATAGTTTTTTTTTATATTCGCTACTCTGGTAAGAACAAATGAAAAAGCCCAACCCTGACTAGTTAATTATCGATGTTTATGGGCATTATTTTCAGTCATTCCTAGTGATAGAACGATACGAGTACTAAGTGAGTATTATCGATGCCTTTCCTAACTAAGATCGTCGGCGATGTGGTAAAAACTTCATATTTCACTTAAACCGACTTTTTGAAAACGGTGGAATCGGAGACGATTTCTTCCCCTGGTGGTAAAAGTAAGGTATGTGTTTATTGTCCAGAATCACTGACTCCAACAAAATTATGAAAAATTTCTATACATTTTAAATTGTCTTGCAGTAGAGCTATTGCAAACCGTGAATCAAAGGCCGTTGATATCACTTTGCAATTTGACGGAAATATGGTCCTTGGTATCATATATTGATCTGAGGGAAATCGGATAAAGTTAAAAAAAAAAATTAAAATCGTTCTGTTCCCCTTCTATTTAGTTAACCTTTCCACAAAACGTTTAGTGCCATAAAAAAAAATACTTGACTCGTTTTACCTCAGAGGACATTTAGGTCAAGCTTCTCTTCCATACGTATAACTCTTTTATACGTATAACTAGGTTTTTAAATCATTTCGTTGGTGACGTTTCCCTTTATACGTATCCTTAAAATATATGTAAGAGCAGACAACTGGATATATAATGTTCGGTTTTCTCCAACTTTAAACTTCCTTACTTATTTTCTCCTAAATTCGAAACATACGATCTTGTTTTAGAAACAGAAAAAAGTTTCTTCACTTTTGGTAAAACTTCCGAAGTTCTCACTTGGATGGAGTATACTCGATACCATTTACTGAATATGAGTACAAGGATCAATACTTGATCCGAGTATTTTAAATTAGTACTGGTATAGATACTTTTTTCTAAAAGTTGTATCAATAGTCATTCCTTTTAAAAATTTGTTTTGAAGACAAACCGGCCTCGGCGTTGTCCCATCTTCAGTGTGATTATCCATCCCGTAGGAAAACCAACATATAAAATGATCCTACTAAATTATCATTTAAGAGTTACTTCATCCCCCCATTTATTCTTTACAATTAACATATTTGCGGCCACGTTTTTTAAGCATTGGTGCACCTAAAATTATTGTTTATGTGCCTGCATTTGCTACTTAAAGTTAAAAAGAACTTGGTTAACTCTAAAAATACAAAATAAATTAAATAAAACATAAATTTTATTGTCTTCTGCGATCTATCATAAATCACCAAACAAAACGCTTCACCACAGATAATATCAACGCTGTTCACTGCATTTCAAAGAATTAAATCAAAGTCACTGGCTCTTAAAAATCCACTGAGATTTTTTTACCACAACCCAGTGCTCACCCGCCAAGTTGCGAAGCATTTGAGTACTCAAGAGTGCAGTACTTGCTGCTAAAAAAAGGTTTGACATTAAAACTTTGGTCTAAATGCCACTAAGTTATTGCTTTAGAATGAGGTGCAGCAATGACAGAACAACAGTAAAAGCAATAACAATATCGTCAGTTAAAATAAAATCACTTCTAGTCATTACCTTATTGTCGTCTTCACTTGCGAGACACTCACCTGACGACAAGTAGACGCAGTCTCGCCAGTTGTTCATAGAGAGAAGGTAGAGAGCGTGAATATTTGCACTCGTATACATAGTCGCCAAGCGAAGGGCAGCTGCGTGCCACTTATGTACCTGCACTAGCAGTGGTTAAGACAAATTTTTATTTTTCTATTTCAGCTAAATATATGTAACAGCAACGCCTCTCCCAGCTATAGCTGCAGTCGTAGTAACTTCCGGCAAATAGTGACTAAACCGCGGTCGTGTAAAAACAAGTAAATTTAAAATGAAGGCGACAAGAAGGAGCGATGAAAATAAAGTAGTATTAGTGTGAAATGACACCAAACCACAAGCTCAGTAAAAGCCACACCGTTAGCCAGTGACCAGCACAGTTCACAGTGTGTTGGTAAGAAGCGCTACCAGAGTAACTGATAGTACATATTTACAGTTAAAGCGTCTGGTTAAGTAAAAAAGAGTTTTTCGCTATGAATTTATGCCACTTCTCACTTCCGAGTTGCACTTTCAACGCGTTCAGGTATTCGCATTGCATTATCCAGCTATGCTGCACTCCGTTTACTATAGCTTTTGGTAATAAATTTCTATAGCCGGAAATTTATTCGCCCACAAATGTTTTGTTGTATATATCAAACAGTATAGAGTAGAGGTGCTTAAACAAGCAGCAGGTCGGTGCGCCGAGTATAAAGAAAAAAAGACAAAGTCAACAAAAAAAAAAAAAATGGAAAAGAAGCATCAACTCGGAAGAAGCTGAAATTAAATACCTAGTTGTCATTCAAATAACGCTACAGTGCCACAGCATTTTTAGGGGTGAAATGAATCCAACTCTAGCCAAAAAACACAGTTTTATGTGGCCATATTGACTTTTTAAATCATATTAGAGCCTAATTTTATTATAAAGGCTCAAACACAGTCGACTTTTATGTCGTTTTGGCGCTGGCGTCGCTTTGAAATGACGCACGTAGAAAATTTTCAAGCCACAATGAACAAAAAAGAAAAAGTCACATTTTGATTTTTGTCATGATGAAAAATTAAAATAATAAATATCAACATTCATAAACAAAGATGATATCATTGTGGAGAAAAAAAGTCGGATATCTTCTCCGTCGACTACTCGACACGATGTTCAAGATGGCCACTTTTCGCATTTTGGCAGCGTTTTGACAGGATGTTCAATATAGACATTTTAAAGATTTACAAGTAAGATATGTATCAGCTGTTCGTTTACAGCTGCGCTCCCCTGACCATAACACTTGTTCTATAACCTTTCTTTTGGAGGCTATACGGCAGCGATGTACTACTTTGGTAAAAAGGTATTATGCTTTGTAGTAGTGTGTGGAGTACCTGTAGTACTGTTTTTCGCAGATAACTTTTTGACGGATGGAAAAACTTTACTACCGTGCTTAGATTCTTAATGTTGATATAATATTGCGCGTCTTTGAAAATCCCATTCCACGACTTTTGTAAAATTTTCATTAGGTCACCACATATTTCATACTAAATTCGTCCAAAAAAATGTACCATCAGATCATCTCATATCTGAAATTTCGCTCCTTTTTCCGCTTATAAATACATCCCTGCATCGATCCCGATGGCAGCAACCCCGGTAGTTTTGAAACTTCGGTCAGTGTCCAACGCTCGTTCCATTTGCTGCCTGAAAACCTAACTCGATTTCCAATTTTAGTTCTGCGTGACGTTTAGATTGGGACGCGGATGATTTGGTCGGTGATAATGCCAGGTTTCTCGGGGCGAGATCAGGGAGGTAGCCGTTTATTCTGTTGCAGAGGTCATCGATCTGTGCGCCTGGGCCTGTGGCCGTTATTGTGCAGTCATCGGCATAGGAAACGATAGTAACTCCTTCTGGTGGCCAAGGTAGGTTTGATATGTAGAAGTTAAACAAAAGTGGGGATAGGACACCACCCTGTGGCACCACTTGCTTAACCCTTCTTGGTTTTGATGTTGGGTTTCTAAATTGCACCAATGCCTACCGACCACCCAGATAATTTGTGGTCCAACTTTTGAGACTTGGTGGAAGAGTAGACCCTTCCAGGTCTTGCAGTAACGTGTCGTGGTTGACCGCATCAAACGCTTGCACGTTGATGAACATTGCTGTCGCTTGGGCTTTGATCTAAGTATTCAGTGTCAGGCCCGTGTATGGGTTCACTTAATCAGATGTTATGCAACACTGCGCATGCGTTAACTATTCTACCAGTAAATCCTGGATCATACAAAATAGTCCATTGCTTGGATAGGCATCGCCATGTTCCTTTGAAACACCATAAAGTCTCTCCACTGGGTTTCGAGCTTTACACAATGCCTCATTGTGCCGAAATTTGGGGCTCCCCTCTGCCAGGGTTCTAAAAGGTGTCCAGAGTCACCTGCAAGTAGTTTTGTGTGTGATTCGACTGTTCTGACACTTCGGTTAGTGTCAAACGGCAGTGTGTTAGAAAGAGAAGGAAACAAACTTATATTGTAAATCTATACAATGAGAAAAAGATACCGGATGAGACCAAAATAGTCACTTTAAAAATCAAGTGAACAGTTCTATTTGTAATTTTGACGTCTATGCAGAAGTTATCACACTTGTGTTCTCCATAATGGGTATTATTTTAAACATTTTATTTCAAACAACGTAAGAGCCAAAACGATGCAAAAGTCAATTGTGTTTGGGCCTTTAGGTGTACATACAGCAAATATGTAAGACGAATGATTTTGTAAAAAAAATTTTTACCTTTACATCTCTCATTAGAGAACCGATAGGCTCAGTTATGGAGAACTTGAACACACAAAAAAATATATAAGGAAATGGTTTTTTATCGAAAAGTTATCGATTAAAAATCGAACAGCTATCGATTATTTAGCGCAAACTTATAGCTATGTTATGAAAAGTTATCGATTTGTTTTCGAAAAGTTTTAAATTTTTAGTCGGCGTGTTACCAATTCTTTACCGGTATGTTATCGATTAGCTATCGATATTTTATCGAATTATTATCCACGTATTATAAAAAGTTGTTAGTTTATTATCAAAAATATCGATTTGTCATTGAAAACTTATAGATTTGTCTTACCAATTTTTTTCGGTGTGTTATCGAATTGTCATCGAAAAGTTTAGACATATTCATAGATTTAATATTGCAAATCTATCGATTTCGTATCATAGGCTGTTTATCGATTTCTTAACGACGACTTATCCGTTTGTTATAAAAGACATATCCATAAAACTTGTATATACCTAAAATTGATGAAACATCCGTTAACGTTCGATAACACGCCGATAAGAAATTGATGACTGGGCATAAACAAAGTGTAAAAACCGATAAATGGCAGGTTCTGCGATTTTCACGGAATAGCGTATGTCGTCACTATGACATCACAGTAAATGCGATTTTTTTGCGTGATTTCTACTGATTAGTGGTGAGAGAGAAATATGATTTAAATAGCAGCTTACAAACACGCTAACCCATTATCGCAATCACAGACTCAATAATAGCTCTCCTCGAAGCTCAAAAATTAGCTGCTACAATATGAGTATTATGCATTGACTATGACTATGATGAAAGTACGGACACCAAGGAATCGTGCACTATGAACATACGAAACCTAAACCAATTCAAAATTCATCGTTCAACGTCAAAAACTCGACAAATAAATCGATTCACGTAAAATTTTCATTAGTGGATAATGGAGATGCTATAACGAAATGCACTCATTGAGCATGTTAACTTCGTCATTCGGTATGTTCGGAACATTCATCTCCATTTATAAATTTGTGGATTCGGTATATATCTAAAAGATTATGTATATACTTATTTGATATATTTGGACCTCGTGAGGTAGTATAAATTGAACGTGTTTCGAATATTCTAAATTAACGGTTTATCCGGAACACTTCTATGAATACTAAACAGAAAAGAGCTTTCCGAAATTTCAGAATAAAGAGGTGAATTCCACCTGTGTAGCAGGACCGCACAAAAGCTTAACTCTTCTCTCAAAATCAAGGCCGGAATTTAAAGTTCTATGAAAATTAGTCATTTTCTTTTATTTTATTTTTTTTTGTCAGTTCACTGCGGCTGCTGAGTAGAGTATCACACCAGGTCCGCTGCCAGTTCGAAATCGCCCTAACTCTAAATATTTTTCAAAAATTTCCCGTTTCAGGATTAGCTTTGTGCTAACATCCTATTTCGGAATTCGGTTAAAGAATTCCGTATCTCAGAATGCTTTTCATTAACTTCATCTTATGTCAAAATGCATTGAAATTATTCTCAGATATCGAGTTTTTGAAACAAATTTAGAGATAGTGTATTATTGAATAAGTTTCTGAAAGAATGACCAAACCAACATAACTCTTTATCAATTCACGAAATATTTAGTAGAAAATGAATTACTTCCCCCAAAACCTGATGGCATTTACAAATTTATTATCACTACTAATATACTACTAAAGGTAATTTTCTACTAAAATTTGCGCTGAAGGGGATTGAATAATTCCTCATTTTCCTTACTTGGTAAAAGCAACCCGTCCATATTTTTTAATTTGGGGGTGTCAAAGCTCTGTTATCATTGGAGAATAAACCTCTAGTAATTGAATGATGGTATGTACTTATATTCTTCTCGGTGCATTTGAACTATACGTGTACAGCTAACTTACTTTCGGCTCCAATTCAGCAGTTTTCAACATACCTTATCGGTAGTATGAAGTGATCACATCATATTGTAACGAATTTTAATAATCCTCAATGAGCTCCTGCCATCGATTCGCTCATTGAACTGTCAGATAAATAATTCAAAAATTCTGCACAATAAAACGCTCTTTATTCACAAAAGCAATGGTAATAAAAAGTGTACTCGCGTACCTTACTTACAGCGTGTTAAAATCATTTGCGCTGCTTGTGTACTTCTCTTCTCAGTGGCTTGGCCATTATTTCCAGCCTGAGTCTGGATTTTCCTGAACAGCTTTCCCGAATATTTGCGTTGTACATCTCGGTCTTCTGTATCTCGTACTCGCTGTGGCTATTTACATCTATGCGTATAGTTTATATGACGTCGTCTTAAGCTAACTGTGCTCGTAGGAGCTGTTTACATACCCGTATTATGTACATACCTGTTATGTGTGTAACTGTTGTTTTTTTGTCTGCTTCCATTATTTTTGTTGTTGTGCAGCATACAATTACGAGCGGCATAGTGATGTGTCGAACTTGCTAATATCCGCCAAAGTATATTCCTATTTCTTATATACTCTTATTGCATGAATGGCGCCGGAATTTAATTTCTTTGTGTTTCTAAGTATATCTTTTTAGTATATTGTGATCTGGATACATGTTAGGCAATCGAATCGTGCACAAATCTAAAACATTGGTGACATTTCCTCATTCTATCATAACATAGATATGGTTTCATATTTTTCGGCCCGAGGCTGCTATGCAATTTTATGTTCCAGGCACCGGTGATCAGCCTTAAACCAATAAATGAAACACCATCGTTAAAACCGAAAGTTTCATTAACCGCGGCGATATTTCTCTGTCCTTTCCGTTGCATCTACTTTTTATTAGAGTAAGGTTTTTGGTGGTTTCTAAAGACAGCACTTGGCGGATGTAACTTTTATATTACCTGTTTTTATTGTGAAATGATCAATCCAAACCAGAAAAGGCATTAGTTGTAGTAGCAGTACCCTGAAATTACAGCCCTTGGCCGGCAAAAGTCCAAAGTCGCTTAAATTAATACAATTATTCGGGGTGGCTTTATAAAGTTGCATCATAAGTATTAACCTCGTGGTTTAGCAGACGTACAGCGAGATACTTGAACGGAAACAATCGAAAGCAGTCAGTAGATTCAATCACTTCAAATATAATTGCCCTATATGCTCTAATTTGAATACGAATCAAAAGCTCTCCGCACTTGCGTGGATTTATAAACAATTCCGTATTTTCTTTTTTTCTAAACAGCCAGTTTATATATTGACCTAGGAACCCGGTCGAGTAGTGTAGATGTATACTGTGTAGTAAATGTGCAGTTGGCTATAAAATTATCTGTAAACAATATCGTTGCATACATTAAGGCGCATAAGAGAGAACTGCAGAATAATGCGAAAAGGTGCAGAAAATGGGCGTAACACAAAAATCAAAGCACACTCTACGGCGCGTGAGGCTGTGCTTAAACTAGAAATTTTCTGTTTTCCTTTTCTTTTTTTGGCGCACATTTTAGGCAGCCGTTTCGACATTTTACTCTGCATTTTAATTCAAGCAAACCGTGAAAAAGTTCATTTTTTGCGGCTTAACTTGGGACTTATGTAGATATAGATCTGTGTATATATCCTTACAAAAACACACAGCGACCTTTGCACTATATCACACACATACGCTTTCATCTACTTCAAGTACTTCTGTATCTGTCCCTGAAAGGTGGCATAACATTTTGTTGAAGTTCAAGGATAATTTAAAATGCAACAAAGTTGAAAAGTTAAAGACTTAAATATATTTTGTTTGCAGTCGAATCAAATATTTTGAGGCACACTTTTGGGCTATTCTTTAAGATTTTGTTATATAAATTTACATCTGCATTGCAGGTTAAACGTTTAACTATGGGACTACTGCGTGCAAATGAAGAATCACGTCCGCTCGTGGATATTGGCACACCTACAAATGCAACAAATACTACAAACATCAATACATTGAACAGTTTAAAAGCTTGTAGTACGACGAGCAATAAAATCTATTCAAATGGCTATATCAATGAGGAGGCTTTTGAGCCAGAGAAATTTATTGCAAGCAAATTTGGTGATTCATGTCGGCAATCGTTAACAGCCATTCCCATGTTGGACACGGTGAATTTGAATGATAATAGCGAGTTCAATTTAAAGAAGCGATATTTGCGTGAGACGAGTAGTGGTGAGTAAATGGGGAAATTTGTTTTTGTTGGTAATTGCATAGGAGATATTTCCATACCTTCAAGAAAAAACTATCTAAATTGTTCCTGAAAGAAATGTGAAAATATTTTACAATTGTTAAATATTTTATGTTATGTTATGTTACGCTCTGGTCGGTTATGTTACGGCATATTATGATGTGTTGTGTTATCTTAGGTTATGTTATGTTGTGTTACGTTATGTTTTGTAGTGTTATGTTATGTTGTGTTTTATTTTATGTATTATTATGTTGTGCTATATAATATTATATTGCGTCATGTTAGTGCTACGTTATGTTATTTTGTATTTTGTTATGTCATTTTATGTAATTTAATATTATTTTATATTATATTATATTATGTTATGTTATTTTATGGTATGCTGTGTCATGTTGTGCTATATTAATTTTTTTCATGTTATTTTGTGTTATGTTACATTATGTCATGTTACGATTTGTTATGTAATTTTGCAAATCATTGCCTTACTTGAATTTTAATCAAATATTTAATAAATTTCATTAACAGCGAATTCCAGTCCGAAAATATTTGCAAATCGCCTGCGTGATAATACACTGTCGGCTGCAGTACAATCTACGAACACATCCAATTCCATTACAAATGCCGACACTGCAACAGATGATTTAGGTGTGACCAATGAAGCAGATCTAAAGGATGCTTCATGGTTTCAAGCGGGCATTTCACGCGATATAGCGATCGAAGTGCTTTCTAGTAAAAGTCCTGGTGCCTTTTTAGTGCGTAAAAGCACCTCTAAACCGGGTTGTTTTGCTCTAACGCTACGTGTACCATCACCACCGGGTCCTAAAACTGCGAGCTATGTTATACTGAGAACGGCGAGAGGATATAAAATAAAGGTAAGTGATTGAAAAAGAAGAACACAAAAAACTTAATGAATAGAAATTTGGTAAGTGTCCCAATACAAATACTAACGCTATTTGGAAAACAAAGACAAAGATCACAAATACAACTACTAGTACTAATGCGAACAAGTACCAGTAGGGGTGCAATATTGAAAGTTCAGAGCTATGTTACCTCTAATACATATATGTTACAGTACCGAACACCAACAGGTTTATGGATATCATCTTGAGTATACATAAGTACTTAAACTAAAAATCAAAATTCTTTGAGCCAACGATCTATGTACTTTACAATTAACCAAATACTTACAACACTAATAACAAACTCAGTAATACTGGCTACTATTCCCAAGATGGCACATCAATTAGGAGTTAACCCATTAATCAATCCCGAAAAAGGCTGGTTCGGCAATAAAACCAAAATAGTGGCTAAATAATAATGGCAACTATATCGAAATGTTCCACAGATAGTCACTAAATGATACAGAGATATCTCCGAAAGGATCCCGGAAGATTCTTTAAACGATATTTGACTGATTCTAAAACTGACCCGTTGTGCTTTTAAAAACAACTAGAAATGTTCCTTAAAATAACCATAAACGGACACTAAAAAATTCCATAACTATACCGAATGTCTAAAAATTATCTGGAACAAGTCTCGAAATAGTCCTAAAATAATCCCAAAAAACATCCCAAATTGTCCAAATGTTATTCTTTTAACAGTCCCGAAATCGTTTCAAAATCGTCCCGAAATAATGCTTGAGTCAATACCGAAACTATTTCGAAAAGTTCCGAATAAGCTCCCAAAACCGATCCGAAATAGCCCGATTCGAAATAGCTCTAAAATACCCAATCACACGGTTTGAAATTGATATTAAAATATGAATGTGGGTTCCGATCATAAAAAGTTTTATTAGCTTTCATCTTATACCAGTATATATGTATTTCTTCTGTACGTGGGTTTGTCACTGAACTCCTAAACGACTGAACCGATTTTGATAAAATTTAGAGTGTATTCTGGGGAGTTTGAGGATGCTTTAGATTTACAATTTGGTTTGGAAAGTGCACCTGAGGCTGACCTTAGTTAGATAATCTTATTTATGGTGTGATTCGCTTGAAATTCGGTACAGGGGTATCTCTTAACAAGGATAATATTTAGGAAAGTTTTCACTCCGGGGAGGGGACCAGGGGCCTACTTATTTAAAAAAATGTTATTTGTGTTGGGATTTGCTTGAAATTTATTGCAGGACTTCCTCTTCGACACACTATATACTGGAAAAACTTTCTTTCCAGCATGTGGACCAAAGGCTTACCAATTCCAAAACATAATACTTTTGATGAAAATTGTTGGAAATGTATTTTTAAGGCAGCCTTTTGAAAAAGGAAAATAAGAGATCGGAGTGGGTGTTGAAAAGGGGAAGAAAGAGAATGGAGTATAATGGGGAAGAAAGAAAGTATGAATAGAAAAAGCAGATAAAAATGAAGAATGTGCGAAGGGAAGATGGAAAAGAGATAAGGCATGTGCAAGGAAGGAGAATACAGGAAGGTTCAGGGAGAGGTAAGAAAGTAGAAGAGACCGAAATCGATAACGTAAAAGGAAGAAGATCCGAAGGAGAAATAGGGATCAATTATGGAGAGAAGGAGGTAGAGGTAAGAAGTACATTTTTTTTGCAGGTGCTACAATATGAGAAATGCCCTTGTTTGCTCGTGAGGTAATACAATCGCAGAGAGGAATATTATCTGGCAAAAGAATGAGTCAGTTATCTATTTGTATCTTATTTAAAGAAATGAAGCGACTTTAAAAATTTTAGTAGCTTCAAATAGTTTCGTAAATGTTTGGGCGACCAAAGATATCGAAACGGTAGGTCATGTAAAGGCAAGTATTCGATATTTTGTATTAAGATTCCATATATGAGGAAATCGGGGTGAGAGAGGGAACCAGAACGGGAGAGATATTTGCAGTGGGAGTAGGACTAGGACTGGAAATGGGAATAGGAATGAGAAGTTTAGCAAAAGTAAAGGTGGGTGTGGAGGGAGAAATGCGATTGAAAGTGGAGGTGGGAGTAGGAGTGAGAGGCAGACAAAGAGAATAAGGGATGGAGAAGAAGTATGAGAAGAATGTAATATAGTGTAGAAAAAAATGGCAAAGAAAAAAATGTCAAACTTTTTTTCGTGCAGAACAAAGTCTGCGGGGTACTGAAGTATATAAATAAATTAACTTTTTCTCTCCTACGCGTTTCGATGCATCTTCTTCAGGGAATCTAGTTAATATTTAAGCGGGAAGTAAATGTTTACAACAATATACATTAAAACCAACAACAGCACTTAAATTCTAATAAATTTTTCAAATTACATTGAGTAAAACCCATTATTAGTGCGTATTAACCCCTGTATATAAACTTGTTTGAAATAATTGCCCTTAGCATTATTCTAATATTCTTTTATTTTCATATATCTAGGGATTTCGCAAGGAATTCACCACACTTCAGGCTTTAATCACACATCATTCTGTAATGCCGGAACTGTTACCTGTACCGTTAGCTATGCCACGCCCAGCAAATATGGCGTCATCTAGACGAAATATCGACGATTTTGATACATATGATTCTCTACAAATGTTACTGAAGTATCTACGTGCACAAAATTTAGAAAATGAATGAAATTACTCATATTGATGAGAGGTGGCCACAAATGACAAATGTTAATGTTTAAGAGAGCACAATGTAGAAGCAGGTTTAGGTTTAAGGACTGCGTGATAGAAACTGCCATAGCTTGGGCTAGATAAACTAAAGAATTCTATAAGTTTATACTTTATAAAATATCATATTTTTTCTGCTCTTTTTCTAAGTTTTGAAACGCATGTTATGTTTTTTCTGCCAATTTCACTCAACATTAATCCATAGACTACGAAATTAAATCCTAAGTCCTTTCTGGCATACAGAAAACATTAGGCGCTGTCTTGAACCTATATTAGATAAATCATCTAAGTATGAATAAAAAAACTTGTAAAAATGTATACCAAACTTAAAAACAAATTAAAAAGTTTATAGTGCAATGTGATATTATTAAGTGACACTAAGGGTGACTGGCGCCGCACAAAAGCGCTTAAGCTACAAAACTACATAGTTTACATAATTGGTATATATGTAATGTATTGTATTAATATTTGATGTTAAAGTTGTTTCGTGTATTTGTAATTGTTAAGAAATCCGTGCATATTTATGTACGAGTTTATGTACAAAAATCGTAATTAATTTAATGAAGTATTAAATTAATATTAATATTAATTTTATATACAATGTAAATAAAATTTTATTTATATTTGGCAAAGAAAATTGAGTTTGTGCAAGCGCAAAATAAATTTGTTTAGTTTTCATAGAAAAATTGTTATTCTTATTTTCTTCTGTCAACTATGGGGCTTGAATTACAACTCTGTTGGTGTTGTGGTAACAATAAAAATACTCTCCGAAGGTGTTGTGTAATATTATCGATGATGGTGGTTCTTTACCGGATATATATTTCCATGAGAATATTGTAGTCGCCAGAGCCTCGTCTGCTAAATATGCGTATGATACATTCATGTTTGTAACAGGATTCCCCTCGCGTAGGTGAGGTTGACAATTGGGTGGCGGAATCTCTGAAGAATAGAGCTTTGTATTGCGCTTATCAACGCCTTGAATTACAACACTCGAAGTTAAATAGAAAAATCCCTTTTCAAAGGAGTACAAACTATGAAATCCTAAGCCATGCAGAATTTTCGGAATAAAAGTCTTGCATTAAAGCAAAAAGAGAACACTTACCCTATATACTGGAATCTCGAGTGGTATTTCTCCTAAGTGAGTACACACTATGGTCGAGAGAGTTGGTATCCATACTTACTTACTTAATTGGCGCTTAACTGTCTAAACGGTTATGGCCGTCCAACAAGGCGCGCCAGTCGCTCCTTCGCTCCGCCAACCGGCGCCAATTGGTCACACCAAGGCAGTTTAAATCGTTTTCCACCTGGTCCTTCCAACGGAGTGGGGGTCGCCCTCTACCTCTGCTTCAATAGGCGGGTTCCGATAGAAACACTTTCTTGGCCGGAGCGTCATCTTTCATTCGCATAACATGGACTAGCCAGCGCAGACCCTGTCGCCGGACTATGTGGATGTCTGCGTATAGCTCGTACAGGTTATCTCTCGAACACTCCCAAAGCCGCTGCATCTGCTGTTGTCATGGTCCATGCTTCTGCCCCATATAGCAGGACGGGTACGACAAGTGACTTGTAGAGTATGATTTTCGTTCGCTAAGAGAGGACTTTACTTTTCAATTGCCTACCTAGTCCAAAGTAGCATTTCTTGGCAAGATTGTATCTTCGATGGATTTCAGTGCTGATGTTGTTGCTAGTGTTGATGCTGGTCTCCAAATAAACGAAGTCTTTTACTATTTCGAAATTATGGCTGCCAACAATAGCATGGTTGCAAAGGCGCGTATGCGCTGACTCTTTGCTCGATGATAGCAGGTACTTCGTTTTATCCTCATTCACCATCAAACCCATTTTTATCGCTCTTTTCCAGTTTGGTATCCATACGAAACAACAAAATTGCAATAGCCAATCAATTCAGCAACTATTTTGTTGTAACTTGGTTATTTGACATTGTTATGATGTTTTTTTTTTGCCTTGAGAAGCCATTTAATTAACCTTTATGACCCTATTTTTCGTAGTTTAGTGAAAATAATGTCATACCGCAATGAGTTACAACTGGTTTTGCCCAGCAAAACTATAAGAAAACGAAAACAGAGGTGAAAGGTGATGAAAGGAACGTATAGAGTCGCCCGAGGTAAAAATTATGGCATATCCATTTTAGAATAAAAAAAAATTTCAGCTGTATAAAAGAAAATGTGTTTAACTTTCCGAGAACATCTCAATAAGAGCTTCACATTTAAGGACGGATCATTGCTACTTTTTATCGACCCAGCTTACTGTATATGGTTCCAGTTTGGTAGACTACACTTGCAAAATCTACATATCTCAAGGAGTTATGAAATGTTTAAAGGATTCCTGGCCTTACTCGACAGAAACACGTAACACATTACTGCACTTACGATTTCTTGACTTGGTGGCGAAGGAGCCTATAATACGTAAAGGAAGTTAATGGGGTAGCTGCGGCATTGGAACACCACTGACTTTGACCTTTTCGATATCAATTTAAAATAAAATTGAAAATATGTAGATGGGAAAGAGTAAATTGTACAGTATCACTGAGCCTCACGCCCGAGTTTTGATTCATGCCATAAGTATTTTCTGTGTTTTACCGTGTGTTGTGCTATTTAGAGGCGTTGTGTTTTAAACTTAGCAGATAAAAAGCGAGCGTGAGCTGTCACACGAATAAAAATCTAGTCCAATTATTTCCCTTTGCGCTTGCAAAAAATTAAGGTCAGTTTAGCGTAACTATAATAAAGGTGGTACAATGATTTCCTTCAAAAAGTTTAATCAGCTCATTAGTTTTGTTGTAGTTTCTGAAATCGGTTCAGTGGTAAGTCAATATTATAAACCGACAACATGACAAGTTACAGGGCTTGCTGAAAGATTGTATCGGCGGTGTCTGATTTTTGTGTATTTTCCTTTTGCCTCCAAGCGACTCGCTTAACAAACGGGAAACATACTATTACCTGCAGAGCAATTTAAGCCATTATCTGCAGAGTGAGTTGGGCGCTGTGTTTGAAACTTGCCACATAAAACCCCACGCCAATAAAAATGCCAGCAAAACTGCGGACAACGAAACAACCTTATCTTGATAATGAACATTGCAAAATGTTCTATGGCTTTTGAGCATTCCTGGAATGTGCGGTACGTTAATGGGGGTAGTGACTCTGCCCGTTTTGTTGATGTCTACTTAAAGCGAAAGCTAATATCACTGCCATCCAGACTTTGTTATTATTATTGGAATTGCCATGAATCAGATCCCAGATTAGGTATTAGATTTGTGATGAGTAACATACGTTGAGCCAGCCAAAAAGCGTCTTGCGCGTCTTATAGGACGGCCGGAACCGCTTAAATGTTAAGTGCCAATTAAGTAAGTAAAATTACCTTAATGAATTAATTGCATTTTTATACTCAGTTGAGCAGAGCTCACAGAGTATATTAAGTTTGATTGGATAACGGTTGGTTTAACATATATAAAGGAATCGAGATAGATATAGACTTCCATATATCAAAATAATCAGGATCGAAAACAAATTTGATTGAGCCATGTCCGTCCGTCCGTCCGTCCGTCCGTTAACACGATAACTTGAGTAAATTTTGAGGTATCTTGATGAAATTTGGTATGTAGATTCCTGAGCGCTCATCTCAGATCGCTATTTAAAATGAACGATATCGGACTATAACCACGCCCACTTTTTCGATATCGAAAATTTCGAAAAACCGAAAAAGTGCGATAATTCATTACAAAAGACAGATAAAGCGACGAAACTTGGTAGATGGGTTGAGGTTATGACGCAGAATAGAAAATTAGTAACATTTTGGACAACGGGCGTGGCACCGCCCACTTTAACAAGAAGGTAATTTAAAAGTTTTGCAAGCTGTAATTTGGCAGTCGTTGAAGATATCATGATGAAATTTGGCAGGAATGTTACTACTATTACTGTATATGTGCTTAATAAAAATAACCAAAATTGGATGAAGAACACGCCCACTTTTTAAAAAAAAATTTTTTAAAATTCAAATTTTAACAAAAAATTTAATATCTTTACTGTATATAAGTAAATTAAGTCTAAATTCAACTCCAGTAATGATATGATGCAACAAAATACAAAAATAAAAGAAAATTTCAAAATGGGCGTGGCTCCGCCCATTTTCATTTAGTTTGTCTAGAATACTTTTATTGCCATAAGTCGAACAAAAATTTACCAATTCTTCTCAAATTTGGTAGGAGCATAGATTCTATCACGGTAACTGTTCTCTGTGAAAATGGGCGAAATCGGTGGAAGCCACGCCCAGTTTTTATACACAGTCCACCGTCTGTCCTTCCGCTCGACCGTTAACACAATAACTTGAGCAAAATCCGATATATCTTTACTAAACTTAGCCCACGTACTTATCTGAACTCACTTTATCTTGGTATAAAAAATGGCCGAAATCCGACCATAACCACGCCCACTTTATCGATATCGAGAATTACGAAAAATGAAAAAAATGCCATAATTCTATACCAAATACGAAAAAAGGGATGAAACATGGTAACTGGATTGGTTTATTGACGCAAAATATAACTTTGGAAAAAACTTTGTAAAATGGGTGTGACACCTACCATATTAAGTAGAAGGAAATGAAAAAGTTCTACAAGGCGAAATCAACAGCCCTTGGACTCTTGGCAGGAATACTGTTAGTGGTATTGCATATATAAATAAATTAAGAGTCCCGACAGATGTATTTCTGGATCACCTGGTCAAAATTTGGTCGATATCGCGAGAACGCCTTCACATATACATCTAAGGGCCACTCGCTTTTAAAACCCTTATTAATACCTTTAATTTGATATCCATATCGTACAAACACATACTAGAGTCACCCCTGTCCCACCCTAATGGCGATATCTCGAAAAGGCGTCCACCTATAGACCTAATGCCCACTCCCTCTTAAAATGCTCAGTAACACATTTCGTTTGATACCCATATCGTACAAACATTCTAGAGTCACCCCTGGCCCACCCTAATGGCGATATCTCGAAAAGGCGTCCACGTATAGACCTAATGTCCACTCCCTCTTAAAATGCTCAGTAACACCTTTCGTTTGATACCCATATCGTACAAACATTCTAGAGTCACCCCTGGCCCACCCTAATGGCGATATCTCGAAAAGGCGTCCACCTATAGACCTAATGCCCACTCCCTCTTAAAATGCTCAGTAACACCTTTCGTTTGATACCCATATCGTACAAACATTCTAGAGTCACACCTGGCCCACCCTAATGGCGATATCTCGAAAAGGCCTCCACCTATAGACCTAATGCCCACTCCCTCTTAAAATGCTCAGTAACACCTTTCGTTTGATACCCATATCGTACAAACATTCTAGGGTCACCCCTGGCCCACCCTAATGGAGATATCTCGAAAGGGCGTCCACCTATAGACCTAATGCCCACTCCCTCTTAAAATGCTCAGTAACACCTTTCGTTTGATGCCCATATCGTACAAACACATTCTAGTCACCCCTGGCGCACCCTAATGACGATATCTCGAAAAGGCGTCCACCTATAGACCTCATGCCCACTCCCTCTTAAAATGCTCAGTAACACCCTTCGTTTGATACCCATATCGTACAAACATTCTAGAGTGTCCCTTGGTCCACCTTTATGGCGATATCTCGAAAAGCGTCCACCTATAGAACTAAGGATTACTCCCTTTTAAAATACTCATTACCATCTTTCATTTGATACCCATATCATACAAACTGTATTACAAAATTGTTGTTGTGGCTTTATATACATAGTATCAGATTAGTGATGTGAGTATCACTTAAAAAAAATAATAAATGTAAGGCGCGATAACCTCCGAAGAGATCTAAGGCCGAGCTTCTCTTCCAATTTGCGTCGTGCTCCTCTTGATTTTGCCTACAAATTGGCCGGACGGGACCTACATGTTCTATGCCGACTCCGAACGGCATCTGCACGGCAGATGAGTTTTCACTGAGAGCTGTTCATGGCAGAAATACACCGGGAGAGCTTGCCAAACACTGCCGAGGGGCTACCCCGCTTAGAAAAATTTTCTTCTAATTGAAAAACCTTATTTCTAAATTTTGATGTTGATTTTGCCCGGCGTGCGAACCCAGGGCATACGGTGTGATAGGCGTAGCACGCTACCATCACACCACGGTGGCCGCCAAGTGAGTATCACTTAGTGTTACTAATATTCGTCACACTGCCCTCCACATAAGTCTGATCGTCCCAATCAGATAAATCTCCCGATCCAACCGCTGCTAGCCTCTCAACTGAACCACCTTCTATTTCGTGGTTTCCCAATTGTTGGTATGCGGTAGATGGTATCACTGATCCTCTTCATAACTTTGTACGGGCCTTCCCAACTGCATCGATATTTGGATGGAACACCTTTCCGCCAGTAAGGGTTGTATATCTGTACCAAATCTCGCTCCAAGAAACCTTCCGAATTATTGCTCTTGTCGTACCTGTGTTTCATCCTACTACTCATTATCCTGGATCGTTCACTCATACTCTGTTGTTTAGCCAATGAACTACTTCGTAGGGCTTGATCTTGATGAATTGGCTTTACATAATCAGTACCGTGTTGACGTTTCACAACAGTAGTGCGCGCTGGCTTGAAACCACCCTTGCATTATTTCTGGAAAATTCTTTCAGTCGTTTAGTGCGTAAATTAGGGCTTGTCAATGCCAATGTTTTTCTGGTTGGCCAATTCGTTCCACCAACCCTTGCCCAATCTGCTGCCTTTCATCAGCACTCGCTTACTGCTGAACCCTTGCTCAAAACTGAAGTTAAGTGGCACATCCTTGTTCTTATACTGCATACTCCTTCTCTGCATATCGATCCTGATATCATAGTCAACTAAGAAATCTACTCTCAATATGACTTCATCAACGATCTCTGCCACAACGAATTTGTGTAGAACCATGACCTCACCAATTAAGACTTCCATACCACTACTCCCTGGACTTGGTTATACTCGCCATAAATCGTACGAAATTTTGCTCCAGGTAATGGCTTTATTCTCCTGTTGACTAAATCGGATCGGATTAAAGAATCAGATGCGCCCGTATCTACAGTCAGTACACACTCCTTGCCATCCACATTTCCTTTGACGGTAACACTGCTCGATTTCCTTCCAGTTTGCGAGATAGGTATCACACGAAATTCAATAGCTGGGGCAATTTCTAGATCTTTACACCTGACTCGCTCTTGCTTATCACCTCCAGCTTTGCGTTTACGACCCACCAAGTTGGAACTACCATGACCGGTGCTGCAGTGACGTGCAATGTGACCTGGGTTACCGCACTTGAAACATTTCATAACTACGGCATTTTTCTGTTGTAATACCTTCAGTGATTCCAAAATCGTTTCTACCCAATCTGGCCTTTCCACCTCCACGCGATGAGCTTTGTATGCGGGCTTACGCAAAAGTAACGCTGTTTCCTGGGTCAGTGCATGGGATACCGTTTCAGCAAATATTAGTTCGCATATGTAGCTCGTTTCGTTTCGACATCCCGTATTCCATTTATAAAACTCTGAATTTTAACCCTCTCGGTGTATTCCACAGGTGCGTCTACATTTGCGAGATGAGCCAATTTTCCAACATCCGACGCAAACTCCTGCAAAGTCTCATTCGCTTTTTGGTAACGGTTTTGCAACTCAATTTGGTATATCTGTTTTCTATGCTCGCTTCCATAACGTCGTCCTACAGCACTAATCAATGCTTCATAACTGTTCCGTTCGTACTCTGGAATAGTCTGTAAGATTTCAGCTGCAGGACCTTTCAATACCACGAACAGTGCAGCAACTTTATCTTCAGCATTCCAGTTGTTCACTGCTGACGTTTTCTTGAGAATCTGGGAAGGAGCAGAGCCGTCAAAAGATGGATTTTTTACCTTCGGATTGTTCGTTTGAACAGCTGGGCGATTTAGTTGTAACTGTTGCATAAGGCTTTTCAACGCTTTTATCTCGGAATCAAATTTGTCCTGGAGTTATAAAATTTTTGCATCCTGCTATTTCAATTTCGCAAAGAGCTGCGATGATACCAGTTCCGATATTTGTGTCGACATTCCAGATATACGTGCCTCTTGCGCTTCCAGTTGAGATGACATATATGTCTTCTGTTCTTCAAATTGAGGTGACACTTGCGACGCCATTTCTGAAATGCGTGCCTCCTGTGACTCCAGCTGAGATGCCATTGTCGACGTTTGTGCAGATATTGTGCTCGTCACAGTCTGCGGTGTTTCGTTTTTTTCTTCCCTTTTAGTTGTTGGTTTGTCGCTATCAGAATGAAAGATATACTCGTTAGCATTGATTCCTTCAAATACCATAAAGACACTTAGTCGTCTTTGTAGCTGGATTTATTGCCAGTAGTAGCCAATCCACGGACTTCCAACTCCTCCTTCAATTGCTGGATCGTCAATTCACTCAACTTTGCCATGTCCAAGTTGTATTCGCAATCTTCGGAATTTATTCAACAATTCCTCTTCTGACACCAACTGTAACGAATTTACTGAAACTCCGCTTATTTGCTACCTTCTGCTTACGTTCGTATCGCTAAACTGTTGAATAAACACTACAATATTCTGGATTACAAAATGGTCTTTATTAGAAGAACTTCGCAATTAAACTTCACTTCGCCACTGATAGCGTGCTTAACTCGAAATGATAACGGACTTCTCAGCTTCTGCTGCTTTTATACTCTCTGCCTAAATGTCTAGACGTTTCTGCTTCTAGAATCCTCTACCTGGTCACCAGCCATACGCGCGTGTATTTGTAGTGTGTAACCATATGCGTGTGGATATGTGAGTGAAGTAGTAGCTGATGATGATATGCGTTTTTGAGTATCTCTCTGCTGCTTGTATGTATGTGTGTACATGATGATTAATATGTTTACGTACATATAAGTGTGTCGGCTTGCCTTATTGTTGTTGTGGCTTTATTTACTTAGTATCAGATTAGTGATGTGAGTATCCTTAGTGTTACTAATATTCGTCAGAATACATATACATATGGTTCTATTCTGAACTAACTTTTCTTCGAGTTATGGCTCCTGAAACATGGAAATTGCTTAGTCATAAAAGGGGCGGTGCCACGCCCATTTTTCAAATTTAAAGTTCTTCGTATTTATTGTTATAAATCTACTTGGGAAATGAAATACTATTGATATAAAGCTCTTTTTTGCAAAGATATAGCTTATTTTATTCGTCCACGACCCTTTTAAAAATCTTTTATATAAAAGGGAGCGTGGTACTTAACCGATTTCGTTAATTTTTCTTCAAAGGATTCCTTATAGTAAAGGTAACCTCTCTGCCGAATTTTGTTACGATAGGTTTAACGATTTTTGATTTATGATTAATAATATTTGTAAAATTCATTTTATCAGAAGTGTGCGGTGCAACCCCCAATTTAAAAAAATGTTTCAAATTTTTATCAAGTTTTTTTTTTTTGTTTTCCAAAATGTTATATATACGAGTATAAAAAGTAGGCGTATTTATAATCCGATATCGCTCCTTTTCAGTACCAATCTATTCCGAGTCCAGATAAGCTCCTGTACTAAATTTGGTGAAGATATCTCAATATTTACTCAAGTTATCGTGTTAACGGGCAGACGGACGGACGGACATGGCCCAATCATTTTTTCGATACTGATGATTTTGATATATGGAAGTCTATATCTATCTCGATTCCTTTATACCTGTACATCCAACCGTTATCAAATCAAAGCTCTACTACCCTGTGTACCAGTAGAACTGGGTATAAAAAGAACTTAACTAATGAAATTAAATAAAAATTGACACACCATTTTTCTGTTCGCTGCTGCATATCTACGCAGAAAACGAAGTACTCTCGTAAATTTTTGTTATAAATTTCTCTTAAGGCCTTTACATCAATCACCCACCCACAAACGCAAATAAACTTATCGCGTTAAGTATTTGGTGCTCCATTGTCGCCTTCGTCTCGTGAATAAAATCGAAAAGCTCTGCTCATTAAGAAAATTGTGTTCATTCAATGTTCAATTAAAAACTTCTTCCTTCACACATTACAACAAAAACAATAATCAGAAAATTCCACACAAGTATAAAGCTGCAGCAATAAAACTCAAAAATGTCATTTAAGCAACATAAAAAAAATGTGATACGTCTGCCAATGAAGATGACTAGGATAATTGCAAAAAAATAAAAAAAAAAACTCTTATTGTCAACGAAGCGCATATCAACTCAACAGTAAAATTGCAGTAACTGCTTGCGAATGATAGCACCACTGCCCTCCACTTTCCACGCCCATATTTTCATTACGATAGTACCTACTTAATAAGTTGATGTAGATACTTTTATTATTTATTTGTTCAAGTATCTTTTCGCTTATTTGTTGCCGAAAAAAAAGAAGGTATGTAGCAAAAAAGAGATAGGAAAAAGAAATTTTGACGTTGATTGCAGTATAATTTTTTTAACTAATTATTTAAATGATACTTCAAGAGGAGTGTGGGAGAATAGCAAGTCTTCATTCATGCGTATCAGAGCTTATAACTGCAAAATGTTGGAAGACATTTTTCTTTCTTTGAATCCGTAAGGATGTTTACTAGTCCTTTAGCGATATTCTGATAGCCGCCCATTTTCGAATTTTCAAGCACTATATCAAATCGAGGTTGAGAAATCATTTTTATACTCAGTTGAGCAGAGCTCACAGAGTATATTAACTTTGAGTGGATAACGGTTCGTTGTACAGGTATAAAGGAATCGAGATAGATATAGACTTCCATATATCAAAATCATCAGTATCGAAAAAAAATTCGATTGAGCCATGTCCGTCCGTCCGCCCGTCCGTCGGCCCGTTAACACGATAACTTGAGTAAATTTTGAGGTATCTTGATGAAATTTGGTATGTTGGTTCCTGGGCACTCATCTCAGATCGCCATTTAAAATTAACGATATCCGACAATAACCACGCCCACTTTTTCGATATCGAAAATTTCGAAAAATCGAAAAAGTGCGATAATTCATTACCAAATACGGATTAAGCTATGAAACTCGGTAGGTGAGTTGAACTTATGACGCACAATAGAAAACTGGTAAAATTTTGGACAATGGGCGTGGCACCGCCCACTTTTAAAAGAAGGTAATTTAGAAGTTTTGCAAGCTGTAATTTGGCAGTCGTTGAAGATATCATGATGAAATTTGGCAGGAACGTTACTCTTATTACTATATGTCTTCTTAATTAAAATTAGCAAAATCGGAGAACGAACACGCCCACTTTATAAAAAAAAAATTTTTTAAATCAAATTTTAAAAGAAAAGTTAATATCTTTATAGTATATAAGTAAATTATGTCAACATTCAACTCCAGTAATGATATGGTGCAACAAAATACAAAAATAAAAGAAAATTTCAAAATGGGCGTGGCTCCGCCCTTTTTCATTTAATTTGTCTAGGATACTTTTAATGCCATAAGTCGAACAAAAATTTACCAATCCTTGTGAAATTTGGTGGGGGCTTAGAATCTAGGACGATAACAGTTTTCTGTGAAAAAGGGCGGAATCGGTTGAAGCCACGCCCAGTTTTTATACACAGTCGACCGTCTGTCCTTCCGCTCTGCCGTTAACACGATAACTTGAGCAAAAATTGATATATCTTTACTAAACTCAGTTCACGTACTTATATGAACTCCCTTTGTATTGGTGTAAAAAATGGCCGAAATCCGACTATGACCACGCTCACTTTTGGATATCGAAAATTACGAAAAATGAAAACAATACCATAATTATATGCCAAATACGAAAAAAGGAATGAAACATGGTAATTGTATTGTTCTATTGACGCAAAATATAACTTTAGAAAAAAACTTGGTAAAATGGGTGTGACACCTCCCATATTAGTTAGAAGAAAATGAAAAAGTTTTGCAGGGCGAAACCAAAAGCCCTTGGAATCTTGGAAGGAATACTGTTCGTGGTATTGCATATATAAATAAATTAGCGGTACCCGACAGATGATGTTCTGGATCACCCTGGTCCACATTTTGGTCGATATCTCGAAAACGCCTTCACATATACAACTAACGGCCACTCCCTTTTAAAACCCTCTTTAATACCTTTAATTTGATACCCATATCGTACAAACACATTCCAGAGGCACCCCTGGTCCAACTTTATGGCGATATCTCGAAAAGGCGTCCACCTATAGAACTAAGGCCTACGCCCTTTTAAAATACTCATTAACACCTTTCATTTGATACCCATATCGTACAAACAAATTCTAGAGTCACCCCTGGTCCACCTTTATGGCGATATCTCGAAAAGGCGTCCACCTATCGAACTAAGGCCCACGCCCTTTTAAAATACTCATTAACACCTTTCATTTGATACCCATATTGTACAAACGCATTCTAGAGTCACCCCTGGTCCACGTTTATGGCTATATCCCGAAAAGGCGTCCACCCATAGAACTAAGGCCCACTCCCTTTTAAAACACTTATTAACACCTTTTGTTTGATACCCATATTGTACAAACAAATTCTAGAGTCACCCCTGGTCCACCTTTATGGCGATATCTCGAAAAGGCGTCCGCATATAGAACTAAGGCCCACGCCCTTTTAAAATACTCATTAACACCTTTCATTTGATACCCATATAGTACAAACAAATTCTAGAGTCACCCCTGGTCCACCTTTATGGCGATATCTCGAAAAGGCGTCCACCTATAGAACTAAGGCCCACGCCCTTTTAAAATACTCATTAACACCTTTCATTTAATACTCATATCGTACAAACAAATTCTAGAGTCACCCCTGGTCCATCTTTATGGCGATATCTCGAAAAGGCGTCCACCTATAGAACTAAGGCCCACGCCCTTTTAAAATACTCATTAACACCTTTCATTTGATACCCATAAAGTACAAACAAATTCTAGAGTCACCTCTGGTCCACGTTTATGGCGATATCTCGAAAAGGCGTCCACCTATAGAACTAAGGCCCACGCCCTTTTAAAATACTCATTAACAACTTTCATTTGATACCCATATCCTAGAAACAACTTCTAGAGTCAGGCCTGGTCCACATTTATGGCGATATCCCTAAATGGCGTCCATCTATAGAACTATGGCCCACTTCCTTTTAAAATACTCTTTAATACCTTCCATTTGATACACATGTCATACAAACACATTCCAGGGTTACCCTAGGTTCTTTTTACAACATGGTGATTTTCCCTTACTTTGTCTCCACAGCTCTCAACTGAGTATGTAATGTTCGGTTACACCCGAAATTAGCCTTCCTTACTTGTTTTTTTTAATTTATGTTAGAAATAAGAAATACACTGCAGTGATCGGCAAGTCTACATCCGGCCAATACCGAGCTCATGCCAGGGCCCCACTCCCAAACCTCCCGTTCAGCCTGGCTCCATCCGTGAAAATATAAAGACTACCGTCCCATTAGATTATGTTTCTGTGTATTCCGAAATTTATTACATACAAGAATTCCTAGATCGTTGGAACAAGCAACCTGTAAACAACCTGCTTGTGAGTCCTACCAGAGTCGATTCTCAATGTGAGAAGGCCCTTACTATTGCCGCAGGGAGAACATTTATGAAGACAACTTCTAGCAGTAGTAACCTTTATGCAATTCTATGTATAATTCCGAAACGAAAACTTTATTACTTCGGAAAAGAATAACATATATCTGTCTGCAGCAAACGCCAGGGATAGGTAAGCTACTAGCATAGCATACTGGCATAGCTTTTCGTAGGTTGGGCTCCGTTCTTCGTAATGGCCCCGTCACAATTGAACTTCATATGTTCATGAGTTTTCATGTCGAATCAAATATCAATTGAGAGCGTGAAGGGCGGTCATGTCTTCCTTAACCTGCCTCTCCCTCTCTGCCAACTTTTTGGAGGTCTCCCCATTCCTCTGCTTCCAAAGTGCGGTGCCAGCTGAAATGCTTTATGGGCCGGAGCGTGTTCCTTTTAAATGATCTAGCCTGCGAAGCCTTTGGTTTTTTATTCGCTGCACTATCTTTACATCTGCGTAAAGCTCATGCTGCTCATCATTATACCTCCTTTGATAGTCGCCGGACACGGAAAGGACCATAAATCTTCTTCTTTCGCTACCGACCATGATTCCGAGCCGGAAAAGTTGTGATGAGTGACTTGTAGTGCGTGATTTTTGTTCGTCAAGTGAGGACTTTATTTTTAATTGTCAATATAGTCCAAATTAGCACTTGTTGGTAAGAGTTATTCTCTGTTTGATTTCTTAGCTGAAATTGTTTTTGCCATTAAAGTTGGTTCCCAAATAGACGAAGTCCTGTACAGTATGGAATTTTTATTTGTCAACAGTGACGTGGCTGTCAAGGTGCCGAATTATAGACGGAAATATTTTTAGTCTTATTACTAACTTGGTTCCCACGTGTGGACCAGACTATAACTAGTTTCACGAAAAAGATAGGTGATCATCTCCCTTTTAGTATAAACAACGTGAGCCTTTACTACCCTTTTGGTTATTTAATTTCCCATAGTTAAGTAGATTAACTTAATTTCGAATTAGTCAACTATTAATCATGATGTATATACAATGATTCCTGCTATATATCTTAAGCAAATCTCTAAATATGTTTCGATTAGAAAAGTCTATTGTATTTCTATGCTACTACCTCTTTCATCAAAATTAAGCAACATCTACACAATAATTAATACAATTCCAACCACAAGTAGAAGAATCTACCTTTCAAAAGTGAGCGCATAAAGAAAGCAATTACTGAAATTGAAAAAACTAGATTAAAGAAAAGCAGAAACTTGTTTAATATAATTTATTTGGCAATAAGCGTGGCACTGAGTTAAGCAGCTAACGATAACAACAATAACAAGAAAGTGTATTAAGCTGCGATTACATTCCATAAACACACGTACACACTCACACACAAACACATCCTCCACGGCAACAATATAATAATCGCATACAACTGTTTTCATTACGAACTTAACTTTATACATGACAGCTGGTAAAAGTGTACAGAATTACCGCAATTAAAAAAGGATTCCAGTAGTAGTACAAACAGCGGCTAAGCAGCAAGACGAGCGCGCTAAACAAGCGCATAAAAAGTTCAGAGGAAATCACTGGTCAAGGGATACAAATTAAATTCCAACTTTGATTTGATACGTTTTTTTATGCTTTTTCTACTCTTTCTTCCATTACACGCTTTTTCTTTAATTTATTTGTACACTTGACCCGAATACCTTTTGCAGCTCTCTTTTCAAATGTAATTATGCACGTTGTTCGTTATCCAAGTTTAGTGTGGCGCGTTTCCTCACGCTCGTTGGCAACAAATTTAAATTGGATAATGTTGGTAAATCAGCATTAAACTTGAAAATAATACTTTGTTCTAATTATTACTCTGAATGCTTTTGAAGCACAGCAAGGCTAATTAAAGGACTAGGTGGGTTAAAAAGGCAGAGTAATAGTGAGTTTGCTGCATGTGTTTTATGGCGATGAGTAAAGTTTTTGAAAAGGAAAGGTATAGTTGTTGTTATTGTACGTCTCCTTGTCAATCGCACTTTATTACCAAGTTGACGGTTGGGACATTTTGACTCATTATTTATCGACTTTGAAGGAATTTCTCATTACTTAAACTGTGTCAGATAAAAGCGGATATCTGGTTGATAGAAAATTTTAAACTTTGGCTCGTAGCGAAATTAACAATTTCCAAACGTGACGGTTGTCACAACAAAATCACCGTCTATCACCGTGGTTTCTTAACAGCCTTCTATTTTTCCTGCATTCATGTTCATCTTTTTGATCTGAGTGTGGTTTCTACGAAGTTGCTGATTTGTTTCCGCTCATCTGTGCGCTCAGCAAGTTTGCAATAACAACGCGCATTTGTCGGTTCTGGCTCCATCGTGAGCATTTGAATAAAGTGGATCTTCGGCCTTTGTTATTCTGTGCAGTTATTTTTTTAAGAACCCATGTGCAGAGAGCACAGATCGTAGTTTACTTCACGAAAGCTTTTGGTGTTCCATGGTTAGGCTAGGTTAAACTGGCCTCACATGGGCTATGCTTTTTCTTTAGGAGTATCAGCTTTGTTTTTCTGTTGCCAACTAGAGACGCAGTCATTTTTGCGTATCATGGACAAATTCAAATTTATGCGTCCTTTTCCTCTGGTTCGGGATTTTATGACTGCCACAAAGTCGTCTGCGTATCTAAAGGACAGGACCTAGAATTGATCCCTGTACTGCACCGTGTGTGACTTTTATGGAATGCGGACTCTCTGAGGTTTTATATATAAAGATGTGATCACTGAGATAGCTTTTGATCACGCACTGTAGGTAGCATAGCATTTGGAATCGCTTTAATAAGCTCTGGCTTGTGCCGAGAACCAATGCGTGAGCAACTGAAAAAAGATATGTATTCCCAATTTTACTACGATATGTTAATTTTTCTTCGAGTTATGGCTCCCGAAACATGGAAAATTGCTTAGTCATTTTAAAAATTTTGAATATTTTATACCCAGCTGTACTTGTAGACAGAGTATTATAACTTTGATTGGATAACGGTTGGTTGTACAGGCATAAAGGAATCGAGATATATATAGACTTCCATATATCAAAATCATCAATATCGAAAAAAGAATTGATTGAGCCATGTCCGTCCGTCCGTTGGTCCGTCCGTCTGTCCGTCTGCCCGTTAACCAAATTTGGTACACGAGCATATTTGGACCCAGATATATTAGTATTGAAAACGAGCGAAATCGGATGATAACCACGCCCACTTTTTATACTCAGTTGAGCAGAGCTCACAGAGTATATTAACTTTGATTGGATAGCGGTTGGTTGTACAGGTATAAAGGAGTCGAGATAGATATAGACAAACAAACCCCAAGTAACTCTCTTTTTAAGTGTATTGTTAGTGTTTTTGTATCTGTTGTTTCAATTATTGCTGGTTTTAATCTGTCAATTGGAATAGTTTTAATAGTATCATTGATTTCCAATTTAAAATATTTTTGTTCTTTTTCCACAATTTTGTAAGGTCCCTCATATGGTTGCTGTAATGAGCGTTTATCTATAACTCGAACAAATGCAAATTTACAAGTTTGAAGATCTTTTGGAACATAAATTCCTGTATCACAATTTCTATGATGACTTAATTTGATTTAATATTCCGAAAATGTTCACGTAAACTACTTAAAATTTCAGTTGATGAACTATTCTCAGCTGATGGAACAACAAGTTCCCCCGGTAAACGTACATTTTAACCAAAAACCATTTCCGCCGGTGTAGCTGAAATATCCTCTTTTTTAAATATATCGCAACCCAAGTAGTATGACAGGTAACTCGTCATACCAATTGTTTGATCCATCTCTAGCCATTATAGTAACTTTTAGCTCCCTATGAAACCTTTCAACCATACTATTTCCTTGAGGGTGATAAGCCGAAGTAGTAATATGATGACTACCGAGTAATTTGGTTAACTCTAAAAACAATTTTGATGTGAATTGGCTACCTTGGTCGGTGGTTATTTTCAATGATGGAACTCCAAAACGAGATATATATTCTTTGAAAAATTTGTTCGCAATTGTTGACGATGAAATATCTTTTAGAGCATATGCCTTTGGCCAACGAGTAAATCTATCAATTATTGTTAAAATAATACGATGTCCTTTCGAAATAGGTAACGGTCCAACTATATCTAGATGTATATGCTCAAATCTATTCTTAGGAATGGGAATTTTGACAACAGGAGACTTTGTGTGACGATAAACTTTGGATTTTTGAAATTTTAGACACTCTTTTGACCAACTATTAATATCTTTAGTCATTTTAGGCCAAAAATATTTTTTAATTATGAGTCGTCGTGTAGCTCTTGTACCAGGATGTGCAATTCCATGCATCATGTCAAATACCGTCTTCCGCAATTTACTTGGTACAAATGGTCTAGGTGTATCTCCAGAAACTTAACACCAAATATTGAAATTTAATATAGGTATATTAATTAACTTCAAATTTAAAAATTGTATTTTAGATATTAGTTCGTGTAAAATTTTGAAATTTAGCTCTGTATTGTGTATTGCATTAACCTCGAAAGCTCTAGATAGCGTATCTGCTACAACATTGGATTCTCCTTTAATGTATTGTATGTCATCATTAAATTGTGCTATAAACTCCAAATGTCTCGTTTGTCTGGGACTCCCTTCTGTTTTTGAATTTAAAGCTGTAGTTAAAGGTTTGTGATCCGTAAAAACTGTAAATTGACGTCCTTCCAAAAGATATCGAAAATGTTTTATATTTAAATAAATTGCCAATAATTCCCTATCAAATGCGCTGTACTTAATTTCGGTTGGAGAAGGTTTTTTAGAAAAGAATCCAAGAGGTTCAATTTTGTTATTATACGTTTGTTGTATAACACCACCAATAGCCGTATTAGATGCATCTACTGTTAAAGATAATTTGGCATCTTTGTTAAAATGATTTAACAATATCGTAGATGCAAATTTATCCTTAATGCATTCAAAAGCTTCACTCGATATATCGTCCCATATTAAAGTTTTGTCACGTTTCTTACTTGTTCTGTTAATTAGATCATAAATTTTGTTCGTAAATTCTGCTAATTTTGGAATATATCTATGGTAATAGTTTACCATGCCTATAAATTTTTGGGCTTGCTTAACTGAATTCGGACGTTCGAAATTGCGAATAGCTGCTACCTTTTCGTCAGAAGGTCGAATACCTGTACCAGAAATATTATGTCCTAAAAAGTCTATATTTGATACGCCAAAAGTACATTTACTTGGTTTAATGTTTAAAACATATATCAAAATCATCAGTATCGAAAAAAATTTGATTGAGCCATGTCCGTCCGTCCGTTAACACGATAACTTGAGTAAATTTTGAGGTATATTGACGAAATTTGGTATGTAGGTTCCTGGGCACTCATCTCAGATCGCTATTTAAAATGAACGATATCGGACTATAACCACGTCCACTTTTTCGATATCGAAAATGAAAAATCGAAAAAGTGTGATAATTCATTACCAAAGACGGATAAAGCGATGAAACTTGGTAGGTGGGTTGAACTTATGACGCAAAATAGAAAACAAGTAAAATTTTGGACAACAGGCGTGGCACCGCCCACTTTTAAAAGCAGGTAATTTAGAAGTTTTTCAAGCTGTAATATGGCAGTCGTTGAAGATATCATGATGAAATTTGGCAGGAACGTTACTTGTATTACTGTATGTATGCTTAATAAAAATTAGCAAAATTGGAGAACGACCACGCCCACTTTAAAAAAATTTTTTTTTAAAGTGAAATTTTTACAAAAAATTTAATATCTTTACAGTATATAAGTAAATTATATCAAAATTCAACTCCAGTAATGATATGGTGCAAAAAAATACAAAAACAATAGAAAATTTCAAAATGGGCGTAGCTCCGCCTTTTTTCATTTGATTTGTCTAGGATACATTTAGTGCCATAAGTCGAACAAATATTTACCAATCCCTGTGAAATTTGGTAGGCTCTTAGAATCTAGGACGATAACTGTTTTCTGAGAAAAAGGGCGAAATCGGTTGAAGCCACGCCCAGTTTTTATACACAGTAGATCGTCTGTCCTTCCGCTCGGCCTTTAACACGATAACTTGAGCGAAAATCGATATATCTTTACTAAACTCAGTTCACATAATTATCCGAACACACTTTGTATTCGTATAAAAAATGGTCGAAATCCGACTATGACCACGCCCACTTTTTCGATTTCGAAAAATACGAAAAATGAAAAAAATGCCATAATTCTATACCAAATACGAAACAAGGGATGAAATATGGTAATTGCATTGGTTTGTTGACGCAAAATAGAACTTTAGAAAAAAACACCTACCATATTAAGTAGAAGAAAATGAAAAAGTTCTGCAGGGCGAAATCGAAAGCCCTTGGAATCATGGGAGGAATACTGTTCGTGGTATTACATATATAAATATATTAGCGGTACCCGACAGATGATGTTCTGGGTCACCCTGGTCCAAATTTTGGTCGAAATCTCGAAAACACCTTCACATATACATCTAAGGGCCACTCGCTTTTAAAACCCTCATTAATACCTTTAATTTGATATCCATATCGTACAAACACATTCTAGAGTCACCCCTGGGCCACCTTTATATCGATATTTCGAAAAGCCGTCCACCTATAGATCTAAGGCACACTCCCCTTTAAAATACCCATTAACACGTTTCAATTGATACTCATAATGTACAAAAGCATTCTAGAGTCAACCCTGGTCCACCTTTATAACGATATCCCGAAAAGGCGTCCACCTATAGATCTAAGGCCCACTCCCCTTTAAAATACCCATTAACACGTTTCATTTGATACCCATATCGTAAACAAATTCTAAAGTCACCCCTGGTCCACCTTTATGGCGATATCTCGAAAAGGCGTCCACCTATAGAACTAAGGCCCACTCCCTGTTAAAATACTCATTAACACCTTTCATTTGATACCCATATCGTACAAACAAATTCTAGAGTCACCCCTGGGCCACCTTTATATCGATATTTCGAAAAGCCGTCCACCCATAGAACTAAGGCCCACTCCCTTTTAAAATACCCATTAACACCTTTCATTTGATACCCATATCGTATAAACGCATTCTAGAGTCATCCCTGGTCCACCTTTATGGCGATATCTCGAAAAGGCGTCCACCTATAAAACTAAGGCCCACTCCCTTTTAAAATACTCATTAGCACCTTTCTTTTGATACCCATATCGTACAAACAAATTCTAGAGTCACCCCTGGTCCACCTTTATGGCAATATCTCGAAAAGGCGTCCACCTATAAAACTAACGCCCACTCCCTTTTAAAATACTCATTAACACCTTTCATTTGATACCCATATCGTACAAACAAATTCTAGAGTCACCCCTGGTCCACCTTTATATCGATATTTCGAAAAGCCGTCCACCTATTAAACTAACGCCCACTCCCTTTTAAAATACTCATTAACACCTTTCATTTGATACCCATATCGTACAAACAAATTCTAGAGTCACCCCTGGTCCACCTTTATATCGATATTTCGAAAAGCCGTCCACCCATAGAACTAAGGCCCACTCCCTGTTAAAATACTCATTAACACCTTTCATTTGATACCCATATCGTACAAACAAATTCTAGAGTCACCCCTGGGCCACCTTTATATCGATATTTCGAAAAGCTGTCCACCCATAGAACTAAGGCCCACTCCCTTTTAAAATACCCATTAACACCTTTCATTTGATACCCATATCGTATAAACGCATTCTAGAGTCATCCCTGTTCCACCTTTATGGCGATATCTCGAAAAGGCGTCCACCTATAAAACTAAGGCCCACTCCCTTTTAAAATACTCATTAACACCTTTCATTTGATACCCATATCGTACAAACAAATTCTAGAGTCACCCCTGGTCCACCTTTATATCGATATTTCGAAAAGCCGTCCACCCATAGAACTAAGGCCCACTCCCTGTTAAAATACTCATTAACACCTTTCATTTGATACCCATATCGTACAAACAAATTCTAGAGTCACCCCTGGTCCACCTTTATATCGATATTTCGAAAAGCCGTCCACCTATTAAACTAACGCCCACTCCCTTTTAAAATACTCATTAACACCTTTCATTTGATACCCATATCGTACAAACAAATTCTAGAGTCACCCCTGGTCCACCTTTATATCGATATTTCGAAAAGCCGTCCACCCATAGAACTAAGGCCCACTCCCTGTTAAAATACTCATTAACACCTTTCATTTGATACCCATATCGTACAAACAAATTCTAGAGTCACCCCTGGGCCACCTTTATATCGATATTTCGAAAAGCTGTCCACCCATAGAACTAAGGCCCACTCCCTTTTAAAATACTCATTAACACCTTTCATTTGATACCCATATCGTATAAACGCATTCTAGAGTCATCCCTGGTCCACCTTTATGGCGATATCTCGAAAAGGCGTCCACCTATAAAACTAAGGCCCACTCCCTTTTAAAATACTCATTAACACCTTTCATTTGATACCCATATCGTACAAACAAATTCTAGATTCACCCCTGGTCCACCTTTATGGCGATATCTCGAAAAGGCGTCCACCCATAGAACTAAGGCCCACTCCCTTTTAAAATACTCATTAACACCTTTCATTTGATACCCATATCGTACAAACAAATTCTAGAGTCACCGCTGGTCCACCTTTATGGCAATATCTCGAAAAGGCCTCCACCTATAGAACTAAGGCCCACTCCCTTTTAAAACACTCATTAACAACTTTCGTTTGACACCCATATCGTACAAACGCATTCTAGAGTCCCCCCTGGTCCACCTTTACAACGATATCTCGAAAAGGCGTCCACGTATAGAGCTAAGGCCCACTCCCTTTTAAAATACCCATTAACACCTTTCATTTGATACCCATGTCGTACAAACAAATTCTAGAGTCACCCCTGGTCCACCTTTATTGCGATATCTCGAAAATGCGTCCACCTATAGAACTAAGGCCCACTCCCTTTTAAAATACTCATTAACACCTTTCATTTGATACCCATATCGTACAAACAAATTCTAGTGTGACCCCTGGTCCACTTTTATGGCGATATCTCGAAAAGGCGTCCACCTATAGAACTAAGGCCCACTCCCTTTTAAAATACTCATTAACACCGTTCGTTTGATACCCATATCGTACAAACAAATTCTAGAGTCACCTCTGGTCCACCTTTATGGTGATATTTCGAAAAGCCGTCCGCCTATAGAATTAAGGCCCACTCCCTTTTAAAATACTCATTAACACCTTTCATTTGATACCCATATCGTACAAATAACACATTCCACGGTTACCCTTGGTTCATTTTCCTACATGGTGTTTTCCCTTATTTTGTCTGCATAGCTCTCAACTGAGTATGTAATGTTCGGTTACACCCGAACTTAGCCTTCCTTACTTGTTATATATTTAACATTTTGGAAAACACAAAAAACCTGATTATTTAGCAAATAACACATTCAGAATGTTGGAATTTGACGTGTAAAAAGGAGGAAGGTAGGAAGTAAGGAAGTCTAAGTTCGGGTGAAACCGGGCATTATATACCCAGCTGTACACCTGAAATTCTGTTGTTGTTTGTTTTGTGTGCTTAATAGTGTTACAAGACTGCGCAATAATGCATACCAATATGGTTCTATTCTGAACTAATTTCCTTTAAAAGAAGCAAACGGGATATAGAGGATACGATTGGTACAAAACTATTTTTCGCTAATATTTAACTTAAAATTTTTGCCTACGACCCTTTTTAAAGTTATTTATATAAAAGTGGGTGTGGTCCTTAACTAGTCTTATCCATTTTAACTACAAATATTTCCTGCTATAAGGAAAATGTGTGTACCAATTTTGTTACGGTTGTACATTTTTTCTTCGGGTTATGGCTCCCGAAACATTGAAAATTGCTTAGATAAAAAAGGGGCGGTGCCACTCCCGTTTTCAAAAATTTTAGTGATTTCCAATTTAATGTTATAACTCAATACAGAAAGTAAAATTCTATTGATACAAAGCCCTTTTTCGCAAAGATATAGCTTATAATTTTCGCCTACGACCCTTTTAAAAATATTGTTACGAATATTAGCAAAGCTAAGGGGTGCCGCTATCTCTAAGCCGATACTAAGCAGTGACGCGAATTCACATCAATAATTCAATCATTATGTATCTACAATAATAATAATTGCGTCTACACATATGTACCATGTACATCTGAGATACTCCTATAAGTATGCAATGAGAAAAACTATAAAATTGTGCAATTGCAGTTACAGCTGAGAAGGTTGAGAGCTGCTGGACTAGTAGATTCTAGAAGCGCCTAGAAGATGTATAAAATTGTGCGATTGGAGTTACAGCTGAGAAGTTTGAGAGGTACTGGACTAGTAGATTCTAGAAGCACCTAGAAGATGCGAAGTTTGAAATCAAAGAGTATAAAAGGCGGCAATTGTAGAGGCACTGGAATTCAGTTTGATTTGAGTTGTCAAGCAGTTTCGATTAAGGCGATATCTAGCGAGCAATAGCAGTATCATTTTGAAAGTCAGTTTCATTTAAACTATCAGTTTGGTCATTAAGCCAGCTAGTTGCAAAGTATAAGTGTTATTGTGAAGTACTTTATTAAAGGCCATTTTGCATTATTACAAATTGGAGTTATTTATTCAACTGTTTAGTGATTCGAACTTAGCAGAGGTTTTCAAATAAGAGGATTTGCAAGTAAATTCGTTACAATTGGTGTCAGAAGAGAAATTGTTGAATAAATTCCAGAGGACAACAAGGACATGGCAAAGTTCAGTGAATTGAAGATCCAGCAACTGAAGAAGGAGTTGGACAGCCGTGAATTGAATATAACCGGCATTAAACTCGAACTTTAGGCCCGACTACGAGAGGCAATGGAAGCAGAAGGAATTTACGTGGAAGAGTATGTCTTTCATCTTGATTTCGACGAGACAACAACAAAAATTTAACAGAAAAACGAAACATCGCAGACAGTTACGAGCACAGACTTGAACATGATATTGGCTGCAATAACTGCTCAAACATCGACAGTGGCATCTCAACTGGAATCGCAGGAGACACGCATAACGTCCAAGATGGAAGAACAGAAGACATATATGGCATCCAAGATGGAATCACAGGAGACACGTATTGCAGAAATGTCATCTGAAATAACAGCGAAGATTGAAGCACAAGAAACGCGTATTTCAGAAATGTCGTCACAAATGTCATCTCTGGCAGAACAGAAGACAAGTATCACATCCCAACTGGATCGCGAGAGACACGTATAACATCCAAGTTGGAAGAACAAGTGGAGCGCTTATCATTGCAGGTGGCACAAATGTCTTCGCAGTTAGAAGCACAGGAAGCAAGGGTAACATCAAAGCTGGAAGCGCATGATGCAAGAATTTCAGGCAGAAGTCGATGATTTGAAGGGTCGTATGGAGCAGTTACAACTAAATTGCCCAGGTATTTCAGCGAGTAATCCAAAGGTAAAAACACCATCCTTTGACGGTTCTGTTCCTTTCCAGGTCTTTAAGCTACAGTTTGAGAAGAGCGCGGCAGTGACCAACTGGAATGCGGAAGATAAAGTTGCTGTACTCTTCGTAGTATTGAAAGGACCAGCTGCCGAAATCTTACAGACTATTCCAGAGAACAAACGGAACGGCTATGAAGCACTGGTGGCCGCTGTCGGGAGACGTTATGGAAGCGAGCATAGAAAGCAGATATTCCAAATTGAGTTGCAAAACCGCCACCAAAGAGCGAATGAGACTTTTCACAGAAGGTTGGCACATTTGGCAAATGCGGACGCACCCGTGGAGTACACCGAGAGGGTAAAAATCCAGAGTTTTATAAATGGTATACGGGACGTAGAAACGAAGCGAGCGACATATGCAAACCCAAAACCCACATTCGCAGAAACGGTATCCTATGCACTGACTCAAGAACTAGCGTCGCTGTTGAGTAAACCAGCATACAAAGCTCATCGTGTGGAAGTGGAAAGACCAGAGTGGGTAGACACACTTTTGGAAGCACTGAAGGGATCTCAACAGAAGAATGCCGGAGTTATTAAATGTTTCAAGTGAGGCAATCCAGGTCACATTGTACGTCATTGCGATCTTGGTCCTAATAGTTCCAACAATGTGGGTGGCCGTAAACGCAAAGCTGGCGGAAATGAGCAAGAGCGTGTCGAATGTAAAGAACGAAAACTTGCCCCGGCTATTGAATGCCCTGTGATATCTGTGTCGCAAATTGGAAGGAAATCAAGCAGTCTTACCATCAGAGGGAATGTGGATGGTAAAGAAGGTGTACTGACTGTAGATACGGGCGCATCTCATTCCTTGATTGGAAAGGTCACGGTTCTACACAAATTCGTTGTGGCGAAAATCGTTGAAGAAGTCATATTGGGAGTGGACTACTTGGTTGACCATGACATCAAGATCGATATGCAGAGAAGGATGATGCGTTATGAGAACCAGGATATACCACTTAACTTCAGTTTGCAGAAAGGATCCAGTAGTAGTCGAGTACAGGTGGAGAAGACTCGACAAAAACCACGGAAGTCAAAGGCAAAGGTTAGTACGTCGAATGGGCCAAATAAATCAAAATCAAAAGTACCTGCGAGAGAAACACTGGCATTGACAAAACCTAAAAGACGCAGGAAAACGAAGCAACGAATTTCCTAGAAAGAATGCGAGGGTAGTTTCAAGCCGAAGCGCACTACTGTTGTGAAATGTGGGAACGATACTGATTATGCGAAGCCAATCCGTCAAGAGGGAACGATCCAGAATAATGAGTAGTAAGATGAAACGCAGATACAATGAGAACAAAAATTCGGAAGGTTTCTTGGAGGGAGATTTGGTACTTTTATAAAACACTCACCGGCGAAAAGGTGTTCCATCCAAGAGTCAGTGCAGTTGGGAAGGCCCGTACAAAGTTGTGAAGAAGTTCAGTGATACCATCTTCCGCATACAAACCATTGGGAAACCACGAAGTAGAAGAGTGGTACATTTGGAGATGCTGGCAGCGTTTAGATCGAGAGATTTTTCTGATCGGAACGATCAGACTTAGGTGGAGGGCAGTGTTACGAATATTAGCAAAATTAAGGGGTGCTGCTGTCTCTAAGCCGATGCTAAGCAGTGACGCGAATTCACATCAATAATTCAATCATTATGTATCTACATAAATGAAACAATAATTGCGTCTACACATATGTACCATGTACGTATACGAGCAGCGTAGAGTCAGTGCACCAACACATGCATTTATCTGAGATACTCCTATAAGTATGCAATGAGAAAAACTATAAAATTGTTCAATTGTAGTTACAGCTGAGAAGTTTGAGAGCTACTGGACTAGTAGATTCTAGAAGCGCCTAGAAGATGCGAAGGTTGAAATCAAAGAGTATAAAAGGCGGCAATTGTAGAGGCACTGGAATTCAGTTTGATTTGAGTTGTCAAGCAGTTTCGATTAAGACGATATCTAGCGAGCAATATCAGTATTATTTTGAAAGTCAGTTTCCTTTAAGCTATCAGTTTGGTCATTAAGCCAGCTAGTTGCAAAGTATAAGTGTTATTGTGAAGTACTTTAATAAAGGCCACTTTGCATTATTACAAATTGGAGTTATTTATTCAACAGTTTAGTGATTCGAACTTAGCAGAGGATTGCAAATAAGAGGATTTGTAAGTAAATTCGTTACAATATTTTAAATAAAAATGGGCGTGGTCTTTAAACGATCTCGTCCATTTTTTCTAGAAATATTTCCTGCTATAAGGAAAATATGTGTACCCAATTTTGTTACGATATGTACATTTTTCTTCGAGTTATGGATCCCGAAACATTGAAAATTGTTTAGACAAAAAAGGGGGTGCCACGCCCATTTTTTAAAATTTGAAGTTTTTCCTTTTTACTGTTATAAATACACTTGGGAAATGAAATACCATTGATATAAAGCTCTTTTTTGCAAAGATATAGCTTATTTCATTCGTTCACGACCCTTTTAAAAATCTTTTATACAAAAGTGGGCGTGGTCCTTAACCGATTTCGTTAATTTTTCTTCAAAGCATTCCTACTATAGTAAAGGCAACCTCTCTGTCGAAGGTTTAACGATTTTTGTTTATGATTAATAATATTTTTAAAAATGATATTATCACAAGTGAGCGGTGCAACGCCCATTTAAAAAAAAATTTTCAAATTTTTATCAAGAGTCTCAATATCAGTCCACACGTCAAATTTCAATATTCTAAGTGTATTATTTACTAAATAATCAGGTTTTTTGTGTTTTCCAAAATATTATATATATAAAAAGTGGGCGTGGTTATCATCCGATTTCGCTCATTTTCAATACCAATCTATTACGGGTCCAGGTAAGCTCGTGTACCAAATTTGGTGAAGATATCTCATTATTTACTCAAGGTATCGTGTTATCGGACAGACGGATGGACGGGCGGATGGAAGGACATGGCTCAATCAAAATTTTTTTCGACACTGATGATTTTGATATATGGAAGTCTATATATATCTCGATTCCTTTATACCTTTACAACCAACCGTTATCCAATCAAAGTTATAATACCCTGTTTACAAGTACAGCTGGGTATAAAAAAGTTCACAAAGCCACGACCTCAGTCAAGATATATTACATATTGCCAAAATAAAAGCCTTTTAGGCCCATACTATTGAAATTTTTATATATGTACTTTATGTATTAATTTGTATCCAAAATCGGCGTTTCCGCAACTCCTATTAGAAACATTTAAATTCGCCTCATCTCCGATATTATTTGATATAGATATTCCATATATTGGGTAATTGTGGTGGGACAGGTTAGAGGGAGGGGAATGAGACTAGAAGTGGGATGGATTGTGGGAATGGGGGTGGGAGTACTAAAAAACGAAATGGCTATTAGTACGGAAAAAAGAAAAAGAAAAGAAAGAAATACTAATAGTTGCAAGAAAAAAGAAAGAAACTAAGAAAAAATAATCCCGAAATTTGGGTACTGAATTTTCCAGATATACGTATGTATCGGAAGCCTTCCTACAAATTTTGTATAGTGTGTAAAGCTGTCACTCTGGTTTAGGGTTATGCTTTGAATGATACTAATGCATTTAATGCCAACATCTTAGCACTAAAAATTATATTCACTTCGACCCATAGCGATACAATGTTGCTGGTGCATGCGTCACCTTACTTACATGTAGCCATTGTCATAGCCTCTCACATTGCTGAATGAAGTCCCATGCACGTATGGAAATATTACAAAATCTTTACAAACTATAATAGTCACACACACAAATTCGTACATCGAAAAAAATGGCTTGAGTTGCCCATTTTGGCATTCATGCCAAAGTCATTCATTTATTGCCAAGTCATGTTTGTTTAAGCAACATTTGCATGAAAACTGTTACTGCTACTTAAGAGCAGCCTGGTGTATCCTTGGCAATTTCCTTGGCAATGAAGTGTATGCAGATGAACGCAACAAATGATGCAGGGGGATGTGGCAGGCAAGAAGCAGTAACCAATCTTTGCTTAAGATAGAAAAAAAAAGTGGTATACTCTTCGTTTGGTTATAAACGGAAGCCACTTTTGTGTTGCTTCCTTCCTGGCAACGTCACAACGTAATAAGTCTTCAACGCTTCTTTCAAACTTTGCAGCCCTTCTTCAAGTTTTTATTTATTTTTATTTTTTTATTATGCATCTTTATTACACTTTTCTTCGTTTTCACTTTGCTTTCATTATTTTGTTTTTATTTTGTTCTGCTTTTTTCACAAAAAATTTTCTTTACGCTGATTTTTCTATACTTGACGCCTTTAGCGTTTACGTTGCACTTCAACTTTAATACATTGTAGATAGTAAATATGTAGAATGTTTTGGCTTTTCAAATGCATCAAGGTGCTCATATTAGCTTCATCGTACTCTTCATTCGTTGCACAAAGTGGCTGGCAACAACGTTTACGGTAAAGTTTTAAGTCTAACTAAAATCGGGATGCCGGCGCAAAAGTTCTTGTACTTAAAAAGGACAACAAAAACTAAAAGTAGTAAACAATAAAGTAGCTTAAGACTTGTTTAATACAAAAATGCACAAAAAAATTGTTTAGCTTGTGTAGGGAAAACAAAAAATAAAAATACTGTTTACAACAACAAACTAAATTTTAACATCAAAACACAAATAAAAATTACAATAGCTGCAAAAGAAGCACAAACTACTTAGAAGAAAACACAAACAATGCCTTAAGATTCTTGAGCTTAAGAACTGTGATAATTTGTTAAAAATATTCATGTTTCTTTCCGCGTATATACGTACATTAGGGTGCTCCTAATAAAACAAATAAAAGACGAATACCGATTTCATATATCATAGGTCGAAAAAAATTCCGTTTAAATGATTCAAGGTTCGATTATTCGAGTTCAAGGCCAGAACAATAATTTTCATACTCAGCTGAGCAGAGCTCACAGAGTATATTAACTTTATTCGCATAACGGTAATCCGTAACGGCATAAACTAATCTATATAGATATAGACTTTCATGCGCGGTTCCAGGGGGGAAATTTGTTTGTATTGATTTTTTTTTTTTTTTTTTTTTTTTGAGAATGGACAAGACTAATACGAATCCGCCAAGGATGGGGTGCGGAAGAAGAGCGCTGTTGATGGATATCCGTCAAATCTTCAGCACTCTAAGGCGGCTTCCGCAAATTTGTTGCTCTGCCTTGAAAAAGGCGGAGTGGATATAGTCCTTGTCCAGGAGCCGTGGCTGAGTAGTAACGGCAGTAAGATTTCTGGATTAAGGACTGGAAAATTCAACACCTTGGTGCATGGGGAGGCAAGTAGGCCTAGATGCTGTGTGCTTGTTAAAAAAGAGATTAAAGCTTTTATTCTCTCTAATTTCAGCAAAGTTGACGTAACCACGGTCTGCCTCGAGCGAGGAAGTAATGAAATGTGGGTGGTCTCAGCGTACATGCCCCACGGGGACGTAGAGAGACCACCACCTGCGATACTGGGTGAAATCACCGCTGAAGCAAGGCGGAGAGGTGTTGGCGTGATCATCGGTGCCGATGCTAATGCCCATCATAGCATTTGGGGAAGCTCGGATATCAACACTAGAGGTGAGTCTTTATTTACTTTTATTGTAGATGAGGGACTTTGTATATGTAATAGGGGGAATGACCCGACTTTTATTACTGTGGTAAGGGAGGAGGTCCTGGACCTCACCCTGGTTAGTAGAGAACTGGAAGGTCGGATATCTGGATGGAGGGTTCTCAACGAGCAATCCTTCTCTGATCACCGATATATTCAGTTCTCAGTGAACGAAGAACGTCCCGGTAAAATATCTTTTAGGAACCCTAAAAGTACTAACTGGGACTTGTATTGTAGGAAGCTGGGAGAGCTTTTGCCTGCGGTGCCTATCATTAGTTCGGGCCTGTCCGAATCTGAGATAGACGTTCTGGTGGAAAACTTCACCTCGGCAAGCAATAGCGCCTTTCAGCTGTACTGCCCATTGAAAACTTACAGGGGGAAGGGCAAGCCGCCCTTGTGGTCGGATTCTCTTGACGACCTAAGAGCGTCCCGTCGGCGGCTCTTCAACAGAGCCAGGAGGAGTAAATTACCCTCAGACTGGGAGCTCTATAAGGTGAGTCTGGGGATTTATAAATATGAAATAAGGATAGCCAAGCGAGATGCATGGCGAAGCTTCTGAGAAAACGGAGAAGGCTGCAATGAATCCGCGAGATTTAGAAAAATACTCTCTAGGAACCCCGCTCCTCTGGGGTATCTGAGAGATGATGGTGGGGACTGGTCGATGAGTAGCGAGGAGTCCATAAGGATTTTACTGGACAATCATTTTCCCGATGTCCCAGTTGCGCAGGGATCTTCGCCTGCATGGTCGGCGGTCGTTGGCCATGCAGAAGTGCCTGCCATTCCAATACGGGAAAGTCAAATAACCTGGGCTATAGGGTCGTTCAAGCCCTATAAGTCTCCGGGCCCGGATGGAATCATTCCTGCGCAGCTTCAAAGGTCTTTGGGGATTTCCTGCCGCTGGTTGGCCATCATATATACTAACTGCCTCAGGCTTATCTATATCCCGAAGTCTTGGCACACGGTTAGGGTTATTTTCATTCCGAAGGCCGGCAGAAGCTCTCATGTATCACCTAAGGATTTGAGGCCAATCAGTCTCTCGTCGTCTCTTCTTAAGACGTTTGAGCGGTTGATTGACCTGTACCTACGGAAAGGATAACTCGGGGGTTACTGTCGGCTTCACAGCATGCGTACTGCAAGGGCAGATCGACGGAAACGGCTCTCCATTGGATTGTAAAGCAAATAGAGGGGTCGCTAGAACACAAAGAGTATGATCTGGGTGCCTTTCTAGACATCGAGGGAGCTTTTAACAATATCTTACCGGGGGCAAACGAAAGAGCTCTGGTGGGTTTAGGAGTCGAGGCGGCTCTGGTTGAATTTATTAGCAAACTTCTATGCGGCAGAATTGTCGCAGCGGAGTGGGGAGGGGCCATAATTAAGAGGAAGGTGTGCAGGGCCACGCCACAGGGGGGTGTCCTATCTCCTCTCCTCTGGGTTGTGGTAGTCAACGAGCTTCTTGTGGAGCTGGAAGCCAATGGTTGTCGGGTGGTTGCCTATGCAGATGACCTCGCTATCCTAGTCAGAGGCAAATTTCTGGGCACCCTGCGCGATGTCCTGCAGGGCTACCTGGATACTGTGGCTAGGTGGGCTGAATCATGTGGATTGGCGGTCAACCCGGGAAAAACGGAATTGATCCTTTTCACAAGGAGATAAAAGATGCCCGATTTCAGAACTCCCTCGATTGGAGGGGTACCGTTGGTACTTTCTGATAGGGTTAAATATTTGGGGATTGTTTTGGACAAGAAACTGTCCTGGAGACCCAATGTGGAAGAGCTAAATTTAAGCCGCAAGTTTAAGTTGGCCGATCACTGCAGTGTATTCCAAGCGGAAATTGCTGCGATTAAGGATGCGGTGGATGGAATGCTATGCATTGCTACCACGGTTAGGGAATTTAACATCTACTCTGATAGCCAAGCGATTATCAAGGCGATCGAGGGTGGTCTGGGAGTGCCTGACCTCGCTTGCGATTGGATCGAATTATTTTACAATTAAGATTATCTGGGTCCCGGGCCATAGTGATATCCCGGGTATCCCTGTCAAGCGGATCTCTTAGCCCCCATCGGTACAACTGAACCGGATGAAGATGGCTGTAGGGATTTCGCCATCCCGCTGGCAACCTGTGGATTGGTCCTCCATAGCTGGGCCTCGAGTCAGCTCAGCAAACGTTGGGCGGATACCACGTCTTGCAGGGTAGCAAGATCTTTCTGGCCAAAAGTGGATGGCAGGAGGTCTGCTGAAATAATTGGGTTCACTAAGGCTCACCTATCAATGGTCATTGGGGTTTTGACAGGGCACTGTCCCATGGGTATCCATGCGGTACGTCTCAATATACTGGAAACTCCATCCTGCTGCAGCTGTATGGAGGATGATGAGGTGGAATCACCAAATCACTTTATCCTTGATTGTCCAGCTTTTGCCAGAACTAGGCGAAAGTACTTCGGTCGCGACTCACTTAGATCTCCCGAGGATATATCCAAAGTTGAGATCGGTATCATTCGGAGCTTTATCGTTGCTACCCAACGGTTCTCTAAGTAGCTAGATCTAAGTCACCGTTATTTTTGGTGTATGTGGTATCACAACGGACCTTCATGTTGTCCAAGTGAGCAATCTTTATCAGGGCAGCTACCACCTAACCTATCCTATCCTAGTGAAGTATATAATACTAATCTACATAGTAATTTCTTATCACAAAACGGATGTTTACTAATTTTTAATTTTCCTTGCTTTTTTGAGTTCTAGGGGGGCCTTTTTTTTTAATATATGTAATAACTAGCAGACCCGGCACACGTTGTTCTGCCCTAAATTTGGCCTATCTGCATACATTTTAATAAGCTTTTTCCGTCTAACTCTGCCCTCTACACTTTTTCCTAATCTCCTTATTCACTCCTCCCTCCGTCTTTTTCGTTTCATCTCCATCTTCATCTCATTCTTTCTCAGTCTCCTTCTCTCTTTTCTCTTCTCTCAAGTTTTTCTCCTTATTCTTCATCTCTTATTGCCAGTCCCAGAGGGTGGTATGTCAAGGGGCGACCCCGCTTAGAAAAATTTTCTTCTAATTAAAAAGCCTTATTTCTAAAATTGTTGATGTTGCTTTGCCCGGGGTTTGGACCCAGGGCATCCGGTATGGTAGGCGGAGCACGCTATCATCACACCACGGTTGCCGCCTCTGTATTATACTTCCCAGAAAAAAGCATCGTAAATACTAATATAGGCAAATTTATATACCAAATTTTAGGCAAGTCGAATAGGACGTATGCAAATAAGTATGTGGGTATTATTAATTCATGTCTTTATTTCGGCTTCGCATGCATATTTATCAGTTTTACCAGGTTGATGCGACTAAATCGAATATCACAATGAACTTCAGAGCTCTCAGCAACAGCTTTCGTTTGATATCCATAATACACACACATTCTAGCGGTATCCGGGTCCATGTTTTGGCCTATATTTCGAGACCCTAGTCACTCAGCGGTGTAAAACTTACTCTGTACTAAAGCATACATCAACAGCTTCAATTTGGTACCCATAATGTAAAAACACATTCTAGGTGTATCCGGGTCCCTGTTTTGGGCTATATCTCGAGACCCTACCCTCCCAGTTGTATGAAAATTATCCTGTACTATATCACTCATCAACAGCTTTCATTTGATATCCATATTGTATAAACACATTCTAGGGGTACACGGGTCCACATTTTGGGCTATATCTCGAGACCCTAGTCTCCCAGTTATATGAAAAATATCCTGAACTATATCACTCATCAACAGCTTTGATTTGACATCCAATTTGTATAAACACATTCTAGGGGTATCCGGGTCCACGTTTTGGCCTATATCTCGAGACCCTAGTCACCCAGGGGTATGCCAATTATCCTATACTATAGCACCCATCAACAGCTTTCCTTTGATACCCATAATGTAAAAACACATTCTAGGGGTACCCGGGCCCACGTTTTGATCTCAAGACCCGCAGCGAAAAAAAAGGTAGACGTTGGCCGATTATCAGACCTACCCAATATGCTCAAAAAATTTCATGAGAATCGGTTCAGCCGTTTCGGAGGAGTTCAGCCTCTAAAACCGTGACAGAAGAATTTTATATATTAGATAACGTAAAAAAGCAAGAAATATTAAAAATTAGTAAAAATCCGATGTGTGATAAGAAATTACTTTGTAGATTAGTATTATTTACTTCATTACATTATTCTGTTAATAACTTAAATTTTATTATAATTCTATTTTGAGGTGATTAACTATAAATGATTGTTTGACCTTCTACTACTGTTATATAAACTCTTTTTAACAATTTTTGTTGTTATATCGGCCTACTGATTTGTAAGATCGCGGGTTCGAATCGAGCTCAAGGCTTAACAATAATTTTTTATCATTATTATTGTTATGATAAATTTTTTCTTAATTGAAAAAATTTTTAAATTATAATAGAAGAAAGAAAAAATTCTTTTTAATTGAAAATTATTTTCTATTTTTTAGTTCGGTTAGCTATAAAGGCGTGTTTTTTTAGTTTTTTATACTCAGTTGAGCAGAGCTCACAGAGTATATTAAGTTTGATTGGATAACGGTTGGTTGTACATATATAAAGGAATCGAGATAGATATAGACTTCCATATATCAAAATAATCCGGATCGAAAAAAAATTTGATTGAGCCATGTCCGTCCGTCCGTCCGTCCGTTAACACGATAACTTGAGTAAATTTTGAAGTATCTTGATGAAATTTGGTATGTAGGTTCCTGAGCACTCATCTCAGATCGCTATTTAAAATGAACGATATCGGACTATAACCACGCCCCCTTTTTCGATATCGAAAATTTCGAAAAACCGAAAAAGTGCGATCATTCATTACCAAAGACAGATAAAGCGACGAAACTTGGTAGATGAGTTGAATTTATGACGCAGAATAGAAAACTAGTAAAAGTTTGGACAATGGGCGTGGCACCGTCCACTTTTAAAAGAAGGTAATTTAGAAGTTTTGCAAGCTGTAATTTGTCAGTCGTTGAAGATATCATGATGAAATTTGGCAGGGACGTTACTCCTATTACTATATGTACGCCTAATAAAAATTAGCAAAACCTAAGAAGGAACACGCCCACTTTTAAAAAAATTTTTTTTTTTTTTTTAAATTTTAACAAAAAATTTAAAATCTTCACAGTATATAAGTAAATTATGTCAACATTCAACTCCAGTAATGATATGGTGCAACAAAATACAAAAATAAAAGAAAATTTCAAAATGGGCGTGGCTCCGCCCTTTTTCATTTAATTTGTCTAGGATACTTTTAACGCCATAAGTCGAACAAAAATTAACCAATCCTTTTGAAATTTGGTAGGGGCATAGATTTTATGATGTTAACTGTTTTCTGTGAAAACGGGCGAATTCGGTTGATGCCACGCCCAGTTTTTTATACACAGTCGTTCGTCTGTCCTTCCGCATGGCCGTTAACACGATAACTTGAGCAAAAATCGACATATCTTTAATGAGCTTAGTTCACGTACTTACTTGAACTCACTTTATCTTGGTATGAAAAATGAACGAAATCCGACAATGACCACGCCCACTTTTTCGATATCGAAAATTACGAAAAATGAAAAAAATGCCATAATTCTATACCAAATACGAAAAAAGGGATGAAACATGGTGAGGTAATTGGATTGGTTTATTGACGCGAAATATAACTTTAGAAAAAACTTTATAAAATGGTTGTGACACCCACCATATTAAGTAGAAGAAAATGAAAAAGTTCTGCAGGGCGAAATAAAAAACCCTTAAAATCGTGGCAGGTATTACATACATATATAAATAAATTAGCCGTATCCAACAGATGATATTCTGGGTCACCCTGGTCCACATTTTGGTCGATATCTGGAAAACGCCTTCACATATACAACTACCACTACCCCCCTTTAAAACTCTCATTAATACCTTTAATTTGATATCTTACAAACACATTCTAGAGTACCCCTGGTCCACCTTTATGGCGATATTTCGAAAAGGCGAACACCTATAGAACGAAGGCCCACTCCCTTTTAAAAATACTCATTAACACCTTTCATTTGATGCCCATATCGTACAAACAAAGTCTAGAGTCACCCCTGGTCCACCTTTATGGTGATATCTCGAAAAGGCGAACACCTATAGAACGAAGGCCCACTCCCTTTTAAAAATACTCATTAACACCTTTCATTTGATACCCATATCGTACAAACAAGGTCTAGAGTCACCCCTGGTCCACCTTTATGTTGATATCTCGAAAAGGCGAACACCTATAGAGCTAAGGCCCCCTCCCTTTTAAAATACTCATTAACACCTTCCGTTTGATACCCATATTGCACAAACGAATTCTAGAGTCACCCCTGGTCCACCTTTATGGCGGTATCTCGAAACGGCGTCCACCTATGGAACTAAGGATTACTCCCTTTTTAAATACTCATTAACACCTTTCTTTTGATACCCATATTGTACAAACAAATTCTAGGGTCACCCCTGGTCCACCTTTATGGCGATATCTCGAAAATGCGACCACCTATACAACAACCACCACTCCCTTTTAAAACCCTAATTAATACCTTTAATTTGACACCCATATCATACAAACACATTCTAGAGTCACCCCTGGTCCACCATTATGGCGATATTTCGAAACGGCGTCCACCTATAGAACTAAGGCCCACTCCCTTTTAAAATACTCATTAACACCTTTCGTTTGATGCCCACATTGTACAAACAAATTCTAGGGTCACCCCTGGTCCACCTTTATGGCGATATCTCGAAACGGCGTCCACCTATGGAACTAAGGATTACTCCCTTTTAAAATATTAACACCTTTCTTTTGATACCCATATTGTACAAACAAATTCTAGGGTCACCCCTGGTCCACCTTTATGGCGATATCTCGAAAATGCGACCACCTATACAACAACCACCACTCCCTTTTAAAACCCTAATTAATACCTTTAATTTGATACCCATATCATACAAACACATTCTAGAGTCACCCCTGGCCCACCTTTATGGCGATATTTCGAAACGGCGTCCACCTATAGAACTAAGGCCCACTCCCTTTTAAAATACTCATTAACACCTTTCGTTTGATGCCCATATTGTACAAACAAATTCTAGGGTCACCCCTGGTCCACCTTTATGGCGATATCTCGAAACGGCGGCCACTTATGGAACTAAGGATTACTCCCTTTTAAAATACTCATTAACACCTTTCTTTTGATACCCATATTGTACAAACAAATTCTAGGGTCACCCCTGGTCCACCTTTATGGCGATATCTCGAAACGGAGTCCACCTATGGAACTAAGGATTACTCCCATTTAAAATACTCATTAACACCTTTCTTTTGATACCCATATTGTACAAACAAATTCTAGGGTCACCTCTGGTCCACCTTTATGGCGATATCTCGAAACGGCGTCCACCTATGGAACTAAGGATTACTCCCTTTTAAAATACTCATTAACACCTTTCTTTTGATACCCATATTTTACAAACAAATTCTAGGGTCACCCCTGGTCCACCTTTATGGCGATATCTCGAAAAGGCGACCACCTATACAACAACCACCACTCCCTTTTAAAACCCTCATTAATACCTTTAATTTGATACCCATATCGCACAAACACATTCTAGAGTCACCCCTGGTTCACCTTTATGGCGATATTTCGAAACGGCGTCCACCTATAGAACTAAGGCATACTCCCTTTTAAAATACTCATTAACACCATTCGTTTGATACCCATATAGTACAAACAAATTCTAGAGTCAACCCTGATCCACCTTAATGGCGATATCCCTAAATGGTGTCCACCTATAGAACTATGGCCGACTCCCTCATAAAATACTCTTTAATGTCTTTCATTTGATACACATGTCATACAAACACATTCCACGGTTTCCCTCGGTTCATTTTCCTACATGGTTATTTTCCATTATGTTGTCACCATAGCTCTCAACTGAGTATGTAATGTTCGGTTACACCCGATCTTAACCTTCCTTACTTGTTTAAACTATTATTTATTTTTAATTTTTTAGTTCAAGTAATTTTAAAAGTTTTAGTCGAGAGTGATGAAACCTTGAAATGCCAGCGGTCCATGGATGAATCCAACCCCACGGCACCGAAAAGGGCCAAGACGCAGGGGGGCTGGACGCGGTCTTTCGCCGAAATTGCCAAGGGTCGGCAGATCATTGGCATTATAGACGAGAGCAGCGAAGATGGCAGGATCCCGAAACAACAGTGGAAGTGGATCGAGGCCGCACTCGCTACGGTGGCCGTTAAGATTAAGAAAGACAACCCTGGTCCACCGCCATCTTACGCCGATGCAGGGTGGTTCCAGGCCAATATGAAGCTTATTGCCTGTGACGACGCTGGGTCGGTAAACCTCTATAGGGCCGCCGTCACGCTGATAGGGGTGGTATATCCGGGAGCGCGCCTCAAGGTAGTGGAGACGCGTGTGCGCTCAATTCTTCTTTATGCTGCCTTGGTCTGGTGGCCTGCACTAGCTAAAAGTACCTATCTTAAAATGCTTCAAAAGTTGCAACGGAGTTCGCAGCTCTGCATTACCGGGGCTCTCGGCTCCACTCCAGATTCCGTTACATACATACATGGATACATAGATACATAGATAGATACAGGCCAAAAGCGTGTTAAAAAGGGCTCCACTATGCGTTCTTCGCATTGTGTGCAAGGTTTCAAATCTATGGCCATTTGGGGTGGTCATAAGTTCAATTGACCTTATGTCCGTTAACCTTATGTCACCCCACCATCACATTATTGCATTTTCATTGAGCTTTGATACGTGTGCAAAGTTTCAATCAAACTTATGGCCATTCAAAGTGGTAATAAGGCAAATTGACCTTATGTCACCGCACCATCACATTAATGCATTGTCATCGAGCCTTGATACGTGTGCAAAGTTTCAATCAAACTCATGGTCATTCAAAGTGGTAATAAGGCCTATTGACCTTATGGCCGTTGACCTTATGTCACCGCACCATCACATTAATGCATTGTCATCGATCCTTGATACGCGTGCAAAGTTGTAATCAAACTTATGGCTTTCAAAGTGATAATAAGGCCAATTGACCTTATGGCCGTTGACCTTATGTCACCATGCCACCACATTAATGCATTGCCATCGGTCCTTGATACGTATGCAAAGTTTCAAATTAATCAGACTTCTAGAAACCGGTGAAAATTAAGCTCAAAGATTCCGTTACATACAGGCCAAGCTAATAAAAGCGTTTTAAAAAGAGATTAAACATGGTAATTGGATTGGTTTATTGACGCAAAATATAACTTTAGAAAAAACTTTGTAAAATGGGTGTGACACCATATTAAGTAGAAGAAAATGAAAAATTTCTGCAGGGCGAAAACAAAAGCCCTTGGAATCATGGCAGGAATACTCTTCGTGGTATTACATATTTAATAAATAAATTAGCGGTACCCGACAGATGATTTTCTGGGCCACCCTGGTCCACGTTTTGGTCGATATCTCGAAAACGCCTTCACATATACTACCAAGGGCCACTCCCTTTTAAAACCCTCATTAATAACTTTAATTTGATAAAATACTCTTTAATACCTTCCATTTGAAACCCATGTCATACAAACACATTACAGGGTTACCCTAGGTTCATTTTGCTAAATGGTAATTTTCCCTTACTTTGTCTCCACAGCTCTCAACTGAGTATGTAATGTTCGATTACACCCGAACTTAGCCTTCCTTACTTGTTTTTTTTTTTAATTTTTCTATAATCGAAAAATTGTATTTTGTTTTTGGAATAGTAAGTAGAAAATTTTTCAGACAACCTGCAATAGCTGCCCAGATAGATCCATTTCGAAGGGTGCTAAGCCTTCATCATCAGTACCCTTTAGGCACGCTGCGCTAACCATTTAGCTATACAGCGGTGGTTTGTTTGACTCATTTATCAATAGGCCGATAAAACAAAAACAATTCCGTTTAAATTTTTGAGTCTACATAGAGAAATCTTAACTTTGACCGCGGCGCGACAGCCAATATATGTGATCCGGCCTATGAAAAGGTGGCTTATGACTCAAAAACGAAATTGCGAGAAACAGCTGTTAAAGATAAACAATGAATTTCTTCAGTTTATTAGTAGTTTTCTTTTTTTTTGAGTCATAAGCCGGGTCACATATATAGAAGCACTGCAGTCGCAATGATATCGAAACACGACTCAAACAACCGCTCTCTGAGAGCACAAGTAAACCAGATGGAGTGCAGGAGCAGTGTTCGCATGTCTCTAAAGCCCTTCGTACTGCCACCGTGGAAAAAATTGGTTACCGACGACCGAGGAAAAATAACTGTTACTGGAACAAGTAAGGAAGGCTAAGTTCGGGTGTAACCGAACATTACATACTCAGTTGAGAGCTATGGAGACAAAATAAGGAAAATCACCATGCAGGAAAATGAACCTAGGGTAACCCTGGAATGTGGTTGTATGACATGTGTATCAAATGGAAGGTATTAAAGAGTATTTTAAGAGAGAGTAGGCCATAGTTCTATGGATGGACGCCATTTAGGGATATCGCCATAAAGGTGGACCAGGGCTGACTCTAGAATGTGTTTGTACGATATGGGTATCAAATGAAAGGTGATAATGAGTATTTTAAAAGGGAATGGGCTTTAGTTCTATAGGTGAACGCCTTTTCGAGAAATCCCCATAAAGGTGGACCAGGGGTGACTCTAGAATATGTTTGTACGATATGGGTATCAAATGAAAGCTGTTAATGAGTATTTTGAAAAGGAGTGATCCTTAGTTCCCTAGGTGGAGGCCGTTTCGAGATATTGCCATAAAGGTGGACCAGGGGTGTCTCTAGTTGTACGATATGGGAATCAAATGAAAGGTGTTACTGAGCGTTTTAAGAGGGAGTGGGCATTAGGTCTATAGGTGGACGCATTTTCGAAATGTCGCCATTAGGGTGGGCCAGGGGTGACTCTAGAATGTGTTTGTACGATATGGGAAACGAAAGGTGTTACTGAGCATTTTAAGAGGGAGTGGGCATTAGGTCCATAGGTGGACGCCTTTTCGAGATATCGCCATTAGGGTGGGCCAGGGGTGACTCTGGAATGTGTTTGTACGATATGGGTATCAAATGAAAGGTGGTAATGAGTATTTTAAAAGGGAGTAATCCTTAGTTCTATAGGTGGACGCCTTTTCGAGATATCGCCATAAAGGTGGACCAAGGGTGACTCTAGAGTGTTTGTACGATATGGGTATCAAACGAAAGGTGTTACAGAGCATTTTAAGAGGGAGTGGGCACTAGGTCCATAGGTGGGCGCCTTTTCGAGATATCGCCATTAGGGTGGGCCAGGGTGACTCTAGAATGTGTTTGTACGATATGGGTATCAAATGAAAGGTGGTAATGAGTATTTTAAAAGGGAGTTATCCTCAGTTCTATAGGTGGACGCCTTTTCGAGATATCGCCATAAAGGTTGACCAAGGGTGACTCTAGAATGTTTGTACGATATGGGTATCAAACGAAAGGTATTACTGAGCATTTTAAGAGGGAGTGAGCATTAGGTCTATCGGTGGACGCCTTTTCGAGATATCGCCATTAGGGTGGGCCAGGGGTGACTCTAGAATGTTTGTACGATATGGGTATCAAAGGAAAGGTGTTACTGAGCATTTTAAGAGGGAGTGGAAATTAGGTCTATAGGTGGACGCCTTTTCGAGATATCGCCATTAGGGTGGGCCAGGGGTGACTCTAGAATGTTTTTACGATATGGGTATCAAACGAAAGGTGTTACTGAGCATTTTAAGAGGGAGTGGGCATTAGGTCTATAGGTGCACGCCTTTTCGAGATATCGCCATTAGGGTGGGCCAGGGTTGACTCTAGAATGTGTTTGTACGATATGGATGTCAAATTAAAGGTATTAATGAGGGTTTTAAAAGCGAGTGGCCCTTAGATGTATATGTGAAGGCGTTCTCGCGATATCGACCAAATGTGGATCAGGTGATCCAGAAAATCATCTGTCGGGTACTGCTAATTTATTTATATATTCAATAACACTAACAGTATTCCTGCCAAGATTCCAAGGGCTGTTGATTTCGCCTTGTAGAACTTGTTCATTTTCTTCTACTTAATATGGTAGGTGTCACACCCATTTTACAAAGTTTTTTCCAAAGTTATATTTTGCGTCAATAAACCAATCTAGTTACCATGTTTCATCCCTTTTTTCGTATTTGGTATAGAATTATGGCATTTTTTTAATTTTTCGTAATTTTCGATATCGATAAAGTGGGCGTGGTTATGGTCGGATTTCGGCCATTTTTTATACCAAGATAAAGTGAGTTCAGATAAGTACGTGGGCTAAGTTTAGTAAAGATATATCGGTTTTTGCTCAAGTTATTGTGTTAACGGCCGAGCTGAAGGACAGACGGTGGACTGTGTATAAAAACTGGGCGTGGCTTCCACCGATTTCGCCCATATTCACAGAGAATAGTTAACGTCATAGAATCTATGCTCCTACCAAATTTCAAAAGGATTGGTAAATTTTTGTTCGACTTATGGCATTAAAAGTATTCTAGACACACTAAATGAAAATGGGCGGAGCCACGCCCATTTTGAAATTTTCTTTTATTTTTGTATTTTGTTGCATGATATGTACTGGAGTTGAATTTTGACTTAATTTACTTATATACAGTAAAGATATTAAATTTTTTGTTAAAATTTGAATTAAAAAAAATTTTTTTTTAAAAAGTGGGCGTGTTCTTCATCCAATTTTGCTAATTTTTATTTAGCACATATATAGTAATAGTAGTAACGTTCCTGCCAAATTTCATCATGATATCTTCAACGACTGCCAAATTACAGCTTGCAAAACTTTTAAATTACCTTCTTGTAAAAGTGGGCGGTGCCACGCCCATTGTCCAAAATCTTACTAATTTTCTATTCTGCGTCATAACGTTAACCCATCTACCAAGTTTCATCGCTTTAACCGCCTTTGGCAATGAATTATCGCATTTTTTCGGTTTTTCGAAATTTTCGATATCGAAAAAGTGGGCGTGGTTATAGTCCGATATCGTTCATTTTAAATAGCGATCTGAGATGAGTGCTCAGGAACCTACATACCAAATTTCATCGAGATACCTCAAAATTTACTCAAGTTATCGTGTTAACGGACGGACGGACGGACGGACGGACGGACGGACATGGCTCAATCAAATTTTTTTTGGATCCTGATTATTTTGATATATGGAAGTCTATATCTATCTCGATTCCTTTATATATGTACAACCAACCGTTATCCAATCAAACTTAATATACTCTGTGAGCTCTGCTCAACTGAGTATAAAAATAAATGCCGGGTTGCTGCCGAAAGAAAAGAGGCTGCCTAAAGGGCTCAGTAAAAAGCGAACGCAACAAGACGTACGCCTGAAACCACCGCCATTTGAAACGGAAGCAGGCAGCTTTATAAGAAGAAAAAGCAGAGAAGATGTTAGAGCTTAAGAACTGTGAGCATTTGCTAAAAATATGTACATATATATCTTTATGCGCATATGCATACATTAGGGTGGTCGAAATAAATCAAATAAACGATGAGTACCGATTTCATATATCATAGATCAAAAAATTTGGTTTTAATTTTTGAGCCTACATAGAAAAATCTTAAGTTTGATCGCCGTGCGACAGCTTTTAACTGTCTTTAGATGGACCAATATATATATAAAAAAAAACCCAGTTTTGGTGTTAGACTCGTGGTGTGAAAGAGACTTTGTTACCAAATACTGCCGTTAAAGCCTGTGGATGAACGTCTCACCAGTATCCCAATAAAAGCTTACCCTTAAATATATCATTAATCTGCGTCCATGCACCGACGGAGCAGAAATATGATGAGCCGAAAGACACATTATGTGGACGCTTAGAACGCACGTACGAGCGCTGGCACCACTATGATAGAAAATTCGAGCTTGTCGACTTTAACACCAGGATGGGTCAAAAAGATATTTTTGGCCCCACGTTCAGAAAATTCAGCCTTCACAATAAATGTCTCCTGATAAAAGCTGAGTTAATTCACCAGTGCTCGAAAGAAGCAAGAAAAAAAACTCAAAGAATGTTTGCTGCAATCGGAACAGACTGTCAATGATTTTACAACTCTACTCTTACAGCTACTCTCTAGGAGTACAAGTTAACCTGATGGAGTGCAGGGGCAGTGGACACATTTCTCTAAATCAACTCGCAATGCAACCGTGGAAAAATTGGTTACCAGCGATGGAGGAAAAACAACTTGTACGGTGAAGAATGCCGAATTGCAGCCAGAAGAAAGGACGCGAAGGCTACCGCGAGTTGAAAGGGAAGCGAGACCCCTTTAAAAGAAAAACAGCAGATGCAGAAAGTCGTGAGTGTGCGAGTTCGAGCTGCTCGCCACCAGGAATAATGCCAGTAAATTTTATCACAAAATTCGGCAACAGGCGAAAGGTGTAAACCGATGTCCAGATTGTACTTAAATTATGGAACGATCACTTATCTGCGCTTCTAAATGGACTTGAGCCCGCATTCGATTTTGATGATATTAATGTCCAGCCACTCGATTATGACGAAGTGACAATAGCATTATATATACATATACTTGACGCGACTTACACTGAGGAGATTTTGGCTAAGTTTCTCCTCCAATATTATTGACATGAGCAAACGCGCTGTGAGTTCTACATTTTCGGGATTAGATAAAAAAGCAAAAGAAGTGTGTCTTTTGGTAAACGAGATAGGACGTTCTGTCATCTAAAAAAAAAATCGGCGCATTCGTGCCTTACAGCCACGTCACTGTTGATGGATATAATTTCGAGACTGTGAAGGATTTCGTCTATAAGGGAGCCAGCTTTAACAGCAAAAACAATGTCAGCTTAGAAATAAAACGGAGAATAACTCTTGCCAACAAGTACTAATTTGGACTGCTACTTCCCGACGAACAAAAAAATCTAAAATTCGCACATTATACCTCTTCTGATGTATGGCTCCGAATCATGGACGGTGTCGAGAGGAAAGAGGTGGCCCTTTGAGTGTTAGAGATAAAAGTTCTCTGGAAGGTTTAAGGTCCTGTGTGCGATGATTTATAAGCTTTAGGTAGGCAAGAGGATATTGCAGCGAATAAAAACCCAAAGTTTTCGCTGCCTAGGTCATGTAATGCTGCGGCCAAAAAAGTATTTGAGTCGACTCCGTAGTTTAGAAGCAGAGGAAGGGGAATATTTCAACTGAGTTGGTAGAGGCAGATATGAGAATATTTGAAATCTCTTGGTGCTCCCAATTGCCGTCAGCTATCGCAAAGCAGGGAAAGCTGACGTGACTTGTTACGACACGGCCAACATTGCTTAATAGGTTAAGTGCAAGTTAGTGATGATGACTCTTCTCCAATTTTAGTCGTGCTCCCTTTAATTTTCCCTGCAAAGTGGCGGAACGTAGCCTATATATTTTTTGCATGCACTCAACCTTACATTTTAAGTCTGAACTCACATGATGTAGTTCTGTCAGTACCGAAGCATTTTAGAACTCTCGTATTGATACGAGCATACGCCTAGTGCAAACTCTCCTTATATACAGTTAAACATATTTGTGAAAGCCGTTTAAAATAACACCGATCTCCTTAAATGTATTTGGAAACAATTTTAACATGACCGACAACGCGACAGCTTTTCCGGTTTAACCCTTTTAATCTCTTCAAAGAATTTTTCCTCGGTAGTGGCGTTCAAAGCTGCGCTCCTGCAATAACAATGTGTTGACAGACAGACTCGACCAAGGATATATTTTCTTGTTATACGTTTTCTTGGTACAACTTTGTACCAATTTTCTTGCACAAAATATTTGTGCATAGTTAGAGTTAAATATCGCGTATATGTAATACCTTGAGGACATTACATGGACTAAATGAATACATAGTGTTACCAGACGTTTTTTCAATGATCAAACTGAAAAGCCTTATTAGAAACCAGGACCTATGTTACAAAATAAGTCCGTTCATTTGCCAAATACCAGAAGCTTTCTAGGACCTATGCCACTTTTTGTTTCTAGATCTGATACCTCGTCACTCGTAATAGCTGGAGTCTAAGCCTTGCATATCACAAAACGTACTCGAACGTTTTATCCTCCTACCCGCACTTCTTTCATTTGCTATCACTGACAAGGCCTACTTTATACGCATGTTACGCCAGAAAGCAATATTCGGTCAGAATATTCATCATGAGCCTACAATCCTCTATTTTTAATGATACAAATTACTTTTTTAGTCTACGGCCTGAAGACCTGCACATGATCTACGACGCATTGCAGCCTCACGGTTGTTCAGCGCCTTTCGTGCTTGTTGAATCCCAATCTGATTTGGGCGTCTATGGTTATCTCGCCGTGTATGTATAACTATTAAATATTTCTAAACCCAAGCACCAACAATTGTTTTTAGTCAGTACGATTTTTTTTTGTTTTTTTTTTTTTTTGGTATATTCCTTATATAACCTTTCTTGATCTTTTAAATTTCAAAGAAAAGCTCATGCATTTCAAACATCCATTTTATGAAAGTTGCTTTTTATAGTAAAAAGGTTTTACAAATTTATTATTAATTGTAAATACATTTTATTAAAAAGTTTTGGAGCAACGACAAAAAAAGTTTCTCTTTTTAACATGCTACATAACAACTTTTATGGAACACATTTAAATCGCATTAATTGACATTGATTTTTTTTACAATCCTCAGTGTCACTTGATGATTATGATATTTACAAAGGCAATGACAATCACAATTGCAACCTTGGCAACCAACATGGTTATTATTAACTTTTTACAATGCGAATGAACAAAAAACAAAAATACAAAAGCATATAGTTACGATTAATATGTATGTAATACAAACGGCGGCACCGTGGTGTGATGGTAGCGTGCTCCGCCTACCACACCGTATGCCCTGGGTTCACACCCCGGGCAAAGCAACATCAAACTTTTATAAATAAGGTTTTTCAATTAGAAGACAATTTTTCTAAGCGGGGTCGCCCCTCGGCAGTGTTTGGCAATCACTCCGGGTGTATTTCGGCCATGAAAAGCTCTCAGTGAAAACTCATCTGCCTTGCAGATGCCGCTCGGAGTCGGCATAAAACATGTAGGTCCCGTCCGGCCAATTTGTAGGGAAAATCAAGAGGAGCACGGCGCAAATTGGAAGAGAAGCTCGGCCTTAGATCTCTTCGGAGGTTATCGCGCCTTACATTTATTTTTTTTTTTTTTAATACAAACATATGTGTAAAATTAAGCATAAACATATAATTGCAGTCGGCGTACGTGACGTATACGTAACCTGTGATACGCTAAGCCGCTTCAATTGATTGCAAACTATTAATGACAAGCAGTCTTACCAAGCGGTATACGAACATATGGCTACATATGCACTGATATGTGTATGTGTGTGTGCAATTGAGATTACAACTATAAAATACACACTCAAACATTTATACTTGATGTTGTTCAAAAATAATGTAAATGAAATTAACATGAACCTGCTTAACGAGCATATCGCTGTAGAAGCGTAAAAAAATTAATGCAAAGGCGGCGGAAAAGGCTGACTGGGGGGAAGCAGAAGTAGAGGAGCAGTTAAAAGGTACAACAAACGTGAGTGATGCATTACAACGAAATTCAATTTAATTTACCAGATATGCGCGTAGCTCACATGCATCCACATTTTCATTGCGAAATTTCAAGCTTTGAGTAGAAACTTCTTTTTTTATTTGTATACCCAGTTGTACTTGTACGTGTAGTAAAATATCTTTAATCCATCTCAGTGATGATAATCGTGGTACATTTGTACTTTTTTTTTGGTACATTTCGCTTCCCGAAAGTACGTTGGTACTACATTGACATATTTGGTACATTTTTGTAAAATACAGCACTACACTTCAAGTTATTTGCAAAGCAGCTCTGAATGTACAAACAAATTTTAAATTTTTCGAAGAAAATATATAGTTCAGTTGTTTTGTTGCCGGGCACAATTTGCCATTTGCAATTATGGATCATTTAAATATATTTTAGAAAAATAGCATAACTGATTCTAACATTGTGAACAAATTTTGCATGAATAGAATTAAAGCACGGAAAATAATAACTCAAATAACAGGGCCAGAAAATTATAAATCCATAATTGCATTTTGTAAGAAGCATTATTACTCTCTAATAATAGATCAAATGACTGATATATGTATATAAAAAAATTTTGCAGTTTCGATTCGAATTTTTTATAAAAAGTGCATTGATAGATTTTTAGATTTGATACCTTTGACCGATAGTAGTACGGAGGATATTTTTAATGCCATTATTAAATCTTTTAAAGACCATTCAATACCACTTGAAAAAATTATTGGTTATAAATTATTTGGTATGATGGGAGAAACAAAAAGCGGGGTGCAAGCAAGGCTGAAGCAAGTTGTTCCAAATCTCTATGTTAATGGATGTGTTTGTCACATTTTAAATTTAGCTGCTTGTGATGTATTCCCAACAAAATTGATAAATTTTTAAAAGACGTAAACTATAATTTTTGTAACAGCCCCCTTAGGAGGGCAGACTTTCAGTGTTTTCAAGAACCCCACAAGGTCGCTTGCTAGACAAGCAGTCATAGATAGAATTCTTGTGCAATGGGATGCCCTCAAGTATTATTTAAATCTTTACGTATTTGAAAATAAAAGCAGCAATCAAAATATTAATCTTATATCTGAAATTTTCCAAAGTCCTATTTATAAAGTATATTTTACATTTCTTTCTTATGTTTTAAATGAAATAAATAATGTGAATATAGAAATGCAGTCTGAAGATATTTGCATACATTCACTTATTACCAAATTAAGAATTGTATAAAAAAACTTATTTAGAATCCATTCCTATTTGGATGTTAAACATTGATTCAGACGAAAATCGCTTAACCCCAGATGAAGTTTACTGCGGTTTTAATGTAGATATTATTCTATCAAACAACCTTTTCGAAAAGATGACGTACTTATATTTAAGAGCTGTGCCAAACAATTTTATATATAATTTTGTAGTACTTTATTAAATAAAGTAAATTTAAATGATAAAACTTTGTTATGGGCTGCAAAGCTTTCACCAGAAAGTATTATAAGTGGTGAAACAAGTAGTATTGTGCCTTTAGTTATGGACTTGTTTCCGAAATCTGAATTTTATAAAATAGAGAAAATTAACCTTAAAAATTCAATAATATAAATATATGCAGCTTTTGGGAAGAATTAAGTACAGTTAAAAACAAGTAAGGAAGGTTATGTTCGGGTGTAGCCGAACATTACATACTCAGTTGAGAGCTATGGAGACAAAATAAGGGAAAATCACCATGTAGGAAAATGATCCTAGGGTAACCCTGGAATGTGGTTGTATAACATGTGTATCAAATGGAAGGTACTAAAGAGTATTTTAGTATTTTAAGAGAGATTAGTCCATAGTTCTATGGATGGACGCCATTTAGGGATATCGCCATAAAGGTGGGCCAGGGGTGACTCTAGAATGTGTTTGTACATTATGGGTATCAAATTAAAGGTATTGATGAGGGTTTTAAAAGCGAGTGGCCCTTAGATGTATATGTGAGGGCGTTTTCGCGATATCGACCAAAATGTGGACCAGGGTGATCCAGAAAATCATCTGTCGGGTACTGCTAATTTATTTATATATGCAATACCATGAGCAGTATTCCTGCCAAGATTCCAAGGGCTGTTGATTTCGCCCTGTAGAACTTTTTCATTTTCTTCTTCTTAATATGGTAGTTTTCACACCCATTTTACAAAGTTTTTTCTAAAGTTATATTTTGCGTCAATAGACCAATCAAATTACCATGTTTCATCCCTTTTTTTTATATTTGGTAAAGAACTATGTCATTTTTTTCATTTTTCGTAATTTTCGATATCGGAAAAGTCGGATTTCGGCCACCAAGATAAAGTGAGTTCAGATAAGTACATGGACTAAGTTTAGTTAAGATATATCGTTTTTTGCGCAAGTTATCGTGTTAACGGCCGAGCGGAAGGACAGACGGGGGACTGTGTATAAAAAATGGGCGTGGCTTCAGCCGATTTCGCCCATTTTCACAGAAAACAGTTACAGTCATAGAATCTATGCACCTACCAAATTTAAGAAGGATTGGTAAATTTTTATTCGACTTATGGCATTAAAAGTATTCTAGACAAACTAAATGAAAATGGGCGGAGCCACGCCAATTTTGAAATTTTCTTTTATTTTTGTATTTTGTTGCGCCATATCATTACTGGAGTTGAATGTTGATTTAATTTACTTATATACAGTAAAGATATTAATTTTTTTGTTAAAATTTGACTTTAAAAAAAATTTTTTTTAAAAAGTGGGCGTGTTCTTCATCCAATTTTGTTAAGTTTTATTCGGCACATATATAGTAATAGTAGTAACGTTCCTGCCAAATTTCGTCATGATATCTTCAACGACTGCCAAATTACAGCTTGCAAAACTTTTATATTACCTTCTTTTAAAAGTGGGCGGTGTCACGCCCATTGTCCAAAATCTTACTAATTTTCAATTCTGCGTCATAGGATCAATCCATCTACCAAGTTTCATCGCTTTATCCGTCTTTGGCAATGAATTATCGCATTTTTTCGGTTTTTGGAAATTTTCGATATCGAAAAAGTGGGCGTGGTTATAGTCCGATATCGTTCATTTTAAATAGCGATCTGAGATTAGTACACAATAACCTACATACCAAATTTCATCAAGATACCTTAAAATTTACTCAAGTTATCGTGTTAACGGACAAAATTTTTTTTCGATCCTGATGATTTTGATATATGGAAGTCTATATCTATCTCGATTCCTTTATACCTGTACAGCCAACCGTTATCCAATCAAAGTTAATATACTCTGTGAGCTCTGCTCAACTGAGTATAATGAATTAAATGCGCAAATGTGTCCAATATTTATAGAATAGCTAAAGGCATATTGTCGGTTTCACATTCATCCACAAACGTAGGAACGATATTTCCTATACAAAATTTAATTAAAACCAAGTGTAGAAATAGGCTTCAAATAAACAATGTTTCGAATTTAATAAAAAGTTAAGACTTGATGAAATCAGCTAACAATAGTTGTCATAATATAGGTACGACAAAAAGCTTTTTGTCAACTGAGGCATTTAAAGAACTTAAAGAAGAAGAACTGTTAAAGTAGTGATTGAAACATGAGTTAATAATATACATGTACGCGACAATTTGTCAACTTTTATACCTAAATCTAAATCTTTTGTAACTAAAATGTTTTGAAGAAATGTTTTTGCATTGAATGCAACTGTTATTATTTTTTAAATATTAATTTTATGTTCCTTACTGGTACTCAATAAATAATATTCGATGGTTGCATAAGACTGAATCATGTACCGCACACTTGGAGAACTGCTCGTGTAGCTTTTCTACCAAAGGCGGGGAAGATCGGTCACGTATATCCCAAAGACTATAGACCCATTAGCTTAACATCATTTCTGCACAAAACCTTTGAGAGACTGATAGATGTGTACATAAAGTCCAACGTGGATGAAAACCTGCTCTCCACAGCACAGCATGCTACACCAAAGGCAAGTCTGTAGACACCGCATTGCATAGGGTGGTAATAAGAATAGAGAAATCCCTGGAATATAAGGAGTATGCTCTAGGAGTCTTCTTGGACATTGCCCGGGCTTTCAATAATGTTACAAAATGGCCGATTGTGGATGGTCTTAATTACATTAGAGTACATCCTGCCTTAATCAGATGGATCGGCTGCATGTTAAATTGCAGAAACATAACATCACAATGGGGATTGTACGAGGCCACGAAATCAGTGGGCAGGGGCACGCCGCAGGGAGCGGTGCTATCACCTCTGCTGTGGATGCTGGTCATCAACCAACTGCTCAGGCAATTCGTCGAGGGACCCGTAAAACTTACGGCTTACGCAGATGACGTTGCAATTGTCATAAGTGGAAAGTGCCTTCCAACGATTAGTTCTTTGATGGATCGGGCGCTTCGGAATATTCATACCTGGGCATCTAATGTCGGGTTGAAAGTCAATGCGGAGAAGACGGATATGGTCTTATTTACAAAGAGGTACAAGGTCCCAAATTGGACCAGGCCGAAGTTAGGAGGGGTGACCTTACAGGAGAAGCCTTGCACAAAATATATGGGAATCATCCTAGACAGTAAGCTATCATGGAAGCTCAACGTGGAGGAGAGGTTCAAGAAGGCCTCAACGGCACTCTAAGCATGTAAAAGAATGCTGGGGTGTACGTGGGGCCTATCGCCCTCTCTTTCTCATTGGGTTTTACAGCGATTGAAAGCGCTATTTTATACTATGGAGTTCTTGGACCATATGGCCATAGTAGTATAGCGTCATCAATCACAAGACGAACAGACTGCATGATTCCCTATCTGCGCTTCGAGGGAGATCTTAACGCCACAATAGAAATGGACGGTTGTCGCAAGGATGCGCAAATGGCGGACGAGGCGATATATGTGTACACATATGGTTCCAAAGTAGTGGAAGGAGTAGGGTCCGCGGTATACTGCGCTGATCCGGAAAAAAGCAGATCCTACAGGCTGCCGGATTACTGTAGCCTTTTCCAAGCGGAAATATTAGCCGTAACCAAAGCAGTAGAAACCCTGGAAAAGAATAGCTTAAGCTGCAACCGTGTTAACTTTTATATTGACAGTCAAGCAGCAATTAAGGCAATAATCTCGCATAGCATAGCATATAAATGCATGTTAGAGTGTAAGCAGTCTCTGGAGAGAATCGGGACAGGGAGAAGCATACATCTATATTGGATCCCAGGGCATATGGGAATAGATGGGAATGAAAAAGCGGACGAACTAGCTAAAAAGGGCGCTTCCCTTAAAGCTTGCTCCGTAGACGGCCCAATTAGATTGGGCGAGATTAAGCGAAGGCGAGAAGTGCACATGATCGACCAAGCGGGAAAGGCGAGGGTTCAAGCGCGGGGCTGTAAAGTGTCGAAGATTATGTGTAGGTCTTACAACCTTAGACTAACACAGTTGCTTCTATCATTAAAAAGAGAGGACTGAAGACTCATGACGGGTATTCTGACTGCACACTGCCTTCTGGCGTCACATGCCTTTAAATTAGGCTTGGTCAGTGATAGCAGATGTAGGAAGTGCGGGTTGGAGGAGGAAACGATAGGGCACGTTCTGTGCTCGTGACCTGCACTTTCCAGGCTAAAACTCCAGCTATTAGGAGTGATACAGCTGTCAGATCTAGAAGCAGCAAGTGGGTTAAGTCCTAGGAAGCTTCTAGTATTTGCCAAGAGGACGGAGTTACTTTATAACATAGGTCCTGGCTTTTGATAGGGTTTTTCAGTTTGATCGTTAAAACAAACTTCTGGTAACACTACGGGCTCAATCAGTCTATGTGAGGTCCTCATGGACCGGCCAGTTCAACCTAACCTATTATATATTTACATAATCGTACGCTTCAATCGATAAATTTCTTTTATTATTTTTACTGGAAAAGTATTTCCCTGTTATACTACCTTTAATTTGTGTTAGAAAGTTTCCTGACTGAAAAGAAGCAGAATATAACTCTAGTTTGGTTCAAATTCGCATCCGAGGACTTTTGGTACATTTTTGGATGATTTGATAGATTCTCTTTCCTCGTTTGGTACAAAATGAAAAACTCCATTTATCATCCCTGATCCATCTGCGCGAAAGTCCGTTCATCAACTTGAGCAAACCTAATGAAATCTTCAAAAAAATTCGGATAACGGCTTATCTAGTCCCGGATCGGATTGGTACTGAAATGAGTAAAATTATACGATAACCACGCCCTTATTTTTGATATCGAAAGTTTCGAAATACAACATTAAAAAATAATGGGGAAGAGGTGAAACTTGACGAGACTTGGCGTAGTTAAAAAGTTCCGGAAAATTTTTGAAAGTGGGTGTGGCACCGCCTAAATTTAAGTCAAAATTAAAAATCTTTTCACGCCGTTAATCCAAAGCCATGAAAAAGGATAATACATTAACCAGTAATGGAAAAGAGTGAAACTTGATGAGTAATTAAATTTTTCGGCAAAGTAGAAAGTTTCATTTTCAATATTAGAGCACTCTTTATTTTAATATTTTCCTTTTTATTTTATCTACCATGTGAAAATTAACAAAATCGGTTGGCGACTATGCCCACATAAAAAAAATTTTTTTATTTGGAGTTAATGAAAATTTCAATACCTCACGGTTTATAACCAAGGCCACACCAACGTTGTGAAACATCAAATTGACACCGGAGATGCGAGGCCGATCCGTACCAAACTCCTGGTAGTGTTCCAATAGCCAAGCGGGTAGTTTGAGTGAAATCATACAAGAAATGAGCGACAGCGGCGAAATCGAACCATCAGCTAGTTCGTGGAGCTCACCAATGACACCTGTGAAGAGGAAGGATTAAAAAACGATGTTTTGCGTGGACAAGAGCGAGTTGAACGACGTCACGAAGAAAGACAGCTACCCACTGCCAAGAATTGACGACACTTTGAATTCACTTTCTGATGCCAAATGGTTTTCCACACTGAACTTGAAAAGTGAATACTGGTAAGTGTTGGGCAAGGGGCAACACAAAAGGAAAACCGCCTTCAGTGTCGGAGATGGCCTTTTGCAATTAACGGTGATGCCTTTTAGGTAAGTCCTTTAAGTAAGGAAGTCTAAGTTCGGGTGAAACCGAACATTACATACCTAGCTGTACACTTGAAATGCTGATGTAGTTTGTTTTGTGTCCTTAATAGTGTTACAAGGCAATAATACATATACATATGGGTCTATTCGTACCTAGTTTTTCTTCGAGTTATGTCTCCCGAAACACAGATAATTGCTTTGTCATAAAAGGGGCGGTGCCACGCCCATTTTATAAAATTTGATGTTTTTCCTATTTATTGTTATAAAGCCAATTGGGAAATGAAATACCATTGAAAAAAGGTCCTTTTTGCAAAGATAAATCTTATTTTATTCGCCCACGACCCTTTTAAAAATCTTTTATATAAACGTGGGCGTCGCAACCTCTCTGCCGAATTTTGTTACGATAGGTTTAACGATTTTTGATTTCTGATTAATAATATTTGAAAAATTGATTTTATCACAAGTGGGTGGTGCCACGCCCATTTAAACACATTTTTTTAAACTTTTATCAAGCGTCTCAATATCAGTACACACGTCAAATTTCAACATTCTAGGTGTATTATTTACTAAAAGATCAGGTTTTTTGTGTTCCAAAATGTTATATATATAAAAATTGGGCGTGGTTAACATCCATTTTCGCTCATTTTCAATACCAATCTATTATGGATCGAGATGAGCTCGTGTACCAAATTTGGTGAAGATATCTCAATATTTACTCAAGTTATCGTGTTAATGGACAGACGGACGGACGGACATGGCTCAATCAAATTTTTTTTCGATACTGATGATTTTGATATATGAAAGTCTATATCTATCTCGGTTCCTTATATCCACACAACCAACCGTTATCCAATCAAAGTTTTAATACCCTGTGTACAAGTACAGCTGGGTATAAAAATATACAAAGCCGTTTTTGTATTCACGGCAGTACATCTTTATTTCACACAATTGGGTACACGAGCATTCCTGAACTTGAGACATATTAGTATTTGAAAATGGTTAAAATCAGATTATAACCATGCCCAATTTATCTAAACCAAACATTGGAAAAATGGGACAGTGCATAAAATAATACTGATATAGCGGTGAAAGGTGGCGGATAGATTGAATTTTTGTCTCGAAATTCGGAAACAGCATGCCTACCAAATTTCGACAGAATTGGCCCATTTTTCTTTGAGTTAAAGCACTTGAAGTACTCCGATGAGATAAGCTGAAAAAAGGCAGATGCCATGCCAATTTTTAAAATTGTTTAAACCTTTCTACTTTCCCTTCAACAGCTCTCAAAAAAGTTATAGAAAAAATCAAAACTCGAGAAAATTTTACGAAAGTTCCTAAATTTTTATTCAATTTTTTGATATTTGTGAGTATGCAGCTTAACAAGCCGATTAATTTTTATTTAAGAAAGTGAAAACTATAGCTTTCATAAAATTTTTAGTTATTTTTGACAATTTTCTTCCGGAAGGCTGTTTCAAATCTTCTTTCAAATTAAAGGTAGTACATATTGTTATGAATGTTAGCAACACTAAGGGCCATCTCTATTCCGATGCTAAGCAGAGACGTGAATGCACATCAATAATTTAATCATTATGTATATAAACAAACGAATAAATAAATTATGTCTTCACATATTTACGAACACGCAGGGATAAACAGTGCACAAACACATGCATATATCTTATCTGAGATGCTACCGAAAGTATGAAATTGTAATTGTGGAAGTGTCGCTCACAAATACGCGCGCATATGAGAAGCTAGACAAGTGCATCTGTAGTTATAATTATATGGCAGGAACTAAGTTAATTCTAGAAAAGCATAGAAATATGCAACGAGAAAATCAGGCAGTATCAAAAGGCGAAAACAGTAGAGGCGAGAGATCAGTTTCATTTAAGCCAGGGGTCGTCACTCCATAAGCGCTTTCACGCAATTGTTTTTGTAAAACGCTCAGGCAAGCGCACCGCATAGGCAAGTGCACCACAAATCCCCGCGCGCACGCATTCTATCCTCTCGCCCACAACCGAATGTATTCTGCTGTTCCTATTAGGAACTGAACTGCTATAAGTTCGTGTAAAATTACTTTTGAAGTAATATTTTTGGGTATATTTTTGTTTCACCTGTGCGAAAACAATGAAGATTTGTTTGATTTATTTAATAATTAAATTAAATTTGAATTGAACGCATGTAGAAGTATTTTTAAATGCATTCAAGAAAACAATGCAATGCGTTAATTTTGAAAGCTACCAAGTCCGACTGAGTTTGTGTAGGTGCCAGCGCCATTTATGCTCGCAGAATGTTTGTAGCTATTTTTTAAAAAATCAAAATGAATAATAGACGTGCACTGATAAAACTTTATTTCGTCTCACTTGAACTTAAAAAATGAATATGGAATATACATATTAGTGATAAGTTTGAAGTACATGCATGCTTTGTTTCACCATTATTAACCGGAGCAGATAATTAAAGATTATCACTCATTTATCTAATAGGATATAATAAATAATAGCCGGATTTTTTTAAACGGTTTTATTTAGCGAACAGAATTTTGTAATCGAAATTTAAGTAACTTCCCGATAAGCGACAAGCTTGAAACTTGGAATATAGTTCAGAACCCGATGACAGTCTCTTTCTCCTTTTCTCTTTTCTCTGCTCTCAAGTTCTTCTCATTCCTCTTCATCCCTTATTGCCAGTCCCAGAGGGTGGTATGTATTTTGTTCCAGTCCCATTACGAGTTCCAGTCCCAGTACCACTCCGCGTCTCAGTCCCAGTCCTAGTTCTAATCCCAGTCCCAGTCCGTCTCTGGCCTAATTCCCTGAAAAAGCATCGTAAATACTAATATAGGCAAATTTATATACCACATTTCAAGCAAATCGAATTGGACGTATGTAAATAGGTATGTGGGTATTATTAATTCATGTCTTTTGACAGTTTGATGCGATTAAAGCGAATATCACAATGAAAATTACTTTAAAGCTCTCAGCAACATGAAAATGTTACCAATTTTTTTTATACCCATGACATGCGATGCAAATGCGCAGAGCCCAGAAATGCGACTTACAATGCGACTCTGAACTACAGTTACTAGATGTAAGAGGCATTGATTTTTGGAAAGTTGTAAGCAAGGAGAAATATCCCTTACTGCGTCAAGAAGTTTTAAAATTTTATTCAATGTTTGGTAGTACGTACATTTGTGAAAGCTCCTTTTCATTCCTTAAGCAAATAAAAACAAATAACAGAAATAGAGTTACAAATCAGCATTTAGAAGCGCTTCGGAAATTATCAACCACAAACATCAAAATAGATATAGAAAAATTAACTGCGGACAGTTTACAGTAGGTTAATATCTCCATTTTAATCCTTCTTTCCGAAATACTATTAAATAAAAAAATTAAAAACAAAAAAAAAATTTTTTAAATATACAAAAAATAAAAACAAAAAATATAAAAGATTAAATAAAATAATTGAATGAAATTTTCTTTTATCATAATTACAAAATTATTATTATCCATATTATTTTGTTTCTAAAAAACAAAAAAAAAGACAAAAACTTAAAAATATAAAAAAAATTTAAAAGCTATAAAAAATTAAATTTAAAAAAATCTAATGAAATTACCTTCTATCAGGATTACAAAATGTATAATTTTCTTTCTAAAATAATATCATTTATGAATTTTCGAAGTTTTTACAGTGTACTTTTTACTAGCTCCGTCGCCATTTTTTTTTTTTTTTTTTTTTGATTTCAAAGTAGGTGTGGTCACGCTTTCATAAGAAGCTTGTGGCGATCCCTGATTTAAGCTATCAGTCAGTTTGGTTATTAAGCAAGCTAGTTACAAAGTACAGGTGTAATTATGAAGTACTTTAATAAATACTATTTTGCTTTATTGATTATTGGAGTTATTTCTTCAACAGTTTAGCGATACGAACGTTAGCAGAAGATTGAAAATAGGGGAATTGCGGTAAATTCGTTACAATTGGTGTCAGAAGAGGAATTGTTGAATAAATTCCGAAGACTTCGAATACAACTTGGACATGCCAAAGTTTAGTGAATTAAAGATCCAGCAACTGAAGAAGGAGTTGGAGAGCCGTAGATTGAATACAACCGGCATTAAACTAGAACTTCAGGAACGACTACGACAGGCAAAGGAATTAGAAGGAATTGACGTGGATGTCTTTCATCATGATGGCGAGGAAACAACAAAAATGGAAGATACAGTTTCGTAGACAGTTACGAGTAAAGTCTTGAACATAATTTTGGCTGCAATATCTGCATAAACATAGACAGTAACAGAAATGTTGTCAGAAATAACATCGAAGATTGAAGCACAAGAAACGCGTATGTCAGAAATTTCGACACAGATTACATCAGCGAAGATTGAAGCACAAGAGGCACGAATATCCGAAATGTCGGCGCAAATTTCAGCACAGATATCATCACAGATCTCTGCTCAACTGGAAGAGCAGGAAGGACGTATTTCCTTGAAGTTGGAGGCGCAAGATAAAAAATTTTACAGTTTGAGAAAAAAATCGAGGCCGAGGTGAATGCTTTGAGAGGACGTATCGAGCAGTTGCAACTGAATCGCCCAGCAGTTTCAACGAGTAATCCAAAGGTAAAAACACCATTCTTTGATGGTTCTGTTCCTTTCCAGGTCTTCAAGCTACAGTTTGAGAAGACCGCAGCAGTGAACACCTGGAATACGCAAGATAAAGTTGCTGCACTGTTCGTGACATTGAAAGGGCCTGCAGCGGAAGTCTTACAGACGATTCCAGAGTACGAACGGAACAGTTATGAAGTATTGATGGCTGCTGTATAACGACGTTATGGAAGCGAGCTTAGAAAACAGATATTCCAAATTGAGTTGCAAAACCTCTACCAAAAAGCAAATGAGACATTGCAGAAGTTTGCTTCAGATATTGAAAGATTGGTTCATCTAGCAAATGCGGACGCACCCGTGGAATACACTGAAAGGGTAAAAATCCAGAGTTTCATAAATGGCATACGAGAGGTAGAAACGAAGCGGGCTACATATGCGAATCCAAAACTAACATTCGCAGAAGCGGTATCACATGCTCTGATTCAGGAAACAGCGTCGCTTCTGTGTAAGCCAGATTTCAAAGCACGCCGTGTGGAAGCAGAAAGGCCAGAGTGGGTAGACGCAATATTGGAGGCACTGAAAGGATCGCAAAAGCGGAGTTAAAGAGTTATCAAATGCTTCAAATGGGGGAAGCCGGGTCACATTGCACGTCATTGTCATCTTGGTCCTGGTAGTTCCAACTTGGGTGGCCGTAAACGCAAAGCTGGAGGATATGAGGAAGAGCGTGCCAGATGTAAAAACCGAGAGCTAGATGCAGCTATTGAATGTCCTGTACTATATGTGTCGCAAATTGGAAGGAAATCAAGCAGTCTTACCATCATAGGGAATCTGGATGGCAACGAGCGTGTCTGACTGTAGATACGGGCGCATATCATTCCTTGATTAGATCTGATTTAGCCAACAGGAAAGTAAAACCTGGAGCAAGGTTGCGTACGGTCACAGGCGAGTATAACCAAGTCCAGGGAGAAGGGATATGCGAAGTCCTAATTGGGAAGGTCATAGTTCTACACAAATTCGTTGTGGCGGTGATCGTTGATGAAGTCATACATCAAGATCGATATGCCAAGAAAGATTATGCGCTATGAGAACCAGGATGTGCCACTTAACTTCAGTTTGGAAGAAGGGTTCAGCAGTAATCGAGTGCTGGTGAAAGAGATCCGACAAAAACCGCAAAAGTCGGAGGCAACAGATCGGGCAAGGGTTGATGGAACGAATGAGCCAAACAAATCAAAACCGAAGGTACCTGTGAGAGAAACACTGGCATTGAAAATCCCTAACGGACGTACTAAAACGAAGGAAAGAATTTCGCAGAAATAATGCAAGGGTGGTTTCAAGCCATGGCACACTACTTTTGTGAATCGTCGGAACGATACTGATTATGCAAGGCAAATCCGTCCAGCGCAAGCTATACGAAGTAGTTCATTGGCCAAAAAACAGAGTGTGAAAGAACGAACCAGGGTATTGAATAGTACGATGAAACACAGGTACGATGAGAACAATAATTCGAAAGGTTTCTTGGCGGGAGATTTGGTACTGTTATACAACCCTCACCGGCGGAAAGGTGTTCCATCCAAATTTCGGCGCAGTTGGGAAGGCCCGTGCAAAGTTGTGAAGAAGATCGGTGACATCATCTAGCGCATACAAACAATTGGGAAACCACGAAGTAGAAGGATGGTTCATTTGGAGATGCTAGCACCGTTTAGATAGAGAAATACGTCTGATCGGGACGATCAGACTTAGGTGGAGGGCAGTGTTACGAATGTTAGCAACACTAAGGGGTACTGCCATCTCTAAGCCGATGCTAAGCAGCGCCTTGTATGCACATCCATAAATCAATCATTATGTATCTACATAAACGAATAAATGAATTATGTCTACACATATGTACGAACACGCAGGGAGAAACAGTGCACAAACACATGCATATATCTTATCTGAGATGCTACCGAAAGTATGCAATTGTAATTGTGGAAGTGTCGCTCACAAATACGCGCGCATATGAGAAGCTACACAAGTGCATCTGTAGTTATAATTATATGGCAGGAACTAAGTAAATTCTAGAAAAGCCTAGAAATATGCAACGAGAAAATCAGGCAGTATCAAAAGGCGAAAACAGTAGAGGCGAGAGATCAGTTTCATTTAAGCTATCAATCAGTTTGGTTATTAAGCAAGCTAGTTACAAAGTATAAGTGTTATTGTGAAGTACTTTAATAAAGGCCATTTTTCCATTATTCAATATTGGAGTTATTTATTCAACAGTTTAGTGATACGAACGTTAGCAGAAGATTGCAAATAAGGGGAATTGCAGAAAATTCGTTACAATATATAACACCCGAAGGAAAAAAAATGCCAAAAATCAATGCGAATAGTGAGAGACCTATAAAATTCAGAAAACTCTTCATTAAAAGTTCGAAATTTTCCAAATATCTCGAATTTTCGAGTTTTTCGTAAATGTTTTCGAAATTGGTTTGTAAAGCAAAAAAAATGTGTGAAAGTTTTTTTGTTTAATTATCGAAAATAAAAACAGAATATTTTAATTGACGAAATTTTCCAGTGCTATTTTCGTGCTCGCAGCTGTAATAGAGAAGGTACGAAACTTTTAAAAATAGTTTAAATGAGCCTTTTTTAGTTAATATCTGCACAACACAAAATTCAGTTCACTTCAAAGTCTACACTTTTGCTACTCAACTAGACATAGAAGGCGCTTTCAATAACATAGAAACCTGCGTTAAAGCCCTCCAAAGACCCCGAGAAGACAACCACAATTTGCGAATGTACTCAATGAATGGCTTAAAACCGAATAATACAAGCGGGTGTGGACTAAGTGACAATAAACCATAACGTGGGGCGAGCAACACCCCAGAACGTTTTCCCACAGAAAAGAACAAAATACCTCTTTTTGGACTGCCTTCACTAAATGGTACAGAAATCTCACTCTCAATGAGCGTTAAGTACCTTGGCGATAAAATAGATAACAAGCTTAGCTGTAAAGTCAATATTGTGTATGCTAGAATGGGCCTTATGGCCGTTGTGTAAAGCCACATCATAAGTTTTGGCCTTAGGCGCTACCAACACAACACGTCGGCCGCCTTTAAGCAAATGTTTTTAATAAAACAAGCATAGGGTATTGCAGTCTAATAGTCACTTGGATCGTGAAGAAAGTACATCAAAATGGCACCTCGAGCGCTTCTTTGGTCCGGTCTCTCCAGTCAGGAAGCATTGCAACAACCACATTTCGAAAAAAAAATCGGCCAATCCTAACAAACGAGGATTTGTATGGTTGTCCACAGCTTGGTATATAATATTGGGTTTCACCCGAACTTCGGCTTCCTCACTTTTTTTTGATTGTGCGCGTTGTTGTGCATTTTCTTTTTATGCTTTGAACTTGCATTTCGTTTGCCATTTCGATTTCGCTGATTACGGAATTTTATTCGCCACTTAAACGCGATGCGCACTGCAATCCGAGCAAAGGTGGATAAATCTTTGCCTTATTCGACGTTTATTCTTATATAAAGGCATGCAGGCAACACAATCAAACTTACATAGCTATGTTGTTGTATTGAGAATACATTGGTATTCATGTAAATAAATATGGTAATACATACGTATACTCGTTCGCAAGTACATACTTACACACGTTTTTTATACTCAGTTGAACAGAGCTCACAGAGTATATTAAGTTTGATTGGATAACGGTTGGTTGTACATATATAAAGGAATCGAGATAGATATAGACTTCCATATATCAAAATAATCAGGATCGAAAAAAAATTTGATTGAGCCATGTCCGTCCGTCCGTCCGTCCGTCCGTCCGTTATCTTGATGAAATTTGGTATGTAGATTCCTGGGCACTCATCTCAGATCGCTATTTAAAATGAACGATATCGGACTATAACCACGCCCATTTTTTCGATATCGAAAATTTCGAAAAACGGAAAAAATGCGATAATTCATTGCCAAAGGCGGATAAAGCGATGAAACTTGGTAGGTGGGTTTATGTTATGACGTAGAATAGAAAATTAGTAAGATTTTGGACAATGGGCGTGGCACCGCCCACTTTTACAAGAAGGTAATTTAAAAGTTTTGCAAGCTGTAATTTGGCAGTCGTTGAAGATATCATGATGAAATTTGGCAGGAACGTTACTACTATTACTATATATGTGCTAAATAAAAATTAGCAAAACTGGATGAAGAACACGCCCACTTTTTAAAAAAAAATTTTTTAAATTCAAATTTTAACAAAAAATTTAATATCCTTACTGTATATAAGTATATTAAGTCAGAATTCAACTCCAGTAATGATATGATGCAACAAAATACAAAAATAAAAGAAAATTTCAAAATGGGCGTGGCTCCGCCCATTTTCATTTAGTTTGTCTAGAATACTTTTAATGCCATAAGTCGAACAAAAATTTACCAATCCTTCTTAAATTTGGTAGAGGCATAGACTCTATGACGGTAACTGTTTTCTGTGAAAATGGGCGAAATCGGTGCAAGACACGCCCAGTTTTTATACACAATCCACCGTCTGGCCTTCCTCTCGGCCGTTAACACAATAACTTGAGCAAAATCGATATATCTTTACTAAACTCAGTTCACGTACTTATCTGAACTCACTTTGTATTGGTGTAAAAAATGGCCGAAATCCGACCATAACCACGCCCACTTTATCGATATCGAAAATTACGAAAAATGAAAAAAATGCCATAATTCTATACCAAACACGAAAAAAGGGATGAAACATGGTAATTGGATTGGTTTATTGACGCAAAATATAACTTTGGAAAAAACTTTGTAAAATGGGTGTGACACCTACCATATTAAGTAAAAGAAAATGAAAAAGTTCTACAAGGCGAAATCAACAGCGTTTGGAATCTGGGCAGTTATACTGTTAGTGGTATTGCATATATAAATAAATTAGCAGTACCCGACAGATGATTTTCTGGATCACCTGGTCCACATTTTGGTCGATATCGCGAAAACACCTTCACATATATTTCTAAGGACCACTCGCTTTTAAAACCCTCATTAATACCTTTAATTTGATATCCATATCGTACAAACACATTCTAGAGTCACCCCTGGCCCACCCTAATGGCGATATCTCGAAAAGGCGTCCACCTATAGACCTAATGCCCACTCCCTCTTAAAATGCTCAGTAACACCTTTCGTTATTTACCCATATCGTACAAACATTCTAGAGTCACCCCTGGCCCACCCTAATGGCGATATCTCAAAAAGGCGTCCACCTATAGACCTAATGCCCACTCCCTCTTAAAATGCTCAGTAACACCTTTCGTTTGATACCCATATCGTACAAACATTCTAGAGTCACCCCTGGCCCACCCTAATGGCGATATCTCGAAAAGGCGTCCACCTATAGACCTAATGCCCACTCCCTCCTAAAATGCTCAGTAACACCTTTCGTATGATACCCATATCGTACAAACATTCTAGAGTCACCCCTGGCCCACCCTAATGGCGATATCTCGAAAAGGTGTCCACCTATAGACCTAATGCCCACTCCCTCTTAAAATGCTCAGTAACACCTTTCGTTTGATACCCATATCGTACAAAGATTCTAGAGTCACCCTTGGTCCACCTTTATGGCGATATCTCGAAAAGGTATCCACCTATAGAACTAAGGATTACTCCCTTTTAAAATACTCATTACCACCTTTCATTTGATACCCATATCGTACAAACACATTCTAGAGTCACCCTGGCCCACCCTAATGGCGATATCTCGAAAAGGCGTCCACTTATATACCTAATGCCCACTCCCTCTTAAAATGCTCAGTAACACCCTTCGTTTGATACCCATATCGTACAAACATTCTAGAGTCACCCCTGGCCCACCCTAATGGCGATATCTCGAAAAGGCGTCCACTTATAGACCTAATGCCCACTCCCTCTTAAAATGCTCAGTAACACCCTTCGTTTGATACCCATATCGTACAAACATTCTAGAGTCACCTCTGGCCCACCCTAATGGCGATATCTCGAAAAGGCGTCCACCTATAGACCTAATGCCCACTCCCTCTTAAAGTGCTCAGTAACACCCTTCGTTTGATACCCATATCGTACAAACATTCTAGAGTCACCCCTGGCCCACCCTAATGGCGATATTTCGAAAAGGCGTTCACCTATAGACCTAATGCCAACTCCCTTTTAAAATGCTCAGTAACACCTTTCGTTTGATACCCATATCGTACAAACATTCTAGAGTCACCCCTGTCCCACCCTAATGGCGACATCTCGAAAAGGCGTCCACCTATAGACCTAATGCCCACTCCCTCTTAAAATGCTCAGTAACACCTTTCATTTGATTCCCATATCGTACAAACACATTCTAGTGTCGCCCCTGGTTCACCTTTATGGCGATATCTCGAAACGGTGTCCACCTATGGAACTAAGGATCACTCCCTTTGAAAATACTCATTAACACCTTTCATTTGATACCCATATCGTACAAACATATTCTAGAGTCACCCCTGGTCCACCTTAATGGCGATATCTCGAAAAGGCGTCCACCGATAGACCTAAGGCCCGCTCCCTCTTAAAATGCTCAGTAACACCTTTCATTTGATACCCATATCGTACAAACAAATTCTTGAGTCAGCCCTGGTCCACTTTTATGGCGACATCCCTAAGTGGCGTCCATCCATAGATCTATGGCCTACTCTCTCTTAAATACTCTTTAATACCTTCCATTTGATACACATGTCATACAACCACATTCCAGGGTTACTCTAGGTTCATTTTCCTACATGGTGATTTTCCTTATTTTGTCTCCATAGCTCTCAACTTAGTATGTAATGTTCGGTCACACCCGAACTTAGCCTTCCTTACTTGTTTTAAGTATATTTTCTGTATATGAATCTGATAAATTTGCTTTCATAATGTGCTTGCTTTGTACGTGCACATAAAGTTCAACTGCATTGCAGTGCAATCGAATGCAGTAACCGCTGATGTTTGAAAAAAAAAAAACTTTGGCGATGATGAGAATGATGATATGATGATGTTGCTTCTGCTGTTGATTGCAATGACGTGTATGAAAATCTTATGAATTTTTTAAGACTCAATGTCGCATCCGCTGATGTGTAAAGTTCATCAATTTTGTGCATATAAGCTGCAAGAGGAGAAGCGAATAATCCGCCACGAGATATGGCTAATGAAACTGAAATGAATGAAATTTAAGAAATTTTTTTGCGATTCGGGCAAAAGGAAAGTTTAAAAGAGTTCACATTACTGTGCAGATTCTTTAATCATTTTGGACACAAACACAATTTGTTAAGTTTTGGAAAACTTTCGTACGAATATATCAAAGCTTATAATACTTTAGTTGGCTTCAAGCTCGACTATAAAAGAAGGTTAGTACTTTTATTGAACATCCTTGAGTTCCCAACTGTAAAGCTTTTTACGTAAGGTGATGATGTGCGTAATGCCTTGAATAAATTAAAAATAAGGATCGGAGCAGCCAAAGATTTTGTGGAAAACTGCCACTTAATCATTAACAAGAACCCATCCCTCAGTGAAGTGAGGACATGAGGGGGAGAAGCATGCCATAAGTGAACTTGATGAACGAGCGACAACTTTAAAGTGCAATCAAAGAAATAAAATTTATAGACTCATGGAACAAATATCGAAAGAAAATCAAATGCCGGGAAGCATTAAAAATATTCCAGTGCATTTAATCAATGGTCGATCCAATCGACCTGGAAAGCTTATACTTAGCATATGCTCCATGCCAACAACCCTTGTCATTGTAGGAGGGTTAGGCATCCAGCTAAAATAAGATGCAGCTATTTGGCCTTTAACGACCATAAAGTGGGCTAGCCGAGATGGTGGCGTATATACCTTAAAAGGTGCAGGAAAGGGGAATATTGAACATTCCTGTATTTTGAAATATAAAATGTAAAAATACGAGTGCCGAAACCCAGAAGATAGGCGGAAGTTTGAATCGCTTGACAAGCCAAAGAATCCCGGTACACTTTAAACAGCTGAAAAGTGTTCACGCTATAACTTCGGTCTTCTACGAGATGGTTGAAGAAGCAGAAAAGTCCCTGACTGTACTTCGAAGGATAGGTAGCTGTAGAAAGAGAGTTGGTAAGATCCGACTTTTCTTTTCATATTAAGGCAAACGAACTGGGTTAGGCTACTTTCTCCTACAATTCACCGGGTGCGGTTCAGTGGGTTTAATTTGATAAAGTGCAATAATATTGTGAGTTGAAGTGGTAAGTGTGAGGTGTTCCAAACCTCCAAAGGGAAATTACCAACGTAGTGTAAGCAGTGACGCTGATCAATACATGGCCAAACCCAAAAGTATAGATCCATTATGCGTTGAAGACAGAAAACGAGCTTTACCTACTTCAGTGCCAAACCCCGTATATGCTTACCCGGGACTAGAAGGTACTTTGTTTATCTCGGCTTATGGCGAGGCGTCAGCACTACATCGCTCGAAAAAATCAGATGGGCAAGGTTCTTGGACATGGGAAGTTGTTACCTGCATCTCGTGAAGGGAAATCCTTAAAACCGCATTCAATACTCGTTTTATGCAAATAATGTGGAAACGGGCCTAAAACTTGAAGCTAGCAATGCAAGAAGTAGGCGTGGCGTTAAGATGGAATGTTGTAGGGGACAAAAAGCTAATTTATTTATCCGAAAAGTTATCGTATATGCTCTGATTGTGATCTGAACAAATAATTATTCAGAGGCTCCGATGGTTTTCAAGATGCTTAGTATAACTGTGCGTCTAGGACAGCACTGATTCAGCTTGAACACAAACTGTTACAAGGAAAGCCGCATCATCTGCTAGGGCCTAAGCATACCAATTACTCAATTATCAAGTTTAAGAAAAAAGGCGAAGGATCATGCCAAGTTTAAGTAAGGTTGAACTAGCCGGTCAACAAAGACCTCATGCAAACTGAATGCATTCATAGCGTTCCCACAATTTGTTTGACAACCGAACGATAGAACCCCAATTAGGCTACAGGACTTATATTATTGAATAAATCCATGCTCTTCACAAATATTAGATACTTTCTGTGATCTAGCATAATTATTTCCCAGATACAACAATACCGCCGTAGAATACGTATACAACGCGTGCTCAACCGGTTTTTCCTGCGGCCCTTATATACTAGATCTGCTGTAACTGACGAGGCCTTACTTATAAGCATGTAACGCCGGAAAACAGTGTCCAGTTGGTATATCCATCATGAGCCCTAAGTCATCTCTTGTTAGAGACATGATCAACTTTATATTTTCACATGACCTTGGAAATTTTTCAGCCTGCCGCCTCTGCCTACGCCTTTCCTGCTTGATAGATCAAATTCAACTCCGACTTCTATTTATTTTTCACAAACAGATTGAGACGTCTACCTTTGATTCATCGAGTGCAGCGCCCTCCTTTGCCAACTCATTGGCCTTTTCGTTACTTTTGATCCCGGGAGCCCAGTAACCCTGTATGGCCCAGCCTCAGCGAAGTCTTTCCAGGACTAAGCCCTTAACAAATCTTGATAAGGCTTAAATCAGTTTTCGTTTATGTAATCCTTCCAGAAAAATTGACATTAACATTTACATAGATGCATTTTTTGTGTAATTTTCTACTTGACCAACTCTCGTCAGCACATCAATAGTTACTAAATAAGTAATTGAAAGAAAATACGATATCATCATATATAAAAAATTGCTTACAGCACTGCGTCACTTTGATTAAGACAATGATTGTTGCATCAACACAACCGATAATGACAACGTTAGCAAAAACAGCAACGGCAATTTCATCATCTCTAATTACCACTGTGGGCTCATTTGGCTGGATTGTGGTCTGGTGTTTATTATTGTGCTCACAGCTGCAGGCATTTATATGTCTGAGCAGAGCTATGTTGTTGCAACTGTTGCAATTGTTGAGGTCAACTATGGGCTACCCACATGGTTAGACACCAACAGCTAAACAAATAAACGTTACTTTGTACAGTATAGTATGTTCATAGATAAGTCTACATATAAACATACATATGTATTAGTACACATATCAATATGCATATGGGAATTTGCTCATATCAGCAATGAATACGTTTTGCCCGAAAGGGCTACATAATTGCTTTAGTAAATTTTCTGCAGTTTATTTTAAAGCTTTTGCGTTTTCTACAGCTCTTTTCATTGTAAGCTAATCTTCTAGTTTACTAAAAATTTTGAGGAAACTAAACACTATTCCATATCAGAATTGTACCTTGCACCCATATGAGGTGTGTTCAAAAAGTATCGCGAATTTTGAATTTTCGCGGGTTAGGTTAGGTTAGGTTAGAGTGGCCACCGGTGCGAGCATCAGTGCACTTAGGCCCAAAAAGGACCCATTGTGATACAACGTGGATCTCTCCCCTACTCAAACCAACAGGTCGATACAGCAAACGTCAAAAGTTTCTTAGGTTCCATCTTAGCCAGATCACAAAGATCGTCAAAGAAGGGAGATCCCAGATATTTCTTCCTCTTGTGCCAAAGCGCGGGACAAACGCACAGAAAATGTTTGACTGTTATCTCCTCTTCGTCTTTGCTGCTCCTGCAGTAATCATTGTAGGGAGCACCGGTTATAAGTCCAACCACCAGAGATATGCCCGCACTACCAAGAAGAGGGAGACTCTTTGTGCGTCTCACGTCCCATTCAGGCCACACGAGCTTAGAGTGGTAGCAGCATTCAAAATTGCTCCATCTCACACCCGCTTCCCTAAGGAAAATCCCATTCAAAATGAGCTTAGAGATAGCGAGCGGTATGCTCAATCCCTTTCCAGGACGACGAAAGCGGAATGGGTTACGCATATTCGAATTTCGATTTTTTTTTGGCGTTATATTGGTGTCTGTCACTTATGCCGACAAGCTCGGCCATTTTGAATGTTCACTTAATTGTTGACAGCTGCTTTGCTTGCACGTGTTTTGGCTCGTCTTCGATTTTTACCTATTCAAAAAAAAAAATGGGTCAAAGAACCTGTATCAGATTTTGTGTGAAAAACGAAATTAAGTGCACAGATGCATTCCGAGTGTTGACTGCGGCATATGGAGAAGCTACCTTGGACCGAAACAACGTTCATCAGTGGTAAAAAATGTTCTCAGAAGGCCGAGAGGATGTGAATGACGAAGAGCGTGCCGGACGCCCGAGCACTTCAACAACAGACAATAAAATTGATGAAGTAAAGAAAATGGTATTGGCCAATCGTCGAATCACCGTTAGAGAAGTTGCTGGGGACCTAAACATATCGATTGGCTCGTGCCATTCGATTTTTATCAATGACTTGGGCATGATACGGGTCGCCGCGAAATTCGTACCAAAATTGCTCAATTACGACGCGACTTTTTGGACAAAAACAACAGACTAAAGATGCAGCAGCCACCGTATTCCCCCGAACTGGCCCCTGCTACTTTTCCTTGTGACGAGATAAAGACGGCTTCGAAGGAGGAACTGAACAAGATAACAAAATGATTTTTTGAAGTGCTTCGAAAATTGGAAACACCGTTGGCACAAGTGTATAATATCTCATGGGGATTACTTTGAAGGGAACAAAATAGACATTCATGAATAAATAAATAATTTTTGAAAAAACACAAAATTCGCGACACTTTTTGAACACACCTCGCATGTGGTTTCAACATTATATCGAGGCCTGGCAATGTTTCTTCCTCATTGATGTGTAAAATTTTTTGCTTACTGTAGGGGAGAATCCTGAATATAAGCTCAAGGTGCAAAATATAACCGTCAGCGTAATCTTAGTCTTTCTAAGTGGTGTGCTATTTGGGGGATACATGTACACTCAAAAAAAAAAGTATCACTATCATTTTAATACACGATAATAATAATAATAATAATAATAATAATAATACCCAACGGATTAAACCCTCCAAAGCCCGCCCGACCGGCGCGAGGGGTGTATCCGCATGACGCACGGATTTGTTATTGCCGAGTTGTTGATTGGCGGAGGTTTGTTAAGCGTCGAGATCTAAAACTGCTCATCTACAGAATAAAAATCATCAGCTGAGTACTATACATAACAGTTAGAAATTACTTAGAAATTATACATATATATACTACATTGTTAAATAAGTGAACATTTTTAATTTATTTGATTTTTTTTTTTTTTTTTTTTTTTTGTTAAGAGTTAAGATAGGATAAGACAGTTTTCTTTATGGTAAAAAGTGAATCCGTTATATCAAATGAATTAGAATGAGTGTTAAAATCAAGACACAAACACCGAAAAGATTCATTTAATTCGAAATTAGTTCTACACTGCCTCAAAAGAAGAGGTTTGTAATGTCTTGACACCCGTGATGGGACGTTGAAATTTACTTCGTTCAAAAGAATTTGACTAGAAATCAGTCCATTCAGGAGTTTAGCCATAAATATAACGCCTAGCATTTCTCTACGACTTGCAAGAGTTGGAAGATTGATAAGCTTTAACCGACTAGTATAAGGTGGAAGATTATACGCAGAGTTCCACTGAAAATTCCTTAAAGAGAAAAGTAGAAATTGCTTTTGTATTGATTCAAGTCTATCTGCATGAACTCGATATTGTGGATTCCAGACTATTGATCCGTATTCTAGTATCGGTCTAACTAAGGTGATGAAAAGGGCTTTAGTTACATAAGGGTCACTAAATTCTTTGGACCACCGTTTCACGTATGAAAGAACACCTCTAGCCTTATTGACAGTAGCATTAATATGAAGGTTGAAACTAAGTTTAGCATCTATCGTGACTCCCAAGTCCTCAAAATAGTTTACTGATAGAAGACAAAAATTATTACTTACGTAAGAGGCTGCTGGCAAAGATCTTCGAGATAGGCACATGAATTTGCATTTATTGAGGTTCAGCGGCATTGAATTTACGTTGCACCAAGTAACTAGGCAGTTTAAATCCGCTTGAAGCAAGGGACGTTCTTCGATAGACGCATAAGACCTAAAAAGTTTTACATCATCAGCATACATTAAGATTTTGGAATATTTTATAGTGGTACAGATATCATTAATAAATAGCAAGAACGGAATTGGGCCAAGGTGGCTGCCTTGTGGGACGCCAGAGGGAACATCGATGACATTTGAAAAAGTATTTTTAAAAATAACTTTTTGCGTTCGACCGCAGAGATACGACGAGATCCACTTGGCGAGACCAGGTTGGAAGCCAAGCCGATCCAGCTTGTAGATAAGTAAGGAGTGGGATACTTTGTCAAATGCTTTACTGAAATCAGTATAAATAACATCTGTGTGAAGATTTTCTCTAAATCCCTTAGAAGCATGATTTGTGAATTCAAGTAGATTAGTAATGGTAGATTTGCCTTTACAGAATCCGTGTTGCGGTTCTGCAATCAAAGTAGAAATGGAAAATGTTAGCTGATTGGTAACGATAGCTTCAAACAACTTTGGGATGGCCGACAACTTTGCTATTCCTCGATAGTTCTCTATACACGACCTACTACCACTTTTGTGAAAGGGTATGAGAAAAGATTCCTTCCAAGCAGAAGGAAAGACTCCACTTTTTAGGGACATATTGAATAAATCAGTTAGAGGCTGATAAATGTGTTCAGCGCATTTTTTAAGAAAACAAGTGGGAATTAGATAAGGACCGTACTTGTAAGATTCTTTCAAAGACGTTAAATATGAAAAAACTTCATCCGGATATATTTCTGGAATATTAATGGTGTTAAGTGAGTTAAGCTGAAATGGATATTCATTTGAAAAAGTATTAAATTAATTGGAATAGTTGGACTTGAAAAATTGTGCAAAGAAGTTAGCAATATCTTGATCGTCGCTAGACAAATCACCCTGGTATTTTAAAGCAGAGGGAAACCCTTTAACCCTACGTTTAGAGTTCACGAAATTATAGAAAGCTTTCGGATTGCAAGTTATTTTCCTTTTCATCTTACAGATGTACGTATTATAGCACTTTTTGTTTAATTCAAAATATTTATGACGCAAAATAGAGTAATGCAAGTAATCGGAGTGGGAGCCCGACCTTTTGTATAATTTGAAGAAGCGAGATTTTCTGTTTTTTAAGGACTTCAGCTCTTTAGTGAACCATATTTGGACTGGTTCGGTAGACACACGTTTTCGCTTAGGTACGTGTTTTTCCAAAATACCGTAAATGGGGGTATAAAAGTCAGAAACATTTTTGTCAATATCTTCGCGAATTGAAATCTGAAACTAGAGTCGTATTTAGTAGCAATGCTACGCGGAGAATTTCTTTCGAATTCGTATGCTATTTCCAGGGAAGGATGGTAAGGGTCTTCAGGTACAGTAAGAGGTTCACCCCGGCCTAGAGTACATTTTGATGTATCATCAACAAATACCAAATCAAGGGTCCTCCCGAACATGTTAGGAATTATATTTATCTGTTTAAGGCAAAGTTCAGTTATTTCGGCTAAAAATTCGTTGTTGGACAGGTTGGAAGAAATAGGTACAATATTCTGATCAGATATGGTCCATAATACATGCAGGACTATCATCGAATCAATGGGCTTCATCAATGAATTAACAATTTTGAGCAGGGAAATATGATCCATATACACCGAAGGATCAGAAGATGGTGGGATATAGCAGACCGCGATATAGACACAACCCATTCCGAGATTGATTCTAATGCATTTGAATTCTGTAGAATTAATAATGGGTAAATTAACATCAGCTGATGGTACAGAAGAATGTACCGCAAGCAAAACTCCACCTCCAATTCTGTTCAAGCGGTCATATCTGTATATTTGGTAATCATGGCAAAGAATCTCTGAGTTAATACATGAGGTTTTAGCCAAGTTTCAGTTAAAGCGATAATGTTGTAATTGCAGTTAAACGATTTCAAATACAATTCAGTTAGTTTAGTGTTTAAACCTCTAACATTTTGATAAAACAAATTTAGGACCGATTTAACATTCAGTTTTTTGATGCAATATTGTTATGTGGAAGTGTAGCAAGATTTGAAATATTAGTATTACGCCTACGCCCGAATTCCCGCACAAAAGCACCGGGCGGCCAAAAAGAATTATTTAATATAGTATCAAAATGTTGTGCGGATACATCAATCCGAAAAGACGAAATATCCCTAGGATAGTTAAAATTGAATTTTCGAACTGTCACGTTTTCAAATTTAAGCTTAGCGATGATGCACGACTTTAGGTCCTCTTCTGTGGTGTCTTTATCAAATCTTGACACAAAAACAGATTTTTTAATAGGGACAACAATAAGATTGTTAGACGGCGGTTCGGATTCCGTAGAAGTGTTTTGTGGATCTTGATTATCTTTTGCAGAATATTTTTTAGGTTTTGTTAAAGAAACCTTGGATGAAGATGGCTGAGCTGGTAAGGGACTTGGAGATGCCAGATTTATTAATTCGATAGTTGGGGGTGCTGTAACTACGGGTGGAGGAACTTCAGCAACGGCATTGAGTGTCAGAGCACTAGAGGAGGCATTACAATTTCTATGTTGGTTTACGTTAGTTAAGTCATCCGGATATTTGAAAGACTTAAATAAGTTTTCATACTGGATGAATTTCTTGGACAGTGCGTCAATTTTCCTGCCTATTTCAGAGAACCCATCACGAGCCTGTTTGAAAACTTTGAAAAGATCAATCTCAGTTGGTCTACATTTCAAACAGGCCCAACGAACTCCCTAATCACTATCGTTGAGAGCGTCAACCACTCTTGCTGACAAACCGGCACATTTCATATGGGCGAGCCCATCGCAAAGCCAGCATGACACGAAGGGCTGGGAATCACTTTTTATCAAGCAGTTCGCATATAGGCAAGACATTTTAATAAAAATTAAGAGACAGAAAAAATAAATTAATAAAATAGTGAGAGTAAGTTTTTTAATTGACAAATAGCACAGCGGGTTATATAGAAAAAATAAAAAACAAGTAAGGAAGGCTAAGTTCGGGCGTAACCGAACATTACATACTCAGTTGAGAGCTGTGGAGACAAAGTAAGGGAAATCACCATGTTGTAAAAGGAACCTAGGGTAACCCTGGAATGTGCTTGTATGACATGTGTAACAAATGGAAGGTATTAAAGAGTATTTTAATTTGGGGATATCGCCAGAAAGGTGGACCAGGCCTGACTCGTGAATGCGTTTGTACAATATGAGTGTCAAACGAAAAGTGTAATAAGTGTTTTAAAAGGGAGTGGGCCTTTGTTCTATGGGTGAACCCCTTTTCGGGATATCGCCATAAAGGTGGACCAGGGGTTACTCTAGAATTTGTTTGTACAATATGGGTATCAAATGAAAGGGGTTAATGAGTATTTTAAAAGGGCATGGGTCTTAGTTCTATAGGTAGACGCCTTTTCGAGATATCTCCATAAAGGTAGACCAGGGGTGACTCTAGAATGCGTTTGTACAATATGGGTATCAAATGAAAGGTGTTAATGAGTATTTTAAAAGGGAGTAATCCTTAGTTCCATAGGTGGACGCCGTTTCGAGATATCGCCATAAAGGTGGACCAGGGGTTACTCTAGAATTTGTTTGTACAATATGGGTATCAAATGAAAGGGGTTAATGAGTATTTTAAAAGGGCGTGGGTCTTAGTTCTATAGGTGGACGCCTTTTCGAGATATCGCCATAAAGGTGGACCAGGGGTTACTCTAGAATTTGTTTGTACAATATGGGTATCAAATGAAAGGGGTTAATGAGTATTTTAAAAGGGCATGGGTCTTAGTTCTATAGGTAGACGCCTTTTCGAGATATCTCCATAAAGGTAGATCAGGGGTGACTCTAGAATTTGTTTGTACAATATGGGTATCAAATGAAAGGGGTTAATGAGTATTTTAAAAGGGCATGGGTCTTAGTTCTATAGGTAGACGCCTTTTCGAGATATCTCCATAAAGGTAGACCAGGGGTGACTCTAGAACTTGTTTGTACGATATGGGTATGAAATGGAAGGTATTAATTAGTATTTTAAAAGGGAGTGAGCCTTAGATCTATAGGTGGATGTCCTTTCGAGATATCGCCATAAAGGTGGGCCAGGGGTGACTCTAGAATTTTTGTGTACGATATGGGTATCAAATGAAAGGTGTTAATGAGTATTTTAAAAGGGTGTGGGTCTTAGTTCTATAGGTAGACGCCTTTTCGAGATATCGCCATAAAGGTGGACCAGGGGTTACTCTAGAATTTGTTTGTACAATATGGGTATCAAATGAAAGGGGTTAATGAGTATTTTAAAAGGGCATGGGTCTTAGTTCTATAGGTAGACGCCTTTTCGAGATATCTCCATAAAGGTAGATCAGGGGTGACTCTAGAATTTGTTTGTACAATATGGGTATCAAATGAAAGGGGTTAATGAGTATTTTAAAAGGGCGTGGGTCTTAGTTCTATAGGTGGACGCCTTTTCGAGATATCGCCATAAAGGTGGACCAGGGGTTACTCTAGAATTTGTTTGTACAATATGGGTATCAAATGAAAGGGGTTAATGAGTATTTTAAAAGGGCATGGGTCTTAGTTCTATAGGTAGACGCCTTTTCGAGATATCTCCATAAAGGTAGACCAGGGGTGACTCTAGAACTTGTTTGTACGATATGGGTATGAAATGGAAGGTATTAATTAGTATTTTAAAAGGGAGTGAGCCTTAGATCTATAGGTGGATGTCCTTTCGAGATATCGCCATAAAGGTGGGCCAGGGGTGACTCTAGAATTTTTGTGTACGATATGGGTATCAAATGAAAGGTGTTAATGAGTATTTTAAAAGGGTGTGGGTCTTAGTTCTATAGGTAGACGCCTTTTCGAGATATCGCCATAAAGGTGGGCCAGGGGTGACTCTAGAATTTGTTTGTACAATATGGGTATCAAATGAAAGGTGCTAATGATTTTTTTAAAAGGGTGTGGGTCTTAGTTCTATAGGTAGACGCCTTTTCGAGATATCGCCATAACGGTGGGCCAGGGGTTACTCTAGAATTTGTTTGTACATTATGGATATCAAATGAAAGGGGTTAATGAGTATTTTAAAAGGGCATGGGTCTTAGTTCTATAGGTAGACGCCTTTTCGAGATATCTCCATAAAGGTAGACCAGGGGTGACTCTAGAACTTGTTTGTACGATATGGGTATGAAATGGAAGGTATTAATTAGTATTTTAAAAGGGAGTGAGCCTTAGATCTATAGGTGGATGTCCTTTCGAGATATCGCCATAAAGGTGGGCCAGGGGTGACTCTAGAATTTTTGTGTACGATATGGGTATCAAATGAAAGGTGTTAATGAGTATTTTAAAAGGGTGTGGGTCTTAGTTCTATAGGTAGACGCCTTTTCGAGATATCGCCATAAAGGTGGACCAGGGATTACTCTAGAATTTGTTTGTACAATATGGGTATCAAATGAAAGGTGCTAATGATTTTTTTAAAAGGGTGTGGGTCTTAGTTCTATAGGTAGACGCCTTTTCGAGATATCGCCATAACGGTGGGCCAGGGGTTACTCTAGAATTTGTTTGTACATTATGGATATCAAATGAAAGGGGTTAATGAGTATTTTAAAAGGGCATGGGTCTTAGTTCTATAGGTAGACGCCTTTTCGAGATATCTCCATAAAGGTAGACCAGGGGTGACTCTAGAATGCGTTTGTACAATATGGGTATCAAATGAAAGGTGTTAATGAGTATTTTAAAAGGGAGTAATCCTTAGTTCCATAGGTGGACGCCGTTTCGAGATATCGCCATAAAGGTGGACCAGGGGTTACTCTAGAATTTGTTTGTACAATATGGGTATCAAATGAAAGGGGTTAATGAGTATTTTAAAAGGGCATGGGTCTTAGTTCTATAGGTAGACGCCTTTTCGAGATATCTCCATAAAGGTAGACCAGGGGTGACTCTAGAACTTGTTTGTACGATATGGGTATGAAATGGAAGGTATTAATTAGTATTTTAAAAGGGAGTGAGCCTTAGATCTATAGGTGGATGTCCTTTCGAGATATCGCCATAAAGGTGGGCCAGGGGTGACTCTAGAATTTTTGTGTACGATATGGGTATCAAATGAAAGGTGTTAATGAGTATTTTAAAAGGGTGTGGGTCTTAGTTCTATAGGTAGACGCCTTTTCGAGATATCGCCATAAAGGTGGGCCAGGGGTGACTCTAGAATTTTTGTGTACGATATGGGTATCAAATGAAAGGTGTTAATGAGTATTTTAAATGGGTGTGGGTCTTAGTTCTATAGGTAGACACCTTTTCGAGATATCTCCATAAAGGTAGACCAGGGGTGACTTAGAATTTGTTTGTACAATATGGGTATCAAATGAAAGGGGTTAATGAGTATTTTAAAAGGGCATGGGTCTTAGTTCTATAGGTAGACGCCTTTTCGAGATATCTCCATAAAGGTAGATCAGGGGTGACTCTAGAATGCGTTTGTACAATATGGGTATCAAATGAAAGGTGCTAATGATTTTTTTTAAAAGGGTGTGGGTCTTAGTTCTATAGGTAGACGCCTTTTCGAGATATCGCCATAACGGTGGGCCAGGGGTTACTCTAGAATTTGTTTGTACATTATGGATATCAAATGAAAGGGGTTAATGAGTATTTTAAAAGGGCATGGGTCTTAGTTCTATAGGTAGACACCTTTTCGAGATATCTCCATAAAGGTAGACCAGGGGTGACTTAGAATTTGTTTGTACAATATGGGTATCAAATGAAAGGGGTTAATGAGTATTTTAAAAGGGCATGGGTCTTAGTTCTATAGGTAGACGCCTTTTCGAGATATCTCCATAAAGGTAGACCAGGGGTGACCCTAGAATGCGTTTGTACAATATGGGTATCAAATGAAAGGTGTTAATGAGTATTTTAAAAGGGAGTAATCCTTAGTTCCATAGGTGGACGCCGTTTCGAGATATCGCCATAAAGGTGGACCAGGGGTTACTCTAGAATTTGTTTGTACAATATGGGTATCAAATGAAAGGGGTTAATGAGTATTTTAAAAGGGCGTGGGTCTTAGTTCTATAGGTGGACGCCTTTTCGAGATATCGCCATAAAGGTGGACCAGGTGTGACTATAGAATTTGTTTGTACGATATGGGTATCAAATGAAAGGTGTTAATGAGAATTTTAAAAGGGCGTGGGCCTTAGATCTATAGGTGGCTGCCCTTTCGAGATATCGACATAAAGGTGGACCAGGGGTGACTCTAGAATTTGTTTATACGATATGGGTATCAAATGAAAGGTGTTAATGACTATTTTAAAAGGGAGTGGGCCTTAGTTCTATAGGTGGATGCCTTTTCGAGATATCGCCATAAAGGTGGGCCAGGGGTGACTCTAGAATTTTTTTGTACGATATGGGTATCAAATGAAAGGTGTTAATGAGTATTTTAAAAAGGAGTGGGCCTTAGTTCTATATGTGGACGCCTTTTCGAGATATCGCCATAAACGTGGAGCAAGGGTGACTCTAGAATATGTTTGTATGGTATGGGTATCAAATTAAAGGTATTAATGAGGGTTTTAAAAGGGAGTGGCCCTTAGTTGTATATTTGAAGGCGTTTTCGAGATATCGACCAAAATGTGGACCAGGGTGATCCAGAACATCATCTGTAGGGTACCGCTAATTTATTTATATATGTAATACCACGAACAGTATCCCTTCCAAGATTCCAAGGGCTTTTGATTTCGCCCTGCAAAACTTTTTCATTTTCTTCTACTTAATATGGTAGGTGTCACACTCGTTTTACCAAGTTTTTTTCTAAAGTTATATTTTGCGTCAATAGACCAATACAATTACCATGTTTCATTCCATTTTTCGTATTTTGTATATAATTATGGCATTTTTTCATTTTTCGTAATTTTCGATATCGAAAAAGTGGGCGTGGTCATAGTCGGATTTCGGCCATTTTTTACACCAATACAAAGTGAGTTCAGATAAGTACGTGAACTGAGTTTAGTAAAGATATATCGATTTTTGCTCAAGTAATCATGTTAACGGCCGAGCGGAAGGACAGACGGTCGACTGTGTATAAAAACTGGGCGTGGCTTCAACCGATTTCGCCCGTTTTCACGGAAAACAGTTATCGTCCAAGGAGCTAAGCCTCTACCAAATTTCACAAGGATTGGTTAATTTTTGTTCGACTTATGGCGTTAAAAGTATCCTAGACAAATTGAATGAAAAAGGGCGGAGCCACGCCCATTTTGAAAATTTCTTTTATTTTTGTATTTTGTTACACCATATCATTATTGGAGTTGAATGTTGGTATAATTTACTTATATGCTGTAAAGATATTAACTTTTCTTTTAAAATTTGAATTTAAAAAAAAAACATTTTTTAAAAGTGGGCGTGGTCGTTCTCCGATTTTGCTAGTTTTTATTAAGCAGACATAAAGTAATAAGAGTAACTTTCCTGCCAAATTTCATCATGATATCTTCAACGACTGCCAAATTACAGCTTGCAAAACTTCTAAATTACCTTCATTTAAAAGTGGGCGGTGCCACGCCCATTGTCCAAAATTTTACTAGTTTTCTATTCTGCGTCATAATCTCAACTCACCTACCAAGTTTCATCGCTTAATGCGTATTTGGTAATGAATTATCGCACTTTTTCGGTTTTTCGAAATTTTCGATATCGAAAAAGTGGGTGTGGTTATTGTCCGATATCGTTTATTTTAAATAGCGATCTGAGATGAGTGCCCAGGAACCTACATACGGAATTTGATCAAGACACCTCAAAATTTACTCAAGTTATCGTGTTAACGGACAGACGGACGGACGGACATGGCTCAATCGAATTTTTTTTCGATACTGATGATTTTGATATATGGAAGTCTATATCTATCTCGATTCCTTTATACCTGTACAACCAACCGTTATGCAATCAAACTTAATATACTCTGTGAGCTCTGCTCAACTGAGTATAACAACAGAATGCGCATGTGGTTTAATACCAAACCATTTAAAAGAATTTATGATTCACAATACCTGAATATATGGATGACATTGCAGAAGAAACACCTACAACACTATCAACAATGCCAACAGTTAGTGATGATCCAATATAAGAAAGAGAAATGAAGTGTGCGCGCAAAATCAAAAATAAAAACAATTACACTATTAAAACTGATGCCTATCAACAGCAACAACACAATGCAATGCAGAAAACACTCGGCAAATCAATTGTATGTAAATAAGTGTGTGTATATGCAAATTAATAAAAAATTAGTTTTTATATTAAATATTTAACTAAAACAACTGAAATTAATTGAATTTCTTTAATTAGCACACTCAATGAATTCACTTCACTACTTATGTCAACAATAAAACTATCTTTAACAATATTAAACAATTTGTTTATCAAAAAAACACAAGAGCACAGATACAAAACAAACTATACAGCTTGACGTTTGCTGCAAAAATGAAACTATAAACGGTATAATTTTTGTGGTATCAATGCAACAATAAATATTATAAAAATTATAATTAAAAGGATCAATTTTGTATCTTGACTATTGATTTGCCCATGGAAAATATTTCTTTCGCCCTTAAAATGTATCAAAATGATAACTGTATACATTTCCTAGTTTCATTATGATAACATTTAATACTAGATTGATTATAAAACGCATTACATTTGTATGTAGTCTATTAACTTGACAAATACAAGTATCAAACTAATATTTCGAAAATGTCAATAACATAAGATCATTGATGACGAAAAAAAGATAAGCAAAAATTGCACATTGATGCCTAGATGGCATCGCCTTGATGATAACTTTTTTTTGAGTGTACATATGTAGAATGTAAATGCAAGCGTAGTAGGAGGTGTTGGCATGCTGTATGGAGTAATACAGAATGTAATCGAAGTTTTGTAAATTTTCTATCTATAGCAAAGGTTATCTAAGAATTGTCGTCTTTTTCGATGAGTTATCGATTTCCTATCGAAAAATTTTATCGATTATTAATCGAAACGTTATCAATTTGTTATCTGAGTGTTACCAATTTGTTATTGGCTTGTTGTTGAGAATGTTCGATTTGTTATCGGAACGCTACCAATTCCTTATCGAAAAGTAATCCTAATCGGCGTGTTATCTATTTTTTTTTTATTTTCCACCGATTCGCTTTTGAAAACAATAATGATTTGTCATAGGAGCTTTGCCAATTCGCTATTATAAATTTATCGATTTGGTATTGATGTAGTGTCGATTTGTTATCGGAGTGTTACCAATTTGGTCGAAATGTTATTGATATGTTTTTAAAGCTTTATCAATTTCGATGTGTTATCGCAGCGTTATCGACTTCTTATCCTTCTGTCGAATAAAACCTGTATATTAACATATCGAACTTCACAAGTATTTGGCACTCACTCCTTTTCTTATCACCGAGTCAAAACACACTCTACAGCGAATCGCACTACTTTCTAACAAGCTCAGCACAAGAGCATTAGGAGACGGTACTAGTTCTTACCCCAGCCCTCGCATTGCTTTCAACGGACACTTTTTTAAGTCCTTTGAAATGGCAATTACTACCCTTTGCAGTTCTTTAAAATTCATATCTTTGCTGGTTCAGTCGAAGGTGTTTCTGACTGCCTTTGCCTAATTAATTTAAATACATAAAGCTCAGCATTCAGCGCTGTTGGTAGAATTGCGGCTATCAACTGTCTTGCTCCGCATCCGCTAAGTCCCATTAAACTTGTAATGAGAAACTATCGCTTTGCGCGACGGTGACCCATTTTTCTGCAGGGCAGCGCAACGTAAGGAGTAATAATTTACCAATCCGGTGCCTAGCGTTTAAGCTAGGCTTGGATTCCGCCATAATAACCGCTTCCAGTTAAAAAAAATATAACCTGATAAGGACTCCTTTTTCTAAAGACGACTTAGGTGAAAATTTCATGGAAGGCATGTATCTGGAACGTACGAACTCTTTCAAGGGAAGATACCGCTGCAGGTTGATTGATATCCTAGTGAATGCAAAGGCTGACATCACGTCCGTATGGAAGAATAGTTGGAGAGCGCTAGGCAGGAAAATATCTCACACATACGACGAAGAATAGAAGCACAATAATTTGTTGATTTTGTTATGGAAAAGAAGTTTCGTCGGCAAATGCAATCATTCACAGATGTGACTTTCGATTCTTTAACATAACATTTATTTGCGACTACGTGCGAGCTTAAGATGCAGCCAAAATGGTACCATGCTTTTTAAAAGACGTAGGATCCCTCCTCCCCACATAATTTAAAATTTATGCTTGTAGACTTTAATATCAGAATGGGCAAAAAATTCAAATTATTCACATCGTAATGGTGTAGCACCCAAGTGCTTTATATCCGTACTCACTGTAGTCCAAATATTGCCAAGAACCTCGAGGGACAATCACTGTGGGCTCTTTTGACCAAAGAAAAAAACTGCTCACAAACAGATAACCGGTAGCTAGTTCACCCGGATCGTACTTGCTAGCTGAGAGTTATTAGCGGCCGACGATACCTTAGTGGGATAAAGTTCCTTACAAGCTTCATCTAACCGCTGCAGCCAAGAAAAACAGTTTATGAGAGACATGAAGAGAGAGGATTCACGCTTAGCTAGAAGAAATAACTTCGAGGTGGATCGAATTAACTGAGAGTAGCTTTAGAAGCCTGGAAACATTGTAAGAGACGTGAAGAGGGAGGATCGACGCTTAGCTAAAAGAAAAAACTTCGAAGTGAGTCTGTATAACATCCAGTAGCTTTAACTCGCGATCTTGGTCTCCCAAATAGCTATTTAGTATCCGTTTCGATCCTATAAAACTGTTCTGAACCTACTGAATTTTCCAAAATGAGGCTTCCGAAGGATCTCAAAGGTGTTCTGGCTAGTTTACCAGGTATGTTAACTTCGACACTGGCTTCGAAATTGAAAGTTCCCGCCGGAAGATAATGATAGATATTACAACGCCTCTCATGAGTATCCTTCAAGCACTCAGATTTCCCGAGCCTCAGAGCAGTTTGTGCCAACATACACAGTATGCGCATGTCTATCGAAAGAGAGTTAATATTTGATCAAAGGACGCCGTGAACTTTCTGTAGGCTTATGAGACTGTAAAGTCTTACTAAGAGCTTCCCAGCCATGTGTAGGCACTGGTCACCAATGGTTTCATATTTAGCCCAATTGATTAACATCGATTGTAAGTCCCATGTACTTGAAACTGTTTGATAGGGCTAAAAACTGACCGATTAGCTTTGAAAGTTCGAGTTAGCTGGCTTATATTTCCTCGTAAAGAGCAACAGATCCGTTTTCGCTTCTTGCCTAAAGATACATCCCCGAACACACCTACTTAGTTTTGTCAACGTTCTTTCCATCGTTTCAATCATCACGGGAAGGAATAATTCTAAAATCAGCAACGCTTTATCGCCAGCGTACCCCACAATCTTCAAACCATTTGTGTCGAGTTTTGTTTTATTATCACTCATACAAATGAGCCGTAGCCAAGGTGAGAGCACCTTGCGGTTTGCCTCTACGTATCTGCTTACCTCTTTCGCCTGCCTTCCTAACTCAGATGCAATTTTTTTATACTCAGCTGAGCAGAGCTCACAGAGTATATTAATTTTGTTCGCATAACGGTACCCCGCAACGGCATAAACTAATCGAGATACATATCGACTTCTATATTTCAAAATGATCTGGGCGAAAAAAAAATTAATTTAGTCATGTCCGTCCGTCCCTCTGTCCGTAAACACGATAACTTGAGTAAATTTTGAGGTTTCTTAATAAAATTTGGTATGTAAGTTCCTGGGCACTCATTTCAGATCGCTATTTAAAATTAACGAATTCGGACTATAACCACGCCCACTTTTTTGATAGCGAAAATTTCGAAAAACCGAAAAAGTGCGATAATTCATTACCAAAGACGGATAAAGCGATGAAACTTGGTAGGTGCGTTGACCTTATGACGCAGAATGGAAAATTAGTAAAATTTTGGGCAATGGGCGTGGCACCGCAAATTATTTATCGCTCAAGCATTTTTATTTTCTGCCAAAATGTTTGCCGATAGTCAAGTCGTAGTCAGAGTCTTGCTATGCCCGAGACCTTTAGCAGAAAATCCGGCTGGAGCCAGAAAGTTACATGGCTGGGAAAACTGCTGCAAACTGGAATTAACTACCCCATAATCAGTATTATTACTATTATATATAGAAGATTGGACCTTCTTAATGCGGCTTCAAATATGTCAAATCTAGAGGAAGAGTTGTCTGTACAGCTTCCGCGTCTGAACTTGAGTTCCCTGCAAACAAACAACAAACAATATAATCAGCTTAGTGCGGATTTAGAAGGGCTTACCCAAACCATTCGAAAGTAAAAGATTTCTTTGGTCTGATGCTGGAGGAAATAATTATTGCTGCAGATATAGTCCGCATTGCATGATCTATTTTAAAAGCATATGATTGCAAGCAGTACAACACCAAAGTTGCTTCACATTACAACTTATTTTTCGTAAAATAACAGTATAAAATTTAAGACTACTAACAAAGCAAATATTTCACACGTAAATGTTATACCATTATTACAGCTATTTTCATAACAATGTTGGCTTTACGTTATTCATTTTTCCGATTTACTCATACCCATTTTTCTTGTTTTTTAAAGCTAAACTAAATCTCACCATTGTTGCACATCGTAAATTGTTACACAGGGATTTTCAATTCCATTCACTAGGCGACTCAGCTCGGCTTTGGACTTCTTGTACTTTGTGGCTTTGTTATGCAGATTTTCAATGCACATTCAACGATTACATAGAAATGATACTCAGGAAATAGGAAAAGTTTGTATGTGTCTGAAAAAAATTAAATGTGTATGAGTTTGTTTGAATAAATGGTTTTTGTACAACTATTTTATAGCAACAATAGACACACTGCACACGTACTAGATTTAATCTATAGTAATATAATTTCTGTTCTCATACATGCACACAAATGCGTAGATATATTTTTTGAATAAATTTCATTTGCTCCATTAAAAATATTGCATTCAGTGGTTTAGTAGCTTTTTATTAAAATTTATAAGGCTGACTTTGGCGTTTGTCAAACAAATTTTTGGGCATACGAAATTCTTAATATATATGCATTCTGTGGTTTTTATTAAAATAAAAGTAAGCGACGGCAGTTTTAAGATGGCATAGAAATAATATACTCGACTTATTTAATTACATTGGAAACAACTTATCATTCAGGCTTAACTTTCATGTAGCTGGTCTTCTTTGTAGGAAATTTGGAAAAAAAAAATAATAAAACTTCTTATAGAGGACGTCCCAAGGTTTTCAATAGCAGTTATCACTTCTAAGTCGATTTGGTGCATAAAATCATTAAAACTAATATTTTCCTAACCATCAGATCCTACTTAGAAATAAATAATAGTTTTAAAAATTAAGCTTTTCTGTCCAACCGAACAAAAATTAGAAACAATTTGTACACACAAAGATTTTACGTTACACTACGAGAATGTGGAATAGTTTACCATAAATAATTTACTCAAAATAAAATTACCTATAGTAAGATTTGAGTTATGAACAGAATAATCGAGAGCTTTTCATGGCAGAAATACACGCTTGCCAAACACTGCCGAGGGCGACCCAGCTTAGAACATTTTTCTTCTAATTGAAAAAACTTGTTTCTAAAATTTTGATGTTGCTTTCCCGGACCTTCGGTGTGGATGGCGGAGCACGCTACCATCACACCACGGTGGCCGCCCTAGGCACTTTATACATACATAAAATATTACAATTATTCTATGTTTTAACTCTGAATGGAATTATTCTGTAAATAAATAAACTTTTATTATATGTTATTTTATTTTTAATAAATAATTTATGGTAAACTATTCCACCTTCTACTAATGTAACGTAAAATCTTTATGATTAAAATAACTTGTAATAACTAATTTTTAGTTCGGTTAGTTATAAAAGCATAGTTGTAAAACTTTTTTTAGTTCGATGCAGTTTGTTTGTAGATTTTCATGTTTTTGGGTACATTCAGACTTCGGCCATATGCTTGTGCGTGAAGGACGTTGACAGTTTGACTGATTGATGTTTTCGCCTACCCAAAATGTTGCGTAAAAAATTCCTCCTGTACTCTGATTTGACTCCAATGGGAAACCAATTAAAAAATCTATTGCAAATTAACATAAAATTAATTCTGTGGAGCTTTTTTGCTGTTGTGTTCGTCTCTCTTCAGTCAAACGGAAATTTCCTTAATGGTCACTAAACCAAATTTTTAAGGTCCCTAAATTCAATGGCCCCATCATTAAATCTTTGCATTTTCATCGGTCCTTGACATATATTTAAGAATTCATGTGCTTAACACCGGCTTATAATAATTGAATTTCAATTATTATGTTTTCTAAGAGAAACTGAAAAGAAAGAAACATAATAATTGAAATTCCATTATTATAAGCCGGTGTTAAGCTCATGAATTCTTAAATATAAGTATAAACTTATGGCCGTTGGAAGTGGTCATAGGTTCAACTGACTTAATGTTCCTTGTGCTTTTGTCATCACACCATCAAATTATTGCATTGCAATCGGTCCTTGATACGTGTTTAAAGTATCAAATTAATCAAACGTCTGGTAGTTGGTGGAAATTATGCTTAAAGATTCCATTACACACATACATGCAACCCAAGCTAATAAAAGCTATGTAAAAATATCACCTCTCATCTGATATTCTACATTTGTAGCCATCATATCGTCGATCTCAACGAAGACTGCAACAATTTGTTCACGTGGAAGACTAACAAGTTTCAGTTATCCGCGTAGAAGACTCAAGGTAGCCCGTTGTTGTTGTTGTAGCAATAAGGACACTCCCCGAAGGCCTTGGGAAGTGTTATCGATGTTGATGGTCCTTTGCCCAATGCAGATCCGGTACGTTCCGGTAACAAGCTCGACCATCTCAGGAACGATTTGTTATGACCACGTGCGACCTTCTTGGTCATCCCGCCCCCCTCGCTAGATCCATGAGGAGTACGGGGTCGCCAGAGCCACGCCGATGACGGTTGTAGTCGATTAAAAACACCAAGGTAACGTTTTACAAGACGGTGTACCACCTAATTTTTATCGGAAATAATCAAGGGTGGTATCAAAAGACGCGTCTTGACCTCCGTTTTTAGAATCCAGAAGCGAAAGTTAAAATTTTTATTTCTGTCAAAAGATATAAGCAAAAAATCGGTTCTAATTTGCATGTGGTTGTTGTTGTTTGTCAGATTTGTTGCGTGCTTTTAGTTTTGATCCCCAAACCGGTGCCGGACCCACCCAGGGTAATTTTTTGTGAGCGCGGCCAAAGGCCGCCAACGCACAAAGGTGTTCTATGCAAAAAAAAAACTATGGATCGGGCCCCATATTTTGGACCCTCTCGGGGTCATTTATGTTTTTTTGTGAATAACTTTCGACAGAAATAAAATTTTAGATTTCCGCTTTCGGATTCTTAAAACGGAGGTCGAGACGCGTCTTTTGATACCACCATTGATAATTTCCGATAAAAATTAGGTGGTGCACCGTCTTGTAAAACATTACCAAAACCAATAACTCTTCGACAAGAACTGATAACACATAAAAAAACTGATAATACGAAGATAACAAAACTGATAATTCATCTACAGCAAACGAATAGTAAACGGATAACTTGACAAAAACAAAGAGATAACTCACCGATAACGTTTCTATGGGTAACACACAGATAACAAAACCGATCGATGATTTGTCGATAATGCTGCTATCGATGACGATATTTTATGTTGAACAGGCCGCTCAGCCTCACATAAACTGAATGTGTTCATAAAGTTACCAGATTTTGTTTGACGACCAAACGGAAAAATTCTTACTGGGTAACAGGATTTATGTTATAGAGAAATTCCGTTCTCTAAGAAAATAAAGATGGAAGTTTTATAGAACCTTGCTTAATGGCAGCCTGTAGATCTGCAATTCCGCCACCCCTTGTAGCTGGAGCCTTGACCTCGAAAGCGCAGGACACGTACACATAACGTGGCCAACCGTTTTTTCCAACAGTTCTCACCTTTTCTACTGTTACTGACGACGTCTAGGTTAAGTTAGGTTGAACTAGCAGGTCCAGGAGGACCTTACATAGACTGATTGAGTCCGTAGTGTTACCAGAAGTTTGTTTTAACGACCAAACTGAAAAACCCTATCAAAAACCAGGACCTATGTTATAAAATAACTCCGTCCTCTTGGCAAATACTAGAAGCTTCCTAGGATTTAAGCCACTTGCTGCTTCTAGATCTGACAGCTGTATCACTCCTAATAGCTGGAGTCTTAGCCTGGCAAGTGCAGGGCACGAGCACAGAACATGCTCGATCGTTTCCTCCTCCAACCCGCACTTCCTACACCTGCTATCACTGACCAAGCCTAATTTAAAGGCATGTGACGCCAGAAGGCAGTGTCCAGTCAGAATACCCGTCATGAGTCTACAGTCCTCTCTTTTTAATGATAGAAGCAACTGTGTTAGTCTAAGGTTGTAAGACCTACACATAATCTTCGACACTTTACAGCCCCGTGCTTGAACCCACGCCTTTTCTGCTTGGTCGATCATGTGCACCTCTCGCCTTCGCTTAATCTCGCCCAATCTAATTGGGACGTCTACGGAGCAAGCTTCAAGGGATGCGCCCTTTTTAGCTAATTCGTCCGCTTTTTCATTCCCATCTATTCGCATATGCCCTGGGACCCAATATAGATGTATGCTTCTCCCTGTCCCGATTCTCTCCAGAGACTGCTTACACTCTAACATGCATTTAGATGCTGTGCTATGCGAGATTATTGCCTTAATTGCTGCTTGACTGTCAATATAAAAGTTAACATGGTTGCAGCTTAAGCTATTCTCTTCCAGGGTTTCTACTGCTTTGGTTACGGCTAATATTTCCGCTTGGAAAACGCTACAGTAATCCGGCAGCCTGTAGGATCTGCTTAATTCCGGATCAGCGCAGTATACCGCAGACCCTACTCCTTCCACTATTTTGGAACCATCGGTGTACACATGTATCGCCTCGTCCGCCATTTGCGCACCCTTGCGCCAACCGTCCACCTCTATTGTGGCCTTAAGATCTCCCTCAAAGTGCAGGTAGGGAATCATGTAGTCTGTTCTTCTTGTGACTGAGGACGCTATACTACTATGGCCATATGGTCGGCGCTCAAGCTGCCCCGAAGCATCGAGCCTGGTTGCGGTCGTTAACGCTTTGTTCTTTGCTACCAGCTCTACAGGTGAAATGTGCAGAATGGCATACAGTGCAGCCGTCGGGGTTGTTTTCAGGGCTCCCGTAATGCAAAGAATCGATAGTCTGCATACCCCCTCTAATTTTTTGAGGTATGTTGTTTTTTGTGTGGCTTTCCACCAAACAAGAACTCCATAGTATAGAATAGGGCTTACAATCGCTGTAAAAACCCAATGAGAAAGAGAGGTCGATAGGCCCCACGTACACCCCAGCATTCTTTTACATGCATAGAGTGCCGTTGAGGCTTTCTTGACCCTCTCCTCCACGTTGAGCTTCCATGACAGCTTACTGTCTAGGATGATTCCTAGATATTTTATGCAAGGTTTCTCCTGTAAGGTCACCGCTCCTTACTTAGGCCTGGTCCAATTTGGGACCTTGTACCTCTTTGTAAACAAGACCATATCCGTCTTCTCTGCATTGACTTTCAGCCCGACATTAGATGCCCAGGTATGAATATCCCGAAGCGCCCGATCCATCAAAGAACTAATCGTTGGAAGGCATTTTCCACTTATGACAATTGCCACGTCATCTGCGTAAGCCGTAAGTTTTACGGGTCCCTCATCGAATTGCCTGAGCAGTTGGTTGATGACCAGTGTCCACAGCAGAGGTGATAGCACCCCTCCCTGCGGCGTGCCCATGTCCACTGATTTCGTGGCCTCGTACAATCCCCATTGTGATGTAATCTTTCTGCAATTTAACATGCAACCGATCCATCTGATTAAGGCAGGATGTACTTTAATGTAATTAAGACCATCCATAATCGCCCATTTTGCAACATTATTGAAAGCCCCGGCAATGTCCAAGAAGACTCCTAGAGCATACTCCTTATATTCCAGGGATTTCTCAATGCTTATTACCACCCTATGCAATGCGGTGTCTACAGACTTGCCTTTGGTGTACGCATGCTGTGTTGTGGAGAGCAGCTTTTCATCCACGTTGGACTTTATGTACACATCTATCAGCCTCTCAAAGGTTTTGAGCAGAAATGATGTTAAGCTAATGGGTCTATAGTCTTTGGGATACACGTGACCGATCTTCCCCGCCTTTGGTAGAAAAGCTACACGAGCAGTTCTCCAAGAGTGCGGTACATGATTCAGTCTTATGCACCCATCGAATATTATTTTAAGCCATTCCACGACCGCCCTACTTGAGACTTGTAGCATGGCCGGGAATATACCATCTGGGCCCGGCGATTTAAACTTAGAAAACGTCTTCACTGCCCACTCGATCTTGGTATCGGTCACCAAGCCCGGCACCACTAGCTCCGTGATAGAAGTGTGAGTGATGTCTGCTGGTTCTTCTAAACCGTCTCCCGATGGGAAATGTGTATCGAGAAGCACCTCAAGGGATTCCTCACTATCACGTGACCATTCCCCGTTCTCTTTCTTTATTAGTCCCTGGACTATGTTTCCCTTTGCTAGGACTTTTTTCAACCGTGCTGTTTCACTGGAGCACTCTATGTCCGTACAGAAACTTTTCCATGACTTTCTCTTCGCCCTGGTAATTTCACGCTTGTAGATCCTCAGTAAACTCGTCCCGACACGCTTCGCTTTCCGCGGTCTTTGCGAGTTTAAACATTTCTTTTACCTGTCTTCTTAGAAGACTCAGCTCATTGCTCCACCATGGCGGCTTTGCTTTTCCTCTGAATCTTCTTAGAGGGCAAGCTTTGTTATACGCAGTCATAAGCGTCCTTGTTAGGAATTCATTCGACTCCTCCAGTTCCTCTACATTAGCAACTTCTTTGGGTTGTCCCAGTTTCGTTTCTACATGTTTCTGGAATTTAGTCCAATTCGTTGCCCTAGGGTTTCTAAAGGTTCCTCCCTTCTCTACCCTCTTTAGTGGGATGCTGAAGCTTATATACGCATGGTCGGAGAAGGATGGTCTATCGAGAACCATCCAATCATACCTTGCTATATCACGTTCGGAGCTCAATGTAATATCCAGAACATTGCTGGACCTTGGACCAATGTATGTAGGAACATTTCCCCTGTTGGCTATCTGCAAATTGGTTTGCAGGATGTAACAAAATAGAGATTCGCCTCTCTCGTTCGTATCTGCTCCTCCCCACGCATTGTGGTGCGCATTTGCATCTGCGTCTATGACCAACCGCCCTTTGCGCCCTTCCTCCTGTACTAGTCTTTTGCACTCCATAGGTGGAACCTCCGCAGCATGGGCCATGTAGCAGGACGCCAGGATAAATGCCTGCTTATTCTTTTGCTCAACGGCCACCGCTACGAGATCCTCGGTGGTGTAATTAGGCAGCATATATGAATGCAGCTGTTTCCTTACCATTACTACAGCTCGCACCCGTCCTTCCGTTTGTGCGTAGTAAACGCCAAACCCGCGCGCGCTAACTCCAGAAACCTTGCCTCCCGATGAGAGCCACGGCTCCTGGATCATCGCCACGTCAAACGAACCCTCCTAAAGGGTTAGGAGGAGTTCGCTCGACGTCACTTTACTGTGTTGGAGGTTTATCTGTAGGACTCGCAGCACCATTGGGCTGTTTGTCCCCCTCCAGCACCTTCGTCTTGACGTCGTCGTCCTCCCCTTGCCCTTTTGGTTTAGAGTATTCGAGGCCCCCTTCAGCCCCTCGTGAATGTTGTGCCGTGTGTTCCTCTGTGCGAGTCACAGCACCATTTAGCGGTTGGTCCTCTTCTAGCACGTTCGTGGTGACGTCGGAGACCTCCACCTGTCTTTTTTCCCTTAGTCTTCTGAGGTCCTTTTCGACTTCGCCCACTTCCAGCGTGTTAGGATTTTTATCCTCGGGACTTCTTTTCCTGAGTCGCATGTAAATTTTGCCAGTGCCAAAGGACATTTTGCCAAGCTGCGTGTACAAAATATTCTCCGCCTGCTTGTTTATTTGGAAGATGTAGAACTGACCATCCTCGGTAGGCCGAGATACAGTAAGTACCTTCCAATCCTGTGTCGGTATGTTCGGATTCTGATTCTGCAGAAGTCGCAGTGTATCCTCCGACTTCATCACGCATGGTATCCATACCTTAACTTTTGGTACCGTGGGGATTTGCGCTTTATCCACCACCTCAAACCGCGCGTTCGTGCCTTGCCTTTGGAGGTTTGGAACGACTTCCTCCAGCCACCGCAAGCTCGCGATGTTGTCGCACGCTATCATCTTCACACCATTATACCATCCCCCCGAATCAAAGGTTGGAAGGGGCTTACTTTGTTGTTCCCGCATCATCTTAAGCATTAAGCTAATAAGCTCCCTTTCCACAGATCTCCACCTTTCAGTAGTTATTTGTCCGAACGGACTGCTACGATCAACCAGCGCCACAGTCAGTGACTGCTTTGCCACATCACTCATCTTCTCGGGAAAGGCAGGAGTCTTAGTGTTATCTCCCTTTGGAACCTCCGAGAACACCGGAGTCTTCGCGTTAACTCCCTTTAGCGCCTCCGAGAAAGCCGGAGTCTTAGCGCTATCTCCCTTTGGCTTATCTCCTACTTCCGTAGTTGGAACTTCCCTCTGACTGGCAGCTTTCGAGGTAGTTGCTACCTCGCTATTGGAACCCATCTGTCTTACAGCTTTGGGCCTACTTGTCTTGTCTATGCGACTGCCCTGCCTCGCGGCTCTAGGACTGGGTCCTTTCTGCCTCTTGAAAGCAGGATTGTCGCCTTCTGCCGAACGTTGCCTCTTCATTCTGCCATTCGACGCTTCTTCCTCCTCGTACCGGTTGCAGAACCGAGGGTTTCTCGCAGCAAACCTTTTGAACTTCCTTCGACCTACTTCTACCGCTTCATGGGCCCATTCCAAGCGCTCGATCTCCACTTCTGTTGGGTCGACCACTGCTCCCAAGCTTTGTACAATTCTTAGTGCTGCACGGTACTGCGAGAGAGCTCTTTTACTTCCTCTGCTCCGTACCCTTCTCCACTCTTCTATTCCGTTTTCATTTGTGTGCTTCTCCAACACGGAGTTCATTGAATCAGCACTACTCTCGCTCCCCGAGTCCGACGCATCGCTTAATTCGTATTTTTCGTCCTTGGATTGCGACTCAGTCCTCCTCTTTACATCCTCCTTATTACATTCAGGTAATGAGTTGTTCATCTTGGTCGTACGACCACCTGCCCGACAAGGCGGGCTCAGCGGTCCAGTATTATATACGGGGAAAGAACCGTCCGCCACAGCAGCGCCCCTTACTGCGGTAAGGCCATAAACACTTCCCGAGATGGCCCGGTATCGGGAAGGCTCCGTTCGAATACAGCCGAATTTATCCCCTGGCTGCAAATCGTCCAATAGGCACGGTCCGCATAACACCCTGGATTAGGGGGTTGGCAGTTCTTGGTCACCGACATCCCGCCGCCCTCCTATGAGGCGAAACGGCGTAGATGTCAGTCCTAAACAGCTCCGCCTCATAGTCGGGCGCTACGACAAGGTGCCTACCCTAGTGAGGGGTTTAAAGCCATAAGTCGAACAAAAATTAACAAATCCTTGTGAAATTTGGTAGAGGCTTAGCTCCTTGCACGATAACTGTTTTCTGTGAAAAGGGGCGAAATCGGTTGAAGCCACGCCCAGTTTTTATACACAGTCGACCGTCTGTCCTTCCGCTCGGCCGTTAACACGATAACTTGAGCAAAAATCGATATATCTTTACTAAACTCAGTTCACGTACTTATCTGTACTCACTTTGTATTGGTGTAAAAAATGGCCGAAATCCGACTATGACCACGCCCACTTTTTCGATATCGAAAATTACGAAAAATGAAAAAAATGCCATAATTATATACCAAATACGAAAAAAGGAATGAAAATGGTAATTGTATTGGTCTATTGACGCAAAATATAACTTTAGAAAAAAACTTGGTAAAATGGGTGTGACACCTACCATATTAAGTAGAAGAAAATGAAAAAGTTTTGCAGGGCGAAGTCAAAAGCCCTTGGAATCTTGGAAGGGATACTGTTCGTGGTATTACATATATAAATAAATTAGCGTTACCCGACAGATGATGTTCTGGATCACCCTGGTCCACATTTTGGTCGATATCTCGAAAAGGCGTCCACATATAGAACTAAGGCCCACTCCTTTTTAAAATACTCATTAACACCTTTCATTTGATACTCATATCGTACAAACAAATTCTAGAGTCACCCCTGGTCCACCTTCATGTCCATATCTCGAAAAGGCGTCCACCTATAGAACTAAGGCCCACTCCTTTTTAAAATACTCATTAACACCTTTCATTTGATACTCATATCGTACAAAAAAATTCTAGAGTCACCCCTGGCCCCTTTATGGCGATATCTCGAAAAGGCGTCCACCTATAGAACTAAGGCCCACTCCCTTTTAAAATACTCATTAACACCATTCATTTGATACCCATATCGTACAAACAAATTCTAGAGTCACCCCTAGTCCACCTTTATGGCGATATCTCGAAAAGGCGTCCACCTATAGAACTAAGGCCCACTCCCTTTTAAAATACGCCCCTTTCATTTGATACCCATATTGTACAAACAAATTCTAGAGTAACCCCTGGTCCACCTTTATGGCGATATCTCGAAAAGGCGTCCACCTATAGAACTAAGGCCCACTCCTTTTTAAAATACTCATTAACACCTTTCATTTGATACTCATATCGTACAAACAAATTCTAGAGTCACCCCTGGTCCACCTTCATGTCCATATCTCGAAAAGGCGTCCACCTATAGAACTAAGGCCCACTCCCTTTTAAAATACTCATTAACACCTTTCATTTGATACTCATATCGTACAAACAAATTCTAGAGTCACCCCTGGTCCACCTTCATGTCCATATCTCGAAAAGGCGTCCACCTATAGAACTAAGGCCCACTCCTTTTTAAAATACTCATTAACACCTTTCATTTGATACTCATATCGTACAAAAAAATTCTAGAGTCACCCCTGGCCCCTTTATGGCGATATCTCGAAAAGGCGTCCACCTATAGAACTAAGGCCCACTCCCTTTTAAAATACTCATTAACACCTTTCATTTGATACTCATATCGTACAAACAAATTCTAGAGTCACCCCTGGTCCACCTTCATGTCCATATCTCGAAAAGGCGTCCACCTATAGAACTAAGGCCCACTCCCTTTTAAAATACTCATTAACACCTTTCATTTGATACCCATATCGTACAAACAAATTCTAGAGTCACCCCTGGTCCACCTTTATGTCGATATCTCGAAAAGGCGTCCACCTATAGAACTAAGGCCCACACCCTTTTAAAATACTCATTAGCACCTTTCATTTGATACCCATATCGTACAAACAAATTCTAGAGTCACCCCTGGTCCACCTTTATGGCGATATCTCGAAAAGGCGTCCACCTATAGAACTAAGGCCCACACCCTTTTAAAATACCCATTAACACCTTTCATTTGATACCCATATCGTACACAAAAATTCTAGAGTCACCCCTGGCCCACCTTTATGGCGATATCTCGAAAGGGCATCCACCTATAGAACTAAGGCCCACTCCCTTTTAAAATACTCATTAACAACTTTCATTTCATACCCATATCGTACAAACAAATTCTAGAGTCACCCCTAGTCCACCTTTATGGCGATATCTCGAAAAGGCGTCCACCTATAGAACTAAGGCCCACTCCCTTTTAAAATACGCCCCTTTCATTTGATACCCATATTGTACAAACAAATTCTAGAGTAACCCCTGGTCCACCTTTATGGCGATATCTCGAAAAGGCGTCCACCTATAGAACTAAGGTCCACACCCTTTTAAAACACTTATTACACTTTTCGTTTGACACTCGTATTGTACAAACGCATTCTAGAGTCAAACCAGGTCCACTTTTATAACGATATTCCGAAATGCGTCCACCTATAGAACTTAGGCCCACTCCGTTTTAAAATACTCATTAACACCTTTCATTTGATACCCATATCGTACAAACAAATTCTAGAGTAACCCCTGGTCCACCTTTATGGCGATATCTCGAAAAGGCGTCCACCTATAGAACTAAGGTCCACACCCTTTTAAAACACTTATTACACTTTTCGTTTGACACTCATATTGTACAAACGCATTCTAGAGTCAAACCAGGTCCACTTTTATAACGATATTCCGAAATGCGTCCACCTATAGAACTTAGGCCCACTCCGTTTTAAAATACTCATTAGCACCTTTCATTTGATACCCATATCGTACAAACAAATTCTAGAGTCACCCCTGGTCCAAGTTTATGGCAATATCTCGAAAAGGCGTCCACATATAGAACTAAGGCCCACGCACGCTTAAAATACTCATTAACACCTTTCATTTGATACTCATATCGTACAAACAAATTCTAGAGTCACCCCTGGTCCATCTTTATGGCGATATCTCGAAAAGGCGTACATCTATAGAACTTAGGCCGACGCTCTTTTAAAGTTATCAGTAAACCATTTCATTTGATACCCATATCGTACAAACAAATTCTCGAGTCAGGCCTGGTCCATCTTTATGGCGATATCCCTAAATGGCGTCCATTTATAGATCTATGGCCCACTTAAAATACTCTTTAATACCTTCCATTTGTTACGCATGTCATACAAACACATTCCAGGGTTACCCTAGGTTCCTTTTACAACATGGTGATTTCCCTTACTTTGTCTCCACAGCTCTCAACTGAGTATGTAATGTTCGGTTACACCCGAACTTAGCCTTCATTACTTGTTGAAAATGAATATTACCGAAAAGACTGAAATAATTTGGTATTTACCGTAAGATACAACGCCCGCTTAGTAAAATATGTATGAGGTTTAGATAAGCACCCGTTGTGCTATTTATACTCAGTTGAGCAGAGCTCACAGAGTATATTAAGTTTGATTGGATAACGGTTGGTTGTACATATATAAAGGAATCGAGATAGATATACACTTCCATATATCAAAATAATCAGGATCGAAAAAAAATTTGATTGAGCCATGTCCGTCCGTCCGTCCGTCCGTCCTTCCGTCCGTCCGTCCGTCCGTCCGTCCGTTAACACGATAACTTGAGTAAATTCTGAGGTATCTTGATGAAATTTGGTATGTAGGTTCCTGAGCACTCATCTCAGATCGTTATTTAAAATGAACGATATCGGACTATAACCACGCCCACTTTTTCGATATCGAAAATTTCGAAAAACCGAAAAAGTGCGATAATTCATTACAAAAGACCGATAAAGCGACGAAACTTGGTAGATGAGTTGAACTTATGACGCAGAATAGAAAATTAGTAAAATTTTGGACAATGGGCGTGGCACCGCCCACTTTTAAAAGAAGGTAATTTAAAATTTTGCAAGGTGTAATTTGGCAGTCGTTGAAGATATCATGATGAAATTTGTCAGGAACGTTACTACTATTACTATATGTACGCTTAATAAAAATTAGCAAAATCGGGGAAGGACCACGCCCACTTTTAAAAAAAATTTTTTTTTAAAGTAAAATTTTTACAAAAAATTTAATATCTTTACAGTATATAAGTAAATTCTGTCAACATTCAACTCCAGTAATGATATGGTGCAACAAAATACAAAAATAAAAGAAAATTTCAAAATGGGCGTGGCTCCGCCCTTTTTCATTTAATTTGTCTAGGATACTTTTAACGCCATAAGTCGAACAAAAATTAACCAATCCTTTTGAAATTTGGTAGGGGAGTAGATTTTACGACGTTAACTGTTTTCTGTGAAAAAGGGCGAAATCGGTTGAAGCCACGCCCAGTTTTTATACACAGTCCACCGTCTGTCCTTCCGCTCGGCCGTTAACACAATAACTTGAGCAAAAATCGATATATCTTTAATAAACTTAGCACACGTACTTATCTGAACTCACTTTATCTCGATATAAAAAACGGCCGAAATCCGACCATAACCACGCCCACTTTATCGATATCGAAAATTACGAAAAATAAAAAAATGCCATAATTCTATACCAAATACGAAAAAAGGGATGAACCATTGTAACTGGATTGGTTTATTGACGCAAAATATAACTTTGGAAAAAACTTTGTAAAATGGGTGTGACACCTACCATATTAAGTAGAAGAAAATGAAAAAGTTCTACAAGGCGAAATCAACAGCCCTTGGAATCTTGGCAGGAATACTGTTAGTGGTATTCCATATATAAATAAATTAGCAGTACCCGACAGATGATTTTCTGGATCAACTGGTCCACATTTTGGTCGATATCCCGAGAACGCCTTCACATATACATATAAGGGCCACTCGCTTTTAAAACCCTCATTAATACCTTTAATTTGATATCCGTATCGTACAAACACATTCTAGAGTCACCTCTGGCCCACCCTAATGGCGATATCTCGAAAAGGCGTCCACCTATAGACCTAATGCCCACTCCCTCTTAAAATGCTCAGTAACACCTTTCGTTTGATACCCATATCGTACAAACATTCTAGAGTCACCCCTGGCCCACCCTAATGGCGATTTCTCGAAAAGGCGTCCACCTATAGACCTAATGCCCACTCCCTCTTAAAATGCTCAGTAACACCTTTCGTTTGATACCCATATCGTACAAACATTCTAGAGTCACCCTTGGTCCACCTTTATGGCGATATCTCGAAAAGGCGACCACCTATTGAACTAAGGATTACTCCCTTTTAAAATACTCATTACCACCTTTCATTTGATACCCATATCGTACAAACACATTCTAGAGTCACCTCTGGCCCACCCTAATGGCGATATCTCGAAAAGGCGTCCACCTATAGACCTAATGCCCACTCCCTCTTAAAATGCTCAGTAACACCTTTCGTTTGATACCCATATCGTACAAACATTCTAGAGTCACCCCTGGCCCACCCTAATGGCGATTTCTCGAAAAGGCGTCCACTTATAGACCTAATGCCCACTCCCTCTTAAAATGCTCAGTAACACCTTTCGTTTGATACCCATATCGTACAAACACATTCTAGAGTCACCCCTGCCCACCCTAATGACGATATCTCGAAAAGGCGTCCACCTATAGACCTCATGCCCACTCCCTCTTAAAATGCTCAGTAACACCTTTCGTTTGATATGGCGATATCTCGAAACGGCGTCGACCTATGGAACTAAGGATCACTCCTTTTCAAAATACTCATTAACAACTTTCATTCGATACCCATATCGTACAAACATATTCTAGAGTCACCCCTGGTCCACCTTTATGGCGATTTCTCGAAAAGGCGTTCACCTATAGAACTAAAGCCCATTCCCTTTTAAAATACTCATTACCACCTTTCATTTGATACCCATATCGTACAAACACATTCTAGAGTCACCCCTAGTCCACCTTAATGGCGATATCTCGAAAAGGCGTCCACCGATAGACCTAAGGCCCACTCCATCTTAAAATGCTCAGTAACACCTTTCATTTGATACCCATATCGTACAAACAAATTCTAGAGTCAGCCCTGGTCCACCTTTATGGCGATATCCCTAAATGGCGTCCATCAATAGAACTATGGCCTACTCTCTCTTAAAATACTCTTTAATACCTTCCATTTGATACACATGTCATACAACCACATTCCAGGGTTACCCTAGGTCCATTTTCCTACATGGTGATTTCCCTTATTTTGTCTCCATAGCTCTCAACTGAGTATGTAATGTTCGGTTGCACCCGAACTTAGCCTTCCTTACTTGTTTTTATTTCCTTTTTCTTATTTCTTGCAATCGATTTTTAAGTAACTTCTTATTAAGATACAAACGTGAAACTTCACATATTGGTTAAGACACCGAGACAATGCAACAAAAGGGAAAAATCAGTTAGGTGGCGCACGGATCGAAATAATTAGATGAGAACTTAAACCTGCTTTTAGGTAAATTTCGATGAGCTAGAGACTTGAAATTTCAAACTTCATTCAGAGGCCGATGACAGTTTGAAATGCATAATAAGGGAGCGCACGGATCGAGATATTTAGAAAAATCGTACAGAATGGAAGGAATCTTTCGAACGATTTTTAAGTAACTTCGTATTGAGCTACAAACGTGAAACTTCACAGATAGATTACCACACCGGGACAACGCAACATAAGTAAAAAAAAATCCGTTAGGTTGCCCACAGTTCGAAATAATTAGAAAAGAATTTGGAAATTTGGAATTTTGAGATAGGTTTTTAAGTAACTTCACATTGAACTAGAGACTTTTTTTTTTTTTTTATATATATATATAGTAGAGCGGGTGAAATTTATTTCCATCAGGAGTATAGCAGAAACGTATTCTACAGATCATTCTAAGATCTGCTGAAGACACCATAGCTCTAAGTCCAATTTCGAGTACCCCACTTTTGCAAAATAGAAAGTTTGCATTTGAATGTAGGGTTTAGCCAAAAAGCTTCATAGCATCTGGTAGAATTTTAGGAAAAATAACATATTGGGCTTACTTTAAAGGTATTTTACGTACATTTCAGAATCTGTATTAACATCTATAGTGTTTTTGAATTTTAGTAGAGATTTCAGGCTTAAATTATGAGAAATTAGGCTAAATGAACTTTTAACTACTACATTATCATTTTTAACAAATTTCTTATGGACATTTTTTTTCTTTACAGCTAAAATACTACTTTTACTATCTTTATATTAAGTCCCTTTCATATTTGTCCCCTCATTCCCGTTGAGCTAGACACTTGATACTTAAAACATAGTTCAGATCTGGGGGACATTACAATGCAAGTAAAAAAAATGTGCTAGGTGGCGCACGGATCGAGATATAAAGAAAATTAATTTTAAGATGAAAATTTTTCGATCGACTTTTAACTAACTTCTAGGTAACCCAGAGACTTGAAACTTAGCCCATAATTTGCGAGTCAATGGCACTACAATTCGAGGCAAACAAAATGCCGCCAGGTGGCAGACGAATCGAGATAAACGAAAATCCCTGAAAATCCCTGAAAAAACGAGGGGAATTTTGCAATCGATTTTTGAGTAACTTCCCGGTGAGCTGGAGATATGACACTTGAACCGTAAGTCAGAACCTGATGACAATGCAATAGTTTATCAAACAAATTCCGCTAGGTGGCGTATGGATCAAGAAGATTAAGAAAATTAGTTTTGATTTGGGAATTTTTCAATCCATTTTTATCTAACTTTCCGGTGATCTAGAGACTTGAAATTTGGCACACAGTTCGAGGCTTGGTGACAATACAATCTACGGAAAACAAAATTCCGCTGGGTGGAGCGCTAAGTGAAATAACCACAAATCCTTGAAAAGCGAGGGGAATATTTTAGTCGATTTTTGAGTAACTTCCCGGTGAGCTGGAGATATGAAAGCTGAGCCGTACGTCAGAACCCGCTGACAATCCAATATTCGATCAAAAAAAAAATCGCTAGGTGGAGCATGGATAGAGATATTAAGAAAATTAGTTTTCATTTGGGAATCTTTCAATCCATTTTTAGCCAACTTCGCGGTGACCAAGAGACTTGAAGCTGGCAAACAGTTCGAGGCTTAGGTTGAACTGGACGGTCCATGAGGACCTCACATAGACTGAATAAGTCCGTAGTGTTATAACAGTTCGAGGCTTGGTGACAATACAATTTACACAAAACAAAATTCCGCTAGGTGGCGCGCTAAGTGAGATAACCACAAATCCTTGAAAAACGAGGGGAATCTTGCAATCGATTTTGGAGTAACTTCCCGGTGAGCTGGAGATATGAAACTTGAGCCGTAAGTCAGAATCCGGTGACAATGCAATACTTGATCAAAAAATTTTCGCTAGGTGGCGCATGGAACTAGATATTAAGAAAATTAATTTTGATTTGAGAATCTTTCAATCCATTTTTAACCAACCTCCCGGTGACCTAGCGACTTGAAACTTGGCAGTTAGTTAGAGGCCTGATGACAATACAACTTTTAGAATACAAAGTTCCGCTAGGTGGCGTGCTAATCTAGATAACTAGATATCCCTGAAAAACGGGGGGAATCTTGCGATCGATTTTTGAGTAACTTGCCGGTGAGCTAGAGACTTGAAACTTGGGCCGTAAGTCAGAACACGGTAACAATGCCACATTTTGTTAAAAAAATCCGCTAGGTGGCGCATGGATCGAGATATTGAGTAAAATAGTTTTAAATTGGGAATTTTGCAATCGATTTTTAACTAACTTCCAGAATATCTAGAGACTTAAAAACTGAAATATAGTTTAAAACTCGGTGACAGTGCAATGTTTGATCAAAAAATTTGAGCTACGTAACGCACAAGTCGAACTATTTAGAAGATTAGGCCATACTTTCACGGCTAGCCTCCTGAGTGTTGCAGGCGTTGTCGAGTTCCACCTCGTTGAAGGCCCAACTCAATGCACGTCCTTGCATACTTTTAGGCAGGCATGCTTAACGAACGAAACGATATCATTTCGTTACGATAATCAACGCTAATAAACGAAACGAAGTCACTTCGTTTCGTTTATTAACGTTAAGATCGTCAAATTAACGTTAGTTTGACGTTCTTAACGTTAATAAACGAAACGAAATGACTTCGTTTCGTTTATTAACGTTGATTATCGTAACGAAATGATATCGCCTCGTTCGTTAAGCATGCCTGCTTTTAGGCGTACACGACTTTCACCACGATTCTTTTAGACTTTCAGGCGTATGCGAATTTCACTACGATTTTCAGCTGTGTAAATCAAGTAGCTGACAAACGAGGTGGAATTCTCTTGTTATGATGCACATTCACAAGTCAATGAAAATTCACCACATCATCAATTGTGTTGAACTTACTTCCTCAACAATTATGATCATATTCACCAACAACGATTGCGTTGCACTATTCGGCTTCGCCAATTATATATGAGAATAATTGCCAACAAGAATCATTCACCACATTTATCCTCTTTGTCCAACTCACCCCCTCCACATATTACAAGAATATCGAACAGCTATAATAATTCACCGATTTATATGTAGCACGCATACATCTTTCTACAGTCACCTAAGCCGAATATAGATATAGACGTAGTACGTCCGAGCAACGCCAAAGAACGGATAGCTATTTTGAACAAATAAATAAAGATAAGAATTTTTACTTAGCAATTACTTAAATTACTAATCAAAGTTGCAATTGCCTTTTTGTAGGCAGTAAAAAATTGAAATTAAAAGATGATAAAAAAATTTAAGGACTACCTTTATATAAATGGACCAAAAAATAGAAGGTAATTTTTCTTTTAATACAGACATAGTCTTGTTGAATTTTGACTAAAAAACTTTAACAATAGCTCTTGTAAAAGAATTTTGGGATTTAGAACTATAAAGGTGGAGCGCAATCTTCCAATTTAAGGCAAACGGTGTACTTGGGATTAATTAATTGATTATTTAAAATTCAAACACACGCTCTACCTTTATAATTTTAAATCCCCAAATTTTTTGCAAGAGCTATTGTTAAAGTTTTTTAGTCAAAATTCAACAAGACTATGTCTGTATTAATGGAGAAATTGCCTTCTATTTTTTGGTCAATTTATATAACGGTATTGCTTAAAATTGTTATACTCAGTTGAGTATATTAAGTTTGATGGGATAACGGTTGGTTGTACATATATAAAGGAATCGAGACAGATATGTAAAGTTATGCAATTAATAACGTTTATTATTCAATTCAAAGTTAAGTATTCAAAAATAAGTACAATTAAAGTTATGGTTTAAAGTGGATTACAATTAAAGTAGGTTGGTACAGCGAATAATTATAGTAACGACGGCTGCTTTGGTCGACGGCTGATTACGACTGACTTGTCCGCTCGCTATTAGATTTTCTCCGAGCTAATTTACTCAGGCTGTGCGCTCGTTATTCGCCTTGAGTGTTTTACATTTGCGCTGCCATATGTGTTGGCATATGCGTGCTATCACAGTGCCTCCTCACCCGACTTACATTCGGCCACCCTGATTAGTCATCTGCCTCAGATGACAAAAGCTCTTCGTTGTTGACTGTATACTTCCAAAGTTTCATATTATCGCAACTCGTGGACGTATTACATGGCCCCTCTACATCTGCCGCCTTTCTAACGTTGAACCGGCCATTTCGTTTAACTTGTGTGATTTCGTACGGGCCGAGATATTCGCTAGCCAGCTTTCGTCCGGCTACAAACTGCGTGCGTCGTATTGCTACTAAATCGCCGATCTTGTACCCGTATTCCTTCTTTCGTTTGCTATCAAACTGCTTTTTGTATTGATTCTGAGCGCGCTCGATTTCGTGCCTCGCCTCTTGCCGCAAATTGTGCCGCCCTTCGTCGTATGCATCATATAGCTCCTGCTCGAGTAAAAGTTGTATCTGATCACTGCATGTGTGGTTCATTTTGACACCAAACATAAGTTCAAACGGCGGGCACTTTGTAGACGCATGAGTATGTGAATTAATAGCTTGCTGTACTTTTGGAACTAACTTGAACCATTTTGCAGGTTCTTCTGCCGAGAGCTTTGCAATAATCGACATAACCGTTCGATTCACTCTTTCGATCTGTCCGTTTCCACGTGGGACCCCGGTAGTGCTCCAGATGTGATCAATACCCCTCTCCTTTACGTGCTCGGAAAACATATGTGCCGTGAACGCGGCACCTCTATCGGTAACTATGCGTGCGGGGTTTCCAAAAACCGCAGACCATGACTCCAGCTTCTGAACCGCTTCTTCGCAAACTGTGCTCTTTGTGGGGTACAGCCACACAAATTTGGTAAACGCGTCGACGATTGCTAAGATATATTTATACTGCTTTGAGGTAGCGTCCATTGGTCCCAGATGGTCAATATGCAACGTATGCAATGGTTGGTCACCTTTATCAATTACGTGCAGATAACCCTCTTTTTTACCCAACTTCTTATTATAAATGATACATTTCACACAATTGTTGATTACCTGCGTAACTTTTTGTTCCAGGTGTGGTATCCAATAATTTTGTTGTATAGCATGCATAGTTTTCTGCACCGCAAAGTGACCAACATTATGAGCATCGACAATAATTTCTTTTTCCATCTGCTTTGGAACCACCAAAAGATCGTTACCCTCAATATTTTTATATAACAGCCCACCTTTTATTTTAAAAGCTCCGTATGGTCGGCTATCCAGTAGATCTGCGATTGCTTTAGTCATTGTATCCTCTTGCTGTGCTTTTTTAATACGAGCCGCCAACTCCGACGCTACTATCATAACCTGCTGTGGGTATCGACTGAGGCAATCAACGTGCTTTAACCTTTCGCCTGCTCGGTGTTCTACACTAAAGTCGAAGTCTTGCAAATAAACCACCCACGAGGCAACTTCTCGGGGTACATCCTTTTTACTTAACGTTTGTTTGAACGCCGCGCAATCAGTCACTAGCTTAAAATGAATACCCAACAGGTAGTGACGAAACTTTTTAAAAGCGAGGTATACCGCCTTCGCTTCCAAAACATAACTGTGCTATCGCGCTTCTGCCCCCGTCGACTTTTTGCTCCAGAAGTACACTGGGTATAGCTGGCCGCTCTACCATTGCAATAGTGTTGCACCGAAACCATCCTTCGACGCATCTGTATGTACCTCAGTCTTTGCATTTCTGTTATACAACCTTAGTACTGGCTCTTTAGTCAAACAATTTTTCAGCGTTTGTACAGCTTCGACTTCAGCTGGACCGATAGCAAACACAGAGTCTTTACGTAGTAGATTTGTTAATGGTCTGGCGATGTGTGAGTATCCTTTAATGAACTTTCGAAAAAATCCCGTTAGGCCTAAAAACGACTGCACGGCCTTAACATTTTTTGGGATTTCAAACTTATTAACCGCATCCGTTTTCTCTTTGCCTGGCCACACGCATCCATCTTTAACCAAGTGACCCAGGAAACTTACAGATGCCTGCATAAAATGGCATTTTGGCCATTTGATTTTCAAACCGTGTTCTGCTGCCGTTGCAAAAACCAGCTTTGTCTTACGAAGACAATCATCAGCTGTTTCTGCGTGAATGATAATATCGTCCATATATAAGTCTAATACGTTATTATTTATTAGATTCTGGAAGACGTAGTTAACGAAACGTATAAAAACGGCGGGAGAGTTGCAGAAGCCAAACGGAGCCCTATTAAATTCGTAAAGCCCCCTTGTTGTTGTGAAAGCGGTGTATTTTTTGCTACTCTCTTCAATTGGGACGTGGAAAAACCCATTTTCCAAATCCAAAACCGTAAAAAATTTCGACTTCTGCAACTTTTCGAGTACGTCCTCAATTATAGGGACCGGAAAACAATCTTTTAGTACAGCCGAGTTAAGTTTTCGAAAATCCACACAAATGTGGCACGTACCGTCCTTTTTCTTCACGATAACCATGCGGCTGGCGAAGTTGGACGTAGACTGTCTTATGATTCCAGCTCTAAGCCACTCATCAATTTGCTTGTTGACTGCTTCAACTTCGTGGAATGGTATGCGACTTGGAGCGTGCCTGAACGGGACAACGTTACCATCCGGAATGATCTTCAATACAACTGGACATTCCTCAACATAATCGATTGGCTTGTAGTTGGCAATCAAGGAGCGAATTTCGGCTTCGTACTGCGGAGGAACATCAACATGAGAATTTGTGTCGGTTACATTATAAATACTTATCTGATTAAGATCCTCATAAGTTTCCCCCAGGTTTAGTGGAGAAAACTTATATCCATCTGCCGTCGCCGCCAAGTTGAACTTCGAAATAAAATCGTAACCCAGTAGCGCATCATACATAACGTCTTTGTCAGATACTACAATGAATTTTTGCTGCGTCAGTAAGTCGTCAACACCTACTTCAGCAACGAAACACCCAATTGGTTTTGTAGATTTAGTACCGAGGCCGCGAAGCTGTTGCATATATGTTTGCAGCACACCTCCACCAACTTTTTCGAATGTACTTTTTTTCATAATAGTTATATCTGCGCCCGTGTCTACTAACCCGCTTACTTCGACGTTGTTAATCTTTATGTTTTTACAGCGTTTCGAATTATGAACCAGGTTTACAGCAGCAGCTACAGTTGGACAGTCTTTCGACATATGCCCACTTTTATTGCAACGAAAACACTTTGTTTCTGCTTGGCAATTTTTCCGCATATGATCCGTAGCGCCACAGTTAAAGCAATGTGTTTTCTTTTCGCTTGAAATGTGCGAACGCTTCTCGTTTACGTGTACTTGCCCTTTATGCTCTTTGTTGCTTTTTTCCCGCAAAACTATTTTCTCGTAAACTTCGTATTGATCTTGCAATTCCTTATATGACTTACAGCTCCAAAGGTTGTATTTAAATTCGTCTTTTAATTGCAGTCCACCAACTATATAACGAATCACCGACTGCGTGTCTATATTACTACGTGTAGCCAATTTCTTCATCTGCAGCACATATTCGTGGAAACTCTCATTTTTTTTTTTTTTTCCGTTCTCGTAGCTCTGCGTGAACATCAGCACTACACATTTTTGACTTGTCAAATTCGTCTTCCAACATTGTGCGCATTGCACCATATTCGTAAACAGCTACCGATTCAAGAAAAAGTTTCGCAGTTTTCGTCATTTTCGCCCTTGCTTGCACGTACTTCTGTACATTGTTCAAACCGTATGCAGCTGCGTTTAATTCAAAGTTAGTAAACCAGTGTTTCACTGGCATATTTCCTCCATCAAATTCGGGTATAATTTTGCCAAAACTTTCTGCCGTAATTTTGGTTTCGGCCTGCTTTGTTTCGTCTGCTTGGATTTTCAATGTAAGCAATTGCACCAGCTGTTGTAGCAATTCATTATTCTTACATTCCACTGTTTTGTTTTGTTCTGCCATTGCCGCTGCTTCTTTTACTGCTTTCTGCTGCTCTGCTTCGGCCATGACTTTCTTGGAAGCTGTCTGAGCGTATTCTCTCCACCTCGTTGCCTGCTTTGTTGAGCGTGTGTTGTAACGCCGTCTCACTTCCTCTACCTGCTTTGTCTGCTTTTTGACTTTGGTGGTGTTTTTGAATCGCCTGCGCTTTGGCGACTAGCACGAGTCATATGCGTTGAACGGAATTTTTTTTTGACCGATCAACGACCCTTTTTTTTTTTTTTTTTTTTTTTTTTTTTTGCGACTGAACTGCAACTGTAGAAGTACAGTTTTGCCCACTTCACTTTAGTGCACTGCTTGCCTATTGTTCTTCAATTCGGCTGCAACTTACATAAGTTTGATTCAATTTGTATTAAGGTTCGGCAGGTTGAGCCCCCAAATGTAAAGTTATGCAATTAATAACGTTTATTATTCAATTCAAAGTTGAGTATTCAAAAATAAGTACAATTAAAGTTATGGTTTAAAGTGGATTACAATTAAAGTAGGTTGGTACAGCGAATAATTATAGTAACGACGGCTGCTTTGGTCGACGGCTGATTACGACTGACTGGTCCGCTCGCTATTAGATTTTCTCCGAGCTAATTTACTCAGGCTGTGCGCTCGTTATTCGCCTTGAGTGTTTTACATTTGCGCTGCCATATGTGTTGGTATATGCGTGCTATCACAGTGCCTCCTCACCCGACTTACAGATATATACTTCCATATATCAAAATAATCAGGATCGAAAAAAAATTTGATTGAGCCATGTCCGTCCGTCCGTCCGTCCGTCCGTTAACACGATAACTTTGGTAAATTTTGAGGTATCTTGATGAAATCTGGTATGTAGGTTCCTGAGCACTCATCTCAGATCGCTATTTAAAATGAACGATATCGGACTATAACCACGCCCACTTTTTCGATATCGAAAAACCGAAAAAGTGCGATAATTCATTACAAAAGACCGATAAAGCGACGAAACTAGGTATATGAGTTGAACTTATGACGCAAAATAGAAAATTAGTAAAATTTTGGACAATGGGCGTGGCACCGCCCACTTTTAAAAGAAGGTAATTTAAAATTTTTTGCAAGCTGTAATTTGGCAGTCGTTGAAGATATCATGATGAAATTTGGCAGGAACGTTACTCTTATTACTATATGTAGAAAAAAACTTGGTAAAATGGGTGTGACACCTACCATATTAAGTAGAAGAAAATGAAAAAGTTTTGCAGGGCGAAATCAAAAGCCCTTGGAATCTTGGAAGGGATACTGTTCGTGGTATTACATATATAAATAAATTAGCGTTACCCGACAGATGATGTTCTGGATCACCCTGGTCCACATTTTGGTCGATATCTCGAAAACGCCTTCACATATACAACTAAGGGCCACTCCCTTTTAAAACCCTCATTAATACCTTTAATTTGATACCCATACCGTACAAACATATTCTAGAGTCACCCCTGGTCCACCTTTATGGCGATATCTCGAAAAGGCGTCCACATATAGAACTAAGGCCCACTCCTTTTTAAAATACTCATTAACACCTTTCATTTGATACTCATATCGTACAAACAAATTCTAGAGTCACCCCTGGTCCACCTTCATGTCGATATCTCGAAAAGGCGTCCACCTATAGAACTAAGGCCCACTCCTTTTTAAAATACTCATTAACACCTTTCATTTGATACTCATATCGTACAAAAAAATTCTAGAGTCACCCCTGGCCCACCTTTATGGCGATATCTCGAAAAGGCGTCCACCTATAGAACTAAGGCCCACTCCCTCTTAAAATACTCATTAACTCCTTTCGTTTGATACCCATATTGCACAAACGAATTCTAGAGTCACCCCTGGTCCACCTTTATGGCGATATCTCGAAAAGGGGTCCAACTATAGAACTAAGCCCCACGCCCTTTTAAAATAATCATTAACACCTTTCATTTGATACCCATATCATACAAACGCATTCTAGAGTCACCCCTGGTCCACCTTTATGGCGATATCTCGAAAAGGCGAACACCTATAAAACGAAGGCCCACTCCCTTTTAAAAATACTCATTAACACCTTTCATTTGATACCCATATCATACAAACAAAGTCTAGAGTCACCCCTGGTCCACCTTTATTGCGATACCTCGAAAATGCGTCCACCTATAGAACTAAGGCCCACTCCCTCTTAAAATACTCATTAACTCCTTTCGTTTGATACCCATATTGCACAAACGAATTCTAGAGTCACCCCTGGCCCACCTTTATGGCGATATCTCGAAACGGCGTCCACCTATAGAACTAAGGCCCACTCCCTTTTAAAATACTCATTAACACCTTTCGTTTGTTGCCCATATTGTGCAAACAAATTCTAGGGTCACCCCTGGTCCACCTTTATGGCTATATCCCTAAATGGCGTCCACCTATAGAACTATGGCCCACTCCCTCATAAAATACTCTTTAATGCCTTTCATTTGATACACATATCATACAAACACATTACAGGGTTTCCCTCGGTTCATTTTCCTACATGGTTATTTTCCCTTATGTTGTCACCATAGCTCTCAACTGAGTATGTAATGTTCGGTTACACCCGAACTTAACCTTCCTTACTTGTTTTATCGTCTTTTTATTCGAATTCGTTTTAGTAGAAAAAACTTTTCAAAAAAAAAGCCTATGTTCTATATATCAAGTAATAAGCAAAAAACACCATTTTTATAATTTTAATGTAATTTATTTAAAAAATTATTTTTTTACTTAGAATTGACCATTTTAACGTATTATAACGAATTTAGAAAAATTCCGCTTATTTGCAGGGTGCTTACGTTCGTATCGCTAAACTGTTGAATAAAAAACTCCAATATTCTGTATTACAAAAAGGTCCTAATTATACTACTTTGAAAGTTCTTCGCAATTAAATTTCACTTCGCAACTGATAGCGTGCTTTAATCAAACTCATTTTTTTGACTACTTAGCTTGCGCTCTTTTATACTCTCTGCTGCTTCATTTATGTGTTTATGTACACAGTGTGGCTCTCTTCAATGTTTTTGTGTTGGGAGTTTATTAGTAGTGATGGTAATATTCGTCACAGTATTTTTCAAAATAAAAGTAATGTTATGTTATTATTTTTTTAAATCTTTTTTGCTCTCCATTCGTGGTTGTTTGTCACGACTTTCTGCTTTAACAGCCATTCACGTTATTTCTATAACACGTTTGGAAACAGATGTTAACTGTACATATCTTTCTGTTCCTTGTATATGCATTGGAATATTAGGATCATCTAGTGTTGGCTCATCATAATCTATGAATTGTACCAAGTGATCGTATCGAACATTTATTGTTAATGCCAGTTCAGATAGTAAATTATCGTCATTCAGATCAATCATATCAGTACAATCTAAACCATTAAAATTGATATGATATTTTTTGTAAACTCTGAGTTTAGTTGGATCAAGTATTTTTTCTCGATAGTATACAATTTTTTTGATAGCTCTGTCCCGTTTGGCTTTTCTATTATCAAATAACATCTTTAATAAAATGTTTTCTGGATGAGCGTAATATGAATTATTTTGGATTACACCAATTACAATATTAAGTAAATTACGTGGTAGGTATCGTGTCCAACGAATAAACTTTGATAAACGTACACTGCCGTATACAAGAGAATTATAGTATTTTACATTACAATACATTGGCACATAAATTCTAATAATATAAACTGCTAGAGTTTTCAAATTTTCCGATGGTGTATTAGTTGTTGTATATAGACGTAATACCCTGCCTGCTTTGGTTAGCCATCGAGAATGTACAGCTGGTCCTGGTTTTATGTTAGCCAAATCAACTGAAGCAGCACCACTTGAAATTGCTTTGGCCATTTGATGTAAATATTTAACATCTGTAGATAATTCTCGTTCTTTTTCATCACTGATCATACAAGGCATATTTTCCAATGCTATTGGTTCAAAATCACTTACAACCTGAAAAATAATTTTTTTAGATCAATTAAAATTAGTATAATTTTCTTATTTTAATTTGATTGAAAAAATATTATAAAATAATTTTAACAAATGCATATTTAAATTTTTTCACAGTCTTGAATGTCTTTGTATATTTTTCCACTTGCTGCTCTTGGTCCACTCGTGACAGTTTTATCTAATGCTCTGAATAAATGACCAAATGGTAATTCATTGAAATGGAGCAAACATATAAACCAGTGCTGTGGTCTATTTGAATGCTTTTCAAAAAGTCTTATAACACCATTTTCTATTCCAGTACTTATTAGCTTGTTCTACATCGCTGCATATGCCAATTAATTGATCTATTGACAGTTTTTTTCTATTGAAGAATTCATTTAGTTTTTTTAATTTGTGTTTTGCATTTTCTTCTTCACCCAAATTAACATATCCAAGTAATTCAGCATTAGGCCTTTTAGAACAACTAAATGGTGTTCTTTTACCATATTTGTATGAAATTTCTCATTAATTTTCTCTCTAGTTAATGAATAATTTTTTCTGCCATAGAAAGAAAATGCAGTTATGCTGGAATTTATGTATCGTTTACAAAGCACTTCATCTCCAGCTTTAATTTTTTCTCTTGCAACTTTAGATTTATCCATTATGACAAGTTCACCACGAACATCTCGAAAATGTATATCTTCGCAAATGGCTGTTGCTAAACATGAAGCAAATATATCAGAAACACCGAATATGCCACACATCATAGCAAAATTTATAGCATCGTATCGTTGAGTATAATGCCCTCGTTTCATTGTAACAGATACTTCTGCAACTGATTCATTTGCAATTTGTGCTTCCCCCTGTTCCATATCTGTTCCAAGTGGTTTGTATATTGGATCATCACTAACTGTTGGCATTGTTGATATTGTTGTAGGTGTTTCTTCTGCAATGTCATCCATATACTCAGGTATTGTGAATCATAAATTCTTTTAAATGGTTTGGTATTAAACCACATGCGCATTCTGTTGTTATACTCAGTTGAGCAGAGCTCACAGAGTATATTAAGTTTGATTGCATAACGGTTGGTTGTACAGGTATAAAGGAATCGAGATAGATATAGACTTCCATATATCAAAATCATCAGGATCGAAAAAAAATTTGATTGAGCCATGTCCGTCTGTCCGTCCGTCCGTCCGTCCGTTAACACGATAACTTGAGTAAATTTTGAGGTATCTTGATGAAATTTGGTACGTAGGTTCCTGAGCACTCATCTCAGATCGCTGTTTAAAATGAACGATATCGTACTATAACCACGCCCACTTTTTCGATATCGAAAATTTCGAAAAACCGACAAAGTGCAATAATTCATTACCAAAGACAGATAAAGCGATGAAATTTGGTAGGTGAGTTGAACTTATGACACAGAATTGAAAACTAGGAAAATTTTGGACAATGGGCGTGGCACCGCCCACTTTTAAAAGAAGGTAATTTAAAAGTTTTGCAAGCTGTAATTTGGCAGTCGTTGAAGATATCATGATGCAATTTGGCAGGAACGTTACTCCTATTACTATATATACGCTTTATAAAAATTAGGAAAATCGGAGAAGGACCACGCCCACTTTAAAAAAAATTTTTTTTTAAGTAAAATTTTAACAAAAAATTTAATATCTTTACAGTATATAAGTAAATTATGTCAACATTCAGCTCCAGTAATGATATGGTGCAACAAAATACAAAAATAAAAGAAAATTTAAAAATGGGCGTGGCTTCGCCCTTTTTCATTTAATTTGTCTAGGATACTTTTAACGCCATAAGTCGAACAAAAATTTACCAATCCTTTTGAAATTTAGTAGGGGCATAGATTTTATGACGTTAACTGTTTTCTGTGAAAACGGGCGCAATCGGTTGAAGCCACGCCCAGTTTTTATACACGGTCGTCCGTCTGTCCTTCCGCTTGGCCGTTAACACGATAACTACAGCAAAAATCGACATATCTTTACTGAACTTAGTTCACGTACTTATCTGAACGCACTTTATCTTGGTATAAAAAATGAACGAAATCCGACTATGACCACGCCCACTTTTTCGATATCGAAAATTACGAAAAATGAAAAAAATGCCATAATTCTATACCAAATACGAAAAAAGGTATGAAACATGGTATTTGGATTGGTTTATTGACGCGAAATATAACCTTGGAAAAAACTTTGTAAAATGACACCTACCATATTAAGTAGAAGAAAATGAAAAAGTTCTGCAGGGCGAAATAAAAAACCCTTGAAATCTTTGCAGGTATTACATATATAAATAAATTAGCGGTATCCAACAGATAACGCTCTGGGTCACCCTGGTCCACGTTTTGGTCGATATCTGGAAAACGCCTTCACATATACAACTACCACCACTCCCTTTTAAAACTCTCATTAATACCTTTAATTTGATACCAATATCGTACAAACACATTCTAGAGTCACCCCTGGTCCACCTATATGGCGATATCTCGAAAAGGCGTCCACCTATAGAACTAAGCCCCACGCCCTTTTAAAATACACATTAACACCTTTCATTTGATACCCATATCGTACAAACATATTCAAGAGTCACCCCTGGTCCACCTTTATGGCGATATCTCAAAAAGGCGACCACCTATAGAACTAAGGCCCACTCTCTTTTAAAATACTCATTAACACCTTTCATTTGATACCCATATCGTACAAACGAATTCTAGAGTCAACACTGATCCACCTTTATGGCGATATCCCTAAATGGCGTCCACCTATAGAACTATGGCCCACCCCCTCATAAATACTCTTTAATGCCTTTCATTTGATACCCATATCGTACAAACAAATTCTAGAGTCAACCCTGATCCACCTTTATGGCGATATCCCTAAATGGCATCCACCTATAGAACTATGGCCGACTCCCTCATAAAATACTCTTTAATGCCTTTCATTTGATACACATGTCATACAAACACATTCCAGGGTTTCCCTCGGTTCATTTTCCTACATGGTTATTTTCCCTTATGTTGTCACCATAGCTCTCAACTGAGTATGTAATGTTCGGTTACACCCGAACTTAACCTTCCTTACTTGTTTTTAACTTGAATTTATGTTTTCCAATGTAAAATAATTCATTTGTTGATTCTACGAATGCTGTAAATTCCTGAAATTTTTTTTCTGTGTTTAATACTTCCGTGATATTTTTCAATTAAAACATTTAGCTTTCTTGGAATACTACGTCTATTAGTTGAATATTCAATTTATTCCAAATTCCAACCAATTTATCAATCACATGAGGTGTTGAATTTTTATGCGAAAATATTTTACTTTGAATTTTAGCATGATCACTTAAAAAAATAAAATCTTAAAATGTCACGACTAGACGGTAAATTCATATTATTTAAATCATTTGATAAACCAAATGCAATATTATCGTGTTCAACTATATGTGATAAAGTGGATTCAGATGAGTATAAAGATTTGCCTCATCCATTTTTAATTTAAATACAAAAAGCTGTAAATAAAAAATTCTTTCCAAAAAAATTTGTTAAAAATGATAATATAGTTTATTTAATAAAAATAATAAAGTTTATTTTAGGCTAATTTCTCATATTTTAAGCCTGATATCTCTACTAAAATTCAAAAATATTTTAGATATTAATACAGATTCTGAAATGTAAATAAAATACCTTTAAAGTAAGAGCAATATGATATTTTTCATATAATTATATCAGAAGCTATGAAGATTTTTTGGACAAACCCTACATTCGTATGGCAAAATATCAATTATGCAAAAGTGGGGGACTCGAAATCGGACTTAGAGCTATGGTTTCTTCAGCAATTTTTCTTAGAATCATCATTAAATTACGGTTTTGCTATACTCCTGATGAAAACAATACATCCATACAATTAGACCCGCGCTAATATATAGTCAACTAATTGAGCTCCACCTTTATATTTTTATCTCTCATACATATTTTTACAATTTCTATGTCAAAATTTTAAAATCAAAGTGCAGCAAGAATATGTGGGTAGAGTATACATTATGGGACCAGGGGGCGCGAGTTGGAGGTGGTGCGATGGGGTGGGGAGCGACTCCCCCTTTCTAAAAACACCACCCCACCCGCCGGAGGCTTATAGTTTGGGAAAGGGGATTTCCTCAAATGGATTTTACGTAGAATAGTACAGATTTAGTGGCTTATCGTATTATGGCTTAACTATTGGACGTCGTGTTAGAACTGTATTGATATTATCTTTTATAAGACCCCATCGCCCGTTGTATAAATACGCCCGCTTCTCTGATTCTTCCCTAAGGAATAGCAATCATAAGAGTGCCAAATATTTTTTATCAATTTTTTATTTTATAAATTTTGCATGTTACAAAAATCTTCTTTTTTTTGGTCTTACTCTCACTAAACCTCTTTTCTCCCTTCTCAATGTCTCCCTAACTCTGTGCCTCAGCTTTTTTCCATTTTCCACTCCTCTTCTCCTTGTTTCTTTTCTCTAATTCCCACTCTGCCTTTTTATCTCTTTAACCGTCCCCTTAACTAAAAAAAATAAATAAAAGTAAGGCCCGATAACCTCCGAAGAGGTCTAAGGCCGAGCTTCTCTTCCAATTTGCGTCGTGCTCCTCTTGATTTTCCCTACAAATTGGTCGGACGGGACCTACATGTTTTATGCCGACTCCGAACGGCATCTGCAAGGCAGATGAGTTTTCACTGAGAGCTTTTCTTGGCGAAACTACACCCGGAGCGCTTGTCAAACACTGCCGAGGGGCGACCCCGCTTAGAAAAATTTTCTTCTAATTGAAAAACCTTATTCCTAAAATTTTCATGTTGCTTTGCCCGCGGTGTCAACCCAGGGCATACAGTGTGGTAGGTGGAGCACGCTACCATCACACCACGGTGGCCGCCGTCCCCTTAACTATAAAGTTTTTTTCATCTTTCTACTTTGTACTTTTCCCTTTCTCGTCTTCTTTGTTTTTCTTTCCGCGACTTGGCTACACCTGCATTTGCAAAACTGTGTTGTACTTAATATGGCACGTAATCGAAGCCAGAGAAGGATCGTATCTTCCCCAATCTAACGAAATTTGGTAGTGGATAAGCACGAATTCAGTTCACGAATGAATTATCTAAGCCTTAAAGTGTTAAAATCAATGCATTTTGGAACGATTTCCGGTCATCCTTTGTTTAATTTTTTTTTTGGAGACAAACCAGTTTTGCCATTATGCCATAAGTTAGGTTAGCTGGTAGCTGACCTGATAAGGAAAGCTCAGTTGGACAACACGAAAGTCCGTTGTGATACCACATACAACAAAAATAACGGTGACTTAGATCTAGCTACTTAGAGAATCGTTGGGTAGCAACGATAAAGCTCCGAATGATACCGATCTCAACTTTGGATAAATCCTCTAGCTAAACAATCAAGCATAAAGCTAGACAATCAAGCATAAAGTGATTTGGTGCAGCAGGATGGAGTTTCCAGTATATTGAGACCTACCGCATGGATGCCCATGGGACAGCGGCCTTTCAAAACCCCAATTACCATTGATAGTTGAGCCTTAGTGAACCCAATTATTTCAGCAGACCTCCTGCCATCCACTTTCGGGCAGAAAGAGCATACTATCTTGCAAGACGTGGTGTCCGCCCAACCTTTGCTGAGCTGACTCGAGGCCTAGCTATGGAGGAGCAATCCGCAGGTGGCCAGTGGAATCCCGAAATCCCTACAGCCATCTTCATCCGGTTCACTTGTACCGATGCGGGCTAAGATATCGGCTTGACAGTTACCCGGGATATCATTATGGCCCGGGACCCAGATAATCTTAATTGTAAAATAATTCGATGCAATCGCAAGGTAGGTCAGGCACTCCCCGACCGCCCTCGATCGCACTGTAGTTGAGCTCAAGGCCTTGATAGCCGCTTGGCTATCAGAGTAAATGTTAAATTCCCTAACCGTATTAACACCGGATAGCATTTCATCCACCGCATCCTTAATCGTAGGAGCATACGCTTGGAATACACTGCAGAGATCAGCCAACTTAAACTTGCGGCTTACATTTAGCTCTTGACAAATTCCCCCCCCCCCCCCCCCCCCCCCCCCCCGACCGACCTTTCCCGTCCAACTTCGACTCGAACAAGTTAACTGGTCCCATGCCCCAGATAATTCTTTTTCCCCACTCCTCTCTCGGTGGAATGACTGGGGTGAAGTTTGTATAGGGAGCAGTTATCGGCAAACAATAGTCCGTTCTGTCCGGGATAAAGTCGAAACTGGTAAGAAGGCTAGAGTGTCCGAAGTCAGAAAGTCCATAGCCCATATTACGAAGCCTGACCAACTACCGAGCCGCGGCCGACTTTCCCGCAATATCTGCTGGATATATGTTCAGCAAGATGTTCAGTGCCAAGGTATGTGTTGTTCTGAAAGCGCCACTGATACCGATCAGCGCCGTCCGTTGCACTGACACTAACATTCTGTCCAGTGCTTTCCACCAGACCAGCACCCCATATAGCAGATCGGTTTGACTACCATCTCATAAAGTCATTGTACTACTTCTGGCTAGAGTCTCCATCTCTTTCCGGGCTTCTGCCATCTTCAGTGTAGTTTTCGTTCTGATGTGTTCTTTTCGTATGTCTTCATAATAAACCAAGTCGAAAAGTGACACAGAAGATGGAAGCGGTCGTTTGTATTCACATTAGAGCGTGGCGGCATTCTTGTTCTGTTTGCCTCGAAACTAAATTTGATAAGCGATGACGAAAAATCGTTCAAATATGTATTAATTATCCACTGTCTCGGAAAATCTACAAAATAAACTCCCTTCCCATACTATAAAAAGTCATCATTGCTTCCGAACAAGCATGATAAAAACAATGAATCCAGGAGTAGAAGAAGAGTTAGAATATACTACTTGCGGTTTCTGTGCGCTCAAGTTTTAGTTCTTCGTAAGTTTTCATACCCATTGGATGGGATATACTTTGTACTTTATACCCAGCAGCGCATAAAACCATGACTGTTTCAGGGGCCACACACTCGAGTGTGCAACTTTCATGCATTTAAGCCTTCTTACTAAGCATGCACTTCATTTATACCGACTTAAGAGAGTCAAAAAAATACAGGGCCTGTATCACCATTAATTGTAATAAATTTATTTTCACCTCATCGATTCATCAAATTGGACAATTCTTGACCACCTCAATTAAGCGTTTTGCTCCAACTTCAGATAAATGCGCTTAAATACACGTCCGCTTATACTCACATATATCATAGCTTAAACATATCACCACACTTGCTGTATTCATTCATTATGCTTTTCAACTGATCGTTTATTTGCAACGACACTTAAAATGGCTATGCAATAATTTATATTAAATCGCTTTAGCTGTGACATTGCGCTTACCGCAAACAAACGCAGTAACATTGCTGCTCATGTGATAATATAAATCTACTTACCCAGCAGTCGAACACCAATACAGGTATAACACATACAGAGTAAACAAGTAACAGCTACAAATTAATCACTTTTTCGCTTGACTAGGTTAGGTTAGGTTGAACTGGATGGTCTGTGAGTACCCCACATAGACTGAGGATTTGTTTATTTCCGGATCTCCGCAGTACACAGCAGACCCTCCTACTTCCATTACATTGCAACCATTGGTATATACGTCTCATTGAGTGCCCTTGTGCCTACCGTCCACCTATGTTGTCACCCCCGTGCTCTAGCTCTTCCAGAAATGTTCTTTTTTTAGTGGTGTATAAAATAGTATAAAATGGGCTGTTAATATCCAGTGAGATAGAGAGAGGGCGATAAACCCCACGTGCACCCCAGCATTTTTTACATGCAAAGAACGTGCCGTCGAGGCCTTCTTCATCCACATAGAGCTCATAATAGCCTAGGCCTAGACCAATCCGGGACCTTACACCACTTTGTAAATAAGATCATATCCGTAATTTCCTCGTTGGCAGTCAACTCGGCATTAGTTGCCCGCCATCCATAAAAGAGCTAATTGTTGTATGGCGTTTCCCACTTATGACAACTGCAACGTCATCTGCGTACGCAGCAAGTTTTACGGGTACCACATCAAACCGCCTGAACAGTTGGTTAATGACCAGCGTCCATAGCAGAGGTGACAATACCCTGACCTCTTCCACCGAGTTTGTGGTAACATACAGTCCCCACTGCGAAGTTATCTTTCTGCAATTAAGCATTCCACAGATCCCTCTGGTTAGGGATTTATATAATGTACCTAATATATATATTTATATCAATGTACCTAAAACCCTACCTGAGCATATTTAGAGACATTGTTGAAAGACCCGGCGATGTCTAAGAAGACTCCTAAACAGTACTCCTTATATTTCCGGGCTTACATATAACCACCCTTTGTAGGGCCGTGTCTACCAACTTGACTTTGGTGTACGCATATTGAGTTTTAGGGAACAGTTTTATATCCATTTTGCACTTTATATACACATCTATGACCCTGTCAAAGGTTTTGAGCATAATTATGTTATGCTAATGGGATACATATGACTGATCTTCCTCGCAATGGGAAGGAAAACGAAATGGGCAGTTTGCATGATTCGGTCTTATGCATCCGTCAAATATTGTTCTAAGCCATTCCACGATCGCTGTACTCAATATTTGTTGTATGCAAGGAATATATCATCTGGCTCGGCACCTAGCTAGAAATATTTCCACTGCCGACATCGGGTTTCGTGCTGACCTATAAATCATTTGCTTTCACAAAAGAACACATTTTTTTTTTTTAACCAGAGGTCTGAACGACCTCGGACAACTGATACCACGTAGGACGGTGGGAGTGATTACTAATCGTGAAGTAGTTTCTTACTGAATAGCTTGAATCTAGGGTTCATGCATATGTATGACTTAAGTATTTGTAAGCATATAAATGTGTGCATTAACCTTTTGCAAATAACATGGCTAAGGTGTCGATATGTGATGGTGAAACTGTTGAAAGGTACAAAGTAGCCAACCAACGACAACATAAAGCCTCGAAACGTGAGCAATTTGAACAATTCGAAGAAGAGCAGCAGGTCACAGTAATCTAACTTGTGCAGTGTGTGTTGTACATGTATTCACACATACATACATACAAAATAGGAAGCTCACAAAATTTATTGGCTGCATGCTGATAGCGTATTGCTGGCACCAATTGCTCGCAATGATTTTATTGTCACGGCCATGGTCATTGCTTTTATCCAGATGGCAGTAAATGGCAGACAGCTGTTTTCGCAGCTTAGTTAGCTCGTCGTTAGCTCCGTTAGAAAATTCATATACACAGAAAGTTGCGCGTTAGATAGGTGATTTGATGGGTGTGTAGCGCAGGATAGTCACGTTGCTACAAATGGAGTTTTAGTATTAAGTGCCACAAAATTTAAAGTATATTGAGAAACCTAATAGGAGTATATATTGCCTGAGATGAAATTACGAAGTCTTTAGCTGAATAAAGGCCTGGTCGTAGTATGAGTGAAAAGGGAGTAGACTATGAAACAATACTGCAGTAGTTCCTGAAACGCTCTTTGCAAAAATCTGAAAAAAACCTGCAATGGGATGTGCTTGAGCGGCTGCTTTCGGGTACCACAATATCGAACTACGCCTTGCTGTCGCGAAATCTCAGCAATTGATTAGCCTCTACATTGACCCCGTTGGATAGTTCTTTGTTGTTACAATCACTATAGTAACATAGGTATTTCCAATCCATAAAAAAACCACGCTTGGTGTGAAGAAATGGTCATAGAAATCTCTCCTCCTGTCATAGTTGGACAGCCCAGCTCATTTCATCACCTCTGTCCAGAAGTAAACAATATAATATAAAAATGTGTACTGGGAGCCACGTCTAGTTCACAAAGGCTCGTTAAAACAAATAAATACACGAGAAAGTTCCCCGAAATATCGTTATTAAATGCCATTGAGGAGATTTATATTAAAGTGTATTTTAACGAGTTTGTTGATTCAATCCCGCAAGATACTTAACTTGTATAGATGAAAGCCAGTATTTTGTGTCAGTAGGTGTATGTAGCGCAGCTCTTTCGAATTATTTCATCCATTTACCAACATATTTTTCGACTTATGGAGGTCTCAGGCGAAATGTGTGTGCGAGGTTTTTTCGGACATACCTCCAAGGTACCCAGGCCAATAACAATGATGATGACAAAAACGATGACGATAATGTCAGCAGGGTCCTCCCCCGGGGTGTCTATGGTTTTCTTCAAACCAAGGGTTGTTGATTTGGTGCAAGTTTGCTCTGTATCAAGGTGAGGTGTGAGGTTACTTCTGTATCAACCAAAAATCATCCTAAAAACAGAAATTTAAACCTGTACTGCTCCCTACACAAAAGTTGTCGAAATGAACTTTGGTCCAAGGAAATATTTTAAAGTTAGTCATTATTTTGTCAGCGTGACTTTAAAAGGGATGGTTACGTCGAACGGGATCCTCTTAGACAACCACGCAACACGACCTTTTTTTCTCACCCAAAGCCGATTTGGTGCAGGATTAAGTGCCCACTATTACTCCTCCTAAACTGAGCTTTTAACTCCCGCCGCTGCGTTATATCACTATAATCTCACACCTCACTTAAGCAACAGCTCTCGCGAGGTAACTACCCTTCTCACATTATGTGTACTTTAGCCGAGAATGGCGTATATACCATTGATATATCTTATCATTGCAGTGCGTGCTTCGATCACTTTTCGAGGTGATTAAAAATTAGCATTTGTTCCACAGTGCTACCAAGCTAAGAAAACATGGTTATCCAATACTAAGTTTAAAACCGTCAGACCCAGTGATACGAAAATTGATTTCATCCACCCTTGGCCCCAGAATTTTACATTTCTAACACTTAATTGTAACGGTGTAACTGAAAGATTACATTTATAACCAATATTATAAAGAGATCCAACATTAACATTGTAGAGTCACAAGAAACTAAGACAACATCCAGCTAGGGCTTCAGAACTTACAGACGTACTCCTGTGAGACGACTAGACCCAGTAGACTTTACCAAAGTTTAGTGAAACTAAATTTGTGGAAATAACTGTACATCAAACCTTTCTCCCAAGTTAGAATATGGGTAGGAATATAATTAAAAATATTGCATATTCTTATATTAATAACCGTATACCCTATACGGTTTTGGCGGGAGAAGAAATTATCGTTATACTGACCCTGATTTTTAAGCCTCACTGCAAAGCTTTCGGAGCGTAGAACTCTTTTCCTTTTTGAAGTTCTACGCAATGTAACCTTACCTTCCATGTCGGAAATATTAAGTCAACATGTAAAGTAACTTACTTACTTATTTGGCGCTTAACCGTTAACTGTTAACGTTTAAACGGTTATGGCCGTCCAACAAGGCGCGCCAGTCGCTCCTTCTCCCTGTCAACCGGCGTACGGTGGGGTATTTGATCAATCTAGCTGGACAAAACTAAAACAGCAGTTATTTCTGTTCAAAAAGTGGTTGCCTCACTTCATTGTTATGAAAGGAAATATTTGACAGTAAATTCATGGTGTTCCACGCAGAATTACTATGGATCAATCCCCCGGTTTCGAAGGGACCAGGGGTCATATTTTGGCATTACATGAGATATGTATGTCAATATGGGTATCAAACGAAAGGTATTTTACTTCGAATTTTCACTGACTCCTTTAAGTATGGTGGCCACTTAGGGTTGCCACCTCACCTACTTCTTTATATTTCTTTGTATATCCACTACCATCTCGGAAACGGCTTCACCGATTTGAATCAAATTTGGTACATCGATACAGTATTACATTTTAAGACTTTTACCTAGACGTTGCCACTGAGGATGTTTTCCCAAGGTTGGCACCTTTTGCCAATAGGGGTATCAGTATCTTACAAAATTGATCGCCACTCAAAAAATCGCGGGTATGCGCAGCCGTTTTTGTTATTAAACTTTGAAACAAACACAAGCTAATGTATTGCCAATAAATTACTGACATGATGTGCCATGAAAAAAAGATATATCTTTTTGTTTGCAAGGTTTTTCAAAATTTAATATTGAAAAGTATTAGTATTACAAGTAGAATAAATCAGTTAAAATATGCGGTATACAAAATCTAACATATGATTTTAAAAACATTTACCTGTCTTAAAAGAAAATGTAACTAGATTTGATTAAGCCTAAACAAGTGAACAAGTATTTAGGTTAGAAGGGTATATTGCTTTTTAATCCAAAAATACATCGAACTGCACACAGTTTTTATACAACTTTATACTGTTTCCACACAGACGGCTTATTGAATAATAAAGGCAGTTTTCTACTTTAAGACGCTTATTGAGCTCAATCTTCCCTACAAATTTCGAATCTATAATTATTTCATTAGTAGCTAATCAAATGCCTAATGAAGTCAAAAGCACAATGCAACTCTGTTGGGAGCGTTCAGTTTTTTAGTTTTTGGTGTTTTCAGTACTTAAAAATGTCATTTGTCAAAGTAAATGTCATTGTCTGCATGGCGGAACGATACAAGGTAGCCGCATCGAACAGCTGATTATAACCTTTTTTATTTGATTTGATACATCAACTTCCGGCGCAGTACGATTTTAACATTTGTCCATCGAATTTACAAAAACAAACTACATGGAATTCTTTTTTATGTATGTAGGTATGCCACCATGCTGCCACCTTGTATCGTTCCGCCTTGATTGTCTGCCATATAGCATTGTCATTTTATTCGCTTGACATTTCATCCTTCATACTAATCGAGCAGTTACTTCTGTGTGAAAGCAAAAAAAATACGATTTCATTAGAAGGTGAAATGAGATCATTAAGTTTCTGTGTGAAAACAGTATTAGATGTGCGTGGTTAGCTCCATTGACGTTGCAGACGTGTTTTGGGGTATGTATGCTATTCAGTGGACATAGAGAAACACCAGGGAGGCTATTTAAAAAAAAATTTGAATATTTTTGCTCTTAAACTAAGCAAGCTGGTGTCCTTACCTTGTCTGTTTTCATGGTTACTGGAAAATAATTTTATCTTCGTGCTTCTTAGTTTGTATCTCTCAAAACTTATTAAAATGTTCTGTAAAAGTGTTATCCACAATCTAAATTTGAACTATCATGTTATTTTAACCAAAATAATAACAAAAAAAAAAACAAAAAAACAATTCAATTTCCTGCAGCAAAAGCTTCTAATCAAACGCAATAATCACCGACCGCATAAAGTCAGGTCAGCAGCTACGCAAAACTCCTCAAAAGTTTTTGAACACAAAACCAAATGCCACTTAGTAGACATTATAGGATATAACTACATATATATGTGTGTATGTATGTTTATCGATTTTTATATAACGGCATACCTTTAGTATGTACATTCGTGCGCGTTTAGAAAATCGCCAGAAATTCAGATTGTTTTAGCCACTTTTACATGTTAAACAAAGAACTAGAAGAACAAGGCCAAAGAATGACGGAAATGCAAGATGCTGGGGTGAGGTGAGAAATTGAAATATTCATTAAAACCAATGCCAGCACTTTCAAAACGGCTTCGGTGAAGTAAAGTGTTGGGAAATGCCAGCAAAACTTTTTCACTTTAACGCCTCAATGAGTGTGGTTTCTTAACAAAAGGCGGTTAATCCAGGGTTGCAAAGTAATTCAACTATTAAACATTTGGAGTAAAACAGTCACTCTAATGTGGTGAGCCCACCTACATACTTGATATTTTCTGAGATCGAAAAATAACTGTTTATATTATTTAAGCAGAACAAAAAACTCCAAAAAAATACTACCATTTTCGGAAATAAAAAATAAACTCAATAATGAACTTAGATTTTCAAAATAAATGAAAAACTAAAGAAATAACTGTTATTTTGCGAGCGAAATAAAAATAATCAGAAGCAACTGCTATTTTCCGAGCGAAATAAATAAAATCAAAAGCAATTTTTGTTTTCCCAAGGAGAGGGAGACAAAAAAAAAAATTACTGCGATTTTCGAGAGAAATAAAAAACTAAAAAAATAATTATTATTTTCCGAGTGAAACAAAAAAGACTCAACAAATGACTGTTATTTTCCGAGAGAAATGAAAAAACTCAATAAAGAACTCTTACTTTTCAAGCGAAATAAAAACTAAAAAAAACTGTTATATTTTTTTATAAAAACTTAAAAGATATCTGTTATATTTCGAGAGAAAAAAACCTCAATCGAAGAAATACTACAAAAAATAACTGTTGTTTTCCAAGCGAAATAAAAAATATTGCAACGAATTTACTGCAATTCCCCTTATTTGTAATCTTCTGCTAAGTTCGAATCACTAAACTGTTGAATAAATAACTTCAAAATTTAATAATGCAAAATGGCCTTTATTAAAGTACTTCACAATAAATAACTCTACTATTTTCCGACAGATAGTTTGATTAATCAAAACTGATTATTACGCCTCTAGTTTTGTTGCCTTTTTATACTCTCTGATTTCCTCGATCGCATCTTCTAGGCGCTTCCATTTCCAGAATCTACTAGTTGGCCATCAGCTACCAAATTTCTCAGCTGTAACTACAGATGCACAATTTTATAGCTTCTCTCATTGCATACTTTCGAGAGTATCTCAGATATATGCATGTGGTTGTGCGCTGCGTGTACGTACATATGTGTAAACAAAATGATTGATTCGTTTATGTAGATACAAGTGACTGTCTGCTTTATTGTTGTTGTGACTTCATTTACTTAGCATCAGACTAGGAATGTGAGTATCACTTAGTGTCACAATATAATAATAACTGTTATTTTCGGAGCGAATTAAAAAAAAAAACCTAATAAAGAACTGTTATTTTTCGAACGAAATAAAGAGCTCGAAAAAACTGTTATTTTCCTAGCAAAATTTAAATCTTCAAATAAATGTTGTTTTTCAAGTAAAATAAAAAACAATTAAAATAGATGTTATTTTCAGTGCGAAATGAAAAATTAAAACCATAACTATTTTCTGAGCGAAATTAAAAACGTCAATAAACAACTATTATTTTTCGACCAAAACAAAAAAATAAAAAAATTACTGTTATTTTCCCCAGCGAAATAAATCGCACAAAAAAGAATTGCTATTTTCCGAGCGATAAGGAAACTAAACAAATTTCCATTTTTTAAATACAACTTTTAACTCAACGATCCCTGGGTAAATCTGAATGGAGCGAACGTGTACATGAATAGTTGTAAAAGTGTGTGTGTGTTCGTGTGCTCTTAATGCTTCCAACACATAATCATAGCACAATTACACGGAACCAACAACAACACCGAACATTCGAAAATAGCAAACAACACAAAACGCATTTGGAAATAAGGATCATTCAATGCGTGAAAATACTACAAAACTTTTGTAAGCTCAACACGCTTTACATGCAGCTGAAATTGTTATGGTAGAACAGCAACAACAATAAGTGCAAATGTAAATTGTGAATAGCCCACGCACATAGTGGATTGGTCAAAAAAACAAATATCAAAACAAGTAAGGAAGGCTAAGTTCGGGTGTAACCGAACATTACATACTCAGCTGAGAGCTTTGAAGACAAAATAAGGGAAAATCAACATTTAGCAAAATGAACTTAGGGTAACCCTGGAATATATTTGTATGACATGTGTATAAAATGAAAGGTGTTAATGATTATTTAAAACGTAGTGGGCCTTAGTTCTATAGGTGGACGCCTTTTCGAGATATCGCAATAAGGGTGGACCAGGGGTGACTCTAGAATGTGTTTTTACGATATGGGTATCAAATTAAAAGTGTTAATGAGGGTTTTAAAAGAGAGTAGCCCTTAGTTGTATATGTGAAGGCGTTTTCGAGAAATCGACCAAAATGTGGATCAGGGTGACCCAGAACATCTTCTGTCGGGTACCACTAATTTATTTATATATGTCATACCACGAACAGTATTCCTGCCAAGTTTCCAAGGGCTTTTGATTTCGCCCTGCAGAACTTTTTCATTTTCTTCTACTTAATAAGGTAGGTGTCACACCCATTTTACAAAGTTTTTTTTTAAGTTATATTTTGCGTCAATAAACCAATCCAATTACAATGTTTCATCCCTTTTTCATATTTGGTATAGAATTATGGCATTTTTTTTTAATTTTTCGTAATTTTCGATATCGTGGTCATAGTCGGATTTCGGCCATTTTTTATACCAAGATAAAGTGAGTTCAGATAAGTACGTGAACTGAGTTTAGTAAAGATATATAGATTTTTGCTCAAGTTATCGTGTTAAAGGCCGAGTGGAAGGACAGACGGACGACTGTGTATAAAAACTGGGCGTGGCTTCAACCGATTTCGCCCATTTTCACGGAAAACAGTTACCGTCATAAAATCTATGTCCCTACCAAATTTCACAATGATTGGTAAATTTTTGTTCGACTTATAGCATTAAAAGTATTCTAGACGAATTAAATGAAAAAGGGCGGAGTTACGCCCATTTTGAAATTTTCTTTTATCTTTGCATTTTGTTGCACCATATCATTACTGGAGTCGAATGTTGACATAATTTACTTTTATACTGTAAAGATATTAAATTTTATGTTAAAATTTGACTTAAAAAAATTTTTTAAAAGTGGGCGTGTTCGTTATCCGATTTGGCTAATTTTTATTTAGCACGCATATAGTAATAGGAGTAATGTGCCTACCAAATTTCATCATGATATCTTCAACGACTGCCAAATTACAGCTTGCAAAGATTTTAAATTACCTTCTTTTAAAAGTGGCCGGTGCCACGCCCATTGTCCAATTTCTATTTTGCGTCATAAGGTCAACGCACCTACCAAGTTTCATCGCTTTATCCGTCTTTGGTAATGAATTATCGCACTTTTTCGGTTTTTCGAAATTTTCGATATCGAAAAAGAGGGCGTGGTTGTAGTCGGATTTCGTTCATTTTATACAGCAATCTGAGATGAGCGCCCAGGAACCTACGTACCAAATTTCAACAAGATACCTCAAAATTTACTCAAGTTATCGTGTTTACAGACGGACGGACGGACGCACGGACATGGCTAAATGAATTTCTTTTTTCACACAGAACATTTTGATATATGGAAGTCTATATCTATCTCGATTAGTTTATGCCGTTACGGGTTACCGTTATGCGAACAAAGTTAATATACTCTGTGAGCTCTGCTCAGCTGAGTATAACAACAATTTACCAATGGCTTAAGGGCTAAACAAAGTTATTGTGGAAATGGTGAAACTCGTGAGCAAAACTCAAATAGACCTGCACAGAAGACGAAGAAGGTGTGCGGGGAGGTATATTACTTCTGAAAATTTATCGCTTGCCCAATGGTGAACGGAAATTAAGAACGGCAGGTCGTTAATAGTCTTGGATAAGCGTTCGTATTTCCTGAGTGATCTGGTTTTTTGCTTTCTTTTCTTGTTTTATCGCTTTCTCTCGGGTTTTACTTAATAGTAAAATATTAGTCACGTATATGCTGTGAGCGCGACTTATGAAATCGTAAAAGTCCACTCTAAAGCTTAGTATCATTCTATGCTTTTGATGGTAACCCTATTAAAGATACTGCATTAGTTGTGAAGTTTGTCAACGTGACAGTGGAGAGATGTCAAACTACCTGCACGAGAAAGAGCAACTTTGAACTTCCGCTGGGGAGAGCTCTTTCCGTTTTAAGTTGGGATTGCAACAGATCAGTTGGATTGTAAAAATACGCTTGCAATAATTTTGTTTACCCTCTTTGGTCTCGTGTTCGTGATCGGTGTATTAATTATACTCAGTTGAGCAGAGCTCACAGAGTATATTAAGTATAAAGGAATCGAGATAGATATAGACTTCCATATATCAAAATAATCAGGATCGAAAAAAAATTTGATTGAGCCATGTCCGTCCGTCCGTCCGTCCGTTAACACGATAACTTGAGTAAATTTTGAGGTATCTTGATGAAATTTGGTATATAGCTTCCTGAGCACTCATCTCAGATCGCTATTTAAAATGAACGATATCGGACTATAACCACGCCCACTTTTTCGATATCGAATATTTCGAAAAACCGAAAAAGTGCGATAATTCATTACAAAAGACAGACAAAGTGACGAAACTTGGTAGATGAGTTGAACTAATGGCGCAGAATAGAAAATTAGTAAAATTTTGGACAATGGGCGTGGCACCGCCCACTTTTAAAAGAATTTAATTTAAAAATTTTGCAAGCTGTAATGTGGCAGTTGTTGAAGATATCATGATGAAATTTGGCAGGAACGTTACTCCTATTACTGTATGTACGCTTAATAAAAATTAGCAAAATCGGAGAAGGACCACGCCCACTTTTAAAAAAAAATTTTTTTTAAAGTAAAATTTTAACAAAAAATTTAATATCTTTACAGTATATAAGTAAATTATGTCAACATTCAACTCCAGTAATGATGTGGTGCAACAAAAAAAACAAAAATAAAATAAAATTTCAAAATGGGCGTGGCTCCGCCCTTTTTCATTTAATTTGTCTAGGATACTTTTAACGCCATAAGTCGAACAAAAATTAACCAATCCTTTTGAAATTCGGTAGGGGCATAGATTTTATGCCGTTAACTGTTTTCTGTGAAAATGGGCGGAATCGGTTGATGCCACGTCCAGTTTTTATACACAGTCGTCCGTCTGTCCTTCCGCATGGCCGTTAACACGATAACTTGAGCAAAAATCGACATATCTTTAATGAACTTAGTTCACGTGCTTACTTGAACTCACTTTATCTTGGTATGAAAAATGAGCGAAATCCGACTATGACCGCGCCCACTTTTTCGATATCGAAAATTACGAAAAATGAAAAAAATGCCATAATTCTATACCAAATACGAAAAAAGGGATGAAACATGGTAAGGTAATTGGATTGTTTTATTGACGCGAAATATAACTTTAGAAAAAACTTTATAAAATGGTTGTGACACCTACCATATTAAGTAGAAGAAAATGAAAAAGTTCTGCAGGGCGAAATAAAAAACACTTAAAATCTTGGCAGGTATTACATATATAAATAAATTATCGGTATCCAGCAGATGATGTTCTGGGTCACCCTGGTCCACATTTTGGTCGATATCTGGAAAACGCCTTCACATATACAACTACCACCACTCCCTTTTAAAACTCTCATGAATACCTTTAATTAGATACCCATATCGTACAAACACATTCTAGAGTCACCCCTGGTCCACCTTTGTGGCGATATTTCGAAACGGCGTCCATCTATAGGACTAAGGCCCACTCCCTTTTAAAATACTCATTAACACCTTTCGTTTGATGCCCATATTGTACAAACAAATTCTAGGGTCACCCCTGGTCCACCTTTATGGCGATATCTCGAAACGGCGTCCACCTATGGAACTAAGGATTACTCCCTTTTAAAATACTCATTAACACCTTTCATTTGATACCCATATCGTACAAACGCATTCTAGAGTCAAACCTGATCCACCTTTATGGCTATATCCCTAAATGGCGTCCACTTATAGAACTATGGCCCACTCCCTCATAAAATACTCTTTAATGCCTTTCATTTGATACACATGTCATACAAGCACATTCCAGGGTTTCCCTCGGTTCATTTTACTACATGGTTATTTTCCCTTATGTTGTCACCATAGCTCTCAACTGAGTATGTAATGTTCGGTTACACCCGAACTTAACCTTCCTTACTTGTGTATATATCCTCCATATGCTATAGTGGTCCGATCCGGCCGGTTCCAACAAATGTCTAATCGGACACTCAAATACACCCGCTCACCAAATTTTATCAAGATATCTCAAAAATTGAGGGACTAGTTTGCATACAAACAGACAGACGGACAGACGGGCATGGCTAAATCAACTCAGCTCTTCAACCTGATTATTTCGGTATACTTAATGGTGGATCTATCTATTTTCCTTTAAGGACTTACAATTTTGGGTTTCGTGACGAAATTAATATACCATTTCATTTTCATGAAAGGTATAAAAACGTTTAAACAGCAATATATCGTCACTCTGATGTTTGGGAATGTACCTAGCCTTTTTTTTTGTAGCAATATAGGAGTATTACATATATGCACGCAAACAGAAACATCAAAGATCTATCGGTGGCAGCAAAACTACATTGCCAAATGAACCAAAAGGAAAAAGGCTTTGTCAAACACGATCAATGGTATTATAATTGTGCAGATATTACCTCATGGTGCACGACAGTTTATTACACAAACGGAAATAGATTTTTCAGTGAAATACCGCGTCAAATGTTCACAAATAATAACGATTTTGGAATAGTTTTGCAAATTTTAATTTGGGACTGCCTTTGCCTGTATTTTGTATTTTCACTATTGTGTAGAGAGGAATACCTGCATTTGGATATACATACAAAAATTGCTGCAAGTGATTTTATTAAAAATTAATCACAATGGCGGAGGTAAATGACGCCAGTGACGTCTTTGATCTAGAGTTACATGAGGAGCACAATCATCGCGACTCCTATGACGACCGAATTGAGCTGGGTGATGTTGATTTGGAACCGGAGCGAAGCATAAATAACATACAAGAGCAAGTTGCATAAGAAAAGTTAAGAATACCTATACAAATGTTCTACAACAGCAACCACCAAACCACAGTACAGAAAAGAAAAGATCAGTCGAAACATATATTTAATTAAACAAAAGTTTAAACAAAATAGCAGCAGGTAATGCATAATCCAAATTACAATATCAAGCCATTTTTTTACCTTTATATTGAGTCGCTTTCATGTTAGTCCCCTCATTTCCATACGAATTTTTGACCCACGGAAAACGGTAACTTCCCGTTGAGCTAGACACTTAATACTTAGAACATAGTTCAGATCTGAGAGACATAACAACGAAAGTGAAAAAACAATCCGCTAGGTGGTGCACGGAATGAGATATACAGAAAATTAATTTTAAAATGGTAATTTTGCGATCGACTTTTGACTAACTTTTCGGTAATCCAGAGACTTGAAACTTAGCACATAGTTTGCGAGTCGATGGCACTACAATTCGTGGAAAACCAAATGCCGCCAGGTGGCAGACGAATCGAGATAAACGAAAATTCCTGAAAAAACGCAGGGAATTTTGCAATCGTTTTTTGAGTAACTTCCCGGTAAGCTGGAGATATGAAACTTGAGTCGTAAGTCCGAACTCGGTGAAAATGCAATATTTTATCAAAAAATACCGCTAGGTGGCGCATGGATCGAGATATTAGGAAAATTAATATTAATTTGGGAATATTTTAATCCATTTTTAACTAACTTTCCGGTTACCTAGAGACTTGTAACTTAGCACGCAGTTCGAGACCCTGTGACAATACAATCTACAGAAAACAAAATTCCGCTAGGTGGCGCGATAAGTGAGATAACTACAAATCCTTGAAAAACGAGGGGAATCTTGCAGCCGATTTTTCAGTAACTTCCCGGGGAGCTGGAGATATGAAACTTGAGCCGTAAGTCAGAACCCGGTGACGATGCAATATTTTATCAAAAAAATTCTCTAGGTGGCGCATGGATCGAGATATTAGGAAAATTTATTTTAATTTGGGAATCTTTCAATCCATTTTTAACTCACTTTCCGGTTACCTAGACTTATAACTTAGCACATAGTTCGAGACCCGGTGACAATACAATTTATAGAAAACAAAATTCCGCTAGGTGGCGTGCTAATTGAGATAACTACAAATACCTGAAAAACGAGGGGAAACTTGCGATCGATTTTTGAGTAACTTGCCGGTGAGCTAGAGACTTAAAACTTGGGCCGTGGGTCAGAACCCGGTGACAATGCAATACTTGATCAAAAAAAATCGCTACGTGGCACGCGGATCGAGATAGTAAGAAAACAAATTTGAATTTGGGAATCTTTCAATCCATTTTTAACTAACTTCCCGGTTACCTAGAGACTTGAAACTTGGCACTTAGTTAGAGGCCTGGTGGCAATACAACTTATAGAAAACAAAGTTCCGCTAGGTGGCGCGCTAGTCAAGAGAACTGCAAATACTTTAAAAAGGGGGGAATCTGATTTTCGAGTAACTTCCCGATGAGCTAGAGACATGAAACTTGGGCCGTAAGTCAGAACCCGGTGACAATGCAATAGTTTATCCAAAAATTTCCGCTAGGCGGCGCATGGATCGAGATATTGAGTAAAATAGTTTTAAATTGGGAATCTTGCAATCGACTTTTAACTAACGTCCTGGAAATCTAGAGGCTTGAAAATTTAAATATAGCTTAAAACTCGTTGACAGTGCAATGTTTGATCAAACAATTTTAGCTACGTAACGCACAAGTCGAACTATTTAGAAGATTAGGCCATACCTTCATGGCTAGCCTCTTGAGTGTTGCAGGCGTTGGAGAATTCCACCTCGTTGAAGGCCCAACTCAATGCACGTCTTTGCATACTTTTAGGCGTACGCGACTTACACGACCATTATTTTAGACTTTCAGGCGTATGCGAATTTCACCACGACTTTCAGCTGCGCAAATTAAGTAGCTGACAAACGAGGTGGAATTCTCTTGTTATGATGCGAGGTGGAATTCTGTTGTTTTCGCCAGTGTTGTCAGCGAAAATTCCACTAATTCTATTAAATCTTGCTATTTTGAACAAATAAATAAAGATAAGAATTTTCTGTTAGGAATTACTTAAATTACTAATCAAAGTTGCAATTGCCTTTTTGTAGGCAGTACTAAAAATTTAAAATAAAAAGATGATAAAAAAATTTTAAGGACTACCTTTATATAAATGGACCAAAAATTAGAAGGCAATTTTTCCTTTAATACAGACATAGTCTTGTTGAATTTGACTAAAAAACTTTAACAATTGCTCTTGTAAAAGAATTTTGGGATAGATTCAATGACGCTAACTGTTTCCTGTGAAAATGGGCGAAATCGGTTGAAGCCACGCCCAGTTTTTATACACAGTCGACCGTCTGTCCTTCCGCTCAGCCGTTAGCACGATAACTTGCGCAAAAAACGATACTTCTTAACTCTGAAGTCACTTTATATTGGTATAAAATATGGCCGAAATCCGACTATGAACACGCCCTCTTTTCCGATATCGAAAATTACGAAAAATGAAAAAAATGCCATAATTCTGTTCCAAATATGAAACAAGAGATGAAACATGGTAATTGGATTGGTTTATTGACGCAAAATATAACTTTAGAAAAAACTTTGTAAAATGGGTGTGACACCTACCATATTAAGTAGAAGAAAATGACAAAGTTCTGCAGGGCGAAACCAAAAGCCCTTGGAATCTTGGCAGGAATACTGTTCGTGGTACGACATATATAAATAAATTAGTGGTACCCGACAGAAGATGTTCTGGGTCACCCTGGTCCAAATTTTTGTCGATATCTCGAAAACGCCTTCACATATACAACTAAGGGCTACTGCCTTTTAAAACCCTCATTAATACCTTTAATTTGATGCCCATATCGTACAAGCACATTCTAGAGTCACCCCTGGTCCACCCTTATTGCGATATCTCGAAAAAACATCCACCTATAGAACTACGTTTTAAATAATCATTAACACCTTTCATTTGATACACATGTCATACAAACACATTCCAGGGTTACCCTAGGTTCATTTTTCTAAATGGTGATTTTCCCTTATTTTGTCTCCAAAGCTCTCAGCTGAGTATGTAATGTTTGGTTACACCCGAACTTAGCCTTCCTTACTTGTTTTATTTGGTCAAATTAATTGTGGCAATTTGCACTGACTCAAAATGTATAAAAGAAAACTCAAATTTATTTAATATATATAAAAACTAGCAGACCCGTCAGACGTTGTTCTGCCCTAAATTTGGTATATCTGCATACATTTTAATAAGCTTTTTCCGTCTAGCCCTGCCCTCCCCCCTCTTCACTTTTTCTTATTCCTTTTATTCTCTCCTCCCTCCGTCGTTTTCGCTTCATCTATCTCTATCTTCGTCTCACTCTATCTCTTTGTCAGTCTCCTTCCCTCTTTTCTCTTCTCTGAAGTTTTTCCCATTCTTCTTCATCCCTTATTGCCAATCCCAGAGGATGGTATGTATGTTGTTCCAGTCCCATTCCGAGTCCCACTCCCACTCCGAGTCTCAGTCCTGGTCCTAGTCCTAATCCCAGTCCCAGCCCCTCTCTGGTCTACTTCCTACCCGGAAAAGAAGGATTGTAAATACTAATATAAGCAAATTAAATACCAAATTTCAGGCAAATCGAATAGGACGTATTTAATAAGTATGTGGGTATTATTAATTCATGTGTTTATTTCGGCTTCGCATGCATATTTATCAGTTTTGCCAGGTTGATGCGACTAAATCGAATATCACAATCAAAATTACTTTAAAACTCTCAGAAACAGCTTTAATTTGATATCCATATTACAGACACATTCTTGGGGTATCCGGGTCCAAGTTTTGGCCTATATCTCGAGACCCTAGTTACCCAGGGGTATAAAGATTACTCTGTACTAAAGCACACATCAACAGCTTCAATTTGATACCCATAATGTAAAACCACATCCTAGTATTACCCTGGTCCACGTTTTGGCCTATATTTAGAGACCATAGTCACCAAAAGGTATGAAAACTTCCCTGTACTAAAGCTCTCATCAACAGCTTTCATTTGTTATCCATATTCTATAAACACATTCTAGGAGCAACCGCGTCCACGTTTTTGGCCTATATCTCGAGAGCCTTATCACCCAGGGGTATAAAGATTACTTTGTACTAAAGCACACATCAACAGCTTCAATTTGATACCCATAATGTAAAAACACATCCGAGTGTTAGCCTGATCCACGTTTTGGCCTATATCTCGAGACCCTAGTCACAAATACATAGGTATGAAAATTATCATGTACTAAAGCACTCATCAACAACTTTCATTTGTTATCAATGTTGTATTACCACTTTCTAGGGGTACCCGGGTCCACGTTTTGGTCTCAATCTCGAGATCCTAGTCACCATAGCTTCGCTAGGACAGCTGTGGCCTGGGGCCAGGTTGGATGCGGTCGGTGTGGAAGAAATTCCGAACAGACCGAGAGCCTGGGCCTGGGTCCCAGACGGCATAGCGGATCCTGGCGAGATCCTTGATACCATCGCGGAGTCGAATCCGGGGCTACCTTCGAGCGATTGGAGGATAGTCCGGGTCGGCGAGACAAGGGCGTTATGTTGGTTTCATCATAAACGAGGCTTCTCTCCCTTGGCTTGACGAATGTGGTGGAGTATTAAGCTACGGCTTCTACTCCATCACGTTGAAAATTCGACGGGATGGTGCGAAGGAGGAAGCACCGAACGAGGGTGAGCCTGTACCGCAGGGCGAGGGGTCAGACAGAAACACCCCGAGTGGATATGCTGCCCATGGCACTGGGGAAGGGACCGCCACCGCTCCGGAGGATCTGGCGATTGGGGATACCGCCTCGAGCGAATCCGCAATCTCCACAATGAATCTCACGGACCCATGCAACACCTTGAGTGGGCATGAGGCCGATATTGAACTGGCACGCAGCACTCCGGATGCCGAGAGCGATACACTCTCGGTATCTGAGTTTGCGGGCCAGTTCTTTACGGGCATAGACGAGCAGCTTTTGCTGGAATCCGACCCGTCGGATGCCGAATTCGACGATACTATCGTAGAGGAGGCATCCGACGATGCGGATCAGCAGAGGATGGACGTCGATGCCACAAACGAATCGTAACGGGCGCGCAGGTACTACAGATAAACCTGCACCATTCTAAGGCAGCCTCGGCTGCCCTAATATTACGCCTCAGCACTACGTATGAGGACGTCGTTCTAGTCCAGGAGCCTTGGGTCGTTGGCAGCAAGGTCTGTGGACTCTTTTCTAAGGACTACCGGCTGGTGACACCGCCCGTGACAGGTAGAATCAGATCTTGTATTCTAGTAAAGAAAAATCTAGTATTTATTTTACTATCTCTTTTTAGCGACGAGGACTTTACCTGTATTAGCCTCGAGCTACAGGGGCAAACAATCTGGCTGATGTCCGCATATCTATCGCACGATCGCCCAACTTCTGTGCAGCACCGGCTCTGCAAAGCTGTACGGGAGGCCCACAGTAAAAGGTTCCCGATAATAATTGGGGCCGATGCCAATGCACATCACACTGCTTGGGGCTCTACCGACATTAACACTAGGGGTGAGTCTCTTTTTGATTCTATTATAAGTAACAATCTAAGTATATGCAACTCTGGAGACAAACCAACTTTCATCACCTCAAATAGGAAGGAGGTTCTAGATGTTACTCTAGTTTCTGGGGCATTCTCTGACCTTGTCAAAAATTGGAGAGTTTCCAACGAAAACTCCTACTCTGATCATATGTATATCATTTTCACTCTGCTCTTGCGTACACCACCTAGGGTGGCTTGCAGGAATAAGAGCGGTACGGACTGGAACCTTTATAAAAAAGTCCTATCCTCTACTCTCCTATAGCACGCTTCTCACGGTAGCCCGAGCCTACCGCTAACAACTGATGAAGCGCCTCCTTTAGACACAACATTTGCTTCTGTCGGTGAGCTAGACTCATCGTCAAAAATAGAAGAAGCAGTAGATCTTATCACCAAATCTTGTAACGCTGCCTTCACAGTAGCCTGCCCGGAGATTAAGGTGAGGGGTAAGAAGAAACCCTATTGGTGGAACCAAGAAATCTCCGAGCAGAGGAAAAACAGCAGAAAACTCTTTAACGAGGCTAAGCGCACGGGAATCTGGTCCCATTATAGGGACGCCTTAAAATCTTTTAAGAAGTTAATCCAGAAGGCCAAAAGGGACTCCTGGAAGAACTTCACTAATGACATCGAAGAAGTCTCAGAGGCCAATCGCCTACGAAAGGTCCTCTCCAAAAACCCCATACCTCCAAGCTGCATTCGCACAACGAGCGGAGAATGGGTCACTTCTAGTACGGAAATTCTCGAAACCCTGATCAGCACTCACTTTCCGGGCTGCAGGTCTCAACCATACATCTTAAACACGCAATCTAACCCAGGTCCATTTCAACCCCTGGGCCACATTGTAAGTGAATAAGGAGTTATCTGGGCAATCAAGTCCTTTAAACCCTTCAAATCTCCGGGAACGGATGGAATATTTCCCGCTGAATTGCAAGCTGCAAGTGATCTTATAAGCCCGCTGCTAGCTAAAATCTACAAGGCTTGCCTCAACCTGGTCTATATCCCCACGGAATGGACCAAGGCAAAGGTAGTCTTCATACCCAAAGGAGGCAGGATATCGGACAACAGTCCAAAGGATTTCAGACCAATAAATCTGACCTCCTTCCTCCTAAAAGTTCTAGAACGATTGCTGGACGCCTACATTAGACGATCGGCAAATAAGGCACTCATCTCCAACAACCAACACGCCTACTCTAAGGGCAAATCCGTAGAGACAGCTCTACATGCTATCACTCCTAAGATAGAGAAGGGTCTTGCCTTTAAAGAATTTACGCTGGGTATCTTTCTCGACATAGAAGGAGCCTTCAACAACATTCTCCCAGCAGCGGTCACAAAATCTCTACGTTCTTTAGGGGTGGAAGAGCCTCTTGTGAAGTTCGTCGAGCTCCTTCTAAACAAGAGAATCATTATCTCTGAGCTGGGCAGCTCATCGTTAATAAGGTATACCAACAGAGGAACCCCCCAGGGGGGCGTTCTTTCTCCTCTACTATGGAACTTGACGGTGAACGCTCTGTTATCTATACTAAAACCCACCGGATGCCAAGTCATTGCATATGCCGACGACATAGTTTCGACAGTAACCCGCAAACACCTTCCGGTGCTTGGCGAACTCCTGCAAAATGCTCTTAATCTAACAAACACATGGTCTATGGAATGCGGACTCAGCATCAGTAGTGAAAAAACTGAGATGGTGCTTTTTACCCGCAAACGCAGTATACCGGAATTTACCCTCCCATCCCTAAACGGGAAGGAAATCAAACTCTCTACCGAGGTTAAATATCTCCGAGTTATTCTAGACAGGAAGCTTGAATTGAAGCGAAATGTGGAGGAACGATCCAGGAAAGCCACAATGGCTCTCTACGCTTGTAAGTCGGCAATCGGAAAAAGGTGGGGTCTCCAGCCACGCATAGTCCATTGGATCTATACGGCAGTGGTGAGACCCATACTCTTCTACGCCGTCACCGTATGGTGGACGGCACTCGATATCGAATCTAACAGGAGTAAAGTAACGAGAGTGCAGAGGATGGCGGCAATGCTCACCAGCGGTGCCCTTCCCTCCACTCCCACCAAAGCTCTTGAAACCATATTATTCCTTCTCCCAACTGATCTATATGGTAGATACTGTGCCTCCTGCAACGCGGCGAGGCTCAACGCTATCGAACCATGAAGGGATTGCAGGTTTGGTCACACCCGGATCCTGAAGCAAGTCCCTGAAACCTTCTTGAAATTGGACCATACAACATCGCCCCCTTGCTGGGACAACAAATTTTCCACAAGAATCCCAGAGAGGAACGAGTGGGCAAACGGCGTAGAGCCGGGATCACACGAAATCTCCGTTTTTACAGATGGCTCTAAATTAAACAACAGAGTCGGCAGCGGGATATTCTCGGAGAAGCTCAATCTAAGCGAGAGCTTTCGCCTACCTGATCACTGCAGTGTTTTTCAGGCTGAACTCATAGCTATCTGTGAAGCAGCCCGCTATCTTGCTAACCTGCAGGTAACCAATTCTATTTCAATTTTCTCTGACAGCCAAGCTGCCATAAAATCCCTGCAATGCAGTAACACCTCGTCACTAGTGGCATTGAAGTGCAGAGAAACCCTCAACAAACTAGCTGAAAATTGCTACCTAAGCATAATATGGGTTCCTGGCCACTGTGACATCTCAGGAAACTGCGCTGCGGATGAGCTAGCTAGGGAAGGCACCGACTTGCAAACAACAACCTCCGCTGATTGGGCCAGCCCTCCTCTAAACACTTGCAAATACCACCTGCGATCTCTTTTCACGGATCAGGGAAACGCCAGATGGGCGAGGGAACCTACATGTAGTATATCCAAGCAAATCTGGTCTAAGCTGTATGAAAAGAGATCGCGATCGGTGATATTGTTAAACCGTATCTCTATAAGCCCACTAGTGGGCCTTCTTACAGGTCACTGTCTCATGGGTACTCACGGTGCCTATATGGGCCTGCAGACAAATGACTTCTGCCGCAGCTGTAGGGACGAGGAGGAGATAGAAAGCGTTGAGCACTATCTGTGCCACTGTCCCGCTCTGTCAAAAACCAGGTACCAATGCCTCCACAGACACTCTTTTGGGTGCCTTGGGGAGCTTGAATCTATAAACCCAAACGATATCTTGCGTTTCAAGAGGCAAACGCGCTGGTTTAGCCTCACTGGGGTCTAAACTCTCCTCTTCTTCGAAAGTAGGGTAATAGGAAATAGGGGCCCCCCGCGTGGTAGCACAACGGGCCACAACGGCCTACGTGAGTCTCCGCTCGGACAGCGGAGGCAGCCACTCTAACGAACCTAACCTAGTCACCAAAAGGTGTGAAAACTACGCTGTACTAAAGCACTCATCAACAGCTTTCATTTGTTATCCATATTCTATAAACACATTCTAGGGGTACCCGCGTCCACACTTTGGCCTATATCTCTAAACCCTAGTCACTCACGGGTACGATAAATAGCCGTATCAAAGTACTCATAAACAGCTTCCATTTGATACCCATATTGGACAAACATATCCCAGGATTACCCAAGTCCACGTTTTGATCTCAAGACTCTAGCCAGAACGGGATAAAAAGTATCCTATGTCTGTCTCATGGTTCGAAGCTACCCCTCCACTAATTTTCAGCCAAATCTGTTCATCCGTTCTTGAGTTATAAATAGTGTAACTAACACCACTTTCTTTTATATATATACATCACATTAGAAACTTCAAAAATAACAGCATTTCTCCACTATTAAATGGATATTATTATACATATAAACCTTCCTCTTCAATCACTCTGTCTACTAAGAAAAAGCGCAATAAAATCCGTTGCGTAGTTTTAAAGGTTTAAGCATTCAAAGGGACATAGGGACAGAAAAAGCGACTCTGTTTTATACTACGTAGTGATAGTGATACATGCAAAAATACCAAAAAATAAAACTTTTGTTTAAGAATTTTAAAGAAATGTTCAATATTTTTAACGAAATAGTATTTTTCCAGAGATGTATGCATTCTTAACCATTTATTATTATTTGTGTATGTACATACATATGCATGTCAAGCTGATGAGAAAACACATACATACCTATAAACCTACGGCCGAAGTTACGTGTATATACGTATGTGTCTCATCATGTCTCACTCAAAAGTAATTTGCTCGCACAGTTGACACGGAACAATCACACACACGAATTTTTTGGTAAAAATGTTACTTTTGTAATTTATTTAATAATTTTGGGAAAAATTTAAACAACGTGACATCAGGACGGACAAGGCGACAGCTGTTTCGATTATACCTTGTAAATCTCTTCAAAGCCTTTTCTCCCGGGAGTGGGAGTCGAACTCGCACCCTTAAAAAATTGCTTCAAATAAATGTTTTCATACATTTAAAAAAAGCAATATGGGCAATCCCCGATTATTAAAAAAAAATCATACAATGTTACTTTTGTTTAAACAATTTGGCTGATAAAAGAAAGGAATCAAGTATTTTTTTGATGCAGAACGAAGGTAAATATTTCAAAGTTTTACTGAAAAGTAGAATTTTTCAAATCCATCCTTCCGTTTATGAGTTATAGCTGTGTAAACAAAAATATTATGATCAAATTATATTAACTGTACCATCACACGTAGCTAAGCTTTCAAATGCAAAAAACTGTTTTAAAATTGGAGTATTCTGTGTGAAGTTATGTGCATACATGGCATTTAGCGACTTTATTTTATGAGATTTATAGATAGATACTCTCACTGCACATTTCTACGTGCATCTATATGTATAATCTATCCCACTTGCGACGATTTCTGTGCAAAAGGGTATGATGATAGTTTTCATAATATAATCACATACATACCTTGTGACATATTTTTTTTATGGCTTGCAATATGTTGATAAAGTAGGTTAGGTTAGGTGGTAGCTGTCCTTATAAGGATAGCTCACTTGGACAACACGAAGATCCGTTGTGATACCACATACACCAAAAATAACGGTGACTTAGATCTAGCTACTTAGAGAATCGTTGGGTAGCAACGCTAAAGCTCCGTATGATACCGATCTCAACTTTGGATAAATCTTCGGCAGATCCAAGTGAGTCGTGACCGAAGTACTTTCGCCTAGTTCTGGCAAAAGCTGGGCAATCAAGCATAAAATGACTTGGTGATTCCACCTCATCATCCTCCATACAGCTGCAGTAGGACGCAGTTTCCAGTATATTGAGACGTACCGCATGGACACCCATGGGACAGTGCCCTGTCGAAACCCCAATGACCATTGATAGGTGAGCCTTAGTGAACCCAATTATTTCAGCATACCTCCTGTCATGCACTTCCGGCCAGAAAGATCTTGCTAGCCTGCAAGGCGTGGTGTCCGCCCAACGTTTGCGGAGCTGACTCGAGGCCCAGCTATGGAGGAGCAATCCACAGGTGGCCAGCGGAATCCTGAAATCCCTACAGCCATCTTCATCCGGTTCAATTGTACCGATGCAGGCTAAGAGATCCGCTTGACAGTTACCCGGGATATCACTATAGCCCGGGAACCAGATAATCTCAATTGTAAAATAATTCGATGCAATCGCAAGCGAGGTCAGGCACTTCCAGACCACCCTCGATCGCACTGTAGGAGAGCTCAGATAGGTAGGTTGAACTGGCCGATCCATGAGGACCTCAGATAAACTGATTGAGTCCGTAGTGTTACCAGAAGTTTGTTTTAACGACCAAACTGAAAACCCCTATCAAAAACTAGGACCTATGTTATAAAATAACTCCGTCCTCTTGGCAAATACTAGAAGCTTCCTAGGACTTAAGCCACTTGCTGCTTCTAGATCTGACAGCTGTATCACTCCTAATAGCACATAATCTTCGACACTTTACAGCCCCGCGCTTGAACCCACGCCTTTCCCGCTTGGTCGATCATGTGCACCTCTCGACTTCGCTTAATCTCGCCCAATCTAATTGGCATCTACGGAGCAAGCTTCAAGGGATGCGCCCTTTTGAGCTAGTTCGTCCGCTTTTTCATTCCCATCTATTCCCATATGCCCTGGGACCCAATATAGATGTATGTTTCTCCCTGTCCCGATTCTCTCCAGAGACTGCTTAAACTCTAACACGCATTCAGATGCTGTGCTATACAAGATTATTGCCTTAATTGCTGCTTGACTGTCAATATAAAAGGTAACACGGTTGCAGCTTAAGCTATTCTCTTCCAGGGTTTCTACTGCTTTGGTTACGGCTAATATTTCCGCTTGGAAAACGCTACAGTAATCCGGCAGCCTGTAGGATCTGCTTATTTCCGGATCAGCGCAGTATACCGCAGACCCTACTCCTTCCACTACTTTGGAACCATCGGTGTACACATGTATCACCTCGTCCGCCATTTGCGCATCCTTGCGCCAACCGTCCACCTCTATTGTGGCCTTAAGATCTCTCTCGAAGCGCAGATAGGGAAGCAGTAGTCTGTTCGTCTTGTGATTGATGACGCTATACTACTATGGCCATATGGTCGGCGCTTAAGCTGCCCGAAGCACCGAGCCTGGTTGCGGTCGTTAACGCTTTGTTCTTTGCTACCAGGTCTACAGGTGGGATGTGCAAAATGGCATACAGTGCAGCCGTCGGGGTTGTTTTCAGGGCTCTCGTAATGCTAAGCATCGATAGTCTGCATATCCCCTCTAATTTTTTGAGGTATGTTGTTTTTTGTGTGGCTTTCCACCAAACAAGAACTCCATAGTATAGAATAGGGCTTACAATCGCTGTAAAAACGCAATGAGAAAGAGAGGGCGATAGGCCCCACGTACACTCCAGCTTTCTTTTACATGCATAGAGTGCCGTTGAGGCCTTCTTGACCCTCTCCTCCACGTTGAGCTTCCACGACAGCTTACTGTCTAGGATGATTCCTAAATATTTTGTGCAAGGTTTCCCCTGTAAGGTCACCCCTCCTAACTTAGGCCTGGTCCAATTTGGGACCTTGTACCTCTTTGTAAACAAGACTGTATCCGTCTTCTCCGCATTGACTTTCAACCCCACATTAGATGCCCAAGTATGAATATCCCGAAGCGCCCGATCCATCAAAGAACTAATCGTTGGAAGGCACTTTCCACTTATGACAATTGCAACGTCATCTGCGTAAGCCAATTGCCTGAGCAGTTGGTTGATGACCAGCGTCCACATCAGAGGTGATAATACCCCTCCCTACGACGTGCCCCTGCCCACTGATTTCGTGGCCTCGTACAATCCCCATTGTGATGTAATCTTTCTGCAATTTAACATGCAGCCGATCCATCTGATTAAGGCAGGATGTACTTTAATGTAATTAAGACCACCCATAATCGCCCATTTTGCAACATTATTGAAAGCCCCGGCAATGTCAAAGAAGACTCCTAGAGCATACTCCTTATATTCCAGGGATTTCTCTGTGCTTATTACCACCCTATGCAATGCGGTGTCTATCGATTTGCCTTTGGTGTACGTATGCTTTGTTGTGGAGAGCAGCTTTTCATCCACGTTGGACTTTATGTACACATCTATCAGCCTCTCAAAGGTTTTGAGCAGAAATGATGTTAAGCTAATGGGTCTATAATCTTTGGGATTCACGTGACCGATCTTCCCCGCCTTTGGTAGAAAAGCTACACGAGCAGTTCTCCAAGAGTGCGGTACATTATTCAGTCGTATGCACCCATCGAAAATTATTTTAAGCCATTCCACGACCGCCCTACTTGAGACTTGTAGCATGACCGGGAATATACCATCTGGGCCCGGCGATTTAAACTTAGAAAACGTCTTCACTGCCCACTCGATCTTGGTATCGGTCACCAAGCCCGGCACTACTAGCTCCGTGATCGAAGTGTGAGTGATGTCTGCTGGCTCTTCTAAACCGTCTCCCGATGGGAAATGTGTACCGAGAAGCACCTCAAGGGATTCCCCACTATTAGGTGACCATTCCTCGTTCTCTTTCTTTATTAGTCCCTGGACTATTTTCCCTTTGCTAGGACTTTTTTCAACCATGCTGTTTCGCTGGAGCACTCTATGTCCGTACAGAAACTTTTCCATGAGTTTCTCTTCGCCCTGGTAATTTCACGCTTGTAGATCCTCAGTAGATCCCTGCACTCGTCCCGACACGCATCGCTTTCCGCAAGCGTGCAAGCTTAAACGTTTCTTTTACCTGTCTTCTTAGAAGACTCAGCTCATTGCTTCACCATGGCGGCTTTGCTTTTCCTCTGAATCTTCTTAGAGGGAAATCTATGTTCTACGCAGTCATAAGCGTACTTGTTAGGAATTCATTCGACCCCTCCAGTTCCTCTACATTAGCAACTTCTTTGGGTTGTCCCAGTTTTGTTTCCGCACGTTTCTGGAATTTAGTCCAGTTCGTTGACCTAGGGTTTCTAACGGTTCCTCCCTTCTCTACCCTCTTTAGGGGGATGTTGAAGCTGATATACGCATGGTCGGAGAAGGATGGTCTATCAAGAACCATCCAATCATACCTTGATATATCACGCTCGGAGCTCAATGTAATATCCAGAACATTGCTGGATGTTGGACCAATGTATGTAGAGACATTTCCCCTGTTGGCTATCTGCAAATTGGTTTGCAGGATGTGACAAAACAGAGATTCGCCTCTCTCGTTCGTATCTGCTCTTCCCCACGCATTGTGGTGCGCATTTGCATCTGCGCCTATGACCAACCGCCCTTTGCGCCCTTCCTCCTGTACTAGCCTTTTGCACTCCATCGGTGGAACCTCCGCAGCATGGGCCATGTAGCAGGACGCCAGGATAAATGCCTACTTATTCTTTTGCACAACGGCCACCGCTACGAGATCCTCAGTGGTGTAATTAGGCAGCATATATGAATGCAGCTGTGTCTTTACCATTACTATAGCTCGCACCCGTCCTTCCGTTTGCGCGGAGTAAACGCCAAACCTGCGCGCGCTAAGTCCAGAAACCTTTCCTCCCGATGAAAGCCACGGCTCTTGGATCAGCGCCACGTCAAACGAACCCTCCTCAAGGGTTAGGAGGAGTTCGCTCGACGCCACTTTACGGTGTTGGAGGTTTATCTGTAGGACTCACAGCACCATTGGGCTGTTTGTCCCCCTCCAGCACCTTCGTCTTGACGTCGTCGTCCTCCCCTTGCCCTTCTGGATTAGAGTATTCGAGGCCCCCTTCAGCCTCTCGTGACTGTTGTGCCGGGTGTTCCTTTGTGCGAGTCACAGCACCATTTCGCGGTTGGTCCTCTTCTAGCACGTTCGTGGTGACGTCGGTGACCTCCACCTGTCTTTTTTCCTTTAGGCTTTTGAGGTCCTTTTCGACCTCGCCCACCTCTAGCGTGCTAGGGTTTTTATCTTCTGGACTTCTTTTCCTGAGTCGCATGTAAGTTTTGCCAGTGCCAAAGGACATATTAGAAAGCTGCGTGTACAAAATATCCTTCGCCTGCTTGTTTATTTGGAAGATGTAGAACTGACCATCCTCGGTAGGCCGAGATACAGTAAGTACCTTCCAATCCTGTGTCGGTATGTTCGGATTCTGATTCTGCAGAAGTCGCAGTGTATCCTCGGACTTCATCACGCATGGTATCCATACCTTAACTTTTGGTACCGTGGGGATTTGCGCTTTATCCACCACCTCAAACCGCGCGTTCGTGCCTTGCCTTTGGAGGTTTGGAACCACTTCCTCCAGCCACCGCAAGCTCGCGATGTTGTCGCACGCTATCATCTTCACACCATTATACCATCCCCCCGAATCAAAGGTTGGAAGGGGCTTACTTGGTTGTTCCCGCATCATCTTAAGCATTAAGCCAATAAGCTCCCTTTCCATAGATCTCCACCTTTCAGTAGTCATTTGTCCGAAAGGACTGCTACGATCAACCAGCGCCACAGTCAGTGACTGCTTTGCCACATCATTCATCTTCTCGGGAAAAGCAGGAGTCTTAGTGTTATCTCCCTTTGGCACCTCCGAGAAAGCCGGAGTCTTAGCGTTAACTCCCTTTAGCGCCTCCGAGAAAGCCGGAGTCTTAGCGTTATCTCCTTTTGACTTATCTCCTACTTCCTTAATTGGAACTTCCCTCTGACTCGCAGCTTTCCAGGTAGTTGCTACCTCGCTATTGGAGCCCATCTGTCTTACAGCTTTGGGCCTACTTGTCTTGTCTATGCGACTGCCTTGCCTCGCCGCTCTAGGACTGGGTCCTTTCTGCCTCTTGAAAGCAGGCTTGTCGCCTTCCGCCGAACGTTGCCTCTTCATTCTGCCATTCGACGCTTCTTCCTCCTCGTACCGGTTGCAGAACCGAGAGTTTCTCGCAGCAAACCTTTTGAACTGCCTTCGACCTACTTCTACCGCTTCATGGGCCCATTCCAAGCGCTCGATCTCCACTTCTGTTGGGTCGACCACTGCTCCCAAGCGTTGTACAATTCTTAGTGCTGCACGGTACTGCGAGAGAGCTCTTTTACTTCCTCTGCTCCGTACCCTTCTCCACTCTTCTACTCCGTTTTCATTTGTGTGCTTCTCCAACACGGAGTTAATTGAATCAGCACTACTCTCGCTCCCCGAGTCCGACGCATCGCTTAATTCGTATTTGTCGTCCTTGGATTGCGACTCAGTCATCCTCTTTACATCGTCCTTATTACAGTCAGGTAATGAGTCGTTCATCTTGGTTGTACGACCACCTGCCCGACAAAGCGGGCTCAGCGGTCCAGTATTGTATACAGGGAAAGAACCGTCCGCCACAGCAGCGCCCCTTACTGTGGTAATTCCATTAATACTTCCCGAGGTGGCCCGGTATCGGGAAGGCTCCGTTCGAATACAGCCGAATTTATCCCCTGGCTGCAAATCGTCCAATAGGTACGGTCCGCATAACACCCTGGATTAGGGGGTTGGCAGTTCTTGGTCACCGACATCCCGCCGCCCTCGTATGAGGCGAAACGGCGTAGATATCAGTCCTAACACTGTCAGTCCAGACACTACGTTCCTTTCTATTTACCCCTTTGTCGACGAAACTTTGCTAAAAATAATCCTCTTCTTATCTGGTGCGCGCACTACAATGACTTGTATCGCTGCATCAGTCTTGAATGTACTTTTGCCACTATACGTAATGCAATACTTGCCTATCTAATTTAAGAGATACAAGCTATTTAATTTGCCGGCATTTGATTCCTTCGATAAAAAAAAAAAAAAACAGGAACTATCTCGCTTAAGGATGGAGGAACATTTATCAACATGTATCATTAAGAAGGAACAAGACAGTACTGTGTTGATTGGAATCTGGTGCATTCCAACAACGTAAAAAACATGCTTTTTCATGAGTCACTGACCGGAATCGTATGCATTCCGGCAGTATAATCTTATGGGTCAGGCATCGAGCTGATTGGAATCCGGTGCATTCCAACAACACAGGTCATGTTACTTTTTTATGCCTTGTGATGGCGTATCCTCATTACACTACTGCCGGATTCCCATGACATGCTGATTGGAATTTTGTTGCATTCCAACAGGGAGATTGGAATCCACTGCATTCCGAAATCATGCTGAGCGGAATCTGATGCATTCCGCCAGTATAAGATTTCGGCATAAGATCTTATTTCTGCTCATATTTCTTATTATTATTATATTCTGAAATTAAATAGTAATGTTCATTAATATTTCTTTGTTTGTAATATAACATTGTTGAAAGCTCGATATATCTTAAATTTTATCTTTTGAGTTGTATATTTATATATCTTTTATATTATGCAGTCGACCATAGTTTGTCGTCGACTTTAAATAATAAGTAAATAAATAAATAAATAAATAAACAGGTCCGCCTCATAGTCAGGCGATATGGAGTTCGGTTAAGCCCTCACACCAACGACAAGGTGCCTACCCTAGTGAGGGGTAGTTGAGCTCAAGGTTGATAAAGTAATGTCGCTATAAATTTTGTCTCATGCTACTCTTGCGCTCTACTTTTGTTATTGATTTTGATGCTCTAAATATTTTAGTTTACATATATAGATATGTAAATTTTTTTGATTTAATTCCTATGTAATATGCATTAGGGTGACCAGCCAATAAAATTAGATTAGTTAAACTTTAAAATTAAAAGCTTAGACATGAAGTCGGTTATCATAAAATTGTTAAATAAAGATTTTTATACTTGAATTGGAAATATCTGTTCGAAAGCTCAAACTTATTTTGTGAGATGGATTAAACCTTCGGTTCATATGTATGGTTGGGTTGGTGATGCATAGGTGTATCTCTTTATGGATGGGTAGGAAAGAGAAGGAGGCTGTTTAGCAAAGGCATTCCTGGGATTAATTTGAGGACCTTTCATCCGAGCAGTCTTTCCGTTTTTAAGTGTTTATGGGATTTGATTGGGGAAGTAATATTTTTTTTGTAGTTGTTGTTATTAAAGAAGTGCATGATTTTCCTTATATTTATAACGAGTTCATAGGCGGCTTAATGACGGCAAGGACCCACCCCAATCCGACGAGCTTTGTCCCGGATAACGCGAGCATGCACAGCCGGCCACATTCTATGAGCGAGGTGTGTTGCACTATATTACAATGCCATGACGATACCTCATTAATACCTCATAATCAAATGGGGTGAGTGAAGTTTCAGCTAGTCAATGAAACATGAAGTGATTCAATGATTCCATCTCCTTTTAGTCATCACCACATGCATCTTATTGGACTCGTCATAAGAAAAAAGTATGTCCTGTATAAGGTTGAAGTTAACAAGATGCTAAAGTGGTCCGTATCATGGAGCCTCATAAACTTCGGCATTACACCCACATTTCTAACAATATCTACCGGATTCCGGGATGACTCAGAAGATTAACGTGGTCATATTAAAGCGTTCCTGAGACGATCGGGTAAATACTTTGGTGGTGCTTGTTAACAGAACCTACAGGATACGGCAAAGGACCATCAACATCGATAATACCCCCCAAAACCTTCAAGCAGTGCCCTTATCACTAAAAAAAAAAAAACAACAACATCAGCTATTGAACAATTTCCACATTAGAACGACAGCCGCGATATAAGCTTGCAAAATCAGCCATTATATTTTTCCAAAATGTAAGGGTTGAACAGCAAACAACAGGAAAGGGAAGGAACCTAAAGGAAAGGAAAGGATCTGAAGGAAAAACAAGTAAGTATGGGACTGTCTTCGGCTGTGCCGAAGACATCATACCTTTCATGAATGGGGCTGAACAATAATTTTATCCCATTCGTAACCTCCAAATAATCGGCTTTATAAGATGAAAAATATATTGTGAACAGATGTACATACCTAAGCGTGTTTTAAAATAAATATAAAACAAGTAAGGAAGGTTAAGTTCGGGTGTAACCGAACATTACATACTCAGTTGAGAGCTATGGTGACAACATAAGGGAAAATAACCATGTAGGAAAATGAACCGAGGAAAACCCTGGAATGTGTTTGTATGACATGTCTATCAAATGAAAGGCATTAAAGAGTATTTTATGAGGGAGTCGGCCATAGTTCTATAGGTGGACGCCATTTAGGGATATAGCCATAAAGGTGGATCAGGGTTGACCCTAGAATGCGTTTGTACAATATGGGTATCAAAAGAAAGGTGTTAATGAGTATTTTAAAAGGGAGTAATCCTTAGTTCCAAAGGTGGACGCCGTTTCGAGATATCGCCATAAAGGTGGACCAGGGGTGACCCTAGAATTTGTTTGTACAATATGGGTATCAAAAGAAAGGTGTTAATGAGTATTTCAAAAGGGTGTGGGGCTGAGTTCTATAGGTGGACACCTTTTCGGAATATCGCCACAAAGGTGGACCAGGGGTGACTCTAGAATGTGTTTGTACGATATGGGTATCAAATTAAAGGTATTAATGAGGGTTTTAAAAGGGAGTGGTGGTTGTTGTATAGGTGGTCGCATTTTCGAGATATCGCCATAAAGGTGGACCAGGGGTGACCCTAGAATTTGTTTGTACAATATGGGCATCAAAAGAAAGGTGATAATGAGTATTTTAAAAGGGAGTATTCCTTAGTTCCATAGGTGGACGCCGTTTCGAGATATCGCCATAAAGATGGAGCAGGGGTGACCCTAGAATTTGTTTGTACAATATGGGTATCAAAAGAAAGGTGTTAATGAGTATTTTAAAAGGGTGTGGGGCTTACTTCTATAGGTGGACGCCTTTTCCAGATATCGCCATAAAGGTGGACCAGGGGTGACTCTAGAATGAGTTTGTACGATATGGGTATCAAATTAAAGGTATTAATGAGAGTTTTAAAAGGGAGTGGCGGTAGTTGTATATGTGAAGGCGTTTTCCAGATATCGACCAAAATGTGGACTAGGGTGACCCAGAACATTATCGGTTGGATACCGCTAATTTATTTATATATGTAATACCTGGCAAGATTTTAAGGGTGTTTTATTTCGCCCTGCAGAACTTTTCATTTTCTTCTACTTAATATGGTAGGTGTCACAACCATTTTATAAAGTTTTTTCTAAAGTTATATTTCGCGTCAATAAAACAATCCAATTACCTTACCATGTTTCATCCCTTTTTTCGTATTTGGTATAGAATTATGGCATTTTTTTCATTTTTCGCAATTTTCGATATCGAAAAAGTGGGCGTGGTCATAGTCGGATTTCGTTCATTTTTCATACCAAGGTAAAGTGGGTTCAGATAAGTACGTGAACTGAGTTTAGTAAAGATATATCGATTTTTGCTCAAGTTATCGTGTTAACGGCCGTGCGGAAGGACAGACGGACGACTGTGTATAAAAACTGGGCGTGGCATCAACGGATTTCGCCCATTTTCACAGAAAACAGTTATCGCCATAAAATCTATGCCCCTACCAAATTTCAAAAGGACTGGTTAATTTTTGTTCGATTTATGGCATTAAAAGTATCCTAGACAAATTAAATGAAAAAGGCCGGAGCCACGCCCATTTTTAAATTTTCTTTTATTTTTGTATTTTGTTGCACCATATCATTACTGGAGTTGAATCTTGACATAATTTACTTATATACTGTAAAGATATTAAATTTTTTGTTAAAATTTTACTTAAAAAAAAATTTTTTTTTAAAAGTGGGCGTGGTCCTTCTCCGATTTTGCTAATTTTTATTAAGCGTACATGCAGTAATAAGAGTAACGTTCCTGCCAAATTTCATCATGATATCTTCAACGACTGCCAAATTACAGCTTGCAAAAGTTTTAAATTACCTTCTTTAAAAAGTGGGCGGTGCTACGCCCATTGTCCAAAATTTTACTAGTTTTATATTTTGCGTTATAAGTTCAACTCATCTACAAAGTTTCATCGCTTTATCGGTCTTTTGTAATGAATTATCGCACTTTTTCGGTTTTTCGAAATTTTCGATATCGAAAAAGTGGGCGTGGTTATAGTCCGATATCGTTCATTTTAAATAGCGATCTGAGATGAGTGCTCAGGAACCTACATACCAAATTTCATCAAGACACCTCAAAATTTACTCAAGTTATCGTGTTAACGGACGGACGGACGGACGGACATGGATCAATCAAATTTTTTTTCGATCCTGATTATTTTGATATATGGAAGTCTATATCTATCTCGATTCCTTTATATATGTACAACCAACCGTTATCCAATCAAACTTAATATACTCTGTGAGCTCTGCTCAACTGAGTATAATAAAATAAAAAGATGATTAAAAAATTTTAAGAACTACGTTTATATAAATAGACCAAAAAATAGAAGGTAATTTTTCCTTTAATACATAGTCTTGTTGAATTTTGACTAAAAAATTTTAACAATAGCTCTTGTAAAAGAATTTTGGGATTTAAAACTATAAGGGGTTAGCACAATCTTTCTATTTAAGGCAAACCATGTAATTGGGATTAACTAATTGATTATTTACAATTTAAAGACGCGCTCTACCTTTATAATTTTAAATCCCAAAATTCCTTTACAAGAGCTATCGTTAAAGTTTTTAGTCAAAATTCAACAAAACTATTTGTATGATTTGTTCGGGGATTGCCCGTATTGCTTTTTTTTTTAATGTATGAAAGAGATTTACAAGGTATAATCGAAACAGCTGTCGCCTTGTCCGTCGTGATGTCACGTTGTTTAAATTTTTCCCAAATTATTCAACATGACTATGTCTGTATTAAAGCAAAAATTGCCTTCTATTTTTTGCTCCATTTATATAAAGGTAGTTTTTAAAATTTTTATACTGAGCTGAGCAGAGCTCACAGAGTATATTTACTTTGTTCGCATAACGGTAATCCGTAACGGCATAAACTAATCGAGATAGATATAGACTTATATATATCAAAATGATCTGGGCGAAAAAAGAAATTTATTTAGCCATGTCCGTCCGTCCGTCTGTCCGTCCATCCGTAAACACGATTACTTGAGTAAATGTTGAGGTATCTTGAAAAAATGTGGCATTTAGGTTCCTGGCCACTCATCTCAGATCTCTGTTTAAAATGAACGAAATAGGACTATAACCACGCCCACTTTGTCGATATCGAAAATTTCGAAAAACACAAAAAGTGCGATAATTCATTACCAAAGACGTATAAAGCGATGAAACTTGGTATTTGGGTTGACCTTATGACGAAGAATAGAAAATTAGTAAAACTTTGGACAATGGGCGTGGCACCGCCCACTTTTGAAAGAAGGTAATTTGAAAGTTTTGCAAACCGTAATTTGGCAGTCGTTGAAGATATCATGATGCAATTTGGCAGGAACGTTACCCCTATTACTATATGTGTGCCTAAAAAAATTAGCAAAATCGGAGAACGACCACACCCACTTTAACGAAACAAAATTTTTTTAAGTAAAATTTTAACAAAAAATTTAAAATCTTTACCATATATAAGTAAATTATGTCAACATTCAGCTCCAGTAATGATATGGTGCAACAAAATACAAAAATAAAAGAAAATTTCAAAATGAGCTTGGCTCCGCCCTTTTTCATTTAATTTGTCTAGGATACTTTTAATGCCATAAGTTGAACAAAAATTAACCAATCTTTGTGAAATTTGGTAGGGGCATATGCTCTATGACGATACCTGTTTTCTGTGAAAACGGGCGAAATACACAGTCGACCGTCTGTCCTTCCGCTCGGCCCTTAACACGATAACTTGAGCAACAATGGATATATCTTTACTACACTTAGTTCACGTACTTATCTGAGCTCACATTATCTTTGTATAAAAAATGGCCGAAATCCGACTATGACCACGCCCACTTTTTCGATATAGAGTATTATGAAAAATGAAAAAAATGCCATAACTCTATACCAAATATGAAAAAAGGGATGAAACATGGTAATTGGATTGTTTTATCAACGCAAAATATAACTTTTGAAAAAACTTTGTAAAATGGGTGTGACACCTTCCATATTATGTAGAATAAAATGAAAAAGTTTTGCAGGGCGAAATCAAAATCCCTTGGAATCTTGGCAGGAATACTGTTCGTTGTATTACATATATAAATAAATTAGCGGTACCCAACAGATGATGTTCCTGGGTCACCCTGGTCCACATTTTGGTCGATATCTCGAAAACGCCTTCACATATACAACTACCACCACTCCCTTTTAAAACTCTCATTAATACCTTTAATTTGATACCCTTATCGTACAAACACATTCTATAGTCACCCCTGGTCCACCTTTATGGCGATATCTCGAAAAGGCGTCCACCTATAGAACTAAGGCCCACTCCCAATTAAAATACTCATTAACTCCTTTCGTTTGATACCCATATCGTACAAACACATTCTAGAGTCACTCTTGGTCCACCTTTATGGCGACATCCCGAAATGGCGTCGACCTATAGAACTATGGCCCACTCGGTTTTAAAATACTTCTTAGTACCTTCCATTTGATACCCATGTCATACAAACACATTCCATGGTTATCCTAGGTTCATTTTCCTACATGGCGATTTTCCCTTATTTTATCTAAAAGCTCTCAGCTGAGTATGTAATGTTCGGTTACACCCGAACTTAGCCTTCCTTACTTGTTTTATCATCTTTTTATTTTCAATTTTTTAGTAGTGCCTACAAAAAGGCAATTGCAACTTTGATTAGTAATTTAAGTAATTCCTAAGTGAAAATTCGTATCTTTATTTGTTCAGAATAGCAAGAATTAATAGAATTAGTGGAATTTTCGCTGACAACACTGGCGAAAACAACAGAATTGCACCTCGCATCATGACAAGAGAATTCCACCACGTCTGTCCGCTACTTAATTTGTACAGCTGAAAATCGTGGTGAAATTCGCATACGCCTGAAAGTCTAGAAAAATCGTGGTGAAAGTCGCGTACGCCTAAAAGTATGCAAGGACGTGCATTGAGTTGGGCCTTCAACGACGTGGAATTCTCCAACGCCTGCAACACTCAGGAGGCTAGCCATGAAGGTATGGGCTAATCTTCTAAATAGTTCGACTTGTGCGTTACGTAGCTCAAATTTTTTGATCAAACATTGCACTGCCACCGAATTTTAAACTATATTTCAGGTTTCAAATCTCTAGATATCCAGGAAGTTAGTTAAAAGTCGATTGCAAGATTCCCAGTTTAAAACTAGTTTCCTCAATATCTCGATCTATGCGCCGCCTAGCGGAATTTTTTTTTTTTTTTGATAAAATATTGCATTGCCACCGGGTTCTGACTTAAGCCCTAAGTTTCATGTCTCCAGCTCACCGGGAAGTTACTCAAAAATCGATTGCAAGATTCCCCTCGTTTTTCAAGAATTTTTAGTTATCTCACTTAGCGCGCCACCTAGCGGAATTTTGTTTTCTGTAGATTGTATTGTCACCGGGTTTCGAACTATGTGCTAAGCTACAAGTATCTAGGTAAGCGGAAAGATTCCCAAATTAAAATTAATTTTCCTAATATTTCGATCCATGCGCCACCTAGCAGAATTTTTTTGCTAAAATATTGTATTATCACCGAGTTCTGACTTACGACTCAAGCTTCATATCTCCAGCTTACCAGGAAGTTGCCCAAAAATCGATTGCAAGATTACCTACGTTTTTTCAGGGATTTTCTGCCACCTGGCGGCAGTTTGTTTTCCACAAATTATAGTGCCATCGACTCGCAAACTATGTGCTAAGTTTGAAGTTTTTGGATCACCGAGAAGTTAGTTAAAGTCGATCGCAATATTACCATTTTAAAATTAATTTTCTGTATATGTAGATCCGTGCGAAACCTAGCGGATGGTTTTTTCACTTTCATTGTAATGTCTCTCAGATCTGAACTATGTTCTAAGTATCAAGTGTTTAGCTCAAAGGGAAGTTGCCGAAAAAGACTTTTCCGTGGGTCAAAAATTCGTATGGAAATGAGGGGACAAACATGAAAGCAACTTAATGTAAAGGTTAAAAAAAATTACAAAAATAGGTAGGTACTTTGTGTGAGGATGCAAAGTTTCACATTTTTTGTGGTTTGCATGTAAAAAGTATGACTACGAATCAGGTATTTCAACAACATATGACGTAAACGTAAGTATTTCATGAAATTTTAAGCTTCTAGCCGTAAAAAGGGGCAAAAAATTACAGTTTATATGGGGTATATAATATTCTAGCAGACCCGGCAGACGTTGTTCTGCTCTAAATTTGGTCTATCTGCATACATTTTAATAAGCTTTTTCCGTTGACATTGCCCTCCCACCTCTCCACTTTTTCCTAATCTTTTTACTCACTCCTCTCTCCGTCTTTTTCGCTTTATCTATCTCCATCTTCGTCTCATTCTATCTCTTTCTCAGTCTCCTCCTCCTTCTCTCTTTTCTCTTCTCTCTAGTTTTTCTCATTCTTCTTCATCCTTTAGGGTGGTATGTATTTTATTCCAGTCCCCTCCGAGACTCAGTCTCAGTCTCAGTCCTAGTCCTAATCCCAGTCCCAGTCTGTCTCTGGTCTACTTCCCGGAAAAAAAGCATCTTAAATACTAATATAGGCAAATTTGTATACCAAATTTCAGGCAAATCGAATAGGAAGTACATATGTATGTAGGTATGTGGGTATTATTAATTCATGTCTCTATTTCGGCTTCGCGTGCATATTTATCAGTTTTGGCAGGTTGATGCGACTAAATCGAATATCACAATGAAAACAGCAACAGCTTCCATTTGATATGCATAATACACACACATTTTAGGGGTATCCGGGTCCATGTTTTGGCCTATATCTCGAGACCCTAGTGAAAGAGGGATTAATGTGTCCATTACTTACGATTAGGCGTGGTCGGATGGTCGAGTTTAAATCAAACACGTTTAGTTAGAGTTTAAATGGACATTAATTCACTTTCTTTAATTGTTGTATTGAATAGTTGTTTTTAAAAAGTAATAAAGGATATTTAAGGATATTTAATTAGATTGATAATTTCAATTACATTTCGTTAAAACGTTAACACGATGACGACTCAGCAACAACTGCTTCGTGCCTTTTTGTAATTTCATCATACAGGGTGATTCAAGTGCCTGTTCTCCCATCGTTACAAGGTGATTCATATGTTAACTTTGGTTGATCAGCCTCTACTCAGGCATGACTTATATTATTATCATTTACAGTCGGCCTCTCCTGACGACCTTGAGCGCCCTCGCTCAACTCGTTATAGTTTTCAGCATCTTCATTATTACTATCGTCTTCCGGTAATAAACACCAACGTTTCAATTTGTCGATTGCATAAACTGATATATAGTGATTTCGTGTTCGTCTGGTCTGTGGCAAGTCTTCGATAACATATCGATCGTTATCAAGGACTTTGGTGATTACAAAAGGACCTTTATATCGTTGCTCTAATTTTCTAGACGTACCCGTGCTTGGTGCTTCGTATTCCACTAAAACTAAGTCACCTTCTTGAAACTTCTTCGGTGCTGCATATTTTGTGTCAAAACGCGATTTTGCTGCTGCTCGTTTTTCGTTTATTCTTTTCGCTGCTGTCTCACGTAAGTTAGTTAACTGCTCGTTGTCAAGTGCTTCATCATTTGCTTGAAGACTTAAAATAATTCTATTACGCAGAATATCGCGAGGCTTATATCCATACAAAAGTTCATGGGGTGTGCAACCAGTGGTACTATTTTTCATTGTATTTATGCACCACTGTACACATCGAATATTTTCGTCCCATTTCTTGTCGTTGGAGTTCGTCGGTAATAACATTGATAGGATCGTACGGTTTGTTCGTTCCGCATGACCATTAGCTCTCGGTGTTCGTACTGCTGTGAGTACGTGTTTTACATCGTTTTCGAAACAATACTTTTCGAATTCGCGAGATGTAAACGCTGACCCTCTGTCTGTTACCACACGTATTGGCATCCCAACATAACTGCTTGCTTCGTTCAATGCCTCGATCACATATTTCGTTGATGTACTTTTAACGGGATACAACATCGTGAATTTCGTGAAAGAATCGACAATTACCAGTAAGTGTTCTTTACCTTTAGTGGTTTTCGGAAATGGACCCAAATGATCCATGTGGATAGTTCTAAACGGGATCGGTTCAATGTCATCGTAGTGGTACCGTATCTCAGGCTTACCACCTTTACGTTTGTAATACGCGCAGTCCACGCAAGACAGAATAAAACTCTTAACGAAATTACGCATTCGTGGAAACCACATATACTCTTTTATTCGTTGCAATGTCTTTTCGACACCCATGTGTCCAGCTTGTGCATGACAATCTTCTACCACTTTATTACGCAATGCTCGTGGTACAACCCAAAGTAATTTGTCGTCAACTTTTCGGAAAAGTCTTCCATGTTCTAATACGTAGTCTTTGTCATTGATTTCTTTACTCGTTTTAATGTCATTTACAATTTCTTTAATTCGCTCATCTTGTAGTTGCATACTAAAAAGAAAGTCATCTTTTGCTATAACAGCTTTATCCGTACGTAAACTTGCTTCCTCAATCGTTTGTGCTTCTTCATATGGAATCCGACTCAAAGCATCAACGTGCTCCATATGATTACCAGGTCTATGCTCTATTTCGATATCGTAGTCTTGGACTCGTAACCACCATCTGGCGATTCGTGGTATGAGTTCTCTTTTCTGCATGGTCGTTTTGAGTGCGCTACAGTCAGTTTTAACTTTGACTTTTTTGCCGTAGATATAATATCTAAATCGTTCAAGAGACTCGACAACAGCCAACGTCTCAAGCTCGTAGCTATGAAACTTTTTTTCATCCACGCTTGTTGCTCTACTATAGTACGCTACAGGTTGCAAAACATCTTTTTCGCGTTGCATCAGCACACCTGCTAAACCAAGTGAGCTTGCATCTGTGTGGCTCTCATGATCTGTGTCTACTCGATATGCTACTAATATTGGTCGTGATACTAATTTGGACTTTAATTGTTGAAATGCAGCTTCTTGTGCCTTGGTCCACTCAAATTTGTAATTTTTGCGTAACAATTTGCGAAGTGGCTCGGAAATAATAGCGTATCCGGGAACAAATTTCCTAAAATAACCGCTTAGCCCTAAAAATCTACGTACATCCGCAACGTTTGTCGGTGTCGCAAAATTACATACAGCTTGCGTTTTTATTTTTCCAGGTAAAATACCTTCTGGCGTTAACTCGTGACCAAGAAATGTAATAGTTTCTTTCATGAATTCGCATTTTCTTATATTCAACGTTAAGCCCGCATTATGTAAGGCTTGTAAAACTAGCTTCAGTTTTTCAGTCATATCTTCAAACGTTTGAGCACCTATTAACATGTCATCCATGTATACCATGAAAGCTTCTTCGTGAACTTGCTCTTTAAGTTTTGCCATCAGGCGTTGAAAAACTATGGGTGCGTTTTTTAAACCAAACGGCATACGCTTAAATTCATATAACCCATCAGGAGTTATAAACGCAGTATATTTTCTACTCTCAGGTGCAATAGGGATTTGATAATACCCACTATTCAAATCTAATATTGTGAAAAATTTATATCTTTTAGCCTGGTGCAGTTGTTCCTCGATATTTGGAACTGGAAAGTTTTCTTTTTCTACGATCAAATTCAATCGGCGATAGTCCACGCAAAGCCTGTCACTACCATCTTTCTTTCTAACCAATACGATAGGACTCGCAAACTCCGATGATGATTTTTCTATGATATCGTTTTCTTCAAGACTACTAATCATTTGCGTTACTATAGCTCGCTTTGGAGCCGGCACTCTATACGGTGCTTGTGAAACAACTTTTTTCGAATTTAAAACAATTTGCATTTCAATCAAATGTGACTTACCAATGCCGTTCAAACCATCTGAAAACACATCTTTGTATTCGCATAGCAACCCTTCGAGCACTTTTCGTTGATGATCGTTTTTTACATTACACGTTAACTTTTTGAAACATTCATCATCAGGCGTTACATTACCACGGCGGCACTTAGCTTCAAGTTTTGATTGCCCATACTCCACTTTTAACACTACGTCTTTATGCGATATCAGATCTTGACCAAGTAAAACATCTGTATCTAACATATTATCGTCAACGATATACACTGGCATATTGAACTTCGTTTCACCAATTGCAATTTCAAGCATACATTTCTTTCGCATCATGTACCTGCCTCCACTTATTCCATTTAAATATGTAGAGCACTCTTCTGATTTAACGTTCAACATATTTGCCATTGACTCACGCACTAAACAACACTCGCTTCCTGTATCAATTAATGCTGCTAATATTTTGCCATTCACGTTAATTTTCTTTACAAAACATTTATCTCTTTGTGACATATCTGCTTTTCGAACACTGTGTGCAGATTGCTTATGACCACAATTAACCGATTCCTCACGTTTGTGAACTTTACCACAATCAGCACATCTTGCCCGTTTTTGCTCTTTCGTACATTTGCTTGAAATATGGCCTACTTCACCACAATTGTAGCATACAATCTTCTTTACTTCACTATTACTAGCACTTGGATGCGTTACCTTCTTGAAATCAGTTTTACTATCAACATTTGGCTTAAAATTTGTAGATCTAGCACGGTAAGTTAACCACTCTTCTATTACTTCACGCATTTGTTTAGCACTATCAAATCTTTGGGCGGCTATAGCCATTTGTAAATCACGGTGATTCAACCCTTGTCGCGTGTATTGCATGATAGCTGATTCACTTAATTGAAAACGTTTACCCAGGGCATATACTCTGAAACAATAATCAGATATGCGCTCGCTTGTTTTGCGCACAGACTTATGCATAATACGATGTACTTGAGCTTCATCATAAGATACACTAAACTCTCTTTTTAATTCTGCCGAAAAATCATTCCAACTGGTATGTACGGTTGGCAACGAATCCAACCATACACGCGCTGCTCCTCTTAACCGACTACAGACCGCTAGTAAAATACACTTTTCTTCTATCTGATAAGCATTCATTACGCTTCCAATACGCGCAATAAATTGCTCTACTGTTAACGTTTGAGTATTTGTAGGGTCAAATTCCGGTATCATATCCGCAATCTCTTTAATCGACCGAAAACTATAAGCTGGCTTGTAGCTTGGTGTTACTACGAAATTGTTACAATTTTCATTTTCATTTCTGTTTGGCTCATTTGTATTTGTACTATTTGTGCGTTGCTCAATCATACTCATAACACTTTCCATCATACTTCGAAGATCATTCATTTGTTCTTGTAGCCCAGCATTTACTGGTATTGGTACATCAACTTCATCTGAGCCAACTGCATCTCCCACTCGCGTTACTAGCTCCGCTTTGGTTCCTAGTGTGCTTAACCCTTTTTCACGTAGAATGGCTTTTAGCTGTTCAATTTTCAATTCAGTTATTTTCGGCATTTTTACAAATTCTTGTTTACTAAAATTCGTGTTTTATTTTATGTATTTGTTATTACTTCGCTTTCGTTTTTATATGCACAACAATGCACACACTAACATACGCTCATACATGTATTTCACAGCTCGTATCGTTTGTCGTTTTTGTTTTGATTTCATACTTCAAAACTCGTTTAACTTTGTTTACATTCGCTGGTCATCACTTCGTTGACGTTTATATTCGTTACTACGTTTTCGACGTTGCTCGTTCTTACTTATCGTTGACGTTTTCGTACTTCATTTTCTTCCGTTACCCACTTGATGTCGCTGTTGAAATTTGAATTTCAACCCTCAATTCATGTATACGTATATTTCTCGTTGTATGATATTTTCTTCTCGCTCTCACATACGTTGAATTTGCAAATATATGCGCAAAGCTATTTAAACTTGCCGTTTTACGTATATATATATTTCGCAATGTTGGCGTCGCTGCTTTTTGGAGCCCTAGCGCTCCGGCACGTGCATTAGCAGAATTAGGTCTTTTTTGCACAAATTATGTACGAATTTGCATATTTAACATAGCAGATTTTTTTGTTTAAACCTTCGCGATACTCGTGGACAATATTCTAATACATTTTCCCAGCTTCTGAACTGAAAGAGGGATTAATGTGTCCATTACTTACGATTAGGCGTGGTCGGATGGTCGAGTTTAAATCAAACACGTTTAGTTAGAGTTTAAATGGACATTAATTCACTTTCTTTAATTGTTGTATTGAATAGTTGTTTTTAAAAAGTAATAAAGGATATTTAAGGATATTTAATTAGATTGATAATTTCAATTACATTTCGTTAAAACGTTAACACGATGACGACTCAGCAACAACTGCTTCGTGCCTTTTTGTAATTTCATCATACAGGGTGATTCAAGTGCCTGTTCTCCCATCGTTACAAGGTGATTCATATGTTAACTTTGGTTGATCAGCCTCTACTCAGGCATGACTTATATTATTATCATTTACACTAGTCACCCAGCGGAGCAAAGCTTATTCTGTACTAAAGCACACATCAACAGCTTCGATGTGTTTCTACATTATGGATATCAAATTGAAGCTGTTAAGGTGTGCTTTGATACAGAGTAAGTTTTACACCGCTGGGTGACTAGAGTCTCGAGATATACAACAAAACATGGACCAGGATACCCGTAGAATGTGTGTATTATGCATATCAAATGGAAGCTGTTTCTGAGAGCTTTAAAGTAATTTTTATTGTGATATTCGATTAAGTCGCATCAACCTGGCAAAACTGATAAATAGGCATGCGTAGCCGAAATGTAGAAATGAATTAATAATACCCACATACCTATTTACATACGTCCTATTCGATTTGCCAGAAATTCGGTATATAAATCTGCCTATATTAGTATTTACGATGCTTTTTTCCGGGAAGTAGACCAGGGACAGGCTGGGACTGGAATTAGGACTAGGACTGGGACTGAGACTGAGACTCGGAGTGGGACCGGAACTGACGCTCGGAATGGGACTGGAACAAAATACATCCCACCCTCTGGGATGGCAATAAGGGATGAAGAAGAATTCGAAGACCTTCAGAGAAGAGAAAAGAGAGAAGGAGAGGGAGACCGAGAAAGAGATAGAATGAAACAAATATGGAGATAGAGGAAGCGAAAAAGGGAGAGGGAGGAGTGAATAAATAGATTAGGAAAAAGTGTAGAGGGGGAGGGCAGAGTTAGACGGAAAAGCTTATTAAAATGTATGCAGATAGACCAAATTTAAGGCAGAACAACGTCTGCCGGGTCTGATAGTATTCTACAAACACATTCTAGGGGTATCCGGGTCCACGTTTTGGCCTATATCTCTAGACCCTAGTCACCCAGGTGTATGAAAATTATCCCCTACTAAAGCAGTCATCAACAGTTTTCATTTGATATACATATTGTATAAATACATTCTAGGGGTACCCGGGTCCACGTTTTGGCCTATATCTCGAGACCCTAGTCACCCAGGGGTATGAAAATTATCTCCTACTAAAGCACTCATCAACAGTTTCCATTTGATATCCATATTGTATAAACACATTCTAGGGGTCACCGGGTCCACTTTTTCCCTATATCTCTAGACCCTAGTCACCCAGGTGTATAAAAATTATCCCCTACTAAAGCAGTCATCAACAGTTTTCATTTGATATACATATTGTATAAATACATTCTAGGGGTACCCGGGTCCACGTTTTGGCCTATATCTCGAGACCCTAGTCACCCAGGGGTATGAAAATTATCTCCTACTAAAGCACTCATCAACAGTTTCCATTTGATATCCATATTGTATAAACACATTCTAGGGGTCACCGGGTCCACTTTTTCCCTATATCTCGAGACCCTAGTCACCCAGGGGTATGAAAATTTCCCTCTACTGAAGCACTCATCAACAGCTTTCATTTGATATCCATATTCTATAAACACATTCTAGGGGTACCCTGGTCCACGGTTTGGCCTATATATCGAGACCCTAGTCACCCAGGGATATAAAAATTACCCCCTACTAAAGCACACATCAACAGTTTTCATTTAATATCCATATTGTATAAACACATTCTAGGGGTACCCAGGTCCACGTCTTGGCCTATATCTCGAGACCCTAGTCACCCAGGGATATGAAAATTACCCCCTACTAAAGCACTCAGCAACAGTTTTCATTTGATATCCATATTGTACAAACACATTCTATGGATAACCGGGTCCACGTTTTGGCCTATATCTCGAGACCCTAGTCACCCAGGGGTATGAAAATTACCTTCTACTGAAGCACTCATCAACAGCTTTCATTTGATATCCATATTCTATAAACACATTCTAGGTGTACCCGGGTCCACGTTTTGGCCTATATCTCGAGACCCTAGACACCCAGGGATATGAAAATTACCCCCTACTAAAGCACCCATCAACAGTTTTCATTTGATATCCATATTGTATAAACACATTCTAGTGGTATCCGGATACATTTTTTGGCCTATATCTCGAGACCCTGTGCGTCGATCGCAACCAAACCTATGTGCAAATCACCGCGTGAGGTATACGCAACTTATGTGAAAGTTTGAACAAAATCGACCGGCGCATCTCTGCAAACACCGGCTACAAACTAACACATATTTTAGCCTTTCTTTTTACATATATTGAAAATATGTACCATGTAGGAAATTGGCATTTACAGCGACTGACAGCTACCGGAGGGGTCTCGGACCATTCTCTAGACTCGATGAAAAAGTTTGTATAATGGTTTAGCTATTTTGATGTATAGCATCACACAAACTGACATTCATGTTTATATAACATAACATAACATAACATAAATATATACAACCGATCTCTATGATTTTTTCAGACAGCAGTATATGCTATTTACGAAGCCTCTAGCTCCAAAAATATGGCAGTAATTACGAAAAGTTTCTTATCTTATCCATTTTTTCAGACAACAATATGTGGAATATACGAAAGCACATGGTGAAGTTTGAAGCTTCAATCTTATAAATTGAGGAAGATATGACAAAAATCCTCCTTTTCTGAAAAATCGGTTGTATGAAGGATATATGCTATAGTGGTGCGATTCGGCCGGTTCTGACAAATGTCTAATCGGACACCTAAATACAACCGCTCACCAAATTTTATAACGATATCTCAAAAATTTAGGAACTAGTTTGCATACAAACAGACAGCCGGACATACGGACATGACTAAATCAACTCAGCTCTTCATCCTGATTATTTCGGTGTACTTAAGGTGGGTCTGTCTATTTTCCTTTAAGGACTTACAATTTTGGGATTCGTGACGAAATTTATTTACCATTTCATTTCATAATAACGGAAAAAAGAAAAGGGAAGAAAAGGAAAGATAAGAAATTAAAACCGGAGCCGAAACCCTAACAGAATGGCGTGTTGACAAATTGTTATCGAAATGGTAACTGCTATCGAAGCGTTCGTTTTTATCGCAGCTACCGGGCTACCGATTTTTCTTCGACAAGCTGTTTCTTTTTTATCGAAAAGTTATCGAGTATTTATCAAACCGTTATTAAAAAGTTATCGTTTTGCTATAGGAGTGTTATTTTCGAAAGTCTATCGGTCTTTTATTGAAAATTTATCAACTAAGCGTCGAAAAGTTATCGATTATTCACCAAAAAGTTATCAGGCTATGGATTTATTATCGGAAGGATGTCGAATTGTGACCAGTATGCTATCAGCGTTTGTTTGAGTTATTATTAAAAAGCTATCGATTATTGATGGAAAGATGTCGTTTCGCAATCGAAAAGTTAGCGATTTGCTATCGCTTTTGCAAGAGTGCTACCAATTTGTTATGGGTTTGTTATTGACGACTCGTTGGTTAGTTATGAAACATATAGGTACCGTTAAAACTCCAATATAATTTCTATGATACATCTACTGCTCGTCGATAGCAAGCCGATAAGAAATCAATAAGATGCTCATGACTCGGCGATAGCAAGCCGAAAACAAACCGCCAACACGATGATAATTTCGGTATTCCATAGTAAACCGATAACAAAACCTGGCCATATCGGCCGGTACCGGTAAGAAGGGGGTTGATAAGCGCAATACAAAGTAAAGCCAACGACTTCTCGAGTTTGTTCGAGAAAAAATTTCTCGCAACCCTCGGCTTCTCGCGACATTCTCGAAGTTATCGTGAAGCCCGCCGGCTCAACTGAGTATAAAAAAAAAACATAGTTCATAAATACTGTGAATACAGCCACTAAATAGAATGTCAAGAAGCTCATGAGATTTACGAGTATTTCAAGATACGAGAATCTCCCGAGAAGCTGAGTTCTCGATTTCTCCGATATCGAAATTCTCGCTTGTATTCGGAATGAAGTCGTTAGCTCTAATATAAAACTGTATATCTTCACAAAATGTTATAACAAATGCCCCTTACCTCTGGTGGAGGGAAGCAGATGTATTAGAATAACGTTTGCTCGGTTTGAGAGTTCAAAGAATTCTGCTGTATTTACAGAAATATCTTACTTTATATACACTTTTCTTATCCTAGTTTTCTTATAATTTGTTGTGGTATTCATAAATATTTACAGAGGTTCATTTTGCTACATATGGATGTATGTGTGTGTGTGAATGTCTTATCCTTAACAATATTTATTTACATATATTTGTTTGTTGATATGACCGACCTTATATGCATTATCTTATCTTTGTTTGCGTAGGTCGCTCATATTTACAGAGGTTCATTTTGTTACATATCTATGTATATGTGTGTGTGTGTGTGTGAATGTCTTATCTTTGTTTGTATAGGGTGCTCAATTGCTAAAATATAGTTTCTAATAGTGGACTGTATTTAAGAATCTGTTAATTACTATTATCTTGTAAATAAAAAAAATGTTCAAGGTTATTTGTACAGCGTCGCACAGTGGCGCCTCTGCCGTTAAAGCATGGCAAAAATCAAAAAAATCTTGAAAGCGTTCGCTAAATCTAATAAATGTTTCTAATAGAGAATTTTCCAGGGATCAAGAATATATAACTGCTTTTTCACACAACATTATAGTTTACCAGGTAGAGCAGCTCAAAGTTGACCAATTTTCAACATTGGGAAAAATTTTTAATTTTTCTTCTTTTTCGTTGTATTTAAAATGGTTTTGTGAGTAAATGAGGCGGCCGGTTGTCGTTTTCTTGTATAGCAATTAAAGATAATTTAATTTAGGATTGAAACAAAAAAATTGTTTTTTCTTGTTAAAAGTTGGCGGATATTCCTGTTTTTCGAAATGCCTATTTTTAGGCCCTTTTTAAAACTTTGACGGAAAAAAAATGTTAAAATATGTGCTCCGTCAAATTAACAGTAGTTATTTGTGAAATATTCAGTTACCTAAATTCATAAAGTCTACTTGCGTCCAGCCGCAACTTCACTTTTATATCAAATAAAGTTAAACAACCTTGGGCATAAATACGCGCCTAAGCAGGTATATATAATTCAGTACGCACGTAAGTTCGTTTTTGTTATTGGAACTTGTTAACAACATACATTTTTTTAGTTACGACTATCCATCATACAATGCACATTATCATTCGTCTTTTGGAGATTAAGGAACTAAGTATTCTGTTTACTTAAATAAAGTGACTAGTGTTTTTAAATATAGTTCACAATTTCATATTTAGTCAGATGCACTCGAAGCCAATTCTAATATGTATCTAGAAAACTCGAAACTATTTGCGGTGTTTAAATCTACAAAGTCAAGACGGGACTTCGTTGAGGCTATTATGAGAGAACTAGGGAGTGAAACAAGCATTAAAGAAAAGGAAGGCCTGGAAGAAAAAATTGGTTTACAATACATTATGATAGAAAGAAAATGGAAGGACGTGTATCGTAACAATTCAAAATTTCTAAGTGAGCATGAAAAGTGGCTAGCTGACAAACCTTTTTTGGACGAAGAAACTCCTAGCACGTTAACCAATCCAACTAGAGGGAGACCAACAAAATCCATAGAAGAGTGTTCTACCTACACAAGGAAAAGGAAGCTGTCTGATACCACAAAAGCTATGGCCACGACTCATCTTTCAGAAGCACTGGCTATTAAATATAAAAAAGACGAAGAAAACGTGAAGTCTCATATAACAGAAGCAGTTGCGGTAGCAAGTCCAGTGCGACTGACGAGGATCAAAAACAGCTTTCCCACACCACCAAATGCGCTACCTAGGAAATACACTCCCGAAAAAGCTTTGGCGCTGTTTATAGATATCGGTTAAACGAAGAAAAAATATATTATATTGCGTAAGTCATTATTGCAACGTAATGCCGATATTTCACCTGGATACAAAAAAATTACTCAAGCCAAGAAAGAAGCAGTTCCTCTAAGTCCCAAAATAACCGAATTATCAGCTGAAATTGAGCTACAAAACCTAATGGATCATACGTCTACACGACTCTTTCAAAGTTTTACTGAAGAAAAGTTGAAATCACTGCCAAAGAAGCTAGCATTGATAACTAAGTGGGGCTGTGATGGATCATCAGGACAAAGCGCATATAAACAAAGAATAAATGTAGACGATGAAACAATTACAGATAGTAATATGTTTATGGCTTCTATTATTCCATTACGAATAAAAGATGAAGATTCAGAATATTGGAAAAATCGACGTCCATCATCAACTATTTTGTGCCGCCCGATATTATTTAAATACGAGAAGGAGCCTTGAAAATCTTGATGATTCAATAACTGACGAACTAAATTATGAGTATGGAATATCTCCTTTGCATGATAGGACAAGATGTATGGAATTTGTTTTCAAGCTAGCTTATACAAATTAAGCAAGTACTTTGTTTAAGAAAAACCGTAAAGGGATCGCGAATTGGTTAGTGTTGTTATTTTGGGATGTGGGGTAATGTTGTTGGGCTGAGTGGCTAACCCAAGCATCTGCCGAGGCTGTTGCTGGGTTGGCTGCTTGTTAGTTACCGTAAAGGGATCGCGAATGGTTTAGTGTTGTTGTGTTGGAATGTGGGATGATGCTATTGGTTTTATATGTTTAAATGTGGGATGATATTACTATGCTGATATTACTGGGCGCCCAGCATATGGCGAGGCTGTTGATAGGTGGGGCGTTTTTTGTTAAATTAAAGGGATCGTGTAATGTTTGGTGTTGTTATATTGGGATGTGGTGTGATGTTATTGGGTAACGTATTGGGATTTGGAATTCATAACTACAGTAAAGGGCTAAGACATTGGGAAAAACATGATAAAGGTTATGCTGGGTGATGGCAATGCGGTTGTTATGCCATAGGAGTTTGTAGTCAGATACAATACGTTAACTCCTCCCTCTCTTAAATTCGGGTCGTCTCTGATCCGACGGGCTCTTTTGGACTAACATAAAATATTAATTCAAATTAGCTTATATTAGGTTTCAATTTGGTTTTTAGTAACAAATATCAATGTATGTAGTTATGCAACTTTAAAGTTTCGTATAAACAAGTCTATTACATTCCGTGTGCACATATACGTTTACAATAACAAGCATATCGTTTTTTTTTTTTTGGATTATATGTACATATGTGATGTTGCAAATAAATAATTTAACAAAAACAAAAAAAAAACTGAATTTACGAGTAGGAATTGCTTCTTAACATTTAAATAAAAAAAAATTTTGTTTTTGAATTCATATAAAAATATTTAAAGTTGTTGACAACATTTTGAAGTATTGTATATTTAGAGTCTTAGTTTTGAGTCGACATATATCATATATACCTTTACAATTAGTTAGTAGCTTAGAGGCTTAGTTTTGACTCTTGAAAAAAAAACATTTAAAATAGAAAACAAACAAAAGTATCAGTAAATTTTTTTCAGTAACCAAATGTTTAAGAGAAAACAAATTTTGTTCTAATTAAGAATTTTTTTTACAAAATTAAAATAAGAATTTGTTTAATTTTGTAAAAGTTTTAAGGAATCGTTTGTTTGATAATGATATTTTCCATATTCATATGTACGTTTATATGTACGTTTATATTTATGTAATCATTTTTTATTTATAGATTTGAAAACAAATACAAAAGTATGATTATTTAGGTTTCGTAACCAAATGTTTTCTAAAAAAAAAATTCCAATCATTTTTTTTAATGAAAATAAAAATGTATTTAATTTTGACAATATTTTAAAAAACTGTTTGTTTAACAACGATATTTTACGTATTCATATGTACGTTTGTATTTGTATAAACATTTGTTGTTTCTATTTGTTTTACCATGTGATAAAGGTAATAGTGTAATCATGAAAACTTGTTTAATATATTATATTGTTATTCAATTAAAAAAAAAAATATTAAATGTCCTTAATAGAGGTAGTTCAATTCTTATTAACCAAAAAGGAATTATAAAATATACTTCAACCAAACTTCGAGAACTATTTTGTATAGTTAAATTTCTTTATGGGTCTCAAATCACTCATATGCGGTGAAAAGTTATCTAATATTGTCCTTGTGAACTGTTTTGCCATTTATTACGACAGTGGTCCCCAAATCCTTTTGTATAACATTTTCGACATATACCTTACTTAATTTATTCCCCAAGCGTTTATTGCGGCGAACATATACCTTTTCACCTTCTTTAAATATTTTACTCTTAGGTTTAAGGTTTTTTGAATTATATTTTCCTGTGCAGTACATAGTGCTGCCTTTATTGAGTATAGGTGATCTTTTGTAAATTTATTTAATATATCTATCGGTTTTGCATCGACCGTAGAATGTATAGAATTATTATACTTATGGGTAGCAAGTAATATTAATTCTTTTGTATCGGTTAAATTTTGCTCTGCTTTAATGCACCGAGCGATTTCTGTCAAAGTTGAATGCGCTCTTTCAATTTGACCATTACTACTACTATGTAATGCTGGTACGAAAAATTGATCGATTTTGAATTGATCCTTCAATAAATTTGAAAGGATTTTTCATTGTCTGAAACGATTAACTTGGTTTTCCCAAACATGTTTAGTATGATTAAAAGTGCAGGTTTGATATCAATTATTGATCTAGAATCTATTGGAATTGTTACTGCAAATTTAGAAAATTTGTCTATACAAGTAAGGAAATGGAATTTGTCAACAGAAAAAATGTCTATATGAAGGATTTGTCCCGGATATTCTGGTATGGATGTTTTTCCGACCTCTGTTTTTGATGGGTGCCTGTTATATTTATTTTCAAGGCATATTCTGCAATTTTTATCTATCGTTGTTAAGGTCTTCTTCATATTTGGGGAAAAGTAATCGGATACCAATTGTTTATAATTCTCCTGAATGGAGCGGTAGGCTCGATTATGTTCCGTGGTAGCTGCCTGGGTTTGGTCCTCTTTCTTTATCAGATCAATTACGAATTTCTCGGTGTGCACGAATTTTACACCTGGGAAATTTGACAAAAGTAAAGATTGAACTCTGGCTAAGGTTTCGAGGTCACAACATATTCCATTCACTACGTTTGGGTTTATCTTTTCCCGTATGGTTTGTAAAAGAAATTCCGCGCTTTTGAAGTTTATTGTATGTCTATAAGTTTTTGAAACAGGATTTTCGTTGATTTGCTGTCAACCTCTGCTGGGAGGAGTACTAGCTGGGCTTTAATTTGATTTACTGGATTTTGTATCGTTTTTATTGCACCTAACAAGGAGATCTCACTGTGGGCCGTAGACATTGAATCGTCCAGGTTGTGAGTATACTGGCGTGAAAGTGCATCTGCCACTTTATTTTCTTTGCCAGGTTTATAAAAGTATTTTGGTGCAAATGAGTTGATAAATGCAGTCCACCTTTTTATCTTTGAGTTGGAATTCCTACCTGATATGGCGAACGTTAATGGTTGATGGTCAGTGTAAATGTGAATATTTTTAATACCATACAAATAATGTCTTAGCTTTTGAAAGGCCCAAACTATTGCTAAAAGCTCACATTCGTTCGTAGCATAGTTTTCCTCAGTTTTAGATAAGGTGCGAGATATCATAGTTATTGGCTTTCCGTTTTGCGAAAGTACCGCACCTAAGGCGACGGACGAAGCGTTTGACGTTATTTCGAATGGTTTGGCGTAATCTGGATGTTGAAGGAGAACATCTTGCGAAGCCAAAATATTCTTAAGCTTATTAAAAGCTGCCATAGCATCCTCGTCAAGTGATATGTTGATTTTTTTAGAATGCCGACTGTTGACATGCCCGTTTTCGCCTCTTAAATATTTTGTTAAGGGTTTAGATAAGTGAGCATAATCTCTTATAAATCTGCGGTAGTAACCGGAAAGACCCAGGAATGATTGCAAGGATCTTAATGACTTTGGTTCTTGATAATTTAGGATTGCCTCAACTTTGCTTGGACAAGTTCGGATACCCTTGTAGGACACGGTGAAACTCAAAAATTCGACCTCCTCCTTAAAAAATTTGGATTTCTCCAAGGACACTCGCATTCCTGCACGCTCAATTTTTTTCAAAATGGTATCAACGTCTTTGTAGTGCGACTTTTCATCTGGTGAAAAAATGATGATGTCATCAACGTAAACATGACATATTTTCCCGATATCTTCTCGGAGAATGTCATCTATGGATCTTTGAAAAATGCTAGGTGCATTTTTCAACCCAAAGGGTAATCGGCAAAACTCGTACTTTCCGTTGTTTACACTAAATGCCGTCTTACATCTATCTTTTTCTAAGAGACAAATTTGGTGGAAACCGGACTTGAGATCCAGCGTGGTGAAAAGCTTTCATTTCCCCAAATTTGAAAGAATTACGGTTGTGTCTGGAATCGGGTATTTGTCAGACGTTGTTTGCTCATTAAGCTTGCGAAAGTCGATCACCATTCGTAATTTCTGATTTCCTTCGTCATCCAAACCTTTTTTGGAGACTACGTGCACGGGTGAATTATAAGGTGAGTATGACTTCCTTATAATACCATCTTTGAGTAGAGCTTCTATTTCCTTATTAATAAAATTTGCTGCCGAAATTGGATAATGGTAGCTTTTTGAATAAATGGGTCTGTCAGTTTGGGTATCTATTCCGGCAATTACTTTTGTGTTGTATGGTAGCGATCTATTGGGGTTGGCAAATGCGTTCTCATTTTTCTTAATAAGCAAATCGATGCTTTTGGGTACGTCTATTGTACTTGCGATAGACATATTAACTTGCTGACAAAAAAAGGAGTTGAGTTTCCCTCTTCCAGTTTTATGAAAGATGAGACCAACTTGCGTATCAATGTTTGCTTCGATACCTTTCAATAGACCATATCCTATGATTCCATCAAAGGTATCTAAGTTTGGTAAAATGTAAAAGGTGGCGATTGTCCCTAATATATCGATTTTGCATTATTCTAAAATTCGATTAGCGCCATTTATGGGTCTTAATTGAAAGGGCCTATCGATAGAGACAATGCCTTTTAAAAATTAAAAAATCTTTATGTAATTTTTAGCTGTTCCGGTATCTATCAGCAGGTTAAGGACTTGCCCGTTCGGAAGATTTCGAGTAATGAACGGCAAGTGAGACCTTAGCCTAAAAAATTTATCTCATCGGGCGAATTATCTTCAACTTCACAATCCTCTAATTCAGAATAATAGGGTTCGTCTTTCATTGCATTTACCCGTTGTTGTTTGTTTATAGGTGCCTGACTGGACGTATTAGTGCCATGTCTCTTAAGGGCACTATATTGCTGCTGAGGTTGAGCAGTATTATAAGATTGCTGCCGTGTCTGCCGATGGGACGAGTTCTGGGAATTCGAACTATTTCCTTGCTGAAATCTTTGTTGCTTATAACCCTGACTTTGACGACCAGAAACATGACTCTTATGCTCAGTCGGTCGCCGAAAGCAAGAGCTTCCTGGATCTACATCCATTGGTGTAGGCCTTTGGGTTGAAAAGTTGTGAGAGGCATTAGGTTTAGGAACCGTGTTATTAGTGTGCGTTGAAAAGGGCCTGGTTTGGAAATTTTGTGGTATCCTTCCTGTGGCATATGTTTGAGCGAACTCATATCTTTGTCTGTGGTGATGTAGCTCTTGGGCTACTGCAAGGGCGCTGGGCAAATCTGGTGGATTAGCCGCAAAGAGAGTGTCACATAATGGACGTCTAAGGCCAGAAATGAACACTCTTAATGCGTTTTCCCTAGCCTTTTCATTGAACGCCTTGGTGAGTTCCTCATTATTACTGTGCGTCATTATAATTTTATTAACTATCAGAGTAAGCTGCCTGTCAACCGTGTCATAATACTCGCTGATGGACATGTTACCCTGTCTTAAAATATTCAATTGGTTTTCCAGTATATGGAGGGGCCGCTTATCTGTGTAAAGTTGATCTAGGACCCCCATCGCAATATAATATGGCTCAGAGCCCTCGGTATAGTAGCTTATCGCAAACTTTGCTGCGTCTCTCCAAGCCGGATATTTCGATATTTTACCCTTAAACTCGGGAAGTGACTTTATTAAATTAAGATCGCTATGAGTGCTTTGCACGCCCCCTACTATTGCTACGGGTTTATGAGTTTCTATTTTCTGTGTAAGTATATTTTGAAAAGCCTGAGTTAATTCAGAAATTTGTTTATTAAAGTTTTCTTGAACCACCCCTACCGCGAAGACTACCATACTCCTAACAGCGTTTTCGTCCATTTTTGGTACGACTTTTTTCGTTAGTCAATTAATTTTTATTTAATCAAATCAAAATTAAAATATTAATGCAATGAAAAATAATTTAATATATTTTTTTTTTTTTAGTAAAGATAAATGAAGATACCTACCTACACTAACTTACAATTGATCTGGTTTCCGAAAAGCTGCTGCATAGATGTCTTCATTCACTTTTCCTGGCTACTGCTGCTGGTTAGATTGATGGTCTGCTGTAATTCTTTTACTTCTGGCCAAAAATTTGAATTTGAATTTTGTCGCAATTGTTTATTTGCGTGGTTAACTTTTACTTCACACTCGATTGTAAACTTTTGTAAGAGATTTGTGGATATTGCGTGGTTTTTTTGATAAAATGCGCAAATCGCACTCTTTTTCTTCTGAAAAGCTTCTTCTTAATTCATATACGAATTTTTTTCAAATCGTGTATCACTTTTAGTCAACTTAGGATTTGGTTTGTGATTTTAATTAAACTTTTCAAACACATATTTTTTTTATACTCAGTTGAGCAGAGCTCACAGAGTATATTAACTTTGATTGCATAACGGTTGGTTGTACAGGTATAAAGGGATCGAGATAGATATAGACTTCCATATATCAAAATCATCAGTATCGAAAAAAAATTCGATTGAGCCATGTCCGTCCGTCCGTCCGTCCGCCCGTCAGTCTGTCCGTTAACACGATAACTTGAGTAAATTTTGAGGTATCTTGATGAAATTTGGTATGTAGGTTCCTGGGCACTCATCTCAGATCGCTTTTTAAAATGAACGATATCGGACAATAACAACGCCCACTTTTTCGATATCGAAAATTTCGAAAAATCGAAAAAGTGCGATAATTCATTACCAAATACGCATTAAGCGATGAAACTTGGTAGGTGAGTTAAGCTTATGACGCAGAATAGAAGACTAGTAAAATTTTCGACAATGGGCGTGGCACCGCTCACTTTTAAATGAAGGTAATTTAGAAGTTTTGCAAGCTGTAATTTGGCAGTCGTTGAAGTTATCATGATGAAATTTGGCAGGAACGTTACCCTTATTACTTTATGTCTACTTAATAAAAATTAGCAAAATCGGAGAACGACCACGCCCACTTTTTAAAAAAAAAATTTTTTAAATTTAAATTTTAAAAGAAAAGTTAATATCTTTACAGCATATAAGTAAATTATGCCAACATTCAACTCCAGTAATAATATGGTGCAACAAAATACAAAAATAAAAGAAAATTTCAAAATGGGCGTGGCTCCGCCCTTTTTCATTTAATTTGTCTAGGATGCTTTTAATGCCATAAGTCGAACAAAAATTAACCAATCCTTGTGAAATTTGGTAGAGGCTTAGCTCCTAGGACGGTAACTGTTTTCTGTGAAAAAGGGTGAAATAGGTTGAAGCCACGCCCAGTTTTTATACATAGTCGACCGTCTGCCCTTCCGCTCGGCCGTTAACACGATAACTTGAACAAAATCGATATATCTTTACTAAACTCAGTTCACGTACTTATCTGAACTCACTTTGTATTGGTGTAAAAAATGGCCGAAATCCGACTATGACCACGCCCACTTTGTCGATATCGAAAATTTCGAAAAATGAAAAAAATGACATAATTATATACCAAATACGAAAAAAGGAATGAAACATGGTAAATGTATTGGTCTATTGACGCAAAATATAACTTTAGAAAAAAACTTGGTAAAATGGGTGTGACACCTACCATATTAAGTAGAAGAAAATGAAAAAGTTTTGCAGGGCGAAATCAAAAGCCCTTGGAATCTTGGAAGGAATACTGTACGTGGTATTACATATATAAATAATTTAGCGGTACCCGACAGATGATGTTTTGGATCACCACATTTTGGTAGATATCTCGAAAACGCCTTCACATATACAACTAAGGGACACTCCCTTTTAGAACCCTCATTAATACCTTTAATTTGATACCCATATCGTACAAACACATTCTAGAGTCACCCCTGGTCCACGTTTATGGCGATATCTCGAAAAGGCATCCACCTATAGAACTAAGGCCCACTCCCTTTTAAAATACTCATTAATACCTTTCATTTGATACCCATATCGTACAAACAAATTCTAGAGTCACCCCTGGTCCACCTTTATGGCGATATCTCGAAAAGGCGTCCACCTATAGAACTAAGGCCCACACCCTTTTAAAATACTCATTAACACCTTTCATTTGATACCCATATCGTACACAAAAATTCTAGAGTCACCCATGGGCCACCTTTATGGCGATATCTCGAAAGGGTATCCACCTATAACCTAAGGCCCACTCCCTTTTAAAATTATCATTAACACATTTCATTTGATACCAATATCGTACAAAAAAATTGTCGAGTCAGGCCTGGTCCACCTTTATGGCGATATCCCTAAATGGCGTCCATCTATAGATCTATGGCCCACTTCCTCTTAAAATACTCTTTAATACCTTTCATTTGATACACATGTCATACAAACACATTCCAGGGTTACCCTAGGTTGATTTTCCTACATGGTGATTTCCCTTTATTTTGTCACCATAGCTCTCAACTGAGTATGTAATGTTCGGTCACACCCGAACTTAGCCTTCCTTACTTGTTTTTTAAGCAGTTTTTTTTTCTTCCCCTTTGTGAAGACAGTTTATTATGGTTTTAATTTTCTCAGTTTTCAGTTTTAAACAGTTTCAACACTAATTTAAATTTCAAACTTTTTTTTGTTTTTTAAACACGATTTCTTTATCCTTATACAAGGATTTTTTTCAATGTTCGTTCCCTTTAGTTGGGCGCCAATTAAGCAAGTACTTTGTTTAAGAAAAACACTTTTAATTTATTTTAATACATTTATTTAACTTAAAACATATTTAATCAAAACGTTGCCCGTCAGCAACATACGACGTAACCTGCAAAACTAATTGCTGATGCTCTAATTGTGCGGCCTTAAATACCCTTTTGCCACACAGCTTGTTGTTACTATTTTCCACTCTGATCTATTTATGTCTGCACCTGTTCAGGCTGTTGTTGTGCTACCCATGGCGAAGCTGTCGCTAGGTTTGGGTGTTGATGGGTTGAGTGTTTGTTAGTACCGTAAAGGGATCGCGAATTGGTTAGTGTTGTTATTTTGGGATGTGGGATAATGTTGTTGGGCTGAGTGGCTAACCCAAGCATCTGCCGAGGCTGTTGCTGGGTTGGCTGCTTGTTAGTTACCGTAAAGGGATCGCGAATGGTTTAGTGTTGTTGTGTTGGAATGTGGGATGATGCTATTGGTTTTATATGTTTAAATGTGGGTTGATATTACTATGCTGATATTACTGGGCGCCAAGCATATGGTGAAGCTGTTGATAGGCGGGGCGTTTGTTGTTAAATTAAAGGGATCGTGTAATGTTTGGTGTTGTTATATTGGGATGTGGTGTGATGTTATTGGGTAGCGTATTGGGATTTGGAATTCATAACTACAGTAAAGGGCTAAGACATTGGGAAAAACATGATAAAAGTTATGCTGGGTGATGGCAATGCGGTTGCTATGCCATGGGAGTTTGTAGTCAGATATAATACGTTAACTTACACTACCATAACTAGGAGAAGTTTTCGACGACAATACAACATGTAAGGAGAAACAAAACAGGAGAAAAAAAATAATTCCCAATGCATTCTATAAAGAGATTGGCCTTAGAGTTGACTGTCCAAAGTATGGATACGGAAATACAAATGATGATAACTCCTAAAGAAGATTTTTTGGAAACGATGAAGTGACTGCTCGCATAACAGGAGTTATGATATTGATATTGTGAAAAGATTGGGAGTAATTTTAAATATTTTAAACTGCCATGAACCTGTTAATGGACCCAAATTTGGAGAATATGCATCTAAAACTACAGAGTTGCTGCATCAAAAGTAACCTGAGAAGAAACTTACACCAACGGTACATAAAATTTTAGCCCATGGAAAAGATTTAATAGAGTACCAGTGCTTACCATTAGGAGAATTATCTGAAGAAGTTCAAGAATCTAAGAATAAGGATTACAAAAGATATAGATGAATGAACACCTGCAAAGTATCACGAGTTAGACAAAACGAAGACAACATGTTAGCTATCTCTTCTGATCCAGTCATATCATCTATGAGGTATGTAAGAACACAAAAAGATCTTACAGATGCGTATAGCTCAGAAATGGTTCCAGTGACGATGACTATGTTAAGACAAAATAAGTTTCTCACTTCTTATCACAATGAAAAAGAGATTTACTAATCAATTTTGTTACTTTACTGAAAAATAAGATATATATGTACAAGTTAATTTTTTATTTCAAAAAACATAATTAATTTAGTAATTTATAAATATATAATTTTCGTTATTGCATTTCTCTAAACTTTATCAAATTTATTTTAAAGCTTAGGCATTTCGCCTTCAAACGAGTATTAAATTTTTATAGAAATCAATACGTCTATCGAGTTTGGTACAAATTGGTAAAGCGGTTACTAAGATCAAACTTTTTAGCATAAATAGGCAGTGAAAAAAAGGGAGTGGCTTTTTCCAAAATTCGTTGGCTGTTTAATCTTTAGCTCAAATAAAATTTCATTGAACCACTTTCAATAACTTTTAGTTATTAATAAAATACATATTTGGCTTGTAAATTAAAAAAAAAAAAAACGTAAAATTTTACGATGAATTTTGAGGCACCTTGTTATTGTGGCACTAAAAACGGATATTTGAGTTTTATAAGAGTATTGCCATTTAAAATAAACCATACGTCTGTCGATTTTGGTAGTTATTGATTACGTGACTACTAAGATAAAACTTTTTATCATAAGTGGGCAGCGCCACGCTATCTTATCAAAACCAATAGTTTATCTTATTTAATGCTTACATATGTCATTATAAGACAAATCTCATTTAATTTTTTTTATTTTTTACTAAAAACCTTTTGTTTTTGCATTTTTCTACTTTGAATTTGACGAATTTTTTTGAAGCACCCTGTACCTGTGATATTCTGAGCTTTCCCCCAATAATACTTCAAATAATTAGCTTTCATTTGCATTTTAAATTTTTAAAATATCTTGATTGGTTCAAAAGTTATGATTTTTGCAAAGAAAAAACTCAAAAGGCGCCACTGTGCGTCGTTACCGGTACGTATCGGATCTATAACCGGCAAAGGACCATCAACATCGATAGCACTCCAAAAAACCTTCGGTGATTGCATTTGTCACTACAACAACAAGAACTGATAAGAAGAAGACGAATCCCTTTACCAAAAGCCGGGAATGATTTGTTCCTGATAAAGTTACCCCTATTGTGGTTTAACTTCAACTGCTGGGCAGCGTGTAATCGAATCGAGCCTTTTAGCTTAGATTGGTGTAATGTATAAGCAATAACAATGTAAGCTTTTTTTAGGTTTCTTAAAGTTTTGCTTATAGCTGATCCCTGTTCACTTTCACCAACACTTTAAAATTTGTGTAACCACACTCAAATTTCGAAAGATAACTGTGCAAAATAAGAAAATAATATCGTAATAATGTTCTATGGCATTTGTTAAGAACATTATCGCTGATTGTTCGGCACACTTTCTAAATTTCATGTTATGAAAAAGTTGTTCCAGAACTTAAATGTTTATGTGCGTATGTATGTATGTATAATAAAAAGAAATAAAAATGTATCCTACCATCAGGCCCAATAAAATTTAATTAGCTTCAGTAATGTCATTATAAACCTGGTCTAGCTACTTAAGTCAAAAAAAATGCAAAGAAAAGATTTTTATACGTATTTAGAAACAAGTAAGGAAGGCTACGTTCGGGTGTAACCGAACATTATATACTCAGCGTGAGCGTCAATTGTACATTTCATTTCAGAAAAATTACTTTTCTACATAACACGTGGCATCGCCAGTTTAAAAAAAATGTCTCCCTATTTCCTCTTACAATAAAACTTGATAAGTTAAATATCATTTATTCAAAACTATTTTTTGCTAAGTTAAAGCTTATTATTCTAGTCTACGACCCTTTTAAACTTGTTTTATATAAATTATAAAGTAGGCGTTGTCTTTAACCGATCCCGTCCATTTTTACAAGAAATATTTTCTACTATAAGGAAAATATGTGTACACAATTTTATTATGATCCGTTAATTTTTCTTCGAATTATGGCTCCCGAAATATAGAATATTGCTTAGCCATTTTTAAAAATTTGAAATTTTTCATATTTGCTGTTATAAGTCCACTTGGGAAATGAAATACCATTGATATAAAGCTCTTCCTTGCAAAGATGTGGCTTATTTTATTCGTCCACGGCCCTTTTAAAAATCTTTTATATAAATGATCAAAACAATCCTTATAGCAAAGGCAACCTCTCTGCCGAATTTTGTTAGGATAGGTTAAACGATTTTTGATTTATGATTAATAATATTTGTACAATTGATTTTATCACAAGTGGGCGGTGCCACGCCCATTTTAAGAAATTTTTCCAAATTTTTATCAAGAGCGTCAATATCAGTCCACACGTCAAAGTGTATTATTTACTAAATGATCAGGGTTTTTGTGTTTTCCAAAAAATTATAAATATATATAAAAAGTGGGTGTGGTTATCACCCGAATTCGCTCATTTTCAATAACTATCTATTCTGGGTCCAGATAAGTTAGTGTACTAAATTTATTGAATATATCTCAATATTTACGAAAGTTATCGTGTTAACGGACAGACGGACGGACGGACATGGCTCAATCAAATCTTTTTTCGATGCTGATGATTTTGATATATGGATGTCGATATCTATTTCTATTCCTTTATACCTGTACAATCAACCGTTATCCAATCAAAGTTAATATACTCTGTGTGCAAAGCACGCTGAATATAAAAAAGTGAAACGCCGCACTGAGCATATGATAAGCGCGTGCGGTATGCGATAACAAAACTTTGACCCTAAATAAAAATTTGTATTTTACTGACTTTGTAAATGGGCGTTTATTATTTCCATATCTACTGGTCATTCAAGCAAAAATTTTCAACTCGCACTTATCGAGGTAGAGTTTAGTCAAATATATATAAGTACATATATAGATACATTTTAGAGTGTAGCAGTTACGCCATTCTTCCCATGCTAACAGACTTAAGATTTCATATTTTAATCACTTTAAAGATATGCTTAAGGCAACTTTAAAGTTCTACATATACGCTAGGATATGAAGTTAAATATATGTATATCCTATTAGCTGGGAGTTTGATCTACTATTTTACACAAACATGTCACACAAAACATGTCACGCAAAACCTTTACATTTAATCTTCTTAAGATATGATATGAACAATTTCAGTAGCGTTGCTTTAGTTTGAGTATTGTATTTTTTCCTCCTCTTCTGCTTACTTCCTCTCACGTATCGGATGCGATTGTAATCTAATTTTATTGATATTGGCACAATTTCTCAGATTTCCGGATGAACATAAAAGTAACTGAAATAGAATAGGACAAATATTATACATAAAACGAAATGTAATAAAAGAAGTAGAAAAACATTGAAAGTATTTTTGTATGAATAAAAAAGATTATTATTGGCGGGGAAAGGACGGGAAAGGAAATAAAAAAGAAAAGAATTGGAGAGAGAAGGAAAGATTAGAAGTGAGAAACGAAACCGGAACAAAAACCAGACGGCGTGTTATCAATTTGTTATTGAAGTCTTAATGGTTTGTTATCGAAAGAGCTATGGGTTTTTTATCGGCGAATACAGACGAATGTTCCAATTTATCGACGAGCTTTTGGTTTTTATAGGAGGTATATACGAGTTATCGATATGTTATCGATTTGTTACAAATTTGCAACCAATAGCAAAGGTTGCCCATGAGTTTATGATTTTTATCGATGAGTTGTTGATTTGTTATCGAAATTGTATGGATCTACTCTGGAAGACTGCTTGGCGGCCGCCGTGGTGCGATGGTTATTATAATTCGATTTCAAATCGAAAATTCATCGATATGGTAAATATTCAGAGAGATACCGCAAAAATACTTTTTAAAAAGTAAAAACTAAAAAAATGTTGTTGAATTATCGACGTTGGGTATCTATAATTTATTCTATCTATATATTTCCCGCTCTTCTCGTAGAGGTAGCGTAAATAGCTGAAACGTCAAGGACGCCCGTGATGTAGTTGTGAAGATATTAGTCGAAGAGAGAATCGTCTGACCAATAATTAATTTTTCTCTGGTTAAATCACAGGACGTAAATACTAAATATTCTTCCCTTCAGTTGAAAAATACCAACAAATCACTGGTTAAGGAACTAAACATATCTTCACTGCATGCGTTTCGGTCTCATTTAGAATAGAATTGTGATTTTTATCTCAATTCGTACAGGATTTCAGGCTAACAAGGCTCACATATATCGTCTCAAAAGGTTGCTCTTACATCTGCTGTGATGCATCGTTATAATCAATATCGTACCCTTGCGTTTTGGCAATCCTGGTTACCCTTCTCTTCCCTGATGAGTGACATCAGAGAAGGAATGTTTAGCCAAACTTAGCAGCTGGGCACATGACCGTGGCATTAGGCTAAATGCGGCGGTGGCAGATTAGCTTTTCATGAGAACGTAACCTCCACGTCTGGCAAAGCTTAACGGCCGGCAACTAATTCTATCAAATAGTACTGGGTATCTGCCCTTCTGTGCTGACAGATGGCTCTTTAGTATGGTGGGAAACTCTTCGGAAATGGCACAATATTACACTTCTCATATCTGCCTCACTACAACATTTAAAAAGCGCTTCTCATCGACTAACATATGCCTTGTACATTGTAACAAACCGCACCGACACTCACGGAGTCTGAAAGTTTGGAAGGATATATGGCAAAAGCCGTATACATAGTTGATTCCAAATAGCTTATTATCCTCACGAACTAAAGATTGAAAGAATTATTATTGTTATAAGGAGTCGATGCATTGCGATCTTTATTTAAATCTATTGTGCTTGATCTCTCAAAATTCTGCAGGGCAAAAACATTGTCAACCTTAAATGTAGCTGAAGCACAAAAGCGCATTACACCGAAGACTCCACGATAGACTAAGGTATGGGGAAGGGATTTTATTTGAAGTATCTCAGATTATACTTTATTCAATCTTTCGTATTTCTAGCAAAAGTCCCCTCAAGCCTGTAAAGCACTTGAATACAGGAACATAAATACTTAGGTAAATATATCTTCTAAAACTGAATCATCACCATTAAATGGCGCTGAGCTGCCAAGCGACTGTTGCCGTTGGGCGATTATTGGATTTCAAGTCTTCCTTCACCTATCAAATCAGAACCAGTGGAGGTCTCTTCCTTCTCCTGCTTCCAGATACGAAAGGACTGTAGGACATTCCCATAACATGACGTTTCAAGCGGTTTCGTTGGGCTTTTAATCGCTGCACTATGCTGATGTCTATTTATATATAAACCTCATATAGTTTAATAGGACCATAAATCTTCGGGAAAAGTTTTTGCTAGAATTTTTCAAAAGCCAGCCCATTTTCTTTCGATATCGTCCATGATTCCGTGCTAAACATTAGGGCATGTATGATAAGAGGCCTATAGAGGGTGAGTTTTTTTATTGCGTGAGGACTTTACTTTTCAATTGCCTTATCCGCCCACAAAGTAGCTCATATTTCAATGAATAATTGGCATCGCCGTTCAGATCTGCTGCTTAAGTTAGATTATACAGCACTAGGTTGAAATATGAATGGCTGCATGTTAAATTGCAGGAAGATTACATCACAATGGGGATTGTACGAGGCCACGATATCATTGGACAGGGGCACGCCGCAGGGAGGGGTGCTATCACTTCTGCTGTGGACGCTGGTCATCAACCAACTACTCAGGCGATTCGATGAGGGACCCGTAAAATGTACGGCTTACGACAGATGACATTGCAATTGTCATAAGTGGAAAGTGTCTTCCAACGATTAGTTCTTTGATGGATCGCGCGCTTCAGGATATTAATACTGTAATGTTTGAAATAAATTAAAATTTGTTTGTCGTACGATTTATTCCTGGGTGGCCACCAAAAGCAGGATCTTCATAATATTTATGAAGAATTTCTTTAATTTTTTCGTTACTTGTGACGTGCATAATCTTCGGAGTTAATGCTATATTAAATTTTTGAGAACTTTGGTACATTTCTCCTTAAATGTGTCTACTCGAGTATAATTAAACAATCTGTCTCCTAAGGACAACTGTATTTTTCCAATTCCTAAATTGCCGGCTTCTTCCATAAGCCTGGTAAAGAATTGGCCTAGGTTAATCTTCGCCTCAACAATTAGGTTTTTTATATTTATCTCGCAACAAATTTTCTTTCCCTTTTTGAAATATAATTTCGGAGGATCGAAAACGAGCTAGACTAGTCTCTTTACTTCACATTTATTTACCGTTTCATATATATTAAGGTTCTCATTGTGACTTTTATTTTTTATATTACTGGTTTTATGGTCTATGGTCTAAAATATGTTATGGCCCAATGAATGGCAGCAAATTCTTTTCCAATTGTGGCTTTGTTATTTTCTCCTTTTGCAAATGACCTAGACGCGTATGCAACTGGTAGTTGTTTTCCTTCGTACTCTTGACTCAAAACTGACCCACAAGCATAGCCGCTAGCATCTGTTGTTATACAAAATTGTTTACTGAAATCGGGATCTTGTAGAATATTAGCGCTTATTAATGCAGCTTTCAAATAGTCAAAAGATTTTTTAAAATCCTCTGTCCAATCAAAAACTACATTTTTCTTAAAAAATCTTGTTAATATTCTAGAGTATTCTGCAAAATTTGGAATGAATCTTCTGTAATAATTGCAAAATGTGACGAATCTTTTTGCTTCATCCGCATTTTTAGGAGTCGGATAGTTTTTAACAGTTTCAAACTTATTGGGGTCTGGTAAAATTCCATTGCTTGTGCATTTATGACCAAGGTAAGTTACTTCTTGATTGAAAAATAGGCATTTATCCGGATGTAATTTTAAACAGATTAACTTTTTACTATAAAGGACAGTAACAAAATAATAATAAAAAATATAAAAATAAATCTTTATATAAAATGTTCACTTATTTAACTATATAGTATATGTATTATTTCCAACTGTTATGTATAATACTCAGCTGATGATATTTATTCTGTAGCTGAGCAGTTTTAGATCTCAACGTTTAACAAACCTCCGCCTATCAACAACTCGGCAAAAAGAAAATCCGTGCGTCATGCCGATGCGCCTCTCGTGTCGGTTGGGCGGGCTTTGGAGGGTATTTATCCGTTGGGTTTATTATTATTATTATTAAATTATATTTCCTACAAGTTGCGAAAACATCCCGTAAATTTTTTATGATATGATTTTCGGATCCTAATACTACTAGATCGTCCATGTACAAAAATGCTTGTGCTGGTTTCAAGCCTGCGAATGCTAATTTCATCATCCTCTGGAATGAGTTTGGAGCTACTTTGAGACCGTAAGGTAGTCTTTTAAAGCGGTATGTGCCATCATCGGCTGTAAATGATGTAATGTATCTTGACTCTGGGCTGAGATCTATTTGGTGAAAACCGGATATTAAATCTAAGTATGAAAACTATTTAGCTCTTCTTAATTGATCTAGTATATCATCAATTCTTGGCAACGGGAATTAATCTGCAGTTAGCTTTTTCTTTACTTGTCTCAACAACCATTCTCCATCTTTTTTATTTTTTATTTGGAAGTGATTTTTTGGACACCAATAGAATTGGACTATTAAATTCTGAAATTGAAAGTTTATTATGTCGTCTTTAATTAATTTTTTTACTTGTTTATTAATTTCATTCTTATGGGCTTCTGGTATTCTATAGCTTTTTTACGTAAACTGGGTTATTGTCTTTCATATGAAGTTCTTGTTTGTAAAAATTATTAGTAGTAATTGGTTCTATGTCTAATTAAAAAAATGTCAATGAACTCTGCGCATAATGCGTTAAGTGATTTATTTGCAAAGTGTGGAAAGTTTTTATTCAGTCTTTCTAATTCTTCTTTGCTGTTGGCCTCATTTTCAAGTGTATTATTTTTTATTATTGTATAGTCACTCAAATTTTCAGTGCGTATATTGAAATTTTGGAGTTTTGCATTTTTATCTGTTGTATTTATAATTCTAACCAGGGGCGTAGCCAGGAAATCGCCTTGGGGGGTTCAAAAAAAATTGTTTTTTCAGTGCGTATATTGAAATCTTGGCATGCGTCGGATTTTCTTTGCCTTTTCATCTAAAACTTCATCAACGGTAACAATTTGATCACGGTGGATGCTTAGTGATGCACAGTCATTCAATCGATTTTCACTCATCGTGTTTCTCAAATAGTTTCAGCCTAAGAGTTGAAAACGATCTCTGGTTCGTTGCCGTTGTTACTGGAAGCGTACACAAGATTTTCAACAGCATGTGATTATTAGGAAAAGCCACAGAACCGCATTCCATAGATAAATTGATAAAAAAAAACGAAGTACCTCCTTCAGGAATAAGTAGAATTCATGCTTTTTGAGCCAATGCATGAGATCTAACGTACACGTATATAAAATTCAAAAGAAAGAAACTGATCGAATAAAAAAATGTTATTTAGAAAAGTCATATCTACCCGGAAAAAACACTAATGTGTTTTTAACATTTTAAAATGTGAAAAACACATTATTTTTTCATTTATCAAATAATTCGAATTTTACATTTTTGAAATGTGTTTTTGATATGAAAAAAAAAAAAAATGTAGATATTACATTATAATAATGTTTTACCACATGGAAAATAATGCTGTAAATTTAACATTATTTAAATGTGGAGAATAAAATCAAAGCACGAGAATTAGTATCGTTTAGTTCGGCAAACAAACAGAACCGTAAGCAATGTTTATGAATGTAATCGCGGTTGAGGCAAACGAGCAAACGCCTGAATTGATGATATTCACGCATGCAATAAGTTGGTTGATTTTAAATCAATTGGTTTAAACCCCCAAAATCCCCCGTCACTACGCCCCCTATTCTAACAAATGTTTGGTGTGAATTTGCTAAGGTGTTTGCAATAAAGATGCCTTCAGATAATTGTTGTTGTGGAATTAGTAATTCGGAATTATTATTTTTAATGCGAATTTGTCGAACTACTTCTGATCTTGCGGGAATTAAAATACTATTGATTGATGGTTCATTAGTCATAATTCTTATGTTTTCTGGGTAATCATATGATCTTAGTATTAGGGTGTCTCCTTCTTTTTGATAACCTAAAATGCAATTATATTTTTTAAAGAAATCTAATCCTAATATTCCATCGCATTGGATTGGGAAATTGTCTTCTACTATGTGAAATTTGTGTCTAATTAATATATAATCATCTTTTAAATCTGCTTTAACCGTGCCAATAGTGCTTGTTATACCTTGACCAATTCCTCTTAAATCTGTTTTTTGTCAATTATTAATTGTGACATTGCTGTCAATTTGACCTTTTTATACCTTTCATGAAAATGAAATGGTATATTAATTTCGTCACGAAACCGAAAATTGTAAGTCCTTAAAGGAAGATAGATAGACCCACCATTAACTATACCGAAATAATCAGGTTGAAGAGCTGAGTTGATTTAGCCATGTCCGTCTGTCCGTCTGTCTGTTTGTATGCAAACTAGTCCCTCAATTTTTGAGATATCTTGATAAAATTTGGTGAGCGGGTGTATTTGGGTGTCCGATTAGACATTTGTCGGAACCGACCGGATCGGACCACTATAGCATATATCCTCCATACAACCGATTTTTCAGAAAAAGAGGATTTTTGTAATATCTTACCCAATTTAACAGATTCAAGCTTCAGACTTCACCATATACTTTCGTATATTCCACATATTATTGCCTGAAAAAATTGATGAGATCGGTCGTATATGTAGTATATATCCCCCACAACCGATTGTTCAGATAAGGAACTTTTCGTAATTACTGCCCTATTTTAAGAGCTAGTGGCTTCAAATTTCAACAAATGCTTACGTATATAGCATATATTGTTGTCTGAAAAAATCATAAAGATCGGTGGTATATATAGTATATATATATAGTATATATATAGTATATATATATATATTTTCGCAAATTTTAGCCCCATTTTAACAGCTAGAAGCTTCAAATTTCACCGAATACATACGTATATAGCATATATTGTTGTCTGAAAAAATCATAGAGATCGGTTGTATATATAGTATATATCTCATACAACCGATTGTTCAGATAAGAAACTTTTCGCAATTTCTACCCCATTTTAACAGCTATAAGCTTCAACTTTCACCGATTGCTTACGTATATAGCATATATTGTTGTCTGAAAAAATCATAAAGATCGGTTGTATATATAGTATATATCTCATACAACCGATTGTTCAGATAAGAAACTTTTCGCAATTTCTACCCCATTTTAACAGCTGTAAACTTCAAATTTCACCGATTGCTTACGTATATAGCATATATTGTTGTCTGAAAAAATCATAGAGATCGGTTGTATATATAGTATATATCTCATACAACCGATTGTTCAGATAAGAAACTTTTCGCAATTTCTACCCCATTTTAACAGCTGTAAGCTTCAAATTTCACCGATTGCTTACGTATATAGCATTTATTGTTGTCTGAAAAAATCATAGAGATCGGTTGTATATATAGTATATATCTCATACAACCGATTGTTCAGATAAGAAACTTTTCGCAATTTCTACCCCATTTTAACAGCTATAAGCTTCAAATTTCACCGATTGCTTACGTATATAGCATATATTGTTGTCTGAAAAAATCATAGAGATCGGTTGTATATATAGTATATATCTCCTACAACCGATTGTTCAGATAAGAAACTTTTCGCAATTTCTACCCCATTTTAACAGCTGTAAGCTTCAAATTTCACCAATTGCTTACGTATATAGCATATATTGTTGTCTGAAAAAATGATAGAGATCGGTTGTATATATAGTATATATCTCATACAACCGATTGTTCAGATAAGAAACTTTTCGCAATTTCTACCCCATTTTAACAGCTATAAGCTTCAAATTTCACCAATTGCTTACGTATATAGTATGTATTGTTGTGTCAAAAAATCATAGAGATCGGTGATATATGTAATATATATATGATGGTATATATAGTATATATATATAGTATATATATATTTTTTTTGCGATTTCGGCCCCATTTTAACAGCTATAAGCTTCAAATTTCACCGATTGCTTACGTATATAGCATATATTGTTGTCTGAAAAAATCATAGAGATCGGTTGTATATATAGTATATATCTCATACAACCGATTGTTCAGATAAGAAACTTTGCGCAATTTCTGCCCCGTTTTAACAGCTAGAAGCTTCAAATTTCACAAAATGCTTACGTATATTGTATGTATTGTTGTGTCAAAAAATCATAGAGATCGGTGATATATATAATATATATATGATGGTATATATAGTATATATATATAGTATATATATATTTTTTTTTGCGATTTCGGCCCCATTTTAACAGCTATAAGCTTCAAATTTCACCGATTGCTTACGTATATAGCATATATTGTTGTCTGAAAAAATCATAGAGATCGGTTGTATATATAGTATATATCTCATACAACCGATTGTTCAGATAAGAAACTTTGCGCAATTTCTGCCCCGTTTTAACAGCTAGAAGCTTCAAATTTCACAAAATGCTTACGTATATTGTATGTATTGTTGTGTCAAAAAATCATAGAGATCGGTGATATATATAATATATATATGATGGTATATATAGTATATATATATAGTATATATATATTTTTTTTGCGATTTCGGCCCCATTTTAACAGCTATAAGCTTCAAATTTCACCAATTGCTTACGTATATAGTATGTATTGTTGTGTCAAAAAATCATAGAGATCGGTGATATATGTAATATATATATGATGGTATATATAGTATATATATATAGTATATATATATTTTTTTTGCGATTTCGGCCCCATTTTAACAGCTATAAGCTTCAAATTTCACCGATTGCTTACGTATATAGCATATATTGTTGTCTGAAAAAATCATAGAGATCGGTTGTATATATAGTATATATCTCATACAACCGATTGTTCAGATAAGAAACTTTGCGCAATTTCTGCCCCGTTTTAACAGCTAGAAGCTTCAAATTTCACAAAATGCTTACGTATATAGTATGTATTGTTGTGTCAAAAAATCATAGAGATCGGTGATATATATAATATATATATGATGGTATATATAGTATATATATATTTTTTTTTGCGATTTCGGCCCCATTTTAACAGCTATCAGCTTCAAATTTCACCGATTGCTTACGTATATAGCATATATTGTTGTCTGAAAAAATCGTAGAGGTCGGTGGTATATATTATATTATATTATATATTATATTATATTTTATTATATTATATATTATTATATTATTATATTATATTATATTATATTTTTTATATTATATTTATATTTCGGTCTAAAAAGTACAAACTTCCTTACAGACTAGTTAAAAATAGAGAAAAGTTCAAGCTTAAATTTATAAATGCTATTATTAAAGTTAAGAAGACCACTATATCGATTTGCTAGGTGTAAAGCCTTGGATATGGGTTCATTCAACGCGTAATTCGTTCGATGAGTTACTTCAACAAATAGTCTGGTGTGCCTTAGATCACGTAATGGAATATATGAAACGAATAAATTAGATAAATCAGGGCAGTTTATATTACCGTTGATAACGTTATAGGCAAGAATGAGTGAGATACAAGTTCTACGGTCATACAAAGCCTGGAGTCCGAGCAATTTACGTCTGCTGATATATGATGGGAGGCCATCGGGCCAGTGAAGCATATATATATTATATACTTCATATAAACTGTCATTTTTGCCCCTTTTTTACGGCTAGAAGCTTCAAAATTCATCAAATTTCATCAAATAGTTACGTTTAAGTCATATATTTTTAAAATACGTGATTCGTAGTCATAGTTTTTACATGCAGACCACAAAAAACGTGAAGCTTTGCATCCTCACACAGATTACCTACCAATTTTTTATTTTATATTTATCTTAAAAATCGTTTAGATATGTTCAAATTTCACCAAATGCTTACGTGTATAGCATATATTGTTGTCTGAGAAAATCATAGATACCGGTGGTATATATAGTATATATCCCATACAACCGATTGTTCAGATAAGAAACTTTGCGCAATTTCTTCCCCATTTTAACAGCTAGAAGCTTCAAATTTCACCAAATGCTTACGTATATAGCATATATTGTTGTCTGAAAAAATCATAGAGATCGGTGCTATATATATTATATACCCGATATAAACTCTAATTTTTGCCCCCTTTTTACGGCTAAAAGCTTCAAAATTCATCAAATAGTTACGTATACGTCATATATTGTTGAAATACGTGATTCGTAGTCATAGTTTTTACACGCAGACCACAAAAAACCTGAAACTTTGCATCCTCACACAAAGTACCTACCTGTTTTTTATTTTATATTTATCTTAAAAATCGTTAAGGTATGTAGATCTGTTCACTATATATTTCTTATCTTATACATCCGATTATTCGGAGATTACGAACGGGATAAGATTATTGTTCAGCCCCATTCATGAAAGGTATGAAGTCTTCGGCAGTCCCGTTCTTACTTGTTTATAATTGAAATATCTGCTCCTGTATCGATCAGAAATGTTGAAATGGAATTATTCAAAGTTGTTCTGGAAGATATGTAGCTATTGAGGTGTAAATTGAAAACATACAATTTTTGGTTTATTGAGGTGGAGTTGTCTAGTTTTCCTGTTGGGTAACATATCTGACATTTCTCGTATTATTACGGTTGTAACCTCGCGATCCGAAATGTTTACCAGATCTATGGATATTTGCTCTGTAATAGTTATTATTATTTTTGTTATTATAATAGTTGAGTGTGCGCCTCTGATTGCTCTACAATTATTATTTTGATAACCCCTAAGGAACTTACCTCTAAAGTAATGTTGTTGGCGAATATGCAAAAGTGAATTTGGATTTCCAGTTATTTCTGTGCAACTGTTGGTGAATTTTGAAACAGCTTCTTCATTGAGGTGAACGTTCCAGACTACATAATTGTTTTCACCTTCTCATTGGAGCACCTTCTGGTGTTAGTTCGTCTGATATGTATGCTTGTTCCAAGGATTTAGTCAGTTTTTCAATTTCGGCAGTATATTGTTTGGCCGATTTGCTGCCTTGGTGTATGTTCAGGAGTTTTGCTGTCAAAACTTCGACTGATTCACCTTTGATTGCTGTTTTTAGTTTATGTTTTATTGCTTCAATTGAGCTTTCAGTTCCTAACAGGTTTCTAGCCGTTCCTTTCAGCTTTGTTTTTATCATCGAAACTGCTATAGCCTCACGGTTTTGTTCTAGGATATCCAAAGCATCCAAGAAACTATGTAACTTCTCGGCTTTATTATCAAATTCTGGCAGAATTGAGAAGCTGTCTTTAAAAATTCGAAAACTGTTTGGGACATTTTGTCGTTTTCTGTTTGGGAATTTTTATGAAGAATTTCAGTTTTTGTAGTTTGCTCTAAATCGGGTTGATTTTTCATTAATGGGGCATCATAGTTTGTTTCTGTCGCTTTTTCATATGACGTTGGGACCGACGTCTCAATGTTATATCTTGCTAGTTAGGACACCAATTTATCCCTAACACTAGAAAAAATATGTTGTACTTCCAGCTTATGACTGGCTGTTTACTGGCTATATATCTCGTGTATAGCATTGCCTATGTTATTCAAAAACTTTAAGTTTGTATTGAAATTCTTCAAAACAGTCACAGTTTGCATTGCTGTATTTTTATTAATGCATTTATAAGACTTTTCTGTCAAAGTCTTTTCTTCCACAAGTGTGTTGAGAAGAGTTTCCCATTGACCCATTTATGTACATTGAGAAAAGGATTTATTTGTTTGAATTTAGACTTTATCCAGACCGTCTGCTCGGCTCTGGTACTTCTTTTTCAAAATTTTGTTATGTGTTGAATAGCATCTCAAAAATAAGTTCACAGCGCTAATAACGACAATAACTAGGAAGTAAATTTTTATGATTTCCAATGCTTCAGTGTGGTCTATTATTTGAACCGTGTTTACCACGTTAGAATTTGGATTAGTGACTTTTGTTTCTTGGCTTCCCATTGTCAAAAAGATATATACAAAGATTTTGTTCCTTCTTTTTTTTTTGTGTTTTTTTTTCTTTTTTGTATTTATTTTTATTTATGATCTGTAAGGTCGATTCTAATAGTAGGATTAATAATATCCTCAATATTTGGCTCCCTAGTCATTCCAATATCCTTTCAACCATTGTAATTCCTTTTCTAAATCTCGTTTTCCTATTTTGTTCTCTAGTCAAGTGATTAGGTTCTTGATCGGCATTGTAAATTAAATATAAATCCTGTTCCTTTTTTCAAAAAAAAAAAAAAATTCTTTTATAGTTCTTTTACTTGCCTAATCTTATTTTTTAAGCAGATTCGTTCTCCCGTGCTTGTTGAAAGATTAATTCTTTGACATAATATGGCTACAGCCCTTTTTAAGTTGAATCTTTTTCCTCCTCTCTTTCTTTTAATTTTGCTTGGCTTTGGAATCTTTGGTTCCTCTACCTTTACTTGTAAATCCTTTTCCTTTTTTCAAAAAAAAAAAAAAATTCTTTTATAGTTCTTTTAATTGCCTAATCTTATTTTTTAAGCGGATTCGTTCTCCCGTGCTTGTTGAAAGATTAATTCTTTGACATAATATGGCTACAGCCCTTTTTAAGTTGAATTTTTTTCCTCCTCTCTTTCTTTTAATTTTGCTTGGCTTTGGAATCTTTGGTTCCTCTACCTTTACTTGTATTGTCCAACGTCTATATTCTTCTATCGTTATAGCCTCAGGGCCCTGTCTAACTGGTTCTATTGCTACTGGATGTTCTTCTGTCTGTTTATTTTCTTCTTCTAGGGCTAAATTACTGCAACGAATATATATTGCTTCAAATTCTTCCTGACTAATTATATCTGTTTCCTCATTCATTTGAACAGGATTAATTTTACTTAAATCTATTGGCAGAAATGTACTTTTTGCCCATAGCAAAGCAGCCGTTAGGTAGCCAAAAGCTTCTAGAAAGTAATGGGAAATATTATAAATTCATACGGCTAACTATAATTAAATGGTTTTTTCATCCACATAAATTTTGTTGTTCACCCTTGCTGCGGGATTTTTTTTATTCTACCTTGTTTATGCTTTTATTTCAGCAGCTCAGTGATTCTGCGATATTCCGCAGGTCTGGCAGGATCTGGGAGGACTTTAAAGGGAGTCTGCCTTTTATTTCAACAGCTGAGGATGTAATGTTTAAATATATATGGAAGTAAAGTTTGGGATAAAATGGAAGTAAAACTCAAAGAAGTTTGTGTGGTGCCGTATTGCAGCACCACGTGTAAGTGTGTTTATTAAAATAATCTACACAGATTGTTCCAAAGTAGTGGAAGGAGTAGGGTCTGCGGTATACTGTGCTGATCCGGAAATAAACAGACCCTACAGACTGCGGGATTACTGTAGCGTTTTCCAAGCGGAATTAGTAGCCATAACCAAAGCAGTAGAAACAATGGAAGAAAATAGGTTAAGCTGCAAACGTGTTAACTTTTATTTTGACAGTCAAGCAGCAATTAAGGCAATAATCTTATATAGCACAGCATCTGAATGCGTGTTAGAGTTTAAGCAGTCTCTGGAGAGAATCGGGACAGGGAGAAACATACATCTATATTGGGTCCCATAGCATATGGGAATAGATGGGAATGAAAAAACGAATGAACTATCTAAAAAGGGCGCATCCCTTGAAGCTTGCTCCGTAGACGTCCCAATTAGACTGGACGAGAGGTGCACATGATCGACAAAGTTTCTTCTATCATTAAATGGAGAGGACTGTATACTCATGACGGGTATTCTGACTGGACACTGCCTTTTGGCGTCACATGCCTTTAAATTAGGCTTGGTCAGTGATAGCAGATGTAGGAAGTGCGGATTGGAGGAGGAAACGATCGAGCACGTTCTATGCTCGTGCCTTGCACTTGCCAGACTAAGACTCCAGTTATTAGGAGTGATACAGCTAACAGATCTAGAAGCAGCAAGTGGCTTAAGTCCTAGGAAGCTTCTAGTATTTGCCAAGAGGACGGACCCTGGTTTTTGATAGGGTTTTTCAGTTTGGGCTTTAATACAAACTTCTGGTAACACTACGGATTCAAGCAGTCTATGTGAGTTCCCCATGGCCAGCCAGTTTAACCTAAGCTAACCTATGTTGAAATATTTGCATAATAGGAGGTCGCTTCGGCTGAAGTCACGTTTAGTTCCGAATGGATCAGAGATGTCTCCGCAATCCTTACCGAGGTGGAGGCGTTGCCCAAGGGCATTTGGCAAAGCCTTATATATTTTAAAAAAGATTTAAACTTAGATCTATGTGCATACAAGGAACTCCTTTTCGCTCTGTCACAAGCTGCTTTTAGGCTTACAATTTGGTCGACTATGGGCTACAGGCTCTCGAATATCACTCTAGAAATAACTTTACTCTATATCAAGCAGGCAAATTCGGCGGTCATAAACTCAGTTTGAGCTATCGTTTATGGTGCAGATTTAGCGCACCTAAATTCTAATCTGGAGGCATTGGAGTTGATGCATGACCAACTATTTGCCTTCGTGTATGATTGGTTCGACTCGTTACCAGGCAGGTTGTAATATTTCTTAAGGGTTACTATTATCATTTCGTTAATAACCGTCTGGCGGAACACCTCTATATTCACATTAGTGATTGGGGTATCGGGTTTGCTAGCTATATGCCAGATACTTATACTTTGAAATTTACCCAATATCTATGGTTTAACACTTATTGCACACTTTCGTTGCTCATACGCCCTGTAGCAAAAAACCCACTGACGAGTAGTACCAACGACGGTAAACAACAACAAGTAAGGAAGGTTAAGTTCGGGTGTAACCGAACATTACATACTCAGTTGAGAGCTATGGTGACAACATAAGGGAAAATCACCATGTAGGAAAATTAACCTAGGGTAATCCTGGAATGTGTTTGTATGACATGTGTATCAAATGAAAGGCATTAAAGAGTTTTTATGAGGGAGTGGGCCATAGTTCTATAGGTGGACGCCATTTAGGGATATGGCCATAAAGGTGGATCAGGGTTGACTCTAGAATTTGTTTGTACGATATGGGTATCAAATGAAAGGTGTTAATGAGTATTTTAAAAGGGAGTAATACTTAGTTCTATAGATGGACGCCGTTTAGAAATATCGCCATAAAGGTGGACTAGGGGTGACTCTAGAATGTGTTTGTATGATATGGGTATCAAATTAAAGGTATTAATGAGGGTTTTAAAATGGAGTGGTGGTAGTTGTATAGGTGGTCGCCTTTTCGAGATATCGCCATAAAGGTGGACCAGGGGTGACTCTAGAATACGTTTGTACAATATGGGTATCAAACGAAAGGTGTTAATGAGTATTTTAAAAGGAGTGGGCCTTAGTTCTATAGGTGGACGCCTTTTCGAGGTATCGCCATAAAGGTGGACCAGGGGTGACTCTAGAATATATTTGTACGATATGGGTATCAAATGAAAAGTGTTAATGAGTATTTTAAAAGGGCGTGGGGCTTAGTTCTATAGGTGGACGCCTTTTCGAGATATCGCCATAAAGGTGGGCCAGAGGTGACTCTAGAATGTGTTTGTACGATATTGGTATCAAATTAAAGGTATTAATGAGAGTTTTAAAAGGGAGTGGTGGTAGTTGTATATGTGAAGGCGTTTTCCAGATATCCACCAAAATGTGGACCAGGGTGACCCAGAACATCATCTGTTGGATACCGCTAATTTATTTATATACGTAATACCTGCCAAGATTTCAAGGGTTTTTTATTTCGCCCTGCAGAACTTTTTCATTTTCTTCTACTTAATATGGTAGGTGTCACAACCATTTTACAAAGTTTTTTCTAGAGTTATATTTCGCGTCAATAAGCCAATCCAATTACCATGTTTCATCCCTTTTTTCGTATTTGGTATAGAATTATGGCATTTTTTTCATTTTTCGTAATTTTCGATATCGAAAAAGTGGGCGTGGTCATAGTCGGATTTCGTTCATTTTTTACACCTAGATAAAGTGCGTTCAGATAAGTACGTGAACTAAGTTCAGTAAAGATATGTCGATTTTTGCTCTAGTTATCGTGTTAACGGCCATGCGGAAGGACAGACGGACGACTGTGTATAAAAACTGGGCGTGGCTTCAACCGATTTCGCCCATTTTCACAGAAAACAGTTAACGTCATAAAATCTATGCCCATACCAAATTTCAAAAGGATTGGTAAATTTTTGTTCTACTTATGGCATTAAAAGTATCCTAGACAAATTAAATGAAAAAGGGCGGAGGCACGCCCATTTTGAAATTTTCTTTTATTTTTGTATTTTGTTGCACCATATCATTACTGGAGTTGAGTGTTGACATAATTTACTTATATTTTTTTTAAAAGTGGGCGTGGTCCTTCTCCGATTTTGCTAATTTTTATTAAGCGTACATATAGTAATAGGACTAACGTTCCTGCCAAATTTCATCATGATATCTTCAACGACTGCTAAATTACAGCTTGCAAAAGTTTTAAATTACCTTCTTTTAAAAGTGGGCGGTGCCACGCCCATTGTCCAAAATTTTACTAATTTTCTATTCTGCGTCATAAGTTCAACTCACCTACCAAATTTCATCGCTTTATCTGTCTTTGGTAATGAATTATTGCACATTTTCGGTTTTTCGAAATTTTCGATATCGAAAAAGTGGGCGTGGTTATAGTCCGATATCGTTCATTTTAAATAGCGATCTGAGATGAGTGCTCAGCAACCTACATACCAAATTTCACCAAGATACCTTAACGGACGGACGGACGGACATGGCTCAATCAAATTTTTTTTCGATCCTGATGATTTTGATATATGGAAGTCTATATCTATCTCGATTCCTTTATACCTATACAACCAACCGTTATCCAATCAAACTTAATATACTCTGTGAGCTCTGCTCAACTGAGTATAAAAAGTATAAGACTAAAAAACTTTGCAAGTATTTATTAATGAGGATGTGAGTGCCCATTTGCTCAATTGGTTTCCTCAAAAATATCTCCACTTAGGCAAATCACTGAATTCACTGGGGTGCTGCTAACAAAAGTAGACGAGTATATATTTGCCAAGCTACTACCGTAAATATCTTTGTTATTTTCTATACGCCATTTTATTTGCTTTCACTTTCCCTGCACACACATACAACACAGCATTCCATAATTAATGGCTTTCAATTAGGCGTTAATTGTTTGGGTATCATTTTTGGTGACCATTACAGAAATTTGATGGGCAGCATCGCTGCTAAGAACATGTATACATACAAATAATACGCAGAAAAAATAAATAAAGAAATTAAATTGTTTGTGTGTTTTGACATCTATTTGTGAGAAATAATTAACAACACAATATTTTCAATATAAGCTCCAACTTAATAGCTAGTATATGTCCAGCAATCTTTTTATACCGATAAAAATGAAATAAATGAATCCAAAATATAGCTGACTACAATTAACTGCAATATATTTAATCAACTTTTATTCCCGTTCGCTCAGCAATCCAATCCAAATATGATGTTATACGCGTATATACCGATGGAAACCCAATTTCACAACCACCAGCACTGCCGAAGGCAGTCAACCCAATTAAATAGTTTTTGTTGTTATAGTAGTAGGTTAGTGGACCACCAGAATCACCATCACAGCTTCCACGTCCTCCCTCACCACTAACACAAATGTGGTTAAGGCTGCGCACCAAACCAGGCAAATAATAGCATGCACATTCTCTCATTCCTATTACGGGTCCATCTACATAATACAACAACAAATTGAATTGCATTTTTTCACTACTACCATCACTTGTTAGGCCCCAACCAGATGTCGTAACCGTTTTACCCTCTAGAAATGATTGGGTCATAAAACGACGAGCAAGCGGAATTGTTTGTACAGCAGCAGACAGTGTGGCTGGCGTCGGTAGACGTATGAGTCCGATATCATCGCGACCACCGCTGAGAGTATACTTTTCATATACATAAAAATCACTTGCGCTCACATTGAATACAGCAGCAGAGGTGACTGGATTTGCAAAATCTGTGGAACCAAGGAAAACCTTGCCGCGTGTAGACCTGTGGACAAGAGAATAATAGAAATTAGTTATTAATTTTATAAACAGAAGAGCAAGGAACGAAAGTAGTAACCGCAAACGCAATATTTATCGTAACCGTAGTCTTTACGGTAATCTTAATTGTAACCGTAACCGTTACTATAAATATGACCGTAATCGGAGCTGTCTTCGTAACCATACTTGTAACCGCTAATGAAACCACAAGCATAGCTGTAGCCCTAATCGGAGATTTCTTCGCAACCGTATTGTTACCGTAAACGCAACCGTAACGCAAACAAGTAACAGTAACAGGTACCGTAACCACACCCATATGCGTAAGCATGAATTTCAACATCATCGTAACCATATCCGTTACCGTAATTGTAACCGTAGCAAAACCGTTCCCAAATACGCAGCCGTAACTAATTAATTTTACAAAACAGAAAACAAGGAACAAAAGTGATAACCGTAACAGTAACCGCAAACGTAATCATTATTGCAACCGTAGTCTTTGCGGTAACAGTAATTATAGCCGTAAATGTTATTATCCGCGTTACTGTAGTCGGAACCGTCTTCGTTACCATAATTGTAACCCTTAACTAAACCACAACCATATTTGTTACCCTAATCAGAACTTTCTTCGTGACTGATTTTTTCCACTAAAGTAACCCTAACCACATCTTTAATCGTAATTGCAACCGCAACGTAACCGTTACAAAAAACGTAACGTAACCGTTACCGTAAACATAACAATATCCCTAACCGTAAGTTTCAACATAATCTTAACTTTATTCGCAATCGTAATTGTAGCCGTACCGTAAGCGTTACCAAATACGTAACTGTAACTGTTACCATAACTATAACAATGTCCGTAACCGTAAGTTTCAACACAGTCGTTACCATATCCGTAACTGTTACCATAACCATAACCATATCCGTAACCGTAAGTTTCAACATAATCGTAACATGTCCGTAACTGTTACCATTGCCGTTACGAACAGGAAACTATTTAGGTTAGGCTACGCTGTGTTTTTAAAACCAGAAATTAAACCTAATCCGTACTAAATCGTTTGAAACTATTTAAATTTCGAAAACCAAAACCTTAAATATTCAAAAAACCCTCATGTGCTATGGTTTTGCTTTTGAAAATCGAAACGGTTGCAAAAGGTTTCAGTTTAATTTCCGCTTTTGGAATACGAAACAGTTTCGCAACCAAAAACCGAAACCAATAATTTAATCATTTACAACCATTTTATTTTTCAAGACAAGCCTTTGAGTTGAAATACCTCCTAAATTCATTGGGATGCTGATAATTTAATAATTGGCGGAGGAAAGACCTATGGGATTCTATGCGATATGTTGCATGGATTCGAATACTTCGAATTGGCTGTCAAGGTAAATGAACTGAACTATCACTTCCCTGAAATTAAACTACTCACGAATTTGTAGTATGACTGCTACGACATGAGGATTAGATTCCTTTTTGGTTGCCGATACTAAAACGAGCTGTAAGATCTCTACGAAGCTATATGACATGACAGTGAAGGCATGCCGCGAACGGGCCACTTTTTATATAGCACAGCTCTTCATACAACACCGATTTTTGCATTTGATGCAGTTAACAAGTTGTTCCCTTTTGACATCAAATGCTCACCATTTTCACCCTGCTCACTAGCTCGACTTTTCCCCTTAAAGACAGTTTATTGGGAGACTTCTGATTTCCGTAAAATGAGATAAACAATAAAATTATTCAAATGTATAAAATCAGCCAACACTCCTTCCCTTGCTCTCCGCTCAAAGCCGCTGGGATGGGGTACTCTCTCGAACAATAGGGTACTCTTTAGACTAATGCCCTGCTGAGGTGGTTAGGATATATTTTCAGTGCGACGGCGATGGTATAACATGGATCCAAGCGAAAATTTACCAGTCTAGTTTGACCGAAAAGAAGGGCCTCGAAGTCGGCTAAAAATGTGTGTTCTGAATGAAGTCTATGCTATCCGGTCATGAACCAAGAAGACTTCTGGATTTCACAGGACACTTATAATGCTGCTGAACGTCAAGTACCGTAGTAAGCTCTGGGCCGATACTATTTAAAAAAAAAAAAAAAAAAAAATGTAAGGCGCGATAACCTCCGAAGAGATCTAAGGCCGAGCTTCTCTTCCAATTTGCGTCGTGCTCCTCTTGATTTTTCCCTACAAATTGGCCGGACGGGACCTACATGTTTTATGCCGACTCCGAACGGCATCTGCAAGGCAGATGAGTTTTCACTGAGAGCTTTTCATGGCAGAAATACAATCGGAGCGCTTGCCAGACACTGCCGAGGGGCGACCCCGCTTAGAAAAATTTTCTTCTAATTGAAAAATCTTATTTCTAAAATTTTGATGTTGCTTTGCCCGGGAGTTGAACCCAGGGCGTACGGCGTGATAGGCGGAGCACGCTACCATCACACCACGGTGGCCGCCGATTATATGATTATAAACCCCAAGTATTATCAACAAAAATTTATTTGAAGTCTTATTAAGGTATAACAGAACTAGCTCAACTTTTTTGATTAAGAAACTCGATACGAAAACTGAAACACTTAACATAACAGAAACCAAATCCGAAATCGTAATTTTTTATCACTTATATTCCAAGGAAAAAAATTCTTCTTTACTCACATATAAATACAATGCGCCGCTGTAAGCACATAGTTCACAGATATTAAAACACCACCACATTGATAGATCTTCGGTGCACGTAGCAATAGTAAACCTGCTTGATAGGGAAACATATTGGGTGCTGCCAAATCACCACCTGTAATACGCGCGTCCACTTCACGGTTTATGTTGTATTTCGAGCATTGTTTGTCCCACACCAACCATGCTAGATCCCAATACCAAAAATCGTAAGCGAAGTCACCAAAATAATTTCTATTAACTTCATATGACGATTGATAAGCTGCAACTGAGTTGTAACAGCTACTGGAAAGTAATGTAAAAATTACTAAGAAAGAAGATGCCATCACTTAGAGGGCAGACAGCGTATGCTAAACTGAAAGCTTGATTGAGTCGCGCGAGCGAATTTATTGACTAGTGGGGGTCAATTATAAAATAATTTACCACATAGAAATTAAAAGATGCTCATGTTGTAATGATCGCTGTAATTGCTGCTCTCGTGATACATGTATAGCTGCGGCAATAATTTTACTCACAGATTGAGATATTTGAAATAAGGCTATATGAATCAAGAGGAATCATTTGAGGTTTTCTGTTTCCTGACGACTGTTCTGCACTGGTGGTTGAAGCTCACTGAACGCTTTGGTATGTAAAGAGTTATTGAAGCGCAATACACATCCTATAAAACTAAAGTAATTTAAAGTCCATCACTCAATCCTTATGCACTTACTTACTTTATTGCTAGATCCTATACGTTCTCAGAACTCGGAGATAAGCACCCTTAGGCGAAAGTTGGCCAGGAAAGTTCTGGGCAGCGCAGATTGCACCTCCGTATGGACTGGAGGGACGGAGACTGGTTTTCAAGGGGTAGAGTTCTCTGGTGGAAGTGCATCAATGAACAAGAATACACTGGAAATTGGGGTTGCGTAGAAAACGTTGGGCGAGGATAGTTCTAGACAGCGCTGCTCACAACTCTGTGTCGGATTGTGGGAGGGAGTGTAGTGTGCTGGAAGCCAGTGGTTTGCGATTCTTCCGTGGGTGGTGAGGTTGTTCAGAAAATGTTTGGCGAAGTCTCAGAAAAGCCCAATTACAACACATTGAAGGTGAAGGATAGGGGCAGAGAGAATAATTCCCTTTCCAGGGAAGAGAGGGACTTAGTAGTCGGGTATATGCTTTATAGATGTTAGTGTATAGAATTGGGGTCTGGGCAGTGCCAAGTCTAGAGGCATATGAGCCTAAGCCTGCTGATCTTTTTCAAAGACGAGAGGTACTATCTCGTCTCGAATCTGGAAGGCGGCACTCAGAATCTATCATGCCATCGTCAAGCCTCTTCGGCTAAGGAGTTCAGAGAAGTGTTAAAGTTGGTAGGATGATATCCATCCCATAGCTACCGTTCATAAGTAAGCGTCAGCTCTGTAGTCCTCACGTCGGTGCGAATGATATTGAACTTGTGTTCAATAGACAAAAGACAGGCTCTTGGCCTCGATAGGGGTAGCTGCATCGGAAGTGATATGTTTTTCTGATCAAATTTCTGAATTGACGACATCAAAATTGTTAACCTGTAGGGTACTATGATGCACGATGATGTATGCGCTAGCGAGTTGGGAGGAATAGAGATTACCATTGGACAAAAGAGATATTTCCACATGATTAAGACAGTGAGCTCCAAATTAACGTGACCTAACCTTCTTTCTTAACCGCGCTTAACAAACGGATTTGGCCATTCAAAAATGAAAGCCATTCGCTTCTTCACTTCCACACCGAGTGGTACAAGGGTACTCAAATAATTATTCCCTTGGTCGTCTGACCCCTTACACTACTTCCATACGTAGATGGCCCCGAAATATTATGATTGGCTCATTGTCTGTTGAAATACAATTCTGTGTACAACGTATGTATTCATGCAACCCTGAACTTTGTCTGTTCTTTTTTCTCGTTGTATCCACTTTAATGCGGCAGTTACTCACGAACGTACGTACCAAAAACGTGTCAGCTGACACGACCTATTTTATGCAATGTAAACGAAAACTCACCGACGTGCAATTTTGATTTTTTGATTTTTTCCGTAGAACGTGTCAGCTGATCGCTCTCTCACTAGACAGAGTTGCCTAGTAAACTTTTGTGCGCTAATTTTTGACCGTTTGCAGTCTTATGCGAAAACACCTAATTAAAGTTTGAAAAATTGTGAAAATAATTCGAAATAATTATGTAAAAGTGCAGATTATAAATATGTAATCTATTTATACTTATTTAATATTTATTCCGCCCTTCTTACAATATCAAAAATTAAATTGGAAAAAGTTCATGTTTCAATAAGCATGCATGCAAAATGGTCAATGGCAACAGTGCTTATCTGTAAACAATACACACGCAAATATGTTATGTACATGTACACAGACGCACACATTGATTCCTACGGGCTTGACGGTTCGGTCAAACGTGTTTCGTACGACAAACGTCCGTACGTACGGCACACGTCGGCGGGTAATTGCCGCTTAATATTCGGATTCTCAATTTGAACTGCAAATGAATAAAACGTATAATTTGTAAGCATTATCTTGTCTGTGCTTGATTTTTCACTTGGACATACAAAAGTAAGAAAAGAAAATTCCAACAGGTTATGGGCCCAGGTGCAAATTCCTGCGGTTCAAGTGAAAAATAAAATAGATTAATTGCTTTACGCAAAAAAGCGAAAATGAGTTCATCACTTTTTTATAAGCTTTTATTTAGTTTCACTTTTGTTGTCTGTAATGGAATTTTGCAAGTTAAATTTGATACACTTCCCGGTGTCCGATTGAGCTGAAATTTTGCACATGCACATTTTGCCGATGACAATGCAATATTACTTTGTTAGAATTCGATAAATTAATCGATAACACAGTTATCGGTAAAGATTTGTATTTACTTTTGCATAACGGCCTAAGTCCCATACAAACCCGCCGGTACCTATCCGTGGATTGTGATATTTGGACGTGGTGAATCACGCGCGTCACGCGTGGTGAGTCTCAACGCTTGCGAAAAGCGGAGACACAACCCTCTGTTTTATTTCTGTGTATAACCAACATAGCTGAATTTTTAAGGCTGTTTAACTCTGTAATCTTTTCTGTAATTTATTTTGCTTTTGGAAAAATTACCTATTTTAAAAAAGCTGGCTGAAAAATATTTGCATAACAGCTTAAGTTAAATAAAGAATGGAAAATCTTGGAAAATTTGAGCAGATGTGGCAATTTCGCGCGTCCGTTGAACGAAATATTGACAATCTGCTGATCATCGCTAGGAAATTAGCGACATTCCATCAACTAAGCAGCACTTTAGCAATACTACTGTTATTATTTGGCCGCTCAAACAGACACATATTAATTGTGCATTAAATCTAAAATATACAAATACACCATAATAATTTACACGGCCAAAGCCATAATAATTTACACGGGTCATCAATTATTTCTCTGATTCAAAATCTGAACTACCAGCGCTACCGCCAACAGCTCAGTGTCATCATTGCCAGTAGCGCCAATAACACCAAACTCGTGCCTGACACACAAAAGTCATTTCACTCAATAGCGCAAGTAAAATGTACTACGCACTCACTACTAAGTAGCGTCAAAAATTCGCTTGGAGTCATTTCGTCAATGAGCTACCATTGAGCTGGCACCGCATTGGCGCTGGCGCCATGCAATTTACATCACTAAAATTGCGCGAATGCCCAGGCTCATGACTTTGTTAATCCAGATGGTGAAAACGAACACTCAAAGGAATGCAACCTTGCAAACAACAGCCGTCTTTTGCAAAGTGTAAAAATTCTGTGATACAACGAACGCTAACGCGGTTATACTGTTTTCACACAGAAACTTAATGATCTCATTTCACCTGCTAATGAAATCGTAAATTTTTTGCTTTCACACAGAAGTAACTGCTCGATTAGTATGAAGGATGAGACAGACAATCATGGCGGAACGATACAAGGTGGGAGCATGGTGACATATCTACAAACAAAAAAAATTCCATGTACTTGTAAATTCGATGGACAAATGTCAAAATCGTACTGCGCCGGTAGTTGATGTATCAAATCAAATAAAAAAGGTTATAATCTCTTGGCAGAGTTCCGCTTCCGTTTCCGTTTCTTAGTTTTCAAAGCAAATGTCATTGTCTGCATGGCGGAACGATACAAGGTGGCCGCATCGAACAGCTGATTATAACCTTTTTTATTTGATTTGATACATCAACTACCGGCGCAGTACGATTTTGACATTTGTCCATCGAATTTACAAGTACATGGAATTTTTTTTGTTTGTAGGTATGTCACCATGCTCCCACCTTGTATCGTTCCGCCATGATTGTCTGTCTCATCCTTCATACTAATCGAGCAGTTACTTCTGTGTGAAAGCAAAAAATTTACGATTTCATTAGCAGGTGAAATGAGATCATTAAGTTTCTGTGTGAAAACAGTATTAGGCTCTTATCGGTAAGTGTTGGATACTTTTCTGCGCACCTGATTTTGTTTCACAGATTTTTGGCGATGGAATTTTAGCTAAGCGAAAGTTGGAATATTAACCGTGTTTTTTTATACACGCGTATAGGTTTACGTTTGCGCGTGAAAAAAAATACCTATCGTCGTTTACATAATGCTTAGGAGACCCATCTAGCGGCAGTGGTTAAACAACTAGCTACAGCTACAGCGTGTACCGAAAAGCGGAGACACGACCCTCTGTTGTATGCCTGTGTATAACATATAGCTAAATCAGTTGCGATGAATTGTGGACACACATAGAATACATAGAATTAGTGTAGGGGGTGAAACAAAAACACATATTTAAGTTACATCTACGTATAATGCGTATTGGAATTTATTAGTACACATTTTATGCGCAGCAACTTCATAGGTGTATTTAAAGTTTGGCGCTTAGCAGTCCATATAAATTATAAGCGTATAGACGTTTACGTGTAAAAAAAAAATACGGCTATTATTTTAAAACAGATTTAACACACAGACCAGAGATCTGCAATGAGTAGTTGTAAACTGAACGCCACATAGGCCAAGTCACAATAAAATATGGTTTTAAGTTAGTTAACACTGTTTGACACAATTTTATATGTGCTCTCTGTCAAAAGCCGAGTTAGTTCTTTAGCAGGTATTCGAATCGAAGAACTACTGTTCAAAGTTGACTTCGAAGAAACCCTGTAATGTTGATGCATTAAAAGAAATAGATAGAATGAGAAACGTTACAAATAACTAAGTAAAGTTTACGTAACTAATTTAAACAATATTTTACCCTACTAAAAATTAAAAAAAAAAATTCATATTTAATTAAATTTAAGAAAAAGGCTTTTCTAAGAACAAGCTTCTATTACTTGTTAATAAAACGAACTAAAAAGTAAAAAATAAAATTAAAGAAAAAAAACCTTTTTTAAAAAATACCTAAATTATTAAAGCTTACAGTTTATATCACAGTCATAATTGTTCTAATAAAAGCGTGTTACACTGCGATAGCAATAAAATGAGATCCTAAATGTTCTTAATTATACCATCAAAAGTTAACACGTTTTTTATTAGAACAATTTGACTGTGATATAAACTGTAAGATTTAATAATTTAGATGTAAAATTTTAATGTTGAAAATATATAATTATGTACAATATAGAATTTTTTTGCCGCAGACGAAAAAGCCTAATTATCGTTTAAGCTTACAATGAACTTATAAAGTGTTATATTTCTTTAGAGTCAATTTATTGTTTACTTTTTAGTTAATTTTATTAACCAAAATAATAAAAGCTTATTTTTAAAAAAGTTTTTTTTTCTTTAATTTTATTAACATTGAGAAGTTGCATGAGTCCTCCTCCTGGAGTATACAGCTAAAAAGTGTGTTGGTACACCAAGAGCTATGGTCAATAACGTCAGGTGAAGAAAAATGTCCAGATGGGGATTCAAACGACAAGAAAGTGATGGAGTGGAAAGTCAAAGATGAGAAGGCGACGGCAACTATAATGCTGAGTATAACAACCATGCAGATAGCTCATGTGAAGAATTGCAAGGCGTCAAGTGAGGCATGGAATACTCTTCGTGAGATTCATAGGCCAAAAGGACCGGTACGTAAGGTAACTTTGTTTAAGCAGCTCCTTGGTATGCGAATGAGCGATGGCGAGTGCATTCAACAGTATGTCTGTAAATTCACTGCGTTGGCAGAAAAGCTTGGGGAAATTGGGGTAAGTCTCCAAGACGAATTTTTCGTCATTATGCTACTAGCAAGCTTGCCAAAATCTTTTGAGAATCTGGTTGTCGCATTGGAGTCTCGCGATGAATTACCCCAAATTAATTCAATAAAAATAAAATTAATAGAAGAAGGCGAACGACGTAAATCTTGTGGTGCGGAAAAACCCGAAAGTAGCGTACAAGCGTTTATGGTTCGAGAAAATTCTGTAAAAAGAAATAGTTCTATGAATTCGAAATCAACTGATGCTTGCAACATATCAAACAACAAGAACAAACGACACAACATGAAGTGGTACAGTTGTGGCAAAAAAGGCCACTTCGCTGCTCAGTGCAAAGAACGAAAAAACTCGCACGTACAATACAATGGTGACGACAACAAAAGCAATGGATTATTTGCGGCGGTTAAAAACTTGTGTTACATACTGATGCTTGGTGTATCGATAGCGGCGCATCTTCCCACTTATGCAGTGACCGCAACAAGTTCTGCGAATTCGATGAGTATGAAGAAGAGATCATACTTGCTGGCAACAACAAAATGGTAGCGACTGGGAAAGGTGTTGTTCGTTTAAAAACGAACATGTTCGACGTCACTTTGGTTGAAGTATTGTTTGTACCAGGACTACAATGTAATTTTATATCTGTTTCGAAGGCAGTTAACAGTGGATATAAAGTTGAATTTTCAAAAAACAATGCAATTTTTAAAAATAAGCACGGAGCTATGATTTTGAGTGCTAATAAGGTATGTGATCTCTTTCTTTTTGAGCCCAATAAAAGGAAATTGTTTTTTGCATGCAAAGGTGATGACGAGGCAATGAAATGGCATTCAAGATACGGTCATCGGAATTTTGCTAGCTTGCGTCAGCTGAGCAACAACAATATGGTTCGTGGAATGAAAGTGAATATACAAACGAACGTAAATTGTACTTTTTGCACAGCGGCCATACAGTAAGTCAGATAGCAGGGCAATAGATATTTTGGAATTGATTCACACTGATGTGTGTGGGCCCATGAGGCATGAATCAATTGGTGATGCAAAATATGTACTAACGTTTATTGATGATAAAACGCGATTTGTATTTGTATATTTTTTACAACGCAAAGACGAAGTATTTGATAAATTTAAGAAGAGTGCCAAACCCAAAAAAGAATAAAAAGCTTCGCAGTGATAATGGCACGGAATTTTTAAACAATGCGTTTGATAAGTTTCTTAAGGACCACGGTATTGTGCGACAATTGACAGTGCCCTATACACCACAGCAAAAGGGCGTAGCGGAGAGACTAAATCGCACATTAATTGAGATGGCAAGGTGTATGATTGTAAGCTGTGGTGTAGATGACTCTTTGTGGGCTGAGGCTGTTAATACGGCGGCATATTTAAGAAACCGTGCACCAACAAAAGCATTAAAGGATATGACACCATATGAAGCGTGGCATGGTTATAAGCCAGTAGTAGGGCATTTGCGTATATTTGGATCACTCGCGATAGCGTTAGATAAGACACAAAAAGATACATTTAAACCAAGAGGCAAGGAGTATATCATGGTTGGTTACTCCGATACGTCAAAAGCGTACAGATTATATGACAAACAATCACAGCGATTGATAGTGAGTAGGGACGTCTACTTTATTGAGTCGACATCAGCTGAACAAAATAAACAGTTGAATGTTAAGGTTGCAGAAAGTGTGCAAGGAAAAACAATTGCAGTTGATATGAATATTTTTGACAACGAAGTGCAACAAAAATATACAAATTTAGATACAACGCCGATCGAAAACAGAGAAGTGATGCTGAATAAACCAGAAAAGAGTGACGATGAATTTGAGTCAGCTGACGAACCGTCAGCAGATGATGTTAGTTTAAAGAAGTCTCTTGGCAGGCCACGATTAGTTCGTAGTGAGGTACCTGGGTCTACCTGGTCCAGTCAGCAATGTAATTACTTGAATTTAGTAAACGTCGATGACATAAAGGTACCAGAGTCTGTAGAGCAAGAATTATCAAGTAAATATGCTAATAACTGGTATGAGGCCATGCAAGACGAGTATAATTCTTTATTAAAATATTAAACGTGGCAACTTACAGAACTTCCTAAAGGGCAAAAGGCTGTAAAGTGCAAATGGGTATATGCGATTAAGAGAGATACGAATGGTAACGTGGAACGTTTCAAAGCTAGGTTAGTCGCAAAAGGGTGCTCACAGGTGTATGGCGTGAAAGACGACGAAACATTTTCACCCCTCGTTAAGTATAGCACCATACGAATGATTTTTGCGATAGCAGCAGAATATGGATTACATCTCCATCAAATGGATGTGTCCACCGCATATTTAAATAGTGAGTTAGGCGATAACATATACATGAGTCAGCCGGAAATGTTCGTTAATAAACGGTTCCCTAATCATTGCTTAAAACTGAAAAAGGCCCTGTATGGACTTAAGCAGTCCGGGCGTCAATGGAACTTGAAATTAGATACAATTTTAAAGAAGATTGGTTTCCAACCATGTAAAAGTGAACCATGTGTATACGTAAATCACCGAAATGGGCAAATGAATATTATCGCGGTCTATGTTGACGATTTGCTGATAGCTAGTTCTGACTATAAGCAAATGCATGATATCAAAGCCAGTACAGCAAGGGAAGTAGAGATAGTCGACAAAGGACCAGTGCAGCATTTTCTAAGTATGGAAGTGAATCGTAATGGTGAAACAGGTTATATATCCATTGGGCAAAAGACTCATATCAGAAAAATATTAAATGATTTTGGAATGATGGACAGCAGACCAATTGCTATTCCCTTGGATGCAGGGCACCAGGTGAATTGCGATAAGGAAAATTGTAAGAAAGTCGACCAGGTTCAGTACCAATCTTTGATAGGGTCGTTAATATATTTAGCTGTGTGCACACGACCAGATATTTTGCATTCAGTTTGCAAACTGGCGCAGAGAAATAATGATCCGCATTCAGAGCATTTAGCAGCGGCCAAAAGAATATTACGATATTTAAATGCAACGCAAGATAAAATGCTAACATATCATCGAACAGGTAAAGATGTGAAATGCTAGGCAGATTGGGGAGGAGATGGTAGTGATCTTAAATCATATACGGGATATGTGTTTATACTATCTGGCGGAGTTTTTTCTTACGAGTCGAAAAAACAATCAACGGTAGCGCTCAGCAGTACTGAGGCTGAATACATGGCTGTTACATCTGCAGTTAAGGAGGCTGTATTTTTACGAAAAATTTTTGGTGAAATGAAGCTCGAGTTCACTAAGGCAATCGTAGTAAATGGAGATAACCTCAGTGCTATGAATCTTGTGAAGAATCCCGTATACCATTCAAGAAGCACACACATCGACATTAAATACCATTATATACGAGATATCTACAGAGGAGGCGACATTGATCTCAAATATTGTTGTAGTAGTGACATGGTTGCTGATATTTTGACTTGAATTTGCCTAAACCTAGCCATGAGAAATTAATGATGATGCTAGGTTTAAATTAATTGAATGTATATTTTTATTTAATATGCATGCATATGAACGTTGAGGAGGCGTGTTGAAATACAATTCTGTGTACAACGTACATATTCATGCAACCCTGAATTTTGTCTGTTCTTTTTTCTCTTTGTATCCACTTTAATATTCGGATTCTCAATTTGAACTGCAAATAAATAAAACATATAATTTGTAAGCATTAACTTGTCTGTGCTTGAAAAGTAAGAAAATAAAATTCCAACATTGTCGACTTCAAAGCTGCTTTCGAAGGTGCTTCTATTTCAAAGTCTGAGGTCCTGTAAAGTGTATACAGCTTTGAAAATTACGTTGGACAACAGCATGAAAAGGACGTGTTTGGAACTAGCTATTTAAAACTCCATCAACGGCCGAGTTAGTATAAGCTCGGAAGCACGCCGGCTTGCCGCCACACCTTAACACAAAAGGAGGCATTATCGCAACAACCCGTTTTGAGCTCATGGTTCTATGTGTACATAAATCTTTTGTCTATGTAGGTCGAAAAATCATTTTGTATCAGTAGCTAAAAACAATCGAATTTAATATTCTGGAAAAATAATAATCTAATTACCACTTTAGTTTTGACATCTGCATGCTGCTCACTGTTACCGCCGTCGACCTCACCCTCTTTTGATGGCTTTAACTCCATTATTCCTGTAACATAACTTTTAACTGTTCTGTTCATAATCTTTATTGATTCTTATGATTATTAAGCGTAATTTAAACATTTTTTTACGCTTTACTGCCAAGGCTGACATTAATTTTGTTGCTTATGGTGCTATTTTTATTGTTATAGCAATTTAAGCTCAAGTTATTGCATTTTTTGTAGGAGTATAAATATGAATATAAGTATGCTTGTATATATGTAAGTACATTTGTCAAAAAAATAATTTCGTTGTGAACTGCAACAGCTGCTGGCAACACGTCATCCGAATGTTGGCAGCATTTACTATACATAAATATTAGAGTGCCCGTTTTTACCAGGGCACGTATCCAGTTAAATGATTGCTGATCGAAATAAGTGTCCAGGAAATTTTTTTTTTTTTTAAGAAACAAATTAAGTATTTAGCCAAAGCAAGGTACAAATTTCTATTTTAAGCCGTTAAACAATATATTACCATTATTATGGGCTTAAAATAGAAATGAATAGCCTTGACAATGACATTAAATTTATGTAGAAACATCGACATAAATAACGTATAAACAACAGCAATATAAATATAAAGCTCTACTCCTCAATATACCCAAAAATAAATTGTAAAAACGAGTTTTTGGTATACAAAATTTTTTAAGTCCGGTTTTTCAATGCGAGAGTAAACTTCAGTCAAAGGTGACTAGAGGCCACTTCCATCCTTTAAGCTGAGACAATCAGCAAAATTTTGCATTATTGACCAAAGTGGCAAGGATAAACTCTAGTCTTTAACTGGAGTTGCGCCGAAAAACTGGATCCTACTCTGAGTACTTAGCGGGCGCCACAAAAAAACCGAACCAATTTGGTAAATAACATACACTCTAATGAATATACATATATACATACATATATCTACTTAGATGATGCTGTACAAAAAGTTTGGTTGGTATTGAGACGACACAATAATTTGACACGTTTCAACGATTTACGACTACAATGACGCTTTTAATTATGTCACGTGTGAGTCACGTTCGCATTACGTCATGACGTTGTAATTTGCGAGGAAGGAGAGATATATATAACTACGTACGTGAAATATAGATAATTCATAATAAATTTATCTTCATAAGATACGAAAAGATGAGCAAGTTTGTAGTTTAAACATCTTTGCTGAATGTATGGTGGAATCCAGAATGTAAGTTTAACGTAAGTGCAAGCTTAAGCGTAGTACTTGGAAGTGGTATTCTATACGGGAGATATAGAATGTAAATGTAGGTATAGTAAATGAGATTGGTACGCTCTGTAAAGGACAACAGAGTACACCCGTGAAATAAGTGTAGGCGTATCAAGTGGGGGAATACAGAAGGTAATCGTGAACAAAACGAAATGAAACGAAACGAAATGAAGCGAAAGGAAGGAAACGTGTAAAAAGAACAGGGGGAAAAGGAAAAAATAAAAAAGAGGGAAGGAGCCGAAACCGAAACGTGTTATCCCTTTATTAAGTTGTCGTTTTACTATCGAAAATGTCGATTATTTATCATAATGTTTTCGATATATTTTCTAGACCTATCGATTTTTATCGAAAAGTTATCAATTTGTTTCAAAGTGTTGCCAACTTGGTATCTACTGATACTGATACCGATGAAACTTCAAAATGAAATCGATTTGTAACCAGTTAGCTTTGTCATCTATCTAGGTACTATATATTTTTTCCTAGGTACGTACCTTTGCAGGTAACATCTAAACAAAAAAAGGACCCACTTTAAAAGCAATAAAGCAGACAAAATTTTTAACTTTGCCTGGATGAAATTTTGAAAATAGAAAATGCCTATTAAGTTTTTGGTGCTCTCTCCATATGCCATTGTACTCATTGCATTCTGAACACTCTGCTGAAAGCGGTGTTCAAATAAAACTATTTAGATCCTTGCGCCATGATATGCTCTTAAACCTAGTATTTTATTTGGTCAATCTGTAGTTATCTAGCCAGCATCGGAAATCTATAGGGAGCTCCTAGTGACGCCTACACCATTCAACCGCACAGCTAAGACACCTAAGACAAATGCATGGAAGCAGATTTGCCTACACAGGTAACGTCTAGAATAATATAAGGCTTTCCGTCGATCCAGAGATAGAATAACACAGAAAAAACGAGACCTTACTGCTCCTAGACAAAATTTTCTACACTTGCAACACATAGAAAATCATTCTGAACATTGTGCGCAAAAAGGCATACCCACACGGTTGAAAATTTTGGTCTACATCCCCAACTTTTTGGTCTAGGTATATAACCAAACTTTTTTTGGCTTAAAATGCAGAATTTGCAAAGTTTAAAAGGAAATTAGCTTATATTAAGACATTTTATTTTAAATTTTAGTCCAGAAAATTTCCATTTCATTTTCAAACTTCTGGACTAAAATTTTAAACGATAATATATTCAAAACTGGGTTCATCCTCTCATAGTTTATAATATAGATAAAACAAGTAAGGAAGTCTAAGTTCAGGTGAAACAAGAACATTACATACCCAGCTGTACACTTGAAAGGCTGTTGTTGTTTGTTTTGTGAGCTTTATAGTATTAAAAGGCTGCGCAATAATACATATACATATGGTTCTATTCTGAACTAATTTTTCTGCGAGTTATGGCAACCGAAACATATAAAATTGCTTAGTCATAAAAGGGGCGGTGCCACGCCCATTTTTTAAAATTTGAGGTTTTTCCTATTTATTGTTATAAATCCACTTGGGAAATGAAATACCATTGATATAAAGCTCTTCTTTGCAAAGCAACAGCTTATTTTATTCGTCCACGACCCTTTTAAAAATATTTTATATAAAAGTGGGCGTGGTCTTTAACCAATTTCGTTAATTTTTCTTCAAAGCATTACTTATAGTAAAGGCAACCCCTCTGCCGAATTTGTTACGATAGGTTTAACGATTTTTGATTTATGATTAATAATATTTGTAAAATTGATTTTATCACAAGTGGGCAGTGGCACGCCCATTTAAAAAATGTTTTTCAAATTTTTATCAAGTGTCCCAATATCAATCCACACGTAAAATTTCATCATCCTAGGTGTATTATTTACCATATAATCAGGTTTTTTGTGTTTTCCAAAATTATTTATATATAAAAAGTGGGCATGTTATTATCCGATTTCGCTCATTTTCAGTGCCAATATATCCTGGGTCCAGATAAGCTCGTGCACCAAATTTGGTGAAGATATCTCGATATTTACTCAAGTTATCGTGTTAACGGCAGACGGACGAACATGGCTCAATGAAATTTTTTTTCGAGACTGATGATTTGTATATATGGAAGTCTATATCTATCTCGATTCCTTTATACCTGTACAACCAACCGTTATCCAATCAAAGTTATAATACCCTGTGTACAAGTACAGCTGGGTATAAAAAGTTCAAAAACGAGATACGGGTAAAATTTCGTTGTTTTTATTTAAAACTTTTCATTGAAAATTATATCTTTCAAGTGTTTGAACTAAAATTGAAATAAAATATCTTATTAATTGCTTAAAACTATTTAGTGGGTTTAAAAATAGTATAAAAAAAGCTTAAAATCAGCAAAAGACTTTGCTAGGTTTAAAAAATAATCTAAAACTATGCAGGTCCCAGTTAATGTTCACATTTTCCCAGATAATTTTCCAGTCGTGAGTAGGGGGTGTCCCTAGCAATATCATATTTTCCTTCACGTGCAGTTGAAACATCTTTTAGAAAACAACTCAATAAGGTAAGTGGACTCGAAACTCCACAAGTTCAAGCAAATCACTTCTGCGATAGCTGGTAGAGTATTTATAAGAAGGCGGGTAGTACTGGAGCATAGCGTATTCACATCCCGCAAAGGATTGCCTCTGCTGCCATCGGGGAGTTTCGATAGAAATCCGTCTATCTCCAAAGCAGTTTCATTGTTTCGTATAAACTAAACGAGCATTCGCAACGTATAATCACTCCAGTATTCGTCACTAGTGCTGCTTATTTAATTGGTATATCTGCGTTTATCTGGAGCCCTGTTATGAAGACATAAGGAAGCTATAGCACTTCGCGAGAAAAAAATGTTCGTCATTAGATTTAGCACTTATCAGTGGCAAGGAAACTTACAGCGTTTCACTGAAGAGATGTCAACATAAATACATTGAACTTAAGCCATACCCAAAAATGCTCGTTGACTTATGTCAGTTTTGTTGCGAACGCATGACTGGCAAGTACTCTCCATGCCAAAACAATTTTCTCAATGCGAACTTTACAAGTTTAATATATTTCGCATGAGTTTTTTACAACTAGACTACAGACGACAAAAATGTATAAACTTGATCAGCATGCATCATGCGATAGAACCAGATGCTTGCAGCATCAAATTTATATAATCCGTATATTTACACGCTTATGTATGCATACATATAATCTGAAATTATATAATAAAATCTATATAAACTGCAGAACATACATGCAACAAACTCCACAACAACGACCTTAGCAACACTGGCAACAGGAGATTTGTTGAGGGAGATGTCGTCTCCGCAAATGGCGATTACTTTTTTTCTGTCAGCAACAGCATTATTGCTTGTATTCACTCAGATACATATATATGCACGCGTGCGTGTGTGGAGAGAAATGCATTTAAAGTTTTGAAAATTGTAAAGTTTGATGAAATTTTGTAAACTTTTAGCTTCTTCTTTCACCTACTTGAACATGCGATTTAGCGCACTTGTTTTGGCAAAAACTCCTTTTCGCATTTTTTCTCTAATAAAAATTGTAAACTTTTAGTAAGAAATGTCACATTTGTGAAGCAGACAATATAATATACCCAGTAGTGAGCTTTATTACAGTCACATATAAAACAAGAAAAGGTGTCTAAGTTCGGGTGTAACCGAACACTATATACTCAGCGTTAGCTTCAGTTGTACATTTCATTTCAGATAAATTACTTTTCTACAGAACACGTGGCATCGCTCGTTTAAAAGAAAAATGTATCCCCATTTGCTCTTACAATAAGACTTGATAAGTAAAATATCATTGATTCAAACCTATTTTTTGCTAGATTATAGCTTATTATTCTAGTCTACAACCCTCCAAATTTGTTTTATATCTAAGTTGCCGTGGTCTTTAATCGATCCCGTCCATTTTAACTAGAAATATTTTCTGCTATAAGGAAAATATGTGTACGTAATTTTATTACGATATGTTAATTTTTCTTCGACTTATGGCTCCCGAAATATAGAAAATTGCTTAGTCATAAAAGGGGCGGAGCCACGCCCATTTTCAAAAATTATGTTTTTTCCAATTTAATGTTATAATTCGATTTAGAAAGTAAAATTCTGTTAATACAAAGCTCTTTTGTGCTAAGATATAGGTTATTATTTTCGTCTACGACCATTTTAAAAGTCTTTTATATGAAAGTGGGCGTGGTCTTTAACCGACTTCGTTAATTTTTCTTCAAACATTCCTTATAGTAAAGGCAACCTCTCTGCCGAATTTTGTTACGATAGGTGTAGCGATTTTTGATTTATGCTTAATAATATTTGTAAAATTGATTTTATCACAAGTGGGCGGTGCCACGCCCATTTTAAAAATTTTTCCCAATTTTTATCAAGAGTCCCAGTATCAGTCTACATGTCAAATTTCAACATTCTAGGTGTATTATTTACTAAATTATCAGGTTTTTTGTGTTTTCCAAAATGTTATATATGTACATATATAACAAGTAAGGAAGGCTAAGTTCGGGTGCAACCGAACATTACATACTCAGTTGAGAGCTATGGAGACAAAATAAGGAAAATCACCATGTAGGAAAATGAACCTAGGGTAACCCTGGAATGTGGTTGTATGACATGTGTATCAAATGGAAGGTATTAAAGAGTATTTTAAGAGAGAGTAGGCCATAGTTCTATGGATGGACGCCATTTAGGGATATCGCCATAAAGGTGGACCAGGGCTGACTCTAGAATTTGTTTGTGCGATACGGGTATCAAATGAAAGGTGTCACTGAGCATTTTAAGAGGGAGCGGGCTTTAGGTCTATCGGTGGACGCCTTTTCGAGATATCGCCATTAAGGTGGGCCAGGGGTGACTCTAGAGTGTGTTTGTACGATATGGTTATCAAATGAAAGGTGGTAATGATTATTTTAAAAGGGAATGGGCTTTAGTTCTATAGGTGAACGCCTTTTCGAGAAATCGCCATAAAGGTGGACCAGGGGTGACTCTAGAATATGTTTGTACGATATGGGTATCAAATGAAAGGTGTTAATGAGTATTTTCAAAGGGAGTGATCCTTAGTTCCATAGGTGGACGCCGTTTCGAGATATCGCCATAAAGGTGGACCAGGGGTGACTCTAGAATGTGTTTGTACGATATGGGTATCAAATGAAATGTGGTAATGAGTATTTTAAAAGGGAGTAATCCTTAGTTCTATAGGTGGTGTTACTGAGCATTATAAGAGGGAGCGGGCCTTAGGTCTATCGGTGGAAGCCTTTTCGAGATATCGCCATTAAGGTGGGCCAGGGGTGACTCTAGAATGTGTTTGTACGATATGGGTATCAAATGAAAGGTGGTAATGATTATTTTAAAAGGGAATGGGCTTTAGTTCTATAGGTGAACGCCTTTTCGAGAAATCGCCATAAAGGTGGACCAGGGGTGACTCTAGAATATGTTTGTACGATATGGGTATCAAATGAAAGGTGTTAATGAGAATTTTTAAAGGGAGTGATCCTTAGTTCCATAGGTGGACTCCGTTTCGAGATATCGCCATAAAGGTGGACCAGGGGTGACTCTAGAATGTGTTTGTACAATATGGGTATCAAACGAAAGGTGTTACTGAGCATTTTAGGAGAGAGTGGGCATTAGGTTTATAGGTGGACGCCTTTTCGAGATATCGCCATTAGGGTGGGCCAGGGGTGACTCTAGAATGTTTGTACGATATGGGTATCAAACGAAAGGTGTTATTGAGCATTTTAAGAGGCAGTGGGCATTAGGTCTATAGGTGGACGCCTTTTTGAGATATCGCCATTAGGGTGGGCCAGGGGTGACTCTAGAATGTTTGTACGATATGGGTAAATAACGAAAGGTGTTACTGAGCATTTTAAGAGGGAGTGGGCATTAGGTCTATAGGTGGACGCCTTTTCGAGATGTCGCCATTAGGGTGGGCCACTAAAAGGGTGACTCTAGAATGTTTGTACGATATGGGTATCAAAAGAAAGGTGTGACTGAGCATTTTAAGAGGGAGTGGGCATTAGGTCTATAGGTGGACGACTTTTCGAGATATCGCCATTAGGGTGGGCCAGGGGTGACTCTAGAATGAGTTTGTACGATATGGGTATCAAATGAAAGGTGGTAATGAGTATTTTAAAGGGGGGTAATCCTTAGTTCTATAGGTGGACGCCTTTTCGATATATCGCCATAAAGGTGGACCAAGGGTGACTCTAGAATGTTTGTACGATATGGGTATCAAACGAAAGGTGTTACTGAGCATTTTAGGAGAGAGTGGGCATTAGGTTTATAGGTGGACGCCTTTTCGAGATATCGCCATTAGGGTGGGCCAGGGGTGACTCTAGAATGTTTGTACGATATGGTTATCAAACGAAAGGTGTTATTGAGCATTTTAAGAGGCAGTGGGCATTAGGTCTATAGGTGGACGCCTTTTTGAGATATCGCCATTAGGGTGGGCCAGGGGTGACTCTAGAATGTTTGTACGATATGGGTAAATAACGAAAGGTGTTACTGAGCATTTTAAGAGGGAGTGGGCATTAGGTCTATAGGTGGACACCTTTCCGAGATATCGCCATTAGGGTGGGCCAGGGGTGACTCTAGAATGTTTGTACGATATGGGTATCAAACGAAAGGTGTTATTGAGCATTTTAAGAGGCAGTGGGCATTAGGTCTATAGGTGGACGCCTTTTCGAGATTTCGCCATAAGGGTGGGCCAGGGGTGACTCTAGAATGTTTGTACGATATGGGTATCAAACGAAAGGTGTTGCTGAGCATTTTAAGAGGCAGTGGGCATTAGGTCTATAGGTGGACGCCTTTTTGAGATATCGCCATTAGGGTGGGCCAGGGGTGACTCTAGAATGTTTGTACGATATGGGTAAATAACGAAAGGTGTTACTGAGCATTTTAAGAGGGAGTGGGCAATAGATCTATAGGTGGACGCCTTTTCGAGATTTCGCCATAAGGCTGGGCCAGGGGTGACTCTAGAATGTTTGTACGATATGGGTATCAAACGAAAGGTGTTGCTGAGCATTTTAAGAGGCAGTGGGCATTAGGTCTATAGGTGGACGCCTTTTCGAGATATCGCCATTAGGTTGGGCCAGGGGTGTCTCTAGAATGTGTTTGTACGATATGGATATCAATTAAAGGTATTAATGAGGGTTTTAAAAGCGAGTGGCCCTTAGATTTATATGTGAAGGCGTTTTCGCGATATCGACCAAAATGTGGACCAGGTGATCCAGAAAATCATCTGTCGGGTACTGCTAATTTATTTGTATATGCAATACCACTAACAGTATTCCTGCCAAGATTCCAAACGCTGTTGATTTCGCCTTGTAGAACTTTTTCACTTTCTTCTACTTAATATGGTAGGTGTCAGACCCATTTTACAAAGTTTTTTCCAAAGTTATATTTTGCGTCAATAAACCAATTCAATTACCATGTTTCATCCCTTTTTTCGTATTTGGTATAGAATTATGGCATTTTTTTCATTTTTCGTAATTTTCGATATTGATGAAGTGGGCGTGGTTATGGTCGGATTTCGGTCATTTTTTATACCAAGATAATGTGAGTTTAGATAAGTACGTGGACTAAGTTTAGTAAAGATACATCGGTTTTTGTTCAAGTTATTGTGTTAACGGCCGAGCGGAAGGCCAGACGGTGGACTGTGTATAAAAACTGGGCGTTGCTTCCTCCGATTTCGCCCATTTTCACAGAAAACAGTTACCGTCATAGAATCTATACCACTACCCAATTTAAGGTGGATTGGTAAATTTTTGTTCGACTTATGGCATTAAAAGTATTCTAGACAAACTAAATGAAAATGGGCGGAGCCACGCCCATTTTGAAATTTTCTTTTATTTTTGTATTTTGTTGCATCATATCATTACTGGAGTTGATTTTGACTTAGTTTACTTATATACAGTAAAGATATTAAATTTTTTGTTAAAATTTGAATTAAAAAAATTTTTTTTTTAAAAAGTGGGCGTGCTCTTTATCCAATTTTGCTAATTTTTATTTAGCGCATATATAGTAATAGTAGTAACGTTCCTGCCAAATTTCATCATGATATCTTCAACGATTGCCAAATTACAGCTTGCAAAACTTTTAAATTACCTTCTTGTAAAAGTAGGCGGTGCCACGCCCATTGTCCAAAATCTTACTAATTTTCTATTCTGCGTCATAACGTCAACCCATCTACCAAGTTTCATCGCTTTGTCCGCCTTTGGAAATGAATTATCGCATTTTTTCGGTTTTTCGATATCGAAAAAATGAGGATGGTTATAGTCCGATATCGTTCATTTTAAATAGCGATCTGAGATCAGTGCCCAGGAATCTACATACCAAATTTCATCAAGATCCCTCAAAAGTTACTCAAGTTATCGTGTTAACGGACAGACGGACGGTCGGACGGACATGGCTCAATCAAATTTTTTTTCGATACTGATGATTTTGATATATGGAGGTCTATATCTATCTCGATTCCTTTATACCTGTACAACCAACCGTTATCCAATCAAAGTTAATATACTCTGTGAGTTCTGCTCAACTGAGTATAAAAAGTGGGCGGGGTTATCATCCGATTTCGCTAATTTTCAATACCAATCTATTCTCCCGATAAGCTCGTGTACCAAATTTGGTGAAGATACCTTAATATTTACTCAAGTTATAGTTTTAACGGACGGACAGATGGACGGTCATGGTTCAATCAAATTTTTTTCGATACTGATGATTTTGATATATGGAAGTCTATATATGTATATCTCGATTCCTTTATATCTGTACAACCAACCGTTATCCAATCAAAGTTAATATTGAAACGAATTTACTTGCAAATCCTCTTTTTTTGCCCTTTTGCTAAGTTCGTATCACTAAACTGTTGAATAAATAAATCCAATATTGAATAATGGAAAAATGGCCTTTATTAAAGTACTTCACAATAACACTTATACTTTGCAGCGAATAGCTTGCTTAATAACCAAACTGATTGATAGCTCAAATGAAACTCATTATTAATCGAAACTTATTATAGCGCCTCTATCGCTGGTGCTTTTATACTCTGTGATTTCCTCGTGGCATCTTCTAGGCGCTTCTAGAATTTGCTTAGTTGCGTCATATAACTACAGGTGCACGTATATAGCTTCTCACATGCGTGTATTTGTGAGCGACACTTCAACAATTACAATTGCATACTTTTGGGAGCATCTCTTCTCTGCTGCGTGTACGTACATATGTGTAAACATAATGTTTTATTCGTTTATGTAGATACATAATGATTGATCTATGGATGTGCATGCAAGGCGCTCCTTAGCATCGGCTTAGAGATGGCAGCACCCCTTAGTTTTGCTAATATTCGTAACAATATACTCTGTTTGCAAAGCACGCTGAGTATAAAAATAGCTCGTCCAGGATTTGAAGTTAAGTTACAATAGAGGCAACTTCACTTGAAACAAATAAATTCGATTTTATTAAGAAGAGGTTCATAGGCTTTTTGTCTGTAACAACTGATATTTGCAAGTTGATCTTTTATTATCGGGCCTAGCGAATTAATATTGCGTAGTTAACAGCTTCTTATCCGGCTACTTCTCGGCTTGTTAAAGTCGAGCTACAGATTATTCATCAATTTTATGGTGAAGCTCTCTCGGTGTCTATACCATGTGAAGCAAAGCAAGTCAGCGAAGCCGATAACAAATTGTTCACACACAACTTCAATATGAAATCGAAAATTTTGGCTAAGAAATCCATTATTTTTCGATGTAAAATCGATACTTCTTCAACAACAAAACGATAACTTGACGATAATATTATCGATAACCTGCCGATAAAGAATTGGTTTCGCACCGATAACTTTTGTGTAACCCTCCAATAACTTTTAGATAAACAACCGATAATATCTAGGTAATAAATCTTAAACTTTCTGATAACATAGCGATAACTTTTTTTGTTGCAAATCGATAACTTGTCGATAACTTTTTAGTAACATATTAATATTTTTTTGTACGCAATCGATAGCTTTCCAATAATAATTCAGCAACTCTTTCGCAACCTTTGTTATGGATAGCAAAATTTTAACACCTCGAAAATAATCTAAAACTCTTCTTTCCCTCGTCGACTACACGCCTATACAAAACGAGAACTCATCGATAACAACCTTTCAACCCGAATATAGCAAATTAGTACGACGCTATCCGGTTTCGGCTCCAGCTTCCTCTTCTCCTGCATATTTTTCGGGCAAAGCGGAAAACCAGTATAGGTATCTATCAATGAGTTGCCTATGTAGCCTTTTTTCTCAGGAACATAAGGAGTCATATTCGAAGCACTATGAAGAAATCCAGTACAAAAGAATTCAGCAGTTTGAATAGTCGGCAAAGTACTCTGTCAATAAATGGCGGGCGATCCCCGCAGGTGAGAAAGCCAATCTCTCCACAGACGCGCGTCAAACTCTTGCTTATGCAGAATCAATCCCGACATTCCGAATGTATATCCCGCTTGTAATGTATCAATGTTTAGATTTATTGGCATATAGTCTTTGGCTCTGAGAGTAGTAATGAAAACAGCTTTACGACTTCTTCAGGAATCTTGATAGTTACCATCTCAAAGGCAACTTCAAACTGTTCCAAGAAAATACGGATTGAAAGTGTCATCAATATTTCGCATCTTAGCTGTTGTTACCCCATTCAGTCTCACCCGTTTGAAAGGAAGGTCGATTAGTTTGAAAGCCCACAATATCTTAAGCCGCTCCATGATAGCTGCGTAGGTTTCAGGAAAACCAACGCGTCTTTCTGAGGTAGTATTACTTATCGGAAAATGTGCCACCACGAAGACTCTCCTATAAGCGTAAACGCGGTCCTAGGTAGGACGAATTGCTCCGGCTGAGGGTAGTTTGGTTTTTGTGGGTAGTCCTTCATGGAAGAAGGAGGTTCCATACTCAGAAAAAAAGAAAACTAGCATTCGGTATAAAAAGAAACCAATTTCAAACCGTTTTGGTTACTAAAATAACAAGTTTTCTACTTCAGCCCTCTCTAGGAGACACTTCTTACTCTCATCTCAATACATCTTGGCTGACTGATTATTGTAGAACAGAAAAATTTGCAAACTGCTATTTACAAATACAAAACAGTACGAAACGTTGCCATTGGGATATGTCAAATATGCCACAAATCGCTCGTTGTAAATATATATTCGCAGGTGTAGGTCTACAAGTTTATTTCAAATACAAGAAACGCCTTAAAATCCGCACAATGGCTGCCACATTGAATTATTACCCAAATCATTTGTAACATGTTTCGGTTTATTCCCATACTGACGCCTACGCTGCGTTGAGTGACAAGCCTGACAAAGTGTCATTCAAAATGGTTTGCCGCTAATATTCAACCGCAGCAGCAGCAGCCGCACGAACCTCAAACAACAAATAAACAAACAAAAGCTCTGCGGTAGCATTTTGCTACTCAGAAGTTCTTGTTGTAAATTTCACTACAGCAATATCTCCTAGATGTAACAATTCTCATCACCACAGCCCCTGCCACCTACATATCTCCTATTTACTAAATACTTTCAATAAGAATATTTTTACTTTTTGTGTCGTGCATTATATATTTGTTTTTTGTTGTTGGATGAATTCATCAACAAATGCGCTTTGGATCGTCTGCTTTGGACAGACATCATTAATTTTGGTCAACGAAATTTTCATGACAATTTAACGCATCCTTCTCAGTGTGTATTACATTTTCGGTTGGCCTTTTTGTTGGTTTATCTGTATAGTAAAATACAATGAGTTTCTCTGAAAAATTTCATTTTCTGCACCACAACAATCAGGTCTAACAATAAATATTGCAAGCATAGAAAAATGTTTTTGTGATTGAGGAGCATAACCACCGACTGACAGGCATTAAATGTGATCACCCATTTGGGTAATGAGAGGCGGGCAGTCAATTGTTAAGCTCGCTTGCTTGATGGACACAAAAGATTTCTCAAAATGACAATTTCGCCTTAACAAATCTGTGCTCACAATGATTAAAACCAAAAAGAAAGCTATCCGAAGAAAGATGATAACTTAAGTGGTTGAGGGAGATTGTTTCCATAAAAACTACCATGCCTAAGTTTGAAAATGCAAATAGAAATGGTTTGTATGGAAATTTTACTTTTGCATGTAAGAAATGTCTACTCAGAAAGTAATAAATCATATTCGGAAAACAAGAATTGATATTCAGAAAGTTGCAATTCATATACAGAGTTTCAATTTAATTTTCAGGAAATTTAAACTCGTATTTAGAAAGTTAAAATTTATTCTCAGAAAATTGCAATTCATATTCAAAGTTTCCACTTAATTTTCAGAAAATTACAATTCATATTCAGAAAATTACAATTTATTCTAAGAGTGTCCATTTCCTTATCAGAAAGCTTCAATTCAGAAAGTCACAATTCATATTCAGATTCAGAGAGTTCAATTGATAGTCAGAAAATTACAATTGATAATCAGGTAGTTCAATTCTTATTCAGATAACTAAATTTAGTAGTCAGAAAATTACAACTCATCCTCAAAAAATTACAATTCATATTCAGAACAGTAAAATTGATGTTCAGAGGGCTCAATACATATTCCGCAAATTACAGTTCATATTCAGAAAATGACAACTCATATTCAGAATTGCCATTTCATAATCAGAAATTTCCAATTTATATCAGTAAGTTACAATTCATATTCACAAACTACATTTAATATGCAGAGAGTGCTATTCGTTTTCAGAAAATTAGAATTTATGCATATTCGGAAAATTACAATTAATGACCATGGCTAGCACTTCCGCTAAAATATACTACCGCTAAAATATACTACCAAAATGTTGTACGATCTGCTTATTATTTATAGGATAGGCACAGTATTCTAATCTAAACACATGATGCCGTGTCGGTTTATATAACCTCTTATAACTCTTTCTACCTTAGATTTAGTTCAACTCCGGATGTTCTACCTTCTAGTGATTGAAACGAAAATTTTTGGAAGGAAATTAAATTCTGGGTGCAACATATCCTCTGCTTATTTGAGAATGTTAAACTCAACCTCCTCCATGGAATGGGGCTCGCAAAGTATCTTCCAATCCCCTGTCGGTAAATGCAGGTTTTCATGAAGCACACAGGGGCAGCCTCCCACTTTGCCATGGTATCCGTTAAATGTAATGGAAATCAGAGTTATACTCAAATAGTGTGCTGATTATTTCCTTTCACATTTTGGAACACCGGCCACCGTGGTGTGATGGTAGCGTGCTCCGCCTATCACACCATATGCCCTGGGTTCAACTCCCGGGCAAAGCAACATCAAAATTTTAGAAATAAGATTTTTCAATTAGAAGAAAATTTTTCTAAGCGGGGTCGCCCCTCGGCAGTGTCTGGCAAGCGCTCCGGTTTCTGCCATGAAAAGCTCTCAGTGAAAACTCATCTGCCTTGCAGATGCCGTTCGGAGTCGGCATAAAACATGTAGGTCCCGTCCGGCCAATTTGTAGGGAAAAATCAAGAGGAGCACGACGCAAATTGGAAGAGAAGCTCGGCCTTATATCTCTTCGGAGGTTATCGCGCCTTACATTTATTTTTTTTTTTTTTATTTTATTTTGGAACTCCCTTTACTCATCACAAGGCTGCAATATTATTGCACCTTTTCAACTATCAACCCGCTGCATAAGAACATGAAATGGGTTTATTCCTTTCGTCTCGAATCAGCATGATTATGTCGCCATTTTAGCAGCTCATTTTTAAACCTCAGGAACTTTTCCGTTACATTGTTCAGACTTTCGGGGATGCCCAAAATTATCGCGGTTTCTTTCAGCTGAGTAGAGCATATTCTCAACATTAACATTCTTTGGATTGGCAAAGACTTCAACCGTCCCCTATCTGGTTTTTTTATATTTAGAAATATTTGGCACATCATTGTGGCTAGCCTGACTCAAGCTCCTGGGAATAGGGTGAGTTGCCCATTCCATTTGCCTCTTAAAAGTAGGCTGACCACCAACAGTGAATTGTCCCCTCTTCAGTCCGATGAAAGTGTCTAACTCCACAGCCTGGTTACCTTAGCGGTGGTTATATGAGGCAAATCTCTCCGAGGTGAACTGCTTTCGACTCGCTTTCATCGTCTCTCGGAACATGGAACACACTCCAACTCCCGGTCAACTGAATCGACATTTTTACGCATTCAATGAACAAAGTTAGGATTTTCCAAAATACTGATCCGTACTTCATGAATTGCCCCGGCAACGCTCCATTCACCACAAAGATGCCGCCGACCACACTTAATTGTCCGAAAAAATGTATAACTCTCTAAAACATGCCCTGAATAGCATCGCGTCTACCGTATCCTTGGAAGCGGCGACTTCTGGTTGGAAGAGGTTGCAGTGGTCAGGCAGCCCAAACGTTCAGCTAACTCAAACTCTTTACAGTATACGCCTCTTCTTACCTGTTCAATCGCCAAATCTAAATCCTGCGCCTGGAAGTCCAATTGCAACTCGTGCTGCCGCTGCGCTCCCAACAATGTGTATCAGGGTATATTTCACATCGCGTTCAAGGCTAGATTTGGCGTTGGGCGAAGGGCCGGGCTTTATTCAAAAAGGGCATTCGTTCACGATTTCCAGCCTTTCAAAATTGGACACAATGTCCATCGTGTCCCACCAGATCAACACCCTATAAAAGAGAATCGGCTTGATCACCATGTTATATAGCCAGCGTTTTATCTTTGGGGAGAGCTCCAAACGTTCTTTAATGGTTCTATAGTAGCAGTACAACGCAACTTGGGCGCTCTGTTCTCTACATTAAGCTACCATGATATTATATTATCAAGCTACTTAACTCTATCAGATAGTACCACCTTCATTTCTCCTATAGTAGCTGGTATCCCAAGTAGAACCTCCTAATAAATAGTTATCACAGTTTTATAGGGGTTTACAGCTAGGCCAAAGGAGCCAGACCACCTAGCTACCGTGCGCAGGTACCCCTGTAAAAGGTCGCTCAAACTTTTCTGATACTTTTCTCTGACAAGGAATGCTACATCGTCAGCATAGGCAACTACTTGCCACCTTCTGTATTCGGGGTCTTGGATTAGGTATTTTACGATCATGACGAAGAGGAGGCGAGACTGAACATCCGCCTGCAGCGTACCCCTTCTTGCCTTTCTCTGGGTCACTGAATCTCCCCACTCCGCTGTAATAATCCTATCATCCAGTACAGTCTACTAATAAATGGGATCAGATACGATTAGTTTGCCAATCCTGTTAAAGCCTTCACGATAGCAGCGGCAGGGCAATATTTAAAGCCCCTTCTATGCTCGAGTGACCCTTCTTAGCCAATTGCTAAGCAATGGAGTGGAGTTCCAAAAATTATTTCTAACTATTTAAGTCCTATCTTTTACCATAAACTCAACAGCTTGTATTAAATTAGGACTTAACAGGAAAGAGTGCAATGCAAGCTTCTTCACCATTATCTTTATTAAATGGCTATTTCCTCTATTTTCAAATCATTTACTTGTGTATCACCGGCTATGTATATCTACCCACAACCCACTACTAAGCTTCAAAAGTCCTTTCTAATTTCCATTGCCCACATAAAATGTCTCCAAGGAATCGAAGCGGCCTTTCACAATAGCTCTTAGCCAATGTTGTATGTATCAGTGTATGTTTGTGTTGTTTACCGAACAAATACACACACATACAAATGTATATGTATAAGAATGTATCTCCTTTTGTCTTTAAAATCGTAACTGCTCAATTTCTTTATTAACGTTTAAATGAAGCTTGTGGTCATAACAAAGACATAACATTTCTTTAGCTTTCATTGTTTTGTTGGCATGCAACCGCTGCTCCCCCTCACTTTATTGCTGCATTCGCTTGTTTCCATGGCATTTTAGCTCCATTTTGTGCAACTTCACTTTCTTCATTAAGGACGTAGATATCTGCGGTTGTTAGCATTTACTGTGACTGTCGTGTAATTTCGCTCAATCTCGTTGGTATTAAGAGACGCATTTCCCCGTCTTGGTTATTATTGTGGAGGAGCAACTCCTGCTATCTTTGTGCCTTCGGCCCGCATATTGCATTCCCACTTTTATTGTTAAGACTTCATTCGTGTTTTTTTTTTAATTTTAATTTAGCAAAATATACGACCAATATCTTCTGCTGACCATTGTTTACCATTTTCAGTAGCAATTTTACATTTCTCAGAAAAATAATAGAAAAGTTAAGGTCATTCCCAGGTATTTCTATGGAAAGAAAAAACCCAAAACGTAATGAAAAATTAATCAGTCACAGAAAGTTAGTGCTCGCTCAGTCCAAAAAAACTATAATTCATCTTACCTTCTAGCTCTTTCTGCTAATTTGTGATAGTAGCTGAGCGAAAACCTTTATTGAAACTTCGTGGTAGGTGCTACAACAAAAAAGTGCAAGGCGCAATTCACCTCCGATGAGATTATAGGCCGATCCTTTTAATTTTTCCTATGAATTGGCGGGACGGCAGTTACCGCTGGTCAATGCCTAGACATTTTTTTATACTCAGCTGAGCAGAGCTCACAGTGAAAAAAGAAATTCATTTAGCCATGTAGGTCCGTCTGTCCGTCCGTCTGTAAACACGATAACTTGAGTAAATTTTGAGGTATCTTGATGAAATTTGGTATGTAGGTTCCTGGGCGCTCATCTCGGACCGCTATTTAAAATGAACGAAATCGGAATACAACCACGCCGACTTTTTCATATCGAAAATTTCGAAAAACCGAAAAAGTGCGATAATTCATTACCAAAGACGGAGAAAGCGATGAAACTTGGTAAGTGCGTTGACCTTATGACGCAAAATAGAAAATTAGAAAAATTTTGGTCAGTGGGCGTGGCACCGCCCACTTTTAAAAGTTTTGCAAGCTGTAATTTGGCAGTCGTGGAAGATATCATGATGAAATTTGGTAGGCACATTACCCCTACTACTATATGTGTGGTCCATAAAAATTAGCGAAATCGGATGACGAACACGTCCACTTTAAAAAAAAAAAAAATTTAAGTCAAATTTTAACAAAAATTTTAATATATTTATAGTATAAAAGTAAATTATGTCAACATTCGACTCCAGTAATGAAATGGTGCAACAAAATACAAAGATAAAAGAAAATTTCAAAATGGGCGTAACTCCGCCCTCTAGAATACTTTTATTGCCATAAGTCGAACAAAAATTTACCTATCCTTGTAGGGACATAGATTCTATGACGATAACTGTTTTCTGTGAAAATGGGTGAAATCGGTTGAAGCCACGCCCAGTTTTTATACACAGTCGACCGTCTGTCCTTTCGCTCGGCCGTTAACACGATAACTTGCCCAAAAAACGATATATCTTAACTAAACTTAGTTCACGTACTTATCTGAAGTCAAATTATCTTGCTATAAAATATGGCCGAAAACCTACTATGACCACGCCCACTTTTCCGATATCGAAAATTACGAAAAATAAAAAAAAATGCCACAATTCTGTACCAAATATGATAAAAGGGATGAAACATGGTAATTGGATTGGTTTATTGATGCAAAATATAACTTTATAAAAAATCTTGTAAAAGTGGTGTGACACCTACCATATTAAGTAGAAGAAAATGAAAAAGTTCTGCAGGGCGAAATCAAAAGTCCTTGGAATCTTGGCTGGAATACTGTTCGTTGTATGACATATATAAATAAATTAGCGTTACCCGACAGAAGATGTTCTGGGTCACCATGGTCCACATTTTGATCGATATCTCGAAAACGCCTTCACATATACAACTACCACCACTCCCTTTTAAACCCCTCATTAATACCTTTAATTTGATACCCATATCGTACAAACACATTCTAGAGTCACCCCTGGTCCACCCTTATTGCGATATCTCGAAAAGGCGTCCACCTATAGAACTAAGGCCCACTACGTTTTAAATAATCATAAACATCTTTCATTTGATACACATGTCATACAAACACATTCCAGGGTTACCCTAGGTTCATTTTTCTAAATGGTGATTTTCCCTTACTTTGTCTCCACAGCTCTCAACTGAGTATGTAATGTTCGTTTACACCCAAACTTAGCCTTCCTTACTTGTTTTATATGCTGATGACCTAAAAATATTTACGGCTGCTACAAGTCACCTATACTCTGTTAAGTTACAACCGGATCTTAATAACGTTGTAGCCTGGTTTAATAGCAACCGATTACATTTGAGCAAAAAAAAAGTATTTCGTTCTCAAAGTCTCGTTCTCCCATTCTCACCTCATATTGTATCGAGGATTCTCAACTTTGCTCCCTTGGAGAAATTTTGGACCTAGGTATTGTCTTTCAATGCTTGCATTTATTCGCCTTTTCGGCTCAGATTTCAAAGACCCTTATACACTGATATTATTGTATACAAATCTGGTACGCTCAAAGTGAGAATATACTGTCTTTATCTTGAGAACTTATTATGATTGTCATATTAATAGGCTTGAGCGAAATCAAAAATCCTTTATACGATTCGCTTTCGGTCTATTGAGTTCATGGATCCGTTACCTTCGTACGCTGCTAGATGCCGGCTAATTAACTTAAAATTGATATATTCCAGAAGAGTCATTCTGTCACTTTATTTTGTTTATGGCATAGTTCGTGGAGCTATTGATTCCTCTGCCTTCCTTGAGTGCATTTTATTTCATATCCCAGTCCGAAGCTTGAGGAGTAATGACATATTTTTTATTGATCGAGTTAAAACAATGTAATCCTATTCTAATTTAATTTGTACTCAAGTGCACATGATGTTGATTTCTCTCTACCCAAAACTAAATTTAAATTGTTATTAAATAGGATCCTTAATTAATTTCTAACATATTGTTTTTATTCTCCTAAGTCTGTATGAAAATGTACATTTTCTAGATGTCTTAAATAAATATAATTTTTTATTGTGCATAATCTTTCTTCATAAGACTTTATTGTCATAGCAAATATGATAATGAAATACCGTCAAAAGAACAAATTTTATAGAAAGATCACACTAAGCCATTGTCTTCATAGACGCGCACACTAAAAGCTTTTGTGTGCTTTCAAATTTAAGTTATCTCACTCCAATAAAATAAGACTACATAAACACTTGTATGAGGTTGCTAGGCACTTATGTTTATACATACATATCATTAACGCTGATACTGCAAGATAAATTTTTCATAAGTCAACCATAAGTTCTATAAAAGAAACAACAAAAACAAAATCTAAGAAATAAGATATGAAATATTTTAAACTAATTCCACTTGAACCCTGAGCGTTATTATCTGCTGCCGCAGGATAAACCAAACATAATAAACCGTGAGGAAAATATGCAAGAATATGAAAATCCTTTTCAACTACAAACATGCACTCACTGACACACTCACACAAACACGTCGTTTTAAGATTAGAATCAAAATTCGTCGCCATGGCAAGAATATACAAAGTTGATGACAGCAAAGAATTTTTCAATAAATATCCAAAGCAATAACTTACTATAGTTATTGACAAGGGTTCAAGTTTTTCGGTGTTTACATACAAAACAAATGATGAAACCTATACAGTCACACACACACGCACACATATGGGTAGGTGTAGCCTTGCGCGATAGTAGTGGCAGGGTTAACTAAGTAAAAAGGTGGCATTTATTGGCAAAAGTATGAAATGCGGTTTAGCTTAAAAATGTGCATATGTCAATGGAAAGGGAAATAGAAAATGGTAGTAAAAAGATGAGGAATGTTAAGCAATAGCAAAATTTGTTAGGACTTAAGCGGCAAGTATATTTAATATAAGTGGAAGTAATAAGTAAGCTGAGGTTGGGTATAAAGGTTTTCAAAAAAATTCGCTGTGCAAAAAGCCTAGGTATGGTAAGAACATTCGTGTATTAAGATTACATGTAGCATATTTAATAAACATCGATACGTGTAAACATCTTATCGGATAATAAAGGCGGTTTATAACTCCAAAGGGATTTGGAAATACTTTCCAAAGTAAAATCTGATAGTTTTCCCCAGAATTTTAAATAATGGAACACCACATTCAGATGTGCCTGCAATGAAGCTTGAACCGTGAAGTATATCTAGGCTCGTCAACTGATATGATTTGTATATATGTAACTCACCTTTTAACTTAGAGTTAGTGGTTAACTACTAAAGTATGTGCCACCACTCCAAGTGCGTTTCATGGCTTATCCAGCTGAAAAAGGTAGCCAGTTCAAAATAGTACCCGTTTCAAAAAAGCACTCGGTTCTCAAAAAGCACCCAGTAAAAAAATGTATTAGCCCTAAAAAGAACCCGTTCTAAAAAAAAACCCCCGGTTATAACAAAGTAGCCAGTTTTAAAAAAATACGCGGTTCAAAAATTTATCCGGCTCTAAATTAGAACCCGGTTTAAAAATTTACCTGATTTTAAAAAATTATACTGTTCAAAGTACCCGGATCCGAGAGAGTCCCAGGTGTTCAAAATAAATTTGGATCTGAAAAAGTACCCGGTTTTTGATAAGTTCTGCGATTTGAAAATGAACTCAATTTTGAAAAACCAATCCGAAAATGTAGCGGATATCAAAAAAGCATCTGAGTCCGTGACGTACCCGATTCTGGAGTGAAACCTGGTAGGATAAATTTTGCCAAAAAGTGTTGCTGAAGTTGAAGTTGATCTGAAGACGCAATTGAAAAAATAAATCCTATCTCGAAGGAAAAAATGCCACAGAAGTCGATCAAAATTTTGTCTAGCCAGTAGAAGGTATTCTTATAGGCACCCATTTTTGTAAACCGAGGAAGCTAATAGCTTCTCAGCGGGGAAGAAAAGGTGTTCCTTATTGGCATCAGTTATTGTGCATCAGGGCCAGCTGGCGTGTAATGGGAAATCATCTTGGGCATCAAGAACTTACAAATTTTTTTTCCGCATGAGCATGATTTAGAGCAGAGCCGGCCAAAAGTTGCACATTGTGCAATTTTAATTCGTATTTTCACACAGACACTAACGATGTGCGATCACGATCGTTTGCTTTCGCTTGTCACTCACTAAAATCAACAGTGAATGCAAAAGGAAAAGTCCATGGTACTTTTTGGGCACATAATAAAAAAATATGCTGCAATGTTAAAGTGACTTTTAATGCGTTTTAGTTAGTATTATTAAGTTCCTTTGAACATACATATTAATATTGACAATTTAAATATTAATAATTAATAATACTTAATTAGTTATTAATAAATATTGACAATTTAATATAAATAACTTTTTATACGTTCTACTTAGTTTTATTAATTTTTATAAATTTTTTTTTATTTAATAACTTTATGTTTTGAAAATATATATTTCTATCTTTACATTTACTTTGTTTTGTAGTTCTTTCTTAATGAAAAAGTGATTTTTTTAAGTAAATTTTGCATTGAAGAAACACCATGCCTTCTTTTATAAAAATTTTTATCTGGCTAGCTCGACCTCTCCGTTCTTAGTTATATGAATATAAGTAAATATTGTTAGGATTAGCTTGAAATCAAATAACCAGAGTCGTTTTTAATTTCGAACTTCACAGTCCACATTTTCTTTTAGCACACTGTGGGGAGTTGTCCATAAATTTTTACACACACTTATGCAATTGTTTTAGTATTTGTGTGGCCGGCTCTGATTTAGAGGCTGATCGGTACAATGAACGACAATGCAATGACAATACTCGTCGATTATCGGATGGTTTGAGTAAGGATATGCAGATTGCACTTAGGTTATGTGAGTAACACTTTTCTCATAGCTTAGTGAGAAGCCGATTATCCGATTATTGGACTAGGAAATTAGTAGAAAGTCATGGCCAATATGGCAGGGCAGTGTGCTCAGATCTTGCAAAATATTGATTTTATTGATTGATTTTATTGAAATTTATCTAGAAATACTAATATAAACAAAAGACAACTTTCTATTCAACGATCATAATAATTATTAAGCAACGTTAAAAATAAACGTTAACTTTTAAACATTGCATACAAATTAAAAGGCAATGTTCTTGATAAATTTTTGAATTCGGACAACGTTTTTAATTTAAAACAAGTAAGAACGGGACTGTATTCGGCTGTGCCGAAGACTTCATACCTTTCATGAATGCGGCTGAAAAATAATCTTATCCCGTTCGTAATCTCCGAATAATCGGATGTATAAGATAAGAAATATATAGTGAACAGATCTACATACCTAAACGATTTTTAAGATAAATATAAAATAAAAAACAGGTAGGTACTTTGTGTGAGGATGCAAAGTTTCAGGTTTTTTGTGGTCTGCATATAAAAACTATGACTACGAATCAAGTATTTCAACAATATATGACGTAGACGTAACTATTTGATGAAATTTGATGAATTTTGAAGCTTCTAGCCGTAAAAGAGGGTCAAAAATTACAGTTTATATGGGGTATATAATATCTAAACCACCGATCCCTATGATTTTTTCAGACAACAATATATGCTATACACGTAAGCATTTGGTGAAATTTGAACATATCTAAACGATTTTTAAGATAAATATAAAATAAACAAATAAGGAAGGCTAAGTTCTGGTGTAACCGAACATTACATACTCAGTTGAGAGCTGTGGAAACAAAGTAAGGGAAAATCACCATGTTGTAAAAAGAACCTAGGGTAACCCTGGAATGTGTTTGTATGACATGTGTATCAAATGGAAGGTATTAAAGGGTATTTTAAGAGGAAGTGGGCCATAGTTCTATAGATGGACGCCATTTAGGGATATCGCCATAAAGGTGGACCAGGGGTGACTCTAGAATTTGTTTGTACGATATGGGTATCAAATGAAAGGTGTTAATGAGTATTTTAAAAGGGCGTGGGCCTTAGTTCTATAGGTGGACGCCTTTTCGAAATATCGCCATAAAGGTGGACCAGGGGCGACTCTAGAATTTGTTTGTATGATATGGGTATCATATGAAAGGTGTTAATGAGTATTTTAAAAAGGAGTGGGCTTTAGTTCTATGTGTGGACGCTTTTTCGAGATATCGCCATAAACGTGGACCAGGGGTGACTCTAGAATTCCTTTGTACTATATGGGTATCAAATGAAAGGTGTTAATGAGTATTTTAAAAGGGCGTGGGCCTTAGTTCTATAGGTGGACGCCTTTTCGAAATATCGCCATAAAGGTGGACCAGGGATGACTCTAGAATTTGTTTGTACGATATGGGTATCAAATGAAGGGTGTTAATGAGTATTTTAAAAGGGCGTGGGCCTTAGTTCTATAGGTGGACACCTCTTCGAAATATCGCCATAAAGGTGGACCAGGGGCGACTCTAGAATTTGTTTGTACGATATGGGTATCAAATGAAAGGTGTTAATGAGTATTTTAAAAGGGCGTGGGCCTTAGTTCTATAGGTGGACGCCTTTTCGAAATATCGCCATAAAGGTGGGCCAGGGGTGACTCTAGAATTTTTTTGTACGATATGGGTATCAAATGAAAGGTGTTAATGAGTATCTTAAACAGGAGTGGGCCTTAGTTCTATGTGTGGACGCCTTTTCGAGATATCGCCATAAACGTGGACCAGGGGTGACTCTAGAATTTGTTTGTACTATATGGGTATCAAATGAAAGGTGTTAATGAGTATTTTAAAAGGGAGTGGGCCTTAGTTCTATAAGTGGATGCCTTTTCGAGATATCGCCATAAACGTGGACCAGGGGTGACTCTAGAATTTGTTTGTACGATATGGGTATCAAATGAAAGGTGTTAATGAGTGTTTTGAAAAGAAGTGGGCCTTAGTTCTATATGTGGACGCCTTTTCGAGATATCGCCATAAACGTGGACCAGGGGTGACTCTAGAATGTGTTTGTACTATATGGGTATCAAAGGTGTTATTGAGTATTTTAAAAGGGCGTGGGCCTTAGTTCCATAGGTGGACGCCTTTTCGAAATATCGCCATAAAGGTGGACCAGGGATGACTCTAGAATTTGTTTATACGATATGGGTATCAAATGAAAGGTATTAATGAGTATTTTAAAAGGGCGTGGGCCTTAGTTCTATAGGTGGACGCCTTTTCGAAATATCGCCATAAAGGTGGGCCAGGGGTGACTCTAGAATTTTTTTGTACGACATGGGTATCAAATGAAAGGTGTTAATGAGTATTTTAAAAAGGAGTGGGCCTTAGTTCTATATGTGGACGCCTTTTCGAGATATCGCCATAAACGTATACCAGGGGTGACTCTAGAATGTGTTTGTACGATATGGGTATCAAATTAAAGGTAATAGTGCGGGTTTCAAAAGGGAGTGGCCCTTAGTTGTATATGTGAAGGCATTTTCGAGATATCGACCAAAATGTGGACCAGGGTGATCCAGAACATCATCTGTCGGGTACCGCTAATTTATTTATATATGTAATACCTGCCAAGATTTTAAGGGTTTTTTATTTCGCCCTGCAGAACTTTTTCATTTTCTTCTACTTAATATGGTAGGTGTCACAACCATTTAATAAAGTTTTTTCTAAAGTTATATTTTGCGTCAATAGACCAATACAAGTACCATGTTTCATCCCTTTTTTCGTATTTGGTATATAATTATGGCATTTTTTTTCATTTTTCGTAATTTTCGATATCGAAAAAGTGGGCGTGGTCATAGTCGAATTTCGGCCATTGTTTACACCAATACAAAGTGAGTTCAGATAATTACGTGAACTGAGTTTAGTAAAGATATATCGATTTTTGCTCAAGTTATCATGTTAACGGCCGAGCGGAAGGACAGACGGTCGACTGTGTATAAAAACTGGGCGTGGCTTCAACCGATTTCGCCCTTTTTCACAGAAAACAGTTATCGTCCTAGAATCTAAGCCTCTAGCAAATTTCACAAGGATTGGCAAATTTTTGTTCGACTTATGGCATTAAAAGTATCCTAGACCAATTAAATGAAAGAGGGCGGAGCCACGCCCATTGTGAAATTTTCTTTTATTTTTGTATTTTGTTGCACCATATCATTACTTGAGTTGAATGTTGACATAATTTATTTATATACTGTAAAGATATTAACTTTTCTTTTAAAATTTGAATTTAAAAAAAAAATTTTAAAAAGTGGGCGTGGTCGTTTTCCGATTTTGCTAATTTTTATTAAACAGACATATAGTAATATGAGTAACGTTCGTGCCAAATTTCCTCATGATATCTTCAACTACTGCCAAATTACAGCTTGCGAAACTTCTAAATTACCTTCTTTTAAAAGTGGGCGGTGCCACGCCCATTGTCCAAAATTTTACTAGTTTTCTATTTGTTTCTGGTTAATAAAAAAAAGAGAAAAACGATTTATGAATACACGAACTTTATTGGAGCAATGTACGATAACGATAGTCAGCAAATTACAATGATAAAGAAGAAAAAAAAATGAAAGGCTTAAAGCACAATAGGCCAACCAATGCTGCTTGTGATTGGGAATTATCCCGGCCATGGCGTTACCATACTATATCTAACATTTGTGACCAGTCAATTCCGACTGAACATCCTGCCCCCGTTGAAAGGATCCTTTCAATATCCTGATGGTAATGGGGCTAGTTTATGAACTGGTCGGCGAAGAATTCCCTTTGCTGTTTTAATTTCCACCACTCGGACCTTTTTGTCTGGACCTGGGATAACGTTCGTAATTCGGCCTAATGGCCACTGGTTAGATGGTATATTATCTTCATATAAAAGTACAAGCTGATCAAGTTCTACGTTAGCTTGGTCAGTTAGCCATTTGGATCGCTGCTGCAGCTCATGGAGGTAGTCACGCCGCCATTGTTGCCAAAACAGATTTTTTATATGGGTGATGCGTTGCCATCGTGATAAATATGATAGCTTGTTGGTGTCACAATTGGGTTCGGGTACGCTCCTAATCGCTTCACCAATGAGAAAGTGAGATGGCGTCAAGACGCTTCCATCATTAGGATCGTTTGACATTGTTACCAATGGACGAGAGTTAAGAATGCCTTCTGCTTCAACTATGACTGTCAAGAGTTCCTCATACGTGAGACCACCTTGGGATAAGTATTTGGTAAAAAGGTGCTTTGCTGATTTAACCGCAGCTTCCCAGAGCCCACCGAAATGCGGCGATCGCGGTGGGATAAAATGGAATTCGAAACCTGTGATGGACGAAAAGTCGGAAATTTCCTTTCGACTTTGATCGCACAAGTAGCGATGGTAAAAATCTTGCAATTTGTTGTGAGCCCCCACGAAATTTGTTGCGTTGTCACAGTAAATTCGATGTGGAACGCCTCGCCGGTTTATAAATCGTTTGAGACAGTATATAAACGCATCGGCACTTAAATCGGAAACTAATTCCATATGTATTGCTTTCGTCGAAAAGCACACAAAGATCGCCACATAGGTTTTGTAGGGAACTTTACTCCTGATAAGGTAACTGGTAAGGAAAGGTCCACAGAAATCCACTCCGCAAATATAAAATGGCCGCTCTGTATGAAATCGGTCCGCTGGTAAGAGTCCCATGATTTGTTGTTGCAATATTGGTCGATATTTGAAGCAATGAACACATTGTCGCACAACCTTGCGTACCGTTTCTCTAGCCCTCACAATCCAAATGCGCTGTCGGAGCAAACCTAATAGAACCTTCGGTCCAGCGTGAAGATTTGTGCGATGTAAGTGCTCTATATAGAGGATTATGAAACGATGGTCGTGAGGCAGTATTAGCGGGCATCTTGCTTCTATTGGAATAGGTGCTTGCAACAACCGTCCGCCTACTCTAACGACGGTGTGCATCTTCTTAAATATTTGCAGTTGGCACAAGAGTGGCGACAGTTTCTGAAACGATGGAGGTATATTTTTATTGTTCTCTAATGCATTAATTTCTGAAGAGTAGAAATCGCGTTGTAAGGTTACGGCAACAAAATTGAATGCATTATTGAGTTCCGCAGCAGAAATGGGTTCTACATCTTGTATTTGCATCTTTCTTTGCGGTGGAACTGTGTTATATACGCGATGAATAAATGCTATTATGCGAAGGATGCGGATGTATGAGGAATTTCGATTGACGATATCATTTACAATGTGTGTTATGTGATTTGTTTTATAGCATTGAGTTCGTTTGGGCTTACGCTGCTCTTCCACTGGTGCGTCGGTGACGACTACCAGCTCCGGCCAATGTTTTGACTCCTTACTAAGGAAGAATGGGCCAGAAAACCATATTGTGCTACATAGATCAGCAGCACTGCAGCCGCGTGAAATTAAATCGGCCGGATTATCCTTCGATGGAACATGTCGCCATATGATGCCCTGCGAATGTTCCTGGATTTCCGAGACCCGGTTGGCGACAAATGAAGTAAGAGTCGAGGAATGAGTTTTTAACCACTGAAGGACCGTGGTTGAATCCGTCCAAAAATATACTGTGTTAATATTCTGCTTGAGGTTCACTTCAAACTTTTTCCATGTTCGTATTAAAAGCAATGCAGCGCACAGCTCCAACCTTGGTACAGACTGTGCCTTTACTGGAGCTACTTTAGACTTGGCAATAAGCAGATTAATTTTATACGTACCATTGTGCCAAATTCTGGTATAAATGCAGCATCCATAAGCTCGCTCAGAGGCATCTGAAAACCCGTGCAGTTCGCCTCTCTGTGACGGTGAAGTAAATGCGTAGCGGGGAACGGAAATTGTGTTTATTTTAGGTAGATCATCTTCTATGCTAGCCCATAAATCGGAAAGTGGCTTGGGCACTTCCTCATCCCATGAGGCACCGTGTAACCAAAGTGCTTGGAGAAGCATCTTGCATCGAACTACAATTGGACTCAAAAGCCCTAGTAAGTCATATATCTTTGCTGTCTTCGAAAGAATCAAACGCTTTGTAGTATTCCTGTGGGGTTCGTCATTAAATTGGAAACAGAATTGATCTGACCTTGGTTTCCATAACATTCCCAGTGTACTAGTAACGCCGCTGGCCAGCTGAATGGCTACCTCATCTGAGTTCGTGAAAAGTTCAATGCAGTTGCTGTTCCATTTAGCGAGTTCGAGTTTGGCCATCGCTAATAACTGGGTTAATTCGAATTTGCGTTGCTTTAACTCCTCTAGAGTATCGGCGCCTGTAAGGACATCGTCTACATATAGATCGGATTTCAAAACGTGTGCGCCAAGAGGATAAAGATTGCCATACGTTTCCGCAATAAAAAATAAACTGCGGATTGCTAGGAACGGTGCTGAAGCCGTTCCATATGTTATAGTATTTAATTCATAGAACTGTAAAGGAAGATGTGGTTCATCCCTCCATACAATTAGTTGAAATTGTCTGTCCTTCGGTGACATCCCGAACTGGCGATACATTTTACAAATGTCAGCAGTTAATGCATGTTTGTAAAGGCGAAATTTAAGCAAAGTTGTTATGAGATCGGGCTGGATCGTTGGGCCTACCATAAGTAAATCATTGAGGGATACGTTAGATGAGGTTTTTTGAGATGCGTCAAATACGACACGCAATTTGGTTGTTACATTTGTTGGGCGAAGCACAGCATGATGCGGTATAAAATAATGATTTGGACTGATGTCGACCTCACTGATCGGAGACATGTGCCCAAGTGCTGCATACTCCTTCATAAACTCGGTGTACGATTTTCCTAACTCTGAGTCTCTTTTGAAACGGCGTTCTAGAGATATAAACCGCCTGTAAGCATTCTGAAACGAATTGCCAAGTGCTTTAGGTGAGCCAATAAATGGTAAGGAAACCTGAACCCGATTGTCTGCTGTGTACGTAACATTTTTGACGTAATGGGCTTCGCACGCCACATGCTCTTCAGAGAGTTGTTGCTCTTGTTTATACTCTTCGATTTCCCAAAAACGTTGTAGTTGGGCGGATAAGTCAGGTGAAGATAGTGATTTCGTAAAGTAGCATGCATTCGACCGCAAGGTACTGTGATTCTCGTATTTCCCACCTACTATCCACCCTAGAAGAGTATTAACTATAAGGCATTGATTCCCATCGAGAGACAATTTTCCTTCATCGAGAAGTTGGAAGAAAATGTCTGTTCCGATAAGCAGATCTATTTTATGTGGCTTAAAAAAATAGGGATCCGCCAAATTGACGTTTGGAGGAAATTCTAAACTTTTTGTATCTATATATTGGCTAGGCTGTCTTGATGAGATCGTATTGACAACCGCAAACTCTGCAGTACAATTAAAATTTGAAAACCGTGACTGAATCGTGGTTTCTACCTTAGTGGATACTCTTTCGCTAGCGCCTGCGATCCCTGCTACTTCCTGATTGAAACGAATTTGATGTAGACGTAAACGCTTTGCAGTTTCAAGCGTTATAAAATTCAGCTCCGAGCAAGAATCCAATAAGGCACGAACTGGTTGGAAGATGCCGCAAGCATCCTTAATCAAAACGATTGCTGTTGGAATGATAGAGCAACCAGTAGCCCGTGCCAATAATGTAGTAGGTGTTTGCGATGTAAAATTTTGGGTGGTTGGTTGGTTTGAGCCGGACTTCCATGCTGGAGCTGAACCAGAGTGCGAAAACGAAAAGGTCGATGAAGATGAAAGAGGTGTCTCTCCAGATGAAGGCACTCTATGTAGCAATGTATGGTGCAAAGTGTTACACACCCGGCATCGCGTTTGTGATGGACACTTAGCGACCACATGACCTGTACCCAAACAATTAATACATAGGGATGATAGCTTAGCTAAGTCAAATCTCTGGGCCACACTCATGTTGCGAAATTTCATACATCGATGAATGAGATGGTCGCCTGCTTGGCAACAGACACATTTTGATTTGGAGGTGACGAACGCTTTTGATTTGCTTACCTTTGAATTGGGAATGTGATTAGCCACGTCAGGGGAGCGCTTATTCCAACTCTCGAGAAGTTGACAACGATGGCTTAGATTAGTGTAACACTTTTCAAACGATGGGAGTTCTTTAAATTCTTGGCGTTCATCATAAGCCTTTTTTGAGTCAGCATCTAACCTGGTTAAAATAATATCAATTAGCAACGCTTCCATTATGTCCTTCTCGGAGCCAATCGATAATAAAGCCCCTTTAATAGAAGCAACGTTGTCGATAAGTGATCGCAAAGCGATGTGATCGCCTTTATTCATTGATGGCAACGTGTGCAGAATCTTTATATGTTCAATAAAAATTAGGGTTTTATTGTCAAAGCGCTCTTTTAATCTTTGCAGCGCTCGCTGATAGTTTGCTTCGGTAACGTCAAATGGTTCAATAACTGCTCGCGCAGCCCCCGACAAGCAATCAAGAAGATAATTAAATTTGTCAATTTGTGATAAGGACGAGTCCTCGTGTACCAACGACTCAAACGTATGTATAAATCGAGAATATTCTGTGTACTTGCCGTCGAATTTCGGCAACTTTAATTTCGGCAAGCGATGTGAAGAAAGCGAAGGGGTCGTTGTATTAAAATAGCTTAATTCAGCGCTGCTTGATCGACGTGCTTTGTTCAAGAATCCTAATAATTTTGACTTGGTCGTGATGAAGAGTTCCTCTAAATCACTGCGGCCATTGTCTGTAAAGCAAAGTTTTTCAATTTGGGTTTGTATATGACATACTTGCTTGAAATATGATTCCAATATTTGCAATTGGCACTCTAGAATCGTGGCGTCAGCTGTAGCACCTTCCCTTTCAATTTTAGTTTTAAGGTTTGTGATATTCCGCTTCATTGAACTGCGTTGTTGACGCAGCGGTGGCAATTCCACCGATGTATCATTGGTATCATCGTCCGTCGGCATGCTGCCGGCTTTTAGATCTCAAAAATTGTGTGTTGATTGTTGTTTCCTCAAATTTATTTAATTTGCAAACTGCTTGTTCCCGTATGAAAGTAAAAAACAAAACGTGCACACGGACTGAAGCCAAAGTAAAGCACCAAAAAATAAAACGGAGATATGGTGTGATATTTTCGCTGAAAACAGTACTTTTCCCTTTATATGCAATCTGCTTATTACCGTATTAAGCAAAAACAAACCGTGCGAATGCGATTGAGGGCAATGTAAAGAACCGCAATATAAAACAATATGCTTGCGATTATGTGCGTAGGCTGTGTTCAGGCAAATTCAGCAATAATTACGATATATATGTACATATACTCAGAAAACCAAACAGTGCAATATAAAGAACCGCAATATAAAACTATATGCTTGTGATTATGTGCGTAGGCTGTGTGTATTATACCAATGCAGCACTAATTACGATATGTATACGAGAACATGTACTGCTCTGTATATTAAAATTTGAGGCTCCAAATTGTTCTCTTTTCCATGTACTCCACCTTGTTTGTGTTCTTGACGGCAGCGAGCACCTTTATTTTGTTTTTTATAACGAAATGCTTGCTTCACCGTCCTGTCACGGTCGCCAATGTTTCTGGTTAATAAAAAAAAGAGAAAAACGATTTATGAATACACGAACTTTATTGGAGCAATGTACGATAACGATAGTCAGCAAATTACAATGATAAAGAAGAAAAAAAAATGAAAGGCTTAAAGCACAATAGGCCAACCAATGCTGCTTGTGATTGGGAATTATCCCGGCCATGGCGTTACCATACTATATCTAACATTTGTGACCAGTCAATTCCGACTGAACACTATTCTTCGTCATAAGTTCAACTCACCTACCAAGTTTCATCGCTTAATCCATATATCGTAATGAATTATCGCACTTTTTCGATTTTTCGAATTTTCGATATCGAAAAAGTGGGCGTGGTTATTATCCGATATCGTTCATTTTAAATAGCGATCTGAGATGAGGGCCCAGGAACATACATACCAAATTTCATCAAGATACCTCAAAATTTACTCAAGTTATCGTGTTAACGGAGAGATGGACGGACGGACGGACATGGCTCAATCGAATTTTTTTTCGATACTGATGATTTTGATATATGGAAGTATATATCTATCTCGATTCCCTTATACCTGTACAACCAACCGTTATCCAATCAAAGTTGATATACTCTGTGAGCTCTGCTCAACTGAGTATAAAAATAGGTAGGTACTTTGTGTGAGGATGCAAAGTTTCAGGTTTTTTGTGGTCTGCATGTAAAATCTATGACTACGCGAATCACGTATTTCAACAATATATGACGTAAGCGTAACTATTTGATGAAATTTGATGAATTTTGAAGCTTCTAGCTGTAAAAAAGGGGCAAAAATTACAGTTTATATGGGGTATATAATATATATACCACCGATCTCTATGATTTTTTCAGACAACAATATATGCTATATACGTAAGCATTTGGTGAAATTTGAAGCTTCTAGCTGTTAAAATGGGGCAGAAATTGCGCAAAGTTTATTATCTGAACAATCGGTTGTATGAGATATATACTATATATCCCACCGATCTCAATTATTTTTTCAGACAACAATATATGCTATATACGTACACATTTGGTGAAATTTGAAGCTTCTAGCTGTTAAAACGGGGCAGAAATTGCGCAAAGTTTCTTATCTGAACAATCGGTTGTATGAGATATATACTATATATACCACCGATATCTATGATTTTTTCAGACAACAATATATGCTATATACGTAAGCATTTGGTGAAATTTGAAGCTTCTAACTGTTAAAACGGGGCAGAAATTGCGCAAAGTTTCTTATCTGAACAATCGGTTGTATGAGATATATACTATATATACCACCGATATCTATGATTTTTTCAGACAACAACATATGCTATATACGTAAGCATTTGGTGAAATTTGAAGCTTCTAGCTGTTAAAAAGGGGCAGAAATTGCGCAAAGTTTCTTATCTGAACAATCGGTTGTATGAGATATATACTATATATACCACCGATATCTAAGATTTTTTCAGACAACAATATATGCTATATACGTAAGCATTTGGTGAAATTTGAAGCTTCTAGCTGTTAAAACGGGGCAGAAATTGCGCAAAGTTTCTTATCTGAACAATCGGTTGTATGATATATATACTATATATACCACCGATATCTATGATTTTTTCAGACAACAATACGGGGCAGAAATTGCGCAGAATTTCTTATCTGAACAATCGGTTGTATGAGATATATACTATATATACCACCGATATCTATGATTTTTTCAAACAACAATATATGCTATATACGTAAGCATTTGGTGAAATTTGAAGCTTCTAGCTGTTAAAGCGGGGCAGAAATTGCGCAAAGTTTCTTATCTCAACAATCGGCTGTATGAGATATATACTATATATACCACCGATCTCTATGATTTTTTCAGACAACAATATATGCTATATACGTAAGCATTCATTGAAATTTGAAGACTCTAGCTCTTAAAGTAGGGCAGTCATTACGAAAAGTTTCTTATCTGAACAATCGGTTGTGGGGGATATATACTATATATACGACCGATCTCATCATTTTTTCAGGCAACAATATGTGCAATATACGAAATTATGTAATGTCACCACTAAATATGGCAACGCATATTAAAAGAATGCAATATCGATAGTGGGCTGGCAATGCCGTCATTCCCAATGGAATGCAGATAACAGCATAGTGAAAATTTGCAAAAGGCAAATTCAATATAGATACGCGCTTACTGTCGAGAAAACGTTTTAAGAGTTGTGCTGTAAGATAGCAGTTTTTATATCCTAAAATAAATAAAAGTTTTACTTTGGTGTATCCGATTGAGCATAGAACTCAAATAAACTTGGTTTATTTATTATCAAGAGTGTGTGGCAGCTTAAGCACCCCAGGATATTGCGTGAGTATCAACATACCCAAATGGAGCTCGACAACAAGCGTTTAGATGGCGACCGTGGGCCGTGCTGCAAAATGGTGGGCTGTAAAATAGCGGCCACTCGCAAAACAAATTGCGAAACAAAAAAAGTGGCTTATATTTAGCTATGGCAAACAAATGCCGTTTCAATAATTGAAAAATTTAAAATCCTTGAAAAAATCTAAAAATTTCAAATCGTCTAATAAATACAAAAAATTAAAATTCAAAAAAAAATCTAAAAATTTTAAAAATCGTTCAAATAAAATGTAACAATTTAAAATTCTTTCATTACAAAAAAAAAAACATACAAAAAAAATTTTAAAAATTGGAAAAACTACAAAAAAAATTATAAAAATTCAAAATTTACAAAAAAAAAAGTTAAATGCTGAAAAAGCAATAATGAAATAAATTTTTTCTACTTAGAAATTAAAAAAAAAAAAAATTTTTTTCATACGTTCCATATGGTGGTACAGTAGTGCAAAATAATACTACCTTAAATAAAAAGCACTTGCAAAAAATATAACTTATACGGAGATAATCTACAAATTTAATACAAAGCGGAGATAATTTAAAAAACAGAGATAATAAAATACTACTAAAACACGAAAAATCGACAAGAAACTTAAACGGAGGAAAAATTAAAAATTTGACATATTTACAAAAACGGAGATAACCAACCAATCTAATAAATACCGAAATAATCTACGAAATAATAGAAAAACTAATGCTACAAAAGGAACAGTGTACCTTAAAAAATTACATAACGCTTAAAACTACACCTATAACAAGTAAGGAAGGCTAAGTTCGGGTGTAACCGAACATTACATACTCAGTTGAGAGCTATGGTGACAACATAAGGGAAAATAACCATGTAGGAAAATGAACCAAGGGAAACCCTGGAATGTGTTTATATGACATGTGTATCAAATGGAAGGTATTAAAGAGTATTTTATGAGGGAGTGGGCCATAGTTCTATAGGTGGACGCCATTTAGGGATATAGCCATAAAGGTGGATCAGGGTTGACTCTAGAATGCGTTTGTACGATATGGGTATCAAATGAAAGGTGTTAATGAGTATTTTAAAAGGGAGTAATCCTTAGTTCCATAGGTGGACGCCGTTTCGAGATATTGCCACAAAGGTGGACCAGGGGTGACCCTAGAATTTGTTTGTACAATATGGGCATCAAAAGAATGGTGTTAATGAGTATTTTAAAAGGGAGTGGGCCTTAGTTCTATAGGTGGATGCCGTTTCGAAATATCGCCATAAAGGTGGACCAGGGGTGACTGTAGAATGTGTTTGTACGATATGGGTATCAAATTAAAGGGAGTGGTGGTTGTTGTATAGGTGGTCGCCTTTTCGAGATATCGCCGTAAAGATGGACCAGGGGTGACTCTAGAATGTGTTTGTACGATATGGGTATCAAATGAAAGGTGTTAATGAGCATTTTAAAAGGGAGTAATCCTTAGTTCCATAGGTGGACGCCGTTTCGAGATATCGCCATAAAGGTGGACCAGGGGTGACCCTAGAATTTGTTTGCACAATATGGGCATCAAACGAAAGGTGTTAATGAGTATTTTAAAAGGGAGTGGGCCTTAGTTCTATAGGTGGACGCCGTTTCGAGATATCGCCATAAAGGTGGGCCAGGGGTGACTCTAGAATTCGTTTGTGCAATATGGGTATCAAACGAAAGGAGTTAATGAGTATTTTAAGAGGGAGTGGGCCTTAGTTCTATAGGTGGACGCATTTTCGAGGTATCGCAATAAAGGTGGACCAGGGGTGACTCTAGACTTTGTTTGTACGATATGGGTATCAAATGAAAGGTGTTAATGAGTATTTTTAAAAGGGAGTGGGCCTTCGTTTTATAGGTGTTCGCCTTTTCGAGATATCGCCATAAAGGTGGACCAGGGGTGACTTTAGAATTTGTTTGTATGATATGGGTATCAAATGAAAGGTGTTAATGAGTATTTTAAAAGGGCGTGGGGCTTAGTTCTATAGGTGGACGCCTTTTCGAGATATCGCCATAAAGGTGGACCAGGGGTGACTCTAGAATGAGTATGTACGATACGGGTATCAAATTAAAGGTATTAATGAGAGTTTTAAAAGGGAGTGGTGGTAGTTGTATATGTGAAGGCGTTTTCCAGATATCGACCAAAATGTGGACCAGGGTGACCCAGAACATCATCTGTTGGATACCGCTAATTTATTTATATATGTAATATCTGCCAAGATTTTAAGGGTTTTTTATTTCGCCCTGCAGAACTTTTTCATTTTCTTCTACTTAATATGGTAGGTGTTACAACCATTTTATAAACTTTTTTCTAAAGTTATATTTCGCGTCAATAAAACAATCCAATTACCTTACCATGTTTCATCCCTTTTTTCGTTTTTGGTATAGAATTATGGCTTTTTTTTCATTTTTCGTAATTTTCGATATCGAAAAAGTGGGCGTGGTCATAGTCGGATTTCGTTCATTTTTCATACCAAGATAAAGTGAGTTCAAGTAAGCACGTGAACTAAGTTCATTAAAGATATGTCGATTTTTGCTCAAGTTATCGTGTTAAGGGCCATGCGGAAGGACAGACGAACGACTGTGTATAAAAACTGGGCGTGGCATCAACCGATTTCGCCCATTTTTACAGAAAACAGTTAGCGTCATAAAATCTATGCACCCACCAAATTTCAAAAGGATTGGTTAATTTTTGTTCGACTTATGGCGTTAAAAGTATCCTAGACAAACTAAATGAAAAAGGGCGGAGCCACGCCCATTTTGAAATTTTCTTTTAATTTTGTATTTTGTTGCACCATATCATTACTGGAGTTGAATGTTGACATAATTTACTTATATACTGTAAAGATATTAAATTTTTTGTTAAAATTTTACTTTAAAAAAATTTTTTTTTTAAAGTGGGCGTGGTCCTTCTCCGATTTTGCTAATTTTTATTAAGCGTACATATAGTAATAGGAGTAACGTTTCTGCCAAATTTCGTTATGATAACTTCAACGACTGCCAAATTACAGCTTGCAAAACTTTTAAATTACCTTCTTTTAAAAGTGGGCGGTGCCACGCCCATTGTCCAAAATTTTACTAATTTTCTATTCTGCGTCATAAGTTCAACCCATCTACCAAGTTTTGTTGCTTTATCTGTCTGTTGTAATGAATTATCGCACTTTTTCGGTTTTTCGAAATTTTCGATATCGAAAAAGTGGGCGTGGTTATAGTCCGATATCGTTCATTTTAAATAGCGATCTGAGATGAGTGCTCAGGAACCTACATACCAAATTTCATCAAGATACCTCAAAATTTACTCAAGTTATTGTGTTAACGGACGGACGGACGGACGGACGGACGGACGTACGAACGGACGGACATGGCTCAATCAAATTTTTTTTCGATCCTGATTATTTTGATATATGGAAGTCTATATCTATCTCGATTCCTTTATATATGTACAACCAACCGTTATCCAATCAAACTTAATATACTCTGTGAGCTCTGCTCAACTGAGTATAAAAATACATAACGCTTAAAACTACAGCTATATAAATACATAAATGCTATGCAAATACATAACGCCGAAAACCAACAGCAACATCTTAAATGCAAGCCATGAGCGACGCAGCAGCGACTTTCAGCATCAGCAGAACGCCAGCAGAGGCAAATTATTGGCAGAGTGGCAACGAACGGCAGCAGAGGAGGTTATTATTCAACAGTCAGAACATTCGGCAGTTTAAATATGGGTATGGCGCACAGTGTGCACACAACATGTTACATGTAGACAATTACAAATCTCTTCAACTTTAAAAATCTCTTAATCTTACTTCTTCTTTAAAACACATTGTAGTTTTGAAATCTTTATTCTGCGTATCACACTGTAACATTATCTATATGTAGCTATGTAGTTTCAATTACTATTGTCCAAGAAAAATTATTAAAACGTTACAAAATTATGAAAAAAAAAGCAAAAAACAAATACATTTATAAAAATTTTCAATTCACAGTGGGACAAAACCAAACTTAAAATTAAATTTGATACATTCGGTCAAATAAATTTCCTTTTTCTACTTTTTACCATTCGGAAATTTCAATTGTTCTAATCACAACTTCAAAAATATGCAAAATTCAATTCCGTTGATTCTAAATACAATTTATAAATAACAAGTAAGGAAGGCTAAGTTCGGGTGTAACCGAACATTACATACTCAGTTGAGAGCTATGGAGACAAAATAAGGAAAATCACCATATAGGAAAATGAACCTAGGGTAACCCTGGAATGTGGTTGTATGGCATGTGTATCAAATGGAAGGTATTAAAGCGTATTTTAAGAGAGAGTAGGCCATAGTTCTATGGATGGACGCCATTTAGGGATATCGCCATAAAGGTGGACCAGGGGTGACTCTAGAATATGTTTGTACGATATGGGTATCAAATGAAAGCTGTTAATGAGTATTTTGAAAAGGAGTGATCCTTAGTTCCATAGGTGGACGCCGTTTCGAGATATCGCCATAAAGGTGGACCAGGGGTGTCTCTAGTTGTACGATATGGGAATCAAATGAAAGGTGTTACTGAGCATTTTAAGAGGGAGTGGGCATTAGGTCTATAGGTGGACGCCTTTTCGAGATATCGCCATTAGGGTGGGCCAGGGGTGACTCTAGAATGTTTTTGTACGATATGGGTATCAAATGAAAGGTGGTAATGAGTATTTTAAAAGGGAGTAATCCTTAGTTCTATAGGTGGACGCCTTTTCGAAATGTCGCCATTAGGGTGGGCCAGGGGTGACTCTAGAATGTGTTTGTATGATATGGGTATCAAATGAAAGATGGTAATGAGTATTTTAAAAGGGAGTAATCCTTAGTTCTATAGGTGGACGCCTTTTCGAGATATCGCCATAAAGGTGGACCAAGGGTGACCCTAGAATGTTTGTACGATATGGGTATCAAACGAAAGGTGCTTATGAGCATTTTAAGAGGGAGTGGGCGTGAGGTCTATAGGTGGACGCCTTTTCGAGATATCGTCATTAGGGTGGGCCAGGGGTCACTCTAGAATGTGCTTGTACGATATGGGTATCAAACGAAAGGTGTTACTGAGCATTTTAAGAGGGAGTGGGCATTAGGTCTATAGGTGGACGCCTTTTCGAGATATCGCCATTAGGGTGGGCCAGGGGTGACTCTAAAATGTTTGTACGATATGGGTATCAAACGAAAGGTGTTACTGAGCATTTTAAGAGGGAGTGGGCATTAGGTCTATAGGTGGACGCCTTTTCGAGATATCGCCATTAGGGTGGGCCAGGGGTGACTCTAGAATGTTTTTGTACGATATGGGTATCAAATGAAAGGTGGTAATGAGTATTTTAAAAGGGAGTAATCCTTAGTTCTATAGGTGGACGCCTTTTCGAGATATCGCCATTAGGGTGGGCCAGGGGTGACTCTAGAATGTTTGTACGATATGGGTATCAAACGAAAGGTGTTACTGAGCATTTTAAGAGGGAGTGGGCATTAGGTCTATAGGTGGACGCCTTTTCGAGATATCGCCATTAGGGTGGGCCAGGGTGACTCTAGAATGTGTTTGTACGATATGGGTATCAAATGAAAGGTGGTAATGAGTATTTTAAAAGGGAGTAATCCTTAGTTCTATAGGTGGACGCCTTTTCGAGATATCGCTATAAAGGTGGACCAAGGGTGACTCTAGAATGTTTGTACGATATGGGTATCAAACGAAAGGTGTTACTGAGCATTTTAAGAGGGAGTGGGCATTAGGTCTATAGGTGGACGCCTTTTCGAGATATCGCCATTAGGGTGGGCCAGGGGTGACTCTAGAATGTTTGTACGATATGGGTATCAAACGAAAGGTGTTACTGAGCATTTTAAGAGGGAGTGGACATTAGGTATATAGGTGGACGCCTTTCCGAGATATCGCCATTAGGGAGGGCCAGGGGTGACTGTAGAATGTTTGTACGATATGGGTATCAAACGAAAAGTGTTACTGAGCATTTTAAGAGGGAGTGGGCATTAGGTCTATAGGTGGACGCCTTTTCGAGATATCGCCATTAGGGTGGGCCAGGGTGACTCTAGAATGTGTTTGTACGATATGGATATCAAATTAAAAGTATTAATGAGGGTTTTAAAAGCGAGTGGCCCTTAGATGTATATGTGAAGGCGTTCTCGCGATATCGACCAAAATGTGGACCAGGTGATCCAGAAAATCATCTGTCGGGTACTGCTAATTTATTTATATATGCAATACCACTAACAGTATTCCTGCCAAGATTCCAAGGGCTGTTGATTTCGCCTTGTAGAACTTTTTCATTTTCTTCTACTTAATATGGTAGGTGTCACACCAATTTTACAAAGTTTTTTCCAAAGTTATATTTTGCGTCAATAAACCAATCCAGTTACCATGTTTCATCCCTTTTTTCGTAGTTGGTATAGAATTATGGCATTTTTTCATTTTTCGTAATTTTCGATATCGATAAAGTGGGCGTGGTTATGGTCGGATTTCGGCCATTTTTTATACCAAGATAAAGTGAGTTCAGATAAGTACGTGGGCTAAGTTTAGTAAATATATATCGGTTTTTGCTCAAGTTATTGTGTTAACGGCCGAGCGGAAGGACAGACGGTGGACTGTGTATAAAAACTAGGCGTGGCTTCCACCGATTTCGCCCATTTTCACAGAGAACAGCTACCGTCATAGAATCTAGGCTCCTACCAAATTTGAGAAGGATTGGTAAATTTTTGTTCGACTTATGGCATTAAAAGTATTCTAGACAAACTAAATGAAAATGGGCGGAGCCACGCCCATTTTGAAATTTTCTTTTATTTTTGTATTTTGTTGCATCATATTATTACTGGAGTTGAATTTTGACTTAATTTACTTATATATAGTAAAGATATTAAATTTTTTGTTAAAATTTGAATTAAAAAAAATTTTTTTTTAAAAAGTGGGCGTGTTCTTCATCCAATTTTGCTAATTTTTATTTAGCACATATATAGTAATAGTAGTAACGTTCCTGCCAAATTTCATCATGATATCTTCAACGACTGCCAAATTACAGCTTGCAAAACTTTTAAATTACCTTCTTGTAAAAGTGGGCGGTGCCACGCCCATTGTCCAAAATCTTACTAATTTTCTATTCTGCGTCATAACGTCAACCCATCTACCAAGTTTCATCGCTTTAACCGCCTTTGGCAATGAATTATCGCATTTTTTCGGTTTTTCGAAATTTTCGATATCGAAAAAGTGGGCGTGGTTATAGTCCGATATCGTTCATTTTAAATAGCGATCTGAGATGAGTGCTCAGGAACCTACATACCAAATTTCATCAAGATACCTCAAAATTTACTCAAGTTATCGTGTTAACGGACGGACGGACGGACGGACGGACGGGCGGACATGGCTCAATCAAATTTTTTTTCGATCCTGATTATTTTGATATATGGAAGTCTATATCTATCTCGATTCCTTTATATATGTACAACCAACCGTTATCCAATCAAACTTAATATACTCTGTGAGCTCTGCTCAACTGAGTGTAAAAACTTCTAATAATTGTAAACTTTCACAAAACCACAAGTTTGTAAAATTTTCGTTGTTTGGAAATACAGGTAATAAATAAAAAAATCCTAATCATTGTAAACTTTCATTTAAATATTTCTGTGTGGAATTTTCGTTGGTGAAAAATTTCTTTTTTGGTTTTTGCCGAACTCACCCATCTACGCCTGTACGTTTTTAGCGTAACAATTTATTTTGCCAAGACAAATATGAGATTTTGATTTTTGTGTTTTGGAAATACGGTGCGTCCGTAAACAAACATACAAATATTTTTGCATAAGGCGGTGTTTCCGTAAATAACCAAATAAATTTTTTTTTACTTTAAAGCGGTGCGTCCGTGTATAAAAATACCACAATTTTTCTTTAATCCCGGTGCATCCGAGGACATTTATATTACAATTTTGGAAAGATGCGGTGCGCCCGTATCTATAAAAAAACCCATACAATTTTGATCAAAACGGTGCGTCCGTAATAACACAAACATATTGCGATTTTTTTTAATAAAGCGGTACGTTCGTTATCAACAGCCAAGTCTTTTCTACCAACATAAAATATTTTTCTGTGAAATTAAATTAAATTACTTTAATATACATTCAATTTAAATATTAAGTATCTCATTAAATTGTCGGATAATTCTTTCAACTCCACATCAACATTCAATGCAATTTCAATTTCTGTTAAACTTTCGTAAGTAAATTCGATAAACTCGACTTTAAATCAGTCTAAATATTTCTTCTTTGCTTTCTACTACATATGTTTCTTAGAAACAAGAAAGTAGTTCCCAGAATTTCAGAGCAAGACTCAGATTCCGAAAATTCAGATTCCAATTCCAAAAATTTTAATTCCGAAAGTTCCGATTACGAAAATTTTGATTTTAAAAGTCCAGTTTCCGAAGGCTCAACCACATATTCGCCCAGTACAATCAAAAACCTTGTTGTTAGACTTCCCTTGTCCGGAGAATTTCACGGATTTGAAAAATTGCCCGAAACAAATATTTCAAATCCTCCCAACTCCGATACAAATATGGCGACTCCTAAAGAAAAAAGGACGTTTATCAGCATGTGTGCTGGTATTATGCGTGAAAATTATAGCGGCGAGCCCCTGGGTCTCGAATCCTTCATTAATAAAATTGAGTTAATCGAACAATTTGTCGACGAAAATTTAACTGGCATTTGTATTTCATATATTAAATCCAAACTCGATGGTAAAGCTCGAGAAGCGATACCAACTCAAATACTTTCAGTTAATGATATAAAAACAGCACTACGTAACCGTATAAAACCCGAAAACTCCAAAGTTGTGGCCGGAAAAATTGCAGCTTTGCAAATTAATAATAATAATTACACCGATTTTGCAAAACGAGTTGAGGAATTGTCTGATGCTTTAGAGCGTTCGCTCATTATCGAAGGGATAGCTCAGGCCAAAGCCCATGAAATGGCCATCGAACAAACAGTTAATGTTTGCCGATTGAACGCAAAAGCCAGCTTAGTCAAATCAATTCTCGCTTCAACCAATTTTTCTGATTCCAAGGACGTAGTAGCTAAACTGATTGTAGAGCAATCAAATGAAATAAAAGAACGCCAATTTTTAGCATTTAGGGCGCGGAACAATAACAATTTCAGAAATTTTCAAAGTAATAACCGAGGTCGAAACTTCCAAAATCAAAATCGTAACTTTAACAATTATAGACAAAATAGGCCATATTTTAGTAACAGTAACTATGGCAACAATTTCAATCGCGGCAATCAAAGGCAAAATGACCGTTCCGGCGGCGGAAATAGGTATCAGCCTAATAATAATAATAGCAGCAATAGTCGTACTAGCAATAATAACGGTTCTAACACTTCCAATAATAGAGGTAGAAATGCAAGTGTTCGGACTTTAAACAGGGAAGCCCCTCAGGAGCGAACACTGAGGGAGGACGAGACAAATTACTAACTGATTCAGCTCACAGTTTTTCTTCTAAAAACGTTTATTGTCTTAACTTAAATTATTCTGATTTGATACAATTAAATATTACTGGCTCTGACAAATTTTGTACATTTTTAGTCGACACACAAGCCGACATTTCATTAAATGAAATTTCTTCTCTCAATAAAAATTCGTCAATTAATAACAATGATACAATTAATATTACTGGAGTAACTACAGATACAGTTTCTACATTAGGTACCTTTACAACTAACTTACACTTTTCAAATTTTTATATCAAACATACGTTGCACGTGGTAGATAATGATTTCAACATTCCATCAGATGGAATACTTGGTAAGGATTTCCTAAAATCAAATAAATGCGATATCAGCTATGCAAAAAATTGCATTTCCTTCTGGATAGGCAATGAAAAGATCGCACTTCCCATCCTTCACGGAATGGAAAGCGATACATTTGTTATACCACCTCGTTGCGAAGTTTATAGAATTTTCGCCTTATAAAAAGACTCAGAGCCACTTTTCGTGGATTCTCAAGAGATTTCTGACGGTGTTTTCACAGCGAAATGTATGGTTAATACTAGTAATCCGATCATTAAAGTAATAAACACCACAAATAGCATAAAATACGTAAACAACTGCAACATTCAAACCGAAAAACTTTCTAATTATCACGTTTATAAAATCAATAAACCAGTAAAACAAGATAGTCGTATCAAAGAACTTAAAAGCATTTTAAAAAACAAATACCTAATTATGATGAAAATAAGCTTATTAAATTATGTTTACAATTCCGATATTTTTGCGCTAGACAATGATAAAATGACAATAAACAATTTTCATGAACAAAAACTAAGACTAAACGATACGACGCCAGTATACATTAAAAATTACCGCCTACCGTATTCTCAACGCGAAGAAATAAATAAACAGGTTAATAAATTATTGGAAAACGATCTGATCGAAAATAGTTGTTCGAAAACAGTCCCTTGATTTTGGTACCGAAAAAAGACCTAAATGGCCAAAAATCGTATAGAATGTGCGTTGACTTTAGGGCTGTAAATAAAAAGTTAGTTGCCGATAAATTTCCTTTGGCACGTGTAGACGATATTTTGGATAACCTTGGCCGTGCCAAATTCTTTTCTACTTTAGATCTTTTTTCGGGTTTTCACCAAATTCCACTTCACAAAGATTCGAGAGATATAACATCATTTAGTACAGATCGCGGAGCTTTCCGTTGGAAAGTCTTATCGTTTGGTCTAAACTTTGCTCCAAATTCCTTTTCAAGAATGATGTCAATAGGATTTTCCGGTATTTCACCCAACCAAGCATTTATGTATGTAGACGACATTATAGTCATTGGATGCAGTGAAGCACACCATTTAAAAAATTTAGAAACAGTCTTCGAGACATGCAGAAAATTTAACTTACGGCTTAACCCCATCAAATGCAATTTTCTAAGACCTGAGGTACCATTTTTAGTGCATAAATGCTCAGCTAAAGGTCTATTACCTGACGATTCGAAAATAGAAGCGACTAAAAAATATTCTAAACCCCGTGACAAAGATGCAGTTAGAAGATTCGTTGCATTTGCCAACTACTATAGGAGGTTTATACCAGATTTCGCTACTTTAGCAGCACCATTAAACCGTTTGAACCGAAAAAATGTAGAATTTAACTCGGATACTTCATATGAATTAGCTTTCGAAAAACTTAAGCGCAGCCTAATGTCACCAAAACTATTGCAATATCCAGACTTCACTAAAGAACTTTTAATAACAGTAGATGCTTAAAAGAATGGTTGTGGCGCGATACTTAGTCAAAATAACAATGGTAACGATTTACCAATTTGTTTCGCTTCAAAAGCATTCAGCAATTCAGAACAAAATAAAGCAATTATAGAACTAGAACTTTTGGCAATATACTTTGCAATTAAACAGTTTCGCCCATATGTCTATGGTACACATTTCAAAGTTAGATCAGACCATCGGCCGTTAGTTTATTTATTCAACATGAAAGATCATTCATCCAAATTATCAAGAATACGTTTACAACTCTCTGAGTATAATTTCACAATCGAATACATAAAAGGTAAATCAAATGTAGGCGCTGACGCCCTATCACGTATTACAATAGATGAACTGAAAAACTCGACAAAAAATATATTAGCAGTACAAACAAGATCTATGACAAAACAAAAAGAGGAAACACAGTTACAAAACGATGACAAAGAAATGCAATCAGAAACATTACATGTTTACGACAAATACGCCTATAATTTTTCAAAAAGAATCCCGAGGGCAAAATCAAATACAAATTATGATAGAAAGGGTAAAATTAAAAATATACAAAATTGCGCACATTCAAAACATAAAAAGCTCGAGTTACTTAATTTTGCGGTTGCTAACAAAATAGCGAATCTAGATGAGCTACTTTTGAGGTTGGAGCGAAAGGCCGGCAATCACAATATTAAGAAAATAGAATGGCAAAAGGATGATACAATTTTTCATCACTTTAGTATTACAAAATTTAAAGATACCGGGAATAAGATTTTAAAATATTTAACTATTATATTAACAGAACCAGTTGAGACAGTAACTGACGAAGACAAGAAACTTAAACTCATGCAAATTTACCACAATGATCCGATATCAGGCGGTCATTTCGTAAACAAGAAATTATACGCGAAAATACGAACTAAATACTACTGGAAAAATATGACACGCGACATTGCCAAGTTTGTTAAGAATTGCGAAAAATGCCTATTAAACAAAGTTAAACCAAAAATTAAAGAGAACATGGTTCTCACACCAACTCCTTGCAAGTCTTTTGAAATTGTCGTTATAGACACGATAGGACCTTTGCCTGAATCAAACAATGGAAATAAGTTCGCTATTACCATGATGTGCGATTTAACCAAATACCTAGTTACAATAGCTATACCGGATAAAACTGCAAAAACAGTTGCATCCGCAATTTTCGAAGGTTTTGTCTTAACCTATGGCATAATGAAATCAATAAAGACCGATTTAGGGACAGAATTTAAAAATGAAATTTTCTCGGAATTGACCAAGCTTTTAAAAATCAATCACAATTTTTCTACACCCTACTATCACGAAACCGTTGGCACCATCGAGAGAAACCACCGAGTATTTAATGAGTACTTACGAGCTTACCTTAATGATAATTTTCCTGAGTGGGATGTCTATCTAAAATACTTTACATTTCTGCATAATACAACACCATATACGGTTTTTGATAACAAATTTACACCATTTGAGTTAGTATTCGGTAGAAAAGCTACTTTACCAAATGAGTTAACAAAAGAAAAAATTGATCCAATTTACAACATTGAAAATTATGCTATCGAAGTAAAATACAGAATGCAAAAGTCTCATATTTTAGCAAAAGAACTTATTGAAAAACATAAACAAAGAAATAAAAAATTGTACGACAGAGATGCTCGCCCAGTAAATGTAAACAAAAATGGTATGGTACTAGTTCAAAAAGAGCCTCGTGATAAACACAAAAATATATATAAAGGTCCATACAAAGTGACTGAGGTAGACGGTGTTAATGTAAAGATTTTTGATAAAGCTAAAAACAAAGAAAAAACCATTCATAAAAAACGTATACAAAAAATTACTTAAAGAAATTAATAAATGAATTCTAATTATATTTAATCAGATTTAAGATTTTATAAATATTAAATTTTCTTTTTAAAACTATGAAAAACGGTTATGTACTTAACGCCTACTAGTAATATAATTAATAATATAACTAGTAATATAATTAGTGATATAAATCGTAATATAATTAGTAACTAGCAATATGATTAGTAATATAACTATTAATTAAAAGATTACAGTAAGCTATAATAAATTTCTGTAAATATTAGTGATAAAATAGCTAGAGTAGAAAATTTAACTTACCACAAAATTGATATGGATGAACGAGTTAAAGGGGGAAAGAATTAAGCAACGTAATTAAAGAAATCTCGTTCCTCCAAATCAATTTACATCACTGCAGGGTAAAGGGATTTTTGCAAGACTGATCACCTTACAAAAATCTCTTCCCTAGGGGGATGGTGTAATGGCACCACTAAATATGGCAACGCATATTAAAAGAATGCAATATCGATAGTGGGCTGGCAATGCCGTCATTCCCAATGGAATGCAGATAACAGCATAATGAAAATTTGCAAAAGGCGAATTCAATATAGATACGCGCTTAATGTCGAGAAAACGTTTTAAGAGTTGTGCTGTAAGATAGCAGTTTTTATATCCTAAAATAAATAAAAGTTTTACTTTGGTGTATCCGATTGAGCATTGAACTCAAATAAACTTGGTTTATTTATTATCAAGAGTGTGTGGCAGCTTAAGCACCCCAGGATATTGCGTGAGTATCAACATACCCAAATGGAGCTCGAAAACAAGCGTTTAGAATTATATGGCGAAGTTTGAAGCTTCAAGCTGTTAAATTGAGTAAGATATGACCAAAATCCTCTTTTTCCGAAAAATCGGTTGTATGGAGGACATATGCTATAGTGGTCCGATCCGGGCGGTTCCGACAAATGTCTAATTGGACACCCAAATACACCCGCTCACCAATTTTTATCAAGATATCTCAAAAATTGAGGGACTAGTTTGCATACAAACAGATAGACGGACACACGGACATGGCTAAATCAACTCAGCTCTTCATCCTGATTATTTCGGTATACTTAATGGTGGGTCTATCTATTTTCCTTTAAGGACTTACAATTTTGGGTTTCGTGACGAAATTAATATACCATTTCATTTTCATGAAAGGTATAATAAAAACAAGTAAGTACGGGACTTCATACCTTTCATGAATGGGGCTCAACAATAATCTTATCACATTCGTAAGCTCCAAATAATGCGCTGTATAAGATAAGAAATATATAGTGAACAGATGTACATACCTAAACGATTTTAAGATATATATAAAAAATGGCAAAAAACCCCCTTATCTGAACGATCGGTTGGATGGGATATATATTATATATATCTCCGATCGAAATGATTTTTACAGGAAATCTTCTATGATATATTAGAATATATATCACAAAGTTTCACGCTTTTATATTGGAAGCTAAGGGAGAAATGGCTAAAAATCTTTCTATCTGAACGATCGGTTGTATGGGATATATACTATATATTGCTCCGATCAAAGTGATTTTTCAGAAAATCTTTTATGATATATTAGAATATATATCACCGAGTTTCAGGGATATACTTTCTAAAGTGCGGCAGGAATGACCAAAATCGTCTTATCTGAACGATCGGTTGTATGGGAGATATATTTTATAGTGGTCCGATCCTACCGGATCCAACAAATGTCTAATATAATACAAAAATACATCCTTGTGCCAAATTTCATTGAGATATCTCAAAATTTGAGGGACTAGTTTGCGTTCAAACAGACAGACGTACGGACAGACGGACATGGCTATATCAACTCAGTTCGTCGCCCTGCTCAATTCGGTATACTTAATGGTGAGTCTATCTTCTATATTTCTCAACGTTACAAACATCGGACCAAAGTTAATATACCATTTCATGTTCATTAAAGGTATAATTACATTGTGTTTATTAACTTAAATAGTTACAGTAGTTGCCATGGCAACTTTACATTACTTTAAAACCAGTTAAAACCTAACTTTTCATAGTTAATTAGAAGTAAGTTCTATTTCGGAATACCGTAAAATCGTCAAGTATTAGTTTGGTTTTTTTAACATTTGATCTTTTTTCTGCGAGGTATCCACAGCAAAGTATACATACGTTTGGGTTTGATTCGAACTCGAAATTTTCTTGTTACTCTTTTAACACCACCTAATTTCCTAATTCTTTCCAATGCTGTTTGGCAATACAATTTTTCCAACGGTATTTCGCCATTTTCTTATCTACCCTTTTCATGTCGCCAATAACAATGGAAATAAACGCATGGAAAGAGAAAATAATCTGTATGCGTGCCTGCAAAAAGGACATTAGCTTTTATGCGCTCGGATCATTGAACGACATTATTAAAATCGCTTGTCAATTGTAATTTGGTATGGAATGAAAAAATTCTAAAAATTTCTTTTATTTGCATACATATTGATAGAATTATCCATGCTAGTGTTTGGGAAAGGGGAGATCTGCCTGACGCTTTGTCATCTGTTTTATTGCTGCTCATTTGCCCGTTGGGTAAGTTTGGATATAAAATTGGTTTTGCTAAGCTTTTCAGGAGCTTAGTAATTTCGGCATATTGGCATAAAAAATGCTCATTTTAATGCTACAGCAGCATTCATATACAAATAAACATTAACTGGCCAATTTTACAGCAACTAAGAAGGGATATACGCAAATATTAATAGCAAAAATCCATTCATTTTTGTAAAATCGAGGCGAGAATGAATAGGTCTTTGTTGCGCTACCATTGCTCTGCAACAATGAAACGCGAAATTGAAGGATTTATGAGAACTTGTTACATATAAACACACACACATCTATAATTTTGTTGCTTCGGAGACATTCCAAAACAAAATTAACAAAAACAAGTAAGGAAGGCTAAATTCGGGTGTATCCGAACATTACATACTCAGCTGGGAGCTTTGGAGACAAAATTGTCTTTTTTATGGATACATACAAATGGTAATACTAAAAAGTGGAGCAACTTTCCTTTGCTATCTCTCTTCAGCTATCAATTCGTTATTGAATATTTTTTTAAATATGAAAATTTGGTTAAATTCGAACGCATTTCTTTCTTGTTTTTCTGCATTAACCCTGAAATATTTTCGAAGCGCTCTTAATTATTTTCTTTATTCTTAATTAATTTCGCTCATTTTAAATAGCCATCTGAGATGAGTGCCAGGAATATACATACCAAATTTCATTTAGATACATCAAAATTTACTCAAGTTATCGTGTTTACGGATAGACGGAGGGACATGGATTGATAATTTTGATATATGGAAGTCTAAATTTATCTCTATTAATTTATACCGTTATGCGAACAAAATTAATATACTCTGTGAGGTCTGCTCGTCTGAGTATAATTACAGCTGCGTTGGTTTAGTAGGGTTTTATAAGTGGTTTTTAATTAAATATCACATACGTTTGGGAAATATGGACCAAATTTTATACCAATGGTGACGTTTTTTGGAACGATTTTCTTTCATCCTTTGTCAAATAAGGGAAAAGCACCATGTAGAAAAATGAACCTAGGGTAACCGTGGAATGTGTTTGTATGACATGGGTATCAAATGAAAGGAATTAAATAGTATTTTAAAATGGAGTGGCCCTTAGTTCTATAGGTGGACGCCTTTTCGAGATATCGCCATGAAGGCGGACAAGGGGTGATTCTAGAATGTGTTTGTACGATATGAGTATAAAATTAAAGCTATCAATGAGGGTTTTAAATGGGAGTGACCCTTAGTTGTATATGTGAAAGCGTTTTCGAGATATGGACCAAAATGTGGACCAGGGTGACCCAGAACATCATCTGTCGGGTACCGCTAATTTATTTATATATATAATACCACGAACAGTATTCCTGCCAAGATTCCAAGGGCTTTTGATTTCGCCCTGCAGAACTTTTTAATTTTCTTCTACTTAATATGGTAGGTGTCACACCCATTTTACAAAGTTTTTTCCAAAGTTATATTTTGCGTCAAAACACCAATCCTATCACCATGTGTCATCCCTTTTTCGTATTTGGTATAGAATTATGGAATCTTTTTCATTTTTCTAAATTTTCGATATCGAAAAAGTGGGCGTGGTCATAATCGGATTTCGCCGGTTTTTAATACCAAAATAAAGTGAGTTCAGATAAGTACGTGAACTAAGTTTGGTAAAGATATATCGATTTTTGCTCAAGTTATCGTTCATTAAGATACCTCAAAATTTATTCAAGTTATCGTGTTTACGGACAGACGGACGGACATGGCTAAATGAATTTCTTTTTTTTTGTCCAGATCATTTTGATATATAGAATTCTATACCTATCTTGATTAGATTATGTCATTACGGGGCACCGTTATGCGAACAAAATTAATATATTCTGTGAGCTCTGCTCAGCTGAGTATAAAAAAAGTGTGTTTCTTTACTCTTTTTCATAAACCCTCGAGTTTACCATATCTTGAATCTTAGTAAAAATATGAAATACTGCTTTTGACACGCCTCAATGCTTGCTTCACTGTTTGCTTGCTTTATTTCATTGCATTCTTTCATTTCAATTCTTTATTGATTGTTCATTTTCATATTGCGCCTTTCTTGTTATTGAGAAATTGCCGCCTCTTTGTGTTGGCGCATGGAAACCAATTTAAAAGAAATTGCCAGACTTTGACAAAAATGCAAACTTTGGTATACATATGTATGTATGAATATACATACACATGTTTACGCAGACAAAAACTTTGGTATGGTATTGGCTATGAATTTTGAATTTTTGTTCGTACAGTGTTCCAAACACTTTATAAAAGTTAAATAAGTTAAAAAAAACAAGTAAGGAAGGCTAAGTTCGGGTGTTACCGAACATTACATACTCAGTTGAGAGCTGTGGAGACAAAGTAAGGGAAAATCACCAAGTTGTAAAAAGAACCTAGGGTAACCCTGGAATGTGTTTGTATGACATGTGTATCAAATGGAAGGTATTAAAGAGTATTTTAAGAGGAAGTGGGCAATAGTTCTATAGATGGACGCCATTTAGGGATATCGCCATAAAGGTGGACCAGGCCTGACTCTAGAATTTGTTTGTACGATATGGGTATCAAACGAAATGTGTTAATGATAATTTTAAAAGGGAGTGGGCCTAAGTTCTATAGGTGGACGCCTTTTCGAGATATCGCCATAAAGGTGGGCCAGGGGTGACTCTAGAATTTATTTTGTACGATATGGGTATCAAATGAAAGGTATTAACGAGTATTTTAAAAGGGCGTGGGCCTAAGTTCTATAGATGGACGCCTTTTCGAAATATCGCCATAAAGATGGACCAGGGGTGACTCTAGAATTTGTTTGTACGATATGAGTATCAAATGAAAGGTGTTAATGAGTATTTTAAAATGGAGTGGGCCTTAGTTCTATAGGTGGACGCCTTTTCGGAATATCGTTATAAAAGTGGACCAGTAGTAGAATTCACTAACTTTTTTAACGATATTTGCCATCGATTTATTTGCGAATCTATAACTATAACGATTTCGTTATTCAGTAACTATTTTTTATCGATATTCGTTAATCGACGATCAGCTGTGTTGTTAAATAAACGGCAAGCGAATTGGCTGCGTTAAAAATCACGAAATTTACATTTCGGTCAATTTTAGTAAAAAAAAAAAAAAAATCGGAACTTTAATTAAAAACTTTCAAACACGAAAAGTTGCTTTAATTATAAATCAAATGGCATTTGAGTACTTAGGATACGTTTTATCATAACATGAAGGGTTACTAAGTCCATCGCCAGTGGACAGACGCCTTCTTAGAGAAGTAGATAACCCATTCCACCTGAATGGAACGGAGTTTCGAAAGCTGTACCGAATAACCCCAAACTTGGCTCATGATATTATTTCTCAACTTGATGGTCAATTAAGGGATACAAGAATAACTGCGATATCAACAGAGAAAAAAATTAACTCTGCATTTACTTTTCTTTTGTTAAAATAATTAAAAGCTTGCACAATAATGACTTTTAAAAGCAGTTAGTATATGGGATTTGTTTATTTTCGACATTCGTTTTGTGCTTTTCGCATTTTTTTGGTTTCGTTAAGCTGTGCTGCCACCTTTCTACTATTTTAAATGTCATTTATTGCGAGTCGTTAAAACTAAGTTAGTCAATAGTACAATCGATAAGGCAAGCGACAAAATCGTTAATTAAAATCTCGACAAATCGCATCGTTATAAGTTAGTGAATTCCACTACAGGGGTGACTCTAGAATGCGTTTGTACAATATGGGTATCAAATGAAAGGTGTTAATGAGTATTTTAAAAGGACGTGGGCCTTAGTTCTATAGGTGGACCCCTTTTCAAGATATCGCCATAAAGGTGGACCAGGGGTGACTCTAGAATTTGTTTGTACGATATGGGTATCAAACGAAAGGCGTTAATGAGTATTTTAAAAGGGAGTGGGCCTTAGTTCTATAGGTGGATGCCTTTTCGAGATATCGCCATAAAGGTGGGCCAGGGGTGACTCTAGAATTTTTTTGTACGATATGGGTATCAAATGAAAGGTGTTAATGAGTATTTTAAAAAGGAGTAGGCCTTAGTTCTATATGTGGACGCCTTTTCGGGATGTCGCCATAAACGTGGACCAGGGGTGACTCTAGAATATGTTTGTACGATATGGGTATCAAATTAAAGGTATTAATGAGGGTTTTAAAAGGGAGTGGCCCTTAGTTGTATATGTGAAGGCGTTTTCGAGATATCGACCAAAATGTGGACCAGGGTGATCCAGAACATCATCTGTCGGGTACCGCTAATTTATTTATATATGTAATACCACGAACAGTATTCCTTCCAAGATTCCAAGGGCTTTTGATTTCGCCCTGCAAAACTTTTTCATTTTCTTCTACTTAATATGGTAGGTGTCACACCCATTTTACCAAGTTTTTTTCTAAAGTTATATTTTGCGTCAATAGACCAATACAATTACCATGTTTCATCCCATTTTTCGTATCTGGTATATAATTATGGCATTTTTTAATTTTTCGTAATTTTCGATATCGAAAAAGTGGGCGTGGTCATAGTCGGATTTCGGACAATTTTACACCAATACAAAGTGAGTTCAGATAAGTACGTGAACTGAGTTTAGTAAAGATATTTCGATTTTTTCTCAAGTTATCGTGTTAACGGCCGAGCGGAAGGACAGACGGTCCACTGTGTATAAAAACTGGACGTGGCTTCAACCGATTTCGCCCTTTTTCACAGAAAACAGTTATCGTCCTAGAGTCTAAGCCTCTACCAAATTTCACAAGGATTGTTAATGTTTTGTTCGACATATGGCATTAAAAGTATCCTAGACAAAAATGTCTTTTATTTTTGTATTTTGTTGAAACATATCATTACTGGAGTTGAATATTGATATTATTTACTTATATACTGTAAAGATATTAACTTTTCTTTTAAAATTTGAATTAAAAAAATTTTTTTTTTAAAAAGTGGGTGTTGTCGTTCTCCGATTTTGCTAATTTTTATTAAGCAGACATATAGTAATAAGAGTAACGTTGCTGCCAAATTTCATCATGATATCTTCAACGACTGCCAAATTACAGCTTGCAAAACTTCTAAATTACCTTCTTTTAAAAGTGGGTGGTGCCACGCCCATTGTCCAAAATATTACTAGTTTTCTATTCTGCGTCATAAGTTCAACTCACCTACCAAGTTTCATCGCTTAATCCGTATTTGGTAATTATCGCACTTTTTCGATTTTTCGAAATTTTCGACATCGAAAAAGGGGGCGTGGTCATTGTCCGATATCGTTCATTTTAAATAAGGATCTGAGATGAGTGCCCAGGAACCTACATACCAAATTTCATCAAGATACCTCAAAATTTACTCAAGTTATCGTGTTAACGGACAGACGGACGGACGTGGCTCAATCGAATTTTTTTTCGATACTGATGATTTTGATATATGGAAGTCTATATCTATCTCGATTCCTTTATACCTGAACAACCAACCGTTATTCAATCAAAGTTAATATACTCTGTGAGCTCTGCTCAACTGAGTATAAAAACAAGTAAAGGTGTCTAAGTTCGGGTGTAACCGAACATTATATACTCAGCGTGAGCTTCAATTGCACATTTCCTTTGAGATAAATTACTTTTCTACACAACCGTCGTTAAAAAAAATGTCTCCCCATTTCATCTTGAAATAAAACTTGATAACTGAAATATCATCGATACAAAGCTCTTTTTCGCTAAGATATAGCTTATTATTTTCATCTACGACCCTTTTAAAAATCTTTTATATGAAAGTGGGCATGGTCTTTAACCGATTTCGTCCATGTTTTCTAGAAATATTTCCTGCTAAATGGAAAATCTGTATACCCAATTTTATTACGATCCGTTAATTTTTATCCGGGTTATGGCTCCCGAAACAAAGAAAATTGCTTAGTCATAAAAGGGGCGGTGCCACCCCCATTTCTTTAAATTTTTAGTTTTTCCTTTTTGTTGTTATAAATCCACTTGAGAAATGAAATACCATTGATATAAAGCTCTTTTTTAAAAAATATTTTCAAATTTTTATCAAGGATCTCAATATCAGTTTACACATCAAATTTCAACATTCTATGTGTATTATTTACTAAATAATCAGATTTTTTGTGTTTTCCAAAATGTTATATATATAAAAAGTGGGCGTAGTAATCATCCGATTTCGCTCATTTTCAATACCAATCTATTCAGATAAGCTCATGTACCAAATTTAGTGAAGATATCTCAATATTTACTCAAGTTATCGTGTTAAGGGCAGAAGGACGGAAGGACCGACGGGCTCAATCAAATTTTTTTTCGACACTGATGATTTTGATATATGGAAGTCTATATCTATCTCGATTCCTTTATACCTGTACAACCAACCGTTATCTAATCAAAGTTAATATACTCTGTGCGCAAAGCACGCTGGGTATTAAAATTGCATAAAAGACAGGCAAGTTTACTTCTAGTCACCCCCCACCTGCACCCCAGAACTTATCAATTTATCGTATTTTAATCCTTATTCTGTCCTTTATAGGTCTACAATATTAAAAAAAATCGTACCGTGCGAAATTTGAACCTTACCCCTGCCCATAACATATGCCCTTTGCCGTATAAAATTATTGTAATGTCATAGGTCCTCACTACACCCGCACGTTCCTATCTACGCCTTCGATAATTTTAAAATGTTGCAATGTACGATGTAAAATTCGAAACCGCCTAGTTACCTTATCTCCCATCAGCCCATTTGATCTTATCAAATTATAGAATTTCCAGCTTTTTTTGATAGTTCTAAAACATTGAAATGAAATCGCACACTACAGAATTCGAAAACTCCTTCGTTACCTCACTCTATAAATATACCCTTTGCACACTCATCACCCTTCTATCTATCAGTGTAGTGTCAAATGCTCTAGACAAGTCTAACATCATACCTACCTAACGGTAAAAAAGTCGAAAGACTCGAAACCACTTCCTTCCCCCAACCCATAACTACGAATTGGACTTTTCAAATTTATGCCCTTGTCTTAAATTATGAAATAAAACCTAACTGTATGAAATTCGAAATCCCATTCCTGATTCCAATCTCCCTTATCTACGAAGTTGAACTTATTAAATTTTTCTGATAAGTTTGCAATTGATGTAAGTATATTGGAAAAATGTTTAGTCAACCCTTGTCAGAGAAACCAATTTTGTCGTTGTGTCATCTTCAGTGTCATTTTTCGAAAAACAGCTAAATAAAAATTACGCTGAAGCCGACACAATTCCGAAACCGGTTTGTCTCCAAATAAAATTCGTAATAGGATTACATAAATCGTTTCAATATACATCAATGTAACTGTTTAAGATGCGTATTCCCCTTGATCGTCGTGCTAAAATGGTTGGTGCCATGGGCTAACGGTTATGGACCGTTAAGGGGCCTATATTATTCAGCGGTGGTAGTTCCTGTCATATGAAGCAGTTAAAATCCGCAGGCCTCAAGATTTGAGAGGTCGAAATAGTAACAGAAGTGCTTGTAAGGGAGTGTACCCGCTTCAACTCGGCAAGGGACTGCCCATATCCGTAACACTCCCTGAACCTTCGAAAATTTATAAACGATGAGCGGTTTGTTCGTGTCCAAAACGAGCGGTCGTGTTGGGGAACGCTAATCAGGTATATAGGGAATGGGATTATGGTGAGTTATGTATGGTTCCAAATGAACGGTGTATGGTGGTTGGGCGTTTGGTGAATGGTGAAACGGCGAGTAGTGGAACATTACAAAATTGAACCGTGACGACAAACAAGTGTAATGCATCGGTGGATGTAGAACGGTGACAGGTGACCAAGTTTCGGGCGAAATTAACGTTGAAACCACAAAAACGTGAGATGTAAACAAAGATCTTACCCTCTCATGCAGGCACCACTATAAGTTGAGGTTGGGTATCTTTAAATATGATTTAAGGGGAGTCAAGCGTGGCTCCAACATAAGCTTCTTAAAACGTTAAATTGTGTATTTTGTCATCAAGAGGCAGGGAGATACCCCTTTTTTATGCATAACATCAAAAGTATTTGGGGATTTCTGCAGCTAGCTGGCTCCCATTTATGACAACTGGCTGGGGTTGGGGTACGTCCCAATGCTTGAAATATTGTTGAAATCACCTTCATCCAATCAGCCTGTATTACGGATTACCTGGCCTGTATGATATGCTAAAAAAGCCGAGTCTCTTATTTTGAGTTATGTTCTGGTGGCCAGTCAACAATACGCAAGGGTATCTGTTTGAAGTGTTCCAAAATTCATACAAAAGTTTGTACCGACTTGATCCACTGTTCACCAGTTAGCAAAATACTGAAGGCAAATCAACCAACCGGCTACCGCACAACAAAGTCAACAAATCGACCAAACAGCAAATATTGAAACTGCAAAATTTTCATTGAAATACCAGCACTTCGAGATGCTGCACTGGAGAGAATAAGCACTAAGTGAAAAGATTGAAAAATACATGGCATATTTCTGTAAAATTTATTGGATTGTATGATTTCCATCGGCAATGCATTAGTTTGGGGCGCTAGAGCATCGTAAAATTTAAATGAGCGTAAGCGTTATGGGCATACAAATTTTACACACGTCATCAGAAAATTGACTAGAAGTTATAATAACACCATATAAACGGACGGCTCCAAGCTAAATGGTAGAGTTGGAGGTGGAGTTTACTCAAGGGACCTTGACCTCCAGCTCTCATTCAGACTAACCGACCACTGCAGTGTATTCCAGGCAGAAGTTGCAGCCATAATGGAAGCCGCAGCTATGATAGGGACATACAATGTCGGCAAAGAAATTTTTATCTTCAGTGACAGCCAAGCTGCCATAAAATCTCTTGGCTCCCACTCGTTCAATTCTAAACTAGCACTAAACTGCCGCCGATCTCTTCAAGAGATAGCTCAACAGAACCGTGTACACCTCACATGGGTCCCTGGACATAGGAATATCGAGGGAAACTGCATTGCAGATGAACTCGCTAGGCAGAGTACAACCAAGCAGGTTCTTCCTGGACAAGAACGCTTAGGTATGCCCCTGTCCACATGCAAGCTAATGCTAAAAGAGCATATCTACCGTCAAGCCGACGAAAGATGGCTACAAACATCGGGGTGTCGAACATTGAAAGAAACCTGGCCTAAAGGGGATCCTAAAAGATCCCGTCACGTGTAGAACCTAAGAAGGGATACAATTTCCACACTTGTAGGGGCACTAACGTGTCATTGCCCCATAGGTAGGCATGCAGAAAGGTTAGGAGCGCCTTATCGTCGTTGCTGTAGGAGTTCTAAAGAGGATGAGGAGGAGGAAACGGTGGTTCACCTCATTTGCAACTGCCCAGCACTAAGCGGAGCACGGCAGCGCTTTCTGGGAGATCCATTTCTTGATAATCTGAGCCAGGTTGTGGAGCATGACGTCAAGGACCTATTAGCTTTCATCAGGTCCTCAAAATGGTTCGAAGAGGAAAGGTAACGGTGTTTTTCGTGTTATCATAACGGGCCTAATACTACTGGTCTAAGTATGCCCTCTGGAAGCCACCCTAACCTAACCTAACCTATAATAACACTTGGTTTTCACTAAGTCAAATTTGATCACGGACTTAGCCAAATCATAAAAACGGCTTGTCATACAAAGTCAAATGTACGTTTTTACTACAAATGACAATTAAGCATAAGAGTGGTATTGCTCTTGGTATCCTTAAGTGAGTAAGCCGCAGAGTTCAAAGAGCTTGGTTATATAATATCAAACTACTTAGCACCTATTGGAAAATTTAACTAGAATTTTGCTAAATTCATAAATTAAAATATCTTTTATACATATTTTTCACTTAGCAATCGACCCGTCCTAATATGTGATCATTGAGTGCTTTCGTACTCATAAATTGATTCATAGTTTTAGGCAATGTATTCGATTGAATTAATAACAACTGCATCAAACGATTTGGCTGTGTTATTTCAAAGTCATATCAGGAATATAAAATCTATTTTCAAAATCACAATTCAAACGCATCTGCTTATAACGAAACCCCAGTTAGGACGAAAGAGGGGAAGAAATGTAAATGGCTTAGGAAAGTAAAAACCAAACTGAATTGCCAGGCTGTGGTCGTTGTTTTTGACTACAGCTACTGGAATATCAATATCAACGGCAAAAATGATCCTTGTGAGGTTTCTTTTTTCTCGTTTATACACGTTAGATCTGTTGTATAAAAGATTTATGTTGACTGCAGTTTGTCAACAATGCGTTTGCATATTCATATTGCCCATAGATAGCGCCTTTGGTAGAGCCGATTATTAAAGTAACTTTTAATAAAAAAACTAGCTGGTCATGGTTGCGCGAGGCCTCGACACGAGCTTAGTGTGCATATCTATGTTTGTATGTAGAAATGACTTGCGATGTATTTACTTTGATTCGGAAGTATTTCCATTTTCCCTTTAGCTTTATTCCAAAAATAAAAACACAAATCTATAAAAATTTATGTTCTAAGCAATTGCCTTCCTAAGATATAAGACCCACAAAGTGGCTCATATCTCTGAAGAGAGAAGACTTAAGGTTCACGATACACAAACTAACTGGACACACAGGCTGTCGGGATTCAAGGGTTTGTGTAGCGCAATATATAGCTTCTCCAACCCAATTGTCAACCTCACCTTCGAGCGGCGAATCCCGTTTCACTAACAGACGAGGCTCTGGCGACCCCAAGCTCCTCATGGAACTTGGGGGTGGGGAGGGAGGGATGGCCTGAAGGTTCAGTGTGGCCATATAAATCGTTCCCGAGATGGTCGGGCCAGCACCTTAATGGTGCTGTGTTACCGGAGCGTATCGGATCTGTATCCGACAAAGGACCATCACATCGATAACACTCCCCAAAGCCTTCGGGGAGTAACTTAATCGCTACAACAACAACAACAACAACAACAACACACAGGCTTTCATTTGCATTATACAGGTCAAAATCAGGAATTGATACCTAGGCTGCTTCGCATGTGATTTTCATGGTCAACGGACCTTCTGAAGTTTGATATATAATAGAGAACATTTATATATATTCGATTCATTTATATCTTCCCCATTCATAACTGAGTATAAAAAAATCTAAATACTTACACATTATAAATTCATAAAGGCCGTTTTTGACTTCTTATCAGCTGATTTGAAGTTTTGGTAGAACTATTAGCTTTTATTAGCGCATGCCACTTCTGTGCCATAATTTATACTTCAGCCAAGGCATATTTGGCAACAAGTATAAAATATTTGGTCTTGGTAAAACATCAAACAAAAGTGTATAATTCAGCAAAATTAAAGTATTCTTTGTTTTGGCATTTGTCACAGCTACTACTATTGCAGGTGTAATTGAAATCAAAGATGCACCGATACTTCCCAATAATTGTCCAATTTCCGATGAAAAACGAGAAGGAGATTTTACCACTGTCTATGATGCAGCACCGGTACTCCCCGTGATTGGCCAATATTGGACAAACAACCAGAAGGACGTTTCACCAGTGGAAATGATTTGCTAACTTTTTAAATACAACCAGAAGGACGTATTACCAATGGCTATGATGCAGCAAGCGGTAAATTCCCACACCAACTTGGTTTAAGTTTCACTTCGCAATCAACCCGTCGGTGGTGCGGTGGTTCTTTGATTTCCAAGAACTATAATTTGACTGCTGTTCACTGCACAAATAGGTAAGTTGGGAAAATTTAAACAAGGTACACTCTTATATGTAAATTAATACATTAATATGCTTTTACTGCTCTCTAAAATTAGTGCAGCTAAAGTCGTCGTTTATCTTGGCGCTACTATCCGCACCAAGCCGTTAGCCACGCAAGCCGTTACCAAGAGCAATTTCATTCAATACGAGAAGTTCAAACCAGAACATTGAACAACGATATTTCATTACTCAAAATCTCTTCAATATCCTTCTTACCAGAAATCAATAAAGTTTCCTTGCCAGCTGCCTCTTCCTCGTACTCAACTTTTGTTGGTGAAACTGCGATAGCCTGCGGTTAGGGTCTTGTTAGCGACTCTGCTAGTGCAGTTAGCACTAAGTTGCAATATGTTATTTTGGATATTATTAACAACAGTGTTTGCTCTAAGACGTATGGTTCAGCGACAGCTAACTCAAAGACCATTTGAACTTCAACTTCTCTCAGAACATCAACATGCAGTGGTGATTCTGATGGTCCATTGGTTTCTGCAACTACTGGTGAACTCATTGGTGTTACTTCTTTGTATCATCGAAAGGTTGCGAAGCTGGTTATCGAGCTAGTTTTGTACGTGTCACCGCCTACTTGGACTGGACCAAAAAGAACTGTGGTGTTCGTCATAAATACTTACGCTGCATTATTTAAACAAAACATGCTGATTACGATTAAAAGTCTGAGTTTCATAAAGCTTAAGAATACAGGTTTTTCAATAAATTCCGACTTAGGCATCAATTTGTATCCTCACTTAAAAAGTATTTTTATGAATGGTGCCTTCTAAATACCCAAGTATCAGAGACTCTTTATAATCCAAGTTATTTTTTTATACTCAGCTGAGCAGAGCTCACATAGTATATTAACTTTGTTCGCATAACGGTAATCCGTAACGGCATAAACTAATCGAGATAGATATAGACTTCTATATATCAAAATGATCTGGGCGAAAAAAGAAATTCATTTAGCCATGTCCGTCCGTCCATCCGACCGTCCGTAAACACGATAACTTGAGTAAATTTTCAGGTATCTTGATGAAATTTTGTGTGTAGGTTCCTGGGCGCTCATCTCAGATCGCTATTTAAAATGAACGAAATCGGACTACAACCACACCCACTTTTTCGATATCGAAAATTTCGAAAAACCGAAAAGTGCGATAATTTATTACCAAAGACGGATAAAGCGATGAAACTTGGTAGGTGCGTTGACCTTATGATACAAAATAGAAAATTAGTAAAATTTTGAACAACGGACGTAGCACCGCCCACTTTTAAAAGAAGGTAATTTAAAAGTTTTGCAAGCTGTAATTTGGCAGTCGTTGAAGATATCATGATGAAATTTGGTAGGCACGTTACTCCTATTACTATATGTGTGCTAAATAAAAAAATAAATTATTATTGGATGACGAACACGCCCACTTTAAAAAACAATTTTTATTAAAGTCAAATTTTAACAAAAAATTTAATATCTTTACAGTATATAAGTAAATTATGTCAACATTCAACTCCAGTAATGATATGGTGCAACAAAATACAAAAATAAAAGACAATTTTAAAATGGGCGTGGCTCCGCCCTTTATCATTTGATTCGTCTAGAATACTTTTAAGGCCATAAGTCGAACAAGTCGGTAGGTGCATAGATTCTATGACGATAACTGTTTTTTGTGAAAATGGTCTAAATCGGTTGAAGCCACGCCCAGTTTTTATACACAGTCGACCGTCTGTCCTTCCGCTCGGCCGTTAATACGATAACTTGACCAAAAAACGATATATCTTAACTAAACTTAGTTCACGTACTTATCTGAACTCACTTTATCTTGGTATAAAAAATAGCCGAAATCCGACATTGACCACGCCCACTTTTTCGATATCGAAAATTACGAAAAATAAAAAACTGTCATAATTCAGTACCAAACATGAAAAAAGAGATGAAACATGGTAATTTGATTATTGGATTAGTTTACTGACGCAAAATATAACTTTAGAAAAAGCTTTGTAAAATGGGTGTGACTCCTACCATATTAAGTAGAAACAAATGAAAAAGTTCTGCAGGACGACATCAAAAGCCCTTGGAATCTTGGCAGGAATACTGTTCGTGGTATGACATATATAAATAAATGAGCGGTACCCGACAGATGATGTTCTGGGTCACCCTGGTTCACATTTTGGTCGATATCTCGAAAACGCCTTCAGATATGCAACTAAGGGCCACTCCCTTTTAAAACCTTCATTAATACCATTAAATTCATACCCATATCGCACAAGCACATTCTAGAGTCACCCCTGGTCCACCTTTATGGCGATATCTCGAAAAGGCGTCCACCTATAGAACTAAGGCCCACTATGTTTTAAATAATCATTAACACCTTTCGTTTGATTCCCATATCGTACAAATACATTCTAGAGGCACCTCTGGTCCACCTTTATGGCGACATCTCGAAAAGGCGTCGACCCATAGAACTTAGCCCCACTCCCTTTTAAAATACTCAGTACACCCTTTCATTTGATATCCATATGGTACAACACACATTCTAGAGTCACCCCTGGTCCACCTTTATGGCGATATCTCGAAAATGTGTCCACCTATAGAACTCAGGCCCGCTCCCTTTTAAAATACCCATTAACACCTTTCATTTGATACCCCTATCGCACAGACACATTCTAGAGTCACCCCTGGACTACCTTTATGGCGATATCTCGAAAAGGCGTCCACCTATAGAACTAAGGGTCACTCCCTTTTAAAATACTCATTAACACCTTTAATTTGATACCCATATCGTACAAACACATTCTAGAGTCACCTCTGGTCCACCTTTATGGCGATATCTTGAAAAGGCGCCCACCCATAGAACTAAGGCCCGCTCTCTTTTAAAATACTCATTAACACCTTTCATTTGATACCCACATCGTACAACACACATTCTAGAGTCACCCCTGGACCACCTTTATGGCGATATCTCGAAATGGCGTCCACCTATAGAACTAAGGGCCACTCCCTTTTAAAATACTCATTAACACCTTTAATTTGATACCCATATCGTACAACACACATTCTAGAGTCACCCCTGGACCACCTTTATAGCGATATCTCGAAAAGGCGTCCAACTATAGAACAAAGGCCCACTCCCTTTTAAAGTACTCTTTATTACCTTCCATTTGAAACCCATGTCATACAAAAACATTTCAGGGTTACCCTAGGTTCATTTTGCTAAATGGTGATTTTCCCTTATTTTGTTTCCAAAGCTCTCAGCTGAGTATGTAATGTTCGGTTACACCCGAACTTAGCCTTTCTTACTTGTTTTTACTTGGAATTTGAGCATTTGGAACAGAATCTCTCGAGGTCTACTATCGCCATCCGATCGTTTTATGATAGGCATGCAAGTTAATTGAAGTGGTTCTCCATTCGATTGTAAAGCAAATAAATGGGTCTCTAAAGCACATGACATTAGCGCTGAGAGACTCTTCAGACACCACAGTGGCGTTTAACTATGCCCTGCCTGTGCTAGCCAAAAATAACTACTTGGCTTAAGAGTCTGATTTAATTCATTAATAAACTTTTGAACAACTGAAATGTTGCAGAGGACTGGCCGCAATCGGTAGAAAAATATGCAGAGATACGCTTTAAGGGTATTTTTTCTCTAGCTCGTGGTTGAGCTAAATTTCAGGGTCAGTGGCCATATGTCGCAGATGGCCTTGGCAATTCTAATAAGGGGTTAATTTCTACAGGTGCAACCCTGAACAGGATTCGTCTTGGGTTATGGGTTTTTCCATTTCGGGCAATTCAGCATCCATTAATTTTGACTTTATCTCAGATAGTTTAGACAGCAAATTTCATTTCAATCATTCCCTTGAGGCAGGACTGAGCAAAGATATTTTACTTATATAACCATGGCAGATAATTGGCAGGTAAATTTCTTCTCCTGCATGGTTATAACTGGAGCTAACTCACATGGCTGTAGGAAGTTTGGAGCTACGCTGATCACCTTTGGTTTGCACCTTTTGTCATCGTGTCAGTCCACAAAACGCTGGACAGATATTACCTCTTGCATGGTAACGATATTCTTCAGGCCGATATAGATAGCAGGTGGTCTTCCGGATTTACTAAGGTGCATATATCAATTTTTATTGAGATTTTAATGGGCTATATTTCAATGGAAATCCATTCAGTACGTCTAAATCATGGTTCCTCAAATGCTGAAACTGATTGTCCTTTCAATATGGAATGCAGATCCCTGGTCTTAATATACTGGAAAACTTTTTTAGCTGCAACTTAATAGGTCTCAGCTCACTTGGACGTCCTTAGGATTCATACAGCGTTGAGATCGGTCTAATTTGAAGTTGTATGGTTGCTATGCAGCTTCTGCTGCCTGAACCTATTGGTAATCTGATTGTTGTAGCTATGGCACCGAAGAAAACTCGTTGACGTTTTCTATCATATTGGCCTTGATGGTCGCTGGTAACTAGCTTGTCCTGCATAAAACATTCCTAGATTAAAATAGGTTGAGCAAAGTTAGGTCCCAAGATGGCTTGCTTAGAGGGTTGAATCCTCAATACCAAAAATAATTGTCAAATTTTGATGCTATACATCCTGGAGGAGATATTTTCCAATATGTGGAGTACTTTAATGGCAACGTTCTTCTAGTTTTTGTATGTTTCCCGGGGTTTGAACTCAGGACCTTCTGTGTGGTTGACCGAGCTCACTGCCACCACAACACAGCGGACCACAGTGGCACAGACCACATTTTATGGTATTTTTTTGATCCAAATTGATTAGCAAGCGCTCAGAGTCAAAAGCTGTTTGACGGAGCTTATTCAGAAGAAACATGTGATTAAGATGCGTTATTAGTTCTTACTGTGCATAATTTAGCTCTGTTGGTACAACGTGGCTACCTACCAATCCGCTCTGCATCCGATTAGCAGCAGTTTGGAGATAATCCGAAACAGTGCGAAACTTTCGCTTTTTTGGCTGTCTTCCATTTTTCTGCAGGGAACGGACCCAGTTTTTCTTCTTCATAGCTAGTAGCGAACTTTTTACCATAAGAAGTTCGCATCTTATATTGAAAGAAAGCTTCCAAAAACTTAATTCTTTCGACAGGCTCAGTTTTGATCAAGTATACTTAAAGCTGTGGTTTTTGGCATCTACAATAAATATTTATTAATTTTGTATAGGTTTAGTATATAACTAGGTATATATCTACGTAAGTATATATAGGAAAAACACAACCACATGCATAGCAATACCACTTAATGCACTTAACTCGTACTGTCAATCAACCAACTGTCAAGTAGCAAACTCAAAAGCAAATAAAAAGAAAAAAAAAATAACCATACAGCAAACGGCCATGACAAGCTATTTTCAGTTGAAGTTACAACCATCAAAGTACAAAAAAAAAACATGAAAAATTTTTTTGAAAAGGACTTGTTATATCCCATATTGACAAATGACTTTTATTGGAGTTCGATTTCAACTTTTTTAATTTGGTCGAGGAGGAACGGTGAACAACTCGCTAGCAGGTTTCATAATCCATACACCGACGAATTAAGCAACTTATTTTAAATATTTATGCATAACATAGCCCCTCTAGGAGCGTAAGAAATAACTCCGCCTTTGATCTTGCCTACATTTTGAATTACTTAGACCGCTGAGTTTAAAACAGATATATCTATATGTCCAGTAACATTGTTTTTGCCTTTCATTAGAGATACCTTGCATTCTGAATATGCCTGGGCTGACCTCTTCACCTTCCAGAATGGCGAAGGATAATACTGCCACTATTTTAAGGCAAATTGGGTTATCATAAAAGGGAGAGAGGTCAAAGGAGTCAACTAGCAGAATAGAAAATATGTATGTATGTGGAACAAAAGAAAAGTGCTAAGTATTTTCATATAGTAAGTCAAATACATATACATACATATATGCAATCTGACAATTATTAACCTAGAAAAAATTGCGTGGGCAATGATAGAAAATAAGACATACCCAAGATTTCCCGTTTACTTCGTTTGAGGCCTTATAATAAGACCTTGCCTCAAATCAATTTCGCATAGGAAATGGGCAAAGATTTTCAATGCTCTCACAAATTTTAGAACACATTAAGGAGACAAGCCACAAGTATGATAATCAATAATAAACACACTGATAATAAACGTATCCAAACAAGTCTATACATTCAGACCATTTCTTCTCTACACTTAAAATTCCCTAAGAAAAACTCATAATCTTCACCTTCGAAAAAATCCCCAACAGCAGCTATTATGTCACATTTTTAGTCAAAATCGGGATCAAAGTTGAATGTCCAGGTATCTTCAATGGTCGGAGAATGTGCCAAAAGGTTTTTCAGGTCTTATCAAAACTTTTGCTGATTGATTTCTCCTATGCCAAAACATTGCAAAGAGGAAAGTTTCTTTGATAAGACTTTAACTCATATTAAAGTTTACTCCCTTCGTCTCTCTGCCAGGAGAAGACTATAAATTTTCTAAAGTAATTTTGATTGTACTTGTACAATGACTTTAGCCTGGGGTCTTTTGCGTTTCAAGCCAGTACACTACTTTATACCACTTCACATCTTATTATAATATCTCCTTTAATAGTCGCTGAACAAACAAAGTAGCAACATTGGAAGAGGCTATTGCTTACTTTCGCATTTCAAAAAACATACATCTGCTATAGTGGGTATAAAACCGCTCCCACTAGCTAGCTAGTGAGAAGGAGATACGGTTGCGGCACGAGTCACCCTTCACTTTGCCTGGAAGACAGGACGAGAACCTTCGGGCTAGTAAAGATTGGCCAGTCGTCCGAACGACCACACGACCCTCTCTCTATAGCTCTGACTTCAGCCATGAACCGAAGCGTGCGCACAAGGGGCTACCGCTGTGCCTTTAAAGTGCACTTCCCCTCCTCTTACTGATCGATCCACCGAGAATTGGCTTTTACAGTCCCTACCTCCTTTTAGCCAGCGTGCAGAGGAGGCGGGGTTGTTCTGCGGTGGAGCCAGCATTTATTCAGTCCTCGCAGTCTTTTAAAGGTCCCCGACTCTCCCGATCCCACCTGTACCACCGGCGACAACCCCTGTAAGAACAACCAGCAGGTGCAAAGGTACAACCTATCACCAGTAATCACTCCATTCCGTCTCCGCCCTGGTACGCGCTCCGTTCCCAACTGTTGTCTTTGCTGCCACACTGCCGTGCCGAGCCCTCCTCTACGAAACCGCCGGGTTGATCCCTCCGATGCTTATCCCTCCGCTACTACGACAGCCGTATGCCGTCTACTACCTACCGCCGTTTAGCTGCCGTGCTGATCCCTCCACTGCGACGACCGTTGGCCATGCCACTCATTCCTTCCCCACCATCTTGACATAGAAAGCTGTTGTCGTCCTAACACCTCCAGCCGTTTGTGGGACCTTAACTTGACCATGGATTGACTGAGCGCTACCTCAGCTTTCTAAAAAAATCCTCCTTATGCAACCATAGAAATAATAGCTGAAACCGTATGCTTTGTACTGATCCATTTGTCACCTACTTATCAACTATGTGGGCCGAAGTTAAACGAATCGATTCCAAAGGAATTCTACCCCAAGCAAGGTCCTCTAGCCGCATTCTGTGATCCAGAGCTTTCTTTGGGCTTTAAAAGACACACACTATGGAAACCTTAATCAATTGGGAAACAAATTACTTCAGACAATGCTGGATTTAATGCCCAGGGCAAAGACGGGTCAAATAGTTTATACTTCTGACAACAATAGCATCAGCGAAAGTTATTTATATAAGCATAAAGGACCTTCAAGAAGAAAACCTGAAGAGATACTTAAATAAATTAAAAGGCTCCTCTTACACTGAGAGGCTGAAAGGTCAAACAAAATAAGGGAGTTCAGGATTTTATGCAAATGGCCTAGCATCATTGCATTTGCAAACTGGTTTAGTATTTTTACACAAAATGCCAAAAAGTTATACGGCTATGCATCTGGTACGTCATGGCAAATACGGAACCTCAAAAACCGTAGCTTATTTTTTCAATTTTGATTGTCAAATTAACAACATAGGCCAATACCCGGGTACCCCTAGAATGTGTTTATACAATATGGATAACAAATGAAAGTTGTTGGTGAGTGCTTTAGTACAGGGTAATTTTCATACCTATTTGTGACTAGGGTCTCGAGATATAGGCCAAAACGTGGATCAGGGTAACAGTAGGATGTGTTTTTACTATGGGTATCAAATTGAAGCTGTTGATGTCCCTAGAATGTGTGTGTAATATGGATATCAAATGAAAGCTGCTGCTGAGAGCTTTAAAATAATTTTCATTCTGATATTCGATTTAGTCGCATAAACCTGGCAAAACTGATAAATATGCATGTGAAGCCGAAATAAAGAAATGAATTAATAATACCCACATACCTGTTATATACGTCCTATTCGATTTGCCTGAAATTTGGTATATAAATTTGCCTACACATATTAGTATTTACGATCCTTTTTTTCAGGAAGTAGACCAGAGACGGACTGTGACTGGGATTAAGACTAGGACTGGGACTAAGACTCGGATTGGGACTATAACTCGGAATGCGACTAGAACAAAATACATTCCACCCTCTGAGATTGGCAATAAGGGATGAGAATAACTTGAGAGAAGAGAAAAGAGGGAAGGAGAAGGAGACAGAGAAAGAGATAGAGTGAGACGAAGATAGAGATAGATGAAACAAAAATACGGAGGGAGGAGTGAGTAAAAGGATTAAGAAAAAGTGAAGAGGGGGGAGGCCAGAGTTAGACGGAAAAAGCTTACTAAAATATATGCAGATAGACCAGAAGAACGTCTGCCGGGTCTGCTAGTAATAATAATAATAATAATGGCCACTGCTAGTGCCAAACATGCGCAGTTGCAACACCGTGAATATACAAATGTCAACATATTGTGGCGAATATTAGTGACACTAAGTGATACTCCCATCACTAGTCTGATACTAAGTAAATAAAGCAACAACAACAATGAAGCAAGCTGGTACACTTGTATGTACGTAAACGAATAAATCATTATGTCTACACATATGTACGTACAAGCAGCAGAGAAGAGATGCACAAACACATGCAGATATCTTATCTGAGATGCTCCCAAAAGTACGCAATTGTAATTGTGGAAGTGTCGCTCACAAATACACGCATATGAGAAGCTATATACGTGCATCTGTAGTTATAATTATATGGCGGTAACTAAGTAAATTCTGGAGGCGCCTAGAAGATGCCACGAGGAAATCAAAGAGTATAAAAGCACCAGCGATAGAGGCGCTATAATCAGTTTCGATTAAGACGATATCTAGCGAGCAATAGCAGTATTATTTTGAAAGTCAGTTTCATTTGAGCTATCAGTTTGGTTATTAAGCAAGCTATTCGTTGCAAAGTATAAGTGTTATTGTGAAGTACTTTAATAAAGGCCATTTTTCCATTATTCAATATTGGAGTTATTTATTCAACAGTTTAGCGATACGAACGTTGGCAGAAGATTGCAAATAAGGGGAATTGCAGTAAATTCGTTACAATATCATACTTTTTCCTTTTTTGCTTTTACATTCCATTCTTCCGGTTTGGCAACGATAATCGTCTGCTTGATCAGTCCTCGATAATTAACAGACGTACAATTTATTAATTTGTTTTATATTCATTTATTGTAAGAATTTTCATACATATTTATAAATAAATATAAATAAATCTGTTAGCTTACGAAAAATATCCAAATTGGTGACCCCGGACTTAGGATCATGAACAGCGACGGAGATAGGAATCAACACAACGCAGCCAGCGAAGCCGCGCACGTGGAAGCATCCTTTGCAATTCCAAAAAGCAATCCACCAAATATGGCTGATACACACATCGAGTCCTATTTCATGTCATTAGAGTTCTGGTTTGCAGCATCAGTACAACATAGTAATGGCGCAAGTACCACCTACTAAATTGACTAAGCTGCAAAGCATTATCAGTGAACTGACATCACAAAACAAGTACGATTATATAAAATAAAAATTTACAAAGCATTTTTCAGAGAGTCAGCAGCGCCTCTTGCAAAAAGTCATATCCGAAATACCACTCGGTGACTTAAATCCAAGTCAATTATACAGCGAAATGAAACGCGTTGCTGGAGAATCCATAAGCGAAAATATTTTAATAGATCTCTGGACAGCTCGACTCCCTGCATGAGTCGCAATTATAGCGTCAGAACATAAAATGTCAAAAAAGGCCAAAATCGCGGATGGTATCGTAGAATCGCTAAACCTGGGCGAATCTTTTAATTCAGATTCACATATCCGATCGTTAACTAATGAGTAAAACAATAGCGAAACCGTATCGGCGCTAGAAACCCTACAGAAATAGATCGCTCAGTTATCTCAACGGCTGAATAATTACACCACCGATCGTGGGTCGTCAGGGAACCGCGGCGGAAATCGTCCACGAGAACGTTCAAATACAAATAGAGAAATATGCTGGTATCATCTGGAATATGGCAATGACGCTCGAAATTGCCGTAAACCTTGCTGTTTTCCACAATCACAAAAGAAGCAATGACATATGCAACACGTTAAGCTGCTAGTAAAACCAGCAAATTTTATAAGACAGCTTCAATCAACCGTCTCAAAATCTCTCGTAATAATACCAAATTTTTAATAGACACCGGAGCTGACGTCTCGGTGATTCCAAAATCGTTAAGAACCACGACCCTCAACCAAACCAACATGCAACTTCACGCCGCAAACGGCACAAACATAAAGGTATACGGCGAAAAAGTGCTTACGCTAGATTTGGGCCTGCGCCGACAATTTTCGTGGAAGTTCATCATAGCTGACGTAAACAGTTGCATCTTGGGCGCCGACTTTATGAAACATTATGGTCTTTTAATCGACGGCAAAGGCAAACGACTCATAGCCAACTGAACGAATATTTATACAAACTGCGAATACTCAAGCACACCAGGTAAATTAATCAAAACATTCGACAGCTCCTTGCCAATACCTCCTATTTTAGAAGAATACGTAGACATCACTATACCGCAACAGCCAGGAAGCCTAACCAAAACATCTGTCATGCATCGTACCGAAACAAGCGGACAACCAGTTTTTTCACGCCCTAGAAGGTTATTGCCTGAGAAACTTACTTACTTACTTACTTAATTAGCGCTTAACCGTACAAACGGTTATGGCCGTCCAACAAGGCGCGCCAGTCGCTCCGCCAACCGGCGCCAAATGGTCACACCAAGGGAGTTTAAATCGTTTTCCACCTGGTCCTTCCAACGGAGTGGGGCCCGCCCTCTACTTTTGCTTCCATATGCGGGTTCCGATAGGAACACTTTCTTGGCCGGAGCATCATTTTTCATTCGCATAACATGGCCTAGCCAGCGCAGCCGCTGCGTTTTAATTCGCTGGACTATGTTGATGTCTGCGTATAGCTCGTACAGCTCATAATTAAATCTTCTTCAGTACTCGCCATCGCCAACGCGTAGAGGTCCATAAATCTTTCGAAGAACTTTTCTCTCGAAGACTCCCAAAGCCACTTCATCTGCTGTTGTCATGATCCATGCTTCTGCCCCATATAGCAGGACGGGTACGATAAGTGACTTGTAGAGTACGATTTTCGTTCGCCGAGAGAGGACTTTACTTTTCAATTACCTACCTAGTCCAAAGTAGCATTTATTGGCAAGATTGATTCTTCGCTGGATTTCAGTGCTGATGTTGTTGCTAGTGTTGATGCTGGTTCCCAAATAAACGAAGTATTTTACTATTTCGAAATTATGGCTGCCAACAGTAGCGTTGTTGCCAAGGCGCATATGCGCTGACTCTTTGCTCGATGACAACAGGTACTTCGTTTTGTCCTCATTCACCACCAAACCCGCTTCTTTTTCCAGTTTGGAGTAAGCAGAGCTAACAGCGCGGGTGCTGAGGCCGATGATATCAATGTCATTAGCATACGCCAGTAATTGCACGCTTTTATAGTATATTTTCCAGTCCGGTTAAGTTCTGCAGCTAGTATAATTTTCTCCAGCATCAAATCAAAGAAATCGCACGATAGGGGGTCACCCTGTCTGAAACCTCGTTTAGTTTCGAACGGCTCGGAGAGGACCTTCCAATTCTGACTGAGCTGATGGTGTTGCTCAACGTCATTTTGCACAGCCGTATAAGTTTAACGGGGAAACCAAATGAAGACATAGCGGCATATAGGCCGCTCCTTTTCATGCTGTCGAAGGCGGCTTTAAAGTCGACGAAGAGGTGATGTGTGTCGATTCTCTTTTCACGGGTTTTTTTCCAAGATTTGCCGCATTGTGTAAATCTGGTCGATGGTAGATTTACCAGGTCTGAAGCCGCACTGATAAAGTTCAATCAGCCGGTTCACGGTGGGCTTCAATCTTTCGCACAATACACTTGAAAGGACCTTATATGCGATACTGAGAAGGCTGATTCCACGATAGTTGGTGCATTTTACAGTATCCCCCTTCTTGTGGACTGGGCAAAAAACATTTAGATTCCAATCGTCGGGCATGCACTCTTCCGCCCATATTTTGCTAAGAAGCTGCTGCATGCGCCTCACCAACTCCTCGCCGCCGTACTTGAATAGCTCCGCAGGCAATCCATCAGCGCCCGCGGCCTTGTTGTTTTTCAACCTGGTTATTGCTATTCTAACTTCGTCATAATCGGGCGGGGGGACATATATTCCGTCATCATCGATTGCGGGATCTGGTTCTTCATCTCTGCGCGCTGAATTGCTGCCTCCATTTAGGAGAACAGAGAAGTCTTCCCTCCATAATCTAAGCACTCTCTGGACATCAGTTACAAGGTCGCCGTTTTCGTTCCTACAGGAGTTTGCCCCGGTCTTAAAACCTTCCGCCTGTCGCCGTATTTTTTGGTAAAATTTTCGGGCGTTATTCCTGGTGGCTAGCAGCTCAAGCTCCTCGCACTCACGCCTTTCTGCCTATGCTTTTTTCTTCCTGAAAAGGCGTCTCGCTTCCTTTTTCAACTCACGATAGCGTTCACACACTCCTCTTGTCGCGCTCGCTTTTAACGTAGCCCTGTAGGCAGCGTCTTTTCTTTCAGTTGCAACGCGGCATTCTTCATCGTACTAGTTGTTTTCTCGTGGTCGCCGGTAACCAATTTTTTCCTCGGCGGCAGTACGAAGTGCTTTGGAAATATGCTCCCACTGCTCCTGTATTCCTTCAGTATGAGTTGTGCTCTTAGAGAGCAGGTGTGAGAGTCGAGTTGCGAAATCATTGGCAGTCTATTGTGATTGAAGCTTTTCGACGTCTAGCTTCCCTTGTGTTTTTCGTTCCTTGGTTTCAGCCGCGTTGAGGCGGGTGCGTATTTTGGCTGCAACGAGATAATGGTCCGAGTCGATGTTACGTCCTCGGATCGTGCGCACATCTAAAACACTGGAGGCATAGCGTCCGTCTATCACAACGTGATCGATCTGATTGCGAGTATTTCGATCAGGAGACAGCCATGTAGCTTGATGTATCTTTTTATGCATGAAATTCGTGCTGGATATGACCATGTTTCGAGCACCGGCAAAGTCAATCAGCCTCAGTCCGTTAGGAGAAGTTTCATTGTGTAGGCTGAACTTTCCGACTGTAGGGCCAAAAACACCTTCTTTGCCCACCCTGGCATTAAAGTCACCAAGCACGACGTTTATATCGTGACGCGGGCAGCGCTCGTATGTGCGTTCTAATTGTTCATAAAAAGTGTCTTTCACCTCATCGTCTTTCTCCTCTATCGGCGCACGGGCGCAGATGAATGATATATTAAAAAATTTTGCTTTTATTCGGATAGCGGCGAGACGTTCGTCCACAGGTGTGAACGCCAGAACTTGGCGACAAAGTCTATCTCCCATCACGAATCCGACGCCGAAACTGCCCTTATTCGTATGGCCTGAGAAACTACAAGCAGCCAAAAACGAAATAGACGAAATTTTACGCCTTGGTATATGTCTACAATCATCAAGCTGTTGGACTAGTCCAATCCACATGGTTCCCAAACCAAATGGGAAGTGGAGACTTTGTGGAGACTGCCGCGCTCTAAACGCGATCACTGTCCCGGACAGATATCCGCTTCCTTTTCTGCAGGACTCTACCTTAATTCTTTATGGTAAAGCAGTATTCTCAAAAATCGACTTACAACGAGCCTTCCATCAGGTTGCTGTACACCCAGACGACATTCAAATTACGGCAGTAACCACACCTTTCGGGCTTTATGAATTTCCATTCATGACCTTTGGCTTACGAAACGCTGCTCAAGCGTTACGAATATTGTTCGAAAAACTGAATTTTCTCGGCCATCAGATTTCTCCAGAAGGAATCCATCCAATTAAAGAACTTGTGGAAGCAATCGAAAATTTCAAATTACCAAATACGGTAAAAGAATTAAAAAGATTCCTGGCAATGATAAATTTCTATAGACGTTTTATCCCTAAAGCAATCGATACACAAATGCATTTATTCGCGCTGACATCGGGAAATAAAAAGAATGACAATTCAAAAATCGAGTGGAGTCCTAAAGCCATAAAAGCCTTCTCGGAATGTAAACGTCAGTTAGTTAATGCGTCAAGTTTGGCACATCCGCATAAGGACGCTGAACTGTCGCTCTGGGTGGACGCGTCTGACTTCGCTGCTGGTGCAGTGCTACATCAAATTGTCAATGGGGCAATTCAGCCTCTTGGATATTTTTCGCGAAAGTTTGATAGCGCTCAAGTACGATACAGCACGTATGATCGCGAATTAACCGCAATCTACATGGCTGTGCAACATTTTAAATATATCTTAGAGGGTAGAGAGTGTCACATATACACCGACCATAAACCGCTAATCTTCGCGTTTCGCCAAAAACTAGAAAAAGCTTCAAGTCGTCAAGCTCGTCTAGATGCAATCGGGCAAATAACCACTGACATAAGGCACGTCGATGGTCAGCCTAATGTTACGGCTGATCTATTATCACGCATCGAATCAATTTGTTCGTGCCCTACTATCGATTTTAGTGCTCTAGCGGATGACCAAAAAGATGCAACAACAACAACAACCAAAAAGATGATGATGAACTCCATGAAGTGCTTAAAAGCAGCGATGCGGGTAAAATATCATTAGCTCTCAAATTATTTCCGATATCAGGAACTGACAAACAACTATATTCCGACACCTCCAAAAACATCATTCGGCCATTCGTAACTAAGGCGTTTCGAAATAAAGTAATGTCGTCTGTGCATACCCTTGCTCATCCTGGTACGCACTCGACTGCAAAACAAGTTGCGTTTCATAAGGCCATTCATGCAAAGAGATTGCATACAATTCACCAGAGCATGCGTCGATTGCCAGTGAGCCAAATAAACGGTTTACGCAATTAAATATTGACATAGTTGGACCCTTTCCACCTTGTAAAAGGCAGAGATACTGCCTTAACCATCATCGATCACCTTAAAACAACCTCGTATCATCCGCAATACAATGGAGTTGTAGAGCGTTGACATCGTACACTGAAATGAGCCATTCTGTGCAAAGACACCAATCACTGGGTCGATCAATTACCAATCATTCTACTTGGACTTCGAACTGTTCATAAAACGGATATTCAAGCAACAGTATCAGAACTAGTTTACGGAACTACTCTTCGGTTGCCTGCAGAATTTTTATCGAGAATAGTGACATACGCACCGAAACGGAAGTAGTGAACTAACTACGAGAAACTATGAGAAATGAACGGCCTCATCCCACAACTTGGCATTCTAACCAGAGCGTATTTATTCCACAGGAACTCTCCACATGCACACATGTTTTCATTCGGAATGACTCAATAAAGCCACCGCTGAGCAAACCATATGACGAACCCTATCCTATTTTGAAGAGAAACTTAAAATTTTATGAAATCCTAGTGGAAGGAAACAGAAGAAACATGTCAGTTGATCGCTTGAAACCGGCATGCAACATACTCAGCAAGAAAGACGTCGCAAACTGTAACATACCTCCAACTATAACAAACTCTATACGATCTGGTGGACGAGTTAATCTTCCCAGAAACCTCAAAGATTATGAAGCCTTCTAGGAAGGGAGTAATGTGGCCACTCCTAGTGCCAAATTTGCGCAGTGGCAGCACCGTGAATATACAAATGTCAACATATCATACTTTTTCCTTTTTTGCTTTTACATTCCATTCTTCCGGTTTGGCCACGATAATCTTCTGCTTGGTCAGTCCTCGATAATTAACAGACGTAAAATTTATTAACTTGTTTTATATTCATTTATTGTAAGCATTTTCATACATATTTATAAATAAATATAAATAAATCTGTTAGCTTACGAAAAATATCCAAATATTGATAAACGAGGCCACCGCACCTGCTCCCAGTTACAATCTCAGCCCCAGAAAAAAATGTTCTAAGTTAGGTCGCCCCTCGGCAGTGATTTGGCAAACACTCCGCGTGGATTTCTGTCATGAAAAGCTTCAATCTCAGTCTTAGGTGCTTACAGCTGATACTCTTTAAAATATTCCAGCCTAATATTATAAACCAAAATAGAGATATTTTTTTTTTGTTGGGCATGCCCTCAAATATATATCATATCATTTATATATATATGTGGGTATGTATATATGCTCACATGCCAGTGAAAAAGTCCTTAACCAGAGTGACGAAATTAAGAAGAACAAGTAAGGAAGGCTAAGTTCGGGTGTAACCGAACATTACATACTCATCTGAGAGCTATGGAGACAAAATAAGGCAAAATCACCATGTAGCAAAATGAACCTAGGGTAACCCTGGAATGTGTTTGTATGACATGGGTATCAAATGGAAGGTATTAAAGAGTACTTTAAGAGGGAGTATGCCATAGTTCTATGGGTGGACGCCATTTAGGGATATCGCCATAAAGGTGGACCAGGGCTGACTCTAGAATGTGTTTGTACGATATTGGTATCAAATTAAAAGTATTAATGAGAGTTTTAAAAGGGAGTGGTGGTAGTTGTATATGTGAAGGCGTTTTCGAGATATCGACCAAAATGTGGACCAGGGTGACCCAGAACATCATCTGTCGGGTAGCGCTAATTTATTTATATATGTAATACCAGGAACAGTATTCCTGCCAAGATTCCAAGGGTGTTTGATTTCGCCCTGCAGAACTTTTGTCATTTTCTTCTACTTAAAATGGTAGGTGTCACACCCATTTTACAAAGTTTTTTCTAAAGTTATATTTTGCGTCAATAAACCAATCCAGTTACCATGTTTCATCTCTTTTTTCATATTTGGTATAGAATTATGGCTTTTTTTTCATTTTTCGTAATTTTCGATATCGAAAAAGTGGGCGTAGTCATAGTCGGATTTCGGCCATTTTTTATACCAAGATGAAGTGAGTTCAGATAAGTACGTGAACTAAATTTAGTAAAGATATGTCGATTTTTGCTCAAGTTATCGTGTTAACGGCCGAGCGGAAGAACAGACGGTCGACTGTATATAAAAACTGGGCGTGGCTTCAACCGATTTCGCCCATTTTCACAGAAAACAGTTCACGTCATAGAATGTATGCACCTACCAAATTTCACAAGGATTGATAAATATTTGTTCGACTTATGGCCTTAAAAGTATTCTAGACGAATTAAATGAAAAAGGGCGGAGCCACGCCCATTTTGAAATTTTCTTTTTTTCTTGTATTTCGTTGCACCATATCATTACTGGAGTTGAATGTTGACATAATTTACTTATATACTGTAAAGATATTAAATTTTTTGTTAAAATTTGACCTAAAAAAAAATTTTTTTAAAAGTGGGCGTGTTCGTCATCCGATTTTGCTAATTTTTATTTAGCGCACATATCGTAATAGGAGGAACGTGCCTGCCAAATTTCATCATGATATCTTCAACGATTGCGAAATTACAGCTTGCAAAACTTTTAAATTATCTTCTTTTAAATATGGGCGGTGCCACTTCCATTGTCCAAAATTTTACTAATTTTCTATTTTGCGTCATAAGGTCAACGCACCTACCGCATTACCGACTTTGGTAATGAATTATCCCACTTTTTCGATTTTTCGAAATTTTTGATATCGAAAAAGTGGGCGTGGTTATGGTCCGATTTCGTTCATTTTAAATAGCAATCTGATATGGGTGCCCAGGAACCTACATACCAAATTTTATCAAAATACCTCATAATTTACTCAAGTTATCGTGTTTACGGACGGACGGACGGACGGACGGACGGACATGGCTAAATGAATTTCTTTTTTCGCCCAGATCATTTTGATATATAGTAGTCTATATCTATCTCGATTAGTTTATGCCGTTGCGGATTACCGTTATGCGAACAAAGTTAATATACTCTGTGAGCTCTGCTCAGCTGAGTATAAAAAAAACATCAAATTAGAAGTAGGAAAAAGAGAAGTTATTGGGAAATGAAATGAAGGATGTGTTGGCTGACAGCTTAACATCATGAGACCTAAATTGGTTGGCAAGTAACTTTGACTGAAATAAAGTCATTTAGGTTGTTGTAGCAACAAACGCTTTTTCCAAACCTCACTGTTGCTGTTGTTCTGCATTGAATGTTTGGTATTATTTATATTTCATTATACAATTATCTCGTTACCAGCAATAATGTTATATGCCAAAAATTAAGGCGGGTGGATGGGTAGCACATACATGGTATTAAAATAATACGAGAAAAGTAAAGTAACGCGATTCTGTAAAAGACAGCTGCGACTTAAGTGGACTGCAAAGAAAAGTACTTTGAGATGCTCTTAGAAAGAGAGAAGTTGCTGCATACGCATGAGTAAGACATCATATACTTACATGCATATTTAATTGTGTGGTTCGTCATAGTAACACGAGTGTGTGGCGCCCCAAATTGGATGTGAAAACTGACTACCATGGACACCCTCGAATGAAAGAAGAACGAAATTAAAGTACTTAAAAACCGCTATATTAACTTCACATAATTTAGTTAACTGAAAATTTTTTCCAGTTTCGTGGAAGACAAAATGCTTAAGTCTTTGACCGAAATCTTCATGTTTCTAAGCCGCACTACAAGACGCTGGGAGCGAAGGACTCCCTTCTCCTATTGAAGAGCTTTCCCCTACTTCGAGTGCTGTAGATTCACATAAGCTCTGTGGCGCTTCTTGAGCTATTCATCTTCTTGTTTGGTGAAAAGTATGTGCATCGTATTAACTGTACCCAATCTTTTAACTTTTCAGGTTAATTTTTTGATGACATTGTCGATCCAAGTTTTTGCACTCGGAGAAGTTTTGAAGTACATAGTCTATATTTTCGGATGACAAAAAATCTCAGTTTTGAATCCTTTCCCAATATGTTGAGACACTTACTGTAGTAACAGTGGAGGTCGGTTTCTCTATGCGGTCGCTTCACAAATGGGTTTAGTACGTGAATTGGTTCTCTCACTCACGACCCTGCGGTACAACTGATCCACTGCTATTAGCAGCATCATAACGGTTATCTACCTGCCTGAATGGTAACATATTTCAACTGCCAGGACAGCAGACGCAATATTTCCGCGGTAAGCATGAACATCGTAAGGCGCGACATAAATTCATGGACCTAAATGTTATGGGGAACAAAAAACACGTCGATCTTGAGGCCATGGGAGAGGAAATAGAGAGAGCTAGAGCCGGAGCGTGCGAGATTAAATCCGAAAAAGAACTGTTCACACTCGTGGCGCTCCCTAAGCCGCCCAGGTGTGTTTTTGTGGCTAAAACCACAACAACAGCCAGCAAAGTAAGCGGTGAACTAAATTAAACTATTTTTAACCAACAATTTCATTTCAATGATTAGGGGGATCCACCTCTTCGTGCTCATAACGACTTCCGTTTTTGCTGTTGCCATCTGAAGAGCGATTTCAGACATTCATTTTGCACATGACTTCGTTCAGCAGCCACATCATCTTCTAACGGAACGACTCTGGAAAATTATTTTCAGAAAGGCAAATTGCCGCAGGGGGTTATCTGTCAGGCTCAGGTTTGGCTTAATTTTTGCTTCCAGTTTTTTTTTTGGGCATGTCTTCGGGCACGTAACCCAGTGCTCTTCCTTTCTAGGTGGTTGGTTGGGAAAGAGAACGTTCGCGATATTTCTCATATTATCCTCGTTCATTACCCGGTTCGTTGGACTTAATTTCTTTATTGCTATTTTATGTAAGTGTGGCCAGGCCCTGGACTCTCTAGAAGTGCGTTTTGAAATGTACACTTTACTTTCATATAATTTGTATAGGATAAGCATTTACATCTCAAAGCTCACACTTTCAGAATCCAGGGCCAGAAGTCACCACTTTTGTTTTTGGTACAAAGCACTTTCCAGAATGCAAGTTTACTTTTCTTCATATCAGCGCCGAGAATATGGTTCTTCAACATCCCATACGCCGCATTGGTACTGTTGGGTATGGGTATCGACTTCAAGTTAGCCAGGTGAAGACTTTATATCAACCGTGACGACACGATATAATGCCAGACAAAAAATCCAGTTGATGAAATCAAAGACGAGTAAAATATTTAATCGAATTTGTTTCTTCTGACACATTTCCGCAATTTACTCGGCACCTTGCTTCAGTACTACTTAACTAATTAAAACGGAATAATTGATGGAAACCCCAAAAGAATAAATCAAAGTAACCAAAACAAAAAAAAAAATTGTGTTAAACTACTTTCTCATTTTTCGCATTTTTTTTAATAAATCATAGCATTTACCAACACTTATACGTCGATGAACGGCATAGCAATTGCAAGCATTAATTATACTCAGCTGAGCAGAACTCACAGAGTATATTAATTTTGTTCGCATAACGGTAATGCGTAACGGCATAAACTAATCGAGATAGACATAGACTTCTATATATCAAAATGATCTGGGCGAAAAAAGAAATTCATTTAGCCATGTCCGTCCGTCCGTCCGTAAACACAATAACTTGAGGAAATGTTGGGGTATCTTAATGAAATTAAATGAAGGTAATTTAAAAGTTTTGCATTTGCTGTAATTTGGCAGTCGTTGAAGATGCCACGATGAAATTTGGCAGGATCGTTACACCTATTACTATATGTGCGCTAAATAAAAATTTGCGAAATCGGATGACGAACACGCCCACTTAAAAAAAAATAATTTTTAAGTCAAATTTTAACAAAAAATTGAATACCTTTACAGCATATAAGTAAATTATGTCAACATTCAACCCCAGTGATGATATGGTTCAACAAAATACAAAAATAAAAGAAAATTTCAAAATGGGAGTGGCTCCGACCTTTTTCATTTAAATGGCAAATGATGTCCTTGGCCACCCTGGTCCACATTTTGGTGGATATCTCGAAAATGCCTTTACATATACAACTAAGGGCCACTCCCTTTTAAAACCCTCATTAATACCTTTTATTTGATACCCTTATGGTACAAACACATTATAGAGTCACACCTGGTCCACCCTTATGGCGATATCTCGAAAGGGATCCACCCATAGAACTTAGGCCTACTCCCTTTTAAGTACTCATTACCACCTTTCAATTGATGCCCATATCCAGGCATGCTTAACCAACGAAACGATATCATTTCGTTACGATAATCAACGTTAATAAACGAAACGAAGTCATTTCGTTTCGTTTATTAACGTTAAGATCGTCAAATTAACGAAATGATTTCGTTTCGTTTTCTGCCATATCAAAACGAAATCAAATCGTTTATGTTGATTATTAATTTCAAACTATGCTGGCAAAGCTGATTGATGGCGGAGTCATTAAAGGTGAAAGCATTATCCAAGCTGATTGCAACTTTTCTCATGAATTTTGACAGTACGAACATTTCTCAGAGTATTTTTGACATTACCACCAACGAATTACACAAACAAATTACATAGAGTTTGTGTGTGTATGTGCGCTCGTTGTTGCCACCTTACGGCTTCACCATGGCTATAGCATTGCCAGCACAATTCAAACATAAAGTATCACGTTTTCGTTAACGTTTTTAACGTTAACGAAAGCTTTTCGTTTCGGTTAAAAACGAGATACAATTTATCTTGATAATTTCTTTATCGATAATATTTCGAAGTGTTTCAACGGAAACGGTGGAAATTTTTTGATAAACGATTAGCTTAACGTTAAGGTGCATCCCTGCCCATATCGTACAAATACATTCCAGGATTACCCTAGGTTAATTTTCCTACATGGTGATTTTCTCTTAGTTTGTCTCCAAAGCTCTCAGCTGAGTATGTAATGTTCGGCAACACCCGAACTTAACCGTCCTTACTTGTTTTCTATTCCCTATTGTACGAGCAATCCATAAATCGGGTTACATCCTTACCTACATATATATAAATGAAACTATGAATATTGGTAACTGTTTGCCGTTAGCTATTGACTGACTGACTCACTCATTGCCAAAGTTGCAGTACTTCGAAATCTTGTTTGTTGGTAATGTAATTACAAAGTTTCAGTTACACTGAATTATGTTTATTGATTATGTATTTGTTGTTTTTGTAGTTATACACATATACGTTGGTTTGTATAAGCAAAGTGATTAGATTAACATAATTAATTACGTTATCATGAAACCAATAATTAAGCTGATTGCTTTCTGACTTTCGATGACTTTTGACTTGGCTGGTGTTTGGCAGTAGCAATAAAGCTAATAGTATTACATAAGTAAATGAAAAATGAATGTGAGTAATAATTCAATGAAAATAATGAATGTTTGTACATAATCACTTAGACATAAGTACGTATTAGACCAACCAATAAAAAGGTAGCCTAAAGAAATAAATGTTTTTAGTGCTAGTAGAATGCTTAGTACACTAACAATTTACCAAGCCCTATACCAACACAGAGGCCGATAGATATTCATATAAAGTCCAACATGGATGAAAAACTTTTCACCGAAACACAACATGTGTACACCAAAGGCAAGTCGGTAGATACGGCACTGCAAAGTGTGGTTATAAACATAGGAATATAAGGAGGCATTTTCGGCTCTTTCAGCAATGCCTATAAGCAGACGATCATGTAGTTTCTTAAGTACATTGAAATACATCCGGGCCCAGTGAGATGGATCGGTTACATGCCTAATTGTAGGAAGATTACTTTGTAGTGTGGGCTGTATGAGGCCACAAAATCAGTGGTGAGAGGCACGCGGCTTGGTAATGTCACCTCTGCTGTGGACGCTGGTCATCAACCAACTGCTCAGATTTTTTGATGTGGTATCCGTGATACTTATGGCGTACGCATATGACGTTGCAGTTTTTATAACGAGAAATTGCTTTCCAACAATTAGCTCTTTAATGCATCGGGCGATACGGGATATACATGCTTGGGCATCTAAAGTCGGGTTGAGCGCCAATGCTGATAACACGAATAGAGTCTCATTTACAAGGAGGTATAAAGTGTCTAATTAGTCTATGCCTAATGTACCAAATATCTAGGAACTATTCTAAATAGTAAGTAGAGAGAGTAAACAAACCTCGTCGGCTCTTAATGCATGCAAAATAATAATGAGAAGTACGTGGGGTCTTTCGTGCGTGTACGTTATCAACACTAACACTTAACTGAAGCTGAAATAGCCCAGTCGCTCAATAATTATTTCATCGACAGTATAGTCAAAATCAGCTGGAATATTCACATTAAAAACAATAGCGTAGCACTTTCGGCTGTTCAAAATGGCCCTCTTACCTTCAAATTTCAGAAGGTATCTACAAGCGATATGCTAGAAATAGTTAGTAAATTCAAAAATAAAATTGTAGCGCAAAAACTTATAACTGAAGGCATCATAAGGGACTCTATAACATACATGGGATACTTGTATACTCAAATTGTAAATGACAGTCTAGACAAAGGGGTAGTTTCTAACCTATGGAAAACTTCAATTGTGGTACCAATAGAGAAAGTCTAGAATACTATAAGAGCTGATGAGATAACACCAATTAATACGTTAGCGTATGATGAAAAGATACTGGAAACGGTAGTTAACCACCAGCTAGTGAAGTACCTAGAATATAATAAAATTATTATACCGGAGCAATCAAGTTTTCGAAAAAAACATTCTTGTGAAAGTGCCTTGAACCTTGTTTTAGCTAACTGGAAAGAAGATCCGAGCAGAGATATACATATGATAGCTATATTACTAGACTTAAAACGTGCTTTTGAGACTATCGATCAACATTTGTTGCTAAAAAACTTTATATCATAGGTGTTACTGAAACGGAGCTAAAATGGTTCCAAAACTTTATTATGAAGAGAAGTCAAAGAACTGTAATTGGATCATCCCTGTCAGAAAAAAGAGAAGTGCCTCTTGGACTTCTGCAAGGGTCTGTCCTGGCCCCTATACTGTTTAATATTTATATTAATGATATAATCAATTATCTAAAGTACTGTGGTATAATATCACTAAAATATATATAAAATTACCAGAAGACTTAAACAGAGTATATGATTGGTTATGCTCGAATAGATTGAAACCGAATATAAGCAAAACATAATTTATGGTTATATCAAGAAGGAATTTTCAAAACAATGGGTTACCACTTCTAAATGTAAACAGCGGAGCTATTGACAAAGTCAGTACTTTCATCAAGTATTTAGGAATCAAAATAGATGATAAACTCAACTTTAGTGAGCACATCGATTACACGGCTGGGAAAATAGCCAAAAAGATATATTTCATGCAAAGAACCTGCAAGTGTTTAAGCACACGGTACAACGTAATGTTTTACAGATCGATAATCGAAAAGCACTTCATATATTGTCCAACATTATTTTTGCATAATGAGAGATCGCCAAATTTACAAACTACAAAAGCAACAGAACCGAGCTAATCGATTTATCCTTAGGAAACGCTATGACACACCTATCAGAGATGTGCTCGCGGCTCTAAATTTCCTAAGCATTAAACAGATACTATTTTATCATGCGATGAAGTTTATTAGAAACATAATAGAAAGCAACTTACCTGATTATTTGAAAAGTAACATAAAATATGTTAGAAATGTTCATTCCGTAAATACAAGAAGAAGAATGATTTTACTTTACCAGCTTATAGAACAGAAGCACACAAATGCAGTTTGTACTATAAAGGACTAAAATTCTACAACGAATTACCAAATGAAGTAAAATCTAATTTAAACACAAATTGTACAATTACTGTAGAACACTGCCATTCTAGTGCAAGGTGGGCCAACTTTCGAATCACCAATAGTATTGCATACATCCCGAGTACTCAACCTAATAAGTGCATCGCCGTTCAAATGTTGCCCTCGCTCTTTAAATACGTTGACATCGTCAGATACAACTGGTACACTCCTTGCGTTGGTGTCATTCGTCTGCTACCTATCTCTCACTCCATTTGGGCAGTTAATAGATTCATATAAATAACTTAAATTAGATTACATCTTAATTACTACATATAGATATAAGCTAGGCTTAGTATAAGCTGTAAGAAGAAATAAATAAATAAATAAATAAGCTCTGAAAACAGCACCGACGGCTGCTCCGCATGCCATTCGGCATATTCCACCTGCATATCTGGTGTAAAGAACATAGCGTTGAAACTACAAACGGACTCAGCTTGAGCGCAGGCCATACGGGCGTAGTCCCTAACTACCTATCTCCTTACCTGCGCTTCCATGGACCTCAATCGAGTCGGAAAATTAGCGCAAAGGCGCTCAAATGGCAGAAGAAGCGATACATGTGTATACCAATAGTTCCAAAGTAAAGGAAGGAGTAGGGTCTCTGGTATACTGCGCAGATCTGGAAATTAACAAATTCTACAAGCTGTCAAAGCGCTTTAGTGTTTCTCAGGCGAAACTAGAAGTCGTGACTAAAGCACTAAAGACACTAGAGGAAAATAGCTTAAAGTGCAGCCGCGTCAATTCGTGGTAGGAGGAAATGCACATCTATTTTGGGTTTCTGGACAGATGGAATAGATGGAAATGAAATGAAAAATGACGATAGCGCAAGTTTTTGTGCTCGTATCTTGCGCTGGAAGCAGCAATTAGCATATGTCCTAGAAATCTTCTATAATTTGTCAAGAGGACGGAGTTATTTTACAACACTGGTCCCTAGCTTCTGATAAAGCTTTTCAGTTTGTTCTTTGAGCAAACTTCCTGTAACACTATGGACTCATTCAGTCTTGTGTGACGTCTTCACGGTCCAGTCAGTTCAACCATACTATGCCAACATATTTAGTAATTATAATCTTACAAAGCGATAGATATTTTGCTTTTTCTACACGGTCTAATATTCATGTGTGTGTATGTGTGTTCTATATATATCAAATGCTGTAACTTCGTTTGAATAAACTCATAACGTGTTGGTTTCAATTTAATCCAATCAATTTGTGGTTGTTTTTGTGGTCTAAGTAATTATTGTTAGCAGAGCAAAAGAAACGTGTTCAAGTGAAAAATTAATACAATCATAAGTGAAGACAATGGAAATGATGACACGAATTTCTTACGAAGCAATATATATATTTTGGTGTCTAAATTAATTTTATGGCTGATGATTTTGTGGTGCATAGAGTAAACCAAACATAACTCAAAAATTTGTTTAATAATTTGGGAAAAATTTAAACAACGTGACATCAGGACGTACAAGGCGGCAACTGTTTCGATTATACCTTGTAAATCTCTTCAAAGCCTTTTATCCCGGGAGTGGGATTTTAACCCGCACTCTTATGATGGTTAAAGTGTTACAAACGCATTCAGCCACGTCATGCATTAGTTGTTGTAAATTTTTTCCCAATTGCCTTTTTTGCATATTTTATTCTCTTACACACTACATACATCGTATGTAATTATGTGTTAAAGTTATGCATGTTGGTGAGGCGGTTTTCAAAGAAACTTGGTATTGTTGCGGTTTTTGTTCTATTTATAGAACTTCAACGAATTAACCAATGTTGTCTATTTGTATGAGTTAAGCGGGGATTGCCCGTATTGCTAATTTGTTTCAAAAACCTGAATAAATAAATGGAGTTTTGGAAGTAAGTATTGTATTTATTTTCAAAGAAAGAAGAATCATTTAGGGCCCAAAATATTAGCTGTATACTAAAAGTCTTATGAAAGAAAGAAGGTGGTTTACGTCGGATGCACTAGCGCGCTTGGAACATACTGGATAATACTGCTATGGTAGGGTGAACGGGCAAGAGTTGAGCGGCAGTAGCCAATAGCAGAATCAGCACATCCACTGAGGCTGGTCAAGAATTATTGAACTTAAGAGATGTTTTAGGGGCATCAACAATTAGACAGCAGTCAAATTAAAGAACATAACGCAAATATAAGGGAGCTAGTGATCGATTTGAACAGGCCGACTTACAGCAACAGCTTTGTGGTGTACAAAAGATTATGTTTCCTTCCGGAGTTTTGTCGAAAAAGACGATGGGTATTGATACTGACTCTCTCGATAGACCTGTTCGAGAGTTCGATACTATATGGAATACTCGATTAGAAAGCAGTGCTGCATCAGCTGAAACTTTGTATACAGGCCCGTGGGCAAAGGAGTGACCTGTTGCATTACACGAAGCCTTTCTGTTTTTCGGCATCGCTTAACCTGGCGCTATAACCGACCCAATCGTCGGTGTCCTTATTTAAAATGTGAACAAAGAAAATATTGCAAGTATTTGCCGTCTACGTCATGTCATTAGGCACCCAAAAACACTGTGAGTGGCGCTACTAAATTACCTACATTTTTGGCGGACATACAGGCGCAATTGTCCCTAAAGTTCAGAGCCGTAACAAAATCCCCGCTCATAGTTACTTATAAAACAAAAACCCAGCCATTTTTATGCTGGGTATTTTGCAATATACTCCCCATAAAGGAGAAAAATAAAATAATGGATGAACAGTTTCTGCTTAAAACTTGGAAACCTGGGCATTCTAATAGAGTACTCATTTAAGAGGCCTCGCCACCAGGGAACGCGAGAAGTGATATACGCAAGTACTACGCATTTGAACCAGGTGAGCATGAACAGGTCCTCAATCTCATCCACTAAAAGTCTGCCGTCTGATGCCGAATCCAATACCATATTGGATGGAGAAGAAGAAGAAGAAACAGCATATTGAGTTCATGCTTATCTACGCGACCGGAGCTTTTCCAGCTAGCTAGAAAAGAAAAGAAAAGAAAAGAAAAGAAAAGAAAAGAAAAGAAAAGAAAAGAAAAGAAAAGAAAAGAAAAAAAAAGAAGAGAAAAGAAAAGAAGATAAAAGAAAAGAAATTCGTTAACGACTTAAAATGTTAAACTATGCATATTATTAAAAAAATACATGAATCTTTTTTCTGCTTTACCAATTTATTTCTCTCTCTATCGAATTGTGAATAATAAGTTAAATTTTTAGCTTTTATGACAAAAAACTAATTTTTTTCAGCTACAACCATTTTAACCGGTCTTCTGAAATACCTCCCTCTTAACAAAGCTTTTGATCTACGATCTTTCTATAAGGATAGCTCGATCTAAACCTTTATATTTACACATCGAACTTCAAGAGTACTTAGTGCTTACACCTTGTCTTTAGACATATTTTCGGGAATTTCATGGCTTACTTTACAACCGAAGTCTGATTGTGTAACTTTAAGTCCTAAGAAATATTATTTTTGAGGCATTAAGTAAAGCAAACTTCTATTTTTGTTTCATTTTTGACATTTTTCTTGTCACATTTACATGTTTTTTAAATATATATTTTAGTTTAGATGGAAAAATTACTCTTTTTAAAATGCTCCACACACTAACTAAACTTCAGTCATCATAATGACTAAACTGATTCCCTATAATGCGCTTTTCTACATCACACAGTAATCTATGAATTTCTACGCCACCTTTGTACCCTTTAACCTTTCATTTTGCTGTTCAACACTTTTATTCACTTACATACTCGTTTATGCCACAAACGCTCATTTCCTGCCTGTTGACATATTTATTCACTTGTTGCTTTTCCTAATACCCTACATACATATATTCATGTTGAATTGTAACCATAAGCGTTTAAAGTATGTAGATTTTTTGTTGTTGTTGGCGCTTTTCAACATTAACATATGCATGAGCGGCAGCCGCACTCTCAACTTGATTTGTTGACACGCCTTCCTATACGAACAAGCAAGTAGTGCCTAGACTATTTTGAATGCTAAAATATGGTAACATATTTCAATAAATTACACTTTTATAACAAAGTTTTTGTTTACGCCTTCTTTATCCGGTTTACTTCTGTAATACAACGAAAGATCACTTCTGTCGCCTGTGGCTGGGGTATATTTCCCTAGTGAATGGTTTACAATATATTGTGTGCATATATATTTAATAAAACTTTTACAATTGTTTTTAAAAATGTATTTTATGAATTGCCAACACACACACATACATGCATACAAACACATATTGCATTGAATAAAGTTTTACTTTGCTCACTAATTTTTATTTTTAATGAAATTTATAAGAGTGAAAGCTGCAAATGCTGTTGCTGTTGTAGCGATAAAGACACTCCCCGAAGGTTTTGTGAAGAGCTATCGATATTGATGGCTCTTTTCCGGATATAGATCTGGTAACAAAGCACCATTAAGATACAAGCTCCACCATCGATTGACAATTGGGCAAGAGAAGCGACCCCTTAGAGGTTGCGCTACACAATCCTTTGAATCATTTGGGTATTTTAGGTCTCTTATGACAGGCATACCTTGTCGCGGATATATTCTAAGCGCCCTGACCCGCTGGGGGGAATGCACACATTTACATATAGCGAGTATAATGGAGCCGAGTGGAGCGAAAGAAGAAGCTATAACGCAAATAGGTAAAGTTAGGTTGAACTGGACGGTTCCAAAGGAGATCCGGCAGATTAAGTGTGTTCCTAGTGTTATCAGAAGTTTGTTCTGCGAACAATTGATTTGAAAAATCGTCTCGACAGCAGGAATTGCAGTTAAAAAGTATCTCTTTCCTCTGGGGAAGTCTGATGCCAAAAAGCAATACTCAGTAATAAAGCTTAGCATGTGCTGTCTTCTAGTTTAAGTGATAAGACTAAATTTGTATAGTTTTAGTCTTCGTCTTAGCGATATGTCCAAAACCGGGGAAGTCCGAGTAACTACTCTCATTTTAGCGATCCATATGCCTCAACTACTTTCTATATTAGGAAGAGAAAAAAATGTGGAATCACACATTCTTGTACGTAGAGATAAATGTATCTCTTCCAGTCAAGTAGACTCATAGCTTTACGGAACGAATTTAAGTGGGTTTGCAGCCTTAAAATTTAGCCCACTTTGCTCTGTTTTATATCAAGGGCCGTAGATAGTGTGGCAGGACTGGTTTTTGAAAAAGCTTTGTTTGGCAAGGCGCATAGACCCAATGGTAACTCGCCCTGTACCGTGCAGTTTTTCGACACAGCTGACTTTATGTATTCTGCCTATGATCCTTCGAAAATTGTAACAAAATCCTATGCGATCCAGAATATTTAATACTTTTTTCCCAACTAGCAGGAGTTCAAAGCGATTTTTACATCTAAGGTTGCGATAAGATAATATCTTTTAGAGCATTCGACCAACGAGTGCCACTTATTGCATCTTTGGTCACTATCTTGACTATGTTTGCAGTGTCAGTGGTAGATCTTTCTTTTCTCACTCCGAACTTGTTTCCTGATATACCTCTTCAGTTTCTGTTTCGAGATGATTATAGAGAACTCGCTCAAGAACTTTGCCGGCGGAGCTCAGCAGGCATATGTGTGTGTAACTTGATGGTTCCGCCGAATTTTTTCTAGGTCTTGGCAGTAACACGAACGTCTGGCACTTCCAGATTGTTGGGAATATTAAACAAATTCATGAATATTTGCGTGTTTTCAAATTCAAATACTTCGTTGACATCTGGACCAGGCGACTTGTGATCTTTTAGTCGCTATATTGGCGTCGGCTGTCTCTTATTTTTCAACTTCATAAGCACAATTTTGTAAGCTGGTCCCCATGGGCTGCCATCGGTCTTATCGCAAAGATTAATAAGGCATTGTTGCTCGCAGACTTTAGTGCGTGGCGCGCATCTTCAATAATAGTTCTGCATTCTACGTTATTAGGCCTATTGATCTTCCGAAACGACATTTGGCCTGGACACATTCTTTTCTTAATGATTGTATGTGCTCGTTCCAACAGTGAATAGGACTGTGTTGCTTGCAATTTGATTTCCTAGTCATCGACAAATGGCAGGCCGCTTCAATATCGGTCATTAACAATGGCATTAGATGAAAAGATTGCACTAAATTGTAGGTCGATTATGGAACCAAATCCGTTTCTGGAGAAGGTGTACTGATCACCTGTGTTTAGCAGCACTATATCCAACATACAAATGCTTCCAGCAGGACTTTTTCTTTCGGTGAAGTGTGTTGAGAGCAGCACTAGATAGCTCACACATCGAAATCGCTAGCTACGACGAATCTATGCCTCGTGGTAACGTCAAGGGCTATCTTCTACAGTACTGGTGCAAGTGTAGGACAGTTGGGTATTAAATCGTATGAATAACTTTAGAATCACCCCAATTGGAACCACCGACATTCATTGCTTTCACTTATTTTCATTCATTCATCAAGCGAATTGTTTTTTTAATGATATTTGCTGTATATGCCGCTTTTACGCGCACGATTTAAATTTCTTAAAAAAAAAAAAATAAAAAGGAAAAAATAAAAATAAAACAAAGTTTTCGTGTGTAACAGATGTTACAAAAAATGTTTACCATATCAGACACGATAAACCTACACAATCACAGCACTCCTCTTTAAAACAAAGATTTGCATATAAATGTATAAATATACAAATGGGCAACAAACACACATACAAACACACACGCACGCAAAACTTTTCATGCAATCATAGGCTCAATGAATGCCTGCGCAGCGACAACTTTCACTTGCAATCGCCATTTCATGTCCCGTATACGCCCCGTACGACGGTTGCTCTATATTGAAATTCATTTGCGTGTATTCGTTCATATTTAATTGTGTAGTACCAACATTTATAAAAATAACACCTTTTGTGTCAAGGCAGCGCCGCAGAGGCATGCTAAGAGAAAATTATATGGAATAATGTGTGAATGAATGTGTGTGTGCGCCAGTTTGCATGTGTTAAAATAAAATATTACAGTTAAATGAGCACATAATAAAAAGAACAACAAAATTAACAAGTAAGGAAGGCTAAGTTCGGGTGTAACCGAACATTACATACTCAGCTGAAAGCTTTGGAAATAAAATAAGGGAAAATACCCATTTAACAAAATGAACCTAGGGTAACCCTGGAATGTATTTGTATGACATTGGTTTCAAATAGAAGGTATTAAAGAGTATTTTAAAAGGGAGTGCGCCATAGTTTTTCGAGATATCGACCGAAATGTGGGCCAGGGTGACCCCGAACATCATCTGTCGGGTATCGCTAATTTATTTATATATGTAATACCACGAACAGTATTCCTGCCAAGATTCCAAGGGCTTTTGATTTCGCCCTGCAGAGCTTTTTTATTTTCTTCTACTTGATATGGTAGGTGTCACACCCATTTTACAAAGTTTTTTCTAAAGTTAAATTTTGCGTCAGTAAACCAATCCAATTACCATGTTTCATCTCTTTTTTCATATTTGGTACAGAATTATGGAAATTTTTTCATTTTTCGTAATTTTCGATATTGCAAAAGTGGGCGTGGTCATAGTCGGATATCGGCCATATTTTATACCAAGATAAAGTGAGTTCAGATAAGTACATGAACTAAGTTTAGTTAATATATATCGATTTTTGGTCAAGTTATCGTGTTAACGGCCAAGCGGAAGGACAGACGGTCGACTGTGTATAAAAACTGGGCGTGGCTTCAACCGATTTAGACCATTTTCACAAAAAACAGTTATCGTCATAGAATCTATGCACCTACCGACTGGTTCGACTTATGGCCTCAAAAGTGTTCTAGACGAATTAAATGAAATAGGGCGGAGCCACGCCCATTTTGAAATTTTCTTTTATTTTTGTATTTGGTTGCACCATATCATTACTGGAGTTGAATGTTGGCATAATTTATATATGTACTGTAAAGATTTTAAATTTTTTGTTAAAATTTGACTTTAAAAAAAATTTTTTGTAAAGTGGGCGTGTTCGTCATCCGATTTTGCTAATTTTTATTTAGCGCACATATGGTAATAGGGGCAACGTACCTGCAAAATTGTATCATGATATTTTCAACGACTGCGAAAATACAGCTTGCAAAACTTTTAAATTACCTTAAAAGAAGGTGTCACGCCCATTGTCCAAAAATTTACTAATTTCCTGTTTTCCGTCATAAGGTCAACGCACCTACCAAGTTTCATCGCTTTGTCCGTCTTTGGTAATGAATTATCGCACTTTTTCGGTTTTTCGAAATTTTCGAAATCAAAAAAGTGGGCGTGGTTGTAGTCCAATTTCGTTCATTTTAAATAGCGGTCTGAGATGAGCGCCCAGGAACCTACGTACCAAATTTAATGAAGATACCTCAAAATTTACTGAAGTTATCGTGTTTACAGACGGACGGACGGACGGACATGGCTAAATGAATTTCTTTTTTCACCCAGGTCATTTTGATATATAGAAGTATATATCTATCTCGAATAGTTTATGCCGTTACGGATTACCGTTATGCGAACAAAGTTAATATACTCTGTGAGCTCTGCTCCGCTGAGTATAAAAATATAATCAGTTAAGTTAAAACGGAAAATAAATATGGAGTCAATGTGTACGTGTGCGTGTGTTTTGTAATTTATTCACATTTAATTTAATCATTTTAACACAATAATCCGGTTGGTGAAAAAAACACACAGCGTAATGCAAAATATGAACACAATAAAGTATGAAAAGCACCAAAGGACACATTCTGCTGGCCTGAATACCTGATTCCTGCGAATACATATAAACATGAACATAGAACCATACAAAATATTTATAGACTTGTCCTATAATTGAAATTTGAGCTTCTCTTCCCTCAACCAGTCTTTAAATCATCGAATAGCCTACAACTTTACTACTTTTTCTTCCATTTCCCCTTTTTATCCTTGTTCTTTCCTTATGCCCTTTACCTCCACTGCCTTCTCAATTTAATTCTCTCTCTCACTCACAAAGTGATTCCCACTTCTACTCCTACTCTCATTCGCATTCCCACTCTCATTTTTATTCTCTCTACCACTTCTACCTAAATTACTTCATAAACGGTACCTATATACGATAACACATCAAAATAATTAAGGAGGCATTGCGAACTAAATTTTTGTTTCATTCACACTCTTGCCCCCACTTCCACGCCCTCTAGCTCTTCCCATCTAAATACGCTCATATGTGGAATTTATATACTTAATATGGGATATCCCATTTAAATAGTTACGGACATATCGCAAATTTACCTTTTTGTTTCACTCCCATTCTCACTCGTACTCCCACTAACGCGCCCTGTACCTCTCCCACCTGAGTTACCGCATATATAAAATTTACTTGTAGAACCTACATACATAGGTATAAAATATTGCATACCACCTACAAAAAATTACGAAGATTTAACGAATTTAAATATTTGTTTCATTTAAATAAATGTTGTACCATTTATTTTTTTTTTTTTTTTTATTTTATTATTAATACAAAAGAGATTTTTGGGCGCTTATGTTCAGCGCTAAAATCAGATTAATTGCTTTATTGATAAAATTCATTCCTATTTATACAAAAGTTCTTAACCTATACATATATACATACTTACATTAATATTTACATACTAAAGGTGCATGACTCAATAGTGAGGAATGGTTTGTCAGCAAATTATATTGACCTATGTACATATTGTCAATATGATTCCTGCTTGAGCAGTTTGGTATGACGCATCAATATATTGGGCGACTGGGCAAATGCGAAAGAACTCATGGTAGTTATCTGGGTCAATTAGATATGAACGTATATTTGTAATGTTATACTATGTTCAAACAGAAAAATAAATTGAAGCCATTTCGATTTAAATTGAGTGGTGTTCATACAACTCTATTTAGCTTACACAATATTAATTTGATAGCTGGTTGGCTCATCTCTACAGTAACAACATATCTTTGTTGAGACTGTCAAAATGCGCGTGTTGGTATTAGTTGAATGGAATGGAATGAAAACATAAAACTTTGAAATTTTTTTGTGTGTTGTAAGAAAATGTGTTCAGTGTTTTGTTTTCATTTTGATTTTGCCATCTTCCTTTGACAGTCCCTACTCCAGTGAAATGAAAGACATAAAATCAGTTGATGAAATGAGCCAACCATACAGTTCAGCCATGCGTAAGTGACGTTTAAATATACTCAATAAACACACTTTACAATGTTGCATTTGCAGGTTGAAACAATTTATTACGCAATTTTTTTTTAAATTGGCAATTTATTATTACAATTTATTATATGACAAATTGCGTAATAAATTGCTCAAACAGTATAAATTGCCAATTTGGTGTGTGTTTGAACCTAGTATTAAGCGTGTTTGAAGTGAGGTGAATTCCACGCAATACTACAATACGTATAAATGACATAAACATATACCCTTATATTTGGTCATAGCAACGCCCACTTTTCCGAAACTATATACAGACTAATTTATGGGATACATGTACTCGATTTCCAATAAAATTTCCTTTCCAAAATTTTATGCAAGCAGAAAAATACCGGTTGAGCACGTGAACCTACGCTGAAAATATTGTGAAGATCGGTTGCCTTAACTTTGGACGCGTATTAAACACACACAGCCACATCTATTTTTATTTATTTAATAATTACACTGGATCACAAATTCCAACTTTTTTCTGCACCAGAGACGCCATTATGAAATTCCTATGTAAAATCACCCCCGATTCCGAAAATGAGCGTTATTTTAAATTCTATGGTAACGTTTTTGAGATATTTATGAATTACCGTTTTTTCAAAAAAAAATTAATACTGGGTCCACTTAATCATATATATCTCAAGAACAATTCAGCTATTCCAAAACGGTTTGAAGCTTTGAAAAGGTAATAAAACGCGCATACAACACTTTTTGCTAGGCCCTGCCGATTCAAAGATAACGAACAATCATTACGGATTATTTCAATTTTTTTTGTAAAAATATAATAAATTTGTATTTTGCGAGGAAGGATCGCAAAACTTTTTATTTTTTTGCAAATTTTCTTTTTCTCTCTAAGCTCTGTTTTATTACAAAAAAAAAATAAGCTTTCATACAACAAAATCGATGGACTAATACAAAAGTTATAAGCATTCAAATAAATATATCCATTTAATACTTAAGTACCCTACTGGTACATATGTGTTAGTATTCGTATATCAGGTAGATGGCAGGTAGATTTTAGAAGGGTTATTACATACAAAAAACTGTTAGTGTCGTTTTCTCAAACCCAGATACATTTCAAGCAACAGTATATTTTTAAGGCAGGTAGTGTTTTCTTTGTAGAAACAGGGAACCTTTTTGTCTAGGTAGGTTTGAATTTTTACTTGATCTAAGTATGAATAATAGTACATGCGTCTGATTCCTTCATAATATCTGCAAGACTCGCCGGATACTGTTCAGTTTATAATTGCAGTTTATAACCCGTCATTTACTTAAAAATATAATATGAATAAAAGGGCGCGAGAGTTTGAGTATACAAATGATCCAGATATGTTCTGTTTCATCTGCGGTCAATTTATCGTTAAAAGGATGCGACGTGTGTTTTCAAATCCTTTGAAAGTTACATACTATAATTATTTTGGAATTGAACCTAAAAACAATGAAAAACTATGGACACCGAATACTGTGTGCACCACATGTCGAGTGGAATTGATTTTATCGGAAACCGGAACAAAAAGGTGCGTTGTAAAAATTAGGAATTTGCTCCGCTGACTAATTTCTGAAACTATCTATTTAGGCGACATATGAAATTTATTACACCAATGAAGTGGAGGGAACTAACTTGCCATTCAACGGACTGCTATATTTGTACTACAAGAGCACTTGGGGTTGGAAAGTCAAGAAACGTCCCCTATGCGAGCGTATCTACAGTGTCATTACCAGAACTAAATTCAACGGAAGCTACATTGCCAGAATCAAATTTAACTTTAGTTCCGGCTCCAGTTTCATTGTCAACGGCAGTATCTTGTTACGCGGTATCACGTGGTACAGGATTCAAACGGAAAACGAAAGAAACTCTTTGCCACAAGCACAACTCAATGATTGGATAAGGGATTTGAAATTGTCAAAGGAAAAGACCGAACTACACGCCTCTCGTATGCAAGAATTTAAATTTTTTAAATCCGATGTTAAGGTAACATATTGTAACGAATTTACTTGCAAATCCTCTTATTTGCCCTTCTGCTAAGTTCGGATCACTAAACTGTTGAATAAATAACTACAATATTGAATAATGTAAAAATGGCCTTTATTAAAGTACTTCACAATAACACTTATACTTTGCAACTAGATGGCTTAATAACCAAACTGATTGATAGCTCAAATGAAAACTCTACTATTGCCCGACAGATTGCGTGCTTAATCAATAACTGCTTGATAGCTCAACTCAAACTGAATTCCACCGCCTCTACATTTGCTGCCTTATATACTCTCTGATTTCAACGTTCGCATTTTCTAGGCGCTTCCAGAATCTACTAGTTGCCATCAGCTCTCAAACTTCTCAGCTGTAACTACAACTGCACGATTTTATAGCTTTTCTCATTGCATACTTTCCGGAGTATCTCAGATATATGCATGTGTTTGTGCATTGACTCTCCGCTGCTCGTATACGTACAGGGTACATATGTGTATACGCAATTATTGTTTCGTTTATGTAGATACATAATGATTGAATTATTGATGTGAATTCATGTCACTGCTTAGCATCGGCTTAGAGATGGCAGCACCCCTTAATTTTGCTTATATTCGTAATACTGCCCTCCACCTAAGTCTGATCGTCCCGATCAGACAAATCTCTCGATCTAAACGCTGCTAGCATCGCCAAATATACCACTCTTCTATTTCGTGATTTCCCAATTGCTTGTATGCGGTAGATGACATCACTGATCGTCTTCACAACTCTGTACTGCCCTTCCCAACTGCACCGATATTTGGATGGAACACCATTCCGCCAGTGAGGGTTGTATAGCAGTACCAAATCTCCCTCTAAGAAACCTTCCGAATTAAAGTTCTTGTCATGCCAGTGTCTGATCCCACTACTCATTACCCTAGACCGTTCCCTCACACTCTGTTGTTTGGCCAATGAACTATTTCGTAGAGCTTTCGCTTGATGGATTGGCTTCTCATGATCAGTATCGTTCCCACGTTTCACAAAAGTAGTGCGCTTGAAACTACCCTCGCATTCTTTCTCGGAAATTCGTTGCTTCGTTTTCGTGCGTCCATTAGGTTTTGTCCATGCCAGTGTTTTATCTCGCAGGTACTTTTAATTTTGCTTTATTATGCCCATTCGATCTATCAACCTTTGCCTTTGACTTTCGTGGTCTTTGTCGAGTCTTCTCCACGAGTACTCGTTTACTACTGAATCCTTTCTGCAAACTGAAGTTAAGTGGTATATCCTGGTTCTTATAACGCATCACCCTTTTCTGCATATCGATCTTGATGTCATAGTCAACTAAGGAATCCATTCCCAATATGACTTCATCAACGATCTCCGCCACAACGAATTTGTATAGAACTGTGACCTTTCCAATCAAGACTTCACATACCACCTCTCCCTGGACTTGGTTATACTCGACAGTGACCGTACGCAACCTTGCTCCAGGTAACGGTTTTACTCTCCTGTTGACCAAGTCAGATCGGATTAAGGAATGAGATGCGCCCCTATCTACAGTCAGAACACGTTCTTTGCCATCCACATTCCCTCTGACGGTAAGACTGCTCGATTTTCTACCAATTTGCGACACAAATATAACAGGAAATTCAATAGCTGGATCTAGCTCTCGATCTCTACATCTTACTCGCTCTTGTCAATCCCCTCCAGCTTTTTTATTAAGACCACCCATGCTGTTGAAACCACTAGGATCAAGATCGCAATGACGTGCAATGTGACCGGGCTTCCCGCATTTGAAGCATTTAATAACTTTTTCACTCCGCTTTTGCGATCTTTTAAGCGCCTCCAATATTGCGTCTACTCACTCTGGCCTTTCCACTTCCACACGGCGTGCTTTGAAAACTGGCTTACACAGAAGAGACGCTGTTTCCTGAATCAGAGCATGTGATACCGTTTCTGCTAATGTTGGCTTTGGGTTTGCGTATGTGGCTCGCTTCGTTTCGACTTCCCGTTTGCCGTTAATAAAGCTCTGAATCTTTACCCTTTCAGTGTATTCTACGGGTGCGTCGGCATTCACTAAATGTGTCAGCCTTTCGACATCTGACGCAAACTCCTGCAAGGTCTCATTAGTTTTTTGGTAGCGGTTTTGCAACTCTATTTGGTGTATCTGCTTCCTGTGTTCGCTTTCGTATCGCCTCTCTAGAGCGCTCATCAATGTTTCGTAATTATTCCGCTCTCCCTCGGGAATAGTCTGTATGATTTCAGCAGCAGATCCTTTCAATGCCACGAATAGTGCAGCAACTTTATCTTCAGCACTCCAGTTGTTCACTGCTGCGGTCTTCTCAAACTGAATCTTAAACACCTGGAAAAGAACAAAGCCGTCAAAAGATGGAGTTTTTAGCTTCGTATTGCAAGCTGAAACAACTGGGCGAATTAGTTGCAACTCCTGTATGCGATCTTTTAAAGCATCTATCTCGGCCTCCATTTTATCTTGTCGACCAATGAACACTTCCTGAAACTGCGTTAGTTTCTCTTCCATACGCGATTCTAGTTATGCAGAGATCTGCGATGATACCTGTGCTGAAATTTGTGTCGACATTTCTGATATACGTGCCTCTTGTGCTTCAATTTTAGATATTATTTCTGACGACATTTCTGAGATACGTGTCTCCTGTGATTCAATCTTCGCTGTTATACGGTTCCCCTGCGATTCTAGTTGTGACGCCATATATGTTTTCTGTTCTTCGAGCTGTGCTGACATATTTGTCTTCTGTTCTTCGAGCTGTGTTTCCATCTTGGATGTAATCTGTTTCGACATTTCTGACATTTGCGACGACATTGATGTTACTGTCGATGTTTGTGCAGATATTGCAGCCAAAATCATGTTCAAGTCTGTGCTCGTAACTTTCAGTGATGTTTCGTTTTTCTTTTAAATTTTTGTTGTTGTCTCGTCCCCATCAGGATAAAAGACATACTCGTCCACATCGATTCCTTGCGACTCCATTACGTCTCGCAGCCGTGCTTGAAGTTCGATCTTATTGCCGGTTGTATTCAACCCAGGGTTCTCCAAGTCCTTTTTCAGTTGCTGGATCCTCAATTCATTCAACTTTGCAATGTACAAGTTCTATTCCCAATCTTCGGAATTTATTCAACAATTCCTCTTCTGATCATCAATTGTAACGAATTTACTTGCAAATCCTCTTATTTGCCCTTCTGCTAAGTTCGAATCACTAAACTGTTGAATAAATAGCTCCAATATTGAATAATGGAAAAATGGCCTTTATTAAAGTACTTCACAATAACACTTATACTTTGCAACTAGCTTGCTTGACAATAAAACTGATTGATAGTTCAAATGAAACTCTATTATTGCCCGCCAGATTGCGTGCTTAATCAATAACTACTTGATAGCTCAACTCAAACCGAATTCCAACGTCTCTACATTTGCTGCCTTATATAATCTCTGATTTCAGCGTTCGCATCTTCTAGGCGCTTTCAGAATCTACTAGTTGCCATCAGCTCTCAAACTTCTCAGCTGTAACTACAATTGCACGATTTTATAGCTTTTCTCATTGCATACTTTCAGGAGTATCTCTGATATATGCATGTGTTTGTGCATTGACTCTCCGCTGCTCGTATACGTACAGGGTACATATGTGTAGATGCAATTATTGTTAATGATTGAATTATCGATGTGAATTCACGTAACTGCTTAGCATCGGCTTAGAGATAGCAACACCACTTAATTTTGCTAATATTCGTAACAATATTATAGAAGTCGTCACGAACAAACTCAACTAATCAAATACGAAGAACATGATTGGAAAATATGTGCCGATCTTAAAGTCGTTGGAATGCTATGTGGTCTACAAAGTGGATACACAAAATACTGTTGCTTTCTATGCAAATGGGAGAGCCGAGCTCGTCAAGGCCACTACATCATAAAGGGTTAGCCAGAAAGAATCGAATTTCATGTTGGGGTGGATAACATAAAATACTCCCCACTTATAAAGAAGGAAAAAAAATTCTACCTCCGCTCCACATCAAACTCGGACTTATCAAAAACTTTGTTAAGGCTTTGGACAAAGAAGGCGAAGCTTTTCATCATTTAAAGACAATCTTTCCAGAGATTTCAGAAGCGAAAATAAAGGAAGGGATTTTTTTGGGACCGAAAATAAGGAAAATGATGACCAATAACCATTTCAAAGAACTATTGTCACCAGTGGAGTCAGCAGCGTGGGATTCTTTTGAAAAGGTCTTTACTTCTTTTTTAGGCAAACAAAAAAGTCCTATTTACGAGATGATAGTGATCGACTTAATCAAAAACTATGCGGAAATGGGTAAATAAAAAAAAACATATTTAAAACCGTTTTCTCATCTGCCCGATAAACAAAAAATTTGTATGAAAATTTTAAAATTTACATGAGAATATATAGGCCTAAATCTGAATTCGTCGTCCAGTTCCGAACAGACAAGAACGAGAAAAATGTAAACAAAAAATTTGTTCTGAATTGAAAGATAAATCCAGCTTGAGAAAATTATATACTAATTTGTCACTTATGTATTTATCAAATTTACTTTTCTATTTTCTTTCAGGAGTAAATATGTCTTTAAAAAATCATTTTCTAAACTCCCATTTAAACAGACAAGGGTGCGGCAATATCGGCCATAATGTACTTTTGTACGACAGTAACAAATACCATGACTGATACCGCCAAGTATGATGTGACCGAATCTGAAGTGATGACCACTTTTATTCTCAATCCGAAGACAGTCATTAGTCAACACAGCCATTGTAACCAGAAAGCCCTTGGACAGCTGGTAGCACTAACCACAGTGTCACAGCCTCCAAAGAAGGCTTCTAGTACGCAAATACGGTTCTTAAGGAGAACTAAGACTTCCAAAGTGAACAGTAGATCATCGGCAGAACTGGCCAAAGCTTCAAGTCAGCTTTGTCGAAGCATTCCACGTGAACGACAATCCGAGCTGTCCCCTCCCAGTAATTCCTCAGAGACGCAAGTTGTACAAGGTCGTAACCAGCAGTTCTGGTCAATCCTCATTGGTCGTGCGGCGTAGAGCTTAAGGTATTCCCACATTCAAAATGTCGAAGAGAGCGCTGCCGCGAATTTGGTAGCCTGTCATGGATCCCTCGGACTAGCCGCTTATAAAATAGGAAGAGCCATCGAAGGCGTACCAACCCGTCTGACTTACAGTGCAGCCAGTGAAGCTAAGATCCCCACACCAGCACCCAAAATCTTGTCAACTCACTGAATTATGTCATTGCAAAGTCCAAAGTAAAATTACCCCTAGTGGCTTTTTTCCTATCTAATCTACTCAACTCGGAGTTTAATGAACTTTTTAGTTCACATATTGAACGTTATATTCTCAAGGAGTGGCAACCATACAGGGATATGCCCAATGGATAAAATAAAGCAGTAATGAAGGCAAAAATTGAGCCTAGTTAGTGGGACGTGGACATAATCAATAAAATAAAATAACTTGTTCGATTCGAGCTCAATGCCCCTTAGCAATAATTCTTTGTCCTAATTATCTTTTGCCCCGATATATATTTTTTTTAATTGAAAAAAAATTTTAATTTTCTCAGCTACAAATGAAAATTGTGAACCACAATTTTAGTATTCTTAACTTCCATTGCAACTTTCTGTGCTAAGTCTGGAAAATTGTAGAAAAAAAACAATAGTATTACAATCTAAACCTGGTGTGAATAACTGCTGAATAGCATCCCTATAATATCGACTGCTGTATGGAATACCACCCTATTCAACTACCGTTTTAAAAATGCCCTATTTTGGAATTAATTTCAAAAACGCTTTATCTCAAAATCCGATTAAAAACACATTATTTTTTTAATGATCACCGCAGCTAATGTGAAAATGTATTGAAGTTGAGTTCAACTAGAACGTTCTCGAAACGGCAGCCTTTGATAGGTTGATATTCCACTCAGCAGTCGATAAAACCTCTATATATTATTTTAAATCGTTATTGATATTAGAGAAAAATTGTATAGATCACAAACGGCGATGTTTACTAGGACATGTTTCTGAATATCACTTCTTCATCAGCTAGCTTTTCGGGAGCTCAGCATTGAACTCGAATTTCCAACATTCATATCAGTGCAAAGGCAGATGCCTTTAGGTACTCAACCATATAAACAAGACGACAGCTGTTTCGATTATACTTTGAAAATCTTTTCAAAGCCTCATCTCCCGGGAGTGGGATTTGAACCCGCACTCCCACGATGGTTGAAGTGTTACAAACGCATTCAGCCACGTTATGTCTTAGTTGTTTTAAACCTTATCCCAATTGCCTTCTTTGGATATTTTCTTTATGCACAGTACATACTTCGTATGTAGTCATGTGTTAAAGTTATGCGTTGTTAAGGCGGTTCAAAAGAAACTGGTATTGTTGCGTTTGTTCTATTTATAGAACTACAACGAATTAACCAATGGTCACGTTGTTTAAATTTTTCCCAAATTATTAGATAAATTGAAAATTGCTTCAAATAATTGTTTTCATACATTTAAACAATAAGGGCAATCCCCGCTTAACTCATGCATATAAAGAAAATTTTGCTAAACTGAATATTTGACTTATTTATTCGACAGTTCAAAGATTAGATTAGATTCTGTTAGAAGCTGTAAAATAATCAGAAATTTCGCAGAATTCGTAAAAATATGTATACCATAATAAAGAATAACATGAAATTTTTGCAAAACTACGGTTTGAATTTTCAACTTTATTGAAAAATAATATAATCTTTTAAGCCAATGCAGTTTAAATTTGAGTAAAATTTCCGACTTTTTGTTTTAAAATTTAAAATTACTTTTAATTTAAACCAAGCTCGGCTCTGTCATTTCCACTAAAAGTCTCATATGTATACATATATGTAGTCGAAAAAGTTTAAAAATTAGGCTCAAACTTTAAACCGTGTGTAAACAGGAAATTATGAGACCCACCTTATATACTTGAGAGTCAAACCATCTTATTTATTCAATAAATTAATAAGCATGTATTATTGTTGGAGTTTAACAACTTTTTTGTCACATTTTCATCTTCACAGTGAATACATAATCACGTCGAATATATTTTTCCAAAAATAAGTATTTGTTAGTCAAATTAATAACTATATTATTAACATAACCTAAAAAGGCACTCAAAATAAAACACCCTATCTATTTATTTAGTTAACCGATCTGCATGGCGTATGAGTATCTCTCCTAAGAGTAATTGTGCATTAAATGTGAATCCCTTGAACCAATTTTCTGCCCAACTTGTAAGTAAATAACAGAAATCACATTCAATTTTGTTCATTATTTGCAATAATTGTTTTATTCACGTTAAATTGGCTGAACAAGACTGTATAAAAAATTGCATTGAGAGTGGCAAGTGCTAGTAAAATAATTACCATAAACTTTTAAATGAATAGCGAAAATCCATTGTTCGCCATTTATAAAATATTTTGTGTTATATATAAACAAATTAAAAGTAGAAAAAGAGTGTGGTAGTGTATGCTTGGATTTGCAAACAGTAAAAGTTATTATTACTATCATAAATATTTACTGTATTGCTTTCTATGCATGGATACATTTTCAATTTTTTGTTTTTGTTTGCTGACCTAAAATATTTTAGCATAATCAAAAGCTGCATTCAGTTTTTTACATTTTGTTAGTTGCACAAATGTTGCGCTGTGGTTGTGTGTTTTTTTTTGTTTTTTTTTTTTTTTTGGGAACCAGTTATTAATATAAACTCAGCTAAATTGAAATAAATATTTAAAAATCCAAAGTGGGAAAATCAATTTATGATAGTAAGAATTACTAAAAAAGAGTCAGCACAACACTTTTTATTTGCCCTTTGGAAAATGTCGGTGATTTGGCTATTATTCCTCATATGAAAACTGAGCTTAAAGGCTTCTCTTGCCTGAAAAATATTAAAATTTTACAGCTATTTTTTACCTTTCATGAAAATGAAATGGTATATTAAGTTTGTCATGAATCTCAAAATTGTAAGTCCTTAAAGAAGAGGAGATATACCCAGCAATAAGTATACCGAAATGATCACACTGAAGAGCTGAGTTGATTTAGCCATGTCCGTCTGTCTGTTTGTATGCAAACTAGTCACTCAATTTTTGAGATATCTTGATAAAATTTGGTGAGCTGGTATATTTGGGTGACCAGTTAACCATTTGTGGAACTGACCATATCGGACCACTATAGCATATATCCCTCATAAAACCGGTTTTACAGAAAAGAGGATTTTTGTCATATCTTCTTCAATTTATCAGATTGAAGCTTCAACCTTCACCATATGCTTTATTATATTGCACATATTTTTGGCTAAAAAAAGGGATGAGATCGGTCGTATATATAGCATATATCTCCCACAACCGATTGTTCAGATAAGAAGCTTTTCGTAATTACTGCCCCATTTTAACAGCTAGAACCTTCAAATTTCGCCGAATGCTTAGATATAGAGCATTCTTTTTTGTCTGAAAATATCATAGAGATCGGTCGTATATATGGTATGTATTAGAGATATACGCCGCCGATAAATGCCGCCGCCGCGCCGATTTTCGTCGTTTTTTGCACGCCGCCGCCGAATGTCAAAATTATCGGCGCGGCGGCGCACAGTGGTCTGGATTTCGCTTTCAGTGGACTTAGGGAAATGAAAAAAATATTAGTTAATAACACAAAAAATTTCATGGGGATCGATTTTAAGTCTCATTACATGACGTTTTTTTTCATACAGTCTTAAACAAAAAAGTTATAGCAAATAAAAAAATTGTATGTATGGGAAAAATCATATTTTTACAGTTAGCTCATTTTCCTCACATCTCCTCAAAACTTGAGTAATTTATTTATATAGTTAGGGTTATATATTAAGCAATGTACTCAGTTTCATGGTTCGAAAAGATTCGCGTGTTTTTTTTTTTTTTTTTTTTTTTTTTTTGTAGTATTGCGAATCACTTTTTAATTTTGGTAGGTTAGGTTAGATTGAACTGGCCGGTCCATGAGGACCTCGCATAGACTGAATAAGTCCGTAATGTTACCAGAAGTTTGTTTAACGACCAAACTGAAAACCCCATTAAAAACCAGGCCCTGTGTTATGAAATAACTCCGTCCTCCTGGCAATTGCTAGAAGCTTCCTAGGACATAAGCCACTTGTTGCTTCTAGATCTGACAGCTGTATAACTCGTAATAGCTGGAGTCTTAGCCTGGCAAGCGCAGGGCACGAGCACAGAACGTGCTCGGTCGTTTCCTCCTCCAGCCCGCACTTCCCATATCTGCTACTACTGACCAAGCCTAATTTAAAGGCATGTGACGCCAAAAGGCAGTGTCCAGTGAGAATACGCGTCACGAGTCTACAGTCCTCTCTTTTTAATGATAGAAGCAACTTTGTTAGTCTAAGGTTGTAAGACCTACACATATTGTTCGACACTTTACAGTCCCGCGCTTGAACCCATGCCTTTCCTGCTTGGTTGGTCATGTGTACCTCTCGCCTTCGCTTAATTTCGCCCAGTATAATTGGGACGTCTATGGAGCATGCTTCAAAGGATGCGCCTTTTTTAGCAAGTTCATCCGTTTTTTTATTCCCATCTATTCCCATATGACCTGGATCGAATATAGATGTATGCTTCTCCCTGACCCGATTCTCTCCAGTGACTGCTTACACTCTAACACCCATTTGAATGCTGTGCTATGTGAGATTATTGCCTTAATTGCTGCTTGACTGTCAATATAAAAGTTAACACGATTGCAGCTTGGTGTATTTCCTTCCAGGGTTTCTACTGCTTTGGTTACGGTTATTATTTCCACTTGGAAAACGCTACAGTAATCCGGTAGCCTGTAGGGTCTGTTTATTTCCAGATCAGCACAGTATATCGCAGACCCTACTCCTTCCACTACTTTGGAACGATCTGTGTACACATGTATCGCCTCGTCCGCCACTTGAGCACCCTTGCGCCAACAGTCCACCTCCATTTTGGCCTTAAGATCGCCCTCGAAGCGCAGATAGGGGACAGGTAGTCTGTCCGTCTTGTAATTGATGACGCTATACTACTATGGCCGTATGGTCGGCGCTCAAGCTGTCTCGAGTAATTTTGGGTAGAGTATAAAAACAAAGATATTTTTTTTTGTTGTATGTTTCTTTGGTTTTTCTTTTTTTTGTTTGTTTTTTTTTTTTTTTTGCGCAAAAGGCTTTTAAACTGTACCGTTAAGATGTATCAAAATTTTGGATTTAATAAAATTGTATAAAAATATATAGTCTTTAATATTGCCACATTCTTTAAGTCTTTCAAATAAATCAGAATTTGTCACTAAATCATTCCATTTCGAAAACAGCGAGTCGCAGATAGTAAGTTAATAAGGTAGCCTTAGGCTTATGACTAATGATTGATTTGATTCTCTGAATTTGAACAACAATCTATTACTTGATTTGTTAAAAATATCGTTTATAGCAAAAAAATATATGTCGCAGGATTATGATCCTTTATTGCAATTTAACTTAGTTTGACGCGCACTGCTTACTTTTGCTTCCACTTCCAAAAACTTAATGCCCAAAAACTAGAGCTGCATTTCGATTCGATTTTTAATCGAATCAATCAATGTTTTTTTAACAAATGAAGAATCGATTTTCTTTTTAGAATCGTTCGATTTTTTTAGCCTTCGAAGTTTTGATCATCTTTCAGCAACTGTACCTCTTTCATATTTATTAATAAAAACGTGTAGAAAATATATTTGTTGTAATTTTTTATAAATTTGGCTTTCTTGACCCGTATTCACAGACCAAGTAAAATAGTGTTGAAATTTTCAAAAAACTCGACTTTTTTAAAAACCATGAACTACATAAATATAGATAAATATGAAGCAATTTTTTCATCACCAACAATTGGCTCTTGCCGCTTAGGAGATTTCGGCATTGCAGTTGCGCAAGTCATCCTAGCTAACCCGGCTTCAACATAACTGACACGAATTTCGAGCAACAAGGGAGATCAAGTCTTCTTGGCGGAGGTCTTCCGCTTCGTCCGTTTCGAAAAACGGATGCCGATAAGAACACTTGCTGTACCGAAACTTTTTCAGGAATTGCCATTACAAGACCTATCGGCTGGTTCGACGGAGATGACCTTAATTCATCGGCGTGACTTTTCTCTTCAAAGGGCCATGCCATCGACTCTCGATACCGCAGCTATGATGAGAGATTAATAGAGTGTTATAGCCGAAGGTTATTCTCCTTGTGATTTCTAAGCTAACATTGCAGAGAAGGCAGAACTAGCTGAAGAAATGTCTGCGCACAAAATTGGAATATGTATCTGGAAAAAACACAGAAAGCATGATATTTAGGTATCGAGTACACTATAAATCTCACTGCGATGGGAGGAACAAGTGAATAACCCTGTGGGACTCCTTGATGTTGCCAAAGAGCCTCAGTCGACGAAACGAGAAAGAAATTGGCGAGCTTTTTCAGCGGTACAACCTTGGTAAACAATTGAGCAGCAATCAATTATTTTCAGCTCGATTTTATCGATTAAATCGATTTTTTTTAAGCTATTGCATAGATTTTATCGCGGGCTTGGCGACTAAATCAAAAAAAAACCGTAACGGATATTTGTCAAAAAATATCCGAAAAGGCTCGAAAAGGTTCGAAAAGGTTCGTAAAAGTTCGGTGTTAGCAACAGGCCAAATACATAAAATTGGATCTCTATCATAAACAGCGGTGGGCACCACTACATTTACACGGTTACCAAATTGAGAATGGCTTACATGTTAACCTAATATAAACGCACGCAAGTCATTTTCTGTCAAAAATGTCTCATGCACATACAATTTGTATGAGAGCAACCCAAATTGAATTTGCTGCGTGAAAACCTAACTCGACTTCCAATTTTTGTTCTGCGTGACATTTAGATTTGACGTTTGCACACATGCTTTACATTGTCGCAACGCATGTTTATTTGGGTTAGGGCAAAAAACGCCGGTTGTTTCCGTGCGCTAAAAAAACGCAGTGCGGTTTTATTAGCTTAGTTAAAGTTAAAGTTAAAGTTAAGTTAAAGTTAAAGTTAAAGTTTTTTTTTTTTTTTTTTTTTTTTGTGTTTCGTGGAAGGAGGAAATGCTTTATGCACTGACCGGGATATTTAAGCCTCACTGCGAGACTCTCCGAGTGTAGGACTCCCTTCTTCCATGAAGGCCTACCCACTAAAACCTAACCTCCCACGGCCCGCGCAAATCCCCGTACCTGGGACCGCGTTTAGCATTACTTCGGGTACGGGTGCGCGCTACGTGAGCTCTATGGCTACTCTCACGCTAATGGGCTAGGCATCCGTCTTCTCGTTTACTGGTAAGTATATGCCTCACATATGTTCTGACCGTATCCCATCTGTCTCTTCGACAGGTCATGTTATTAATGATACTGCCCGGGGATAGGTCGCCAAGTACCTCTTCTACCCTCCTTCGCTGATGGGAGAAGTGCCTGCATTCGAAGAAGGTGTGGCGTACATCGTCTATTTCCCCACAGTACAGGCAGCTCGGGCTATCAACCTTACCCATTCTGTGTAGGTATTTGCGGAAGTAACCATGTCCCGTTAGAAACTGGGTCAGGTAAAAGTCTACCTCTCCGTGCGGTCGCTTCAACCATGGATTCAGTTCAGGGATTAGTTCCCTAGTCCACTTTCCTACGATGCTGTTGCTCCACTGATCTTGCCAACATCGGATCGATTCTTCACGCGCCTGCATGGCAACAGCAGCTCTACTTGCTTGCGATCCGTTGTCATATATTGTTTTTCTTTCCTCAACGAGAAGATATATCGGTATGGTTCCCGCAACGACCAGGACAGCTTCAGCTGATACCGTGCGGTAAGCCGAAGATATTCGCAGCGCCCCTCTGCGTTGGACCGAGGTGAGGGCGACTCGGTTCTTCCGGTATTTCATTGCGTCCGCCCAGATTTCTGCACCATATAAGAGTATAGAATCCGAGGCTGATGCAAGCAACTTCCTTGTGCATGGCTTTGGGCCACCTGTGTTTGCCATTAATCTACTCAACTGCGCTATTATGCGCGCAGCTCTTTCGCAGGCCCCTCGTATGTAATCCGAGAAGTTGAGTTTGCTGTCTAACCTCACTCCCAGATATTTCGTTGAAGCGAGTGTTTCTGTTGGCTGGTCCCCAACCATCATGTTCCTGGTAGTGGGAATACGTCTCTTTGTGAGTATGACGATCTCCGTTTTGGCTGTTGCTAACTGGAGACCGTGCTCAGCCATCCACCTATTTACGTTACGCATGACCTGGTTTAATTTTAGCTGTGCCAGCTCGCAGCTTGGTGCTGTTATCACAGCTGCCACGTCGTCTGCAAATGCAACGAGGAAGGTGCTTTCTGGCATGTCTAATCGAAGAAGACTGTCGTAAGTTATATTCCAGAGATCGGGACCTAGTACCGAACCCTGAGCTGCTCCACCTGTTATTTTTACCATTTTTTGACCGTGAGTACTTTCATATATTAAATACATCTCTCTTAGGTAGTCCCTTAAAATTTCTAACAAATATTGCGGTACTTTGAAAGTGCTTTCTAGTGCCTCAAGCATGTCCTCCCACCTAGCTGAGTTGAAAGCGTTTTTGACGTCCAGCGTGACCAGCAACACTATAGGTCTTGCTCTGTGGCACGCTGTCTCGGCTTTCTTGACTGCGTCTATAACTTCTGCTATGGCATCGATTGTGGAGTGCCCCCTCCGAAAACCATGCTGTCTGGGCGACAGTCCTCCGGCGTCCTGTAACGCTCTGGTGAGGCGTTGCTTCAGGAGACTCTCCATCAATTTCCCTGCTGTGTCCAACATACATAGGGGACGGTAGGATGATGGAGAGTTGGGATCTCCTTTCCCTTTTGGAATGAGAACCAGTCGTGCTGTCTTCCATATGGTGGGGAAAATTCTTTCTTCGAGACATTTGTTGTACATGTGCAACATAAGTTCTGGGCAGTCGTTTGCAGCTAGTCTAATTGCCTCCGCGGGTATTCCGTCGGGCCCAGATGCTTTCCTAGGTTTCATAGTTCGCACGGCAGTTTTAAGCTCTTCTTCTTGGAATGGTTCCACGTTGCGATCTTCATGGGTAACGTACCCGCCCTCCCTAGGCAGTTGGGTGGGAAACAGGCCATCCACAATGTTCCTTATTTGGTTCTCGTCCATCAGCTGGTTTGGCGGACGGAACTTCTTCATTACTATCTTATATCCCTGCCCCCATGGGTCTCGATCCACTTCCTCGCAAAGCGCTTTCCAGCACTTAAGCTTGCTTTGCTTAATGGCAGCACTAAGAGCTTTCTTCGCTCCTTTGTACGCTTCCGACTTTTCTAGAGCCTCAGGCCTGCCGCGCGCGCGAGTTGCTAGCCTTCGCATCCTGTGGCATGTTTTCCGCAGCTCCGCGATTTCGCTATTCCAACAGTATACCTGCTTTTTACCCCTCCACACTCCCCTCCGTGGCATAGAGAGGTTGCAAGCGTGGCGAAGACAGCTCATTGTCTTTTCAACCGTCTCTTCCGTCGGACTGGAGTTGTTGATTATCCGTCGGGCATCCCCCAGTACTGATGCGGAGAACGTGGCAGAGTCGACCTTGGATGCGTCCCATGCTTTTGTTCTGCGTGGCCCGTTCGGAATCTGCCTCTGACCGGGATCGTTTAGGTGGAAAGTGATGTAGTTGTGATCGCTGCCAGTCAGATCCTCTATGACTCTCCATCCAAGTTAAAGTTAAAGTTAAAGTTAAAGTTAAAGTTAAAGTTAAAGTTAAAGTTAAAGCTAAAGTAAAAGTTAAAGTTAAAGTTAAAGTTAAAGTTAAGGTTAAAGTTAAAGTTAAAGTTAAAGGTAAAGTTAAAGTTAAAGTTAAAGTTAAAGTTAAAGTTAAAGTTAAAGTTAAAGTTAAAGTTAAAGTCAAAGTTAAAGTTGAAGTTAAAGTTAAAGTTGACGTTAAAGTTACAGCTAAAGTTAAATTTAAAGTTAAATTTAAGTTAAAGTTAAAGTTAAAATGAATGTTAAAGTTAAAGTTAAAAATGAAGTTAAAGCTAAAGTTAAAGTTAAAGTGAATGTTAAAGTTAAAGTGAAAGTTAAAGTTAAAGTTAAAGTTAAAGTTAAAATGAATGTTAAAGTTAAAGTTAAAAATAAAGTTAAAGCTAAAGTTAAAGTTAAAGTGAATGTTTAAGTTAAAGTGAAAGTTAAAGTTAAAGTTAAAGTTAAGTTAAGGTTAAAGTTAAAGTTAAAGTTAAAGTTAAAGTTAAAGTGAAAGTTAAAGTTAAACTTAAAGTTAAAGTCAAAGTTAAAGTTGAAGTTAAAGTTAAAGTTAAAGTTGAAGTTAAAGTTAAAGTTAAAGTTAAAGTTAAAGTTAAAGTTAAAGTTAAATTTAAAGTTAAAGTTAAAGTTAAATTTAAAGTTAAAGTTAAAGTTAAAATGAATGTTAAAGTTAAAGTTAAAAATAAAGTTAAAGCTAAAGTTAAAGTTAAAGTGAATATTAAAGTTAAAGTGAAAGTTAAAGTTAAAATGAATGTTAAAGTTAAAGTTAAAAATAAAGTTAAAGCTAAAGTTAAAGTTAAAGTGAATGTTAAAGTTAAAGTTAAAGTAAAAGTTAAAGTTAAAGTTAAAGTTAAAATAAATGTTAAAGTTAAAGTTAAAAATAAAGTTAAAGTTAAAGTTAAAGTGAATGTTAAAGTTAAAGTGAAAGTTAAAGTTACAGTTAAAGTTAAAGTTAAAGTTAAAGTAAAAGTTAAAGTTAAAGTTAAAGTTAAAGTAAAAGTAAAAGTTAAAGTTAAGGTAAAGGTTAAAGTTAAAGTTAAAGTTAAAGTTAAATTTAAAGTTAAAGTTAAAGTTAAAGTGAAAGTTAAATATTAACTTCTCATTTATTCAATAAAAGTAAAGTTTGTTTTCTTATCGGTCACCACGCTTAAAAAGGTTAACTTGAATTAATATTAGAGTTGGGTCATTTCGTTCTGAACTTGTTCAATTGACCGGGTCTCTCAACTGAACAAGTGAACTAGATCTTCGATTTCTGTTCTTTTTGTTCTTTTAGTTCATTTGTTCTTTTAGTTCGTTTTATCTAATGTTATTCTTTCTCTCTTCTCGTTCGCGAACATTGTAAATTCATACATACATACGCAGAAATTCACAGTGAGCACGAATGTCGATGATGACACTTACACTAAAGATATGTGTGGTCATCTTTGTGTGACACTGCTACAAAAATATATGTATGGACTATTTATGAAAAACATGTTTTATAAGAAACTAATCATTACATTTATTAAACTTGAATATATACATATATTACCTTATTTATTCATTACTCATTTAAATATACCTACACAAAGCATTGCTGCATACACACCCCCATCTATACTTGTTGGCTTTTTTCGCGGGTGCGAGCAGCATTGATCAAATTTGCTTGAAAAAAAAGAACAGATGAACAAAAAGAACAACTTGTTCGTTCATCAGAAAAAGAACGAAAGATTCGAATCTCTGAAATGAACGAAAAAGCACAACTCTAATTAATATCAAAGACGAACTTGAATTAATATCAAAGAAAACAAAATGTTGCATAAATATTATAATTGCATAAGTTGATAATATGCAATAGCTTTACCGCGGCAGTCCCCGAGTGCCACACGTCCTCTTTTTTCTGAGAATCGAATCGAAGAAATCGATTTTCCAAAAAATCGAATCGAATCCAGCTCTACCAAAAAATTCAATAATTTTCTCAACTTTTGTTTCATGGTCTACTATAAACTCTTTATAACATTTTTTATAGCAAGTAAGTCTAAGCGTCACTTTGATTTCATGGCCAACTATTAACTCTGTATAACCTCTAAGATTCGTCAAGTTTTCTCGAATTTTGCACAAATTTTTTAATTGAAATTGAAAGCTTCTGGGTTAAACCTTGATACATATTTTTATTGAGAAATAGTAAAAATTATTTTAGTGATGCCAAATTTCTGGAAATTGGAAAAAATATCTAGATGTACACGTATGCTCGTTAGGGTATGTCGATACGAAACTCGGTTACTAAAAGTGTCGTAACTCCTTTAAATTAGGTTTTACGAAAAATGTTATATAACAGTAAATTATGGAAAGAGGTCACAGAATACGAAAATGTACATTTAAAGTCCTAAGTCCCAACTTTTCAATTTCGGTCCACTGTGCGGCGGCGGCGGCGGCATTCGGCGCGTTACTATATTTTCTAATCTTTTAGGACTGTGCAGGTCATTTATTGGTCATTTCTAAAATTCGTCCGGTATGGTCCAAAGGGGTATCAAGGGATGCGCATCACTGCCAGTTATAAAAATCCAATTTCGAAATTTAATACTTTCTAACCGTTCAAAAGTTATTTGAGAAAATAGGCATATTCAATGCCAGCTAACACGGATTTTGCATCACCGAATTCACCAAGTTATTAAAACAAAATACTAAAAAAAAGTTATATAATAAATTTAAATGCTCACTTTGTACAATGTTTCAAAAAATGAATAAAGAGCAATGAATTTAAATAAAATAACCCAAGTCGGACATGTCCACAAATTGTTAAAATAAGCAAATTACCCCAAAAGGTGCCAATTTTTTCAAAAATTCTATATCCCGATTGGTTAAAAGAATATGCGAAATCAGTGATGCAAAATGCTTTAGTAAGCTCCTGAGGTTTATATACTCCTTTGAAATGATTCTCAGCTCATACTTAAGTTGAAGATTGCATATGCACGTATGAGAAGGGTTTGAAAAATCTCTTTATTTGCTTAACTATAAAATAGCGTCTGAAATGTTAATTTTCACTTTCATACTTCATCATTCAACACGCATGTCTCCCGGTTTGACATTTCCTAATTTTGCCGGCCCTATCCCCAACTAGTCCCTTGGAGGGAATCACATTGGATATAGCCTATCAACCATGTTTAAATATCACCAACATATTACGGCTCCTGTTACAAATGTGAATAGGTAGACACATATTTTAAACCGGTTAGGCTTCATCCTTCGCAAGAACACTCAAAGTGGTGAACAAACACTTTCCCAAGACAGTCGAACTATTGACCGGTTGTTCTACTACCCTAATGTAACGGATAGTCAAACTTGTCAGAAAACTGAACGAGCTCTTATATCATAAGGCCGGAAACGAAGACCATTGAAGTCAGTGTTTCGAACACAAACGTATGCAAATGTTGGTCTACATTTTAAAACTTTTATCCACGGTCCTTGTAAAGTTTAAATTATGTAGATGCGCCAAGGATTATACGAGTTTCACCAATGAGTTACGCAATGATATCCACTTAGACTGCTTATGATTTCGAGGACAGCATTTTTGGCCGAATAGTTACTCCCTTATGTCTCAAGGTGTTTATTTCGTGTAGCTCAGCAGCATAGCGCGACAAAAACATCTGTCATAAAGTCTCCGGAGCAACACTTAGAGATTCTAGGAAAGTGACGTCGATGAAGATATGAGTTCGAAGTCGCAGTCCTATAGCTTCTGTGCTGACATATGGTTTAAGAATCAGGAGGCGTGGTAGAGACTGGTAGTCGGGATTGTTACTGTTCGCACGTCGGGAATTGTAGCTCTTAGAAACAGCCGAAAAAACTGAAGGCGCCCTTTGGCGCAATCAACAATAAGCCAGCATTGATGCTAATCGTTAAAATTGTGCCAGGAGGGTCATAATTATTAGTAGGTAATTGATAGCATCCGTAAGTCGCCTTTGTGCCGACGACGAGTATTAGAGTGAGCCCAGAATATCTCCTTCGCTGAAACTACGCTACAAAAGTGGGACCATTTAAAGAATTTCTTCCTCTCCACAAGGAGCTACTGCTCAAATTTTTGAACGATCTGCGAGATTTTGAGGCAAACCCTCCGGATCTTTTCGAAATGGTCGAAACGTCGATTTTCTTAAATACATATAAACAAAGCCTTTACAAATATATATTTTTTTAATTTTTATATTAAAAGCCTCCCAGATACTCATCCGCAACTTTATGATATTGTTCCAAATCGTCAAACATACCATTGACGTCTGCAGTATGTTTCCATATTCATTACTTGTGGACAATGTAGAGTATAGTCCAACCATTCAGTTTAGTGGTTTACGCCAATCACTTTGTCGGCGCGCAGGCCCCGCCGCCGCCGCCGGTATATAACAGAGCCTACGCCGCAGCCGCCGAAAAAGTGATCGGCGTAAACCTCTAGTATGTATCCCATACAGCCGATTGTTCAGATAACAAAACTTTATCAGCTAGAACCTTCAAATTTCACCAAATGCTTATATATAGTATATACCCCATATAAACTGTAATTTCTGCCCCCTTTTTAGCGGCATATTTCATCAAATACTTGCGTACGTTTACGGCATACATATATTGTTGAGATAAGTGATTCATTGTCGAAACTGGTTTACGCAAACCACAAAAAATGTGAAACTTTGCATCCTCACCCAAGGTACCTACCTATTTTTATACTCAGCTGATCAGAGCTCACAGTGTATATTGATTTTGTTCGCATAACGGTACCCGTAACGGCATAAACCAATCGAGATAGATATAGAGTTCTATATGTCAAAATGATCTGGGCGATAAAAGAAATGCATTTAGCCATGTCCGTCCGTCCGTCCGTCTGTACGTTAACGCGATAACATGAGTAAATTTCGAAGTATCTTAATGAAATTTGGTATGTAAGTTCCCGGGCACTCATCTCAGATCGCTATTTAACGAAACAGGCATATACCCACGCCCACATTTTTGATATCGAAAATTTCGGATAACGGAAAAAGTGCGATAATTCATTACCAAAGACGGATAAAGCGATGAAACTTGGTAGGTGGGTTGACCTTATGACGCAGAATAGAAAATTAGTAAAATTATGTACAATGGGCGTGACGTTTTGCAAGCTGTAATTTGGCAGGAACGTTACCCCTACTACTATATGTGTTTTAAATTAAAATTAGCAAAATCGGATGAAGAACACGCCCACTTTAAAAAAAATTAGAAGTCAATTTTTAACAAAAAATTGAATATCTTTACAGTATATAAGTAAATTATGTCAACGTTCATTTCTAGTAATGATATGGAGCAACAAAATACAAAAATAAAAGAAATTTTCAAAATGGACGTGGCTCCGCCCTTTTTCATTTAATTTGTCTAGAATAATTTTAATTCCATAAGTCGAACAAAAATTTACACATCCTTCTGAAATTTGGTAAGGGCATAGCTTCTATGACGATAACTGTCTTCTGTGAAAATGGGCGAAACCGGTTAAAGGCACGTCCAGTTTTTATACACAGTCGACCGTCTGTCCTTCCTCTCGGCCGTTAACACGATAACTTGAACAAAAATCGATATATCTTTACTAAACATAGTTCACGTACTTATCTGAACTCACTTTAACTTGGTAATAATAATTAATGGGCGAAATACGACAATGACCACGCCCACTTTTTCGATATCGAAAACTGCGGAAAATGAAAAAAATGTCATTATTCTATAACAAATACGAAAAAAGGGATGAAACATGTTGATTGGATTGGTCTTCTGTCGCAAAATATAACTTTAGAAAAAAATTTGTAAAATGAGTGTGACACCTACCATATCATAGAAGAAAATGAAAAAGTTCTGCAGGGCGAAATCAAAAGCCCTTGGAATCGTGGCAAGAATACTGTTCGTGGTTATTAGCTTAATGCTTAAGATGATGCAGGAACAACCAAGTAAGCCCCTTCCAACCTTTGATTCGGGGAGATGGTCTAATGGTGTGAAGATGATAGCGCGCGACAACATCGCGAGCGGTGGCTGGAGGAAGTGGTTCCAAACTTCCAAAGGCAAGGCACGAACGCGCGGTTTGAAGTGGTGAATAAAGCGCAAATCCCCACGGTACCAAAAGTTAAGGTATGGATACCATGCGTGATGAAGTCGGAGGATACACTGCGACTTCTGCAGAATCAGAATCCGAACATACCGACACAGGATTGGAAGGTACTTACTGTATCTCGGCCTAGCGAGGATGGTCAGTTCTACATCTTCCAAATAAACAAGCAGGTGGAGGATATTTTATACATGCCGCTTGGCAAAATGTTCTATGGCACCGGCAAAATTTACATGCGACTCAGGAAAAGAAGTCCCGAGGATAAAAAATCTAGCACGCTAGAGGTGTGCGAAGTCGAAAAGGACCTCAACAGCCTAAGGGAAAAAAGACAGGTGGAGGTCCCCGACGTCACGACGAACGTGCTAGAAGAGGACCAACCGCTAAATGGCGCTGTGACTCGCACAGAGGTACACCCGGCACAACAGTCACGAGAGGCTGAATGGGGCCCCGAATAATCTAAATTAAAAGGGCAAGGGGAGGACGACGACGTCAAGACGAAGGTGCTGGAGGGGGACAAACAGCCCAATGGTGCTGCGAGTCCTACAGATTAACCTCCAACACAATAAAGTGGCGTCGAGCGAACTCCTCTTAACCCTTGAGGATGGTTCGTTTAACGTGGCGCTGATCCAGGAGCCGTGGCTCTCATCTGGAGGAAAGGTTTCTGGACTTAGCGCGTGGGTTTGGCGTTTACTACGCGCAAACGGAGGGACGGGTGTGAGCTATAGTAATGGTAAGGAAACAGCTGCATTCATATATGCTGCCTAATTACACCACTGAGGATCTCGTAGCGGTGGCCGTTGAGCAAAAGAATAAGCAGCCATGTACCTGGCGTCCTGCTACATAGCCCATGCTGAGGAGTTTCCACCGATGTAGTGCAAAAGGCTAGTACAGGAGGAAGGGCGCAAAGGGCGGTTGGTCATAGGCGCAGATGCAAATGCGCACAACAATGCGTGGGGAGAAGCAGATACGAACGAGAGAGGCGAATCTCTATTTTGTTACATCCTGCAAACCAATTTGCAGATAGCCAACAAGGGAAATGTCCCTACATACATTGGTCCAACATCCAGCAATGTTCTGGATATTACATTGAGCTCCGAGCGTGACATATCAAGGTATGACTGGATGGTTCTTGATAGACTATCCTTCTCCGACCATGCGTATATCAGCTTCAGCATCCCCCTAAAGAGGGTAGAGAAGGGAGGACCTTTAGAAACCCTAGATCAACGAACTGGACTAAATTCCAGAAACATGTAGAAACAAAACTGGGACAACCCAAAGAGGTTGCTAATGTAGAGGAACTGGATGAGTCGAATGAATTCCTAACAAAGACGCTTATGACTGCGTATAACAAAGCTTTCCCTCTATGAAGATTCAGAGGAAAAGCAAAGCCGCCATGGTGGAGCAGTCTTCTAAGAAGACAGGTAAAAGAAAGGTTAAGCTCGCAAAGACCGCGGATAGGGAAGCGTGTCGGGACGAGTACGGGGATCTACTGAAAATCTACAAGCGTGAAATTACCAGGGCGAAGAGAAACTTATGGAAAAGTTTCTGTACGGACATAGAGTGCTGCAACGAAACAGCACGGTTGAAAAAAGTCCTAGCAAAGGGAAACATAGTCCAGGTACTAATAAAGAAGGAGAACGGGGAATGGTCACGTAATAGTGAGGAATCCCTTGAGGTGCTTTTCGATGCACATTTCCCATCAGGAGACGGTTTAGAAGAGCCAGCAGACATCACTCACACTTCGATCACGGAGCTAGTAGTGCCGGGCTTGGTGACCGATACCAAGATCGAGTGGGCAGTGAAGACGTTTTCTAAGTTTAAATCGCCGGGCCCAGATGGTATATTCTCGGCCATCCTACAAGTCTCAAGTAGAGCGGTCGTGGAATAGTTTAAAATAATATTCGATGGGTGCATAAGACTGAATCATGTACCGCACTCTTGGAGAACTGCTCGTGTAGCTTTTCTACCAAAGGCGGGGAAGATCGGTCACGTGTATCCCAATGACTATAGACCCATTAGCTTAACATCATTTCTGCTCAAAACCTATGAGAGGCTGATAGATGTGTACATAAAGTCCAACGTGGATGAAAAGCTGCTCTCCACAACACAGCATGCTACACCAAAGGCAAGTCTGTAGACACCGCATTGCATAGGGTGGTAATAAGCATAGAGAAATCCCTGGAATATAGGGATTATGCTCTAGGAGTCTTCTTGGACATTGCCGGTGCTTTCAATAATGTTGCAAAATGGCCGATTATGGATGGTCTTAATTACATTAAAGTACATCCTGCCTTAATCAGATGGATCGGCTGCATGTTAAATTACAGAAACATTACATCACAATGGGGATTGTACGAGGCCACGAAATCAGTGGACAGGAGCACGCCGCAGGGAGCGGTCCTATCACCTCTGCTGTGGACGCTCGTCATCAACCAACTGCTAAGGCAATTCGTTGAGGGACCCGTAAAACTTACGGCTTACGCAGATGGCGTTGCAATTGTCATAAGTGGAAAGTGCCTTCCAACGATTAGTTCTTTGATGGATCGGGCGCTTCGGGATATTCATACCTGGGCATCTAATGTCGGGTTGAAAGTCAATGCGGAGAAGACGGATATGGTCTTCTTTACAAAGAGGTACAAGGTCCCAAATTGAACCAGGCCTAAGTTAGGAGGGGTGACCTTACAGGAGAAACCTTGCACAAAATATATGAGAATCATCCTAGACAGTAAGCTATCATGGAAGCTCAACATGGAGGAGAGGTTCAAGAAGGCCTCAACGGCACTCTATGCATGTAAAAGCATGCTGGGGTGTACGTGGGGCATATCGCCCTCTCTTTCTCATTGGATTTTTACAGCGATTGTAAGCGCTATTTTATACTATGGAGTTCTTGTTTGGTGAAAATCCACACAAAAAGCTGACCATATGGCCATAGTAGTATGGCGTCATCAATCACAAGACGAACAGACTACATGATTCCCTATATGCGCTTCGAGGGAGATCTTAACGCTACAATAGAGATGGACGGTTGTCGCAAGGGTGCGCAAATGGCGGACGAGGCGATACATGTGTACACATATGGTTCCAAAGTAGTGGAAGGAGTAGGGTCTGCGGTATACTGCGCTGATCCGGAAAAAAGCAGAGCCTACAAGCTGCCGGATTACTGTAGCGTTTTCCAAGCGGAAATATTAGCCGTAACCAAAGCAGTAGAAACCCTGGAAGAGAATAGCTTAAGCTGCAACCGTGTTAACTTTTATATTGACAGTCAAGCAGGAATTAAGGCAATAATCTCGCACAGCACAGCATCTTAATGCGTATTAAAGTGTAAGCAGTCTCTGGAGAGAATCTGGACAGGGAGAAGCATACATATATATTGGGTACCGGGGCATACGTGAATAGATGGGAATAAAAAAGCGGACGAACTAGCTAAAAAGGGCGCATCCCTTGAAGCTTGCTCCGTAGACGTCCCAATTAGATTGGGCGAGATTAAGCGAAGGCGAGAGGTGCACATGATCGACCAAGGGGGAAAGGCGTGGGTTCAAGCGCAGGGCTGTAAAGTGTCGAAGATTATGTGTAGGTTTGACAGCCTTAGACTAACTCAGTTGCTTCTATCATTAAAAAGAGAGGACTGTAGACTCATGACGGGTATTCTGACAGGACACTGCCTTCTGGCGTCACATGCCTTTAAGTTAGGCTTGATCAGTTATAGCAGATGTGGGAAGTGCGGGTTGGAGGACGAAACGATCGAGCACGTTCGGTGCTCGTGCCCTGCACTTGCCAGGCTAAGACTCCAGCTATTAGGAGTGATACAGCTGTCAGATTTAGAAGCAGCAAGTGGCTTAAGTCCTAGGAAGCTTCTAGTATTTGCCAGGAGGAAGGAGTTATTTTATAACACAATAGGGTTTTTCAGTTTGGTCGTTAAAACAAACTTCTGGTAACACTTCGGACTCAATCAGTATATGTAAGGTCCTCATGGGCCGGCCAGTTCAACCTAACCTAACCTAAGTTTAGTAAAGATATATCGAGTTTTGCGCAAGTTATCGTTTTAAGGGCCGAGCGGAAGGACAGAAGGTCGACTGTGTATAAAAACTGGGCGTGGCTTAAACCGATTTCGCCCATTTTCACAGAAAACAATTATCGTCACGGAATCTATGCCCCTACCAAATTTCATAAGGATTGGTTAATTTTTTTTCGACTTATGTCATTAAAAGTATTCTAGACAAATTAAATGAAAAAGGGCGGAGCCACGCCCATTTTTAAATTTTATTTTATTTTTTTATTTTGTTGCACCATATATTTACTGGAGTTGAATTTTGACATAATTTACTTATATTCTATAAAGATATTAAATTTTTTGTTAAAATTTTACTTTAAAAAAAATTTTTTTTTAAGTGGGCGTGGTCCTTCTCCGATTTGGTACTTGAGCAAAAATCGACATATCTTTACTGAACTTAGTTCACGTACATATCTGAACTCACTTTATCTTGGTATAAAAAATGAACGAAATCCGACTATGACCACGCGCACTTTTTCGATATCGAAAATTACGAAAAATGAAAAAAATGCCATAATTCTATACCAAAACGAAAAAGGGATGAAACATGGTAATCGGATTGATTTATTGACGCAAAATATAACTTTAGGAAAAACTTTGTAAAATGGTTGTGACACCTACCATATTAAGTAGAAGAAAATGAAAAAGTTCTGCAGGGCGAAATAAAAAACCCTTGAAATCTTGGAAGGTATTATATATATAAATAAATTAGCGGTATCCAACAGATGATGTTCTGGGTCACCCTGGTCCACATTTTGGTAGATACCTGGAAAACGCCTTCACATATACAACTACCACCACTCCCTTTTAAAACTCTCATTAATACCTTTAATTTGATACCAATATCGTACAAACACATTCCAGAGTCACCCCTGGTCCACCTTTATGGCGATATCTCGAAAAGCGTCCTCCTATAGAACTAAGGCCACCTCCCTTTTAAAATACTCATTAGCATATGTCATTTGATATCCATATCATAGAAAAACATTATTGAGTCACCCCTGGTCCGCTTTTATGGCGATATCTCGAAAGGCGTCCACCTGTAGAACTAAGGCCCACTCCCTTTCAAAATACTCTCTAATCCCTTTCATTTGATACCCATGTCGTACAAACACATTCCAGGGTTTCCCTCGGTTCATTTTCGTACATGGTGTTTTCCCTTATTTGACAAAGGATGAAAGAAAATCGTTCCAAAAAAACGTCACCCTTGGTCTACAATTTGGTCGATATTTCCCAAACTTATGTGATATGGTATTAAAAACCACTTATGAACCGTCTACGAAACCCTACGAAACCAACGCAGCTAAGCTCTCAGCTGAGTATGTAATGTTCGCTTGCACCCGAACTTAGCGCTCCTTACTTGTTTTATTTTATATTTATCTTAAAAATCGCTAAGGTATGTACATCTGTTCACTATATATTTCTTATTGTTAGCAGGGATTTATTAATAGAAAAAGAATACTAAAACACACAAACTCGTTTTCAATGTACGCATAATTTCGACTGTAAAAAATTATTAAAATATTTTAATATATTGACAGAAATTCCAAAGCCAATACAACTAAGTTAGATATTCTATGTTGTTGCCAAGTGATGAATAGGCAAAGTAGTTTTATAACACTTATCTTATACAGCCGATTATTTGGATATTACGAATGGGATAAGATTAACAGAATAATTCTGAAATAAACTTAGAAGTTGTTTGGAATGGCTCCAGAAAAGTCTGAAGGATACTAACTTCAAGCAATCTTTTAGTAGCCATTAAGTTGTCTAGTAATCTCTTAAAAGGTTCCAAAATGGTCTCAAAATGATCCCCAAAACAATTTTGAAACTTTCATGAAACAATCAAAAATTATACCAAATTGTCTCAATATAGTCTCAAAATTATCCTAAAAGCAATCCCGAAATTAACTCAAAATAGGTCTTATATCATCCCTTAAAATCCCAGATTCAAAATGGTCTCAAGTTCATGTAGCATCAACCCAGTAATAATACTGTAACGAATTTACTGCAAATCCTCTTATTTGCAATCTTCTACTAAGTTCGAATCACTAAACTGTTGAATAAATAACTCCAATATTTAATAATGCAAAATGGCCTTTATTAAAGTACTTCACAATAACACTCAAACTGATTTTTAAAATAATACTGCTATTGCTCGCTAGATAGCGTCTTAATCGAAACTGAATTCCAGCGCCTCTACATTTGCTGCCATATATACTATCTGATTTCAACGTTCGCATCTTCTAGGCGCTTCCAGAATCTACTAGTTACCATCAGCTCTCAAACTTCTCAGCTGTAACTACAATTTCACGATTTTATAGCTTTTCTCATTGCATACTTTCAGGAGTATCTGAGATATATGCTTGTGTTTGTGCATTAACTCTCCGCTGCTCGTATACGTACATGGTACATATGTGTCGCACGATTATTGTTTCGTTTATGTAGATACATAATGATTGATCTATGGATGTGCATGATATCACTGTTTAGCATCGGCTTAGAGATAGCAGCACCCCTTAGTTTTGCTAATATTCGTAACAATACCAACAACCAGACCGAAACGTTAAGAAATAATTCGAAAGTAGCCCTGAAATGGTCTTGTCCTGAATGGTATTGCGAAACAGCTCCGAAATAGCCCCGAAAGGATCGTGGAAAATTTACTTAATGAATTTGAAAGCAATCTAGAAAAGATCTGAAGACAGCTGGAAATGATCCGTTAATAGACCTGAAGTTATCAATACCGAAACTCTTGCGATAAATTCTGAAATTTTCCGAACAAAATACCGACACGGTTATGAAACAACACTGAAATAGAGAAGAAATTTTTCCGACTACAATACCGAAACAGTTCAAAATAAAACCAAAAAGGGATTAGATTAAATTAGATTAATTCATTTTCTTTCAAATCAAACAATATTTTTTTGATGTGTACATAAATAAAATTGCCACTTAAATTAATACATTGAAATTGAATGAAAGAAAAGTAGAGCATTCTGTAAAGTTATATAAAACTTTAGTTTTGAGTGTCATCTCAAAGTAAATAGTTAAGAAGTTATAACCTAAGTTGAAGTTAAAGATTACAAAATGCAAAATAAAATGTATAAACATTAGAATATAACAATGTTAATTTTAAATTACTAAGTGGCAGGGTTCAGCAAAGTTTTGATGTCGTCTTGCGACTGCTCTAGTAAGAATGATTTGACATTTTTTTTTTTAATTCACGCATATTTCTAATGACAGGTGGGCATTGAAAGCTTTACAAGATACGATCGTAAAAAAGGTATTATAATGGGTAGTACGGGACATGGGAACAACAGCAAGTCCAAGTGAGTTTTGCCTCAAATTGTAATTATCCGTGACTAGGCTGTGAAAATACCCACAGCAAATAAAGAATATTTTTTAAGTTTTTTAATAGTACATGTGTTTTACTGGAGAAATTGCCAGCTCTCCAAATAAATCCATGCTATGGTGGAAACGGTTCACATTACATATTTTCCTTATGACACATTTTTATACTCAGTTGAGCAGAGCTCACTTTGTTCGCATAACGGTAATCCGTAACGGCATAAACTAATCGAGATAGATATAGACTTCTATATATCAAAATGATGTGGGCGAAAAAGGGAATTCATTTAGCCATGTCCGTCCGTCCGTCCGTAAACACGATAACTTGAGTAAATTTTGAGGTATCTTGATGAAATTTGGTTTGCTCCTTCCTGGGCGCTCATCTTAGATCGCTATTTAAAATGAACGAAATCGGACTACAACCACGCCCACTTTTTCGATATCGAAAATTTCGAAAAACCGAAAAAGAGCGATAATTCATTACCAAAGCCGGATAAAGCGATGAAACTTGGTAGGTGCGTTGACTTTATGACGGAAAATAGAAAATTAGTAAAATTTTGAACAATGGGCGTGGCACCCCCCACTTTTAAATAAGGTAATTTTAAAGTTTTTCAAGCTGTAATTTGGCACCCGTTGAAGATATTATGAAAAATTTGGCAGGCACTTTCCTCCTATTATTATATGTATGCTAAATAAAAATTAGCAAAATCGGATGACGAACACGCCCACTTTAAAAAAATTTTTTTTTAAAGTCAAATTTTAACAAAAAATTTAATATCTTTACGGTATATAAGTAAATTATGTCAACATTCAACTGCAGTAATGATATGGTGCAACAAAATACAAATATAAAAGAAAATTTCAAAATGGGCGTGGCTCCGCCCTTTTTCATTTAATTTGTCTAGAATACTTTTGATGCCATGTCGAACAAAAATATACACATCCTTCTGAAATTTGGTAGGGTCATAGATTCTATGACGGTAACAGTTTTCTGTGAAAATGGGAGAAATCGGTTGAAGCCACGCCCAGTTTTTATACACAGTCGACCGTCTGTCCTTCCGCTCAGCCGTTAACATGATAACTTGAGCAAAAAACGATATGTCTTAATTAAACTTAGTTCACGTACTTATCTGAAGTCACTTTATCTTGGTATAAAATATGGCCGAAATCCGACTATGACCACGCCCACTTTTCCTATATCGAAAATTACGAAAAATGAAAAAAATGCCATAACTCTGTACCAAATATGAAAAAAGAGATGAAACATGGTAATTGGATTGGTTTATTGACGCAAAATATAACTTTAGAAAAAACTTTGTAAAATGGGTGTAACACCTACCATATTAAGTAGAAGAAAATGAAAAAGTTCTGCAGGGCGAAATCAAAAGCCTTTGAAATCTTGGCAGGAATACTGTTCGTGGTATTACATATATAAATAAATTAGCGGTACCCGACAAATGATGTTCTGGGTCACCCTGGTCCACATTTCATCGATATCTCGAAAACGCCTTCACATATACAACTAAGGGCGACTCCCTTTTAAAACCCTCATTAATATCTTTAATTTGATACCCATATCGTACAAACGCATTCTAGAGTGACCTCTGGTCCACATTTATGGCGATATCCCGAAATGGCCTCCACCTATAGAACTATGGCCCATACTCTTTTAAAATACTCTTTAATACCTTCCATTTGAAATCCATGTCATACAAACACATTCCAGGGTTGCCCTAGGTTCATTTTGCTAAATGGTGATTTTCCCTTATTTTGTCTCCAAAGCTCTCAGCTGAGTATGTAATGTTCGGTTACACCCGAACTTAGCCTTCCTTACTTGTTGAATAGTAAGGAGTTGCTGGATTTTACTTAAGAAGCACCACCCCAGTAGCATATGCCATATTGAAGCTTAGCGTGAACCAAAGCGCAATAAAGCGTCTTAAGCGTTGCGTTTGAACATATCTCCCTTAGACTATAAAAATAACGCACAGTGGATTGCATGTGTGACTTCAGGCGAGAAATATGCGTTGACCAATTTAAGGATTGGTTCACAGAAACAACCAGATATTGGAAGGTATCAACTCTTTCAATTGGGAAACACTTATCGCTAGAATTTAATACATGATTAAACAATGTGCCAGAGCACGACATATTGCCCAGAGCGAAACGTCTGCAGTCAGGGGCGTGGAATATAATAGCAATATCAGATGAGGTTTTTGTATGCAAATTGAAATACGACAGTTGAATTTTCTTGCTGACGACCAATTTACGTTTAGCAAAGCACACTCCCAACAAATGAACATCGAAGTTGACGCCTGCTACTAAATCCAGGTAGTTCGATGAACTATAGTCTATAGCAAGGTCGTCTGCAAAAGCGGTAACCTTTCCATAGAACGGCAAAGAAAATATAGAATACAAATAAACAAGGAACACTATTGGACCTAGAACAGATCCTTGGGGTACTCCTATGGTATGGTGGTCAACCATATCAAATAATTTCGTGATATTTGCAAACAGGCCAGAACATTTTTTTCTAACTCGTCATAAAAAACGGAATAGCAGCTCAGATCAAAATCCGTATTGCATCGAACTGAAAAATGTTTTCTTATTAGGAAAAGAAAGAATTCTACTTTTAACAAGCTTTTCAAAAGTTTTGGAAATGGAAGAGAGCAAAGAGATTGGTCGGTATTTGTTTGTATCTTTTTTGTTACCCTTTTTAAGTAAAGGAATGACAACAGCACATTTTAAATCAGTAGGAAAAGTTCCAGAGTACGCGGTTTTTTTAAACAAATAAATTAAAATGTCAACCTAATTTAAAGCGACTTTTTTCAAAATTTGATTTGAAACTCCATCAGAGCCACAAGATCTGGAGTTGTGGAAAGATTTAACTACTTCCATTGTTTCAGTGCCAGTAAAAAGTTCAAAGAAAAAATAATACCTATATTTTAAATAACTGAGTTATTCATTGGTAGTTCGCATGTATAGGCAGTTTTGTGAGTTTGCCAGATTGTTGAAAAGTGACTATTAAAAAGCTTTGCTACAGTTGTGCGATCAGAAATATTTAGGCCACTATTGCATAAAACAATTGATGAGTCAATTGCCTTAGGACTCCGATTTAAAAGGCTGTTCCATTTAAAAGGACGTTCCATTCCTTTTTTGGCTTTCCATACGACGACCCGAATTCGTTTCGATAGAAACTGTCGCGTTCCAATCGTACTTCCTTTCTTAATCTTTTACATTCAAGCCTTGTATTCGAGGCGTTTTTAGTGCTCTTTCTCCCGAGCTTGTTTTTAGGCGAATCTTTTTTAACAAAATGTATAATACTACCGAGAAATCCCGAAACTAATTCCGAAATTGCTTCAAAAAGTCCCTTAATTGATCCCCGAAAATATCTTAACGCAGTTCGAAATGTTCCCTTAAGAGTTATGAAGTGAATCCGAAATTACATCGAAAACAATTCCGGAATGGTATAAAAATCGTATAAGACACGATCAATTGCCTTCTAAATGTGTTGTACCATTCAAAAAATAAATAAATATTTTCAAAACTAAATACAAAATTCACATTTCCCAAAATCTGTCACTTACAATCAGCCAGCTAACAGTGAAAATAATTTCTATTAATTTTCCATTCATTGGTCAAACACAATAACTAATCAATATGAATGCTGGCACAGGAGGGGTTAGAAATTGAAAATATTCTCTGGCTACTATTAAAATGGCCATCAAATTCCATGTAGTTTCAAATTCCCTCATCTATGTATGTATGAGTGGAAACGTATAAATACTAATTCAATAAGTTATAGTTGCCAATGACAATAACACTTTCAATACATTTTTCCATAGACAAGCCATATATGTATGTATGTATGCGTAAGTGCTTATATGAGTATGTATGCATGTGTGAATGCACTCACCTGTCATGTGCACGTTTTTCAATAAAATGCTAAATATAACAATGCTTGTGGCAATAATACGAAATGAAAACAAATAAATAGAAATATTATAGAAAAGGTAATTGTTCAATTTGACTTTGTTATTGTGATTGTGCAATAATGGTTGCTGCAACAAAGGTAGACAATAATACAACAAATAAAATCCCACATGAATATAGAAATTACATACACAATAATAACAAATACAATAAATGCTTGAATAAAAAAGAAAAGAAATGAAAAGAGACTTACCATAACAACAACAAAAATTGGCTTATAAATTTTTATTAATATTAAATGCTTTTTAACTGCACTTCTATTTAGTGTATTGTGTAAATATTTTTTTATGTTATGTGGCTTAGAATGCATTCATATTACAGCTAATAATTACTTAGTTTCATATAAACCAAATTATTATGTGATTATACCTTTAAAGTACGTACATATGTATTTTTCACTGGTATTATGCATATATCGATCACGACGTGTTGCATTTTGTTTCACATTCCCTGCTCAGTATATAGCCTAATAGAGTTTTGGATATTTTTATTTCGGGATCATATGACCATATTTGGAGCCGCGAACAAAGGGATTAAACTCAACCCATTGGGGAATGGTACGTGATGGCAGCCTCCATTTTACGTCAGTAGTACCAATAATTTTTTCCATTGCCACTGTTGCTTAATAGTCATCAAGTATAATATCGTAGGTCCCTACTAGTTTGTGGGGAGTGCTAACTTGCACTCCGATGTCCGTCATAACAACTATGCGTATTGAGCCAGGTTTGGTAATAAGCTCTGTAGCGCATAAAAGCACAAAAGCATAGCTACCCACGTTATGAAACAGAAAAAAGATACTCCGATTGAGAAAGTATTCCTCATTTTGAAGCAGATGAAACCGGAAGTCTTTATTGGCAGTGCTGAGCGGCCACAAATATATTGTGAAGAATATTAGCATATTCTGCACATCATTATGCCGATAGTAGGCAAATGATGAGCAACAACAACAACGAAGTAAGCGGACGAAAAAACGGCTACACATACATCCAAACTGCATGTGTTGGCATGTATACAAAATCAACAAGGGCAACCATCTTAAAACGACAAGAGGGATACACTCATGATTATAGATACCGCAAATATGAGAGAGCGAATAAAGAGAATTAAATAAGCAACGATTCGAAAAGGTTGTTCGGAAAAATTTTAGACCCTGGGAAAAATAATGACAAGGTAACTGAGTGTTATAAAAAAGCACCGAAATCCAAGGTCTTGTCCTGTCAACAAATAAAAAGGAACATAACAGAAATTATATAGGAAGTTCTGCCTTAATATTTTTGGAGTTATATCGCACCCTATATTTACTTATTTGTTTTTTTTTTTTTTTAACTTATGGTAGCTTTCTTTTGCTTTGGAACAGTCATAGTAATTTGTCTCTCTGGTCCTTCTTCTTTATCTCTCACTCTTCTGCCCTCTGCTTCGTTCTTCCCTTCCTCTCTTTTCATTTCTACGTTCTTTTTTATTTATCCCTTTCCCAATCCCTTTAGCCGCTCTTTCAATTTTTCACTACTCCTCAGCTTTAACTTTTCCTTCCTTCATTGCGATTCCTCCTTCTGTACGGCATTCCTTTGATATCAATCCCTCGCCCGCTTCTTTTTTTCTTTCTCCGCTCTATGATTTCTCCACTTCCTTTCCAACTCTCATTTCCTTCCTTCCTCCCTATATAATTACTTTATTTCCTTTTCGACTCCTCTTCCTCTCGTTCCTTCTTTTGCTTCCCACATTTTTCTTTCTCTCCTCAACATCCACTGTCTTCCATTATCTCTCTTTCCTTATCGGCAACCCATTCTCCTTCCACTCCTCAGCGCTCTTGTCATCTCTCCCTTTCTCCCCGTCTTCCTCTTACCCTCTCTCTCTATTTCTAATTTATCAGTATCCCATTCCCTGACCGTTCTTCCCTTGTTAGCTTCTCTGTTCTTCCGTTGCCTCTGAGTTTTCCTTTGCTTCTGCCATTTTTCATTCCCGCGCCTTTGTTTATCACATAATTCTCACATCCTTCTCCCCTTACCAAAATACCGAATTTTCATATGTATCCCCTGTCCGACCCAAAAATATCCGCTAAAAACGTTGTCGATAACAGTTTTTTGAAAAAAAAGGTGAAAATTTTTTAGTAGGTCATGGAAGAAACCTTAAAAATCAAAAACTAAAAAAAAACCAACCAAAAAAAAAATTCGCAGGCTCGACAATTATTTTTTTGGGTATGAGTAGTTGAATTTTTTTTAATGAGCCCAAATCCTATCGAAAAATCGATGGCACGATATCGGTTAATAAATCGACAATTTCTTTTCTATTACTAAGTTAAATTCATTTTTTCATTTACATATGTTGGGGGGTGGGGAGTACATCAGAATTCGTTTTAGAGGTATGGTTCCTTCGGCAAAGTTTCCTATTTTGATCCCTAGAATATGATTTTCACAGAGCTATGGGCGATTTTTTTGCCTCCCCACAAATCGACCCGGCCCAATATACACATATATGCACTGAAACTTTATATGGACTGCAAAGCATGTAACTTTATCTACATTTATGAAATTATTGCGCAGAAAATAGGTACTGCTAAATTTCAGTGTGCATTATAGTCAGTTGCAACTGGAATGTGTCTCTCCATTTTTTCTCCACATTATTCTCCATTTCTATCACCGAAAATTGTGTAGGTCCACTATTCATTGCAAGCGATTCAGCTATAAGTTATATACTATTACCAACAGAAGTGCATGTTTCCGTTTTGTAGCCAGATATATACCAATGCAGCGAGTCTTCGATAACTGCCGCTAGATAGGTCACCTAAACGTTATCTAAGAAATAGCTTTCTTTTTACCCGCGAATGCAGTTTTACATATGTACATGCAAAAAACACACGGCTAATAAGTGAATAATGCACTCAATAATTCCAAAACTGCTCCGAAATGATCATGAAAAGTCCCAAAGTGTTTCGAAGATATACCGAAAGTTTTTCGGAATAACGCCGAAATGTGCCCAAATCAAGAGATAATGCCGAAATTATCCGAAGATAGTTCCAAAATCATTTCGAAATGATCCCACAATTATCTCAAAGTAGTCCGAAAAAAAATACCGAAACAGTTTTAGGATGAGGAGAGCCCCACTGCTCCCATTTTCACATCGAACTGTATGAAACAGATACCACATACTACTGACCTAGGATGAATAGTCTTATGGTTATAATGAATTAAAGAAACTTGGGGAAAGAAAAGGGGGCAAATGACAATGTCAAAAAATTGTTGAACCTCAGTTTACATAGGATAGATCAAAGTTGCATTACTATCAGCCTTATTTCACGTCCGAGTTGCCGTATTCTTTCTAACTTTCAATCGCTTATACGAATTTTTGATGGGTTTGTACTTTGCTCAAACGATCAAAACTTTTTACCACAAGCAATTATTTCGTACTCCATCTTGCTGCCGCATGCACTCCTCATTGTCCACTGTAGCTTACTAATGATGCCTTAATTACGAGTTACTTCGTTCAACGACTCTCACATGTATCTGACAGTAATACTCATCATGCAGCACAAGAATTTCAACCCTTTTTACCACGATTAAATACATTGCTCGATGTATGAAGCACTAATTGTTCATGTTTTTATCTCGTATGCAAATGATTTATAGTTTAAGCTTCATTTGGTAAAGTTAGAGAAGTTCTTTAATAAATAAAAGCATGTGCCCATACACATTCACACATATGTGCGTATGCGAGTAATTTATAAATAGTTGAAATTATAGTATTAATATTGTTATTGTTATTTTTGATAATTTATTGTGCAACTGAAGTAGCAGTATAAGGAATTTCCGTAATATTGGAGACCGTAATTTTTGCTTGGTGGCCGGCGTGGTGTGATGGTGTCGTGATCCGCCTACCACACTGAAGATCCTGGGTTCACGCCCCGTGCAAAACAGCATAAAAATTCTTGAAACAATTTTTTTTTTTTTCAATTAGAAAAATATTTTTCTGAACTGGGTCGCCCCTCGGCAGTGTTTGGCAAGCACTCCGAGTATATTTCTGCCATGAAAAGTTTCTCAGTGAAAACTCATCTGCCGTTCGGGGTCGGCATAAAACAAGTAGGCCCCGTCCCGCCAATTTATAGGCAAAACTAAAAGCAGCACTACCCAAATTGGAAAAGAAGCTCGGCCTAAAATTTCTTTGGAGAGGAGGTATTTATAACTTTTGCTTGATAATCACAAGTTAGTCATATTGTAAAGGGTATAACTCTGACCCTTTCATTCGGTATATAATTATCCGCTAAACCCGACTATGACCATGATCATGATCTCGTCCTGAGTTTGTATGGAGTTTTCTCAACCTAACTATATTTTGCTATCCAAATCCTTGCCGTTTTATGAGCAAGATACGACCTATTGAACTTTTAGGGAAGTAAGTATTGCAATAGTCTGCGTCAAAGAATCGAAACAACCCAGATTCGTGAGCACCCAAAAACTCTCATTCTGCAGTACTACTCAAAATATTTGTAACGGTAAATCATTTAAGCAGAGATCTAGTAAAATAATTTAAAATTCTAGTGACCTTATGATTTTGAAAAGTTTCTAACTCTTGCACTTAATAGCTAACATGAGCTCGAGCATGTAATCATAACTCTACCAATGCAAACACACACAAAAACATGCAAGGCAAATTTGTTTTTACAATTTCACCTCTCGTGCTGTGCAATACAGCACTGCATTCCTTAACAGCATTCACATTCACGGTCTCAGTGAATGATGCCACTATATCTATTATGAAAATTGTCTAAACCCCTTAATTCTTCAAGTGATTTACCAGGATACAAAGACTATCGTATACAAGCAACAGCAAGGCATGGCCCGAATAGAATGAGTTTATTCAATACTTACCTTCACCCAAGCCTCGCCCCCAAAGAAAATAAAAGATAAAAAATTTTCAGAGCTAATAATCCAAAATTGCTTCAAACAATTAAGGTGAAATTTTATTGAGAGGATGAAATACACTCTGAATATTTGAAACCCGTGCCGACGGGCGGATCCGCTTTGAAAAACTGTTTTCAAATTAAACAAATTTTTTATAAGTGTTTGATGTTGCTTTGCCTGCGACTTGAACCGAGGGCCTTCGGTGTAATAGGCAGAGCACGCTATTGCCACATCGAACTAAAAATTTCTCCTAGGTGGGGACATTTACCCAGAAATAATTTTGAAACAGTCTCTTAGCTGAGGACTAAAACACTTTCCAAAATAATTTAAAAACCATCCTGGAATGTTTAGAAGATAGTTATAAAGTGGTCTGGAGCTAGTCACGAAATTATCTTTAAAGTAATCTCGTAATAAATTTGGAAGTAGTCATGGAAAATTTCCCGTTACGATTCTTAAAATAATGGTAATGGTCCTTAAAGCTATTTCGCAGTTATTCTGAAATAATTTCGAAAAATCGTGGAAGCTATACCGCAATCATTTCAAATGGAACCCTTAAAGAACTCCGAAACTAGCCCGAAATAATATCAAATTATTTAGAAATTTTCTGAAAATATATCAAAAGAAGTTCGAAAATCACACAATTTGGAAAGTTCCAGAAAGTTGTCGAGGTAGTCCCCAAGTAATACCTTATACTTTCCAAATGATCTCGAAAACTATCCTGAACTGTCCGAAAAAGTTTCGAAATAATCCGGAGCAAATCCCGAAGGTTATACCGAAACGTTTCCGAAACTATTTTCAAATTTATTCTTAAATAGTTCCGAAAAAATTGCGGAAGCGCGAAGTGTTCCAAAACTATCCATAAACAGTCCCAAAATTATCTTGAAATTTCCCAAATCAATCCAGAAAGTTACAAAAATTAAGCCGTAGAATGTTTGGAATGGGTTCGGAAATGATTTCGCTGAAGATCCGAAACAGAAGTCGACGACTTTGTCTCAAAATTACTCTGAAACTATTCCGAATAAAAATTCCTGAAATAAACTTCAAATAATCCCGAATATAGTCCGGAAATGAGACATGAAAAGCTCCAAATGTTTGAAAAGGTACTCAGAAACTATCCCGGAGAGGTCCAGAAATTATCGCAAAAAAGGATTTTCCTAAAAAATTGTCAAAGCCATACTTTACTATGGGGTTCTTGTTGGTGGACAGCCAAACAAAAGAGTACGTATACCAAAAAACTAGAGAGGGTATGCAGAGTATCTATGATTATCATAACTGGAGCCTTAAAAACGACACCGACAGCAGCGTTGCATGCCATTCTACACATGCCGCCTACAGACCTAACGGACAAAAACATAGTGTTGGCAACTGCAACAAGGCTTCCGACCTCGTGGCAGCTTGATTGCAGACCTTATGGCCACAACAGTATAGCGCCATCTAATATCGGGCAAACGGAATACATGGTCCCATGTGTGAGCTTCGAAAGAGATATTGGGGCTACAATTGAGCCGGAGGGTTGGTGCCGGGGCGCAGAAATGGCAGAACATACTATACACTGATTACAAACTAATGGAAGGAGTTGAGTATGCTGTTTACTGTGTCCACCCAGAAATAAGTAGATCCTATAGTCTGCCAGATTACTGCAGCGTTTTCAGTTGGAGATTATAGCAGTGAAGAAAGCAGCAGGAATTCTGGAGGAAGCGTTCTTAAGCTCCAGTCGCATCAATGTATATATTGATAGTCAGGCTGTGATCAAGACAATAATCTCACACTCTACTTCATCAAGAAGTATTCTGAAATGCAAATAAGCATTGTAAAAACTGCGTTTAGGCCGGACCATTCATCTTTACTGGGTTCCCGGTCATAAAGGGATAGAAGTTAGCGAAAAGGCCGATGAGTTGGCAAAGGAGGGTGCAACACTCGCTGAGTCGACGATAGACGTCCCAATCGGCTTGGGAGAAATCAAAATAAGACAGAAGTTACATATAATCCAACAAGCAGGAAGGGCGTGGACAAAATCTTCTAAGATCATGTGCAGATCCTACGATATTAGACTCACAAAGTGGCTCATATCTCTGAAGAGAGAGAGACTTAAGGCTCACGATAGGTATACTGTGGACACTGCCTCTTGACGTCACATTCTTATAAGATAGGCCTCGTCAGTAACAACAAGTGTGGAAAGAAACGGTTGAGCACGTTCTGTGTTCGTGCCCTGCGCTCGTCAGATCAAGGCTCCAGCCATTAGGCAGCAATTAAGCTGGGTCCTAGAAAAGTACTAGTATTTCTCAAGAGGGCGGAGTTGTTCTACAACGTATGTCCTGCACCTGATTGGGGTTCTTCCCTTTGGTCGTCAAACAACTTCTGTTAATACTGTGGACACATTCAGTCTATGTGATATCTTTATTGACCAGCCAGTTTAACCTTTCCCGTTGGCAATTATTGCGATTGTTTGATTTATTATACCTCAGGCAATAGCAGTAAATCCTTGCTTAAAAAAACTCCTGCAGCTTAACCGAAAGGATGCGAAAGTAATACGAATCAGATCCGAAAATAGTCCTTTAATAATACCAAAAAGGCTCAAAAGCTATATCGAAAACGATTCATAATTTCCCGGAAGCTTCCCCGAAATGATCCGCAAACGATACAGAAATAATTCCAAAATAGTTCTGAAACCATACCGAGAAGGCTCCAAAATAATCCGGAAACTATTCAAAAGGTCCTCAAAATAATATTTAAACTATTCCGATATTTTCTGGAAATTTTTCTGAAACGGGCCGAAAACAATCCCAAACTAGTTGGGAAAAAGTTCCAAAATAATCCCGAAAAGGCTGCAAAGTTATTGAGAAATTACAACGACAACGTTCTGATATTATCCCGAAACTGACTCCGAAATTTTCCTGAAATTTTTCTGTAGTAATCCTAAAGTAGTCGAGACTTATGCAGAAATTGTCCCGAAACAAATCCCGAAAATTTTAAAGTTATTAGGAAACTACCCCATCAAAGTTTCAAAGTTACTTCTCAAACGAATCCGAAATTTTCTTAACATTCTGAAGCTACTCCAGAAGCAATTCCGAATTATTCTGAAAACGTCAGGAATAGGACCTTTCCGCACTTTTTTCTGAAATAAGCTTTTAATAGTCCCGGAAATAATTTGGAAATAACAAGGTGCCAAAACTATGCCAAGATGTCACGAAATTATAGCGGAAACGTTCCGAAACTAACTCGAAAATAACTCCAACATGGTTCAGAGATAATCCTGAAAAGCATTCGAAATAGTTGTCATATGATCGCGAACCTTTTGCGATCCCGAAATTATCTAGCTTTTTCAAAAATCTGGACTTGTTTGGGTCATAGACTTAATACAATTGGTCGGGGCCAAAATGAGTTGGGATAGCCTAAAATGTAACTCTCTCAGCGGACTTGGGTCTTCTCGTTCCCAAGGAAGTGAAAGTAAATCTGATTATTGCATATACTTGTGCAAAATTTCATACAAATTTGTACAGCCATTCCGGCGCTAGCTGCATGATATCAGCGCACGAAAATTTGCGCAACTACCCACCGTGCAACATAGCATTCACTTTCCAAAGGCGAGAAACTATAAAATGGCGTAAAAGAAATGCATAGCTTTTCTGAAAATACAAATACAATAACACCAAATAGGGGTTTTTACAGCAACACCGTTAAGTGCATTTGCGTCGATGCTAAAACGCTAGCAAAAGTTAGCATTTATATGTTGGGGAAGCTGAAGCTCGCTGATTGACAACATCAAAGCAAATTTTTGTAACGCAGCAGAGAACAAATGCATCTTACAATCAGCGAAAAAAAAATAAAGGAAAATTACAAAGATAGATTCATACACGCAAACATATAAAGTGAACTAGCAGCAGCAGAGAATTTCTGTGAATGCAACAACAAAGAGCAGAAAAAGCACAGCTAACAGGCACGCAGTGAGTTGCAAATTGGTTGAAAAGCACTTTTTAGCCTGCATATTTTAGAGGTATAAAATTTTCTTTTTTTGATTGCAAAAAAAGAAGTTACGTACATAGCAGTAAATGCTTGAGTGGCAACTTGAGGCTTACACGAGTGAGAAAATTAAGTTGCGTAGCGCAGAGATGTTTTATGGTTTTACTTTCACGCTCTTAGCGGAAAAAGCTACATTTTTTCTTATCTTTAAGAATTTTTTCTTTTTTATTTAAAAAAGGAAACCGTAAAGGCAAGTTGAGTGATAGCTTTTGAATACGCATACGCCATGGTATAACAAATCGAAGTGGAGAGAAAACTTAATAAATAAAAAATTTATAAACCCTTGGTGCGGTTTACTTCCGAGGGGATTTAGGGCAAGCTTCTCTGCACCAAGCGTGGGTCGAAGATTATGTGGAGGCCTTACAACCTTACACTAACAAAGTTACTCTTATCATTGAAAAGAGGGGATTGTAGGCTGAATGTGGGTATTCTGACTGGACCCTGCATTCTGGCAACACATGCCTTCAAATTAAGGCTCGTCAGTGATAGCAGATATGTGAAGTGCGGGTTGGGGGAGAAAATGATCGAGCACGCTGCGTTCGCAAGGCTAAGACTCCAGCTATAAGGAGTTGCACAGCTATCAGACCTAGAAGCAGCAAGTAATATAGCTTCTGATATTTGCCAAGATGACGGAGTTATTTTGTAACATAAGCTAACCTCTCTTCAAATTTGCGTCGTACTCCTTTTAATTTTTTCTACAAATGGGCTGGACGGCATCTGGAAGGTAGTTGCAATTTCTCTGGGGAGTTTTTTTATGACAGAAATACACTTGGAGTGTTTGTAAAATAACTTCCGAGGGTCGGCCCTTTTAAGAAAACTGTTTCCTTATTGAAAAAATTTGTTTCTTTCGATATTGCTTTGCTCAGCGTTGAACCCAGGACCTGTGGAGTTTGTAACTACTACACTACGGAAGCTGCCATACTAGACTAAAAATATAAAAAAATCAGAAAATGATTGGAGGGTATTGCTTAGAAACGAAATAGCCCCGAAATAGTCCAAAAATAATGCTGGAAATTTTACCGAAACTATCCCGAATTTTTCTTTAAATATCCGCAAGTGTTCTAAAACCGGCCCGATACAGTTCTAATAATACCCCGAAAGTTATGTCTGCATTATATGGAGAGAGTTCAGAAATGACCATGGAGTTATCCCTAAATGATTCTGAAAAAGTCGGAAAATATTCCGAAAACAATCCCGAAATAATGCGATTCCAAAAAAGTACCAAAGTAACTCTGACTTGGCCCGAAATATTTCCAAATATATCCGTAATATAATTCCGGAATGATCCCGAATTAGTTTAGTGCTATAACGATTCCGAAAACAATTCCCAGTTAGACTCGAAATGGTCCCGAAGACAATGTCGTGCCCAAAATAACCTAAAACACACCGGTAGTTGTCGCAAATGCAATTGCGAAGCATTCTCGAACTATTCCTGAAATGAACACAATTTCGAAATGGAAATTACCTCAATCACAATACTGAAATTCACACGAAAGCGTTGATTGTTCAGAAAGGGTTCTGAAACAAAAATTATTTTCGCCATTTTCGAAATGGTCCCGAAACTATCTCGAATAGATATCCAAACACAAGCCCGCAACAATTCTGAAGTTATCCCAAAATTATATCAAAATACGAACGCTATACTCCCGAAACACTCCCGAAATGATACGAAGATAATCCCAAAATGATTCCGAAATATTACATAAATAATATCAAAATAATATCAAAATAATCTCAAAATAAACACGGGGGTGCAGTGCACCGCCCGATATACAAAAATGGCTTTGACTTCTAAAGCTTCTAAAGCTTCAAAAGTAGAAGAGTAACTGTTCCCAGAGCGTAAAGCTGTGGCTTTCAATGTGCCAAATTTCACACTCAGCCGTTCTATGGTGATTGAGTTCCAAAACAGCAAATAATCAAAATCTAACTGCTCCCGGGTGGCATAAGATACCCTCATTTTAATAAAGTTCTACATAATTACTTGGTCCTTCCATATTATTGGCAAGGCACTTGCCGAACTAATTTTATCCAGAGCCGAGAAGTCGTTATAGTCTTATTGATACCTACAAATATAAGTACTTTTGGACATCTCGACATAAAAAATATTGAAGTCATGTTTAGCGACTTAAAAACCTGAGCGAGCTAGTAAAGTGTTTTTCGTCTTATAGTCGTAAATTTTGTCTTTACGATGAAAAATTATCCAACATCACAGATTAAGGGGGATTGAACTCAGCGACTAACAAATGGTAATATGTGGTGCCAGTGGTAGATTTACGGGGAGGTTGGGGTTCAAACCCCCCGCGGAGATATTGATAGAAAGTACCAGAATTAAAATGACGGTGTTACTGGTAAATAAATTAACATATGCACTTTTATTAAGAATATCAGCACTGACCGATTTTGGCTACTAACCAATTTTCATGTCGTAAAAAGGTACGAAAAATACTTTAAATTTGCTTCAGCTTGTAAAATGGGCATCTCAAGCTTGATAATAACAAAATTGAAGAGGATGGTGTAGATGCGAGGTATTTTTCGTACCTTTTTTACGACATGAAAATTGGTTCGTAGCAAAAAATCGGTCAGTAAAATACGGCTGTATATTCAAGCTTTAAACACATACAGCATTAAGAAACTAATTTTTCCCATAACTATTTCCCAACAATCGCCTAGGTTTTTTGAAAAACTCCTCTGGTGCTTCGTTTACAGAAAGTGGTATATCAATATGGATATTCTATAAAGCGAGTCCATTCAAACGTTCTTGACTGATTGTACTCTGAAAGTATGATTTTAACCTTTTGAGGGTAGAAAATGGGCATTCTGGTGTTGCTGTCGAAACTGGTAGAAAGACTAATATGCGCAATATCTTATTTACATGTTCGAAAGCATTTGGATTCACCATCAGAAAAAATAAGATAAATAAGGAATATAGCATACAAATTTTGTAGGTACTCATCAAAATTGTACCCACCTCAAGTGCATCAAACACGTTTTTAAAATTTTAACCATCGACTCGCCTGCTCCACATTTTGACTTCCATTGCAAACTCGGGTTTGGAACAATTCACAACACTTTCATAAAATTCATGCAGTTTATTGCATTTTTCAGCGTTGTATTTATTTTTGGGAAACAAAACAACGAAATTTTCGAAAATTGATTGGTGTTTCATGTAACGGCTCTTGACATGAGTTACGAATGCATCAAGGAATGGAATATAGAATGAGATTCTGTAATAATCTTCGACGCTCTCAGTATCAACGTTGGTTGCATCTATTTAATTGATGTTTTCTGATGCGTGGTTTCTCGTGTCGCGCAACTCTCTCAAGGGGTTTCCAGCGCATTATATAGCTTCTCCAACCCAATTGCCAACTTCACCTACCCGTGGCGAATCCTGTTTCATTAACAGCCGAGACTCTGGCGACCTCGAACTCCTGATAGATCTAGGTGGTGGGAGGGCGGTATGGCCTAGAAAGTTTCATGTGGTCATAACAATTCTATTCCCGAGATGGTCGGGCTGGTACCTTTGTTGTGATTGTTACCGGATCTGCATCCGGCAAAGGACCATCAACATCGATAACACTTCCCAAGGCCTTCGGGGAGTGTCCTTATCGCTACAACAACAACAGCAACGTTTGGAATTGTACGCTAGAAATAGCAGCTTCCAACTGAGAAGCTGGCGCTGAAGTTTCGTCGTTTTTCCCTTGTGCTATCTCTTCAAAATATTGCTGGCTGAAGTTCAATGTAAGTGGATACCGCTTCATGATATTGGCCCATCTTGTTGGGCAGACGCTTTGGAATTTTTATACTTGTATACAGGGTATTATAACTTTGATTGGATAACGGTTGGTTGTACAGGTATAAAGGAATCGAGAAAGATATAGACTTCCACATATCAAAATCATCAGTATCGAAAAAAATTTGATTGAGCCATGCCCGTCCGTCCGTCTATCCGTTAACACGATAATTTGAGATATCTTCACCAAATTTGGTACACGAGCTTACCTGGACCCAGAATAGATTGGTATTGAAAATGAGCGAAATCGGATGATATCCACGCCCACTTTTTATATATATAACAAAAAACCTCATTATTTGGTAAATAATACACCTAGAATGTTGAAATTTTACGTATGGACTGATATTGAGACTTTTGATACAAATTTGAAAAAAAAATTTTTAAATGGGCGTGGCACCGCCCACTTCTGATAAAATCAATTTTACAAATATTATTAATAATAAATCAAAAATCGTTAAACCTATCGTAACAAAATTCGACAGAGAGATATCCGACACGGTGTGGGGTCAAAAAACCGCTCAGGTACAAACATCTGATAACTATTCCATTCGTCTCTTACTGGAAACAATCTTTGACCTGACGATGTAACAGTGTGAGCACATTTTTTACACAGAAGGAACTGCAGTTTCTGACATCGAATGCTTCAAGCAATAACTTAAAAAACTAGTATAAAGCCCCCCCCCCCCCCCCTGAAAATAAGAATAATTCTGGCAATAGTGTCAACCTGCGTATGGGAGCAGAAAGAGAGACACCACTTAGAAGAAAATAATGTGATGTGAAACGGAGTAAGATCGAATAACTTCAAGGTAATGACTGAAAATAAGAATAAATAATCGTGCTGGATCAAAATTCTGCGGGACTGATTACAGCGGCCTGGTAATCGACGTACATAATGTGGATAGGCTGTGAAGCAAATGCTTTTTATCATTTCCATTGCACAAAAGACTACTTCCAAAAATCGACTAACTGATTGAACCTTATGAGCGCAGTTACATGCCAACGTGTATATTTACTCTACTAAGGATGCAATGTGCCAAATCCTGAGTTACCTGTGTGCACCTTTCTCTGAACTTTAGCTCCTCTCAGCCCCTTCCTGGGTCGAAACTGGGAAGAACTTCATCTATCTGCGAACCAGTATTAACAGCTAAAACATTACAACATATGCAACTTCTTCAATTGAAAAGCTTTCTCTCTCGACGAACAAAACACACACTGCATAAGTCGCCCAACATACCTGTCCTGATGTGTGGCTCGGAATCATTGACGGTGAGAATATGAGACGACTCTTGGAGTGTTCGTGATAAAAGCTCTTCCGAAAAATTAGGGACCTTTTCATGATGCCGACAGGGGGTATCGAATTAGGTTCATTGATGAGCTTTATGGATCCAAGCTCAGTGAAAGGCTTCCCCTTCGTAGTTTCCAAATACAGGCTCCGATGGCAGTACTTTATGAGCCTGCGAATAAGTGCACCGATTAAAATCCTAAGGACTTCGCTGGATAGGTCTTGTTATGAGAATGAAAGAAAATGCTCCGGCTCATAAAGAATTCCTATGGGTGCCTGTATTTGGAAGCAAACAAAGGCGGACCCTTCCATTGAGTTGGGAGATGCAGATGCAGGAAGGCTTGAACTCCTTTAATGCTCTCAATTGGCGTTAGTTATCGCGAAACAGGGATACTGAGTATGCATTGGTACGCAAGGGCAAACGCCACCTAGGCGGTTTGTATAGGCAAAACTGAAACTTTAACGGTTCTAAATATAACATGTAAAACTTCAAGAAAATGCTTCTTGATTGGTACATACTCTATTAATAATGAAGTGGAAAAAAATTCAAACACGGTTTTGCTGTACAAAAAAATACACAAAGTGCTTCACTGCAATAATTTTGGAAATGGGAAAACATTTTCATTTAACACGGGCTGAATCTGGAAAATTTAAATCAAATCATTTTACGTGCTGGGCATACATGAGCAACATTTAACATTTGAGGCGATGTAATACAAAAGCTCGCTAACAGCCGTCCATTCACATACACACTTACATATGCAGAATTACTGACTGAATTGCTACAACGAGAGGCATATTAGCACATAAAACCAATTCACACTCACAGAGTATATAAACAAATACAAACACACATCTTAACATATTTATAACGCCGGTATACGTGCAGACAGGCTAAACTTTGGAGACACCAAATAGCCACCAAACCAACTACTAAAACAAAAAACAATGTAACTATGTGCTGGTAAGTAGTGGAATAGTAAGTCATCCACAAATAAACAAAGAAGGATGCACAAACCATATAAGCTCATACTAGTTCTAGAAGAACAAGAAGAAAACACTGCCTAAATATTCAAGTAAGGTATTTAGGTTGGAAGTTGCCCAAAAGCGTTTGTTGAATTTTCTGAGTTTGTTGATTGTTGATTTGATACTTATACAAGTATGTACGAACATACATATGTATGCTAAACATATGTACATACATGTTCGTATGTGTTTATTTTACTATTCTTACGTGCAGACGTGTGTGGTGCTAAAGCGTTTTTGTTCAATAAATGTTAAGGACAATGTTGTAAGTGAATTCGTGTATTGCTTAAATTGATTAGCTGTGCTCTCCAGAATAGTGTAAGCTTTTCTCTTAAGGCTTGTATGTTTGATTTCTTTCTCAAATTAGAATATACAGACATATGAGCCGTTTATTTTGAAAGTGGCATAAGTCATTTCATGTCGTTTAGGTTCCAGTGGTAATTTGTTTGTATCTCTCCTCGCCTCCAGTTTTTTAGAGTCCAATATCCAAAAGATGCAATTCTTATTATTATTTTATAATTGTAGAACCATCTATATATGCATTCGTTCAAAAATAACAATGCATTTAAGACCATGAGTTGGAAATGACTTATGCCACTTTCAAAATAAACGGCTCATATGTACATCACTTCGTGTGTAAAAGAAACTAATTGGTAAAACTTACCTATCAACAAGTAAGGAAGGTTAAGTTCGGGTGTAACCGAACATTACATACTCAGTGGAGAGCTATGGTGACAACATAAGGGAAAATAAAATAAAATAAAAAATAAATGTAAGGCGCGATAACCTCCGAAGAGATCTAAGGCCGAGCTTCTCTTCCAATTTGCGTCGCGCTCCTCTTGATTTTCCCTACAAATTGGTCGGACGGGACCTACATGTTTTATGCCGACTCCGAACGGCACCTGCAAAGCAGATGAGTTTTCACTGAGAGCTTTTCATGGCAGAAATACACCCGGAGTGCTTGCCAAACACTGCCGAGGGGCGACCCCGCTTAGAAAAATTTTCTTCTAATTGAAAAATCTTATTTCTAAAATTTTGATGTTGCTTTGCCCGGGAGTTGAACCCAGGGCATACGGTGTGATAGGCGGAGCACGCTACCATCACACCACGGTGGCCGCCAAGGGAAAATAACAATGTAGGAAAATGAACCGAGGGAAACACTGGAATGTGTTTGTATGACATGTGTATCAAATGAAAGGCATTAAAGAGTATTTTATGAGGGAGTGGGCCATAGTTCTATAGGTGGACGCCATTTAGGGATATCGCCATTAAGGTGGACCAGGGGTGACTCTAGAATGTGCCTGTACGATATGGGTATCAAATGAAAGGTGTAATGAGTATTTTAAAAGGGAGTAATCCTTAGTTCCATAGGTGGACGCCGTTTCGAGATATCTCCATAAAGGTGGACCAGGGGTGACCCTAGAATTTGTTTGTACAATATGGGTATCAAAAAAAAGGTGCTAATGAGTATTTTAAAAGGGAGTGATCCTTAGTTCCATAGGTGGACGCCGTTTCGAGATATCGCCATAAAGGTGGACCAGGAGTGACCCTAGAATTTGTTTGTACGATATGGGTATCAAATTAAAGGTATTAATGAGGGTTTTAAAAGGGAGTGGTGGTAGTTGTATAGGTGGACGCCTTTTCGAGGTATCGCAATAAAGGTGGACCAGGGGTGACTCTAGAATGTGCTTGTACGATATTGGTATCAAATTAAAGGTATTAATGAGAGTTTTAAAAGGGAGTGGTGGTAGTTGTATATGTGAAGGCGTTTTCCAGATATCGACCAAAATGTGGAACAGGGTGACTCAGAACATCATCTGTTGGATACCGCTAATTTATTTATATAAGTAATACCTGCCAAGATTTCAAGGGTTTTTTATTTCGCCCTGCAAAACTTTTTCATTTTCTTCTCCTTAATATGGTAGGTGTTACAACCATTTTACAAAGTTTTTTCTAAAGTTATATTTCGCGTCAGTAAGCCAATCCAATTACCATGTTTCATCCCTTTTTTCGTATTTGGTATAGAATTATGGCATTTTTTTCATTTTTCGTAATTTTCGATATCGAAAAAGTGGGCGTGGTCATAGTCGGATTTCATTCATTTTTTATACCAAGTTAAAGTGCGTTCAGATAAGTACGTGAACTAAGTTCAGTAAAGATATGTCGATTTTTGCTCTAATTAGCGTGTTAACGGCCATGCGGAAGGGGAGACGGACGACTGTGTATAAAAACTGGGCGTGGGTTCAACCGATTTTTCACAGAAAATAGTTAACGTAATAAAATCTATGCCCCTACCAAATTTCAAAAGAATGGGTAAATTTTTGTTCGACTTATGGCATTAAAAGTATCCTAGAAAAATTTAATAAAAAAGGGCGGAGCCACGCCCATTTTGAAATTTTCTTTTATTTTTGTATTTTGTTGCACCATATCATTACTGGAGTTGAATGTTGACATAATTTACTTATATACTGTAAAGATATTAAATTTTTTGTTAAAATTTTACTTTAAAAGAATTTTTTTAAAAGTGGGCGTGGTCCTTCTCCGATTTTGCTAGTTTTTATTAAGCGTACATATAGTAATAGGAGTAACGTTCCTGCCAATATTCATCATGATATCTTCAACGACTGCCAAATTACAGCTTGCAAAACTTTTAAATTACCTTCTTTTAAAAGTGGGCGGCGCCACGCCCATTGTCCAAAATTTTACTAATTTTCTATTCTGCGTCATAAGTTCAACTCAACTACCAAACTTCATCGCTTTATCTGTCTTTGGTAATGAATTATTTCACTTTTTATGTTTTTCGAAATTTTCGATATCGAAAAAGTGGGCGTGGTTATATTCCGATATCGTTAATTTAAATAGCGATCTGAGATGGGTGCTCAGGAAACTACATACCAAATTTCATCAAGATACCTCAAAATTTACTCAAGTTATCGTGTTAACGGACGGACGGACGGACATGGCTCAATAAATTTTTTTTTCGATCCTGATAATTTTGATATATGGAAGTCTATATCTATCTATCTCGATTCCTTTATACCTGTACAACCAACCGTTATCCAATCAAACTTATTATACTCTGTGAGCTCTGCTCAACTGAGTATAAAAAATAAGGAAGTCTAAGTTCGGGTAAACAGCTGTACCCTTGAAATTCTGTTGTTGTTTGTTTTGCGTGTTTAATAGTGTTACGAGACTGCGCAATAATACATATACATATGGTTCCATTCTGAACTAATTTTTGTTTAAAAGAAGCAAAAAGGATACAGAGGCTAACACCAATGACCTTGAACGGGTAATAATGCAGTTTTTCTTCAGATATGAGGATTTCCCTACTGTTTATTTTAAAATAAAGATATGACAGAACAATAAACATAAACACACAAGTGCCATTGTACTAAAAAGCGTTTTTACAAAAAAAGGGCAGGGTTATTAACGAAATTTTCGAACTTTTACTAGAAATAGCTTATAACCTGCATCTACGCAGTTTTACAAAATCTTTTATATAAAAGAAGGCGATCTAACCGATTTAGTCCATTTTTACTGAAAATATTTCCAGTTAAACACCAAATTTTTCGTCGAGTTATGGCTCCAGAAACGTTGGGAAATGCATTGTAAGAAAGGGGCATTGCCACGCCCATTTTTCAAGATTTGAATTCTTTCCCATTTCTTGTTATAAAAAAAAAATAATAATAATAAATGTAAGGCGCGATAACCTCCGAAGAGATCTAAGGCCGAGCTTCTCTTCCAATTTGCGTTGTGCTCCTCTTGATTTTCCCTACAAATTGGCGGAACGGGACCTACTTGTTTTATGCCGACTCCGAACGGCATCTGCAAGGCTGATGAGTTTTCACTGAGAGCTTTTCATGGCAGAAATACACTCGGAGTGCTTGCCAAACACTGCCGAAAGACGACCACGCTTAGAAAAATTGTCTTCTAATTGAAAACCCTTATTTCTAGAATTTTGATGTTGCCTTGCCCGGGGTGTGAACCCAGGGCAAACGGTGTGGTAGGCGGAGCACGCTACCATCAGACGACGGTGGCCGCCAAATAATATACATACAATATACATTTATCTTTAATGCATTCAAAAGGTTCATTCGATTTTTCGTCCCATACCAAAGTTTTGTCACGTTTTTTATTTACTTTATTAATTAGATCATAAATTTTGTTCGTAAATTCTGGAATTTTGGAATGTATCTATGATAATAATTTACCATACCAATAAATTTCTGTGCTTGTTGAACTGATTTTGGACGTTCGAAATTGCGAATAGCTGATACCTTTTCATCAGAAGGTCGAATACCTGTTCCAGAAATGTTATGTGCTAAAAAATCGATACTAGGCACACCAAAAATACATTTACATGGTTTTATGTTTAAACCATCCTCTGTAAGGCGTTGAAAAAGGATACGTAAATCTTAAGTAAGTCGTCGATGTAAGCATATACAAAATCTAAGTCACCTACTACCTCATTTATGAATCTTTGCAAGGTTTGTGCAGAATTTCTAAGTCCGAAAGGCATTCTCATGAATTCAAACATACCGAAAGGAGTTGTAATAGCAGTTTTATAAATATCTTCTTCAGCCATAGGAATTTGGTGATATGCCCTAACTAAATCTAATTTTGAAAATATAGTTTTATTACGAAGGTTCATATTAAAATCCTGAATGTAAGGTAAGGGATAACGATCGCGAATAGTTACAATATTCAATCTTCTAAAATCACCACATGGACGCCAATCATTCAACTCTTTTTTAGGTACAAGGTGAAGTGGTGATGCTACTGAAGAATTTGAGGCCGACAAATGCCTGTTTTCACTAAGAAATAAAACTCCGTTTTCGCCACTTTGTATTTTACCAAATCTAAGTGCCTGGGCTTAGAAAATGGAAGCCTACCTTCTGTTACAAGTCGATGTACTGCTGTATGTTTAACAGGTTTAGTATAATCTGGCTCTGAAATAAGTGACGGAAACACTTTTTTAATAATTTTGTAAATTTATTGTCAACCACAAATAATTTGGGTAATGGAATATCACAAAATTAAGATACCGTATTAACTGAGAGATTGGTTAATGGATCTACTAAACGTTTATGTTTAATATCTATAAGACCATATTTACAAAGAAAATCAGCGCCAATTATTGGCTTGGCTATATCCGCAATCAAAAATGTAAAGGGAAATTCACGTCTTAAACCTAAATTTACGTTTAAAAGCCTTTTTCCGTAAGTGGCAATTGTTGAGCCATTAGCTGCAGTGAGAATTATGTCTGAACGTTTCGTGTGAGGAAATTTAGACGCGGGTAATACCAAAATGTCTGCTCCACTATCAATTAAAAAATTTTGTTTGTTTTCTCTATCAAAAATAAATAAGCGACGCGTCGAAAATTCTAAATTCCGTTGTTCGTCGCTCAACAACGGAATAATTTAGTTTGTTGAATCTTTGTTTTTGTTATAAGAACACTTCTGTTTTAATTTCTGCTACCTACAAAGAAAGTTTCTGAAAACTTTCACACATTAAAGAAGTGGTTTTAACTAGATTTTCAATAACTGAATTTTGAGCTTTTATATCTGATATTGTATTTACTGAGAAAACTTCTTTTTTATACATAACTTCAAAAAGGTTATCCGCTAATTTTACTAATTCGTTAATATTATTAGAACTTCAGCTAGCCAAAATTGCATTTAAATTTTTGGGAAGTTTTCTCAACCAAATTCTCTTTAAAATATTTTCACTAAAATTTGAACCGGCTAACAAAATTAATGACCGATAAAATTCAGAGGTTTTGCGATCACCCATTTCAGAATCATTTAAGATTTTGTCAAGCTTTGAATGTTCACTAAGAGAATGTCTTTCTATTAAAACTTTTTTGAGTTCACTAAACTTGTTAGTGAGGGGAGGGTTTTGGATAAAATCTAAAATTATTACTATTACGTCTTGTGGAAGTGCTGTTATAATGTGTTCGTATTTGGTATTCTCTTGAGTAAAATTTTTGGTGCTAAACTGTGTTTCAGCGTGTATAAACCACGCTTCTGGATAACTAGTCCAAAATTGTGGAAGTTTGACAGATGTAGCACAAATTTCAGAATTATTTTGATTTGCATATGGATTTACTAATTCTTCTTGGGAAGAATTATTCTGTAAATCAATAAGCGAATCATTTAAATTTTGTGTGAGTGTAGAAGTGTGTGTATTGTGTCGTGGAGAATGAAACATTTTAACTAAATTGAAGGAGTTTACAAATTTAGTAAAATATTAAATATCAATATTAAAAAATATTTATATTTTATAATAACTGTTTAAATAAACTATATATATATATTTAACTTAGAACAAATCAACCTCAGAATTCTTCTTCCAAAATTTTGTTCCCTTTTAAAATTGTGTAATTGCTTTAAAATTGATTGATGAAATTTGACAATGTATTGTACATTGGCTTTAAAATTGTTTGATGTTTTTAAAGTTAATATGTAAGGACGCTACGTAGAGCGTACAAAAGAAATAGATGCACTTTTCGTATAATTCGAACCCTGCTTGACAGTGACTTGGCTCACTGGGTACACGTGGCTAACGAAGCTCTAATTTAGTCCTTTAGGATGCGGTGCTTATTGTTTAATAAGTAAATGTCTGGCTATCATTGCGTTTTACTTCTGTGTTGTAAGCTTTTTAGGTGACCTTTGGTTGCCTTTATATTAAAACACTTTTCTTGTTATTGAGTTCTTCCAACAGCACACTGCACTGGTTCAAGTTTTTCTTTTGTCAATTTACTACACTTTGATATTTTTCACTTGTCTCTGTCGAACTTCTAAAGTCGCGTTGGTATAATTGTTTTTGCTTTATGCCCGCTCTTGATTTACGGCTGGTGCTGCTTTATTGTTGCTGCCACCTTTTGTCTGCTTTTTGTAGTCTGTTTTGCTAATTTTCCTCTGATCAGATTTTGCTATTTGGTAAACAAATTTGCTTTATATCGTTGAATATCGCGAAAACTGGATTGCAGCGAATGCGTTTGAACCTTTTATTTTTATGTTTCACACACTGGCAGATCGCCAATATAGTAATTAAAACTACGTTTTTATTTTATAACAAAACTTTAAATTATATTTTTTAAAACACCTAAAAGTATGCATCAAATTCTTTCTAAATTTTTCACCATCATAAAAATTTTTGAAAATTGAAAAATCAATATTGAAACTTAAAATATTGATAATATATTTTAAAATTACAAAGTTCAAAGTAACTAAAATACAAAGTTAAATAAAAATAATAAGAACCCTACAATGGGTATCAAATGAAAGGTGTTAATGAGTATTTTAAAAGGGCGTGGGCCTTAGTTCTGTAGGTGAACACCTTTTGGAGATCTCGCCATAAAGGTGGACCAGGGGTGACTCTAGAATTTGTTTGTACGATATGGGTATTCAACGAAAGGTGATAATGAGTATTTTAAAAGGGAGTGGGCCTTAGTTCTATAGGTGGACGCCTTCTCGAGATATCGCCATAAAGGTGGACCAGGGGTGACTCTAGAATGCGTTTGTACGATATGGGTATCAAATGAAAGGTGTTAATGGGTCTTTTTAAAAGGGAGTGGTGATAGTTGTATACATATTGTTTATTGTTTAAGCCTTTGGGTTACAATCCTTACAGACTAGAATATAAAATTTACTTGAAAATATTAAGAACAATCCACTTATTGTTCCGTATGGATCCAACTACTTATAGAACTGAATAAAATATTATCGAAAAATTAGCTTTAGGGAGCGACAAGTCCAAAGCAACTATGCTACTCGGGGAGTTAAACTCACGAATAGCGCGATTTATAGGGGCATTATTAGCATAGTTGGTTCTAAAGTTATCACCATAGAAAGAATAAAAATTCCGGAGAGTGCGTTGCGGGACATTGAAATGAATCTTTTCCAACAAATACGGACAGTCAATGGACCCGTTAATAATGTCATACGTGAAGGATAAGCAAAGTATGGATCTACGACTTTCAAGAGACTTCAAACTTAAGAGCATAAGACGAGCCGAATAAGAAGGGATGGGTACTGAGAAGTTTAACGGCCGAAGGGCGTATTTCAGAAAAACTTTCTGTATTCTCTCAATTCTGTTTATAGCTGCAAGATTACTTGGTCTCCAAATAAAAGCAGCATATTCTAAACGAGACCTGATAAAATATGTATAGAGCAGTTTGATAGTATAGGGATCAAAAAATTTCGAGCTATTGCGTCTAACAAAAACAAGCATGGAGTATGACCTGGAAGTTATGTAATTTATATGGTTGGTAAAAGAAAACTTAGTTTCAAAGATAACGCCAATGTCCTTAATCTCACTAAAGGATTGAAGATCACAATTAGATATACTATATTTTGTATTCAAAATGTTAACGGACTTAGACAAGGTCATTTGAAAACATTTAGACGTGTTCAAAGAAACACGATATTTCTCGCACCACATGTAGCTTATTGATGAAGTTCTGTAACATCACGGCATCCTCAGGTGCCCTAATTATTGAAAATAAGTTTATATCATCAGCATTCAGTAAACACTTAGCAAATGAAAAATAAATAGCAATATTGTAACGATTTTATTGCAAATCCTCTTATTTGCCCTTCTGCTAAGTTCGAATCACTAAACTGTTGAATAAATGACTCCAATATTGAATAATGGAAAAATGGCCTTTATTAAAGTACTTCACAAAACACTTATACTTTGCGACTAGATGGCTTAATAACCAAACTGATTGATAGCTCAAATGAAAACTCTACTATTGCCCGACAGATTGCGTGCTTAATCAATAACTGCTTGATAGCTCAAATCAAACTGAATTCCAGCGCCTCTATATTTGCTGCCTTTTATACTCTTTGATTTCAACGTTCGCATATTCTAGGCGCTTCCATTTCCAGAATCTACTAGTTGCCATCAGCTCTCAAATTTCTCAGCTGTAAATACAACTGCACAATTTTATAGCTTCTCTCATTGCATACTTTCAGGAGTATCTCAGATATATGCATGTGTTTGTGCATTGATTATCCGCTGCTCGTATACGTACATGGTACATATGTGTAGACGCAATTATTGTGTCGTTTATGTAGATACATAATGATTGATCTATGGATGTGCATGATATCACTGTTTAGCATCGGCTTAGATATAGCAGCACTCCTTAGTTTTGCTAATATTCGTAACACGGCCCCCCACCTAAGTCTCATCGTCCCGATCAGACAAATCTCCCGATCTAAACGTTGCCAGCCTTTCCAAATGGACCACTTTCATTTTGGTTCGTCGTTTACCGATGGTTTGTATGCGGTACACTACATCGTTGGTCCGTTTTATAACTTTGTATGGGCCTTCCCAATTTCACTGCAATTTCGGGGACAAACCTTTTTTACGTTGTGGGTTGTATAACAGCACCAAATCTCCTTCCTGAAAACCTTCCGAATTAAGTGCTTTATCGTATCTGGCTTTCATCTTGTCACTCATAATCTTTGTTCGTTGCCTTATCAGATCATGTATTTCCATATTTCACTAGTGGATTTCTTGACATTTCTCTCCACATTGGCATCTATCCCAAACTTCAAATCAGCTGGCAGTCTAAGGTCATTGCCAAAAATTACTTTTGCAGTGGTTTGGCCCGTTGTCTCATGTATTGCCGATCGGTAGGCCATCAAGAATAATGATATGTGTGTATCCCAGTACTTATGGTACTTGTCTACTACTTTCCTTAAATGCTCTTCCAATGTTCTATTAAAACGTTCCACCACACCATCGGACTGAGGATGCAATGCAGTTGTCCGTGTTTTTCGAATGCCCAACTTCTTGCACATTTCCTGGAACACAGCTGATTCAAAATTCCTGCCTTGGTCAGAATGTAACTCCATTAGTACACCATACCTTGCAACCCATTCGTTTGTAACCACTTCTGCTACTGTTTCTGCTTCTTGGTTTGAGATTGGGTATACCTCTGGCCATTTACTGAAATAATCCATAACCACCAGTACGTATTTGTTTCCGCGGTTGCTAGTAGCAAATGGACCTGCGACATCCATGGCGATCCTTTCAAATGGTGCACCTGAAATATACTGCTTCATCCAGCCATGGCTTCGTGTTTTGGGCTCTTTCGCTCTGTTGCATACCTCGCAGTTGGCAATCCACTCGGTGACCGACTAACGGCAACCAACCCAATTGAATATCTGCTTAATTTTCTCGAGCGTCTTCGTGATTCCAAGATGACCTCCACTTGGACCATTATGCAGCTCACTGAGCACGTCAGGAATCATCTTTCTGGGAACAACTATCAGTTTCTTCTTGCATTTACCATCCTCACTCTCTTATACTCGATGAAGGCAACCGGATATCAATTCTAATCTGTTCCACTGTGCACAATATGACTTCGAAATGGGACTCTCTGCTGACATCTCTTCTCTTTTTGGTCTTTCGTTTCGTTCGAGACCTTGCATAACACGTGACAGATCTGTATCTTCTAGCTGACACTTTCTTAGCTGTCCCTTGTCCCATTCATCTGTACATGTTATAGTCATTAGCCGGACATCTATAATGTCTTCTTTAGCCTCGGCCTTTGAACAGTGCTTGCATTCCAAACTACATGGTATTCGTGACATTGCATCAGCATTTCCATGGGTACTACCTTTTCGATGCTCAATGGAAAAGTCATAGCTTTGTAGTCGCTCGAACCACCGCGCCAATTGTCCTTCCAGATTACGGAACTGCAGAAGCCATTTCAACGCTGCGTGATCTGTCCTGACGTGGAATCGCTGACCGTAGAGGTATTTGTGGAAATGTTTAATGCACTCTACCAATGCCAACAGCTCTCTCCGTGCAGCGCAATAGTTCCTCTCTGGTTTTCCAATTGAACGGCTTTAATATGCAACTACCTTATCCTGTCCATTGACCAGTTGTGATAAAACGCCTCCTATAGCATATCCGCTCGCATCTGTATCTAAAATAAACGTTGCTCCTGGAATCGGATTCGCCAACATTGGGGCAGTGCACAAACGCTCTTTCAATGTTTGGAAAGCTACTTCTTGCTCCTTCTTCCATTCAAAAGCTTTATTTTTTCTTGTTAGCTCGTGGAGACTATGGGCTACGCTGGCAAAATTTGGTACAAATCGGCGGTAATATGTGCACAGCCCAAGGAAACTTCTCAATTCATGCAGATTCTGTGGTCTTGGCCAATCCTTTACTGCCTTTATCTTTTTATTCGCTGTACGGACACCTTCTGTCGTTACCTTGTGACCCAAATAATTTACTTCCTTTTTAAACAGCGCACACTTTTTGGGACTTAACTTTAGACCAACGCCAGCTATTCTCTGGAAAACTTCCTCTAAGTTTTTAAGATGTTCATCAAAGTTTTTGCCCAACACGATGATGTCGTCCAGGTACACCAAGCATGTTTCCAATGTAGACTTTTCAATACCTGATCCATGAGTCTCTCGAAAGTAGCTGGTGCATTATATAGTCCAAAGGGCATTACTGTAAATTACCAAAGACCATCTCTGACGCTGAAGGCTGTTTTCTCTTTGTCTTCCACCTTCACCCCCACTTGCCAGTAGCCGCTTTTCAAGTCCAGTGTGGAAAACCATTTCGTACCAGAGAGCGAGTACAGAGTGTCGTCAATTCTTAGCAATTGATTGGTCTTGGAGATCTGCTCATCTCCTTCAGCTCTGCATTTACGACCACCCACATTGTTGGAACTGTTAGGGTTGGTGTTGCAATAACGCGCAATGTTCCCTGGCTTTCCATACTTAAAGCATTTGACTGCATCATTATTCTTCTGCTGCGTATCCTGCAATGCTTCCAAAATCTGTGTCTACCCAGTCTGGCCTTTCCACTTCCACGCGATGAGCTTTGTATGCGGGCTTACTCAAAAGCGACGCTGTTTCTTGAGTCAGTGCATGGGATACCGTTTCTGCGATTTTAGGTTTTTGGGTTTGCATATGTCGCTCGCTTCCTTTCTACGTCCCGTATGCCATTTATAAAACTCTGGGGGTGCGTCCGCATTTGCCAAATGTGCCAACCTTTCAACATCCGACAAACTCCTGCAAAGTTTCATTCGCTCTTTGGTGACGGTTTTGCAACTCAATTTGGAATATCTGTTTTCTATGCTCGCTTTCATAACGTCTCTCGACAGCGGCCATCAATGCTTCATAGCTGTCCCGTTCGTAGTCTTGAATAATCTGTAAAATTTCGGCAGCTGGCCCTTTCAATGCTACGAAGAGTGCAGCAACTTTATCTTCAGCATTCCAATTGTTCACTGTTGCGGTCTTCTCAAACTGTAGCTTAAAGACCTGAAAAGGAACAGACCCGTCAAAGGATGGTCTCGTCCCCATCAGGATAAAAGACATACTCGTCCACGTCAATTCTTTCTGCTTCCATTGCCTCTCGTAGCCGTGTCTGAAGTTCGAGTTTAACGCCGCTTGTATTCAATCCACGGCTCTCCAACTCCTTCTTTAGTTGCTGGATCTTCAATTCACTGAACTTTGCCATGTCCTTGTTGTCCTCTGGAATTTATTCAACAATTCCTCTTCTGACACCAATTGTAACGATTTTACTGCAAATGCTCTTATTTGCCCTTCGGCTAAGTTCGAATCACTAAACTGTTGAATAAACGACTCCAATATTGAGTAATGGAAAAATGGCCTTTATTAAAGTACTTAACAATAACACTTATACTTTGCAACTATATGGCTTAAGAACCAAACTAATTGATAGCTCAAATGAAAACTCTACTATTGCCCTACAGATTGCGTGCTTAATCAATGACTGCTTGATAGCTCAAATCAAACTGAATTCCAGCGCCTCTACATTTGCTGCCTTTTATACTCTCTGATTTCAACGTTAGCATTTTCTAGGCGCTTCCATTTCCAGAACCTACTAGTTGCCATCTGCTCTCAAATTTCTCAGCTGTAACTACAATTGAACGATTTTATAGCTTCTCTCATTGTATACTTTCAGGAGTATCTCAGATATATGCATGTGTTTGTACATTGATTCTCCGCTGCTCGTATACGTACATGGTACATATGTGTAGACGCAATTATTGTTTCGTTTATGTAGATACATAATGATTGATCTATGGATGTGCATGATATCACTGTTTAGCATCGGCTTAGAGATAGCAGCACCCCTTAGTTTTGCTAATATTCGTAACAATATCATTAATAAATAAAACGAATGTGAAGGCGTTTTCCATATATCGAACAAAATGTGGACTAGGGTGACCCAGAACATCATCTGTTGGATACCGCTAATTTATTTATATATGTAATACCACGAACTGTATTCCTGCCAAGATTTCAAGGGTTTTTTATTTCGCCCTTTTTCGTAACGTCATTCAACTTCCGGTAGTCCACGCAAAACCTCATTTTTACATCCTTCTTCTTTACAAGTACTACTGGTGAGCTCCAGGGCCTAGCTGATGGTTCGATGACGCCGCTGTCGCTCATTTCTTGTATAATTTGACTCACAACTTCCCGCTTCGCCAGTGGAACACTACGTGGAGCTTGACGTATCGGCCTCGCGTCTCCAGTGTTAATTTGATGTTTCACAACATTGGTGCGGCCTGGTTTGGAACCATCCTGGTCAAATATGTTTGCGTACTTTAGGAGCAGTTTCTTTGCCTTACTCTGATAATCTTCCTCTAGCCCCTCCGTCCATTCCGTGATGTCATTTGAAAGATCAGTATTACTAGATGAAACGTGTTCCTGGAGCTGTTCACGGTTAATAATTACTTCAGCCTCTTGGCATCTTCCCAAAATAGCTCCTTTGGTCAGTTTGAGTGGTGACTTGAACTCACTGAGTACTCTTACCGGAATACGTCCATCTTGTTTTGCCATAGCCAGGATTTTTCCTACAAGTATGTTCGGTGCTGATTTGTTTGCTGCTTCGACAACCCACAATTTGTTTGTCCCACAATCTCCATCAACCTTTGCCCAGATGACTGCTTCGGATTTTGGTGGTATTTGCTGACTCTCTTCCACCAGCACTCGTTTACTGCTGTAGCCTCTCTCGTAGCCGAAATTAAGTGATACATCCATGTTCTTATATCGCATCGTCTTGCTTTGCATGTCGATCTTGATGCCCTGGTCGATTAAGAAGTCCACTCCAATTATGATTTCATCAACAATCTCTGCCACTATAAAATTGTGTACTACCGTGACGTTCCCAATTGCGACTTCACATGATACTTCTCCTAGAACTGTGCTGTCTTCTCCAGTGGCTGTACGCAATCTTGCTCCATGCAATGGTCTTATGTTCTTGTTGACTAAATCCACTCGAATAATGGAATTGGATGCACCCGTATCTACAGTCAGTAAACGTTCCTTTCCATCCACATGTCCTCCAACAGTAAGATTGCTTGAACTTTCCAGTTTGTGAGATAGAGATTACTTACTTACTTAATTGGCGCTTAACCGTCTAAACGGTTATGGCCGTCCAACAAGGCGCGCCAGTCGCTCCTTCGCTCCGCCAACCGGCGCCAATTGGTCACACCAAGGGAGTTTAAATCGTTTTCCACCTGGTCCTTCCAACGGAGTGGGGGCCGCCCTCTACCTCTGCTTCCATAGGCGGGTTCCGATAGAAACACTTTCTTGGCCGGAGCATCATCTTTCATTCGCATAACATGGCCTAGCCAGCGCAGCCGCTGCGCTTTAATTCGCTGGACTATGTTGATGTCTGCGTATAGCTCGTACAGCTCATCATTAAATCTTCTTCGGTACTCGCCATCGCCAACGCGTAAAGGTCCATAAATCTTTCGAAGAACTTTTCTCTCGAACACTCCCAAAGCCGCTTCATCTGCTGTTGTCATGGTCCGTGCTTCTGCCCCATATAGCAGGACGGGTACGATAAGTGACTTGTAGAGTACGATTTTCGTTCGCCGAGAGAGGACTTTACTTTTCAATTACCTACCTAGTCCAAAGTAGCATTTATTGGCAAGATTGATTTTTCGCTGGATTTCAGTGCTGATGTTGTTGCTAGTGTTGATGCTGGTTTCCAAATAAACGAAGTCTTTTACTATTTCGAAATTATGGCTGCCAACAGTAGCGTGGTTGCCAAGGCGCATATGCGCTGACTCTTTGCTCGATGACAGCAGGTACTTCGTTTTGTCCTCATTCACCATCAAACCCATCTTTACCGCTTCTTTTTCCAGCTTGGAGTAAGCAGAACTAACAGCGCGGGTGTTTAGGCCGATGATATCAATGTCATCAGCATATGCCAGTAATTGCACGCTTTTATAGTATATTGTTCCAGTGCGGTTAAGTTCTGCAGCTAGTATAATTTTCTCCAGCATCAAATTAAAGAAATCGCACGATAGGGGTCACCCTGTCTGAAACCTCGTTTAGTTTCGAACGGCTCGGAGAGGTCCTTCCCAATTCTGACTGAGCTGATGGTGTTGCTCAACGTCATTTTGCACAGCCGTATAAGTTTTGCGGGGAAACCAAATTCAGACATAGCGGCATATAGGCAGCTCCTTTTCGTGCTGCCGAAGGCGGCTTTAAAGTCGACGAAGAGGTGATGTGTGTCGATTCTCTTTTCACGGGTTTTTTCCAAGATTTGGCGCATTGTGAAAATCTGGTCGATGGTAGATTTACCAGGTCTGAAGCCGCACTGATAAGGTCCAATCAGCCGGTTCACAGTGGGCTTCAATCTTTCGCACAATACACTTGAAAGGACCTTATATGCGATATTAAGAAGGCTGATTCCACGATAGTTGGTGCATTTTGCAGTATCCCCCTTCTTGTGGACTGGGCAAAGAACACTTAGATTCCAACCGTCGGGCATGCTTTCGTCCGCCCATATTTTGCTAAGAAGCTGCTGCATGCGCCTTACCAACTCCTCGCCACCGAACTTGAATAGCTCCGCAGGCAATCCATCAGCGCCCACGGCCTTGTTGTTTTTCAATCTGGTTATTGCTATTCTAACTTCGTCATAATCGGGCGGGGGGACATATATTCCATCATCATCGATTGCGGGATCGGGTTCTTCATCTCTGCGCGGTGAATTGCTGCCTCCATTTAGGAGAGCAGAGAAGAGTTCCCTCCATAATCTAAGCACTCTTTGGACATCAGTTACAAGGTCGCCGTTTTCATTCCTACAGGAGTTTGCCCCGGTCTTAAAACCTTCCGTCTGTCGCCGTATTTTTTGGTAGATTTTCGGGCGTTATTCCTGGTGGCTAGCAGCTCAAGCTCCTCGCACTCACGCCTTTCTGCTTCTGCTTTTTTCTTCCTGAAAAGGCGTCTCGCTTCCCTTTTCAACTCACGATAGCGTTCACACACTCCTCTTGTCGCGCTCGCTTTTAACGTAGCCCTGTAGGCAGCGTCTTTTCTTTCGGTTGCAACGCGGCATTCTTCATCATACCAGTTGTTTTTTCGTGGCCGCCCGTAACCAATTTTTTCCTCGGTGGCGGTACGAAGTGCTTTGGAGATATGCTCCCACTGCTCCTGTATTCCTTCAGGATGAGTTATGCCCTCAGAGAGCAGGTGTGAGAGTCGAGTTGCGAAATCATTGGCAGTCTGTTGTGATTGAAGCTTTTCGACGTCTAGCTTTCCTTGTGTTTTTTGTTCCTTGTTTTTAGCCGCGTTGAGGCGGGTGCGTATTTTGGCTGCAACGAGATAATGGTCCGAATCGATATTAGGTCATTGGATCGTGCGCACATCTAAAACACTGGAGGCATGCCGTCCGTCTATCACAACGTGATCGATCTGATTGCGAATATTTCGATCAGGAGACAGCCATGTAGCTTGATGTATCTTTTTATGCATGAACCTCGTGCTTGATATGACCATGTTTCGAGCACCGGCAAAGTCAATCAGCCTCAGTCCGTTAGGAGAAGTTTCATTGTGTAGGCTGAACTTTCCGACTGTAGGGCCAAAAACACCTTCTTTGGGCACCCTGGCGTTAAAGTCGCCAAGCACGACTTTTATATCATGACGGGGGCAGTGCTCGTATGTGCGTTCTAATTGTTCATAAAAAGTGTCTTTCACCTCATCGTCTTTCTCCTCTGTCGGCGCATGGGCGCAGATGAATGATATATTAAAAAATTTTGCTTTTATTCGGATAGCGGCGAGACGCTCGTCCACAGGCGTGAACGCCAGCACTTGGCGACAAAGTCTCTCTCCCACCACGAATCCGACGCCGAAACTGCGCTTATTCGCATGGTCACTCCAATATATGTCACAATAGAATAGAGATAGAGATTATGGGGCATTCAATTGAGGGAGCCAACTGTCGCCCTTTGCGGCTGACTCGCTTTAGTTTAACGATTGATTGGTCTTGGAGATCTGCTCATCTCCTTCAGCTCTGCATTTACGACCACCCACATTGTTGGAACTGTTAGGATTGGTGTTGCAATAACGCGCAATGCGTCCTGGCTTTCCACACTTAAAGCATTTGACTGCATCATTATTCTTCTGCTGCGTATCCTTCAATGCTTCCAAAATTTGTGTCTACCCAGTCTGGCCTTTCCACTTCCACGCGATGAGCTTTGTATGCGGGCTTACTCAAAAGCGACGCTGTTTCTTGAGTCAGTGCATGGGATACCGTTTCTGCGAATGTAGGTTTTGGGTTTGCATATGTCGCTCGCTTCCTTTCTACGTCCCGTATGCCATTTATAAAACTCTGGATTTTTACCCTCTCGGTGTATTCCACGGGTGCGTCCGCATTTGCCAAATGTGCCAACCTTTCAACATCCGACAAACTCCTGCAAAGTTTCATTCGTTCTTTGGTGACGGTTTTGCAACTCAATTTGGAATACCTGTTTTATATGCTCGCTTTCATAACGTTCCGTTCGTACTCTGGAATAGTCTGTAAAATTTCGGCAGCTGGCCCTTTCAATGCTACGAAGAGTGCAGCAACTTTATCTTCAGCATTCCAGTTGTTCACTGTTGCGGTCTTCTCAAACTGTAGCTTAAAGACCTGAAAAGGAACAGACCCGTCAAAGGATGGCCTCGTCCCCATCAGGATAAAAGACATACTCGTCCACATCAATTCCTTCTGCTTCCATTGCCTCTCGTAGCCGTGTCTGAAGTTCGAGTTTAACGCCGCTTGCATTCAATCCATGGCTCTCCAACTCCTTCTTTAGTTGCTGGATCTTCAATTCACTGAACTTTGCCATGTCCTTGTTGTCCTCTGGAATTTATTCAACAATTCCTCTTCTGACACCAATTGTAACGATTTTACTGCAAATCCTCTTATTTGCCCTTCGGCTAAGTTCGAATCACTAAACTGTTGAATAAATGACTCCACTATTGAATAATGGAAATATGGCCTTTATTAAAGTACTTCACAATAACACTTATACTTTGCAACTAGATGGCTTAATAACCAAACTGATTGATAGCTCAAATGAGCACTCTACTATTGCCCGACAGATTGCGTGCTTAATCAATGACTGCTTGATAGCTCAAATCAAACTGAATTCCAGCGCCTCTACATTTGCTGCCTTTTATACTCTCTGATTTCAGCGTTAGCATCTTCTAGGCGCTTCCATTTCCAGGATCTACTAGTTGCCATCAGCTGTCAAATTTCTCAGCTGTAACTACAATTGCACGATTTTATAGCTTCTCTCATTGTATACTTTCGGGAGTATCTCATATATATGCATGTGTTTGTGCATTGATTCTCCGCTGCTCGTATACGTACATGGTACATATGTGTAGACGCAATTATTGTTTCATTTATGTAGATACATAATGATTGATCTATGGATGTGCATGATATCACTGTTTAGCTTCGGCGTAGAGATAGCAGCACCCCTTAGTTTTGCTAATATTCGTAACAATATCATTAATAAATAAAACGAATGTGAAGGCGTTTTCCAGATATCGAACAAAATGTGGACCAGGGTGACCCAGAACATCATCTGTTAGATACCGCTAATTTATTTATATATGTAATACCACGAACTGTATTCCTGCCAAGATTTCAAGGGTTTTTTATTTCGCCCTGCAGAACTTTTTCATTTTCTTCTACTTAATATGGTAGGTGTCACACCCATTTTACAAAGTTTTTTTCTAAAGTTATATTTTGCGTCAATAAACCAATCCAGTTACCATGTTTCATCCCTTTTTTCATATTTGGTATAGAATTATGGCATTTTTTTCATTTTTCGTAATTTTCGATATCGAAAAAGTGGGCGTGGTCATAGTCGGATTTCGGTCATTTTTTACACCAATACAAAGTGAGTTCAGATAAGCACGTGAACTGAGTTTCGTAAAGATATATCGATTTTTGCTCAAGTTTTCGTGTTAACGAACGAGCGGAAGGACAGACGGTCGACTGTGTATAAAAAACTGGGCGTGGCCGATTTCGCCCTTTTTCACAGAAATAAGTTATCGTCCTAGAATCTAAGCCCGTACCAAATTTCACAAGGATTGGTAAATTTTTGTTAGACTTATAGCATTAAAAGTATCTTAGACAAATTAAATGAAAAAGGGCGGAGCCACGCCCATTTTTAAATTTTCTTTTATTTTTGTATTTTATTTTGTTGCACCATATAATTACTGGAGTTGAATGTTGATATAATTTACTTATATACTGTTAAGATATTACATTTTTTGTTAACATTTTACTTTAAAAAAAAATTTTTTTAAAGTGGGCGTGGCGTTCTCCGACTTTGCTAATTTTTAATAAACATACATACAGAAATAGGAGTAACGTTCCTGCCAAATTCATAATGATATCTTCAACGAGTGCCAAATTACAGCTTGCAAAACTTTTAAATTACCTTCTTTTAAAAGTGGGCGGTGCCACGCCCATTTTCCAAAATTTTACTAATTTTCTATTCTGCGTCATAAGTTCAACTCACCTAATAAGTTTCATCGCTTTATCCGTCTTTAGTAATGAGTTATCGCACTTTTTCGGTTTTTCGAAATTTTCGATATCGAAAAAGTGGGCGTGGTTATAGTCCGATATCGTTCATTTTAAATAGCGATCTGATATGAGTGCTCAGGAACCTACATACCAAATTTCATCAAGATACCTCAAAATTTACTCAAGTTATCGTGTTAACGGACGGACGGACGGACATGGCTCAATAAAAATTTTTTGCGATCCTGATGATTTTGATATATGGAAGTCTATATCTATCTCGATTCCTTTATACCTGTACAACCAACCGTTATCCAATCAAAGTTAATATACTCTGTGAGCTCTACTCAACTGAGTATAAAAAATGCTGGATATGTGCTCGCACAAAATTTGTTCACTATAAATTTGTCCATCTTAGGCGCGGTTTCCCAACACTATTTCATATAAAGAACATACTTTTCTTGCAGCTTACTCGGCCACCACACCGAAGGGGTGGGTTCAATTCCCGGGAGCAGCAACGACAGAATAATTTTAAAAAAGTTTTGAGCTGGGCCATCCCCAAAAGTTGTTTGGGAAACACTGAGAAAATGCATCTGCCTTGCATATACACTTCGAATTAAGCATAAAGAATGTAGGATCCATTTTATAGAAAAAATAATAAGGTAGCACGACGCAAATTGGAAGCGAAGCTCGTCCTAAATCTCCACGTAGGTATATTCTGCTAAGCTATTATTATTATTATCGTTATTATATTTGCTTTATCTCTAGCTAGTAATATAATTTTAGTAGGAAATGCTAGTTCTCTTCCGAATCCAATCAAGATAACTAGTAACTCGGGTAAAACCGGCTGGAGAACCAGATGCACAACCTTCAGATGATACAAATGATGTCACGCCAATAAGTGAACCATCTGATTCAAGAACCAACGGACCACCAGAATCACCTTGACAAGTAGAAGTACCGCTTGGAGTAGATATGCATAAAGTGCTGCTGACGACAAATTTTGTATCATAAGTTTGAGCACATTCAGAATTACTTATAACCGTCAGACGAGCATAATTCAAATTCGAAACAACCGTTGATGCTGAAATATTTACGAAAATAATTGTTTATGTTTAGCATCAACATTGTGTATCAAAACGATTCACTCACAATCACTAATCCTTCCCCATCCCGAAGTAAAAGCATAACTACCAGTATATGTTGAGAGAATGGAAGACATGGAAGGCAATTTAATAGCGGAAATGTCTTTGTTATACGAAACTGCAGGAATCTTGATCAATGAAATGTCATTGTTAAGATTGTCACCATCAAATTCGGCATGTTGGTATATATTATCAGAGTTAACTGTATACTTAGTTCTATAAGCAGTGCGCACAGTGCTGCCCATGTAGACTACAACCCTGAAAACCCTACACATAAAAAAATATTGAAAGTTATTGTTTTTCATAAACACTTTTACAACAGATGATATTTTTTTTACCGATCTGTGCAATGAGCTGCTGTTAAAACCCATGTCGGTCCGATCAGAGAGCCACCGCACCAATAATTACCCTCTTTCCGAGTAGCAAGCAAACCCACTTGGTGGGGAAATTGGCCAGATGTCGCCCGATTACCATTTGTTATACGTTCACTTAACACTGGGGATGAAGCTACTAAGTCTTCGATGAAAGCTGGTTTAACGGGGATACTAGAAGCTATAGCGGCTGCAAAGAGTAAAGTGAAAGCGAAAATTACCCTCATCTTATAATGTTGTATGTCGTCTCAATTGTATAAGAGTCTCAATTTTTTTGTGCTGGCTATTTTTATAGGTGCATATTTTGACTTTTGCTTTAATGTGTGATAAGCCCGTATCATTTGATACTTATAAATCATAAATAAAGCAATATTAGTTAATACCTGATAATCATTTTGTTCCTGTGTACCTATTTATCGTAGCTGTGTAATTATAATGGCTAAATTTTACAAGAGTATCGACTAAAAAAATTAAATCAATAGGGTAGCAGTAACAATGATAACATAAATACCTAAAGAGATTAAATATTGTGCATGTGTGGGATTAGTATTGAGACCATTTACGTGCAATTATAAACCACAAATCCGGTTTTTGTGATTACTTTGTGTTAACTATTAATATAATATTAAAGCCGCGCCAATAAACTTCATAAACAAGTAGGGGTGTGTATGTTCGGGCGTTACCGAAAATTATATACTCAGCTGAGAGCTTTTATATAGTTTAAGGTTTTTGATACAAAGTATTATTTCAAGTGCGTATTTTTGTTAAACCATTTGCCTAGTTTTATTACAAACATTCATCTTTATGAAGGAAATAAGTGGACCGGCCAGTTCAACCTAACCTATGTGGACAAAAGTGTTCGTCACCTTGAATTAATTAACAAAATTAATGAAATATATCAGTTTCTAATATTTGGTTTGTCTTCTTTTGGACTTTTCGACTTCTTGAAGCCGATAAGGCAATGCGTGTACCAATTTTTTGTAACATCAGGACCGATTTTTGCCCATTCTTCCTTTATTAATTCCTTTGGTAAGTTTTTTGATGTTATATGGCGTTTTCTGGTCTTTCTGGCAAGATGATCACATAGATGTTCTATGGGATTTAACTCCGGTCATTGTGGGGGTGTTTTAAGGTGTGTGGAGTTTTATATAAGATCCACAAACAAACAATTTCGACAGTGTGCTTGGAGTCGTTGTTGTTCTGAAAGTGGTAATAGGTTTCTATACCCAGCTTTCGCGGGCTCTTTGTCAAGCTTTCTTTAAGTATATTCAAGAAGGAATACTTATGCCTTGTATTTTCTATATATACGATGTCTCTGACCCCAGCAGACGACATACAACCCCATACCATGTCTCCACTGTAACCGTATTTAACCGTAGTTTGAATATTCTTAGGATGTAATGCGGTATACTGCCTTCTGCAAATCAAAGTACGCCCATCTGACTGGTAAGCACAGAACTTACTCTCATGGGAAAGTATGACCTTGTCCCAAAACTCAACTTTCTTGCATATATGCCCTTTAGCAAATGAAAGTCGCTTAGCTCGGTTCACCTTGCTTATTAAAGGCTTTTTCCTGCAGACTCGGGCCTTGTAACCATGGAAATTTATCACTCTTCGGACAGTACGAGGATGTATATCGGTCCCATGCTTTCGTTCACAAATGCTGCAATTTCAGATGACGGTGTTTTCGGTTCTTTTTATACTCAGTTGAGCAGAGCTCACAGAGTATATTAACTTTGATTGGATAACGGTTGGTTGTACAGGTATAAAGGAATCGAGATAGATATAGACTTCCATATATCAAAATCATTAGTATCGAAAAAAAATTCGATTGAGCCATGTCCGTCCGTCCGTCCGTCTGTCCGTTAACACGATAACTTGAGTAAATTTTGAGGTATCTTGATGAAATTTGGTATGTAGGTTTCTGGGCACTCATCTCAGATCGCTATTTAAAATGAACGATATCGGACAATAACCACGCCCACTTTTTCGATATCGAAAATTTCGAAAAATCGAAAAAGTGCGATAATTCATTACCAAATATGGATTAAGCGATGAAACTTGGTAGGTGAGTTGAGCTTATGACGCAGAATAGAAAACTAGTAAAATTTTGGACAATGGGCGTGGCACCGCCCACTTTTAAAAGAAGGTAATTTAGAAGTTTTGCAAGCGGTAATTTGGCAGTCGTTGAAGATATCATGATGAAATTTGGCACGAACGTTACTCTTATTACTATATGTCTACTTAATAAAAATTAGCAAAATCGGAGAACGACCACGCCCACTTTTAAAAAAAAATTTTTTTTTAATTCAAATTTTAAAAGAAAAGTTAATATCTTTACAGTATATAAGTAAATTATGTCAACATTCAACTCCAGTAATGATATGGTGCAACAAAATACAAAAATAAAAGAAAATTTCAAAATGGCCGTGGCTCCGCCCTTTTTCATTTAATTTGTCTAGGATATTTTTAATGCCAATAAGTCGATCAAAAATTTACCAATCCTTTTGAAATTTGGTAGGGGCATAAATTTTATGACGTTAACTGTTTTCTGTGAAAATGGGCGAAATCGGTTGAAGCCGCGTCCAGTTTTTATACACAGTCGTCCGTCTGTCCTTCCGCATGGCCCTTAACACGATAACTTGAGCAAAAATCGACATATCTTTACTCAACTTAGTTCACGTACTTATCTGAACTCACTTAATCTTGGTATAAAAAATTAACGAAATCCGACTATGACCACGCCCACTTTTTCGATATCGAAAATTACCAAAAATGAAAAAAATGCCATAATTCTATACCAAATACGAAAAAAAGGTTGAAACATGGTAATTGGATTGGTTTATTGACGCGAAATATAACTTTAGAAAAAACTTTGTAAAATGGTTGTGACACCTACCTTATTAAGTAGAAGAAAATGAAAAAGTTCTGCAGTACGAAATAAAAAACCCTTGAAACCTTGGCAGGTATTACATATTTAAATAAATTAGCGGTATCCAACATATGATGTTCTGGGTCACCCTACTCCCAACTCTCATTAATACCTTTAATTTTATACCAATATCGTACAAACACATTCTGGAGTTACCAGGGCATTTTTTAAGTAATACGAACGTGGCCAAATGGCCACGTAGTAGTCCGCCGTGGCCACGTAGTAATCATAATCTGGCCACAACTAAATTTCGAAAATACGTGAACAACACCTAACTGAAATAATGTTAGAAATTTTCTGAACATACATGATTTCCCCAAAATGTCAAAAAATATATAACTTGCTAATTCTAATGAAGGTTTTTGGTGCTAATCGAAGAAATTTATCAACGAATGAATGATAGTTATACCTATATGACACTACTTTATTTTCGAGTATTTTTTCTTGTATTTTATCTTCAATTTTTTGCGGCACTCCCTCCTAATGTGGCTTCAGTACTGGTGTAAGTGTGCAAAGTATATTTTAAAAAACTAACGAAATACAAGAAAAATACAACCTAGTTCATTAAAAACGAACGAGCCAGTTTGTTTTTCGATAGGTTTTTTTGACATTCGGCCGTTTTTTCTTTATTTTTTTCTGACAAATGAAAATTTTGTTTTTAGTTTGAATTGAAATTGAAATTGAAATTTGGTGCATAAAAACACAATTAAAATCAACATTCGTGTGAAAAAAGTAAACCATTAGAGACCGAAATAATTTTCGCGTGTTATTTGCATTGTTTTTATTGTTAAAAATGTTAATGTAAAAATAAAATGTAATACATAAACAAAAACATGCCAAACTCACTAATTATGGGGGAATAGTGGTATCGCTTTTTCACGATAGAAATTGTTTTTGTGTTTTGAAGTTCCGATAAAGTTTCGTCAGTTTTTTTTAGCTTGGAATCCAAGCAAAATTAAAGTAATGTCATATATGCTTTAGAGATGGGAAAAGGGGGTAAATACCCAAATTGTAAATACCCGGTAAATTGGTTATATATGGTAAAAATGGGTAAAGTCCCAAATATTTACCCAAAATAAGGGTAAAAATAATCTTTTGGAAAATATGGGAAACAAACACACAAATTCAATCCAAAATGTACCCAATTTGTCCTATATTGGCGGGTAGTTATCCATTATGCTATCGGTTGAATTAGTTTTAATCTGTAATCCAGCGTTTTTCAAAAATATTTAGCCAATAATGCATGCCGTTGCAAATATTTAAGTTTACCCAGTAAACATTTTAAGTCGAAAAAGAGTCGGAAAATATCTAAATTGGAGCGTTTACAGTCGGTATGTGCTCATTTGGGAGACCGAAACCAATGTATTTCCTCCTTGTTATGGTCGTCCTATATGAGTCTATTAACGTATATCATTTGAGCCTAAAAAAGAGTCCGACATAAGTCTTAAAAGGCGTTTAAACAGCTCACATTATACTCTAATGGAACTCGCCGGCGTCATTTTTAACTCTAATAAACTCTGATTATCTGACACCTATATGGCCTATTTATTAGGCATCGTCAGCAGTTATTGGGATCATATATAGTTCGACACACCTGGACAGAGCGTGACAGTTTTGCGGTCACATTAAAAATGTCGAGAAGCGTCCATGAGCGGAAAAAAGTCGATGCTTATACAATAAAAGAATAGCAAGGGTAAAAATAATGTACAAATGTAATTCATTTTCAACTCGCTGTGACGAACATAAATAGTTGATAAATGATAATTTTTGCATGCTAGGTTAGGAGCTTTTAGGCCGTTAAATAAAAGGCAAAAATTAAATTTTCTTGTACCCTACTACGCGTTTCGACGCTTTTGTGATTCCTACATTGCCCACTTATTTTGGACTCGTTTCGGATTCTTAAATTATGAGCGCCGTGAGCCTGTTTGAGGGGTAGATTTGTTTGGGTAAATATGTGTCCCTTATAAATATTCTCTTACAGTTCTGGAGTTTAATATGGTTCAAAAGATTCAAAAATGCTATCACCTGAGAGCCTTTTATGACTCCGATTTGATGAAATTATAAACAAACGAAAAATATTAAAATTAATAAACTAGGCAGCTCCGGAATAAAAACTCTGAAATTTTTCTGCGACAATTTATTCTAAATAAATAATAATTTAACTAATACTTATTTCATTTCTATCTTATCCTCATGTGAGTTTTATCACAACAATTTTCTCCCCTATGTTTTTCGCTTCGGATATATGTCAAAAATTCTTCCTAAAAGCCCTGAAGTAGTGTCATTAAAAGGATCAAAATTAGCAGTATATGACGCCAATAAGGCTCATATATGATATCGGAAGGAGGCCTGTATAAGACTTATGTTACAGGCAAAATATAAGCATATAGCATTCGCTTCAGGCTCCTAAATGAGTTCATAACGCGTGCAAACGATCCAAAGTTTGGACTCCTTTCAGACTAATTGTTGACTCCGAGTGTTTGCTGGGTTGTTTGTTTAAAATCAAAACGAAATTTTTTAAATTTCAAATGACGTATAAATTTAATTGCTGAATTGTAATTCCAAGCAGCCCAAATACCCAAAAAAAAAGATACAAAAAAGGAATATTCCGGGTATTTTCCCATAAAAATTGTAAATACTCGGTAGAATCCCAACTCTAATGATAGTTCATCAAATATACTGTCGATGAGGATTTATATGGAAAAGAACATAGGTACTCACGACTTCCGTGACATATATAAATTCTACAAATTCTGCACGTGCTCGAGGATTTTTGTCAGCATATAATAAAAAAATTTTGGGCAAGTATATAATAAGTTGGATATGAAAAATAACTATTCCTGTGATTACTTGTTTTATTGCAAATGTTTTGGTATGAGTGAGTCACAACCACGGTTGCCACAGCATGTTTTTTTTTGGACCAAAAATGGCAATATTCAAAAGCTGACCGGTATGGTCAGTCATGTCGAGGAGATATTTTTCTTTTGGCCACCTAGTGAAAAATCCTTAAAAAATGCCCTGGGAGTTACCCATGGTACACCTTTATGGCGATATCTCGAAAAGGCGTCCACCTATAGACTAAGGCCGACTCCCTTTTAAAATACTCATTAACACCTTTCGTTTGATACCCATATTATACAAACGCATTCTAGAGTCACCCCTGGTCCACCTTTATGGCGATATCTCTGAAAAGGCGACCACCTATACAACTACCACCACTACCTTTTAAAACCTTCATTAATACCTTTAATTTGATACCCATATCGTACAAACAAATTCTAGGGTCACCCCTGGTCCACCTTTATGGCGATATCTCTGAAAAGGCGACCACCTATACAACTACCACCACTACCTTTTAAAACCTTCATTAATACCTTTAATTTGATACCCATATCGTACAAACGAATTCTAGGGTCACCCCTGGTCCACCTTTATGGCGATATCTCGAAATGGCGTCCACCTATGGAAGTAAGGATTACTCCCTTTTAAAATACTCATTAACACCTTTCATTTGATGCCCATATCGTGCAAACAAATTCTAGAGTCAACCCTGATCCACCTATAGAACTATGGCCCACTCCCTCATAAAATACTCTTTAGTGCCTTTCATTTGATAGACATGTCATACAAACACATTCCAGGGTTTCCCTCGGTCCATTTTCCTACATGGTTATTTTCCCTTATGTTGTCACCATAGCTCTCAACTGAGTATGTAATGTTCGGTTACACCCGAACTTAACCTTCCTTACTTGTTTTTTATTATTTTTATAATCTCCCGGTTTTCACGCGCTGATAGTGCCGAAGGCCGCCCAGTTATTGGACGATATTTAAAATCTGAATGATTTTTGTGGCGATTTATTAAGCTCAATATGGTTGTTCGAGGTCTTTGCACTAACTCACATATTTCTTTAATGGGTTTATTGTTTTAAACGGCTTTATTTAGCTTGACTTGACAGGCAGGCCGCACGGCCGCATGCACGGCCGTTGTGAACGAATTTTGTAATTGAAATGTAAGTAACTTTCCGATAAGCTACAAGCTTTAAACTTGGAATGTAGTTCAGAACCCGATGACAATGCAATAATAGGAACAAAAATCGCCGCTAGGTGGCGCAAGGATCGAGATATTCACAAAAATCGTATTTGTGGTCCGATTTGGCTCATATTTGGAACACATAATAGATACAAGAATAGAAAGCGACCTATGATGTCCGATTTGGCTGATATTTCCAACAAATATTACATAGAAGCGGTAGAAGTGACATCAAAATATTTTGGAGTTGGAGGGGGGACAAGCATACGTGGCGCAGATTCGAGTAGAGTCTTTGGAAGGATTATGTATTGAGGACTTAAATTGTAACAAATTGTCAGGAAAGAGTCCTTGTAATAATGAGTCACCGAATGAACTAAATGGAATGAGAAATAATAGGCAATTAAATAAAGACTAAAAACTTGAAAATAAAATAATTAAAAAAAATTTAAGTTAAACGGTTTTATTGAAAACAATACTTACATGAAATAATAATAATACTGAAAGCTAGAAAATAATTAGGTAGGTCCTAGGCAGGGACGTAGAGAGAAAATCCGGGCCCGGGACTAAACAATTTACGGGCCCCTATAAAAAATCCTCTAATACATTTGATTAATTTGAATTAATGACGTCTCATTCATGAATCATTATTGATGGATTACATCAAAAAAAATTTTTGCCACATCAACTAAATTATTTTTGGACTAAGAGCTGAAAATAAAATTAACACAGAATATTTACTATTTATACTATTTTATTGTGACGTAGAAATAAAATTCTCTTTTAACAGCCACATATTGTTTCAAATAATCTTTTCTAGTTATTTGGTAACACTTTAATACATTTCTGATAAATTTAATGATGATTATAAATTTTAATTATTCAATATAGAAAGTTCGGATATCAAAGAGTGGATTTACTTGCTTTTTCACTGCAAAATTTGTATAATAATATAAAAATTTATCTGTCTTGCCAAAACGGATTCAACACAAAGGGCGGCAAGTCCCGAAACTCGCTCTTTAGATGAACACGATCTATGAAAGTTTTTGATTCTTGAAAGGACGTTGAAGGAAAGTTCTGCACTAGCTGCAGTGGCAGGTATATTGCGAAAGATACGTAAAGCAACACAAATGTTTGGGAAAATGTGATACAGATTTTGAACACACGTAGACCGCATTTAGCAAATTCAATGGTGACAGACCTTCATCAAAATTTGCTTCGTAAATGTGTTTCAAGTGAATGATTTCGCATTCTGAGATTTGAGAAATGTCCGACTTGTATTTTTCGACAAATTTTGCTGCGCTCGCCCGAACCGTAGTTTCATTCATATCTTCAAATTGCCACAATAAGGGAAACGTCTCGCTCAAATTTCTCATAGCTGCAAATCGTTCAGTAACGCCGGTGATTACCGAATCAACGATCACCAGGAATGTATTGTTTTTAAAATCAGACTCTGAATCATCCATAATCATCTCCTTTAAATTATCTTCAGAACGTCTTTTGGGTTTTCTCTTTCGAATGTCCGGAAACTTTAGCGAGATGTTCAATTGATTAGCAACTGTTTTGCATTCGTTTAAAATTGTTTCCTATTGGTTCCTGATCGACTTCAAATCAGCTAATAAGGCAACTAGATGTCGGACCTCAACATCTATGGTGGCGTCTCTGGTTTGGAGGACCACGTTTCTTTCATTAATGGTAGTCAGTATTTTGAACCAAATTGAGGACAGCAAGATACATTGGCGCCGTTATCGTACCCTTTTAATGGATTTTCATGTTTGCCTTATGAGGTGGGTTTTGTCTAAGGCTGGGGTAACGCTCAGTCAATCCAGAGTCAAGTAAAGGTCCCACAAACACCTACTGAATAAATACACGATATTTATGTGTTACGAAGACACGCACACACGGCTGGAGATATTAGGCGGGCAGCAGCTTTCCGTCGCAAGATGGCGAGGGGGCGGAGCGGCGGCTAACGGTCATTGGAGTAGAGGAGGTTCGGTAGGGCGGTTGAACGGTCGGGTAACGGACGGACTGGTACGGCGGTACGGAAGCAGCGGCGGGATAGAAGCAGCGGCTTGACGGCGGTAGTATGGCAAGCGGCCAACGGTCGTCGTAGCGGCGGCGTGACGGATGCAGCAGGTTAACGGCGGTAGGATGGCGAGCGGCCAACGGTCGTCGTAGCGGCGGCGTGACGGATGCAGCAGCTTAACGGCCGTAGGATGGCAAGCGACCAACGGTCGTCGTAGCGGCGGCGTCACGGATGCAGCAGCTTAACGGCGGTAGGATGGCAGACGGCCAACGGTCGTCGTAGCAGCGACGTGACGGATGCAGCGGCTTAACGGCGGGACGGATGCAACAGCGGTAGGCTACGGAGCGCGCACCAGGGCCGGGGTGAGAGGGGAGATAGGCTGGTGACGGGGTTTACCTGGACAGCGGCTGCGTGTTCTGCGCGGGATAGGAGGGCGTACCAGCGGGCGTGTGTTGTTCGGTCGGCTTCGGCAGGATCGGCTGATCGAACGTCTTCGGCAGGCTCGGTAATCGGCGGGGTCAGTCACCTGCGGAAGAAACTGCGAGAACTCGGTTAGTGCTGGTTTCCCCGCTGTACACCCCCGCCTCCCTACTTGCACGCTAATAGAAGGTGCGTAAGAGGGCGGGGCTATACCAGCCTAAACACCGTGTGTCGATCCGTGCGCGGAGGGAAAGTGCACCTTAACGGCACAGCGATAGCCCCTGTGCGCACGCATCGGCTCACGGCTGAAACCAGAGCTATGGAGAGGGGTCGCGCGGTCGTTCTGGCCGCGGGTCATTGCTTACCAGACCAGGGCGACGGAGGGAAAAGTAGCCCGAAGACACCACTCTCGTCGTTCTGGTGCAGTAAGGGTTAACTCACGCCACGGCCGCACCCTCTTCTCCCCAGCTAACTAGTGGGAGTGGTCCCACCGCTCCGGCCCGCCTATTAAACCAGAGCTGTGGGGAGGGGTGCTTTGGGTCATTGAGGCAGCGGGCCGCTCAACACCAGGGTAGGCGACGGAGGGAAAAGTAGTCCGGAGACACCGCTCTCGTCGTACAGCCCTGGTGGAGGGTGACCCGCGCCATGACGGCGCCCCTGCCACGCAACCCCAGCTGAGGGGAAAGGGGGCATGTGGTCATTAAGGCAGCGGGCCGCTCAAGCACCAGGGTGGGCGACGGAGGGAAAAATAGTCCGAAGACACCGCTCTCGTCGTCCAGCCCTGGTGGAGGGTGACCCGCGCCATGACGGCGTCCCTGCCACGCAACCCCAGCTGAGGGGGAAGGGGGTATGTGGTCATTGAGGCAGCGGGCCAAGCAAGCACCAAGGTGGGCGACGTAGAGAAAAATAGTCCGAAGACACGGCTCTCGTCGTCCAGCCCTGGTGGAGGGTGAACCGCGCCATGACGGCGCCCTTGCCACGCAACCCAAGCTGAGGGGAAAGGGGGTATGAGGTCATTGAGGCAGCGGGCCGCTCAAGCACCAAGGTGGGCGACGGAGGGAAAAATAGTCCGAAGACACCGCTCTCGTCGTCCAGCCCTGGTGGAGGGTGACCCGCGCCATGACAGCGCCCCTTCCACTCAGCTAGCTAGCCGAAGTGGTTATTTTGTCTTTAACAAGACAACCACTCCCGCTGGCTCACCTGCGATGACTGAATTACAAAAATGCAAATTCGATGTTTTTATGGGTGGTGCCGCAAACAGGTTGAGTCAACGCACGATTATTGAGCTTTTCATTGGTTTGCTATCAGTGGTTGTTGACTATGCTATACAAGCATAAGTACAAGGAGGTTCAGGCTTAATTGAATAAGGAAATACAGGGGGTGGTTACGTTATTGTAACGCTACGTTACAACCTATAGCGTGGCAAATTTAATTAGCGATTTTCTGACCAGTTTTTTGGTTACAATTCACGAAAGCCAAAAACCGTTCTTGAATTGTAAAATTTGTTGCTTTCGAATTGAAATGGAGTTAGCGCAAAATGAACATAGTCAACGTGACTAGCATCAGGCATAGCATCAACGATGACTGCAATATACTTGGCTTTCTTGCTTTGATATAATATAGCTTCCCTCACGTGCTTTGCACAAATTTCCATAAACTCGTTCTGAATGTCTGGGGAAAGATCGTGAACTTATAAACGTTTGTGCTGCTGGTGTGAAATCCTAACTTCCTCCAAATGATCTCTAAGTATCGGATCATAATGGCTTATTAGATCTTAGATGCACAAAAAATGTCCATTGTTACGTTTTCCAAGATATAAACTTTCGCCTTTGAAAGCTAGGCATCTTTCAGCCAAAAATAAAATAGTGTCCAAAATCTATATATATAAAAATGAATTGCTGTTCGTTAGTCTCGCTAAAACTCGAGAACGGCTGAACGGATTTATCTTATCTTGATCTTGAATTATTCGTGGAGGTCTAGGGAAGGTTTAAAAGGTGAGAAAAATTCGAATACTTGCCGGGAAAATACTCAAAACACCATATTTCTATTTCCCATACAAACGTTTTCTAAATAAAATGGAGAGACAATTTCTAATTTATTACCCCTGCATAAAGTTCAAATTCGCGTGCGTGTTGGAGGATGTAATATCGCGTTCTGATACTCGACAAAAGTGAAAGTGAATCGCGAACGCGACAAAATTGCATAGTCTCAAAATACATAGTACATAAATAGTGGTCGGCTTCGAGAAACTCAATTTTAGCTAACTTCAGTTGTTAAACTGTCTGATTATTTTTTTAATAAGACTATATAGAAATCGAAAAATAAATCTTAAGTTTTGTCACAAATTAAATTATAAATCTTAAGTTAAATTTCTGAACGCAATCATAATATTTGACATTAGATTTGACAACCAACTAATATGTCAATCCATCCTGTCGCATTTCAGAGCACGGAAAAACGTATTGCGATATTATATCTATCTTTGTGGCTACGTGCGCGAGAACTTTCTTTACTTTGGTGATCCTTTGTGATAGTGACATTCCAAGTAATGTGCTCTTTTACTGAGCGGGAAATTTTTTGATTAATTACAATTTACGATGCCGAGGAGAAGACGACCTGACTTAGGTCGTCGTAGTCAATCAAATGTGCGAAGAGCTCCCTCACGTGCTAACCGCACTGATGACCAGAGACAGACAGATCAAGAAAATAGTCGTATTGCTATGTCAGAATTGCGTTCTTTAGTGAGTGACAATGTAGGAGATAGGCTTAGAATGCAACGAGTTCGTGCACATCAAACACAACAACAGCAAGCTAGATATAATGAAATTGAACGAATCCGCAGACGCAGTGCTCCTGTGATTCTTGAACGAGCTGCATTCCACTATGATCCGGCAATTGATTATTGTGCCGACAAATCGGTAACAATTGGGGAAATGAAAACAATTTGTAAATATTGTAAGGCGTTAAAATACACTGGTGAATCTACTGGATTATGTTGTGCTGAAGGCAAAGTAAAATTGCCACAATTGGTCCCACCACCAGATCCTTTACGCTCTTTAGTTTCTGGGATTAGAAATGATTCTAAGCACTTCTTGACCAACATTCAGAAATATAACAACTGTTTCCAGATGACATCATTTGGTGCTACACATATTATACAAGACAATTTCATGCCCACTTTCAAGGTATTATATAAAAATATTTTTTTATATTATTCAAGTTTGTACTATATATCGGAAATAATTAATGGACAAATTTTAAAAAATTACAGATTCAAGGACAAATTTATCACTTACTGGGAACTCTGTTACCACTACCTGATGCAGATCATCAATTTTTACAAATTTATTTTATGGGAAATTCAGATGCGGAAATTAATAACCGTTGTGCTCACAATCCAACAGTGAAGAGAACCATTGTCCAACAATTACAAATGTTTCTTCATCAGTATAACAATTTAGTAAACATGTTCAAAATAGCATTGGATCGGATGCCATCTGATAGCCATAATATTATTATTCGAGCTGACAAAACACCTGCCGGTGAACACACAAGGAGGTTCAATTCACCTACCATTGATGAAGTGGCTGTTGTCATTGTGGGAGAAAATTTACAATCTAGAGATATTGTGCTTCATCGTCGGAATAGTGATTTAAAACACACAGGAGTTATGATGCACTACAATATCCTTTGATCTTATTAAAATGTATGCAGATAGGCCAAATATAGGGCAGAACAACGTCTGACTGAGAAAGAGATAGAATGAGATGAAGATGGAGATAGATGAAGCGAAAAATACGGAGGGAGGAGTGAATACAAAGATTAGGAAAAAGTGTAGAAGGGCGAGGGCAGAGTTAGACGGATATGAAAATGAAACTTCATCAGTGTCACCACGAAAACTTTACGATTTCGGATTCATGTAAACATACATTTTTGTTTGATGTTTTTATTGTCTCCTCAGGCCCAGGCAAAAAATTATTAACAATATTCGTTGCTTTTGAAATTCGGCTTAAAATTTGCACATGGAACAACTAAAGACTCTCCTGAATAAAAAAAAATGTCTTAGTACCTCTAAATCGCGGGCCCCCTGAGAAAAACATTTTTGTTTGATGTCTTTATTGTCTCCTCAGGTCCAGGCAAAAATTCCTTATCAATATCGTTGCTTTTGAAGTTCGGCTTAAAATTTGCAAGACTCTCCTGAATAAAAAAAAAATGTCTTAGTACCTCTAAATCGCGGCCCCCTGAGAAACACATTTTTGTTTGATGTTTTAATTGTCTCCTCAGGCCCAGGCAAAAAATCATTATCAATATCGCCACTTTTGAAATTCGGCTTAAAATTTGCACAAGGAACAACTAAAGACTCTGCTGAATTAAAAAAAATTCTTAGTACCTCTAAATTGCGGCCCCCAGAGGAACCCTGGGCCCGGGGGGAATCCCCCCCTCCCCCCTCTCGTCGGGCATGGTCGTAGGTACTAGTCATCACACTCCTCATCAATCTAGGGCGTTGATCAGACAATTAAATAAAAGCGTTGGACGCGCCAAATTTCTATTTATAGTCATATATAAGACGAACTGAACCGTAATCAGGTTATGCTACGCCTTACATTTTTAGATTTTATTTTCTAGCTTTTAGTATTATTATTATTTCATGTAAGTATTGTTTTCAATAAAAGCGTTTAACTTAAAATTTTTTTTTATTATTTTATCATAGGCACTAATTATATTTTTTCGCTCTTCAACAGTAGTTTCTTTTCTTTTTTGACTCATGTTCACAAATTTGACAAATGACGCAGGAGATTCGATAACTTGTTTTTAACAAATATTGTTTAAATTACAGTAATCTTTATTGTGGCGATTTAATTTTAAGTTGCTATAAGCTCAATCCTTTTAAATACAAGTGGACGACAAAACTTAGTAGAGAAGTCTCTTTTCCACTGCAAAACTCAGACCGTGGCTCTACATTGCGCTTCCCTGCTATGGCCATTCCGCTAAACATTGCAAACGATACATCAAAGATTTCTAAACCTTTTTGTATCGTTCATAAACCTCGATGTTGAGACATCGATGTGTTTACGCCTCTAAGAAATACCCAGCGGCCTAGGGGGCCTTGAATATACCGCGGCAGGTATGCCTGTCGCAAGAGGTGACTAAAATACCCAAATTATTCAAGTGATTGTGTAGCACAACCCTTTCAATGGGTTGTCAGCGCAATATATAGCTTCTCCAACCCAATTGTAAAACTCACCTAGCTATGGCGAATCCGTTTTCAAAAATAGACCAAGAAAGAACCGGCCACTGCGAATATCGTTAACTCTGAAAAATAATAGGTATGCAGCTATTTTCGACAGGACTTTATTTTTTTTAAAACAACAGTTTTATAAAAATGTGGATAAAAAACATTAAAATGGCATCGATAGGGACTACATAACATAGTTTGCCGAATTTTAGCATCACTAGGTTGTTAGTAAATAATCACGCCCAACAAAATTATTAAAGCGGGCCACACATGTGAACATGAACACATCAATCATAATATACACACATATATAGAAGGCAAGGAAGAGATATTTCACGCACACACTTGTGGTCATCAGCCGAATTAGGTGCTCACACATACACACGCCTATGACTATGAGAAACGCATAAACTACAAATATACATGTATATATGTAGCTGGTAATCAAGCAGAAGATTATAGAAGGTGAAACGTCTAGACTTTTGGAGAAATACAAGCGGACAAGGCAACAGAGAGTATAAAAGCAGCGCAAGATGAGGATGGCTAATCAGTTTGATTTAAATACGCAGTTGTGAAGTACGTGATATTTAAATATAATTGTACTACTCCCAAAGTAATCCAAATAAAAGCCAGTGTGTAATACTGAATATTGGAGTGATTTATTCAACGGTTTAGAGATTCGAACGTAAGCAGAAGGTTTGAAATAAGCGGGATTTCCCAGAACTCGTTACAATAGCTATGCTATCGTGTTGCGTAATCTTTCGTAAAGTATTTAGAAATAAGGTATTTCGATCAGCTATACAAAGCTGTGATTGAACGAATAATATACATCTAACTTAAAAAGCTTAATTATATCTAGATATTTCATATGCATGCCCTCAAATACGTAACTCTAACCCATTTTGGGTTACCGAATGATAAAAGTGTCGGCTAGCGTTAACCCGAAATAGTAAACACTGTCTTAAAGTCAAGTTTAGCCGAATATATGTATATAGAACATTTTACCGAATGCTTCGCTTTGGCAATGGAGCTAACCTTGACATTGGTTCACAAAGTGATTAAAGCCCGAGTTAAAGTTGACATAGTCAAAACGTAATAGTCATAACCATATTTTTATTTTATCCATATCAAATTGGCATCAGTTATTTGTGCCTTAACCTAAAAATCGTGAAAATTTCATAAAAATTGAAGAAAACGCAAAAAATTACAGACATATACCACATGAAATAAGTCTCTTAGTCAAAACGTATCCAAAACAATAAATAAAATCTACAAAAAGTTAATAAATTCTCCACCTCAAGGGCGAATTAATGGTGACTTATAACCATAAAGCCATAACCAGATAAAACAGCTGATCGAACCTACCTTATGGAAATAAATGTAATCGATTAATGGTGCCATACCATAACGCTAACTCGCTTACATTGATTTCCTCAAGATAGGTTCGATCAGCTGTTTTACCTGGTTATGGCTTTATGGTTATAAGTCACCATTAATTCGCCCTTCAAATATTTTTAGGTTATGGATATGGCGAAAAACCAAAAACCAATTGGTTGGCTATGGTATGGTTAAGGCTTTAGCGTTATGGTATGGCAATATTAAGGGCCAATTAAACTTCTAAAAGCCTAACGCCATAGTCGTAACCATACTCATATCCATAACCATGTCCAATGTGATCGATTAATGGTGCCTTAACCTTAAAATCGTGAAAATTTCATAAAAATTAAGAAAACGCAAAAAATTACAAACATATTCCACAAAAAATAAGTCTTTAAATACACCTCTGAAATTTTTGCGCATAAAATTATTACTACTAAATTCCAATACGCATTATACTCAGATGTAACTGAAATATGTGTATATGTTTCACCTCAACACTAATTCTATGTATCACCTCTTAAAATGGTGCGTGTCCACTATTCATCGCAACTCATTCAGCTATATGTTATACGTTATGGCAACCAGAGGCTTGTGTCTCCGATTTTAGGTACACCCTGTACTGTAGCTAGTTATTTAGCCACTGCCGCTAGATGGCTCTCCTAAGCATTATCTAAGCGAAGATAAGCTTTTTTTTTACGCCCAAACATAAACGTAAAAAAAACAACACGGCTATTACCAGCAAATTCTTACGAGTTTTTCGCATGAAAAAGTAAACATATCATCACTTGAATTACTAACAAATCTGGCAGCTCTTGGCGAAATATGGTTACAGTGGCTACCAAACTGCAACAAGTTTGACAGCTGCCTAACGAATTAATTTGACATTTGACAGCATAATTTGACTTTCAAACAGAAATGCACTTTTTGTGCTTTTAGCAAATTATGGAACGTATTGTTTCTGGCTTAGCAAAAATTAATTTTCAGCAAAATTGCGAAGATATTTTGATTGAAAATCGGTAAGTAAAATACACAAACGCCCTATGCCCGTTTGGTTTCTCAATAATTCCATTATCTTCAGCATGGAAAATATAGCGGACAGATCAAATGAAATGGCCGGCACATCATCGTATGCATTTACTGAACAGAAATTCAATGATAGCACTACTGCCGACAGTGATTTAGAATCTGATTTCAATAGTTCCAATGAAACTGCTATCGTAGGTGACGACGATGCAGATAGCTCCTGCAGCGGAAGTAGCACCAACTGTGCGAGTATTTCACAACGCCGCAATTTGCCTCGACGTGCATGCAAAGAAAATAGCAGCCTGAAATTAAAGCGGCGCTCTATAATGAAACCTAAACGTCATACATCACGTTTATGTGATTTTTCAATGTTACGTCCAGCTGAAATTAAAAAAATATATTGCAATCAAAAACTTACATGCTTTCGACGCACAAATCTCGAGACCATATTTGAAGAGCCACAACTCGAAGGTCGTCGTAGTGATGCGGCTATTGTCTCAGCAAATACATCCCTACGTTTCATTGGACTTAAAAAAATTAAACGCTCACTATCTTGTTCAGATGGTTTGAATACAAATAAAACGTTGATCAAACAAAGGCGTGCTAAAATTAAAAAGATTTTCGGAAGACGTAATGTATGTAAGAAAATTTCCTTAAGTGATTTTATAGATCGTTTAAATAAAAATTTTGATGATGATGCTGATATAGAAGATGCTGGTTTAGAGACTGATGATAATATTGCTGTTGCACCAGAAGAAGTATCTATGGAGGCTGAAATGAACATGAATGTTACATCTGAAACTGACACTTCGGACCTGAATGACAGTAGTCCAGCACAAAATTCTTCAACATATGGTAATTCAACAACATCATCCTCATCAAATAAGACTGAATTCACAATGCTACTAGGCACAGGCATGAGTAGTAGCATGCACGAATATAATACACATAAGAATATTGAAAATGGATCACCATTTTTGTTACAAAACACATATGGTACCTTGGGATACTCGAGAGATGCGGTAACTACAACCGGAAATTTGGGAGGCTCAGCAGAGAAAAAAAATTTCTTAGCAAGCAAACATTAAAAGTTTATGTTATTTTTATGTATCTATTTGTATACAATGTATGTATTTACGTATTTATCTATATAAGATTACTCACGTTTTATATTCCTTTCTTAAAAAAAGCAAATCCGCACAGCTCCTTGTCCTTGTCCATCATTGTAGATCTGTGCCAATTTTTAGAAACACCTTTGCGTTAGCATAAATATTATTTTGTATGCCTTCAACAAATTTATTCCATTTTAAAATTTTATATTACGTATGCGTTTTAACTGTGGTGGGTATGTACCATTTGCATGAATACCAATAAGTACAAACAGGTGAATGAAATAAAAAAGGAAATATCGCATTTGTAATTAAGTTTACTAACTTAATAAATGTAAGAAAAAATAAACGAATAGCTGTTAGAAACTAAGATGGAGATAAGGAAACTCAATACTCCCAATCTGTCATGTTCAAAGGCGGGCTTCTGATTATTGGTTCGGCCGCTTATAAAGCAAAAAAAGTTGTTTTTGGTAAGCGAACCGGCAAAAACACACCCCACAGATTTTGAGGAGTGTTGTGGGTATAACAGTCTTTAATAGGATATCAGTCCAGTACGCTCGGTTTTTACCGACAAAAACAACTGGCTCAAACGGTAATCCCCCGGCAGGTGCTTTTGTTGCACTGTGCTGCATAGTAGCGCATCCAACAATCCAGGGCACCGCGGCAGTCTCCTAGGGACATCCTGTCCCATGGCCACCACAGCACATGCGACCTAGCTGTGGCATATATTTGTGCACCTTGGTAGTACAAGGCTAGGTTGTTGTTGTTGTAGCGATAAGGACACTCCCCGAAGGTATTGGGGAGTGTTATCGATGTTGATGGTAATTTTCCGGATATAAATCCGTTCCGTTCGGGTCACAAGCACCATTAAGGTACTAGCCCGACTATCTCGAGAACGATTTTGTACGAACACATGGAACCTATGAGGATTCGCCACGGATATGAGAGATTGACAATTAGGTTGGAGAAGCTATAAATTGCGCTCGCAACCCCTTGGAAGGGTTACACTACACAACCCCTTAAATCATACCTTAGTGGTGTTTGTTACCGGAACCTGCCGGAAAAGGACCATCAACAACGATAACACTCCCCAAAACCTGCGGGGAGTGCCTTTATCGCTCCTAAAACAACAAGAGCATGCGATTTTCATCCGTGTGTTGTGCAATGGTATCGGCTCAGAAAGCTTTCGAGGACGACATCTGTAGTCGTATAGTTATTCCTAGGTTAGGTTGCAAGGGCTGAGCTGAACACTATGGTAACAAGCTCACTACTTAGGCCACCAATGGGCCCATTGTAATACCCTATACGGTCTCAAAAAAGGACCCCTACCCTGCCTAAAACGGGTCAAACCACCTCGTGGAAATTATAAATTTGTCCAGAACCTTTACTTCATAGCAAGAGACCTCAGCGAGGTCATGTAGAAAATGTTTACTGAGGATAGCCATCCTACGCCTACTAAGCGTTGGACAGTGACAGAGAAGGTGGTGGACGCTCTCTTCCTCTTCTGTACATCTGCAGCTGCGACAATAGTCGAAGGTCGCTACCCCCATTCTAGCACCGTGCGTGCCTATTAAGTAATGCCCTGTTAGAACCCTTATCAGGGACGATAGAGCTGATTTGTTTAACGTCAGAAGCGCTTCTGTGCGCCCCTTGTCATATGAGGGCCAGATTTGCCTGGATGTCTCACACGAAGATATGGCTGACCATAGTCCATTTGCGATTCTTAAAGTGCTTGTGCTCACATGAAGCCTGAAAGTGGCCATGGGTATGCCTACCGAATCATTTCCCGGAAGGATATGGTCGGTTGTGCCTCTTCTGGGCAGCTCGTCTGCTCTGCAATTGCCTTCAATATCCCTGTGCCCAGGTACCCATATAAGGCTGATACTGAAGTGCTGAGCCATCTCGTTAAGAGATCTGCGGCATTCAGTGACCGACTTTGCGTTGTCGACGAATGAGTCCAGGGCCTTTCATGCGGCCTGGCTGTCAGAGAAAATAAACACCCGTTTAACATCCTTAGGCACAGACCCGAGATGGTTCACAGCCCTGTGTATTGCCAGCATTTCCGCTTGGTAAACACTACAGTGATCTGGTAGTCGAAAAAAGACCTCTAGTCCCAGATCCGGCGAAAAAAGACCTGCTCCCACCCTCCCGTCAAGCTTAGAACCATCCGTGAATATGTTGATGGCACCCGGTACCGTATGTTGCCTGGTATTCCAGTCCTGTCGCGATGATATATATATACTATAATTTTTAACGAAGACGTTATTTGGCGTGCAGTAGTCAGTGCGCGCCGGTATTGGGACTGGGGCGCTCGTGCCCAGGATTGTCGCGTGTCCACTAGATCCATTTGACCAGAGACCTGTTTCCCTTATGCATAGAGCGGCGATGACCGCTATTTCCTTCGCCACCAGGTCAAGAGGTGGAAGGTATAGCATTGTGTTGAGTGCTTCAGAAGGAGTGGAGCCGAGAGCCCCGGCGATGCAGAGCTCCGAACTCCGTTGCACCTTTTGAAGCGTCTTAAGATAGGTAGTTTTAGCTAATGCAGGCCACCAGACCAAGGCACCATAAAGAAGAATCGGGCGCACAATGGCTGTATAAATCCAGTATGTCACCTTGGGGGAGAATCCCCAGGAGGTGCCAATTGCCCTCTTGCTGGTGAACAGCGGTGCTTCTTGAATCGCTCCACTATATGGTCACTCCATAATAGCTTCCTATCCAGTATTATTCCCAAATACTTGACTCGATCGCTAAACGCTAAAAACGTACCCCCAATTCTTGGCGGTGTTAGATTTGGCACCTTATACCTTATACCTCTTCGTGAAGAGGACAAGCTCGGTTTTTTCCGGTTTGACTTCCAAGCCTGTGGCTGTGGCCCAGTGCGAGATTTTGGATAGTGCCCCTTCCATTAGGTTGCAAAGAGTTTGCGGAAATTTTCCCCGCATGGTGACGCAGATGTCATCTGCATACGCGATTACTTGGTGACCTTCAGATTCTATGAGGCGGAGTAGTTGGTTGACGGTAACCACCCAAATTAGCGGAGAGAGAACACCTCCCTGCGGAGTGCCTCTGCCGACCGATCTGCGGATCACGCATCCACCTAGCTCAGTTCTAATCTGTCTACGCGTAAGCAGATTGTATATAAACTCCACCAGGCACGCGTCCACCCCCAGATCGGTCAGCGCCGAGGTGATGGACTCAGGGAGAACGTTGTTGAAAGCACCCGCTATATCTAGAAATGCCACCAATGTGTATTCCTTGAGGTCTAGTGACCTTTCGATAGCGGATACCAGTGAGTGCAAGGCCGTGTCAGTTGACCTGCCCTTTGTATAGGCATGCTGTGCTTGCGAAAGAAGCGACGGCTCAATCCTCCTCCTGATGTGGTCCTCTAGAAGTCTTTCAAGCGCTTTAAGCAGAAAAGGAGATAAGCTTATAGGCCTATAATCATTTGGTTTAGAGTGGGAGGGTTTCCCTGCCTTGGGGATAAAGACCACGTTGACTTCCCTCCACGATACTGGTACGTAATTTAGCCTAAGACAACCTATAAACATCCCTTTAATCCAGGGCCTTATAAGCTCGGCAGTATACTGTAGCTGAGCCAGAAAAATTCCATCTGGCCCAGCGATTTATAGGGCTTGAAAGGGCTCTGTAAAGCCCAATCTATCCTTTCATCATCTGTGATTTCGCTTATTAGCTGATCATTAGGTGACCCTCCGCTGACAATACTTGAAGACACGCCCGTTCCTGCTGGGAAGTGCGTATCCATTAGCAGGTTTATGGTTTCAGCGCTGGAGTCCGTCCAGTGCCCATCCGGCTTTTGGACGTAACTTAGCTGAGTTGGAGTTTTCGATAGCACCTTCCTTAACCGGGAGGCCGCGGATGCGGATTCAATCCTGCCGCAGAAATCCCTCCAGGAGGATCGCTTTCCATTCCGGATTGCTTTTTTAAATATATTTATCTTTGCTTTATAAGCAGCCCATGAGGATTCATGTCCATCATGCTTAGCTTTATTGAAGGCCGCCCTACATGACTTTCTAAGTTTATCAAGATCAGACGACCACCATGGTGGTTTGTGAGTGTCCAAAACCTTTTTAGCCGGGCAAGCCCTATCTAAAGCATTCCTGCAATTTTGAGTGAAATTGTTTACAAACACGTCCAGCTCCTCCTCGCTTTCTAGGACTCCTGCCTCCTCAGATAGCTTTTTACCTACAATCTTCTTATAGTAGCCCCAGTTAGTTCTTCTAATATTTTGTAAATACTTAGGACTTGCGTGCGCCTGCCATATAGAAAAACTTATATATCTATGGTGAGAAAAAGAGTGCTCCTTTAGAACCCTCCATGAAACGATAAGGTCACTGAAAGAGTCTGTGACCAGTGTTATGTCAAGGACCTCTTTGCGGTTCCTCGTAATGAAAGTGGGATCATTTCCCCTATTACATATACTCAGGTTAGTGCCTAACAGATAGTTGAATAGAGACTCACCTCGGTCATTTGTATCTCTGCTGCCCCACTGGGCGTGATGAGCATTGGCGTCGCCTCCGATTAACATAAAGTCGTTTCGTGGATTTGTCGCTCTCACGAACTCCTTGAAATTATCCGGTGGTAATGAGCCTTGGTGATCGTGCACTAGGTAGGAAGAGGCAAGTTTAAAGCTCCTCCCTAGCCCCTCGACGCTGACCGCTGTCAAATCCCCATCGCTATAGTTGGGTAGAAGAAAAACATTAAGAGTAGACTTAGCCAATATACATGTGCGAGGCTTACCCTTTTCCTGAGCGCTATAAAGCTTATACGCTGGTGTCCGCAGGCCACAGGACAAGAACGATGTATACCACACCTGAGGACAGGTGCAGTAGGAGTGCAGCTGATGCTGCTTTGCAGTGATGCAGGTTTATTTGGAGGACCCGGATCACTGCTTGATTGTGCTCCCCCGTCCGTTAGTTTTATATTGGCCTGGAACCACCCCGCATCGGTATAAGAAGGCGGCGGACCAGGGTTATCTTTTTTGACCTTAACGGCCACAGTAGCGAGCGCTGCCTCAATCCACTGTCACTGCTGTTTCGGGATCCTGCCATCTTCGCTGCTCTCGTCCATAACACCAATGATCTGCCGATCCTTGGCTATTTCGGCGAAAGACCGAGTCCAGCCTCCCTGCACCTTGGCCCTTTTCGGCGCCGTAGGGTTGGTTTCATCTATAGACCGCTGGCGCTTCGAGGCTTCATCGCTGTCGACCCAGTCCGACCTGAACTCCGGCAATATGTGCTTCGCACAAGCAAGATCATGCTGAGCCTTCGCCCAGTCCTCCGCGGAAACTTCCCCCTCCCTAACCGGCGAGGAGGTATTCCTACGCAGGATCCGGGCAGCCCAGCGCTTGTCCTGATGACTGGGCTTTTTTACTCCCTTAACCCTGGAGCCGCCCCCCCCCCCCCCCACAAACACCCCTGGAGCCCCCAGCAACCAACCCGCCAGACGCTTGACGCTGAGTGGCAGCCGTGCTGGTGGCTCCGAGATGGGCGGAAGCCGCCCCAAGGGCCTCCCGGTCGGTGGCCCCTCCCCGAGAGGTACCGATCTTTGGAATACCATGGCTGGATTTTACCTAAGCCCTTTCCTGCCTAGATTGGCCCTTGGCCCTTTAGCCGACTCCTCCCCCCACCCTGAGGCCCCCAGCAGTTGACCCACCAGACGTTTGTAGCTGGGGCGAGGGCTTGCTGGTGGGGCCCAAGGGAGGGGCGGTAGTGGCACTGAGGACCTCCCGGTCAGTACCCCCTCCATGGGAGGTACTGGCCATCGGACTGCTCGATCCAGATAAACTGTCGGCCCTTTTCTGCCTATCTGCCGCTGCAGCAGCGAACCTCTGAGGAGTTCTCTCAGCTAGTTTAAGGCCCGGCTGAGCCGTAGCCTTTGCGGAGCAAGCTCCTAACGACTTCTTCTTTGGAGAGTCGCCCTCCTTACAATTTTTTAAAAATTCTTCCTCCATACTATAAACCCACGAGTAGCGGAGAAAGGGAAAGGTCCACCCGGACAGAGATCCGCGATGTCCGGGTAAGGCTTAATAGCATCGAAGGTCGCCCGGTATTCGATGCACTCCGTTAACGACTGGGCTATTTATGGGCCCCCAGCCAGGCTGATCCTCCGCACGGGTCGTATAACACCTTGATCCAGCCCATTTAAGGAGAAGGGGGGAGAAAAAGGAAAAGGAAGAAGAAGGAAAAAAGGGTTTGAGGGGAGTGGGAAGAGAGGTCGCCGCTCGAATTGGCCGCCGAAGCGCTACCAGGTGCCACCACGAGGAGGCTCCGCCCCTACATGAGGGAGGGAGGGTGTAAAAACACCTACGAGTCGACGGTTTGGGGTGACGCCGGTGAGTGCAAGGCGCAAACACCCCCATGAAAGGCACCCAACTAACTTTTTAGATGTTTCTTAGGTGGCCGACAAAGTGATCGGCGTATGTCTCTAATCCGGAGCCATATCTTGAAGAAGATTTGACCTATCCTGAAAAAATTCTGTAAGCTTTCTTCTTGGCTAATTTTTATAATACATACATGTTCGGTTCCGCCCGAACTTGACTTCCTTAACCATTAATTATTTCTTTAACTATTTTTAGGACATAGTATTTTCCAAAGGCCAAACTACAAAGTCTCCAAAAAGTTTATGATTTGATAGGCTTACTTCGAAAAATGAAGAAACCTTCCATTTACTGAATAAGATGCACAATAACTCCACAAGAAACTCGCGAACAAAAATTTACACATATCACTTCTTTTCCGATTTAAAAGCCGCCTTCGAAAGCATGAAAAGGAGCCGCGTATATGCCACTATGTCTGAATATGGTTTCCCCGCAAAACTTATACGGCCGTGCAAAATGGCGTTGAGCAACACCATCAGCTCAGTCAGAATTGGAAAAGGCCTCTTCGAGCTGTTCAAAAGTAAATGAGGTTTCCGACAGGGTGACCCTCTATCGTGTGATTTTTTTAATGCTGTAAAAAATTATACTTACCGCTCTGGAACAATATTGTATAAAAGCGTACAATAACTGATGTACGCTGACGACATTGATATAATCGACCTGAATACTATCGCCGTTACTTCTGCTTACTCCAAGTGTTTGATGGCGAACGAGGACAACACGATTGCCATCAAGCAACCTCTGTTGGTAGTCATAATTTCGAAATAGTAAAAGACTTCGTTGATCGGGGAACCAATACTACTTTGAACTAAGTTGGCGATTGAAAAGTAAAGCATCGGCAAATGAAGATGATGTTAAATAGATGAAGAGGCTCTGAGAGTGTTCGAGAGAGATTTATGAGCGATTACCGAAGAAGATTTTATGATAATTCGTATGAGTTTTACGTAGACATCAACATAATCCAGCAGATGAAAAGCGTCTACGCTGGCTAGGCCATGTTATGCGAATTAAAGACGACGCTCCGGCTAAGAAAATACTTCAATTGGACCCCGCCTATGAAAGCAGAGGAAGAGGGCGGCCTGCTACAACAACAACAACAGGGCGGCCCCACTCCGCTGGAAGGACCAGGTGGAAAACGCTTTAAATTCCCCTGTTGTTAACCCCGAAAAGAAGCGACTGGCGCGCCTTGTTGGACGGCATAACCGTTTAACCATGGACCAAGACAACAAGTGATACCCCAGCGGGTTAGGGTGACAGAATATATCCGCGGTAGGTATGCCTGTCGTAAAAGGCGACTAAAATACCAGATTCAAGGGACTGTGTAGCGCAACCCTTCAGGTTGCCAGCGCAATATATAGCTTCTCCAAAACCAATTTTCAACCTCACCTATCCGCGGCGAATCGTGTTTCACTAACAGACGAGGCTCTGGCGACCCTAAGCTCCTCATGGAACTTGGGGTTGGGTAGGGAGGGGATGGCCTGAAGGTTTAATGTGGCCACATAAATCGTTCCCGAGATGGTCGGGCTAGCACCTTAATGGTGCTGTGGTACCGGAGCGTACCGGATCTGTATCCGGCAAAGGACCATCACATCGATAACAGTCCCCAAAGCCTTCGGGGAGCAACCTTATCGCTACGACAACAACAACAACAACAACAACAAGTGATGAAGTGGCTCTGGCAGTGTTCGAGAAAAAAGGTCTTCGAAAGATTTATGGGCATCTACATGTCTGCAACGGCGAGTACCGGAGAAGATTTAATGATAAAAGGGGCGAGCTTTGTGCAGACATCAACACTATCCGTCCAATGAAAACAAAGCGGCAACGCTGGCTAGGCCATGTATGCGAATGAAAGAAAAAAAAAAAAGTATTCTTCTCGGAACCAGCCCATGGGAGCAGAGGAAGAGGAGATCCCTCACTCCGCTTTGTTTAAGCTTAAATACCCAAGTGTTATTCAGTGTTGTTGTAAAAAAATTTTTCGACAGTTTATTTCACATCATTCAATGCAAATTTTTTTGTGGTTTTCAGTTTATATAATAATCAGCTTACGGAATACCAAACTAATTTTAATGGTAAAAATGGAAAAGGGGCGAAAACACAAAACTTTATCAGGCTAGTCAATTATAATGCCCTAATTTATAAAAATTAATAAGTGATAGTGTTTATTAAGAAAATGTTCACACTTGCCTAGTTACACGCAAATTGTAGCGTGAGATATTTCTTTACAAACATACGCATTTACTTTTTTATTCAACCTATTTTAATGTGCTGATATAACACATAAATAAAAATTATTAAATAACACATAATTAGAAATTTTAATTGTAATGCAATAGCTGTAATATGAATTTTCTTAAGCGTCGAAAATGTCGATAATTATGTATGTAGGTATGTAGGTATGTAATTAAGCTTAAGTAGGTTTGCACGTAAGTAAGTAAGTGCATAAGTCCGTTTGCAATAACAGGAAAATTAATAAAGAATTCATATATGTACATATTTATGTATTATTTGTGTTTTGGATTTGGTTTGGTTTGGATTCCCAAAACTGCATTGGCCGTTGCTGATACATTCCCGGTTGAAGTGTTTATATATATGTGAATTAGCGCGGGTCGATATTTGTTTTTCCGTTTTCGCTCGTATTATGTTTTATGATTCGCGATCATAACTCGTTTTTTAAATCACAATAGCTCTGAAATGGTGGATCGGATTAATGACATACATACGTAAATTAGCGAAAAGTTGTACTCGTTAGATTCATAACTTATTATCTATAATTTTTAGAAAAAGTTGGACAGTTGAGTGAAAATGGTTTTGAGTCACTGATCGTAAAACATAATGTAACGAATTTACTGCAATTCCTCTTATTTGCAACCTTCTACTAATGTTCTAATCACTAAACTGTTGAATAAACAACAATAAATAATAAAAAATAAACAACTCCATAATGCAAAATGGCCTTTATTCAACTATTTCACAATACTACTACTTCTCGACAGATAGCGTGCTTAAATCAAAATCATTGCTGATTGCTCAGATTGCGCTCTTTTACACTCTTCGATTTCCTCGTTCCATACTTCTAGGAGTTTCCAGAATTTACTTAGTTATCAGCTATAAAATTATAACTACAGATGCACGTGTATAGCTTCTTATATGCGCGTGTATATGTGAGTGATACTTGCACAAATTATTGCCTACGTTTGGGAGTATCTCAGATATATGCACGTGTTTTTGCGTTGCTCTCCTCTGCTTGTATGGACATATGTGTAAACATAATGACTAATTTGGTTATGTGCATACAAGTCACTGCTCAGTACCTATCTGCTTAGATATGAGGGATACTCTTAGTGTTGCTAATATTCGTCACAATAATATGGGCCCTGTGAGTTGAATCAAACAGTTACATTTCATGGTCGGTAGTAATTGTAGTCCCGCACAGAAAAAGTCAGAGTCAGCCAGCAATCAGTCAAATACTAAGTGTAATCCATTTCGTTCTTGATACTCTAACCACTGAAAGGACGAAAAATATTAAGGAGAAGACGTTATATCAGTCATTAGCATGGCAGAACCATATAAGGTAGAAGTAGTGCTATATACATATAAACATACATAACTAAAAATCCTTGTAATTTGCTTTTGTAATTCGATAGAGTAATATCAAAATTGTACTGCACCGGAAGTTGATGTGTCAAATCATATTACAAAAGTACCAATCGGCTGGTTTTTCGGCCGTCACCGTCGTACTGTCAAAAGCATTCCGAAAATTCCGAGTTTGGGGGCAGTTCAGTACTGTCCCTGGATCATTTATAACTTTTTTTTTTTTGGCCGCCAACGCGGTGTGGTGGTAGCGTGCTCCGCCTATCACACCGAATATCCTGGGTTCGAGTCCCGGTCAAAGAACATGAAACAAGAAAGAAAATAAGTTTTTCTAAGCGCGGTGGCCCCTTGGTAGTGATTTGGTAAACACTCCGAGTGTATTTCTGCCATGAAATGCTTCTGAGTGAAAACTCATCTATCTTGCAGATGTCGTTCGGAGTCGGCGTAAACATGTAGGTTCCGTCCGTCCAATTTGTAGGAAAAATTAAAAAGGACGTAAATTGGAAGAGGAGCTCGGCGTAAAATCGGAGGTTATAGCGCGTTGTATTTATCTTTTAATTTTTCGTATTTCGAACATTTCGGTATGGTTTCGGAATTGGTCGAAACCTATGCCTATAAAGCCCCTTTCTCTCTGGCCCACCCATGTTGAAACTGCAAGTTTCCTCGGAGTCCCATTGGACCATATTGATGAAAATTCGTGAGTATTCGCACCTATTGGTCCACTCCTACAACAACAACTAAGTTCCCGGTCCTAAATGGATAGAATGTAATGATTTTGACAGCAGATGAAGGAAGTGCGACCTGCAGGAAGATACGGTTAAGTGCGTTCTGTGCTCGTGTACAGCGCTCGCGAGGTCAATGCTCCAGCTACTAGGGGCAGTCGATTTGGACGGAGTTATTCTATAATATAAGTTTCCGTAACTAATCGGGGAACTTCCGTTTGATCGTCAACCAAGTTCTGGCAACACTAAATATGAACACATTCAGTCTATTTCCCGGCCACTTCAACCTAACCTAACATCAATCTCTTTGAAATTCTTTTGTCAACACAATTCTATAGAGCAACTAACCCTAACTTCCATGAACCATGACGAATAACCTCGTTCCAAACATACATATGGTTCCGCCTTAATACAGGCACATAAAGCTGCAGTCATTGGTGCCGTTTGTCGTATCGCTGTAGTCGTATCCCTAACGTAATCCGCTGTTTATCGTTACGACGGTAAACCAAAAACCAATTGGTTGGCTACGATACGGTTACGACCTTAGCGGCACCAATAATCGAATGCACTGATTCCCATAAGGTTGGTCGAATCAGCTGTTATAAGGTTACCGATAAAACACCAATGTCTGCAGCTTAAGATGTACCCTACGTGTTCCACTAATCACTAAACCACCGCCTTTTTATCACGAATTGGCATATAAAACTGCTTTGCCATTCAGAGTAAAAAGTCATTCAAGCATATTATTGTTTCCTGCATGCAAAACATAAATCACGTAATATAATATGCACAAAAGAAAATAAATAGTAAACATAAAATAAATAAATAAAACGAAAGAAAACTAATTTCAAAGACAATCTAAGCACTTATAGGTGATGCAATGCAGGTGAATGTGTGTTTATGGAAAAATGCATCGTCAACATGAAGACGCATTTCTCTGAAAGACAAGACAAATTTGTTTTGTGAGGTAACAAAGAAAATTGTAATTGATGATCTGCGCTGCGCTGGCTAGGCCATGTTATGCGAATGAAAGATGATGCTCCGACCAAGAAAGTGTTTCTATCGGAACCCGCCTATGGAAGCAGAGGTAGAGGGCGGCCCCCACTCCGTTGGAAGGACCAGGTGGAAAACGATTTAAACTCCCTTGGGGTGACCAATTGGCGCCGGTTGGCGGAGCGGCCATAACCGTTTAGACGGTTAAGCGCCAATTAAGTAAGTAAGTAAGACAAAGCTGTTAACGTTCTCATTCAACGGTCACAGCAAATATCTACACATAGCTCATATGCTTCATATGCAGAAAAAATTTGCTTAATTTTTGTTTTAATTTCAAACTCGTCAGCTAACACCTTTTTCTCTAAAATGTATGTATGTATGTGCATCGTACATATCGGTTTGTATGTAATGTGTGGTAATCGATTACATTACTGTCACAAGACATTGATATTACTTAATAATTATAAAAAGTAATTTGCTTCTGTAATGCCGGCAATAGGTAATGAGCCACTAAATTGAATTACTAACTCAGTTACTGGCAGCTCATTTCATTGCAAATTTATTTATTTTTCTTTTGTTGTATGCTTGTATGTATGTATGTATAATAATAATGCATTATTAGAGTGGTTGCTGTAATAAGAAAATTTATTTATTTTTTCAAGGTCAAGCGTCGAGCTATGCGGTTGTTGCGCAAGGAGAAAGCCAAAGATCCTTAGGCCAGTTACACCCACAGATTGGTACAAGAATCTGAGTTTCCTAACGTTGCCCCCACGATTCTCTGTCAAGTCCTTCCAGTTATGTGTGCAGTTTTAGCAGACCCGGCAGACGTTGTTCTGCCCGAACTTTGGTCTATCTGCATTATTTTTAAGAAGTTTTCTCCTTTCTCTCCCTCCCCTTTTTCTCTATCCTTTTATTCACTCCCCTTTCGGAATCACTTTTCCCTCTCCGTCTTTTCCATCCCCTCTTTTCTCTCTATCTCCCTTTCCTTCTCCCTCCCCCGCTACATCTATCCCTATCTCTCTATCTTGGTCTAACTCATACTCAATCCCTTTCTCCTTCCCTCGTTTTTCTTCTCTCAAGTTTTTTTATCCTTCCCCATCCCTTATTTGTAGTCCAATTCGTAGTCCCAGTCCCAGAAGGCTGTAAGTATTTTTGAATGACGTTTCATAAAAAATAAAATCAAAAAATTATTTCTAAAAAAAACAAAATTAAGGGTTGCAGCAGCCTTACCGTTGTAATGTATAAAAATAAAACCGTTTAAAAGTAGATAAACTCCGATTCTCAAACATACTCAATATATGTAATCGCAAAATGTCATGAGAATCCGAACCGTTTCGAAGGAGTTCAACCTCAAACTGTGATACGAGACTTTTATATGTAAGGTAGATAATACCCCTGAACCTGGCCTACATATATCTCGTGAACGGGTTGAGCTATCGCAAAAATTTAACCTTTACTTTAGTTAACCTCTCATCAGTAGCTTTCATATTTTAATTTTAAAATGAAAGAAGCAAAACAATATATGTCTATGTACATAACACGTGGTTAAGTTTGGTCAAGATCCCCTCACCCTTTACATGGAAAAATAGCCTCCATTTTTATATATATATTCCAACAACTCCAAAAATTCGAGCAAATCGGTAGTAGAGATATACGCCGCAGCACTACCATTTAGATGAAACTAATTGCGAAATTTAACTCTTTCTAACTTTTCAAAGGTTATTTAAAAAAAAACAGTCGTTTTCGATTTCAGCTTAACACGGACTTTGCATCACCCAATTCACCAAGTTATTAAAACAAAACAATAGAAGAAAAGTTATATAATAAATTTATATGCACACTTTGCATATTTTTTTTTCAAAAAATTAATAATGAACAATGAATTCAAATAAAATGACCCAAGGCGAACATGTTTTTAAATTGTCCTAAAGTTATTAAAAAAGCAAAGTTCCCAAAAAAGGTGCCGATTTTTAAACAAATTTTATATTGCGATTGGCTGAGAGAATAAGCGAAAACAGTGATGCAAAATCCTTTAGTAGGCTCGAGGGGTTTAAATACTCCTTTGAAATGATTCTTATCTCATACTTAAGTTGAGGATATATGTACGTATGAGAAGGGTTTGAAAAATAACTTGGGCTATACAATAGCGCCTAAAATGCGAATTTTGATTTTCACACTTCATCCTTCAACACACAAGTCTCCCGCTTTGACATTTCCCTAAGTTGGCGGCCCTATCCAAAACTATTCCCTTGGAGTGAATCACATTGATTATAGCCTATCAACCAAGTTTAAATATCACCTACACGTTACGGCTCCTTTTACAAATGTGAATACGTAGGCACATATATTTACCAGGTGAGGCGTTGTCCTTCGCAAGAACACTCAAAGTGGTGAAGCAAAAGCTTTCCCAAGACAGTCTAACTAATGACCGCGTGTGGTTCTACCCTATCGTAGTGGACAGTCGAACTAGTCTGAAAACTGAAGCTACGCAGTCATCCATAATGAGCTGTTATATCATAAGGCCGGAAAACAGCAGTTAACATTTTTCAACTTAAAATCAGACGACTTTCATTCTAAAATATCGTTTTGATTTAACGAAGACTATTGAAATCAATGTTGTGAACACAAACTTCTGCAAACTTTGGTCTACATTTACTTCCACACGGCGTGCTTTGACAACTGGCTTACACAGAAGCGATACTGTTTCAGCAAATGTTGGCTTTGGATTTCCGTATGTCGCTCCCTTCGTTTCAACGTCCCGTATTCCATTAATAAAGCTCTGGATTTTTACCCTTTCAATGTATTCCACGGGTGCGTCCGCATTTGCCAAGTGAGCCAACTTTCAACATCCGAAGCAAACTCCTGCAATGTCTCATTCGCTCTTTGGTGACGGTTTTGCAACTCAATTTGGAATAGCTGTTTTCTATGCTCGCTTCCATAACGTCTCTCGACAGCGGCCATCAATGCTTCATAACTGTTCCGTTCGGACTCTGGAATAGTCTGTAAGATTTCAGCTGCAGGACCTTTCAATGCCACGAACAGTGCAGCAACTTTATCTTCAGCATTCCAGTTGTTCACTGCTGACGTCTTCTCAAATTGAAGCTTGAATACCTGGAAAGGAACAGAGCCGCCAAAAGATGGAGTTTTTACCTTCGGATTGCTCGCTGGAACAGCTGGGCGATTTAGTTGTAACTGTTGCATAAGACCTTTCAACGCTTCTATCTCGACATCAATTTTGTCGTCGAGTTGTAAAATTTTTGCATTCCGCTCTTCTATTTTCACAAATAGCTGTTCCGAAATTTGTGTCGACATTCCAGATATACGTGCCTCTTGTGCTTCCAGTTGAGATGACATATATGTCTTCTGTTCTTCCAATTGAGATGACATTTGCGACGCCATTTCTGACTCCAGCTGAGATGCCATTGTCGATGTTTGTGCAGATATTGTGCTCGTCACTGTCTGCGGTGTTTCGTTTTTTTTCATTTTTGTTGTTGTTTTGTCGCTATCAGAATGAAAGACATACTCGTCAGCATTGATTCCTTCAAATACCATAGCTACACTTAGTCGCCTTTGTAGCTGTGATTTATTGCCAGTAGTAGCCAATTCACGGACTCCAACTCCTTCTTCAATTGCTGGATTGTCAATTCACTCAACTTTGCCATGTCCAAGTTGTATTCCCAATCTTCGGAATTTATTCAACAATTCCTCTTCCGACACCAATTGTAACGAATTTAGGGAAACTCCGCTTATTTTACACTTTCTACTAACGTTCGTATCGCTAAACTGTTGAATAAATAACTCCAATATTCAACAATGCAAAATGGTCTTTATTAGAATACTTCACAATAACACTTATACTTCGCAACCAATAGCGTGCTTAAATCAGACTGATTGGTCGTGCCTCAGCTGATGCTGCTTTTATACTCTTAGGTTTCCTCCTTGGCATATTTCTAGGCGTTTCTATTTCTAGAATTTAGTACTTGTTTACCAGCTATAAATTTCAAAGCTATAATTAAAGATGCACGATTATAGCTTCTCGCATAGCCATATGCGCGTGCATATGTGAGTGATACTTCCACCAATGATTGCCTACTTTTGGGAGTATCTCAGATATATGCATGTGTTTGTGCATTTCTCTCCGCTGCTTGTATGGACATGTGTGTATACATAATGATTGACTTGTTTATGCGCATACAAGTCAATGCTTAGTATCGGCTTAGAGGTGACAGTATCCGTTAGTGTTGCTAATGTACGTCACAATACATACAAACAAAATCTTTCCTAAATATTATTTTTTATTTAAAAACCGCTGTGGTGGCTGAATGGTTATAGCAGCGGCGCCTAAACGTTGCCGATGAAGGAATTTAGCAGTTCCCGAAATGGATCTATACAACGAGCTTTGGCAGTTGTCTAAAATTTTTTCTTTCTTCTATTCTAATTTAAAAATTTTTTCAATTAAGAAAAAATTTATCATAACAATAATAATGATAAAAAATTATTGTTAGGCCTTGAGCTCGATTCGAACCCGCGATCTTAAAATCAGTAGGCCGATATAACAACAAAAATTGTTAATACATCCCAGAGCACGGGGAAAAACAAGTGTCAATAAAAATATGACACTTTGGCAGCATTGCCAACAAACAAGTCCAATTTTCACAGCTATTCTGCAACAGATGTCGCAGTGGTGTGAATATCAATTGGCACGAACCAGAATAGAAGTAGGATTAATGAAGACACACAAAAAACCGCTGTGGTGGCTGAATGGTTATAGCATCGGCGCCTAAACGTTGCCGATGAAGGAATTTAGCAGTTCCCGAAATGGATCTATACAACGAGCTTTGGCAGTTGTCTAAAATTTTTTCTTTCTTCTATTCTAATTTAAAAATTTTTTCAATTAAGAAAAAATTTATCATAACAATAATAATGATAAAAAATTATTGTTAGGCCTTGAGCTCGATTCGAACCCGCGATATTATTTTTTTTAAATAGAAAAATCAATCAAGGTAAGAACACCGACGTACGCCGGCGCGCCGCCCACGCCGACTTACGATAGAACCCGGTTATAAATATGTATTTAAAAATAGAGATTTTTTAAACATAGATGGATCTTGTCAAATATTCAAAATTGTTTTGATATGTAGACTTCTTTGCTAACGATATGTGAGAATATAGAATGTAACCGTAAATGTAGTAATTACACCGTATCTCAATGTGACACCAATGTACGTGGTATAATTGATATGAACGAAATTAAATAGCGACAAAAAAACACTCACCGACAATTGCGCATAGCCCAATAAAACATTTGGCAGCACTTCCTCGCAAATGTCTAAACAATAGAACTACATTACTTACTTTCCTATCTTGACATTTTTTTAATCAGGGATGGTAAAACATTTAGAAACTACAACATGCAACATGGAAGTACTGATTTTATAAACCCCTATTTTATGAGTGTGGATAAAGTTACGCACTTAGCACTCCATACAAAGTTTAAGTGCAGATGTATGTATATGCACGTAATAAACAAAAGCTATTTATTTGTCATCGAAGTGTTAACTGTTTGTTATAGATTCGTTATCTATTGGTTATGGGCCTGTTATCGAACTCAAATCAAAAATTATCGATTTCTTGTCAGAGTGTTAGAAATTTGTTAGCGGCTTGCTATCGATTTGGCGGCCACCGTGGTGTGATGGTAGCGTGCTCCGCCTATCACACCGTATGCCCTGGGCTCAACTCCCGGGCAAAGCAACATCAAAATTTTAGAAATAAGATTTTTCAATTAGAAGAAAATTTTTCTAAGCGGGGTCGCCCCTCGGCAGTGTCTGGCAAGCGCTCCGATTGTATTTCTGCCATGAAAAGCTCTCAGTGAAAACTCATCTGCCTTGCAGATGCCGTTCGGAGTCGGCATAAAACATGTAGGTCCCGTCCGGCCAATTTGTAGGGAAAAATCAAGAGGAGCACGACGCAAATTGGAAGAGAAGCTCGGCCTTAGATCTCTTCGGAGGTTATCGCGCCTTACATTTATTTATTTATTTTTTTTTTTTTTTTTTGCTATCGATTTGTTTTTGACGGCTTGAAACAGTTATCGATAAAAGGTCAATATAAAATCGATGACACATCTGTTACCCGACCTTTAAAAAGCCGGCAAGAAACCAATATATAGTCGATGACTAGGCGATAACATGCGGATAACAAACCGATACAATGTGCGCTTTCGAAAATAAACCGACAATAAAACAAAACCTGGTCGGTATCGATTGTTATCGAAAAGTAGTCGACCAAGCTCTGTTTACACATTGAACTTCATGAGTACTTGATGATTACCCTTTTTTTTTAATCTAAATTCCGAATTCGGTTTCAATTCAGTTCCTTCACCATAAAGTTTCGAGTAAATTGCGAAAGACCGTCAAAAATCCAGTTTGGGGTGTTAAAGGTAAACCGAGCGGGTTCAATTGTTGGTCTGATTGTCTTAAGTGGTAAATACTAACAGTAGAACTTCAAAGCAACCATACTTGACCATATAACACATCCTGTATAATGTGTCATTGCTTTTGCTGATCTAGAGAGGAGAACTCGATAAAACCCACAGCCCTGAATGCTTTAGCCCGTACTCACAGTGGAAGGAGATTATATTATATCTGTTAAAAATGGCATACAATGATGACGGACTGGCATTTTCCCTTGATTCCTTGACGATCATGATTTGACTATACTTTGGACTTGAAAACCAGTTGATAATGATAATCTCAACAAGTGGAAGCCATAGCCTACTAAAATGGCTAGTGGGCTAATTTAGCGCGTATCCATGACTTGTTTAAAAATTCTCAGGATACGTTCTGCGTCGGTCATCATTAAGTTGGTGGTGTCCATGCGGTTGGGGATACTCCTGGCTGTGCTCGCATCTGCCATTGTATGCATGCCTCATGAGGGCATCGCCACATCAAGAGGGATGTGCTCAGAGCCGCAGATGGTTATGCAATATTGAAGAAAGTAGGATCCACAAGCTACCCACTCCCGGAGCGCTACGGGAGCCAGAATGCAACTCAGTTTTCCAAAGCGGCGCCGACCTATCAAGATGCTACCGGGGAGTCGCTCGATACTTATAGGGGCAGAAAGAGGCGAAAAACAGAAAAAAACAAACTATTACGCCTCTCCCAAAGACCTTGCACCAATCAGACTTTACCTAGAAAAAAAATTATAGAATGATAAGCCGCAAGTTGTTGTTGTAGCCGCAAAAATACTCCCCGAAAGTTCCTTTGTCGGATATGTGTTCGGTACGCTCCGGTACTCGTGCCTCCTGGTACTAGCGCTGCTGTCGTGGGAACGATTTTTATTACCTCCCCTGCCTTAATGTCTGTGGATATTAGTCGACACTTATGACAGGCATGTATACCGAAAGATCATTCAAGGTCCTTAAGACGCTGCCAAGTGGCGGCTTGTGCTGATGACCTGGCAACCATTTTCAGGATGAAAGTTCTAAATAGATGGAGTGAAGTTTAACAGGGGTATCTGCGTATCCTGATCGGGTGGTCTGAATCATGCGGGCTTTCATTATAGCCAAACCCTGATGGTTTTGTTTAAGCGGAGATACAAGATTTCAGATTTTAGACCATAATCAATTGCGGAGAACCTGATGGTGCTTTCGGACAGAATCAGGTAGCTCGTTATTATTCGGACAGGAGAAAACGAGCGATCGCAGTAGTGCGGTAGTAGCGTGCTCCCCATACTACACCGCAAGTCATCAAATTACTTACTTACTTAATTGACGGTTAAAAGTTATGGCCGTCCAACAAGGCGCGCCGGTCGCTCCGCCAACCGGCGCCAATTGGTCACACCAAGGGGGTTTAAATCGTTTTCCACCTGGTCCTTCCAACGGAGTGGGGGCCGCCCTCTGCCTCTGCTTCCATAGGCGGGTTCCGATAGAAACACTTTCTTGGCCGGAGCATCATCTTTCATTCGCATAACATGGCCTAGCCAGCGCAGCCGCTGCGTTTTTATTCGCTGCTATATGTTGATGTCTGCGTATAGCTCGTACAGCTCATCTTTAAATCTTCTTCGGTACTCGCCATCGCCAACGCGTAGAGGTCCATAAATCTTTCGTAGAACTTTTCTCTCGAAACCGTATCAAAAAAGGTGAACCAGGATACCATTCATTGTTTCGAATAAGGAAAGTCATTGAGATTTTGAACGATCGCTTCGACTTCGTTCCCAAACAAGCTCGGTTATGTGTCGATGAGCAAATGTGCAAAACAAAAGCAAGGCATCACTTACGGCAATATATGCCCAATAAACCCAATAAATGGGGTATCAAGTTGTTCGTCCTATGTGATACGAATGGATACGCATACCGGTTTGAAGTTTATAATGGAGCCGGTGATAATATTGTTCTACCAGACACACCAGATCTAGGAGCTACGAGCAATGTCGTGATTCGGTTATCGCAAACCATACCTAATTTTGCTAACCATATTCTGTACTTCAACAACTTTACTCATCTCTTCCACTTCTAGTTTACTTACGAGTTCGTGGTATATTTTCACTAGGTACAATTCGAGAATATCTAATTGCAAGTTACCGTCTGATTTGTAAGCGCAGGTTAAAAAAGCAAGCAGAGGATATGCAATTGAGTTTTGTGGCACCGCTTACGGTGTAGACATACCTACAGTCCTTTGGAAGGACACTAAAACTGTTCGACTATGTTCAACTTATGTAGGTATCCAACCATTTGCTAAAGGGGACGCCGCCCCCTACCCATCGAAAACACACAGATATAATAGAAAGACCAGGGAATACATTGAGATAGATTGTCCACAAATAATTCGTGAGTACAACTCGCACATGGGAGGTGTAGACCTCATGGATTCTTATATGGGCAGAAACGGTTTGCGTATTAAAACAATGGATACCATGAAGCGCATATGCCTTCATACTATATCGTCGAAAGAATTCATCATATTCCGAGAGCAACCAACACGTAAAAGGTTTGACATTATATCAATTTCGTTTGGAGTTATTTAAAGCTATGTGTGCTTCTACTGATAGGCCAACAGTCGGGCGGCCCTCAAGCACCCGACATGTTATCCACAGTAAAAACACCATTGGTAAAAGAGCAATACACGGACATAAGATATGATAAGTTTGACCATATTGCTGAGTGGAGTTCAAAAAAAGCGTGCAAGTTTTGCAAGAAATAAGATACACATACCCTTTGAACAAAATGTCAAATACATTTATGTTACTCAAGTAGCAAAACTGTTTCAGAGATTATCACACTCACGAATAATGTAAAAGCAATTCTGTAATACTTTTGTTACCGTTTATGAACTATTTTTCTTGAATAAAGTTGAATTATTTTGTTAAATACCTTGTTTAATCACCTCGTTCATTTTCTACTCTTACACGGGCAAGACCGTCTACAGACGGTCTCCAAATTTTGGGGCCTAGTGCCAAAACTAGACGGAATTTAGAAATCTGATTTCGAATATGACCTAAGCGACGAGAAATTGTGCATACACTAAAATTTCCAAATCCAAAATTTTGCTATTTCTATTTTGCCCGTCTAAGGGTTAATGTAATTAAGAGCATCAACAATCACCCATTTAGAAACATTGTTGAAAGCCCCGGCAATGTCTAAGAAGACTGGCGACAGGTATTTTTTATTTTTCTGAGCACAGTTGCGCGGTGCCAGCCGAGTGTTAAGGTTCATGATCGCTGCGATTCGAAAATTAACTGAAAGCCTAACCTAAAAAGAAGTGTGTTTTCACCATCACACTAATCTTTTATATATCGTTGATGCATATGCAATACCACCTATCTACCAACTGCAAAACCACCTATCTGACGGCAACCAAATTTTACAGGAGATGAAAAAAAACGAGTTTTCTTTAAATCTTAATTATAAAGTTGGGGCTGAAATCTAGTTTCTACTTTTAAAAGGTGCATCTTACCTAAGTAAACCAGTATTGAACTGAAGTTTATCATAATTGTGTCTTTCTGTAAGTTTTATTTTTTTATAGACGGTTTTGCAAATAAATTTTCCTTTTATTTTTACACGTAAATATTTCCAACCCGCATATCGAATAAAAACAAAATTCTTTCTTTTTATCTTTTAATAATTAACTTTACAGACTTAAATCTTAGTAGCTATTGTTTCTAAGGTAAATTGTCATAAAAGTAGTGACAGTCTGAAGGAATTACATGTTTCAATTCTTGTAAGTGCTGGTATTTAGATTTTTGTATTGATATACGACACAAATAAAGAGCGTGAGGAGTGTTTTTATTCCACTTACGGTGTGGAAGCTCTAGAAAATTGCTTTCGAAAGACAACTTATAATTGATTTATGAATCGGAAGAGTATTTCAAGACACGTAAATCGAAAACGACTTTATCTCCTTTTTTGCGACCTGGGCATATGGATTCATATAATTGATATTCTTTATTATCATAGTCTTTAAGAAATGTGTAGTCCAACTCTCGTGCGATGTATGGAAACGGATTGCGTCTGGATTCCTGTGTTGCCGAAATATATTGGCTAGGTAAATATATTTGCCGATTCTTTAATTTCCGCTCAATTACAGAGTGAACCGAATCTACCTCCATCTGTGTATGCCCCTTTACTAAACATTTTTAAGTTATGTCAACATTGTATGCAATGGCAAGCCTAAGGAGTGCATTGGCGACAACAGAATTTCGATTCTGATATGTGCAACCATCGGAATAAATCACCACAGGTTTTACATCTTTACGAAGTATTGATGATATATAGTCCACATAAAAGTTGGCAAACGTTGAAGACTTTAATTCGGCTGCGATTTCATCAAACCAATAGCAAACCACTTCTTTAGTAACTAAGTTGTTAGCTGTGAAGTTATGCACAGCAAGCTTAGTTTTATAATAAGCAGCGCTGGCGTTTAATTTTGAGCATAGTTCAACAGCCTGTAGGTCAACGGTAATTAAATGAATTTCTCCAGAATTGGCAAGAATGGTATCATTCTTTTTTTCTAATCGTGCTGAATTTGTGAAGTCGATGTGACATTTATATTCCCCTTCGGATATATTTCCGGTCTTAAAAGCAATGCAAGTATCGCACTCATCTTTTTTAGGTTTAAAAAGAGATATATTTTCTTCGGAGATGATATTATCAAAATAACATCTTGAGATTACGGGTAGAGAAAGTTCGAGAGCGTTATTCTTATAAAGAGAGTACAACTGTGATTTTGTTTCAATGACTGTCTCTAAATAGAGTTTGCTTGATGTTGTATTGTGACGGGGGCTTTGGCAAAGATGCCAAACAATTTTTTACAAGTTTTTTTTTGGAATTTTTCGTGGAATTGCGTTTCTTTTTAGAGCTGTACGAAACCTGTGTATTAGTGAGCCACGAACGTACAGTCCATGCCTTTAGTCCTAAGGTCGATAAAAACATATTTTTGCAAACCCTTCGCCTTTCGGTACCATCTTTGAGAAAATACGCGAAAGAATTTGATTTCTTTAATTTGCTGCGCTTAGTTGCTTTTGTATTTTAAACGTGAACCAGCGAACAAAAATATTTTTGGTTTTGTTGCCAATTAATGTTTTTCCAAAAGTTTGCAAAAATGTGTTCTCTTTGCTGCTCACTAAACCTTTTACAATCAAATGTTTTACTCTTTTTGCAAGCTTTACCACAAGTTGACTTACTAAGCACTCTCTTCATTCGTGGCACACCTTGGACTATTTTGTTTTGTGTTTAGCGAAACCCTATGTACTCTTCTCCAAGCATTCTTTTCTTTTTGTTGATCTCTCTTTTCCAATTGTCTGTGTTCCGTTTTCGTCTTTAGTTTTTGTTTTCTTCCAAAATTTTTATTTCTGGAAGGTGTTCATTGCTGGGGGAAGTATGAATATCACAGTGACCTTTGATAGAATCGTTTCGGTGTTTTTTTGATTCCGCCGCATTGTTATCTGTGTCGCTCTTCATCTTGCCGTAGCTGGAAGAAACACATACAACATTTCTTTACATGTAACCAAATAGCAAAGAGGCTAGAATATAAGAGGGTAAGGAATTCGCCGCATAGTGTATTTCTTATGGAGGTGGAGAAATTTTCTTTCCACGCGGTAAATTCCTTACCCGCGATCTTCTGAATTGCGTAGGTTCTTCTTGTGTATATTGTGGCCTCTTTCCAAATAGTTTTGGTTTTGGTTATACCTTTCTTAACAGGAAAATTGAAAAATTCTTTATCATTCTCTATTGAGGTGCGCATCAGCACGGCTACAATTCCAACTCTGAATAGAAAGTTCCAGGAGAACTTGGTGGAGTCGCACAAGCATCTAAATTTATATTTTAATGTACATACATGCAAACACTTTGATATTATATATGTATATAAAGCACATTATTTCTGTTTTTGTTACCTTTCAAAAACTTTTCCATAATTATATCAGATCCTTCATTTGAAGCCATTTCTGGTATGTATGTTCATATATTATATTCACAAAAAGTTAAAATTTGAAGAAAATTGAAAAGTATTGACACTTGGTTGATCAAATTGCTGAGCAGAACTAAATGATGGTTGGTTTTGCAAATAAAATTTGACTACACACCTCACATGCGGTTTTGCATTTACCGTTTTTTACGGCATTTTCTGTTAGAATACGAAATTTTTTATTTTTAAAGATGAAACTCGATGCCTGGAATGCAGGGTTACCAAATCTCATTTTTGCCACTTTCGTCAGTTGGGAGGTTTTGCAGTTGGTAGATAGGTGGTATTGCATATGCATCAACGATATGCACTTCATACAAACATCAAAAAAGGTATCACCACAACTGTGGTCGCAGTAGCGCAATTTTCATCAAGTTGACAAGCCGCTTAACACCAGCACATTACCACCATCCAACAACAATCCATACCTTTAACGGCAAATTCGTTGAGCTAATTAATGAGCTAATAAAATTGGAAATGTTACTCTCCCGATTAAAACATTGAATGCTCAGCCCAAATAGATGGTTTAAGTAATGCATTACTTAGGGAGAGATTGGTAATATGCCAAACAGTTATTGTAAGTTATATAGGAAAACAGCGATCAACTCAAAAAACCACAATGTTCAAAAAACGCAAAAAATTGCCTGCCTCCTCCAGATGCGTCCATGTAATTTTTAATTTTTACAAAACTTTTTATGGCTAATTTATGGAGGTTTGAATAAATCGAGTAAACGTCTCGGTAGATTGTGAATTGGGAAGCTTAGTGGTACTTATAATTCAAAATTTCAGATTTTTGAGTTAGCTCCCTTTTGGCTTAGGTGTGCTATATGTAAAAACATATTTACAACTGCCACTCACAGGGAATCCATATCAATTCCATAATTTATCTGTTATAAACTTAAACGAATAATTTATCTTTTTTAAAGTTTATAAAAGTAACTGCCACAAAACATTCGGCGCTTAGTCGAAATGCGCGCGTGCGCAGTAACGGTTCGCGGTGTAATAATTCAAATGATGTTTTTGGCAACAAATATTAGTGTACGGAAGACAAGTTGATATTTACAGATATGTATATTTACAAATGCTCATACAAACATACTTACATCAATACAAGGTGCAAATCAAATGTTGCAAGTAGCTAATAAAAGTTTGCAGTTTTGCTAAGAAAGTTCAAAATCAAGTGGTTTTTTTTATTATAACTCGTTTTCATCATTGAAGTTCGTAAAAAGTAAATACAACAACAAAGGTTACAAAGCGAAATACGCAACTCATCAGAGTAATTACGGGGCGGCAGCGTTATCACCTTTCGCCTTGCATGTCGGAAAAAACTAAAAGCAAAAAGTGGCAGAAAATTAAAAAGTTAAACTGACAACAAGTTTTAGTTAAAAGTTAACAAAAAAAAAAAAAAATAATAATTGTTATAAATAAAGTGATGATTCCGCATTTACGCGCATCCATAGCACTGCAAACGCTGCTGCTTGCGTGTCTAGTGGAGCGCTACGTCTCAACTACTTGGCGTCAAGTCAAACCAATGTATCTACTATCTATGGATAAACAGTTTGAGGATTTCTCTGGTGAGCCGATGGTCTTAAATTTGGAGGTAGATCCTGTCGATGAGGATACAACGGCAGATCGTACACAAGCAATGGATCGCATATTTGGTGGCAATGTTGCTGAGCGGCATAGTTTTCCCTATCAAGTTGGTTTGCTGTTGCAGCGTCCAAAGGGTTTATATTGGTGTGGTGGCGCTTTAATTTCGGATGAATTTGTTTTGACTGCAGCGCATTGTGTGGATATGTACGTACATGTTCCTAGTTGAATACTTACTATGAAATGAATATTTACATTAAAAATGGATGCCAAATTTAAACGACAGCTATTATTTTTAACTATAATCATTCGTCATGGATAGCCGAGTTCTGCCGTTGCATAACAAGTCATGCCAGTTATGCCTATTTCGTCTCTCCCAGCTCAGTGGATGTCTTCCCCTTCCTTCGCTTCCTAATGCCGTATGCTGGCACGAATATTTTTTTGAGTCGGAACGTCTTCAACGATTCCCAAAACAAGGCCTATCCTAGTCTTTTGGGCGGGAACGCCTCCATCGATTCACAAAAGATGATCCAGTTTTTTCAGTTGTGGTACTACGTTGTTCGCGTTTACGCGCCCCCGTAAAAAAAATTAACTCAATCCCGTAAAAAAAAAATAACATAACTTACATAAATTTTTCACTTCACATTGTCAGTTTTATTTCATATAAAATAAGATTTACTGGAGCACTTACATAAATGAAATGTTAGATTTCATTGTTTGATTTGCTTTCATTAACTTTTTCGAAAAATGTACATTTTAAGAGCTTGAATCAGCCAAGGAAAACCTTCCGTGCTTCTTGGTCTGAGAATATGGAAATTACCGATTCAAAACTAATGCTGCGATATGTCGAAATAAAATGTGATTTTAAGTTGGTTGAACATTTTTTAAAGATAGCGCTTATAAAATTGTGTCAAAAACGTTTATCTAACTCAACCCTCAAACGGGCAAACTCGTAATACTGTTCAAATCAAGTTCATATTTTGCGGGCATGTAAATGTTGGCTATGTATGCTTATAAATAAGTTTTCAGTAAAAAATAATGTCTGGAAAAGAATTTATGGGAGAAGTAGTGAACACCGTTTCCAGACGGTCTTGCCGGTTCACGTGTGTATAAAGTTACAAAAAAGTAGGCACGTGTTTTTAAAATATTTTTATTATGAAAAGATCGTAATTCAAACAATTTTCTTTAAATAAAGCTTACAAAAACATAAAGTAATAATGCACTAAAGCTTGGCGTTAACAACGAAAAGTAACACAACATAGATATTTTTAATTCATTTTGAAATATTATGGGGGATGGGCACGACTGGTATCATCCTAAAATTTATTTATTTTTGTGATGGTAGTCCCAAAAACAATTTTTGTCTATTTGCAATATAAATGCAGATTACATTTGGAACAAGTGGCTGGTTATTCGACTGTTTGCAATGTTTGTAGCGTTTTTTCCCGTTTCTATCCATCCACTTTAGGAAGTGATCATGGCCGTCAAATCGGGCATCATCGAGAAGATGAAGAGCTCTTTTCCTACCATTGAGAGACCAGCCTGTTCAAATAGTGAGCGATCAATACTTTGCCCCGATGTCTGTCTACGAATTGTCCGATTTTCTTTGAAAAGGACAAGACCAGCAGCTATTTCCTCACGGAATTGCGGAGCATTGTACTGGTTTTTTCCTTCGGAAATATTGTTCAAATCGTTTGCTTTCTCAGAGCGCATACGTTTATACAAAACATAAGCATTTGTTGGTGCCATGTCCACAAAGTGATAAAAAATCCTAGTCATAATATTTCGGCTTTTAGTCTGAATATGAATACGACCGATAAGACTGTCCATCAGATCGACTCGGCCCATGTGAGCATTGTATTCTCTAATAATCTGGGAAAGTTTCCTTGCATGAAAAGCTTTTGTTTTCTATCATATCTTGACACTTTCGCTGGTTGAATATAAGTATTCGCTCTCAAAAAAGGTTCAATACCAACATATGTAGATGTCAGACGTACACATTTATTATCCTTCCATAACACCGTGGTCACCGGCTCCTTGAAATGAGGTGACATAATCTACGGAAATCCTCTGCTTTCTTTGCTCACGTCAGCGCCAGTTGGCAGCTTGCAACCAGGAATGCGATTGACCAAGAAATCCCTTACCTCTCATTGTACAAAATCGGGACTCGTAAGCGAATGACAATATTTGATGTGGCTCCAAGATATCGTGTGATAGGCAAGACAACATTATCGCCGGCACCATTGTATATTTCGAAACGGTAGGCAAAGCCGTTCGTGTCCATAGCAAAAATAATTTTCCACCTCATTTGTGCGGCTTATTTAGCATATATTGTAAAACTAGGTTGAACTGGCGGTCCAGTAGCTTCAACTGTTGGTAATGGAGATCGAGGCGTTTTGGACGATCTTAACCATCTTTTTGCTATGGGTGTAGACGATGTGTATGGGGTTTGTGAACCAATCGATTTGTCGAAAATCAGTGTTGAACTAGCTACTGGGTGTTTGATTGAACTTATATGCAGCGATGAATTTACAGTCTCGTATCCTGAGCCTCATGCATTTTATTTATACATTCTGCAATTATATGTTCAGCTGAGTCATTTCCCTCGCCATTATCAATGACATGGTCAGGGTTATCGATACTGTCATCACTGCTGAAAGTTTCGTCTTCGACTTCCACGGAATCGATGAATTCTATCAATTCTTCATCGGATAATGCTTCCAAATTTATTTTCCTTTTTTGGGCAACATCTAGAGCGATCCATATTTACCACAAAACTATATATTCCCTGCAATGAAAGCATATCTTTATGTCAGTATGGAATAATTTTTTACCAACAAACCGCTGATACCGCCTTGAGACGGCCTTGCTTTTATCGAATCCAAACCCAACTATAAATTACTTTTTCACTTCAAACCATTTTTAAAAATCAAAAAGAATATGTAAGGTACTTACCGTAAAATTATGAACTTGATTGTTTTATTCTAAATGTATCTCTTTTTAAAATGAACAAGTAAGGAAGGTTAAGTTCGGGTGTAACCGAACATTACATACTCAGTTGAGAGCTATGGTGACAACATAAGGGAAAATAACCATGTAGGAAAATGAACCGAGGGAAACCCTGGAATGTGTTTGTATGACATGTGTATCAAATGAAAGGCATTAAAGATTATTTTATGAGGGAGTCGGCCATAGTTCTATAGGTGGACGCCATTTAGGGATATCGCCATAAAGGTGGACCAGGGGTGACCCTAGAATTTGTTTGTACAATATGGGTATCAAAAGAAAGGTATTAATGAGGGTTTTAAAAGGGGGTGGTGGTAGTTGTATATGTGAATGCGTTTTCCAGATATCAACCAAAATGTGGACCAGGGTGACCCAGAACATCATCTGTTGGATACCGCTAATTTATTTATATATGTAATACCTGCCAAGGTTTCAAGGGTTTTTCTTTCACCCTGCAGATCTTTTTCATTTTCTTCTACTTAATATGGTAGGTGTCACAACCATTTTACAAAGTTTTTTCTAAAGTTATATTTCGCGTCAATAAACCAATCCAATTACCATGTTTAATCCCTTTTTTCGTATTTGGTATAGAATTATGGCATTTTTTTCATTTTTCGTAATTTTCGATATCGAAAAAGTGGGGTGGTCATAGTCGGATTTCGTTCATTTTTTATACCAAGATAAAGTGATTTCAGATAAGTACGTGAACTAAGTCCAGTAAAGATATGTCGATTTTTGCTCAAGTTATCGTGTTAACGGCCATGCGGAAGGACAGACGGACGACTGTGTATAAAAACTTGGCGTGGCTTAAACCGATTTCGTCCATTTTCACAGAAAACAGTTAACGTCATAAAATTTATGCCCCTACCAAATTTCAAAAGGATTGGTGAATTTTTGTTCGACTTATGGAATGGAGCCACGCCCATTTTGAAATTTTCTTTTATTTTTGTATTTTGTTGCACCATATCATTACTGCAGTTGAATGTTGACATAATTTACTTATATACTGTAAAGATATTAAATTTTTTGTTAAAATTTTACTTAAAAAAAAATTTTTTTAAAAGTGGGCATGGTCCTTCTCCGATTTTGCTAATTTTTATTAGGCGTACATATAGTAATAGGAGTAACGTTCCGTCCAAATTTCATCATGATATCTTCAACGACTGCCAAATTACAGCGTGCAAAATTTTTAAATTACCTTCTTTTAAAAGTGGGTGGTGCCACGCCCATTGTCGAAAATTTTACTAATTTCCTATTCTGCGTCATAAGTTCAACTCACCTACCAAGTTTCATCGCTTTATCTGTCTTTGCTAATAAATTATCGCACTTTTTCGGTTTTTCGAAATTTTCGATATCGAAAAAATGGGCGTGGTTATAGTCCGATATCGTTCATTTTAAATAGCGATCTGAGATGAATGCTCAGGAACCTACATACCAAATTTCATCAAGAGACGTCAACATTTACTCAAGTTATCGTGTTAACGGACGGACTTGGCTCAATCACATTTTTTTTCGATCCTGATGATTTTGATATATGGAAGTCTATATCTATCTCGATTCCTTTATACCTGTACAACCAACCGTTATCCAATCAAACTTAATATACTCTGTGAGTTCTGCTCAACTGAGTATAAAAATGCAAAACTCGATAACCAATTTTAACGCTATTCGCTATTTCACTCGTTCCCTGCACTTCACTGAGAATAACTTTGAAATGCGTTGTCACAATACATTAAATAATGCATCAAAATACTACTAAAAGTTATTTGCACTTATTTACCGTAATCTTTGGCGACAAAAATGTGTATTCTCGACTCTGAAGGAAAAAAGAAGAAGACTGTCTTACCCGTTTGAGGGTTAAAATCTCTTTTTATTTCGACTATGACTATGCCCCATAGTATTTGATTGGATGCTTATGATTTTAGTTTAGTGATTTTCAATTTTAAAACAATTTTTTGTAGCAACAAAATATGTATGTATCTATGAAATCCTAGTTAGAGTACTGTCAATACTGCTTTGCCTTGCCGGGCCCCCAAAAACCTTCCGGGCCCAGAGCAATTGCCGTTTCTTAAGCTCATTGCTATCAATATTATCTTATAACAGATTGTATCACCCCGGTTTAGATCTGCTTCTGGAGTTACCTTGTTGTTTTTGTTGTTGTTGTATTAACAGTGCTTCGCCCATTCAATCGGCACGACCACTTACAAATTGTCATCACAAGTCCTCTAACGGGAGTCCAAGGAAACTTTCAACAGGGGCCGACTATACGGAGATAGGTGTAAGAGGCTTAGGTTCCACATTACAGTTGAAAAGATGGTTGGTGTCATGTGGGGACACATCACATGCAACGTTACGTATGTCAGGGTTGATTCTGGACAGGTAAGAGTTTAACCTGCTACAGTATCCAGAACGAAGTTGGGCCAGGGTTACTCGTGTCTCCCTTGGTAGTGTGCTTTCTTGAAGAATGCATAGAGATAGAAGTTGGGGCACAGTAACGCGCATATCCTTCGGAAGTGTGCATTCTTCTTCGGGGATGTCTGCAAAGGCGGGAGCCTGAGTTTGAAGGAAATCACAGACTCTGCATTCGTGTTGCTCTAGATCATACTACACCAGATCTCGTCATAGGGCTTATGCAAATGTCTTCTTATCTACCTTCGATGTGCAACTACATCAATCAATTGTCTTTTGGTATGCCTCGGTGCTAGGACGTCTTAAGAAGATATTCCGTGGCAGTTCTAAGTGGGAAATTTGGCAGCCCTGCTACTTTCTCCCTTGCAACGATTTGAGTATTTTGATGCATCTTTGTGCATTGTAGGCAATTTCGCATGCATTTGTATTGAAGCAGAGACTGTGTTCGAACGTCACAACCAAAAGTTGTTGGGGTTCCACAGTGGTAACTTTATGCCATCGAAGTGGCTGTCCCGTTGTTGTGTTATGTGCAAGTTCCACGTCGTGAACAATATAGCGGTATGTACATTAAATGTGAAAGAAACGTGTACAAAGATGTGAAAAATTTGAAGAGAGAAGGGATATAAATGTCAAACAAATATTTTTCCCTGGGCACAAGAAAACCTCACTACGCCACTGATTTCTTCTTCTGCAAAGGTGGGATATTGCATATTAATAAAGTGGTTCAGTGTGGATTTGGTTAAAAGCCTGCTTATGCTTTCCTGGATCAAACGGCTGTGTTGGCAGGTGCCGGATCTCGCCATAGTGCTTTAGGGGATGTTCCCTTAATCCGGTGCTAAATCAAGCAGTGTTTGCTAGAATGTCCTTCTAGAGTTACCTTCTTCAGCATAATGGTGTTCCTCAACGTCATTTCGCAAATCCTTATAAGATTTGCAGGAAGCTCATTTTCGAGCTGCCAAAAACGGTTTTGAAGTAGAGAAATAGATAGTGCATGTCGGTTTTCCTATCGCCGTTATTTTCCGGGATTGGCTTATTCTGAAATTCTAGTCGATAGTAGGTTTTCAAGGTCTGCTGACTATGACTGATATGCTGACTGTCACCCAGTCTTTGTGCTTTCTGAAGCTTCGTAATATTCCATTCCATACCATTGTACGGAATAAGTAACAGATTGCTGTCAGAAAGCAGGTGCGATGTTGGCTGGTCAGTCCGTGAGGACCTCATATAGACTGAATGAGTTCATAGCTTTATCAGAAGTTTGGACAACGACCACACTGAAAACTCATATCAAATACTAGGAGCTATGTTAAAAAATAAGCGAGAGCTAGGTAGTAAATAAATCAGCTGAATACTGCATAAGAAGATTATCAATTAGTCGGGCGTATCTTGATTGCTACAAAACGGTGAGCCGATTCGAAGTCTTTCCATTGAAAAATATTCCCACGGCAGCCGGTTTAATGTACCGGAGCGACTAGGGACTTTTTTCCCGACCAAGGGCTGTCATTTCAGTGTAACTTTATTTAATTTGTTGCGCCGCTCCCACCTTGTATAGACTGGAAGTGCTATCGTGGAACCAAATGATGATTTTTTGCCCGCCGTCTCGTAAAGAGTGCCAGACACAATAACAGTATCATGTCGTGCCTCTAAGTTTTTTAGGAGTGTTTGCTAAATTTACAGCTGAATAATATGAAGAATAAGTGAGGAATAAGAAAGATCTTGATAGTGAGAGGGTAAAAGTATCACACCAGTAGAGCTGGGAATATGCTACGGTGCACAGTGTAACTTTTTTCATTTTTAGGATGCCAAAAGTTCAAAAAACAATGTTCTCCAATCCCTAAAATATTTTGACATGCAACAGATTAATAACGAACTTTTAAGAAAATGTATGCACAGCAAAGTAAAAAACCCACGATCACCATGATAAGCATTATGAAACTTGGATAATTGAAACCAGTGTAAAAATCATTTCACAGTCCAAAATTTTTGACCAACTTTGTGGCCACGTGGCGGATTTTCAATAACTGTTTTGACTTCAAACTATTTTATTTAACATACTTGGGTAGTTTATAACAGCATTGGTAAGTTTCAGCCACGTAGGCATTTTTTTAAATTTTTTTTTTTTTTTATACAGCCACTAAAAGTTTGGTAAGCTTGGAAAATTTTTGGTTTTCAATACAATAAAACTTTCCTGATTCCGCCCAATTCCATGGAACGAATACATAGAGTGGAAGGCACTCGCAAGCCGTGAAAATAGGCACTCGAATGGAGTGGAATGAAGAACAGTAGGAAGACCAGAGTTGCATTGGACAATCATTGCATCAATATTAAAGATAAATTTAGAAAAAATAATTAAATAGGGTAGAAGGGGGAGGCTTCGACATGAGGGAGGCTTCGACTTTTTCAAATTTGGTCGCCGTTATTACTGCCACTGTTCTTATTCCACGAATAAACAGTAACCAAATTGAGTGTGATGCTGTCATGAAAGCTATTCAGTGCTTGTTCAACGACGATAGTATGCAGACGAAATTTTTTATTTTGGAAAAGTTTTGATGTAAAAATTGCTGGTAAGTATTCGCGTGTAAAGTGTACATACAATATACAATATATAACATGAGTTTTCTGCCGATTAATACTGCAATAAAATTAAAATTTATTGCTTTTAAAGACTTTTTCAATAACACTAAGATGTATTTTTTGGAGCGAAAAATCTGAAATAAGTGCACGGGGGAGGGTTCGACAATATGTTTTGGGAGGCTTCGACAATTGTAGAAGACAGACACTTGGTTTCAAAGCAGGATATAATACGTATATTGCCCACACCTGAACATCCACCAGGAACTTCACGCGCGCAAAGCAAGTTTATTTTTAACTTTGATTTTTCAAATTTAGATGTTCGTTAAAAGTACAGTTATAGTTTATTTTATGCTTACATTTCTTATGTTTTTGTTCGAAAAATGTATTACTGTATTGAAATAAATCACATCAAATATGAATTAAAAATCGTATTTAGAGTTTTTTCCAACATCCTTTTTTTATTTTGCTGGTTAAATTGCTATATTTGATAAATGTCGAAAGCTCCCACCCAATGTCGAAGCCACCCAGATGACTGACGAAGCCTCCCTGAAAAAGGGAGGTTTCGTCATATTTTTTGTTTTTGGTTATTTGATTATAACTAAAAAAAACAAACAAGTGGAATATTAACCACAAATCCGAAGTGTCATAAACATACATGGCATCAGTAATTATGAAAGGAGTTATCTATTTCTCATTCTAGTTTCTCTAAAAAATCGTTTTCTCTTAACCTGTCGAAGCCTCCCCCCTCTACCCTACTTGAGTATAAGCAAACATTTTCTTTCAATTACTCCAATTAATGTGTCCTAGATGCTATATATTCCAAAATTATAACATTTTATGTCTGTTTAAAAATTTAACTTCAATTTCCCTAAGATTTCCGTAATATGGCCATTAGTGATGTTTGTGTGTGTGTGCAAATTTTGAGCGATCAGCTGTTATTTGCGCTACTTGGTAAAGTTTACAATGCGACTAAGTAAGCTGCGTTCGATATATGTATATATGTACGTAGTCTCTCAGAATTATAACTCTAATTGCCATGAACAGTTACTTGAGTTTAACAGGCTATGTATTGGGCTGACCTCTCTCCTAATAATAAAATACACCAACTTTTATTGAATTCAATCGAAAACACTGAGCGAGTAAAATTCGTACACATCACCTGTTAGCCAACAGAGTAGAGCTAACTATCCTTAAATATATTGCATCTTTAGGCCTGATGTACACAGAACGATTTGACGACCCATAAGTCAATAACATATTAACTCTTTGCTTCGCTTTATAATCCGCAAACTTTATGTAAACAGATATAGGTACAGCAGGCCGCGTCGATTTGTGGGGAGGCAAAAAAAGCGCCCATTGCTCTGTGAAAATCATATTCTAGGGATCAAAATAAGAAACTTTGCCGAAGGAACCATACCTCTAAAACGAATTCTGATATCCCCCCTTTGGGTCGTAGGGGCAAATTTTGAAAAATCCCACTTTGAAATGCCTATGTTTTTTCTTTTTGGAGTTTATTTTTCTCTTTAGAAATTTTTTTAGTCAGAATATATGTAAATGAAAAAATGAATTTAACTTAGTAATAGAAAAGAAATTAAAAAAAAATTATTAGAAATTAGCGTTTTTACAACGCCCTTTTAAAACCAAGACATCACTGTAATGCATTTGCATGTCGTAAACATAGTTGTGTGGGTTTTTTATTCAACCGTTTTAAAAAATGAAGGTATCACTGTGTCACAATTGCAGATCGTAAAATTGCTTGTGTTGTTTTTTTTAAGCCACCACAAGACACAGCAGGTAGAATTGAAAATGCCCCTACCCAAAAGTTCGACCCAAAGGGGGGGGCATCAGAATCCGTTTTAGAGGTATGGTTCCTTCGGCAAAGTTTCTTATTTTGATCCTTAGAATACGATTTTCACAGAGCAGTGAGCAATTTTTAAATCGACCCGCCCTAAGGTAGAGCCAAACATTGAGCTCTTCTGTCAAAGCGAGCCAAAGGGAAGCACTGGACAAAGCGTTTTATATATCTCCGGTCTTACTGTGTACTTGGCATTTGTAACATTTGAAAAATTCAACTTTACATTATTAACCAAACTGAATTTTTTATTTTCTAGGGCTAAGCGTGCTTTGGTCTTTCTTGGTGCGCATGAAATCAAAAACGCCAAGGAAATGGGCCAAATACGCGTTATGGTCAAACGAGAAAACTTTATAATATACCCATCGTGGAATCCTCGTCGATTAAAAGATGACATCGCTTTAGTGCGATTGCCAATGTCCATCGAATTTAATGGTAAATATTATATTTTTACGGTCGTAAATTTTATGTATGTACGTTAAGGGCATGGTGAAAACCCATCTTCAATTAACGCTAGCTGATACTTTATTTGATATAAATCGTTCGTTGATCTGTAAAATAAAGAGCTAGTTAGCGTTAACTGGAGAATGTGAAAATGTTGCCAAGAAAATGATGGTCCTTAAAAGTTTCACATCATTTTATATCAAGTCATGACTAGAGCGTCCGATGGACCGCCCATCTAAGTATACGCAAACATAACATTTCCCCATAAAGAGGAGAGAAGTCAATACCTTTAGAAAAACTAGGTATAACATTGCTTGTGCTCTGAAAGGATCTAGGGCAAGACAAAACCCACATAGCAGGTTAGGAGATTTTCAAGTTACAAAAAGTTGAGGAAAGCGGTGCATAGGGATCTGTTTTTGTTCTTTAAATAACAGAGATTATCATGGAAATATTCTTGCACAGATATCGATATCTTCAGCAAAATACCAAATACAAAGAAAATCACAGGGGCATACATAGGCTCTTCGCCTCTCGGAAGTGTTTGGCCAACACTCCGAGTGTATTTCTGCCATGAACAGCTTCTCAGTGCCTTGCAGATGCCGCTCAGAGGCGGCGTGAAAAGATATAGGCCCCGTCCCGCCGACTTGTAGGAAAAATTGAAAGGAGCGCGACGCAAATTGGAAGAGAAGCTCGGCCTAAAATCTCTTAGGAGGTTATCGCGCCTTGCATTTATTTTAATATCGTGGATAGCTCCCAGAATGCTGGCATAGATAATTTTGATGTCGGTCCTGGGCACGATTTCAATACGTCTAAATGTGGCCTTAACCCCAATCTTGCCCCGGGCGCTACTCACAGGGGGCGCCAAATGGTCCGCAAAGCTGAACTTCCTGTATAATTTGTATTTTTATTACAACTGATTTCTGGAAAAAATTTTCTATACTAAAAAATGCATGCATATATCCGGAACACTTGCGACAGGTTGTGGAACAATTGAAAGCATATATCTTTTTTTCTCACGTTCAACGTTACGATGGGAATTATTAAAAAATGCTTTAAAAAACTGTCAAACGTGAATCTGAAACACGATGGAGCGACAGAATACAAGCGGTTAGCGTTATCGTCGATAGGCTAGAGAATGTAGTAGAACACTTAGAACAATTAGAAGAGGACACAAACACCACAATTGACACCAGAAGCGAAGCTATAATTCTGTTGCAAAATATAATAAATTTTAGTTTTATAACATTAGTTCATTTCTGGTATGAAATCTTAAGGACGATTGAGCGTGTGCAGCACATATTACAAGATCCGGAGATGAATTTTAGAAAAGCGTATCATGATGTTAAATCATTAGCGACTGAACTATCCGAAATTCGAGATACTCTCTGTGAAGAAGCAATAGAAAAAGCGAAGCCTCTTTGTGAAAAATGGGATATTGATATAGTAAAACGTGTAAGAAAGTGCCGCAAACTGCCCGGAGAATCGGCCAGAGATGTTGGTCTTTCAGCAGAATGTGAAATTTCTCGCGTAATGAAAAGTGTACTCGATCGTTTCCAACAAGAAATACGTACGATATTTACACCTTTAAATGACATTAGTTTTAAATTTGGATTTCTCTTAGACGTTGGTAATTTGTTAAACAAGGATAACAATGACTTGAAAAGAAATTGTAAAAACTTGGGTGAATTTTATAATAAAGATTTAGATGAAACAGCACTTTTTATCGAAATATTTGACTGCAAGATATTACTTCGCAGTAGGAAAGAAATTGAACCAAAAACTCCGTTAAAAAAAAAGTATTTGCCTCACTACGCCACTCCAGGTATATATTATTTGATTTCGGCAGTGAATAGGCAAGCACTCCGAGAGTATTTCCGCTTCTCAGTGAAAACTCATCTGCTTGGCAGATGCCGTCCGGCGTCGGCATAAAACATGTAGGTCCCGTCCCGCCAATTTGTCGGAAAAATTATATTTATTTATTTATTTTTTTTTATTCGACTTCCTTAATATGTATTTGTTTTTGTTTTTTCTTTTAGAACGCATTCATCCAATTCAATTGCCTCATCGAAGTTATGAATATCAAGATTTTACAAATAAGATGGCCATCGCTTCCGGTTGGGGTCGTTATGCCATGGGTGCGCATGCCATAAGCAATGTGCTACGTTACGTCAAATTGCGCATCATTGACGGTCATACGTGTAAACATAATTTCCCCATCTCATATCGCAGCACCAACATTTGTACAAGTGGTAAATACGCGCGTTCCACATGCAATGGCGACTCTGGTGGACCATTGGTACTGCGGCGCAAATATTCAAAAAAACGTATACTTATTGGACTTACCTCTTTTGGCAGCATACATGGTTGTAATCTTGGATATCCAGCGGCATTTACTAAAGTTTCATCCTATTTGGATTGGATTAGTGATGAGACGGGTATTGAATATTGGCACGAAAATTCGAATGCAATAAGTTTTAAGAATATTTTAAGAGATTATGCAAAAAAATATAATATTAAATATGCTTATCCTAGTGAGGATACATCTGAAGAGGGAGAAGAGTGGAATGATAGTACAGAAGAGATACCGGAATTTACATCGGAACGACAGCGACATCCAACTAGAGTTGGACGGACATCTCACACGTTGCTGCCAATGGCACGTCCCGTTGTGCGTTATTCAGTGCCGAAAGAGTATGAAAAATATGTATTTTTATAAAAATAAATAAAAATAGAGACAAACGATTTAAATACTAAATAAAGTTACTGATAATATTTATCATATGAAATTTAAGTATAAACCACTTGTTGAAATTTATAATGAGATGAGTTCCTTAGAAATATTTCCTGTATTTTGCGAATGCTGTATGAAATAAACCCGGAGCGAAAATAGGAGACAATCAAGCAAAACACAGCAAAACAATGTCAGCTTAGAAATCAAACGCAGAATAACTTTAGCCAATAAGCGTTTCTTTGGACTGAGTGTACAATTGAAAAGTAAATTCTTCTCTTGACGAACAAAAATCACGCTCTACAAGTCGCTCATCATTCCTGTCTTGATGTATGGATCGGAATCATGGACGGTACCGAGAGAAGACGAGATTGCTCTTTGAGTGTTCCCGAGAAAGTTCTCCGGAAGACGTACTCTCTAAGAAGGTATAGTGATTACCTGTATAAGCTTTACGCAGATATGACGGTAGTGAGACGGATAAAAAAGGTGAGAGAGGGGAAGACCTTGACTGAGTTGGGAGATGCAGGTGGAAGTAGGCTTGCCTCCCCTTGGTGTTCCCAATTGGCGTAAGTTATCACGAAACAGGGATAGCTGTGGTGACTTTTTTCGAATCGACCAAAATCGCTTAGGTGGTTAAGCGCCATTATGATAATGAATGATAGTGCAAAACACCAGTTTCTTACTAAAAGCTTAATGACTACCTCGAAACTGGTGCTTATCGGACGTAGAGCGGGACAGTTTGCAGCCACTCATGTACCAATAGGTGTGAAGTGTTTTGATTAATTAATCAAAGGCTGCGAATATTTCAGAACTAGCTTCCACTAAACTAGTTAAGTACGCCTTCAAATTGCCTTATTCGTAGGACATTACTGTATTAAAAGTTTGAGTTGGAAGCATTGCAAGGGGACAGAATTAGAACCGTCTCATAATGCTATAGTTCTTCGGAACAAATGCGATTCGCTGAAGGGAACATTCATGCCTTGAACTTGATAGGACTAGCATGTACACCCAGTCACCGCTACTTTCATCACGTTCGAAATAGGTTATATTTATGGAGTGCGTTTGTCACGTAGTAGCTAATTCCGTTGAGATAAGAAAAAGAAGTTTTTTTGTTTTTTTTTTCCTTGACGTCGTAACTTGATCTACATAACATTAATTATTAATTGCTTTTATTTTGAATTAACAAAAGATAAGCCAATAGATAAGGGAATTTTAATTTACGAATCTTATTCTAAAGTATTTCATGTATACACGAAAAAAAAAATCGGTATCCCCAACCGAAAAAATTGGGAGCTTCAACCGAAGGCTGTTTACTTATATTCATGCCATTTCTTATAAACGAGTTCCCACTACGTATTTTTTTATTAATACACCCAACATGTATTTTGCTTTACTTTGATACTGGGAGTATAAAGGAATCGAGATAGATATACCTTAATGGTATATAGGATTCGAGAAAGATATGGACTGCTTTATGCAACAAATTTTTAGGACAGAAAAGAACTTGATTGAGCCATGTTCGTCCGTTAGAAGGATAACTTGAGTAAAAATTGAGATATTTTTACGGAACTTGGTTATCTGGATCCAGAACAGATTAGTACTGAAAATAAGGAAAATCGACCGAAAGAGAGGCATTTGGGGGGAACTTCGAGAAAAAAATTCGAATTTTTCGGTGACCACCATCGACTTGATCAATGGTAGCGCCTGGCGATGTTTTTATACCCAACTGTACTTGTACACAGGGTATTCTAACTTTGATTGGATAACGGTGGGTTGTACAGGTATAAAGGAATCGAGATAGATATAGATTTCCATATATCAAAATCATCAATAACGAAAAAAAAATTTGATTGGGCCATGTCCGTCCGTTCGTCCGTCTGTCCGTTAACACGATAACCTGACTAAATATTGAGATATCTTCACCAAATTTGGTACACGAGCGTATCTGGACACAGAGTAGATTGGTATTGAAAATGAGCGAAATCGGATGATAACCACGCCCACTTTTTATATATATAAAATTTCGAAAACACAAAAAACCTGATTAGTTAGTAAATAATACACCTAGAATGTTGAAATTTTACGTGTGGACTGATATTGAGACTCTTGATAAATATTTGAAAATATTTATAAAAATGGGCGTGGCACAGCACACTTGTGATAAAATCAATTTTACAAATATTATTAATCATAAATCAAAAATCGTTAAACCTATCGTAACAAAATTCGGTAGAGAGGTTGCCTTTACTATAAGGAATGCTTTGAAGAAAAATTAACGAAATCGGCTAAGGACCACGCCCGCTTTTATATAAAAGATTTGTAAAAGGGTCGTGGACGAATAAAATAAGCTATATCTTTGCAAAAAAAGAGATTTATATCAATGGTATTTCATTTCCCAAGTGGATGTATAACAATAAATAGGAAAAACTTCAAACTTTAAAAAATTGGTGTGGCACCGCCCCTTTTATGACTAAGCAATTTTCTATGTTTTGGGAGCCATAACTGGAAGAAAAATTAACGGATCGTTACACAATTGGGTACACAAATTTTCCCTATAGCAGCATATATTTCTAGAAAAATGGCCACGCCCACTTTTATATAAACGATTTTTAAAAAGGTCGTAGACGAAAATAATTAGCTATATCTTAGCGAAAAAGAGCTTTGTATCAATAGAATTTTACTTTCTGAATTGAATTATAACATTAAATTGGAAAACACAAAATTTTTTGAAAATGGGTGTGGCACCGCCCCCTTTTTGTCTAAGCAATTTTCAATGTTTCGGGAGCCATAACTCGAAGAAAAATTTACATATCGTAACAAAATTGGGTACACATATTTTCCTTATAACAGGAAATATTTCTAGTAAAAATTGATAAGATTGGTTAAGGACCACGCCCACTTTTATTTAAATAACTTTAAAAAGGGACGTAGGCAAAAATAATAAGTTAAGTCTTAGCGAAAAATAGTTTTGTACCAATCTTATTTGGTGCCATTATAACAAGAAATGGGAAAGAATTCAAATCTTGAAAAATGGGCGTGGCACTGCCCCTTTCTTACAATGCATTTCCCAACGTTTCTGGGGCCATAACTCGACGAAAATATTGGTGTTTAACGGGAAATATTTTCAGTAAAAATGGACTAAATTGGTTAGATGGCGTTCTTTTATATAAAAGATTTTGTAAAAGTGCGTAGATGCAGGTAATAAGCTATTTCTAGTAAAAGTTGGAAATTTCGTTAATAACCCTGCCCTTTTTTGCAATAACGCTTTTTAGTACAATGGCACTTGTGTTTTTATGTTTATTTTTCTGTTATATCTTTATTTTAAAATAAACAGTAGGGAAATCCCCATATCTGAAAGAAAATTGCATTATTACCCGCTCAAGGTCATTGGTGTTAGTCTCTGTATTCCTTTTTAAATGAAATTAATTCAGAATAGAACCATGTGTATATGTATTATTGCGCAACCTTGTAGCATTATTAAGCACAGAAAACAAACAACAACAGCATTTCAAGTGTACAGCTGGGTATGTAATGTTCGGTTTCTCCTGAGCTTAGACTTCCTTACGTGTTTTTGATATCCTACTTAAGTCAAAAAAATGTATGTTAGCATTGATCATCTATTCATCGGTCTATCCATCAGCCTACTTTTTAAAGGATTTTATTTAGGTTGACTTGACAGGCTGGTTGGGCGGCACGAATTTTGTAATTGAAATTTAAGTAACTTCCCGATAAGCTACAAGCTTGAAACTTAGAATATAGTTCAGAACCTGATGACAGCGCAACAATAAGAAAAAAACTCCGATGGGTGGCGCAGGGATCGAAATATTTTAAAAAATCGTATTTGTGGGCCGATTTGGTTCATATTTGGAACACATAATACATATATGAATAGAAGCGACCTGTGACGTCCGATTTGGCTCAAGCTGTAGTTATACCTCAGTTACCCACGAACGTACGTAGAAAAAACGTGTCAGCTAACACGACCTATCTTATGAATGGGCAATGTAAAAGAAAACTCACCGACGTGCAACGCCCGTACGTACGTAGCCCGGAACGTAGAAATCAAAACAATTTTGGGTTTTCCCTAAGAACGTGTCAGCTGATCGCTCTCTCACTAGACAGAGTTGCCTAGTGAAGTTTTGTGCGCTAATTTTTGATCGTTTGCAGTTTTTATGCAAAAACACCTAATTAAAGTTTGAAAAATTGTGAAAATAATTCGAAATAATTATGTAAAAGTGCAAATTATAAATATGTTATCTATTTATATTTATTTAATATTAATTTCAGCATTTTACAACATCAAAAATTAAAATGGAAAGTCATCAACTTACTTACTTACTTAATTGACGGTTAAAACGGTTATGGCCGTCCAACAAGGCACGCCGGTCGCTCCTTCGCTCCGCCAACAAGCGCCAATTGGTCACACCAAGGGAGTTTAAATCGTTTTCCACCTGAACCTTCCAGCGGAGGGGGAGCCGCCCTCTACCTCTACTTCCATAGGCGGGTTCCGATAGAAACAATTTCTTGGCCAGAGCATCATCTTTCATTTGCATAACATGGCCTAGCCAGCGCAGCCGCTGCATTTTAATTCGCTGGACTATGTTAATGTCTGCGTAAAGCTCATACAGCTCATTATTAAATCTGGGGTACTCGCTGTCGCCAATGCGTAGAAGTACATACATCTTTCGGAGAACTTTTCTTTCGAACACTCCCAGTGCCGCTTCATCTGTTGTTGTCATGGTACATGCTTCTGCACCATATAGCAGGACGGGAACGATAAGTGACTCGTAGAGCATGATTTTTATTTGCCGAGAGAGGACTTTATTTTTCAATTATCTACATAGTCCAAAGTAGCATTCATTGGCAAGAGTGATTCTTCGTTGGATTTCAGACCTGGTGTTGTTGTTAGTGTTAATGCTGGTTCGCAAATAAACGAAGTATTTTAATATTTCGAAATTAAAGCTGCCAATAGTTGCGTGGTTGCTTTATCTCATAGTCTTAGGTTTTTCTCAGTAGAAAACCCAGGGGAAGTCGTGCTGAGCTATCCGCCACGCTTATCTCCATTACGGAGCCTTTCCTGGCCATCTCATATGCAAATGCATTCTTTGCAATATCACAGCACCCTGGGACCCAGCAAAGGAAGATATTCAGGTGCCTTATAGAGGCCTGCGAGACTCAACACTTCAGCACTATATCCAACTTTATCCGATAAATTTGCATAACATTGGCAGTTGTTCACTGTTGAAATGACTTATGTTATCTGTTCGTTTAACAGAAAAATTGGCTAAATTGTTTCAGTATCTGCATATTTTACAAAATTTTATTAACTTCTGACCAACAGTTTTTCTTATGTTAAAATAACTAAAGAAATTTGTTTTCATGACAAAAAACCTCTGTTTTTACCAGAACTTTACCAAATGTCTGTTAATTACAAAACAACAAACAAAATTCCCTGCTTTTTTAGCGTAATTTTTTTAGGTGTACAAACCTTGGTGCTTTAGTGCTCACGGATGTGCCCCGGCGTGATGTGGCAGAGTTGTTCCTAAGAAATCTTAAAGCAGCCACTTCACTCTTTTCTAACCACATTGCAAATGATTTCAGCTCATGTAAAGGAACACATATTCGTTCACATATGCAATTGCTAAAAAAGTCTGTCTACTAATTGTATATCTGTATTTTGTGCAAATTTTATAACCGAATTGCACTTTATTACAGTTTTTGTCATGTGAATTGTGTGTCGTTTTTGTCTGTGCAGCCACTTTCTGCTTCGTTTCCTTGAGAGCTCTACTTCTTCTTTATATTGCAGTAATAAAATCAGCTGGACACAGCTGTATGTAAACCTGCTTTGAAAAATCTTTCTTGTTTTTTTTCTCACTTTTGATGTTCAAGCCCTTTGGGTAGTTTGTAATTTTCCGATTTTCCTTTTTATTACAAATTCGTAATTTACTAGTAGCTCAAATGCTAAAATATGGTTAAAGTCTCTGTTGCCAATGTAGAGAAATAAAAAAGGCTATGCAAATAAAGACTTTGGTCGAGTGCATATGTAACAAGTAAGGAAGTCTAAATTCGGGTGAAACCGAAGATTACACTGTACACTTGAAATGCTGTTGTTGTTTGTTTTGTGTGCTTAGTAGTGTTACAAGGCTGCGCAATAATACTGTTACGAATATTAGCAAAACTAAGGAGTGCTGCCGTCTCTAAGCCGATGCTAAGCAGTGACGTGAATGCACATCAATAATTCAATCAATATCTATCTACATAAACGAAACAATAACTGCGTCTACATATATGTACCATGTACGTATACGAGCAGCAATGCACTAACACATGCATATATCTGAGATACTCCTATAAGTATGCAATGAGAAAAACTATAAAATTGTGCAATTGTAGTTACAGCTGAGAAGTTTGAGAGCTACTGGACTAGAAGATTCTGGAAGCGTCTAGAAGATGCGAACGAGGAAACCAAAAGAGTATAAAAGGCGACAGATGTAGAGGCGCTGAAATTCAGTTTGATTTGAGTTGTCAAGCAGTTTCGATTAAGACGATGTCTAGCGAGCAATAGCAGTATTATTTTGAATAGTAGAGTTTCATTGAGCTATCAATCAGTGTGGTTATTAAGCATGCTATTCGTTGCACAGTTTGAGTGTTATTGTGAAGTACTTTAATAAAGGCCATTTTGCATTATTACAAATTGGAGTTATTTATTCAACAGTTTAGTGATTCGAACTTAGCAGAGGATTGCAAATAAGAGGAACTGCAAGTAAATTCGTTACAATACATTACATATGGTTCTATTCCGAACTAATTTTTGTTCGATTTGTGGCTCCCAAAACATAGAAAATTCCTTAGTCATAAAATGGGCGGTGCCACGCCCATTTTCTAAAATTTGAAGTTTTTCCTATTTACTGTTATAAATCCACTTGGGAAATGAAATACTATTGATATAGAGCTCTTTCTAGCAAAGATATAGCTTATTCTATTCGTCCACGACCCTTTTAAAAATCTTTTATATAAAATTGGGCGTGGTCCTTTGCGATTTCGTTAACTTTTCTTCAAAGCATTCCTTGAATTTTGTTACGATAGGTTTAACGATTTTTGATTTATGAATAATAATATTGTAACGAATTTACTACAATTCCGCTTATTTCAAATCTTCTACTAAGGTTCGAATCATTAAACTGTTGAATAAATAACTCCAATATTGAATAATGGAAAAATGGCATTTATTAAAGTACTTCGCAATAAATAACTCTACTATTGCCCGACAGATAGCGTACTTGATTCAAACTGACTGACAGCTTCAATGAAACTAAACTCTCGCGCCTCTACTGTCGCCTTTTTATACTGTCTGCTTTCCTCGTTGCACACTTCTAGGCTTTTACATTCCAGAACTTACTAGTTAGTTATCAGCTACAAAATCACCAGCCACAACTATGTTTATTGCTTCTCATATGCGCACGAGTAATACTTGCACAAATTATTGCCCTCTCTTGTGAGGACCTCAGATAAGAAATATGCATGTGTTTGTGCGTTGCTTCTCCCTGCGTGTACTTACATATGTGTAGACATAATTATTGATTCGTTGATGTAGATACATAATGGTTGATTTATGGATGTGCGTGCAAGTCACTGCTTAGCATCGCTTAGAGATGACAGTACCACTTAGTGTTGCTAATATTCGTTACACTGCCCTCACCCAAGTCTGATCGTCCCGATCAGACAAATCTCTCGATCTAACTGCTGCTAGCAACTCCAAATGTACCACTCTTCTATTTCGTGGCTTCCCAATTGCTTGTATGCGGTAGATGACATCACTGATCCTCTTCACAACTCTGTACGGGCCTTCCCAACTGCACCGAGATTTGGATGGAACACCTTTCCGCCGATGAGGGTTGTATAGCAGTACCAAATCTCCCTCCAAGAAACCTTCCGAATTAAAGTTCTTGTCATGCCAGTGTTTGATCTTACTACTCATTACCCTGGGCCGTCCCCTCACACTCTGTTGGTTGGCCAATGAACTACTTCGTAGAGCTTGCGCTTGACGGATTGGCTTCGCATAATCAGTATAGTTCCCACGTTTCACAAGAGTAGTGCGCTCCGGCTTGAAACTACACTCGCATTCTTTCTGAGAAATTCGTTGCTTCGTTTTTGTGCGTCCATTGGGTTTTGTCAATGCCAGTGTTTCTCTCGCAGGTACATTTGATTTTGCTTTATTTGGCCCATTCGATCTATCAACCTTTGCCTTTGACTTTCGTGGTCTTTGTCGAGTCTTCTCCACCACTACTCGATTACTACTGAACCCTTTCTGCAAACTGAAGTTAAGTGGTATATCCTGCTTCTTATAACGCATCACGCTTCTCTGCATATCGATCTTGCTGTCATGGTAAACCAAGAAGTCCACTGCCAATATGACTTCATCAAAGATCTCCGCCACAACGAATTTGTGTAGAAGTGTGACCTTTCCAATCAAGACTTCACATACCACTTCTCCCTGGACTTGGTTATACTCGCCAGTGGCCGTACGCAACCTTGCTCCAGGTAACGTTTTTACTCTCCTGTTGACCAAGTCAGATCGAATTAAGGAATGAGATGCGCCCGTATCTACAGTCAGTACACGTTCTTTGCCATCCACATTCCCTCTGACGGTAAGACTGCCCGATTTTCTACCAATTTGCGACAAAGATATCAGAAGACATTCAATAGCTGGAGCTGGCTCTCGATCTATACATCTTACTCGCTCTTGCTCATCCCCTCCAGCTTTGTTATTAAGACCACCCATGCTGTTGAAACCACTAGGATCAAGATCGCAATGACGTGCAATGTGACCGGGCTTACCGCATTTGAAGCATTTGATAACTTTTTCACTCCGCTTTTGCGATCCTTTCAGCGCCTCCAATATTGCGTCTACCCACTCTGACCTTCCTACTTCCACACGGCGTGCTTTGAAAACTGGCTTACACAGAAGCGACGCTGTTTCCTGAATCAGAGCATGTGATACCGTTTCGCGAATGTGGGTTTTGGGTTTGCATATGTCGCTCGCTTCATTTCTACGTCCCGTATGCCATTTATAAAACTCTGGATTTTTACCCTCTCGATGTACTCCACGGGTGCGTCCGCATTTGCCAAATGTGCCAACCTTTCAACATCCGAGGCAAACTCCTGCAAAGTCTCATTCGCTCTTTGGTGACGGTTTTGCAACTCAATTTGGAATAGCTGTTTTCTATGCTCGCTTCCGTAACGTCTCTCGACAGCGGCCATCAATGCTTCATAGCTGTTCCGTTCGTACTCTGGAATATTCTGTAAGATTTCGGCAGCTGGTCCTTTCAATGGTACGAAGAGTGCAGCCACTTTATCTTCAGCATTCCAGTTGTTCACTGTTGCGGTCTTCTCAATTGTAGCTTAAAGACCTGGAAAGGAACAGTACCGTCAAAGGATGGTGTTTTTACCTTTGGATTACTCGTTCAAACTGCTGGGCGATTTAGTTACAACTCATGTATACGATCTTTCAAAGCATCCATTTCGGCCTCCAATTTATCTTGTCGTTCACTAAAAGCCTCCAGCTGCGATGAGACTTTTGCTTCCTGTGCCTCCAGCTTCGTTGAGATACGCTCTTCCTGTGCTTCGAGTTGTAATGTTATGCGTGCCTCTTGCTCTTTTAATTGTTCTGCAATTTGTGAAGCCATATGTGTTTTCTCTTCATCCAATTGTGCTTCAATCTTCGATGTGATGCGTGTCTCCTGCAATTCCATCTTGGATGTTAAACGTGTCTCCTGCGATTCCAGCTGAGATGCCACTGTCGATGTTTGAGCAGATATTGCAGCCAAAATCGTGTTCAAGTATGTGCTCGTAAATGTCTGCGATGTTTCATTTTTCTCTTAAATTTTTGATGTCTCCTCGCCATCAAAAGGAAAGACATACTATTCCACGTTAATTCCCTCTAATTCCATTGCCTTTCGTAGTCGTGCCTAAAGTTCGAGTTTATTGCCGGTTGTATTCAATCAACGGCTCTCCAACTCCTTCATCAGTTGCTGGATCTTCAATTCACTCCGCTTTGCCATGCCCAAGCTGTATTCAAAGACTTCAGAATTTATTCAACAATTCCTCTTCTGACACCAATTGTAACGAATTTACTGCAATTCCGCTTATTTCAAATCTTCTACTAAGGTTCGAATCACTAAACTGTTGAATAAATAACTCCAATATTGAATAATGGAAAAATGGCCTTTATTAAAGTACTTCACAATAAATAACTTTACTATTGCCCGACAGATAGCGTACCTAATTCAAACTGACTGATAGCTTCAATGAAACTAAACTCTCGCGCCTCAACTGTCGCCTTTTTATACTGTTTGATTTCCTCGTTTCATACTTCTAGGCTTTTCCATTCCAGAACTTACTAGTTAGTTATCAGCTACAAAATCACCAGCCACAACTATGTTTATTGCTTCTCATATGAGCGCGAGTAATACTTGCACAAATTATTGCCCTCTCTTGTGAGCACCTCAGATAAGATATATGCATGTGTTTTTGCGTTGCTTCTCCCTGCGTGTACTTACATATGTGTAGACATAATTATTGATTCGTTTGTGTAGATACATAATGATTGATTTATGGATGTGCATGCAAGTCACTGCTTAGCATCGCTTAGAGATGACAGTACCGCTTAGTGTTGCTAATATTCGTTACAGTATCCATAAAATTGATTTTATAACAAGTTGGCGGCGCCACGCCCATTTTAAAAAAAGTTTTCAAATTTTTATCAAGAGTCTCAATATCAGTCCACACGTCAAATTTCAACATTCTAGGCGTATTATTTACTAAATAATCAGGTTTTTTGTGTTTTCCGAAATGTTATATATATAAAAGTGGGAGTGGTTATCATCCGGTTTCGCTCGTTTTCAATACCAATCTATTCTGGGTCCAGATAAGCTCGTGTACCAAATTTGGTGAATATATCTCAATATTTACTCAAGTTATCGTGTTAACGGGCAGACGGACGGATATGGCTCAATCAAATTGTTTTTCGACACTGATGATTTTGATATATGGAAATCTATATCTATCTCGATTCCTTTATACCTGTACAACCAGCCGCTATCCAATCGAAGTTATAATACCCTGTGTACAAGTACAGCTGGGTATAGAAATGTAAATATGTACGTTTATTCGAAAAAAAAAATTAATAAAATAATTAAAAAAAGATTTTTAAATTAAAAGGTTTTATTGAAAACAATACTTACATGAAGTAATAATAATACTAAAAGCTAGAAAATAATTAGGTAGGCCCTAGGTACTAGTCATTACACTCCTCATCAATCTAGGGCGTTTATCAGACAATTAAATAAAAGCGTTGGGCGCGTGAAATTTCTAAAAATGTGAGGCGTAGCATAACCTGATTAAGTTTCAGTTGGTCTTATATATGACTATCAATAACTAAAATTTTTTTTTTTAATTATTTTATTTTCAAGCTTTTAGTCTTTATTTAATTGCCTTTTATTTCTCATTCTATTTAGTTCATTTAGTGACTCATTATTACAAGGACTCTTTCCTGACAATTTGTTACAATCCAAGTCCTCAATACACAATCCTTCCAAAGACTTTACTCGACTCTGCGCCACGTATGCTTGTCCCTCCTCCAACTCCAAAATATTTTGATGTCACTTCTACCGGATTGTATGTAATATTTGTTCCAAATATGAGTCAAATCGGGCATCGTAGGGCGCTTTCTATTCATGTATGTATTATGTGTTCCAAATATGGACCAAGTCGGACCACAAATACGATTTTGTTTGAATATCTCGATTTTTTCGCCACCTAGCGGGGAGTTTTTTTCATAGATCGCTTTCTATTCTTGTATGTATTATGTGTTCCAAATATGAGCCAAATCGGACCACAAATACGATTTTTGTGCATATCTCGATCCTTGCGCCACCAAGCGGCGATTTTTTTATAGGTCGCTTTCTATTCTTGCATGTATTATGTTTTCCAAATATAGACCAAATCGGACCAGAAATAAGATTTTTTTGAATATCTCGATCTTTGCGCCACCTAGCGGCGATTTTTTCATAGGTCGCTTTCTATTCTTGTATGTTCTACGTGTTCCAAATATGAGCCAAATCAGACCACAAATACGATTTTTGTGAATATCTCGATCCTTGCGCCACCTAGCGGTGATTTTTTTCATAGGTCGCTTTCTATTCTTGTATGTTCTATGTGTTCCAAATATTAGCCAAATCGGACCACAAATACGAGTTTTGTGCATATCTCGATCCTTGCGCCACCAAGCGGCGATTTTTTTCATAGGTCGCTTTCTATTCTTGCATGTATTATGTTTTCCAAATATAGATCAAATCGGAACAGAAATAAGATTTTTTTCAATATCTCGATCTTTGCGCCACCTAGCGGCGATTTTTTTCATAGGTCGCTTTCTATTCTTGTATGTTCTATGTTTTCCAAATATGAGCCAAATCAGACCACAAATACGATTTTTGTGAATATCTCTATCCTTGCGCCACCTAGCGGTGATTTTTTTCATAGGTCGCTTTCTATTCTTGTATGTTCTATGTGTTCCAAATATTAGCCAAATCGGACCACAAGTACGATTTTTGTGAATATCTGGATCCTTGCGCCACCTAGCGGCGAATTTTTTCTTATTATTGCATTGTCATCAGGTTCTGAACTATATTCCAAGTTTCAAGCTTGTAGCTTGTCGGGAAGTTACTTAAATTTCAATTACAAAATTCGTGCCAGCCAGCCAACCAACCAACCAGTCAAGTCAAGCTAAATAAAACCGTTTAAAAAATTAATTGTTTTTACGGGACACGTATGAGATTCAGTTTTTAAATTTCGATTTTCCTTTATACTATATAGTGTAGCGTGCACCGCCAACCACACCGAAAATCCTGGGTTCAAGTCTCCGGCACAGCAACATCATGTGTCTTGCAAATGCCGTCCGGAGTCGACGTAAAACTTGCTTTTAGGAAAAATTAAAAGGGAGCACGACGCAAATTGGAACAGAAGCTCAGCCTAAATTCTCTTCGGAGGTATATCGCGTCTTATATTTTATAGAGAAAAATGTATGCAGTTGTTATCTAAAGCTATGTTTATACATGGAAATTTAGTCCAGTCTACATGCACATACATATTCGAGGTACTGCCTTCGTCTATTTTCAGAAATGAACATTCTGCATTTTTTCAGCTAATTAATATCAAAGAGTGAAAAAATGGTTTCTAAGGAATTTTTAAAAATTATTTAATTATACAAATTTTTTTTAACCTTTTATCAAACTGATACTAATTTTAAATTCCTCCTCCTTGATACGTTGAGATGTGATATAATTAAAATATATTGGCATTGACAATTAATAAGGAGATTAATTCGAAAATCGGCGAAAGTTAACGATTTTCCATGAAATTATCGTACTAAAGACTTTGTCCACGCGTAATCAAAATATATTAAATAAACACTCAAAAAACTTCCTCAGAAGATAAATATTGGAGAGATTTTATGCAAAGGCAAAGAAATTTTTCCTCAATTGATTATATGAATTTTTATAACAATGAAGAAAATTTCCAGTAGTATGTACATATGTATATAGATCGGGGTTTCTTTTGTTTTTAGAAAAATTTTATTGTTTTGAGAAGAAATTCCAATGGTGAAAAATCGTTCCCATTTTGGAAAAAAATGTATTTGAGTGTAGAATTGATATCTGTGTCACATATTTTCGGATTCATTTCGATATCGAAAATTTCAATAAATGGAAAAAATTTTAGAATTCATTATCAAGTACTGAAAAAGTGATTAAACTTAATACGTGGGTTGTCTTTAGGACGAGAAATGGAAATTTTGGAAAATGGGAGTGGCACTGTCCACATTCAGAAGAAGAAAATTTAAAAGTTTTGAAAGCTTTAAATCAAAATAAGTTGAAGAAGTTTGATATGTATGTTGTCTTCACACTCCTTATTGTGTTGAGCCCTAACAGCAACTTAAGTGCAACCAACAAAAAATAAAATTTCACAGAGAAATATTTCCAAGGTGCCACCACCTGTTTTCAAGATGTTAAATTCCCAAAAAATATTTAAGATTATCTCACTTCCTTACGTCTTGTTTAGTAACGTGATGTCAACTTTTTTCTTTAAAATTATGCCCCATGGAACTATTTCCTGGCACTTTAAACGCCTTGTCCTGAAAGTTTCTTTATTTGGTTACACTAAAATTGATATAAGGGCTTTATAAAACGGCTACCGTTTCGAAAATATCCTTTCCCAGAAAGCTTCTAAAAATGGACCTACCTCGGAATTCGGTTGAAGTACGCCCCATGTAGCCTACTTTTCAATAGATTTTGAGCTGAAAAAGGGTTATTTACGAATGAAATTCAGGGATACAGCGTTTATCTAAAAAATCCTGCGATCGGGTGTACTGTAAGCCAACTCTGAGATATGGCAGTTTGAATAAAGGTCTGAGATGGGCATATCTTCGAACAAATTTCGAAGTAGGGCGTTTTCAAACTGGCAGACTGAGTAGTATGATGTTTTACTCAGGTTTCCATTTGCTCTGCTGTAGAGTACAAAATCGTTTCAAAAATAATAAATTTTTATGGACTTTGACTTTGACTCTTTTAATAACAAATACTAACAAAATTAGTTGTTTGAACAATAAGGTAGTATTTTTATCTATTTACAACTCCACTCGTTTTTTCGATCCAATCCAAGTATGAGGTGATACGGGTAAATACGCCTGGCCAACCAAATTCGCAGCCAATGCCCAAGCCAATTCCAAAGGAAGTGGCACCAACCAAATAAGTTTTTGCACCATCATTGTATGCCAATGGACCACCAGAGTCACCATTACAAGTAGAATAACCACCAGTTGTTTTAATACAAATCATAGTTTCCTTTACCGAACCAAGAAACCAACGGTTGCATGATTTATTCTCCAGAACAGGCACTTCAATCCAACGTAATTTGTCGGTGGCAGATTGAGCGGCTAAAAAAAATGTATTTGTTCAGAGTTTTAGGAGTGGGGGCAAAATAGAATACAATTTTTTCACAAACTCACCATCACTAACCTTTCCCCAACCAGAGGCAATGACTTGTTCACCAGCGTAGGTTTGGTAGTTGCCATTAGCTTTGGGTAATGCGATTGGTTGAATATAATCTGGAAATGAAGTGCATAGTAAATATTATTACCCTTTTTTTCGAAATTATTTTTAAAACAACATACCGTTGAACTCAATTGCTACAGGCAATTTGATGAGTGCAATATCATCGATAATTGTAGTGTTACTATAGTTTTTGTGCGTGTGAATATTTTTCTTGGATACATAAATAATTTGTTGACTAGGTTCCTTTTTATCTGTACGATCCCAAGCACCCAAATAAACATCAACACCATTTCTAGAAAATTAAAACATATTAAATTTAAAGTTATCTTCAATCGTAGCAAACAGCAATCCTTACGCGTCGACAGTACAATGTGCCGCTGTTAAGACCCAACGATTAGAAATCAAACTGCCACCACACCATGCTGCACCTCCATCTAAATACAACGCTAGACCAGCTTGATATGGGAATTGCTTGGGTACAGCAATTTCTCCATTGGTAATACGTGCTTCGGGTCCATTTATTGACATGCGTGGGCTAAGTGGTATACGTGGAAATACTTCCAATGGTTTAAGTTTATACCAATCAACTTCCTTTTTGATGGCAAAGACGCCGCCCAAGAGGCACACAGTTAATACGATGTATAGTTTCATTTCCGATATTGAACAATGAAATATGTTGAGTGAACGTTTTTATAGTATTTTAGCGTTCGACAAAATATGTACGTTACGATCACGCAGTTTACGATAAGATTAGTGGGATTATATGAAGCCGTATAGGGCTAGACTATCAGTGCGCGTACCCATATGCCATGAATTGCCCCAGAAGTGCCATAAATGCGTATATTTTGATTTATAATAGGATATTTTAAACAAAGTTCATGGGCGTAGTAGTCCTAACATAGCCAATAACACTCAGTTGTAGTAATAAAATATGATGTATGATTCATTTAAAAATCTCAACATCATGATAAAACTATCATATGCAAATAAAAGTATCGATTATGCCCTTAAAACGAAGATAACGAGCACCTACAGCAGTTTTAGTGAAAAAATATTTTGTACAGGAGACGGTGTTATATTCTAAGGAAAAAGTTCACGTTTCCTTTCCTAAGTATACTATATGGACTGCTGAGTGGTATACTACCCTTTTTCGGCTGTCGTCGCGAAAACGCTCTATCTAAGAAAATTATTGAATAACGCCCTATTTCTTAATTTGTTAAAAAAAAAAAAACTATCAGAGCTCATACTCAATAAATTTTGACATAAGCTGGGATATTTCTGAAGAAAAAAAAAAAAAATTCTGAGATAGGGCGTTCTTCAACCGAAATATGAAATCGGGCGTTTTTAAAAAAAATTTAGAAACGGGGCGTTAGTCACCCGAAATTAGTTGATGGTTAAGCATTTTAAGTTAAAAATTATTAAGAAAACAAATTTTTGGGACCTTGGTTGACATTTGTCGTGTTTAATGAAAATCATTTAACTTGATTGGACCAAAATTTGCTTTTACAAATTCTAGCACGCTTTTTCAGAGATCTACCGCGTTATTTTCTTAAAACGTGCTAACAAATGCGTTTTGAAAGTGGCAACAGTGCATTCAACCGTGTAGGTATGCTTGCATAAAAAACATACGACTTATAGCACTCTAAGGACGCTTTTCACCATCTTCAGTTAAGTTGCATTTTAACTGGAGGATAGTGAATATAGCTTCATTTAACATTTTCGTTTTCACCAACAAAGGGTGGCCAATACCCGGCTAAATCGATAATTGCGAATAGAAGTAGCAATTTGCCAGTCAAACAAACCACCGCTGTATAGCTAAATGGTTAGCGCAGCGTGCCTAAAGCGTACTGATGATGAAGGCTTAGCACCCTTCGAAATGGATCTATCTGCGCAGCTATGGCAGGTTGTCTGAAAAATTTTCTACTTCCTATTCCAAAAACAAAATAAACCTTTTCAATTATAGAGAAATTAAAAAAACGATAAACATAAAAAATTATTGTTCTGGCCTTGAGCTCGTTTCGAACCTTGAATGTGAATAGTTTGTATAACACATTGCTTTCAAATCGTTTTCACCATCTTCAGTTAGACATTTATAAATAATCGAAGTTTGCGTTTTCTCCATTCTAACTGAAGCTTATGGTCTCAGTTAAGTCCACGAAAAAAAACAAAACCAGAACAAAAGTCAGCTGTTTAGCTAGTTTTCGTGTATTCACAATAGATTGTTTCGATTTGTTCTACAAAATATTCACAATCACGATTTAACCGAAGGTTGGTCACCCTGTGTTGGAGAAGCTATCTGATAAACTCATATCCTTCAGGTAATATCGAACTTAACTTGAGATGGAAAACGGCACTAAAGTGCGCAAGAGATACAATCCGTCTCCTTCATGACGTTCGCCGGTTTCGATTGGCAGCACGTACGTGACGTAATAGGAGACACATAACATATATTTTTTTTAATCAAATAAATGGTGGTATGCTCAAATAAATATGAATTTGTCAAGTAATAGCATTGCTTAATTTTGTACACCAATTTTCCCAACGCGTACTATAAGTATGTATCAAAAAAATTTAGTGCAACATATGCAACGGGGCCAATGTACTTCAAAAATAAAAAAATTGGCAAAGTATGGAGGATGCAACAACTGATACGTCACCTCTCTGGCGTTTATCGTTTTTCATCTAGGTTTTGGGAATTTCGGGCCACTCCCGTGCGTGGCACCTCCAATAAAATCCAAATCTTTAATATCACAAATTTTTTTTCGAAACTTTTCGATATCCGATTAGCTAAAAGTTTCACACCTTATTTATACCTTGATTTCAAAGGACAATATTTTTTTCGGGAATTTGGCCAGATGCCGCTCTTCGAAATTTTTTTTATTTATTATTCAATTCGTTTGAAATTTGGTACTTACATAGCCTAGATGGTATGCTTTTTCTTCGGGAAATGAACCATCTGCTGCTTAAAATTGTGGTTACGTGCGCGAAAATTGGGCCAGAAAAGTAAAGAGAGGTGATGGGAAATGGTGGTTAAAAGGGGATAGGAACAGGGAAAGGTAGAGATAGAATCAAATGGAGGGGTAAAGGAAGAGTGATAAGGAATAGGAGATGGAGGCATCAAGGAAGAGGTGGAGGCGAAGGTGAATTAAGAAGAGAAAAATAGAGAGTTAAAGGAGAAGATAGAGGTATAAGGATAAATTGAGAAGAACAAAGGAAGTGGAACAAAGGAGCGGAAAAAGGAGAGCAGGAGTGAGAAATGTAAGTATTCTAAGTAACAACTTAACAAAACAGCTTTTCAAAAAAAAATTCAAATTTCTATAAATGGTTTTCCGCTGCAGTACTGTGCTGGGTAGTGTTAGTATACAGGAAAGCTCCTCACAACTTTTTTCTTGGAATTTTGCCGTGGAAGCATGAGGCGGCACCTTGAAAAGCGTATCTTGTAAAAATTTAATTTTTGTTAGATGCACTTAAGTAGCTGTTTGGTCTCGAAATGAGTGCAAAAGATAAGGATTTATTTCTTAGCGAATTCCAAGTTATTAGAAGAGATGCTCCTAGCCCGCTGGGGTGATTCTTCTTTTTCTTATATTCCGCTATGTATCTGTGAAAATTTTTGTGGTTTCACTTCAGATGCTGGCTGCGCTGTAGTTGCTGTTGTTGTGTTAAAAATTGTTCGTTTCTGAATACACGTATGTGTAGATTCGTTACCTTGTGTTTAAGTTGTCGTTGTTATTTACTAATGGCGCGCGTTCTTAATAAGAATAATAACATATATGTATGTTTAACAGAGTGCGATAATTCATAGCCTTCCTTTCAATAATTAAAATAAAGCTTGCTACGTGAACGACATCTGGGTATTCAAAGTTCGGGTTTTCCCGAACTTGGACTTCCTTACCAGTTCAACATTGTAATAATATAATAAACAAGTAAGGAAGGTTAAGTTCGGGTGTAACCGAACATTACATACTCAGTTGAGAGCTATGGTGACAACATAAGGGAAAATAACCATGTAGGAAAATGAACCGAGGGAAACCCTGGAATGTGTTTGTATGACATGTGTATCAAATGAAAGGCATTAAAGAGTATTTTATGAGGGAGTGCACCATAGTTCTATAGGTGGACGCCATTTAGGGATATAGCCATAAAGGTGGATCAGGGTTGACTCTAGAATGCGTTTGTACGATATGGGTATCAAATGAAAGGTATTAATGAGTATTTTAAAATGGCGTGGACCTAAGTTCTATAGATGGACGCCTTTTCGAGATATCGCCGTAAAGATGGACCAGGGGTGACTCTAGAATGCGTTTGCACAATATGGGCATCAAACGAAAGGTGTTAATGAGTATTTTAAAAGGGAGTGGGCCGTAGTTCTATAGGTGGACGCCGTTTCGAGATATCGTCATAAAGGTGGACCAGGGGTGACTCTAGAATGTGTTTGTATGATATGGGTATCAAATGAAAGGTGTTAATGAGTATTTTAAAAGGGAGTAATCCTTATTTCCATAGGTGGACGCCGTTTCGAGATATCGCCATAAAGGTGGATCAGGGGTGACCCTAGAATTTGTTTGTACAATATGGGTATCAAAAGAAAGGTGTTAATGAGTATTTTAAAAGGGAGTGGGCCTTAGTTCTATAGGTGGATGCCGTTTCGAAATATCGCCATAAAAGTGGACCAGGGGTGACTCTAGAATGTGTTTGTACGATATGGATATCAAATTAAAGGTATTAATGAGGATTTTAAAAGGGAGTGGTGGTTGTTGTATAGGTGGTCGCCTTTTCGAAATACCGCCATAAAGGTGGACCAGGGGTGACTCTAGAATGCGTTTGTACGATATGGATATCAAATTAAAGGTATTAATGAGTATTTTAAAAGGGAGTAATCCTTAGTTCCATAGGTGGACGCCGTTTCGAGATATCGCCATAAAGGTGGACCAGGGGTGACCCTAGAATTTGTTTGTACAATATGGGTATCAAAAGAAAGGTGTTAATGAGTATTTTAAAAGGGAGTAATCCTTAGTTCCATAGGTGGACGCCGTTTCGAGATATCGCCATAAAGGTGGACCAGGGGTGACCCTAGAATTTGTTTGTACAATATGGGTATCAAAAGAAAGGTGTTAATGAGTATTTTAAAAGGGTGTGGGGCTTAGTTCTATAGGTGGACACCTTTTCGGAATATCGCCACAAAGGTGGACTAGGGGTGACTCTAGAATGTGTTTGTACGATATGGGTATCAAATTAAAGGTATTAATGAGGTTTTTTAAAGGGAGTGGTGGTTGTTGTATAGGTGGTCGCATTTTCGAGATATCGCCATAAAGGTGGACCAGGGGTGACCCTAGAATTTGTTTGTACAATATGGGCATCAAAAGAAGGTGATAATGAGTATTTTAAAAGGGAGTATTCCTTAGTTCCATAGGTGGACGCCGTTTCGAGATATCGCCATAAAGGTGGAGCAGGGGTGACCCTAGAATTTGTTTGTACAATATGGGTATCAAAAGAAAGGTGTTAATGAGTATTTTAAAAGGGTGTAGGGCATAGTTCTATAGGTGGACGCCTTTTCGAGATATCGCCATAAAGGTGGACCAGGGGTGACCCTAGAATGAGTTTGTACGATATGGGTATCAAATAAAGGTATTAATGAGAGTTTTAAAAGGGAGTGGTGGTAGTTGTATATGTGAAGGCGTTTTCCAGATATCGACCAAAATGTGGACTAGGGTGACCCAGAACATTATCGGTTGGATACCGCTAATTTATTTATATATGTAATACCTGGCAAGATTTTAAGGGTGTTTTATTTCGCCCTGCAGAACTTTTTCATTTTCTTCTACTTAATATGGTAGGTGTCACAACCATTTTATAAAGTTTTTTCTAAGGTTATATTTCGCGTCAATAAAACAATCCAATTACCTTACCATGTTTCACCCCTTTTTTCGTATTTGGTATAGAATTATGGCATTTTTTTCATTTTTCGCAATTTTCGATATCGAAAAAGTGGGCGTGGTCATAGTCCGATATCGTTCATTTTTCATACCAAGGTAAAGTGGGTTCAGATAAGTACGTTAACTGAGTTTAGTAAAGATATATCGATTTTTGCTCAAGTTATCGTGTTAACGGCCATGCGGAAGGACAGACGGACGACTGTGTATAAAAACTGGGCGTGGCATCAACCAATTTCGCCCATTTTCACAGAAAACAGTTAAAGCCATAAAATCTATGCCCCTACCAAATTTCAAAAGGATTGGTTAATTTTTGTTCGATTTATGGCATTAAAAGTATCCTAGACAAATTAAATGAAAAAGGGCGGAGCCACGCCCATTTTTAAATTTTCTTTTATTTTTGTATTTTGTTGCACCATATCATTACTGGAGTTGAATCTTGACATAATTTACTTATATACTGTAAAGATATTAAATTTTTTGTTAAAATTTTACTTTAAAAAAATTTTTTTTTTAAAAGTGGGCGTGGTCCTTCTCCGATTTTGCTAATTTTTATTAAGCGTACATACAGTAATAAGGGTAACGTTCCTGCCAAATTACACCATGATATCTTCAACGACTGCCAAATTACAGCTTGCAAAATTTTAAATTACCTTCTTTAAAAAGTGGGCGGTGCCACGCCCATTGTCCAAAATTTTACTAATTTTATATTTTGCGTCATAAGTTCAACTCATCTACCAAGTTTCGTCCCTTTATCTGTCTTTTGTAATGAATTATCGCACTTTTTCGATTTTTCGAAATTTTCGATATCGAAAAAGTGGGCGTGGTTATAGTCCGATATCGTTCTTTTAAATAGCGATCTGAGATGAGTACTCAGGAACCTACATACCAAATTTCATCAAGATACCTCAAAATTTACTCAAGTTATCGTGTTAACGGACGGACGGACGGACGGACATGGCTCAATCAAATTTTTTTTTGATCCTGATTATTTTGATATATGGAAGTCTATATCTATCTCGATTCCTTTATATATGTACAACCAACCGTTATCCAATCAAACTTAATATACTCTGTGAGCTCTGCTCAACTGAGTATAAAAATATTATATATAAATATTCGATTTTTTTGCTATTTATTTACAACACTGGCCTTTTCTTCGATCCAGTCGAAGAATGAGGTACTACGAGTAAATACATCTGGCCAGCCAGCCTCACAGCCAAGGGAAATCCCAAACAATGAGACACCAATCAAATAATTAGTTTTACCATCATTAAACACTAATGGGCCCCCAGAATTACCGCTACATGTAGAATAACCACCAGCTGTGCTATTGCAGAGATGGGTTGAACCAATTATTTCAGTTGTCTGATCATACCACGCCTTGCAGGCAGAATTCTTCATAACAGGTGCTACAACTCAATATATTTTATCTGTGAGTGAGCTATCCAGAGTTATCCGGAAAATTATTTGTATTGGTTAAATAGTGCGTAAGGGTTACTTGGGAAATATTGCTTAAGACTAGAACTTACCATCACTTGTTTGTCCCCATCCAGAAGCAATCACTCTCTCACCAGCGTAAGTTGGATATTTGTTACTTTTTTTGGGTAGAGCAATTGGTTGAATGTAATCTGAAGATTTTTAGAATGTTGGGTTAAGCAAAAGTATAAAATTTTTCTTTGTTTTTGGAAATAGCAGCCACATTCTTTTCCAACCGAGCTGCAAAAAAAATACCAAGTAGGTAAGTGATAGCTACCCTGATAGGGAAAGCTCACTTCGGAGAACAGATAAGTAATCTATACCTACTTGCGTAACAAATTTTCAATTTAGAATAAATCTGAGTATCGAATACTTGATATAAATTCTCCGGAGCCTATACTGTAACACTTTCGCCAAATTATGAAAAAACTGAAGTGAACAGTCAAGCATGAATGGGTTCAATGCAGCGGTAACAAGAAGTATATTAAGATGTACTGCATATGCTTTTATTGTTACGATTATTAGATGCACCTTGGTGAACCCAATATTTTCGGCAGACCACCTTCTTTTCACTTTCGCGAAGAAAGATCTCGTCTAGCGTTTGATAAGTTGATACGAAGCCCATCTACACAAGAGCAGACCACATGTGACCTGTAGCCTATATAGCCATTCACATTCGGTCCAGTGTTACCCATATGGGCTAAGAGATCTGCGTGACAGTTTACAAACCACATTATTTCAATCTCAAAATAATTCGACGATAACACAAGCGAGGTCAGATGCTCCGGAATCACTCTTGATGATGCCAGAGTCGAACTTATGGCTTTTATAGCCGCTAAGTTATCCGAGTGGATGTTAAACTCTCACACCGCATCCTTAATCGCTGCAACTAGCGTTTGGAACCAACTTCGACCCATTCGGGAACCAGTTAACAAGTCTGCTACCCCACATAACTCCGCTCTCGATGGAATGATTGAGGTGGAGCAGGCACAGAGCGCAGTAGTCCGCACATAATAGTATGCCACCTCTGAGATAGAGTGCACAATCGGTTTGGATTTCATCTTATAAAGACAGTCACGAGTTCGTTCCGATGACCGCACTGCTGCACAAATCAATCTAAGTCTTTCCAGAGATATGTCCGAAGTATTCCCAGGTACGCAAATATACATCCGCTCTATTCCTAAAAAGTAAAATTACACTATTTAGTATACATACATATATGTAAAAATAAATATGTAAATAAATGAAAATATATACGTATCAGCTGTACAATGTGGTGCTGTCACTATCCATAAATTTGAGATCAAACTACCACCACACCAAGCTGTTCCCACATCCATATATATCATTAGACCAACTTGATAGAAAAATTGATTTCGGGCCGCAAGCTGTCCACCTATAATGCGTCGTTCAGAGCCATCTGATGACATAACCGAAAGTGGTATATTTGCATGTGTCTGAAAATGCTTCACTTTAGACCAATCAACTTTATTTGGTTTACCAATTACGCCGGCCAGTAAACAAACAACCAAAACCATTAGTTCATGCATCTTCGGTTATCAATAACTGGAGTACAGCGATATAGATTTTCTTTCTTTTATACTTTTCTAACGAAAGAATTTAGCCAAGGACCATAAATAAATTTAAAATCATTCAGTGCTTTGGAGATTAGCTTTATGTATTTATTGGTTTAATCGGCCAAACAACGGACTAAATTCGTTTGAAAGCACACATTATACCTACATATACCTAGTTCAGTGGTGCGCTACGCTGGTAAAGCTTCGAATACAAACGCAACTTTTTATACTCAGCGTGCTTGTGCACAGAGTATATTAACTTTAATTGGATAATGGTTGGTTGTACAGTAGGCCGGGTCGATTTGTGGGGAGGCAAAAAAATTGCCTATTGCTCTGTGAAAATCATATTCTAGGGATCAAAATAAGAAACTTTGCCGAAGGAACCATACCTCTAAAACGAATTCTGATGCCCCCCCCCCCCCCCCCCCCCTTTGGGTCGTAGGGGCAAATTTGGAAAATCCCACTTTGAAATGCTTATGTTTTTTATACTCAGTTGAGCAGAGCTCACAGAGTATATTAAGTTTGATTGGATAACGGTTGGTTGTACATATATAAAGGAATCGAGATAGATATAGACTTCCATATATCAAAATAATCAGGATCAAAAAAAATTTTGATTGAGCCATGTCCGTCCGTCCGTCCGTCCGTTAACACGATAACTTGAGTAAATTTTGAGGTATCTTGATGAAATTTGGTATGTAGGTTCCTGAGTACTCATCTCAGATCGCTATTTAAAATGAACGATATCGGACTATAACCACGCCCACTTTTTCGATATCGAAAATTTCGAAAAATCGAAAAAGTGCGATAATTCATTACAAAAGACAGATAAAGGGACGAAACTTGGTACATGAGTTGAACTTATGACGCAAAATATAAAATTAGTAAAATTTTGGACAATGGGCGTGGCACCGCCCACTTTTTAAAGAAGGTAATTTAAAACTTTTGCAAGCTGTAATTTGGCAGTCGTTGAAGATATCATGATGTAATTTGGCAGGAACGTTACCCTTATTACTGTATGTACGCTTAATAAAAATTAGCAAAATCGGAGAAGGACCACGCCCACTTTTAAAAAAAAAATTTTTTTAAAGTAAAATTTTAACAAAAAATTTAATATCTTTACAGTATATAAGTAAATTATGTCAAGATTCAACTCCAGTAATGATATGGTGCAACAAAATACAAAAATAAAAGAAAATTTAAAAATGGGCGTGGCTCCGCCCTTTTTCATTTAATTTGTCTAGGATACTTTTAATGCCATAAATCGAACAAAAATTAACCAATCCTTTTGAAATTTGGTAGGGGCATAGATTTTATGGCTTAAACTGTTTTCTGTGAAAATGGGCGAAATCGGTTGATGCCACGCCCAGTTTTTATACACAGTCGTCCGTCTGTCCTTCCGCATGGCCGTTAACACGATAACTTGAGCAAAAATCGATATATCTTTACTAAACTCAGTTAACGTACTTATCTGAACCCACTTTACCTTGGTATGAAAAATGAACGATATCGGACTATGACCACGCCCACTTTTTCGATATCGAAAATTGCGAAAAATGAAAAAAATGCCATAATTCTATACCAAATACGAAAAAAGGGGTGAAACATGGTAAGGTAATTGGATTGTTTTATTGACGCGAAATATAACTTTAGAAAAAACTTTATAAAATGGTTGTGACACCTACCATATTAAGTAGAAGAAAATGAAAAAGTTCTGCAGGGCGAAATAAAACACCCTTAAAATCTTGCCAGGTATTACATATATAAATAAATTAGCGGTATCCAACCGATAATGTTCTGGGTCACCCTAGTCCACATTTTGGTCGATATCTGGAAAACGCCTTCACATATACAACTACCACCACTCCCTTTTAAAACTCTCATTAATACCTTTATTTGATACCCATATCGTACAAACTCATTCTAGAGTCACCCCTGGTCCACCTTTATGGCGATATCTCGAAAAGGCGTCCACCTATAGAACTATGCCCTACACCCTTTTAAAATACTCATTAACACCTTTCTTTTGATACCCATATTGTACAAACAAATTCTAGGGTCACCCCTGCTCCACCTTTATGGCGATATCTCGAAACGACGTCCACCTATGGAACTAAGGAATACTCCCTTTTAAAATACTCATTATCACCTTTCTTTTGATGCCCATATTGTACAAACAAATTCTAGGGTCACCCCTGGTCCACCTTTATGGCGATATCTCGAAAATGCGACCACCTATACAACAACCACCACTCCCTTTAAAAAACCTCATTAATACCTTTAATTTGATACCCATATCGTACAAACACATTCTAGAGTCACCCCTGGTCCACCTTTGTGGCGATATTCCGAAAAGGTGTCCACCTATAGAACTAAGCCCCACACCCTTTTAAAATACTCATTAACACCTTTCTTTTGATACCCATATTGTACAAACAAATTCTAGGGTCACCCCTGGTCCACCTTTATGGCGATATCTCGAAACGGCGTCCACCTATGGAACTAAGGATTACTCCCTTTTAAAATACTCATTAACACCTTTCTTTTGATACCCATATTGTACAAACAAATTCTAGGGTCACCCCTGGTCCACCTTTATGGCGATATCTCGAAACGGCGTCCACCTATGGAACTAAGGATTACTCCCTTTTAAAATACTCATTAATACCTTTAATTTGATATCCATATCGTACAAACGCATTCTAGAGTCACCCCTGGTCCACCTTTATGGCGATATTTCGAAAAGGCGACCACCTATACAACAACCACCACTCCCTTTTAAAATCCTCATTAATACCTTTAATTTGATATCCATATCGTACAAACACATTCTAGAGTCACCCCTGGCCCACTTTTATGGCGATATTTCGAAACGGCATCCACCTATAGAACTAAGGCCCACTCCCTTTTAAAATACTCATTAACACCTTTCTTTTGATACCCATATTGTACAAACAAATTCTAGGGTCACCCCTGGTCCACCTTTATGGCGATATCTCGAAACGGCGTCCACCTATGGAAATAAGGATTACTCCCTTTTAAAATACTCATTAACACCTTTCATTTGATACCCATATCATACAAACGCATTCTAGAGTCACCCCTGGTCCACCTTTATGACGATATCTCGAAACGGCGTCCACCTATAGAACTACGGCCCACTCCCTTTTAAAATACTCATTAACACCTTTCGTTTGATGCCCTTATTGTGCAAACGCATTCTAGAGTCACCCCTGGTCCATCTTTACGGCGATATCTCGAAAAGGCGTCCATCTATAGAACTTAGGTCCACGCCATTTTAAAATACTCATTAACACCTTTCATTTGATACCCATATCATACAAACGCATTCTAGAGTCACCCCTGGTCCACCTTTATGACGATATCTCGAAACGGCGTCCACCTATAGAACTACGGCCCACTCCCTTTTAAAATACTCATTAACACCTTTCGTTTGATGCCCATATCGTACAAACGCATTCTAGAGTCAACCCTGATCCACCTTTATGGCTATATCCCTAAATGGCGTCCACCTATAGAACTATGGTGCACTCCCTCATAAAATACTCTTTAATGCCTTTCATTTGATACACATGTCATACAAACACATTCCAGGGTTTCCCTCGGTTCATTTTCCTACATGGTTATTTTCCCTTATGTTGTCACCATAGCTCTCAACTGAGTATGTAATGTTCGGTTACACCCGAACTTAACCTTCCTTACTTGTTTCTTTTTGGAGTTTATTTTTTTTATACTCAGTTGAGCAGAGCTCACAGAGTATATTAAGTTTGATTGGATAACGGTTGGTTGTACATATATAAAGGAATCGAGATAGATATAGACTTCCATATATCAAAATAATCAGGATCGAAAAAAAATTTGATTGAGCCATGTCCGTCCGTCCGTCCGTCCGTCCGTCCGTCCGTCCGTTAACACGATAACTTGAGTAAATTTTGAGGTATCTTGATGAAATTTGGTATGTAGGTTCCTGAGCACTCATCTCAGATCGCTGTTTAAAATGAACGATATCGGACTATAACCACGCCCACTTTTTCGATATCGAAAATTTCGAAAAACCGAAAAAGTGCGATAACTCATTACAAAAGACAGATAAAGCGACGAAACTTGGTAGATGGGTTGACGCTATGACGCAGAATAGAAAATTAGTAAGATTTTGGACAATGGGCGTGGCCCCGCCCACTTTTACAAGAAGGTAATTTAAAAGTTTTGCAAGCTGTAATTTGGCAGTCGTTGAAGATATCATGATGAAATTTGGCAGGAACGTTACTACTATTACTCTATATGTGCTAAATAAAAATTAGCAAAATTGGATTAAGAACACGCCCGCTTTTTAAAAAAAAAATTTTTTAAATTCAAATTTTAACAAAAAATTTAATATCTTTACTGTATATAAGTAAATTAAGTCAAAATTCAACTCCAGTAATGATATGATGCAACAAAATACAAAAATAAAAGAAAATTTCAAAATGGGCGTGGCTCCGCCCATTTTCATTTAGTTTGTCTAGAATACTTTTATTGCCATAAGTCGAACAAAAATTTACCAATCCTTCTCAAATTTGGTAGGAGCATAGATTCTATGACGGTAACTGTTCTCTGTGAAAATGGGCGAAATCGGTGAAAGCCACGCCCAGTTTTTATACACAGTCCACCGTCTGTCCTTCCGCTCGGCCATTAACACAATAACTTGAGCAAAATCCGATATATCTTTACTAAACTTAGCCCACGTACTTACCTGAGCTCACTTTTTCTTGGTATAAAAAATGGGCGAAATCTGGCCATAACCACGCCCACTTTATCGATATCGAAAATTACGAAAAATGAAAAAAATGCCATAATTCTATACCAAATACGAAAAAAGGGATGAAACATGGTAACTGGATTGGTTTGTTGACGCAAAATATAACTTTGGAAAAATCTTTGTAAAATGGGTGTGACACCTACCATATTAAGTAGAAGAAAATGAAAAAGTTCTACAAGGCGAAATCAACAGCCCTTGGAATCTTGGCAGGAATACTGTTAGTGGTATTGCATATATAAATAAATTAGCAGTACCCGACAGATGATTTTCTGGATCACCTGGTCCACATTTTGGTGGATATCACGAGAACGCCTTCACATATACATCTAAGGGCCACTCGCTTTTAAAACCCTCATTAATACCTTTAATTTGATATCCATATCGTACAAAAACATACCAGAGTCACCCCTGTCCCACCCTAATGGCGATATCTCGAAAAGGCGTCCACCTATAGAACTAATGCCCCCTCTCTCTTAAAATGCTAGTAACACCTTTCGTTTGATACCCATATCGTACAAACATTCTAGAGTAACCCCTGGCCCACCCTAATGGCGATATCTCGAAAAGGCGTCCACCTATAGACCTAGTGTCCACTCCCTCTTAAAATGCTCAGTAACACCTTTCGTTTGATACCCATATCGTACAAACATTCTAGAGTCACCCCTGGCCCACCCTAATGGCAATATCTCGAAAAGGCGTCCACCTATACACCTAATGCCCACTCCCTCTTAAAATGCTCAGTAACAGCTTTCGTTTGATACCCATATCGTACAAACATTCTAGAGTCACACCTGGCCCACCCTAATGGCGATATTTCGAAAAGGCATCCACCTATAGAACTAAGGATTACTCCCTTTTAAAATACTCATTACCACCTTTCATTTGATACCCATATCGTACAAACACATTCTAGAGTCACCCTGGCCCACCCTAATGGCGATATCTCGAAAAGGCGTCCACCTATAGACCTAATGTCCACTCCCTCTTAAAATGCTCAGTAACACCTTTCGTTTGATACCCATATCCTACAAACATTCTAGAGTCACCCCTGGCCCACCCTAATGGCGATATCTCGAAAAGGCGTCCACCTATAGACCTAATGTACACTCCCTCTTAAAATGCTCAGTAACACCTTTCGTTTGATACCCATATCGTACAAACATTCTAGAGTCACCCCTGTCCCACCCTAATCGCGATATCTCGAAAAGGCGTCCACCTATAGACCTAATGCCCACTCCCTCCTAAAATGCTCAGTAACACCTTTCGTTTGATACCCATATCGTACAAACATTCTAGAGTCACACCTGGCCCACCCTAATGGCGATATCTCGAAAAGGCGTCCACCTATAGAACTAAGGATTACTCCCTTTTAAAATACTCATTACCACCTTTCATTTGATACCCATATCGTACAAACACATTCTAGAGTCACCCTGGCCCACCCTAATGGCGATATCTCGAAAAGGCGTCCACCTATAGACCTAATGCCCACTCCCTCTTAAAATGCTCAGTAACACCTTTCGTTTGATACCCATACCGTACAAACATTCTAGAGTCACCCTTGGTCCAGCTTTATGGCGACATCTCGAAAAGGCGTCCACCTATAGAACTAAGGATTACTCCCTTTTAAAATACTCATTACCACCTTTCATTAGATATCCATATCGTACAAACACATTCTAGAGTCACCCTGACCCACCCTAATGGCGATATCTCGAAAAGGCGTCCACCTATAGACCTAATGCCCACTCCCTCTTAAAATGCTCAGTAACACCTTTCGTTTGATACCCATATCGTACAAACATTCTAGAGTCACCCTTGGTCCACCTTTATGGCGATATCTCGAAAAGGCGTCCACCTATAGAACTAAGGATTACTCCCTTTTAAAATACTCCTTACCACCTTTCATTTGATACCCATATCGTACAAACACATTCTAGAGTCACCCCTGGCCCACCCTAATGGCGATATCTCGAAAAGGCGTCCACCTATAGACCTAATGCCCACTCCCTCTTAAAATGCTCAGTAACACCTTTCGTTTGATACCCATATCGTACAAACATTCTAGAGTCACCCCTGGCCCACCCTAATGGCGATATCTCGAAAGGGCGTCCACCTATAGACCTAATGCCCACTCCCTCTTAAAATGCTCAGTAACACCTTTCGTTTGATGCACATATCGTACAAACACATTCTAGAGTCACCCCTGGCCCACCCTAATGACGATATCTCGAAAAGGCGTCCACCTATAGACCTCATGCCCACTCCCTCTTAAAATGCTCAGTAACACCTTTCGTTTGATACCCATACCGTACAAACATTCTAGAGTCACCCCTGGCCCACCCTAATGGCGATATCTCGAAAAGGCGTCCACCTATAGACCTAATGCCCACTCCCTCTTAAAATGCTCAGTAACACCTTTCATTTGATTCCCATATCGTACAAACACATTCTAGAGACACCCCTGGTCCACCTTTATGGCGATATCTCGAAACGGCGTCCACCTATGGAACTAAGGATCACTCCTTTTCAAAATACTCATTAACAGCTTTCATTTGATACCCATATCGTACAAACACATTATAGAATCACCCCTGGTCCACCTTAATGGGGACATCTCGAAAAGGCGTCCACCGATAGACCTAAGGCCCACTCCCTCTTAAAATGCTCAGTAACACCTTTCATTTGATACCCATATCGTACAAACAAATTCTAGAGTCAGCCCTGGTCTACCTTTATGGCGATATCCCTAAATGGCGTTCATCCATAGAACTATGGCCTATTCTCTCTTAAAATACTCTTTAATACCTTTCATTTGATACACATGTTATACAACCACATTCCAGGGTTACCCCAGATTGATTTTCCTTATTTTGTCTCCATAGCTCTCAACTGAGTATGTTATGTTCGGTTACACCCGAACTTAGCCTTCCTTACTTGTTTGCCATCAAGTTGTCTGTCCTTGGGCTAGTTTTGCGTATGCGCCCTCCTCTGTGAATAACAGCAACCTCTTTTCTCGTAACAAACCTTTTTATTATTCGCGAAATTGTTCTTTTGTGTATGCTATATTTTGTAGCAATGGCTTTCTGTGCCATTCCTGTATTAAAATCGGCAATAATTCTCTTCCGAAGTTCAATTCCAAATTTGTCTCTTGCCATTATCTAAACAGCGAAGCTTTATTTAAATAAACACAGTTATTTATTTGCATGAACGATTGCTATTAGATTATACGCAGTATACAAGCTATTTTGAGTGACAGTTAAACCAAAGGCAACGAATAATAACCGTGTTTTTTAACACGCTTATATCCGTTTACGCTTAAACTTTATATTGACTGCTAAGAGACAAACTATAAATACACCTCTGAAATTGCTGCGCATAAATTTTGTCCTACTAAATTTCAATACGCATTATACTCAGATGTAACTGAAATATGTGTCTTTGTTTCACCCTGTACACTAATTCTATGTATTATATGTGTGTCCACAATTCATCGCAACTGATTCAGCTATATGTTATACCCTATGGCCATCAGAGCGTTGCGTCTCCGCTTTTCGCTACACCCTGTTGCTGTAGCTAGTTGTTTTACCACAGCCGCTAGATGGGTCTCCTAAGCATTATCTAAGCGAAGATAGGCGTTTTTTAACACGCGCAAACGAAACGTATACGCGCGTGTTAAAAAACACGGCTAATATACCGTTACAGTAGTGTTACTTAAACTATTTTGAAGAGTTGCATTTGTTTTGTCCATGCTCCTTTAGGGTTGATATAAAAATTGGAGTCTCTCTTCTTTTAGGGAACAAATACTTTTCGTTTGAAAACGTAAAATAAAAATATAATTTCGAAACTAATATAACTTCCCATTAAATCAAGATTCTGTAAATTTTAATGATAAAATATGTACACATTTTTGTAAATAGCATGTTAGTTGCATATGATTTGGCCACCACTGTACTTATTTTTATACTCAGTTGAGCAGAGCTCACAGAGTATATTAAGTTTGATTGGATAACGATTGGTTGTACATATATAAAGGAATCGAGATAGATATAGACTTCCATATATCAAAATAATCAGGATCGAAAAAAAATTTGATTGAGCCATGTCCGTCCGTCCGTCCGTCCGTTAACACGATAACTTGAGTAAATTTTGAGGTATCTTGATGAAATTTGGTATGTAGGTTCCTGAGCACTCATCTCAGATCGCTATTTAAAATGAACGATATCGGACTATAACCACGCCCACTTTTTCGATATCGAAAATTTCGAAAAACCGAAAAAGTGCGATAATTCATTACAAAAGACAGATAAAGCGACGAAACTTGGTAGATGGGTTGAACTTATGACGCAGAATAGAAAATTAGTAAAATTTTGGACAATGGGCGTGGCACCGCCCACTTTTAAAAGAAGGTAATTTAAAATTTTGCAAGCTGTAATTTGGCAGTCGTTGAAGATATCATGATGAAATTTGGCAGGAACGTTACTCCTATTACTATATATACGCTTATTAAAAATTAGCAAAATCGGATAAGGACCACGGCCACTTTTAAAAAAAAATTTTTTTTAAAGTAAAATTTTAACAAAATTTAATATCTTTACAGTATATAAGTAAATTATGTCAACATTCAACTCCAGTAATGATATGGTGCAAAAAAATACAAAAATAAAAGAAAATTTCAAAATGGGCGTGGCTCCGCCCTTTTTCATTTAATTTGTCTAGGATACTTTTAACGCCATAAGTCGAACAAAAATTAACCAATCCTTTTGAAATTTGGTGGGGGCATAGATTTTATGACGCTAACTGTTTTCTGTGAAAATGGGCGAAATCGGTTGATGCCACGCCCAGTTTTTATACACAGTCGTCCGTCTGTTCTTCCGCATGGCCGTTAACACGATAACTTGAGAAAAAATCGACATATATTTAATGAACTTAGTTCACGTGCCTACTTGAACTCACTTTATCTTGGTGTGAAAAATGAACGAAATCCGACTATGACCACGCCCACTTTTTCGATATCGAAAATTACGAAAATTGAAAAAAATGCCATAATTCTATACCAAATACGAAAAAAAGGATGAAACATGGTAAGGTAATTGGATTGTTTTATTGACGCGAAATATAACTTTAGAAAAAACTTTATAAAATGGTTGTAACACCTACCATATTAAGTAGAAGAAAATGAAAAAGTTCTGCAGGGCGAAATAAAAAACCCTTAAAATCTTGGCAGATATTACATATATAAATAAATTAGCGGTATCCAACAGATGATGTTCTGGGTCACCCTGGTCCACATTTTGGTCGATATCTGGAAAACGCCTTCACATATACAACTACCACCACTCCCTTTTAAAACTCTCATTAATACCTTTAATTTTATACCCATATCGTACAAACTCATTCTAGAGTCACCCCTGGTCCACCCTAATGGCGATATATCGAAAAGGCGTCCACCTATAGAACTAAGGCCCACTCCCTTTTAAAATACTCATTAACTCCTTTAGTTTGATACCCATATTGCACAAACGAATTCTAGAGTCAACCCTGGCCCACCTTTATGGCGATATCTCGAAACGGCGTCCACCTATGGAACTAATGATTACTCTCTTTTAGAATACTCATTAACACCTTTCATTTGATACCCATATCGTACAAACGCATTCTAGAGTCACCCCTGGTCCACCTTTATTGCGATACCTCGAAAAGGCGTCCACCTATAGAACTAAGGCCCACTCCCTTTTAAAATACTCATTACCTCCTTTAGTTTGATACCCATATTGCACAAACGAATTCTAGAGTCACCCCTGGCCCACCTTTATGGCGATATCTCGAAACGGCGTCCACCTATGGAACTAATGATTACTCCCTTTTAGAATACTCATTAACACCTTTCATTTGATACCCATATCGTACAAACGCATTCTAGAGTCACCCCTGGTCCACCTTTATGGCGATATCTCGAACAGGCGACCATCTATACAACAACCACCACTCCCTTTTAAAACTCTCATTAATACCTTTAATTTGATACCCATATCGTACAAACACATTCTAGAGTCACCCCTGGTCCACCTTTATGGCGATATTTCGAAACGGCATCCACCTATAGAACTAAGGCCCACTCCCTTTTAAAATACTCATTAACACCTTTCATTTGATACCCATATCTTACAAACGCATTCTAGAGTCAACCCTGATCCACCTTTATGGCTATATCTCTAAATGGCGTCCACCTATAGAATTATGGCCCACTCCCTCATAAAATACTCTTTAATGCCTTTCATTTGAAACACATGTCATATAAACACATTCCAGGGTTTCCCTCGGTTCATTTTCCTACATGGTTATTTTCCCTTATGTTGTCACCATAGCTCTCAACTGAGTATGTAATGTTCGGTTACACCCGAACTTAACCTTCCTTACTTGTTTATTTTAATTTTATCTTAAAAATCGCTTAGGTATATGTACATCTGTTTACTATATATTTCTTATCTTATACAGCCGATTATTTGGATATTAAGAATGGGATACGATTATTGTTCAGCCCCGCACAGCCGAAGACAGTCCAGTCCTTATTTGTTTTTAAATAACTTCTTCGGCGACGATTAGGAATTGTTTCTTTAAAACAGCGATGCCCTCAAGAGCTTCCTGAAGCGTCGGAAATTTATTCGGCGTTCACCTACATGTCATGTGAGCGCACTGACCGACATTCAGCATAACAAGTAGCAAATCAATTTTCGCTTGTAAGGTTTACAAGTAAGATACTCACGTATTGTTTTTCGTGGGTAACTTTTAAAGGGGTGGTAAACTTTGTGTCTACGTTCGTGTAAAATGTTCGATAGGTCGCGTTAAATGCACTATGCCTTTCATACTAAATTTGTTCAAAAAATGCAACCAATATCTGAAATTCCGCTTCTTTTTTCGCCAATTTTTGCATCTCTGCGCCGAGCCTGATGACAGCAATTCCGGAAATTTTGACACTTCGTTCAGTGTCAAACATTCGTCCCCCTTTGGTTTACCACTTCGGCCAGTGTCAAACAGCAGTAGATATGTCATACGGGCAGGTATGCCTGTCGTAAAAGGCGACTAGAATACCAAATTGATTCAAGGGGTTTTGTAGTACAACTCTTTCAAGGGGTTGCCAGCGCAATATATACCTTCTTCAACCCAATTGTTAATCTCACCTACCCGTGGCGAATTCTTTTTCTTTAAGAGCTGAGGCTTTGGCGACCCCATGTTCCTTATGGTTCTAGGGGGTGGGAGGGTGGTATGGCCTAGAAGGTTTCATGTGGTCATACCAAATCGTTCCTGAGATGATCGGGCTAGTACCTTAATGGTGCTTGTTATCCGAAGGTACCGGATCTGCATCCGGCAAAGGAACATCGACATCGATAACACTCCCCAAAGCCTTCGGGGAGTATCCTTAACAAGAACAACAACAACCTTACAGAAACTACAGATATACATGTATACAGCAAATATAAAATTGATGAATGAGAGATGTAAATAAACAACTAATCGATATTGCTGTTCATAAAAGGTCTAGACCCTGGAAGAAATAGGCGAACGAGACAACTGAAAGTATAAACGCGGTGCAGTTCAAAGTTATAGTGATTCCGTTTGATTTTAACACGAGTGACATAAAGGAATACAATTAAATTCTGAAGACCAACTACCATAGTAGTGCTTTGCGTTGATTTATTTGACAGTTCAGTGATTTGAACGATAACAGAAGGGCATAATTATCGAGATTACAAGAAATTCTTTGCATAGTCTTACTTGTAACCCTACTCAATGGCTTGTACTTCAAGAAGTAAACATCTTATGCGCAAATTCCATGCTTAAATTTGTTTCAATATTTTTCTTCAACACACATACTACTACAAACAAGTATAGGTGTCTAAGTTCGAGTGTAAACGAACATTATATACCCAGCGTGAGCTTCAAATGTACATTTCATTTCAGATAAATTACTTTTCTACATAACACGTGGCACCGGCCGTTAAAAAAATTGTCTAAACATTTCCTCTTACAATAAAACTTGATAAGTGAAATATCACTGATTCAAAACTATTTTTTGCTAAGGTATAGCTTATTATTCTCGTCTACGACACTTTTAAACTTTTTTTATATCTAAGTTGCCGTGGTCTTTAACCGATCCCGTCCATTTTTACTAGAAATATTTTCTGCTATAAGGAAAATATGTGTACACAATTTCATTACGATATGTTAATTTTTCTTCGAGTTATGGCTTCCGAAACATAGAAAATTGCTTAGTCATAAAAGGGGCGGTACCACACCCATTTTAAAAAATTTTAGTGTTTTCTTATTTAATGTTATAATTCAATTTAGAAGGTAAAATTGTATTGATACAAAGCTCTTTTTAGCTAAGACATAGCTTATTATTTTCGTCTACGACCCTTTTAAAAATCTTTTATATAAAAGTGGTCGTGCTCTTTAACCGATCTCGTCCATTTTTTCTAGAAATGTTTCTTGCTATAGAGAAAATTTGTGTACGCAATTTTATTACGATCCCTCTAATTTTTTTTCGAGTTATGTCTCCCGAAACATATACAATTTCTTAGTCATAAAAGGGGCGGTGCCACGCCCAGTTTTTTAAATTTGATGTTTTTCCTATTTATTGTTATAAATCCACTTGGGAAATGAAATACCATTGATATAAAGCTCTTTTTTGCAAAGATATAGCTTACTTTATTCGCCCACGACCCTTTTAAAAATCTTTTATATACAAGTGGGCGTGGTCCTTAACCGATTTCGTTAATTTTTCTTCAAAGCATTCCTTATAGTAAAGGCAATCTCTCTGCCGAATTTTGTTACGATAGGTTTAGCGATTTTTGATTTATGATTAATAATATTTGTAAAATTGATTTTATCACAAGTGGGCGGTGTCACGCCCATTTAAAAAAATTTTTCAAATTTTTATCAAGAGTCTCAATATCAGTCCACATGTCAAATTTCAACATTCTAGGTGTATTATTTACTAAATAATCAGGTTTTTTGTGTTTTCCAAAATGTTATATATACAAAAAGTGGGCGTGCTTATCATCCGATTTCGCTCATTTTCAATACCAATCTATTCTGGGTCCAGATAAGCTCGTGTACCAAATTTGGTGAAGATATCTCAATATTTACTCAAGTTATCGTGTTAACGGCAAGACGGACGGACGGACGGACATGGCTCAATCAAATTTTTTTCGATACTGATGATTTTGATATATGGAAGTCTATATATATCTCGATTCCTTTATACCTGTACAACAAACCGTTATCCAATCAAAGTTAATATACTCTGTGTGCAAAGCAATATTCAATAATGCAAAATGGCCTTTATTAAAGTACTTCCAATAACACTGATACTTCACAACGAATAGCTTGCTTAAATCAAACTGAATCCATGATTGCTCAGCTTGCGCTCTTTTATACTCTTCGGTTTCCTCGTACTTTTAGGCGTTTTTTCTTCTAGAATTTACTACTTAGTTACCAGCTATAAAATTACCAGCCATAAACTACAGATGCACGTTTATAGCTTCTCGCATAGCAATATGCGCGTGTTTATGTGAGTAATGATTGCATACTTTTGTGAGTTATCTCAGATATAAGCATGTGTTTTTGCATATCTCTCCGCTTCTTATATGTACATATGTGTAGACATAATGATTGCTTTGTTTATGTAGATACAAGTGACTGCTTAGTATCGGCTTAGAGATGATAGTATGCCTTAGTGTTGCTAATATTCGTCACTATATATTGTAACGAATTTACGGAAATTCCTCTTATTTGCAACCTTCTACTAATGTTCGAATCACTAAACTGTTGAATAAATAACTCCAATATTGAATAATGCAAAAATGGTCTTTATTAGACAGCGGCAAAAGAAGCTATATATTTACAAAAACTTTTTAATGAAATAAATTTACAGTTAAAACTTGATACTATTGATATTTATGGAGATAATCTAAGCGCAATGAATCTGGTTAAAAATCCTATTTACCATAATAGAAGCAAACATATAGATGTTAGATACCATCATATAAGAGAATGTTATAAGAATAAAATAATTGAATTGAAATATTGTTCCACTAAAGATATGGATGGTAGCGGATGTATTTACCAAAAACCTTTGTAATGTAAATCATAAAAAATGTACAAAATTACTTGGACTTGAAATAACTTAAAGAATTTTTAAATTATATACATATATTAATGAAGAGGAGTGTTGTAAAAACGTTAATATAAGTACGCTGAAAAGCACCTCTGTTTTCTTGTTTTTCTATCGTGAATTGTCTCGAACCTTTTCTACTGTATATCTACCGTTTTTATACTCAGTCGAGCAGAGCTCGCAGAGTATATTAACTTTGATTGGATAACGGTTGGTTGTACAGGTATAAAGGAATCGAGATAGATATAGACTTGCATATATCAAAATCATCAGGATCGAAAAAAAATTTGATTGAGCCATGTCCGTCCGTCCGTCCATCCGTTAACACGATAACTTGAGTAAATTTTGAGGTATCTTGATGAAATTTGGTATGTAGGTTCCTGAGCACTCATCTCAGATCGCTATTTAAAATGAACAATATCGGACTATAACCACGCCCACTTTTTCGATATCGAAAAACCGAAAAAGTGCGATAATTCATTACCAAAGATGGATAAAGCGATGAAACTTGGTAGGTCAGTTGAACTTATGACGCAGAATAGAAAATTAGTAAAATTTTGGACAATGGGCGTGGCACCGCCCACTTTTAAAAGAAGGTAATTTAAAATTTTGCAAGCTGTAATTTGGCAGTCGTTGAAGATGTCATGATGAAATTTGGCAGGAACGTTACTCCTATTACTATATGTATGCTTAATAAAAATTAGCAAAATCGGAGAACAACCACTCCCACTTTTAAAAAAATTTTTTTTTAAGTCAAATTTTAACAAAAAATTTAATATTTTTACAGTATATAAGTAAATTATGTCAACATTCAACTCCAGTAATGATATGGTGCAACAAAATGCAAAAATAAAAGAAAATTTCAAAATGGGCGTGGCTCCGCCCTTTTTCATTTAATTTGTTTAGGATACTTTTAATGCCATAATTCGAACAAAAATTTACCAATCCTTGTGAAATTTGGTACGGGCTTAGATTCTGGGACGATAACTTATTTCTGTGAAAAAGGGCGAAATCGCTTGAAACCACGCCCAGTTTTTATACACTGTCAACCGTCTGTCCTTCCGCTCGGCCGTTAACACGATAACTTGAGCAAAAATCGATATATCTTTACTGAACTCAGTTCACGTACTTATCTGAACTCACTTTGTATTGGTATAAAAAATGGCCGAAATCGGATATGACCGCGCCCACTTTTTCGATATCGAAATTTACGAAAAACGAAAAAAATGCCATAATTCTATACCAAATACGAAAAAAGGGATGAAACATGGTATTTGGATTAGTTTATTGACGCAAAATATAACTGCAGAAAAAACTTTGTAAAATGGGTGTGACACTTACCATATTAAGTAGAATGAAATGAAAAAGTTATGAGGGCAAAATAAAAAACCCTTGAAATCTTGGCAGGAATACTGTTCGTGGTATTATATATATAAATAAATTAGCGGTATCCAACAGATGATGTTCTGGGTCACCCTGGTCCACATTTTGGTCGATATCTGGAAAACGCCTTCACATATACAACTACCACCACTCCCTTTTAAAAGCCTCATTGATACCTTTAATTTGATACCCATATCGTACAAACACATTCCAGAGTCACCCCTGGTTCACCTTTATGGCGATATCTCGAACCGGCGTCCACCTATGGAACTAAGGCCCACTCCCTGTTAAAATACTCATTAATACCTTTAATTTGATACCGATATCGTACAAACACATTCTAGAGTCACTCCTGGTCCACCTTTATGGCGATATCCCGAAAAGGCGTCCACCTATAGAACTAAGCCCCACGCCCTTTTGAAACACTTATTAATACCTTTCGTTTGATACTCATATTGTACAAACGCATTCTAGAGTCACCCCTGGTCCACCTTTATGGCGATATCTCGAAAAGGCGTCCACCTGTAGAACTAAACCCCACGCCATTTTGAAATACTCATTAACACCTTTCGTTTGATACCCATATTGTACAAACGCATTCTAGAGTCACCCCTGGTCCACCTTTATCCCGATATCTCGAAAAGGCGACCACCTATACAACTACCACCACTCCCTTTTAAAACCCTCATTAATAACTTTAATTTGATACCCATATCGCACAAACGCATTCTAGAGTCACCCCTGGTCCACCTTTATGACGATATCTCGAAAAGGCGTCCACCCGTAGAACTAAACCCCACGCCATTTTGAAATACTCATTAACACCTTTCGTTTGATACCCATATTGTACAAACGCATTCTACAGTCACCCCTGGTCCACCTTTATGCCGATATCTCGAAAAGGGGACCACCTATACAACTACCACCACTCCCTTTTAAAACCCTCATTAATAACTTTAATTTGATACCCATTTCGTACAAACACATTCCAGAGTCACCCCTGGTCCACCTTTATGGCGATATCTCGAACCGGCGTCCACCTATGGAACTAAGGCCCACTCCCTTTTAAAATACTCATTAATACCTTTAATTTGATACCGATATCGTACAAACACATTCTAGAGTCAACCCTGGTCCACCTTTATGGCGATATCTCGAAAAGGCGTTCACCTATAGAACTAAGGCCCACTCCCTTTTAAAATGCTCATTAACCCCTTTCATTTGAGACCCATATCGTACAAACAAATTCTAGGGTCACCCCTGGTCCACCTTTATGGCGATATCTCGAAAAGGCGTCCACCTGTAGAACTAAACCCCACGCCATTTTGAAATACTCATTAACACCTTTCATCTGATACCCTATTTGTACAAACGCATTCTAGAGTCACCCCTGGTCTACCTTTATGGCGATATCTCGCAACGGCGTCCACCTATGGAACTAAGGATCACTCCCTTTTAAAATACTCATTAACACCTTTCATTTGATTCCCATATCGTACAAACAAATTCTAGAGTCAACCCTGATCCACCTTTATGGCGATATCCCTAAATGGTGTCCACCTATAGAACTATGGCCCACTCCCTCTTAAAATACTCTTTAATACCTTCCATTTGATACACATGTCATGCAAACACATTCCAGGGTTACCCTAGATTCATTTTACTACGAGGTGATTTTCCCTTATTTTGTCACCATAGCTCTCAACTGAGTATGTAATGTTCGGTTTCACCCGAACTTAATCTTCCTTACTTGTTTATGAATAAAGATGAGTTGCGTATTTTCGCTCAAGCGGACAAGTTGGTCTTACTTATTGTTTCGTAAAATATTCCAAAAATTCCTTGAAAATTAATTAATACTTTGTAAATTTAAAATGTAAACATAATGGGAATGAATAATTCTGTGGGCCTAAAACATTTACACGAACTACATCATTTGGATCATAAAGCAGCGAACTGAAAAATAGTAGTGGCCATTTTTATTTTGTGAAATAAATTTATTTTTTTCGAAACTATGAGCACATACATGCAAAACTTTCTCGAAAAAATTTTAAAATTTTACGAAAACTTCAATCTTTTTATTAAGAGTTCTTTGAATTCAGCCAATAAACTGCAGTACTATTTTGGACTAAGAAGTCCTCTCTCGGTAAACGAAAATCATGCTCTACAAATCACTTATCAACCCCACTTGATATGGAATTGATTACGTCCTGCAATTTCGCCATTTGTAATACTTTGAATTTACAAACAAGAATGAACAATCCTTTTATTATTCCAGGCATACGAGTCATCGATAAAAAATGCAGGCTTAAGGCGCTCCGTCGATTTTGATAACATAAACACGATCAGTTGAACGCTTCACCACCTCGTAGGGCCCAGAATAAGGTGGCTCAAGAGGTTCGCGCACTGCGTCTGTCCTTAACAAAACATGAGTACAGTCTGTTAAATGCTTATGAGTGAACAAACTCCTCTTGATATGATGGGCTGTTGGATTTGGCCGTACCATTCTCATGTAATCTCGAAATTTCTTAGCAAAATCTTTGGTATTAACTGGTTTATCCAAATCGTCGTAGAACTCGTTTGGTACGCGTATGTGACTCCCGTAAAGTAAATCCGAAGCCGATGCGTCGATATCTTCTTTATAACAGGTTCTCAATCCCAACAAAACCATTGGCAATAGCTCTGTCCAATTTGCTCCAGAATAACATATCAAGGCCGCTTTAAATGATCGGTGCCAGCGTTCAATCAAACCATTCGACTGCGGATGGTATGCAGTTGTGTGGATGTGCTTACTACCCAACATTTTGGCTAATGATTTGAATAAATCGGACTCGAACTGTGCCCCTTGGTCAGTAGTTATCGTTTTAGGGCAACCAAAACGTGCCACCCAACATGTCCAAAATACATTTGCCACTGTTTCGGCAGACATGTCCTTCAATGGTACTGCTTCTGGGCATCGTGAAAAACGATCGATCATCGTCAAGCAGTACCGATAGCCATTAACCAATGGCATGACTACAAGGTCCAAGTGCACATGATCAAAACGGTTGTCTGGCATATCTATTTTGTTGGTAGTTGTGAATTATGTCAATGAATTTTGGCCCGCTGACATGGGAGGCAATTACGAGAACAAAAGGTTACATCTTTCCTCATCGATGGCCACACGTATTTTCGAGAGATGAGATAACCCGTGCACTGAAATGAAAACAGAATATCCCAAAGTTTGAGGAATATAGACCCTTACGGAACCCGTAGATAGGTCACAATATGCGTTAACATTATTGCCAAGGTCGACTTGTTGCAATTTGAGCGATGATAACCCTTGCAAAATTTCGCTCAACTCCGAATCTTCATTTTGTGCCTCCTTAATTCTCTCCTAGTTAATCTCCGTCGGCATAGAAATGACATTAAGACGTGAAAATGCGTCGGCAACAACGTTTTCTGAACCAGCGAGGTGTACAATATTGGTTGTGAACTGCGAAATAAAATCTAAATGTCGAAGTTGGTGCGGAGAGGCTTTTTCGGGCTTCTGAGAAAATGCGTACGTCAACGGCTTGTGGTCTGTTTTAATAACAAATAATCGTGCCTCCAATATATGCCTGAAATAGCGTATGGCGTCATATATCGCTAGCAGTTCACGATCGTAAGTACTGTAGTTTTTTTCCGTATCGGTGAGTTTACGCGAATAAAATCCAAGAGGACACCATACATTACGAATTCGCTGCTCCAGGGCAGCGCCTATAGCAGTGTCGGATGCGTCACATATCAGGGCTAAGTAGGCATCAGGCGCCGGATGCGATAAAATTACCGCGTTTGCTATACTTCGCTTACAGTTTTCGAAAGCCTCAATTAGCTCTGGGGTCCAATTTACTACCCGCTTGTCATTCTTTTTCAATCCCCGTGTAACTTGGCTAAGAGGGCTTGAATTTTAGATGCATTTGGAATGCAGCGTCGATAATAATTAATTATACCAAGAAATCTCCCGAGCTCGCCTCTTGTTTGAGGGCGCTTAAAATTAATGATAGAATCAACACGATCCGGCGGAGGACGTATCCCCTCATTGTCGATAATATAACTTAAGAAACGTACCTGTGTTTTACCAAACTGGCATTTACTGGCATTGATACCCAATCCATGCTTCTGAAGTATTGCTAATACCGTGTGTAGGTGTTTTTCATGCTCGTCGTACGATTCAGACATAATAAGGATGTCATCAATATAACAGTAGACAAAATCAATGCCTCTAAATATACTATCCATAAATCGTTGAAAAGTTCGAGAGGCATTTTTCAAACCAAATGGCATATAAAGTAATTCGATGAGACCGAATGGTGTACATACAGCAGTGTTTTGTACATCCTTTTCTGCCATCGGTATCTGGTAATATGCCCGCACCAAATCAATGGTGGAAAACACCGTTTTTCCATACAATCTCTCGGAAAAATCGTGAATGTGTGCGACTGGATATCTGTCGGGTACTGTAACAGCATTAAGCTTGCGGTAATCGCCACAAGCTCGCCATCCACCATTTTTCTTAGCCACCATATGCAAGGGACTAGCCCAAGGACTTTTTGATGGTCGGCAAATTCCATGCTCCAGCAAAAAGTTTACTTCTTTTGCCACCGCCAGTTTTTTCTCTGCCAATCTACGTGGTCGATCAGCTATGGGACTTCTTGTTGTCTCGATATGGTGAACAACGTTGTGTTGTTTATTGTTGGTATGGTATGTTGCTGGCAATCTCGTTACGTCAACGAACCTTGCTAATACTCCCCTGAAATCATTACATTCGCTAATGCTAGAAACTGAAAAATCTGTGGCATTTAGAACAATGCCATCAACTGATAAATTTGTGGTGCCGTCGATTAACCTATTTTGTTGCAAATCAATAAGCAAATTGAATTTGGTTAAAAAGTCTGCTCCAATTATAAAAGTATGGACATCTGCAACAATGAAGGGCCAGTTGAACGGTCGTCGAAGACCAAAATCTACTCTAAGGATATGAGTCCCATAGGTATCAATCGTCGTCTTATTTGCGGCGTATAATTGCAAAGCATTTATTTTCGTTTTTGTCTTTACCATTGTACGAGGAACTACGGAAACAACTGATCCGGAATCAATAAGAAATCGGATTTTACTATGTTTATCAAAAATGTGCAAACATGGCTCACTGACTTCGTTAGTGCCCAGTTTGGAATAATTATATGTGCTGCTGATATACGTTGGGCTGCCGTCAACCAGCAAGTTAGACGGCAGCCGTTCTATTTTGGCTGATTCCAATTGCTACAACCTGGACGACATTTACGCGCATCTGCACCAAACTTTTTGTGAAAATAGCATATTCCACCTTGCACACGCTCAGTACTACCACTTCCTCTAGGAGATCGCATTCGTGAACGCGATACTCTGGTGCCTTCCTTGAGCTTTTTGACATCAGCTTGTAGTTTCCTAATATTTTCAAGGACCTCCTGCATCCTGTCTCTACTACCCCCGGATACTGTACGGGAAAGCGCTTCTACAGAGTCGGAAGTTGTTTGTTGCAAATCTGATACTGCGCAAACAGCGTTCGTATCAGCTGATTCCAGCATTTTATCAGCAATCTTGGGTAATTGCGTCAAATCATTTTCTTGCCAAACAGACAGTAGCGGTCGAATTGATAATGGCATTTGATTCATGAAAAATGTACGTATTACTGGCTCGCACCCCGGATCTGGTGCTAATCGTTTCATGTATGCCAGAATGTCACTTGGTTTCATACCTGATATTGCTCCACCCTGCAGCAAACGTTTCAGTTTGCATTCGGACGATTCCGAGTATTTATCAAGTAAACGCAATTTAAGTGTTACATATCGATTTTTATCCGGCGGTGCAGAAACGAGATCCTCAATACTAAGAATTATATCTTCATCTAAATTCATCGTAACTAAATCAAACATATCAATCTCATATGTAATATTGCTGAGCCGAAAGGAACGCTCAAGCTGCGTAAACCATATGTGTGGGTTTACCTTATTGAATTTTGGTACATGAACCCTTTGTACATTTGAGCGACGATTTGCTTGCTGTGCATAAGCGATGTTTAGTTGTTGTAACTCGTTTTGCATTAATTGCAATTGTGCATTTACGTTGCTTGACTCCATTTCGATACTGCGACTATCATAAAAATTCTGCTGGCTCCTCGTTGCTTGATCTTAAATTGTAATGCGGCATTATATGTATGTATACTCGTCGATTCGCTGTGCCTGCTACTAGGCTGAATCTATATAAGTACGTATTAGTTGCGCACGTTCGAAATTCGGTAGTCACCACTTTGGATTTACATACAAGAATGAACAATTCTTTTATTATTCCAGGAAGATTCTAGAAATTCATACACATTCAAATACAAACAAAATACAATACAATAGAATCCACAAATTGCATCAGCTGTGTACATAAATATTTCATGTCAATTTCGTGACTTCACGGATAGATGTCGGTGTGAGCCGCCACAATACGAATATCGATACCGCCATCTGCACTTCAATTTGGTTCAAACGCAATACTGGTGTTCACATGGCGTGGCTTCGACCAATCAACAAAGCAGTATGCGGGAGCTTCACTGGTGCAAGCACAAATTACAAATACAATAAGCAATGATTTCGTTCTGAATTGACTGTCGAGCGCTTTTTATGCAAACCATTATTTAAAACTTAGATTTATTTTCTGGACTAGGAACGAGTTGTGCCAATAAACAGTTTTGTTCAAACTTAGTTTGAGATGTATTTTAGAATTAACAAGTAAGGAAGGCAAAGTTCGGGTGTAATTGAACCTTACATATTCAGCTGAGCGCTTTGGAGACAAAATAAGGGAAAATCACTATGTATGAAAATGAACCTATGGTAATCCTGGAGTCTGTTTGTATGACATGGGTATCAAATGGAAGGTATTAAAGAGTATTTTAAAAGGGAGTGTCCCTTAGTTGTATATGTGAAGGCGTTTTCCAGATATCGACCAAAATGTGGACCAAGGTGGCCCAGAACATCATCTGTCTAATTTATTTATATATGTAATACCACGATCAGTATTTCTGCCAAGATTCCAAGGGCTTTTGATTTCGCCCTACAGAATTTTTCATTCTTACTTAATATGGTACGTGTCACACCCATTTTACAAAGTTTTTTTTAAAGTTATATTTTACGTCAATAAACCAATCCAATTACCATGTTTCATCCCTTTTTTCATATTTGGTACAGAATTATGGCATTTTTTTATTTTTCGCAATTTTCGATATCGAAAAAGTGGGCGTGGTCATAGTCGGATTTTGGCTATTTTTTATACCGAGATAAAGTGAGTTCAGGTTAGTACGTGAACTAAGTTTTGTAAAGATATATCTATTTTTTTCTCAATTTATCGTGTTAACGGTCGAGCGGAAGGACAGACGGTCGCCTGTGTATAAAAACTGGGCGTGGCTTCAACCGATTTCACCCATTTTCACAAAAAAATTTTATCGTCATAGAATCTATGCCCCTACCAAATTTCACAAGGATTGGTAAATTTTTGTTCGACTTATGACATTAAAAGTATTCTAGACAAATTATAACCACGCCCACTTTTTCGATATCGAAAATTTCGAAAAGCCGAAAAATTTCGAAAAACCGAAAAAGTGCGATATTTCATTACCAAAGACGGATAAAGCGATAAAACTTGGTAGGTGAGTTGAACTTATGACGCAGAATAGAAAATCAGTAAAATTTTGGATAATGGGCGCCAAGCCCACTTTTAAAAGAAGGTAATTTAAAAGTTTTGCAAGCTGTAATTTGGCAGTCGTTGAAGATATCATTATGAAATTTGGCAGGAACGTTACTCCTATTACTATATGTATGCTTAATAAAAATTAGCAAAATCGGAGAACGACCACGCCCACTTTTAAAAAAAATTTTTTTTAAGTCAAATTTTAACAAAAAATTTAATATCTTTACAGAACCCTCACTAGGGTAGGCACCTTGTCGTTGGTGTGAGGGCTTAGCCGAACTCCATAGCGCCCGACTATGAGGCGGAGCTGGTTAGGACTGACATCTACGCCGTTTCGCCTCATACGAGGGCGGCGGGATGTCGGTGACCAAGAACTGCCAACCCCCTAATCCAGGGTGTGATGCGGACCGTGCCTATTGGACGATTTGCAGCCAGGAGATAAATTCGGCTGTATTCGAACGGAGCCTTCCCGATACCGGGCCACCTCGGGAAGTATTAATGGCCTTACCACAGCAAGGGGAGCTACTGTGGCGGACTGTTCTTTCCCCGTATATAATACTGGACCGCTGAGCCCGCCTTGTCGGGCAGGTGGTCGTACGACCAAGATGAACGAGTCATTAACTGACTGTAATAAGGACGATGTAAAGAGGAGGACTGAGTCGCAATCCAAGGACGACAAATACGAATTAAGCGATGCGTCGGACTCGGGGAGCGAGAGTAGTGCTGATTCAATGAACTCCGTGTTGGAGAAGCACACAAATGAAAACGGAGTAGAAGAGTGGAGAAGGATACGGAGCAGAGGAAGTGAAAGAGCTCTCAGTACCGTGTATGCCATTTGCACATCCCACCTGTAGACCTGGTAGCAAAGAACAAAGCGTTAATGACCGCAACCAGGCTCGGTGCTTCGGGGCAACTTGAGCGCCGACCATATGGCCATAGTAGTATAGCGTCATCAACCACAAGACGAACAGACTACATGATTCCCTATCTGCGCTTCGAGGGAGATCTTAAGGCCACAATAGAGGTGGACGGTTGGCGCAAGGGTGCGCAAATGGCGGACGAGGCGATACATGTGTACACCGATGGTTCCAAAGTAGTGGAAGGAGTAGGGTCTGCGGTATACTCCGCTGATCCGGAAATAAGCAGATCCTACAGGCTGCCGGATTACTGTAGCGTTTTCCAAGCGTAAATATTAGCCGTAACCAAAGCAGTAGAAACCCTGGAAGAAAATAGCTTAAGCTGCAACCGTGTTAACTTTTATATTGACAGTCAAGCAGCAATTAAGGCAATAATCTCGCATAGCACAGCATCTAAATGCGTGTTAAAGTGTAAGCAGTCTCTTGAGAGAATCGGGACAGGGAGAAGCATACATCTATATTGGGTCCCAGGGCATATGGGAATAGATGGGAATGAAAAAGCGGATGAACTAGCTAAAAAGGGCGCATCCCTTGAAGCTTGCTCCGTAGATGTCCCAATTAGATTGGGCGAGATTAAGCGAAGGCGAGAGGTGCACATGATCGACCAAGCGGGAAAGGCGTGGATTCAAGCGCGGGTCTGTAAAGTGTCGAAGATTATGTGTAGGTCTTACAACCTTAGACTAACACAGTTGCTCCTATCATTAAAAAGAGAGGACTGTAGACTCATGACGGATATTCTGACTGGACACTGCCTTCTGGCGTCACATGCCTTTAAACTAGGCTTGATCAGTGATAGCAGATGTAGGAAGTGCGGGTTGGAGGAGGAAACGATCGAGCACGTTCTGTGCTCGTGCCCTGCACTTGCCAGGCTAAGACTCCAGCTATTAGGAGTGATACAGCTGTCAGATCTAGAAGCAGCAAGTGGCTTAAGTCCTAGGAAGCTTCTAGTATTTGCCAAGAGGACGGAGTTATTTTATAACATAGGTCCTGGTTTTTGATAGGGTTTTTCAGTTTGGTCGTTAAAACAAACTTCTGGTAACACTACGGACTCAATCAGTCTATGTGAGGTCCTCATGGACCGGCCAGAAAATTTCAAAATAGGCGTGGCTTCGCCCTTTTTCATTTAATTTGTTTAGGATACTTTTAATGCCATAAGTCGAACAAAAATTTAGCAATCCTTGTGAAATTTGGTAGGGGCTTATTTTCTGGGACTATAACTTATTCCTGTGAAAAAGGGCGAAATCGGTTGAAGCCACGCCCAGTTTTTATACAAAGTCGGCCGTCTGTCCTTCCGCTCGGCCGTTAACACGATAACTTGAGCAAAAATCGATATATCTTTACTACACTCAGTTCACGTGCTTATCTGAACTCACTTTGTATTGGTGTAAAAAATGGCCGAAATCCGACTATGACCACGCCCACTTTTTCGATGTCGAAAATTACCAAAAACGAAAAAAATGCCATAATTCTATACCAAATACGAAAAAAGGGATGAAACATGGTATTTGGATTGTTTTATTGACGCAAAATATAACTTTAGAAAAAAACTTTGTAAAATGGGTGTGACACCTACCATATTAAGTAGAATGAAATGAAAAAGTTCTGCAGGGCGAAAAAAAAAACCCTTGAAATCTTGGCAGGAATACGGTTCGTGGTATTATATATATAAATAAATTAGCGGTATCCAACAGATGATGTTCTGGGTCACCCTGGTCCACATTTTGGTCAATATCTGGAAAACGCCTTCACATATACAACAACCACCACTCCCTTTTAAAAGCCTCATTAACACTTTTCATTTGATACCCATAACGTACAAACAAAATCTAGAGTCACTCCTGGTCCACCTTTATGGCGATATCACAAAAAGGCGTCCACCTATAGAACTAAGGATCACCCCCTTTTAAAATACTGATTAACACCTTTCATTTGATACCCATATCGTAGCAACAAATTCTAGAGTCACCCCTGGTCCACCTTTATGCCGATATCTCGAAAAGGCGTCCACCTATAGAACTAAGGCCCACTCCCTTTTATAATACTCATTAACACCTTTTGTTTGATACCCATACTGTACAAACGTATTCTAAAGTTACCCCTGGTCCACCTTTCTGCCGATATCTCGAAAAGGCGACCACCTATAGAACTAAGGCCCACTCCCTTTTAAAATACTCATTAACACCTTTTGTTTGATACCCATACTGTACAAACGTATTCTAGAGTTACCCCTGGTCCACCTTTATGCCGATATCTCGAAAAGGCGACCACCTATACAACTACCACCACTCCCTTTAAAACCCTCATTAATACCTTTAATTTGATACCCATATCGTACAAACACATTGTAGAGTTACCCATGGTCCACCTTTATGGCGATATCTCGAAAAGGCGTCCACCTATAGAACTAAGGCCCACTCCCTTTTATAATACTCATTAACACCTTTTGTTTGATACCCATACTGTACAAACGCATTCTAGAGTCACCCCTGGTCCACCTTTATGCCGATATCTCGAAAAGGCGACCACCTATACAACTACCACCACTCGCCTTTAAAACCCTCATTAATAACTTTAATTTGATACCCATATCGTACAAACACATTCTAGAATCACCCCTAGTCCACCTTTATGGCTACATCCCTAAATGGCGTCCACCTATAGAACTATGGCCCACTCCCTCATAAAATACTCTTTAATGCCTTTTATTTGATACACATGTCATACAAACACATTCCAGGGTTACCCTCGGTTCATTTTCCTACATGTTTATTTTCCATTATGTTGTCACCATAGCTCTCAACTGAGTATGTAATGTTCGGTTACACCCGAACTTAGCCTTCCTTACTTGTTATAAATAAAAAAATAAAAAAAATAAAAAGTCCGATAAATTAACTTAATCAAAACGTTTCCGAAGTTAAAGCTCAATATTTTACACAATCGTATGAGGTGTCACGGCGTATACCGAATATAAAAAAAAAATCCTAAAATCCCATACAAACTTGTATGCAAAATATGTCGTCTCTGCGGCACCATTTAAACTAAAAAGGATTAACGTTTTTTGGTTTGATAATGAGTTTTGAATCTTAAACTACAATTTTAGTGATAAAAAGGTGGGTTTCCGATACCTATGATGTCAAATATATATAGTCCGAAGTTTTCATGTGCATCTTAATTCATTCGATGTCATTGGCTAAACGGCTGAATGCAACAAGATATATGTACTCCAGTACAACTGTTCGAACCAAATGAGATTATACCACCCAAGTCAGGACGATCCCCCTCATCTGTGCCGACACAAACGTTGGTTGGTTTGATATTTGAAGATACATAAAATTTACTGCATACAGAATTTCTAAAAAATTTTAAATAAGCATACGTAGGGGTGCTGGAGCCCCAATGTTGGTGAATAACTATTTCACTGGCGATACAGTAAATTCAACTTAGGCTGATGCAGTAAGGAGCTGTAATTAACTAGGATTTGTCAATTAGAGAGCCAACGCACCAGGATGGTTCGATATACAAGAAGGTTCGACTTACAAAAGTCCAACTTGATATGAAAATAGTCCAGTACAATTTGTTTTACTTATGCGACCCTTAAGATCATCAGCAAATAAGGAACGATTGGTGTGTCAAGGCCAAGGCGTATACTACAAGAAACTTCTGGCGCAACAAAAGCAACAACTTTTTTAGGTGACAAATGGCAAATGTGGGTATCAAGTCATTTATGCTCTGATCTTTACAAAACCTCATTTGAATGTAATTTTAATACTAGTTTGTAATATATCATTCAGAAAATTACAATACGGCAAATCACGATTAATTGCACAATAGGTGAAAAAGTAATACATTACCATGAAAATGTACCAGATCGTGAGAGACCTTAGTAAATACCATAGCAACCATCAAACGAAAACAACCTTACAAGACACCACTTAAATGTCGATCACTCAGTTAATAAAAAAATTATAAAATAACTTGGGATCGCGAATTACCTGCAACAAATTTGCGCGTAATGTTAGAACATCTAACGCATACACACACAAACAAGCTTATGTATTTATTACACCTATCCCCCGATTTACACGGAAGATGGGTTCCAGACAAAACCGTGTAAAGTGAAATCTTCGTTTTCCTATACAAAACCCGTGTAAAGCGAAAAAACTACCCAATTCAGTCATTTATTTAAATAAAACAAAACTAAAACATCTTAATGAAGGTTCACGAAAAGATAATTCAATCGATAACTTACCAGTTCAAACCAAAAAAACTCGCAATAATAGTAAAAATTATGGCTTTTTGTTCAAATTCAAAATCAAACGATTTTCCTTCCACATGAACTACATATGTACTCTGCGTTTGGTTATGTACATGCATATTCACAATAAGGGGAATCCCTCAATATTGCAATTAGTTTTGCCAAGGGGACTCAAAAAGGTTTTTAATGATTTGTGAATCTTCGGAGTTTTTCAAATTTTGCTGATTTATGAACCGTGTAAAAGCGAAATCGTGTAAAACAAGTACCGTGTAAATCGGGGGATAGGTGTAATTTCCTTTTATAAACTCGTAAAAACTTCCATTGAGAGCATTCGCAATCTGAACGAATGTGTTCTTGCAGGGAATGTCAGCTGTTCGAAATGCTGTTTTGTGGATTGCATACCAAAAGCAATGGATATTTAAGGGTTTGGCAAACTTGTCGTATCCATATCCATATAAAACAGCTGACCCAGCCAGCCTTATAGAGCTCAATTTTATTGGTCAGTGGTGCCTTACCATAACGTCCATACTATGTTAAGTTTATTATCTTTTCGGATACTTTATTTTTTGATTTTCGATACGTTTTGACTAAACCACTTATTAATTATGCAATTCGTTGTTGATTTTTTGCATTTTTTTCCTTTTTATGAAATTATAACAAATATTTTAGGTTAAAGCACCACTAGCCGATACCAAGAGATCTTGTTAAGTAAAAATATGGTTATGATCAAGCATTACGACTATGCCAACATTGCCAGGGTATTCAATATTGAACTCTGCAAAATTTTTGCTTGATGTATTTGCATATATTTTGTTGTTGCATTGTGTATGGTGTGCAATGAAAATTTGCCATGCAACGACGCAATACCATTTGCACCTGACCGTGAACTGACTTAATCGTTTATCAGTTGTGCATATATTATGCAAGCTTTTCATGTCAAATGGGTAAACGTGATGTATGAGTGCTTTCTAATATGTTAAGAAGTGTTAATGCCCTAAATAACACGGATCTTTGTATACCGATATAGTAATCTAAATATAAAAAAAATCTATGGTGAGCTAAATCGGGTTTATACCATAGATACGGTTATTTCATTGGTATAAACAAGGCAACAGTTTAATTTTAGAAGAGCCCTGGCCTATATGAGTATGTCAATATATGTATGCGTATGTCAAAAGTACGTGCAGATAACTGCATTTAGATTATTTTCATGTATATATACATACATTTGGAAATACTGACTGCTATAGGTCTTGCCGCCGAACAGGACTTATGTTCTGGAAACCTCGCTCTCGTTTGTCTTCCTATTTATTCTATGTAACAGTGTTGATTCGAAAAAGAGCTTGTCTTTGCCGTGCATGCTTAAATGATGCTTTGAGTTTGTATTGGTTGTTACTTATTGTCCTTAGTTGAACATTGTAATCCCGACAAATCTCAAAACATTACTTCACTGGTTTTAAGAATGTTTGAAGTCATGGCCCGTCCATAAATAATAACAAAAATGTGGCCCAATACCACATCTTATTCAGGGAGTATAGTTTTCATATAAAAATAAAACTACTAGTTAAATATATACTCACTGGAGAAGATACAGAGGCGTTGAAACACGTAGGAGGAAAAAGAAAAATCTAGCTTTGGTTCTAAGAATTAAAAAAAAGGCCCCATTTTTTAAATTATTTTCCAATTTTATTAGAAATATTTCTTGTTATCAAGAAAATATATTATCCGAATTTTTTTACGATATGTCAATTATTTTTGGAGTTATAGCTCATAAAATACTTGAAATTGAGTGGGAAGTGGAGGAAAAGATATGAAGGAGAGGAAGCCGAGAGTGAACGTAGATGAAGAAAAAAAAGGTTGAGCGAGAGTAAAGAAAGTGTGAGTAGAAGAAAAAACAAGAAAGCGAAAGGGGCAAGGTACGGAAAAGAGAGATGGATCAAAAATTTGAGAGGAGGAAGGAGAGGCAATAAGATACAACAATTTTTTTTTGCCGAAGGCTCAATATGACGAATACTTGTGCTTTCTGAGAGAGTAGATACATCGCGGGGAGGAATATTGTCATTCAGTAGAACGCCTCAACTATCTATATATATCTTATATATATAAATGATTTGCGAATTGAAAAAGTATACCTGCGTAAGTTTCATATCGTTTTGTAGACCTTTGTAAAAACAAAGATATTGAAGTCGGTCGATCATGTGAAGCAAGTATTCAATGTTTGGTATAAATATTCCATATATGAAGAATTGATGTGAGGTAGAGGGGTGGGAGTGGAAGAGAGAGTATAGGAACTGGGAGTGTAGGAGGAAACGGTAATGGGTCTAGGAGTGGAAGTGGGTTTGGTAATGGGAGAAGGAAAAGCAGTGCGAGTGTAAGTGGGATTGGGATTGGGAGTGAGAGAGGGAGTTTATCGCCTCCTGCAATGTAATAATGTCGCTGGCGTGCATTAATATTGCTGAATCAATTTCAGCCACGATAGTATAATACTTAGTGTCATCGGTTGTGATACCCGCGCGCACGAATTGCGCTTCCACTTGGGCGAACCACAACCTCGGATCGGGCTTCCAAAATGGTGGTGGCTTCACTGCGAGCCGTCCCAAATGAAGCATACATCGCCTCCTGCTACCGGCAAGTATGAGGCGTTAAAGAATGTTTCCCAAGTCGGTTCTATGTACCGGAGCGACTCGGGAATTTTCCCGACCAAGGACTGTCATTTCAGTGTAACCCCATTTAATTTGTTGCGTCCCTCCCACAAATTGTCATCATCCCAGCAGCTCTTTGCAGCGGGACTGCTCCATATTCTCTTGCCCGGGAAGGTATCGAATCCAATCCGGGTCCGTCTCCTGACCCCGCTCCTGAGAAATGGTTTTGCTGCATCTGCCGGAAAAGAATCTTTTTAGGACGGTCATACTCTGTTCAGTGTGTCTCGTGTAAGGGATGGTTGCATCGGGCAGGTTGTTCTGGGCTTGATCCCAAAACCCGACGTCCACGTAACTTTTATAAATCTTTTGTGGCTCCTTGCTGTTCACGTCCAAGAGCGTTCCGTAGTCTACGCCTTAGCGCCCACCCCCCTCCCACTACCTTCCAGCAGCCCAGCTGCTCAACAAGCCACAACTAGTACCCGCTGCTGCTCGCGCCCCGCGGCGCCAACAACTCAAACAGCTGCTCCAACTCATAACTACTATCTTCGTAGCAGAGTCGGTAGCAATGCTGAGCATCAGCCCCTGCCCCGACTTTAATGCCTATCACGATCTATGGCACTCAAACTTCCGGGCGGACAGTAGGGGTGAGATGTTGGCGGATCAAATATAAGAAACGACGTTCTGCACAATAAACGGAGACGCCCCACACGTGTGGTAGGAAGCTGTCACAGTTCGCCATTTATCTCAATCATGAGCGCAGAACTCGCAAACTGCGTCAACTGGCAGCCGATGGTAACATTGGCATCCGACCACCTGCCTATACTTATTTCGTTCGAGCGTACCGCCGACTTCATCGTTACAGAAAAACGCACTTTCATAAACTTTAAAAAAGGAAAGTGGGGCGAATACAAATCTTTTACAGACAACCTCTTTGCTGTCCTCCCTATCCCGACTGATGCCCGCCAAGGGGAGCGTGCTTTCGCAAGGTCATTAAGTCCGCCTCGGCACGTTTCATTCCCGCCGGGAGAATTCCCGAAATTCTGCCCCACTCCCCGGCGGAGGCAGCAAATTTAGCGAGAGAAAGTGACCTTTTAAGACAGCTCGTCCCAGGCGACCCCCAAATAAGGGATATAAACCAACGCATCAGATTGCTTGTGGATGAACACAAGCGGGCGAAATGGGAGCACCACCTAAGAGGTTCTAACCTCTCTGCCGGTGTCGGTAAACTTTGGTCCACCGTAAAGTCCCTATCGAATCCGTCTAAGCACAATGACAAAGTTTCCATCGCCTTCGGCGATAAAGTGCTGTCGGATTCGAAAAAATGTGCGAGCACTTTCTGCCGTCAATATGTAATGCATTCTACGGTCGACAAAGATAGACGGAGGGCCAACAAACACGCACATAAACATAAATTCAGCGCGTCACCAATTACCATCACCACCAGAGAGGTTGAAGATGCCATTGGTCACGCTAAACCATCCAAAGCAGTGGGCCCAGACGGCATAGCCATGCCGATGCGTAAAAGCCTAGAGAAAGAGGGTTTCAAATACTTAGCACATGTATTCAACCTGTCTCTTTCCATCTTTGTCATACCCGAAAAATGGAAAATGGCCAAGGTGGTCCGGCTACTAAAGCCTGGGAAACCATCTAACATAGGAGAGTCGTATCGTCCGATATCTCTCCTATCCTATCTCCGCAAATTATCTGGGTGGTCGGCAGGCATCAGTGCAATTTAGAAACGAAACATCAAAACCAAGAAGAATTAAACAAGGGGTGCCACAGGGTGGTGTCCTATCCCCACTTTTGTTTAATTTCTACATATCTAAGCTACCTTCACCACCAGAAGGAGTCACTATCGTTTCATACGCCGATGACTGCATAATAATGGCCACAGGCCCAGGCCCACAGATCGATGAGCTCTGCAACAGAATAAACGGCTACCTCCCTGGTATCTCCAGTTTTTTCGCCTCGCGAAACCTGGAATTATCACCGACTAAATCTTCCGCGACCTTCTTTACAACATGGACGTCCCAAATGTCGACCATTTTGAACATCCACGTCGATGGCACTACGCTACCGTTGTCCTACACCCCAAAATCTTGGGTGTGACGCAGCCACAATTGTTCCGAAAATCCAGAGCCGTAATAAAATATTCAAATCCCTTGCTGGCAGTACCTGGGAAAAAGATAAAGGAACGCTCATTACTACATACAAAGTAATTGGCCAGCCGTTTACGTGCTACGCGTCACCCATATGGTCGCCAAGCCTAAAAATTACCCACTGGAAGAAGCTACAGGCCTGCCAAAATACTGCTCTCAGAATCGCCAAAGGCTGTCTTCTTATGTCCCCAGAACACCATCTACATAATGAGGCGAGAATACTCCCCATCAGGGAGAAAAATGAGATGCTAACCAAACAGTTCATGTTGAATACCCAGAAACCTGGGCATACAAACAGACATCTGATTGATGAGCCAACACCGCCTAGGGGCTTAAGGAGTCATCTCCGTAAGCATTTTGAGGAAATACGGCACCTGAGAACCCGCCATATGAAGCAAAAAAACATAAGCAGGTCCTTGGTGAACGCCACAAACAGGCGTCGGACCTTTATGTCAGGAATTGCTCGGTGAATCCAGTACTCAATGAAAGTACCCAAAACTTGTAGAAGAGGAACGCATACCTCCCAGGGAAACGCGTGTCACTCTTGCTCAACTTCGTTCTGGATACTGTAACAGGTTAAACTCTTACCTATCCAGAATCAACCCCGACATATAAAATGTATGCCCCGCTTGCAATGAGTCCCCACATGACACCAACCATCTCTTTAATTGTAATGTGGAACCAACGCCTCTAACACCCCTTTCATTATGGTCTACCCCTGTTGAAACAGCAAGTTTCCTTGGGCTCCCGTTAGAGGATATTGATGACAATTTGTGATCGGTCGCGGCGGTTAGGTGGGGCGAAGCACTGCTACAACAACAACAACAACAGGCGTTAAAGAACAGGCTGTTAGCGGAGTTCGGGGAGTCAGCGGAGAAAAAATTAAAACGTCTTTTCGATTCATGCGAGCTGAACGACAAGAAACCATCAACGTTCTTGCGAGAGATGAAGGATTTAGCACACAATCGGTTAGACAACGATATTCTAAAAACAATTTGGTCGCGACGCTTGCCGATGCAGGTCCAGCAAATTTTAACGACATTAGATGAGGACGTCGAAGAATTGGCTAAAAAAGCTTACAAAATTTTAGAAGTAACGACGGGGGGTGCCGTCAACGCCATGGGAACGAATACTAACGACACAGAGGCGGCAATTGCCGAACTTGTATGTCGTATTGACAAATTCGAACAAGAAAATCGTAACAAATTCCAGCGCACGGAGCAAGCAGGGCGAACTAGGTTCCAAAGGCAACAGCAACTACGATACCGCGAAACGTCGCTGCACGAGTGCCAAATAGCGAAATTTGTTGGTACCATCGCACCTTTGGGAATCAAGCCACAAAATGTCGACCGCCTTGCAGTTATACACCAGCACGCACGGAAAACTAGTTAGTCCTCCGTTCAAAGCGGCTACGACGAGGACTAACCAACATACTAGTTAGTCCTCCGTTCAAAGCGGCTACGACGAGGGCTAACCAACATACGAACCGTCTCCATATACAGGACAAAATTTCATCTTTAAAATTTTTAATCGATACTTGGGCCGAAATTTCAGTGGTACCCAGATGTAATAACGACCCGGCGCTACCTTCTCCGATGAAGTTAGTGGCCGCGAACAACACCCAGATCAACACGTATGGTAAGAAGAAGGTGACACTTGATCTGGGATTCAAGCCAACGTTTACTTGGCTGTTCATCATAGCTGACGTATCTTAACCGATAATAGGCGTGGACTTTTTACAAAAGTTCGAGATCCTAGTAGACATGAAGAACAAAAGGATTATCGACCAGAGGACAGATTGGTTGTTTCATAGTAAATCCCCCTCAAAGTATTACCACGCTCAGATGCTCGAATATTTTTCATGAGGTATTAACTCGGTATGTCGATCTCACAGAGGATAAGAAATCAAATGTAAAGGGTAACGTCTATCATTTCATCGAGATGAGAAGAGCGCCGGCAGTGCAGAAGGTGCGGCGACTATCACAGGAGTTTCAGTACCTGTTAAATAAAGGCATTTGCCAACGCTCGAAAAGTCAGTGGGCCAGCCCGTTGCACATGGTACAGAAGGCCAATGGATCGTGGCGTCCATGTGGAGATTATCGGAGACTGAATGCGAAAACCGTTCCAGATAAGTATCCTATACGTCACATACATGATTTTTTTGGGGATTTACACGGTAAAACAATTTTTTCAGTAATCGACTGTAAGAAAGCGTATCATCAAATCCCGATGCACCCAGCGGACGTAGCGAAGACGGCAATCCTAACACCTTTTGGACTTTTCGATTTCAAGTACATGACATTTGGACTTAGAAATGCGGCCCAGGCCTTTCAAAGGATCATGAATGACACAGTGGCTGGCTTAGAGTTTGCCTTTCCGTATCTCGATGACGTGCTAGTAGCCTCGAGTTCGGCTGCAGAACACCTCAAACATTTGCAACAGTTGTTCGACCGCTATCACGACAAAGGTCTGGTCATAAATATAGAGAAATGCCAGGTGGGTTTGCAGGAGGTAGAGTTCCTTGGCCACTTGATTTCGAAAAGGGGCATTTCCCCCTTGCCTCGTAAAGCGCAGGGAATCCTGCAGTTAAAAAAAAACCAACTGAGGTTCACGAATTGAGGAGGTTTCTGGGCGCAGTAAATTTTTACCGTCGATTCCTTCCACACGCAGCAGCCGCAGAAGCACCACTGCAGGAGATGATGGGTCCGTGTAAAAAACATGATAGGACATAGTTAAAATGGACGGCGACTTCCGGGAGAGCGTTTAAAGAACTCAAGGTACAGCTAGCGAAAGAGGCACTAATCGTATTCCCAGAGAGGGGAGCTATCATAGCACTAGCAACGGATGCGTCTGACACCGCAATGGGTGCGGCATTACAACAGTTAACATTGGGCAGGTGGCGACCGCTAGGATTGTTTTCACAGAAGTGCACCAAAACAGAGGCAAGGTACCGTAGGTACGACCGGGAGCTGCTGGCTATGCGTAGAGCAATTCGCTATGCGTAGAGCACGGGTCCGGTGTTGTTCCGCTTGCCAAAGATGCAAAGTCGCCCGGCATACTAACAGTGCATTGGAGAATTTTGCCGTTCCCAGTAAACGCTTCGAACATCTTAATGTGGACATCGTCGGTCCGTTTCCCATGTCCCTCGGTTACACTTACTGCCTAACATGCGTCGATAGATTCTCGAGGTGGATCGGGGCTTTCCCGCTAGCAGATATGCCAGCGGAAACGGTTGCAAGAGAGCTACTCAACGGGTGGATCAGTAGATACGGGGTGCCGAAGTTCATCACTACAGATCAGGGTAGGCAGTTTGAATGCAGTTTATTTACTCATCTGGCCAAGTTTTTGGGCGCCAAACATATACACACGACAAGTTATCACCCTCAGGCGAACATCATGGTTGAAAGATGGCACCGCGTGCTAAAAGCAGCATTAAGATGCCACATGGCGGACGTAGATTGGATTGATGTACTACCTATAATTCTACTGGGATTAAGGACAGCGGTAAAGGAAAGCCTGGTGGCTGAAATGCTGTATGGACAGCCGATTCGACTCCCCGGGGATTTTTTCGAAAGTACGCGTGAGACAGCGGGGGATGAGCCGATATATTTACAAAAGCTCAGACAACATTTCGATCAACTTATTCGCTTGGTGTCAGAACGCATTCAATTCAGATTATTTTAATGTACAAACATTGGCATTGTAAATTTAATTATATTTTAATTAATTTTTGAGGAATCATCTAAGATTCCTAAAGAAGTATTAGAAGTCATTTCGAGAAAAATACTAGGCCCGTATCGTGTTATACGATACATGATCGAAATCCACTTTTTAAATCGCATACGATCAGAACTCAATATCATTTTTATAAATAGCTAGAGAGATTCGTATAATGCGAAACGAGGCCTGAAAAAACCTTATCAGCGAAGAGAATTTATGTTATAAAATATCTCACATCTCTTGAAAAATACCAGAAGTTCACGTTGACTGATTCGAGATTAGAAAGCTGCACTACTGCTTGGTTGATTATGTTCAACTGTTGGATTGTGGCACCGAGCTATAAACTATAGCATTATAAAATAATTTAAAAAATATTTTAAGTTAAACGGTTTTATTGAAAACAACACTTACTTGAAATAATAATAATACTAAAAGCTAGAAAATAATTAGGTTGGTTCTAGGTAGGTAGGACTAGTACCTAACACCTGCCTAATTATTAGGAAGGACTAGTACCTAGCACTTACCTAATTATTTTCTAGCTTTTAATATTATTATTACTTCATGTAAATATTGTTTTCAATAAAACCGTTTAACTTAAAATTTTTTTTTTTAATTATTTTATTTTCAAGTTTTTAGTCTTTATTTAATGGCCTATTATTTCTCATTCTATTTAGTTCATTTAGTGACTCATTATTACAAGGACTCTTTCCTGACAATTTGTTACAATCTAAGTCCTCAATACATAATCCTTCCAAAGACTTTACTCGACTCTGCGCCACGTATGCTTGTCCCTCCTCGAACTCCAAAATATTTTGATGTCACTTCTACCGCTTCTATGTAATATTTGTTCCAAATATGGACCAAATCGGACCACAAATACGATTATTTTGAATATAGCGATCCTTGCGCCACCAGCGGCGATTTTTTTCGTAGGTCGCTTTCTATTCTTATATGTATTATGTGTTCCAAATATGAGCCAAATCGGACCACAAATAAGCTTTTTTTAATATCTCGATCCTTTCACCACCTAGCGGCGATTTTTTTTTTAGGTCGTTTTCTATTCATGTTTGTATTATGTGTTCCAAATATGAACCAAATCGGATGACAAATACGATTTTTTGAAATATTTCGATCCATGCGTCACCTATCGGAGTTTTTTTTTTTTTATTGCATTGTCATCGGGTTCTGAACTATATTTCAAGTTTCAAGCTTGTAGCTTATCGGAAAGTTACTTACATTTCAATTACAAAATTCGTGCCGGCCAGCCAGTCAAGTTAAGCTAAATAAAACCGTTTAATTAAAAATAACAGAATTGATCAAGCCTTCCTTACTTTGAACAATTATGAAATACAGCAAAAGAAGCGGAAAACATAAATTATTTTTATAATTACTAATAGTACAAAGAGATACTGAAGAATATATATATATGTATTTATGTATATTAGACCGATTGAATCTACGAATATATGTTTATCTAAATACTAGCGAGAGGTTGTTCTGCCCTAAATTTGGTCTATCTGCATACATTTTAATAACCTTTTTCCGCCTCACTCTGCCCTGTCCCTCTCTTCACTTTTTCTTAATCCTTTTATCCACTCCTCCCTCCGTCGCTTTGGCTTCATCTATCTCTGTCTTCGTCTCACTCTATCTCTTTCTCAGTCTCCTTCTCCTTCCCTCTATTCTCTTCTCTCAAGTTCTTCTCATTCTTCTTCATCCCTTATTTCCAGTTCAAGAGGGTGGTATGTATTTTGTTCCAGTACCATTCCGATTCCCAGTCCCACTCAGAGTCTCAGTCCCAGTCCTAGTCCTAATCCCAGTCCCAGTCCGTCTATGTTCTACTTCCCGGAAAAAAAGGATCGTAAATACTGATATAGGCAAATTTATATACCAAATTTCAGGCAAATCGAATATGACGCATGTAAATAGGTATGTGGGTATTTTTAATTCATGCCTTTATTTAGGCTTCGCATGCATATTTATCAGTTTTGCCAGGTTGATGCGTCTAAATCGGATATCACAATGATAATTACTTCAAAGCTCTCAGCAACAGCTTTCATTTGATATCCACATTACACAGACATTCAGAGGTATCCGGGTACACGTTTTGGCCTATATCTCGAACCCTAGTCACCCAGCGGTATAAAAATTACTCTGTACTAAAGCACACATCGACAGCTTCAATTTGATACCCATAATGTAAAAACACATCCTAGTGTTACCCTGGTCCACGTTTTGGCCTATATCTCGAGACCCTCGTCACCAATAGATATGAAAACTACCCTGTACTAAAGCACTCATCAACATCTTCAATTTGATACCCATAATGTAAAAACGCACCTAGTGCTACCCTGATCCACGTTTTGGCTTATGTATATCTCGAGACCCTAGTCACAAATAGGTATGAAAATTACCTTGTGCTAAAGCACTCATAAAAAGCTTTATTTTGTTATCCATATTGTATAAACATATTCTAGGGGTACCCGGGTCCACGTTTTGGCCTATATCTCAAGACCCTTGTCACCAATAGGTATGAAAACTACTCTGTACTAAAGCACTCATCAAAAGCTTTCATTTGTTATCCATAATTTATAAACACATTCTAGGGGTACCCGGGTACACGTTTTGGGCTATATCTCGAGACCGTAGTCACCCAGGGGTACGAAAAATACCCCTCATAAACAGCTTCATTTGTTACCCATATTGTACAAATACATCCCAGGATTACCCAGGTCCACGTTTTGATCTCAAGACCCTAGCCAGAACGGGATAAAAAGTATCCTATGACCGTCTCCAAGTTCTAAGCTACCTCTCCACTTATTTTCAGCCAAATCGGTTTATCCGTTCTTGAGTTATAAATAGTGTAACTAACACCACTTTCTTTTATATATATACATCACATTAGAAACTTCAAAAATAACAGTATTTCTCCACTATTTAATGGATGTTATTATACAATCTGATGATGGTTCACATTCTCTGCGAATGCGTCGCTCTTGCAAAGCAAAGACTCTCCTATCTTTTGTTTTTTTTTTGGTTTTGCGGGGAGGCTGAAAAATGCCTAATGCACCATAATTGCTGCCGTCGCAGCAACCGTGTGTCCGTAGACTAAAAACAGCCCCGTTTTGGAACCATCGTTCACCCCGGCACCACTTTCGCATTACTTCAGGGTGACGTCCCATATTTCTCATTTTTTAAGAGCCTACTGTTGTTCCTGCGTCCAGGTTCCCGCTATTTCCTCTGAGTGTCCATTTTATCGCCACTACTTCGCATGCGCATTTCTCTGCGCTCCCTCTCAGCATCCATCAGGCGTGTCATTACTATAAATGCCATTTTGCTCACTGCAGTCCAGCACTCTTTCCTGTTGCACATATGTGATACTAAATTTCTCGTGGTCGGTTCCTCCCCAAATACTCCATGCAAGGCGAGTCTTTCTTCGTGGAAACGGGGGCAGTGGAACATGACGTGTTCTGCGTTTTCTAACTCCGTGGTACACATTGGGTAATGAGGATTTTCCTCTATCCTACGCTTCCATAAATACTCTTTGAAAACGCCATGTCCACTCATTATCTGCGTGAGATGGTAGTTCAGTTCGCCGTGCTTCCGCTCATTCCATTGAGCTACGTTCCAAACTAGCGTCAAAGTCCAACGCCCTTTACTTGAGGCCTCCTACCGTTCTTGCCACTTAGCTACTGTTTGTGTCCTTGCTCTTTTCCTGTCTTCTTCAGATGGTCGCTCGATATTAGTGTTATACAGATGGGCCATTTCGCATGCCAGTAAGTCCACTGGGATTTTCCGGGTTAGAACCGGGATCGCGTCGTTGGATACCGTCCGTTAAGCACTTGCTATTCTTAAAGAAGCAAGTCGGTACTCTGCTAACTCTCCTATCTAGGAGGCGTGACTTAATCCCGTCTTGTAAAAAGTGAAAAGTAAAAAGCCTGAAGAGGTACTTAAATACATTAGAAGCTTCCACATACAATAATACGCTGGAAGGTCAATCTTTATATATCTAAATAAAGTGCATCGACGCCTAATCATAATAATAATATGGATCTTTACGGTTCCTGACTGCTGATTAACGAAGATGTTGTAACGAATTACAAAACTGTCTCTGTCCCAGGAGGTCTGCTTGTCACAACCTGCTTGTGGAAGTAGGTAAAGAGAGGGGTACTCATTTCGTTGGAAATACCAAGTGGAGAACGATTTAGTATCCCATGGATTTTGCAATTTGCGGCAGGTGCAAACAAAAATAACGACAAAAATCGTTTAAGAAGAGTTGTTTTAACAGTCCATTTTGCGCACCAAACTGAACTTTTGTTCCTACAAGTCTAATGTTGACATATCATAAATTCCCAAACTAAATACACAAATACACTCTTCCTTTTCCCCCGTCACCTACAAGCTGTCTATTTTTATCGGTTCATAACAAATCTTTTTTTATAATTTGGCAATCTTATATATATTATAATGTGATTACTTTAAACATTATATAATATTGACCACTTACAATTTTGACATTCTTATCTAAAATGACGCAACTCTTTCGAGGTATAAAACCTAGTGTCATATTGATCAAAAAATCATTCGTAAGAATTTCTCGACACAAGTATGAAACTTCTATTAATATTTGCGGTGTGCCTAGCTGCTGCTAGGGCTTACAATGTACCTGATTTAGTACCTAGATATGTTGGTATGCCAGTTTTGGCTAACAAGGGACCCAATGGACGTATTACCAATGGCCAAAAAGCTGCTGCTAGTCAATTTCCCTACCAGGTGGGTCTTTCAATAAAATTGGGTGTACTCAGCTCATCCTGGTGTGGTGCTTCATTAATTTCGTCCAATTGGGTATTGACAGCTGCCCACTGTACTGTAGAGTAAGTACAAATTTTATATAAAAAATAAATGATTTCTAATAATAATTTTAACCACACATAGTGCTAAGTCAATCATTGTTTACCTGGGCGCTACAGTTCGTACATCTCCTGAGGTTAAATACACTGTTTCGAAAAGTGACATTGTCGTACATGGTGATTATAATAAGAGAACTTTGAAAAATGATATTTCACTTATCAAAATTCCATCGACCTCCTTTACGAACCAAATCAAAGCTGTCAAACTCCCTGCCATCTCTAAAACTTATTCAACTTACGTTGGCGATGAGGTTGTTGCCTCTGGTTGGGGTCTCACTTCCGATAAAGCCAATTCTGTTTCAAACAGTTTGAATTATGCTTACTTGCAAATTATTCCGAATACAGTGTGTGCCAAGACTTATACGTCTTTAATTGTGAAATCCTCAAATATTTGTGTGTCTACACCTATGGGTACATCGACTTGCCAAGGAGATTCTGGTGGTCCATTGGTGTTGGTATCTTCAGGTGTTCAAGTTGGTTTGACCTCATTTGGTGCAGAGGATGGTTGTCAGGCGGGCCACCCAGCTGCATTTACACGTGTCACCAGCTATTTGGATTGGATCAAAGAAAATACTGGAGTTTCATACTAAAAATGCCATATGCAGTTTGATAAATAAAGTCAAATTTTCCTACAGAAAAAAATTTTTATTCGCTAAAAAAGCTCACTATTAGTTTATTATTTTACTAAGATCCGAAAAGAACCCCACTTCTTATTTACTACCTAAAGTTAGACAGTAACTGATTGCCATAGCGACCACTCATAAACAAATGAGCGAAGATCTGGCATTCCGGAATTGTATTTGTAATCGAATTTGAAAAAAAGTTTGATGACGTAGTGTTTTTGAAGTTTTTCGATTTATTACATTTCTCTCATATTTTGCTACCAGTGCACAGTGCGCGATTTGATATCCCTAGCGGCGTGACACACTCATCGTATGAAAATTTTCAATTTCTTTGTCAAAACTTAGGTTATTATTTTTAAGAACTGTGCCGAAAGCGTAGTTTTCGATAGCAAGGAACTTCTTCCTGGGTATTTTTTCGTCCAGTAAAAAATTGAATTGAAAAATTGCGTTTTGGTACTGAGGCCATTGTGTCTAAAAATGATAAATTGATAAGTAGTGGGTAGTAGCGGTTCAACTAAGATTTTGAACACACAATAAAACTGGAGGGAAAGGAACACAAAAAGTCGTTAGATTACTATGGCTACAATTGCACGGTGAACCCCGTTCTCAAACACAAATACCCTAAACCCGCAATTGAGGAAAGCAACGCCTCTAACACCCTTACCTCTTTGGTCCAACCCTGTTGAAACATAAGTTTCCTCCGACTTCCGTTAGAGGATCTGGATGACAATTTGTGAGTGATCGTAATTATTGGATGGGGCAAAGCCCTGCTGCAATAGTAACAGCACTATTGTTCACTATGTGATGACGTGCCTAAAAGTAGACTTCAAATTTGTTAAAACTAGAAAGTATGGGGTATGGGTACACGATTGCCAATTGGGTCCGTATGGACCATTGAACTGCAAAAATCGAACACAACAACGTTCGATTACATTCGGCAACATCCCAGCTAGAACAGTATGTCTTATATAAACCCTCATATTTGCCATATCAGTAAGAAAAGTATCCCTTATAAATTTGAAAACTTTCCATTATATTATACAGAAACTTGAGGGATAAAATGCGTATGAGTTTTTGTCTCTTTCTTGCATATAAGCTTTTCGTATTTATGTATGCTATAGCGCTCTCACTTTAACACCTAATACGTCAGGGATATATAAAGAATAGTCTATGGCATTAAATATGGATGGTATAAGCCATTATATAAGTGACTGTTACAAGAATTGTATGGGTGTTTTATAAGGGAATATATAACCAATTAAAAAAGGAATTATGTATGCTATTAAATAAGGGACTATATAAGCAACCAAATAAGGTATTATTAAATGATTAAATAAGAATTATACATTACCCTGGAATACTTCCCAATCCTCGTCATCAAGAAAACAATGGGGTAATGTATATAAAATTATAAAAGTCTATATACCATATAAAGCTCACAAAATTATATGAAAGATTTTATTATTCATGAGGTTTATATGGATATGGTGCTTCTATAATTTTACACAAACACCCTTAACATTTTATAGACTTGAATTTTTTAAGTATATTGATTAAATTTTTTTACTATAACTACTAACTTTAAACAGCATAACATAAAAATTAATTTTGCCAACTTTTTTATGACAAAAACAAACAGAACAGAGGTGTCTTATAGATGACATTATGACATATCTTTTAATATTTCATTTAATATTTTTATCATGGGTTTTAATTTTTCTTTGAGTATAGTATATATGTACATTTGAAAAGAAATTTATGACTTTGGCAGGAATGTTCGAATCTTAATTATGAATCAAAATAATTACAGCTATTTATAGTCTACAAAAATACATAACTTTCTATTCACAAGTTGTTTGATCCGTTTGTTTCAACTCCACTTTTGATGTAACGTAGTATTACACTTCAAATATATACAAGTACATATGTATATAAATAATATACTATTATAATATTAAAAATGTAATATTAGTATATGTATGTGCTTTTGATATACTTCGAGGCAGTTTATGCGTATTTTATAACAGTTGGAAACAAAATTGGAAGGGTGGAATGATTTTTGATTAATTTCAACGCAATACGATTCGCAACAAAATCAATGCAGCAACAGAACCATCGGCAGCAGTAACAAAACAAACACCAGCATCAACAAAACCAACAGCAGCAGCAACAAAACAAACAGCAACAGTAACAATCTAATATTTTTAGGTATATACCAAAATTTTACTTTTTCGAAAGCAAAAACTTCTTTTGATGATACCGATTATGACTTAATTCGATGCTTTTTCTTAACGCCTTTTCGAACTTATTTCGACCTTCAGTCGCGAAAACCTCTAAAAGGAGGAGAAACAAGTTAATAAAAGTAGTTACAATAAATAACAGCTAAACCTCTTTACCGTATAAAACTTGGTTGAATAGTTTCAATTGCGTCAAACCTCTATTCTCCTTCCTTCCATCCAAGTTAAACAAAAAGGCTAGGTCGTCGGTAATGACCCTGCGGAAAACCTCATCAACTGTTCCGATGCTGCCTTTAATTTGGACCAAGTAATCTTTCTGCAAAAATATTTAAAAAATAAAATATCTTTTGAAAGTACTATTATTTCTTTCACCATTGATTCGAAGTATTCTTGCCTTTCCAGCTTTTCTTCAACGTCTATAGCTGCATCAATACTAACTAAAGGCAATGCTGCAGCGATCTCTATTTGCAGTGCGTCTTGAAGTTCGCCTGTCAGACGACCAACCGATCGTAGCACTTTGGCTACCAATACTTTACATTCGCGGATGGATTGGTTCTGTTCCATTAGCGTTGCCTGGTCGCAAGCTTTCTCGACATTATGTAGGCGTTCGTAAATTTTTTGCTGTTTAGCAATTAAGGTTTTTTGATTTTCAAAAATCTCAACAAAAATCGCATGGAAGTATATTTAATAAGTAGAAAAATAATGATAGGTAAATGAAATAGTCTATATATGTATATAAAATAATAAAATAAACAAAATACCATATGAATTCAAGTATCTGGACTTTGTAAAACCTTTGGCGTTGGTGTGTTGGAGGTGAGTTGTGTAACCGCTACTTCGTTCGAATTTTTATCGGATTCGAACAACTTTTTTGCAACCTTTGGAGCTGATAGTTTGGTAGTGATTTATGCGGCAGCTACTTCAGTAAATATTCCATCGGTCACGAAGCGTTTTTTTATTACAATTTTAGCTTTGAAATATCAAAATCTACTATTATAAATATGCACATACATATGTATTAAAATGTTTCACCTTTATTCATTTGTGATGTGATGGGTGTATACGTATTACTTTGACTCATTTTTGATGTGGTGGGAGCATCCATCTCCATCTCATGAAATAAAAATAGTTTAAAACTAGTTGTGTTACTTTATATAAATAATAAATAAATGAAATAAATCAGCGGAAATGCTTTAATGTGAAAAGTCGTGAAAAACATTGTGAAGCAATGGAATCAAAATAAATTTATTTTCGTGTGGTATGCAAAAGTATTTAAATTTTATATCCTGGCGATTTACTTCAATTGTTTGTTCATTTAACTGGCTAGCTACAAGAATACCTAAGCTAGAAAAAGATTGTAAAGGTTCTTCAAAATAGTTTTCAGTGTTTTTGAAAGTATATCCAAGCACCACTTCCTGTCCGGATTGATTTTTAGTGGAAGTTATTTTTAAAGGGTCTGCTATTGAACTGAAACAATATGAATCTTTGTGTTTTTTAATGTCAATATTAAAAGCACCCATTTTTGGAAAAGTACTGTTTACTAAATCTGAATCTAATCTTTCTTGAATGCGCAAATATAATTGTTGTAAAGTTTTATTTGGTTTATTTATTAATTTTTTTAAATACTGCATATAATTTTCGAATTTATAAGCAGAAAAGTTATCTAATGGACCCAATCGCCGTGAAATACTAGGAAAATGAAGCAGACCATGTATATTAAAGCTAACTTTATGATCCCCGTAAATATCTGCAAAAAAATTTACAAATTCTTCTAAAAGCGATTGAGCAGTATTTGTTTCAGAAAACACAGTTCCTTCACACGAAAGTATTCTTATGCCGGAGTGTAATAAAGGAAAAAGATAATATAAATTATCATCGATAAATCTTTTAACACAAATATACCAGAGTATAACAAAAATTGTCTAAATTCTGTCGATTTCCAAGTTTCAAATGAATTAAAATTTCGACAGACGCGACCAAATTCTGATGGAACTAAGCTTGACAGATAATTTAGTTTTTTATTTATTTCAATTAAGTTTCCTTTTTTTATTATCAAATTAAGTAACTTTTTAGAAACGCCCAAATCAACAAGGTGCATAGGGTCCAATGGGAATTGTGACAGCATTCTAAATTTATGAACCTCTAAAATATAAATATACATATAAGCATACATATAAACATTGCTTACGATTCTGTTTGTTTGCCGAACTAAACGATACTAATTCTCGTGCTTTGATTTTATTTTCCGCTTGCCTTCGTTTGATCAATACAATCGTACGCAAAACCTGTTCGGTCATTCGATCGCAATCATGCTAACAGAGTCTTGTAAAGACAGATGCTGAGTTTATTCAATTACGAGTTTATTCAATTACGAGTTTATTCAATTATGAGTTATTCAATATGAGTTTATTCGCATGATTAATGTGAATGCAAGTTTTATACTGTTTTCACACAGAAACTTAATGATCTCATTTCACCTTCTAATGAAATCGTAAATTTTTTGCTTTCACACAGAAGTAACTGCTCGATTAGTATGAAGGATGAAATGTCAAGCGCATAAAATGACAATGCTATATGACAGACAATCATGGCGGAACGATACAAGGTGGCAGCATGGTGACATACCTACATACATAAATAAGAATTCTATGTACTTTGTTTTTGTAAATTCGATGGACAAATATCAAAATCGTACTGCGCCGGAAGTTGATGTATCAAATCAAATAAAACAAGTAAGAACGGGACTGTCTTCGGCTGTGCCGAAGACTTCATACCTTTCATGTATGGGGCTGAACAATAATCTTATCCCGTTCGTAATCTCCGAATAATCGGATGTATAAGATAAGAAATATATAGTGAACAGATCTGCATTCCTTAACGATTTTTAAGATAAATATAAAATAAAAAATAGGTAGGTAATCTGTGTGAGGATGCAAAGCTTCACGTTTTTTGTGGTCTGCATGTAAAAACTATGACTACGAATCACGTATTTCAAAAATATATGACGTAAACGTAACTATTTGATGAAATTTGATGAATTTTGAAGCTTCTAGCCGTAAAAAAGGGGCAAAAATGAGAGTTTATATGAAGTATATAATATATATACCACCGATCTCTATGATTTTTTCAGACAACAATATATGCTATATTCGTAAGCATTTTGTGAAATTTGAAGCTTCTAGCTGTTAAAACGGGGCAGAAATTGCGCAAAGTTTCTTATCTGAACAATCGGTTGTATGAGATATATACTATATATACAACCGATCTCTATGATTTTTTCAGACAACAATATATGCTATATACTTAAGCATTTGGTGAAATTTGAAGCTTCTAGCTGTTAAAATGGGGTAGAAATTGCGAAAAGTTTCTTATCTGAACAATCGGTTGTATGAGATATATACTATATATACAACCGATCTCTATGATTTTTTCAGACAACAATATATGCGGCCACCGTGGTGTGATGGTAGCGTGCTCCGCCTATCACACCGTATGCCCTGGGTTCAACTCCCGGGCAAGGCAACGTCAAAATTTTAGAAATAAGATTTTTCAATTAGAAGAAATTTTTCTAAGCGGGGTCGCCCCTCGGCAGTGTCTGGCATGCGCTCCGATTGTATTTCTGCCATGAAAAGCTCTCAGTGAAAACTCATAAAACATGTAGGTCCCGTCCGGCCAATTTGTAGGGAAAAATCAAGAGGAGCACGACGCAAATTGGAAGAGAAGCTCGGCCTTAGATCTCTTCGGAGGTTATCGCGCCTTACATTTATTTATTTTTTTTTTTTTTTTATATATATATACTATATATACCACCAAATATATACTATATATACCACCGATCTTTATGATTTTTTCAGACAACAATATATGCTATATACGTAAGCATTCGCTGAAATTTGAAGCCTCTAGCTCTTAAAATAGGGCAGTAATTACGAAAAGTTCCTTATCTGAACAATCGGTTGTGGGGGATATATACTATATATACGACCGATCTCATCAATTTTTTCAGGCAACAATACGTGCAATATACGAAAGTATATGGTGAAGTTTGAAGCTTCAATCTGTTAAATTGTGTAAGATATTACAAAAATCCTCTTTTTCTGAAAAATCGGTTGTATGGAGGATATATGCTATAGTGGTCCGATCCGGTCGGTTCCGACAAATGTCTAATCGGACACCCAAATACACCCGCTCACCAAATTTTATCAAGATATCTCAAAAATTGAGGGACTAGTTTGCATACAAACAGACAGACGGACAGACGGACATACGGACATGGCTAAATCAACTCAGCTCTTCAACCTGATTATTTCGGTATACTTAATGGTGGGTCCTATTGTCCTTTAAGGACTTACAATTTTCGGTTTCGTGACGAAATTAATATACCATTTCATTTTCATGAAAGGTATAAAAATAGGTAGGTAATCTGTGTGAGGATGCAAAGCTTCACGTTTTTTGTGGTCTGCATGTAAAAACTATGACTACGAATCACGTATTTAAAAAATATATGACGTAAACGTAACTATTTGATGAAATTTGATGAATTTTGAAGCTTCTAGCCGTAAAAAAGGGGCAAAAATGAGAATTTATATGAAGTATATAATATATATACCACCGATCTCTATGATTTTTTCAGACAACAATATATGCTATATACGTAAGCATTTTGTGAAACTTGAAGCTTCTAGCTGTTAAAACGGGGCAGAAATTGCGCAAAGTTTCTTATCTGAACAATCGGTTGTATGAGATATATACTATATATACAACCGATCTCTATGATTTTTTCAGACAACAATATATGCTATATACTTAAGCATTTGGTGAAATTTGAAGCTTTTAGCTGTTAAAATGGGGATAGAAATTGCGAAAAGTTTCTTATCTGAACAATCGGTTGTATGAGATATATACTATATATACAACCGATCTCTATGATTTTTTCAGACAACAATATATGCTATATACGTAAGCAATCGGTGAAATTTGAAGCTTATAGCTGTTAAAATGGGGTAGAAATTGCGAAAAGTTTCTTATCTGAACAATCGGTTGTATGAGATATATACTATATATACAACCGATCTCTATGATTTTTTCAGACAACAATATATGCTATATACGTAAGCAATCGGTGAAATTTGAAGCTTATAGCTGTTAAAATGGGGCAGAAATTGCGAAAAGTTTCTTATCTGAACAATCGGTTGTATGAGATATATACTATATATACAACCGATCTCTATGATTTTTTCAGACAACAATATATGCTATATACGTAAGTATTCGGTGAAATTTGAAGCTTCTAGCTGTTAAAATGGGGCTAAAATTTGCGAAAATATATATATATATACTATATATATATACTATATATACCACCATATATATACTATATATACCAACGATCTCTATGATTTTTTCAGACAACAATATATGCTATATACCTAAGCATTCGTTGAAATTTGAAGCCTCTAGCTCTTAAAATGGGGCAGTAATTACGAAAAGTTCCTTATCTGAACAATCAGTTGTGGGGGATATATACTATATATACGACCGATCTTATCAATTTTTTCAGGCAACAATATGTGCAATATACGAAAGTATATGGTGAAGGTTGAAGCTTCAATCTGTTAAATTGGGTAAGATATTACAAAAATCCTCTTTTTCTGAAAAATCGGTTGTATGGAGGATATATGCTATATTGGTCCGATCCGGTCGGTTCGGACAAATGTCTAATCGGACACCCAAATATACCCGCTCACCAAATTTTATCAAGATATCTCAAAAATTGAGGGACTAGTTTGCATACAGTTGCATACGGCGGCCACCGTGGTGTGATGGGTAGCGTGCTCCGCCTATCACACCGTATGCCCTGGGTTCAACTCCCGGGCAAAGCAACATCAAAATTTTAGAAATAAGATTTTTCAATTAGAAGAAAATTTTTCTAAGCGGGGTCGCCCCTCGGCAGTGTTTGGCAAGCACTCCGGGTGTATTTCTGCCATGAAAAGCTCTCAGTGAAAACTCATCTGCTTTGCAGATGCCGTTCGGAGTCGGCATAAAACATGTAGGTCCCGTCCGGCCAATTTGTAGGGAAAAATCAAGAGGAGCACGACGCAAATTGGAAGAGAAGCTCGGCCTTAGATCTCTTCAGAGGTTATCGCGCCTTACATTTATTTATTTTTAGTTTGCATACAAACAGACAGACGGACAGACGGACAGACGGACAGACGGACATGGCTAAATCAACTCAGCTCTTCAACCTGATTATTTCGGTATACTTAATGGTGGGTCTATCTATTTTCCTTTAAGGACTCACAATTTTCAGTTTCGTGACGAAATTAATATACCATTTCATTTTCATGAAAGGTATAAAAAGGTTATAATCAGCTGTTCGATGCGGCCACCTTGTATCGTTCCGCCATGCAGACAATGACATTTACTTTGACAAATGACATTTCTAAGCACTGAACACACCAAAAACTAAGAAACTGAACGCTCCCAACAGAGTTGCATTGTGCTTTTGACTTCATTAGGCATTCGATTAGCTACTAATGAAATAATTATAGATTCGAATTTTGTAGGGAAGATTGAGCTCAATAAGCGTCTTAATGTAGAAAACTGCCTTTATTATTCAATAAGCCGTCTGTGTGAAAACAGTATTAGTGTTTTATTAAATTAAGAAAATTATTATTTTTGCAGTTCACTGGTATGGACCAAAAATTATACCTTTTGTTTAGGTTTGTCCATTGGTCCTTTTCTCCCTGTTTGGTAAAATATGCCTAAAATGTCTAATGGGTTTGATTCTATGGCGCTCCAGGAGCTTTCAACCATCAAAATCGAAATCCGCCATGCAAAATGACCGAAAGCCTCCCGTTGGTTTGATTCTGTAGCTTATTTAGTTTCCGAGATATGCTTTTTTCAATGAAATTCACTAGTACTCGTACGCTTACGGAGGCAAACCGTTTCTAGATTGCGGTTAGAGTTTGTATATCGAGTAGTTTCGGAAACATATGTTCCTATATAGCTTTCCTTGGGAACACACTCACATTATAAATACCGTTTTAACCTTAGTCTAAATTTTGTTTCAAAATTTCATATGTTACTTTGCCCGGTAATCGAACCCAGCACCCTAGGTGTGGCACGCTGATTTGGTGGAAGCGTACTCCTCCTACCACACCGAGGGACCTGGGTTCAAGTCCCGGGCAAAGAAATATCAAAAGTTAAAAAAAAAATCAATTTGAAAATTTTTTAGGCGTATCCCTACTTTTTTGAGTGTATATTGCTTTTGTTATACTCAGTTGAGCAGAGCTCACAGAGTATATTAAGTTTGATTGGATAACGGTTGGTTGTACATATATAAAGGAATCGAGATAGATATAGACTTCCATATATTAAAATAATCAGGATCGAAAAAAAATTTGATTGAGCCATGTCCGTCCGTCCGTCCGCCCGTCCGTTAACACGATAACTTGAGTAAATTTTGAGGTATATTGATGAAATTTGGTATGTGGGTTCCAGAGCACTCATCTCAGATCGCTATTTAAAATGAACGATATCGGACTATAACCACGCCCACTTTTTCGATATCGAAAATTTCGAAAAACCGAAAAAGTGCGATAATTCATTACCAAATACAGATAAAGCCACGAAACTTGGTAAATAAGTTGAATTTATGACCCAGAATAGAAAATTAGTAAAATTTTGGAGAATGGGCGTGGCAACGCCCACTTTTAAAAGAAGGTAATTTAAAATTTTGCAAGTTGTAATTTGTCAGTCGTTGAAGATATCACGATGAAATTTGGCAGGGACGTTCCTCCTATTATGTACGCCTAATAAAAATTAGCAAAATCGGAGAAGTACCACGCCCACTTTAAAAAAAAAATTTTTTTAAAGTAAAATTTTAACAAAAAATTTAATATCTTTACAGTATATAAGTAAATTATGTCAACATTCAACTCCAGTAATGATATGGTGCAACAAAATACAAAAATAAAAGAAAATTTCAAAATGGGCGTGGCTCCGCCCTTTTTCATTTAATTTGTCTAGGATACTTTTAACGCCATAAGTCGAACATAAATTAACCAATCTCTTTGAAATTTCGTAGGGGCATAGATTTTATGATCTTAACTGTTTTCTGTGAAAACGGGCGAAATCGGTTGATGCCACGCCCAGTTTTTATACACAGTCGTTCGTCTGTCCTTCCGCATGGCCGTTAACACGATAACTTGAGCAAAAATCAACATATCTTTAACGAACTTAGTTCGCGTACTTACTTGAACTCACTTTATCTTGGTATGAAAAATGAACGAAATCCGACAATGACCACGCCCACTTTTTCGATATCGAAAATTACGAAAAATGAAAAAAAAATGCCATAATTCTATACCAAATACGAAAAAAGGGATGAAACATGGTGAGCTAATTGGATTGGTTTATTGACGCGAAATATAACTTTAGAAAAAACTTTATAAAATGGTTGTGACACCTACCATATCAAGTAGAAGAAAATGAAAAAGTTCTGCAGGGCGAAATAAAAAATCCTTAAAATCTTGACAGGTATTACATATATAAATAAATTAGCGGTATCCAACAGATGCTGTTCTGGGTCACCCTGGTCCACATTTTGGTCGATATCTGGAAAACGCCTTCACATATACAACTACCACCACTCCCTTTTAAAACTCTCATTAATACCTTTAATTTGATACCCATATCGTACAAACACATTCTAGAGTCACCCCTGGTCCACCTTTATGGCGATATCTCGAAAAGGCGTCCACCTATAGAACTAAGCCCCACGCCCTTTACAAATACTCATTAACACCTTTCATTTGATACCCATATCGTACAAACAAAGTCTAGAGTCACCCCTGGTCCACCTTTATTGCGATACCTCGAAAAGGCGCGCACCTATAGAACTAAGGCCCCCTCCCTTTTAAAATACTCATTAACACCTTTCGTTTGATACCCATATTGCACAAACGAATCCTAGAGTCACCCCTGGTCCACCTTTATGGCGGTATCTCGAAACGGCGTCCACCTATGGAACTAAGGATTACTCCCTTTTAAATACTAATTAACACCTTTTTTTGATACCCATATTGTACAAACAAATTCTAGGGTAACCCCAGCTCCACCTTTATGGCGATATCTCGAAACGGCGTCCACCTATGGAACTAAGGATTACTCCCTTTTAAAATACTCATTAACACCTTTCTTTTGATACCTATATTGTACAAACAAATTCTAGAGTCACCCCTGGTCTACCTTTATGGCGATATCTCGAAAATGCGACCACCTATACAACAACCACCACTCTCTTTTAAAACCCTAATTAATACCTTTAATTTGATACCCATATCATACAAACACATTCTAGAGTCACCCCTGGTCCACCTTTATGGCGATATTTCGAAACGGCGTCCACCTATAGAACTAAGGCCCACTCCCTTTTAAAATACTCATTAACACCTTTCGTTTGATGCCCATATTGTACAAACAAATTCTAGGGTCACCCCTGGTCCACCTTTAAGGCGATGTCTCGAAACGGCGTCCACCTATGGAACTAAGGATTACTCCATTTTAAAATACTCATTAACACCTTTCTTTTGATACCCGTATTGTACAAACAAATTCTAGGGTCACCCCTGGTCCACCTTTATGCCGATATCTCGAAACGGCGTCCACCTATGGAGCTAAGGATTACTCGCTTTTAAAATACTCATTAACATCTTTCATTTGATACTCATATCGCACAAACGCATTCTAGAGTCACCCGTGGTCCACCTTTATGGCGATATCTCGAAAAGGCGACCACCTATACAACAACCACCACTCCCTTTTAAAACCCTCAGTAATACCTTTAATTTGATAGCCATATCGTACAAACACATTCTAGAGTCACCCCTGGTCCACCTTTATGGCGATATTTCGAAACGGTGTCCACCTATAGAACTAAGGCCCACTCCCTTTTAAAATACTCATTAACACCATTCGTTTGATGCCCATATTGTACAAACGCATTCTAGAGTCAACCCTGATCCACCTTTATGGCTATATCCCTAAATGGCGTCCACCTATAGAACTATGGCCCACTCCCTCATAAAATACTCTTTAATGACTTTCATTTGATACACATGTCATACAAACACATTCCAGAGTTTCCCTCGGTTCATTTTCCTACATGGTTATTTTCCCTTATGTTGTCACCATAGCTCTCAACTGAGTATGTAATGTTCGGTTACACCCGAACTTAACCTTCCTTACTTGTTTTTTTATTAATTTTAACGCATCAACATTACAAGTGATGAATCATGCAATGCATTGTACCCAATTAGGCGCTATGATTGATTATCTGCTGATAAGGCATTCCATTTGTACCGGTAAGGTAGTGCCCATTAGTTGCTTTTGACGTTTTGTTATATTTTGATGATTATTCGCTAGCAAGTGAAAAAATTGAACGTGCCATTTTCTCCGCCCTCCTTTAAATCAATTAAAAAGTTGTAAAACATCGAAATAGATATTTAAAATAAAGTTGTTAACGCTAATCGAGCAATATCAGTTTGTATTGAATTCATTTGGAGTGCTTTCGCACGAACTAAAGGCAAGTCATTTTTCGAAAGGACGATTCAAGGTGTTCACCGCTGTACAGCACGCCAGCCTTTTATCAGTAAGCAAAATATTTTTGCGTAAGTAAAAACCCGCATATACAGTCCACGCCCGCAGATAGTCTACCACCCGCTACATTGCCATCAAGCGATCTACTACCCGCATCTGCCAAGGTAATCTAGCGCAAGGCTCCTTTGCCGCAACATTTTTTGGTCCTTCGAGCCGGATCGCTCGCAATTTTAACCTTTTTAATTTATATATACACCGCATATTTGATTACGTTGGAAAACTTACAAATCAATTGAATTTTTATTCTCCCGCTACGCATACATATTTGCAAAAATACTAACAATTCAAGTCATTTCTATTTGACTTTCATTTGCCCTCTATGCGTACACGCATTCATTGCACTGCAGAATCCGTATACCCTTCTCTATACAAACAACTCAGCGAACAATATTTTCATAGAGCTGTACATTTGCGCATTTTAGTAAGCAATCGTGACAATTATTTGCCTTCTACGAATAGCGTTACATACGTACATTTATAGAATTTGTTTTTTCCTCACTCTGCAAGTACTGTAAACTAAAACAACAACTACAAAAATGTCAGCCTCTGTGAAAACACGGGACTCTGCTTTGAACGCAATAAAAAGGTACATGACAAAAGGCATGGATGGTACATTTTTGTTAGATACCGACCAAGTTGAGAGTTATTTGAAACTCTTGGACGAACAATGGGTTCGATTCAACGCTGCACAGGATGAGTTGGACGTCGCTTGTGGTGCCGATAACGTTGCAGTGGAAGAGAGTACACGAAATCAAGCCGAGACTTGGTACGCTATGGCCTTAGCAAATTTTAGCCGTGCCAAAAAGTGTCACACCGAAGCCTCATCCCCGAATGTAACCCGACAAACAAATGTTTCTACAACCGTGTCTGCCTCCATTCGTTTACCCAAAATGGAGCTACCCAAATTTTCAGGCGACTCAACTGAATGGGTAGGCTTTTACGACTCGTTCTGTTCACTGGTTGACAGTAATACCGCGCTGTCGGACGGACAGAAAATGCACTACTTACGGAGTTGCTTAAAGGGCGAAGCTTTGAAAGTCGTCAGCGGTTTCCATATTTGTGATGCAAATTACAAGGAGGCATGGGACTTGCTTATGTCGCGTTTCAAAATCATGCGCGTCATCGTCGAATCACATTTCAAAGATATGGCCGATATCCGCAAAGCAACAAGCGACACCGCCAGCTCAGTAAAAGGTGTCCTCAACCCATATCAGCAGCACATTCGTGAACTGAAAGCGTTAGGCCGACCCGTCGATTTCTGGGACGACTGGCTCGTTCATGAAGTAGTAGGTAAACTCGCCTTCGAAACCAGGAAGCAATGGGAGTTGTCACTTGTTAGCGACGAATCCCAAACTTTCGAGCAGCTAGTAACATTTTTAGAAATTAGGTGCAGATCACTCTCGATGCTATCGTCAGCTACTCCGGTACAGCCAAGCAAAGCTGTTACTGCTACCAAGCCCACCAAATCTCTTCATGCCACATCCACCCAGAATACGACTAGTTGCCCTTTTTGCAAGGGGGATCATAAGATTTATAGCTGCGAAAAATTCAGTCGTCTGGACGCCACCGCTAAAACAAAATTTGTGAAGGACTCGAGTCTCTGTTTGAACTGTCTGAGTTCGGGACATTTTAAGCCTCGTTGCAATAGTTCGTCGTCGTGACGCCTTTGTCGACAACGCCATCACACCTTACTCCATGGGACTCCAGCCGCATCCAACATCAGCAACTCCGCCGAAACCAAGCAAACCAGCTCGAACTACGCAGGTACTACTTCAGGAAACGATACAACCGCTCTTTCTGCGACCACTTCTTCGGCAGTCAACCCCGCCCCTGAATCTGTATCTTCGTGCCTAAAAACCGATTCTGACCCATTATCTACGAGTAAGACAATTTTTCTGGCTACTGCTCTGGTAAGGATTCGAGACTGTGCTGGTCGCTTTCAGCAAGCTCGTCTGTTGTTTGATTCTGGGTCGCACGCTTCCTTCGTGACTGAGTCGTGTGTTCGTCGTCTGGGCTTACCGAGGAAATCTTCTGCTGCTATCATCACCGGTATTGGTTCGTCTCAAGGAGGGCGCGCTAGAGGTCAGGTTTCGCTTTCGCTTCTGTCCAACTTTTCGAATGATTGCTACTCAGTAAATGCATTAATTTTGCCGAAAATTACGGGGGATTTGCCAACGCAAACTGCCCCCACAACTGCATGGCCACATATTAAAGGGTTGTCTCTAGCAGACCCACAGTTTATGAGGCCTGGTCGTATTGATTTGCTGATAGGAATGGATGTTATGGATCAGCTTATGTGCCCGGAAATTCGGAAGGGTTCTTGTGGAACGCCGGCGACTCAGCGTACAGTCTTCGGTTGGACGGTTTTCGGCAGTGCTGACAATCCATCTACCCCTTGTTTGCAAACGTATTTTTGTGATGTACAGCTTGAAAGAGCGTTGACTAGGCTGTGGGAATTGGAAGATGCACCGGAAAAAACCCATTTAACTAGGGAGGAACAATTTGGCGAACATTATTTTCAGGAAACGCATAAAAGATCTCCAGATGGCCGTTTCGTCGTCGAATTGCCGTTAAAATCTGAGGTACCGTTGGGAGACTCTAGGAACCAGGCCGTTCGTAATCTTTTACGTATAGAGAGGAAGCTTTCCGCCGATACTGATTTACGTTTGCAATACAACGACTTTATGCAGGAGCTCATCAGCATGAATCACATGGAAGCCGCATCCGCAACGACAAGTCCGACCTTCTACATGCCACACCATCCTGTTATAAAGGAGTCGAGTGTTACGACCAAATTGCGAGTCGTATTCAACGCGTCCGCTAAGACATCGACCGGGTACTCGCTCAACGATCCACTGTTTGTTGGTTCGCAACTGCAACAAACCTTGGTATCCATTCTTCTGCGCTTCCGTACCCACCCGTATGCCGTTACCGCTGACATTGCTAAGATGTACCGGCAGGTATGTGTTTCACCGAAGCACATCGACCTGCAACGGATTGTTTGGCGAAGTGATCCGTCACATCCAATCCAAGACTACAGAATGCTACGGGTGACGTACGGCGTCGCCGCCGCATCTCATTTGGCAGTCAAGTCGCTACAAGAAAGTATACGGTACTCATCAAGTAGTTGCGAAAAGGCTGCGGCTGTCATTCAACGCGATTTTTATATGGACGATTTGTTGACCGGTGCTTCAAGTAAGCATGAGCTACAGTTGCTGCAAAAAAATGTCTCCGAAATACTTCTCGAAAGTGGGTTTGAACTTCGCAAGTGGGCTTCAAATTGCGTGACGCTAAGGAACGGGATATCCAGCGCTTCGGAAAATATTTCTCACTACCTTGCTGAAGGGAAAGATGTACACGCTTTAGGTCTCGTTTGGAATACGGATGAGGATTATTTCACTTTCGCAATCAACCTCAAGAAACCGCCCAAAATGTTGTCGAAGAGAGCATTTCTGTCGGACGCTAGCATGCTTTTCGATCCGTTGGGCTAGATTGCCTCCACTACGATTAATTCTAAAATATGGTTTCAGGACATCTGGCGCGCCGAGGTTGGTTGGGATGAGCTCGTACCGGAAACAATCGCAACACGTTGGTCTGAACATCGCTCTGAGCTACAAAGTTTAACCGAGCTGAGAGTGCCTCGTTGGGTTGGTTGTAACGCCTCTGAGTCATCAAGCGACTGCACGTTTTTTCGGATGCGTCAGAACGAGCTTACGCCGCGGTTATCTACGCACGGACAGTCCATAGTAACGGTCAAATTACAGTAGCCTTGATTTCTGCCAAGACCAAGGTAGCGCCAATCAAGCCTACAACGCTGCCTCGTTTGGAGCTATGCGCTGCGCACCTCGCTTCTAAGTTAGTACGAAGTATTTCACAGAGTTGGAACGAACTCCGCTATCCGTTATACGCTTGGACTGATTCGACTATTACTTTGGCGTGGTTGCAAGCTCATCTCAGCAGATGGGAAACGTTCGTCGCAAATCGCGTGGCCGATATTCAAGGAGTCTTACCGTCTGAGTGCTGGCAACATGTACGCTCCGAACAGAACCCTGCAGACTGCGCATCGAGAGGCATAACACCTCGAGAACTGGTTCATCATCAGTTGTTGTGGTCTGGTCCAAATTTTTTGCATGGCGAAGATCAATTTTGGAAGCAAGATTCACAAGAACCGCATTTAACTGACCTGGGCCTACGTAAAAGGGTCGCCGTTCATATTACAGTACCCGAGGACACTTGGTCAGTCATAATTAAATATTCTACGTTTTCAAAATTACGAACGGTTATGGCTTATGTGCTAAGGTTTACACACAATACTCGCGCCAAAAGGAATCACACGCTTAAACGAACGAGTGGCACCCCTAACTGTCAGGAATTGGCCGAGGCCGAACTAAGATTGATTAAGTATACTCAACGTACTTATTTTGCTAACGAAATTTCTCATTGCAGGGAGAAAAAACCCATTCCCCTGCGAAGTAGCTTGTTGCGCCTGCAACCGTATCTTGATCCGTCTGGTGTTTTGGGGGTTGGAGGTCGTCTAAAATCAGCAGACGTCTCGCTTGATGCAAGGCATCCTATCATTTTACCTAAAAACGCTCCGCTGTCGAAATTGACAATTTCTGACATACATCAGTATACCCTACACCCAGGGCCCCGCATAATGACAGTAGTTCTACAGCATCGCTATTGGGTGATTGGCGCCCGCAATCTAATTAGAAGCGTATATCATAAGTGTGTTAAATGTACTTGCTTGAACCGCAACACTTCCGTTCAGTCGATGGGCGACGGCCGTCGTCTCGTACTACGTATGTTCGCTGCTTCACATGAACTGCTGTAGATTTTGCTGGTCCATACACGTATAAATTTGCACATGGTAGAGGGTCAAAGTCCACGAAAGGTTACATTTGCTCGTTGATCTGCATGTGTACTGGCGCAATGCACTTGGAATTTGTAGGCGATTTATCGACGACCGCCTTTCTCAATGCTTTCAAACGTTTTATCAGTCGTCGAGGGTATTGTAAGGCCATGTACTCCGATAATAGCACGAACTTCGTTGGCGCTGACAGAGAACTTCGGGAGAGATATCAGAAGTGTATGGCAGATGATAAACTACGAGCATTTTTTGCCGACTCCAACGTCGAGTGGCATTTCAACGCACCAACTGCGCCACATATGGGTGGATATTGGGAAGTCGGTGTAAAGCGCGTAAAATACCACATTAAACTCATTCTTGAGGGGAGCTTATTATCCTTCGAAGAGTTCAGTACATTGCTAGCTGAAGTTGAGGCATGCGTTAATTCGCGCCCTCTATGCGCGAACCCAACTACCGCGACCGACCTTGAAGCCTTAACGCCTGGTCACTTTCTCATCGGTGAGCCATTGAAGTCGATCCCAGAACCTGAGGGTCAAGGGTTCTGTGGAAATCTACTTCAACGATGGCACCTAATCTCCGAAATACGAAAACATTTTTGGCACCGATGGAGAGGTGAATATCTTTTAAACTTGCAACGCCGAACGAAATGGCTCAAATCTTCACGCAATTACGAAGAAGGAGATGCTGTCGCGCTGTTTGATGAACGAACTCCACCTACAAAGTGGACGCTTGCTAAGGTAATTCATTGTCACCCTGGGAAGGATGGAAATGTGCGAGTCGTAACAGTGAGAACAAGTAATGGGGAATACGTGGGACCTATAAACAGATTGTGCCTTCTGCCTACCAAAGGAGATTTATTCTGCGCGTCGTAATGGGTTGAACAATTACATCCACACTTGGTATGCATCTAACTAAGAATTCTGCTGCATATGTATATATATGTATATCGCAAATACAAACTGTAAAATTTATAATTATCAATCTGTTTGATTATATTTAAGTAACTATAATTAAACTTAAATATTTTTTAAGTCCACATTCTTTGAAGTTCGAAATTTGGAAAAAGAAAATGTTTATATTTGTGACATCCAGCTTTATAATTACATTTGTATAATTATAAGTAAACTTAAATATGTGAAGTCTGTTCGAAGTTTTAGTCATTGTAAAATTAAAGTAAATTTTGCATATTTAATGAAATTTGAAATCTATTTAAAGATCGAACTGTTGTTAAATTAACGTAACGTTTGAATATTTAAAGAAATTAAAATTTGTGAATTTTTCAATATTAAGTTTCAAACGCCTTGTAAATATTCATAAGTTTTAGTTGAACCTATCTTGTATACATGCACAGATAGTTCAAGAGCGGCGGTATGGTGAATCATGCAATGCATTGTACCCAAATTAGGCGCTATGATTGATTATCTGCTGATAAGGCAGTACATTTGTGCCGGTAAAGTAGTGCCCATTAGGTGCTTTCAGCAACCAGTAATGAGTTGAGCTCTGCTCAACTGAGTATAATTATACAGGGCGAAATCAAAGCCCTTGGAATCTTGCAGGAATACTGTTCGTGGCATTACGTATTGTAACGAATTTACTGCAAATCCTCTTATTTGCAACCTTCTGCTAAGTTCGAATCACTAAACTGTCGAATAAGTAACTCCAATATTTAATAATGCAAAATGGCCTTTATTAAATTACTTCACAATAAATAACTCTACTATTGCTCGACAGATAGCGTGCTTAATCAAAACTGATTATTGCGCCTCTACTGTTGTTGCCTTTTATACTCTCTGATTTCCTCGTAGGCATCTTCTAGGAGCTTCCATTTCCAGAATCTACTAGTTGGCCATCAGCTATCAAATTTCTCAGCTGTAACTAGAGATGCACGATTTTATAGCTACTCTCATTGCATACTTTCGGGAGTATCTCAGATATATGCATGTGGTTGTGCGTTGCTTCTCCGCTGCGTGTACGTACATATGTGTAGACATAATGATTGTTTCGTTTATGTAGATACAAGTGACTGTCTGCTTTATTGTTGTTGTGACTTCATTTACTTAGCATCAGAGTAGGTATGTGAGTATCACTTATAGAGTTTTCTTTTCTGAAATAAATTGTTGCCTAAGTAAATGGTAAAGCCTTAATAGTGTTACTCCTACCCCAGAAAATTGTCAACATTTATAGTGCATACAAAGAACATTTCATCTCACCATATTCACTCATATCACAAATCACACAAGAAGATTGCGCATTCGCATGTAAACATTAGATCATCTCTTTTTTATGGGCAATTCTTACGTCATTTTCCTTTAGCTCTTGTTTTGTTCTCTCTTTCTTTCATTCGCTCAAACAGTCAGCTGTGACGTAGATGTGCGGAACGAAGCAATTTTTAACTCGTGAATGCGCAATCTGGTAGGTGATCTGTGCACTCATATTAACAGAGTATATGTGGGACTCAAGAATTGAGAGTTTCTCAGAGTTGCACTACTACACCGCCGTTTTATACAGGGTAAAAGTGTAACGCTTTTGCGTTGCGAGCAGGCAACAATTTTCGCAAAAGAACGAAATACCCCGTAAAGGCGTGCCTGTTTTTTAGAATAGAACAACAACCCTTGCGCGGCGTACAAAAAGCGTAACACTATAGCCAGAAAAGAAAACGCTATTAGTTTCACTAATATTCGTCACACTGCCCTCCACCTAAGTCTGATCGTCCCGATCAGACAAATCTCTCGATCTAAATGCTGCCAGCCTTTCCAAATGAACCACTTTCATTTTGGTTCGTGTTTTGCCAATGGTTTGTATGCGGTACACTACATCGTTGATCCGTTTTACAACTTTATATAGGCCTTCCCAATTACACTACAATTTCGGGGACAAACCTTTTTTTCGTTGTGGGTTGTATAACAGCACCAAATCTCCGTCCTGAAAACCTTTCGAATTAATTGCTTTATCGTATCTGGCTTTCATCTTGTCACACATAATCTTTGCTCGTTGCCTTACAAGATCGTGTATCTCTCTCAGCTCTTCTTCCAAGATACCAGTGTATTTCTTGACATTTCTCTCCGCATCGGCATCTATCCCAAACTTCGAACCAGCTGGTAGCCGAAGGTCATTGCCAAAAATTACTTTTGCAGGGGTTTGGCTCGTTGTATCATGCACTGCTGATCGGTAAGCCATCAAGAATAATGGTATGCGGGTATCCCACTCCTTATGGGTCTTGTCTACTACTTTCCTTAATTGCTCCTCGAAGGTTCTATTGAAACGTTACACCATACCATCGGACTGAGGATGCAATGCAGTTATCCGTGTTTTTCGAATGCCCAATGATTTACACATTTCCTGGAACACAGCTGATTCGAAATTCCTGCCTTGGTCAGAATGTAACTCCATTGGTACCCAATACCTTTCAACCCAATTGTTTATAAACACTTCTGCTACTGTTTCCGCTTCTTGATTTGGGATTGGGTATACCTCTGGCCATTTGCTGAAATAATCCATAACCACCAGTACATATTTGTTTCCGCAGCTGCTAGTAGGAAATGGACGTGCGGCATCCATAGCGATCCTTTCAAATGGCGCACCTGAGTTATATTGCTTCATTTGGCCATGACTTCGGGTTTTGGGCCCTTTCGTTCTGCTGCAAACCTCGCAGTTCGCAATCCACTCAGTGACCGACTGACGGCAACCAACCCAATAGAATCTCTGTTTAATCTTCTCGAGCGTTTTTGTGATTCCAAGATGACCTCCGCTTGGACCATTATGCAGCTCGTTGAGCACGTCAGGAATCCCCTTTCTGGGAACAACTATCAATTTCTTCTTGCATTGACCATCCTCACTCTCCCATACTCGATGCAACCGGATATCAATTCTAAACTGTTCCACTGTGCCCAATATGACTTCGGAATGGGACTCTCTGCTGACATCTCTTCTCTGTTTGGCCTTTCGTTTCGTTCGAGCCCTTGCATAACATGTGACAGATCTGTATGTTCTAGCTGACACTTTATTAGTTGTTCCTTGTCGCATTCATCCGTAGAAGTCATAGCCATTAGCCGGACATCTATATTGGGTTCTTTAGCCTCAGCCTTTGAACAGTGCTGTCATTTCAAACTACATGGTCTTCGTGACATTGCATCGGCATTCCCATGGGTACTACCTTTGCGATGCTCAATGGGAAAGTCATAGCTTTGTAGCAGCTCGATCCACCGTGCCAATTGTCCTTCTGGATTACGGAACTGCAGAAGCCATTTCAACGTTGCGTGATCTGTCTTGCCGAGGAATCGCTGGCCGTAGAGGTATTTGAGAAAATGTTTAATGCACTCTACCAATGCCAACAGCTCTCTCCGTGTAACGCAATAGTTCCTCTCTGGTTTTCCAATCGAACGGCTGTAGTATGCAACTACCTTCTCCTGTCCATCGAACAGTTGTGATAAAAAGCCTCCTATAGCATATCCACTCGCATCTGTATCTAGAATAAAGGTTGCTCCTGGAATCGGATATGCCAACATTGGGGCAGTGCAGAAACGCTCTTTCAATGTTTGGAAAGCCACTTCTTGCTACTTCTTCCATTCAAAAGCTTTATTTTTTCTTGTAAGCTCATGGAGGCTATGGGCTACGCTGGAAAGTTTGGTACAAATCGCCGGTAATATGTGCACAGCCCAAGGAAACTTCTTAATTCATGCAAGTTCTGTGGTGTTGGCCAATCCTTTACTGCCTCTATCTTTGCATTTGCTGTACGGATATCTTCTGTCGTTACCTTGTGATCCAAATAATTTACTTCCTTTTTGAACAGCGCACACTTTTTGGGACTTAGTTTCAGACGAGCGCCAGCTATTCTCTGGAAAACTACCTCCAAGTTTTTAAGATGTTCATCGAAGTTCTTGCCCAATACGATGATGTCGTCCAGGTATACCAAGCATATTTTCCAATGCAGTCCTTTCAATATCTGATCCATGAGTTTCAAAAGTAGCTGGTGCATTACAAAGTCCAAAAGGAATTACTGTAAATTGCCAAAGACCATCTCCGACGCTGAAGGCTGTTTTTCTTTGACTTCCTCCTTCATTTCCACTTGTCAGTACCCACTTTTCAAGTCCAGTGTGGAAAACCATTTCGAACCAGAGAGCGAGTTCAGAGTGTCGTCAATTCTTGGCAATGGGTAGCTATCCTTTTTCGTAACGTCGTTCAACTTGCGGTAGTCCACGCAAAACCTCATTTTCTCATCCTTCTTCTTCACAAGTACCACAGGTGAGCTCCATGGATTTCTTGTACGATTTGACTTCCCGTTTTGCCAGTGGAACACTACGAGGAGCTTGACGTATCGGCATCGCGTCTTCAGTGTCTATTTGATGTTTCACAACGTGGTGACTTGAACTCATTGAGTACTCTTACCGGATTACGTCCATCTTGTTTTGTCATAGCCAGGGCTTTTCCTACAAGTATGTTCGGTGCTGATTTGTTTGCTGCTTTGACAACCCACAATCTCCATCAACCTTTGCCCAGATGACTGCTTCTGATGTTGGTGGTATTTGCTGACTCTCTTCCACCAGCACTCGTTTACTGCTGTATCCTCTCTCGTAGCCGAAATTCAGTGGTATATCCATGTTTTTATATCGCATCGTCTTGTTTTGTATGTCGATCTTGATACCCTGGTCGATTAAAAAGTCCACTCCAATTATGATTTCATAAACAATCTCTGCAACTATAAAATTGTGTACTGCTGTGACGTTCCCAATTGCGACTTCACATGCTACTCCTCCTAGAACCGTGCTGTCTTCTCCAGTGGCTGTACGCAATCTTGCTCCATGCAATGGTCTTATCTTCTTGTTGACCAAATCTACTCGAATGATGGAATGAGATGGACCTGTATCTACAATCAGTAAATGTTCCTTTCAATCCCCATGTCCTCCGACAGTAAGATTGTTGGACCTTCTTCCAATTTGTAAGATAGAGATTATGGGGCATTCAATTGAGGGAGCCAGCTGTCGCCCCTTGTGGCTGAGTCGCTTTAGTTTAACGATTGATTGGTCTTGGAGCTCTGCTGATCTCCTTTAGCTCTGCTGTTACGACCTGCTCTTGTGTCCTGGCTTTCCACGTTTAAAGCATTTGACTGCATCATTATTCTTCTGCTGCGTACCCTTCAATGCTTCCAAAATTGTGTCTACCCACTCTGGTCTTTCTGATACCGTTTCAGCAAATGTCAGCTTTGAGTTTGCGTATGTAGCTCGCTTCGTATTCACGTCCCGTATGCCATTTATAAAACTCTGGATTTTAACCCTCTCGATGTATTCCACGGGTGCGTGTGCATTTGCGAGATGAGCTAATCTTTCAACATCCGACGCAAAATCCTGCAAAGTCTCATTCGCTCTTTGGTGACGGTTTTGCAACTCAATTTGGTATGTCTGTTTTCTATGCTCGCTTCCGTAACGTCTCTCGACAGCGGCCATCAATGCTTCATAGTTGTTCCGCTCTCCTTCAGGGATCGTCTGTAGGATTTCGGCTGCTGGCCCCTGCAATGCTACGAATAGAGCTGCAACTTTATCTTCAGCATTCCAGTTGTTCACTGCTGCGGTCTTCTCAAACTGTAGCTTAAAGACCTGGAAAGGAACAGACCCGTCAAAGGATGCTGTTTTTACCTTTGGATTACTCGCTGAAACAGCTGGGCGATTTCGTTGTAACTGCTACATACGACCCTTCAAATCATCGACTTCTGCCTGAAATTGAGCGATTTTTGCATACTGCGCTTCCAGCTTTGATGTTCCCTTGCTTCCTGTGCTTCTAACTGCGAAGACATTTGTGCCACCTACAATGATAAGCGCTCCTCTTGTTCTTCCATATTGGATGTTATGCGTGTCTCCTGCGATTCCAGTTGGGATGCCATATATGTCTTCTGTTCTTCCAGTTGAGTTTCCATCTTGGATGTTATGCGTGTCTCCTGCGATTCCAGTTGGGATGCCATATATGTCTTCTGTTCTTCCAGTTGGGTTTCCTTCTTGGATGTAATCTATGTCGACATTTCTGACATACGCGTTTCTTGTGCTTCAACCTTCGATGGTATTTCTGACGACATTTCTGCAATATGTGTCTTCTGTTCTTCCAGTTGAGATGACATTTGCTACGACATTGATGTTACTGTCCATGTTTGTGCAGATATTGCAGCCAAAATCATGTTCTAGTCTGTGCTCGTAACTGTCTGCGATGTTTCTATTTTCTCTTCAATGTTTGTTGTTGTCTCGTCCCCATCATGATAGAAGACATACTCGTCCACATCAATTCCTTGCGACTCCATTACCTCTCTTAGCCGTGCTTGAAGTTCGATCTTATTGCCGGTTGTATTCAATCCACGATTCTCAAACTCCTTTTTCAGTTGCTGGATCCTCAATTCACTCAACTTTGCCATGTTCAAATAACTCCACTATTTAGTAATGCAAAATGGCCTTTATTAAATAATTCTACTATTGCCCGACAGATAGCGTGCTTAATCAAAACTGATTATTGCGCCTCTACTGTTGTTGCCTTTTATACTCTCTGATTTCCTCGTTCGCATCTTCTAGGCGCTTCCATTTCCAGAATCTACTAGTTGGCCATCAGCTATCAGATTTCTCAGCTGTAACTAGAGATACACGATTTTATAGCTTCTCTCATTGCATACTTTCGGGAGTATCTCAGATATATGCATGTGGTTGTGCGTTGCTTCTCCGCTACGTGTGCGTACATATGTGTAGACATAATGATTGATTCGTTTATGTAGAACAAGTGACTGTCTGCTTTATTGTTGTTGTGACCTCATTTACTTAGCACCAGACTAGGTATGTGAGTATCACTTAGTGTCACTAATATTCGTCACAATATATAAATAAATTAGTGGTACCCAACAGATGATGTTCTGGGTCACCCTGGTCCACATTTTGGTTTTCATTCAAATTTTTTAAATTGGATTAAATCGTATCTTTCTAATAGATCATGTGTAGTTGTAGTTGATGGGGTGTCCTCGTATTCTTTTATTGCCTCCTCTGGGGTTCCTCAGGGAAGTATCATCAATGATATTACTACTTGTTTTAAATATTCAAAATTTCTCTTGTATGCTGATGATATGAAGATTTTTAGCAAAATAACGTGTTCCTCTGACTCGACGAAACTTCAGAGTGATCTTGACAATGTTGTAGCTTGGTGTCAGAAAAATATGCTTCCCTTAAATATTAAAAAATGCTCCCATGTCTCCTATTCCAAGTCCCGTACTCTTATCCCTACTTCATATTTTATTGGTGGCTCACAACTAGACATTGTTTCTAAAATCACTGATCTTGGGGTGGTCTTTGATTCCAAGTTTACTTTTCATAGCCATCTTAACTATACCATAGCTAAGTCGTACTCTATGCTGGCTTTTGTCAGACGTTTCAGTTCAGATTTCCCCGATCCGTATACTTTAAAAACACTCTTTACTTCACTGGTACGCTCGAAACTAGAATATGCTGCTTTTATTTGGCGTCCGTATTATTCCTGTCATATTAGTCGATTGGAGAGAGTTCAGAAAATCTTTATTAAGTATGCTCTGCGACCCCTTCATTTTGAACTTCCGGTTCCCGCTTATGAGCCTAGATGTTTGCTTATCGGTCTTAAGACACTAAATTGTAGGAGAACCTTTTTATCTCTAACTTTCATTTTTAATTTGATATCTGGGGTGGTGGACTGCCCCTTTTTACTTCAACGTATTTTCTTTGTTATTCCTAATATTTGTTTAAGGAATCATGCCACATTTTATGTGGGGCTGGCGAGGACTAATTATGCTGCCAATGCTCCTGTTGTCAGAGCTCTTAAAGAGTTTAATTTGCTTCCGAAATCTTCAGTTTTGGATTTCTCCTTTTGTGAAAATAGGTTTAAAATGCTACTTAATGACCAGTTAAGTTAGTTGGTATTTGCCTACATTTGTAATTAGTCTGTAAGAAATGTAACAATTTCAAGATTAAATAAATAAATAGATTAAATAGATATCTCGAAAACGCCTTCACATACACAACTAAGGGCCACTCCCTTTTAGAACCCTCATTAATACCTTTAATTTGATACCCATAACGTACAAACACATTCTAGAGTCACCCCTGGTCCACTTTTATGGCGATATTTCGAAACGGCATCCACCTATAGAACTAAGTCCCACTCCCTTTTAAAATACTCATTAATACCTTTCATTTAATACCCATATCGTACAAAGAGATTCTAGAGTCACCCCTGGTCCACTTTTATGGCGACATCTCGAAAAGGCGTCCACCTATAGAACTAACGCCCACTCCCTTTTAAAATACTCATTAACACTTTGGTGGTTAACCAAATATTTAAATATTTATTATTTAGAAATATTTTATTTACTTTTGAATTTAAATATTTTTCAACTAATTAGAATTTTCTTTTTTGAAGTTATTCAAAAATTTTAAGTTAACACGAAAACTCAATTACCCTGCAAAAATTATTGGATTACGTGTTCCATTTTCTTCATGTTGGAGTACTCTAACAATACTTCTTTGCAATGCGTTTGCGGACCACCATCAGCCGATCATTGCTCGTTTTTTAACGACCGTGATCACGACACGATGACGATCGAACAGAGTTGCCAAAAGTAAAATATTGCACACAAATAACTGATAATAAAATTTTACTATGGCAACTCTGATAAAATGCAACCGCGCACTGGTTTTATGTATACATACTATAGTATAGAGAAATATTAGTTTCTTTATTCACGCAAATGCTAAATAACATAAGAATATTCGTAGTAAAACATATAAAAGTTGTATTGCCCCTCTTCATTTACCTTCATTTTAAATTAAATTCACTCCGATAATTCTTTCCGACACAATTCCTCTTTAGTACTTTGGCATATGATCCTCTGTGGGTGCTCCATTGAGTACTATAGTGAAAGTACTTTGGAAAGTACTCTCACGTATGTACTCTATGGAATACTCACAAACAAAACGAGAGTGGGATCACCTACTCCGCTCCTAGGACATCGCAATGTTAATTGGAGCACATTTTTTGTATGAATACAGATTAGTTTTGGAATACTCCTATACTCCCAAAGGAGTATTTCTTACATTATTTATGGAGTACTCGCGTTTTTTGAAGGGTAAAAATTATTTTAAAAACAAGTAAGGAAGGTTAAGTTCGGGTGTAACTGAACATTACATACTCAGTTGAGAGCTATGGTGACAACATAAGGGAAAATAACCATGTAGGAAAATGAACCGAGGGTAACCCTGGAATGTGTTTGTATGCCATGTGTATCAAATGAAAGGTATTAAAGAGTATTTTATGATGGAGTGGGCCATAGTTCTATAGGTGGACGCCATTTAGGGATATCGCCATAAAGGTGGATCAGGGTTGACTCTAGAATTTGTTTGTACGATATGGGTATCAAATGAAAGGGGTTAATGAACATTTTAAAAGGGAGTGGGCCTTAGTTCTATAGGTGGACGCCTTTTCGAGATATCGGCATAAAGGTGGACCAGGGGTGTTTCTAGAATGCGTTTGTACAATATGGGCATCAAACGAAAGGTGTTAATGAGTATTTTAAAAGGGCGTGGGGCTTAGTTCAATAGGTGGACGCCTTTTCGAGATATCGCCATAAAGGTGGACCAGGGGTGACCCTAGAATGTGTTTGTACGATATGGGTATCAAATTAAAGGTATTAATGATGGTTTTAAAAGGGAGTGGTGGTAGTTGTATAGGTGGTCGCCTTTTCGAGATATCGGCATAAAGGTGGACCAGGGGTGACTCTAGAATGCATTTGTACAATATGGGTATCAAACGAAAGATGTTAATGAGTATTTTAAAGGGAGTGGGCCTTAGTTCTATAGGTGGAAGCCTTTTCGAGATATCGCCATAAAGGTGGACCAGGGGTGACTCTAGAATGTGTTTGTACGATATGGGTATCAAATTAAAGGTATTAATGAGGGTTTTAAAAGGGAGTGGTGGTAATTATATAGGTGGTCGGCTTTTCGAGATATTGGCATAAAGGTGGATCAGAGGTGACTCTAGAATGCGTTTGTACAATATGGGTATCAAACGCAAGGTGTTAATGAGTATTTTAAAAGGGACTGAGCCTTAGTTCTATAGGTGGACGCCTTTTCGAGATATCGCCATAAAGGTGGACCATGGGTGACTCTAGAATGTGTTTGTACGTTATGGGTATCAAATTAAAGGTATTAATGAGGGTTTTAAAAGGGAGTGGTGGTAGATGTGTAGGTGGTCGCCTTTTCGAGATATCGGCATAAAGGTGGACCAGGGGTGACTCTAGAATTTGTTTGTACGATATGGGTATCAAATGAAAGGTGTTAATGAGTATTTTAAAAGGGAGTGATCCTTAGTTCTATAGGTGGACGCCGTTTCGAGATATCGCCATAAAGGTGGACCAGGGGTGACCCTAGAATTTGTTTGTATGATATGGGTATCAAATGAAAGGGGTTAATGAGCATTTTAAAAGGGAGTAGGCCTTAGTTCTATAGGTGGACGCATTTTTGAGATATCGCCATAAAGGTGGACCAGGGGTGACTCCAGAATGCGTTTGTACAATATGGGTATCAAACGAAAGGTGTTAATGAGTATTTCAAAAGGGCGTGTGGCTTAGTTCTATAGGTGGACGCCTTTTCGAGATATCGCCATAAAGGTGGACCAGGGGTGACTGTAGAATGTGTTTCTACGATATCGGTATCAAATTAAAGGTATTAATGAGGCTTTTAAAAGGGAGTGGCCCTAAGTTGTATATGTGAAGGCGTTTTCCAGATATCGACCAAAATGTGGACCAAGGTGACACAGAACATCATCTGCTAGGTACCGCTAATTTATTTATATATATAATACCACGAACAGTATTCCTGCCAAGATTTCAAGGGTTTTTTATTTCGCCCTGCAGAACTTTTTCATTTCATTCTACTTAATATGGTTTTATTCTAAAGTTATATTTGGCGTCAATAAACCAATCCAAATACCATGTTTCATCCCATTTTTTTTTATTTGGTATAGAATTATGGCATTTTTTTCGTTTTTGGTAATTTCCGATATCGAAAAAGTGGGCTTGGTCATATTCGGATTTCGGCTATTTTTTATACCAAGATAAAGTGAGTTCAGATAAGTACGTGAACTAAGTTTAGTAAAGAAATATCGATTTTTGCTTAAGTTATCATGTTACGGCCGAGCGGAAGGACAGACGGTCGACTGTGTATAAAAACTGGGCGTGGCTTCCACCGATTTCGCCCTTTTTCACAGAAATAAGTTATTGTCGCAGAATCTAAGCCCCTATCAAATTTCACAAGGATTGGTAAATGTTTGTTCGACTTATGGCATTAAAAGTATCCTAGACAAATTAAATGAAAAAGGGCGGAGCCACGCCCATTTTGAAATTTTCTTTTATTTTTGCATTTTGTTGCACGATATCATTACTGGAGTTGAATGTTGACATAATTTACTTTTATACTGTAAAGATTAAAATTTGACTTAAAAAAAAATTGTTTAAAAGTGGGCGTGATCGTTCTCCGATTTCGCTAATTTTTGTTAAGCGTACATATAGTAATAGGAGTAACGTTGTTGCCAAATTTCATCATGATATCTTCAACGACTGCCAAATTACAGCTAGCAAAAGTTTTAAATTACCTTCTTTTAAAAGTAGGCGGTGCCACTCCCATTGTCCAAAATTTTACTAATTTTCTATTCAGCGTCATCAGTTCAACTCACCTACCAAGTTTCATCGCTTTATCCGTCTTTGGTAATGAATTATCGCACTTTTTCGGTTTTTCGAAATTTTCGATATCGAAAAAGTGGGCGTGGTTATTGTCCGATATTGTTCATTTTAAATAGCGATCTGAAGTGAGTGCTCAGGAACCTACATACCAAATTTCATCAAGATACCTCAAAATTTAATCAAGTTATCGTGTTAACGGACAGACGGACTGACGGACGGACGGACATGGCCCAATCAATTTTTTTTTCGATCCTGATGATTTTGATATATGGAAGTCTATATCTATCTCGATTCCTTTATACCTGTACAACCAACCGTTATCCAATCAAAGTTAATATACTCTGTGAGCTCTGCTCAACTGAGTATAATAAAGTAAAGAGTACAAAGTAGTTATCACTATATTCACCCCCGTTTAAATATTTTTCAACTAATTAGAATTTTCTTTTTTGAAGTTATTCAAAAATTTTAAGTTAACACGAAAACTCAATTAAAAATTATTTTAAAAATTAAAGTAAAGAGTACAAAGTAGTTAACAAACACCTTTCATTTGATACCAATATCGTACAAACACATTCTAGAGTCACCTCTGGTCCACCTCTATGGCGATATCTCGAAAAGGCGTCCACCTATAGAACTAAGGCCCACTCCCTTTTAAAATACTCATTAACACCTTTCATTTGATACCCATATCGTACAAACACATTCTAGAGTCACCTCTGGTCCACCTCTATGGCGATATCTCGAAAAGGCGTCCACCTATAGAACTAAGGTCCACTCCCTTTTAAAATACTCATTAACACCTTTCATTTGATACCCATATCGTACAAAGGGATTCTAGAGTCACCCCTGGCCCACTTTTTTTCCTAAATGGTGATTTTCCCTTATTTTGTCTCCAAAGCTCTCAGCTGAGTATGTAATGTTCGGTTATACCCGAACTTAGCCTTCCTTACTTGTTCCATATTAGCAACTGGTATCTTTAACATGGCAATGTCCTACGAGGTATCAATTGCTATATATGCATCAGCATCATACCAATTGACAAACTAGTCATTATATACACCAACATCGTACCAAATGTCATACTAGTCAGCATACCCATCAGAGTCATACCAATTAACATACTAGTTAGCCTTTGCGCCAGGATTATACCAGATGTCATACTAGTTATTATATACACCAATTGACATACAAATTAGTGCATTCAACATCAACATACCAGTTGAAACGGTTATGGCTGTTCAACAAGGCACGCCAGTCGCTCCTTCTCTCTGCCAACCGGCGCCAATTGGTCACACCAAGGGAGTTTAAATCGTTTTCCACCTGGTCCTTCCAACGGAGTGGGGGACGTCCGATAGAAACACTTACTTGGCTGGAGCGTCATCATTCATTGGCATAACATGGTCTAGCCAGCGCAGCCACTGTGTTTTAATTCGCTGGACTATATTGATGTCTGCGTATATATAGCTCGTACAGCTCATCGTTAAATCTTCTTCGGTACTCTCCAGCGCCAACGCGTAGAGGTCCATAAATCTTTCGAAAAACTTTTGTCTCGAACACTCCCCGAGCCGTTTCATCTGATTTTGATATAGTCCATGCTTGTGCACCATATACCAGGATCAGTATCCCTCTTCTTGGTGACTGGGTAAAGAACAGTTAGAGTCCAATCGACGGGCATGCATTCGTCCGCCCATATTTTGCGAAGAAGCTGATGCATGCGTATTACCAACCCCTCGCCGCCGTATTTGAATAGCTCCGCAGGCAATCCATCAGCGCCCACGGCCTTGTTGTTTTTCAATCTGGTTATTGCTATTATGACTTCCTCATAATCAGGTAGGGGACATTTATTCCATCATCATCGATTGCGGGATCGGGTTCGTCATCTCTGTGCGGTAAATCATTTTCTCCATTTAGGAGAGCAGAAAAGTTTTCCCTCCATAATCTAAGTACTCTCTGGACATCAGTTATAAGGTCGCCGTTTTCGTTCCTACAGGAGTTTGCCCCGGTCTTAAAACCTTCCGTCTGTCGCCGAATTTTTTGGTAAAATTTTCGGGCGTTATTCCTGGAGGCTAGCAACTCAAGCTCCTCTCACTCACGCCTTTCTGCCTCTGCTTTTTTCTTCCTGAAAAGGCGCCTCGCTTCCCTTTTTAACTCGCGATAGTGTTCACACACTCCTCTTGTTGCGCTCGCTTTTAACGTAGCCCTGTAGGCAGCGGTTTTTCTTTCAGTTGCAAAAACTTCATTCTTCATCGTACCAGTTGTATTTCCGTGGTCGCCAACCAATTTTTTCCTCGGCGGCAGTACGAAGTGCTTTAGAGATCTTCTCCCACTGCGCCTGCATTCCGTCAGGTTGGGTTGTGTACTCAGAGACCAGGTGTGAGAGTTGAGTTGCAAAATCATTGGCCGTCTGTTGCGATTGCAGCCTTTTAACGTCTAGCTTTCCTTTTGTGTTTTGTGGTCCGAGTCGATGTTAGGTCCGCGGATCGCGCGCACATCTAAAACACTGGAGGCATGCCGTCCGTCTATCAGAACGTGATCGATCTGATTGCGAGTATTTCGATCGGCGGACAGCCATGTAACCTGATGTATCTTTTTATGCATGAACCTCGTACTGTATATGACCATGTTTCGAGCACCGCCAAAGTCAATCAGCCTAAGTCCATTAGGAGAAGTTTCATTGTGCAGGTTGAACTTCCGACTGTAGGGCCAAAAACACCTTCTTTGCCCACCCTGGCGTTAAAGTCGCCAAGCACTACTTTTATATCATGGCGGGGCCAGCGCTCGTATGTGCGTTCTAATTGTTCATAAAAAGCGTCCTTCACCTCATCGTCTTTTTCCTCTGTCGGTGCATGGGCACAGATGAATGAAATATTTAAAAATTTTGCTTTCATACGGATAACGGGGAGACGTTCGTGCACAGGCGTAAACGTCAATACTTGGCGACAAAATTTCTCTCCCACCACGAATCCGTCGCCGAAACTGGGCTTATTTGTATGGCCACCCAATAGATGTCACAATTTTTAATTTTCCTTCTTCCTTGCTTCGTCCAACGCATTTCTGGGATGGCGGTGATGTCAGATCAGGCTTCTGCACCAATTCCATTCAGGGAGCGGACGTTCCAGGTGCATGCCCTCAATTCATTGTCCTTCAAACGTTTGCCGTGGTCGTCATCAATAAAGGGTTGTCTCTTCATCCGAGGCTTGTTGTTGCTTTTCATTGGAGTGTGGTTTGACGTGGCGGGTCCCAAGCTCAGCGCACAACCCGCTCAGTGGGGGTGAAAATATTACTTACATACTTACTTAATTGGCGCTTAACCGTCTAAACGGTTATGGCCGTCCAACAAGGCGCGCCAGTCGCTCATTCGCTCCGCCAACCGGCGCCAATTTGTCACACCAAGGGAGTTTAAATCGTTTTCCACCTGGTTCTTCCAACGGAGTGGCGGCCGCTCTCTACCTCTGCTTCCATAGGCGGGTTCCGATAGAAACACTTTCTTGGCCGGGGCATCATCATTCATTCGCATAACATGGCCTAGCCAGCGCAGCCGCTGCGTTTTAATCCGCTGGACTATGTTGATGTCTGCGTATAGCTCGTACAGCTCATCATTAAATCTTCTTCGGTACTCGCCATCGCCAACGCGTAGAGGTCCATAAATCTTTCGAAGAACTTTTCTCTCGAACACTCCCAAAGCCGCTTCATCTGCTGTTGTCATGGTCCATGCTTCTGCCCCATATAGCAGGACGGGTACGATAAGTGACTTGTAGAGTATGATTTTCGTTCGCCGAGAGAGGACTTTACTTTTCAATTGCCTACCTAGTCCAAAGTAGCATTTATTGGCAAGATTGATTCTTCGCTGGGTTTCAGTGCTGATGTTGTTGCTAGTGTTGATGCTGGTTCCCATAAAAATATTACTTGCTCGTTTATATAGCGAGCCGCTTGACCCAAGACAGACGTCCGCTTGCAGCCGCACCTCGTGGTGGACAGACGCTGCTGATGAAAGATCCCCCGTCTAGCCCTTAAACCGATTATCTCAGAGTGGCCTAGCAAGGTTGTCGCCTTCCCACATTAGCTCACCACTAAACGGTCGATTTATATAAAGGTAGTCCTTAAAATTTTATCCCAAAGGATACTTGGCCGCAAGCGACCGGAAGTAGTGAGCTGCTTGGAGCGCATGCGAAAGAATCGCTCTGGCCATTCCCAGGTGAATGGCGACCAGAAGCTTTCCCCACACACGGCTACACCCTCCTACTTTCATTATATTTCATATTAGCAGACCCAGCAGACATTGTTCTGCCCTAAACTTGGTCTATCTGCATACATTTTAATAAGTTTTTCGGTCTAACTCTGCCCTCCCCCACTCTTCACTTTTTCCTAATCCTTTTATTCACACCTCCCTCCGTCTTTTTCGCTTCATCTATCTCTATCAGAGTCACTATATCTCTTTCTCAGTCTCCTTCTCCTTCCCTCTTTTCTCTTCTCTGAAGTTCTTCTCATTCTTCTTTATCCCTAATTTCCAGTCCCAGAGGGTGGTACGTATTTTGTTCCAGTCCCATTCCGATTCCCCGTCGCACCCCGAGTCTCAGTCCCAGTCCTAGTCCTAATCCCAGTTCCAGTCCGTCTCTGGTCTACTTCCCGGAAAAAAGGATCGTAAGTACTAATATAGGCAAATTTTTTTACCAAATTTCGGGCAAATCGAATAGGACGTATGTAAATAGGTATGTTTGTATTATTAATTCATGTCTTTATTTCGGCTTCGCATGAATATTTATCAGTTTTGCCGGGTTGATGCGACTAAATCGAATATCACAATGAAAATTACTTTAAAGCTCTCAGCGACAGCTTTCACTTGATATCCATATTACACACACATTCTAGGGGTATCCGGGTCCACGTATAAAAAATACTCTGTACTAAAGCACACATCAACAGCTCCAATTTGATACACATAATGTAAAAACACATCCTAGTGTTACGCTGATGCACGTTTTGGCCTATATCTGGAGACCCTAGTCACCAATAGGTATGAAAACTACCCTGTATTAAGAACTCATCAACAGCTTCAATTTGTTATCCATATCATATTGTATAAACACATTCTACGGGTATCCGGGTCCACGTTTTGGCCTAGATCTCGTGACCCTACCCACCCAGCGGTATAACCCTGGTCCACATTTTTGGTCGATATCTGAAAACCCTTTCGAAATCTTTGCAGTTTTTTAGCTTATAACTATGTCGAGCCACCACAAAATCTATGCTCAAAATTTCATCTCAATGGGTTCAGCCGTTCTCGAGCTTTGCGGTCCAGAAAAAGACGGCTTTCAAAATATATATTAGTATAGATATAGATATATACAAAGTATGTACGTATATACATATACACATATATCACTTCAATACATTATACTTAGGAATAAATTTTAATAAAAATACGTACATATATATAAAAACTTAAAAAGTATAATACAAAATTGCTAAACTAGTACAGATGCATTTTTGATTATTTGAATTAAATTATAAGAGTATTTATGTATAGGTATCCCTTCATATATATCACTCCAAAATATATAAACTTAGGACCTAATGTAAATTAAAATTACTTATATATAAAAACTAAAGAATTATAATTCAAAATTTGGTAAATAAACTCAAATTCTTTTCAAAACATTAAATTTTAAGGTACATCGTACTTATGCAACTAAATATCTACTCCTTTTTTTTAGTTTTAGTTCAGAAAGTTGCAATTGAAGTTCAGAATTTTCAATTTAAGCTCAGAAAACTGCAAATGAAGAAAGTTCAAATTTGAAGTTCAGAATTTTAAATTGAAGTTCAGAAAATTATAATTGGAGTTCAGATAAAAAGATGATAAAAAAATTTTAAGAACTACCTTTATATAAATATAATAAAGACATAGTCTTGTTGAATTTTGACTAAAAAACTTTAACAATAGCTCTTGTAAAAGAATTTTGGGATTTAAAACTATAAAGGTGGAGCGCAATCTTTCAATTGAAGGCAAGCCATGTACTAGGGATTAACTAATAGATTATTTAAAATTTAAACACGGGCTCTACCTTTATAATTTTAAATCCCAAAATTCTTTTACAAGAGCTATTCTTAAAGTTTTTTAGTCAAAATTCAACAAGACTATGTCTGTATTAAAGGAAAAATTGCCTTCTGTTTTTTGGTTCATTTATATAAAGGTAGTCCTTAAAATTTTTATACTCAGCTGAGCAGAGCTCACAGAGTATATTAACTTTGTTCGCATAACGGCAATCCGTAACGGCATAAACTAATCGAGATAGATATAGACTTCTATATATCAAAATGATCTGGGCGAAAAACAAAATTCATTTAGCCATGTCCGTCCGTCCGTCCGTAAACACGATAACTTGAGTAAATTTTGAGGTATCTTGATGAAATTTGGTATGTGGGTTCCTGGGCGCTCATCTCAGATCGCTGTTTAAAATGAACGAAATCGGACTGCAACTACGCCCACTTTTTCGATATAGAAAATTTCGAAAAACAAAAAAGTGCGATAATTCATTAGCAAAGACGGACAAGAGATGAAACTTGGTAGGTGAGTTGACGTTATGACGCAGAATAGAAAATTAGTAAAATTTTGGAAGCTGTAATTTAGCAGTCGTTGAAGATATCATGATGAAATTTGGCAGAAACATTACTCATATTACTGTTTGTGTGCTAAATAAAAACTAGCAAAATCGGATAGCGAACACGCCCACTTTAAAAAAAAAATTTTTTTCATCAAATTTTAACAAAAAATTTGATATCTTTACAGTATATAAGTAAATTATGCCAACATTCAACTCCAGTAATGATATGGTGCAACAAAATACAAAAATAAAGGAAAATTTCGAAATGGGCGTGGCTCCACCCTTTTTCATTTAATTCGTGTAGAATACTTTTAATGGCATAAGTCAAACAAAAATTTACCAATCCTTGTGAAATTTGGTAGGGGCATTGATTCTATGACGATAACTAACCGCTTGGCCGTTAACATGATAACTTGAGCAAAATCGATATATCTTTACTAAACTTGGTCCACCTTTATAGTGATATCTCGAAAAGGCGTCCACCTATAGAACTAAGGCCCACTACGTTTTAAATAATCATTAACTCCTTTTTCATTTGATACCCACATCGTACAAACGCATTCTAGTCACCCCTGTTCCACCTTTATGGCGATATCTCGAAAAGGCGTCCACCTATAGAACTAGAGCCTGCTCCGTTTTAAAATACTCATTAACACCTTTCATTTGATACCCATATCGTACAAAGAGATTCTAGAGTCACCCCTGGTCCACTTTTATGGCGATATCTCGAAAAGACGTCCACCTATAGAACTAAGGATCGCTCCCTTTTAAAATACACCACCTTTCATTTGATACCCATATCGTACAAACACATTATAGACTCACCCCTGGTATTCGCGAGATGTCAATCACCAACATTTTCGCCATCATAAAATAGATTTCGTATAATATTAATAACAAAATCACATTTGCAAATGTTTAAATTTCCATCACAAATTGATCAGCTGTTCATTTATCTGTAAATCATCACTTTCTGAAGTTGGCAACACCAATTCAACTTCAACTGAAATAAGTTGTAATTCGTAATACCGAACAGGAGTTGAGTTGTCTTAAAGTTGAGTTGTTTTAATTACAACCCAACTAAGTTGAGATGTAGACGGCAATAGGGGTATTAATTTGCACAGCTGAAAATCGTGGTGAAATTCGTATACGCCTGAAAGTCTAAAAGAATCATGGTAATCGTCGCGTACGCCTAAAATTATGCAAGGACGTGCATTGAGTTGGGCCTTCAACTAGGTGGAATTCTACAACGCCTGCAACACTCAGGAGGCTAGCCTTGAAGGTATGGCCTAATCTTCTAAATAGTTCCACTTGTGAGTTACGTAGCTCAAGCATTGCATTGTCACCAAGTTTTAAACTATATTTCAGGTTTCAAGTCTCTAGATATCCAGGAAGTTAGTTAAAAATTGGTTTGCAAGATTCCCCAATTTAAAATTAGTTTTCTCAATATTTCGATTTTTTTGGATAAAATATTATATTGTCACCCGGTTCCGACTTACGGTCTCTAGCTCATCGGGAAGTTACTCGAAAGTCGATCGCAAGATTCACCCCGTTTTTAAATTATTTGCAGTTATCTTGACTAGCGCGCCACCTAGCGGAACTTTGTTTTCTATAAGTTGTATTGTCACCAGGTCTCTAACTAGGTGCCAAGTTTCAAGTCTCTAGGTAACCGGGAAGTTAGTTAAAAATGAATGGAAAAATTCCCAAATTAAAATTTGTTTTCTCACTATCTCGATCCGCGTGCCACCTAGCGAATTTTTTTGATCAAATGTTGTATTGTCACCGGGTTCTGACCCACGGCCCAAGTTTCAAGTCTCTAGCTCACCGGCAAGTTACTCAAAAATAGATAGCAAGATTCCCCTCGTTTTTCAGGGATTTGTAGTTATCTCAATTAGCACGCCACCTAGCGGAACCTTGTTTTCTATAAATTGTATTTTGTCACCAGGTCTCGAACTATGTGCTAAGATACAAGTCTGTAGGTAACCGGGAAGTTAGTTAAAAATGGAATGAAAGATCCCAAAATTAAAATTAATTTTCCTAAAATCTCGATCCATGCGCCACCTAGCGGAATTCTTTTGATAAAATATTGCATTGTCACAGGGTTCTGACTTACGGCTCAAGTTTCATATCTCCAGCTCACCGGGAATTTACTCAAAAATCGATTGCAAAATTCCCCTCGTTTTTCAAGGATTTGTAGTTTGCTCACTTAGCGCGCCACCTAGCAGAATTTTGTTTTCTGTAAATTGTATTGTCAAAATTAATTTTCTTAATATCTCAATCCATGCGCCACCTAACGAAATTTTTTTGATCAAATATGCATTGTCACTGGGTTCTGACTCACGGCCCAAGTTTCAAGTCTCTAGCTCACCGGGAAGTTACTTAAAAATCAATCGCAAGATTCCCTGCGTTTTTTAGGGATTTTCTAGGATTTTCGTTTATCTCGATTCGTGTGCCACCTGGCGGCATTTTGTTTTCCACGAATTGTAGTGCCATCGACTCGCAAACTATGTGCTAAGTTTCAAGTCTCTGGATCACCGAAAAGTTAGTTAAAAGTCCATCGCAAAATTACCATTTTAAAATTAATTTTTTGTATATCTCGATCCGTGCGCCAACTAGCGGATTTTTTTTCCACTTGCATTGTGATGTCCCCCAGATCTGAGCTATGTTCTAAGTATCAAGTGTCTAGCTCAACGGGCAGTTACCGAAAAAGACTTTTCCGTGGGTCAAAAATTCGTATGGAAATGAGGGGACAAACATGAAACGGACTTAATATAAAGGTAGTAAAAATTACAATTGTAGCTCAGAATATATATTTGTAATTAAATAAGTAAGGACGGCTAAGTTCGTGTGTAACCGAACATTACATACTCAGTTGAGAGCTGTGGAGACAAAGTAAGGGACAATCACCATGTTGTAAAAAGAACCTAGGGTAACCCTGGAATGTGTTTGTATGACATGTGTATCAAATGGAAGGTATTAAAGAATATTTTATCAGGAAGTGGGCCATAGTTTTATAGATGGACGCCATTTAGGGATATCGCCATAAATGTGGACCAGGCCTGACTCTAGAATTTTTTGTACGATATGAGTATCAAATGAAAGGTGTTAATGAGTATTTTAAGAGGGCGTGGGCCTTAGTTCTATATTAGGACGCCTTTTCGAGATATCGCCTTAAAGGTGGACCAAGGGTGACTCTAGAATTTGTTTGTACGATATGAGTATCAAATGAAATGTGTTAATGATAATTATAAAAGGGAGTGGGCCTAAGTTCTATAGGTGGACGCCTTTTCGAGATATCGCCATAAAGGTGGACCAGGGGTGACTCTAGAATTTGTTTGTACGATATGTGTATCAAATGAAAGGTGTTAATGAGTATTTTAAGAGGGCGTGGGCCTTAGTTCTATATTTGGACGCCTTTTCGAGATATCGCCATAAAGGTGGACCAGGGGTGACTCTAGAATTTGTTTGTACGATATGAGTATCAAATGAAATGTGTTAATAATAATTTTAAAAGGAGTGGGCCTAAGTTCTATAGGTGGACGCCTTTTCGAGGTGTCGCCATAAAGGTGGACCAGGGGTGACTGTAGAATTTATTTTGTACGATATGGGTATCAAATGAAAGGTATTAATGAGTATTTTAAAAGGGCGTGGGCCTAAGTTCTATAGATGGACGCCTTTTCGAGATATCGCCATAAAGATGGACCAGGGGTAACTCTAGAATTTGTTTGTACTATATGGGTATCAAATGAAAGGTGTTGATGAGTATTTTAAAAGGGAGTGGGCCTTAGTTCTATAGGTGGACGCCTTTTTGGAATATAGTTATAAAAGTGGACCAGGGTTGACTCTAGAATGCGTTTGTACAATATGGGTATCAAACGAAAGGTGTTAATGAGTATTTTAAGAGGGCGTGGGCCTTAGTTCTATATGTGGACGCCTTTTCGAGATATCGCCATAAAGATGGACCAGGGGTAACTAGAATTTGTTTGTACGATATGAGTATCAAATGAAAGGTGTTAATGAGTATTTTAAGAGGGCTTGGCCTTAGTTCTATATGTGGACGCCTTTTCGAGATATCGCCATAAAGGTGGACCAGGGGTGACTCTAGAATTTGTTTGTACTATATGGGTATCAAATGAAAGGTGTTAATGGGTATTTTAGAAGGGAGTGGGCCTTAGTTCTATATGTGGACGCCTTTTCGAGATATCGCCATAAAGATGGACCAGGGGTGACTAGAATTTGTTTGTACGATATGAGTATCAAATGAAAGGTGTTAATGAGTATTTTAAGAGGGCTTGGGCCTTAGTTCTATAGGTGGATGCCTCTTCAAGATATCGCCATAAAAGTGGATCAGGGGTGACTCTAGAATTTGTTTGTACGATATGGGTATCAAATTAAAGGTGTTAATGAGTATTTTAAAAGGGAGTGGGCCTTAGTGTTATAGGTGGATGCCTTTTCGAGATATCGCCATAAAGGTGGACCAGGGGTGACTCTAGAATTTGTCTGTACTATATGGGTATCAAATGAAAGGTGTTAATGGGTATTTTAGTAGGGAGTGGGCCTTAGTTCTATAGGTGGACGCCTTTTCGGAATATCGTTATAAAAGTGGACCAGGGTTGACTCTAGAATGCGTTTGTACAATATGGGCATCAAACGAAAGGTGTTAATAAGTGTTTTAAAAGGGAGTGGGCTTTAGTTCTATGGGTGGACGACTTTTCGGGATATCGCCATAAACGTGGACCAGGGGTGACTCTAGTATTTGTTTGTACGATATGGGTATCAAATGAAAGGCGTTAATGAGTATTTTAAAAGGGCGTGGGCCTTAGTGTTATAGGTGGTTGCCTTTTCGAGATATCGCCATAAAGGTGGGCTAGGGGTGACTCTAGAAATTTTTTGTACGATATGGGTATCAAATTAAAGGTATTAATGAGGGTTTTAAAAGGGAGTGGCCCTTAGTTGTATATGTTAAGGCGATTTCGAGATATCGACCAAATTGTGGACCAGGGTGATCCAGAACATCATCTGTCGGGTACCGCTAATTTATTTATATATGTAATACCACGAACAGTATTCCTTCCAAAATTCCAAGGGCTTTTGGTTTCGCCCTGCAAAACTTTTTCATTTTCTTCTACTTAATATGGTAGGTGTCAGACCCATTTTACCAATTTTCTAAATTTATATTTTGCGTCAATAGACCAATACAATTACCATGTTTCATTCCTTTTTTCGTATTTGGTATATAATTGTGTCATTTTTTTCATTTTTCGTAATTTTCGATATCGAAAAAGTGGGCGTGGTCATAGTCGGATATCGGCCATTTTTTACACCAATACAAAGGGGTTCAGGTAAGTACGTGAGCTGAGTTTAGTAAAGATATATCGATTTTTGTTCAAGTTATCGTGTTAGCGGCCGAGCGGAAGGACAGACGGTCGACAGTGTATAAAAACTGGGCGTGGCTTCAACCGATTTCGCCCCGTTGTCACAGAAAACAGTTATCGTCCTAGAATCTAAGCCTCTACCAAATTTCACAAGGATTGGTAAATTTTTGTTCGACTTATGGCATTAAAAGTATCCTAGACAAATTAAATGGAAAAGTGCGGAGCCACGCCCATTTTAAAATTTTCTTTTATTTTTGTATTTTGTTGCAACATACCATTACTGGAGTTGAATGTTGAAATAATTTACTTATATACTGTAAAGATATTAACTATTCTTTTAAAATTTGAATTTAAAAAATTTTTTTTTAAAAAGTGGGCTTGATCTTTCTCCGATTTTGCTAATTTTTATTAAGCAGACATATAGTAATAAGAGTAACGTTCCTGCCAAATTTCATCATGATATCTTCAACTACTGCCAAATTGCAGCTTGCAAAACTTCTAAATTTCCTTCTTTTAAAAGTGGGCGGTGCCACGCCCATTGTCCAAAATTTTACTAGTTTTCTATTCTGCGTCATAAGTTTAACTAACCTACCAAGTTTCAGCGCTTAATCCGTATTTGGTAATGAACTATCGCACTTTTTCAATTTTTCGAAATTTTCGATATTGAAAAAGTGGGCGTGGTTATTGTCCGATGTCGGTCATTTTAAATAGCGATCTGAGATGACTGCCCAGGAACCTACATACCAAATTTCATCAAGATACCTCAAAATTTACTCAAGTTATCGTGTTAACGGACAGACGGACGGACGGACATGGCTCAATCGAATTTTTTTTCGATACTGATGATTTTGATATATGGAAGTCTCTATCTATCTCGATTCCTTTATACCTGTACAACCAACCGTTATCCAATCAAAGTTAATATACTCTGTGAGCTCTGCTCAACTGAGCATAAAAACGTTAAAGTTTCGTTCCTAAATTTTAACGACTTTGGCCGGCCACTCAAATATTTTGCGGTCAATCTACTAACCAACGGAGAAGGAACGATCCAGTTGTGGATGTTGTTGTTGTAGCGATAAGGATACTCCTCGAAAGTCTTGGGAGTGTTATAGATGTTGATGATCCTTTCCGGATGCAGATCCGGTACGGTCCGTTACCAAGCACGACCATCTAGGGAACGATTTTTTATGACCACATGCGACTTTCTAGGCAATCCCGCCCTCCCACCCCCTTCATCCATGAGGAGTTCGGGGTCGCCAGAGCCTCGACTGTTAATGAAACAGTATTCGCCGCGGATAGGTGAGGTTGACATTGGGTTTGGAGAAGCTATATATTGCGCTTTCAACCCGAAAGGGTTGCGCTACACAACCCCTTGAATCTATTTGGTATTTTAGTTGCTTCTTACGACAGGCATACCTACTGCGGGTATATTCTAACTCCCTAACCCACTGAGGTGAACGAGACAGTCGTGGTTGACTGTGTCAAAACAGGCCAAGCTGCACCAGCACCGTCCTATGATGAGTATTAACGGAGTTCAGAACGGTGGTATTGATTTGCACTTCACGTAAGTCATGCTGATGGCTGGATAACCGAAGAGTTTCGTTTCAATGAGGAAATCATAATGGCTATAAACGTTTTAGTTACTGACTAAAGGGATAATATCGGTAGATACTGGTTAGGTTTCAAGTCTTTGGTAGTGATTTATCATTTCCGTTATTCAGGAATGGCAAAAGCTTTTAACAACAAATAGAAAACATGTGCTAGGCTGCTGATGCCCTCATGGCCAATGTGTTTTGGCATCGGCATAGGTATTCCGTCTGGGACTTTTGATATGGAAGGATTGGCCTTTGCAATGGCTTCTTCAACCTCTGTTGAGGTAACGGTGAGGTGCGAATCGTCATGATTGTGTCTATGTGCCCGTTGATTTGGACGATATCTAGCATTGTCAACTGAAATATGCATTGCAAATTGGCTGCAGAAAGAACCGGCGCATTTCCTCGAGTCCGACAAACGAAATTCTAATCGAATAAATTATTCAAACACACCACATAGTTGTAGTCAACGACCCTCGCGAAGGACAGACATCTTGACGCGATGCGAGGGCTTAGTCGCTGACCACGGGACTATGCCACCCAGTAGGATGCATGTTCATATGGATCTCCATGACTGCGGTGGCCTAGTCCTAGGGTGAGCGATGACCAAGATCTGCCCCTCCCAATCCAGGGTGTTATGCGGCACCGTGCCCATTGGATGGTTTGCAGCCGGGAGGTTAATCTGGCTGTATTTGTAGGGAGCCTCTCTGACACCGGGCGGCCTGAGAGAGTAGAAATGGTCTACGGACGACACTTTTCCCCCTTTCCAAAAAACTGACCCTAAGCTGGCCTCATCTAGCAAGGGGTCGTACGAACAAGATGAATAACAAAAACAACAAGTAAGGAAGGTTAAGTTCGGGTGTAACCGAACATTACATCCTCAGTTGAGAGCTATGGTGAAAACATAAGGGAAAATAACCATGTAGGAAAATTAACCGAAGGTAACATTGGAATGTGTTTGTATGACATGTGTATCAAATGAAAGGCATTAAAGAGTATTTTATGAGGGAGTGGGCCATAGTTCTATAGGTGGACCCTATTTAGGGATATCGATATAAAGGTGGATCAGGGTTGACTCTAGAATTTGTTTGTACGATATGGGTATCAAAAGGAAGGTGCTAATGAGTATTTTAAAAGGGAGTGATTCTTAGTTCCATAGGTGGACGCCGTTTCGAAATATCACCATAAGGATGGACCCTAGAATTTGTTTGTACAATATGGGTATCAAACGAAAGGGGTTAATGAGTATTTTAAAAGGGAGTGGGCCTTAGTTCTATAGGTGGACGCCTTTTCAAGATATCGCCATAAAGGTGGACCAGGGGTGACTCTAGAATGCGTTTGTACAATAAGGGTACCAACGAAAGGGGTTAATGAGTATTTGAAAAGGGAGTGGGCCTTAGATCTATAGATGGACGCCTTTTCGAGATATCTCCATAAAGGTGGACCAGTGGTGACTCTAGAATGCGTTTGTACAATATGGGTATCAAACGAAAGGTGTTAATGAGTATTTTAAAAGGGAGTGGGCCTTAGTTCTATAGGTGGACGCCTTTTTGAAATATCACCATAAAGGTGGACCAGGGGTGACTCTAGAATGTGTTTGTACGATATGGGTATCAAATTAAAGGTATTAATGAGGGTTCTAAAAGGGAGTGGTAGTAGTTATATAGGAGGTTGCCTTTTCCAGATATCGCCATAAACGTGGACCAGGGGTGACTCTAGAATGCCTTTATACACTATGGGTATCAAACGAAAGGTGTTAATGAGTATTTTACAAGGGAGTGGGGCCTTAGTTCTATAGGTACACGCCTTTTCGAGATATCGCTATAAAGGTGGACCAGGGGTGACTCTAGACTTTGTTTGTACGATATCGGTATCAAAAGAAAGGTGTTAGTGAGTCTTTTTAAAAGGGAGTGGGCCTTAGTTCTACAGGTGGTCGCCTTTTCGAGATATAGCCATAAAGGTGGACCAGGGGTGACTCTAGAATATGTTTGTACGATATGTGTATCAAATTAAAGGTATTAATGAGGGTTTTAAAAGGAAGTGGCCCTTAGTTGTATTTATTGTTACGAATATTAGCAAAACTAAGGGGTGCTGCCAACTCTAAGCCGATGCTAAACAGTGATATCATGCACATCCATAGATCAATCATTATGTATCTACTACATAAACGAATCAATAATTGCGTCTACACATATGTACGTATACGAGCAGCGGAGAAACAATGCACAAACACATGCATATATCTTATCTGAGTTGTCACAAGAGAGGGCAATAATTTGTGCAAGTATTACTCAAATAAGAAATTATACATCTGTAGTTGTAGCTGAGAAATTTATAACTAACTAAGTAAAATTCTGGAAGCGCCTAGAAGATGCCACGAGAAAATCACAGAGTATAAAACCATCAGCGGTAGAGGCGCTTTGGGCAATTTCGATTAAGACGCTATCTAGCGAGCAATAGCAGTATTATTTTGAAAGTCAGTTTGGTTATTAAGCCAGCTAGTTGCAAAGTATAAGTGTTATTGTGAAGTACTTTAATAAAGGCCATTTTTCCATTATTCAATATTGGAGTTATTTATTCAACAGTTTAGTGATTCGAACTTAGCAGAAGGGCAAATAAGAGGATTTGCAAGTAAATTCGTTACAATTGGTGTCAGAAGAGGAATTGTTGAGGAAATTCCGAAGATTGGGAATACAACTTGGACATGGCAAAGTTCAGTGAATTGAAGATCCAGCAACTGAAGAAGGAGTTGGAGAGCCGTGGATTGAATACAAGCGGCGTTAAACTCGAACTTCAGGCACGGCTACGAGAGGCAATGGAAGCAGAAGGAATTGATGTGGATGAGTATGTCTTTTATCCTGATGGGGACGAGACAACAACAAAAATTTAAGAGAAAAACGAAACATCGCAGACAGTTACGAGCACAGACTTGAACATGATTTTGGCTGCAATATCTGCACAAACATCGACAGTAAAAGAAATGTCGTCAGAAATAACATCCAAGACGGAAACTCAACTGGAAGAACAGAAGACATATATGGCATCCCAACTAGAATCGCAAGAGACACGCATAACATCCAAGATGGAAACTCAACTGGAAGAACAGAAGATATATATGGCATCCCAACTGGAATCGCAGGAGACACGCATAACATCCAAGATGGAAGAACAAGAGGAGCGCTTATCATTGCAAGTGGCACAAATGTCTTCACAGTTAGAAGCACAGGAAGCAAGGGTAACATCAAAGCTGGAAGCGCAGGATGCAAAAATCGCTCAATTTCAGGCAGATGTCGATGATTTGAAGGGTCGTATGGAGCAGTTACAACTAAATCGCCCAGCTGTTTCAGCGAGTAATCCAAAGGTAAAAACACCATCCTTTGACGGGTCTGTTCCTTTCCAGGTGTTTAAGATTTTTGAGAAGACCGCAGCAGTGAACAACTGGAGTGCTGAAGATAAAGTTGCTGCACTACTCGTGGCATTGAAAGGATCTGCTGCTGAAATCCTACAGACTATTCCCGAGGGAGAGCGGAACAACTACGAAACATTGATGAGCCCTCTAGAGAGGCGATACGGAAGCGAACACAGGAAGCAGATACACCAAATAGAGTTGCAAAATCGCTACCAAAAAGCTAATGAGACTTTGCAGGAGTTTGAGTCAGATTTCGAAAAGCTTGCACATTTGGCGAATGCCAACGCACCCGTGGAATACACCGAAAGAGTAAAAATTCAGAGCTTTATAAAAACAGGACGTCGAAACGAAGCGAGCCACATACGCAAACCCAAAGCCAACATTTGCAGAGACGGTATCACATGCATTGACTCAGGAAACTGCCTCACTATTGAGTAAACCAGCATACAAAGCTCATCGTGTGGAAGTGGAAAGACCAGATTGGGTAGACACAATTTTGGAAGCACTGAAGGGATCACAACAGAAAAATGCCGGAGTTATTAAATGTTTCAAGTGCGGCAACGCAGGTCATATTGCACGACATTGCAACATCAACCCTAACAGTTCCAACAATGTGGGTGGTCGTAAACGCAGAGCTGAAGGAGACGAGCAAATCTCCAAGTCCACTCAATCGTTAAACTAAAGAGAGTCAGCCGCAAGGGGCGACAGCCGGCTCCCTCAATTGAATGCCCCATAATCTCTATCTCGCAAATTGGAAGAAGGTCAAGCAGTCTTACTGTGGGAGGACATGTGGATGGAAAGGAACGGTTACTGACTGTAGATACGGGTGCATCCCATTCCATCATTCGATCAGATTTAGCCAACAAGAAGATAAGACCATTGCTTGGAGCAAGATTACGTACAGCCACTGGAGAGGACACCCAGGTAATTGGAGAAGTAGAATGTGAAGTAGCAATTGGGAACGTCACGGTACTACACAATTTTATAGTGGCAGGTATTGTTGATGAACTCATAATTGGAGTGGACTTCTTAATCAACCAAGGCATCAAAATCGATATGCAAAGCAAGACGATGCGATATAAGAACATGGATGTGCCACTTAATTTCGGCTACGAGAGAGGCTACAGCAGTAAACGAGTGCTGGTGGAAGAGAGTCAGCAAATACCACCAAAATCCGAGGCAGTTATCTGGGCAAAGGTTGATGGAGATTGTGGGACAAACAATGGTGGGTTGTCGAAGCAGCAAATAAATCAACACTGAACGTACTTGTAGGAAAAACCTTGGCTATGGCAAAACAAGATGGACGTATTCCGGTAAGAGTACTCAATGAGTTCAAGTCACCACTCAAACTGACAAAAGGAGCTATATTGGGAAAATGCCAAGAGGCCGAAGTAGTTATTAACTGTGAACAGTTCCAGGAACACGTTTCATCTAGTAATACTGATCTTTCAAATGACATAACGGCATGGACGCAGGGGTTAGAGGAAGCCTATCAGAGTAAGGCAAAACAACTGCTCCTAAAGTACGCGTACATATTTGACCAGGATGGTTCCAAACCAGGCCGCACTAATGTTGTGAAACATCAAATTGACACAGGAGATGCGAGGCCGATCCGTCAAGCTCCACGTAGTGTTCCACTGGCGAAGCGGGAAGTTGTGAGTCAAATCATACAAGAAATGAGCGACAGCGGCGTCATCGAACCATCAGCTAGTCCATGGAGCTCACCGGTAGTACTTGTAAAGAAGAAAGATGGAAAATGAGGTTTTGCGTCGACTACCGGAAGTTGAATGACGTTACGAAAAAGGATAGCTACCCATTGCCAAGAATAGACGACACTCTGGACTCGCTATCTGGTACGAAATGGTTTTCCTCACTGGACTTGAAAAGCGGCTACTGGCAAGTTGAGGTGAAGGAGGAAGATAAAGAGAAAACAGCCTTCAGTGTCGGTGATGGTCTTTCGCAATTTACAGTTATGCCTTTTGGACTTTGTAATGCACCAGCTACTTTTGAGAGACTCATGGACCAGGTACTGAAAGGACTACATTGGAAAACATGCTTGGTGTACCTGGACGACATCATCGTATTGGGCAAGAATTTTAATGAACATCTTAAAATCTTGGAGGAAGTTTTCCAGAGAATAGCTGGCGCTGGTCTGAAGTTAAGTCCCAAAAAGTGTGCGCTGTTTAAAAAGGAATAAACTATTTGGGTTACAAGGTAACGACAAAGCGCATCTGCACTGCGAACGAAAAGATAGAGGCTGTAAAGGATTGGCCAAGACCACAGAACCTACATGAATTGAGAAGTTTCCTGGGGCTGTGCACATATTACCGCCGATTTGTACCAAATTTTTCCAGCGTAGCCCATATCCTCCATGAGCTTACAAGAATAAATAAAGCTTTTGAATGGAAGAAGGAGCAAGAAGTGGCTTTCCAAACATTGAAGGAGCGTTTGTGCACTGCCCCAATGTTAGCATATCCGATTCCAGGAGCAACATTTATTATAGATACAGATGCGAGTGGATATGCTATAGGAGGCGTTTTATCACAACTGGTCGATGGACAGGAGAAGGTAGTTGCATATTACAGCCGTTCGATTGGAAACCAGAGAGGAACTACTGCGTTACACGGAGAGAGCTGTTGGCATTGGTAGAATGCATTAAACATTTTCACAAATACCTCTACGGCCAGCGATTCCGTGTCAGAACAGATCACGCAGCGTTAAAATGGCTTCTACAGTGCCGTAATCCGGAAGGACAATTGGCACGGTGGATCGAGCGACTACAAAGCTATGACTTTTCCATTGAGCATCGAAAAGGTAGTACCCATGGAAATGCCGATGCAATGTCACGAAGACCATGTAGTTTGGAATGCAAGCACTGTTCAAAGGCCGAGGCTAAAGAAGACATTATAGATGTCCGGCTAATGACTATAACGTGTACGGATGAATGGGACAGGAACAACTAAGGAAGTGTCAGCTAGAAGATACAGATCTGTCACATGTTATGCAAGGGCTTGAACGACACGAAAGACCAAGCATAGAGGAGATGTCAGCAGAGAGTCCCATTGCGAAGTCATATTGGGCACAGTGGAACAGTTTAGAATTGATATCCGGTTGCTTGCATCGAGTATGGGAGAGTGAGGATGGTCAAAGAAAAAAGAAACTGATAGTTGTTCCCAGAAAGAGGATCCCTGAAGTGCTCAGTGAGCTGCATAATGGTCCAAGCGGAGGTCATCTTGGAATCACGAAGACGCTCGAGAAGATTAAACAGAGATTCTATTGGGTTGGTTGCCGTCAGTCGGTCACTGAGTGGATTGCGAACTGCGAGGTTTGCAGCAGAGCGAAAGGGCCCAGAACCCGAAGTCATGGCCAGATGAGGCAATATAACTCAGGTGTGCCATTTGAAAGGATTGCTATGGATGTCGCCGGTCCATTTCCTACTAGCAACGGCGGAAACAAATATGTACTGGTAGTTATGGATTATTTCAGCAAATGGCAAGAGGTATACCTAATCCCAAATCAAGAAGCGGAAACAGTAGCAGAAGTGTTTATAAACAATTGGGTTGCAAGGTGTACCAATGGAGTTACATTCTGACCAAGGCAGGAATTTCGAATCAGCTGTGTTCCAGGAAATGTGTAAATCATTGGGCATTCGAAAAACACGGACAACTGCATTGCATCCTCAATCCGATGGTATGGTAGAACGATTCAATAGAACATTGGAGGAGCACTTAAGGAAAGTAGTAGACAAGTACCATAAAGAGTGGGATACCCGCATACCATTATTCTTGATGGCTTACCGATCAGCAGTGCATGAGACAACGGGCCAAACCCCTGCAAAAGTAACTTTTGGCAATGACCTTCGACTGCCAGCTGTTTGAAGTTTGGGATAGATGCCAATGCGGAGAGAAATTTCAAGAAATCCACTAGTGATTTGGAGGAAGAGCTAAGAGAAATACATGATTTGATAAGGCAACGAACAAAGATTATGAGTGACAAGATGAAAGCCAGATACGATAAATTCGGAAGGTTTTCAGGAAGGAGATTTGGTGCTGTTATACAACCATCAACGTAAAAAAGGTTTGTCCCCGAAATTGCAGTGTAATTGGGAAGGGCCATTCAAAGTTGTAAAACGGATCAACGATGTAGTGTACCGCATACAAACCATCGGTAAACCACGAACCAAAATGAAAGTGGTCCATTTGGAAAGGCTGGCAACGTTTAGATCGGGAGATTTGTCTGATCGGGACGATCAGACTTAGGTGGAGGGCAGTGTTACGAATATTAGCAAAACTAAGGGGTGCTGCCAACTCTAAGCCGATGCGAAACAGTGATATCATGCACATCCTTAGATTAGTCATTATGTATCTACTACATAAACGAATCAATAATTGCGTCTACACATATGTACGTATACGAGCAGCGGAGAAACAATGCACAAACACATTCATATATCTTATCTGAGTTGTCACAAGGGAGGGCAATAATTTGGGCAAGTATTACTCAAATGAGAAATTATACATCTGTAGTTGTAGCTGAGAAATTTATAACTAACTAAGTAAAATTCTGGAAGCGCCTAGAAGATGCCACGAGAAAATCACAGAGTATAAAAGCATCAGCGGTAGAGGCGCTATGGGCAGTTTCGATTAAGGCGCTATCTAGCGAGCAATAGCAGTATTATTTTGAAAGTCAGTTTGGTTATTAAGCCAGCTAGTTGCAAAGTATAAGTGTTATTGTGAAGTACTTTAATAAAGGCCATTTTCCATTACTCAATATTGGAGTTATTTATTCAACAGTTTAGTGATTCGAACTTAGCAGAAGGGCAAATAAGAGCATTTGCAAGTAAATTCGTTACAATATGAAGGCGTTTTCGAGATATCGACCAAAATGTGGACCAGGGTGGCCCAGAATATCATCTGTCGGGTACCGCTAATTTATTTATATATGTAATACCACGAACAGTATTTCTGCCAAGATTTCAAGGGTTTTTTATTTCGCCCTGCAGAACTTTTTCATTTTCTTCTACTTAATATGGTAGGTGTCACACCCATTTTACAAAGTTGTTTTCTAGAGTTATATTTTGCGTCAATAAACCAATCCAATTACCATGTTTCATCCATTTTTTCATATTTGGTATAGAATTATGGCATTTTTTTAATTTTTCGTAATTTTCGATATCGAAAAAGTGGGCGTGATCATAGTCCGATTTTGGCCATTTTTTATACCAAAATAAAGTGAGTTGAGATAAGTATGTGAACTAAGTTTAGTAAAGATATATCGATTTTTGCTCAGGTTATCATGTTAACGGCCAAGCGGAAGGACAGGCGGTCGACTGTGTATAAAAACTGGGCGTGGCTTCAACCGATTTCGCCCATTTTCACAGAGAACAGTTATCGTCACAGAATCTATGCCCCTGCCAATTTCACAAGGATTGGTAAATTTTTGTTCGACTTATGGCATTAAAAGTATTCTAGACGAATTAAATGAAAAAGGTCGATGATTTGAAGGGTCGTATGGAGCAGTTACAACTAAATCGCCCAGCTGTTTCAGCGAGTAATCCAAAGGTAAAAACACCATCCTTTGACGGGTCTGTTCCTTTCCAGGTGTTTAAGATTTTTGAGAAGACCGCAGCAGTGAACAACTGGAGTGCTGAAGATAAAGTTGCTGCACTACTCGTGGCATTGAAAGGATCTGCTCCTGAAATCCTACAGACTATTCCCGAGGGAGAGCGGAACAACTACGAAACATTGATGAGCGCTCTAGAGAGGCGATACGGAAGCGAACACAGGAAGCAGATACACCAAATAGAGTTGCAAAATCGCTACCAAAAAGCTAATGAGACTTTGCAGGAGTTTGAGTCAGATTTCGAAAAGCTTGCACATTTGGCGAATGCCGACGCACCCGTGGAATACACCGAAAGAGTAAAAATTCAGAGCTTTATAAATGGAGCTTTATAAAAACAGGACGTCGAAACGAAGCGAGCCACATACGCAAACCCAAAGCCAACATTTGCAGAGACGGTATCACATGCATTGACTCAGGAAACTGCCTCACTATTGAGTAAACCAGCACACAAAGCTCATCGTGTGGAAGTGGAAAGACCAGATTGGGTAGACACAATTTTGGAAGCACTGAAGGGATCACAACAGAAAAATGCCGGAGTTATTAAATGTTTCAAGTGCGGCAACGCAGGTCATATTGCACGACATTGCAACATCAACCCTAACAGTTCCAACAATGTGGGTGGTCGTAAACGCAGAGCTGAAGGAGACGAGCAAATCTCCAAGTCCACTCAATCGTTAAACTAAAGAGAGTCAGCCGCAAGGGGCGACAGCTGGCTCCCTCAATTGAATGCCCCATAATCTCTATCTCGCAAATTGGAAGAAGGTCAAGCAGTCTTACTGTCGGAGGACATGTGGATGGAAAGGAACGGTTACTGACTGTAGATACGGGTGCATCCCATTCCATCATTCGATCAGATTTAGCCAACAAGAAGATAAGACCATTGGAGCAAGATTACGTACAGCCACTGGAGAGGACACCCAGGTAATTGGAGAAGTAGAATGTGAAGTAGCAATTGGGAACGTCACGGTACTACACAATTTTATAGTGGCAGGTATTGTTGATGAACTCATAATTGGAGTGGACTTCTTAATCAACCAAGGCATCAAAATCGATATGCAAAGCAAGACGATGCGATATAAGAACATGGATGTGCCACTTAATTTCGGCTACGAGAGAGGCTACAGCAGTAAACGAGTGCTGGTGGAAGAGAGTCAGCAAATTCCACCAAAATCCGAGGCAGTTATCTGGGCAAAGGTTGATGGAGATTGTGGGACAAACAATGGTGGGTTGTCGAAGCAGCAAATAAATCAACACTGAACGTACTTGTAGGAAAACCCTTGGCTATGACAAAACAAGATGGACGTATTCCGGTAAGAGTACTCAATGAGTTCAAGTCACCACTCAAACTGACAAAAGGAGCTATATTGGGAAAATGCCAAGAGGCCGAAGTAGTTATTAACTGTGAACAGTTCCAGGAACACGTTTCATCTAGTAATACTGATCTTTCAAATGACATAACGGCATGGACGCAGGGGTTAGAGAAAGCCTATCAGAGTAAGGCAAAACAACTGCTCCTAAAGTACGCGTACATATTTGACCAGGATGGTTCCAAACCAGGCCGCACTAATGTTGTGAAACATCAAATTGACACAGGAGATGCGAGGCCGATCCGTCAAGCTCCACGTAGTGTTCCACTGGCGAAGCGGGAAGTTGCGAGTCAAATCATACAAGAAATGAGCGACAGCGGCGTCATCGAACCATCAGCTAGTCCATGGAGCTCACCGGTAGTACTTGTAAAGAAGAAAGATGGAAAATGAGGTTTTGCGTCGACTACCGGAAGTTGAATGACGTTACGAAAAAGGATAGCTACCCATTGCCAAGAATAGACGACACTCTGGACTCGCTATCTGGTACGAAATGGTTTTCCTCACTGGACTTGAAAAGCGGCTACTGGCAAGTTGAGGTGAAGGAGGAAGATAAAGAGAAAAAGGCCTTCAGTGTCGGTGATGGTCTTTCGCAATTTACAGTTATGCCTTTTGGACTTTGTAATGCACCAGCTACTTTTGAGAGACTCATGGACCAGGTACTGAAAGGACTACATTGGAAAACATGCTTGGTGTACCTGGACGACATCATCGTATTGGGCAAGAATTTTAATGAACATCTTAAAAACTTGGAGGAAGTTTTCCAGAGAATAGCTGGCGCTGGTCTGAAGTTAAGTCCCAAAAAGTGTGCGCTGTTTAAAAAGGAATAAATTATTTGGGTCACAAGGTAACGACAAAGCGCATCTGCACTGCGAACGAAAAGATAGAGGCTGTAAAGGATTGGCCAAGACCACAGAACCTACATGAATTGAGAAGTTTCCTGGGGCTGTGCACATATTACCGCCGATTTGTACCAAATTTTTCCAGCGTAGCCCATAGCCTCCATGAGCTTACAAGAATAAATAAAGCTTTTGAATGGAAGAAGGAGCAAGAAGTGGCTTTCCAAGCATTGAAGGAGCGTTTGTGCACTGCCCCAATGTTAGCATATCCGATTCCAGGAGCAACATTTATTATAGATACAGATGCGAGTGGATATGCTATAGGAGGCGTTTTATCACAACTGGTCGATGGACAGGAGAAGGTAGTTGCATATTACAGCCGTTCGATTGGAAACCAGAGAGGAACTACTGCGTTACACGGAGAGAGCTGTTGGCATTGGTAGAATGCATTAAACATTTTCACAAATACCTCTACGGCCAGCGATTCCGTGTCAGGACAGATCACGCAGCGTTAAAATGGCTTCTGCAGTGCCGTAATCCGGAAGGACAATTGGCACGGTGGATCGAGCGACTACAAAGCTATGACTTTTCCATTGAGCATCGAAAAGGTAGTACCCATGGAAATGCCGATGCAATGTCACGAAGACCATGTAGTTTGGAATGCAAGCACTGTTCAAAGGCCGAGGCTAAAGAAGACATTATAGATGTCCGGCTAATGACTATAACGTGTACGGATGAATGGGATAGGAACAACTAAGGAAGTGCCAGCTAGAAGATACAGATCTGTCACATGTTATGCAAGGGCTTGAACGACACGAAAGACCAAGCATAGAGGAGATGTCAGCAGAGAGTCCCATTGCGAAGTCATATTGGGCACAGTGGAACAGTTTAGAATTGATATCCGGTTGCTTGCATCGAGTATGGGAGAGTGAGGATGGTCAAAGAAAAAAGAAACTGATAGTTGTTCCCAGAAAGAGGATCCCTGACGTGCTCAGTGAGCTGCATAATGGTCCAAGCGGAGGTCATCTTGGAATCACGAAAACGCTCGAGAAGATTAAACAGAGATTCTATTGGGTTGGTTGCCGTCAGTCGGTCACTGAGTGGATTGCGAACTGCGAGGTTTGCAGCAGAGCGAAAGGGCCCAGAACCCGAAGTCATGGCCAGATGAGGCAATATAACTCAGGTGTGCCATTTGAAAGGATTGCTATGGATGTCGCCGGTCCATTTCCTACTAGCAACGGCGGAAACAAATATGTACTGGTAGTTATGGATTATTTCAGCAAATGGCAAGAGGTATACCTAATCCCAAATCAAGAAGCGGAAACAGTAGCAGAAGTGTTTATAAACAATTGGGTTGCAAGGTGTACCAATAGAGTTACATTCTGACCAAGGCAGGAATTTCGAATCAGCTGTGTTCCAGGAAATGTGTAAATCATTGGGCATTCGAAAAACACGGACAACTGCATTGCATCCTCAATCCGATGGTATGGTAGAACGATTCAATAGAACATTGGAGGAGCACTTAAGGAAAGTAGTAGACAAGTACCATAAAGAGTGGGATACCCGCATACCATTATTCTTGATGGCTTACCGATCAGCAGTGCATGAGACAACGGGCCAAACCCCTGCAAAAGTAACTTTTGGCAATGACCTTCGACTGCCAGCTGTTTGAAGTTTGGGATAGATGCCAATGCGGAGAGAAATTTCAAGAAATCCACTAGTGATTTGGAAGAAGAGCTAAGAGAAATACATGATTTGATAAGGCAACGAACAAAGATTATGAGTGACAAGATGAAAGCCAGATACGATAAATTCGGAAGGTTTTCAGGAAGGAGATTTGGTGCTGTTATACAACCCACAACGTAAAAAAGGTTTGTCCCCGAAATTGCAGTGTAATTGGGAAGGGCCATTCAAAGTTGTAAAACGGATCAACGATGTAGTGTACCGCATACAAACCATCGGTAAACCACGAACCAAAATGAAAGTGGTCCATTTGGAAAGGCTGGCAACGTTTAGATCGGGAGATTTGTCTGATCGGGACGATCAGACTTAGGTGGAGGGCAGTGTTACGAATATTAGCAAAACTAAGGGGTGCTGCCAACTCTAAGCCGATGCTAAACAGTGATATCATGCACATCCTTAGATCAGTCATTATGTATCTACTACATAAACGAATCAATAATTGCGTCTACACATATGTCCGTATACGAGCAGCGGAGAAACAATGCACAAACACATGCATATATCTTATCTGAGTTGTCACAAGGGAGGGCAATAATTTGGGCAAGTATTACTCAAATGAGAAATTATACATCTGTAGTTGTAGCTGAGAAATTTATAACTAACTAAGTAAAATTCTGGAAGCGCCTAGAAGATGCCACGAGAAAATCACAGAGTATAAAAGCATCAGCGGTAGAGGCGCTATGGGCAGTTTCGATTAAGGCGCTATCTAGCGAGCAATAGCAGTATTATTTTGAAAGTCAGTTTGGTTATTAAGCCAGCTAGTTGCAAAGTATAAGTGTTATTGTGAAGTACTTTAATAAAGGCCATTTTCCATTACTCAATATTGGAGTTATTTATTCAACAGTTTAGTGATTCGAACTTAGCAGAAGGGCAAATAAGAGCATTTGCAAGTAAATTCGTTACAATATGAAGGCGTTTTCGAGATATCGACCAAAATGTGGACCAGGGTGGCCCAGAATATCATCTGTCGGGTACCGCTAATTTATTTATATATGTAATACCACGAACAGTATTTCTGCCAAGATTTCAAGGGTTTTTTATTTCGCCCTGCAGAACTTTTTCATTTTCTTCTACTTAATATGGTAGGTGTCACACCCATTTTACAAAGTTGTTTTCTAGAGTTATATTTTGCGTCAATAAACCAATCCAATTACCATGTTTCATCCATTTTTTCATATTTGGTATAGAATTATGGCATTTTTTTAATTTTTCGTAATTTTCGATATCGAAAAAGTGGGCGTGATCATAGTCCGATTTTGGCCATTTTTTATACCAAAATAAAGTGAGTTGAGATAAGTATGTGAACTAAGTTTAGTAAAGATATATCGATTTTTGCTCAGGTTATCATGTTAACGGCCAAGCGGAAGGACAGGCGGTCGACTGTGTATAAAAACTGGGCGTGGCTTCAACCGATTTCGCCCATTTTCACAGAGAACAGTTATCGTCACAGAATCTATGCCCCTGCCAATTTCACAAGGATTGGTAAATTTTTGTTCGACTTATGGCATTAAAAGTATTCTAGACGAATTAAATGAAAAAGGGCGGAGCCACGCCCATTTTGAAATTTTCTTTTATTTTTGTATTTTGTTACACCATATTGTTGAAGACATGATCCAATTTTCGGACTAAGTCCGCCCCCTCCGTCTGGCAACACCCGGCCAGTGCGGCCAAGCGCAAGCAGTGCAGCTCAGCCGTGGCTTGCCAACCACCACCGCGCTCACTCTCAATTGAGTTTTTAGTTTACCTTAAACTGCCCACACCCACGCATCGATTTTTATTAACGCCCCCCCGCCGTAGCGCAATTATTATTAGCTCGTTTCAATTTAAATTAAATTAAAATTATAATTGGATTGGTTTAAATATTTGTAAGTGCTTTTTTCTTACGTGAACTAAAGTAATAAAAATAATAGTTAAAACTTAAAACTAACGCGCTCCACCTTTTTTACTTTGAGAGTGATTAGTGACACAACAAGTTTAGACATGGTCCTTTGGTGCTAAAAAAGCAACCAGCGACAGAAATTTTAAAGTTACATAAAATAAATTTTTACATAAAAACAACAAAAGTGCACGCGTCGGTACGGACACAAAACAAAAAAAAAAAAAAGAAACTTAAAATTGCGTGCTTAATCAAAATTACTTAAAATAAATTTGAATAGACGAGTGCTTTAAATAAATATTATATAAACATACATACAACTATATATACAAAAAACTTGTCTACCCAAAACGACAAAACAAAAATTACATTAAGGTGTGAAAAAAAAAAAAAAAAAAAATTTGAAATTACAAATTTATAAAAGTGGGTGAATAAAAGAAAAAGAAAAGCTTAAAGAAAATCAAAATAGTTGGGAAAAAAAAGCAAGAAAATAAATTTGAAAAATTTGAAAATTTTGAAAAATAATATTTTAAATAAATTGTTGAAAACCCAATCACGGTCACTCAACAAAAGAAAGATTTGTGAACAAAAAATAATAAAATTGTAGAGAAAAGAAAAAATTTGGAAATCAAAAAAAATTGAGAAAAAATTTAGCATTGAGGAAAAAGAAAGTGTAAACAAAAAGTATTACAAAAGAATCGAAAAAGGAAATAAAACCACAGAGAAAGTGAATTTGGAAAAAATAAAAGTTGGAAAACATTACAACAAAAGCACAAACTCAAAAAATATACAACAACAACATTAACTACACAACATAAAGGAGGTACAACATTACAACACAGCATATCAACGAGGAGCACATTACAACCAAAGTTAAAGGACAACACAAAACCAACAAGTAACACACAGCTCATATAAAAATGTCTGAGTAAGTACTCTCGTTACCCAATATATTCCCATATATATTCCCTCCGTCTAACGTACGGACCCCAAATCTAAAATCCCAAAATTTATATACCCCTCCGATCTAAAGATCCGGACCCTGGGTATATAACCCAAATCAAAAAGCCTAAACGGCAAAATATTTCATTGGCTTACTCACTGTTACCAACAGGTACAGTCCCATCAAAAAACCCATATAAATTTTTCAACAAGTAAATTTGCATTCCCGTACCAACGGAAAATCCATTGCCCGGTTCTATATACCCGAAAAGTTCGTTGCGCTAAATATCGAGTTGATTATAAAAATATATACGTATATATGTAATATATGTATATACCCACTTAGTTCGGTAATATCATCCGAGCTACATATTTTTCCAGCGTGAAATTCACCGCTGCCCAATTTACCCTTATATACATATATTGCATAAAACATATTTTACAAAAAACCCATAGCAACAAACTTTGCCAAATTTTTGTCACTTTTCCTAAAGTTTATTTTACCGGTGCACCCAAGATTAATTTGGCATACAAACCTACAAGTATATGCACCCATAATACCCACACGCACTTGTATATCTTTTTGCATAAGCCAAAAACCCACCCTCAACAAAGTAATTGCATGACCATATGTAACTACATAATAGAAGGAAGCAACAAAGATCATCGATCACTTATTGGCATACATTTACTTTGTTAATAAAGATCAAGTGCATTGGCACAGCAAACAAAAGGTTGTTGGTACACCACAGTTTACCGGCAAATATATTTTACCCACTTATATATATACATACATACGTACTATATACCCATATTACTTGTGCTCAGACGCGCTGAGACAAGTACATATAACAAAGCAAAAAGCCGGGACACATTAGGCCGGTCTCAAAAAATAAAAAATAAAATCCCAGTGAACACAAATTTATAATATTTATATTATTATATACCCACATTACTTGTACTCAGAAGCGCTGAGACAAGCCCGTATAAAGAACCAAGCGTACATTAGGCTGGTTTCAAAAAAAAAAAAAAATTTTTTTTCGATTTTCACAGCTTAATAAAAGCTCCCATTTCTATTAAGAAACCAAACTAATTTATAATGCCGAAATCGTCGGACGAAACCCAAAAATTGACCCCTGCAGATAAATGCCTGCAGAAATTCATATATGACGGTAACCAAGTAGAGGTTTACTGCTCAAGATGGTCACCCTCCCAAGCTACCGATTTATCAGAGTGTATGCTTAAGGTCAAATTAGAAGACCTTGATAAGATATGGGCAAAGGTGCTAGAGTCCCATCGAGAAGTAAGTTTCTCAGATAATTACACAGATGTTAGCGGCTCGGTTGAGCAAAAATTCGCTAAATGCTTGGAAACGTACCAAACATGCAAATCAGAAATTTTAGAAGCCTTACAGCTTTTTAATACTGCTAGCACCAACCAACAACAAATACCCGCCCACCCAATAAACAATTCAGACGCAAACGGTTTTTATTTAAAAGTACCACCATGCGACACCGAAGTATTTCATGGTGGATACGAAGACTGGCCATCCTTTAGAGATATGTTCACGGCAGTCTATAAAAACCACCCTAAATTATCACCCGCTCAAAAATTATACCATCTACGCCTGAAAACAAAAGGACAAGCTGGGCTTATTGTAAAACAATACCCACTGAGCTATAATAATTTCGAACTTGCCTGGGAAGCGCTCAGATCTAGGTACGAGAACAAAAGGATACTCGTCGACAACCAACTGAAGACGCTGTTCAACCTACCCACAATATTCTTAGAAAGCGGAGAACAAATACAGAAGATGCAGACAACAATCAACAACTGCATGTCAACCCTTAACACCCAAGGAATCCCGACAACGGACTGGGACCCAATCCTCGTTTACCTCTGCTCATCCAAGCTGCCAAGTGAAAGCCTTTCACTATGGGAACAATCCCTCAGCTCCCGAAAAGAACTCCCACTTTGGGAGGATATGAATAAATTTTTGACCAGCAGATACGAGGTAGTAGAGAGAATAAGTACCTATAGACCAGGCAAGGCGAAACCCCAATTTTCGAGTTTTACACCACGAACGGTGAATCAAAACTCGACCCAACTCAACAATAATAAAACCCATGCATATCACACCGAGTTCAATAAAACGGCTTCGTGTAGATTGTGCAACCAATACCACGCAGTCAAATCTTGCGTTAGGTTTAGAAATTTATCGTTATCAGACCGAATCAAATTTGTGAGAGAAAATAGTTATTGCGAAAACTGTTTGTCTACGTCACACCCCAAGAACGAATGTAAAAGTAGTTTCACGTGCGTTTATTGCCAAAAGCGTCATCATTCGCTACTGCATTTGCAGCCCAAACCCCAACAATCACAACCAAACCCCAGAGCTCAAAATGCCCAAGCCGGCACCCCTAGGAGAACGGACGACGAGCGAGCCTCAACGTCAAAAACCGCCGCAAGAGCCACCTCCTCCCAACAGTCTCAAGACAAAAACCCGGTTTCTTCACTCTTCTCGAGTAATCATGGAACCACCCTATTACCCACAGCAATAGTATCAGTATACTTTGCTGGCGAATTTCATAAAATTCGTGCCCTAATAGACCAAGGTTCACAAAAACTTTTGTATCATCCCGTATACAAAAGGTTCTTGGTCTACCCACAAAAGAGTCTCTCCACCAGATATCTGGAATGGGTGGAACGGTTGTGAAAAATGCCAATAAAGTCTGCCAGATAACATTCTGTTCAGCAGACTTAACCCAAATGATAGACGCACAAGCAATAATTTTGCCCAAACTAACGAAGTTCTTGCCCACAGTCAGAGTTTCAAGCATCGATCTCGAAGAACTGTCCCATTTACCGTTAGCCGATCCGCAGTATTCGATACCATCAAAAATCGATGTGGTAATCGGCAGCGATATCACCCCGCAAATCCTCACCGAAGGGCTCCTACGAAATGTGAGTGGAACATTACTTGCCCAAAACACAATATTCGGATGGATATTAAGCGGCCCTGTAGCTGCAGTCAACTTTTGAGACAATTTTGGGAACAGGAAGAAGTTCACCAAACACAACAACGATCAGCAGAGGATGAATACTGCGAAGCACTCTACCGGACAACCACAATTCGTGAGGAAGATGGACGCTACAGAGTAAAACTACCTTTCAAATCGGAATTTCCAGCCAATCTGGCACTCGGTCATTCACGACCCGCAGCACAACAGCAGTATATCAGCATCGAACGAACCCTCGAAAGAAAACCCGAATTAAGAGACAAATATTTTGAAGTCCTTAATGAATATTTAACCATGGATCACATGGAACCCGCCTCCCAACAAGAGATAATTAGAGATGGTAAATATCTATCATTTTATCTACCCCATCATGCTGTCATAAAACCCGACAGCAAAACCACAAAAGTGTGAGTCGTCTTCAACTCATCCAAAATGTCGCATTCTGGCAACTCGTTGAACGACGTCCTTCATACAGGCCCCATTCTACAAAATGACTTAATGCTCGTCATACTTAAATGGCGACTTTATAAGTTTGTTTTTAACGGCGATATTGAGAAAATGTATCGCCAAATACGCATCCATGAAGAAGATAAAGATTTTCATCGAATCGTTTTTCGAAAACACCCAACTCTGCCGATAGAAGATTTTCGACTAAAAACAGTTACCTTTGGTGTAAATTGCGCGCCATATTTGGCGATTCGGACCCTACACCAACTCGCCCACGACTGTCAAGACGAATATCCGCTCGCTAAAAATATTTTATTGAACGAAACTTATGTTGACGATATTTTGTCCGCCGGTCATAATATACAGTCCACTTTGAACTCTATGACTCAAGTTATCGAAGCCTTAAAATCGGCAGGGTTCCCTTTGAGGAAGATGTCGGCAAATCACCCTGAAATTTTAAAACCCGTTCCCGACCCTGATTTGCTAGACGTCGACTTCCTTAAATTCCATGATTCAAGTTCCACAAAAAACCTTGGAATTCAGTGGAACGCGCTAACCGACACCTTCACCTACCCGTATGATCCACCATCAGCAGAAAACACGACCACAAAAAGGCAGATTTTATCAGCAGTTGCAAAACTGTTTGACCCCGCAGGATGGCTTTCGCCAATAATGATTCTTGCAAAAATGTTGCTGCAACAACTCTGGATGGAAGGAACGGATTGGGACGAAGGCGTGAAGCCCGGAGCTCTCCAAAAATGGACCTCAATTTATGAAAATTTACCTCATATCAGAGACATTAAAATCCCTAGGTGGGTACAGTACTCCCCCGATAAACTAATCCAGCTGCATGGATTCTCAGATGCTTCAGAAAAAGCATTTTGTGCCTGTATATATTTACGAGTACAAACCCATGAAAATAAGTTTTCATCCCATTTGCTAGCTGCTAAAAGCAAAGTAGCACCCCTCCTAACCGTGAGTCTTCCACGGTTGGAACTCTGTGGAGCAGTTTTACTATCCAATTTAGTGAAACAGCTGCGAAGTGAGCTGAATCTACCCCAACACGAACTCATTCTCTGGTGCGATTCTGCCATCGTACTGGCCTGGTTAGAAAAACCACCCCATACCTGGAAAACGTATGTCGCCAACAGAACCTCTGAAATTCTTAAGAACGTCGACAACGCCACTTGGAGGCACGTTTCCAGTAAGGATAACCCAGCGGATTTGGGCACTCGAGGTTGCAAGCCTCAGGATTTAGTCCAATGTCCATTATGGTGGGAAGGACCTAATTGGCTTATCAACCCATCAACTTCGTGGCCAAAGGATATTTCTCATCACCCAACTCCCCCCGAACAACGACATGTGGACGTATTCCACACCCTGCAGGAAGAAAATATAGACATACTCGACCGGTTTTCGTCGTTTTCTCGAGCACTTAGAGTCGTGGCCTATATGTTGCGGTTTATCCGAAGAGCAAGAAAACTAGAAGTTCCAGCCACGCTTAACCTCACCCACGCCGAAGTGAATGATGCCAAAATCAAAATCATCATTCAAACTCAACGGAATCATTACGGAGACACGATAGAGCTGCTTCAAACGTCAGGACCCTTACCCAAAAAGAACACCCTTCTGACATTAAACCCCATGCTAGATGACTCAGGAATCATGCGAGTTTCTGGAAGATTAGCATATGCCACCTATAGCTTTAATGAGCGGCACCCAATTATCATACCCGAAAATTCTCGATTTTGTTCTCTTCTGTTAGACTTCCTCCATTCGCACCTGCTGCACGCCGACAAACAGCTGATGATCCGAATGGTACAGCAACAGTACTACATTCCACGTTTGAAGCAAAAGGTCAAAAAGCTCGTCTTCCACTGCAAAACCTGCACCATCTATAAACTGCAGATGAAAATGCAGATAATGGCAGCCTTGCCACCCGAGAGGTCAACGTATTCCCTACCCTTTCATACAACAGGAGTCGACTTTGTTGGACCATTTATGGTAAAAACTTCTCCCCTTCGCCGAGCTTCGTATGTCAAAGCTTACGTTTGTGTGTTCGTCTGTTTTTCCACAAAGGCTGTTCATTTAGAAGTGTGCTCTGATCTCTCCACGAATGCCTTCAACGCAGCCTTTGCCCGATTTACTGGTCGCCGTGGCCTACCCGATCAGATCTTTTCTGACAACGGAAAGACGTTCGTCTGCGCACAACGCGTATTTCAAAGGGAATTCACCACATTTCTCAAGGAAGTCGCTACAGACGTCGCAGAAAAATATGCAACTCACGGATTCTCATGGAAATTCATCCCACCATACGCTCCACACATGGGTGGGCTATGGGAAGCGGCCGTGAAAAGTTTCAAGATACACTTTACGAAAGTAGCAGGAAACCAGAAGTTCTCCTTCGAAGAGCTTACTACCCTCTTAGTACGCATAGAGGCGGTCCTCAACTCCCGACCGCTCTCCCCTATATCCGAAGATCCAATGGATCCCCTAGTCCTAACCCCAGGGCATTTCCTACGTGGCGCGCCGCTCTTGTCGTTACCGGAGCCAACTGCAGAGCATCTCACCTTGGTCAACAAATGGCAGAAACTGAAAGTGCTTCACCACCAATTCAGCACACGATGGAAGAACGAGTATCTCAAGGAGCTGCATAAGCGGTATAAATGGAAATGCCCTCAACGCAATATTCAAGTTGGAGATTTAGTCGTGGTAAAGGATGATTTACTACCCCCGAACGAATGGCGTTTGGGACGGGTAATCACTTTACACCCTGGATCGGATAACAATGTTCGAGTTGTGGAACTCAAAACCCGAAATGGACTAATAACCCGTAATATTGCCAAACTGTGCGTGCTACCAACTGCCTAGTAATGCCAACCCTACCTCTGGTACCCTCTGTTTCATGACCCTAGCAATCTGAAAAAGATATATAAGCTACCCTCACCCATGCCTAAAAAATACGATTTTTTTTTTCTCTTTTCTTGTCTTTACAGGACCCGCAGAACAACCGAGGGACCAAAGTGTCGCCTCTGTGGTCAACGGCATGTGTTGAGACAGTGCCGGGCCTTTTTAGCGATGCAACCCGAGGAGAGATACCAATGTGCCAAAACCCACCGGCACTGCCTCAACTGCCTCGCAATCTCACACTCCACCGGGGCGTGCGACTCCCCAAGCAGCTGCAGAAAATGCTCACTCGGCCACCACACTTTGCTCCACCGGGCTCGACCGAACAACCATGCGGACAACGACAGCCGCCGAAGAGACAGGGCAACCCCACGAGCCCGCACGGAAAACCGCCAGAGCGCGGTACGAAGCCAATCGGCTCGTCAAAAAGAAAAAAAAAATAAGACAATTAGTAGCCGAGGCACGAGCAGCCTTGGACAGAGTTGACGCCGCCCTTAACCCATCAACGCGTCGGGCGGGGGGGGGAGCATGTTGAAGACATGATCCAATTTTCGGACTAAGTCCGCCCCCTCCGTCTGGCAACACCCGGCCAGTGCGGCCAAGCGCAAGCAGTGCAGCTCAGCCGTGGCTTGCCAACCACCACCGCGCTCACTCTCAATTGAGTTTTTAGTTTACCTTAAACTGCCCACACCCACGCATCGATTTTTATTAACGCCCGCCCGCCGTCGCGCAATTATTATTAGCTCGTTTCAATTTAAATTAAATTAAAATTATAATTGGATTGGTTTAAATATTTGTAAGTGCTTTTTTCTTACGTGAACTAAAGTAATAAAAATAATAGTTAAAACTTAAAACTAACGCGCGCCACCTTCTTTACTTTGAGAGTGATTAGTGACACAACAAGTTTAGACACATATCATTACTGGAGTTGAATGTTGACATAATTTACTTATATGCTGTAAAGATATTACATTTTTTGTTAAAATTTGACTTTAAAAAAAAATTTATTTTTAAAATCGGCGTGGTCGTTCTCCGATTTTGCTAATTTTTATTCAGCATTCATATAGTAATAAGAGTAACGTTCCTGCCAAATTTCATCATGATATCTTCAACGACTGCCAAATTACAGCTTGCACAACTTTTAAATCATCATCATCATCATCCTCCTCAACTCCTATTGGAGCATAAAAAAATAAATTACCTTCGTTTAAAAGTGGGCGTTGTCACGCCCATTGTCCAAAATTTTACTCATTTTCTATTCTGCGTCATAAGTTCAACTCACCTACCAAGTTTCATCGCTTTATCCGTCTTTGGTAATGAATTATCGCACTTTTTCCGTTTTTCGAAATTTTCGATATCGAAAAAGGGGGCGTGGTTATGGTCCGATACCGTTCATTTTAAATAGCGATCTGAGATGTGTGCTCAGGAACCTACGTACCAAATTTCATCAAGATACCTCAAAATTTACTCAAGTTATCGTTTTAACGGACGGACGGACATGGCTCAATCAAATTTTTTTTTCGATCCTGATGATTTGAACCCTAATCAGTCACATTTTTAGAAATTTCACGCGCCCAACGCTTTTATTTAATTGTCTGATCAACGCCATAGATGAAAAATTATTTTATTATTTTTATACTCAGTTGTGCAGAGCTTGCAGAGTATATTAATTTTGATTGGATAACGGTTGGTTGTACAGGTATAAAGGAATCGAGATAGATATAGACTACCATATATCAAGTTAGTTTTACTTATGACTATCAGTAGAAATATGATGCGTCCAACGCTTTTATTTAATTGTCTGATCAACGCCATAGATTGATAAGGAGTGTGATGGCTAGTAGCTAAGACCTACCTAATTATTTTCTAGCTTTTCGTGTTTTTATTATTTCATGGAAGTATTGTTTTCAATAAAACCGTTTAACTTAAAAAAATTTTTTAAATTATTTTATTTTCAAGTTTTTAGTCTTCATTTAATTGCCTATTATATCTCATTCTATTTAGTTCATTTAGTGACTCATTATTACAAGGACCCTTTCCTGACAATTTGTTACAACCAAAGCCTCAATACATAATCCTTCCAAAGACTTTACTGGACTCTGCGCCACGTATGCTTGTCCCTCCTCCAACTCCAAAATATTTTGATGTCACCTCTACCGGACTGTATGCAATATTTGTTCCAAATATGAGCCAAATCCGGGCATCATAGGTCACTTTCTATTCATGTATGTATTATGTGTTCCAAATATGAGCCAAATCGGGCCACAAATACGATTTTTGTGAATATCTCGATCCATGAGCCACCTAGCGGCGATTTTTTTCTTATTATTGCATTGTCATCGGGTTCTGAACTATATTCCAAGTTTCATGCTTGTAGCTTATCGGGAAGTTACTTAAATTTCAATTACAAGATTCGTTCACAACGGCCGTGCAGCCGTGCATGCGGCCATGCGGCCTGTCAACTCAAGCTAAATAAAACCGTTTAAAAAAGAATCTCCGTCCTCCTCCACAAAGGGAAGGACAACACCAAGGGTACCCATACGCCCTAGTGAACTAGGGCGGGCTACCAGGAGTAGAGGGAAGAGGGACTTGGTGGGGGTCGGCACCAGTATTGTGGTGAAGGGAGTTGCGCTGGCAACGGCGAACCCTGACGCGCCTGCTGATGCCGGATACCGACCAAGCGCCGGAACGGCAACCGTTTTTCCCACGGCTGCGGCAGGGGTTTCCCGATCTGGCCGCTCCGATCCAATGGAAAATAGGGCCGCAAGAGCTATTTTGCCGAGGGAACGACTGCGTTGGAAACGACGGGTCGGTTCCCCATGCACGACAAGAGGGCAATCTCATTAAATACGGTCTTAGGTGATCTGACGGGGGCAAGCACCAATATGGCGGCGAAGGTAGTTGCGCTGGCAACGGCGAACACTGACGCGCTTGCTGATGCTGGGCGCCCGTCAGACGCCGGTACGGTGACTGTTCTCCCAACGACTGTGACAGGGGTCGCACCATCTGGTCACACTGCAATTAAGGGTCGGACCCTTTCTCAAGAAGAGTCCCACAGGGGATCGTTCCACAGGAACAAAAGAAGGGCTGCAAAGGTACTGTCAAGATATGGGGGCGTTCCGCTGGAAACGCTGTCAGAGAACGCCATGAATTCGGTGGAAAGGGCGCGAGCTCTGCTGCTGAATTTTCGGGGTTCTCTGCCAACAAAAGTAGAAAGCGCAACCCCTTAGAAGCGTCAAAGGTCCGACGAGGATATCAAATGGCACCAGCATCACCCCGCGGTAGCCAAATCCAGCTTTGCCGAGGTAGCCAAAGGCCGGATCCTTATAGGAATGACCCTGGTGCAATCCCTAAAGAACAGTGGTCGAACGTTCGGAATGAAATCGGTAACGCCGTTCTCCACATGCTGATGGAGTCTCCGGATAGTCCGCCGCGAGGTTCTGACGCAGGATGGTACCAGTGCTACATCAAGGTCTGTTGCGCCGTACAAGGCAGCAGCAACAAAGCTGGGACTAGTCTATCCCGGGGCGATTATTGAGGTCGTCGAATGGAAGAACATTCCGGATCTGCCAAGGGCTAGGGCATGGGTTCCGGCAGTTCCAGCAGAACCTGAGAGAATTCTCAGGAATCTGCAGCTAATGAACCCAGCTCTCACAACGCAAGACTGGAGTGTCATTCAGGTCGACGACGCTGTAGGACCTAGGAGACACGTCGTTTTGGCCCTGAATAAGGAAGCTCTCGAGCCCCTTAGACAGAGCAAAGGAAGAGTGTTTTACGGCCTCGGCGAGGTCGTAATTCACGAATACTGTGGCGACGCACAGCGCGCAACCCTTTCGAGTGCCTCTTTGGGCATGGCCATTGAGGCACCCGAGGTGGAAGCGGAGATCTCCGACGTCGAAAGCCTGGTTTCCGCCTCGTCAAATTGCGCAGGGGCTCTGTACAATTTTTCGATGGAGGATGCTCTGCTCAATAGCGACGGGGAGGATCACAACGTCACGGTGATGGAGGCAGGGGAGTCTGAGCAAGATCATGCTGAGGTTGCCCCAGATAAACCTACAAAAATGTAAGGCAGCCTCGGCTGCCCTCATCAGTCGCCGTTTTAAAGGCGACGTCGACGTGGTTCTTATCCAAGAACCCTGGGTGAATAACTCAAGGATTTGCAGATTGGGGGCCATTGGGTTTAAGCTCATCCGAGCTTCAGATGAAGGTAAAGTTAGAACCTGTATTTTAGTAAAGTCTGAGCTAAACATCTTTCTATTACCTAACTATAGCAGTGGTGACGTTAAAGCGGCCAGGATGGCACGCGGAGGCTCCCAATTAACGCTAGCCTCAGTGTATATGCCGTACGACGCAGAGGAACCTCCTCCGCAAAATACGCTAAATGATCTGGGGGCCGACTTAAGCAAAGGCCATTTCCTCAACGGTACAGACGCAAACGCCCACCACGTACAGTGAGGAAGTTCCGACAGAAACACTCGTAGTGTGTAACTTTTTTATTACATTTTAACAACTAACCTGGTAGTTTGCAATGTAGGTAATGAACCAACTTGTATTACTAAAAACCGTAAAGAGGTTATTGACCTCACTATTTGTAGCGAAAGCGTTTACGGGTGGTTTAAAAAATGGTCTGTTCTTGAGGAACATTCCTTCTTAAACCACCGGTATATTGAAGTAATGTTAGAGTTCTTCGTTGATCAGCCCATTGCGAGACGTAACCCACGTACTACATACTGAGATGTTAGCAAGAGAACTACCAGCACTGCCCTCACAAAGCCCCTCATCAACGGAAGAGCTAGAGGGTCTGGTAAAAGCCTTCACATCGGCATTTTCAAATGCCCGTAGAGGCATTTAACAAAGCCAAATTCCTTGATGATGGGTTACAATGGCTAGAATACAAGGGCAAACTAAGGACCTACAAAAAAGTCCTGAGACAAGCGAAGAGAACTTCGTGGAGAAATTTCTGCACTGGAGTCGAAAGTGTCGCTGACACATCAAGGCACCGGTACGTGCTTTCTAAGACTTAGCTTTCTGCGGAGAGCAAATGGTACCTGGACCAGCACAGAAGGGGAAACCCTAGAGCTGCTCCTGGACACACATTTCTCGGGAAGCTGCAGCAAACCAAGCTGTGAATATACCCATCACTGAAGAGGGTGAGGTGGGCAGTTAAAAGTTTTAAACATTTTAAGGCTGCTGTACCAGACGACTCCCCGCTCAACTTATCTACTCTATGGAGTTATCAGCTAACTGGCTGCGGCGCATACATACCGCTTGTTTGGCTATAAACTATATTCCGTGTGCATGGAGGAGCGCTACGGTCATATTCATTCCTACGGCAGGCAAAGCCCTCACTACGAGCCGAAGGACTACAGACCCATCAGTCTTTCATCTTTCATACTCATGACCCTAGAGAGAATAACTAGCGATTTTCTCAATACCAACATTGATAAGAACCTCATTTCGGGCTATCAACACGCGTACACCAAAGGAAAATCTGCGGAGACTGTGCTACACAGCCTAGTCTCTACTATAGAAATATCCTTGTTCGAAAAGAATTATTGTCTTGTGGCCTTCCTAGATATTGAAGGATCATTCAATAATATACGTCCAGGCGCCGTTAACAATGCTTAAACTGGTCTGGACGTAAATAGACCCCTAGTGGGACTTATTTATAAACTGCTCAGGGGAAGAAAAGTGCTTTCCTCACTGGGGAAGATTGATATAATAAGATTTTTCGCAAGGGGCACGCCCCAGGGTGGTGTCTTTTCCCCTCTACTATGGAACTTAACGGTAAACTCGCTATTAAGAGCTACCAGTTGGGGGAGCGGGAAGGTTGTGGAATATGCTGATGACCTAGCGGTTGCCCACAGAGGCAAGTTCCCTCAAACTTTATGCGACTTGGTGCAGGTAGCATTGCGAGAGGTTTCCCTATGGGCCTCCCGATGTGGACTCAACGTCAATTCCGATAAAGTTGAGCTTGTCTTATATACCAAGCGATACAAGATACCATCGTTAAAGCTAACAGAACTAAATGGGGTGCGCCTAAGCCTGGCAGATAAGGCCAAATTTCTAGGCGTAGTTTTAGACAAAAAGATGAACTGGAAGGACTACGTCATTCAGCGACAAAATAAAGCGTACTTTGCATTATATACGTGTAAAAGAGTCATTGACAAAAAATGGGGACTCACCCCCAACATATGCAGATGGATTTATACCGCGATTATCTGACCCATACTGCTGTATGGGATAGTCGAATGGTGGCCAGCCTTGAGCAAAGCGTCAAACCTAAACTTCTTGGGTAAAGTCCACAGATCCAGCATGATACGCATAAGCCGGGCTCTAATAACAACGCCTAGCGAAGTTCTTCAAGTCATTCTTGACATCCTTCCATTGGATCTAGCTGGCTATCGAGCGGCGGTAACGTCAACCCTGCGTCTAAAGGAGTTATCGTGTTGGAACAACTAGACCACAGGATACTCAAGTATACTAAACAAATATAGTTTTCTTCCTCCTAGCACGGATCGCTGTGCGACCACAAGAGTTGCGGAAACAAACTTTAAGATAAACAGTCCCTGCAGGGATAACTGGACGGAGTCGGATAGGTGCCTTGCTATTGACAGCAGCATCTCCATATACACGGACGAGTTGGAGGTGGAGTATACTTAAGGGACCTTGACTTCCAGCTCTCCTTCAGACTACCCGACTACTGCGGTGTATTACAGGCAGAAGTTGCAGCCATAATGGAAGCCGCAGCTACGATAGCGACACCCAAGCTGCCACAAAATCTCTTGGCTCCTACTCGTTCAATTCTGAACTAGCACTAAACTGTCGCCGATCTCTTCAAGTGATGGCTCAACAGAACCGCGTATACCTCACATGGATCCCTGGACATAGGGACATCGAAGGAAACTGCATTGCAGATGAACTCGCTAGGCAAGGTACAACCAGGCAGGTTCTTCCTGGCCAAGAGCGATTAGGTATGCCCCTGTCCACATGCAAGCTAATACTAAAAGAGCACATCCACCGTCAAGATGACGAAAGATGGCTACAAACACCGGGGTGTTGAACATCGAAATAAACCTGGCCTAAATTGGATCCTAAAAGATACCGACACATGTACAACCTAAGAACGGATACAATTTCCACACTTGTGGGAGCACTAACTGGTCATTGCCTCATAGGTAGGCATGCAGAAAGGTTATGAGCGCCTTACCGTCGATGCTGTAGGAGTTGTGAAGAGGATGAGGAGGAGGAAACGGTGGTCCACCTCATTTGCAACTTCCCAGCACTAAGCGGAGCACGGCAGCGCTTTCTGGGTGCTCCATTTCTTTATAATCTGAGCATGACGTCATGGACCTGGTAGCTTTCATCAGGCCCTCAAAATGGTTCGAAGAGGAAAGGTAACGGTGCATTTTCGTGGAATCACAACGGGCCTAATACTACTGGCCTAAGTGTGCCCTCGGGCAGCCACCTCAACCTAACCTAACCTACAGTCAATGAACTATCTTAAACCTGATTAGTATGACGAAAGCCACAAAATTCTAGTCAATTAACTAGAATGTTTGCTGACTACTTTGGCTTTTGATTGCAGAGTAGTTGAACTTTTCTGCCTTTTGCGGAACTTAAATGGGTTTCGGGTTCGATGAAAAGTTTTACAGTTACACTTGGAAGAGATCGTTATACTCTTAAATCAGTTTACATCCCTAAAAATTCATTGAAATGTTCATATGCTCTGTTGATTTTCGTTGATAGTCGGAAGTAAAACATATCCTTTGTAATATATAACAACAATATATAATCAGAAAATCCCGGGAAGTGAGACAGGTTCATATATTCAAAATTACAATACTTAAAAGTAAAACATTCCTCTCATCTTAGTAGTCTGATTTTTAGGGCAAAACAGCAACAGTGGGTTAAACTTTTTTTTTGTATCTTTAGAATACCATTCTTTTAGCGAAGTATTATCATAAATAAGGTAGAATACGACAATTTTGAACTGAGAAAAACATTCTTCTAAAGCCTTCTGCAGCACTGTACAGGGCAAGGTCCTTGGTTGAATATGACGTGAACGCAGCTTGTTTCAACAAAGACCTGTTTCAATTTTTTCGGAAGAAATTAATCATGCATAATGGAAACATCAAAAATATGGACGTATTAGTTTAGCACGGCCTTACTTATGGAAGCCAACACCAAAGATACCCAAATGATGAATCTTTGTAATTAAATCCAGGAAAGGTCTCACCTAATAGTTTATGAAAAAGAGTAATAAAAATGGCATATTTTACCCCTGAAAAATGCAAAAAGTAACACTTTTTCGGGGACAACATTGGTGAAAATTTTTCAGATAGGCGAATGACAGAATAATGAAGAATTTAGAGCAAAATAATTGACGGCTTACTTCACCTTATTAGTTCGTTAGATTTTTTCTTAATTCTTTCCGACCCCAAGCTCCTCATGGAACTTGGGGGTGGGGAGGGAGGGAATGGCCTGAAGGTTTAATGTGGCCACATAAATCGTTCCCGAGATGGTCGGGCTAGCACCTTAATGGTGCTGTGGTACCATAGCGTACCGGATCTGTATTCGGCAAAGGACCATCACATCGATAATACTCCCCAAAGCCTTCGGGGAGCAACCTTATCGCTAAAACAACAACAACAACATGCGAGGAATGGTTTTGTCATTCCTACAACAAGAACACCAAAACTGTCGTATTACACCTTATTTATGTAAAAATTAAATTAAAACAATGGAATTCTAAATATATTTACAAAAATTTTTAGCTCACTTTTGTTTATTTTCCCTAAAAATCAGACCACTAAGATAATAGGAATGTTACAGTTATGGATTGCAATTTGGAATATATGAATCCGGCTCTATCGGATGCGCATCTTCTGGTTCTAGGCCGACTGCCACGGGGCTAGTACATCCCCTAACATATTTTAGTAAAAAATAACTTGGTAACATTGGTAATACATCATGAATTCAACTATCAGGAGTTTTTAGGGGATCTTATGATCAAGATTGTAATATATTAGGTATATGTTTTACTTTCGACACTCTACTACAAATCATGGAAGGAAACACATTTAATAGTACTACGATCACTTCCAAGTGTGACTATAAAACTTTTCATCAAACCCGAAGCCCATTTAAATGCGCAAAGTTCCTACAGTTCAACTTAATAATGGATAACACCTCTCCCTTTTATGTCCGGGTTTTCAATGAAAGTTTCAACTGCAGTCAAATTTGAGGTCAGTTTACTTTAGACGCATTATTGAGATTTACTGCTCATCACAGGTTTAGCTTTGTATTTTTATTCGATGCCAAAAGTAATATTATCGCGCACTGGTCCTGTGTATCCCCTTTTGCTTTAGCGTTAGGTGGCACTCATATGGTGAAAAAACAGTTTCTGTAATGGCTTTCGTAGCAAAGTATCTATTTTTCTACTCCTGTTTTTTCGAAGCGCATACAAATTTTACCCTCTTCAGACCTTTGAAAATACATCCCTACCATTTCAAATAGCGTACATCTTCTGCCTTTTTTTATTTACTTCACCTGGTGATTCCACCATGGTCATATAGGTATTACTGGATTATGAGAAAAATTCGAAGGAGTCTAAAAACAATCAGTTCTTCATTGTCTAAAAAAAGATCGATTTAGCCGATTATAAATCGAATTAATCCAACTCAACCCAACGCAGCTTTAAAGCATGGCGGAACCAAGGACAGGTGATCAGCTCATTTGTACTTATTTAATATGGTTTGACACTTCAAATTCCGTCGCAGTACGATTTTGACATTAGTCCATCGATTAACGTAGAAACGTATGTCACCGTGAAGCCATGCCTTAAAGCAAAACCAAAAAAATATTTTGATTTATTTCTGTTGCATGGAAATTTTTACGTTTGACGAGGCATGGTGATTCACGCACAATACGCGTAGAATATTGAAGAATATTTGGAGAAATTTCTTTAGACCTGCGTACTGCAAAAGGCCGACGAATTTTTTATTAAGCACTTCCTGACTGTCATTTTATAAGTGTTTTTTGGTTTTCTGAACTGCACACGGCTTTTAAACAAATTTTAAATCTTCCTAGGGGGAAACGAATTGGAGAAATGTTTCCGCGGTAATAGAAAAAAATCAGCGAAAACAAAACTCAGAGTGAATATTTAGAATAAGCCTGAAAATAAAATTTTAATTTTCTCCCATGCACAATTTTATTTTATATAAACTTTGCTTAAAGTTCGTAAATGTAACCGAAAATCATTCAAGGTTAGCTAAATGGTTAGCGCAGCGTGCCTAAAGCGTACTGATGATGAAGGCTTAGCACCCTTCGAAATGGATCTATCTGCGCAGCTATGGCAGGTTGTCTGAAACATTTTCTACGTACTATTCCAAAAACAAAATACAATTTTTCAATTATAGAAAAATTAAAAAATAACAATAATTATCATTACAAAAAATTATTCTCCTGGCCTTGAGCTCGAATCGAACCTTGAATCATTTATCAATAGGCCGATAAAAACAAAAACAATTGTAACCGAAAATCGTTACCAGTTCATGGAATCGTGTTTCTGGTCCCAACTGTTATACTGTCAATAAAACAAAAAATGCGCAATTGAGTATAAAAATATTAACGAAATATTGTGTAAACAAGTGCTAATATTGTTTTCAAGATCTTGTATTCTAAAATGGATACACATTTTGTTGATTTTTCTGTTCAAACAAATTGTTATTGAGTGCGTGCAATATTGCGTACTTAGGGCTGTTTTTATCACCTTCAGTTAACGTTATCTTGCACTTTTTTTGACAGATCTACGAACGACTTTTGTCAGATAATGTGTCAGTTAGCCCTAGCCGAAGATGGCGAAAACCTCATTAAGAAGACGTAGAAAATAAGAGGTTTTTAGAACTAAAACTGTAAAAAAAATTCACTTGTGTCGTTTTAAACTGGTTATGTTAGATATGCCAGTTAACGAGGATATCAGTATAAGCCCATTCTGTGCTTAAAATCCGGGTTTTTATAATCACTTTCCGCTTATTAGCACTGAATCTCATGCATTTTCAATGATACTTATATCCACAAATATGTACTGTGCCTTACGGAAATATATGCTTTTCTGACAAAATAATGCAGATAACTCGATAGTACGCCACCTAACTATACTACAAATAAGCAAAACAATTACCAATGCTTTTATCAGCCTAAATTTCCTTAAACGGTAGCAATATGAAATCGATCATAGCGTTGTCGCTCCTGCTATGCTTCGCCTCGGCGTTTCAATTTTGAGAAACCAGAAATACACAAGGTAATATCTTGGGGTCTGTGGAACCAAATATAGTTCCAAGTCTACGTATATTAAATGGTCAAAGTGCTGCTGCCTGTCAATTTCCTTATCAAGCTGGTTTATGGTTGTATGATGGAGGACCAACGCGATGGTGGTGTGGTGGATCTCTAATTAGCAACGAATGGATTTTGACGGCTGCTCACTGCATGACTGAGTAAGATATAAATGGATTAAAGCAGCCTTAAAATCGGTGTTCATTTGCTAATTTATTTTCTTATTTCTTATATTTCCAAATTTTAGTTTATTAAGTGTTAACGTAATTCTTGGTAGCACTACTCGTTCAAATACCCCCGTAAACTTTGATGTAGACAAAAACAATTTTATAATACATGCCGAATTCAACGATGGCACTGTTTATCATGATATAGCTTTGATTATAATTCCTGCAGTAACATATACAAATGCCACTCAACCTGTGTGCCTGCCGACTCGAGCTTCTTCTTACCCCACATACGAGGGCGAAACGGTTGTTATGGCTGGATGGGGTCGTACTGTTGCTAACGCAACCACTGGTTGACAGACTTTAAAGATTGCAAATTTTAAAGTGATCTCAAAAGAAGCATGTACAGCTGCCTATGGTGAATCTTTAGTATATGCTGGAAAAATTTGTACTGCTACTACAAATAACGTATCTAGTTGTGATGCTAATTCTGGTGGTGCATTGGTGTTGACGTCTTCAAACATTCAAGTTGGTATTGCATCATTTTATACAGCCAAAGGATGCGACGTTGAATTACCAAATGGACATACTCGTATTCCTCACTACTTAGATTGGATTAAGGATAACACAGGTCTTAATATTTGAAAATATAATTAAAATAAAATTTTCAAATAATATACATAAACCTAATTAATATCTATGTATTTTTAATTTTACTAGCATAGCGTCGGTTTCTTCGCTACGTTTAAGTATAATATAAAAATTATTCGGAAGTAAAGTATAGTTATACTTTCCTATTTTCCCCAATCTGTCTCTAAATTTTTTTGTGAAGCGTAATTCTTGCTCTTACACTCACCTTTCTTTTCTTTCTTGAACTTTCCTCAATCTGCTCTTCTCTTTCTTTGTAACTTTTTCTCTTACTAGTACTGTTCAGTTTTTTCTTGACCGATTGAAACATTGGAAATAAGGTGAAAAGTTAATATCTATCCAAAGTATCCGTAATCTATAGAAAATAAAAATCTCGCTTGTGGCGTAGCCAAATAACCATATACTGTGAATTGCCGAAATGTATGTATGCATGTATGACAAAATATTGCAAACTATCCCATAGTACGCCATTGAACTATACTACAAATAAACCAAAATATCCTACGTCGGTATGAATGTGCTTGAACTGCAGCAACATGAAATCGTTGACAGCTTCGTCGATCATTCTATTCCCCGCCTGGGCGTTTGAAATTCGGGGACCTGCTCGAACTGCTACTCCTAATCAATTTCCTTATCAAGCTGGTTTGTCGGTATATGATGGTGAAAAGTACAAATTTTGTGGAGGAGGATAATAAGCAATAAATGGGTGCTGACGGCTGCTCATTGTACTTTAACGTAAGTTTTGAATTATATATACAGTTTGTTTTAGAGTGCGAGACAATTGGCGAAAAGAAAAATTAATAAATTTGCTTCTTTTAATTTTCTGACCAGTTTTTAGTTATTTGAATGTTTATAGGCTTTCCTGATCTTTTCGATTTGAAATGAAAACACTAAAAAACTTTAGTTTTCCTCCATTTTTACCCAACGTTTCGCCAAACTCCTTGGCATCACCAGGGGTTAATTCTTTATTCTGCACCGAAAAATGATAGAACAAAATTAATTTTGACATGTTTTATCACTATAACAAACATTTTTTTGACAAAAACTTACATACAAAGAAATAATTTAATACATATCTATAAAATCACAAAACCAAGTGATTATAAACTAAAAAAGATTTATCGTACCATCATCTTTAGGTACACTTGTCGTACTGAGTGTCATAAGCATGCCAAATAGCTAGCAGCAATAAATTTTGTGTCCTCTTTTTTGTTCATTGTCCTCTCCCTTTTTTGTAATATGTGTAGACTTTCCAACGTGAATCTCGTTCTTTCCCTCTTTTCTATGTCTATTATTTTCGTGTTCTTTATATCAGCTGTGTGTCCATGTCATAATACGTGTTGAGCAAGAGCTGGCCTGGTCTTGTTCTTCTTAATGTCAGCGTCGTGCTCTGCCAATCGGGTTCATAGTGCTCTTTTTGTTGTTCCAACGTAGATTTTGTCACAGTTCTCATTGTCTCTCCCCGTGCATTGAATCTCGTGTACAACGTTGTTTTGTTGTAGGGGTTCTATGGGGCTTTTTGTTCGTGTAAAGATAGTTGAAAGTGTGCTGTTGCATTTGTAGGCGAGCGATATATTTCGTTTTTGTTTCTTCATGTTATGGTTAAAGTTTTCAGTAAACTTGGGTATGTATGTGACACTGTGGTATTGCTTTGTCTCCGTTGCGATCTCTGTTGATGCTTTATTTCGTTTTCTATTTCCTTCTGATAGCTCTTGTTTTATTAGTGATGTAATTAGGTGACTCGGGTAATTGTTATTGGTGAGTATGGAGTGTATTTTGGTTTTGTTTTTTTCCCAGAACTTTTGGTGGCTTATCGTAAATATTTGGTGTTTTAAATTTTTCGCTGTGTTTATTTTATATTTTTTGGGTTGTGATGATATGAAATTTATAATACGTCCGGAGGCGATGGATTTGGAGTACCAGTCAAGTATGAGTTTGAAATTTTTCCTGTGGATAAGAACATCCAAAAAGGGTATAACCGAATTTTCCTCTTTTTCCATGGTAAATTGCAGCTTATTATGGTACTTATTTAGCGTGCTCAGAATAATATCCAGGTCGTTTCGTTTGACAATCGCAAAAAAGTCATCCACGTACTTTACTATGAATTTCATCTCTATGTTGTGAAGTTGTTTTAGTTCGGAGATGGTATTTTCCAGTAAATCATCCATTATTATATCTGCTATGGTTGGAGAAAGTGGGTTTCCCATTGGCATTCCATAGCTTTGTGTGAAAATTTTGTCATCGTAGATAAAGTAATTGTTGTCGTTCAGACAGAAATTCAAAAGTTTAAGGAACTTATTTTTTGGGATGTTCGATTGCAGTTTGTTAAATTTGGTCATAATGAATTTTATGGCTAAGTACGTTGATATGTTAGTAAATAACGATACCACATCGAATGACACTAGTATCTCGTCTTCACTAATATTTATGTTTTTCAATCTATCTTTTAGTATGTAAGAGATTTAATGTTTTATTCGTCCGAAGTTAAATTATTTAATATTTGACCAATGTATTTTGATAACCCGTAACATGGGACGCTCACAGATGATGCTATTGGACGTAAAGGAAGGTTTGGTTTATGGGTTTTTGGTAGACCGTAGAGTCTAGGCGCCGTGGCTGCGGTGCAGCTTAGTTGCCTTTTCTCTTTGAAACTTATTATTTTTGTAAAGATCGTCGACTAGTTGGTTATTCTGTTTTTGTAGTGTGTGTGTTGGGTCATTTCTCAATGTTTTATACGTATTTTTGTCTTCAAGTAACATTTCCATTTTGTGTTTGTAGTCAGTTTTGTACATTGCCACTGTCTTATTTCCTTTATCCGAGTTTGTAATAATGATTCTATCTTTGTGTTTCTTTAGAAATTTGGTAGTTTTTCTGTAGGCTTCTAAGATAAATTTGTCCGTTGGGTTATACTTAGTGTGTCGTTTGTATTGCATTATTCTGTTACTGAGCTTGGTTCTTTCGATTTCTTTCTCTCTCTCATCTTCTATTTGCTGTATGATCTGCTCTATTTCAGCAGTAATCTTTAAAGTTTTGAAGCTAGTGTTTGTTGTAGGTAGTGTAAATTTTCTACTGAGAGAGAGTAACCATTTTACTTCCTCGGGAAAGTGTATTTTCGTCAGGCATGCTTAACGAACGAAACGATATCATTTCGTTACGATAATCAACGTAAATAAACGAAACGAAGTCACTTCGTTTCGTTTATTAACGTTAAGATCGTCAAATTAACGTTAATTTGGCGGTCTTAACGTTAATAAACGAAACGAAATGACTTCGTTTCGTTTATTAACGTTGATTATCGTAACGAAATGATATCGTTTCGTTCGTTAAGCATGCCTGATTTTCGTCTTGTTAACAAACCAATCGCTGTTTACTTTAATTCCAAGTTTAGTTAGTTGTGTTTGTTTAAGCCTCTCCAACTTTGATGTTAGTGTTGCTTCTCGTTCGTTTGTAATTCTTTGGTTTATTAGTGCTTGGTTGTAAACGACGGAGTTGAAATCAAAATCACTCAGAATTCGCTTCAGTTTTCGTTCTGTATACAGAATATGGTCTTTTGTAGATTTTATGTTGATGTTTGTTTGTGTTATCACTATGTTAAGGATTTTCTTGAGAAATAAACGTTTCTCCTTTTCTAGTTGATTTTGTATATTTTTCGTTGTTGTTTTTATAGCTATGCGCTTTGTTGGGTTTGTCAAGTAGTCGGGTATTAAGTCATATCTTTTGCATTCCAATAAGAAATTTAGTTGCGATGTCTGTTGAGTTAGTTTTTGTTTTTGTTTGCTGTGATCTTTCAGCGTTATGCAAATAGCTTCTCCGTACTTGTGTTTCATATGTGCATAAAAATTCTTCATGGTTGTGTTTGAATTTTTGTTGGTGCAATAAAATAAAGATAAATGCGATTGTATATCGGCAGGCCTTCCGAATAAATTTGCTTCTTTTAATTTTCTGACCAGTTTTTAGTTATTTTAATGTTTATAGGCTTTCCTGATCTTTTCGATTTGAAATGAAAACACTAAAAAACTTTAGTTTTCCTCCATTTTTACCCAACGTTTCGCCAAACTCCTTGGCATCATCAGGGGTTAATTCTTTATTCTGCACCGAAAAATGATAGAACAAAATTAATTTTGACATGTTTTATCACTATAACAAACATTTTTTTGACAAAAACTTACATACAAAGAAATAATTTAATACATATCTATAAAATCACAAAACCAAGTGATTATATACTAAAAAAGATTTATCGGTTCCATCATCTTTAGGTACACTTGTCGTACTGAGTGTCATAAGCATGCCAAATAGCTAGCAGCAATAAATTTTGTGTCCTCTTTTTTGTTCATTGTCCTCTCCCTTTTTTGTAATATGTGTAGACTTTCCAACGCGAATCTCGTTCTTTCCCTCTTTTCTATGCCTATTATTTTGCGTTCTTTATATCAGCTGTGTGTCCATGTGATAATACGTGTTGAGCAAGAGCTGTGCTGGTCTTGTTCTTCTTAATGTCAGCGTCGTGCTCTGCCAATCGGGTTCCTAGCGCTCTTTTTGTTGTTCCAACGTAGATTTTGTCACAGTTCTCATTGTCTCTCCCCGTGCATTGAATCTCGTATACAACGTTGTTTTGTTGTAGGGGTTCTATGGGGCTTTTTGTTAAAATGGAGGAAAACTAAAGTTTTTAGTGTTTTCATTTCAAATCGAAAAGATCAGGAAAGCCTATAAACATTCAAAAAAATTAATAAGTTAATCACCCAATAACGTACTGTTGATACGCACTTAAATCTAGACAATCCTTTCGATTTCAGTGCTGTGCAGCATAAATCGCTTAGATTGAATGCCTGGAGGCAGAAAAAAATAACATTATCGTTCATCCCGAATTCGATACGGAAACTGCTAGAAATGATATAGCGTTGATCGAAATTCCAGATGTAGCATATTCATCTGCCATTCAACCGGTGTCCCTACGAAAACGTGCTTCATGCTATCACACTTACGTTAATAAAGTTGTAGTGGGTTCTGGATGGGGTCGCACCTCTGATATATCTACATCGAATTCACCTGTTTTACAGTTTGACAATTTTAGAGTGATCTCGAACGCAGTGTGTGCTGAAGAATATGGTTCATCTTTTATCGATATCGGAAAAATTTGTATTGCCTCTGTCAATCGTATTGGAATTTGTTTTGGTTATTCTGGTGGACCATTGGTGTTGGCATCTTCAAATGTTCAAATTGGTATTACCTATATCTTTTTTTGCAAACGATGAATGTGAAGGTGATGTACCTGATGGATATACTCGTGTCACTTCCTACTTGGACTGGATTCAAGCAAATACGAATCTTAAGGTTTAAGTAAATGGAAGTTCTTGCATTCCTTAAAAATATTGACCCCAAAATTGTTAATTATAAGTATAAATTATAAAAAATAATTAATCTGACAGGGTTGAGTCATCACGGCAATCTTGAATATATATCTGGCTTCTTGGGATAACCGACCAAGTCACGTTTTCTCGAAATTGAATTACTTAGTGCGCGATAGCTTCTAAAATAACTTGACCTAAACATAATGCCGACATCATTTTGGAATCCTTCTGGCATTATTTTTGGATGTTTTTCGGGATCCGTCCAGAAGGAGGTGCTTCTCGATGCACATATCCCATCGGGAGAGGGTTCAGAAGAAATAGCAGACACTCGAAGGAGCGGTGACGAAGTTCTCTAAGTTTAAATCGCCGGGCACAGATGGTATATTCCCGGCCATGCTACAAGTTTCATGTAGAGCGGTCGTGGAATGGATTAAAATAATACCCGATGGTGCATCATGTGAATCATGTACCGCACTCTTGGAGAACTGCTTGTGTAGACTTCTTACGAAAGGGGGGGGGAAGATCGGTCACATGTATCCGAAATACTACAGAACTGCAGCTTAACGTCATTTCTGCTCAAAATCTTTGAGAGACTGATAGATGTGAACTTAAAGTCCAACGAGGCTTAAAAGGCATTTATCGTGGCATCCTTCTACATGGCCCATACTGCGGAGGTTCCACCGATGGAGTTCAAGAGACTAGTACAGGATGAAGGGCCCAAAGGGCGGTTGGTCATAGGCCGGATGCAAATGCGAACCACAATAATTGCTTAAACTGCAGCCGTGTTAACTTTCATATTGAAAGCCAAGCAGCAATTAAGGCAGTAATCTCACATAACACAGCGTTTAAAAGTGTGTTAGAGTGTAAGCAATCCCTGGAAAGAGTCGTGACGGGAAAAACATACATCTATATTAGGTCCCAGAGCATATGGGAATAGGTGGGAATGAAAAAGCAGATGAACTTGCTAAAAAGGCCGCATCCCTTGAAGTTTGCTCTGTAGACGTCCCAATTAGATTGGGCGCAACTAAGAGAAGGCGAGAGGTGCAGGTGTAAAGTGTCGAAGATTATGTGTAGGTCTTGCAACCTTAGATTAACAAAGTTGCTTCTATCATTAAAGAGAGAGGACTGCAGACTCATGACGGGTATTCTGACTGGACACTGCCTTCTGGCGTCACATACCTTTAAATTAGGCTTGGTCAGTAATAGCAGATGTAGGAAGTGCGGGTCGAAGGACGAAACGACCGAGCACGTTTTGTGCTCGTGGCCGGCGATTGCCAGGCTACGACTCCAGCTATTAGGGGTGATACAGCTGTCAGATCTAAAAGCAGCAAGTGGCATAAAGCCTAGAAACTTCTAGTATTTATCAAAAGGACGGAGATATTTTATCACATAGGTCCTGCTTTTGATAGGGGTTTCAGTTTGGTCGTGAAATAAACTTCCGGCAACACTACGGACTCATTAAGTCTATTTGAGGTCCTCATGGACCGGCCAATTCAACTTAAACTAACGTCCCTCCCACGCTCTCCCCTTTTCTTTATCCTTTTATTCACTCATTTATCTGCGTCTCTTTCTTCCTTTCCGCCTTTTTCCTTCTAGCTCCCTGTCGTTCTTCTTCTCTCGCTCCATCTATCCCTTCATTTAGCTTTATCTATTTCTCAGTCTATTTCTCCTTCCATCGTTTTTCTTCTCTCTAGCCCTTTTTATTCTTCTCCCTCCTTTATTCTCTGTCCCAGTCCGGGTACTAGTCCCAGTCCCAGCGCAAGTCCCAGTGTAAGCTCCAGTCTCTGTCCCAGAGGGTCGTAGGTATACAAATTATTTTCAAAACAAAAGTTAAGAGTTCGCTGTTCACAAAAATTCATGAGAATCGGTCTAGCCGTTTCGCAGGAATTTAACCACAAACACGAGAATTTTATATACATATAAGGTCACGAAAAAGTATGTTTTCTGCACATTTTAGAGCACACAAAAACATGTTAGTATCAAAACCGCACTTTGTGGTGTTGTTCTATATAGAAACCAAAGTAGTATCATCTAGAAGTGCTGAAAAAACTGTGCACGTGGTAGGTGGACGCCTTTTCGAGATATCGCCATAAAGGTGGACCAGGGGTGACTCTAGAATTTGTTTGTACGATATGGGTATCAAATGAAAGGTGTTAATGAGTATTTTAAAGGGGAGTGGGCCTAAGTTCTATGGGTGGACGCCTTTTCGAGATATCGCCATAAAGGTGGACGAGGGGGGACTCTAGAATTTGTTTGTACGACATGGGTATCAAATGAAAGGTGTTAATGAGTATTTTAAAAGGGAGTGGGCCTTAGTTCTATGGGTGTACGCCTTTTCGAGATATCGCCATAAAGGTGGACCAGGGGTAACTCTAGAATTTGTTTGTACGATATGGGTATCAAATGAAAGGTGTTAATATCTATATCTATCTTCTATCTATCTATAAATCTTATAAAATAAAGTCGCTAAATGACATGTATGCACATAACCTCACACAGAATGTTCCGATTTTAAAACGGTTTTTTTTGTTTGAAAGCTTAGCTACGTGAGATGGTACAGTTAATATAATTTGAAGATATATATTATAGGGGCGTGGCAAATTGCCAAAATGTAGTAAAAAATCATAACATTTTTGTTTACACAGCTATAACTCATAAACGGAAGGATGGATTTGAAAAATTCTACTTTTCAGTAAAACTTTGAAATATTATAAAATAAAGTCGCTAAATGCCATGTATGCACATAACTTCACACAGAATGCTCCGATTTTGAAACGGTTTTTTGCATTTGAAAGCTTGGCTACGTGAGATGGTACAGTTAATATAATTTGAAGATATATATTATAGGGGCGTGGCAAATTGCCAAAATGTAGTAAAAAATCATAACATTTTTGTTTACACAGCTATAACTCATAAACGGAAGGATGGATTTGAAAAATTCTACTTTTCAGTAAAACTTTGAAATATTTACCTTCGTTCTGCATCAAAAAAAATACTTGATTCCTTTCTTATATCAGCCAAATTGTTTAAACAAAAGTAACATTTTTACCAAAAAATTCGTGTGTGTGATTGTTCGGTGTCAACTGTGCGAGCAAATTACTTTTGAGTGAGACATGGTGCGACACATACATACTTACATATATAGCATTCGCTGCGTTATTTAACTTCGGGCGTAGATTTATAGGTATGTATGGATGTACATCACTACATAGTATAAAACAAAGTCGCTTTTTCTCTCCCTATTATGTCCCTTTGAATGCTTAAACCTTTAAAAATACGCAACAGATTTTGATGCGCTTTTTTTTAATAGATAAAGAGTGATTGAAGAGGAAGTAACGGATGAACATATTTGGCTGAAAATAAGTGGAGAGGTAGCTTAGAACTTGGAGACGGTCATATGATACTTTTTATCCCGTTCTGGCTATGGTCTTGAGATCAAAACGTGGACCTGGGTAATCCTGGGATATGTTTGTACAATATAGGTATCGAATGTAAGCTGTTTATGAGTACTTTGATACGGGGTTTTTTCGTACCCGCGTGTAACTAGGGTCTCGAGATATAAGCAAAAACGGGGACGCGGGTACCCCTAGAATGTGTTTATAGAATATGGATAACGAATGAAAGCTGTTGATGAGCGCTTTAGTATAGGGTAGTTTTCATACCTATTGGTGACTAGGGTCTCGAGATTGAGGCCAAAACGTGGACCCGGGTACCCCTAGAAAGTGTTTATACAATATGGATAACATATGAAAGCTGTTGATGTGTGCTTTAGTACAGGGTAGTTTTCATACCTATTTGTGAAGGAGATATAGGCCAAAACGTGCATCAGGGTAACACTAGGATGTATTTTTACATTATGGGTATGAAATTGAAGCTGTTGATGAGTGCTTTAGTACAGAGTATTTTTTATACGACCTGGTAATAAGGGATGAAGAAGAATGGGAAAAACTTTAGAGAAGAGAAAAGAGGGAAGGAGGCTGAGAAAGAGATAGAGTGAGACGAAAATAGAGATAGATGAAGCGAAAAGACGGAGGGAGGAGTGAATAAAAGGATTAAGAAAAAGTTAAGAAGGGGGGGGGGGGGGGGGGGGTGCAGAGTTAGACGGAAAAAGTTTATTAAAATGTATGTAGATAGACCAAATTTAGGGCAGAACAAAGTCTGATGGGTCTGCTAGTATATATATAAAAAGAAGTGTACATTTTGATTGTCACTCCATAACTCGAGAACGGATAGAAAGATTGCCATGACATTTTTAGGAAAGATACAGGAAGGAGAGATGATGGTTAATTGATTTTGAAATCCCAAATCGGTTTAGACATATATATATATATATAAAAATGAATGTTTGTATGTATGTCATCGATTAACTCAAAAACTACAGGACCGATTATTATCAAAATTGGTATATATATGTATTTTTCCACGGGGAAGGTTTATATAATGAGTACTTTGATACCGGGTGACTAGGGTCTCGAGATATAGCCCAAAACATGGAGCCGGGTAACTCCAGGAAGTGTTTGTACAATATGGGTATCAAATGGAAGCTGTTTATGAGTACTTTGACACTGGCTATTTTTCGTACCCCTGGGTGACTAGGGTCTCGAGATATAGGCCAAAACATGGACCCGGGCACCCCTAGAATGTGTTTATACAGTATGGATATCACATGAAATCTGTTGATGAGTGCTTTAGTACAAGGTAGTTTTCATACATATTGGTGACTAGAGTCTCGAGATATAGGCCAAAACGTGGACCCGGGCACCCCTAGAATGTGTTTATACAATATGGATATCAAATGAAAGCTGTTGATGAGTGATTTAATACAGGGTAGTTTTCATAGCTATTGGTGACTAGGGTCTCGAGATATAGGCCAAAACGTGGACCCGGGTACCCCTAGAATGTGTTTATACAATATGGATATCAAATGAAAGCTGTTGATGAGTGCTTTAGTACAGCGTAGTTTTCATATCTATTGGTGACTAGGGTCTCGAGATATAGGCCAAAACGTGGACCCGGGCACCCCTAGAATGTGTTTATACAATATGGATATCAAATGAAAGCTGTTGATGAGTGCTTTAATACAGGGTAGTTTTCATACCTATTGGTGACTAGGCCAAAACGTTAATCAGGGTAACACTAGGATGCGTTTTTACATTATAGGTATCAAATTGAAGCTGTTGATGTGTGCTTTACTACGGAGTAAGTTTTACACAGCTGGGTGACTAGGGTCTCGAGATATGGTCCAAAACATGGACCCGGATGCCCTTAGAATGTGTGTGTATTATGGATATCAAATGAAAGCTGTTGCTGGGAGCTTTAAAAAATGAAAATTTAATTGTGATATTCGATTTAGTCGCATCAACCTGGCAAAACTGATAAATATGCATGCGAATCCGAAATAAAGTCATGAATGAATAATACCCACATACCTATTTACATACGTCCTATTCGAGTTGCCTGAAATTTGGTATATAAATTTGCCTATATTAGTATTTACGATGCTTTTTTCCGTGAAGTAGACCAGAGACGGACTGGGATTGGGATTAGGACTGGGACTGAGACTGAGACTCGGAGTGGGAATGAGACTAGGAATGGGACTGGAACAAAATACATACCACCCTCTGGGGCTGGCAATAAGTTATGAAGAAGAATGAGAAAAACTTGAGCGAAGAGAAAAGAGAGAAGCAGACTGAGAAAGAGATAGGATGAGACGAAGATGGAGATAGATGAAGCGAAAAATACGAAGGGAGGAGTGAATACAAAGATTAGGAAAAAGTGTAGAGGGGCGGGGGCAGATTTGGACGGAAAAAGCTTGTTAAAATGTATGCAGATATACCAAATTTAGGGCAAAACAACGTCTGCCGGGTCTGCTAGTGAGTATTATAAAAGGGAGTGGGTCTTAGTTCTATAGGTGGTCGCCTTTTCGAGATATCGCCATATAGGTGGACCAGGGGTGACTCTAGAATTTGTTTGTACGATACGGGTATCAAATGAAAAGTGTTAATGAGTATTTTAAAAGGGAATGGGCCTTAGTTCTATAGGTGGACGCCTTTTCGGAATATCGTTATCAAGGTGGACCAGGGTTGACTCTAGAATGCTTTTGTACAATATGGGTATCAAACGAAAGGTGCTAATAAGTATTTTAAAAGGGAATGGGCCTTAGTTCTTTGGGTGGACGCCTTTTCGGGATATCGCCATAAACGTGGACCAGGGGTGACTCTAGAATTCGATTGTACAATATGGGTATCAAATGAAAGGTGTTAATGAGTATTTTAAAAGGGCGTGGGCCTTAGTTCTATAGGTGGACGCCTTTTCGACATATTGCCATAAAGGTGGGCCAAGGGTGACTCTAGAATGCTTTTGTACAATATGGGTATCAAACGAGAGGTGTTAATAAGTATTTTAAAAGGGAATGGGCCTTAGTTCTATGGGTGGACGCCTTTTCGGGATATCAACATAAACGTGGACCAGGGGTGACTCTAGAATGCGTTTGTGCAATACGGATATCAAATGAAAATCACTAATTAGTATTTTAAAAGGGAGTGGGCCTTATTTCTATATGTGGACGCCTTTTCGAGTTATCGCCATAAAGGTGGACCAGGGGTGACTCTAGAATTTGTTTGTACGATATGGGTATCAAATGAAAAATGTTAATGAGTATTTTAAAAGGAAGTGAGCCTTAGTTCTATAGGTGGACGCCTTTTTGGAATATCGTTATCAAGGTGGACCAGGGTTGACTCTGGAATGCTTTTGTACAATATGGGTATCAAACGAAAGGTGCTAATAAGTATTTTAAAAGGGAATGGCCCTTAGTTCTATGGGTGGACGCCTTTTCGGGATATCGCCATAAACGTGGATCAGGGGTGACTCTAGAATGCGTTTGTGCAATATGGATATCAAATGAAAAGTGCTAATGAGTATTTTGAAAAGGGAGTGGGCCTTAGTTCTATATGTGGACGCCTTTTCGAGATATCGCCATAAAGGTGGACCAGGGGTGACTATAGAATTTTTTTGTACGATATGGTTATCAAACAAAAGGCGATAATGAGTATTTTAAAAGGGAGTGGGCCTTAGTTCTATAGGTGGACACCTTTTCGAGATATAGCCCTAAAGGTGGACCAGGGGTGACTCTATTATGCGTTTGTACGATATGGGTATCAAATTAAAGGTATTAATGAGGGTTTTAAAAGGGAGTGGTGGTAGTTGTATATGTGAAGGCGTTTTCGAGATATCGACCAAAATGTGGACAAGGGTGACCCAGAAAATCATCTGTCGGGTACCGCTAATTTATTTATATATGTAATACCACGAACAGTTATCCTTCCAAGATTTCAAGGGCGTTTGATTTCGCCCTGCAAAACTTTTTCATTTTCTTCTACCTAATATGGTAGGTGTCACACCCATTTTCAAAGTTTTTTCTAAAGTTATATTTTGCGTCAATAGACCAATCCAATTACCATGTTTCATCCCTTTTTTCGTATTTGGTATATTATTATGGCATTTTTTTCATTCTTATTAATTTTCGATATCGAAAAAGTGGGCGTGGTCATAGTCGGATTTCGGCCATTTTTTACACCAATATAAAGTGAGTTCAGATAAGTACGTGAACTGAGTTTAGTAAAGATATATCGATTTTTGCTCAATTTATCGTGTTAACGGCCGAGCGGAAGGACAGACGGTGGACTGTGTAACAACTGGGCGTGGATTCAACCGATTTCGCCCTTTTTCACAGAAAACAGTTATCGTCCTAGAATCTAAGCCTCTACCAAATTTCACAAGGAGTGGTAATGTTTTGTTCGACATATGGCATTAAACGTATCCTAGACAACAATTTCTTTTATTTTTGTGTTTTGTTGCACCATATCATTACTGAAGTTGAATGTTGACATAATTTACTTATATACTGTAAAGATATTAACTTTTCTTTTAAAATTTGACTTTAAAAACATTTTTTTTTAAAAAGTGGGCGTAGCCGTTCTCTGATTTTCTAATTTTTATTAAGCATACATATTGTAATAAGAGTAACGTTCCTGCCAAACTTCATCATGATATCTTCAACGACTGCCAAATTACAGCTTGCAAAAATTTTAAATTACCTTCTTTTAAAAGTGGGCGGTGCCACGCCCAATGTCCAAAATTTTACTAGTTTTCTATTCTGCGTCATAAGTTCAACTCACCTACCGAGTTTCATAGCTTTATCCGTATTTGTTAATGAATTATCGCACTTTTTCGATTTTTCGAAATTTTCGATATCGAAAAAGTGGGTGTGGGTCTAGTCCTATATCGTTCATTTTAAATAGCGATCTGAGATGAGTGCCCAGGAACCTACATACCAAATTTCATCAAGATACCTCAAAATTTACTCAAGTTATCGTGTTAACGGACGGACGAATGGACGGACATGGCTCAATCGAATTTTTTTCGATACTGATGATTTTGATATATGGAAGTCTATATCTATCTCGATTCCTTTATACTTGTACAACCAACCGTTATCCAATCAAAGTTAATATACTCTGTGAGCTCTGCTCAACTGAGTATAAAAATTAATTTAATTACTGGCATTTTTACATGTGTATATATGTGTTTGTTTTAAATAGGATTAGGCATTTATTAAAGAAAACAATGTTACAATTTTAGACGAAAACAAATAAGCAATTAGTACTTTCATTAATTTAATTTTACTTTTGTCATCAACTACTAAAGTACTTGAAATTTTTTAATCCAATTCAATGCAGTCGATTATTATTATCTGAAAATATTAGCTTATTTATTTAGCATTTGGTCAACAATTTTGCATGATGCAATGTGCTTGAATTAATGACGCAACAACTTTGTAAAAGAGCATTTTGAAAAACGATGTATTTTACACAGATTCTAAATTAAACGAGCATTTCATCAGTTTGATTTTTGGAGATTTCCTAATTATGTTGCTTATAAATTTTCGATGCCAATCTACTTTAATCATTATCTGGAATGCCAATGGCCTTTCCAAGCATTTACTTGAAGTAAAGGCATTACTCCAGACCCACAATATAGACATACTTCTCATATCTGAGACCCACTTCACCGATAAAAGCTACTTTGAAATCCCCAAATATAAGTTTTATCACACAAAACACCCAGATAACAAAGCACATGCTGGATCAAGTATCCTAATAAGGAACAGTATTAAGCATTGTAATACAAACTCGTACCGCACGAATGCTATCCAAGCCAGTAATGTTACTGTCGAAGACTCGAATGGCCCAATTACGATCTCAACTCTCTATAGCCTACCCAGACACGCTATCACTGCGGAAGAGTATGAACATTTCTTTAAAACTCTTGGAAATCGATTCTTAATTGGCGGTGATTACAACGCAAAACACACCATCTAGGGCTCTCGCATTATCACCCCTAAAGGAAGGCAACTATATCAGGCTATTAGCCGCCTCAAACTAACTCCATTCTCTACTGGAACACCTACATATTGGCCCTCAGATAAAAATAAACTACCCGACTTGATCGACTTCTGTGTGGTAAAAGGCATACCTTCTTCAGAAATAACTTACAAATCGTGCTTTGACTTGTCTTCTGACCACTCCCCAATATTGGTAACAATTGACAAAAATCTCACACCAACAGCTAATCATTGTAGCCTCTCTAATCGGAAGACTAAGTGGGAGTACTTCCGATCTATGACCTCGTCTAATATTGATTTAAAACTATTGCTGAAATCCGACGAAGATATGGCTGAAGCAGTGGAACACTTTAACATGTGTGTCCAACAAGCTGCATGCAACTCAACTCCCACCCTCAGCAGCCCAAAAAAACAATGGGCGTTACCCACGAAGTAAAAGCCAAGCTTAAAGAAAAGAGGATCGCACGGAAAAGGTGACAGCAAACCCGGCATCCCGATGACAAGAAACGGTTGAATGCATTAACTAATGAACTTAAATCCATCCTTTATATGGAGCGCAACAGAGAAATTCAACAATACCTCAGTTATATTGATGCAACAACTGCAAATGATTAATCCCTTTGGAAAGCGACTAGCAAGCTTAAGAGGCCAATTATCTCAAATGCACCCATACGAATGGAGAATAACGAATGAGCAAAAAGTGATATTGAGGAAGCAAATACTTTCGCACGCCACCTAAAACTAGTATTCACCCCGCATGATATTGAACCCCCACTAAGAATAACTAAGGAAGTGGTAACTACCTTAGGTCATCCATATCAAATGTACGCACCCATACAAAAATTCTCAATATCGGAGGCAAAAACCGTAATTGCAGAACTCAAGCCAAAAAATCTCCGGGCCACGACCTTATCAATGGCACTATTCTAAAAAATTTACCCCACGAAGACATACAATTCTTGAAACAATTGTTTAATGCAGTACTAAAAACTGAATTCATACCCCCACAGTGGAAATTTTCGCAGATGAAAATGATTTTGAAACCCGAAAAGCCAACTGATACAGTTGCATCTTACAGACCTATTAGTCTGCTGCCTATTGTCTCAAAAGTCATGGAAGTTATCTTCCTTAAAAGACTCTTGCCCATAACAGAAGAGCGTAAAATCATACCCAATCATCACCAGTTTGGCTTCAGAAGAGGGCACGGAACAGTTGCGCAGGTCCACAGACTCACCGAGCAAATATACGAAGCTTTTGATAATAAAAAATAGTGCACAGCTGCTTTTCTAGATATTTCACAAGCTTTGATCGCGTATGGCATGACGGACTTCTCTGTAAAGCAAAATACACCCTCCCTATAAACTACTTCTTATTTATACAATCATATCTAAAAGATCGTTATTTCTTCGTTAAACAAGATGTGGAGCAGACTACCCTTTATGAGTGCTTAGCAGGCGTACCGCAAGGCAGTGTAATGGGCCCAATACTTTATATACTTTACACGTATAACCTCCCAATAGCAGAAGGCGTCACTATAAGCACGTTTGCCGATGGTACTGCGGTGCTGGCCGTTGATGCTAACCCTAGCGTGGCTTCACTCAAGCTCCAAGGAAGTTTAAATAAAATTACCCATTGGCTGAAAGAATGGAGGATCAAATCCAATGAATCAAAATCCGTTCAAGTGACGTTTACTACCAGACGTAAGACTTGCCCACCCGTTAAACTCAACGATATTATTATACCACAAAGCGACGAAACAAAGTACCTTGGTATGCACCTCCACAGAAAATTAACTTGGAGGATTAACTTGAAGAAATTTTACAAAGTTTTTTCTAAAGTTATATTTTGCGTCAACCAACGAATCCAATTACCATGTTTCATCTCTTTTTTCATATTTGGTATAGAATTATGGATTTTTTTTCATTTTTCGTAATTTTCGATATCGGAAAAGTGGGCGTGGTCATAGTCGGATTTCGACCATTTTTCATACCAAGATAAAGTGAGTTCAGATAAGTAATAAGTAAAGTTAACGGCCGAGCGGAAGGACAGACGGTCGACTGTATAAAAACTGGGCGTGGCTTTATCCGATTTCGCCCATTTTCACAGAAAAAGTTATCGTCATAGAATCTATGCTCCTACCAAATTTCACAAGGATTGGTAAATTTTTGTTCGACTTATGGCATTAAAAGTATTCTAGACGAATGAAATGAAAAAGGGCGGAGCCACGCCCATTTTGAAATTTTCTTTTATTTTTGTATTTTGTTGCACCACATCATTACTGGAGTTGAATGTTGACATAATTTACTTATATACTGTAAAGATATTAAATTTTTTGTTAAAATTTGACTTTAACAATTTTTTTTTTAAGTGGGTGTGTTCGTCATCCGATTTTGCTAATTTTTATTTAGCACACATATAATAATAGCAGTAACGTGCCTGCCAAATTTCATCATGATATCTTTAACGACTGCTAAATTACACCTTGCAAAACCTTTAAATAACCTTATTTTAAAAGTGGGCGGTGCCACGCCCATTATTTAAAATTTTACTAATTTTCTATTCTGCATCATAAGGTAAACGCACGTACCAAGTTTCATCGCTTTATCCGTCTTTGGTAATGAATTATCGCACTTTTTCGGTTTTTCGAAATTTTCGTTATCGATATCGAGCAAGGATGACTTATCGGCTCCAATTGACACATATAGCATCCTGTTTTCCAAAAAACTTGAGAAGAATTTTAACAGGTTACCATTGATACCGTACATCGCCAGCTTGTGTAGCAGTATATAATGATCGACCTTGTCAAACGCTTTAGAGAAGTCCGTATAAATAACATCAAGTTGCTCTTGTCTCTCAAAAGCAACGACAATTTGATCGGTGAGTAAAGCTAAATTGGTGGAGGTGGACCTTCCAGGAAAGGATCCATGCTGGCACTCAACTATAGCATTACCGATGTAATCGAATAGTTTACCATGCAATATATGATCGAATACTTTTGCCAGAGTACTATGCTTAACAATCGATCTGTAGTTGCATATATCATTGTGGCTACCAGGTTTATATACGGGATTTATGGAGCATAATTTCCATGAGTCTAAAAACTTCCATTGCTCAGGCATTCTCTAAAGAGAAGCGTCAGAGGCTCTGCAATGGTGTTCCAACATATTTTAAAAAATAACTGAGAAAATCCTTCAAAATCTGATTTTGTGCTACTTGGCAGCTTAGAGATCGACAGCAGAACATCATCTGCAGTAATATCAAAAGAAGAAATTTGAGATTGGTATCCAGAGTGAAATACCGGAATTGGTGAAGAGGTAAACTTTGAATATACCTTCTGAAATAATTTGGCAAACAAGTTACACGTATCTTGCGTATTGCTGGAGACTTCGTCGTCATACTCCATGGTAATGGGGAAGCCATTAGTCTGCCTCTTGGAATTTATAACCGACCAAAAACTAGACGGATTTGTTTTCAATTTCGATTCAAGTTTAATCATATATTGCTTGAACAAAAACTTATTAAGACAATCAAATTGCCTTTTAAGTGTAATGTAATTAAGTCGATAAGTTTCATTAGAGCTATTTCTATACCTTTTGAAGGCTTTATTTTTTCTATTTTTAATATTATTAAGTTTTGCATTATACCAGGGTAGTCTCTTACTAGAACTATTACGTTTTAAAGGTATGAATCTCGAAATGGCTGATAAAAGTATTTCCATGAAAATTCCGTAAGAAGACTCTGGTTCATTGGAGGAGTTCAATAAAGTCCAATCAGTGGCTAAGAAAAACTGATTTATAGCCACGCGGTCGGCCTTAAAATACTTATACTCCAACGTAGATTTAGCCTGTTTTTTATCAAAATTATAAAACTCGAAATTTATAGCCAAGGCACTGTGGTGTATGCTATTTTCCAAAATTGGAAATAGAAATTCTCCACATGAAATTTTTAGGTCGGCAGATCGAAATATTAGATCAAGGAATTTGCCATTCCTATTAGGATTAGTGTTGTATTGTTTTAGCCCATGTGAGAACAAGGTGCTTACAACTAGCATATCGACATCGGATCTAATATTTTTGGGTAAAGTATTGCAATCACTTGACCAAGAAATATTACTTAAATTAAAATCACCTAAGTATATAATTTCATCAGATGAATTACAGTTATTGATAACACAATTTAAATTATCTATATGCTTCTGATAGATAGCTAAGTCCTACTTGGTGGAATATAGGACAGTAAAAAAATTATATCGGTTCCGAAAAATGTCTAATCGGACACCTAGATATACCCGCTCACCAAACTTTATGAAGATATCTCAAAAATTGAGGGAGTAGTTTGTATACAAACAGACAGTTGGACAGACGGACAGACAGACATGGCTGATCAATAAGGTATGATTATCGGTGGGCCTATCTGATCTCCCTTAATGACTTACAATTTTGAGATTCGTGACAAAGTTACTATACCATTTCATTTTCATGAGAGGTATAAAAACGTTGCCCGAAAATGTGTAAATGTAACCGAAAATCGTTATCAGTTCATGGAAACGTGTTTCTGAGCCCTACGGTTATACTGTCAAGAAAACAAAAATTGCGCAATTAGTATAAAAATATTAACGAAATTGTGTGTAAACAAGTGCTAATATTGTTTTTTAAGTTCTTGTATTCTAGAATGGATACACATTCTGTTGATTTTTCTGTTCAAACAAATTGTTATTGAGTGCGTGCAATATTGCGTACTTTGGGCTGTTTTTATCGCCTTCAGTTAACGTTATCTTGCACTTTTTTTGACAGATCTACGAACTACTTTTGTCAGATAAAGTGTCAGTTAGCCCTAGCCGAAGATGGCGAAAACGTCATTAAAGAGACGTGGAAAATAAGAAGCTTTTAGAACTAAAACTGTAAAAAAAATTTCACTTGTGTCGTTTTAAACTGGTTATGTTAGATGTGCCAGTTAACGAGGATATCAGTATAAGCCCATTCTGTGCTTAAAATCCGGGTTTTTATACTCAGTTGAGCAGAGCTCACAGAGTATATTAAGTTTGATTGGATAACGGTTGGTTGTACATATACAAAGGAATCGAGGTAGATATAGACTTCCATATATCAAAATAATCAGGATCGAAAAAAAATTTGATTGAGCCATGTCCGTCCGTCCGTCCGTCCGTCCGTCCGTTAACACGATAACTTGAGTAAATTTTGAGGTATCTTGATGAAATTTGGTATGTAGGTTCCTGAGCACTCATCTCAGATCGCTATTTAAAATGAACGATATCGGACTATAACAACGCCCACTTTTTCGATATCGAAAATTTCGAAAAACCGAAAAAGTGCGATAATTCATTACCAAAGACAGATAAAGCGACGAAACTTGGTAGATGAGTTGAGTTTATGACGCAGAATAGAAAACTAGTAAAATTTTGGACAATGGGCGTGGCACCGCCCACTTTTAAAAGAAGGTAATTTAAAATTTTGCAAGCTGTAATTTGTCAGTCGTTGAAGATTTCATGATGAAATTTGGCAGGGTCGTTACTGCTATTACTATATGTACGCCTAATAAAAATGAGCAAAATAGGAGAACGACCACGCCCACTTTAAAAAAAATTTTTTTTAAAGTAAAATGTTAACAAAAAATTTAATATCTTTACAGTATATAAGTACATTATGTCAACATTCAACTCCAGTAATGATATGATGCAACAAAATACAAAAATAAAGGAAAATTTGCAAATGGGCGTGGCTCCGCCCTTTTTCATTTAATTTGTCTAGGATACTTTTAACGCCATAAGTCGAACAAAAATTAACCAATCCTTTTGAAATTTGGTATGGGCATAGATTTTATGATATTAACTATTTTCTGTGAAAACGGGCGAAATCGGTTGATGCCACGCCCAGTTTTTATACACAGTCGTTCGTCTGTCCTTCCGCATGGCCGTTAACACGATAACTTGAGCAAAAAGCGACATATCTTTAATGAACTTAGTTCACGTACTTACTTGAACTCACTTTATCTTGTTATGAAAAAGGAACGAAATCCGACAATGACCACGCCCACTTTTTCGATATCGAAAATTACGAAAAATGAAAAAATGCCATACTTCTATACCAAATACGAAAAAAGGGATGAAACATGGTGAGGTAATTGGATTGCTTTATTGACGCGAAATATAACTTTAGAAAAAACTTTATAAAATGGTTGTGACACCTACCATATTAAGTAGAAGAAAATGAAAAAGTTCTGCAGGGCGAAATAAAAAACCCTTGAAATCTTGGCAGGTATTTCATATATAAATAAATTAGCGGTATCCAACAGATGATGTTCTGGGTCACCCTGGTCCACATTTTGGTCGATATCTGGAAAACGCCTTCACATATACAGCTACAACCACTCCCTTTTAAAACTCTCATTAATACCTTTAAGTTGATACCCATATCGTACAAACACATTCTAGAGTCACCCCTGGTCCACCTTTATGGCGATATCTCGAAACGTCGTTCACCTATGGAACTAAGGATTACTCGCTTTTAAAATACTCATTAACACCTTTCATTTAATACCCATATCGTACAAACGCATTCTAGAGTCACCCCTGGTCCACCTTTATGGCGATATCTCGAAAAGGCGACCACCTATACAACTACCACCACTCACTTTTAAAACCCTCATTAATACCTTTAATTTGATACCCATATCGTACAAACAAATTCTAGGGTCACACCTGGTCCACCTTTATGGCGATATGTCGAAACGGCGTCCGCCTGTGGAACTAAGCATCACTCCCTTTTAAAATACTCATTAACACCTTTCTTTTGATACCCATATTGTACAAACAAATTCTAGGGTCACCCCTGGCCCACCTTTATGACGATATCTCGAAACGGCGTCCACCTATGGAACTAAGGATTACTCCCTTTTAAAATACTCATTAACACCTTTCATTTGATACCCATATCGTACAAACGCATTCTAGAGTCAAACCTGATCCACCTTTATGGCGATATCCCTAAATGGCGTCCACCTATAGAACTATGGCCCACTCCTTTATAAAATACTCTTTAATGCCTTTCATTTGATACACATGTCATACAAACACATTCCAGGGTTTCCCTCGGTTCATTTTCCTACATGGTTATTTTCCCTTATGTTGCCACCATAGCTCTCAACTGAGTATGTAATGTTCGGTTACACCCGAACTTAACCTTCTTTACTTGTTATATAATCACTTTCCGCTTATTAGTACTGAATCTCATGCATTTTCAATGAGACTTATATCCACAAATACTGTACTGTGCCTTACCGAAATATATGCTTTTGTGATAAAATAATGCAGATAACTCGATAGTACGCCATTTAACTATACTACAAATAAGCAAAACAATTACCAATGCTTTTATCAGTCTAAATTTCCTTAAACGGTAGCAATATGAAATCGATCATAGCGTTGTCGCTCCTGCTATGCTTCGCCTCGGCGTTTCAATTTTGAGAAACCAGAAATACACAAGGTAATATCTTGTGGTCTGTGGAACCAAATATAGTTCCAAGTCTACGTATATTAAATGGTCAAAGTGCTGCTGCCTGTCAATTTCCTTATCAAGCTGGTTTATCGTTTTATGATGGATGACCAACGCGATGGTGGTGCGGTGAATCTCTAATTAGCAACGAATGTATTTTGACGGCTGCTCACTGCATGACTGAGTAAGATATAAATGGATTAAAGCAGCCTTAAAATCTGTGTTTATTTGCTAATTTATTTTTTATTTCTTATATTTCCAAATTTTAGTATATTAAGTGTTAACGTAATTCTTGGTAACACTGCTCGTTCAAATGCCCCCCTAAGCTTTGATGTGGACAGTAGCAAATTTATATTACATGCCGAATTCATCGCTGGCAATGTTTTTCAGGATATAGCTTTGATTAGAATTCCTGCAGTAACATATAAAAATGCTATTCAATTTGTACGCCTGCCACCTCGAGCTTCTTCTTACCCCACATACGAGGGCGAAATTGTTGTTATGGCTGGATGGGGTCGTACTGTTGCTAACCCAACCGCTGATTCTCAGACCTTACAGTTGCAAGTTTTAAAATAATCTCGAACGAAGCATGTACAGCTGCCTATGGTGATTCTTTCATATATTCTGGTAAAATTTGTACTGCTACTATCACTAGTGTATTTACTTGTGCTGGTGATTCTGGTGGTGCATTAGAGTTGACATCTTCAAAAATTCAAGTTGGTATTGCATCGTTTAGTACAGCCGAATGATGCGATGTTGAATTATCAAATGGATATAATCGTGTTCCTCACTACTTAGATTGGATTAAGGACAACACAGGGCTGAATGTTTGAAAGTATAACTAAAATACAATTTTCTGTAGTATTCGTAACACATAGAAAATATAAATCTTGCTTATTGCGCAGCCAAATATCCATATACTGTGAATTGCCGAAATGTATGCATTTATGACAAAATATTGAAAACTATTCCATAGTACGCCGTTAAACTATACTACAAATTAACCAAAATAGTCAATGCGCGAGTCAGTCTGAATTTGCTTGAACAGCAGCAACATGAAATCGTTGATAGCTTTGTCGCTTCTACTATGCACCGGCTTGGCATTAGAAATTCGGGAACCTAGAATTACACAACGTGAACACTTGGCGTCTATGGTGCAAAAGGTAGTTGCTAGTCCACGTATAATAAAGGGTAAAACAGCTACTGCTGCTAACGAATTTGCTTATCAAGCTGGTTTGTCGTTATTTGATGGTGAAAATGTTCGCTTTTGTGGTGGATCTCTTATAAGCAATGAATGGGTGCTGACGGCTGCTCATTGTACTTTAACGTAAGTTTTGAATTATTTATACTGTTTGTTTTAGGGTGTGAGACAATTGACGAAAAGAAAAATTAATAAGTTAATCACCCAATAATGTACTGTCGATATGCAATCAAATCTAGACAACCTTTTCAATTTCAGTGCTGTGAAGGTGACCGTATACTTAGGCAGCATCACTCACTTAGATTACATTGAATGCCTGGAGGTAGAAAAAAGTAACATTATCATTCATCCCACATTCGATATGGAAACTACTATAAATGATATCGCTTTGATCAAAATTCCAGCTGTAAAATATTCAGTTGCCATTCAACCGGTGTCCCTACCAAATTGTGCTTCAAGCTATTCCAGTTACGTTAATACAGATGTAGAGGCTTCTGGATGGGGTTTTACCTCTGATACATCCCCAACGTTTTCACCTGTTTTGCAGGTGGCCAATTTTAAAGTGATCTCGAACAAAGTATGTGCTAAAAGGTATGGTTCATCTGGTATCGATACCGGAAAAATTTGTACTGCCACTGTCAATCGTAGTGGAGTTCGTGAAGGTGATTCTGGTGGCCCATTAGTGTTGGCATCTTCAAAGCTTCAAATTGGTATTATATCTTTTTTTTCAAACAAAGGATGTGAAAATGATGCACCAGTTGTACATACTCGTGTCACTTCCTACTTGTATTGGATTCGAGCAAATACGGGGATTAGGCTTGGAAACAATAATTGCGTGTGTTTATAATTATAAGTATAATTTAAAAAAATAATGAATCTGACAGGGTTGAGTCATCACGACAATCTTGAATATATATCTGGGGCTTCCCGGCATAAATGTTACGCGCGATAGCTTCTAAAATAAATTGGCCTCAACATAATGCGGACATCGATTCCACCGTTTTATATTTTAATGGTACCATTCATACTTTATATGAAAAGTATGTGTCCAAACGCATTTGTTCATACGATGAATCAATTCAAGCTTGGATCACCAAAGAACTAAAATCTTTGAAAACAAAAAGTCATGTCGGTGACATTTAATAGTGCCAATGGAACTAAAGTCAATTGAAATTAGTTCGATTTTGAAAGAGAATCAATGTTAATGACATTAATTCCAACTCAGAAGGAGAACTAATGTCAATCAACTTAAGACTATTATTGACCGCCCACGCAAAATAGAGCTAGGAGAAATAAGATTGTGAGTCGCCTTGCCGTTGTTAGACCGTCCAAATCTGGCGTTGATTCGGCCAAATTAATATTTTTTTATTCGCTTTAGTCTCCATAAAAAGTGCCGCAGGCGAAAATTTGGAATAAAAAATCGGGCGATATTTAATTCGAAATTTTCATTTCTTGTTATGATACGGATTGGAGTGTTCGAGAGAAAAGTTCTTCGAAAGATATATAAGATTTAATGATGAGCTGTACGAGCTATACGCAGACATCAACATAGTTTAGCGAATTAAAACGCAGCGGCTGCGCTGGCTAGGCCCTGTTATGCGAATGAAAGATGATGCTCCGGCCAAGAAAGTGTTTCTATCGGAACCCGCCTATGGAAGCAGAGTTAGAGGGCGGCCCCCACTCCGTTGGAAGGACCAGGTGGAAAACGATTTAAACTCCCTTAGTGTGACCAATTGGCGCCGGTTGGCGGAGCGACTGGCGCGCCTTGTTGGACGGTCATAACCGTTTAGACGGTTAAGCGCCAATTAAGTAAGTAAGTAAGTTATGATACGGAAAAAGCGCTTCTTTTAAAGCTTTGGAAATTAAATAAAAAAAAAACTTCATATCCTTTCGTAATATGAATAGAAAACTTGGAATTAAAAATCGAACAATTTTTCATTGACGCTAGTTCCATTGACACTATTACACGTCACCGTAATATCAATAAGAAGACTGGTTTACATTCGGCTTACGTTCTTTATGCTATTCTGCTTCATAGGTATTTTGAACTTAATAAAAAGTGCTATAAAGCTTACGTATGAGAAAGAGAATTATTTGCAAAGCGTTGAAGTTTTATGGTTTCGAAAGTTTTAAGCGTAGGAAAAGAGTTTTCCTTCCGCTACGAACTTTAAAGATAACATTTCTAACAACAATTCCAAATTGGTTTAGAGAAAATCTTCACACCGACGTTATATACACTGATTTTAGTAAAGCGTTCCATAAAGTATGCCATTTTTAAACGGTTTTATTTAGCTTGAGTTGACAGGCTGCACGGCCGCATGCACGGCCGTTGTGAACGAATCTTGTAATTGAAATTTAAGTAACTTCCCGATAAGCTACAAGCTTGAAACTTGGAATATAGTTCAGAACCCGATGACAATGCAATAATAAGAAAAAAATCGCCGCTAGGTGGCGCAAGGATCGAGATATTCGCAAAATTCGCATTTGTGGTCCGATTTGGCTCATATTTGGAACACATAATACTTGCAAGAATAGAAATCGACTTGTGAAAAAAAATCGCCGCTAGGTGGCGTATAGATCGAGATATTCGCATAATTCGAATTTGTGGTCCGATTTGGCTCATATTTGGAACACATAATACATACAAGAATAGAAAGCGACATATCAAAAAAATCGCCGCTAGGTGGCGCAAGGATCGAGATATTCACAAAAATCGTATTTGTGGTCCGATTTGATTTGGTCCATATTTGGAACACTTAATACATACATGAATAGAAAGCGACCTATGATGCCCGATTTGGCTCATATTTGGAACAAATATTGCATACAGTCCAGTAGAAGTGACATCAAAATATTAGGTTGTTACAAATTGTCAGGAAAGAGTCCTTGTAATAATGAGTCACTAAATGAACTAAATAGAATGAGAAATAATAGGCAATTAAATAAAGACTAAAAACTTGAAAATAAAATAATTTAAAAAAAAAATTTTAAGTTAAACGGTTTTATTGAAAACAATACTTACATGAAATAATAAAAATACGAAAAGCTAGAAAATAATTAGGTAGGTCCTAGGTACTAGTCATCACACTCCTTATCAATCTAGGGCGTTGATCAGACAATTAAATAAAAGCGTTGGACGCGTCATATTTCTATTGATAGTCATAAGTAAAACCAACTGAACCTTAATCAGGTTATGCTACGCCTCACATTTTTAGAAATTTCACGCGCCCAACGCTTTTATTTAATTGTCTGATCAACGCCCAGATTGATAACGAGTGTGATGACTAGTACCTAGGACCTACCTAATTATTTTATAGCTTTTCGTATTTTTATTATTTCATGTAAGTATTGTTTTCAATAAAACCGTTTAACTTAAACATTTTTTTTAATTATTTTATTTACTTGATAAATCCGACATGCTTGGCTTTCAACCAAGTCTCACCCGTTGGGTTTCCTCCCTTCCCTGCGGCAGAACACAAAGAGTAATCTTTAAAATTATTAATCAGCAAAACCCCTGTTTTTCAGGAGAGCACAAAAAACCGTTTTATTGAAATTTGCTTATAACATGAATTATGCCAATAGGTGATGAAAAGTCCCGTTGTGTATCAAAACAGGTTTTTATTCTAAGTTCAGCTAGCGACCTATGATGCCCGATTTGGCTCATATTTGGAACAAATATTGCATACAGTCCAGTAGAAGTGACATCAAAATATTAGGTTGTTACAAATTGTCAGGAAAGAGTCCTTGTAATAATGAGTCACTAAATGAACTAAATAGAATGAGAAATAATAGGCAATTAAATAAAGACTAAAAACTTGAAAATAAAATAATTTAAAAAAAAAATTTTAAGTTAAACGGTTTTATTGAAAACAATACTTACATGAAATAATAAAAATACGAAAAGCTAGAAAATAATTAGGTAGGTCCTAGGTACTAGTCATCACACTCCTTATCAATCTAGGGCGTTGATCAGACAATTAAATAAAAGCGTTGGACGCGTCATATTTCTATTGATAGTCATAAGTAAAACCAACTGAACCTTAATCAGGTTATGCTACGCCTCACATTTTTAGAAATTTCACGCGCCCAACGCTTTTATTTAATTGTCTGATCAACGCCCAGATTGATAACGAGTGTGATGACTAGTACCTAGGACCTACCTAATTATTTTATAGCTTTTCGTATTTTTATTATTTCATGTAAGTATTGTTTTCAATAAAACCGTTTAACTTAAACATTTTTTTTAATTATTTTATTTACTTGATAAATCCGACATGCTTGGCTTTCAACCAAGTCTCACCCGTTGGGTTTCCTCCCTTCCCTGCGGCAGAACACAAAGAGTAATCTTTAAAATTATTAATCAGCAAAACCCCTGTTTTTCAGGAGAGCACAAAAAACCGTTTTATTGAAATTTGCTTATAACATGAATTATGCCAATAGGTGATGAAAAGTCCCGTTGTGTATCAAAACAGGTTTTTATTCTAAGTTCAGCTATATTTAGTTTTAAAACTTTTACAGAGATTTTTATTCGATTAAAAGTTACTTTTATAAAAAAATATTGTTGATGGAGGTTTTTGCAGAATGAAGAAAACATTTGTTTTTTGGATGTAGCGTTTATGTTGAACCATGTTTTGAGAATGACGCCTTGGTAAAGTGGGTAAAGCTATAGCTTCTTACCGAAGGCCGCGATGTTGGTTCTCAAGGCAGGTATTATCAAAAAAACTAGCCGCGGACGAATGGACCAGGCTCAACCAAAGCATTTTTCAACCTTTATGATACTGGTATACGGAAGTTTGTGTATTCCCCGGCTCTTTTTCAGCACCCTAACGGTATCCGATTAAAGCTGTAATACCTATGAATAAGTGTACCTGGGTATAAAAATGTATGCTGATGGACGGTTTTACCTTTTAAGGAAAATTTCATTGCTGATAGAGGAATCTTCAAAATTAGAATTAATACAATTTGAGCTGAGTTTTAACATTAATTCCAGTGTCAAAATGAAAATGGAGTCTTACCATCTAAAACTGATGTTATGCTGATGGAGAGTATTGAATATAAACCGACGATGTGTTTTCTAGTATCATTAATGTCTCCTTTGGTGCCCCTCAGGGCATTCATTTTGGCCCGATTCTGTTTTTGTTTTTATAAACGGTATCTCAGTTTTGGTTTTTGCCGGCTCTAAGTCAAATTTTTTAATAAAAACACGTAAGTATTTTTCTTATTTACCCATATATATAGGTTACTCAACGTCGACGGTCTTCAGGGTGACTGTTGACAAAATAAGACAATAAATCAAAAGTGAATTAATTAACAAATAATAATAAATATTTTTAACATATGTACGTTTATTTACACGTCTTAACCGTGTGACGCAGAGTTTTGTTAGTACATGTATGTACAAGTGGGCGCAATTTACTGTGCAAGGTTTGTAGTCTAGTCTGTTGTTAGTTGGTGTTTTTATAATTTGTAACACTTCAAGAGTAAATCTCTTCGTATGTTGTTGTTCCTGTGCCATTAGATGCACAGTGGGCCATGAGTGCAGTTTGATTCGTAACACAATTACACTGTTTATAATCTGACTTGTGTTGGGCAATTCTAGTTTTCAGTTTAGATTTTGTTGTTCCTACATAAATGCGATTACATGATTCGTCGCTACTACCAACGGAATGCTATACATCACGTTATTTCTTTCTGCTCTGGGTATTTTCGATTTTGCTTTATTAAATAAGTGTTTGTAGGTTTGTGTGCTATTTTTATTTTATCTTTGCCGTAGCAGTCAGATTTAGTAAGCCGCTCTGATAACTTGGGAATATATGTAACTGACTTAAAAACCACGGGATTTTTGGATTTTTTTTTCTGCTAGAGTTTTTAAATTTGTTCAACAGTATTTTTATGGTACGTTTTACTATTATTTGTTAACGTGTGCTGATGGACAGTTTTGCATTTGAAACATAATTTCATTGCTGATAGAGAAATGTTCCAAGATGTTCAAATTAATACCATTTGAGCCAAGTTTTAAAGCTGGTATTAATTTCATAATGAAAAGTGAGTTAGGGATAATTCTATCTTCTAAAACTCATTTTATGCTGATGGACGGTATTGAATATAAACCGACGATGTGTTTTCTAATATCATTAATGTCTTCTTTGGTGTTCCTCAGGGCAGCCATCTTGGCCCGATTCTGTTTCCGCTTTTTATAAAATATATTTCAGAACCTATAAAGTATTCAAAAATCTTGATACTTCAGTGATGTAGAACTTTTTAAGACTTACGCGTCGATTGAAGAACGTTCTTTACTTCAGGCGGATTTTAGTTATTTTGCGTCCTGATTCAATGTAAACCACAAGCCACTTAATCTTTTAAAATGTAATGTTTTTCTCGTATGGTGGTGAGTCCAGTTACAGGGGCAAAGCAACATCAAACATTTAAAAACCAGATTTTCAATTAGAAACAAGTTTTTCTAATAGGGGTGACTCCTCGGTAGTGATTTGGCAAACAGTCAGTGTTTTTCTCCCTTTTCAGTGTAAACTCATCCATTGCAGAGCCATTCGGGGTCTACTTAAAACATGAAGGTCCGTCTGGCCAATTTGTAGAAAAAATTTAGAAGAGCACGAGGCCAATTAGAAGTGAGGTTCAGCCTTCATCGCTCCGGAGGTATATCGCGCTTTGCATTTATTTATTATGTGTTGTTCGCGTAGGAATTTACAACCAGCTTCTCACATAATTAACAACCAAAACCTTGAAGGTGTAAATATTTTGTTGACTCCAATGAACTGCAAACTTAGTATCAACTCCCATATGTAAATGCTACTGCCAGCATAGCGTGTTTTAACATTTGTGAAAAGGTGATCGAAATTTCTTAGCGACCCGTACGTTACGAAACCCCTTTTTACAACAATGGTCACATCGATATTAGAGTATAGCTCAAAAGTCTATAATCCACGTTTTCTAGTCCATGCTGACAGGCTGGAATGAATACAAAAACTGTTTTTATCATAATTTTCAATGGGACTTTTATGCCCCTCTTACCGTGTACAATTCAAATCTGGTTGGGTTGAAATTTCGCAATTTGGTATTACAGATTAAAACTCAACCTGTCAAAAAAAATGTCGGTTGAGTTGTCTAGTCCATAGTACAGGTATACAAGTAGGATATGTAGCAGCACGCACATACCCAGCCACGCTCACCTGATATAATTCTTGTTCTTGTTCGTTTTTTTTGTGGATGCTATTTGGCACTATTGTCTTTTTAGGTCCAAGAAAAGTGTAGTAGGTGCTAACGAAAACTGCCTAAAATTTTTATCGTAAAATTACAAAGAAATATACTTATTTACTTTCAAACGAGAACTTAATTACATCTCTCTTTAAAATCCATATGTTTTGTACAATTTTAATTAACAAATTGTGATACTTTATTACCGCGGACGATTCCTAAAACACGACCAAAACCGTGGGGGAGGTATTAATATACGCGTTTTTGCCTCGCTTCCAATAATTCGAATACTTTTTCGCCTTTGGACTATTGATAACAGGACAAAACGCGTCTTTTCATTTCTCTGTCCACATTTTGGACGGGTTAGTGCAGTCGACCTCGGTTTCAAACTGTTTTTCGCGGAAAACTTTTGAACGGGTAGAAAAACTTAGCACCCGTGTTTGTATTCTTAATACTGGAATAACTACGCGTCCTCAGATACCCCAATTCAAAACTTTTGTATAATTTTCTGTAGGACCCATATAGGTGCACTACATGTTCATACTAAATTCGTTCAAAAAAATTTACCATCACTGCAACCCATATCTGATATTCCGGCCCTTTTTTTTTTGTTTCCCTGCGTCGCTTTCCACGACAGCAACCCCGGTAATTTTGGCGCTTCGTTCAGTGTCAAACGCATGTTCCACGCAGGTTCCACTGAGTTCCACAAAAGATTGACACTGACCGAAGTGTCAAACGGCGGTGTGTTAGAAAGAGAAAGGAACTATTTCCTTCTCATACATATCATAGATACTTGTAAACTTGTACTATGGTATAGTCTAACAACTTTTTGTGGCATTACCCCCTGCAAAAACGCTCCACATCATTTGACTAGTCATTTTGCCGTCATTGTGACTTTTTGCAGCGGTTATATTCATAGTCACATTTGCATGGGCGTGATGAACTTTTGTGAACAAATTTTCCGTTTCGTTCCTATTAATGTGATCGTGCATTCCGATCCCACTTATAGGATGTGAGCATAGCACTGTTCTGCTCACACACGTCACAATGCTCGTCGAATGGCGGTCATTTATTTGGTAATTTCACTCTACATTTTCGAGTCTTTGACAATAAATTTTACTGCGGTTTTACCATGTCTATAACCGGCGTATTACTTGAATTTTACCAGCCGATTTACTTTACCTGGAGCAGCCACATGAATAAAATAGTACCCAAAAAACTTTAATTTTCAATATTTATTTTTAATTATATATACATATTTATATATAAACATTTATTAACATTATATGCAGCAGCTAACTTTAAATTTGGACAATTCAGAAGTGTGTTATATTCATGCAAAATTTGAGTTGTTTCCATGGTTTCGAACATAAAATTTGATTATTTGAATCAATCTTAAATCTAAGTAGAAATTTAGATTAGATTTACTCTTTTTTCAGATCAAGAATATTCAAAGGTGTCGTGGAATCCGATTGCTGTCATAATTGAATTTGAAAGGAATATTCCTCCATGAACTTTAAAATGTATGACTAGTAATTGAGTTAGACTTATTATTGTTCTAAATCTAATAATTCTGCAACACTTAGCAGGAATATTGATTGGTTTCAAATCTAATTCCGACAGCAATCGAATCACGACATACCTTATTATATATGTACATGAAATTGCAACTTAAATTAATACAATTGATATAAAGAAAAGTAAGTACTTTAATATCAAAAAAACTCGCTTAATTGGTTTTTGTTTTCCAATTGAAATATTTTCCAAGCGAGCAGAAAATAATTTTAAGCTTTAGAAAAAACTCATTTTATTTGAATAATCTACAACTTAAAGCTAAGTAGAAATTCAGATTAGATTTACTATTTTTTCTTTCTAGGTGCCTTTCATGGGGGTGTTGCACCTTACACTCACCGGCGTCACCCCAAATCGTCGACTCGTAGGTATGGGCGGAGCCTCCTCGCGGTGGCACCTGGTAACGCTTCGGCGGCTAATTCGAGCGGGACCTTCGATGCTATTAAGCCTTACCCGGATATCGCGGATCTCTGTCCGGGTGGACCTTTCCTCTTCTCCGCTACTCGTGGGATGTTTTAGTATTGAGGAAAAATTTTGTAAAAATAACAAGGAGGGCGGCTCTCCTAAGAAGAAGCCGTCAGGAGCTTGCTCCGCAAAGGCTACGGCTCAGCCGGGCCTCAAGTTAGCTGAGAGAACTCCTCAGAGGTTGGCTGCTGCAGCGGCAGACAGACAGAAAAGGGCCGAGAGATTATCCGGTCCGAGTAGTCTGATGGTCAGAACCTCTCATGAAGGCGGTACTGACCGGGAGGCCATCAGTGCTACTACCGCCCCTCCCTTGGCCCCCACCAGCAGGCCCTCCACCCAGCGACAAGCGTTTGGTTGGTCGAATGATGGGGGCCTCAGGGAGATGGGGGGAGGGGGTCGGTTATAGGGCCAAGGGCCAATCTAGGCAGGGTAGGGCCGAGGGAAAATCCAGCCCGGGTAATCCGAACGCCGGTACCTCTCGGGGAGGGACCACCGAACGGGAGGCCTTTGGGGCGGCTGCCGCTCATCTCGTAGCCACCAGCATGGCTGCCACTCAGCGTCAATCGTCTAGCGGTTTGGCTGCTGGGGGCTACAGGGATTTGGGGTGGCCGGCTCCAGGGTCAAGGGATTAAAAAAGTCCAGTCACCAGGACCTGGGCTGATCGAATCCTGCGCAGGAATGCCTCCTCGCCGATAAGGGAGGGAGAATTTTCTGCAGAAGACTGGGCGAAGGCGCAGCGTGACCTTGCTTGGGCGAAGCAAATGTTGCCGGACTTCAGGCTGGACTGGGTCGAGAGCGGTGAAGCCTCGAAGCACCAGCGGTCTATGGATGAATCTAACCCTACGGCACAGAAAAGGGCCAAGGCGCAGGGAGGCTGGACGCGGTATTTCGCCGCAATATCCAAGGATCGGCAGATCATTGGCGTTATAGACGAGAACAGCGAAGATGGCAGGATCCCGAAACAACAGTGGAAGTGGATTGAGGCAGCGCTCGCTACTGGGCCGTTAAGGGCAAAAAAGACAACCCTGGCCCACCGCCTTCTTTTACCGATGCGGGGTGGTTCCAGGGCAATATTAATGTAATTGCATGTGACGACGCCGGGTCGGTGAAGCTTTATAAAGCCGCCGTCTCGCTGATAGGTGAGGTGTATTCGGGCGCGCGCCTCAAGGTAGTGGAGGCGCGTGATATCCCCTCAGGACCAAGGGCGAGAGCCTGGGTTCCAGTGACGCCAACGGACCCAGATGATATCCTGGAGCTGCTCTAGGAGAATAACCCGGGTCTACCGACCCAAAACTGGAAGGTGGTTAACGTGGAGAAGACTGAACGGGCCACGATGCAGATAGTCCTGCTTCTCGATAGCGCAAGCGTCGAAGCGCTGAAAAGGCAGGATTTCAGGGTAAGCTACGGCTTCAAGAATATATGTCTTAAGGTTTATAAGGCTGACGTGGAAGCCTTGGTAGACGAGGCGAAGAAGCTGGTAGCTACGCTTCGTCAGGTTCGAGCGGAAGCTTGGCTCTCAGAGTGTTGTACTCTGATGGTCAGCTTCTGGAGGATGGCGATTCGGACGCGACGCTCACGGAGTTGAGCGCAAAGAAATAGTGATTCGGGTCCTTCAAATAAACCTGCATCACTGCAAAGCAGCATCAGCTGCACTCCTACTTCACCTGTCTTCAGGTGCGGTAGACATCGTACTAGTCCAGGATCACTGGCAATAGTATCTGTGGCCTGCATACATCAACGTATAAGCTTTATAGCGTTCAGGAAAAGGGTAAGCCTCGCACATGTATATTGGCTAAGTCTACTCTTAATGTTTTACTCCTACCCAATTTTAGCGACGGGGATCTGACAGCGGTTAGCGTCCAGGAGCTAGGGAGGAGCTTTAAACTTGCTTCCTTCTACCTAGCGCACGATCACCAAGGCTCATTACCACCGGATAATTTCAGGGAGTTCGTGAGAGCAGCAAATCCACGAAATGATTTCATCCTACTAGGAGGCGATGCCAATGCTCACCACGCCCAGTGGGGCAGCAGTGATACCATTGACCGAGATGAGTCTTTATTTAACTATCTTTTAGGCACTAATCTATGTATATGTAATAGGGGAAATGACGCCACTTCCATTACGAGGAACCGTGAAGAGGTCCTTGACATAACCCTGGTCACACACTCTTTCAGTGACCTGATCGTTTCATGGAGGGTTCTAAAGGAGCACTCCTTTTCTGACCATAGACAGGCGCACGCAAGTCCTAAGTACATACAAAATATTAGAAGAACGAACTGGGGCTACCATAAGAAGATAATAGGTAAAAGGCTATCTGAAGAGGTGCGAGCCCCAGAAAGCGAGGAGGACCTAGACGTGTTTGTAAATAATTTCAGTCAAAAATGTAGGAATGCTTTAGATAGGGCTTGCCCGACTAAAAAGGTTTTGGAAACTCACAAACCACCATGCTGGTCGTCCGATCTTGATTAGCTTAGGAAGTCATGTAGGGCGGCCTTTCATAAAGCAAAGCAAGATGAACATGAATCCCCATGGGCTGCTTATAAAACGAAAATAAATATATATAAACAAGCAATCCGGTTAAGGAAGGTACTATCGAAATCTCCAACTCAGCTAATTTACATCCAAAAGCCGGATGGGCACTGGACGGACTCCAGCGCTGAAACCATAAACTTGCTTATGGATACACACTTCACAGCAATTGCGGGCGTGTCTTCAAATATTGTAAGCGGAGGGTCACCTAATGATCAGCTAATAAGCGAAATCACAGATGATAAAAGGATAGATTGGGCTTTACAGACCTTCAAGCCCTATAAATCGCCGGGGCTGGATGGAATTTTTCCGGCTCAGCTACAGTATACTGCCCAACTTATAAGGCGCTGGATAAAAGGGATGTTTATAGGTTGTCTTAGGCTCAATTACGTACCAGTATCGTGGAGGGAAGTCAAAGTGGTCTTTATCCCCAAGGCAGGGAAATCCTCCCACTCTAAACCAAATGATTATAGGCCTATAAGCTTATTTTCTTTTCTGCTTAAAGCACTCGAAAGACTCCTAGAGGACTACATCAGGAGGAGGATTGAGCCGTCACTTCTTTCGCAAGCTTAACTACCTACCATAAAATGCTTCAAAAGATGCAACGGAGTTCAGAGCTCTGCATCACCGGGGCTCTCGGCTCCACTCCATCTGAAGCACGCAACACAATGCTATACCTTCCACCTCTTGACCTGGTGGCGAAGGAAATAGCGGTCATCGCCGCTCTACGCATAAGGGAAACAGGTCTCTGGTCAAATGGATCTAGTGGGCACGCAACAATCCTGGGCACGAACGCCCCAGTCCCAATACCGGTGCGCACTGACTACTGCACGCCAAAGAACGTCTTCGTTAAAAACTATAGTATATATACCATCGCGACAAGACTGGAATATCAGACAACATACGGTACCGGGTGCCATCAACATATTCACGGATGGTTCTAAGCTTGACGGGAAGGTGGGAGCAGGCCTCTTTTCACCGGATCTGGGTCTAAAGGTCTTTTTTCGCCTACCAGATTACTGTAGTGTATACCAAGCAGAAATGCTGGCAATACACAGGGCTGTGAATCATCACGGGTCTATGCCTAAGGATGATAAACGGGTGTTTATTTTCTCAGAGAGCCAGGCCGCATTAAAGGTGCTAGACTCATTCGTCGACACCGCAAAGTCGGTCACTGAATGCCGCATATCTCTTAACGAGATGGCTCAGCACTTCAGTATCAGCCTTATATGGGTACCTGGGCACAGGGCTATAGAAGGCAACTGCAGAGCAGACGAGCTGGCCAGAAGACGCACCACCGACCATATCCTTCCGGGAAATGATTCGGTAGGTATACCCGTGGCCACTTTCAGGCTTCGTGTGAACACAAGCACTATAAGAATTGCAAATGGACTATGGTCAGCCATATCATCGTGTGAGACATCCAGGCTAACCTGGTCCTCATATGACAAGGGGCGCACAGGAGCGCTTCTGATTTTAAACAAATCAGTTCTATCGTCCATGATAAGGGTTCTAACAGGGCACTGTTTAATAGGCACGCATGGTGCTATAATGGGGGCAACGACCTTCGGCTATTATCGCAGCTGCAGTTGTACAGAAGAGGAGGAGAGTGTCCAACACCTTCTCTGTCATTGTGCAGCACTAGTAGGCGTAGGTTGGCCATCCTTGGTAAACCTTTTCTACTTGACCTTGTTGAGGTCTCTAGCTATGAGGTCAAGGCTCTAGCAAAATATATAATTCCACGAAGTGGTTTGACCTGCTTTAGGCAGGGTAGGGTTCCTCTTTGAGACCGTATAGGGTATTAAAATGGGCCCATTGGTGGCCTAAGTAGTGAGCTGTTACCATAGTGTCCAGCTCAGCCCTTGTAACCTAACCTAACCTAACTTAACTTTGATTGTATAAGAGTTGGTTGTACAGGTATAAAGGAATCGAGATAGATTTCCATATATCAAAATCATCAGTATGAACAAAAAATTTGATTGAGCCATGTCCGTCCGTCCGTTAACACGATAAATTGAGTAAATATTGAGATATCTTCACAAAATTTGGTACACGAGCTTACCTGGACCCAGAATAGATCGATATTGAATATGGGCGAAATCGGATGATAACGACGCCCACTTTTTATACATATAACATTTTTGAATGTATGTACATATATAGAATGTTGAAATTGTGACATGGACTGATATTGAGAATCTTGATAAAAATTAAAAAATAATTTTAAAATGAACGTGGCACCGCCCACTTGTGATAAAATAAATTTTACAAATATTATCAAATTCGGCAGAGAGTTTGCCTTTACTTTAAGGAATGCTTTGAAGAAAAATTAACGAAATCGGCTAAGCACCACGGCCACTTTTATATAAAAGATTTTTAAAAGGGTCGTGGACGAATAAAATAAGCTATATCTTTGCAAAAAAGAGCTTTATATCAATGATATTTCATTTCCCAAGTGTATTTATAACAATAAATAGGAAAAATTTCACATTTTAAAAAATGCGATTGGCACCGCCCCTTTTATGACTAAGCAATTTTCTATGTTTCGGGAGCCATAACTCGAAGAAAAATTAACGGATCGTAACAAAATTTGGTAGGTACACATATTATCCCTATAGCGGGAAATATTTCTAGAAAAATTGAACGAGATCGGTTAAAGACCACGCCCACTTTTATATAAAAATTTTTAAAAGGGTAGTAGATGAAAATATTAAGCTATATCTTAGCGAAAAAGAGCTTTGTATCAATAGAATTTTACTTTCTAAATTGAATTATAACATAAATTGGAAAGCACTAAAATTTTGAAATGGGTGTGGCACCGCCCCTTTTTTTGTCTAAGCAATTTTCAATGTTTTGGGAGCCATAACTCGAAGAAAAATTTACATATCGTAAAAAATTGGGTACACATATTTTCCTTAAAGCAGGAAATAGTTCTAGTAAAAATGGATAAGATTAGTTAAGGACCACGCCCACTTTTATATAAATGACTTTAAAAAGGGTCCTAGGCAAAAGTAATAAGTTAAATCTTAGCGAAAAATAGTTTTGTACCAATCGTAAAAAAATTCAAATCTTGAAAAATGGGCGTGGCACTGCGTCTTTCTTACAATGCATTTCCCAACGTTTCTGGAACCATAACTCGACTAAGAATTTGGTGTTTAGCAAGAAATATTTTCAGTAAAAATGGACTAAATCGGTTAAATCGCCTTCTTTTATATAAAAGATTTTGTAAAAGGGCGTAGATGCATTTAATAAGCCATTTCTAGTAAAAGTTGGAAAATTTCGGTAATAACCATGCCTTTTCTTCTGTAATAACGCTTTTTAGTACAATGGCACTTGTGTGTTTATGTTTATTGTTCTGTTATATCTTTATTTTAAAATAAACAGTAGGGAAATCCCCATATCTGAAGGGAACCTGCATTATTATCCGCTAAAGGTCATTGGTGTTAGCCCCTGTATCTTTTTGCTTCTTTTAAACGAAAATTGTTTCAGAAAGGAACCATATGTATATGTATTATTGCGCAGCCTTGTAACACTATTAAGCACACAAAACAAGCAACAACAGAATTTCAAATGTACAGCTGGGTATGTAATGTTCGGTTTCACCCGAACCTAGACTTCCTTACTTGTTTCCATATAATTTGTGTTAGAGAAAAATGTACATTTCAAAACTTACATTAATTGAATCTAGCCACAGTCCTCAGATTTACTATTGAAAAGACTTTAAAGTTTGAACTGTGTAGTAATGGTCGAAATTCCATTTGACGAGGTACGAGAAATTAGTTATTATTAAAGTTTCTGGGGTTCTGCTTTCCAACGGGAAAAGCGGCACAAAGCGTTTATATCATATCTACGTTAAGCATTTATTAAGTTATTGCTTTTCAAAAACAATCCTGCCTTACTTCCAATACAAATATTCCTTGGCTTAAGATACTTCGTATTCTAAATTATGTACACACTAAAGCGAAAATCGTAAATTTACTACCAAAATGGTAGGCAATACTTTAACCACTATAAATGTGTAATATTACACATCTTTATTTTTGCAAATTTCTTGTTGAATTTTACGCAAAAAATGTGTAATACTTTAGACACTATATGCCTAAAACTGTTCGCGACATTTGCTTATATTTACACTCGCGCGATTTTAAACACTAAGGGCTTAATTTTTATACTCAGTTGAGCAGAGCTCACAGAGTATAATAACTTTGATTGGATAACGGTTGGTTGTACAGGTATAAAGGAATCGAGATAGATATAGACTTCCATATATCAAAATCAACAGTATCGAAAAAAAATTTGATTGAGCCATGTCCGTCCGTCCGTCCGCCTGTCCGTTAACACGATAACTTGAGTAAATTTTGAGGTATCTTGATGAAGTTTGGTATGTAAGTTCCAGGGTACTTATCTCAGATCGCTATTTAAAATGAACGAAATCGGACTATAACCACTCTCACTTTTTCGATATCGAAAATTTCGAAAAACCGAAAAAGTGCGATAATTCATTACCAAAAACGGATAAAGCGATTAAACTTGGTAGCTGAGTTGAACTTATGACGCAGAATAGAAAATTAGTAAAATTTTGGACAATGGGCGTGGCACCGCCCAATTTTAAGAGAAGGTAATTTAAAAGTTTTCCAAGCTGTAGTTTGGCAGTCGTTGAAGATATCATCATGAAATTTGGCAAGAACGTTACTCCTATTACTATATGTATGCTTAATAAAAATTAGCAAAATAGGAGAACGACCGCGCCCACTTTAAAAACAAAAATTTTTAAGTCAAATTTAGTAAAATTTTGGACAATGAGCGTGGCACCACCCAATTTTAAAAGAAGGTAATTTAAAAGTTTTGCAAGCTGTAGTTTGGCAGTCGTTGAAGATATCATCATGAAATTTGGCAAGAACGTTACTCCTATTACTATATGTATGCTTAATAAAAATTAGCAAAATCGGAGAACGAGCACGCCCACTTTTTGAAAAAAAAAGTTTTTTAAAGTCAAATTTTAAAAGAAAAGTTAATATCTCTACGGTATATAAGTAAATTATGTCAACATTCAACTCCAGTAATGATATGGTGCAACAAAACACAAAAATAAAAGAAAATTTCAAAATGGGCGTGGCTCCGCCCTTTTTCATTTAATTTGTCTATGATACTTTTAATGCCATAAGTCGAAAAAAAATTTACCAATTCTTGTGAAATTTGGTAGGGGCAGAGATTCTGTGACGGTAACTGTTTTCTGTGAAAATGGGCGAAATCGGTTGAAGCCACGCCCAGTTTTTATACACACTCGACGATCTGTCCTTCCGCTCGGCCCTTAACACGATAACTGGAGCAAAAATCGATATATCTTTACTAAACTCAGTTAAAGTACTTATCTGAACTCACTTTGTATTGGTATAAAAAATGGCCGAAATCCGACTATGACCACGCCCACTTTTCGATTTCGAAAATTACGAAAAATTAAAAAATGCCATTATTCTATACCAAATACGAAAAAAGGTATGAAACATGGTAATTGGATTGGTTTGTTGACGCAGAATATAACTTTAGAAAAAAAACTGTGCAAAATGCGTGTGACACCTACCATATTAAGTAGAAGAAAATGAAAAAGTTCTGCAGGGCGAAATCAAAAGCCTTTGGAATCAGGGCAGGAATACTGTTCGTGGTATTACATATATAAATAAATTGGCGGTACCCGAAAGATGATGTTCTGGGCCACCGTGGTACACATTTTGGTCGATGTCTCGAAAACGCCTTCACATATACAACTACCACCACTCCCTTTTAAAGCCCTCATTAATACCTTTAACTCGATAAACATTAGATACAAACAAATTAGAGAGTCACCCACTGGTCCACCTTTATGGCGATATCTGGAAAAGGCGTCCACCTATAGAACTAAGGCCCACTCCCTTTTAAAATATTAATTATCACCTTTCGTTTGATACCCATATTATACAAACGCATTCTAGAGTTAACCCTGGCCAACCTTTATAACGATATCTCGAAAAGGCGTCCACCTAAAGACCTAAGGCTAACTCCCTTTTAAAATACTCATTAGCACCTTTCATTTGGTACCCATATCGTACAAACAAATTCTTGAGTCACCCCTGGTCCACCTTTATGTCTATATCTCGAAAAGGCGTCCACCCATTGAAATAAGGCCCACTCCCTTTTAAAATACTCATTAACACCTTTCCTTTGGTACCCATATCATACAAACAAATTGTAGAGTCAGCCCTGGTTCACCTTTTTGGCGATATCCCTAAATGGCGTCCACCTATAGAACTATGGCCCGCTCCCTCTTAAAATACTCTTTAATACCTTCCATTTGATACACATGCCATACAAACACATTCCAGGTTACCCTAGGTTCATTTTCCTACATGGTGATTTTCCCTTATTTTGTCTCCATAGCTCTCACCTGAGTATGTAATGTTCGGTTACACCCGAAATTAGCCTTCCTTACTTGTTTCATGTACGGTTACTCACAAAAATATGTACACACTTGGTTTATGCTGAAAAAAACTCAAATGCAGTGGCTCACAGCTTAATTGATAATTTTCATCTAATATATCGGAAATTCCCTAACAGAAACCACATTCAACAAGTAAGGAAGGTTAAGTTCGGGTGTAACCGAACATTACATACTCAGTTGAGAGCTATGGTGACAACATAAGGGAAAATAACCATGTAGGAAAATGAACCGAGGGAAACCCTGGAATGTGTTTGTATGACATGTATATCAAATGAAAGTCATTAAAGAGTATTTTATGAGGGAGTGGGCCATAGTTCTACAGGTGGACGCCATTTAGGGATATCGCCATAAAGGTGGATCAGGGTTGACTCTAGAATGCGCTTGTACGATATGGGTATCAAATGAAAGGTGTTAATGAGTGTTTTAAAAGGGAGTGATGCTTAGTTCCACAGGTGGACGCCGTTTCGAGATATCGCCATAAAGGTGGACCAGGTGTGACCCTAGAATTTGTTTGTACGGTATCAAATTAAAGGCATTAATGAGGGCTTTAAAAGGGAGTGGTGGTAGTTGTATAGGTGGTCGCCTTTTCGAGATATCGCCATAAAGGTGGACCAGGGGTGACTCTAGAATGCCTTTGTACGATATGGGTATCAAATGAAAGGTGTTAATGAGTATTTTAAAAGGGAGTAATCCTTAGTTCCATAGGTGGACGCCGTTTCGAGATATCGGCACAAAGGTGGACCAGGGGTGACCCTAGAATTTGTTTGTACAATATGGGCATCAAACGAATGGTGTTAATGAGTATTTTAAAAGGGAGTGGGCTTTAGTTCTATAGGTGGACGCCGTTTCGAAATATCGCCATAAAGGTGGACCAGGGGTGACTCTAGAATGCGTTTGTACGATATGGGTACTAAATGAAAGGTGTTAATGAGTATTTTAAAAGCGAGTAATCCTTAGTTCCAAAGGTGGACGCCGTTTGCAGATATCGCCATAAAGGTGGACCAGGGGTGACCCTAGAATTTGTTTGTACAATATGGGTATCAAAAGAAAGGTGTTAATGAGTATTTTAAAAGGGAGTAATCATTAGTTCCATAGGTGGACGCCGTTTCGAGATATCGGCATAAAGGTGAACCAGGGGTGACCCTAGAATTTGTTTGTACAATATGGGTATCAAAAGAAAGGTGTTAATGAGTATTTTAAAAGGGAGTGATGTGGTCCACAGGCTGCCCTACGTCGAACCATGGTGAAAGAAAGTCGTAGTACACGCTTCTGTTTAGTGTGCAATTAGGTGTCGCACATTATTGAGCCGATTACATCGCGTTGCACAAAATTTCGTTTTAAAGCGTTGGGTGATGAACAAATCATTGCACGTTTGCATCATATTTGTGAGTTGGAGGGCGTCAAGATAGATGATACTGCTTTTCAGTCGATTGTACAAATATCTGGTGGTGATATGAGGCGCGCCATAACAACACTTCAATCATGTTATCGCCTCAAAGGAACAACAAATACTATAAGCACTGCAGATTTGTTGGAAATGTCTGGCATTGTGCCCGAGCATTATTTAGTTGATTTTTTGGATGTATGCCGGTCAGGAAATTATTCAAATTTGGAGGAATTTGTACGACAGATAGGCTATGAAGCTTACAGTATTGGACAAATGCTAGAGCAATTTAATGAGTATGTCCTTCGTTGCCCATCACTAACCAATAAGCAAAAGGCTTTAATCTGCGATAAACTGGGTGAATGCTCATTTCGTCTACAGGATGATGAGAGCCTTGAAAGAGGTGCTCACAAAGTGTTTGTCACGTTTCGCAGACGAGGAGCGATACTTCCAGGATAGGCGTATGGTGAAATTGTATATGAAATTTATTGAGAGTCATCAGCATCCTATGGAATGCTATGAACAACTATTCAATGCAGGTATCGGAACCATGGTTGCGGATTTTTATATATGCTGGGCATATCATTATGATTCATGTGGTAATACACGTAAAGCCGATAGAATCTTTCGCCGTGGCATAGCATGAGAGACAACGTTCAGTAATTTTTTTGTTTAATTTTATTTACTCATTCTCTAATTTTTGGCTTTCTTTTACTAGAGATATCAAAATCGTCTACCTTTAACCAATAAAAACGTCACTATGCAAAGCCAAACTCGGAGTAAATCCGGTGCAGAGTGTCCTCCACCTCCACCACCAACGGCCACATCTTCCACACGCAATCAAATGCGTCCAGTGAAGTATGATTATGCAGATTCATTTGCTTGCACTTATGTGGTATTCGTTGTAGCTGCTTCACTTGCGGAACTAGCCACCTATCCACTAGATCCGACTAAAACACGGTTACAAATTCAGGGGGAAGCAGCAGTTGATAGAAAAACAAGCATTAAGCCTAAATATCGTGGTATGATAGCGACAGCGTATGGCATTGTCAGGGAGGAGGGCACTATGAAGCTGTGGCCAGGTGTCTCACCAGCACTTTACCGTCATATAGTCTATAGTGGCATACGTATGTGTAGCTATGATTTCCTACGTCGCACATTGGGGAGCGATGAGAATGGCCATATGACATTACCATTGTGGAGGTCTGCTCTCTGTGTTGTGTATGCAGGAGCAGTATCACAATGGCTAGCTTCACCAGCTGATCTAATGGGCGAACCTGCACGTGTTCATGGTGCTGCACATGCCTTTAAAGAAATTATACGTCGTGGTGGTATAGCTGGTTTATGGAAAGGTAGCGTACCGAATGTGCAACGCGCAGCACTTGTTAATCTTGGTGATCTCACAACATATGATACTATAAAGCATATGATAATGGTCAAATTGAGTCTGCCTGATCGTCATACGATAATGTACTTTCATCTATTTGTGCTGGATTTGTGGCTGCGATTATGGGAACACCAGCTGATGTGGTAAAAACAAGAATTATGAATCAACCGACTGACGATAAGAGCAGGTGAGTGTTTACACGACGCTGTTTATATTTAAGATATGTAAAAATCTTTGCTCAGAATGTAAGCGTAAGTGTAAGTGTAGTGTCATGTGGGAACAATGTACATGGTCATGATCCTTTATAGGACCTGGTTGACTCGAGTCAAATGTTGTTGAGTGGCATAGGGATATGATAAGTTGTATGCCGGGTAGTAAAGTAAACGAATTTGATTACCAATCACAACATGTGGTATTGGGGCTTGTAATTGGATAGCCTCTCGTGCCAGTTGACTGAACAGCTCTTTACAAAATAATACATTTTGTGCGAATTCCAAAGTTTTTTCCAAACACCAGCCTAGAATAAAATTAAAATTATGTCGAGTAGTTACATGTTAAAAAATGCAAAACTGATAATGTAAAATCCTTATTTTTGAAAGGCTCTGCACTCTGAACGGCATTAGATAAACGAATGCAATTTTACTGAGAAAAGAAAGGCTTTTTCATTTTTCTAAAGCATTTTTTTTTTTAAATACTGCCACGGTGGCCAATTTCGTTTTATAAAATGTTACGTTTTCTCATTGCTACCTGAACCATCACTTTTCAGATAAATGCAGGGAAAAGGTGTAAGCAAAAGTCAACTGTTTGGCTTGTTTTCGTGTGTTCACAAGAGATTTTTGCGATTTCTTCTAAAAAATGTTGACAGTTATCGATTTAACCGGGGGTTGGTCACAATGTGTTGGTGAAAACGAAAATGACAAATGAAACTATCTCATAGATTGCTATTATTCAGGTAAAATCTAACTTGACTGGAGATAGTGAAAATGGTTTTTAGTTACTGTGAGTCAAGCTCCAAAGGAACTTTTAACGTTTCAGAGCAACTTAAACGTCGATTGGATTTAAGAAAATGTTAAGTTAAATTTTAGTAATATTTTTCCCAGTCTGATAAAGAGAAAGCAGTTTGAACGCTTTTTTTGGGGGAGAGCCTAAGTGCATGTTGTTGTTGTTGGTGTAGCGATAAGGTTGCTCCCCGAAGGCTTTGGGGGGTGTTATCGATGTGTTGGCCCTTTGCCAGATACAGATCCGGTACGCTCCGGTAACACAGCACCATTAAGGTGCTAGCCCGACCATTTCGGGAACGATTTGTGTGGCCACATTAAACCTCCAGGCCATCCCTCCTCTCCGCCCCCAAGTTCCATGAGGAGCTTGGGGTCGCCAGAGCCTCGTGTTAGTGAAACAGGATTTGCCGCGGATAGGTGAGGTTGACAATGTGGTTTGGAGAAGCTATATGTTGCGCTGGCAACCTGAAGGGTTGCGCTACACAGCCCCTTGAATCTGGAATATAGTCGCCTCTTATGACAGGCAATACCTACCGCGGGTATATTATGACCCCCTAACCCGCTGGGGGTCGTAGGTTGTATGTTCGGTTACAGCTCTTTAAATTCCCGATCCTCTTCGCTGGATGGGAGTAGCACGAGTTTAGTGAGGGGTCTTGTGACCTTTCCCTTTGCCGTTATGAGATCCACTACTCTTACTCGTCCATCCGATCCCGGATGGAGGTTGATGACCCTGCTTTAGGTTGGCGCCATTTATTCCTTTTTTGAAGTTCGTCTTCCATCGTCGACAAAAGGTGTGGTGTAGGGCCTTTAGTCGCTGCCATCGATTAATAATTGATGCGGGGTTTTCGTCCTCGTCTGGCTCCGGGGGTGCTAATAGGTGTCCCCCTATTAAAAAGTGCCCCGGGGTTAATGGTTCTAGGTCGGACGGTTGATTTGAAGAGGGCGTTAAGGGGCGGGAGTTGAGACATGATTCTATCCTGCAAAGCAGGGTAGAGAATTTCTCAAAGGTATATTTGAGGTTAGATGCTATCCTTTTGAAGTGAAATTTAAAACTTTTCACTCCCGCTTCCAAGAATCCCCCCATGTGAGGAGCTGACGCAGGAATAAAATGCCAGTTCAGATTTTGGTATGTATAGGTTGTTACTACCTCGGCGCGTGAATCAGCCATGAAGGTTTTGAACTCTGCCCTGAGGGCTCTTGATGCCCCGACAAAATTGGTTCCGTTGTCGGAATACACATTCTTCGGGCAGCCTCGTCGCGCGACGAATCTGGCAAAAGCCGCCAAGAATGACCGGGTGCTCAGATCGGTAGTCGCTTACAAGTGGATGGCCTTAGTGGAGAAACACACAAAGAGGCAGACATATCCCTTGGACACGCGGCAGCCTCGTCCTTTATCTCAAAGGGGCCGGCAAAATCTACCCCGGTGTTAGTGAATGCCCGGGTATAGGTGGTTCGCTCGGTCGGTAGAATGCCCATCAATTGTGTTTGCGCCTGTTTCCTATGCACTGCGCATACCTTGCACTTGTGAATTTCTGATCGTATCATATTTTTCACGCGAGGTATCCAGTACTGTGTTCGGATCAGGCGCAGCATAAGCTGATTCCCCCCATGTAATGAGATTTTATGGACAAATCGTGTGATGAGACGAGACAGTCCACTATGATATGGCAGAATTAGGGGGTGGCGTTCGTTATACGAGAGGTCCTTGGACGCCGCGAGCCGTCCCCCGACTCTGATTGTCTCGTCCTCATCGAGAAATGGGCGCAAGGATTGTAAATCGCTCTTTGGCTTGATTGACCCTTTTTCTTTGAGTGTTCTGTACTCCTCCGCATAATAGTTTCGTTGAGCATTGACGATCAGACGACACATCGTTGCTTTGATCTCAATGGGTGAAATCGTCAGTGATGTTTCATTGAAGGAGCTTTTGAGATGAGTCCTTTTGTAGAACCGTAAAACGTAGGACAAAACTCTTAAAGCCCGGGAAAGGTCGAAAAACCTGTCTACAATATCTTCGTCTTTACAGTTAACCGAGATTGTGTGCACTTGTAACCTTTTTTCTTCCATGGTTGTGGTGTAGCTTATTTCCTGGTTTGGCCATTCTTTGCCATCTTGCTGCAGCCAAGATGGGCCTTCCCACCACAAGGAATTGTTCACTAGCTCTTGCGTTGATAGCCCTCTATTGGCTAAGTCTGCAGGGTTTGACGCTGAGTCCACGTGACGCCAGGCCGTGTTCCCAACTTGGTCTATTATCTTTGTCACACGGTGGGCCACGAAGGTTGACCATGAACACGGAGGTTTCCGTAACCAAGCTAAGACAATAGTTGAGTCAGTCCATAATAAGGTTTTATGTTTGCCTAAATTAGGGTTCTTGTTGATAGATTCTAGGGTTTCTGCAAGGAGAACTTCTCCACAAAGTTCTAGTCTTGGTAAGGAGATGGTTTTTACGGGCGTGACTCTTGATTTGGCTAATAGCAGGCTTACAAATATTTGCTCATTAATATTGACGCGCAGGTAAACGGTGGCTGCGTATGCTTTTTCTGACGCATCACAGAATCTGTGGATCTCCACTGTGGCTGTTGGTGAAAAGTGTACCCAGCGTGGGATCTTAATTTTTTCTATGTGCTGGTAACTTTCAATGAAACTTTGCCACCGATCCAGCGAGACTGGCGACACGGTTTCATCCCATCCTGTTCCCTCTAACCAGATGCCTTGCATCAACATTTTGGCGGTAACCACGTATGGTGCCAGCCACACTAAGGGGTCAAATAATTTTGCTATCGCCGACAGAATCTTCCGTTTTGTAAAGCTAGACTGTTCCTCTATGGGTTTCGTTTTGAAGTAAAAGATATCTGAATGGGCGTTCCACCTAATGCCAAGTGCTTTAACCATACTGGTATCCTCGAAGTCTAGGAAATCTTCGTTTAGGAGGTGAGCCTTTTGTAGACCTTTAAGTAGTTTGTTTGAGTTGGCGGTCTATTTCCTCAGCGAGAATCCTGCTGTCCCCAGGGCTGTAGTTATTTGATCCCTTGCTTTAATGGTGTCGGTAATAGTGTGGCCTCCTGCTAGCACATCGTCAACGTACATTGCATTTCGTAGTATATCTGATGCTATAGGGTGGCTGTGCTCCCGTCGTCCGCTAACTGGAGCAGTATTCGTATTGCAAGGTACGGGGAACAGTTAACTCCGAATGTGACGGGTTTCAACTCATATAGTTGTATGGGCTGCGTACTTTCTATTCGGAATACAATACGTTGATACTTAGTGTGATCAGCGTGCAACAGAATCTGTCTGTACATTTTCTCTATGTCGCTGTTAAAGACATATTTGAAGAAACGCCACCTTAATATGAGAATGGTTAAATCATTCTGTAGAACTGGCCCCGGATGGAGGATGTCGTTGAGGCTGACTCCGTTTGCAGTTGATGACGACGCATTGAACACCACTCTTACTTTTGTTGTTGTGCTTTTTTCCTTTTTGACGGCATGATGTTGTAAAAAATAGGTATCATAGTCTTCAGCGGGGATGTGTTTTGGTACCCGGGACATATGCCCCAAGGTTTCATACTCTGCTAATACCCTATTGTATTCTGACTGTAATGTTGGGTCTTTAGCTAAACGCGTTTCCATTCGGAAAAATTGTGAACACGCAATTTTTAATGAGGGACCTAATTGTTTATATTTCGGAAATTCCTGTTTAAAAGGCAAGGATACAATATATTTACCCTCATCATTTCGAATCGTTGTGTTCTTATAAAATTCTTCACAATAATTGTCATCATGGTTGTACGTTTTGTCCTTGGGGACTTCCTCTGTTTCCCAAAATGATCGTAGCTCTCTGTCTAATTGCACTTCACTGACAAAGGACACATATTTCTCGCTGGGTGAGATTGTTTCGGTTTGGCCGGTCAATATCCAGCCGAATACCGTCTCTTGGGCTAGCAGTGTTCCTAACACGTTTTTTCTTTATTCCCCCTAACATCACCTATGCATAGATGTCGCCTCCTAATATCAGGTCGACTTGCTCATTGACAAAAAAGCGTTTGTCAGCTAATACTAAGTTCGGGAAGGCCTGCATGGCCATGGCATCCACCTTGCATGTTGGTAGATTGCCAGTTAGTTACGGCAGCACAAGCGCGGTGGTGGCGATATTTATTGTCGGATCAATTGGATACCGCAATTGTATATGACACGCCTCCTTTACTTGTGCTGACACTTGATTGGTGATGCCTGACACATGCGCAGACATCCGCTGAGATGGCAAGTCAAACAGCTGCTGCTAATCAATTTCCTTATCAAGCTGGGTTGTCGGTATTTGATGGTGAAATTTCTCACTTTTGTGGTGGATCTCTAATAAACAATGAATGGGTGCTGACGGCTGCTCATTGTACTTTAACTTAAGCTTTGAATTATATATACTGTATGCTTTAGAGTGTGAGACAATTGGCGAAAAGAAAATTGATAAGCTAATCACCCAATAACGTACTGTCTATACGCAATCAGATTTTTTCAATCGTTTCAATTTCAGTATACTTGGGCAGTAGATCCCATTGAACATCTGAAGGTGGACAATTGTGACATTAAATCTCACCCCGAATTCTATCATGAATTATATATAAATGATATAGCTCTGTTCAAAATTCCAGCTGTCACATATTCAGCTGCCATTCACCCGGTGTCCCTACTAAAATGTGCTTCATGCTATCCCACTTACGTTGATAAAACAGTAGTGGCTTCTGGATGGGGTAAAACCTCTGATGCATCCACATCTTGTTCACCTGTTTTACAGTTCGCCAATTTTAAAGTGATCTCGAACCAAGTATGTGCTATCTTGATGCTTATTAGTAATCTACCAATTGTGTAAATGGTGGTTTTTTTTAAACTTGTGAAATGATTTCCTGATAAATATAAAAACATAAACATAAACACCGCATAGTTAGACAAATATATGTTTATGTTTATGTCAGGAAATCATTTGACAAGTTTAAAAATCAAACATTTACACAATTGGTAGATTGCCAATAAGCATCAAGATAGCACCAATTATAGAAAGAGTTTCTGTCTGGTACATTTAATTGAATTAATTTATTTTTCATATAAAGTATGAATGATACCATTATAATATAAAACGTTCTAATCGACGTCCGCATTATATTGAGCCCAAGGCATTTTAGAAGCTAGGTACTAAGTACTTAAATTTCGGTTATGCCGAGAAGCCAGATATATATGCAAGGGTGCTGTGATGACTCAACCCTGTCAGATTAATTATTTTTTATAATTATAAACACAAGCAAGTATTGTTTTCAAGCGTAAGCCCCGTATTGGTTTGCATCCAATCCAAGTAGGAAGTGACCCGAGTATGTACAACTGGTGCATCAGTTTCACATCCTTTGTTTGAAAAAAAAAGATATAATACCAATTTGAAGCTTTGAATTTGCCAACACCGATGTGCCACCAGAATCACCAACACAAACTCTAATACGATTGACAATGGAAATACATATTTTTCCGGCTTTGGTCTTTAAACCATATTTTCTAGCACATAATTGGTTCGAGATTACTTTAAAATTGGAGAACTGTAAAACAGGTGAACACCCCATCCAGAAGCCACTACTCTTTTATCAAAGTAAGTGGGATAGCACGGATCACATTTTGGTTGCGACACCCGGTGAATGGCAGCTGAATATGTGATAGCTGGAATTTTGATCAAAGCTATATCATTCCCCTCACTAGGGTAGGCACCTTGCGTTGGTGTGAGGGCTTAGCCGAACTCCATAGCGGCTGACTATGAGGCGGAGCTGTTTAGGACTGACATCTACGCCGTTTCGCCTCATACGAGGGCGGCGGGATGTCGGTGACCAAGAACTGCCAACCCCCTAATCCAGGGTATTATGCGGACCGTGCCTATTGGACGATTTGCAGCCAGGGGATAAATTCGGCTGTATTCGAACGGAGCCTTCCCGATACCGGGCCACCTCGGGAAGTATTAATGGCCTTACCACAGTAAGGGGCGCTGCTGTGGCGTACGGTTCTTTCCCCGAATATAATACTGGACCGCTGAGCCCGCCTTGTCGGGCAGGTGGTCGTACGACCGAGATGAACGACTCATTACCTGACTGTAATAAGGAGGATGTAAAGAGGAGGACTGAGTCGCAATCCAAGGACGACAAATACGAATTAGGCGATGCGTCGGACTCGGGGAGCGAGAGTAGTGCTGATTCAATGAACTCCGTGTTGGAGAAGCACACAAATGAAAACGGAGTAGAAGAGTGGAGAAGGGTACGGAGCAGAGGAAGTAAAAGAGCTCTCTCGCAGTACCGTGCAGCACTAAGAATTGTACAACGCTTGGGAGCAGTAGTCGACCCAACAGAAGTGGAGATCGAGCGCTTGGAATGGGCCCATGAAGCGGTAGAAGTAGGTCGAAGGCAGTTCAAAATGTTTGCTGCGAGAAACCCTCGGTTCTGCAACCGGTACGAGGAGGAAGAAGCGTCGAATGGCAGAATGAAGAGGCAACGTTCGGCGGAAGGCGACAAGCCTGCTTTCAAGAGGCAGAAAGGACCCAGTCCTAGAGCCGCGAGGCATGGCAGTCGCATAGACAAGACAAGTAAGCCCAAAGCTGTAAGACAGATGGGCTTCAATAGCGAGGTAGCAACTACCTCGAAAGCTGCGAGTCAGAGGGAAGTTCCAATTAAGGAAGTAGGAAATAAGCCAAAGGGAGATAACGCTAGGACTCCGGCTTTCTCGGAGGCGCTAAAGGGAGTTAACGCTAAGACTCCGGCTTTCTCGGAGGTGCCAAAGGGAGATAACACTAAGACTCCTCCCCGAGAAGATGAATGATGTGGCAAAGCAGTCACTGACTGTGGCGCTGGTTGATCGTAGCAGTCCTTTTGGACAAATGACTACTGAAAGGTGGAGATCTGTGAAAAGGGAGCTTATTAGCTTAATGCTTAAGATGATGCGGGAACAACCAAGTAAGCCCCTTCCAACCTTTGATTCGGGGGGATGGTATAATGGTGTGAAGATGATAGCGTGCGACAACATCGCGAGCTTGCGGTGGCTGGAGGAAGTGGTTCCAAACCTCCAAAGGCAAGGCACGAACGCGCGGTTTGAGGTAGTGGATAAAGCGCAAATCCCCACGGTACCAAAAGTTAAGGTATGGATACCATGCGTGATGAAGTCGGAGGATACACTGCGAATTCTGCAGAATCAGAATCCGAACATACCGACACAGGATTGGAAGGTACTTACTGTATCTCGGCCTACCGAGGATGGTCAGTTCTACATCTTCCAAATAAACAAGCAGGCGGAGGATATTTTGTACACGCAGCTTGGCAAAATGACCTTTGGCACTGGCAAAATTTACATGCGACTCAGGAAAAGAAGTCCCGAGGATAAAAACCCTAACACGCTGGCGGTGGGCGAAGTCGAAAAGGACCTCAAAAGCCTAAGGGAAAAAGACAGGTGGAGGTCCCCGACGTCACCACGAACGTGCTAGAAGAGGACCAACCGCTAAATGGTGCTGTGACTCGCACAGAGGAACACCCTGCACAACAGTCACAAGAGGCTGAAGGGGGCCTCAAATACTCTAAACCAAAAGGGCAATGGGGGGGGGGGGGGCGACGACGTCAAGACGAAGGTGCTGGAGGGGGACAAACAGCCCAATGGTGCTGCGAGTCCTACAGATAAACCTCCAACACAGTAAAGTGGCGTCGAGGGAACTCCTCCTAACCCTTGAGGAGGGTTCGTTTGACGTGGCGCTGATCCAGGAGCCGTGGCTCTCATCGGGAGGAAAGGTTTCTGGACTTAGCGCGCGCGGGTTTGGCGTTTACTACGCGCAAACGGAAGGACGGGTGCGAGCTGTAGTAATGGTAAGGAAACAGCTGCATTCATATATGCTGCCTAACTACACCACTGAGGATCTCGTAGCGGTGGCCGTTAAGCAAAAGAATAAGCAGGCACTTATTCTGGCGTCCTGCTACATGGCCCATGCTGCGGAGGTCCCACCGATGGAGTGCAAAAGGCTAGTACAGGAGGAAGGGCGCAAAGGGCGGTTGGTCATAGGCGCAGATGCAAATGCGCACCACAATGCGTGGGGAAGAGCAGATACGAACGAGAGAGGCGAATCTCTGTTTTGTTACATCCTGCAAACCAATTTGCAGATAGCTAACAGGGGAAATGTCCCTACATACATTGTTCCAACATCCAGCAATGTTCTGGATATTACATTGAGCTCCGAGCGTGATATATCAAGGTATGATTGGATGGTTCTTGATAGACCATCCTTCTCTGACCATGCGTATATCAGCTTCAACATCCCCCTAAAGAGGATAGAGAAGGGAGGAACCTTTAGAAACCCTAGGTCAACGAACTGGACTAAATTCCAGAAACATGTAGAAACAAAACTGGAACAACCCAAAGAGGTTGCTAATGTAGATGAACTGGAGGAGTCGAATGAATTCCTAACAAGGACGCTTATGACTGCGTAAAACAAAGGTTGCCCTCTAAGAAGATTTAGAGGAAAAGCAAAGCCGCCATGGTGGAGCAATGAGCTGAGTCTTCTAAGAAGATAAGTAAAAGAAATGTTTAAGCTCGCAAAGACCGCGGAAATCGAAGCGTGTCGGGACGAGTACAGGGATCTACTTAGGATCTACAAGCGCGAAATTACCAGGGCGAAGAAAAACTCATGGAAAAGTTTCTGTACGGACATAGAGTGCTCCAACGAAACAGCACGGTTGAAAAAAGTCCTAGCAAAGGGTACATAGGCCAGGGACTAACAAAGAAAGAGAACGGGGAATGGTAACGTAATAGTGAGGAATCCCTTGAGGTGCTTCTCGATACACATTTCCCATCGGGAGACGGTTTAGAGGAGCCAGCAGACATCACTCACACTTCGATCGCGGAGCTAGTAGTGCCGGGCTTGTTGACCGATACCAAGATCGAGTGAGCAGTGAAGACGTTTTCTAAGTTTAAATCGCCGGGCCCAGATGGTATATTCCCGGCCATGCTACAAGTCTCAAGTAGGGCGGTCGTAGAATGGCTTAAAATAATATTCGATAGGTGCATACGACTGAATCATGTACCGCACTCTTGGAGAACTGCTCGTGTAGCTTTTCTACCAAAGGCGGGGAAGATCGGTCAGATGTATTACAAAGACTATAGACCCATTAGCTTAACATCATTTCTGCTCAAAACCTTTGAGAGGTTGATAGATGTGTACATAAAGTCCAACGTGGATAAAAAGCTGCTCTCCACAACACAGCATGCGTACACCAAAGGCAAGTCGGTAGACACCGCATTGCATAGGGTGATAATAAGCATAGAGAAATCCCTGGAATATAAGGAGTATGCTCTAGGAGTCTTCTTGGACATTGCCGGGGCTTTCAATAATGTTGCAAAATTGGCGATTATGGATGGTCTTAATTACATTAAAGTACATCCTGCCTTAGTCAGATGGATCGGCTGCATGTTAAATTGCAAAAAGATTACATCAAAATGGGGATTGTACGAGGCCACGAAATCAGTGGACAGGGGCACGCCGCAGGGAGGGGTGCTATCACCTCTGCTGTGGACGCTGGTCATCAACCAACTGCTCAGGCAATTCGATGAGGGACCCGTAAAACTTACGGCTTACGCAGATGACGTTGCAATTGTCATAAGTGGAAAGTGCCTTCCAACGATTAGTTCTTTGATGGATCGGGCGCTTCGCGATATTCATACCTGGGCATCTAATGTCGGGTTGAAAGTCAATGCGGAGAAGACGGATAAGGTCTTGTTTACAAAGAGGTACAAGGTCCCAAATAGGACCAGGCCTAAGTTAGGAGGGGTGACCTTACAGGAAAAACCTTGCACAAAATATTTAGGAATCATCCTAGACAATAAGCTGTCATGGAAGCTCAACGGGGAGGAGAGGGTCAAGAAGGCCTCAACGGCACTCTATGCATGTAAAAGAATGCTGGGGTGTACGTGGGGCCTATCGCCCTCTCTTTCTCATTGGGTTTTTACAGCGATTGTAAGCCCTATTCTATACTATGGAGTTCTTGTTTGGTGGAAAGCCACACAAAAAACAACATACCTCAAAAAAGTAGAGGGGGTATGCAGACTATCGATGCTTTGCATTACGGGAGCCCTGAAAACAACCCCGACGGTTGCACTGTATGCCATTTTGCACATCCCACCTGTAGACCTGGTAGCAAAGAACAAAGCGTTAACGACTGCAACCAGGCTCGGTGCTTCGGGGCAGCTTGAGCGCCGACCATATGGCCATAGTAGTATAGCGTCATCAATCACAAGACGAACATACTACATGATTCCCTATCTGCGCTTCGAGGGAGATCTTAAGGCCACAATAGAGGTGGGTGGTTAGCGCAAGGGTGCGCTAATGGCGGACGAGGCGATACATGTGTACACCGATGGTTCCAAAGTAGTGGAAGGAGTAGGGTCTGCAGTATACTGCGCTGATCCGGAAATAAGCAGATCCTACAGCCTGCCGGAATACTGTAGCGTTTTCCAAGCGGAAATATTAGCCGTAACCAAAGCAGTAGAAACTCTGGAAGAGAATAGCTTAAGCTGCAACCGTGTTAACTTTTATATTGACAGTCAAGCAGCAATTAAGGCAATAATCTCGCATAGCACAGCATCTAAATCCGTGTTAGAGTGTAAGCAGTCATCTATATTGGGTCCCAGGCCATATGGGAATAGATGGGAATGAAAAAGCGGAAGAACTAGCTAAAAAGGGCGCATCCCTTGAAGCTTGCTCCGTAGATGTCCCAATTTGATTGGGCGAGATTAAGAGAAGGCGAGAGGTGCACATGATCGACCAAGCGGGAAAGGCGTGGGTTCAAGCGCGGGTCTGTAAAGTGTCGAAGATTATGTGTAGGTCTTACAACCTTAGACTAACACAGTTGCTCCTATCATTAAAAAGAGAGGACTGTAGACTCATGACGGGTATTCTGACTGGACACTGCCTTCTGGCGTCACATGCCTTTAAACTAGGCTTGGTCAGTGATAGCAGATGTAGGAAGTGCGGGTTGGAGGAGGAAACGATCGAGCACGTTCTGTGCTCGTGCCCTGCACTTGCCAGGCTAAGACTCCAGCTATTAGGAGTGATACAGCTGTCAGATCTAGAAGCAGCAAGTGTCTTAAGTCCTAGGGAGCTTCTGGTATTTGCCAAGAGGACGGAGTTATTTTATAACATAGGTCCTGGTTTTGTTAAAACAAACTTCTGGTAACACTACGGACTCAATCAGTCTATGTGAGGTCCTCATGGACCGGCCAGTTCAACCTACCTACCTATATCATTTAGAAACAATTCATGATCGAATTCGGGGTGAGATTTAATGTCACAATTGTCCACCACCAGATGTACAATGGGATCTACGATATTGATGCTGCCCAAGTATACGGTCACACTAATAGCACTGAAATTGAAACGATTGAAAAGATCTGATTGCGTATAGACAGTACGTTATTGGGCGATTAACTTATCAATTTTTCTTTTCGCCAATTGTCTCACACCCTAAAACATACAGTATATATAATTCAAAACTTACGTTAAAGTACGATGAACAGCCGTCAGCACCCATTCATTGTTTAATAGAGGTCCACCACAAAAGTGAGAAATTTCACCATCAAATACCGACAAACCAGCTTGATAAGGAAATTGATTAGCAGCAGCTGTTTCACCATTTGTTATACGTGGACTTGCAACTACCTTTTGCACCATAGACCCCAAGCGTTCACGCTCTGTAGTTCTAGGTCCCCGAATTTCAAATGCCGTGGCGATGCATAGTAGGAGCGACCAAGCTATCAACGATTTCATGTTGCTGCTGTTCGAGCAAATTCAGACTGACTCGCGCATTGACTATTGCGGTTTATTTGTAGTATAGTTTAATGGCGTACTATGGGATAGTTTTCACTATTTTGTCATAAATGCATGTTTTTAGGCAATTCACGGTATATGGGTATTTGGTTGAGCAACAAGCGAGAATTTTATTTTTTACCGATTACAGATACTTCGGATAGATTTTGTCCTTAACTCCAAGGTTTCAATCGGCCAAGAAAGAACAGAACAGTCAGAGTAAGAGCAAGGGTTAAGTTACAAAGAAAGGGAAGAGACAGATTGAGGGAAGGTCAAGAAAGAAGAGAAAGGTGAGAGTAAGAGCAGGAATTAAGGTTCATAAAAAATGTAGAGACAGATTGAGGGAAATAGGCAAAATGAAATATAATTATACTTTACTTCGGAATAATTTTAATATTAGACTTAAAAGTAGCGAAGCAACGGACGTTATACTAGTTAAATTAAAACAAGTAAGGAAGGCTAAGTTCGGGTGTAACCGAACATTACACACTCAGCTGAGAGCTATGGAGACAAAATAAGGGAAAGTCAACATGTAGGAAAATGAACCTAGGGTAACCCTGGAATGTGTTTGTATGACATGGGCTTCAAATGGAAGGTATTAAAGAGTATTCGCTTTCCTATCATGTCCAACGTTGCTGCCCACTTGTAAGTGCTGGCGTTCAGTAGTTCCGCTAGCGATGCTCTCTTCGCTGGTATAGCCCAAATCACCAAATTTATTAAAAACAAGTATAATTGGTTTTACTGGACACTCACTGGTGTATTACAAAATTTATTTTGAAACTTTTCTCAATTGTATTTAAAGTATTTTAGAACTAAACTTTCTGAGTGAATCGCACCTGACCAAACGTGTATCTATATTGAATTCAACCCTAATTTTCGTTATGCCGTTATATGCATTCCATTCGGAATGGACGCCATTTAGGGATATCGCCATAATGGTGGACCAGGGCTGACTCTAGAATTTGTTTGTACGATATGGGTATCAAATGAAAGGTGTTAATGTGTATTTTAAAAGGAGTGGGCCTTATTTCTATAGGTTGACGCCTTTTCGAAATATCGCCATAGAGGTGGACCAGGGGTGACTCTAGAATTAGTTTGTACGATATGAGTATCAAATGAAAGGTGTTAATGAGTATTTTAAAAGGGAGTGGGCTTTAGTTCTATAGGTGGACGCCTTTTCGAGATATCCCATAAAAGTGGGCCAGGAGTGACTCTATAATGTGTTTGTACGATATGGGTATCAAACTAAATGTATTAATGAGGGTTTTAAAAGGAGTGGTGGTAGTTGTATATGTGAAGGCGTTTTCGAGATATCGACCGAAATGTGGACCAGGGTGACCCAGAACAACTTCTGTCGGGTACCGCTAATTTATTTATATATATATTTATATATGTAAAGCACGAACCTGTCATGGAGTACCAAGTATCTGGGACTAACAATTGACTGCAAGTTGAAATGGAAAGTATGCATCGAAGAGCGGGTAAAGAAGGCATGCATCGCCTTCTATGCTTTCAAATCAATGTTTGGTAAGAAATGGGGACTCAAGCCAAGTATGGTACTTTGGGTGTACGAGGCGGTGGTGCGACCGGTGCTTACCTATGGTTCCATAGTCTAGTGGGAAGCTCTAAGTAAGAGCTATAATCTCACCAGCCTGCAAAAAGTCCAGAGCACTGCGTGCGTTGGTGCCATAGGGGCCGGGCGCACTTGCCGCACAGCTGCTTTAGACCCCATTTTGCACCTGATTCCGATCGACTTGCATATACTTTGTACATCGTCACAAACTGAGACTCAGGGAGTCTGGGTATTGGAAGAATACTGAGCAAGGGATAGTAATATCCTAAAAAACTTCCGGATGGTACATGTAGTACCGAGCCAGATTACTACCCTCGCAAACTGAAGTTTGTGTACGGTTGTAATACCGTCATTCCAAGCAGGAACGAGTGGAAGAGAAACACGGGCATAAGGGTCGACGACATCCAAATCTACACTGACGGCTCCAAGATGGAATCGGGAATGGGGGCCGGAGTTTTCTCTGAGTCCCTAGATTTGTCTGCATCATTCAGACTCCCATCGGACTGCAGCGTGTTTCAAGCAGAAATCCTAGCGATTTGGCAAGCCTGCAAATCACTGGAGCGCTTGAATGTAGCTGGTAAAGTTTGCATCCTGTCGGATAGCCAAGCAGCGATAAAAGCGCTTTTCTCGTCACACATTAACTCAAAATTAGTGTGGGCTTGTAAGCGACTCATATGCCAGTTATCCACCAATCAAGAACTATGCGTTATCTGGGTCCCGGGTCATAGGGGGACAGAGGGTAACGAGATGGCCGACGAGATAGCACGCAGGGGCTCATCGGAGATAACGAGGAAATAACCAGTGTTGAAGTAGGCATACCCTTAGCAATATCCAAAGCTTCTACTTGAAGAAAGCACAAACAAAGTGGAATAACATTACCACCTGTGCAATATCAAAATATATTTGGCCAAACTATGATGGAAAGAGGACGAGAAGTCTTCTGAATAAATCCAGGGCTAACACACGCAAACTGATAGCAGTCTGCACCGGTCATTGGGCAGTAGGTACGCTGCGCAAAAGATGGGCATTCCGTATAACGACTACTGCAGAAGCTGCAAAGATCCAAATTCCAGGGAGACAGTAGAACACTTTATGTCATTGTTTACTATATAGTTTGGCAGCTTAATTCGAGGTTATGTTGCGAATAGAGTGGAAGGCACTCGCAGGCTGTGAAAATAGGCACTCGAATGAAGTATAATGAAGGAATTGATGTTTGGAGTTTTTTCAAAATTTGCCTGAAATCTTGAATCACAAAAGGGAGTGTAGTTAAGTACGAAAATGAAAAAGTGTAGTTAGGTTTTTCTCCTTTTTTAGCAGGAGATTTTCATTTTAAAAATGTAATATATAAACCAATGGGGCTTCACATATACTTTATAATAACATGATTTTTATTTTTACGATTTATTCCTCAATGAAAATAAATGAAACACCTATAAATGCAGTCATTAATCATGTTTTTTACTTCTTTTTTATGTTAAAAAATAACTGTGTTAAAAATAGCAGAACTAAAATCTCAATGTCGTACTACTTTTATATAATAAAAATTAGTTTATGCATGCAAGCATTTAATACCTGTGCATTATATCCTAACTTTCTCGCTATATAAGTTAACAATTCCAGGGGCCGTTTTCCCCATCTTCGGTTAACGCTAACAAGCAATGTATTTGAAAGAAATCGTTCAGTGATTTGTGAAATAAAGTGTCACTTTGAAAAAAAGCACGTTAAAAGTTTCCCAGCCGCAGATAGATCGATAATTTATTGAGTATTGCAGTGCGACCATTGGTCTGTTGTGCCCTCATCAGATTGCGTCGTATTCCAGTAGGATATGTTCCGCCGTCTCTGCAGATCGATCACAAAATCAACATGAATACAAAATTGTGTTTTTATTTAGTTTAACGGCGATGGAAACTCGGTTTTTTTCAGAAAATGCAGGAAAATTCAAGAATTTATGGACAACGCTAGAAAAATGTAAGTTTTTTAATTAGTTGTGTGCTGTTTTGACGTTGGCGTTGCGTTGCTTATGGATTGAAAACATGGCAATTAAAGCGCATGTGTTCAAAGTCAGATGTAGATGCAACTCAAGCGCCAAAACAACGCAAAAGTCGCCTTAAGCTTCGTTGCTTCTCGTGTTATTTATCATTATTAATTCAAAATGTTGGATCTCGTAAAAAGTTAAACTTAGGCAAGACACACACGAGGCGTAGCTTCGTAAACTTTTTTTAAGCGATAATTTTTATTTCAATTAATAATTTCAATATTATATATGTACATGCAATAATATATGTATATACAAACATAAATTCCTAATTTCATATTTATATATTTCCAGATTTTATGCTCATTTTAGATATAGCACGTCTTATAGCGAACAAAAAATTAATAAATTTGCTACAAAGATATTACATAAAAATTTGTATATTGTCTTTTATGCTAATTTATTTTGATATTTTTTATTTTATTTTATTATTTTATCTTTTATTTCAACTTAGTTTATTATTATTTAAATGCAATTTGATTGAATTGGAAAATTTCACGTTGTATATTAAACGAAAAAAAACGACCCAAAAACGTTTTCGACTATACTATTCATTAAAGGAAGTATAGCTGCAATTCTAACGAGTTCTTGGACAACTCAAGGAGCGGGATAAAACAGCCATTCGCTTCCATGTACAAACGTTTTTGAAAATTATTTGAAACCTTCCAAGTTAAAACACAAATAGTTTTTTCGTGTTTTTTGTAAACAATTACAATTTGTTTTCAGAATTCAATTATTTATAAACTTTTGCGTCCAACGCTTACAAAACGTTTTCTGAAAGAAGTTAAATAATATTTAATACTGAAAACGCTCTTATATCGTTTTACAAAGCAAGGTTTTTTCTTTAAGCTACTTTGAAAAACATTTACATGCCTGTCGGGAATATTAATGTCCATGTCTACTACTATGGCAGTCGCTTGCATACTACTATTTCATTATTTAAAAAATGCAACCTTGTCACATGCATTCTTAAACACGGTTGCTAGACCATATTTTCATTTAGAACCAAAATTCATCGAAAAAAGGACCAAATTTTAGTTTTATTTTATTGGTATATAAACAATTCCGTAAGTTACTAGAGTGTCGTATTCGTTGTAAAAAGCAAACATTGTAGGATGTTTCCCTAGTTTCCTGTATAAAATTTTAATAAAGAAGACATTTGGCTTTAGTTCGAACTGCACAAACAAAAATAAAGTGTACCTTAAGTAACACATTTTCAAATTTCTAAGATAAGTCTATGTCTTTCATCAATAAAACATTGTGAACCAAATTTTGCATCATTGCAATGAAATAAAATGTATAGCGCAGTTAGGCTTTAGTAAGGAACGGTTAAAAAATTTGCATTGTGGCAAACTCAGTAAACCGTAAATGAAACTAAGCAATTGTGTTAATGCTATTTTTATAGAGGCTTACTTTTTCCCAAACAGTTTAAACTTCATACTAGATTCAGAAGAGTGAGTTTTTTACTCAGACTAAAAATCAAGCGTCTTAAAAGTTTCAACTGTATAATGATTAAATACCGATCGAAATATCCAACAACTAAAACAAGTCTTTTTTTTAAGTCCTTTGTTTAATCAAAAATTAATGACAATGTGTTTGCTCGAACATTCAACACTTCCCTTTTTAATGCCTCGCCGAAATTATCTCCCAAGTGAAATGTTAGAAATTTTCATGGTAAGAATTCCATTGAAGTAAATTCAAAATTATATGTGGATAATAGATTCGCGGAAAATTTTATTAGCAGTATTTTGAATTTTTGTCTCAGTTTCAGTGAAAAAAAAATAAACGTACCGAAACCGTGCCGAAAAAAACCAAAATTGTGAAAAAGGGACCAGCGGACCATATGGGGTTGGAAGGGACCATTTTTGTTCCAAATGGAATGAAGTGGCAACCGTGCTCTCAAATGCAAGCTTCCACATCAAATACATATACATATAAGTATTTCGACATTACGAAATACATTGTCGCGTTGTGAGGCAAAGTACTGTTGCATAAAACCTTTTTCACCACCACAATACCACAGATTAAATCTAGAATTTCACAAAAATATTTTTTTCGAAAAATCGCACCGAATAACAGCAGTCATTGTTTACGAATTTGGAAACAATGAGAATGGCAAATACGAACGTGTATGAAATGTAATGTCAAAACGTATATGCACATGGTTGTATTTCAATGCACGAAAATGCTTTAAAAACGCAGAAATTGTTAAATTGAAGTTGAAAAAAAAAATTATAAAAACTTTAATATAAATAAAAAGCTTCTTTTAATAACAACAAATACGCCATATATATTCTATATATACATCAATTGGTAAGGTTTATCTCACTTTAAAATTTAAGCTGAATAATCTAAAGTTTTTTTTTTGAAATTGAGTCGAGACCTGTGCGTGTGAATGTGCGAATTTCACCGATCTGCTGTTAGTTGCGCTACTTGGTAAAATTTACTATGCTTTATGTGTAAATACTCGGCTCTAGCTAGAGCCCAGCTAAGGTTCCTTGGAACCACGTTTCTAGAAGACCTCAGAGGGTTATCTGTGATAGCAATCCCGAATATTCTTAATTTTATCAACAACTCTGGCTGGTTTTAATATATTGACCGTAACATTCCGTAGGTTTTTAAACGAGTTACATGGCATCAAAACGGCTTTAAATAGCTACTTGGGCGACCAGGGTCGCAGCCATTTCACCTACCTACCTACCCTACCATGAACAGTATTTCTGCCAAGATTCCAAGGGCTTTTGATTTCGCCCTGCAGAACTTTTTCATTTTCTTCTACTTAATATGGTAGGTGCCACACCCATTTTACAAAGTTGTTTTCCAAAGTTATATTTTGCGTCAATAAACCAATCCAATTACCATGTTTCATCCCTTTTTTCGTATTTGGTATAGAATTATGGCATATTTTGCGTTTTAATTAATTTTCGAAATCGAAAAAGTGGGCGTGGTCATAGTCGAATTTCGGCCATTTTTTATAGCAATACAAAGTGAGTTCAGATAAGTACGTGAACTGAGTTTAGTAAAGATATATCTATTTTTGATCAAGTTATCGTGTTAACGGCCAAGCGAAAGGACAGACGGTCGACTGTGTATAGAAACTGGGCGTGGCTTCAAACCGATTTCGCCCTTTTTCACAGAAAAAAGTTATTGTCCTAGAATCTAAGCTTCTACCAAATTTCACAAGGATTGGTAATGTTTTGTTCGACATATGGTATTAAAAGTATCCTAGACAAATTAAATGAAAAAGGGCGGAGTCACGCCCATTTTGAAAATTTCTTTTATTTTTGTATTTTGTTGCACCATATCATTACTGGAGTTGATGTTGACATAATTTACTTATATACTGTAAAAATATTACATTTTTTGTTAAAATTTGACTTAAACAATTTTTTTTTAAGTGGTCGTGGTCGCTCTACGATTTTGCTAATTTTTATTAAGCATTCATATAGTAATAGGAGTAACATTCCTGCCAAATTTCATCATGATATCTTCAACGACTGTCAAATCACAGCTTGCAAAAGTTTTAAATTACATTCTTTGAAAAGTAGGCGGTGCCACGCCCATTGTCCAAACTTTTACTAATTTTCTATTCTGCGTCATAAGTTCAACTCACCTACCAAGTTTTACCGCTCTATCCATCTTTGGTAATGAATTATCGCACTTTTTCAATTATTCGAAATTTTCGATATCGAAAAAGTGGGCGTGGTTATAGTCCGATATTGTTCTTTTTAAATAGCGATCTGAGATAAGTGCCCAGAAACCTACATACCAAACTTCATCAAGATAGCTCAAAATTTACTAATTTTGTCGTGTTAACGGACGGACGGACGGACATGGCTCAATCAAATCTTTTTTCGATCCTGATTATTTTGATATATGGAAGTCTATATCTATCTCGATTCCTTTATACCTGTACAACCAACCGTTATCCAATCAAAGTTAATATACTCTGTGAGCTCTGCTCAACTGAGTATAAAGATACATATTAATCAAATTAGTTTATGTATATAATTTCAAAATTTTATTTTCAAACATTAAGCCCTATATTTTCCTTAATCCAATCTATGCATACAGCCTCGAAAGACATTAAAGAAGCTCGATTACACGCAAAAAAAATGTCGCTTGCTCCAATAATAATTTCTTCTACGCTCAGCATTTAAACAAGCAGGAAAAGCGTCCACTGAAAGATGACCCTCAAAATTTCTAATATCATGTGCAAATCCTGTGACGTTAGACTCACAAAGTTGCTCATATCTTTAAAGAGACTTATGGTTAAAGATTGACATACTGAGCATATATGTAAATTAGGCCTAGTCACTAAAAGCAGATGTAGGAAGGGGGTTTCCCGTTTGGCCGTCAAACAAATTCTGGGAACACTATGGACACTTTCAATTTAAGAGAGTTCTTTATTGACCGGCCAGCTTGAACTAAGCTAACCAGCGTCTAAGCCAGAAAGGAAGTTGTTACTGCTGGATTGTTTATGTGTCCACCTAGGGATTTTCTTGTTCTTCTTGTTTCGAACTTAGGGACTGAATAGGTCGCAAATGGTAAAGCTAAAGTCGTTATTTCAAATTCCAAAACATTTTGGTATTAAGAAGTCAAATGTTTTCAGGTATGGCGAAGGTCTTACCACATTAAATGTATATGTGTGCTCATCACTGATCTATCTCGAAAAGCTAGAACCGTCAGAAGCTAACATTATGGAGACCAAATTTTTATACTCTGGAAGCTATTCTCAACTGAGTATAAAAATAGTCAAAATAGGATATTCAGAACCCTGTAGCTTTGGTAATAAACTAAATATTTATTTTATTTTAAAAAATTTATTTTTGTTTGTTTTTGAGTTTAAATATTTTAATACTAATTAGAATTTTCTTGTTTGAAGTTATTCAAAAATTTTTAAGTTAACACGAAAACTCAATTAAAAATTATTTTAAAATTAAAGTAAAGATTACAAAGTAGTTAACACTATATTTACTCCCCCTCCAAGAAAATTTATAACAAACAAATTATTAATAAATATTAAATGTAACCTTTTTTTTGATTGTTGTTGTTTAATGTATTTGTATTTAAATTAGCGTTAATAAGTATGTTTGCTGGTTTAAGTAAATCAATTGAAATATTTTTAATAGTATTTTTGTATTGAATTGTAAATGTTTTATGTTTCTTAGAGATAAATTTAAAAGGTCCTTCATAAGGTGATTCTAAATTACATTTACGAAGAACATACTCACAACTTTATAATTTTTTAGGAACGAAAATGTTTTCTTTGTTATGATGAAAAACTTTAGAACGAACAAGCGAAAAATATTCTCTTATGTTATGAAGAGCGTCATTAGAAAAATCATGTTCTTTATTACTATTTGAAATAATTCACCAGGTATTCTAAGTGTTTGGCCATAAACAAGTTCAGCAGATGAACATTTTAAATCTTCTCTAATAGAAGTTCGTAAACTAAGTAGAATGAATGGTAAAATGTCAGACCAATGACCCGAGTGGTTTGATGTTATAATTGCTGCTTTTAAAGTACGATGAAATCTCTCTATCATGCCATTTGCTTGGGGATAGTAAGGAGATGTATGAATTTTATGTGAACCTAAAAGTTTAGTTAATTCCGTAAACAATTTTGAGGTGAATTGTGAACCTTGATCTACTGTAATATTCAATGATATACCAAATCGTGGTATATAATTTTGAATAAAAATTTTTACTATAGTATTTCTTGAAATATCTTTAAGTGGATAAGCTTCAGGCCAACGTAAAAATCTGTCAATAATTGCTAAAATATAACAATTTTCATTTGAAACTGGAATAGGTCCAACAATATGCATATGAATATGTTCAAAACGACCTGATGGTATTTAAATTTTTTGAATAGGAGATTTAGTATGTCTTGAAATTTTGGATTTTTGACAATTGATACAAGATGAAGTCCAATCGTTAATTTCTTTACGCATGTTAGGACAATAATATCTATTTTGAATTAATTTTCTAGTTGTTCTTATACTTGGATGAGATAATGAGTGAATTTTGTCAAATATAATTCTTCTCGTAGAATGTGGAACATAAGGTCGAAACGGTTGTAGAGAAACATCACACCATATGTTTAAATTAATAACTGGAATATGAAAATTTCTTAAATTATTTTTAGAATTTTGATCAGAAATGGTTTTTATAAAAATGTATCAGTTAGTTGTTCTTTATATAAAGTTTCTAAATTTATATCTTGAGTAGAAATTGCATTTATTTCTGGAATACGGGAAAGTGTGTCGGCAACTATGTTGTCTTCTCCACGTATATATTGCATATCATTTGTAAATTGAGCAATATATTCAAGATGACGTACCATTTTGTCGAAATGTGTAAGTAAAGTAATTTTAGCAAAAAGTTTTTTAACATTTTCGAAAGCTGTTGTGGTTTCATTTGTCCTATTTAATTGTTTGAGTTTGTTTTTAATTGCACGTGTTAACATTTCATGCAGAGGACTAAGTTCTGTTGCTAACATTTTAATATATCTGTGATAGTAATTTATCATACCTAAAAATTTTTTTAATTTATTTATAGAAATTGGTTTTTCAAAATTTGTTATGATTTCAATTCGATCTAAAGATGGTTTAATACCTTCGCCTGAAATTTTGTAACTTAAGAAATTTAATTTATTTACACCGAGAGTACATTTTGAAGATTTGATATTTAAATTATATTCTTTATGTCTTTTGAAAACTGATTTTAAATGATTTATATGTTGATCTTCATTATCACTGGCAATAAGAATGTCATCAATGTATGTAAATACAAAATTGAAATCATAAAATACTTCATTAATAAAGCGTTGGAAAGTTTGAGCACTGTTTCGTAAATCGAAAGACATTCTTACGAATTCAAAGATTCCAAAAGGGGTAGTTATTGAGTTTATGAATGTCTTTTTCTGCCATTGGAATTTGGTGGTAAGCACGCACAAGATCAATTTTGGAAAAAAATTGATTGTTTTTTTAAATCGTGGATATTTGGTAAAGGATACCGATCTGGTGTAGTAATAAAATTATGTCTTCGATAGTCTCCGCAAGGTCTCCAATCATTTGGTCCTTTTTTAGGAACTAGATGAAGTGGAGATTCAATAGGAGAATTTGAGGCTCTGAATATATCCGTTTTAACTAAAAATTCAAATTCAGCTTTAACAATTTTAAGTTTGATTGGATAAAGACATCTGCGTTTCGAAAATGGTAAAATACCTTTTGTTTCTATCCTGTGAACCGTATAGTGTTTAACTTTTTATACTCAGTTGAGCAGAGCTCACAGAGTATATTAAGTTTGATTGGATAACGGTTGGTTGTACATATATAAAGGAATCGAGATAGATATAGACTTCCATATATCAAAATAATCAGGATCGAAAAAAAATTTGATTGAGCCATGTCCGCGCGTCCGTCCGTCCGTCCGTTAACACGATAACTTGAGTAAATTTTGAGGTATCTTGATGAAATTTGGTATGTAGGTTCCTGAGCACTCATCTCAGATCGCTATTTAAAATGAACGATATCGGACTATAACCACGCCCACTTTTTTGATATCGAAAATTTTGAAAAACGGAAAAAGTGCGATAATTCATTACAAAAGACCGATGAAGCGACGAAACTTGGTAGATGAGTTGAACTTATGACGCAAAATAGAAAATTAGTAAAATTTTGGACAATGGGCGTGGCACCGCCCACTTTTAAAAGAAGGTAATTTAAAACTTTTGCAAGCTGTAATTTGGCAGTCGTTGAAGATATCATGATGAAATTTGGCAGGAACGTTACTTTTATTACTATATATACGCTTAATAAAAATTAGCAAAATCGGAGAAGGACCACGCCCACTTTAAAAAAAAAAAATTTTTAAAGTAAAATTTTTACAAAAAATTTAATATCTTTACAGTATATAAGTAAATTATGTCAAGATTCAACTCCAGTAATGATATGGTGCAACAAAATACAAAAATAAAAGAAAATTTAAAAATGGGTGTGGCTCCGCCCTTTTTCATTTAATTTGTGTAGGATACTTTTAACGCCATAAGTCGAACAAAAATTAACCAATCCTTTTGAAATTTGGTAGGAACATAGATTTTATAGCGATAACTGTTTTCTGTGAAAATGGGCGAAATCGGTTGATGTCACGCCCAGTTTTTATACACAGTCGTCCGTCTGTCCTTCCGCATGGCCGTTAACACGATAACTTGAGCCAAAATCGATATATCTTTACTAAACTCAGCCCACGTACTTATCTGAACTCACTTTATCTTGGTATGAAAAATGAACGAAATCCGACTATGACCATGCCCACTTTTTCGATATCGAAAATTACGAAAAATGAAAAAATGCCATAATTCTATACCAAATACGAAAAAAGGGATGAAATATGTTAAGGTAATTGGATTGTTTTATTGACGCGAAATATAACTTTAGAAAAAACTTTATAAAATGGTTGTGACATCTACCATATTAAGTAGAAGAAAATGAAAAAGTTCTGCAGGGCGAAATAAAAAACCCTTAAAACCTTGGCAGGTATTACATATATAAATAAATTAGCGGTATCCAACAGATGATGTTCTGGGTCACCCTGGTCCACATTTTGGTCGATATCTGGAAAACGCCTTCACATATACAACTACCACCACTACCTTTTAAAACTCTCATTAATACCTTTAATTTGATACCCATATCGTACAAACTCATTCTAGAGTCACACCTGGTCCATCTTTATGGCGATATCTCGAAACGGCGTCCACCTATGAAACTAAGGATTACTCCCTTTTAAAATACTCATTAACACCTTTCATTTGATACCCATATCGTACAAACGCATTCTAGAGTCACACCTGGTCCATCTTTATGGCGATATCTCGAAAAGGCGTCCACCTATAGAACTAAGGCCCACTCCCTCTTAAAATACTCATTAACTCCTTTCGTTTGATACCCATATTGCACAAACGAATTCTAGAGTCACCCCTGGTCCACCTTTATGGCGATATCTCGAAAAGGGGTCCACCTATAGAACTAAGCCCCACGCCCTTTTAAAATAATCATTAACACCTTTCATTTGATACCCATATCATACAAACAAAAAGTCACCCCTGGTCCACCTTTATGGCGATATCTTGAAAAGGCGAACACCTACAAAACGAAGGCCCACTCCCTTTTAAAAATACTCATTAACACCTTTCATTTTATACCCATATCGTACAAACAAAGTCTAGAGTCACCCCTGGTCCACCTTTATTGCGATACCTCGAAAATGCGTCCACCTATAGAACTAAGGCCAACTCCCTCTTAAAATACTCATTAACTCCTTTCGTTTGATACCCATATTGCACAAACGAATTCTAGAGTCACCCCTGGCCCACCTTTATGGCGATATCTCGAAACGGCGTCCACCTATAGAACTAAAGCTCACTCCCTTTTAAAATACTCATTAACACCTTTCGTTTGATGCCCATATTGTGCAAACAAATTCTAGGGTCACCCCTGGTCCACCTTTATGGCGATATCTCGAAACGGCGTCCACCTATGGAACTATGGATTACTCCCTTTTAAAATGCTCATTTACACCTTTCATTTGATACCCATATCGTACAAACGCATTCTAGAGTCACCCCTGGTCCATCTTTACGGCGATATCTCGAAAAGGCGTCCATCTATAGAACTTAGGTCCACGCCCTTTTAAAATACTCATTAATACCTTTCATTTGATACCCATATCGTACAAACGCATTCTAGAGTCAACCCTGATCCACCTTTATGGCTATATCCCTAAATGGCGTCCACCTATAGAACTATGGCCCACTCCCTCATAAAATACTCTTTAATGCCTTTCATTTGATACACATGTCATACAAACACATTCCAGGGTTTCCCTCGGTTCATTTTCCTACATGGTTATTTTCCCTTATGTTGTCACCATAGCTCTCAACTGAGTATGTAATGTTCGGTTACACCCGAACTTAACCTTCCTTACTTGTTTAGTATAATCTGGTTCACAAGTAATAGACGGAAATTCATTAAGTAATTTTGAAAACTTATTTTCGACAATGAGAATTTTGAGTGAGAAAATATCAGAAAATCCAGAAGATCCAGCAACTTTAATTTTTTTAGTAGAATCCATTATTTCTTTATTTTTAATATTGTCAATAATTCCTAATTTTTCTAAACAGTTTGCTCCTAAAATTGGTGTATCAATGTTCGCAATAATGAATGGAAATTCAAAATCTTTTCTTAAACCTAAATCAATTTTAAGTAGTAAGACCCGAATTCCTTTTATAAATTTTAAATTTAGAAAAAGGAATAACTGATACAACTGCGCCGGTATCGATAAGAAAATTAAGTTTATTGAATTTATCAAATATGAATAGGCGCCGAGTAGGTTTAATAATAGTTCCATTATCCGTCACCGTCATAATGGATTTTTTCAGTTTAAATTTTATTCGGAATTTGAATTATGGATTTGATTAAAATTGCATGGGGGTATACATTTAAGAGCGTTATTCCTAAATTTTTTGTGATACTAACAAATATTTGTTTGTGAATTAAAATTACGATTGTTTGAAAAATTTCTGTATCTTGAAAAATTTCGAGATTTAGATCTATTTCTATCTTTAGACCTTGAATGGATTTGTAATTGATTAATATCATTAGAGATTTTATTTATATTTTTATAAATAGCCGTAGTTAGCTCAGTTAAATTTTTAAGCAATGTTCTAAAATATTATTATTTACACTCGAAGCTATAGGAGGTTTGGAAGAATGAGGTTTTTTGATTAAATCAAAAAGTTTGTCAGCTAAAATAATTACTTCATCTTTATTTTGATTGTTACTAGAAGTTAAATGGATTTGTATTTCTTGTGGCAATTTACGAATCCATAATTTTAAAAGTAATTCTTGACTTACAATGGAGTTAGTACCTATAAGTGATTTCATAAATCTAAATAATTCAGACGGTGAACGATCGCCAAGTTCAGTTTTTGAAAATAATTGTTCTAATCGTTTCTCTTCTCTAAGAGAAAATCTTTCACATACAATTTTTTTGATTGTATTTTATTTTTATTTTATTTTTATTTTGTAAACCTTCGCCCAATAATTTAAAATTATAGACTAGGTAGGAGCTATGGCTGCCAGGGCCTTAAGCTCGATCGATAACAAATAAATACTATTATTAATATTTTTATAATTAGATTTGTTCTTTTTAACATAATGTATGTTTCTACTATACAGGAAGTTTCAAATTATATTGTTGAATAGAGTTTTGTTAGTTTCAGAAATGAAATAATATTTTCTGTGTTTTCTGTGGTAGGGTTAGAAAGGGATTGCATTATGGAGTTGTTCGGGAAAAGGATATTTCGCCCTTTTAAAATACTCATTAACACCTTTCTTTTGATACCCATATTGTACAAACAAATTCTAGGGTCACCCCTGCTCCACCTTTATGGCGATATCTCGAAACGGCGTCCACCTATGGAACTAAGGAATACTCCCTTTTAAAATACTCATTAACACCTTTCTTTTGATACCCATATTGTAAAAACAAATTCTAGGGTCACCCCTGGTCCACCTTTATGGCGATATCTCGAAAATGCGAACACCTATACAATAACCACCACTCCCTTTTAAAACCCTCATTAATACCTTTAATTTGATACCCATATCGTACAAACACATTCTAGAGTCACCCCTGGTCCACCTTTGTGGCGATATTTCGAAACGGCGTCCATCTATAGAACTAAGGCCCACTCCCTTTTAAAATACTCATTAACACCTTTCGTTTGATGCCCATATTGTTCACCCCTGGTCCACCTTTATGGCGATATCTCGAAACGTCTACGGAAAAAGATTCGAGGGATGCGCCCTTTTTAGCTACTTCATCCGCTTTTTCATTCCCATATATTCCCTTATGCCAATATATATATGTGCATGCTTCTCCCTGTCCACCTATGGAACTAAGGATTACTCCCTTTTAAAATACTCATTAACACCTTTCTTTTGATACCCATATCGTACAAACGCATTCTAGAGTCACCCCTGGTCCACCTTTATGGCGATATCTCGAAAAGGCGACCACCTATACAACAACCACCACTCCCTTTTAAAACCCTCATTAATACCTTTAATTTGATACCCATATCGTACAAACACATTCTAGAGTCACCCCTGGTCCACTTTTATGGCGATATTTCGAAACGGCATCCACCTATAGAACTAAGGCCCACTCCCTTTTAAAATACTCATAAACATCATTCGTTTGATGCCCATATTGTACAAACAAATTCTAGGGTCACCCCTGGTCCACCTTTATGGCGATATCTCGAAACGGCGTCCACCTATGGAACTAAGGATTACTCCCTTTTACAATACTCATTAACACCTTTCGTTCGTACAAACGCATTCTAGAGTCACCCCTGGTCCACCTTTATGGCGATATCTCGAAAAGGCGACCACCCATACAACAACCACCACTCCCTTTTAAAACCCTCATTAATACCTTTAATTTGATACCCATATCTTACAAACACATTCTAGAGTCACCCCTGGTCCACTTTTATGGCGATATTTCGAAACGGCATCCACCTATAGAACTAAGGCCCACTCCCTTTTAAAATACTCATTAACACCATTCGTTTGATGCCCGTATTGTACAAACAAATTCTAGGGTCACCCCTGGTCCACCTTTATGGCGATATCTCGAAACGGCGTCCACCTATGGAACTAAGGATTACTCCCTTTTAAAATACGCATTAACACCTTTCTTTTGATACCCATATTGTACAAACAAATTCTAGGGTCACCTCTGGTCCACCTTTATGGCGATATCTCGAAACGGCGTCCACCTATGGAACTAAGGATTACTCCCTTTTAAAATACTCATTAACACCTTTCATTTGATACCCATATCGTACAAACGCATTCTAGAGTCAACCCTGATCCACCTTTATGGCTATATCCCTAAATGGCGTCCACCTATAGAACTATGGCCCACTCCCTCATAAAATACTCTTTAATGCCTTTCATTTGATGCGCATGTCATACAAACACATTCCAGGGTTTCCCTCGGTTCATTTTCCTACATGGTTATTTTCCCTTATGTTGTAACCATAGCTCTCAACTGAGTATGTAATGTTCGGTTACACCTGAACTTAACCTTCCTTACTTGTTAAATTACGTGTTCGTATTGGTGAACGTAGAACCATATGAAAACCAATTTAAACGAAAAATTTGAAAATTAGAAAATATTTAAGAATTTTTTTGGAAAGGGAATTAACAATTTATATAAAATATTTATTTTTACATAAAAAAAAAAAATAAGTAAATTTAAATAAATTTGAAAATTTAAAAGGTTTAAAATTTAATTCATATTATAGTTGCAAAATTTTTAATTTAATATAAAATAAAAATTGTGCTTACGTAAAATTAAATTTAATAAAAAATATTAAAATTAATAAGTAGTTGATTGATGATTATAAATATTTTAAGGGAATAATTGTGTTTTTTGACGTGATATCAATTAAATACATCGTTGTTGCTGTTTATGCAATGGTTTTGTTGTTTTCTTTATAAATCTCTTCATTTTCGCCTTTTCAAGATATCGACATAAAGGTGGACCAGGGGTGAGTCTAGAATTTGTTTGTACGATATGGGTATCAAATGAAAGGTGTTAATGAGTATTTTTAAAGGGAGTGGGCCTTAGTTCTATAGGTGGATGCCTTTTCGAGATATCGCCATAAAGGTGGGTCAGGGGTGACTATAGAATTTGTTTGTACGATATGGGTATCAAATGAAAGGTGTTAATGAGTATTTTAAAACGGATTGGGCCTTAGTTCTATATGTGGACGCCTTTTCGAGATATCGCCATAAACGTGGACCAGGGGTGACTCTAGAATGTGTTTGTACGATATGGGTATCAAATTAAAGGTATTAATGAGGGTTTTAAAAGGGAGTGGCCCTTAGTTGTATATGTGAAGGAGTTTTCGAGATATCGACCAAAATGTGGACCAGGGTGATCCAAAACATCATCTGTCGGGTACCGCTAATTTATTTATATATGTAATACCCCGGACAGTATTTCTTCCAAGATTCCAAGGGCTTTCGATTTCGCCCTGCAAAAGTTTTTCATTTTCTTCTACTTAATATGGTAGGTGTCACACCCATTTTACCAAATTTTTTTCTAAAGTTATATTTTGCGTCAACAGACCATCCCTTTTTTCGTATTTGGTATATAATTATAGCATTTTTTTTCATTTTTCGTAATTTTCGATATCGAAAAAGTGGGCGTGATCATAGTCGGATTTCGGTAATTTTTTACACCAATACAAAGTGAGTTCAGATAAGTACGTCAACTGGGTTTAGTAAAGATATATCGATTTTTGCTCAAGTTATCGTGTTAACGGCCGAGCGGAAGGACAGACGGTCGACTGTGTATAAAAACTGGGCGTGGCTTCAACCGATTTCGCCCTTTTCACAGAAAACAGTTATCGTCCTAGAATCTAAGCCTCTACCAAATTTCACGAGGATTGGTAAATTTTTGTTCGACTTATGGCATTAAAAGTATCCTAGACAAATTAAATGAAAAAGGGCGGAGCCACGCCCATTTTGAAATTTTCTTTTATTTTTGTATTTTGTTGTAACATATCATTACTGGAGTTGAATGTTGACATAATTTACTTATATACTGTAAAGATATTAGCTTTTCTTTTAAAATTTGAATTAAAAAATTTTTTTTTTTTTAAAGTGGGCGTGGCCGTTCTCCGATTTTGCTAATTTTTATTAAGCAGACATATACTAATAAGAGTAACATTCCTGCCAAATTTCATCATGATATCTTCAACGACTGCCAAATTACAGCTTGCAAAACTTCTAAATTACCTTCTTTTAAAAGTGGGCGGTGCCACGCCCATTGTCCAAAATTTTACTAATTTTCTATTCTGTGTCATAAGTTCAACTCACCTACCAAGTTTCATCGCTTAATCCGTATTCGGTAATGAATTATCGCACTTTTTCGATTTTTCGAAATTTTCGATATCGAAAAAGTGGGCGTGGTTATAGTCCGATATCGTTCATTTTAAATAGCGATCTGAAAAGAGTGCCCAGGAACAGACATACCAAATTTCATCAAGATACCTCAAAATTTACTCAAGTTATCGTGTTAACGGAGAGACGGACGGACGGACATGGCTCAATCGAATTTTTTTTCGATACTGATGATTTTGATATATGGAAGTCTATATCTATCTCGATTCCTTTATACCTGTACAACCAACCGTTATCCAATCAAAGTTAATATACTCTGTGAGCTCTGCTCAACTGAGTATAATTAAAGTAAAGAGTACAAAGTAGTTAACGCTATAGTAGCCCTGCTGATCTGCCGTTAGGCATGAGAATTCTGATATCCGATATAGCAGGGCAATCCCCGTCTATACACATTATATGCCCTTTCTACATTGGCCTGTTATTGGAGGTGGCGTCCAGCCACACGTATCAAACTAAAGACCTTGAGAAATATCACACCCTTGCGCTTACAACAAGGGCATCCAGCCACGCACTGCCGACTTTAGAGTACAATTTTTCGCACTGTGCCGCACAGTGCAGACTTTATGGTATACTTTTTCTCAATATCCCCAACCTGGAAATGTTTTTGCTTTGTGAAACATATGAAAATATACACATATGGACAAAAATGTTCTTTATTTAACGTATGTGCTCTTTAATAATATGCCACGCCCATAAATTTATTGAAATATTTTTAATTCAAATCTTATTATTACAATGTATTAGCTTTGTTATAGTACTGAAAAGCTTTTAATAAACGCTTCAATGTTTTAAATGAATACGATTTAAGTACAATAGATACCAAATTATGTGGACAAAAGTTTTCGTCACCTTGAATTAATTAATAAAAATAATTAAATATACTAGTTTCTGATATTTGGGTTGTCTTCCTTTGGACTTTGCGGCTTCTTGAAGCCGATTAGGCATAGAGTGTTCCAATTTTTTTGTAACATAAGGGCCGATTTTTCCCGATTCTTCCTTTATAAATTCCCTTAGTAAGATTTTTAAGTTATATGGGGTTCTTTGATCTTTATGTCAAGTTGATCCCATAGATGTTTGGATGTGAAGATGTTTGGATGTTTGGATGTTTGTCCAGACGTTTGTCTTTGTGACTCAATAACGCAAGAACGGCTGGACCGATTTGGATGAAATTTTGCACACATAGCCAATATTCTAGAAGGATCTACTAGCTATATATTTTTCAAAAGGGGCGTTGTCCCCGCCCCCTAGGAACAGTTATAATTTAATTATTATATTTTTTCGTCTTTGCGACTGAATCACGCCATAATGGCTACACGGATTTTGATGAACAGACAGTAGTCTGCTAGCGAAATTTTTTTCGTACATGGAAAGAGGGGTGGGGGTCCACGACCTCTTCGAGCAATTACTTTTTAATAATTTTTACACATTATAACTTTACGTATACTGGCCTTCACCAATATCACAGACTCAAGGGGTCAAATAAGTCGAGGGCTTACAATGTAAGCAGTGACACCCTCCGCCCCCTTCCCCCCTTTATCACCCCTCTGGTGTAAAGTCTATAAAATGTTATAACTCAATATATATTTTCTCCTACTTCAATAGTTTTTGGTATCTGGCACATACAGATCGAGATCTAGACAATTTTGGAGGAACGATCAGTGGTCCTCTCCTTTTACCCCCGCCATCCGCCCTCCATCAATCGTTTTTATTAGCTTTACCTGTATGTTTCTATGTAACTTTTCATTCGCTCCTGCGCCTGCTGCCTTATTAACATGGTTTTATAATTAGCTTCACCTCATATGGAGACCCTTCCGGGATCATTTCTGGATGGTTTTCGGGATCCGGCCGGGGTAATTTCGGGACTTTTTCTGGACTATTTCGGGATCATTTTGGGACCCTTGCGGGATCATTTCTGTATAGTTTTTCGGGATCCGTCCGGGATCCCGTCGGGGTTATTTTGGGGACATTTTCGGGACTATTCCGGAATCATTTCGGGATTATTTCGCGATTATTTGGGGACCCTTTCGGCATCATTTCTGGATGGCTTTCGGGATCCGTCCGGGATCCCGTCGGGGTACTTTCGGGATCATTTGCGTACCTTCGAGAGATAAATTCTTGATGGTTGCCGGAATCATTACGGGACTTTTTCGGGGTTATTTTGGGTCCCTTTAGGCATCATTTCTGGATGGTCTTCGGGATTCGTCCGGCAACCCGTCGGGGTAATTTCGGGACTTTTTCGCGACTAATACGGTATCATTTGGGGACCCTTTCGGCATTATTTCTGGATGGTTTTCGGGATCCGTCCGGGATCTCGTCGGTGTAATTTGGGGACTTTTTCGGGAACATTTGGGGGCTCTTCCGGCATCATTTCTGGATGGTTTTCGGGATCCGTCCGCGATCTCGTCGGGGTCATTTGGGGACTTTTTCGGGATCATTTGGGGGCTCTTCCGGCATCATTTCTGGATGGTTTTCGGGATCCGTCCGGGATCCCGTCGGGGTCATTTCGGGACTTTTTCTCGACTAATACGGGATCATTTGGGAACCCTTTCGGCATCATTTCTGGATGGTTTTCGGGATCCGTCCCGGATCTCGTCGGGGTCATTTGGGGACTTTTTCGGGATAATTTGGGGGCTCTTCCGGCATCATTTCTGGATGGTTTTCGGAATCCGTCCGGGATCCCGTCGGGGCCATTTCGGGACTTTTTCGCGACTAATAGGCATCATTTGGGAACCCTTTCGGCATCATTTCTGGATGGTTTTCGGGATCCGTCCGGGATCCCGTCGGGGTCATTTCGGGACTTTTTCGCGGCTAATACGGGATCATTTGGGAACCCTTTCGGCATGGTTTTCGGGATCCGTCCGGGATCCCATCAGGGTGATATCGGGACTATTAGGGGATCATTTGGGGATCATTCCGGCATCATTTCTGGATAATTTTCGGGATCCGTCCGAGATGCCGACGAGGTCATTTCGGGACTATTTCGGGATCATTTGGGATACCTACCTGCATCATTTCTGGATGGTTTTTGGGAGTCGTCCGGGATTCCGTCGAGGTCATTTCGGCACTTTTTCTCGACTAATACGGGATCATTTGCGGACCCTTTCGGCATCATTTCTGGACAGTTGTGGGGTTCCGTTCGGGATCCCGTCACGGTCATTTCGGGACTATCAGGGGACAATTTGAGGACCTTTCCGGCATCATTTCTGGATAGTTTTCGGAATCCTTTCGGGATCCCGTCACGGTCATTTCGGGAGTATTTCGGGATCATTTTGGGGACCTTCCCAAGATCATTTCTGGATGGATTTCGGGATCTTTCCGGGATGCCGTCAGGGTCATTTTGGGGACTATTAGGTGATCATTTGAGGATCTTTTCGGCATCACTTCTGGATGGTTTTCGGTATCCGTTCAGGATCCCGTCGAAATAATTGCGGGACTTTTTCGGGATCATTTGGGGGTCCCTTCCGGCAGCATTTCTGTATGGTTTTTGAGATTCGTCCGGCATCCCGTCGGGGTCATTTCGGGACTTTTACTCGACTAATACGGAATAATTTGCGGGCCCTTTCTGTATCATTTTCTGGATAGCTGTCTCGAACGGATCCCGCAGGGTCTTTTCAGAACTATTAGGAGATCAATTGAGGACCTTTCAGGCATAATTTCAGGATAGTTTTCGGGGGTCCCATCAGGTTCATTTCGGGACTTTTTCGGCAACATTTAAGATTGACTTTCAGATTCGTCCTTGATCCCGTCAGGGTAATTTCTGGACTTTTCCGAGACTATTTCGGGATCATTTTGGGACCTCCCAAGATCATTTCTGAATGGATTTCGGGATCTGTCCGGGATGCCGTCAGGGTCATTTTGGGACTATTAGGTGATCATTTGAGGACCTTTCCGGTATCACTTCTGGATGGCTTTCATTGCGGGACTTTTTCGGGATCATTTGGGGTCCCTCCCAAGATCATTTCTGGATGGATTTCGGGATCTGTCCGGGATTCCCGTCAGGGTCATTTAGGGGATGCGTTAGAGATCCCGTCAGGGTCATTTCGGGACTTCTTCGAGACTATATCGGGATCGTTTCTGGATGGTTTACGGGATCCGTCCAGGGCCCCTTAAGGGTAATTTCGGGACTATTAGGTGATAATTTGAGGACCTTTCCCGCATCACTTCGGAATCAATGCGGGACTTTGTCGGAATCATTTGGGATCCCTTCCGGCATTATTTCTGTATGGTTTTCGGGATTTTTCCGGGATCCCTTCGGGGTTATCTCGGGACCTTTTCGGGTCTAATATGGGATCGTTTGGGGATCCTCTAGGGGTTCTTTCGTGACTTTTTCTGTATTATTTCTAAATCATTTGGGGGACCCTTCCGGCATAAATTCTTGATGGTTTGCCCGATCCATCAGGGTCATTTCGGGACCATTTTGGGATCATTTGGGGACCGTTCCGAGATCATTTCTGGATCCGTCCGGGATGCCGTAGGAGGCATTTCGGGATTTTTTGTTACTTTTCCGGGATAGTTTTTGGACCCTTCCGGGATCATTTCTGGATCTGTGCGGGATCCCATTTGGGTAATTTCCGGACTATTTCGGGATCATTGTGGGACCCTTCCGGGTTCATTTCTCTATGGTTTTCGCGATCCGTCGTGGATCCCCTCGGAGCCATTTCGGAATTTTTTCTGGAGTATGTCGGGATAATTTAGGGACCCTTCCTTGATATTTTCTGAATGGTTTTTGAGATCCGCCCAGGAGCCCGTCATGGTCATTTCGGAACCTTTTCGGGATCATTTGGGGACCCTTCCGAGAACATTTCTGGATCCGTCCGGGATGCCGTAGGAGCCATTTCGGGGATTTTTTGTTACTTTTCCGGGATAGTTTTTGGACCCTTCCGGTATCATTTCTGGATCTGTGCGGGATCCCATCTGGGTCATTTCCGGACTATTTCGGGATCATTTTGGGATCCTTCCGGAATCATTTCTGTATGGTTTTCGCGATCTGTCGTGGATCCCCTCGGAGCCATTTCGGAACTTTTTCTGGAGTATATCGGGGTCATTTGGGGACTTTTTCGGGATCATTTGGGGGCTCTTCCGGCATCATTTCTGAGTGGTTTTTGGGGTCCGTCGGGATCACGTCGGGGTCATTTCGGGACTTTTTTTCGACTAATACGGGATCATTTGGGGACCCTTTCGACATCATTTCTGGATAGTTTGCGGGATCCGTCCGGGATCCGGACGGGGTCATTTCGGGACTATTTCGGGATCATTTGGGGTAACTACCGTCATCATTTCTGAATGGTTTTCGGTATCCGTCCGGGATCTCGTCGGGGTCATTTGGGGACCTTTTCGGGATCATTTGAGGGCTCTTCCGGCATCATTTCTGGATGGTTTTCGGGTTCCGTCCGGGATCCCATCAGGGGTAATTTCGGGACTATTAGGGGATCATCTGTGGACCTTTCCGGCATCATTTCTGGATAATTTTCGGGATCCGTCCGGGATGCCGACGAGGTCATTTCGGGACTATTTCGGGATCATTTGGGATACCTACCGGCATAATTTCTGGATGATTTTTGGGATTCGTCCAGGATCCCGTCGGGGTAATTTCGAGACTTTTTCTCGACTAATACGGGATCATTTGCGCGCCATTTCGGCATCATTTCCAAATATTTGTCGGATCGGTTCGGCATCCCGTCAGGGTATTTTCGGAACTATTACGAGATCATTTGAGGACCTTTCCGGCATCATTTCTGGATAATTTTCGGGATCATTTCGGGGTCCCGTCAGGGTCATTTCGGGACTTTTTCGGGATCAATTATGGATGGCTTTCAGGATTCCGTCCGGGAACCCGTCAGGGTAATTTCTGGACTTTTCCGAGGACTATTTCGGGATCATTTTGGGCCCTTCCCAAGATCATTTCTGGATGGATTTCGGGATTTGTCCGGTATGCCGTCAGGGTCATTTTGGGACTATTAGGTGATCATTTGAGGACCTTTCCGGCATCACTTCTGGATGGTTTTCGGTATCCGTTCAGGATCCCGTCGGAATAATTGCGGGAATTTTTCGGGATCATTTAGGGTCCCTTCCAGCATCATTTCTGGATGGTTTGTGGGATTCGTCCGGCATCCCGTCGGGGTCATTTCGGGTCCTTTTCTGGACTAATACGGGATTATTTGCGCGCCCTTTCGGCATCATTTCTAAATAGTTGTCGGGATCGGTTCGGCATCCCGTCAGGGTCTTTTCGGAACTATTTCGAGATCATTTGAGGACCTTTCCGGCTTCATTTCTGGATAGTTTTCGGAATCCTTTCGGGATCCCGTCAGGGTCATTTCGGGACTTTTTCGGGATCATTTAAGGATGGCTTTCAGGATTCGTCCGGAAACCCGTCAGGGTAATTTCTGGACTTTTCGAGACTATTTCGGGATCATTTTGGGCCCTTCCCAAGATCATTTCTGGATGGATTTCGGGATTTGTCCGAGATGCCGTCAGGGTCATTTTGGGACTATTAGGTGATCATTTGAGGACCTTTCCGGCATCACTTCTGGATGGTTTTCGGTATCCGTTCAGGATCCCGTCGGAATAATTGCGGGAATTTTTCGGGATCATTTAGGGTCCCTTCCAGCATCATTTCTGGATGGCTTGTGGGATTCGTCCGGCATCCCGTCGGGGTCATTTCGGGTCCCTTTTCTCGACTAATACGGGATTATTTGCGGGCCCTTTCGGCATCATTTCTAAATAGTTGTCGGGATCGGTTCGGCATCACGTCAGGGTATTTTCGGAACTATTACGAGATCATTTGGGGACCTTTCCGGCATCATTTGTGGATAATTTTCGGGATCATTTCGGGGTCCCGTCAGGGTCATTTCGGGACTTTTTCGGGATCAATTATGGATGGCTTTCAGGATTCGTCCGGGAACCCGTCAGGGTAATTTCTGGACTTTTCCGAGACTATTTCGGGATCATTTTTGGGCCCTTCCCAAGATCATTTCTGGATGGATTTCGGGATCAGTCCGGGATGCCGTCAGAGTTATTTTGGTATTAGGTGATCATTTGAGGACCTTTCCGGCATCACTTCTACATGGTTTTTCGGTATCCGTTCAGGATCCCGTCAGAATCATTGCAGGACTTTTTCGGGATCATTTCGGGTCCTTCCCGAGATCATTTCTGGATGGATTTCTGGATCTGTCCGTGATCCCCTCAGGGTCATTTAGGGATGCGTTCGAGATCCCGTCAGGGTCATTTCGGGACTTCTTCGGGACTATATCGGGATCATTTCTGGATGGTTTACGGGATCCGTCCAGGACCCCTTAAGGGTCATTTCGGGACTATTAGGTGATCATTTGAGGACCTTTCCGGCATCACTTCTGGATGATTTTTCGGTATCCGTTCGGGATCCCGTCAGAATCAATGCGGGGAGTTTTTCGGAACCATTGGGATCCCTTCCGGCATCATTTCTGGATGGTTTTCGGGATTTGTCCGGCATCCCGTCGAGGTTATTTCGGGACCTTTTCGGGGCTAATACGGGATCATTTGGGGATCCTCCAGGGGTCGTTTCGTGACCTTTTCTGTATAATTCCGGGATCATTTGGGGGACCCTGCCGGCATAATTTCTTGATGGTTTGGATCCATCAGGGTCATTTCGGGACCATTTTGGGATCATTTGGGGACCCTTCCGAGATCATTTCTGGATCCGTCCGGGATGCCGTAGGAGCCATTTCGGGATTTTTTGTTACTTTTCCGGGATAGTTGTTGGACCATTCCGGGATCATTTCTGGATCTGTGCGGGATCCCATCTGGGTCATTTCTGGATGGTTTTTGAGATCCGCTCGGGAGCCCGTCAGGGTCATTTCGGAACCTTTTCGGGATCATTTTGGAACACCTTCAGGGATCATTTCTGTGCGGTTCTCTGGATACGTCTAGGATCGTGTCGTTGTCATTTCGGGTTTTTGGGACTATTCCGGGAACTTTTGGAGGACCCTTTCGGGGCATTTCTGGATGGTTTTCGGGATCCATCCACGATAGGGATAGCTTTTTCTGGATAATTTTGGGATAATTTGGGATCCTATGATCAGGGGATTTGGGGATCATTTCTGGATGGTTTACGGGATCCGTCCAGGACCCCTTAAGGGTCATTTCGGGACTATTAGGTGATCATTTGAGGACCTTTCCGGCATCACTTCTGGATGATTTTCGGTATCCGTTCGGGATCCCGTCGAAATCAATGAGGGACTTTTTTCGGAATCATTTGGGATCCCTTCCGGCATCATTTCTGGGATTTCGGGATTTCGGGATTTGTCCGGGATCCCGTCGGGGTTATTTCGGGACCTTTTCGGGGCTAATACGGGATCATTTGGGGATCCTCTAGGGGTAGTTTCGTGCCTTTTCTGTATTATTTCGGGATCATTTGGGGGACTCTTCCGGCATAATTTCTTGATGGTTTGCCGGATCAATCAGGGTCATTTCGATACAATTTTTGGATCATTTGGGGACCCTTCCGAGATCATTTCTGGATCCGTCCGGGATGCCGTAGGAGCCATTTCGGGGTTTTTTGTTACTTTTCCGGGATATTTTTTGGACCATTCCGGGATCATTTCTGGATCTGTGCGGGATCCCATCTGGGTCATTTCCGGACTATTTCGGGATCATTTTGGGATCCTTCCGGAATCATTTCTGTATGGTTATCGCGATCCGTCGTGGATCCCCTCGGAGCCATTTCGGAACTTTTTCTGGAGTATGTCGGGATAATTTAAGGACCCTTCCTAGATATTTTCTGGATGGTTTTTGAGATCCGCCCCGGGAGCCCGTCAGGGTCATTTCGGAACCTTTTCGGGATCATTTTGGAACACCATCAGGGATATTTTCTGTGTGGTTCTCTGGATACGTCTAGGATCGTGTCGTTGTCATTTAGGTTTTTTTTGGGACTATTCCGGGAACTTTTGGAGACCCTTTCGGGGCATTTCTGGATGGTTTTCGGGATCCATCCACGATAGCGTGGGGGTCAATTCGTAGCTTTTTCTGGATAATTTTGGGATCATTTGGGATCCTATCAGGTTATCAGCTCATTTAGTTCTTTTTTTTTTTACTCAATTACAAAAATAAAATGCATTAGACAGAAAACAAAATTTTAAACAGATAACTTGATAAGCAGGCTAACGCGAATAGCCCATATATTTAAATTTCTCCTTGCGGACGGGCGCGCGGGTAAAGGCTAGTTTTTTATAAATACGAGTTCTCCGACCTCAGAAGACGACATACAACCCTGTACAATGACTCCACCGCCACTGAGTTAAACGACTTTCATTTGCTCAAGAGAGTATATGCAAGAAAGTTGAGATTTGGGACAAGGTGATATTTTCCGATGAGAGTAAGTTCTGTGTTTACCGATCAGATGGGCGTACTTTGGTTTGGAGAAGGAAGAATATCGCATTACATGCAAAGAATATTCTAACTACGGTTAAACACGTGAATTGCCTAAAAAACATGCATTTATTATAAAATATTGAAAACTATCCCATACTACGCCATTAAACTATACTACAATTAAACTAAAATGGTCAATGCGCGAGTCAGTCTGAATTTGCTCGAACAGTAACAACATGAAATCGTTGATAGCTTTGTCCCTCCTACTATGCATCGCCTCGGCATTTGAAATTCGGGGGCCCTAGAACTACAGAACGTGAACACTTGGGGTCTACGGTGCAAAAGGTAGTTGCAAGTCCACGTATAAAATAGGGTAAAACAGCTGCTGCTAATCAATTTCCTTATCAAGCTGGGTTATCGGTAGTTGATGGTGAAATTTCTCACTTTTGTGGTGGACCTCTAATAAACAATGAATGGGTGCTGACGGCTGCTCATTGTACTTTAACGTAAGTTTTGAATTATATATACTGTATGTTTTAGAGTGTGAGACAATTGGCGAAAAGAAAAATTGATAAGCTAATCTCCCAATAACGTACTGTCTATACGCAATCAGATCTTTTCAATCGTTTCAATTTCAGTGCTATGAGTGTGACCGTATACTTGGGCAACATCAATATCGAAGATCCCATTGTACATCTGGAGGTGGACAATTGTGACATTAAATGTCACCCCGAATTCGATCATTAATTGTATCTAAAATGATATAGCTTTGATCAAAATTCCAGCTGTCACATATTCAGCAGCCATTCACACCCGGTGTCCCTACCAAAATGTGCTTCATACTATCCTTACGTTGATAAAATCATACTTACGTTGATACAAAAGTAGTTGTTTCTGGATGGGGTAAAACCTCTGATGCATCCACATCGTGTTCACCTGTTTTACAGGTCGCCAATTTTTAAGTGATCTCGAACCAAGTATGTGCTATCTTGATGCTTATTAGTAATCTACCAATTGTGTAAATGGTGGATTTTTTAAAACTTGTCAAATGATTTCTTGATAAATATAAAAACATAAACATAAACACGGCATTGTTAGACAAATATATGTTTATGTTTATGTCAGGAAATCATTTGACAAGTTTAAAAATCAAACATTTACACAATTGGTAGATTGCCAAAAAGCATCAAGATAGCACCAATTATAGAAAGAGTTACTGTCTCGTACATTTAATTGAATTAATTGTTTTTTTCATATAAAGTATGAATAATACCATTATAATATAAAACGTTCTAATCGACGTCCGCATTATATTGATGCCAAGGTATTTTAGAAGCTAAGTACTAAGTACTTAAATTTCGGTTATGCCGAGAAGCTAGATATATATGCAAGGGTGCTGTGATGACTCAACCCTGTCAAATTAATTATTTTTTATAATTATAAACACAAGCAAGTATTGTTTTCAAGCGTAAGCCCCGTATTGGTTTGAATCCAATCCAAGTAGGAAGTGACCCGAGTATGTACAACTGTTGCATCAGTTTCACATCCTTTGTTTGAAAAAAAAGATATAATACCAATTTGAAGCTTTGAATTTGCCAACACCGATGTGCCACCAGAATCACCAACACAAACCCCAATACGATTGACAATGGAAATACACATTTTTCCGGCTTTGGTCTTTAAACCATATTTTCTAGCACATAATTGGTTCGAGATTACATTACAATTGGAGAACTGTAAAAAGGGTGAAAACGATGTGGATGCATCAGAGGTTTTACCCCATCCAGAAGCCACTACTTTTTATCAAAGTAAGTGGGATAGCACGAAGCACATTTTGGTTGCGACACCCGGTGAATGGTAGCTGAATATGTGACAGCTGGAATTTTGATCAAAGCTATATCATTTAGAAACAATTCATGATCGAATTCGGGGTGAGATTTAATGTCACAATTGTTCACCTCCAGATGTACAATGGGATCTACGATATTGATGCTGCCCAAGTATACGGTCACACTAATAGCACTGAAATTGAAACGATTGAAAAGATCTGATTGCGTATAGACAGTACGTTATTGGGTGATTAACCTATCAATTTTTCTTTTCGCCAATTGTCTCACACCCTAAAACCTACAGTATATATAATTCAAAACTTACGTTAAAGTACGATGAACAGCCGTCAGCACCATTCATTGTTTATTAGAGGTCCACCACAAAAGTGAGAAATTTCACCATCAAATACCGACAAACCAGCTTGATAAGGAAATTGATTAGCAGCAGCTGTTTCACCATTTGTTATACGTGGACTTGCAACTACCTTTTGCACCATAGACCCCAAGCGTTCACGCTCTTTAGTTCTAGGTCCCCGAATTTCAAATGCCGTGGCGATGCATAGTAAGAGCGACCAAGCTATCAACGATTTCATGTTGCTGCTGTTCGAGCAAATTCAGACTGACTCGCACATTGACTATTGCGGTTTATTTGTAGTATAGTTTAATGGCGTACTATGGGATAGTTTTCAATATTTTGTCATAAATGCATGTTTTTAGGAAATTCACGGTATATGGGTATTTGGCCGAGCAACAAGCGAGAATTTTATTTTCTACCGATTACAGATACTTCGGATAGATTTTATCCTTTCACCTTAACTCCAAGGTTTCAATCGGCCATGAAAGAACAGAACAGTTATAGTAAGAGCAAGAGATAAGTTACAAAGAAAGAGAAGAGACAGATTGAGGGAAGGCCAAGAAAGAAGAGAGCGGTGAGAGTAAGAGCAGGAATTAAGCTTCATAAAAAATGTAGAGACAGATTGAGGGAAATAGGAAAAAGGAAATATATCTATACGCAATAAAGGTGGATCAGGGATGACTCTAGAATGCGTTTGTACAATATGGGTGTGAAACGAAAGGTGTTAATTAGCATTTTAAAAGGGAGTGGGCCTTTGTTCTATGGGTGGACGCCTTTTCGAGATATCGCCATAACGGTGGACCAAGGGTGACTCTAGAATTTGTTTGTACGATATGAGTATCAAATGAAAGGTGTTAGTGAGTATTTTAAAGGGGAGTGGGCCTTAGTTCTATGGGTGGACGCGTTTTCGAGATATCGCCATAAAGGTGGACCATTGGTAACTCTATAATGTTTTTGTACGATATGGGTTTCAAATTAAAGGTATTAATGAGTGTTTTAAAAGGGAGTGGTGGTAGCTGTATATGTGAAGGCGTTTTCGAGATATCGACCAAAATGTGGACCAGGGTGACCCAGAACATCATCAGTCTGCAGAACTTTTCATTTTCTTCTACTTAATATGGTAGTTGTCACACCCATTTTACAAAGTTTTTTTTTCAAAGTTATATTTTGCGTCAATAAACCAATACAATTACCATGTTTCATCCCTTTTTTGTATTTGGTATAGAATTATGGCATTTTTTTCATTTTACGTAATTTTCGATATCGAAAAAGTGGGCGTGGTCATTGTTGGATTTCGGCCATTTTTTTACCAATACAAAGTGAGTTCAGATAAGTACGTGAAATGAGTTTCGTAAAGATATATATATTTTTGCTCAGGTTATCGTGTTAACGGCCGAGCGGAAGGACAGACGGTCGACTGTGTATAAAAACTGAGCGTGGCTTCAACCGATTTCGCCCTTTTTCACAGAAACCAGTTACCGCCCTAGAATCTAAGCCCCTACCAAATTTCACAATGATTGGTAAATGTTTGTTCGACTTATGGCATTAAAAGTATCCTAGAGAAATTAAATGAAAAAGGGCGGAGCTACGCCCATTTTGAAATTTTCTTTTATTTTTTTATTTTGTTACACCATATCATAACTGGAGTTGAATGTTGACATACTTTACTTATATACTGTAAAGATATTAAATTTTTTGTTAAAATTTTACTTAAAAAAAATTTTTTTAAGTGGGCGTGTTCGTTCTCTGATTTTGCTAATTTTTATTAAGCATACATATAGTAATAGGGGTAACGTTCCTGTCAAATTTCATTATGATATCTTCAACAACTGTCAAATTACAGCTTGCAAAACTTTTAAATTACCTTCTTTTAAAATTAGGCGATGCCACGCCCATTGTCCAAAATTTTATTAATTTTCTATTCTGTGTCATAAGTTCAACTCATCTACCAAGTTTCATCTCTTTATCCGTCTTTGGTAATGAATTATCGGACTTTTTCGATTTCTCGAAATTTTCGATATCGAAAAAGTGGGCGTGGTTTTAGTCCGATATTGTTCTTTTTAAATAGCGATCTGGGATGAGTGCCCAGGAACCTACATAACAAATTTTATCAAGATACCTCAAAATTTACTCAAGTTAACGGACGGACGGACGGACATGACTCAATCAATTTTTTTTTGATACTGATGATTTTGATATATGGAAGTCTATATCTATTTCGATTAATTTATACCTGTACAACCAACCGTTATCCAATCAAAGTTAATATACTCTGTGAGGTCTGCTCAACCGAGTATAAAAGTACATATTAATTAATTAGTTTATGTATATAATTTCAAAATTTTATTTTCAAACATTAAGCCCTATATTTTCCTTAATCCAATCTATGCTTACAGCCTCGAAAAGATATTAAAGAAGCTCGATTACACGCAAAAAAAATGTTGCTTGCTCCAATAATAATTTCTTCTACGCTCAGCATCTAAACAAGCAGGAAAAGCGGGCACTGAAAGATGGGCCTCAAAATTCCTAATATCATGTGCAAATCCTGTGACGTTAGACTCAGAAAGTTGCTCATTTATCTAAGTAGACAAGACTTATGGCTCACGATTGACATATTAAGCATATAAGTTAGGCCTAGTCAGTAACGGAAGGGGGTAGGAAGGAGGTTTTCCGTTCGGTCGTCAAACAAATTCTGGTAACACTATGGACACTTTCAATCTATGAGAGGTCTTTATTGACCGGCCAGCTTGAACTAACCTAACCAGCGTCTAAGCCAGAACGTAAGTTGTTGCTGCTGGATTGTTTGTGTGTCCACTTAGGGATTTTTTTGTTCTTCTTCTTTCGAACTTAGGGACTGAATAGGTCTCAAATGGTAAAGCTAAAGTCGGTATTTCAAATTCCAAAACATTTCGGTATTAAGAAGTCAAATGTTTTCAGGTATGGCGAAGGTTTTACCACATTAAATGTATATGTGTGCTCATCACATCTCAAAAAGTTAGAGCTATCAGAAGCTACCATTATGGAGACCAAATTTTTATACTCTGGAAGCTTTCCTCAACTGAGTATAAATGTAATCAAAATAGGATATTCAGAACCCTGTAGCCCTGCAGATCTGCCGTTAGGCATGAGAATTCTGATATCCGATATAGCAGGGCAATCCCAGTCTATACATATTATATGCCTTTCTACATTGGCCTGTTATTGGAGGTGGCGTTCAGCCAACGTATCAAACTAAAGACCTTGAGAAATATCACACCCATACGCTTACAACAAGGGCATCCAGCCGCACACCTGCGGACTTTAGAGTACAATTTTTCGCACTGTGCCGCAGAGTGCAGACTTTATGGTATACTATTTCTCAATATCCCCAACATTGTAAACTAAATGCCTTGAGAAAACTCCCCCGAAAGACATGCTAAGTGCCATGGTAAAAAGAGCATCATAAAATGCTGGTCTTGTTGCGTATCTGGTGTTCAAACGACTTGGAAATGTTTTTGCTTTGTGAAACATGTGAAAATATACGTATTTCTTTTGAAAAATTTTGTATGTCTATAAAATTTATAAAAAGTTCAAACTGGTGACGTGGTCTTTCTTTATATTTCTTTCTATATTAATAAAAAAAGTAAGGGCGGGACTGTCTTCGGCTGAGCCATAACTTTAATGAATGGATCTGAACAATATTGTATTGAATTTTAAAAAAACTCACAAAATCTGAATAATCAGTTGTATGGGATATATACTATATATACGACCGATATTAACAATGTATGCCTTGTTCTAGACATCCAGAGATATTTCAAGCTTCTAGGTCTTAAAATGAGGAAGGAATTACATTAAACCTCCTATCTGAACAATAGGTTTTATTGTATATATGTATAATATTGTAACGAATTTTGGGGGATTGCGCTTACTTGAAACCTTCCACTAACGTTCGAATCGCTAGATTGATGAATAAGTCACTCCAATATTCAGTATTGCAAACTGGTCTTTATTTAGATTACTTTGGGGCAGTACTTCACAATTATACTTTACAACCAATAGCGTGTTTAAATCAAAACTGATTCGTCATTCCTCAGCTTGCGCTGCTTTTATACTCTCTGTTGCCTAATCCGCAAATTTCTACTAAGGTCTAGACGTTTCGCCTTCTAGAACTGCTGTATCTCCTGCTTGGTAATTGCGCTATATGCGCGTGTATGGGTGAGTAACAACTTCGGCTGATGACTACATGTGTGTGTTTGAGCTATCTCTTCGTCGCCTTCTACATAAGTATTGCTAGCTTTAATGTGTACATGTACATAAGAGTGGCAGCTTCATGTTTTTGTTGTTGCGTGATTATTTACTAACAGCCTAGTGATGTCTACATTCGCCACAATATGTATACGATCGATATAACGCATGCTGTATTTGTGAGCATCTGGGAAAATTTGAAGCGTTTAGCACTTGAAATGAACAATCGGTTGTATCAGATATATATTATATGTATGACCGATCTAACATATTTTTTAAAAAGACAATGTATGCTTTATATGTAAACATTCCGTGAAGCTTCAGTCTTCTAGCAGATAAAAAGAAAAAGAAATAATAAAAACCCTATTATTTGAAAAATCGGGTGTATGGGCGATATATGCTATAGTGGTCCGATCTGGTGAGTTCCGACAAATGATTAATTGGGCACGAATTTTACCAGCTCACCAAATTTCATCGAGATATCTCAAAAATTGAGGGACTAGTTTGCGTTCAAACAGACAGACAGACGGACAAACAGACGGATATCGCTAAATGAACTCAGCTCGCCATCCTGATCATTTCGGTATACTTATTGATGGGTCTATCACGTCTTTTCTAAGGACTTACAATTTTGAGATTCGTGACAAACTAAATATACCAATTCATTTTCATGAAAGGTATTAAAACGTGAAAGAAAGCTGAGACAGTGTAGATTCAAATATAAGATTTATAAGATCTTAACTCATGAAACTTGCAATGTAGACAAAATTTTAACAATTAATAACAGTCACTAGAACTCGGGAAAATATTTATTTAAGCACAGCTGAAAATTAGACAATGGTATCTTGTACAAATTTGCCTTAAACAAATAATAAAATTTATGAAAGTGTTATTTTTTCAATTCTGCGACAAAGTTTTAAGGTCTTTTATCAAAATGTATTTTCATAACATATACATGTATATACGCACAAAAAATTAAGTGCAGTGTTAAAACTTTTCGGATTAATATCAGCACTTATTTGTATTCATTATAATGAGTAGGTGTAGATGTGGGCAGCAAGTCGCAGTGGTGTGGTGGTAGCGTTATACGCCTTTCACACCGAACATCCTAAGTTCAAATCCCGGCCGAATCAACTTAAAGCTTTCATGAAATGACATCTAAGTTGATTTGGCCATGCCCGTCTGTCTGTTTGAACGCAAACTTATCCCTCAATTTTTGAGATATCTTGATGAAATTTGGTAAGCGGGTATATATTTACTTCCGATTAGACATTTGTCGGAACCGACCGAATCGGACCATTGTAGCATATATCTTCCATATGACCGATTTTTCAGAAAAGAGGTTTTTTGTAATATCTTCCTGAATTTATCAGACAGAAGCTCAAAATTTACTAGTTGCTTTTATATATGGGACATATTATTTTCTGAAAAAATCTTAGAGACCGGTCGTATATATAGTATACATATATCCAATACAACTGATTGTTCAAATGGGAAGCTTGTAGCTGTTTGAGTGGGGCAGAAATTGCGAAAAGCAAATACTTACGTATGCTTCATATATTGTACAGATAAGTGATTCATGGTCATAGCTATCGTATGTACACAACAAAAAAACATAGATTAGCAATTTTTATACTCAGCTGAGCAGAGCTCACAGAGTATATTAATTTTGTTCGCATAACGGTAATCCGTAACGGCATAGGCTCTATATATCAACATGATCTGGGCGAAAAAAGAAATTTATTTAGCCATGTCCGTCCATCCTTCCGTCCGTCCGTAAACACGATAACTTAAGTAAATTTTGAGGTATCTTGATGAAATTTGGTATGTAGATTCCTGGGCACTGATCTCAGATCGCTATTTAAAATGAACGAAATCGGACTATAACCGCGCCCACTATTTCGATATCGAAAATTTTGAAAAACCGAAAAAGTGCGATAATTCATTACCGAAGACGGATAAAGCGATGGAGCTTGGTAGTTGGGTTGACCTTATGACGCAGAATAGTATATTAATACAATTTTAGACATTTTGGCGTGGCACCGCCCACTTTTAAAAGAAGGTAATTTAAAAGTTTTGCAAGCTGTAATTTGGCAGTCGTTGAAGATGTCATGATGAAATTTGGCAGGAACGTTACTCGTATCTCTCTATATATGCTAAATAAAATTAGCAAAATTGGATGACGAATACGCCCGCCTTAAAAAAAAAAAATTTTAAAGTCAAATTTTAACAAAAACCGGAATATCTTTACAGTATATAAGTAAATTATGTCAACATTCAACTCCAGTAATGATATGGTGCAACAAAATCAAAAAATTATTGTTTTTGTTTTTATCGGCCTATTGATAAATGATTCAAGGTTCGATTCGAACTCAAGGCCAGAACAATAATTTTCTCTAATGATATTTATTGTTATTTTTTATTTTTTTTTATTTTTCTAAATTTGAAAAATTGTATTTTGGCTTTGGAGCAGTAAGTCGAAAATTTTTAGACAACCTGCCAGCTGCGCAGATAGATCCATTTCGAAGGGTTTGTCTGAAAAATTTTCTACTAACTATTTCAAAAACAAAATACAAGTTTTCAAATTTAGAAAAATTAAAAAATAACAATAATTATCATTAGAAAAAATTATTGTTCTGATCTTGAGCTCGAATCGAACCTTGAATCATGTAAAAATATAAAAGAAAATTTTAAAATGGGCGTGGCTCCGCCCTTTTTCATTTAATTAGTCTAGAATACTTTTAATGCCAAAGGTTGAACAAAAATTTATCAATTCTTGTGAAATATTGTAAGGGCATAGCTTCTATGCCGGAAACTGTTGTCTGTGAAAATGGGCGAAATCGGTTGAAGCCGCGCCCAGTTTTTATACACAGTCGACCGTCTGTCCTTCCTCTTGGTCGTTAACATGATAACTTGAGGAAAATCGATATATCTTTACTAAACGTAGTTCACGTACTTATCTGAACTCACTACATCTTGGTATTACAAATGGGCGAAATCCGACTATGACCACGCCCACTTCTTCGATATCGACAATTTCGAAAAATGAAAAAATGCCATAATTCTAAAACAAATACTAAAAAAGGGATGAAACATGGTGATTGGATTGGTTTTTTGATTCAAAATTTTACTTTAGAAAAAACTTTGTAGAATGGGTGTGACACCTACCATATTAAGTAGAAGAAAATTAAAAAGTTTTGCAGGGCGAAATCAAAAGCCCTTGGAATCATGGCAGGAATACTGTTCGTGGTATTACATATATAAATAAATTAGCGGTACCCGACAGATGACGTTCTGGGTCACCCTGGTCCACATTTTGTGCGATATCTCGAAAACGCCTTCACATATACAACTTAGGGCCACTCCCTTGTAAAACCCTCGTGTAATACCTTTAATTTGATACCCATATAGTAAAAACACATTCTAGGATCACCGCTGGTCCACCTTTATGGCGATATCACGAAAAGGCGTCTAGCTATGGAACTAGGGCCCAAACCCTTTTAAAATACTCATTATCTCCTTTCATTTGATACCCATATCGTACAATCACATTATAGAGTCACCCCTGTTCCACCTTTATGGCGATATCTTGAAAAGGCGTCCAGCTATAGAACTAAGTCCCACTCCCTTCTAACATACTCATTAACACCCTTCGTTTGATTCGCATATCGTACAAACACATTCTAGAGTCTCGAAAAGGCGTCCACCTATAGAACTAAGGCCCACTCCCTTTTAAAATACTCATTAAAACCTTTCATTTGATACTCATATCGTACATACATATTCTAGAGTCACCCCTGGTCCACTTTTAAGGCGATATCTCGAAAAGGCACACACCTATAGAAATAAGGCCCGCTGCCTTTTAAAATACTCATTAACACCTTTCGTTTGATACCCATATCATCCAACGCATTCTAGAGTAACCCTTGGTCCAGCTTTATGGCGATATCCCGAAATGGCGTCCACCTATAGAACAATGGCCCACTCTCTTTTAAAATACTCTTTAATACTTTCCATTTGATACCCATGTTATACAAACACATTCCAGGGTTACCCTAGGCTCATTTTCCTGCATGGTGATTTTCCCTTATTTTGTCTCCAAAGCTCTTAGCTGAGTATGTAATGTTCGGTTACACCCGAACTTAGCTTTCCTTACTTGTTTTATTTTATATTTATCGAAAATGACGCTTACGTACATCTCATCTCTATATATTACACATTTTATTCAACTGATTATTCGGATATAACGAATGAGATAAAATCATTACTCCATTCATACATCTTATCAAGGCACAGCCGAAGACGGTCCCGTCCTCACTTGTTACTATTTAGATTCAACTTATTGATCTGTCATAGGCAAATAGCAAGCCGTTGTTGTGTGATGGTAGCATGATGAGCCTTTCACACCGGACGTAGAGGGTTCAGAACCCGCCAGACGTAACTCTAGTCTATCTGCATTACTTTTAAGAAGTGTTTACTTACCACTTATTCTCCCTATCAATCTCTCCCCTTTTCATTATACATTTATTCACTCCCCTTTATGCGTCTCTTTCTCCCTCTCCATCTTTTCCATCGCCTCTTTTATATCAAGCTCCCTTTCCTTCTCCCTCTCCCGATCTATCTATACCTGTCTCTTTGTTTTCGTCTGATTCTATTATTTTCACAGCTTTTTCTCCTTCCCTCATTTTTCTTCTCTCTAGTTCTTTTAATCCTTCGCCATGCCTTATTCCCACTTCCAGTCTCAGTTGTTGTTGTTGTTGTTGTTGTTGTTGTAGCAATGCTCGCCCCACCTAATAGCCGCGACCGATCACAAATTGTCCTCAATATCCTCTAACGGGAGTCAAAGGAAACTTGCCGTTTCAACAGGGGTGGACCATAAGGAAAGGGGTGTTAGAGGCGTTGGTTCCACATTTCCAGTCCCAGTGCCAGAGGGTTGTATGTACATATTCTTGAATGTCGTTTCATAAAAAAAAACAAGTAAGGAAGGCTAAGTTCGGGTGTAACCGAACATTACATACTAGGCTGAGAGCTTTGGAGACAAAATTTTCTTTTTCATGGATACATACAAATGGTAATACTAAAAAGTGGGCGACTTGCCTTTGCTATCTTTCGTCAGCTATCAATTCGTTTTATCTGCATTTCTTTATCGTTTTTTTTTTAAATCATCCCTGAAATATTTTCGAAGCGCTCTTAATTATTTTCTTTATTCTTAATTAATTTCGTTCATTCTAAATAGCGATCTGAGATGAGTACCCAGAAACTTACATACCAAATTTCATTAAGATACCTCAAAATTTACTCAAGTTATCGTGTTGACGGACAGACGGACGGACGGACATGGCTTAATGAATTTCTTTTTCACCCTGATAATTTTAATATATGGATGTCTAAATGTATCTCGATTAGTTTATACCGTTACGGAATACCGTTATGCGAAGAAAAATAATATACACTGTGAGCTCTGCTCATCTGAGTATAATTATAGCTACACTCGTTTCGTAGATGGTTTATAAGTGGTTTTTAATTCCATATCACATACGTTTGGCAAATATCGACCAAATTGGTGACCAAGGGTGACGTTTTTTGGAACGATTTTCCTTCATCCTTTGTCAAATAAGGGAAAACCACCATGTAGGAAAATGAACCCAGGGTAACCGTGGAATGTGTTTGTATGACATGGGTTTCAAATGGAAAGTATTAATGATTATTTTAAAAGGGAGTGGCCTTTAGTTCTATAGGCGGACGCCTTTTCGAGATATCGCCATAAAGGTGGACCAGGGGTGATTCTAGAATTTGTTTGTACGATATGGGTATCAAATGAAAGGTGTTAATGAGTATTCGAGAATGTCTTTGTACGATATGGGAATCAAATGAAAGCTGTTAATGAGTATTTTAAAAGGGAGTGGGCCTTAGTTCTATTGGTGGACGCCTTTTCGAGATATCACCATAAAGGTGGACCAGGGGTGACTCTAGAATGTTTTTGTACGATATGGGTATCAACTGAAAGTTGATAATGGATATTTTAACAGGGAGCCTTAATTCTATAGGTGGAGGCCTTTTCGAGATATCGCCATAAAGGTGGACCAGGTGTGATTCTAGAATTTGTTTGTACGATATGGGTATCAAATGAAAGGTGTTAATGAGTATTCGAGAATGTGTTTGTATGATATGGGAATCAAATCAAAGGTGTTAAAGAGTATTTTAAAAGGGCATGGGCCTCAGTTCTATAGGTGGACGCCTTTTCGAGATATGGTCATAAAGGTGGGCCACGAATTTATTTTATATGTAATACCCCAAACAGTATTCCTGGCATGATCCCAAGGGCTTTTGATTTCGCCCTGCAGAACTTTTTTATTTTCCTCTACTTAATATGGTAGGTGTCACACCCATTTTACAAAGTTTTTTCTAAAGTTATATTTTGTGTCAATAAACCAATCCAATTACCATGTTTCATCCCTTTTTTCATATTTGGTATAGAATTATGGCATTTTTGTCATTTTTCGTAATTTTCGGTATCGAAAAAGTGGGCGTGGTCATAGTCGGATTTCGGCCATTTTTTATACCAAGATAAAATGTGTTCAGATAAGTACGTGGACTACGTTTAGTAAAGATATATCGATTTTTGCTCAAGTTATCATGTTAACGGCTGAGCGGACAGACGGTCGACTGTGTATAAAAACTGGGCGTGGCTTCCACCGATTTCGCCCATTTTCACAGAAAACAGCTATTACCATAAAATTTACGCCCCTACCAAATTTCACAAGGATTGGCATTAAAAGTATCCTAGACAAATTAAATGAAAAAGGGTGGAGCGAGGCCTATTTTGAAATTTTCTTTTATTTTTGTATTTTGTTGCACTATATCATTACTGGAGTTGAATTTTAACATAATTTACTTATATACTGTAAAGATATTCAATTTTTTATTAAAATTTGACTTTTTTAATTTTTTTTAAAAAGGGGGTGTGTTCGCCATCCGATTTTGCAGTAATAGGAGTAACGTTCCTTCCAAATTTCATCATGATATCTCCAAACAATGCCCAATTACAGCTTGCAAAACTTTTAAATTACCTTCTATAAAAAGTGGGCGGTGCCACGCCCATTATCAAAAATTTTACTAATTTTCTGTTCTGCGTCACAAGGTCAACCCATCTACCAAGTTTTATCGCTTTAGCGGTCTTTGGTAATGAATTATCGCACTTTATCGGTTTTTCGAAATTTTCAATATCGTGGTTATAGTCCGATTTCGTTCATTTTAAATAGCGATCTGAGATGAGTGTCCAGGAACTTACATACCAAATTTCATTAAGATACCTCAAAATTTACTCAAGTTATCGTGTTCACGGACAGACGGACGAACTGACGGACGGACATGGCTAAATGTATTTCTTTTTTCGCCCAGATCATTTTGATATAGAGAAGTCTATATCTATCTGGATTAATTTATGCCTTACGGATTGCCGTTATGCGAACAAAATTAATATACTCTGTGAGCTCTGCTCAGCTGAGTATAAAAATAGGTAGGTACTTTGTGTGAGTATGCAAAGTTTTACGTTTTTTGTGGTCTGCATGTAAAAACTATGACCACGAATCACTTATTTAAACAACACATGACGTAAGCGCAGGTATTTGATGAAATTTGAAGCTTCTAGCCGTAAAAAAGGGGGCAGAAATGGCAGTTTATATTGGGTATATACTATAGACACCACAGATCTATACAATTTTTTTCAGACAATATTTAATGCTCTATACGTAAGCATTCTATGAAACTTGAGGCTTCTAGCTGTTAAAAAGGGGCAGTAGTTACGAAAAGCGTCTTATCTGATCAATCGGTTGTGGGGAATATATGCTATATATACGACCGATCTCATCAATTTTTTCAGACAATAATATGTGCAATATACGAAAGCATGTGGTGAAGTTGAAGTTCCAATCTGATAAATTGGGGAAGATATGAAAAATCCTCTTTTCTGAAAAATTCGGTTATATGGGGGAAATATGCTATAGTGGTTCTTTCCGGCCGGTTCCGAAAAATGTTTAACCGGACACCTAAATATACCCGTGCACCAAATTTTATCGAGATATCTCAAAAATTGAGGGACTAGTTTGCATACAAGCAGACAGACGGACAGACGGACATGGCTAAATCAACTCAGCTCTTCTTCCTGATTATTTCGGTACACTTAATGGTGGGTCTATCTATTTTCCTTTAAGGACTTACAATTTTGAGATTCGTGACGAAGGTTATATACCATTTCATTTTCATGAAATGTATAATTATGCGAAATGAGTATTCAAAGTTATTATACAACTTTTCTCTTAGCAAAATCCATGTTAAGCTGGCATTGAAATCACCCGTTTTCTCAAATAACTTTTTAACGGTTAGAAAGTGTTGAATTTCGCAATTGGAGTTATATAACTGGATGTGATGCGCATCCCTGGATATCCCTTTGGGCCATATCGGACCATTTTCGAAATGAACAATAAATGGCCTAGAGAGTATGTCTCTAGTTTGTACGATATGATTATCAAATGAAAGGTGTTAATAAGTATTTTAATAGGGAGTGGGCCTTAGTTCTATAGGTGGACACGCCTTTTCGAGATATCGCCATAAAGGTGGACCAGGAGTGACTCTATAATGTGTTTGTACGATATGGGTATCAAATTAAAGGTATTAAAGGGGGTTTTAAAAGGGGTGAGCCTCAGTTGTATATATGAAGGCGGAGGACCAAAATGTGGACCAGGGTGACCAAGAACATCATCTGTCGGGTACCGCTAATTTATTTATATACTAGCCTTTACCCGCGGTCCGTCCGCAAGGAGAAAATAAAACACATGTGCTATTCACGTTAGCTTATCCAGTAATCTGTTTAAAAAATATGTCTGTCTAATGTATTTTATTTTTGTAATGCAGTAAAAAAAAAAATAATTAAATGAGCAGGTAACCTGATCCCCAAATGATGGAAAGCCACGAAATTACCCCCGGTAGGGTCTCCAAATTATCCCGGAATAGTCCCAACAAAGTTCCGAAAGAACAACGAAGCAATTCTAGACTGATTCAGAGAACCACACAGAAATCATCCCTTAACGGTACCCAAGCGATCCCGAAACTGTCCCGAAAACTTCCGGGCTCCCGGACGGATCCCAAGCACCATCCAGATAATATCCAGGAAGGGCCCTAAATTATCCTGACATAGTCCAGAAAAAGTTCCGAAATGACCCCAACGCGATCCCGAAAACAATCCAGAAATTATGCCGGAAGGTTCCCAAAATGATACAGAAATAAGCCCGAAATGACCTTGACGGGATCCCAAAAATCATCCAGAAATGATCGCAAAAAAGTCCCAAATTATCTCGAAATAGTTCCTAAATGACCCGCACGGATGCCGAAAACTGTCCAGAAATTATGCCGGAAGCGTCCCAAATGATCCCGAAATAGTCCCGATATGACCCTGACGGGATCCCTAAAGTATACAGAAGGTACAGAAAATTTCGCGAAATTACCCCGACGGAATTATGGACGAATACCGAAACCCTTCCAAAAAACATGCCGGTAGGGTCCCAAATGATCCCGAAATTTTCCCGAAATAACCCTGACGGTCTGAAAGGTTCCAAAATAACCCTTACCGCATCCCAGACGGATCCCAAAAACTATCCAGAAATGTTCCCAGAACAGTTCAAAAGGGATCCCGAAATATTCCAGAAAAAGTTCCGAAATGGCCCTGATGGTATCCCGGAGGATCCCAAATGATCCCGCAATAGTCCCGAAAAGGTCCCAAAATAACCCTGACGGGATCCCGGGCGGATCCCGAAAACTATCCAGAAATGATCCCAGAATGATCCCAGAATGATCACGAAATAGGCCCAAAAAAAGTCCCGAAATGGCCCCGACGGGATCCCGAAAACCATCCATAAATGTTCCCTAAATGATCCCGGAATAGTGCCGAAATTACCCCGACGTGACCACAGACGAATCCCGAAAACCACCCAGAAATGATGCCGGAAGGGTTCCCAAATCATCCCGAAATAGCCCTGTAAAAGTCCGGAAATTACCCAGATGGGATCCCGAAAACCATCCAGAAATGATCCCTTAACACATTGAGTGCGATTTTTTGCTATTTCTTAATTTTTTTTTCTTTATACGCATTTTCCTTTACATTTATTTCAATTTTTTATTATATTTGTTATACTCAGTTGGACAGAACTCACAGAGTATATTAACTTTGATTGGATAACGGTTGGTTGTACAAGTATAAAGAAATCGAGATAGATATAGACTTCCATATATCAAAATCATCAGTATCGAAAAAAAATTTGATTAAGCCATGTCCGTCCGTCCGTCCGTTCGTCTGTCCGTTAACACGATAACTTGAGTAAATTTTGAGATATCTTGACGAAATTTGGTATGTAGATTCCTGGGCGCTCATCTCAGATCGCTATTTAAAATGAACGATATCGGACTATAACCACGCCCACTTTTTCGATATCGAAAATTTCGAAAAATCGAAAAATTGCGATAATTCACTACCAAAGAGGGATAAAGCGATGAAACTTGGTAGGTGCGTTGAACTTATGACGCAGAATAGAAAATAAGTAAAATTTTGGACAATGGGCGTGGGCCCACTTTTAAAAGAAGGTAATTTAGAAGTTTTGCAAGCTGTAATTTGGCAGTCGTTGAAGATATCATGATGGAATTCAGCAGGAACGTTACTCCTATTACTATATGTACGCTTAACAAAAATTAGCAAAATCGGAGAACGACCACGCGCACTTTTAAAAATTTTTTTTTTTTAAAGTGAAATTTTTACAAAAAATTTAGTATCTTTACAGTATATAAGTAAATTATGTCAACATTCAACTCCAGTAATGATATGGTGCAACAAAATGCAAAAATAAAAGAAAATTTCAAAATGAGCGTGGCTCCGCCCTTTTTCATTTAATTTGTCTAGGATACATTTAATGCCATAAGTCGAACAAAAATTTACCAATCCTTGTGAAATTTGGTAGCGGCTTAGATTCTAGGACGATAAATGTTTTCTGTGAAAAAGGGCGAAATCGGTTTGAAGCCACGCCCAGTTTTTTACCACAGTCGACCGTCTGTCCTTCCGCTCGGCCATTAACGATAACTTGAGCAAAAATCGATATATCTTTACTAAACTCAGTTCACATAATTATCTGAACTCACTTTCTATTGGCATTAAAAATGGCCGAAATCTGACTATGACCACGCCCACTTTTTCGATATCGGAAATTACGAAAAATGGAAAAAGTGCCACAATTCTATACCAAATACGAAAAAAAGGTTGAAACATGGTAATTGGATTGGTTTATTGACGCAAAATATAACTTTAGAAAAAAACTTTGTAAAATAGGTGTGACACCTACCATATTAAGTAAAAGAAAATGAAAAAGTTCTGCAGGGTGAAATCAAAAGCCCTTGGAATCATGACAGGAATACTGTTTGTGGTATTACATATATAAATAAATTAGCGGTATCCGACAGATGATGTTCTGGGTCACCCTGGTCCACATTTTGGTCGATATCTCGAAAACGCCTTCACATATACAACTACCACCACTCCCTTTTAAAATTCTTATTAATACCTTTAATTTGACACCCATATTGTACAAACACATTATAGAGCCACCCCTGGTCCACCTTTATGGCGATATATCGTAAAGGCATCCACCTATAGAACTAAGGCCCACTCCCTTTTAAAATACTCATTATCACCTTTCGTTTGATACCCATAATGTACAAACGCATTCTAGAGTCAGCCCTCTTCCACCTTTATAACGATATCCCGAAAAGGCATCCACCTATAGAATTAAGGCCCACTCCCTTTTAAAATGCTCGTTACCCCTTTCATTTGATACCCATATCGTACAAACACATTCTAGAGTCACCCCTGGTCCACCTTTATGGCGATATCTCGAAAAGGCGTCCACCTATAGAACTAAGCCCCACGCCCTTTTGAAATACTCATTAACACCTTTCGTTTGATACCCATATTGTACAAACGCTTTCTAGAGTCACCCCTGGTCCACCTTTATGACGGTATCTCGAAAAGGCGTCCACCTATAGAACTAAGGCCCACTCCCTTTTAAAATGTTCATTAACCCCTTTAATTTGATACCCATATCGTACAAACAAATTCTAGGGTCACCTCTGGTCCACCTTTATGGCGATATCTCGAAACGGCGTCCACCTATGGAACTAAGGATCACTCCTTTTAAAATACTAATTAACACCTTTCTTTTGATACCCATATCGTACAAACAAATTCTAGAGTCAACGATGATCCACCTTTATGGCGATATACCTAAATGGCGTCCACCTATACACATTCCAGGATTACCCTCGGTTCATTTTCCTACATGGTTATGTTCCCTTTTGTTGTCACCATAGCTCTCAACTGAGTATATAATGTTCGGTTACACCCGAACTTAATCTTCCTTACTTGTTTTTATTTTTATTTTGTGCTAACCCTCATTAATACCTTTAATTTGATACCCATATCATACAAACACATTCTAGGGTCACCCCTGGTCCACCTTTATGGCGATATCTCGAAAATGCGACCACTCCCTTTTAAAACACTCATTAACACCATTCGTTTGATGCCCATACTGTACAGACAAATTCTAGGGTCACCCCTGGTCCACCTTTGTGGTGATATCTCGAAACGGCGTCCACCTATGCAACGAAGGATTACTCCCTTTTAAAATACTCATTAACACCTTCCTTTTGATACCCATATTGTACAAACAAATTCTAGGGTCACCCCTGGTCCACCTTTGTGCCGATATCTCGAAACGGCGTCCACCTATGGAACTAAGGATTACTCGCTTTTAAAATACTCATTAACACCTTTCATTTGATACCCATATCGTACAAACGCATTCTAGAGTCACCCCTGGTCCACCTTTATGGCGATATCTCGAAAAGGCGACCACCTATACAACAACCACCACTCTCTTTTAAAACCCTCATTAATACCTTTAATTTGATACCCATATCGTACAAACACATTCTAGAGTCACCCCTGGTCCACCTTTATGGCGATATTTCGAAAAGGCATCCACCTATAGAACTAAGGCCCACTCCCTTTTAAAACACTCATTAACACCATTCGTTTGATGCCCATATTGTACAGACAAATTCTAGGGTCACCCCTGGTCCACCTTTATGCCGATATCTCGAAACGGCGTCCACCTATGGAACCAAGGATTACTCGCTTTTAAAATACTCATTAACACCTTTCATTTGATACCCATATCGTACAAACGCAATCTAGAGTCACCCCTGGTCCACCTTTATGGCGATATCTCGAAAAGGCGACCACCTATACAACAACCACCACTCCCTTTTAAAACCCTAATTAATACCTTTAATTTGATACCCATATCATACAAACACATTCTAGGGTCACCCTTGGTCCACCTTTATGGCGATATTTCGAAACGGCGTCCACCTATAGAACTAAGGCCCACTCCCTTTTAAAATACTCATTAACACTTTTCATTTGATACCCATATCGTGCAAACGCATTCTAGAGTCAACCCTGATCCACCTTTATGGCTATATCCCTAAATGGCGTCCACCTATAGAACTATGGCCCACTCCCTCATAAAATACTCTTTAATGACTTTCATTTGATATACATGTCATACAAACACATTCCAGGGTTTCCCTCGGTTCATTTCCCTACATGGTTTTTCCCTTATGTTGTCACCATAGCTCTCAACTGAGTATGTAATGTTCGGTTATACCCGAACTTAACCTTCCTTACTTGTTTTCTTTATTTTTATTATACTCAGCTGAGATGAGATGCGCCCGTATCTACAGTCAGTACACGTTCTTTGCCATCCACATTCCCTCTGACGGTAAGACTGCCAGATTTTCTACCAATTTGCGACACAGATATCACAGGGCATTCAATAGCTGGATCTAGCTCTGGATCTCTACATCTTACTGGCTCTTGCTCATCCCCTCCAGCTTTGTTATTAAGACCACTAATGCTGTTGCAACCATTGGGATCAAGATCGCAATGACGTGCAATGTGACCGGGCTTCCCGCATTTTAAGCATTTGATAACTCTCTCACTCCGCTTTTGCGATCCTTTCAGCGCCTCCAATATTGCGTCTACCCACTCTGGCCTTTCTACTTCCACACGGTGTGCTTTGAAAACTGGCTTACACAGAAGCGGCGCTGTTTCCTGAATCATAGCTTGTGAAACCGTTTCTGCGAATGTTGGCTTTGGGTTTGCGTATGTAGGTCGCTTTGTTTCGACGTCCCGTATGCAATTTATAAAGCTCTGAATTTTTACCCTTTCGGTGTATTCCACGGATGCGTCGGCATTCGCCAAATGTTCAAGCCTTTCGACATTTGACGCAAACTCCTGCAAACTCCAGGTAATGACTTTACTCTCTTGTAGACCAAATCAGATCGAATCAAGGAATGAGATGCGCCCGTATCTACAGTCAGTACACGTTCTTTGCCATCCACATTCCCTCTGACGGTAAGACTGCTCGATTTTCTACCAATTTGCGACACAGATATCACAGCGCATTCAATAGCTGGATCTAGCTCTGGATCTCTACATCTTACTGGCTCTTGCTCATCCCCTCCAGCTTTGTTATTAAGACCACTAATGCTGTTGCAACCATTAGGATCAAGATCGCAATGACGTGCAATGTGACCGGGCTTCCCGCATTTTAAGCATTTGATAACTCTCTCACTCCGCTTTTGCGATCCTTTCAGCGCCTCCAATATTGCGTCTACCCACTCTGGCCTTTCTACTTCCACACGGTGTGCTTTGAAAACTGGCTTACACAGAAGCGGCGCTGTTTCCTGAATCAGAGCTTGTGAAACCGTTTCTGCGAATGTTGGCTTTGGGTTTGCCTATGTAGGTCGCTTTGTTTCGACGTCCCGTATGCAATTTATAAAGCTCTGAATTTTTACCCTTTCGGTGTATTCCACGAATGCGTCGGCATTCGCCAAATGTGCAAGCCTTTCGACATTTGACGCAAACTCCTGCAAAGTCTCATTAGATTTTTGGTAACGGTTTTGAAACTCAATTTGGAATATCTGTTTTCTATGCTCGCTTCCATAATGCCTCATGACAGCGGCCATCAATGCTTCATAGTTGTTCCGCTCTCCTTCGGGAATCGTCTGTAGGATTTCGGCTGCTGGCCCCTGCAATGCTACGAATAGAGCTGCAACTTTATCTTCAGCATTCCAGTTGTTCACTGCTGCGGTCTTCTCAAACTGTAGCTTAAAGACCTGGAAAGGAACAGAACCGTCTAAGGATGGTGTTTTTACCTTTGCATTGCTTGCTGAAACAGCTGGGCGATTTAATTGCAACTCTTGTATACGACCTCTCAAAGCATCCACCTCGGCTTCGATTTTTTCCTCAAACTGCGTTATTTTCTCGTCCATACGCGCTTCGAGTTTTGATGATATACGCGCCTCTTGCGCTACGAGTTGTACTCTTCTGCGTGCCTATTGTTCTTTCAGTTGTGTTTCCATCTTTGATGTTATTCGTGCCTCTTGGTATTCCATTTGTGATGACATATACGTTTTCGGTTCCTCCAGTTGAGTTTCCATCTTGGATGTTATCTGTGTCGACATTTCTGTTATACGTGCCTCTTGCGCTTCCAGTTGGGATGCCAATTTCGACGACATTGATGCTACTGTCTATGTTTGTGCAGATGTTGCAGCCAATATCAGGAAAGACATACTCTTGCACGTTAATTCCTTCTGCTTCCATTGCCTCTCGTAGTCGTGCCTGAAGTTCGGGTTTAATGCCGGTTGTATTCAATCCACGGCTTTACAACTCCTTCTTCAGTTGGTGGATATTCAATTTACTGAACTTTGCCATGGCCTCGCTGTAATCTGGAATTTATTCAACAATCCCTCTTCCGACACCAATTGTAACGAATTTACTGCAAATCCTCTTATTTGCAACCTTCTACTAAGTTCGAATCACTATACTGTTGAATAAATAACTCCACTTTTCAATAATGCAAAACGGCCTTTATTAAAGTACTTCACAATAAATAACTCTACCATTGCCCGACAGATTGCGTGCTTAATCAAAACTGATTGTAGTGCCTCTATTTCTGAGACCTTTTATACTCTTTGATTTCCTCGTTGCATCTTCTATACGCTTCTTTTCTCGAATCTACTAGTTGGTTATCTGTTATAATTATAACTACAGATGTACGTGTAGCTCTCATATGCGCATGTGTTTGTGAGCGACACTTCCGCAATTATAATTGTATATCTCAGATAAGATATCTGCATATGTTTGTTGCTTCTCCGCTGCGTATACGTACATATGTGTAGGCATAATGATTGAATTATTGATGTGCATTCACGACACTGCTTAAAATCGGCTTAGAGGTGGCAGTACCCCTTAGTGTTGCTAATATTCGTAACAATATTCTAGAGCCACCCCGGGTCCACCTTTATGGCGATATCTCTAAAAGGTGACCACCTATAGAACGAAGGCCCACTCCCTTTGAAAAAGACTCATTAACAACTTTCATTTGATTCCCATATCGTACAAACAAAGTCAAGAGTCACCCCTGGTCCACCTTTATGGCGATATCTCGAAAAGGCGTCCACCTATAGAACTAAGGCCCACTCCCTTTTAAAATACTCATTAACACCTTTCCTTTGATACCCATATTGTACAAACGTATTCTAGAGTCACCCCTGGCCCACCTTTATGGCGATATCTCGAAAAGGCGACCACCTATACAACTACCACCACTCTCTTTTAAAACCCTCATTAATACCTTTAATTTGATACCCATATCGTACAAACAAATTCTAGGGTCACCCCTAAAAAAAAAAAAATAATGAAAGGCGCGATCACCTCCGAAGAGATCTAAGGCCGAGCTTCTCTTCCAATTTGCGTCGCGCTCCTCTTGGTTTTCCCTACAAATTGGCCGGACTGGACCTACATGTTTTATGCCGACTCCGAACGGCATCTGCAAGGCAGACGAGTTTTCACTGAGAGCTTTTCATGGCAGAAATACACTCGGAGGGCTTGCCAAACACTGCCGAGGGGCGACCCCGCTTAGAAAAATTGTCTTCTAATTAAAAACCCTTATATCTAAAATTTTGATGTTGCTTTGCCCGGGGTGCGAACCCAGGACATACGGTGTGGTAACGCTACCATCACACCACGGTGACCGCCTGGGGTCACCCCTGGTCCACCTTTATGGAGATATCTCGAAAAGGCATCCACCTATAGAACTAAGACCCACTCCCTTTTAAAATACTCATTAACTCCTTTCGTTTGATGCCCATATTGTACAAACAAATTCTAGGGTCACCCCTGGTCCACCTTTATGGCGATATCTCGAAACGGCGTCCACCTATGGAACTAAGGATCACTCCCTTTCAAAATACTCATTAACACCTTTCATTTGATACCCATATCGTAGAAACAAATTCTAGAGTCAACCCTGATCCACCTTTATGGTGATATCCCTAAATGGCGTCCACCTATAGAACTATGGCCCACTCCCTCATAAAATACTCTTTAATGCCTTTCATTTGACACACATGTCATACAAACACATTCCAGGGTTACCCTCGGTTCATTTTCCTACATGGTTATTTTCTGTTATGTTGTCACCGTAGCTCTCAACTGAGTATGTAATGTTCGGATACACCCGAACTTAATCTTCCTTACTTGTTCGATATCGATAATTTCGAAAAACCGAAAAAGTGCGATAATTCATTACCAAAGACGGATAAAGCGATGAAACTTGGTAGGTAGGTTGATCTTATGACGCAGAATAGAAAATTAGTAAAATTTTGGACAATGGGCGTGGTACCGCCCACTGTTAAAAGAAGGTAATTTCAAAGTTTTGCAAGCTGTAATTTGGCAGTCGTTGAAGATATCATGATGAAATATGGCAGGAACGTTACGCCTATTACTATATGTGTGCTAAATAAAAATTAGCAAAATCCGATTACGAACACGCCCACTTTTTAAAAAAAAATTTTTTAAAGTCAAATTTTAACAAAAAATGGAATATCTTTACAGTATAAAATAACAAAGATTATTTTTTAAAATAAAAACTTATTTTTTATTAAACGATCTTGCTCAAATTTTCAACTTCAATTCAGTTCAAGTCTTTCAAAACATACCATAGAAAAATTCATTGCATACTGATTTACAATTTAATGAGTAAGAACAGGTACAGTAGGTGCATATTTCTTTAATATAGCCAATAAGCCAACAATGATCATTAACTACTCCCCCTTCAAATCTATAGCGTCCTCGTTTAGATACTATAAATTTCAAGTTTCTTTCAAAATCATTTATAAACAAGTATAATAATAATAATAATATCGGATATCTTGGCTATATCTCTGTTATTAACATCAAGCAAAAATAAGCCGCTTAAACGGTTAAGCCAATTATGAATGAAGGAACCGTAATTCAAAATTATATAATTTCAAAAATCTTTATCTCGAACAACATTGTTAGCAAATAAAACAATAACCAAAATTGATCATTTAAAGGTTTGAAAATTAATTCATTAATAACATTTTCCAACTAAAATTTACCGAAGATTGCTTTTATGAATTTTTTTTCCATCAATTAACACTGTTGTACCAAGATCCCTTTCAACAACCTTCTCAAGAAAAATTTTATCAAACTTATTCCCAAGTCGCTTGTTTCTTTTAACAAAAACAATATCTCCAGGTGCATAGATTATCATCTTCCTATTGCAATCTTAAGTTTATTTCCTGAGCCTTTAACAACCGTTCTCGAACCTTACTCAGTTCTTCATATAAGCTGTTTTGAAGTATTTGAATTGGTTTAGCATTTACTGTAGAATGAATACTATTGTTGTATTTATTAGTCGAAAGCAATATGATATCAATAGTATCAGTAAATTTTTGTTGTTCCTTGACACATCGCGATATTTCCATTAGTGTTGAATGAAATCTCTCAACTTGACCGTTAGATTCACTATGCAAAGTAGGAATAAAAAATTGATCTACTGAAAAATTATCTCTCAATAAATTTTTAATTACATTCGACTGAAATGACTTTTCATTGTCCGAAACAATTGTCTTTGTACCGTCAAATACCAATAATATTTCAAGCAATGCATTTTTTACATCCAATATAGATCGGGATGCAATCGGTTTAACAAGGGCAAACTTTGAAAATTTATCTATACATGTTAGAAAATTCTGCCTATTTGTCATGAAAATATCAAGATGTAAAATTTCTCCTGGATAATTAGGTACCGGTGTTTTACCAATTTCTAAATTAGCCGGTTTACGCTGATATTTATTTTCTAAGCAAATTTTGCAATTTTCTATAATTGTCTTTAAATCTTTCTTAATATCTGGAAAAAAATATTCACTAGAAATTTGTTTGAAATTCTCCATCAAACAACGGTGAGCACGATTGTGTTCAGTAGTAACAGTTTCAAGTTGCTCATTTCTGTTTGTCAAATCAATCACAATTGATTCAGTATGTCGAAATTTAAGTCCTGGAAAGGAGGTAATAATATAATTTTGAATTTCTGCTAAAATGTCTAAATCACAGTGAATGGCATTAGTAACACTTGGATTAACAATATCTTTTAAACATCGAACTAAATTTTTAATTGTGTCATAACAAATAGTATGCCGGAAATAGATTTTAAAAAAAATTTTTGTTTCTTTGTTACCGAAGGCCCTCTTGACAATATCAATTGGTTTTTAAATTGGTTTACAGGGGATTTAACACTTCTAATAACATCACTTAAAGAATCTTCACTGTGTGCTGTATTAACGGAGGTAATATGATTATGAATGAACTGTCGCGAAAGAGCATCAGCAACTTTATTTTCTTTCCCTGGTTTGTAGTGAAAAGTTGGAGAAAACTCCTATACAAATGCACGCCACCTCTTCATTTTTGAGTTAGGATTTTTTTCTGATATTGAAAATATGAGAGGCTGATGGTCGGTAAAAATTTTTATATTTTTAACACCATAAAAGTTATGACGAAGCGTTCTAAGTGCCCAGACAATCGCTAATATTTCACGCTCATTCGTTGCATAATTTTGTTCCGTAGACGAAAGTGTTCGAGATATCATTGTTATAGGTCGATTATTTTGTGACACAACCGCTCCCAGAGCATTCGATGATGCATGTAGAAGAACGTCCTCGGATGCCATTATTTTTTTAAATTTTTCAAAGGCAGACGTAGCTTCAAAATCTAATTTCAATTTAATATTCTTGGATCTTTTTGCATCAACATGTCCATTTTTCGTTAATGGCTTAACAATTTCAGCATAGTCCCTAACAAATCTCCTATAATAACCCGCTAAGCCGAGAAAAGAACGCAAGCCACGTAATGTTTCTGGAACTTTAAAATTTATAATATCGCGCACTTTATCTGGACAGGTCTGAATACCGTGTTGTGAAACTAAAAACCCTAAAAACTCAAAATTTATTTTAAAAAAACGGGATTTTTCTATCGAGACTCTCATGGCATTATTTCCTAACATTTTAAGTATTTTCTCAATATCTTTTATATGGGAATATTCATTTTTTGAAAAAATTATTATATCGTCAATGTAAACGTGACAAGTTTTTCTTATCTCCTCCCACAAAACATCATCGATAGCACGCTGAAAAATACTTGCGGCATTTTTTAAGCCAAAAGGCAACAGACAAAATTCGTATTTTCCATTATTGACACTAAAAGCCGTTTTTTCTCTATCCCTTTCTCGCAAAATTATTTGATGAAAGCCGGATTTTAAATAAAGTGTTGTAAAGAAGCGTGATTTTCCCAAATTAGCTAAAATTACCGAAATATCAGGTATCGGATATCTATCAGCAATTGTTTTCTCATTTAGTTTTCGAAAACCAATAACCATCCTAAGTTTCTGCTTCCCTTCTTCATCTACACCTTTTTTTGTCACAACATGAATTGGTGAATTATATGGAGAGCACGATTTCCTTATAATGCCATCCTTTAAAAGATCACTTATTTCCGGATTAATAAATTTTGCGGCTGATATTGGGTAAGAATAACTTCGACTAAAGATAGGTGCATCAGTAGAAGTACGTATTGTAGCTTCCACATTCGTATTGTAAGGCAGGGCCCGATTTGGATGTGCAAAAGCGTTTAAAGTATTATTAATAATTTCACGAAATTGACTACAAATATTAAAGGGAACAGATTCACCCGGAAGAGAAATAAGATTAACTTGATTACAATGTAGATGCTGAAGCCCTATTTTACCACTTCTGTAGTATAAATATCCATCTTCTATATCGACTCTTGAATCTATTCCTTTTAAAAAATCAAAACCAATTATATCATCAAAAGTGGTTAGACTTTCCAACAAATAAAATATCGAAGTATGGTTTAAAACATTAATTAAACATTTCTTATTTATTAAATTACATCCATTAATTGATTTTAATTTAAATGGCTTTTCCAAAAATTTAATTCCTTTAAGGTAAGGAAGGTCTTTTACATAATTGTTTGATGTATTAAAAAACGTAGCTCCTGACCGTTCACCGTTTTTTTTGTTATAAATGGCAAGAGCGACTTCAGTATTAAAAAATTTATTTCCTCATTAAATTTCCCTTTTGCATTATCATCATAAAATCGATCTTCAGTTTCATAATCGTCACAACTTGACTCCTCATAAACTACATAATTTTCTACTGGCATACAATTTACTCTTTGATTTTTAGGTTGTGGTCTCTGAAATGAGCTAGATGAATATCTATGTCGCTTAGTAGCTTCCGGTGGATAAGACAACTTTACTGATTGAGTATTGTTAGCCTCATTTTTATTAAAATGATTACTATTGATTTGTTTGGGTCTAGAACTGCTAAATGAAGTCTGACAACGGTAAAATGATGATCCAGGATCAACTTCCATTGGAATGGGTTTACTAATAACATTTGACTTTGCCGATTTGTTTTGAAAATTTTTATATGGAGCTTCCACTAGCCGAGATCTATTTGGTTTAACCAAATTACCCATGGCAACAGTATGAGCAAAATCATTACGCTTATGATTTTTCTCTAGTTCTTGTGCAACAGCTAATGCTGTTGGAAGGTCCTTTGGTCGCGAAGAAAAAAGAATGTCACAAAGTGGTCGCCTAAGCCCAGAAATGAAAATACGCAAAGCGTTTTCCCTAGCACGCTCATTTAACGTATATATAACTTCATCACCACTATATGTCATAATTTGCTTATTAATTATGAGTGTCAAATGCTTCTCAACTTTACCATAATAATCTTTAATTTGTAAATCACCTTGCCTAAGAATACTCAACTCATTTTCTAACACGTAAATTGGACGCCTAAACACCCGCGCTGTTAGCTCTGCTTACTCCAAACTGGAAAAAGAAGCGGTAAAGATAGGTTTGATGGTGAATGAGGACAAAACGAAGTACCTGCTGTCATCGAGCAAAGAGTCAGAGCATATGCGCCTTGGCAACCACGCTACTGTTGGCTGCCATAATTTCGAAATAGTAAAAGACTTCGTTTATTTGGGAACCAGCATCAACACTAGCAACAACATCAGCACTGAAATCCAGCGAAGAATCAATCTTGCCAATAAATGCTACTTTGGACTAGGTAGGCAACGAAAATCATACTCTACAAGTCACTTATCGTACCCGCCCTGCTATATGGGGCAGAAGCATGGACCATGACAACAGCAGATGAAGCGGCTTCGGGAGTGTTCGAGAGAAAAGTTCTTCGAAAGATTTATGAACCTCTACGCGTTGACGATGGCGGGTACCGAAGCATGGAAGCAGAGGTAGAGGGTGGCCCCCACTCCGTTGGAAGGACCAGGTGGAAAACGATTTAAACTCCCTTGGTGTGACCAATTGGCGCCGGTTGGCGGAGCGAAGGAGCGACTGGCGCGCCTTGTTGGACGGCCATAACCGTTTAGACTGTTAAGCGCCAATTAAGTAAGTAAGTAAGTAGATTGGACGTTTATCAGCATAAGTCTGATCAAGCCTGGCAATAATTGCTTTAAAATTTAAAACAGTGTTAAAGGAAGAAAGGGTCGAATTTGCAGAGCCTGTAATTTTGTTTCTTAGAATACCCATAGCAACGTAATATTTTTCAGAACCTTCATTGTAGTATTTTATAGCAAAATTTGTAGAAGAGCGCCATGCTGGATAAGAGGAAGGATCACCATAAAACTCTGGCAAGGACTATTAAATCCATACTACAATTTCCAGAGTCTACTAAAGGGTCTGCGGGTAAATAAAATTCAAAATTTGAAAGGTCTAAACGACCTAAAGCAGACGTTCAACTATTTACTTGAATTTCTAATTGTCTTCTAGCTTGATCGCTTGCTTCTAATTGTGCAGTGAACTCCTGCCTATTTCTCTCATAACTTGATTGGATAATTTCCAAAACCTGTTCTTTCGAGACACTCATTTTATCAACTTTTAAACAAACCACTTGAGACAAGATTAATAAAATTTGTTATAAATATAATCCGACAAAAGATTATTAAAATGGATCACAGACAAATACTTCCAAAACTTTATGCAACAAATTCACTTCCAATCTTTCGCAGTTTTATATTAAACTTAAAAAAAGTCGATCAATTTTGATTACTTACAGTTTGCTGCTTTTTACTAACTAATAAAATTGGATGTACTTGGAAAGCATGATTCTTAACGATCTTCAAAATATTTTGATCAATGAAACATATTTAGGATGTTTAATTCTTTTGACTCTCTATATCAAAATGTTCTGATTTTTAAAGCCAAACGTTGATTGATGAATGTTAAGATGCTGACCCTTTTTGTTAGTGATTTAATTGCTGAAGATATGATTCGTCAAATGTTGATAAATGGAATCTTTGAATATTGAAACTTGTTGTCTTCTTTATTAATGTTTATGCTGATTGTTGTAGAATTTTTTTTTTCTAAATGAATAACATTTTTTAAACCAGATGATGTAAATTAATGTGAAGTTTCTTTTTGTTAATAAATTTTAATTTTTGATAGATGTGTTTTTTTTTTGATTCTTGAAAAATTTAATATATTCGATTTAATTATAAAATTTGAAAAGTGTTGGTATGTATGTTGAAAAAATTCCTTCTCCTTATGAGAATCCTTTGTTGAGCTGATTAGCTTTAGTTGATGAGTTAAATATTCCTTTTCCTTATAGGATTTGTTGATTGAAGAATTAAGCTTTAGTTGGTAATTTTAAAGTTTCCCTTCCTTACGGGAATCGTTTACTGAGGTGTTTAGCTGCCATTTCGCCAAGGATCTATGATCCCTTTAAATTGGCTTAAATTTATAGCAGCCCCACGTTGGGCACCAAATAAAAAAGATAATTTTTTAAAATAAAAACTTATTTTTTATTAAACGATCTTGCTCAAAATTTCAACTCCAATTCAGTTCAAGTCTTTCAAAACATACCATAGAAAAATTCATTGCATACTGATTTACAATTTAAGGAGTAAGAATTTATAGCAGCCCCAATTTGGGCGCCAAATAAAAAAGATAATTTTTTAAAATAAAAACTTATTTTTTATTAAACGATCTTGCTCAAATCTTCAACTCCAATTGAGTTCAAGTCTTTCAAAACATACCATAGAAAAATTCATTGCATACTGATTTACATTTTACTTTATTTCTTTAATATAGCCAAGAAGCCAACAATGATCATTAACTTATATAAGTAAATTATATCAATATTCAACTCCAGTAATGATATGGTGCAACAAAATACAAAAAAAAAAAAGAAAATTTCAAAATGGGCCTCGCTCCGCCCTGTGCATTTATTTTGTCTAGGATACTTTTAATGCCATAAGTCGAACAAACATTTACCAATCCTTGTGAAATTTAGTAGGGGCTTACATTATGGGACGATAACTTATTTCTGTGAAAAAGGGCGAAATCGGTTGAAGCCACGCCCACTTTTTATACACAGTCGACCGTCTGTCCTTCCTCTCGGCCGTTAACTCGATAACCTGAGCAAAAATCAATATTTCTTTTCTAAACTAAGTTCACGCACTTATCTCAACTCACTTTATCTTGGTATAAAAAATGGCCTAAATCGGACTGTGACCACGCCCACTTTTTCGATATCGAGAATTACGAAAAATGAAAAAAATGCCATAATTCTATATCAAATACGAAAAAAGGGATGAAACATGGTAATTGGATTGGTTTATTGACGCAAAACATAACTTTGGAAAAAAACTTTACAAAATGGGTGTCACACCTACCATAATAAGTAGAAGAAAATGAAAAAGTTCTGTAGGGCGAAATCAAAAGCCCTTGGAATCTTGGCAGGAATACTGTTCGTGGTATTACATTTATAAATAAACTAGCAGACCCGGCAGACGTTGCTCTGCCCTAAATTTGGTCTATCTGCATACATTTTAATAAGCTTTTACCGTCTAATTCTGCTCTAGCCCCTCTACACTTTTTCCTAATCTTTGTGTTCACTCCTTCCTCCGTATTTTTCGCCTCATCTATCTCCATCTTCATCTCATTCTATATCTTTCTTAGTCTCCTTCTTTCTTTTCTCTGCTCTCAAGTTTTTCTCATTTTTCTTCATATTTTATTACCAGTGCCAGAGGGTGGTATGTATTTTGTTCCAGTCCCATTCCGAGTCTCAGTCCCAGTCCCACTCCGAGTCTCAGCCTCAGTCCCAGTCCTAGTCCTAATCTCAGTCCGTCTCTCCGCTACTTCCCGGAAAAAAGTATCGTAAATACTAATATCGGACGTATGTAAATAGGTATGTGGGTATTATTAATTCATGTCTTTATTTTGGAATATCACAACGAAAATTACTTTAAAGCTCTCAGCAGCAGATTTCATTTGATATCCGCGTCCACGTTTTGGCCTATATCTCGAGACCCAAGTCACCCAGCGGTATAAAACTTACTCTGTACTAAAGCATACAGCAGCAGCTTCAATTTGATACCCATAATGCAAAAACACATTCCAGGTGTATCCGCGTCCACGTTTTGGCCTATATCTGGAGACACTAGTCACCCAGCGGTATAAAACTTACTCTGTACTAAAGCACACATCAACAGCTTAAGTTTGATACCCGTATTGTAAAAACACTATCTAGGCGTTCAGGGGCCCACGTTTTGGCCTATATCTCGAGACCCTAGTCACCAATAGGTATGAAAATTACCCTGTACTAATGCACCCATTAACAGCTTCAATTTGATACCCAAAATGTAAAAACACTATCTAGGCGTTCACGGGCCCACGGTTTGGCCTATATTTCGAGGCCCTAGTCACCCAGGGGTATGCAAATTATCCTCTACTAAAGCACTCATCAACAGCTTTAATTTGTTATCCATATTCTATAAACACATTTTAGGGGTACCTGGGTCCACGTTTTAGCCTATATCTCGAGACCCTAACCACCAGGGGTATGAAAATTACCCTCTACTAAAGCACTCACCAACAGCTTTCATTTGATATCCATATCCTATAAACACATTCTAGGGGTACCCGGGTCACGTCTTGGCTTATATCTCGAGACCCTAGTCTCCATATGTATGAAAACTGTCCTGTACTAATGCACTCATCAACAGCTTCAATTTAGTACTCCTAATGTAAAAACACTATCTAGGCTAACCAAACAGTTCCTGTTGAATACCCAGAAACCTGGGCATCCCAACAGACATCTGATTGATGGGCCAACACCGCCTAGGGACTAAAGGAGTCATATCCGGAAGCATTTTGAGGAAATACGGCATCTGAGAACTCAGCCGTATGAAGCAAAAAAACACAAGCAGGTCCTTGGTGAACTCCACAAACAGGCGTCGGACCTTTATGCCAGGAATTACCCGGTGAATCCAGTACTCAGGGAACAGTACCCAAAACTTGCGGAAGAGGAACGCATACTCCCCAGGGAAACGCGAGTCACTCTGGCTCAACTTCGTTCTGGATACTGTAACAGGTTAAACTCTTACATATCCAGAATCAACCCCGACATACAAAATGTATGCCCCGCTTGCAATGTGTCCCCACATGACCCCAACAATTTCTTTAATTGTAATGTGGAACCAACGCCTCTAACACCCCTTTCATTATGGTCCACCCCTGTCGAAGCAGCAAGTTTCCTTGGACTCGCGTTAGAGGATATTGATGACAATTTATGATCGGTCGCAGCTATTAGGTGGGGCGAAAAATTGCTACAACAACAACAAAAACACTATCTAGGCGTTCACGTGCCCACGTTTTGGCCTATATCTCGAGACCCTAGTCGCCCAGGGGTATGAAAATTACCTTCTACTTAAGCACTCATCAACAGCTTTCATTTGTTATCCATATTCTATAAACACATTCTAGGGGTACTCGGTTCCACGTTTTAGCCTATATCTCGAGACCCTAATCACCCAGGCAAAATCTGACAAAAACCGAAAAAAAATACCCAAACACATAACATTTGTAACGGCAGCCTAAGAGCAACTCACCACATCAAGCAAACATCAGCTGATGTATGTACTAGTTGACCGAACCCGCTCGCACGGGCGAATGCAACCCGGCGCGTGAGTGGCTCGGCATTATAATTTGGGAGCGAAATCAGTAAGTTGAACTTACAAAAAATATATTTGTGCAACGTTTCGACAATTAAAGTTATAAAAACCAAATAAAACTAAAAAGTTAAATTGTTAAACATAAAGTTTATTTATTTGCTTCATATATGGATGCGCATTTTTACAAATCGTAAGTAGAGTTCACATGGCGACCGTGACATCGACACCACGCCACGCGAAATACAAAATGGTGGCATTACATGATTTTCTTGGTTATGAAGGGGTAACCAAAATTAGATTGGCCTGGCAAAGGATTAATCCAAATTTGCCAATAAGTTTTACGTGGTATAAAGTCAGTCGCGACACCACTTCACAATTTCACAATATCATCAATAAGCTGAATATCCCCATTTCACAAACTTTAAACGCTTCAAATTCATGCTACATTTATTCTGCCAAACATTTTTGGGATGCCGATTTTAGTCCATACGACTAAAACACAGTCAGTGGCATATTTTCAAGGCACAAGCAGCAGTAGGAACCAGCAAAGACCAGCAGCAGGATATATGTATATAATATGTATGCATGTATTACATTTTTATACCTTTCATGAAAATGAAATGGTATATTAATTTCGTCACGAAACCCAACATTGTAAGTCCTTAAAGGAAAATAGATAGATCCACCATTAAGTATACCGAAATAATCAGGTTGAAGAGCTGAGTTGATTTAGCCATGTCCGTCTGTCCGTCTGTCTGTTTGTATGCAAACTCCCCCACAACCGATTGTTCAGATAAGGAACTTTTCGTAATTACTGCCCTATTTTAAGAGCTAGAGGCTTCAAATTTCAACGAATGCTTGCGTATATAGCATATATTGTTGTCTGAAAAAATCATAAAGATCGGTGGTATATATAGTATATATATGGTGGTATATATAGTATATATATATATAGTATATATATATAAATATTTTCGCAAATTTTAGCCCCATTTTAACAGCTAGAAGCTTCAAATTCCACCGAATACTTACGTATATAGCATATATTGTTGTCTGAAAAAATCATAGAGATCGGTTGTATATATAGTATATATCTCATACAACCGATTGTTCAGATAAGAAACTTTTCGCAATTTCTACCCCATTTTAACAGCTATAAGCTTCAAATTTCACCAATTGCTTACGCATATAGCATATATTGTTGTCTGAAAAAATCATAGAGATCGGTTGTATATATAGTATATATCTCATACAACCGATTGTTCAGATAAGAAACTTTTCGCAATTTCTACCCCATTTTAACAGCTATTAGCTTCAAATTTCACCGATTGCTTACGTATATAGCATATATTGTTGTCTGAAAAAATCATAGAGATCGGTTGTATATATAGTATATATCTCATACAACTGATTGTTCAGATAAGAAACTTTTCGCAATTTCTACCCCATTTTAACAGCTATAAGCTTCAAATTTCACCGATTGCTTACACATATAGCATATATTGTTGTCTGAAAAAATCATAGAGATCGGTTGTATATATAGTATATATCTCATACAACTGATTGTTCAGATAAGAAACTTTTCGCAATTTCTACCCCATTTTAACAGCTATAAGCTTCAAATTTCACCAATTGCTTACGTATATAGCATATATTGTTGTCTAAAAAAATCATAGAGATCGGTTGTATATATAGTATATATCTCATACAACCGATTGTTCAGATAAGAAACTTTTCGCAATTTCTACCCCATTTTAACAGCTATAAGCTTCAAATTTCACTGATTGTTTACGTATATAGCATACATATATTGTTGGCTGAAAAAACCATAGAGATCGGTTGTATATATAGTATATATCTCATACAACCGATTGTTCAGATAAGAAATTTTTCGCAATTTCTACCCCATTTTAACAGTTATAAGCTTCAAATTTCACCGATTGCTTACGTATATAGTATGTATTGTTGTGTCAAAAAATCATAGAGATCGGTGATATATATAATATATATATGATGGTATATATAGTATATATATATAGTATATATATATTTTTTTACGATTTCGGCCCCATTTTAACAGCTAGAAGCTTCAAATTTCACCAAATGCTTACGTGTATAGCATATATTGATGTCTGAAAACATCATTGAGATCGGTGGTATACATAGTATATATCTCATACAACCGATTGTTCAGATAAGAAACTTTGCGCAATTTCTGCCACGTTTCAACAGCTAGACGCTTCAAATTTCACCGATTGCTTACGTATATAGCATATATTGTTGTCTGAAAAAATCATAGAGATCGGTGGTATATATATTATATACTTCATATAAACTGTCATTTTGACCCCTTTTTTACGGCTAGAGGCTTCAAAATTCATCAAATTTCATCAAATAGTTACGTTTACGTCATATATTTTTGAAATACGTGATTCGTAGTCACAGTTTTTACATGCAGACCACAAAAAACGTGAAGCTTTGCATCCTCACACAGATTACCTACCTATTTTTATACCTTTCATGAAAATGAAATGGTATATTAATTTCGTCACGAAACCCAACATTGTAAGTCCTTAAAGGAAAATAGATAGATCCACCATTAAGTATACCGAAATAATCAGGTTGAAGAGCTGAGTTGATTTAGCCATGCCCGTCTGTCCGTCTGTCTGTTTGTATGCAAACTAGTCCCTCAATTTTTGAGATATCTTGATAAAATTTGGTGAGCGGGTGTATTTGGGTGTCCGATTAGACATTTGTCGGAACCGACCGGATCGGACCACTATAGCATATATCCTCAATACAACCGATTTTTCAGAAAAAGAGGATTTTTGTAATATCTTACCCAATTTAACAGATTGATGCTTCAAACTATACCATATACTTTCGTATATTGCACGTATTGTTGCCTGAAAAAATTGATGAGATCGGTCGTATATATAGTATATATCCCCCACAACCGATTGTTCAGATAAGGAACTTTTCGTAATTACTGCCCTATTTTAAGAGCTAGAGGCTTCAAATTGCAACGAATGCTTACATATGTAGAATATATTGTTGTCTGAAAAAATCATAGAGATCGGTTGTATATATAGTATATATCTCATACAACCGATTGTTCAGATAAGAAACTTTTCGCAAATTCTACCCCATTTTAACAGCTATACGCTTCAAATTTCACCGATTGCTTAAGTATATAGTATGTATTGTTGTGTCAAATAATCATAGAGATCGGTGATATATATAATATATATATGATGGTATATATAGTATATATATATAGTATATATATTTTTTTTTTTTGCGATTTCGGCCTCATTTTAACAGCTATAAGCTTCAAATTTCACCAAATGCTTACGTGTATAGCATATATTGATGTCTGAAAAAATCATTGAGTTCGGTGGTATATATATTATATACTTCATATAAACTGTCATTTTTGCCCCTTTTTTACGGCTAGAAGCTTCAAAATTCATCAAATTTCATCAAATAGTTACGTTTACGTCATATATTTTTGAAAGACGTGATTCGTAGTCATAGTTTTTACACGCAGACCACAAAAAACCTGAAACTTTGCATCCTCACACAAAGTACCTACCTATTTTTATACCTTTCATGAAAATGAAATGGTATATTAATTTCGTCACGAAACAGAAAATTGTGAGTCCTTCAAGGAATATAGATAGACCCACCATTAAGTATACCGAAATAATCAGGTTGAAGAGCTGAGTTGATTTAGCCATGTCCGTCTGTCCGTCTGTCTGTTTGTATGCAAACTAGTCCCTCAGTTTTTGAGATATCTTGATAAAATTTGGTGAGCGGGTGTATTTGGGTGTCCGATTAGATATTTGTCGGAACCGACCGTATCGGACCACTAGAGCATATATCCTCCATAGAACCGATTTTTCAGAAAAAGAGGATTTTTGTAATATCTTACCCAATTTAGCAGATTGAAGCTTCAAACTTCACCATATACTTTCGTATATTGCACGTATTGTTGCCTGAAAAAATTGATGAGATCGGTCGTATATATAGTATATATCCCCTACAACCGATTGTTCAGATAAGGAACTTTTCGTAATTACTGCCCTATTTTAAGAGATAGAGGCTTCAAATTTCAACGAATGCTTACGTATATAGCATATATTGTTGTCTGAAAAAATCATAAAGATCGGTGGTATATATAGTATATATATGGTGGTATATATAGTATATATATATATATATATTTTCGCAAATTTTAGCCCCATTTTATCAGCTAGAAGCTTCAATTTTCACCGAATACTTACGTATATAGCATATATTGTTGTCTGAAAAAATCATAGAGATCGGTTGTATATATAGTATATATTTCATACAACCGATTGTTCATATAAGAAACTTTTCGCAATTTCTACCCCATTTTAACAGCTATAAGCTTCAAATTTCACCGATTGCTTACGTATATAGCATATATTATTGTCTGAAAAAATCATAGAGATCGGTTGTATATATACCACAAAAAACGTGAAGCTTTGCATCATCACACAGATTACCTACCTATTTTTATAGCTTTCATGAAAATGAAATGGTATATTAATTTCGTCACGAATGCGAAAATTGTAAGTCCTTAAAGGAAAATAGATAGACCCACCATTAAGTATACCGAAATAATCAGGTTGAAGAGCTGAGTTGATTTAGCCATGTCCGTCTGTCCGTCTGTCTGTTTGTATGCAAACTAGTCCCTCAATTTTTGAGATATCTTGGTAAACTTTGGTGAGCGGGTGTATTTGGGTGTCCGATTAGACATTTGTCGGAACCGACTGGATCGGACCACTATAGCATATATCCTCCATACAACCGATTTTTCAGAAAAAGAGGATTTTTGTAATATCTTACCCAATTAGCAGATTGAAGCTTCAAACTTCACGCATCTGCAAGGCAGATGAGTTTTCACTGAGAGCTTTTCATGGCAGAAATACAATCGGAGCGCTTGCCAGACACTGCCGAGGGGCGACCCCGCTTAGAAAAATTTTCTTCTAATTGAAAAATCTTATTTCTAAAATTTTGATGTTGCTTTGCCCGGGAGTTGAACCCAGGGCATACGGTGTGATAGGCGGAGCACGTTACCATCACACCACGGAGGCCGCCAATGGTGGTATATATAGTATATGTATATAGTATATATATATATATATATTTTCGCAAATTTTAGCCCCATTTTAACAGCTAGAAGCTTCAAATTTCACCGAATACTTACGTATATAGCATATATTGTTGTCTGAAAAAATCATAGAGATCGGTTGTATATATAGTATATATCTCATACAACCGATTGTTCAGATAAGAAACTTTTCGCAATTTCTACCCCATTTTAACAGCTATAAGCTTCAAATTTTACCGATTGCTTACGTACATATATAGCATATATTGTTGTCTGCAAAAATCATAGAGATCGGTTGTATATATAGTATATATCTCATACAACCGATTGTTCAGATAAGAAACTTTTCGCAATTTCTACCCCATTTTAACAGCTATAAGCTTCAAATTTCACCGATTGCTTACGTATATAGCATATATTGTTGTCTGAAAAAATCATAGAGATCGGTTGTATATATAGTATATATCTCATACAACCGATTGTTCAGATAAGAAACTTTGCGCAATTCCTGCCCCGTTTTAACAGCTAGAAGCTTCAAATTTCACCGAATACTTACGTATATAGCACATATTGTTGTCTGAAAAAATCATAGAGATCGGTTGTATATATAGAATATATCTCATACAACCGATTGTTCAGATAAGAAACTTTTCGCAATTTCTACCCCATTTTAACAGCTATAAGCTTCAAATTTCACCGATTGCTTACGTATATAGCATATATTGTTGTCTGAAAAAATCATAGAGATCGGTTGTATATATAAAATACAAAAAACCTGAAACTTTGCATCCTCACACAAAGTACCTACCTGTTTTTTATTTTATATTTATCTTACAAATCGTTAAGGTATGTAGATCTGTTCACTATATATTTCTTATCTTATACATCCGATTATTCGGAGATTACGAACGGGATAAGATTATTGTTCAGCCCCATTCATGAAAGTTATGAAGTTTTCGGCACAGCCGAAGACAGTCCCGTTCTTACTTGCTTATTTTATATTTATCATAAAAATCGTTTAGGTATGTAGATCTGTTCACTAGATATTTCTTATATTATACATCCGATTATTCGGAGATTACGAACGGGATAAGATTACACTGGACCACGAATTTCAACTTTTTCTCTTTACCAGAAACGCCGTTGTGAAATTCGTATGTAAAATCACCCCCTGATTTCGAAAATTTAGTTCATTTTTGATTTTATGGTACCGTTTTTGAGATATTTGCAATTTACCGTTAATCGAAAAAACCATAAAGATGGCTCCCTTTAATTACGTATATCTCACGAACGGGTCAAATAATTGCACAAAGGTTTACAAAGTCGAAAAGATGATAAAATTTTCTATAAATACATCATACATTGTTTTTTGCTCAACCATACAGTTTTCGAGATATTAGCTCATCATTTCAGATATTTGTTTTTTTTATGAAAAAATATGAAAAAAATTACTTTTTGCGAGGGCAGCATTCCAAAACAACAACCTTTTTTCCAGATATTTTTTCTATACGCAAAGCTCTGTTTAATTAGAAAAAAGATAAGCTATCATCGAAGAAAATCGATGCAAAACTACGTAAGTTATAAGCGATCAAATAAAAATACCCAGGTTGCGCAACTTCAATGTATGTATACATACATATCGTAAAAGTATAAAGTGCAAATGGGATATTATCCGGATAAACGAATAGCATCATAACAATGATAATACTTTTTCTTTAAATAAATCAAATAGTACTTTTAATACTCGAACTGTTTTATAGTAGGTAGAGTGGTTGCATCGAAAGGAAGAGTAGTTGGGTTCGAAACCTGCTGTAGGCATGTAGTTATAAACATGTATCTCCGTCACTTATGGGTAAGTATCCAGGTAGATTTTCAAAATTATAAGACACAGAAAATTTTTAAAGCCTACATCTAAAGCAGATAGTATTTTCTTTTCCCGGCTTCGTATAAAAAGGAACCTTTCTGTCTAGATAAGATTTGATTTTTTCAATTTTATTCTTGTTCCGAGTATAAAAATGAGTTAATGCGCCTTGAAACTTCATAACATCTGCAAGGCTCGCCGGAGATAGTTCAGTTCATAAGTCAAATTTCAAAACCGTGATTTATTAAAAAAAAAATAAAATGAGTAAAAGGACGCGAGAATTTGAGTGCAATAACGATCCAGATATATTCTATTTCATGTGTGGCCAATATACTATCATAAGGCGACGACGAGTGTTCTCAGATCATATCAAAACTTTGTACTCCAAGTATTTTGGCATTGAGCCTAAAAATGCTGAAAAACCATGGACACCGAACACTTTGTGTACATCGTGTCGAGTAGAATTGATTCAGTCAGAATCAGGACAACAAATAAAATTTTATACACCAATGATATGGAGAGAACCTACTTGCCATTCAATAGAGTGTTATATTTTTCAAACAAAAGTACTTCGCGTTGGAAGATCAAGAAGAGTAACCTATGCCAGCGTACCTACAGTGACATTATCAGTACTACATTCAACTGCAGTTGCGGATTCAGTTCCATTGTCAACAGTAATATCTGAGTGCGGGGAATCAAGTTGTACTGAATTTCGCATGGGAAACGAGAGAAACGTTCTGTCACAAGCACAACTTAATGATTGGATAAGAGATTTGGAACTATCCAAGGAAAAGGCCGAGATCCACACTTCTCGTATGCAACAATTTACATTTGTGTCATCCGATGTTAAGGTTATATATTGTAGAACTCGTCACGAACCATTTTCCAAACACTATACCAAGAAAGACAGTATATGCTACTGCAACGACATTCCTGGTTTATTCAAAGAGTTTGGTCAAACATATGATTTAAAAGAGTGGCGATTGCTCATAGACAGCAATAAACGGAGTTTGAAGGCTGTATTATTGCATATTGGTAACAAAAAGCCTTCTATCCTGATCGCACATGCAGTAAATACAAAGGAAACCTACGAGGAAATGCAAAATCTACTCAAATTTATCAAATATGAAGAGCATGATTGGAAGATATGTTTTGATATCAAAGTCGTTGCAATACTATGCAGTCTACAAAGTGGCTACACCAAACACTGCTGCTTCCTCTGCAAGAGGGATAGCCGAGCTCGTAAGGACCACTACGTCAGAAAGGATTGGCCGGAAAGAGTCGAGTTTACCGTTGGTGTGGATAACATCAAATACACCCCTCTTGTCAAGAAAGATAAAATCATACTTCCACCTTACACATCAAGCTCGGTCACATTAAAAACTTTGTTAAGGCTTTGGGCAAAGAAGGCGAAGCATTCGACTATTTTCCAGATATTTGTCAAGCCAAGATAAAGGAAGGTATTTTTGTTGGACCACAAATAAAAAAGTTGATCAACAATAATCAATTCAAAGGACTACTCTCATCAGTTGAGGCAGCAGCGTGAGAATCCTTTGAAAAGGTCGTTGCTTTTTTTCTCGGTAGACACAAAAGCCCTAACTACGAGCAGATAGTGAACGACTTAATTAATAATTATGCGAAAATGGGTAAATATTAAAGGCTTATTAAAACTAATTTCCCAAAATTCTATAACTTGTTTACCTAACTAATATTTTCTTTCCAGGCGTAAGTATGTCCTTAAAAATTCAATTTCTGCACTCACATTTCACCTTTTTTCCTGCAAATCTTGGCGACGAAAGTGACGAACATGGCGAAAGGTTTCATCAGCAAATGAAATTAATTGAGAATCGATATCAAGGATTCTGGGACGTCGTAATGATGGTTTCTCATAAGGGAAACCGATCCTAAACTGAATAAGCGTCAAAGTAGAACACATAATTATTTCGACTACATAGTAAAATCAAATTAAGATAAAGATTGTTAGAATATAGTATAAACATAAATAAATTTAAAAAAAAGTTAAAATATGGGTAACTTCATTCATAAATTGAACTTTTAACTAAATAGAAATAGAGCATAGCTAGATATTCCACTCTTCTTTGTAGCATACATACGTTTTGAAGTATACGTTGGAATTGCGCAACCTGGGTATTTTTATTTGATCGCTTATAACTTACGTAGTTTTACATCGATTTTCTTCGATGATAGCTTATCTTTTGTCTAATTAAACAGAGCTTTACGTAAAGAAAAAATATCTGGAAAAAAGTTGTGGTTTTGGAATGCTGCCCTCGCAAAGAGTAATTTTTTCATATTTTTTCATAAAAAAAAACAAAGATCTGAAATGATAAGCTAATATCTCGAAAACTGTCTGGTTTAGCAAAAAACAATGTATAATGCATAATATAGAAAATTTTATCTTCTTTCAGATTCTGTAAACTGTTTTGCAAGTGCTTGACCCCTTCGTGAGATATACGTAATTAAAGGGAGCCATCTTTTTGGTTTTTTCGAATAACGGTAAATTGCAAATATCTCAAAAACGGTGTAGTAGGGGGTAGTTTTACATACGAATTTCATAACGGCGTCTCTGGTAAATTTTGGCCGTCGATCAGTGTTATTGTTCAGCCCCATTCATGAAAGGTATGAAGTCCCGTCCTTTCTTGTTTTACTTACGTTTTTTATTAGACACGTATACGAAATATTGCAATCTTAATTAAATGCGGTGCGTTCGCATAATATATTTTGAATTTTGATTATAACGGTGCGTATGTTAATATAAAACACCTGAATTTTTTTTTACAAAAACGGTGCGTGCGTCTAAATTCTAAACTTAACCATTAATACTTCCGCAGTTTCCAACAAGTTTTAAAATTTTCAAACCATTTTATAAGTATCGAAATTTTCAAGTCTGCAATTTTTATTTTGCCTCAAATTTTTCCACTCATTTTTACAAATTTACATTTCCTTCAAATTTTTCATATTTTCAAATTTCTAATTTAAAAATTGATCAATTCATTTTACAAATTCTCATATTATCAAGCTTCCATCATCATCTTACAATCATACATTCATTTTCCAACAAAATATCACCATATAAGACTGAGTGAACTAGATAAACTGTCTGCGGGTACCCTAGGTTAGGTTGGGTGGTAGCTTCCCTGATAGACGAAGCTCACCTGGACAACACGACGGTCCGCTGTGACACCACATACAATAAACTAAACTAACCGTGACGTAGATATAACTACTTAGAGAGTCGTTGGGTAGCAACGATAAGGTTCCGAATGATCCCGATCTCAACCTCGGATAGCTCCTCGGGAGATCCAAGTGAGTCACGACCGAAATACTTTCGCCTAGTTCTGGCAAAAGCTGGGCAGTCAAGCATAAAGTGATTTGGTGATTCCACCTCATCATCCTCCATACAGCTGCAGCAGGATGGAGTTTCCAATATATTGAGACGTACCGCATGGATACCCATGGGAAAGTGCCCTGTCAAAACCCCAATGACCATTGATAGGTGAGCCTTAGTGAACCCAATTATTTCAGCAGACCTCCTGCCATCCACTTTCGGCCAGAAAGATCTTGATATCCTACAAGACGTAGTGTCCGCGCAACGTTTGCTGAGCTGACTCGAGGCCCAGCTATGGAAGAGCTATCCACAGGTGGCTAGCGGAATCCCGAAAACCCTACAGCCATCTTCATCCGGTTCAGTTGTACCGATTCGGGCTAAGAGATCCGCTTGGCATTTACCCGGAATATCACTATGGCCCGGGACCCAGATAATCTTAATTGTAAAATAATTCGATGCAATCGCAAGTGAGGTCAGGCACTCCCAGACCAACCTCGATCGCACTGCAGTTGAGCTCAAGGCCTTTATAGCCGCTTGGCTATCAGAGTAGATGTTAAATTCCCTAACCGTAGTAGCGCTGGATAGAATTTCATCCACCGCATCCTTAATCGCAGCAACTTCCGCTTGGAATACACTGCAGTGATCAGCCAACTTAAACTTGCGGCTTACATTTAGCTCCCCCCCGCCAACCTTTCCGTCCAACTTCGACCCATCCGTGAACAAGTTAACCGGTCCCATGCCCCAGATAATTCCTCTTCTCCACTCCTCCCTCGGGGGAATGACTAGAGTGAAGGTTGTATAGGGAGCGACCACCGGCATGCAATAGTCCGTCCTGTCCGGGATAAAGTCGAAACTAGTAAGAAGGCTAGAGTGTCCGAAATCAGAAAGCATATAACCCATATCACGAAGCCTGACCAACGACCGGGCCGCGGCTGCCTTTCTCGCAATATCTACTGGATGTATATTCAGCATGACATTTAGTGCCAAGGTAGGTGTTGTTCTCATAGCGCCACTGATACCGATAAGCGCGGGTACCCTATAACATTAATAATTTTTGTTTGAAATATGCGGTGGTTCCGTTAAAAACCAATTAAGATTTTGTTTGATATAAACGGTGGTTCCGTGAAAAGCCAAGTTAGATTTTTTTATAAAGCGGTGGGTCCGTGAAAATATACGAATTTTTTGAACAAAGCGGTGAGTCCATGAATATAAATGGATTTTTTTTGAACAGTTTACCACAATTTTGAGATTTTTACCAATTCATACCTATATACTTGTGTGGAAATTTTAAATCAATTACTTTTTACAGATTTTTCATACAAGTATACTGCAGCTTCAATTAATTCTTTTAATAAATTGTTAAATATTTCTTTAGCGACTATTCGCCTGTAAATCAGTTCCCTTTTTCCTTTTTTTTTATACTCAGTTGAGCAGAGCTCACAGAGTATATTAAGTTTGATTGGATAACGGTTGGTTGTACATATATAAAGGAATCGAGATAGATATAGACTTCCATATATCAAAATAATCAGGATCGAAAAAAAATTTGATTGAGCCATGTCCGTCCGTCCGTCCGTTAACACGATAACTTGAGTAAATTTCGAGGTATCTTGATGAAATTTGGTATGTAGATTCCTGAGCACTCATCTCAGATCGCTATTTAAAATGAACGATATCGGACTATAACCACGCCCAGTTTTTCGATATCGAAAATTTCGAAAAACCGAAAAAGTGCGATAATTCATTACAAAAGATAGATAAAGCGACGAAACTCGGTAGATGAGTTGAACTTATGACGCAGAATAGAAAATTAGTAAAATTTTGGACAACGGGCGTGGCACCGCCCACTTTTAAAAGAAGGTAATTTAGAAGTTTTGCAAGCTGTAATTTGGCAGTCGTTGAAGATATCATGATGAACTTTGGCAGGAACGTTACTGCTATTACTATATGTACGCTCAATAAAAATTAGCAAAATCAGAGAAGGACCACGCCTACTTTTAAAAAAAATTTTTTTTAAAGTAAAATTTTAACAAAAAATTTAATATCTTTACAGTATATAAGTAAATTATGTCAACATTCAACTCCAGTAATGATATGGTGCTACAAAATACAAAAATAAAAGAAAATTTCAAAATGGGCGTGGCTCCGCCCTTTTTCATTTAATTTGTCTAGGATACTTTTAACGCCATAATTCGAACAAAAACTAACCAATCCTTTTGAAAGGGGGTAGGGGCATAGATTTTATAACGTTAACTGTTTTCTGTGAAAATGGGCGAAATCGGTTGATGCCACGCCCAGTTTTTATACACAGTCGTCCGTCTGTCCTTCCGCATGACCGTTAACACGATAACTTGAGCAAAAATCGGCATATCTTTAATGAACTTAGTTCACGTGCTTACTTGAACTCACTTTATCTTGGTATGAAAAATGAACGAAATCCGACTATGACCACGCCCACTTTTTCGATATCGAAAATTACGAAAAATGAAAAAAATGCCATAATTCTATACCAAATACGAAAAAAGGGATGAAACATGGTAAGGTAATTGGATTGTTTTATTGACGCGAAATATAACTTAAAAAAAACTTAATAAAATGGTTGTGAACCCTACCATATTAAGTAGAAGAAAATTAAAAAAACTCTGCAGGGCGAGATAAAAAACCCTTAAAATCTTGGCAGGTACTACATATATAAATAAATTAGCGGTATCCAACAGATGATGTTCTGGGTCACCCTGGTCCACTATTTGGTCGATATCTGGAAAATGCCTTCACAAATACAACTACCACCACTCACTTTTAAAACTCTCATTAATACCTTTAATTGGATACACATATCGTACAAACTTATTCTAGAGTCACCCCTGGTCCACCTTTATGGCGATATCTCGAAAAGGCGTCCACCTATAGAACTAAGTCCCACGCCCTTTTAAAATACTCATTAAAACCTTTCATTTGATACCTATATCGTACAAACATATTCTAAAGTCACCCCTGGTCCACCTTTATGGCGATATCTCGAAAAGGCGAACACCTATAGAACGAAGGCCCACTCCCTTTTAAAAATACTCATTAACACCTTTCAAATGATACCCATATCGTACAAACAAAGTCTAGAGTCACCCCTGGTCCACCTTTATTGCGATACCTCGAAAAGGCGTACACCTTTAGAACTAAGGCCCACTCCCTTTTAAAATACTCATTAACACCTTTCTTTTGATACCCATATTGTACAAACAAATTCTAGGGTCACCCCTGGTCCACCTTTATGGCGATATCTCGAAACGGCGTCCACCTATGGAACTAAGGATTACTCCCTTTTAAAATACTTATTAACACCTTTCATTTGATACCCATATCGTACAAACGCATTCTAGAGTCACCCCTGGTCCACCTTTATGGCGATATTTCGAAAAGCCGACCACCTGTACAACAACCACCACTCCCTTTTAAAACCCACATTAATACCTTTAATTTGATACCCATATCGTACAAACACATTCTAGAGTCACCCCTGGTCCACCTTTATGGCGATATTTCGAAGCGGCATCCACCTATAGAACTAAGGCCCACTCCCTTTTAAAATACTCATTAACACCATTCGTTTGATGCCCATATTGAACAAACAAATTCTAGGGTCACCCCTGGTCCACCTTTATGGCGATATCTCGAAACGGCGTCCACCTATGGAACTAAGGATTACTCCCTTTTAAAATACTCATTAACACCTTTCATTTGATACCCATATCGTACAAACCCATTCTAGAGTCACCCCTGGCCCACCTTTATGGCGATATCTCGAAAAGGCGACCACCTATACAACAACCACCACTCCCTTTTAAAACCCTCATTAGGGATTCAAGGGGTTGTGTAGCGCAATATATAGCTTCTCCAACCCAATTGTCAACCTCACCTTCGAGCGGCGAATCCCGTTTCACAAACAGACGAGGCTCTGGCGACCCCAAGCTCCTCATGGAACTTGGGGGTGGGGAGGGAGGGATGGCCTGAAAGTTCAATGTGGCCATATAAATCGTTCCCGAGATGGTCGGGCTAGCACCTTAATGGTGCTGTGTTACCGGAGCGTATCGGATCTGTATCCGACAAAGGACCATCACACCGATAACACTCCCCAAAGCCTTCGGGGAGTAACCTAATCGCTACAACAACAACAACAACAACAAAACCCTCATTAATACCTATAATTTGATACCCATATCGTACAAACACATTCTAGAGTCACCCCTGGTCCACCTTTGTGGCGATATCTCGAAACGGCGTCCACCTATGGAACTAAGGATTACTCCCTTTTAAAATACTCATTAACACCTTTCATTTGATACCCATATCGTACAAACGCATTCTAGAGTCAACCCTGATCCACCTTTATGGCTATATCCCTAAATAGCGTCCACCTATAGAACTATGGCCCACTCCCTCATAAAATACTCTTTAATGCCTTTCATTTGATACACATGTCATACAAACATATTCCAGGTTTTCCCTCGGTTCATTTTCCTACATGGTTATTTTCCCTTATGTTGTCACCATAGCTCTCAACTGAGTATGTAATGTTCGGTTACACCCGAACTTAACCTTCCTTACTTGTTTTTTTTCTCTTTTTCCTCAACATTTCAGCTTCAAATATAAATTCAGACATTCAAACAAGTGCTTCATTAATTTCATAGTTTGAACTGAATTCTTTTTGCTATTCTGATAGTTATCATATATACCTTAGAAGTGGTAAGCAAGTGCAAAATAAAAAAAATCAGACTCAGAATCCGATTCCGATAATTCAACCTCAAGCTACAAAAGTTTAGCTTCACCTTCGACCAGAGAAGTCGCAAACTAGGAAAATAGATTATCTTTGTCAACAGATTTTCCAGGCTTCGAGGATTCTTCCAGTAAAAATTTAACTTCTAATCTAGCTTCAAATCTTAACGATTCAAATAGTACAACCTTAGTTAACCCTTCTTCTGACGTAAACCCAGATCTTAACGATCAAATTAGTACAAACGTGAGCTCACCTTCTTCTAATTCAGCTTCAGATCTTATCGATCAAATCATGGCAACACTTGAGGAAAAGAAAATTTTCATTAACACATGTGCTAATTCTATTAGAGAAAACTATAGTGGTGATTCTCTTGCACTTGATTCTTTTATAGACAAATTTGAATTACTTGAACAATTCGCTACTGCAGATTTAACTGGTACTTTTATAGCGTTCTAAAAATCAAAACCGGACAACTCGAAAGTTGTGGCAGGGAGAATTGCAGCGTTGCACGTTAGCAATAACAATTACACAGATTTTGCAAAAAAAGTTGAAGATTTAGCTGACTCACTTCAGCGGTCTCTTATTATTGAAGGGATCACTCAAGCGAAAGCTCATGAAATGGCAGTCGAACAAACTGTTAACGTGTGTCGTTTAAATGCAAAATCAAATTTAGTCAAAACTACATATATTAGCCTCAACGGCATTTACTGATCCGAAAGACGTGGTAGCGAAATTAATTGTAGAACAAAACAACGAAGTAACAGAGCGTCAGGTTTTAGCTTTTCGATCACGTGGTAACAATACATTCAGAAATTCACGTGGTAGTTATCGTGGTTTTTACCCAAATCACAGCTACACTGGTTATAGAAATAACAGTTCATTTTCATACAATAGCAACCCTAACGGTAACAATAGTCAGCGATATCTATATGACAATAGAAATAGATACCAAAATAGTAACAATAGCAATACACGTGCAAACTCAAATTCAAATCCAATTAATAGTAACAATATAAGCAACAATTCAAGATCGTCAAACGGTAGAGGTAGAAACGCAAACGTACGCGCTTTAAACGCGAGTGCCCCTCAGGAGCGAACACTGAGGGAGGACGAACTAAGCGAGTAAACGAATTTCTTTCACCAGTAGGCATATACTATTTAAATTTAAATTATTCAGATTTCATAGAATTACAACTTAACGGGTCACAAAAATTTTGTTCATTTTTAGCGCCGACCATATGGCCATAGTAGTATAGCGTCATCAGTCACAAGACGAACAGACTACATGATTCCCTACCTGCACTTTGAGGGAGATCTTAAGGCCACAATAGAGGTGGACGGTTGGCGCAAGGGTGCGCAAATGGCCGACGAGGCGATACATGTGTACACCGATGGTTCCAAAATAGTGGAACGAGTAGGGTCTGCGGTATACTGCGCTGATCCGGAAATAAGCAGATCCTACAGGCTGCCAGATTACTGTAGCGTTTTCCAAGCGGAAATATTAGCCGTAACCAAAGCAGTAGAAACCCTGGAAGAGAATAGCTTAAGCTGCAACCGTGTTAACTTTTATATTGACAGTCAAGCAGCAATTAAGGCAATAATCTCGCATAGCACAGCATCTAAATGCGTGTTAGAGTGTAAGCAGTCTCTGGAGAGAATCGGGACAGGGAGAAGCATACATCTATATTGGGTCCCAGGGCATATGGGAATAGATGGGAATGAAAAAGCGGACGAATTAGCTAAAAAGGGCGCATCCCTTGAAGCTTGCTCCGTAGACGTCCCAATTAGATTGGGCGAGATTAAGCGAAGGCGAGAGGTGCACATGATCGACCAAGCAGAAAAGGCGTGGGTTCAAGCGCGGGCTGTAAAGTGTCGAAGATTATGTGTAGGTCTTACAACCTTAGACTAACACAGTTGCTTCTATCATTAAAAAGAGAGGACTGTAGACTCATGACGGGTATTCTGACTGGACACTGCCTTCTGGCGTCACATGCCTTTAAATTAGGCTTGGTCAGTGATAGCAGGTGTAGGAAGTGCGGGTTGGAGGAGAAAACGATCGAGCACGTTCTATGCTCGTGCCCTGCACTTGCCAGGCTAAGACTCCAGCTATTAGGAGTGATAAAGCTGTCAGATCTAGAAGCAGGAAGTGGCTTAAGTCCTAGGAAGCTTCTAGTATTTGCCAAGAGGACGGAGTTATTTTATAACATAGGTCCTGGTTTTTGATAGGGTTTTTCAGTTTGGTCGTTAAAACAAACTTCTGGTAACACTACGGACTCAATCAGTCTATGTGAGGTCCTCATGGACCGGCCAGTTCAACCTACCTACCTAGTAGACACTCAAGTAGACATTTCTTTAATAAAAATATCATGTCTAGACAGTAATATTTCCTTAAATAAAAACGACATTATTAACATTACCGGTGTTACTTCCAATTCAGTTTCCACCTTTGGGTAAAATTACAGCAAATGTAAATTTTTCAAAATTTTCTATTAAACATACTTTACATGTAGTAGATGAAGACTTTAATATTCCATCTGATGGCATACTGGGTAAAGATTTTCTGAAAATTAACAAATGCATTATTAACAAGTAAGGAAGGTTAAGTTCGGGTGTAACCGAACATTACATACGCAGTTGAGAGCTATGGTCACAAAATAAGGGAAAATAACCATGTAGGAAAATGAACCGAGTGTAACCCTGGAATGTGTTTGTATGACATGTGTATCAAACAAAAGGTATTAAAGAGTATTTTATGAGGGAGTTGGCCATAGTTCTATAGGTGGTCGCCTTTTCGAGATATCGCCATAAAGGTGGACCAGGGCTGACTCTAGAATTTGTTTGTACGATATGGGTATCAAATTAAGTGTATGTGTATTAATGAGGGTTTTAAAAGGGAGTGGTGGTTGTTGTATAGGTGGTCGCCTTTTCGAGATATCGCCATAAAGGTTGATCAGGGTTGATTCTAGAATTGGATTGTACGATATGGGTATCAAATGAAAGATGTTAATAAGAATTTTAAAAGGCGTGGGCTTAGTTCTATAGGTGGACGCGTTTTCGAGATATCGCCATAAAGGTTGATCAGGGTTGACTCCAGAATTTGATTGTACGATATGGGTATCAAATGAAAGGTGTTAATGAGTATTTTAAAAGGGACTGACCCTAACTTCCATAGGTGGACGCCGTTTCAAGATATCGCCATAAAGGTGGACCAGGGGTGACTCTAGAATGTGTTTGTACGATATGGGTTTCAAATTAAGTGTATTAATGAGGGTTTTAAAAGGGAGTGGTGGTAGTTGTATATGTGGTCGCCTTTTCGAGATATCGCCATAAAGGTTGATCAGGGTTGACTCTAGAATTGGATTGTACAATATGGGTATCAAATGAAAGGTTTTAATGAGTATTTTAAAAGGGTGGACGCCGTTTCGAGATATCGCCATAAAGGTGTATCAGGGGTGACTCTAGAATGTGTTTGTACGATATGGGTATCAAATTAAGTGTATTAATGAGGGTTTTAAAAGGGAGTGGTGGTTGTTGTATAGGTGGTCGCCTTTTCGAGATATCGCCATAAAGGTTGATCAGGGTTGATTCTAGAATTGGATTGTACGATATGGGTATCAAATGAAAGATGTTAATGAGAATTTAAAAAGGCGTGGGCTTAGTTCTATAGGTGGACGCCTTTTCGAGATATCGCCATAAAGGTTGATCAGGGTTGACTCCAGAATTGGATTGTACGATATGTTGTGTAACTGCCTGTAGGGGTTAGATACGGCGGCCGGCAGGCATGGTGGTCGCCCGGCTAGAGCTCGTCGGTATTGGGGCGCTGTTCTTGCCACAGCACCTAACCACAGTTACAGCAACAAAAAAGTGCATGCCTTAGAAGGATCTGACGATAGAAATAAACAAAGAAAAACCTGAAGAAGCCTGTCCTTGTCTGGGGGAGCCATCCCACCCCACCTGTTCACTAAACGCAAACAGCCTTGAACTCCACTTTGGCTCCATAATCCGAGTGGAGTTCCCTTTCCAGACACTTGTTCGTCCGTCAAAAGGTCGGTCTAAGTCACTGGTCAGTTCGTCATTTCTGTCTAACAACCCCCATACAGTCACCCATTTCCCCAAGGGCCCCACCCACACTAACACTGAAAGTTAAATTACTCCATATTTACCTTTAGATACTTTCAACGAACCATTTGAAATGAAGCAAAGCAAGTATTCGTTTATACTGCCTTACAAATTTATTACAATAACTACTAAGTATCTTATTTTATATTCTGCCCAGCAAATGATAACTGGCATTGGGTATCAATAACAAGAGATTTAAAAATTGAAACCAAATGAAATCCAAGAAAAGTTCAATATTTAATACTATGTACTCTATGCAACTAGTACAGATACATTGTATAATTTAAATTAAATTACTATTCAATAGCCGCAAATTGATTTGCATCAAAAGACAATAATAGGGAAAAAAAAGAGTACCAATAATAAAAATTTACGCAGAGTGCTATAGGGTATATGTTCTGAAGCATAATCTCAGTCTCAGCTGAGTATCTACAATCGATCGTACATGAGCGTATGACTTAATATAAGTATGTACATACGTTCGTGCATAGATTATTTTCCGCAATGCAGGCACATTTGTACATAGTGATATTTACGTAAAGACTTGTGTTCTAATATGAGAATTATTTACGTGAACAGGTTATTGAGCATACATATTCATATACATACATATAATATGGGTCAGCTGTTGAAACTCACCTCGTTGTCAACTCTCTAATGGTACCATCCGAAAGTGTACTGCAAAGAAATAGAGATCAAAACAACAACCCTACTCACATATGTAATATTGGCCCTCTCTAGCTGAATAAAAGTGCAATAAAATTATTGCAGTGTCTGTTTGTAAATTATTATTATTTCCGTTTAGACACCCAGGTGCGTGTATTCGTAATAAGTATAACGCGTTTAATAAAAGGATAAATTATCCGGAAAAAAGAAATCCAAGGGCCACAAAGCTGCCACTGGGGATTACTGACAGTTCGCGCCTATTTACAAAAAGGCATAAGTATGAATAGTGTAAGTTCCGTGCGCAAGGTGACTTCATATATGTTTGTGTTGTTATTGTTGCGTAAAGCCAAACAAAATCAAAAAAATCTAGTTAATAAAATTTAATTAAACGCGTCGTACCAAGATAGAATGATTGAATAGAATGAATAAAAAAAGAAAATCGGGACCAAAAAAAATTTTACTCAACAAAAAAACTTTTAAGATGGCCTATGGGGATGTGTGTGTAATTGTAACAGACTGGAAATAGAAATTCATGCACAAAACTAGGGACCGAATGTTCCGTAAAATCAAGTATACATAAACTTAAACTATAAAAGAAAATTTAATCAAAATAAAAAAAAACAATATCGGGTTTGGTTAGTGCCGGTCATCCTTTTTCAATCACCCTGTTTCTCGCTGCATCATGCGGCAGTTACTCACGAACGTACGTACCAAAAACGTGCCAGCTGACACAACCTATCTTATGAGTGTGCAATGTAAACGAAAACTCACCGACGTGCAACGCCCGTACGTACGTAGCCCGGAACATTGTACAGGTTTACAAGTATGATATGTATGAGAGGGAAACAATTTCTTTCCCTTTCTAACACACGGCAGTTTGACACTTCGGTCAGTGTCAAACTAGCGTGGAACCCAGTGGAACCTGCGTGGAACATGAGTTTTGACACTGAACGAAGTGTCAAAATTACCGGGGTTGCTTCGTCGAAAGCGACACAGGGAAGCAAAAAAGGGATCGGAATATCAGATATGGGTTGCTGTGATGGTAAATTTTTTGAACGAATTTAGTAGGAAATTTTAAGTGCACCCATATGGGTCCTACAGAAAATTATACAAAAGTCTTGAATTGGAATATCTGAGGACGCATAGTTATTCCAGTATGTAGAATACAAACACGGGTGCTAAGTTTTTCTACCCGTTCAAAAGTTCTCCGCGAAAAACAGTTTGAAACCGAGGTCGATTGCAATAACCCGTCCAAAAAAGCGGAAAGAAAAATGAATAGACGCGTTTTGTCCTGTTGTCAATAGTCCGAAGAGAAAAAGTATTCGAATTATTGGAAGCGAGGCAAAAACGCGTCTATTAATACCTCCCCCGACGGTTTTGGTCGTGTTTTAGGAATCGTCCCCGTAAAAAAGTATCACAATTTGTTAATTAAAATTGTCCATAATATATGGTTATTAAAGAGAGATGTAATTAAGTGCTCGTTTGAAAGTAAATAAGTATATTTCTTTGTAATATAAGAAAAAAAATTTTAACCAGTTTTCGATAGCAGCTACTAAACTTTGTTTGGTCCTAAGAAGTACAACAGTGCCAAATAGCATCCACAAAAAAAACGAACAAGAACAAGCATTTTATCAGGTGAGCGTGGCTGTGTATGTGCGTGCTGCTACATATCCTACTTGTAGACCTGTACAATGCGTAGAAATCAAAACTATTTTGATTTTTTCCGTAAGAACGTGTCAGCTAATCGCTCTCTCACTAGACAGAGTTGCCTAGTAAACTTTTGTACGCTAATTTTTGACCGTTTGCAATTTTATGCAAAAACGCCTAATTAAAGTTTGAAAAACTGTGAAAATAATTCGGAATAATTATCTAAAAGTGCTGATTATAAATATTTTATCTATTTATACTTATTTAATATGTATTACGGCCTTTTACAATATCAAAAATTAAATTGGAAAAAGTTGATGTTTCCATAAGCATACATGCAAAATGGTCAATGGCAACAGTGCTTATCTGTAAACAATACACACACAAATATGTTATGTACATGTACACAGACGCACACATTGATTCCTACGGGCTTGAGAGTTCGGTCAAACGTGCTTCGTACGACAAACGTCCTTACGTACGGCACACGTCGGTGGGTAACTGCCGCATAAAGCTGAAGTCATTGCTGCCGTATGTCGTATGGCTGTATCCGTATCGCTAACGTAATCAGCTGTTTATCGTTACGACGGTAAACCAAAACCCAATTGGTTGGCTACGATACGGTTACGACCTTAGCGGCACCAATAATCGATTGCATTGATTCTCATAAGGTTGGTCGAATCAGCTGTTATAAGGTTACCGATACGGTTACCGATAAAGCACCAATGTTTCCAGCTTAAGAGTGGTGTATACTGGTACAAATGTATGTTGTGCTGATCTCACAGCTTGTGCTGCCAAGAACCCGAGAGCCTGCCTTTACTCAGTGCTGAATCTGATGATTTTTTTGTGGTGGTTTAATGGGCGATTGGGGTGCATTGCCCTTCCATGTACTAGAACGTACATAAGTTTTATAACAGCTGACCGCTTTTGCTCTGTCATCTCACGATGACCGCGCTGCTGCCGCTACACGGCCACTAGTTCTGGCTAGTATGGATATGGCCAACCCCTTTTAAAATTATGTTACCTTAATTATGTGTTGATGTGTGCGTGTTACAGTGGATATGTAAATATGTAGATCGGTGTGTACTTGCGTGTTGTTGGTAAAATTTACGTGTCTTTGCCGGTGAATGTTTGTTGGTGCGTGAATGTGAATAGGATGGATGAGTGGGTGTTTTAACTGGATGTCGCCGACCGTATTGAGGTGTGTGTTGATATCTGTTATAGCTCGGTGCAGTTGGTGTTACGATGGATGGAGTTATATGCGTGTGTGTGTTTAAAGATGGAATGCTATGTGTTATAATAGGATGGATGTGTGTTACCAACTTTGACCAGGTGAAAGATGGTGACTGGTGATGTGTGTGTCAGGCTGTAAGTTAGTGTTGCTGGTTGTTACTGGCGAATCTTGGTGCTTGTGGGTGAATGTGTTGGTGCCTAGTGGATGTATGTCCCTAGATGCGTGTGTGGATTTCTCTGGTGTGTGTTGGTACGCATTTTTTTTCTATTCAAAAATGCCGATGAATGTTGTTGTTGGATAGGGTAGTAGCTAAAACGATTGGAAACCAAATCGCGGTTAGGCCTATTAGAAAAAATAAAAAAATTCAAATTAACAAAGTCTCACATGTCGAGCACTTTTGTTCACGCACATATTAGAGGACAGCACTTTTCCATTAAGGCCCAACTTACCAGCAGATTCCTGGTCAGAAACCCTGGCTGAGTTCTACCGGTGTCCGTCACACCGATTTGTTCTCCTCCGTTTCTTGTGCACCTCGTTATTTTTATTCCACTCGCGTCACACTACTTTACGGTTTTTTTTTTCTAAATTGTCTTTTTATTTATTTAAGGTTCACTTGAAATTTTAGCACAGGTACACCACTCGATTAAATCCGCGATTTGGTTAACTTTAGCAAATGATGCGCGTGCTGGCCCTTTTATAGTGTCAGGCAAAGCGGTTTTTTGACATAACAGTGCCACCGGCAATTTTCCTGTAAAATCCTATCTTTTGGCATAGTAGCATGTGTGAGCGAACCAGGCAGTAATGTCCGTTTCTAAAAACCTAACATATACACGCATATACAGATGTATCTTCCAATACACCTATACACATGCATCCCCGAATGATGTGCAGCCACCGCTAACATAGTAATGCATGTTAGTCAACAGCGCATCGATCAAAATCCCTCTATTAACATTTAGTTGCAATGTCAGATACATTGTGCTGTATGCCTACTTGCAATTGAAGCTATTATATTATTAGGGCTGCCGTTACAGATATGGGTACCAAATGAAAGGTGTTAATGAGTATTTTAAAAGGGACTGACCCTAACTTCCATAGGTGGACGCCGTTTCAAGATATCGCCATATAGGTGGACCAGGGATGACTCTAGAATGTGTTTGTACGATATGGGTATCAAATTAAGTGTATTAATGAGGGTTTTAAAAGGGAATGGTGGTAGTTGTATAGGTGGTCGTCTTTTCGAGATATCGCCATAAAGGTTGATCAGGGTTGACTCTAGAATTGGATTGTACGATATGGGTATCAAATGAAAGGTGTTAATGAGTATTTTAAAAGGGAGTGATCTTTACTTCCATATGTGGACGCCGTTTCGAGATATCGCCATAAAGGTGGAGCAGGGGTGACTCTAGAATGTGTTTGTTCGATATGGGTATCAAACGAAAGGTGTTAATGGGTATTTTAAAAAGGAGTGGGCCTTAGTTCTATAGGTGGACGCCTTTTCGAGATAGCGCCATAAAGGTGGACCAGGGTGACTCTAGAATGTGTATTAATGAGGGTTTTGAAAGGGAGTGGTGGTGGTTGTATATGTGAAGGCGTTTTCCATATATCGACCAAAATGTGGACCAGGGTCATCCAGAACATCATCTGTTGCATACCGCTAATGTATTAAATATGTAATACCACGAACAGTATTCCTGCCAAAATTTCAAGGGTTTTTCTTTCACCCTGCAGATCTTTTTCATTTTCTTCTACTTAATATGGTAGGTGTCACACCCATTTTACAAAATTTTTTTCTAAAGTTATATTTTGCGTCAATATACCAATCCAATTACCATGTTTCATCCCTTTTTTCGTATTTGGTATAGAATTATGGCATTTTTTCATTTTTCGCAATTTTCGATATCGAAAAAGTGGGCGTGGTCATATTCGGATTTCGGCCATTTTTATACCAATACAAAGTGAGTCCAGATAAGTACGTGAACTGAGTTTAGTAAAGATATATAGATTTTTGCTCAAGTTAGCGTATTAACGGCCGAGCGGAAGGACAGACGGTCGACTGTGTATAAAAACTGGGCGTCGCTTCAACCGACGCTTGCAAAACTTTTAAATTACCTTCTTTTAAAAATTGTCCAAAAGTTTACCAATTTTCTATTCTGCATCATACGATCAACCCACCTACCAAGTTTCATCGCTTTATCCATATTTCGTAATGAATTGTCGCATTTTTTCGGTTTTTCGAAATTTTCGATATCGAAAAAGTGGGCGTGGTTATAGTCCGATATCGTTTATTTTAAAAAGCGATCTGAGATGAGTGCTCAGGAAGCTACATAACAAATTTCATCAAGATATCTCAAAATTTACTCAAGTTATCGTGTTAACGGACGGACAGACATGGCTCAATAAATATTTTTTCGATCCTGATGATTTTGATATATGGAAGTCTATATCTATCTCGTTTCCTTTATACCTGTACAGCCAACCGTAATCCAATCAAAGTTAATATACTCTGTGAGCTCTGCTCAACTGAGTATAATTATGAAAGAAATAGTATTTCGTTTTGGGTAGGTAATGAAAAAATCGCGATACCAATCCTACATGGAACAGAAAGCGATAGTTATATCATTCCACCAACATGTGAAATATTCAGACTTTTTGATTTAGGAGATTCACTCGAGCCACTTTTCGTGGACTCGCAGGAAATTGAAAAAGGTGCTTAACCAGCTAGGTGCATTGTTAATTCCAGTAACCCATTAATTAAAGTCATAAATACCACGGATGATGTCAAGTATGTGAAAAGAAAAAGTATTCGGACAGAAAAACTTTTAAACTACAATGTTTATACAATTAACAAGACAGAAACAGAAGACAAACGTACGAAAAAACTAATTTCGATTTTAAAAAATCAAATACCTCAACATGCTCATAGTAAATTAATTGACCTTTGCATAGATTATGCCTACATTTTCGCTCTTGACACGGAAAAAATGACTTTAAACAGCTTCTACGAGCAAAAATTAAGATTGACAGACAACGAGCCGGTATATGTAAAAAACTATCGATTGCCGTACTCTCAACGCGAAGAAATAAATCGCCAAGTAAATAGACTGTTAGACAACGATTTGATTGAACCCAGTTACTCTAATTACAGTAGTCCTTTGATTTTAGTCCCAAAGAAAGATACTAAGGGTCAAAAAGCTTATAGTATGTGCGTAGATTTTTGCGCAGTAAACAAAAAACTCATTGCTGATAAATTTCCACTAGCTAGAGTTGATGATATTTTAGATAATCTCCGTAGAGTAAAAAATATTTTTCCACATTAGATCTTTTTTCTGGATTTCATCAAATCCCCTTGCATCCTGACTCACGTGATGTTACTTCTTTCAGCATTGACCGAGATGCATTTAGATGGAAAGTGCTTCCATTCGGCTTAAAGATAACACCTAATTCATTCTCACGAATGATGACAATAGCTTTTTCGGGTACACCACCCAATGTCGCATTTTTGTACGTCGATGATATTATCGTTGTTGTTGTTGTTGTTGTTGTAGCGATAAGGTTGCTCCCCGAAGGCTTTGGGGAGTGTTATCGATGTGATGGTCCTTTGACGGATACAGATCCGGTACGCTCCGGTACCACAGCACCATTATGGTGCTAGCCCGACCATCTCGGGAACGATTTATGTGGCCACATTAAACCTTCAGGCCATCCCCTCCCTCCCCACCCCCAAGTTCCATGAGGAGCTTGGGGTCGCCAGAGCCTCGTTTGTTAGTGAAACAGGATTCGCCGCGGATAGGTGAGGTTGACAATTAGGTTTGGAGAAGCTATATATTGCGCTGGCAACCTGAGGGGTTGCGGTACACACCCCTTGAATCTGGTATTTTAGTCGCCTCTTACGACAGGCATACCTACCGCGGGTATATTCTTACCCCCTTACCCGCTGGGGGGACGATATTATCGTCATAGGTTGCAGTGAAGCACACCATATTAAACATCCTTCAAAAGTTTTCAATACTTATAGGTCGTTCAATCTAAAACTTAACCCAAATAAATGCAACTTTTTACGACCAAAAGTTACATTTTTAGGTCATAAATGTTCAGCCAAAGGTTTGTTGCCAGACGACTCTAAAATAAACCCAATTAAAAAGTATACAAAGCCAACTGACAAAGACGCGGTCCGACGATTCGTCGCGTTTTCAAACTATTACAGAAAGTTTATACAAAATTTTGCGTCCCTGGCAGCGCCTCTAAATCGATTAAGTAGAAAAAGAGTTGAATTAGTTTGGGATGTAGAGTGCGAAAGAGCATTTTTATCTTTGAAAGCAGCGTCACTTTCATCAAAATTACTTCAATATCCAGATTTTACTAAACAATTCATTATTACCGTTGATGCTCCCACAACTGGATGTGGCGCTATTTTAAGTCAAGAACAGCAAGGTAGTGATTTACCGATTTGTTTCGCTTCTAAAGCATTTAATAAAGCAGAGCAGAAAAAACCAATTATAGAATTAGAGCTTTTAGCTATTTACTTTCCAATCAAGCAATTTTGACCATACGTTTATGGCACCCATTTTATTGTAAAGTCAGATCATAAACCTCTAGTATACTTATTCAATATGAAAGACCCATCTTCAAAACTTTCAAGAATAAGGCTGGAACTTGCTGAATAAAATCAAACGTTGGCGCTGATGCACTATCGCGCATTACAATCGATGAGATTAAAAAATCGAACAAACAAACTTTAGCAGTACAGACAAGATCAATGACTAAACGGCAAAACGACAATAACCTTCATATTAAAACAGACAAACACGACGAAACACAACTCACTTTACACGTCTACGACAAATTTTCATTTAATTTTTCGAAAAAAGTTCCACGGATAAGATCTGCAATTACGTACGATAAAAATAATAAAACAACAAGTTTAAGAATTTTTGCGCATATTAAACATAAGAAACTCGAGTTACTTAGTTTTGAGCTTGTTAACGAAATAATGACTTTAGAGAAATTACTTTCGAGGCTTGAATCAGAAGCCGGCAAACGCAAAATTAAGCAGATTGAATGGCCTAAAAACGATATTTTGTTCGAACATTATACTATTACAAATTTCAAAAATATTGGAAATAAAATTTTTAAATCATTAGAAATTATTTTAACAGATCCAGTGGAGATAGTAACAGATGAGGATACAAAATTAAAACTAATAAAAATTTACCATAATGATCCCATTTCTGGTGGACATTGCGGAATGAAAAGACTTTACGCAAAACTACGAACAAAATTTTATTGGAAAGATATGACTCGCGATATATCGAAATATATCAAAAATTGTAAGGATTGGCTTTTAAACAAGGTTAAACCTAAAACAAAAGAAAAACTTGTTTTAACACAAACTCCTTGTAAACCATTTGATATACTAGTAATTGACACAATAGGACCCCTACCCGAGTCCAAATATGGTAACAAGTTCGCACTTACCATGATTTGCGACATGACTAAATACCTGGTAACAGTCGCTGTGCCAGACAAATCGGCAAAAACAATCGCTTCAGCAATTTTTGAAGGATTCATACGGCACAATGAATGCCATAAAATCAGATTTAGGTACAGAATTTAAAAATGAATTATTCGAAGAATTAACAAAACTTTTTAATATTCAACATAATTTTTCAACTGCATACCATGACGAAACCGTTGGCATGATTGAACGTAACCATAGAGTTTTTAATGAATACTTACGTGCATATTTGAAAGATACTTTTTCTGATTGGGATGGTTATTTAAAATATTTTACTTTCCTACACAATACTACGAGTAGCACAGTTTTTGACAATCAGTTTTCTCCTTTCGAGTTAGTTTTTGGGAAAAAGGCAACTTTGCCGAATGAATTGACAAAAGAAAAAATTTACCCAATTTATAATGTCGAAAACTATGCCAAAGAAGTTAAGTTTAGGATGCAGAAAACGCACAAAATGGCACAAAATCTAATAAATAAAAATAAGTTACAAACTAAAAATCTGTACGATAAAACGGCACGACCGTTAGTTGTCAAAATCGGAGATAAAGTACTTTTACGGAAAGAACCACATCATAAACACGAGAATATATATCAAGGTCCGTTCACTATAACTAAAATTAACGAACCTAATGTAACTATTTTTGATGAAGTTACAAGAAAAGAAAAGATTGTACACAAATATTGAATTAATAAAGTAAATCAATAACTACTTGTTTATACTATACTCGTACATACAAAAAAAATTTTTTTTTTCCTTTACAAACAGCCAAGAAGGCAGAACAAAAATCATACAAATCTAAATTTAAACACAAAAAAAAAAACCGAAAATTCTTATAGTTATATACTTATGTATCAAATATGCCAATTGGCAGAAAAAAAACTCTCTAGTTTTAAAAACATAATACAAAATATTGTACCGAATTCACTTGCAAATCCTCTTATTTGCAATCCTCTGCTAAGTTCGAATCACTAAACTGTTGAATAAATAACTCCAATATTGAATCAGAGAATTTAAACACAATGAGAAGGAGTTTTTGCTAGATTCCAACTTTTTTGCATGTGAACACGTCTTGCACTTCACCACACACAATCCAGTTTCAATGTTAACCAGTTAACAGCAGAAAATTCTCTGTCAACAGTTTCAGCTGGTGTATAAATTCTCTGGATTTTCTCTTAATATGATCTCTTTGTGGGAATATAGGTATTTAGTAGGATTAATTAAATTTAAATTTTATTACTTGTAGCAATATATTTGCTTGTTTTATGATTTAATATGAATCTGAACTTAATTAGTATAATAATAGCAATATATTTGCTTGTTTTATGTTGATGCAAATTGCAGAAATTTTGCTTATTTCTTTACAAACAAAAACCTATTCATATACCCAAAATATGCCCTTTCATGAAATGTATGTAAATTAATCATACATTTATGAATTATCCCATCCCTTTTTGTTAATAAATTAAAATGTTAGGAAAATGTATGCAAATTGAAATATGCATGCAACTAGTGTTTAAATTCTCTGATTGAATGATGAAAAAATGGCCTTTATTAAAGTACTTCACAATAACACTTATACTTTGCTACTCGCTGGCTTAATAACCAAACTGATTAATAACTCAAATTAAACTCTACTATTGGCCGCCAGATCGCGCGCTTAATCAATAACTGATGGATAGCTCAACTCAAACTGAATTACAGCGCCTCTTCATCTGTCGCCTTTTATACTCTTTGATTTTAACATTCGCATTTTCTAGAATCCACTAGCATTGTCCATGAGCTCTCAAACTTCTCAGCTGTAACTACAATTGCACAATTTTATAGTTTTTCTGTGTTAGTGCATTGACTCTCCGCTGCTCATATACGTACATGGTACATATATGTAGACGCAGTTATTGTTTCGTTTATGTAGATACATAATGATTGAATTATTGATGTGCATTCACGGCACTACTTAGCATCGGCTTAGAGACGGCAGCACTCCTTAATTTTGCTAATATTCGTGACACTGCCCTCCACCTAAGTCTGATCGTCCCGATCAGACAAATCTCTCGATCTAAACGCTGCTAGCATCACCAAATGTACCACTCTTCTACTCCGTGGTTTCTCAATGCTTTGTATGCGGTAGATGGTATCACTGATCTTCTTCACAACCTTGTACGGGCTTTCCGAACTGCACCGAAATTTGGATGGAACACCTTTCCGCTGGTGATGGTTGTATAACAGTACCAAATCGCCCGCAAAGAAACCTTTCGAATTATTGTTCTCATGGTACCTGTGTTTCATCGTACCACTCAATACCCTGGTTCGTTCCTTCACACTCTGTTGTTTGGCCGATGAACTAGTTCGTAGAGCTTGCGCTGGACGGATTTGCTTTGCATAATCAGTATCGTTCCCACGTTTCCCCACAGTAGTGCGCTCTGGCTTGAAACTACCCTCGCATTCTTTCTCGGAAATTCATTGCTTCGTTTTCCTGCGTCTTTTAGGTTTTGTCAATGCCAGTGTTTCTCTCGCAGGTACTTTTGATTTTATTTTTTTGGCCCATTCGATCTATCAACCTTTGCCTTTGACTTTCGTGGTCTTTGTCGAGTCTTTTCCACCAGTACCCGATTACTGCTGAACCCTTTTTCCAACCTAAAGTTAAGTGGTATGTCCTGGTTCTTATAGCGCATAATTTTTCTCCGCATATCGATCCTGATGTCATGGTCAACCAAGAAGTCCACTCCCAATATGACTTCATAAACGAACTCCGCCACAAGGAATTTGTGTAGAACCATGACTTTTCCATTTAGTACCTCACATACAACTTCGCCGTGGACTTGATTATACTCGCCTGTGACCGTACGCAACCTTGCTCCTGGTAATGATTTTACTCTCCTTTAGACCAAATCAGATCGAATCAAGGAATGAGATGCCCCCGTATCTACAGTCAGTACACGCTCTTTACCATCCACATTCCCTCTGATGGTAAGACTGCTTGATTTCCTTCCAATCTGCGACACAGATATCACAGGACATTCAATAGCCGGGGCCAGTTTTCGTTCTTTACATCCGACACGCTCTTGCTCATTTCCGCCAGCTTTGCGTTTACGGCCACCCACATTGTTGGAACTATTAGGACCAAGATCGCAATGTCGTGCAATGTGACCTGGGTTGCCGCACTTGAAACATTTAATAACTCCGGCATTCTTCTGTTGAGATCCTTTCAGTGCTTCCAAAATTGTGTCTACCCACTCTGGCCTTTCTACTTCCACACGATGAGCTTTGTATGCTGGTTTACTCAATAGTGAAGCCGTTTCCTGAGTCAATGAATGTGATACCGTTTCAGCAAATGTCAGCTTTGGGTTTGCGTATGTAGCTCGCTTCGTTTCCACGTCCCGTATGCCATTTATGAAACTCTGGATTTTTACCCTTTCAGTGTATTCCACGGGTGCGTCCGCATTTGCAAGATGAGCCAATCTTTCAATATCTGAAGCAAACTCCTGCAATGTCTCATTTGCTTTTTGGTAGCGGTTTTGCAACTCAATTTGGAATATCTGTTTCCTATGCTCGCTTCCGTAACGTCGCTCTAAAGCGCTCATCAATGTTTCGTAGTGGTTCCGCTCGTACTCTGGGATGGTCTGTAAGATTTCCGCGGCAGGCCCTTTCAGTGCCACGAACAGAGCTGCAACTTTATCTTCAGAATTCCATTGGTTCACTGCTGCGGTCTTCTCAAACTGTAGCTTAAAGACTTAGAAAGGAACAGAACTGTCAAAGGATGGTGTTTTTACCTTTGGATTACTAGTTTAAACTGCTGGGCGATTTAGTTGCAACTGCTCGATACGTCCTCTCAAAGCATCCACCTCGGCCTCGATTTTTTCTTCAAACTGTAAAATTTTTGTATCTTGCGCCTCCAACTTCGAGGAAATACGTCCTTCTTGCTCTTCCAGTTGAGCAGAGATCTGCGATAATATCTGTGCTGAAATTTGAGCCGACATTTCGGATATCCGTGCCTCTTGTGCTTCCATCTTCGATGTAATCTGTGTCGACATTTCTGACATCCCATCAGGATAAAAGACATACTCGTTCACATCAATTCCTTCTGCTTCCATTGCCTCTCGTAGCCGTGCCTGAAGTTCGAGTTTAACGCCGCTTGTATTCAATCCACGGCTCTCCAACTCCTTCTTCAGTTGCTGGATCTTCAATTCACTGAACTTTTCCATGTCCAAGTTATATTCCCAATCTTCGGAATTTACTCAACAATTCCTCTTCTGACACCAATTGTAACGAATTTGCTGCAAATCCTCTTATTTGCAATCCTCTGCTAAGTTCGAATCACTAAACTGTTGAATAAATAACTCTAATATTGAAGAATGGAAAAATGGCCTTTATTAAAGTACTTCACAATAACACTTATACTTTGCTACTCGCTGGCTTAATAACCAAACTGATTGATAACTCAAATTAAACTCTACTATTGGCCGCCAAATCGCGTGCTTAATCAATAACTGATTGAGTGCTCAACTCAAACTGAATTACAGCGCCTCTACATCTGTCGCCTTTTATACTCTTTGATTTTAACATTCGCATTTTTCCAGAATGTACTAGCATTGTCCATGAGCTCTCAAACTTCTCAGCTATATGCATGTGTTTGCGCATTAACTCTCCGCTGCTCGTATTCGTACATGGTACATATGTGTAGACGCAATTATTTATTCGTTTATGTAGATACATAAAGATTGAATTATTGATGTGAATGTTTGTAGTTTACAGTCTCTCGCGCGCACATAGGCGTATAAGTAAATGCATCTGTGTGTGACATCTCTCAGCTGCCTTATATATGTGAATACATGATTTGATTATTGACGTAAATATCGCTTAGCATGGCCTTAGTTATGGTATAGCTTAGTGATGCTAATATCCGTGACAATATGTTAAGCTATACACCTAAGATATATGAAATTGTAACCAAACGAAAAAAAAATTTATTATAGTTTATAATACTTAAAACTTTACAATAAAATACTCTGACTAATAGTTTTAGTAAACAAAATTCATTAAAAACTGAATACTTATATCAAAATTTAATACATATATCTTGCAACTACTATTTGCGTATTGCAATGCAAAAAATTTCAATAACATTTTACAAATAAATTTAATTATCATTAACTAAAACTTTAAATAACTTCAATAACATGTATAAACAAATCTCATTATCATTAATTGAAACTATAAAAAAAAAAAATAAAAAAAACTATTGTACAAATTAAATAAGCTCATAAAGTTTTCATAAATTGTATGATAAGCTGATGTATGCTTGAATTCATTAAACTAACATATTTCACATCAAATAATGTCAGGTGGTATATATAGTATATATATATATAGTATATATATATAAATGTTTTCGCAAATTTTAGCCCCATTTTAACAGCTAGAAGCTTCAAATTCCACCGAATACTTACGTATATAGCATATATTGTTGTCTGAAAAAATCATAGAGATCGGTTGTATATATAGTATATATCTCATACAACCGATTGTTCAGATAAGAAACTTTTCGCAATTTCTACCCCATTTTAACAGCTATAAGCTTCAAATTTCACCAATTGCTTACGTATATAGCATATATTGTTGTCTGAAAAAATCATAGAGATCGGTTGTATATATAGTATATATCTCATACAACCGATTGTTCAGATAAGAAACTTTTCGCAATTTCTACCCCATTTTAACAGCTATTAGCTTCAAATTTCACCGATTGCTTACGTATATAGCATATATTGTTGTCTGAAAAAATCATAGAGATCGGTTGTATATATAGTATATATCTCATACAACTGATTGTTCAGATAAGAAACTTTTCGCAATTTCTACCCCATTTTAACAGCTATAAGCTTCAAATTTCACCAATTGCTTACGTATATAGCATATATTGTTGTCTGAAAAAATCATAGAGATCGGTTGTATATATAGTATATATCTCAAACAACCGATTGTTCAGATAAGGAACTTTTCGCAATTTCTACCCCATTTTAACAGCTATAAGCTTCAAATTTCACTGATTGTTTACGTATATAGCATATATTGTTGTCTGAAAAAATCATAAAGATCGGTCGTATATATAGTATATATATGGTGGTATATATAGTATATATATATATATAGTATATATATATATATATTGTAACGAATTTGCTGTAAATCCTCTCATTTGCAACCCTCTGCTAAGTTCGTATCGCTAAACTGTTGCATAAATAACTCCAATATGTAATAATGCAAAATGGCCTTTATTCAAGTACTTCACAATAACACTTCTACTTTGCAACGAATAGCTTGCTTAATAACCAAACTGATTGACAGCTCAAATGAAACTCTACTATTCAAAATAATACTGCTATAGCTCGCTAGATAGCGCTTAATCCAAATCTCAAATCAAACTGAATTACTTCTTACTCGCCTGCATCGCTTTTATAGTTTACGCTGCATACTTCTAGGCTCTTCGATTTCCAGAAGTTACTAGTTGTTTCGGCTACAAAATCGCCAGCCACAACTACATGCACAAATTATTGCTCTCTCTTGTGACAACTCAGATAAGGTATATGCATGTGTTTGTAGTTTACAGTCTCCCGCACACACATAAGCGTATAAGTAAATTCATCGGTGTGTGACATCTCATCTCTCGCTGCCTTGTATGTAAATGTTGCTCGTCGGAATGTGTACATATGTGTAGACGCAATTATTGATTCGTTTATGTAGATACATAATGATTGAATTATTGATGTGCATTCACGTCACTGCTTAGATCGGCTTAAAGCTGGCAGCACTCCTTAGTTTTGCTAATATTCGTAACACTGCCCTCCACCTAAGTCTGATCGTCCCGATCAGAGAAATCTCTCGATCTAAACGCTGCTAATCTCTCCAAATGAACCACTTTCATTTTGGTTCGTGGTTTGGTAGTGGTTTGTATGCGGTACACTACATCGTTGATCCGTTTTACAACTTTGTATGGGCCTTCCCAGTTACACTGCAATTTCGGGGACAAACCTTTTTTTCGTTGTGGGTTGTATAGCAGCACCAAATCTCCTTCCTGAAACCCTTCCGAATTAATTGCTTTATCGTACCTCGCTTTCATCTTGTCACTCATAATCTTTGCTCGTTGCCTTACTAGATCGTGTATCTCTCTCAGCTCTTCTTCTAAGACATCAGTGGATTTCTTGACATTCCTCTCCGCATCGGCATCTATCCCATACTTCAAATCAGCTGGCAGTCGAAGGTCATTGCCAAAAATTACCTTTGCAGGAGTTTGGCCCGTTGTGTCATGTACTGCCGATCGGTAGGCCATCAAGAATAATGATATGTGTGTATCCCAGTCCTTATGGTACTTGTCGACTACTTTCCTTAAATGCTCCTCCAATGTTCTATTGAAACGTTCCACCATACCATCGGACTGAGGATGCAATGCAGTTGTCCGTGTTTTTCGAATGCCCAACTTCTTGCACAGTTCTTGGAACACAGCTGATTCAAAATTCCTGCCTTGGTCAGAATGTAACTCCATTGGTACACCATACCTTGCAACCCATTCGTTTTTAACCACTTCTGCTACTGTTTCTGCTTCTTGGTTTGGGATTGGGTATACCTCTGGCCAATTACTGAAATAATCCATAACCACCAGTACGTATTTGTTTCCGCGGTTGCTAGTAGGAAATGGACCTGCGACATCAATGGCGATCCTTTCAAATGGTGCACCTGAAATATACTGCTTCATCTGGCCACGACTCCGGGTTTTGGGCCCTTTCGCTCTGTTGCATACCTCGCAATTGGCAATCCACTCGGTGACCGACTGACGGCAACCAACCCAATAGAATCTCTGCTTAATTTTCTCGAGTGTCTTCGTGATTCCAAGATGGCCTCCACTTGGACCATTGTGCAACTCGCTGAGCACGTCAGGAATCCTCTTTCTGGGAACAACTATAAGTTTCTTCTTGCACTGACCATCCTCACTCTCCCATACTCGATGCAAGCAACGGGATATCAATTCCAAACTGTTCCACTGTGCCCAATATGACTTCGCAATGGGACTCTCTGCTGACATATCCTCTCTGCTTGGTCTTTCGTTTCGTTCGAGCCCTTGCATAACATGTGACAGATCTGTATCTTCTAGCTGACACTTTCTTAGTTGTTCCTTGTCCCATTCATCCGTACACGTTATAGTCATTAGCCGGACATCTATAATGTCTTCTTTAGCCTCGGCCTTTGAACAGTGCTTGCATTCCAAACTACATGGCCTTCGTGACATTCCATCGGCATTTCCATGGGTACTACCTTTTCGATGCTCAATGGAAAAGTCATAGCTTTGAAGTCGCTCGATCCACCGTGCCAATTGTCCTTCCGGATTACGGAACTGCAGAAGCCATTTCAATGCTGCGTGATCTGTCCTGACATGGAATCGCTGGCCGTAGAGGTATTTGTGAAAATGTTTAATGCACTCTACCAATGCCAACAGCTCTCTCCGCGTAACACAGTAGTTCCTCTCTGGTTTCCAATCGAACGGCTGTAATATGCAACTACCTTCTCCTGTCCATCGACCAGTTGTGATAAAACGCCTCCTATAGCATATCCACTTGCATCTGTATCTAGAATAAATGTTGCTCCTGGAATCGGATATGCTAACATTGGGGCAGTGCACAAACGCTCCTTCAATGTTTGGAAAGCCACTTCTTGCTCCTTCTTCCATTCAAAAGCTTTGTTTTTTCTTGTAAGCTCATGGAGGCTATGGGCTACGCTGGAAAAATTTGGTACAAATCGGCGGTAATATGTGCACAGCCCAAGAAAACTTCTCAATTCATCTAGATTCTGTGGTCTTGGCCAATCCTGTACAGCCTCTATTTTTTCGTTCGCAGTGCAGATGCCCTCTGTCGTTACCTTGTGACCCAAATAATTGACTTCCTTTTTAAACAGCGCACACTTTTTGGGACTTAACTTCAGACCAGCGCCAGCTATTCTCTGGAAAACTTCCTCCAAGTTCTTAAGATGTTCATCAAAGTTCTTGCCCAATACGATGATGTCGTCCAGGTACACCAAGCATGTTTTCCAATGTAGTCCTTTCAGTACCTGGTCCATGAGTCTCTCAAAAGTAGCTGGTGCATTACAAAGTCCAAAAGGCATCACTGTAAATTGCCAAAGACCATCACCGACACTGAAGGCTGTTTTCTCTTTATCTTCCTCCTTCACCTCCACTTGCCAGTAGCCGCTTTTCAAGTTCAGCGTGGAAAACCATTTCGTACCAGATAGCGAGTCCAGAGTGTCGTCAATTCTTGGCAATGGGTAGCTATCCTTTTTCGTTACGTCATTCAACTTCCGGTAGTCCACGCAAAACCTCATTTTTCCATCCTTCTTTTTTTACAAGTACTACCGGTGAGCTCCAGGGACTAGCTGATGGTTCGATGACGCCGCTGCCGCTCATTTCTTGTATAATTTGACACACAACTTCTCGCTTCGCCAGTGGAACACTACGTGGAGCTTGACGGATCGGCCTCGCATCTCCAGTGTCAATTTGGTGTTTCACAACGTTGGTGCGGCCTGGTTTAGAACCATCCTGGTCAAATATGTTCGCGTACTTTAGGAGCAGTTGTTTTGCCTTACTCTGATATGCTTCCTCTAGCCCCTGCGTCCATGCCGTGATGTCATTTGAAAGATTAGTATTACTAGTTGAAACGTGTTTCTGGAGCTGTTCACAGTTAATAACTACTTCAGCCTCTTGGCATCTTCCCAAAATAGCTCCTTTAGTCAGTTTGAGTGGTGACTTGAACTCATTGAGTACTCTTACCGGAATACGTCCATCTTGTTTTGTCATAGCCAGGGTTTTTCCTACAAGTGTGTTCAGTGCTGATTTATTTGCTGCTTCGACAACCCACAATTTGTTTGTCCCACAATCTCCATCTACCTTTGCCCAGATGACTGCTTCTGATTTTGGTGGTATTTGCTGACTCTCTTCCACCAGCACTCGTTTACTGCTGTAGCCTCTCTCGTAGCCGAAATTAAGTGGCACATCCATGTTCTTATATCGCATCGTCTTGCTTTGCATACCGATCTTGATGCCTTGGTTGATTAAGAAGTCCACTCCAATTATGATTTCATCAACAATACCTGCCACTATAAAATTGTGAAGTACCGTGACGTTCCCAATTGTTACTTCACATTCTACTCCTCCAATTACCTGGGTGTCCTCTCCCGTGGCTGTACGTAATCTTGCTCCAAGCAATGGTCTTATCTTCTTGTTGACTAAATCTGATCGAATGATGGAATGGGATGCACCCGTATCTACAGTCAGTAAACGTTCCTTTCCATCCACATGTCCTCCGACAGTAAGATTGCTTGACCTTCTTCCAATTTGCGAGATAGAGATTATGGGGCATTCAATTGAGGGAGCCAGCTGTCGCCCCTTGCGGCTGACTCGCTTTAGTTTAACGATTGAGTGGATTTGGAGATTTGCTCGTCTCCTTCAGCTCTGCGTTTACGGCCACCCACATTGTTGGAACTATTGGAATTGCTACTGCAATGACGTGCAATGTGACCTGGGTTACCGCACTTGAAACATTTCATAACTCCATCATTTTTCTGTTGTGATCCCTTCAGAGCTTCCAAAATTGTATCTACCCACTCTGGCCTTTCTACTTCCACACGATGAGCTTTGTATGCTGGTTTACTCAATAATGACGCCGTTTCCTGAATCAATGCATGGGATACCGTTTCAGAAAATGTTTGCTTTAGGTTCGCGTATGTGGCTCGCTTCGTTTCGGCGTCCCGTATGCCATTTATAAAGCTCTGAATCTTCACTCTTTCCGTGTATTCCACGGGTGCATCCGCATTTGCAAGATGAGCCAATCTTTCAATGTCCGAAGCAAACTCCTGCAAAGTCTCGTTAGCTTTTGGTAGCGGTTTTGCAATTCTATTTGAAATATCTGTTTCCTGTGTTCGCTTCCGTATCGCCGTTATACAGCAGCCATCAATGCGTCATAACTGTTCCGTTCGTACTCTGGAATAGTCTGTAAGATTTCGGCAGCTGGTCCTTCCAATGCTACGAAGAGTGCGGCAACTTTATCTTCCACATTCCAGTTGTTCACTGCTGCGGTCTTCTCAAATTGTAGCTTAAAGACCTGGAAAGGAACAGAACCGTCAAAGGATGGTGTTTTTACCTTTGAATTACTAGTTAAAACTGCTGGGCGATTTAGTTGCAACTGCTCGATACGTCCTCTCAAAGCATCCACCTCGGCCTCGATTTTTTCTTCAAACTGTAAAATTTTTGTATCTTGCGCCTCCAACTTCGAGGAAATACGTTCTTCTTGCTCTTCCAGTTGAGCAGAGATCTGCGATGATATCTGTGCTGAAACTTGCGCCGACATTTCGGATATCCGTGCCTCTTGTGCTTCAATCTTCGCTGTTATACGGTTCTCCTGCGATTCCAGCTGAGTTTCCATCTTGGATGTTATGCGTGTCTCTTGCGATTTCAATTGTGATGACATGTTAGTAGATATTTGTGATGACATTTCGGACATTTGTGCCGATATTGCAGCCAACATCATGTTCAGGTCTGTGTTCGCCATTGTCTGCGTTGTTTCATTTTTCTCTTCAATTTTTGCTGTTGTCTCGTCCTCATCAGGATAAAAGACATACTCGTCCACATCAATTCCTTCTGATTCCATTGCCTCTCGTAGCCGTGCCTGAAGTTCGAGTTTAATGCCGCTTGAATTCAGTCCACGGCTCTCCAACCCCTTCTTTAGTTGCTGGATCTTCAATTCACTGAACTTTGCCATGTCCTTGTTGTCCTCTGGAATTTATTCAACAATTCCTCTTCTGACACCAATTGTAACGAATTTGCTGTAAATCCTCTTATTTGCAACCCTCTGCTAAGTTCGTATCGCTAAACTGTTGCATAAATAACTCCAATATGTAATAATGCAAAATGGCCTTTATTCAAGTACTTCACAATAACACTTATACTTTGCAACGAATAGCTTGCTTAATAACCAAACTGATTGACAGCTCAAATGAAACTCTACTATTCAAAATAATACTGCTATAGCTCGCTAGATAGCGCTTAATCCAAATCTCAAATCAAACTGAATTACTTCTTACTCGCCTGCATCGCTTTTATAGTTTACGCTGCATACTTCTAGGCTCTTCGATTTCCAGAAGTTACTAGTTGTTTCGGCTACAAAATCGCCAGCCACAACTACATGCACAAATTATTGCTCTCTCTTGTGACAACTCAGATAAGGTATATGCATGTGTTTGTAGTTTACAGTCTCCCGCACACACATAAGCGTATAAGTAAATTCATCGGTGTGTGACATCTCATCTCTCGCTGCCTTGTATGTAAATGTTGCTCGTCGGAATGTGTACATATGTGTAGACGTAATTATTGATTCGTTTATGTAGATACATAATGATTGAATTATTGATGTGCATTCACGTCACTGCTTAGATCGGCTTAGAGCTGGCAGCACTCCTTAGTTTTGCTAATATTCGTAACAATATTTTCGCAAATTTTAGCCCCATTTTAACAGCTAGAAGCTTCAAATTTCACCAAATACTTAAGTATTTAGCATATATTGTTGTCTAAAAAAATCATTGAGATAGGTGGTATATATATTATATACTTCATATAAACTGTCATTTTTGCCCCTTTTTTACGGCTAGAAGCTTCAAAATTCATCAAACTTCATCAAATAGTTACGTCTACGTCATATATTTTTGAAATACGTGATTCGTAGTCATATTTTTTACATGCAGACCACAAAAAACGTGAAGCTTTGCATCCTGACACAGATTACCTACCTATTTTTATACCTTTCATGAAAATGAAATGGTATATTAATTTCGTCACGAAACCGAAAATTGTAATTCCTTAAAGGAAAATAGATAGACCCACCATTAAGTATACCGAAATAATCAGGTTGAAGAGCTGAGTTGATTTAGCCATGTCCGTCTGTCCGTCTGTCTGTTTGTATGCAAACTAGTCCCTCAATTTTTGAGATATCCTGATAAAATTTGGTGAGCGGGTGTATTTGGGTGTCCGATTAGACATTTGTCGGAACCGACCGGATCGGACCACTATAGCATATATCCCCAATACAACCGATTTTTCAGAAAAAGAGGATTTTTGTAATATCTTACCCAATTTAACAGATTGATGCTTCAAACTACACCATATACTTTCGTATATTGCACGTATTGTTGCCTGAAAAAATTGATGAGATCGGTCGTATATATAGTATATATCCCCCACAACCGATTGTTCAGATAAGGAACTTTTCGTAATTACTGCCCTATTTTAAGAGCTAGAGGCTTCAAATTTCAACGAATGCTTACGTATATAGCATATATTGTTGTCTGACAAAATCATAAAGATCGGTCGTATATATGGTATATATATGGTGGTATATATAGTATATATATATATAGTATATATATATATATATATATTTTCGCAAATTTTAGCCCCATTTTAACAGCTAGAAGCTTCAAATTTCACCAAATACTTACGTATTTAGCGTATATTGTTGTCTGAAAAAATCATAGAGATCGGTTATATATATAGTATATATCTCATACAACCGATTGTTCAGATAAGAAACTTTTCGCAATTTCTACCCCATTTTAACAGCTATAAGCTTCAAATTTCACCAATTGCTTACGTATATAGCATATATTGTTGTCTAAAAAAATCATAGAGATCGGTTATATATATACTATATATCTCATACAACCGATTGTTCAGATAAGAAACTTTTCGCAATTTCTACCCCATTTTAACAGCTATAAGCTTCAAATTTCACCGATTGCTTACGTATGTGGCATATATTGTTGTCTGAAAAAATTATAGAGATCGGTTGTATATATAGTATACATCTCATACAACCGATTGTTCAGATAAGAAACTTTTCGCAATTTCTACCCCATTTTAACAGCTATAAGCTTCAAATTTCACCGATTGCTTACGTATGTGGCATATATTGTTGTCTGAAAAAATTATAGAGATCGGTTGTATATATAGTATATATCTCATACAACCGATTGCTCAGATAAGAAACTTTTCGCAATTTCTACCCCATTTTAACCGGTATAAGCTTCAAATAACACCGATTGCTTACGCATATAGCATATATTGTTGTCTGAAAAAATCATAGAGATCGGTTGTATATATAGTATATATCTCATACAACCGATTGTTCAGATAAGAAACTTTTCGCAATTTCTACCCCATTTTAACAGATATAAGCTTCAAATAACACCAATTGCTTACGCATATAACATATATTGTTGTCTGAAAAAATCATAGAGATCGGTTGTATATATAGTATATATCTCATACAACCGATTGTTCAGATAAGGAACTTTTCGCAATTTCTACCCCATTTTAACAGCTATAAGCTTAAAATTTCACCGATTGCTTACGTATATAGCATATATTGTTGTCTGAAAAAATCATAGAGATCGGTTGTATATATAGTATATATCTCATACAACCGATTGTTCAGATAAGAAACTTTTCGCAATTTCTACCCCATTTTAACAGGTATAAGCTTCAAATAACACCGATTGCTTACGCATATAGCATATATTGTTGTCTGAAAAAATCATAGAGATCGGTTGTATATATAGTATATATCTCATACAACCGATTGTTCAGATAAGAAATTTTTCGCAATTTCTACCCCATTTTAACAGTTATAAGCTTCAAATTTCACCGATTGCTTACGTATATAGTATGTATTGTTGTGTCAAAAAATCATAGAGATCGGTGATATATATAATATATATATGATGGTATATATAGTATATATATATAGTATATATATATTTTTTTACGATTTCGGCCCCATTTTAACAGCTAGAAGCTTCAAATTTCACCAAATGCTTACGTGTATAGCATATATTGATGTCTAAAAACATCATTGAGATCGGTGGTATACATAGTATATATCTCATACAACCGATTGTTCAGATAAGAAACTTTGCGCAATTTCTGCCACGTTTCAACAGCTAGACGCTTTAAATTTCACCGATTGCTTACGTATATAGCATATATTGTTGTCTGAAAAAATCATAGAGATCGGTGGTATATATATTATATACTTCATATAAACTGTCATTTTGACCCCTTTTTTACGGCTAGAGGCTTCAAAATTCATCAAATTTCATCAAATAGTTACGTTTACGTCATATATTTTTGAAATACGTGATTCGTAGTCATAGTTTTTACACGCAGACCACAAAAAACGTGAAGCTTTGCATCCTCACACAGATTACCTACCTATTTTTATACCTTTCATGAAAATGAAATGGTATATTAATTTCGTCACGAAAACGAAAATTGTAAGTCCTTAAAGGAAAATAGATAGACCCACCATTAAGTATACCGAAATAATCAGGTTGAAGAGCTGAGTTGATTTAGCCATGTCCGTCTGTCCGTCTGTCTGTTTGTATGCAAACTAGTCCCTCAATTTTTGAGATATCTTGATAAAATTTGGTGAGCGGGTGTATTTGGGTGTCCGATTAGACATTTGTCGGAACCGACCGGATCGGACCACTATAGCATATATCCTCAATACAACCGATTTTTCAGAAAAAGAGGATTTTTGTAATATCTTACCCAATTTAACAGATTGATGCTTCAAACTACACCATATACTTTCGTATATTGCACGTATTGTTGCCTGAAAAAATTGATGAGATCGGTCGTATATATAGTATATATCCCCCACAACCGATTGTTCAGATAAGGAACTTTTCGTAATTACTGCCCTATTTTAAGAGCTAGAGGCTTCAAATTGCAACGAATGCTTACATATGTAGAATATATTGTTGTCTGAAAAAATCATAGAGATCGGTTGTATATATAGTATATATCTCATACACCCGATTGTTCAGATAAGAAACTTTTCGCAAATTCTACCCCATTTTAACAGCTATACGCTTCAAATTTCACCGATTGCTTAAGTATATAGTATGTATTGTTGTGTCAAAAAATCATAGAGATCGGTGATATATATAATATATATATGATGGTATATATAGTATATATATATAGTATATATATTTTTTTTTTGCGATTTCGGCCTCATTTTAACAGCTATAAGCTTCAAATTTCACCAAATGCTTACGTGTATAGCATATATTGATGTCTGAAAAAATCATTGAGTTCGGTGGTATATATATTATATACTTCATATAAACTGTCATTTTGACCCCTTTTTTACGGCTAGAGGCTTCAAAATTCATCAAATTTCATCAAATAGTTACGTTTACGTCATATATTTTTGAAATACGTGATTCGTAGTCATAGTTTTTACACGCAGACCACAAAAAACGTGAAGCTTTGCATCCTCACACAGATTACCTACCTATTTTTATACCTTTCATGAAAATGAAATGGTATATTAATTTCGTCACGAAACCGAAAATTGTAAGTCCTTAAAGGAAAATAGATAGACCCACCATTAAGTATACCGAAATAATCAGGTTGAAGAGCTGAGTTGTTTTAGCCATGTCCGTCTGTCCGTCTGTCCGTCTGTCCGTCTGTCTGTTTGTATGCAAACTAGTCCCTCAATTTTTGAGATATCTTGACAAAATTTGGTGAGCGGGTGTATTTGGGTGTCCGACTAGATATTTGTCGGAACCGACCGTATCGGACCACTATAGCATATATCCTCCATAGAACCGATTTTTCAGAAAAAGAGGATTTTTGTAATATCTTACCCAATTTAGCAGATTGAAGCTTCAAACTTCACCATATACTTTCGTATATTGCACGTGTTGTTGCCTGAAAAAAATGATGAGATCGGTCGTATATATAGTATATATCCCCTACAACCGATTGTTCAGATAAGGAACTTTTCGTAATTACTGCCCTATTTTAAGAGATAGAGGCTTCAAATTTCAACGAATGCTTACGTATATAGCATATATTTTTGTCTGAAAAAATCATAAAGATCGGTGGTATATATAGTATATATATGGTGGTATATATAGTATATATATATATATATTTTCGCAAATTTTAGCCCCATTTTATCAGCTAGAAGCTTCAATTTTCACCGAATACTTACGTATATAGCATATATTGTTGTCTGAAAAAATCATAGAGATCGGTTGTATATATAGTATATATTTCATACAACCGATTGTTCATATAAGAAACTTTTCGCAATTTCTACCCCATTTTAACAGCTATAAGCTTCAAATTTCACCGATTGCTTACGTATATAGCATATATTATTGTCTGAAAAAATCATAGAGATTGGTTGTATATATACCACAAAAAACGTGAAGCTTTGCATCATCACACAGATTACCTACCTATTTTTATAGCTTTCATGAAAATGAAATGGTATATTAATTTCGTCACGAAACCGAAAATTGTAAGTCCTTAAAGGAAAATAGATAGACCCACCATTAAGTATACCGAAATAATCAGGTTGAAGAGCTGAGTTGATTTAGCCATGTCCGTCTGTCCGTCTGTCTGTTTGTATGCAAACTAGTCCCTCAATTTTTGAGATATCTTGGTAAACTTTGGTGAGCGGGTGTATTTGGGTGTCCGATTAGACATTTGTCGGAACCGACCGGATCGGACCACTATAGCATATATCCTCCATACAACCGATTTTTCAGAAAAAGAGGATTTTTGTAATATCTTACCCAATTAGCAGATTGAAGCTTCAAACTTCACGCATCTGCAAGGCAGATGAGTTTTCACTGAGAGCTTTTCATGGCAGAAATACAATCGGAGCGCTTGCCAGACACTGCCGAGGGGCGACCCCGCTTAGAAAAATTTTCTTCTAATTGAAAAATCTTATTTCTAAAATTTTGATGTTGCTTTGCCCGGGAGTTGAACCCAGGGCATACGGTGTGATAGGCGGAGCACGTTACCATCACACCACGGAGGCCGCCAATGGTGGTATATATAGTATATATATATATTATATATATATATATATATTTTCGCAAATTTTAGCCCCATTTTAACAGCTAGAAGCTTCAAATTTCACCGAATACTTACGTATATAGCATATATTGTTGTCTGAAAAAATCATAGAGATCGGTTGTATATATAGTATATATCTCATACAACCGATTGTTCAGATAAGAAACTTTTCGCAATTTCTACCCCATTTTAACAGCTATAAGCTTCAAATTTTACCGATTGCTTACGTACATATATAGCATATATTGTTGTCTGCAAAAATTATAGAGATCGGTTGTATATATAGTATATATCTCATACAACCGATTGTTCAGATAAGAAACTTTTCGCAATTTCTACCCCATTTTAACAGCTATAAGCTTCAAATAACACCGATTGCTTACGTATATAGCATATATTGTTGTCTGAAAAAATCATAGAGATCGGTTGTATATATAGTATATATCTCATACAACCGATTGTTCAGATAAGAAACTTTGCGCAATTCCTGCCCCGTTTTAACAGCTAGAAGCTTCAAATTTCACCGAATACTTACGTATATAGCACATATTGTTGTCTGAAAAAATCATAGAGATCGGTTGTATATATAGTATATATCTCATACAACCGATTGTTCAGATAAGAAACTTTTCGCAATTTCTACCCCATTTTAACAGCTATAAGCTTCAAATTTCACCGATTGCTTACGTATATAGCATATATTGTTGTCTGAAAAAATCATAGAGATCGGTTGTATATATAGTATATATCTCATACAACCGATTGTTCAGATAAGAAACTTTTCGCAATTTCTACCCCATTTTAACAGCTATAAGCTTCAAATTTTACCGATTGCTTACGTACATATATAGCATATATTGTTGTCTGCAAAAATTATAGAGATCGGTTGTATATATAGTATATATCTCATACAACCGATTGTTCAGATAAGAAACTTTGCGCAATTCCTGCCCCGTTTTAACAGCTAGAAGCTTCAAATTTCACCGAATACTTACGTATATAGCACATATTGTTGTCTGAAAAAATCATAGAGATCGGTTGTATATATAGTATATATCTCATACAACCGATTGTTCAGATAAGAAACTTTTCGCAATTTCTACCCCATTTTAACAGCTATAAGCTTCAAATTTTACCGATTGCTTACGTACATATATAGCATATATTGTTGTCTGCAAAAATTATAGAGATCGGTTGTATATATAGTATATATCTCATACAACCGATTGTTCAGATAAGAAACTTTTCGCAATTTCTACCCCATTTTAACAGCTATAAGCTTCAAATTTCACCGATTGCTTACGTATATAGCATATATTGTTGTCTGAAAAAATCATAGAGATCGGTTGTATATATAGTATATATCTCATACAACCGATTGTTCAGATAAGAAACTTTGCGCAATTCCTGCCCCGTTTTAACAGCTAGAAGCTTCAAATTTCACCGAATACTTACGTATATAGCACATATTGTTGTCTGAAAAAATCATAGAGATCGGTTGTATATATAGTATATATCTCATACAACCGATTGTTCAGATAAGAAACTTTTCGCAATTTCTACCCCATTTTAACAGCTATAAGCTTCAAATTTCACCGATTGCTTACGTATATAGCATATATTGTTGTCTGAAAAAATCATAGAGATCGGTTGTATATATAAAATACAAAAAACCTGAAACTTTGCATCCTCACACAAAGTACCAACCTGTTTTTTATTTTATATTTATCTTAAAAATCGTTAAGGTATGTAGATCTGTTCACTATATATTTCTTATCTTATACATCCGATTATTCGGAGATTACGAACGGGATAAGATTATTGTTCAGCCCCATTCATGAAAGGTATGAAGTCTTCGGCACAGCCGAAGACAGTCCCGTTCTTACTTGTTTATTTTATATTTATCTTAAAAATCGTTAAGGTATGTAGATCTGTTCACTATATATTTCTTATCTTATACATCCGATTATTCGGAGATTACGAACGGGATAAGATTATTGTTCAGCCCCATTCATGAAAGTTATGAAGTTTTCGGCACAGCCGAAGACAGTCCCGTTCTTACTTGCTTATTTTATATTTATCATAAAAATCGTTTAGGTATGTAGATCTGTTCACTAGATATTTCTTATATTATACATCCGATTATCCGGAGATTACGAACGGGATAAGATTACACTGGACCACGAATTTCAACTTTTTCTCTTTACCAGAAACGCCGTTGTGAAATTCGTATGTAAAATCACCCCCTGATTTCGAAAATTTAGTTCATTTTTGATTTTATGGTACCGTTTTTGAGATATTTGCAATTTACCGTTAATCGAAAAAACCATAAAGATGGCTCCCTTTAATTACGTATATCTCACGAACGGGTTAAATAATTGCACAAAGGTTTACAAAGTCGAAAAGATGATAAAATTTTCTATAAATACATCATACATTGTTTTTTGCTCAACCAGACAGTTTTCGAGATATTAGCTCATCATTTCAGATATTTGTTTTTTTTTATGAAAAAATATGAAAAAAATTACTTTTTGCGAGGGCAGCATTCCAAAACAACAACCTTTTTTCCAGATATTTTTTCTATACGCAAAGCTCTGTTTAATTAGAAAAAAGATAAGATATCATCGAAGAAAATCGATGCAAAACTACGTAAGTTATAAGCGATCAAATAAAAATACCCAGGTTGCGCAACTTCAATGTATGTATACATACATATCGTAAAAGTATAAAGTGCAAATGGGATATTATCCGGATAAACGAATAGCATCATAACAATGATAATACTTTTTCTTTAAATAAATCAAATAGTACTTTTAATACTCGAACTGTTTTATAGTAGGTAGAGTGGTTGCATCGAAAGGAAGAGTAGTTGGGTTCGAAACCTGCTGTAGGCATGTAGTTATAAACATGTATCTCCGTCACTTATGGGTAAGTATCCAGGTAGATTTTCAAAATTATAAGACACAGAAAATTTTTAAAGCCTACATCTAAAGCAGATAGTATTTTCTTTTCCCGGCTTCGTATAAAAAGGAACCTTTCTGTCTAGATAAGATTTGATTTTTTCAATTTTATTCTTGTTCCGAGTATAAAAATGAGTTAATGCGCCTTGAAACTTCATAACATCTGCAAGGCTCGCCGGAGATAGTTCAGTTCATAAGTCAAATTTCAAAACCGTGATTTATTAAAAAAAAAATAAAATGAGTAAAAGGACGCGAGAATTTGAGTGCAATAACGATCCAGATATATTCTATTTCATGTGTGGCCAATATACTATCATAAGGCGACGACGAGTGTTCTCAGATCATATCAAAACTTTGTACTCCAATTATTTTGGCATTGAGCCTAAAAATGCTGAAAAACCATGGACACCGAACACTTTGTGTACATCGTGTCGAGTAGAATTGATTCAGTCGGAATCAGGACAACAAATAAAATTTTATACACCAATGATATGGAGAGAACCTACTTGCCATTCAATAGAGTGTTATATTTTTCAAACAAAAGTACTTCGCGTTGGAAGATCAAGAAGAGTAACCTATGCCAGCGTACCTACAGTGACATTATCAGTACTACATTCAACGGCAGTTGCGGATCCAGTTCCATTGTCAACAGTAATATCTGAGTGCGGGGAATCAAGTTGTACTGAATTTCGCATGGGAAACGAGAGAAATGTTCTGTCACAAGCACAACTTAATGATTGGATAAGAGATTTGGAACTATCCAAGGAAAAGGCCGAGATCCACACTTCTCGTATGCAACAATTTACATTTGTGTCACCCGATGTTAAGGTGATATATTGTAGAACTCGTCACGAACCATTTTCCAAACACTATACCAAGAAAGACAGTATATGCTACTGCAACGACATTCCTGGTTTATTCAAAGAGTTTGGTCAAACATATGATTTAAAAGAGTGGCGATTGCTCATAGACAGCAATAAACGGAGTTTGAAGGCTGTATTATTGCATATTGGTAACAAAAAGCCTTCTATCCTGATCGCACATGCAGTAAATACAAAGGAAACCTACGAGGAAATGCAAAATCTACTCAAATTTATCAAATATGAAGAGCATGATTGGAAAATATGTTTTGATATCAAAGTCGTTGCAATACTATGCAGTCTACAAAGTGGCTACACCAAGCACTGCTGCTTCCTCTGCAAGAGGGATAGCCGAGCTCGTAAGGACCACTACGTCAGAAAGGATTGGCCGGAAAGAGTCGAGTTTACCGTTGGTGTGGATAACATCAAATACACCCCTCTTGTCAAGAAAGATAAAATCATACTTCCACCCTTACACATCAAGCTCGGTCACATTAAAAACTTTGTTAAGGCTTTGGACAAAGAAGGCGAAGCATTCGACTATTTTCCAGATATTTGTCAAGCCAAGATAAAGGAAGGTATTTTTGTTGGACCACAAATAAAAAAGTTGATCAACAATAATCAATTCAAAGGACTACTCTCATCAGTTGAGGCAGCAGCGTGAGAATCCTTTGAAAAGGTCGTTGCTTTTTTTCTCGGTAGACACAAAAGCCCTAACTACGAGCAGATAGTGAACGACTTAATTAATAATTATGCGAAAATGGGTAAATATTAAAGGCTTATTAAAACTAATTTCCCAAAATTCTATAACTTCTTTACCTAACTAATATTTTCTTTCCAGGCGTAAGTATGTCCTTAAAAATTCAATTTCTGCACTCACATTTCACCTTTTTTCCTGCAAATCTTGGCGACGAAAGTGACGAACATGGCGAAAGGTTTCATCAGCAAATGAAATTAATTGAGAATCGATATCAAGGATTCTGGGACGTCGTAATGATGGTTTCTCATAAGGGAAACCGATCCTAAACTGAATAAGCGTCAAAGTAGAACACATAACTATTTCGACTACATAGTAAAATCAAATTAAGATAAAGATTGTTAGAATATAGTATAAACATAAATAAATTTAAAAAAAAGTTAAAATATGGGTAACTTCATTCATAAATTGAACTTTTAACTAAATAGAAATAGAGCATAGCTAGATATTCCACTCTTCTTTATAGCATACATACGTTTTGAGGTATACGTTGGAATTGCGCAACCTGGGTATTTTTATTTGATCGCTTATAACTTACGTAGTTTTACATCGATTTTCTTCGATGATAGCTTATCTTTTGTCTAATTAAACAGAGCTTTACGTAAAGAAAAAATATCTGGAAAAAAGTTGTGGTTTTGGAATGCTGCCCTCGCAAAGAGTAATTTTTTCATATTTTTTCATAAAAAAAAACAAAGATCTGAAATGATAAGCTAATATCTCGAAAACTGTCTGGTTTAGCAAAAAACAATGTATAATGCATAATATAGAAAATTTTATCTTCTTTCAGATTCTGTAAACTGTTTTGCAAGTGCTTGACCCCTTCGTGAGATATATCATCTTTTGGTTTTTTCGAATAACGGTAAATTGCAAATATCTCAAAAACGGTGTAGTAGGGGGTAGTTTTACATACGAATTTCATAACGGCGTCTCTGGTAAATTTTGGCCGTCGATCAGTGTTATTGTTCAGCCCCATTCATGAAAGGTATGAAGTCCCGTCCTTTCTTGTTTTACTTACGTTTTTTATTAGACACATATGTATGTATACGAAATATTGCAATCTTAATTAAATGCGGTGCGTTCGCATAATATATTTTGAATTTTGATTATAACGGTGCGTATGTTAATATAAAACACCTGAATTTTTTTTTACAAAAACGGTGCGTGCGTCTAAATTCTAAACTTAACCATTAATACTTCCGCAGTTTCCAACAAGTTTTAAAAATTTCAAACCATTTTATAAGTATCGAAATTTTCAAGTCTGCAATTTTTATTTTGCCTCAAATTTTTCCACTCATTTTTACAAATTTACATTTCCTTCAAATTTTTCATATTTTCAAATTTCTAATTTAAAAATTTATCAATTCATTTTAAAAATTCTCATATTATCAAGCTTCCATCATCATCTCACAAATCTTCCATTTAAAATTTCTCTTACTCCAGGGAGAATTTCTTCAATACATTCATTTTCCAACAAAATATCACCATATAAGACTGAGTGAACTAGATAAACTGTCTGCGGGTACCCTAGGTTAGGTTGGGTGGTAGCTTCCCTGATAGACGATGCTCACCTGGACAACACGACGGTCCGCTGTGACACCACATACAATAAACTAAACTAACGGTGACGTAGATATAACTACTTAGAGAATCGTTGGGTAGCAACGATAAAGTTCCGAATGATCCCGATCTCAACCTTGGATAGCTCCTCGGGAGATCCAAGTGAGTCACGACCGAAATACTTTCGCCTAGTTCTGGCAAAAGCTGGGCAGTCAAGCATAAAGTGATTTGGTGATTCCACCTCATCATCCTCCATACAGCTGCAGCAGGATGGAGTTTCCAATATATTGAGACGTACCGCATGGATACCCATGGGAAAGTGCCCTGTCAAAACCCCAATGACCATTGATAGGTGAGCCTTAGTGAACCCAATTATTTCAGCAGACCTCCTGCCATCCACTTTCGGCCAGAAAGATCTTGATATCCTACAAGACGTAGTGTCCGCCCAACGTTTGCTGAGCTGACTCGAGGCCCAGCTATGGAAGAGCTATCCACAGGTGGCTAGCGGAATCCCGAAAACCCTACAGCCATCTTCATCCGGTTCAGTTGTACCGATTCGGGCTAAGAGATCCGCTTGACATTTACCCGGAATATCACTATGGCCCGGGACCCAGATAATCTTAATTGTAAAATAATTCGATGCAATCGCAAGTGAGGTCAGGCACTCCCAGACCAACCTCGATCGCACTGTAGTTGAGCTCAAGGCCTTTATAGCCGCTTGGCTATCAGAGTAGATGTAAAATTCCCTAACCGTAGTAGCGCTGGATAGAATTTCATCCACCGCATCCTTAATCGCAGCAACTTCCGCTTGGAATACACTGCAGTGATCAGCCAACTTAAACTTGCGGCTTACATTTAGCTCCCCCCCGCCAACCTTTCCGTCCAACTTCGACCCATCTGTGAACAAGTTAACCGGTCCCATGCCCCAGATAATTCCTCTTCTCCACTCCTCCCTCGGGGGAATGACTGGAGTGAAGGTTGTATAGGGAGCGACCACCGGCATGCAATAGTCCGTCCTGTCCGGGATAAAGTCGAAACTAGTAAGAAGGCTAGAGTGTCCGAAATCAGAAAGCATATAACCCATATCACGAAGCCTGACCAACGACCGGGCCGCGGCTGCCTTTCCCGCAATATCTACTGGATGTATATTCAGCATGACATTTAGTGCCAAGGTAGGTGTTGTTCTCATAGCGCCACTGATACCGATAAGCGCGGGTACCCTATAACATTAATAATTTTTGTTTGAAATATGCGGTGGTTCCGTTAAAAACCAATTAAGATTTTGTTTGATATAAACGGTGGTTCCGTGAAAAGCCAAGTTAGATTTTTTTATAAAGCGGTGGGTCCGTGAAAATATACGAATTTTTTGAACAAAGCGGTGAGTCCATGAATATAAATGGATTTTTTTTGAACAGTTTACCACAATTTTGAGATTTTTACCAATTCATACCTATATACTTGTGTGGAAATTTTAAATCAATTACTTTTTACAGATTTTTCATACAAGTATACTGCAGCTTCAATTAATTCTTTTAATAAATTGTTAAATATTTCTTTAGCGACTATTCGCCTGTAAATCAGTTCCCTTTTTCCTTTTTTTTTATACTCAGTTGAGCAGAGCTCACAGAGTATATTAAGTTTGATTGGATAACGGTTGGTTGTACATATATAAAGGAATCGAGATAGATATAGACTTCCATATATCAAAATAATCAGGATCGAAAAAAAATTTGATTGAGCCATGTCCGTCCGTCCGTCCGTTAACACGATGACTTCAGTAAATTTCGAGGTATCTTGATGAAATTTGGTATGTAGATTCCTGAGCACTCATCTCAGATCGCTATTTAAAATGAACGATATCGGACTATAACCACGCTCACTTTTTCGATATCGAAAATTTCGAAAAACCGAAAAAGTGCGATAATTCATTACAAAAGATAGATAAAGCGACGAAACTCGGTAGATGAGTTGAACTTATGACGCAGAATAGAAAATTAGTAAAATTTTGGACAACGGGCGTGGCACCGCCCACTTTTAAAAGAAGGTAATTTAGAAGTTTTGCAAGCTGTAATTTGGCAGTCGTTGAAGATATCATGATGAACTTTGGCAGGAACGTTACTGCTATTACTATATGTACGCTCAATAAAAATTAGCAAAATCAGAGAAGGACCACGCCTACTTTTAAAAAAAATTTTTTTTAAAGTAAAATTTTAACAAAAAATTTAATATCTTTACAGTATATAAGTAAATTATGTCAACATTCAACTCCAGTAATGATATGGTGCAACAAAATACAAAAATAAAAGAAAATTTCAAAATGGGCGTGGCTCCGCCCTTTTTCATTTAATTTGTCTAGGATACTTTTAACGCCATAATTCGAACAAAAACTAACCAATCCTTTTGAAAGGGGGTAGGGGCATAGATTTTATAACGTTAACTGTTTTCTGTGAAAATGGGCGAAATCGGTTGACGCCACGCCCATTTTTTATACACAGTCGTCCGTCTGTCCTTCCGCATGACCGTTAACACGATAACTTGAGCAAAAATCGGCATATCTTTAATGAACTTAGTTCACGTGCTTACTTGAACTCACTTTATCTTGGTATGAAAAATGAACGAAATCCGACTATGACCACGCCCACTTTTTCGATATCGAAAATTACGAAAAATGAAAAAAATGCAATAATTCTATACCAAATACGAAAAAAGGGATGAAACATGGTAAGGTAATTGGATTGTTTTATTGACGCGAAATATAACTTAAAAAAAACTTAATAAAATGGTTGTGAACCCTACCATATTAAGTAGAAGAAAATTAAAAAAACTCTGCAGGGCGAGATAAAAAACCCTTAAAATCTTGGCAGGTACTACATATATAAATAAATTAGCGGTATCCAACAGATGATGTTCTGGGTCACCCTGGTCCACTATTTGGTCGATATCTGGAAAATGCCTTCACATATACAACTACCACCACTCACTTTTAAAACTCTCATTAATACCTTTAATTTGATACACATATCGTACAAACTTATTCTAGAGTCACCGCTGGTCCACCTTTATGGCGATATCTCGAAAAGGCGTCCACCTATAGAACTAAGTCCCACGCCCTTTTAAAATACTCATTAAAACCTTTCATTTGATACCCATATCGTACAAACATATTCTAAAGTCACCCCTGGTCCACCTTTATGGCGATATCTCGAAAAGGCGAACACCTATAGAACGAAAGCCCACTCCCTTTTAAAAATACTCATTAACACCTTTCAAATGATACCCATATCGTACAAACAAAGTCTAGAGTCACCCCTGGTCCACCTTTATTGCGATACCTCGAAAAGGCGTACACCTATAGAACTAAGGCCCACTCCCTTTTAAAATACTCATTAACACCTTTCTTTTGATACCCATATTGTACAAACAAATTCTAGGGTCACCCCTGGTCCACCTTTATGGCGATATCTCGAAACGGCGTCCACCTATGGAACTAAGGATTACTCCCTTTTAAAATACTCATTAACACCTTTCATTTGATACCCATATCGTACAAACGCATTCTAGAGTCACCCCTGGTCCACCTTTATGGCGATATTTCGAAAAGGCGACCACCTGTACAACAACCACCACTCCCTTTTAAAACCCACATTAATACCTTTAATTTGATACCCATATCGTACAAACACATTCTAGAGTCACCCCTGGTCCACCTTTATGGCGATATTTCGAAGCGGCATCCACCTATAGAACTAAGGCCCACTCCCTTTTAAAATACTCATTAACACCATTCGTTTGATGCCTATATTGAACAAACAAATTCTAGGGTCACCCCTGGTCCACCTTTATGGCGATATCTCGAAACGGCATCCACCTATGGAACTAAGGATTACTCCCTTTTAAAATACTCATTAACACCTTTCATTTGATACCCATATCGTACAAACCCATTCTAGAGTCACCCCTGGCCCACCTTTATGGCGATATCTCGAAAAGGCGACCACCTATACAACAACCACCACTCCCTTTTAAAACCCTCATTAGGGATTCAAGGGGTTGTGTAGCGCAATATATAGCTTCTCCAACCCAATTGTCAACCTCACCTTCGAGCGGCGAATCCCGTTTCACTAACAGACGAGGCTCTGGCGACCCCAAGCTCCTCATGGAACTTGGGGGTGGGGAGGGAGGGATGGCCTGAAGGTTCAATGTGGCCATATAAATCGTTCCCGAGATGGTCGGGCTAGCACCTTAATGGTGCTGTGTTACCAGAGCGTATCGGATCTGTATCCGACAAAGGACCATCACATCGATAACACTCCCCAAAGCCTTCGGGGAGTAACCTAATCGCTACAACAACAACAACAACAACAAAACCCTCATTAATACCTATAATTTGATACCCATATCGTACAAACACATTCTAGAGTCACCCCTGGTCCACCTTTGTGGCGATATCTCGAAACGGCGTCCACCTATGGAACTAAGGATTACTCCCTTTTAAAATACTCATTAACACCTTTCATTTGATACCCATATCGTACAAACGCATTCTAGAGTCAACCCTGATCCACCTTTATGGCTATATCCCTAAATAGCGTCCACCTATAGAACTATGGCCCACTCCCTCATAAAATACTCTTTAATGCCTTTCATTTGATACACATGTCATACAAACATATTCCAGGTTTTCCCTCGGTTCATTTTCCTACATGGTTATTTTCCCTTATGTTGTCAACATAGCTCTCAACTGAGTATGTAATGTTCGGTTACACCCGAACTTAACCTTCCTTACTTGTTTTTTTTCTCTTTTTCCTCAACATTTCAGCTTCAAATATAAATTCAGACATTCAAACAAGTGCTTCATTAATTTCATAGTTTGAACTGAATTCTTTTTGCTATTCTGATAGTTATCATATGTACCTTAGAAGTGGTAAGCAAGTGCAAAATAAAAAAAAATCAGACTCAGAATCCGATTCCGATAATTCAACCTCAAGCTACAAAAGTTTAGCTTCACCTTCGACCAGAGAAGTCGCAAACTAGGAAAATAGATTATCTTTGTCAACAGATTTTCCAGGCTTCGAGGATTCTTCCAGTAAAAATTTAACTTCTAATCTAGCTTCAAATCTTAACGATTCAAATAGTACAACCTTAGTTAACCCTTCTTCTGACGTAAACCCAGATCTTAACGATCAAATTAGTACAAACGTGGGCTCACCTTCTTCTAATTCAGCTTCAGATCTTATCGATCAAATCATGGCAACACTTGAGGAAAAGAAAATTTTCATTAACACATGTGCTAATTCTATTAGAGAAAACTATAGTGGTGATCCTCTTGCACTTGATTCTTTTATAGACAAAATTGAATTACTTGAATAATTCGCTACTGCAGATTTAACTGGTACTTTTATAGCGTTCTAAAAATCAAAACCGGACAACTCGAAAGTTGTGGCAGGGAGAATTGCAGCGTTGCACGTTAGCAATAACAATTACACAGATTTTGCAAAAAAAGTTGAAGATTTAGCTGACTCACTTCAGCGGTCTCTTATTATTGAAGGGATCACTCAAGCGAAAGCTCATGAAATGGCAGTCGAACAAACTGTTAACGTGTGTCGTTTAAATGCAAAATCAAATTTAGTCAAAACTACATATATTAGCCTCAACGGCATTTACTGATCCGAAAGACGTGGTAGCGAAATTAATTGTAGAACAAAACAACGAAGTAACAGAGCGTCAGGTTTTAGCTTTTCGATCACGTGGTAACAATACATTCAGAAATTCACGTGGTAGTTATCGTGGTTTTTACCCAAATCACAGCTACACTGGTTATAGAAATAACAGTTCATTTTCATACAATAGCAACCCTAACGGTAACAATAGTCAGCGATATCTATATGACAATAGAAATAGATACCAAAATAGTAACAATAGCAATACACGTGCAAACTCAAATTCAAATCCAATTAATAGTAACAATATAAGCAACAATTCAAGATCGTCAAACGGTAGAGGTAGAAACGCAAACGTACGCGCTTTAAACGCGAGTGCCCCTCAGGAGCGAACACTGAGGGAGGACGAACTAAGCGAGTAAACGAATTTCTTTCACCAGTAGGCATATACTATTTAAATTTAAATTATTCAGATTTCATAGAATTACAACTTAACGGGTCACAAAAATTTTGTTCATTTTTAGCGCCGACCATATGGCCATAGTAGTATAGCGTCATCAGTCACAAGACGAACAGACTACATGATTCCCTACCTGCACTTTGAGGGAGATCTTAAGGCCACAATAGAGGTGGACGGTTGGCGCAAGGGTGCGCAAATGGCCGACGAGGCGATACATGTGTACACCGATGGTTCCAAAATAGTGGAAGGAGTAGGGTCTGCGGTATACTGCGCTGATCCGGAAATAAGCAGATCCTACAGGCTGCCAGATTACTGTAGCGTTTTCCAAGCGGAAATATTAGCCGTAACCAAAGCAGTAGAAACCCTGGAAGAGAATAGCTTAAGCTGCAACCGTGTTAACTTTTATATTGACAGTCAAGCAGCAATTAAGGCAATAATCTCGCATAGCACAGCATCTAAATGCGTGTTAGAGTGTAAGCAGTCTCTGGAGAGAATCGGGACAGGGAGAAGCATACATCTATATTGGGTCCCAGGGCATATGGGAATAGATGGGAATGAAAAAGCGGACGAATTAGCTAAAAAGGGCGCATCCCTTGAAGCTTGCTCCGTAGACGTCCCAATTAGATTGGGCGAGATTAAGCGAAGTCGAGAGGTGCACATGATCGACCAAGCAGAAAAGGCGTGGGTTCAAGCGCGGGCTGTAAAGTGTCGAAGATTATGTGTAGGTCTTACAACCTTAGACTAACACAGTTGCTTCTATCATTAAAAAGAGAGGACTGTAGACTCATGACGGGTATTCTGACTGGACACTGCCTTCTGGCGTCACATGCCTTTAAATTAGGCTTGGTCAGTGATAGCAGGTGTAGGAAGTGCGGGTTGGAGGAGGAAACGATCGAGAACGTTCTATGCTCGTGCCCTGCACTTGCCAGGCTAAGACTCCAGCTATAAGGAGTGATAAAGCTGTCAGATCTAGAAGCAGCAAGTGGCTTAAGTCCTAGGAAGCTTCTAGTATTTGCCAAGAGGACGGAGTTATTTTATAACATAGGTCCTGGTTTTTGATAGGGTTTTTCAGTTTGGTCGTTAAAACAAACTTCTGGTAACACTACGGACTCAATCAGTCTATGTGAGGTCCTCATGGACCGGCCAGTTCAACCTACCTACCTAGTAGACACTCAAGTAGACATTTCTTTAATAAAAATATCATGTCTAGACAGTAATATTTCCTTAAATAAAAACGACATTATTAACATTACCGGTGTTACTTCCAATTCAGTTTCCACCTTTGGGTAAAATTACAGCAAATGTAAATTTTTCAAAATTTTCTATTAAACATACTTTACATGTAGTAGATGAAGACTTTAATATTCCATCTGATGGCATACTGGGTAAAGATTTTCTGAAAATTAACAAATGCATTATTAACAAGTAAGGAAGGTTAAGTTCGGGTGTAACCGAACATTACATACGCAGTTGAGAGCTATGGTCACAAAATAAGGGAAAATAACCATGTAGGAAAATGAACCGAGTGTAACCCTGGAATGTGTTTGTATGACATGTGTATCAAACAAAAGGTATTAAAGAGTATTTTATGAGGGAGTTGGCCATAGTTCTATAGGTGGTCGCCTTTTCGAGATATCGCCATAAAGGTGGACCAGGGCTGACTCTAGAATTTGTTTGTACGATATGGGTATCAAATTAAGTGTATGTGTATTAATGAGGGTTTTAAAAGGGAGTGGTGGTTGTTGTATAGGTGGTCGCCTTTTCGAGATATCGCCATAAAGGTTGATCAGGGTTGATTCTAGAATTGGATTGTACGATATGGGTATCAAATGAAAGATGTTAATAAGAATTTTAAAAGGCGTGGGCTTAGTTCTATAGGTGGACGCGTTTTCGAGATATCGCCATAAAGGTTGATCAGGGTTGACTCCAGAATTTGATTGTACGATATGGGTATCAAATGAAAGGTGTTAATGAGTATTTTAAAAGGGACTGACCCTAACTTCCATAGGTGGACGCCGTTTCAAGATATCGCCATAAAGGTGGACCAGGGGTGACTCTAGAATGTGTTTGTACGATATGGGTATCAAATTAAGTGTATTAATGAGGGTTTTAAAAGGGAGTGGTGGTAGTTGTATATGTGGTCGCCTTTTCGAGATATCGCCATAAAGGTTGATCAGGGTTGACTCTAGAATTGGATTGTACAATATGGGTATCAAATGAAAGGTTTTAATGAGTATTTTAAAAGGGACTGACCCTAACTTCCATAGGTGGACGCCGTTTCGAGATATCGCCATAAAGGTGTATCAGGGGTGACTCTAGAATGTGTTTGTACGATATGGGTATCAAATTAAGTGTATTAATGAGGGTTTTAAAAGGGAGTGGTGGTTGTTGTATAGGTGGTCGCCTTTTCGAGATATCGCCATAAAGGTTGATCAGGGTTGATTCTAGAATTGGATTGTACGATATGGGTATCAAATGAAAGATGTTAATGAGAATTTAAAAAGGCGTGGGCTTAGTTCTATAGGTGGACGCCTTTTCGAGATATCGCCATAAAGGTTGATCAGGGTTGACTCCAGAATTGGATTGTACGATATGTTGTGTAACTGCCTGTAGGGGTTAGATACGGCGGCCGGCAGGCATGGTGGTCGCCCGGCTAGAGCTCGTCGGTATTGGGGCGCTGTTCTTGCCACAGCACCTAACCACAGTTACAGCAACAAAAAAGTGCATGCCTTAGAAGGATCTGACGATAGAAATAAACAAAGAAAAACCTGAAGAAGCCTGTCCTTGTCTGGGGGAGCCATCCCACCCCACCTGTTCACTAAACGCAAACAGCCTTGAACTCCACTTTGGCTCCATAATCCGAGTGGATTTCCCTTTCCAGACACTTGTTCGTCCGTCAAAAGGTCGGTCTAAGTCACTGGTCAGTTCGTCATTTCTGTCTAACAACCCCCATACAGTCACCCATTTCCCCAAGGGCCCCACCCACACTAACACTGAAAGTTAAATTACTCCATATTTACCTTTAGATACTTTCAACGAACCATTTGAAATGAAGCAAAGCAAGTATTCGTTTATACTGCCTTACAAATTTATTACAATAACTACTAAGTATCTTATTTTATATTCTGCCCAGCAAATGATAACTGGCATTGGGTATCAATAACAAGAGATTTAAAAATTGAAACCAAATGAAATCCAAGAAAAGTTCAATATTTAATACTATGTACTCTATGCAACTAGTACAGATACATTGCATAATTTAAATTAAATTACTATTCAATAGCCGCAAATTGATTTGCATCAAAAGACAATAATAGGGAAAAAAAAGAGTACCAATAATAAAAATGTACGCAGAGTGCTATAGGGTATATGTTCTGAAGCATAATCTCAGTCTCAGCTGAGTATCTACAATCGATCGTACATGAGCGTATGACTTAATATAAGTATGTACATACGTTCGTGCATAGATTATTTTCCGCAATGCAGGCACATTTGTACATAGTGATATTTACGTAAAGACTTGTGTTCTAATATGAGAATTATTTACGTGAACAGGTTATTGAGCATACATATTCATATACATACATATAATATGGGTCAGCTGTTGAAACTCACCTCGCTGTCAACTCTCTAATGGTACCATCCGAAAGTGTACTGCAAAGAAATAGAGATCAAAACAACAACCCTACTCACATATGTAATATTGGCCCTCTCTAGCTGAATAAAAGTGCAATAAAATTATTGCAGTGTCTGTTTGTAAATTATTATTATTTCCGTTTAGACACCCAGGTGCGTGTATTCGTAATAAGTATAACGCGTTTAATAAAAGGATAAATTATCCGGAAAAAAGAAATCCAAGGGCCACAAAGCTGCCACTGGGGATTACTGACAGTTCGCGCCTATTTACAAAAAGGCATAAGTATGAATAGTGTAAGTTCCGTGCGCAAGGTGACTTCATATATGTTTGTGTTGTTATTGTTGCGTAAAGCCAAACAAAATCAAAAAAATCTAGTTAATAAAATTTAATTAAACGCGTCGTACCAAGGTAGAATGATTGAATAGAATGAATAAAAAAAGAAAATCGGGACCAAAAAAAATTTTACTCAACAAAAAAACTTTTAAGATGGCCTATGGGGATGTGTGTGTAATTGTAACAGACTGGAAATAGAAATTCATGCACAAAACTAGGGACCGAATGTTCCGTAAAATCAAGTATACATAAACTTAAACTATAAAAGAAAATTTAATCAAAATAAAAAAAAACAATATCGGGTTTGGTTAGTGCCGGTCATCCTTTTTCAATCACCCTGTTTCTCGCTGCATCATGCGGCAGTTACTCACGAACGTACGTACCAAAAACGTGCCAGCTGACACAACCTATCTTATGAGTGTGCAATGTAAACGAAAACTCACCGACGTGCAACGCCCGTACGTACGTAGCCCGGAACGTAGAAACATTGTACAGGTTTACAAGTATGATATGTATGAGAGGGAAACAATTTCTTTCCCTTTCTAACACACGGCAGTTTGACACTTCGGTCAGTGTCAAACTAGCGTGGAACCCAGTGGAACCTGCGTGGAACATGAGTTTTGACACTGAACGAAGTGTCAAAATTACCGGGGTTGCTTCGTCGAAAGCGACACAGGGAAGCAAAAAAGGGATCGGAATATCAGATATGGGTTGCTGTGATGGTAAATTTTTTGAACGAATTTAGTAGGAAATTTTAAGTGCACCCATATGGGTCCTACAGAAAATTATACAAAAGTCTTGAATTGGAATATCTGAGGACGCATAGTTATTCCAGTATGTAGAATACAAACACGGGTGCTAAGTTTTTCTACCCGTTCAAAAGTTCTCCGCGAAAAACAGTTTGAAACCGAGGTCGATTGCAATAACCCGTCCAAAAAAGCGGAAAGAAAAATGAATAGACGCGTTTTGTCCTGTTGTCAATAGTCCGAAGAGAAAAAGTATTCGAATTATTGGAAGCGAGGCAAAAACGCGTCTATTAATACCTCCCCCGACGGTTTTGGTCGTGTTTTAGGAATCGTCCCCGTAAAAAAGTATCACAATTTGTTAATTAAAATTGTCCATAATATATGGTTATTAAAGAGAGATGTAATTAAGTGCTCGTTTGAAAGTAAATAAGTATATTTCTTTGTAATATAAGAAAAAAAATTTTAACCAGTTTTCGATAGCAGCTACTAAACTTTGTTTCCTAAGAAGTACAACAGTGCCAAATAGCATCCACAAAAAAAACGAACAAGAACAAGCATTTTATCAGGTGAGCGTGGCTGTGTATGTGCGTGCTGCTACATATCCTACTTGTAGACCTGTACAATGCGTAGAAATCAAAACTATTTTGATTTTTTCCGTAAGAACGTGTCAGCTAATCGCTCTCTCACTAGACAGAGTTGCCTAGTAAACTTTTGTACGCTAATTTTTGACCGTTTGCAATTTTATGCAAAAACGCCTAATTAAAGTTTGAAAAACTGTGAAAATAATTCGGAATAATTATCTAAAAGTGCTGATTATAAATATTTTATCTATTTATACTTATTTAATATGTATTACGGCCTTTTACAATATCAAAAATTAAATTGGAAAAAGTTGATGTTTCCATAAGCATACATGCAAAATGGTCAATGGCAACAGTGCTTATCTGTAAACAATACACACACAAATATGTTATGTACATGTACACAGACGCACACATTGATTCCTACGGGCTTGAGAGTTCGGTCAAACGTGCTTCGTACGACAAACGTCCTTACGTACGGCACACGTCGGTGGGTAACTGCCGCATAAAGCTGAAGTCATTGCTGCCGTATGTCGTATGGCTGTATCCGTATCGCTAACGTAATCAGCTGTTTATCGTTACGACGGTAAACCAAAACCCAATTGGTTGGCTACGATACGGTTACGACCTTAGCGGCACCAATAATCGATTGCATTGATTCTCATAAGGTTGGTCGAATCAGCTGTTATAAGGTTACCGATACGGTTACCGATAAAGCACCAATGTCTCCAGCTTAAGAGTGGTGTATACTGGTACAAATGTATGTTGTGCTGATCTCACAGCTTGTGCTGCCAAGAACCCGAGAGCCTGCCTTTACTCAGTGCTGAATCTGATGATTTTTTTGTGGTGGTTTAATGGGCGATTGGGGTGCATTGCCCTTCCATGTACTAGAACGTACATAAGTTTTATAACAGCTGACCGCTTTTGCTCTGTCATCTCACGATGACCGCGCTGCTGCCGCTACACGGCCACTAGTTCTGGCTAGTATGGATATGGCCAACCCCTTTTAAAATTATGTTACCTTAATTATGTGTTGATGTGTGCGTGTTACAGTGGATATGTAAATATGTAGATCGGTGTGTACTTGCGTGTTGTTGGTAAAATTTACGTGTCTTTGCCGGTGAATGTTTGTTGGTGCGTGAATGTGAATAGGATGGATGAGTGGGTGTTTTAACTGGATGTCGCCGACCGTATTGAGGTGTGTGTTGATATCTGTTATAGCTCGGTGCAGTTGGTGTTACGATGGATGGAGTTATATGCGTGTGTGTGTTTAAAGATGGAATGCTATGTGTTATAATAGGATGGATGTGTGTTACCAACTTTGACCAGGTGAAAGATGGTGACTGGTGATGTGTGTGTCAGGCTGTAAGTTAGTGTTGCTGGTTGTTACTGGCGAATCTTGGTGCTTGTGGGTGAATGTGTTGGTGCCTAGTGGATGTATGTCCCTAGATGCGTGTGTGGATTTCTCTGGTGTGTGTTGGTACGCATTTTTTTTCTATTCAAAAATGCCGATGAATGTTGTTGTTGGATAGGGTAGTAGCTAAAACGATTGGAAACCAAATCGCGGTTAGGCCTATTAGAAAAAATAAAAAAATTCAAATTAACAAAGTCTCACATGTCGAGCACTTTTGTTCACGCACATATTAGAGGACAGCACTTTTCCATTAAGGCCCAACTTACCAGCAGATTCCTGGTCAGAAACCCTGGCTGAGTTCTACCGGTGTCCGTCACACCGATTTGTTCTCCTCCGTTTCTTGTGCACCTCGTTATTTCTATTCCACTCGCGTCACACTACTTTACGGTTTTTTTTTCTAAATTGTCTTTTTATTTATTTAAGGTTCACTTGAAATTTTAGCACAGGTACACCACTCGATTAAATCCGCGATTTGGTTAACTTTAGCAAATGATGCGCGTGCTGGCCCTTTTATAGTGTCAGGCAAAGCGGTTTTTTGACATAACAGTGCCACCGGCAATTTTCCTGTAAAATCCTATCTTTTGGCATAGTAGCATGTGTGAGCGAACCAGGCAGTAATGTCCGTTTCTAAAAACCTAACATATACACGCATATACAGAAGTATCTTCCAATACACCTATACACATGCATCCCCGAATGATGTGCAGCCACTGCTAACATAGTAATGCATGTTAGTCAACAGCGCATCGATCAAAATCCCTCTATTAACATTTAGTTGCAATGTCAGATACATTGTGCTGTATGCCTACTTGCAATTGAAGCTATTATATTATTAGGGCTGCCGTTACAGATATGGGTACCAAATGAAAGGTGTTAATGAGTATTTTAAAAGGGACTGACCCTAACTTCCATAGGTGGACGCCGTTTCAAGATATCGCCATATAGGTGGACCAGGGGTGACTCTAGAATGTGTTTGTACGATATGGGTATCAAATTAAGTGTATTAATGAGGGTTTTAAAAGGGAATGGTGGTAGTTGTATAGGTGGTCGTCTTTTCGAGATATCGTCATAAAGGTTGATCAGGGTTGACTCTAGAATTGGATTGTACGATATGGGTATCAAATGAAAGGTGTTAATGAGTATTTTAAAAGGGAGTGATCTTTACTTCCATATGTGGACGCCGTTTCGAGATATCGCCATAAAGGTGGAGCAGGGGTGACTCTAGAATGTGTTTGTACGATATGGGTATCAAACGAAAGGTGTTAATGGGTATTTTAAAAAGGAGTGGGCCTTAGTTCTATAGGTGGACGCCTTTTCGAGATAGCGCCATAAAGGTGGACCAGGGTGACTCTAGAATGTGTATTAATGAGGATTTTGAAAGGGAGTGGTGGTGGTTGTATATGTGAAGGCGTTTTCCATATATCGACCAAAATGTGGACCAGGGTCACCCAGAACATCATCTGTTGCATACCGCTAATGTATTAAATATGTAATACCACGAACAGTATTCCTGCCAAAATTTCAAGGGTTTTTCTTTCACCCTGCAGATCTTTTTCATTTTCTTCTACTTAATATGGTAGGTGTCACACCCATTTTACAAAATTTTTTTCTAAAGTTATATTTTGCGTCAATATACCAATCCAATTACCATGTTTCATCCCTTTTTTCGTATTTGGTATAGAATTATGGCATTTTTTTCATTTTTCGCAATTTTCGATATCGAAAAAGTGGGCGTGGTCATATTCGGATTTCGGCCATTTTTATACCAATACAAAGTGAGTCCAGATAAGTACGTGAACTGAGTTTAGTAAAGATATATAGATTTTTGCTCAAGTTAGCGTATTAACGGCCGAGCGGAAGGACAGACGGTCGACTGTGTATAAAAACTGGGCGTCGCTTCAACCGACGCTTGCAAAACTTTTAAATTACCTTATTTTAAAAATTGTCCAAAAGTTTACCAATTTTCTATTCTGCATCATACGATCAACCCACCTACCAAGTTTCATCGCTTTATCCATATTTCGTAATGAATTGTCGCATTTTTTCGGTTTTTCGAAATTTTCGATATCGAAAAAGTGGGCGTGGTTATAGTCCGATATCGTTTATTTTAAAAAGCGATCTGAGATGAGTGCTCAGGAAGCTACATAACAAATTTCATCAAGATATCTCAAAATTTACTCAAGTTATCGTGTTAACGGACGGACAGACATGGCTCAATAAATATTTTTTCGATCCTGATGATTTTGATATATGGAAGTCTATATCTATCTCGTTTCCTTTATACCTGTACAGCCAACCGTAATCCAATCAAAGTTAATATACTCTGTGAGATCTGCTCAACTGAGTATAATTATGAAAGAAATAGTATTTCGTTTTGGGTAGGTAATGAAAAAATGGCGATACCAATCCTACATGGAACAGAAAGCGATAGTTATATCATTCCACCAACATGTGAAATATTCAGACTTTTTGATTTAGGAGATTCACTCGAGCCACTTTTCGTGGACTCGCAGGAAATTGAAAAAGGTGCTTAACCAGCTAGGTGCATTGTTAATTCCAGTAACCCATTAATTAAAGTCATAAATACCACGGATGATGTCAAGTATGTGAAAAGAAAAAGTATTCGGACAGAAAAACTTTTAAACTACAATGTTTATACAATTAACAAGACAGAAACAGAAGACAAACGTACGAAAAAACTAATTTCGATTTTAAAAAATCAAATACCTCAACATGCTCATAGTAAATTAATTGACCTTTGCATAGATTATGCCTACATTTTCGCTCTTGACACGGACAAAATGACTTTAAACAGCTTCTACGAGCAAAAATTAAGATTGACAGACAACGAGCCGGTATATGTAAAAAACTATCGATTGCCGTACTCTCAACGCGAAGAAATAAATCGCCAAGTAAATAGACTGTTAGACAACGATTTGATTGAACCCAGTTACTCTAATTACAGTAGTCCTTTGATTTTAGTCCCAAAGAAAGATACTAAGGGTCAAAAAGCTTATAGTATGTGCGTAGATTTTTGCGCAGTAAACAAAAAACTCATTGCTGATAAATTTCCACTAGCTAGAGTTGATGATATTTTAGATAATCTCCGTAGAGTAAAAAATATTTTTCCACATTAGATCTTTTTTCTGGATTTCATCAAATCCCCTTGCATCCTGACTCACGTGATGTTACTTCTTTCAGCACTGACCGAGATGCATTTAGATGGAAAGTGCTTCCATTCGGCTTAAATATAACACCTAATTCATTCTCACGAATGATGACAATAGCTTTTTCGGGTACACCACCCAATGTCGCATTTTTGTACGTCGACGATATTATCGTTGTTGTTGTTGTTGTTGTAGCGATAAGGTTGCTCCCCGAAGGCTTTGGGGAGTGTTATCGATGTGATGGTCCTTTGACGGATACAGATCCGGTACGCTCCGGTACCACAGCACCATTAAGGTGCTAGCCCGACCATCTCGGGAACGATTTATGTGGCCACATTAAACCTTCAGGCCATCCCCTCCCTCCCCACCCCCAAGTTCCATGAGGAGCTTGGGGTCGCCAGAGCCTCGTTTGTTAGTGAAACAGGATTCGCCGCGGATAGGTGAGGTTGACAATTAGGTTTGGAGAAGCTATATATTGCGCTGGCAACCTGAGGGGTTGCGGTACACACCCCTTGAATCTGGTATTTTAGTCGCCTCTTACGACAGGCATACCTACCGCGGGTATATTCTTACCCCCTTACCCGCTGGGGGGACGATATTATCGTCATAGGTTGCAGTGAAGCACACCATATTAAACATCCTTCAAAAGTTTTCAATACTTATAGGTCGTTCAATCTAAAACTTAACCCAAATAAATGCAACTTTTTACGACCAAAAGTTACATTTTTAGGTCATAAATGTTCAGCCAAAGGTTTGTTGCCAGACGACTCTAAAATAAACCCAATTAAAAAGTATACAAAGCCAACTGACAAAGACGCGGTCCGACGATTCGTCGCGTTTTCAAACTATTACAGAAAGTTTATACAAAATTTTGCGTCCCTGTCAGCGCCTCTAAATCGATTAAGTAGAAAAAGAGTTGAATTAGTTTGGGATGTAGAGTGCGAAAGAGCATTTTTATCTTTGAAAGCAGCGTCACTTTCATCAAAATTACTTCAATATCCAGATTTTACTAAACAATTCATTATTACCGTTGATGCTCCCACAACTGGATGTGGCGCTATTTTAAGTCAAGAACAGCAAGGTAGTGATTTACCGATTTGTTTCGCTTCTAAAGCATTTAATAAAGCAGAGCAGAAAAAACCAATTATAGAATTAGAGCTTTTAGCTATTTACTTTCCAATCAAGCAATTTTGACCATACGTTTATGGCACCCATTTTATTGTAAAGTCAGATCATAAACCTCTAGTATACTTATTCAATATGAAAGACCCATCTTCAAAACTTTCAAGAATAAGGCTGGAACTTGCTGAATAAAATCAAACGTTGGCGCTGATGCACTATCGCGCATTACAATCGATGAGATTAAAAAATCGAACAAACAAACTTTAGCAGTACAGACAAGATCAATGACTAAACGGCAAAACGACAATAACCTTCATATTAAAACAGACAAACACGACGAAACACAACTCACTTTACACGTCTACGACAAATTTTCATTTAATTTTTCGAAAAAAGTTCCACGGATAAGATCTGCAATTACGTACGATAAAAATAATAAAACAACAAGTTTAAGAATTTTTGCGCATATTAAACATAAGAAACTCGAGTTACTTAGTTTTGAGCTTGTTAACGAAATAATGACTTTAGAGAAATTACTTTCGAGGCTTGAATCAGAAGCCGGCAAACGCAAAATTAAGCAGATTGAATGGCCTAAAAACGATATTTTGTTCGAACATTATACTATTACAAATTTCAAAAATATTGGAAATAAAATTTTTAAATCATTAGAAATTATTTTAACAGATCCAGTGGAGATAGTAACAGATGAGGATACAAAATTAAAACTAATAAAAATTTACCATAATGATCCCATTTCTGGTGGACATTGCGGAATGAAAAGACTTTACGCAAAACTACGAACAAAATTTTATTGGAAAGATATGACTCGCGATATATCGAAATATATCAAAAATTGTAAGGATTGGCTTTTAAACAAGGTTAAACCTAAAACAAAAGAAAAACTTGTTTTAACACAAACTCCTTGTAAACCATTTGATATACTAGTAATTGACACAATAGGACCCCTACCCGAGTCCAAATATGGTAACAAGTTCGCACTTACCATGATTTGCGACATGACTAAATACCTGGTAACAGTCGCTGTGCCAGACAAATCGGCAAAAACAATCGCTTCAGCAATTTTTGAAGGATTCATACGGCACAATGAATGCCATAAAATCAGATTTAGGCACAGAATTTAAAAATGAATTATTCGAAGAATTAACAAAACTTTTTAATATTCAACATAATTTTTCAACTGCATACCATGACGAAACCGTTGGCATGATTGAACGTAACCATAGAGTTTTTAATGAATACTTACGTGCATATTTGAAAGATACTTTTTCTGATTGGGATGGTTATTTAAAATATTTTACTTTCCTACACAATACTACGAGTAGCACAGTTTTTGACAATCAGTTTTCTCCTTTCGAGTTAGTTTTTGGGAAAAAGGCAACTTTGCCGAATGAATTGACAAAAGAAAAAATTTACCCAATTTATAATGTCGAAAACTATGCCAAAGAAGTTAAGTTTAGGATGCAGAAAACGCACAAAATGGCACAAAATCTAATAAATAAAAATAAGTTACAAACTAAAAATCTGTACGATAAAACGGCACGACCGTTAGTTGTCAAAATCGGAGATAAAGTACTTTTACGGAAAGAACCACATCATAAACACGAGAATATATATCAAGGTCCGTTCACTATAACTAAAATTAACGAACCTAATGTAACTATTTTTGATGAAGTTACAAGAAAAGAAAAGATTGTACACAAAAATTGAATTAATAAAGTAAATCAATAACTACTTGTTTATACTATACTCGTACATACAAAAAAAATTTTTTTTTTTCCTTTACAAACAGCCAAGAAGGCAGAACAAAAATCATACAAATCTATATTTAAAAACAAAAAAAAAAACCGAAAATTCTTATAGTTATATACTTATGTATCAAATATGCCAATTGGCAGAAAAAAAACTCTCTAGTTTTAAAAACATAATACAAAATATTGTACCGAATTCACTTGCAAATCCTCTTATTTGCAATCCTCTGCTAAGTTCGAATCACTAAACTGTTGAATAAATAACTCCAATATTGAATCAGAGAATTTAAACACAATGAGAAGGCGTTTTTGCTAGATTCCAACTTTTTTGCATGTGAACACGTCTTGCACTTCACCACACACAATCCAGTTTCAATGTTAACCAGTTAACAGCAGAAAATTCTCTGTCAACAGTTTCAGCTGGTGTATAAATTCTCTGGATTTTCTCTTAATATGATTTCTTTGTGGGAATATAGGTATTTAGTAGGATTAATTAAATTTAAATTTTATTACTTGTAGCAATATATTTGCTTGTTTTATGATTTAATATGAATCTGAACTTAATTAATATAATAATAGCAATATATTTGCTTGTTTTATGTTGATGCAAATTGCAGAAATTTTGCTTATTTCTTTACAAACAAAAACCTATTCATATACCCAAAATATGCCCTTTCATGAAATGTATGTAAATTAATCATACATTTATGAATTATCCCATCCCTTTTTGTTAATAAATTAAAATGTTAGGAAAATGTATGCAAATTGAAATATGCATGCAACTAGTGTTTAAATTCTCTGATTGAATGATGGAAAAATGGCCTTTATTAAAGTACTTCACAATAACACTTATACTTTGCTACTCGCTGGCTTAATAACCAAACTGATTAATAACTCAAATTAAACTCTACTATTGGCCGCCAGATCGCGCGCTTAATCAATAACTGATGGATAGCTCAACTCAAACTGAATTACAGCGCCTCTTCATCTGTCGCCTTTTATACTCTTTGATTTTAACATTCGCATTTTCTAGAATCCACTAGCATTGTCCATGAGCTCTCAAACTTCTCAGCTGTAACTACAATTGCACAATTTTATAGTTTTTCTGTGTTAGTGCATTGACTCTCCGCTGCTCATATACGTACATGGTACATATATGTAGACGCAGTTATTGTTTCGTTTATGTAGATACATAATGATTGAATTATTGATGTGCATTCACGGCACTACTTAGCATCGGCTTAGAGACGGCAGCACTCCTTAATTTTGCTAATATTCGTGACACTGCCCTCCACCTAAGTCTGATCGTCCCGATCAGACAAATCTTTCGATCTAAACGCTGCTAGCATCGCCAAATGTACCACTCTTCTACTCCGTGGTTTCTCAATGCTTTGTATGCGGTAGATGGTATCACTGATCTTCTTCACAACCTTGTACGGGCTTTCCGAACTGCACCGAAATTTGGATGGAACACCTTTCCGCTGGTGATGGTTGTATAACAGTACCAAATCGCCCGCAAAGAAACCTTTCGAATTATTGTTCTCATGGTACCTGTGTTTCATCGTACCACTCAATACCCTGGTTCGTTTCTTCACACTCTGTTGTTTGGCCGATGAACTAGTTCGTAGAGCTTGCGCTGGACGGATTTGCTTTGCATAATCAGTATCGTTCCCACGTTTCCCCACAGTAGTGCGCTCTGGCTTGAAACTACCCTCGCATTCTTTCTCGGAAATTCATTGCTTCGTTTTCCTGCGTCTTTTAGGTTTTGTCAATGCCAGTGTTTCTCTCGCAGGTACTTTTGATTTTAATTTATTTGGCCCATTCGATCTATCAACCTTTGCCTTTGACTTTCGTGGTCTTTGTCGAGTCTTTTCCACCAGTACCCGATTACTGCTGAACCCTTTTTCCAACCTAAAGTTAAGTGGTATGTCCTGGTTCTTATAGCGCATAATTTTTCTCCGCATATCGATCCTGATGTCATGGTCAACCAAGAAGTCCACTCCCAATATGACTTCATAAACGATCTCCGCCACAAGGAATTTGTGTAGAACCATGACTTTTCCAATTAGTACCTCACATACAACTTCGCCGTGGACTTGATTATACTCGCCTGTGACCGTACGCAACCTTGCTCCTGGTAATGATTTTACTCTCCTTTAGACCAAATCAGATCGAATCAAGGAATGAGATGCCCCCGTATCTACAGTCAGTACACGCTCTTTACCATCCACATTCCCTCTGATGGTAAGACTGCTTGATTTCCTTCCAATCTGCGACACAGATATCACAGGACATTCAATAGCCGGGGCCAGTTTTCGTTCTTTACATCCGACACGCTCTTGCTCATTTCCGCCAGCTTTGCGTTTACGGCCACCCACATTGTTGGAACTATTAGGACCAAGATCGCAATGTCGTGCAATGTGACCTGGGTTGCCGCACTTGAAACATTTAATAACTCCGGCATTCTTCTGTTGAGATCCTTTCAGTGCTTCCAAAATTGTGTCTACCCACTCTGGCCTTTCTACTTCCACACGATGAGCTTTGTATGCTGGTTTACTCAATAGTGAAGCCGTTTCCTGAGTCAATGAATGTGATACCGTTTCAGCAAATGTCAGCTTTGGGTTTGCGTATGTAGCTCGCTTCGTTTCCACGTCCCGTATGCCATTTATGAAACTCTGGATTTTTACCCTTTCAGTGTATTCCACGGGTGCGTCCGCATTTGCAAGATGAGCCAATCTTTCAATATCTGAAGCAAACTCCTGCAATGTCTCATTTGCTTTTTGGTAGCGGTTTTGCAACTCAATTTGGAATATCTGTTTCCTCTGCTCGCTTCCGTAACGTCGCTCTAAAGCGCTCATCAATGTTTCGTAGTGGTTCCGCTCGTACTCTGGGATGGTCTGTAAGATTTCCGCGGCAGGCCCTTTCAGTGCCACGAACAGAGCTGCAACTTTATCTTCAGAATTCCATTGGTTCACTGCTGCGGTCTTCTCAAACTGTAGCTTAAAGACCTGGAAAGGAACAGAACTGTCAAAGGATGGTGTTTTTACCTTTGGATTACTAGTTTAAACTGCTGGGCGATTTAGTTGCAACTGCTCGATACGTCCTCTCAAAGCATCCACCTCGGCCTCGATTTTTTCTTCAAACTGTAAAATTTTTGTATCTTGCGCCTCCAACTTCGAGGAAATACGTCCTTCTTGCTCTTCCAGTTGAGCAGAGATCTGCGATAATATCTGTGCTGAAATTTGAGCCGACATTTCGGATATCCGTGCCTCTTGTGCTTCCATCTTCGATGTAATCTGTGTCGACATTTCTGACATCCCATCAGGATAAAAACATACTCGTTCACATCAATTCCTTCTGCTTCCATTGCCTCTCGTAGCCGTGCCTGAAGTTCGAGTTTAACGCCGCTTGTATTCAATCCACGGCTCTCCAACTCCTTCTTCAGTTGCTGGATCTTCAATTCACTGAACTTTTCCATGTCCAAGTTGTATTCCCAATCTTCGGAATTTACTCAACAATTCCTCTTCTGACACCAATTGCAACGAATTTGCTGCAAATCCTCTTATTTGTAATCCTCTGCTAAGTTCGAATCACTAAACTGTTGAATAAATAACTCTAATATTGAAGAATGGAAAAATGGCCTTTATTAAAGTACTTCACAATAACACTTATACTTTGCTACTCGCTGGCTTAATAACCAAACTGATTGATAACTCAAATTAAACTCTACTATTGGCCGCCAGATCGCGTGCTTAATCAATAACTGATTGAGTGCTCAACTCAAACTGAATTACAGCGCCTCTACATCTGTCGCCTTTTATACTCTTTGATTTTAACATTCGCATTTTTCCAGAATGTACTAGCATTGTCCATGAGCTCTCAAACTTCTCAGCTATATGCATGTGTTTGCGCATTAACTCTCCGCTGCTCGTATTCGTACATGGTACATATGTGTAGACGCAATTATTTATTCGTTTATGTAGATACATAAAGATTGAATTATTGATGTGAATGTTTGTAGTTTACAGTCTCTCGCGCGCACATAGGCGTATAAGTAAATGCATCTGTGTGTGACATCTCTCAGCTGCCTTATATATGTGAATACATGATTTGATTATTGACGTAAATATCGCTTAGCATGGCCTTAGTTATGGTATAGCTTAGTGATGCTAATATCCGTGACAATATGTTAAGCTATACACCTAAGATATATGAAATTGTAACCAAACGAAAAAAAAATTTATTATAGTTTATAATACTTAAAACTTTACAATAAAATACTCTGACTAATAGTTTTAGTAAACAAAATTCATTAAAAACTGAATACTTATATCAAAATTTTATACATATATCTTGCAACTACTATTTGCGTATTGCAATGCAAAAAATTTCAATAACATTTTACAAATAAATTTAATTATCATTAACTAAAACTTTAAATAACTTCAATAACATGTATAAACAAATCTCATTATCATTAATTGAAACTATAAAAAAAAAAAAAATAAAAAAAACTATTGTACAAATTAAATAAGCTCATAAAGTTTTCATAAATTGTATGATAAGCTGATGTATGCTTGAATTCATTAAACTAACATATTTCACATCAAATAATGTCAGGCAAGAAGAAGCCAGCAGAATTAATCACTCTACCGACTTCTTCTTCCAAAGGAGGGTGATGTAACAGCAGCCTAAGAGCAACTCACCACATCAAGCAAACATCAGCTGATGTATGTACTAGTTGACCGAATACGCTCGCACGGGCGAATGCAATCCGGCGCGTGAGTGGCTCGGCATTATAATTTGGGAGCGAAATCATTACAAAAAATATATTTGTGCAACGTTTCGACAATTAAAGTTATAAAAACCAAATAAAACTAAAAAGTTAAATTGTTAAACATAAAGTTTATTTATTTGTTTCATATTTGGATGCGCTTATTGGAAGCCCTCCAAGATCCACTTAAAACGCATTTTTACAAATCGTAAATAGAGTTCACAAATTCAAAATCCCCAAAATCAAAGTCCCCAAAATCAAAATCCCCAATCCCAAAAACCCAGTAGGACGATAAACATCATGACCGTGTAAAAAATAGCAATATCTCTTTCCTCTTTCATTCATATTTATGTATGTATAACTATATATTCACGTTTTGGCAATACATATTTTTACTTATCCATATATAGGACTGTTAGTCGCTCTAATTCGAACAAGCTAACAGAAGCGTGTACTACGCAGAAGGACATCACCGTGGCGGTAGCCACGGTTATACCACACATCCGGACTTGGCATGGCGTAGCCCAGGGTTATTTTTTATAAGCGCGGACGAAGGCCGCCTATGCAGGATGTTGGTATGGATTATTAGCCTTTTTTGGTCGCGGCGATTTTAAACCTAATTTGAATTTATTTCACACATAAAATGGGGATTTTGTGTTGGGGATTGTGCGTTTGGGGATTTTGATTTTGGGGATTTGGATTTTGGGGATAACGTGGTAGTTCCAAATCTGACATCACCAGCATCCAAGAAATGCGTTGGACGAAGCAAGGAAGAAAGAAGGTCAAAAATTGTGACATCTATTGGAGTGGCCATACAAATAAGCGCAGTTTCGGCGTCGGATTCGTGGTGGGAGAGAGACTTTGTCGCCAAGTTCTGGCGTTCACGCCTGTGGACGACCGTCTCGCCGCTATCCGAATAAAAGCAAAATGTTTTAGTATATCATTCATCTGCGCCCATGCGCCGACAGAGGAGAAAGACGATGAGATGAAAGACAATTTTTATGAACAATTAGAACGCACATACGAGCGCTGCCCCCGTCATGATATACAAGTCGTGCTTGGCGACTTTAATGCCAGGGTGGGCAAAGAAGTTGTTTTGGCCCTACAGTCGGAAAGTTCAGCCTACACAATGAAACTTCTCCTAACGGACTGAGGCTGATTGACTTTGCCGGTGCTGGAAACATGGTCATATCCAGCAAGAGGTTCTTGCATAGAAAGATATATCAAGCTACATGGCTGTCTCCTGATCGATCACGTTGTGATAGACGGACGGCATGCCACCAGTGCTTTAGATGTGCGCACGATCCGAGGACCTAACATCGACTCGGACCATTATGTCGTTGCAGCCAAAATACGCACCCGTCTCAGCGCGGCTAAAACCAAGGAACAAAAAACACAAGGAAAGCTAGACGTCGAAAAGCTTCAATCACAACAGATTGCCAATGATTTCGCAACTCGACTCTCACACCTGCTCTCTCAGAGCACAACTCATCCTGAAGGAATACAGGAGCAGTGGGAGCATATCTCCAAAGCACTTTGTACTGCCGCCGAGGAAAAATTGGTTACCGGTGGCCACGAAAAAACAACTGGTACGATGAAGAATGCCGCGTTACAACCGAAAGAAAAGACGCTGCCTACAAGGCTACGTTAAAAGCAGCGCGACAAGAGGAGTGTGTGAACGCTATCGTGAGTTGAAAAGGGAAGCGAGACGCCTTTTCAGGAAGCAAAAAGCAGAAGCAGAAAGGCGTGAGTGCGAGGAGCTTGAGCTGCTAGCCACCAGGAATAACGCCCGAAAATTTTACCAAAAAATACGGCGACAGACGGAAGGCTTTAAGACCGGGGCAAACTCCTGTAGGAACGAAAACGGCGACCTTGTAATTGATGTCCACAGAGAGCTTAGATTATTCTCTGCTCTCCTAAATGGATGCAGCAATTCACCGCGCAGGGATGAAGAACCCGATACCGCAGTCGATGATGATGGAATATATGTCCCCCCCGTCCGATTATGACGGAGCAATAACCAGATTGAAAAGCAACAAGGCCGTGGGCGCTGATGGATTGCCTGCGGAGCTATTCAAGTACGGCGGGGAGGAGTTGGTAAGGCGCATGCAGCAGCTTCTTAGTAAAATATGGGAATATAAGTGTTCTTTGCCCAGTTCACAAGAAGGGGGATACTGCAAAATGCACCAACTATCGTGGAATCAGCCTTCTTAATATCGCATATAAGGTCCTTTCAAGTGTATTGTGCGAAAGATTGAAGCCCACCGTGAACCGGCTGATTGGACCTTATCAGTGCGGCTTCAGACCTGGTAACTCTACAAACGAACAAATTTTCACAATGCGCCAAATCATCTTGCCATCGCATCTTGGAAAAAACCAGTGAAAAGAGAATCGACACACATCACCTCTTCGTCGACTTTAAAGCCGCCTTCGGCAGCACGAAAAGGAGCAGCATATATGCCGCTATGGCTGAGTATGGTTTCCCCGCAAAACGTATACGGCTGTGCAAAATGACGCTGAGCAACACCATGAGCTCAGTCAGAATTGGGAAGGACCTCTCCGAGCCGTTCGAAACTAAACGAGGTTTCAGACAGGGTGACTCCCTATCTTGCGATTTCTTTAATTTGATGCTAGAGAAAATTATACTAGCTGCAGAACTTAACCGCACTGGAACAATATAATACAAGTAAGGAAGGTTAAGTGCGGGTGTAACCGAACATTACATACTCAGTTGAGAGGTATGGTGACAACATAAGGGAAAATAACCATGTAGGAAAATGAACCGAGGGAAACCCTGGAATGTGTTTGTATGACATGTGTAGCAACTGAAAGGCATTAAAGAGTATTTTATGAGGGAGTGGGCCATAGTTCTATAGGTGGACGCTATTTAGGGATATAGCCATAAAGGTGGATCAGGGTTGACTCTAGAATGCGTTTGTACGATATGGGTATCAAACGAAAGGTGATAATGAGTATTTTAAAAGGGAGTAATCCTTAGTTCCATAGGTGGACGCCGTTTCGAGATATCTCCATAAAGGTGGACCAGGGGTGACCCTAGAATTTGTTTGTACAATATGGGTATCAAAAAAAAAGGTGCTAATGAGTATTTTAAAAGGGAGTGATCCTTAGTTCCATACGTGGACGCCGCTTCGAGATATCGCCATAAAGGTGGACCAGGAGTGACCCTAGAATTTATTTGTACGATATGGGTATCAAATTAAAGGTATTAATGAGGGTTTTAAAAGGGAGTGGTGGTAGTTGTATAGGTGGGCGCCTTTTCGAGATATCGCCATAAAGGTGGACCAAGGGTGACTCTAGAATACGTGTGTACAATATGGGTATCAAACGAAATGGGTTAATGAGTATTTTAAAAGGGAGTGGGCCTTAGTTCTATAGGTGGACGCCTTTTCGAGGTATAGCAAGGTGGACCAGGGGTGACTCTAGAATATGTTTGTATGATATGGGTATCAAATGAAAGGTGTTAATGAGTATTTTAAAAGGGCGTAGGGCTTAGTTCTATAGGCGGACGCCTTTTCGAGATATCTCCATAAAGGTGGACTCTAGAATATGTTTGTACGATATTGGTATCAAATTAAAGGTATTAATGAGAGTTTTAAAAGGGAGTGGTGGTAGTTGTATATGTGAAGGCGTTTTCCAGATATCGACCAAAATGTGGACCAGGGTGACCCAGATCATCATCTTTTGGATACCGCTAATTTATTTATATATGTAATACCTGCAAAGATTTCAAGGGTTTTTTATTTCGCCCTGCAGAACTTTTTCATTTTCTTCTACTTAATATGGTAGGTGTCACAACCATTTTACAAAGTTTTTCCCAAGGTTATGTTTCGCGTCAATAAACCAATCAAATTACCATGTTTCATCCCTTTTTTCGTATTTGGTATAGAATTATGGCATTTTTTCATTTTTCGTAATTTTCGATATCGAAAAAGTGGACGTGGTCATAGTCGGATTTCGTTCATTTTTATACCAAGATAAAGTGCGTTCAGATAAGTACGTGAACTAAGTTCAGTAAAGATATGTCGATTTTTGCTGTAGTTATCGTGTTAACGGCCATGCGGAATGACAGACGGGCGACCGTGTATAAAAACTGGGCGTGGCTTCAACCTATTTCGCGCATTTTCACAGAAAACAGTTAACGTCATAAAATCTATGCCCCTACCAAATTTCAAAAGGATTGGTAAATTTTTGTTCGGCTTATGGCATTAAAAGTATCCTAGACGAATTAAATGAAAAAGGGCGGAGCCACTCCCATTTTGAAATATTCTTTTATTTTTGTATTTTGTTGCACCAAATCATAACTGGAGTTGAATGTTGACATAATTTACTTGTATACTGTAAAGATATTAAGTTTTTTGTTAAAATTTTACTTTAAAAAATTTTTTTTTTAAAGTGGGCGTGGTCCTTCTCCGGTTTTGCTAATTTTTATTAAGAGTACATATAGTAATAGGAGTAACGTTCCTGCCAAATTTCATCATGATATCTTCAACGACTGCCAAATTACAGCTTGCAAAATTTTAAATTACCTTGTTTTAAAAGTGGGCGGTGCCACACCCATTGTCCAAAATTTTACTAATTTTCAATTCTGCGTCATAAGTTCAACTCACCTACCAAATTTCATCGCTTTATCTGTCTTTGGTAATGAATTATTGCACTTTTTCGGTTTTTCGAAATTTTCGATATCGAAAAAGTGGGCGTGGTTATAGTCCGATATCGTTCATTTTAAATAGTGATCTGAGATGAGTGCTCAGGAACCTACATACCAAATTTCGTCAAGATACCTCAAAATTTACTCAAGTTATCGTGTTAACGGACGGACGGACGGACATGGCTCAATCAAATTTTTTTACGATCCTGATTATTTTGATATATGGAAGTCTATATCTATCTCGATTCCTTTATATATGTACAACCAACCGTTATCCAATCAAACTTAATATACTCTGTGAGCTCTGCTCAACTGAGTATAAAAACTATAAAATTGTGCAATTGTAGTTACAGCTGAGAAGTTTGAGAGCTCATGGACAATGCTAGTGGATTCTAGAAAATGCGAATGATAAAATCAAAGAGTATAAAAGGCGACAGATGTAGAGGTGCTGTAATTCAGTTTGAGTTGAGCACTCAATCAGTTATTGATTAAGCACGCGAATAGTAGAGTTTAATTTGAGTTATCAATCAGTTTGGTTATTAAGCCAGCGAGTAGCAAAGTATAAGTGTTATTGTGAAGTACTTTAATAAAGGCCATTTTTCCATTCTTCAATATTGGAGTTATTTATTCAACAGTTTAGTGATTCGAACTTAGCAGAGGATTGCAAATAAGAGGATTTGCAGAAAATTCGTTACAATTGATGTCAGAAGAGGAATTGTTGAGTAAATTCCGAAGATTGGGAATATAACTTGGACATGGCAAAGTTCAGTGAATTGAAGATCCAGCAACTGAAGAAGGAGTTGGAGAGCCGTGGATTGAATACAAGCGGCGTTAAACTCGAACTTCAGGCACGGCTACGAGAGGCAATGGAAGCAGAAGGAATTGATGTGAACGAGTATGTCTTTTATCCTGATGGGGACGAGACAACAACAAAAATTTAAGAGAAAAACGAAACATCGCAGACAATTACCAGCACAGACTTGAACATGATATTGGCTGCAATAACTGCTCAAACATCGACAGTAACATCCAAGATGGAAGCGCAAGAGGCACGTATAACAGAAATGTCATCACAAATATCCACCAACATGTCACCACAACTAGAAGAACAGAAAACGTATATGTTATCACAGATGGAATCCCAAGAGACTCGAATAACATCAAAGATTGAAGCACAAGAAACGCGTATGTCAGAAATGTCGACACAGATTACGTCGAAGATGGAATCACAAGAGGCACGGATATCCGAAATGTCGGCTCAAATTTCAGCATAGATATCATCGCAGATCTCTGCTCAACTGGAAGAGCAAGAAGGACGTATTTCCTCGAAGTTGGAGGCGCAAGATACAAAAATTTTACAGTTTGAAGAAAAAATCGAGGCCGAGGTGGATGCTTTGAGAGGACGTATCGAGCAGTTGCAACTAAATCCCCCAGCAGTTTCAACTAGTAATCCAAAGGTAAAAACACCATCCTTTGACGGTTCTGTTCCTTTCCAGGTCTTTAAGCTACAGTTTGAGAAGACCGCAGCAGTGAACCAATGGAATGCTGAAGATAAAGTTGCAGCTCTGTTCGTGACACTGAAAGGGCCTGCCGCGGAAATCTTACAGACCATCCCAGAGCACGAGCGGAACCACTACGAAACATTGATGAGCGCTTTAGAGAGACGGTACGGAAGCGAGCATAGGAAACACATATTCCAAATTGAGTTGCAAAACCGCTACCAAAAAGCAAATGACACATTGCAGGAGTTTGCTTCAGATATTGAAAGATTGGCTCATCTTGCAAATGCGGACGCACCCGTGGAATACACTGAAAGGGTAAAAATCCAGAGTTTCATAAATGGCATACGGGACGTGGAAACGAAGCGAGCTACATACGCAAACCCAAAGCTGACATTTGCTGAAACGGTATCACATTCATTGACACAGGAAACGGCCTCACTATTGAGTAAACCAGCATACAAAGCTCATCGTGTGGAAGTAGAAAGGTCAGAGTGGGTAGAGACAATTTTGGAAGCACTGAAGGGATCTCAACAGAAGAATGCCGGAGTTATTAAATGTTTCAAGTGCGGCAACCAAGGTCACATTGCACGAAATTGCGATCTTGGTCCTAATAGTTCCAACAATGTGGGTGGCCGTAAACGCAAAGCTGGCGGAAATGAGCAAGAGCGTGTCGGATGTAAAGAACGAAAACTGGCCCCGGCTATTGAATGTCCTGTGATATCTGTGTCGCAGATTGGTAGGAAACCAAGCAGTCTTACCATCAGAGGGAATGTGGATGGTAAAGGGCGTGTACTGACTGTAGATACGGGGGCATCTCATTCCTTCATTCGATCTGATTTGGTCTACAGGAGAGTAAAATCATTACCAGGAGCAAGGTTGCGTACGGTCACAGGCGAGTATAATCAAGTCCACGGCGAAGTGGTATGTGAGGTATTAATTGGAAAGTCATGGTTCTACACAAATTCCTTGTGGCGGAGATCGTTTATGAAGTCATATTGGGAGTGGACTTCTTGGTTGACCATGACATCAAGATCGATATGCGGAGAAAAATTATGCGCTATAAGAACCAGGACATACCAATTAACTTTAGTTTGGAAAAAGGGTTCAGCAGTAATCGGGTACTGGTGGAAAAGACTCGACAAAGACCACGAAAGTCAAAGGCAAAGGTTGATAGATCGAATGGGCCAAATAAATTAAAATCAAAAGTACCTGCGAGAGAAACACTGGCATTGACAAAACCTAAAAGACGCAGGAAAACGAAGCAACGAATTTCCGAGAAAGAATGCGAGGGTAGTTTCAAGCCAGAGCGCACGACTGTGGGGAAACGTGGGAACGATACTGATTATGCAAAGCAAATCCGTCCAGCGCAAGCTCTACGAAGTAGTTCATCGGCCAAACAACAGAGTGTGAAGGAACGAACCAGGGTATTGAGTGGTACGATGAAACACAGGTACCATGAGAACAATAATTCGAAAGGTTTCTTTGCGGGCGATTTGGTACTGTTATACAACCATCACCAGCTGAAAGGTGTTCCATCCAAATTTCGGTGCAGTTCGGAAAGCCCGTACAAGGTTGTGAAGAAGATCAGTGATACCATCTACCGCATACAAAGCATTGAGAAACCACGGAGTAGAAGAGTGGTACATTTGGCGATGCTAGCAGCGTTTAGATCGAGAGATTTGTCTGATCGGGACGATCAGACTTAGGTGGAGGGCAGTGTCACGAATATTAGCAAAATTAAGGAGTGCTGCCGTCTCTAAGCCGATGCTAAGTAGTGACGTGAATGCACATCAATAATTCAATCATTATGTATCTACATAAACGAAACAATAACTGCGTCTACATTTATGTACCATGTACGTATATGAGCAGCGGAGAGTCAATGCACTAACACAGAAAAACTATAAAATTGTGCAATTGTAGTTACAGCTGAGAAGTTTGAGAGCTCATGGACAATGCTAGTGGATTCTAGAAAATGCGAATGTTAAAATCAAAGAGTATAAAAGGCGACAGATGTAGAGGCGCTGTAATTCAGTTTGAGTTGAGCACTCAATCAGTTATTGATTAAGCACGCGATCTGGCGGCCAATAGTAGAGTTTAATTTGAGTTATCAATCAGTTTGGTTATTAAGACAGCGAGTAGCAAAGTATAAGTGTTATTGTGAAGTACTTTAATAAAGGCCATTTTTCCATTCTTCAATATTGGAGTTATTTATTCAACAGTTTAGTGATTCGAACTTAGCAGAGGATTGCAAATAAGAGGATTTGCAGCAAATTCGTTACAGTACAAACAAATTCTAGAGTCACACCTGGTCCACCTTTATAGCGATATCTCGAAAAGGTGTCCACCTTTAGAACTAAGGCCCACTCCCTTTTAAAATACACATTAGCACCTTTCATTTGATTGTCATATCGTACGCTTTGGGTGTTTCTGTGTCGCCTGGTCAAATTGAGAGAAGTTACATCAAGAAATACATTGGCTCTTCCTCTTCACCGCGCAAAATTCTTTGTTTGCGATTCTCTTCGCTTGAGTTTAAGAAGAAAGTTATGAGTGCAAAAAATGTGGCGAAAAAGAAACTAACAACCGAGATTTTTACGGGCGCCAGCAGTAAGCACAATATATACATTAATAACAGCCTCACACCCTCTAACAGAGCTCTGTATAATGCTGTTAATAAAATTATAAAGGAAAAAAAAAAAATATAAATATGCGTGGTTTAGTAATAATAAGTTTATGTTGAGAAAAGCTGATGATGATGCAGTTGTTGTTGTACGATCGTTTGATGATTTGTCTGGTATTCCGGACTAACTAATATTTTTATCGTTTTTATTATTTTGTTTTGAGTTCTTTAACTTATAATGGATTTCCATTATCTCTACATCGACAACCCTATTAATAACAGCCCTTTAAATAATGTTAACCAGCTCTTTTATATTGAAAATTGTATTTATATATTGCATCAAAACATACATACGTAGTCTGCGGTAAAACTTCGATTCTCTATTGTGTAATGCAGAAACGTTTCCAGTCTACCCAAGCATAATAATTGTGTCGGAGATATGGATATATTCTCATGATAAAAGCTTTTATGATATTCCTAATTATAACCTTTTTGCAAATAATAATGACGATTATTCTGCAGGAGGTGTGGGAGCTTTTGTGCGAAACTCGATTGATCGTGACATTTTGAAAGGTTTGCTAAAAAATGGTGAAAAAACTTTAGCCTTAATATGTGTATATAGGTTACATTCTGAAACTAGTCAGGCCTTTCTGGAAGAGTTCTCAGATTTTTTTAATGGTTTAAAAGAGAGGGATGCAGTCATATTAGGAGATTTCAACATAGATATAATGCAGTTGAATGCGGTATCTGAAAGCTACCTAGCACTATTGGCCAGTCACGGTTTTACATCGTACTTAAATGAGCCGACAAGGAACTGTTCTGGCACTTGTCTGGATCATATTTTTTGCCGTTTTAGCAGCTTGTGTGCGTGCACTGGCATTAATTTGGAACTAGGTATTACAGATCACAGTATGACTGTTGTCAAACTTGAATTTCATATGAAAAAGAAAGATTTAACGAGCAATACAAAAACGAATATGCTTATTGAAAAGCTGCTTATTGAGGATTGGGTTGTTGTCTACGCTGAGAAGGATATTTCAAAAGCATACTCTCTGTTTACAAATATATTGCATGGTCACATAGAATTCTCTAGTTTCACTTGTGCTCGACGTAAATCCAAAACCAAGCTTAAACCCTGGATGCATTCTGCCCTTTTAAAAAGTATTAAATTGAAAAATAAGTTAGGTGTTAAGTGTAGAAAGCATCCAAGAAATGTTGCGCTTCGATCTCGTTACAAAAAGTTGTGCAAAAAATTAAATAAAGACATAAAATCGCACCGAGATACTTATTTCCGGAGTAGACTATTGAGCTGACATGGGAACACTAAAAAAGAATGGGAAGTTGTAAATAGCATTATCAACCGAAATAGCTCTGGTAGTGAACAGGTTTTTGGTCTGAATAATTGTGGCAATATTATTGACGACCCCTCTGTTGTTGCTGATATTTTTAATGATTTTTTGTGTCTGTTGGTCAATGTAATACTTCTTCCTGTAACTGTATCATGTCCAGTGGTGACGCATCTAGTTCTAGGTGCAGTTTTATGTTTGAACCCTTCACAGGCACTGGCCTCCTTCCAATAATAAAAAGTCTAAGCAACTCTGGCTCTAGTGGATACGTTGGTATTTCAAATAAACTTCTTAAAAACATAGCCCTTAATTTGCTGGAAGTTCTAAAGCATCTATTTAATACTAGTGTTTTTACAGGAATTTTCCCCGATGCCTTGAAGTGTGCAATTATTATACTCGTGTTAAAAAGGGTAACAGGGAAGACAGAAATAACTATAGGCCTATTTCAATTCTATCCTCTATATCTAAGGTCTTTGAAAAAGCTCTTAAAAATCGAATTATGCAGTTTCTAGAAAGCAGAAACTTTTTTAGTCCAAAGCAGTTTGGTTTTAGAGCAAACCGCTCTACTGAAGATGCTCTCCTAGAATTCTGCTCTTTTATTTTTCAAGAGTTGGATAATAAAAAAAATTGCGCTGGCCTTTTCGTAGACATAACCAAAGCTTTTGACACGGTAGATTATGTTATTTTAATAAATAAATTATATGATGCCGGTTTTCTAGGATTTGTACATAAATGTTTTCAATCATACCTTTCTGAAAGGGTACAATGCATAAGAGTTTGCGGAAAGCTGGGGAAAACTAATCCAATCACAAGAGGGGTTCCGCAAGGCTCCGTTTATGTCAATTCAATTTTTGATATGCCCTTCGATTTGCTTTACATGACAATATTTGCCAAGATTTTCAATCCGGTACCTTCGCCTCGCTTGTGTCCTGTAGTAAGGACTGCTTCACTATAGACTATGTTGATGAATTTCAGTATATGGGTGCAACGGTTGATACGAATATGAGCTGGGGTAACCATATATCCCGTCTAAAAAAATATCTTCATTCCTCTTTGCGTTGTCTTTATCATCAAAGGACTTCCGGTTTCAACAATCTTCTCAAAATACTTTAATATGCGGTCTTTCATTCTAAATTTAAATACGGAATCAGCTGTTGGGGTGGCGCCACCCTTAATAAAACCCAGCCCTTACTAGTATTGCAAAAATATGCTGTTCGAAAAATATCTAATGTTAATCGGCTGCATCCATCGAGAGAACTTTTTAGAAGTCTAGGGATCCTTCCAGTCAAGGACCTGTATTATTTCAAAGTTTTAAAAAATGTTTTCATTAGATTTGGCTACCTGCAAAGTATGAGGTCGGAAACATATAACCTGAGGACAAACTCACAAACTAGAGTCGTTGTACCGTCGACCAGAACCACACATTCAAGCAAGTTTTTCACAATTGTTTCACGAAAACCCTTTAATCTACTTCCCACCGATATACGTACTTTACGGAATCTTCAGCAATTTACAGAAAGTGTTAAGTTCTCCCTCTTAGGCCTCGCACACAATGAAATCGAAGTTTTGCTTCAGCTAGCTACATAAACCGTTTTTAATAACAAATACTTCATAATTCTTCTGGTAATTGCTTTTCCTTTCATTTACCCATGGGATTGTTGGAATTTTAGCTAAAACTTTTTACCCTCAGTTGAGCAGAGCTCACAGAGTATATTAACTTTGATTGGATAACGGTTGGTTGTACAGGTATAAAGGAATCGAGATAGATATAGACTTCCATATATCAAAATCATCAGTATCGAAAAAAAATTTCATTGAGCCATGTCCGTCCGTCTGCCCGTTAACACGATAACTAGAGTAAATTTTGAGGTACCCTGATGAAATTTGGTATGTAGGTTCCTGGGCACTCATCTCAGATCCTATTTAAAATGAACGATAGCGGACTATAACCACGCCCACTTTTTCGATATCGAAAATTTCGAAAAACCGAAAAAATGCGATAATTCATTGCCAAAGACGGCTAAAGCGATGAAACTTGGTAGACAGGTTGGCCTTATGACGCAGAATAGAAAATTAGTAAGATTTTGGACAATGGGCGTGGTACCGCCCACTTTTAAAAGAAGGTAATTTAAAAGTTTGCAAGCTGTAATTTGGCATTCGTTGAAGATATCATGATGAAATTTGGCAGGAACGTTACTACTGTTATTATATATGTGCTAAATAAAAATTACCAAAATCGGATGAAGAACACGCCCACTTTTTAAAAAAAATTTTTTTAAAAGTCAAATTTTAACAAAAAATTTAATATCTTTACTGTATATTAGTAAATTAAGTCAACATTCAACTCCAGTAATAATATGATGCAACCAAATACAAAAATAAAGGAAAATTTCAAAATGGGCGCGGCTCCGCCCATTTTCATTTAGTTTGTCTAGAATACTTTTAATGCCATAAGTCGAACAAAAATTTACCAATCCTTCTTAAATTTGGTAGGGGCATGGATTCGGTAACTGTTTTCTGTGAAAATGGGCGAAATCGGTTGAAGCCACGCCCAGTTTTTATACACAGTCCACCGCCTGTCCTTCCGCTCGGCCGTTAACACGATAACTTGAGCAAAAACCGATTTACCTTTACTAAACTTAGTCCACGTACTTATCTGAACTCACTTTATCTTGGTATAAAAAATGGCCGAAATCCGACTATAACCACGCCCACTTTTGCGATATCGAAAATTACGCAAAATGAAAAAAATGCCATAATTCTATACCAAATACGAAACATGGTAATTTGATTGGTTTATTGACGCAAAATATAACTTTAGAAAACACTTTGTAAAATGGGTGTGACACCTACCATATTAAGTAGAAGAAAATGAAAAAGGTCTACAGGGCGAAATTAACAGCCCTTTGAATTTTGGCAGGAATACTGTTCGTGGTATAGCATATATAAATAAATTAGCGGTACCCGACAGATGATGTTCTGGATCACCCTGGTCCACATTTTGGTCGATATCGCGAAAACGCCTTCACATATATATCTAAGGGCCACTCGCTTTTAAAACCCTCATTAATACACTTAATTTGATATCCATATCGTACAAACACATTCTAGAGTCACCCCTGGTCCACCTTTATGGCGATATCTCGAAACGACGTCCACCTATGGAAGCAAGGGTCACTCCCTTTTAAAATACTCATGAACACCTTTCATTTGATACCCATATCGTACAATCCAATTCTAGAGTCAACCCTGATCAACCTTTATGGTGATATCTCGAAAAGGCGACCACCTATACAACTACCACCACTCCCTTTTAAACCCGCATTAATACACTTAATTTGATACCCATATCGTACAATCCAATTCTAGAGTCACCCCTGGTCCACCTTTATGGCGATATCCCGAAACGGCGTCCACCTATGGAAGTAAGGGTCACTACCTTTTAAAACACTCATTAACACCTTTCATTTGATACCCATATCGTACAATCCAATTCTAGAGTCAACCCTGATCAACCTTTATGGCGATATCACGAAAAGGCGTCTACCTATAGAACTAAGCCCACGCCTTTTAAAATTCTCATTATCATCTTTCATTTGATACCCATATCGTGCAATCCAATTCTAGAGTCAACCCTGAACAAGCTTTATGGCGATATCTCGAAAAGGCGACCACCTATAGAACTATGGCCAACTCCCTCATAAAATACTCTTTAATACCTTTCGTTTGATACACATGTCATACAAACACATTCCAGGGTTACACTCGGTTAATTTTCCTACATGGTTATTTTCCCTTATTTTGTAACCATAGCTCTCAACTGAGTATGTAATGTTCGGTTACACCCGAACTTAACCTTCCTTACTTGTTTATATTTGATATAATTGACATTTGTCACTATGCTGAATTGGCATAAAAATGTCTTAACTTTTCCTATATCTACTTGTACATACATATATCCCATATATATAAGATTAAATTGTTTGCTTTTTATACTCAGTTGAGCAGAGCTCACAGAGTATATTAACTTTGATTGGATAACGGTTGGTTGTACAGGTATAAAGGAATCGAGATAGATATAGACTTCGATATATCAAAATCATCAGGATCGAAAAAAAATTTGATTGAGCCATGTCCGTCCGTCCGTTAACACGATAACTTGAGCAAATTTTGAGGTATCTGGTTGAACTTTGGTATGTAGGTTCCTGAGCACTCATCTCAGATCGCTATTTAAAACGAGCGATATCGAGCTATAACCACGCCCACTTTTTCGATATCGAAATTTTCGAAAAACCGAAAAAGTGCGATAATTCATTACCAAAGACGGATACAGCTATGAAACTTGGTAGGTGAGTTGAACTTAAGACGCAGAATAGAAAATTAGTAAGATTTTGGACAATGGGCGTGGCGACGCCCACTTTTAAAAGAAGGTAATTTAAAATTTTGCAAGCTGTAATTTGGCAGTCGTCGAAGATATCATAATGAAATTTGGCAGGAACGTTACTCCTATTACTATATGTTTGCCTAATAAAAATTTGCAAAATCGGAGAACGCCCACGCCCACTTTAAAAAAAAAAATTTTTAAGTCAAATTTTAACAAAAAATTTAATACCTTTACAGTATATAACTAAATTATGTCAATATTCAACTCCAGTAATGATATGGTGCAACAAAATACAAAAATAAAAGAAAATTTAAAAATGGGCGTGGCTCCGCCCTTTTTCATTTAATTCGTCTAGAATACTTTTAATGCCATAAGTCGAACAAAAATTTACCAATCCTTGTGAAATTTGGTAGAGGCTTAGACTCTAGGACGATAACTTATTTCTGTGAAAAAGGGCGAAATCGGTTGAAGCCACGCTCAGTTTTTATACACAGTCCACCGTCTGTCCTTCCGCTCGGCCGTTAACACGATAACTTGAGCAAAAATCTGAACTCCGTTCGCGTACTTATCTGAACTCACTTTGTATTGGTAAGAAAATTGCCGAAATCCGACTATGACCACGCCCACTTATTCGAAATCGAAAATTACGAAAAATGAAAAAAATGCCATAATTCTATACCAAATACGAAAAAAGGGATGAAACATGGTAATTGGATTGGTTTATTGACGCAAAATATAACTTTAGAAAAAAACTTTGTAAAATGGGTGTGACACCTACCATATGAAGTAGAAGAAAATGAAAAAGTTCTGCAGGGCGAAATAAAAAACCCTTGAAATCTTGGCAGGAATACTGTTCGTGGTATTACATATATAAATAAATTAGCGGTATCCCACAGATGATGTTCTGGGTCACCCTGCTCCACATTTTGTTCGATATCTGGAAAACGCCTTCAAGCCTAAAACCCTCAATAATACCTTTAATTTGATACCCATATCGTACAAACACATCCTAGGATAAGCCCACCTTTATGGCGATATCTCGAAAAGGCGCCCACCTATAGAAATAAGGATTACTCCCTTTTAAAATACTCATTATCACCTTTAATTTGATACCCATATCGTGCAAACACATTCTAGAGTCACCCCTGTCCTACCTTAATGGCGATATCTCGAAAAGGCGTCCACCTATAGACCTAAGGCCCACTCCCTCTTAAAATGCTCAGTAACACCTTTTGTTTTATACCCATATATACAATCATTCTAGAGTCACCCTTGGTCCACCTTTATGGCGATATCTCGAAAAGGCGTCCACCTTTAGAACTAAGCCCCACGCCCTTTTAAAATACTCATTAACACCTTTCGTTTGATACCCATATCGTACAAACATATTCTAGAGTCACCCCTGGTCCACCTTTATGGCGATATCTCGAAACGGCGTCCACCTATGGAACTAAGGATCACTCCATTTTAAAATACTAATTAACACCTTTCATTTGGTACCCGTATCGTACAAACAAATTCTAAAGTCAACCCTGATCCACCTTTGTGGCGATATCTCGAAAAGGCGTCCACCCATAGAACTAAACCCACGCCTTTTAAAATTCTCATTAGCATCTTTCATTTGATACCCATATCGTACAAACAAATTCTAGAGTCAGCCCGGGTCCACCTTTATGGCGATATCCCTAAACGGCGTTCACCTATAGAACTATGGCCCACTCCCTTTTAAAATACTCTTTAATACCTTCCATTTGATACCCATGTCATACAAACACATTCCAGGGTTACCCTCGGTTCATTTTCCTACATAATAACCCTTATGTTGTCTCCAAAGCTCTCAGCTGAGTATGTAATGTTCGGTTACACCCGAACTTAACCTTCCTTACTTGTTTTTCTTTACTTTCTTTTATTTTTGTAGATTTATTTCAATTAGAAAAAATAAAAATTTTATTATAATTTTATTTTGAGGTGATTAACTATAAATGATTGTTTGACTTTCTACTACTGTTATATAAACTCTTTTTAATTGAAAATTATTTTCTATTTTTTAGTTCGGGTAACTATAAAAGCGTGTTTTTTAGTTTTTTTTGAACTATTATTTATTTTGAATTTTTTAGTTCAAGCAATTTTAAAAGTTTTAATCGAGAGAGATGAAACCTCTGAACGCCAGCGGTCCATGGATGAATCCAACCCCACAGCACCGAAAAGGGCCAAGACGCAGGAAGGCTGGAAGCGGTCTTTCGCCGAAATTGCCAAGGGCCGGCAGATCATTGCCATTATAGACGAGAGCAGCGAAGATGGCAGGATCCCGAAACAACAGTGGAAATGGATCGAGCCGCGCTCGCTACGGCGGCCGTTAAAGTTAAGAAAGACCACCCTGGTCCACCTCCATCTTACGCCTATGCAGGGTGGTTCCAGGGCAATGTCAAGCTAATTGCATGTGACGAAGCCAGGTCGGTAAACCTATATAGGGCCGTCGTCACGCTGATAGGGGTGGTATATCCGGGCGCGCGCCTCAAGGTAGTGGAGGCGCGTGATATCCCCTCACGACCAAGGGCTAAAGCCTGGGTTCCAGTGACGCCAACGGACCCAGCTGACATCGTGGAGCTGCTCCAGGAGTACAACCCGGGTCTACCGGCCAAGAATTGGAAGGTGGTCAACGTGGAGATATCTGACCGGGCCACGATGTAGATAGTCCTGTTGCTCAACAGCGCTAGCGTGAGAGCAGCAAATCCGCGAAATGACTTCATCCTAGTAGGAGGCGATGTCAATGCCCACCATGCCCAGTGTGGAAGCAGTGATACAAATACCGAGGTGAGTCTTTATTTAACTATCCTTTAGGTACTTATATAAGTATATGTAATAGGGGAAATTACCCCACCTTCATTACGAGGAACCGCGAAGGGATCCTTGACATAACCCTGGTCACAGATTCTTTCAGTGACCTAATCGTTTCATGGAGAGTTCTAAAGGAGCACTCCTTTTCTGACCATAGATATACAAGCTTTTCTATATCGCAGGCGCACACAAGTACATACAAAATATTAGAAGAACGAACTGGGGCTACTATAAGAGGATAATAGGTAAAAAGCTATCTGAATAGGTGCGAGCCCCTGAGAGCGAGGAGGAGTTGGACGTGCTTGTAAATAATTTCAGTCAGAAATGTAGGGATGCTTTAGATAGGGCTTGTCCGACAAAAAAGGTTATAGAAACTCACAAACCACCATGGTGGTCATCCGATCTTGATAAGCTTAGGAAGTCATGTAGGACGGACTTTAATAAAGCAAAGCATGATGGACACGAATCCTCATGGGCTGCTTATAAAACGAAAATAAATATATATAAAAAAGCAATCCGAAATGAAAAGCGATCCTCCTGGGGCGATTTCTGCGGCAGGATTGAATCCACATCCGCGGCCTACCGCTTAAGGAAGGTGCTATCGAAATCTCCATCTCAGCTAAGTTACGTCCAAAAGCCGGATGGTCACTGGACGGACTCCAGCGCTGAAACCATAAACTTGCTTATGGCTACACACTTCCCAGCAAGCGCGGGCGTATCTTCAAATATTGTTAGCGGAGGGTCACCTAAGGATCAGCTAATAAGCGAAATCACAGATGATAAAAGTATTGATTGGGCTTTACAGACCTTCAAGCCCTATAAATCGCTGGGGCCGGATGGAATTTTTCCGGCTCAGCTACAGTATACTGCCTAACTTATAAGACCCTGGATAAAAGGGATGTTTATACGTTGTCTTAGGCTCAATAACGTACCAGCATCGTGGAGAGAAGTCAACGTGGTCTTTATCCCCAAGGCAAGGAAAACCTCCCAATCTAAACCAAATGATTATAGGCCTATAAGCTTATCTTCTTTTCTACTAAAAGCACTCGAAAGGCTCCTAGAGCACTACATCAGAAGGAGGATTGAGCCATCACTTCTTTCGCAAGCTCAACATGCCTATACTAAGGGTAGGTCAACTAACATGGCCTTGCACTCACTGGTATCCGTTATCGAAAGGTCACTTGACCTCAAGGAATACACACTGGTGGTATTTCTAGCTATAGCAGGTGCCTTCAACAACGTTCTCCCTGAGGCCATCACCTCGGCACTGGCCGATCTGTGGATTGACGCGTGCATGGTGTAGTTTATATACAATCTGCTTACGCGTAGGCAGATTAAAACTGAGCTAGGTGGGTGCGTGATCCGCAGACCGGTCAGCAGAGGCACTCCGTAGGGCGGCGTTCTCTCTCCGCTACTTTGGGTGCTTACCGTCAACCAACTACTACGCCTCATTGAGGCAGAAGGTCACCAAGTGATCGCGTATGCAGATGACATCTGCGTCACAATGCGGGGGAAATTTCCGCAAACTCTCTGCAACCTATTGCAAGGGGCACTGTCCAAAATTTCACATTGGGCCACAGCCACAGGTTTGAAAGTCAACACGGATAAAACCGAGCTTGTCCTCTTCACGAGGAGGTACAAAGTACCAAATCTTACACCGCCAAGAATTGAGGGTACGTTCTTAGCGTTTAGCGATCAAGTCAAGTATTTGGGAGTCATTCTGGATAGCAAGCTATTATTTATTTATTTCTTTATTTATTTATTATTTAAAATCGACGACAAACAATGTTCGACTGCATAATATAAAAGATATATAAATATACAACTCAAAAGATAAAATTTAAGATATATCGAGATTTCAACAATGTTATATTACAGACAAAGATATATTAATGAACATTAAGTGGAGTGACCATATAGTGGAGCGATCCAAGAAGGCAGCAGCAGAGCTGTTCACCTGCAGAATGGCAATTGGCACCTCCTGGGTATTCTCCTCTAAGGTGACCTACTGGATTTACACAACCATTTTGCGCCCGATTCTTCTTTATGGTGCCTTGGTCTGGTGGCCTGCACTAGCTAAAAGTACGTATCTTAAAATGCTTCAAAAGGTGCAACGGAGTTCGGAGCTCTGCATTACCGGGGCTCTCGGCTCCACTCCAGATTCCGTTACAAACATACATGGATACATAGATACATAGATAGATATAGGCCAAGCTAATAAAAGCGTGTTAAAAAGGTCTCCAGTATGCTCTTTCGTAGATGTGCCATGCATCCACTTCTATCATTAATAAAGGAATGCGTTTTTCGCATCATGTCCAAGGTTTCAAATCTATGACCATTTGGGGTCGTCATAAGTTCAATTGACCTTATGTCCGTTAACCTCATGTCACCCCACCATCACATTATTGCATTGTCATCGAGCCTTGATACGTGTGCAAAGTTTCTTATGGTCATTTAAAGTGGTAATAAGGCCCACTTACCTTATGGCCGTTAACCTTATGTCACCACACCATCACATTAATGCATTGTATTCGAGACTTGATACGTGTGCAAAGTTTCAATCAAACTTATGGCCATTCAAAGTGGTAATAAGGCCAATTCACCTATGGCCGTTGACCTTATGTCACCGCACCATTACATTAATGCATTTATTTATTTATTTATTTATTTGTTAGTCTACAAATTTTACAATCAATCAGACTAAATATGAATTAATGAATGAACATAAATGCGGATTACAGTGTAAAATTAACAAGTATACATAGTGAGCAAAATTATATTATAAAATATGTATATACATATATTATTGAATCAGTTGTCGGGATGGACTGTGATGCCGAGCAACGGAATTGATTATCAGTGCTGTCGGAATGGACGTGATTTCGAGCAGCTGATGTATGTTTAACACACAATAGAAGGGCTGCGATGTGTGGGAGGTTGGAAAGGACGTGATTCCAAGCCACCCGCCCAAAGTAACTATTGATTATTAGTGCTGTCGGAATGGACGTGATTTCGAGCAGCTGATGTATATTTAACACACAATGAGTAGGGCTGCGATGTGTGGAAAGTTGGAAAGGACGTGATTCCAAGCCACCCGCCCAAAGTAACTGGAGCAGGTAACCGATTTAGTTTAACATGTGATTTTGAAACAGTTATGAGTTCAAGGCAGTGAGTATATATTTTTTTTATACTGTAAAGTGTGTGGCAAGTATCAAACTATTGCAGTGATTATTGAAATCTTGACACAGACAACGAAGAGGTTCATGCATTTGAAAATTCGATCTACATGTATTTAAATATAGCGGTTGGAAATACCGAGAGGGCCTAAAAGGGACATTAAACATCACCTCGCCAAGCAGAAATGGACTGTTTATCATCCCCCTTAATAGTTTTACCATAAATAAAACGCCAAGCATCTCCCTACGGCTCTGTAGTGAAGGCAGCTGTGAAAGTTTTAACCGGCTGCAATAGGGCGGTATGTTCCTTGATGGATCCCAGAGCAAATGATTTAAAGCAAAGAGCAAAAACTGCTTCTGGACCGATTCCAATTTGTCGCTATGAACCTGATAACGCGGGTTCCAGATAATGGAAGCATATTCCAATATAGGTCTTACTAACGATAAAAAAAGAGTTTTAGTGACATAGGGGTCATTGAATTCCTTTGACCACCTTTTTACGAAAGCCAAAGTGCCTCTAGCCCTATTCACACACGATTCGATATGTAATTTGAAGTCCAGTTTAGGGTCCATTATAACGCCAAGATCAGTAAAGTTTGTGACTTGCTTAATGATATAATCGCCTATCATGTACTGATAGGTTTTAAAAGATTTCCTCGTAAAACACATAAACTTGCACTTCGGTAAATTTAGTGACATGACGTTCACGTCACACCACTCAACCAGATTATTCAGATCCAATTGAAGAAGTGCCCTATCTTCAGGTGAGCGAATGGGCATAACCAGTTTGACGTCGTCAGCGTACATCAGCGGTATGCAGCGCTTCAAAACATTTGGGAGGTCATTAATGAAGAGCAGAAACAACACTGGACCAAGGTGACTGTCCTGTGGAACTCCAGAAGATACATTGATGAATTCAGACAAACAATTGTTAAACACAACGGTTTGCTTTCTACCTACCAAGTACGAAGAGACCCAAGAGAGAAGCCGTGATTGTCATCGAGCCTTGATACGTGTGCAAAGTTTCAATCAAACTTATGGCCATTCAAAGTGGTAATAAGGCCAATGTACCTTACGGCCGTTGACCTTATGTCACCACACCATCACATTAATGCATTGTCATCGAGCCTTGATACGTGTGCAAAGTTTCAAACTTATGGCCATTCAAAGTGGTAATAAGTCCAATTGACCTTATGGCCGTTGACCTTATGTCACCACACTATCACATTAATGCATTGTCATCGAGCCTTGATACGTGTGCAAAGTTTCAATCAAACTTAAGGCCATTCAAATTTGTAATAAGGCCAATTGACCTTATGGCCGTTGGCCTTATGTCACCACACCATCACATTAATGCATTGTCATCGGTCCTTGAAACGTATGCAAAGTTTCAAATTAATCAGACTTCTTGAAACCGGCGAAAATTAAGCTCAAAGATTCCGTTACATACATAGATACAGGCCAAGCTAATAAAAGCGTGTTAAAATGGTGAAGCGAAGCCTTAGGAACGTGAAATACGTGAAGCGTTGGAAACAAGTGATGATGATTTTTCGGGCGATGACTCGTTGATTGATGAGAACTGTGTACCAGATGATTCGGATACTGACTCTGCTAATAACATTGATATTTACTATACTAAAAACGACTGGGACAACGATGAGGACATGGATGAGGACAAACCAACAGCATTGTCAAACGTAGTCGATTATTCCGAAACAAACATTTGGACTGAATTTAGTTCTCGCCAGAAAACCTTTACATTCCTTGGCGATCAGGCTTGCAACAGTGTATTCCAACGGATATTTCCTCTTTGGATGCAGTTCTCCTATTTGTTGACAACGACGTTATTGAATTAATTGTATCAGAAACAAACAAGTATGCGGAAGAATTTTTAATTGAAGCTACTGTTACCAGATCTTCTCGAAAAAAAAAATTGGATACCAACAACAGATTTTGAAATGAAGAAGTTTCTTGGCCTTCTTTTGTAGTTGGGTTTGATGAAAGTCGGATCTTTAAAAGACTATTGGTCCAAAGATTTGCTCTACAGCTTTTCAATTCCGACGAAAACAATGTGACGAAATCGCTTTCAACTATTGCTTAGTTTCATGCACTTCTCAGACAATTGTACCAGGTGATCGGCTTGGTAAAATAACACTACTATTGGACATGCTACAAATGAGATACCAAAGAGGATCTGATCATTGAGTTGAAAGGTGAAGGTCGAACTTTATATGTAGACTACTTTTACACATGAATTGGCTCGTTCAATTCTAGATCAAAAAACACATGTTGTCGGTACACTCCGTGCCAACAAGAAACATTTCCCAAAAGAAGCCTATAAAGAAAGTCAAAGTAGTGGCTTGAGAAGATGCCAATGGTGTAATTGTACTGAAGTGGAAAGATAAATGCGACGTCAGAATGCTATCTACGAAACATGCCCCGAAAATGGTATCCACTTCAGGTGAAGCATGTAATCCTGAAGTGCCTTCAACTAGTCGAGGAACGAGACGTAAATGACGAGCAAAAGAAAAGCCATTGGCTGTGGTAGAATATAATAAGGGGAAATCAGGCATTGATCTTTTCGACCAAATGGCTTCTTACTCAAATACCCTTCGCAAAGGGTTAAAATGGTATCGAAAGCTGGGAATTGAACTTTTACTCGGATTTTCGTGGTAAATGCCTTTACTGTGTATAAAGCAGCTACGAATAAAAACATTAATATACGAAAATTCCGTGAACTCGTTGCTAAGGAATTACTAGATCTCACATTCCCGCAGCCTGTATCGCAATCAAAACATATTATCACAAAAAGAGTAGATGATAATAATAAAAGCATCCGACGTGCTTGCGTTTTATGCTACTCTGAATCAAAGAAAAACTTAGTCGAAAGGAAGCAAGAAAAGATATCAAAAGGACAACTAGATACTGTCCGCAATGCCCCATCAATCCCCATTTGTGCATTGATTGTTTTCCAAAATATACACATCTTAAAAATTAATGTAAATTAAAAAAACATATCCTAATTTTAATATTTTTATATCATTTTTTAAACTATTTTTCCAAAATATCGAATGAATTCCAATAAATTTTCAAATCTAAAAAGCACCTCTGAGATTTTATCATAAAACCCGCAAAAATCCAGATAGCTCTTTGAAAATTTGACCAAGTTTTAGGGCAAATATTATGGTACCAGGAAAATATTAAAAAAAACTGTAGTGTCAAACAGAAACGCACGAAAATGTCTAATGCGAAACAATACCTGTCGCACGTTTTCGTACGACGGGCACGCCAGCAAGTATTAGGTGTCGCACGAAAACGTACGACATGGCACTCAATGTGTTAAGGATCCCCAAATGATCCCGGAATAGTCCCATAAATGTCTCAAAATATCCCCGACGGGATCCCAAACGGATACTGAAAGCTATCCACAAAAGATCCCAGAAGGGTCCCAAAATGATCTCGAAATTGTCCCGAAAAGGACCCGAAATTACCCCGACAGAATCCCGAAGACCGTCCAGAAATTATCCCAGAAGGATCCTCAAATGATCCCGGAAGAATCCCGACATTACCTCGACGGGATCACAGACAAATTATCCCGAAATAGTTCCGAAAAAATTCCCAAAATCACCCTGACGGGATGCCGGACGGATGCCGAAAACTATCCAGAAATGATCCCGGAAGGGTCCCAAAGTGATCCCTAAATAGTCCCGAAAGGTGTCCCGGAGGGTGTCACTGCTCACTTTGTAAGCCCTCGACTTATTCAACCTTCGAGTTTGTAATATTGGTGAAGGTCTGTAAACTTAAAGTTATAATGTGTAAAAATTATTAAAAAGTAATTGTTCGATGCGTCGGGGGACTCCCCTTTCCATTTTCGAAAAAATTTTCTCCAGTAGACCAAATTCATCAAAATCTGTGTAGCCGTTCTGGCGCGATTCAGTCACAAAAACGAAAAAATACAATAATTAAATTATAACTCTTCCTAGGGGGCTGGGACCTCCCCACTTTTCAAAAAAAAATATAGCTAGTAGATCATTCTAGACTATTGGCTATATGTGTGCCAAATTTTAAAACAAAGACATGCAAACATCCAAACATCTAAACTTTCGCATTTATAACATTACTAGCCTTTACCCGCGGCCCAGTCCGTAAGGAGAAAATGGAATATATTGGCTATTCACGTTAGCCTGCTTATCAAGTTAAACATTTTTTCTGTCTAATGCATTTTATTTTTGTAATTGAGTAAAAAAAGAACTAAATAAGCTGATAACCGGATAGGATCCCAAATGATCCAGAAAAAGTCACGTAGTGACCTCGACGCTATCGCGGACGGATCCCGAAAAGCGTGAAGAAATGCCCCGTAAGGATCTCAGAACTATCCAGAGAACCACACAGAAATAATCCCTGAAGGGTACCAAAATGATCCCGAAATAGTCCCGAAAAGGTTCCGAAATGACCCTGACGGGCTCCCGGACGGATCTCAAAACCTATCCAGAAAATATCCAGGAAGGCAGCAGGCGCGTTGGAGCGAATGAAAAGTTACAAAGAAACATACAGGTAAAGCTAATAAAAGCGTGCTAATAAAAACAATTGAAGGAGGGCGGATGGCGGAAGGAGACGGAGAGCACCACCGATCGTTTTTCCAAATTGTTTAGATCTCGATCTGTATGAGCCAGATACCAAAAATTATACATTTAGGAGAACATTTATATTGAGTTATACCAATTTATAGATTTTACACCAGAGGAGGAGAGAAGGAGGGAGGGGGGGGGGGGGGGGACTCACTGGAGGGTTTCACTGCTAATTTTGTAAGCCCTCGACTTATTTGACGTATTGAGTTTGTAATGTTGGTGAAGGTCAATAAAGGTAAAGTTATAATATTGTAACGAATTTTCTGCAAATACTCTTATTTGCAATCCTCTGCTAAGTTCGAATCACTAAACTGTTGAATAAATAACTCCAATATTGAATAATGGAAAAATGGCCTTTATTAAAGTACTTCACAATAACACTTATACTTTGCTACTCGCTGGCTTAATAACCAAACTGATTGATAACTCAAATGAAACTCTACTATTGGCCGCCAGATCGCGTGCTTAATCAAACTGATTGATAGCTCAACTCAAACTGAATTTCTTTTTACTCGCTTGTGCCGCTTTTATAGTTTACGCTGCATACATCTAGGCTCTTCTATTTCCAGAACTTACCAACTATTTCGAGTGTTTATAGTTCTCATATAGTTTCTACTTGTTTACAATTTTCTACTTTTCAGCGTCTCTCAGATGTATGTGAGTTTGTAGTTTACAGTCTCTCGCACACACATAGGCGTATAAGTAAATGCATCTGTGTGTGACATCTCTCGGCTGCCTTATATATGTGTATACATGATTTGATTATTGACGTAAACACCGCTTAGCATGGCCTTAGCATCGCCTTGGTGATGGTATAGCTTAGTGATGCTAATATCGGTGACACTGCCCTCCACCTAAGTCTGATCGTCCAGATCAGACAAATCTCTCAATCTAAACGCTGCTAATCTCTCCAAATGAACCACCCTTCTATTTCGTGGTTTTCCAATTGTTTGTATGCGGTAGATGGCATCACTGATCCTTTTTACAACTTTGTACGGGCCTTCCCAACTGCACCAAAATTTTGAAGGAACACCTTTCCGCCGGCGAGGGTTGTACAACAGTACCAAATCTCCCTCCAGGAAACCCTCCGAATTATTCTTGTTGTCTAACCTGTATTTCATCTTACTACTCATTATCCTGGATCGTTCCCTTGCAATCTGTTGCTTGGCCAATGAAGAACTACCTCGCAGAGCTTGATCTTGACGGATTGACTTTGCATCATCAGTATCGTCTTGACGTTTCACAACAGTAGTACGCGCTGGCTTGAAACCACCCTTGCATTATTTCTGGAAAATTCTTTCAGCCGTTTTAGTGCGTCCATTAGGGTTTGTCAATGCCAGTGTTTTTCTCGCAGGTACTTTTGATTTCTCTTTATTTGGCCCATTCGATCCATCAACCTTTGCTCGATTTACTTTCCTTGACTTTCGTGGTCTCTCTCGAATCTCCTCCACCAGCACTCGCTTACTGCTGAACCCTCTTTCCAAACTGAAGTTAAGTGGCACATAGGTACTTATAGCGCATAATTTTTCTCCGCATATCGATCCTGATGTCATGGTCAACCAAGAAGTCCACTCCCAATATGACTTCATCAACGATCTCCGCCACAACGAATTTGTGTAAAACCATGACCTTCCCAAATAGGACTTCACATATCACTTCTCCCTGGTCTTGGTTATACTCGCCTGTGACCGTACGCAACCTTGCTCCAAGTAACGGTTTTACTCTCCTGTTGACCAAGTCAGATCGGATCAAGGAATGAGATGCGCCCGTATCTACAGTCAGTACATGTTCTTTGCCATCCACATTCCCTCTGACGGTAAGACTGCTCGATTTTCTACCAATTTGCAACACAGATATCACAGGGCATTCAATAGCTGGATCTAGCTCTAGATCTCTACCTCTTACTCGCTCTTGCTCATCTCCTCCAGGTTTGCATTTACGGCCACCCACATTGTTGGAACTATTAGGACCAAGATCGCAATGACGTGCAATGTGACCGGACTTCCCGCATTTGAAGCACTTGATAACTTTTTCACTCCGCTTTTGCGATCCTTTCAGCGCCTCCAATATTGCGTATACCCACTCTGGCCTTTCTACTTCCACACGGCGTGCTTTGAAAACTGGCTTACACAGAAGCAACGCTGTTTCCTGAATCAGAGCTTGTGACACCGTTTCTGCGAATGTTGGCTTTGGGTTTGCGTATGTAGCCCGCTTCGTTTCCACATCTCGTATGCCATTTATGAAGCTCTGGATTTTTACCCTTTCAGTGTATTCCACGGGTGCGTCCGCATTCGCTAAATATGCTAGCCTTTCAATATCCGACGCAAACTCTTGCAATGTTTCACCAGGCCTTTGGAAGCGGTTCAGCAACTCCAATTGGTATATCTGTCTCCTATGCTCAGTTCCGTATCGTCTCTCTAGAGCGCCCATCAATGCTTCATAACAGTTCCGTTCGCCCTCTGGAATGGTTTGTAAAATCTCAGCTGCAGGCCCTTTCAACGCCATGAACAGTGCAGCAACTTTATCTTCCACATTCCAGTTGTTCACTGCTGCGGTCTTCTCAAACTGTAGCTTAAAGACCTGGAAAGGAACAGAACCGTCAAAGGATGGTGTTTTTACCTTCGGATTGCTTGCTGAAACAGTTGGGCGATTTATTTGCAACTCCTGTATACGACCTCTCAAAGCTTCTATCTCGGCATCCATTTTGTCCTCGAGCTGTACAATTTTTGTATTCTGTGCTTCTAACTGCGAAGACATTTGTGCCACCTGCAATGATAGGCACTCCTCTTGTGCTTCCATCTTAGATGTAATCTGTGTCGACATTTCTGAAATGCGCGTTTCTTGTGCTTCAATCTTCGATGTTATTTCTGACGACATTTCTGCAATACGTGTCTTCTGTTCTTCCATCTTGGATGTTATACGTGTCTCCTGCGCTTCGAGCTGTGTTGACATATCGGTTGATATTTGCGACGACATTTGCTTCAGTACTGCTAGTATCGCGTTAGTGTCTACACTCGCCAATGGATTCGGAGTCTCTATCTTCTCTTCCAATTTAGTCGCTGGCTCTTCCACATCGGGATAAAAGACATGCTCTTCCACATCAATTCCTTCCAACTCCATTACCTCTCGTAGCCGTGCTTGAAGTTCGATCTTATTGCCGGTTGTATTCAATCCACGGCTCTCCAACTCCTTCTTCAGTTGCTGGATCTTCAATTCACTGAACTTTGCCATGTCCTTGTAGTCCTCTGGAATTTATTCAACAATTCCTCTTCTGACACCAATTGTAACGAATTTTCTGCAAATACCTACTCTTATTTGCAATCCTCTGCTAAGTTCGAGTCACTAAACTGTTGAATAAATAACTCCAATATTGAATAATGGAAAAATGGCCTTTATTAAAGTACTTCACAATAACACTTATACTTTGCTACTCGCTGGCTTAATAACCAAACTGATTGATAACTCAAATGAAACTCTACTATTGGCCGCCAGATCGCGTGCTTAATCAAACTGATTGATAGCTCATTTAAACTGAATTTCTTTTTACTCGCTTGTGCCGCTTTTATAGTTTACGCTGCTTACATCTAGGCTCTTCTATTCCCAGAACTTACCAACTATTTCGAGTGTTTATAGTTCTCATATAGTTTCTACTTGTTTACAATTTTCTACTTTTCAGCGTCTCTCAGATGTATGTGAGTTTATAGTTTACAGTCTCTCGCACACACATAGGCGTATAAGTAAATGCATCTGTGTGTGACATCTCTCGGCTGCCTTATATATGTGTATACATGATTTGATTATTGATGTAAACACCGTTTAGCATGGCCTTAGCATCGCCTTAGTGATGGTATAGCTTAGTGATGCTAATATCCGTGACAATATGTAAAAATTATTAAAAAGTAATTTTTCGAAGGGGTCGGGGGACCCCACCCCCCTTTCCATGTCCGAAAAAAATTTCGCTAGTAGACTATTGTCTGTGTCCCAACCTTCATCAAAATCCGTGTAGCCGTTCTGGCGTGATTCAGTCACAAAGACGAAAAAATATAATAATTTAAATATAACTGTTCCTAGGGGGCGGGGACCTGTCCAATTTGAAAAAATATATAGCCTATAGATCCTTCTAGACTATTGGCTATACGTGTGCAAAATTTCATCCAAATCCGTCCAGTTCTTCTTGCGTGATTGAGTCACAAAGGCAAACGTCTGGACAAACATCCAAACATCCTAACTTTCCCATTTATAATATACTAGCCTTTACCCGCGGTCCCGTCCGCAAGGAGAAAATGAGATATATGGGCTATTCACGTGAGCCTGCTTATCAAGTTATCTGTTTAAAAATTATTTTTGTCTAATGTATTTTATTTTTGTAATTTAGTAAAAAAAAAGAACTAAATGAGAAGATAAGCTGAAAGGCACGCTTTCATGAATAGTACAATACAGTTTTTTCGAATTAAAAAAAGAAATACATTTTTCTTTTAAATTAAATTAACTGATATGAGAGGGGTGAAGGAATTACTACTCATAGAACAAAGGAGTGAAACTACAATTACCTAAAACCATAGAGAATTTTATAATGAAAATAGTGTTGCTTTTTCGGGTATTTAGTTGGTCAAAATATTACAAAAAGTGTAATTATAGTTATAACAGTTCGTTACAGGATTCATTTAAAACACTCAAAAATAGATAAAACATACCGAATTTTAATTTGGAATAATTTGCAGCAAATCCATGGCCATAACAGCTCATAATTTAAAAAGGCATGTGTGCTGAACTACCGGTTAGGAAGAGACCAAAAATGATCATGGAAGGGTCCCAAAATCATACCAAAATAGTAACGAAATGATGCCGACGGGAACCTGGACAAATCCCGAAAATCATCCAGAAATTAACCAGGAGGGGTCCCAAAATGATTCCGAAATAGTCCCGAAAAAGTCCCGAAATGACCCTGATGGGATCCCGAACGGATCCCGAAACGCATCCAGAATTGATGCCGAGAGGGTCCCCATATGATCCCGTAATATTGCAGAAAAAGTCCCGAAATTACCCTGATGGGTTCCCGTACAGATCCCGAAACCCATCCAGAATTGATGCCGGAAGGGTCCCCAAATAATCCCATATTAGTCGAGAAAAAGTCTTGAAATGACCCGGACGGGATCCCCGACACATCCCGAAAACCATCCAGAAATGATGCCGGAAAGGTCCCGAAATGATCCCGGAAATTTTGATGTTGCTTTGCCCGGGGTGAACCCAGGGCATACGGTGTGGTAGGCGGAGCACGCTACCATCACACCACGGTGGCGTATTTAGTTGGTTAAAATATTACAAAAATTGTAATTGTAGTTGTAACAGTTCGTTACAGGATTCATTTAAAAATATAACGAAAAATCTGTGTTAGATATTAAAGATAAAACATACCGAATTTTAATTATGAATAATTTGCAGTAAATCCACGGCCATTTGTGCTCAATTACCGGTTTCGAAGAGACCTAAAATGATCCCGGAAGGGTCCCTAAATGACACCAAAATAGTCACGAAATGTTGCCGACGGGATCCCGGACAAATCCCGAAAACTATCCAGAAATGATGCCGGAAGTGTCCCAAAATAATCCCGAAGTAGTCACGAAAAGTCCCGAAATAACCCTGACGGGATCCCGGACGGACCCCGAAAACCATCCAGAATTGATTCCTGAACGGTCCGCAAATTATCCCGAAATAGTCCGGAAAAAGTCCCGAAAAAACTCCGACGGGATCCCGGACAAATCCCGAAAATCACCCAGAAATTAGCACGGAGGGGTCCCAAAATGATTCCGAAATAGTCACGAAAAAGGCCCGAAATGACCCTGACGGGATCCCGAAAACCATCCAGGAATGACTCTGGAGGGATTCCCAAATGATCCCGGAAAAGTCCCCAAACCATCCAGAATTGATCTCTGAAGGTTACGCAAATGATCCCGAAATAGTCCGGAAAAAGTCCCGAAAAAACTGCGACGGGATCCCGAACAGATCCCGAAATCACCCAGAAATTATCCCGGAGGGGTCCCAAAATGATTCCGAAATAGTCCGGAAAAAAAGCCCGAAATGACCCTGGCGGGATCCCGAAAAACATCCAGAATTGATCTCTGAAGGTTTAGCAAATGATCCGGAAATAGCCCGGCAAAGTCACGAAAAAACTCAGACAGATCCCGAAAATCATGAAGAAATTATCCCGGAAGGGTCCAAAATTACCGCGAAATAACTCCGACGGGATCCCGGGCAGATCCCGAAAATCGTCCAGAAGTGAGCTCTGAAAGGTCCGCAAATAATCCAGAAATAGGCCGGAAAAAGTCCCGAAAAACTCCGTCGGGATCCCGGACAGATCCCGAAAATCACCCAGAAATTATCCCGGAGAGGTCCCAAAATTATTCCGAAATAGTCCCGAAAAAGTCCCGAAATGACCCTGATGGGATCCGGGACCGATACCGAAAATCATCCAGAAATGATCCCGGAAGAGTCCCAAAGTGATCCCGAAAAAGTCCCGAAATGGCACCGAAGGGACCCGGACGGATTCAGAAAGCCATCCGGAATTGCTATCTGAAGGATTCGAAATTCATCGCGAAATAGGCCCGAAAAAGTCCCGAAATTACCCTGACGAGATCCTGAAAACAATCCAGAAATTATCCCGAAAGGATCCCCAAATGATCCCGGAACAATCCCGAAAAAGATGCCGGAAGGGACCCCAAATTATCCCGTAAAAGTCCCGAAATGACCCTGACGAGATCCCGGATGGATCCCGAAAACCTTCCAGAAATGATGGCGAAAGGTTCCGCAAATGATCCCGTATTATTCGCGAAATAGTCCGGAAATGACCCCAATGGGCTCCCGCACGGATCCAGAAATGATTCCGGAAGGGTCCCATAATAATCCCGAAAAAGTAACAAAAAAAATCCCGAAATGACTCCTACGGCATCCCGGACGTATCCAGAAATGACCTCGGAAGGGTCCCCAAATGATCCCAAAATGGTCCCGAAATTACCCTGATGAATCCGGCAAACCATCAACAATTGATACCGGAAGGGTCACCAAATGATCCCCAAATAATACAGAAAAAGTTATGAAATGACCCCTAAAGAGTCTCCAAATGATCCCGAAATAGTCCCGAAATTACCCTGATGGGTTCCCGTACAGATCCCGAAATCCATCCAGAAGTGATGCCGGAAGGGTCCCCAAATGATCACGTATTAGCCCTGAAAAAGCCCCGAAAGGACCTCGACGGGATCCCGGACGGATCCCGAAAACCATCCAAAAATTATCCCGAAATAGTCCCGTAGAAGTCCCGAAATGACCTTGACGGGATCCCGGACGGATACCGAAAACCATCCAGAAATGATGTCGGTAGGTACCCAAAATTATCCCGAAATAGTCCCGAAATGACCCTGACGGGATCGTGGACGGATCCCGAAAACCATCCAGAAATGATGCCGGAAGGGACCCCAAATGGTCCCGAAATGACCCCAACGGGATCCCGGACGGATACCGAAAACCATCCAGAAATGATGCCGGTAGGTACCCCAAATTATCCCGAAATAGTCCCGAAATGACCCTGACGGGATCGTGGACGGATCCCGAAAACCATCCAGAAATGATGCGGGAAGATACCCCTAATGATCCCGAAATAGCCCCGAAATGGCCCCGACGGGATCCCGGACGGATCCCTAAAACCATCCAGGAATGATTACGAAAGGGTCCCAAATTAACCCCGAAAAAGTCCCGTAGTGATCCCGGAAACCGTAAAGAATTTATCTCTCAAAGGTACGCAAATTATCCCGAAAATACCCCGATGGGATGCCGGACGGATCCCGAAACCCATCCACAAATGATGCCGGAAGGGTCCCCAAATGATCGCGAAATATTTCCGAAATTATCCCGGAACAAATTATGCCGGAAGTGTCCCAAAATGATCCCGAAATAGTCCCGAATATGTCCCGAAATGAACTCGGCGGGATCCCGAACGGATCCCGAAAACCATCCAGAAATGATCCCGGAAGGGTCTCGATATGATCCTAACGGGATTACAAATAAGGTGAAGCTAATTATAAAACCATGTTAATAAGGCAGCAGGCACGTTGGAGCGAATGAAGATATATATAGAAACATACAGGTAAAGCTAATAAAAGCGTACTAATAAAAACAATTGGGGGACGGCGGATTGCGGGAGGAGAAGGAGAGGACCACTGATCGTTTTTCCAAAATTGTTTAGATCTCGATCTGTATGTACCAGATACCAAAAACTATTGATTTAGGAGAACATGTATATTGAGTTATAACAATTTATAGATTTTACACCAGAGGTGGTGAGAAGAGGGGCGGAAGGTGTCACTGCTCACTTTTTAAGCCCTCGACTTATTTGACCCATTGAGTCTGTGATATTGGTGAAGGCCAGTATACGTAAAGTTATAATGTGTAAAAATTATTAAAAATTAGTTGCTCAAAGGGGTCGTGGGACCCCCACCCCTCTTTCCATGTTCGAAGCAAATTTCGCTAGTAGACTACTGTCTGTGTCCCAAATTTCATCAAAATCCGTGTAGCCGTTCTGGCGTGATTCAGTCACAAAGACGAAAAAATACAATAATTAAATTATAACTGTTCCTAGGGGGCGGGGACCTCCCCCCTGTTCAAAAAATTATAGCTAGTAGATCCTTCTAGACTATTGGCTATATGTGTGCCAAATTTCATCCAATTCGGTCCAGCCGTTCTTGCGTGATTGAGTCACAAAGACAAACGTCTGGACAAACATCCAAACATCTAAACATCCAAACTTTCCCATTTATAATATACTAGCCTTTACCCGCGGCCCCGTCCGCAAGGAGAAAATAAAATATATGTGCTATTCACGTTAGCCTGCTTATCAAGTTGTCTGTTTAAAAATTTTTTCTGTCAATGTATTTTATTTTTTAATACAATAAAAAAAAAGAACTAACTGAGCTGATGGGCACGCTTACATGAATAGTACAATACACTTTTTTCGAATTAAAAAAAATACATTTTGTTTCTAAGTTAAATTAATTGATATGACAGGGGTGAAAGAATTACTACTCATAGAACAAAGGAGTGAAACTACAATTAGCTAAAACCAAAAAGAAGTTTTTAAATGAAAGCAGTGTTGCTTTTTCGGGTATTTTGTTGGTTAAAATATTACAAAAATTTTTATTATAGTTGTAATAGTTCGTTACAGGATTCATTTAAAAATAGAACGAAAAAGCTGTGATATATTAAAGATAAAACATACCGAATTTTAATTACGAATAATTTGCCGTAAATCCACGGCCATGTGTGCTGAATTACCGGTTTCGAAGAGACCTAAAATGATCCCGGAAGTGTCGCTAAATGACACCAAATAGTCACCAAATGATGCCGACGGGATCCTGGACAAATCTCGAAAACTATCCAGAAATGATGCCGGAAGGGTCCCAAGATAATCCCGAAAAGTCCCGAAATGACCCTGACGGGATCCCGGACGGATCCCGAAAACCATCCAGATTTGATACATGAACGGTCCGCAAATGATCCCGATATAGTCCGAAAAAGTCCAGAAAAAACTCTGACGGGATCCCGGACAAATCCCGAAAATCGCCCAGAAATTATCCCGGAGGAGTCCCAAAATGATTCCGAAATAGTAGTGACGAAAAAGGCCCGAAATAACCCTGACGGGATCGCGAAAACCATCCAGAAATGACTCTGGAGGGATCCCCAAATGATCCCGGAAAAGTCCACAAACCATCCAGAATTGATCTCTGAAGGTTCCGCAAATGATCCCGAAATAGTCCCGAAAGTCACGAAAAACTCAGACCCATCCCGAAAATCATGAAGAAATTATCCTGGAAGGGTCCCAAAATTACCCCGAAATAACTCTGACGGGATCCCGAACAGATCCCGAAAATCATCCAGAACTGAGCTCTGAAACGTCCCCAAATAATCCAGAAATAGTCCGGAAAAAGTCCCGAAAAAACTCCGTCGGGATCCCGGACAGATCCCGAAAATCACCCAGAAATTATGCCGGAGGGGTCCCAAAATGATTCCGAAATAGTCCCGAAAAAGTCCCGAAATGACCTTGAGGGGATCCCAGACCGATACCGATAACCATCCAGAATTGATCTCTAAAGGGTCCGCAATTTATCCCAGATAAAGTCGCGGAAAAACTACGAAGGGATCCCGAACAGATCCCGAAAATCATAGAGAAATTATCCCGGAAGGGTCCCAAAATGATCCCGAAATAGTCCCGAAAAGGCGCGAAATAACCCTGACGGGATCCCGGACGGATCCCGAAAACCACCCAGAAATGATCTTTAAGGGCAACTGACCCCGAAATAGTCGTGAAAAAGTCCCGAAATTACCCCGACGGGATCCCGAAAACCATCCAGAAATTATCCCTGAAGGATCCCCAAATGATCCAAGAACAGTCTCGAAACTCCCTGACATTTTCCCGAAAAAGTAAAAAAATAAACCCGAGGGGATCTCGGACGGATCCCGAAAACGATCCAGAAATGATGCCGGAAGGGACCCCAAATGATCCCGAAAAATTCCCGAAATTCCCCCGATGGGATCCCGGACGGATCCCGGACCATCCAGAAATGATGCCGGTTGGTACCCCAAAATGATCCCGAAATAGGCCAGAAATGACCCCGTCGGGATCCCGGACGGATCCGCAAAAGTATACAGAAATGATGCTGGAAGGTGGAATGATCCCCTTAAAGAAAGATGAAAAATGAAATGATCCCCTTATAGTTCCGAAATGATCCTGACGGGATTCCCGACGGATCCCGGAAACTATCCAGAAATGATGCCGGAAAGGTTCCCAAGTTATCCCCAAATAGTCCCGAAATTACCCTGACGGTATCCCGGGCGGATACCGAAAACCATCTAGAAAAGTGGCCGGAAGATACCCCAAATGATCCCGAAAAAGTCCTGAAATGATCCCGACGGGATCCCGGATGAATCCCGAAAACTATCCATCTAGGTACCCCAAATGATCCCGAAATAGTCCCGAAATGACCCTTCATCCAGAAATGATGAAGGTAGGTACCCAAATGATCCCGAAATAGTCCCGAAATGATCCCGACGGGATCCCGGACGGATCCCGAAAACCAACCAGAAATTATGCCGGTAGGTACCCCAACTGGTCCCGATATGACCCCGTCGGGATCCCGCACGGATCCCTAAAACTATCCAGAAATGATGCCAAAAAGGTCCCCAAATAACCCCCTAATAGTCCCGAAATTACGCCAACGGAATCCCGGACGGATCCGGAAACCATCCAGAAATGATGCCGGAGGAGACCCCAAATGATCCCGCTAAAGTCCCAAAATGACCCCGACAGGGTCCCGGACGAATCCCGTAAACCATCCAGAAATGATGCCGGTAGGTACCCCAAATGGTCCCGATATGACCCGTCGGGATCCCGAACGGATCCCTAAAACTATCCAGAAATGATGCCGAAAGGGTCCCCAAATGATCCTGTATTAGTCGAGAAAAAGTTCCGAAATGACTCCGACGGGATCCCGGATGGATCCCGAAAACCATCTAGAAATGATGCCGGAAGAGACCCCAAATGATCCCGAAAAGGTCCCAAAATGACCCCGACAGGATCCCGGACGGATCCCGAAAACCATCCAGAAATGATGCCGGAGGAGACCCCAAATGATCCCGCTAAAGTCCCAAAATGACCCCGACAGGGTCCCGGACGGATCCCGTAAACCATCCAGAAATGATGCCGGAAGAGACCCCACATGATCTCGCAAAAGACCCAAACTGACCCCGACTGGATCCCGGACGGATCTCGTAAACCATCCAGAAATGATGCCGGAAGAGACCCCAAATGATCCCGCAAAAGTCCCAAAATGACCCCGACAGGATCCCGGACGGATCCCGAAAACCATCCAGAAATGATGCCGGGAGAGGCCCCAAATGATCCCGCAAAAGTCCCAAAATGACCCCGACTGGATCCCGGACGGATCCCCAAAACCATCCAGAAATGATGCCGGAAGAGACCCCAAATGATCCCGCAAAAGTCCCAAAATGACCCCGACAGGATCCCGGACGGATCCCGAAAACCATACAGAAATGATGCCGGAAGAGACCGCAAATGATCCCGCAAAAGTCTCAAAATGACCCCGACAGGATCCCGGACGGATCCTGTAAACCATCCACAAATGATGCCGGAATGGACCCCAAATGGTCCCGAAATGACACCGACGGGATCCCGGACGGATACCGAAAACCATCCAGAAATGATGCCGGCAGGTTGGGGTATCCCGAAATAGTCCCGAAATGACCCTGACGGGATCGCGGACGGATTCCGAAAACCATCCAGAAATGATGCCGATAAGGTCCCCAAATGATCCTGTATTAGTCGAGAAAAAATTCCGAAATGACTCCGACGGGATCCCGGACGGATCCCGAAAACCATCTAGAATTGATACCGGAAGTTACCCCAAATGATGCCGAAATAGTCCCGAAATGACATCGACGGGATCCCGGACGGATCCCGAAAACCATCCAGAAATGATGACGGAGGAGACCCCAAATGATCCCGCTAAAGACCCAAAATGACCCCGACAGGGTCCCGGACGGATCCCGTAAACCATCCAGAAATGATGCCGGAAGAGACCCCAAATGATCCCGCAAAAGTCCCAAAATGACCCCGACAGGATCCCGGACGGATCCCGTAAACCATCCAGAAATGATGTCGGAAGAGACCCCAAATTATCCCACAAAAGTCCCAAAATGACCCCGACAGGATCCCGGACGGATCCCGAAAACCATCCAGAAATGATGCCGGGAGAGACCCCAAATGATCCCGCAAAAGTCCCAAAATGACCCCGACAGGATCCCGGACGGATCCCGTAAACCATCCAGAAATGATGCCGGAGGAGACCCCAAATGATCCCGCTAAAGTCCCAAAATGACCCCGACAGGGTCCCGGACGGATCCCGTAAACCACCCAGAAATGATGCCGGAAGAGACCCCAAATGATCCCGCAAAAGTCCCAAAATGACCCCGACAGGATCCCGGACGGATCCCGTAAACCATCCAGAAATGATGCCGGAAGAGACCACAAATGATCCCGCAAAAGTCCCAAAATGACCCCGACAGGATCCCGGACGGATCCCGTAAACCATCCAGAAATGATGCCGGAGGAGACCCCAAATGATCCCGCAAAAGTCCCAAAATTACCGCGACAGGATCCCGGACGGATCCCGTAAACCATCCAGAAATGATGCCGGAAGAGACCCCAAATGATCCCACAAAAGTCCCAAAATGACCCCGACAGGGTCCCGGACGGATCCCGTAAACCATCCAGAAATGATGCCGGAGGAGACCCCAAATGATCCCGCAAAAGTCTTAAAATGACCCCGACAGGATCCCGGACGGATCCCGTAAACCATCCAGAAATGATGCCGGAGGAGACCCCAAATGATCCCGCAAAAGTCCCAAAATGACCCCGACAGGATCCCGGACGGATCCCGTAAACCATCCAGAAATGATGCCGGAAGAGACCCCAAATGATCCCGCAAAAGTCCCAAAATGACGCCGACGGGATCCCGGACGGATCCCGTAAACCATCCAGAAATGATGCCGGAGGAGACCCCAAATGATCCCGCAAAAGTCTCAAAATGACCCCGACAGGATCCCGGACGGATCCCGAAAACCATCCAGAAATGATGCTGGAAGAGACCCCAAATGATCCCGCAAAAGTCCCAAAATGACCCCGACAGGATCCCGGACGGATCCCGTAAACCATCCAGAAATGATGCCGGAAGAGACCCCAAATGATCCCACAAAAGTCCCAAAATGACCGCGACAGGATCCCGGACGGATCCCGTAAAGCATCCAGAAATGATGCCGGAAGAGACCCCAAATGATCCCGCAAAAGTCCCAAAATGACCCCGACAGGATCCCGGACGGATCCCGTAAACCATCCAGAAATGATGCCGGAGGAGACCCCAAATGATCCCGCTAAAGTCCCAAAATGACCCCGACAGGGTCCCGGACGGATCCCGTAAACCATCCAGAAATGATGCCTGAAGAGACCCCAAATGATCCCGCAAAAGTCCCAAAATGACCCCGACAGGATCCCGGACGGATCCCGTAAACCATCCAGAAATGATGCCGGAAGAGACTCCAAATGATCCCGCAAAAGTCCCAAAATGACCGCGACAGGATCCCGGACGGATCCCGTAAACCATCCAGAAATGATGCCGGAAGAGACCCCAAATGATCCCGCAAAAGTCCCAAAATGACCCCGACAGGATCCCGGACGGATCCCGTAAACCATCCAGAAATGATGCCGGAGGAGACCCCAAATGATCCCGCAAAAGTCTCAAAATGACCCCGACAGGATCCCGGACGGATCCCGAAAACCATCCAGAAATGATGCTGGAAGAGACCCCAAATGATCCCGCAAAAGTCCCAAAAGACCCCGACAGGATCCCGGACGGATCCCGTAAACCATCCAGAAATGATGCCGGAGGAGACCCCAAATGATCCCGCAAAAGTCTCAAAATGACCCCGACAGGATCCCGGACGGATCCCGAAAACCATCCAGAAATGATGCTGGAAGAGACCCCAAATGATCCCGCAAAAGTCCCAAAACACCCCGACAGGATCCCGGACGGATCCCTAAAACCATCCAGGAATGATTACGGAAAGGACCCAAACTGACCCCGAAAAAGTCCCGTAATGATCCCGGAAACCATCAAGAATTTATCTCTCGAAGGTACGCAAATGATCCCGAAAGTACCCCGACGGGATCCCGGACGGATCCCGAAAACCATCCAGAAATGATGCCGGAAGGGTCCCCAAATGATCGCGAAATAGTCCCGAAATGTTTCCGGAATAGTCCCGAAAATGTCCCAAAATAACCCCGACGGGATCCCGGACGGATCCCGAAAACTATACAGAAATGATCCCGGAAGGGTCCCAAAATGATCCCGGAATAGTTCCGAAAAAGTCCCGAAATTACCCCGGCGTAATCCCGGACCGATCCCGAAAACCATCCAGAAATGATCCCGGAGGGTCTCGATATGACCCTTACGGGATTACAAATAAGGTGAAGCTAATTATAAAACCATGTTAATAAGGCAGCAGGCGCATTGGAGCGAATAAAAAGTTACATAGAAACATACAGGTAAAGCTAATAAAAGCGTGCTAATAAAAACAATTGATGGAGGGCGGATGGCGGGAGTAGAGGAGAGGACCACTGATCGTTCCTCCAAAATTGTCTAGATCTCGTTCTGTATGTACCAGATACCAAAAACTATTGATTTAGGAGAAAATTTATATTGAGTTATAACAATTTATAGATTTTACACCAGAGGGGCAGATAAAGGGGGGGTGGGCGGGCGGAGGGTGTCACTGCTTACTTTGTAAGCCCTCGACTTATTTGACCCCTTGAGTCTGTGATATTGGTGAAGGCCAGTATACGTAAAGTTATAATATGTAAAAATTATTGAAAAATAATTTCTCGAAGGGGTCGTGGGACCCCCACCCCTCTTTCCATGTTCGAAAAAAATTTCGCTAGCAGACTACTGTATGTGTCCCAAATTTCATCAAAATCCGTGTAGCCATTCTGGCGTGATTCAGTCGCAAAGACGAAAAAATATAATAATTAAATTATAACTGTTCCTAGGGGGCGGGGACCACGCCCCTTTTCAAAAATATATAGTTAGTAGATCCTTCTAGACTATTGGCTATATGTGTGCAAAATTTCATCCAAATCGGTCCAGCCGTTCTTGCGTGATTGAGTCACAAAGACAAACGTCTGGACAAACATCCAAACATCTTCACATCCAAACTTTGCCATTTATAATATACTAGCCTTTACCCGCGGCCCCGTCCGCAAGGAGAAAATTAAATATATAATATATTAGCCTGCTTATCAAGTTATCTGTTTAAAAAGATGTTTCTGTCTAATACATTTTATTTTTGTAATTGAGTAAAAAAAGAACTAAATGAGCTGATAACCTGATAGGATCCCCAAATGATCCCGAAATTATCCAGAACAAGTAAGAACGGGACTGTCTTCGGCTGTGCCGAAGACTTCATACCTTTCATGAATGGGGCTGAACAATAATCTTATCCCGTTCGTAATCTCCGAATAATCGCATGTATAAGATAAGAAATATATAGTGAACAGATCTACATACCTTAACGATTTTTAAGATAAATATAAAATAAACAAGTAAGAACGGGACTGTCTTCGGCTGTGCCGAAGACTTCATACCTTTCATGAATGGGGCTGAACAATAATCTTATCCCGTTCGTAATCTCCGAATAATCGCATGTATAAGATAAGAAATATATAGTGAACAGATCTACATACCTTAACGATTTTTAAGATAAATATAAAATAAAAAACGGGTAGGTACTTTGTGTGAGGATGCAAAGTTTCAGGTTTTTTGTGGTCTGCGTGTAAAAACTATGACTACGAATCACGTATTTCAAAAATATATGACGAAAACGTAACTATTTGATGAAATTTGATGAATTTTGAAGATTCTAGCCGTAAAAAAGGGGTCAAAATGACAGTTTATATGAAGTATATAATATATATACGACCGATCTCTATGATTTTTTCAGACAACAATATATGCTATATACGTAAGCATTTTGTGAAATTTGAAGCTTCTAACTGTTAAAACGGGGCAGAAATTGCGCAAAGTTTCTTATCTGAACAATCGGTTGTATGAGATATATACTATGTGTACCACCGATCTCAATGATTTTTTCAGACATCAATATATGCTATACACGTAAGCAGTTGGTGAAATTTGAAGCTTCTAGCTGTTAAAATGGGGCCGAAATCGTAAAAAAAATATTTATATACTATATATATATATACTATATATACCATCATATATATATTATATATATCACCGATCTCTATGATTTTTTGACACAACAATACATACTATATACGTAAGCAATCGGTGAAATTTGAAGCTTATAACTGTTAAAATGGGGAAGAAATTGCGCAAAGTTTCTTATCTGAACAATCGGTTGTATGGGATATATACTATATATACCACCGGTATCTATGATTTTCTCAGACAACAATATATGCTATACACGTAAGCATTTGGTGAAATTTGAACATATCTAAACGATTTTAAGATAAATATAAAATAAAAAATAGGTAGGTAATCTGTGTGAGGATGCAAAGCTTCACGTTTTTTGTGGTCTGCATGTAAAAACTATGGCTACGAATCACGTATTTCAAAAATATATGACGTAAACGTAATTATTTGATGAAATTTGATGAATCTTGAAGCTTCTAGCCGTAAAAAAGGGGTCAATATGACAGTTTATATGAAGTATATAATATATATACGACCGATCTCTATGATTTTTTCAGACAACAATATATGCTATATACGAAAGCATTTTGTGAAATTTGAAGCTTCTAACTGTTAAAACGGGGCAGAAATTGCGCAAAGTTTCTTATCTGAACAATCGGTTGTATGAGATATATACTATGTATATCACCGATCTCAATGATTTTTTCAGACATCAATATATGCTATACACGTAAGCAGTTGGTAAAATTTGAAGCTTCTAGCTGTTAAAATGGGGTAGAAATTGCGAAAAGTTTCTTATCTGAACAATCGGTTGTATGAGATATATACTATATATAGAACCGATCTCTATGATTTTTTCAGACAACAATATATGCTATATACGTAAGCAATCAATGAAATTTGAAGCTTATAGCTGTTAAAATGGGGTAGAAATTGCGAAAAGTTTCTTATCTGAACAATCGGTTGTATGAGATATATACTATATATACAACCGATCTCTATGATTTTTTCAGACAACAATATATGCTATATACGTAAGCAATCGGTGAAATTTGAAGCTTATAGCTGTTAAAATGGGGTAGAAATTGCGAAAAGTTTCTTATCTGAACAATCGGTTGTATGAGATATACTATATATACAACCGATCTCTATGATTTTTTCAGACAACAGTATATGCTATATAAGTAAATATTCGGTGAAATTTGAAGCTTCTAGCTGTTAAAATGGGGCTAAAATTTGCGAAAATATATATATATATACTATATATATATACTATATATACCACCATATATATACTATATATACCACCGATCTTTATGATTTTTTCAGGCAACAATATATGCTATATACGTAAGCATTCGCTGAAATTTGAAGCCTCTAGCTCTTAAAATAGGGCAGTAATTACGAAAAGTTCCTTATCTGAACAATCGGTTGTGGGGGATATATACTATATATACGACCGATCTCATAAATTTTTTCAGGCAACAATATGTTCAATATACGAAAGTATATGGTGAAGTTTGAAGCTTCAATCTGTTAAATTGGGTAAGATATTACAAAAATCCTCTTTTTCTGAAAAATCGGTTGTATGGAGGATATATGCTATAGTGGTCCGATCCGGTCGGTTCCGACAAATGTCTAATCGGACACCCAAATACACCTGCTCACCAAATTTTATCAAGATATCTCAAAAATTGAGGGACTAGTTTGCATACAAACAGACAGACGGACAGACGGACAGACGGACAGACGGACAGACGGACATGGCTAAAACAACTCAGCTCTTCAACCTGATTATTTCGGTATACTTAATGGTGGGTCTATCTATTTTCCTTTAAGGACTTACAATTTTCGGTTTCGTGACGAAATTAATATACCATTTCATTTTCATGAAAGGTATAAAAACGGGTAGGTACTTTGTGTGAGGATGCAAAGTTTCAGGTTTTTTGTGGTCTGCGTGTAAAAACTATGACTACGAATCACGTATTTCAAAAATATATGACGAAAACGTAACTATTTGATGAAATTTGATGAATTTTGAAGATTCTAGCCGTAAAAAAGGGGTCAAAATGACAGTTTATATGAAGTATATAATATATATACGACCGATCTCTATGATTTTTTCAGACAACAATATATGCTATATACGTAAGCATTTTGTGAAATTTGAAGCTTCTAACTGTTAAAACGAAGCAGAAATTGCGCAAAGTTTCTTATCTGAACAATCGGTTGTATGAGATATATACTATGTGTACCACCGATCTCAATGATTTTTTCAGACATCAATATATGCTATACACGTAAGCAGTTGGTGAAATTTGAAGCTTCTAGCTGTTAAAATGGGGCCGAAATCGTAAAAAAAATATTTATATACTATATATATATACTATATACCATCATATATATATTATATATATCACCGATCTCTATGATTTTTTGACACAACAATACATACTATATACGTAAGCAATCGGTGAAATTTGAAGCTTATAACTGTTAAAATGGGGAAGAAATTGCGCAAAGTTTCTTATCTGAACAATCGGTTGTATGGGATATATACTATATATACCACCGGTATCTATGATTTTCTCAGACAACAATATATGCTATACACGTAAGCATTTGGTGAAATTTGAACATATCTAAACGATTTTAAGATAAATATAAAATAAAAAATAGGTAGGTAATCTGTGTGAGGATGCAAAGCTTCACGTTTTTTGTGGTCTGCATGTAAAAACTATGGCTACGAATCACGTATTTCAAAAATATATGACGTAAACGTAATTATTTGATGAAATTTGATGAATCTTGAAGCTTCTAGCCGTAAAAAAGGGGTCAATATGACAGTTTATATGAAGTATATAATATATATACGACCGATCTCTATGATTTTTTCAGACAACAATATATGCTATATACGAAAGCATTTTGTGAAATTTGAAGCTTCTAACTGTTAAAACGGGGCAGAAATTGCGCAAAGTTTCTTATCTGAACAATCGGTTGTATGAGATATATACTATGTATATCACCGATCTCAATGATTTTTTCAGACATCAATATATGCTATACACGTAAGCAGTTGGTAAAATTTGAAGCTTCTAGCTGTTAAAATGGGGTAGAAATTGCGAAAAGTTTCTTATCTGAACAATCGGTTGTATGAGATATATACTATATATAGAACCGATCTCTATGATTTTTTCAGACAACAATATATGCTATATACGTAAGCAATCAGTGAAATTTGAAGCTTATAGCTGTTAAAATGGGGTAGAAATTGCGAAAAGTTTCTTATCTGAACAATCGGTTGTATGAGATATATACTATATATACAACCGATCTCTATGATTTTTTCAGACAACAATATATGCTATATACGTAAGCAATCGGTGAAATTTGAAGCTTATAGCTGTTAAAATGGGGTAGAAATTGCGAAAAGTTTCTTATCTGAACAATCGGTTGTATGAGATATACTATATATACAACCGATCTCTATGATTTTTTCAGACAACAGTATATGCTATATAAGTAAATATTCGGTGAAATTTGAAGCTTCTAGCTGTTAAAATGGGGCTAAAATTTGCGAAAATATATATATACTATATATATATACTATATATACCACCATATATATACTATATATACCACCGATCTTTATGATTTTTTCAGGCAACAATATATGCTATATACGTAAGCATTCGCTGAAATTTGAAGCCTCTAGCTCTTAAAATAGGGCAGTAATTACGAAAAGTTCCTTATCTGAACAATCGGTTGTGGGGGATATATACTATATATACGACCGATCTCATAAATTTTTTCAGGCAACAATATGTTCAATATACGAAAGTATATGGTGAAGTTTGAAGCTTCAATCTGTTAAATTGGGTAAGATATTACAAAAATCCTCTTTTTCTGAAAAATCGGTTGTATGGAGGATATATGCTATAGTGGTCCGATCCGGTCGGTTCCGACAAATGTCTAATCGGACACCCAAATACACCTGCTCACCAAATTTTATCAAGATATCTCAAAAATTGAGGGACTAGTTTGCATACAAACAGACAGACGGACAGACGGACAGACGGACAGACGGACAGACGGACATGGCTAAAACAACTCAGCTCTTCAACCTGATTATTTCGGTATACTTAATGGTGGGTCTATCTATTTTCCTTTAAGGACTTACAATTTTCGGTTTCGTGACGAAATTAATATACCATTTCATTTTCATGAAAGGTATAAAAATAGGTAGGTAATCTGTGTGAGGATGCAAAGCTTCACGTTTTTTGTGGTCTGCATGTAAAAACTATGGCTACGAATCACGTATTTCAAAAATATATGACGTAAACGTAATTATTTGATGAAATTTGATGAATCTTGAAGCTTCTAGCCGTAAAAAAGGGGTCAATATGACAGTTTATATGAAGTATATAATATATATACGACCGATCTCTATGATTTTTTCAGACAACAATATATGCTATATACGAAAGCATTTTGTGAAATTTGAAGCTTCTAACTGTTAAAACGGGGCAGAAATTGCGCAAAGTTTCTTATCTGAACAATCGGTTGTATGAGATATATACTATGTATATCACCGATCTCAATGATTTTTTCAGACATCAATATATGCTATACACGTAAGCAGTTGGTAAAATTTGAAGCTTCTAGCTGTTAAAATGGGGTAGAAATTGCGAAAAGTTTCTTATCTGAACAATCGGTTGTATGAGATATATACTATATATAGAACCGATCTCTATGATTTTTTCAGACAACAATATATGCTATATACGTAAGCAATCAGTGAAATTTGAAGCTTATAGCTGTTAAAATGGGGTAGAAATTGCGAAAAGTTTCTTATCTGAACAATCGGTTGTATGAGATATATACTATATATACAACCGATCTCTATGATTTTTTCAGACAACAATATATGCTATATACGTAAGCAATCGGTGAAATTTGAAGCTTATAGCTGTTAAAATGGGGTAGAAATTGCGAAAAGTTTCTTATCTGAACAATCGGTTGTATGAGATATACTATATATACAACCGATCTCTATGATTTTTTCAGACAACAGTATATGCTATATAAGTAAATATTCGGTGAAATTTGAAGCTTCTAGCTGTTAAAATTTGCGAAAATATATATATATATACTATATATATATACTATATATACCACCATATATATACTATATATACCACCGATCTTTATGATTTTTTCAGGCAACAATATATGCTATATACGTAAGCATTCGCTGAAATTTGAAGCCTCTAGCTCTTAAAATAGGGCAGTAATTACGAAAAGTTCCTTATCTGAACAATCGGTTGTGGGGGATATATACTATATATACGACCGATCTCATAAATTTTTTCAGGCAACAATATGTTCAATATACGAAAGTATATGGTGAAGTTTGAAGCTTCAATCTGTTAAATTGGGTAAGATATTACAAAAATCCTCTTTTTCTGAAAAATCGGTTGTATGGAGGATATATGCTATAGTGGTCCGATCCGGTCGGTTCCGACAAATGTCTAATCGGACACCCAAATACACCTGCTCACCAAATTTTATCAAGATATCTCAAAAATTGAGGGACTAGTTTGCATACAAACAGACAGACGGACAGACGGACAGACGGACAGACGGACAGACGGACATGGCTAAAACAACTCAGCTCTTCAACCTGATTATTTCGGTATACTTAATGGTGGGTCTATCTATTTTCCTTTAAGGACTTACAATTTTCGGTTTCGTGACGAAATTAATATACCATTTCATTTTCATGAAAGGTATAAAAATAGGTAGGTAATCTGTGTGAGGATGCAATGCTTCACGTTTTTTGTGGTCTGCATGTAAAAACTATGGCTACGAATCACGTATTTCAAAAATATATGACGTAAACGTAACTATTTGATGAAATTTGATGAATCTTGAAGCTTCTAGCCGTAAAAAAGGGGTCAATATGACAGTTTATATGAAGTATATAATATATATACCACCGATCTCTATGATTTTTTCAGACAACAATATATGCTATATACGAAAGCATTTTGTGAAATTTGAAGCTTCTAACTGTTAAAACGGGGCAGAAATTGCGCAATGTTTCTTATCTGAACAATCGGTTGTATGAGATATATACTATTTATACCACCGATCTCAATGATTTTTTCAGACATCAATATATGCTATATACGTAAGAAATCAGTGAAATTTGAAGCTTATAGCTGTTAAAATGGGGTAGAAATTGCGAAAAGTTTCTTATCTGAACAATCGGTTGTATGAGATATATACTATATATACAACCGATCTCTATGATTTTTTCAGACAACAATATATGCTATATAAGTAAATATTCGGTGAAATTTGAAGCTTCTAGCTGTTAAAATGGGGCTAAAATTTGCGAAAATATATATATATATACTATATATATATACTATATATACCACCATATATATACTATATATACCACCGATCTTTATGATTTTTTCAGACAACAATATATGCTATATACGTAAGCATTCGCTGAAATTTGAAGCCTCTAGCTCTTAAAATAGGGCAGTAATTACGAAAAGTTCCTTATCTGAACAATCGGTTGTGGGGGATATATACTATATATACGACCGATCTCATAAATTTTTTCAGGCAACAATATGTGCAATATACGAAAGTATATGGTGAAGTTTGAAGCTTCAAGCTGTTAAATTGGGTAAGATATTACAAAAATTCTCTTTTTCTGAAAAATCGGTTGTATGGAGGATATATGCTATAGTGGTCCGATCCGGTCGGTTCCGACAAATGTCTAATCGGACACCCAAATACACCTGCTCACCAAATTTTATCAAGATATCTCAAAAATTGAGGGACTAGTTTGCATACAAACAGACAGACGGACAGACGGACAGACGGACAGACGGACATGGCTAAATCAACTCAGCTCTTCAACCTGATTATTTCGGTATACTTAATGGTGGGTCTATCTATTTTCCTTTAAGGACTTACAATTTTCGGTTTCGTGACGAAATTAATATACCATTTCATTTTCATGAAAGGTATAAAAATAGGTAGGTAATCTGTGTGAGGATGCAATGCTTCACGTTTTTTGTGGTCTGCATGTAAAAACTATGGCTACGAATCACGTATTTCAAAAATATATGACGTAAACGTAACTATTTGATGAAATTTGATGAATCTTGAAGCTTCTAGCCGTAAAAAAGGGGTCAATATGACAGTTTATATGAAGTATATAATATATATACCACCGATCTCTATGATTTTTTCAGACAACAATATATGCTATATACGAAAGCATTTTGTGAAATTTGAAGCTTCTAACTGTTAAAACGGGGCAGAAATTGCGCAATGTTTCTTATCTGAACAATCGGTTGTATAAGATATATACTATTTATACCACCGATCTCAATGATTTTTTCAGACATCAATATATGCTATATACGTAAGCAATCAGTGAAATTTGAAGCTTATAGCTGTTAAAATGGGGTAGAAATTGCGAAAAGTTTCTTATCTGAACAATCGGTTGTATGAGATATATACTATATATACAACCGATCTCTATGATTTTTTCAGACAACAATATATGCTATATAAGTAAATATTCGGTGAAATTTGAAGCTTCTAGCTGTTAAAATGGGGCTAAAATTTGCGAAAATATATATATATATACTATATATATATACTATATATACCACCATATATATACTATATATACCACCGATCTTTATGATTTTTTCAGACAACAATATATGCTATATACGTAAGCATTCGCTGAAATTTGAAGCCTCTAGCTCTTAAAATAGGGCAGTAATTACGAACAGTTCCTTATCTGAACAATCGGTTGTGGGGGATATATACTATATATACGACCGATCTCATAAATTTTTTCAGGCAACAATATGTGCAATATACGAAAGTATATGGTGAAGTTTGAAGCTTCAATCTGTTAAATTGGGTAAGATATTACAAAAATCCTCTTTTTCTGAAAAATCGGTTGTATGGAGGATATATGCTATAGTGGTCCGATCCGGTCGGTTCCGACAAATGTCTAATCGGACACCCAAATACACCTGCTCACCAAATTTTATCAAGATATCTCAAAAATTGAGGGACTAGTTTGCATACAAACAGACAGACGGACAGACGGACAGACGGACAGACGGACATGGCTAAATCAACTCAGCTCTTCAACCTGATTATTTCGGTATACTTAATGGTGGGTCTATCTATTTTCCTTTAAGGACTTACAATTTTCGGTTTCGTGACGAAATTAATATACCATTTCATTTTCATGAAAGGTATAAAAACGGGTAGGTACTTTGTGTGAGGATGCAAAGTTTCAGGTTTTTTGTGGTCTGCGTGTAAAAACTATGACTACGAATCACGTATTTCAAAAATATATGACGAAAACGTAACTATTTGATGAAATTTGATGAATTTTGAAGATTCTAGCCGTAAAAAAGGGGTCAAAATGACAGTTTATATGAAGTATATAATATATATACGACCGATCTCTATGATTTTTTCAGACAACAATATATGCTATATACGTAAGCATTTTGTGAAATTTGAAGCTTCTAACTGTTAAAACGGGGCAGAAATTGCGCAAAGTTTCTTATCTGAACAATCGGTTGTATGAGATATATACTATGTGTACCACCGATCTCAATGATTTTTTCAGACATCAATATATGCTATACACGTAAGCAGTTGGTGAAATTTGAAGCTTCTAGCTGTTAAAATGGGGCCGAAATCGTAAAAAAAATATTTATATACTATATATATATACTATATATACCATCATATATATATTATATATATCACCGATCTCTATGATTTTTTGACACAACAATACATACTATATACGTAAGCAATCGGTGAAATTTGAAGCTTATAACTGTTAAAATGGGGAAGAAATTGCGCAAAGTTTCTTATCTGAACAATCGGTTGTATGGGATATATACTATATATACCACCGGTATCTATGATTTTCTCAGACAACAATATATGCTATACACGTAAGCATTTGGTGAAATTTGAACATATCTAAACGATTTTAAGATAAATATAAAATAAAAAATAGGTAGGTAATCTGTGTGAGGATGCAAAGCTTCACGTTTTTTGTGGTCTGCATGTAAAAACTATGGCTACGAATCACGTATTTCAAAAATATATGACGTAAACGTAATTATTTGATGAAATTTGATGAATCTTGAAGCTTCTAGCCGTAAAAAAGGGGTCAATATGACAGTTTATATGAAGTATATAATATATATACGACCGATCTCTATGATTTTTTCAGACAACAATATATGCTATATACGAAAGCATTTTGTGAAATTTGAAGCTTCTAACTGTTAAAACGGGGCAGAAATTGCGCAAAGTTTCTTATCTGAACAATCGGTTGTATGAGATATATACTATGTATATCACCGATCTCAATGATTTTTTCAGACATCAATATATGCTATACACGTAAGCAGTTGGTAAAATTTGAAGCTTCTAGCTGTTAAAATGGGGTAGAAATTGCGAAAAGTTTCTTATCTGAACAATCGGTTGTATGAGATATATACTATATATAGAACCGATCTCTATGATTTTTTCAGACAACAATATATGCTATATACGTAAGCAATCAATGAAATTTGAAGCTTATAGCTGTTAAAATGGGGTAGAAATTGCGAAAAGTTTCTTATCTGAACAATCGGTTGTATGAGATATATACTATATATACAACCGATCTCTATGATTTTTTCAGACAACAATATATGCTATATACGTAAGCAATCGGTGAAATTTGAAGCTTATAGCTGTTAAAATGGGGTAGAAATTGCGAAAAGTTTCTTATCTGAACAATCGGTTGTATGAGATATACTATATATACAACCGATCTCTATGATTTTTTCAGACAACAGTATATGCTATATAAGTAAATATTCGGTGAAATTTGAAGCTTCTAGCTGTTAAAATGGGGCTAAAATTTGCGAAAATATATATATATATACTATATATATATACTATATATACCACCATATATATACTATATATACCACCGATCTTTATGATTTTTTCAGGCAACAATATATGCTATATACGTAAGCATTCGCTGAAATTTGAAGCCTCTAGCTCTTAAAATAGGGCAGTAATTACGAAAAGTTCCTTATCTGAACAATCGGTTGTGGGGGATATATACTATATATACGACCGATCTCATAAATTTTTTCAGGCAACAATATGTTCAATATACGAAAGTATATGGTGAAGTTTGAAGCTTCAATCTGTTAAATTGGGTAAGATATTACAAAAATCCTCTTTTTCTGAAAAATCGGTTGTATGGAGGATATATGCTATAGTGGTCCGATCCGGTCGGTTCCGACAAATGTCTAATCGGACACCCAAATACACCTGCTCACCAAATTTTATCAAGATATCTCAAAAATTGAGGGACTAGTTTGCATACAAACAGACAGACGGACAGACGGACAGACGGACAGACGGACAGACGGACATGGCTAAAACAACTCAGCTCTTCAACCTGATTATTTCGGTATACTTAATGGTGGGTCTATCTATTTTCCTTTAAGGACTTACAATTTTCGGTTTCGTGACGAAATTAATATACCATTTCATTTTCATGAAAGGTATAAAAACGGGTAGGTACTTCGTGTGAGGATGCAAAGTTTCAGGTTTTTTGTGGTCTGCGTGTAAAAACTATGACTACGAATCACGTATTTCAAAAATATATGACGAAAACGTAACTATTTGATGAAATTTGATGAATTTTGAAGATTCTAGCCGTAAAAAAGGGGTCAAAATGACAGTTTATATGAAGTATATAATATATATACGACCGATCTCTATGATTTTTTCAGACAACAATATATGCTATATACGTAAGCATTTTGTGAAATTTGAAGCTTCTAACTGTTAAAACGGGGCAGAAATTGCGCAAAGTTTCTTATCTGAACAATCGGTTGTATGAGATATATACTATGTGTACCACCGATCTCAATGATTTTTTCAGACATCAATATATGCTATACACGTAAGCAGTTGGTGAAATTTGAAGCTTCTAGCTGTTAAAATGGGGCCGAAATCGTAAAAAAAATATTTATATACTATATATATATACTATATATACCATCATATATATATTATATATATCACCGATCTCTATGATTTTTTGACACAACAATACATACTATATACGTAAGCAATCGGTGAAATTTGAAGCTTATAACTGTTAAAATGGGGAAGAAATTGCGCAAAGTTTCTTATCTGAACAATCGGTTGTATGGGATATATACTATATATACCACCGGTATCTATGATTTTCTCAGACAACAATATATGCTATACACGTAAGCATTTGGTGAAATTTGAACATATCTAAACGATTTTAAGATAAATATAAAATAAAAAATAGGTAGGTAATCTGTGTGAGGATGCAAAGCTTCACGTTTTTTGTGGTCTGCATGTAAAAACTATGGCTACGAATCACGTATTTCAAAAATATATGACGTAAACGTAATTATTTGATGAAATTTGATGAATCTTGAAGCTTCTAGCCGTAAAAAAGGGGTCAATATGACAGTTTATATGAAGTATATAATATATATACGACCGATCTCTATGATTTTTTCAGACAACAATATATGCTATATACGAAAGCATTTTGTGAAATTTGAAGCTTCTAACTGTTAAAACGGGGCAGAAATTGCGCAAAGTTTCTTATCTGAACAATCGGTTGTATGAGATATATACTATGTATATCACCGATCTCAATGATTTTTTCAGACATCAATATATGCTATACACGTAAGCAGTTGGTAAAATTTGAAGCTTCTAGCTGTTAAAATGGGGTAGAAATTGCGAAAAGTTTCTTATCTGAACAATCGGTTGTATGAGATATATACTATATATAGAACCGATCTCTATGATTTTTTCAGACAACAATATATGCTATATACGTAAGCAATCAGTGAAATTTGAAGCTTATAGCTGTTAAAATGGGGTAGAAATTGCGAAAAGTTTCTTATCTGAACAATCGGTTGTATGAGATATATACTATATATACAACCGATCTCTATGATTTTTTCAGACAACAATATATGCTATATACGTAAGCAATCGGTGAAATTTGAAGCTTATAGCTGTTAAAATGGGGTAGAAATTGCGAAAAGTTTCTTATCTGAACAATCGGTTGTATGAGATATACTATATATACAACCGATCTCTATGATTTTTTCAGACAACAGTATATGCTATATAAGTAAATATTCGGTGAAATTTGAAGCTTCTAGCTGTTAAAATGGGGCTAAAATTTGCGAAAATATATATATATATACTATATATATATACTATATATACCACCATATATATACTATATATACCACCGATCTTTATGATTTTTTCAGGCAACAATATATGCTATATACGTAAGCATTCGCTGAAATTTGAAGCCTCTAGCTCTTAAAATAGGGCAGTAATTACGAAAAGTTCCTTATCTGAACAATCGGTTGTGGGGGATATATACTATATATACGACCGATCTCATAAATTTTTTCAGGCAACAATATGTTCAATATACGAAAGTATATGGTGAAGTTTGAAGCTTCAATCTGTTAAATTGGGTAAGATATTACAAAAATCCTCTTTTTCTGAAAAATCGGTTGTATGGAGGATATATGCTATAGTGGTCCGATCCGGTCGGTTCCGACAAATGTCTAATCGGACACCCAAATACACCTGCTCACCAAATTTTATCAAGATATCTCAAAAATTGAGGGACTAGTTTGCATACAAACAGACAGACGGACAGACGGACAGACGGACATGGCTAAAACAACTCAGCTCTTCAACCTGATTATTTCGGTATACTTAATGGTGGGTCTATCTATTTTCCTTTAAGGACTTACAATTTTCGGTTTCGTGACGGAATTAATATACCATTTCATTTTCATGAAAGTTATAAAAATAGGTAGGTAATCTGTGTGAGGATGCAAAGCTTCACGTTTTTTGTGGTCTGCATGTAAAAACTATGGCTACGAATCACGTATTTCAAAAATATATGACGTAAACGTAATTATTTGATGAAATTTGATGAATCTTGAAGCTTCTAGCCGTAAAAAAGGGGTCAATATGACAGTTTATATGAAGTATATAATATATATACGACCGATCTCTATGATTTTTTCAGACAACAATATATGCTATATACGAAAGCATTTTGTGAAATTTGAAGCTTCTAACTGTTAAAACGGGGCAGAAATTGCGCAAAGTTTCTTATCTGAACAATCGGTTGTATGAGATATATACTATGTATATCACCGATCTCAATGATTTTTTCAGACATCAATATATGCTATACACGTAAGCAGTTGGTAAAATTTGAAGCTTCTAGCTGTTAAAATGGGGTAGAAATTGCGAAAAGTTTCTTATCTGAACAATCGGTTGTATGAGATATATACTATATATAGAACCGATCTCTATGATTTTTTCAGACAACAATATATGCTATATACGTAAGCAATCAGTGAAATTTGAAGCTTATAGCTGTTAAAATGGGGTAGAAATTGCGAAAAGTTTCTTATCTGAACAATCGGTTGTATGAGATATATACTATATATACAACCGATCTCTATGATTTTTTCAGACAACAATATATGCTATATACGTAAGCAATCGGTGAAATTTGAAGCTTATAGCTGTTAAAATGGGGTAGAAATTGCGAAAAGTTTCTTATCTGAACAATCGGTTGTATGAGATATACTATATATACAACCGATCTCTATGATTTTTTCAGACAACAGTATATGCTATATAAGTAAATATTCGGTGAAATTTGAAGCTTCTAGCTGTTAAAATGGGGCTAAAATTTGCGAAAATATATATATATATACTATATATATATACTATATATACCACCATATATATACTATATATACCACCGATCTTTATGATTTTTTCAGGCAACAATATATGCTATATACGTAAGCATTCGCTGAAATTTGAAGCCTCTAGCTCTTAAAATAGGGCAGTAATTACGAAAAGTTCCTTATCTGAACAATCGGTTGTGGGGGATATATACTATATATACGACCGATCTCATAAATTTTTTCAGGCAACAATATGTTCAATATACGAAAGTATATGGTGAAGTTTGAAGCTTCAATCTGTTAAATTGGGTAAGATATTACAAAAATCCTCTTTTTCTGAAAAATCGGTTGTATGGAGGATATATGCTATAGTGGTCCGATCCGGTCGGTTCCGACAAATGTCTAATCGGACACCCAAATACACCTGCTCACCAAATTTTATCAAGATATCTCAAAAATTGAGGGACTAGTTTGCATACAAACAGACAGACGGACATACGGACAGACGGACATGGCTAAAACAACTCAGCTCTTCAACCTGATTATTTCGGTATACTTAATGGTGGGTCTATCTATTTTCCTTTAAGGACTTACAATTTTCGGTTTCGTGACGAAATTAATATACCATTTCATTTTCATGAAAGGTATAAAAATAGGTAGGTAATCTGTGTGAGGATGCAATGCTTCACGTTTTTTGTGGTCTGCATGTAAAAACTATGGCTACGAATCACGTATTTCAAAAATATATGACGTAAACGTAACTATTTGATGAAATTTGATGAATCTTGAAGCTTCTAGCCGTAAAAAAGGGGTCAATATGACAGTTTATATGAAGTATATAATATATATACCACCGATCTCTATGATTTTTTCAGACAACAATATATGCTATATACGAAAGCATTTTGTGAAATTTGAAGCTTCTAACTGTTAAAACGGGGCAGAAATTGCGCAATGTTTCTTATCTGAACAATCGGTTGTATGAGATATATACTATTTATACCACCGATCTCAATGATTTTTTCAGACATCAATATATGCTATATACGTAAGCAATCAGTGAAATTTGAAGCTTATAGCTGTTAAAATGGGGTAGAAATTGCGAAAAGTTTCTTATCTGAACAATCGGTTGTATGAGATATATACTATATATACAACCGATCTCTATGATTTTTTCAGACAACAATATATGCTATATAAGTAAATATTCGGTGAAATTTGAAGCTTCTAGCTGTTAAAATGGGGCTAAAATTTGCGAAAATATATATGTATATACTATATATATATACTATATATACCACCATATATATACTATATATACCACCGATCTTTATGATTTTTTCAGACAACAATATATGCTATATACGTAAGCATTCGCTGAAATTTGAAGCCTCTAGCTCTTAAAATAGGGCAGTAATTACGAAAAGTTCCTTATCTGAACAATCGGTTGTGGGGGATATATACTATATATACGACCGATCTCATAAATTTTTTCAGGCAACAATATGTGCAATATACGAAAGTATATGGTGAAGTTTGAAGCTTCAATCTGTTAAATTGGGTAAGATATTACAAAAATTCTCTTTTTCTGAAAAATCGGTTGTATGGAGGATATATGCTATAGTGGTCCGATCCGGTCGGTTCCGACAAATGTCTAATCGGACACCCAAATACACCTGCTCACCAAATTTTATCAAGATATCTCAAAAATTGAGGGACTAGTTTGCATACAAACAGACAGACGGACAGACGGACAGACGGACAGACGGACATGGCTAAATCAACTCAGCTCTTCAACCTGATTATTTCGGTATACTTAATGGTGGGTCTATCTATTTTCCTTTAAGAACTTACAATTTTCGGTTTCGTGACGAAATTAATATACCATTTCATTTTCATGAAAGGTATAAAAATAGGTAGGTAATCTGTGTGAGGATGCAATGCTTCACGTTTTTTGTGGTCTGCATGTAAAAACTATGGCTACGAATCACGTATTTCAAAAATATATGACGTAAACGTAACTATTTGATGAAATTTGATGAATCTTGAAGCTTCTAGCCGTAAAAAAGGGGTCAATATGACAGTTTATATGAAGTATATAATATATATACCACCGATCTCTATGATTTTTTCAGACAACAATATATGCTATATACGAAAGCATTTTGTGAAATTTGAAGCTTCTAACTGTTAAAACGGGGCAGAAATTGCGCAATGTTTCTTATCTGAACAATCGGTTGTATGAGATATATACTATTTATACCACCGATCTCAATGATTTTTTCAGACATCAATATATGCTATATACGTAAGCAATCAGTGAAATTTGAAGCTTATAGCTGTTAAAATGGGGTAGAAATTGCGAAAAGTTTCTTATCTGAACAATCGGTTGTATGAGATATATACTATATATATAACCGATCTCTATGATTTTTTCAGACAACAATATATGCTATATAAGTAAATATTCGGTGAAATTTGAAGCTTCTAGCTGTTAAAATGGGGCTAAAATTTGCGAAAATATATATATATATACTATATATATATACTATATATACCACCATATATATACTATATATACCACCGATCTTTATGATTTTTTCAGACAACAATATATGCTATATACGTAAGCATTCGCTGAAATTTGAAGCCTCTAGCTCTTAAAATAGGGCAGTAATTACGAACAGTTCCTTATCTGAACAATCGGTTGTGGGGGATATATACTATATATACGACCGATCTCATAAATTTTTTCAGGCAACAATATGTGCAATATACGAAAGTATATGGTGAAGTTTGAAGCTTCAATCTGTTAAATTGGGTAAGATATTACAAAAATCCTCTTTTTCTGAAAAATCGGTTGTATGGAGGATATATGCTATAGTGGTCCGATCCGGTCGGTTCCGACAAATGTCTAATCGGACACCCAAATACACCTGCTCACCAAATTTTATCAAGATATCTCAAAAATTGAGGGACTAGTTTGCATACAAACAGACAGACGGACAGACGGACAGACGGACAGACGGACATGGCTAAATCAACTCAGCTCTTCAACCTGATTATTTCGGTATACTTAATGGTGGGTCTATCTATTTTCCTTTAAGGACTTACAATTTTCGGTTTCGTGACGAAATTAATATACCATTTCATTTTCATGAAAGGTATAAAAATAGGTAGGTAATCTGTGTGAGGATGCAAAGCTTCACGTTTTTTGTGGTCTGCATGTAAAAACTATGGCTACGAATCACGTATTTCAAAAATATATGACGTAAACGTAATTATTTGATGAAATTTGATGAATCTTGAAGCTTCTAGCCGTAAAAAAGGGGTCAATATGAGAGTTTATATGAAGTATATTATATATATACGACCGATCTCTATGATTTTTTCAGACAACAATATATGCTATATACGAAAGCATTTTGTGAAATTTGAAGCTTCTAACTGTTAAAACGGGGCAGAAATTGCGCAAAGTTTCTTATCTGAACAATCGGTTGTATGAGATATATACTATGTATATCACCGATCTCAATGATTTTTTCAGACATCAATATATGCTATACACGTAAGCAGTTGGTAAAATTTGAAGCTTCTAGCTGTTAAAATGGGGTAGAAATTGCGAAAAGTTTCTTATCTGAACAATCGGTTGTATGAGATATATACTATATATAGAACCGATCTCTATGATTTTTTCAGACAACAATATATGCTATATACGTAAGCAATCAGTGAAATTTGAAGCTTATAGCTGTTAAAATGGGGTAGAAATTGCGAAAAGTTTCTTATCTGAACAATCGGTTGTATGAGATACATACTATATATACAACCGATCTCTATGATTTTTTCAGACAACAATATATGCTATATACGTAAGCAATCGGTGAAATTTGAAGCTTATAGCTGTTAAAATGGGGTAGAAATTGCGAAAAGTTTCTTATCTGAACAATCGGTTGTATGAGATATACTATATATACAACCGATCTCTATGATTTTTTCAGACAACAGTATATGCTATATAAGTAAATATTCGGTGAAATTTGAAGCTTCTAGCTGTTAAAATGGGGCTAAAATTTGCGAAAATATATATATATATACTATATATATATACTATATATACCACCATATATATACTATATATACCACCGATCTTTATGATTTTTTCAGGCAACAATATATGCTATATACGTAAGCATTCGCTGAAATTTTAAGCCTCTAGCTCTTAAAATAGGGCAGTAATTACGAAAAGTTCCTTATCTGAACAATCGGTTGTGGGGGATATATACTATATATACGACCGATCTCATAAATTTTTTCAGGCAACAATATGTTCAATATACGAAAGTATATGGTGAAGTTTGAAGCTTCAATCTGTTAAATTGGGTAAGATATTACAAAAATCCTCTTTTTCTGAAAAATCGGTTGTATGGAGGATATATGCTATAGTGGTCCGATCCGGTCGGTTCCGACAAATGTCTAATCGGACACCCAAATACACCTGCTCACCAAATTTTATCAAGATATCTCAAAAATTGAGGGACTAGTTTGCATACAAACAGACAGACGGACAGACGGACAGACGGACAGACGGACAGACGGACATGGCTAAAACAACTCAGCTCTTCAACCTGATTATTTCGGTATACTTAATGGTGGGTCTATCTATTTTCCTTTAAGGACTTACAATTTTCGGTTTCGTGACGAAATTAATATACCATTTCATTTTCATGAAAGGTATAAAAATCCACGAAATGACCCCGACGCTATCGCGGACAGATCCCGAAAACCATCTAGAAATGCCACGGAAGGGTCTCCAAAAGTTCCCGGAATAGTCCCAAAAAACCCGAAATCACAACGACACGACTCTAGACTTATCCAGAGAACCACAAAGAAATGATGCCTGAAGGGTACCAAAATGATCCCGAAATAGTCCCGAAAAAGTTCCGAAATGACCCTGACGGGCTCGCGGACGGTTCTCAAAAACCATCCAGAAAATATCCTGGAAGGGTCCTTAGGGGATCCACGACGGATCGCGAAAACCATACGGAAATGATTCCGGAAGGGTCCCAAAATGATCCCGTATTAGTCCCGAAAAAGTCCTGAAATGACCCCGACGGGATCCCAGACGGATCCCGAAAACCGTCCAGAAATGATGCCGGAAGGGTCCCCAAATGATCGCGAAATAGTCCCGAAATGATCCCGGAATAGTCCCGAAAATGTCCCAAAATAATCCCGACGGAAACCCGGACGGATCCCGAAAACTATACGCAAATGATCCCGGAAGGGTCTCAAAATAATCCCGGAATAGTCCCCAAAAAGTCCAGAAATGACCCCGGCGGGATCGCGGACGGATCCCGAAAACCATCCAGAAATGATCCCGGAAGGGTCTCGATATGACCCAAACGGTATATAGGGTGAAGATAATTATAAAACCATGTTAATAAGGCAACAGGCGCGTTGGAGCGAATGAAGAGTTACAAAGAAACATACAGGTAAAGCTAATAAAAGCGTGCTAATAAAAACAATTGAAGGAGGGCGGATGGCGGGAGGAGGAGAGTACCAGTGATCGTTTTTCCAAAATTGTTTAGATCTCGGACTGTATGAGCCAGATACCAAAAATTATTGATTTTAGGACAACATTTATATTGAGTTATAACAATTTATAGATTTTGCACGAGAGTGGGAAGGAGGGGAGGGGGGGGGTGTATCACTGCTCACTTTGTAAGCCCTCGACTTATTTCACCCATTGAGTTTGTAATATTGGTGAAGGTCAGTATACGTAAAGTTATAATGTGTAAAAATTGTTAAAAAGTAATTATTCGAAGGGGTCGTGGGACCCCCTTCCCCTTTTCCATGTTCGAAAAAAATTTCGCCAGTAGCCTATTATCTCTGTCCCAAATTTCATCAAAATCCGTGAAGCCGTTCTGGCGTGATTCAGTCGCAAAGACAAAAAAATTTAATAATAAATTATAACTGTTCCTAGGGGGCGGAGACCACGCCCCTTTTGAAAAATATATAGCTAGTAGATCCTTCTAGAATATTGGCTATATGTGTGCAAAATTTCATCCAAATCGGTCCAGCCGTTCTTGCGTTATTGAGTCACAAAGACAAACGTCTGGACAAACATCCAAACATCCAAACATCTTAACATCCAAACTTTGCCATTTATAATATATACTAGCCTTTACCCGCGGCCCCGTCCGCAAGGAGAAAATGAAATATGTGGGCTATTCACGTTAGCCTACTTATAAAGTTATCTGTTTAAAATTTTTTTTCTGTCTAATGCATTTTATTTTTGTAATTGAGTAAAAAAAAGAACTTTATGAGCTGATAACCTGATAGGATCCGGAAATGATAACGAAATTATCCAGAAAAAGCCACGAAATGACCCCGACGCTATCGCGGACGGATCCCGAAAACCAACCAGAAACGCCCCGGAAGTGTTTCCAAAAGTTCCCGAAGTAGTCCCAAAAAAACCCGAAATGACAACGACACGATTCTAGACTTATCCAGATAACCACACAGAAATGATGCCTGAAGGGTACCAAATTGATCCCGAAATAGTCCCGAAAAAGGTCCGAAATTACCCTGACGGGCTCCCGGACGGATCTCAGAAACCATCCAGAAAATATCCAGGAAGGGTCCCTAAATTATCCCGACTAACTCCAGAAAAAGTTCCGAAATGGTTCCGAGGGGATCCACGATGGATCGCGAAAACCATACAGAAATGATTCCGGAAGGATTCCAAAATGATCCCGAAATAGTCCGGAATTTACCCAGATGGGATCCCGCACAGATCCAGAAATGATCCCGGAAGGGTGCAAAAACTATCCCGGAAAAGTAACAAAAAATCCCGAAATGGCTCCTACGGCATCCCGGTCGGGTCCAGAAATGATCTCGGAAGGGTCCCCAAATGATCCCAAAATGGTCCCGAAATGACCCTGATGGATCCGGCAAACCATCAAGAAATTATGCCGAAAGGGTCCCAAAATGATCCCGAAATAATACAGAAAAAGTTACGAAACGACCCCTAGAGGATCACCAAATGATCCCGTATTAGCCCCGAAAAGGTCCCGAAATAACCCCGACGGGATCCCGGACAAATCCCGAAAACCATCCAGAAATGATGCCGGAAGGAATCCCAAATGATTCCGTAAAAGTCCCGCATTGATTCCGACGGGATCCCGAACGGATACCGAAAATCATCCAGAAGTGACGCCGGAAAGGTCCTCAAATGATCACCTAATAGTCCCTAAATGACCCTTAAGGGGTCATGGACGGATCCCATAAACCATCCAGAAATGATCCCGATATATTTCCGAAGAAGTCCCGAAATGACCCTGACGGGATCTCGAACGCACCCCTAAATGACCCTGACGGGATCCCGGACAGATCCCGAAATCCATCCAGAAATGATCTTGGGAGGGACCCCAAATGATCCCGAAAAAGTCCCGCAATGATTCCGAGGGGATCCTGATCGGATACCGATAACCATCCAGAAGTGATGCCGGAAAGGTCCTCAAATGATCACCTAATACCATAATGACCCTGACGGCATCCAGGACTGATCCCAAAATCCATCCAGAAATGATCTTGGGAAGGTCCCAAAATTATCCCGAAATAGTCTCGGAAAAGTTCAGAAATTACCCTGACGGGTTCCCGGACGAATCCTGAAAGCCATCTCTAAATGATCCCGAAAAAGTCCCGAAATGACCCTGACTGGACCCCGAAAGGATCCCGAAAACTATCCAGAAATGATGCCGGAAATGTCCTCAAATGATCACCTAATAGTTCCGAAAAGACCCTGACGGGATCCCGAACGGATCCCGACAACTATCTAGAGATGATGCCGAAAGGGCCCGCAAATGATCCCGCATTAGTCGAGAAAAAGTCCCGAAATGAACCCGACGGGATGCCGAACGAATCCCAAAAACCAGCCAGAAATGATGCCGGAAGGGACACCAAACGATCCCGAAAAAGTCCCGCAATAATTCCGACGGGATCCTGAGCGGATACCGAAAACCATCCAGAAGTGATGCCGAAAAGGTCCTCAAATGATCACCTAATAGTCCCAAAATGACCCTGACGGCATCCCGGACAGATCCCGAAATCCATCCAGAAATGATCTTGGGAGGGTCCCAAAATTATCCCGAAATAGTCTGGGAAAAGTCCAGAAATTACCCTGACGGATACCGGACGAATCCTGAAAACCAATCTTAAATGATGACGAAAAAGTCCCGAAATGACCCTGATGGGACCCGGAAAGGATCCCGAAAACTAACCAGAAATGATGCCGCAAAGGTCCTCAAATGATCTCCCACTAGTTCCGAAAAGACCCTGACGGGATCCCGAACGGATCCCGACAACTATCCAGAAATGATACCGAAAGGGCCCGCAAATGATCCCGTATTAGTCGAGAAAAAGTCCCGAAATGACCCGGACGGGATGCCGGACGAATCCCAAAAACCATCCAGAAATGATTTTGGAAGGGACCCCAATGATCCCGAAAAAGTCCCGCAATTATTCCGACGGGAATCTGAACGGATACCGAAAACCATCCAGAAGTGATGCCGGAACGGTCCTCAAATGCTCACCTAATAGTCCCAAAATGACCCTGAGGGCATCCCGGACAAATCCCGAAATCCATCCAGAAATGATCTTGGGAAGGTCCCAAAATGATCCCGAAATAGTCTCGGAAAAGTCCAGAAATTACCCTGACGGGTTCCCGGACGAATCCTGAAATGATTCCGAAAAAGCCCCGAAATGACCCTGACGGGATCCTGAAAGGATTCCAAAAACTATCCAGAAATGACGCCGGAAAGGTCCTCAAATGATCCCCTAATAGTTCCGAAATGACCGTGACGGGATCCCGAACGGATCCCGACAACTATACAGAAATTATGCCGAAAGGGTCCGCAAATGATCCCGTATTAGTCGAGAAAAAGTCCCGAAATGACCCCGACGGGATCCCGGACGAATCCCAAAAACCATCCAGAAATGATGCCGGTAGGTATCCCAAATGATCCCGAAATAATCCAGAAATGACCTCGTCGGCATCCCGGACGGATACCGAAAATTATCCAGAAATGATGCCGGAAAGGTCCACAAATGATCCCCTAATAGTCCCGAAATTACCCTGATGGGATCCCGGACGGATCCCGAAAACCATCCAGAAGTGATACCGGAAGAGCCCCCAAATGATCCCGAAAAAGTCCCCAAATGACCCCGACGATATCCCGGACGGATCCCGAAAACCATCCAGAAATGATGCCGGAAGAGCCCCCAAATGATCCCGAAAAAGTCCCCAAATGACCCCGACGAGATCCCGCACGGATCCCGAAAACCATCCAGAAATGATGCCGGAAGAGCCCCAAATGATCCCGAAAAAGTCCCCAAATGACCCCGACATACTCCAGAAAAGGTTCCGAAATGGCTCTGAGGGAATCAACGACGGATCGCGAAAACCATACAGAAATGATTCCGGAAGGATCCCAAAATGATCCCGAAATAGTCCGGAAATGACCCAGATGGGATCCCGCACAGATCCAGAAATGATCCCGGAAGGGTCCAAAAACTATCCCGGAAAAGTAACAAAAAATCCCGAAATGGCTCCTACGGCATCCCGGACGGATCCAGAAATGATCTCGGAAGGGTTCCCAAATGATCCCAAAATGGTCCCGAAATGACCCTGATGGATCCGGCAAACCATCAAGAAATTATGCCGGAAGGGTCCCCAAATAATCCCGAAATAAAACAGAAAAAGTCACGAAACGACCCCTAGAGGATCCCCAAATGATCCCGTATTAGCCCCAAAAAAGTCCCAAAATGACCCTGACGGGATCCCGAAAGGATTCCGAAAACAATACAGAAATGATGCCGGAAAGGTCCTCAAATGATCCCCTAATAGTCCCGAAATGACCGTGACGGGATCCAGACAACTATCCAGAAATGATGCCGAAAGGGTCCGCAAATGATCCCGTATTAGTCGAAAAAAAGTCCCGAAAGGACCACGACGGGATCCCGGACGAATCCCAAAAACCATCCAGAAATGATGCCGGTAGGTATCCCAAATGATCCCGAAATAGTCCCGAAATGACCTCGTCGGCATCCCGGACGGATCCCGAAAATTATCCAGAAATGATGCCGGAAAGGTTCCCAAATGATCCCCTAATAGACCCGAAATTACCCTAATGGGATCCTGGACGGATCCCGAAAACCATCCAGAAATGATGCCGAAAGGGTTCCCAAATGATCCCGTATTAGTCGCGAAAAAGTCCCGAAATGACCCCGACGGGATCCCGGACGGATCCCGAAAACCATCCAGAAATGATGCCGAAAGGGTTCCCAAATGATCCCGTATTAGTCGCGAAAAAGTCCCGAAATGACCCCGACGGGATCCCGGACGGATCCCGAAACCATCCAGAAATGATGCCGGATGAGCCCCAAAATGATCCCGAAAAAGTCCCCAAATGACCCCGACGAGATCCCGGACGGATCCCGAAAACCATCCAGAAATGATGTCGGAAGAGCCCCCAAATGATCCCGAAAAAGTCCCCAAATGACCCCGACGATATCCCGGACGGATCCCGAAAACCATCCAGAAATGATGCCGGAAGAGCCCTCAAATGATCCCGAAAAAGTCCCCATATGACCCCGACGAGATCCCACACGGATCCCGAAAACCATCCAGAAATGATGCCGGAAGGGTCCCCAAATGATCGCGAAATAGTCCCGAAATGATTCCGGAATAGTCCCGAAAATGTTCCAAAATAACCCCGACGGGATCCCGGACGGATTCCGTAAACTATACAGAAATGATCCCGGAAGGGTCCCAAAATGATCCCGAAATAGTCCCGAAAAAGTCCCGAAATTACCCCGGCATAATCCCGGACCGATCCCGAAAACCATCCAGAAATGATCCCGGAAGGGTCTCGATATGACCCTTACGTGATTACAAATAAGGTGAAGCTAATTATAAAACCATGTTAATAAGGCAGCAGGCGCATTGGAGCGAATAAAAAGTTAGATAGAAACATACAGGTAAAGCTAATAAAAGCGTGCTAATAAAAACAATTGATGGAGGGCGGATGGCGGGAGTAGAGGAGAGGACCACTGATCGTTCCTCCAAAATTGTCTAGATCTCGTTCTGTATGTACCAGATACCAAAAACTATTGATTTAGGAGAAAATTTAGATTGAGTTATAACAATTTATGGATTTTACACCAGAGGGTGGATAAAGGGGGGCGGGCGGAGGGTGTCACTGCTTACTTTGTAAGCCCTCGACTTATTTGACCCCTTGAGTCTGTGATATTGGTGAAGCCCAGTATACGTAAAGTTATAATGTGTAAAAATTATGAAAAATAATTTCTCGAAGGGTCGTGGGACCCCCACCCCTCTTTCCATGTTCGAAAAAAATTTCGCTAGTAGACTACTGTCTGTGTCCCAAATTTCATCAAAATCCGTGTAGCCATTCTGGCGTGATTCGGACGCAAAGACGAAAAAATATAATAATTAAATTATAACTGTTCCTAGGGGGCGGGGACCACGCCCCTTTTGAAAAATATATAGCTAGTAGATCCTTCTAGACTATTGGCTATATGTGTGCAAAATTTCATCCAAATCGGTCCAGCCGTTCTTGCGTTATTGAGTCACAAAGACAAACGTCTGGACAAACATCCAAACATCCAATCATCCAAACATCTAAACATCCAAACATCCAAACTTTGCCATTTATAATATATACTAGATTAGATATTAGATTAGATATTAGATATTAAATTAGATTAGATTAGATTTTAGATTATATTAGATTAGAATAGATTAGATTATATTAGACTAGCTTTACCCGGCATACGTTGTAACGCCCGAGATCGAATGAATGTTGCGTTGTTTTTTCCGTTTTGTTTGTTGATAATTTAGTTTATTGTTCTGTAAATTGAATTGAATTTTGTAGGCATATTTGGTGAAATTTTCGTTTAAAACAATTTATTATTGTATCTTATTGTAATGCAACTGGGTACACAATATTTTTGGTTTTTTCGTTCGGTGCAAAAATAAACAAATTTTTTGGTGTTCCAACTCTAGAGCAAGCAACATATAGCTGGCCATGAGAAAAGCATGGACTCTCTAAATCTAATCATGCAATAGTAAGCGATTATCCTTGTGCTTTGTTGATTGTAATTGCAAAAGCAAGGCGTACAAGAAACTGTAAGCGCTTAAAATTGAATATCAAATCTGTAGGAATCATTGGGATGCGAGGTATGAGCTCATCTTCACCTTTGCTTTTACCGCTGATAATTGTTGCTTCGATTACATTCGGCATTAATTTCTTAACGCTCAGCCTGGCTCCATTGCACAATTTTGGCGGGTCTAAATTCCGAAGAAGCATGATTGGGGAGCCAATTTTCAAAGTTAATATATGCGCAGGCATTCCGGGTGGTTCTAAAGAGCTTAGAAATTCAATTGGATAAATCTCAATTTGATCTTCATCTGTAACTCTGTCACAACGAATTTGTGTAAACCGTGATCTTTCCAATTAAAACTTCACATATCACTTCTCCCTGGACTTGGTTATACTCGCCAGTGACCGTACGCAATCTTGCTCTAGGTAATGGCTTTACTCTCCTGTTGACCAAATCAGATCGGATTAAGGAATAAGATGCGTCCGTATCTACAGTCAGTACACGCTCTTTGCCATCCACATATCCTCTGACGGTAAGACTGCTCGATTTCCTTCCGATTTGCGATACAGATATCACAGGACATTCAATAGCTGGAGCTAGCTCTCCATCTTTACATCTGACTCGCTATTGCTCATCTCCTCCAACTTTATTCTTAAGACCACCCATGTTGTTGAAGCCACTAGGATCAAGATCGCAATGACGTGCCATGTGACCTGGCTTCCCGCATTTGACGCATTTGATAACTCCTCTTTTACTCCGTTTTTGCGATCCTTTCAGTGTCTCCAATATTGTGTTCACCCAGTCTGACCTTTCTACCTCCACACGGCGTCTTTTCAAAGCTGGCTTACACAGAGCCGATGCTGTTTCCTGAATCAAGCATGTGATACCGTTTCTGTGATTGTAGGTTTTGGGTTTGCGTATGCCGCTCGCTTCGTTTCGATATCCCGTATTCCATTAATAAAGCTCTGGAGTTTTACTCTTTCAGTGAATTCCACGGGTGCGTCCGCATTCGCTAAATGTGCCAGCCTTTCAACATCCGACGCAAACTCTTGCAATGTTTCACCAGGCCCCTGGAAGCGGTTCAGTAAATCCATTTGTTATATCGGTCTCCTATGCTCAATTCCGAATCGCTTCTCTAGTGCCCCCATCAATGCTTCATAACTGTTCCGTTCGTACTCGGGCATAGTTTGTAAGGTTTCAGATGCAGGCCGTTTCAATGCTACGAACCGGATACCGTTTCAGCAAATGTTGGCTTTGGGTTCGCATATGTAGCTAGTTTGGTTTCGGCATCCCGTATTCCATTTATAAAGCTCTGAATTTTAACCCTCTCGGTGTATTCCACGGGTGCGTCTGTATTTGCGAGATGAGCCAATCTTTTAACATCCTACGCAAACTCCTGCAAAGTCTCATTCGCCTTTTGGTAACGATTTTGCAACTCAACTTGATATATGTTTCCTATGCTCGCTTCCGTAACGTCTCTCTAGAGCGCTCATCAATGTTTCAGAGTTGTTCCGTTCGTACTCTGAAATTGTGTGTAAGATTTCAGCTGCCACGAACTTTATCTTCAGAATTCCAGTTGTTCACTGCTGACGTCTTTTAAAATTGAAGCTCAAGTACCTGGAAAGGAACAGAAACGTCAAAAGATGGAGTTTTTACCTTCGGATTGCTCGCTGGAACAGCCGGGCGATTTAGCTGTAATTGCTCCACTCGACCTTTCAAATCATTGAATTCTGCCTGAAATTGTGCGATTTTTGCATCCTGCGATTCAAGTTTTGATGATGCCCTTGCTTCCTGTGCCTCCATCTGCGAGGATATGCGAGGCTCTTGTGATTTCAACTGCTCAGCCAACTGAGATGTCATATATGTCTTCTGCTCTTCCAGTTGATATGACATTTGCGACGACATTTCTGAATTGCGTGCCTCCTGTGCTTCCACCTTAGATGTAATCTGTGTCAACATTTCTGCAATACGCGTTTCTTGTGCTTCAACCTTTGAGATATGCGTGTATCCTGCGATTCCAGTTGCGATGCCACTGTCGATGTTTATGCAGATATTCAGCCAATATCATGTTCAAGTCTGTGTTCGCCATTGTCTGCGGTGCTTAATTTTTCTCCTCTAATTTTGTTGTCTCATCGCCATCAAGATGAAATACATACTCTTCTACGTTAATTTCTTCTGATTCCATTGCTTCTCGTAGTCGTGTTTGTAGTTCGGATTTAATGCCGGTTGTATTCAATCCACGGTTCTCCAACTCCTTTTTCAGTTACTGGATCATTAATTCACTTAACTTTGCCATGTCCTTGTTGTACTCTGCAACTCTGGAATTTATTCAACAATTGCAATTCTGACACCAATTGTAACGAATTTAACGTAATTCCGCCTATCTCAAACCTTCTGCTAACGTTCGAATCGCCAAAATGTTGAATAAATAACTCCAATATTCAATAATGCAAAATGGCCTTTATTAGACTAATTTGAGGTTACTTCACAATAACACTTATACTACACAGCCAATAGAGTGCTTAAATCAAACTGATTATTCATGGCTCAGCTTGCGCTGCTTTTATACTCTCGGTTTCCTCGTTCACCCATTTCTCCTAAGGTCTAGTAATTTCGTGAACTTCATGCTTGGTTACCAACCATATACATGTATATTTGTAGTTTGTAGCTATATTCGTGTGTGAATGTAGTACTACGTCGACTGATGATGACATGCGTTTGTGAGTATCTCTCCGCTGCCTTGTACGCATGTGTGTAAATGATGACTGATTTCTTTAGTATCGGCTTAGAGATGATAGTATCGCTTTGTGATGATAATATTCGGCACAATACATATATCTTACGGGTTTTCTGTAAAGTGGTATAAATCAGTTCTATTGTAATTTTGAAAAATTGTTTGCAATTTGGTTTGGAAAAAAAGATATTTTCAAAAGTCCGGAGAAAAAAAATCGAAGTTAAAAAAAACGAAATTGAAAAAAAACTTTTAATTTAATATTCTGAATTCTGAAATATGAAAAACCTTCATCTTGATCGAAATTTGGTGATGATTGAAGTGAGTGAAATACGTTTCCATAGGAAACACACACACACAGAATTTAATTTTTATATATATAGATGTATATAGAATGAATGTGTAGGTCACAGGCCTAAATATATCTCCCCCCTCGTAACATAATTTTCTTTAGCTTATTTTCCTTCGTTTACTACCACCCACATATGATTGTGATCACTAATACACACAAGCATGTGTGAGTGGTAGTACGTATGTATCTTAGATTTTTACCGCTGTGAGCCCGCGGTACAGCAACTTTGTTGCCGGGAAACCCAACGAAGGAGCTGTATCGTGGGTTCACCGGCTCATGTCGCAAAGCGGCTCGTCCTCTTTGAATCCAGCGGCAGGGACCATAGTCTCCGACTCTGTGCCGAATACAGGGAAAAATCCCCGGAGAGGTTGCGGGCCGTGCTGCTGCACAAATACTGTTCAAATTGTCTGTCGCCCTTTCACCGCGTGGACAAGTGCAATAGCAAATATCGCTGCAAACGGTGCCAGCAAAAGCACCATACCACGCTCCATCTATATGAGCGTCAATCTGAACGCGATGATGCAACAACCATTGGCGACGACAACCCGTCCGATGACACGTTGTCAATCCACCTAATGGGGCCGACAAAGTCCTGGGCTCAGCAGGTGGAGGAAGAGGAAATGGAGGAAGAGAGAGCGAAAATGGAGGAAGAGCGAGCAAAAACGGAAATGAGACCCTCAACGAGCAGGAACGGGATGCGCAGTTTCCGACCGCTGTTGCCGCACGAACTGAGTGCGGAGGAAGTAAAAAAGGCTCGAAACCAACAAAATAATTGGGGGCACTGTGACGTCGGACCCCATCGAAGCTCCACTAAATCGCCCAAACTTGCAAAGCAGCAACGTCGAAAGAAATCAACGCCATACGCTTCTGACGCCCTAGATACAAAGGCACTATCGCGTGGAACACCGGAAGGCTTCCGAACCGGCCGACTGCTCCAAGCTACTCCAGAGTTCATCATGCGGCCTTTCGTGCCCATTACGCCGACGGCCATAGTACGCATCGAATCGCGGGGGCACTAACACCTGGTTCGTGCCATTATTGATCCCTGCGCCACCAGCACAATCGTCGATGCAGAGCTGGTACGTGATCTCCAATTGGAGCGCCAAGGACCAGGGCAATGCACCCTTATTCTGCGCGGCAAGTTCGGGTCATCGACGCACGTCAGCACTCAAGCCGCAGTGGTCAAAGGTCACTATCGCTTGAGTCCGCCGACTAATGTGGACCCGAAGATTGCCGCGCCTTTTGAATTCATGCGGCTTGCGGATCCTCAGTTCTACCGTTCATCGCCGATTTGGCTTACACTCGGCGCTGATCTATACGCCGAAATGATGGTGAGCGGTACACCGGCATCGACAGTAGGCGGTCTCCTAACCCAACCGACCGTGTTCGGGTTGGTGGTCTCGGGAGCCAGCCAAAAATAAATTACCGATCTTTGCGCCATCTTATATATATTTAAGTAAATATGCACGGAATTCAAAACCACGTACGTATATTTAATAACTTCTTTTCTTTTTCCGCAGGAGAGCGAGACGTGAGTTCAACCATCTGGCGTGCAGTGCTTGCAGTCCGCATCTGCACTGCCTTATTTCGTTACAGCGCCATACTGGACGTGCGATCACGTGGCATTCCTTTTTTTCATTTTTTTCTTTGTTGCTTACGGCAAGGGGGCCGGCAACCCAGCGGGTCAGGGGGTTAGAATATACCCGCGGTAGGTATGCCTGTCGTAAGAGGCGACTAAAATACCGGATTGGCCTGAAGGTTTAATGTGGCCATATAAATCGTTCCCGAGATGGTCGGGCCAGCACCTTAATGATGCTGTGTTACCGGAGCGTACCGGATCTGTAAACGGCAAAGGACCATCACATCGATCACTCCCTAAACCTTCGGGGAGCAACCGTATCGCTACAACAACAACAACAGCAAGGGGGCCGGTATGTTTAGGCCCCAGGCCTACATATATCCCCCCCCCCCCCCACGTAACATAATTTTCTTTAGTTTATTTTCCTTCGTTTACTACCACCCACATATGCTTGTGATCACTAATACACACGAAGCATGTGTGAGTGGTAGTACGTATGTATCTTAGATTTTTACCGCTGTGAGCTCGCGGTACAGCAACTTTGTTGCCGGGAAACCCAACGAAGGAGCTGTATCGTGGGTTCATCGGCTCATGTCGCAAAGAGGCTCTTCCTCTTTGAATCCAGCAGCCAGCAAAGGTACACGTAATCTCACGTTCACGTAAGTGCAAATTTTCAAAATTATTATTACATATATAACATTTTCCACAACATTCGTTAAACCATTTCTTAACACTTGTTGTATTTCTATACGGTTAATAAAACAAACCATTTGTAATTTCTTTTTATTAACACGAAACTTTTTTGGTGTTTTTATTTTCTCCCCTTTTTGCCTAAACACATATCCTTTTGCAATTACGTAGGTGCGCGCTGTTGCCACAACGCAATTGTTCAGGGTCCTTCGAGCCGAAAATAAGAGACTGGGGCGGACTGGGGCATCCAAAGACATGTCCAATAACGAAAGTCATCCCATTATCCTTCCTTACACTTGCAGGTTATCCAGACTTATAGTTCAATCCTCTCATAAGACCACCTTGCATGGAGGGAACCAGCTGATGCTACGTCATATCCGCACTCAGTACTGGATCTCACGCGTTAAAATCATGATAAGGTCTGTTATCCACAACTGTAAGGTCTGTACTATTCACAGGAAGCGGACACAAACGCAAATTATGGGGATCCTTCCGAAGGAGCGCACCACCTTTACTAGGGCGTTCACCTACACTGGGGTAGATTTCGAGGGACCATTCGATATAAAATCCTGAATATAAAAGTATGGCTTACAAAAAAATTAGCACTTACGTGACGTGAGATGGCACTGTGTAGATTCGCTAGCTGCTGGATTGAAAAGAGGACGAACCTCTTTGCAACAAAGCCTATGAACCCGCGATACAGGACCTTCGTTGGGTTTCCCGGCAACAAAGTTGCTATACCGCGTGCTCACAGCGGTAAATGTAAAATACACATACGTAATACCACTCACACATGCATATGTGCTAGTGACTGCAAACATGTGTGGGTAATCGAATGATGACTCACGAGAGTGTGGCAGTGAAGCTATAATATAACAAGTAAGGAAGGTTAAGTTCGGGTGTAACCGAACATTACATACTCAGTTGAGAGCTATGGTGACAACATAAGGGAAAATAACCATGTAGGAAAATGAACCGAGGGAAACCCTGGAATGTGTTTGTATGACATGTGTATCAAATGAATGGCATTGAAGAGTATTTTATGAGGGAGTGGGCCATAGTTCTATAGGTGGGCGCCATTTAGGGATATAGCCATAAATGTGGATCAGGGTTGACTCTAGAATGCGTTTGTACGGTATGGGTATCAAATGAAAGGTATTAATGAGTATTTTAAAAGGGCGTGGACCTAAGTACTATAGATGGACGCCTTTTCGAGATATCGCCGTAAAGATGGACCAGGGGTGACTCTAGAATGCGTTTGTACGATATGGGTATCAAATGAAAGGTGTTAATGAGCATTTTAAAAGGGAGTAATCCTTAGTTCCATAGGTGGACGCCGTTTCGAGATATCGCCATAAAGGTGGACCAGGGGTGACCCTAGAATTTGTTTGCACAATATGGGCATCAAACGAAAGGTGTTAATGAGTATTTTAAAAGGGAGTGGGCCTTAGTTCTATAGGTGGACGCCGTTTCGAGATATCGCCATAAAGGTGGGCCAAGGGTGACTCTAGAATTCGTTTGTGCAATATGGGTATCAAACGAAAGGAGTTAATGAGTATTTTAAGAGGGAGTGGGCCTTAGTTCTATAGGTGGACGCATTTTCGAGTGGGCCTTCGTTTTACAGGTGTTCGCCTTTTCGAGATATCGCCATAAAGGTGGACCAGGGGTGACTTTAGAATTTGTTTGTATGATATGGGTATCAAATGAAAGGTGTTAATGAGTATTTTAAGAGGGAGTGGGCCTTAGTTCTATAGGTGGACGCCTTTTCGACATATCGCCATAAAGATGGACCAGGTGTGACTCTAGAATGCGTTTGTACGATATGGGTATCAAATGAAAGGTGTTAATGAGTATTTTAAAAGGGAGTAATCCTTAGTTCCATAGGTGGACGCCGTTTCGAGATATCGCCATAAAGGTGGACCAGGAGTGACCCTAGAATTCGCTTGTGCAATATGGGTATCAAACGAAAGGAGTTAATGAGTATTTTAAGAGGGAGTGGGCTTTTCTGGACCAGGGGTGACTCTAAATTTTGTTTGTACGATATGGGTATCAAATTAAAGTTATTAATGAGAGTTTTAAAAGGGAGTGGTGGTAGTTGTATATGTGAAGGCGTTTTCCAGATATCGACCAAAATGTGGACCAGGGTGACCCAGAACATCATCTGTTGGATACCGCTAATTTATTTATATATGTAATACCTGCCAAGATTTTAAGGGTTTTTTATTTCGCCCTGCAGAACTTTTTCATTTTCTTCTACTTAATATGGTAGGTGTCACAACCATTTTATAAAGTTTTTTCTAAAGTTATATTTCGCGTCAATAAAACAATCCAATTACCTTACCATATTTCATCCCTTTTTTCGTATTTGGTATAGAATTATGGCATTTTTTTCATTTTTCGTAATTTTCGATATGGAAAAAGTGGGCGTGGTCATAGTCGGATTTCGTTCATTTTTCATACAAAGATAAAGTGAGTTCAGATAAGTACGTGAACTGAGTTTAGTAAAGATATATCGATTTTTGCTCAAGTTATCGTGTTAACGGCCATGCGGAAGGACAGACGGACGACTGTGTATAAAAACTGGGCGTGGCATCAACCGATTTCGCCCATTTTCACAGAAAACAATTAACGTCATAAAATCTATGCCCCTACCAAATTTCAAAAGGATTGGTTAATTTTTGTTCGACTTATGGCGTTAAAAGTATCCTAGACAAATTAAATGAAAAAGGGCGGAGCCACGCCCATTTTTAAATTTTCTTTTATTTTTGTATTTTTTGCACCATATCATTACTGGGGTTGAATCTTGACATAATTTACTTATATACTGTAAAGATATTAAATTTTTTGTTAAAATTTTACTTTTAAAAATTTTTTTTTTAAAAGTGGGCGTGGTCCTTCTCCGATTTTGCTAATTTTTATTAAGCGTACATATAGTAATAAGAGTAACGTTCCTGCCAAATTTCATCGTGATATCTTCAACGACTGCCAAATTACAGCTTGCAAAAGTTTTAAATTACCTTCTTTTAAAAGTAGGCGGTGCCACGCCCATTGTCCAAAATTTTACTAATTTTCTATTTTGCGTCATAAGCTCAACTCATTTACCAAGTTTCGTCGCTTTATCGGTCTTTTGTAATGAATTATCGCACTTTTTCGGTTTTTCGAAATTTTCGATATCGAAAAAGTGGGCGTGGTTATAGTCCGATATCGTTCATTTTAAATAGCGATCTGAGATGAGTGCTCAGGAACCTACATACCAAATTTCATCCAGATACCTCAAAATTTACTCAAGTTATCGTGTTAACGGACGGACGGACGGACGGACATGGCTCAATCAAATTTTTTTTCGATCCTGATTATTTTGATATATGGAAGTCTATATCTATCTCGATTCCTTTATATATGTACAACCAACCGTTATCCAATCAAACTTAATATACTCTGTGAGCTCTGCTCAACTGAGTATAAAAATAGGAACCCAAGTATATTATTTCGTACGTAAAGGTGGCCATAGTGCCATGCAAGTTTGAAGCTCTTTATATGAACACGGTAATCGCTTTCCGCATAGCATAGCATATAGCGAGCATTATACCTTCACTCCAATACAAAAGTGAGTCATAAAAATCAATTTCTATATCCCACGGTTTATTGTTTGTAAACTGATATGTTTTATGATTAAACATTTTTTTTGTTTGGAATCAAATTTTCAATTATAAAACCCTAATTGAATTCTTCAAGGTTAGCCTTGTCCTTTCTTTGATCCCTGTAGTACTGTGAATTTGATGGAAGCAGTGAAAAAGGTTTTGGCTCTCGGGTTTGGGTGGTGGCACAGTGTAATTGATTGTCGTGTTTTCGAAACGCTCTTGCCGTTGTAAATTTCGCACAAAATCTAAAAACAGGAAGTGTGGTGACAATAATCTTATAGAAATAAGTTAAAAAAAAACGGGTTAAAATCATACTCTATTACGAATAAATATTACCGCATAAACTACTAAAAAATGTTGAATGTTCCCAATGAAGCTAAGGTCCGCGGACACCCAAGCGCCATCCGATTCGAAAGAGTTCCACGAGGTGACCCAACGGGGTGCACTGCTATGGCTTGAAAAGGACTTGGATCGTCTGCTGCGCACTGGTCCCGCGGAAACGCGTCTAGAGCTACCAAGAGAGATGGCACGATTTGCCGATTTGTTTGACCGTCTTTTGTTTTTTTTTTTGCAAGAAGAGGGCCCTTCTATGAATTGGGATGGTTTAAAAGTTACCTGCCAATGCTGTTATGGAATACTCAACGCTGAGCTCACCGTAAAATTAAGAGATTCGCAAAATGTTGGATAGATGGGTTGTCGTGAAGCTGAATTGTGGTCTGGGTACTTCAATGGGTTGTCGTGGCCCCAAAAGTGTTATACCCGTACGCTCCGATCTAACGTTTCTTGATCTGACAGTACAAAAAATTGAGCATTTAAGCCTATGATGCCAATGTGCCGCTAGTTCTTATGAACTTATTCAATACCGACTAAGATACACAAAAAGATCGTAAGAATACACCGGCTTTCGGGTTCAAAGTCTTACATTCAATCAGAGTTGCTTTCCGCGCATAAGCCGTGAATCATTTTTAGCAGTTGCCAAAGATTTCATGTTGAGAACGATATTGATGCTTGGTATCCACCTGGTCACGGTGATTTTATGATACGTTTCGCAATTCTGGTTTATTAAAGAAAGTCACCGATGAAGGACGTGAATATTGCTTCCTTTCAAATATTTATTTTTTGGGTGCTACTGTGGTTTTAGCTATCCTCAATAAATTGGTGGGTGAGGAACGTTCTGTAGATCCCATTGAATTTGTGATGGAAGTTACAGACAAAACACGTGCTGCTGTTAACGGTGGTAATCTCATTAGCGTCGAAAATAAATTACATTTACTGGGATGCACAAGTACCAGAAGAACATGTTGATGAATTCAAATCTGTGAAAAACATTCAAATTTTTCCATACCAATAATATTTGGGCGAATTTGAATGCTATTGATCGTGTACTCCGCGAACGCACACTCAAGATGGGAATCATTGTAAACAACAGAACAATGGAGAACGGCGTAATGGTGATACAATTAGGGACCGCCGTTGGTGCGTCTATGAAATATTTTGATGGAGCGATTGGTATTAATGTGCCATGTACACGTTTTTCAGTCCATGTCTACCTGCTGTCGACGCCCCAATGGAGGACGACGTTAACGATCCAATGGAACATCAACTAATGGTAGTTATGGAAACGAAGGCTTTAGGAATGACGTTTTAAAGTTAACTGTTTTCGATTACAGCTTCTTAAAGGATCTCCGAACAAACTCAAATGTACTTTCATTCACCATTGAGGAGACCGGCAAAGGTGTAACGGGACTAAAATATCGAACCTCATGGGTGGCGCACCCGCGTAATCGTTGGAAAAGGTATTATGTGGCAGACAGTGTATCTGCGTTAGGGTTCTGTTGGCCTCGTTCGGGGGAACAAGAGCTGGGTTATTGATGTGTTTGCCTCGTTCGGGGTGAACGAGAGCTGGGTTATTTGGGATAGAGGAATGTGGGTTATTGCAGTTCATTTTCCTTGTCGTTGGGCGGAATTATTACCAGTTTCGCGATTGGTCTGGTAATTTGACCCTTAATTGTATTGACGTCAACCACACGAACACAGTTATCGGGACCTGGATGTGTGTTGACGATTCTCCCCATTCTCCACTCGTTTGGTTGTAGGTGATCCTCCTTTATGACCACTAAGTCCCCCGGCTTTAAGTTGGATTGTGGATGTTTCCACTTATACCGTTTCTGGATCTCGGTGAGATATTCCTATTTCCATCTTTTGCAAAATGTTTGATGAAGGGCTTTCATCTTTTGCCATCGGTTTACGATTGAGGCAGCCCTCAATTCGACATAAGAGGGGTATAAACTCTTCGAAAGAGTATTTATGATGGGACGCGATCTTTTTAAAATGGGTCTTAACAAAGTTAGTACCATTGTCGGAGTAAACGCTTTTCGGACAGCCTCGTCTAGATACAAATCTGGCGAAGGCAGCTATGAAGGACCCGGTACTAAGATCGTTGGTCGCTTCTAGATGGATGGCTTTCGTCGAAAAGCAGACTAACAGACTAACATATCCTTTTGAAATTCGGCATCCCCTCCCTCGGTAGGATTTTATATCGAATGGTCCCGCGAAATCTACCCCAGTGTTGGTGAAGGCCATAGTAAAGGTGATGCGCTCCTTTGGAAGGATCCCCATAAGTTGCGTTTGTTTCCGCTTCCTGGGAATAGTACAGACCTTACAGTTGTGGATAACAGAACTTATCATGATTTTAACGCGTGGTATCCAGTACTGAGTGCGGATATGACGTAGCATCAGCTGGTTCCCTCCATGCAAGGTGGTCTTATGAGAGGATTTAACTATAAGTCTGGATAACCTGCAAGTGTAAGGAAGGATAATGGGATAAATTTCGATATTGAACATGTCTTTGGATGCCCCAGTTCGAATGATGCCTTCTTCATCTATATATGGGTCCAGGGGTAAAATCTCACTCTTACCATTTATTGGCTTTCCTGACTTCAAATTTGCGTACTCTTCTTGATAATGTTGCCTTTGGCACATTGTTATCAATATTTGTGTTGTTTTTTCTATTTCATCCGAGGCTATCGAATGAGAATCCCTTTTAAAGGAGGCTTTAGTTGTTAGGTGCGTGTTCTGGAAAAACCGAAGAATATAGGAGATAACCCGCAAAGCCCTTGGTAGATCGGAAAACCTATCCAGAATATCAAAGTTATTTTCGACCGATGTTGCATGAACTTTCGCCCTCTTTTCTTCGATATTTGTGTTATAATGCTCTTCTTGTGTTGGCCAATTTTCGTTGTCTTCTTGTAACCAAGAAGGTCCCTGCCACCACAAAGAATTGTCGATTAAATCCGAGGCGAGGAGGCCTCTGCTCGCCAAATCTACAGGATTTGACGCGGAGTCTACGTGCCGCCATACTTTGTCTCCTACTTTGTCGATGATTGTAGTTATTCGATGTGCCACAAACGTTGACCACGAACATGGTGGCTTTCGGATCCATGCCAGTACTATAGTCAAATCTGTCCAAAAGGTTACTTTAATATTGGAAAGTTGCATATTTTCTATGGCCGACTCTATGACTTCTGCCAGTAGGACTGCGCCGCAAAGTTCCAGTCGTGGCAATGATATGGTTTTGACCGGGGCTACTCTCGTTTTGTCCATCAACAGGTTGGTGAAGACTTGATCCTTTGTTTGTACCCTCAGGAAAACAGTGGCGGCATATGCCTTTTCCGAAGCATCGCTGAATCCATGTATTTGGACGCTGTCCTTTGGGGTAAAATAAACCGATCGCGGTATGCGGATATCGTTGATTTTTCCGTATTCTTGCATAAATGCGGTCCAACAATCTAGAATAGTTTGTGATAATTCTTCATCCCAACCCGTGCCTTCCAACCAAATATTTTGCATTATGATCTTGGCTACAATTATCACTGGTGCCAGCCAGCCAAGAGGGTCGAACAGCTTTGCAATCGCAGAAAGTATAGCTCTTTTTGTGATGGCATCGCTGTTTTCAAAAGGTTTAGCAGTAAAATAGAATAGGTCGGAATGCGCGTTCCACTTAATGCCTAGAGCTTTAACCATACTATATCTTCAAACTCTCGGAAATCCTCTGTTAATAAATGCTGCTTCCGTATACTCTGCAGAATTTTCTTGCAGCTGGACGTCCGTTTTCGCAATGGGAAACCTGCCGATTGCAATGCCGATGATATGTGATCCCTTGCCCTTATCGCAGTTTCGATTCTGTGTCCACCGGCGAGTACGTCATCAACGTACATACAATTTCGCAAGATACCTGCTGCCATTAGATGCGAGGTCTCCACGTCATCAGCGAGTTGGTGTAGTGTCCGAATCGCAAGGTAGGGAGCGCAATTCACTCCAAATGTTACTGTTTTCAGTTCATAAAGCTTGATTGGATCCTTGCGGCAGTTGCGAAATACGATTCGCTGGAATTGTGTTTGATATTCATTAACTCATATTTGGCGGTACATTTTTTCTATGTCGCTGTTAAATACATATTTGAACAGCCGCCAACGTAGTATACGGATTGTTAGGTCGGATTGGAGTATTGGACCTGGGTATAGGGCCTCATTTAAACTCTTTCCTAAAGGGTAAGGAGACTACGTATTTGCCATCGTTGTTCCGAACTGTTGTGGATTTGTATAGCTCCTCGCAGTAAGTGTCATCGTTATTGATGCTCCTCTTCTTTGGAATTTCCTCTATCTCCCAGAAAGCCGCCAGTTGTTTGTCTAAAGTGACCTCGTTGAAACATGAAGCTAGGGTCTTATTTGTATCAACCGCATCTGTCCGGCCTGTCAAAATCCAGCCGAACACCGTTTCCTGTGCTATTAGTGTGTTTAGCACATCTTTCCTAATGCCGCCTAACAAAATTTGCGGGCCCAGAATTAGATCGACTGGCTCATTGACAAAGAATCTTCTGTCAGCCACTACTAAGTCAGGGAATGCTTGCATAGACATTGCGTTTATTTGGCGAGTTGGAGGATTCCCTGCTAATTGTGGTAAAACCAGCATGATCGTATTGATCTCGATTAATGGGTCTGTTGGTGACCGCAGTTGTATGTTGCACACTTCTTTTACTTGTGCAGATATTGTGTTACTGATGCCCGAAACTTGGGCATGCATGTGTTTGGATGGCAGATTAATTCTGCGCTTTAGTTTCTCGGTAATGAATGAACATTCAGATCCCGAGTCTATTAGGGCTCTCGCCGAATAGTCAACACCATTATAATGAATATTAACCTGAGCTGTCCCTAGTAATACCCCTTTACTTGTATTAGCAAAACATGAGTTCACATTATTAATCGGATCATTTTCTCTTTCAGCATTGCGACGTATATGTGTAAAACAAAAGTTTTTATTTCTTGTAATTTTTGAATAAAATTTCTATGATGAATGCATTATTTAACATTTTAATGTTAATTTGATTATGCCCGAAAGCAATTATATGTATTTTTTGTCCAAATGCGTATTTTTATTTTAATGTTTTTTAAAGATTTTTGCCCGATAGCAATAGAATCTTTTTGCACAATTTGCATATTTTTACATTAATTAGACAACAAATTTATTTTAATTGAACTAAAACCATAATTTTTAAGCTACACGCAACATTATATTTTTACAAAATACTTTGCACTGTACTACAAACCGATGGCAAAAGATGAAAGCCCTTCATCAAACCTTTTGCAAAAGATGGAAATCGGAATATCTCAACGAGATTCAGAAACGGTATAATTGGAAACATCCACAGTCCAACTTAAAACCCGGGGACCTAGTCGTCATCAAGGAGGATAACCCACAACCGAACGAGTGGAGAATCGGGAGAATCGTCAACACACACCCAGGTTCCGATAAACGTGTACGTGTTGTTGACGTCCATACAATGAAGGGACAAATTACGAAACCAACGACAAGGAAAATGAACTTTAATAACCCATATTCCTTTATCCCAAATAACCCAGCTCTCGTTCACCCCGAACGAGGCCAACACACAAATAACCCAGCGCTCGTTCCCCCGAACGAGGCCAACACACCCTAACGCAGATAAACTATCTGCCCAGTATACAATTTAAGCAGCAATGACACCCCCAAAGAAATTTATTCATATCGTCACCAGAATATCCAGCGACTTTAAAAATATTCAAATATAAATAAAGTCGAAAATTAAGATATTGAAGATGTGCCATAACATCTTTTATTGGATTTCTAATAAATAATTTAAAATGGCTCCAAATTTAATTTGGAAATAGTTGGACAATATGTAATGTAATTCATACGCACAAAATCGCCCCCTTCAACGTTGGTGATATTTCGTAAGCCGATTCATACAAGAATCCATATTTGCAATACGTGTAGTTGCCACAAAAAGGGGGTTGGCTTTCACCTTATTTTAGGGATAACAGTTGCCTTAATAAATAAATCGGTTCCAAGGTTACTCCTTGCGACCGGTAGGCGACATTTATTTTTATACTCAGTTGAGCAGAGCTCACAGAGTATATTAAGTTTGATTGGATAACGGTTGGTTGTACATATATAAAGGAATCGAGATAGATATAGACTTCCATATATCAAAATAATCAGGATCGAAAAAAAATTTGATTGAGCCATGTCCGTCCGTCCGTCCGTCCGTTAACACGATAACTTGAGTAAAATTTGAGGTATCTTGATGAAATTTGGTATGTAGGTTCCTGAGCACTCATCTCAGATCGCTATTTAAAATGAACGATATCGGACTATAACCACGCCCACTTTTTCGTTATCGAAAATTTCGAAAAACCGAAAAAGTGCGATAATTCATTACAAAAGACCGATAAAGCGACGAAACTTGGTAGATGAGTTGAACTTATGACGCAAAATAGAAAATTTGTAAAATCTTGGACAATGGGCGTGGCACCGCCCACTTTTAAAAGAAGGTAATTTACAATTTTGCAAGCTGTAATTTGGCAGTCGTTGAAGATATCATGATGAAATTTGGCAGGAACATTACTCTTATTACTATATGTACGCTTAATAAAAATTAGCAAAATCGGAGAAGGACCACGCCCACTTTAAAAAAAAAAAAATTTTTAAAGTAAAATTTAATATCTTTACAGTATATAAGTAAATTATGTAAAGATTCAACTCCAGTAATTATATGGTGCAACAAAATACAAAAATAAAAGAATATTTTAAAATGGGCGTGGCTCCGCCCTTTTTCATTTAATTTGTCTAGGATACTTTTAACGCCATAAGTCGAACAAAAATTAACCAATCCTTTTGAAATTTGGTAGGGGCATAGATTTTATGGCGTTAACTATTTTCTGTGAAAATGAGCGAAATCGGTTGATGTCACGCCCAGTTTTTATACACAGTCGTCCGTCTGTCCTTCCGCATGGCCGTTAACACGATAACTTGAGCAAAAATCTATATATCTTTACTAAACTCAGTTCACGTACTTATCTGAACTCACTTTATCTTGGCATGAAAAATGAACGAAATCCGACTATGACCACGCCCACTTTTTCGATATCGAAAATTACGAAAAATGAAAAAAATGCCATAATTCTATACCAAATACGAAAAAAGGGATGAAATATGGTAAGGTAATTGGATTGCTTTATTGACGCGAAATATAACTTTAGAAAAAACTTTATAAGATGGTTGTGACACCTACCATGTTAAGTAGAAGGAAATGAAAAAGTTCTGCAGGGCGAAATAAAAAACCCTTAAAATTTTGGCAGATATTACATATATAAATAAATTAGCGGTATCCAACAGATGATGTTCTGGGTCACCCTGGTCCACATTTTGGTCGATATCTGGAAAACGCCTTCACATATACAGCTACCACCACTCCCTTTTAAAACTCTCATTAATACCTTTAATTTGATACCCATATCGTACAAACTCATTCTAGAGTCACCCCTGGTCCACCTTTATGGCGATATTTCGAAAAGGCGAACACCTATAGAACAAAGGCCCACTCCCTTTTAAAAATACTCATTAACAGCTTTCATTTGATACCCATATCGTACAAACAAAGTCTAGAGTCACCCCTGGTCCAGAAAGGCCCACTCCCTCTTAAAATACTCATTAACCCCTTTCGTTTGATACCCATATTGCACAAACGAATTCTAGAGTCACCCCTGGCCCACCTTTATGGCGATATCTCGAAACGGCGTCCACCTATGTAACTAACGATTACTCCCTTTTAAAATACTCATTAACACCTTTCATTTGATACCCATATCGTACAAACGCATTCTAGAGTCACACCTGGTCCATCTTTATGGCGATATCTCGAAAAGGCGTCCACCTATAGAACTAAGGCCCACTCCCTCTTAAAATACTCATTAACTCCTTTCGTTTGATACCCATATTGCACAAACGAATTCTAGAGTCACCCCTGGTCCACCTTTATGGCGATATCTCGAAAAGGGGTCCACCTATAGAACTAAGCCCCACGCCCTTTTAAAATAATCATTAACACCTTTCATTTGATACCCATATCATACAAACAAATTCTAAAGTCACCCCTGGTCCACCTTTATGGTGATATCTCGAAAAGGCGAACACCTATAAAACGAAGGCCCACTCCCTTTTAAAAATACTCATTAACAGCTTTCATTTGATACCCATATCGTACAAACAAAGTCTAGCGTCACCCCTGGTCCACCTTTATTGCGATACCTCGAAAATGCGTCCACCTATAGAATTAAGGCACACTCCCTCTTAAAATACTCATTAACTCCTTTCGTTTGATACCCATATTGTACAAACGAATTCTAGAGTCACCCCTGGTCCACCTTTATGGCGATATCTCGAAAAGGGGTCCACCTATAGAACTAAGCCCCACGCCCTTTTAAAATAATCATTAACACCTTTCATTTGATACCCATATCATACAAACAAATTCTAAAGTCACCCCTGGTCCACCTTTATGGCGATATCTCGAAAAGGCGAACACCTATAAAACGAAGGCCCACTCCCTTTTAAAATGCTCATTAACACCTTTCATTTGATACCCATATCGTACAAACGCATTCTAGAGTCACCCCTGGTCCATCTTTACGGCGATATCTCGAAAAGGCGTCCATCTATAGAACTTAGGTCCACGCCCTTTTAAAATACTCATTAATACCTTTCATTTGATACCCATATGGTACAAACGCATTCTAGAGTCAACCCTGGTCCACCTTTATGGCGATATCTCGAAACGGCGTCCACCTATGGAGCTAAGGATTACTCCTTTTTAAAATACTCATTAACACCTTTCATTTGATACCCATATCGTACAAACGCATTCTAGAGTCACCCCTGGTCCACCTTTATGGCGATATTTCGAAACGGCATCCACCTATAGAACTAAGGCCCACTCCCTTTTAAAATACTCATTAACACCATTCATTTGATGCCCATATTGAACAAACAAATTCTAGGGTCACCCCTGGTCCACCTTTATGGCGATATCTCGAAACGGCGTCCACCTATGGAACTAAGGATTACTCCCTTTTAAAATACTCATTAACACCTTTCATTTGATACCCATATCGTACAAACCCATTCTAGAGTCACCCGTGGCCCACCTTTATGGCGATATCTCGAAAAGGCGACCACCTATACAACAACCACCACTCCCTTTTAAAACTCTCATTAGGGATTCAAGGGGTTGTGTAGCGCAATATATAGCTTCTCCAACCCAATTGTCAACCTCACCTTCGAGCGGCGAATCCCGTTTCACTAACAGACGAGGCTCTGGCCACCCCAAGCTCCTCATGGAACTTGTGGGTGGGGAGGGGGATGGCCTGAAGGTTCAATGTGGCCATATAAATCGTTCCCGAGATGGTCGGGCTAGCACCTTAATGGTGCTGTGTTACCGGAGCGTATCGGATCTGTATCCGACAAAGGAGCATCACATCGATAACACTCCCCAAAGCCTTCGGGAAGTAACCTAATCGCTACAACAACAACAACAACAACAAAACCCTCATTAATACCTATAATTTGATACCCATATCGTACAAACACATTCTAGAGTCACCCCTGGTCCACCTTTGTGGCGATATCTCGAAACGGCGTCCACCTATGGAACTAAGGATTACTCCCTTTTAAAATACTCATTAACACCTTTCATTTGATACCCATATCGTACAAACGCATTCTAGAGTCAACCCTGATCCACCTTTATGGCTATATCCCTAAATGGCGTCAACCTATAGAACTATGGCCCACTCCCTCATAAAATACTCTTTAATGCCTTTCATTTGATACACATGTCATACAAACACATTCCAGGGTTTCCTTCGGTTCATTTTCCTACATGGTTATTTTCCCTTATGTTGTCACCATAGCTCTCAACTGAGTATGTAATGTTCGGTTACACCCGAACTTAACCTTCCTTACTTGTTTTATGCTCAGTTGAGCAGAGCTCACAGAGTATATTAAGTTTGATTGGATAACGGTTGGTTGTACCTATATAAAGGAATCGAGATAGATATAGACTTCCATATATAAAAATAATCAGAATCGAAAAAAAATTTGATTGAACCATGTCCGTCCGTCCGTTAACACGATAACTTGAGTAAATTTTGAGGTATCTTGATGAAATTTGGTATGTAGGTTCCTGAGCACTCATCTCAGATCGCTGTTTAAAATGAACGATATCGGACTATAACCACGCCCACTTTTTCGATATCGAAAATTTCGAAAAACCGAAAAATATCGATAATTCATTACAAAAGAGAGATAAACCGACAAAACTTGGTAGATGAGTTGAACTTATGACGCAGAATAGAAAAGTAGTAAAATTGTGGACAATGGGCGTGGCACCGCCCACTTTTAAAATAAGGTAATTTAAAATTTTGCAAGCTGTAATTTGGCAGTCGTTGAAGATATCATGATGAAATTTGGTAGGAACGTTACTCCTATTACTATATGTACGCCTAATGAAAATTAGCAAAATCGGAGAAGGACTACGCCCACTTTTAAAAAAAAAATTTTTTTAAGTAAAATTTAACAAAAAATTTAATATCTTTACAGTATATAAGTAAATTATGTCAACACTCAACTCCAGTAATGATATAGTGCAACGAAATACAAAAATAAAAGAAAATTTCAAAATGGGCGTGGCTCCGCCCTTTTTCATTTAATTTTTCTTGCATACGCCATAAGTCGAACAAAAATTAACCAATCCTTTTGAAATTTGGTAGGGGCATACATTTTATGACGCTAACTCTTTTCTGTGAAAATGGGCGAAATCGGTTGATGCCACGCCCAGTTTTTATACACAGTCGTCCGTCTGTCCTTCCGCATGGCCCTTAGCACGATAACTTGAGCAAAAATCGACATATCTTTAATGAACTTAGTTCACGTGCTTACTTGAACTCACTTTATCTTGGTATGAAAAATGAACGAAATCCGACTATGACCACGCCCACTTTTTCGATATCGAAAATTACGAAAAATGAAAAAATGCCATAATTCTATACCAAATACGAAAAAAGGGATGAAACATGGTAAGGTAATTGGATTGTTTTATTGAAGCAAAATTTAACTTTAGAAAAAACTTTATAAAACGGTTGTGACACCTACCATATTAAGTAGAAGAAAATGAAAAAGTTCTGCAGGGCGAAATAAAAAAACCTTAAAATCTTCGCAGGTATTACATATATAAATAAATTAGCGGTATCCAACAGATGATGTTGTGGGTCACCCTGGGCCACATTTTGGTCGATATCTGGAAAACGCCTTCACATATTCAACTACCACCACTCCCTTTTAAAATACTCATTAACACCTTTCTTTTGATACCCATATTGTACAAACAAATTCTAGAGTCACCCCTGGTCCACCTTTATGGCGATATTTCGAAAATGCGACCACCTATAAAACAACCACCACTCCCTTTTAAAACCCTCATTAATACCTTTAATTTGATACCCATATCGTACAAACACATTCTAGAGTCACCCCTGGTCCACCTTTATGGCGATATTTCGAAACGGCGTTCACCTATAGAACTAAGGCCCACTCCCTTTTAAAAATACTCATTAACACCTTTCATTTGATACCCATATCGTACAAATATATTCTAAAGTCACCCCTGGTCCACCTTAATGGCAATATCTCAAAAAGGAGAACACCTATAGAACGAAGGCCCACTCCATTTTAAAAATACTCATTAACACCTTTCATTTGATACCCATATCGTACAAACATATTCTAAAGTCACCCCTGGTACACCTTTATGGCAATATCTCAAAAAGGCGAACACCTATATAACGAAGGCCCACTCCCTTTTAAAAATACTCATTAACACCTTTCATTTGATACCCATATCGTACTAGCAAAGTCTAGAGTCACCCCTGGTCCACCTTTATGGCGATATTTCGAAACGGCGTCCACCTATAGAACTAAGGCCCACTCCCTTTTAAAATACTCATTAACACCTTTCATTTGATACCCATATCGTACAAACATATTCTAAAGTAACCCCTGGCCCACCTATATGACGATATATCGAAACGGCGTCCACCTATGGAACTAAGGATTACTCCCTTTTAAAATACTCATTAACACCTTTCTTTTGATACCCATATTGTACAAACAAATTCTAGAGTCACCCCTGGTCCACCTTTATGGCGATATTTCGAAAATGCGACCACCTATACAACAACCACCACTCCCTTTTAAAACCCCATTAATACGTTTAATTTTATACCCATATCGTACAAAAACATTCTAGAGTCACCCCTGGTCCACCTTTATGGCGATATTTCGAAACGACGTCCACCTATAGAACTAAGGCCCACTCCCTTTTAAAATACTCATTAACTCCTTTCGTTTGATACCCATAATGTACAAACGAATTCTAGAGTCACCCCTGGCCCACCTTTATGGCGATATCTCGGAACGGCGTCCACCTATGGAACTAAGGATTACTCCCTTTTAAAATAATCATTAACACGAATTACAACTGTCGTCGGGTGCAGACGTGTTTTCTCCTCGCGCTGTGAAGATAATTTCTTTTAATATATTAATATTGTATTAGCACTGCTGCTATGTCTTTCTGCCTTAAATGCAAGACGAAGTGTTTGGCTGATGACAAAATCAGCTGCGGTGTGTGTTTTCTAAATCTACATCTTAAATGTGCTAAGATAAATACTAGCTGTGCGAATCTATTAAATAATAATAAGATGTTTTCTTTAAATGTGACAATTGGATAAATCGGCTATCGCCTTTTACTCCTGCTAAGTTAAATGCGACCATTACAAACTTAAATAGTATAAGCGAATTCGTCCAAACAATTTCAAATATATATTTGCCGTGTGTCGAGTCTTCACCTACTACCAACAACAACTCGACAAGCAATAGCAATGCAAATAACAATAGCTCGAAAATCAACAACGTTGCTCAACCTAGCGACATAATGACCCGTTCCAAAGCTAAGTTCGATGCACCTGCCTGCAATCTTAGCTCTCACTCACCATTATTCACCAACAAAAACAATGATAAAAACAATGATAATTCTTTCTCTAGTGGAAATCGACCGTTGCCTAATAATCCGACATCAAACACAAAAACATTTAGAAGGGAGCCCGGCTCAAAAAAATCGACTCTCACATTTGATGTTGATGCGGAAATTGTTTGCATAAATGAAAATGAAAATCAAAACACAGATGACGATAACCATAGTTCTCGGCGTGCTGCTGATGCCAGAGAAAACAACAACGGAAATATGTCTTCTCTCACATATTCCACTGTCACCGCCGCCGCTGCTGACGATTTCTCGAATGTTCAATCTACTCAGCATAGCAGAACTACTAATGCTTTAATGAAGTCTGCTATTGTTTTTGGTTCGAGCACTAATACTGATCTTAGCGTTGCTGCTCGCAATTCATGGTTTCACCTCGCTTCTTTTATGCCTTCGGTTACAGAGGATGACATAATAAAGTATGTATCTAAACACGCAGGCATTAATGTTGATGAACTATGTTGCAACAAATTATTAAAGAACAAGTAAGGAAGGCTAAGTTCGGGTGTAACCGAACATTACATACTCAGTTGAGAGCTATGGAGACAAAATAAGGGAAATGAACCTAGGGTAACCCTGGAATGTGGTTGTATGGCATGTGTATCAAATGGAAGGTATTAAAGAGTATTTTAAGAGAGAGTAGGCCATAGTTCTATGGATGGACGCCATTTAGGGATATCGCCATAAAGGTGGACCAGGGCTGACTCTAGAATGTGTTTGTACGATATGGGTATCAAATGAAAGCTGTTAATGAGTATTTTGAAAAGGAGTGATCCTTAGTTCCATAGGTGGACGCCGTTTCGAGATATCGCCATAAAGGTGGACCAGGGGTGTCTCTAGTTGTACGATATGGGAATCAAATGAAAGGTGTTACTGAGCATTTTAAGAGGGAGTGGGCATTAGGTCTATAGGTGGACGCCTTTTCGAAATGTCGCCATTAGGGTGGGCCAGGGGTGACTCTAGAATGTGTTTGTATGATATGGGTATCAAATGAAAGATGGTAATGAGTATTTTAAAAGGGAGTAATCCTTAGTTCTATAGGTGGACGCCTTTTCGAGATATCGCCATAAAGGTGGACCAAGGGTGACCCTAGAATGTTTGTACGATATGGGTATCAAACGAAAGGTGCTACTGAGCATTTTAAGAGGGAGTGGGCATGAGGTCTATAGGTGGACGCCTTTTCGAGATATCGTCATTAGGGTGGGCCAGGGGTGACTCTAGAATGTGCTTGTACGATATTGGTATCAAACGAAAGGTGTTACTGAGCATTTTAAGAGGGAGTGGGCATTAGGTCTATAGGTGGACACCTTTTCGAGATATCGCCATTAGGGTGGGCCGGGGGTGACTCTAGAATGTTTGTACGATATGGGTATCAAACGAAAGGTGTTACTGAGCATTTTAAGAGGGAGTGGGCATTAGGTCTATAGGTGGACGCCTTTTCGAGATATCGCCATTAGGGTGGGCCAGGGGTGACTCTAGAATGTTTTTGTACGTTATGGGTATCAAATGAAAGGTGGTAATGAGTATTTTAAAAGGGAGTAATCCTTAGTTCTATAGGTGGACGCCTTTTCGAGATATCGCCATAAAGGTGGACCAAGGGTGACTCTAGAATGTTTGTACGATATGGGTATCAAACGAAAGGTGTTACTGAGCATTTTAAGTGGAGTGTTTGTACGATATGGATATCAAATTAAAAGTATTAATGAGGGTTTAAAAGCGAGTGGCCCTTAGATGTATATGTGAAGGCGTTCTCGCGATATCGACCAAAATGTGGACCAGGTGATCCAGAAAATCATCTGTCGGGTACTGCTAATTTATTTATATATGCAATACCACTAACAGTATTCCTGCCAAGATTCCAAGGGCTGTTGATTTCGCCTTGTAGAACTTTTTCATTTTCTTCTACTTAATATGGTAGGTGTCACACCCATTTTACAAAGTTTTTTCCAAAGTTATATTTTGCGTTAATAAACCAATCCAGTTACCATATTTCATCCCTTTTTTCGTAGTTGGTATAGAATTATGGCTTTTTTTTCATTTTTCGTAATTTTCGATATCGATAAAATGGGCGTGGTTATGGTCGGATTTCGGCCATTTTTTATTCCAAGATAAAGTGAGTATAGATAAGTACGTGGGCTAAGTTTACTAAAGATATATCGGTTTTTGCTCAAGTTATTGTGTTAACGGCCGAGCGGAAGGACAGACGGTGGACTGTGTATAAAAACTGGGCGTGGCTTCCACCGATTTCGCCCATTTTCACAGAGAACAGTTACCGTCACAGAATCTAGGCTCCTACCAAATTTGAGAAGGATCGGTAAATTTTTGTTCGACTTATGGCATTAAAAGTATTCTAGACAAACTAAATGAAAATGGGCGGAGCCACGCCCATTTTGAAATTTTCTTTTATTTTTGTATTTTGTTGCACCATATCATTACTGCAGTTGAATTTTGACTTAATTTACTTATATATAGTAAAGATATTAAATTTTTTGTTAAAATTTGAATTTAAAAAAATTTTTTTTTAAAAAGTGGGCGTGTTCTTCATCCAATTTTGCTAATTTTTATTTTGCACATATATGGTAATAGTAGTAACTTTGGTGCCAAATTTCATCATGATATCTTCAACGACTGCCAAATTACAGCTTGCAAAACTTTTAAATTACCTTTTTGTAAAAGTGGGCTGTGCCACGCCCATTGTCCAAAATCTTACAAATTTTCTATTCTGCGTCATAACGTCAACCCATCTACCAAGTTTCATCGCTTTAACCGCCTTTGGCAATGAATTATCGCATTTTTTCGGTTTTTCGAAATTTTCGATATCGAAAAAGTGGGCGTGGTTATAGTCCGATATCGTTCATTTTAAATAGCGATCTGAGATGAGTGCTCAGGAACCTACATACCAAATTTCATCAAGATACCTCAAAATTTACTCAAGTTATCGTGTTAACGGACGGACGGACGGACGGACGGACATGGCTCAATCAAATTTTTTTTCGATCCTGATTATTTTGATATATGGAAGTCTATATCTATCTCGATTCCTTTATATATGTACAACCAACCGTTATCCAATCAAACTTAATATACTCTGTGAGCTCTGCTCAACTGAGTATAAAAATGACCCAAGCGGAATGTACAATCGTAAGCACATAAATTTTAAACTTGGTGTCCCATCAAAATTTAATGATAAAGTTCTCGATGCTTCGGTGTGGCCGAGGGTTGTAAAAATCAAACCTTTTCAATTTTTTCACCGGCGGAGGCCCACAACACCAAAAACCTAAGTTTCAATTCCACTCCAACTGATCTATACTATTTGCAGCGATCTCATGATAAGCCCTGTGGTCTAAAAATATATTTTCAAAACATATCTGGTTTAAGGACAAAATCTGACATTGTTAGTTCATTTAGTGCACAAGTGGACTATGACATATTTGTCATCGTGGAGACCTGGTTGCATTCTGGCTTTCATGACAGTGAGTTCTTTGACCCTAATCTTTTCGATGTCTTCCGTAAGGACAGGGATCCTTCTAAAACAGGCGCTTGTAGAGGAGGAGGAGTTCTTATTGCTGTACGCCGTAAATTTCGCGCATACGTCGTCACCCCTATGAATGATAATTCTTTATTGGATCAATTGTGTGTATGTATAAGTACGTCCTCAAAAAGTGACTCATTGTATATTGTGGCATCCTACATTCCACCCAATAGTGAGTTTGAATTGTATAAAATGCATGCGGATAATATTGTATCTCTTGAGGTTAATAATAATCCGGACGGTAATCTTTGTATTTTTGGTGATTTTAACTTAAGTAGTGTCCGTTGGACTTCCAGTTTTTGTAATTTAGATCTTACTCCATCTAATGTCACGATTTCTTACGAGTCCTACTTTGTTGATTCTATTCTCAGTCTAGACTTGAAACAAATAAACAAATTTGTTAATTCTTTGAACAAAATCTTAGATCTCGTATTTGTAAGCGATAATTTTAATTACAGTATATCTAATTGTTTATTTCCTATAACTCCGTGTGACAAACATCATGTTCCCTTAGTTGTAAGCATTGATTACTATAATTATTTGCCTATTTGTGAAGCCAATAATGATAAAATCGTATTTAATTTCTCAAAATGTGACTTTCAAAGTTTAAATAGCTCGTTGCTTGAGATTAATTGGGATTCCCTCTTATCTGACATGTCAACATCTAACTCTTTTCTGAAATTCAAGAAGGCTGCAAATGAGCTTTGTTTGAAGTATGTACCTTTAAAAAAAAAAAATGCCATACATAGTGCCTTGGTACACGAAAGGTTTAAAAAAGCTAAAAAATCTTAGAAATAAATATTATAAAAAATTTTTGAAATCTAAATGCCAGAATTTTTTTGTTATGTATCAGCGGTACTCAAAAGAATTCACAAGGGTAGATAAACATCTTCGAAAAAATTACACTCGATCTGCTGAGTCCAGCATTAAATATAATCCTAAATTCTTTTGGACTTATATCAAATCCAAGAGATCGTGTTCAAACATCCCTAAATCGGTTTTCTTAGATGATAATTTCGCGGAGGTTCCTAAAGATGTGGTTGACCTCTTCGCTGATTTTTTTATGTCCAACTTCGTATCGGATGATTCCGATGCTTTACCAAGCTTTTCTTCTTACGAAAACACGTGCCTCAACTTCGGTTCCCTCACACTTTCTTCTGAAGATATCTCCAGCAGGCTATCGTTGCTAAAGCCTTCTTCGGAAACTGATGTCGATGGTCTGTCTGCGGTCCTCTTTAAATGTTGTCCAGCTTTTGTTGAGCCTTTGAAAATCTTGTTTAACAAGTCGCTGGCGTCTGGTAGCTTCATTGATGACTGGAAAGTCACTTACATAACTCCCATTCTAAAAAGTGGTAAGAAAAATAATGTTAGAAATTATCGGCCCATATCAAAACTTTCAACCATATCTAGACTTTTTGAGTGCGTAGTGAAAGAGAAGATTTATTTTGCTACAAAGTCCATTATATCTCATAACCAACATGGCTTTGTTCCCGGAAGGTCTACAGTTTCGAACTTAGCGGCTCTTAGTGACTACTGCATAACAGCGTTTTCTGATGGTCATCAAGTAGATTGTATATACACAGACTTTTCAAAAGCTTTCGATAAAGTCTCGCATAAAATTCTAGTTAAAAAACTGGCTTGTTTAGGTTTTCATTCCTACTTCTTGGAATGGATCAAATCCTATTTATCGAATAGACGCTGTGTTGTTACTATTGACGGCATTTGTTCCGAATCTTTCGTGGCCACTTCAGGCGTACCCCAAGGAAGCGTTCTTGGACCTCTACTGTTTGTCTTATTTATTAATGACATTGGAAGTTGTTTTTCATTCGCCAAGTGTTTGCTTTATGCAGACGATCTTAAGTTATTTGCTGTAGTCAAAGACTCTCTCGATGAAGCAAGGCTACAGCAGGATGTTAATGCTCTTTATCTATGGTGTAGTAAATCACATTTATCTTTAAATATAAAGAAGTGTTTCAAAATGACTTTTGCGAAAATTTTTAATGTACGTAGTACGTCTTACAGCATTTCAAATGTTACTCTGCTAAATGTTAATGAAGTTAAAGACTTAGGAGTTATATTTGACACAAAACTTTCTTTCAATAGCCACATTAATTTCATTATCGCGAAAGCATACTCAGTTCTGGGGTTTGTACGTCGTAAAAGCACTAATTTCTCAGACCCACATACCTTGAAACTTTTATTTACAAGCTTTGTGCGCTCGCATCTTGAGTATGCTGTCTTCATGTGGAGGCCCTATAATCAACTTCCGATTCAAAGGATTGAGCGTGTACAAAAGGTTTTCCTTAAATTTGCCCTACGGTTTCTGAATTTTGAAAACCCGGTTCCGGCCTACACAGCTCGTCTTCAACTGATAAACTTGCAATCTCTGGAAAGCCGTAAATCTATCTTGTCATTAACCTTTACGTTTAACAGGATTCAAGGCATCGTTGATTGCCCATATCTCTTGCATAAAATATGTTTCAATGTCCCTAGACGTAATCTTCGTGTATGTTATCCATTTTATCTACCCAAAGTAAAAACGACACTTGCTGGAAATGCACCTTTGGTGCGCTCTTTGAGAGAATTTAATACTTTGTCAGAAACTACTGTCATTGATTTTACAATGACAAAACAGGCTTTCTTAAATCTTCTGTACACTATTCTGTAATGTAAATTTATCTAATTTGTAAATTTATCTAATTCGTTATGTAGTCTGTAAGAAACATTGTATTTCAAAGATTACTATATTAAATAAATAATAATAATAATAAATAATAACACCTTTCTTTTGATACCCATATTGTACAAACAAATTCTAGAGTCACCCCTGGCCCACCTTTATGGCGATATTTCGAAAATGCGACCACCTATAAAACAACCACCACTCCCTTTTAAAACCCTCATTAATACCTTTAATTTGATACCCATATCGTACTAACAAAGTCTAGAGTCACCCCTGGTCCACCTTTATTGCGATACCTCGAAAAGGCGTCTACCTATAGAACTAAGGCCCACTCCCTTTTAAAATACTTATTAACTCCTTTCGTTTGATACCCATATTGTACAAACGAATTCTAGAGTCACCCCTGGCCCACCTTTATGGCGATATTTCGAAACGGCGTCCACCTATAGAACTAAGGCCCACTCCCTTTTAAAATACTCATTAACACCTTTCATTTGATACCCATATCGTACAAACATATTCTAAAGTAAACCCTGGCCCACCTTTATGACGATATATCGAAACGGCGTCCACCTATGGAACTAAGGATTACTCCCTTTTAAAATACTCATTAACACCTTTCTTTTGATACCCATATTGTACAAACAAATTCTAGAGTCACCCCTGGTCCACCTTTATGGCGATATTTCGAAAATGCGACCACCTATACAACAACCACCACTCCCTTTTAAAACCCTCATTAATACCTTTAATTTTATACCCATATCGTACAAAAACATTCTAGAGTCACCCCTGGTCCACCTTTATGGCGATATTTCGAAACGACGTCCACCTATAGAACTAAGGCCCACTCCCTTTTAAAATACTCATTAACTCCTTTCGTTTGATGCCCATATTGTACAAACAAATTCTAGGGTCACCCCTGGTCCACCTTTATGACGATATCTCGAAACGGCGTCCACCTATGGAACTAAGGATTACTCCCTTTTAAAATACTCATTAACACCTTTCTTTTCATACCCATATTGTACAAACACATTCTAGAGTCACACCTGGTCCACCTTTATTGCGATACCTCGAAAAGGCGTCTACCTATAGAACTAAGGCCCACTCCCTTTTAAAATACTCATTAACTCCTTTCGTTTGATACCCATATTGTACAAACGAATTCTAGAGTCACCCCTGGCCCACCTTTATGGCGATATCTCGGAACGGCGTCCACCTATGGAACTAAGGATTACTCCCTTTTAAAATACTCATTAACACCTTTCTTTTCATACCCATATTGTACAAACACATTCTAGAGTCACCCCTGGTCCACCTTTATTGCGATACCTCGAAAAGGCGTCTACCTATAGAGCTAAGGCCCACTCCCTTTTAAAATACTCATTAACTCCTTTCGTTTGATACCCATATTGTACAAACGAATTCTAGAGTCACCCCTGGTCCACCTTTATGGCGATATTTCGAAAATGCGACCACCTATAAAACAACCACCACTCCCTTTTAAAACCCTCATTAATACCTTTAATTTGATACCCATATCGTACTAACAAAGTCTAGAGTCACCCCTGGTCCACCTTTATTGCGATACCTCGAAAAGGCGTCTACCTATAGAACTAAGGCCCACTCCCTTTTAAAATACTCATTAACTCCTTTCATTTGATACCCATATTGTACAAACGAATTCTAGAGTCACCCCTGGCCCACCTTTATGGCGATATCTCGGAACGGCGTCCACCTATGGAACTAAGGATTACTCCCTTTTAAAATACTCATTAACACCTTTCTTTTGATACCCATATTGTACAAACAAATTCTAGAGTCACCCCTGGTCCACCTTTATGGCGATATTTCGAAAATGCGACCACCTATAAAACAACCACCACTCCCTTTTAAAACCCTCATTAATACCTTTAATTTGATACCCATATCGTACTAACAAAGTCTAGAGTCACCCCTGGTCCACCTTTATGGCGATATTTCGAAACGGCGTCCACCTATAGAACTAAGGCCCACTCCCTTTTAAAATACTCATTAACACCTTTCATTTGATACCCATATCGTACAAACATATTCTAAAGTAACCCCTGGCCCACCTTTATGACGATATATCGAAACGGCGTCCACCTATGGAACTAAGGATTACTCCCTTTTAAAATACTCATTAACACCTTTCTTTTGATACCCATATTGTACAAACAAATTCTAGAGTCACCCCTGGTCCACCTTTATGGCGATATTTCGAAAATGCGACCACCTATACAACAACCACCACTCCCTTTTAAAACCCTCATTAATACCTTTAATTTTATACCCATATCGTACAAAAACATTCTAGAGTCACCCCTGGTCCACCTTTATGGCGATATTTCGAAACGACGTCCACCTATAGAACTAAGGCCCACTCCCTTTTAAAATACTCATTAACTCCTTTCGTTTGATGCCCATATTGTACAAACAAATTCTAGGGTCACCCCTGGTCCACCTTTATGACGATATCTCGAAACGGCGTCCACCTATGGAACTAAGGATTACTCCCTTTTAAAATACTGATTAACACCTTTCTTTTCATACCCATATTGTACAAACACATTCTAGAGTCACCCTTGGTCCACCTTTAAGGCGATATTTCGAAAATGCGACCACCTATACAACAACCACCACTCCCTTTTAAAACCCTCATTAATACCTTTAATTTGATACCCATATCGAACAAACACATTCTAGAGTCACCCCTGGTCCACCATTATGGCGATATTTCGAATCGGCGTCTATCTATAGAACTAAGGCCCACTCCCTTTTAAAATACTCATTAACACCTTTCGTTTGATGCCCATATTGTACAAACAAATTCTAGGGTCACCCCTGGTCTACCTTTATGGCGATATCTAGAAACGGCGTCCACCTACGGGACTAAGGATTACTCCCTTTTAAAATACTTATTAACACCTTTCGTTTGATGCCCATATTGTACAAACAAATTCTAGGGTCACGCCTGGTCCACCTTTATGGCGATATCTCGAAACGGCGTCCACCTATGGAACTAAGGATTACTCCCTTTTAAAATACTCATTAACACCTTTCCTTTGATACACATATCGTACAAACGCATTCTAGAGTCACCCCTGGTCCACCTTTATGGCGATATCTCGAAAAGGCGACCACCTATACAAGTACCAACACTCCCTTTTAAAACCCTCATTAATACCTTTAATTTGATATCCATATCGTACAAACACATTCTAGAGTCAACCCTAGTCCACCTTTATGGCGATATTTCGAAACGGCATCCACCTATAGAACTAAGGCCCACTCCCTTTTAAAATACTCATTAACACCTTTAATTTGATACCCATATCGTACAAACGCATTCTAGAGTTAACCCTGATCCACCTTTATGGCTATATCCCTAAATGGCGTCCACCTATAGAACTATGGCCCACTCCCTCATAAAATACTCTTTGATGCCTTTCATTTGATACACATGTCATACAAACACATTCCAGGGTTTCCCTCGGTTCATTTTCCTATATGGTTATTTTCCCTTATGTTCTCACCATAGCTCTCAACTGAGTATGTAATGTTCGGTTACACCCGAACTTAACCTTCCTTACTTGTTTTTATACATATCCTTCTTGTAAACCTGTACTATGTGCGCTCCTATTAGTAATTATGCAAATAGCAAATTTTGTAAAAAACAATATCTAAATTTGGTTTGTGCATAGACCGAACTTCAACGACATTAGCAACGAAAACCATATTGCGTAGGCCTCAATCGTATACACACAACACAGCATGGAAAGGCAGCGACGCAATGCTGGCGCAGCGACTGGTGCCACCAATGCAAAGGCAAACAACAAACAATGTCACGTTAGGTGGAAGAAGATGCTCGATAGAAAGTTGTGGTAACGTGAGCGCCTATAAACACACCTTAATTGGCAAATCTTTAGTCAGCAACAATTGCATTGCATAACCAACAAGCATACTGTGTCTACAGAATCTTGCCAAGTGACTTAAATCGTTCAATTAATGCTTTCATTGAAACTAAAATGGCGTGTACAGTATTAGCATATTCGGCTACAATTGAAAATGAAGTCCCTGTCTGACTTAAATCGAGGCAATGCCATTACTTTCCTATAATTTCAGGATTCGTTCCTTCAGCGCATATACAAGATTGAAACACGATTCTAGTTTCATACCGGCCCCCAATATCCACCATTGACATTGTGCCATAAACCAATTATATAGATAAATCTACGCGTATCGACTTTGGCATTTTTATGCTCAGTTGAGCAGAGCTCACAGAGTATATTAAGTTTGATTGGATAACGGTTGGTTGTACATATATAAAGGAATCGAGACAGATATAGACTTCCATATATCAAAATAATCAGGATCGAAAAAAAATTTGATTGAGCCATGTCCGTCCGTCCGTCCGTTAACACGGTAACTTGAGTAAATTTTGAGCTATCTTGATGAAATTTGGTATGTAGATTCCTGGGCACTCATCTCAGATCGCTATTTAAAATGAACGATATCGGACTATAACCACGCCCACTTTTTCGATATCGAAAATTTCGAAAAACCGAAAAAATGCGATAATTCATTGCCAAAGGCAATTAAAGCGATGAAACTTGGCAGATGGGTTGACGTTATGACGCAGAATAGAAAATTAGTAAGATTTTGGACAATGGGCGTGGCACCGCCCACTCTTACAAGAAGGTAATTTAAAAGTTTTGCAAGCTGTAATTTGGCAGTCGTTGAAGATATCATGATGAAATTTGGCAGGAACGCTGCTACTATTACTATATATGTGCTAAATAAAAATTAGCAAAATTGGATGAAGAACACGCCCACTTTTAAAAAAAAAAAAATTTTAAATTCAAATTTTAACAAAAAATTTAATATCTTTACTGTATATAAGTAAATTAAGTCAAAATTCAACTGCAGTAATGATATGGTGCAACAAAATACAAAAATAAAAGAAAATTTCAAAATGGGCGTGGCTCCGCCCATTTTCATTTAGTTTGTCTAGAATACTTTTAATGCCATAAGTCGAACAAAAATTTACCAATCCTTCTCAAATTTGGTAGGTACATAGATTCTATGACGGTAACTGTTCTCTGTGAAAATGGGCGAAATCGGTGGAAGCCACGCCCAGTTTTTATACACAGTCCAACGTCTGTCCTTCCGCTCGGCTGTTAACACAATAACTTGAGCAAAACCCGATATATCTTTACTAAACTTAGCCCACCTACTTATCTGAACTCACTTTATCTCGGTATAAAAAATAGCCGAAATCCGACCATAACCACGCCCACTTTATCGATATCGAAAATTACGAAAAATGAAAAAAATGCCATAATTCTATACCAAATACGAAAAAAGGGATGAAACATGGTAACTGGATTGGTTTATTGACGCAAAATATAACTTTGGAAAAAATTTTGTAAAATGGGTGTGACACCTACCATATTAAGTAAAAGAAAATGAAAAAGTTCTACAAGGCAAAATCAACAGCCCTTGGAATCTTGGCAGGAATACTGTTAGTGGTATTGCATATATAAATAAATTAGCAGTACCCGACAGATGATTTTCTGGATCACCTGGTCCACATTTTGGTCGATATCGCGAGAACACCTTCACATATACATCTAAGGGCCACTCGCTTTTAAAACCCTCATTAATACCTTTAATTTGATATCCATATCGTACAAACACATTCTAGAGTCACCCCTGGCCCACCCTAATGGCGATATCTCGAAAAGGCGTCCACCTATAGACCTAATGCCCACTCCCTCTTAAAATGCTCAGTAACACCTTTCGTTTGATACCCATATCGTACAAACATTCTAGAGTCACCTCTGGCCCACCCTAATGGCGATATCTCGAAAAGGCGTCCACCTATAGACCTAATGTCCACTCCCTCTTAAAATGCTCAGTAACACCTTTCGTTTGATACCCATATCGTACAAACATTCTAGAGTCACCCCTGGCCCACCCTATTGGCGATGTCTCGAAAAGGCCACCTATAGACCTAATGCCCACTCCCTCTTAAAATGCTCAGTAACACATTTCGTTTGATACCCATATCGTACAAACATTCTAGAGTCCCCCTGGCCCACCCTAATGGCGATATCTCGAAAAGGCGTCCACCTATAGACCTAATGCCCACTCCCTCTTAAAATGCTCAGTCACACCTTTCGTTTGATACCCATATCGTACAAACATTCTAGAGTCACCCTTGGTCCACCTTTATGGCGATATCTCGAAAAGGCGTCCACCTATAGAACTAAGGATTACTCCCTTTTAAAATACTCATTACCACCTTTCATTTGATACCCATATCGTACAATCACATTCTAGAGTCACCCCTGGCCCACCCTAATGGCGATATCTCGAAAAGGCGTCCACCTATAGACCTAATGCCCACTCCCTCTTAAAATGCTCAGTAACACCTTTCGTTTGATACCCATATCGTACAAACATTCTAGAGTCACCCTTGGTCCACCTTTATGGCGATATCTCGAAAAGGCGTCCACATATAGAACTAAGGATTACTCCCTTTTAAAATACTCATTACCACCTTTCATTTGATACCCATATCGTACAAACACATTCTAGAGTCACCCCTGGCCCACCCTAATGGCGATATCTCGAAAAGGCGTCCACCTATAGACCTAATGCCCACTCCCTCTTAAAATGCTCAGTAACACCTTTCGTTTGATACCCATATCGCACAAACATTATAGAGTCAGCCCTGGCCCACACTAATGGCGATATCTCGAAAAGACGTCCACCTATAGACCTAATGCCCACTCCCTCTTAAAATGCTCAGTAACACCTTTCATTTGATTCCCATATCGTACAAACACATTCTAGAGACACCCCTGGTCCACCTTTATGGCGATATCTCGAAACGGCGGCCACCTATGGAACTAAGGATCACTCCTTTTCAAAATACTCATTAACAGCTTTCCTTTGATACCCATATCGTACAAACATATTCTAGAGTCACCCCTGGTCCACCTTTATGGCGATTTCTCGAAAAGGCGTTCACCTATAGAACTAAAGCCCATTCCCTTTTAAAATACTCATTACCACCTTTCATTTGATACCCATATCGTACAAACACATTCTAGAGTCACCCCTGGTCCACCTTAATGGCGATATCTCGAAAAGGCGTCCACCGATAGACCTAAGGCCCACCCCTCTTAAAATGCTCAGTAACACCTTTCATTTGATACCCATATCGTACAAACAAATTCTAGAGTCAGCCCTGGTCCACCTTTATGGCGATATTCCTAAATGGCGTCCATCCATAGAACTATGGCCTACTCTCTCTTAAAATACTCTTTAATACCTTCCATTTGATACACATGTCATACAACCACATTCCAAGGTTACCCTAGGTTCATTTTCCTACATGGTGATTTTCCTTATTTTGTCTCCATAGCTCTCAACTGAGTATGTAATGTTCGGTTACACCCGAACTTAGCCTTCCTTACTTGTTCTTAATATAGAGTCACGATACGTGTCCCATATATGCAATATTTTTTTATTATATACTTTTGAAAGATCCTGTTCCTCAAAATCCTTTAAACGTCATTTCGTTCAATACTAATTTTTTATTTGATTGTAAGCCGCAATGCCGAGCTCTTTAAAATTTTTCCATCAACTTGTTGCTCATCTCCACCACTTATTGTGTAAGAATTTAGCGAAATAATATGATGATAACGCTGATAAACCTGGAAGCATAGTCTTCATTATAATGCATATCAACAAACATCCAAGCTGTAAGTTCATTACTTTGTTCTACCTGACACATACTAGCAATATTAGTTCGTTCCTTAGGTTCAAGCGTTTGTTAAATTATAAATGAGAGCAAGTCTAACGTGGTTGATAATGTATGATGCAATTCATGAACAACCGAACCCCCCTTCCCGAAGTATAAAACTGATAAGAAAGACCTGCAACGGTCGCCGGATAAAGTTCTTAACTCAAACGAAACTTAACCAACTTTTCATAGAGTGCACAAACGGCATCGTTCCTTCCGTAAAAGCGGTGATATAGAATAGAAGCCTCGGGCAAGAGGAACTTGTCATCCTGTCTAAACCATAATTCACAAACATCCCTTTGTAGTATCTTCTTGAGGGCACTGGGTATCTCAGGTTTGCCCAATGCAAACGGCAATCATCGGATATAAATCGATTCGGCAAGAATAACCTGATTGGCTCAGACTTTTCCCAAAGGTCACGCCATTTCTGTGACATTTTAATAGTTGTATATCCTGTTCCGAACCATTTTTGCCTTTTGTCATAAGTCACACCATCATATTTGTGTTGGGACGTAATCATTATGTTGGAGCTAAACTCATTTAGATGCTTCACAACCTCTTTGATATGGTCCTCAGTGTTTTCATAGTACGACTAGTACCAGTACCAACATAGTACCAGTCAATATATCCGTTGGTGGATAATACTTCATTTTTACAGCTAACTTTTCACCGTCATCCAAAGCTGACCGCTGTGACTCGAAAGAAAAGTTAGTCGCCTCGATATTTTGTAACCCTCTGTACGCTTCTTTAAACGGACCACAATCAGTAGTTTTATAAACACAACAAGCAGCGAATACCTCATCAAAAATACAAGTCAACTAGGATTATTTGAGCTGCATAAACCAGGGGTGACTCTAGAATGTGTTTGTACGATATGGGTATCAAATTAAAGGTATTAATGAGGGTTTTAATAGGGAGTGGTGGTAGTTGTATAGGTGGTCGCATTTTCGAGATATCGGCATAAAGGTGGACCAGGGGTGACTCTAGAATGTGTTTGTACAATATGGGTATCAAATAAAAGGTGTTAATGAGTATTTTAAAAGGGAGTGATCATTAGATCCATAGGTGGACTCCGTTTCGAGATATCGCCATAAAGGTGGACCAGGGGTGACTCTAGAATGTGTTTGTACAATATGGGTATGAAAAGAAAGGTGTTAATGAGTATTTTAAAAGGGAGTAATCCTTAGTTCCATAGGATGGACGTCGTCATAAAGGTGGACCAGGGGTGACCCTAGAATTTGTTTGTACAATATGGGCATCAAACGAAAGGAGTTAATGAGTATTTTAAAAGGGAGTGGGCCTTAGTTCTATAGGTGGTCGCCTTTTCGAGATATCGGCATAAAGGTGGACCAGGGGTGAATCTAGAATGCGTTTGTACAATATGGGTATCAAACGAAAGGTGTTAATGAGTATTTTAAAAGGGCGTGGGGCTTAGTTCTATAGGTTAACGCCTTTTCGAGATATCGCCATAAAGGTGGACCAGGGGTGACTCTAGAATGTGTTTGTACGATATGGGTATCAAATTAAAGGTATTAATGAGGGTTTTAAAAGGGAGTGTTGGTAGTTGTATAGGTGGTCGCATTTTCGAGATATCGGCATAAAGGTGGACCAGGGGTGACTCTAGAATTTGTTTGTACGATATGGGTATCAAATAAAAGGTGTTAATGAGTATTTTAAAAGGGAGTGATCCTTAGTTCCATAGGTGGACTCCGTTTCGATATATCGCCATAAAGGTGGACCAGGGGTGACCCTAGAATTTGTTTGTACGATATGGGTATGAAATGAAAGGGGTTAATAAGCATTTTAAAAGGGAGTGGGCCTTAGTTCTATAGGTGGACGCCTTTTCGAGATATCGCCATAAAGGTGGACCCGGGGTGACTCTAGAATGCGTTTGTTCAATATGGGTATCAAACGAAAGGTGTTAATGAGTATTTCAAAAGAGCGTGGGGCTTAGTTCTATAGGTGGACGCCTTTTCGAGATATCGCCATAAAGGTGGACCATGGGTGACTCTAGAATGTGTTTGTACGATATCGGTTTCAAATTAAAGGTATTAATGATGGTTTTAAAAGGGAGTGGTGGTAGCTGTATAGGTGGTCGCGTTTTCGAGATATCGCCATAAAGGTGGACCCGCGGTGACTCTAGAATGCGTTTGTACAATATTGGTATCAAACGAAAGGTGTTAATGAGTATTTCAAAAGAGCGTGGGGCTTAGTTCTATAGGTGGACGCCTTTTCGAGATATCTCCATAAAGGTGGACCAGGGGTGACTCTAGAATGTGTTTTTACGATATCGGTTTCAAATTAAAGGTATTAATGAGGGTTTTAAAAGGGAGTGGTGGTAGTTGTATAGGTGGTCGACTTTTCGAGATATCGCCATAAAGGTGGACCAGGAGTGACTCTAGAATATTTTTGTACGATATGGGTATCAAATGAAATGTGTTAATGAGTATTTTAAAAGGGAGTGGTGGTAGTTGTATATGTGAAGGCGTTTTCCAGATATCGACCAAAATGTGGACCAGGGTGACCCAGAACATCATCTGTTGGATACCGCTAAGTTATTTATATACATAATACCACGAACAGTATTCCTGCCAAGATTTCAAGGGTTTTCTGTTTCGCCCTGCAGAACTTTTTCATTTCATTCTACTTAATATGGTAGGTGTGACACCCATTTTACAAAGTTTTTTTCTATGTTGCGTCAATAAACCAATCCAAATACCATGTTTCATTCCTTTTTTCGTATTTGGTATAAAATTATGGCATTTTTTTCGTTTTTGGTGATTTTCGATATCGAAAAAGTGGGCGTGGTCATATTCGGATTTCGGCCATTTTTTATATCAATACAAAGTGAGTTCAGATAAGTACGTGAACTGAGTTTAGTAAAGATATATCGATTTTTGCTCAAGTTATTGTGTTAACGGCCGATCGGAAGGACAGACGGTGGACTGTGCATAAAACTGGGCGTGGCTTCAGCCGATTTCGCCCTTTTTCACAGAATTAAGTTATTGTCCCAGAATCTAAGCCCCTACCAAATTTCACAAGGATTGGTAAATTTTTGTTCGTCTTATGGCATTAAAAGCATCCTAGACAAATTAAATGAAAAAGGGCGGAGCCACGCCCATTTTGAAATTGTCTTTTATTTTTGCATTTTGTTGCACCATATCATTAATGGAGTTGAATGGTTATATTCCGATATTGTTCATTTTAAATAGCGATCTGAGATGAGTGCTCAGGAACCTACATACCAAATTTCATCAAGATACCTCAAAATTTACTCAAGTTATCGTGTTAACGGACAGACGGACGGACGGACGGACGGACATGGCTCAATCAAATTTTTTTTCGTTCCTGATTATTTTGATATATGGAAGTCTATATCTATCTCCATTCCTTTATACCTGTACAACCATCCGTTATCCAATCAAAGTTAATATACTCTGTGAGCTCTGCTCAACTGAGTATAAAAATAACAATTTGCAACCAACAGCAGGCAATAAAGAAAATGCTAAACGGCAGAATTTACGCTACTACGACTACTTCTAAATACTTACAAACAAAACTGGAAAACGGCGAATAATAATTTTCAACGCTATTCAGATGTAAAGCCACGCGAAGAGCGCCGACCAAGTTAATAGAGCGGACTTCATTCACGACGGCGGTGTAACCGCCACAACTGAATACTATTTTTACACATGTTCTTATGAGCGTCGCTATTTTCGGCGCGACAGAGTAGCCCGACAATCAATCACGACAGCTGTTGTAGCCAGATTAAACCTAATTCTATTTTTGGGAAGCGACAGTAAATGGCGTCCTTTTTATTTGGCAATAAAAACCAAAATATAAGTAAATAACAGGTAATAAAAGCTAAAACAATTCTTTTGGGCGTTTTTAGAATATAATTAATATTTTTTTCTAAATTTTTCGCTACTGTTTGCTGTAATTTATATTGGTGGCTGCCGCTTTCAAAGTAATCAAGAAGCCAATGCTTGGCTACGGTTGTCGACAAGCCTTGCTTTATTGTGGTTGTGGTCTGTAGACACCGTGTTGAATGTGATCAGCCCTATTGATTTGGCAAATCAACTACATGTACTATGTAAAATTAATGGCTGGAAAATCCATCATCTACGTTCTCAAATGGAAGATTTGTGTGAGAATGAATCGAATGGCTTTCATCAGTTGAGTAATATGTAAAATCTTGATGGAAACACACGTTGAATAGGAGACCTTATAAATTAAAAAAAATTATTTGATTTCATTTTGTACCCTAGAACTTCGATCGCTTCGACCTGTGCTTACGGTTATAGTGCATGTGATAAGAACCTTCTCGTTTAAATACTTTGTCGCATCCCTCATATGTACATATGTACTTAGGTTTCACTTTGGCATGTGCTTCACGGATATGGGAGCGACAATGATCAGCCTTATTAAAGCTGTGACCACATTCTTTACATAAATGTGGTTTGAGACGCTGATGAGTACGAAAGTGGGCTTCCAAATTTTCTCGAGTATTACTACGGCGTGAACATAGATGACACTGAAGCCTTTGATTGTACTGTTTTTGAGTTGGCTGTTCACTTTCATATTCTATGCCATAAATACTGTTCTGCGTAAATAGTGGTTGTAGATATATCTATACCTTGTGTACGATCCTTATGTGTAGTATTACTGGGAGGGCTTGAGCAATTTACAGCATCAATAACATCGCTTGATGTATCAATTTTAATATCACATATATTTAGTCAGAGTCGTAATATGACCGTTCATTGAAATATTTTAACCTGAAAATGCAAAAACAAACAAACCAAAATTGATTAATGAAAAGAAAGAAATTATCAAATTTTACTATATGAACAGGAACTATACTCACCACCGCGTGTTAAATCAATGACATTTTTTTTTCATTCAGGAAGTGAGAAATTGTAGAAAACGTCAAAATTTCTATACCCACTTCAGACAGTCAAGGCCATGGTACAATAACCAGGTAAAAGCATCAGAGTTGCATTTTACATGTTTTTTCATTCGAAGGTGGTCATAAAATGTCAAAGTTTGTTTATGTTTACATTTTTTGTTTATTTACTTTTGATGTGAAAATTTATTAGGTAATTCTTTACTTTAGGTCACAACTACTAAAACTCGTCTAAAAATACCGGGAGAGGTGTCAAAAGACGCGCTTTGGACCCAGGACCACGAATCCGAAAACGGAAATTGAAAATTTTATTTATTTCCAGATATATTTACAAAGTTGAAAATTTTCATGTGGCTGTTGTAATTTTGATGGTGTTATTTACCCACAAAAAAAAACAAAAAAACTGTGGGTAAAAGTGTTTTCTGCGGATATAGATTTGGTCTCCAATGGTAATTTTTTATAAGCGCGGCCGAAGGCCGCCAACGCAGAAAGGTGTTCTGCGCAAAATTACTATGGATCCCACCCCCGGTTTCTGAGGTACCCGCGGGTTTTTTTTCGGTTTTTCGTTAATATCTTTTGAACGAATTAAAATTTTTATTTTCCGCCTTCGGATTATTAATACTGATGTCAAGACGCGTCGTTTGACACCTCTCTCAACTAGACTATTACCTGCGCAAAACTATTCGTCGTTCTGAGTCCAAACCGCATTTTTTAACACCTATCCCGATATTTTTGCACTAGTTTTTGCAGTTGTGAGCTAAAGTAAAGAATTACCCCGCAAGATCAAGGAAGAGGAAAAATTGGGAAAAAGCTTGTGGCGTTAGCTTCCCTAAAATGGCTTAATTTTTCGCTCCATTTTCAGGCCTGTGACCTTATTGTGGGAGCTCAGAGAGTAAATTTGATGCCCAACTCCACTCCATCGCTATATTTACCGTCTTTGATGTAAATATTGTTTCCCGAATGTTGTAAGAGAAAAAATATAACATAATTTTATGTATGACTTAGCAGTGCTAATCAAGAGTTTGTAAAAAACGGAAGTAGTCTCATCGTCCCCAACGGTCATTCCTACAGTTATCTACCAAAATATGGGACAATACTTTCGCCGGTACAACGTGAAGGAAGGACGAAGGATAAATAATAAAGTCCCTTCTACATGTTCGCTTTTTTTTAAGTGACACCAATACTTCGCATGGAACAGCTGCAGCACACAAACGGATATGCATGATGTACCACGAATAAGCCGTGAAATCCAGACGCAGTAACCTCCCCTAGTTTCAGGGCCAACATTAGTTTACAAAGAGCGAAAATATGCTATACAATTATACGCAAAACGGCCCTTATCAGGGCCACCACTAGTCAACAAAGAGAAAAAATGCTAAACAATTATACCTACGAAAAGCGGCCCTTATCAGGGTCACAAACAGCAGGTACCGATACCAGATCCAACCTAAAGCCGAAATTGCTACAAAAGCCTCCTGGCTAGAGCCAGAAGGAAAACCCGGAACCGTAATTGAAGTCAGTACTACAACCGAACTAGTATCCAAAAATTAAACCGAAAGCAAAATCGGTTCCGAACAGAGGAGCCAAAAGAAAAATTGGATCAAAACAACCATGCAATGGCGCTGAACCCGAAAGTTTTGTGGCATAGCGACTCATTTGAAATTTTCAACACACCCGTGCTTTTTTAATTAAAAAAGATTACATCTAAAGGCATGTAGTACATATCCTTCAAAGAAATCTGCACCTCAAATACCGACACGACGAGTTTCCAACGTTAAACGTTATTATGTATATGTGTATTGGGTCAAGTTTTATAATTGTATAATAGTACTTTTTTGGAGCTTTCTGGCCGGCTTTCCTTTAAAATAAAACAAATGTTTACTTCTTCATCCTACGCGTTTCGACGCTGTATTGCGTCTTCCTCAGGGATTTCTATTTATTACACAAAAACGAAAAAAATATAAATTGTTGGAAATTAGCCATTAGGAAGCTTCAACAACAGTTGCACGACACTTTAGAGATAAAGGAATACAATTCTGTAGTAGAAACGCAAAAACAATTCATGCTACGCACAAAAAGCGTTATAGAAAAGAATCATGATAAAAAACTGCAAAATTCAATCAAGGAAAACTTTGAGAAATTCGACCTAAAGCACAATACCGACTGGTTTATGAATAACACCAGAATAGACATCCCTCCTGAATGCCAATGGTTACTATCCATGGGTAATAAATTCGCCCTTCCCATATCTAGAAAAACGTTCTCACCCCTGCACATTATAGCGGACGTCGAACAAAGTATACAAACCATAACCGATGAGAGAGAAAAAGATATGGTGAGATGTAAATTCGCAACAAGGGGAAACACGTTTAAAAATAAACTAAGAAATAGCCAAAAAGATAAATTTATTTTGCAAGTGTACGAAGAAACAAAACGGGTCATATACCAACACAAAGATGATATTGTGATTACGAATGCAGACAAAGGGAACAGAACCGTAATGATGTATAAAGCAGAGTATAAGAAGAAAATGGAAGACCTCTTGAACGACAAAGGCACATACAAAACCATAAGAAATGATCCCACCCAATATTGTTGAGAAAAAACAATAGAATTGTCAATGACATGTACAAGACCCACAATATTGATGCAAAACTGAAGCAGTATTTAACATGCTCGGCTGCCACAGCCCCACGACTTTATGGCTTACCGAAAGTGCACAAGGAGAACACACCACTTCGCCCAATTTCATCCTCGATTAATGTTCCCTGCTCGAAACTATCCAAATTCGTGGGAAAAATTTTAAAAAACATTATTTCCGAAAAATTCAATATTAAAAATTCAGCTCAATTAAAAGAAAAAATAAAAGCTGTAACCATTGACGAGGAGGAAATACTTATATCCCTAGACGTCGTATCATTATTTACGAATATCCCCATCCATCTAGGGATCAGCACAATTATGAAACAATGGTCGAATATAAAAAGTCATACTAAAATTACTAAAACCCAATTCCTCAATATACTAGAGTTCTGCCTGAGAGAAAACAACTACTTTGTATACGACAATAAATATTACCAGCAAGTTTATGGGATGCCGATGGGAAATCCTCTATCACCAACAATAGCAGATATAGTCCTCGACAAAATTATTGACGACAGCATCATTGAGCTAAAATCTAAAGACATAAATATAAAATACATAACGAAATATGTAGATGATATTTTCGCTATTGTTAGGGCAAAAGACGTAGACGAAATTCTAAAAACTTTCAACGAGCAACACAAAAAATTAAAATTTACACTAGAAAAAGAAAAACATCACAAATTAGCTTTTCTGGACTTGGAAATCCACAACATCGGGAACAAAGTAAAAACGGATTGGTACAAAAAAGCCGTGGCATCATCTAGAATGATCAATTACCAATCAAACCACCCATGGAATCAAAAAAGAAATACATTAATCAACTTTATTAACAAAGTTTACTCCTTGAGTGACCAGGAGTTCATGGAGGAGAACAAGAAAACGATTCAGATCATACTTGAAAAAAATGGATATCCAAATAAAATAATACACGGTCTAATACGCACGGCGAGAAATAAAACTAAACAAAAAACGAGCAACAATACGACAACACCAAATGAAGAAAACAATAGAAAAATATACACAGGCGTCACATACATACCAAAACTAACTGACAACAATACATTACATCAAATGATTAAAGCCAACAACATAAGCTATGCACACAAACCAAATCACACAATCCAAAACATATACACGAAAACCAAAGACAAAATCAAAAAGGAGCAACTACACAACGTAATCTACGAAATACCATGTGGGGGAGGGAAAGAGGGGGAATTTTGCGGGAAGGTATACATAGGACAAACAAAAAGATCGGTCAACACGAGAATAAATGAACACAGGTTAGACGCAAAAAACAACAAAAACACCACAGCTTTAGCGCAGCACCTGACGGACTGCAAGCACACAGCTGATTTCGATAATGTAAAGATTTTGGACGTGGAAAATAAAATAAGAAGAAGGTTGACGTTAGAAGGGCTGCGCATACAACAAAATATATCGAAAGTTGTAAATTATCGAGAAGATGTAGACAGCATAAATTGCGCGTATGCAAGCGCCATCACATTAAATGTTTAGCTTTTGAGAGGGAATGATGTACCAGTGTTTTTATATTGTGTGGTTATTATCTACTGATGTAATGATATTATATTTAAATCTCATGCAAAATTTGTGCATTAAGTAGCAAAAAGATGTAAGTCCAATATGTTCAAAACTGTGTATCGTCTTATGACTAAGCTAATTTCCAACAATTTATATGTTTTTCGTTTTTGTGTAATAAATAGAAATCATTGAGGAAGACGCAATACAGCGTCGAAACGCGTAGGATGAAGAAGTAAACATTTGTTTTATTTTAAAGGAAAGCCGGCCAGAAAGCTCCAAAAAAGTACTATTATACAATTATAAAACTTGGCCCAATACACATAACTATTAAACTGATCGGAGAGCTTAAACCGAAACAGCAAACTCGAAAAACATTACACAAATTAAAAAATCAAAGAAATCAAGATGAAACACTTTTAGCAACACATTAGATACAAATACGATGTCAACACCTGTCTTAATATCAAACAATACGGAAAACACCACAAAACTCTTGGTAAGCAACAACAAAGGCTAAAATATCTTCTGAAATGTAAGGACTTTGGAATTGTACCACCACATTTAAAGGGCAAGACCACAAAAATTATGCACGGGTTTGCACTGGAAAAAAACAAAAAATGAAATACGAAAAATTTAAAACCACTTTTTGAACAAAATTCTCTGTCTGGAAATCAAAGAGACAAACATGAAAATTAATATAGAAAATCGAGCCACTAGGAAGCTTCAACAAAAGTTGCACGACACTTTAGAGATAAAGGAATACAATTCTGTAGTAGAAACGCAAAAAAAATTCATGCTACGCACAAAAAGCGTTATAGAAAAGAATCATGATAAAAAACTGCAAAATTCGATCAAGGAAAACTTTGAAAAATTCGGCCTAAAGCACAATACCGACTGGTTTATGAATAACACCAGAATAGACATCCCTCCTGAATGCCAACGGTTACTATCCATGGGTAATAAATTCGCCCTTCCCATATCTAGAAAAACGTTCTCACCCCTGCACATTATAGCGGACGTCGAACAAAGTATACAAACCATAACCGATGAGAGAGAAAAAGATATGGTGAGATGTAAATTCGCAACAAGGGTAAACACGTTTAAAAAAAAACTAAGAAATAGCCAAAAAGATAAATTTATTTTGCAAGTGTACGAAGAAACAAAAGGGGTCATATACCAACACAAAGATGATATTGTGATTACGAATGCAGACAAAGGGAACAGAACCGTAATGATGTATAAAGCAGAGTATAAGAAGAAAATGGAAGACCTCTTGAACGACAAAGGCACATACAAAACCATAAGAAATGATCCCACCCAATATTTGTTGAGAAAAAACAATAGAATTGTCAACGACATGTACAAGACCCACAATATTGATGCAAAACTGAAGCAGTATTTAACATGCTCGGCTGCCACAGCCCCACGACTTTATGGCTTACCGAAAGTGCACAAGGAGAACACACCACTTCGCCCAATTTCATCCTCGATTAATGTTCCCTGCTCGAAACTATCCAAATTCGTGGGAAAAATTTTAAAAAACATTATTTCCGAAAAATTCAATATTAAAAATTCAGTTCAATTAAAAGAAAAAATAAAAGCTGTAACCATTGACGAGAAGGAAATACTTATATCCCTAGACGTCGTATCATTATTTACGAATATCCCCATCCATCTAGGGATCAGCACAATTATGAAACAATGGTCGAATATAAAAAGTCATACTAAAATTACTAAAACCCAATTCCTCAATATACTAGAGTTCTGCCTGAGAGAAAACAAGTACTTTGTATACGACAATAAATATTACCAGCAAGTTTATGGGATGCCGATGGGAAATCCTCTATCACCAACAATAGCAGATATAGTCCTCGACAAAATTATTGACGACAACATCATTGAGCTAAAATCTAAAGACATAAATATAAAATACATAACGAAATATGTAGATGATATTTTCGCTATTGTTAGGGCAAAAGACGTAGACGAAATTCTAAAAACGTTCAACGAGCAACACAAAAAATTAAAATTTACACTAGAAAAAGAAAAACATTACAAATTAGCTTTTCTGGACTTGGAAATCCACAACATCGGGAACAAAGTAAAAACGGATTGGTACAAAAAAGCCGTGGCATCATCTAGAATGATCAATTACCAATCAAACCACCCTGGAATCAAAAAAGAAATACAGTAATCAACTTTATTAACAAAGTTTACTCCTTGAGTGACCAGGAGTTCATGGAGGAGAACAAGAAAACGATTCAGATCACACTTGAAAAAAATGGATATCCAAATAAAATAATACACGGTCTAATACGCACGGCGAGAAACAAAACTAAACAAAAAACGAGCAACAATACGACAACACCAAATGAAGAAAACAATAGAAAAATATACACAGGCGTCACATACATACCAAAATTAACTGACAACAATACATTACATAAAATGATTAAAGCCAACAACATAAGCTATGCACACAAACCAAATCACACAATCCAAAACATATACACGAAAACCAAAGACAAAATCAAAAAGGAGCAACTACACAACGTAATCTACGAAATACCATGTGGGGGAGGAAAAGAGGGGGAATTTTGCGGGAAGGTATACATAGGACAAACAAAAAGATCGGTCAACACGAGAATAAATGAACACAGGTTAGACACAAAAAACAACAAAAACACCACAGCTTTAGCGCAGCACCTGACGGACTGCAAGCACACAGCTGATTTCGATAATGTAAAGATTTTGGACATGGAAAACAGAATAAGAAGAAGGTTGACGTTAGAAGGGCTGCGCATACAACAAAATATATCGAAAGTTGTAAATTATCGAGAAGATGTAGACAGCATAAATTGCGCGTATGCAAGCGCCATCACATTAAATGTTTAGCTTTTGAGAGGGAATGATGTACCAGTGTTTTTATATTGTGTGTTTATTATCTACTGATGTAATGATATTATATTTAAATCGCATGCAAAATTTGTGCATTAAGTAGCAAAAAGATGTAAGTCCAATATGTTTAAAACTGTGTATCGTCTTATGACTAAGCTAATTTCCAACAATTTATATGTTTTTCGTTTTTGTGTAATAAATAGAAATCCCTGAGGAAGACGCAATACAGCATCGAAACGCGTAGGATGAAGAAGTAAACATTTGTTTTATTTTAAAGGAAAGCCGGCCAGAAAGCTCCAAAAAAGTACTGTTATTATGTATATATGTATCTTCGATATTTATTAGGTTACTAAATTACTTAATTTTTACTTTACAAAATACATGAAATTTTAAAATAAATCAATAATTATTCATGAACATACTATTAACTCAGCATTTTATATACAATCTCATCCCAAATTTTCAACATCTCTTGGAGACAGTAACGTTAGCACTCATACACACATATATTGAAAATAAGGTCCACTACAAAAAACATTTAGCAATAGCATTTCCCAATATAATTTTAATACTACAAAATAACGACCTTAGGCAGATAAAGTAGGAACAATATAATTCCTAAAAAGTTGTATCTCACTTTACATTAAACTGCTTTGGAATATAAATATATTGACACAGTCTTCGAGTAGCAGTCATACCGTACGGTCGTTCTGTGCTTATTGTTTATTGATTTGACTCTCTTTCGCCACATTCGTAGAAAAGTCATACAAACAACAAACCGGTTTCTACCCACTGTGACGTGCTGAATAAATAATTTATCGCGAGTGCTAGAGTGAGTTTCTCTATGATGGCCCCCGGAGCCACAAGACTAGGGGATAATAGATTTGCCCTATTATCCCCACCCAGCCGTGCCAAACGGAAAAAAAAATGTAAATATCACCGAAGACTTCCCGCAACTCCCAGTGACAAAAAAAGATGACCCTAAATTGGTCACATTAAAGCCCAAAGACTCTAATAAATCGTTTTCTGATTATTCAGTGTTTGCTTTGCACAATTCACTACTTACCATATGCAAGGAAAGTAACACTATCTCGCAACAATCTGACGGCAGTTTTGTGATTCTGGTGAAAAATCGTGACTACGCCAAGAAGTTTCTCGAAGGCCGAATGTTACCTGGCCTATGTGAAATCACCGCCAATTACCACGAAAACCTCAGCTGTGTCCAAAGGCACTGTATATGCACCGTTCCTCAATAACGTCCACGAAATCGAAATCGTGGAGGGTCTAAAGAACTACAACGTCACTGGCGTATACAAATTCCAGCGCACCATCGATGGAGCTCCTAAACATTCAGGAGTCGGTTTATTAACATTCGATACCTATTTCCTCCCAGAAAAGATCGACATGGCTTGGATCACCACCAAAGTACGGCCCTACTACCCTAACCCAATGCGTTGCAAAAATTGCCAAGTCTTAGGACACACGGTTAAATTCTGTAAAAACACGACAGCCTGTGAAACGTGCAACCTCCCTCCTCATATCCCTACTCCATGCACCCGAACCTATTGTGCCAACTGTGCTGGCGACCACCCAGCTTCATCCAATTCGTGCCAGAAATATCAACAAGCCAAAGAAATCATGAAAATTAAGACCCAAGAGAAATGCACACTTAGAGAAGCCAACAAAATATACAAAGAACGCAACCCCTTCGTCCCAAACGCCAAATCATTCGCCAATGCAATTAAAACAAATAGTTCTAACGACAAAGTCACGAATGAAGAAACAAAAGCAACACAAAATGTTACTTCCCACAGCAAAACCAACATACCTGCTCAGCCTGCAAAAACAACCTCATCGACAACAACAACACTAAACAATAAACAAGAAGTAAATAAAACCAGTTTTTCCTCCGTCTACCCTACCACCAATTACGATCAACAACAAATTGATATAACTGAAGACCCAATTGTCACGGCAATCTTTAACACCACGCATAATAACTACTCTCGTTTAACGCCGATACCGGCATTTAGCATTAAAAATGGTACAATTGCCTTTAACATGCCGAACCCCCCACCAAATAACTCCTCGATTGAGATGGAAATCGAAACAAGACAACAATCAATTTTTGACTATCACTCAGCAAGCAACCTACATCCAAACAACAACATCAACGATTACATGAACTCCTCTACTTCATCAGCAGTTACAGAATACATAACTTCTAGGGACACTCAAGTTAACCAAAGTTAAATTATAAATCTATATAAAATCCATACTACTAACAAAACTCACTTATTACAGTATATATACATTTATACTTAAACAATTTTTATTATGGTAAAAATATTACAATGGAATGTCAGAGGATATTTCAATAACTATCATCATCATCATCATCATCCTCCTCAACTCCTATTGGAGCATAGGGCCTCGACCACCGACTTAAATCTTATTCTGTTAGGTGCAGTTCTTGTGATGTCATTCCACGTATATCCTGCGTCTTCGAGTTCTTTATCCACAGTTCTGCGCCAAGTTTTCGCAGGTGCACCAGGTCGTCGGCTTCCTTGTGGATTCCATCGCAATGCTTGTCTGGCTATATTTACTGGAGGTCTTCTGAGAGTGTGACCAATCCACGACCATTTACGCTTGGTTATTTCTGTGGTAGCCTTAGGTTGATTTGTTCTAGACCATAAGTCGTCATTTGAAATTCTTTCCGGCCATCGAATTTTCAGGATTCGGCGCAGACATTTATTAATAAAAACTTGTAGACGTTTCTGAATTGAAGTTGAGCTTTTCCACGTCTCGCAAGCATAAAACAGTACTGATTTAACATTCGAATTAAACAGTCGAAGCTTCGTTTTTAAAGATATTTGGCTGGACCTCCACACGTTTGCCAGTTGCCCAAAAACCATTCTTGCTTTGTTTATGCGAGACTGAACGTCCTCATCTGCACCGCTCTTATTTGAGACAATACTACCAAGATAAACAACGGACTCTACACCTTCGATTTCATTTTCGTCAACCGTAAGCGTCAATGGCCTTGATGAAATACTATGATCAATAACTATAACGATATAGAATTAATTATCCGGGACTTTAATCCCGACATAATATGTTTGCAAGAAACTAAAATACCTTTAAACGCAAACAATTGCGTAGTTCCAAAGTCGTTTATTGCTTACTTTACTAACTCCCCTCAAAACACCAGGCCCAAAGAAGGCTCAGCCACTCTCGTCAAACGTAATCTGCCCCACAAACTGATCTACCAGTCGACCGTGGTACAAACAATTGCAATTGAAGTTAACCTCCCCGCCCCTATTACTGTCATCAACACATATATCCCTCCAACCCAAAGCTTCTCGGATACCGACATACTCTCCCTACTCTCCCGAGCAAGCGGTCCAACACTCTTTCTGGGTGACTTTAATGCCTGGAGCCCTTGGTGGGGTTCCGAAAAAGCTAACTCCCGCGGTACGATAATGGAAAATATTATCATGACAGAAAACCTAACCATTCTAAACGACGGCTCTCCTACACACTTCTCCACCCATAAATCCTTTACTCACATTGATTTAACGCTTATCTCGTCACAGCTGTTTCCTAGATGCAATTGGCAAAGGATTGACGACTTGTTTGGTAGCGATCTCTACCCACTAATCACAGAGGTCATGTTTAACCTCCCTCCTACCAACCTAAGGAAATGCCCAAAATTTAAGACTGACGCAGCGGACTGGACACTATTTCAATCCCTGTGTGAACGAAACTTCAAACAGTGGACTTCTACTAACATTCACAGCGGACTGCTAACATAACCAAAGCCATCAGATCCGCTGCCAATATTGCCATTCCCCAAAGCAACACATCCTCGATCAATAACTACTCAGCATGGTGGAACAAAGACCTGAACAACTTAAGAATAAAAAAAACAGAAGCTATGGCATTCCTACAAACAATCCCCTTCTTTAGAACTTCTTGCGGCATACAAAAAAGCTAATTCTCTGTTCAAAAAATCGGTCAAAGAAGCCAAAAGAAAATCCATTGCCACTTTTACCGCAGATATTACCCCGTCATCTCAACCAAAGAAAATTTGGGCAAAAATTAAAACCCTTACTGGAATCCCACCTCCAACAATAAAACTGATCCAGGTTGCCGACATAGCGAAAGCTTTCGGAAGCACCTGGTCAGAGTACGCAGAAAACGCCAACTTCCCAGTAGAATACATCAACCGAAAAAATTCAGTTCTATCCCAACCCTATAACCCATCCGACGTTTCGAGGGAGGCACTTTCCCTGGAAGCAGGCTTTTCCTACACCGAACTAGAAGCTGTCCTTCAGCATGCTAAGGGCAAAACACCGGGTAGAGACAGAATATCATACCCCATGTTACGAAACCTCCCCTAGTCCTGCAAACATTGCCGGCTTTCATTCTATAATGATATTCTTGAAAGTGGAACCTACCCACATACCTGGTTATCCGCTTCCATTCTACCGATTCCAAAGCCCAACAAACCCCCAGGACTCATTAGTAGCTACAGACCTATATCCCTTCTTTCTTGCCTCAGAAAAACGCTCGAGAAAATGCTAGCACAACGCCTTATGTGGTTTATCTCACGAAATGGCCTTGCGAGTCACAACCAAGTAGCGTTCAAAAGAAAACATGGAGTCTTAGATTGCCTGCTTCCCCTCCAGCATTTTATTACAGACGCGCTCTCCACCAAAAACCATGTGACTATTCTCTCAACAGACTTCGAAAAAGCCTTCGACCGCATTGGATCCCACGTTGTCCTCGAACAGTTATCATCCTGACGTATATGCCCTAAGGTATACAACCTCATTAAATCATTCCTCTCTGGTCGCAAATTCCAGGTGAAAGTAAATGGCGAATCCTGCTGCCCATATCCCATTGACAACGGAATTCCTCAAGGCTCTCCACTATCAGTGGTGCTATTTACAATTGCTTTTGAAAAACTGAATGTAATAGCTAACAATTTCAAGTCCATTGACTTCCGTATCTATGCAGACGACGCAATCTTTTATACTAAAGCCAAAGAGAACACAAAGGTAGAGAGACATTTCACGAACCTACTTCTCGACATTAATTCCTGGGGACAGTACTCAGGCACGGTATTGACCTACAGCAAATGCAAGCTTCTACATATATGTCGGAAATCCAACTGTCAACCCATAAACATCAACATCAACAACATACCCATAGAAAATGTACTCACACACAAAATTCTCGGTGTAACGTTTGATAATAAATATACCTTCAAACAGCACTGCGTCTTGTTAAGAAAAAACCTTTCTACTAGGCTTAATATTATTAAGTATTTAGCGTCGAGAAACCTCCAAATTCACCAAAATAGCCTCTTAAACATCACTCGCTCTATCATCTTATCCAAAATAGACTACGGCCTCCCTATCTACGGATGGTGTGCCAAAAGCCACCTCAATCTTCTCAACTCCCCCTATCATTCTGCGGCCCGGCGTAGCATTAATTCCTTCCCAACCTCCCCCATCAAGGGATCCTAGCTGGAGCTGGTCTCCCTTCTATTATTCATAGACGCCTAACTTGCACGCTTAAACTTATACCCAAGCTGGTCAACACCACAAATAAGCTTCTTTTCAGCACCTTTAAAACGGCTTTCCGCCATAAACGTTCTTTCAAAACAATGTCGGCCATCCGCCTTTGCGTTTCTAATTGCAAAACCCTCGGCATCTCTCTACCTTCAACCGGTTTTAAAGGTAGCAGTCAGCCGCCCTGGTAACTTCCTCCTACAGCAGTAAACATTGATCTACATGCTCTCCGTAAACTTAATACGAACAGCTTAAGTTTCAAGCAACGCTACGAGGAACTGATACACTCGCAATGTCTTAGAGATTGGGTACCGATCTTCACAGATGGCTCTAAAACCGACCTTAGCACAACATTCGCGGTAGTACACAGAGACGGTTCGCTAATATCCAACGGCTATTTAACACCAAATAATTCAATCTTCTCAGCCGAGGCACTGGCTATTCTTAAAGCTTCAGAGTAAGCAGCAAGCAACAAAGGCAAATTTCTAATTTGCACAGATAGTTTGTCTGTCTGCCAAGCATTAAAAAGCATATTTAACGAGGATGACCAGACTGTTACCCAAATTAGGGAAAAACTAATAAAATGGACAAAAAAGATAAAAGTTTTATGGATACCTAGCCATATAGGTATCCCCGGCAATGAGTATGCGGACTAAGCTGCCAAAAGTACCTACTACAATCCCACCTTCTCCTTCAACACATGCTCCAAAAACGATATTCTCAAACCTATCGACTGCCACCTGTCACACCTAAAAACAGTTGAGTGGTCCCAATTTAACCATTCATATTCCCTTCTAAATCCACTAGGTGAAAAGTCAATATACCCAGCTCGACTCTCCAAACAGCAAATCACCATATTTATTAGACTCAGGCTCAGGCACACCAAAATATCCCACGAACATATACTACTTGTTACGCCACCTTCGCCTTGTCGGTTCTGCGGGCATCTATTTTCAATTGACCACGTTCTTGATCGCTTCCCAGCACTAACTACAAAACGACATTTGGAACTACAATACCATCCTCACTATTAAGAAACGTTACCTATAATAATGTGATTACCATATACAACTTCATAAAATGTATAAATATGTTAGAATACATCTAATAACATAAGCTTTTAACGCATATTAACATATGGAAATACTTAGTAATAAGCCATATGTAAAGCATGAAGTACCGAAGGCCCTTGCAGCCAGCGTGCTAAAACCTGTTAGGGTAATATTGTATATTTCCCCAACAAATAATAAATAAAAAAAATATAAATACATACACTAAAAGATGCATGCACTACAAAACTGTCCCTTATTTATATATCATAAACAAAATTAATGTTGCAACCATTGGATATTTTTCAAATCAATTGGTTCTAGCACCATTTCCCATAATGGAGACATTTCACGTAAACGTTCGACATGTTTGATGCAGATATCGGTAATATAATCAACCTCTTCAATGGTGGTAAAACAACCAATACCAAATCTATAAAAATTTAACAATAAATTACTTTCAAATTAACTAAACAATTCAGTACGGTAAACTCGTATACCTTATTGAACTATGTGCCAAATCCTCATCAGTTCCAATCGCACGTAGGTTGCAGTGATGCAGAAGTACATGCTGAGGCACTAGACAACGCCACATGTTTTAAGGCCATAAGTAATGATAAATTTAATAAATCACTATACCTTTGTTCTGGATCACCATTACATATACCATGTGATAATCTTGAAGTGATGCGATCATATAAACGTTTCGACAGAAAATCTATAAATTTCTTATCATATTTCATTTCTTTGATTGCAAGATAACATGCAGCACCAAATCCAATAACAATAATCCGAAGGCGGAAAAGAAAAATTTTAGCTCGTTCAAAAAATATTCCCAAAAAACCGAAAAATTACCCCGGAGTGCTTTGAGACCGGGGTGGGATCCATAGTATTTTTGCGCTGGCGGCCTTCTGCCGCGCTTATAAAAAATTAATCTGGGTGGGTCCAACACCGGTTTGGAGACCAAAACTATATCTGCCCAAAACACTTATGTCCACAATTTTTTTTGTGGGTACCAAATATCATCAACATTACAACGCGCACATGAAAATTTTCAATTGAAAATTTTCAACTTCTTTTGCAAATATCTCTTGTCCAACACAAAATATTTCACCTCCGCCTTCTGATTATTGTTGTCGAGGTCAATGCGCGTCTTTTAACACCTCTCTCTATATTTATGGACGCATATTATCAGTGTCATGCTGTCGTATAGAATTACCAAGAGTTGATGCGCTGGAAACGTTGAAGAAGTGATTCAGCTGCTATATGTAAATAAGTAATAACAATAAATTAAATATATATCATTTAAAAATCAGCTAATTACCTTTATTTTCCATTAAAAATGCCTTTTTCCTCCAGCTTCATCAGCAAACCAACTTTTTTGTTTTTTTGTTTTGGCTTTGTTGACGAAAATTACATGTGACATTTTTCTTCTTCCATCACTTTTGACAGAAGAAACTGAAAGAACGATTGACAGTTTATGTACAATCGGCAACAACAAAATACACTGGAGGGTTGCATTTTCGCTAATGCTTCTACCTGGTAATTGTACCATGGTCAAGGCATTCAAATCATGAATTCACAATGATTGTTGCAATATAAACATTAGGCCTCATGCGCAATCATCTCGCGCACTACATGTCATGCACTACATGCAGCACGACATATGGCGCACAACATGCCACACGACAGGTCCGCATTGCATATCCCGATCAATCATTCATTTGGTCGAGATTCAAAAAAATATATATATATACTTAATTCCACGAATCTCAACATTATCGACAATACACGTCGAAAATAATGTTGAATGGTGGAAGTGCAACTCTGTAATACCTTTTCGGCCAGGTTTCGAACCGTTCCGTGTGGTGGCAGGCCACTTGTTGTGAAAACAAAGTTCACCACAAATCTAAAATAAACTTTAAGACTACTTCGGCGACATCTACCGACATAAATCGAATTACAAAATGTATTAAATGCGCTAAAGCACCAGCCACATCGCATGGATGAGTGCTAAATCCGTTTTTTCTTCGTTTCTTTGCGCACATAAGTATTTACTTATGGCCTTTAATTTTTGATTTCACTTAAATTTTATATCAATAAAAATTTGTTTTCCCCTGCGAAAATATATTAAATATAATTTTTTTGGTTTACGCCACCCAAACAACATTCCGCCAACCTCAATTTGGGCATGATCAGTGATACCAATATTCTTTCAGATCATGACCCGTTACCAAACCCTATTGGCCAAGTCAGAGGGAGGCGCAAAGCGTTTCGACTTCACGTGCCAGCTCTGCGGCAGGGACCATAGTCTCCGACTCTGTGCCGAATACAGGAAAAAATCCCCGGAGGAGAGGTTGCGGGCCGTGCTGCTGCACAAATACTGTCCAAATTGTCTGTCGCCCTATCACAGCGTGGACAAATGCAATATCAAATATCGCTGCAAACGGTGCCAGCAAAAGCACCACACCACGCTCCATCTAGATGAGCATCAATCTGATCGCAATGATGCAACAATCATTGGCGACGACAACCCGTCCGATGACACGTTGTCAATGCACCTAATGGGGCCGACAAAGTCCTGGGCTCAGCAGGTGGAGGAAGGGGAAATGGAGGAAGAGCGAGCAAAAACGGAAATGAGACCCTCAACGAGCAGGAACGGGATGCGCAGTTTCCGGCCGCTGTTGCAGCATGAACGGAGTGCGGAGGAAGTAAAAAAGGCTCGAAACCAACAAAATAATTGACGGCACCGTGACGTCGGACCCCATCGAAGCTCCACTAAATTGTCCAAACTTGCAAGGCAGCAACGTCGAAAGAAATCAACGCCATATACTTCTGACGCCTTAGATACAAAGGCAATATCGCGTGGTACACTGGAAGGCTTCCGAACCGGCCGACTGCTCCAAGCTATTCCAGCGCCCATCATGCGGTCTTTCGTGCTTATTACGCCGACGGCCATAGTACCCATGGAATCGCGGGGGCACTTACACCTGGTTTGTGCCATTATTGATCCCTGCGCCACCAGCACAATCGTCGATGCAGAGCTGGTACGTGATCTGCAATTGGAGCGCCAACGACCAGGGCAATGCACCCTTATTCTGCGCGGCAAGTTCGGGTCATCGACGCACGTTACCACTCAAGACGCAGTGGTCAAAGGTCACTATCGCTTGAGTCCGCCGACTAATTTGGACCCGAAGATTGCCGCGCTTTTTGAATTCATGCGGCTTGCGGATCCTCAGTTCTACCGTTCATCGCCGATTTGGCTTATACTCGGCGCTGATCTATACGCTGAAATGATGGTGAGCGGTACACCGGCATCGACAGTAGGCGGTCTCCTAACCCAACCGACCGTGTTCGGGTTGGTGGTCTCGGGAGCCTGCCAAAAATAAATTACCGATTTTCGCGCCTCACACATGCACCATCTTATATATATTTAAGTAAATATGCCCGGAATTCAAAACCACGTACGTATATTTAATAACTTCTTTTCTTTTTCCACAGGAGAGCGAGACGTGAGGTCAACCATCTGGCGTGCAGTGCTTGCAGTCCGCATCTGCACTGCCTTATTTCGTTACATCGCGATACTGGACGTGCGATCACGTGGCACCTTTTTTTTTATTTTTTCTTTGTTGCTTACGGCAAGGGGCCGGTATCTTTAGGCCACAGGCCTAAATATACCTCCCCCCCCCCCCCTCCCCCTCGTAACATAATTTTCTTTAGTTTATTTTCCTTCGTTTATTACCACCCACATATGCTTGTGATCACTAATACACACAAGTATGTGTGAGTGGTAGTACGTATGTATTTTAGATTTTCACCGCTGTGCGCCCGCGGTATAGCAACTTTGTTGCCAGGAAACACAACGAAGGAGCTGTATCGTGGGTTCATCAGCTCATGTCGCAAAGAGGCTCGTCCTCTTTGAATCCAGCAGCCAGCAAAGGTACACGTAATCTCACGTTCACGTAAGTGCAAATTTTCAAAATTATTATTACATATATACCTTTTTCCCCAACATTTGTTAAACCATTTCTTAACACTTGTTGTATTTCTATACGGTTAATAAAACAAACCATTTGTAATTCCTTTTTATTAACACCAAACTTTTTTGGTGTTTTTATTTTCGCCCCTTTTTGCCTAAACACATATCCTTTTGCAATTACGTGGGTGCGCGCCGTTGCCACCACGCAATTGTTCAGTGAAGTTAACAAAATTTTTTAACGGGCACGGTGGGGTATTTGATAAATCTAGCTGGCCAAAAGTCGATTTATCACAATATTCCAATTTTTTTTTGTACATACTCCCTGACGTTCCTAGATGTCCACTGAATAGTATACATACCCCAAAACGCATATGCAACTTCAACGGAGCTAACCGCGCACATCTAAATTTGTATAAAAATTGTATGCAGTTCGATGTATTTTAGGATTAACAAGTAAGGAAGATTAAGTTCGGGTATAACCGAACATTACATACTCAGTTGAGAGCTATGGTGACAACTTAAGGGAAAATAACCATGTAGGAAAATGAACCGAGGGAACCCCTGGAATGTGTTTGTATGACATATCTATCAAACGAAAGGCACTAAAGAGTATTTTATGAGGAAGTGGGCCATAGTTCTATACAGGCATGCTTAACGAACGAAACGATATTATTTCGTTACGATAATCAACGTTAATAAACGAAAAGAAGTCACTTCGTTTCGTTTATTAACGTTAAGATTGACAAATTAACGTTAATTTGGCGTTCTTAACGTTAATAAACGAAACGAAATGACTTCGTTTCGTTTATTAACGTTGATTATCGTAACGAAATGATATCGTTTCGTTCGTTAAGCATGCCTGGTTCTATAGGTGGACGCCATTTAGGGATATCGCCATAAAGGTGGATCAGGGTTGACTCTAGAATTTGATTGCACGATATAGGTATCAAATGAAAGGTGTTAATGAGTATTTTAAAAGGCAGTAATCCTTACTTCCATAGGTGGAAGCCGTTTCGAGATATCGCCATAAAGGTGGACCAGGGGTGACCCTAGAATTTGTTTCTACAATATGGGTATCAAAAGAAAGGCGTTAATGAGTATTTTAAAGGGAGTGATCCTTAGTTCCATAGGTGGACGCCGTTTCGAGATATCGCCATAAAGGTGGACCAGGGGTGACCCTAGAATTTGTTTGTACGATATGGGTATCAAATTAAAGGTATTAATGAGGGTTTTAAAAGGGAGTGGTGGTAGTTGTATAGGTGGACGCCTTTTCAGAGATATCGCCATAAAGGTGGACCAGGGGTGACTCTAGAAGGCGTTTGTAAAATATGGGTATCAAAAGAAAGGTGTTAATGAGTATTTTAAAAGGCAGTGGGCCTTAGTTCTATAGGTGGACGCCTTTTCGAGGTATCGCAACTTAGACTTTGTTTGTACGTTATGGGTATCAAATGAAAGGTGTTAATGAGTATTTTTAAATGGGAGTGGGTCTTCGTTCTATAGGTGGTCGCTTTTTCGAGATATCGCCATAAAGGTTGACCAGGGGTGACTCTAGAATATGTTCGTACGATATGGGTATCAAACGAAAGGTGTTAATGAGAGTTTTAAAAGGGAGTGGTGGTAGTTGTATATGTGAAGGCGTTTTCCAGATATCGACCAAAATGTGGACCAGGGTGACCCAGAACATCATCTGTTGGATACCGCTAATTTATTTATATATGTAATCCTGCCAAGATTTCATGGGTTTTTTATTTCGCACTGCAGAACTTTTTCATTTTCTTCTACTTAATATGGTAGGTGTCACAACCATTTTACAAAGTTTTTTCTAAAGTTATATTTCGCGTCAATAAACCAATCCAATTACCATGTTTCATCCCTTTTTTCGTATTTGGTATAGGTTCGATATCGAAAAAGTGGGCGTGGTCATGGTCGGATTTCGTTCATTTTTTATACCAAGATAAAGTGAGTTCAGGTAAGTACGTGAACTAAGTTCAGTAAAGATATGTTGATTTTTGCTCAAGTTATCGTGTTAAGGGCCATTCGGAAGGACAGATGGACGACTGAGTATAAAAACTGCGCGTGGCTTCAAGCGATTTCGCCCATTTTCAGAGAAAACAGTTAACGTCATAAAATCTATGTCCCTACCAAATTTCAAAAGGATTGGTAAATTTTTGTTCGACTTATGGCATTAAAAGTATCCTAGACAAATTAAATGAAAAAGGGCGGAGGCACGCCCATTTTGAAATTTTCTTTCATTTTTGTATTTTGTTGCACCATATCATTACTGGAGTTGAATGTTGACATAATTTGCTTGTATACTGTAAAGATATTAAATTTTTTGTTAAAATTTTACTTAAAAAAAAAATTTTTTTTAAAAGTGGGCGTGGGCCTTCTCCGATTTTGCTAATTTTTATTAAGCGTACATATAGTAATAGAAGTAACGTTCCCGCCAAATTTCATCATGATATCCATTGTCCAAAATTTTACTAATTTCCTATTCTGCGTCATAAGTTCAACCCACCTACCAAGTTTCATCGCTTTATCTGTCTTTGGTAATGAATTATCGCACTTTTTCGGTTTTTCGAAATTTTGGATATCGAAAAAGTGGGCGCGGTTATAGTCCTATATCGTTCATTTTAAATAGCGATCTCAGATGAGTGCTCAGGAACCTACATACCAAATTTCATCAAGATCCCTCAAAATTTACTCAAGTTATCGTGTTAACGGACGGACAGACATGGCTCAATCAAATTTTTTTCGATCCTGATGAGTTTGATATATGGAAGTATATATCTATCTCGATTCCTTTATACGTGGACAACCAACCGTTATCCAATCAAACTTAATATACTCTGTGAGCTCTGCTCAACTGAGTATAAAAAGCAATATACACTTCTAACCTAAATACTTGTTTAGCCTTAATCAAATCTAGTTACATTTTCTTTTAGGACAGGTAAATGTGTTTTTAATTCATATGTTAGATTTTTTATACCGCGTGTTTTAACTGAGTTATTCTACTTTTAATACGACTACTTTTCAATATTAAATTTTTTAAAAACCTTGCAAACAAAAAGATATATCTTTTTTCATGGCATATCATTTCAGCAATTTTTTGGCAATACATAAGCTTGTGTTTGTTTCAAAGTTTAGTAACAAAAACGGCTGCGCATACCCGCGCTTTTTTGAGAGGTGATCAATTTTGCACGATACTGATACCCTTATTGGCAAAAGGTGGCAACCTTGTGAAAACATCCTCAGTGGCAACACCTAGGTGAAAAGTCTTAAAATGTAATACTATATCGATGTACCAAAATTGATTCAAATCAGTTAAGCCGTTTCCGAGATGGTGGTATATATACAAAGAAATATAAAAAAGAAGGTGAGGTTGCAACCCTAAGCGGCAACCCTTCTTAAAAATGTCAATAGAAATGCGGAGTAAAATACTTTTCGTTTGATACCCATATTGACATAACTCTTGTAATGTCAAAAAAATGACCCCGGGTCCATCGGAAACCGGGGCCCCGATCCATAGTAATTCTGCGCGGAATACCGAGAATTTACTGCCAAATATTTCCTTTCATAACAATGAAGTGAGGCAACAAGTTTTTGAACAGAAATAACTGCTGTTTTAGTTTTGGCCAGCTAGAGTGATCAAATACCCCACCGTGCGGCGGCAGATTACTAAACGTCCAAAAGGAATAACAGCCAAACTCAAAAATGCAGTCAAACTTTAGGTGTTAAAATAACCTAAGTGTGTACGGCAGCCATAGTTCTGAAAAATTCTATTTGTAGGGAAGGTGCCGAGCACCTTTTTCCCAATTCCACATTTTACTGGAGGTGTTAAGACCTAACGTCATATAGCTCCTTACCAATTTTCATTATCCTACCATTACTACATCCAGAGACATGCAGTATGATATATTCCATTTCTATGGGAGGTGCCACGCCCCTTTTCCCCAATTCCACATCTGCTTGGTGGTGTTAGGGATTGACCTCATATAACTCCTTACTGAATTTCAATGTTCGGGCATGTATGTATACCTTCAGAGTTATGCAGTACCAAAGATTCCATTTGTATGGGAGGTGCGACGCCCCTTTTATATATCGAAATTATTTTTCGCCTAAAACTTTCGTCTTGATCGAAGGAACCTATAGCCGAAACTTGGTGATGATTGAAGTGTGGGAAATACGTTTCCATAGCGAGCACACACACATAGAGAATTTGATTTTTATATATATATAGCCTTTACCCGCGGCCCGTCCGCAAGCAGAAAATAAAATATATGGGCTATTCACGTTAGCCTGCTTATCAAGTTATCTGTTTAAAAATAATTTTTGTCTAATGTATTTTATTTTTATAACAGAGTAAAAACAAGTAAAGGTGTCTAAGTTCGGGTGTAACCAAGCATTATATACTCAGCGTGAGCTTCAATTGAACATTTCATTTCAGATAAATTACTTTTCTACATAACACGTCGCAGCGCCCGTTTAAAAAAAATGTCTCCCCATTTCTCCTTACAATAATTATGATAAGTGAAGTATCTTGATTCAAAACTATTTTATGCTAAGTCATAGCTTATTATTCCAGTCTACGACCTTTTTAAACTTTATATCTAAGTTCTTTAACCGATCCCGTCCATTTTTACTAGAATAATTTTCTACTATAGGGAAAATTTGTGTACCCAATTTTATTACGATCCGTTAATTTCTATTCGAGTGATGGCTCCCGAAACATAGAAGATTGCTTAGTTATAAAAGGGGTGCCACACCCATTTTCAAAGATTTTAGTGTTTTTCAATTTAGTGTTATAATTCAATTTAAAAAGTAAAATTCTATTGATACAAAGCTCTTTTTCGCTAAGATATAGCTTAATATTTTCGTCTACGACCCTTTTAAAAATCTTTTATGTAAAAGTGGGCGTGGTCTTTAACCGATCTCGTCCATTTTTCCAGAAATATTTCCTGTGTACCCGATTTTATTACTATCCGTTAATTTTTCTTCGAGTTATGGCTCCCGAAACATAGAAAATTGCTTAGTCATAAAAGGGCGGTGCCACGCCGATTTTTTAAATTGGATTTTTTCCTATTGTAACAAATGTAGGGAAACTCCGCTTATTTGCAACCTTCTACTACCGTTCGTATCGCTAAACTGTTGAGTAAATAACTCCAATATTCAATAATGCAAAATGGCTTTTAATCAAGTACTTCACAATAACACTGATACTTCACAACTGATAGCTTGCTTAAATCAAACTGATTACTGATTACTCAGTTTTAACTAGGCGGTTCTATCTTCTAGAATTTGCTACTTGTTTACCAGCTACAAACTCATCAGCTATAACTACAGATGCACGATTATAGCTTCTCGCATAGCCATATGCACGTGTATATGTGAGTGATACTTCCAACGATGATAGCCTACTTTTGGGAGTATCTCAGATATATGCATGTGTTTGTACGTTTCCCTCCGCTGCTTGTGTGGAAGTATGTGTGGACATAATGGTTGATTTGTTTACGCACATACAAGTGTGGCAGCTTGCTTTATTGTTGTTGTGGCTTTATTTACTTAGTATCAGATTAGTGATGTGAGTATCACTTAGTGTCACTAATATTCGTCACACTGCACTCCACCTAAGTCTTATCGTCCCGACCAGACAAATCTCTCGATCTAACCGCTGCCTCTCCAAATGAACCACCCTTCTATTTTGTGGTTTCCCAATTGTTTGTATGCGGTAGATGACATCACTGATCCTCTTCACAACTCTGCACGGGCCTTCCCAACTGCACCAAAAGTTGGATGGTACACCTTTCCGCCAGTGAGGGTTGTATAACAGTACCTCCAATAAACCTTCCGAATTGTTGTTCTTGTCAAACTTGTGTTTCATCTTACTACTCATTACCCTGGTTCGTTCCCTCACACTCTGTTGTTTGGACAATGAACAACTTCGTAGGGTTTGAGCTTGACGAATTGGCTTTGCATAATCAGTATCGTGTTGAAGTTTCACAAGAGTAGTGCGCGCTGGTTTGAAACCACCCTTGCATTCTTTCTGGAAAATTCTTACAGTCGTTTTAGTGCGTCCATTAGGGGTTGTCAATGCCAGTGTTCTGCTCGCAGGTATCTTCGGTTTTGATTTCTTTGCTCCATTCGTTCCATCAACCCTTACCCGATCTGCTGCCTTTGACTCTTATGGCTTTTGTCGAATCTCTTTCACAGGCAGTCGCTTACTGCTGCACCCTTGCTCAAAACTGAATTTAACTGGCACGTCCTTGTTCTTATACTGCATAATCCTTCTCTGCATATCGATCCTGATGTCATATTCAACTAAGAAATCCACTCCCAATATGACTTCATCAACGATCTCTGCCACTGCGAATTTGTGTAGAACCATGACCTCCCCAATTAAGACTTCACATACCACTTCTCCCTGGACTTGGTTATACTCACCAGTAATCGTACGCAATCTTGCTCCAGTTAATGGCTTTACTCTCCTGTTGACCAAATCAGATCGGATTAAAGAATGAGATGCGCCCGTATCTCCAGTCAGTACACGCTCCTTCCTTTGACGGTAAGACTGCTCGATTTCCTTCCAGTTTGCGAGATAGGTATCAATAGCTGGGGTTCTCGATCTTTACATCTGATTCGCCCTTGCTTATCTCCTCCAGCTTTGTGTTTGCGACCAGCCCAGTTGGAACTACCATGACCGGTGCTGCAATGACGTACAATGTGAATTGGGTTACCGCACTTGAAACACTTCATAACTCCGGCATTTTTCTGTTGTAATCCCTTAAGTGCTTTCAAAATTGTGTCTACCCAATCTGGCCTTTGCACTTCCACGCGATGCGCTTTGTATGCGGGCTTACTCAAAGTGACGCTGTTTCCTGAGTCAGTGCATCGGATACCGTTTCAGCAGTTGGCTTTGGGTTCGCATATATAGCTCGTTTCGTTTCGACATCCCGTATTCCATTTATAAAGCTATGAATTTTAACCCTCTCGGTGTATTCCACGGGTGCGTCTGAATTTGCGAGATGAGCCAATTTTTCAACATCTGACGCAAACTCTTGCAAAGTCTCATTCGCTTTTTGGTAACAGTTATGCAACTCAATTTGGTATATGTTTTCTATGTTCGCTTCCATAACGTCTCCCGACAGCGGCCATCAATGCTTCATAACTGTTCCGTTCGTACTCTGGAATAGTCTGTAAGACTTCAGCTGCAGGACCTTTGAATGCCACGAACAGTGCAGCAACCTTATCTTTCGCATTCCAGTTGTTCACTGCTGACGTCTTCTCAAACTGAAGCTTGAATACCTGGAAAGGAACAGAACCGTCAAAAGATGGAGTTTTTACCTTCGGATTTTCGCTGGAACAGCTGGGCGATTTAGTTGTAACTGTTGCATAAGATCTTTCAACGCTTCTATCTCGGCATCAATTTTGACCTCGACTTGTAAAATTTTTGCATCCTGCTCTTCCAGTTTCGCAAAGAGCTGCTATGATACCTGTTCCGAAATTTGTGTCCACATTCCAGATACACGTGTCTCTTGCGCTTCCAGTTGAGATTACATATATGGCTTCTATTCTTCCAATTGAGATGACATTTTCGACGCAATTTCTGAAACGCGTGCCTCCTGTGACTCCAGTTGAGATGCCATTGTCCTCCTTCAGTTGTTGGATCGTCAAATCACTCAACTTTGCCATATCCAAGTTGTATTCCCAATCGTCGGAATTTGTTCAACAATTCCTCTTCTGACACCAATTTTAACGAATTTAAGGAAACTGCGCTTATTTGCAACCTTCTACTAACGTTCGTATCGCCAAACTGTTGAATAAATAACTCCAATATTCAATAATACAAAATGGCCTTTATTGAAGTACTTCACAATACCACTGATACTTCACAACTGATAGCTTGATTAAATCAAACTGATTACTGATTACTCAGCTTTAACCTCTTTTATACTCTGTGATGTCTCGTTCGCATACTTCTAGGCGTTTCTATCTTCTAGAATTTACTACTTGTTTACCAGCTATAAACTCATCAGCTATAACTACAGATGCACGATTGTAGCATATGCGCGATGATTGCCTACTTTTAGGAGTATCTCCGATATATGCATGTGTTTGTGCGTTTCTCTCCGCTGTTTGTATGGACATATATGTGTAGACATAATGATTGATTTGTTTACGTACATACAAATGTGGCAGCTTGCTTTATTGTTGTTGTGGCTTTATTTACCTAGTATCAGATTAGTGATGTATCATAAATAATCAGGTTTCTTGTGTTTTCCATAATGTTATATATTTAAAAAGTGAGCGTGTTATCATCCGATTTCGCTCATTTTCAAAACCAATTTATTCTGGGTCCAGTTTAACTCGTGTACCAAATTTGGTGAAGATATGTCAATATTTACTCAAGTTATCATGTTAACGGATAGACCGACGGACGGACGGACATGGCTCAATCAAATTTTTTTCGACACGGAGGATTTTGATATATGGAAGTCTATATCTATCTCGATTCCTTTAAACTTGTACAACCAACCGTTATCCAATCAAAGTTAATATACTTTGTGTGCAAAGCACGCTGAGTATAAAAATCAAAAATAGAACGGAAAAACTAGTTAGATGTTAAAGATAAAACATACCGAATTTTAATTGCGAATAATTTGCAGCAAATCCATGGCCATAAAAGCTCATAATTGAAAAAGGCATGTGTGCTGAACTACCGGTTTCGAAGAGTCCCTAAATGATCCCGGAAGGGTCGCAAAATGATACCAAAATAATCCCGAAAGATCACGACGGTATCACGGACAAATCCCGAAAACTATCCAGAAGTGATGCCGGAAGATTCCCAAATGATCCCGAAGAAGTGCCGAAATAACCCTGACGGGATCCCGAAAACCATCCAGGAATGATGCCGGAAGAGCCCCAAATGATCCCGAAGAAGTGCCGAAATAACCCTGACGGAATCCTGAAAGCCATCCAGAAATGATACAGGAAGGACCCCCCAAATGATGCTGGAATAGTCCCAAAAATGTTCCGAAATGACCCTGACGGGATCTCAGACGGATCCTGAAATGATTTCAGAAGGGTCCCAAAATTATCTTGAATTAGTCCAGAAAAAGTGACGAAATGATCCTGTCGGGATTCCGAAAACAATCCAGAAATGATCCCGGACGGATCCCAGAAACCATCCATATATGATCCCTAAAGAGCCACATATGATTCCGAAATGACCCTGACGGGATCCCAGATTGATCCCGAAAACCATCCAGAACTGATGCCGGCAGGCTCCCCAAATGAACCCGAAATAATCCCGAAAAAGTTACGAAATTACCCCTACGGGTTTCCAAAAACCGTCTAGAAAGGATCCCTGGAGGGTCCCCAAATGATACCGAAATGATCCCGGAATACTCCCGAAAAAGTCCCAAAATAACCCCAACGGGATCTCGGACGGATCCCGAAAACTATACAGAAATGATCCCGGAAGAGTCGCAAAATTATCCCGAAATATTCCAAAAGGTCCCGAAGTAGTCCCGACGGGATTCCGTACAGATCCCAAAAACCATCCAGAAATGATTCCGTAAAGGTCCCGAAATGACCCTGGCGTAGTCCAGAAAATCCCGAAACTACCCCGACGGAATGCCGGACGGATCCCGAAACCCATCCAGAAATGATGCCGGAAGGGTCCCGGAATAGTCCCGAAATTATCCCGGAAGGATCCCCATATGATCCCGGAATAGTCCCGAAAAGGTGCCAAAATAACCCCGACGGGATCCCGGACAGATCCCGAAAACTATACAGAAATGATCCCGGAATAGTCCCAAAATTATCCCGAAATAGTCCCGAAAAAATCTCGAAATTACGCCGATTGGATCCCGCCCGGATCCCTAAAACCATCCAGAAATGATAGCGGAAGGGTCTCGATATGACCCTAACGGGATTACAAATAAGGTGAAGCTAGTTATAAAAGCATGTTAATAAGGCAACAGGCGTGTTGAAGCGAATGAAGAGTTACAAACAAACATACAGGTAAAGCTAATAAAAACAATTGAAGGAGGGAGGAAGGCGGGAGGAGACGGAAAGCACCACCGTTCGTTTTTAGTTTGTTGTTGTTTGGATCTCCATCTGCATGATCGAGATACCAAAAATAATTGATTTAGGAGAAAAATTACATTGAGTTATAACAATTTATTGATTTTGCACGAGAGGTTGAGAGGGGAAGAGGGGGAGAAAACGGAGGGCGTAGCTGCTCACTTTGTAAACCTTCGACTTATTTGACTCATTGAGTTTGTAATATAGGTGAAGGTCAGTAAACGTAAAGTTATAATATGTAAAAATTATTAAAAAGTAATTGTTCGAAGGATCGTGGGACCTTCACTTTTCCATTTTCGTAAAAATTTCGCCAGTAGACTGTTGTCTATCTGTTTCCCAAATTTCATCAAAATCTGTGTAGCCGTTCTGGCGTGATTCAGTCACAAAGACGAAAAAATACAATAATTAAATTATAACTGTTCCTAGGGGGCGGGGACTTCCCCTTTTCAAAAAAGTATAGCTAGTAGATCCTTATAGAGTATTGGCTATATGTGTGCCAAATTTCATCCAAATCCGTCCAGCCGTTCTTGCGCCATTGAGTCACAAAAACAAACGTCTGGACATCCAAACATCCAAATATCTAAACATCCAAACTTTCCATTTACAATATTACTAGCAAGTACCCCGCTTACACTGAAAGAAAAAGGCTAGTAAAATCAACCGAAATACGGGTCAATTCAACCGAAATTTCTGTAAATTTTTATCCATCGCAACAAGATGCTGAATCAACTGCGCACAAATCGTTGATTCTTAATTGACCGTTTTAGTAGTCAAATGAACCAAAAAAAGTTGTTGCGACAGCTTTGTACGAAAGAACCTATGTTGCCATATACATACATACGTAAATATGTGAATACATAAATACGCATGCTTGCTACATATACATACATATGTACGCACTTACTAAAAAAATGTAAGGCGCGGTAACCTCCGAAGAGATCTAAGGCCGAGCTTCTCTTCCAATTTGCGTCGTGCTCGTTTTTAATTTTTCATACAAATTGGCGGGACGAGACGAACTTGTTTTATGCCGACTCCGAACGGCATCTGCGAGGCAGATGAGTTTCCACTGTGAGCTTTTCATGGCAGAAATACATTCAGAATGCTTGCCAAACACTGCCGAGGGGCGCCTCTGCTTAGAAAAATTGTCTTCTAATTGAAAAACCTTATTTCTAAAATTGATGTTGCTTTGCCCGGGGTGTGAACCCAGGGCATTCGGTGGGTGTGGTAGGCAGAGCCCGCTACCATCACACTACGCTACCATCAGCACTTACTAACCGAACTTCAATTGGGCGCACATCAAATATGCTGGCACACATTAAACATTATACACTTTATTATTTTGTTTTATTAAACACACTTTCACCAAATTTTATATTTTATAATTTATTTAATTTATAGCTTTAAACTTCTTTGCAAATAGAAATGAAAATAGTAGTAACAAAACTGTTTCTCAATTCTTTCAGTTGCAGCTCAGCTCATTGTCAATTTCTTCTCTCACATGTAGTTGCCACACTTGATTGTTTCGAACAAAACGTTTAGTATAAATGTTTGACATAACATTTTAAATAGAGAACTTGTAAGTTATAGAAAAGTAACGAATCAAATCGCAGGAAGGTAACTTACCACTGGAGTAACTTTACATGCAATTCGGCAAGTTAAATTCTCGTAACACTTTAAGTTGAAATGATTCCAACACAACTCAAACTTTTATGTTGTCGGAAACATCAACATTAAAAAAGGATGTTTTTTTATTATCTTATTAGATACGTTCGCGTGAGTGAAAATTCGAAAAAACTTGAACAAAATGTTACTAACTTTGGAAAAATCCTGTTCGTTCAAACAAAAATTTTGCAGCAAGAGGGCCCAATTTTGCATTTGGCTTAGAGGAGAAGTTGCAAATTGTACCCGATAAATAGGTGTGCTGGTATCTCATAATTTATTGCACAGTAAATTCAAAAAAGGGTTTTTCGTTTTGTATTAATAACTGAAAAACTAGGTTTTTGTTGTTTTCTCATTTTGTGTGTTTTTTTCGATTTGGTGGTTTTCTTATTTTGGTGTTTTTTAACAAATGGTACCATCGTCATAAGTACAAAGTAGAGAGCGCAGTGAGCGTAAAATTCTCTTTGAAATTCGCTCATGTATTGACTGTTGATCGCTGTTGAAATGACCAGTGAAATCAGTTGTGTTAACAAAAAAATTCAGTTAGATTGATTAGGAATCTGTCAATTTTACAGAATTTTGTTAACTTAAGAGCGACAATTTCTCTTCTGTTGAAATGACTAAACTATTTGTTCGCTTGACAAAGAACTCGGTCGAATTAACCGAATTCGATCAATTTCACCGAATCTCCATTAAGTCAAGAACAACAGAACAGATTTGTTGATTTTACTAGCACCGTTTCTTTCAGTGTACTTCGTTTCGCCGCAAAAAGTTAATCTATTGAGTTTTTACTATTTGGGTATAGATTAAAAGAAGAGATACAAATACATATGTCATGTATTTTTTCTGCTACGAAGGTAATAGTGTAATACCCTCTGTTGTATGAAATGCAAACACTTTTAAATTCGTTAGCGTTATAAACGATTTATTAATGAACAACTTTGAAAGAAAACAAAACGCTTAAAGATAACAATCCAAATAACATTACGTACTTAGATAAGTAAATCGACTGCTGAGTCTAATATCACTCTATTTCAAAACGCTTTTCAAAAATGCCCCACCTCAAAACTCTATTTAAAAATCTACATCAGAATTTTTTTTTTTTTCGAAAACGTCCCATCTCAGAATTTGATTGAAGAATTCATCTCAGCTCAAAATATATTGAATTTATACCTAGATGAAACACTTTTTGAAATAGGGCATTCTTCAATCAAATTTTGCGGTAGGGTATTTTTGAGTCAAATTGTCAGGTAGGACGTTTTTGAAAAGAATTTTGAATAGGGTGCTATTCCACTCAGCAGTCGAAATTGGATTGTAGAACGTAAAAAATTATTATATAAAATAAAGTAAATTTGTTTCATTAATTAAAAACTTCCGGGAGTATAACATTCTTTTTTTTTTATCATTTTCAGGAATGAGAAAACTTTGGTTCTGTGGAGAAACAGTTCTTAAAATAGCGACATACAGTTGACCGTGAGAAAACACTTCACTACGAAGGTCTACGCCAACATAACTAAATGCTTGTCATTGCGACTTATTAATTGTAATCATATTAGTCCAAGTGCAATGGGCGGGTATTTCGGAGTAAAGCAAAGTCTTTGCAAAATCGTCAATTGAACAAATGGAAAAAATGCTGTCAAAGTGGTTTGTAGTGATTCCTGCAGTACCATAAACCCTTTGTCCATTTTCTAAGTGAACAGAGATGTACAACCGTTAGGTATTGCTCATGAATCGAAAATCCAAGTAATTTCCAAATACCTTCTGATGTGTTTAAAAATCTGCCATTCAAAAAATTTTGCACTCCGTCCTTATTACCTTGAACGGAAAATGCCGCTACCTTTGTTGACATACTTACAAATATGTTTTACTGTTTGCACTGAATTACAGTACTCTACATTTATGTGAGCGGAGAAACATCTGGAAAGAACGGGGCAATATGGAACGATCCATCGGTTGTCGACGTTGTCCCATTAGAAAGTACATGGGTATAGGTATAGCCACCGTCCGCTGAATACCTTCGTCTATATTTGGGATATCCATCTTCCGTGGTCTGCGTATGCTGTTGAAGCCCGTGTGGGTATCGTTTTGAGCTTCGTCCATTCAACATACAGGACGATGATAAATTATCAACCCCACATGGGCCCTTGATCATATTTATAGTAATTATATCATACAACATCGGATATTCGTCTTTATTTGGAATTTCCGCTGATATAATGCGATACATGCCATCGGGAAGAATTCTATCTATTACCCAAATTAAAATACATATGCGCGTGAGGTAAACATTGCTTTTGCCATTCTCGCGAAAATGTCCCGAAATGACCCTGACGGGATCCCGGTCAGATCGCGAAAATCATCCTGAAAAGATGCCGGAAGGGTCCCAAATTCATCCCGAAAAAGTCCCAAAATTACCCTAACGAGATCCCGAAAACCATTCAGAATTGATCTCTGAAGGGTACGCAAATGATACCGAAATAGCCGGAAATGATCCCGGAAGGATCCCCATATGATCCCGGAATAGTCCCGAAAAATTCCCAAAATAACCCCGACGGGATCCCGGACGTATACAGAAAACTATCCAGAAATGATCGCGAAAAAGTCCCGAAATTACCAGAACTGGATCCCGGACGGATCGCGAAAACCATCCAGAAATGATTCTGGAAGGGTCCTCAAATGATCCCGATATAGTCTCAAAAAATTCCCGAAATAACTCTGACGGAATCCTGGACGGATCCCGAAAACCATCCAGAAATGATGCCGGAAGAGCCCCAAATGATCCCGAAGAAATGCCGAAATAAACCTGACGGGATCGCGAAAGCCATCCAAAAGTGATACAGGAAGGATCCCCAAATGATCCCGGAATAGTCCCAAAAATGTTCCGAAATAACCTTGCCGGAATCCCGGACGGATCCTGAAATGAACTCAGAAGGATCCCCAACGATCTTGAAATAGTCCGGAAAAAGTCACGAAATTACCCCGTTGGGATCCCGGACGGATTCCGAAAACCATCCAGAAATGATCGCGGAAGGATCGCCAAATTATCCGGAAATAATCCTTGACGGATCCCAGATTGATCCCAAAAACATCCAGAATTGATGCCGGCAGGCTCCCCAAATGAACCAGAAATAATCCAGAAAAAGTCACGAAATGACCCCGACGGAATTCCGTAAACCGTCCAGAAAGAAACTCTGAAGGGTCCCCAAATTATCAAGGACGAATCCCGAAAACTATTCAGAAATGATGCCGGAAGGGTCCCAAACGATCCCGAAATAACCCTGACGGGATCGTAGACGGATCCTGAAAACCATCCACATTGACGGGATCCTGAAAACCTTCGAGAAATGATGCCTGGAATGATCCCCAATTTGACTACGGAATACTCCCGAAATGACCCCGACGAGATGCCGGATGGATCCCGAAAACTATCCAGAAATTATCCCGTAGGGGTCCCAAAATGATCCCGAAATAGTCACGAAAAAGTCCCGAAATGACCCTGACGGGTACCCGGACGGATCCCGAAAATAATCCAGAAATCATACCGGAAGAGCCCGAATGACCCCGAAATAACCCCGACGGGATCCCGAAAACCATCCAGAATGATCCCGGCATAGTCCCGAAAAATTTTCGAAATAACTCCGACGGGATCCCGGACGTATCCCGAAAATCAATCAGAAATTATCCCGGCAGGGTCCCAAAATGATCCCGGAAAGGTCCTGAAAATTACCCGAACGAGATCCCGGACGGATCGCGAAAACCATCCAGAAATGACTCCGGAAGGGTCCTCAAATGATCCTGAAAGATTCTAAAAAAATTTCCAAAATAGCTCCGACAGGATCCGGGACGCATTCCGAAAATCATTCAGATATTATCCCGGAAGGGTCCCAAAATGATCCCGAAAAGGTCCCGAAATTACCCTGACAGGATCCCGGACTGATCCCGAAAACAATCTAGAAATGATCCCGTAAAAGTCCCGAAATGACCCTGACATAGTCCAGAAAGTGACCCTGACGGGATCCCGAAAACCATCTAGAAATGATCCCGTAAGATTCCCGAAATTGTAAAGATTGAAATAAATGAATTGTGGGTGAAGCGTATTCTGGTAATACTACACCATCCGCCTTAAGAAGAGTCATATACATTTGAAGACAATTGTATATGACTATTCAAGATACTTAATGACCCACTTAACTTTTGCTGAGTTTAAACAAAATTTTAATTGCTTTTGTATTTTATTGTAATTTAATGCATAGTGGTAACTTGATATTGACAGTAATTGGTTTGTATATATCTGTTTACATTTGTTTCACATTTATTTTTGATATGCCGACTTTTGTTATTTCCATTTTTTTCTTGATATCATGCTATTTTGTTTTTTCTGTGGCATGTTTGTATATTTATTATTATGAGTAATGTTACGTATCATGTGTTACCTATTGAAATTCGTTTCACATAATTGACTTATGTGTACAAATTATGCCAAAATAAATTTGTATGTTTATGTGTTCTTTGCTTTAATTTGTTGTTATTTCTTTTACCTATGTATCTATTACGCTGATTATTGTTTGGCGAGTAAAGTGGAATGTTTATGTTGAAACTGTTTTTTTTTGTTAAATTGTTTGAGTTAATATCGGTTATATCGGTTTAAGCCTCTTCTTATGGACTATATTCTACGCGGTCTAAAGTAAAAATATTTTTCTCATTAATATTTTCTATTCTACCGGGGGTTAAAGTAAAAACATTTTTCCTATTATATAAAATTATGACCTCTTTAATAGTGATGGTTTCTTAAATGGACCCGGGCTATTAAATTTATATTTATTTCTTTAATGTGGTATTTCTAACAACTAATAGAGATAAATGATTTCTATTTCTTTTGGTTCTCATCCTTATTCCTATTTTCCCTTAATTTATGACCTATTCCTAGAGGAGACCGGCTTGACTTATATTTATTTCTTTAATAGGGTATTTCTATCAAACACTAAAGATGAATGATTCCTATATTAACTTTTTTTATTAAACAACGCTTTTCATTGCTTATTGAGTTCTACTAAACCAAGAACATATAAAGTAAGAAATCTGTCATTAATTATACGGAAAATTTAAGAGTTGTGATTGATGGAAGAGCAAGGTAGTTATGTAATAGTAGTTGTCCAATTAATGGGCAAAAGGATGGTACAGTGGGTGCAAAAATGTTCGTATCTGAGTCAATCCATATGAAAACGTCTAATTCAAAAAGCTGGCTAGTCTCGTATTTCACTCAAACTTTGAGGAACACTTCTTTGGGGTCCTAAAGGAACAAATTGACACACATTTAATTTTTATAACCACTGGTTTCGGACTGGTCGAATATCAAAGTTTGAAAAACGTCATTTTTAGGCTTGCCCTATTATAGCTGTAAAAATGTTTCTATTAGAGATATCCTTACATTCGATATGGCGTTTTAAAGGTAAAAGATAGTAGTTTTCAAAAATAAATAATAAATCATATGGCGAGTATCTAGTTTTAAAAACCTGATACTGAAAATACGTAATTTTTATCCTTTGTTTGTCAATTTTAGCTGGCTCTGGCGTCTTCACTGTTTCAAGTAGCCACTCAAATTTTTTCAGAAATTAAGGGTACATATCCTAGAAGAAAATAACTCCTCCATCGGCCAAAAAAACCCACTCCTTATAATTTATCTATATTCGAATTTATTATCTCGAAATTTGTAAGTTTCCAAAAATCGTGTTTTTGAGGCTCTAAAACGAACGTGTTTCTCAAGAGATGAAAATACGAATTTCTCATGGACTTCAGTCCTGACCTTTAGTTTTTAATACCTCAACATTTCGTTTTGTTATTTTCATACTAAGGGCCTCTGCCGATCGATTTTGTAAGGCATAATCTTACAATTTTTTTTTTTTTCAAACTAATTTATACGAACTAATTTTGAAAACTCATTTTATATAAAGTTCTATTATGTAAAGAGACACTAATTTTCGGTTCTGGTTATGTTGTGAATCAGTTTTGTCATTTGAAATCACAGGTTAATATTTCGATTGGTCTAATTTTTTAAGTCGACTTAGGATGTTTTGACATGTGACCACTTATTTATGTATGCACATTAGGGTAATTGACAATAAATAAGAACTAAAAAAGTGCTTGTATCAAGCTCCTTAAACATGACAGCATATACATAAATTATAATTTTTTAAATATGAAGATTGAACATTTTGTTTAGCTTTTTATTAGATTGTAAGTTTGTGTGTACATACTGTCACATATGTTTGTACATGGGAATTTTATTAAACCACACTGATAAGAAACCTTAACCGTACAACATTGAAACATATTTATATGTATATAAGTAAGTAAAACTTCATGCTGTATTTCATTTAATTAAATTCGTTATCAGATTTTCCGTAAGTATAAAACATAGAAACCCGACCAGGGGCAGATTGAACATTTTGTTTGGCATTTTATTAGATTGTAAGTTTGTGTGTACATGCTGGCCCATATATATGCATTTGAGAATTTCATAAAACCGCAAATAAATATAAAGACTAAACATTTTGTTTATCTTCTTATTAGTTTGTAAGCTTGTGTGCCTGCATTTAGGCGCATACGTTCTGGCTGATCTATAAGAAAAAACTTCCAATTTTAATACTCAGTTGAGCAGAGCTCACAGAGTATATTAAGTTTGATTGGATAACGGTTGGTTGTACATATATAAAGGAATCGAGATAGATATAGACTTCCATATATAAAAATAATCAGGATCGAAAAAAAATTTGATTGAGCCATGTCCGTCCGCCCGTCCGTCCGTTAACACGATAACTTGAGTAAATTTTGAGGTATCTTGATGAAATTGGGTTGTAGGTTCCTGAGCACTCATCTCAGATCGCTATTTAAAATGAACGATATCGAACTATAACCACGCCCACTTTTTCGATATCGAAAATTTCGAAAAACCTAAAAAGTGCGATAATTCATTACAAAAGACAGATAAAGCGACGAAACTTGGTAGATGAGTTGAAATTATGACGTAGAATAGAAAATTAGTAAAATTTTGGACAATAGGCGTGGCACCGCCCACTTTTAAAAGAAGGTAATTTAAAACTTTTGCAAGCTGTAATTTGGCAGTCGTTGAAGATATCATGATGAAATTTGGTAGGAACGTTACTCCTATTACTATATGTACGCTTAATAAAAATTAGCAAAATCGGAGATGGACCACGCCCACTTTTAAAAAAAAAATTTTTTAAAGTAAAATTTTTACAAAAAATTTAATATCTTTACAGTATATAAGTAAATTATGTCAACATTCAACTCCAGTAATGATATGGTGCAAAAAAATACAAAAATAAAAGAAAATTTCAATGGCTCCGCCCTTTTTCATTTAATTTGTCTAGGATACTTTTAACGCCATAAGTCGAACAAAAATTAACCAATCCTTTTAAAATTTGGTGGGGGCATAGATTTCATGACGTTAACTGTTTTCTGTGAAAATGGGTGAAATCGGTTGATGCCACGCCCAGTTTTTATACACAGTCGTCCGTCTGTCCTTCCGCATGGCCGTTAACACGATAACTTGAGCAAAAATCGACATATCTTTAATGAACTTAGTTCACGTGCTTACTTGAACTCACTTTATCTTGGTATGAAAAATGAACGAAATCAGACTATGACCACGCCCACTTTTCCGATATCGAAAATTACGAAAAATGAAAAAATGCCATAATTTTATACCAAATACGAAAAAAGGGATGAAACATGGTAAGGTAATTGGATTGTTTTATTGACGCGAAATATAACTTTAGAAAAGTAGAAGAAAATGAAAAAGTTCTGCAGGGCGAAATAAAAAACCATTAAAATATTGGCAGGTATTACATACATATATAAATAAATTAGCAGTATCCAACAGATGATGTTCTGGGTCACCCTAGTCCACATTTTGGTCGATATCTGGAAAACGCCTTCACATATACAACTACCACCACTCCCTTTTAAAACCCTCATTAATACCTTTAATTTGATACCCATATCGTACAAACTCATTCTAGAGTCACCCCTGGTCCACCTTTATGGCGATATCTCGACCACCTATAGAACTAAGCCCCACGCCCTTTTAAAATACTCATTAACACCTTTCATTTGATACCCATATCGTACAAACATATTCTAAAGGCACCCCTGGTCCACCTTTATGGCGATATCTCGAAAAGCCGAACACCTATAGAACGAATGCCCACTCCCTTTTAAAAATACTCATTAACACTTTTCATTTGATACCCATATCGTACAAACAAAGTCTAGAGTCACCCCTGGTCCACCTTTATGGCGATATATCGAAACGGAGTCCACCTATGGAACTAAGGATTACTCCCTTTTAAAATACTCATTAACACCTTTCTTTTGATACCCATATTGTACAAACAAATTCTAGGGTCCCCCCTGCTCCACCTTTATGGCGATATCTCGAAACGGCGTCCACCTATGGAACTAAGGATTACTCCCTTTTAAAATACTCATTAACACCTTTCTTTTGATACCCATATTGTACAAACAAATTCTAAGGTCACCCCTGGTCCACCTCTATGGCGAAATCTGGAAAATGCGACCACCTATACAACAACCACCACTCCCTTTTAAAACCCTCATTAATACCTTTAATTTGATACCCATATCGTACAAACACATTCTAGAGTCACCCCTGGTCCACCTTTATGGCGATATTTCGAAACGCCGTCCAGCTATAGAACTAAGGCCCACTCCCTTTTAAAATACTCATTAATACCTTTCGTTTGATGCCCATATTGTACAAACAAATGCTAGGGTCACCCCTGGTCCACCTTTATGGCGATATCTCAAAACGGCGTCCGCCTATGGAACTAAGGATTACTCCCTTTTAAAATACTCATTAATATCTTTCTTTTGATACCCATATTGTACAAACAAATTCTAGGGTCACCCCTGGTCCACCTTTGTGGCGATATCTCGAAACGGCGTCCACCTATGGAACTAAGGATTACTCCCTTTTAAAATACTCATTAACACCTTTCATTTGATACCCATATTCTACAAACGCATTCTAGAGTCAACCCTGATCCACCTTTATGGATATATCCCTAAATGGCGTCCACCTATAAAACTATGGCCCACTCCCTCATAAAATACTCTTTAATGCCTTTCATTTGATACACATGTCATACAAACACATTCCAGGGTTTCCCTCGGTTCATTTTCCTACATGGTTATTTTCCCTTATGTTGTCACCATAGCTCTCAACTGAGTATGTAATGTTCGGTTACACCCGAACTTAACCTTCCTTACTTGTTTGTTTTGTGTTCTGACTGCAAGAAAAAAATAGCTCAGAAGTTCATCAGTGCAGGAGAGTATCGAGCTCAGATTTTAGAGAGGGATCCCAATTTTTAAAGGGCCCAAATTTTTAAATGACCTCTCATATTTTTAAAGTATATAAATATGGAGGAATGATAAAAATTCTTTTTTACCATTACAAAGATATTACTTTATTAATTTTCATAATGTTTGCGACAGTAGATGTTCAAGGCTTTAAAGCATACGATAAGAGATTTATTGTAAAGGAAATAGCTGTGGTCCTCAACAATGAAGAATCACACTGTTTCCACATAAAAGCTCCATTTGAATTTTAGGATCTGAGTAAGGATAATCAACGCCAAACTAATTGGTTAAGTTACACCACCATAATTTATTATGGTCCTATGGAAGTGATAGTTTTAAATCTGTAAAAAACTATTTGATGTCAACATTGAAGCACATACAATTTTATGTTAAGGGACAAGAAAAAGTGTGTGGATGGTAGAGGTCCTCCAAAAGCCATTGAAGAGGAGAGTACAGGATGTGATGGAATGAATCTCTCTAGATTATATAGTTTACACCCAGATGTTGTGCGTTGTCAATATCATTTGCTTACTGATTGTAATGTGAAAATCAACCAACGACATATTCGCTGTGCTTTAAAATCAGCATATATTTTGTTCAAATACATATCGGATAGTAATTTAAATTTATAATGAAATAAAATAGAATTAGGAATCTTAACTTTAGTGTTTTTTATTTTAAAAGGGTGAGAATAAGAAGAAGAAAAGTAAGTATACAAATACATTGCTTTCTAATATCAACCTAATTTTAAATTGACGTGAACAAAGGGATATATCACAATGAATTTTAAATTTTACATCTCATTATTATTATTATTATTTGTTTTCAAAACTACCTACGGAGAACCATTTTGTGAAAACCTAGATAGTAATGCGATTGCGTTAAATCAAACTCGAAAAGTATTCAATCTAATTTAACATTGCCGAATAGTAATGATAGTTTATAAATTAATATTTCATTATTATTACTAAAACAAGTAAGGGAGGCTAAGTTCGGGTGTAACCGAACATTACATACTCAGTTGAGCGCTATGAAGACAAAATAAGGGAAAATCACCTGGTAGTAAAATGAACCTAGGGTAACCCTGGAATGTGTTTGTATGACATGTGTACCAAATGGAAGGTATTAAAGAGTATTTTAAGAGGGAGTGGGCATGGTTCTATAGATGGACGCCATTTAGGGATATCGCCACAACGGTGGACCAGGGCTGCCTCTAGAATTTGTTTGTACGATATGGGTATCAAATGAAAGCCTTAATGAGTATTTTAAAAGGGAGTGGGCCTAAGTTCTATAGGTGAACGCCTTTTCGAGATATCGCCCTAAAGGTGGACCAGGGGTGACTCTAGAATTTGTTTGTACGATATGGGTATCAAATAAAAGGTGTTAATGAGTATTGTAAAAGGGAGTGGGCCTTAGTTCTATGGGTGGACACCTTTTCGAGATATCGCCATAAACGTGGACCATGGGTGACTCTAGCATTTGTACGATATGGGTATCAAATGAAAGGTGTTAATGAGTATTTTAAAAGGGGGTGGGCCTTAGTTCTATAGGTGGACGCCTTTTCGAGACATCGCCATAAAGGTGGACCAGGGGTGACTCTAGAATATGTTTGTACGATATGGGTATCAAATGAAAGCCTTAATGAGTATTTTAAAAGGGAGTGGGCCTAAGTTCTATGGGTGGACGCCTTTCCGAGATATCGCCATAAACGTGAACCAGGGGTGACTCTAGAATGCGTTTGTACGATATGGGTATCAAATAAAAGGTGTTAATGAGTATTGTAAAAGGGAGTGGGCCTTAGTTCTATGGGTGGACACCTTTTCGAGATATCGCCATAAACGTGGACCAGGGGTGACTCTAGCATTTGTACGATATGGGTATCAAATGAAAGGTGTTAATGAGTATTTTAAAAGGGGGTGGGCCTTAGTTCTATAGGTGGACGCCTTTTCGAGACATCGCCATAAAGGTGGACCAGGGGTGACTCTAGAATTTGTTTGTACGATATGGGTATCAAATGAAAGCCTTAATGAGTATTTTAAAAGGGAGTGGGCCTAAGTTCTATGGGTGGACGCCTTTCCGAGATATCGCCATAAACGTGAACCAGGGGTGACTCTAGAATGCGTTTGTACAATATGGGTATCAAACGAAAGGTGTTAATGAGTATTTTAAAAGGAAGTGGGCCTTAGTTCTATGGGTGGACGCCTTTTCGAGATATCGCCATAAACGTGGACCAGGGGTGACTCTAGAATTTGTACGATATGGGTATCAAATGAAAGGTGTTAATGAGTATTTTAAAAGGGGGTGGGCCTTAGTTCTATAGGTGGACGCCTTTTCGAGACATCGCCATAAAGGTGGACCAGGGGTGACTCTAGAATATGTTTGTACGATATGGGTATCAAATGAAAAGTGCTAATGAGTATTTTAAAAGGGAGTGGGCCTTAGTTCTACAGGTGGACGCCTTTTCGGAATATCGTTATAAAGGTGGACCTGGGTTGACTCTAGAATGCTTTTGTACAATATGGGTATCAAACGAAAGGCGTTAATAAGTATTTTAAAAGGCAATGGGCCCTAGTTCTATGGGTGGACGCCTTTTCTGGATATCGCCATAAACGTGGACCAGGGGTGACTCTAGAATGCGTTTGTACAATATGGATATCAAATGAAAGGTGTTAATGAGTATTTTAAAAGGGCGTGGGCCTTAGTTCTATAGGTGGACGCCTTTTCGAGATATTGCTATAAAGGTGGACCAGGGGTGACTCTTTTGTACAATATGGGTATCAAACGAAACGTGTTAATAAGTATTTTAAAAGGGAATGGGCCTTAGTTCTATGAGTGGACGCCTTTTCGGGATATCAACATAAACGTGGACCAGGGCTGACTCTAGAATGCGTTTGTACAATATGGATATCAAATGAAAAGTGTTAATGAGTATTTTAAAAGGGAGTGGGCCTAAGTTCTATGGGTGGACGCCTTTCCGAGATATCGCCATAAACGTGGACCAGGGGTGACTCTAGAATGCGTTTGTACAATATGGGTATCAAACGAAAGGTGTTAATGAGTATTTTAAAAGGAAGTGGGCCTTAGTTCTATGGGTGGACGCCTTTTCGAGATATCGCCATAAACGTGGACCAGGGGTGACTCTAGAATTTGTACGATATGGGTATCAAATGAAAGGTGTTAATGAGTATTTTAAAAGGGGGTGGGCCTTAGTTCTATAGGTGGACGCCTTTTCGAGACATCGCCATAAAGGTGGACCAGGGGTGACTCTAGAATATGTTTGTACGATATGGGTATCAAATGAAAAGTGCTAATGAGTATTTTAAAAGGGAGTGGGCCTTAGTTCTACAGGTGGACGCCTTTTCGGAATATCGTTATAAAGGTGGACCTGGGTTGACTCTAGAATGCTTTTGTACAATATGGGTATCAAACGAAAGGTGTTAATAAGTATTTTAAAAGGCAATGGGCCCTAGTTCTATGGGTGGACGCCTTTTCGGGATATCGCCATAAACTTGGACCAGGGGCGACTCTAGAATGCGTTTGTACAATATGGATATCAAAGGAAAGGTGTTAATGAGTATTTTAAAAGGGCGTGGGCCTTAGTTCTATAGGTGGACGCCTTTTCGAGATATTGCCATAAAGGTGGACCAGGGGTGACTCTTTTGTACAATATGGGTATCAAACGAAAGATGTTAATAAATATTTTAAAAGGGAATGGGCCTTAGTTCTATGAGTGGACGCTTTTCATGATATCAACATAAACGTGGACCAGGGCTGACTCTAGAATGCGTTTGTACAATATGGATATCAAATGAAAAGTGTTAATGAGTATTTTAAAAGGGAATGGGCCTTAGTTCTATGGGTGGACGCCTTTTCGAGATATCACAATATACGTGGACCAGGGTGACTCTAGAATGCGTTTGTACAATATGGGTATCAAACGAAAGGTGTTGATGAGTATTTTAAAACGGAGTGGGCCTTAGTTCTGTGGGTGGACGCCTTTTCGAGATATCGCCATAAAGGTGCACCAGGGCTGACTCTAGAATTTGTTTATACTATATGGGTATCAAATGAAAGGTGTTAATAAGTATTTTAAAAGGGAGTGGCCCTTAGTTCTATAGGTGGACTCCTTTTCGAGATATCGCCATAAAGGTGGACCGGGGGTGACTCTAGAATTTGCTTGTACGATATGGGTATCAAACGAAAGTTGATAATGAGTATTTTAAAAGGGAGTGGGCCTTAGTTCTATAGGTGGACGCCTTTTCGAGATATCGCCATAAAGGTGTACCAGGGGTGACTCTTTTGTACAATATGGGTATCAAACGAAAGGTGTTAATAAGTATTTTAAAAGGGAATGGGCCTTAGTTTTATGGGTGGACGCCTTTTCGAGATATCACCATAAACGTGGACCAGGGTGACTCTAAAATGCGTTTGTACAATATGGGTATCAAACGAAAGGTGTTGATGAGTATTTTAAAACGGAGTGGGCCTTAGTTCTATGGGTGGACGCCTTTTCGAGATATCGCCATAAAGGTGCACCAGGGCTGACTCTAGAATTTGTTTATGCTATATGGGTATCAAATGAAAGGTGTTAATAAGTATTTTAAAAGGGAGTGGCCCTTAGTTCTATAGGTGGACTCCTTTTCGAAATATCGCCCTAAAGGTGGACCGGGGGTGACTCTAGAATTTGTTTGTACGACATGGGTATCAAACGAAAGTTGATAATGAGTATTTTAAAAGGGAGTGGGCCTTAGTTCTATAGGTGGACGCCTTTTCGAGATATCGCCATAAAGGTGTACCAGGGGTGACTCTGTAATCTGTCTGTACGATATGGGTATAAAATTAAAGGTATTAATGAGGGTTTTAAAAGGGAGTGGTGGTAGTTGTATATGTGAAGGCGTTTTCGAGATATCGACCAAAATGTGGACCAGGGTGACCCAGAACATCATCTGTCGGGTACCGCTAATTTATTTATATATGGAATACCACGAACAGTTATCCTTCCAAGATTCCAAGGGCTTTTGATTTCGCCCTGCAAAACTTTTTCATTTTCTTCTACTTAATATGGTAGGTGTCACACCCATTTAACAGTTTTTTTCTAAAGTTATATTTTGCGTCAATAGACCAATCCAATTACCCTGTTTCATCCCTTTTTTCGTATTCGGTATATTATTATGGCATTTTTTCATTTTTAGTAATTTTCGATATCGAAAAAGTGGACGTGGTCATAGTCGGATTTCGGCCATTTTTTACACCAATATAAAGTGAGTTCATATAAGTACGTGAGCTGAGTTTAGTAAATATATATCGATTTTTGCTCAAGTTATCGTGTTAACGGCCGAGCGGAAGGACAGACGGTCGACTGTGTATACAAACTGGGCGTGGCTTCAACCGATTTCGCCCTTTTTCGCAGAAAACTGTTATTGTCCTAGAATCTAATTCCCTACCAAATTTCACAAGGTTGGTAGTGTTTTGTTCGACATATGGCATTAAAAGTATCCTAGACATACTTATATTTAAGAATTCATGAGCTTAAAACCGGCTTATAATAATTGAATTTCAATTATTATGTTTTTTCTAAGAGAAACTGAAAAGAAAGAAACATTTACTGGCATATTGCGATGGACCATTTCGAAAACCGCCAACGTAATAATCATCAGGCAATTTTGTAAATTTATCAAAGGTTTCACCGGGATTCGAACCGTGAATCACATGGAGAAACAGCAGTAGCCTTTAACCACTAGGCCATCCTGCTGGTATTTGTTTTCATGCTTAATTCATGTTTTCTCATTTCTACACTAACAACACAATTGAGACATTCTGTCTCTATATTGATTTGTGTGCCGTGTAGATTTGTTTTTGTAAAGTTCTTCTTCGTTGCGAATGAGAAGCTTTTTCAACTCGGGCTCAGTTGTACATATTTATGTATGTTTGTTTAATGGTGTGTTCAGTTTATACTTATATTTAAGAATTCATGAGCTTAACACCGGCTTATAATAATTGAATTTCAATTATTATGTTTTTTCTAAGAGAAACTGAAAAGAAAGAAACATTTACTGGCATATTGCGATGGACCATATCGAAAACCGCCAACGTAATCATCATCAGGCAATTTTGTAATGTTATCAAAGGTTTCACGCGGATTCGAATCGTGAATCACATGGTGAAACTGCAGTAGCCTTTAACCACTAGGCCATCCTGCTGGTATTTGTTTTCATGCTTAATTCAGGTTTTCTCATTTCTACACTAACAACACAATTGAGACATTCTGTCTCTATATTGATTTGCGTGCCATGTAGGTTTGTTTTTGTAAAGTTTTTTTTCGTTGCGAATGAGAAGCTTTGTCAACTCGGGCTCAGTTGTACATATTTATGTATGTTTGTTTAATGGTGTGTTCAGTTTATACTTATATTTAAGAATTCATGAGTTTAACACCGGCTTATAATAATTGAATTTCAATTATTATGTTTTTTCTAAGAGAAACTGAAAAGAAGAAAGAAACATTTACTGGCATATTGCGATGGACCATTTCGAAAACCGCCAACGTAATCATCATCAAGCAATTTTGTAATGTTATCAAAGGTTTCACCGGGATTCGAACCGTGAATCACCTGGTGAAACTGCAGTAGCCTTTAACCACTAGGCCATCCTGCTGGTATTTGTTTTCATGCTTAATTCAGGTTTTCTCATTTCTACACTAACAACACAATTGAGACATTCTGTCTCTATATTGATTTGTGTGCCATGTAGATTTGTTTTTGTAAAGTTCTTCTTCGTTGCGAATGAGAAGCTTTGTCAACTCGGGCTCAGTTGTACATATTTATGTATGTTTGTTTAATGGTGTGTTCAGTTTTTACTTATATTTAAGAATCCATGAGCTTAACACCGGCTTATAATAATTGAATTTCAATTATTATGTTTTTTCTAAGAGAAACTGAAAAGAAAGAAACATTTACTGGCATATTGCGATGGACCATTTCGAAAACCGCCAACGTAATCATCATCAGGCAATTTTGTAATGTTATCAAAGGTTTCACCGAGATTCGAACCGTGAATCACCTGGTGAAACTGCAGTAGCCTTTAACCACTAGGCCATCCTGCTGGTATTTGTTTTCATGCTTAATTCAGGTTTTCTCATTTTTACACTAACAACACAATTGAGACATTCTGTCTCTATATTGATTTGCGTGCCATGTAGGTTTGTTTTTGTAAAGTTCTTCTTCGTTGCGAATGAGAAGCTTTTTCAACTCGGGCTCAGTTGTACATATTTATGTATGTTTGTTTAATGGTGTGTTCAGTTTATACTTATATTTAAGAATTCATGAGCTTAACACCGGCTTATAATAACTGAATTTCAATTATTATGTTTTTTCTAAGAGAAACATTTACTGGCATATTGCGATGAACCATTTCGAAAACCGCCAACGTAATCATCATCAGGCAATTTTGTAATGTTATCAAAGGTTTCCCCAGGATTCGAACCGTGAATCACATGGTGAAACTGCAGTAGCCTTTAACCACTAGGCCATCCTGCTGGTATTTGTTTTCATACTTAATTCAGGTTTTCTCATTTCTACACTAACAACACAATGGAGACATTCTGTCTCTATATTGATTTGTGTGCCATGTAGATTTGTTTTTGTAAAGTTCTTCTTCGTTGTGAATGAAAAGCTTTGTCAACTCGGGCTCAGTTGTACATATTTATGTATGTTTGTTTAATGGTGTGTTCAGTTTATACTTATATTTAAGAATTCATGAGCTTAACACCGGCTTATAATAATTGAATTTCAATTATTATGTTTTTTCTAAGAGAAACTGAAAAGAAAGAAACATTTACTGGCATATTGCGATGGACCATATCGAAAACCGCCAACGTAATCATCATCAGGCAATTTTGTAATGTTATCAAAGGTTTCACGCGGATTCGAATCGTGAATCACATGGTGAAACTGCAGTTGCCTTTAACCACTAGTCTATCCTGCTGGTATTTGTTTTCATGCTTAATTCAATTTTTCTCATTAGCCTAGTAGTTAAAGGCAACTGCAGTTTCACCATGTGATTCCCGGTTCGAATCCCGGTGAAACCTTTGATAACATTACAAAATTGCCTGATGATGATTACATTGGCGATTTTCGAAATGGTTCCATCGCAATATGCCTGTAAATATGTCTTTCTTTTCAGTTTCTCTTAGAGAACATAATAATTGAAATTCAATTATTATAAGCCGGTGTTAAGCTCATGAAGTCTTATATATAAGTATAAACTGAACACACCATTAAACAAACATTCATAAATATGTAAAACTGAGCCCGAGTTTGCAAAACTTCTCATTCGCAACGAAGAAGAACTTTACAAAAACAAATCTACATGGCACACAGATTAATAACAAAATGTCTCAATTGTGTTGTTAGTGTAGAAATGAGAAAAACTGAATTAAGCATGACAACAAATACCAGCAGGATAGCCTAGTGGTTAAAGGCAACTGCAGTTTCACCATGTAATTCACGGTTCGAATCCCGGTGAAACCTTTGATAACATTACAAAATTGCCTGATGATGATTACATTGCCGGTTTTCGAAATGGTTCCATCGCAATATGCCAGTAAATATTTCTTTCTTTTCAGTTTCTCTTAGAAAAAACATAATAATTGAAATTCAATTATTATAAGCCGGTGTTAAGCTCATGGATTCTTAAATATAGGTAAAAACTGAACACACCATTAAACAAACATACATAAATATGTACAACTGAGCCCGAGTTGACAAAGCTTCTCATTCGCAACGAAGAAGAACTTTACAAAAACAAATCTACATGGCACACAAATCAATATAGAGACAGAATGTCTCAATTGTGTTGTTAGTGTAGAAATGAGAAAACCTGAATTAAGCATGAAAACAAATACCAGCGGGATGGCCTAGTGGTTAAAGGCTACTGCAGTTTCACCATGTGATTCACGGTTCGAATCCCGGTGAAACATTTGATAACATTACAAAATTGCCTGATGATGATTACGTTGGCGGTTTTCGAAATGGTCCATCGCAATATGCCAGTAAATGTTTCTTTCTTTTCAGTTTCTCTTAGAAAAAACATAATAATTGAAATTCAATTATTATAAGCCGGTGTTAAGCTCATGAATTCTTAAATATAAGTATAAACTGAACACACCATTAAACAAACATACATAAATATGTACAACTGAGCCCGAGTTGACAAAGCTTCTCATTCGCAACGAAGAAGAACTTTACAAAAACAAATCTACATGGCACACAAATCAATATAGAGACAGAATGTTTCAATTGTGTTGTTAGTGTAGAAATGAGAAAACCTGAATTAAGCTTGAAAACAAATACCAGCAGGATGGCCTAGTGGTTAAAGGCTACTACAGTTTCACCATGTGATTCACGGTTCGAATCCCGGTGAAACCTTTGATAACATTACAAAATTGCCTGATGATGATTACGTTGGCGGTTTTCGAAATGGTCCATCGCAGTATGCCAGTAAATGTTTCTTTCTTTTCAGTTTCTCTTAGAAAAAACATAATAATTGAAATTCAATTATTATAAGCCGGTGTTAAGCTCATGAATTCTTAAATATAAGTATAAACTGAACACACCATTAAACAAACATACATAAGTATCCTAGACAAATTAAATGAAAAAGGGCGGAGCCACGCCCATTTTGAAAATTTCTTTTATTTTTGTCTTTTCTTGCACCATATCATTACTGGAGTTGAATGTTGACATAATTTCATTATATACTGTAAAGATATTAACTTTTATTTTAAAATTTGACTTTAAAAAACTTTTTTTTCAAAAAGTGGGCGTGGTCGTTCTCTGATTTTGCTAATTTTTATTAAGCATACATATAGTAATAAGAGTAACGTTGCTGCCAAATTTCATCATAATATCTTCAACGACTGCCAAATTACAACTTGCAAAACTTCTAAATTACCTTCTTTTAAAAGTGGGCGGTGCCACTCCCGTTGTCCAAAATTTTACTAGTTTTCTATTTTGCGTCATAAGTTCATCTCACCTACGAAGTTTCATCGCTTTGTCCGTATTTGGTAATGAGTTATCGCACTTTTTCGATTTTTCAAAATTTTCGATATCGAAAAAGTGGGAGTGGTTATAGTCCGATATCGTTCATTTTAAATAGCGATCTGAGATGAGTGCCCAGGTAACTACATACCAAATTTCATCAAGATACCTCAAAATTTACTCAAGTTATCGTGTTAACGGGCGGACGGACGGATGGACGGACATGGCTCAATCGAATTATTTTTCGATCCAGATGATTTTGATATATGGAAGTCTATATCTATCTAGATTCCTTTATACCTGTACAACCAACCGTTATCCAATCAAAGTTAATATACTCTGTGAGCTCTGCTCAACTGAGTATAACAAAGTGAGCCCTTTTTAACGAATGACAAAGAAGAAATTGAAGTGTTGTCAACGACACCAATATTTTCACCAACCACAACAATCGCACCATCGTCTAAAGGTAATTTTTCAACGGAAGGGAAGCCTATGAGAATTTTTACTATAGATGAAGCTATAGAGGCATTTCGTAGAGAGCTCTATAAGGTTCCATTTTGTGACCTCTTTGGGAGCCACTCACCTTTGGGCTATTAGCCCCACGTGCAGACTTAATGTCCAAATAAATTGGTCTTATTTAGGTTTTTGTTTGTTTATTTATGTTGTATTTGAGTTTGTTTATTTCAATAACCAATTTGTAAACTTTACGCCTAATTTTAGTTTGTTTTATTTATATTGTCTTTAACTTAGTTCAATTAAATATCTTAGTTTTTATTTCCGCACTTAGTTCGTGTTTTTTCTTGTGTCGTCCAAATTATAATGAAGGCGGTGAAACATGAAAGTGCTGATGTCACTCTTGCCACTCGTCATTTTCATGTTTCACCCCACATATATCGTAACTCTCTCTTACATGCTATATTTCAATGACTGAGAATATATTACAATGTTTTATTTTTTTTGTTTTACGTTATTTGTGTTGTTTACGTTCATTGTGAACGACACTAATACGATGTTGCCAGATGAAAGAATAAAAGCTAATTTGGGGGATCTTATCCTTACATCAACCTTTTTGGGGAAAAGAAGATTTGACAAAGTGATCAGTTTTGTCACATTCTTCTTTGTCCACAAACTTATAAAAATTGTTGCGAACAAACGAATATATATTTATATTAGGGTGTTCCTCCCCTTTTTAATTCGTTGGTTCGGAACAATTTTTATTACTGATTATTACAAATGAATGAATTGGATTTTAATTTATTAAATTATGTTGTTTGTTCTTCTATTTTTTGTTGATATTTACATTTTAATATATATTAAATTTGTTAAAGTTTTACATTTTTAATCTTTGATGCTTTTGAAATATGTTTTTTTCTTTTTTTTTTTTTTTTTTTTTGTTTGAAATTAAGAAATACGAACAATTTTTATGAAACAGGTTTTTTGAATATACAAAATTTGTGTTATTTTCGCTTTTTTTTGTTTTAACAGTTTTTTGAGCCTTCGTGGCTGCTTAAATACTAGTACATACTAAAAAATTTTGGATTTATTATACTCAGTTGAGCAGAGCTCACAGAGTATATTAACTTTGATTGGATAACGGTTGCTTGTACAGGTATAAAGGAATCGAGATAGATATAGACTTCCATATATCAAAATCATCAGTATCGAAAAAAAATTTGATTTAGCCATGTCCGTCCGTCCGTCCGTCCGTCCGTCCGTCTGTCCGTTAACACAATAACTTGAGTAAATTTTGAGGTATCTTGATGAAATTTGGTATGTAGATTCCTGGGAACCATCTCAGATCGCTATTTAAAATGAACGATATCGGACTATAACCACGCCCACTTTTTCGATATCGAAAATTTCGAAAAACCGAAAAAATGCGATAATTCATTGCCAAAGGCGGTTAAAGCGATGAAACTAGGTATATGGGTTGACGTTATGACTCAGAATAGAAAATTAGTAAGATTTTGGACAATGGGCGTGGCACCGCCCACTTTTACAAGAAGGTAATTTAAAAGTTTTGCAAGCTGTAATTTGGCAGTCGTTGAAGATATCATGATGAAATTTGGCAGGAACGTTACTACTATTACTATATATGTGCTAACTAAAATTATCTCGTGGCTCCGCCTATTTTCATTTAGTTTGTCTAGAATACTTTTAATGCCATAAGTCGAACAAAAATTTACCAATCCTTCTCAAATTTTGTAGGGGCATAGATTCTATGACGGTAACTATTCCCTGTGAAAATGGGCGAAATCGGTGGAAGCCACGCCTAGTTTTTATACACAGTCCACCGTCTGTCCTTCCGCTCGGCCGTTAACACAATAACTTGAGCAAAAACCGATATATCTTTACTAAACTTAGCCCACGTACTTATCTGAACTCACTTTATCTTGGTGTAAAAAATGGCCGAAATCCGACCATAACCACGCCCACTTTATCGATATCGAAAATTACGAAAAATGAAAAAAATGCCATAATTCTATACCAAATACGAAAAAAGGGATGAAACATGGTAACTGGATTGGTTTATTGACGCAAAATATAACTTTGGAAAAAATTTTGTAAAATGGGTGTGACACCTACCATATTAAGTAGAAGAAAATGAAAAAGTTCTACAAGGCGAAATCAACAGCCCTTGGAATCTTGGCAGAAATACTGTTAGTGGTATTGCATATATAAATAAATTAGCAGTACCCGACAGATGATTTTCTGGATCACCTGGTCCACATTTTGGTCGATATCGCGAGAACGCCTTCACATATACATCTAAGGGCCACTCGCTTTTAAAACCCTCATTAATACCTTTAATTTGATATCCATATCGTACAAACACATTCTAGAGTCACCCCTGGTCCACTCTAATGGCGATATCTCGAAAAGGCGTCCACCTATAGACCTAATCCCCACTCCCTCTTAAAATGCTCAGTAACACCTATCGTTTCATACCCATATCCTACAAACATTCTAGAGTCTCCCCTGGCCCACCCTAATGGCGATATCTCCAAAAGGCGTCCACCTATAGACCTAACATCCACTCCCTCTTAAAATGCTCAGTAACACCTTTCGTTTGATACCCATATCGTACAAACATTCTAGAGTCACCCCTGGCCCACCCTAATGGCGATATCTCGAAAAGGCGTCCACCTATAGACCTAATGCCCACTCCCTCTTAAAATGCTCAGTAACACCTTTCGTTTGATACCCATATCGTACAAACATTCTAGAGTCACCCCTGGCCCACCCTAATGGCGATATCTCGAAAAGGCGTCCACCTATAGACCTAATGCGCACTCCCTCTTAAAATGCTCAGTAACACCTTTCGTTTGATACCCATATCGTACAAACATTCTAGAGTCACCCTTGGTTCACCTTTATGGCGATATCTCGAAAAGGCGTCCACCTATAGAACTAAGGATTACTCCGTTTTAAAATACTCATTACCACCTTTCATTTGATACCCATATCGTACAAACACATTCTAGAGTCACCCCTGGCCCACCCTAATGCGATATCTCGAAAAGGCGTCCACCTATAGACCTAATGCCCACTCCCTCTTAAAATGCTCAGTAACACCTTTCGTTTGATACTCATATCGTACAAACATTCTAGAGTCACCCCTGGCCCACCCTAATGGCGATATCTCGAAAAGGCGTCCACCTATAGACCTAATGCCCACTCCCTCTTAAAATGCTCAGTAACACCTTTCGTTTGATACTCATATCGTACAAACATTCTAGAGTCACCCCATTGCCATTGTGCCATTTTGTGCGTTTTCTGCATCCTAAACTTAACTTCTTTGGCATAGTTTTCGACATTATAAATTGGGTTAATTGTTTCTTTTGTCAATTCATTAGGCAAAGTTGACTTTTTCCCAAAGACTAACTCGACAGGCGAAAATTGATTGTCGAAAACTGTGCTACTCGTAGTATTGTGTAGGAAAGTAAAGTATTTTAAATAAACATCCCAATCAGAAAAAGTATCTTTTAAATATGCACGTAAGTATTCATTAAAAACTCTATGATTACGTTCAATCGTGCCAACAGTTTCGTGATGGTATGCAGTTGAAAAATTATGTTCAATATTTAGAAGTTTAGTTAATTCTTCGAATAATTCATTTTTAAATTGAGTACCTAAATCTGATTTTATGGCATTCATTGTGCCGTAAGTTAAAATGAAGCCTTCAAAGATTGCTGAAGCGATTGTTTTTGCCGATTTGTCTGGCACAGCGACTGTTACCAGGTATTTAGTCATGTCTCAAATTATGGTAAGTGCGAACTTGTTACCATATTTGGACTCAGGTAGGGGTCCTATTGTGTCAATTACTAGTATATCGAAAGGTTTACAAGGAGTTGGTTTTAAAATAAGTTTTACTTTTGTTTTAGGCTTAACCTTGTTTAAGAGACAATCTTTACAATTTTTGATATATTTCGATATATCACGAGTCATGTTCTTCCAATAAAATTTTGTTCGGAGTTTTGCGTAAAGTCTTTTCATTCCGCAATGTCCGCCAGAAATGGGATCATTATGGTAAATTTTCATAAGTTTTAATTTTGTATCTTCATCTGTTACTGTCTCCACTGGATCTGTTAGTATAATTTCTAAAGATTTTAAAATTTTATTTCCAATATTTTTGAAATTTGTAATAGTATAATGTTCGAATAAAATATCGTTTTTGGGCCATTCAATTTGCTTAATTTTGCGTTTGCCGGCTTCTGATTCAAGCCTCGAAAGTAATTTCTCTAAAGTCATTATTTCGTTAACAAGCTCAAAACTAAGTAACTTGAGTTTCTTATGTTTAATATGCGCAAAAATTCTTAAATTTGTTGTTTTATTATTTTTATCGTACGTAATTGCAGATCTTATTCGTGGAACTTTTTTCGAAAAATTAAATGAAAATTTGTCGTAGACATGTAAAATAAGTTGTTTTTCGTCGTTTTTGTCTGTTTTCCTATGTAAATTTTTGTCGTTTGTCTTTTTTGTCATCGCCCTTGTCTGCACTGCCAAAACTTGTTTGTTAGCTTCTTTAATCTCATCGATAGTGATGCGCGATAGTGCATCAGCACAAACGTTTGATTTACCCTTTATGTAAACTATAGTAAAGTTATATTCTGCTAGTTCTAATCTTATTCTTGAAAGTGTTGAAGATGGGTCTTTCATATTGAATAAGTATACTAGAGGTCTATGATCTGACTTTACAATAAAATGGGTGCCATAAACGTACGGTCGAAATTGCTTGATTGCAAAGTAAATAGCTAAAAGCTCTAATTCTATAATGGTTTTTTTCTGCTCTGCTTTAATAAATGCTTTAGAAGCGAAACAAATTGGTAAATCACCACCTTGCTGTTCTTGACTCAAAATAGCGCCACATCCAGTTGTGGAAGCATCAACGGTATTAATGAATTGTTTAGTAAAATCTGGATATTGGAGTAATTTTGGTGAAAGTAACGCTGCTTTCAAGGATAAAAATGCTCTTTCGTACTCAACATCCCATACAAATTCAACTCTTTTTCTACTTAGTCGATTCAGAGGCGCTGCCAGAGATGCAAAATTGGGTATAAACGGTCTGTAATAGTTTGAAAACGCGACGAATCGTCGTACCGCGTCTTTATCAGTCGGTTTTGTATAGTTTTTAATTGCGTTTATTTTAGAGTCGTCTGGCAACAAACCTTTGGCTGAACATTTGTGACCTAAAAATGTAACTTCTGGTCGTAAAAAGTTGCATTTATTTGGTTTAAGTTTGAGATTAAAAGACCTACAAGTATCGAAAACTTTTGAAAGATTTTTAATATGGTGTGCTTCACTACAACCTATGACGATAATATCGTCGACGTACAAAAATGCGACGTTGGGTGGTATACCCGAAAAAGCTATTGTCATCATTCGTGAGAATGAATTTGGTGCTATGTTTAAACCGAATGGAAGCACTTTCCATCTAAATGCGCCACGGTCAGTGCTGAAAGACGTAATGTCACGAGAGTCAGGATGCAAGGGGATTTGATGAAATCCTGAAAAAAGATCTAATGTGGAAAAATATTTTGCTCTACCGAGATTGTCTAAAATATCGTCAACTCTAGCGAGTGGGAATTTATCAGCAATGAGTTTTACTGCGCGAAAATCTACGCACATACGATAAGCTTTGTGACCATTAGTATCTTTCTTTGGAACTACAATCAAAGGACTATTTTAATTGGAATAACTGGGTTCAATCAAATCGTTGTCTGACAATTTATTTACTTGACGATTTATTTCTTCGCGTTGAGAGTATGGCAATCTATAGTTTTTAACATATACTGGTTCGTTGTCTGTCAGTCTTAATTTTTGCTCGTAGGAGTTATTTAAAGTCATTTTGTCCGTTTCAAGAGCGAAAATGTCGGCATAATCTATGCAAAGGTCAAGTAATTTACTTGGATCATGTTGGGGTATTTGATTTTTTAAAATCGAAATTAGTTTTTTCGTACGTTTGTCTTCTGTTTCTGTCTTGTTAATTGCATAACCATTATAATTTGAAAGTTTTTCGGTCCGAATACTTTTTCTTTTGACATACTTTATATCATCCGTGGTATTTATGACTTTAAGTATTGGGTTACTGGAATTAACAATGCACCTAGCTGTGAAAACACCATTTCAATTTCCTGCGAGTCCACGAAAATTGGCTCGGGTGAATCTCCTAAATCAAAAAGTCTGAATATTTCACATCTTGGAGGAATGATACAACTGTCGCTTTCTGTTCCGTGTAGGATTGGTATCGCGAGTTTTCCATTACCTACCCAAAAGGAAATACTATTTCTTTCATAATTACTAATGCATTTGTTAATTTTCAGAAAGTCTTTACCCAGTATGCCATCGGATGGAATATTAAAGTCTTCATTTACTACATGTAAAGTATGTTTAATAGAAAAGTTAGAAAAATTTAAATTTACTGTAATTTTACCTAAAGTCGAAACTGAATTTGAAGTGACACCGGTAATGTTAATAATGTCGTTCGTATTTAATGAAATATTTCTGTCTAGACATGATATTTTTATTAAAGAAATGTCTGCTTGAGTGTCTACTAGAAAAGAACAAAATTATTGTGACTCGTTAAGTTGTAATTCAATGAAATCAGAGTAATTTAAATTTAAACAATAGATGCCTAATGGTGAGGGAAGTTCGTTTACTGGCTTAGTTCGTCCTCCTTCAGTGTTCGCTCCTGAGGGGCGCTGGGGTTTAAAGCGCGAACGTTTGCGTTTCTACCTCTACCATTGGCTGATCTCGAATTGTTACCTCTATTGTTACTATTATTTGGATTTGAATTGGAATTTGTATTTGGACGCGTATTGTTATTGTTGTTATTCTGGTATCTATTTCCGTTATAATTCCTATATCTTTGATTATTATTGCTGTTATAGTTGCTGTTGTATGCAAACGAATTATTGTTTCTATAACCAGTATAGCCGCGGTTTGGGTAAAAGCCACGATAACTACCGCGTGAATTTCTGAATGTGTTGTTACCACGTGATCGAAAAGCTAAAACCTGACGCTCAGTTACTTCGTTGTTTTGTTCCACAATTAATTTTGCTACTACGTCTTTCGGATCAGTAAATGCTGTTGAGGCTAAAATGGTTTTTACTAAATTGGATTTTGCATTTAAACGACACACGTTAACAGTTTGTTCGACTGCCATTTCATGAGCTTTCGCTTGAGTTATCCCTTCAATAATAAGAGACCGCTCAAGTGAGTCAGCTAAATCTTCAACTTGTTTGGCAAAATCTGTATAATTGCTACCGTTAACGTGCAACGCTGCAATTCTCCCTGCTACAACTTTCGAGTTGTCTGGTTTGATCCTATTACGTAGAGCTGTTTTAATTTAATTTACTGAAGTTACTTGTGTTGGTATTGCTTCACGGGCTTTGCCCTCTAATTTTGATTTTAAGAACGCTATAAAAGTATCAGTTAAATCTGCAGTAGCGAATTGTTCAAGTAATGCGATTTTGTCTATAAAAGAATCAAGTGCTAGAGGATCACAACTGTAGTTTTCTCTAATAGAATTAGCACATGTGTCAATAAAAATTATCTTTTCCTCAGGTGTTGCCATGATTTGATCGTTAAGATCTGGAGCTGAATTAGCAAAAGGTGAGGCCACGTTTGTACTATTTGGATCGTTAAGATCTGATTTTAAAGTAAAAGAAGTTGAAGTAAGTTTTGCACTATTTGAATCGTTAAGATTTTAATCTAAATTAGAAGTTGAATTTTTAATTGAAGAATTTTCGAAGCCTGGAAAATCTGTTGACAAAGAAGTTCTATTTTCCTGGTTTGTGACTGCTTCGGTCGAGGATGAAGCTAAACTTTCGTAGCTGGAGGCTGAATTATCGGAATCGGATTCAGAGTCTGAATTTTTTTGCACTTGCTTACCACTTCTAAGGTACATATGTAGTTATAAGAATAGCACAAATAATTCAGTTCAAACTATGAAATTAATGAAGTACTTATTTGAATGTCGGAATTTATATTTGAAGTTGAATTGTTGAGCAAAAGATAGAAGAAAAAAAAAATTTTATAAAAGGGAACTGATTTACAGGTGAATAGCCGCTAAAGAAATATTTAACAATTTATTAGAAGAATTAATTGAAACTGCAGTAAACTTGTATGAAAAATCTATAAAATTAATTGATTTTAAAACGTCACAAAAGTATATAGATATGAATTGTTAAAAATTCCAAAATGTAATCACGGGCGCACCGCTTTATTCAAAAAAATCTCAATTTGGTTTTTCACGGAACCACCGCATGTATTAAAAAAAAAAATTTTAATTGGTTTTTAACGGAACCACCGCATGTATCAGAAAAAATTAATTGGTTTTTAACGGAACCACCGCATGTGTCAAAAAAGTTAATTGGTTTTTAACGGAACCACCGCATGTATCAAAAAAAGTTAATTGGTTTTTAACGGAAACCACCGTAATATCAAAATCCAAAATTTATATGAAATGCGAAATTAATTTCTCCGTTAATTTTTGAAATTTAAAATTTTTGATTTAAATGCGAAAGCACCGAATTTTATAAAAGTTTTATAAATGTTTTAATATACATACATACATAAAGCGTAAGAAAAATAACCGTAGGCAACATGTTAAATACATATTTGTATACTTAGTTTTTCTTCTTCTGGTCACTGCTGCTGCTGCGCTGGCGACCTGAACCGCTGCTGGTGTTGTTGCTGCTGCTGGTATGTGTCTTTGCGTGTTAATGTCGTTGGTGGTGGAAAATTGCGCTAACTTGCGTGTATTTGCTTTTGGGTGCCCTTACATTCGCCGTTATTTGTGGCGTGGTGCGAGTGCCGTTATGTAAAATTTATAGAATTTGTAAAATTTTGAGTTAAATTTTCATTATTAAATTGTTTAAAGTTGTATTAGAACAACAGATTGTAGGTTTGTTAAATTTTATTTTAAGAAATTATATCGTAGTTTAGTAGAATTTTATTTAGAAAATTGTATATTTAGGTTTTGTTGAATTTTAGTTAGACAATTGCATGGTAGTTTATTAAAAATTTATTTAGAAAATTATGTATTGAAATTTAGTTGAATTTTATTTAGAAAATTATATCGTAGATTAGTAAAATTTTAGTTAGGAAATTATGTATTGTATTTTTATTGAATGTATGTAGAAAATTACGTCGTAGATTAGAATCTCAGAATTTATTAGAAAATTGTATTATTAAATTTTTGCACATTTTTCGCACCACACTCACTTTTACTATTTTTGTCCAACTTTAAAAAAAATTTCCACTCACCAACGACTGTCACGGTCGCCATATAAGGTTCCATTTGGGAACCTCTTTGGAAGCCACTCACCTTTGGGCTACTAGCCCCACGTGCAGACTTAATGTCCAAATAAATTGGTCTTATTTAGGTTTTTGTTCGTTTATTTATGTTGTATTTGAGTTTGTTTATTTTAATAAACAATTTGTAAACTTTACGCCTAATTTTAGTTTGTTTTATTTATATTGTCTTTAACTTAGTTCAATTAAATATCTTAGTTTTTATTTCCGCACTTAGTTCGTGTTTTTCTTGTGTCGTCCAAATTATAATGATGGCGGTGAAACATGAAAGTGCTGATGTCACTCTTGCCACTCGTCATTTTCATGTTTCACCCCACATATATCGTAACTCTCTCTTACATGCTATATTTCAATGGCTGAGAATATATTACAATGTTTTATTCTTTTTGTTTTACGTTATTCACAATTAAATACGTCATTGTGAACGACACTAATGCGATGTTGCCAGATGAAAGAATAAAAAATAATTTGGGGGATTTTATCCTTACAGCTCATTGAAAAGGAATCTGATATTGGAGGAATCATTAAGGCAAAACAAGCATTTTATTGACATTTTAAATTGGAATATGATTATTTTGATCTACCAATTCGTTGTACTTATGATAATAGATACGTGGAAAAAATGTTGAACATCAAGTGCTTTGAATATCGTGAAATTGAAACTGAAAGAATTCTTAGTAATGGTGATATTGAAAAGATTCTAGCCCAGGATACTTCATTTAAAAAACCGCATATAGAAATAATTGATGTGAAAAACTATAGACAAACATATAATATGATCATTGTATAATGTGACTCACAAGTGTATAGATAAAAATAAAAAAATAAAAAAACCGATATGAAATTAGCTAATTTAATAAAAATTTTTATTATTTATCTGTTTCACTTAAGCAATGGAACAAGTTATCCCTATAATCAATTTATGAATCAAGAACAAAATATAAACAGCTTTAGAAATTTTGAAAATAGTAAACAGACCAGTTTTGAATACGATATTCCAAATGTAACAATTCAATTGTTAGATCAGAGTTTTCCTGAGCTCAACCCATCATTATTAAAAACAACATCAACTACAACAACAACGCAGAGCCCTGGGGGATCTTTTAGGCCAACTATCCGCGATCAAAGAAGTGAGTCACATGTTGTGAAAATATGTGAATACACCATTCTAGAGGCTATTGTCAATTTTAAAGAATTACTAGTTGAAAAGGAAAAGAGAATAGGAGGCATTCTTGAAAGCCCAGAGGTTTTTATAGACATTTCAATTTAGTTTACGATAGTTGTGAAATACGAATTAAATGCTCTTATTAGAGCAATTATATACAGCGTACTTTAAATATCTATTGCTTTGAATTTCCGGAAGACAATACGGAGACATTACATAAACGAGAAGCATTATATGAGAACACTTCGTACGATATAAATCCAACAATAATTCATGTTGATCGTTATTATCAAACATTGCATATGAAGGTTCAGTAATCACAAACATGTCATCGTCGTCGTCGTCAGCAGCAGTACACATATTTAATTTTCTGAAACAATTTGAACATATTTTACCTGAAGAGCAGAGGAAAAGACTTTTCGAAATTCATTCAAAAATTGAGTATAGAGATAAATTAAGTAAAATAAAGAATCATTTCGGTGAACACTATGAAAACTGTGTTTGGTAGAATTCTAATAGCACAGATGGCCCAGACACTTGCAATTGCTCACACCTAGAGCGTTTGGATGAGGAAGCCTACAAAATTATGAACACTTACACAAAAATTTATAATCAACTTCCTTATAAATATTGTAAATAAGTTCCATCAGATTGATTAAAAAAATATATTGATTTAAATAATTATCATAGAACATCAGCAGTAAATAAGTTTGAGGAAAATTTCTTTAAATTATTGAATAATGCTGTGTATGGGAAAACTATGGAAAATATAGATAAAAGAGTAGATGTTAAATTATTACAAGATTGGGAAAATACTAGTATTGAGGGAAGAGGTAGGAAAAAATTAGGTGCTAGGGCCTTAATAGCAAAACCAAATTTCCATAGTCTAAGCAAATTTTCTAATAATTTAATAGCGATTCAATTGAAACAAGTGTCAACTCTGTACAATAAACCGATACATGTTGGTTTTACCGTATTAGAACTTTCTAAATTTAAAATGTATAGTTTTCATTATGATTATTATTGCTTTGAATTATATGGATACTGATTCATTCATATATGATACCCAAACTGATGACTTTGAATGTCTTCATATTTATTTGCGGTTTTACGAAATTCTTACATGCATATATATGGACCAGCATGTACACACAAACTTACAATCTAATAAAATGCCAAACAAAATGTTCAATCTGTCCCTGATCGGGTTTCTATGTTTTATAAAAAAAAATAAATATAAGGCGCGATAACCTCCGAAGAGATCTAAGGCCGAACTGCTCCTCTTGATTTTCCCTACAAATTGGCCGGACGGGACTTACATGTTTTATGCCGACTCCGAACGGCATCTGCAAGGCAGATGAGTTTTCACTGAGAGCTTTTCATGGCAGAAATACACTCGGAGCGCTTGCCAGACACTGCCGAGGGGCGACCCCGCTTAGAAAAATTTTATTCTAATTGAAAAACCTTATATCTAAAATTGTGATGTTGCTTTGCCCGGGGTGTGAACCCAGGGCATACGGTGTGGTAGGCGGAGCACGCTACCATCACACCACGGAAAATCTGATAACGAATTTATTTAAATGAAATACAGCATGAAGTTTTATTTACTAATATACATATAAATATGTTTCAATGTTATACGGTTAAGGTTTCTTATCAGTGTGGTTTAATAAAATTCCCATGTACAAACGTATGTGACAAAAACAAGTATGTACACAAAAACTTGCAATCTAATAAAATGCTAAACAAAATGTTCAATCTTCATATTTAAAAAATTATAATTTATGTATATGCTGTCATGTTTAAGGAGCTCTAATGGAAAATCATACGTTCAATATTAAGATAACCTTTAGTTAAATATGAAATTCTCACATGCATATATATATATATACTAGCCTTTACCCGCGGCCCCGTCCGCAAGGAAAAATTTAAATATATGGGCTATTCGCGTTAGCCTGCTTATCCAGTTATCTGTTTAAAATTTTGTTTTCTGTCTAATGCATTTTATTTTTGTAATTGAGTAAAAAAAGAACTAAATGAGCTGATAACCTGATAGGATCCCAAATGATCCCGAAATTATCCAGAAAAAGCTACGCGTTATCGCGGACGGATCCCAAAAACCATCCAGAAATGCCCCGAAGGGGTCTCCAAAAGTTCCCGGAATAGTCCCAAAAAAACCAGAAATGACAACGACACGATTCTAGACGTATCTAGAGAACCACACAGAAATGATCCCTGAAGGTGTTCCAAAATGATACCGAAAAGGTTCCGAAATGACCATGACTGGCTCCCGGACGGATCTCAAAAACCATAAAGAAAATATCCAAGAAGGGTCCCTAAATTATCCCGACATACTCCAGAAAAAGTTCAGAAATGGCTCCGAGGGGATCCACGACGGATCGCGAAAACCATACAGAAAATGAACCCGGAAGGGTCCCAAAATGATCCCGAAATAGTTCGGAAATGACCCAAATGGGATCCCGCACAGATCCGAAATGATCCCGGAAGGGTCCAAAAACTATCCCGGAAAAGTAACAAAAAATCCCGAAATGGCTCCCTACGGCATCTCGTATCCAGAAATGATCTCGAAGGGTCCCCAAATGATCCCAAAATGGTCCCGAAATGACCCTGATGGATCCGGCAAACCATCAAGAAAAGGTCCCGAAATAACCCCAACGGAATCCCAGAAAAATCCCGAAAACCATCCAGAAATAATGCCGGAAGGGATCCCAAATGATTCCGACAAAGTCCCGCATTGATTCCTACGGGATCCCGAACGGATACCGAAAATCATCCAGAAGTGATGCCGGAAAGGTCCTCAAATGATCACCTAATAGTCCCGAAATGACTATTAAGGGATCCTGGACGGATCCCGTAAACCATCCAGAAATGATCCCGATATAGTCCCGAAATGACCCTAACGGGACCCCGAAAGGATCCCGAAAACTATCCAGAAATGATGCCGAAAGGGCGCGCAAATGATCCAGTATTAGTCGAGAAAAAGTCCCGAAATGACCCCGACGGGATGCCGGATGAATCCCAAAAACCATCCAGAAATGATGCCGGAAGAGCCACCAAATGATCCCGAAAAGGTCCCCAAATGACTCCGACGAGATCCCGGACGGATACCGAAAACCATACAGAAATGATGCCGGTAGGTACCCCAAATGATCCCGAAATAGTCCCGAAATGACCCCGTCCGGATCCCGGACAGATCCCCAAAACTATCCAGAAATGGTGTCAAAAGGGTCCCCAAATGATCCCGTATTAGTCGAGAAAAAGACCCTCCGGGATCCCGAAAACCATCCAGAAATTATGCCGGCAGAGCCCCCAAATGATCCCGAAAAAGTCCCCAAATGACCCCGACATACTCCAGAAAAAGTTCCGAAATTGCTCCGAGGGTATCCACGACGGATCGCGAAAACCATACAGAAATGATTCCGGAAGGATCCCAAAATGATCCCGAAATAGTGCGGAATTGACCCAGATGGGATCCCGCACAGATCCAGAAATGATCCCGGAAGGGTCCAAAAACTATCCCGGAAGAGTTACAAAAAATCCCGAAATGGCTCCTACGGCATCTCGTATCCAGAAATGATCTCGGAAGGGTCTCCAAATGATCCCAAAATGGTCCCGAAATGACCCTGATGGATCCGGCAAACCATCATGAAATTATGCCGGAAGGGTCCCCAAATGATCCCGAAATAAAACAGAAAAAGTCACGAAACGACCCATAGAGGATCCCCAAATGATCCCGTATTAGCCCCGAAAAGGTCCCGAAATAACCCCGACATGATCCCGGACAAATCCCGAAAACCATCCAGAAATGATGCCGGAAGGGATCCCAAATGATTCCGAAAAAGTCCCGCAATGATTCCGACGGGATCCCGAACGGATACCTAAAATCATCCAGAAGTGATGCCGGAAAGGTCCTCAAATGATCCCCTAATAGTCCCGAAATGACCGTGACGGGATCCCGAACGGATCCCGAAAACTATCCAGAAATGATGCCGAAAGGGCCCGCAAATGATCCCGTATTAGTCGAGAAAATGTTCCGAAATGACCTCGACGGGATCCCGGGCAACTCCCAAAAACCATCCAGAAATGATGCCGGTAGGTATCCCAAATGATCCCGAAATAGTCCCGAAATGACCTCGTCGGCATCCCGGGCGGATCCTGAAAATTATCCAGAAATTATGCCGGAAAGGTCCCCAAATGATCCCCTAATAGTCCCGATATTACCCTGATGGGATTCCGGACGGATCACGAAAACCATGCCGAAAGGGTTCCCAAATGATCCCGTATTAGTCGCGAAAAAGTCCCGAAATGACCCCGACGGGATCCCGGACGCATCCCGAAAACCATCCAGAAATGATGCCGAAAGGGTTCCCAAATGATTCCGTATTAGTCGCCAAAAGTCCCGAAATGACCCCGACGGGATCCCGGACGGATCCCGAAAACCATCCAGAAATGATGCCGGAAGAGTCCCCAAATGATCCCGAAAAAGTCCCCAAATGACTCCGACGAGATCCCGGACGGATCCCGAAAACCATCCAGAAATGATGCCGGAAGAGGCCCCAAATGATCCCGAAAAATTCCCCAAATTACCCCGACGAGATCCCGGATGGATCCCGAAAACCATCCAGAAATGATGCCGAAAGGGTCCCCAAATGATCCCGTATTAGTGACGAAAAAGTCCCGAAATGACCACGACGGGATGCCGGACGAATCCCGAAGACCATCCAGAAATGATGCCTAAAGGGACCCAAAATAACCCCGAAAAAGTCCCGTAATGATCCCGGCAACCATCAAGAATTTATCTCTCGAAGGTACGCAAATGATCCCGAAAATACCCCGACGGGATCCCGGACGGATCCCGAAAACCATCCAGAAATGATGCCGGAAGGGTCCCCAAATGATCGCGAAATAATACCGAAATGATTACGGAATAGTCCCGAAAATGTCCCAAAATAACCCCGACGGGATCCCGGACGGATCCCGAAAACTATACAGAAATGATCCCGGAAGGGTCCCAAAATGATCCCGAAATAGTCCCGAAAAAGTCCCGAAATTACCCCAGCGGGATCCCGGACCGATCCCGAAAACCATCCAGAAATGATCCCGGAAGGGTCTCCATATGAGGTGAAGCTAATGATAAAACCATGTTAATAAGGCAGCAGGCGCAGGAGCGAATGAAAAGTTACATATAAACGTACAGGTAAAGTTAGTAAAAGCATGCTAATAAAAACAATTGAAGGAGGGCGGATGGCGGGGGTAAAAGGAGAGGACCACTGATCGTTCCTCCAAAATTGTCTAGATCTCGATCTGTATGTGCCAGATACCAAAAACTATTGATTGAGTTATAACAATTTATAGATTTTACACCAGAGTGGGTGATAAAGGGGGGTAGGGGCGGAGTGTTTTACTGCTTACTTTGTAAGCCCTCGACTTAAGTGACCGCTTGAGTCTGTGATATTGGTGAAGGCCAGTATACGTAAAGTTATAATGTGTAAAAATTATTAAAAAGTAATTGCTCGAAGAGGTCGTGGGACCCCCACCCCTCTTTCCATGTGCGAAAAAAATTTCGCTAGTAGACAGACTACTGTTTGTGTCCCATATTTCATTAAAATCCCTGTAGCCATTCTGGCGTGATTCAGTCGCAAAGACGAAAAAATATAATAATTAAATTATAACTGTTCCTAGGGGGCGGGGACCACGCCCCTTTTCAAAAATATATAGCTAGTAGATCCTTCTAGACTATTGGCTATACGTGAGCAAAATTTCATCCAAATCAGTCCAGCCGTTCTTGCGTGATTGAGTCACAAAGACAAACGTCTGGACAAACATCCAAACATCCAAACTTGGCCATTTATCTAATATCTAATTCTAATCTAATCTAATCTAATATCTAATATCTAATCTAATATATATTATAAATGGCAAAGTTTGGATGTGAAGATGTTTGGATGTTTGGATGTTTGGATGTTTGGATGTTTGTCCAGACGTTTGTCTTTGTGACTCAATCACGCAAGAACGGCTGGACCGATTTGGATGAAATTTTGCACACATATAGCCAATATTCTAGAAGGATCTAATAGCTATATATTTTTCAAAATGGGCGTGGTCCCCGCCCCTTAGGAACACTTATAATTTAATTATTATATTTTTTCGTCTTTGCGACTGAATCACGCCAGAACGGCTACAGGGATTTTGATGAAATGTGAGACACAGACAGTAGTCTACTAGCGAAATTTTTTTGGAACATGGAAAGAGGGGTGGGGGTCCCACGACCCCTTCGAGCAATTACTTTTTAATAATTTTTACACATTATAACTTTACGTATACTGGCCTTCACCAATATCACAGACTCAAGGGGTCACTTAAGTCGAGGGCTTACAAAGTAAGCAGTAAAACACTCCGCCGCCCCCCCCCTTTATCCTCCCTCTGGTGTAAAATCTATAAATTGTTGTAACTCAATATAAATTTTTCTCCTAAATCAATAGTGTTTGGTATCTGGCACATACAGATCGAGATCTAGACAATTTTGGAGGAACGATCAGTAGTCCTCTCCTTCTACACCCGCCATCCGCCCTCCTTCAATTGTTTTTATTAGCACGCTTTTATTAGCTTTACCTGTATGTTTCTATCTAACTTTTTATTCGCTCCAATGCGCCTGCTGCCTTATTAACATGGTTTTATAATTAGCTTCACCTTATTTGTAATCCCGTAAGGGTTATATCGAGGCCCTTCCAGGATCATTTCTGGATGGTTTTCGGGATCGTTCCGGGATCCCGCCGGGGTAATTTCGGGGCTTTTTCGGGACTATTTCGGGATCATTTCTGTATAGTGTTTCGGGATCCATCCGGGATCCCGTCGGAGTTATTTTGAGACATTTTCGGGGACTATTCCGGATCATTTCGGGACTATTTCGCGATCATTTGGGGGACCCTTTCCGGCATCATTTCTGGATGGTTTTCGGGATCCGTCCGGGATCCCGTCGGGGTCATTTGGGGACTTTTTTCGGGATCATTTGGGGGCTCTTCCGGCAACATTTCTGGATGGTTTTCGGGATCCGTCCCGGATCTCGTCGGGATAATTTGGGGACTTTTTCGGGATCATTTGGGGGCTCTTCCGCATCATTTCTGGATGGTTTTCGGGATCCGTCCGGGATCCTGTCGGGGTCATTTTGGGACTTTTGCGGGATCATTTGGGGTCTCTTCCGGCATCATTTCTGAATGGTTTACAGGATCCGTCCGGGATCCTGTCGGTGTCATTTTGAGACTTTTGCGGGATCATTTGGGGTCTCTTCCGGCATCATTTCTGTATGGTTTTCGGATCCGTCCGGGATATTGTCGGGGTCATTTTGGGACTTTTGCGGGATCATTTGGGGGTCTCTCCCGGCATCATTTCTGGATGGTTTTCGGGATCCGTCCGGGATCCTGTCGGGGTCATTTTGGGACTTTTGCGGGATCATTTGGGGTCTCTTCCGGCATCATTTCTGTATGGTTTTCGGGATCCGTCCGGGATCCTGTCGGGGTCATTTTTGGGACTTTTGCGGGATCATTTGGGGTCTCTTCCCGGCATCATTTCTAGATGGTTTTCGGGATCCGTCCGGGATCCGTCGATGTCATTTCGGGACTATTTCGGCATCATTTGGGGTACGTTGCGGTATCAATTCTAGATGGTTTTTCGGGATCCGTCCGGGATCCCGTCGGAGTCATTTCGGAACTTTTTCTCGACTAATACAGGATCATTTGTGGACCCTTTCGGCATCATTTCTGGATAGTTTTAGGGATCCGTTCGGGATCCCGACGGGGTCATATCGGTACCATTTGTGGTACCTATAGGCATCATTTCTGGATGGTTTACGGGATCCGTCCGGGACCCTGTTGGGGTCATTTTTGGGACTTTAGCCGGGATCATTTGGGGTCTCCTCCGGCATCATTTCTGGATGGTGTTTCCGGGATCCGTCGGGGATCCCTTCAGGGTCATTTCGGGACTATTAAGGGATCATTTGAAGACCTTTCCGGCATCATTTCTGGATTGTTTTCGGTATACGTTCGGGATCCCGTCGGGGTCATTTCGGGACATTTTCGGGATCATTTGGGTTCCCTTTCGACATCATTTCTGGATGGTTTTCGAAATTCGTCCGGGATCCCGTCGGGGTCATTTCAGGACTTTTTTCGCCACTAATACGGGATCATTTTGGGGACCCTTTCGCCTTCATTTCTTGAATGGTTTTCGGGATCCGTCCGGGATTCCGTCAGGGGTAATTTCGGCACTATTTGGAGATCCATTTGGGAAACTTTCCGGCGTCATTTCTGGATAGTTTTCCCGGATCCGTCGGGAATCCCTTCAGGGTGATTTCGGGACTATTAAGGGATCATTTGAGGACCTTTCCGGCATTATTTCTGGATAATTTTCGGGATAAGTGCGGGATCCCGTTGGGGTCATTTCGGGGACTATTTCGGAATCATTTGGTGTACCTTTCGGCTTCATTTCTGGATGGTTTTCGGGATCCGTAAGGGGCCCCGTCGGGGTCATTCGGCACTTTTTCTCGACTAATACGGGATCATTTGAGGACCTTTCCGCATCAGTTCTGAATAGTTTCCGGATCCCGACGGGGTCATTTCGGAACTATTTCGGGATCATTTTGGGTACCTACCGACATCATTTCTGGATGGTTTTCGGGACTCCGTACGGGATCCCGTCAGGGTCATTTCAGGACTCTTTCGGGATCATTTGGGTCCCTTCCGCCATCATTTCTGCATGGTTTTCGGGATCCGTAAAGGATCCCGTCGGGATCATTTCGGGATCATTTGGTGTACCTTTCGACATCATTTCTGGATGGTTTTCGGGATCCGTCCGGAATCAGGTCGGGGTTATTTCAGAACTTTTTCGGAATCATTTTGGGTACCTTCCATCATCATTACTAGATAGTTTTGGGGATCCGTCCGAGATCCCGTCGGGGTCATTTCGGGACTTTTTCGGGATCATTTAAGCATGGTTTTCAGGATTCGTCCGGGATCCCGTCAGGGTAATTTGTGGACTTTTCCGAAACTATTTCAGAATCATTTTGGGCCCTAATGATTCCTGAATGGATTTCGGGATCTGTCCGGGATCCGGCGGGGTCAGTTAGGGGGCCGTTTGAGATCCCGTCAGGGACATTTCGGGACTTCTTCGGGACTATTTCGGGATCATTTCTGGATGGTTTTCGGGATCCGTCCGGAATTCCGTCCGGGTTGTTTCACGACTTTTTCGGAATCATTTTGGGTACCTTCCTTCATCATTTCTAGATAGTTTTGGGGATCCGTCCGGGATCCCGTCGGGGTCATTTAGGGGCTTTTTCGGGGACAATACGGGATCATTTTTGGACCCTTCCGGCATCACTTCTGGATGGATTTCGGGATCTGTACGGGAACCCATCAGGGTAATTTCGGGACTTTTTCGGGACTATTTCGGGATCATTTGGGGACCATTTAGGGGTCATTCCATGACTTTATCTGTATTATTTCGGGATCATTTGAGGACCCTGCCGGCATCAATTCTTGATCGTTTGCCGGATCCATCAGGCATCCGTCCAGGATGCCGTGAGATTCATTTTGAAATTTTTTTGTTAATTTTTCGGGATAGTTTTGAAACCCTTCCGGGATCACATTTGGATCCGTGCGGGATTCCATCGGGGTCATTTTCGGCCTATTTCGGAATCATTTTTGGACCTTTCGGGAATCATTTCTTTATGGTTTTTGCTATCCGTTGTGGATCCCTCGGGGTCATTTCGGAACTTTTTCGGAGCTTTTTCTGGACTATGTCGGGATAATTTAGGAACCCTTCCAGGATGGTTTTTGAGATCCGTCCGGGAGCCCGTCAGGGTAATTTCGGAACTTTTTCGGGACTATTTCGGGATCAATTTGGTACCCTTCAGGGATCATTTCTGTGTGGTTCTCTGTATAAGTCTAGAATCGTGTCGTTGTCATTTCAGGTTTTTTTGGGACTACTTCGGGAACTTTTGGAGACACTTACGGGGCGTTTCTGGATGGTTTTCGCGATCCGTCCGCGATAGCGTCGGGGTCATTTCGTGGCTTTTTCTGAATAATTTCGTTATCATTTTGGGATCGTATCAGGTTATCAGCTCATAAAGTTCTTTTTTTTACTCAATTACAAAAATAAAATGCATTAGACAGAAAAAAAATTTTTAAACATATAACTTTATAAGCAGGCTAACGTGAATAGCCCACATATTTCATTATCTCCTTGCGGACGGGGCCGCGGGTAAAGGCTAGTCTAATATATATTTTAAATGGCAAAGTTTGGATGTGAAGATGTTTGGATGTTTGTCCAGACGTTTGTCTTTGTGACTCAATCACGCAAGAACGGCTGGACCGATTTGGATGAAATTTTGCACACATATAGCCAATAGTCTAGAAGGATCTACTAACTATATATTTTTGAAAAGGGGCGTGGTCCCCGCCCCCTAGGAACAGTTATAATTTAATTATTATATTTTTGCGTCTTTGCGACTGAATCACGCCAGAATGGCTACACGGATTTTGATGAAATTTGGGACACAGACAGTAGTATACTAGCGAAATTTTTTTCGAACATGGAAAGAGGGGTGGGGGTCCCACGACCCCTTCGAGAAATTATTTTTCAATAATTTTTACACATTATAACTTTACGTATACTGGCCTTCACCAATATCACAGACTCAAGAGGTCAAATAAGTCGAGGGCTTACAAAGTAAGCAGTGAAACCCTCCGCCCGCCCCCCTTCCTTTATCTCCCCCTCTGGTGTAAAATCTATAAATTGTTATAACTCAATATAAATTTTCTCCTAAATCAATAGTTTTTGGTATCTGGTACATACAGAACGAGATCTAGACAATTTTGGAGGAACGATCAGTGGTCCTCTCCTCTACTCCCGCCAACCGCCCTCCATCAATTGTTTTTATTAGCACGCTTTTATTAGCTTTACCTGTATGTTTCTATGTAACTTTTTATTCGCTCCAATGCGCCTGCTGCCTTATTAACATGGTTTTATAATTAGCTTCACCTTATTTGTAATCCCGTAGGGGTCATATCGAGACCCTCCGGGATCATTTCTGGATGGTTTTCGGGATCGGTCCGGGATTACGCCGGGGTAATTTCGGGACTTTTTCGGGATCATTTTAGGACCCTTCCGGGATCATTTCTGTATAGTTTTCGGGATCCGTCCGGGATCCCGTCGGGGTTATTTTGGGACATTTTCGGGACTATTCCGGAATGATTTCGGGACTATTTCGCGATCATTTGGGGACCCTTCGGGCATCATTTCTGGATGGTTTTCGGGATCCGTCCGGGATCCCGTCGGGGTACTTTCGGGATCATTTGCGTAGCTTCAAGAGGTAAATTCTTGATGGTTTCCGGGATCATTACGGGACTTTTTCGGGGTCAGTTTGGGTCCTTTCCGTAATCATTCCTGGATGGTTTTAGGGATCCGTCCGGGATCCCGTCGGGACCATTTCGGGGCTATTTCGGGATCATTAGGGGTATCTTCCGGCATCATTTCTGCATGGTTTTCGAGATCCGTCCGCGATCCCGTCAGGGTCATTTCGGGACCATTTGGGGTCCATTCCGGCATCATTTCTGGATGGTTTTCGGGATCCGTCCGGGATCCTGTCGGGGTCATTTTGGGACTTTTGCGGGATCATTTGGGGTCTCTTCCGGCATCATTTCTGGATGGTTTACGGGATCCGTCCGGGACCCTGTCGGGGTCATTTTGGGACTTTAGCGGGATCATTTGGGGTCTCCTCCGGCATCATTTCTGGATGGTTTAGGGGATCCGTCCGGGACCCTGTCGGGGTCATTTTGGGACTTTTGCGGGATCATTTGGGGTCTCTTCCGGCATCATTTCTGGATGGTTTTCGGGATCCGTCCGGGACACCGTCGGTGTCATTTCGGGACCATTTGGGGTCCATTCCGGCATCATTTCTGGATGGTTTTCGGGATCCGTCCGGGATCCTGTCGGGGTCATTTTGGGACTTTTGCGGGATCATTTGGGGTCTCTTCCGGCATCATTTCTGGATGGTTTTCGGGATCCGTCCGGGACCCTGTCGAGGTCATTTTGGGACTTTATCGGGATCATTTGGGGTCTCCTCCGGCATCATTTCTGGATGGTTTACGGGATCCGTCCGGGACCCTGTCGGGGTCATTTTGGGACTTTAGCGGGATCATTTGGGGTCTCCTCCGGCATCATCTCTGGATGGTTTGCGGGATCCGTCCGGGATCCTGTCGGGGTCAGTTTGGGATTTTTGCGGGATCATTTGGGGTCTCTTCCAGCATCATTTCTAGATGGTTTTCGGGATCCGTCCGGGATCCCGTCGATGTCATTTCGGGTCTATTTCGGCATCATTTGGGGTACCTTCCGGTATCAATTCTAGATGGTTTTCGGGATCCGTCCGGGATCCCGTCGATGTCATTTCGGGACTATTTCGGCATCATTTGGGGTACCTTCCGGTATAAATTCTAGATGGTTTTCCGGATCCGTCCGGGACTCTGTCGCGGTCATTTTGGGACTTTTGCGGGATCATTTGGGGTCTCTTCCGGCATCATTTCTGGATGGGTGACGGGATCCGTCCGGGATCCTGTCGGGGTCATTTTGGGACTTTTGCGGGATCATTTGGGGTCTCTTCCGGCATCATTTCTGGATGGTTTACGGGATCCGTCCGGGACCCTGTCGGGGTCATTTTGGGACTTTAGCGGGATCATTTGGGGTCTCCTCCGGCATCATTTCTGGATGGTTTTCGGGATCCGTCCGGTATCCCGTCGATGTCATTTCGGAATTTTTTCTCGACTAATACAGGATCATTTGGGGACCCTATCGGCATCATTTCTGGATGGTTTTCGGGATCCGTCCGCGATCCCGTCAGGGTCATTTCGGGACTATTTCGGGATAATTTGGGGTACCTGCCGGAATCATTTCTGGATGGTTTTCGGTATCCGTCCGGGATCCCGTCGGTGTCATTTCGGGCCCATTTGGGGTCCATTCCGGCATCATTTCTGGATGGTTTTCGGGATCCGTCCGGGATCCTGTCGGGGTCATTTTGGGACTTTTGCGGGATCATTTGGGGTCTCTTCCGGCATCATTTCTGGATGGTTTTCGGGATCCGTCCGGGATCCTGTCGGGGTCATTTTGGGACTTTTGCGGGATCATTTGGGGTCTCTTCCGGCATCATTTCTGAATGGTTTACAGGATCCGTCCGGGATCCTGTCGGTGTCATTTTGAGACTTTTGCGGGATCATTTGGGGTCTCTTCCGGCATCATTTCTGTATGGTTTTCGGGATCCGTCCGGGATATTGTCGGGGTCATTTTGGGACTTTTGCGGGATCATTTGGGGTCTCTCCCGGCATCATTTCTGGATGGTTTTCGGGATCCGTCCGGGATCCTGTCGGGGTCATTTTGGGACTTTTGCGGGATCATTTGGGGTCTCTTCCGGCATCATTTCTGGATGGTTTTCGGGATCCGTCCGGGATCCTGTCGGGGTCATTTTGGGACCTTTGCGGGATCATTTGGGGTCTCTTCCGGCATCATTTCTAGATGGTTTTCGGGATCCGTCCGGGATCCCGTCGATGTCATTTCGGGACTATTTCGGCATCATTTGGGGTACGTTGCGGTATCAATTCTAGATGGTTTTCGGGATCCGTCCGGGATCCCGTCGGAGTCATTTCGGAACTTTTTCTCGACTAATACAGGATCATTTGTGGACCCTTTCGGCATCATTTCTGGATAGTTTTAGGGATCCGTTCGGGATCCCGACGGGGTCATATCGGTACCATTTGTGGTACCTATAGGCATCATTTCTGGATGGTTTACGGGATCCGTCCGGGACCCTGTTGGGGTCATTTTGGGACTTTAGCGGGATCATTTGGGGTCTCCTCCGGCATCATTTCTGGATGGTTTCCGGATCCGTCCGGGATTCCGTCGGCGTAATTTCGGGACTATTAGGGGGTTATTTGAGGACCTTTCCGGCATCATTTCTGGATAGTTTTAGGGATCCGTTCGGGATCCCGACGGGGTCATATCGGGACCATTTGGGGTACCTGCCGGCATCATTTCTGGTTGGTTTTCGGGATCCGTCCGGGATCCCGTCGGGATCATTTCGGGACTATTTCGGGATCATTTGGGTACCTACCTTCATCATTTCTGAATGATTTTCGGGATCCGGACGGGATCCCGTCGGAGTCATTTGAGGACTTTTTCGGGATCCGCCCATGATCCCGGCGGGGTCATTTCGGGACTATTTCGGAATCATTTGGGGTACCTAGATGGATAGTTTTCGGGATTCGTCCGGGATCCCGTCTGGATCATTTCAGGACTTTTTCGGGATCATTTGGCATCATTTCTGGATAGTTTCCGGGATCCTTCGGGGATCCCGTCAGGGTCATTTCGGAACCCGCGACTAATGCGGGATCATTTGGGGACCCTTTTCGCCATCATTTCCGGATGGTTTTCGTGATCCGTCCGGGATACCGTCAGGGTAATTTCGGGACTATTTGGGGATAACTTGGGAACCTTTCCGGCATCATTTCTGGATAGTTTCCGGGATCCGTCGGGAGTCCCGTCAGGATCATTTCGGAACTATAAGGGGATCATTTCATTTTTCATCTTTCTGTAAGGGGATCATTTCACCTTCCAGCATCATTTCTGTATACTTTTGGGGATCCGTCCGGGATCCCGACGGGGTCATTTCTGGCCTATTTCGGGATCATTTTGGGGTACCAACCGGCTTCATTTCTGGATGATCCGGGATCTGTCCGGGATCCCATCGGGGGAATTTCGGGAATTTTTCGGAATCATTTGGGGTCCCTTCCGGCATCATTTCTGGATCGTTTTCGGGAGCCGTCCGAGATCCCGTCGGGTTTATTTTTTTACTTTTTCGGGAAAATGTCAGGGAATTTCGAGACTGTTCTTGGATCATTTGGGGATCCTTCAGGGATAATTTCTGGATGGTTTTAGGGATCCCGTCGGGGTAATTTCGGGACTTTTTCACGACTATTTCGGGGTCAGTTGCCCTTAAAGATCATTTCTGGGTGGTTTTCGGGATCCGTCCGGGATCCCGTCGGGGTTATTTCGCGCCTTTTCGGGACTATTTCGGGATCATTTGGGGACCCTTCCGGGATAATTTCTCTATGATTTTCGGGATCTGTTCGGGATCCCTTCGTAGTTTTTTCGCGACTTTATCTGGGATAAATTGCGGACCCTTTAGAGATCAATTCTGGATGGTTTTCGGTATCGGTCTGAGATCCCCTCAAGGTCATTTCGGGACTTTTTCGGGACTATTTCGGAATCATTTTGGGACCCCTCCGGCATAATTTCTGGGTGATTTTCGGGATCTGTCCGGGATCCCGACGGAGTTTTTTCGGGACTTTTTCCGGACTATTTCTGGATTATTTGCGGACGTTTCAGGGCTCAGTTCTGGATGATTTTCGTGATCTGTCCGGGATCCCGTCGGAGTTATTTCGGGGTAATTTTGGGACCCTTCCAGGATAATTTCTTCATGATTTTCGGGATGGGTCTGAGTTTTTCGTGACTTTCGGGACTATTTCGGGATCATTTGCGGAACCTTCAGAGATCAATTCTGGATGGTTTGTGGACTTTTCCGGGATCATTTGGGGATCCCTCCAGAGTCATTTCTGGGTGGTTTTCGGGATCCCGTCAGGATCATTTCGGGCCTTTTTCGTGCCTACTATTTCGGAATCATTTTGGGACTCCTCCGGGATAATTTCTGGGCGATTTTCGGGATTTGTCCGGGATCCCGTCAGAGTTTTTTCGGGACTTTTTCGGACTATATCGGGATCATTTGCGGACCGTTCAGGAATCAAATCTGGATGGTTTTCGGGATCCGTCCGGGATCCCGTCAGCGTCATTTCGGAACTTTTCATGACTACTTCGGGATTATTTTGGGACCCTTCCGGCATCATTTCTGGTTAGTTTTCGAGATTAGTCCAGGATCCCGTCGGCATCATTTCGTGACTATTTGGTGTCATTTAGGGACACTTCCGGGATCATTTTAGGTCTCTTCGAAACCGGTAATTCAGCACACATGGCCGTGGATTTACGGCAAATTATTCGTAATTAAAATTCGGTATGTTTTATCTTTAATATATCACAGCTTTTTCGTTCTATTTTTAAATGAATCCTGTAACGAACTATTACAACTATAATTAAAATTTTTGTAATATTTTAACCAACTAAATACCCGAAAAAGCAACACTGCTTTCATTTAAAAACTTCTTTTTGGTTTTAGCTAATTGCAGTTTCACTCCTTTGTTCTATGAGTAGTAATTCTTTCACCCCTGTCATATCAATTAATTTAACTTAGAAACAAAATGTATTTTTTTTAATTCGAAAAAAGTGTATTGTACTATTCATGTAAGCGTGCCCATCAGCTCAGTTAGTTCTTTTTTTTTTACTGTATTAAAAAATAAAATACGTTGACAGAAAAAATTTTTAAACAGACAACTTGATAAGCAGGCTAACGTGAATAGCACATATATTTTATTTTCTCCTTGCGGACGGGGCCGCGGGTAAAGGCTAGTAATATATATATTAGATTAGATTAGATACTAGCAGACCCGGCAGACGTTATTCTGCCCTAAATTTGGCCTATCTGCATACATTTTAATAAGCTTTTTCCGTCTAACTCTGCCCTACCCCTCTACACTTTTTCCTAATCTTTTTATTCACTCCTCCCTCCGTCTTTTTCGCTTCATATCCATCTTCGCCTCATTCTATCTCTTTCTCAGTCTCCCTCTCTCTTTTCTCTTCTCTCAAGTTTTTCTCCTTCTTCTTATCTCTTATTGCCAGTCCCAGAGGGTGGTATGTATTGTGTTCCAGTCCCATTCCGAGTCTCAATCCCAGTCCCACTCCGAGTCTTAGTCTCAGTCCCAGTCCTAGTCCTAATCCCAGTCCCAGTCCGTCTATGATATACTTCCCGGAAAAAAGGCATCGTAAATACTAATATAGGCAAATTTATATACGAAATTTCAGGCAAATCGAATAGGACGTATGTAAATAGGTATGTGGGTATTATTAATTCTTGTTTTTGTTTCCGCTTCGCATGCATATTTATCAGTTTTGCCAGGTTGATGCGACTAAATCGAATATCACAATGAACTTTAGACCTCTCAGCAACAGCTTTTATTTGATATCCATGATATACACACATTCTAGGGGTATCCGCGTCCATGTTTTGGCCTATATCTCGAGACCCTAGTCACTCAGCGGTGTAAAACTTACTCTGTATTATAGCACACATCAACAGCTTCAATTTGATACCCATAGTGTAAAAACACATTCTAGGTGTATCCGGGTCCACATTTTGGGCTATATCTCGAGACTCTAGCCTCCCAGTTTTATGAAAATTATCCTGAACTATAGCACTCATCAACAGCTATCATTTGATATTCATATTGTATAAACACATTCTAGGGGTACCCGAGTCCACGTTTTAATCTCAAGACCCTAGGCACGTAGCGAAAAAAAGGTAGACGTTGGCCGATTCTCACACCTACCCAATGTGCTCACAAAATTTCATGAGAATCGGTTCAGCCGTTTCGGAGGAGTCAAGCCTCTAACACCGTGACAGAAGAATTTTATATATTAGATATATATGGGGTATTCCATCCCATTTCGACCAATTTTGAACCCGACCCCTTTAGAATTGGCTGAAAGTTTTTCTTCTTTTTCTAGCTTACGAAAGACATTTTTCAGAAGTCTTTCAAATTTTTTCATCCAACTTAAAAAAAGTTATGAATTTTTAAAAAAACACCGTTTTTGTTTTCAAAATGCTGTAACTTTTTCAAAAATTTACCGTTTGGGATCTTTTTTTTTTAAAATTTGTTTTTAAGTGTACTTTTCGGAAAAATTTTTTAAAGATCTTTTAAAGTTTTTTTTTGTAATTTTTCAGTTTTTCGAGATTTTTCGAATTTTGCACTTTTTTTTTTCTCATAAAAAACTTCAATCAATTCTGCAATCATCCCCACTAATCCCGGAGTGGGCCGAGAATTTTTGTTTTTTTTATTTAATTGAAAAAAAAACTAATTTTTTTTTGTATTTTTTCCGAAAAGTACATTTAAACACAAATTTAAAAAAAAAAAGATCCCAAACGGTAAATTTTTGAAAAAGTTTTAGCCTTTTGAAAACAAAAACGGTGCTTTTTTTTAAAAATTCATAACTTTTTTTGAGTTGGATGAAAAAATTTGAAAAACTTCTGAAAAACGTCTTTCGTAAGCTAGAAAAAGAAGAAAACTTTCAGCCAATTCTAAAGGGGTCGGGTTCAAAATTGGTCGAAATGGGATGGAATACTCCATATATATATATATATATATATATATATATATATATATATATATATATATATATATATATGGGACAGCATGTACACACAAACTTAAAATCTAATAAAATGCCAAACGAAATGTTCAATAATGGAAAATCATAAGTTTAATATTAAGATAACCTTTAGTTAATTTTGAAATTCTCACATGCATATATATATATATATATATATATATATATATATATATATATGTATATATATATATTAGACAGCATGTACACACAAACTTACAATCTAATAAAATGCCAAACAAAATGTTCAATCTGCCCCTGATCGGGTGCCCGACAGGCCCGTTTTGCAGACGAGAAAAAAAGGGGGGCGGTACTACAAGTGCCCATCGGGTCCTTTTTGTAGACGAGAAAAAAAGGGGGCGGTACTACAAGTGCCCCTCGGCTCCTTTTTGTAGACGAGAAAAAAGGGGTTGGGGTTGGGCGGTACTACAGGTGTCCAACTGCTACTTTTTGCAGACGAGAAAAAATAGGGGTTGGGGGATTGGGGAGCAGTCGCTCGATTAGAAATCTATGGGACTCTTTAAAAACACTCGGGTGAAGTATAGGACTCATTAGAATTATGAGGGAACATTTAAAAATTTGCGGCCCTTTAAAAATGTAGGGCTACCCATTTAAAATCTGAGCTCGATCCTCTCCTGAACCGCTAAGCTCTGCTAAAGGCAAAAAGCTCTAAGCTTTTTCTTATAGATTGGCCAGAACAGAAACAAAAAGCTCTGTTTTTTCTTATAGATTAACCAAAACACACACCATACAAATGCAAAAAGCTCTAAGTGTGCTCCTAAATGTAAGCAACGAAATTGTTTTGAGGTTTCATACGTATGCGCCTAAAAGTAGGCAACGAAATTGTTTTGTTGTATATATATGTGTGTCGGTGTGTATATACTTTTCCTTTCACCATTTGGGCTGGAACATACTACTGCTGCCATACAAACTTAAGTTATTTTAATACCTAAATTTTGACTGCATTGTTGAGTTTGGCTGTTATCTCTTTTGAACGTTTGGTAATCTGCCGCTGTTAAAAGAATTGTTTAGGTTCAGTCTATATCTACATCTATATATGGGGTATTCCATCCCATTTCGACCAATTTTGAACCCGACCCCTTTAGAATTGGCTGAAAGTTTTTCTTCTTTTTCTAGCTTGCGAAAGACGTTTGGGATCTTTTTTTTTAATTTGTTTTTAAATGTACTTTTCGGAAAAAATATAAAAAAATTTTTAAAGTTTTTCTTTGTAATTTTTCAGTTTTCAAGATTTTTCGAATTTCGCCATTTTTTTTTTCTCATAAAAAACTTCAATCAATTCTGCAGTCATCCCCACTATTCCCGGAGTGAGCCGATGATTTTTTTTTTTTTTTATTTAATTGAAAAAAAAAGCTTTAAAATTTTTTTTGTATTTTTTCCGAAAAGTACATTTAAAAATTCAAAAAAAAAAAAAGATCCCAAACGGTCAATTCTTGAAAAATTTATAGCATTTAGAAAACAAAAACGGTGTCCAACTCAAAATAAGTTATGAATTTTGAAAAAAAAAACGGTGTTTTTTTCAAAATGCTATAACTTTTTAAAAAGTTGACCGTTTGGGATCTTTTCGGAAAAAGTACAAAAGAATTTTTCAAGTTTTTTTTTTAATTAAATAAAAAACAAAAAAAATCATCGGCCCGCTCCGGGATTAGTTGGGATGATTGCAGAATTGATTGAAGTTTTTTATGAGAAAAAAATGGCGAAATTCGAAAAATCTCGAAAAACTGAAAAATTACAAAAAAAAAAAACTTTAAAAATTTTTTTGTATTTTTTCCGAAAAGTACATTTAAAAACAAATTTAAAAAAAAAAAAAATATCCCAAACGGTGTTTTTTAAAAATTCATAACTTTTTTTGAGTTTGATGAAAAAATTTGGAAAAATTCTGAAAAACGTCTTTCGTGAGCTAGAAAAAGAAGAAAAACTTTCAGCCAATTCTAAAGGGGTCGGGTTCAAAACTGGTCGAAATGGGATGGAATACCCCATATATAAAAATCAAATTCTGTGTGTGTGTTCCCTATGAAAACGTGTTTGCCATACTTCGATCATTACCAAATTTTGGCTTTAGGTTCCTTCGCTCAAGACGAAAGTTATTCATATTTCAGAATTAAGTATTTTAAATTTAAATGTTTTGTTTTTTTGGCTATGCGAACGACCTATCTTAGCTCCCAAAAATGATCATGTTAACAAAATCAATGATCGCATTCAAAACCAATTTCCTGGTGAAGTGACGAAATATAAATCGATCGACCCAGTTACAGATGGAGATAAAATTGTGAATTATCCAAATGAATTTCTATACTCCTTAGAACCAACAGGAATGCCTGCGTATCTATCGACCTCAAAAATGGTTTATCGAGCATGCTTCTTCGGAATTTAAACCCACCAAAATTGTGCAATAGAAGCAGACTTTGCGTTTACAAATTAATGCCGAATGTAATCAAAGCAACAATCATCAGCGGCAAAAGCAAATGTGAAGATGTGCTCATACCACGAATCCTAATGATTCCTACAGATTTGCCATTCAATTTTAAGCGCTTACAGTTTCCTGTACGCCTTGCTTTTGCAACTACAATCAATAAAGCACAAGGACAATCGCTTACTGTTGCATACTTAAATTTAGAGAGTCCGTGTTTTTCCCATGGACAGCTATATGTTACTTGCTCTTGAGTTGGAACACCAAAAAATTTGTTTATCTTTGCACCGAACGAATAAACCAAAACTATTGTGTACCCACATGCATTACAATAAGATACAAGAATAAAATGTTTTAACAGAAAATTTCACCAAATATGCGTACAAAATTCAATTCAATTAACAGAACCCTAAATTAAATTATGAACAAACAAAACAGAAAAAATAACGCAACATCCATTCGATCTCGGGCGTTACAACGTACACCGGGTAAAGCTAGTAAACTATTGAATTCACAAAGTATATAAAGTTAACAGGTAAAATGTATAATATAATATATTACTCTCTCTTCCAGAGAATTAACGTTAAATAAATTAAATGTGACTTTCTTTTTTGTTCCATTGTTATTGTGAGAAGTGTTAGAGTTGTTAGGTAACGTTTCAATAATTGCTGGTTTTAGCCTGTCAATTGTGATAGTTTTGATTACATTATCAATTTCAATTTTAAAATAATTCTTGTTTTTTTTTTTTCAAGTACCTTGTATGGACCTTCAACGGTTGTTGAAAAGAACGCTTATTAATTAAACGAATAAAAACAAATTTACATGTTTGTAAATTTTTCGGAACGTAAATACAAACATTAGTGTTGTGATTTTAAACTCGAATGATCATTTCTAAATTTTTCACGTAATTTACCCAAAATTTCATTTGACGATGAATTTTCAGATGTTGGAACAATAATTTTACCGAGCAATCTTAAATTTTGTCCAAGAACCATTTCAGCAGGTGTAGCTGAAATATCTCCTTCAAATGTTGATCGCAAACCTAACAGTACTAGAGGTAGCTCACCATACCAATCTCTGGTTCCTTTTGCAGCCTCTAAAGAATATTTCAATTGTCTATTAAATGCTCTACAATGCCAGTCGCTGGAGAATGATAAGCTGACGTTGTAATTTGATGACTGCCAAATAACTTTGTTAATTCTGTAAACAATTTTGAAGTAAATTGAGCACCCTGCTCAGTAGTTATTTCTAGAGGTACACCAAACCGAGGTATATATTCACGTAAAAATTTATTTGCAATTGCTTCTGCAGAAATTTTCTTAATCCGAATGCTTCTGGCCAACGTGTGAACCTATCGATAATAGTCAAGATATAGCGATGTCCCTTTGAAATAGGTAATATCTACATAAATGAATATGTTCGAATCTTTTGTTCGGTATTGCAATTTTACTAACTGGTGACTTCATATATGTCGATAAACTTTAGATTTTTGACAACTAATACATCCTTTGACCATCTATTAATTTCTTTATTCATGTTTGGCCAAAAATATTTTTTAATAATTAGACGGCGAATATTATTACCCGGATGCACTATCCCATGTAACTTATCAAATACTGTTATGCGTAAGTTATTTGGAACGAACGGTCTAGGACAATCTCCGGATAGTTCATACCATATATTGAAATTTAAAAGAGGAATTTTAATTAATTTTAAATTTTGAAATGATTGTTGAGATAAAAGATTATTTAGTTCATCATCTTGTTTCTGTTCCTTTTCTAAAATTTTAAAACTAAGTTTTCAATTTTGAATTGCTTCTATTTCAAATGCTCTAGATAAAATATCAGCTACCACATTTGCTTGTCCAGTAATATTCTGAATATCACTTGTAAATTGTGCAATAAATTCAAGAAGTCTGGTTTGTCGTGGACTTCATTCAGTTTTTGAATTGTGAGCGAAAATTAAGGGCTTATGATCAGTAAACACAGTGAATTCTCGTACTTCGGTTTTTAGTTGATTTATTAATTAAATCATATATAACTCCAATAAATTCTGCTAATTGTGAAATATATCTGTGGTAATAGTTAACCATACCAATAAACTTTCGTGTTGTTTAATGGTTTTTGGTAGTTCAAAATCTCGAATAGCTTTTATTCTATTTTCAGATGGGCGTATTCCTAATTCAGAAATACTATGACCTAGAAAATCAATTCTAGTAACACCAAAAATGCATTTATTTGGTTTAACATTCAAGCCATATTCAGACAAATGTTGAAAAAGTATACGGATATCATTTTGTTTTTTATCGGCCTATTGATAAATGATTCAAGGTTCGATTCGAGCTCAAGGCCAGAACAATACTTTTTTCTAATGATAATTATTACTATTTTTTTAAGTTTTCTAAATTTGAAAAATTGTATTTTGTTTTTGGAATAGTAAGTAGAAAATTTTTCAGACAACCTGCCATAGCTGCGCAGATAAATCCATTTCGAAGGGTGCTAAACCTTCATCGTCAGTACGCTTTAGGCACGCTGTGCTAACCATTTAGCTATACAGCGGTGGTTTGTTTGACTGACAAATCGCTACTTCTATTCCTTCTTACCAACTATATTTATTCAGTCTTGCGCCATCTGTTGCAAATCACTGATAATGCTGGATTTGTTTATTGTCAATTACTTTGTTTTGACAATCCAAAGTGCTCATGGCTTATTAACAATTGTTTTTGTTTTTTTCGGCCTATTGATAAATGATTCAAGGTTCGATTCGAGCTCAAGGCCAGAACAATAATTTTTTCTAATGATAATTATTCCTATTTTTTTTAATTTTTCTAAATTTGAAAAATTGTATTTTGTTTTTGGAATTGTAAGTAGACATTTTTTCAGACAACCTGCCATAGCTGCGCAGATATATCCATTTCGAAGGATGCTAAACCTTCATCGTCAGTACGCTTTAGGCACGCTGCGCTAAGCATTTAGCTATACAGCGGTGGTTTGTTTGACTGACAAATCGCTACTTTTATTCCTTCTTTCCAACTATATTTATTCAGTGTTGTGTTGTTGGTAGTTGTATATGTGGACCGGGGTGACTCAGAACATGATCTGTTGGATACCCGCAGTTTATTTATATATGTAATACCACGAACAGTATTCCTGTCAAGATTTCAAGGGCTTTTTATTTCACCCTGCAGAACTTTTTCATTTTCTTGTACTTAATATGGTAGTGTCACACCCATTTTACAAAGCTTTTTCTAAAGTTATATTTTGCGTCAATAAACCAATCCAATTACCATGTTTCATCTCTTTTTTCATATTTGGTACAGAATTATGGCATTTTTTTTTTCATTTTTCGTAATTTTCGATATCGAAAAAGTGGTCGTGGTCATAGTCGGATTTCAGCCATTTTTTATACCAATTCCAAGTGAGTTCGGATAAGTACGTGAACTGAGTTTATTAAAAAATTTAATATCTTTACTGTATATAAGTAAATTAAGTCAAAATTCAACTCCAGTAATGATATGATGCAACAAAATACAAAAATAAAAGAAAATTTCAAAATGGGCGTGGCTCCGCCCATTTTCATTTAGTTTGTCTAGAATCCTTTAAATGCCATAAGTCGAACAAAAATTTACCAATCCTTCTCAAATTTGGTAGGGGCATAGATTCTATGACGGTAACTGTTCTCTGTAAAAATGGGCGAAATCGGTGCAAGTCACGCCCAGTTTTTATACACAGTCCATCGTCTGTCCTTCCGCTCGGCCGTTAACACAATAACTTGAGCAAAAACCGATATATCTTTACTAAACTTAGCCAACGTACTTATCTGAACTCACTTTATCTTGGTATAAAAAATGGCCGAAATCCGACCATAACCACGCCCACTTTATCGATATCGAAAATTACGAAAAATGAAAAAAATGCCATAATTCTATACCAAATACGAAAAAAGGGATCAAACATGGTAACTGGATTGGTTTATTGACGCAAAATATAACTTTGGAAAAAACTCAAGCTAAGCAATATATTATTTCCTATCAGACCATCAAAATACCTGCGAAATTCAAATTCTAAAAAATTTACGTAAAAATTTGGCTTATTAAATTCTTTAAACAATGGAAAGCTATATTGAATGTCCGTTGTAACATCTCTATTAATTACTTTTAAGGTGATTGGACGTGATTTTATTTTCCATTTGGGATTGCATATATGTGGATTTATTATACTGAATTCTGCACCAGTATCTATTATAAACTTAAGTTTTCTTACGTTAGTGTTTATTGTTATATAGGGTAATTTCTTAGACCGTCTAATTGAAAATTTTGTTCATTTTCATTGACTCCTATTTCCATAGGCTCCGCAGGCGGATTTCTATTATTATACAGTCCTTCATTATTGTTGTTATTATATTGATTATAAAAATTACGTGAGCTACGATTCGTTCTATTTGTTTGGTTGCTGTTGTTGCTATTAAAACTTGGCTGAACAAAAGAATTCATACTGTTATGGTTATTGTATCGCCCAGAATTATTAACATTTCTGTTGCTGTACTGTGGTCTATGTTTTGGCTAACATTACTGCTAATATCGTTTACTCTATCGTTATTACTGAACTGCTGCCTATTCTGTTGATTAACATAATTATTCAGATTGTTTTCTCTGTTATGTTGTCTATGCTGTTGAGTAGCATAAGAACTCATGTTACTAACATTATGTTCAAAGTTATTATTATTTTTGTTAAACTGAGTACTGTTAAAAAAATTTGTTCGTTTGTTTGTATATTTCAAATAACCATTTGATTTTATAATATCATATGCATCTTTTAACGTTTTTGGATCCCTACTCACAATAATGCTTTTTACAGGTTCCGGCAAACCAAATTTAAATGAATTCAAGGCAATTCTGGCATTGCTTTCACTATTTATACTCAATGAACTATTTCCACTAAATTGTGATGCGTTATTTAATCGACATAATAATGTATTGAGTAAATTATAAAAAGCTTCAATTGTAGAATCACATCTACAAACTCGTATTTTATCGATTAATTCATCAACGGAATTTTTTTCGCCATGATTATCGATAAGAACTTTTCTTATTTCTGGCCAAGTGTCTGGATTCCCGTTGATTAAAATTGATCTTCTAGCACTCCCAATAATTTTATCTTTAATTTGGCCAATTAATAAAATTTTATATTCGTCAGCGGTGAAACTATTTAAAATTTGAACCATGGAGTCTATTCGATGTACGAAATTTGACAATGCGTCTCTATTTCCATCATAAGGAGGAATGCTATTTATGTTTGTCGAAATAAGTTTAAATTTAATATTGACATCTAAGTTCTCCATATTGAATATAATGAATTTACACTAAATGAATTTCTACAAAAATGATCAAAATATGAATTTGCTCTCTTTAATGTTAATTAAGTACATATATAAATAAATATATACATTTGTACATATGAGTGGAAAAATACCTTTTGACTCAATATTATTTCTTCTTAAGTTATTATACTTTATTTGTATTTATTGCAATTGACGAGTTCGATCAAAGATGACTTTACCTACTTGATGAGAAAATGTTGTTGTTGCTATTTGCTCCCCGTTTTTTTGTCTACTCAAAATGTGCCCAAGTTATTGATTGATGTTCTGTTGTTTTGTAATTGCTGTTATATTTAATTGCTGATGTATGTTCATATATGCACACGGATATTGAGTTCTTTATGCTTGTTTTGTTGTTTTTATACTCAGTTGAGCAGAGCTCACAGAGTATATTAAGTTTGATTGGATAACGGTTGGTTGTACATATATAAAGGAATCGAGATAGATATAGACTTCCATATATCAAAATAATCAGGATCGAAAAAAAATTTGATTGAGCCATGTCCGTCCGTCCGTCCGTCCGTCCGTCCGTCCGTTAACACGATAACTTGAGTAAATTTTGAGGTATCTTGATGAAATTTGGTATGTAGGTTCCTGAGCACTCATCTCAGATCGCTATTTAAAATGAACGATATCGGACTATAACCACGCCCACTTTTTCGATATCGAAAATTTCGAAAAACCGAAAAAGTGCGATAACTCATTACAAAAGACAGATAAAGCGACGAAACTTGGTAGATGGGTTGACGTTATGACGCAGAATAGAAAATTAGTAAGATTTTGAACAATGGGCGTGGCCCCGCCCACTTTTACAAGAAGGTAATTTAAAAGTTTTGCAAGCTGTAATTTGGCAGTCGTTGAAGATATCATGATGAAATTTGGCAGGAACGTTACTACTATTACTCTATATGTGCTAAATAAAAATTAGCAAAATTGGATTAAGAACACGCCCACTTTTTAAAAAAAAATTTTTTTAAATTAAAATTTTAACAAAAAATTTAATATCTTTACTGTATATAAGTAAATTAAGTCAAAATTCAACTCCAGTAATGATATGATGCAACAAAATACAAAAATAAAAGAAAATTTCAAAATGGGCGTGGCTCCGCCCATTTTCATTTAGTATGTCTAGAATACTTTTATTGCCATAAGTCGAACAAAAATTTACCAATCCTTCTCAAATTTGGTAGGAGCATAGATTCTATGGCGGTAACTGTTCTCTGTGAAAATGGGCGAAATTGGTGGAAGCCACGCCCAGTTTTTATACACAGTCCACCGTCTGTCCTTCCGCTCGGCCATTAACACAATAACTTGAGCAAAATCCGATATATCTTTACTAAACTTAGCCCACGTACTTACCTGAGCTCACTTTTTCTTGGTATAAAAAATGGGCGAAATCTGGCCATAACCACGCCCACTTTATCGATATCGAAAATTACGAAAAATGAAAAAAATGCCATAATTCTATACCAAATACGAAAAAAGGGATGAAACATGGTAACTGGATTGGTTTGTTGACGCAAAATATAACTTTGGAAAAATCTTTGTAAAATGGGTGTGACACCTACCATATTAAGTAGAAGAAAATGAAAAAGTTCTACAAGGCGAAATCAACAGCCCTTGGAATCTTGGCAGGAATACTGTTAGTGGTATTGCATATATAAATAAATTAGCAGTACCCGACAGATGATTTTCTGGATCACCTGGTCCACATTTTGGTGGATATCACGAGAACGCCTTCACATATACATCTAAGGGCCACTCGCTTTTAAAACCATCATTAATACCTTTAATTTGATATCCATATCGTACAAAAACATACCAGAGTCACCCCTGTCCCACGCTAATGGCGATATCTCGAAAAGGCGTCCACCTATAGAGCTAATGCCCCCTCTCTCTTAAAATGCTTGTAACACCTTTCGTTTGATACCCATATCGTACAAACATTCTAGAGTAACCCCTGGCCCACCCTAATGGCGATATCTCGAAAAGGCGTCCACCTATAGACCTAGTGTCCACTCCCTCTTAAAATGCTCAGTAACACCTTTCGTTTGATACCCATATCGTACAAACATTCTAGAGTCACCCCTGGCCCACCCTAATGGCAATATCTCGAAAAGGCGTCCACCTATAGACCTAATGCCCACTCCCTCTTAAAATGCTCAGTAACAGCTTTCGTTTGATACCCATATCGTACAAACATTCTAGAGTCACACCTGGCCCACCCTAATGGCGATATTTCGAAAAGGCGTCCACCTATAGAACTAAGGATTACTCCCTTTTAAAATACTCATTACCACCTTTCATTTGATACCCATATCGTACAAACACATTCTAGAGTCACCCTGGCCCACCCTAATGGCGATATCTCGAAAAGGCGTCCACCTATAGACCTAATGTCCACTCCCTCTTAAAATGCTCAGTAACACCTTTCGTTTGATACCCATATCGTACAAACATTCTAGAGTCACCCCTGGCCCACCCTAATGGCGATATCTCGAAAAGGCGTCCACCTATAGACCTAATGTACACTCCCTCTTAAAATGCTCAGTAACACCTTTCGTTTGATACCCATATCGTACAAACATTCTAGAGTCACCCCTGTCCCACCCTAATGGCGATATCTCGAAAAGGCGTCCGTCCACCTATAGACCTAATGCCCACTCCCTCTTAAAATGCTCAGTAACACCTTTCGTTTGATACCCATATCGTACAAACATTCTAGAGTCACACCTGGCCCACCCTAATGGCGATATCTCGAAAAGGCGTCCACCTATAGAACTAAGGATTACTCCCTTTTAAAATACTCATTACCACCTTTCATTTGATACCCATATCGTACAAACACATTCTAGAGTCACCCTGGCCCACCCTAATGGCGATATCTCGAAAAGGCGTCCACCTATAGACCTAATGCCCACTCCCTCTTAAAATGCTCAGTAACAACTTTCGTTTGATACCCATACCGTACAAACATTCTAGAGTCACCCTTGGTCCAGCTTTATGGCGACATCTCGAAAAGGCGTCCACCTATAGAACTAAGGATTACTCCCTTTTAAAATACTCATTACCACCTTTCATTTGATACCCATATCGTACAAACACATTCTAGAGTCACCCTGGCCCACCCTAATGGCGATATCTCGAAAAGGCGTCCACCTATAGACCTAATGCCCACTCCCTCTTAAAATGCTCAGTAACACCTTTCGTTTGATACCCATATCGTACAAACATTCTAGAGTCACCCTTGGTCCACCTTTATGGCGATATCTCGAAAAGGCGTCCACCTATAGAACTAAGGATTACTCCCTTTTAAAATACTCCTTACCACCTTTCATTTGATACCCATATCGTACAAACACATTCTAGAGTCACCCCTGGCCCACCCTAATGGCGATATCTCGAAAAGGCGTCCACCTATAGACCTAATGCCCACTCCCTCTTAAAATGCTCAGTAACACCTTTCGTTTGATACCCATATCGTACAAACATTCTAGAGTCACCCCTGGCCCACCCTAATGGCGATATCTCGAAAGGGCGTCCACCTATAGACCTAATGCCCACTCCCTCTTAAAATGCTCAGTAACACCTTTCGTTTGATGCACATATCGTACAAACACATTCTAGAGTCACCCCTGGCCCACCCTAATGACGATATCTCGAAAAGGCGTCCACCTATAGACCTCATGCCCACTCCCTCTTAAAATGCTCAGTAACACCTTTCGTTTGATACCCATACCGTACAAACATTCTAGAGTCACCCCTGGCCCACCCTAATGGCGATATCTCGAAAAGGCGTCCACCTATAGACCTAATGCCCACTCCCTCTTAAAATGCTCAGTAACACCTTTCATTTGATTCCCATATCGTACAAACACATTCTAGAGACACCCCTGGTCCACCTTTATGGCGATATCTCGAAACGGCGTCCACCTATGGAACTAAGGATCACTCCTTTTCAAAATACTCATTAACAGCTTTCATTTGATACCCATATCGTACAAACACATTATAGAATCACCCCTGGTCCCCCTTAATGGGGACATCTCGAAAAGGCGTCCACCGATAGACCTAAGGCCCACTCCCTCTTAAAATGCTCAGTAACACCTTTCATTTGATACCCATATCGTACAAACAAATTCTAGAGTCAGCCCTGGTCTACCTTTATGGCGATATCCCTAAATGGCGTTCATCTATAGAACTATGGCCTATTCTCTCTTAAAATACTCTTTAATACCTTTCATTTGATACACATGTTATACAACCACATTCCAGGGTTACCCCAGATTGATTTTCCTTATTTTGTCTCCATAGCTCTCAACTGAGTATGTTATGTTCGGTTACACCCGAACTTAGCCTTCCTTACTTGTTAATATTTAGTTTTGATTTTTCAGTTAGTTCATTTCTCGTATTTGGTTATTTTTAATATTTTTTTGTTGCATGCTCTCTTCGAGTAGCACAAATAAAAACAAATTGCATGAAATCAATTTATAGTTCTCTCGAAGGTGACCTCCAAATTACCGTTTTTTTCTTTCTACAGTTTTTAGAAAAGAAATTTTTTCTTTCACATTTCTTGTTTTCTTGTATTTTTTATTTTCATTTTCGAGCGTTTTAAAACGTCTTTTCTGCACAATTTCACATAAATCACAATAAATTTTGTATTAAAGTCAAACAAATATCCTTTTCGAACGATTTTGCTGCTTTTTCGTGACTCAAAAACTTAGTTATTTATATTTTTTTGTGTAGAACTTCACGCTAATCACAATAAAATTTATGTTTAAAACAAATGTTTTTTCGAACAATTTTGCTCATTTTTCTTAAGTCAAAAAACGTAATTAAGATTTCGGATATTTAAAATTTGAGTGTCAATCACAATAAAATTTGCGTTTAAAACATATGTCCTTTTCGAACAATTTTGCTTTACTCAAAAAATTTTTTTTTTTATTTTGCAGTGCGTGTTAGGTTCGCGTAAGACTGCGCCAGAAATGATGCCAATGTCTTTATGTGTCAAAGAACTTTTATTAACTGCTCATTATACAAAAATGTGTAACATACATAAACCTCAAACGGAATTAGAAAATACAATTATTTAGAAAGAGAAAGTAAAGGAAGTAATGTAGGTATGAATGTATGTTCTGTGTTACATAGGTATGTATGTACGTGTTGTAGTTAAATGTGAGTACGTATGTAAATAGTGGGTGTAATGAAAGAAGTAGTTTCAAATATAAGTAAGCTTAATAAGTAAAATAAATATGAGAGTAGGACTAAGCTTAAATTAAGAGTAAGATTAAAGTTAGTAAGTATGTATAAGTAAATATAAGTAAGTATAAGCGTACGTAAGATTATAATGTAACTATATCTTCAACGACTGCCAAATTACAGCTTGCAAAACTTTTTAATTACCTTCTTTTAACAGTGGCGGTGCCTCGCCCATTTTCCAAAATTTTGCTAATTTTCTATTCTGCGTCATAAGTTCAACTCACCTATCAATTTACATCGCTTTATCCGTCTTTGGTAATGGATTATCGCACTTTTTCGGTTTTTCGAAATTTTCGATATCGAAAAAGTGGGCGTGGTTATAGTCCGATATCGTTCTTTTAAATAGCGATCTGAGATGAGTGCTCAGGAACCTACATACCAAATTTCATCAAGATACCTCAAAATTTACTCAAGTTATCGTGTTAACGGACGGACGGACATGGCTCAATCAAATTTTTTTCCGATCCTGATGATTTTGATATATGGAAGTCTATATCTATCTCGATTCCTTTATACCTGTACAACCAACCGTTATCCAATCAAAGTTAATAAACTCTGTGAGTTCTGCTCAACTGAGTATAAAAATAATAATACATATATCTACATATATGTTAGCATACATACATATGTATATAAAATGTATATGATATATGTACATATATAAAAGATGATATCGTTGTTAAAATACTTGCGAATATTCAGATTGTTGCTGCAACTGATGTTTACGCAATGGCTTTTGATTGTTTTTCTGTTCAATCAGTGAAGTCAAATTTGACAGCTATGTTTCTTCTAGTTTTCGAGGCGGTAGTGACAACAAATTTTGCTCCTTACGCCCCGATTCTAGTGTGGTAACAACATTCTTCACCACGGTAACGAAATCATGTAGCAACTTTTACACCCTTTTGGTATTCTACCCGCGAAAGTAGCCGGATAATTTTTTACCCACAAAAGTAGGTGGTTACATCGAAAAAACCACACAACAACTGTTGTTTAGAAAAAGGCAAAACTGAAAAATAAAGAATTGTAAGCGCAAATAAGTAAAGATAATAATAAACAAGTAAGGAAGGCTAAGTTCGGGTGTAACCGAACATAACATACTCAGTTGAGAGCTATGGAGACAAAATAAGGAAAATCAATCTGGGGTAACCCTGGAATGTGGTTGTATAACATGTGTATCAAATGAAAGGTATTAAAGAGTATTTTAAGAGAGAATAGGCCATAGTTCTATAGATGAACGCCATTTAGGGATATCGCCATAAAGGTAGACCAGGGCTGACTCTAGAATTTGTTTGTACGATATGGGTATCAAATGAAAGGTGTTACTGAGCATTTTAAAAGGGAGTGGGCCTTAGGTCTATCGGTGGACGCCTTTTCGAGATGTCCCCATTAAGGTGGACCAGGGGTGATTCTATAATGTGTTTGTACGATATGGGTATCAAATGAAAGCTGTTAATGAGTATTTTGAAAAGGAGTGATCCTTAGTTCCATAGGTGGACGCCGTTTCGAGATATCGCCATAAAGGTGGACCAGGGGTGTCTCTAGAATGTGTTTGTACGATATGGGAATCAAATGAAAGGTGTTACTGAGCATTTTAAGAGGGAGTGGGCATTAGGTCTATAGGTGGACGCCTTTTCGAGATATCGCCATTAGGGTGGGCCAGGGGTGACTCTAGAATGTTTGTACGGTATGGGTATCAACGAAAGGTGTTACTGAGCATTTTAAGAGGGAGTGGGCATGAGGTCTATAGGTGATTGATGGCGGAGTCATTAAAGGTGAAAGCATTAGCCAAGCTGATTGCAACTTTTCTCATGAATTTTGACAGTACGAACATTTCTCAGAGTATTTTTGACATTACCACCAACGAATTACACAAACAAATTACATAGAGTTTGTGTGTGTATGTGCGCTCGTTGTTGCCACCTTACGGCTTCACCATGGCTATAGCATTGCCAGAAAAATTCAAACATAAAGTATCACGTTTTTGTTAACGTTTTTAACGTTAACGAAAGCTTTTCGTTTCGGTTAAAAACGAGATACAATTTATCTTGATAATTTCTTTATCGGTAATATTTCGAAGTGTTTCAACGGAAACGGTGGAAATTTTTTGATAAACGATTAGCTTAACGTTAAGGTGCATCCCTGTTATAAACAATGTAATTATGTTACAAATCAAACAACTGCACTCATGGCCCACTGTGCATCTAGTGGCCACTCGCCGAAATTCAGCGCAGCCGAAATTCTTGCACAGGAACAACAACATACGAAGAGATTTACTCTTGAAGTGTTACAAATTATAAAAACACCAACTAACAACAGACTAAACTACAAACCTTGCACAGCAAATTGCGCCCCCTTGTGCAAACATTTACTAACAAAACTCTACGTCAAATGGTTCTGACGTGTAAATAAACGTACATATGTTAAAAATATTTATTATTATTTGTTAATTAATTCATTTTTGATTTATTGTCTTATTTTGTCAACAGTCACCCTGAAGACCGTCGACGTTGAGTAACCTATATATATGGGTAAATAAGAAAAATACTTACGTGTTTTTATTAAAAAATTTGACTTAGAGCCGGCAAAAAGCAAAACTGAGATACCGTTTATAAAAACAAAAACAGAATCGGGCCAAAATGAATGCCCTGAGGGGCACCAAAGGAGACATTAATGATACTAGAAAACACATCGTCGGCTTATATTCAATATCCCCCATCAGCATAAAATGAATTTTAGATTGTAAGATTATTCCTGACTCCCTTTCTATTTTGACACTGGCATTAAAGTTAAAGCTCAAATTGTATTAATTCTAATTTTGAAGATTTCTCTATCAGCAATGAAATTTTTTTAAAGGCAAAACCGTCCATCAGCATACATTTTTATACCCAGCTACACTTATTCATAGGTATTACAGCTTTGATCGGATAACGTTAGGGTGCTGAAAAAGAGTCAAGGAATACATAAGCTTCCGTATACCAGTATTATAAAGGTTGAAAAATATTTTGATTGAGCCTGGTCCATTCGTCTCTTCGTCCGCGGCTAGTTTTTTGATAATACCTGCCAACATCGCGACCTTCGGTATGGAGCTATAGCTTTACCCACTTTAACAAGGCGTCATTCTCAAAACACAGTTCAACATAAACGCTACATCCAAAAAACAAATGTTTTCTTCATTCTGCAAAAACCTCCATCAACAATATTTTTTATAAATGTAACTTTTATTCTCTCTGTATGAGTTTTGAAACTAAATAAAGCTGAGCTTAGAACAAAAACCTGTTTTGATACACAAGGGGACTTTTCATCACCTATTGGCATAATTCATTTTATAAGCAAATTCCAATAAAGCTGTCAAAACGGTTTTTTACTCTCCTGAAAAAGTGGGGTTTTGCTGATAGATATTTTTAAAGATACCTCTTTGCGTTCTGCCGCAGGGAAAGGAGGAATCCAACGGGTGAGACTTGGTTGAAAGCAAAGCATGTCGGATTTATCAAGTAAAAAATGGCATACTCTATAGAACTCTTTACTAAAATCAGTGTATATAACGTCGGTGTGAAGATTTTCTCTAATTTGAAATTGTTGTTAGAAATGTTATCTTTAAACTTCGTAGCGGAAGAAAAACTCTTTTCCTACGTTTAAAACTTACGAAACAATAAACGTCAACGCTTTGCAACGCTTTCTCATACGTAAGCTTTATAGCACTTTTTATTAAGTTCAAAATACTTATAACGCAGAATAGTATAAATAACGTAATCTGAATGTAAGTAAACCAGTCTTCTTATGTATATATGTAATTTGAAGTGACATGACGGTGACGTGTAATAGTGTCAATGGAACTAGCGTTAATGAAAAATTGTTCGTTTTTTAATTCCAAGTTTTCTGTTCATATTATGAAACGATATAAACATTTTTTTTATTTTTTCCAAAGTTTAACAGAAGCACTTTTTCCGTCTAATTATAGAAATGAAAATTTCGAATTAAATATCGCCCGTTTTTTTACTCCTAATTTTCGCCCGCGGCACTCTTTATGGAGACTAAGGCGAATAAAAAATATAAATTTTGTCGACTCAACGCCAGATTTGGCCGGTCTAGCAATCGCAACGCAACTCACAATCTAATTTCTCCTACCTTTATTTTGCGTAGGCAGTTAATAGTTTTAGGCAAACTTAAGTCAATTGATATTAGATCTCTTTCTGATTTGGAATTTATGTCATTTGCATTAATTCTCTTTCAAAAGCGAATTAATGCCAATTGACGTTAGTTCTATTCACACTATTACACGTCACCGACTTTTTGTTTTAAAGCTTTTAGTGCTTGGGTGATCCAAGCTTGAGTTGATTTATCGTATGAACAAATACGTTTGGACACATTCTTTTCAAACAATGTATGAATGATACTATTGAAATATAAAACGTTCTGATTGACGTCCGCATTATGTTGAGGTCAATTTATTTTAGAAGCTATTGCGCACTAAGTAATTAAATTTCTAGAAAAACGTGACTTTTTTGGTTATGCCGGGAAGCCACAGAAATATATTCAAGATTGCCGTGATGAGTCAACCCTGTCAGATTAATTATTTTTTATAATTTATACTTATTATTAATAATTTTGTGGTCAATATTTTTTAAGAATACAAGCACTTTCTATTATTTAAAGGCCCGTATTTTCTCGAATCCAATCCAAGTAGGAAGTGACACGAGTATATACTGCTGGTGCATTACCTTCACATTCATCGTTTGCAAAAAAAGATATAATACCAATTTGAATATTTGATTTTTCCAACACCAATGGTCCACCAGAATCACCAAAACAAATTCCAATACGATTGACAGCGGCAGTACAAATTTTTCCTTTATCGATATAAGAACCATATACTTCAGCACATATGGTGTTCGTGATCACTTTAAAACTGGCAAACTGTAAAACAGGTGAATGCGATGGGGATGTATCAGAGGTATAACCCCATCCAGAAGCCACTACAGTTTTATAAACGTAATTGGGATTGGATGAAGGACGTGTTGGTAGGGAAACAGGTTGAATGGCAGCTGAATATGTTACAGCTGGAATTTCGATCAAAGCTATATCATTTCTAGTAGTCCTCATATCGAATTTGGGATGAACGATAATGTTACTTTTTTCTACCTCCAGGCATTCAATGTAATCTAAGCGATTTATGCTGCCCACGTATATTCTCACCTTCACGGCACTGAAATTGAAAGGATTGTCTAGATTTGATTGAGTATCGTCAGTACGTTATTGGGTGATTAACTTATTAATTTTTCTTTTCGCCAATTGTCTCACACCCTAAAACATACAGTACCTATAATTCAAAACTTACGTTAAAGTACAATGAGCAGCCGTCATCACCCATTCCTTGCTTATTAGAGATCCACCACAAAATTGGCACTTTTCGCCATCAAAAAACGATAAACCAGCTTGATAAGGAAATTCATTAGGAACAGCAGTTCGAGCATTTGTTATACGTGGAGTTGCAACTAACTTTTGCACCATAGACCCTAAGCGTTCACGTTGCGTATTTCTAGTTCCCCGAATTTCAAACGCCGAGGCGGTGCTTAGTAGGATCGACAAAGCTATAAACGATTTCATGTTGCTGCTGTTTAAGGAAATTTGGACTGATAAAAGCATTGATAATTTTTAGCTTATTTATATTATAGTCAAGTGGAGTACTATGGAGTTATATGCATTTTTATACTCAGTTGAGCAGAGCTCACAGAGTATATTAACTTTGATTGGATAACGGTTGGTTGTACAGGTATAAAGTAATCGAGATAGATATAGACTTCAAAATCATCCGTATCGAAAAAAAATTTGATTGAGCCATGTCCGTTCGTCCGTCCGTCCGCCCGTTAACACAATAACTTGAGTAAATTTTGAGGTATCTTGATGAAATTTGGTACGTAGGTTCCTGGGCACTCATCTCAGATCGCTATTTTAAATGAACGAAATCGGACCATAACCACGCCCACTTTTTCGATATCGAAAATTCCGAAAAACCGAAAAAGTGCGATAATTCATTACCAAAGACGGATAAAGCGACGAAACTTGGTAGGTGGGTTGTATTTATGACGCAGAATAGAAAACTAGTAAACCTTTGGACAATGGGAGTGGCACCGCCCACTTTTAAAGTAAGGTAATTTCAAAGTTTTGCAAGCTGTAATTTGGCAGTCGTTGAAGATATCACGAAGAAATTTGGCAGGAACGTTACTCCTATTACTGTATGTGTACTAAATAAAAATTAGCAAAATCGGTGGACGACACCGCCCAATTTAAAAAAAAAAATTTTTTAAAGTCAAATTTTAACAAAAAATTTAATATCTTTACAGTATTTAAGTAAAGTTTGTCAACATTCAACTCCAGTAATGATATAGTTCAAGAAAATAAAAATATAAAAGAAAATTTCAAAATGGGCCTGGCTCCGCCCTTTTTCATTTAATTTGTCTAGAATACTTTTAATGCCATAAGTCGAACAAAAATTTACCAATCCCTCCTTTTGGTAGGGGCATAACTTCTATGACGATAACTGTTTTCTGCAAAGATGGGCGAAATCGGTTTAAGCCACGCCCAGTTTTTATACACAGTCGACCGTCTGTCCTTAGGCTCGGCCATTGACACGATACCTTGAGCAAAAATCGATATATCTTTACTAAGCCTAGTTCTCTTACTTATCTGAACTCGCTTTGTCTTAGTATAAAAAATGGCCGAAATGCGACTATGACCACGCCCAATTTTTCGCTATTGAAAATTACGAAAAATTAAAAAAATGCCATAATTATATACCAAATATCAAAAAAGGGATGAAACATGGTAATTGGATTGGTTTATTGACGCATAATATAACTTTAGAAAAAACTTTGTAAAATGGTTGTGACACCTACCATATTAAGTAGAAGAAAATGAAAAAGTTCTGCAGGGCGAAATCAAAAGCCCTTGGAATTTTGGCAGGAATACTGATCGCGGTATTACATATATAAATAAATTAGCGCAACCCGACAGATGCTGTTCTGGGTCACTCTGGTCCACATTTACATCGATATCTCGAAAACGCTTTCACATATAAACTTAAGGGCACTTCTTTTAAAACCCTCATTAATACCTTTAATTTGATACCCATACCGTACAAAAACATTCTGGAGTCACCCCTGGTCCACTTCTATGGCGATATCTCGAAAAGGCGTCCACCTATAGAACTAAGGCTCACTCTCTTTTAAAACACTCATTAACACCTTTCATTTGATACACATATCGTACAAACACATTATAAAGTCATCCCTGGTCCAACTTTATACCGATTTCTCGAAAAGGCGTTCACCTGTAGAACTATGGTCCACTCCCTTTTAAAATACTCATTAACACCTTTCATTTGACACCCATATCGTACAAACACATTATAGAGTCACCCCTGGTCCACCTTTATGGCGATATCTCGAAAAGGCGTCCACCTATAGAACTAAGGTCCACTCCCTTTTAAAACACTCATTAACACCTTTCATTTGATACCCATATCGTACAAAAACATTCTGGAGTCACCCCTGGTCCACCTCTATGGCGATATCTCCAAAAGGCGTCCACCTATAGAACTAAGGCCCACTCCATTTTAAAATACTCATTAACACCTTTCATTTGATACCCATATCGTACAAACACATTATAGGGTCACCCCTGGTCCACCTTTATGGCGATATCTCCAAAGGCGTCCACCTATAGAACTAAGACCAACTCCCTTTTAAAATACTCATCAGCACCTTTCATTTGATACCCATATCGTACAAACACACTCTAGAGACACGCCTGGTCCACCTTTGTGGCGATATCCCGAAATGGCGTCCACCTATAGAACTAAGACCCACTCCCTTTTAAAATACTCATTAACACCTTTCATTTGATACCCATATCGTACAAACACATTCTAGAGTCACCCCTGGTCCACCTTTATGGCGATATCTCGAAAAGGCGTCCACCTATAGAACTAAGGCCCACTCCATTTTAAAATACTCATTAACACCTTTCATTTGATACCCATATCGTACAAACACATTCTAGAGTCACCCCTGGTCCACCTTTATGGCGATATCTCATTAACACCTTTCATTTGATACCCATATCGTACAAACACATTCTAGAGTCACCCCTTTCCACCTTTATGGTGATATCTCGAAAAGGCTTCCACCTATAGAACTAAGACCCACTCCCTTTTAAAATACTCATTAGCACCTTTCATTTGATACCCATATCGTACAAACACATTTTGGAGTCACCCCTGGTCCACCTTTATGGCGATATCTCGAAAAGGCTTCCACCTTTAGAACTATGTCTCTCTCACTTTTAAATAATCATTAACCCATTTCATTTGATACTCATATCGTATAAACACATTCTAGAGACACGCCTGGTCCACCTTTGTGGCGATATCCCGAAATGGCGTCCACCTATAGAACTAAGACCCACTCCCTTTTAAAATACTCATTAACACCTTTCATTTGATACCCTTATCGTACAAACACATTCTAGAGTCACCCCTGGTCCACCTTTATGTCGATATCTCGAAAAGGGTTCCACCTACAGAACTAAGGACTATGGCGATATCCCTAAATGGGGTCCATATATAGAACTATGGCCCACATCCTCTTAAAATACTCTTTAATACCTTCCATTTGATACACATGTCATACAAACACATTCCAGGGTTACCCTAGGTTTACTTTCCTACATGGTGATTTACCCTTTTTTGTCTCCAAAGCTCTCAGCTGAGTATGTAATGTTCCGTTACACCCGAACTTAGCCTTCCTTACTTGTTTATACTCAGTTGAGCAGAGCTCACAGAGTATACTAACTTTGATTGGATAACGGTTGGTTGTACAGGTATAAAGGAATCGAGATAGATATAGACTTCCATATATCAAAATCATCAGTATCGAAAAAAAATTTGATTGAGCCATGTCCGTCCGTCCGTCCGTCCGTCCGTTAACACAATAACTTGAGTAAATTTTGAGGTATCTTGATGAAATTTGGTATGTAGGTTCCTGGGCACATATCTCAGATCACTATTTAAAATGAACGATATCGGACTATAACCACGCCCACTTTTTCAATATCGAAAATTTCGAAAAATCGAAAAAGTGCGATAATTCATTACCAAAGACGGATAAAGCGATGATGCTTGCCAGGTGAGTTGAACTTATGACGCAGAATATAAAATTAGTAAAATTTTGGACAATGGGAGTGACACCGCCCACTTTTAAAAGAAGGTAATTTAGAGGTTTTGCAAGCTGTAATTTGGCAGGAACGACTCCTGTTGCTATATGTATGCTTAATAAAAACTAGCAAAATCGGAGAGCGACCTCGCCCACTTTAAAAAAAAATATATCTTTAAAATCAATTTAAAAAAAAAAGTTAATATCTTTACGGTATATAAGTAAATTATGTCAAAATTCAACTCCAGTAATGATATGGTGCAACAAAATACAAAAATAAAAGAAAATTTCAAAATGGGCGTGGCTCCGGCCTTTTTCATTTAATTTGTCTAGGATACTTTTAATGCCATAAGTCGAACAAAAATTTACCAATCCTTGTGAAATTTGGTAGGGACTTAGATTCTAGGACGATAACTGTTTTCTGTCAAAAAGGGCGAAACCGGTTGAAGCCACGCCCAATTTTTATACACAGTCGACCGTTAACACGATAACTTGAGCAAAAACCGATATATCTTTACTAAACTTAGTCCACGTACTTATCTGAACTCACTTTATCTTGGTACTAAAAATGGCCGAAATCCGACTATGACCACGCCCACTTTTTCGATATCAAAAATTACAAAAATGAAAAGAAATGCCATAATTCTATACCAAATACGAAAAAAGGGATGAAACATGGTAATTGGATTGGTTTATTGACGCAAAATATAACTTTAAAAAAAAACTTTGTAAAATTGGTGTGACCGCTACCATATTAAGTAGAAGAAAATGAAAAAGTTCTGCAGGGCGAAATCAAAAGCCCTTGGAATCTTGGCAGGAATACTGTTCGGCGTATTACATATATAAATAAATTAGCGGTACCCGACAGATGATGGGTCTGGGTCACCCTGGTCCACATTTTGGTCGATATCTCAAAAACGCCTTCACATATACAACTAAGGGCCACTCCCTTTTAAAACCCTCATTAACACCTTTCATTTGATACCCATATCGTACACAAAAATTTTAGAGTCACCCCTTGCCCACCTTTATGGCGGTATCTCGAAAAGGCGTCCACTTATAGAACTAAGGCCCACTCCCTTTTAAAATACTCATTAACACCTTTCGTTTGATACCCATATCGTACAAGCACATTCTAGAGTCACCCCTGGTCCACCTTTATGGCGATATCTCGAAAAGGCGTCCACCTATAGAACTAAGGCCCACTCCCTTTTAAAATACTCATTAACACCTTTCATTTGATACCCATTATATCAACATTCAAGTTGATATTTAAAAAATCTTTTATTTTGATTTTGTTTTTAAAAATTTATATTTTGTTTATTTTTGAGTTTAGATATTTTCTAACAAATTAGAATTTTCTTTTTTTAACTACTTTGTACTCTTTACCCATACCGTACAAACAAATTCTAGAGTCAGCCCTGGTCCACCTTTATGGCGATATCCCTAAATGGCGTCCACCTATAGAACTATGGCCCTTTTAAAATACTCTTTAATACCTTCCATTTGATACACATGTCATACAAACACATTCCAGGGTTACCCTAGGTTCATTTTCCTACATGGTGATTTTCCCTTACTTTGTCTCCATAGCTCTCAACTGAGTATGTAATGTTCGGTTACACCCGAACTTAGCCTTCCTTACTTGTTTTTTTCACAAAAGCATATATTTCGGCAAGGCATAATACAGTATTAACTGGATATAAGTACCATTAAAAATGCATGAGATTCAGTACTAATGAGCGGGAAGTTATTATATAAAAACCGGCTCTTAAGCACAGAATAGGCTTACACTGATCTTCTCGTTAACTGGCACATCTAACATGGCAACTGTTTGTGTTCTGTTTGGGGATAATAACGTAGCAAAATAAGTAGTACCGTCTTTTTAAGGTCGGTTTCAACATCTTCGGCTAAGGCTATCTGACACGTTATATGTCGATCTGTCAAAAAAGTGCAAGCTAGCGTTAACTAAAGGCGATGAAAATAGCCCTCAGTACGCAAAATTGAAAGCACTCAATAACAATTGGTTTGAACAGAAAAATCAACAGAATGTGTATCCATTTTAGAATACAAGAAATCAAAAACAATTTTAGCACTTGTTTACACAAAATTTCGTAAATACTTTTATACTAATTACGCATTTTTTGTTTTCTTGACAGTATAACCGTTGGGCTGGGAAACACGTTTCCATGAACTGGTAACGATGTTCGGTTACATTTACACATTTTCGGGCAACGTTTTTATAACTCTCATGAAAATGAAATGGTATAGTATCTAACCTTGTCACGAATCTCAAACTTGTAAGTCCTTAAGGGAGAACAGATAGACCCACCGATAATCATATCTTATTGATCAGGATGAAGAGCTGAGTTGATTTAGCCATATCCGTCTGTCCGTCTGTCTGTTTGTATGCAAACTAGTCCGCTAAAATTTGATAAGCGGGTATACTTAGGTGTGCGATTAGACATTAGTCGGAACCGGCCGAATCGTACCACTATATCATATATCCCCCATACAACCGATTTTTCAGAAAACATAATTTTTGTCATACCTTCCTTATCAGATTGAAGCTTCAAGCTTCGCCATATACTTTCGTATATTGCACATATTGTTGTCTGAAAAAATGGATGAGATCGGGCGTATATATAACATATATCGCCCATAATCGATTGTTCAGATAAGAAGATTTTTGTAATTACTGCCCCATTTTAACAAGTTTCATAGAATGCTTACGTATAAGGCATTCATTGTTGTCTGAAAAAATTGTATAGATCGGTCGTATATATAGTATATATCTAATCTAATATATCTAATATATATTATAAATGGCAAAGTTTGGATGTGAAGATGTTTGGATGTTTGGATGTTTGGATGTTTGTCCAGACGTTTGTCTTTGTGACTCAATCACGCAAGAACGGCTGGACCGATTTGGATGAAATTTTGCACACATATAGCCAATAGTCTAGAAGGATCTACTAACTATATATTTTTGAAAAGGGGCGTGGTCCCCGCCCCCTAGGAACAGTTATAATTTAATTATTATATTTTTTCGTCTTTGCGACTGAATCACGCCAGAATGGCTACACGGATTTTGATGAAATTTGGGACACAGACAGTAGTCTACTAGCGAAATTTTTTTCGAACATGGAAAGAGGGGTGGGGGTCCCACGACCCCTTCGAGAAATTATTTTTCAATAATTTTTACACATTATAATTGTATGTATACTGGCCTTCACCAATATCACAGACTCAAGGGGTCAAATAAGTCGAGGGCTTACAAAGTAAGCAGTGACACCCTCCGCCCGCCCCCCCCCCCTTTATCACCCCTCTGGTGTAAAATCTATAAATTGTTATAAATCAATATAAATTTTCTCCTAAATCAATAGTTTTTGGTATCTGGTACATACAGAACGACAATTTTGGAGGAACGATCAGTGGTCCTCTCCGCTACTCCCGCCAACCGCCCTCCATCAATTGTTTTTATTAGCACGCTTTTATTAGCTTTACCTGTATGTTTCTATGTAACTTTTTATTCACTCCAATGCGCCTGCTGCCTTATTAACATGGTTTTATAATTAGCTTCACCTTATTTGTAATCCCGTAAGGGTCATATCGAGACCCTCCGGGATCATTTCTGGATGGTTTTCGGGATCGGTCCGGGATTACGCCGGGGTAATTTCGGGACTTTTTCGGGACTATTTCGGGATCATTTTGGGACCCTTCCGGGATCATTTCTGTATAGTTTTCGGGATCCCGTCGGGGTTATTTTGGGACATTTTCGGGACTATTCCGGAATCATTTCGGGACTATTTCGCGATCATTTGGGGACCCTTCCGGCATCATTTCTGGATGGTTTTTGGGATCCGTCCGGGATCCCGTCGGGGTACTTTCGGGATTATTTGCGTACCTTCGAGAGATAAATTCTTGATGGTTTCCGGGATCATTACGGGACTTTTTCGGGGTCAGTTTGGGTCCTTTCCGTAATCATTCCTGGATGGTTTTAGGGATCCGTCCGGGACACCGTCGGCGTCATTTTGGGACTTTTGCGGGATCATTTGGGGTCTCTTCCGGCATCATTTCTGGATGGTTTACGGGATCCGTCCGGGATCCCGTCGGCGTCATTTTGGAACTTTTGCGGGATCATTTGGGGTCTCTTCCGGCATTATTTCTGGATGGTTTACGGGATCCGTTCGGGATCCTGTCGGGGTCATTTTGGGACTTTTGCGGGATCATTTGGGGTCTCTTCCAGCATCATTTCTGGATCGTTTTCGGGATCCGTCCGGGATCCTGTCGGGGTCATTTTGAGACTTTTGCGGGATCATTTGGGGTCTCCTCCGGCATCATTTCTGGATGGTTTACGGGATCCGTCCGGGATCCTGTCGGGGTCATTTTGGGACTTTTGCGGGATCATTTGGGGGCTCTTCCAGCATCATTTCTGGATGGTTTTCGGGATCCGTCCGGGATCCTGTCGGGGTCATTTTGAGACTTTTGCGGGATCATTTGGGGTCTCCTCCGGCATCATTTCTGGATGGTTTACGGGAACCTTCCGGGATCCCGTCGGCGTCATTTTGGGACTTTTGCGGGATCATTTGGGGTCTCTTCCGGCATCATTTCTGGATGGTTTACGGGATCCGTCCGGGATCCTGTCGGGGTCATTTTGACTTTTGCGGGATCATTTGGGGTCTCTTCCAGCATCATTTCTGGATGGTTTTCGGGATCCGTCCGGGATCCTGTCGGGGTCATTTTGAGACTTTTGCGGGATCATTTGGGGTCTCCTCCGGCATCATTTCTGGATGGTTTACGGGATCCGTCCGGGATCCTGTCGGGGTCATTTTGGGACTTTTGCGGGATCATTTGGGGTCTCTTCCGGCATCATTTCTGGATGGTTTACGGGATCCGTCCGGGATCCTGTCGCGGTCATTTTGGGACTTTTGCGGGATCATTTGGAGTCTCTTCCGGCATCATTTCTGGATGGTTTACGGGATCCGTCCGGGATCCTGTCGGGGTCATTTTGAGACTTTTGCGGGATCATTTGGGGTCTCTTCCGGCATCATTTCTGGGTTGTTTACGGGATCCGTCCGGGACCCTGTCGGGGTCATTTTGGGACTTTAGCGGGATTATTTGGGGTCTCCTCCGGCATCATTTCTGGATGGTTTACGGGATCCGTCCGGGATCCTGTCGGGGTCATTTTGGGACTTATGCGGGATCATTTGGGGTCTCTCCCGGCATCATTTCTGGATGGTTTTCGGGATCCGTCCGGTATCCTGTCGGGGTCATTTTGGGACTTTTGCGGGATCATTTGGGGTCTCTTCCGACATCATTTCTGGATGGTTTACGGGATCCGTCCGGGATCCTGTCGGGGTCATTTTGGGACTTTTGCGGGATCATTTGGGGTCTCTTCCGGCATCATTTCTGGATGGTTTACGGGATCCGTCCGGGACCCTGTCGGGGTCCTTTTGGGTCTTTAGCGGGATCATTTGGGGTCTCCTCCGGCATCATTTCTGGATGGTTTTCGGGATCCGTCCGGGATCCCGTCGATGTCATTTCGGGACTATTTCGGCATCATTTGGGGTACCTTCCGGTATCAATTCTAGATGGTTTTCGGGATCCGTCCGGGATCCCGTCGGAGTCATTTCGGAATTTTTTCTCGACTAATACAGGATCATTTGGGGACCTTATCGGCATCATTTCTGGATGGTTTTCGGAATCCGTCCGCGATCCCGTCAGGGTCATTTCGGGACTATTTCGGGATAATTTGGGGTACCTGCCGGCATCATTTCTGGATGGTTTTCGGTATCCGTCCGGGATCCCGTCGGTGTCATTTCGGGACCATTTGGGGTCCATTCCGGCATCATTTCTGGATGGTTTTCGGGATCCGTCCGGGATCCTGTCGGGGTCATTTTGGGACTTTTGCGGGATCATTTGGGGTCTCTTCCGGCATCATTTCTGGATGGTTTTCGGGATCCGTCCGGAATCCTGTCGGGGTCATTTTGGGACTTTTGCGGGATCATTTGGGGTCTCTTCCGGCATCATTTCTGGATGGTTTACAGGATCCGTCCGGGATCCTGTCGGGGTCATTTTGAGACTTTTGCGGGATCATTTGGGGTCTCTTCCGGCATCATTTCTGGATGGTTTACAGGATCCGTCCGGGATCCTGTCGGGGTCATTTTGAGACTTTTGCGGTATCATTTGGGGTCTCTTCCGGCATCATTTCTGTATGGTTTTCGGGCTCCGTCTGGGATCCTGTCGGGGTCATTTTGGGACTTTTGCGGGATCATTTGGGGTCTCTTCCGGCATCATTTCTGGATGGTTTTCGGGATCCGTCCGGGATCCTGTCGGGGTCATTTTGGGACCTTTGCGGGATCATTTGGGGTCTCTTCCGGCATCATTTCTAGATGGTTTTCGGGATCCATCCGGGATCCCGTCGGAGTCATTTCGGAACTTTTTCTCGACTAATACAGGATCATTTGGGAACCCTTTCGGCATCATTTCTGGATAGTTTTAGGTATCCGTTCGGGATCCCGACGGGGTCATATCGGGACCATTTGGGGTACATACCGGCTTCATTTCTGGATGGTTTACGGGATCCGTCCGGGACCCTGTCGGGGTCATTTTGGGACTTTAGCGGGATCATTTGGGGTCTCCTCCGGCATCATTTCTGGATGGTTTCCGGATCCGTCCGGGATTCCGTCGGTGTAATTTCGGGACTATTAGGGGGTTATTTGGGGACCTTTCCGGCATCATTTCTGGATAGTTTTAGGGATCCGTGCGGGATCCCGACGGGGTCCGATCGGGAACATTTGGGGTACCTACCGGCATCATTTCTGGTTGGTTTTTGGGATCCGTCCGGCATCCCATCGGGACCATTTCGGGACTATTTCGGGATCATTTGGGTACCTACCTTCATCATTTCTGGATGATTTTCGGGATCCGTACGGGATCCCGTCGGGGTCATTTCAGGACTTTTTCGGGATCCGTCCGTGATCCCGGCGGGGTCATTTCGGGACTATTTCGGGATCATTTGGGGTACCTAGATGGATAGTTTTCGGGATTCGTACGGGATCCCGTCTGGATCATTTCAGGACTTTTTCGGGATCATTTGGGGTATCTTCCGGCCACTTTTCTAGATGGTTTTCGGTATCCGTCCGGGATACCGTCAGGGTAATTTCGGGAGTATTTGGGGATAACTTGGGAACCTTTCCGGCATCATTTCTGGATAGTTTCCGGGATCCTTCGGGGATCCCGTCAGGGTCATTTCGGAACCCGCGACTAATACGGGATCATTTGGGGACCCTTTCGCCATCATTTCCGGATGGTTTTCGTGATCCGTCCGGGATACCGTCAGGGTAATTTCGGGACTATTTGGGGATAACTTGGGAACCTTTCCGGCATCATTTCTGGATAGTTTCCGGGATCCGTCGGGAATCCCGTCAGGATCATTTCGGAACTATAAGGGGATCATTTCATTTTTCATCTTTCTTTAAGGGGATCATTTCACCTTCCAGCATCATTTCTGTATACTTTTGGGGATCCGTCCAGGATCCCGACGGGGTCATTTCTGGCCTATTTCGGGATCATTTAGGGGTACCAACCGGCATCATTTCTGGATGGTCCGGGATCCGTCCGGGATCCCATCGGGGGAATTTCGGGAATTTTTCGGGATCATTTGGTGTCCCTTCCGGCATCATTTCTGGATCGTTTTCGGGATCCGTCCGTGATCCCGTCGGGTTTATTTTTTTACTTTTTCGGGAAAATTTCAGGGAATTTCGAGACTGTTCTTGGATCATTTGGGGATCCTTCAGGGATAATTTCTGGATGGTTTTCGGGATCCCGACGGGGTAATTTCGGGACTTTTTCACGACTATTTCGGGGTCAGTTGACCTTAAAGATCATTTCTGGGTGGTTTTCGGGATCCGTCCGGGATCCCGTCAGGGTTATTTCGCGCCTTTTCGGGACTATTTCGGGATCATTTTGGGACCCTTCCGGGATAATTTCCCTATGATTTTCGAGATCTGTTCGGGATCCCTTCGTAGTTTTTTCGCGACTTTATCTGGGATAAATTGCGGACCCTTTAGAGATCAATTGTGGATGGTTTTCGGTATCGGTCTGGGATCCCCTCAAGGTCATTTCGGGACTTTTTCGGGACTATTTCGGAATCATTTTGGGACCCCTCCGGCATAATTTCTGGGTGATTTTCGGGATCTGTCCGGGATCCCGACGGAGTTTTTTCGGGACTTTTCCGGACTATTTCTGGATTATTTGCGGACGTTTCAGAGCTCAGTTCTGGATGATTTTCGGGATCTGTCCGGGATCCCGTCGGAGTTATTTCGGGGTAATTTTGGTACCCTTCCAGGATAATTTCTTCATGATTTTCGGGATGGGTCTGAGTTTTTCGTGACTTTCGGGACTATTTCGGGATCATTTGCGGAACCTTCAGAGATCAATTCTGGATGGTTTGTGGACTTTTCCGGGATCATTTCCGGATCCCTCCAGAGTCATTTCTGGATGGTTTTCGGGATTCCGTCAGGGTCATTTCGGGCCTTTTTCGTGACTACTATTTCGGAATCATTTTGGGACTCCTCCGGGATAATTTCTGGGCGATTTTCGGGATTTGTCCGGGATCCCGTCAGAGTTTTTTCGGGACTTTTTCGGACTATATCGGGATCATTTGCGGACCGTTCAGGAATCAAATCTGGATGGTTTTCGGGATCCGTCCGGGATCCCGTCAGGGTCATTTCGGGACTTTTCGTGACTACTTCGGGATTATTTTGGGACCCTTCCGGCATCATTTCTGGATAGTTTTCGAGATTTGTTCAGGATCCCGTCGGCATCATTTCGTGACTATTTGGTGTCATTTAGGGACACTTCCGGGATCATTTTAGGTCTCTTCGAAACCGGTAATTCAGCACACATGGCCATGGATTTACGGCAAATTATTCGTAATTAAAATTCGGTATGTTTTATCTTTAATATATCACAGCTTTTTCGTTCTATTTTTAAATGAATCCTGTAACGAACTATTACAACTATAATTAAAATTTTTGTAATATTTTAACCAACTAAATACCCGAAAAAGCAACACTGCTTTCATTTAAAAACTTCTTTTTGGTTTTAGCTAATTGTAGTTTCACTCCTTTGTTCTATGAGTAGAAATTCTTTCACCCCTGTCATATCAATTAATTTAACTTAGAAACAAAATGTATTTTTTTTAATTCGAAAAAAGTGTATTGTACTATTCATGTAAGCGTGCCCATCAGCTCAGTTAGTTCTTTTTTTTACTGTATTAAAAAATAAAATACATTGACAGAAAAAATTTTTAAACAGACAACTTGATAAGCAGGCTAACGTGAATAGCACATATATTTTATTTTCTCCTTGCGGACGGGGCCGCGGGTAAAGGCTAGTATATTATAAATGGCAAAGTTTGGATGTGAAGATGTTTGTCCAGACGTTTGTTTTTGTGACTCAATCACGCAAGAACGGCTGGACCGATTTGGATGAAATTTTGCACACATATAGCCAATAGTCTAGAAGGATCTACTATCTATATATTTTTCAAAAGGGGGGAGGTCCCCGCCCCCTAGGAACAGTTATAATTTAATTATTATATTTTTTAGTCTTTGCGACTGAATCACGCCAGAACGGCTGCACGGATTTTGATGAAATTTGGGATACAGACAGTAGTCTACTAGCGAAATTTTTTTCGAACATGGAAAGAGGGGTCGGGGTCCCACGACCCCTTCGAGCAATTACTTTTTAATAATTTTTACACATTATAACTTTACGTATACTGGCCTTCACCAATATCACAGACTCAAGGGGTCAAATAAGTCGAGGGCTTACAAAGTCAGCAGTGACACCCTCCGTCTCCCTCCCCCCTTCTCTCCACCTCTGGTGTAAAATCTATAAATTGTTATAACTCAAAATAAATTTTCTCCAAAATCAAGAGTTTTTGGTATCTGGCACATACAGATCGAGATCTAAACAATTTTGGAAAAACGATCAGTGGTCCTCTCCTTCTCCTCTCGCCATCCGCCCTCCTTCAGTTGTTTTTATTAGCACGCTTTTATTAGCTTTACCTGTATGTTTCAATGTAACTCTTCATTCGCTCCAACGCGCCTGCTGCCTTATTAACATGGTTAGGGTCGTATCGAAACCCTTCCGGGATCATTTCTGGATGGTTTTCGGGATCCGTCCAGGATCCCGCCGGGGTCATTTCGGGACTTTTTCGGGACTATTTCGAGACTTTTTCGGGATCGTTTTGGGACCCTTCCGGGATCATTTCTGTATAGTTTTCGGGATCCGTCCGGGGTTCCGTCGGGGTATTTTCGGGATCATTTGCGTACCTTTGAGAGATAAATTCCTGATGGTTTCCGGGATAACTACGGGACCTTTCGGGGTTATTTTGGGTCCCCTCCGTAATCATTTCTGGATGGTTTTCGGTATCCGTCCGGGATCCCGTCGGGGTCATTTCGGGACTTTTTCGGGATCATTTGGGGTCCCTTCCGCCATCATTTGTGCATGGTTTTCGTGATCCGTCCGGGATCCCGTCGGGGTCATTTCGGGATCATATGGGGTCACTTTTGGCATCATTTCTGGATGGTTTTCGGGATCCTTCCGGGATCCCGTCGGGGTCATTTCGGAACTAATTCGGCATCATTTGGGGTACCTTCTGGCATCATTTCTAGATGGTTTTCGGGATCTGTGAGGAATCCCGTCGGGGCCATTTTAGGACTTTTTCGGGATCATTTGGGGTACCTTCCGGCATCATTTCTAGATGGTTTTCGGTATCCGTCCGGGATCCCGTCGGGATCATTTCGGGACTTTTTCGGGATCATTTGAGGTCCCTTCCGGCATCATTTCTGGATGGTTTTCGGGATTCGTCCGGGACCCGTCGGGGTCATTTTAGGACTTTTTCGGGATCTTTTCTGGATGGTTTACGGGATCCGTCCAGGATCCCTTAAGGGTCATTTTGGGACTATTAGGTGATCATTTGAGGACCTTTCCGGCATCACTTCTGCATGATTTTCGGTATCCGTTAGGGATCCCGTCGAATCATTGCGGGACTTTTTCGGAATCATTTGGGGTCCCTTCCGGCATCATTTCTGGATGGTTTTCGGGATTTGTCGGGGTTATTTTGGGACCTTTTCGGGGCTAATACGGGATCACTTGGGGATTCTCTAGGGGTCGTTTCGTGACTTTTTCTGTAATATTTCGGGATCGTTTGGGGACCCTTCTGGCATAATTTCTTGATGGTTTGCCGGATCTATCAGGGTCATTTCGGGCCATTTTGGGATCATTTGGGGACCCTTCCGAGATCATTTCTGAATCCGTCCGGGATGCCGTATTAGCCATTTCGGGATTTTTTGTTACTTTTCCGGGATAGTTTTTGGACCCTTCCGGGATAATTTCTGGATCTGTGCGGGATCCCATCTGGGTCATTTCCGGACTATTTCGGGATCATTTTGGGATCCTTCCGGAATCATTTATGTATGGTTTTCGCGATCTGTCGTGGATTCCGTCCGGGATCCCGTCGGGGTCATTTCGGGACTTTTTCTCGACTCATACGGGATTATTTGGGGACCCTTTCGACATCATCTCTAGATAGTTTACGGGGTCCCTCCGGGATCCGGACGGGGTCATTTCGGGACTATTTCGGGATCATTTGGGGTACCTACGGGCATCATTTCTGAATGGTTTTCGGTATCCGTCCGGGATCTCGGCGGGGTCATTTGGGGACTATTTGGGGATCATTTGGGGTACCTACCGGCATCATTTCTGGATGATTTCCCGTATCATTTCAGGATCCCGTCGGAACCAATGCGGGACTTTTTCGGAATCATTTGGGATCCCATCCGGCATCATTTCTGGATGGTTTTCGGGATTTGTCCGGGATCCCGTCGGGGTTATTTCGGGATCATTTGGTGATCCTCTAGGGGTCGTTTCGTGACTTTTTCTGTATTATTTCGGGATCATTTGGGGACCCTTCCGGCATAATTTCTTGATGGTTTGCCGGATCCATCAGGGTCATTTCGGGACCATTCTGGGATCATTTGGGGACCCTTCCGAGATCATTTCTGGATCCGTCCGGGATGCCGTAGGAGCCATTTCGGGATTTTTTGTCACTTTTCCGGGATAGTTTTTGGACCCTTCCGGGATAATATCTGGATCTGTGCGGGATCCCATCTGGGTCATTTCCGGTCTATTTCGGGATCATTTTGGGATCCTTTCGGAATCATTTCTGTATGGTTTTCGTGATCCGTCATGGATTCCCTCGGAGCCATTTCTGAACTTTTTCTGGAGTATGTCGGGATAATTTAGGGACTCTTCCTGGATATTTTCTGGATGGTTTTTCAGATCTGCCCGGGAGCCCGTCAGGGTCATTTTGGAACCTTTTCGGGATCATTTTGGAACACCTTCAGGGATCATTTCTGTGTGGTTCCCTGGATACGTCTAGAATCGTGTCGTTGTCATTTCGCGTTTTTTTAGACTATTCCGGGAACTTTTGGGGACCCTTTCGGGGCATTTCTGGATGGTTTTCGGGATCCGTCCGCGATAGCGTGGGGGTCATTTCGTAACTTTTTCTGGATAATTTCGGGATCATTTGGGATCCTATTAGGTTATCAGCTCATTTAGTTCTTTTTTTTTTGCTCAATTACAAAAATAAAATGCATTAGACAGAAAACTAAATTTTAAACAGATAACTTGATAAGCAGGCTAACGCGAATAGCCCATATATTTAAATTTCTCCTTGCGGACGGGGCCGCGGGTAAAGGCTAGTATATTATAAATGGGAAAGTTTGGATGTTAAGATGTTTGGATGTTTGGATGTTTGGATGTTTATATGTTTGGATGTTTGGATGTTTGGATGTTTGGATGTTTGGATGTTTGTCCAGACGTTTGTCTTTGTGACTCAATAACGCAAGAACGGCTGGACCGATTTGGATGAAATTTTGCACACATATAGCCAGTAGTCTAGAAGGATCTACTAGCTATATATTTTTCAAAAGGGGCGTGGTCCCCGCCTCCTAGGAACAGTTATAATTTAATTATTATATTTTTTCGTCTTTGCGACTGAATCACGCCAGAATGGCTACACGGATTTTGATGAAATTTGGGACACAGACAGTAGTCTACTAGCGTAATTTTTTTCGAACATGGAAAGAGGGGTGGGGGTCCCACGACCCTTCGAGAAATTATTTTTCATAATTTTTACACATTATAACTTTACGTATACTGGCCTTCACCAATATCACAGACTCAAGGGGTCAAATAAGTCGAGGGCTTACAAAGTAAGCAGTGACACCCTCCGCCCGCCCCCCTTTATCTCTGGTGTAAAATCCATAAATTGTTATAACTCAATCTAAATTTTCTCCTAAATCAATAGTTTTTGGTATCTGGTACATACAGAACGAGATCTAGACAATTTTGGAGGAACGATCAGTGGTCCTCTCCTCTACTCCCGCCATCCGCCCTCCATCAATTGTTTTTATTAGCGCGCTTTTATTAGCTTTACCTGTATGTTTCTATTTAACTTTTTATTCGCACCACTGCGCCTGCTGCCTTATTAACATGGTTTTATAATTAGCTTCACCTTATTTGTAATCCCGTAAGGGTCATATCGAGACCCTTCCGGGATCATTTCTGGATGGTTTTCGGGATCGGTCCGGGATTACGCCGGGGTCATTTCGGGACTTTTTCGCGACTAATACGGGATCATTTGGGAACCCTTTCGGCATCATTTCTGGATGGTTTTCGGGATCCGTGCGGGATCTCGTCGGGGTCATATGGGGACTTTTTCGGGATCATTTGAGGGCTCTTCCGGCATCATTTCTGGATGGTTTTCGGGATCCGTCCGGGATATCGTCGGGGTCATTTGGGGACTTTTTCGGGATCATTTGGGGGCTTTTCCGGCATCATTTCTGGATGGTTTTCGGGAAACGTCCGGGATCTCGTTGGGGTCATTTGGGGACTTTTTCGGGATCATTTTGGGGCTCATCCGGCATCATTTCTGGATGGTTTTCGGGATCCGTCCGGGATCCCGTCGGGGTCATTTCGGGACTTTTTCGCGACTAATACGGAATCATTTGGGAACCCTTTCGGCATCATTTCTGGATGGTTTTCGGGATCCGTCCGGGATCCCGTCGGGGTCATTTCGGGACTTTTTCGCGACTAATACGGGATCATTTGGGAACCCTTTCGGCATCATTTCTGGATGGTTTTCGGGATCCGTCCGGGATCCCGTCGGGGTCATTTCGGGACTTTTTCGCGACTAATACGGGATCATTTGGGAACCCTTTCGGCATCATTTCTGGATAATTTTCGGGATCCGTCCGGGATGCCGACGAGGTCATGTCGGGACTATTTCCGGATCATTTGGGATACCTACCGGCATCATTTCTGGATGGTTTTTGGGATTCGTCCGGGATCCCGTCGTGGTCCTTTCGGGACTTTTTTTCGACTAATACGGGATCATTTGCGGACCCTTTCGGCATCATTTCTGGATAGTTGTCGGGATCCCGTCACGGTCATTTCGGGACTATTAGGGGATCATTTGAGGACCTTTCCGGCATCATTTCTGTATTGTTTTCGGAATCCTTTCGGGATCCCGTCAGGGTCATTTTGGGACTTTTTTGGGGCTAATATGGGATCATTTGGGGATCCTCTAGGGGTCGTTTCGTGACTTTTTCTGTTTTATTTCGGGATCATTTGGGGACCCTTCCGGCATAATTTCTTGATGGTTTGCCGGATCCATCAGGGTCATTTCGGGACCATTTTGGGATCATTTGGGGACCCTTCCGAGATCATTTCTGGATCCGTCCGGGATGCCGTAGGAGCCATTTCGGGATCTTTTGCAACTTTTCCGGGATCATTTCTGGATCTGTGCGGGATCCCATCTGGGTCATTTCCGGACTATTTTGGGATCATTTTGGGATCCTTCCGGAATCATTTTTGTATGGTTTTGCCGATCCGTCTTTGATTCCCTCGGAGCCATTTCGGAACCTTTTCTGGAGTATGTCGGGTCATTTGGGGACTTTTTCGGGATCATTTGGGGCTCTTCCGGCATCATTTCTGGATGGTTTTCGGGATCCGTCCGGGATATCGTCGGGGTCATTTGGGGACTTTTTCGGGATCATTTGGGGGATCTTCCGGCATCATTTCTGGATGGTTTTCGGGATCCGTCCGGGATCCCATCAGGGTAATTTCGGGACTATTAGGGGATCATTTGTGGACCTTTCCGGCATCATTTCTGGATAATTTTCGGTATCCGTCCGGGATGCCGACGAGGTCATTTCGGGATTATTTCGGGATCATTTGGGATACCTACCGGCATCATTTCTGGATGGTTTTTGGGATTCGTCCGGGATCCCGTCGGGGTCATTTCGGCACTTTTTCTCGACTAATACGGGATCATTTGCGGACCCTTTCGGCATAATTTCTGGATAGTTGTCGGGATCCGTTCGAGATCCCGTCACGGTCATTTCGGAACTATTAGGGGATCATTTGAGGACCTTTCCGGCATCATTTCTGGATAGTTTTTGGAATCCTTTCGGGATCCCGTCAGGGTCATTTCGGGGCTTTTTCGGGATCATTTAAGGATGGCTTTCAGGATTCGTCCGGGAACCCGTCAGGGTAATTTCTGGACTTTTCCGAGACTATTTCGGGATCATTTTGGGACCTTCCCAAGATCATTTCTGGATGGATTTCGGGATTTGTCCGGGATGCCCTCAGGGTCATTTTGGGACTATTAGGTGAGCATTTGAGGACCGTTCCGACATCACTTCTGGATGGTTTTCGGTATCCGTTCAGATTCCCGTCGGAATAATTGCGGGACTTTTTCGGGATCATTGGGGTCCCTTCCAAAATCATTTCTGGATGGTTTTTGAGATTCGTCCGGCATCCCGTCGGGGTCATTTCGGGACTTTTTCTCGACTAATACGGGATCATTTGCGGGCCCTTTCGGTGTCATTTCTGGATAGTTGTCGGGATCCGTTCGGGATCCCGTCAGGGTCTTTTCGGAACTATTGGGAGATCATTTGAGGACCTTTCCGGCATCATTTCTGGTTAGTTTTCGGGATACTTTCCGGATCCCATCAGGGTCATTTCGGGACTTTTTCGGCATCATTTAAGATTGGTTTTCAGGATTCGTCCGGTATCCGTCAGGGTAATTTCTGGACTTTTCCCAGACTATTTCGGGATAATTTTGGGACCCTCCCAAGATCATTTCTGGATGGATTTCGGGATCTGTCCGGGATGCCGTCAGGGTCATTCTGGGACTATTAGGTGATCATTTGAGGACCTTTTCGGCATCACTTCTGGATGGTTTTCGGTATCCGCTCAGGATCCCGTCGGAATTATTGCGGGACTTTTTCGGGATCATTTGGTGTCCCTTCCGGCATCATTTCTGGCTGGTTTTTGGGATTCGTCCGACATCCCGTCGGGTTCATTTCGGGACTTTTTCTCGCCTAATACGGGATCATTTGCGGGCCCTTTCGGCATCATTTCTAGATAGTTGTCGGGATCCGTTCGGGATCCCGTCAGGGTCTTTTCGGAACTATTAGGTGATCATTTGAGGACATTTCCGGCATCATTTCTGGATAGTTTTCGGGATCCTTTCGGGGTCCAGTCAGGGTCATTTCGGGACTTTTTCGGGATCATTTAGAGATGGCTTTCAGGATTCGTCCGGGAACCCGTCAGGGTAATTTCTGAACTTTTCCGAGACTATTTCGGGATAATTTTGGGACCTTCCCAAGATCATTTCTGGATGGATTTTGGGATCAGTCCGGGATGCCGTCAGCGTCATTTTGGTATTAGGTGATCATTTGAGGACCTTTCCGGCATCACTTCTGGATGGTTATCGGTATCCGATCAGCATCCCCTCGGAATCATTGCGGGACTTTTTCGGGATCATTTGGGATCCCTCCCAAGATCATTTCTGGATGGATTTCGGGATCTGTCCGGGATCCCGTCAGGGTCATTTAGGGGTGCGTTCGAGATCCCGTCAGGGTCATTTCGGGACTTCTTCGGGAATATATCGGGATCATTTCTGGATGGGTTATGTGATCCGTCCATGACCCCTTAAGGGTCATTTCGGGACTATTAGGTGATCATTTGAGGACCTTTCCGGCGTCACTTCTGGATGATTTTCGGTATCCGTTCGGGATCCCGTCGGAATCAATGCGGGACTTTTACGGAATCATTTGGGATTCCTTCCGGCATCATTTCTGGATGGTTTTCGGGATTTGTCCGGGATCCCGTCGGGGTTATTTCGGGACCTTTTCGGGGCTAATACCGGATCATTTGGGGATCCTCTAGGGGTCGTTTCGTGACTTTTTCTGTATTATTTCGGGATCATTTTGGGACCCTTTCGGCATAATTTCTTGATGGTTTGCCGGATCCATCAGGGTCATTTCGGGACCATTTTGGGATCATTTGGGGACCCTTCCGAGATCATTTCTGGATCCGTCCGGGATGCCGTAGGAGCCATTTCGGGATTTCTTGTTACTTTTCCGGGATAGTTTTTGCACCCTTCCGGGATCATTTGTGGATCTGTGCGGGATCCCAACTGGGTTAATTCCGGACTATTTCGGGATCATTTTGGAATCCTTCCGGAATCATTTCTGTATGGTTTTCGCGATCCATCGTGGATCCCCTCGGAGCCATTTCGGAAGTTTTTCTGGAGTTAGTCGGGATAATTTAGGGACCCTTCCTGGATATTTTCTGGATGGTTTATGAGATCCGTCCGGGAGCCCGTCAGGGTAATTTCGGAACTTTTTCGGGACTATTTCGGGATCAATTTGGTACCCTTCAGGCATCATTTCTGTGTGGTTATCTGGATAAGTCTAGAATCGTGTCGTTGTCATTTCGGGTTTTTTTGGGACACTTCCGGGGCGTTTCTGGATGGTTTTCGGGATCCGTCCGCGATAGCGTCGGGGTCATTTCGTGGCTTTTTCTGGATAATTTCGTTATCATTTTGGGATCCTATCAGGTTATCAGCTCATAAAGTTCTTTTTTTTACTCAATTACAAAAATAAAGTGCATTAGACAGAAAAAAAATTTTAAACAGATAACTTTATAAGCAGGCTAACGTGAATAGCCCACATATTTCATTTTCTCCTTGCGGACGGGGCCGCGGGTAAAGGCTAGTAAATCTTATAAAATAAAGTCGCTAAATGCCATGTATGCACATAACTTCACACAGAATGCTCCGATTTTAAAACGGTTTTTTGCATTTGAAAGCTTAGCTACGTGAGATGGTACAGTTAATATAATTTAGGGGCGCGGCAAATTGCCAAAATGTAGTAAAAAATCATAAAATTTTTGTTTACACAGCTATAACTCATAAACGGATGGATGGATTTAAAAAATTCTACTTTTCAGTAAAACTTTGAAATTTACCTTCGATCTGCATCAAAAAAAAAAAAATATACTTGATTCCTTTCTTATATCAGCCGAATTGTTTAAACAAAAGTAACATTTTTATCAAAAAATGCGTATGTGTGTTTGTTCGCTGTGAACTGTCGGCGCTAATTGCTTTTGAGTGAGGCTTGATGCGACACATACATCTAATATATATTATAAATGGCAAAGTTTGGATGTTAAGATGTTTGGATGTTTGGATGTTTGGATGTTTAGATGTTTGGATGTTTGGATGTTTGGATGTTTGGATGTTTGGATGTTTGGATGTTTGGATGTTTGGATGTTTGTCCAGACGTTTGTCTTTGTGACTCAATAACGCAAGAACGGCTGGACCGATTTGGATGAAATTTTGCACACATATAGCCAATAGTCTAGAAGGATCTACTAGCTATATATTTTTCAAAAGGGGCGTGGTCCCCGCCCCCTAGGAACAGTTATAATTTAATTATTATATTTTTTCGTCTTTGCGACTGAATCACGCCAGAATGGCTACACGGATTTTGATGAAATTTGGGACACAGACAGTAGTCTACTAGCGAAATTTTTTTCGAACATGGAAAGAGGGGTGGGGGTCCCACGACCCTTCGAGAAATTATTTTTCATAATTTTTACACATTATAACTTTACGTATACTGGCCTTCACCAATATCACAGACTCAAGGGGTCAAATAAGTCGAGGGCTTACAAAGTAAGCAGTGACACCCTCCGCCCGCCCCCCTTTATCTCCCCCTCTGGTGTAAAATCCATAAATTGTTATAACTCAATCTAAATTTTCTCCTAAATCAATAGTTTTTGGTATCTGGTACATACAGAACGAGATCTAGACAATTTTGGAGGAACGATCAGTGGTCCTCTCCTCTACTCCCGCCATCCGCCCTCCATCAATTGTTTTTATTAGCACGCTTTTATTAGCTTTACCTGTATGTTTCTATCTAACTTTTTATTCGCTCCAATGCGCCTGCTGCCTTATTAACATGGTTTTATAATTAGCTTCACTTTATTTGTAATCCCGTAAGGGTCATATCGAGACCCTTCCGGGATCATTTCTGGATGGTTTTCGGGATCGGTCCGGGATTACGCCGGGGTAATTTCGGGACTTTTTCGGGACTATTTCGGGATCATTTTGGGACCCTTCCGGGATCATTTCTGTATAGTTTACGGGATCCGTCCGGGATCCCGTCGGCGTTATTTTGGAACATTTTCGGGACTATTCCGGAATCATTTCGGGACTATTTCGCGATCATTTGGGGACCCTTCCGGCATCATTTCTGGATGGTTTTCGGGATCCGTGCGGAATCTCGTCGGGGTCATATGAGGAATTTTTCGGGATCATTTGAGGGCTCTTTCGGCATCATTTCTGGATGGTTTTCGGGATCCGTCCGGGATATCGTCGGGGTCATTTGGGGACTTTTTCGGGATCATTTGGGGGCTCTTCCGGCATCATTTCTGGATGATTTTCGGGATCCGTCCGGGATCTCGTCGGGGTCATTTGGGGACTTTTTCGGGATCATTTTGGGGCTCATCCGGCATCATTTCTGGATGGTTTTCGGGATCCGTCCGGGATCCCGTCGGGGTCATTTCGGGACTTTTTCGCGACTAATACGGGATCATTTGGGAACCCTTTCGGCATCATTTCTGGATGGTTTTCGGGATCCGTCCGGGATCCCGTCGGGGTCATTTCGGGACTTTTTCGCGACTAATACGGGATCATTTGGGAACCCTTTCGGCATCATTTCTGGATGGTTTTCGGGATTCGTCCGGGATCCCATTAGGGTAATTTCGGGACTATTAGGGGATCATTTGGGAACCTTTCCGGCATCATTTCTGGATAATTTTCGGGATCCGTCCGGGATGCCGACGAGGTCATTTCGGGACTATTTCGGGATCATTTGGGATACCTACCGGCATCATTTCTGGATGGTTTTTGGGATTCGTCTGGGATCCCGTCGTGGTCCTTTCGGGACTTTTTTTCGACTAATACGGGATCATTTGCGGACCCTTTCGGCATCATTTCTGGATAGTTGTCGGGATCCCGTCACGGTCATTTCGGGACTATTAGGGGATCATTCGAGGACCTTTCCGGCATCATTTCTGTATTGTTTTCGAAATCCTTTCGGGATCCCGTCAGGGTCATTTTGGGACTTTTTTGGGGCTAATACGGGATCATTTGGGGATCCTCTAGAGGTCGTTTCGTGACTTTTTCTGTTTTATTTCGGGATCATTTGGGGACCCTTCCGGCATAATTTCTTGATGGTTTGCCGGATCCATCAGGGTCATTTCGGGACCATTTTGGGATCATTTGGGGACCCTTCCGAGATCATTTCTGGATCCGTCCGGGATGCCGTAGGAGCCATTTCGGGATTTTTTGTTACTTTTCCGGGATAGTTTTTGGACCCTTCCGGGATCATTTCTGGATCTGTGCGGGATCCCATCTGGGTCATTTCCGGACTATTTCGGGATCATTTTGGGATCCTTCCGGAATCATTTCTGTATGGTTTTCGCGATCCGTCGTTGATTCCCTCGGAGCCATTTCGGAACCTTTTCTGGAGTATGTCGGGTCATTTGGGGACTTTTTCGGGATCATTTGGGGCTCTTCCGGCATCATTTCTGGATGGTTTTCGGGATCCGTCCGGGATATCGTCGGGGTCATTTGGGGGCTCTTCCGGCATCATTTCTGGATGGTTTTCGGGATCCGTCCGGGATCCCATCAGGGTAATTTCGGGACTATTAGGGGATCATTTGTGGACCTTTCCGGCATCATTACTGGATAATTTTCGGTATCCGTCCTGGATGCCGACGAGGTCATTTCGGGATTATTTCGGGATCATTTGGGATACCTACCGGCATCATTTCTGGATGGTTTTTGGGATTCGTCCGGGTCATTTCGGAACTATTAGGGGATCATTTGAGGACCTTTCCGGCATCATTTCTGGATAGTTTTTGGAATCCTTTCGGGATCCCGTCAGGGTCATTTCGGGGCTTTTTCGGGATCATTTAAGGATGGCTTTCAGGATTCGTCCGGGAAACCGTCAGGGTAATTTCTGGACTTTTCCGAGACTATTTCGGGATCATTTTGGGACCTTCCCAAGATCATTTCTGGATGGATTTCGGGATTTGTCCGGGATGCCCTCAGGGTCATTTTGGGACTATTAGGTGAGCATTTGAGGACCGTTCCGGCATCACTTCTGGATGGTTTTCGGTATCCGTTCAGATTCCTGTCGGAATAATTGCGGGACTTTTTCGGGATCATTGGAGTCCCTTCCAAAATCATTTCTGGATGGTTTTTGGGATTCGTCCGGCATCCCGTCGGGGTCATTTTGGGACTTTTTCTCGACTAATACGGGATCATTTGCGGGCCCTTTCGGTATCATTTCTGGATAGTTGTCGGGATCCGTTCGGGATCCCGTCAGGGTCTTTTCGGAACTATTAGGTGATCATTTGAGGACATTTCCGGCATCATTTCTGGATAGTTTTCGGGATCCTTTCGGGGTCCAGTCAGGGTCATTTCGGGACTTTTTCGGGATCATTTAGAGATGGCTTTCAGGATTCGTCCGGGAACCCGTCAGGGTAATTTCTGAACTTTTCCGAGACTATTTCGGGATAATTTTGGGACCTTCCCAAGATCATTTCTGGATGGATTTTGGGATCAGTCCGGGATGCCGTCAGGGTCATTTTGGTATTAGGTGATCATTTGAGGACCTTTCCGGCATCACTTCTGGATGGTTATCGGTATCCGATCAGGATCCCCTCGGAATCATTGCGGGACTTTTTCGGGATCATTTGGGTCCCTCCCAAGATCATTTCTGGATGGATTTCGGGATCTGTCCGGGATCCCGTCAGGGTCATTTAGGGGTGCGTTCGAGATCCCGTCGGAATCAATGCGGGACTTTTACGGAATCATTTGGGATTCCTTCAGGCATCATTTCTGGATGGTTTTCGGGATTTGTCCGGGATCCCGTCGGGGTTATTTCGGGACCTTTTCGGGGCTAATACGGGATCATTTGGGGATCCTCTAGGGGTCGTTTCGTGACTTTTTCTGTATTATTTTGGGATCATTTTGGGACCCTTTCGGCATAATTTCTTGATGGTTTGCCGGATCAATCAGGGTCATTTCGGGACCATTTTGGGATCATTTGGAGACCCTTCCGAGATCATTTCTGGATCCGTCCGGGATGCCGTAGGAGCCATTTCGGGATTTTTTGTTACTTTTCCGGGATAGTTTTTGCACCCTTCCGGGATCATTTCTGGATCTGTGCGGGATCCCATCTGGGTCAATTCCGGACTATTTCGGGATCATTTTGTAATCCTTCCGGAATCATTTCTGTATGGTTTTCGCGATCCATCGTGGATCCCCTCGGAGCCATTTCGGAACTTTTTCTGGAGTTAGTCGGGATAATTTAGGGACCCTTCCTGGATATTTTCTGGATGGTTTCTGAGTTCCGTCCGGGAGCCCGTCAGGGTAATTTCGGAAATTTTTCGGGACCCTTCAGGCATCATTTCTGTGTGGTTATCTGGATAAGTCTAGAATCGTGTCGTTGTCACTTCGGGTTTTTTTGGGACTACTTCGGGAACTTTTGGAAACACTTCCGGGGCGTTTCTGGATGGTTTTCGGGATCCGTCCGCGATAGCGTCGGGGTCATTTCGTGGCTTTTTCTGGATAATTTCGTTATCATTTTGGGATCCTATCAGGTTATCAGCTCATAAAGTTCTTTTTTTTACTCAATTACAAAAATAAAATGCATTAGACAGAAAAAAATTTTAAACAGATAACTTTATAAGCAGGCTAACGTGAATAGCCCACATATTTCATTTTCTCCTTGCGGACGGGGCCGCGGGTAAAGGCTAGTACGTACATATATGTAGCATTCGCTGCGTTATTTAACTTCGGGCGTAGGTTTATAGGTATGTATGGATGTACATCACTACATAGTATAAAACAAAGTTGCTTTTTCTGTCCCTATGTCCCTATGTCTGGCGGCCGCCGTGGTGTGATGGTAGCGTGCTCAACCTACCACACCGTATGCCCTGGGCTCACACCGCGGGCAAAGCAACATCAAAATTTTAGAAATAAGGTTTTTCAATTAGAAGAAATTTTTTCTAAGCGGGGTCGCCCCTCGGCAGTGTTTGGCAAGCGCTCCGGGTGTATTTCTGCCATGAAGAGCTCTTAGTGAAAACTCATCTGCCTTGCAGATGCCGTTCGGAGTCGGCATAATACATGTAGGTCCCGTCCGGCCAATTTGTAGGGAAAATCAAGAGGTGCACGACGCAAATTGGAAGAGAAGCTTGGCCTTAGATCTCTTCAGAGGTTATCGCGCCTTACATTTATTTTATTTTTATGTCCCTTTGAGTGCTCAAACCTTTAAAAATATGCAACAGATTTTGATGCGCTTTTTTTTATTTAATAGATAAAATGTGATTGAAGAGGAAGTAACGGATGAACATATTTGGCTGAAAATTGGTGAAGGGCTAGCTTAGAACCAGGAGACAGACATAGGCTAATTTTTATCCCGTTCTGGATAGGGTCTTGAGATCAAAACGTGGACTTGGGTAATCCTGGGATATGTTTGTACAATATGGGTATCGAATGTAAGCTGTTTATGAGTACTTTGATACGGGGTATTTTTCGTAACCGCGGGTAACTAGGGTCTCGAGATATAAGCGAAAACGTGGACGCGGGTACCCCTAGAATGTGTTTATAGAATATGGATAACGAATGAAAGCTGTTGATGAGTGCTTTAGTACAGGGTAGTTTTCATACCTATTGGCGAAGGATCTCAAAATATAGGCCAAAACGTGCATCAGGGTAACACTAGGATGTGTTTTTACCAAAGAGTATATATTTGTTAAGAGGCGTCACTCGATACTTTGTTGTTGCCAAAGCAACCCTGTCATGTCGAATGTGATTCTCAAGTAAGCTTTGTTTAGTTTTTTTTAATTGAATCCTATATAGTTATGCGGTAAAGTGACTTTGCATAATTACGATTTTTGGAAAGAGAATTAATTAATTAATTTAATACAATCAGTAAAATAAACACAAATACCCCACGAAAATGTATAGAAGGCGTTTTTATAAATACATCTGATAAAAAAAACCAACGACTACCTTGAGAAAACATCGAGTAATTTGATTTGGCAACAACAAAAGTATCGAGTGACGCCTCTTGACAAATATATACTCTTTGTTTTTACATAAAGGGTATCAAATTGAAGCTGTTGATGAGTGCTTTAGTACAGAGTAATTTTTATACCGCTGGGTGACTAGGGTCTCAAGATATGGGCAAAACCTGGACCCGGATACCCCTAGAATTTGTGTGTAATATGGATATCAAATGAAAGTTGTTGCTGAGAGATTTAAAGTAATTTTCATTGTGATATTCGATTTAGTGGCATTAACCTGGCAAAACTGATAAATGTGCATGCGAAGTCGAAATAAAGACATGACTTAATAATACGCACATAACTATTTACGGAGGGAGGAGTGAATAAAAGTATTAAAAAAAGTAAGGAGGGGGAAGGGGGGGGGGCAGAGTTAGACGGAAAAAGCTTATTAAAATGTATGGAGATAGACCAAATTTAGGGCAGAACAACGTTTGACGGGTCTGCTAGTATATATTATAAATGGGAATTTGGATGTTTGGATGTTTAGATGTTTGGATGTTTGGATGTTTGGATGTTTGTCCAGACGTTTGTCTTTGTGACTCAATCACGCAAGAACGGCTGGACTGATTTGGATGAAATTTTGCACACGTATAGCCAATAGTCTAGAAGGATCTACTAGCTATATATTTTTGAAAAGGGGCGTGGTCCCCGCCCCCTAGGAACAGTTATAATTTAATTATTATATTTTTTCGTCTTTGCGACTGAATCACGCCAGAATGGCTACACGGATTTTGGTGAAATATGGGACACAGACAATAGTCTGTCTACTAGCGAAATTTTTTTCGCACATGGAAAGAGGGGTGGGGGTCCCACGACCTCTTCGAGCAATTACTTTTTAATAATTTTTACACATTATAACTTTACGTATACTGGCCTTCACCAATATCACAGACTCAAGGGGTCAAATAAGTCGAGGACTTACAAAGTAAGCAGTGACACCCTCCGCCCCTACCCCCCTTTATCTCCCACTCTGGTGTAAAATCTATAAATTGTTATAACTCAATATAAATTTTCTCCTAAATCAATAGTTTTTGGTATCTGGCACATACAGATCGAGATCTAGACAATTTTGGAGGAACGATCAGTGGTCCTCTCCTTTTACCCCCGCCATCCGCCCTCCTTCAATTGTTTTTATTAGCATGCTTTTATTAACTTTACCTGTACGTTTCTATGTAACTTTTCATTCGCTCCTGCGCCTGCTGCCTTATTAACATGGTTTTATCATTAGCTTCACCTCATATGGAGACCCTTCCGGGATCATTTCTGGATGGTTTTCGGGATCGGTCCGGGATCCCGCCGGGGTAATTTCAGGACTTTTTCGGGACTATTTCGGGATCATTTTGGGACCCTTCCGGGATCATTTCTGTATAGTTTTCGGGATCCGTCCGGGTTATTTTGGGACATTTTCGGGACTATTCCGTAATCATTTCGGGATTATTTTGCGATCATTTGGGGACCCTTCCGGCATCATTTCTGGATGGTTTTCGGGATCCGTCCGGGATACCGTCGGGGTACTTTCGGGATCATTTGCGTACCTTCGAGAGATAAATTCTTGATGGTTGCCGGGATCATTACGGGACTTTTTCGGGGTTATTTTGGGTCCCTTTAGGCATCATTTCTGGATGGTCTTCGGAATTCGTCCGGCATCCCGTCGTGGTCATTTCGGGACTTTTTCGTGACTAATACGGGATCATTTGGGGACCCTCTCGGCATCATTTCTGGATGGTTTGCCGGATCCATCAGGGTCATTTCTGGACCATTTTGGGATCATTTGGGGACCCTTCCGAGATCATTTCTGGATCCGTCCGGGATGCCGTAGGAGCCATTTCGGGATTTTTTGTTACTTTTTCGGGATAGTTGTTGGACCATTCCGGGATCATTTCTGGATCTGTGCGGGATCCCATCTGGGTCATTTCTGGATGGTATTTGAGATCCGCTCGGGAGCCCGTCATGGTCATTTCGGAACCTTTTCGGTATCATTTTGGAACACCTTCAGGGATCATTTCTGTGTGGTTCTCTGGATACGTCTAGAATCGTGTCGTTGTCATTTCTGGTTTTTTTGGGACTATTCCGGGAACTTTTGGAGACCCCTTCGGGGCATTTCTGGATGGTTTTCGGGATCCGTCCGCGATAACGCGTAGCTTTTTCTGGATAATTTCGGGATCATTTGGGATCCTATCAGGTTATCAGCTCATTTAGTTCTTTTTTTTTACTCAATTACAAAAATAAAATGCATTAGACAGAAAACAAAATTTTAAACAGATAACTTGATAAGCAGGCTAACGCGAATAGCCCATATATTTAAATTTCTCCTTGCGGACGGGGCCGCGGGAAAAGGCTAGTCCCATATAAACTGTCATTTCTGCCCCCTTTTTAATGGCTAGAAGCTTCCAATTTCATCAAATACTTGAGTTCACGGGATATATTATTGAGATAAGTGATTCATGGTCAAAGCTATTTCATGAAAACCACAAAAAACGTGAAACTTTGCAGCCTCACCCAAAGTACCCACCCATTTTTATACCCAGCTGTACTTGTATACAGGGTATAACTTTGATTGGATAACGGTTGATTGTACAGGTATAAATGAATCAAGATAAATATAGACTTCCATATATCAAAATCATCAGTATCGAAAAAAAATTTGATTGAATCATGTCCGTCCGTCCGTCGGTCTGCCCGTTAACACGATAAATAAAAAATAAATGTAAGGCGCGATAACCTCCGAAGAGATCTAAGGCCGAGCTTCTCTTCCAATTTGCGTCGTGCTCCTCTTGATTTTCCCTACAAATTGGCCGGACGGGACCTACATGTTTTATGCCGACTCCGAACGGCATCTGCAAAGCAGATGAGTTTTCACTGAGAGCTTTTCATGGCAGAAATACACCCGGAGTGCTTGCCAAACACTGCCGAGGGGCGACCCCGCTTAGAAAAATTTTCTTCTAATTGAAAAATCTTATTTCTAAAATTTTGATGTTGCTTTGCCCGGGAGTTGAACCCAGGGCATACGGTGTGATAGGCGGAGCACGCTACCATCACACCACGGTGGCCGTTAACACGATAACTTGAGTAAATATTGAGATATCTTCACCAAATTTGGTACACGAGCTTATCTGGACCGAGAATAGATTTGTATTGAAAATGAGCGAAATCGGATGATAACCACGCCCACTTTTTATATATAATATATATTATAACATTTTGGAAAACACAAAAAACCTGATTATTTAGTAAATGATACGCCTAGAATGTTGAAATTTGACGTGTGGACTTGTATGGAGACTCTTGATAAAAAATTAAAAAAAAAATTGTTTAAATGGGTGTGGCGCCGCCCACTTGTGATAAAATAAATTTTACAGATAATATTAATCATTAATCAAAAATCGTTAAACTTATCGTAACAAAATTCGGCAGCGAGATTGCCTTTACTATAAGGACTGCTTTGAAGAAAAATTAACGAAATCGGTTAAAGATTGTACGGTTCCTTTTAATATATTACTAGCCTTTACCCGTGGCCCCGTCCGCAAGGAGAAAATTAAATATATGGGCTATTCACGTAAGCCTGCTTATCTGTTTAAAAAAATGTTTCTGTCTAATCCATTTTATATTTGTAATTGAGTAAAAAAAAAGAACTAAATGAGCTGATAACCTGATAGGATCCCCAAATGATCCCGAAATTATCCAGAAAAATCCACGAAATGACAACGACGCTATCGCGGACAGATCCCGAAAACCATCTAGAAATGCCAAGGAAGGGTCTCCAAAAGTTCCCGGAATAGTCCCAAAAAAAACCGAAATGACAACGAAACGATTCTAGACTTATCCAGAGAACCACAAAGAAATGTTACCTGAAGGGTACCAAAATGATCCCGAAATAGTCCCGAAAAAGTTCCGAAATGACCCTGACGGGCTCCCTGACGGTTATCAAAAGCCATCCAGAAAATATCCAGGAAGGGTCCCTAGGGGATCCACGACGGATCGCGAAAACCATACAGAAATGATTCCGGAGGGGTCCGAAAATGATACCGTATTAGTCCCGGAAAAATAAAATAACCCCGACGGCATCCCGGACGCATCCCGGAAACTATACAGAAATGATCCCGAAATAGTCCCGAAAAAGTCCCGAAATGACCCCGGCGGGATCGCGGACGGATCCCGAAAAGCATTCAGAAATGATCCCGGAAGGGTCTCGATATGACCCAAACGCGATTACAAATAGGGTGAAGATAATCACCCTTACTGTCATTGTCGTCGTCGACATCGTCGTCGTTTTTCAGTCGACGTCACATCGTATCGACGTCGTCGTCACTTCGACACCAAATCGGTATTGGCTAAGCTTGTTGAGACGACGTCGATAGTTTATCTATAAAACGAAAGGAAAATATACCATCTCTGCCATTTCTGGATCAGCTGTTCGATATTTCATACTATTTCTGAATCTTTTTTCGCGATTTAAGCTTTGTTTAAATATTTTATTTCAAGATTTTAAAAAAATGTTTTTTTATGACAGTAGTGCGAGCTCTAGTGACGAAAAGAATAAAGAGGAGCTTAGACTAAATAGAAAAAGAATAAGGAATAACTCCGATGTATTTCGTTTGCCAGACAACAAGTATGTATAACAACTTTCGGGGGTTTAGAATGTATTAATGTTTCAGCTGGAAATATTTTACTTTATTTCAGATTTAAAGACTATTTTCGTCTCAATAAAGCTGCCTTCAGATATGTTCTGGAAACAATTCAGCCGCATATGAGAAACGAAATCAGGACAACGGCGATTTCAAAAACCATAAAATTGGCAGCAACGTTGCGATTTTTGAGGCAAAGTTCCTATCAACTAATTGTGGGAAATGATTTCCATCTTGGACTTTCCCAGCCATCCGTTAGTGCTGTACTTGCTGAAACACTCGACGTTTTGGAATCCGTTATATGTCCTCTTTGGATAAAATTTCACATGACAGAGGCTGAATACACAGAATGTAAGGAGTATTTTTTCGAAAAAACTGGCTTTCCAGGAGTTATTGGCTGCGTCGATGGAATTCATATAAAAATGTTGGCTCCTAGAAAACAAGACCAGCATCTATACTACAATAGAAAGGGATTTTGTAGTTTAAATGCCATGATTGTAAGAACAGATAAACTTTTAATCGGCTAAATAATAATTTTTAACAAACAATTTAACAGATTTGTGATCATAAGTTGCGAATAAGGTATATGGATGCTAGGCATGCGGGTTCGGGCCATGATTCCCTCATATGGAACATTAGCCATGCTAGAAGAATTCTGCGAGAACGATACGAGGCTGGAGAGCGTAACTTCTGGCTTTTAGGTAAAAACCAATTACACACAATTTAAATCATGTAAAAGTTATATAAACTTTTTTATATTTGTAGGCGATGTGGGCTATCCTCTAGAACAATTTATTATGACACCGTATCGAAGCACAACAGAAGGAAGTCCCGACGCTATTTACAATACCAAGCACGCCAAAGCTAGAAATATAATTGAACGTACTATTGGCGTACTAAAAAACCGTTTTCGCTGTTTGCTAGCTGCACGTCAACTTCACTATACGCCATCTAAAGCCACGCAAATTGCTAATGTATGTGCAGCACTTCACAACATATGCATTGATTTTAGTTCTCGCTCTGCAAACGAGGATGTACACAGTCAAGAGCAGAACTTAGAGAATTGTGAAAATATTGATGATGTAGAAAATATCGCGAATATGGAAGCATCACAAATTAGAGAGCAAATCAAAACCAGCTTTGTATAGTTTCAGACTGAAAATTTCAGTTCATTTTTTATTGTGTACATATATGCATTAAATTCAGTCGTCTTAATAACTAATATCACAAAACAAAAATAGTTCAGTTCTTTAGAAATAAAAAGTAATTCAGGCACTTAAAATAAAATATGTACATCAAACAAACGGAAAAAATTAATTTTCTTAAAAATAAAATATGTATGTACATAAAAATCAGCTTCTTATTTTTTTCTAAATTCTTTAGTTTAGTTTTCGCTATTTTAATTTTTATGACTTTTAAAACCATATTTCTTTTATGAAGTTCTACTTCCCTACATTCTTTTTTCTTCAGCATCTTTAGCTTTTCCTCCTCAATCGCGAGCATTTTTTTTTTTGGTACCGTGCTGTATCTCGTAAAGGGTGCTTAATTGAATTTAGCCTGTTCGTGACATCGGTAAGGTCCCTCTCTTGCATGCTACTGTGTTTCTCTAAAAGATCGTCTCTGTCCTCTTTTTTGGATTTGCGTACCCTAGTAGCAGCGGGAGTCTGGGATCTGCTTCTTCGGACTGCTGAAGTACTTGGGCCATCTTCGGAAGGAAAATCCGGTGGATGCAGCTGAACATCTGAAATTATTTGCGGGATCATCCTCGACAACACAATTTACGTAAGCTTCTATAGTTTGCTCAACCGGCAGCTGCACACCTTGTACAATCCCTTCCGGGCTCAGCTGCTTGTCGAATTGCAGCAAGTTGGCCACTGCCTCTTCCAACGGACTTAGCGTAAATTGTTTATTCATGCCACCACCTGTTGCATTGCTTTCTTCCCTATTTTTCACCAGTTTTTGCTTCACTTTAAATTTTAAATCTCGCCATACCTGCAGAGTATATTTTGATTAAAAACTATTCTCTATTAATTTAATTACTTTAATTACTTTTTGCCAACCGTCGCTGTCTCTTAAAGGTGGTCCCAAAGAATTTAATTTTATGCTGATCGCTTCCCACTGTTGTTTAAAATTTGCTGGTGCCATACCTCTTTGGAAACCTTTTGCTAGGCAAGGATTTTTTTCTAGCTCAGCTATAAGAACCTCGAATTGTTGCACACTCGTTATTTTCATTTTGAATATCTAAAAAACAATGCATATTACATGCTTGTATATTTAATTAATTAAAAAAGAAATGTTTTACTTACAAATTTTCCTTCTGTCGTCAGTAAAAACAGCGTCGGCGAAAATGGCGTCGTATGATGGCGACGACGACAGCAAATTTGCTTAGCCAATATCAAAAATGTGTCGATAATCGTCAATAGTTATCGAAAACGACAATGGCAATACCGAATTTAACACGTCGTCGTTAGTCGTCGTCGTTTAGTGACGACGACGACATTGGCAATAAGGGTGAATTATAAAACCATGTTAATACGGCAGCAAGCGCGTTGAGGCGAACGAAGAGTTACAAAGAAACATACAGGTGAAGGTAATAAAAGCGTGCTAATAAAAACAATTGAAGGAGGGTGGATGGCGGGAAGAGGAGAGTACCACTGACCGGTTTTCCGAAATTGTTTAGATCTCGATCTGTATGAGCCAGACACCAAAAATGATTGATTTAGGAGAAAATTTACATTGAGTTATAACAATTTATAGATTTTGCACGAGAGGGGGAAAGGTAGGGGAGGGTGTATCACTGCTCACTTTGTAAGCCCACGACTTATTTCACCCATTGAGTTTGTAATATTGGTGAAGGTCAGTATACGTAAAGTTATAATGTGTAAAAATTGTTAAAAAGTAATTATTCGAAGGGGTCGTGGGACACCCTCCCCCCTTTCCATGTTCGAAAAAAATTTCGCCAGTAGACTATTATCTCTATTAAATTTCATCAACATCCATGATGCCGTTGTGGCGTGATTCAGTCACAAAGACGAAAAAATACAATAATTAAATTATAACTGTTCCTAGGGGGCGGGGACTTCTCCTCTTTTCAAAAAAATATAGTTAGTAGATCCTTCTAGACTATTGGCTATATGTGTGCCAAGTTTCATCTAAATCCGTCCAGCCGTTCTTGCGTGATTGAGTTACAAAAACAAACGTCTGGACAAACATCCAAACATCCAAACTTTCCCATTTATAATATACTAGCCTTTACCCGCGGCCCCGTCCGCAAGGAGAAATTTAAATATATGGGCTATTCGCGTTAGCCTGCTTATCAAGTTATCTGTTTAAAATTTAGTTTTCTGTCTAATGCATTTTATTTTTGTAATTGAGCAAAAAAAAAAGAACTAAATGAGCTGATAACCTAATAGGATCCCAAATGATCCCGAAATTATCCAAAAAAAGTTACGAAATGACCCCCACGCTATCGCGGACGGATCCCGAAAACCATCCAGAAATGCCACGAAAGGGTCCCCAAAAGTTCCCGGAATAGTCTAAAAAAACGCGAAATGACAACGACACGATTCTAGACGTATCCAGGGAACCACACAGAAATGATCCCTGAAGGTGTTCCAAAATGATCCCGAAAAGGTTCCAAAATGACCCTGACGGGCTCCCGGGCAGATCTGAAAAACCATCCAGAAAATATCCAGGAAGAGTCCCTAAATTATCCCGACATACTCCAGAAAAAGTTCAGAAATGGCTCCGAGGGAATCCATGACGGATCACGAAAACCATACAGAAATGATTCCGAAAGGATCCCAAAATGATCCCGAAATAGACCGGAAATGACCCAGATGGGATCCCGCACAGATCCAGATATTATCCCGGAAGGGTCCAAAAACTATCCCGGAAAAGTGACAAAAAATCCCGAAATGGCTCCTACGGCATCCCGGACGGATCCAGAAATGATCTCGGAAGGGTCCCCAAATGATCCCAGAATGGTCCCGAAATGACCCTGATGGATCCGGCAAACCATCAAGAAATTATGCCGGAAGGGTCCCCAAATGATCCCGAAATAATACAGAAAAAGTCACGAAACGACCCCTAGAGGATCACCAAATGATCCCGAAATAACCCCGACGGGATCCCGGACAAATCCCGAAAACCATCCAGAAATGATGCCGGATGGGATCCCAAATGATTCCGAAAAAGTCCCGCATTGGTTCCGACGGGATTCTGAAATGATACGGGAAATCATCCAGAAATGATGCCGGTAGGTACCCCAAATGATCCCCAAATAGTCCCCAAATGACCCCGCCGAGATCCCGGACGGATACCGAAAACCATTCAGAAATGATGCCCGTAGGTACCCCAAATGATCCCGAAATAGTCCCGAAATGACCCCGTCCGGATCCCGGAGGGACCCCGTAAACTATCTAGAGATGATGTCGAAAGGGTCCCCAAATAATCCCGTATGAGTCGAGAAAAAGTCCCGAAATGACCCCGACGGGATCCCGGACGGAATCCACGACAGATCGCGAAAACCATACATAAATGATTCCGGAAGGATCCCAAAATGATCCCGAAATAGTCCGGAAATGACCCAGATGGGATCCCGCACAGATCCAGAAATTATCCCGGAAGGGTCCAAAAACTATCCCGGAAAAGTAACAAAAAATCCCGAAATGGCTAATACGGCATCCCGGACGGATTCAGAAATGATCTCGGAAGGGTCCCCAAATGATCCCAAAATGGCCCGAAATGACCCTGATAGATCCGGCAAACCATCAAGAAATTATGCCAGAAGGGTCCCCAAACGATCCCGAAATATTACAGAAAAAGTCACGAAACGACCCCTAGAGAATCCCCAAGTGATCCCGTATTAGCCCCGAAAAGGTCCCAAAATAACCCCGACAAATCCCGAAAACCATCCAGAAATGATGCCGGAAGGGACCCCAAATGATTCCGAAAAAGTCCCGCAATGATTCGACGGGATCCCTAACGGATACCGAAAATCATGCAGAAGTGATGCCGGAAAGGTCCTCAAATGATCACCTAATAGTCCCAAAATGACCCTTAAGGGATCCTGGACGGATCCCGTAAACCATCCAGAAAAGATCCCGAAAAAGTCCTAAAATGACCCCGACGGGTCCCGGACGAATCCCGAAAACCATCCAGAAATGATGCCGGAAGGGACCTCAAATGATCCCGAAAAAGTCCCGAAATGATCCCGACGGGATCCCGGACGGATACCGAAAACCATCTAGAAATGATGCCGGAAGGTACCCCAAATGATCCCGAAAAAGTCCTAAAATGGCCCCGACGGGATTCCTCACAGATCCCGAAAACCATTTAGAAATGATGCCAGAAGGTACCCCAAATGATGCCGAATTAGTTCCGAAATGACCCCGACGGGATCCCGGAAGGATCCCGAAAACCATCCAGAAATGATGCCAAAAGTGACCCCATATGATCCCGAAATGACCCCGACGGGATCCCGGACGGATCACGAAAACCATGCACAAATGATGGCGGAAGGGACCCCAAATTATCCCGAAAAAGTCCCGAAATGACCCCGACGGGATCCCGGACGGATACCGAAAACTATCCAGAAATGATTACGGAGGGGACCTAAAATAACCCCGAAAGGTCCCGTAGTTATCCCGGAAACCATCAGGAATTTATCTCTCAAAGGTACGCAAATGATCCCGAAAATACCCCGACGGAACCCCGGACGGATCCCGAAAACTATACAGAAATGATCCCGGAAGGGTCCCAAAACGATCCCGAAAAAGTCTCGAAATAGTCCCGAAAAAGTCCCGAAATGACCCCGGCGGGATCCTGGACGGATCCCGAAAACCATCCAGAAATGATCCCGGAAGGGTTTCGATACGACCCTAACCATGTTAATAAGGCAGCAGGCGCGTTGGAGCGAATGAAGAGTTACATTGAAACATACAGGTAAAGCTAATAAAAGCGTGCTAATAAAAACAACTGAAGGAGGGCGGATGGCGAGAGGAGAAGGAGAGGACCACTGATCGTTTTTCCAAAATTGTTTAGATCTCGATCTGTATGTGCCAGATACCAAAAACTCTTGATTTTGGAGAAAATTTATTTTGAGTTATAACAATTTATAGATTTTACACCAGAGGTGGAGAGAAGGGGGGAGGGAGACGGAGGGTGTCACTGCTCCCTTTTTTAAGCCCTCGACTTATTTGACCCCTTGAGTCTGTGATATTGGTGAAGGCCAGTATACGTAAAGTTATAATGTGTAAAAATTATTAAAAAGTAATTGCTCGAAGGGGTCGTGGGACCCCGACCCCTCTTTCCATGTTCGAAAAAAATTTCGCTAGTAGACTACTGTCTGTATCCCAAATTTCATCAAAATCCGTGCAGCCGTTCTGGCGTGATTCAGTCGCAAAGACTAAAAAATATAATAATTAAATTATAACTGTTCCTAGGGGGCGGGGACCTCCCCCCTTTTGAAAAATATATAGATAGTAGATCCTTCTAGACTATTGGCTATATGTGTGCAAAATTTCATCCAAATCGGTCCAGCCGTTCTTGCGTGATTGAGTCACAAAAACAAACGTCTGGACAAACATCTTCACATCCAAACTTTGCCATTTATAATATACTAGCCTTTACCCGCGGCCCCGTCCGCAAGGAGAAAATAAAATATATGTGCTATTCACGTTAGCCTGCTTATCAAGTTGTCTGTTTAAAAATTTTTTCTGTCAATGTATTTTATTTTTTAATACAGTAAAAAAAAGAACTAACTGAGCTGATGGGCACGCTTACATGAATAGTACAATACACTTTTTTCGAATTAAAAAAAATACATTTTGTTTCTAAGTTAAATTAATTGATATGACAGGGGTGAAAGAATTTCTACTCATAGAACAAAGGAGTGAAACTACAATTAGCTAAAACCAAAAAGAAGTTTTTAAATGAAAGCAGTGTTGCTTTTTCGGGTATTTAGTTGGTTAAAATATTACAAAAATTTTAATTATAGTTGTAATAGTTCGTTACAGGATTCATTTAAAAATAGAACGAAAAAGCTGTGATATATTAAAGATAAAACATACCGAATTTTAATTACGAATAATTTGCCGTAAATCCATGGCCATGTGTGCTGAATTACCGGTTTCGAAGAGACCTAAAATGATCCCGGAAGTGTCCCTAAATGACACCAAATAGTCACGAAATGATGCCGACGGGATCCTGAACAAATCTCGAAAACTATCCAGAAATGATGCCGGAAGGGTCCCAAAATAATCCCGAAGTAGTCACGAAAAGTCCCGAAATGACCCTGACGGGATCCCGGACGGATCCCGAAAACCATCCAGATTTGATTCCTGAACGGTCCGCAAATGATCCCGATATAGTCCGAAAAAGTCCCGAAAAAACTCTGACGGGATCCCGGACAAATCCCGAAAATCGCCCAGAAATTATCCCGGAGGAGTCCCAAAATGATTCCGAAATAGTAGTCACGAAAAAGGCCCGAAATGACCCTGACGGAATCCCGAAAACCATCCAGAAATGACTCTGGAGGGATCCGGAAATGATCCCGGAAAAGTCCACAAACCATCCAGAATTGATCTCTGAAGGTTCCGCAAATGATCCCGAAATAGTCCCGAAAGTCACGAAAAACTCAGACCCATCCCGAAAATCATGAAGAAATTATCCTGGAAGGGTACCAAAATTACCCCGAAATAACTCCGACGGGATCCCGGACAGATCCCGAAAATCATCCAGAACTGAGCTCTGAAACGTCCGCAAATAATCCAGAAATAGTCCGGAAAAGTCCCGAAAAAACTCCGTCGGGATCCCGGACAGATCCCGAAAATCACCCAGAAATTATGCCGGAGGGGTCCCAAAATGATTCCGAAATAGTCCCGAAAAAGTCCCGAAATGACCTTGAGGGGATCCCAGACCGATACCGAAAACCATCCACAATTGATCTCTAAAGAGTCCGCAATTTATCCCAGATAAAGTCGCGAAAAAACTACGAAGGGATCCCGAACAGATCTCGAAAATCATAGGGAAATTATCCCGGAAGGGTCCCAAAATGATCCCGAAATAGTCCCGAAAAGGCGCGAAATAACCCTGACGGGATCCCGGACGGATCCCGAAAACCACCCAGAAATGATCTTTAAGGTCAACTGACCCCGAAATAGTCGTGAAAAAGTCCCGAAATTACCCCGACGGGATCCCGAAAACCATCCAGAAATTATCCCTGAAGGATCCCCAAATGATCCAAGAACAGTCTCGAAATTCCCTGAAATTTTCCCGAAAAAGTAAAAAAATAAACCCGACGGGATCACGGACGGATCCCGAAAACGATCCAGAAATGATGCCGGAAGGGACACCAAATGATCCCGAAAAATTCCCGAAATTCCCCCGATGGGATCCCGGACGGATCCCGGACCATCCAGAAATGATGCCGGTTGGTACCCCTAAATGATCCCGAAATAGGCCAGAAATGACCCCGTCGGGATCCTGGACGGATCCCCAAAAGTATACAGAAATGATGCTGGAAGGTGAAATGATCCCCTTAAAGAAAGATGAAAAATGAAATGATCCCCTTATAGTTCCGAAATGATCCTGACGGGATTCCCGACGGATCCCGGAAACTATCCAGAAATGATGCCGGAAAGGTTCCCAAGTTATCCCCAAATAGTCCCGAAATTACCCTGACGGTATCCCGGACGGATCACGAAAACCATCCGGAAATGATGGCGAAAGGGTCCCCAAATGATCCCGTATTAGTCGCGGGTTCCGAAATGACCCTGACGGGATCCCCGAAGGATCCCGGAAACTATCCAGAAATGATGCCGGAAAGGTTCCCAAGTTATCCCCAAATAGTCCCGAAATTACCCTGACAGTATCCCGGACGGATACCGAAAACCATCTAGAAAAGTGGCCGGAAGATACCCCAAATGATCCCGAAAAAGTCCTGAAATGATCCAGACGGGATCCCGTACGAATCCCGAAAACTATCCATCTAGGTACCCCAAATGATCCCGAAATAGTCCCGAAATGACCCCGCCGGGATTACGGGCGGATCCCGAAAAAGTCCTGAAATGACCCCGACGGGATCCCGTACGGATCCCGAAAATCATCCAGAAATGATGAAGGTAGGTACCCAAATGATCCCGAAATAGTCCCGAAATGATCCCGACGGGATGCCGGACGGATCCCGAAAACCAACCAGAAATGATGCCGGTAGGTACCCCAAATGTTCCCGATCGGACCCCGTCGGGATCCCGCACGGATCCCTAAAACTATCCAGAAATGATGCCGGAAAGGTCCCCAAATAACCCCCTAATAGTCCCGAAATTACACCGACGGAATCCCGGACGGATCCGGAAACCATCCAGAAATGATGCCGGAGGAGACCCCAAATGATCCCGCTAAAGTCCCAAAATGACCCCGACAGGGTCCCGGACGGATCCCGTAAACCATCCAGAAATGATGCCGGTATGTACCCCAAATGGTCCCGATATGACCCCGTCGGGATCCCGAACGGATACCTAAAACTATCCAGAAATGATGCCGAAAGGGTTCCCAAATGATCCTGTATTAGTCGAGAAAAAGTTCCGAAATGACTCCGACGGGATCCCGGATGGATCCCGAAAACCATCTAGAAATGATGCCGGAAGAGACCCCAAATGATCCCGCAAAGGTCCCAAAATGACCCCGACAGGATCCCGGACGGATCCGAAAACCATCCAGAAATGATGCCGGAGGAGACCCCAAATGATCCCGCTAAAGTCCCAAAATGACCCCGACAGGGTCCCGGACGGATCCCGTAAACTATCCAGAAATGATGCCGGAAGAGACCCCAAATGATCTCGCAAAAGTCCCAAAATGACCCCCACAGGATCCCGGACGGATCTCGTAAACCATCCAGAAATGATGCCGGAAGAGACCCCAAATGATCCCGCAAAAGTCCCAAAATGACCCCGACAGGATCCCGGACGGATCCCGAAAACCATCCAGAAATGATGCCGGGAGAGACCCCAGATGATCCCGCAAAAGTCCCAAAATGACCCCGACAGATCCCGGACGGATCCCGTAAACCATCCAGAAATGATGCCGGAAGAGAACCCAAATGATCCCGCAAAAGGCCCAAAATGACCCCGACAGGATCCCGGACGGATCCCGTAAACCATCCAGAAATGATGCCGGAAGAGACCCCAAATGATCCCGCAAAAGTCCCAAAATGACCCCGACAGGATCCCGGACGGATCCCGAAAACCATACAGAAATGATGCCGGAAGAGACCCCAAATGATCCCGCAAAAGTCTCAAAATGACCCCGACAGGATCCCGGACGGATCCTGTAAACCATCCAGAAATGATGCCTTAAGAGACCCCAAATGATCCCGCAAAAGTCCCAAAATGACCCCGACAGGATTCCGGACGGATCCCGAAAACCATCCAGAAATGATGCCGGAAGAGACCCCAAATGATCCCGCAAAAGTCCCAAAATGACCCGACAGGATCCCGGACGGATCCCGAAAACCATCCAGAAATGATGCCGGAATGGACCCCAAATGGTCCCGAAATGACACCGACGGGATCCCGGACGGATACCGAAAACCATCCAGAAATGATGCCGGCAGGTACCCCAAATTATCCCGAAATAGTCCCGAAATGACCCTGACGGGATCGCGGACGGATTCCGAAAACCATCCAGAAATGATGCCGATAAGGTCCCAAATGATCCTGTATTAGTCGAGAAAAAATTCCGAAATGACTCCGACGGGATCCCGGACGGATCCCGAAAACCATCTAGAATTGATACCGAAGGTACCCCAAATGATGCCGAAATAGTCCCGAAATGACATCGACGGGATCCCGGACGGATCCCGAAAACCATCCAGAAATGATGCCGGAGGAGACCCCAAATGATCCCGCTAAAGACCCAAAAGGACCCCGACAGGGTCCCGGACGGATCCCGTAAACCATCCAGAAATGATGCCGGAAGAGACCCCAAATGATCCCGCAAAAGTCCCAAAATGACCCCGACAGGGTCCCGGACGGATCCCGAAAACCATCCAGAAATGATGCCGGGAGAGACCCCAAATGATCCCGCAAAAGTCCCAAAATGACCCCGACAGGATCCCGGACGGATCCCGTAAACCATCCAGAAATGATGTCGGAAGAGACCCCAAATGATCCCGCAAAAGTCCCAAAATGACCCCGACAGGATACCGGACGGATCCCGAAAACCATCCAGAAATGATGCCGGGAGAGACCCCAAATGATCCCGCATAAGTCCCAAAATGACCCCGACAGGATCCCGGACGGATCCCGTAAACCATCCAGAAATGATGCCGGAGGAGACCCCAAATAATCCCGCTAAAGTCCCAAAATGACCCCGACAGGGTCCCGGACGGATCCCGTAAACCACCCAAAAAAGATGCCGGAAGAGACCCCAAATGATCCCGCAAAAGTCTCAAAATGACCCCGACAGGATCCCGGACGGATCCCGTAAACCATCCAGAAATGATGCCGGAAGAGACTCCAAATGATCCCGCAAAAGTCCCAAAATGACCGCGACAGGATCCCGGACGGATCCCGTAAACCATCCAGAAATGATGCCGGAAGAGACCCCAAATGATCCCGCAAAAGTCCCAAAATGACCCCGACAGGATCCCGGACGGATCCCGTAAACCATCCAGAAATGATGCCGGAGGAGACCCCAAATGATCCCGCAAAAGTCTCAAAATGACCCTGACAGGATCCCGGACGGATCCCGAAAACCATCCAGAAATGATGCTGGAAGAGACCCCAAATGATCCCGCAAAAGTCAAAATGACCCCGACAGGATCCCGGACGGATCCCGTAAACCATCCAGAAATGATGCCGGAAGAGACCCCAAATGATCCCGCAAAAGTCCCAAAATGACGCCGACGGGATCCCGGAAGGTCCCCGTAAACCATCCAGAAATGATGCCGGAGGAGACCCCAAATGATCCCGCAAAAGTCTCAAAATGACCCCGACAGGATCCCGGACGGATCCCGAAAACCATCCAGAAATGATGCCGGAAGAGACCCCAAATGATCCCGCAAAAGTCCCAAAATGACGCCGACGGGATCCCGGAAGGTCCCCGTAAACCATCCAGAAATGATGCCGGAGGAGACCCCAAATGATCCCGCAAAAGTCTCAAAATGACCCCGACAGGATCCCGGACGGATCCCGAAAACCATCCAGAAATGATGCTGGAAGAGCCCCCAAATGATCCCGCAAAAGTCCCAAAATGACCCCGACAGGATCCCGGACGGATCCCGTAAACCATCCAGAAATGATGCCGGAGGAGACCCCAAATGATCCCGCAAAAGTCTCAAAATGACCCCGACAGGATCCCGGACGGATCCCGAAAACCATCCAGAAATGATGCCGGAGGAGACCCCAAATAATCCCGCTAAAGTCCCAAAATGACCCCGACAGGGTCCCGGACGGATCCCGTAAACCACCCAAAAAAGATGCCGGAAGAGACCCCAAATGATCCCGCAAAAGTCTCAAAATGACCCCGACAGGATCCCGGACGGATCCCGAAAACCATCCAGAAATGATGCCGGAAGAGACCCCAAATGATCCCGCAAAAGTCCCAAAATGACGCCGACGGTGTCCCGGACGGATCCCTAAAACCATCCAGGAATGATTACGGAAAGGACCCAAACTGACCCCGAAAAAGTCCCGTAATGATCCCGGAAACCATCAAGAATTTATCTCTCGAAGGTACGCAAATAATCCCGAAAGTACCCCGACGGGATCCCGGACGGATCCCAAAAACCATCCAGAAATGATGCCGGAAGGGTCCCCAAATGATCGCGAAATAGTCCCGAAATGATTCCGGAATAGTCCCGAAAATGTCCCAAAATAACCCCGACGGGATCCCGAAAACTATACAGAAATGATCCCGGAAGGGTCCCAAAATGATCCCGAAATAGTCCCGAAAAAGTCCCGAAATTACCCCGGCGTAATCCCGGACCGATCCCGAAAACCATCCAGAAATGATCCCGGAGGGTCTCGATATGACCCTTACGGGATTACAAATAAGGTGAAGCTAATTATAAAACCATGTTAATAAGGCAGCAGGCGCATTGGAGTGAATAAAAAGTTACATAGAAACATACAGGTAAAGCTAATAAAAGCGTGCTAATAAAAACAATTGATGGAGGGCGGTTGGCGGGAGTAGCGGAGAGGACCACTGATCGTTCCTCCAAAATTGTCGTTCTGTATGTACCAGATACCAAAAACTATTGATTTAGGAGAAAATTTATATTGATTTATAACAATTTATAGATTTTACACCAGAGGGGGAGATAAAGGGGGGGGGGCGGGCGGAGGGTGTCACTGCTTACTTTGTAAGCCCTCGACTTATTTGACCCCTTGAGTCTGTGATATTGGTGAAGGCCAGTATACATACAATTATAATGTGTAAAAATTATTGAAAAATAATTTCTCGAAGGGGTCGTGGGACCCCCACCCCTCTTTCCATGTTCGAAAAAAATTTCGCTAGTAGACTACTGTCTGTGTCCCAAATTTCATCAAAATCCGTGTAGCCATTCTGGCGTGATTCAGTCGCAAAGACGAAAAAATATAATAATTAAATTATAACTGTTCCTAGGGGGCGGGGACCACGCCCCTTTTCAAAAATATATAGTTAGTAGATCCTTCTAGACTATTGGCTATATGTGTGCAAAATTTCATCCAAATCGGTCCAGCCGTTCTTGCGTGATTGAGTCACAAAGACAAACGTCTGGACAAACATCCAAACATCCAAACATCCAAACATCTTCACATCCAAACTTTGCCATTTATAATATATATTAGATATATTTGATATTAGATTAGATATTAGATACTAGCCTTTACCCGCGGCCCCATCCGCAAGGAGAAAATGAAATATATGGGCTACTCACGTTAGCCTGCTTATCAAGTTATCTGTTTAAACATTTTTTTTCGGTCTAATGCATTTTATTTTTGTAATTGAGTAAAAAAAAACTAAATGAGCTGATAACCTGATAGGATCCCCAAATGATCCCGAAATTATCCAGAAAAAGCCACGAAATGACCCCGACGCTATCGCCGACGGATCCCGAAAACCATCCAGAAATGCCCCGGAAGGTTCTCCAAAAGTTCCCGGAATAGTCCCAAAAAAACCCGAAATGACTACGACACGATTCTAGACTTATCCAGAGAACCACACAAATGATCCCTGAAGGGTACCAAAATGATCCCGAAATAGTCCCGACAAAGTTCCGAAATGACCCTGAAATGAACCATCCAGAAAATATCCAACAACGGTTCCTAAATTATCCCGACATAATACAGAAAAGTTCCGAAATTACCACTAGGGGATACACGACGTATCGCGAAAACCATATAGAAATGATTTCGGAAGGGTCCCAAAATGATCCCGAAATGGTCTGGAAATGACCACGATGGGATCCCGCATGGATGCAGAAATGATCCCGGAAGGGTCCCACAACTATCCCGAAAAAGTAACAAAAAAATCTGAAAATTACTCCTACGGCATCCCGGACGGATCCAGAAATGACCTTGGAAGGGTCCCCAAATGATCACAAATGGTCCAGAAATGACCCTGATGGATCCGGCAAACCATCAAGAAATGATGGCGGAAGGGTCCCCAAATGACCCCGAAATAATGCAGAAAAAGTCATGAAATCACCCCTAAAGGGTCCCAAAATAATCCCGAAATAGTCCCGAAAAAGTCCCGAAATTACCCTGATGGGTTCCAGTACAGATCCCGAAATCAATCCAGAAACGATGCCGGAAGGGTCCCCAAATTATCCCGTATTAGCCCCGAAAAAGTCAGAAGTGAACCCGAATTAGTCCCGAAATGACCCTGACGGGATCCCGGACAGGTCCTGAAATCCATCCAGGTATGATCTTGGAAGGGCCACAAATTGATCCCGAAATAGTCTCCGAAAAGTCCAGAAATTACCCTGACGAATCCTGAAAACCATCCTTAAATGATCCCGAAAGAGTCCCGAAATGACCCTGACGGGATCCCGTACGGGTCCCGAAAACCATCCAGAAATGACGCCGAAAGACTCCCCAAATGCTCCCGGGACGGGATCCCGAAAATAGTCGGGAAAACCTGATGGATCCGGCAAACCATCCAGAAATGAAGCCGGAAGGAACCCCAAATGATCCCGAAAAAGTCCCGAAATGACCCCGACGGGATCCCGGGCGAATCCCGAAAACCATCCAGAAATTATGCCGGAAGGGACCCCAAATGATCCCGAAAAAGTCTCGAAATGACCCCGACGGGATCCCGGACGGTTACCGGAAACCATACAGAAATGATGACGGAAGGGCCTCCAAATAATCTAGAAAAAGTCTCGAAATGACCCCACCGGGATCCCGGGTGGACACAGAAAACCATCCAGAAATGATGCCGGTAGGGGCCCAAATGATCCCGAAAAAGTCCCGAAATGACCCCGACGGGGTCCCGGAGGGATCCCGAAAGTCATCCAGAAATGATGCCGGAAAGACGACAAATAATCCCGAAAAAGTCACGAAATGACCCCGGTGGGATCCCGGACGGAAAAAGTTCCGAAAGCACGCTGACGGAATTCCGTATGGATTCCGAAAACCAAATGATCTCGAAATAGTCCGGAAAAGGCCCGAAATGACCCAGACGACAGATCCCGAAAATCATCCGGAAATTATACCGGAGGGGTCCCAAAATGGAGCCGAAATAGTTTCGAAAAAGTCCCGAAATGACCCTGACGGGATCCCGGCGGATCCCGAAAACCATCTAGAAATCATTCCGAAAGGGTTCCCAAATGATTTCTTATTAGTCGCGAAAAAGTACCGAAATGACCCTGACGGGATCCAGAACGGATCCCAAAATCCATCTAGAAATGATGCCGATAGGTACCCGAAATGATCACGCAAAAGTCATGAAATGACCACGACGGGATCCCGAACGGGCCCCCAAAATCATCTAGAAATGATGCCGGTAAGTACCCCAAAGTTATCCCGAAACGGTCCCGAAATTACCCCGGTTCCCGACAACTATCTAGAAATGATGCCGGAAAGGTCCTCAAATGGTCCCCTAATAATACCGGAATGACCCCGACGGGATCCCGGATGGATCCCAAAAACCATCCAGAAATGATACCGAAAGGGTCCCCTAATGATACTGTATTGGTCTAGAAAAAGTCCTGAAATGACCCCGACAGAATCCCGGTCGAATCCCGAAAACCATCCAGAAATGATGCAGGAAATGTCCCCAAATGAGCCCCTAATAGTCCCGAAATGGCCCTGGCGGGACCCCCACAGATTCCGAAATCCATGCAGAAATAATACCGAAAGGGTCCCCTAATGATCCCGTATCAGTCCCGAAAAATTCCCGAAATAACCTAGACGGGATCCCGGATGGATCCCGAAAACCATCCAGAAATGATACCGAAATGGACCCCTAATGATACTGTATTAGTCTAGAAAAAGTCCCGAAATGACCCCGACAGAATCCCGGTCGAATCCCGCAAACCATCCAGAAATGATGCCGGAAGAGACCCCAAATGAGCCCTAAAAGGTCCGGAAATAACCCTAACGGGATCCTGGACGGTTCCCGAAAACCATCCAGAAATGAGACCGGAAGGGACCCAAATGGATCCCGAAATGGTCCTGAAATTACCCAGACGGGATGCCGGACGGATACCGAAAACCATCCAGAAATGAGGCTGGAAGGGACCTGAAAGCATCCCAAAAAACTACCGAAATGCCCCCGACGGGATCCCGGATAGATCCCGAAAACTATCCATAAATGATTCCGGAAATGTCCCCAAATGAGCCCCTAATAGTCCCGAAATGGCCCTGGCGGGTTCCCGACGGATTCCGAAAACCATGCAGGTATGATACCGAAATGGTCCCTAATGATCCCGCATTAGTACCGAAAAAGTCCCGAAATGACCCCGACGGGATCCCGGATGGAACCCGAAAACCATCCAGAAATGATACCGGAAGGGACCTCAAAAAAGTCCCGAAATGACACCGACTGGATCCCGGACGGAGCCCGAAAACCATCCAGAAATTATACCGAAAGGGTCCCCTAATGATCCCGTATTAGTCCCGAAAATTCCTGAAATGACCCCGACGGGATCCCGGATGGATCCCGAAAACCATTCAAAAATGATGCCGGTAGGTACCCCAAATGATCCCGAAATAGTCCCGAAATTACCCCGTCGGGATCCCGGACCGATCCCGAAAACTATCCAGAAATGATACCAAAAGGGTCCCCTAATGATCCCGTATTAGTCCCGAAAAAGTCCCGAAATGACCCCGACGGAATCCCGGACGGATACCGAAAACCATCCAGAAATGATGCCGGAAGGGACACAAAATGATCCCAAAAAAGTCCCGAAATGACCCCGACGGGTTCCCGGACGGAGCCCGAAAACCTTTCAGAAATAATGCCGGTAGGTACCCCAAATTATCCCGAAATAGTCCCGAAATTACCCCCTCGGGATCCCGACAGATCCCGAAAACTATGCAGAAATGATGCCGGAAAGGTCCTCAAATGATACCCGAATAGTCCCGAAATGACCCGGACGGATCCCGAAAACTATCCAGAAATGAGGCCGGAAGGGACCCCAAAGGATCCCAAAAAAACTACCGATTTGCCCCCGACGGGATCCCGGACGAATCCCGAAAACTATCCAGAAATGATGCCGGAAATGTCCCCAAATGAGCCCCTAATAGTCCCGAAAAGGCCCTGGCGGGATCCCCGACGGATTCCGAAAACCACGCAGAAATGATACCGAAAGGGTCCACTAATGATCCCGTATTAGTCCCGAAAAAGTCCTGAAATAACCCCGACGGGATCCCGAAAACCATCCAGAAATGATGCCGGAAGGGAATTCAAATGATCCCAAAAAAGTCCCGAAATGACCCCGACGGGATCCCGGACGGAGCCCGAAAACCTTTCAGAAATGATGCCGGTAGGTACCCCAAATGATCCCGAAATAGTCCCGAAATTACCCCGTCGGGATCCCGGAATATCCAGAAATGATACCAAAAGGGTCCCCTAAAGATTCCGTATTAGTCCCGAAAAAGTCCCGAAATGACCCCGACGGGATCCCGGACGGATACCGAAAACCATCCAGGAATGATGCCGGAAGGGACCTCAAATGGTCCCAAAAAAGTCCCGAAATGACCCCGACGGGATCCCGGACGGATACCGAAAACCATCCAGAAATGATGCCGGAAGCGACCCAAAATGACACCGAAAGAGCCCCGTAATGATCCCGGAAAACATCAAGAATTTATCTCTCAAAATTACGCAAATGATCCCGAAATTACCCCGACGGGATGCTGGACGGATCCCGAAACCCATCCAGAAATGATGCCGGAAGGGTCCCCAAATGATCGCGAAATAGTCCCGAAATTGTACCGAAATAGTCCCGTAAATGTCCCAAAAATCCCCGACGGGAACCCGGACGGATCACGAAAACTATACAGAAATAATCCCGGAAGGGTCCCAAAATGATCCCGAAGTGGTCCCGAAAAAGTCCCGAAATTACCCCAGCGGGATCCCTGACGGATCCCGAAAACCATCCAGAAATGATCCCGGAAGGGTCTCGACATGACCCTAACGGGGTTACAAATAACTTGAAGCTAATGATAAAACTATGTTAATACGGCAGCAAGCGCGTTGAGGCGAACGAAGAGTTACAAAGAAACATACAGGTAAAGCTAATAAAAGCGTGTTAATAAAAACAATTGAAGGAGGACGGATGGCCAATGGCGAGAGGAGAAGGAGTGGCCCTCTCCTGCTCGTTTTTCCAAAATTGTTGATATCTCGATCTGTATTGGCGAGGTACCAAAAATTATTGATTTAGGAGAACATTTATATTGAGTTATAACAATTTATAGATTTTACACCAGAGGGTGTGAGAAAGGAGGAGGCGGACGTAGGGTGTCATTGCTAATTTTGTAAGCCCTCGACTTATTTGACCCATTGAGTTTGTAATATTGGTGAACGTCAATATAGGTAAAGTTATAATGTGTAAAAATTATTAAAAAGTATTTCTTCGAAGGGGTCGTGGGTCCCCTACCCCCTTTCCATGTTCGAAAAAAATTTCGCTAGTAGACTGTTGTCCGTGTCTCAAAATTTATCAAAATCCGGGTATCCGTTCTGGCGTGATTCAGTCACAAAGACGAAAAAATACAATAATTAAATTATAACTGTTCCTAGGGGGCGGGGCCTCCCCCCCCCCCTTTTCAAAGAAATATAGCTAGTAGGTCCTTCTAGACTATTGGCTATATGTGTGCAAAATTTCATCCAATACGGTCCAGCCGTTCTTGCGTGATTGAGTCACAAAGACAAAGGTCTGGACAAACATACAAACATACAAACATCCAAACTTTGCCATTTATAATATTGTCACGGATATTAGCATCACTAAGCTATACAATCACTAAGGCAATGCTAAGGCCACGCTAAGCGATATTTACGTCAATAATCAAATCATGTATACACATATATAAGGCAGCCGAGAGATGTCACACACAGATGCATTTACTTATACGCCTATGTGTGCGCGAGAGACTGTAAACTACAAACTTTCACATCAATAATTCAATCATTATGTCTACACATACGTAGGTACACGCAGCTGAGAAGCAAGGCACAACCATATGCAGACATCTTATGTGAGATGCTCCTGAATGTAGGCAATTATAATTGTGGAAGTGTCGCTCACACATACAAGCATGGGGTATGAGAGAAGCTATAAAATCGTGCAATTTTAGTTATAGCTGAGAAGTTTGAGAGCTCATGGACAATGCTAGTAGATTCTAGAAGATGCGAACGAGGAAACCAAAGAGTATAAAAGGCGCAGATGTAGAGGCGCTGGATTTCAGTTTGATTTGAGTTGTCAAGCAGTTACGACTCAGACGCTATCTAGCGAGCAAGAGCAGTATTATTTTGAATAGTAGAGTTTCATTTGAGCTATCAATCAGTTTGGTTATTAAGCAAGCTATTCGTTGCACAGTTTGAGTGTTATTGTGAAGTACTTTATTAAAGGCATTTTGCATTATTACAAATTGGAGTTACTTATTCAACAGTTTAGTGATTCGAACTTAGCAGAGGATTGCAAATAAGAGGATTTACAGCAAATTCGTTACAATTGGTGTCAGAAGAGGAATTGTTGAATAAATTCCAGAGGACAACAAGGACATGGCAAAGTTCAGTGAATTGAAGATCCAGCAACTAAAGAAGGAGTTGGAGAGCCGTGGATTGAATACAAGCGGCGTTAAACTTGAACTTCAGGCACGGCTACGAAAGGCAATGGAAGCAGAAGGAATTGATGTGGAAGAGTATGACTTTCATCTTGATGGCGAACAAAAATGGAAGAAACACCGCAGGCAATGGCGAACACAGACCTGAACATGATATTGGCTGCAATATCGGCACAAATGTCCGAAATGTCATCGCAAATATCTACCAACATGTCATCACAATTGGAATCGCAGGAGAACCGTATAACAGCGAAGATTGAAGCACAAGAGGCACGTATAACAGAAATGTCATCACAAATATCCACAAATATGTCATCACAGCTGGAAGAACAAAATACATATATGGCAACCCAACTGAAAGAACAAGAGACACGCATAACAGTGCAACTAGAAGCACAAGAGGCGCGTATATCATCAAAACTCGAAGCGCGCATGGACGAAAAAATAATGCAGTTTGAAGAAAAATTCGAGGCAGAGGTGAATGCGTTGAGAGGTCGTATACAGGAATTGCAACTTAATCGGCCGGCTGCTTCAGCGAGTAATACGAAGGTAAAAACTCCATCTTTTGACGGTTCTGTTCCTTTTCAGGTCTTCAAGCTACAGTTTGAGAAGACCGCAGCAGTGAACAACTGGAATGCGGAAGATAAAGTTGCTGCACTGTTCGTGGCATTGAAGGGGCCAGCAGCGGAAATCCTACAGACGATTCCCGAAGGAGAGCGGAACAATTATGAAGAATTGATGGCTGCTGTAGAACGACGTTATGGAAGCGAGCATAGAAAACAGATATTCCAAATTGAGTTGCAAAACCGCTACCAAAAAGCAAATGAGACATTGCAGGAGTTTGTTTCAGATAATGAAAGATTGGCTCATCTTGCAAATGCGGACGCACCCGTGGAATACGCTGAAAGGGTAAAAATCCAGAGCTTCATAAATGGCATACGGGACGTGGAAACGAAGCGAGCTACATACGCGAATCCAAAAATAACATTTGCTGAAACGGTATCGCATGCTCTGATTCAGGAAACAGCGTCGCTTCTGTGTAAGCTAGTTTTCAAAGCACGCCGTGTGGAAGTAGAAAGGCCAGAGTGGGTAGACACAATTTTGGAAGAACTGAAGGGATCTCAACAGAGGAATGACGGAGTTATTAAATGTTTCAAGTGCGGAAACCCAGATCACATTGCACGTCATTGCGATCTTGGTCCTAATAGTTCCAACAGTGCGGGTGGCCGTAAACGCAAAGCTGGCGGAAATGAGCAAGAGCGTGTCGGATGTAAAGAACGAAAACTTGCCCCGGCTATTGAATGGCCTGTGATATCTGTGTCGCAGATTGGAAGGAAATCAAGCAGTCTTACCATCAGAGGGAATGTGGATGGTAAAGAGCGTGTACTGACTGTAGATACGGGGGCATCTCATTCCTTGATTCGATCTGATTTGGTCTACAGGAGAGTAAAGTCATTACCTGGAGCAAGGTTGCGTACGGTCACAGGCGGGTATAATCAAGTCCAAGGCGAAGTGGTATGTGAGGTATTAATTGGAAAAGTCATGGTTCTACACAAATTCGTTGTGGCGGAGATCGTTGATGAAGTCATATTGGGAGTGGACTTCTTGGTTGACCATGACATCAGGATCGATATGCGGAGAAAAATTATGCGCTATAAGAACCAGGACATACCACTTAACTTTAGTTTGGAAAAAGGGTTCAGCAGTAATCGGGTACTGGTGGCAAAGACTCGACAAAGACCACGAAAGTCAAAGGCATAGGTTGATAGATCGAATGGGCCAAATAAATCAAAATCAAGAGTACCTGCGAGAGAAACACTGGCATTGACAAAACCTAAAAGACGCAGGAAAACGAGGCAACGAATTTCCGAGAAAGAATGCGAGGGTAGTTTCAAGCCAGAGCGCACTACTGTGGGGAAACGTGGGAACGATACTGATTATGCAAAGCAAATCCGTCCAGCGCAAGCTCTACGAAGTAGTTCATCGGCCAAACAACAGAGTGTGAAGGCACGAACCAGGGTATTGAGTAGTACGATGAAACACAGGTACCATGAGAACAATAATTCGAAAGGTTTCTTTGCGGGCGATTTGGTACTGTTATACAACCATCACCAGCGGAAAGGTGTTCCATCCAAATTTCGGTGCAGTTCGGAAAGCCCGTACAAGGTTGTGAAGAAGATCAGTGATACCATCTACCGCATACAAAGCATTGAGAAACCACGAAGTAAAAGAGTGGTACATTTGGCGATGCTAGCAGCGTTTAGATCGAGAGATTTGTCTGATCGGGACGATCAGAGACTGTAAACTACAAACATTCACATCAATAATTCAATCATTATGTCTACACATACGTAGGTACACGCAGCTGAGAAGCAAGGCACAACCATATGCAGACATCTTATGTGAGATGCCCCTAAATGTAGGCAATTATAATTGTTGAAGTGTCGCTCACACATACAAGCATGGGGTATGAGAGAAGCTATAAAATCGTGCAATTTTAGTTATAGCTGAGAAGTTTAAGAGCTCATGGACAATGCTAGTAGATTCTAGAAGAACGAGGAAACCAGAGAGTATAAAAGGCCGCAGATGTAGAGGCGCTGGAATTTAGTTTGATTTGAGTTGTCAAGCAGTTACGACTAAGACGCTATCTAGCGAGCAAGAGCAGTATTATTTTGAATAGTAGAGTTTCATTTGAGCTATCAATCAGTTTGGTTATTAAGCAAGCTATTCGTTGCACAGTTTGAGTGTTATTGTGAAGTACTTTAATAAAGGCATTTTGCATTATTACAAATTGGAGTTATTTATTCAACAGTTTAGTGATTCGAACTTAGCAGAGGATTGCAAATAAGAGGATTTACAGCAAATTCGTTACAATATATATTAGATTAGATAGATTAGATTAGATACATTTTACCTGTTAACTTTATATACTTTGTGAATTCATTATTTTATGTTTCATAATTTTATTTTCATTATTTTGATTTTTCAAATATCTAAAATTTTCATTATGTTGAAAATATTTATTAAATAGAAAGATACATTTGGATGTTTTTAAATAAAAGTTTTTATTAAAATAAAAAGCTATTTTAATCACTACATATGGCGATTCTGCCTGGTCCACTATCATAGTGATATCAATTTACCTGATGCAGACAAATTTGAACTAGAATTTATATATCACGAGCCGGACCCGTGGGCATCTTGTGCAACCAATATAAAAAAGTCTCTTATCAAATATCAATAGAAACCAGCTGCTAATCAATTAAAACTTGCAGTTGCGCTGCCATCTGGCGTATGGTAGCAACTGCCGGTAAGGCAGTGCAGATATTCACAAAAGTACCATAGTACAAATAGACTTCCTTGTGTGCTCACAATCGTTTATTTTTAACAAATTATTTTAATAAAATATAGGTAAACAAAAGCACTACGACCAAAATTGCCCAAAGCTCGTTAATAGCCCGAATCTCCACCTTTACAACCAAAACTTTATTTATAGATTTGGATTCCAAATAAGAGCGAAAAATGGAACCGTACATAAAAACAGCAATTAGAAATAATATATTTGATTGAAATTTTCTTGCAATAATGCATTTACGGAACAACTAGCCACATGGTCAATATATTCAAGACATCGTCAATCAACGTCTACCCAACATTTTTCTAATATACCGGTTTACTAGTACAGTCAAAGAGTTTTTACATTTATCCTATCAAGTGATGTCCAGATACTCTGAATTTTTCAAAGTCAATACCAAAACTGCCGTATTTCGTTTTGAAGTTTGCATTTATGGTTTGTGTGTGTTTTGTCATCAAAGATGTTACATTTCGCAAGTTTAAGATCAACGGCTAATTAAATATGTATGTATATTAACGTCATTTCTGATATTCAACGCTTTAATTGAAATAGACGAAGTCAACTTCATTGTGCAAAATTGTATATTAGTTTTTCGTGTTTTAAGTGTTCACTTCGAGCGCCCAAACAACTATTATCATAACAGTATTTACATCAAAACGCGGCCACGCTCCCTTTAACCTCTCAGTTGATAGATCTGAGTGCGCGTTTTAACCACCTACTTTTGTACGTTAATTGAAATCGCAACGGCATTCCACGCACAAAATAAACATTGCAACTCAACCAGTTACAATCGAAATAATCATCGACGTACTTCTGTGGTACAATTGGTGCAATAACAACAACAAGCGCCACATTCACAAATTGGTCGTAGTTTTCGTCATTCGAACTCGCAAGCGCAAATCTATCGTACTATAGTGCATTCATCAAAAATTTCTGAAAAGCGTCATTAGGTTGGCAGTTGTCTAAGTTTGGCCGTTATTTCAATCAGGCAAACAGAGTGAGAATAACGCCCCGATTCTGAGCGTTACCGGTAAAATAGTACCAAGAACATTATGTAACCGAATATCGTTACCAGTTCATTTATCCGCGATTCTGGCCCAAGTGGTAACGCTGTTATCACCGAAAAACTCACCAGTGTCTGTGGAGAAATTTGAAAGGTAGTTTTCTTCGCTTTGACGTTTGCCACTTTGGTACATTTGGACCAAAAATGGTCCCTTCCAACCCCATTTGGTCCGCTGGTCCCTTTTATTCAATTTTGGTCCTTTTTAGGCAGTAGCCACGATTGGTAGTTTTCTTTCTATTTCACTCAAGTAAAAAATCACAATATTGCCTAAAAATTCGCCACACTTTCGTTAGCCCCCATATAATTTGTTTACTACTTTTTTTACTTCAATGGAACTCTCACCATACAAAATTTCTCAGTCAATAAAATGTACCAGAACAATAACATTTCACCTAGGATATATTTTATGCCAGGCATTAAAAAGAAAAGTGTTGGCAAACACATTGCCGTTAATTTTTGATGAAATAACCGACTAATCAAAAATACACTTGTTATATAATAATATTAATAACGGCTAAATATTTCGATCGGTTATCAAACACTATGTAAAATATATGAAAATAAAAATTGCTTCTCGCCTAGCATAGCTTATAGCGAGCACTCTGCCGTGAGCCTAACACTTTCAAAACTTATACAAAAGAAATTGTATGCATTACTTCTCGTTTGGCACGTTAATATTTAAATCTTTCTCACCCAGCTCAATGAGTTCAAGGAATTACAGGACTATTGCGGTGTTAAGCCACGCAAGGTAATTGAAAACTATGTATCTTGGCACAAGAAATATTTTAACTCGAAGAGAGAAGGAGGCAAATGCAAAAGAGATTTGATTTCGGAAGAAATGTTTGTATAAAATTATTCACGTAGGTGCTAACAGAACCTCTGAGGCCTGGGAATAAAACCTACACTTACTGAATCTAGGCTCTGATATGAAGTTTAAACGTTAAGGGAAAACGTAAGCATCTATAAAAATATCACTAACAAAATTGCCTAGTTTCAATTATGATTTACTGCGTTTTCCACATACATAGTTCGACAACACCAGAAGGCAAATTTTGAACCGTTCTTACTAAAACCTAACTGCACTATACATTTTATTTCATTGCAATCAACAACATAAAGGCGGTGACACAATGACATTTTTCATATAGATGCGTTTAACACAAGCTTATGCATTCCAATAACATCGCCACAATCAACCAAGATGTTGCGTTTGTAAATATGAAGGAATTTCAGACTTGACAATTGAAGTTTATTACGCCTTGCACATTCACATGCAAAATTTCTCGAAGCACTGTTGTAAACATTCTCCCTATACAACAAAAATACTTGCTAACAAATTTTGTGTCGTATTCGATTGTTATATTGCAGTTTTTAATTGTCAAAAATGTTAGAAAATTTACCAACCTGTGGAAAAAATAATTTCACTTGCAAAGTGTGCCACCACCATTAGCCAAAGCAAGTGTCAAATTCTTCTTCTGATGATTTGCTTGGAACAAAATTGGGGAGTTGGCTACTTTTCAATATCAGATGGCGGTAGTGTCGCTCATTCTACCATTCTCCATAAAAATATATGCAATCTACTCATAATGCATAAGCATGTATTAAACTCATCTATATGAAAAACTGCTTATGTGTCAGAGCTGTAATGCTCGAATCAAGAGCTTTGTGAGTAATTGCCTCATTCTGTTTTACGTTATCGTCTCCAAAACGATCATCGTTCGTGTGTTCGTATTATGAGTTGCAATACGATAGACAAAACGATAACAGCTGACTGTTACGTAACGAAAGTGCTAGATTGGTATTCTGTATCACGAAAAGGTGCTACAAATACGAAAACAAAGTGTCAAAAACAAACAACAGGCATTCACCTATCGTTTTGGTTGAAAATGAGCGGCACAAACAAAACAAGTGGGTATTATTAATTAATTAGTCATTATTGTATAAAAAAAACTTGTATTTTATATTAGAAGATTCAAAAAAGACCACAAGCGCCCAATTCCTCGTGCTTGTTCATGAGCTGGAAGCAAATGTGGATCTGGCCAGAGGAGCACCCGTATATGGCGCAAATAGTAGAGCAATAGCTTGATACATTTTTATTATATTTATTTCACTAACAACTTTACTTTTATTTTACTTATTTTGTAAACTTTATGGACATGCGCAAAAACAAAACATATGTGCACTGTGTTGCAAGTTTGACACTTGATATCGTGTAGTTGACGAACGACGTAAAGCTACACGATAAACGGCAACGTAAGATTTATGGCTGAATTCTGTAATTCGGTCTCATCTCAAGTCTCTAAATTTGAGATTTTCCTTTAGAGACAATTTTTGTGACTTGAGATGATTTCGGTATTCAGTAAACGAAAGTCACAAAAACAATTCACCATATCAACGAAATTCACCAAAATGACAATTTACTCATACATTGAACAAATAATATAGCATTGCATTTTGTCAACATTACGTTGGGTGGTATTGTGGCTGAGCTTGCTGAAACGCCGTTCACAATTTTTATAGAAGATCCCAAAGTGTGTAGGTTCGAATCTCAGCGGCGCCACATAGAGTTCGATGTTTTTTTAAGTATTTTCTTTTTTTTAATTTTTTCTATGCTTATTTTAATTTGAGGAATAACAAAAATATATTTAAAGCGTTTTTCGCAAATAATTTTCATACTTTTTCTGAAATTTTCACTTTTGTGACCTGCCCCGGCGCAGCTCACAAATTAGTGATTGCGTTTATGAGGCTGGAGACGCGAGACAGCTTACAGAATGGCAAATTGTCTCAAAAGTGTTTTTCACCCCAAATAGTCTCTAATAGTGACTAGAGACGGCTTACTGAATTCAGCTGTTAGAATACCATGAGCTCACGATATCGTCCAAGCAGGTATCGTTCGTTGGTGAAAGACATAGACTTATCCTATGCCAAAATATAGTACCATTTTTGGTTGCATGCACATATATTTGTTTGTTCGGCCTGAATTAAAGGAAAGTCTTCACTATGTTTAGTAAAATTTTATAGTGAAAAACATCCTAAAATTTTGTATTTTATACTAATAAAATAAAACAAAAATTTGGTCCTTTTTTCGATTAATTTTGGTCCCAAATGAAAATATGGTGTGGCAACCGTGTTCGCTTTACCGAAAATGTTTCACTTGTAGATACGAGGTTATCGAATAAATGGGACAATGTGTATATGCATATTATGCATGATAAGTTTCTACATAGGTATATTGTAATTTATTTTGTGAAAGTACATAATGTAAGCAAATATGTATAGCAACAGGCAACACTTTTTATACTCAGTTGAGCAGAGCTCACAGAGTATATTAAGTTTGATTGGATAACGGTTGGTTGTACATATATAAAGGAATCGAGATAGATATAGACTTCCATATATCAAAATAATCAGGATCGAAAAAAAATTTGATTGAGCCATGTCCGTCCGTCCGTCCGTCCGTCCGTCCGTTAACACGATAACTTGAGTAAATTTTGAGGTATCTTGATGAAATTTGGTATGTAGGTTCCTGAGCACTCATCTCAGATCGCAATTTAAAATGAACGATATCGGACTATAACCACGCCCACTTTTTCGATATCGAAAATTTCGAAAAACCGAAAAAGTGCGATAACTCATTACAAAAGACAGATAAAGCGACGAAACTTGGTAGATGGGTTGACGTTATGACGCAGAATAGAAAATTAGTAAGATTTTGGACAATGGGCGTGGCCCCGCCCACTTTTACAAGAAGGTAATTTAAAAGTTTTGCAAGCTGTAATTTGGCAGTCGTTGAAGATATCATGATGAAATTTGGCAGGAACGTTACTACTATTACTCTGTATGTGCTAAATAAAAATTAGCAAAATTGGATTAAGAACACGCTCACTTTTTAAAAAAAAATTTTTTTAAATTAAAATTTTAACAAAAAATTTAATATCTTTACTGTATATAAGTAAATTAAGTCAAAATTCAACTCCAGTAATGATATGATGCAACAAAATACAAAAATAAAAGAAAATTTCAAAATGGGCGTGGCTCCGCCCATTTTCATTTAGTATGTCTAGAATACTTTTATTGCCATAAGTCGAACAAAAATTTACCAATCCTTCTCAAATTTGGTAGGAGCATAGATTCTATGACGGTAACTGTTCTCTGTGAAAATGGGCGAAATTGGTAGAAGCCACGCCCAGTTTTTATACACAGTCCACCGTCTGTCCTTCCGCTCGGCCATTAACACAATAACTTGAGCAAAATCCGATATATCTTTACTAAACTTAGCCCACGTACTTACCTGAGCTCACTTTTTCTTGGTATAAAAAATGTGCGAAATCTGACCATAACCACGCCCACTTTATCGATATCGAAAATTACGAAAAATGAAAAAAATGCCATAATTCTATACCAAATACGAAAAAAGGGATGAAACATGGTAACTGGATTGGTTTGTTGACGCAAAATATAACTTTGGAAAAATCTTTGTAAAATGGGTGTGACACCTACCATATTAAGTAGAAGAAAATGAAAAAGTTCTACAAGGCGAAATCAACAGCCCTTGGAATCTTGGCAGGAATACTGTTAGTGGTATTGCATATATAAATAAATTAGCAGTACCCGACAGATGATTTTCTGGATCACCTGGTCCACATTTTGGTGGATATCACGAGAACGCCTTCACATATACATCTAAGGGCCACTCGCTTTTAAAACCCTCATTAATACCTTTAATTTGATATCCATATCGTACAAAAACATACCAGAGTCACCCCTGTCCCACCCTAATGGCGATATCTCGAAAAGGCGTCCACCTATAGAACTAATGCCCCCTCTCTCTTAAAATGCTAGTAACACCTTTCGTTTGATACCCATATCGTACAAACATTCTAGAGTAACCCCTGGCCCACCCTAATGGCGATATCTCGAAAAGGCGTCCACCTATAGACCTAGTGTCCACTCCCTCTTAAAATGCTCAGTAACACCTTTCGTTTGATACCCATATCGTACAAACATTCTAGAGTCACCCCTGGCCCACCCTAATGGCAATATCTCGAAAAGGCGTCCACCTATAGACCTAATGCCCACTCCCTCTTAAAATGCTCAGTAACAGCTTTCGTTTGATACCCATATCGTACAAACATTCTAGAGTCACACCTGGCCCACCCTAATGGCGATATTTCGAAAAGGCGTCCACCTATAGAACTAAGGATTACTCCCTTTTAAAATACTCATTACCACCTTTCATTTGATACCCATATCGTACAAACACATTCTAGAGTCACCCTGGCCCACCCTAATGGCGATATCTCGAAAAGGCGTCCACCTATAGACCTAATGTCCACTCCCTCTTAAAATGCTCAGTAACACCTTTCGTTTGATACCCATATCGTACAAACATTCTAGAGTCACCCCTGGCCCACCCTAATGGCGATATCTCGAAAAGGCGTCCACCTATAGACCTAATGTACACTCCCTCTTAAAATGCTCAGTAACACCTTTCGTTTGATACCCATATCGTACAAACATTCTAGAGTCACCCCTGTCCCACCCTAATGGCGATATCTCGAAAAGGCGTCCACCTATAGACCTAATGCCCACTCCCTCTTAAAATGCTCAGTAACACCTTTCGTTTGATACCCATATCGTACAAACATTCTAGAGTCACACCTGGCCCACCCTAATGGCGATATCTCGAAAAGGCGTCCACCTATAGAACTAAGGATTACTCCCTTTTAAAATACTCATTACCACCTTTCATTTGATACCCATATCGTACAAACACATTCTAGAGTCACCCTGGCCCACCCTAATGGCGATATCTCGAAAAGGCGTCCACCTATAGACCTAATGCCCACTCCCTCTTAAAATGCTCAGTAACAACTTTCGTTTGATACCCATACCGTACAAACATTCTAGAGTCACCCTTGGTCCAGCTTTATGGCGACATCTCGAAAAGGCGTCCACCTATAGAACTAAGGATTACTCCCTTTTAAAATACTCATTACCACCTTTCATTTGATACCCATATCGTACAAACACATTCTAGAGTCACCCTGGCCCACCCTAATGGCGATATCTCGAAAAGGCGTCCACCTATAGACCTAATGCCCACTCCCTCTTAAAATGCTCAGTAACACCTTTCGTTTGATACCCATATCGTACAAACATTCTAGAGTCACCCTTGGTCCACCTTTATGGCGATATCTCGAAAAGGCGTCCACCTATAGAACTAAGGATTACTCCCTTTTAAAATACTCCTTACCACCTTTTATTTGATACCCATATCGTACAAACACATTCTAGAGTCACCCCTGGCCCACCCTAATGGCGATATCTCGAAAAGGCGTCCACCTATAGACCTAATGCCCACTCCCTCTTAAAATGCTCAGTAACACCTTTCGTTTGATACCCATATCGTACAAACATTCTAGAGTCACCCCTGGCCCACCCTAATGGCGATATCTCGAAAGGGCGTCCACCTATAGACCTAATGCCCACTCCCTCTTAAAATGCTCAGTAACACCTTTCGTTTGATGCACATATCGTACAAACACATTCTAGAGTCATCCCTGGCCCACCCTAATGACGATATCTCGAAAAGGCGTCCACCTATAGACCTCATGCCCACTCCCTCTTAAAATGCTCAGCATAGTTTGAAATTAATAATCAACATAAACGATTTGATTTCGTTTTGATATGGCAGAAAACGAAACGAAATCATTTCGTTAATTTGACGAAGTCATTTCGTTTCGTTTATTAACGTTGATTATCGTAACGAAATGATATCGTTTCGTTGGTTAAGCATGCCTGGTTTATAATTCGACTTGTGTTGGGCAATTCTAGTTTTCAGTTTGAATTTTGTGATATGATTCGTCGCTACTACCATTATACGGAACGCTATACACCACGTTACTTCTTTTTGCTGTGGGTATTTTCGACTTTGTTTTATTAAATAAATGTTTCAGAGCGTTTGTGGGTCTGTGTGCACTTTTTATTTTGTCTTTGTCTTTTGTAAGACGCTCTGATAACTTAGGAACATTTGCTTACTTACTTACTTACTTAATTGGCGCTTAACCGTCTAAACGGTTATGGCCGTCCAATAAGGCGCGCCAGTTGCTCCTTCGCTCCGCCAACCGGCGGCAATTGGTCACACCAAGGGAGTTTAAATAGTTTTCCACCTGGTCCTTCCAACGGAGTGGGGCCGCCCTCTACCTCTGCTTCCATAGGCGGGTTCCGATAGAAAGAGTTTCTTGGCCGGAGCATCATCTTTCATTCGCATTACATGGCCTAGCCAGCGCCGAGGCTGCGTTTTAATTCGCTGAACTATGTGGATGTCTGCGTACAGCTCATCATTAAATCTTCTTCGGTACTCGCCATCGCCAATGCGTAGGTGTCCATAAATCTTTCGAAGAACTTTTCTCTCGAACACTCCCAAAGCCGCTTCATCTGCTGTTATCATGATCCATGCCTCTGCCCCATATAGCAGGACGGGTACGATAAGTGACTTGTAGAGTATGATTTTCGTTCGCCGAGAGGACTTTACTTTTCAATTGCCTACCTAGTCCAAAGTAGCATTTATTGGCAAGATTGATTCTTCGCTGGATTTCAGTGCTGATGTTGTTGCTAGTGTTGACGCTGGTTCCCAAAAAAAAAGGAACATATGCTACTGACTTAAAAACCACGGAATATTTGTTTCCGGGTGGAATTTTTAAATTTCTTGAAAATTGTTTTTATGATACGTTTTTGGGAAATGGTTGTCTTTCAGCATTTCTATTATTTCTCTTTCTATATCATTGTGGTAAATTTCGTCGGAAGTCCGCATCATCCTTTGTATACAGCCCATCGCTGTATTCATTATCATCGACTTTGGATGTTTTGAATTAAAGTTGAGGATTCGTCCTGATTAAGAAAATTTATATCAGATCTTACCAATATGCCACTTCTCGGTTTCCGACTTGTGGTACCACTTACCAACGTCAATCCTGCTGCCTTCAGCCCGCATATCTTATGCCCTACTACCCAAGGCTCCTGGAAAAGGGCTATGTCAGGTACCCCACTGGAAAACTGGAGCAGAATCGCAGCAGATGCTGCTTCACCACTGCCGAATCGCCGTCTTCATCAGACATTGGCTCCTCTTCAGTGTAAGCACTGAGTCTGTCCAGCGTTTTCAAGGAGAGTGAAGAGTCGGACTGACACTGTTAGGTTCTGCATCATCTTCCTCTTCGCTCTCCGCTTTTTGAGGCTCTATCTCCAGCTCCGGATCATAGGCCGGCTTCAAATTGCTGGAGTACACCTTAATTTTCACGGTGTCAAAGGCAAATTTAATAGCGCCATCCGCGCACTCCAAAAAAGGGAGTGACTCCTTGTTGAGCAGGAGTATCGCCTGACGCGTCGCCCTGGTAGTATGATCCATCTTCCGGACACTCCAACCACAGCAAGGTAGCTCTGGGTTGAAGGTCCTTTGACCTCAAGGACTCCCTCTGGATTTTGGATGGAACACGTTTCCGCCAGTGAGGGCTGTATAACAGTACCAAATCTCCCTCCAAGAAACCTCCCGAATTGTTGTTCTTGTCCAACCTGTGTTTCATCTTACTACCCATTACCCTGGTTCGTTCCCTCACACTCTGTTGTTCGGCCCATGAACTACTTCGTAGGGTTTGCATTTGACGTATTGGCTTCGCACAATCCGTATCGTATTGACGTTTCACAACAGTAGTGCGCGCTGGCTTGAAACCACCCTTGCATACTTTCGAAGAAATTCTTTCCTTCGTTTTTGTGCGTCCATTTGGTTTTGTCAATGCCAGTGTTTCTCTCGCAGGTACTTTTGATTGCGCTTTATTTGGCCAATTCGATCCATCAACCTTTACCTTTGACTTTCGTGGTATTTGTCGAGTCTTCTTCACCAGTACTCGATTACTGCTCAATCCTTTCTCCAAACTGAAGTTAAGTGGCACATCCTTGTTCACATAGCGCATAACTCTTCTCTGCATATCGATCCTGATGTCATGGTCAACTAAGAAGTCCACTCCCAATATGACTTAATCAACAATCTCCGCCACAACGAATTTGTATAGAACCGTGACCTTTCCAATTAAGACTTCACAGATCAAGTCTCCCCGGACTTCCTTATACTCTCCAGTGACCGGACGCAACCTTGCTCCAGGTAATGGATTTACTCTCCTGTTGACCAAATCAGATCCGATTAAGGAATGAGATGCGCCCGTATCTACAGTCAGTACACGCTCCTTGCCAACCACATTCCCACATAGAGTTTCTTCCAATTTACGAGATAGATATCACAGAACATTCAATAGCTGGTGCAAGTTTTCGATATTTACATCTGACTTGCTCTTGCTTATCTTCTCCAGCTTTACGTTTACGACCAGCCAAGTTGGAACTACCAGGACCCGTGCTGCAATAACGTGCAATGTGCCCTGGTTTTCCACACTTAAAACATTTGATTGCACCATTATTCTTCTGTTGCGTTCCTTTTAAAGCTCCCGAAATTGCGTCTACCTACTCCGGCCTTTCTACTTCCACACGACGTGCTTTGAAAACTGGCTTACACAGAAGTGACGCTGTTTCCTGAATCAGAGCATGGGATACTGTTTCTGCAAATGTTGGCTTTGGATTTGCGTATGTGGCTCGCTTCGTTTCGACGTCCCGTATGCCATTTATAAAGCTCTGAATTTTTACCCTCTCGGTGCACTCCACGGGTGCGTCCGCATTTGCCAAATGAGCCAACCTTTCAACATCCGAAGCAAACTCTTGCAAAGTTTCATTAGCTTTTTGGTAACGGTTTTGCAACTCAATTTGGTATATCTGTTTCCTGTGTTCGCTTCCGTATCGCCTCTCTAGAGCGCTCATCAATGTTTCATTGTTGTTCCGTTTGTACTCTGGAATTATCTGCAAGATTTCAGCTGCAGGCCCTTTCAATGCCACGAACAGTGCAGCAGCTTTATCTTCAGCATTCCAGTTGTTCAATGCTGCGGTCTTCTCGAACTGTAGCTTAAAGACCTGGAAAGGAACAGAACCGTCAAAAGATGGAGTTTTTACCTTCGTATTACTTGCTGAAGCAGCCGGGCGATTAAGTTGCAACTGCTCGATACGTCCTCTCAAAGCATCCAACTCGGCCTCGATTTTTTCCCCAGACTTTAATTGTTTGTATCCTGGGCCTCCAGCTTCGATGATACCCTTATCTTCTGTGCCTCCAGCTGCGAGGATATGCGGCCCACTATCCTTTCAACTGCTCAGCCAAATGAGATACCATATATGTCTTCTGTACTTCAATCTTGGATGTTATACAGTTCTCCTGAGATTCCAGTTCAGATGTGATTCCATCTTGGATGTTAAACGTGTCTCTTGCAATTCCAGTTGGGATGCCATATATGTCTTATGTTCTGGCAGTTGAGATTTCACTGCCGATGTTTGAGCAGATATTGCAGCCAAAATCATGTTCAAGTCTGTGCTCGTAACTATCTGCGATGTTTCGTTTTTGTTGTTGTCTCGTCCCTATCAGGATGAAAGACATCATCGTCCACATTAATTCCTTCCGACTCCATTGCCTCCCGTAGCCGTGCTTGAAGTTCCATCTTATTGCCTGTTGTATTCAATCCACTGTTCTCCAACTATTTTTTTAGTTGCTGGATCGTTAATTCAACTAACTTTGCCATGTCCAAGTTGTATTCGAAATCTTCAGAATTTATTCAACAATTCCTCCTCTGGCGCCAATTGTAACGAATTTTGGGAAATTCCGCTTATTTGCAACCTTCTGCTAACTTTCGAATCACTAAACTGTTGAATGAATAACTCCAATATTCAATAATGCAAAATGGTCTTTATTAGACTACAATAACACTTCTACTTCTCGACATATAGCGTGCTTAAATCAAACTGATTACTGCTTATTCAGCTTAAACTCTTTTTATACTCTGTGATGTCTCGTTCGCATACTTCTAGGCGTTTCTAATTCAAAAATTTACTACTTTACCAGCGATAAATTTCTCAGCTATAACTACAGATTCACGATTACTATAGCTTCTCGCATAGCCATATGAGCGTGCATATGTGAGTGATACTTCCACAGATGATTGCCTACTTTTGGGATAATCTCAGATATATGTATGTGTTTGCGCGTTTCTCTCCGCTGTTTGTATGGACATATGTATATACATAAGGATCGATTTGTTGATGTGCATACAAGTCACTGCTTAGTATTGGCTTAGAGATGATAGTATGTCTTAGTGTTGCTAATATTCGTCACAATATCTTGAAACGAAGCTTTTTCCGTCCCGGCGCTTCTTCAATAAGTGCTAGGGGTATACTCGCCGTGCCCAAGGTTCGCTTACAATAGATTTGTAAATTTGGGACACCGTGCAAATCGTTTTCATATAAATTCACTTTATTTCTCTAATTCTATATATGAATGTACACTATAATTAAAATGAAAAATTTTACGTAATCAAAAGTAGAAATATTTGTTGTTTTCGTTTCACTGTATGCTTGCTCTATACTGCGTGGTGGGCCAACGGTACTCGTGTCCCGTTATGACGCCTCGATGGTCGTTGCTTGTGTGTGTGTAAATGTGTTTTGTGACGTCCGGCGTCGGCGTGCGTGTCCCGTTAGGACGCCCGGCTGGTCGTTGCCTGAGTGCGTGTAAAACGTGTTTCGGTGACGCCTTACGTGAGCGTGTATGTACGCAACCACAGTGTGGTTGACGTCGTGTATTTGCGTGACTCTGCTGTGGTCACGGTAGTATGTGTGCGTGGTGCTGTTGTGGCCAGCGTGGTGCTGTGACCAATGAAGCGACCTGTCCGCATGGTAGAACCGACAACTTCAAGGGACGCTCCACAAGTAGCTCTGGTCACGACCACAGCTCCGTGCTTCGGCACTAGGGTAACTCTGGTACAGTTGACGTAGTAGGTTTGCGTAACTTTGCTGTGTCAACGCAGCATATTATCGGGGCGCTGTCGTGGTCAGCGTAGTGTGTTAGCTATGGTGCTGTTGCGGCCAGCGTAGTAGATTGGCGTAATGGTATGGCCAGCGTATATATTAGCTATGATGCTGTTGCGGCTAGCGTTGTATGTTTGCGTAGTGTTGCTGCGGCCAACGTATATGCTTGCATAGCGCTGTTACTGTTGGCGCAGGCGGGCGGACGCTGCATATTCGCGGGTGCGCGTTACTGTGGTAGTGCCGTTGCTGGCGAAGTCCCAAGCGGTGTTTGGTGGTATAACCGACACATTCACCACTTGAGGCCACGACTTTCTCCTGTGAAACGACCTCTCCGCATGGTAGAACCGAAAACTTCAAGGGACGCTCCACAAGTAGCTCTGGTCACGGCCACAGTTCCGTGCTAACTAACTTCTGCTCCTTTTATTGCTTTGTTTGGTATTGCTGGCTCAAATGGTTGCGTTGCCATGGTTGCTGTTCGATGTTGCGAACGCTCGTTGCGTTGCTGAGATTTGTTAGTTTATTGTGTTGGCATTAAAGTGTTGTGCTTGCCCGTTGCGTTGCTGAGACTTGTTGGTTGGTCCGATGCTATAGCCTTTTGTGACTGGCTGTTGTGTCAATGCTGTATTGAACTTGTTGGTCTGTTGCTATAGCCTTTTGTGACTGGCTGTTGTGTTAGTGCTGTATCGAATATGATGTATGCTGTATTGAACTTGTTGGTTGGTCTGTTGCTATAGCCTTTTGTGACTGGCTGTTGTGTTAGTGCTGTATCGAATATGATGTGGGGTCGTTTTGTGTGGGCCAAATTAATGGTGTTATATTTGGTCCTCACAATCTACAAAAAGCCTTTAAAGGTAATTTTGATAATAGATCTTAACAATTTGACGCAGAATTAAAAAAAAAAACACTTTCATAAATTTTATTATTTGTTTAAGGCAAATTTTTACAGGATACCATTGTCTAATTTTCAGCTGTGCTTAAATAAATATTTTCCCGAGTTCAAGTGACTGTTATTAGTTGTTAAAAATATGTCTATATTGCAAGTTTCATGAGGTCTTATAAGTCTTATATTTGAATCTACACTGTCTCCATTTTCTTTCACGTTTTTATACCTTTCATGAATTGGTATATTTAGTTTGTCACGAATCTCAAATTTGTAAGTCCTTAAAAAAGACGTGATAGACCCATCAATAAGTATGCCGAAATGATCAGGATGACGAGCTGAGTTCATTAACCATGTCCGTCTGTTCATCCGTCTGTCTGTCTGTTTGAAGCTTTGAATCTGATAAATTGAGGAAGATATGCCAAAAATCATCTTTTCTGAAAAATCGGTTGTATATGCTATAGTGGTCCTATCCGTCAGGTTCCAACAAATGTCTAATCGGACATCTAAATATACCCACTCACCAAAGTTTCTTAAGATATCTCAAAAAATTGTGGGACTAGTTTGCATACAAACATACTGACGAACATGGCTAAATAAACTCAGCTCTTCATCCTGATCTATTCGGTGTGTTTAATGATGGGTCTATCTCTTCTGCTTTAAAGACGTACAATTTTGAGTATCGTAGTTAATATAAATTTCATTTTCAGGTTTAGAAACGTTGCCCGAAAATGTATAAATGTAACCGAAAATCGTTACCAGTTCATGGAAACGTGTTTCTGGGCACAACGGTTATACTGGCAAGAAAACAAAAAATGCGTAACTGAGTATGAAAATATTAACGAAATTTTGTGTAAACAAGTACTAATATTGTTTTTAAGTTCTTGTATTCTAAAATGGATACACATTTAGAAAGTAAAATTCTCTTGATACAAAGCTCTTTTTCGCTAAGATATAGCTTATTATTTTCGTCTACGACCCTTTTAAAAATCTTTTATATGAAAGTGGGCGTGATCTTTAACCGAACCCGTCCATTTTTTCTAGAAATATTTCCTGCTATAGGGAAAATTTGTGTACCCTATTTTATTACGATCCGTTCATGTTGATGTGTTATATACAAACCGATATTCGCAGCGTGTGAAAATAGAAGCAACTTAGTTCAATTGTAATTCAACCGGAAGTAAAGGATATATTTATTATTTGACATATAGAAGTAAGACAGAGTTGTATTGTATTGTAGAGGGTCATTCCATATAAATACAAATTCATAACATCTTTCCTGAATGACGCTCTTAAATAATGTATAAGTTAAGGTATGATACCACCACCTACATAACAAAGGCATTTCCTTGCATATAACCTGCTGCAGAAATAGGCAATACCAGGGCAACTGAAAACTAAAGCGTCAATAGTCAGTTGATGCAGCTTACCAACAATCCAACTACATTAGAAACATAACTTGCCTAAATGCCTGACATCACAGCATAGCAACACCAATTGCTCGAGTTGGGTACGCAGCCCAACAGCAACCCACAACCCGCTCCTGCCTTTGCCTAACAAACCAGATATGATATTATAATCAGCATAGCAACATCATATGCGTGAGCTCGTTTATTATCACAACAAAGGGTGATCGCCGCTTGCACTTATCTTAGCAACAGCGGGCTGGGTATACAGCACATAAGCATTGCCCGCTTTACCACCCACGCATAGCAAGCAACGTTTGGTTGACGAGCTTGGTAGGTAGGCCAGCGGTACAACAGGTTATGTCTTGATATGACTGATGCACGTCCGAAGCAATACAATTCTGTTGCTAGGTTGCTAGCAATAGCATCATAACGACCTTTTTCTGCACAACAACATCAACAGGTGAATACCGGTGATCACAAGGGTATTTAAGGCGGTATCATCGCCCTTCAAAGGCAGTTCTTCTTTGGAAGTAAAGTAAGGTTGCAAAGCAACCAATTTAATTTATTAAATAAAAGTGGTTAACTAATATAAAATAAAGTTTGTGTTTTATTTGGAATAAGCAATATGACTTGCTTAACTGGCGCCCAACTAGGAAAAGAACCAAGTATCCTGTGAAAAAATAAATGTCCTTAAAAAAGGATAGTGACTTAACAGAAAATAAAATTTGATATCCTTACAAAAGGAAGTGTAAAAAATTAAAAACGTAACTATTCATAAATTATCCTTATAAAGAGGAAAAACTATTAAATTTTGAAAAGTGGAAAAGTGTAACAAAAATAATAAATAAACAATAACTAGCTAAAAAATATCCTTTCGAATAAAAGGATAAAATAGTGAATGTGTGCGGAAGCATATTTGAAAAATATCCTTATGGAAGTTAAAATTTTTATTTTCGAATTCGATAAATTGAATAGAATTTAATTAAAGATACAAGTCGTAAAAGAATAAGGAATTAAATTGTGACTGCAAAAAATTCGTTAAGAAAATTTTAAATCCTTTTAAGAGGATCGTAAGAAAAACGAATGGCGAATATCCTTAAGTGTTCGACACAAAAATAAATGTGTACCCAATAGAAACCTTTGCGTTAAAAACAACTAAAAACAAAGCAAAATTTTGAAAATTAAATACAAGTGATGAAAACCTAAGCAATATTAACTATATTCAACTACCAATGGGATGTGGAAGCGGCCAAACCCAACTTTATCGAACGAGAGAGGAAAGAACCAGAAATTCTAGCAGCATATGTACATATGTAAGAAAAAATTTATGTTTAAAAATCATTTTTTTAAGTGTATTGCAGAAAAATATTTAGAGTAACTAGGCGATTAAAAATTAACTAAAAGATTTATATTTTGGATTCTAAAAATAAAAACTGAAATAACTGAAAACTAAAAATGGATAGAAGTGCAGTGACTAGTTTATTAGAATCGATAGTAGAAGTAGTTGAACAGAATTTTAGGGAACAGTTGGCAGAATTAAAACGGGAATTTCAGAGTATTTTGCCCCAACAAATAGAAGTGCTCAGGCCCGTAACTATTGTCCAAGGTGTGCAAAGTATCCACACGGACCTTAATTTAGTTAAGTCTCTACCGGAATTTAGGGGAAAAATTTCTGAATACCCAGCATGGAGAGAAGTAGCTAGATTCGCGATAAGTTATTATACTGAGGGCTCGGAGCCTTATTATATTGCCATGGGTATTTTGCGCAACAAAATAACTTCAGCTGCTAATGAAAATCTTAGCGCCTTTAACACCCCACTAAATTTTAAAGCTATCATAACAAAGTTGGACCAGTTATATGCGGATAAAAGACCACTCCACATATTAGAGAACCAACTCAACACCTTGAGGCAGGGTAAAATGTCTATTAGTGAATATTATGATGCAGTTGATAGACAACTGACATTGACTTTGAATAAAAATATAATGACCTATAGCAGCAATGAACAACTCACTCATGCATTTAATGTAAAGGCAAGGGAAAATGCTTTAAGGGTTTTTATTTCTGGTCTCAAGCGCCCACTTTGCGATACCCTTTTTTCTGCAAACCCACCTGACCTTCCCAGTGTACTTGCCGCAGCGCAAGAGTTGCAACATAATCGTGAACGATATGAGTTCGCACATACATATGCCTCGGGAAGATTACCACAATTGTATGAAAGTACTCCATTGTCTAACACTTGGCCTCAACCGAATCGATCAAACAATTCAGTACAATATCCTGTCCCGATGGAAATAGATCAGGGATCCTCTTGTTTCAGGCAAAATCCTCAAACAAGAACTAATAACTCCGAGCCCTTCAACCGTCAACGAGCATTCCACCAGGGAAATAGTTTAAATTATCAAAATTCTTATCAACAGCGGTCGCGTCAACAAGCCAACACTTTCGCCCCATCACAACAACAGCATAGGAGACCTTATGCTAATAACATATCCAATCAGGCATCCTTGCAACGGCAACAAGCCAACAACTTCGCCCAACCACAACAACAGTGTAAGAGACCTTATACTAATAGGACCTCCACTCAGGCTCCTGCCCAAAAACTTCAGCGTATCAACGCTATGTGAAACGAGCCATATTCTCCCGAATTGGACGAATATGAAGACCCATTTCTGGCTGAACTCTACTGCTCCGAAATAGGAGACACCCAATCACCAGATGAGATCAATTTTTTAGGCTAAGGTCCAACTTTCCCTTCATTACCCGAACGTTACCAAATGGGCAAGTTCTTAAAATTTTAGTAGATACGGGAACAGCGAAAAATTACATAAAAAGATATAACTTCTTGAAAGGTATAACCCCAATAAATTATCCCTTTCAATTGAGATCTATTAATGGCGTAAATAAAATTTCTGAGAAATGTAAAGTAAATATCCTGGGATCGACTGCTACATTTTTATACTTCCCCAATTAGATACTTTTGATGGAATCATTGGGTATGATTTGTTAAAAGATATCGAGGCAAATATTAACACTAAAGTTGGTCTCATTTTCCACAAAAACGGAAAAGATAAACTAAACTTTTTTCAATGCCAAGAAGTAAACATGGCCCAAATTAAAACTCTTGACGAACCCTGTAGTATCAAAATATTGAAGCAGCGTAATTCGAATGCGTTTGCGAATCCCAATAGAGCTCTCTCATATAACACAAATGCTATCGCAACAATAGACACTTTAACTGATAAGCCAATTTATTCAAGAAGCTACCCTTAACCAATCTCGGTAGGAAATTTTGTTAACAATGAAATTGAATCTCTGCTTAAAGACGGCATAATAAGAAAATCCTATTCACCCTATAATTCCCCTGTCCATGTAGTTTCAAAGAAAGGTTTAGACGACGACGGAAATCTAAATTTAAGAATGGTTATCGATTTAGAATGGTTAACAAGGAACAAAAAACACAAGGAAAGCTAGACGTCGAAAAGCTTCAATCACAACAGACTGCCAATGATTTCGCAACTCGACTCTCACACCTGCTCTCTGAGGGCACAATTCATCCTGAAGGAATACAGGAGCAGTGGGAGCATATCTCCAAAGCACTTCATACTGCCGCCGAGGAAAAAATTTGTTACCGGCGGCCACGAAAAAGCAACTGGTATGATGAAGAATGCCGCGTTGCAACCGAAAGAAAATACGCTGCCTACAGGGCTACGTTAAAAGCGAGCGCGACAAGAGGAGTGTGTGAACGCTATCGTGAGTTGAAAAGGGAAGCGAGACGCCTTTTCAGGAAGAAAAAAGCAGAAGCAGAAAGGCGTGAGTGCGAGGAGCTTGAGATGCTAGCCACCAGGAATAACGCCCGAAAATTCTACCAAAAAATACGGCGACAGACGGAAGGTTTTAAGACCGGGGGACTCCTGTAGGAATGAAAACGGCGACCTTGTAACTGATGTCCAGAGAGTGCTTAGATTATGGAGGGAACACTTCTCTGCTCTCCTAAATGGAGGCAGCAATTCACCGCGCAGAGATGAAGAACCCGATCCCGCAATCGATGATGATGGAATATATGTCCCCCCGCACGATTATGACGAAGTTAGAATAATAAGTAGAAGTAGAGCAATAACCAGATTGAAAAACAACAAGGCCGTGGGCGCTGATGGATTGCCTGCGGAGCTATTCAAGTTCGGCGGCGAGGAGTTGGTAAGGCGCATGCAGCAGCTTCTTAGCAAAATATGGGCGGACGAAAGCATGCCCGACGGTTGGAATCTAAGTGTTCTTTGCCCAGTCCACAAGAAGGGGGATACTGCAAAATGCACCAACTATCGTGAAATCAGCCTTCTTAATATCGCATATAAGGTCCTTTCAAGTGTATTGTGCGAAAGATTGAAGCCCACCGTGAACCGGCTGATTGGACCTTATCAATGCGGCTTCAGACCTGGTAAATCTACCATCGACCAGATTTTCACAATGCGCCAAATCTTGAAAAAAACCCGTGAAAAGAGAATCGACACACATCACCTCTTCGTCGACTTTAAAGCCGCCTTCGACAGCACGAAAAGGAGCTGCCTATATGCCGCTATGTCTGAATTTGGTTTCCCCGCAAAACTTATACGGCTGTGCAAAATGACGTTGAGCAACACCATCAGCTCAGTCAGAATTGGGAAGGACCTCTCCGAGCCGTTCGAAACTAAACGAGGTTTCAGACAGGGTGACCCCCTATCGTGCGATTTCTTTAATTTGATGCTGGAGAAAATTATACTAGCTGCAGAACTTAACCGCACTGGAACAATATACTATAAAAGCGTGCAATTACTGGCATATGCTGATGACATTGATATCATCGGCCTAAACACCCGCGCTGTTAGTTCTGCTTACTCCAAGCTGGAAAAAGAAGCGGTAAAGATGGGTTTGATGGTGAATGAGGACAAAACGAAGTACCTGCTGTCATCGAGCACAGAGTCAGCGCATATGCGCCTTGGCAACCACGCTACTGTTGGCAGCCATAATTTCGAAATAGTAAAAGACTTCGTTTATTTGGGAACCAGCATCAACACTAGCAACAACATCAGCACTGAAATCCAGCGAAGAATCAATCTTGCCAATAAATGCTACTTTGGACTAGGTAGGCAATTGAAAAGTAAAGTCCTCTCTCGGCGAACGAAAATCATACTCTACAAGTCACTTATCGTACCCGTCCTGCTATATGGGGCAGAAGCATGGACCATGACAACAGCAGATGAAGCGGCTTTGGGAGTGTTCGAGAGAAAAGTTCTTCGAAAGATTTATGGACCTCTACGCGTTGGCGATGGCGAGTACCGAAGAAGATTTAATGATGAGCTGTACGAGCTATACGCAGACATCAACATAGTCCAGCGAATTAAAACGCAGCGGCTGCGCTGGCTAGGCCATGTTATGCGAATGAAAGATGATGCTCCGGCCAAGAAAGTGTTTCTATCGGAACCCGCCTATGGAAGCAGAGGTAGAGGGCGGCCCCCACTCCGTTGGAAGGACCAGGTGGAAAACGATTTAAACTCCCTTGGTGTGACCAATTGGCGCCGGTTGGCGGAGCGAAGGAGCGACTGGCGCGCCTTGTTGGACGGCCATAACCGTTTAGACGGTTAAGCGCCAATTAAGTAAGTAAGTAAGTATCGATTTCCGGAAACTAAATGAATACACTACATCTGACAAATATCCTATTCCCGATACTACAGTAATACTTTCAAATCTGGGCAAGTCAAAAATATTTACAACACTGGACTTTAAGTCTGGATTTCACCAGATTTTTCTTTCAGAGAAAGACAGGTGCAAAACTGCATTCAGCGTAAACAACGGCAAATATGAGTTTTGTAGTTTGCCCTTTGGTTTGAAAAATGCACCGAGCATATTTCAAAGGACAATTGACGACATTTTGCGCGATGACATCGGAAAATATGTCACGTTTACGTTGATGATATCATCATTTTTTCACCCGATGAAAGCTCTCATTACAAGCATGTCGATACCATATTGAAAAAAATTGAGCAAGCGGGAATGCGGGTATCGTTAGAAAAATCAAAATTTTTTAAAAGTGAAGTCAAGTTTTTGGGTTTCACAGTCTCACACAGAGGAATCCAAACATGTCCTAGCAAAGTAGATGCCATCCTTAATTACCAACAGCCAAAGTCGTTGAGATCGCTGCGGTCCTTTTTGGGTCTTTCCGGCTATTACCGCAGGTTTATAAAAGACTATGCGCATATATCAAAACCCCTCACAAAATATTTAAGAGGCGATAATGGCCACGTTAGTAGTCCACAGTCTAAAAAAGTTAACATCTCCTTTGATGACGAAGCAGTCAAGGCCTTCAATAAATTAAAAACTATTCTGGCCTCGGAAGACGTCCTTCTTCAGCACCCAGACTACTCTAAGCCATTTGAGATAACAACCGATGCCTCATCCGTAGCCCTAGGAGCTGTACTTTCACAAAACGGCAAACCTATTACGATGACATCTCATACACTGTCTAAGGCTGAAGAGAATTATGCTACAAACGAACGCGAACTTTTAGCTATAGTTTGGGCATTCCAAAAGTTAAGGCATTACCTATACGGTATTAAAAATATACATATCTTCACTGATCATCAGCCCCTCACATTTGCTATGTCGGATAAAAATCCAAATTCCAAAATCAAAAGATGGTTTGCATTCATAAACTCATTCGCGCCGAAATATTTTTATAAGCCCGGAAAAGACAACAAAGTAGCTGATGCACTTTCGCGTCAATATATTCATAACCTTGACGACACAGATGATACAGTTCATAGTGAAATTTCCCTTTCTCATACAATTAAATCAATCAAAAACCCTGTCAATCAATTAAGAGCCCAATTGGTGCTGTTACCATCCGAGGTTAACAGCAAGTCCACCAAAATTTTTTTCCAAAAACTCCTTAGACACACCATACACTTTAAAACTGCGGAATATCTTCTACAAACAATCCGGGAAAAAGTTAACCCAAATGTAGTAAACGGAATCTGTTGCGATCTCGAAACCTTAGCAAGAGTCCAGTCGTTACTCCTGTCAAACTTCCCAGGTGTAAGATTCATCCACACAGAGAAATTGGTAATAGACCTAACAAAAAAGGAAGACCAAATCGAAGCTGCTACTATGGAGCACAACAGAGCCCATCGCTCAATCCAAGAAAACTATAAACAATTGATATCTGAATATTTTTTCCCAGATATAAAGAAAACTTTATTAACAATAGCTAAAAACTGTAAAACATGCCTGGAAAATAAATATAATAGACACCCAATAAAAACTGATATAGGCCAAACACCAATTCCAGAATATCCCGGTGAAATCCTCCACGTAGATATTTTCTCTGTTGAGAAATTTCACTTCTCTACCTGCATAGATAAATTTTCCAAATTTGCAATTACGATTCCCATTGAAACCAGATCAACGACTGATATTAAAACGGCTTTATTAATAATATTGAATAAGTTCAAAAAAACGAAAACAATCGTGTCCGATAATGAAAAATCTCTTCATTCGAATACAATATCTAATATGTTAAAATATCATTTCAATATTGAAGAATTTTTCATACCACCCCTACACAGTAAAAGTAATGGCCAAATCGAAAGACTGCATTCAACGCTAACAGAAATCGGTCGATGCATAAAAGCCGAACAAAATATAACAGATATTAAAGAAGTAATCTTACTTACAACATATAAATATAACAATTCCATACATTCTACTGTAAATTCAAAACCAATTGATGTTATTAATGATTTCACCAAAGATCACCTTGACTTAGTTAAAGCAGCACTTACTACTGCCCAAGATAATATCGTTAAAAAAGGAAGTAACAATCAGAAAATATTTCAAGAAGGTGAAAAAGTATATGTTCGCCGCAATAAACGTTTAGGGAATAAGTTAAATAAGGTGTACGTTGAAAATACAGTTGAAAAAGATTTGGGTACAACTGTCCTAATAAATGGCAAATAGGTCCATAAAGATAATTTAAGGTAAAATTTTATCACAAAATGCCAATTGTTAAAAACAAAATTTTTTCCAACGACTTCTACTGTTGGCACTAAAGCTAGTGTTAATCAATTTCGATTTAAACATATTTCATTATAATTTTGCCATAACATTTTTTTACTAGTAATTGAGATTTATGCTAGAATAATTTGAAAAGTTTGAAAAATCACATTTTTTTAATAGGGGAGGAAATTATTATATAAACAAACGTACATGTGCATACGGCAGCTTTAATTTCCCTAACACTGATTAATAAAATTTAGAAACCATGCAATTAATTTAATAAATCATATTTAAAAATCTTTTTTATTGCCCAAAATTTATTCATTATTAAAAAAATGAAAAAAGAGATTTTTACTAAGACACCGGATTTTTACAAATCATTATTATTAAATTGTTAGTTAAAAGTATTTAATAGCCAAAAAAAATCGTACATATGCATACGACACGTATAATTTTGTTAACATATCCTAAGTGACCCAAATATGCTAATTAAAGCAAATTACGGCAAAATATTGTTGGCCGAATATAAATAGCTTTGTAAAAAAAAAATATATGAAAAGTTAAACATTTTCACTTAATACATTTTTGTTCAAGCGTGGCTTTTGCCGTTGTCATATTTAGTAAGTACAAGAACAACACGAACGTGTAAGCTCTGATAATATAATTAAAAACCAAATTCTGAGTAGTCCTCAAAAAGCTAATTATAAAAAATACATTTTTTTATTGAAATTTTCGTACGTTCATATATTTAACGTAGTAACAAAACTATAAATAATAAAAAAAACAAACAAATTTTTAATTGTTCTCGAAAACGCTAATTAAAATTTTTTACAAATATATTTAATTCAAGAATTAATAAAGTAATTACAAAACAAATTTTGAATTATAATTAGAAAAATTAACAACTAATTTTTTTTTTTTATATATTTAATTTAGTGAAAAAAAACTATAAATATATAGTTATAAAAACAAAATTTTTTTTTGATAATTCGATATTATTAGATATTATTAAAACACAACTTTTGAATTGTCATTAAAAACGCTAATATAAAAGCCAAACAACTACACTTCTTTTTCTCAATAAAATTTTCGCACAGATAGGTTTATATGTACCTATATGTAATTTAGTAAAAAAAAAATTATAAATAATGTAATTAAAAAACAAGTTTAGAATTGTCCTCAAAAAACGCTAATTATAAAAAATGAATTTTTTTTACTTAAAGGTTTACTATGAAGAATATAAATAAAACACTCATTTTTTTTAATTGTATTTAAAAGGCTAACTATGAAAAACAACAATTTTTTTTTTACTGGAATATTCGTATGCTTTTATTTTTGATTTAGTAACAAAATTAAAAAAAAAACTCCGAATATTATAATTAAAAAAAACCTAAAATCTGAAATTTTCCTTAAAAATACTAATTAAAATTGTTGTAAAGATATGTTTATTATTTAATTTAGTAACAAAAGCTAAAATATTCAGCTTAATATTGCTCAAAATGTCAAACCAAAAGATTTAAAATACTTTTATCTGATACCAAAATTGTCATTTCCACAAGTCATTAGTAAACTTATTCACTTGCAAAAAAATCAATTAAGATATAGTTATAAGTTTTAAATTAAGCTGTATGTATTTATAATTTCATCGTATCAGGTACGCTCCGAACTTAAGAAGGGGAGGAGTTAAGGTATGATACCACCACCTACATAAAAAAGGCATTTCCTTGCATATAACCTGCTGCAGAAATAGGCAATACCAGGGCAACAGAAAACTAAAGCGTCAATAGTCAGTTGATGCAGCTTACCAACAATCCAACTACATTAGAAACATAACTTGCCTAAATGCCTGACATCACAGCATAGCAACAACAATTGCACGAGTTGGGTATGCAGCCCAACAGCAACCCACAACTCGCTACCTGCCTTTGCCTAACAAACCAGATATGATATTATAATCAGCATAGCAACATCATATGCGTGAGCTCGTTTATTATCACAACAAAGGGTGATCGCCGCTTGCACTTATCTTAGCAACAGCAGGCTGGGCATACAGCATATAAGCATTGCCCGCTTTACCACCCACTGCATAGCAAGCAACGTTTGGTTGACGAGCTTGGTAGGTAGGCCAGCGGTACAACAGGTTATGCCTTGATATGACTGATGCACGTCCGAAGCAATACAATTCTGTTGCTAGGTTGCTAGCAATAGCATCATAACGACCTTTTTCTGCACAACAACATCAACAGGTGAATACCGCTGATCACAAGGGTATTTAAGGCGGTATCATCGCCCTTCAAAGGCAGTTCTTCTTTGGGTTTAGTAAAGATATATTGATTTTTGCTCAAGTTATCGTGTTAACGGCCGAGCGGAAGGACAGACGGTCGACTGTGTATAAAAACTGGGCGTGGCTTCAACCAATTTCGCTCTTTTTCACAGAAATTAGTCATCGTCCCAGAATCTAAGCTTCTACCAAATTTCACAAGGATTGGTAAATGTTTGTTCGACTTATGGCATTAAAAGTATCCTAGACAAATTAAATGTAAAAGGGCGGAGCCACTCCCATTTTGAAATTTTCTTTTATTTTTGCATTTTATTGCACCATATCATTACTGGAGTTGAATGTTGACATAATTTACTTATATACTGTAAAGATATTAAATTTTTTGTTAAAATTTGACTTAAAAAAACAATTTTTTTTAAAAGTGGGCGTGGTCGTTCTCCGATTTTGCTAATTTTTATTAGACATACATATAGTAATAGGAGTAACGTTCCTGTCAAATTTCATCATGATATCTTCAACGACTGCAAATTTTTCAGCCAAATATGTTCATCCGTTACTTCCTCTTCAATCACTCTTTATCTATTAACAAGTAAGGAAGGTGAAGTTCGGGTGTAACCGAACATTACATACTCAGTTGAGAGCTATGGTGACAACATAAGGGACAATAACCATGTAGGAAAATGAACCGAGGGTAACCCTGGAATGTGTTTGTATGACATGTGTATCAAATGAAAGGTATTAAAGAGTAATTTATGAGGGAGTGGGCTATAGTTCTATAGGTGGACGCCATTTAGGGATATCGCCATAAAGGTGGATCAGGGTTGACTCTATCAAATGAATCAAATGAAAGGTGTTAATGAGTATTTTAAATGGGAGTAATCCTTAGTTCCATAGGTGGACGCCGTTTCGAGATATCGCCATAATGGTGGACCAGGGGTGACTCTAGAATGCGTTTGTACGATATGGGTATCAAATGAAAGGGGTTAATGACCTTTTTAAAAGGGAGTTCTATAGGTGGACGCCTTTTCGAGATATCGCCATAAAGGTGGACCAAGGGTGACTCTGTTGTTGTTGTTGTTGTTGTAGCGATTAAGTTACTCCCCGAAGGTTTTGGGGAGTGTTATCGATGTGATGGTCCTTTGTCGGATACAGATCCGATACGCTCCGGTAACACAGCACCATTAAGGTGCTGGCCCGACCATCTCGGGAACGATTTATATGGCCACATTAAACCTTCAGGCCATCCCTCCCTGGGTATCAAACGAAAGGTGTTAATGAGTATCTCAAAAGGGCGTGGGGCTAAGTTCTACAGGTGGACGCCTTTTCGAGATATCTCCATAAAAATGGACCAGGGGTGACTCTAGAATGTGTTTGTACGATATGGGTATCACATTAAAGGTATTAATAAGGGTTTTAAAAGGGAGTGGTGGTAGTTGTATAGGTGGTCGCCTTTTCGAAATATCGGCATAAAGGTGGACCAGGTGTGACTCTAGAATGCGTTTGTACAAGATGTGTATCAAACGAAAGGTGTTAATGAGTATTTTAAAAGAGAGTGGGCCTTAGTTCTATAGGTGGACGCATTTTCGAGATATCGCCATAAAGGTGGACCAGGGCTGACTCTAGAATATGTTTGTATGATATGGGTATCAAATTAAAGGTATTAATGAGGGTTTTAAAAGTGAGTGGTGGTAGTTGTATAGGTGGCCGCCTTTTCGAGATATCGGCATAAAGGTGGACCTGGGGTGACTCTAGAATGTGTTTGTACGATATGGGTATCAAATTAAAGGTATTAATGAGGCTTTTAAAAGGGAGTGGTGGTAGTTGTATATGTGAAGGCGTTTTCCAGATATCGACCAAAATGTGGACCAGGGTGACCTAGACTTAAAAAGCTTATTAAAATGTATGGAGATAGACCAAATTTAGGACAGAACAACGTCTGACGGGTCTGCTAGTATACATATATAAGTAGTTTATGATTTAAAATTTTACAGACTTGATACCAATAGCCTATGAGAGATATGTATGCTTTCCCTTAACTACTCCTTTCATTCCATTTTGTGATCTTTCCATTTTGTAGATGTTGTCGAATGAACTGGATTTTGATATCTACGTGTTTCGTACGGGGCGAGTATGAATTATTCGTTGCGATTTGTATTGTATTGTATTGTATTTATTTATAATCAATTTTTTACAATTCGTTTACAATGGAAACAGTTCCCGCGAAGCTTGGCGCTTATCTGCGGTTATTCAGATATAACAACAAAAAATTTTAAAATTAATACATTGAGTCTTAAAACTAAATTCACAAATTATATAGATATGTCTAGACATTAGTTAAAGGAAGAATATATAAGAGTTGGTAGTGTAGGAAGAAGGGAAAGAGTGGGAAGAAAGATACAGAATTTATGTATGTGCTTGGACAATCATTATATTATGCTCTTAATAAACTTTAACAAAATTGACTGCCTGGCAGGAGTATTAGGCAAGTTAGTGAGATTGACCGGAAGGTTATTTAAAATTGTAGGGAATTGTACGGTAAGAGTTCTTTTTGTGTAGTTGTTCGAGAATTTTGGGATTCTCAACCTGTTTTCGTTACGCTTACGGGTACCAATGTGATGATCAATGGGTATTCGCCACTTACCTTCATCGTAAAATTAATTTAGAACTGTAACTGTATATATAGATTTTACATTTAGTATACCGAGCTCTTTGTTGAGGGATATTGTTGAATCAGGTATCTTTTTCTTTCTGCCTAGAATTTTAAGGATCTGGTTCTGACTATCTTGTAAATAGTTGCAATATGTGGATGAACCCCACGCGGTAATTCCATGTCTCAAGTACGACTCTGACAGTGCCAAATAGGCTTGTTTTAATACATCATACGAGCTGCAAAAACTAAGATGTTTCAGAAAGTATGATGTCGACCTAAGCTTTTTTTGCAGATGGTCGATATGCGTACTCCATTTGAAGTGGTCGGCCAGATGCACACCCAGATATTTATATGTGTTCACTTTTTCAAGAACATCGGCACAATTACACGCTGCGGCGTTATTATGTATGCAATTGAAGCTATGAAATAGGATATTTATCTCTGGGGATGGAATATGCGGAGGTCTCATATGCATAATTTTAGTTTTAGATGCGTTTATTCTCAAACCATTATCATGGGACCACTTGGTAATTACGTTAAGCTTTCTCTGCATGACTTTTATTGCTTGGTTAAGGTCTGTGTGGGGAACTAATACAGCTGTATCATCAGCATAGGCAAACACTTCAGAATTCTTTAGCAGTTGTTGTTTAATGCCGTTATCAAAAGTTATAATAAAGGTATCACAGATACTTTTGAAATCCCCACCTATAAAATTCCTAGACAACATTTCGTCAGTGCTAATGGGTTTTCTTTCTATTAATTCATTAATCACCTGCCATGTTTTACGGATATCATATCTACAGGCTGCGAATTTTTCTCGATAGTATTCGTTTTTATACTCAGTTGAGCAGAGCTCACAGAGTATATTAAGTTTGATTGGATAACGGTTGGTTGTACATATATAAAGGAATCGAGATAGATATAGACTTCCATATATCAAAATAATCAGGATCGAAAAAAAATTTGATTGAGCCATGTCCGTCCGTCTGTCCGTCCGCCCGTTAACACGATAACTTGAGTAAATTTTGAGGTAACTTGATGAAATTTGGTATGTAGGTTCCTGAGCACTCATCTCAGATCGCTATTTAAAATCAACGATATCGGACTATAACCACGCCCACTTTTTCGATATCGAAAATTTCGTAAAACCGAAAAAGTGCGATAATTCATTACCAAAGACAAATAAAGCGACGAAACTTGGCAGATGAGTTGAATTTATGACGCAGAATACAAAATTAGTAAAATTTTGGACAATGGGCGTGGCACCGCCCACTTTTAAAAGAAGGTAATTTAAAATTTTGCAAGCTGTAATTTGTCAGTCGTTGAAGATATCATGATGAAATTTGGCAGGGACGTTACTCCTATTACTATATGTACGCCTAATAAAAATTAGCAAAATCGGAGTAGGACCACGCCCACTTTTAAAAAAAAATTTTTTAAAGTAAAATTTTAACAAAAAATTTAATATCTTTACAGTATATAAGTAAATTATGTCAGCATTCAACTCCAGTAATGACATGGTGAAACAAAATACAAAAATAAAAGAAAATTTCAAAATGGGCGTGGCGCCGCCTTTTTTCATTTAATTTGTCTAGGATACTTTTAACGCCATAAGTCGAACAAAAATTAACTAATCCTTTTGAAATTTGGTAGGGGCATAGATTTTATGATGTTAACTGTTTTCTGTGAAAACGGGCGAAATCGGTTTATGCCACGCCCAGTTTTTATACACAGTCGTCCGTCTGTCCTTCCGCATGGCCGTTAACACGATAACTTCAGCAAAAATCGACATATCTTTAATGAACTTAGTTCACGTACTTACTTGAACTCACTTTATTTTGGTATGAAAAATGAACGAAATCCGACAATGACCACGCCCACTTTTTCGATATCGAAAATTACGAAAAATGAAAAAAATGCCATAATTCTATACCAAACACGAAAAAAGGGATGAAACATGGTGAGGTAATTGGATTGGTTTATTGACACGAAATATAACTTTAGAAAAAACTTTATAAAATGGTTGTGACACCTACCATATTAAGTAGAAGAAAATGAAAAAGTTCCGCAGGGCGAAATAAAAAACCCTTAAAATCTTGGCAGGTATTACATATATAAATAAATTAGCGGTATCCAAAAGATGATGTTCCGGGTCACCCTGGTCCACATTTTGGTCGCGATCTGGAAAAAGCCTTCACATATACAACTACCACCACTCCCTTTTAAAACTCTCATTAATACCTTTAATTTGATACCCATATCGTACAAACACATTCTAGAGTCATCCCTGGCCCACCTTTATGGCGATATTTCGAAACGGCGTCCACCTATAGAACTAAGGCCCAATCCCTTTTAAAATACTCATTAACACCTTTCTTTTGATACCCATATTGTACAAACAAATTCTAGGGTCCCCCTGGTCTACCTTTATGGCGATATCTCGAAACGGCGTCCACCTATGGAACTAAGGATTACTCCCTTTTAAAATACTCATTAACACCTTTATTTTAATACCCATATTGTACAAACAAATTCTAGGGTCACCCCTGGTCCACCTTTATGGCGGTATCTCGAAACGGCGTCCACCTATGGAACTAAGGATTACTCCCTTTTAAAATACTCATTAACACCTTTCATTTGATACCCATATCGTACAACCGCATTCTAGAGTCAACCCTGATCCACCTTTATGGCTATATCCCTAAATGGGGTCCACCTATAGAACTATGGCCCACTCCCTCATAAAATACTCTTTAACACCTTTCATTTAATACCCATATCGTACAAACGCATTCTAGAGTCACCCCTGGTCCACCTTTATAGCGATATCTCGAAAAGGCCACCACCTATACAACAACCACCACTCCCTTTTAAAACCCTCATTAATACCTTTAATTTGATACCCATATCGTACAAACACATTCTAGAGTCACCCTTGGTCCACCTTTATGGCGATATTTCGAAACGGCGTCCACCTATAGAACTAAGGCCCACTCCCTTTTAAAATACTCATTAACACCATTCGTTTGATGCCCATATTGTACAAACAAATTCTAGGGTATCCCCTGGTGGCGATATCTCGAAATGGCGTCCACCTATGGAACTAAGGATTACTCCCTTTTAAAATACTCATTAATACCTTTAATTTGATACCCATATTGTACAAACCAATTCTAGGGTTACCCCTGGTCCACCTTTATGGCGATATCTCGAAACTGCGTCCAACTATGGAACTAAGGATTACTCCCTTTTAAAATACTCATTAACACCTTTCATTTGATACCCATATCGTACAAACGCATTCTAGAGTCACCCCTGGTCCACCTTTATGGCGATATCTCGAAAAGGCGACCACCTATACAACTACCACCACTCCCTTTTAAACCCCTCATTAATACCTTTAATTTGGTACCCATATCGTACAAACAAATTCTAGGGTCACACCTGGTACACCTTTATGGCGATATCTCGAAACGGTGTCCACCTCTGGAACTAAGCATCACTCCCTTTTAAAATACTCATTAACACCTTTCTTTTGATACCCATATTATACAAACAAATTCTAGGGTCACCCCTGATCCACCTTTATGGCGATATCTCGAAACGGCGTCCACCTATGGAACTAAGGATTACTCCCTTTTAAAATAATCATTAACACCTTTCTTTTGATACCCATATTGTACAAACAAATTCTAGGGTCACCTCTGGTCCACCTTTATGGCGATATCTCGAAACGGCGTCCACCTATGGAACTAAGGATTACTCCGTTTTAAAATACTCATTAGCACCTTTCATTTCATACCCAAATCGTACAAACGCATTCTAGAGTCACCCCTGATGCACCTTTATGGCGATATCCCGAAAAGGCGACCACCTATACAACTACCACCACTCCCTTTTAAAACCCTCCTTTATACCTTTCGTTTGATACCCATATTGTACAAACGCATTCTAGGGTCACACCTGGTCCACCTTTATGGCGATATCTCGAAACGGCGTCCACCTGTGGAACTAAGCATCACTCCCTTTTAAAACACTCATTAACACCTTTCTTTTGATACCAATATTGTACAAACAAATTCTAGGGTCACACCTGGTCCACCTTTGTGGCGATATCTCGAAACGGCGTCTACCTGTGGAACTAAGGATTACTCCCTTTTAAAATAATCATTAACACCTTTCTTTTGATACCCATATTGTACAAACAAATTCTAGGGTCACCTCTGGTCCACCTTTATGGCGATATCTCGAAACGGCGTCCACCTATGGAACTAAGGATTACTCCGTTTTAAAATACTCATTAGCACCTTTCATTTCATACCCAAATCGTACAAACGCATTCTAGAGTCACCCCTGATGCACCTTTATGGCGATATCCCGAAAAGGCGACCACCTATACAACTACCACCACTCCCTTTTAAAACCCTCCTTTATACCTTTAATTTGATACCCATATCGTACAAACAAATTCTAGGGTCACACCTGGTCCACCTTTATGGCGATATCTCGAAACGGCGTCCACCTGTGGAACTAAGCATCACTCCCTTTTAAAATACTCATTAACACCTTTCTTTTGATACCCATATTGTACAAACAAATTCTAGGGTCGCCCCTGGTCCACCTTTATGGCGATATCTCGAAACGGCGTCCACCTATGGAACTAAGGATTACTCCCTTTTAAAATACTCATTAACACCTTTCTTTTGATACCCATATTGTACAAACAAATTCTAGGGTCACCCCTGGTCCACCTTTATGGCGGTATCTCGAAACGGCGTCCACCTATCGAACTAAGGATTACTCCCTTTTAAAATACTCATTAACATCTTTCATTTGTTACCCATATCGTACAAACGCATTCTAGAGTCAACCCTGATCCACCTTTATGGCTATATCCCTAAATAGCGTCCACCTATAGAACTATGGCCCACTCCCTCATAAAATACTCTTTAACACCTTTCATTTAATATCCTATAGTACAAACAAATTCTAGAGTCAACCCTGATCCACCTTTATGGCGATATCCCTAAATGGCGCCCACCTATAGAACTATGGCCCACTCCTTCATAAAATACTCTTTAATGCCTTTCATTTGATAGACATGTCATACAAACACATTCCAGGGTTTCCCTCGGTTCATTTTCCTACATGGTTATTTTCCCTTATGTTGTCACCATAGCTCTCAACTGAGTATGTAATGTTCGGTTACACCCGAACTTAATCTTCCTTACTTGTTTCTTTTATTAATTGTTTTATTTACGTGATTTCTAAATTTTTTGTATTGCATTTCTATGTTCCTATCATATGGGTTAGCCTTCCATTTTTTGTACAGGCTATCCCGCTTCTTACACAGACGTATAATTTCGCTCGTTAGCCAATCATTTGCTTTTCGAGGTTTCTTTGTATGTTTGACCAAAGCATTCTCATAGATACATCCAAAGGTAGAAAGTATCTTTTCATACATAGTGCTAACGTTTGTACATTCTAGTACTTTGTTCCAATTAACCTCACGCAGTTGATCAGCGACTTTTTTGTCACTTAATGATAAGGAGAACCTACTTGTGCTCTTACTAACTCTATCGCGTTCACCAAAAGAGACACCAAGTAAAAGGAAGTAATGGTCAGAAATATTGGTCTCTATTATGGCGGAGTGTAATTTTGCATCTTTGCTTTTGATAAAAATGTGTTCAATGCATGTGGCGCTTTTTCTCTTCACATCTACCCTTGTATAATCTTTAATAATATTTTCAAATCCATACGAAGATAACATGTCTAGGTAAAGCATAGCTTGCCTATTGTTGGTATCAAATATATTGATGTTTATGTCACCAATAACTATTGCGCATTCTTCATCATCCGCATTCTTCAGTGTGCTCTCTAGCTCTCTGACAAACTCACAGGTGCTATTGAGTGGGGGTCGGTATATGGCGTATAGTTTGCATTTGAGTTCAGTGTTGTTGTTAGGTATGATATCAATTACTATGGTTTCGTAAGAAATAGTTTTCGAAGGGGTATATTTATAGGACAGGCGATCTCTAATAAATACAACTACACCACCTCCTTTACTTCGTTCTCTGTTGACGAACTCTGCGACAAAGCCAGCGATAGAAAATAGATTTTGTTCTCCTTCTACTCTATTGGTTTCAACTAATATTATTATATCAATATTATTTATGATTGGATCTATTTCTGTTATAAAGCTGTTAAAATTTGTTTTTAGCGAACGTACATATATTTAGGAAGACGTAGTTTATGGTAAAGTTTTTTATATTTATTGCATTGATGTCTCTAAAGCTTGTATATTTGTTATAGGTTATATTGTTCATTAATAGAGAAAAGTATGGAAAGTAAAAAGTTTCGATATATAACGAGAAGTGAGAAATGGGCGTAAAAAGTACTTAATACTAATTTATGAGATCAATGTCTGATTCGGCTAGCACCTTGCCCTCCTTAACCCAAACGAATTTCCAGCCGCACGCCTTTGCCTTATTTTTGGCGGCCCACAATAGGTAACGATTGTATGCGGTGAGTTGATCATTCACATGCACATATTTACCAGCTCCATTGCCATTGCCTAGTACAGCACCTGCACTCAGCTTTTTACCCTTCGTTTTCTTTATGAATTACCTTTTCTTTGTTGTACGGCTAAGCTTAACAACTATATTACCCTGCTTCCTCTTTTCCCTGTAGACGTCGTTTATATCACTCTCCTCAATGTTTACATCGGCAATCGCTGCTATCCGCTTTACAATTGCGCTCAAATTTTCGTCGTCTCTTTTATCAATGTTTCTTATAACGACGTTACGTATAAGTGATTGCTGCTGCTGTGCACTCTCATTATGCTCTAATCTAGAATTTATTAAAGTTTGTTCATCGCACTTTTCACGAAGGTCAGCAACCTGGCTCTTTAACTCTGCTATTGTTTTTTCAAACTGGAATGTAGTTTTTGCAAATTCCTGTCTTAAGTCTTCCTGCGATTTTTCAAATTTAGCAGATAGATCTGATATAAGACGCATTATTTCCTTACTGTCAGCTTTGAGTTCGCTGACATCAGATTGCACAGTATGGACGTCAACGTCGTTGCTTGTACCTTGTCCGGCCTTATCCTTCTTAAGACTAGGAGTAGGCGGTAATGATGATGATGCTGTTCCCTTACCTTTTTGAGGCACTTGCTTCGTTTCTGACTTGGCAGATTGCCTGCACCTGTGGCATCTCCAGGCGCGACAGCGCTCAGCGTTCATGCCAGCATGTGTGTTGCTAGATATTGTAGTGCAACTGGAGAAATGATATGCGTTTTTACAAGTGGTGCAGGTGGCGCAGTCTCCATCGGTCGGCAAGGGTTGCTTACACTCATCACACGCGATTGTTGTTGTGTTCAAAACTTCCATAATTTCACTTTTTAACTATTGTTTAATTGCTTATTTCGTTTATTATTATAATTTTTTATTTTTATTTTTTTCTCGTTTGCTTGCTTGTTGAGTTTACACAAGTAGCCACAGCAAATCGCGAGCACGTCCGCACAGCAGCTTGCTTAAGCTTAGATAAGGACTAGATAAGGATTGCACTTTTATTGTCGCAGTAAAGTACTAATGGTTTTTCTGTACCCTCCAATTCCTGATGAAATCTTTGAAGCCATATTGCTTCCTGAATTGCGGAAGTGATTGACATGAACTCTGCTTCGGTGGACGATTAAGCACCTGTGCGTTGCCTGCGTGTACACCGAGAAATAGCTGAACCTTGGTATTTAAATACATACCCAGTAGTCGATCGTCGTTGGTCAACGTCACTACCCCAATCTGCGTCGCAGAAACCATTAATTTCACTTGCATCTCTGATAAAAACAAGGCCCATGTCAATCGTACCTTTGAGGTACCTACGGCAAATGAAATGTCGGGACGCGTTATTTGCGATGCGAAGAGTAGACATCCAATAGCCTGCATGTATGGTACATCTGAAATTTGTTGTTTTTCGTCTTCAGTACATGGACACATTTTTGCACTAATTTGTTGGTTAAGGTCAAGCGGAGTTGAGATGGGGTTGGAATCAGCCATACCGAATCGCTCTAATATATCACCAACATACTGGGATTGATCTACCTTTATTATGCCTTTTGCACTATCTCTTTGAATGCGCATGCCCAAAACTGACGAGGCCTCACCGAGATCTTTCATCTTAAATTTTGATGCCAATTCTTGTTTTAGTTTCCGAATTGAGGCCATATTATTTGAGAAAATAAGCACGTCATCGACGTATATAGCCACATGTGTTTCTTCTCTATCATTTGTTTTATAATACACACATTGATCGACCTCACTACGTTTCAAACCAAGGCTCAGCAAAGCATTGTTAAACGTTTCATTCCAAAGTCTGCTCGATTGCTTAAGCCCGTAGAGCGACTTTTGCAGCTTACAAACACGGCCAGTCTTGTCGTCAACGCCATCTGGCTATACCATAAAAATTTCTTCTTTAAGCTCGGCATTTAAGAATGCAGTCACCGCATCCATCTGGTGTATAAACAAGTCGCGTTTAGCCGCAATGGCTAACAACATCCGTACGGAAGTGTACCTAACAAGAGGCGCGTACGTCTCATCATAATTTACTCCCTTTTCTTGGCTGTACCCTTTGATGACAAGCCTTGCTTTCCTTCTAACAATGTCACCACTAGCATTTTGTTTGGTTTTAAACACCCATTTCGATTTAATTGCCTTCTTGCCCTGAGGTAGCTCTGTCAGAATCCAAGTATTATTGGAACGTAGAGCAGACAACTCTTCATTTATGGCCACCTTCCAGTCGTCAGCATTTTCATCAGATATGGCGTCGTCAAATGATTCAGGATCTTGCAAACGATATTCACTGGCAACAAAATTGAATTCGGTTTTCTTACTTGCGATTCTTTTGGAGCGCCTCAAATCGGAATCAGCATTATCAGAATCAATTGGATCTGTTTCGCATTCACTTTTTATTTCATCTGGCTTCTGTTCGCCATTCTTAGATTCACAATGTTCTACTTCTTCTCGTTTTTCTTCAACGTTCGTAAATTCTTTATGTTCTATCTCTTTTTGCTTTTCTTCAAAGTCCATATTCTATTGCCCCTGAATTCTGAACTTCGTTGGAATCAGAAACGTCGTAGAAAAGTTCACAAACGTCTGACCTTGCCGGTTTTTTCTCAATGAAAACTACGTCACGACTTATTATAATTTTACGTGTTTTCGGGTCAAACAAGCTGTACGCTTTTGACGTGTTGCAGTACCCAACAAATATGCATTCGATGGACTTTACGTCTAATTTCTGACGTTTTTCTTTTGGTACGTGCGCCATGGCTTTACTGCCGAACACGCGCAAATGCTTTAGTGACTGTTTTCTATTCGACCAGATTTCTTCTGGAGACCGAAAATCTTCACTACAGGGAACCGTATTCAAAATATAAGCTGAAGTGACCGACGCTTCAGCCCAAAATATCAGAAAATCCAGAAGATCCAGCAACTTTAATTTTTGTAGTAGAATCCATTATTTCTTTATTTTTAATATTGACAATAATTCCGAATTTTTCTAAAAAGTTTGCTCCTAAAATTGGTGTATCAATGTTCGCAATTATGAATGGAAATTCAAAATCTCTTCTTAAACCTAAATCAAAAATAGTTTTGTACCGAAAGTTTCGATTGAAGAACCGTTTGCTGCGGTCAAAGTAAGATCCGAATTTCTTCTATAAATTTTAAATTTAGAAAAAGGAATAACTGATACAACTGCGCCGGTATCGATAAGAAAATTAAGTTTATTGAATTTATCAAATATGAATAGGCGACGAGTAGGTTTAATAATAGTTCCATTATCCGTCACCGTCATAATGGATCGTTTCAGTTTAAATTTTGTTCGCAATATGAATTATGATTTTGATTAAAATTGCATGGGGGTATACATTTAAGAGCGTTATTCTTAAATTTTTTGTGATACCAACAAATAGTTGTTTGTGAATTAAATTTACGATTGTTTGAAAAATTTCTTGATCTTGAAAGATTTCGAGATTTAGATCTATTTCTATCTTTAGATCTTGAACGGATTTGTAATTGATTAATATCATTAGAAATTTTATTTAAATTTTGATAAATAGCCGCAGTTAATTCAGTTAAATTTCTAACGCATTGTTCTAAAATATTATTATTTATACTTGACTCTACAGGAGATTTGGAAGAATGAGGTTTATTGATTAAATCAAAAAGTTTGTCAGCTAAAATAATAATTTCATCTCTGTTTTGATTATTATTGGAAGTCAAATGAATTTGTATTTCTTGTGGTAATTTACGAATCCACAATTTAAAGAGTAATTCTTGGCTAACTATGGAGTCACAACCTATAAGTGATTTCATAAATCTGAATAATTCAGATGGTGAACGATCACCAAGTTCAGTTTTTGAAAATAATTGTTCTAATCGTTTTTCTTCGCTAAGAGAAAATCTTTCACATAGAATTTTTTTGATTGTATCATATTTATTAAAAAGAGGAGGAGGGTTAATAATATCTAAAATTTTAGATATAGTATCTCGTTGAAGAGTAATTAGAACATTTTGAAATTTTAAATTATCATCAGTGATATTATTAATTTCAAATTGTCCTTCAATAAGTAAAAACCAAGCACCAGGACAATCTTGCCAAAATTGTGGTAATTTAATAGATTTAGTAGAAGGAAAATTTGTAAAGTTATCTTGTGTTGAAGTATCTTGTGTTATATTAGAGATGTTGTTTTGTGTTGTATTAATGTTAGAATTTTGAGTTGCATTGTGAGTCATGATGTTATTTGTATGGTTGTTATTTCGATTTTCCGAATTTGTAAAATTACGGGTTCGTATTGGTGAATGTAGAACCATAAAAAAAATAAAAAAAAAATTAAATGAATAATTTGAAAATTAGAAAATATTTAAGAATTTTTTTTGGAAAGGGAGTTAACAACAAAAAGATACTAATAAGATAATAGTTGATAGATAATATTAACAATTGTATATATATTTATATTTAAATCAATAATATTAAAAAAAAAAATAATAATAATTTAATTTAATTAATTTTATATTATAAATTCTTTAATAAAATTATTATTTTAAATATATATATATATATAAATATATATGCTCACATGAATATATTAACATAAAAAGTTAAAAAAAATATATATATATTTATTGAAATTTTTATCGTTGAAATATTGATTGATGATTTGCAATGGCATTTACGTTATTCGAGAAATTTTGATTGTTGATATCGATAAATATTTTCGTTTTGATTGTAGTTGGAAGTCTGGCCAGTACATATGCAATCATTCAATTAGATATTTGACGTTTAAGTTTTGGTAGATATTTCTTGTCTTCTATTTTGGACACAAAATTTCATTTAATTAGATTGTAATTCTAATCAAATTTTAAAATAGGATGAATTTGTAAATTTATGATATAATTTCTATCAAAACGTCTATGTATTATCATTAAATACGCGTCAATGATTTTATAGTTGCCGCTGATGTTTATTGTTGTTCGACTATTTGTCGTCTAGCTGCTAATTCAGTTTATTTCTTTGTTGTTCACTTTATTTCGCAGATATTTCACATTTCGCCACAGTTATTATGTTAAGTAGATGTTTTGTTTTCAAAGTTTAATTATGTATTTTATTTTACAAGTTCACACTTAAATGGTATATATCTTTAGTGAGTTTGAATAACAAATAGATAAAGTTCTTTTGTGTTCAATTTATGGTAAAATTCTTAACAATTAATTGACCGATTCAAGTTATTGTATTTCGTTGGCGCTGTCAATTTTTACAATACTATAAAAGATTCGCGCAAGATCGCCAATATATTTGGTGGTTAACCAAATATTTATTTAATTTTTAAATATTTTTATTTTGTTTATTTTGGAGTTCATATATTTTCAAAACTAATTAGAATTTCCTTTTTTTGAAGTTATTCAAAATTTTAAGTTAACACGAAAACTCAATTAAAATTATTTTAAAATTTAAAGTAAAGAGTACAAAACTTTATTTTTTAAAAAGATATTTTTTGATGACTTCAAATATTTTAATTTTTTGATAGTAAAAAAATAACTAATATAATAAGAATAAATTTAAAATATAAGAAGTATATTTGTTATAAGTAGATAACTCTAAACCTAAAATGGCTTAATTTTTTCGCTCCATTTTCAGGCCTGTGACCTTATTGTGGGAGCTCAGAGAGTAAATTTGATGCCCAACTCCACTCCATCGCTATATTTACCGTCTTTGATGTAAATATTGTTTCCCGAATGTTGTATGATAAAAAATTTAATATAATTTTATGTATAACTTAGCAGTGCTAATCAAGAGTTTGTAAAAAACGGAAGTTGTCTCATCGTCCCCAACGGTCATTCCTACAGTTATCTACCAAAATATCGGACAATACTTTCGCCGCTACAACGTGAAGGAAGGCCGAAGGATAAATAATAAAGTCCCTTCTACATGTTCGCTTTTTTTTTTAAGTGACACCGTTGGAGCGAAAGGTCAATACTTCGCACGGAACAGCTGCAGCACACAAACGGATATGCATGATATACCGCGAATTAGCCGTGAAACCCAGACGCTCTAACCTCCCCTAATTTCAGGGCCACCATTAGTTTACAAAGAGCGAAAGTATGCTATACAAAAATACGCAAAACGGCCCTTATCAGGGCCACCACTAGTCAACAAAGAGAAAAAAATGCTAAACAATTATACATACGAAAAGCTGCCCTTATTAGGACCAAAAAAAGTTTGCGAAGAGAAAATATTGCTAGACAATTATGTTTTACATGCTATAGCTTTACTTTTGGATTATTTATATCATCCATATGATGACAAGAAAAAAACTGGAGTATAACCGATACTGGAGTTGAAAACGGAAATATTCCAAGCCGAACTTTTACCGTATCAGGTACCGATACCAGATCCAACCTAAAGCCGAAATTGCTACAAAAGCCTCCTGGGTAGAGCCAGAAGGAAAACCCTGAACCGTAATCGAAGTCAGTACTACAACAGAACTAGTATCCAACACAACCGTGTTTTTTTTAATTAAATAAGATTACATTTAAAGACATGGAGTACATATCCTTCAAAGAAATCTGCACCTCAAATTCCGACACGACGAGTTTCCAACGTTAATCGTTATTATGTATATATGTATCTTCGATATTTATTAGGTTACTAAATTACTTAATATTTACTTTGCAAAATACATGAAATTTTAAAATAAATCAGTACTTATTCATGAACATACTATTAACTCGGCATTTTATATACAATCTCATTCCAAATTTTCAACATGTCTTGGAGACAGTAACGTTAGCACTCATATATACATGTATTGAAAATAAGGTCCACTACAAAAAACATTTAGCAATAGCATTTCCCAATATAATTTTAATACTACTTAGGCAGATAAAGTAGGAACAATATAATTCCAAAAAAGTTGTATCTCACTTTACATTAAACTGCTTTGGAATATAAATACATACACTAAAAGATGCATACAATACAAAACGGTCCCTTATTTATATATCATAAACAAAATTAATGTTGCGACCATTGGATATTTTTCAAATCAATTGTTTCTAGCACCATCTCCCACAATGGAGACATTTCACGTAAACGTTCGACATGTTTGATGCAGGTATCGGTAATATAATCAGCCTCTTCAATGGTGGTAAAACAACCAATACCAAATCTATAAAAATTTAACAATAAATTATTTTAAAATTAACTAAACAATTCAGTACGGTAAACTCGTATACCTTATTGAACTATGTGCCAAATCCTCATCAGTTCCAATTGCACGTAGGTTGCAGTGATGCAGAAGTACATGCTGAGGCACTAGACAACGCCACATGTTTTAAGGCCATAAGTAATGATAAATTTAATAAACCACTATACCTGGATCACCATTACATATACCATGTGATAATCTTGAAGTGATGCGATCATATAAACGTTTCGACAGAAGATCTATAAATTTCTTATCATATTCCATTTCTTTGAGTGCAAGATAACATGCAGCACCAAATCCAATAACAATAATCCGAAGGCGGAAAGAAAAAATTTAGCTCGTTCAAAAGATATTCCCAAAAAACCGAAAAATGACCCCGGAGTGCTTCGAGACCGGGGTGGGATCCATAGTATTTTTGCGCTGGCGGCCTTCGGCCGCGCTTATAAAAAATTTATCTGGGTGGGTCCAACACCGGTTTGGAGACCAAAACTATATATGCGCAAAACACTTATGTCCACAATTTTTTTTGTGGGTACAAATATCATCAACATTACAACGCGCACATGGAAATTTTCAACTTCTTTTGTAAATATCTCTTGTCCAACACAAAATATTTTACCTCCGCCTTCTGATTATTGTTACCGAGCTCAATGCGCGTCTTTTAACACCTCTCTCGATATTTATGGACGCATATTATCAGTGTCATGCTGTCGTATAGAATTACCAAGAGTTGATGCGCTGGAAACGTTGAAGAAGTGATTCAGCTGCTATATGTAAATAAATAATAACAATAAATTAAATATATATTATTTAAAAATCAGCTAATTACCTTTGGTTTCCATTTAAAATGTCTTTTTCCTCCAGCTTCATCAGCAAACCAACTTTTCTTTTTTTGTTTTGGCTTTGTTGACGAAAATTACATGTGACATTTTCCTTCTTCCATCACTTTTGACAGAAGAAACTGAAAGAACGATTGACAGTTTATGTACAATCGGCAACAACAAAATACACGGGAGGGTTGCATTTTCGCTAATGCTTCTACCTGGTAATTGTACCATGGTCTGAGTGAAATATTTTTATTTTCCGTGAGCACTGATTTTCTACTAATGTCTTAAATTTGACAAATTCATCAAAAACGTCAGACTTTTGCTTGATTTGCACTACAGTAACTTTTCGAGAATAATCATCCACGAAGGTCACAAAAAATCTATGGCCCGAGTGAGATTTAATTGGAAATGGACCGGCGACGTCTGAATGGAACAGATCAAGCAAGCTGTTAGTTCTTTGAAACGCGCACGAGTTTGCTTGCCGTTAATGCATACCACGCATTGCTCATTTTCAATTTTACCAAAATCAACACCACTACACGAATCTTTGATTTTTCTTAACTTTTCAATGCACATGTGGCCCATTCTGCGGTGCCATAGATCAAAGTCATTGCTGGCCAGAAAAGCACTTTTTTCACACTGAATGTTTAATTTGTATAGATAATATACAGCGGTTGCAGTGGCTATCAAATTGCTCTGTTTATCGTAAATTCTGCAATAATCTTTATTGAATATTACCTTATTGCCGTTTTTGGTAATTTCGCGTACGGACAATAAATTTGCGCACAACTCGGGAACGTAATCTACTTTAAGCGGGAGTCATTGGTGCCGTATTGCGTATCGCATGTATCCCTAACGTAATCAGCTGTTTATCGTTGCGACGGTAAACCAAAAACCAATTGGTTGGCTACGATACGGTTAAGACCTTAGCGGCACCAATAATTGATTGCATTGATTCCCATAAGGTTGGTCGAATCAGCTGTTATAAGGTTACCGATACGGTTGCCGATAAAGCACCAATATCTGCAGCTTTAACCCCGCATCGTATCCAGATGTTAAACACAATTTTACATTACCACTTGACACTACTATTCGCTATAATAATTTTTTTATCAATTGACTGTTTTTCATTGAAAATAATGTTTTTATTTTGCGTCATATGTGCGGTTGCGCCAGAATCAATATACCAATCAGCTGTGCGGCAGTCATGCGAAAGCAACGAAGCAAATAGAATTTTCGCACCTTTTGTGTGAGTATTGCCACCTCTTCTTTTATTGGGGCATTTTCTTGCAAAGTGACCTTCTTCTTTGCAATTGTGGCATCTAAGAAATTTAGTTGTTTTCTTTTTATTTTTTGTGTAAAGCGCATTTTCAGACTCCTGTCTATCAAATTTTGCCTCTTGCAATAAAAGCGTTTTGACACTATCAATTGTAAGCTTTTGATTAGAGTTCTCGATAGCTAAAACCAAAGCACGAAAGTCATCCGGCAGGCCTGCTAGTATCAGTGATGCAGTCACTTCTTCATCAATTTTCAGTCCAGCAGTTTGTACGTCATCACTAAAGAATTTAAGTACTCCTGCATGGACGAGAAATCAGAGAGTCTACATTGGACGAGTTGTTTAAGTAGTCCGACTCTGCGCGTTAAACCGGAGTCTTCGTATATTGAAATCAAGGCTTCCCAAGCCTCTTTTGCTGTTTTAGCAGTTGCAATGTGTGAAAAGTTTATGGGCTCAACCATTAGAGTGATTTCGGCAAGAGCGCGTCCATCTGCTTGTACATCTTATTGTGCGGCATCAGCCTTTAACCCCGATTGTACCACGTCCCAGCAACCTTTAATCACTAGATAAGATTTAGCGTGGAGTTTCCATACATCGAAGTTTTCACGCCATTTTAGACGTTCGAATGCGAAACCAATATTGTTCGCCTGCATTATGTTTTCCGAAACACAATATTTTTATCTTGAGACAACCAAAGTATACTTTTTTCAAGAATGACTTCAAGAATTAACAATTCTACACTTCACTCGCGATGACTTAAGGCCCATAACCTTTTGATGTGCTATATACAAACCGACATTCGCAGCGTGTGAAAATAGTAGCAACTTAGTTCAATTGTAATTCAACCGGAAGTAAAGGATATATTTATTATTTGACATATAGAAGTCAGAGAGAGTTGTATTGTATTGTAGAGGGTCATTCCATATAAATACGAATTCATAACAGTTCATTTATATAAAAGTGGGCGTGGTCCTTAACCAATCTTATCCATTTTTACTAGAAATATTTCCTGCTATAAGGAAAATATGTGTACCCAATTTTGTTACGATATTTAAATTTTTCTTCGAGTTATGGCTCCCGAAACATAGAAAATTGCTTAGTCATAAAGGGGGCGGTGTCAGGCCAATTTTTTTAAATTTGAAGTTTTTCCTATTTATTGTTATAAATCCACTTGGGAAATGAAATACCATTGATATAAAGCTCTCTTTTGCAAAGATATAGCTTATTTTATTCGTCCACGACCCTTTTAAAAATCTTTTATATAAAAGTGGGCGTGGTCCTTAACCGATTTCGTTAATTTTTCTTCAATGCATTCCTTATAGTAAAGACAACCTCTCTGCCGAATTTTGTTACGATAGGTTTAACGATTTTTGATTTATGATTAATAATATTTGTAAAATTGATTTTATCACAAGTGGGCGGTGCCACGCCCATTTGCAAACTTTTATTTTTTTTATTTTTATCAATAGTGTCAATATCAGTCCACACGTCAAAATTCAACATTCTAGGTGTTATATTTACTAAATAATCAGGTTTTTTGTGTTTTCCAAAATGTTATATAGTAGTAGTAATTTGTTTTATTAAACAGAATCTTTTTTGTTTTTACAAAGTTGATTACAATATAATTTTTTTTTGTTATAACTGAACTTTGGCGTATTGCCGTCGTTTTATAAGTACTTGTAGTAAGCTTTTATTTATTTATATTTTATTAAATATAAGTTCCAGAATTCCTCTTCTACAATTTGCTTACTATATTTTAACGCTGATTTAACGTACTGATTCAATGTGATCCAGTTTTTACCATTTCGGTATTCATTAATCTCTTGGTGTGTTAGTACACTTTTTTAAAAAAATAATATTCTATATTCCATAAGTACGGGACAACTACCCAGAAAGTGTAAAACGTTTTCTTCGTTTCCTGAGTTGCAAATTGGACAGCGATTATCTGGATGCTCAAGATGAGTTTCATAATTTAGTTTCAGTAGTGCTCCCCTTACGGAAACAAATTGCTGATCGCATATAGCTAAATTCATCTCTAAAACAAGTAAGGAAGGTTAAGTTCGGGTGTTCGGAAGGTTAAGTTCGGGAACATTACATACTCAGTTGAGAGCTATGATGATAACATAAGGGAAAATAACCATGTAGGAAAATGAACCGAGGGTAACCATGGAATATGTTTGTATGACATGGGTATCAAATGGAAGGTATTAAAGAGTATTTTAAAAGGGAGTGGGCCATAGTTCTATAGGTGGACCCAATTTAGGGATATCGCCATAAAGGTGGACCAGGGCTGACTCTAGAATTTGTTTGTGCGATATGGGTATCAAACGAAATGTGTTAATGAGTATTTTAAAAGGGCGTGGGGCTTAGTTCTATAGGTGGACGCCTTTTCGAGATATCGCCATAAAGGTGGACCATGGGTGACTCTAGAATGCGTTTGTACAATATGGGTATCAAACGAAAGGTTTTTGGGCCTTAGTTCTATAGGTGGTCGCCTTTTTGAGATATCGCTATAAAGGTGGACCAGGGGTGACTCTAGACTTTGTTTGTACGATATAGGTATCAAACGAAAGGTGTTAATGAGTATTTTAGAAGGGCGTGGTTGTAGTTGTATATGTGAAGGCGTTTTCCAGATATCGACCAAAATGTGGACCAGGGTGACCCAGAACATCATCTGTTTGATACCGCTAATTTAGTTATATATGTGATACCACGAACAGTATTCCCGCCAAGATTTCAAGGGTTTTCTATTTCGCCCTGCAGAACTTTTTCATTTTCTTCTACTTAATATGGTAGGTGTCACACCCATTTTACAAAGTTTTTTTCTAAAGTTATATTTTGCGTCAATAAACCAATCCAAATATCACGTTTCATCCATTTTTTCGTATTTGGTATAGAATTATGGCAGTTTTTCATTTTTCGTAATTTTCGATATCGAAAATGTGGGCGTGGCCATAGTCCAATTTCGGTCATTTTTTATACCAAGATAAAGTGAGTTGAGATAAGTATGTGAACTAAGTTTAGTAAATATATATCGATTTTTGCTCAGGTTATGATGTTAACGGCCAAGCGGAGGGACAGGCGGTCGACTGTGTATAAAAAATGGGCGGTGCTTCAACCGATTTCGCCCATTTTCACAGAAAATCTATGCCCCTACCCAATTTCACAAGGATTGGTAAATTTTTGTTCGACTTATGGCATTAAAAGTATTCTAGACGAATTAAATGAAAAAGGGCGGAGCCACTCCCATTTTGAAATTTTCTTTTATTTTTGTATTTTGTTACACCATATCATTACTGGAGTTTAAAGTTGACATAATTTACTTATATACTGTAAAGATATTAAATTTTTTGTTAAAATTTGACTTTAAATACAATTTTTTTTAAAGTCGTTCTCCGATTTTGCTAATTTTTATTGAGCATATATACAGTTATAAGGGTAACGTTCCTGCCAAATTTCATCATGATATCTTCAACGACTGTCAAATTACAGCTTACAAAACTCTTAAATTACCTTCTTTTAAAAGTGGGCGGTGCCACGCCCATTGTCCAAAATTTCATCAAGATACCTCAAAATTTACTCAAGTTATCGTGTTAACGGACGGACGGACGGACATGGCTCAATCAAATTTTTTTTCGATCCTGATGATTTTGATATATGGAAGTCTATATCTATCTCGATTTCTTTATACCTGTACAACCAACCGTCATCCAATCAAAGTTAATATACTCTGTGAGCTCTGCTCAACTGAGTATAATAATTAAGCTCACAAAGATTATGTTCGAGGACGGGGTAAGTTCGTCTTACTTCGTTAGCTTGAGGTTTTAACAGAAAATATTCCCTTTTCTCTGCATCTATTTTAGCAAATATATTGCGGTGCCAATGTCTCCACAAAGTGTTATCATTTATTAGAATTGGTTCACCGTACTCATTGGCAAGCGCATCCCACTTTTGGAAACATTGAGATCTAGTTTCTAGCAAGTGCATTGCGATTGGCTTTGGAAGACGGTTATTACCAATTTCCATAACCCTGCAAATATAATTGAAATGTAGTTTCAAGAAATCAATATACAATTCTGGGAGTCCGGTTTCGAGATGAATCTTCTAGTTCAGGGTGTTACGCGGTAATCTGAACAGCCTCTTAATAAAGTACCTCAGAAACTTTTCTACTTCTTCGTAATATTCAATTCCCCACACTTCTGATGCATAGTCTAATACTGTTCGTACAGCTGCTTCAAATAGTTTGTACTTATGACTATGAGGAATGTATTTTTTAGACAAAAAAATCTCGAGGTGCTGTTTATAGCGTATTTTTCTGATTTAAGCTTACTTGACAAATGTTTATGGTACGATGCATTGTACGTTATAACTACTCCTAGATACTTGTATTCCTTAAATTTCTCCAACTCGTGTCCACACAAATGCCACTTTTCATCTCTACAGTAATACCTTTTGAGCCCCTGAATATAAGTACTTTTGTCTTATTCTTATTTATTGTAAGCCCCCAGTCACTACAGTACTCCTCTAGTTTGTTGATCATTTTCTGTAATTGTTTTGGGGTTTCTGCTAAGATAACGACATCATCGGAATACATGGATGCCCCCTTTGGCAAGTGATTCACCAAATCGTCGAGGAAAAGAGCAAATAGTAATGGGCTAAGTAGGCGACCTTGTTTAACACCCGTTTCTGTTGGAAACCATTCTGAGGCAGTGCTACCATCCCACACCCTTGCAACGTTATTTTTGTAGAGACTGCTTATTATTTCTAGCATTTTCGTTGAAAGACCTAAATTACTTAATTTGAAGAAAAGAGCATTTCGTATTATAGAGTCAAAATCGGCCTTAAAGTCTACGAACAAAGCATACAATTTGCTCTTCTTTGAAATATAATGCTGAGATATGCTAGATAAACTAAAAATATGGTCGATTGTAGAGTATCGCTTTCTAAATCCCGCCTGAAACTCACTTAAAAGCGAATTATTCTCTACCCACGCCGCTAACCTTTCATACAAAATGGAGGTAAATATTTTTGCAATGGCATTCTGAAAGGAAATTCCTCTGTAATTATTTGGGTCATTTATGTCTCCTTTTTTAAAAAGTGAGAATATAATAGCTTTCTGAAACAGCGAAGAGACCGAACCAGAGTTGTACATACTATTAAAGCAAACTGTAAGCTGTCCTATAAAGTTAGGAGGGGCATGTTTAAAAAATTCCGCGGTATGCCGTCAGGCCCTGGTGCCTTATTATCTTTAGTTCTTATAAGTGCGGTCTTCACTTCATCCGCCGTAATTTCGCAATCCAATACCCGTATAGTCACGACGGGCAGTACAAAACTTAGGGTAGATACACTACTGTTTTGGTTTATCAGAGAGGAAATATGTGCTTCCAAACTTTCCGCATCTAACTGTGCACTCTTCGCGAATCCCGAACCATTTAGCTCCTTCACAAACCCCCAGTACTCTTTACTGTCTTTAATATCGCCAAGTTTCATGGCCATATTTTTAAAATATACGTGTTCTTTATGCGTGCAAATTTTTTAAATTCTTTGTTAAAATTTTGATATTCTCTTAAATTTTCTTGCGTACCAAGTCTTTTAGCTTTACGTAAGCCCGAAAAGGATGTCCTTCTGGCTTCTTTGCACTCATAGTCAAACCAGGGGTGCACGTTCTTTGTACACACGTTTTTGTTTTGACAGTGTTCCGCTGCCTTTCTTACACAATCTACTAGATCACTCAGTGAGTAGCTGCTGCTATTTATAGTACTTAACATTTGATTTAAATTATCTTTGTATTTCTCGGTTTGTTTATCATACCATTTAAGCCTAGGGAGTGGGTTCATAATGTTTGCGTTTACATTTGGTTGAGCCATAGTATTCAAAGTGACTGATAGTGTTTGATGATCAGAGTAGAACATCTCATCAATCTTGAAGGAATCTATTAATGTAAACAAATTGCCCCTGATTAAACAGTAGGCGATCACTGAACAGGTAGTTCCTCTTAGAAATGTTGTGAAATCTCCTTTTTATCACCAATTGCGCGACCGTTTAATGCAGTTAACGAATACGAACTACAGAAATCAGCAAATTTTTTACCGTTCTCATCAACATGCTTATCCTTTGAAACCTTTTCGAATGAAATACGGGAATTTGCTAGTGTTGGACTACAGCTAATAAGCTGTTCTTCTCTACATCTCGCATTAAAAGCACCCATCAACATAACGTTCTCAGTGTCCAGCTCAAGGATAGTCTCATACAGCGCCTTAGAATCGCTCTCGCATCTAATATAGTTTAAATAAACCGGTAAGATATAAATTCGTTCTCGAAAAAGACTCAATTCAGGTACACAAATATCTCCTTTCTTTACAAACTGATGATTAGGTCCCCTGAGATTGAGATCGCTGTGCCTGCCAGATTTTTAGTGTGCATCAAAATTTCTGATGCTATGTTTTCCGTCACAAATTCTGCCGCTACTGTAATTTTAGAGTCTCTTTCGGCCAACCATCGGGTACCTACAACTTTAACACGGTTTTTCATTTTTAAATTTTCTTTGCATACTGCCTGAACTGCTTCATTAATCGAATTTTTATATATTGTTATATATATTGTGACGAATATTAGCAACACTAACGGATACTATCATCTCTAAGCCAATACTAAGCAGTGAATTGTATGCACATCAACAAATCAATCATTATGTCTATACATATGTCCATACAAGCAGCGGAGAGCAACGCACAAACATATGCATATATCTGAGATACTCCCAAAAGTAGGCAATCATCTGTGGAAGTATCACTCACATATACACGAGCATGGACTATGCGAGAAGCTATAATAATCGTGCATCTGTAGTTATAGCTGGGAAATTTATAGCTGGTAAACGAGTAGTAAATTCTAAAAATAGATACGCCTAGAAGTATGCGAACGAAACATTACAGAGTATAAAAGGAGTTAAAGCTGAGTAAGCAGTAGTCAGTTTGATTTAAGCACGCTATCTGTTGAGAAGTGTTATTGTGAAAGTAGTCTAATAAAGACCATTTTGCATTATTGAATATTCGAGTTATTTATTCAACAGTTTAGTGATTCGAACGTTAGTAGAAGGTTGCAAATAAGAGGAATTACACTAAATTCGTTACAATTGGTGTCAGAAGTGGGATTGTTGAATAAATTCTAGAGATTTCGAATACAACTTGGACTTGGCAAGTTAAGTAAATTAAGGATCCAATAACTGAAAAAGGAGTTGGAGGACCGTGGATTGAATACAACCGGCAATAAGATCGAACTTCAAGCACGGCTGCGAGAGGTATTGGAGTTGGAATGAATTAACCTGCACGAGTATGTCTTTTACCCTGATGTGAAAGAATCAACAACAAAAATTTAAGGGAAAAACGAAACATCGCAGACAGTTACCAGCACAGACTTGAACATGATATCTTGTTATATCATGATATTGGCTGCAATATCTGCACAAACATCGACAGCAACATCAATGTCGCCGCAAATGTCATCTCAACTGGAAGAACAGAAGACGCATATTGCAGAAATGTCGTCAGAAATAACGTCGAAGATTGAAGCACAAGAAACGCGTATTTCAGAAATGTCGACACAGATTACATCCAAGATGGAAACCAACTGGAAGAACAGAAGACATATATGACATCTCAGTTGGCTGAACAGTTGAAAGCCCAAGAGGGTCGCATATCCTCGCAGCTGGAGGCGCAGGAGATAAGGGTATCATCGAAACTGGAGGCACAAGATACAAAAATTTTACAACTCGAGGATAAAATCGATGCCGAGATTGAAACATTGAGAGGTCGTATACAAGAGCTGCAACTAAATCGCCCAGCTGTTTCAGCAAGCAATCCGAAGGTAAAAACTCCATCTTTTGATGGCTCTGTTCTTTTCCAGGTATTTAAGCTGCAATTTGAGAAGACGTCAGCAGTGAACAACTGGAATGCGGAGGATAAAGTTGCTGCACTGTTCGTAGCATTGAAACGGCCTGCAGAGGAAATCTTACAGACTATTCCAGAGTACGAATGGAACAGTTATGAATCATTGATGGCCGCTGTCGAGCGACGTTACGGAAGCGAACACAGGAAACAGATATATCAAATAGAATTGCAAAACCGTTACGAAAAAGCTAATGAGACTTTGCAAAAAGTTTGCTTCGGATGTTGAAAGGTTGGCTCACCCGTGGAGTACACCGAAAGGGTAAAAATCCAGAGTTTTATAAATGGCGTACGGGACGTAGAAATGAAGCGAGCGACATATGCAAACCCAAAACCCACATTCGCAGAAACCGTATCCCATGCACTGACTCAGGAAACAGCGTCTCTTTTGAGTAAGCCCGCATACAAAGTTCATTGCGTGGAAGTGGAAAGGCCAGACTGAGGAGACACAATTTTGGAAGCATTAAAAGGAACGCAGCAGAAAAACGAGGGTGTCGTCAAATGCTTTAAATGCGGAAAGCGAGGGCACATTGCACGTTATTGCAGTACCAATCCTAACAGTATAGGTGGTCGTAAACGCAGAGCAGAAGGAGATGAGCAAATCTCCAAGACCACGCAATCGTTAAACTAAAGCGAGTCAGCCGCATGGGGCGACAGCTGGCTCCCACAATTGAATGCCCCATAATCTCTATCTCGCAGATTGGAAGAAGGTCGATCAATCTTACTGTCGGAGGACATGTGGATGGAAAGGAACATTTACTGACTGTAGATACGAGTGCATCTCATTGCATCATTCGAGCGGATTTAGTCTACAAAAAGATAAGACCATTGCATGGAGCAAGATTGCGCATAGCCACTGGAGAAGACACCACGGTTCTAGGAGAAGTAGCATGTGAAGTCGCAATTGAGAACGTCACGGTAGTATACAATTTTATAGTGGCAAAGATTGTTGATGAAATCATAATTGGAGTGGACTTCTTAATCGACCAGGGCATCAAGATCGACATGCAAAGCAAGACGATGCGATATAAAAACATGGATGTACCACTTAATTTCGGCTACGAGAGAGGCTACAGCAGGAAACGAGTGCTAGTAGAATAGAGTCAGCAAATGCCACCAAAATCAGAAGCTGGGCAAAGGTTGATGGAGATTGTGGGACAAACAAATTGTGGGCTGTCGAAGCAGCAAACAAATCACCACCGAATGTACTTGTAGGAAAAACCAGGCTATGACAAAACAAGATGGACGTATTCCGGTAAGAGTACTCAATGAGTTCAAGTCACTAATCAAACTGACCAAAGGAGCTATATTGTGAAGATGCCAAGAGGCTGATATAGTTATTAACTGTGAGCAGCTCCAGTAACACGTTTCAACCAGCAACACTGATCTTTCAAATGACATCACGGCATGGACGCAGGGGCTGGAGGAAGACTATCAGAGTAAGGCAAAACAACTGCTCCTAAAGTACGCGAACATATTTGACCAAGATGGCTCCAAACCAGGCCACACCAACGTTGTGAAACATAAAATTGACACTGGAGATGCAATGCCGATCCTTCAAGCTCCACGTAGTGTTCCACTGGCGAAGCGGGAAGTTGTGAGACAAATCATACAAGAAAAGAGCGACAGCGGGGTCATCGAACCATCAGCTAGTCAATGGAGCTCGCCGGTAGTACTTGTAAAGAAGAAGGATGGAAAAATGAGGTTTTGCGTGGACTACCGTAAGTTGAATGACGTTACGAAAAAGGATAGCTGCCCATTGCCAAGAATTGACGACACTCTGGACTCGCTATCTGGTACGAAATGGTTTTCCACACTGGACTTGAAAATCGGCTACTGGCAAGTGGAAGTGGAGGAGGAAGACAAAGAGAAAACAGCCTCCAGTGTCGGTGATAGTCTTTGGCAATTTACAGTATTGCCCTTTGGACTATGTAATGCACCAGCTACTTTCGACAGACTCATGGATCAGGTATGGAAACGACTACATTGGAAAGATGCTTGGTATATCTGGACGACATCATAGTAATGGGCAAGAACTTTGATGAACATCTTAAAAACTTTGAGGAAGTTTTCCAGAGAATAGCTGACGCTGGTCTGAAACTAAGTCCCAAAAAGTGTGCGCTGTTTAAAAGGGAAGTAAATTATTTGGGTCACAAGGTAACAACAGAGGGCATCTGCACTGCCAACGAAAAGATAGAGGCAGTAAAGGATTGGCCAAGACCACAGAACCTACATGAATTGAGAAGTTTCCTTGGGCTGTGCACATATTACCGCCTATTTGTACCAAATTTTGCCAGCGTATCCCATAGCCTCCACGAGCTTACAAGAAAATATAAAGCTTTTAATGGAAGAAGGAGCAAGAAGTGGCTTTCCAAACATTGAAAGAGCGTTTGTGCGCTGTCTCAATGTTGGCATATCCGATTTCAGGAGCAACGTTTATTCTAGATACAAATGCGAGCGGATATGTTATAGGAGGCGTTTTGTCACAACTGGTAGATGGCTAGGAGAAGGTAGGTGCATATTACAGCCGATTAATTGGAAAACCAGAGAGGAACTACTGCGTTACCCGAAGAGAGCTGTTTGCATTGGTAGAGTGCGTTAAACATTTTCACAAGTACCTCTATGGGCAGCGATTCCGCGTCAAGACAGATCACGCAGCGTTGAAATGGCTCTTGCAGTTCCGTAATCCAGAAGGACAATTGGCACGGTGGATCGAGCGACTACAAAGATATGACTTTTCCATTGAGCATCGAAAAGGCAGTACCCATGGGAATGCCGATACAGTGTCACGAAAACCATGTAGTTTGGAATGCAAGCACTGTTCAAAGGCCGATGCTAAAGAAGACATTATAGATGTCCGGCTAATGACTTTAACATGTACGGATGAATGGGACAAGGAAGAGCTAAGGAAAGTCTCAGCTAGAAGATACAGATTTGTCACATGTTATACAAGGGCTCTTACGAAACGAAAGACCAAACAGATAGGAGATGTCAGCAGAGAGTCCCATTCCGCAGTCATATTAAGCACAGTGGAACAGTTTAGAATTGATATCCGGTTCCTTGTATCGAGTGTGGAAGAGTGAGGATGGTCAATGCAAGAAGAAACTGATAGCTGTTCCCAGAAAGAGGATTCCGGACCTGCTCAGCGAGCTGCATAATAGTCCAAGCGGAGGTCATCTTGTAAACATCAAAACGCTCGAGAAGATTAAACAGAGATTCTATTGGGTTGGGTGCCATCAGTCGGTCACTGAGTGGATTGCCAGCTGCGAGGTTTGCAGCAGAGCGAAAGGGCTCAAAACCCGAAGTCATTGCCAGCTGAAGATATATAACACAGGTGCACCATTTGAAAGGATCGCTGTCCATTTCCTACTAGCAACCGCGGAAACAAATATCTACTGGTGGTTGTGGATTATTTCCTCAAGTGGCCAGAGGTATACCCAATCCCAATCAAGAAGCAGAAACAGTAGCAGAAGTGTTTACAACAATTGGGTTGCAAGGTAGGGTGTACCAATGGAGTTACATTCTGACCAAGGCAGGAATTTCGAATCAGCTGTTCCAAGAAATGTGTAAGACATTGGGCATTCGAAAAACACGAACAACTGCATTGCCTCTCAGTCCGATGGTATGATGGAACGTTTCAATAGAACCTTGGAGGAGCAGTTAAGGAAAGTAGTAGACAAGTACAATAAGGAGTGGGATACACACATATCATTATTCTTGGTGGCTTACCGATCGGCCTTATAATTTTGGCAATGACCTTCGACTGCCAGCTGATTTGAAGTTTGGGATAGATGCCGATGCGGAGAGAAATGTCAGGAAATACACTGGTGACTTGGAAGAAGAGCTGAGAGAGATACACGATCTTGTAAGGCAACGAGTAAAGATTATGAGTGACAAGATGAAATCCAAATACGATAAAGCTATTAATTCGGAAGGTTTTCAGGAAGGAGATTTGGTGCTGTTATACAACCCACAACGAAAAAAAAGGTTTATCCCCGAAATTGCAGTGTAATTGGGAAGGCCCATACAAAGCTGTAAAACGGACCAACGATGTTAAAAGCATAAAAGCATTGGTAGTTTTTATACTCAGCGTGATTTGCTTTGCACACAGAGTATAACTTTGATTGGATAACGTTTGGTTGTACAGGTATAAAGGAATCGAGATAGATATAGACTTCCATATATCAAAATCATCAGTATCGAAAAAAATTTGATTGAGCCATGTCCGTCCGTCCATCCGTCTGTCCGTTAACACGATAACTTGAGTAAATATTGAGATACCTTCACCAAATTTGGTACACGAGCTTATCTGGACCCAGGATAGATTGGTATTGAAAATGAGCGAAATCGGATGATAACCACGCCCACTTTTTATATTGTAACGAATTTACTGAAATTCCGCTTATTTGCAACATTCCACTAACGTTCGTATCGCTAAACTGTTGAATAAATAACTCCAATATTCAATAATACAATATGGTCTTTATTAGACTACTTTGAAAATACTTCACAATAACACTTATATTTCGCAATTGATAGCGGGCTTAAACCAAACTAATGGCTGTTTACTCAGTTGTATGGACATATGTGTAGACATAATGATTATTTATTTATATACAAATGACTGGTTAGTATCGGCTTAGAGATGATAGTATCCCTTAGTGTTGCTAATATTCGTCGCACTGCCTTCCACCTAAGTCTGATCGCCCCGATCAGACAAATCTCTTGATCTAAATTCTGCTAGCCTCTCCAAATGAACCCCCCTTCTATTTCGAGGTTTTCCAATTGTATGCGGTAGATGACATCACTCATCCTCTTCACAACTCTGCACGAGCCTTCCCAACTGCTCTAAAATTTGGATGGAACACCCTTCCGCCGGTGAGGGTTGTATAGCAGTACCAAATCTCCCTCCAAGAAACCTTCCGAATTATAGTTCTTGTCGTACCTGTGTTTCATCTTACTACTCATTACCCTGGACCTTTCCCTCACACTATGTTCTTTAGCCAATGAGCTAATTCTCAGAGCTAGATCTTGATGGATTGGTTTCGCATAATCAGTATCGTTCCCACGTTTCACAAGAGTAGTGCGCCCTGGCTTGAAACTACCCTCCCATTCTTTCTGGGAAATTCTTTCCTTCGTTTTTGTGCATCCATTTGGTTTTGTCAATGCCAGTGTTTCTCTCGCAGGTACTTTTGATCTCGCTTTATTTGGCCCTTTCGATCCGTCAACCTTTGCCCGATCTACTGCCTTTGACTTTGGTGGTCTTTGTCCAATCCCCTCCACCAGTACTCGCTTACAGCTGAACCCTTTCTCAAAACTGAAGTTGAGTGGTACATGCTGGTTCTTATAACGCATAATCCTTCTCTGCATATCGATCCTGATATCATGGTAAACTAAGAAATCCTCTCCCAATATGACTTCATCAACAATCTCCGCCACAAAGAATTTTTGTAGAACCATGACCTTCCCAATTAAGACTTCACACATCACTTCTCCCTGGACTTGGTTATACTGGCCAGTAACCGTATGCAACCTTGCTCCAGGTAATGGCTTTACTCTCCTGTTGACCAAGTCAGGTCGGATTAAGGAATGAGATGCGCTCGTATCTACATTCAGTACGCGCTCCTTGCCATCAACATTGCCTCAGACGGTAAGACTGCTTGATTTCCTTCCAATTTGCGACACAAATATCACAGGACTTTCAATAGCTGGAGCTAGCTCTCGATCTCTTCATCTGACTCTCTCTTCCTCATCCCCTCCAGCTATGCTATTAAGACCACCCATGCTGTTGAAACCACTAGGATCAAGATCGCAATGACGTGCAATGTGACTGGACTTCCCGCATTTGAAGCATTTGATAACTCTTTCACCCCGCTTTTGCGATCCTTTCAGCGCCTCCAATATTGTGTTCACCCAGTCTGGCCTTTCTACCTCCACACGGCGTGTTTTGAAAACTGGCTTACACAGAATCGACGCTGTTTCCTGAATCAGACCATGTGATACCGTTTCTGCAAATGTTAGTTTTGGATTCGCATATGTAGCTCGTTTCGTTTCCACATCCCGTATGCCATTTATAAAAATCTGAATCTTTACCCTTTCAGTGTATTCCGCAGGTGCGTCCGCATTTGCAAGATGAGCCAATCTTTCAATATCTGAAGCAAACTCCTGCAAAGTCTCGTAGCGGTTTTGCAATTCTATTTGGTAGATTTGTTTCCTGTGTTCACTTCCGTAACGTCGTTCTACAGCAGCCATCAATTCTTCATAGTTGTTCCGCTCTCCTTCCGGAATCGTCTGTAGGATTTCGGCTGCTGGCCCCTTCAATGCTACGAATAGAGCTGCAACTTTTTCTTCAGCATTCCAGTTGAAAAGCTTAAACACCTGGAAAGGAACAGAACCGTCAAAGAATGGTGTTTTACCTTTGGACTACTCGCTGAAACTGCTGGGCGATTTAGTTGCATATCCTGTATACGACCTCTCAATATTTCAATCTCGGCATCAATTTTGTCTTCGAGTTGTAAAATTTTTGTATCTTGCGCCTCCAACTTCGAGGAAATACGTCCTTCTTGCCCTTCCAGTTGAGCAGAGATCTGTGAGGATATCTGTGCTGAAATTTGTGCCGACATTTCGGATATTCGTGCCTCTTGTGCTTCAATCTTCGATGTTATACGGTTCTGATGATGACACTGAGCTGATGACGGTAGCGCTGGTAGTTCAGCTTTTGAATCAGAGGAAGAATTGATGATCAGTGTAAATTATTATGGCTTTGGCTATTATTGTCTGTGACTTTGAACTAAATAAATGCTGCGGACATAACAACCAGAGTCGTTTTTGAGTTTTATATTTTAGTTTTATTCCCCAATTAATATGGGTGTGTTTGAGCAGCCAAATAGTAACAGTAGTATTGCTAAAGTACTGCTTAGTTGATGGAATGTAGCTAATTTCCTAGTGATGATCAATAGAGTGAAATTGCCACATCTGCTCAAATTTTGTTGATTTAACTTAAGCTGTTATGCCAATATTTTTTAGCCAGCTTATTTGAAATAGGTAATTTTTCCAAAAGCAAAATAAATTACAGCAAAGATTACAGAGTTAAACAGCCTTAAAAATCAGCTATGTTCAGGCGGACAGCATAGCAAAAAGTATGGTGAATTCCTCGCGCAGCCGTCCTACAAAATCCACAAAGTTTTACAAGTTTAAAATGTACCATCTTATAATTTTTGAAATCTTTAGCTATGTTGAGGCGGACAGCCTAGCCAAAAGTATGGTAAATTCCTCGCGCAGCCGTCCTACAAAATCCACAAAGTTTAACAAGTCTACAATGTACCATCTTATAATTTTTGAAATCTTTGCTTTGGGCTAAGATAAAATTCCATCGTCAAGAATCTCTAAAGTGCGCAGAAAAGTATGCAGCATTTAGTACCATGTAGTCATAAGCGATAATATCAATTATTATAAGCCGGTGTTAAGCTCATGAATTCTTAAATATAAGTATAAACGGAACACACCATTAATCAAACATACATATATATGTAAAACTGAGCCCGAGTTTACAAAGCTTCTAATTCGCAACGAAGAAGAACTTTACAAAAACAAATCTACATGGCACACAAATTAATATAGAGACAAAATGTTTCAATTGGCTTGTTAGTGTAGAAATGAGAAAAACTGAATTAAGCATGAAAACAAATACCAGCAGGATAGACTAGTGGACTAGTTATAAGCCGATGTTAAGCTCATGAATTCTTAAATATAAGTATAAACTGAACACACCATTAAACAAACATACATACATATGTAAACCTGAGCCCGAGTTTACAAAGCTTCTCATTCGCAACGAAGAAGAATTTTACAAAAAAAATCCACATGGCACACAAATTGATATAGAGACAAAATGTCTCAATTGAGTTGTTAGTGTAGAAATGAGAAAAACTGAATTAAGCATGAAAACAAATACTAGCAGGATAGCCTAGTGGTTAAAGGCAACTGCAGTTTCACCATGTGATTCACGGTTCGAATCCCGGTGAAACCTTTGATAACATTACAAAATTGCCTGATGATGATTACGTTGGCGGTTTTCGAAATGGTTCCATCGCAATATGCCAGTAAATGTTTCCTTCTTTTCAGGATATCTTAGAAAACATAATAATTGAAATTAAATTATTATAAGCCGGTGTTAAGCCCATGAATTCTTAAATATAAGTATAAACTGAACTCACCATTGAACAAACATACATAAATATGTAAAACTGAGCCCAAGATTTTCTTTTAATTCAGGAGAATCTTTAGTTGTTCCATGCCGAATTTCAAAAGCAACGAATATTGATAATGATTTTTTGCCTGGGCCTGAGGAGACAATAAAAACCCCAAACAAAAATGTATGTTTACATGAATCCGAAATCGTAAAGTTTTCGTGGTGACACTGGTGAAGGTTCATCTTCTCAAAGCGTTCCAACAATACCACCAACTCTATATTAAAGTCCAGATTATTTAAACGACTCCGATATCGGTACCGTGAAAAATGAGTTTTTCGATCTGAAGAAGTCAAGTAAATAATTGGTCGAGGTCTTCAAAAGTGTCCTGTTATTTTTCCACGTGATTGTCATGACGAGGCATTTCCTACCTTGTTTTTTAACAGAATCTTGCCAAATGGAGAGAAAGTGGAGCGTGACTGGTTAGTGTGGAGTGCCAGTAGCAATGCATTTTATTGCCTACCATGTCGTCTGTTAAGCACCATTACTTTAAATCGACCTAAAATTTGGTGTGCGGATATTCGAAATTCCAGGTATGGAAGAAGCTCATAAGCTATTATGATCCGATACTTAGAGATCATTTGGAGAAAGTTAGGATTTCACAATAGCAGCACAAACGTTTACAAGTTCACTATCTTTCCCCACACATTCAGAACGAGTTCATAGAAATTTGTGCAAAGAACGTGAGGGAAACTATATTAGATCAAGGCAAGAAAGCCAAGTATATTGCTATTATCGTTGATGCTATGCCTGATGCTAGTCTTGACTACGCTCATTTTTCGCTAACTCCATTTCAATTCGAAAGCAACAAATTTTACAATTCAAGAACGGGTTTTGGCTTTCGTGAATTGTAACCAAAAAACTGGTCAGAAAATCGCTGATCTAATTTGCCATACTAAACATGAAATCCCATTAAAAGATTGTTGTGCACAAGGGTACGACAACGACGCCAATATGAAAGGAGCTTACAACGGAGCACTAGGTCACATTCTCGACAAAAACTCGAATGCTGATTACTCGCCTTGTTCAACCCACAGTCTGAATTTATGTGGCCTTGATGCTGCAGAGTGTTGTACGGCTGCAATTACTTTCTTCGGAGTTGTACAAAAATGTTTTACTATTTTCAGCAGCACTCCACAACGATGGGACATCCTAAAAAAAATGTACCGAGTTCTTTTCATAGTCTTTCAGCCAAACGCCAAATGTGACTGCGCAAGCATACGGGAGTGTTACCGGCATCATCAAGTACATCAAGCTCGAATGTATCTTGCTGTCCTCAATTTGGTTCAAAATACTGACTACCATTAATGAAATAAACGTGGTCCCCCAAGCTAGAGATGCCACTATAGATGTTGAGGTCCGACATCTAGATACCCTATTAGCTGATTTGAAGTTGATCAGGAACCAATGGGAAACGATTTTAGACGAATGCAAAACAATTGCTATTCAATTGAACATCTCGCCAAAGTTTCCGGACATTCGAAAGAGAAAACCCAAAGGAGGTTCTGAAGATAATTAAAATGAGATGATTACGGATGATTCAGAGTCTGATTTTAAAAACAATACATTCCGGGTGATCGTTGATTCGGTAATCAGTGGCATTACTGAACGATTTGCAGCTATGACGAATTTCAGCGAGACATTTTCCTTTTTGTGGCAATTTGAAGACATGGATGAAACTATGGTTCGGGAGAGCGCAGCAAAATTTGTCGAAAAATATGTGGCTGTTAAAAGAGAATTTTATTTCTACGTTATGCCTGTATGACACTACTTTATTTTGTCTTGGATTCCAAACATGAAAAACTGACGAAACTTTATCGAAACTTCAAAATACAAAAAACGTTTCTACCATGAGAAAACGAGACAAATATTCCCCTCAAAATTAGAGTTTGACCTGTTTTTATTTATGTTTTAAATTTTATTTTTTATTAACATTTTTAACAATAAAAACAATGCAAATAACACGGGAAAGTTGATTTTAGTTGTGTTTTTATGCACGAAATTTTCAAACTAAAAAGAAGATTTTCATTTGTCAGAAAAAATAAAGAAAAACCGGCCGAAAGTAAAAAAAAAAAAACCTATCGAAATACAAACAGGCTCGTTTATTCTTAATGAACTACATTGCATTTTTCTTGTATTTCGTTAGTTTTTTTAAATATAGTTTACACACTTAGACCAGTACTGAAATTTTATTAGGAGGTAGGGCGACAAAAAATATAAGAGAAAATACAAGAAAAATAGAGAGAAAATAAAGTAGTGCCATATATGTATTACAATGATCCAGTATAAATAGTAAATAACCTGTCTTAATTTTATTTTCAGCTCTTAGTCCCAAAATCATTTAGTTAATGTGTCAAAAATTTGTTTGATGTAATCCATCAATAATGATTCATGAATGAGCAGTCATTAATTCAAATTAATTAAACGTATTAGTGGATTTTTTATAGGGGGCCCGTAAATTGTTTAGTCCCGGGCCCGGATTTTCTCTCTACGGCCCTGGTATAAATGATATAGCTTTGATCAAAATTCCAGCTGTCAGATATTCAGCTGCCATTCAACCGGTGTCCCTACCTAATTGTGATTCAAGCTACCCCACTTACGTTGATAAAACTGTAGTGGCTTTTGGATGTGGTGGTACCTCTCATACATCCCCATTGAATTCAAATTCACCTGTTTTACAGTTCGCCAATTTTAAAGTGATCTCGAAGAAGTATCTGCTGAAGAATATGGTTAATATATTATCGATAACGGAAAAATTTGTACTGCCACTGTTAATCGTATTGGAGTTTGTATTGGTGATTCTGGTGGCCCATTGGTGTTGGCATCAGCTTCAAATTGGTATTATATCTGTTTATTCATACAAAGGATGTGGAGCTGATGCACCAGCTGGATATACTCGTCTCACTTCCTACTTGGATTGGATTCAAGCAAATACGGGGCTTAGGATTTAAATAATAGTGTAACGAATTTTGGGGAAATTCCGCTTATTTGAAACCTTCTGCTAACGTTCGAATCGCTAAACTGTTGAATAAATCACTCCAATATTCTGTATTGCAAGATGGTCTTTATTAGACCATTATACTTCACAATTATACTTCACTTCGCAACTGATAGCGTATTCAAATCAAACTGATGAATCATTCCAAAGCTTTCGCTGCTTTTATACTCTCTGTTGCATCGTCCGCATATTTCTCGAAAGGTCTAGACGTTACACCTTCTAGAACTGTAGGAACTCCTGCTTGATTACCAGCTATATACATGTATATTTGTATCTTATGCGTTTCTCATAGACATATGCGTGTGTATTTGTGAGTAACTACTTCGGTTGATGACTACATATTTGTGTGTATGAGACATGTATATCTTCGTCGCCTTCTACATAAGAGTGGCTGATTTATTGTTGTTGTGCATTTATTTAGTAGCAACTTAGTGATGCTAATATTCGTCACACTGCCCTCCACCTGAGTCTGATCGTCGCGATCATACAAATCTCTCTATCTAAACGCTGCCAGCCTTTCTGAATGAACCACTTTCCCTTTGTGTACGTAATTAGCGAGACTGGCTCAAATTGCTTTATACAATGGTTTTTGTTATTGATAATTAGAGAGAAATTGCAAAAGTTCACAAACGGCGATTGTTACTAGGACATGTTTCTGAACTTCACTTCTTCATCAGCAAGCTTCTCGGGAGCTGAGTATTGAACTTGAATCTCCAGCATTCACACCAGTGTAAAGGCAGATGCCTTTAACCACTCAACCATATGAATGTCCCGCTGTTCGCTTTGCAATTGGTCTCTAAGTGTTGCCTTTGTTGTAATTCATTTTATTCACCATGTGTAGGTATATATAATTTTATATTCTGTTTAACCTAATGGAGATGAATTTTTAGGCACGCTTAAAAGCTTTTGTTTCGTGGTTTGCCAATGGTTTGTATGCGGTGAACTACATCGTTGATCCGTTTTACAACTTTGTATGGGCCTTCCCAATTACACTGCAATTTCGGGGAAAAACCTTTTTTTCGTTGTGGGTTGTATAACAGCACCAAATCTCCTTCCCGAAAACCTTTTGAATTAATTGCTTTATCGTATCTGGCTTTCATCTTGACACTCATAATCTTGGTTCGTTGTCTTAAAAGATCATGTATTTCCATTCCTCCAAGACACCAGTGGATTTCTTGGCATTTCTCTCCGCATCGGCATTTATTCTAATCTTCAAATCAGCTGAAAGTCGAAGGTCATTGCCAAAAATTATCTTTACGGGGATTTGGCTCGTTGTCTCATGCACTGCCTATCGGTAAGCCATCAAGAATAATGATATGTGTATCCCACTCTTTATGGGACTTACCCACTACTTTCCTTAATTGTTCCTCCAAGGTTCTATTCAAACGTTCCACCATACCATCGGACTGAGAATGCAATGCAGTTGTTCGTGTTTTTAGAATGCCCAATGTCTTACACATTTCTTGGAACAGCTGATTCGAAATTCCTGCCTTGGTCAGAATGTAACTCCTTTGGTACACCCTACCTTGCAACCCAATTGTTGCTACTGTTTCTGCTTCTTGATAGGGATTGGGTATACCTCTGGCCACTTGAGGAAATAATCCATAACCACCAGTAGATATTTGTTTCCGCGGTTGCTAGTAGGAAATGGATAGCGATCCTTTCAAATGGTGCACCTGTGTTATATATCTTCAGCTGGTAATGACTTCGGGTTTTGAGCCCTTTCGCTCTGCTGCAAACCTCGCAGCTGGCAATCCACTCAGTGACCGACTGACGGCAACCAACCAAATAGAATCTCTGCTTAATTTTTTCGAGCGTCTTCGTGGTTCCCAGATGACCTCCATTTGGACCATTATGTAGCTCGTTGAGAACGTCAAGAATCCTTTTTCTGGGAACAACTATAAGTTTCCTCTTACATTGACCATCTTTACTCTCCCATACCCGATGCAAGCAACCGGATATCGATTCTAAACTGTTCCACTGTGCCCAATATCACCTCGCAATAGGACTCTCCTCTGACATCTCCTCTCTATTTGGTATTTCGTTTCGCTCGAGCCCTCGCATAACATGTGACATATCTGTATCTTCTAGCTGACACTTCCTTAGTTGTTCCTTGTCCCATTCATCCGTACACGTTATAGTCATTAGCTGGACGTCTATAATGTCTTCTTTAGCCTCAGCTTTTGAACAGTGTTTGCATTCCAAACTACATGGTCTTTGTGACATTGCATCAGCATTTCCATAGGTACAACCTTTCCAATGCTCAATGGAAAAGTCATAGCTTTGTAGTCGCTCGATCTACCATGCCAATTGTCCTTCTGGTTTACGGAACCGCAGGAGCCATTTCAGCGCTGCGTTATCTGTTCTGACGCGGAATCGCTATCCGGAGGGGTACTTGTGAAAATGTTTAATGCACTCTACCAATGCCAACAGCTCTCTCCGTGTAACGCAAGAATTCTTATCCAGTTTTCCAATTTATCGGCTGTAATATGCAAATACCTTCTCCTGTGCATTGACCAGTTGTGACAAAACGCCTCCTATAGCATATCCACTCGCATCTGTATCTTGAATAAGCGTTGCTAGTGGAATCGGATATATAACAGTGGGGCAGTGTTTGGAAAGCAACTTCTTGCTCCTTCTTCCATTCAAAAGCTTCATTTGTGCATGTACGCTCGTGGAGGCTATGGGCTACGCTGGCAAAGTTTGGTACAAATCGTCGGTAATATGTGCACAGCCCAAGGAAACTTCTCAATTCATGCAGGTTCTGTGGTCTTGGCCAATCCTTTATAGCTTCTATCTTTTCATTTCGCAGTGCAAATCCCATCTGTCGTTACCTTGTGACCCAAATAATTTACTTCCTTTTTAAACAGCGAATACTTTTTGCATTTAGTTTCAGACCAGCGCCAGCTATTCTCTAGAAAACTTCTTCTTCTTCATCACTGTAAATTACCAAAGACCATTTCCGAAACTGAAGGCTGTTTTCTCTTTGTCTTCCTCTTTCACCTCCACTTGCCAGTAGCCGCTTTTCAAGTCTTTAGTCCAGTGTGGAAAACCATTTCGTACCAGATAGCGAGTCCAGAGTATCGTCAATTTTTGGCAATGGGTAGCTATCCTTTTTCTTCGTTCAGCTTGCGGTAGTCCACAGAAAACCTCATTTTTCCATCCTTCTTCTTCACAAGTGCCACCGGTGAGCTCCATGGACTAGCTGATGGTTCGATGACGCCGCTGTCGCTCATTTCTTGTATGATTTGACTCACAATTTCCCGCTTGGCGAATGGAACACTACGAGGAGCTTGACGGACCGGCCTCGCATCTCCAGTATCAATTTGACGTTTCACAACGTTTGTAACCGTCATGGCCAAACATGTTTACGTACTTTAGGAGCAGTTGTTTTGCCTTACTCTGATAGTCTTCCTCTGGCTTATCCGTCCATGTCGTGATGTCATTTGAAAGATCAACCTTGCTAGTTGAACCGTTTTCCTGGAGCTGCTCACAGTTAATAATTACTTCAGCCTCTTGGCATCTTCCCAATATAGCTCCTTTGGTCAGTTTGAGCGGTGACTTGAACTCATTGAGTACTCTTACCGGAATAGGTCCATCTTGTTTACTCGTACCGAGGGTTTTGCTACAAGTATTTTCGCTGTTGATTTGTTTGCTGCCTCGACAACCCACAATTTGTTTGTCCCACAATCTCCATCAACTTTTGCCCAGATTACTGCCTCCGATTTTGGTTGTATTTGCTGATTATCCTCCACCAGCACTCGTTTACTGCTGTAGCCTTTCTCGTAGCCGAAATTAAGTGGCCCATCCATGTTCCTATATCACGTCGTCAGAATTTCACTCCAATTATGATTTCATCAACAATCTCTGCCACTATAAAATTGTGTAGTACCGTGACGTTCCCAATCGTGACTTCACATGCTACTTCTCCAATTACCTGGTTGTCCTCTCCAGTGGCTTTACGTAATCTTGCTCCAAGCAATGGTCTTATCTTTTTGTTGATTAAATCTATTCGAATGATGGAATGAGATGCGCTCATATCTACAGTCAGGAAACCTTCCTTTCCATCTACATGTCCTCTGACAGTAAGATTGCTCGACCTTCTTCCAATCTTTCAACATCAGAAGCAAACTCCTGCAAAGTCTCATTACCTTTTTGGTAGCGGTTTTGCATCTCTATTTGGTATATCAGCTTCCTGTGTTCCGTTCCGTTCGTACTCTGGAATAGTCAGTCTGTAAGATTTCAGCGGAAGGCCCATTCAATGCCATTAGCAGTGCAGCAACTTTATCATCCGCATTTCATTTCACTGCTTAATTGTAGCTTAAAAACCTGGAAAGGAACAGAACCGTCAAAAGACGGAGTTTTTACTCTCATGTTGCCCGCTGGAAAAGCTGGGGGATTTAATTGTAACCTTTTAAATCAGCGATTGAGCGATTTTTGCATCCTGCGCTTCTCACTGCGAAGACATTTGTGCCACCTACAATGATAAGCGCTCCTCCTGTGCTTCCATTTTGGATGCTATACGTGTTTCCTGCGATTCCAGTTGGGATGCCATATATGTCTTCTGTTCTTCCAGTTGAGATGACATTTGGGCTTCAATCTTGGATGTTATGCATGCCTCCTGCGAATCCAGTTGAGATGCCATTGTCGACGTTTGTGCAGATATTGCAGCCAATATCATTTTAAAGCCTGTGCTCGCAAGTGTCTGCAATGTTTCGTTTTTCTCCTCCAATTTTGTTGTCTCATCGCCATCAAGATGAAAGACATACTCTTCCACGTTAATTCCTTCTGATTCCATTGCCTCTCGTAGTCGTGCCTGAAGTTCAGGTTTATTGCCGGTTGTATTCAATCCACGGCTCTCCAACTCCTTCTTCAGTTGCTGGATCTTCAATTCACTCAACTTTGTCATGTCCTTGTTGTACTCTGCAGCTCTGGAATTTATTCAACAATTCCTCTTCTGACACCAACTGTAACAAATTTAGGGGAAATCCTTGTAATTTCTGCACCTTCTGCTAATGTTCGAATCGCTAAACTGTTGAATAAATCACTCCAATATTTAGTACCCGTATTGCAAACTGGTCTTTATTTAGATTACTTTGCGAGTAGTACTTCACAATTATACTTCACAACCAATAGCGTGTTTAAATCAAACTTATTAGTTATTACTCGCTTGCGCTGCTCTTATACTCTCTGTTGCATCTTCCGCATATTTCTCCAAAGGTCTAGACGTTTCAATTTCTAGAATTCTTGTAGCTCATGCTTGGTTACCAGCTATACGGGTATACATGTATATTTGTAGTTTATAGCCATATGCGTGTGTATGTGTGAGTAACTACTTCGGCTGATGACTACATGTGTGTGTGTGTGAGATATATATTCGTCGTCTTCTACATAAGTGTTGCTCGCTTTAATGTGGGCATGTATATGAGTGGCTGCTTCATGTTTTTGTTGTTGCGTGATTATTTGCTAACAGCCTAGTGATGTCGACATTCGCCACAATATTGATGTCGGTTTCGGAGCGCTCCGTGGCCATTTTTCGTTTTTTTGGAAATATCTTTTGACAGAAATAAAATTTTTAATTTCCGCTTTCGGATTCGTGGTTCTGGGATCAAAACGCGTCTTTTGACACCTCTCCCGATATTTTTGGACGAGTTTTAACAGTTGTGAGTTAAAGTAAAGAATTACCATTATTTTTTTAAATAAAGTAAGGATATATAAGCGAGATTCATGGAGAAGCTTCGGCTGAAGAAGATTTTGCTGAAGCCCTAGGGCACCACGAGTTTGAAGCAATTACAGGTTGGTTAGACAAGTTCAAAAGTCGGCATGGCGTTACTCAAGAGACTTTATGTGGGGAAATTACTGACGCCAACATAGAAAATCGTACCAAGTGCCTTAATGCTGCATTTTTATGATGTTGAGGGTGATTTGAGGTATTGTGTATTATTGTGTTGGGGGCCGTTGACTTTACGGAATCCAAACATTATACCCGAGTCTAACTTCGCGAATCACATGGTCGAGAATGAATGTTCCCCAGCAAACATCAATAAAACAGTTAGGGTTCTTCACATACAAGAAAAGGGCCGACGTCTCAACGTACTCGAAAACATGGAAATCTACAAACAGAAAACATTCGACGGTAGAGTAATAAACGAACAGATAAACACCATTTCTGACACAATATTCGAGCCTTTAAAACTTGTTTACAGGAAACAACTTAATCACACAGGTACAACAGACAAACGCACAACAACAAATAAACACAAAACAATTAACACACCAAAACAAAAAACCGACAAAGAAGGTCAAACGACTAAAATCACAGATTTCTACCTACCCCAGTCAGCCACACAAATCGATTAGTAAACCACCCTCGGTTCTGAACGAACAACAGCACATACACATAACTAAATATACACAAGCATGAATTTGACAATACCTGCTCATATACCTACGAACTATAAATACAGGACAAATGACAACAACAGATCAGAACGAAAATCGACACTGATGATGGCACAACGCCGAAACCGGTTTGTCTCAAAACCAAATTTGACAAGGGATGACGGAAAATCGTTCCAATATACATCATTTATCCACCCTGTCGGAAAATCAACCAAACAAGATAAGCCTTCCAAAGACTTTAATCGATTCTGCGCCACGTATGCTTCTCCCCCCTCCAACTCCAAAATATTTTGATGTCACTTCTACCGGACTGTATGTAATATTTGTTCGAAGTATGAGCCAAATCGGACATCATAGGTCGCTTTCTATTCATGTATGTATTATGTGTTCCAAATATGGGCCAAATCGGACCACAAATACGATTTTTTTGAATATCTCAATGTTGCGCCACCTAGCGGCGATTTTTTTTCATAGGTCGCTTTTTATTCTTGTATGTATTATGTTTTCCAAACACATATGAGCCAAATCGGACCGCAAATTCGAGTCTTGAGGATATCTCGATTAGAGATGCCACGAATAGTGAATTGACCGAATACCGAATATTCGGCAACGCTGTCGGCCGAAGCGCCGAATATTCGGCACGAAATACATGCTTGTCGGGGCGAGTTAGTTATGACGAATCTTAGTTGTGATGAATCTAGTAGTACCGATGACGATTCTTCTCCAGTTCATAAAGAAAGAAACTTGAATGAAAATGGTAGGACTACTGAAATACACGACAGTTTCTGGAACTGCTTTGAGGAAGTCGCTACAGATAATATGCGAAATGCTAATGATGAGGAGGACTTGGAGAAGAATGCTGTCGCAAACGAGTTGGATTTTTATTTGCCTAGATCGGAAGGCCGATCCTTACAAGTGGTGGTTAGTAAACGAAAAACTATACCCAAACCTTTCGAAATTTGCTAAAGTTTATCCTTCTTCTCCTGGAAGTAGTGTGTATAGTGAGAGGTTATTTTCTGAGGCTGGTAACATTTGCGATGAAAAGCGTAATCATTTGCTACCCAAAAATTCTGAAAGCTTGTTTTTATTCATCATAACTTACCACTGATGAATTTTAAATACTAAAGTGTTGTAATTTGGAAATAAATACATAATTTTGAGTAATATAACGTGTCTTTTTTACATAATTTGATATTCGGTATTCGGCCGAATAATTCGTACTATTCGGCCGAATACCGAATAGCAAAAAAGTTGCCGAATAGGCCGAACATCGAATAGTTGCCGAATATTCGTGACGACTCTAATCTAGATCCTTGCGCCACCTAGCGGCGATATTTTTTTATAGGTCACTTTCTATTCTTGTATGTATTATGTGTTCGAAATATGAGCGAAATCGGACCACAAATACGATTTTTGTATATATATCGATCCTTGCGCCACCTAGCGGAGATTTTTTTCATAGATCGCTTTCTATCTTATATCTATTATGTGTTCCAAATATGAGCCAAATTGGACCACAAATACGGTTTTTGTGAATATCTCGATCCTTGCCCCACCTAGCGGCGATTTTTTGTCCTATTATTGCATTATCATCGGGTTCTGAACTATACTCCAAGTTTCAAAATTCATTAACAACGGCCGTGCATGCGGCCTGCCTGTCAATTCAAGCTAAATAAAACCGTTTAAAAAAAAGCATGTATTACCATTGTTACCATCGTCCAGACAAGCAAGTTAATCCATTAGCATAATTAGAACCTTTGAGGAGCGACGGGTCGATTAATGTTTTTAACTCTTTTACATGATTTGGAAGCTTTTATTGAAAATAAAAAAGGGAAGACCGTAACTCAATCCAAACTTACAAGCCAACCTAATATAAACGTACGCAATTCATTTTCTGTCAAAAATTTCTCATGCACATACAACTTATGTATATGAGAGCAACCGGAATTGAATTTGCTGCGTGAAAACCTAACTCGATTTCCAATTTTTGTTCTGCGTGACATTTAAATTTGACGTTCGGACCCGTGCTTTACATTGTCGCATGCTTGTAACGCATGCTTATTTCGGTTAGGGCAAAAAACGCCGGTTGATTGCGTGCGCTAAAAAAACGCCGTGCGGTTTTATTATGTTGGCTTGTTACTGATTACTTTAAATAAAATTTGAAAAAAAAAATCAAAGTTTCTATATAAAGAAGTGATTTTCAAGTGCCATGCGAATTCACTATATCAGGGACGTAGCGACGGGGGGCGGTTTAAACCCTCCCCCCTTTTTCCCACAGGATCGTTTGATTTTTTAGATCTTTACAATTCAAATATTTGATGTTTTTATGTCTATGTTAATAAATTTGTTTAAAATTCTAGTACCTATTTACTTTGTTGGTTGTATTATATTTTTAATATGCAAGCATATGTATGTACGAAGTGAACACTTATATTTTAATCATATTCTGTTTCATAATAATTCTGCAATTTATTAAATATACAAATGTACATGTTAACTTTTACTATAATTTCATAAAGAAGTTTCCTTGTAAATATGCCTAACGACCATCTACATACATATCAGAGAACAGCAAAAATCGAACACAACAACGTTCGATTACATTCGGCAACATGATCGTGTTCAATGATCCAACTTGCTTAAACGAACATAATCGACATTTATTTAAAATCAACCAACTTATTGCATGCGTGAATATCATCAATTCAGGCGTTTGCCTCAACCGCGATTACATTCACCGGAATGAAAAGGCAAATATGAAAACTCCATGCGTCTGAATATTTGCATGATTCTTCTGCCCTTACGTCACAGCGACAAGCTACATATAAACATCGCTTACGGTTCTGTTTGTTTGCCGAACTAAACGATACTAATTCTCGTGCTTTGATTTTATTCTCCACATTTAAATAATGTTAAATTTATAGCATTTTTTGAAGTACACATTTCCTATTCTGAAATATAATAATGCAAATTTGACTTTATTTTCCATGTGGAAAACACATTATTACAATGCAATATCTACATTTTTTTCATATCAAAAACACATTTCAAAAATGTAAAATTCAAATTATTTGATAAATGAAAAAATAATGTGTTTTCACATTTTAAAATGTAAAAAACACATTAGTGTTTTTTCCGTGTAAATATGTATTATCAACACCGCTAGGCGCTACAACGCTGCCTCTATTCAAGAAGGCGTAGGTGACTTCCCTATAGAATCTTAGCACTCCCTTAACATTGGTTACCAGATCGCCCTTTTCGTTCTGGCAGAAATTTGACCCGGGTTTGAAACCTTCCGTCTTTCGCCGAATTTTCGGTAATATTTAAATTTTTTCCTATACTCTGTGCCGTATTTTTTGATCGGGTGGCTGCCATGTAGCTTTATAGATTTTTAAATGTTTCAACTTGAGCTGGATATGAAAATATTTCGGATAATAACGAAGCCGATGAACCTCACTCCATTTATTATTATCTGAAATCGCCGTGTAAATGTATTTTGGTGAACAATATAAATTTTTTCATCGCCTAATATTGAGCCGTTTATTTTGAAAGTGGCATAAGTCACTTTGTTTTTAAGTCGAGATATTTAAGGGTTTGTGTTTTAACACGTTTAAAAATATGGATGCTAACTTTCGAGAAGATTTACTTGTATTTGTTATCTAATGATACTGACATTTTTCTCAGTATAAATAATTTCGTATAAACATTAAAAAATCACCACTTTTCATTACGGTAAAGTGACTTAAGCCACTTTCAAAATAAATAGTTTAGATAAATGACTGGCTTATATTAATTTTGTCCGACGTATTTTACTGAAGTGATGTTTTGAAAGGGCAGTGATTTACTAAAATTGTTGAATAAATTACATATATAATAATAATTCATACCATCAACATATTTAATATAAGGGTTTGATTTAAGTATTTTTTATTTTAATATTCATAAAATACAAAAATAATTAGTTCATTTTGAAACATAATGTAAGTATAAGTAATTTATATGAAAATACATCAGTTCAATTTAATTTTCGTCATCAATAGGAGTGATTAAGTCCTCGGAAATCGTGTTTTGTTTCAAATTTTTAAAACAACTGTGGTATATTGGGGGTATATAATTAAGCAAGTCCATCATGTCTTTGTATTTTGCTGAAGAAACAGGACGAGATCCAACGTATAACGGATCCATCTCTATTTGTGAATAACGCCTAGGTCTTCCTCTTTTTGGTGACAAATCCAAAGTTAAAAATTCATCTTTTTCATCTAAAGTTAGTTTATAAAACATTTTATAGGGAATATCATGGTAAAATCGTATCCATTGAATTTTTAGCCAATTCACTTTGTTTTGGTCTGTATTTACTATTCTTTTTGAAACAAATTTTTCAAATGATTGTGTTGAAATAAAATCTTTTTCCGCCATGTTGTGTACTGTGAAGGATTTTTTCGGCAGGCGGCTATCACGCTATAGTAATCATTTGGAATGTATAAAACATTTGTTTTTTTCAAGGCCGTTTCTATTACACCAAAGTCACGATCATTTGGTAAGTATGAATGGCCCGAAATTAAAAATTTGTGATCCAGAATTTCAATATCGTTTTCTGAAGACTGAACAATTTTCATCCAAGTTAAGGCCAGTTTTATGTTACGATTTTGTCCTGTACATGAGTCACTATATGCAATAACATGCTTTTGAGTTGTGACATTCTTAAGATGTTTTATACAACACGAAGCAACTTCCTGAGAACCTCTTGATGCTATGGTTTCATCCCAAAGATACATGTCAATATTATTGTTATGAAAATTATGGATCCATATGAATCCCAAATTTAAAACGTACATATTCCTTTTGTAATACGATATGGAAGTCGTAAGTTTGGGAAAAGGCAATGCTTTTTGAAAGTCAAATGAAAATCCAAAATATTCATCTGGATTTTCAGCTGCTTTTTTCTGATCTTCTTGTAGACACTTTCTGGCCATTTCTGCCGATCTCAAATGTAAATCGTGTTGAAGGTTTAATTGCCTTTTTTCACCTTCATCCTCACAAGCTTGAATCTGTAATTTTAAAAAATCGCATTTTTGACATGTGTCTTTTCTAGGTTGATGAAAGTGCAAATTAAAGCCATTTTTGAAGGATTTCCTGTATATCCACTCGTTAACATGTTGCTGTTTATCATTTTTACACTTTTCAAGATAGAGATTGTACATTTTCCTAATATTTAGATCTGGACTTAAATATTTTCTATGGGGATTATGACACCTTGTGTAATGGCTACTAAAGGCAGGGAAGCTTTGAATGTGCTCTTTGACCGCAATTATGAGAGATTCTTCAGTTTTTCTTCGGGAATTTTCAGATTTTCCACGCACATCTTCTCCAGGAACATCCTTTTTAAGAGCTCGAGCCAGACGTCCTTCTGAGATATTGAAAGTATCCAGAAAGAATGTTTTATAAACCAACACACTTACATTTTCATGTGTCAAATAATATTTAAATTGGCATTGTCTTGGTTTTGAATTGTAGTTTCTTGGTCTTCTCTTTTTGGGTGTTTCTCGTTTAACTATACTATGTAAAAACAAATTTTGCTTCGTAAAGTTTGCTAACTTCCAAAATTTATCAAAGATAAGTTGTCGATTAAAAGAACTTATTTTTTCTTTACAATTTTTTGAACAACAAAGTTTAACTGCAATTCTTTTGGTAAAAATAATTTTGGAGTTTGCTGTTACATATTTTTCACCACTATTTCTTTTATCCTTAATAATGTTTTGAGTATATTTTTTTTCATTTCTGCATCGCCTTTTTCGTACACGATGAGTTTCTGTTCCTTCCGTTATGCTGTTTTCCTTTTCTGATAACTCCGTAAAAGTCGATTCTTCATCTGATGAAATCACTCTCATATGTCTCTTTCTGGGGTTAACGCTTTTTCTCATTTTAGAAAATATTTCTATAAAATAATAATACGCATTGAAAGCCACCTAATTCCATAACTAAAATAAGTATGTTTTACCTGATTCGCTGTCTGATAACATCATATAAAAGTAATTTTAATAAAATAATGCTAATTATGTGTACTATATTAGATGTCACTATAATATAATTTACAAAACTGCACTATTCTTTCGCACTTATAAAAATAAGTCCAATTATCACAACTTTCTTAAAAATACTGAAAATAATTCAAAACAATACTTCACACATACTTATCACATGTTTCTAGGGCAGAAGCATGGACCATGACAACAGCAGATGAAGCGGCTTTGGGAGTGTTCGAGAGAAAAGTTCTTCGAAAGATTTATGGACCTCTACGCGTTGGCGATGGCGAGTACCGAAGAAGATTTAATGATGAGCTGTACGAGCTATACGCAGACATCAACATAGTCCAGCGAATTAAAACGCAGCGGCTGCGCTGGCTAGGCCATGTTATGCGAATGAAAGATGATGCTCCGGCCAAGAAAGTGTTTCTATCGGAACCCGCCTATGGAAGCAGAGGTAGAGGGCGGCCCCCACTCCGTTGGAAGGACCAGGTGGAAAACGATTTAAACTCCCTTGGTGTGACCAATTGGCGCCGGTTGGCGGAGCGAAGGAGCGACTGGCGCGCCTTGTTGGACGGCCATAACCGTTTAGACGGTTAAGCGCCAATTAAGTAGTAGTAAGTAGTAGTAGAGTACAACGACTTACGCCACTTTCAAAATAAACATGTTTGTTATACCGTTAATTACCAATACTTCTCTCGAAGAAATCTCAATAGTTCTCAACTTATTGAGTGCAAATTTTTTACAAATGAAAAGATACCGTTCAATTGTATTTAGTGTTGCCATTAACTCGATTTTATTGAAAAAGTGACTTATGCCACTTTCAAAATAAACGGCTCATATATGGAAAGAAGCGGTACAGACTACAGGTTTGTATGTGTGTTCTATGGTGTATTTTCCATTTTTATATAGAAAGTAGGCGTGGCAACCGATTTTGTGATTCTTGTCTAGGGCAATTGTCTTTTGAAAAGTAAAGACCGTTATAAATAATATCACAACATCTTCAACCGTTTTGGAAGACGATGCAAAGATTTTCGAGTGGACCTAATGGACCAATGGACAAACAGCTGTTGACAATAAATTCCCATACCAAGTTGGTCTATTGTTGAGCAATCGATGTAATAGCATATAGTGACATATACAAGCATAAAAGCAGTATGAGTACTTTCATCTAACCGGCATTCTGATCAAGCACACATTAACGTTGTATCGCTACTAGTGGTGGGATTATTTTCGAATTATTTTCGAATAAACGTTATTCGAATAAACGAATAAATTTATTCGTTTCAAATAATCCGAATAATATTTATTCGGATTTTTTATTCGTTTATTCGGATAGTACTATCCGGATAGTACGCACTATCCGGATACTTCGAATAGTAAAATAAAAGACATTGGCCCGTAATCATAGTCGCTGACTAAAATACTCTTTAGTTAAAATCTTGCCTAAATTTAGAATACCATTTAAAATATTTGTCGGTCATAGTCATATTAAACACAGATTTCAGCTAAAATTAGCATGTACAGGGTAACCACATGAAAAAAAAGGTTTCGATAGGCATAACGAAGGAATTTCAGCTATTTTAAAATATCACCCTTTACCTTCTGATATTTACAAAAAATATACATACCGGCAAAGCCACAACATTTATTTCGCCATTTTTCTATTTATTTATTTTTACACAAATATTTTTAAAATGCAGCAGATAAATGTAAGTAGAAACCGAAAATGTGGGTATTTTAAATAAATAACTTCATTGTTGTTCTAGGAAACGAAACAACGAGTCCGTGAGGGAAATTGGACCATAGGGGAAAGGCCTGCTTGCGTGAATGCATTGCGTCCCACATCCGCATCATAGAGGATAAATCAAATGATGGTGCGATGATACAAAGAAGAGAGATGCATGGAACCAGGTTAAAATGACAATGCTGGCTGCTGGATATGAGAGGGAGGTCACAAAATTGCGTCAACAGTGGGCAAGGATGATAGCTCTTGAGTTAGAGGAGGATACTATTTTAATAGACAGCGACACATACGTGGTGGCGGAACTGCACGACGACGATTCTGCAGATGCGTTGGAAGAACTTCCCAGCTGCAGGGTGGATTTCGAAGCAACACGGCCAAAATCGGTAGCCCAGGTCGGTCGTAGCACGGAGTTGGATCCAGCAACACAACCAAAGCCAAGAATCCACGTCGATCGCCTGCGACAAATTCCTCCATACAAGAGGAATGTCGTTGAGGAAAGACAACGGCAGATCCAAAAAGAAGCTTCGAATTCCGACGCTCTGCATTTACTACAAGAGAATCTTCTTCGAGCGCAAATTCAGTATCAACGAACCCTCGAGGAGAACGAGCAAGAATTACACGCTCTCAGGGTGCAACTTCTCCGCCAACAAATCAACGGCCAACATAAAGGTGCACGCTAATGGCGATGCCGTCAGATAATGTGCAGTAGGTGCAGCTGCTTGGCAGTATAGTATCTTCCTTTAACTCAGGTGCTTTGTGTATGATCTGGACGGGTAGATATATCCACGCTGTCAGCAACTGCCTCTTTAATAATATTTCCAGTAGCAATGGCTGTTTTTCGTTCTGCGCTGAAAATGTTTTGAGCTGCCAATTTGAATCTTGGTCATTGCTGGCGATTCCATGATTTTCCTTCTATTGTACCTGCCTGCCTGCATGCTTCGAATTTTGTTCTACTAATCGCATCATCATCAAGGTTTAACTTTCAATGATGAGGGTGTGGGAACGCGTATGCAAAACATTTTTTGAAATATTATATGCATTTATTTTTAGAGTTAATTTTTAGTTTCTTTTTACGAATTGATTTTATTCCGTTTTTATTATTTTTCATTGGAGTTGTTATTTTATATTGTAGCTTTAAGATATATGACCTGCCTTATTTACACAACCTGCAAACTAAAAAAAAGACCGAATAATGAAATATAAAAATATTTATTTTAAAAATATCTTTCTTTTTAATTCAATACTTATGGATATATGTTATTGTATTTGTAAAAAGAAAAATGGATTAAAGGTAATGTAAAGTCTTGTCGATACCAGCTAAAATTACATATCGAAACCGCTTGACTTTTTTCTAAAAATATTTTCATAAATGAAATGGAATTTACTTGCATAATATTTCGAAAACCGGTCGGACTTCGTCCACTGTCGTCGAAGGAAAAATATTCTAAATATTTACCAGTCAGAAAGGCTACCTAGGTAGGTACCAATTTTGAAAAATATCGAACCTTAAATAAGATTCTTAAGAATATTACAGGCCCTGATCGATTTTCGGTGAAGCAAAGTTCAATAAATACTAACATTGTCAAGAAGAGCTACATGTGTTCAAAATTTCACGAATTTCGCATAAAAATTAATCGTTTGGATTAAAACTACGGATACACCCAGGATTGCTATGAAGTTATCCGGAAAATCTGATCACAACTGCGGAGTAGTTTCGGAGTCCATAAGCCTTATAAATATGTACATACCGTTGTCATACATGTCCATACATGTCCCGAAACGAGTATCATAGACAGTCTCAACGTGATTGAAGTACATTGGGACCTCCCCAATTGGATGGGATCCATTCTTCAGTTGAAAAGGCTAGATAAATCCAATACTAAACCTTGGGAAACCAGCTAGCTTGGATACTCATATCGTCCAATATCTTTCCTATCGCCAGTACCCAAGACACTTGAAGCCGTCCTGTTTCCTCAATTCCACAGCACCACCACCGCGCTAAAGGCCAACTCACAGATAAACTGTGGGCTGAATCAAAGAACCCCCTCCATACAACGGTACTCCTACTAGACTTAAAAGCCTTACATATAGTCAATCACAGCAAAGACTCCAAAAACTTATAAGGGTCCACCCATCCTTGTCGTCTGAATGGTCGGCAGGCATCCGTACAGTTCAGAAACTTAACATAAAAACCTAGAATAATTAAACAGCAGGTTCCACGGGGTGGTGTCCTATCCCCGCTTCTGTTTAATTTCTACATATCAAGGCTGCCTTCCCCACCAGAAGGAGTTATTTTCATTTTCTACGCCTCCGACTGCATAATAATGGCAACGGGACCTGACCCTCTCATAGACGAGTTTGCTTTTAGAATAAACGGCTATCTCCTCAGTCTTTGCAATGTCGGTGAAACTCTAGAACAGGGGTCGACTGCTAATACGCATACAAAAACATCGGGAGAGGCGTTTTGACATATTATATATCCGAATATTATTAATAATACGAAGGAGGTAAATACAAATTTTAACTCGTTCAAAAGATATTAACGAAAAATCGCGAGACTCTGAAACCGGGGTTGGGATCCAAAGTGTTTTTTGCGCAGAACACGTTTCTACGTTGGCGACCTTTGGCCACGCTTATAAAAAAATACTCTGGACGATCCACCAATGGGGTGGGATGAACATTAAATCCGTGCAAAATCCCTTTGTCCACACAATTTTTTCCTGTGTACAACAACCACACGAAAATTGCAAACTTTAACTGCAAATATCTCCAGACATAGATTCGAGTTTTCTTTTCCGACTTCAAAATACTGTTGTCGAGGTCAATGCGCGTCGTTTGACACTTCTCCCGATAATTTGGACGCGTGTTAGCAGTCGACCCCTGTTACAGACTTTTACCCTGAGGAATCACCTCGTGCGACAGGTACTATCGACGAACAAATCCACGGTCTCTCTGTTAACGACGTTGAAAACGCAAATATTGGATGTTAACGTTGATTGTGTTAAGCCACCGACTGTCAGTCCCCCAAAGATCTTAGGGACAATGTTCGATAACACTCTGACCTTTAAGACGCAGGCCACCGAAATTGTATACAAAGTACAAAGCTGGAACAAAATCCGCAAGTCGCTAGCCGGCAGCACTTAGGGAAAGGATAAAGAAACCTTGCTAACCACTTACAAAAAAAATTGTGAACATAAGTGTTTTGCGCGTATATAGTTTTGGTCTCCAACCCGGTGTTGGACCCACCCAGAGTAATTTTTTATAAGCGCGGCCGATGGCCTCCAATGCAAAAAAGTGTTCTGAGCAGAAATAATGTGGATCCAACCCCCGGTATCGGAGGGTAATTTTTCGGGTTTTCGTTAATATCTTTTGAACTACTTAAAATTTTTCTTCTCCGGTTGCGGAGAATTATTAATACTGATGTCAAGACGCGTCGTTAGACACCTCTCTGGATATTTTTGGACGCATATTAACAGTGTTATGCTGTCGTATAGAATTACCCTAACTTTGTGTGTATTCGCCACTGGTCATTTTTGCTAAAACCCGACCAAAAATATCGGGATAAGTGTTAAAAGACGCGTTTTGATTCCAGGACTACGAATCCGAGAGCGGAAATTCAAAATATATTATTTCTGTCAAAATGTATTTCCAAAAAACCGAAAAATAGCCTCGGTGCGCTCCGAAACCGTGGGTGGGATCCATAGTATTTTTGCGCAGAACACCTTTCTGCATTGGCGGCTTATAAAAAATTACCCTGGGTGGGTCCAACACAGGTTTGGAGACCAAAACTATATCCGCGCAAAACACTTTTACCCACAGTTTTTCTTGTGGGTACTCCAAAATCATCAAAACAACAACCACATGAAAATTTTCAATTTTTTTGCAAATATCTCCAAAACCAAATAAAATTTTGAATTTCCACCTTCGGATTCGTGATCCTGGTGCAAAGCACGTCTTTTGACACCTCTTCTGACATTTTTGGACGAGTTTTAGCAGTTGTGAGCAAAATTAAACAATTATCCTGGCTTTGACCACGGTACTAATTATGCGGAGGGGGTGGGATCCATAGTACTATTGCGCAGAGCACTTTTCTGTATTTGCAGCCTTTGGCGCACTTAAAAAAAAAGTCTGGCGAAATAAAACAGAGACCTTTCATAATTTTTGATAAAAATTAGGTGAAAATATCTCCTCACAGAGTTAAAAGACGCGTAGTTTGACGCCTATCCCGGCATTTTTAGACGCGTGCTAGTAGTCGAGGTTGTATATTTAATCAGTGCACTATTACCGATTCCGGGTAAAATATAAAACTTTTAGATGAAATTTGGTGCGAAAATTAGTGTGCGATTCGTTTATGAAAACTAACTCCCTGTAAGTTATTAATTATAGTTTTGGTAATAGTGCAGTTTACAGTATCCACCGAAATTTGGGCCAAAATTTATGAGTGAGGTATCAAAAGACGCGTTTCACGTCTAGATCAAGAATCCGAAAGCGGATATTATCCGTTCTAAAGATATTAACGAAAAACCGAAAAAAGACCCCGGGTCCCTCCGAAACCGGGGGTGGGATCCATAGTATTTTTGCGTAGAATACCTTTCTGCGTTGGCGGCCTTGGGCCGCGCTTATAAAAAATAACCCTGGGCTACGCCATGCCAAGTCCGGGTGTGTGGTATAACCGTGGCTACCGCCACGGTGATGCACAATTTTTTTTGCGGGTATAAACACAACAACAACCACATTAAAATCGCCAACTTCAACTGCAAATATCTCCGGACAGAGATAAAATTTTTCTTTTCTTGGCCCAACTTTAGGGTGGGTACCGTAAACTGCACTACTACCATAGTTTTTATCAAAAATTTATTAAATTGGTTGCTTGTTGACTTTTCTTTATTTATTTACATGGGTGATTTGTTTTCATTCAAAAGTCATTTTTGACAAGCTTAATGCGTTCGAATTAAATCGCATGATTGAAAATCTTAGGGCGTTCACACAACAATAAGGTGCATGCGATATGCCAAGGTGTATCAATTATTAAAGATTACTAAAAATGAGCATTAATAAATGCTGAACGAAATGCCCTTCCTGTGGTGGTACTTGGTACATTTGGTGGCGCATTGGCATTTGTTGCTGCTACGGGCTCTATGGCAGATTCAGCATCTAAAACTGTAAAGAAAAAAATACGATAGTACATTGATTTTTCTTTAACTTACATGTCAAATTCCATTCCTTAGCGATGTTGTAAAGTACAGCAACAGCAATAATAAAATTTTTCGCTGTATCCAAATCTACACGAAGACGTTCGAAAATAGTACGGAATTTCGATTTAATCTGTCCGTTTAGGCATTCTATTTTGCTTCGAATGGCAATGTGTGACCTACCCTACAAGAATACTGACTATCATATGACTATCATCTGATTGTCAGCAATGCCAACCTAACGATCAGCGCCTCATACAAACTTTCTATAACAAACTTAAGGGGACTTGCGCAAATGTGATGTAAACAACTGTGTACGTGTGAGTTTTTGTCTCCTTATACACCAACATGGCTTACTGATTAAGTATATAGCCGTACTGCTCACTCTCATTCCTTTTCCCAGATCAGTGCTGACACTCTAACTATCAAAAGGTGTCATAAATGATAGTTTACTTTAGATATCAGGTTTGACTGTTATACTATCATATATGACCATTTTTATATTCCGGCAAAAATTAAACAATGCTTTTTGCTTTTTATTTACTTTATTTCATTACGTTTTTAATTGTGTACGTGATAAAAGCATGCGTGTTTCTTATTTGTTTAAAATAAATAGTTTTGTAAGAATTCGAGTTCAGAATGTTCAATTTAAATTCAGAAAATAACAAAACAACAGAAGAGCGCTTTCCTCATGCGGAAACACCTTTAAAAATGAATCACCACTAACCACTATTATTTTTCGCGTATCAATTTTTTGAGTGCGCCCCACACATTCCGACAGCTTTTGGTATTTTTTAATATTATTTTAGATTTTTTTTTCTTTTAGCATGGAGCTTTGAAATGCTCTCTTTTTCATTTTTTAACTTATTTTTTATATGGGTTTCGTCGGTTGAAAATGGCGGGATTTAAAAAATAACAAAACAACCGTGATAATCATTTTATTGTCATATGACAGTCAGTAGTGACAACATGATTAAATCGGATAAACTGTTCTCGCATACATAAAATTCCATTGAGAATTATGTATCTGTCTCACATGCATAATGGTATCTGCTGTATGTTCTTTTGTTCTGTACCAGGTGTCCGAAGCTTTCCCAGTTTGAGTCCTTTTTCATGATTATAGGCTGTCGTTGGGTACATGCGGACATGCGTGAGCGAACAAAGGAACATACATAAATTTGAGTATCAATGTTTACGTCATCGCAGGATCAGCATTGTCAATTACAAGTGTGAGTGTATTAGTAAAACTACACTGGTCGACGGCCAAAATTTACCAGAGACGCCGTTATGAAATTCGTATGTAAATCCACCCCCTGATTTCGAAAATCGAGTTCATTTTTGATTCTATTGTACCGTTTTTGAGATATTTGCAATTTACCGTTATTCGAAAAACCAAAAAGATGGCTCCCTTTAATTACGTATATCTCACGAACGGGCCAAGCAATTGCAAACAAGTTTACAGAATCGGAAAGACGATAAAATTTATAAATGCATCATACATTGTTTTTTGCTCTACCATATAGTTTTCGAGATATTAGCTCATCATTTCAGATTTTTGTTTTTTTTTATGAAAAAATATGAAAAAAATTACTTTTTGCGAGGGCAGCATTCCAAACCCACAAGTTTTTTTCCAAATATTTTTTATTTACGTAAAGGCCTCTTTAATTAGAAACAAGTACTTACTACTCACGTTTTTTTTTTTTTTTATGTTAAGCGTAAGTTTTTGTATATGTAACAAGTAAGGAAGGCTAAGTTCGGGTGTAACCGAACATTACATACTCAGTTGAGAGCTATGCAGACAAAATAAGGAAAATCACCATGTAGGAAAATGAACCTGGGTAACCCTGGAATGTGGTTGTATGACATGTGTATCAAATGGAAGGTATTAAAGAGTATTTTAAGAGAGAGTAGGCCATAGTTCTATGGATGGACGCCATTTAGGGATATCGCCATAAAGGTGGACCAGGGCTGACTCTAGAATGTGTTTGTACGATATGGGTATCAAATGAAAGGTGATAACGAGTATTTTAAAAGGGAATGGGCTTTAGTTCTATAGGTGAACGCCTTTTCGAGAAATCGCCATAAAGGTGGACCAGGGGTGACTCTAGAATATGTTTGTACGATATGTGTATCAAATGAAAGCTGTTAATGAGTATTTTGGAAAAGAGTGATCCTTAGTTCCCTAGGTGGACGCCGTTTCGAGATATCGCCATAAAGGTGGACCAGGGGTGTCTCTAGTTGTACGATATGGGAATCAAATGAAATGTGTTACTGAGCATTTTAAGAGGGAATGGGCATTAGGTCTATAGGTGGACGCTTTTCGAAATGTCGCCATTAGGGTGGGCCAGGGGTGACTCTAGAATGTGTTTGTATGATATGGGTATGAAATGAAAGATGGTAATGAGTATTTTAAAAGGGAGTAATCCTTAGTTCTATAGGTGGACGCCTTTTCGAGATATCGCCATAAAGGTGGACCAAGGGTGACTCTAGAATGTTTGTACGATATGGGTATCAAACGAAAGGTGTTACTGTGCATTTTAAGAGGGAGTGGGCATGAGGTCTATAGGTGGACGCCTTTTCGAGATATCGTCATTAGGGTGGGCCAGGGGTGACTCTAGAATGTGTTTGTACGATATGGGTATCAAACGAATGGTGTTACTGAGCATTTTAAGAGGGAGTGGGCATTAGGTCTATAGGTGGACGCCTTTTCGAGATATCGCCATTAGGGTGGGCCAGGGGTGACTCTAGAATGTTTGTACGATATGGGTATCAAACGAAAGGTGTTACTGAGCATTTTAAGAGGGAGTGGGCATTAGGTCTATAGGTGGACGCCTTTTCGAGATATCGCCATTAGGGTGGGCCAGGGGTGACTCTAGAATGTGTTTGTACGATATGGGTATCAAATGAAAGGTGGTAATGAGTATTTTAAAAGGGAGTAATACTTAGTTCTATAGGTGGACGCCTTTTCGAGATATCGCCATAAAGGTGGACCAAAGGTGACTCTAGAATGTTTGTACGATATGGGTATCAAACGAAAGGTGTTACTGAGCATTTTAAGAGGGAGTGGGCATTAGGTCTATAGGTGGACGCCTTTTCGAGATATCGCCATTAGGGTGGGCCAGGGGTGACTCTAGAATGTTTGTACGATATGGGTATCAAACGAAAGGTGTTACTGAGTATTTTAAGAGGGAGTGGGCATTAGGTCTATAGGTGGACGCCTTTTCGAGATATCGCCATTAGGGTGGGCCAGGGTGTCTCTAGAATGTGTTTGTACGATATGGGTATCAAATGAAAGGTGGTAATGAGTATTTTAAAAGGGAGTAATCCTTAGTTCTATAGGTGGACGCCTTTTCGAGATATCGCCATAAAGGTGGAGCAAAGGTGACTCTAGAATGTTTGTACGATATGGGTATCAAACGAAAGGTGTTACTGAGCATTTTAAGAGGGAGTGGGCATTAGGTCTATAGGTGGACGCCTTTTCGAGATATCGCCATTAGGGTGGGCCACGGGTGACTCTAGAATGTTTGTACGATATGGGTATCAAACGAAAGGTGTTACTGAGCATTTTAAGAGGGAGTGGGCATTAGGTCTATAGGTGGACGCCTTTTCGAGGTATCGCCATTAGGGTGGGCCAGGGGTGACTCTAGAATGTTTGTACGATATGGATATCAAACGAAAGGTGTTACTGAGCATTTTAAGAGGGAGTGGACATTAGGTCTATAGGTGGACGCCTTTTCGAGTTATCGCCATTAGGGTGGCCCAGGAGTGACTCTAGAATGTTTTTACGATATGGGTATCAAACGAAAGGTGTTACTGAGCATTTTAAGAGAGAGTGGGCATTAGGTCTATAGGTGGACGCCTTTTCGAGATATCGCCATTAGGGTGGGCCAGGGGTGACTCTAGAATGTGTTTGTACGATATGGATATCAAATTAAAGGTATTAATGAGGGTTTTAAAAGCGAGTGGCCCTTAGATGTATATGTGAAGGCGTTCTCGCGATATCGACCAAAATGTGGACCAGGTGATCCAGAAAATCATCTGTCGGGTACTGCTAATTTATTTATATATGCAATACCACTAACAGTATTCCCGCCAAGTTCCAAGGGCTGTTGATTTCGCCTTGTAGAACTTTTTCATTTTCTTCTACTTAATATGGTAGGTGTTACACCCATTTTACAAAGTTTTTTCCAAAGTTATATTTTGCGTCAATAAACCAATCCAGTTACCATGTTTCATCCCTTTTTTCGTATTTGGTATAGAATTATGGCATTTTTTTCATTTTTCGTAATTTTCGATATCGATAAAGTGGGCGTGGTTATGGTCGGATTTCGGCCATTTTTTATACCAAGATAAAGTGAGTTCAGATAAGTACGTGGGCTAAGTTTAGTAAAGATATATCGGTTTTTGCTCAAGGTATTGTGTTAACGGCCGAGCGGAAGGACAGACGGTGGACTGTGTATAAAAACTGGGCGTGTCTTCCACCTATTTCGCCCATTTTCACAGAGAACAGTTACCGTCATAGAATCTATGCTCCTACCGAATTTGAGAAGGATTGGTAAATTTTTGTTCGACTTATGGCATTAAAAGTATTCTAGACAAACTAAATGAAAATGGGCGGAGCCACGCCCATTTTGAAATTTTCTTTTATTTTTGTATTTTGTTGCATCATATCATTACTGGAGTTGAATTTTGACTTAATTTATTTATATACAGTAAAGATATTAAATTTTTTGTTAAAATTTGAATTTAAAAAAATTTTTTTTTAAAAAGTGTGCGTGTTCTTCATCCAATTTTGCTAATTTTTATTTAGCACATATAGAGTAATAGTAGTAACGTTCCTGCCAAATTTCATCATGATATCTTCAACGACTGCCAAATTACAGCTTGCAAAACTTTTAAATCACCTTCTTGTAAAAGTGAGCGGTGCCACGCCCATTGTCCAAAATCTTACTAATTTTCTATTCTGCGTCATAACGTCAACCCATCTACCAAGTTTCATCGCTTTAACCGCCTTTGGCAATGAATTATCGCATTTTGTCGGTTTTTCGAAATTTTTGATATCGAAAAAGTGGGCGTGGTTATAGTCCGATATCGTTCATTTTAAATAGCGATCTGAGATGAGTGCTCAGGAACATACATACCAAATTTCATCAAGATACCTCAAAATTTACTCAAGTTATCGTGTTAACGGACGGACGGACGGACGGACGGACATGGCTCAATCAAATTTTTTTTGGATCCTGATTATTTTGATATATGGAAGTCTATATCTATCTCGATTCCTTTATATATGTACAACCAACCGTTATCCAATCAAACTTAATATACTCTGTGAGCTCTGCTCAACTGAGTATAAAAAGATAAGCTATCATCGAAGAAAATCGCTGCAAAACTACGTAAGTTATAAGCGATCAAATAAAAATACCCAGGTTGCGCAATTTCAACGTATACCTCAAAACGTATGTATGGTATAAAGAAGAGTGAAATATCTAGATATGCTCTGTTTCTATTTAGTTAAAAGTTCAATTTATGACTGAAATTACCCATATTTTTAACTTTTTTTTTTAAATTTATTTATGTTTTTACTATATTCTAACAATCTTTATCTTAATTTTATTTTACTACGTAGTCGAAATAATTATGTGTTCGAATTTGACGCTTATTCAGTTTAGAATCGGTTTCTCTTATGAGAAACCAGCAGTAATCACCCATCATTGCGACGTCCCAGAATCCTTGATATCGATTTTCAATTAATTTCATTTGCTGATGAAACCTTTCGCCATGTTCGTCACTTTTGTCGCCAAGATTTGCCGGAAAAAAGCTCAAATGTGAGTGCAGAAAGTGAATTTTTAACGACATATTTACGCCTGGAAAGAAAATATTAGTTAGGTAAACAAGTTATAGAATTTTGGGAAATTAATTTTAATAAGCCTTTAATATTTACCCATTTTCGCATAATTATTGATTAAGTCGTTCACTATCTGCTCGTAGTTAGGGCTTTTGTGTCTACCGAGAAAAGAAGCAACGACGTTTTCAAAGGATTCCCACGCTGCTGCCTCAACTGATGAGAGTAGTCCTTTGAATTGATTATTGTTGATCAACTTTTTTATTTGTGGTCCAACAAAAAAACCTTCCTTTATCTTCGCTTGAGAAATATCTGGAAAAATTGTTTTCAAATAGTCGAATGCTTCGCCTTCTTTGTCCAAAGCCTTAACAAAATTTTTAATGAGACCGAGCTTGATGTGTAAGGGTGGAAGTATGATTTTTTCTTTCTTGACAAGAGGGGTGTATTTGATGTTATCCACACCAACGGTAAACTCGACTCTTTCCGGCCAATCCTTTCTGACGTAGTGGTCCTTACGAGCTCGGCTATCCCACTTGCAGAGGAAGCAGCAGTGCTTGGTGTAGCTACTTTGTAGACCGCATAGCATTGCAACGACTTTGAGATCAGAACATATTTTCCAATCATGCTCTTCATATTTGATAAATTTGAGTAGTTTTTGCATTTCCTCGTATGTTTCATTTGTATTTACTGCATGTATTTACTGAAATATGCAATAATACAGCCTTTATACTCAGTTTATTGCTGTCTATGAACAATCGCCACTCTTTTGAATCATATGTTTGACCAAACTCTTTGAATAAACCAGGAATATCGTTGCAGTAGCATATACTGTCTTTCTTGATATAGTGTTTGGAAAAAGGTTCGTGACGAGTTCTACAATATACCACCTTAACATCGGATGATACAAATTTAAATTGTTGCATACGAGAAGTGTGGATCTCGGCCTTTTCCTTGGATAGTTCCAAATCTCTTATCCAATCATTAAGTTGTGCTTGTGATAGAACGTTTCTCTCCTTTCCCATGCGAAATTCAGTACAACTTGATTCCCCGCACTCAGATGTTACTGTTGACAATGGAACTGGATCCGCAACTGCCGTTGAATGTAGTACTGGTAATGTCACTGTAGGTACGCTGGCATAGGTTACTCTTCTTGATCTTCCAACGCCAAGTACTTTTGTTTGACAAATATAACACTCTATTGAATGGCAAGTAGGTTCTCTCCATATCATTGGTGTATCAAATTTTATTTGTTGTCCGGATTCCGACTGAATCAATTCTACTCGACACGATGTACATAAAGTGTTCGGTGTCCATAGCTTTTCAGCATTTTTAGGCTCAATGCCAAAACACTTGGAGTATAAAGTTTTGATATGATCTGAGAACGCTCGTCGTCGCCTTTTGATAGTATATTGGCCACACATGAAACAGAACATATCTGGATCGTTATTACACTCAAATTCTCGCGTCCTTTTACTCATTTTATTTTTTTTTACTAAATCACGGTTTTGAAATTTGACTTATGAACTGAACTATCTCCGGCGAGCCTTGCAGATGTTATGAAGTTTCAAGGCGCATTAACTCATATTTATACTCGGAACAAGAATAAAATTTAAAAAATCAAATCTTACCTAGACAGAAAGGTTCCTTTTTATACGAAGCCGGGAAAAGAAAATACTACCTGCTTTAGATGAAGGCTTTAAAAATTTTCTGTGTCTTATAATTTTGAAAATCTACCTGCATACTTACCCATAAGTGACGGAAATGCATGTTTATAACTACATCCCTACAGCAGCTTTCGAACCCAACCACTCTTCCTTTCGATGCAGCCACTCTACCTACTATAAAGCAATTCGAGTATTAAAAGTACTATGTGATTTATTTTAAGAAAAAGTATTATCATTGTTATGGTGTTATTCGTTTATCCGAATAATATCCCATTTGCACTTTATACCTTTAATATATGTATGTATACATACATTGAAGTTGCGCAACCTGGGTATTTTTATTTGATCGCTTATAACTTACGTAGTTTTACATCGATTTTCTTCGATGATAGCTTGTCTTTTTGCTAATTAAACAGAGCTTTACGTAAATAAAAAATATTTGGAAAAAAAGTTGTGGTTTTGGAATGCTGCCCTCGCAAAAAGTAATTTTTTTCATATTTTTTCATAAAAAAAAAAACAAAAATCTGAAATGATGAGCTAATATCTCGAAAACTATATGGTTGAGCAAAAAGCAGTGGGGCATGATTGGAAAATATGTTCTGATCTCAAAGTCGTTGCAATGCTATGCGGTCTACAAAGTGGCTACACCAAGCACTGCTGCTTCCTCTGCAAGTGGGATAGCCGAGCTCGTAAGGACCACTACGTCAGAAAGGATTGGCCGGAAAGAGTCGAGTTTACCGTTGGTGTGGATAACATCAAATACACCCCTCTTGTCAAGAAAGAGAAAATCATACTTCCACCCTTACACATCAAGCTCGGTCTCATTAAAAACTTTGTTAAGTCTTTGGACAAAGAAGGCGAAGCATTCGACTATTTGAAAACATATTTTCCAGATATTTCTCAAGCCAAGATAAAGGAAGGTATTTTTGTCGGACCACAAATAAAAAAGTTGATCAACAATAATCAATTCAAAGGACTACTCTCATCAGTTGAGGCAGCAGCGTGGGAATCCTTTGAAAACGTCGTTGCTTCTTTTCTCGGTAGACACAAAAGCCCTAACTACGAGCAGATAGTGAACGACTTAATCAATAATTATGCGAAAATGGGTAAATATTAAAGGCTTATTAAAATTAATTTCCCAAAATTCTATAATTTGTTTACCTAACTAATATTTTCTTTCCAGGCGAAAATATGTCGTTAAAAATTCACTTTTTGCACTCACATTTGAGCTTTTTTCCGGCAAATCTTGGCGACGAAAGTGACGAACATGGCGAAAGGCTTCATCAGCAAATGAAATTAATTGAAAATCGATATCAAGGATTCTGGGACGTCGCAATGATGGGTGATTACTGCTGGTTTCTCATAAGAGAAACCGATCCTAAACTGAATAAGCGTCAAAGTCGAACGCATAATTATTTCGACTACATAGTAAAATAAAATTAAGATAAAGATTGTTAGAATATAGTACAAACATTAATAAATTTAAAAAACAAAAGTTAAAAATATGGGGAATTTCATTCATAAATTGAACTTTTATCTAAATAGAAACAGAGCATAGCTAGATATTTCACTCTTCTTTATACCATACATACGTTTTGAGGTATACGTTGAAATTGCGCAACCTGGGTATTTTTATTTGATCGCCTATAACTTACGTAGTTTTGCATCGATTTTCTTCTATGATAGCTTGTCTTTTTTCTAATTAAACAGAGCTTTATGTAGATAAAAAATATTTGGAAAAAAAGTTGTGGTTTTGGAATGCTGCCCTCGCAAAAAGTAATTTTTTTTCATATTTTTACAAAAAAAAAAACAAAAATCTGAAATGATGAACTAATATCTCGAAAACTATATGGTTGAGCAAAAAACAATGTATGATGCATTTATAGCAAATTTTATCGCCTTTCCGATTCTGTAAACTTATTTGCAATTGCTTGACCCGTTCGTGAGATATACGTAATTAAAGGGAACCATCTTTTTGGTTTTTTCGAATAACGGTAAATTGCAAATATCTCAAAAACGGTACAATAGAATCAAAAATGAAATCAGGGGGTGATTTTACATACGAATTTCATAACGGCGTCTCTGGTAAAGAAAAAAAGTTGAAATTCGTGGTCCAGTGCTATCAGCGTTTCTTGTAGGGTATTGTACCTATCATCAGAACAAAATTAAACATGAATAAATATGCACATTGCCAAGTATGTCGTGATGTGTATACCTCTCTTCGTTTGGTGTTGAAGGATTCCTAACAGGGGTTAACAAAATAGATGACAAAGGGTATCCTCCATCTCCGAGTAGTACACCATTATGGGAACTTCTCATTCTCTCTAATTTATTTTTTAATTGGCACTCGTGCAATCAATTGCTCCAATAACTGCAGGAAATCTGGACACGTTGTAAAACTTAGATTTTACGTCAGCCAACTCCTGATTGGATGGATATGCAATGAAGTGTAACAACAAAAGGGCAATCTTTTTGCACATGTTTTTTATAACCCTTCCAACTGTAGCCTGTGATATTCCATGAAGATCACCTTAAATGACCGAAATTGGTAAATTCAAGTAAAATTCTGCGATCACAAATTATAGCACCCACCAATGTCACTTTGGTGAACATTTCTTCCTAAAAATCGCAACGCCGTGAGAACTTGCAGACTGGCCGAAATTGGAAGTCCCCTGTTATTCAAAGGTTCTTCAATATCCAAAATTTCTATGAGCTATAGAACTGTAGCCTTATCGAATCGATATCGTTTATAAAAATCGTCTTCCTCCATTTGGAAAGGATCGTACCGCGTCTTGTACACTTTTTCCCTCCTAATTGGGATTGCATCATCTACAATCGCAAAATCCCTCAAAATTCGTTGATTTCTGTCCATTTTTTCACTTTCACTTCAATAATTTCACTTTTATTCTAATTTCTCGTATTTTCGCACGTACGCAACGCAAAACGTCAACTTAAATGGGATTTTAATATTTTAAAATGACGTTCGCGCCATTTTAAAATTAAAATTCCTTTTTAGAGATAAAACAGTGCTTAAGTTGACTATGATAGACTTAAAACGATGTTTAATTTAGAATGATGTTTAAATCGATAAAACTCTATTCTAAAGCCGTGGTTACTCAAGAACGTACGTAGAAAAAACGTGTCAGCTGACACGACCTATCTTATGAGTGTGCAATGTAAACGAAAACTCACCGACGTGCAACGCCCGTACGTACGTAGCCCGGAACGTAGAAATCAAAACAATTTTGATTTTTTCCGTAAGAACGTGTCAGCTGATCGCTCTCTAACTAGACAGAGTTGCCCAGTAAACTTTTGTGCGCTAATTTTTGACCGTTTGCAGTTTTATACAAAAACACCTAATTAAAGTTTGAAAAATTGTGAAAATAATTCGAAATAATTATGTAAAAGTGCAGATTATAAATATTTAATCTATTTATACTTATTTAATATGTATTCCAGCCTTTTACAACATCAAAAATTAAATTGGAAAAAGTTGATGTTTCCATAAACATGCATGCAAAATGGTCAATGGCAACAGTGCATATCTGTAAACAATACACACACAAATATGTTATGTACATGTACACAGACGCACACATTGATTCCTACGGGCTTGAGAGTTCGGTCAAACGTGCTTCGTACGACAAACGGCCGTACGTACGGCACACGTCGGTGGGTAATTGCCACATAATGCGGCAGTTACTCACGAACGTACGTACCAAAAACGTGTCAGCTGACACGATCTATCTTATGAGTGTGCAATGTAAACGAAAACTCACCGACGTGCAACGCCCGTACGTACGCAGCCCGGAACGTAGAAATCAAAACAATTTAGATTTTTTCCGTAAGAACGTGTCAGCTGATCGCTCTCTCACTAGACAGAGTTGCCTAGTAAACTTATGTGCCCTAATTTTTCACCGTTTGCAGTTTTATGCAAAAACACCAAATTAAAGTTTGAAAAATTGTGAAAATAATTCGAAATAATTATGTAAAAGTGCTGAATATAAATATTTAATCTATTTATACTTTATTAATATGTATTCCGGCCTTTTACAATATCAAAAATTAAATTGGAAAAAGTTGATGTTTCCATAAGCATGCATGCATAATGGTCAATGGCAACAGTGCTTATCTGTAAACAATACACACACAAATATGTTATGTACATGTACACAGACGCACACATTGATTCCTACGGGCTTGAGAGTTCGGTCAAACGTGCTTCGTACGACAAACGTCCTTACGTACGGCACACGTCGGTGGGTAACTGCCGCATAACTTGACTATGATTACGGGCCATTGCGTTTATGTTACGCTCATCGCTTGTGCAGATGAGCATGCACATATATTTATACGTACATATATTTATGTGTGTATAGATGCATATATTTTTGTTTGTTTGGGGTTGCTTTGTAAAATATTCATTTATTTAGTTACATACATATATTTACGTAACCAAAGTTGTGCTTGAGGCTTATGCGGCAGTTACCCACCGACGTGTGCCGTACGTAAGGACGTTTGTCGTACGAAGCACGTTTGACCGAACTCTCAAGCCCGTAGGAATCAATGTGTGCGTCTGTGTACATGTACATAAGATATTTGTGTGTGTATTGTTTACAGATAAGCACTGTTGCCATTGACCATTTTGCATGTATGCTTATGGAAACATCAACTTTTTCCAATTTAATTTTTGATATTGTAAAAGGCCGGAATACTATTAAATAAGTATAAATAGATTAAATATTTATAATCAGCACTTTTACATAATTATTTCGAATTATTTTCACAATTTTTCAAACTTTAATTAGGCGTTTTTGCATAAAATTGCAAACGGTCAAAAATTAGCGCACAAAAGTTCACTAGGCAACTCTGTCTAGTGAGAGAGCGATCAGCTGACACGTTCTTACGGAAAAAATCAAACTTGTTTTGATTTCTACGTTCCGGGCTACGTACGTACGGGCGTTGCACGTCGGTGAGTTTTCGTTTACATTGCACACTCATAAGATAGGTCGTGTCAGCTGACACGTTTTTTCTACGTACGTTCGTGAGTAACCACGGCTTTAAGCTAGAAATAGTTATCGGGGTCGTTTACAACTGTACTGATCATAGAACTTTGTTTATTAGTAAACAGGTGTGGAAATGGTAATATGGTAGGGATTTTTGTTTCCCATATACATACATATATACATATGTATGTACGTAAGTTGTATGGAAAATTTTTGTTGTGATATCTTTTAGTTTGTATAAACATCTAATTGCTCACCATTAAAAAAATAAGTTACATGTCATTTTCAACATTTTTTGCGAAGTCTGATGGATCAAAAGTTATTTAAGGTTAATGTTAACTTAATGAAAACTTTGGAAAAAAATTTCCTAAAATAAAGTTTGAAGCAATCCATTTTAAACGTAACAAAATTCTAGTGGAATTAGTGACTAGTTTCAAAAACGGCTGTCTGTGTGTTTTTGCCGCTCCTTAAAATTTTGATTGTCCTTGGACGCGTTAAACGCTGTAATATAAATACCCAAATGTGCATATAAGCATATTCTAACATATGTACATGTTGTATTCTTGCAGATTCCTTTGAATCTAATTTAAATAACTTTTGATCCATCAGACTTCGCAAAAAATGTTGACAATGACATGTAAACTTATTTTTTTAATGGTGACCAATTAGATGTTTATACAAACCAAAAGATATAAAAAAAAAAAATCCCTACAATATTACCATTTCCACACCTGTTTACTAATAAACGAAGTTCTATGATCAGTACAGTTGTAAACGACCCCGATAACTATTTCTAGCTTAAGCCTCAAGCACAACTTTGGTTACGTAAATATATGTATGTAACTAAATAAATGAATATTTTACAAAGCAACCCCAAACAAACAAAAATATATGCATATATGCATCTATACACACATAAATATATGTACGTATAAATATATGTGCATGCTCATCTGCACAAGCGATGAGCGTAACATAAACGCAATGTCTTTTATTTTACTATTCGAAGAATCCGGATAGTACTATCCGAATAAACGAATAAAAATTCCGAATAAATATTATTCGGATTACGAATACCTGGCGAATAAAAGAGTTTATTATTCGAATAATTTTTATTCGGATAGTCCCACCCCTAATCGCTAGTAGTGTTCATATTTCTGTAGAATACTAGACTGGTTCAAGAAAACACCAAAATTTGAAGTTTATGTAAATTTGAAGTTTATGTTGCGAGTGTCTCGGAAGCTGTTTATACCCAGCGTGCACTTGTACGCACGGGTTTTAAAACTTTTGTTGGATAACGGTAGTACGTTATCGAAATAGATATATGCTTCCTTATGTCAAAACGGCCCCTGTGGTGTGGTGGTAGCTTAATCCGCCTACTACACCGTAAAACCTGGGCTCAATTCCCGGTCAAAGCAACATCAAAAATTTAGAAACAAGTTTTTTCAATTAGAAAAAAATGTTTCCAAAGCGGGATCGCCCAAAATAGTTTCAGAAAGTAGTGGAATTAAGGTGATACCAGGCCTGAATATCGACTATGCCATCCAGAAGGTTGTGTAGCGCAAGCTTTTTAAGTGATTGACAGCGAATTTATAGCTTCACCTACCCGAGGTGAGTTCTGTTGCTGAATCAACAGAAGGAACGAATTGGTTCAGCGTGGTCATATCAAATCGTTCCCGCGATGGTCGTCCTACTTCCTTAGAAGTGCTTTTTTCTGGAAGGTTCCGTATCGATTTCCGACAAAGAACCATCAACATCGATTTAACTCCCAAATACCTTCGAGGAATCTCATCTGCTTGATAATGCAAAACGAAGAAGAGAAATCCCGTTCAAACCCAGCCCTAGAAAACTTGACATTCAATGATAGCAAATTGTTTCTTCTATTTCTTTTGGAATGCGTTATTTGCAGCTTTCCCCTTGAGGTATTGAAAATACTCAACTTCTTTGATTTCTTCAGCCGCCAGTTTTTTATACCCTCTTTAATGTATCTTATACAAAATTTCTTTATTAATTAAAATCATTACTTTATTTATATCTAATTATGCTCATACTTATGTAATATGTAATTTTTACTTTTAGATATACACACATACCTGCATTAGGGTGAGCCAATTGTCATTTAGCTATTTTGTAGCAATTTCCCGTAGCAGTTTGCATAGTTTTGAAACGAACTAAAAAAACAACTGATTTAAAAGAACTTTGAGCCACCCTAACCTATATACCCATATGGCTACATTAGATTCAATAACAAAGAAGGTTTTTAACAAATTTTAATGATTACTAATCAATACACACATTTCTATAGTATAGTATATTGCAACTACATATGTATGTGTTAAGTACACATACATATATAATAAATATCACAAAAATTTACAATCTTGTTTAAATTATATCTGAGATTCAATTTATTTACTAAATAATGGTTCAATAAAATGTATTATTCTAATTGCTATATGGGCGATTCTCGGTAAACTGTACAATTTAACCGGCGGATTTGGAATGAAAATTTTTCTCAGATAGAAGTTGTCCGGATTTATTTTTGTTATCATTATGTAATAAAAAAGCTAAATTTTTCACAATTCTACTGCAACTGTAATGAAAAAAAAGTTATTCGTAAATATGTAGAACAAGGGCTACTTAATGCTGAGTATATAAATTGTTTTGTCGGACTAAATTAGACCTTCTATATGCTTTTATGTTTGATTCAAGGTTCTGGGTGTTGCTTAACATAATTTCGAAATCAAAGTTATAAAACTGAAAATGGCCAAATTGGAGTTGCCACGTAACTGATATACAAATGCATACCACGCAACTGACATTTCGACTTTACGTGTTGAATACGACGCTTGTACTTAAAGTTTTTTTATATTCTATACCTTGGTTTTTTCGTCTCAATGAAACCTTTCAGGATATAAAATAATCGGAATGATAAACTTATTTGTTTTCTTGTAATAGCATACCACGTAACTGACCTTTTTTTTTTACATCGTCGTTTTCCCCACTTTACTGCTATGCCATACACTCAAGTGTCATTAACAACGAAACTTGTAAATACAAAAAATGTCAGTGCGATCGTCCTCTGTCATACACTATCTTTCGCAGTGTCAAATCATCCACCAGATGCTGATAATAACAGCATAACGGAAATCGAGCGAAATTGTTCAAAACTGATGGACAAGATTCGATACGTAATATATGTCTCGAAATCGCCTTTTTTCATCACAAATCTATTCGTAAACAAAAGTTTTAACGAAAGACAATAAAATCATGCCAATTTTTCGTACATATTTTTGGAATAAATCAATGATACTTCGACCGAGATTTGAAAAACGTTGTTGAGGACTGACATTTGGGGTATATAGTATAATCTCATATAGTATAATCTCATAGACGTTCAGTCAAATGTTTATGCATGTGCTCTATTTAAACCCATCAAAACTAACAAAATAACATCAAACTTGTATAGTCAATTATTGATTTTCGTGCTAATAACACCAATGGACACAAATTGAACAGTTCACTGAGAATCGCCCATATGCATCGTTATAATAACTAGTGGTAAGGTTAATTAAAATTATTGAAAAGCTAACAGGTATCAAGTTTTCATTGATGTTTATGTTCAACCTAATACACTAGGGTGGGTTAGAAAAAATCAAAGCTTATTTGTTTTGAATGGATCATAGAGAAGTTTCTATAGAACAATCAAGAAAACAAACTTCTATTTTTTTGTTTTCTTAAATATAAAAAGTATAAATATTTACACCTGCGAAATCGAAAATACTAGCGACAGCTTTTATCAAAATAACTCAATTAAATTCTTCTTTGTTTTAATTTCGATAATTTAAGAAACGTCAATCTGAAAAACATCTTCGAAAACTCTCGGAAGTAAGGAAAGTTCATTTTTACGAAAAGTCACATTTTTGACCATTGTGAGTTCCAGGTGGCGGCAAACTCATCCCAGAAGATAACTTCCTAGTGGTCCGCAATAAACCATTTGCTCTATCTGATGAGCTGACAGTAGGAGCGAAAGATTCAGTTTCTCAACCTGTGCCAGACTGTCGAAAAACCATTCGCCCAGAAATCTGGGTCGTCTTCTTTGCAGTGTTGGACATCGGCAGAAAGTGATGAATTGATTCCTCTTCGACTATTAAAGCATTGGTGCAATAGCGCAATGACCTCTTATGACACCGTATTTCCTCTACAGATTAGTTTAGCTTGAGACGTAAGCTAGTTGATTTCCTATCCAAATATGGCCATAAGTTCTCTTCAGGAGATAACCCAGCGGTAATCGCACGGTGCTATACGCCTCGCTTATGCCAATTTCAGAACTTCTCCTGGCCATCTCATCTGCAAATTCATTACCTTCAATATCGCTGTGCCCTGGAACCTAGCAAAGGGAAATATTTCGGTGCCGTATCGACGCGAGGCTCGACCACTCCGTACGATATCCGACTTCATTAAGTTGTGTTCTAATAATTTTAAGGTAGCCTGAATGCCGGCAAAGAACTTTATTTTCATGTATGGGATCGTACTATTCTGCAGCTATATGGCTGCTCTCTCTATGGTATAAACCTCCACATAGAAGGCACAATTGATTTTCATGTAGATGCTTTGAGTACATTCCAGTTCCAGCTACTTTTTCTATTTTCGAGCCCTCTGTGTAGATTGTAACACCCTCACCCCACTGTCATTGTTCGGCTATGATTCCGTTTAAAATACCCTTGTGATGTCATCTAGTTTCGTCTCGTATCCATAAATCGTAGAGCAAGGTGCCGTATGCGACTACCCTCGTTCCCTTTACCCTAACGATTCCTAAAATTTCACTAATAACCGGTATTCAAAGCAGAGACGATAACACGCCGTCCAGAGGTTTGCCTGTGATAGCCATTTATAGCAAGCTCCCTATTCCATTTATAGTCCTACTCTTCAGCATAGAATCAATTCGAGACACTATAGAGTTTTGGTCTAAAATATGTGGGCAATATCAAAATTTCTGAAAAAGGTAGCCCAGAAACAGTGATATACCACCCAACAGTCTAGGTTCAGGCCAGAGTTGAAAATTATCGACTTTTATTTATGCGAGGTGTATATCCTTTTCAATGATAATGCGAAAGAGTTCGCCATAAATTTAGTCGAACCTTGAAGCAACTAAGGCCTCAATCACTAACTGCAAGCCGATGTTACGGTTAGAGGTGAGATAACCCCAGTAAAATATTGAGCTAATTGTATTCGGTTACGTATTCGATTTTAAACAGTCGAACGATTTTGAACGATTAGTAACAAACAGTTTCGGCCTACTGCTACAACAACAAACACAACAACAACAACAACAACATGATATATGTATGATATTTACCTTCTCCAGAGCTTTTTCTATTTGTACTATACCGCGTATCTGCACAAAATGGACGGCTGAACTGATAGACAAGCTGATTAATTTATTTTCAAATAGCGATTCAGAAAATGAAATCAATCAATCAATAAATTTTAACTATTAAAATACCCTGTTCACTATCACAACTGGGTATAGAAATTTAATATAAAACGGCTACCTATGTATTATCTAATCGTAAGTTTAGTTTCTATAGCATTCCATCCCCTCACTTCACACCCTTTCCTTTAGACATAAACCTCCTTTGTGCCTTTCGCAGGCTCAGGTGTACGTTTCACCAAAGTTGATGGTGCCGAGGCTCCACCTACACCTGCACCACTACTACTATCACCCCTGCCATCTGTCGTTGAATCGCGCGTTATCGCAATCCCCACACCAGTTGTAGACTCATTACTAGTACTGGCAGGATGTCCTGCTGAACGCACCGATGCATTCCTTTCCAATATATATGAATCTTGCAGATTTAGATTTAAATTAGCATTAAAACTGTTAGTACGTGATATTGGTTTGATAGTGAGTATGGCATTCTTTGTTGTAGCGGCTAAACCACCACCGCTGCCTCCTGAACCATTATTATCATTGCTGCTAGCCAGATTATCATTGCTGCCTAATTCTCGTATAGAAAGATGCGATGGTGAGCGTTGTATGGCCAATGAGACTGGTATAGTGGTAATGAGATCATTGTTATCAAAACCACTGGAGGTGGTTGTGATAGTTGGCATTTTCGTATTGCCAATGGATACTATATTCAATGTACCAGCAGACATTGTATCAGGGGAACTCGTGCTAACCGTAAATGGAAATGAAAATGTGGGAATATTGTTGGCTGCTTGCGCTATAATCAAAAAGAAATTAGTTTTTAATACAAATGTACTTGAGCTTCTATAGATTGAATATAACTTACGTGATGTCACACCAAAATTAACATCCTTCATATGGGATGGTAGTACGGCTTGTGCCAATGCCGTTGTTGATGGATGCCCTGGAATCAAAGTGTTATTCGATGATGTACTATCCATTTCTTTAATGGGCGATAGTAAAAGTGTGCCCAAAACTTGTCCATTATCATTGCTAGTGCTCGTGTACGGGTACATGGAGGATTGCGTAGTGCTCAATTGTGGTGTCATAATGACGGCTATGAGTGCAGTTGAATTTTTGAATTTGTGCTTCAGTTAAAACAAAAATATGTAAAATTGGTTTAACTTACTATTTAAATCTTTTTCGTTCGTCTCTTTGGCAACTTCAGGTGTAGGAATTCGTGGACGTGTTTTGGGTACATTTGCATTGAGTCCGTTAAGCTTGGAACCTAAAATAGATAATGTGGGTTAAAAGCGGGGAGAAATATCGAAACTACATGTCGTTGGTTCCATGGAAGACTAACACTTTACTGTTCTTCGCGTGGAAGACTAGCACAGTTCGTTGCTCAGTGGAAGACTAGCATAGTTCGTTGATCATTACTTGCGTTAAAGACTAGCACAGTTCGTTCTCCGCGTGGAAAACTAGCACGTTTCACCGACAACTGATCGTGCTAGTTTTCCACGCGGATAACGAACTGTGCTTGTCTTTAACGCAAGTAATGATTCATACTAGTTTTCACGCGAAAATGAACCGTTTTAGGCTTCCATGGGACCGACGATATACTAATACATTCATTTGTTATTATGTGTGGCAAAAGGAAGGTTGTAATGGATTGTGCATCATAAACAGATTGCCATTGGTCGACTGCTGAATCAACGGCAAAGAAGGTATAGTATCCAAGCCAAATAATTTTTGGTCCTATTTATTAAAACATATTATGCTGTTGGTTGTAATGGCTCCAGTGGTATCTTCGAAGGCTTTCCAACGAAATTTCTTTGTACTTCCACAATGCCCCTTTATGGTATACTTTGAAAACGGTCTTAAATTTCACAGCACAAAACTGCTTTAAGTTCGATATCTGAAATTCGCTAGTGGTGGACACTCACAGAGGAAATGGTTGACAAGTTCTTTCCAACTCCCTTGGCCGCAGCTCCTACTTACATCACTGAAGAGGATTCCTTCTCTTTCCCAGTGTAGGCATAATCGCCATTGGCGTTAAATATTTCTTTCTTTAATATATATAGTAAAGATCCTGTTCTATTCTGAGCGTAATAAGGTAAATTTTGCTTGATGATCTCACAAGTGCCCAAAGAGTACCAATTTTTAATTTTTGTTTTCTTGAAACTGTAGTAGTATCGAAAGAATACAATGCATCGGTGAGTTTAGGAGATGAATATAGAGAGAATACGACTTTTAGTTATTTGGAGGAAAACCCTGCAACATTGCCGCAGTCAATTTTGGACCCGTCTGTGTAGAGTCACATATTATCCTCCTTACATACTAGATCATTGACCAGTTTATTCTCGGGGGAAACCCCATCGAAGAATTATTTTCAAAGTTCAATAGGAAGTATTCTGCTGTCGCATCCCTGTCAAGCTTTGGCCAAATTGCTTTTAGTTTCAGCACCTGACTCTCTTAGTATAGGGGCTGAGCTTATATATGTTACGTGTTTGTGAAGGCCCAATGGTAGGTTAGGTTAGATTAGGTTGAACTGCCGGTCAATAAAGACGTCACATAGACTGAATGTGTCCATAGTTTTACTAGAATTTGTTTGATGACCAAACGGAAGAACACCAATCAGCTGCCAGGACATATGTTATAGAAAAACTCCGCAAATACAAAAAGTTTTCTAGGACCCAGCTTAATTACTGCCTCGAGATCTTGCAACTCTGCCGCCCCTAATAGCTGAAGTCTTAACCTGGCGAGCACACGACTCAACACAGAACGTGCTCAACAGTTTATTCCCGCAGCTCACACTTCCTACACTTGCTGTTACTGACGAGGCCTAACTTCTAAGCATGTGACGCCAGAGGGCAGGATCAAGTCAGTATGCCCATAGTGAGCCTTAAGTCTTCTCTATTCAGAGATATGAGCCACTTTGTGAGTCTAATATCATAGGCTTTGCACATGATCTTAGAAATTTTGCAGCTCCGTGCTTTTGTTCACGCCTTTCCTGCTTGATGGATCATATGCAACTCCTGTCTCCTTTTGATTGCGCCCAAACTGGAACGTCTATTGTCGACTCAGCTAGTGTTGCATCCTCCTTTGCCAACTCATCGGCCTTTTCGTTGACCTTCTGTCCCTTTATGACTGGGAGCCCCGTAAAGATGTATGGTCCGATGTGTGCGATGTTTTTCCAATGCTTCTTTGCATTCCAGAACACTTCTTGATGAAGTACTGTGTGAGATTATTGCCCTAATTGCAGCCTGACTATCAATATATAAATTGACGCGACTGCAGCTTAAGCACGCTTCCTCTAGAATTTCTGCTGCTTTCTTCACTACTATAATTTACGCATGAAAAACGCTACAGTAATCTGGCGCCCAATGGTAGGGCATGATTTACATTTAACACGTCTGTTGGACACCACCCGAGCTTAGGCTGTCCGTTGTATTTTGGGTTGCTTTTTAATATTGTACTACCTTACCCGGCAGACTTTGTCCTGTCCAAAAATTTATTTGCCTACATTTAAAAGTGAGCCTCGCTTTCCCAATTTTTTGTACTCAGCTGAGCAGAGCTCACAGAGTATATTAATTTTGTTCGCATAACGGTAATCCGTAACGGCATAAACTAATCGAGATAGATATAGACTACTATATATCAAAATGATCTGGGCGAAAAAAGAAATTCATTTAGCCATGTCCGTCCGTCCGTCCGTCTGTAAACACGATAACTTGAGTAAATTTCGAGGTATCTTGATGAAATTTGGTATGTAGGTTCCTGGGTACTCATCTCAGACCGCTATTTAAAATGAACGAAATCGGACCATAACCACGCCCACTTTTTCGATATCGAAAATTTCGAAAAACCGAAAAAGTACGATAATTCATTACCAAAGACGGCTAAAGCGATGCAATTTGGTACGTGGGTTGACCTTATGGCGAAGAATAGAAAATTAGTAAAATTTTGGACAATGGGCGTGGCACCGCCCACTTTTAAAAGAAGGTAATTTCAAAGTTTTGCAAGCTGTAATTTGGCAGCCGTTGAAGATATCATGATGAAATTTGGCAGGAACGTTAATCCTATTACTATATGTGTGCTAAATAACAATTAGCAAAATCGGATTATGAACACGGCCACTTAAAAAAAAAAAATTTAAATTCAAATTTTAACAAAAAAATTTAATATATTTACACTATATAAGTAAATTATGTCAACATTCAACTCCAGTAATGACATGGTGCAACAAAATACAAAAATAAAACAAATTTTCAAAATGGGCGTGGCTCCCCCCTTTTTCATTTAATTTGTGTAGAATACTTTTAGTCGAACAAAAATTTACCAATCCTTGTGAAATTTGGTAGGGGCATAGATTCTATGACGGTAACTGTGAAAATGGGCGAAATCGGTTGAAGCCACGCCCAGTTTTTATATACAGTCGACCGTCTGTCGTTCCGACGTTAACACGATAACTTGAGCAAAAATCGATATATCTTTACTAAACTTAGTTCACGTACTTATCTGAACTCACCTTATCTTGTTATAAAATGGCCGAAATCCGACAATGACCACGCCCACTTTTTTGATATCGAAAATTACGAAAAATTTAAAAAATGCCATAAGTCAATGCCATACCAAATATGAACAAGTAAGGAAGGCTAAGTTCGGGTATAACCGAACTCAGCTGAGAGCTTTGGAGACAAAATAAGGGAACATCACCATTTGGCAAAATGAACCTAGGGTAACCCTAGCATACACTTAGCACACATAATAGGAGTAACGTGCCTACCAAATTTCATCATGATATCTTCACCGACTGCCAAATTACAGCTTTCAAAACTTTGAAATTACCTTCTTTTAAAAGTGGGCCGTGGCACGCCCATTGTCCAAAATTTTTCTAATTTTCTATTTTGTGTCATAAGGTTAACGCACCTACCAAGTTTCATCGCTTTATCTTTGGTAATGAATTATCGCACTTTACCGGTTTTTCGAAGTTTTCGATATCGAAAAAGTGGGCGTGGTTGTAGTCCGATTTCGTTCATTTTAAATAGCGATCTGAGATGAGCGCCCAGGAACCTACATACCCAATATCATCAAGATACCTCAAAATTTTCTCAAGTTATCGTGTTTAAAGACGGAAGGACGGACGGACGGACATGGCTAAAAGAATTTCTTTTTTCACCCAGATCATTTTGATATATAGATGTCTATATCTATCTCGATTAGTTTATGCCATTACGGATTACCGTTATGCGAACAAAGTTAATATACTCTGTGAGCTCTGCTCAGCTGAGTATAAAAAAGGATGAAAAATGGTAATTGGATTGGTTTATTGACGCAAAACATAACTTAAAATGGGTGTCAAACCTACCATATTAAGTAGAAGAAAATGAAAAAGTTCTGCAGAGCGAAATCAAAAGCCCTTGGAATCTTGGCAGGAACAGTATCGTGGTATTACATATATAAATAAATAAGCGGTAGCCGACAGAAGATGTTCTGGGTCACCCTGGTCCACATTTTGATCGATATCTCGAAAACGCCTTCAAATATACAACTAAGGGCCACTCCCTTTTAAAACCCTCACTAGTACCTTTAATTTGATACCCATATCGTACAAAACGTTATAGAGTCACCCCTGGTCCACCTTTATGGCGATATCTCGAAAAGGCGTACACCTATAGAACTAAGGCCCCATCCCTTTTAAAATTCTCATTAGCACCTTTCATTTGATATACATGTCATACAAACACATTCCAGGGTTACCCTAGGTTCATTTTCCTACATGGTAATTTTCCCTTATTTTGTCTCCAAAGCTCTCAGCTGAGTATATAATGTTCGGTTACACTTGAACTTAGCCTCTCTCACTTGTTTCTTTTATTTTCCTTCTAAGTCTTGTCCATCCCTCACTCCATTAGTCTCTATCCAACTCCGACTCCCTGTCTCCAACTTCCCTCCCTACACCAATTAAATTTCCTCATATTTTTTCGCTCTCTATCATGGAGGAAGGGTGTATTATTTGTATTCGAGTTATAGTTCTGCGGACCCAATGAACTCATGTTTCTATATATTACACACACAGGTTTGGCCCTCAGCATAAGTGATGTGGAGATTATTGGCGGCCCTGCAGGTGTGGAACCGTGGAAAATATAATATTATCGTTTGTCTGAGTGCGGTTCAAAAAGGCTTAGTAAAGGCAGGAGTGTGGAGTACGAGTCTATGTTAGGCTGATCGCAAGATAAATTTCATTGCATCATCTAAGCTCAGAATATTTTATCTGCTCCTGTGCATCATTTTTGAGTTCAAATGTGTTGGTAACGAACGAGGATGTATATTGTCATCCCATAATATTTTTTTCCTCTTAAAAAGTTATGGAAAGTTCGTGAAGTAAAATTTATTTTATAGTTCCTCTTATTTTCCCAAAAAATGAGACCGTTCTGAAAAGTCAAAATGTCTGGTTGCTCGAAATAACCAATAGCCTGTATGCGACCTATTTCATACTTTATTGATTTCTAAAATCTCAGAAAACTTTTGAGAAACACCCTTTTAAGAAATGCCCAATCTCAAATTCTAAAATTTTTTCGTTTGCGTTTTCAAATTTAGTTTCGAGATAATACGATATTCCACTAAGATGCCAATATCTATGTACTTACTTTGCTTAATGAGTTGCTTCTGCGCACGCTGTGATTTTCGATTTACAAATTTGCCATAAAAGCTTGGTTTAGATTGCATTTGAATTAGATGACCTTGTTGGTGTTGTTGAGCTTGTTGTTGTTGTTGTTGCTGTAGTATACTAACTGGCATACCAGATTCAGGGCTAGAGTAAACCGAATTCAAGCGATGACGATTTGGAGTCATACCACTCGATGAATAAGCAGTCGATTGACTACGTATCGAACCCATGCGTGAGAGCTGTCTAACAAGCCAATTATTTTTGCGGCGCTCTACCATGGGTGTGTCGACACTTTCCTGTTTATGATAAAATAGCAATTAATTGAGTTCAAATATAATCATATATATAATTTACTTACATAATCCGCGTAAACATCGTCGACAAGTCCACGTTTACCGCTACCAGGCACTATATTGGCGTACATGGCATCCTCTTTCTTTACTTTGTAATTTTCTGCCGAACCTTTGGGCTCTTCGCGTCGATAATGTTCCGATGCGACAGTGTATGGTAACTCCTTAGGCACTACGCATTCCCAATATTGATCGCGCAACAATTCGGGATGTTCTTCATGCATCTCATCGACAATCATGTACGCGGCCTAGAATATTAAAAGGTATAGATTGGAAGATGTGTTTAGTGGTAGATATAACTTATAAAAATGGAATGATTGGAAGAGTTTAGCAATCTTAGTAGATAGTGACCTATGGCTGTATTAAGCTGCACTGACTGTTCCTATATAGACGCAGTTGTGGGCCGGAATAACAATTTATGAGAGGAAGCTCGGTCTGAAATGTATAGCAGTTTTATTTCGAAAGTTTTTGGAAAAACAAGGGCAATCCAATTTCATGGAATAACCTAAATGGCATTCAAAATCTTTAAAGTAACTCACGGAAAGTCAAACGATCGTGGAATGACACAATAAATAAAAAATTTCATGTTTGGCTTTATTTTTTCTTCTTCCACTTGTAAACCAGTTTAAAGCACGTAGTAAAGTAATATCTAGGGCTCATGCAATATTGCGAATATTTTTAAGTGTGTTCTACATACATTTTAGCTTATTTACTTTTTTACCTTTTGCCCGTTTATTGTGAGTTAGTGATGCAAAAATGAGTCAATGTGTCGATATCACATATCGGGACGTTATCGATTTATAAACTATAGCAATTAAGGAAACTCGACTTATCGGATATATCGAGAATATACATAAATTACACATGTAAATATATACATATTAGGGTGGGTTAAACATTTTTTTCCTTTGGTATAATAAAAATTACATATGGAAAAAGAAGCGGTAAAGATGTGTTTGATGGGGTACTGTTGGCTGCCATAATTTCAAAATATTAAAAGACTTCGTTTAAATAGGAACCAGCATTAACACTAACAACAACATCAGCTCTGAAATACAGCGAAAAATCACTCTTACCAATAAATGCTACTTTGGACTCTCTCGGCAAACGAAAATCATACTATACAAGTCATTTATCGTACCCGTTCTGCTATATGGTGCAGAATAACAACATCAGATGAAGCGGCTCTGGGAGTGTTCGAGAGAAAAGTTCTTCGAAAGATTTATGGACCTCTACGCGTTGGCGATGGCGAGTGCCGAAGAACATTTAACGATGAGCTGTACGAGCTTTACGCAGACATAACTACAGCGAATTAAAATGCAGCGGCTACGCTGGCTAGGCAATATTATGCGAATGAAAGACGACGCTCCGGCTAAGAAAGTGTTTTTATCGGAATCCGCCTATGGAGGAAGAGGGCGGCCCCCATTCCGCTGGAAGGACCAAGTAGAAAACGATTTAAACCCCTTGGTGTGACGAATTGGCGCCAGTTGGCAGAGCGAAGAAGCGACTGGCGCGCTTTGTTAGACGGCCATAACCGTTTAAACGGTTAAGCGCCAATTAAGTAAGTAATGAAAATATTTATAGCTTGTAAAAATTGCAGGTTTTTATTTGAGCGTTTAGAGGTGCATCATTGCACCTGAAGCTTTCCCACACAAATCGTATGGGGTTTAACATACAATTTAAGGTTGAAATATAACGTCGAATACCTACTAAACGGATCAACATAGCCTAAGACCTTTTCAGACCATTTTTGTAGACCGCTCAATTTCCTATCTTGCGATTTTATAAAAAGGGTTAGACCTCGGGTACACTTTTTATAAAAACATGAAAATTCGCCATAGTGTTTATATGGAAAAAGCTAAATTCGCGATAAGGCACCTCCAAACATTGACATAAATGCTGCAATTTTACCGGTTATGTATTTTGATAATCTGAGCACTATTTTCAATATAGCAGAGAGAAACAACATTTTTTTTGTCCATCCTAATAAGTTACGTGTGTATTCATGTTACAAGAAAACAATGTACATCACTTTGATGTCTTTAACATAGTTGTCAAAAAAATAATTTGCCAATGCGGAAGATGCATTGCCACCTCTACAAAATTATGTTTTGAAAATTTTAAATTTTTTATGAAGTATTTTTATTCAACCATAAATATCAGGACAATAACTTTTTACATAGCTTTTAAAATGTTTACTTATTAATTGAAACTAAAGTACCAAATCAAAAAAGTTAAACATTATCTTCGTCCTCCTTTAGGGAAGAAAGTATTCTTAAGCTCTGACCTCATTACTCCGAAAACCACCGTGAGATCCATTTGTACGAAGTTTACCCAAAGATACCAATTGAACCCAGAACCTCCTCAACAGTAAAGCGAAGTTCGCTCGACGTCACTGTCCTTGAAATTAATCTGTAAGACTCGCCGCAACCTTGTGTTATTTGTCCCTCTCCACAGTATCGGGCATTGCGACTACTTCTCTAGATACAACATATACTTGCCTCCTTTTTTATTTGGAGGAAGAATGTATGCGAAGCATCTTTTAATCCGGTGTCGGTTACTATTCTTCTGATGCTGCACGTCCTCCGACTTTACCACACATGGGATTCAGGCCATGCCTTTGGAAGTTTGGGAAAACTCCCTTAAACTATTCCAAGACGCTAATGTCGCAGACGAGTGGTATCGGTATATTTGGTTCGTCCCTCAACATTCTGACCTTTTTTCCGAACACCAAGTTTCTAAAGATATCTGCTCATAGGAATATCTACGATCTATAAGCGCCACAATCAGGAACTTAGGAACTGCTTTGTCGCTTCTTTCATCTCCTTGATGACAACGACAGTCACAGCATTTGTTATGAGTAAAACGGAGTCTCTGTTTTACCTATTTTCATCTTATCAAACACTTCGTGGCAGCAGCGCCCCTTGCTGCGGTGGGACCACCGTTACTTCGCATGGTGGGCCACTGGGATGAAGGTTCCCTTAAAATACCGTGCATTTCATGGCGTTCAAGTTGCCCAGGTACATAGTACTGCGCTGTGGAGTTCGGCTAGCAGTGGCTATCCCATCAATAGTGGTAAGGTCAAGTTCGAAGCAATGGTTATGTTGACCCGAATACGAACAATTAAGATACATATTTCGCAACAGATGAAGTTCTTGAATATACTTGAACAGGTATTGGATTTAATGCCGGAGCGATACCAATTTTTTTATTTTTTAAGGATATGTTAATGCTTTTTCAAAAGGGAATGCCAAAACAGAGTGTGGGGGTAATGACGTAGAAGAATTCAAAGAGGTACTACCTCTCTATATTTCTATCATGTGTATATTTATTTTATTAACAAAATATACTCGGTATTACCTCTTTTAGACATAGAGCTGCCATAATACTCGAAATAGCAGCGCAGTGTATAATGAGAAGTATTCGATTTCTGGATATCGAATCAAAATATAGAACAACACAAGGTTGATAGTATCGTACAATGATATCGCTTTTTTGAGTATCGTTATAATTACATACATCTCTATTTTCAGTTATCTCATGTTAACTCGCAAAGCTCCTTGCGATTCTGTGTAAATGATGAAATAAAACTTACATAACATATGTATTTATCAGTCAAAAAAGGTGCACCTTACCTACTTAAGGTAAATTTCATTTCGTTAAAAGGCTTACAACATGACGCCGGAAAGTTATAAAAAATTCGGTTACATTCAACATTTCTTTCGTCACTAACAGCAGATGTAGGAAGTGCGAGCTGTAGAAAGAAACGGCTGAGCACCTCCCGTGTTCGCTTCCTACGTTCGTGATGTAAATGCTCCAGCTATTTTGGGGCGGCAGAGTTGCCAAATCTCGAGGCAGCAGCTAAACTAGGTCCTAGAAAACTTCTAGTATTTGCCAAGACGACGGAGTTAATCTATAACATAAGTCCTAGTGCCTAATTGAGGTTTTTTTACATTTGGCCAGTTCAATTGTATCTAACATTTATTTCACAGCATCTGGTTTTTGGTACTGATGTTGACTGGTAAAAGGCTTTAAGTAACATGGTTTACATAATAGCCGTTTTTTTTACACGCGTATACGCTTACGTTACCATAGTATATAGCCATAGCATATACCTAAATCAGTTGCGATAAATTGTGGATACGCACCATTTTAAGAGGTGATACATAGAATTAGTGTAGAGGTCAAACATAGACACATATTTCAGTTGAATCTGAATACCTATAATGCGTATTGAAATTTAGCAGTACGAATTTTATGCGCGTGAATTTCAGAAGAGTAGATAAAGTGTGACGCTTAGCAGTCCATATAAAGTTTAAGCGTTGGAACATGCAGCGCTGCTGTTTTATGCGTTGTATCTTAAAAACGCTTATAGGGTATTTTGTTGGGTATTCTTATATCGTACATATGTAGGATAACCGTATACCCTATCTATATGATACGAAAACCAGTTTGGACTAAACTTGGCGGTCACTTTTATGCCTACTTATTCTTAAAGCTGATTTAGCATATTTATATTGATTGTTGTTTGTGGCACGTGGAAGCACCATTTACGAATTTTACTCCACCGCAAAGTGTAACGCAAGCTAAACTTTAAGTGCAGCTCTTAGTAGTTTCTTCAAAATACGTGAAGACTTGTACTTTTTTTAAGAATAAAATCCAAATAATTATATTTTCTAATTTATTCCAGGCACATAAGTATCTAGTGTTTGGTAAGAGATACTTCCCCATGAAGATATACAATATTTGGTAAATAAGAAGTTAAGGAAGAAGCTTCAGCGGATCAAAAAATGAATAGGTCGGTATTTTTCCACAAATTATGCGCTAATTAGTTGCGAAGAGGAAAGATATTTTTTTGTAGTAGAGGACTCTTAAAGCTGTGGAATTGATTTATATTATACAACTAGAAGACCCGGCAGACGTTGTTCTGCCCTAAATTTGGCCCATCTGCATAATTTTAATAAGCTTTTTCCGTCTGACTCTGCCCCCCCCCCCTCACTTTTTTCACTCCTCCCTCGTCTTTTTGCTTCATCTATCTCCATCTTCGTTTCATTCTATCTCTTTCTCAATCTCCTTCTCTCTTTTCCCTTCTCTCAATTTCTTCTCATTCTTCTGCATCCCTTACTATTTGATATCCATATTGTATAAACACTGTCTAGACATTCACTGGCCCACGTTTTGGCCTATATCTCGAGACCCTAGTCACCCAGGGGTATGAAAATTACCCTCTACTAAAGCACTCATCAACAGCTTTCATTTGTTATCCATATTCTATAAACACATTCTAGGGGTACTTGGGTCCACGTCTCGGCCTATATCTCGAGATCCTGTTCGTCGATCGCAAATTATGTAGCAACCACCGCGTGAGGTTTACGCAACTTGTGTGAAAGTTTGAACAAAATCGACCGACGCATCTCTTCAAACACCGGCGACCAACTAACACACATTTTAGCCTTTCTTTTTATATATATAGCTTTTATTTTTCTCACTTCACTATAATATTAAAACGAAATGCAGATTTTCGTTGCTTTTGAAATTCGGCTTAAAAATTGCACATGGAATAACTCGAGTCGCTCCGGTACAATCCTTGTGAAATTTGGTGGCGACATAGACTCTATGACGATAACTGTTTTCTGTGAAAATGGGCGTAATCGGTTGAAGCCACGCCCAGTTTTTATACACAGTCGACCGTCTGTCCTTCCACTCGGCCGATAACACGATAACTTGAGCAAAAATCGATATATCTTTACTAAACTCAGTTCACGTACTTATCTGAAGTCACTTTATCTTGGTAAAAAATATGGCCGAAATCCGACTATGACCACGCCCACTTTTCCGATATCGAAAATTTCGAAAAATAAAAAAATGCCATAATTCTGTACCAAATATGAAAAAAGAGATGAAACATGGTAATTGGATTGGTTTTTTGACGCAAAATATAACTTAAAAAAAAACTTTGTAAAATCGGTGTGACACCTACCATATTAAGTAGAAGAAAATGAAAAAGTTCTGCAGGGCGAAATCAAAAGCCCTTGGAATCTTGGCAGGAATATATAAATAAATTAGCGGTACCCGACAGAAGATGTTCTGGGTCACCCTGGTCCACATTTTGGTCGATATCTCGAAAACGCCTTCACATATACAACTAAGGGCTACCCCCTTTTAAAACCCTCATTAATACTTTTAATTTGATACCCATATCGTACAAAGACATTCTAGAGTCAACCCCTGGTCCACCCTTATCGCGATATCTCGAAAAGGCGTCCACCTATAGAACTAAGGCCCACTACGTTTTAAATAATCATTAACACTTTTCATTTGATACACATGTAATTTTGCTAAATGTTGATTTTCCCTTATTTTGTCTCCAAAGCTCTCAGCTGAGTATGTAATGTTCGGTTACACTCGAACTTAGCTTTCCTTACTTGTTTATTGATAAGCACGTTGTTTAATTAAACACCAAGCAATTACACGGAAGTATATCAGCACCACCTGAAAATGTGAGTGCCTGTGCGTATACGTAGCATTTTATTATTACGTATAAACAAATAAAAAAATTTTCAATAAAATAATATTGCGATTATAAACTGAGATATAACCTAACCTATATTACAGTTAGATCGAACTTCACACGGGATGCAAAACAAATTTAAAATCGGTTCAGTAGTTTAGGAGTCCATCAGGAACAAACATAGTGACACGTGATTTTGATATATTAAGAAGATTAATAAATAATAATTTTATTTTGATGTTTTACGAATTCTTAAACCTGTTAGTCTGTAGTAACTCTTGTTGTCGTTATAAAATTCCAATTAGCATAACAAATTTTACTCTCCTCCAGGAAATATTGCAACTATAGGAGTCGAAATGGACCACCCCACCGATATAAGACACTTTTGAGAAAAATTTTGACACAATTTTTCCTTTCCCAACTAATTAGCGACTAATAAATAAGGAAATACCAGCTTAGTCGCATTTCAACAAGTGTAGGGTGTCAGATTTTACGAGGATGCTTCGCTAGCTTTTTTTTTCCTTCGCAACTAATAAGCGAATAGTTTGCAACAAAATACCGCCCTATTAATTCTTAGATCAGCTGAAGGCGCTGCGCTAACTTCACTTCGATAATATTTGTTATGGTCAATTTCGTTATCAAGAAGACTAGACGTGAGGATAGGCGAATTTTCCAATTTACCACAAAACAAAAACTTTCTTATAACCTTGTCTCGTTCTTTTAATCACAACTAAAAATACCTATATTTAAATTTATTTTCTTCTTCAAGCCATGAAGCAAAATTTCCAAGAAAATAAACTTTGGTGTAATTCCATCTTATACGAAGCTTTGATAAAAAATTCTAACTTTACTGCAGCATACATCATACATCCCCTCGTATCTATTTATTTCTTCCCTAAAACAGTACACACGTGTTCTAGAAGGGCTTTATCCTTTTGCTTTTGGCCACGTTCTGCAACCCACACCTCAAACAACTGCCTCCTTGTTATCGTCATTATATCAAAACGGGGACCTACTGGATGAAGAATCATTTGAGTTATATGTAATAATATTGAATTATTGCAGAAATATAAAAATTATTGTGGTTTAGCGTGGTTCAAACTTTTGGCAGGCTTTTCTTTTCACGGTTTTATATATTTTCGGCACAAAAATAATACACATTAAAAACTGATAATTTCGTAAAAAAATACTAAACCAAAAAACTTTTGAACACTTGCAGAATAATATAATTACGTGCAGATTTTAAGTAACCAAAAAATATTTCAGCTTTTCTTTCACCACAAATTTTATTTAATTTTAAACCACGCATTATTTCACTTCTGTAAATTGCACTACTTAGCGCGTCATCAACAACTTACAGTTTGACAGCAGATTATACAATGAAGAACAATAATTATAAGAAATGATAATTACCGTTATATACTGTGGACATTTCAAAAACAAACTGCATTCAAATTTAAAAAAAAAAAAAAGTTCTTGATAATTTTTACTTTTTCCCGTCTTAACCAAGCAAAAATGCCACTGTGCGGCGGCTACATACCATAATCAAAAAAATAAAGCAAAGCTTGAAGTCAACCGTAGCCCAAGCATTGGCTACAAACAAAAATTTTAGGAAACAGATTTCTTTGATCAGCGATAACTCCAACTATCGGGCACTCACTATAAGGGCACGTTCATCACTATCGAAAAAAAAATTTGATTGAGCCATCTCCGTCCGTCCGTTAACACGATAACTTGAGTAAATATTGAGATATCTTCACCAAATTTGGTACACGAGCCAGAATAGATTGGTATTGAAAATCAGCGAAATCGGACGATAACCACGCCCACTTTTTATATATATAACATTTTGGAAAACACAAAAACCTGATTGTTCAGTAAATAATACACCTAGAATGTCGAAATTTGATATATGGACTGATATTGATACTCTTGATAAAAATTTGAAAAAAAATTTTAAAATGAGCTTGGCACAGCCCACAAGTGATAAAATACATTTTACAAATATTATTAATCATAAATCAAAAATCGGTAAACCTATCGTAACAAAATTCGGCGGAGAGGCTGCCTTTATTATAAGGAATGCTTTGAAGAAAAACAAACGAAATCGGTTAAGGACCACGCCCACTTTTATATAAAAGATTTTTAAAAGGGTCGTGGACGAATAAAATAAGCTATATCTTTGCAAAAAAGAGCTTTATATCAATGGTGTTTCATTTCCCAAGTGTATTTATAACAATAAATAGGAAGAATTTCCAATTTAAAAAAATGGGTGTGGCACCGCCCCTTTTATGACTAAGCAATTTTCTATGTTTCGGGAGCCATAACTCGAAGAAAAATTAAGGGATCGTAATAAATTGGGTGCACAAATTTTCCCTATAGCAGGAAATATTTCTAAAAAAAATGGACGAGATTGGTTAAAGACCACGCCCACTTTTATATAAAAGATTTTTAAAAGGGTCGTAGGCGAAAATAATAAGCTATATCTTATCGAAAAAGAGCTTTGTATCAATATAATTTTACTTTCTAAATCTATATATATAAAAATAAGTGCACATTTTTGGTGTTACTTTATAACTTGAGACCGGATCCACCAAATTCAGCCAAATTTCTACAGTACATTTGGGCTATCATCTAGACGGTTTCTGTAAAGTTTGATTGAATTTGGTCGGTTCATGAGGTATATCACACCAAGCTACGGCTACCAATAGATGGTACTTATTTGCGTTATTTCATGAAATAGAATAGGTGGTGCTTATTTCCATTTTGCATTATTCAATGGAATTGACGTTTCTAGAATTATAATTTGATGTTCGGAATTTCTCAAGTGAAAACCAAACAAAAAAGAACTCATTTTTTTGTTTTGTTTTTTATTTTTTTTTTTTTCATAAAAACAGTAAAAAAAATAAATGAACTGGATTTAAGTAAATTCGGTATATGCTGTACTTCAATTTGGTGAGTAATGTCCCACTAAATTTATTAAGTGTGATTTTGTTGTGTCAAAGAAACAACATTGTAATAGAATTGCGTTGCTTTTCTTCAGAAACCAAATAATAGATAATCTTGGAAATTGCTGACCGACTGCATTTTGATGAAGATGTCATACATTTCACATCGGCAAATTCGTTTTTGGCTGGGATTTTGGCAACAAGAATTTAAGAGTATCGAGTTCATCGCATTTTTTACGACGAAGCGCTGATGCATTATTTCGGTCAATATTTTAGATTTCTCGAAATCAAAACCCGACATTCCGCAAATACCAACTGGTTCTTTTCAAATGGTAGCTTTCTTACTGAAAATTTACAATATCTCTTCATTACACAACAGTCCCAACAAACAACGGTTCGGCGCAACGTGTTCAATCTTCTTTCACGACTAGAAATCACTTATTGGGAAAACGAATATACAGAATCGTTGATTGTTGCCATTCAACTTGCAAATTTACGACTACCAAATCTGATAGCCATAAGATTTACATATACAATGTTTCTTCGAAATACGGATCAAGTCAACACTAGAAACATTCGCCCACCTGTTTTCGAATCAATATCGCTACATCTATTTGGTAACCTAACTCATGGAACCCTCGAGTTCAACGAATATATTCACCAGCGTCCCGAAAATTGTTGTTCCTACTGTAAGCATAAAGTAAACCCTTTACATCCGTAATATAAGATAAGCTATGTGCGTTGAGCTTTAGTTGCATTTGACAGGCGCGGGCAGTTGGCAACGCGCATGTCAAATGCACTGCGGCGTCACTGAATAAAAATTAGATACTGACGCAATAATTTCCGGCAATTTCACGAACGGCGTACATTTTGTATATCTAAGAAATTAAAATAAAGTAATTCTTTTTAAAAGAGAAATAAATTCGGTTTGAGTCTTTTTAATGGAATTGAAGGTGTGGCGGAGACGGTACGGTAAAATTTCTTGGCAATATATAACATGGCGACGATTTGGAGGCGGCACCCTCCAAGACATCTATATACACTTACTAAATTTTACTCTGATGCCTTAAGAATAAAAAAATTAAAAAAAAAAGTAATGAAGAAAGGTATTTATGATGTGTTGTACTGATTCCTCTGCATCTGATCGAGTTTTCTTAAACAAGAGTATGAACAATGGAAAGAGATACACCACAACACAACAAATCTGTCACATCGTACTTTCGGTGTATATTGACATTATTATACTCAGTTGAGCAGAGCTCACAGAGTATATTAACTTTGATTGGATAACGGTTGGTTGTACATGTATAAAGGAATCGAGATAGATATAGACTTCCATATATCAAAATCATCAGTATCGAAAAAAATTCGATTGAGCCATGTCCGTCCGTCCGTCCGTTAACACGATAACTTGAGTAAATTTTCAGGTATCTTGATGAAATTTGGTATGTACGTTCCCGGGCACTCATCTCAGATCGCTATTTAAAATGAACGATATCGGACTATAACCACGCCCAATTTTTCGATATCGAAAATTTCGAAAAAGTGAAACAATTCATTACCAAATACGGATAAAGCGATGAAACTTGGTAGGTGAGTCGAACTTTTGACGCAGAATAGAAAAATAGTAAAATTTTGTACAATGGGCGTGGCACCGCCCACTTTGAAAAGAAGGTAATTTAGAAGTTATACAAGCTGTAATTTGGCAGTCGTTGAAGACAGCATGATGAAATATGGCAGGAACGTTACTCTTATTACTATATGTATGCTTAATAAAAATTAGCAAAATCGGAGAACGACCACGCCCACTTTTTAAAAAAAAAATTTTTTAAGTCAAATTTTAAAAGAAAAGTTAATATTGTAACGAATTTTCTTGCAAATCCTCTTATTTGCCCTTTTTGCTAAGTTCGTATCACTAAACTAATGAATAAATACCTCCAGTATTGAATAATGGAAAAATTGCCTTTATTAAAGTACTTCACAATAACACTCTTCACTCTTCTAATCCATGGTTTCCCAGTGGTTTGTATGCGGTAGATGGTATCACTGATCTTCTTCACAACTTTGTACGTGCCTTCCCAACTCCACCGAAATTTGGCTGGAACACCTTTCCGCCGGTGAAGGTTGTTTAACAGTACCAAATCTCCCTCCAAGAAACCTTCCGAATTATTTTCCTTGTCATACCTGTGTTTCATCTTACTACTCATTATCCTGGATCGTTCCCTCGCACTCTGTTGCTTGGCCAATGAACTACTTCGTAGAGCTTGCGCTTGACGGATTGGCTTCGCATAATCAGTATCGTTCCCACGTTTCACAACAGTAGTGCGCTCTGGCTTGAAACTACCCTCGCATTCTTTCTCGGAAATTCGTTGCTTCGTTTTCCTGCGTCTTTTGGGTTTTGTCAATGCCAGTGTTTCTCTCGCAGGTACTTTTAATTTTGCTTTATTTGGCCCATTCGAATTATTAACCTTTGCCTTTGACTTCCGTGGTTTTTGACGGGTCTTTTCCACCAGTACTCGATTACTACTGAACCCTTCCTCCAACTTGAAGTTAAGTGGTATATCCTGGTTCTCATAACGCATCACCCTTCTCTGCATATCGATCTTGATGTCATGGTCAAGCAAGAAGTCCACTCCCAATATGACTTCTTCAACGATTTTCGCCACAACGAATTTGTGTAGAACCGTGACCTTTCCAATCAAGACTTCACAGATCACTTCTCCCTGAACTTGGTTATACTCGCCAGTGACCGTACGCAACCTTGCTCCAGGTAACGGTTTTACTCTCCTGTTGACCAAGTCATATCGGATCAAGGAATGAGATGCGCCCGTATCTACAGTCAGTACACGTTCTTTGCCATCCACATTTCCTCTGACGGTAAGACTGCTCGATTTTCTACCAATTTGCGACACAGATATCACAGGACATTCAATAGATGGGGCAAGTTTTCGTTATATACATCTGACACGCTCTTTCTCATCTCCTCCAGCTTTGCGTTTACGGCCACCCACATTGTTGGAACTATTAGGACCAAGATCGCAATGACGTGCAATGTAACCGGACTTCCCGCATTTGATAACTTTTTCACTCCGCTTTTGCGATCTTTTCAGCGCCTCCAATATTGCGTCTATCCAGTCTGGCTTTTCCACTTCCACGCGATGAGCTTTGTATGCGGGCTTACTCAAAATTGACGCTGTTTCCTGAGTGAGTGTGTGGGATACCGTTTCAGCAAATGTTAGTTTTGGATTCGCATATGAAGCCCGCTTCGTTTCCACATCTCGTATGCCATTTATGAAGCTCTGGATTTTTACCCTTTCAGTGCATTCCACGGGTGCGTCCACATTTGCTAGATGAGCAAATCTTTCAATATCTGAAGCAAACTGCTGCAATGTCTCATTTGCTTTTTGGTAGCGGTTTTGCAACTCAATTTGGAATATCTGTTTTCTATGCTCGCTTCCGTAACGTCTCTCTAAAGCGCTCATCAATGTTTCGTAGTTGTTCCGGTCGTACTCTGGGATGGTCTGTAACATTTCTGCAGCTGGTCCTTTTAAAGCTACGAAAAATGCAGCAACTTTATCTTCGGCATGCCAGTTGTTCACTGTTGCAGTCTTCTCAAATTGTAGCTTAAAGACCTGGAAAGGAACAGAACCGTCAAAGGATGGTGTTTTTACCTTCTCCATCTGAGATGCCATATATGTCTTCTGTTCTTCCAGTTGAGATGACATTTGCGACGACATTTCGGATATGCACGTTTCTTGTGCTTCAATCTTCGATGTTATTTCAGATGACATTTCTAAAATACGTGTCTCCTGTGATTCCGTCTTGGATGCCATATATATCTTCTGTTCTTCCAGTTGAGATGACATTGGCGACGACATTGATGTTAGTGTTGATGTTTGTGCAGATATTGCAGCCAATATCATGTTCAAGTCTGTGCTCGTAACTGTCTGCGATTTTTCATTTTTCTCTTAAATTTTTGTTGTTGTCTCGTCCCCATCAGGATAAAAGACATACTTGTCCACAGCAATTCCTTGCGACTCCATTACCTCTCGTAGCCGTGTTTCAAGTTCGATCTTATTGCCGGTTGTATTCAATCCACGGCTCTCCAACTCCTTCTTCAGTTGCTGGATCCTCAACTCACTCAACTTTGTCATGTCCAAGTTGTATTCACAGTCTTCGGAATTTATTTAACAATTCCTCTTCTGACACCAATTGTAACGAATTTACTTGCAAATCCTCTTATTTGCACTTTTTGCTAAGTTCGTATCACTAAACTGTTGAATAAATAACTCCAATATTGAATAATGGAAAAATGGCCTTTATTAAAGTACTTCACAATAACACTTATACTTTGCAACTAGCTGGCTTAATAACCAAACTGATACTTTAAATGAACTGACTTTCAAAATAATACTGCTATGGCTCGCTAGATAGCGTCTTAATCGAAACTGCTGATAGCTCAAATCAAACTCAATTCCAGCGCCTCTACATTTTCTGCCTTTTATAGTCTCTGATTTCAACGTTCGCATCTTCTGGCCGCTTCCAGAATCTACTAGTTACCGTCAGATCTCAAACTTCTCAGCTGTAACTACAATGCCTCGATTTTATAGCTTCTCTCATTGCGTATTTCAGGAGTATCTCAGATATATGCATGTGTTTGTGCATTGACTCTCCGCTGCTCGTATACGAACATGGTACATATGTGTAGACGCAATTATTGTTTCGTTTATGTAGATACATAATGATTGAATTATTGATGTGAATTCACGTCACTGCCTAGCATCGGCCTAAAGATAGCAGCACCCCTTAATTTTGCTAATATTCGTAACAATATCTTTAAGGTATATAAGTAAATTATGTCAACATTCCAGTAATGATATGGTGTAACAAAATACAAAAATAAATTAAATTTTCAAAATGGGCGTGGCTCCGCCCTTTTTCATTTAATTTGTCTAGGATACTTTTAATGCCATATGTCGAACAAAACATTACCAATCCTTGTGAAATTTGGTAGAGACTTAGATTCTAGGACGATAACTGTTTTCTGTGAAAAAGGGCGAAATCGGTTGAAACCACGCCCAGTTTATATACACAGTCGACCGTCTGTCCTTCCGCTCGGCCGTTAATACGATAACTTGAGCACAAATCGATATATCTTTACTAAACTCAGTTCACGTACTTATCTGAACTCAATTTGTATTGGTGTAAAAAATGGCCGAAATCCGACTATGACCACGCCCACTTTTTCGATATCGAAAATTACGAAAAATGAAAAAAATGCCATAATTATATACCAACTTCTGATAAAAATTGCTCTGTGCTGTAATTCTAAAGCCATAAAATCACTGTCCAAAAGGTGACGCAGTTCATTGATTTGTCTACAGTGTTAGGAAAGCCTCTTGATTAAAATAATAAAATGTAAAGATAATGTTTCAACCGTCAGAAACTTTAAATAAACCGCAATCAGTTGTTAGATATCAAGCAAACCTACAGAAGCCCGTCAAATTGAGAACACATATTTTAAATTTGATTGGTAAGATTATTCAGTAACCTTACGGTCTAATATTTAATACCGGACAACGGAATACTGCCAGAGTACCGACGAAAAATTATGGCCTTTTCTCATGAAGGCGTACACATTTTGATATTAGACAGTGAAAAGTAATAACCCAAACCAAGGTTCATTATTCCCTTTTATAGAAAAGTGTAGTGAAACACACATATGGAAAGAATTTTTCAACTCCAATTTGCCTCCAAATTGCCTTGATTTTTACCGATGGCCAAAAAGGCAAAACGTTCTCCAGAAAAAAATTTCGATTATGTAACAAGTAAGGAAGTCTAAGTTTGGGAGAAACCGAACATTACGTACCCAGCTGTACACTTGAAATGCTGTTGTTGTTTGTTTTGTGTGCTTAATAGTGTTACAAGGCTGGCAATAATACGTATACATATGGTTCTATTCTGAACTAATTTTTCTTCGAGTTATGGCTCCCGAAACATAGAAAATTGATTAGTCATAAAAGGGGAGGTGCCAGGTCCATTATTTAAAATATGAAGTTTTTGCTATTTATTGTTATAAATCCACTTGAGAAATGAAATATCATTGATATAAAGCTCTTTTTGCAAAGATATAGCTTATTTTATTTTTCCACGACCCTTTTAAAAATCTTTTATATAAAAGTGGGCGTGGTCCTTAACCGATTTCGTTAATTTTTCTTCAAAGCATTCCTTATAGTAAAGTCAACCCCTCTGCCGAATTTTGTTACGATAGGTTTAACGATTTTTGTTTTATGATTAATAATATTTGTAAAATTAATTTTATCACAAGTGGGCGGTGCCACGCCCGTTTAAAAAATTTTTTCAAATTTTTATCAAGAGTCTCAATATCAGTACACACGCCAAATTTCTACATTCTAGGTGTAATATTTACTAAATAATCAGGTTTTTTGTGTTTTCCAAAATTTTATATATATAAAAAGTGAGCGTGGTTATCATCCGATTTCGCTCATTTTCATTACCAATCTATTCTGGATCCAGATAAGCTCGTGCACCAAATTTGGTGAAGATATCTTAATATTTACTCAAGTTATAGTGTTAATGGACAGACGGACGGACATGGCTCAATCAAATTTTTTTTTTAGATACTGATGATTTTGATATATGGAAGTCTATATCTATCTCGATTCCTTTATACCAGTACAACCAACCTTTATCCAATCAAAGTTATAATACGCTGTGTATAAGTACAGCTGGGTATAAAAAAAGTTTAAGACAAAAATTGCAAAGCATCTGCCTAACAAGATGGGCCAATGTCATGAAGCGGTATCCACTTACATCGAACTTCAGCCAGCAATATGCGAAGCCTTTGAAGAGATAGCAGAAGGGAAAAACGACAAATCTCCAGCAAAAGATTCTCAGTTTGAAGCTGCTATTTCTAGCGTGCAATTCCAAACGTTGCTGTTGTTGTTGTAGCGATAAGGACACTCCCGAAGGCCTTGAGGAGTATTATCGATGTTGTGGCGGATGCAAATCCGGTACGCTCCGGTAACAAGCACAATAAAAGTACCGGCCCGACCATCTCGGGAAACGATTTGTTATGACCACATGAAACCTTCTAGGCCATACCGCCCTCCCACCCCTTGATCCATCAGGAGTTCGGGTTTGCCAGAGCCTCGGCTGTTAATGAAACGGGATTCGCCACGGTTAGGTGAGGTTGACAATTGGGTTGGATAAGCTACATATATAATGCGCTGGCAACCCCTTGAGAGAGTTGCGCTACAAAAGAAACCACGCATCAGTAAACATCAATTAAATAGATGTAGCGTTGATATTGAGAGCGTCGAAGATTATTACAGAATCGCATTCTATATTCCATTCCTTGATGCATTCATAACACATATCAAGAGCCGTTACATGAAACACCAACTAATTTTCAAAAATTTCGGTGTTTTGTTCCCCAAAAATTAATACAACACTGAAAAATGCAATAAACTGCATGAATTTTATGAAAGTGTTGTGACTTGTTCCTAGCCCGAGTTTGCAATGGAAGTCAAAATGTGGAGAAGGCGAGTCGATGGTCGGAATTTTAAAAACGTGTTTGATGCTCTTGAGGTGGATACAGTTTTGATGATTACCTACAAAATTTGTATGCTATATTTCTTATTTATCTTATTTTTTTAGATGGTGAATCCAAATGCTTTCGAACATGTCAAATAAGATATTGCGCATATTAGCCGTTCTACCAGTTTCGACAGCAACACCAGAACGCTCATTTTCTGCCCTCAAAAGGTTAAAATCATACTTGCGGAGTACCATCAGTCAAAAACGTTTGAATGGACTCATTTCATTGAATATCCATATTGATATACCACTTTCTGTAAACGAAGTACTAGAAGAGTTTTTCAAAAAACCTAGGCGATTGCTGGGAAATAGTTATGGGAAAAATTTGTTTTTTTATGCTGTAAGTATTTACAGCCATATTTTACTGACCGATTTTGTCTACGAACCAATTTTCATGTCATAAAAAAGGTACGAAAACTACCTCACTTCTACACCATCTTTTTCAGTTTTGTAATTATCAAGCTACAGATGCCCATTTGAACCCGAAAACCGTCCCCGTAAACCCGCCACTGTCTGTACCGATGGTTTCAAATTATGGGAAGGGTCGGTTCTGCTATTCACTGCGTCTATCCAGAAATTAAAAGATCCTTCAGGCTACCAGATCACTGTAATGTCTTTCAGTAGCGTCAATTTATATATTGCTAGTCAGGCCATCAAGGCAACAAACTCACACAGTACTTCACAAAGAAGTGTTCTGAAATGCAAACAAAAATTGGAGAGGTTTCGCTCAGTTCGGGTTCCCCATCATTAAGGCATAGAAAGTAAATCATAGGCCTGAGTTTGCAAAAAAGCTTGCTGCTCTCGATGAATCGATGGTAGGCATTCCAATTTGCTTGGGAGAAATCAGAAGGGGGCAGGAGGTGCACATGATTCATCAAGCAGAAGAGCGGGTTTGCAAAATTTCTGAGGTCATGCGCGAGTCCTACGATATAATACTTACAAAAATCCTAATATCTCTGAAAAGAACTATCTGCAACTGCATTCTGCCGCCACTGACATACTTACTTAATTGGTGCTTAACCGTTTAAACGGTTATGTCCGTCCAACAAGGCGTCGCTTTTTCTCTCTTCCAACTGGCGCCAATTGGTTACACCAAGGGGGTTTAAATCGTTTTCCAACTGGTCCTTCCAGCGGAGTGGGGGCCTCTCTCTGCTGCCATAGGCGTGTTCCGATAGAAACACCTTCTTAGCCGGAGCGACATCTTTCACTCGCATAACATGGACTAGCCAGCGCTCGTTAAACTCGTACAGCTCATCGTTAAATCTTCACGCCATTGTCAACGCGGAGGTCCATAAATCTTTCAAATAACTTTTCTCTCGAACACTCCCAGCGCCGCTTCATCTGATGTTGTCTTGGTCCATGCTTCTGCACCATATAGCAGGGCGGGTACGACAAGTGACTTGCTGAGTATGATTTTCGTTTGCCGAGAGAGGACTTGACTTTTCAATTGCCTACCTAGTCCAAAGTAGCATTTATTGGCAAGAGTGATTATTCGCCGTATTTCAGAGCTAATGTTGCTAGTGTTAATGCTGGTTCCCAAATAAGCGAAGTTTTTACTATTTCGAAATTATGGCTGCCACCAGAAGCGTGGTTGCTAAGCCGCATATGCGCTGACTCTTTGCTCGATGACAGCAGATACTTCGTTTTATCCTCGTTCACCATCAAACCGATCTTTACCGTTTCTTTTTCCAGTTTGGAGTAAGCATAACTAACGGCGCGGGTGTTTAGGCCGATGAAATCAATGTCATCAGCATATGCCAGTAATCGCACGCTTTTATAGAATATTTTTCCAGAGCGGTTAAGTTCTGCATCTAGTATAATTTTCTCCAGCATCAAATTAAAGAAATCGCACCATAGAGGATCACCCTGTCTGAAACCTCGTTTAGTTTCGAACGGTTCGAAAGGTTATGCCCAATTCTGACTGAGCTGATGGTATTGCTCAGTGTCATTTTGCGCAGCCGTATAAGTTTTTCGGGGAAACCAAATTCAGACATAGCGGCATATAGGCAGCTCCTTTTCGTACTGTCGAAGGCGGCTTTAAAATCGACAAAGAGGTGATGTATGTAAATTCTTTTTTCGCGGTTTTTTTTCAAGACTTGGCGCATTGTGAAAATCTGGTCGATGGTAGATTTACCAGGTCTGAAGCCGCAATAATAAGGCCCAATCAGCCGATTCATTGTGGGCTTCAATCTTTCGCAGAATACCCTTGACAAGACCTTATATGCGATATTAAGAAGGCTGACTCCACGATAGTTGGCGCAGTTTTCAATATCCCCTTTCTTGTGGACTGGGCAAAGAACACTTAGATTGCAATCGTCGGGCATGCAGTCGTCCGACCATATTTTGCGAAGAAGCTGATGCATGCGCCTTACCGATTCCTCGCCGCCGTATTTGAATAGTTCCGCAGGCAATCCATCAGCGCCCGCGGCCTTGTTGTTTTTCAATCTGGTTATTGCTATTCCGACTTCGTCATAATCGGGTGGGGGGATTGCGGGATCGTGTAAGTCATCCCTGGGCGATAAATCGCTGTCTCCATTTAGGAGAGCAGAGAAGTGTTCCCTCCATAATCTAAGTACTCTCTGGACATCAGTTACAAGGTCGCCGCTTTCGTTCTTACACGAGTTTGCCGAATTTTTTATATATATTATGCCTTGTCAGTAAGAGAAGATGTAGAAAGTGCGGGCTTCAGGAAGAAACGGTTTAATAAGTGTTGTGTTCGTGTCCTGTACCCGCCAGGTCAAGGCTATAGCTACAAGAGCGGCAGAGTTTTTACATCTTAAAGCAATTAGTAAGCTAGGTTTCCAGAAAATTTATAGTATAGTTATTGTATAACTTAAGCCATAGTGCCTAATTGAGGTTTTTTTCGTTTGGTTGTCAAACAAGTTCTGGTAAAACTTACACATTCACCTGACCTGTCAGTTCAACCTTACATATATCTACCGAATTTAACCACAATCCCACATCTTGGCTCAAACTCGCAAAGCCCTCTCTGACTATAAATCACTACGACTTAAGCCAACAGCTGTCATCAAATTGGAATGGCAGTAATACTTCGAAGGAAATTGTACATAAGTCACGGATATATATCCGACATTCGTTCCAAAACCGTTCTAAGTTAAATTCGTTCCACAATATAATAATTTTATATAAGTCAAATAAATAATATTTTTTTTTACACCTTGGACAGATCGCTATTCCACTCGTCTATAAACCTTAAATACAACAAATGTGGTTTAAAAATTTTGTTTTGCGCATAAACACATAAACAAAGGCATTCATATGTTGTTGTGTGATTTAAACAGATTCAAAAACTGAAATCTACATTTGCCTCAGCTGACAACCACTGCTTACCTAAACATAGACCTACATATACATAGTTTAAAATTTATTTAATATACATAAACTGACAATACATAAACTGGCAAATTGACGAACTTTTGCTTATTTATTAGTTTTCTAAGTGATAGATTTACGTGGTTAGATATAAAAGGGAAAAAGTAAATAAATTTGTTATTTCAAAATCACGTTTTCTTGCGATTTCATCATAACTCACCTTTATGTGCCGATCGATAAGCCAATTCAATTCAATATCATCATCATCTTCGCCGAATGGATTTATTAGAACTTCTGCGACTTTAAGCCAGCCGACGTAGAATACGAACTGAAAAAAGTGAAATATTGGTGTGAAAATATATATCTGAAATTTAAGGACTTGTGATCTGAAATATTGCACTCCTTTCTTTCCTTCTTGTCATATTTATACTCAGCTGAGCAGAGCTCATAGAGTACATTTATTTTGTTCGCATAACGGCAATTCGTAACGGCATAAACTAATCGAGATAGATATAGACTTCTATGTATCAAAATGATCTGGGCGAAAAAGAAATTCATTTAGCCATGTCCGTCCGTCCGTCTGTCCGTAAACACGATAACTTGAATAAATTTTGAGGAATCTTAATGAAATTTGGTATGTAAGTTCCTGGGCACTCATCTGAGATCACTATTTAAAATGAACGAAATCGGACTATAACCACACCCACTTTTTCGATATCGAAAATTTCGAAAAACCGAAAAAGTGCGATAATTCATTACCAAAGACGGCTAAAGCGATGAAACTTGGTAGGTGGATTGACCTTATGACGCAAAATATAAAATTAGTAAAATTTTGAACAATAGGCGTTTTAAAGAAGGTAATTTAAAAGTTTTCCAAGCCGCAGATATACAACTAAGGGTCACTTTAAAAACCCTCATTAATACCTCTAATTTGATACCCATACTGTGCAAACACATAATAGAGCCACCCCTGGTCCACCTTTATGGCGATATTTCGAAAAGCATCCACCTATAGAACTAAGGATCACTCTTTTTTAAAATACTCATTTCCACCTTTCATTTGGTACCCATATCGCACAAACATATTCTAGAGTCACCCCTGGTCCACCCTTATGGCGATATCTCGAAAAGGCGTCCACCTAAAGAACGATGGCCCACTCCCTTTTAAAATAATCTTTAAAGCTTCCATTTGATACACATTTCATACAAACTCATTCCAGGGTTACCCTAGGTTCATTTTCCTACATGGTTATTTTCCTTATTCTTTCTCTAAAGCACTCAGCTGAGTATGTAATGTTCGGTTACACCCGAACTTAATCTTCCTTACTTGTTAAATCAATCTGTTAACGCTACATACAAGTGACTTTTTCAACATTTGTTTTCATTTTTTGATACATAATTGTTTATACCTTAGAAATATAGTTTTGTCGTCAAAGGGTGCGAAATTTTCAACTTGCCTGTTTATATATAGACTAGAGTACCCGACAGAATTTGTTTTACACGAAAATTGCATTTTAAAAAGTGAGCCTCGCTTCCCATCCGCCGCATTTATAGAATCTCTATATACTAATAACTCATGTTTCAATCACTACATTAACAGTTCTTCTTCTTTGACTTCTTCAAATACCGCAGTTAACAAAAAGCTTTCTTCGTATCTATATTATGACAACTATTGTTAGTTGATTTCATCAAGTCCTTGGTTTTTATTAAATTCGAAACTGTGTTTGGTTGAATTCTATTTCTACACTTAGTTTTAATTAAATTGTGTATAGAAAATATCCTTTCTACGTTTGTGGGTGAATGTGGAATCGACATATGCCTTAAACTATTCGGTGCAGTGAAATAACTCCCAAATGAAATAACTCCCATGAAATAACTCCCAATGAAATAAGTCCCAATAAATATGAAATAACTCCCAACTTTAATGAATAAAATAACTCCCAAAGAAGGAAATGAAATAACTCCCAATATTTTCCAGTTATTTCATAATGAAACCACAAGTCCCAAAAAAATTAAATAAGTCCCAAAAAAATGAAATAAATCCCAAATCAAAATTTGAAATGATATCTTTACATTATATAATCAGTTACAATGAGATTTGAAAAATACAGCAAACTATTATGTACATATGTAAAAGTTACAATTACAAGAAAACTTGAATAGTGTCGTCGAAGTAATTCCGCAACCTTCTTGCAATGTATATCGCTTTAGGCGAAGCGTACGATATTTCCAATGTATTTTTTTACTCCCGTAACACCCCAAAACACACAAACGTCTCACCTAGCACTCGCTGGCACTGAAACTGGTTTAGGAGCCGAAAATAGGCCCATCCCTGGTCTACCTGATCACATTTTGATCTATATATCAGAAATTAATATAACTATTATTATATGGAACTAAAATCTACTTTCATACCATCTACGATATTAAGTTATAAAGTGACCAACAGATTTTGCGCTAGTTTTTATAAATAAATAATAAACTTCAAACAAGTCTCTCGGACCCATGTCCACTAGCCAGAAGGGAAAAGTTTCAAATATTGAGCCCCTCGAAGCGGGGGCCCTGTATTTAAGAGTGTTTAGAATGGGTCGGCCAGTGGTTTACTTTCTGGAAAGAAAATTTTCTCCAATATTTTTTAGTCAAGAAATATCAAATTTCAGGCAAATCGCACCTTAAAAAAATTTTTTTTTGGATAGGCCTGGTCTACTTCCTGTAAATAGAAGTTTCTCATATCTTAAGTAAATAGCAACATGGATACGATTTTTTAAAAAATATCGGCTTTTAGTGAACTTCCCGGAATGGAAATTTTTCAAATATTAACGGGGTCAAATAAATACCCCTATACCGGGTCTCAAAAAAACCGCACCTTAAATTAAATTTTTCTGAAGAGGTCGCTCTGTGATCCACTTCCCGGAATAAGAAGTTTTTTCAAGGAAGTACTCATGTACCAAATTTTAAGGAAACCGTACCATTAACCTATTTTTTGTATGGGTCGGCCCTTATTTCACTTCCCCAAAAGATAAGAAAGAAAACCGACTAAATTGTGAGTCTAAAGCATCCCCAAGTCCTTTTGAACACACATTCACAAATTTCATGAAATCAATCAATTCGTTTAGGAAGTGTTCATTGACAAACACACTTACAGAAGAAATATATATATTAAGATAATTGGGCCGAGATGCACCTCAATATGCTAAGGCATATGCATTTTTACTGAAAATAAGAAGAGAGGGGACGTCGTTTAGAAAAGCTTTCCTCGGAACAAGCAAAGTTTTAATTAAAATAAATAGTCAGAATATTCCAACTGTGAACGGAGCATTCCAAGGTTGATACAAAACAAATCGTACGCATTTTTTAAACTTTTGAACCTAACTAAAGACAAACTATATCTTTTTCAGACAAACTAGTTAGTACGTTACTACCTTTGGTAGTATTTGGATCAAGACTTATTAAAATAACAAAAAAAATATATATTTTTATTAAGAAAAAATTATAGTCTGAAAATGAAGTTGTTTGTACGGCATTCGTATGTTTGCCATTTTTAATTTTGATTTTAGAATCATGTATAGAAAAAATTATCAATGTTTACACGTGTAGGATATTTAAAATAAAAAACGCAAAAATTTATACAGATTTTTGTAAATGAAATTTTAATACAAATTTCCAATTATAAGAGCTTAGGTATACAATTTATTTTTTGTGAATAACGCGATTAGCTATTAATTTTTGATTGTTTGCGTGAACATATGTTTCTTTTTTTTTTGCCAGTACGATTTACAGCTTCTCCAACCCAATTGTCAATCTCACTTATCCGTGGCGAATCCTGTTTCTTTGGCAGCCAAGAACCTGGAGACCCCAATCTCCTCATGGAACTAAAGGGCGTGGCGGATGGCCTAGTAGGTTGAATGTGGTCATACGAATTCGTTTCTGAGATGGTCGGGACTTTTATAGTGGTTGTTAATGGAACCTTCCGGATCCATATGTGGTAAAGGACTATCAACATCGATAACACTCTCCAAAACCTTCGGGGAGTGTCTTTATCGCTACAACAACAACAATAAAATCTACAATGTAAATCTATGTAAATGTCTGGTATTGATATACTATGTGAAGAACTAGATAACGTGTAAGCGTAGGCGTAGTGTGTGGTATTGGTAAGCTGAGGAAATATAAGAGCAATGGTCAATACACTCTAATATAATGTGGGAACAATGTACGTGGTAGAGTTGACATGAGCGAAATCGCGCACCAGTTTACCTTTATATAAATTAAAGTATCTGAGCATATACGCAATTTGTATGCATGCAAGTGCACAAAGGGATGTATACGCTGGTGTTTTGCTAGAAATAAAGAACCAGAGAGGCAACGAAAACAAAACACGTGGTTTCTTTAAAGGATTTCGTTGATTGTAACATATTTGTACACTATTTGGTAATCTTATCATGAAATAAAAAAGTTCAAGCAAAGAAAAAAAGAAAATAATTAAAATAAAATACAAAAAAATAAACAAATAAAAAAAACCGAAAAAAAGATAAATGAAATAAAATAAAATAAAATTGTATAATAAAATATATCGAATAAAATGAAATCAAATGAAGTGAAGTGAGCTGAGATAAAAATTAGTGCGTTTTGCTGCAGATATAATACAAATTTATCTAGACTTAACATATTTAGTATTACAACACTCACTTTCATTAAATATATTGTATATTATGTAATGCGAAACGTATGCTGCTAAAATATGCATACACATGTACATAGATATATAACTTTGAAAGTTTCAATTTCATTAACAACGTAAGTTATTCAATAAACGCATAGCAAATAACAAAACTTAAATTGTTCATAACCCACGAAACGAAGTGTGTTTTGCAAAAAAAAAAGAAAAAAGAAAACAACAAATCGTTACAACTTTATCTGATAGCAAAGCAATTGAAATAATAACACTGGATCACAAATTCCAACTTTTTTCTGCACCAGAGACGCCATTATGAAATTCCTATGTAAAATCACCCCCTGATTCCGAAATCAAGGTTATTTTTAATTCTATGATAACGTTTTTGAGATATTTACGAATTATCGTATTTAAAAAAAAAAAAATTAAATAAATTTGGTTCACTTAATCATATATATCTCAATAACGAATTGAGCAATTCCAAAACGGTTGAAGGTGTTAAAAGGAAATAAAATTTGCTATAAACTGTGTATACGACACCTTTTGCTAGGCTCTGCAGATTCAAAGATAACGAACAATCATTACGGATTTTTTCAATTTTTTTTTGTATAAATATAAAAAAATTTGCACTTTGCGAGAAGTATCTCGAAAACTTTTTATTTTTTTGCAGTTTTTTTTTTCTCTCTAAGCTCTGTTTTATTACCAAAAAATAAGCTTTCATTCAACAAAATCGATGGACTAATACAAAAGTTATAAGCACTCATTTAATACTTAAGTACCCTACTGGTACATATGTGTTAGTATTCGTATATCAGTTAGTTAGCAGGTAGATTTTCGAAGAGTTATTAGATAAAAAAAACTTTAGTGTCGCTTTCTCAAACCCAGGTACATTTCAAGCAAGAACATATTTTTAAGGCAGGTAGTGTTTTCTTTGTAGAACTCGGGAACCTTTTTGTCTAGGTAGGCTTGAATTTTTACTTGATCTAAATATAAATGATAGTACATCCGCCCTGTTCCTTTAAAATATCTGCAAGCCTCTCCGGCTACTGTTCAGTTTATAATTGCAGCTTATAACCCGTCATTTACTTAAACATATAATATAAATAAAAGGGCGCGAGAGTTTGAGTGTACAAATGATCCAGATATGTTCTGTTTCATCTGCGGTCAATTTATCGTTAAAAGGATGCGACGTATGGTTTCAAATCCTTTGAAAGTTACATACTATAAGTATATTGGAATTGAACCTATAAACAATGGCAAGCCATGGACACCGAATACTGTGTACACCACATGTCGAGTCGAATTGATTTTATCGGAAACGGGAACAAAAAGGTGCTTTGTAAAAATTAGGAATTTGCTCCCTTTTAATGCATAACATATGAAATTTATTACACCAATGGAGTGGAGGGAACCAACTTGCATTCAACGGGCTGCTATATTTGTACTACAAAAGTACCTGGGGTTGGAAAGTCAAGAAAAGTAACCTATGCGAGCGTATCTACAGTGTCATTACCAGAACTAAATTCAACGGAAGCTACATTGCCAGAATCAAATTTAACTTTAGTTCCGGCTCCAATTTCATTGTCAACCTATGCGAGCGTATCTACAGTGTCATTTCCAGAACTAAATTCAACGGAAGCTACATTGCCAGAATCAAATTTAACTTTAGTTCCGGTTCCAGTTTCATTGTCAACAGCAGTATCTGATTAGGCGGCATCATGTTCTACTGGATTTCAAACGGAAAATGCAAGAAACTCTTTGTCACAAGCACAACTCAATGATTGGATAAGGGATTTGGAATGATCAAAGGAAAAGGCCGAACTACACGCCTCTCGTATGCAACAATTTAAATTTGTTTCATCCGATGTTAACGTGACTTATTATAGAACTCGTCACGAACAATTTTCGAAGTACTATACGAAGGAGGACAGTGTTTGTTACTGCAAAGACATTGCTGGTCTATTCAAACAGTTTGGTGATTCAATTAAGTTTAAAGGCCGTATTATTGCATATTGGCAACCAAAAGCCGTCTATCCCGATCGCGCATGCAGTAAGTACGAAGGAAACGTATGAGATAATGCAATAATTGCTCAAATTAATCAAATATGAAGAACATGATTTGAAAATATGTGCCGATCTTAAAGTCATTGGAATGCTATGTGGTCTACAAAGTGGTTACACAAAATGCCGTTGCTTTCTATGCAAATGGGATAGCCGAGCTCGTCAAGACCACTACATCATAAAGGATTGGCCAGAACGAATCGATTTTAAAGGTGGGGTGGATAACATAAAATATTCCCCACTTATAAAGAAGGAAACAATAATTCAACCTCCGCTCCACATCAAGCTCGGCCTTATCAAAAACTTTGTCAAGGCTTTGGATAAAGAAGACGAAGAAGCTTTTCATCATTTGAAGACAATTTTCCAGAGATTTCAGAAGCAAAAATAAAGGAAGGGATTTTTGCGGGACCGCAAATAAGGAAAATGATGACCAATATGCAGAATTTATGCAAATTTTATTACCTTTTAAAAGCTTGAAACCGTTTTGGAATTGCTCAATTCCTTCTTGAGATATATATGATTAAGTGGACCCAATTTTTTTTTTTTTTTTTTTTGAAAAAACGGTTATTTGTAAATATCTCAAAAACGTTACCATAGAATTAAAAATAGCCTTGATTTTCGGAACCAGGGGGTGATTTTACACAGGAATTTCATAATGGCGTCTCTGGTGCATTTCGGCTGTAAACCAGTGTAATAAGCAATTACTCAAACGCCTGTCAATATTGTCATTTTACTTTCATATAATGCCAAAACCTAATCAGCTCATTGATAATGATGGTTATAGACACTAAAGTAAAGGAAATATTTTATTAATTTCTATTGTTTTGTTTTAGCGATGATCAAACTATCAGTGATAAAGTGACGACGAAAGAATTTGCGAATAAAACGCCAACTGGTTTCCCATAACTATAATATCTGCCTAAGCGCAAATATACTCTACGATACCGGAACGATCTGGACCTAAGCCAATACATCCGGAAAAAGGCTGTGACTTTAACAAATATATTCAGAGCGAAGTCTCTCTTCTTTGCATTTCAGGACACTTGTTGAGGAAATACTGTGTGAGATTATTGCCCTGATCGCTACCTGACTATCAATATATATAAAGACGCGAGTGCAGCTTAAGCACGCTTCCTGAAGAACTTTTGCTGCTTACTTCACGGCTATATTTCCGCCTGAAAGACACTGAAGTGATTTGGCAGCCCGCGGGATCTACTCATTTCTGGATCGACACAGTAGTCAGCAGAACACACCACTGCCATTTATTTGGATGCATCGGTATACACGTGTATACTCTGCTCTGCCATTTTCGCACCCTTGCCTTAGTGTGGCCCTAAAGATCTCTTTCAAAGCTCAGGCACGGAACCATAAAGTTCGTTTGCCTTATATTTAATGATGCTATACTGCTTTGGCCATACGGTCTGCATAGCCGAAGACAGTCCCCTCCTTACTTGTTTTTACGTAAAGAATGAAAGTCAATATATACCAGATAAAAGGTGAGGTTATGATTACTTATGCGTATACTATGGGGTCCCCGAGAACCAAAAAACTTTTACATAACACGATTTGATTGACCTGAACTTTTTTGATTCGAAAAACAAATATACCCGGTAAGAAAAAACCTTACTGCGGTCTCCTACAAGTTTATGTCAAACAAGTCAAACTAGTGTGCATTACTTTATTCTTTCATTTTATATGTTCATAGGAGAAAAGCTGAATATGTGTCTATGGCGATGGCCCAGAAAATGTCAGAGTTGGTTACCCATGCACGACTTGACAGCTCTCTTGGTGTGATCAATTGGCGCAAGTTGGCAGAACGAAGAAGCGACTGGCGCGCCTTGTTGGAGGCCATAATCGTTCAAAAGGTTAAGCGCTAATTAAGTAAGTAATGTATTTCTTTTTTTTCGATAACTGGCCGTAGTGTGAGAGATACTCCTACCCTGCGAATACTTGGTGTTCAATTTAGGGCCAATTTCACCATCTCCAGTTAAGTTAGGTCTTCTATGAGATAGGTTCATTTGAAATTTTGGTTTTTATCAACACAGGGTTACCAACCCGTCGTTAAATTTATAAATGTGAATAATTTGTAGAACAAATCGCAAAAATCTATTGTGAATACACGAAAACTATCGAAACAGCTGACTTTTGTTTAACTTTTTCCATGAACTTAACTCAGACGCCAAGCTTCAGTTAGCATGGAGAAAACGAAATTTGCATTAACTCATAGATAAGAGAATAACGGAAGATGGAGAAAACGGATCTTGGTTATTATTATAAATAGAACTCTTCTAGTTGATACTCACTTGTAATACTGTGAAAAGTGGGAAGTATAGGTCTGCATCTTTCTCATCGTGCATATTTGGCAACATTTGTCGGCCCACCAAAGCAGCTATAAAATACGTATACAAAACTAATGTCACAACCTGAAAATTAAACAATTAAACGAAAAATTAATGGCACATCACAAACAATAAATAAATAAAGACATAGTTAAATATAAACAACACTGTACAACAGAAATCTTGTAACATAATAAACATGCTACTTTTTTCACATTTTTTCCAAAACATCATAAAGTTGCTGCAACATGTTGCTAAAAACGTACTTTGCTTTTTTAATTCGGAAAGCTTGAAGATGGTAAGTCAATGTATAAGTGTAAAATATGCAGATAAGTTATAAGAAATAATATTTGCTTGCAAATTTTCCAAATTCTCTACAAGTTGGCCAAAGGCCACCTCAGCACTGCTTAAGTGCAACTATAAATAAAATAATTTAAAAAAAATTTTAAGCTAAACGGTTTTATTGGAAACAATAATTACATGACGTAATAATAATACTAAAAGCTAGAAAATAATTAGGTAGGTCCTAGGTACTAGTCATCACACTCCTCATCAATCTAGCGCATTGATCAGACAATTAACTAAAAGCGTTAGGCGAATGAAATTTTTAAAAATGTGAGGATAGCATAACCTTATTAAGGTTCAGTTGGTCTTATATATGACTATCAATAGTAATTTGACGCGTCCAACGCTTTTATTTAATTGTCTGATCAACGCCATAGATTGATGAGGAGTGTGATGACTAGTACCTAAGACCTACCTAATTATTTTCTAGCTTTTAGTATTATTATTACTTAATGTAACTATTGTTTTCAATAAAACCGTTTAACTTAAAGAATTTTTTTAATTATTTTATTTTCAAGTGTTTAGTCTTTATTTAATTGGCTACTATTTCTCATTCTATTTAGTTCATTTAGTGGCTCATTATTACAATGAGTCTTTCCTGACAATTTGTTACAATCTAAGTCGTCAACACATAAACCTTACAAAGACTTTACTCGACACCGCGCCACGTATGCTTGCCCCTCCTCGAACTCCAAAATATTTTGATGTCACTTCTACCGGACTGTATGTATTATTTGTTCCAAATATGAGCCAAATCGGACGTCATAGGTCACTTTCTATTCATGTATGTATTATGAGTTCCAAATATGGACCAAATTGGACCACAAATACCTAGCGGCGATTTTTTTCACAGGCCGTTTTCTATTTATGTATGTATTATGTGTTTCAAATTTGAGCCAAATCGAACCATAAATACGAGTAGTTTTAATATCTCAATCCTTGCGCCACCTAGCGGCGGGCTTTCTTCATAGGTCTCTTTCTATTCTTGTATGTATTATGTGTTCCAAATATGAACCAAATTGGACCACAAATACGATTTTTTTAATATATCGATCCTTGCGCCACCTAGCGGCGATTTTTCTTCATAGGTATCTTTATATTCTTGTATGTATTATGTGTTCCAAATATGAACCAAATTGGAACACATATACGATTTTTTGAAATATTTCGATCCATGCGCCACGTATCGGAGTTTTTTTTCTTGTTATTGCATCGTCATTGGGTTCTGAACCATGTTTCAAGCTTGTAGCTTATCGGGAAGTTACTTAAATTTCAATTACAAAATTCATGCCGGGCAGCCAGCCAGCATGTCAAGTCAAGCTAAATAAAACCGTTTAAAAAACTCAGACGTGCTAGGCCATAAATGTATTCTGTATGAAGTCCGCTTTACGAAAAATACCATGTTTACGCTATTGCAAGAAAAATTTATAATTTTGTTGTATTGTGTATTTAAATTAAAAAAAAAAATAAAATTAAAAAAATTAATTTAACGACGCATCACTTTTTAATTGCTTAATTGCTAATGAACATTCGGCTACTACCCACCTGCGTATAAACTAGCGGCACGCACACTGTATCATAACCAATTAGACCACCCAAACGTCTACGTATATCAGATAATTCCATCAATATTGTTTGTACAATTTGATCAGATGATATGAAACCATCCTTACGTGCACGATTTATAATATTTGTAGCCCATACCAGTGGCATCCAGTACTTAGACATGGGACTTTTGGCATTAAATGCATCGAAAATTTTCGATTCAGACTCGTGCATGAGACCAGCATCCACGAGATGTTGCGTTGTAGGGAAGCGACGTTTCACGCGTAGCGAAATACGTTGTAGGGTAATCACGTACGCAAGCACCATATAACGCATTATATTACGACGCATTAAGCGTCCGGTTTCGTTCTGTGGGAGGGGAGATTATAATTTTTAATGTTAAGTATCATACTGTTTGTTATTAAATTTGATTTCTAAGCTACTTACATTAACTCCACCGCTTGAATTTGGTATAGCTGCGCTGATAAATAGCGCCAATGTGTCTGGCCATGGCAATAATCTGTATTGCTCCCACCAACGTTGCACCACCTTATTTACATAGAAACCTAACACAAATGACATTGGTATACTTTCGCCTTGGGCGCCGAAATATATGCGAACTTTAGTAAAAATTCTGCAAGAAAACATCAAAGACATAAATTATAATATATGTGACCCGGCCTATGAAAAGGTGGCTTATGACTCAAAAAAAATAATGCAAAAGAAAAACTACTAAGAAACTGAAGAAATGCATTGTTTATCTTTAACAGTTGCTTCTTTTTTGAGTCATACGCCACCTTTTCATAGGTCGGGTCACATTTATTGAAGTTATGTGAGTATTACAGATCTACTCGCGAGAAACGCCTCAAATGAATATTTTTTTAAAGCATTAATAAACAAACCCAGCCAATATTGCTATGTAATTACTTTAACGAAGGTAAACTGTGAGGTCGTGGACTGTACGATGCACATAGCCACTGAACTATTTTTATACTCAGCGTGCTTTGCATACAGAGTATATTAACTATAATTGGATAACGGTTGGTTGTACAGGTATAAAGGAATCGAGATAGATATAGACTTCCATATATCAAAATCATCAGTATCGAAAAAAAATTTGATTGAGCCATGTCCGTCCGTCCGTCTGCCCGTTAACACGATAACTTGAGTAAATTTTGAGGTATCTTGACGAAATTTGGTATGTAAGTTCCTGGGCACTCATCTCAGATCGCTTTTAAAAATGAAGGATATCGGACTATAACCACGCCCACTTTTTCGATATCTAAAATTTCGAAAAACCGAAAAAATTCGGTAATTCATTACCAAAGACGTATAAAGCGATGAAACTTGGTAGGTGGATTGATCTTATGGCACAGAATAGAATATTAGTAAAATTATGACAAAGGGCGTAGCACCGCCCACTTTTAAAAGAAGGTAATTTAAAAGTTTTGCAAACTGTAATTTGGCAGTGGTTGAATATATCATAATGAAATTTGGCAGGAACGTTACTACTATTACTATATATGTTGCTAAATAAAAATTGGCAAAATCGGGATGATATTTTTAAAGTCAAATTTTAAAAAGAAATTTAATATCTTTACACTATATAAGTAAATTATGTCAACATTCAACTCCAGTAATGATATGGTGCAACAAAATACAAAAATAAAAGAAACTTTCAAAATGAGCGTGGCTCCGCCCTTTTTCATTTAATTTGTCTAGAATACTTTTAATGCCATAAGTCGAACAAAAATTTACCAACCTTTGTGAAATTCGGTAGGGGCATAGATTCTATGACGATAAGTTTTTTCTGTGAAAATGGGCGAAATCGGTTCAATCCACGCCCAGTTTTTTATACACAGTCGACCGTATGTCCTTCCGCTCGGCCGTTAACACGATAACTTGAGCAAAAATCGATATATCTTTACTAAACTTAGTTCACGTACTTATCTGAACTCACTTTATCTTGGTATAAAAAATGGCCGAAATCCGACTATGACCACGCCCACTTTTTCGATATCGAAAATTACGAAAATTAAAAAAAATGCCAATAATTCTATACCAACTACGATAAAAGGGATGAAATATGGTAATTGGATTGGTTTATTAAAGCAAGATATAACTTTTAGAAAAAACTTTGTAAAATGGGTGGTGGACACCTACCATGTTAAGTAGAAGAAAATTAAAAAGTTCTGCAGGGCGAGATCAAAAGCCCTTGGCATCTTGGCAAGAATACTCTTCGTGGTATTAGATATATAAATAAATTAGCGGTACCCGACAGATGATATTCCGGGTCACCCTGGTCCACATTTGGGCCACTCCCTTTTAAAACCCTCATTAACGCCTTTCATTTGATACCCATATCGTAAGAAGGGCATTCTAGAGTCACCCCTGGTCCACCTTTATGGCGATATCTTGAAAAGGCGTCCACCTATAGAACTAAGGCCCACTCCCTTTTAAAATTCTCATTAACAACCTTTCATTTGATACCCATATCGTACAAACACATTCTAGAGTCACCCCTGGTCCACTTTTATGGCGATATCTCGAAAAGGCGTCCACCTACAGAACTAGAACCCACTACCTTTTAAAATACTCATTAACACCTTCATGTGATACCCATATCGTAAAAACTCCCGGTCCACCTTTATGGGGATATCTGAAAAAGGTGTCCACCTATAGAACTAAGGCCCACTACCTTTTAAAATTCTGATTAACACCTTTCATTTGATACCCATATCGTACAAACACATTCTAGAGTCACCCCTGGTCCACCTTTATGGTGATATCTTGAAAAGGCGTCCACCTATAGAACTAAGGCCTACTCCCTTTTAAAATTCTCTTTCATTTGATACCCATATCGTAAAAACACATTCTAGAGTCACCCCTGGTCCACCTTTATGGCGATATCTCGAAAAGGCATCCACCTATAGAACTAAGACCCACTCCCTTTTAAAATACTCATCAACACCTTTCATTTGATACCCATACCGTAAAAACCCCCGGTCCACCTTTATGGCGATATCTGAAAGAGGTGTCCACCTATAGAACTAAGGCCCATTCCCTTTTCAAATTCTCATTAACACCTTTCATTTGATACCCATATCGTACAAACACATTCTAGAGTCACCCCTGGTCCACCTTTATGGCGATATCTCGAAAAGGCGTCCACCTATATAACTAAGGCCCACTCCCTTTAAAAATACTCATTAACACCTGTCGTTTGATTCCCGTATCGTACAAACACATTCTAGAGTCACCCCTGGTCCACCTTTATGGCGATATCCCGAAATGGCGTGCACCTATAGAACTAAGGCCCACTCCCTTTTAAAATTCTGATTAACACCTTTCATTTGATACCCATATCGTACAAACACATTCTAGAGTCACCCCTGGTCCACCTTTATGGCGATATCTCGAAAAGGCGTCCACCTATAGAACTAAGGCCCACTCCCTTTTAAAATTCTCATTAACACATTTCATTTGATACCCATATCGTACAAACACATTCTACAGTCACCCCTGGTCCACCTTTATGGCGATATCTCGAAAAGGCGTCCACCTATAGAACTAAGACCCACTCCCTTTTAAAATACTCATTAACACCTTTCATTTGATAACCATATCGTAAAAACCCCCGGTCCACCTTTATGGCGATATCTGGAAAAGGTGTCCACCTATAGATCTAAGGCCCATTCACTCTTAAAATTCTCATTAACACCTTTCATTTGATACCCATATCGTACAAACACATTCTGGTCCACCTTTACGGCGATATCTCGAAAAGCCGTCCACCTATAGAACTAAGGCCCACTCCCTTTAAAAATACTCATTAACACCTTTCATTTGATACCCATATCGTACAAACACATTCTGGTCCACCTTTACGGCGATATCTCGAAAAAGCGTCCACCTATAGAACTAAGGCCCAATCCCTTTTAAAATACCCATTAAAACCTTTCATTTGATACCCGTATCGTACAAACGCATTCTATAGTCACCGCTGGTCTACCTCTATGGCGATACCTCGAAAAGGCGTCCAGCTATAGAATTAAGGCCCACTCCCTTTAAAAATACTCATTAACACCTTTCATTTGATACCCATATCGTACAAACAAATTCTAGAGCCGGCCCTGATCCACCTTTATGGCGATATCTCGAAAACGTGTCCACCTATAGAACTAAGGCCCACTCCCTTTTAAAATACCCATTAAAACCTTTCATTTGATACCCATATCGTACAAACGCATTCTATAGTCACCGCTGGTCCACCTCTATGGTGATACCTCGAAAAGGCGTCCAGCTATAGAATTAAGGCCCACTCCCTTTAAAAATACTCATTAACACCTTTCATTTGATACCCATATCGTACAAAAACATTCTAGGGTTACCCCTGGTCCACCTTTACGGCGATATCTCGAAAAGGCGTCCACCTATAGAACTATGGCCCACTCCCTTTTAAAATTCTCACTAACACCTTACATTTGATACCCATATCGTAAAAACACACTCTAGAGTCACCCCTGAACCACCTTTATGGCGATATCTCGAAAAGGCGTCCACCTATAGAACTAAGGCCCAATTCCTTTTAAAATACTCACTAACACCTTTCATTTGATACCCATATCGTACAAACACATTCTAGAGTCACCCCTGGTCTACCTTTACGGCGATATCTCGAAAAGGCGTCCACCTATAGAACTAAGGCTCACTCCCTTTAAAAATACTCATTAATACCTTTCGTTTGATTCCCATATCGTACAAACACATTCTAGAGTCACCCCTGGGCCTCCTTTGTGGCGATATCTCGAAAAGGCGTCCACCAATAGAAATAAGGCCAATCCTTTTTAAATACTCACTAACACCTTTCATTTGATACCCATATCGTACAAACAAATTCTAAAGTCACCCCTGGTCCACCTTTATGGCGATATCCCGAAATGGCGTCCACCTAAAGAACTATGGCCCACTTCCTTTTAAAATACTCTTTAATACCTTCCATTTGATACACATGTCGTACAAACACATTCCAGGGTTACCCTAGGTTCATTTTCCTACATGGTGATTTTCCCTTATTTTGTCTCCAATGCTTTCAGCTGAGTATGTAATGTTCGGTTACACCCGAACTAAGTCTCCCTTATTGGTGTTCACCTAGTAACAAGCACGAATAAGGTACTAGCCCAACCATCTCGGGGACCATTTTTTATGATCAAATTTAACCTTCTAGGCCATCTCACCCCTACTCCCTGGTTCCATGAGAAACTTGGGGCGAAAGAGCCTCGACTGCTAAATATGTTTGTAACGGGATTCACCTTGGCCAGGCGAGATTGACAATTGAGTTGGGTAAGCTGTGAAACTATAAAGCTTTGCATTGCGCTTACCAACTCCTTCAGTCCCATTGTCGAATACGAGCCCATACGGAGCGATTAAAATCTTTGAAAGCAACGGACGTATTATCTGTATAAAGGATCATGAGGTGAAATCACTTTATGCTCAGCTGATGAAAGAATTGGGCAGCTGCCGCTCAATCAACCTAACATAACTTATATCTACGTATATTTGGCCCATTTCTCTTAAAGTTACCATAGATATTTTATAACAAGTAAAGGTATCTAAGTTCGGGTGTAACCGAACATTATATACTCAGCGTGAGCTTCAATTGTACTAAGATAGTGCTTGTGTTTAATATCTGTCAAAAGCGATCCAAACCCGATTTACTTGCTCTGGAGTAGTGTGTCGGCTGTAGTTTAATCCACGATGTCGTCTCAGTACTGATAGAAGATAATATGTGACTGAGTGCCCAATATAGGATTTTGTGTAAGCAGAGGTCTGCATAAATATCTAACGGTAATATTTGTAAACCGCTCTTTGTATCGTGTCATTTTGTATACTTCTAACAATGGCTTTTATCTGTCGAAGCCCTATGGTCCGAAATCACTTTCTTTTCTGAGTTTTCTTCTGATAGTGTGTGGTACCACTGAGAGGATTGACAGGTGAGATGGACTTTTTAGCCGATTTTCCGAAAAAATTAATGACCTTTTAACACTTCTACAGAGCACTTCAAACAGTAATCGTCGGAACAATGACCTGTAGCCTAGGGTGCGGTATTTGGCTTAATTTTATGTATAATATATTTGGCAGAATTTTAGAAAGCAGAATTTTAAAAAGCAGAATTTTAAAAAAGCCGATTTTGTTTAAGCAGAATTTTTTTGCAATTTACAGAATTTTGTCACCCAGAATTTTGTAATACAGAATAATGACACGCTCCCAAAAGTCAATTGTGAATGTGAAAGCGTCATATAGAAATGAGAATTGTCCAGTTTAAATGCGAAAGCGTCATGGGGAAATAATAATAGCCACTTGCAAACGAGAAAGCTGTTGCTCTACAACATATGCTTGTGACTGGCATGGTAGTGACTCCCTGCACCAGTGTTTTTACTTCACCCTAAAGAGTGTCGATGAGGATCATCATTGGCGAGCACAGTGCTAAATGTAGCACTGCCGTTTGGCATCGGCTCCCGCTGACTCGATTCTCGGATGGCAAGGCCCCTTGTCGCACGCCAAAACTAGGTCGTTTAAATCATTCGCCTGCTGCTCCCTTCGTAAAACAACTGAAGCAGTTCATGTACTCATGCTAAGCGGACCCCTTTGTCGGTCGACCGACGACGCTCTACGCAGTGATATCGTTCCGAATAAATGGATGTATGGGCCGCTCGCAATTAAAAATGACGATTTCTCATATTGAAAATATGCTTTCTTTTTTACGCCTCACTGTTTCTCATGATACTATCGTATTTACAATTGACGCTTGCTCATTTCTAATTGACTATTCTAATTTCCATATGACGCTTTCGTATTTACAATTGTCCATTCTCATTTCTATATGACCCTCTAGCATTACATCTGACGCTTCATTTAAAAGTAACAGTTCTAGTTTACAACTGTAGATCTTTTTAAGTTTTTAGAATGAGTAGGTGAATATGTATTCCATATTGAAATACAACATACATTAATTAACAAAAAAAAAATTGTTGTTTTATACTTACATTTGTTGTTGTTCATTTAATACGAATCTATAGACTAAATTAATTGTATAATATAGACACAAGTAAGCGATTAATTCACGCCAAATTAATTTGTACACGCTGCCACGCCATCTAAAAATGAAACGAGAAAATGGAAAAACAAAAAAAAAAATGTGGTTAAAATTGTTTGATGCCTTGGTTAAGTAAAACTTAGATAACAAAATATACATAAAAATACTTAATAAATAAATACGCTATTAATGAATGTAGATAATAGAAAAACCGGTAAGTTTCATTGAAAAAGTTAACAGAACAAGGGGAACAATGTTTCTCGAAACTTTGTAATTGACCATAAAACGTGGAATCTGATTAATCATTCCTTCTTTAGTGTTGGATTTAATAGCTGCACGCTTTTCTTCATTGGTTCTAATTTCCTGGTTGCTGCATAAAAAATAATCAGTTTCTGTTTATGTAAAACCTTATAGTTATACTTCTAGAATAAATGCGAATATCTTAAGTATGGATACTCCAAAAAACGGAATTCCCGAACATAAAATCCCTATAATTGTTCCTCGATACCACTTCGATGCTACTCATACACAAGCTATAAAACAATTGCTGTCTTAATAAGTTCCAATATTTTGTCCCCCAATGCCCGCCCAACCGATACGATGGGCGCATCCGCATGGCGCAAAGTTTTTTTTTTTTTTTTTTGCCTCCTTGTTTAAAGCCAGGGATTTGTTAAGCATTGAGATCTAAAACTGCTTAGCTGGAGAGAATTTTTAAACTCATCAGCTAAGAAAACCCTCAATAGGTTTGTGTGCTAATAACATCATATAAATAGTTTGAAGAAGCCCATGATTTGTAAAGAAAACTCATTAGGCATTAGCAGGCTAAATAAATTACTAATTATTAGGAGAGGAAGGAATAGATTGTTCAATGTTAAAACGCGACTCCGAACTATTACTTGTGGTTGAGTGAGAGTTATAATATTGACACAGACTGAGGGAGGGCTCATTTAATTCAAAGTCGAGAAAAGAGCAAAATTATGATATGGAGTGGACCCCTGTTCTAATTGGTTAAGGAAAAGAGCTTAAAATGTCTGGTTGGCCGAGAAGGAACATTAAAATTAAGAAAGGGAATAGAAACAAAACCGTTCACTGTTTTGATCATAAAATTTAGTCTAAGCATCTCTCAAAGACTGACAAGGGAAGGAAAAGGTATTCATGAGTTTCAGCCGATTGGTATAAGGGGTAGATTATACAAGGAATCCCATTGAAAATCTTTCAAGGCAAAAAGTATAAACTGTTTCCAAACTATCAGCATGAACTTGATAGACATTGAATTTTATTTTCAACCGATTTTGTTAATTTTCACAAAATGTTTATACATATAATAGCAAGGATAACCACCAAGCCAATTTTCAACATGATATCTTCAATGGATTTATGGCTTAACAACTTCTAAATTTTCTTCTTTTGAATGTGGGCGGTGCCACGGCCGTTTTCCAAAACTTTTAGAAATTTCTATTTAACATCATAAAGTCACCCCACGTACTAAGTTTCATCACTCTATCGATTCTTGGCTATGAATTATTATTTTTTTTCCAACTTTTCGAAATCTCCATATCAGTTTTTTGAAAAGAGGGCGGCCGACTGATTTTGTTAATTTTTATAAAGTGGAGATATATATATGTATAAATTGTGACGAATATTAGCAACACTAAGGGATACTATCAGCTCTAAGCCGATACTAAGCAGTCACTTGTATGTACATAAACAAATCAATCATTATGTCTACACATATGTACATACAAGTAGCGGAGAGATACGCACAAACACATGCATATATCTGAGATACTCACAAAAGTATGCAATCATCATTACTCACATATACTCGCGCATATGGCTATGCGAAAGGCTACAAAATACAGATACAAAAGCGACGCGTATAGCTGGTAAACAAGTAGAAAAATCTAGCAGAAGAAACGCCTAGAAGTATGCGAACGAGACAGCAGAGAGTATAAAAGCAGCAGAAGCTGATTAGTCCCTAATCAGTTTGATTTAAGCACGATATTGGTTGCGAAGTATAAGTGGTATTGTGAAGTAATCTAATAATTACCATTTTGCATTATTGAATAATGGAGTTATTTATCCAACAGTTTAGCGATACGAACGTTGCAAATAAGCTGAATTTAAGTAAATTTGTTACAATATGTATATATAAGCTGGAATAACCTTGAACGGTTCCAATACTAATCTGTTCTGGGTACAGATAGGCAGTGTATGAAATTTTGTAAACATATATTACTTTTTTATCAAAGTATCGTGTTACCGGACAGATGGACATGGCCCAATAAGGAATTTTTTTCGAGTTGATAGTATTGATGAAAGGAGTCTATATCAAGAAGAGGCAAAGAAAGAAAAGGGAAGCAGCTGTATAGCTTAAATGATTTTACTGAATAGTTTTCCTATAAGCAGAAAAAAACATCCTGAAAACACTTCACAATCGTTTCAGACCACATATGCTCGACACCGCCATAAATGACTTCCGAACTCGTTTTGATAGCAGTTTTTAGTGTCGATAACAAAATAACTTCACCGCTCTGGAAAAATATTCTGTAAAAGCATGCAATTTCTGACATATGCTGATGACATTGATATCATCGGCCTAAACACCCGCGCCGTTAGTTCTGGTTACTCCAAACTGGAAAAAGAAGCGGTAAAGGTGGGTTTGATGGTGAATGAGGACAAAACGAAGTAAGTACCTGCTGTCATCGAGCAAAGAGTGACTTCAAATGCGCCTTGGCACCCACGCACCTGTTGGCAGCCATAATTTCGAAATAGTGAAGGGCTTCTTTTCGGCCATAACCGTTAAACGGTTAATCGTCAATTAAATAAGTAAAGGACTTCGTTTATTTGGGAACCAGCATCAATACTAACAACAACATCAGCTCTGAAATCCAGCGAAGAATCACTCCTGACAATAAATACTTCTTTGGACTGGGTAGGCAATTGAAAATAAAATCCTCTCTCGGCAAACGAAAGTCATACTCTACAAGTTACTTATCGTTCCCGTCCCTCTATATAGTGCAAAAGCATGGACCATGGCAACATCAGATGAAGCGGCTCTGGGACTTTTCGAGAGAAAAGTTCTTCGAACGATTTATGGACCTCTACGCAACTGCGCTGGCTAGGCCATGTTATGCGAATGAAAGATAACGATCCGGCCAAGAAAGTGTTTCTATCGGAACCCGCCTATGAAAATAGAGGTAGAGCGCGGCCCCCACTCCGCTGGAACGACCAGGTGGAAAACGATTTAAACTCCCTTGGTGTGACCAATTGGCAGATAAACGGTTAAGCGCCAATTAAATAAGTAAGTAACAAAATAGAATTAGTATATTTACATATGAATCGAAGAGAAGCCTGCAACATCCTCACTTATTTATCTCGTAATATAAAAAATATCAGATGGCTATTTAATATCTACATATTTGTGTATCTAGCTTTGTACATATGTCAGCATATTTTTAGCCTACCGCATTGTTTGATATGAGCTTGGGGTCATTCATCAGAAAACTGATGCATCCAAACAGGTAATCGTCCATTTCCATATGTATTTAAATATGTACAAATGACTAACGAATACGACACATGCGTCGGAAAATTATCAAACAAATATGCTTCATAAATATAGATATAAATTAAATTGTTGTCATTGTTGTTGTCATAAACATTTTAACAAGCTAGATAATATCAGGTAAATTAATTCCAAAAATCAAGGAATATTTGAATATTAGACCGGTATCTGGAAGGAGTTGATGTGGAAAATATTAGCATCGTATTTTGTTTATAGCTTCAAGCTCACTCAGAGCTTACAGATTATGATTATGAATGTTGCTGGGAGATTTCATGACATAATGCGTTTGTAAACGGGAATCCTTCCGTACTATGGCACTATTCTATTTGACCCAGATACCCAATAAGCTTCATTCGGTTAGGTGAATTCCTAGAGCTATAGGGATTTAAAAACCGATTCCCTGGGCGGTGTAGAAGTTGCGAAGAAGGGTGCGGAGCTGACATTTTTAGCCTCCATATTTATAAAATATTGATCTAACGTCGTTGGTCAAGGTTCAAAAACATCCAGTTTTAACTAAAAAAAATAAATGTAAGGCGCGGTAACCTCCGAAGAGATCTAAGGCCGAGCTTCTCTTCCAATTTGCGTCGTGCTCCTCTTGATGTTCCCTACAAATTGGCCGTACAGGACCTACATGATTTTTATGCCGACTCCGAACGGCATCTGCAAGGCAGATGAGTTTTCACTGAGAGCTTTTCATGGCAGAAATACACCCGGAGCGCTTGCCAAACACTGCCGAGGGGCGACCCCGCTTAGAAAAATTTTCTTCTAATTGAAAACCCGTATTTCTAAAATTTTTGATGTTGCTTTGCCCGGGGTTGGATCCAGGGCATCCGGTGTGGTAGGCGGAGGACGCTACCATCACACCACGGTGGCCGCCAAAACTTTAACTATTAAAGTATTTAACGCTTCCTGCAAGTGCATGTCTCTATCTCTTCATTTTGACGGTAAGCTCTCCGTTGTAAGCAGAATTGCATTTTACCTCACTATCAATAAGATCGTTTAGTGTGTTTCATTGCCTAAGGTTCTTTTAAAACTTTAAGTTGCGAACGAAATATTTTTCTGGAATGGTAAGTCTTTCATTTGCTCTGTTAGAATTAACATAATGTAAACGTAACAGTTGATCATGGTAATAGTCTGCAAGTAATTGTTATGTCCAAAAAACTTAAATCAGAAAAAGCATACTACATCTCGAACGTATATTTTCCAGAACTGTTCGGCGACATCACCTCGGGGTTGCTTTAGGTACTATATCGAGATCAATTTTGGTAGGTGTTATTGAGCATATTTTAAAATAGCAACTATAAGCGACTATTTCCGGATCATTTTGCTGCTATATGGCAGAGTTCGGAAAAATTCGTTTTAAGTATGAAATATTACCGGGCTGTTATTTTCCGGTTGTTGTCGGCATCTTATTGGTTTGTTATCGGTTTCTTATGGATAACAACCGTTCTCGAAGAATAATTTACATTGTAAGAGTTTAGTATCGAAAAGCTATCGATTTAGTATCGAAAAGCTATCGATTTAGTATCGAAAATCTATCGATTTTTAAAAAAGTTATCGTCAGTACATCGATTTGTTAATCAAAAGCAATCGATTAGCTTTGAATAGCATGAAAAATATATATTTGTTAGCTCTGTGAAGTTGGCACCTACTTGGGCCAATAATTAAAAAAACCATATCTCATTCGTTTGTCCACCGTTTATCCATGTTTGTTCAGGAAAAATTTTGGTTTGTCCCCCTTTTGTTAAAAAGTTATTTCAAAAAAAAAATCGTGTGTGAAGTTGGCACCTCCTTTTGCGAGTATTTAAAAAAACTAAATGCCATTCGTTTGTCCACGTTTGTCCAGGAAAAATTTTCGTTTGTCCACCTTTTGTTAAAAAGTTATAAGAAAAACATTTTTCGGAAAAACCCAAAAAATTTTTTTTCGCTTTATTGTGCTAAATCGTATGTCCGCCGTTTGCCCATCATTTGTCCATGTTTGTCCAGGAAAAATTTTCGTTTGTCCACCTTTTATTAAAAAGTTATTTCAAAAAAACAAAAATCGTGTGTGAAGTTGGCACCTCCATTTACGAGTAATTAAAACAAGTAAGGAAGGCTAAGTTCGGGTGTAACCGAACATTACATACTCAGTTGAGAGCTGTGGAGACAAAGTAAGGGAAATCACCATGTTGTAAAAGGAACCTAGGGTAACCCTGGAATGTGTTTGTATGACATGTGTATCAAATGGAAGGTATTAAAGAGTATTTTAAGAGGAAGTGGGCCATAGATCTATAGATGGACGCCATTTAGGGATATCGCCATAAAGGTGGATCAGGCCTGACTCGAGAATTTGTTTGTACGATATGGGTATCAAATGAAATGTGTTAATGATAATTTTAAAAGGGAGTGGGCCTAAGTTCTATAGATGTACGCCTTTTCGAAATATCGCCATAAAGATGGACCAGGGGTGACTCTAGAATTTGTTTGTACGATATGAGTATCAAATGAAAGGTGTTAATGAGTATTTTAAGAGGGCGTGGGCCTTACTTCTATATGTGGACGCCTTTTCGAGATATCGCCATAAACGTGGACCAGGGGTGACTCTAGAATTTATTTTGTACGATATGGGTATCAAATAAAAGGTGTTAATGAGTATTTTAAAAGAGCGTGGGTTTAAGTTCTATAGATGTACGCCTTTTCGAAATATCGCCATAAAGATGGACCAGGGGTGATTCTAGAATTTGTTTGTACGATATGAGTATCAAATGAAAGGTGTTAATGAGTATTTTAAGAGGGCGTGGGCCTTAGTTCTATATGTGGACGCCTTTTCGAGATATCGCCATAAAAGTGGACCAGGGGTGACTATAGAATTTGTTTGTACTATATGGGTATCAAATGAAAGATGTTAATGAGTATTTTAAAAGGGAGTGGGCCTAAGTTCTATAGGTGGACGCATTTCGGAATAGCGTTATAAAAGTGGACCTGGGTTGACTCTAGAATGCGTTTTTACAATATGGGTGTCCAACGAAAAGTGTAATAAGTGTTTTAAAAGGGAGTGGGCCTTTGTTCTATGGGTGGACGCCTTTTCGGGATATCGCCATAAACGTGGACCAGGGGTGACTCTAGAATGCGTTTGTACAATATGGGTATCAAATGAAAGGTGTTAATGAGTATTTTAAAAGGGCGTGGGTCTTAGTTCTATAGGTGGACGCCTTTTCGAGATATCTTCATAAAGGTAGACCAGGGGTGACTCTAGAATTTGTTTGTACGATATGGGTATTAAATGAAAAGTGTTAATGAGTACTTTAAAAGGGTGTGGGCCTTAGTTCTATAGGTGGACGCCTTTTCGAGATATCGCCATAAAGGTGGACCAGGGGTGACTCTATAATTTGTTTGTACGATATGGGTATCAAATGAAAGGTGTTAATGAGTATTTTAAAAAGGCGTGGGCCTTAGTTCTATAGGTGGACGCCTTTTCGAGATATCTACATGAAGGTGGACCAGGGGTGACTCTAGAATTTGTTTGTACGATATGGGTATCAAATGAAAGGTGTTAATGAGTATCTTAAAAAGGAGTGGGCCTTAGTTCTATATGTGGACGCCTTTTCGAGATATCGCCATAAACGTGGACCAGGGGTGACTCTAGAATATGTTTGTACGATATGGGTATCAAATTAAAGGAATGAGGGTTTTAAAAGGGAGTGGCCCTTAGTTGAATATGTGAAGGCGTTTTCCAGATATCTACCAAAATGTGGACCAGGGTGATCCAGAACATCATCTGTCGGGTACCGCTAATTTATTTATATATATAATACCACGTACAGTATTCCTTCCAAGATTCCAAGGGCTTTTGATTTCGCCCTGCAAAACTTTTTCATTTTCTTCTACTTAATATGGTAGGTGTCACACCCATTTTACCAAGATTTTTCTAAAGTTATATTTTGCGTCAATAGACCAATACAATTACCATGTTTCATTCCTTTTTTCGTATTTGGTATATAATTATAGCATTTTTTTCATTTTTCGTAATTTTCGATATCGAAAAAGTGGGAGTGGTCATAGTCGGATTTCGGCCATTTTTTACACCAATAAAAAATGAGTTCAGGTAAGTACGTGAACTGAGTTTAGTAAAGATGTATCGATTTTTGCTCAAGTTATCGTGTTAACGGCCGAGCGGAAGGACAGACGGTCGACTGTGTATAAAAACTGGACGTGGCTTCAACCGATTTCGCCCTTTTTCAGAGAAAACAGTTATTGTTCTAGGAGCTAAGCCTCTACCAAATTTCACAAGGATTGGTTAATTTTTGTTCGACTTATGGCATTAAAAGCATCCTAGACAAATTAAATGAAAAAGGGCGGAGCCACGCCCATTTTGAAAATTTCTTTTATTTTTGTATTTTGTTGCACCATATCATTACTGGTGTTGAGTTCTTTTAAAATTTGAATTTAAAAAAATTTTTTTTAAAAATGTGGGCGTGGTCGCTCTCCGATTTTGCTAATTTTTATTAAGCAGACATAAAGTAATAAGAGTAACGCTCCTGCCAAATTTCATCATGATATCTTCAACGACTGCCAAATTACAGCTTGCAAAACTTCTAAATTACCTTCATTTAAAAGTGGGCGGTGCCATGCCCATTGTCCAAAATTTTACTATTCTTCTATTCTGCGTCATAAGCTCAACTCACCTACCAACTTTCATCGCTTAATGTGTATTTGGTAATGAATTATCACACTTTTTCTATTTTTCGAAATTTTCGATATCGAAAAAGTGGGCGTGGTTTTTGTCCGCTATCGTTCATTTTAAATAGCCATCTGAGATGAGTGCCCAGGAACATAGATACCAAATTTCATCAAGATACCTCAAAATTTACTCAAGTTATCGTCTTAACGGGCAGACGGACGGACGGACGGACGGACATGGCTCAATCGAATTTTTTTCGATACTGATGATTTTGATATATGGAAGTCTATATCTATCTCGATTCCTTTATACCTGTACAACCAACTGTTATGCAATCAAAGTTAATATACTCTGTGAGCTCTGCTCAACTGAGTATAAAAACCAAATGCCATTCGTTTGTCCATCGTTTGTTCTATAGATGTACGCCTTTTCGAAATATCGCCATAAAGATGGACCAGGGGTGACTCTAGAATTTGTTTGTACGATATGAGTATCAAATGAAAGGTGTTAATGAGTATTTTAAGAGGGCGTGGGCCTTAGTTCTATATGTGGACGCCCTTTCGAGATATCGCCATAAACGTGGACCAGGGGTGACTCTAGAATTTGTTTGTACTATATGGATATCAAATGAAAGATGTTAATGAGTATTTTAAAAGGGAGTGGGCCTAAGTTCTATAGGTGGACGCATTTCGGAATATCGTTATAAAAGTGGACCTGGGTTGACTCTAGAATGCGTTTGTACAATATGGGTGTCCAACGAAAAATGTAATAAGTGTTTTAAAAGGGAGTGGGCCTTTGTTCTATGGGTGGACGCCTTTTCGGGATATCGCCATAAACGTGGACCAGGGGTGACTCTAGAATGCGTTTGTACAATATGGGTATCAAATGAAAGGTGTTAATGAGTATTTTAAAAGGGCGTGGGTCTTAGTTCTATAGGTGAACGCCTTTTCGAGATATCTCCATAAAGGTAGACCAGGGGTGACTCTAGAATTTGTTTGTACGATATGGGTATTAAATGAAAGGTGTTAATGAGTACTTTAAAAGGGTGTGGCCTTAGTTCTATAGGTGGACGCCTTTTCGAGATATCGCCATAAAGGTGGACCAGGGGTGACTCTAGAATTTGTTTGTACGATATGGGTATCAAATGAAAGGTGTTAATGAGTATTTTAAAAGGGCGTGGGCCTTAGTTCTATAGGTGAACGCCTTTTCGAGATATCGACATAAAGGTGGACCAGGGGTGACTCTAGAATTTGTTTATACGATATGGGTATCAAATGAAAGGTGTTAATAAGTATTTTAAAAAGGCGTGGGCCTTAGTTCTATAGGTGGACGCCTTTTCGAGATATCGACATGAAGGTGAACCAGGGGTGACTCTAGAATTTGTTTGTACGATATGGGTATCAAATGAAAGGTGTTAATGAGTATTTTAAAAAGGAGTGGGCCTTAGTTCTATATGTGGACGCCTTTTCGAGATATCGCCATTAACGTGGACCAGGGGTGACTCTAGAATATGTTTGTACGATATGGGTATCAAATTAAAGGTATTAATGAGGGTTTTAAAAGGGAGTGGCCCTTAGTTGAATATGTGAATGCGTTTTCGAGATATCTATCAAAATGTGGACCAGGGTGATCCAGAACATCATCTGTCGGGTACCGCTAATTTATTTATATATATAATACCACGTACAGTATTCCTTCCAAGATTCCAAGGGCTTTTCATTTCGCCCTGCAAAACTTTTTCATTTTCTTCTACTTAATATGGTAGGTGTCACACCCATTTTACCAAGTTTTTCTAAAGTTATATTTTGCGTCAATAGACCAATACAATTACCATGTTTCATTCCTTTTTTCGTATTTGGTATATAATTATGGCATTTTTTTCATTTTTCGTAATTTTCGATATCGAAAAAGTGGGAGTGGTCATAGTCGGATTTACACCAATAAAAAATGAGTTCAGGTAAGTACGTGAACTGAGTTTAGTAAAGATGTATCGATTTTTGCTCAAGTTATCGTGTTAACGGCCGAGCGGAAGGACAGACGGTCGACTGTGTATAAAAACTGGACGTGGCTTCAACCGATTTCGCCCTTTTTCACAGAAAACAGTTATTGTTCTAGGAGCTAAGCCTCTACAAAATTTCACAAGGATTGGTTAATTTTTGTTCGACTTATGGCATTAAAAGCATCCTAGACAAATTTAATGAAAAAGGGCGGAGCCACGCCCATTTTGAAAATTTCTTTTATTTTTGTATTTTGTTGCACCATATCATTACTGGAGTTGAGTTCTTTTAAAATTTGAATTTAAAAAAAATTTTTTTAAAAATGTGGGCGTGGTCGCTCTCCGATTTTGCTAATTTTTATTAAGCAGACATAAAGTAATAAGAGTAACGTTCCTGCCAAATTTCATCATCATATCTTCAACGACTGCCAAATTACAGCTTGCAAAACTTCTAAATTACCTTCATTTAAAAGTGGGCGGTGCCACGCCCATTGTCCAAAATTTTACTACTCTTCTATTCTGCGTCATAAGCTCAACTCACCTACCAACTTTCATCGCTTAATGCGTATTTGGTAATGAATTATCACACTTTTTCGATTTTTCGAAATTTTCGATATCGAAAAAGTGGGCGTGGTTTTTGTCCGCTATCGTTCATTTTAAATAGCGATCTGAGATGAGTGCCCAGGAACATAGATACCAAATTACATCAAGATACCTCAAAATTTACTCAAGTTATCGTTTTAACGGGCAGACGGACGGACGGACGGACGGACATGGCTCAATCGAATTTTTTTTCGATACTGATGATTTTGATATATGGAAGTCTATATCTATCTCGATCCCTTTATACCTGTACAACCAACTGTTATGCAATCAAAGTTAATATACTCTGTGAGCTCTGCTCAACTGAGTATAAAAACCAAATGCCATTCGTTTGTCCATCGTTTGTCCACGATTGTCCAGGAAAAATTTTCCTTTGTCCACCTTTTGTTAAAAAGTTATAACAAAAATTTTTTTTTTCAAAAAAACCCAAAAAAAATTTTGTTTCGCGTTATTGTGCTAAATCGTATGTCCATCGTTTGTCCACGATTGTCCAGGAAAAATTTTCGTTTTTCCACCTTTTGTTAAAAAGTTTTAACAAAAATTTTTTTTTCCAAAAAACCCAAAAAAAAATTTGTTTCGCGTTATTGTGCTAAATCGTATGTCCGTCGTTTGCCCATCGTTTGTCCATGTTTGTCCAGGAAAAATTTTCGTTTGTCCACCTTTTGTTAAAAAGTTATTTCAAAAAAACAAAAATCGTGTGTGAATTTGGCACCTCCATTTACGAGTAATTAAAAAAAACCAATGACATTCGTTTGTCCATCGTTTGTCCACGTTTGTCCACGTTTGTCCACCTTTTGTTAAAAAGTTATAACAAAAATTTTTTGTTTCGAAAAAACCCAAAAAAATGTTTGTTTCGCTTTATTGTGCTAAATCGTATGTCCGTCGTTTGCCCATCGTTTGTCCATGTTTGTCCAGGAAAAAATTTCGTTTGTCCACCTTTTGTTAAAAAGTTATAACAAAAAATTTTTTTTTTTTTTCGAAAAAACCCAAAAAATTTTTTGTTTCGCTTTATTGTGCTAAATCGTATGTCCGTCGTTTGTCCAGGAGAAATTTTCGTTTGTCCACCTTTTGTTAAAAAGTTATTTCAAAAAAAAAAAAATTGTGTGTGAAGTTGGCACCTCCATTTACGAGCAATTAACAAAACCAAATGCCATTCGTTTGTCCATCGTTTGTCCACGTTTTTCCAGGAAAAATTTTCGTTTGTCCACCTTTTGTTAAAAAGTTAAACAAATTTTTTTTTTTTCGAAAAACCCAAAAAAATTTTTGTTTCGCTTTATTGTGCTAAATCGTATGTCCGTCGTTTGCCCATCGTTTGTCCATGTTTGTCCAGGAGAAATTTTCGTTTGTCCACCTTTTGTTAAAAAGTTATTTCAAAAAAACAAAAATCGTGTGTGAAGTTGGCACCTCCATTTGCGAGTAATTAAAAAAACCAAATGCCATTCGTTTGTATATCGTTTGTCCACGTTTGTCCAGGAAAAATTTTCGTTTGTCCACCTTTTGTTAAAAAGTTATTTCAAAACAAGTAAGGAAGGCTAAATTCGGGTGTAACCGAACATTACATACTCCGTTGAGAGCTATGGAGACAAAATAAGGAAAATCACCATGTAGGAAAATGAACCTAGGGTAACCCTGGAATGTGGTTGTATGACATGTGTATCAAATGGAAGGTATTAAAGAGTATTTTAAGAGAGAGTAGGCCATAGTTCTATGGATGGACTCCATTAAGGGATATCGCCATAAAGGTGGACCAGGGCTGACTCTAGAATTTGTTTGTACGATACGGGTATCAAATGAAAGGTGGTAATGAGTATTTTAAATGGGAATGGGCTTTAGTTCTATAGGTGGACGCCGTTTCGAGATATCGCCATAAAGGTGGACCAGGGGTGTCTCTAGAATGTGTTTGTACGATATGGGAATCAAATGAAAGGTGTTACTGTGCATTTTAAGAGGGAGTGGGCATTAGGTCTATAGGTGGACGCCTTTTCGAGATATCGCTATTAGGGTGGGCCAGGGGTGACTCTAGAATGTTTGTACGATATGGGTATCAAACGAAAAGTGTTACTGAGCATTTTAAGAGGGAGTGGGCATTACGTCTATAGGTGGACGTCTTTTCGAAATGTCGCCATTAGGGTGGGCCAGGGGTGACTCTAGAATGTGTTTGTATGATATGGGTATCAAATGAAAGATGGTAATGAGTATTTCAAAAGGGAGTAATCCTTAGTTCTATAGGTGGACGCCTTTTCGAGATATCGTCATTAGGGTGGGCCAGGGGTGACTCTAGAATGTGTTTGTACGATATGGGTATCAAACGAAAGGTGTTACTGAGCATTTTAAGAGGGAGTGGGCATTAGGGCTATAGGTGGACGCCTTTTCGAGATATCGCCATTAGGGTGGGCAGGGGTGACTCTAGAATGTTTGTACGATATGGGTATCAAACGAAAGGTGTTACTGAGCATTTTAAGAGGGAGTGGACATTAGGTCTATAGGTGGACGCCTTTTCGAGATATCGCCATTAGGGTGGGCCAGGGGTGACTCTAGAATGTTTGTACGATATAGGTATCAAACGAAAAGTGTTACTGAGCATTTTAAGAGGGCGTGGGCATTAGGTCTATAGGTGGACGCCTTTTCGAAATGTCGCCATTAGGGTGGGCCAGGGGTGACTCTAGAATGTGTTTGTATGATATGGGTATCAAATGAAAGATGGTAATGAGTATTTTAAAAGGGAGTAATCCTTAGTTCTATAGGTGGACGCCTTTTCGAGATATCGCCATAAAGGTGGACCAAGGGTGACTCTAGAATGTTTGTACGATATGGGTATCAAACGAAAGGTCTTACTGAGCATTTTAAGAGGGAGTGGGCATGAGGTCTATAGGTGGACGCATTTTCGAGATATCGTCATTAGGGTGGGCCAGGGGTGACTCTAGAATGTGTTTGTACGATATGGGTATCAAACGAAAGGTGTTACTGAGCATTTTAAGAGGGAGTGGGCATTAGGTCTATAGGTGGACGCCTTTTCGAGATATCGCCATTAGGGTGGGCCAGGGGTGACTCTAGAATGTTTGTACGATATGGGTATCAAACGAAAGGTGTTACTGAGCATTTTAAGAGGGAGTGGGCATTAGGTCTATAGGTGGACGCCTTTTCGAGATATCGCCATTAGGGTGGGCCAGGGGTGACTCTAGAATGTGCTGTTACTGAGCATTTTAAGAGGGAGTGGGCATTAGGTCTATAGGTGGACGCCTTTTCGAGATATCGCCATTAGGGTGGGCCAGGGTGGCTCTAGAATGTGTTTGTACGATATGGGTATCAAATGAAAGGTGGTAATGAGTATTTTAAAAGGGAGTAATCCCTAGTTCTATAGGTGTACGCCTTTTCGAGATATCGCCATAAAGGTGGACCAAGGGTGACTCTAGAATGTTTGTACGATATGGGTATCAAACGAAAGGTGTTACTGAGCATTTTAAGAGGGAGTGGGCATTAGGTCTATAGGTGGACGCCTTTTCGAGATATCGCCATTAGGGTGGGCCAGGGGTGACTCTAGAATGTTTGTACGGTATTGGTATCAAACGAAAGGTGTTACTGAGCATATTAAGAGGGAGTGGACATTAGGTCTATAGGTGGACGCCTTTTCGAGTTATCGCCATTAGGGTGGGCCAGGGGTGACTCTAGAATGTTTGTACGATATGGGTATCAAACGAAAGGTGTTACTGAGCATTTTAAGAGGGAGTGGGCATTAGGCCTTTTCGAGATATCGCCATTAGGGTGGGCCAGGGGTGACTCTAGAATGTGATTGTACGATATGGATATCAAATTAAAGGTATTAATGAGGGTTTTAAAAGCGAGTGGCCCTTAGATGTATATGTGAAGGCGTTCTCGCGATATCGACCAAAATGTGGACCAGGTGATCTAGAAAATCATCTGTCGGGTACTGCTGATTTATTTATATATGCAATACCACTAACAGTATTCCTGCCAAGATTCCAAGGGCTGTTGATTTCGCCTTGTAGAACTTTTTCATTTTCTTCTACTTAATATGGTAGGTGTCACACCCATTTTACAAAGTTTTTTCCAAAGTTATATTTTGCGTCAATAAACCAATCCAGTTACCATGTTTAATCCCTTTTTTCGTATTTGGTATAGAATTATGGCATTTTTTTCATTTTTCTTAATATTCGATATCGATAAATTGGGCGTGGTTATGGTCAGATTTCGGCCATTTTTTATGCCAAGATAAAGTGAGTTCAGATAAGTACGTGGGCTAAGTTTAGTAAAGATATATCGGTTTTTGCTCAAGTTATTGTGTTAACGGCCGAGCGGAAGGACAGGCGGTGGACTGTGTATAAAAACTGGGCGTTGCTTCCACCGATTTCGCCCATTTTCACATAGAACAGTTACCATCATAGAATCTATGACCCTACCAAATTTGAGAAGGATTGGTAAATTTTTGTTCGACTTATGGCAGTAAAAGTATTCTAGACAAACAAGCGTGGCTCCGCCCATTTTGAAATTTTATTTTATTTTTGTATTTTGTTGCATCATATCATTACTGGAGTTGAATTTTGGCTTAATTTACTTATATACAGTAAAGATATTAAATTTTTGTTAAAATTTGAATTAAAAAAAATTTTTTTTTAAATAGTGGGCGTGTTCTTCATCCAATTTTGCTAATTTTTATTTAACACATATATAGTAATAGTAGTAACGTTCCTGACAAATTTCATCATGATATCTTCAACGACTGCCAAATTACAGCTTGAAAAATCTTTTAAATTACCTTCTTGTAAAAGTGGGCGGTGCCACACCCATTGTCCAAAATCTTACTAATTTTCCATTCTGCGTCATAACGTGAACCCATCTACCAAGTTTCATCGCTTTAACCGCCTTTGCCAATGAATTATCGCATTTTTACGGTTTTACGAAATTTTCGATATCGAAAAAGTGGGCGTGGTTATAGTCCGATATCGTTCATTTTAAATAGCGATCTGAGATGAGTGCCGAGGAATCTACATACCAAATTTCATCAAGATACCTTAAAATTTACTCAAGTTATCGTGTTAACGGACAGACGGACGGGCGGACGGACGGACGGACATGGCTCAATCAAATTTTTTTTCGATACTGATGATTTTGATATATGGAAGTCTATATCTATCTCGATTCCTTTATACCTGTACAACCAACCGTTATCCAATCAAAGTTAATATACTCTGTGAGCTCTGCTCAACTGAGTATAACAATTGAGGAAGGCTAAGTTCGGGTGTGACCGAACATTACATACTCAGTTGAGAGCTATGGAAAAAAAATAAAGAAAATCACCATGTAGGAAAATGAACCTAGGGTAACCATGGAATGTGGTTGTATGACATGTGTATCAAATGGAAGGTATTAAAGAGTATTTTAAGAGAGAGTAGGCCATAGTTCTATGGATGGACGCCATTTAGGGATATCGCCATAAAGGTGCACCAGGGGTAACCCTAGAATTTGTTTGTACGATATGGGTATCAAATGAAAGGTGTTAATGAGTATTTTAAAAGGGAGTAATCCTTAGTTCTATAGGTGGACGCCTTTTCGAGATATCGCCATAAAGGTGGACCAAGGGTGACTCTAGAATGTTTGTACGATATGGGTATCAAACGAAAGGTGTTACTGAGCATTTTAAGAGGGAGTGGGCATTAGGTCTATAAGTGGACGCCTTTTCGAGATATCGCCATTAGGGTGGGCCAGGGTGACTCTAGAATGTGTTTGTACGATATGGGTATCAAATGAAAGGTTGTAATGAGTATTTTAAAAGGGAGTAATCCTTAGTTCTATAGGTGGACGCCTTTTCGAGATATCGCCATAAAGGTGGACCAAGCGTGACTCTAGAATGTTTGTACGATATGGGTATCAAACGAAAGGTGTTACTGAGCATTTTAAGAGGGAGTGGGCATTAGGTCTATAGGTGGACACCTTTTCGAGATATCGCCATTAGGGTGGGCCAGGGGTGACTCTAGAATGTTTGTACGATATGGGTATCAAACGAAAGGTGTTACTGAACATTTTAAGAGGGAGCGGGCCTTAGGTCTATCGGTGGACGCCTTTTCGAGTTGTCGCCATTAGGATGGGCCAGGGGTGACTCTAGAATGTTTGTACGATATGGGTATCAAACGAAAGGTGTTACTGAGCATTTTAAAAGGGAGTGGGCATTAGGTCTATAGGTGGACGCCTTTTCGAAATATCGCCATTAGGGTGGGCCAGGGGTGACTCTAGAATGTGTTTTTGTACGATATAGGTATCAAATGAAAGGTGTTAATGAGTATTTTCAAAGGGAGTGATCCTTAGTTCTATAGGTGGAAGCCTTTTCGAGATATCGCCATAAAGGTGGACCAAAGGTGACTCTAGAATGTTTGTACGATATGGGTATCAAACGAAAGGTGTTACTGAGCGTTTTAAGAGGGAGTGGGCATTAGGTCTATAGGTGGACGCCTTTTCGAGATATCGCCATTAGGGTGGGCCAGGGGTGACTCTAGGATGTGTTTGTACGATATGGGTATCAAACGAAAGGTGTTACTGAGCATTTTAAGAGGGAGTGGGCATTAGGTCTATAGGTGGACGCCTTTTCGAGATATCGCCATTATGGTGGGCCAGGGTGACTCTAGAATGTGTTTGTACGATATGGGTATCAAATGAAAGGTGGTAATGAGTATTTTAAAAGGGAGTAATCCTTAGTTCTATAGGTGGACGCCTTTTCGAGATATCGCCATAAAGGTGGACCAAGCGTGACTCTAGAATGTTTGTACGATATGGGTATCAAACGAAAGGTGTTACTGAGCATTTTAAGAGGGAGTGGGCATTAGGTCTATAGGTGGACACCTTTTCGAGATATCGCCATTAGGGTGGGCCAGGGGTGACTCTAGAATGTTTGTACGATTTGGGTATCAAACGAAAGGTGTTACTGAGCATTTTAAGAGGGAGCGGGCCTTAGGTCTATCGGTGGACGCCTTTTCGAGATGTCGCCATTAGGATGGGCCAGGGGTGACTCTAGAATGTTTGTACGATATGGGTATCAAACGAAAGGTGTTACTGAGCATTTTAAAAGGGAGTGGGCATTAGGTCTATAGGTGGACGCCTTTTCGAAATATCGACATTAGGGTGGGCCAGGGGTGACTCTAGAAGGTGTTTTTGTACGATATGGGTATCAAATGAAAGGTGTTAATGAGTATTTTCAAAGGGAGTGATCCTTAGTTCTATAGGTGGAAGCCTTTTCGAGATATCGCCATAAAGGTGGACCAAAGGTGACTCTAGAATGTTTGTACGATATGGGTATCAAACGAAATGTGTTACTGAGCATTTTAAGAGGGTGTGGGCATTAGGTCTATAGGTGGACGCCTTTTCGAGATATCGCCATTAGGGTGGGCCAGGGGTGACTCTAGGATGTGTTTGTACGATATGGGTATCAAACGAAGGGTGTTACTTAGCATTTTAAGAGGGAGTGGGCATTAGGCCTATAGGTGGACGCCTTTTCGAGATATCGCCATTAGGGTGGGCCAGGGGAACTCTAGAATGTTTGTACGATATGGATATCAAACGAAAGGTGTTACTGAGCATTTTAAGAGGGAGTAATCCTTAGTTCTATAGGTGGACGCCTTTTCGAGATATCGCCATAAAGGTGGACCAAGGGTGACTCTAGAATGTTTGTACGATATGGGTATCAAACGAAAGGTGTTACTGAGCATTTTAAGAGGGAGTGGGCATTAGGTCTATAAGTGGACGCCTTTTCGAGATATCGCCATTAGGGTGGGCCAGGGTGACTCTAGAATGTGTTTGTACGATATGGGTATCAAATGAAAGGTTGTAATGAGTATTTTAAAAGGGAGTAATCCTTAGTTCTATAGGTGGACGCCTTTTCGAGATATCGCCATAAAGGTGGACCAAGCGTGACTCTAGAATGTTTGTACGATATGGGTATCAAACGAAAGGTGTTACTGAGCATTTTAAGAGGGAGTGGGCATTAGGTCTATAGGTGGACACCTTTTCGAGATATCGCCATTAGGGTGGGCCAGGGGTGACTCTAGAATGTTTGTACGATATGGGTATCAAACGAAAGGTGTTACTGAACATTTTAAGAGGGAGCGGGCCTTAGGTCTATCGGTGGACGCCTTTTCGAGTTGTCGCCATTAGGATGGGCCAGGGGTGACTCTAGAATGTTTGTACGATATGGGTATCAAACGAAAGGTGTTACTGAGCATTTTAAAAGGGAGTGGGCATTAGGTCTATAGGTGGACGCCTTTTCGAAATATCGCCATTAGGGTGGGCCAGGGGTGACTCTAGAATGTGTTTTTGTACGATATAGGTATCAAATGAAAGGTGTTAATGAGTATTTTCAAAGGGAGTGATCCTTAGTTCTATAGGTGGAAGCCTTTTCGAGATATCGCCATAAAGGTGGACCAAAGGTGACTCTAGAATGTTTGTACGATATGGGTATCAAACGAAAGGTGTTACTGAGCGTTTTAAGAGGGAGTGGGCATTAGGTCTATAGGTGGACGCCTTTTCGAGATATCGCCATTAGGGTGGGCCAGGGGTGACTCTAGGATGTGTTTGTACGATATGGGTATCAAACGAAAGGTGTTACTGAGCATTTTAAGAGGGAGTGGGCATTAGGTCTATAGGTGGACGCCTTTTCGAGATATCGCCATTATGGTGGGCCAGGGTGACTCTAGAATGTGTTTGTACGATATGGGTATCAAATGAAAGGTGGTAATGAGTATTTTAAAAGGGAGTAATCCTTAGTTCTATAGGTGGACGCCTTTTCGAGATATCGCCATAAAGGTGGACCAAGCGTGACTCTAGAATGTTTGTACGATATGGGTATCAAACGAAAGGTGTTACTGAGCATTTTAAGAGGGAGTGGGCATTAGGTCTATAGGTGGACACCTTTTCGAGATATCGCCATTAGGGTGGGCCAGGGGTGACTCTAGAATGTTTGTACGATTTGGGTATCAAACGAAAGGTGTTACTGAGCATTTTAAGAGGGAGCGGGCCTTAGGTCTATCGGTGGACGCCTTTTCGAGATGTCGCCATTAGGATGGGCCAGGGGTGACTCTAGAATGTTTGTACGATATGGGTATCAAACGAAAGGTGTTACTGAGCATTTTAAAAGGGAGTGGGCATTAGGTCTATAGGTGGACGCCTTTTCGAAATATCGACATTAGGGTGGGCCAGGGGTGACTCTAGAAGGTGTTTTTGTACGATATGGGTATCAAATGAAAGGTGTTAATGAGTATTTTCAAAGGGAGTGATCCTTAGTTCTATAGGTGGAAGCCTTTTCGAGATATCGCCATAAAGGTGGACCAAAGGTGACTCTAGAATGTTTGTACGATATGGGTATCAAACGAAATGTGTTACTGAGCATTTTAAGAGGGTGTGGGCATTAGGTCTATAGGTGGACGCCTTTTCGAGATATCGCCATTAGGGTGGGCCAGGGGTGACTCTAGGATGTGTTTGTACGATATGGGTATCAAACGAAGGGTGTTACTTAGCATTTTAAGAGGGAGTGGGCATTAGGCCTATAGGTGGACGCCTTTTCGAGATATCGCCATTAGGGTGGGCCAGGGGAACTCTAGAATGTTTGTACGATATGGGTATCAAACGAAAGGTGTTACTGAGCATTTTAAGAGGGAGTGGGCACTAGGTCTATAGGTGGACGCCTTTTCGAGATATCGCCATTAGGGTGGGCCAGGGGTGACTCTAGAATGTTTGTACGATATGGGTATCAAACGAAAGGTGTTACTGAGCATTTTAAGAGGGAGTGGGCACTAGGTCTATAGGTGGACGCCTTTTCGAGATATCGCCATTAGGGTTGGCAAGGGTGACTCTGTTGTTGTTGTTGTTGTAGCAATGCTCGCCCCACCTAATAGCCGCGACCGATCACAAATTGTCATCAATATCCTCTAACGGGAGTCCAAGGAAACTTGCCGTTTCAACAGGGGTGGACCATAAGGAAAGGGGTGTTAGAGGCGTTGGTTCCACATTACAATTAAAGAGATGGTTGGTGTCATGTGGGGACACATTGAAAGCAGGGCATACATTTTGTATGTCGGGGTTGATTCTGGATAGGTAAGAGTTTAACCTGTTACAGTATCCAGAACGAAGTTGAGCAAGAGTGACACGCGTTTCCCTGGGGAGTACGCGTTCCTCTTCTGCGAGTTCTGGATATTTTTCTTCAAGTACTGGATTCACCGGGCAATTCTCGACATAAAGGTCCGACGCCTGTCTATGGAGTTCACCAAGGACCTGCTTGTGTTTTTCCGCTTCATACGGCTCGGTTCTCAGGTGCCGTATTTCCTCAAAATGCTTACGGAGATGACTCCTTAGGCCCCTAGGCGGTGCTGGTTCGTCAATCAGATTTCTGTTGGGATGCCCAGGTTTCTGGGTATTCAACAGAAACTGTTTGGTCAGCATCTCATTTCTCTCCCTGATGGGGAGTATTCTCGCCTCATTATGCAGATGGTGTTCTGGGGACATAAGAAGACAGCCCGTGGCGATTCTGAGAGCAGTATTTTGGCATGCCTGTAGTTTCTTCCAGTGGGTGGTTTTTAGGCTTGGCGACCATATGGGTGACGCGTAGCACGTAATCGGCTGGCTAATTGCTTTGTATGTGGTCAAGAGCGTTTCTTTATCTTTTCCCCAGGTACTGCCAGGAAGGGATTTGAGGATTTTATTACGGCTCTGAATTCTTGTAACAATTGCGGTTGCGTGCGCACCAAAATGTAGATCCTGATCAAACGTCACACCCAAGATTTTGGGGTGTAGGACAGTCGGTAGCGTAGTGCCATCGACGTGGATGTTCAATATGGTCGACATTTGGGGCGTCCATGTTGTAAATAAGGTCGCGGAAGATTTAGTCGGTGACAATGCCAGGTTTCGCGAGGCGAAAAAACTGGAGAGATCAGGGAGATAGCCGTTTATTTTATTGCATAGCTCATCGATCTTTGGGCCTGGGCCTTTGGCCATTATTGTGCAGTCATCGGCGTAGGAAACGATTGTGACTCCTTCCGGTGGTGAAGGTAGCTTAGATATGTAGAAATTAAACAAAAGCGGGGATAGGACACCACCCTTTGGCACCCCTTGTTTCATTCTCCTTTGTTTTGATGTTTCGTTTCTGAATTGCACCGATGCCTGCCGACCACCCAGATAATTTGCGGTCCACCTTTTAAGACATGGGGGAAGGGTAGACCCTTCCAGGTCTTGCAGTAACGAGCCATGGTTGACCGTATCAAAAGGGTGACTCTAGAATGTGTTTGTACGATATTGGTATCAAATGAAAGGTGGTAATGAGTATTTTAAAAGGGAGTAATCCTTAGTTCTATAGGTGGACGCCTTTTCGAGATATCGCCATAAAGGTGGACCAAGGGTGACTCTAGAATGTTTGTACGATATGGGTATCAAACGAAAGGTGTTACTGAGCATTTTAAGAGGGAGTGGGCATTAGGTCTATAAGTGGACGCCTTTTCGAGATATCGCCATTAGGGTGGGCCAGGGTGACTCTAGAATGTGTTTGTACGATATGGGTATCAAATGAAAGGTGGTAATGAGTATTTTAAAAGGGAGTAATCCTTAGTTCTATAGGTGGACGCCTTTTCGAGATATCGCCATAAAGGTGGACCAAGCGTGACTCTAGAATGTTTGTACGATATGGGTATCAAACGAAAGGTGTTACTGAGCATTTTAAGAGCGAGTGGGAATTAGGTCTATAGGTGGACACCTTTTCGAGATATCGCCATTAGGGTGGGCCAGGGGTGACTCTAGAATGTTTGTACGATATGGGTATCAAACGAAAGGTGTTACTGAGCATTTTAGGAGGGAGTGGGCATTAGGTCTATAGGTGGACGCCTTTTCGAGATATCGCCATTAGGGTGGGCCAGGGGTGACTCTAGAATGTTTGTACGATATGGGTATCAAACGAAAGGTGTTACTGAGCATTTTTAGAGGGAGTGGGCATTAGGTCTATAGGTGGACGCCTTTTCGAGATATCGCCATTAGGGTGGGCCAGGGGTGACTCTAGAATGTGTTTGTACGATATGGATATCAAATTAAAGGTATTAATGAGGGTTTTAAAAGCGAGTGGCCCTTAGATGTATATGTGAAGGCGTTTTCGCGATATCGACCAAAATGTGGACCAGGTGATCCAGAAAATCATCTGTCGGGTACTGCTAATTTATTTATATATGCAATACCACTAACAGTATTCCTGCCAAAATTCCAAACGCTGTTGATTTCGCCTTGTAGAACTTTTTCATTTTCTTCTACTTAATATGGTAGGTGTCACACCCATTTTACAAAGTTTTTTCCAAAGTTATATTTTGCGTCAATAAACCAATCCAATTACCATGTTTCATCACTTTTTTCGTATTTTTCATAACGTCAACTCATCTACCAAGTTTCATCGCTTTATCCGCCTTTGGCAATGAATTATCGCATTTTTTCGGTTTTTCGAAATTTTCGATATCGAAAAAATGGGCGTGGTTATAGTCCGATATCATTCATTTTAAATAGCGATCTGAGACGAGTGCCCAGGAATCTACATACCAAATTTCATCAAGATATCTCATAATTTACTCAAGTTATCGTGTTAAAGGACAGACGGACGGACGGACGGACGGACGGACATGGCTCAATCAAATTTTTTTTCGATACTGATGATTTTGATATATGAAAGTCTATATCTATCTCGATTCCTTTATACCTGTACAACCAACCGTTATCCAATCAAACTTAATATACTCTGTGAGCTCTGCTCAACTGAGTATAAAAACAAAAATCGTGTGTGAAGTTGGCACCTTCATTTGCGAGTAATTAAAAAAATCAAATGCCATTCGTTTGTTCATCGTTTGTCCACGTTTGTGCAGGAAAAATTTTCGTTTGTCCACCTTTTGTTAAAAAGTTATTTCAAAAAAACAAAAATCGTATGTGAATTTGGCACCTCCATTTATGAGTAATTAAAAAAACCAAATGCCATTCGTTTGTCCATCGTTTGTTCACGATTGTCCAGGAAAAATTTTCGTTAGTCCACCTTTTGTTAAAAAGTTATAAATAAATAACAAACTATAATCCTTCGATAACATGCTAACTCGTCAATAACACGTAGATCACAAGAAATGTATAACACGCCCATGAACCGTCTATAATAATATCGATAACGGTTGTAATTCTTTCCTTACCGCTCCTTTTTCCTCCTTCTTTTTTTTTGTTTACTTAACTTTTCCTCTCCTTTTCTTCTCTTTCCTTCCCTTTTGTCTCTCGAAAAATGCGTTTTGTATTTGGGCATGTACATTAATAACTCACAGCTGCATATAACAAACCGATACATTTTTCGTAACAAATCGATAATTGTTCAATAACACATCAATTAGATTTTGATAACAAATCGATTTTTTCGATAACAAACTTATAACTTTTCGATAACAAATTATCGATAACGTTACTTTCGCTAATAAACTTTTAATCATTCGATAATAAATCGCTTACTTGTTTATTACTCGCCGATGACAAGAAATGTTCATATAACCCGCCGATTAACTGTCTATAATAGTCCGCTAGTCCGTCTATACGGGTTGTTATGCTTTCCTATCCTTTTCTTTCCTTTCCTTTTTTCCTTCATTTGTCTTCCCTTTACTTTCCTTCCCTTCCCTTCCCTTCCCTTCCCTTGCCTTTCCTTTCCTTCCTTTACCTTTCCTTTCCTTTTCTTTTCCTTTACTTTCTTATTGATATTAGAGAAAAATTGCTAAGTTTACATTGATATAAGGTAACAGTGGAAGTATTAAATACAAATACTGTAAAAATCCAAACAAATTTTACTAAGCTTTCAAAAAGTGCGCCTAAAACATTCCACGCAATTAGGATTAAACAGCAAAGAGTGTAGTGAATAAAAAAGAAATAGCAACAAAAAGGCAATTCTTAGAGACCAATTGCAAAGCGAGCAGCGGGGCATTCATATGGCTGAGTGGTTAAAGGTATTTGCCTTTACAATGGTATGAATGTTGGAGATTCGAGTTCCATACTCAGCTCCCGAGAAGCTAGCTGATGAAGAAGTGAAATTCAGAAACATGCCCTAGTAACCATCGCCGTTTGTAAACTTGGCAATTTTTCTCTAATATCAATAACAAAAACTATTGTATAAAGCAATATGAGCAAGTCTCGCTAATTAGATACATATGATTCCTTTTACTCTTCTCTTCCCCCCCCCCCCCCCCCCCCCCCCCCCCTCCCTTCCTTTTCTTCACGCCTCAGAAAGTGCTAGCCATATTTGCGCAAGCAACAACTCTGTAAGCTATTATGTATATCTCAACAGCACGAAGTTTATATTTTCTTTGAGATTGTTCTCTGTCACTGACCTCTCCCTTCAATTTGTTGCAAAACGGTCGTTTTCGGTGAGAAATCTAAGCCAACAGAACACGTATTTAACAGTTATTTAAAGAGTGGTTACTATATAACTTAGGGAGTTCACAATATATACTATTTATCATATTTCTTTAATCATACTATTGTATTAGCACAGTTTTAAAGTTGTTGTTTTTGTGTGACATTTACAAATATTCCTAACTATTTCAGTGTGCTATTTGTGATTGCTATACGATCAGGTATTTCATTTTCCATCACTTTTACAATTTGTGCAAAAACAAAGTCGGAAGTGATTCAGAAGAATGGAATGAGAGCAAAATAATGAAGTAATATTTTTTAAAATTCAAACTCATTTGGCTTTTTAAAAACTTTTTTAATTCCAGGTCAAAGGCAAGCGCATTGGCTGCAACCCAACTCGGAGATGGACGGTATTTATATTTTGTATTATCTTCTCCTCTGCTAAACAGCTGATTAGTTGGGTGAATAGCACACAAAATAGTACATCAAATACACAGGATGTTCACATGTTCGACTATACAACTGTGCTATTTCAATATCAGAAGGTAGAAATAGCATCAATAGTACACTTTGTGAACTCCCTTACTGTTTCAATTAAAAATTCGGGAATTGTTATTTACCGTCTGTGGTTGTGAGGAATTTTCCTATATTCATGTACATATGTGATCTGGAGTCATGAAACAACCCTTTTGTGCGAAAACAAGTTTTCGAGAAAAACGCGTTTAACTTTTTTGTTTAGCTTGACTCTGTGTAGCGGCCGGCCGTTGTGAACGAATTTTGTAATTAAAATTTAAGTAACATCCCGATAAGCTACAAGCTTGAAGCTGAGAGTATAGTTCAGAACCCGATGGCAATGCAATAATAAGAAAACAACTCCGATAGGTGGCGCATGGATCGAAATATTTGAAAAATTCGTATATGTGGTCCGATTTGGCTTTAAATGCAGTTGGTGAAAAAAACTAAGAAAGATAGAAAGATGCGGTTTGTTCCCTTGGAAAGAGCGTTAAATTTCCTATAATAATCACTCAAAAAGTGAAGAACGGTATTTTCGCACAAAAGGATCGTTTCATGATTCCAGGTCACATATGTATATAATATATACCTCATAATATAAACATCATGTTAGTATGTATATGTGCTACAAAAACTCTTTTGTAATTGTTTCACAGTAAGCAAATTAATTGTTCGCCATTATTTAAATAAAAAAAACTTGAATTGATAATGTGTTAACAGCTTTTCGTTAGCACGCATCAGTGCATTTATTACTACATAAAAATAAATAATTTTGCTCACTGTATAATTCCACTTCGTTAATTATGTTAAAACGTGAGCAGAATACGATGCTTGGAACAGAGTTTCAACTCAAAACCACTCAGGATGACTTTGAGGCTGGATATGATGTAGAAGGCTCGAGAGGATTTTTTTGGGATAATTTTTTTAAAATTCAGAGCAAGGAAGCTCGAATGGCAAACGAGGCGATACAGGTGTATACCGAAGGTTGCACAGTTATAGAAGGGGATGGGTCTGCGTTATACTGCGCATATACGAAAATAATATATCCTACAAACGTTTCAGGCGGAAGTAGTAGCCGTGAATAAAGCAGTAGAAACACTGGAGGAAATTTGCTTAAACAACAGCTGCTTAAATTTTTACATTGACAGAAAGGCGGCGATTAAGGCTATAATCTCTCATTGCGCAATATTAAAAGTGTGTAAGAGTGTAAGCAATCCCTGCAAAGAAACGGGATAGGGAGAAATATACAATTTGGGTGCCTGGGCATATGGAAAAAGATGGAAAATAAAAAGTGGATGAGCAAGCTAAACAGGCGCACTGCTCGAAGCTTGTACCGTAGACTGTCATATAATATTGGGCAAAATTGGAAGAGAAGGCGAGAGTTGCATATGATCGACCAAGCAGGAAAGGCGAGCATCCAAGCGCGGGAAGTCAAAGTGTTGGAAATCAATTAGACTAACAAAGGTGCTATTATCATTTATATAAGGGGACCCTAGGCTCATATGAGTATTCTGGCTGGACGCCGCTTTCTGAACATAACATGCTTTTGAATTAGACCTTGTCACTGATTCAGGGAGTGCGGGTTGGAGAAAAAAAAAATCCAGCACGTCTGGTGCTTGTGTTATGCGTTCGCAAAGCTAAGACTCAAACTATTAAGAGTGGCACAGATATCAGATCAAGAAGCAGCAATCGGCGTAGGTTTTAGAAAATGTCTAGTATTTGCCAAGAGACGCAGATGTTTTATTACCTAACTCCTGGTACCTAATTGGGGGTCTTCCATTGTTCGTTAAACAAGTTCTGGTAACACTATAGACTCATTCAACCCCCCCCTCGGAGATGTTGATAAATGGTACCAAAGATAAAACGACGGTGTTACCTGCAAACTTAAATAAATGAACATATACACTTTTATTAAGAATATCAGCACTGCCCGATTTTGACTACTAACCAATTTTGATGTCATTGATATTAGAGAAAAATTACAAAATTTACAAACGGCGATGGTTACTAGGACATGTTTCTAAATTTCACTTCTTCATCAGATAGCTTCACGGGAGTTGAGTATTGAACTCGAATCTCCAACATTCATACCAGTGTAAAGGCAGATGCCTTTAACCGCTTGTCCTAGTAATCGTCGCCGTTTGTAAACTTTGTAATTTTTCTCTAATATCAATAACAAAAACCATTGTATAAAGCAATTTGAGCAATTCTCGCTAATACATATGTACATATTGTAACGAATATTAGCAGCACTAAGGGATACTATCATCTCTAAGCCGATGCTAAGCAGTAACTTGTATGCACATCAATAGATCAATCATTATGTCTACATATATGTACGTACACGCAGAGGAGAAGAAACGCACAAACACATGCAGATATCTTATTTGAGATGCTCCAAAAGTATGCAATTATAATTGTGGAAGTGTCGCTCACAAATACACGCGCATATGAGAGCTGTACAAGTGCACAACTAGTAAGTTCTGGAAATGGAAGCGCCTAGAAATATGTGAACGAGGAAACCGCACAGTATAAAAGCAGCAACAGTAGAGGCGCGACAATGAGTTTCATTTAAGCAAGCTATTGGTTGTGAAGTATCAGTGTTATTGTGAAGTACATTAATAAAGGCCATTTTGCATTATTTAATATTGGAGTTATTTATTCAACAGTTTAGTGATTCGAACGTTAGCAGAAGATTGCAAATAAGGGGAATTGCAGTAAAATTTTTACAATATGATTACATTGATATAAGGTAACAGTGGAAGTATTAAAAACAAATACTGTAAAAATCCAAACAAATATTACTAAGCTTTTAATCGCGCCTAAAAATTCAACACCATTAGAATTAAGAAACTAACTTTTCTCATAACTATTTTTCAGCAATTGCCTAGGTTTTTTGAAGAACTCTTCTAGCACTTTGTTTACAGAAAGTGGTGTATTAATATGGCTATTCAATGAAGCGAGTCCACTCAAACGTTCTTGACATATTGTACTCCGCAAGTATGATTTTAACCTTTTGAGGGCAGAAAATGTGCGTCCTGGTGTTGCTGTCTAAACTGGTAGAACGGCTAATATGCGCAATATTTTATTTACATGTTCGAAAGCATTTGGACTCACCATCTGAAAAAATAAGATATATAAGAAATGTACCATACAAATTTTGTAGGTAATCATCAAAATTGTACCCACCTCAAGTGCATCACACACGCTTTTAAAATTCTGACCATCGACTCATCTTCTCCACATTTTGACTTCCACTGCAAACTCAGTTTTGGAACAATTCAATACACTTAAATTTTTCAGCATTGTGCTCATTTTTGGGAAACAAGCACCGAAATTTTCGAAAATTGATTGGTGTTTCATGAAACGGTTCTGGATATGAGTTATTAATGCATCAAAAAATGGAATATAGAATGCGATTCTTTAATTATCTTTGACGCTCTCAGTATCAACGTTGCATCTATTTAATTAATGTTTACTGATGAGAGGTTTCTTAATATCTATGCCGTTTTTTCTGCATATTTTTTTTTGCATTTTCGAAAATTTCGTGAAAATGTATTTCTGAGTTTTGTGGCATTTCTTGAAGTTCCCGCATAACATCTTTTGCACATTTCAGGGCCTCGGACAAATCTTGAATTTCTGATAGCAATTGCTTACTCAAAGCCAAAACAATGGAATGCACATTATATAGTAAAACGTTTGGAATTGTACGGTAGAAATAGCAGCCTGAAACTGAGAAGCTTGTGCTGAAATTTTGTCGTTTTTCCCTTCCGCTATCTCTTCAAGGGCTTCGAAGATTGCTGGCGGAAGTTCAATGTAAGTGGAGCCTCATGACATTGAGCCCATTTTGTTGAGCAGACGCTTTGCATTTTTTTCTTCGACTTTCTTTTTATACAAATGAAATTTTTTTCTGTAGAACGTTTTGCCTTTTTGGCCATTGGTAAAAATCATGTAATGAACCGATTGTCCTCAATCCCCAATGCATTCTTGATGCCAGCTACATCACAAGCTGCATTTGCCGCTAAATTAAATAAAACTATGTGCTGCATAGTGCACATAAATGGCAAGATGAAAATCCAATTGAATGTTTGCTTGCGCACTATGAAATTCTCCACTCATCGCTGGAGATCCATCATAACCTTGGGCATAAAAATAAGGGCTATAAACCTACTTCCAAAAGATACTTTTTAATAGTTTTTGCAAGATCTGAAGTAAAACCTCCTGCTTTTGGCCTAGACAAATTTAAGACCAAATACATTAGATGCCCCGGTATGTATATCCTGAAGCGCCGGATCCATCAAAGAGCTAATTGTTGGAAGGAACTTATTCGTAACTTTGAAAGTTCCCACAACAAACCGTCTGAGCAGTTTGGTTGATGACCAGACTCCCCCCCATGCGGCGTGCCCCTGTCCAACGATTTTGTGGCCTCATACCCCACCCAGTTCCCACTGCAAAGTAATCTTCCTGCAATTAGGCATGCAGCCGATCCATCTGGTTGGGTCTGGATGTACTTCAAAGTACTTAGGACCCTCCATTATCTTCTGTTTAGAGATATTGTTGAAAACCTGCAAACGTCTAAGAAGACTCCTTATACTCCAAGGCTTTCTCTATGTTTATAACATGAATATAAATAAAATTTACATTTCACTGCGAAATTTATTCTCATATACCAAAGTGTGAATATTTAAATTTTATTTAGTTTCCGATCATCATTTTTTATTTTATAGCACGTGCAATCAATTTTAGTGCCGCTTGACTGAATAACGAGGGCCAGTAAAATTGTCGACAAAGTTTAAACCGCAGTTTTTACTGCCATTGACAGTTATTTATTACTTCATGTAATTTAATTTTTGACTTTTTAGGCTGTTTGTTATTCAAAAATTTTGCAAATATTTATCCTTCTAAATGCCTTTTGTTCTTCCGAGGAATAGTAAATATTTCTGTACAAAGTACATACTAATGAAGGTAATAATTTTTTGTTTGCAACCTTACAAGCATAAAACAGTTTTTGGGGATGCTAATTTTACAGATTTTGCGATCAAGAATTTTGGAATTTTTTTTTTCGACCATCCTGGAACTCGAAGGTATAAAATGTATACCATGAGGGAAGTACTTAACATCAAAAATTAAAATGATTAAACAAGTTTGTGTAAACAGCTTTTCGCACGGTATGGGGGAATCTAGAATGCAACCCTATTTTAAGTGTAAGCGTAGTCTTCTTCGTAGTGTTTGGAAGTGGTACGCTGTATGGAGGAATCCATAAAGTAAGTGTAGCATAAGTGTGGGCGTAATGTGTGGAAATGGTGGAAGGGAAGGAAAGGGATTAGGAGAAATAAAACCCTAATCCGGACTGCGGGTTATCTATTATTTATTATATTTATAGAAATGTTTACTGTATACTATCGATAAGTTATCAGTTTGTTATTCATTTATTGTGGGTTGGTTATCGCTTAATTATCGCCTTGTTATCGTCGTGTTGTCGACCATGTATAGACGAGCTTTAGTTTTTTTTTCCGAATTGCTCTCAACTTTTTATCGATAACAAACGTTTTCGAATCGTTATAGGAAAGTTTTGAAGTTGTTTTCTATAATTTATCGATTTGTAATCGACAAGTATATAACTTGTATGTATTAATTTGCTATAAAAAGTTATGGAATTTTTATAGAAAAATGTAAGCAGTCTCTGAAAAGAATCGAGATAGAAGTTACTCCTATCATTTAAAAGAGACGACGGTAGACACATGACTGGTTTTCTGACTGGACACTGCTTTCTGGAGTCACATGCCGTCTAATAAGGCTTAGTCAGTGAAAGCAGATGTACGAAGTCCGGGTTGGAGGAGAAAACGATGGAGCACGTTTTGTGCTCGTGCCTTGCGCTTACCAGGGTAAGACTCCAGCTATTAGCAGCAGCAAGCCGCAAACGTTTTAAAACGCCTTTAGAGTCCTCCAAAAGGACGGAGTTATTATATAATATAACTCCTGGTTTTTGATTTCAATTTGTACTCATGCAGTCTATGTATGTGAGGTGCTCACGGGCCTATCGAAATCTATTGATTTGTTATTAAAATGTTAACCATTTGTTTACGAGGTACTAACAACTTGTAATCTACGAGTTTTTGGAATGTTATCGATGAGTAATAGGTTTTTAAATGACATGTTATCAATTTATTAGCGATCAGTAATCAATTTGTTATCGAAATGTTCTCGACGTACATCTATGGTTTGCACATCAGTACGTAAAGCCCACGTCGTTTTTCGAAAGGCTTCGCGGCTTTAAGATGACTTAGCAAACCTTGCGATTTTATTTCTGCAATGAAATACCTTCACGTTATGAAATTCATCCCTTTTGCTTGATACATCGCGCCAAATTTTTTTTACTATAACAAATGTCCTGAAGAAAAATGTTTTGGCAAAGGCAATAAAAATCTCGACATACAGTTTTTTGTGATAAAAGCTGGCGGGTTTGATAGTTCTAAGCAATAGTTCATATGTACGTTTGTATGTACATATATAGGTAATTAATTAAAATAATTTTTATACTCAGTTGAGCAGAGCTCACAGAGTATATTAACTTTGATTGGATAACGGTTGGTTGTACAGGTATAAAGGGATCGAGATAGATATAGACTTCCATATATCAAAATCATCAGTATCGAAAAAAAATTTGATTGAACCATGTCCGTCCGTCCGTCCGTCCGTCCGTCCGTCCGTCTGTCCGTTATCACGATAACTTGAGTAAATTTTGAGGTATCTTGATGAAATTTGGTATGTAGATTCCTGGGCACTCATCTCAGATCGCTATTTAAAATGAACGATATCGGACTATAACCACGCCCATTTTTTCGATATCGAAAATTTCGAAAAACAGAAAAAATGCGATAATTCATTGCCAAAGGCGGATAAAGAGATGAAACTTGGTAGACGGCTTGACATTATGATTTTGGACAATGGGCGTGGCACCGCCCACTTTTACAAGAAGGTAATTTAAAAGTTTTGCAAGCTGTAATTTGGCAGTCGTTGAAGATATCATGATGAAATTTGGCAGGAACGTTACTATTATTACTATATATGTGCCAAATAAAAATTAGCAAAATTGGATGAAGAACATGCCCACTTTTTAAAAATTTTTTTTTTTTAATTCAAATTTTAACAAAAAATTTAATATCTTTACTGCATATAAGTAAATTAAGCCAAAATTCAACTCCAGTAATGATATGATGCAACAAAATACAAAAATAAAAGAAAATTTCAAAATGGGCGTGGCTCCGCCCATTTTCATTTAGTTTGTCTAGAATACTTTTAATGCCATAAGTCGAACAAAAATTTACCAATCCTTCTTAAATTTGGTAGGGGCATAGATTCTATGACGGTAACTGTTTTCTGTGAAAATGGGCGAAATCGGTGGAAGCCACGCCCAGTTTTTATACACAGTCCACCGTCTGGCCTTCCTCTCGGCCGTTAACACAATAACTTGAGCAAAAACCGATATATCTTTACTAACCTTAGTCCACGTACTTATCTGAACAAACTTTATCTTGGTATAAAAAATGGCGAAATCCGACCATAACCACACCCACTTTTTCGATATAGAAAATTACGAAAAATGAAAAAAATGCCATAATTCTATACCAAATACGAAAAAAGGGATGAAACATGGTAATTGGATTGGTTTATTGACGCAAAATATAACTTTGGAAAAAACTTTGTAAAATGGGTGTGACACCTACCATATTAAGTAGAAGAAAATGAAAAAGTTCTACAAGGCGAAATCAACAGCGTTTGGAATCTTGGCAGGAATATATAAATAAATTAGCAGTACCCGACAGATGATTTTCTGGACCACCTGGTCTACATTTTGGTCGATATCGCGAAAACGCCTTCACATATACATCTGAGGGCCACTCGCTTTTAAAACCCTCAATACCTTTAATTTGATATACATATCGTACAAACACATTCTAGAGTCACCCCCGGCACACCATAATGGCGATATCTCAAAAAGGCGTCCACCTATAGACCTAATGCCCACTCCCTCTTAAAATGCTCAGTAACACCTTTCGTTTGATACCCATATCGTACAAACATTCTAGAGTCACCCCTGGCCCATCCTAATGGCGATATCTCGAAAAGGCGTCCACCTATAGACTAATGCCCACTCCCTCCTAAAATGCTCAGTAACACCTTTCGTTTGATACCCATATCGTACAAACATTCTAGAGTCACCCCTGGCCCACCCTAATGGCGATATCTCGAAAAGGCGTTCACCCATAGACCTAATGCCCACTCCCTCTTAAAATGCTCAGTAACACCTTTCGTTATTTACCCATATCGTACAAACATTCTAGAGTCACCCCTGGCCCACCCTAATGGCGATATCTCAAAAAGGCGTCCACCTATAGACCTAATGCCCACTCCCTCTTAAAATGCTCAGTAACACCTTTCGTTTGATACCCATATCGTACAAACATTCTAGAGTCACCCCTGGCCCATCCTAATGGCGATATCTCGAAAAGGCGTCCACCTATAGACTAATGCCCACTCCCTCCTAAAATGCTCAGTAACACCTTTCGTTTGATACCCATATCGTACAAACATTCTAGAGTCACCCCTGGCCCACCCTAATGGCGATATCTCGAAAAGGTGTCCACCTATAGACCTAATGCCTACTCCCTCTTAAAATGCTCAGTAACACCTTTCGTTTGATACCCATATCGTACAAACATTCTAGAGTCACCCCTGGCCCACCCTAATGGCGATATCTCGAAAAGGCGTCCACCTATAGACCTAATGCCTACTCCCTCTTAAAATGCTCAGTAACACCTTTCGTTTGATACCCATATCGTACAAACATTCTAGAGTCACCCCTGGCCCACCCTAATGGCGATATCTCGAAAAGGCGTCCACCTATAGACCTAATGCCCACTCCCTATTAAAATGCTCAGTAACGCCTTTCGTTTGATACCCATATCGTACAAACACATTCTAGAGTCACCCCTGGCCCACCCTAATGGCGATATCTCGAAAAGGCGTTCACCCATAGACCTAATGCCCACTCCCTCTTAAAATGCTCAGTAACACCTTTCGTTTGATACCCATATCGTACAAACATTCTAGAGTCACCCCTGGTCCACCTTTATGGCGATATCTCGAAAAGGCTTCCACCTATAGAACTAAGGATTACTCCCTTTTAAAATACTCATTACCACCTTTCATTTGATACCCATATCGTAAAAACACATTCCAGAGTCACCCCTGGCCCACCATAATGGCGATATTTCGAAAAGGCGTCCACCTATAGACCTAATGCCCACTCCCTTTTAAAATGCTCAGTAACACCTTTCGTTTGATACCCATATCGTACAAACATTCTAGAGTCACCCCTGGCCCACCCTAATGGCGACATCTCGAAAAGGCGTCCACATATAGACCTAATGCCCACTCCCTCTTAAAATGCTCAGTAACACCTTTCATTTGATACCCATATTGTACAAACATATTCTAGAGTCACCCCTGGTCCACCTTTATGGCGATTTCTCGAAAAGGCGTTCACCTATAGAACTAAAGCCCATTCCCTTTTAAAATACTCATTACCACCTTTCATTTGATACCCATATCGTACAAACACATTCTAGAGTCACCCCTGGCCCACCTTAATGGCGATATCTCGAAAAGGCGTTCACCTATAGAACTAAAGTCCATTCCCTTTTAAAATACTCATTACCACCTTTCATTTGATACCCATATCGTACAAACACACTCTAGAGTCACCCCTGGCCCACCCTAATGGCGATATCTCGAAAAGGCGTCCACCCATAGACCTAATGTCCACTCCCTCTTAAAATGCTCAGTAACACCTTTCGTTTGATACCCATATCGTACAAACATTCTAGAGTCACCCCTGGTCCACCTTTATGGCGATATCTCGAAAAGGCTTCCACCTATAGAACTAAGGATCACTCCCTCCCGAACGTATGGCGGATAGGCCGGGACAATGTAGAAGTAAATGGCGTATGGTTAAGCTGTTGTTATTGCAGAAGTTGCAGATGGGCTGCGGGGTCTTCGTTAGGTGGTGTTGGTGAGTCAGAAGTGTATGACCCAGCCTTAAGCGTGCAAAGCATCGATTCATCCAGCGTTAAACACTGCTTGACTGTCGGTGCATATTAAGGTCTTTTGCTTACTTTTTACGAGATTTAACGCTGAGACTATGACCTGCAATTCGGCGTCGAATATGCTAGCGTAATCCGTAAGTATTCCGTGGGGGAGAGCTTTTCCATCTTCGTTCGTAACTGCGAACGCAGTACCATGGCTTTGCTTGCTGCCATCTGTGAACAGCAGGTTCCAGCCACTCTCTTTCAGCGGGTTTACTATTCTCAAGAAGGCTTGCTTATATATAGCACTGTTGGTGCCCTGTTTCTTTAGTGAACAAAGATCTTCAATAAACATCTTTGAATCAATTGCCCAGGGAGGTAGCTTGGTTGCCTGTATTGTCATTGGAGCTATTTGTAGGCTTAGAGTATCTTCGATCCCTTTTATCTCGCATAAGGCTGTGTTTGAGGTTTCTGTGAATTAATATTCCACAGCCTTGTTTGGTGTGGCCGATGTTATGGAAGTTATGGAAATAAGTTGTGTACTGCTTTGGGCAGTCTGGTGAGTGGGGGTAATTCGAGGTAATTATTTTGATAGCCTTTGATATTCCATTGGAGAATATCAACAATCATTAATAATAATATTAACATTACAATTAGATTTATTTTCTTGCGAAAATAGTCTATAGTTCGGGCTCTGGGAGCTCGCGTTCAATATCGTTTTATGTTTCAGATATTGAAGTTAGAAGAGATTGAAGTATTGTATTAGGTTGAGTTGGTTCAATGTGTCTGTTGTTGTAGGAATGGTGTGAATGGGGTAGATTTGAGTAGTGAGTAGACGAGGAGGAAGTGGCAGGGGCGGTTGGGGTATCAATGTTATTTTCGTTGTTACTATTGTTTTGACTGCTGTTCATGAAGGTGGTTGGGAATGGAGGGTGAGGGACAGTAAAAACATTTGTGGGTGAGTATATTCTTTGTTGTGCGTTTGATTTTTCTGAAAGAGATTGCGTATTATACTAGGTTCAAACACACACCAAATTGGCAATTTATACTATTTGGGCAATTTATTACGCAATTTGTCATATAATAAATTGTAATAATAAATTGCCAATTTAAAAAAAATTGCGTAATAAATTGTTTCAAACTGCAAATGCAACATTGTAAAGTGTGTTTCTTGAGTATATTTAAACGTCAGTTACGCATGGCTAAACTATATGGTTGGCCATCAGCTGATTTTATGTCTTTCATTTCACTTGAGTAGAGATTGTCAAAAGAAGATGGCAAACTCAAAATGAAACCAAAACATTGAACACATTTTCTTACAACACACAAAAATTTCAAAGTTTTATGTTTTCATTCCATTTCATTCGCCTAATAATGTGCGTGGTTATTTTGACAGTCTGAACAAAGGTATGTTCTCGCTGTAGAGATGAGCCAACCAGCTTTCAAATTACTATTGTGCAAGCTAAATCGAGTTGTATGAACAGCACTCAATTCGAATCGAAATTTCCTAAATTTATTTTTCTGTTTGAACATAGTATTAGGTAAAGAGGCAATATATGTAGCAGTGTGGGAGTGAGTGTGGTGTGAAAAGAGAGATTCAACTTTAGGTAAGGAGTCGGAGCTAGCAATCAGAGAGTCGTTAGTGGATGGGTGAGGATATACATGGGAGTTTAGTGGCTGAGCGGTAGCGGTGGAGTTGCCAGCTGGAGATGTTGAATCGGTTTGGCTGAGAATGGGAAAAGGCTGCACTGAGCCCAAGATTGCTGAGTAAGATTGTGATTGAGTTGCATTAATGGGATTTTGCTGTTTATATAATCGTCTTGCTTCAACAAAATTGTATTTGTTCTGTGTTTTTATTTTTAATATTTCTTTCTCTTGGAGGTATTTTGGTCAGTCTCTTGCTGAGGCGGGGTGAGGTCCAAAACAATTTGCGCACATTGTGCGTTGGCATGGTTCTTTGCTGTGAGGTGGAAAATTGCACGTTTCACAAGTAGTGTTGTTTTTGCATTTTTTTCATGGTGTGACCCAATAGTTGGCATAATCGACATCGCATAGGAGTGGCGAATTATTACTCAACTCTCACTGAGTACCATGCTATATCAATAGTGGGGGGAACTTTATACAAGTTGAACAAGCACAATCCTACCTGTGGGGACTTTTACACTGTTGATATTTTTGGTAAATTTGTATATGCCAACAACACCTTGTGGCTTTAGAGCCTCTAATATTTCCTTCTCGTCTGTATGAGCTAAATTTTTGTCGAAAATAGTACCCTTACAAGTATTCAAGGAGTCGTGGAAGGTAATGGATACGAGACATAGGCCACCAAAGCTCTTGCAATTTATAAATTTCTCCGCAACGCTTAGAGATTTTGTTAAAATCAGCAAGCTGTCATCGCGTAGGAGACTTACTGATAGGTATTCGGTGCTTATGCCTTGGATAGCTTTTTGTTTGGCAAAGACACTGTACTTTGGCAGAGGGTTAGACTCATCAGTGGATTTGATCACAATGCCATTGCAGTTATTATTTTTTGTCACTTTTGGTAGTGGTGGGAATGAGGCTTTTGTATTTTCTCTTTTTCTTTTGCCTTCGGGGAGATTGACATACTTTCTGAAAGTATGTCAAACCGATTCACCGAAGGAATCGTGGACCATTTATCCATATACAGCACTCAGTAATATATTTTAATTTATGGTATAGGCAGAGTAAATAAGTTTGTGTGGAAAAACTAATTGAATAGCATGTGGTTGTCGCACTTATGCTCACGAAATTTATTCAACTACGGATCACATTTGTTTAGCACAACTGCACTGAAATCAAAGCTTAAACACTTCAGAACACTGCACACATGACCAAAGGATAAAAAAAAATAAATGTAAGGCGCGATAACCACCGAAGAGATCTAAGACCGAGCTTCTCTTCCAATTTGCGTCGTGCTCCTCTTGCTTTTCCCTACAAATTGGCCGGACGGCAGATGAGTTTTCACTGAGAGCTTTTCATGGCAGAAATACACGCGGAGCGCCAGCGAAACACTGCCGAGGGGCGACCCCGCTTAGAAAAATTTTCTTCTAATTGAAAAACCTTATTTCTAAAATTTTGATGTTGCTTTGCCCGGGGTGTGAAGCCAGGGCATACGGTGTGGTAGGCGGAGTACGCTACCCTCACACCACGGTGGCCGCATGACCAAAGGATACATTGGAATAAAATTCAAAGTAAACTAGACAAACTGGATTATAAGTTTGTTCATCAAAATAAATCTGCGCAATGATATGTTGATTGGACCAAATTCTTTATTAAACTATTTGCTGGGTTGGAGCTATTTCGGTCAATATATGTATATTTTTTGAAAACTCAAAGAGATTTTACTTTTATCTTCCATGCATTTCGACGCTTCCGCGTCATCGTCAGGAAGACTGTTATATTTTTAAACAAAAAAATGAAAATGCAAGACAAATTGATAATTTCCCATAAATCTGCGCAATTTCACCTTTCAGAAAAATACCACGCTCCCTTTGTTGCTAAATTTGCTGTTGTACAGTGTAATTAGTTAATGAAAAGTTGTGTGGTTATGATTACGTCAAACGTCAGTTATGGAAGTGTTTTGTTAATTAAATATAAACAAATATATTTATTTTTGTAACTCAATTTTTCGTAGCAAATAATTGTATTTTCACAAGTCGATAACGTCATATCCTCACTTAGATATCGTTAACACGAGTGGCCAGAGTTTTTAAATTTAATTTTTACAAAATTTAATGATATTTAAAATTGTTCTTAGAAAAAATATATGCAGAACAGCTGTTATACTTGAATAAGCTGATTTAGAAGTACGTTTTCGGTTTATTAGAACAAGTTTTATTTACAAACGTTCACTTTTCTGATTTTTTTCGTTCATAGCATTTCTTAGTTTTTTTTTTGTTTGCGGCTGCCGTGTGGGCTGGTGCAGGCTCACCTAACACATCCTGGGTTCAAAACTCAGCGGAAACCACCTCGAAATAATTTCTAGAACTTTTCTTTTGGGTTTTCTAAAGGTTACCGGGGCTTGAACCCAGAACCGACTTAGTGGTATGCGGGCACGCTACCAACACATCATGGCGGCCGCCTGAATTAAAATTAATTGCCTAATTAAATCACATTTATTAACTGGTCAAATAACAATTTTGCTTGTATAATTTTCAATTATTAACTTTTAATTGTTTTTTTCTTACATCCGATTTTATTAAGTAAAGAGTGATTTTCCAACAGTTGCTATTTCCGTTTTCAATTCACAAATGAACAACAAAAATGCTATTTTAAATGGCAACTACTTTTCAAGAATTACTAAAACAGAAAAAATAAAATAAAAAGCGTAATATAACTGCCAAGAGAATTGAAGCCGAGCTTTTCTTACAATTTGCATCGTGCTCGTTCAAATTTTTCCTAAAAAATTACGGGACGGTACTTCCGTGTTTTATGCCGAATCCGAGCGGTATCTGCAAGGCAGATGAGTTTTCACTGCGAAGCTTGTTATGGCAGAATTACACTCGGAGTATTTGCCAAATCACTGCCGAAAGGGGACCCCTGATATGTAACCCAACCAACCCGAGATGATTATAAAATCAAAAGTATTTGAAATCTCTATACCGATAACCTGGCCAGATTTTCAAAAAAGGTGCCTCCGAAGGATCCTAAACGTTTCTAGCTAGTACCGGACATTTACATATAGAAAATGCTCAACAGCACCTTTTGCAGTTACGTCTTTACAACTCCTGTTCCGTGGTCATTACGCGAAATATATATTTTTTTCCGCATTCGTGTCTAAAGCCCAATGCCCGGTGCAGACTGCTATAAATTTATAGGTGTCGCCCCTAGATCTACCTAGTGGTCTCCTCTTCCTCCTTTCACTATCCATGTAGCACTTGAAATTCCATAGCCCATTGTGTTCTTCCGCTTCTTCTGAGCTTTGTTCACGAAAAAAATTCCGAATTTCCCCCTTGGACGAATGCCGACATCGGCGCTGGTTTTACCATTCCTTCCATTGAGGCCCTACGTGCCAGCTCATCAGCCATCTCATTTGCTTCGATTGCCTATGTCCCGCAACCCAGATATTTTATATTTTCAGAATGTCAGCTAACTCAGCTATAAGCTGCTTGCATGCTCCTACTAGCTTTGAGGTAGGGTATGGCATAGCAAGCGCCTTTATTGCTGATTAGCTGTCAGAAAAGACAGATACTTTCAAAGTTGTGTTCCGGACCTCGAGTGATTTGCAAGCCTGCCAAATCGAAACTACTTCTGCTTGAAATGCTATGACGGCAATCGGAATGACGAGGAAATCGATAGTGAATGCGAATAGATTCCAGCACCCACAACTGAGCCCATTTTGGTGTGGATTAATATGCCGGTATTAGCTGCAAGCGTGCCCCTCTTCCAGTTATTCCTACTTGGCAAGATAGTGTTAACAACGCCCTTTTGCTGCAGTTTTGGGAAGTAAATTAAGTATCCGTCCAGCACCCAGATTCTCTGAGTCACAGTTCGGCTTGCGCCGACGTAAATATTATGTGCATGTCTATCGAAAGCAGCATTGGCGCCTAACCGTTTAAACGGTTAAGGTTTATGATATGAAATCGTTTTTCACTGGTCCTTACAGTGGACTGGGCGCTGCCCCCTTCCTCTGCTTCCATAGGCGGATTCTGATAGAAATACTTTCTTAGCCGGTGCATCATCTTTCATTCGCATAACATGGCTTAACCAGCGGTAACCGCCAACGACAACGCGTAGAGGTTCGTAAATTTTTCGAAGAACTTTTCTCTCGAACGCTCCCAAAGCCGCCTCATCTTATGTTGTCATGGTCCATTCTTCTGTACGATATAGCAGGACAAGTACGCTAAGTGAGTTGTGGAGCATGATTTTCGTTTGCCGACCGAGGACTTTATTTATTTGCAAGAGTTATTATTCACTGGATGTTCTTTGTGTTGAGTCTTTAAGTATTTCGAAACTATGGTATGATTCCCAGGCGCAAATGCACTTTTGCAAAGTGCATGTTTTGCCTTATTCACCATCAAACCCATCTTTTTCGTTTCTTTTTCCAGTTTGGAGTAAGCAGAAATTACGGCGCGGGTGGTCAGGATATCAATGTCGTCAGCATACGCGGGTAGTAGCACGCTTTTATAGAATATTGGTCACGAGCGACTAAGCTGATGGTGTTGATCAAAGCCATTTTGAACAGCCATATCAGTTATGCGGGGAATACAAATTTAGACATAGTGGGACATAGGTAGCTCCTTTTCATGCTGTCGAAGATGGCTTTAAAATTGATGTATGTCAATTCTTTTTTCGCGGAATTTTTTCAAGATTTGGCGCAAGGTGAAAATCTGGTCGATGGTAGATTTACCAGGTCTGAATCCACACTGATAAGATGCAAACAGCCGATTAACGGTTTGCTTCAATCTTTTGCACAATACGCTTGACAGGTCCTTAATAGCCAAACTAATAAGGCTGATTCAGCGATAGTTTGTGCAATTTGCAAAGGGAATCTTTACAAAGAACACTTGCCCCGCGTTCCAATAAACAGAGATCTAGTTCTCGATACAAATTTAACATGCAAGTGCAAAAACAAATTGATCCATATATGTAAATCACTTTGTTGTTGCATTTGCATGTTAAATTTCTATCACGATCTGGATCACTGTCCATTGGAACGCAAGGTTAGATACCAATTGACAGGCATGCACTCGTCCGACCATGTTTTACAAAGAAGCTGATGCATGCGCCTTACCAACTCCTCGTCGCCATATTTGAATAGCTCTACATGCAATCTATCAGCGTCCTATAAAATCTGTTTGTTTTATTGGCATTGGCATGTAAGTAACGAGAGTAGTCAACTCTTTTCAGGAAAAAATAAATATAATAATAAAATCATATACACATCATAGGTGGATATATTATTTGTTTAAACTCTTTCAGCCGAACCATAAATAATATAAACTCCGCATCATTAAGTTTATTTATTTAATTGTGAATACACATAAATGCACACTTTATATTAGGGTTCTAACAGGAGCTTCGATTCCGATTCCGATACGTTGGGACTTCTAATTGATTGAGACTTCCGATTTCTATTTCGGTTCCGATTGTTTTGAGTCTGATGTATAACGGAAGTCGATCAGTAGAAACGTTTATTGAAAGAACATAACTAGCACCAGCAACCGCTCGTTTGGTTTGACAGTTGCGAACAATTTTTGTTTTTTCATATGGCTCAGGAAAATCGAAATTGTAACTAATTTTTCCACTGAAAGAGGAGAATCACCGGTTGATACACATGCTTAAATTAAGATTATTTGTAACGAATTTACTGCAAATCCTGTTATTTGCAACCTTCTGCTAAGTTCGAATCACTAAACTGTTGAATAAATAACTCCAATATTGAATAATGGAAAAATGGCCTTTATTAAAGTACTTCACAATAACACTTATACTTTGCAACTAAATAAATAAATAAAAAAACAACTAGCTTGCTTAATAACCAAACTGACTGATAGCTTAAATGAAACTGATCTCTCGCCTCCACTGTTGTCGCCCTTTTATACTGTCCGACCAGCTCGTTGCATATTTCTAGGCTTTTCTAATTCCAGAACTTACTAGTTAGTTATAAATTTCTCAGATGTATAATTTTTATAGCTTCTCTCATACCCCATGCGCTTGTATGTGTGAGCGACACTTCCACAATCACAACTGCATACTTTAGGAGCATCTCAGATAAGATATCTACATGTGTTTGTGCATCTCTTCTCCGCTGCGTGTACGTACATAGGTGTAGACAAAATGATTAAATTATTGATGTGCATTCACGTCACTGCTTAGCATCGGCATAGAGATGGCAGTACCCCTTAGTGTTGCTAATATCCTTTACACTGCCCCCACCTAAGTCTGATCGCCCCGATCAGACAAATCTCTCGATCTAAACGTTGCCGGCCTTTCCAAATGGACCACTTTCATTTTGGTTAGTGGTTTACCGATGGTTTGTATACGGTAGATGGTGTCACTGATCTTCTTCACAACTTCGTACGGGCCTTCCCAACTGCACCGAAATTTGGATGGAACACTTTCCGCCGGTGAGGGTTGTATAACAGTACCAAATCTCCCGCCAAGAAACCTTTCGAATTATTGTTCTCATCGTACCTGTGTTTCATCGTACTACTCAATACCCTGGTTCTTTCCTTCACACTCTGTTGTTTGGCCAATGAACTACTTCGTAGAGCTTGCGCTGAACGGATTTGCTTTGCATAATCAGTATCGTTCCGATACTTCACAACAGTAGTGTGCCCTGGCTTGAAACCACCCTTGCATTCATTCTGCGAAATTCTTTCCTTCGGTTTAGAACGTCCGTCAGGGTTTTTCAATGCCAGTGTTTCTCTCACAGATACCTTCGGTTTTTATTTGTTTTGCCCATTCGTTCCATCAATCCTTTCCCGATCTGCTGCCTTTGACTTTTGCGGTTTTTGTCGGATCTCTTTCACCAGCACTCGATTACTGCTGAACCCTTCTTCCAAACTGAAGTTAAGTGGCACATCTTGGTTCTCATAGCGAATAATCTTTCTTGGCATATCGATCTTGATGTCATGGTCAACTAAGAAGTCCACTCCCAATATGACTTCATCAACGATCTTCGCCACAACGAATTTGTGTAGAACCATGACCTTCCCAATTAGGACTTCACATATCACTTCTCCCTGGACTTGGTTATACTCGCCTGCGACCGTACGCAACCTTGCTCCAGGTAACGGTTTTACTCTCCTGTTGACTAAATCAGATCGAATTAAGGAATGAGATGCTCCCGTATCTACAGTCAGTACACGCTCCTTGCCATCCACATTCACTCTGACGGCAAAACTACTTGATTTACTTCCAATTTGCGACACAGATATCACAGGGCATTCAATAGCTGGAGCTAGCTCTCGATTTTTACAGCTGGCACGCTCTTGCTCATCTCCTCCAGCTTTGCGTTTACGGCTACCCAAGTTGGAACTACCAGGACCAAGATTGCAATGACGTGCAATGTGACCGGGCTTCCCGCATTTGAAGCATGTGATAACTCTTTCACTCCGCTTTGCGATACTTTCAGCGCCTCCAATATTGCGTTTACCCACTCTGGCCTTTCTACTTCCACACGGCGTGCTTTGAAAACTGGCTTACACAGAAGCGACGCTGTTTCCTGAATCAGAGGACGTGATACCGTTTCTGCTAATGTTGGCTTTGGGTTTGCGTATGTAGCTCAATTTGTTTCGACGTCCCGTTTGCCATTTATAAAACTCTGCATTCCATATGCTCTTCCAGTTTAGATGATATACGGACTTCCTGCTCTTCTAGTTGTGTGGAGATCTGAGATGATATCAGTGCTGAATTTTGTGCCGACATTTCTGAAATACGCGTTCCTTGTGCTTCAATCTTTGATGTTATACGTGTCTCCTGCGATTCCAGTTGAGATGACATTTGCGATGACATTTCTGAAATACGTGCCTCCTGTGCTTCCATCTTGGATGTTAAACGTGTCTCTTGCGATTCCAGCTGAGATGGCATATATGTCTTCTGTTCTGCCAGTTGAGATGACACTGTCGTTGTTTTAGCAGATATTGTAGCTAAAATCATGTTCAAGCCTGTGCTCGTAACTGTCTGCGATGTTTCTTCCATTTCTGTTGTTTCCTCGCCATCAAGATGAAAGTGATACTCTTCCACCTCAATTCCTTCTAAGTCCATTGCCTGTCGTAGTCGTTCCTGAAGTTCTAGTTTAATGCCCGTTGTATTCAACCTACGGCTCTCCAACTCCTTCTTCAGTTGCTGGATCCTCAATTCACTTAACTTTGCATGCCGATGTTGTATTCGAAGTCTTCGGAATTTATTCAACAATTCCTTTTCTGACACCAATTGTAACCAATTTACTGCAAATCCTCTTATTTGCAACCTTCTGCTAAGTTCCAGTCACTACACTGTTGAATAAATAACTCCAATATCGAATAATGGAAAAATGTTCTTTATTAAAGTACTTCACAATAACACTTGTACTTTGCAACTTACTTACTTACTTAATTGGCGCTTAACCGTCTAAACGGTTATGGCCGTCCAACAAGGCGCGCCAGTCGCTCCTTCGCTCCGCCAACCGGCGCCAATTGGTCACACCAAGGGAGTTTAAATCGTTTTCCACCTGGTCCTTCCAACGGAGTGGGGGCCGCCCTCTACCTCTGCTTCCATAGGCGGGTTCCGATAGAAACACTTTCTTGGCCGGAGCATCATTTTTCATTCGCATAACATGGCCTAGCCAGCGCAGCCGCTGCGTTTTAATTCGCTGGACTATGCTGATGTCTGCGTATAGCTCGTACAGCTCATCATTTAATCTTCTTCGGTACTCGCCATCGCCAACGCGTAGAGGTCCATAAATCTTTCGAAGAACTTTTCTCTCGAACACTCCCAAAGCCGCTTCATCTGCTGTTGTCATGGTCCATGCTTCTGCCCCATATAGCAGGACGGGTACGATAAGTGACTTGTAGAGTATGATTTTCGTTCGCCGAGAGAGGACTTTACTTTTCAATTGCCTACCTAGTCCAAAGTAGCATTTATTGGCAAGATTGCAACTAGCTTGCTTAATATCCAAACTGACTGATAGCTTAAATGAAACTGATCTCTCGCCTCCACTGTTGTCGCTCTTTTATACTGTCCGACCTCCTCATTGCATATTTCTAGGCTTTTCTAATTCCAGAACTTACTAGTTAGTTATAAATTTCTCAGATGTATAATTTTTATAGCTTCTCTCATACCCCATGCGCTTGTATGTGTGAGCGACACTTCCGCAATCACCATTGCATACTTTTAGGAGCATCTCAGATAAGATATCTGCATGTGTTTGTGCATCTCTTCTCCGCTGCGTGTACGTACATAGGTGTAGACAAAATGATTAAATTATTGATGTGCATTCACGTCACTGCTTAACATCGGCATAGAGATGGCAGTACACCTTAGTGTTGCTAACATTCGCAACAATATTGTAACGAATTTTGCTTGCAAATCCTCTTATTTGCAATCGTCTGCTAAGTTCGAATCACTAAACTGTTGAATAAATAACTCCAATTTGTAATAATGCAAAATGGCCTTTATTAAAGTGCTTCACAATAACAAACTGTGCAACGAATAGCTTGCTTAATAACCACACTGATTGATAGCTCAATGAAACTCTACTGCTATTGCTCGCTAGATATCGTCTTAATCAAACTGCTTGACAACTCAAATCAAACTGAAACTCCTTCTTACTCGCCTGCCCCGCTTTTATAGTTTACGCTGCATACTTCTAGGCTCTTCGATTTCCAGAAGTTACTAGTTAGTTTCGGCTACAAAATCGCCAGCCACAACTACGTGCACAAATTTTTGCTCTCTCTTGTGACAACTCAGATAAAATATATGCATGTGTTTGTGCATTGCCGCTCCGCTGCTCGTATACGTACATATGTGTAGACGCAATTATTTATTCGGTTATGTAGATACATAATGATTGAATTATTGATGTAAATGTTTGTAGTTTACAGCCTCTCGCGCATACATAGGCGTATAAGTAAATGCATCTGTGTGTGACATCTTTCGGCTGCCTTATATATGTGTATACATGATTTGATTATTGACGTAAATACTGCTTATCGTGGCCTTGGCATCGCCTTAGTGATGGTATAACTTAGTGATGTTAATATCCGTGACACTGCCCCTACCTAAGTCTGATCGTCCCGATCAGACAAATCTCCCGATCTAAACGTTGCCAGCCTTTCCAAATGGACCACTTTCATTTTGGTTCGTGGTTTACCGATGGTTTGTATGCGGTACACTACATCGTTGATCCGTTTTACAACTTTGTATGGGCCTTCCCAATTACACTGCAATTTCGGGGACAAACCTTATTTTCATTGCGGGTTGTATAACAGCACCAAATCTCCTTCCTGAAAACCTTCTGAATTAAGTGCTTTATCATATCTGGCTTTCATCTTGTCTTAGCTCTTCTTCCAAATCACTAGTGGATTTCCTGACATTTCTCTCCGCATTGGCATCTATCCCAAACTTCAAATCAGCTGGCAGTCTAAGGTCATTGCCAAAAATTACTTTTGCAGGGGTTTGGCCCGTTGTCTCATGCACTGCTGATCGGTAAGCCATCAAGAATAATGGTATGCGGGTATCCCATTCTTTATGGTACTTGTCCACTACTTTCCTTAAGTGCTCCTCCAATGTTCTATTGAATCGTTCTACCATACCATCGGATTGGGGATGCAATGCAGTTGTCCGTGTCTTTCGAATGCCCAATGACTTACACATTTCCTGGAACACAGCTGATTCGAAATTCCTGCCTTGGTCAGAATGTAACTCCATTGGTACACCATACCTTGCAACCCAATTGTTTATAAACACTTCTGCTACCGTTTCCGCTTCTTGATTTGGGATTGGGTATACCTCTGGCCATTTGCTGAAATAATCCATAACTACCAGTACATATTTGTTTCCGCCGTTACTAGTAGGAAATGGACCGGCGATATCCATAGCGATCCTTTCAAATGGAGCACCTGAGTTATATTGCTTCATCTGGCCATGACTTCGTGTTCTGGGCCCTTTCGCTCTGCTGCAAACCTCGCAGTTCGCAATCCACTCAGTGACCGACTGACGGCAACCAACCCAATAGAATCTCTGTTTAATCTTCTCGAGCGTCTTCGTGATTCCAAGATGACCTCCGCTTGGACCATTATGCAGCTCGCTGAGCACATCAGGAATCCTCTTTCTGGGAATAACTATCAGTTTATTCTTGTATTTACCATCCCACTCATACTCCCATACTCGATGAAGGCAACCGGATATCAATTCTAAACTGTTCCACTGTGCCCAATATGACTTCGCAATGGGACTCTCTGCTGAAATCTCTTTTCTGTTTGGTCTTTCATTTCGTTCGAGCCCTTGCATAACACGTGACAGATCTGCATCTTCTAGCTGGCACTTTCTTAGCTGTTCCTTGCCCCATTCATCTGTACATGTTATAGTCATTAGCCGGACATCTATAATGTCTTCTTTAGCCTCGGCTTTTGAACAGTGCTTGCATTCCAAACTAAATGGTCTTCGTGACATTGCATCGGCATTTCCATGGGTACTACCTTTTCGATGCTCAATGGAAAAGTCATAGCTTTGTAGTCGCTCGATCCACCGTGCCAATTGTCCTTCCGGATTACGGAACTGCAGTAGCCATTTTAAACCTGCGTGATCTGTCCTGACACGGAATCGCTGGCCGTAGAGGTATTTGTGAAAATGTTTAACGCACTCTACCAATGCCAACAGCTCTCTCCGCGTAACGCAGTAGTTCCTCTCTGGTTTTCCAATCGAACGGCTGTAATATGCAACTACCTTCTCCTTTCCATCGACCAGTTGTGATAAAACGCCTCCTATAGCATATCCACTCGCATCTGTATCTAGAATAAATGTTGCTCCTGGAATCGGATATGCTAACTTTGCGGCAGTGCACAAACGCTCCTTCAATGTTTGGAAAGCCACTGCTTGCTCCTTCTTCCATTCAAAAACTTTATTTTTTCTTGTAAGCTCATGGAGGCTATGGGCAATTTTGTACAAATCGGCGGTAATATGTGCACAGCCCAAGGAAACTTCTTAATTCATGTAGGTTCTGTGGTCTTGGCCAATCCTTTACAGCCTCTATCTTTTCGTTCGCAGTGCAGATGCTCTCTGTCGTTACCTTGTGACCCAAATAATTTACTTCCTTTTTAAACAGCGCACACTTTTTGGGACTTAACTTCAGACCAGCGCCAGCTATTCTTTGGAAAACTTCCTCCAAGTTCTTAAGATGTTCATCGAAATTCTTGCCCAATACGATGATGTCGTCCAGGTACACCAAGCATATTTCCCAATGTAGTCCTTTCAATACCTGATCCATGAGTCTCTCGAAAGTAGCTGGTGCATTACATAGTCCAAAGGGCATTACTGTAAATTGCCAAAGACCATCTCCGACGCTGAAGGCTGTTTTCTCTTTGTCTTCCTCCTTTACCTCCACTTGCCAGTAGCCGCTTTTCAAGTCCAGTGTGGAAAACCATTTCGTACCAGAGAGCGAGTCCAGAGTGTCGTCAATTCTTGGCAATGGGTAGCTATCCTTTTTCGTAACGTCATTCAACTTCCGGTAGTCCACGCAAAACCTCATTTTTCCATCCTTCTTCTTTACAAGTACTACCGGTGAGCTCCAGGGACTATCTGATGGTTCGATGACGCCGCTGTCGCTTATTTCTTGTATAATTTGACTCACAACTTCCCGCTTCGCCAGTGGAACACTACGTGGAGCTTGACGGATCGGCCTCGCATCTCCAGTGTCAATTTGATGTTTCACAACGTTGGTGCGGCCTGGTTTAGAACCATCATGGTCAAATATGTTCGCGTACTTTAGGAGCAGTTGTTTTGTCTTACTCTGATATGCTTCCTCTAGCCCCTGCGTCCATGCCGTGATTTCATTTGAAAGATTAGTATTACTAGCTGAAACGTGTTCCTGGAGCTGTTCACAGTTAATAACTACTTCAGCCTCTTGGCATCTTCCCAAAATAGCTCCTTTAGTCAGTTTGAGTGGTGAATTGAACTCATTGAGTACCCTTGCCGGAATACGTCCATCTTGTTTTGTCATAGCCAGGGTTTTTCCTACAAGTATGTTCAGTGCTGATTTGTTTGCTGCTTCGACAACCCACAATTTGTTTGTCCCACAATCTCCATCAACCTTTGCCCAGATGACTGCTTCGGATTTTGGTGGTATTCGCTGACTCTCTTCAACCAGCACTCGTTTACTGCTGTAGCCTCTCTCGTAGCCGAAACTAAGTGGTACATCCATGTTCTTATATCGCATCGTCTTGCTTTGCATGTCGATCTTGATGCCCTGGTCGATTAAGAAGTCCACTCCAATTATGATTTCATCAACAATCTCTGCCACTATAAAATTGTGTACTACCGTGACGTTCCCAATTGCGACTTCACATGATACTTCTCCTAGAACCGTGCTGTCTTCTCCAGTGGCTGTACGCAATCTTGCTCCATGCAATGGTGTTATCTTCTTGTTGACTAAATCCGCTCGAATGGTGGAATGAGATGCACCCGTATCTACAGACAGTAAACGTTCCTTTCCATCCACATGTCCTCCGACAGTAAGATTGTTTGACCTTCTTCCAATTTGTGAGATAGAGATTATGGGGCATTCAATTGAGGGAGCCAGCTGTCGCCCTTTGCGGCTGACTCGCTTTAGTTTAACGATTGAGTGGACTTGGAGATTTGCTCATCTCCTTCAGCTCTGCGTTTACGGCCACCCACATTGTTGGAGCTATTGGGACCGGTGCTGCAATGTCGTGCAATATGACCTGGGTTGCCGCACTTGAAACATTTAATAACTCCGGCATTTTTCTGTTGTGATCCCTTCAGTGCTTCCAAAATTGTGTCTACCCATTCTGGCCTTTCTACTTCTACACGATGAGCCTTATATGCTGATTTACTCAATAGGAAGGCAGTTTCCTGAGTCAATGGATGTGATACCGTTTCAGCAAATGTCAGTTTTGCGTTCGCTGTGTTGGGTTCGTATGTAGCTCGCTTCGTTTCCACGTCTCGTATGCCATTTATAAAACTCTGGATTTTTACCCTCTCGGTGTATTCCACGGGTGCGTTCGCATTTGCGAGATGAGCCAACCTTTCAACATCTGAAGAAAACTCCTGCAATGTGTCATTTGCGTTTTGGTAGCGGTTTTGCAACTCAATTTGGAATATCTGTTTTCTATGCTCGCTTCCATAACGTAGTTCTACAGCAGCCATCAATGCTTCATAATTGTTCCGCTCTCCTTCGGAAATCGTCTGTAGGATTTCCGCTGCTGGCCCCTTCAATGCCACGAACAATGCAGCAACTTTATCTTCCGCATTCCAGTTGTTCACTGCTGCGGTCTTCTCAAAGTGTAGCTTGAAGACCTGGAAAGGAACAGAACCGTCAAAAGATAAAGTTTTTACCTTTGTATTACTCGCTGAAGCAGCCGGCCGATTAAGTTGCAATTCCTGTATACGACCGCTCTTCCGACCGCTCAACGCATCCACCTCTGCCTCGAATTTTTCTTCAAACTGCATTATTTTTTCGTCCATGCGCGCTTCGAGTTTTGATGATATACGCGCCTCTTGTGCTTCTAGTTGTACTGTTATGCGTCTCTTGTTCTTTCAGTTGGGTTGCCATATATGTCTTTTGTTCTTCCAGCTGTGACGACATATTTGTGGATATTTGTGATGACATTTCTGTTATACGTGCCTCTTGTGCTTCCATCTTGGATGTTAAAAGTGTCTCCTGCGATTCTAGTTGTGATGCCATATATGTCTTCTACTCTTCCAGTTGATATGACACTGTCGATGTTTGAGCAGATATTGCAGCTAAAATCATGTTCAAGTCTGTGCTGGTAACCGTCTGCAATGTTTCGTTTTTCTCATCAATTTTTGTTGTCTCCTCGCCATCAAGATGAAAGACATACTCTTCCACATCAATTCCTTCTGCTTCCATTGCCTCTCGTAGCCGTGCCTGAATCTCAAGTTTAACGCCGCTTGTATTCACTCCACGGCTCTCCCACTCCTTCTTTAGTTGCTGGATTTTCAATTCACTGAACTTTGCCATGTCCTTGTTGTCCTCTGGAATTTATTCAACAATTCCTCTTCTGACACCAATTGTAACGAATTTTGCTTGCAAATCCTCTTATTTGCAATCCTCTGCTAAGTTCGAATCACTAAACTGTTGAATAAATAACTCCAATTTGTAATAATGCAAAATGGCCTTTATTAAAGTACTTCACAATAACAAACTGTGCAACGAATAGCTTGCTTAATAACCACACTGATTGATAGCTCAATGAAACTCTACTGCTATTGCTCGCTAGATATCGTCTTAATCAAACTGCTTGACAACTCAAATCAAACTGAAACTCCTTCGTACTCGCCTGCCCCGCTTTTATAGTTTACGCTGCATACTTCTAGGCTCTTCGATTTCCAGAAGTTACTAGTTAGTTTCGGCTACAAAATCGCCAGCCACAACTACGTGCACAAATTATTGCTCTCTCTTGTGACAACTCAGATAAGATATATGCATGTGTTTGTGCATTGCCGCTCCGCTGCTCGTATACGTACATATATGTAGACGCAATTATTTATTCGTTTATGTAGATACATAATGATTGAATTATTGATGTGAATGTTTGTAGTTTACAGTCTCTCGCGCATACATAGGCGTATAAGTAAATGCATCTGTGTGTGACATCTTTCGGCTGCCTTATATATGTGTATACATGATTTGATTATTGACGTAAATACTGCTTATCGTGGCCTTGGCATCGCCTTAGTGATGGTATAACTTAGTGATGTTAATATCCGTGACAATATTATACTGCATTTATATGTTATCTGTATCATTTTAGTTGTCAGCCTATTCAAACTTGATTTGTATACCTTGTACCCTGTTGAAACTTCCGATTTCGGTACTGACTCCGGTTTCGACAATGCAAATTTTTAAGTTTCAGTAAACTTACTTCCGTTCCATCCCTACTTTATATGTACATGCAAGCGCATAAGAGTTTTGTTATACTCAGCTGAGCAGGTTCCTGGGCACTCATCTCATATCGCTATTTAAAATTAAAAAGTGCGATAATTCATTACCAAATACGGCTAAAGCGATGAAACTTGGTAGGTGCGTTGACCTTATGACGCAAATAGAAAATTAGTAAAATGTTGGACAATGGGCGTGGAACCGCCCACTTTTAAAGAAGGCAATTTCAAAGTTTTGCAAGCTATAATTTGGCAGTCGTTGAAGATATTATGATGAAGTCTGGCCGGAACATTACTCCTATTACTATATGTGTGCTAAATAAACATTAGCAAAATCGGATTACGAATATGCCTACTATTTAAAAAAAAAAATTTATAAACTCAAATTTTAACAGAAAATTTAATATCTTTACAGTATATAAGTAAATTATGTCAACATTCAACTCCAGTAATTATATGGTGCAACAAAATACAAAAATAAAAGAAAAATTCAAACTGGGCGTGGCTCCGCCCTTTTTCATTTAATTTGTCTAGAATAGAAAAATAGAATAGTCGAACAAAAATTTACCAACCCTTATGAAATTTGGTAGGGGAATAGATTCTATGAAGGTAACTGTTTTCTGTGAAAATGGGCGAAATCGGTTGAAACCGCGCCCAGTTTTTATACACAGTCAACGGTCTGTCCTTCCGCTCGGCCGGTAACACGATAACTTGAGCAAAAATCGATATATCTTTACTAAACTTAGTTCACGTGCTTATCGGAGCTCACTTTATCTTGGTATATAAAATGGCCGAAATCCGACTATGACCACGCCCATTTTTTCGATATCGAAAATTACGAAAAATTAAAAAAAGCCATAATTCTATACCAAATATGAAAAAAGGAATGAGACATGGTAATTGAATTGGTTTATTGACGCGAAACATAACTTTGGAAAAAACTTTGTAAAATGGGTGTCACACCTACCATATTAAGTAGAAGAAAATGAAAAAGTTCTGCATGGCGAAATCAAAGGCCCTTGGAATCTTGGCAGGAACAGTACCTTGGTATTATATATAAAAATAAACTAGCGGTACCCGACAGATGATGTTCTGGGTCACCCGGGTCCACATTTTGGTCGATATTTCGAAAACTCCTTCACATATACAACTAAGGGCCACTCCCTTTTAAAACCCTCATTAGTACCTTTAATTTGATACCCATATCCTACAAACAAATTCCAGAGTCACCCCTGGTCCCACTCCCTTTTAAAAAATCAGTAACACCTTTCATTTGATACCCATATTGTACAAACGCATTCTAGAGTCACCCCTGGTCTACCTTTATGTCAATAACGCGAAAAGGCGACCACCTATAGAACTAAGGCCCACTCCTTTTTAAAATACTGATTAACACCTTTCATTTGATACCCATATCGTACAAACAAATTCTAGAGCCACCCCTGGTCAACCTTTATGGCGATATCTCGAAAATGCGTCCACCTATAGAACTACGGCCCACTCCCTTTTAAAATACTCATTAAACCTTTAATTTGATACCCATATCGTACAAACAAATTCTAGAGTCACCCCTGGTCCCACCCCTTTTAAAAAATCAGTAACACCTTTCATTTGATACCCATATCGTACAAACGCATTCTAGAGTCACCCCTCGTCTAACTTTATGTCGATATCTCGAAAAGGCGACCACCTATAGAACTAAGGCCCACTCCTTTTTAAAATACTCATTAACACCTTTCATTTGATACCCATATCGTACAAACAAATTCTAGAGCCACCCCTGGTGCACCTTTATGGCGATATCTCGAAAATGCGTCCAGCTATAGAACTAAGGCCTACTCCCTTTTAAAATACTCATTAACACCTTTCGTTTGATACCCATATCCTACAAACAAATTCTAGAGTCACCCCTGGTCCACCTGTATGGCTACATCCCGAAATGGCGTCACCCTATAGAACTACGGCCCACTCCCTTTTAAAATACTCTTTAATGCCTTCCATTGATACCCATGCCATACAAACACATTCCAGGGTTACCCTAGGTTCATTTTCCTACATGGTAATTTTCCCTTATTTTGTCTCCAAAGCTCTCAGCTGAGTATGTAATGTTCGGTTACACCCGAACTTAGTCTTCCTTACTTGTTTTTGTTTACTTTTATTAGCATTTAATTTGCTTGGAGGATAGGTTCCGCATGAAACGTCAACAGAAATCAAAAGAAAATCACCCAGTTTTATTTGTTTGACAGTGAAGCATGCATTGAGTCATGCTTAAAATAAATAATGGTGATTTTTTTAGAGATAATGAAAGGCCGTGATGTGATGGTAAAGTGATCCGCCTACCACACCGAAGATCTTGGGTTCATGCCACGGGCAAAGTAACATCAAAATTTTAGAAACATGTTTTTTCAATTAAAGGAAGTATTTTTGCCATGAAAAAAAGCTTTTCCGTGAAAACTCATCTGCCTTGCAGATGCCGTTCGGAGTCGGCATAAAAAAAGTAGTTCTCGTCCCGGAAATATGTAGGAAAAATTAAAAGGAGGAAGATGCAAATTGGAAGAGAGAAACTTGGCCTAAAATCCCCTCGGAGGCTATCGCGCCTTACATGTTTATATCTTTCATGAAAATGAAATGCGCCCGCCCCACAGTGCCGCGACTCCATACAAAAGATGGACAAAAATAGAAGGAGTGGTCCAAATTGGCTGAAACTTCACACCTTAAAGTATTATGCCACAAATGAAATCCGTTTTTCTGTACCGGTTACTCATTTCGAGAAAACCGAGGTTTTCTCAAATTTTTGTACGGAAATAGTTATTGTGGACATGTGTTGATATAAGTAGAATCAGTCGTCAGAATGGGGCGAAACTTCACACCTCAAAGGGCTATATCACGCCAATTTCAGACAAAAAATCTGTTATTCAACCCCGGTTACCAATTAATTTAAAACAATTTTTTTTTACAATTTGATAAAAAGGTAAAATAAGCCATAATCATCGTAGACATATGTTTATAAAAAGCGAAGTACTCGAACCAGAACTGATTGAAAAAAAACGGGTTTTGCACGTTATTATATAAAAGTGAAATGTGGCATATAATTTTTTGTAAATATTCAGAAAAATATAATTTTTAGTTATAATTTGTCGCACCTTTACATTAGGGTAATTTAATACATTACGGTAAATTAAAAATTAAGTCGGTTTTTTTTTAATTTTACCCGTTCTGTAAAAAAACAAAATTTTTTTGATTTTGATATGGATTTAAAATAAAGCATAATCGCTGTTGACTATGTAAATAAAAAAAAAAATATTTTTTATAATCAATCAGTTTCATAACAATTTCGCTTTTCTTCACTAATTAATTAAGTCGGTCATAAGCAGCGTTGGTCAAAATATCTCTTAGTGTTTTTTTTTAACGGTAGAAATATTTCTTTAGCTACTTAGTCCTGGTTTTTCAGTGCGAGTTTAAGTTGACTACAGTTTAGACCTGCATCCTTGGCCCTTTAACTGAGATTAGCAGTAAACTTGTATGTCCACGGGTATGCACGGTTAGATTGAGATTAACTTTAAAAACAGTTTAAGTTCGCACTGCAAAACTGGGGGGGGAAGGCATCAAAAATGAAGGAGTTAGGTATATTCAAGTCAACTTAAGCTATAGCTTAAACTCGCACTGAAACATAGAACCTTAAAATAAAAATAATTTTTGTACTTACTTCCATAAAATACGCCAAAAGCAACCAAAATTGCTTCCATTAGGTACTTCTCCAGCATAAGATACCGTCATATTTCAGCTTTAACTCTTTTTATTAAACACAATAACAAACAATGAAAATGCTATGCCACAGGAACAAACATAAGCGTTGAAGTATTTATAATGTAAATGTAAAAAATGTAAAGCAACAACAAAAGCAACTCCGTATATAAGTGCCACTTGAAATAAGCGATAGATATCTATTAATCAGCTGTTGCATTGAAATTGATGGCTCAAGCTTGTACAAGTGCAATAGTGATAACTAGATACCAAAAAAAAAAATAAAAAATAATCCGGATAAAAATGAATATTTATATTTGTATTCACCATGTACTGTATTGGATTGCTTTAATATTATTTGTTTAAAAGCTTCAAGTGTCTTCTTTGCTTGATCGGCAGCTATCAAACAGGTTAACTCTCTGTTGGTTGATGTTGGCAATAAGAGAATGCACAAGAGATAATTATTGTCAACGTCACCAACATTATTTTACTCTATTTCACTAAACAACATCAATACCGAATAAGTGAATTACATCAAGAGTTGGGAGACATCCGATGGATACCAACACTTGGCTGAATCTACTTTTCGACGCGGCTGACACGCACGCGCACTCACAATGCACACACCAATACGCGCACGATTTGCTTTTACAAATGTACTTAGCCAAATTGTAAATATTTTGTAAAGAGAAAAAAAGCAAGAATTTTCTGCGATTGGCTTGTAATCGCGCTTTACATCGACGGCAACGATTCACCTACGTTGCATAATCGAAATACCGACACGTTTACGTTTGCGATGTAAGTCTTTTGGTTATTTAAGCGCATTTAATTTCTGTTGTAATTTTTACGTATTTGCTACGTGGATATTGCAGCAAAAATCGTTATTGTTCTGATAGCAGTTGTTGGCCCTTTGTGTTAACTTTTTCGACGTTTTAATTTTGTTGGTTGATTTGTTTAACGTTTTTGTTAATTTAATGTTCTTGTTTTGTTGTGCTTTTTTTCTATTTGTATACTCTCATTTTACAAGCATTTAGTGCAAATGATCATTTGAGTTTAGTTTTTAATAAAAGTAACAATATTATTTCACGTTTTGATTTTTGTCAAGAATTTTGGAGCAATTTGTTTTTTTTTTTTTTCTTGTTGGTTTAAGTACCTATACAATCACATTCTCTTTAAATACCGCTTCGGTGTGGCACAAATACGATTTTGTTACATTTTTCTTCTTTTTCTTAAGAATTTATTTCTTTACGTTCATGATTAAAATACTTTTCTCACATTCGTTTAGAGGTCTCCCCTTTTTAATTCACTTTTTAATAATAGGTAATCGCAGTGCTTTTCAGATCTCACTCTTTGATCCAAAGTATTATTGATCGGATACTCTGAAAGAAGAGAAAAATTGGTTTGTAAGTAATTATGTGTAGGTACATATCGCTCACTTACATAGATCTAATTGAAATTAGCTTAAGCTATTGCATTTTTAAGTTATGCATTCGATTCGATAATGGATTCGCTAGAAGGTAATCAGTTTTTCGTTTCTCAAATTCACTCTATTTCTTTAACTCTTTCAATCTCCCTATCTCTGGCGCTTTCTCTCACTCTATCCTTTCTCTTTACTCTACCAGCCATTTTCTTAAAAAATAGATTCTAGCTACTAAGCTAATACGACAATTTGAAGAAACACTTCATATCTCTCGTAGATATGCAAAGCCGGTTCCCGAGAGGCTGCGAAGATATTATCGAAATTTATCCGAAAACAGTCTCGAAATAATCCTGAACTGGCAGCGGCTCTATAACGAAAACAATTTCACATGTTATGAGAGTAATTGCGAATTGAAGGATCCTGGATGAAATCCAGACATAGCCTTAGAGCCTTCTCGTGATGGTCTAAAAACCATCTGAATACTAAACTAATGTTTTTTTATCATATAAATGATAATTTAATTTTTGTATCTATCGAAGTAACAGTCTTCGAGTTATGTTTTCATTAGGTAGTCAGAACTTTAACATTTCGCCGTCTTCAACTGAGACCGACAAAGTTACCTTTGCCAAGGGGGTAGTCTTCCAAACCCGATAGCGTAGAGAACAGAAACTTCGAAATTTATTACGTTGTATCATTTAGGATAAAAGAGATTTTTAGATATATCAGGAATTGGGACATTTAGAGATATTAAGAAAGTCCATTTACAACATTTAGAATCTTGCCACCGCTATTTGAGTAGCTTCACGTAGAACTAGGAATATTTTTAAGAACTCTAAGACACTGCAATATTAGAGAGAGAAAAACGGTCCAGGGATCGTGAAAATTCAAAAACTCCGCCGAAATTCGAAGTTTTGCTTTCGAGTTTTAAGGAACTTTCGGATAACCCACAGACCTAAAATTTTGAACGAAACTTTGGATTCTATTAGGTTATGATAATTATGATAAATGAGTTTTCTAAACTGGACAGGGATCAAGATATTTTAAATTCCATTTACATCATGCGAAATCTTGCTACCGCTATTTAAGACGTAGGTTCTTGAAACTTAGAAAGTACTTAAAGAGCCAAGGACAATGCACATGAAATTTTTACAGTGGTAATGTTAGAATTTGAATATGAAAAACTTTGATTCAAAGTTCAACAAGAATAAGTCTTTGTTTAAAGATACATTGTTGTTGTTGTTGTTGTATTAACGATACAGGCACTCCCCGAAGGCTTTGGGGAGTGTTATCGATTTTGATGGTCCTTTGCCGGATATAGGTCCGGTACGTTCCGGTGACAAAGCACCATTAAGGTACTATCCCGACCATCTCGGGAACGTTTTATATGACCACATTAAACCCTCTAGGATATCACGCCCTCCCCAACCCCTAGTTTCATGAAGAACTTGGGGTCGCCAGAGCCTCGGCTCTTTATGCAATAGGATTCGCGACGTGTAGGTGAGGCGAGGTTGCTTCTAAAGATACATTTTTCGTTACTTCTGGTTCATTTATATAAAGGCAGTCCTTAAGAAACTTTGTATTTTCCTTTTATTGTTGAACTTAAGTGATGAAGGAAAATTTACTCTAAAATTGAAAATTATACTATGAAATGCCTTTTAACAATTTTAAAGAACTATAAATTACGACTTTTAAGTACTTAACCTTATACCAATTTCTTACCAAAACATAATGGAGTCACACTTTTTTTTTAATAAACAATCCGTTTTTCCTTTTCACATTCCTTCATTGAAAAACGATCATTTACGATCTGTGCGCGGCAATAAACAAATATTTTTTTTTTACAAAAACATTATTGAAAGTCCTACCTCGATGAAGAACAAAATATGTGGCAAGAATGGGTTTCTTGAAAGTAGATCTGCAAATGCTCAAGAAACTTTTGAAAAAATACTTCTAGAAATTTTGGAAGAATACCTCATTTTAGCTAGAAATTTTTACAACTCGTTTTTAAATCAACCGGAAATACATAAACATTCCTTTGATCCCACACATATCTTTGCTATAATGTACTTTTATTAAGTTTTTTATTCTTATAAATTAACTACATCAGTAAGTAATCCTAGTAAGTATTAAATCTTGCGCCCCTCTCCCCTCCCCGCCCCCCCCCCCAGCTTGTTGCTATTGTTTCGCGAAAATTTAACAAATCTTAATTGCTTAACAGCCAATTGGAACATAAATGCAAACTCGTGAAATGACACGCATAATTAGATAATAATAAATTAATTAAATAACTACATATAAGAATAGATAAGAAAATAGCAAACTTATAAGGTACTTATACTCCTCGATTAACTTTCAATAAGTCTTCGTTTGATGATTGAATATCACTGATTGCAAGCTATTAATAACTAGTTAATATAAACAGTATTTTTAATTAACTGACTCATTTTACTTAATTGATTTTCCGACATCTCACGAAGCGAACGAAAAATGACACTGAAGATGGAACAACGCCGAAATTCTAAACCAAAATTAATGGAGCATGACGGATAAAATTTCAAATATAAATTTATTTTATTACATAACTACCTACTTATATAATATAATTATTTCGTTAGTTTTAACCATATAATTATGCGCTGATGAAAAGTTCCACTTTTATCAAGAGTTTACTGTGTTGCTAATTTAACAAATTATTTTATTTGCTTATAATCTTTGGTTTTTTATATTTATTATTTTCTTTTTGTATTTATAGCTCACGACTTTTCCTAAAAAAAAGGTAATCACGTAATATAAAACGAATAAGCATCCACAAATAGAAGATTTGTTATTTCACTGATAAACTAAGGGACTCACTCAAAACTATTGCGTTTAATTTCGAAGAGTTAAGTCAAAATTTAAGTTTATACTAAAGGTTAGTTTACCGGTAGTGTTATCTCTAAATAACCGGTCACTTCTTTTCAGTCTGATTTAGATAAAGTTTGTGAAATTTTTGTAAGTGGCAGCAATGAGGAAAAAGCTGAAAATGTAGCTAGTGAAATGTTACCCAAATTGGGCAAGCTGCTTTCCAAATACTTAAGATAGCATTTCTCAAAAGTTGTCTTACATTTTATACTCTTATTGGCATATCTATTTAATTTTTATACTCAGTTGAGCAGAGCTCACGGAGTATAATAACTTTGATTGGATAACGGTTGGTTGTACCGGTATAAATGAATCGAGATAGATATAGACTTCCATATATCAAAATCATCAGTATCGAAAAAATATTTGATTGAGCCATGTCCGTCCGTCCGTTAACACGATAACTTGAGTGAATTCTGAGGTATCTTGATGAAATTTGGTACGTAGGTTCCTGGGCACTCATCGCAGATCGCTATTTAAAATGAACAAAATCGGACTATAACCACGCCCACTTTTTAGATATCGAAAATTTCGAAAAACACAAAAACTGCGATAATTCATTACCAAAGACGGATAAAGCGATGAAACTTGGTAGATGACTTGAACTTATGACGCAGAATAGAAAATTAGTAAAATTTTGGACAATCGGCGTGGCACCGCCCACTTTTAAAAGAAGGTAATTTAAAATTTTGCAAGTTGTAACTTGGCAGTCGTTGAAGATATCATGATGAAATTTGGCAGGAACGTTACTCCTATTACTATATGTACGCTTAATAAAAATTAGCAAAATCGGAGAAGGCCCACTTTTAAAAAAAAATATTTTTAAAGTTAAATTTTAACAAAAAATTTAATATCTTTACAGTATATAAGTAAATTATGTCAACATTCACCTCCAGTAATGATATGGTGCAACAAAATACAAAAATTAAAGCAAATTTCAAAATGGGCCTGGCTCCGCCCTTTTTCTTTTAATTCGTCTAGAATACTTTTAATGCCATAAGTCGAATAAAAATTTACCAATCCTTGTGAAATTTGGTAGGGGCTTAGATTCTAGGACGGATAACTGTTTTCTGTGAAAAAGGGTGGAATCGGTTGAAGCCACGCCCAGTTTTTAAACACAGTCGACGGTCTGTCCTTCCGCTCGGCCGTTAACACGATACCTTGAGCAAAAATCGATATATCTTTACTAAACTCAGTTCAGGTACTTATCTGAACTCACTTTGTATTGGTGTAAAAAATGGCCGAAATCCGACTATTACGAAAAATTAAAAAAAATGCCATAATTCTATACCAAATAAGAAAAGAGCGATGAAAATGGTAATTGGATTGGTTTATTTACGCAAAATATAACTTTAGAAAAAAACTTTGTAAAATGGGAGTGAAACCTACCATATTAAGTAGAAGAAAATGAAAAAGTTCTGCAGGGCGAAATCAAAAGCTTTTGAATCATGGCAGGAATACTGTTCGTGGTATTACATATATAAATAAATTAGCGGTACCCGACAGATGATGTTCTGGGTCACCCTGGTCCACATTTTCGATATCTAGAAAATGCCTTCACATATACAACTCCCTTTTAAAACCCTTATTAACCTGTAATTTGATATCCATATCGTACAAACACATTATAGAATCACCCCTGGTCCACCTTTATGGCAATATCTCGAACAGGCGTCCACCTTTGGAATAAGGCCCACTCCCTTTTAAAATACTCATTATCACCTTTCGTTTGACACCCATATTGTACAAACTCATTCTAGAGTCAACCCTGGTCCACCTTTATGGAGATATCTCGAAAAGGCGTCCACCTATAGAAAGAACTAAGGCCCACTACCTTTTAAAATACTCATTAACACCTTTCATTTGATACCCATATCGGACAAACAAATTCTAGGGTCACCCTTGGTCCACCTTTATGGCGATATCTCGAAAAGGAGTCCACCCATAGAACGAAGGCCCACTCCCTTTTATAATACTCATTAACACCTTTCGTTTGATACCCATATTGTACAAATGCATTCTAGAGTCACCCCTGGTCCACCTTTATGGAGATATCTCGAAAAGGCGTCCACCTATAGACCTAAGGCCCACCCCTTAAAATACTCATTAACACCTTTCATTTGATACTCATATCGGACAAACCAATTCTAGAGTCACCCCTGGTCCACCTTTATGGCGATATCTCGAAAAGGCGTCCACCTATAGAACTAAGGTCCACGGCCTTTTAAAATATTCATTAACACCTTTCATTTGATACCCATATCGTATAAACAAATTCTAGAGTCACCCCTGGTCCACCTTTATGCCGATATCTCGAAAAGGCGTCCACCTATAGAACTAAGCCCACGCCCTTTTAAAATAGTCTTTAATACCTTCCATTTGATACACTTGTCATACAAACACATTCCAGGGTTACCCTAGGTTCATTTTCCTTCATGGTGATTTTCCCTTATTTTGTCTCCATATATCTCAACTGAGTATGTAATGTTCGGTTACACCCGAACTTAGCCTTCCTTAATTGTTTGTTTACAGATCACATTCTGAGTGGCAACGCCAAAACTTTCTAGGCAGTAGCGCATATGAAAAGTAATAAATATCCTTTTTCTTTTCATATTCCCTTGTCTTTCTCTGTTCCGTGTTAATCTTATTCTACGACAACGCTGTTACCAAATCAAACGGTAAATAATTTTTGCCATCGATTGATTCCCGATCAAACAAATTTCCTGATCTAAACGCTGCCAGCCTTTCCAAGTGAACCATTTTCATTTTAGTTCGTGGTTTGCCAATGGTTTGTATGCGGTGCATTACATAATTGATACGTTTTACAACTTTGTATGGGCCTTCCCAATTACACTGCACAATTTCGGGGACAACCCTTTTTTCGTTGTGGGTTGTATAGCACCACCAAATCTCCTTCCTGAAAACCTTAAGAATTAATTGCTTTATCGTATCTGGCTTTCATCTTGTCACTCATAATCTTTATTCGTTGCCTTACAAGATCGTATATTTCTCTCATCTCTTCTTCCAAGACACCAGTGGATTTATTGACATTTCTCTCCGCATCGGCATCTATCCCAAACTTAGTTTTCTCGAGCGTCTTCGTGATTCCAAGATGACCTTCGCTTGGACTATTGTGCAGCTCGCTGAGCACGTCAGGAATCCTCTTCGTGGGAACAGCTATCAGTTTCTTCTTGCATTGACCATCCTCACTCTCCCATACTCGATGCAAGCAACCGGATATCAACTCTAAACTGTTCCACTGTGGCCAATATGACCTCGCAATGGGACTCTCTGCTGGCATCTCCTCTCTATTTGGTTTTTCGTTTCGTTCGAACCCTTGCATAACATGTCACAGATCTGTATCTTCTAGCTGACACTTCCATAGTTGTTCCTTGTTCCATTCATCCACACACGTTATAGTCATTAGCCGGATATCTATAATATCCTCTTTAGCCTCGGCTTTTGAACAGCATTGCATTCCAAACTACATGGTCTTCGTGAAATTGCATCGGCATTCCCATGGGTACTACCTTTCCGATGCTCAATGGATAAGTCATAGCTTTGTAGCCGCTCGATCCACCGTGCCAATTGTCCTTCTGGATTACGGAACTGCAGAAACCATTTCAACGCTGCATGATCTGTCCTGACGTGGAATCGCTGGCCGTAGAGGTATTTGTGAAAATGTTTAATGCACTCTACCAATACCAACAGCTCTCTCCGCGTAACGCAGTAGTTCCTCTCTGGTTTTCCAATCGAATGGCTGTAATATGCAACTGCCTTTTCCTGTCCATCAACCAGTTGTGACAAAAGGCCTCCTATAGCATAGCATATCCGCTCGCATCTGTATCTAGAATAAACGTAGCTCCTGGAATCGGATATGCCAACATTGGGGCAGTGCACAAACGCTCTTTCAATGTTTGGAAAGCCACTCTTGCTCCTTCTTCATTCAAAAGCTTTATTTTTTCTTGTTAGCTCGTGGAGGCTATGGGCTACGCTGGCAAAATTTGGTACAAATCGGCTGTAATATGTGTACAGCCCAAGGAAACTTCTTAACTCATGAAGATTCTGTGGTATTGGCCAATCCTTCACTGTTTCTATCTTTTCATTCGCGGCGCAGATGCCCTCCGTCGTTACTTTATGACCCAAATAACTAACTTGCTTCTTGAACAGAGAACACTTTTGAAGTTTCAGACTAGCACCAGCTTTCTTTGGAAAACCTCGTCCAAGTTTTTCAGATGTTCTTCGAAGTCCTTCCCCAATACGATGATGTCGTCTAGGTATACTAAGCATGTTTTCCAATGCAGTCCTTTCAGTACCTGATCCATGAGTCTTTCAAAAGTAGCTGGTGAATTACATAGTCCAAAGGGCATTACTGTAAACTGCCAAAGACAATCTCCGACACAGAAGGCTGTTTTCTCCTTGCCTTCCTCTTCCACCTCCACTTGCCAGTAGCCACTTTTTTAGTCCAGTGTGGAAAACCATTTTGTACCAGATAGCGAGTCCAGAGTGTCGTCAATTATTGGCAATGGGTAGCTCTCCTTTTTCGTTACGTCATTCAACTTTCCATCCTTCTTCTTCACAAGTACCACCGGTGAGCTCCATCGACTATCTGATGGTTCGATTACGCCGATGTCGCTTATTTCTTGTATGATTTGACTCACCACTTCCCGCTTCGCCAGTGGAACACTACGAGGAGCTTGACGGATCGGCCTCGCATCTCCAGTGTCAATTTGATGATTCCTTCTGGTTTGGAGCCATATTGGTCAAATATGTTTGCGTTCTTTACGATCAGCTGTTTGGCCTTACTCTGATAGTCTGCCTCCAGCCCCTCCGTCCATGCCGTGATGTCATTTGAAAGATGAATCTTGCTATTTGAAAATTTTCCTGGAGCTGCTCACAGCTAATAACTATTTCAGCCTCTTGGCATCTACCCAATATAGCTCCTTTGGTCAGCTGGACTGGTGACTTGATCTCTTTGAGTACTCTTACTGGAATACGTCCATCTTGATTTGTCATAGCCAGGGTTTTTCCTACGAGTACATTCGGTGTTGATTTGTTTGCTGCTTCGACAACCCACAATTTGTTTGTCCTACAATCTCCACCAACCTTTTCGCAGATGATTGCCTCTGGTTTTGGTGGTATTTGCTGACTCTCTTCCACCAGCACTCGTTTACTACTATAGCCTCTCTCGTAGCCGAAATTAAGTGGCACATCCATGTTCTTATATCGCATCGTCTTGCTTTGCATATCGATCTTGATGCCTGGGTCGATTAATAAGTCCACTCCAATTTATGATTTCATCAACAATCTCTGCCACTATAAAATTGTGTAGTACCGTGACGTTCCCAATTGCTACTTCACAGGCTAGTTCTCCAATTACCTAAGGGACCTCTCCCGTGGCTATTCGTAATCTTGCTCCAATCAGTGGTCTTATCTCCTTGTTGACTAAATCTGATCGAACAAGAGAATGAGATGCATCCGTATCTATAGTCAGTAAACGTTCCTTTCTATCAACATGTTCTCCGACAGTAAGATTGCTTAACCTTCTTCGAATTTGCGAGATAGAGATTATGGGGCATTCAATTGCGGGGGCCAGCTGTCGCCCCTTGCGGTTGACTCGCTTAGTTTAACGATTGAGTAGATTTGGAGATTTGCTCATCTCCATCAGCTCTGCGTTTACGGCCACCTACATTGTGGGAACTGTTAGGGTTGGTACTGCAATAACGTGCAATGTGCTCTGGCTTTCCACACTTAAAGCATTTGACGGCACCATCGTTTTTCTGCTGCGTTCCTTTTAATGCTTCCAAAATTGTGTCTACCCAGTCTGGCCTTCCCTTCAATGTTGGTCGCCTTATCGTAGAGAAGGGGCTTAAATATCATGTTGGAATCTCCTCTGCGGAGGGGTCTTAACACGAGACGAACTAAGAAGAAAGCCCCATATGTCCTACAGCGTCAATGGCGTGTTCAGAAGAACGCATCACTTGTCGCTGCATGAGATGTGAGGATTGCCGCACCAACAACACCCACGCCAATGTGTGGCGTACTTGTGCCGATGGCTGTGTGGTCAGCGGGTGTATATTGAATGGCTGATCGCGAACGGTCCCCTCCGATGCCCGGGCAAGGTCGGTTGTATAAGTGCCTTACCCCCGGTATGCTGGCTCTGCCGGGGGCTGACTAACCATTCCATGCAAACTCGTGGGAACTGTATGCCCAAAGTAAATAAAAATAATAAAAAGGAGGGGAGAAAGGGAGCGTTCTGGGAACGCTCTCTTAGGACGATCATCAGGCGACGCCTACAAACTCCTGCGGGAGCTCAACCTGGCGTTTCTGGGTGAGGATGGGTCGTCAATCCTCCGAAGGCGAGCAGCCGAGTCTCAGCCCAATGATTAGGGTGTCTCAAATTAACCTGCAGCACACAAAAGTCGCCTCGAATAACCTGCTGGTCCTCCTCAGGGAGGAGGACATTGATGTCTGCCTAGTACTCCTTTTTCAGTTGCTGGATCTTTAATTCACTCAACTTTGCCATGCTCAAGTTGTATTCAAAATCTACGGAATTTATTCAACAATTCCTCTTCTGACACCAATTGTAATGAATTTTTGGGAATTCCGTTTATTCCAAATGTTCTGCTAACGTTCGAATCGCTAAACTGTTGAATAAATAACTCCAGTATTTATTATACTACTTTGAAAATACTTCATAATAACACTTCTACTTCACAACCAATAGCGTGCTTAAATCAAAATTGATTACTGATTCCTCAGCTTGCGCTGCTTTTATACTCTCAAATTTCTCGTAAATCCATTTCTCCTAAGGTCTAGTTATTTCGCGAAACTGTATTCCAGAATAATTGTATCCTTTGCTTGGTTATTAGCTATATACATGTAGGTGTATGCGGGAGTACTACGTCGGCTGATGATTACATGGGTTTGTGAGTATCTCTTCGTTGCCTTGTATGTACATATGTGTGTAAATTTGTTTACGTACATACGAGTGGCTGCTTAGTATCAGCTTAGTGATACTAGTATCAGATTAGTACGTAATTGAAAAGTCCTCTTTCAATGCACAAAAAAGGCTTGAGTACCAATAACCCGATGTCTGTATCTGTTTTATAACAAATCGATAATACGATAACAGTTTGGTAACACTTCGATAAAAAATCAATGAATTTTCGATATCAAATCCATACCTGTTTGATAGCAAAGCGATAACTTTTCGATAAAAAGTTGATAACATTCCGAATATATGTGAATAACTTCTCGGCGTATAATAGAAAGCTTCCATAACCAGAATCAATAACTTTTCAATAGAATATCGATAACTACTTAATAACATAACGATAAGTTTGCGATAACTATTAGCAAACATTTCCAATTTTCAATTTATTTAAAGAACAGTGTATTAGTGCAACAAGATCGAAAAAATTATCTTTTATAGCACAATAGTTTGGTATAGACAGAATTGTATAAGTTTCATTAAGAGCTTAAAACTAAGTATTAACATTTGTCAGGTAAATCATGCACAGATGCTTAGGACTATCAAACCAAATACATAATGCACGTAAGATTGTTATATAAATTGAGTAAATTAACTGTCTTATACTAGGTTCAAACACACGCCAAATTGGCAATTTATACTGTTTGGGCAATTTATTACGCAATTTGTCATATAATAAATTGTGATAATAAATTGCCAATTTAAAAAAAATTGCGTAATAAATTGTTTCAAACTGCAAATGCAACATTGTAAAGTGTGTTTATTGAGTATATTTAAACGTCAGTTATGCATGGCTGAACTATATGGTTGGCTCATCTCATCAGCCGATTTTATGTCTTTCATTTCACTGGGGTAGCGATTGTCAAAAGAAGAAGGCAAAATCAAAATGAAACCAAAACATTGAACACATTTTCTTACAACACACAAAAATTTCAAAGTTTTATGTTTTCATTCCATTCTATTCACCTAATACCAACACGCACATTTTGACAGTCTCAACAAAGATATGTTGATACTGTAGAGATGAGCCAACCAGCTATCAAATTACTATTGTGTAAGCTAAATAGAGTTGTATGAACACCACTCAATTTAAATCGAAATAGCCTCAATTTATTTTTCTGTTTGAACATAGTATTATAATATAATAACTTGATGTAGTACATATAAGATTAAAGAGCAAATCTTTCGAAAAATTATAATGGTAATAATTAAAAAACAAAAACAAAAAAATAAAATAAAATAAAATCAGCGAAAATGCGAATATAATATTGTCTTAAAGTTGCCTTTGTTTAGATTTGTCCGCATAGATGCCGGAATAGAGTTCCAAATTCGAATAGCATTGACGAAAAATAGTCTTGCAGAGGAAAGAAGAGAGTAGGTAGGAACAATAAGGTCCTTTATGCGGGAAGATCTTGGAAAAATTAGTTTTTCAAACAGGTTGCTAGGCTCCTTCATAGTTATAAGAATGAAAAGAAATATACAATTTCTAGCTTTTAAATACTCTAGTATTTCACATCCTAGGAGGCGAGACTTCCAGTCGGAGATGGATTCATATCTTGACAAGCCATAAACATATCTTGTGACATTATTGAATACCACTTCAATTTTATTGGCACATTGGAAATCCAACTTGCTATATATGAATTCCGGGTAGCAGATGGTCTGCATGATAAGTTGTAGGGCTAGTCTTCTTCTAATAGTAACCGGAGTGTAAGAAGCAGAATATCGCAAGTTCCTCAAGACATAATAAACTTTACGTATAACAGAATTTACGTGCTCAGTGCATGTTAGGCCGGAATTTATGATAAAGCCAAGATTAGTCACTTTTGATACAAAACGAACACTCTCATTACCTATAAACATTGGTGGAATAGCTGAGCAGTCCCGTCGTCTATTACATATTGGAAGCACATATGATTTGGCGCAGTTCAGACGAAGACTATTATGCGAAGCCCATTCTTAGACAGATGACAGGTCTTCGTTGAAGTCAGCACACAGTTCATCCGTCTTATCAAGAGGCCGCGACATGTACAATTGTATATCATCTGCATAAGCGTGCATTTATACATGGCAACACGTGGAGAACACATCGTTGACAAACATACTGAACAAAAGTGGACCCAATATAGAGCCTTGTGGAACACCAACCGAAAGAAGACGCAGATCAGAAGTCACCGAGCCTACTTTTACACACTGAGATCTCCCTTCCAGATAACCCTTCATTAAACGTGCCGCGGATTCACTAAAACCAAAGAATCTCACAATCTTAGCGCACAGCAGTGCATGGTTTACCGAATCGAATGCCTTAGAGAAGTCAAGTAAACAAAGCAGAGTAAGGCAGTTCCTGTCAAATGGTATGCGGATGTCATCAAGTATCTTAATCATGGCGGTAGCACAACTATGTTTGGCTCTAAAGCCAGACTGAAATGGAGACAGCAAGTTTGAGTTATTTAAATGGTTATAAATTTGTTCAGACATTATGGACTCAACTACTTTGGACAATGCGGGCAAAATACTGATAGGACGGGAATCATTAGGACTGCACGCAGAGGCAGATTTAGCAACAGAAATCACCGTCGCAATTTTCCACTCATCAGGAAAGCAGGATGTGGTGAAGATGTGATTTATAACATGTGTGAGTGTTGGTATGATAGTAGGCAGAATAATTTAATAAATTTAATAGGAATTCCATCCACCCCAATTGCATTAGATTGTATTTTGAACACAGATTTAGCAACATCCAATTCAGACACAGCACTAAACTCAAACATTTGCCCAGCATAGTTACCACGACACGAATAGCTGTGATGAGGGGTGGGAGAGCTAGAGGGAGAGGCACGGCAAACAAATGCGTCATTCATAAGGGCGGGTTCAAGCGTGCACTCAATATTGCGACTAGCGTGTATCTTAAGATTTCTAAGATTTCGCCACAAAACACTGCATGGAAGTGCAGGGTCCAGCTTTTTTGAAAACTATTTACGTTTTGCATGCTTGATGACGAGAGTGGCTTCATTTCTGGCTGCTTTAAATAACGTCCATTTTTCTACCGTGCGTACTTTCTTCCAGGCAGAATACAATTTGTTGCGCTTTCTGATTGCGTTCAAGACTACTCTATTAAACCATGGGGAGGAAGGGGCCTTGCGTACACACGTGCGCATGGGAACGTGAGATATAAAAGTTTGTAGTATGTTATCGTTAAGAAAAATAAGCTTCTCATTAACCGAGCAAAGACCCCAACATGCAGCCCAGTTAATTTGGGAAATATCATCTACCAACCGGTCAACATTCAACATGCTATAGTCAAAGAAACTGTACGGACGAGTCACTACATTATTATGGTCAGGGTGGATATCGAAACAACAGAAAAGCATGTCATGGTCAGATACAAAAGACAATTGGTCAAATTTTAAGACAATACTAGGGTCAGATACCATAAAATAATCAATAAGTCTCGGACAACAGTTTTTCCCATACCTCGTCGGAACATTAGCATTTACAACCGATATACCAACACTACAGACTTCCACCAAAAGACGCGAAGTACATAAGTCACTACAAAGCAAATTGACATTGAAATCACCACAAACAATATTATTACCATGGTCAACAGCATAATAGGACAGGACATTAAAAAATTCACTAATATTGCAATATTTACTGGGACTATAAACACTGAAAACAAGTGTTTTATATGTAGGGCAAGATAAATTTTTGGCCAAAAAATCTACAGCTTTGCGATAAAAAATTAGTAACTCGTCGATAATAAATCTGTACTCAACGATGTTGTGGAACGTAAATTTATAACAATTCGATAACAAATGGAACATTTTTCTATATCTTGTCCATAACACGCCTATAACAAATGATAGCTCATCGATAACAAACCCTTAACATTTCTATAACGGTTTTATAACACTCTAATGGGTTTCGGTTCTTTTCCTTTCCTCTTTTCTCCCTTATTTCCTTTAATTTTCTCTCCTTTTTTTCCTTTCCTTCCCAAACGTGCCGATAAGTAAAGGTATCGTTACAATCATCCATATCCCTATCGACATAGTTATTAATTGTTCTTTTTCTTCCTCCTCAACTTTGCCACGTACATTGTACACTTAAGCTTACATTTGGTATTCCGTCATACAGCATCCCAATCCAACACACTACGCTCAAACTTACGATTACACATCAAAATTCATTCTTTAAAGTCTCTCCTCACAACTGTTCTGACTAAGGGTTCGGAACGATGTCAATATAATAAAAGATGACCCCGAGAGTGTTCGAAAGAAAAGTAAAGGGAATGACGTATGTTCTCTACGCCGATATGAAGGTAGTGCAGGGAAAAAATTCCAAATCCACGCTGGCTAGATCATATTATGTGAATGCATGAAGTCGCTCCGGCCCCGAAATTATTCCTAACGACAACCGTATGTAGAAGCCGGGGAAGGTCTTAACCTCCGTTGTGTTGCGCAAAACGAATTGAGGAAGACTTGATCTCTTGGGTTCTTAGTTGGCGTCAGTTATCGAAAGGTAGGAAGGGTTGGTGCACCTTGTTACGCAAAGGCAAAATCGCCTAACTTGTTACGCGCCAATTAATGAAGCTGACTCATCAAACATATAAAACCTAGCTGCTGAATGCGGTAACTGATTTTTGTTGAAGTTGTAGGTAAAAATAAAAAAGCCTTTGTTTGTATTCAAATACGTACATATGTATTGTATTTCATATTCAGATACGAAAGCTGAGCTTGCGCTGGCGTTAATTATATGACAGCAGATACAATCTCTTCGATAAATTAACATACCTAAATAAGCAAATATGTACATAGGAATTTAATATAAGTATAAACGAATAGTTTCAGGTATGTACTTATTTGTTGCTCAAGTACTTATATTTGATTGATTTTTAGGAATTTTGATATTTAAATGAATGGCATTCACTGTGATATAGTGAGTGTGTTTTCCTAGCATATCGAAGGTTTCAGGTTAAAACCCTGGGGCACGTAAACTTCAAAATAAAAATGTTTCAGACCATTTTTTATTTTTTTTTTTAAATGTATTGGTATGCATATGTATTTTACCTTGGTGAATAGTTTTCAGTTCAATCAAACAAGTTAAATCTAGGAAGTTTGATTTTTTTCGTCAGAGGCTGTCATCTTGAAAATTGCTTCATAGTTGGTTTCTTAAAAATCAATTTTATTTTAATGATATCACCATAAGCAGAGTTGAGCAAAGTTTAGTCGAATAACGAATGTAAGATAACAAATTAGTTTGTTGGCTATTTTACTACTTAAATTAGTAATATATATATCGTTAGCTGAATGTGAAAATGTGCTAAGTCACTTTTTTTGAAAAACTGTATTTTAATGCAGTTTTAAAATTGAATTAAAAATATATTGATCACAACAAAAAATATTTTAATTTTACATTTTTATGTGCTGGTTACAATGATGTGTAAATGTGCTAAGTCGTCAGCTGTTCAAAAAAAATGTGCTAAGTCAACCAGTCAATAATATCAATCTGAATTACTAGTCATTTCTTTGTGCGCGCATTTTATTTACTTGTTTAATTCATTCAGTCTAAAAGTACATAACTTGTTGTTGTTGTTTTTGTTATTGCATTAACGATAAAGACACTCCCCAAAGGCTTTGATGGTCCTTTGACGGATATAGATCCGGTATATTTCGGATGGTTCGCATCCTGTGGCATATTTTCCGCATCTCCGCGTTTTTCTATGTCAGTGTATGTGTTACGGTCAGATACAAATAATTTATAACCTTTATCTGAATTTTTTATGAAACCTGCTTGGCCAGTGATTGCAGACATAATAATGGAAAAAGTTTTGGAAAACACATTAGAAAAATTGGGATGCAAACCAAGATTGCTTACAAAGTATGTCGATGACTTGTTTGCAATAATAAGTGAAAAGGAGGTACAAAACACTTTAAACGCGCTAAACTCTTTCAACAAAAGTATACAATTCACCATAGAACTAGAACAAGACGGAAAATTACCTTATCTGGATTCAATGATAAACAAGTATGGAAATGTACTCAAATTAAAGTGGTACAATAAACCGACGGCATCAGGACGAATCGTCAACTTTTTTTCTAAACACCCAAAGGCGATGATACGAAATACAGCAACGGGCTGTATTCGAAGGATGTTACAAACTTCAGATGAGATGTACCACAACCAAATAGAAAAATAAATATTTGTATTACTAAGGAATAACGATTTCCCCGAAAAAACTATTAAAAGTTTATTAAATAAATCAAAACACCAAAACCAAAAGCAAAAATCCGAAAACCCAGTAATTTTCAAATCAGTTATTTATGTACCTCAACTCTCTGAACGACTCGCGACGCCAGATTGTTACAATAAAGAAAATATTAAAATAGCACACAAACCTATAAATACCTTGAAAAACTTTTTCAACAAAACAAAATCTAAAATACCCGAAATGGAAAAAAGTAACGTAGTTTATGAAATTCCATGCAAAGGAGGTAAAAACAATGAGCCTTGCCATAGTGTTTATGTAGGAACAAGCAAACAAAGTAGACTTGCCCAACACAATTCGGATTTAAAACATTGCCATAATGTAATGAATCAAAAAACAGCCCTCATGATGCGCTGTGAAATGAGAACACATACACCAAATTTTGAAGAAAGAAAGATTCTCCAGCAAGAACAACATTATAGCAAACGTTTCACTCTAGAAATGTTACATATCGTCGACAAAGATACAAACATTAGGCTGAATTATAAGACAGATATAGCGAGCTGCGCGCACAGCTACAAATATTTAATTTCCAACAAGACAGTACACAGCTCCACGTCACACAGAGCAGACGTGTAAATAAATGCAATGTATGTACATATATTTTGTTCAATTTTATAATTTTTAATATGTACAATTGTCAATGTTTTATTTTATTTTGTTTTGATTTTGTCAATAGTTAGGCCCTGAAGACGGTTACCGGAAGAGTAACCGAAATATATTGGTAGTAAAACTTAAGCATATTGTGTTTTACTCAATTTGACCTGAAGCCAGCTTTAAACAAAATAAGTAATTAATTAAGAGGTCGCCAAAATCACAATTACGTTAAAGTTAAAGTTAACGTTAAAGTTAAAGCTCAAGTTAAAGATAAAGTTAAAGTTAAAGTTACAGTTAAAGTTAAAGTTAAACTGAATGTTAGAGTTAAAGCGAAAGTTAATGTTAAAAATAAAGTTAAAGTTAAAGGTAAAGTTAAAGTTAAAGTTAAAATTAACGCTAAAGTTAAAAATAAAGTTAAAGTTAAAATGAAAGTTAAAGTTAAAGTCAAAGTCAAAGTTAAAGTTAAAGTTAAAGTGAAAGTTAAATATTAACTTCTCATTTATTCAATAAAAGTAAATAATGTGTTTTCTTATCGGTCACCACGCTTAAAAAGGTTAACTTGAATTAAGAATTAATATCAAAGACAAAACTTGAATTAATATCAAAGAAAACAAAATGTTGCATAAATATTATAATTTCAGAAGTTGATAATATGCAATAGCTTTACCGGGGCAGTCCCCCAGTGCCACACGTCCTTTTTTTATATTTTTTTAATCCTGATTTTTTTTTGTTAAATGGGTAGAAAAAATATGTCAACTACAAGTTATACATGAAATTTTAAGCTCGCGTTGAACACCATCTTCCACTAATAGTAAGACTGTGAAATTTTGGTGAACAAATTTATAAGAGATCAATCAAAAAAAAAAAACAATTGGACCACCCTTATGTGCATTTTCGCAAAGCTCTTTTTGTTTGTGCTTAAGCTAAATATGCAGATGAGGATGAATACGTCACATATTTATATTTTCTTTTTGTTCGCCTTTCGTCTAATGCTAATGCAGTACCAAAAAAAGGCATTTAGTCACTTTTTCAAAATTGAAGATTTTCGCGAGGCGGAAGAAGGCGGAAGAGATTTTGATCGTTTCTGTTAGTAGAAGGTCCAAACTACCATAAACAAAAAATAAATTGCACCGACTTTCACCGACTTGGGTTTTCTTTGTCTCCAAAATTTACCAATTTTCGGATTTTGGTATGTTTAATCATATATTTATTTATTAATAAAAACAAATATTTGTATAAATGTTTTTTTTATGAACCATACATTTTTTAGTTTGTCGCATATATCTTCATCAAAGTGCAAAAGTTGATTTTGCCAGGAATAAAAATGTATTTTTAAAAATAGGTGTATTTTGAGGGGGTGTGTGAGGCAGAAAGTTGTTTTTATCACAAAACAACTTATGAACTTCTTTTAGTTTGAGTTTTAGCTGTAACTTGACATCAAAACATCTAAGTTTCAACACAGTCGATTTTTGCATTTTTGTCCACCTTCGCGGCACTGTGGGTCCGTCCATTGGTAGGATAACTTGAGTAAAAATTCAAAAAAGTTCAACTTTTGTTCATAGCACTATCCAAATTCAGGAAAGTGTGTAATTAGATTTCGATGCACTAGTTTAGCTTCTAGTATTTGCCAAAAGAACGAAGTAAAAGAACGAAGTTTAATAACAAAGATTCTGGTTTTCGATAAGGGTTTTCAGCTTGGACTTTAAGATTCACGTTTGACAGTTTTTGTTAAAGCATTTTTAATTCCCATCGTAACGTTGAACGTGAGAAAAAAGGTATATGCTTTCAATTATTCCACAACCCGCCTTCCGGATATATGCATGCATTTTTAGTATAGAAATTTTTTTCCAGAAACCAGTTATAATAAAAAGACAAATTATCCAGGAAGTGCTGCTTTGCGGACCATTTGGCGCCCCCTGTAAGTAGCGGCCGGGCAAGATGCCACCTTTCCCCCCCTGACTACGCCACTGTAAATCTATCTAGAAATCTGGTAACGATTTCGCTTTTCTTCACTAATTAGCAGTAAAGTTTTATGTCCACGGTTATGCACGGTTAGATTGAGATTAACTTTTAAAACAGCTTAAGTTTGCACTGCAAAACTGGGGGGAAAAGCATCAAAAATGAAGGAGTGATATTCAAGTCAACTTAAGCTATAGCTTAAACTCGCACTGACACATATAACCTTAAAATAAAAATATTTTTTGTACTTACTTCCATAAAATACGCCAAAAGCAACCAAAATTGCTTCCATTAGGTACTTCTCCAGCATAAGATACCGTCATATTTCAGCTTTAACATATATACACAAACATATGGAATGCCTATGGGCAACCCCCTTTCCCCAACCATTGCCAATATAATAATGGATGACGCGCTTTCACACACTTTTATTGAATTACAGAAACAACACAACATACAAATAAAGTTCCTAGTCAAATATGTAGATGATATTTTCGCCATCATCCCAAGAAAAGACACAAATACTATATTAGATGTGTTAAATAGATATCATAATCGACTAAAGTTTACGATCGAAAAAGAAGAAAACAACAACATCCCCTATCTAGACACACGGATACACAGGCTCAATAACAAACTAATATTGGATTGGTATTCGAAACCAACCTCTTCTGGGCGCCTCATAAACTTTATATCTTCACAGCCTTTCAAATACAAAATAAATACGGCGAAGAACTTTATAGACAAAATATTATCTATCAGCCATCAAAGTTTTCATGACGCAAATATTAGGAAAATTAAATTGACGCTTAAAAAGAATAATTATCCAGACCATATCATATCAAATTTAATAAATCAGAAACAAATGGAAATAGAAAATATAGCCCAAAAAACACAGTCTTCAGATACAAATAACCAGACAAAGCGATACTTCAGTGTCACTTACATTCCTAGGCTCACAGAAAATTTCACACATGACTTGACAAAAACATCAAACACAAACACTACCTAGCATACAGGTCAAACTGCACTTTGGCAACGTGCTTTACAAAAACAAAAACACCCATAGATCTCCAACAACGTAGCAATGTAGTTTACGAAATTCATTGTAAAGGGAATAAAGAAGATAGCTGCAATAAGGTCTACATTGGGACCACAAAGCGGGCGCTCGGCACGCGGGTAGCTGAGCACGAAGCAGACATACGTAAACAAAAACAAAGCACAGCTTTGGCACAGCATGCAATAGAAAACAAACACACAGCTGATTTTGAAAACATAAAAATAATAGACACCGAAAGGAGAGAAAAAGCGCGTTACACCTTAGAAAGCCTAAGAATTTTGCAGAAAAGAGGAAACACAATAAACAAAAAAGAAGATACAGACAATATCGCCGCCGCGTACCTATTATGTTTGTAATTTAATTTTTAGTATGACAAGTTTACCGCATGTAGGTGGTATCGATTTTTTGTACTTTATTAACTTTCCGCAATATTCAAATGTTTTAAATGTTTAAATGTTTTAGTAAAAATTGTGTTTTTCGTTAATCATTGTAAGTAAGAAAAATTTTGTGCAATCAATATTTATTTGCAATATTTTAAATTTCAAATCTATATGTATCTGATTGTGTTCTTTGTTGTTTTATTAAATAAATACAGTGTCACGCTCCTGAAGATGCCAAGGAAATTTGGCGAAACGTCGAGCTGAAAGGTGGAATAATCTTTATTCTTATTTTTATTTGCACCCAACACAATAGATCTGCGTAGCTTAAAATATACATAAATATTAACTCTTTTTATTAAACACAATAACCAACAATAAAAATGCTATGCCACAGGAACAAACATAAGCGTTGAAGTATTTATAATGTATGTAGCAGCAACAAAAGCAACTCCGAATATAAGTGCCAGTTGACATAAGCGATAGATATCTATTAATCAGCTGTTGCATTGAAAGTGATGGCTCAAGCTTGTACAAGTGCAATAGTGATAACTAGATACCAAAAAAAAAAAAATAAAAAATAATCCCGCTAAAAATGAATATTTATATTTGTATTCACCATGTACTGTATTGTATTGCGTTAATTATTATTTGTTTAAAAGCTTCAAGTGTCTTCTTTGCTTGATCGGCAGCTATCAAACAGGTTAACTCTCTGTTGGTTGATGTTGGCAATAAGAGAATGCACAAGAGATAATTATTGTCAACGTCACCAACATTATTTTACTCTATTTCACTAAACAACATCAATACCGAATAAGTGAATTACATCAAGAGTTGGGAGACATCCGATGGATACCAACACTTGGCTGAATCTACTTTTCGACGCGGCTGACACGCACGCGCACTCACAATGCACACACACCACTACGTGCACGATTTGCTTTTACAAATGTACTTAGCCAAATTGTAAATATTTTTTAAAGAGAAAAAAAGCAAGAATTTTCTGCGATTGTCTTGTAATCGCGCTACGTTGCATAATCGAAATACCGACACGTTTACGTTTGCGATGTAAGTCTTTTGGTTATTTAAGCGCATTTAATTTCTGTTGTAATTTTTACGTATTTGCTACGTGGATATTGCAGCAAAAATCGTTATTGTTCTGATAGCAGTTGTTGGCCCTTTGTGTTAACTTTTTCGACGTTTTAATTTTGTTGGTTGATTTGTTTAACGTTTTTGTTAATTTAATGTTCTTGTTTTGTTGTGCTTTTTTCAATTTGTATACTCTCATTTTACAAGCATTTAGTGCAAATGATCATTTGAGTTTAGTTTTTAATAAAAGTAACATTATTATTTCACGTTTTGATTTTTGTCAAGAATTTTGGAGCAATTTGTTTTTTTTTTTTTTTTCTTGTTGGTTTAAGTACCTATACAATCACATTCTCTTTAAATACCGCTTCGGTGTGGCACAAATACGATTTTGTTACATTTTTCTTCTTTTTCTTAAGAATTTATTTCTTTACGTTCATGATTAAAATACTTTTCTCACATTCGTTTAGAGGTCTCCCCTTTTTAATTCACTTTTTAATAATAGGTAATCGCAGTGCTTTTCAGATCTCACTCTTTGATCCAAAGTATTATTGATCGGATACTCTGAAAGAAGAGAAAAATTGGTTTGTAAGTAATTATGTGTAGGTACATATCGCTCACTTACATAGATCTAATTGAAATTAGCTTAAGCTATTGAATTTTTAAGTTATGCATTCGATTCGATAATGGATTCGCTAGAAGGTAATCAGTTTTTCGTTTCTCAAATTCACTCTATTTCTTTAACTCTCTCAATCTCCCTATCTCTGGCGCTTTCTCTCACTCTATCCTTTCTCTTTACTCTACCAGCCATTTTCTTAAAAAATAGATTCTAGCTACTAAGCTAATACGACCATTTGAAGAAACACTTCATATCTCTCGTAGATATGCAAAGCCGGTTCCCGAGAGGCTGCGAAGATATTATCGAAATTTATCCGAAAACAGTCTCGAAATAATCCTGAACTGGCAGCGCCTCTATAACGAAAACAATTTCGACATGTTATGAGAGTAGTTGCGAATTGAAGGATCCTGGATGAAATCCAGACATAGCCTTAGAGCCTTCTCGTGATGGTACAAAAACTATCTGAATACTAAACTAATGTTTTTTATCATATAAATGGTAATTTAATTTTCGTATCTATCGAAGTAACAGTCTCCGAGTTATGTTTTCATTAGATAGTCAGAACTTTAACATTTCACCGTCTTCAACTGAGACCGACAAAGTTACCATTGCCAAGGGGGTAGTCTTCCAAACCCGATAGCGTAGAGAACAGAAGCTTCGAAATTTATTACGTTGTATCATTTAGGATAAAAGAGTTTTCTAGATATATCAGGAATTGGGACATTTAGAGATATTAAGAAAGTCCATTTACAACATTTAGAATCTTGCCACCGCTATTTGAGTAGCTTCCCGTAGAACTAGGAATATTTTTAAGAACTCTAAGACACTGCAATATTAGAGAGAGAAAAACGGTCCAGCGATCGTAAAAATTCAAAAACTCGGCCGAACTTCGAAATTTTGCTTTCGAGTTTTAAGGAACTTTCTGATAACCCACAGACCTAAAATTTTGAACGAAACTTTGGATTCTATTAAAAAAAAATAAATAAATAAATCTAAGGCGCGATAACCTCCGAAGAGATCTAAGGCCGAGCTTCTCTTCCAATTTGCGTCGTGCTCCTCTTGATTTTCCCTACAAATTGGTCGGACGGGACCTACATGTTTTATGCCGACTGCGAACGGCATCTGCAAGGCAGATGAGTTTTCACTGAGAGCTTTTCATGGCAGAAATACACCCGGAACGCTTGCCAAACACTGCCGAGGGGCGACTCCGCTTAGAAAAATTTTCTTCTAATTGAAAAATCTTATTTATAAAATTTTGATGTTGCTTTGCCCGGGGTTTGAACCCAGGGCATACGGTGTGGTAGGCGGAGCACGCTACCATCACACCACGGTGGTCGCCGAATTTAGATTCTATTAGGTTATGATAATTATGATAAATGAGTTTTCTAAACTGGACAGGGATCAAGATATTTTAAATTCCATTTACATCATGTGAAATCTTGCTACCGCTATTTAAGACGTAGATTCTTGAAACTTAGAAAGTACTTAAGGAGCCAAGGATAATGCACATGAAATTTTTACAGTGGTAATGTTAGAATTTGAACATGAAAAACTTTGATTCAAAGTACAACAAGAATACGTCTTTGTTTAAAGATACATTGTTGTTGTTGTTGTTGTTGTTGTTGTATTAACGATACAGGCACTCTCCGAAGGTTTTGGGGAGTGTTATCGATTTTGATGGTCCTTTGCCGGATATAGGTCCGGTACGTTCCAGTGACAAAGCACCATTAAGGTACTAGCCCGACCATCTCGGGAACGTTTTATATGACCACATTAAACTCTCTAGGCTATCCCGCCCTCCCCATCCCCTAGTTCCATGAGGAACTTGGGGTCGCCAGAGCCTCGGCTCTTTATGCAATAGGATTCGCGACGCGTAGGTGAGGTGAGGTTGCTTCTAAAGATACATTTTTCGTTACTTCTGGTCCATTTATATAAAGGAAGTTCTTAAAAACTTTGTATTTTCTTTTTATTGTTGAACTTAAGTGATGAAGGAAAATATATTCTAAAATTGAAAATTATACTATGAAATGCCTTTTAAAAATTTTAAAGAACTATAAATTACGACTTTGAAGTTCTTCACCTTATACCAATTTCATACCAAAACATAATGGAGTCACACTTTTTTTTAATAAAACAATCCATTTTTGCTTTTCACATTGCTTCATTGACAAACGATCATTTACGATCTGTGCGCGGCAATAAACAAATATTTTTTTTTACAAAAACATTATTGAAAGTCCTACCTCGATGAAGAACAAAATATGTGGCAAAAATGGGTTTCTATTTAGTATTTGAAAGTAGATCTGCAAATGCTCAAGAAAATTTTGAAAAAATACTTCTAGAAATTTTGGAAGAATACTTCATTTTAGCTAGAAATTTTTACAACTCAGTTTTAAATCAACCGGAAATGCATAAACATTCCTTTGGTCCCACACATATCTTTGCTATAATGTACTTCTATTAAGTTTTTAATTCTTATAAATTAACTACATCAGTAAGTAATCCTAGTAAGTATTAAATTTTTTACTGTGTTGCTAATTTAACAAATTATTTTATTTGCTTATAATCTTTCGTTTTGTATATTTATTATCTTCTTTTTGTGTTTATAGCTCACGACTTTTCCTAAAAAAAAGGTAATCACGTAATATAAAACGAATAAGCATCCACAAATAGAAGATTTGTTATTTCACTGATAAACTAAGATACTCACTCAAAACTATTGCGTTTAAGTTCGAAGAGTTAAGTCAAAATTTAAGTTTATACTAAAGGTTAGTTTACCGGTAGTGTTATCTGTAAATAACCGGTCACTTCTTTTCAGTCTGATCTAGATAAAATTTGTGAAATTTTTGTAAGTGGCAGCACCGAGGAAAAAGCTGAAATTGTAGCTAGTAAAATGTCACCCAAATTGGGCAAGCTGCTTTCCAGATACTTAAGATAGCATTTCTCAAAAGTTGTCTTACATTTTATACTCTTATTGGCATATCTATTTAATTTTTATACTCAGTTGAGCAGAGCTCACAGAGTATAATAACTTTGATTGGATAACGGTTGGTTGTACAGGTATAAAGGAATCGAGATAGATATATAGTTCCATATATCAAAATCATCAGTATCGAAAAAAAATTTGATTAAGCCATGTCCGTCCGTGCGTCCGTCCGTCCGTTAACACGATAACTTGAGTAAATTTTGAGGTATCTTGATGAAACTTGGTATGTGGGTTCCTGGGCACTCATCTCAGATCGCTATTTACAATGAACGAAATCGGAATATAACCACGCCCACTTTTTCGATATCGAAAATTTCGAAAAACACAAAAACTGCGATAATTCATTACCAAAGACAGATAAAGCGATGAAACTTGGTAGGTGAGTAGAACTTAAGACGCAGAATAGAAAATTAGTAAAACTTTGGACAGTGGGCGTAGCACCGCCCACTTTTAAAAGAAGGTAATTTAAAGGTTTTGCAAGCTGTAATTTGGCAGTCGTTGAAGATATCATGATGAAATTTGGCAGGAACGTTATTCATATTACTATATGTATGCTTAATAAAAATTAGTAAAATCGGAGAACGACCACGCCCACTTTAAAAAAAATTTTTTTAAAGTCAAATTTAACAAAAGATTTAATATCTTTACAGTATATAAGTAAATTATGTCAACATTCACCTCCAGTTATGATATGGTGCAACAAAATACAAAAATAAAAGAAAATTTCAAAATGGGCGTGGCTCCGCCCTTTTTCATTTAATTTGTCTAGAATACTTTTAATGCCATAAGTCGAACAAAAATTTACCAATCCTTGTGAAATTTGGTAGGGGCTTTGATTCTATGACGGTAACTGTTTTCTGTGAAAAAGGGCGTAATCGATTGAAGCAACGCCCTATACACAGTCGACCGTCTGTCCTTCCGCTTGGCCATTAACACGATAACTTGAGCAAAAATGGATATATCTTTACTAAACTCAGTTCACGTACTTATCTGAACTCACTTTGTATTGGTGTAAAAAATGGCCTAAATCCGACTATGACCACGCCCACTTGGTTTGGTTTATTGACGCAAAATATAACTTTAGAAAAAAACTTTGTAAAATGGGTGTGACACCTACCATATTAAGTAGAAGAAAATGAAAAAGTTCTGCAGGGCGAAATCAAAAGCCCTTGGAATCATGGCAGGAATACTGTTCGTGGTATTACATATATAAATAAATAAGCGGTACCCGACAGATGATGTTCTGGGTCACCCTGGTCCACATTTTCGATATCTAGAAAACGCCTTAACCCTCGTTAACCTTTAATTTGATAAAGATATCGTACAAACACATTATAGAGTCGCCCCTGGTCCACCTTTATGGCGATATCACGAACAGGCGTCCACCTATAGAACTAAGGCCCACTCCCTTTTAAAATACTCATTATCACCTTTCGTTTGATACACATATTGTACAAACGCATTCTAGAGTCAACCTTGGTCCACCTTTATGGAGATATCTCGAAAAGGCGTCCACCTATTGAACTAAGGCCCACTCCCTTTTAAAATACTCATTAACACCAATTTCCTGATCTAAACGCTGCCAGCCTTTTCAAATGAACCACTTTCATTTTGGTTCGTGGTTTGCCAATGGTTTCTATGCGGTAAACTACATCGTTGATCCGTTTTACAACTTTGTATGGGCCTTCCCAATTACACTGCAATTAAGGGGACAAACCTTTTTTTCGTTGTGGGTTGTATAACAGCAGCAAATCTCCTTCCTGAAAACCTTCCGAATTAATTGCTTTATCGTATCTGGCTTTCATCTTGTCACTCATAATCTTTATTCGTTGCCTTACAAGATCGTGTATTTCTCTCATCTCTTCTTCCAAGACACCAGTGGATTTCTTGACATTTTTCTCCGCATCGGCATCTATCCCAAACTTATTTTTCTCGAGCGTCTTCCGCTTGGACCATTATGCAGCTCACTGAGCACGTCAGGAATCCTCTTTCTGGGAACAACTATCAGTTTCTTCTTGCATTGACCATCCTCACTCTGCCATACTCGATGCAAGCAACCGGATATCAATTCCAAACTGTTCCACTGTGCCCAATATGACTTCGCAATGGGACTCTCTGCTGGCATCTCCTCTCTATTTGGTCTTTCGTTTCGTTCGAGCCCTTGCATAGCATGTCACAGATCTGTATCTTCTAGCTGACACTCCCTTAGTTGTTCCTTGTCGCATTCATCCGCACACGTTATAGTCATTAGCCGGACATCTATAATGTCCTCTTTAGCCTCGCCCTTTGAACAGTGCTTGCATTCAAACTAAATGGTTGGTCTTCGTGACATTGCATCGGCATTCCCATGGGTACTAGCTTTGTAGCCGCTCGATCCACCAAGCCAATTGTCCTTCTGGATTACAGAACTGCAGAAGCCATTTCAACGCTGCGTGACCTGTCCTGACGCGGAATCGCTGGCCGTAGAGGTATTTGTGAAAATGTTTAATGCACTCTACCAATGCCAACAGCTCTCTCCGCGTAACGCAGTAGTTCCTCTCTGGTTTTCCAATCGAACGGCTGTAATATGCAACTACCTCTTCCTGTCCATCAACCAGTTGTGACAAAACGCCTCCTATAGCATATCCGCTCTTATCTGTATCTAGAATAAACGTTGCTCCTGGAATCGGATATGCCAACATTGGGGCAGTGCACAAACGCTCTTTCAATGTTTGGAAAGCCACTTCTTGCTCCTTCTTCCATTCAAAAGCTTAATTTTTTCTTGTTAGCTCGTGAAGGCTATGGGCAATTTTGTACAAATCGGCGGTAATATGTGCACAGCCCAAGGAAACTTCTTAACTCATGAAGGTTCTGTGGTATTGGCCAATCCTTCACTGTTTCTATCTTTTCATTCGCGGTTCAGATGCCCCCCGTCGTTACTTTATGACCCAAGTAACTAACTTGCTTCTTGAACAGAGAACACTTTTGCGACTAAGTTTCAGACCAGCACCAGCTATTCTTTGGAAAACCTCGTCCAAGTTTTAAAGATGTTCTTCGAAGTTCTTCCCCAATACGATGATGTTGTCTAGGTACACTATGCATGTTTTCCAATGCAGTCCTTTCAGTACCTGATCCATGAGTCTTTCAAAAGTAGCTGGTGAATTACATAGTCCAAAGGGCATTACTGTAAACTGCCAAAGACCATCTCCGACACTGAAGGCTGTTTTCTTCTTGCCTTCCTCCTTCACCTCCACTTGCCAGTAGCCACTTTTTAAGTCCAGTGTGGAAAACCATTTTTTACCAGAGAGCGAGTCCAGAGTGTCGTCAATTATTGGCAATGGGTAGCTCTCCTTTTTCGTAACGTCATTCAACTTTCCATCCTTCTTCTTCACAAGTACCACTGGTGAGCTCCATCGACTAGCTGATGGTTCGATTACGCCGTCACTTATTTCTTGCATGATGTGACTCACCACTTCCCGCTTCACCAGTGGAACAGTACGAGGAGCTTGACGGATCGGCTTCGCATCTCCAGTGTCAACTTGATATTTCACAACGATGGTGCGGCCTGGTTTGGAGCCATCTTGGTCAAATATGTTTGCGTACTTTACGATCAGCTGTTTTTCCCTACTCTGATAGTCTTCCTCCAGCCCCTCCGTCCATGCCGTGATGTAATTTGAAAGATTAATCTTGCTAGTTGAAACGTTTTCCTGGAGCTGCTCACAGTTAATAACTATTTCAGCCTCTTCGCATCTACCCAATATAGCTCCTTTGGTCAGTTTGAGTGGTGACTTGAACTCATTGAGTACTCTTACCGGAATACGTCCATCTTGCTTACTCGTACCGAGGGTTTTCCCTACAAGTATTTTCGCTGTTGATTTGTTTGCTGCCTCGACAACCCACAATTTGTTTATCCCACAATCTCCATCAACTTTTGCCCATTTACTGCCTCCGATTTTGGCGGTATTTGCTGATTATCCTCCACGAGCACTCGTTTACTGCTGTAGCCTTTCTCGTAGCCGAAATTAAGTGGCACATCCATGTTCCTATATCGCGTCGTCAGAAGTCCACTCCAATTATGATTTCATCAACAATCTCTGCCACTAAACCATTGTGTAGTACCGTGACGTTCCCAATAGTGACTTCACATGCTACTTCTCCAATTACCTGGGTGTCCTCTCCAGTGGCTTTACGTAATCTTGCTCCAAGCAATGGTCTTATCTTTTTGTTGATTAAATCTATTCGAATGATGGAATGAGGTGCGATCGTATCTACAGTCAGTAAACCTTCCTTTCCATCTACAAGTCCTCCGACAGTAAGATTGCTCGACCTTCTTCCAATCTTTCAACATCAGAAGCAAACTCCTGCAAAGTCTCATTACCTTTTTGGTAGCGGTTTTGCATCTCTATTTGGTATATCTGCTTCCTGTGTTCGCTTCCGTATCGCCTCCCTGGAGCGCTCATCAGTGCTTCATAACTGTTCCGTTCGTACTCTGGAATAATCAGTCTGTAAGATTTCAGCGGCAGGCCCATTCAATGCCACGAACAGTGCAGCAACTTTATCTTCGGCATTCCAGTTGTTCACTGTTGCGGGCTTCTCAAACTGTAGCTTAAAGACTTGGAAAGGAACAAAACCGTCAAAAGATGGAGTTTTTACCTTCGTATTGCTTACTGAAACAGCTGGACGATTTAGGTGCAACTCCTGTATACGACCTCTCAAAGCTTCTATCTCGGCATCCATTTTGTTATAAAAGTGGACCTGGGTTGACTCTAGAATGCGTTTGTACAATATGGGTGTCAAACGAAAAGTGTAATAAGTTTTTTAAAAGGGTGTGGGCCTTAGTTCTATAGGTGGACACCGTTTCGAAATATCGCCACAAAGGTGGACCAGGGGTGACTTTAGAATGTGTTTGTACGATATTGGTATCAAATTAAAGGTATTAATGAGAGTTTTAAAAGGGAGCGGTGGTAGTTGTATATGTAAAGGCATTTTTCAGATATCGACCAAAATGTGGACCAGGGTGACCCAGAACATCATCTGTTGGATACCGCTAATTTATTTATATATGTAATACCTGCCAAGATTTTAAGGGTGTTTTATTGCGCCCTGCAGAACTTTTTCATTTTCTTCTACTTAATATGGTAGCTGTCACAACCATTTTATAAAGTTTTTTCTAAAGTTATATTTCGCGTCAATAAACCAATCCAATTACCTCACCATGTTTCATCCCTTTTTTCGTATTTGGTATAGAATTATGGATTTTTTTCATTTTTCGTAATTTTCGATATCGAAAAAGTGGGCGTGGTCATTGTCGGATTTCGTTCATTTTTCATACCAAGATAAAGTGAGTTCAAGTAAGTACGTGAACTAAGTTCATTAAAGATATGTCGATTTTTGCTCAAGTTATCGTGTTAACGGCCATGCGGAAGGACAGACGAACGACTGTGTATAAAAACGGGGCGTGGCATGAACCGATTTCGCCCGTTTTCACAAGAAACAGTTAACATCATAAAATCTATGCCCCTACCAAATTTCAAAAGGATTGGTTAATTTTTGTTCGACTTATGGCGTTAAAAGTATCCTAGAAAAATTAAATGAAAAAGGGCGGAGCCACGCCCATTTTGAAATTTTATTTTATTTTTATATTTTGCTGCACCATATCATTACTGGAGTTGAATGTTGACATAATTTACTTATATACTGTAGAGATATTAAATTTTTTGTTAAAATTTTACTTTAAAAAAATTTTTTTTTTAAAAGTGGGCGTTGTCCTTCTCCGATTTTGCCAATTTTTATTAGGCGTACATACAGTAATAGGAGTAACGTCCCTGCCAAATTTCATCATGATATCTTCAAGGACTGACAAATTACAGCTTGGAAAAATTTTAAATTACCTTCTTTTAAAAGTGGGCGGTGCCACGCCCATTGTCCAAAATTTTACTACTTTTCTATTCTGCGTCATAAATTCAACCCACCTACCAAGTTTCGTCACTTTACCTGTCTTTGGTAATGAATTATCGCACCTTTTCGGTTTTTCGAAATTTTCGATATCGAAAAAGTGGGCGTGGTTATAGTCCGATATCGTTCATTTTAAATAGCGATCTGAGATGAGTGCTCAGGAACCTACAACCTAAATTTCATTAAGATACCTCAAAATTTACTCAAGTTATCGTGTTAACGGACGGACGGACGGACGGACGGACATGGCTCAATCAAATTTTTTTTCGATCCTGATTATTTTGATATATGGAAGTCTATATCTATCTCCATTCCTTTATATATGTACAACCAACCGTTATCCAATCAAAATTAATATACTCTGTGAGCTCTGCTCAACTGAGTATAACGAAATTTAAGTTGTGGTTCTGCTAGCTTGACGTTAACCTAGCAGACCCACACCTTTTTGCGAATATCTCGAAAACGAAATGAAAACCTATTATCTTTTGTGGCCCTAAAAAGCACCTAAATAGCTCCTAATTTTGATATATTTTTTATTTAAAATAAAATGAAATTTAAGTTGTGGGTCTGCTAGCTTGACGTTAACCTAGCAGACCCACACCTTTTTGCGAATATCTCGAAAACGAAATGAAAACCTAAATTATCTTTTGTGGCCCTAGAAAGCACCTATATAGCTCCTAATTTTGGTATATTTTTTATTTAAAATAAAATGAAATTTAAGTTGTGGGTCTGCTAGCTTGACGTTAACCTAGCAGACCCACACTTTTTTGCGAATATCTCGAAAACGAAATGAAAACCTAAATTATCTTTTGTGGCCCTAAAAAGCACCTAAATAGCTCCTAATTTTTTTATATTTTTTATTTAAAATAAAATGAAATTTAAGTTGTGGATCTGCTAGCTTGACGTTAACCTAGCAGATCCACACTTTTTTGCGAATATCTCGTGTTCAAGCGAGCGATTAGCGCACGCACCTTTTATTGAATTTGTACCCTTTGAATTAATCACCCTAATCACCATACCACGGTAACACACCCAACACATTAAATTCGTGGTTGGCAACGCGTGCGCTACTCGCTCGCCTGAACGAGCAAAGCTGTCAATCATGTTGACATTTTTACATATATTCCTTTTTGTCTTTTGACATACATAAATTGAAATTAATTCGACCTCTTTTGCTACCGGCTGTGCCTTTTATCTTTAGAAACCCTTTTTTATAACGAAAGTAGAAAAAATACCTTTTAATAAAACATTTAAGAAGTGCGTGAATTATTAAACCTGTGCAACTCTTTTTTTAACCTCGTTTGGCATATATAAGTCCATGCCGGGCAAATCGAAGTGAAGTTCGATCCAATTCCGTTTCACCCAAAGCGTAACCCAGTGGCTATAATTTGTAGTGACCACCAAAGGGTCCATTCGCCACCGTCATCGCTCTCAACATCACCACCGTCGCCGCTAGCCGTATCAGATCCTGCATCCCCCAGAACTGCAGCAACGGAGCTGTACATTTGGTCCTTCGTCGCCATTTTAGGACCCAGCGTTGGAAAATTAAAGAGAAAGTATCCCAAAAATCGTGAGTAGAAATCAAATTTCTTATTCCCAACTCACGCCCCGAACTAATTAAAAAGATAATATTTGTGGAGTTTTCTCAATTTGAATATTGTATAAAATTATTCATTTGCCCTCAGAGCGATAAAACGCATTAAAGAAATTAAGATTAACTGGCCCCCTCTCTGCCTCTACCCTTCATACATACAAAATTAAATTATTAAAATAATAATCCACAAATCTAAGTAGTAATTCCCGCTGAAATAATTAATATTCCCCATTATTAATAAAAATTTGATATTTGTGGATTTCCCAATAGGATTCATAAATACATACATATTTATTTCCAATAATTTTTTGCAATCATAAATTTTAATATTTCTTAAATACATATATAAGTCCCGTATTGCAAAAAGGAAAGGCAGTTCAACCCCAAAAACAGTGCATTTCTAATATACTTATCGGGTTCTCACTCGTATGTATGTATGTGCATATGTAATAATTAACTGGTAGACAGGGACCCAAAATAAATTTATAAAACACTCACTTTTTCAAATTTCTTTAATTAGCGTTTTCAACTTCTCAAATACTCACAAATATTACAAATCCCTCAAATATATAACAATTATATATCCCTTTGGAAAAAAGAAAATAATAAATAAAAATTTTTATTTTTTCACTCATATATACGCATATATACTCATATATACACACGTTTATAAAAGTGCGGTACGGTGATACAATTTTAATTTTGTTGCTCTCTCAAGAGGGTACGAATTCACGGTTCGCGTTATTAAAGATAATTTCAAAAGGTCAAAAAGTTTATTTCTCTTGTCGTGAAATTTGCATTGCGGTGATAAATCGTTCTTTAAGTCGTCAACTCACTCTCTCTCTCTCAGGCTCTCTCCCTCACTCTCAGGCTCTCTCCCTCGCTTGTTCACCTTATGTTAGGTGTCCCTCAAAGAAGCCAATCAAAAAGCCCCACAATGAGTGACGACGAGAAATCCCAAGGCAGCGCCAAAGATCAACGCCAAACGCGCCTAACCACAAAAAAAAATAAGCAAATGTTCACGGCAAACAAATTCATCTCGGAAACGGATAATTTCACGGACTACTGTGCTCGATTCAGGTCCACCCCTATTAACGAAAATACGGAATCGTCACTGAAAATTAAAGACACCAATATTGATAGGTTTTGGAACCGGGTCCAAACCTCCCATGACGCGATATTAGATACAGATGACCTAGATCTCCCAGATGACCTCAAACCGGTCGCGTTTAATAAATACCAGTCATGTCTAATTATGTATGAGGACACGAAAGCCCAGATAGGGGACCAACTTATGTTACTCCAACAAGCAAACACTCCCATAGCCGCCCCACTGCATCACTTCCCAGAGATGGAACAGGTTTCGGCTTAAAAATCCCGCCTTGTGATACAGAAGTATTTTATGGGGGTTATGAACAATGGCCGTCACTTCGTGACATGTTCACGGCGGTCTATATTAACCACCCAAAACTCACAAAAGCCCAGAAATTATACCACCTCCGGTATAAAACACAAGGCAAAGCCGGCGAAATAGTCAAACAGTTCCCACTCAGTGATGCCAACTTTGAACTGGCGTGGGAAGCCCTAAGGTCGCGATATGAAAATCGCAGGGTTTTGGTCGACAACCAAATAAAAACCCTTATGAATTTAAAACCAATTCCCATTGAAAATAGCGAGGATATACAGAAATTGCAATCATCCGTGAATAATTGCCTCCAAATTCTCGCCACCCAGCAAGTTTCAACAGAAAGTTGGGATCCAATCCTCATTTATCTGGTCACCTCTAAACTCCCGGAGAACACGGTAACCCTGTGGGAACAGTCTCTAACCTCCAGGAAAGATCTCCCCAACTGGTCCCAAATGAACCAATTTCTGACTACTCGCTATGAGGTGGTAGAAAGAGTAGACCAATGGCGCCCCTCTAAACTCACATCGGCCCCCGCCAGCACAAGCTACTCTAAACAAAATAATTATGCATTCAGAGGCAGCAATCACGAAAAATCCAATCCGAGGATTCAATCCCATGCTACAGAACACCGCACAATGTACAAATGCGCATATTGCAAAACCTCTGAGCACCCCCTGTACAGCTGTGCAAAATTCGCTAGAATGCCAGTTCATGATCGGAACAAGTTCGTGAGAGATAATCACATGTGCTTTAACTGCTTATCCCAATCCCACGTTCTAAGGGATTGCAAAAGCACATTCAAGTGTGTTCACTGCCGACAACGTCACAACTCAGCTCTCCATGATGATGCGTCCCCTAGCACATCATCAACACCCAGAATGCATAAAGCCACAGCCCAAGTAGCAACTACCACCCCCTCTGATGACAGTCACCCAACTCCACACTCTCCGGAAGACAATCGCGATCAACCCACGTGTTCAAAAAATGCCCACGTACAATCTTTCTACTCGGACAATGAAAGTAAAGTACTACTCCCGACGGCAATCGTCTCGGTAGAGCACCGAGGTGACCTCTTCAAACTCAGAGCCCTAATTGACCAAGGGTCAGAACGGAGCTTTATCTCCTCCAAAGCTCAAATAAAACTGCGTCTACCATGCCGAGATTCTAATTTCGAAATATCAGGCATGGGTGGAAGAGTGGTTCAAACATCGAACAAACTATGCGCTCTAACTCTAGTCTCGAACGATTTAATCACAAGGATCCAAGCACAAGCTATTGTCCTACCCCAGTTAACCAAGGCGTTACCCAAATTCAATCCCACCCTAGCACAGCGTGAAAAATGGGCGCATCTAACCCTCGCAGATGCAAACTGCCACTTCCCATCCCAGATTGACTTAGTCATTGGCAGACCTTATCCCGCAGATAATGCTAGAAGGTGTTGAGAAAATCTCCCCGAACCTACTAGCGCAAAACACCATATTTGGGTGGATCCTTAGTGGTCAAGTCCCTAGCAAAGTAGTTTCGTTCTCAACCCAGGTGGAGGAAGTATCGAACTCCCTCGATTCGCAGCTCAGAAAATTCTGGGAACTGGAAGAAGTATCCACCCCCAAGTGTCTTAATGTTGAAGACACTATATGCGAAGAATTGTATCAGTCCACCACCATTCGCAGAGATGACGGTCGCTATGTAGTGCGACTCCCCTTTAGACGCAGTTTCCCAGAACAGGTAGCCTTAGGTAGATCCCGAACCTCAGCTCTCCAGCAATTTCTTAGCATGGAGAGAAATCTTCTCAAAAAAGGCGAACTTAAATCCCAATATGACCAAGTCTTATTAGAATATCTCACCCTAGGTCATATGGAAGAAACCACTTCCTACGAAAAATGCTCAGACAACAAATACTTGTCGTTCTACCTACCCCATCACGCGGTTATAAAGCCCGAAAAAAGAACTACTAAGGTACGTGTGGTCTTTAATGGATCAAAGAAATCAACTTCCGGCAATTCTCTGAATGATGTTCTCTATACCGGTCCCACCCTACAACCCGATTTGATGCTATTAATACTAAAGTGGCGCACGTACCAATTTGTTTTCAACGGCGATGTAGAAAAAATGTACCGCCAAATTCTCTTACATGAGGAGGACCAAGAGTACAAAAAAATTATTTTTCGCTCAGCCCCCAATGGTCCAATTCAAGATTTTAAGCTTAAAACCGTCACATTCGGTCTTAATTGCGCTCCCTATCTGGCAATACGTACCTTGCACGAGCTCTCTAAAGACGTCAATAAGACCATCCCTAAAGCATCTCAGATACTAAAAGGCGAGACATATGTAGACGACATACTTTCTGGCGGGCACTCCATCCTCTCAGCTGCAGAGTCCCTCTCGCAAGTCAGGCAAGCCCTTACGTCAGCAGGCTTCCCCCTTAGAAACATCACGGCAAACCATCCTGAAATAATTGAAACTATCCCCACAGCAGACTTACTGGATTCCCAGTTCCTCGAATTCGAAAAAGCAAGTACGACGAAAACGCTCGGGATTCAATGGAATGCAATAAAGGACTCATTTTCGTACACCGTTGAATCCATCCCAGTAAGCACCGCGAGCACAAAGCGACAAATTCTCTCTTCCGTCGCAAAACTTTTCGACCCCGCAGGATGGCTAACGCCGATAATGATCCAAGCCAAAATTCTCTTGCAAGAGCTGTGGCTTGATGGAACTGACTGGGACGAACAGGTGAAACCCCTCCGCCTCGCAAAGTGGACGCAGTTCGCACATAACCTCCACGCCATAACAGGGATTCAAATTCCTCGTTGGGTCAATTACTCCCCTGACCAACCCACGGAGCTGCATGGCTTTTGCGACGCGTCGGAGAAAGCTTATTGCGCCAGCATTTATGTCCGAACGACGGTAGGACAAAACACAACCTCTCATCTCCTAGTCTCTAAAAGCAAAGTGGCACCCCTAAAATCCACTAGCTTGCCACGGCTGGAATTGTGTGGAGCTCTGCTCCTAGCGAAGCTAGTCTCCGTCGTTCAATCCCAACTCAATCTCAGTCCGCCTACCTTGACGCTGTGGTCGGACTCCTAAAAAGTGCTCTCATGGCTCGAAAAGCCCCCCTATACTTGGAGAACCTTCGTAGCAAATCGAACCGCGCAAATAATCGAACTGGTTGGCAACGCCACTTGGCGACATGTACGCAGTTCCGAAAACCCCGCCGACATGGGCACAAGAGGATGCAAACCTCTTGATTTGGCAACTTCCTCCCTGTGGTGGAAAGGCCTAGAATGGTTCATCAGTCCCCCGGAATCATGGCCCAAAGACTTGCGCCGCCCCTCCGTAAGTCCACCCGAAGTCCGCCGAATCGAAGCATTACATGCCAGCGAAGAAGAACCCGACATTCTGGATCGATTTTCCTCGTTTCCGCGTGCCCTGAGAGTTTTAACTCACGTGTTGCACTTCATACGCACCCTTAAAACCCGCGCGGGCCACATACCAACTTCCCCGTTAACCCTTACCCACGACGACTTCCGAAACACGAAACTCAAGCTAATCGCCTTAACTCAGTCGCGATATTTCCCCAAGGAAAAGGCCTCGTTGTTAGCCTCGAAACCTATAGACAAACGGAGCCCCCTTCTCACCCTTAATCCATATTTGGATGAATATGGATTGCTCCGAGTTCGCGGTCGCCTAGTTGACTCAACCCTAACCTTCAACGAAAGCCACCCTATTATTATCCCGGAAAAATCCCGATATGCTGCGCTTTTCCTACGCTTCCTGCATGAACTTTTCTTGCACGCCGAAGTCCGTCTCATGCAGCAAACGATTAGACAAGAATTTTACATTCCTCGGCTCAAGCCACTCATCAAAAAATGCATTTTTCAATGTAAAACATGCACCGTCCACAAGCAGCAAATGCGCTCCCAAATAATGGCAGCCTTGCCACCCGCACGATGCACTTTCGCTCCCCCCTTCACCACAACGGGTGTTGATTTTGCTGGCCCTTTTTTGATAAAAGCATCCATGCTAAGATCGCCTACCCTCGTGAAAGGTTACGTGGCCGTTTTTGTTTGCTTCACGACAAAAGCGGTACACCTTGAGCTGTGCTCAAATCTCACCTCTGAGGCCTTTCTGGCTGCGTTTGCCCGTTTTGTTGGACGTCGAGGCTATCCCGCAACTATGATGAGCGATAATGGCACAACCTTTGTAGGTGCCAAACGAGCTACGGAAAAGGAATTTGTGACCTTCTCCAACGAAGTATCCCAAGAATTCGTCAAAAAATACGCCGCTCAAGGCATAAAATGGAAGTTTATACCCCCCAGCGCTCCTCATATGGGCGGCTTATGGGAAGCTGCGGTCAAAAGTTTTAAAACACACCTCAAGAAGTCAGTCGGATCTCACAAATTCACTTTCGAGGAATTTACCACCCTGCTAATACGAATAGAGGCCGTGTTAAATTCACGCCCCATCTCCCCGCTATCTCAGGATCCCTCTGACTTTACCGCGCTCACCCCCGGACATTTCCTTAGGGGAACCCCTTTACTAGCGATTTCTGAACCTGACCATGAGAACCTATCTCTGCTCAACCGATGGGAAAAGGTCAAGGTTATCCATCACCAGTTCAGTCGACGATGGAAGGAGGACTACCTCAAGGACCTCCATAAACGATATCGGTGGAAAGACACTCGCATTGAGCCAAAAGTCGGTGAGTGTGTCCTTATCAAGGACGATACACTTCCTCCCACCGAATGGCGCCTCGGACGCATCGAACGAGCACGCCCCGGCCCCGATGGCCACATTCGTGTCGTCGAGGTGCGCACCCAATCCGGCATTCTCACACGGCCGATAGTAAAATTATGTTTTCTGCCCCCGGCGGATAGTCCGCCCAGCCCCCAAGCGACGGTGTAGATTTTCGTTACCACCCCACTCACAAGACCGCTGAGTCCTAAGGACTTATCCCGGCAAATCACCGTATCCGCCTAATCTCAAAAACACCAATTAAAATCCTTCCTCCATCTCATAGTTACAATCATCAATATACCCCGCACTAAAGTCATATGAATACGACTCGTTTCAGGCGAAAATGGATGTAACACCAACTCCAAGGCCAAGAACGTCGATACGCTCTCAAGTGGTGGTGGCTAGCAATCACGCCGAGCGCCGAAACAACAACTCCAACAATAACTTCATGCAATGTCGCGTATGCGCTCGCCATCATGCGCTACGTACTTGCCCACTCTTTCGGGGCATGCAGCCGTCGCAGCGGTACCTCCTGGCACGGGCCCATGGGTATTGTACCAATTGTCTGGCGCTATCACACGCGACGGGTGAGTGTACGTCGCCCATTATGTGCCGAATTTGTGCACTGCCACACCACACCATGCTCCACCGGGCCCCACCACCACCAACACCATCGAGCCACGCCGCACCAACACCTCAAGTGCCTCCGACACCGGCACCACGCTCTAACTCTCGCCGCCGCCGCCAACGCCCACAACAACAGGCCGTCAACAGTCGTTACAATCCAACCACAGTCACGATACCAACAGCACGGACCGTTCGGTGCTCCGCAGCAGGCCTGCAGATGGCTTCACACCGAGGCAAGGTGGCAAATATCCTCATGAACGAGGCCATCAGAGCGCTGGAGCAGCTCAGATTGACATTAGCCGGCTAACGCGTCTAGGCGGGGCAAGATGTTCAAGCGAGCGATTAGCGCACGCACCTTTTATTGAATTTGTAACCTTTGAATTAATCACCCCAATCACCATACCACGGTAACACACCCAACACATTAAATTCGTGGTTGGCAACGCGTGCGCTACTCGCTCGCCTGAACGAGCAAAGCTGTCAATCATGTTGACATTTTTACATATATTCCTTTTTGTCTTTTGACATACATAAATTGAAATTAATTCGACCTCTTTTGCTACCGGCTGTGCCTTTTATCTTTAGAAACCCTTTTTTATAACGAAAGTAGAAAAAATACCTTTTAATAAAACATTTAAGAAGTGCGTGAATTATTAAACCTGTGCAACTCTTTTTTTAACCTCGTTTGGCATATATGTATAAGTCCATGCCGGGCAAATCGAAGTGAAGTTCGATCCAATTCCGTTTCACCCAAAACGTAACCCATTGGCTATAATTTGTAGTGACCACCAAAGGGTCCATTCGCCACCGTCATCGCTCTCAACATCACCACCGTCGCCGCTAGCCGTATCAGATCCTGCATCCCCCAGAACTGCAGCAACGGAGCTGTACACTCGAAAACCAAATGAGCACCTAAATTATCTTTTGTGGCCCTAAATAGCACCTAAAATGCACTTAATTCTCAAACAACTTAAACTTATTTTTGAGCACTTTGGTCTGCCAGCTTTACGCACGTGTGGATGCAACATGTTGCTAAAGATTTACTCAACATATTCACATCTGTGGTAAAAAAAAATTTAGTCGTCACTACTTCGAATGCGCATTTCTCTGCGCTCCTTTTCAGCATGCATCAATTTCGTCAACGCTGTGTAGCTAAATGGTTAGCAGAGTGTGCCTAAAGCATACTGATGATGAAGGCTTAGCAACTTTGGAAATTATCTCTAGGATGACAGCGACAGTACTTCGTTGCAACACCGTTCGATTACAACTATATTACTGTGTAAATTGCAACAGTTAAAACACGCTTCGCTGGTTTACCTAGCCATTATGCTAAATAGTGCATAGATTAATATTTTCAACTAAAATTCACAATTTTCTTTGTTCCACCTAATAAAGTCATATTTGCTTTTAAAACGGCAGCATTCCAAGGATTAAATAAATTAAAATGATGACATTATGTGACCAGAAAGGTGCTTCAACAAGAAGCAAGCTTCTTTAACCACTACCGGGTTTGGCAAATACTCCGGATGTACTTTTACTTAGGTAAAGCAATTGAATAATTATAATTCACTGAGGCATACTTACTTATAACAAAATAAAATTTTTATTAAAAAAGTGTCAACTTAAAGTTGCCACAAACTCATATTAATAAAAAATAAATTGTTTGAATATTTAGCTATATAATTTTCTGTATTAGCACACTGCTATTATAAATCTCCTCTAACAGTTTAACGCTCCAAGGTGTTGAATTTCATCATGAAAATAAAATAACTTTACCTTTAAAATTAACATTGTTGCTTGACTGCATAGAAACACAGCACAGTTCCAGAATTGAAAAGAAAAATTTCTATGGAAATTACGCTTTAACTTTAGTACTATTTGTTATTAATATATTTGTTCGGACGTTCTCATCTTTGTTTAGTTAATATATTCGATAAACTGTCTGCACTTGGTGCGCTAAAAGTTAATAAAATACAAATTTTTTCATAGATAACTATTTGTAAGTATATAATTAGTTACTTATGTTATACAGGGCTAGCTTTAGATAATAATAACAATTCCCAACGGTTTTATCATCCAAATTTCGCCCAGCCGACACGAATGGCGCATGAAGCACAGCTTTGTTATTTTTGTTTTCCGCCGTGGTGTGATGGTAGCGTGCTCCGCCTACCACACCGAAGATCCTGGGTTCACGTCTTGGGCAAAGCAGGAACAAAATTTTAGAAACAAGGTTTTTCAATTAGAAGAAAGTTATTTTAAGCGGGGTCTCCCCTCGGCAGTGTTTGGTAAAGACTCCGAGTGTATTCCTGCCATGGAAAGCTTCTCAGTGAAAACTCATCTGCCTTGCAGATGCCGTTCGGGATCAGCATTAAATAAGTAGGTGCCGTCCCGCCAATTTGTGAGAAAAACTAAAAGGAGCACGATGCAAATTGGAAGAGAAGCTCGGCCTGAAGTCTATAAAAAGAAGAAAGAATTGAGTGCTTAATGCTAGAAAGCGATTACGAACTATAAATTTTGCTTGAGTGAGAGTTATGATCTTGGCACAGACTGCGCAAAGGCTCATTTAATTCAAAATCGTTTCTTAATTGTTTCAGAAAAAGAGTAGACAGAGAAAGAATATTTAACTTAACTTCGCTTTGTAGAAAAGGAGTAGAAACCAAACCTTTCACAAATTTGATCATAAAAATTACTTCAAGCACCTATCCACGACTGGCAAGCCCACGAAGTTAATAAGTTTCAGCCGATTAGTATAAGGGGATAGATTATGCGATAATCTCTTAAGCCAAAAGTAAAAATTCTTTTTAAATCGATTCTGATCTATGCATTAACTTGATAACGCGGGTTATGGACTATTGAACCATATTCTGTTATCGGTCTAACCAATAATGTAAAAAAAAAATTTCGTGACATAAGGATCGCTAAATTCTTTTGACAATCACACACCTCTAGCCTTATTAATAGTTGCATCAATTTTCAGGTTGAAACTAATCTTCCTATCCATCGCAATCCCTAAATCAACAAACTCCTGTACTTGCTCAAGGTTATAGTCGCTAATTGTATAGAAGGCTGGCTGCAACGTTCTACGTGAAAAATACTTGTATTTACATTTTTTTAAGTTTATTGGCATGCAGTTTAAGTCACACCTGCAAACTAGGGATATTTTTCTATCTTCGGATGGCAATATTGTAGAGATGTCATTGATGAATAGCAAAAACAGAATCGGGCCAAGAAGGATACCTTGAGTATCACCGGAGAACACATCCTTGACATCGGATAACCTTTTTTTAAAAATATTTGTTTGGGTCCTGCCAAAAGGGAAAAAGAGATCCACCGAGTGAGACTCATTTGAAACTTAAGCTGATCCAGCTTGTAGATGTGAAACGCTTTACTGAAATCAATATAAACAACGTCCGTGTGCATGCCTTTTTTAAATCATTTGATACGAGCGTAGGGAATTCAGGTAAATTGGTGACAGTTGATTTACCTTCACAAAATCCGTGTTATAAACTGGCAACAAATGTAGGAATAGAGACAGTAATGGCCGAGCCACAATGGAGTGATCGATAAAGCTTCGAATTGTTTTGGAATAGCTGGAAGTTTTTCTATACCACAATAGTTTCCAATGGCAGACCTACTTCCACTCTTATGAAGAGTTCTAATGAAAGATTCATTCCATGCCGATGAAGAAACACCTTGCTTTAAAAAGATTGAACAAGTCAGATGTGGACAACACAATTTTTAAGCATATGTGCATCAGACCTGTAAAGTACTGAGTACATACTTGTACTAGTACCAAATAAGTACAAGTACTCAAGTACTTAAAATCTAAGTACAATGTATAAGTACTATAGTACTTGTACTTCGAATCGGAAAGTACAAGTAGATATACTTACGAAATACTTGCAAGTATACGAAAGTACTTTTTCTGATAATATATGACAGTTTGATTCATAAATGGAAAGTCAAAATATGAGTAAAATTCATATTAGAAAGCAACAAGAAGTACAACAACATATTAAATAAGTATAAATTGTAAAACAGCTAACAATGTTAAAGTAGTTTTGTGTTTGCCTTCATTAGTACTAGCTTTTCAAATGAAAAGTCCATCATTGATTACCTTCTAGGACTATAAACAATGCCTGCTAAGGAAAACAAACGCCCTACTTGGAGGAAGCTAATGACGTATTCATTTTGAGTGATAGGTCCTTCATAAGAGGATAACTCTGAAGCATATTGAAATCTGTTGGTGTATCATTAAAATACCTGTAAAGCTCTTCTTCAACCATTTTGTCAAAGTTAGGAGATCGTAAGGGTGCTGGTTGATCCGCTTCAAACCCGTTCAATACTTATCAAAGTACTTCGAAAGTACTTTACTTGGACTTCAACTATTCCAGTACAAGTACGTGGATACTTATACCTGTACTCATTTTTCGAAGTACTGAAATACTGATACTTGTACTTGTACTGGTACTTTTTCTTTACAGGTCTGGTGTACATGAAGGAGTTCTATCAGGACCGTATTTAAAAGATTCTTTCAAGGTTTCAAGTTAAAGTAAAATATCTCCAGGGCATAAATTGGACTATGAACTGAGTTATTGTCAAATTGCTTGAACCTTAATTTCCTTACTTGTTCCGTAAAAGATTCGTATAGGTATTCATAGCGCTTATAACAAAGATAGATTATACGCTTCTTTCTTACTGAATATACATAAGCTGTGTTTTTTTTTACATCTATATACATATACGCTTAAACTTTATATGGAGTGCTAAGCGTGAAACTTTATCTACACTTCTGAAATTTCTGCGCAGAAAATTAGTATTCCTATATTTCAATATCCATTATACTCAGATGCAACTGAAATATGTCTGTGTACTATGTATTACCTCTACAAATGGTGTGTGTCCACTATTCACTGCAACCGATCCAGCTATAGGTTATACATTATGGCTCGATACAACATGTTCTGTAGCTAGTTATTTAATAATAAGGTAGTTATTTAATGATAAGCGTTTTTTTACCCGCAGACGTATATACGTGTAAAAAAACGGCTATAATTCAAAACAATGCTTTTAAGTTGTGATATCCCTTTTGTTTAAAGCAAACTTTAATTTATCCCATATTGTAATTGAATTACTTATATTCAGTTTTAAAATCATTTACTAAATAACTTTCATAAAAATATATTTTTTATAACTATCGAGTTGATTTGCGACTTTTGGTTTGGTTCCACTTGTACCTACAAATAAAAAATTTATGAAACGGAAAATCCCTCAATTACAATAATTACTCCATAGAAATTTTCATTTTCAATCAAACGATAGATATGAAACGGCCAGCCTTTTTTTTGAAAATAACAATCAGCTATGGATATTATGAGTACGAACTGTCTCCATCTCACATTTGTTATTACTCCGATTCACCATCCTAGAGCTATTGTGATTTCCAAAATAGTTTTCGATTACGGATCGTAACACACGATACGGGCCCAGCTTTTTAAGCTGGAGACATTGGTGCTTTATCGGTAACCGTATCGGTAACCTTATAACAGCTGATTCGACCAATCTTATGAGAATCAATGCAATCGATTATTGGTGCCGCTAAGGTCGTAACCCTATCGTAGCCAACCAATTGGTTTTTGGTTTACCATCGTAACGATAAACAGCTGATTACGTTAAGGATACGACTACAGCGATACGACATACGGCACCAATGACTCCCGCTTTAAACATTTATAAGTAAAATAAAAATAACAAGTAAGGAAGTCTAAGTTCGGGTGAAACCGAACATTACATACCCAGCTGTACACTTGAAATGCTTAATAGTGTTACAAAGCTGCGCAATAATACATATTCTATTCTGAACTAATTTTCGTTTAAAAGAAGCAAAAAGGATACAGAGGCTAACACCAATGACCTTGAGCGGGTAATAATGCATATTTCCTTCAGATATGAGGATTTCCCTACTGTTTATTTTAAACAAAAGATATAAAAGAACAATAAACATAAACACACAAGTGCCATTGTCCTAAGAAGCGTTATTGCAAAAAATGGCAGGGTTATTAACGAAATTTTCCAACTTTTACTAGAAAAAGCTTATTACCTGCATCTACGCACTTTTACAAAATCTTTTATATAAAAGAAGGCGATTTAATCGTTTTAGTTCATCTTTACTGAAAATATTTCCTGTTAAAGGGCATACATGTGCACAAAATTTTTCATCGAGTTATGGCTCCAGAAACTTTGGGAAAGGCATTATAAGAAAGAGACAGTGCCGCGCCCATTTTTCGAGATTAGAATTTTTCCTATTTCTTGTTATAATGGCACAAAATACGATTGGTACAAAACTATTTTTCGCTAAGATTTAACTTATTATTTTTGCCTAAGACCCTTTTTAAAGTCATTTATATAAAAGTGGGCGTGGCCCTTAACCAATCTTATCCATTTTGACTAGAAATATTTCATGCTATAAGGAAAATATGTGTACCCAATTTTGTTACGATATGTAAATATTTCTTCGAGTTATGACTCCCGAAACATTGAAAATTGCTTAGACAAAAAAGGGGCGGTGCCACACCCATTTTTTAAAATTTGAAGTTTTTCCTATTTATTGTTATAAATCCACTTGGGAAATGAAACATTATTGATATAAAGCTCTTTTTTGAAAAGATATAGCTTATTTTATTCGTCCACGACCCTTTTAAAAATCTTTAAATTTGAGTTACAATCAATACGCGACACTGTTTAACTGTTCTTTATCGGCACCAAAATTTAGTTGTAATGTCAGCGACTATAAAATTATCGATTATATAATATTATATTGAATATTCAAAAATTTTACTTTTATTTTTCAAGGCTTCATAGAGCAAGGCGACACCCCTTAAGTATCTTTAGTAAGGACCAAAATATATATATGATATTTTTGACCTAGGTAATGCCGCTTGAAAGATCGCACTGGAAAAAATCGTTTATTTAATTTATATGGACCACCCTAATGTACATACATACATAAAAATGCACTTAAGTTGTTTTGCCCGCTTAAAATTTGCTATTTTTTCTTCCTTTTCATTTTTGTATATATCATATCAATCACGTGTATGCACGACCTTCGCGCTTAGATCCGTACCCTTTCATAATGTATTTTTTCAGGGTTTCACAATACTTTTTAATCGTTTATTGCACTTAATTAATTTTTTCTTCTCCGTTCAAAAACAGCATTACTGTCGTCCCTGTATTGCTTTTAAGCAAATTATAATAAAATATGTCTATCTAAACGATTCTGGCTCATCTGAAAATTACATAGCTAAGTGCATGTTTATTTTGGAACTTTCAATAAATGTATGGCTACGATTTATTATTGCCGATTATCAGGGTATGGCACACTTAAGCACATCTTACATTCATAAAACTGACAATTAGCATACGGAAGCGTATTGCTACTTACTGACGCTAATAAGCGAGAGTTAGAAAGAAGGTACTATAAAGTGAAAGGACGGGGCCTGGTTGCACAATAAAGTCCCTAAAAGAGTCATTATATGATAGCTCTCAGTTTTCAGCTGCTTATATCGTCCGAATCATCTCGGACCAAACTTTTGAGGTCAAACGTCGTTTCCTACGAAACATCAGAATATTTTATACCGATCAACTGCTATACTGTTTCACTTTGTTGAGCGCCATATCAAAACGTGCTGTAATTATTTTCCGTGTTATTCCACCGAAATGTTGTTGGGAGCCAATTGTTATACTGTTATTGGCCTTATAAAGCCATTAGAGAAATTATGTGCACATTTTTTGTTACACTTCAATATAGTTCTTACACTGGATCACAAACTCCAATTTTTTTTCTGAACCAGAGACGCCATTATGTAATTCCTATGTAAAATTACACCCTGATTTCGAAAATCAAGGTTATTTTTAATTCTATGGTAACGTTTTTGAGATATTTACGAATAACAGTTTTTTTTCCAAAAAAAAATTGGGTCTACTTAAACATATATATCTCATGAACGAATTGAGCAATTCCAAAACTATTTAAAGGTTTTAAAAGGTAATAAAATTTGCTGTAAACTGTGCATACAACACTTTTTGCTAGTCCCTGCAGAATCAAAGATAACGAACAATCATTACGGATTTTTTCCATTTTTTTTTTGTAAAAATATAAAAAAAATTTGTACTTTGCGAGGAATGATCTCGAAAACTTTTTATTTTTTTTTTGCAGATTTGTTTTTTTCTCTCTAAGCTCTATTAAAAAATAAGGTTTCATTCAACAAAATCGATGGACTAGTGCAAAAGTTATAAGCATTAAAGTAAATATATCCATTTAATACTTAAGTACCCTACTGGTACATATGTGTTAATATTCGCTAACTAACTGATATACGAATACTAACCCATATGTACCAGTAGGGTACTTAAGTATTAAATGGGACTGATTGCATGAATGCTTATAACTTTTATATTAGTCTATCGATTTTGTTGAATGAAACCTTATTTTTTTGTAATAAAACAGAGCTTAGAGAGAAAAGAACAAATCTGCAAAAAAAATTAAAAGTTTTCGAGATCCTTCCTCGCAAAGTACACATTTTTTTATATTTTTACCAAACAAATAGAAAAAATCCGTAATGAAGATTCGTTATCTTTGAATCTGCAGGGCCTAGCAAAAAGTGTTGTATGCACAGTTTATAGAATATTTTATTACCTTTTAAAAGCTTCAAACCGTTTTGGAATTGCTCAATTCGTTCTTGAGATATATATGTTTAAGTGAAAACCCCGTTATTCGTAAATATCTCAAAAACGTTACCATAGAATTAAAAATAACCTTGATTTTCGAAATCAAGTGGTGATTTTACATTGGAATTTCATAATGGCGTCTCTGGTGCATTTTGGTTGTAAACCAGTGTTATTAGATGTTGTTTGAGGTAACAGAGCAAGTGGAAGTCACCCAGAGTCATTGCAGAGAGACTTGATGTCTTTTATATTCTTTTCAAACTCTTCAGGCTTATTCCGGAAAAGGTTTAACGAAAAAGACAATTTAAATTTGATCGTCTTGTCATTTACGTAAATTACATCTTACGGTTTAATGACTCAAACTAAATAAATTAGTTCTGCCAACAGCAAAACTTTGCACTTCATTGCGCAGTTTAAATATAAGTAACGAATATTATTTTACACAAGACAGTCCTCTTACGCATATATATTTGCATTAGGGCGTTAAAAAAAATTTCCCTCGAAAGTAATCTCAAACTTTTGTAGGCTAATTTTGTTGTAGGCCTTCTTGAATTATCCGCACATATTAAATAAGGAAGTTTAATTTCACATCTTCTGATTTGTAGAACCATTAAAACGGTTACTTAAATTTTTTATGATTTACCATATTTTTTGTAGAGAATTTAACATTATCAAAAAGTAGATGCCACCGATTCAAAAGTTCTTTACGGATAATAAACGAAACTTAAAACCTTTTTTATAGACTGAAAGAAAAAAGCTGGTGAAATTAACTGAATTACGGGCCAATTCGGCTGAAATTTTTGTTAATTTTTATTCGTCGCACACAGCTGTTGACTCGACTTCGCATAAACTTTTGATTCTCAATTTCAACAATCAAATCAACAAAACAAATTTTTTACGCACTTAAGCCATAGTTCTGGTAACATAAACATTTTTCCTGTCACCCTTAGCGGAATTTCGACAGCACTTGAATAACAGCAAAGGTCTTTGATATGACATATGATGTCCTAGGCGGTGGAAATTGCCCTCCTTGGATTACCCTTTCTATAAATCCGAACCAAATACATAATTTCACTCTAGAACTATTTATTGGCATTATTACGACAGGGTCGAACTAGTGTAAAAATTTACAGTTTAGTTCTGGTTATTTTTTGGTACTAAATCCTTGGCCCCGAACCGGAGAAAATTCTACAATTTGCTTCTACTTAGTACGATTTTATCCTCTTTTTCGATAGTACCGAAATTTTATTTTAGAAATTTAAATTAATTAACCTTTTCGAAAGCCTTTAGCTATCGAATAAATTTGAGTGACGTTTTGCGTACGCTCACTGAAATCGTTAAACCAAATTACGATACTGATTATGCGATCTCGTATATCACGATACCATATAAAAAATTTTACGAGACTAGCGTGCTTCCGAGGAAAATTTTATTAATTTTATTTTCAAACACCCTAATATGCATATTTATACTTTTAGTACATAGGCTTAGTCATGACATGTATATTAATATTTATAATTTTTAACTTTGCGCTGCGGTTGTAAAAATTATTATACTCAGCTGAGCAGAGCTCACAGAGTATATTAACTTTGTTCGCATAACGGTAATCCGTAACGGCATAAACTAATCGAGATAGATATAGACTTCTATATATCAAAATGATCTGAGCGAAAAAAGAAATGCATTTAGCCATGTCCGTCCGTCCGTCCGTAAACACGATAACTTGAGTAAATTTTGAAGTATCTTGATGAAATTTGGTATGTAGGTTCCTGGGGCTCATCTCATATCGCTATTTAAAATGAACGAATCGGACTACAACCACCCCCACTTTTTCGATATCGAAAATTTCGAAAAATCGAAAAAGTGCGAAAATTCATTACCAAAGACGGCTAAAGCCATCAAATTTGGTAGGTACGTTGAACTTATGACGCAAAATAGAAAATTAGTAAAATTTTGGACAATGGGCGTGGCACCGCCCACTTTTAAAAGAAGGTAATTTAAAAGTTTTGCAAGCTGTAATTTCGCAGTCGTTGAAGATATCATGATGAAATTTGGCCGGCACGTTACTCCTATTACTGTATGTACGCTAAATAAAAATTAGCAAAATCGGAAGACGAACACGCCCACTTTAAAAAAAAATTTATACTCAGTTGAGTAGAGCTCACAGAGTATATTAACTTTGATTGGATAACGGTTGGTTGTACAGGTATAAAGGAATCGAGATAGATATAGACTTCTATATATCAAAATCATCAGTATCGAAAAAAATTTGATTGAGGCATGTCCGTCCGTCCGTCTGTCCGTTAACACGATAACTTGAGTAAATTTTGAGGTATCTTGATGAAACTTGGTATGTAGATTCCTGGGTACTCATCTCAGATCCCTATTTAAAATGAACGTTATCGGACTATAATCACGCCCACTTTTTCGATATCGAAAGTTTCGAAAAACCGAAAAAGTGCGATAATTCATTACCAAAGACGAATAAAGCGATGAAACTTGATAGGTGAGTTGAACTTATAACGCAGAATAGAAAATTGGTAAAATTTTGGACAATGGGCGTAGCACCGCCCACTTTTAAAAGAAGGTAATTTAAAAATTTGCAATCTGTAATTTGGCAGTCGTTGAAGAGATCATGATGAAATTTGGCATAAGCGTTACTACTATTACTATATATATGCTAAATAAAAATTAGCAAAATTGGATGAAGAATACGCCCACTTTTAAAAAAATTTTTTTTTAAATTCAAATTTTAACAAAAAATTTAATATCTTTACTGTGTGTACGTAAATTATGTCAACATTCAACACCAGTAATCATATGATGAAACAAAATACAAAAATAAACGAATATTTCAAAATGGGCGCGGTTCCGCCCTTTTCATTTAGTTTGTCTAGAATACTTTTAATGCCATAAGTCAAACAAACATTTACCATCCCTTCTGAAATTTGGTATGGGCATGGATTCTATAACGGTAACAGTTTTCTGTGAAAATGGGCGAAATCTGTTGAAGCCACGCCCAGTTTTTATACACAATCGACCGTCTGTCCTACCGCTCGGCCGTTAACACGATAACTTGAACAAAAACCCATATATCTGTACTAAACTTAGTCCACGTACTTATCTGAACTCACTTTTTATCTTGGTATAAAAAATGGCCGAAATCCGACTATAACGACGCCCACTTTTTCGATATCGAAAATTACGAAAAATGAAAAAAATGCCATAATTCTATACCAAATACGAAAAAAGGGATGAAACATGGTAATTTGATTGGTTTATTGACGCAAAATATAACTTTAGAAAAAACTTTGTAAAATGGGTGTGACACCTACCATATAAAGTAGAAGAAAATGAAAAAGTTCTGCAGGGCGAAATCAAAAGCCCTTGGAATCTTTGCAGGAATACTGTTCGTGGTATTGCATATATAAATAAATTAGCGGTACCCGACAGATGATGTTCTGGGCCACCCTGGTCCACATTTTGGTCGATAACTCGAAAACGCCTTCACATATACAACTAAGGGCCACACCCCTTTAAAACCCTAATTAGTGCCTTTAATTTGATACCCATATCATAAAAAACACATTATAGAGTCAGCCCTGGTCCACCTTTATGGCGATATCTCGAAAAGGCGTCCACCTATAGAACTAAGGCCCACTCCCTTTTAAAATACTCATTAACACCTTTCATTTGATAACCATAACGTACAAACAAATGCTAGAGTCACCCCTGGTCCAGCTTTGTGGCGATATCTCGAAAAGAACTATGGCCAACTCCCTTCTAAAATACTCTTTAATACCTTCCATTTGAAACCCATGCCATACAAACACATTCCAGGGTTACCCTAGGTTAATTTTGCTAAATGGTCATTTTCCCTTATTTTGTCTCCAAAGCTTCAGCTGAGTATGTAATGTTCGGTTACACCCGAACTTAGCCTTCCTTACTTGGTTTTATCTGCTTTTACCTTCAAGCTTTGTTGAAATGTGCAAAGAAGTGTTTACTTAAAAGTTTGTCATTTTTGTACATATACATACATATATACATTTCTTTGCAGATAAATTGACATTGCAGATACCCTGACAAGCCAAGCTGCTAAACTGAAAAAGACCTACTTTGATCAAACAGAAATTGATAGAGAGCTTATTGGCGGAAGTTTGACATCTAAAATTTGATGGCACTATTAAGCCACTTCATTGCAAAAGTTGTAGTTTATTAAATGATTAAACACAACCGGTGTAGCCACTTTACCGCAATTGTGGTAGGTCTACCACATTTTTTGCAATTCCCTTTCTACCTTTTCTAAACATCTACCACAATTTTAATTGCCAGCATATTGATATAAAAACTTTCAGAGCGGACCATTTTCTACATATGAATTGATGATCGAAAGTCATCATTAATTGGAGCTTAACCGCCTAGGCGATTTTGGCCGTTTTCTTCAGCTATTCATGTTTCGCGATATATGATACCAATTGGGAGCACCAAGGGAGGTCTGGTCTTCCTCCACCTACCTCTCTCAACTCAGTGGAGGTCTAGACCTTCCCCTGCTTCCCAACTGCTGTGTCGACTGTAATAATTTATGGGCTGGAGCGTCTTTGTCAATTCGCATGACCAAACCCGCGAAGCTTTTGGATTTTTATTTGCTACACAATCGTCGTATCTGCGTAAAGTTTAAACACTCATCTTTCGAACACTCTAAGAGCCATCCCATCTTATCTTGACACCGTCCATGATTCCGGGTCATACACCAGGACAGGTATGATGAGCGACTTGCAGAGCGTGATTTTTGCTCGCCGAGAGAGGACTTTACTTTTCAATTATCTAGACAGTACAAAGTAGCACTTGTTGCCAAAAGTTATTCTCCGTTTGATTTCTATGCCGGGTAAAGTGAAAATGAATTGACTATACAGACTATACAGTTGAAGTACGTAATTTGGACAAAGCCAATGGGGAAAGCGTCCCGATAAAATTAGGCTAGTGACTTGTAAAATTTTTATGAAGGCAATATATGAAAATCAGTCTTTATAGAATAACGACAGTAAATCGACTCAAGCTTCATAATATATAACCATTCCTACATCAGTTGGAAGTAAAATGACAAAAGTCTGGTAGTCGTAGCAGCACCTAAATTTTTCTTTTTGAAAATCACTGGAAGTATTCACCGTAGGGAGCTAGGCGTGGCACGTGCTATACAAACTGAAATGTTTAATCATTTACTTGGGTTTTAAACCAATTAGTTGTGTACTTCCTGTAGTGGGTTTGCCCGTAATTGCTACATTCAAACAAAAAAAAAATCCTAGAAACGAAGAAAATATTTATTAAAATAAGGAAAAAATGTGTATCATATTTCGCCATAGAAATCCTTCCCTAAATCAGTACAAGTAATTTTCTTAAAAATTAAAAAAAGGTGTTTTCCTTGGTTATAGATATAATTTGTTTAAAATGGAGAAAATTGTATAAAACGATTTAAAAATGATGTGTATATCTATCACGGCAGTGGATTTCAAGACGAGGTGCAATTTTATTTTTTATTTTTAATTTTACATTCCAGTGCCCTTATTCACTTAGCCATTGTGAATTCATACAAGTGAAAAGTTTTTCTATTCCCCATTGCCATACCTACCTGTCAAATAATAGCTGACAGGGGGAATGGCTGTCACGAATGCCCAGAGAATGTAAGAAAGATTTGTGTTTTGCTTGCGGTTAATAAATTGAAGTGCCATGAATTGCTCATTTGTGTTTCATATAAGCTTTTCTTTTAAATGTGTATACAGAAAATCAGACTACATATCAATATTAATTTCTAAAATCAGTTAATAGATTAAATGTGAACAGCAAACATTTTAAAATACGGAAATAATGCAATATACCAGTCGTCTACAAAAATGTTTGAATAACACTATTTATTGAGCAAATGATTTAAGTAATCGAAAAGCGATTGAACAAGTGATCGAGGCTGTTTACTATTGTGAACGTTTTTATCAAACATTCGACACTTGTATGAATTCACAATGCACTTATTTCGGTCGTATGTGTCAATATTGTGAGAGATATTCCATCAAGTAGTCTTAATTGAAAAAATTATAAAAAAAATCGTTCCTCAACTTTATGAAAAGTTGTTTACAAAATTTCGAAATTCTTACTCATTAAGTTGAAATTTGCTTCAATTTGAAGAGGGATTTCTGAGCATTCATGCGCTGCCTTATAGACGAACACTTGACGGGTTTCAGGCCTATAGAAAACCTTGTAAAGCTAGCAGTCTTATATGAAAAATCCTTTTGTTTGTGGGGCTTTCATTGTGAAGAGGCAGTTGAGAGTTTAAATTAGTTGCCTCTGTTTTACATCATAGAAAAACCGAAAAATTCAACACACAAACATATGTACATATGCTGGTCCTATAGACGGAACTACATATTTCGTATCACCCAAATACACTTTTCCAATTTACATATATTTAGCTTTTTGGCTCAAGGCTGGAAGGATAAATAAAACACCGTATATTTTGTGGTATTATAATTGGTCGATATTTCGGTTTCAATCTGAAACCATCACCAGGACTAGAAAAACACAAAATTACGAATAACAAACATTAGGCAAACATAAGAATACCAGGGGGCCTTGAGCTCAATAATTAACCAAAAAGTTAAAATACACTTATAAGGCTATTAACAAAACCCAAAAAATTTATACATATTTATGACAATTAAAAAATTCATTTTCTACCTTGACAACACTCATACCAATATACGAGTGATAGCTCTACTTCAAAATTAGAGTTCTGGGATCTCATTTTCAATTCACAGCCCGAGGAAACAGAGACATAGAATGATAGAGGGAAAGCGGCTGGTGGAAAGCTAGAAGAAAATTGAGTTACGAAAATGGAGAAAAAGGCGAAGAGAGAGAGAAAGCGAAAGAGGAAGTTAATGTGGTAAAAAAAAGTTCAAGGAGGAATAGTTATAAATTTGCGCGTTGTTTTATTAAAAATCAACCAATCACAGGCACACATTTTCGTACTACCTGAAAAGACGGATACCGGTGTGTATACGTAACATTTTTGTTTTTTTTATGTAAAAGAGATTTACATACATACACATACACTTATACGTGAAGCCAACATAAACATCCCTGCAAAAAACCGTGCGCCTAATTCCTAAAGAGATTAGTCTCCGATCTATCTCTTTTGTCTTCATTTGAGAATAATTGATACCCTTTAGTCCCTTTCGGGTACAGTTGGGATTAGTCAGTTTGAAATCTATGTAGGCCATTTTAAGAAATATAAAAAAAGGCAACGAAATGAGTATAATAAAAAAGATTACAGGTGATTGAATCGAATAATTTGAGAAAAATGCGGAGCCCTAGACCAAACCTCAATTACTAGGACTTAGGGTTATATTTTCGGAGAATATTTTTTATTCATTTCTGAAAAACGGGCGAACAACTTATATCAAATCCATTTGGTTGCTTGGCAAGCACTTCGATTGTGTTTGTGCCATGAGAAATGCGACTGGTATTTGAGTTCTTATTGAACCGAAAAGGGCCTAGCCGTGTTCCCATATGGGTACAAAGGGGATTGGTCCTATCGATGCCTTTCGAGTATAAATGGGTACAATTAGTCTCTTCATAAGACATGCTCAAACAAAAGGGAACATATCGCACACTAACTACAAACGAGTCACAACTTAAAATCTTTTAAAATCGGTTTTTTTCCATAAACCAATTCACAGTACACATCTGTAACTGCCCCTCAAATTTCGTTGTCATTATTTTCTTCTTTAACTGGAAAATTACCGTTATGCCAGTTTTGGTGTTGATTGCATCGCTTGCGCTCTATTAACTAAAGAGTACTATTTTTATACTCAGTTGAGTTGAGCTCACAGAGTATATTAAGTTTGATTGGATAACGGTTGGTTGTATATATATAAAGGAATCGAGATAGATATAGACTTCCATATATCAAAATAATCAGGATCGAAAAAAAATTTGATTGAGCCATGTCCGTCCGTCCGTTAGCACGATAACTTGAGTATTTTTTGAGGTATCTTGATGAAATTTGGTATGAAGGTTTCTGAGCACTCATCTCAGATCGCTTTTTAAAATGAACGATATCGGACTATAACCACGCCCACTTTTTCGATATCGAAAATTTCGAAAAACGGAAAAAGTGCGATAATTCATTACAAAAGACAGATAAAGCGACGAAACTTGGTACATGAGTTGATCTTATGACGCAGAATAGAAAACTAGTAAAATTTTGGACAATGGGCGTGGCACCGCCCACTTTTAAAAGAAGGTAATTTAAAACTTTTCCAAGCTGTAATTTGGCAATCGTTGAAGATATCATGATGAAATTTGGCAGGAACGTTACTGCTATTACTATATATATGCTTAATAAAAATTAGCAAAATCGGAGAAGGACCACGCCCACTTTAAAAAAAAAATTTTTTTTTAAGTAAAATTTTAACAAAATATTTAATATCTTTACAGTATATAAGTAAATTATGTCAACATTCAACTCCAGTAATGATATGGTGCAACAAAATACAAAAATAAAATAAAATTTCAAAATGGGCGTGACTCCGCCCTTTTTCATTTAATTTGTCTAGGATACTTTTAACGCCATAAGTCGAACAAAAATTAACCAATCCGTTTGAAATTTGTTGGGGATAGATTTTATGACGCTAACTGTTTTCTGCGAAAATGGGCGAAATCGGTTGATGCCATGCCCAGTTTTTATACACAGTCGTCCGTCTGTCCTTCCGCATGGCCGTTAACACGATAAATTGAGCAAAAATCGACATATCTTTAATGAACTTAGTTCACGTGCTTACTTGAACTCACTTTATCTTGGTATGAAAAATGAACGAAATCCGACTATGACCACGCCCACTTTTTCGATATCGAAAATTACGAAAAATGAAAAAAATGCCATAATTCTATACCAAATACGAAAAAGGGATGAAACATGGTAAGGTAATGGGATTGTTTTATTGACGCGAAATATAACTTTAGAAAAAACTTTATAAAATGGTTGTGACACCTACCATATTAAGTAGAAGAAAATGAAAAAGTTCTGCAGGGCGAAATAAAAAACCCTTAAAATCTTGGCAGGTACTACATATATAAATAAATTAGTGGTATCCAACAGATGATGTTTTGGGTCACCCTGGTCCACCGTTTGGCCGATATCTGGAAAACGCCTTCACATATACAACTACCACCACTCCCTTTTAAAACTCCCATTAATACCTTTAATTTGATACCCATATCATACAAACTCATTCTAGAGTCACCCCTGGTCCACCTTTTTGGCGATATCTCGAAAAGGCGTCCACCTATAGAACTAAGCCCCACGCCCTTTTAAAATACTCATTAACACTTTTCATTTGATACCCATATCGTACAAACATATTCTAATGTCACCCCTGGTCCACCTTTATGGCGATATCTCGGAAAGGCGAACACCTATAGAACGAAGGCCCACTCCCTTTTAAAAATACTCATTAACACCTTTCATTTGATACCCATATTGCACAAAAGAATTCTAGAGTCACCCCTGGCCCACCTTTATGGCGATATCTCGAAACGGCGTCCACCTATGGAACTAAGGATTACTCCCTTTTAAAATACTCATAAACACCTTTCTTTTGATACCCAAATTGTACAAACAAATTCTAGGGTCACCCCTGGTCCACCTTTATGGCGATATCTCGAAACGGCGACCACCTATGGAACTAAGGATTACTCCCTTTTAAAATACTCATTAACACATTTCTTTTGATACCCATATTGTACAAACAAATTCTAGGGTCACCCCTGGTCCACCTTTATGGCGATATCTCGAAACGGCGTCCACCTATGGAACTAAGGATTACTCCCTTTTAAAATACTCATTAACACCTTTCTTTTGATACCCATATTGTACAAACAAATTCTAGGGTCACCCCTGGTCCACCTTTATGGCGATATCTCGAAAATGCGATCACCTATACAACAACCACCACTCCCTTTTAAACCCTCATTAATACCATTAATTTGATACCCATATCGTACAAACACATTCTAGAGTCACCCCTGGTCCACCTTTATGGCGATATTTCGAAACGGCGTCCACCTATGGAACTAAGGCCCACTCCCTTTTAAAATACTCATTAACCCCTTTCGTTTGATGTCCGTATTGTACAAACAAATTCTAGGGTCACCCCTGGTCCACCTTTATGGCGATATCTCGAAACGGCGTCCACATATGGAACTAAGGCCCACTCCCTTTTAAAATACTCATTAACACCTTTCATTTGATACCCATATCGTACAAACACATTCTAGAGTCACCCCTGGTCCACCTTTATGGCGATATCTCGAAACGGCGACCACCTATGGAACTAAGGATTACTCCCTTTTAAAATACTCATTAACACCTTTCTTTTGATACCCATATTGTACAAACAAATTCTAGGGTCACCCCTGGTCCACCTTTATGGCGATATCTCGAAACGGCGTCCACCTATGGAACTAAGGCCCACTCCCTTTTAAAACCCTCATTAATACCATTAATTTGATACCCATATCGTACAAACACATTCTAGAGTCACCCCTGGTCCACCTTTATGGCGATATTTCGAAACGGCGTCCACCTATGGAACTAAGGCCCACTCACTTTTAAAATACTCATTAACACCTTTCATTTGATACCCATATAGTACAAACGCATTCTAGAGTCACCCCTCGTCCACCTTTATGGCGATATCTCGAAAAGGCGACCACCTATACAACAACCACCACTCCCTTTTAAAACCCTCATTAATACCTTTAATTTGATACCCATATCGTACAAACACATTCTAGAGTCACCCCTGGTCCACCTTTATGGCGATATTTCGAAACGGCATCCACATATAGAACTAAGGCCCACTCCCTTTTAAAATACTCATTAACACCATTCGTTTGATGCCCATATTGTACAAACAAATTCTAGGGTCACCCCTGGTCCACCTTTGTGGCGATATCTCGAAACGGCGTCCACCTATGGAACTAAGGATTACTCCCTTTTAAAATACTCATTAACACCTTTCATTTGATACCCATATCGTACAAACGCATTCTAGAGTCACCCTGATCCACCTTTATGGCTATATCCCTAAATGGCGTCCACCTATAGAACTATGGCCCATTCCCTCATAAAATACTCTTTAATGCCTTTCATTTGATACACATGTCATACAAACACATTCCAGGGTTTCCCTCGGTTCATTTTCCTACATGGTTATTTTCCCTTATGTTCTCACCATAGCTCTCAACTGAGTATGTAATGTTCGGTTACACCCGAACTTAACCTTCCTTACTTGTTAGTTGTGTCAATGTGCTTAAGAACAAGTGAACAGTTTTTTTAAGCATAAAGTGTATAATTTTAAATTATGACTATCTTGTTGCAAAAACTTTTAACTTTGTTGTGTATTAAAAAAATTGTGTCTTTGTATACGTAAAGAGTGAGTAAAGTTGCTTGTATTATTGTGAAATGTGCCTTTTTTGATGAAATAATTGTGAATGTACGTAGAAATATGCATAATTCAAAATTGCTATATATTTTGTCCGTAAACAAATAATTACAATAAAATTTCTTTAATTAATTTTATAATGAAGGTATCTTTTTTGTAAAACTGGATTTCAGTATAACATTACAGACGTTTTCACTTAAACCGTTTTTCTTCTCTCCTGAACATTTACATTTTTATACTCAGTTGGGCAGAGCTCACAGAGTATATTAACTTTGATTGGATAACGGTTGGTTGTACAGGTATAAAGGAATCGAGATAGATATAGACTTCCATATATCAAAATCATCAGTATCGAAAAAAAATTTGACTGAGCCATGTCCGTCCGTCCGTCCGTCCGTCCGTCTGTCTGTCCGTCTGCCCGTTAACACGATAACGTGAGTAAATTTTGAGGTATCGTGATGAAATTTGGTATGTAGGTTCCTGGGTACTCGCATCAGATCGCTATTCAAAATGAACGATGTCGGACTATAAGTACGCCCACTTTTTCGATATCGAAAATTTCGAAAAACCGAAAATATGCGATAATTCATTGCCAAAGGCGGATAAAGGATGAAACTTGGTAGGGTAGTTGACCTTATGACGCATAATAGAAAATTTGTAAAATTTTGGACAATGGGCGTGGCACCGCCAACTTTTAAAAGAAGGTAATTTAAAAGTTTTGCAATCTGTAATTTGGCAGTCGTTGAAGATATCATGATGAAATTTGGCAGGAACGTTACTACTATTACTATATATGTGCTAAATAAATTAGCAAAATCGGATGAAGAACACGCCCACTTTAAAAAAAAAAAATTTGTTTAAGTCAAATTTTAACAAAAAATTGAACATCATTACTGTATGTACGTAAATTATGTCAACATTCAACTCCAGTAATGATATGGTGAAACGAAATACAAAAATAAAAGAAAATTTCAGAATGGGCGTGGCTCCGCCCTTTTTCATTTAGTTTTAGAATACTTTTAATGCCATAAGTCGAACAAAAATTTACCAATCCTTCGGAAATTTGGTAGGGGCATGGATTCTATGACACTAACTGTTTTCTGTGAAAAAGGGCGAAATCGGTTGAAGCCATGCCCAGTTTTTATACACAGTCGACAGTCTGTCCTTCCGCTCGGCCGTTAACACGATAACATGAGCAAACATCGATATATATTTTTACTAAACTTAGTCCACGTACTTATCTGAACTCACTTTATCTTGGTATAAAAAATGGCCGAAATCCGACTATAACCACGCCCACTTTTTCGATATCGAAAATAACGAAAAATGAAAAAAATGCCGTCATTCTATACGAAATACAAAAAAAGGGATGAAACATGGTAATTTGATTTTTTTATTGACGCAAAATATAACTTTAGAAAAAACTTTGTAAAATGGGTGTGACACCTATCATATTAAGTAGAAGAAAGTTCTGCAGGGCGAAATCAAAAGCCCTTGGAATCTTTGCAGGAATACTGTTAGTGGTATTACATATATAAATAAATTAGCGGTACCCGACAGATGATGTTCTGGGTCACCCTGGTCCACATTTTGGTCGATATCTCGAAATCGCCATCACATATACAACTAAGGGCCACTCCCTTTTAAAACCCTAATTAGTGCCTTTAATTTGATACCCATATCATACAAACACATTCTAAAGTCACCCCTGGTCCACCTTTATGGCGATATCTCGAAATGAACTAGGGCCCACTCCCTTCTAAAATACTCTTTAATACCTTCCATTTGATACTCATGTCATACAAACACATTCCAGGGTTACCCTAAGTTCATTTTCCTACATGGTGATTTTCCCTTATTTTGTCTCCATAGCTCTCAGCTGAGTATGTAATGTTCGGTTACACCCAAACTTAGCCTTCCTTACTTGTTTCAAGTTGTGACCTTTTGTAGTTAGTGTGCGATATGAACTTATACAAAGAGATCAAAACTGGCATTTGTCGCATACTCCTTGTTAGTAAAATAAAAATATCATTACATTTTCTATGTTGTATGTACCCATATTTAATCATAAATTGCAAGATTTGCTTCATACACAGAAATTATTTACTGCTGTACTTAGATATTATAATGGAAAAATGTAACCAATCAATTTATATTTATTCGTTTTTATTTCACACTCGATTAGTTAAGCATGGTAGAACTAGTTGAAGTGGAAACAAGTAAGGACAAGACTGTCTTCGGCTGTGCCGAAGACTTCATACCTTTCATGAATTGGGCTGAACAATAATCTTATCCCGTTCGTAATCTCCAAATAATCGTATGTATAAGATAAGAAATATATAGTGAACAGATGTACATACCTAAACGATTTTTAAGATAAATATAAAATACAAAATGGCAAAATTACGTTGGTAAATTGAAAAAAATTTTAAATAAATGCAGTTTCGCCCCTGAGGAAGCTAAGGTGATTAGCGAAACGTTGGGACGTAATAGTGGAGTTTTACTTGCACTAAAAGCAACATTATGGTCAAGAAAAGCTTATCATAACACACAAATATTGGCAAAAAATCCCTTTATCTGAAGGATCGGTTGTATTGGATATATATTATATATACCTCCGATCAAAATGATTTTTACAAGAAATCTTTTATGATATATTAGAATATATATCACCAAGTTTCACGTTTTTATATTGGAAACTAAGGGAAAAATGGCCAAAAATTTTTCTATCTGAACGATCGGTTGTATGGGATATATTTGTATATAGCTCCGATCTACTTACTCAAAACAGGAAAAAGAAGCAGTAAAGATGGGTTTGATGGTGAATGAGGACAAAACGAAGTACCTGCTGTCATCGAGCAAAGAGTCAGCGCATACGCGCCTTGGCAACCACGCTACTGTTGGCAGCCATAATTTCGAAATAGTAAAAGACTTCGTTTATTTGGGAACCAGCATCAACACTAGCAACAACATCAGCACTGAAATCCAGCGAAGAATCAATCTTGCCAATAAATGCTACTTTGGACTAGGTAGGCAATTGAAAAGTAAAGTCCGCTCTCGGCGAACGAAAATCATACTCTACAAGTTACTTATCGTACCCGTCCTGCTATATGGGGCAGAAGCATGGACCATGTCAACAGCAGATGAAGCGGCTCTGGGAGTGTTCGAGAGAAAAGTTCTTCGAAAGATTTATGGACTTCTACGCGTTGGCGATGGCGAGTACCGAAGAAGATTTAATGATGAGCTGTACGAGCTATACGCGACATCAACATAATCCAGGGAATTAAAACGCAGCGGCTGCGCTGGCTAGGCCATGTTATGCGAATGAATAATGATGCTCCGGCCAAGAAAGTGTTTCTATCGAAACCCGCCTATGGAAGCAGAGGTAGAGGGCGCCCCCACTCCGTTGGAAGGACCAGGTGGAAAACGATTTAAACTCCCTTGGTGTGACCAATTGGCGCCGGTTGACGGAGCGAAGGAGCGACTTGCGCGCCTTGTTGGACGGCCATAACCGATTAGACGGTCAAGCGCCAATTAAGTAAGTAAGTAAGCTCCGATCGAAATAATTTTTTCACGAAATCTTCTATGATATATTAGAATAAATATCACCAAGTTTAACGTTTTTATATTGGAAATTAAGGGAGAAATTGCCAAAAATCTTTCTATCTGAAAAATCGGTTGTATGGGATATATACTTTATATAGCTTCGATCAAAGTGATTTTTTCAAAAAATCTTCTATGATATATTAAAATATATATCACCCAGTTTCACGTTTATACTTTCTAAATTGCGGCAGGAATAACCAAAATCGTCTTACCTGAACGATCGGTTATATGGGAGACATATGTTATAGTGGTCCGATCCTACCGGATCCGACAAATGTCTAATATAATACAAAAATATATCCTTGTGCCAAATTTCATTGAGATATCTCAAAATTTGAGGGACTAGTTTGCTTTCAAACATACAGACGGACGGACAGACCGACAGGGCTATATCAACTCAGTTCGTCGCCCTGATCAATTCGGTATACTTAATGGTGAGTCTATCTTCTATATTTCTCAACGTTTCAAACATCGGGCCAAAGTTAATATATCATTTCATGTTCATGAAAAAATTCCCAAAGCGAAAATAAATTATTTATTTTAAAAAATTATTTATTTTAAATAGCACCAGCGTTAGCACTGCCTAAGTGTGCTCTTTTACGATCTCCAAAAGAAATGTAGTCATATAGAATGTTTAGAAAATTAATTTTTGCAATGAAAGCTTCTCATCAAATATGTGTCACTTCATTCCACTGTCAACTCATCTAACGGGGTAAAAGCGCATTGTGGAGATGTTGCCGCCAACTTTTAATTTTCGTAAGTAAGTGTATATATATAAAATGATAACAACGGTAAGCTTTTAAAAAAATTTCCTAATTCTCGTAATAAATTTGATAACTAGCGAGACTGATTATCTAACTAAAATTCATTTTATGTACACATGCACTGACATTTGATATAAGGCATCATATAAGCATATCTCCCAGATAATAAATAAACAAACCTCCAAGTGCACATACATATCTACTAGCATACTTATTAATCGCAAAGATACCCAACGAAAAAAATATCAGAGGTCGTTGTTAATAAAATCTAACCAATTTTTTACTTATGCCTATTGATGCCGGCTATTATTTTCATTAATCTGCGATAGCGCGTTTTTGAAACAAATTCCGAGCGAGGGAGTTCTTTAGCCGAGCTCTGAGATGGGGCATTATATACTCATGGGGCATCAATCAACTTTTATTTAATTACAATTTTTAGAATTCCCAAACAGGTAAGTATGTACTTATTTTCCTATTGGGTTCATAAGCACTCGTGCATTCATATATATATTTTTAAACCCAATGCAATTGATTCGCTTTAGCTAAGATACGAGTGGATGATCAACAAAAGCGAATTGTAATCGGAGTTGTTATAGTCAGCCCTTTGCATCTGTGAAGCTGTTTCCCTACAATCTCTTTAGAAGTATATTTTTGATCAATAGCTGAACAGGTGAATAGGTATGTGGTATGGTAGTGTGAATGCGAATGTATAGATTCAAAAGTGCTAAACAAAAAAACCAAGTAATAGTTTAACAAACAGAGAGAACGCAGAGCAGATTGACGGTTTATTCAGTGGATGCCTGTATGATTTGTGGTTCAGACGTATCGTTCAAAATAGGTGATATCTTATGCGGCAGTTACCCACCGACGTGTGCCGTACGTAAGGACGTTTGTCGTACGAAGCACGTTTGACCGAGCTCTCAAGCCCGTAGAAATCAATGTGTGCGTCTATGTACGTGTACATAACATATTTCTGTGTGTATTGTTTACAGATAAGCACTGTTGCCATTGACCATTTTGCATGCATGCTTATGGAAACATCAACTTTTTCCAATTTAATTTTTGATATTGTAAAAGGCCGGAATAAATATTACTTACTTACTTAATTGGCGCTTAACCGTCTAAACGGTTATGGCCGTCCAACAAGGCGCGCCAGTCGCTCCTTCGCTCCGCCAACCGGCGCCAATTGGTCACACCAAGGGAGTTTAAATCGTTTTCCACCTGGTCCTTCCAACGGAGTGGGGGCCGCCCTCTACCTCTGCTTCCATAGGCGGGTTCCGATAGAAACACTTTCTTGGCCGGAGCATCATCTTTCATTCGCATAACATGGCCTAGCCAGCGCAGCCGCTGCGTTTTAATTCGCTGGACTATGTTGATGTCTGCGTATAGCTCGTACAGCTCATCATTAAATCTTCTTCGGTACTCGCCATCGCCAACGCGTAGAGGTCCATAAATCTTTCGAAGAACTTTTCTCTCGAACACTCCCAAAGCCGCTTCATCTGCTGTTGTCATGGTCCATGCTTCTGCCCCATATAGCAGGACGGGTACGATAAGTGACTTGTAGAGTATGATTTTCGTTCGCCGAGAGAGGACTTTACTTTTCAATTGCCTACCTAATCCAAAGTAGCATTTATTAGCAAGATTGATTCTTCGCTGGATTTCAGTGCTGATGTTGTTGCTAATGTTGATGCTGGTTCCCAAATAAACGAAGTCTTTTACTATTTCGAAATTATGGCTGCCAACAGTAGCGTGGTTGCCAAGGCGCATATGCGCTGACTCTTTGCTCGATGACAGCAGGTACTTCGTTTTGTCCTCATTCACCATCAAACCCATCTTTACCGCTTCTTTTTCCAGCTTGGAGTAAGCGGAACTAACAGCGCGGGTGTTTAGGCCGATGATATCAATGTCATCAGCATATGCCAGTAATTGCACGCTTTTATAGTATATTGTTCCAGCATGGTTAAGTTCTGCAGCTAGTATAATTTTCTCCAGCATCAAATTAAAGAAATCGCACGATAGGGGGTCACCCTGTCTGAAACCTCGTTTAGTTTCGAACGGCTCGGAGAGGTCCTTCCCAATTCTGACTGAGCTGATGGTGTTGCTCAACGTCATTTTGCACAGCCGTATAAGTTTTGCGGGGAAACCAAATTCAGACATAGCGGCATATAGGCAGCTCCTTTTCGTGCTGTCGAAGGCGGCTTTAAAGTCGACGAAGAGGTGATGTGTGTCGATTCTCTTTTCACGGGTTTTTTCCAAGATTTGGCGCATTGTGAAAATCTGGTCGATGGTAGATTTACCAGGTCTGAAGCCGCACTGATAAGGTCCAATCAGCCGGTTCACGGTGGGCTTCAATCTTTCGCACAATACACTTGAAAAGACCTTATATGCGATATTAAGAAGGCTGATTCCACGATAGTCGGTGCATTTTGCAGTATCCCCCTTCTTGTGGACTGGGCAAAGAACACTTAGATTCCAACCGTCGGGCATGCTTTCGTCCGCCCATATTTTGCTAAGAAGCTGCTGCATGCGCCTTACCAACTCCTCGCCGCCGAACTTGAATAGCTCCGCAGGCAATCCATCAGCGCCCACGGCCTTGTTGTTTTTCAATCTGGTTATTGCTATTCTAACTTCGTCATAATCGGGCGGGGGGACATATATTCCATCATCATCGATTGCGGGATCGGGTTCTTCATCTCTGCGCGGTGAATATCTGCCTCCATTTAGGAGAGCAGAGAAGTGTTCCCTCCATAATCTAAGCACTCTCTGGACATCAGTTACAAGGTCGCCGTTTTCATTCCTACAGGAGTTTGCCCCGGTCTTAAAACCTTCCGTTTGTCGCCATATTTTTTGGTAGAATTTTCGGGCGTTATTCCTGGTGGCTAGCAGCTCAAGCTCCTCGCACTCACGCCTTTCTGCTTCTGCTTTTTTCTTCCTGAAAAGGCGTCTCGCTTCCCTTTTCAACTCACGATAGCATTCACACACTCCTCTTGTCGCGCTCGCTTTTAACGTAGCCCTGTAGGCAGCGTCTTTTCTTTCGGTTGCAACGCGGCATTCTTCATCATACCAGTTGTTTTTTCGTGGCCGCCGGTAACCAATTTCTTCCTCGGCGGCAGTATGAAGTGCTTTGGAGATATGCTCCCACTGCTCCTGTATTCCGTCAGGATGAGTTGTGCCCTCAGAGAGCAGGTGTGAGAGTCGAGTTGCGAAATCATTGGCAGTCTGTTGTGATTGAAGCTTTTCGACGTCTAGCTTTCCTTGTGTTTTTTGTTCCTTGTTTTTAGCCGCGTTGAGGCGGGTGCGTATTTTGGCTGCAACGAGATAATGGTCCGAATCGATGTTAGGTCCTCGGATCGTTCGCACATCTAAAACACTGGAGGCATGCCGTCCGTCTATTACAACGTGATCGATCTGATTGCGAGTATTTCGATCAGGAGACAGCCATGTAGCTTGATGTATCTTTTTATGCATGAACCTCGTGCTTGATATGACCATGTTTCGAGCACCGGCAAAGTCAATCAGCCTCAGTCCGTTAGGAGAAGTTTCATTGTGTAGGCTGAACTTTCCGACTGTAGGGCCAAAAACACCTTCTTTGCCCACCCTGGCGTTAAAGTCGCCAAGCACGACTTTTATATCATGACGGGGGCAGCGCTCGTATGTGCGTTCTAATTGTTCATAAAAAGTGTCTTTCACCTCATCGTCTTTCTCCTCTGTCGGCGCATGAGCGCAGATGAATGATATATTAAAAAATTTTGCTTTTATTCGAATAGCGGCGAGACGCTCGTCCACAGGCGTGAACGCCAGCACTTGGCGACAAAGTCTCTCTCCCACCACGAATCCGACGCCGAAACTGCGCTTATTCGCATGGCCACTCCAATATATGTCACAATTTTTGATCTTCTTTCTTCCTTGCTTCGTCCAACGCATTTCTTGGATGGCGGTGATGTCAGATTTTGCTTTGACGAGGACATCAACCAGCCGGGCATCTGCACCAATCCCATTCAGGGAGAGGACGTTCCAGGTGCATGCCCTCAATTCAACCCACCTCAAGGAGGGTGGGGCCGTGTGTAGAAGTCCACGAAAGTGGGGAAAGCTTCTGACCGCCATTCACCTGGGAATGGCCAGAGCGATCCTTTTGCATGCGGTTCAAGCAGCTCACTACTGCCGGTCGCTTGCGGCCAAGTATCCTCTGAGTAGCCGCTAAACACCCGTTTAGCGGTGAGCTAATGTGAGAAGGCGACAACCAGGCTAGGCCACTCTGACATAATCGGTTTAAGGGCTAGCCGGGGGAGATTTCATCGGCAGCGTCTGTACACCTCTAGGTGCGGCTGCAAGCGGGCGTCTGTCTTGGAGCAAGCGGCGCGCTATATAAACGTGCCAAGTAATATTTTCACCCCCGCTGAGCGGGTTGTGCGCTGGGCTTGGGACCCGCCACGTAAAACTATACTCCAATGAAATATAACAACAAGCCTCGGATAAATACACTCTCTATTGATGACGACCATGGCAAACGTTTGAAGGATAATGAATTGAGGACGGAATAAATATTAAATAAGTATAAATGGATTACATATTTATAATCTGCACTTTTACATAATTATTTCGAATTATTTTCACAATTTTTCAAACTTTAATTACATGTTTTTGCATAAAAGTGCAAACGGTCAAAAATTAGCGCACAAAAGTTTACTAGGCAACTCTGTCTAGTGAGAGAGCCATCAGCTGACACGTTCTTACGGAAAAAATCAAAATTGTTTTGATTTCTACGTTCCGGGCTACGTACGTACGGGCGTTGCACGTCGGTGAGTTTTCGTTTACATTGCACACTCATAAGATAGGTCGTGTCAGCTGACACGTTTTTGGTACGTACGTTCGTGAGTAACCACGGCTTTAGGCATAATATTTGACTTAAACTACTCTGGAACAGGTCTAGCGATCCAATCGCACGTGTGTCACCAACGGAGCATAATAAGATAGTTTGATCAGACAAATTTTAAAGCAACATAATTTACAACAAATTACGTTGTACGCAAATTTAGGGAGCTAATCGGTTTTCTTTCACACAAAGTCTGGCGACCGACTAATTTTCGCTTACTGTCAAATGAAGGCAGACCCTTTGGCCAAGAAATCATACGATTCTACTAAATATATTTTGAACCCTCTCAACTTATAAAACTCTCCCATTTTATAAAATGGATTCCATTCGATTATTAATAAATGAATATAAGAACGATTCTCCGACATCATTTGTCAAATTTGGTTTCGCGATAACGGAAATTCGTTCAAATGGACACTAAGTTGAAAGTGCCTTAAGCGTGATAGGATCCTTAAGGTCTCTACAAATATGTCTTATAAAGCAAATCGTTGCAAATAATTTAGAACATGTGATTAGAGGAAGAAATTTAGAATTCAAAAACGACCCGCAAAGCTTTGATCTGAACGATTGAAATTTTATTCGGAAATGGTGATAGCTGTTTTTTGAAATAAGAATTAACTAAAAAAATTGTTGTTTACGAGAACATGTTTGGATTCTCAACACACCATTAAGTTTAAAAAAACGGTCACAATTTCACGTCGCCTGCAAATATAAAATATTTAGCGAAATTGAAAGAAAATTCAAAACTCCAATGCCACTTATCAAGTTCTGTTGAACGCGCCGAAAAATATTCCAGACACCTCGTGATTAAAAACATATATAATATTTCAAAGTTGTTAGGGAATGCATAATATTTGCAATAATTATTCTTTTGTTTGCAGCCCCACAGGATTATTCTCCAATTTTTACCGGATATCTGGTACGCAGACGCGTCCAACGCTTTTATTTAATTGTCTGGTCAACGCCATAGATTGATGAGGAGTGTGATGACTAGTATCTAGGACCTACCTAATTATTTTCTAGCTTTTAGTATTATTATTACTTCATGTAAGTAGATATTGTTTTCAATAAAACCGTTTAACTTAAAAAAATTTTTAATTATTTTATTTTCAAGTTTTTAGTCTTTATTTAATTGCCAATTATTTCTCATTCTATTAAGTTAATTTAGTGATTCATTATTAGAAGGACTCTTTCCTGACAATTTGTTACAATCTAAGTCCGCAATACATAATTCTTTCAAAGACTTTACTCGACTATGCGCCACGTATGCTTGTCCCTCCTCCAACTCCAAAATATTTTGATGTCGTTTCTACCGGACTGTATGTAATATTTGTTCCAAATATGAGCCAAATCGGACATCATAGGTCGCTTTTTATTCATGTATGTATTATGTGATCCAAATATGGACCAAATCGGACCATAAATACGATTTTTGTCAATATCTCGATCGTTGCGTCAACTAGCGGCGATTTTTTTTCTTATTATTGCATTGTCATCGGGTTCTGAACTATATTCCAAGCTTCAGGATTGTAGCTTATTGGGATGCTACTTAAATTTCAATTACAAAATTCGTTCACAACGGCCGTGCATGCGGCCTGCTTGTCAAGTCAAGCTAAATAAAACCGTTTAATAAACCGCTGCCACTTATCAATATACCAGGAAGGATGGAATTTAGTTAATAAAGTGGAACAATTCCAGCACATAGAAATGATCAAAAGACTTTTTCCCAATCTTCCAAAAGCAATTCGTGAAGTTATTGGTCCTGTTCCACCTTCAGAATTCTGATATACCGATACAGGATTGGAAAATGTTCGTTTATCCATCCACTGAAGAGAGTCATCACTGCGTTCACAACATCAAAAAAAAATAAAGGAGGTGAAGTACTATAACAATAATAATAATCATACCCAACGGGTTGATACCCTCCAAAGCCAGCCCAATCGACGCGAGGGGCACATCCGCATGACAAACGGATTTGTTTTTGCCGAGTTGTTGATAATCAGACGTTTCTTAGCGTGGAGATCTAAAACTGCTCAGCTACAGAATAACAATCACCAGCTGAGTATTATACATAACAGTTAGAAATTATACATATACTACATTGTTAAATAAGTGAATGTTTTTACTTAGTACGTAAAAATCAATGTTGCTGCGAATCTGCTAAGTAAACCGACAGTCTAAGGGGGCATCGATCGAACTCCTCTTGACTATTGAGGAAGGTTCGGTGTAGTTCGTATTCAAATAAATATTTTCGCTTCCATTTATGGTGATTTTCCCACTAAAGAGGTCAGAGTTAAACGCGCACTACCCTCCTCAAAAGAGTATATAGATTTTTCTTTATTTTTGAGTCGCTATAATAGTTGTATTTATATCATTCCATTTTTGAAACGCTGCTTCCTTGTGATATAAAGTTTTGAATAAAAAAATTTCCCACAAATATGTCATGGCTATTTCAGCGTTTTACAAACTGTGTCATAGACAACTAACAAATGTCAAATAGCAGAAGAGTACAATTACTTTTTTTTGCTGCATTATGCTCTTTTTTAAGGTCTGTTTTATTTAAAACATATTTACGCAACACCAAAAACCGTACTTTATTTTTTTTAATATTGAATAGCAAATCAACAACTGTCAAAAAAAAATATGTAAAGAAAAAATGTTTAATAAATAAAATTGTTTACGATCCGTAGCTTTCATTTGCTATAGCAACGTTTCCGACATCAAATCCACAAAATTCTGAACTCCCTTATTGACATTGAAAATTTAAAACTAGAGCAATTAGAAAAAAGTGTACGATTTTCCATGGAATGCTCGATGAATAACGCTAAGCTTATAGTTCTGATAAAGATTATATATTACTTGTTATTTATTGGGCAACAGTCGAATATTATGTATGGTGTAATGAAAGAAATTTTTGTTTAAATTGATGCCGAAACAGTTAACTTGTCTTCTCTTTACCTTAACCAAAATTTTAAATATATTTACTTGCGTACAAACATATATGTATGTATACTGCAAATACTTATGAAAACTTTGCTGCGATAACATTTTATACAAGGCTAAAAAACAAATTTGCTCATTACATGCTTGCGAATTTAAAATTTTGTTTTTAAATTACCTAGATTGCGTTTAAATATGTAACACGTTCAGGCCTCATACATACATACATATGTATGTACATAAATACATACTACATATACATAAACGCAGGCAAAATGTATAAACGCTTACACACACACTTTTTTAATTTACGCTCACTTCCGATTCACCTAATTTGCAATGGCGTCAAATTTTTTGCAAAAAAAACATCAATAAATCTCATTCATAGCTTTAGCAACTTTTACGTGGTAAATTTTTAAGGTTTTTGCTTTTTTGCACATTAATTTGAGCTTCTAATTTCATTCGAATTATTTAAAATTTTCCAACAATACAAAAAGTTATAAAATAATATTGCAGAATTTGGTTAGCTAATTGACTTCGAATTTAAATTTTCCACTTTACTTTTCATTTTTTGTTTAAATCTTTCATTTTCTGGTATTCACTAAATTTTTCGTTTTTTGTATTTTATTTTGTACATACAGGTAAATATGTGTGATTATATGTACTGTTTTCTTCGAACGCGCTATTATTGCTTGCGTGCGCGATAAGTTTCACTTTTTGCCACAACTCGATCGTTTCCCAGCCGCGTTAAAACTGCGCTTCAACTCATCGAGAGAAACGCTCTTAACTTCCAAATATGAAACAAAACCTGAGCTTACATACTAACAAAGCAAAAATGCATTAACAAATATGTAATGCAACATATGTACGTATTAACTCAATAACAACTTGGCTTACAGCGTACCTACATACAACTACATTCAAAAAGCTGTGGACGAAGAGAGAAAATATTGAATTTATTGAGCGAATGCATTAAACAAAACTTTGCTAGCCAACTGTTTAGTAAGCATTTGTAAGGTGATGCTTCGGCGATCGGGCTGTTTGGGTGTATGTTTCAGTGCATGTTGGCAGCTAGAAGTATGTGTGTGTGTGCTTACGATCAGCTGTGTACATTTCATATGTATTTTGAGCTTTGATGCATATTTTTAGGCGCATATCTCAATTACAGTAATACACCCCTAAATTGAATACATGCTAGTTAATCCTACTGCAAAATCACCAATTTCGAATTTTGAGATGTTTTTGTGCCTTTCGAAATTTGTTTCTGTGATTTTTTTATTTTAAATATTTAGTTTCATAACCTAAATTGTTCAATTGTCCGTTTGTAGCGGATTGGCCGCATCCTCGGGCAACGACAGCATTGGTGCTGAGGGAGGAAAAAACAAACAGCTCAATTATGTTGAAAGCCTGCAATTAAACCTTCAACACAATAAAGTGACTTCGAGCGACCTTTTGACTCTTTTGGAAGGTTCATTGAATGTCACACTGATCCAGGAGTTCTGGATATCATCTGGAGGAATGTTTTTTGGGCTCACCTCAGAAATTTCAAAGCAGGGTAGAAGATGCACGTATGTTTAGAAAGAAACTATACACTATGATGGGGTTCGCGAGGGAAAAACATTATTCTGTTCAGCTCAACATACTTAAACAACAATTTATAGAAAACTTTGGAACACTAAAAATATGTTCTTGTTGTGTTGCTGGACATTGCGGGGGCTTGCAAAAATGTCTCTAAGCGAACAATCTTTGACATCCGTCCTTAACAAATTGGATCGTTTTGAAGGCTAAATTGCAGAAATCTCACGTCGCAATGAGGTCAGTCGTTATACTTTGCTGATGTCTGCTAACAACCAACTCGCTGATGGATCAGGCTCTCCGGGATCTACGTGCCTGGGCATCTGGATTCAGGTTTACCCTGCACGTGAAAAAAACTCATTTAGTATCTATGAAATATATTAGAAAGTTAATTTTCGGGAAGCTGCATGTGAAAGGGAAAGCGGATAGTCAGTCTCCGCAGCACTTTGTGCGCGAAAGAGGATATTGTATTTATCCACCCTGTCGGAAAATCAACCAAACAAGATATTGTAGGCAATTGACAAGCATATAATTTACTATTGGGCCATTGTATGACGGACAGCCACACAAAAATCATGAAGCATATAATAAAGCGTGATTAGACTATATGACCCCGTGCATGAGCTTCAAAAGAGATCTTGAGCCACAATAAATCCGGAGAGTCGAAGGGTGCGGAAATGGCGGAACATACTATACACATGCATACCGATGGTTCCAATTTAACTGAAGGGGCGAGTCCGTTGCTCTTAAGAGAAATTAAACCGAGACAAGAGTTGCGTATCGCACACTAATATCAAAAGGGAGCTAGCTCAAAAATCCTTAATTTCGAAGTTATGAGTACCAACGTGCTTACCAATTCAACCCCTACCACCACGTCAGTAAAACTAGATGAAGGAAGTGCATTCATTCCCGGCGCTCACAGGGTCACGACTCCAGTTACTAGGGGCGGCAGAGCTGCCAGATATCGAGGTTTTTCCGTTCTGTCACCACCATGGACACATTCAGTCTATAAAGGTACCTTAATGGCCTGTCAGTTCAATTTAACATAACCTAGAGGTAAACTCGTGCGGCGACTATCAAAGAAAGATAACGGAGAATGGTTACATGGAAGTGAAGATATCATTTAGGTGCTCATTGGTGCAAATTAGTTATCCAGATACTACGAGGAAGACCTATACCTAAACTGCCACCACGCACCAGATAATTAAAAATTTGGAGACTTATTTTGAGTTTGTATGGTATATTAAATAAGAGGGCGGAGTTTTAATTTTGTTATTCAGTTTCATCGTCGAACAAACATCAGGGCACACTATGCCCACAACAAATCGGAAAGTTTAACATTACCTAAGCTACCCGCATTTGACATCCATGTTGTTGTTGATTTTGTTGTTGTAGCGATTAAGACACTCCCCGAAGGTTTTTGAACACTTACTACCGCTGCAGTTGGTAATCGGGTTATACCCATTTGCCATCATTTAAATAAAAATTGTGAAAGTATACAAACTTAGTTTTATTTTATTCTTAAAAATATAACATCCTGCTATTCACTTAAGCCGTGCTCGCACTGATCCAACTCCAACTCAATTCTTGCACTTAATTCGCCTTTGCTGCATACGCCAAATTTCGCTGATACCTCAAACCATGTTCCATAAACGTGAATGGTGGATTTGGTTGTGTTAGGCAAAAGTAGACGCCTCCAGCTTTATCGGGATACTTCAACCCTAACGCGACTGCATCTTTAAAATCACATTGCCTCTTACGGAAATGTGACCAACTATCACACTTCACGGCAGGTATCATCACACTCTCGATGAGCGCTTCCATGTACAAAACAAACGAATACATATGACTGCAAATCTTTGTACCACAACCAGGTTGTAATTTACGACGCGGAAAGAAACCAATACCATTCGGATAAATATCGATGGTGCCGCGACGTTCACGCACACCAAACACATCACCTTCACCATGTATCACTACAACACGTGAACTCGAATTGCGGTGGACATAAATGTCCGCAGGCTGACACATCAACGCTGGATCAATAGCAATTAATTGACCGGTAAGCTTTGCAGTTTGTCTGGCATAAATTTGTGCGGCCAAAGCAGCTATATTAGCACCCACTGAATGACCTGCCACGGTGATATCTGCCGGTGCGACACCATGCTGTATGATCACGTTAAGTATTTTCGCTACGAAATGACCCTGCACTGCAACGTGATGCCGTACTGTATAATATAGCTGAAGTACATCGCGTGCAAAATCGACGATGATGATATTGAGATCACGACGTGTCTCCTGCAATAATTTAAGGTGCGCTTGTACGCTGAAATAACTGTCGGGTGTGTAGTAGGCGTTCACATAGACCAGCGTTTTACGTTTGGGATTGATATCAAAATCCGTAATTTCAGAGATCGCTTTTATGGGCAGTTCAATGCTACGGTTATTGACCGTCATTACGTGTATGGCGGCATCGCAAGGATTTATGCCATTGTGTAGCAGCATAACAGCCTCATCCACTGGAGCATCACCTGCACGTAGGGAGACAAGAGAGATGACAAATAAACAAAATAAAAACAATGTATATAACTCGGGTGGGTATTTAACCAAGCCAATTTTTATTAGAAAAACGGGAAATTCCACCTTTTCCGAGCTTTGTTGCGGTGAATCGGAACTCGCCATCGTGCTCCGGCCTTAACCTCAAAAAAAAAGCCGTGAGTACCAAGTACTCCAGAAGTTGTGTGAGCGTACTGGTGTGCGTCTAGAAAGCCAATGTTTTCATGTTAACTAGAGCTCGACCAGCGGTTGAAGTTAAACTTCAACAGAGGTAACTTTACCCGAAGATTTCGAACTTTTTGGGCAGCGCTGGATCCTCGCCTCCTTATCGACGACAACGGATACCCAATTAGTGTAGTCGAGTTATCGGTTTTTTATCGTCGAGCCATCAGCATTTTATTGGTTTCTTAACAGATTGTTATCGAAGGGCTAAACATGTGTCATCCAGTGTATATTGAAGTTTTATCGGTATTTGTTTCATAAGAAACCAATGAATAATCGATAACAAATCGATAGCATATTGGTAAAACTAAGCAAAGAAATCGATAACGAACCGACATCTTTTTTATACAAAATCGATAACTTCTAATTGAAACATTTTTGATAATAAATAGCTAACTTTCTAAGAACATAAGTAATTGGTGGCCGTTAAGAACATGATATTTTTTGGTAAAAAAATTATAACAATTGGCTTTTGTGTAAAAAATCATCAACTTTTTATAACAAAGCGATAATTTTTCGATAGCAAGCTGGTGACGTCAGGTAACAAATCAATAACTTTTCGATGACAAAGCAATAACCTTTTGATTAAATGTCGATAACATTTCTGTAGACAATCGATAGCTTGTTTATAATAAATCGATATAGGGTTGTTAAAAAATCTATATACCTGTTTAATAACATATACAAAAAAAAATCAATCACGTGTTTGATAACAAATCGGTTGCAAATCTATAACATGCTGATAAAAAATTAATAACACTCCGATATTAAAAAGAAAACTTTCGAATTGTTGATAGTGAATTGATAAAGTTTCGATAACAACCTGTTAACTCGTCGATAAAAATTCTTGAAATCTGTCAATAATAAATTAATTAACAATTGTTTTTGTTTTTATCGGCCTATTGATAAATCATTCAAGGTTCGAATCGAGCTCAAGGCCAGAACAATAATTTTTTTTTCCAATGATAATTATTGTTATTTTTTAATTTTTCTAACCTTGAATGATTTATCAATAGGCCGATAAAAACAAAAACAATTGTTAATAAACCATGAGCACTTGGGAATGTCAAACAAAGTAATTGACAATAAACAAAAATCCAGCATTATCAGTGATTTGCACCAGATGGCGCAACACTGAATAAATATAGTTGGTAAAAAGGAATAGAGTAGCAAATTTGCCAGTCAAACAAACCACCGCTGTATAGCTAAATGGTTAGCGCAGCATGCCTAAAGCGTACTGATGATGAAGGCTTAGCACCCTTCGAAATGGATCTATCTGCGCAGCTATGGCAGGTTGTCTGAAAAATTTTCTACTTACTATTCCAAAAACAAAATACAATTTTTCAAATTTAGAAAAATTAAAAAATAACAATAATTATCATTGGAAAAAAATTATTGTTCTGGCCTTGAGTTCGATTCGAACCTTGAATAAATTAATTAAAAAATCGATAACTTTTCGATAACACATCGGAAAAAATCGAAAACTTTTCTATAACACACCGATAACAAACTGATAACACTCCGATAAAAAATCGATAACTTTTGATGGCAAACCAATAACTCTTTAATAACATTTCGATAACATTTGGATAAATGATAGATCGCTTTTTGATAATAAAACGCTAGCTTTTTGATAATAAATCGGTAGCTTTTCGATAACCACCTGATAGCTCGTCAATAAACAGTTCCCCCTTACCTTGATCTAAAGATGTTTACAAAAATTAATAAAAAACAAGTAAGGAAAGTTAAGTTCGGGTGTAACCGAACATTACATACTCAGTTGAGAGCTATGGTGACAACATAAGGGAAAATAACCATGTAGGAAAATGAACCGAGGGTAACCCTGGAATGTGTTTGTATGACATGTGTATCAAATGAAAGGTATTAAAGAGTATTTTATGAGGGAGTGGGCCATAGTTCTATAGGTGAACGCCATTTAGGGATATCGCCATAAAAGTGGATCAGTGTTGACTCTAGAATTTGTTTGTACGATATGGGTATCAAATGAAAGGTGTTAATGAGTATTTTAAAAGGGAGTGGGCCTTAGTTCTATAGGTGGACGCCTTTTCGAGATATCGCCATAAAGGTGGACCAGGGATGACTCTAGAATGCGTTTGTACAATATGGGTATCAAATGAAAGGTGTTAATGCGTATTTCAAAAGGGAGTGATCCTTAGTTCAATAGTTGGACGCCGTTTCGTGATATCGCTACAAAGGTGGACCAGGGGTGACCCTAGAATTTGTTTGTACGATATGGGTATCAAATGAAAGGTGTTAATGCGTATTTCAAAAGGGAGTGATCCTTAGTTCCATAGTTGGACGCGGTTTCGTGATATCGCCATAAAGGTGGACCAGGGGTGACTCTAGAATGCGTTTGTACAATATGGGTATCAAACGAAAGGTGTTAATGAGTATTTTAAAAGAGAGTGGGCCTTAGTTCTATAGGTGGACGCCTTTTCGAGATATCGCCATAAAGGTGGACCAGGGGTGACTCTAGAATATGTTTGTACGATATGGGTATCAAATTAAAGGTATTAATGAGGGTTTTAAAAGTGAGTGGTGGTAGTTGTATAGGTGGCCGCCTTTTCGAGATATCGGCATAAAGGTGGACCAGGGTTGACTCTAGAATTTGTTTGTACGATGTGGGTGTCAATTGAAAGGTGTTAATGCGTATTTTAAAAGGGAGTGATCCTTAGTTCCATAGTTGGACGCCGTTTCGTGATATCGCCACAAAGGTGGACCAGGGGTGACCCTAGAATTTGTTTGTACGATGTGGGTATCAAATGAAAGGGGTTAATGAGCATTTTAAAATCGAGTGGCCCTTGGTTCTATAGGTGGGCGCCTTTTCGAGATAACGCCATAAAGGTGGACCAGGGGTGACTCTAGAATGCGTTTGTACAATATGGGTATCAAACGAAAGGTGTTAATGAGTATTTTAAAAGGGCGTGGGCCTTAGTTCTTTTCGAGATATCGCCATAAAGGTGGACCAGGGATGACTCCAGACTTTGTTTGTACGAAATGGGTATCAAATGAAAGGTGTTAATGAGTCTTTTTAAAATGGAGTGGGTCTTAGTTCTATAGGTGGTCGTCTTTTCGAGATATCGCCATAAAGGTGGAACAGGGGTGACTCTAGAATATGTTTGTACGATATTTATTTATTTATTTATTAGTTAAAGTCGACGACAAACTATGGTCGACTGCATAATATAAAAGATATATAAATATACAACTCAAAAGATAAAATTTAAGATATATCGAGCTTTCAACAATGTTATATTACAAACAAAGAAATATTAATGAACATTACTATTTAATTTCAGAATATAATAATAATAAGAAATATGAGCAGAAATAAGATCTTATGCCGAAATCTTATACTGGCGGAATGCATCAGATTCCGCTCAGCATGATTTCAGAATACAGTGGATTCCAATCTCCCTGTTGGAATGCAACAAGATTCCAATCAGCATGTCATGGGAATCCGGCAGTGCTAAGAGTAGTGTAATGAGGATACGCCATCACAAGGCATAAAAAAGTAACATGACCTGTGTTGTTGGAATGCACCGGATTCCAATCAGCTCGATGCCTGACCCATAAGATTATACTGCCGGAATGCATACGATTCCGGTCAGTGACTCATGAAAAAGCATGTTTTTTACGTTGTTGGAATGCACCAGATTCCAATCAACACAGTACTGTCTTGTTCCTTCTTAATGATACATGTTGATAAATGTTCCTCCATCCTTAAGCGAGATAGTTCCTGTTTTTTATCGAAGGAATAAAATGCCGGCAAATTAAATTAGCTTGTATCTCTTAAATTAGATAGGCAAGTATTGCATTACGTATAGTGGCAAAAGTACATTCAAGACTGATGCAGCTATACAAGTCATTGTAGTGCGCGCACCAGATAAGAAGAGGATTATTTTTAGCAAAGTTTCGTCGACAAAGTGGTAAATAGAAAGGAACGTAGTGTCTGGATACTCTAGGGGGAACCGCAAAAAACAAGCGGCTGAGGAGGTCCGCGGAATCAATTTCTCCAATAATGAGCTTATGGATGAACAATACCCCCAGTAATATTCTCCGATTTTCCAGAGTGGGTAAGTTAATAAGAAGAAGTCTACTTCTGTATGGAGGAAGGTGGAGACTTGAGTCCCAATTAAGGCCGCGCAATGCAAATATCAAAAATTGCTTTTGAACTGACTCAAGACGCTTTATATGCTTTTGAGAAACAGGGGACCAAACGCATGAGCAATACTCGAGTATTGGACGAACCAGCGATGTGTAAAGAACCTTAGTGAGGTACGGATCATCGAACTCTTTAGCCCATCTTTTAACAAATCCAAGTAAACCCAACGCTTTGTTGGCCATAGATGAAATATGCATGTTAAAATTCAATTTCGGATCAAAAAGGACACCTAGATCATTTGCAATAGATATACGCTCCAAAGGCGTACCATCTATTACATAAGATTTCAATGCTGGCTTCACTCGGTGAAATGTCATATGCTTACATTTAGAGCAAATTAAAGCTAGTAAATTTGTTGTGCACCAACATTGGAACGAGTCCAAGTCGGCCTGAAGAAGATCCAAGGAACTCAAATCGGTAGCACAGTAAGTGTAGCAAAGTTTTACATCATCCGCATACATTATAGTATGTGAATATAATATTGTCTGTGGCAAGTCATTAATGAAAAGGGCAAAGAGCAAAGGGCCTAGATGACTTCCCTCGGGTACGCCGGAGGAAACTCCGAACGATTCCGACAGATTGCACTTGAACAGGACTTTTTGGGTCCGGTTAGAAAGATAGCTTTTCAGCCACATTAATAGGTGAAACGGAAAGCCCAGTAAATCAAGCTTATGAATAAGCAACTCGTGGTTGACGGTATCAAATGCTTTGCTGAAGTCCGTGTAGATGACATCCGTTTGCTTGTTCGCTAAAAATCCTTCCATAACTATAGAGGTGAATACAAGCAAATTTGTAGTGGTAGACCTTTGACGAATAAAACCGTGTTGACATGGAGATAAAAGACTAGAACACTGATATTGCAGTTGATTGGTGACAATCTGTTCAAAGACTTTAGGAATGACTGAAAGTTTAGCAATACCCCTGTAGTTTTCAACTTTTGACCTACTACCTTTTTTATGCAGGGGTATAATAAAAGACTGTTTCCAAAGTGCCGGGAATGACGCAGATCCCAGAGATAGCTCAAATAATTTTAAAATAGGCTCATACATGTTTTCGGCGCAGTACCTAAGCACGCAACTAGGAACACCGTCCGGTCCCGGAGAAAAGGTGGGCTTCAAAGATTGAAGACTCTGAAGAACAATATTACCATCAATAGCAGGATTCCTAATGTAATTCGAGCTATCTAAGCGATAGGGATATTGACCAGAATGAAAACCACTGGATGAATACGTGGACTTAAAGAACTCACAAAATAGTTCAGGCACGTCGTCATCAGTGCAAGCTTTTTTACCTCCAAAGGTTAATGAGGAAGGATACCCAGAAGTTTTCCGCTTTGAATTTACGAAACTGTAAAACTTTTTGGGATTTCTAAAAAATTGGGCTTTACAACAACTCAAGTAATTTTTATAACAAAGCTGATTAAGACGGTGAAATTTAGAACGAGCTATTAGATATTTATAGAGGTCTGCAGATGCTCCAGATTTCTTGAACCTCTTATAAAGCCTAGATTTGATGTTATTAAGTCTGATAAGTTGCCTTGAAAACCAAGGGGGCTTATTCGAACATAGGGTATAGCGAGTAGGAATGCAGGTATCAAAGAAGCTATCAAGCGTACTGTAAAATATAGAGATAGCCGAATCGACATCAGTGCAAGCATAGAGATCCGACCAATCATGAGAAGCCAACAGGTCATTGAGCATAATGAAATTCGCTTTGTAGAAGCATCTAGATCGGGGACGAGACTGTACTTGAATCCTACGGGGTAGGCTGATATCAAGTGATATCTCTAGCGTAGGGTGAAGAGGGTCTTCTGGAAGGGATAAAGGTGGTATTTGCGTAAGGGCAGTACCCACCGAGCCATCCACAAATACTAAATCCAGCATTTTATTTCCACTATTTGGAACATTGTTAATCTGTAAAAGAGATGAGTCTAACAAGCAATTGAGAAACTCATGTTGAGCAGTGGGAGTTAAAAAGTTTGAATCACTTATATTAACCCAACTAACTGTTGGCAAGTTAAAGTCACCAACAACAACAAGTCGATCGTTATCTCCCAACTGCGAATGCAAATCACAGATGGCCGAGCTATGACTAGCATAAACATCCATATCCGAACGAGGTGGTATATACGAACAGCAAACAATTACGCTATAGCTACCGAATGAAAGCCTAACTGCTATGAATTCGATATGAGAGATATTGTCCAGCGAAATCAACTCAGACGATAGGTTAGATTCAACAGCAATAAGGACACCTCCCGCTCTAGAGATGCGATCACGCCGATAAACAGCATATTTATTTGAAAAAACCTCAGAATTGTAATTATCAGGCTTTAGCCAGGTCTCCGTAAAAGCTACAACTTGTGCAGAAAAGTTGAAAGAATTAAGGAAGAATGGAACAAGTTTTGATCGTAAACCACGAACATTTTGATAATTAATGAGAAGACGGGACAGATCAGCAATTACCTTTGTGTTGTTATTACTGTGTTCGTCATACCGTTTTTTGGCTGTAATAAAACAGGTTCGGCCCTCGCCTTTCTCGTGAACAAGTGAACCACAGTATGCTTGGGCCAAAAAGAGGAATCAAGTACCTTATCGAAATATTCATCTGAAAGGGATATTTTAAATGAGGAGATGTCTCTCTCATATTTAAAGTTAAATTTATACACATTGATGTTACTAGTGGGTGCAACACCAAGTTTAGAGCAAACGTAATGAGCAATGTCAATTTCGGTAAGCGAGGCGTGTAATCGGGACACAAATACAGCCCTACGAGGTGGCACGGCAGTCACCTGCGAAGGAGTAGCGGATAGCGCACCAGAGAGCTGGGAAGTTGCGGCCGTTATAGCGTTGGTTATCGAGCCCGTACTATTTTTTTCAGGTATACTTGTATCGCTAGCAACAACCCCAGTATCGGTAACTGTTATTGTTGGAGCTAAAGATACCGGTGGAGGTGTAGGTTGAATTGGGGAGTCCAGCGAAATCAACATTGGTGACGTAGAACAAACAGCCGCAAAAGTACCACTATTAGTTCGTGCATCGTTTAATTTGCCATAGATCGTCTCACTGGAAGTCTCGACACAACCTTGTGTAGATTCTTGTGGAGATTCCTGAGCTGCATTTTTCATAACGTCTTTGGTTAGCCTGTTCGTATTAGTCAACGCGGTTGAAGGGACATTCGTAGGAGGACAGCTTTGCCCCTGACTCGAAGACAAGTTGGAGTCATTGTTGGGCATACATTTCTTTCGTTTTGGGGATTCAGATATCACTTTCAATTTTTTAAAGTGAGCCTCCATCGTTTTGAATCTTTCGTTAAGGTCACGAAACCCAATAAAAATGTTGTTGAACTCTTTCTGAGTTTGCCTCATAAAAGCTCGCATGTCATTTTCTACGGAACGACAATCATGACATGTCCAGTTCAGTCCAATTTTGCTGGATATTAGGTCAACCACCCGACCACCTATGTGAGAGAAACCGGCACAGATAACATGAGCCATATTATCACAGAGCCAACAACAAACATAAGTATCACCACGGGAAATTTTCTTTTGATTGGTGCACTTCTTGACACAGCAATCCAACATAATTGCAAAGTTAAACTAACCCAAAAGAAAAATAGGCAAAAGAAACTATAAGTATAAGATAAATTGAACAGCTGTTCAAAAATTATGGGCAAGAGTTATTTTGGAGCACTGGATGCAAATCGCAAGACAGCGTATAGCTAGCAGCGAACACAACACAAAGCAAAAAGGGCACACAATGACTTGCTAATAGCAGCTACCAACAAAAAGGTATGCAGTTATCACAAATTTTCGTGAAAATCTATGGTATATGAACACACATATGGGTATCAAATGAAAGGTGTTAATGAGTATTTTAAAAGGGCGCGGGGCCTAGTTCTATAAGTGGACGTCTTTTCGAGATATCGTCATAAAGGTGGACCAGGGGTGACTCTATAATGTCTTTGTACGATATGGGCATCAAATTAAAGGTATTAATGAGGCTTTTAAAAGCGAGTGGTTGTAGTTGTATATGTGAATGCGTTTTCCAGATATCGACCAAAAGGTGAACCAGGGTGACCCAGAACATCATCTGTTGGATACCGCTAATTTATTTATATATATAATACCACGAACAGTATTCCTGCCGAAATTTCAAGGGTTTTTGTATTTCGCCCTGCAGACCTTTTTCATTTTATTCTACTTAATATGGTAGGTTTCACTCCCATTTTACAAAGTTTTTTTCCAAAGTTATATTTTGCGTCAATAAAGCAATCCAATTACCATATTTCATCTCTTTTTTCGTATTTGGTATAGAATTATGGCGTTTTTTTCATTTTTCGTAATTTTCGATATCGAAAAAGTGGGCGTGGTCATAGTCGGATTTCGTTCATTTTTTATACCAAGATAAAGTGCGTTCAGATAAGTACGTGAACTAAGTTCAGTAAAGATATCTATGTCGATTTTTGCTCTAGTTATCGTGTTAACGGCCATGCGGAAGGACAGACGGACGACTTTATATAAAAACTGGGCGTGGCTTCAACCGATTTCGCCCATTTTCACAGAAAACAGTTACCGTCACAGAATCTATGCCCCTACCAAATTTAAGAAGGATTGGTAAATGTTTGTTCGACTTATGGCATTAAAAGTATCCTAGACAAATTATACAAAAAGGGCGGAGCCACGCCCATTTTGAAATTTTCTTTTATTTTTGCATTTTGTTGCACCATATCATTACTGGAGTTGAATGTTGACATAATTTACTTATATACTCTAAAGATATAAAATTTTTTGTTAAAATTTGACTTTAAAAAAAATTTTTTTAAAAGTGGGCGTTCTCGTTCTCCGATTTTGCTAATTTTTATTAAGCATATATATAGTAATAGGAGTAACGTTCCTGCCAAATTTGATCATGATATCTTCAACGACTGCCAAATTACAGCTTGCAAAATTTTAAATTACCTTCTTTTAAAAGTGGGCGGTGCTTCGCCCATTGTCCAAAATTTTACTCATTTTCTATTCTGCGTCATAAGTTCAACTCACCTACCAAGTTTCGTCGCTTTATCCGTTTTTGGTAATGAATTATCGCACTTTTTCGGTTTTTCGAAATTTTCGATATCGAAAAAGTGGGCATGGTTATAATCCGATATTGTTCATTTTAAATAGCGATCTGAGATGAGTGCTCAGGAACCTACATACAAAATTTCATCAAGATACCTCTAAATTTACTCAAGTTATCGTGTTAACGGTCGGACGGACGGACGGACGGACGGACATGGCTCAATCAAATTTTTTTTCGATCCTGATGATTTTGATATATGGAAGTCTATATCTATCTCGATTCCTTTATACCTGTACAACCAACCGTGAGCTATGCTCAACTGAGTATAATTAATGATGACTGAGAATTTATTTTAAGGTTAGGGACACATAGGTACCCCCTAGGATATTTCCGATTGCGTACTCGGATTCAGCGCATCAACAGTTTGCTCTTAGACCCCTTATACTGTTCTTAGAAGCTTAAATACAAAAATAAGGTATAAAATACAATTAGTAAAAGAAGGCCACGTCTTCATTTTTACTTTAACATTTTTGTTAAATACAATTAGTTAAAAAATATATTAAGTAGGGTCCGATTTCGAAGTACCAAAAGCAATAACTTTATTTTCGAGAACAACATCGATAATAAGAGAAATACTCTTTTTAATTTTCGCCCGATCTCTTCAAATAAAGTTTTTTGATGCAAGACTCGAAAAAATTTGATTTGGTTGTATTTGGAAATGGTTAAATATTTCATACTCACAAAATGCTTTCCAGCCTAGTGGCAAAGTTTCCTGCAATATATCCAAATTTCGTTTTTGTATAGCCTCAATACTTTGATGTGTTAATTCATCGCCTGATTTCGCAGTGGCGTTTGCGCAAATTAAATATAAACAAAAACTTTGTAGCCAGAGGCAAAATAAAAGGAAGCGTTGTTGTTGCATTCTATCAACTTCAAAAGGAAAGTAAAATTGTTCTCAAAACTCTAAAGCCGTCTTAGAACTTTAAACGTCTTCCGTCTTGTATTCTCTGTCTTAACTCTGTAGCACGTGTGTTCTACTTTGCTGTAGCTTTGGCGGTTGAAAGCTTTTATGCAACACATTTTCATTTTGTTTTATTGTTATTATCACTTGCTTTTATCGTCTTGTAAGCGTTGTTATCGTCTTCGCATTGGCACAGATTTTGTTTGAGTAGCACGTTTTTGTTGCTGTCAACGGAAATAATAAAATCAACTAAGTTATTAGATTACAATGGTTTTTGAAGTAAGCAGATATGAAATATTATAACAGTTACGCGCTATCAGGTTTTCTTTAGGTCTATAGGTTTATTTCTTGCAATCGGCTCACAACGATGCCATCGGCACGTTTCTTTACAATTTAACATACAAATAAGAGCTGAAAAATATTTGTTATACTCAGCGCCAATGATCGAAGGGCGGATGCGCTAGACTGAGTCATATCACATTTGTAAAAATATTGCAAAAAATATTGTTAGTTTTATTTTTTTTTTAATTAGGTGATTGGAAAATGGACATACATGCGAAGACCAAAACTCAGTTGGTGCATTCATCGCGAAAGCGTCACTTTCAGAAGAGACGCACTAAAGCGAGCGCAACTCAATCGTGGATCGGACTTTTTTAACATTTTCGAAAGTTTTCTCAAGGATCAAAATTTTTTTTATAAGTTGTAGGCTGGTTTTGTCGAAGGCTTGCGTGTAAGTTGGTATGAAATAAGTAAGGTGTGAATCGGTTAGCAAACGTACGATGGAGTAAGGTGATGTTGAAGTCTTGTGCGGGTGGTGTGTGAAGAGCCGTTGACTGGTAAGTTGTTAATGATGGATTGTTGATGGTCAGCTCGAGAATGGTGGATGGATCTATGGTTTATCGGTGCCAAAGTTCTTTTTGGATGTAGGATTATGATGAATGGTGGTGGAACGGAAAGAGATTCACTGATACCAAAAATATAGGAGGGTAGGTAAACGAATAATAAACTTACTATAACAATTCGCGATATACCACCGAGGATGTTAAGGCCGTGCTTCTCTTCCAATTGCTGCCTTTAATTTTTTTCTACAAATTGGCGGACCTATCTACAGCAGCGAGCACGAAAGCAGCAGTTGCAGTTTCTATCAAAGTTCGTCAAAAAATTTTGGATTTTTTATTTTCAATTATTTAAGAAAAAACTTTAATGAGTTTTGTAACAGATACTACTCATTATTTTGAGTTTTCTGAACTTTTTTTGAGTATGCAGTGTTGTAGCCCAATCAATTTTAGTCCATCAAAGTGAAAGCTATAATTCTTTGCAAAATCGCTTCAATTTTTTTTTTCGATTGATGTTTTATATGCTCCTCATACAAATATCTCGAAAAAAAGTAATCGAAAATAATTTTTTTCCAAAACTCTATGAGATTGGTGTGCATAGTTTTAGTTACAAAACCCTTAGAAGTTTTTCTTAAAATATCGAAAAGAATTAAAGAAGAATTTAACTGACGAAATTTGATAAAAACTGTCACTTCTACTTTCGTGTTCGCTGCTGTACAAGTTTTATACCAACTCCGAATGGCATTTGTAAGGTAGATGAAATTTCATGGCAGAAATACGTTCGACCTTCGGTTAGTTAGGCCAAAAAAAACCGACTTTATACCAATGTGGTCCCCGGTGAATGAGAAGCCGTTCTCAAATACCAGATGGATCAGTGAAAGTAACACCCATTGGGCGCAGCAGCACTTTGGTAGATGGGGTGCAATATAAACATTTCGAATGGCCACATATTAAGTGAATGCAACGCCAAATTTTAATTGGTTACAAAGTCACGATATTAACATTATGACCATCCTGCTTTTATAAAATGGTCATAAACTCAAACCTTTTTTTATCAAGTGGCCATAAGGTCAATTATTTTGTTTCGCACCTCCACGCATTAAAATATTATCAACTGTTAAATGACCGGACCTTTCCGGCAATTGGTAATGGAAGTTCTTTTAAGGGGGTCATAGCATCACAGGATGTTTCAGCATCTTTAATAAATTCAGGGTTCGACCCAAAATTAAATATCACTGTGCTTCTACGAGCTAATCAAAAAAGGCTCTCAATACACATATTTGTAAGAGTTTAAGGACTAGCCAGGGGTATGCTCAACGAAATCGTCAGTAAAACTATCCTTTCGTCATTCAAGCAGTAAGGAAAAGAGGGCTAGGTGGAACGATCACGGAGCAGGCTTTGAAGGAAGCGCCCTTTTTAGCTAGTTCATCAGCTTTATCATTCCTATCTATTCTCATATCCCATGTGTCCCAATATAGATGTATGATACATCCTAACATACTTTTTTATGCTGTGCTCTGCGAGATTATTACCTTAATTGCTGATTGGATGTCAATATAAAAGTTGACACAACTGCAGTTTAAGCTATTTTCTTCCAGTGTTTCTACTGCTTTTTTTCAGCTACTACTGCCGCCTGGAAACCGCTACAGGGATCTGGCGCTTGTGAATCTGTTTGTTACCGGATCAGCACAGTATAACGCAGGGTAAGGCAGGAGGTAGGGATATTAATGTGATTGGATTTCTGGAATATCGAAACCATCAATTCAAGAACCGAAGTAGATGTTGAAAATGTTAGATTTTCACTATTCCCTCTACACTTTTTGTTACTCTTACGTTTATGTAAGACCAAAGGCAATTCGGTAGACACTCCATTGCATAGGGTGGTAATAAGCGTAGAGAAAGCCCTTCAATATAAGGAATATGCTCTAGGAGTCTTCCTAGGCATTGACGGGGCTTTCAATAATGTCTCTAAATGGGCGATTATGGATAGTCTTAATCACATTAAAGTACATCCAGCCTTAACCAGATGGATCGGCTGCATGTTAAATTGCAGAAAGATTGCATCACGATGGGGATTGTACGAGGCCACGAAATCAGTGGACAGGGGAACGCCGCAGGAAGCAGGGGCGGATACAGGTCTCCTGATGAGGGGGGGCGATCATGGCCGAAAGCTCAAAATCCATTTTTGCCATGGAAGTCAGTAATATAAATTAATGATTAACTTCAGAACACCATTTTGACATAATTACAAATAAACGTATCGAATTTATCTTTAAGCACTCAAATTAGCTCAACTAATTGAAAGAATTCGAACAAAAAACAATCAAGAAATGATTTTATACAGCTCAAAGGTAGAAGCTAGTTCTTTCTGATAAGAGAGTTTCACTTGTGGCTTTAACTAAGTGGAGTTATTTTGAATCTATATCTATTGCAGCAATCAAAAAAGGAAAAAAGAGATGAATAATTTGACTTCAGACCCCATTCTTGGAAACGAATGAACTTTTGTTTACAATTGAATGAACAGACAGCTGATTTCGAGCCCCATTCCTGGAAACGAATTGAGAGAGAATAAAAGTTTCGTATCAGGTCATCAGTGGCTTTAATATTGCATAAATGAAATGACATATTAGGTGTGTTCCGGAACTTTTATAAAAAAAAATGAAGTTGGTTGGTGATATGAAGAATATTTGTTTACAATTGAATGAACAGACAGCTGATTTCGAGCCCCATTACTGGAAACGAATTGAGAGAGAATAAAGGTTTCGTATCAGGTCATCAGTGGCTCTGATAGTGCATACATGAAATGACATATTAGGTGTGTTCCGGAACTTTTATAAAAAAAAATGAAGTTGGTTGGTGATATGAAGAATATTTGTTTACAATTGAATGAACAGACAGCTGATTTCGAGCCCCATTCCTGGAAACGAATTGAGAGAGAATAAAAGTTTCGTATCAGGTCATCAGTGGCTCTGATATTGCATAAATGAAATGACATATTAGGTGTGTTCCGGAACTTTTATAAAAAAATGAAGTTGGTTGGTGATATGAAGAATTTTTGTTTACAATTGAATGAACAGACAGTTGATTTCGAGCCCCATTACTGGAAACGAATTGAGAGAGAATAAAAGTTTCGTATCAGGTCATCAGTGGCTCTGATATTGCATAAATGAAACGACATATTAGGTGTGTTCCGGAACTTTTATAAAAAAAAAATGAAGTTGGTTGCTGATATGAAGAATTTTTTTATCTTTTGCAAGGTCACCATGGCATATCTAAAAGAAGATAAGAAATATTTCATTCAATCTCAATTTTACGGAAATCTAAAAAATGCATTTCAATTTCTGGCAAATTAAGCACGCCCAATATTTATTCAGGCAGGTCTGGGGGGGAGGGGCGATCGCCCCATCGCCCCCCCCTGTATCCGCCATTGGCAGGAAGGGGTGCAATCACCTCTGCTGTGGACGCTGGTCATCAACCAACTGCTCAGGCGATTTGATGTCAGCCCGTAAAACTTACGGCTTACGCGTATGACGTTGCAATTGTCATAAGTGGAAAGTGCCTTCCAATGATTAGATCTTTGATAGATCGGGCGCTTCGGGATATTCATACCTGGGCATCAAATGTCGGGTTGAAAGTCAACGCGGATAAGACGGATATGGCCTTGTTTACAAAGAGGTACAAGATCCCAAATAGGATCAGAGCTAAATTAGGAGGGGTGACCCTACGGGAGAAACCTCGCACAAAGTATCTAGGAATCAATCTAGACAGTAAGCTGTCATGGAAGCTCAACGTGGAGGAGAGGGTGAAGAATGCTTCAACGGCACTTTATGCATGTAAAAGAATGTTGGGGTGTACGTGGGGCTTCTCGCCCTCTCTTTCTCATTGGGTTTTTATAGCGATTGTAAGTCCTATCCTATACTATGGAGTTATTGTTTGGTGGAAAGCCACACAAAAATCAACCTACCTCAAAAATTTGAGGGGGTATGCAGACTATCAATGCTTAGCATTACGGGAGCACTGAAAACAACCTCGACAGCTGCACTGTATGCCATTCTGCACATTCCACCTGTAGACCTGGTAGCAAAGAACATAGCGTTAACAACTGCAACCAGGCTCGGTGCATCGGGGCAGCTTGAGCGCCGACCATACGGCCTTAGTAGTATAGCGTCATCAATCACAAGACGAACAGACTACCTGATTCCGTATCTGCGCTTCGAGGGCGATCTTAAGGCCACAATAGAGGTGGACGGTTGGCGCAAGGGTGCTCAAATGGCGGACGAGGCGATACATGTGTACACAGATGGTTCCAAAGTAGTGGAAGGAGTTGGGCCTTCGGTATACTGTGCTGATCCGGAAATAAACAGATCCTACAGGCTGCCGGATTACTGTAGCGTTTTCCAAGCGGAAATAGTAGCCGTCACAAAAGCAGTAGAAACCCTGGAAGAAAATAGCCTAAGCTGCAATCGTGTTAACTTTTATATTGACAGTCAAGGCAATAATCTCGCATAGCACAGCATCTAAATGCGTGTTAGAGTGTAAGCAGTCCCTGGAGAGAATCGGGACAGGGAGAAGCATACATCTATATTGGGTCCCAGGGCATATGGGAATAGATGGGAATGAAAAAGCGGATGAAATAGCTAAAAAGGGCGCATTCCTTTAAGCTTGCTCCGTAGGCGTCCCAATTAGACTGGGCGAAATAAAGCGAAGGTGAGAGGTGCACATGATCGGCCAAGCAGGAAAGGCGTGGGTTCAAGCGCGGGGCTGTAAAGTGTCGAAAATTATGGGCAGGCCTTACAACCTTAGACTAAAAAAGTTGCTTCTATCATTAAAAAGAGAGGACTGTAGACTCATGACGGATGTTCTAACTGGACACTGCCTTCTGGCGTCACATGCCTTTAAATTAGGCTTGGTCAGTGATAGCAGATGTAGGAAGTGCGGGCTGGTGGAGGAAACAATCGAGCACGTTCTGTGCTCTCGCCCTGCGCTTGCCAGGCAAAGACTCCAGCTATTAGGAGTGATACAGCTGTCAGATCTAGAAGCAGCAAGTGGCTAAAATCCTAGGAAGCTTCTAGTATTTGCCAAGAGGACGGAGTTATTTTATAACATAGGTACTGGTGTTTGATAGGGTTTTTCAGTTTGGTCGGTAAAACAAACTTCTGGTACCACTACGGACTTATTCAGTCTATGTGAGGTCCTCATGGACCGACCAGTTCAACCTAACCTGACCTACGTCTATGTAGTACATATATATATTGTGACGGATATTAGCATCACTAAGCTAATACCATCACTAGGGCGATGCTAAGGCCATGCTAAGCGATATTTACGTCAATAATCAAATCATGTATACACATATATAAGGCAGCCGAGAGATGTCACACCCAGATGCATTTACTTATACGCCTATGTGTGCGCGAGAGACTGTAAACTACAAACATTCACATCAATAATTCAATCATTATGTATCTACATAAACGAATAAATAATTGCGTCTACACATATGTACCATGTACGAATACGAGTAGCGGAGAGTCAATGCACTAACACATGCATATATCTGAGAGGTTTGAGACCTACTGGACTAGTAGATTCTGGAAGCGCCTAAAAGATGTATAAAATTGTGCAATTTTAGTTATAGCTGAGAAGTTTGAGAGCTCATGGACAATGCTAGTAGATTCTAGAAAAATGCGAACGAAGAAACCAAAGAGAATAAAAGGCGACAGATGTAGAGGCGCTGTAATTCAGTTTGATTTGAGTTGTCAAGCAGTTGCGATTAAGACGATATCTAGCGAGCAAAAGCAGTATTATTTTGAATAGTAGAGTTTCATTGAGCTATCAATCAGTGTAGTTATTAAGCAAGCTATTCGTTGCACAGTTTGAGTGTTATTGTGAAGTACTTTAATAAAGGCCATTTTGCATTATTACAAATTGGAGTTATTTATTCAACAGTTTAGTGATTCGAACTTAGCAGAGGATTGCAAATAAGAGGATTTGCAGAAAATTCGTTACAATTGGTGTCAGAAGTGGGATTGTTGAATAAATTCCAGAGGACAACAAGGACATGGCAAAGTTCAGTGAATTGAAGATCCAGCAACTGAAGAAGGAGTTGGAGAGCCGTGAATTGAATACAAGCGGCGTTAAACTCGAACTTCAGGCACGGCTACGAGAGGTAATGGAAGCAGAAGGAATTGATGTGGACGAGTATGTCTTTTATCCTAATGGGGACGAGACAACAACAAAAATTGAAGAGAAAAACGAAACATCGCAGACAATCACCAGCACAAACTTGAACATGATATTGGCTGCAATAACTGCTCAAACATCGACAGTAACATCGAAGATTGAAGCACAAGAAACGCGTATGTCAGAAATGTCGACACAGATTACATTGAAGATTGAAGCACAAGAAACGCGTATAACAGAAATGTCATCACAAATATCCACCAACATGTCATCACAACTGGAAGAACAGAAGACATATATGTCATCACAATTGGAAGAACAGAAAACACACATGGCGTCACAAATTGCAGAACAATTAAAAGAACCAGAGGCACGCATAACATTACAGCTCGAAGCACAAGAAGAACGTATCTCAACAAAGCTGGAGGCACAGGAAACAAAATTGTCATCGCAGCTGGAGGCTGTCAGTGAACGACAAAATAAAGTGGAGGCCGAGATGGATGCTTTGAAAAATCGGATTCAGGAGTTACAATTGAACCGTCCAATCACTTCAACGTCTACTCTGAAGGTAAAATCCCCAACGTTTGATGGTTCTGTTCCATTCCAGGTATTTAAGCTCCAATTTGAGAAGACGTCGGCAGCGAACAACTGGAATGCTGAAGATAAAGTTGCAGCTCTGTTCGTGGCATTGAAAGGGCCAGCAGCCGAAATCCTACAGACGATTCCCGAAGGAGAGCGGAACAACTATGAAGCATTGATGGCCGCTGTCGAGGGACGTTACGGAAGCGAGCATAGGAAACAGATATTCCAAATTGAGTTGCAAAACCGTCACCAAGGAGCGAATAAAACTTTGCAAGAGTTTGCCTCGGATGTTGACAGGTTGGCTCATCCCGCAAATGCGGACGCACCCGTGGAATACACCGAGAGGATAAAAATCCAGAGTTTCATAAATGGCATACGAGATGTGGAAACGAAGCGGGCTACATATGCAAATCCAAAGCTGACATTTGCTGAAACGGTATCACATGCATAGACTCAGGAAACGAACTCACTATTGAGTAAACCAGCATACAAAGCTCATCGTGTTGAAGTGGACAGACCAGATTGGGTAGACACAATTTTGGAAGCACTGAAGGGATCACAACAGAAAAATGCCGGAGCTATTAAATGTTTCAAGTGCGGCAACCCAGGTCATATTGCACGACATTGCAGCAGCGGTCCCAATAGCTCCAACAATGTGGGTGGTCGTAAACGCAGAGCAGAAGGTGATGAGCAAATCTCCAAGACCACTCAATCGTTAAACTAAATCGAGTCAGCCGCAAGGGGCGACAGCTGGCTCCCGCAATTGAATGCCCCATAATCTCTATCTCGCAGATTGGAAGAAGATCGAGCAATCTTACTGTTGGAGGACATGTGGACGGGAAGGAACGTTTACTGACTGTAGATACGGGTGCATCTCATTCCATCATTCGAGCGGATTTAGTCAACAAAAAGATAAGACCATTGCTTGGAGCAAGATTACGTACAGCCACGGGAGAGGGCACCCAGGTAATTGGAGAAGTAGAATGTGAAGTCGCAATTGGGAACGTCACGGTAATACACAATTTTATAGTGGCTGAAATTGTTGATGAAATCATAATTGGAGTGGACTTCTTAATCGACCAGGGCATCAAGATCGACATGCAAAGCAAGACGTTGCGATATAAAAACATGGATGTACCACTTAATTTCGGCTACGAGGGAGGCTACAGCAGTAAACGAATGCTGGTGGAAGAGTGTCAGCAAATACCACCAAAATCCGACGCAGTCATCTGGGCAAAGGTTGATGGAGATTGTGGGACAAACAAATTGTGGGTTGTCGAAGCAGCAAACAAATCAGCACAGGGAAAAACCCTGGCTATGACAAAACAAGATGGACGTATTCCGGTAAGAGTACTCAATGAGTTCAAGTCACCACTCAAACTGACTAAAGGAGCTATTTTGGGAAGATGCTAAGAGGCTGAAGTAGCTATTAACTGTGAACAGCTCCAGGAACACGTTTCAGCTAGTAATACTGATCTTTCAAATGACATCACGGCATGGACGCAGGGGCTAGAGGAAGCATATTAGAGTAAGGCAAAACAACTGCTCCTAAAGTACACGAACATATTTGACCAGGATGATTCTAAACCAGGCCGTACCAACGTTGTGAAACATCAAATTGACACTGGAGATGCGAGGCCGATCCGTCAAGCTCTACGTAGTGTTCCACTGGCGAAGCGGGAAGTTGTGAGTCAAATCATTCAAAAAATGAGCGACAGCGGCGTCATCGAACCATCAGCTAGTCCATGGAGCTCACCGGTAGTACTTGTAAAGAAGAAGGATGGAAAAATGAGGTTTTGCGTGGACTACCGGAAGTTGAATGACGTTACGAAAAAAGATAGCTACCCGTTGCCAAGAATTGACGAAACTCTGTACTCGCTATCTGGTACGAAATGGTTTTCCACACTGGACTTGAAAAGCGGCTACTGGCAAGTTGAGGTGAAGGAGGAAGATAAAGAGAAAACAGCCTTCAGTGTCGGTGATGGTCTTTGGCAATTTACAGTGATGCCTTTTGGAATTTGTAATGCACCAGCTACTTTTGAGAGACTCATGGACCAGGTACTGAAAGGACTGCATTGGAAAACATGTTTGGTGTACCTGGACGACATCATCGTATTGGGCAAGAATTTTGATGAACATCTTAAGGACTTGGAGGAAGTTTTCCAGAGAATAGCTGGTGCTGGTCTGAAGTTAAGTCCCAAAAAGTGTACGCTGTTTAAAAAGGAAGTAAATTATTTGGGCCACAAGGTAACGACAGAAGGTGTCTGTACAGCGAATGAAAAGATAGAGGCAGTAAAGTATTGGCCAAGACCACAGAATCTGCATGAATTGAGAAGTTTCCTTGCGCTGTGCACATATTACCGCCGATTTGTACCAAATTTTTCCAGCGTTCCCCATAGCCTCCATGAGCTTACAAGAAAAAATAAAGCTTTTGAATGGAAGAAGGAGCAAGAAGTGACTTTCCAAACGTTGAAGGAGCGTTTGTGCACTGCCCCAATGTTAGCATATCCGATTCCAGGAGCAACATTTATTCTAGATACAGATGCGAGTGGATACTCTATAGGAGGCGTTTTATCACAACTGGTCGATGGACAGGAGAAGGTAGTTGCATATTACAGCCGTTCGATTGGAAAACCAGAGAGGAAATACTGTGTTACGCGGAGAGAGCTGTTGGCATTGGTAGAGTGCATTAAACATTTTCACAAATACCTCTACGGCCAGCGATTCCGTGTCAGTACAGATCACGCAGCGTTGAAATGGCTTCTGCAGTTCCGTAATCCGGAAGGACAATTGGCACGGTGGATCGAGCAACTACAAAGCTATGACTTTTCCATTGAGCATCGAAAAGGTAGTACCCATGGAAATGCTGATGCAATGTCACGAAGACCATGTAGTTTGGAATGCAAGCACTGTTCAAAGGCCGAGGCTAAAGAAGACATTATAGATGTCAGGCTAATGACTATAACGTGTACGGATGAATGGGACAAGGAACAACTAAGAAAGTGTCAGCTAGAAGATACAGATCTGTCACATGTTATGCAAGGGCTCGAACGAAACGAAAGACCAAGCAGAGAGGAGATGTCAGCAGAGAGTCCCATTGCGAAGTCATATTGGGCACAGTGGAACAGTTTAGAATTGATATCCGGTTGCTTGCATCGAGTATGGGAGAGTGAGGATGGTCAATGCAAGAAGAAACTGATAGTTGTTCCCAGAAAGAGGATTCCTGACGTGCTCAGCGAACTGCACAATGGTCCAAGTGGAGGTCATCTTGGAATCACGAAGACACTCGAGAAAATTAAGCAGAGGTTCTATTGGGTTGGTTGCCGTCAGTCGGTCACCGAGTGGATTGCCAATTGCGAGATATGCAACAGAGCGAAAGGGCCCAAAACCCGAAGTCATGGCCAGATGAAGCAGTATATTTCAGGTGCACCATTTGAAAGGATCGCCATGGATGTCGCAGCTCCATTTCCTACTAGCAACCGCGGAAACAAATACGTACTGGTGGTTATGGATTATTTCAGTAAATGGCCAGAGGTATACCCAATCCCAAACCAAGAAGCAGAAACAGTAGCAGAAGTGGTTAAAAACGAATGGGTTGCAAGGTATGGTGTACCAATGGAGTTACATTCTGACCAAGGCAGGAATTTTGAATCAGCTGTGTTCCAAGAAATGTGCAAGAAGTTGGGCATTCGGAAAACACGGACAACTGCATTGCATCCTCAGTCCGATGGTATGGTGGAACGTTTCAATAGAACATTGGAGGAGCATTTAAGGAAAGTAGTAGACAAGTACCATAAGGACTGGGATACACACATATCATTATTCTTGATGGCCTACCGATCGGCAGTACATGACACAACGGGCCAAACTCCCGCAAAGGTAATTTTTGGCAATGACCTTCGACTGCCAGCTGATTTGAAGTATGGGATAGATGCCGATGCGGAGAGGAATGTCAAGAAATCCACTGGTGTCTTGGAAGAAGAGCTGAGAGAGATACTCGATCTGGTAAGGCAACGAGCAAAGATTATGAGTGACAAGATGAAAGCGAGGTACAATAAAGCAATTAATTCTGAAGGGTTTCAGGAAGGAGATTTGGTGCTGCTATACAACCCACAACGAAAAAAAGGTTTGTCCCCGAAATTGCAGTGTAACTGGGAAGGCCCATACAAAGTTGTAAAACGGATCAAAGATGTAGTATACCGCATACAAACCACTACCAAACCACGAACCAAAATGAAAGTGGTTCATTTGGAGAGATTAGCAGCGTTTAGATCGAGGGATCGAGGGACGATCAGACTTGGGTGGAGAGCAGTGTCACGGATATTAGCATCACTAAGCTATACCATCACTAGGGCGATGCTAAGGCCATGCTAAGCGATATTTACGTCAATAATCAAATCATGTATACACATATATAAGGCAGCCGAGAGATGTCACACACAGATGCATTTACTTATACGCCTATGTGTGCGCGAGAGACTGTAAACTACAAACATTCTCATCAATAATTCAATCATTATGTATCTACATAAACGAATAAATAATTGCGTCTACACATATGTACCATGTACGAATGCGAGCAGCGGAGAGTCAATGCACTAACACATGCATATATCTGAGAAGTTTGAGAGCTACTGGACTAGTAGATTCTGGAAGCGCCTAAAAGATGTATAAAATTGTGCAATTTTAGTTATAGCTGAGAAGTTTGAGAGCTCATGGACAATGCTAGTAGATTCTAGAAAAATGCGAGCGAAGAAACCAAAGAGAATAAAAGGCGACAGATGTAGAGGCGCTGTAATTCAGTTTGATTTGAGTTGTCAAGCAGTTGCGATTAAGACGATATCTAGCGAGCAAAAGCAGTATTATTTTGAATAGCAGAGTTTCATTGAGCTATCAATCAGTGTAGTTATTAAGCAAGCTATTCGTTGCACAGTTTGAGTGTTATTGTGAAGTACTTTAATAAAGGCCATTTTGCATTATTACAAATTGGAGTTATTTATTCAACAGTTTAGTGATTCGAACTTAGCAGAGGATTGCAAATAAGAGGATTTGCAGAAAATTCGTTACAATATATATGTGTGTATATATGTGTATGAATGTATGCAAGTGTAACACACAATAAAAGCTTTGTACATGTCCACCAAAGTCAGCAGATTGAAGCCGGTGTGCGTCTTTACTACAATAATTTCCTAATCAAATTGTTGGTTGAAGAAGAAGCTTTTCTAGTGTATTTAACTTTGTAAAGTAGCGTTAAGCCACATTTAGCTTTTACCGTTATTTCCAAAGTTTTCAGGCGTGCAGGAATATTTATAAGGGCCAAGGGGCTGATGGTGCCGTTCGGCTGTTTCCACAAAATGCTAAATGAAATATCATATCCGTAAAAAGTTCCCCTCAAGATATTAAAAAACAAACAAAACTGTTTAATTTTCCTGAGTAGTTGTGTAATTTATTATTATAAAATACTGTGCATTTTATAACTAGTATTATTTTAGTGCATAATTTTGATAACTTATGAATACATTTTTGCCTAGTTTATCTATTTGTAGTATTTTAATTAAAAAGTCATACATACATACATACATTTCTCTAAAATTATGATATATTTTGCTCTATAAATTTTCTTTATATTTTACTTTGTGTGAGTCTCGTCACACTTATTGAGCTAATTTTTTATTATGATTTATTTAAAATTTTCTACTAAAAGCGCAGTGGGGTACCGTATCGGAAACAGTGCACTATGGGCAGCGCAACCTCATATTGTGAACTAAAGTCCATTGTCAAAATAGTGACCAAGCCGTAATGGTGGCCCCATGTAGCTTGCCATGTGTCAATAAATTCAAATATGAAGGCAGTTCAAGTTAATGGCATTCGCCTTGAATTTTGCAGTGATTATGGAACTTTCATCTAAATCCAGCTAACGGACTAAAGAATTTTAAAAGCTTATTTCTTGTGAAGGATTTTATAACTTTACAATTCATTCTCCATATGTGAAAAGGTGGCTTATGACTAAAAAAAATTACTACTACTAAGAAACTGAAGAAATGCATTGTTTATCTTTAACAGCTGTTTCTCGCAATTTCTTTTTTGAGCCATAAGCCACCTTTTCATAGACCGGGTCACATATATACACAAATTTTTCGCCTTTTTTCGGCCAGATAAACCTTTAAGTTTAGTTGAGATAAGATTGGATTAAAAAAGTATATTCCTTGCAAAAAAATGTAATCTGGAGCCAAACTATAAAAAAAAAAAATAACTAATGTTCCAGTGTCCAGATCAAGCTCCTGTTCATTTCACAATTTTATTTTACAATTCTTTAAATAAGTTACAGAGAAACGTTTGTTTAATATGAGTTTGATGCTAATTGTCTATCATGAAATCGTGTTGATCGGAACCACGAAACTGGGTCCATTGAAAACAAGTCCGCCCATTTTTGAGGACACAAACAAGTTTGTAAGGGAGCAAACCGTCCGGATACCGGTCCAATGAAGACGATAATTATTTTCAATAATAGCTATAACAGATTCAATGGGAATGAGAATTGATTCCAAATACCTTAAAATGGAAGACCGAGCCCAGAAAAGCAGCAACTATTTTTATACTCAGCTGAGCAGAGCTCACAGAGTATATTAACTTTGTTCGCATAACGGTAATCCGTAACGGCATAAACTAATAGAGATAGATATAGACTTTTATATATCAAAATGATCTGGGCGAAAAAAGAACTTCATTTAGCCACGTCCGCCCGTCTGTCCGTCCGTCTGTAAACACGATAACTTGATTAAATTTTGAGGTATCTTGATGAAATTTGGTATGTAGGTTCCTGAGCGCTCATCTCAGATCGCTATGTAAAATGAAAGAAATCGGACTACAACCACTTTTTCGATATCGAAAATTTCGAAAAACCGAAAAAGTGCGATAATTCATTACCAAAGATGGACAAAGCGATGAAACTTGGTATGTGCGTTGACCTTAAGACGCAAAATAGATAATTGGAAAAATTTTGGACAATGGGCGTGGCACCGCCCACTTTTAAAAGAAGGTAATTTAAAAGTTTTGCAAGCTGTAATTTGGCAGTTTTTGAAGATATCATGATGAAATTTGGTAGGCACGTTACTCCTATTACTATATGTGTGCTAAATAAAAATTAGCTAAATCGGATGACGAACACGCCCCAAAATTTTTTTTTTAAGTCAAATTTTAACAAAAAATTTAATATCTTTACCGTATAAAAGTAAATTATGTCAACATTCGACTCCAGTAATGATATGGTGCAACAAAATACACAGATAAAAGAAAATTTCAAAATGGGCGTAACTCCGCCCTTTTTAATTTAACTCAGATAACCCCAGCGTGACCATATGTTCACGCAAGAAGTAGTAGTTGAATTTAAAAAAAAATCAGAGCTCACTCAACTAATTTTCTTTGAACTAGCTTTTTCCATTTAATTACACATGCGTGAAGGGAACTGCGTTTCAAATTTTTCATAAAGTATCTTTGTTTCGAAGTGAGCATGTGTTAAAAAGTTGTAAGAAAAAAAGATAGCAAAAAATGCGAATCTTAATAGCAACAAAAGGTAAGTACGCTAATACTTTTTGAAGTGTGTTGCTTTTAAAAGAAATTAAACTTCAATTTGAATAATAAAGTGAAAATATATGACAGTTTTATTTGGTAAAAAAATAAAATGTTCTTGTTGATGATTAACGGGATTTTTTCCTGGCGTGGCCATATGGTCACGCTGGGCTAGATTAAAGTCTCATTTTATGTAACGTAATTTTCGTTCAAATGAATTGAAAACTTTGTAATTCGTGTAGAATTCTTTCCAAGCTTTCAGACGTTTAAACACACAAGAGGTTATTGACTATCTAAATGAATTATGTGATAGCGATGAAGAAGATTCGCCTGTAGCTGTATATATCTTCCCTCCGGACAACGAAAATGGTGCAATCAGTGGAGAAGATGATGGTGATGAAGACGACGTAGGTAAGCCAGAGGATATATGTGTTGGTCAATTGAAAGCACCTTGTGAGTTAGTGATGAGCAGTGGTAAAAGGGTTTTAACGATTGATAATGATGATGAGGAGGATGACTTGGAAATTACTGATTCTGTCTTGATCCACATATTAGAAAACTCTACGAAGAACTTGAAAACGAATTTGTTAGAGAAACAGGGCGAAATTTCAACATACTCGCCGTCATCACAACCTGAAACGTATGTGAGTGGCTTACGAAAAGTGAAACCTACACATTCTTCAGTTGACGAGAGCACTATATCATATTTTGGACGTCACGGATGCAAGCAGTTCATCAAAGGAAAACCCTCGCGGTTCGGATATAAATTTTGGTCCTTGTGTACGCCATCGGGATATTTAGTTAATTTTGAAAGTTACCAAGGAAATAATCCTCGCGACAATAGCACATATGAACAAACATTTGGAAAATGTGCGGCTCCACTGCTGAACATGATAGACGATTTTACACTAGCGGTTCAGAATCTACCGTTTTCATTCTACTTTGATAATCTTTTCACCAGTCTCCCTCTGTTAGATTACTTGAAAGCTCGAGGATATACCGCAACAGGTACGATCCGGGAAAATCGGCTTCCAAAAAGTTGCCCGATTGAACATAAAAAAATACTGAAAAATAAGGAGCGTGGTCATATTGAGTCTACAAAATTGAAGGAAGCTAACATTTTTATCACAAAATGGAATGATAACGCAGTTGTCGCTTCGACTACGTATTGCGCAAACCCGGTAACAAATGCAGTTCGATACTCACAGAAGCAAAAAAAAGTTTATAGATGTTCTACGGCCATTAGTTATCCATTAGTTATGAGCGGCGTAGATCGTATGGATCAGAATGTGGGCTTGTATCGAATAGGTATAAGAGGAAAGAAATGGTGGAATAATATCTTTACGTGGCTAGTTGACGTTTCGGTACAAAATAGCTGGCAGCTACACAGATCAGTCTACCCAGAAATACCTCAGCTCGAGTTTCGGCGACAAATAGCCATTTATTTTTGCAAACACTTCGGTGACCACCCCAAATCAAAGGGACCTCGAAAAAGGTATTTGGAAGGAACAGCAGAGGAGACATTGAGATATGATGGGCTAAATCATTTCGTTCGCCCTTGCGATAAAAGAAGACGCTGTGTTGCGGACGTTGGGATTTGCGTAAAATGTTTTGAGAAATATCACATGCCATCTTAGTTATTAAATACGGTACGGTATCAAATGTTTTTATAAAAAATAGTTTTGTATATATTTTTTTAATAAAAAATAGTTTTGAATATATACTTAAATAACTGTTTAAAATAATTTTTTTCTAATTCACACTTGTTTAGTTGAAATATGTAGCATAAATCTTTGTTTTACTTAAAAAAAAAATATGGGAAAAAATACATCATATCATGCCCAGTGTGACCATTTGGTCACACCTCATAAGTCAGCTTAGGAATGATGCCTTAAAATATGGATGGTACCTAAGTGACCAGTGGACCTATAAAAGTCATCCCTTAAAATATTTTAGAAATCGCAGACAAAATAATGTTCCAGCAGGATTCGAGTTAATTCATCTAGAATACTTTTAATGGCATAAGTCGAACAAAAATTTACCAATCCTTGTGAAATTTGGTAGGGACATAGATTCTATGACGACAACTGTTTTCTGGGCGAAATATGTTGAGGCCACGCCCAGTTTTTATACACAGTAGACCGCCTATCCTTCCGCTAGGCCGTTAACACGATAACTTGCGCAAAAAAGATATATCTTAACTAAACTTAGTTCACGTACTTATCTGAAGTCACTTTACCTTGGTATAAAATATGGCCGAAATCCGACTATGACCACGCTCACTTTTCCTATATCGAAAATTACGAAAAATGAAAAAATGCCTTAATTCTGTACCAAATATGAAAAAAGAGATGAAACATGGTAACTGGATTGGTTTTTTGACGCAAAATATAACTTTAGAAAAAACTTTGTAAAATGGGTGTAACACCTACCATATTAAGTAGAAGAAAATGAAAAAGTTCTGCAGGGCGAAATCAAAAGCCCTTGGAATCTTGGCAGGAATACTGCTCGTGGTATGACATATATAAATAAACTAGCGGTACCGAACAGAAGATGTTCTGGGTCCCCCTGGTGCACATTTTGGTCGATATCTCGAAAACGCCTTCACATACATATACAACTAAGGGCTACTCCCTTTTAAAACCCTCATTAATACTTTTAATTTGATACCCATATCGTACAAACATATTCTAGAGTCACCCCTGGTCCACCCTTATTGCGATATCTCGAAAAGGCGTCCACCTATAGAACTAAGGCCCACTACGTTTTAAATAATCATTAACACCTTTCATTTGATACACATGTCATACAAACACATTCCAGGGTTACCCTAGGTTCATTTTGCTAAATGGTGATTTTCCCTTATTTTGTCTTCCAAGCTCTCAGCTGAGTATGTAATGTTCGGTTACACCCGAACTTAGCTTTCCTTACTTGTTTAAAATAAAATAATGCCGACCCTTTATCTAGCAATAGAAATGACTTATGCCCATTTGCGGAATGACAAATTATCTTTTAATTTAGAGCAGCAAAACTGAAACTGTAACTGTGTTAGTTAGAGTATTATGATCGTAGTGGTAATGGTTTAGTCGTTGATAAACGAGCAATGAAGCGAGACGAATATACGTATTGCTTGCTAACATTCGAAAAATATTTCGTAAATATGCCGAAGTATTAAAACAAGGATAACCAAAATTGAAACTGTGGCTGTATTAGTGAGAGCGCGATGATCGTACGAATCACTTGATGCACGATTCATTCGCATATTAGCAAGCAAATCTGCTTGTTGAGCGACAACTAAACATTGAATGACAATAACAATACGTGTGAAGTGGCGCCAATAATTATACAACTAAACGGTTATCCCTGTATTAAAACAATATACAGTGCAAACATTAAAAAGCTTTTAACAACACGCTAGAGCTCGTTCAACGACGAATAATAGCGTTTTCTTTTCTGAAATAAATTGTTGCTTAAGTAAATGGTTAAAGCCTTAATAGAGTTACTCCTACCCCAGAAAATTTTCAATATTTGTAGTGCATGCAAAGAACATAAGTGGCTACCCCGTGTATTAGTTGATTTTCACAAACGCGCTGTCAATGATAATAAACGAAAACAGCAACAAAAACCAAAGTTTCTTTGAAAACCGCCGTACCAAGCATAGCTTTAACACATAATTGCATACGAAGTATGCAATGTGTAAAAGATTAAAATATGCAAAAAGAAGGCAATTGGGAAGAACTACACAACAGGCATGACGAAGCTGAATGCGTTTACAACCATTTCAACTATCGTAGGAGTGCGAGTTCGACTCCCACTCCCGGGAGAAAAGGCTTTGAAGAGATTTACAAGGTATAATCGAAACAGCTGTCGCCTTGTCCGTCCTGATGTCACGTTTTTTAAATTTTTCCCAAATTATTAAATAAATTATAAAATTAAAAAATTGCTTCAAATAAATGTTTTCATACATTTGAAAAAGCAATATTGGCAATCCCCGATTATTAAAATCATACAAACAGACAAAATTGGTTAATTCGTTGTAGTTCTATAAATAGAACGAAAACAGCAACAAAAACCAAAGTTTCTTTGAAAACCGCCGTACCAAGCATAGCTTTAACACATAATTGCATACGAAGTATGCAATGTGTAAAAGATTAAAATATGCAAAAAGAAGGCAATTGGGAAGAACTACACAACAGGCATGACGAAGCTGAATGCGTTTACAACCATTTCAACTATCGTAGGAGTGCGAGTTCGACTCCCACTCCCGGGAGAAAAGGCTTTGAAGAGATTTACAAGGTATAATCGAAACAGCTGTCGCCTTGTCCGTCCTGATGTCACGTTTTTTAAATTTTTCCCAAATTATTAAATAAATTATAAAATTAAAAAATTGCTTCAAATAAATGTTTTCATACCTTTGAAAAAGCAATATGGGCAATCCCCGATTATTAAAATCATACAAACAGACAAAATTGGTTAATTCGTTGTAGTTCTATAAATAGAACGAAAACAGCAACAAAAACCAAAGTTTCTTTGAAAACCGCCGTACCAAGCATAGCTTTAACACATAATTGCATACGAAGTATGCAATGTGTAAAAGATTAAAATATGCAAAAAGAAGGCAATTGGGAAGAACTACACAACAGGCATGACGAAGCTGAATGCGTTTACAACCATTTCAACTATCGTAGGAGTGCGAGTTCGACTCCCACTCCCGGGAGAAAAGGCTTTGAAGAGATTTACAAGGTATAATCGAAACAGCTGTCGCCTTGTCCGTCCTGATGTCACGTTTTTTAAATTTTTCCCAAATTATTAAATAAATTATAAAATTAAAAAATTGCTTCAAATAAATGTTTTCATACATTTGAAAAAGCAATATTGGCAATCCCCGATTATTAAAATCATACAAACAGACAAAATTGGTTAATTCGTTGTAGTTCTATAAATAGAACGAAAACAGCAACAAAAACCAAAGTTTCTTTGAAAACCGCCGTACCAAGCATAGCTTTAACACATAATTGCATACGAAGTATGCAATGTGTAAAAGATTAAAATATGCAAAAAGAAGGCAATTGGGAAGAACTACACAACAGGCATGACGAAGCTGAATGCGTTTACAACCATTTCAACTATCGTAGGAGTGCGAGTTCGACTCCCACTCCCGGGAGAAAAGGCTTTGAAGAGATTTACAAGGTATAATCGAAACAGCTGTCGCCTTGTCCGTCCTGATGTCACGTTTTTTAAATTTTTCCCAAATTATTAAATAAATTATAAAATTAAAAAATTGCTTCAAATAAATGTTTTCATACATTTGAAAAAGCAATATTGGCAATCCCCGATTATTAAAATCATACAAACAGACAAAATTGGTTAATTCGTTGTAGTTCTATAAATAGAACGAAAACAGCAACAAAAACCAAAGTTTCTTTGAAAACCGCCGTACCAAGCATAGCTTTAACACATAATTGCATACGAAGTATGCAATGTGTAAAAGATTAAAATATGCAAAAAGAAGGCAATTGGGAAGAACTACACAACAGGCATGACGTAGCTGAATGCGTTTACAACCATTTCAACTATCGTAGGAGTGCGAGTTCGACTCCCACTCCCGGGAGAAAAGGCTTTGAAGAGATTTACAAGGTATAATCGAAACAGCTGTCGCCTTGTCCGTCCTGATGTCACGTTGTTTAAATTTTTTCCCAAATTATTAAATAAATTATAAAATTAAAAAATTGCTTCAAATAAATGTTTTCATACATTTGAAAAAGCAATATGGGCAATCCCCGATTATTAAAATCATACAAACAGACAAAATTGGTTAATTCGTTGTAGTTCTATAAATAGAACGAAAACAGCAACAAAAACCAAAGTTTCTTTGAAAACCGCCGTACCAAGCATAGCTTTAACACATAATTGCATACGAAGTATGCATTGTGTAAAAGATTAAAATATGCAAAAAGAAGGCAATTGGGAAGAACTACACAACAGGCATGACGTAGCTGAATGCGTTTACAACCATTTCAACTATCGTAGGAGTGCGAGTTCGACTCCCACTCCCGGGAGAAAAGGCTTTGAAGAGATTTACAAGGTATAATCGAAACAGCTGTCGCCTTGTCCGTCCTGATGTCACGTTGTTTAAATTTTTCCCAAATTATTAAATAAATTATAAAATTAAAAAATTGCTTCAAATAAATGTTTTCATACATTTGAAAAAGCAATATGGGCAATCCCCGATTATTAAAATCATACAAACAGACAAAATTGGTTAATTCGTTGTAGTTCTATAAATAGAACGAAAACAGCAACAAAAACCAAAGTTTCTTTGAAAACCGCCGTACCAAGCATAGCTTTAACACATAATTGCATACGAAGTATGCAATGTGTAAAAGATTAAAATATGCAAAAAGAAGGCAATTGGGAAGAACTACACAACAGGCATGACGTAGCTGAATGCGTTTACAACCATTTCAACTATCGTGGGAGTGCGAGTTCGACTCCCACTCCCGGGAGAAAAGGCTTTGAAGAGATTTACAAGGTATAATCGAAACAGCTGTCGCCTTGTCCGTCCTGATGTCACGTTGTTTAAATTTTTCCCAAATTATTAAATAGATAATAAAAATTAATTAGCAATTATTTCCTTCATTTCAATTTTCTTCGCTAAAAATTTGTGAAGTTACGAAAATAAATTTTCACGATCAGCTGTTTAACAGAGTTGCACTGCCACACCGCCATTTTATGCAGGGTAAAAGTGTAACGCTTTTGCGTTGCGAGCAGGCAACAATTTTCACAAAAAACGAAATATCCCGTAAAGGCCGTCACCTGCTTTTTAGAATAGAACAAAATATATCTACAACCCCTGCGCGGCGTACCAAAAGCGTGACACGTTTACAGAAAAGAAAACGCTATAAGGCTATTTTTTCAGTGCCAGTTTAAAGTCCGGTTAAAGTTGAATAGAGTTTAACCCTGCCACTTCGGCCGCTAAAGCTGAAATGAGCAGCAAAATTTTATGTTATCGAACAAAACGGCAAGATTGAACTCTAGTCAATATAACTCGACCGGACTCGGAAAAAAGGACGTAACACATTTAATAAACAAAATAGCAAAGCAATCCCTGTAAATCGAAACTGCACAATTGTGCTACGAAATGACCATACCTGATTTAGAGTCAGCTCTCAAAGTGGTGAAATTCATACATTTTTTACAAATTTTAAAACTAACTCAGAGTCATAAAGATAACTTGTCGGGATTCGGTGTGCATAACCATTAAAAGAGACTATGCATATTTTTAAGATAAAGTTTGAAAATCGAGATTGCTTAGTTTGTATTCATACTCCTTAAAAGAGCCTACCTTTCAAAAATCGCGAGTACTCCATAAATAATGTAAGGAATACTCCTTTGGGAGTATAGGAGTGTTGCAAAACTAATCTGTATTCATACAAAAAATTTGCTCCAATTAACATTGCGATGTCCTAGGAGAGGAGGAGGTGATCCCACTCTCGCTTTGTTTGTGAGTATTCCATACTTTCCAAAGTACTTTCACTGTAGTACTCCATGGAGCACCCACAGAGGATGATATGCCAAGGTTCTATAGAGAAATTGTGTCGGAAAGAATTATCGGAGTGAATTTAATTTAAAATGAAAGTAAATGAAGAGGGGCAATATAACTTTTATATTTTTTACTACGAATATTCTTATGTTATCTAGCTAATATTTCTCTATACTATAGTATGTATACATAAAACCAGTGCGCGGTTGCATTTTATCAGAGTTGCCATAGTAAAATTTTATTATCAGTTACCCTGCAAAATTGTTGGATTACGTGTTCCATTTTCTTGGTGTTGGAGTACTCTAACAATACTCCTTTGCAATGCGTTTGCGGACCACCATCAGCCGATCATTGCTCGTATTAAGTAGACAACAAATCTTACATCTATAATTTTTTTAGCAAAAACTTACAGAATATGGTAATTAAACCTTAATTCTACATGTTTTTTGTTATCACAGATTTTTCGGTACTTTTATAGGTAGCTATTTCGGAGGAAACTACTATGAAAAAACCTCCGCTATAAATCTTAGAAGCTAGTTTGATTATCTTTACATAAAATACTCTACCTTAATTATAAAGATTTGAGATTAAAGTATTGTCAGACATACTACAGCGTATTTTAAACCGTTCAGTCATTTTTTGAATTTGTTCATTTATCATATTTACATTCGACTCCCTATGAAGTCTTCTAGTGGAAAAATCCCAAGGTAGCCCTAGCATCATTTTGAGAACTTTGTTTTGGCATATTTGCAATTTCTTAATATGCGAGTTTGCAGTTATGCCCCATGCTGGGCAAGCATATAATATTATAGATAGGAAAATGGAATTGTAGATTACTAATTTATTTTCCTTGCTCAAATTGGAGTTCCTATTAATAAGAGGGTATAGCATTTTGATAGCTATATTAACTTTTTCTGTTATATATTTAACATGATCGCTGTAAGTGAGTTTTTTAACAAAAATTACTCCGAGGTACTTAACAGATTTCTCCCATGATATTTGATGAGTGCCCAGCCTTAACCTGGTGCTAGGTAGATAACAAGGACTTCTTTTTCTGGTGAAAAAGATGGATTGTATTTTTCCAGCATTCAGCTTAATTTTCCAATTATGCATATAGTCAGAAATACTACGTACCGCACGCTCCAGTTTTGCTACAATTTCATCGCCGATTTCATGCGAATAGAATATACCAATATCGTCAGCGTACATAGCATATTGGCAATTTTCAACTTGTGGAAAATCTGAACAGTAAATAATATATAACAGGGGGCCAAGTACTGATCCCTGAAGAACTCCAGCGGGTAATTCAATTAAGTCAGAGTATTCATTATTCAAACATACACTGTAATAACGATTGGCCAAAAAACTTTTTATCAGCTTTACGATATGCAGAGGAAAGTTAAAGCTGATTAACTTATGAATCAATCCATCATGCCATATTGAGTCAAAGGCCTTTTCAATGTCAAGTAATATTAAACCAGTAGACTTCCTGTCACCAAAACTAGTTTTTACATAATTGGATATGCGTTTTACCTGATGCGTTGTGCTGTGATACTGCCTAAATCCGAATTGTTCATATGGCAAAATTTGGTATAAGTCAATAAATAGACATAATTTGTGTTTTATGACTTTTTCAAAAATTTTAGATAGGGAACTTAGGAGGCTTATAGGTCTATAACTGGCTTCCAAACAGGTATAATTTTGGCTGTTTTCCAGGTCTTGGAAAAATATTGCAATTTAAGGCAAGAGTTTATAATATACGTGAAATACAGCACTGCTTCCCTAGGCAGATACCTTAACATAATATTTTTGACATCATCATGACCTGCTGATTTTCGTAATGGCGCCTGGTATATAAGGTCTTGAACCTGCTCTTCTGTTACGTATTCAGACTCGTGTTTTTCAATTTGCGTTGGTAGTCCCATCTTACAATAACACGAAATAGGGATTTTACTTTGTTTTTAAGATCGTGCAGTTTAACCGAGCCACGCTCAAAATGAACAATGTAAATAGTGTATTTGTAATGCTCATACGTTTTATTAACAAGCTTAACTAATTTGCACTTGAATTCAAGAGAGTTTAGTTAATTTTTCACTTCATCTGTGGTTTTATTTTCAAGGCCAAAGAGGACAGCACTAAACGACCTTTCGTTTTTAAGATCATGAGTAAAAAACTGGCACGAATTCTCTTTTAACAGCGCTTTTATTTTGTTGTATGTTTCACTTGATTCGCTTAGAATTTTAACACCAATGGAATTTTTTTTTAAGACAAAGTCGGATATATCATTTTGTAACAAAAGGTTCTTTACAAAGTCACTATCTTGTACTAAAACCTTGAGAGGCGGAAGCACTACTTTTGATGGTTTATCGTTTATAGCACTTTCATTGTACTCCATATTATCTTCTTGATTTTCAAGAGCCTGTAAGGGCGTCCAATAGTTTCTTCTGTTATCATTTTTATCACTCACACTTGGTTTATTAGTGTCCAAAAGCTTGGTCAATTTACTTGAAGACATTTCGTCTTCAATTTGGTTGAAATTTTTTCGTTTCACTGTTGTTAGTTTTGCTCAGGCTCAGGAAAAGAAAAATACACATCTGCCTTCGTCAAAGAGAAAACAGCGACTGTCGTATACATACTATAGTATAGAGAAATATTAGTTTCTTTATTCACGCAAATGCTAAATAACATAAGAATATTCGTAGTATAAAAAATAAAAGTTGTATTTCCCCTCTTCATTTACTTTCATTTTAAATAAACTTCACTCCGATAATTCTTTCCGACACAATTCCTCTTTAGTACTTTGGCATATGATTCTCTGTGGGTGGTCCATGGAGTACTACAGTGAAAGTACTTTGGAAAGTACTCTCACGTATGTACTCTATGGAATACTCACACACAAAGAGAAAGTGGGATCACCTACTCCTCTCCTAGCACATCGCAATGTTAAATGGAGCACATTTTCTGTATGAATACAAATTGGTTTTAGAACACTCCTATTTATGGAGTACTCGCGTTTTTTGAAGGGTATTTGTATGCAATATTTTACTTTTGGCAACTCTGTTCGATCGTCATCGTGTCGTGAACACGGTCGTTAAAAAACGAGCAATGATCGGCTGATGGTGTTCCGCAAAAGCATTGCAAAGGAGTATTGTTAGAGTACTCCAACATGAAGAAAATGGAACACGTAATTCAACAATTTTTGCAGGGTATTCTTCTGCTAGGTACACCGATAGAAATTACTCTAATACTATTTTCACACAGACGGCTTATTGAATAATAAAGGCAATTTTCTACATTAAGACGCTTATTGAGCTCAATCTTCACTACAAAATTCGAATCTATTATTATTTCATTAGTAGCTAATCGAATGCCTAATGAAGTCAAAAGCACAATGCAACTCTGTTGGCAGCGTTCCACTTCCGTTTCCGCTTCTTAGTTTTTGGTGTGTTCAGTGCTTAAAAATGTCATTTGTCAAAGCAAATGTCATTGTCTGCATGGCGGAACGATACAAGGTGGCCGCATCGAACAGCTGATTATAACCTTTTTTTATTAAATACATTGTGGTTAATTTTCTGTTTTTTTTTTAAGAGAATAAATTTGTGTAGCCATTTCAACTAAAGAGAAACCGTTGATATCAAGTATCAAGTTAACAATATTCTATAAAAATTACGATTTCTTAATCAATCTAGCTGAATTTTTTGTAAGAAGGACTGCTTTCATTTGTCATTTCCACAGCGAACTACTGTAAATATTATGCTAATACATCAAAAAATTTTGAAGAGAAAAACACGCTAATGGCGCTCACTACTTTGTTTTTATGACCATGAAATCTCTCTCATATCAACAGCCGTCGCTGTTATTCTAATTTTGACAAAAATATGTTATTTTAACATTTTTCATTGGTATTATTCGTGTGACAGTAATGTTGAATCGGTGGAAAAAAAGATTTATCAAGAAACAGTCTTGTATATGCACGTTTAATTTTTCGAAGATAGTGCCCTTTTATCAAAATACGTGATGTGGCTTTAAAATTTGGAAGGGCTTTTTCAGGAAGGATTCTTGATAGATCGGTCATTATTGTAATCGCTCACCCGATGTACCTTTGCTGTATTGTTTTTCTTTTTCATCGAAAAAATTTGGTTCGGGCTATGAATTAGAATTTTCTCCATTAAGTGGACATAGTGTTTTCCATCACTCTTTCCAGAACTTCAGGCGACAGCTTATCAAGAGACTGTAGGGATGTCCTGTGAGAGTAAGTGCTGTGATCTGCCCGACCAATACAAATCACCAAAACGAGATACTAAGCTACTGGAGACGTTTCCTTCAGAATATTGCGCTTCTTGGGTTATAAACTGATTCATATCTTGTTGATTTCTTTTCTGTGTCTGTTACCTCAAAAAATTTTAAAATTAACATTGCCGTCTTTGCAATTGGTAAAGCGATTTCCAATAACTTCATTACTCTTGTCCCCTGCAAGTGCAGTAAAAAATAATATATTAGTACAGTTATATTTGCATATTTTAAATAAATCAATTTCGTGATTAGTCAAATAAGCAGACTATTAATCGGAACAGGAAATAAAATTTTATAAATTATTTTCTGAAACAAAGAAAAAAAATTACTCTATTGAATCATCAGCTTAGACAATTTGAAAAACTTCTGAAAATCGTCAAATGGTCTCAGAAGTTAAAGCATTATCTTAAGTTCATAAATTCTGGTTCAAATGAGTGTTTTACCTAACAAATTGAATTTTGAAAAGTTGACTTTCGGCCATATAATCAACTCGCCTGACTCATTATGCATCATTGAGCAGCATAAAAAGCGCGACGTACTCCGTTCGTTGCCCACACTGGCTCATATCCTTTACTGGCCTGTTGCGGGAGCATATGCAAACCATTTTTCGTTTTCATAAAAATTATGCTAATGAGGTAGCTGCGGCTGATTTATAGTATTCAATATTTAACAATGTTAAGAATTGCAAATATTTTTTTTGTACATTTTGTTTAATAATTTTGTGTTTAAGTTTTTGCACTAAAAAAAAACAAGCAAAAAGATATTCATCAAAAAAAAAATTAAAAACTCAAATTTTGTTTTACTAAAATAAAATGCTTATTTAAATTTATTGGCGTGCTTTTGTTTTGTTTTTTCTTCCTTATGCTAGGTACATTCAAATGAACAAATTAAAATAATATAAAAAATAAAATTAAAATAAATAATAAATTAATAACGTACAAATATGTAAGTATAACGTTTGAATAGAATTACATACTTTCACAATAATTTTCTTATTACACATATATATTCATACATTAATTAAATAAATACTTTTGTGTTAGCTCTTCAAGAAAGAGTGTTTAATTTAGAGTTATGCTAATAATTTACTCCAATTTCTTTTTCAAGGTCAACTTCAAAAATTCAAAGTCATCTTAAAACTTAATGTCAGCCTGCACTTGATCCATAATATTTGCGGATTTCTGCAACTGCTCCACTTCGGTGCGTGTTAGTATCTGTTTGACAATCGAAGTGATGCCATTAGCATTCAAAACACATGGCAACGACAAAAATACATCCTTATCAATACCGTGCTGACCCTAATTACACAAAGATTGAAAAAATTGTTATTTTCAAAAATAAATTCCGGATGCGCAATCCACAAACTCACCTGCACTGAAGTTGAGACCGCAACAATGCTGCTTGTATTATTCAAAATAGCAGCAGCTAACGCAGCTGAACTCAAACCAATAGCCCATGAGGTGTAACCCTTCAATTTGATTACTTCATAAGCAGAGTCCACTACCTTCTTGTGTACCTCCTCCCATTTTTCAGGATCTTCGGTTGTGCCAATATTTGGATTTAGCTCACGCAAACGTACACCAGCAATATTAACACCCGACCATACTGGCACCGAACTATCACCATGTTCACCAATAATCCAACCGTGACAAGATGTTGATGCTATACCCAAACGTTGTGACATCAAGAAACGGAAACGTGATGAATCTAAATTAGTACCGCTACCAATGACACGATTCTTTGGTAAACCAGATAGCTTCCACGCAACATAAGTCATAATATCTACAGGATTTGAGACCATTAACAATATAGTATCGGGCGAGTATTGCACCAATTTGGGTACGATATGTCGAAGTATATCAGTGTTGCGTTGCACCAAGGACAAACGTGATTCGCCCTCCTTTTGACGTACGCCAGCTGTTACAATGCAGAGGCGCGAACCAGCTGTGTGTTCATAATCAGTACTGGCAGTAATTTTTGGATTTTTAAGAAAATTTGAACCATGTTGTAGATCCATCATTTCACCTTGCAACTTATCCTTGCATACATCCACTAAGCAAATTTCGTTGGAAACATTTTGTGCGAGTATACTGAATGCACAAGCCATACCAACTTGTCCGATACCGACAATGGTTATCTTGCGTCCACTCGATGGTAACACATCGGCAACTTGTGACAAGAGATTTTCTGATACGGATGTCATTTTAACTGTAAAGAGATCAAGATCGAAAATTGTTGGGTTTTAATGTTTTGTACTGTTTTATAGTGTTAAATAATAAACATATTACTTTATAAACGAGAAAGAAAAAACATCATACTTATTGAAAGACTATCACTTATAGAAACTATGTTACTGTAGATGAAGCATTGAACCAGAGACCTTTACATAATTTTGAAGTAGAATGGATACTGTCTCATCTAACCAAAGCATTTATGGAAATTTGTATCAAAATGTCAATCCATATGTTGTATAAAGTATTTAATTCATATAATTTTAAGTTCGATTATCTAACGCACAACATCCATTAACATAAAAAAAATCTGTATGAGTTAATCGGGAATTGCCCGTATTGCTTTGAAATGTATGAAATCATTTATTTGAAGCAATTTTTAATTTTATAATTTAATTAAAAAATTGGGAAAAATTTAAACAACGTGACATCAGGACGGACAAGGCGACAGCTGTTTCGATTATACCTTGTAAATCTCTTCAAAACCTTTTCTCCCGGGAGTGGGATATGAACCCGCACTCCTACGGTGGTTGACGTGTTACAAACGCATTTAGCCACGTCATGCCTTAGCTGTTGTAAAGTTTTTCCCAATTACCTTCTTTGCATATTTTAATCTTTTATACACTACATACTTCGTATGTAATTATGTATTAAAGTTATGCTTGTTGCACTTGTTGGTAAGGCGGTTTTCAAAGAAACTTAGTACTGTTGCTGTTTTTGTTCTATTTATAGAACTACAACGAATCTATTTGTATGAGTTAATCGGGAATTGCCCGTATTGGTTTTAAATGTATGAAAACATTTATTTGAAGCAATTTTTAATTTTATAGTTTATTTAATAATTTGGAAAAAATTTAAACAACTTTACAACAACTAAGGCATGACGTGGCTGAATGCGTTTATAACACTTCAACCACCGTAGTAGTGCGGGTTCAAATCCCACTCCCGGGAGAAAAGGCTTTGAAAAGATTTAAAAGGTATAATCGAAACACCTGTCGCCTTGTCCGTCCTGATGTCACGTTTAAATTTTCCCAAATTATTAAATAAATTATACAAAAATATCTAATTTGGAATTCAATTGATAAGATCTGTGGCGACTGAGAGCTACATTATTTTAGTAATTTTAAAGCCTATCAAACCTTTTGCCATTGAAAATTTGTGTCGTAATACCACTTTATGAATTTGATTACAAAAGGTTTATCTAGTTCAGAGGTTGAATAAAAGTGGTGCAAAGTGACTGAAGCCAATGATGTTTTAGATGCTTTTCCGTACAACTGAAATTTCCAAAAAAATGCTTAAGTTATATTAATTTTAATGAAAAAATCTAAAGGGCAATATTCTAGGGATAATGTTTAACTAATTCAGAGGTGGAATAAAAGTGGTGTGGTGTTTTTAATACATTGCCAGACAACCAAAGTGTTTGTCATTGGAAAATGATACCTAAATGTCATACACATAGCTTTATGTAAAATTTTTAATTTATATAAATTTTGTCTGTATTTTATTAGCGAGCCATGCTTATATTACTTTATACAATTGTTTTTGTTATTTATATTAGAGAAAAATTGCAAAGTTTACAAACGGCAATGGTTACTAGGATATGTTTCTGAATTTCACTTCTTCATCAGCTAGGTTCTCGGGAGCTGAGTATTGAACTCGAATCTCCAACATTCATCGATTATACTAATGCAGATGCCTTTAACCACTCGGCCATATTTTTTCTCTAATATCAATGTATACATTTTAGATAAAAAAATCTGAAGGAAAATGCTCCAGGAAAGTGAAAAAAACTTATCGGGTAGTTACTGTAGATAAAGCAGCGACCTTGATAAACGGTTCAGAAGTGAAATTGCAGTGATGCAAATTATTCGGGCATTGAACAAAAGTAAATCACGTGTTTGATACATGCAGCACTTAAAACTTATTCGTCTTTAAATTTATTCATACATAATTGGTTAACAGTCCATGTGATGAAACTGTCTTTGTCACAACTCGAGGGGTTGTTGCAGACTGCGCTCTACGCTTTTGATTAAAATAAATAATAAAAGAACACTGTGACCTAAATAATGCGTTTTTTAAGTTTTATTTTATTTTGTTCAGCACATCCACACATATGTAGAGATATCCATTCTTATGCACATACCTATGTACCCTGCAAAAATTAGTGCAACTAATCCTCAAAGAGAGCAGTCCCCGATTAATCTCTTTTGTCTACATTGGGGCATAATTGATCCCCTCTAGTGCTTTTTGGGTACAGTTGGGATTAGTCAGGTTGAAATCTATGTAGCCTATTTTAAGAAACATAAAAAAGCAGCAACAAGTGAGTTAAATAAAAAAACATTGTTGGGGATTGATTCAAACTATTTAAGAAAAATGCGGAGCCCTATACCGAACTTAAATGACTTGGACCATATGTTCTATTATCGTCGACCCGTATCTCGTGGAATGTGTTGGTAACTTAATATTTTTTTATATGATTGAGTTGGGCCAAATTTTTGCTTAGTTATTTAATATGAATTTGGAGCTTTTAGGCCGATTTAATTAAATAAAACAAGTTTATTTTTTTATTTCCGACGCGTTTCGACACATTTTCGTGTCTTCCTCAGGGAATCTATTTATTAAATACGAAAAACATATATGTTACAAATACAATACTTGGTATTAATGTTGAATATTAAATCACTTACATTGTTTAAACCAGTGGTTTTTGTCACATTTCTTTAAAAATATAAGTACACATATTAATAACAAACAAATAAGAACAATAATTAAAAATCACCACCGACATTTACTACATTAAAATACCGTCTTGATAATATTAATAGTGCCTATGCGACGTCAATAACAAACAATGTCTGGAGGTGACAAGTGCAATATTGTTTTTAATGTTAATATACGGTATTTTAATGTAGTAAATGTCGGTGTGATTTTTAATTATTGTTCTTATTTGTTTGTTATTAATATGTGTACTTATATTTTTAAAGAAATGTGACAAAAACCATTGGTTTAAACAATGTAAGTGATTTAATATTCAACATTAATACCAATTATTGTATTTGTAACATATATGTTTTTCGTATTGTAACGAATTTGCTTGCAAATCCTCTTATTTGCAATCCTCTGCTAAGTTCGAATCACTAAACTGTTGAATAAATAACTCCAATTTGTAATAATGCAAAATGGCCTTTATTAAAGTACTTCACAATAACACTCAAACTGTGCAACGAATAGCTTGCTTAATAACCAAACTGATTGATAGCTCAAATCAAACTGAATTCCAGCGCCTCTGCATCTGCGGCCTTTTATACTCTCTGGTTTCCTCGTTCGCATCTTCTAGAATCTACTAGCATTGTCCATGAGCTCTCAAACTTCTCAGCTATAACTAAAATTGCACGATTTTATAGCTTTTCTCATACCCCATGCTTGTATGTGTGAGCGACACTTCCACAATTATAATATATAAGGAGCATCTCAAATAAGATGTCTGCATATGGTTGTGCCTTGCCTCTCAGCTGCGTGTACCTACATATGTGTGGACATAATGATTGAATTATTGATGTGAATGTTTGTAGTTTACAGTCTCTCGCGCACACATAGGCGTATAAGTAAATGCATCTGTGTGTGACATCTCTCGGCTGCCTTATATATGTGTATACATGATTTGATTATTGACGTAAATATCGTTTAGCATCGCCTTAGTGATGGTATAGCTTAGTGATGCTAATATCCGTGACACTGCCCTCCACCTAAGTCTGATCATCCCGATCAGACAAATCTCTCAATCTAAACGCTGCTAATCTCTCCAAATGAACCACTTTCATTTTAGTTCGTGGTTTGGTAGTGGTTTGTATGCGGTACACTACATCGTTGATCCGTTTTACAACTTTGTATGGGCCTTCCTAGTTACACTGCAATTTCGGGGACACACCTTTTTTTGTTGTGGGTTGTATAGCAGCACCAAATCTCCTTCCTGAAACCCTTCTGAATTAATTGCTTTATCGTACCTCGCTTTCATATTGTCACTCATAATCTTTGCTCGTTGCCTTACCAGATCGTGTATCTCTCTCAGTTCTTCTTCCAAGACACCAGTGGATTTCTTGACATTCCTCTCCGCATCGGCATCTATCCCATACTTCAAATCAGCTGGCAGTCGAAGGTCATTGCCAAAAATTACCTTTGCGGGAGTTTGGCCCGTTGTGTCATGTACTGCCGATCGGTAGGCCATCAAGAATAATGATATGTGTGTATCCCAGTCCTTATGGTACTTGTCTACTACTTTCCTTAAATGCTCCTCCAATGTTCTATTGAAACGTTCCACCATACCATCGGACTGAGGATGCAATGCAGTTGTCCGTGTTTTTCGAATGCCCAACTTCTCGCACATTCCTTGGAACACAGCTCATTCAAAATTCCTGCCTTGGTCAGAATGTAACTCCATTGGTACACCATACCTTGCAACCCATTCGTTTTTAACCACTTCTGCTACTGTTTCTACTTCTTGGTTTTTTTTTTACTGAAATAATCCATAACCACCAGTACGTATTTGTTTCCGCGGCTGCTAGTAGGAAATGGACCTGCGACATCCATGGCGATCCTTTCAAATGGTGCACCTGAAATATACTGCTTCATCTGGCCATGACTTCGGGTTTTGGGCCCTTTCGCTCTGTTGCATACCTCGCAATTGGCAATCCACTCGGTGACCGACTGACGGCAACCAACCCAATAGAATCTCTGCTTAATTTTCTCGAGTGTCTTTGTGATTCCAAGATAACCTGAGCACGTCAGGAATCCTCTTTCTGGGAACAACTATCAGTTTCTTCTTGCATTGACCATTCTCACTCTCCCATACTCGATGCAAGCAACCGGATATCAATTCTAAACTATTCCACTGTGCCCAATATGACTTCGCAATAGGACTCTCTGCTGACATCTCCTCTCTGCTTGGTCTTTCATTTCGTTCGAGCCCTTGCATAACATGTGACAGATCTGTATCTTCTAGCTGACACTTTCTTAGTTGTTCCTTGTCCCATTCATCCGTACACGTTATAGTCATGAGCCGGACATCTATAATGTCTTCTTTAGCCTCGGCCTTTGAACAGTGCTTGCATTCCAAACTACATGGCCTTCGTGACATTGCATCGGCATTTCCATGGGTACTACCTTTTCGATGCTCAATGGAAAAATCATAGCTTTGTAATCGCTCGATCCACCGTGCCAATTGTCCTTCCGGATTACGGAACTGCAGAAGCCATTTCAACGCTGCGTGATCTGTCCTGACACGGAATCGCTGGCCGTAGAGGTATTTGTGAAAATGTTTAATGCACTCTACCAATGCCAACAGCTCTCTCCGCGTAACACAGTAGTACCTCTCTGGTTTTCCAATCGAACGGCTGTAATATGCAACTACCTTCTCCTGTCCATCGACCAGTTGTGATAAAACGCCTCCTATAGCATATCCACTCACATCTGTATCTACAATAAATGTTGCTCCTGGAATCGGATATGCTAACATTGGGGCAGTGCACAAACGCTCCTTCAATGCTTGGAAAGCCACTTCTTGCTCCTTCCTCCATTCAAAAGCTTTATTTTTTCTTGTAAGCTCATGGAGGCTATGGGCTACGCTGGAAAAATTTGGTACAAATCGGCGGTAATATGTGCACAGCCCAAGGAAACTTCTTAATTCATGTAGGTTCTGTGGTCTTGGCCAATCCTTTACAGCCGTTATCTTTTCGTTCGCAGTGCAGATTCCCTCTGTCGTTACCTTGTGACCCAAATAATTTACTTCCTTTTTAAACAGCGCACACTGTTAGGGACTTAACTTCAAACCAGCGCCAGCTATTCTTTGGAAAACTTCCTCCAAGTTCCTAAGATGTTCATCAAAATTCTTGCCCAATACGATGATGTCGTCCAGGTACACCAAGCATGTTTTCCAATGTAGTCCTTTCAGTACCTGGTCCATGAGTCTCTCAAAAGTAGCTGGTGCATTACAAAGTCCAAAAGGCATCACTGTAAATTGCCAAAGACCATCACCGACACTGAAGGCTGTTTTCTCTTTATCTTCCTCCTTCACCTCCACTTGCCAGTAGCCGCTTTTCAAGTCCAGCGTGGAAAACCATTTCGTACCAGATAGCGAGTCCATAGTGTCGTCAATTCTTGGCAATGGGTAGCTATCCTTTGTCGTTGCGTCATTTAACTTCCGGTAGTCTACGCAAAACCAAATTTTTCCATCCTTCTTTTTTACAAGTACTACCGGTGAGCTCCATGGACTAGCTGATGGTTCGGTGACGCCGCTGTCGCTCATTTCTTGAATGATTTGACTCACAACTTCCCGTTTCGCCAGTGGAACACTACGTGGAGCTTGACGGATCGGCCTCGCATCCCCAGTGTCAATTTGATGTTTCACAACGTTGGTGCGGCCTGGTTTAGAATCATCCTGGTCAAATATGTTCGCGTACTTTAGGAGCAGTTGTTTTGCCTTACTCTGATATGCTTCTTCTAGCCCCTGCGCCCATGCCGTGATGTCATTTGAAAGATCAGTATTACTAGCTGAAACGTGTTCCTGGAGCTGTTCACAGTTAATAACTACTTCAACCTCTTGGTATCTTCCCAAAATAGCTCCTTTAGTCAGTTTGAGTGGTGACTTGAACTCATTGAGTACTCTTACCGGAATACGTCCATCTTGTTTTGTCATAGCCAGAGTTTTTCCTACAAGTATGTTTAGTGCTGATTTGTTTGCTGCTTCGACAACCCACAATTTGTTTGTCCCACAATCTCCATCAACCTTTGCCCAGATGACTGCTTCGGATTTTGGTGGTATTTGCTGACTCTCTTCCACCAGCAATCGTTTACTGCTGTAGCCTCCCTCGTAGCCGAAATTAAGTGGTACTTCCATGTTTTTATATCGCATCGTCTTGCTTTGCATGTCGATCTTGATGCCCTGGTCGATTAAGAAGTCCACTCCAATTATGATTTCATCAACAATTTCTGCCACTATAAGATTGTGTACTTCCGTGACGTTCCCAATTGGACTTCTCCAATTACTTGAGTGTCCTCTCCCGTGGCTGTACGTAATCTTGCTCCAAGAAATGGTCTTATCTTTTTGTTGACTAAATCTGCTCGAATGATGGAATGAGATGCACCCGTATGTACAGTCAGTAAACATTCCTTTCCGTCCACATGTCCTCCAACAGTAAGATTGCTCGATCTTCTTCCAATCTGCGAGATAGAGATTACGGGGCATTCAATTGCCGGAGCCAGCTGTCGCCCCTTGCTGCTGACTCGATTTAGTTTAACGATTGAGTGGTCTTGGAGATTTGCTCATCACCTTCTGCTCTGCGTTTACGACCACCCACATTGTTCGAGCTATTGGGACCGCTGCTGCAATGTCGTGCAATATGACCTGGGTTGCCGCACTTGAAACATTTAATAACTCCGACATTTTTCTGTTGTGATCCCTTCAGTGCTTCCAAAATTGTGTCTACCCAATCTGGTCTTTCCACTTCCACACGATGAGCTTTGTATGCTGGTTTACTCAATAGTGAGACCGTTTCCTGAGTCAATCCATGTGATACCGTTTCTGCAAATGTTGGCTTTGGGTTTACGTATGTGGCTCGCTTCGTTTCGACGTCCCGTATGCCATTTATAAAGCTCTGAATTTTTACCCTTTCGGTATATTCCACGGGTGCGTCGGCATTCGCCAAATGTGCAAGCCTTTCGACATCTGACGCAAACTCCTGCAAAGTCTCATTATCCTTTTGGTAGCGGTTTTGCAGCTCTATTTGGTGTATCTGCTTCCTGTGTTCGCTTCCGTATCGCCTCTCTAGAGCGCTCATCAATGTTTCGTAGTTGTTCCGCTCTCCCTCGGGAATAGTCTGTAGGATTTCAGCAGCAGATCCTTTCAATGCCACGAATAGTGCAGCAACTTTATCTTCAGCATTCCAGTTGTTCACTGCTGCGAGCTTTTCAAACTCAATCTTAAACACCTGAAAAGGAACAGAACCGTCAAAGTATTGTGTTTTTACCTTTGGATTGCTTGCTGAAACAGCTGGGGGATTTAGTTGTAACTGCTCCATACGACCTTTTAAATCATCTACTTCTGCCTGAAATTGGGCCATTTTTGCATCCTGCGCTTCCAGTTTTGATGATACCTGTTCCAAAATTTCTGCCGACATTTCAGATATACGTGCCTCTTGCGCTTCCAATTGAGATGCCATATATGTCTTTTGGTCTTCCAGTTGAGATGACACTTGCGACGTCATTTCTGAAATACGTACCTCCTGTGATTCCAGTTGGGATGCCATATATGTCTTCTGTTCTTCGAGCTGTGTTTCCATCTTGGATGTTATTCGTGTCTCTTGCGCTTCCATCTTGGATGTTACTGTCGATGTTTGAGCAGCTATTGCAGCCAATATCATGTTCAAGTCTGTGCTGGTAATTGTCTGCGATGTTTCGTTTTTCTCTTAAATTTTTGTTGTTGTCTCGTCCCCATCAGGATAAAAGACATACTCGTCCACCTCAATTCCTTCTGCTTCCATTGCCTCTCGTAGCCGTGCCTGAAGTTCGAGTTTAACGCCGCTTGTATTCAATCTACGGCTCTCCAACTCCTTCTTCAGTTGCTGGATCTTCAATACACTGAACTTTGCCATGTCCTTGTTGTCCTCCGGAATTTATTGAACAATTCCTCTTCTGGCACCAATTGTAACGAATTTGCTTGCAAATCCTCTTATTTGCAATCCTCTGCTAAGTTCGAATCACTAAACTGTTGGATAAATAACTCCAATTTGTAATAATGCAAAATGGCCTTTATTAAAGTACTTCACAATAACACTCAAACTGTGCAACGAATAGCTTGCTTAATAAACAAACTGATTGATAGCTCAAACCAAACTGAATTCCAGCGCCTCTACATCTACGGCCTTTTATACTCTCTGGTTTCCTCGTTCGCATCTTCAAGAATCTACTATCATTGTCCATGAGCTCTCAAACTTCTCAGCTATAACTAAAATTGCACGATTTTATAGCTTCTCTCATACCCCATGCTTGTATGTGTGAGCAACACTTCCACAATTATAATTGCCTACATTTAGGAGCATCTCAAATAAGATGTATGCATATGGTTGTGCCTTGCTTCTCAGCTGCGTGTACCTACATATGTGTGGACATATTGATTGAATTATTGATGTGAATGTTTGTAGTTTACAGTCTCTCGCGCACACATAGGCGTATAAGTAAATGCATCTGTGTGTGACATCTCTCGGCTGCCTTATATATGTGTATACATGATTTGATTATTGACGTAAATATCGCTTAGCATGGCCTTAGCATCGCCTTAGTGATGGTATAGCTTAGTGATGCTAATATCCGTGACAGTATTTAATAAATAGATTCCCTGAGGAAGACACGAAAATGTGTCGAAACGCGTCGGAAATAAAAAAATAAACTTGTTTTATTTAATGAAATCGGCCTAAAAGCTCCAAATTCATATTAAATAATTAATATTTTTTTTACATAGATGTATCTAAGAATTTTTTGCAAGTTTTAATATTGCGTTTAAAATGTACATAACCTCGCACCATACAAAAACTAACACTTTTTGATGAGAAAACAAAATTAGTCTTTATTCGTTCCCATATGGGTACAAATGGGATTGGTCCTATCGTTCCCGTTCGGGTATAAATGGGTACAATTAGTCACTTGATTGGACATGCTCAAACAAAAGGGAATAGTTGAACGCATACAAAGAGACCAAACTGGCATTAGCCGCATACTCCTTTGTGACTCATCCCGGACTCAACCTAAACTAATTGCATTTTTTGCAGGGTATGTATGTATATATATTAATTCATTTTAATGGTAAGAGAAATAAAACAACATTTAGGAATATCAAAATGTCTTTAGTTAATTCAACCTTCGTGACGGTCAATTTATTTATTTCAGATGCTCAGAACAATACGACCGCATCTAAAATTTTCCAAAATAAATATTATAGTATAACGAAATAAATTGCCAAAAACCGAAACCAATAATTTACGATGTCATCAGCTGTAGTATTCGCCTCTTTCATATCATTATTATAAAATTGCTGATGCGTGGCGGATGCCAAATGTGATCTTATTCTGCATTACTTTTGTACTGCAGGATTCACAAAATGGTTCCCATATTATCAAAAAAAAAATCCCGGCATGACCCGAAGATATTATCGAAATGATCCTGATACAACTCCGAAATTATACTAGCAAAAACCGAAACAAAACTCTCATAAATATCAGAAAATTGTAGCGAAAACGTCCTCGAAATGATGCAGAGATAGGCCCTGAAATACCCTGTTTGATGCATGTGCAAAATATCATTGTTCCACGTCCAATAGTCTCAGAGTTATGCCGATTTTGCAAAACTGTTCTCTGGCTAGTATCGAAATGTTGACATTGATTTATATGACTCCTAGACTTAATAGCATTGGTTATGGTTAATAAACATAATGTTATGACTAGGGCAACTGGAAACAAGCTGTAAAAAAGAATTGATTGCCTGTTATCGCGGAATATATTCTTAAACATAGAAAAGGACCTGTCCACATGTATGCTGGTAATAGGCGCGAACTTGAAGGCAGAGATTTCAGTGATGGTATATTTTTCAAGCGGTCGAATCGAATTACCAGATGCAATTTGTCTTACAATACTTTTTAAAACGGCAATCTCCTTGTTCTTGTTAAGAGCCAAATTAAGCTTCTCGCTAAAAGGTGAAAAATTTATCGCCTTGACTGCTTTTTTCATGTACGGTATCTGTTACCAGTAGCAAAACCTTGTTCATGTCGTAATGCACGCCCAAAATCTTTACAGAGTCGTCGAACAGCTTTGCTATAGAACTGTGGTCTGCCTTTTTCAAAAGCGCAATGTTTAGCAAAAAAGGTTTACTAGACAAATGTTCGTTACAATCTAACACTCCTATTATGACATTGGCAATGTACCTGCCTAAAGTATCAGTGGTCCCGTCAATTGACAACCAAATATAATGGTCTTTTACCATATTCTTTATATCATTTATTGTTGATGAAAGTAGGGACTAGTAGGAATAGTATAAGTAAATCCCAGTTCTAACTTAAACTTATTTGTTCCTTGTTAACTTCTAACAGCTGATTTAACTCTCAACCTCGATAGTAGATATTACTGTATAACCTTGCGCAGCGTTGCGCTAATACCGAGAGCGCTTCACTGGTGCTTGTACACTATTTTGCAACAACAGTCACGCCAGTAACCCTCATTAAACAAAAAGTTTCAACAAATTTTATAAATCTCGTAACGGGTTTTTGGCGTCGGCATTGTAGAATAAAGTTGAATTCGTTTTCTGTTGCAGCAGAAAAATTCGGTATGATGCAAATTCTTATACAGCTATATACATTAGACTGGGTCGATTTATTAACCGATATCGCGCCATCGATTTTTCGATAGGATTTGGGCTTAGAAAAAAAAGTTCCACTACGCATACCCAAAAAAATTATTTTCGAGCCTGGGAAAAATAAATGGGGAAAGGGTAAATTGTTCGACCAAAACACTCCCCAAAACCATACAATTTTTTTTTCAAAAAACTGTTATCGCCAACGTTTTTACAACAGTTTTTTGAAAAAAAAATATTTTTTGGGTTTTGGGGAGTGTTTTGGTCGAAAAATTTACCCTTCCGCCATTTTTTTTCGCAGATTCGAAGTTTATTTTTTTTTGGTATGCGTAGTGGAACTTTTTTTCCCTGAGACCAAATCCTATCGAAAAATCGATGGCGCGATATCGGTTAACTTTCGTCCATACAAATCGACCCAGGTTAATATACATGTATGCATGTATACCTACGCTTAAATATACATGTATATACAAATGCATATAAATATGTAAAAGGTGGTAAATTTGATTTTGAGAATTTGTTCATTTTAGTATGGGGGGCCGTATTTTTTTTTTGCCCCCGGGCCCGGATTTTCTCTCGGCGGCCCTGAATGAATTATATTACTTATGCCGCAAATAAGCATTTATTTTTAAAATATGCAAAAAAATGCTTTTATTGCAAAATATGCTGAAATATTATATAACAAATATGGCTTAAACACTTTCTTTTTTTTTTAAATAGCATTCCTACATTATATATTTTGTGATAGAGCATACGAAAATGAACATGCTTGAGCATATTTTTGGTTTCCTGGTTATGATGATTAAGAATAATTAAAAAGTTATTGTTCCTAATGGGTATGGCCTCTTGACTTTCCTCATCCCTATCAGAACTGTGTAAAAGACAAACCAAACGAATTCGAGTGACATAGCAATTTTGATTGAACCATACCCGATTGCAATAATTGCGAGATCTCAAATTATTCCTGGAAATTCCTTCAGAAATTTTGCTTATATCCTTAAAGAAATACAAATTAATTACACGTTTCTAAGAATTTACCAACAATAACCTCAGTGGCTTCATTCTTTTCGATGTTGATATTCTCGGAAACCCATTACCTTATACTTGAAGCTCATAAGCATGGGTCTTTTAGTAAAGAACAGCGTTCTTCGACAATTGTATTTCTTTTTTTATTTTTGATGCCGGTAAAACCAGTTTACTTCCAATCAGTTAGTCTGCCTAGACGCATTAACTTAATAGTAAGTATATTTATCGTTCACGTGTATGGACCTGTGCTATGCTAAAAATATACTACTCTATGTATGACAAAGCCAATGTTAAGATAACTTTGCCCAATATGATATTAGCAATAATATCATAAGTCGATGTGAACTTATTGTTTTGTTGTCTACGAACCTTGTCAGTGTAAGCTTAAATCTGGTGAGTCTACTATCATCCACATCTTTGCGATATGCTAAATTCTGAAGACAACGAGTGACAAGAGCATTGACATACATACATATTTCTGTGTTGATTTCAGAGCAGCTTTAGACAGCGTGAATAGGAACTGTCGAAACCAAAGAGGCTTTAGACAATACGATTTTCTATCGCGATCTAGTACCTTTGCGAGGCTCATAGTTAGTTTTGAGTTTAACTATGCGAGGAAAATAAGATAACCATATTTTGCGATGTCAGGCGGTTCGACTGCCTGTTGTCTGTGCAATAACAACGTCTAGCCTGGAAATACTATGAAAGACACAAAGTATTTTAAACATAATCTTGGATACTGGGTATCGTGAAATGAAAGAAAACGAGATAGGTGATAATCAGAGGTCAGATTAGTATGCAAATGTTTATTTTTGTTTCAGGTCGCAGAGATCTCAGACCAAGTTACAAACACGTTATGCATCAAAAGGATTATTATAGCCCTGATATGTTTTACATATTTACATATTTGGTGGATATTTTTCACATATTTCATGCAGGCGGCCGCCGTGGTGTAATGGTAGCGTTCTCCACCTACCACACCGAAGATCGTGGGCTCATGCCACGGGCAACATCAAAATTTTAGGAACAAGTTTTTCAAATAGAAGACAATTTTTCTGAGCGGGGTCGCCCCTCGGCAGTGTTTAGCATCACTCCGAGTGTATTTATGTTATGAAAAGCTCTCAGTGAAAACTCATCTGCTTTGCTTCGTGTCCCGCTATTAACTTTGTAAACTATTTTATAGTAGTAACGTAAAGTGTGCTTTTTGTTTTCATTCATTCATTAAGTCAATAATATATCGATAGCCCTTCGATAACATGCCGATGACTCGACAATAGCAATCGAATAAACAAACGGATAATCCTTCGATATCGGTCTCCTGAAGGTAGTCTCTAAAAGTCCAGAAATTTTACCAAAATGGTTCTAAACTACTGCCGACATGGTTTCGTAAAAAGTCCAAAGGTATTTCCGAAATAAATCCCAAATAGTCCCGAAGTAGAGGCGAAATGAGAAGGTTTCGAATTTGATACAGAATGATACCAAGGTCATTACGAAAAGATTACAAACGAGTACGAAATGTTTCCGAAGAGATTCCTAACTGATCCCATAAGGTGGACAACATTCTGAAAATACGAATGCCGTAGAATACATTAAAATAGTGCTGAAACCTTTTTGAAAATAGCTAGAAACTCGTGAAGTAATAGAGCATTAATTTTTAGGAAATTGTGTCGCATATGGTCTTAATCTTAGACGTACCTTTGTATGTTTAACTCGTACTTGGAATTCACGATTTGTTTACTGAACAAAGGTGGCAGAACGGTCTCAAACGTAAATAAAAATGCAATGTACTTAGTTTTTGTAAATCGATGGACTAATGTCAAAATCGTACTGCGCCGAAATTAAATTGTCAAATAATATTAAAAAAGTAATAATCAGCAGATTTCCGGCAGTCACCTATTCCTGGTTCCGCCATGCGGACACGGAACAAACTGAGAGTTAAACTTCTTGGAAATTGTTTAATTAGAACACTCTAATCATAACTTCAATGTACCACCCAAGTCTTGACCACAACACACAATGCCGAAAACATTTACTATAAAAGCTGTGTATTTATGTATGCATATGTGTATGCATTCATAAATCCTACAAAACATTTCAATGGAGACCAAGTAGCCAAAAAAGTTATGCCCTTCAACATTTATTTTCAAAGTCAAAATAACACCGACAAATAGCTGACAAATAGCATGTAAGGTTTTTAAAAGACGGAGGAAGGCAATTGTTGAGTTTACCGCCCGTTTCCAATGCAATGCTGCTTACATATTCTTTAAATTAGGGCTGTCCAATTTTGTACGGTTTGATGACCAAATATCGCTCTGTGGAAGACTAGCGTCCTTCAGTTGTGCTAGTATTCGATGCAAATAAGCAAACTGTGTTCGTATTCCACTCAATCAACAAACTGTGCTAGTTTTCATCAGGAATAATGAAACGTTTTAGCCTTCCATAAACAAAAAACACTTCCTCAGAAGATTGATTTTCCGCACAGTTATGAAATTTCTATATAAAAAAGTTATCGAATGGCGCTACTGAAACAGTTAAGAAATTATTTTCATGAAAAAATCCCAACACACTCTACAGCTATCACCGAAATTATCCTGAAATAGTCAATTGATCTCGAAGCAGTCCAGAATCCGGAAATGACCCCGCAGCAACTCTAAATCCAAATTGATTTGGAAATAATCTCGAATTGATCAAAAACTTTTGAAATTATACCTTATGTTAAGCTATCGATTACTTTCAAAAATTCAACATTTTCTTCGCTTTGTCAAAGTGAAGTCAATTGACTGTGTCACTATTGAAAATATTGTGCCCCCCTAATGTGCAAATTTAGGTAGCATGCCACTTGAAGCGTTCTCAACTTTTTCGCATTCTCTTTTCGTGTCATCTAAATCAGCTGTATGTTATGTATATATTCTCACCGGTCTCAGTGGTATTAGCCTTTAAACTGCGCATGTCCTCAAACGAAAGTAAAAGTGAGCTGGGGCATAAATACATACATACATATAAATACTTTAACAGTTGGCTTATTTGCCAAAAAAAATTAGAATTTTATCACAATTGTTTTGTTGCTTCGTGTAAAGGTGAATGTACCTTAAGAAGATGCATAGCAAAGTGTTGCAATGGTTTGTTGGCAGAATATGAACTTGGAAAAGTGCGAAAGTACATATCTATCTAGTAGGTACATATCCCTGTAGGCAGTCAAATCAACTAGTTGCAGACTGCATCACAAATACTAAGAATCACACTTCAACTAGTGCGCTAATTGTTGTTTTTCTTAACTGGTATTTTTAGCATTAAGAGGTCTCTTAAGCCATTTTAAGTGAAATTTTTCGGTAGGTCATATACGCCGGTAATCACTAAAACTATAACTGTGACTGTATTGGTAAGAGTATTATTAAAGTAGTCGTGGTGGTTATGTAGTTGATTAACAAGCAACGAGACAAGACATATGCACGTATGTTTAGTAAAATGTTCTAAAAATGTTGTTACAACGCTTAGTATTTGTGAAGTGAGCCTGAATAACTAATTTACGACCAATGACATACATACATACCTACGCCCTGCTCTGCAGCATTTCCAGCATAAATATTGAATCTTTAATTCGCCGTGTTCATACTTAATTAGCGTCTGATGAACATTTAAGTTCCATACGCTAGATCGGCATTTGATAACATTTAACCCTTTTAAAGACCTTCAATGCTGACTTAACAATTGCTATGGTAGAAAAAAAAATTTTTTCAAAGAAAATATGTAAGCATCTTTTTTGTAATTAGTGAACTTTATTAGCACTTAAATTTTAGTCTTCTACTAACTTTTCACATACTGGGTTCATGCTACTGGGGCCCTCAAATTAAGATAGGCGTTGGCCATAGCTCTAAATGGATTATCGGTGCTAAAAGAAGTGGCGGCCGTACCCCTTCTCTACTTATCCACGGAAAAAATTCACAACGAAGTTGCCTGTGTAAATTACAGCAAAATAATTTGTGCTAAAATTCACTTATTATTGCTTTATTTTAGCGTTTCCATAAAAAGGCTATTATTCAATTAAAATTTCACAATAAAACTAAATATTGGACACTGAAATCACCATTTTTAGTAGGAATTGGAACAAACATTTTTAACATTTTTTATTTTGTTATATCGATATTAATGTACATGTCATGCATTAGGGTGTCTTATGTTGACTATTTTTATCAAGTTCTTGGTGTTTTAGAGGTTTAGTTCATGTGCTATTTACATTTGTGTATATTCGAATTTCAAGGTCTCGGAAACTGCTTCTATACACATTTTTTTTTTGTTGCATATACATATGTACTAATGGTTTTTTTTTTTTTTTTTAACAATTGTTTATAAACCAAGAGCACTTGGCAATGTCAGACAAAGTAATTGAAATAAACAAATCCAGCATTATCGGTGATTTTCAACAGATGGCGCAACGCTGATTTAATATAGTTATTAAAGAGGAATAGATGTAGCAATTTTTCAGTCAAACAAACCACCGCTGTACAGCTAAATGGTTGGCGCAGCGTGCCTAATACAATGTTCAAACAGAAAAATAAATTGAGGCAATTTCGATTTAAATTGAGTGGTGTTCATACGACTCAATTTAGCTTACACAATAGTAATTTGATATCTGGTTGGCTCATCTCTACAGCAACAAAATACCTTTGTTCAGACTGTCAAAATATGCGTGTTGATATTAGGCGAATGGAATGGAATGAAAACATAAAATTTTGATATTTTTGTGTGTTGTAACAAAATGTGTTCAATGTTTTTGTTTCATTTCGAGTTTGCCATCCACTTTTGACAATCCCTCCTCCAGTGAAATTAAAAAAATAAAATCAGCTGATGAGATGAGCCCACCATATAGTTGAGCCATGCGTAACGGACGTTTAAGCATTAAGAGGTCCTTTAAGCCATTTTAAGTGAAATTTTTCGGTAGGTCATATACGCCGGTATCCCTAAAACTATAAATGTGACTGTATTGGTAAGAGTATTATTAAAGTAGTCGTGGTGGTTATGTAGTTGATTAACAAGCAACGAGACAAGACATATGCACGTATGTTTAGCAAAATGTTCTAAAAATGTTGTTACAACGCTTAGTATTTGTGAAGTGAGCCTGAATAACTAATTTACTAGGCTGACGACCAATGACATACATACATACCTACGCCCTGCTCTGCAGCATTTCCAGCATAAATATTGAATCTTTAAATCGCCGTGTTCATACTTAATTAGCGTCTGATGAACATTTAAGTTCCATACGCTAGATCGGCATTTGATAACATTTAACCCTTTTAAAGACCTTCAATGCTGACTTAACAATTGCTATGGTAGAAAAAAAAATTATTTCAAAGAAAATATGTAAGCATCTTTTTTGTAATTAGTGAACTTTATTAGCACTTAAATTTTAGTCTTCTACTAACTTTTCACATACTGGGTTCATGCTACTGGGGCCCTCAAATTAAGATAGGCGTTGGCCATAGCTCTAAATGGATTATCGGTACTAAAAGAAGTGGCGGCCGTACCCCTTCTCTAGTTATCCACGGAAAAAATTCACAACGAAGTTGCCTGTGTAAATTACAGCAAAATAATTTTGCTAAAATTCACTTATTATTGCTTTATTTTAGCGTTTCCATAAAAAGGCTATTATTCAATTAAAATTTCACAATAAAACTAAATATTGGACACTGAAATCACCATTTTTAGTAGGAATTGGAACAAACATTTTTAACATTTTTTATTTTGTTATATCGATATTAATGTACATGTCATGCATTAGGGTGTCTTATGTTGACTATTTTTATCAAGTTCTTGGTGTTTTAGAGGTTTAGTTCATGTGCTATTTACATTTGTGTATATTCGAATTTCAAGGTCTCGGAAACTGCTTCTATACACATTTTTTTTTTGTTGCATATACATATGTACTAATGGTTTTTTTTTTTTTTTAAACAATTGTTAATAAACCAAGAGCACTTGGCAATGTCATACAAAGTAATTGAAATAAACAAATCCAGCATTATCAGTGATTTTCTACAGATGGCGCAACGCTGATTTAATATAGTTATTAAAGAGGAATAGATGTAGCAATTTTTCAGTCAAACAAACCACCGCTGTACAGCTAAATGGTTGGCGCAGCGTGCCTAATACAATGTTCAAACAGAAAAATAAATTGAGGCAATTTCGATTTAAATTGAGTGGTGTTCATACGACTCAATTTAGCTTACACAATAGTAATTTGATATCTGGTTGGCTCATCTCTACAGCAACAAAATACCTTTGTTCAGACTGTCAAAATATGCGTGTTGGTATTAGGCGAATGGAATGGAATGAAAACATAAAATTTTGATATTTTTGTGTGTTGTAACAAAATGTGTTCAATGTTTTTGTTTCATTTTGAGTTTGCCATCCATTTTTGACAATCCCTCCTCCAGTGAAATTAAAAAAATAAAATCAGCTGATGAGATGAGCCCACCATATAGTTGAGCCATGCGTAACGGACGTTTAAATCTACTCAATAAACACACTTTACAAGGTTGCATTTGCAAATTTATTATTACAATTTATTATATGATAAATTGCGTAATAAATTGCCCAAATGGTATAAATTGCCAATTTGGTGTGTGTTTGTACATAGTATAAAGCGTACTGACGATGAAGGCTTAGTACCCTTCTAAATGGATCTATCTGCGCAGCTATGAAAGGTTGTCTGAAAAATTGTCTACTTACAATTCCAAAAAAAAAACCAACAATATCATTTGAAAAATTATTGTTCTGGTCTTGAGCTCGAACACTGAATACATAAGTAATTTTATTATTACTACTTGGTTATTTGACTAATAATTTTTAAAATGCATATGCCAGTAATTCGGTCTAGAGGAGTGATATATTTCCCTTTACTATCGCATTGAGTTGTGAACTCATCTTCATACAGTTTTGTCTGCTTAACGAGTTGTTGCCTCTTTTAGTATGCTTCTCGTCTCAACTAAGAAAAAACGAATATTTGAAAACGGCTTGCAATAAAAAGGCAATATCGTTTGTATTTGCAATGATAATAGAAGTAAATATACATTTTTTTGGACTTCTATTTTTTTTATTTTATTTCGTATTCGAACCCACACATTTTTTCATCCAAGTCAAATCAAGTCTTATCAATGAAAGGAGTTAACCGTTGATGAGCTTTGCTTTAAGATGTTATTATTAAACTGCTAGTTTTTTTACCTTTGCATATTTTATTAGGCACAACATGTCTAAACGTGTTCTTATTATTTGGTTCTTATCGTCTCGAAACCCGCCAATGGAAGCAAAGGAAGAGGGTGCCCCCACCCCCTGGAAGGACCAGGTGGAAAACGATTTAAACTCCCTTGGTGGGACTAATTCGCGCCAGTTGGCAGAACGAAGAATTGACTGGCGCGCCTTGTTGGACGGCCATAATAATTTAAACGGTTAAGCGTCAATTAAAAAAGTAAGTATCTTTCTTGGCCGTCCATTTTAAAAGTTATCACGAAGAGTAGACAAAAAAGGTTTTCTCAAAGATATCATAAATTCTAATTATTGTAAAGCTAAACTGACCACCCGTTCGGGCTTTTAAGAGACCGTTCTGTACACGAGCTACATCGATGGCGATGGTGCCATCGAGCTGTACTGCTTTTTCTCAGGGATCCTATATTTATCTCCCGTCGCAGTTAGCCATCCATTCTTTGGCCGAGTGATGGCAACCAACCTAGTAGAATATCTGATTTATTTTCGCATACCTCCTCGTATACCGTTACGAACATAAGAGATCCACTTCCTTGGAACAACTATCAGTTTGCGGAACCGAGTACCTATTGTAAGCTATTCCACTATGCCTAATATGAATTGCAAGATGACTCTCTTTTAAAATTTGGCTTCTATTTGGTCGCCCATTTTGATCGACCCACTACATATTACGTGCCAGATCGTTAATAACTTTTAGCCGATATACATACTTAGAGGAAAATGTACAACTTCTTTGTAAAACATTCAGTTCCACCAAGAATGTCGAATGATTTTACACAAATTAGAAGATGTAAAACCAAATTGACTCTATAATCTATATATATAAAAAGAAATATACATTTTGATTGCCACTCCATAACTCGAGAACGGATAGAAAGATTGCCATGAAATTTTTAGTATAACTTAATAGGAACCCGGAGAGTGTTTGTGAAAAGTTTTTTTTTTTCGGGAAGTGGACCATGGACCGATTTATGCTAAACTGTCGTATATATGGCTCGATTTACCTGAAATTTGGTATGTAGGTTATATCTAGAATAAAATTTCGGATAATTTTTCTTCCGGGAAGTGGACCAGGATACATATTGGTGAATAGGGTCTCGAGAAATAGGACAAAAAGTGGACCCGGGCGCCCTTAGAATGTGTTTATACAATATGGATATCAAATGAAAGCTGCTGATGAGTTCTTTAGTACAGGGTAGTTTTCATACCTATTGGTGACTAGGGTTCCGAGATATAGGCCAAAACGTGGACCCGGGCACCCCTAGAATGTGTTTATACAATATGGATATCAAATGAAAGCTGTTGAGGCATTCGAAGCCGAAATAAAGACATGAATTAATAATACCTACATACCTATTTACATACGTCCTATTCGATTTGTCTGAATTTGGTATATAAATTTGCCTATATTAGTGTTTCCGATGCTTTTTTCCGGGAAGTAGACCAGAGACCACGTGGTAAATTTTTAACTGATCACAAAGATTTTTCTATACACCATAGGTCATGATATTGGGTACGTTTATATGTTATTAACTCAAAAATCGTGTTTTTTTGAGTTATGACACTATTGAAGCTAATGAGCGATGTGATACTACATGTTGCATACTTTAAAGCAGAGCCGGCCAAAAGTTGCACATTGTGCAATTTGAGTTCGTATTTTCACACAGACACTAACGATGTGCGATCATGATCGTTTCCTTTCGCTGCTCACTCACTAAAATCAACAGTGAATGCATAAGGAAAAGTCCATGCTACTTTTTGGGCACATAATAAAAACCAGGCATCTTAACCAACGAAACGATATCATTTCGTTACGATAATCAAGAAATGACTTCGTTTCGTTTATTAACGTTAAGATCGTCAAATTAACGAAATGATTTCGTTTCGTTTTCTGCCATATCAAAACGAAATCAAATCGTTTATGTTGATTATTAATTTCAAACTATGCTGGCAAAGCTGATTGATGGCGGAGTCATTAAAGGTGAAAGCATTATCCAAGCTGATTGCAACTTTTCTCATGAATTTTGACAGTACTAACATTTCTCAGAGTATTTTTTACATTACCACCAACGAATTACACAAACAAATTACATAGAGTTTGTGTGTGTATGTGCGCTCGTTGTTGCCACCTTACGGCTTCACCATGGCTATAGCATTGCCAGCACAATTCAAACATAAAGTATCACGTTTTCGTTAACGTTTTTAACGTTAACGAAAGCTTTTCGTTTCGGTTAAAAACGAGATACAATTTATCTTGATAATTTCTTTATCGATAATATTTCGAAGTGTTTCAACGGAAACGGTGGAAATTTTTTGATAAACGATTAGCTTAACGTTAAGGTGCATCCCTGATAAAAACAATATGCTGCAATGTTAAAGTGACTTTTAATACGTTTTAGTTATTATTATTAAGTTCCTTTGAACATACATATTAATATTGACAATTTAAATTTTAATAATTAATAATAATTAATTAATTATTAATAAATATTGACAATTTAATATAAGTAACTTTTTATACGTTCTACTTAGTTTTATTAATTTTTATACATTTTTTTTTATTGAATAACTTTATGTTTTGAAAATATGTATTTCTATCTTTATATTTACTTTGTTTTATAGTTTATTCTTGATGAAAAAGTGATTTTTTAAGTAAATTTTGCATTGAAGAAACACCATACCTTCTTTTATAAAAAAGTTTTATCTGGCTAGCTCGAACTCCGCGTACTTAGTTATATGAATATAAGTAAGTATTGTTAGGATTAGCTTGAAATCAAATAACCAAGGTCCTTTTTAATTTCGAACTTTACAATCCACATTTTCTTTTAGCACACTGTGGGGAGTTGTCACTCAATTTTTACACACACTTATGCATTTGTTTTAGCATTTGTGTTGCCGGCCACACAAATACTAAAACAATTGCATAAGTGTGTGTAAAAATTGAGTGACAACTCCCCACAGTGTGCTAAAAGAAAATGTGGACTGTGAAGTTCGAAATTAAAAAGGAATCTGGTTATTTGATTTCAAGCTAACCCTAACAATATTTACTTATATTCATATAACTAAGAACGTGGAGGTCGAGCTAGCCAGATAAATCTTTTTTATAAAAGAAGGTATGGTGTTTCTTCAATGCAAACTTTACTTAAAAAAATCACTTTTTCATTAAGAAAGAACTATAAAACAAAGTAAATGTAAAGATAGAAATATATATTTTCAAAACATAAAGTTATTCAATAAAAAAAAAAAAAATGTATAAAAATTAATAAAACTAAGTAGAACGTATAAAAAGTTACTTATTTTAAATTGTCAATATTTATTAATAATTAATTAATTATTATTAATTATTAATATTTAAATTGTCAATATTGATATGTATGTTCAAAGGAACTTAATAATACTAACTAAAACGTATTAAAAGTCACTTTAACCTTGCAGCATATTGTTTTTATTACGTGCCCAAAAAGTAGCATGGACTTTTCCTTTTGCATTCACTGTTGATTTTAGTGAGTGACAAGCGAAAACAAACGATCGTGATCGCACATCGTTAGTGTCTGTGTGAAAATACGAACTCAAATTGCACAATGTGCAACTTTTGGCCGGCTCTGCTTTAGTTTGCTTGAGATAACGCCTCTTTATTATATATTTTCTATCAGGAATCACATTTTCTAACTCAGAAAAAAACGTGTCTAAAATGGGGAAAACATTCGCAAATAATTTGTCTTACAATTGAGAAAAATTGTAATTTAACGAGTTATGAGTTTATTTTTGTATAAAACTTTTCATTAATTTGATAGAAAATTTTTCTTAAAATTTTCATTGAGAATACTTGATTGAACATTTTTCACAATATTTACATGTACGAGTTAGCTCAGTGAATAAGAGCACTCCACTGTTAATAAAAAAAAAATGTAAGGCGCGATAACCTCCGAAGAGATCTAAGGCCGAGCTTCTCTTCCAATTTACATCGTGCTCCTCTTGATTTTCCCTACAAATTGGCCGGATGGGACCTACATGTTTTATGCCGCCTCCGAACGGCATCTGCAAGGCAGCTTTTGATGGCAGAAATACACCCGGAGCGCTTGCCAAATACTGCCGAGGGGCGACCCCGCTTAGAAAAATTTTCTTCTAATTTAAAAACCTTATTTCTAAACTTTTGGATGTTGCTTTTCCCGGGGTGTGAACCCAGGGCATAAGGTGTCGTAGGCGGAGCACGCTACCATCACACCACGCCGGCCGCAACTCCACTGTTAATACCCTGCAAAAATTGTTGGATCATGCGGTCCACTTGTGTCATACTGGAGTACTCCATTGATTACTCTGATATAATGCTGAGCTGGAGTATATGGTCCAGTCCTAGGACATCGCAATGTTAATTGGACCATATTTTGTTTATGAATTGTGGTTAATGTTGGAGCACTCGCTTGGTCCATAGCGAGTACTCCATACATGCATGCATGAAAAAAAAGTTTTAATTTTTAAGAAAATTACTTGTTTAGATTAAGGAGGGATTTCTATGGCCAAATATCATAAACAATGTTTCCTCATTTTATTTGCTATTTTCCTCGCTGGTAGGAATTTTTTTGTGTTTTTCAGTGCAAATAAGGCTAACAAAAAATAGCGCTTAAAAATATGCATCACCCTAATATTCATTCATATGTATTTCTATGATGTATATATGTACATATGCAATAAACACCCTTATGTACAGATATTTACACAAGTAAATCACCGCTCACATTGTATATCTGTTAGATACATAAGCAATGCTAAACTTCCAATAATGCGAAACTTCATTAACAAAAAATGTTCACTAAAAAAATTCGCATATCATTTAAAAAAAATCTATTTTTTTTCCAAATTTGCTTACATTTTCACTCAATGCAAATTTTTGTTAAATTTAATTTGGTTGTTAATAACGGATAGCGGTTTCAGACACACACAAAATTTTGTTCACTTGGCGGAAATTGAAGTCGCGTTAAACGTCTACTCACATCGACAGCGTCTGACTGTTTGATTTTGACTGGATTTCACTACGAAACAACTACGTGAGGAACACAATATATTGCTGCTTATAATTCGCTGCTATGTATGTACCTTCCTTACTGCATTGCTATAGGTACATACATATACATACGTACATATATGTATGACTCAATCAAAGGCAATTGGAGTGCGGCTACCCCAGCTTGGTTTTCTTATGAGGGGGGTCATGAAGAGCCTCTACATACATCGGGGGGTCAAAAGCAGCTAGACCCGCAGCAGCAGCAGCAATAGCGACGCCAGTCAAAGCACGCACGCAATGTTGCTGGCCTGCTTTTAAGAAGGAGGCGCTGTTGGGGGTTGCGAGGTGGGTTTCATGAATGATGAAATTTTGGATAAAAGACATGAAAAGAGAGTCGCTGCGCTGTGGAATCGTTAGCGTTTTATTTGTTTGCTTTTACTTGTTCATATGTACATATTTTGCGGGTTGGTGTGTCGGCGTATTGTTTATTTGAGTTTGTGTTGTTGGTGTTTTATGTATGCCGGCATATTTCTACATAAGCGTCAAGGTGACCTTTGGAGCGAGAAAAACGAAAAGGAAAAAGAGCTTTCAGAGTTGAGAGGCAATTCAGCTGGCTTTATATTTTTGAATTTTCTTTGTTGCTGGTAATAAACATTGCTTTTTCGTTTAATTGTCCAAATATACCATGCGGCAAATGACTAAACTAATCGAAGAGAGATATTAACCCACAACTGGAGCCAAACTAGTTCGACAAGGACAAGACCTTTACCACGTAGCAAAGCTTGGCCTTTTAACAACAATTGACGCATCTTCGTCTTCTCCTTGAAGCGATAACCTGACTCCCGGAAATTTTTTGGGAGGTTTCTCGATGTTCATGGTCTTTTGTCGGATATTGAGCCGGAACGTTCTGCTGGCTGCCAACGGCACAAAAAATGCTGCTGGTAACCATAGCAACGGGTGGTTGTGTGCATATCGGGTGATTGTCGCTTGCCCAGCCACCACACAAGCAGAAAGCATCAAGCGCCATTTGCATTGTGAATGAAACTAAGTGTGATATCTTCTGCATAGACGTCAAAATTCCAAAGTGATTGGATTACCAGATTTGTAGTGTTGGGAACTATCGAATGAATTCAACTATCGATAGTTAGTTACTGAATGATTTTAACTATCGAATGATTTTTTTCATTCATTCGTTTGATCTGCTCTTTAGCTAGCTAGAGGCCAGTGCCTATGTTTTTTGTAGTATATTTACAAAAGAATAATTTCTGGACTGTTTTGGTTACCCCCTGTGGTAACTAAAGAACAAAATATAAGACAAAATGTTGAATGTGGCTAAAATAGTGTAAATTTTGCTTCAAGTAAATAATGCAAATATTCAATTTAAATGCCTTTGTTACATGTTATGCAAAGCGCAAGCATGATATGCAAATGGTTTTGGTTCGCAACCCACTGAGTTTTTTGGTCTTTCAGCAATTCATGCAGTTTCTCTTTTACTTCATTGTACTTGTTTGGTAAGGAATATAATGGCTGAAACTTTTTTTATATTCTAGAAATCCTTCATTTTCAAAGATGGAAAGCGGCTACAAGTCTTTTGTAATCATCTTTAAAAGAGGTTCATCTATGTTATTTTTTTCTTGCTCTGAGAGCTCAGAACGTGTGCTGGTAACAAATAATTTTGTTTGAACAGTCCTTCTCAAATATCCACTATTTGAAATGTCTTCGACAGGTACTGTTAAGGAACTACTCGCTGTACTTACTACAGTAGTTGAAGAAAGAGAAGTAGAACTAAGTTCTCTTCAGAAATTACAGGCGCTATTTCTCCTGAAGTTACATTCCTTTGTTCTGAGGAAGACGAATGTTTAAGGAGTAGATTGTCATTTAAATTTGATGTGTTTCCAGAAAGTTAAAACCTTTTTTGCATATATGGCATTTAACTTCATTGCCATATCTCTTCAATCCAGGCCGCATTATAAATATCTCTACACAAATTAAATAGTTAAAGGCATTTCCTCAGATAAAAATTTTAAATAATTATCACGCTTAAAACGTTTGTCGATTAGGTTGAAGTATGCTAAGCGTTAAAATTTTTGTTTAATACCTTTTTAATTGAGATCACTGATATATGCACAGTAAAAATTTAAGTAGAACGAACGATTCGAAGAAATAGTAATGAGCGAATCATTCATACCAAAAACTAGTAATTCGAAAATATAGTAGTGAACGAATCATTCATACCTAAAACTAGTAATTCGAAAAAATAGTAATGAACGAATTTCAAATGACTATCGAATGAATGAAAATTAGTGAACTATCGAATAACTCCATAGTTTTCATTCGATAGTTCCCAACACTACTGATTTGTAATTGACTGTCGCTGTCTCATTCTGTATCTCTTTCTATCACCCGCTGAAGATAGGCGCCGCCATATTGAACACTCTGTCAAAATTCTAAAAAGTAGCCATATTGAACATCCTGTCAGGCAGTTGACAGATAAAATAGCACATTTAGTTTGATTCACAATGGCCATTTGTATTGAAAATTCGTAGCGTGCAGACGTAAACAAGTCATCGGATGACGACTTTTTATTGCTTGTAAATTTTTCGAATTTTCATAAATATTTTTGAACTTTTTTCTAGAATTTTTAGAAACTTGCTCATTTCACGTTCTCACAAAACTAACACACTAATGCTTGTCAATCACGTTGGCCACGATCAAATAGACCAGCTGTCAAGCGAAAAAATCTAAAAATTTTGATTTTCATCAACGCGAAGCCGACAACAAGTACGTGTGAGCACGACTACCGCCGACCGCGCCGGTTGCTATGGTAACTACCCGTTGCTATTGTTACCAGCATTATTTTTTGTCCGTTGCCAGCCAGCATTCCGACCAACTTGGGAACACTTTAATATGACCACGTTAAAACTTCTGGGTCTTCAAAACATCTTCTTCTATGTGGATCTTGGGATTACCAGAGCCACGCCTGCTAAATAAACAGGATCCGTAGATGAGATTGAAAATTGAATTGGAGAAGCTGTAACTTGGGCTGACAACCCTTTAAGTCACATAATTTACGCATGTAACCTCCCGGTAGACTTGATGTTCTCACACTTTTCACCTCGGTGACACAAATAATGGACATCCACGTCGATGTTTCGCGTTACCAACTGCCAGGTAATAAAAAATATTAACGCAATTGTCTAAGCTCCCATTCTCTTTTCGCCGCCATTTCATTTAAGTACATTTTAGTACATAGCCGCAGCAAATTGTACAAGTCCCTTGCAGGCAGCACTTGGAGGAAAATATGAAAAAACTTTTCCTTCAATATAAAAAGCAATTATCCATCCACTTTTATACTAAGCGTAACAAGTATTGTCGCCCGACTTAATGGATTCAGGACACTGGACACTCCAACGAGATATCTCCTTAGGAAGCGTTATCTTCTTTTGCAAAGAAAAAATTGCCTAGAAAGTAGGGCATCTAAGCAGACAACTGCTGGTTGCAGTACCAGCAGCACAGCCACAGCTTGGCATGCCGTTAGTGTCTAGTTCATAGTAGACTTACAGGGTCTGCCTCCCTTATTGGAAATTGCTTGGCCTTAAAACCCTTCGCCAAGATTTCTGATAGATATTGGTACCTCAGTCAGCTTTTTGTATACGAAATTGAAGCTTATCTGTATGTCGGCTATTGACACGTATTTTGATACCATAAGGTAGCGATACTCTTATTGTTCGGTACCAATATTTTTTGCTTGACACATTTTTCTGGAATCTGGGTAATACTAAATATGTTTAATCCCTAAAACGCTGATACTTTCGGGTATCGAAATTTATAAAGCCGTACTTTGCATTCGATATCGTGTCCCTAATTCCGCATCGTCGTAACAGTTGTTCTACATGTAGTTTCACTAATTGCTACAGGAAATTGTACAAAGCGACCACATGAAGAGATCGACTTTTACCTAAAATAATATTTAACTTTAGTAAGTTCTCCAGAATGGGAAAAGTTTATAGCTCGAACTTCCTATACAACACTTCGCTCAACATCGAAGCACGATAAAAGAGGCACTTGCGACCTATACCTGAGATGTGTCATCAAAGCAGAAGTACCCGCTTTAGAAAAATTGTCTGAGTTATTTTGATGTTAGTTGTGCCGTCACTTGATCGGCAACGTTCGGTTAGATAGGCCAGCCCAGTACCTACACCTCAGTGGTCGCAGGCAGGTTTCAGAGGGTATCCCTTCAAAAGACGACGACGATAGTCCTTCAGTTAGAGCAGGTGAGGCTGCAAGACCTCGGTCAGTGTATGAAGAATTCCCTCCTTCGACGAAACCAAAATACATAAACATTTGGCAAGATAGGAGACTTACCTTTAATAGGATATTCCCTCAGTGTCACTTCCCGAATTCCGCACTATACTGCCGTTATAGAGAGGCACCTTTGAAATGTTTTGATGTTCATCAATTCAGAGAATACGTTGATCTTGCTCTTATTCCGGTTTCATTCGATGACTATGTAGGTATGTACACACATACATACATATGTATGCATGCACGCATGTGTAAAAATATGTTCGTATTCGTTGGTACCTGTACTACACTGCCCTCCGTTTTGTTAGGACACCAACAGCAAGTTAATTTCTAAATGCTCCCCTAACGGTTTTCAAATATATACTGTTAACTAGATAAATAATATTTTGCATAAAGACGACAAAAAACTATACATTTTTCATAGACTTGCTGATTGTACTAAGGCATGTACCTATACAAACAAATGTTTAGCGAAGTTATAAATATCAACTCGGTAATCAATATGACGTTTATTAATCCTTTGTCAAATTTATTAATCGGCTTTGAGTTATGGGGCAATTACGAAATAAAAGTGAGCTTTGCTAACTGCGAAAAAATTAGTAAAATTTTATTTGCACGAATTTATATGACACGAATTCTAAAGTACTATTTATCAATAGATGATTGATAAAATTGAATCATTAATAAATTCAAATCATCTTCTGATAATGCATGGTGAGTGATTTGGTAGTTACACTAACCGCCATAAACTAAATTATCATAAGTCTTTTTAAATAGAAGTATCCGGTTCTTCATTTCCCATTCCACACCCACAGACTGGTCAGAAAATGAGCTAGAACGCGTAGAGTTGCCAGATGTACCCGTTTTGTACTTGTTATTCCTTTCGCAACAGAGGATTGTGTAAGTACGCTATTCTTGGTATATTTGTAATACAAAAGGGTATATTTAATTAAGTATGTCAAGAAAGAATTGTTTGACCTTATATGTTTCTAAAAAGCTGTGAAGAAAATATTGAAAGCTTACAAGAATCTCAAAAGCTCTCTTAACTGATTAATTTTCTGATTATTTCTGCCCTCCGCTAAAAATATTTCTTTCACTCTTATATTTGATGAAATCAGAATTTCCAAAATGTTAGGCTAGTAATGATTCTCAAATTGATAAAATTCATCTAGAGTGCAAATAATGTATTTTGTTAATTGATATTTATAATATGAATGATATTAAATTAATATTTTATTTAAATTAGCCCAGACGTGCTCCCTAGTAGTTAAAGAAATTTCTTAAAAGAAAAGGCAATTTCATTACCTTTGTATTTAGGTGAGGGCATATTTTTGTGGCGGAGTGTAATACTTTTATTTTATATTCAAATATTTAATTCTCATTGTGTTCATGTTTTTTTTTTTTTTCATATCTGAATGCATAAAGTTATTTTTAAACGGTTTTATTTAGCTTGACTTGACAGGCTGTTTGGTTGGATGGCTGGTTGGCTGGTTGGCTGGCTGGCTGGCTGGCACGAATTTTGTAATTGAAATTTAAGTAACTTCCCGATAAGCTAGAAGGTTGAAACTTGGAATATAGTTCAGAACACGATGACAATGCAATAATAAGAAAAAAATCGGTGGCGCAAGGATAGAGATATTCACAAAACTTGTATTTGTGGTCCGATTTGGCTCATATTTGGAACACATAATACACACATGAATAGACAGCAACATATGAAAAAAAAAATCGACGCTAGGTGGCTCAAAGATCGAGATATTCAAAAAAATCGTATTTGTGGTCCGATTTGGTTCATATGTGTAACACATAATACATACATGAATAGATGCCAGATTGGGCTCATATTTGGAACAAATATTACATACAGTCCGGTAGAAGTGACATCAAAATATTTTGATGTTGGAGGAGGGCCAAGCATACGTGGCGCAGAGTCGAGTAAAGTCTTTGGAAGGATTATCTATTGGGGACTTATATTGTAAAAAATTTTCAGGGAAGAGTCCTTGTAATAATGAGTCATTATATGAAATAAATAGAATGAAAAATAATTAAATAAAGACTAAAAACTTGAAAATAAAATAATTAAACAAATTTTTTAAGTTAAACGGTTTTATTGAAAACAATACTTACATGAAGTAATAATAATACTAAAAGCTAGAAAATAATTAGGTAGGTCCTAAGTACTAGTCATCACACTCCTCATCAATTTAGGGCGTTGATCAGACAATTAAATAAAAGCGTTGGACGCGTAAAATTTCTATTGATAGTCATATATAATACCAACTGAACCCTAAGCAGGTTATGCTACGCCTCACATTTTTAGAAATTCCACGCGCCCAACGCTTTTATTTAATTGTCTGATCAACGCCCTAAATTGATGAGGAGTGTGATGACTAGTACCTAGGACCTACCTAATTATTTTCTAGCTTTTAGTATTATTATTACTTCATGTAAGTATTGTTTTCAATAAAACCGTTTAACTTAAACATTTTTTTTAATTATTTTATTTTCAAGTTTTTACTTTTTATTTAATTGCCTATTATTTCTTATTCTATTTAGTTCATTTAGTGACTCATTATTACAAGGCCTCTTTCCTGACAATTTTTTACAATATAATTATATATATACAATTATATATAATTTTTTTTTTAATTATTTTATCGTTTCATTTATTTTGTTTCGATTGCCCTCAAGGTATACCTAAAACGCCGATACGCGCTGCCTGATCGATTTTAACATGATTCGATGCAAATTCGGCGTTGACATGTGGAAGGGACTGATGATTATTAATAGCATGACAACTTATTAGCAATATTTTTTACATGTACATGTATATGTACATCTACATTCGCGACTAAACAAACGCTCATCGACAATTGCGCATAAACCCAAAAAACATTTGGCAGCACTTCTACGTAATTATCAAAACCTTATAGTCCATTACTAAATTTCCTCTGTTAATATTTCGTTTTTTAGTTAGGGATGGTTAAACAATAAAAATGTCGATAAAGGCTACATGATGAAACTTGGAAGTACTAATTTTATAAAAAACCTATTTCATAAGTGTGGAGAACGTTAGGCACCTAGCAATCCATACAAAGTTTGAGTGCAGATGTACATACATATATGTGGGTTTTAATTAAAACACAACCGATTTATTAATTAATTTAACTGTTTAATTGAATTCATTTTCTTTAAAACTGTACATTGTCATTTATTTTAAACTTATTACTACGCGGCCATATTAGCGTACGGTCGATTCGGTGGTTACATTAAAACTGAAACTTGACTTAATCGCCGGTATTTTTTGAACCTGCCAACCGACGCTTCGACATTTCTTCGACCAGTAACAAGGTTACCGCTTGTCTTCATTTTCGGCACCTTTTAAGAAGGTTGCCGACTTTAAGTATTTTACTCTCTTCAATTAATCCTATTCTTATTCCTATTCCTACAATCGGCCATCCTGATCTATGATTCGACCTCGAATCCCGCCTTATGCCCATTTTTCATATTTTCCGCTACGGTCGTGGTTCTACGCGGTCCCTCTTGATCTCCTACCTTTTCGACCTCGTATCTGTCATGGCTAAGTTTGGCGACTATTTTATATGGCCCCAGATACTTCGGCCTTAGCCTCATTGCTATCCCGAATTGTGTTCTTTTAATAGTTACGAGATCATTTATCTCGTATTTAGTCCCTTCTGTTTACCTTTATCAAAGATTTTCTTGTTCTCCTCCTGTATTTTCTCTATGTTTTCCCGAACACTCTGCCTGACTGTGTCACGCACAATGTTCAACTCTTCCACTTCTATTTCATCTAAAATTTTCTGTAAATCTGGGTAATCCGAAGTTCGCATATCCAATCCCGTTAGGATTTTAAAGGGTGTCACCTTCGTGCTACGAGGTGCGGTATTATTTAAAATTTGTTGCACTTTGCGACTTGATTGTACCACTGGGTTGGGTTACTTTGACATTTCTTAGCTAACATTGGAACAACCGTCCTGTGAACGCGCTCTACCTGGCCATTTCCCCGAGGTACGCCAGTAGCGATCCACAAGTGTTGAACATCTTCTTTCACGCAGTAGTCCCTAAACGCATTTGCCGTAAACGCAGCCCCTCTATCCGTAATAATCCTTTTTGGGTTCCCAAAAATTGCTGATTGCTTTTCCAGCCTGTCTATGTCTTCTTCTGCCCCAGTTGAATTTTTGTTTTTATCGGCCTATTGATAAATGATTAAAGGTTCGATTCGAGCTCAAGGCCAGAACAATAATTTTTTTCTAATGATAATTATTGTTATTTTTTAATTTTTCTAAATTTGAAAAATTTTATTTTGTTTTTGGAATAGTAAGTAGAAAATTTTTCAGACAACCTGCCATAGCTGCGCAGATAGATCCATTTCGAAGGGTGCTAAGCCTTCATCATCAGTTCGCTTTCGGCACGTTGCGCTAACCATTTAGCTATACAGCGGTGGTTTGTTTGACTGGTAAATTTGCTACTTCTATTCCTTTTACCAACTATATTTATTTCAATAGGCTGATAAAAACAAAAACAATTGTTAATAAACCATGAGCACTTGGGAATGTCAAACAAAGTAATTGACAATAAACAAAAATCCAGCATTATCAATGATTTGCACGAGATGTCGCAACACTGAATGAATATAGTTGGTAAAAGGAATAGAAGTAGCAAATTTGCCAGTCAAACAAACCAACCAGCTAAATGGTTAGCGCAGCGTGCCTAAAACGTACTGATGATGAAGGCTTAGCACCCTTCGAAATGGATCTATCTGCGTAGCTATGGCAGGTTGTCTAAAAAATTTTGTACTTACTATTCCAAAAACAAAATACAATTTTTCAAATTTAGAAAAATAAAAAAAAAACAAGTAAGGAAGGCTAAGTTCGGGTGTAACCGAACATTACATACTCAGTTGAGAGCTGTGGAGACAAAGTAAGGGAAATCACCATGTTGTAAAAGGAACCTATGGTAACCCTGGAATGTGTTTGTATGACATGTGTATCACATGGAAGGTATTAAAGAGTATTTTAAGAGGAAGTGGGCCATAGATCTATAGATGGACGCCATTTAGGGATATCGCCATAAAGGTGGACCAAGCCTGACTCGAGAATTTGTTTGTACGATATGGGTATCAAATGAAATGTGTTAATGATAATTTTAAAAGGGAGTGGGCCTAAGTTCTATAGGTGGACGTATTTTCGAGATATCGCCATAAAGGTGGACCAGGGGTGACTCTAGAATTTATTTTGTACGATATGGGTATCAAATAAAAGGTATTAGAGAGTATTTTAAAAGAGCGTGGGCCTAAGTACTATAGATGGACGCCTTTTCGAGATATCGCCAAAAAGATGGACCAGGAGTGACTCTAGAATTTGTTTGTACGATATGAGTATCAAATGAAAGGTGTTAATGAGTATTTTAAGAGGGCGTGGGCATTAGTTCTATATGTGGACGCCTTTTCGTGATATCGCCATAAACAAGACCAGGGGTGACTCTAGAATTTGTTTGTACTATAAGGGTATCAAATGAAAGGTGTTAATGAGTATTTTAAAAGGGAGTGGGCTTAGTTCTATAGGTGGACGCCTTTTCGGAATATCGTTATAAAAGTGGACCTGGGTTGACTCTAGAATGCGTTTGTACAATATGGGTGTCAAACGAAAAGTGTAATAAGTTTTTTAAAAGGGAGTGGGCCTTTGTTCTATGGGTGGACGCCTTTTCGGGATATCGCCATAAACGTGGACCAGGGGTGACTCTAGAATGCGTTTGTACAATATGGGTATCAAATGAAAGGTGCTAATGAGTATTTTAAAAGGGTGTGGGCCTTAGTTCTATAGGTGGACGCCTTTTCGAGATATGGCCATAAAGGTGGACCAGGGGTGACTCCAGAATTTGTTTGTACGATATGGGTATCAAATGAAAGGTGTTAATGACTATTTTAAAAGGGCGTGGGTCTTAGTTCTATAGGTGGACGCCTTTTCGAGATATCTCCATAAAGGTAGACCAGGGGTGACTCTAGAATTTGTTTGTACGATATGGGTATCAAATGAAAGGTGTTAATGAGTATTTTAAAAGGGAGTGGGCCTTAGTTCTATAGGTGGATGCCTTTTCGAGATATCGCCACAAAGGTGGGCCAGGGGTGACTCTAGAACTTTTGTGTACGATATGGGTACCAAATGAAAGGTGTTAATGAGTATTTTAAAAGGGTGTCGGCCTTAGTTCTATAGGTGGACGCCTTTTCGAGATATCGCCATAAAGGTGGACCAGGGGTGACTCTAGAATTTGTTTGTACGATATGGGTATCAAATGAAAGGTTTTAATGAGTGTTTTAAAAGGGAGTGGGCCTTAGTTCTATAGGTGGATGCCTTTTCGAGATATCGCCATAAAGGTGGGCCAGGGGTGACTCTAGAATTTTTTTGTACGATATGAGTATCAAATCAAAGGTGTTCCTTAGTATTTTAAAAAGGCGTGGGCCTTAGTTCTATAGGTGGACGCCTTTTCGAGATATCGACATAAAGGTGGACCAGGGGTGACTTTAGAATTTGTTTGTACGATATGGGTATCAAATGAAAGGTGTTAATGATTATTTTAAAAAGGAGTGGGCCTTAGTTATATATGTGAACGCCTTTTCGAGATATCGCCATAAACTTGGACCAGGGGTGACTCTAGAATGTGTTTGTACTATATGGGTATCAAATTAAAGGTATTAATGAGGGTTTTAAAAGGGAGTGGCCCTTAGTTGTATATGTGAAGGCGTTTTCGAGATATCTACCAAAATGTGGACCAGGGTGGTCCAGAACATCATCTGTCGGGTACCGCTAGTTTATTTATATATGTAATACCACGTACAGTATTCCTTCCAAGATTCCAAGGGCTTTTGATTTCGTCCTGCAAAACTTTTTCATTTTCTTCTACTTAATATGGTAGGTGTCACACCCATTTTACCAAGTTTTTTTCTAAAGTTATATTTTGCGTCAATAGACCAATACAATTACCATGTTTCATCAATTTTTTGGTATTTAATATATAATTATGGCATTTTTTTCATTTTTCGTAGTTTTCGATATCGAAAAAGTCGGATTCGGCCATTTTTTATACCAATACAAAGTGAGTTCAGATAAGTACGTGAACTGAGTTTAGTAAAGATATATCGATTTTTGCTCAAGTTATCGTGTTAACGGCCGAGCGGAAGGACAGACGGTCGACTGTGTATAAAAACTGGGCGTGGCTTCAACCGATTTCGCCCTTTTTCACATAAAACAGTTATCGTCCTAGAAGCTAAGCCTCTATCAAATTTCACAAGGATTGGTTAATTGTTGTTCGACTTATGGCATTACAAGCATCCTAGACAAATTAAATGAAAAAGGGCGAAGCCACGCCCATTTTGAAATTTTCTTTTATTTTTGTATTTTTTTTGCACCATATTATTACTGGAGTTGAATGTTGACATAATTTACTTATAAGCTGTAAAGATATTAACTTTTCTTTTAAAATTTGAATTTAAAAAAAAATTTTTTTTAAAAGTGGGCGTGGTCGTTCTCCGAGTTTGCTAATTTTTATTAAGCAGACATAAAGTAATAAGAGTAACGTTCCTGCCAAATTTCATCATGATATCTTCAACGACTGCCAAATTACAGCTTGCAAAACTTCTAAATTACCTTCATTTAAAAGTGGGCGGTGCCACGCCCATTGTCCAAAATTTTACTAGTTTTCTATTCTGCGTCATAAGCTCAACTCACCTACCAAGTTTCATTGCTTAATGCGTATTTGGTAATGAATTATCGCACTTTTTCGATTTTTCGTAATTTTCGATATCGAAAAAGTGGGCGTGGTTATAGTTCGATATCGTTCATTTTAAATGGCGATCTGAGATGAGTGCTCAGGAACCTACATACCAAATTTCATCAAGATATCTCAAAATTTACTCAAGTTATCGTGTTAACGGACGGACGGACGGACATGGCTCAATCAAATTTTTTTTCGATCCTGATTATTTTGATATATGGAAGTCTATATCTATCTCGATTCCTTTATATATGTACAACCAACCGTTATCCAATCAAACTTAATATACTCTGTGAGCTCTGCTCAACTGAGTATAAAAATAACAATAATTATCATTAGAAAAAAAATTATTGTTCTGCCTTTGAGCTCGAATCGAACCTTGAATCATTTATCAATAGGCCGATAAAAACAAAAACAATTGTTAATAAACCATGAGCACTTGGGAATGTCAAACAAAGTAATTGAAAAATTCAGCATTATCAGTGATTTGCACCAGATGGCGCAACACTGTATAAATATAGCTGGTAAAAGGAATAGAAGTAGCAAATTTGCCAGTAAAACAAACCACCGTTGTATAGCTAAATGGTTAGCGCAGCGTGCCGAAAGCGAACTGGTGATGAAGTCTTAGCGCCCTTCGAAATGGATCTATCTGCGCAGCTATTGCAGGTTGTCTGAAAAATGTTCTACTTACTATTCCAAAAACAAAATAAAATTTTTCAAAATTAGAAAAATTAAAAAATAACAATTATTATCATTAGAAAAAATTATTGTTCTGGCCTTGAGCTCGAATCGAACCTTGAAAAAAATTTAAGTTAAACGGTTTTATTGAAAACAATACTTACATGAAGTAATAATAATACTAAAAGCTAGAAAATAATTAGGTAAGTCCTAGGTACTAGTCATCACACTTCTCATCAATCTAGCGCGTTGATCAGACAATTAAATAAAAGCGTTGGGCGCGTGAAATTTATAAAAATGTGAGTTGTAGCATAACTTTATTAAGGTTCAGTTGGGCTTATACATATATGACTATCAATAGAAATTTGACGCGTCCAACGCTTTTATTTAATTGTCTGATCAACGCCCTAGATTGATGAGGAGTGTGATGACTATTACCTAGGACCTACCTGATTATTTTCTAGCTTTTAGTATTATTATTATTTCATGTAAGTATTGTTTTCAATAAAACCGTTTAACTTAAAAAATTTGTTTAATTATTTTATTTTCAAGTTTTTAGTCTTTATTTAATTATTTTTCATTCTATTTATTTCATATAATGACTCATTATTACAAGGACTCTTCCCTGAAAATTTGTTACAATCTCAGTCCTCAATACATAATCCTTCCAAAGAAATTACTCGACTCTGCGCCAGGTATGCTTGTCTCTCCTCGAACTCCAAAATATTTTCATGTCACTTCTATCGGACTGTATGTAATATTTGTTCCAGATATGGACCAAATCGGACCACAAATACGATTGTTTTGAATATCTCGATCTTTGCGCCATCTAGCGGCGATTTTTCCATAGGTCGCTTTCTATTCTTGTATGTATTATATGTTCCAAATATGAGCCAAATCGGACCACAAATACGATTTTTTTGAATTCTCGATCCTTGCGCCACCTAGAGGCGATTTTTACATAGGTCGCTTTCTATTCTTGTAAGTATTATGTGTTCCAAATATGAGCCAAATCGGACCACAAATACGATTTTTCTGAATATCTCGATCCTTGCGCCACCTAGAAGCGATTTTTTTCATAGGTCGCTTTCTATTCTTGTATGTATTATGGGTTCCAAATATGAGCCAAATCGGACCACATATACAATTTTTGTGAATATCTCGATCCTTGCGACACCTAGCGGCGATTTTTTCATAGGTTGCTTTCTATTCTTGTATGTATTATGTGTTCCAAATATGAACCAAATCGGACCACAAATACGATTTCTCTGAATATCTCTATCCTTGCGCCACCTAGAGGCGATTTTTTTCATAGGTCGCTTTCTATTCTTGTATGTATTATGGGTTCCAAATATGAGGCAAATCGGACCACAAATACGATTTTTCTGAATATATCGATCCTTGCGCCACCTAGCGGCGATTTTTTTCTTATTATTGGATTATCATTGGGTTCTGAACTATATTCCAAGCTTCAAGCTTGTATGTTATCGGGAAGTTACTTAAATTTCAATTACAAAAAAGTGCTGCTTGTCCAACCAGCCTGGCAAGTCAACCTAAATAAAACCATTTAAAAATATGTTTAAGAAAATTTAGAAATATAAATTGTCCGAGCGAATTTTGGTTTACAATTATGTTCGACTGAAATAAGTTTATTAAAAAACAGAAAAGTTATTGGAAAACAATTTGAATAACGAAAACAGCACCTACCTCAAAAATTGGAGGGAAATGTGGTACACAAACGTTGCTAATGGTGTATACATTTCAAACTTACTGATTAACCTCTGTTTTTTATATAAATGGCCCTTGAAACTTGCAAATATCAGTTTTACTCATATTACTAGTACAATGTGTTGTAAAATGAACTCGAAATCCCAATTACTCGACACAAGGATTTATGTAGATTTTCCTTCGAAAACAAAGAAGTCCCATTGTAATTTATAGGTTTCAATAAAAGTAAACGTCAGCAAAAAATTGTGTTCGACGGGCACACCACATTACCCGACCCCGGTCATACCACATTACTCGACCTCGAAAGCTTTACGGTAAATGCTTGGCTTCCTCAGAAAGCTGTGCTGCTATATTATTGCCACAACATTTCCAACGCCATGCTGTTGTTGTTGTTGTAGCAATGCTCGCCCCACCCAATAGGCTCGACCGATCACAAATTGTCATCAATATCCTCTAACGGGAGTCCAAGGAAACTTGCCGTTTCAACAGGGGTGGACCATAAGGAAAGGGGTGTTAGAGGCGTTGGTTCCACATTACAATTAAAGAGATGGTTGGTGTCATGTGGGGACACATTGCAAGCAGGGCATACATTTTGTATGTCGGGGTTGATTCTGGATAGGTAAGAGTTTAACCTGTTACAGTATCCAGAACGAAGTTGAGCAAGAGTAACACGCGTTTCCCTGGGGAGTATGCGTTCCTCTTCTGCGAGTTCTGGATATTTTTCTTCAAGTACTGGATTCACCGGGCAATTCCCGACATAAAGGTCCGACGCCTGTCTATGGAGTTCACCAAGGACCTGCTTGTGTTTTTCCGCTTCATACGGCTGGGTTCTCAGGTGCCGTATTTCCTCAAAATGCTTACGGAGATGACTCCTTAGGCCCCTAGGCGGTGCTGGTTCGTCAATCAGATGTCTGTTGGGATGCCCAGGTTTCTGGGTATTCAACAGAAACTGTTTAGTCAGCATCTCATTTCTCTCCCTGATGGGGAGTATTCTCGCCTCATTATGCAGATGGTGTTCTGGGGACATAAGAAGACAGCCCGTGGCGATTCTGAGAGCAGTATTTTGGCAGGCCTGTAGTTTCTTCCAGTGGGTGGTTTTTAGGCTTGGCGACCATATTGGTGACGCGTAGCACGTAATCGGCTGGCTAATTGCTTTGTATGTGGTCAAGAGCGTTTCTTTATCTTTTCCCCAGGTACTGCCAGCAAGGGATTTGAGGATTTTATTACGGCTCTGAATTCTTGGAACAATTGCGGTTGCGTGCGCACCAAAATGTAGATCCTGATCAAACGTCACACCCAAGATTTTGGGGTGTAGGACAGTCGGTAGCGTAGTGCCATCGACGTGGATGTTCAATATGGTCGACATTTGGGGCGTCCATGTTGTAAATAAGGTCGCGGAAGATTTAGTCGGTGACAATGCCAGGTTTCGCGAGGCGAAAAAACTGGAGAGATCAGGGAGATAGCCGTTTATTTTTTTGCATAGCTCATCGATCTTTGGGCCTGGGCCTGTGGCCATTATTGTGCAGTCATCGGCGTAGGAAACGATTGTGACTCCTTCCGGTGGTGAAGGTAGCTTAGATATGTAGAAATTAAACAAAAGCGGGGATAGGACACCACCCTGTGGCACCCCTTGTTTAATTCTCCTTTGTTTTGATGTTTCGTTTCTGAATTGCACCGATGCCTGCCGACCACCCAGATAATTTGCGGTCCACCTTTTAAGACATGGGGGAAGGGTGGACCCTTCCAGGTCTTGCAGTAACGAGCCATGGTTGACCGTATCAAAAGCTTTTGATAGGTCTAACGCTACGAGTACTGTTCTATGGTGGGGATATTGATTCAAACCGCAATTTATCTGGGTGCTAATGACATTTAGCGCGGAGGTAGTGCTATGGAGTTTTCTGAAGCCATGCTGATGAGGGGCTAGCTGCAAATGTGCTTGGAAATAAGGGAGCAAAATGGCTTCAAGCGTCTTTGCCACTGGCGATAGGAGAGATATCTGACGATATGACTCACCTACGTTAGCTGGTTTCCCAGGCTTTAGTAGCGGGACCACCTTGGCCATTTTCCATTTCTCGGGTATGACAAAGGTGGAAAGAGACAGGTTGAAGACATGCGCTAAGTATTTGAAACCCTCTTTCCCTAGGTTTTTAAGCATCGGCATGGCTATGCCGTCTGGGCCCACTGCTTTGGATGGTTTAGCGCGACCAATGGCGTCCTCAACCTCTCTAGCGGTGATGGTAATTGGTGACGCGCTGAGTTTGTGTTTATGTGCGTGTCTATTGGCTCTCCGTCTATCTTTGCCGACCGTAGGATGCATTATATATTGTCGGCAGAAAGCGCTCGCGCATTTTTTCGCATCCGACAGCACCTTATCGCCAAAGGCGATGGAAACTTTGTCTTTGTGCTTAGTCGGATTCGATAGGGACTTTACGGTGGACCAAAGTTTACCTACACCGGTAGAGAGGTTACAACCTCTTAGGTGCTCTTCCCATTTCGCCCGCTTGTGTTCGTCCACAAGCAATCTGATGCGTTGGTTTATATCCCTTATTTGGGGGTCGCCTGGATCAAGCTGTCTTATAAGGTCGCGTTCCCTCGCTAAGCTCGCGGCCTCCGCCGGGAAGTGGGGCCGGATTTCGGGAATTCTCCCGGCGGGAATGAAATGTGCCGAGGCGGATTCAATGACCTTACGGAAGGCACGCTCCCCTTGGCGGGCATCAGTCGGGATAGGGAGGGCAGCAAAGCTGCTGTCTGTTGCAGATTTATATTCTTCCCACTTTCCTTTTTTGAAGTTTATGAAAGTGCGTTTTTCGGTGACGATGAAGTCGGCAGTACGCTCGAACGAAATAAGTATGGGCAGGTGGTCGGATGCCAATGTTACCATCGGCTGCCAGTTGACGCAGTTTACGAGTTCTGCGCTCACGATTGAGATATCTGGCGAGCTATGACAGCTTCCTACCATACGTGTGGGGGCGTCTCCGTTTATTGTGCAGAACGTCGTTTCGTCTATTTGATCCGCCAACATCTCACCCCTACTGTCCGCCCGCAAGTTAGAATGCCATAGGTCGTGATGGGCATTGAAATCGCCTAAGATAATGCGATTGTTGCCAGTGAGTAAGGCCTCGATATTAGGGCGGTATCCACTGGGGCAACAGGTGACAGGAGGGATGTAGATGTTGATGATTTCTAGATTTGCATCGCCTGACCGGACAGATAGGCCTTGACGTTCTAAGACATTGTCTCTGCGGTCGATGCCAGGATCAAATATATGATATTGCACAGAGTGGTGTATAATAAACGCGAGGCCGCCTCCATTTCCGCTCTCGCGGTCTTTCCTGTGGACATTATAACCAGAGCAGGTCTGCAATGCAGATCTTGCTGTGAGTTTAGTCTCTTGAAGCGCAGCAATGCGGATGTTGTGCCGCTTCATGAAATCGACTATCTCCGTAATCTTCCTAGTTAGTCCATTACAGTTGAACTGCAGAATTCTGAAGTGCATGAGGGGTGACGCCGCCACTCTAGGGGTAAGTGAGGGGTGACTACGCCTAGGTTGTGGAAGGCCAGGACGCAATTGCTGTTGTGGCCTTGGGACTGGGCGCCCTTGGGCAAGCATTGGGGTACCCGGATGATTTGGGTTTGCGACCTGGCAACATGGCGCGATGAAACCCGTCGGGGGGTTGCCGTCGCGGAGACCAGAACATCTAGGAAACTGGCACCACCCAAGGCAGGAGCTGCATTGAGCGGATGTCGCAAACCTATATATTCTGTGCTGGCAGACGGTGCAAACGGAGGCAGGGACTAAGAGTCTGTTTCCCTGACCTGCACGATTGCTGCCAGAAAAGAGGAGGGGGAGAAGAAGACGGGGGCAGGGGCTGATGCTCAGCATTGCTACCAGCTCTACTACGAAGGTAGTAGTCATGAGAGGTATCAGCTGTTTGAGTTGTTGGCGCCGTGGGGCGCGAGCAGCAGCGGGTACTTGTTGTGGCTTGCTGAGCAGCGAAGCTGCTGGAAGGTAGTGGGGATACGCTTAGGCGTAGACTACGGGACGCCCTTGGGCGTGAGCAGCAAGGAGCCACAAAAGATTTATAAAAGTTACGTGGACGTCGGGTTTTGGGATCAAGCCCAGAACAACCTGTCCGATGCAACCATCCCTTGCACGAGACACACTGAACAGAGTATGACCGTCCTAAAAAGATTCTTTTCTGGCAAATGCAGCAAAACCATTTCTCATGACCGGGGTCAGGAGACGGACCCGGATTGGGTTCGATACCTTCCCGGAGTAAGAGAATATGTAGCAGTCCTGCTGCAAGGAGCTGCTGGGAGGATGACAATTTGTGGGACGGACGAAACAAATTAAATGGGGTCACACTGAAATGACAGTCCTTGGTCGGGAAAAATCCCGAGTCGCTCCGGTACATAGAACCGACTGCCTTGGGAAGCGCATGCTCCAACGCCATGCTCATTGTCATTAACGTCACCGCTTTGTTGTAAAGTTGATCCAACGTAGGTCAGCGATTCGAAATAACTTTTTTTAAATAATTTTCACGTTTATATTTGTTTTTTTTTGTATTCTTTTGTTACTTTCCCAATGCTCATACATTTTATGAAAATGTTCACCGTTTTGAGTAAAACGGTGGGAAAAAACGTTGATGAGCGAGTTTGCATCGTCATAACCGCCCCACTATTTTTTGCCCTGCCACTATATTACGTGAAGCATAACAGAAAAAGTCAGAAAAGTCGAGAAAACCAGTCTTTACGTTTATGAAGTGTTTGTCAAAAGTTGCAAACTTTGATGACTTTTTCCTTTATTTTATCATAACGTGGGTTGCCAAAGTTAAAATATATTTTTTTAATTTGTTCAGCCATTACCAGGTTCTAGAAGTAAAATGGCATTGATATTATCATTACATGATACCGTCATGAGGACAAAATTAATATATGTACCTACTCTGTCTCTGGCAAACAAGGAAGTGATCTCATACATTGTTATTACTGATTGAAAAGGTTATAAATTTATGTCCACCAGTGTGTTAATGCATTTGCAAACATAAATATGTACATATATATGTAGAACGTAGCATATACGAAAAACTTTGAACTTGACTTGACTACAAATACGTCATTATCAACGGGGCTTAACTGGCTATGCATTGCAGTACTGCTAGCTAATTACAGTTTTACGTGAACGAGGACGCCACATGCAACGACGACGACAGCGTCACCACCCAACCACAAGCGAGTGCACATATTTACATATTTGTTGTCATGCGTTTATTTGTATGTACATAATTCTAAGCCGATGAGCAATGGGCCTTAGGGTATTTCACCAAAAATTCGTCCATACATGCATACATACTTACTGTCTAGCGCAACATGTTGCTGGACTTGTGCAATTAAAGCTTTGACAACAGCAGTCAAGTATGTGTATACATACTTACACATACGAGAAATACCAATCTTTGAAGCATTGTTGTGAAATAGCGTAAATGAGTTTGAAATACTTATAATGCCGTTAGATTGATTGGGTATACTTATATGTATACGATGGAATAGGGGATATGGTTCTCCGGTCGCATACAATAGCTCCTCAGTTGAAAGAAGGGGGCATGCACAAAACTGCTTATCTACTAAGATGCGATACTCGAGCCTTGGAAAGTGGATCCTCTAAAATTTTCCACTCCACGTTATGATCACAATTTTCGAATCTGTGATCATAGTATTACTTCAGGCTCGAAGACGACCTATCGGGTTCTTTGAACTAACCTACAATTCTGCGGGGATTTTGTCGTCGAACTCCAAAGCACTCGAGTATATGTGAAAGTGGCTTAATTAGTTCCATCTGTGTACGTTTTTTCGCGACAAATAAGTTCATCGGAAGATCGGTGACCAAGAACTGTTAACCTCCTATTCCATGTTATTATGCGGACCGCGCTCATTAGATTCCTTGCAGCCGGTCGGACTTTTCTCTGTGTTCCTCTGTCCTGTGTCGCCTCTGGAAGCAGCAGTGGCCTTACTTCCCCACATTCAACACTAGACCGCTTAGCCCGTACGGACACGCAGGTGGTCGTACGATAAATATGAATTACTCTGAAGTTTACAGCGAAGATAAACACTACAAGTGATGAGCCAGGAATGGAAAAGAAAATCAGTTAGCTGGGTGAAGAAGGGGCATGCGAGTCTGAACTGGATGAAGATTGAAGAAGGTTATGAAACAGAGAAGTTAAACGTCCTCTCAATGTTCCGGGAAGCATTAAGGAAGAGCGACGGCTTAGCATGGGTCCACGCGGTCTTAGAAAATACAGCGATCGGTCCAAAGCTATAAGTCTGATTTGAAAAGACGGAAAGAACCTGGTCCAAGGCCTTGAAGCAAGGAAGCCTCAGCGCTAAGACCTCCAAAGCTGAAGAACGATGGAGTCCCAATAGGGAGAAAGCAACTACTTCAGAAGCTGCAAGTCTGAATGAGAAGGGAAATAGTGCTGATATGCTAACAACAGAGAGGACCGATAAGGCGAGTGATGAGTAATATGGAGGTAACATCAAGACTTCAGCTTTTTCGGATAGACCAAATGGAGGTAACACTGTGCATCCGGCTATCCTCCGAGATAATTAATGACCTGATAAAGTAGGGTCTTACTTGATCGAGGCAATCTCTATAGAAAGGCAGCTGGCAGCCTTTGATTCAGTATGGTGACGTTGGTGGTTAAGCTATTAGGGTGTAACAGTATCGGGACTTTCAAAAGCAAGGTTCAAGCGGTTTATCGACCACAGATGCCCACTATTCTAAGGTCCTATGTATAGATTCCATGTGTGATGAAATCGTGCAAATTTATTGTTCCTTCTGCAGCGTCAGTGCTTGAATATAGCGACAATACAACATCCTCCAAATAATAAAGCAGGAAGAGGAGAAGAAGATAGTATTTTTTTAAGGACAAAAATATACATGCGCGTAGTCATAGTCAAAATAAAACAGGTTTTAAATCTAGTTGCAGCTTTTTTGACAGATGGCTCAGATGACTATGCGCCACAGTCTTTAAGCGGGCAAGTTAAAAGAATCAAGCAAGAATAAGATGTAGGCGTAATGACCAAGGTACTAAAAGTGACATAGTCTTCTGGGCCCAGCGCATGCGAGCACTTTTCAACGTTTACTACGTGCAATCGGAACCATGATACAAATAAAATAATTTAAAAAAAGTTTTTAAGTTAAACGGTGAAATGAATGAAAGAAAGAGAGAAAAAACAAGAGCTAAAAGAAAATTACGTAAAAATTGCTCATAAAAAACAGCTGAACTAATGTTAACATGCGCAATGCGCCACCTCTTATAATTCCATCATGGATTGACAGGGTATTCAATATGGCAGCGCATGGGGCCGGCTATGTTTAGCGGATGATAGAAAGAGACAGAGATATTCAACAAACAATCAGGTGATCCATGCTATTTGTAATTTTGACGTCTATACAGAATTTATCACACTTGTCTTATCCACAATGGAGTACCTAAATAGCTGGAAAGCTTTATGACTCCTGAAAAGGGGGGTTTTGGTTCTTAAGCCCATGTTTTAAGGGCATATTGGAAATTCCAAGAATACAGATTCTATATAATCGACTAGACCTAAAACTTGAGGTAGGTCTCGCAAAATATTTATTTTTAATGTCATATAGTGCTATTCATTGAAAACAAATTATCACGTCCGTAATGTCGCTTCCGTTAGCGTACTTTATATTATATCCAACGTGTCAAAAAGATATTTCATATTTCGTAAATCTACGAAGTAAGGGTCTTCTTTCACATTTTCTCATTTAAGGAATGTAAAGTTTCCCCTAAACTTCGCCAAGTGTTGCATACTTTCACAAGCATTGAAAAATTACTCCTATTTCTTGTCGCGTCCGAACCGCATTAAATATGATCGTATACACATAATACATATTGTTACGAATATTAGCAACACTAAGGGGTACTGTCATCTCTAAGCCGATGCTAAGCAGTGACGTGTATGCACATGAATAATTCAATCATTATGTCTACACATATGTACGTACACGCAGCGGAGAAGCAACGCACAAACACACGCGCATGAGCTTTGAGAGAAGCCATAAAAATTGTGCATCTATATTTATAGCTGAGAAACTTATAGCAGATAACCAACTAGTAGATTCTAGAACAGAACCGCCTAGAAATAACAACGAGGAAACCAAACACTATAAAAGGCAGCAACAGTATAGGCGCGACAATCAGTTGGATTTAAGACGCTATCTAGCGAGCAATAGCAGTATTATCAGTTTCATTTAAGCAAGCTATTAGTTGCGAGTTATAAGTGTTATTGTGAAGTACTTTAATAAAGACCATTTTGCATTATTAAATATTGGAGTTATTTATTCAACAGTTTAGCGATACGAACGTTAGTAGAAGGTTGCAAATAAGAGGATTTGCAGTAAATTCGTCACAATTGGTGTCAGAAGTGGAATTGTTTAATAAATTCCAGAGGACAACAAGGACATGGCAAAGTTCAGTGAATTGAAGATCCAGCAACTGAAGGAGTTCGAGAGCCGTGGATTGAATACAACCGGCATTAAACTCGAACTTCAGGCAGGACTACGAGAGGAAATGGAAGCAGAGGGAATTAACGTGGAAGAGTATGTCTTTCATCTTGTCGACGAAACAACAAAAATTGAAGAGAAAAACGAAACATCGCAGGCAGTTACGAGCACAGACTTGAACATGATATTGGCTGCAATAACAGCTCAAATATCGACAGTGGCATCTCAGCTGGAATCGCAAGAGAAACGCATAACATCCAAGATGGAAAAACAACTAGAATCGCAGGAGAACCGTATAACGGCGAAGATTGAAGCACAGGAAACACAAATTTTATCACAGCTGGAAGAACAAAAGACATATGAATATGGCAGCTCAATTGAAAGAACAAGAGACACGCATAAAAGTACAACTAGAAGCACAAGAGGCGCGTACATCATCAAAACTCAAAGCGCGCATGGACGAAAAAATAAGGCAGTTTGAAGAAAAATTCGAGTCAAAGGTGGATGCTTTGAGAGTTCGTATGGAGGAGTTGCATTAAATCGCCCAGCTGTTTCAGCAAGCAATCCAAAAGTAAAAACACCATCCTTTGACGGTTCTGTTCCTTTCCAGGTCTTTAAGCTAAAGTTTGAGAAGACCGCAGCAGTGGACAACTGGAATGCTGAATATAAAGTTGCTGCAATGTTCATGGCATTGAAAAGGCCTGCAGCTGAGATTTTACAAACCATTCCAGAGGGCGAACGGAATTGTTATGAAGCATTGATGGTTGCTCTAGAGAGACGATACGGAACTGAGCATAGGAGACAGATATACCAAATGGAGTTACTGAACCGCCTCCAGAAGCCTCGTGAGATATTGCAAGAATTTGCGTCGGATGTGGAAAAGCTGGCACATTGGTGTGAGGTATTAATTTGAAAGGTCATGGTTCTACACAAATTCATTGTGGTGGAGATTGTTGATGAAGTCATGAGCGGGTTGTGCGCTGGGCTTGGGACCCGCCACGTAAAACCATACTCCAATGAAATATAACAACAAGCCTCGGATAAATACACTCTCTATTGATGACGACCATGGCAACATTTGAAGGACAATGAATTGAGGGCATGTACCTGGAACATCCGCTCCCTGAATGGGATTGGTGCAGATGCCCGGCTGGTTGATGTCCTCGTCAAAGCAAAATATGACATCACAGCCATCCAAGAAATGCGTTGGACGAAGCAAGCAAGAAAGAAGATCAAAAATTGTGACATATATTGGAGTGGCCATACGAATAAGCGCAGTTTCGGCGTCGGATTCGTGGTGGGAGAGAGACTTTGTCGCCAAGAGTTGGCGTTCACGCCTGTGGACGAGCGACTCGCCGCTATCCGAATAAGAGCAAAATTTTTTAATATATCATTCATCTGCGCTCATGCGCCGACAGAGGAGAAAGACGATGAGGTGAAAGACACTTTTTATGAACAATTAGAACGCACATACGAGCGCTGCCCCCGTCATGAGATAAAAGTCGTGCTTCGCGACTTTAACGTCAGGGTGGGAAAGAAGGTCTTTTTGGCCCTACAGTCGGAAAGTTCAGCCTACACAATGAAACTTCTCCTAACGGACTGAGGCTGATTGACTTTGCCGGTGCTCGAAACATGGTCATATCAAGCACGAGGTTCATGCATAAAAAGATACATCAAGCTACATGGCTGTCTCCTGATCGAAATACTCGCAATCAGATCGATTACGTTGTGATAGACGGACGGCATGCCTCCAGTGTTTTAGATGTGCGCACGATCCGAGGACCTAACATCGACTCGGAACATTATCTCGTTGCAGCCAAAATACGCACCCGCCTTAACGCGGCTAAAAACAAGGAACAAAAAACACAAGGAAAGCTACACGTCGAAAAGCTTCAATCACAACAGACTGCCAATGATTTCGCAACTCGACTCTCACACCTGCTCTCTGAGAGCACAACTCATCCTGAAGGAATACAGGAGCAGTGGGAGCATATCTCTAAAGCACTTCGTACTGCCGCCGAGGAAAAAATTGATTACCGGCGGCCACGAAAAAACAACTGGTACGATGAACAATGCCGCGTTGCAACCGAAAGAAAAGACGCTGCCTACAGGGCTACGTTAAAAGCGAGCGCGACAAGAGGAGTGTGTGAACGCTATCGTGAGTTGAAAAGGGAAGCGAGGCGCCTTTTCAGGAAGAAAAAAGCAGAAGCAGAAAGGCGTGAGTGTGAGGAGCTTGAGCTGCTAGCGACCAGGAATAATGCCCGAAAATTCTACCAAAAAATACGACGACAGACGGAAGGTTTTAAGACCGGGGCAAACTCCTGTAGGAACGAAAACGGCGACCTTGTAACTGATTTCCAGAGATTATGGAGGGAACACTTCTCTGTTCTCCTAAATGGAGGCAGCAATTCACCGCGCAGATATGAAGAACACGATCCCGCAATCAATGATGATGGAATATATGTCCCCCCCGACCGATTATGACGAAGTTAGAATAGCAATAACCAGATTGAAAAACAACAAGGCCGTGGGCGCTGATGGATTTCCTGCGGAGCTATTCAAGTACGGCGGCGAGGAGTTGGTAAGGCGCATGCAACAGCTTCTTAGCAAAATATGGGCGGACGAGTGCATGCCCGACGGTTGGAATCTAAGTGTTCTTTGCCCAGTCCACAAGAAGGGGGATACTGCAAAATGCACCAACTATAGTGGAATCAGCCTTCTTAATATCGCATATAAGGTCCTTTCAAATGTATTGTGAGAAAGATTGAAGCCCACCGTGAACCGGCTGATTGGACCTTATCAGTGCGGCTTCAGACCTGGTAAATCCACTATCGACGTTCGAAACTAAACGAGGTTTCAGACAGGGTGACCCCCTATCGTGCGATTTCTTTAATTTGATGCTGGAGAAAATTATACTAGCTGCAGAACTTAACCGCACTGGAACAATATACTATATAAGCGTGCAATTACTGGCATATGCTGATGACATTGATATCATCGGCCTAAACACCCACGCTGTTAGTTCTGCTTACTCCTAACTGGAAAAAGAAGCGGTGAAGATGGGTTTGATGGTGAATGAGGACAAAAGGAAGTACCTGCTGTAGAACTTAACCGCACTGGAACAATATACTATAAAAGCGTGCAATTACTGGCATATTCTGATGACATTGATATCATCGGCCTAAACACCCGCGCTGTTAGTTCTGCTTACTCCAAACTGGAAAAAGAAGCGGTAAAGATGGGTTTGATGGTGAATGAGGACAAAAGGAAGTACCTGCTGTCATATGCGCCTTGGCAACCACGCTACTGTTGGCAGCCATAATTTCGAAATAGGAAAAGACTTCGTTTATTTGGGAACCAGCATCAACACTAGCAACAACATCACCACTGAAATCCAGCGAAGAATCAATCTTTCCAATAAATGCTACTTTGGACTAGGTAGGCAATTGAAAAGTAAAGTCCTCTCTCGGCGAACGAAAATCATACTCTACAAGTCACTTATCGTACCCGTCCTGCTATATGGGGCAGAAGCATGGACCATGACAACAGCAGATGAAGCGCCTTTGGGAGTGTTCGAGAGAAAAGTTCTTCGAAAGATTTATGGACCTCTACGCGTTGGCGATGGCGAGTAACGAAGAAGATTTAATGATGAGCTGTACGAGCTATACGCAGACATCAACATAGTCCAGCGAATTAAAACGCAGCGGCTGCGCTGGCTAGGCCATGTTATGCGAATGAAAGATGATGCTCCGGCCAAGAAAGTGTTTCTATAGGAACTCGACTATGGAAGCAGAGGTAGAGGGCGGCCCCCACTCCGTTGGAAGGACCAGGTGGAAAACGATTTAGACTCCCTTGGTGTGACCAATTGGCGCCGGTTGGCGGATCGAAGGAGCGACTGGCGCGCCTTGTTGGACGGCCATAACCGTTTAGACGGTTAAGCGCCAATTAAGTAAGTAAGTAATTTACTTTCCGTTTATTTAACGACACAGCTGATCGTCGACAGACAAATATCGATACAAAATAGTTACTGAATAACGAAATCGTTATAGTTATCGATTCGCAAATAAAGCGATGGCAAATGTGGTTAACAAATTTAGTGATTTCCACTACTGGTCTGTATGAGATGTTTGGGTACAATGCCCTCTTATGCCCTTTTTCTAAGTTAAGGCAGTATTTTGACGAAATTTTATTGCAATCGGACTCACTGCCTATAAGTTACGTCAAAGAAAATATTAATTTATAAACATACATATCTACTGCTGTCTGGAATATCACCCTATACCGACTAACAGTTTAAAAACAGCCCATCTCATAGCACTTTTCAAAAACGCCCTATTTTAGTATTGGTTTCAAAAGCACACTATTACAAAATTAAGTTGACGAACGCCCAAAAAAAGTTCTCACGTCAAAATTTATTAAGTCTATGCTTAGACAAGATGCTATTAAAAAATATTGAGAAAGGACGTTTTTCAATAAAATTCGTCTTGTAACTAATTGTTAAATAGGACTTTCTTTGAACTGACAGCCGAGATAGTCAATATATTATAACATTTAAATTTATCTTTTTTGTATTGAAGGTCGAATCTTATGTTTTCTCCATAACGGTTACAGCAAATTTGAACCAAAATCGGCTAATACATAGTGACTACCAACGTTTCTTCATATCTACTATCTTTTTGGACAATGGTTACGCTATAACAAATTTTTCTTATATCATTTTCTTTCATTTTCCTTCTCCTTTCTTTGGTAGTTTATTATCAATAGATCTTGTTTGTAATATCTGCAGATTTACATAAATTCTCTTGTTCTCTTTCGCTTAGATTTAGTTGTACAAACGATGATGTGTCATTTGCCCCGATAATAACTGGTAATTGATAGGGAAACATCATGTTCGAGACCTTGCTGTCCCTTGCAAGCAAAATAAATAAGAATAATAGAGCCTCTCTGTCATTTTAATAATGTATAAGGCTACTCACTTTTGCCAATGTAGAAACAGTTGCCACTTTTTGTTGGTTATCCAAAATCATCGTTAAAACAGATGCTGTTGTGAGTACAATAGCCCAATTGGTATAACCTTTACCAGCAATTATATCGTATGCTGCTTTTTCTACATGCTTACCAACTTCACCCCACTTTTCGGTATCACCAGTAGTGTCAATGCATTTAGTACACCATCCACATTAACTATTGTAACGAATTTGCTGCAAATCCCCTTATTTGCCCTTTTGCTAGGTTCGTATCGCTAAACTGTTGAATAAATAACTCCAATATTGAATAATGGAAAAATGGCTTTTATTAAAATACTTCACAATAACACTCAAACTGTGCAACGAATAGCTTAATAACCAAACTGATAGCTTAAATGAAACTGACTTTCAAAATAATACTGCTATTGCTCGCTAGATATCGTCTTAGTCGTAACTGCTTGACAACTCAAATCAAACTGAATTCCAGCGCCTCTACATTTTCCTCGTTCGCATCTTCTAGAATCTACTAGCATTGTCCATGAGCTCTCAAACTTCTCGATTTTATAGCTTCTCTCATATCCCATGCTTGTATGTGTGAGCGACACTTCCACAATTATAATTGCCTACATTTAGGAGCATCTCAAATAAGATGTCTGCATATGGTTGTGCCTTGCTTCTCAGCTGCGTATACCTAAATATGTGTGGACATAATGATTGAATGATTGATGTGAATGTTTGTAGTTTACAGTCTCTCGCGCAAACATAGGCGTATAAGTAAATGCATCTGTGTGTGACATCTCTCGGCTGCCTTATATATGTGTATACATGATTTGATTATTGACGTAAATATCGCTTAGCATGGCCTTAGCATCGCCTTAGTGATGCAAATATCCGTGACACTGCCCTCCACCTAAGTCGGATCGGCCCGATCAGACAAATCTCTCGATCTAAACGCTGCTAATCTCTCCAAATGAACCACTTTCATTTTAGTTCGTGGTTTGGTAGTGGTTTGTATGCGGTACACTACATCGTTGATCCGGTTTACAACTTTGTATGGGCCTTCCCAGTTACACTGCAATTTTGGGGACAAACCTTTTTTTCGTTGTGGGTTGTATAGCAGCACCAAATTTCCTTCCTGAAACCCTTCTGAATTAATTGCTTTATCGTACCTCGCTTTCAGCTTGTCACTCATAATCTTTGCTCGTTGCCTTACCAGATCTTGTATCTCTCTCAGCTCTTCTTCCAAGACATCAGTGGATTTCTTGACATTCCTCTACGCATCGGCATCTATCCCATACTTCAAATCAGCTGGCAGTCGAAGATCATTGCCAAAAATTACCTTTGCGGGAGTTTGGCCCGTTGTGTCATGTACTGCCGATCGGTAGGCCATCAAGAATAATGATATGTGTGTATCCCAGTCCTTATGGTACTTGCCTACTACTTTCCTTAAATGCTCCTCCAATGTTCTATTGAAACGTTCCACCATACCATCGGACTGAGGATGCAATGCAGTTGTCCGTGTTTTTCGAATGCCCAACTTCTTGCACATTTCTTGGAACACAGCTGATTCAAAATTCCTGCTTTGGTCAGAATGTAACTCCATTGGTACACCATACCTTGCAACCCATTCGTTTTTAACCACTTCTGCTACTGTTTCTGCTTCTTGGTTTGGGATTGGGTATACCTCTGGCCATTTACTGAAATAATCCATAACCACCAGTACGTATTTGTTTCCGCGGTTGATAGTAGGAAATGGAAATGGATCTGCGACATCCATGGCGATCCTTTCAAATGGTGCACCTGAAATATACTGCTTCATCTGGCCATGACTTCGGGTTTTGGGCCCTTTCGCTCTGTTGCATACCTCGCAATTGGCAATCCACTCGGTGACCGACTGACGGCAACCAACCCAATAGAATCTCTGCTTAATTTTCTCGAGTGTCTTCGTGATTCCAAGATGACCTCCACTTGGACCATTGTGCAGCTCGCTGAGCACGTCAGGAATCCTCTTTCTGGGAACAACTATCAGTTTCTTCTTGCATTCACCATCCTCACTCTCCCATACTCGATGCAAACAACCGGATATCAATTCTAAACTGTTCCAATGTGCCCAATATGACTTCGCAATGGGACTCTCTGCTGACATCTCCTCTCTGCTTGGTTTTTCGCTTCGTTCGAGCCCTTGCATAACATGTGACATATCTGTATCTTCTAGCTGACACTTTCTTATTTGTTCCTTGTCCCATTCATCCGTACACGTTATAGTTATTAGCCGGACATCTATAATGTCTTCTTTAGCCTCGGCCTTTGAACAGTGCTTGCATTCCAAACTACATGGCCTTCGTGACATTGCATCGGCATTTCCATGGGTACTACCTTTTCGATGCCCAATGGAAAAGTCATAGCTTTGTAGTCGCTCGCTCCACCGTGCCAATTGTCCTTCCGGATTACGGAACTGCAGAAGCCATTTCAACGCTGCGTGATCTGTCCTGACACGGAATTAGTGATGGCTCGATATTTCGCTATTGGTGATTGCATCGCCGCTATTGACAAATCGCTAATAGCTATGGCTATTGCAATCCAAATATATCAGTGATTGGCTATTTTCCTTCATTCGATTCTTTTGAATGACAATCACCTCTGGCAGAATAGCGATTGGCGATTTTCCTTCAGCATGGAATTCTAATACTAATAGCATCGATGCAATCATCGATAGTGAGATATCGTTCATCATTGCTCATCTGTGTGCTTTACTTTCCGAAACAGCGAACGGAACAAAGCAAACTTGTGCAACAACTAGAACGACGACATTGTGAAGTCGGCTAGAAAAGCAGCGACGTGGTTTGGGTAATTTTTACAAACAAGCGAAAGATCGAACTCAAAAATAATCAACGCAAAGATCAAAGAGACCGCAAGGCACAACTCATTCAAGAGCAATTATCGAAGTGCAGAGGTATATAGAAGAAACTGTAATTGCACGAAAAGCTGATCCTTTTTTATGGTGGCAGAAAAACAATTACAAGTATCCCAATCTATCTCCTATAGCTCGCGAAAAGTTGGGGTGTTTAGGAACGTCGGTTCCCTGTGAAAGACTTTTTTCTCAAGCCGGCCTTATTTTAAGCGAGAGAAGAATGCGCTTAGATGATGAAAAGGCTAAAATGTTTATCTTTTTAAACGCCAATCATAAAATATAAAATTCGTTATATTTTGATTTTATATTTAAGTATTTATAATAAAATAATTAATATTTGTCAAAATATTAAACAAGCAATATAAGTTAATTTTAAAACTTTAATTTCATGAAATGTATAAAAGAAATGGAATGACTGAATTTTTTTTGTTTTTAATTACACTATGTGACGCCAAATAGACATGGGTCTTTAGACTTGGCTTAAGATTGATTGCCTGTGTTATTCATAAGTTCATACTTCTAGGCAGTAGCCGTTAACAGTTTTATAAAATTTGTGTTTTTGATGGTAAAATAAAATAATTATAGAGACATATATCACTCGTCTTATTGTAAACAGATTAACTCAAAATTTAAGGTTTTTGGGAGAATGCAATTCAAGATTTGTCATATGGTTTGTATATGGTTGAATTCTCCGGCTAATTTCTAGGGCACTGCAGTGGGTGGCTAATTTTCTGCTAAAGAATATTTTTGTAATAGTTTGAAGAATTTGCTATATTTTTCCTCTGTATTTTTCATTAAAAATTGATTCACTTTACTGTACAAATTTATGCAGCCAAATACAACTTTCAGAATAAATTCATACGGAGTATTTCTGAATACATCGGTGTAGTATAATATAGTAAATAAATCATGTTTTTATGGTGTTATATATACAGATTTATTTCGGGTTGATTCATCTTACATTTAAAAATCAAAGCATTTTCAATTAACAAAATTTATAAAACAAAGATGCATATACATTTATTTCAGCTAGTTTCATCTCATTGAGTGTAATACGAGTCTGAACATATTGTCGTCAGCCAGTTAATAATATATATCATAACATCTCAGAAAATTAGAATTTCACATTACATTAGTTTACAATTAAAGGTACATACTTTTTTCTTTTTATTCCAATTTTGGTTCATATATTCTAATAAAATTTAATTTAGTGTAAATTAATGCATAACATTCAATCTACTCTGGTAAAAAGACTTAAACATTCATTTTTTATATACAAGTATACAAATAATTGCAGATTCGCTTATTAAAGATAAATTAAAGCGATCGCCATAGCTGTAAAAAATAGCCATAGCTGTAAAAAATAGCCATACCTATATTCACTGATAGCTCAAAATCGCTCTTCTGTATGGAATCGCTTGTTGAAATAAAGCGATCGCTATAGCTATAAAAAATAGCCGATATTCAAAAATAGCCATATCTATTTTCACTGATAGCTCAAAATCGCCATATCGTCCATCACTACACGGAATCGTTGGCCGTAGAGGTATTTTTGAAAATGTTTAATGCACTCTATCAATGCCAACAGCTCTCTCTGCGTAACACAGTAGTTCCTCTCTGGTTTTCCAATCGAACGGCTGTAATATACAACTACCTTCTCCTGTCCATCGACCAGTTGTAATAAAACGCCTCCTATAGCATATCCACTCGCATCTGTATCTAGAATAAATGTTGCTCCTGGAATTGGATATGCTAACATTGGGGCAGTGCACAAACGCTCCTTCAATGTTTGGAAAGCCACTTCTTGCTCCTTCTTCCATTCAAAAGCTTTATTTTTTCTTGTAAGCTCATGGAGGCTATGGGCTACGCTGGAAAAATTTGGTACAAATCGGCGGTAATATGTGCACAGCCCAAGGAAACTTCTTAATTCATGTAGGGTCTGTGGTCTTGGCCAATCCTTTACAGCCTCTATCTTTTAGTTCGCAGTGCAGATGCCCTCTGTCGTTACCTTGTGACCCAAATAATTTACTTCCTTTTTAAACAGCGCACACTTTTTGGGACTTAACTTCAGACCAGCGCCAGCTATTCTTTGGAAAAATTCCTCCAAGTTCCTAAGATGTTCATCAAAATTCTTGCCCAATACGATGATGTCGTCCAGGTACACCAAGCATGTTTTCCAATGTAGTCCTTTCAGTACCTGGTCCATGAGTCTCTCAAAAGTATCTGGTGCATTACATAGTCCAAAATGGGTAGCTATCCTTTTTCGTTACGTCATTCAACTTCCGGTAGTCCACGCAAAACCTCATTTTTCCATCCTTCTTTTTTACAAGTACTACCGGTGGGCTCCGTGGACTAGCTGATGGTTCGATGACGCCGCTGTCGCTAATTTCTTGAATGATTTGACTCACAACTTCCCGCTTCGCCAGTGCAACACTACGTGGAGCTTGACGGATCGGCCTCGCATCTCCAGTGTCAATTTGATGTTTCACAACGTTGGTGCGGCCTGGTTTAGAATCATCCTGGTCAAATATGTTCGCGTACTTTAGGAGCAGTTGTTTTGCCTTACTCTGATATGCTTCCTCTAGCCCCTGCGTCCATGCCGTGATGTCATTTGAAAGATCAGTATTACTAGCTGAAACGTGTTCCTGGAGCTTTTCACAGTTAATAACTACTTCAGCCTCTTGGCATCTTCCCAAAATAGCTCCTTTAGTCAGTTTGAGTGGTGACTTGAACTCATTGAGTACTCTTACCGGAATACGTCCATCTTGTTTTGTCATAGCCAGGGTTTTTCCTACAAGTATGTTTAGTGCTGATTTGTTTGCTGCTTCGACAACCCACAATTTGTTTGTCCCACAATCTCCATCAATCTTTGCCCAAATGACTGCTTCGGATTTTGGTGGTATTTGCCGACTCTCTTCCACCAGCACTCGTTTACTGCTGTAGCCTCTCTCGTAGCCGAATTTAAGTGGTACATCCATGTTTTTATATCGCATCGTCCACTCCACTCGCAAGTCCACTCCAATTATGATTTCATTAACAATTTCTGCCACTATAAAATTGTGTACTACCGTGACGTTCCCAATTGCGACTTCACATTCTACTTCTCCAATTACCTGGGTGTCCTCTCCCGTGGCTGTACGTAATCTTGCTCCAAGCAATGGTCTTATCTTTTTGTTGACTAAATCTGCTCGAATGATGGAATGAAATGCACCCGTATCTACAGTCAGTAAACGTTCCTTTCCGTCCACATGTCCTCCAACAGTAAGATTACTCGATCTTCTTCCAATATGCGAGATAGAGATTATGGGGCATTCAATTGCGGGAGCCAGCTGTCGCCCCTTGCGGCTGACTCGATTTAGTTTAACGATTGAGTGGTCTTGGAGATTTGCTCATCACCTTCTGCTCTGCGTTTACGACCACCCACATTGTTGGAGCTATTGGGACCGCTGCTGCAATGTCGTGCAATATGACCTGGGTTGCCGCACTTGAAACATTTAATAACTCCGGCATTTTTCTGTTGTGATCCCTTCATTGCTTCCAAAATTGTGCCTACCCAATCTGGTCTTTCCACTTCCACACGATGAGCTTTGTATGCTAGTTTACTCAATAGTGAGGCCGTTTCCTGAGTCAATGCATGTGATACCGTTTCAGCAAATGTCAGCTTTGGGTTTGCGTATGTAGCTCGCTTCGTTTCCACGTCCCGTATGCCATTTATGAAACTCTGGATTTTTACCCTTTCAGTGTATTCCACGAGTGCGTCCGCATTTGCAAGATGAGCCAATCTTTCAATATCTGAAGCAAACTCCTGCAATGTCTCATTTGCTTTTTGGTAGCGGTTTTGCAACTCAATTTGGAATATCATTTTTCTATGCTCGCTTCCATAACGTCGTTCTACAGCAGCCATCAATGCTTCATAGTTGTTCCGCTCTCCTTCGGGAATCGTCTGTAGGATTTCCGCTGCTGGCCCCTTCAATGCCACGAACAGTGCAGCAACTTTATCTTCCGCATTCCAGTTGTTCACTGCTGCGGTCTTCTCAAACTGAACCGTCAAAAGATGGAGTTTTTACCTTCGTATTACTCGCTGAAGCAGCCGGCCGATTAAGTTGCAATTTCTGTATACGACCTCTCAACGCATCCACCTCTGCCTCGAATTTTTCTTCAAACTGCATTATTTTTTCGTCCACGCGCGCTTCGAGTTTTGATGATATACGCGCCTCTTGTGCTTCTAGTTGTACTGTTATGCGTGTCTCTTGTTCTTTCAGTTGGGTTGCCATATATGTCTTTTGTTCTTCCAGCTGTGATGACATATTTGTGGATATTTGTGATGACATTTCTGTTATACGTGCCTCTTGTGCTTCAATCTTCGCTGTTATACGGTTCTCCTGCGATTCCAGCTGATTTTCCATTTTGGATGTAATCTGCGTCGACATTTCTGACATACGCGTTTCTTGTGCTTCACTCTTCGATGTTATGCGTGTCTCCTGCGATTCCAATTGTGATGACATGTTGGTAGATATTTGTGATGACATTTCGGACATTTGTGCCGATATTGCAGCCAATATCATGTTCAGGTCTGTGTTCACCATTGTCTGCGGTGTTTCTTCCATTTTTGTTATTTCCTGGCCGTCAAGATGAAAGTCATACTCTTCCACATCAATTCCTTCTGCTTCCATTGCCTCTCGTAGCCGTGCCTGAAGTTCAAGTTTAACACCGCTTGTATTCAATCCACGGCTCTCCAACTCCTTCTTTAGTTGCTGGATCTTCAATTCACTGAACTTTGCCATGTCCTTGTTGTCCTCTGGAATTTATTCAACAATTCCTCTTCTGACACCAATTGTAACGAATTTGCTGCAAATCCTCTTATTTGCCTTTTTGCTAGGTTCGTATCACTAAACTGTTGAATAAATAACTCCAATATTGAATAATGGAAAAATAGCCTTTATTAAAATACTTCACAATAACACTCAAACTATGCAACGAATAGCTTAATAACCAAACTTAAATGAAACTGACTTTCAAAATAATACTGCTATTGCTCGCTAGATATCGTCTTAGTCGTAACTGCTTGACAACTCAAATCAAACTGAATTCCAGCGCCTCTACATCTGCGGCCTTTTATACTCTCTGGTTTCCTCGTTCGCATCTTCTAGAATCTACTAGCATTGTCCATGAGCTCTCAAACTTCTCAGCTATAACTAAAATTGCACGATTTTATAGCTTATCTCATACCCCATGCTTGTATGTTTGAGCGAGACTTCTACAATTATAATTGCCTACATTTAGGAGCATCTCAAATAAGATGTCTGCATATGGTTGTGCCTTGCTTCTCAGCTGCGTGTACCTAAATATGTGTGGACATAATGATTGAATTATTGATGTGAATGTTTGTAGTTTACAGTCTCTCGCGCACACATAGGCGTAGAAGTAAATGCATCTGTGTGTGACATCTCTCGGCTGCCTTATATATGTGTATACATGATTTGATTATTGACGTAAATATCGCTTAGCATGGCCTTAGCATCGCCTTAGTGATGGTATAGCTTAGAGATGCTAATATCCTTGACACTATTATATAACCATGTACAGAACTGGGCGCTACGCCAAGACGTTGTGATATGAAATAGCGAAATCTTGCTGTATCCAAATATGTGCCAGTGTTGAAAACACGTTCTTTTGGTAAGCCAAACAGTTTCCAGGCAGCGTAAGTTAGAACATCACATGGGTTGATCACAATAACTATTATAGCTTCGGGTGAATGTTTCACCAGGTCTGGTGTGATTTTTCGAAATATATCAATGTTTGTTTTGAGTAGATCCAAACGAGTTTGACTCTCCTTTTGACGTGCACCAGCTGTAACAACACAAACACTTGATTTCTCCGACGCTGTGAAGTAGCTGGAACCATACACTTTAGCAACACTGAGAAATATTGAGCCATGTTGCATATCTTTGGCTTCGGCTTGGACGAGCTTTTCATTGGCATCAATTATACAAACTTCACTTGCAATAGCTTGCGAAAGTGTGGCCATTACAACCGCGATCCCCACTTGACCGGAACCCACAACACTCAAGGGCCCATTACTGATACTTAGCATAGACTTGACTTGGCGTGAGAACTGTCACTTACAGTTCTGTTAAATGAACATTGCATGTTACTGATTACTCAAAACTTAGCAACACTTAACTTGACTTAGAAGTCTGTTGAATTTTGATTTGCTGTGTAAGTTCTAAGTGACGTTTACATTTTGAGATGCCTTTGTTTGTTTCCATTTCATTTTGAAATTTTGTCATACAAATTGACATTTATTTAAAAATAAATTTCAACGCTGATTATGATGCCAGGTTGTATGCGCCAAGTGGAGTATAATCGTGCCTAAGTTGCCAAGTTTACGCCAAGTCTATGCTAAGTATCAGTAATGGGGGCTTCACTCTCCGTTTGTTGCGTTTTGCTGGCTTTGAAACCTCTATAAAGAGTTTTTCGCGTATAGTTGTCGAATATTTTGTGTAAAGGAACAGGAATTCATATAGATAAGCCATTTGATAGATATTGAGAGATGAGAAAGGATATGTTAAACAAATTAAACTTACAATTTTTCTCTAATATCAATTACAAAAACCATTGTAAGCAATATGAGCAAAGCTCGCTAATTAAATACATATGATCAAATTAACTTAATATAAATATTCAAGTTCGAATTAAATGCTCTTCAGCGTTACTAATACAAATGCAGTATTGAGCTATCCATTATTATAGTAACTAACTTAAAGAATTTTAAGTAGAAAAAATACAAAATAAGGTTTTATAATTATACTCAGTTGAGCAGAGCTCACAGATTATATTAAGTTTGATTAGATAACGGTTGGTTGTACATATATAAAGGAATCGAGATAGATATAGACTTCCATATATCAAAATAATCAGGATCGAAAAAAAATTTGATTGAGCCATGTCCGTCCGTCCGTCCGTTAACACGATCCCTTGAGTAAATTTTGAGGTATCTTGATGAAATTTGGTATGTAGGTTCCTGAGTACTCATCTCAGATCGCTATTTAAAATGAACGATATCGGACTATAACCACGCCCACTTTTTCGATATCGAAAATTTCGAAAAACCGAAAAACTTCGATAATTCATTACAAAAGAGAGATAAAGCAACGAAACTTGGTAGATAAGTGGAATTTATGACGCAGAATAGAAAATTAGTAAAATTTTGGACAATGGGCGTGGCACCGCCCACTTTTAAAATAAGGTAATTTAAAATTTTGCAAGCTGTAATTTGGGAGTCGTTGAAGATATCTTGATGAAATTTGGCAGGAACGTTACTCCTATTACTTTATGTACGCTTAATAAAAATTAGCAAAATCGGAGAAGGACCACGCCCACTTAAAAAAAAAAATTTTTAGTAAAATTTTAACAAAAAATTTAATATCTTTACAGTATATAAGTAAATTATGTCAACATTCAACTCCAGTAATGATATAGTGCAACAAAATACAAAAATAAAAGAAAATTTCAAAATGGGCGTGGCTCCGCCCTTTTTCATTTAATTTGTCTAGGATACTTTTAACGCCATAAGTCGAACAAAAATTAACCAATCCTTTTGAAATTTGGCAGGGGCATAGATTTTACGACGCTAACTCTTTTCTGTGAAAATGGGCGAAATCGGTTGATGCCACGTACAGTTTTTATACACAGTCGTCGGTATGTCCTTCCGCATGGCCGTTAACACGATAAATTGAGCAAAAATCGACATATCTTTAATGAACTTAGTTCACGTACTTACTTGAACTCACTTTATCTTAGTATGAAAAATGAACGAAATCCGACAACGACCACGCCCACTTTTTCGTTATCGAAAATTACGAAAAATGAAAAAAAACCACAATTCTATACCAAATACGAAAAAAGGGATGAAACATGGTAAGGTAATTGGATTGTTTTATTGAAGCGAAATATAACTTTAGAAAAAACTTTATAATATGGTTGTGACACCTACCATATTAAGTAGAAGAAAATGAAAAAGTTCTGCAGGGCGAAATAAAAAACCCTTAAAATCTTGGCAGGTATTACATATATAAATAAATTAGCGGTATCCAACAGATGATGTTCTGGGTCACCCTGTTCCACATTTGGGTCGATATATGGAAAACGCCTTCACATATACAACTACAACCACTCCCTTTTAAAACTCTCATTAATACCTTTAATTTGATACCCATATCGTACAAACTCATCCTAGAGTCACCCCTGGACCACCTTTATGGCGATATCTCGAACAGGCGTCCACCTATAGAACTAAGGCCCACTCCCATTTAAAATACTCATTAACTCCTTTCGTTTGATACCCATATTGCACAAACGAATTCTAGAGTCACCCCTGGCCCACCTTTATGGCGTTATCTCGAAACGGCGTCCACCTATGGAACTAAGGAGTACTCCCTTTTAAAATACTCATTAACACCTTTCTTTTGATACCCATATTGTACAAACAAATTCTAGAGTCACCCCTAAATAAAAAAATAAATGTAAGGCGCGATAACCTCCGAAGAGATCTAAGGCCGAGCTTCTCTTCCAATTTGCGTCGTGCTCCTCTTGATTTTCCCTACAAATTGGCCGGAGGGGACCTACATGTTTTATGCCGACTCCGAACGGCATCTGCAAGGCAGATGAGTTTTCACTGAGAGCTTTTCATGGCAGAAATACACCCGGAGCGCTTGCCAAACACTGCCGAGGGGCGACCCCGCTTAGAAAAATTTTCTTCTAATTGAAAAACCTTATTTCTAAAATTTTGATGTTGCTTTGCCCGTAGAGTCACCCCTGGTCCACCTTTATGGCGATATTTCGAAAATGCGACCACCTATACAACAACCACCACTCCCTTTTAAAACCCTCATTAATACCTTTAATTTGATACCCATATCGTACAAACACATTCTAGAGTGACCCCTGGTCCTGGTCCACCTTTTTGGCGATATTTCGAAACGGCGTCCACCTATAGAACTAAGGCCCACTCCCTTTTAAAATACTCATTAACACCTTTCCTTTGATGCCCATATTGTACAAACAAATTCTAGGGTCACCCCTGGTCCACCTTTATGGCGATATCTCGAAACGGCGTCCACCTATGGGACTAAGGATTACTCCCTTTCAAAATACTTATTAACACCTTTCTTTTGATACCCATATTGAAAAAGCAAATTCTAGGGTCACCCCTGGTCCACATTTATGGCGATATCTCGAAACGGCGTCAACCTATGGAACTAAGGATTACTCCTTTTTAAAATACTCATTAACACCTTTCATTTGATACCCATATCGTACAAACGCATTCTAGAGTCACCCCTGTTCCACCTTTATGGCGATATCTCGAAAAGGCGACTACCTATACAACAACCACCACTCCCTTTTAAAACCCTCATTAATACCTTTAATTTGATACCCATATCGCACAAACACATTCTAGAGTCAAACCTGTTCCACCTTTATGACGATATTTCCAAACGGCATCCACCTATAGAACTAAGGCCCACTCCCTTTTAAAATACTCATTAACACCATTCGTTTGATGTCCATATTGTACAAACAACTTCTAGGGTCACCCCTGTTCCACCTTTGTGGCGATATCTCGAAACGGCGTCCACCTATGGAACTAAGGATTACTCCCTTTTAAAATACTCATTAACACCTTTAATTTGATGCCCATATTGTACAAACGCATTCTAGGATCAACCCTGATCCACCTTTATGGCTATGTCCCTAAATAGCGTCCACCTATAGAACTATGGCCCACTCCCTCATAAAATACTCTTTAATGCCTTTCATATAATACACATGTCATACAAACACATTCCAGGGTTTCCCTCGGTTAATTTTCCTACATGGTTATTTTCCCTTATGTTGTCACCATAGCTCTCAACTGAGTATGTAATGTTCGGTTACACCCGACCTTAACCTTCCTTACTTGTTTTAGTTTTTGTTGTTGTTGTAGCAGTGTATAATTTTAGTCGTAGACAACTGTAACGGGTTGAACACTTTAATTCTTTTTCTGGCAGTCACCGGGGTGACTGCGTCGGCCAAAAATAGTTGTAAAAATCGTCGGCCGAACTAGGGGTAAAAGAAATTTTATACGGCCAGCGGCATGGCTCCGAATTCTTTCCCAAAACGTTTAGTGAAAATTTCCTCAAGATCAGTTGAGTATTTTGGACACTTATAAATTATAAGTCCTTGCATAGACTGATGGAGTTTATATTATGAGAATTTTGCTCAACGAGCAAACTAAAAAAGCCTTATCAAAAATCAGGATCTATGTCACAAAATAACTTCGTCCTCTTGGCATACAGTAGAAGCTTTCTAGGACCTATGCTACTTTCTGCTTCTAGATATGAAAGATGTGCTACTCCCAATAGCTAGCGTCTTGCGAGCGCAAAGCGGAGCACAAAACGAGTTCGAAAGTTTTCTCGCTTGGTCGATCATTGCACATGATCTTACCTTATTTTAATCTCGCCCAATCTGATTGGGAAGTGTACCGTACATGCTTCGAGGGATGCTCTATTTTTACATAGCTAATCCCCTTTTTCATTTCCATCTATTCCCACGTCCCCTGGAACCTAATATACATACACGTTTACTTCTCCCTATCCCGAATCTCTTCAGGGACTACTTATACTTCTTCCATCGTTCACTTACCTTTTCTTCCACTTCCTATTTCAATCCCTTGAAGAAGTTTGAGAGACACTAATATATCAAAGAAAGCAGAGGAATTTAACAGAATTCTTGTGTTTGGTGTTTGGCAGAGAACTGAACAGAATTCTTGTGTTTGGCAGAGGAATTTAACAGTTAACAGAATTCTTTTTAGGGGCACTGGATTATCAGCTTTAAAAGTGCATTGCCCATACAAGGGTTAAGTAAGTTTAGGCGACATCTTTCGGATATAAGCACAAGAATTGTATGTGTTAGTGCAAAACATCGCTAAACCTCATTGTACCTATTCGACACAAGGTGCCGCAGCAAGCAGATAGCAGTGCGCTGCCCAGTCCAGTGTGAATTGTTTTTGTTAAAAATAAAAAATAAGATGACTCTGAATGAATTAATATGATTATGATATTAAAATATAACAAGTAAGGAAGATTAAGTTCGGGTGTAACCGAACATTACATACTCAGTTGAGAGCTATGGTGACAAAATAAGGGAAAATAACCAGGTAGGAGAATGAACCGAGGGTAATCCTGGAATGTGTTTGTATGACATGTGTATCAAAAGAAAGGTGTTAATTAGTATTTTAAAAGGGAGTGATCCTTAGTTCCATAGGTGGACGCCGTTTCGAGATATCGCCATAAAGGTGGACCAGAGGTGACCCTAGAATTTGTTTGTACGATATGGGTATCAAATTAAAGGGGTTAATGAACATTTTAAAAGGGAGTGGGCCTTAGTTCTATAGGTGGACGCCTTTTCGAGATACCGCCATAAAGGTGGACCAGGGGTGACTCTAGAAAGCGTTTGTACAATATGGGTATCAAACGAAAGGTGTTAATGAGTATTTCAAAAGGGCGGGGGGCTTAGTTCTATAGGTGGACGCCTTTTCGAGATATCACCATAAAGGTGGACCAGGGGTGACTCTAGAATGTGTTTGTACGATATGGGTATCAAATTAAAGGTATTAATAAGGGTTTTAAAACAGAGTGGTGGTAGTTGTATAGGTGGTCGCCTTTTCTAGATATCGGCATAAAGGTGGACCAGGGGTGACTCTAGAACGCGCTTGTACAATATGGGTATCAAACGAAAGGTGCTAATGAGTATTTTAAAAGGGAGTGGGGCTTAGTTATATAGGTGGACGCCTTTTCGAGATATCGCCATAAAGGTGGATCAGGGGTGACTCTAGAATGTGTTTGTACGATATGGGTATCAAATTAAAGGTATTAATGAGGGTTCTAAAAGGGAGTGGTGGTAGTTGTAAAGGTGGTCGCCTTTTCGGGATATCGGCATAAAGGTGGACCAGGGGTGACTCTATAATGCGTTTGTACAATATAGCTATCAAACGAAAGGTGTTAATGAGTATTTTAAAGGGAGTGGGCCTTAGTTCTATAGGTGGACGCCTTTTCGAGATATCGCCATAAAGGTGGACCATGGGTGAATCTAGAATGTGTTTGTACGATATGGGTATCAAATTAAAGGTATCAATGAGGGTTTTAAAAGGGAGTGTTGGTAGTTGTATAGGTGGTCACCTTTTCGAGATATCGGCATAAAGGTGGACCAGGGGTGACTCTATAATTTGTTTGTACGATATGGGTATCAAATAAAAGGTGTTAATGAGTATTTTAAAAGGGAGTGATCCTTAGTTCCATAGGTGGACACCGTTTCGATATATCGCCATAAAGGTGCACCAGGTGTGACCCTAGAATTTGTTTGTAAGATATGGGTATCAAATGAAAGGGATTAATGAGCATTTTAAAAGGGAGTGGGCCTTAGTTCTATAGGTGGATGCCTTTTCGAGATATCGCCATAAAGGTGGACCCGGGGTGACTCTAGAATGCGTTTGTACAATATGGGTATCAAACGAAAGGTGTTAATGAGTATATCAAAAGGGCGTGGGGCTTAGTTCTATAGGTGGGCGCCTTTTCGAGATATCGCCATAAAGGTGGACCAGGGGTGACTCTAGAATATTGTAACGAATTTGCTGCAAATCTTCTTATTTGCCCTTTTGCTAGGTTCGTATCGCTAAACTGTTGAATAAATAACTCCAATATTGAATAATGGAAAAAAATGGCCTTTATTAAAATACTTCACAATAACACTCAAACTGTGCAACGAATAGCTTAATAACCAAACTGTTAGCTTAAATGAAACTGACTTTCAAAATAATACTGCTATTGCTCGCTAGATATCGTCTTAGTCGTAACTGCTTGACAACTCAAATCAAACTGAATTACTTCTTACTCGCCTGCCCCGCTTTTATAGTTTACGCTGCATACTTCTAGGCTCTTCGATTTCCAGAACTTACTAGTTATTTCGGCTACAAAATCGCCAGCCACAACTACGTGCAAAAATTATTGCCCTCTCTTGTGACAACTGAGATAAGATATATGCATGTGTTTGTGCATTGCCGCTCCGCTGCTCGTATACGTACATATGTGTAGACGCAATTATTTATTCGTTTATGTAGATACATAATGTTTGAATTATTGATGTGAATGTTTGTAGTTTACAGTCTCTCGCGCATACATAGGCGCATAAGTAAATGCATCTGTGTGTGACATCTCTTTCGGCTGCCTTATATATCTGTATACATGATTTGATTATTGACGTAAATACTGCTTGGCATGGCCTTAGCATCGCCTTAGTGATGGTACAGCTCAGCGATGCCAATATCCGTGACACTGCCCTCCCCCTAAGTCTGATCGTCCCGATCAGACAAATTTCTCGATCTAAACGCTGCTAATCTCTCCAAATGAACCACTTTCATTTTGGTTCGTGGTTTGGTAGTGGTTTGTATGCGGTACACTACATCGTTGATCCGTTTTACAACTTTGTATGGGCCTTCCCAGTTACACTGCAATTTCGGGGACAAACCTTTTTTTCGTTGTGGGTTGTATAGCAGCACCAAATCTCCTTCCTGAAACCCTTCCGAATTAATTGCTTTATCGTACCTCGCTTTCATCTTGTCACTCATAATCTTTGCTCGTTGCCTTACCAGATCGTGTATCTCTCTCAGCTCTTCTTCTAAGACATCAGTGGATTTCTTGACATTCCTCTCCGCATCGGCATCTATTCCATACTTCAAATCAGCTGGCAGTCGAAGATCATTGCCAAAAATTACCTTTGCGGGAGTTTGGCCCGTTGTGTCATGTACTGCCGATCGGTAGGCCATCAAGAATAATGATATGTGTGTATCCCAGTCCTTATGGTACTTGCCTACTACTTTCCTTAAATGCTCCTCCAATGTTCTATTGAAACGTTCCACCATACCATCGGACTGAGGATGCAATGCAGTTGTCCGTGTTTTTCGAATGCCCAACTTCTTGCACATTTCTTGGAACACAGCTGATTCAAAATTCAGCATTTCCATGGGTACTACCTTTTCGATGCTCAATGGAAAAGTCATAGCTTTGTAGTCGCTCGATCCACCGTGCCAATTGTCCTTCCGGATTACGGAACTGCAGAAGCCATTTCAACGCTGCGTGATCTGTCCTGACACGGAATCGCTGGCCGTAGAGGTATTTGTGAAAATGTTTAATGCACTCTACCAATGCCAACAGCTCTCTCCGCGTAACACAGTAGTTCCTCTCTGGTTTTCCAATCGAACGGCTGTAATATGCAACTATCTTCTCCTGTCCATCGACCAGTTGTGATAAAACGCCTCCTATAGCATATCCACTTGCATCTGTATCTAGAATAAATGTTGCTCCTGGAATCGGATATGCTAACATTGGGGCAGTGCATAAACGCTCCTTCAATGTTTGGAAAGCCACTTCTTGCTCCTTCTTCCATTCAAAAGCTTTGTTTTTTCTTGTAAGCTCATGGAGGCTATGGGCTACGCTGGAAAAATTTGGTACAAATCGGCGGTAATATGTGCACAGCCCAAGAAAACTTCTCAATTCATGTAGGTTCCTTGCCCTCTGTCGTTACCTTGTGACCCAAATAATTGACTTCCTTTTTCAACAGCGCACACTTGTTGGGACTTAACTTCAGACCAGCGCCAGCTATTCTCTGGAAAACATCCTCTAAGTTCTTAAGATGTTCATCAAAGTTCTTGCCCAATACGATGATGTCGTCCAGGTACACCAAGCATGTTTTCTAATGTAGTCCTTTCAGTACCTGGTCTATGAGTCTCTCAAAAGTAGCTGGTGCATTACAAAGTCCAAAAGGCATCACTGTAAATTGCCAAAGACCATCACCGACACTGAAGGCTGTTTTCTCTTTATCTTCCTCCTTCACCTCCACTTGCCAGTAGCCGCTTTTCAAGTCCAGCGTGGAAAACCATTTCGTACCAGATAGCGAGTCCAGAGTGTCATCAATTCTTGGCAATGGGTAGCTATCCTTTTTCGTTACGTCATTCAACTTCCGGTAGTCCACGCAAAACCTCATTTTTCCATCCTTCTTTTTTACAAGTACTACCGGTGAGCTCCATGGACTAGCTGATGGTTCGATGACGCCGCTGTCGCTCATTTCTTGAATGATTTGACTCACAACTTCCCGCTTCGCCAGTGGAACACTACGTGGAGCTTGACGGATCGGCCTCGCATCTCCAGTGTCAATTTGATGCTTCACAACGTTGGTGCGGCTCTGAAATGCTTCCTCTAGCCCCTGTGTCCATGCCGTGATGTCATTTGAAAGATCAGTATTACTAGCTGAAACGTGTTCCTGGAGCTGTTCACAGTTAATAACTACTTCAGCCTCTTGGCATCTTCCCAAAATAGCTCCTTTAGTCAGTTTGAGTGGTGACTTGAACTCATTGAGTACTCTTGCCGGAATACGTCCATCTTGTTTTGTCATAGCCAGGGTTTTTCCTACAAGTATGTTTAGTGCTGATTTGTTTGCTGCTTCGACAACCCACAATTTGTTTGTCCCACAATCTCCATCAACCTTTGCCCAGATGACTGCTTCGGATTTTGGTGGTATTCGCTGACTCTCTTCCACCAGCACTCGTTTACTGCTGTAGCCTCTCTCGTAGCCGAAATTAAGTGGCACATCGATGTTCTTATATCGCATCGTCTTGCTTTGCATATCGATCTTGATGCCTTGGTTGATTAAGAAGTCCCCTCCAATTATGATTTCATCAACAATACCTGCCACTATAAAATTGTGAAGTACCGAGACGTTCCCAATTGCTACTTCACATTCTACTTCTCCAATTACCTGGGTTTTCTCTCCCGTGGCTGTACGTAATCTTGCTCCAAGCAATGGTCTTATCTTCTTGTTGACTAATTCTGATCGAATGATGGAATGGGATGCACCCGCATCTACAGTCAGTAAACGTTCCTTTCCATCCACATGTCCTCCGACAGTAAGATTGCTTGACCTTCTTCCAATTTGCGAGATAGAGATTATGGGGCATTCAATTGAGGGAGCCAGCTGTCGCCCCTTGCGGCTGACTCGCTTTAGTTTAACGATTGAGTGATTTGGAGATTTGCTCGTCTCCTTCAGCTCTGCGTTTACGGCCACCCACATTGTTGGAACTATTGGAATTGCTACTGCAATTACGTGCAATGTGACCTGGGTTACCGCACTTGAAACATTTCATAACTCCGGCATTTTTCTGTTGTGATCCCTTCAGAGCTTCCAAAATTGTATCTACCCACTCTGGCCTTTCTACTTCCACACGATGAGCTTTGTATGCTGGTTTACTCAATAATGACGCCGTTTCCTGAGTCAATGCATGGGATACCGTTTCAGAAAATGTTTGCTTTGGGTTCGCGTATGTGGCTCGCTTCGTTTCGATGTCACTTATGCCATTTATAAAGCTCTGAATCTTCACTCTTTCCGTGTATTCCACGGGTGCATCCGCATTTGCAAGATGAGCCAATCTTTCAATGTCCGAAGCAAACTCCTGCAAAGTCTCGTTAGCTTTTTGGTAGCGGTTTTGCAATTCTATTTGAAATATCTGTTTCCTGTGTTCGCTTTCGTATCGCCGTTCTACAGCAGCCATCAATGCGTCATAACTGTTCCGTTCGTACTCTGGAATAGTCTGTAAGATTTCGGCAGCTGGTCCTTTCAATGCTACGAAGAGTGCGGCAACTTTATCTTCCACATTCCAGTTGTTCACTGCTGCGGTCTTCTCAAACTGTAGCTTAAAGACCTGGAAAGGAACAGAACCGTCAAAGGATGGTGTTTTTACCTTTGAATTACTAGTTGAGACTGCTGGGCGCTTCAGTTGCAACTGCTCGATACGTCCTCTCAAAGCATCCACCTCGGCCTCGATTTTTTTTTCAAACTGTAAAATTTTTGTATCTTGCGCCTCCAACTTCGAGGAAATACGTCCTTCTTGCTCTTCCAGTTGAGCAGAGATTTGCGATGATATCTGTGCTGAAATTTGAGCCGACATTTCGGATATCCGTGCCTCTTGTGCTTCAATCTTCGCTGTTATACGGTTCTCCTGCGATTCCAGCTGAGATGACATTTGCGACGACATTTCGGATATACGCGTTTCTTGTGCTTCCATCTTCGATGTAATCTGTGTCGACATTTCTGACATACGCGTTTCTTGTGATTCCATCTGGGATACCATATATGTCTTCTGTTCTTCTAGTTGAGATGACATATACGTTTTCTGTTCTTCTAGTTGTGATGACATATTTGTGGATATTTGTGATGACATTTCTGTTATACGTGCCTCTTGCGCTTCCAGTTGTGATGCCAATTGCGACGACATTGATGCTACTGTCGATGTTTGTGCAGATATTGCAGCCAATATCATGTTCAAGTCTGTGCTCGTAACTGTCTGCGATGTTTCGTTTTTCTCTTCAATTTTTGTTGTTGTTTCGTCCCCATCAGGATAAAAGACAAACTCGTCCACATCAATTCCTTGCGACTCCATTACCTCTCGTAGCCGTGCTTGAAGTTCGATCTTATTGCCGGTTGTATTTAATCCACGGTTCTCCAACTCCTTTTTCAGTTGCTGGATCTTCAATTCACCGAACTTTGCCATGTCCTTGTTGTCCTCTGGAATTTATTCAACAATTCCTCTTCTGACACCAATTGTAACGAATTTGCTGCAAATCTTCTTATTTGCCCTTTTGCTAAGTTCGTATCGCTAAACTGTTGAATAAATAACTCCAATATTGAATAATGGAAAAAAATGGCCTTTATTAAAATACTTCACAATAACACTCAAACTGTGCAACGAATAGCTTAATAACCAAACTGATAGCTTAAATGAAACTGACTTTCAAAATAATACTGCTATTGCTCGCTAGATGTCGTCTTAGTCGTAACTGCTTGACAACTCAAATCAAACTGAATTACTTCTTACTCGCCTGCCCCGCTTTTATAGTTTACGCTGCATACTTCTAGGCTCTTCGATTTCCAGAACTTACTAGTTATTTCGGCTACAAAATCGCCAGCCACAACTACGTGCAAAAATTATTGCCCTCTCTTGTGACAACTGAGATAAGATATATGCATGTGTTTGTGCATTGCCGCTCCGCTGCTCGTATACGTACATATGTGTATACGCAATTATTTATTCGTTTATGTAGATACATAATGATTGAATTATTGATGTGAATGTTTGTAGTTTACAGTCTCTCGCGCATACATAGGCGCATAAGTAAATGCATATGTGTGTGACATCTCTTTCGGCTGCCTTATATATGTGTATACATGATTTGATTATTGACGTAAATACTGCTTGGCATGGCCTTAGCATCGCCTTAGTGATGGTACAGCTCAGCGATGCCAATATCCGTGACAATATGTTTGTACGATATGGGTATCAAATGAAAGGTGGTAATGAGTATTTTAAAAGGGCGTGGGGTTTAGTTCTATAGGTGGATGCCTTTTCGAGATATCGCCATTAAGGTGGACCAGGGGTGACTTTAGAATGTGTTTGATCGATATGGGTATCAAATTAAAGGCATTAATGAGGGTTTTGAAAGGGAGTGGTGGTAGTTGTATAGGTGATCGCCTATTCGAGACATCGCCATAAAGGTGGACCAGGGGTGACTCTAGAATTAATTTGTACGATATGGGTATCAAATGAAAGGTTTTAATGAGTATTTTAAAAGTGGGTGGGCCTTAGTTCTATGGGTGGACGCCTTTTCGAGATATCGCCATAAAGGTGGACCAGGGATGACTCTAGAATTTGTTTGTACGATATGGGTATCAAATGAAAGGTGTTAATGAGTATTTTAAAAGGGAGTGGGCCTTAGTTCTATAGGTGGACGCCTTTTCGAGATACCGCCATAAAGGTGGACCAGGGGTGACTTTAGAATTTTTTTACGATATGGGTATCAAATGAAAGGTGTTAACGAGTTTTTTAAAAGGGAGTGGGCCTTAATTCTATAGGTGGACGCCTTTTCGGGATATCGTTATAAAGGTGGACCAGGGTTGACTCTAGAATTTGTTTGTACATTATGGGTATCAAACGAAAGGTGATAATGAGTATTTTAAAAGGGAGTGGGCCTTAGTTCTATAGGTGGACGCCTTTTCGATATATCGCCATAAAGGTGGACCAGGGGTGGCTCTATAATGTGTTTGTACAATATGGGTGTCAAATTAAAGGTATTAATAAGAATTTTAAAAGGGGGTGGTGGTAGTTTTATATGTGAAGGCGTTTTCGAGATATCGACCAAAATGTGAACCAGGGTGACCCAGAACATCATCTGTCGGGTACCGCTAATTTATTTATATATGTAATACCACGAACAGTATTCCTGTCATGATTCCAAGGGCTTTTGATTTCGGCCTGCAGAACTTTTTCATTTTCTTTTACTTAATATGGTAGGTGTCACACCCATTTTACAAAGTTTTTTTCTAAAGTTATATTTTGCGTCAATAAACCAATCCAATTACCATGTTTCAACCTTTTTTTCGTATTTGGTATAGAATTATGGCACTTTTTCCATTTTTCGTAATTTTCGATATCGAAAAAGTGGGCGTGGTCATAGCCACATTTCGGCCATTTTTTATGCCAATAGAAAGTGAATACAGATAATTATGTGAACTGAGTTTAGTAAAGATATATCGATTTTTGCTCAAGTTATCGTGTTAATGGCCGAGCGGAAGGACAGACGGTCGACTGTGTATAAAAACTGGGCGTGGCTTCAAACCGATTTCGCCCTTTTTCACAGAAAACATTTATCGTCCTAGAATCTAAGCCGCTACCAAATTTTACAAGGATTGGTAAATTTTTGTTCGACTTATGGGATTAAATGTATCCTAGACAAATCAAATGAAAAAGGGCGGAGCCACGCCCATTTTGAAATTTTCTTTTATTTTTGCATTTTGTTGCACCATATCATTACTGGAGTTGAATGTTGACATAATTTACTTATATACTGTAAAGATATTAAATTTTTTGTAAAAATTTCACTAAAAAAAAAAAATTTTTTTAAAAGTGGGCGTGGTCGTTCTCCGATTTTGCTAATTTTTGTTAAGCATACATATAGTAATAGAAGTAACGTTCCTGCCAAATTCCATCATGATATCTTCAACGACTGCCAAATTACAGCTTGCAAAACTTCTAAATTACCTTCTTTTAAAAGTGGGCGGTGCCACGCCCATTGTCCAAAATTTTACTTATTTTCTATTCTGCGTCATAATTTCAACGCACCTACCAAGTTTCATCGCTTTATCCCTCTTTGGTAATGAATTATCGCAATTTTTCGATTTTTCGAAATTTTCGATATCGAAAAAGTGGGCGTGGTTATAGTCCGATATCGTTCATTTTAAATAGCGATCTGAGATGAGCGCGCAGGAATCTACATACCAAATTTCGTCAAGATATCTCAAAATTTACTCAAGTTATCGTGTTAACGGGCAGACGGACGGACGGACATGGCTTAATCAAATTTTTTTCGATACTGATGATTTTGATATATGGAAGTCTATATCTATCTCGATTCCTTTATACCTGTACAACCAACCGTTATCCAATCAAAGTTAATATACTCTGTGAGCTCTGCTCAACTGAGTATAAAAACAAGTAAGGAAGGCTAAGTTCGGGTGTAACCGAACATTACATACTCAGTTGAGAGCCATGGAGACAAAATAAGGAAAATCACCATGTAGGAAAATGAACCTAGGGTAACCCTGGAATGTGGTTGTATGACATGTGTATCAAATGGAAGGTATTAAAGAGTATTTTAAGAGAGAGTAGGCCATAGTTCTATGGATGGACGCCATTTAGGGATATCGCCATAAAGGTGGACCAGGGGTGACTCTAGAATGTGTTTGTACGATATGGGTATCAAATGAAAGGTGGTAATGAGTATTTTAAAAGGGAATGGGCTTTAGTTCTATAGGTGAACGCCTTTTCGAGAAATCGTCATAAAGGTGGACCAGGGGTGACTATAGAATATGTTTGTACGATATGGGTATCAAATGAAAGCTGTTAATGAGTATTTTGAAAAGGAGTGATACTTAGTTCCATAGGTGGACGCCGTTTCGAGATATCGCCATAAAGGTGGACCAGGGGTGTCTCTAGAATGTGTTTGTACGATATGGGAATCAAATGAAAGGTGTTACTGAGCATTTTAAGAGGGAGTGGGCATTAGGTCTATAGGTGGACGCCTTTTCGAGATATTGCCATTAGGGTGGGCCAGGGGTGACTCTAGAATGTTTGTACGATATGGGTATCAAACGAAAGGTGTTATTGAGCATTTTAAAAGGGAGTGGGCATTAGGTCTATAAGTGGACGCCTTTTCGAGATATCGTCATTAGGGTGGGCCAGGGGTGACTCTAGAATGTGTTTGTACGATATGGGTATCAAACGAAAGGTGTTACTGAGCATTTTAAGAGGGAGTGGGCATTAGGTCTATAGGTGGACGTCTTTTCGGGATATCGCCATTAGTGTGGGCCAGGGGTGACCCTATAATGTTTGTACGATATGGGTATCAAACGAAAGGTGTTACTGAGCATTTTAAGAGGGAGTGGGCATTAGGTCTATAGGTGGACGCCTTTTCGAGATATCGCCATTAGGGTGGGCCAGGGGTGACTCTAGAATGTGTTTGTACGATATGGGTATCAAATGAAAGGTGGTAATGAGTATTTTAAAAGGGAGTAATCCTTAGTTCTATAGGTGGACGCCTTTTCGAGATATCGCCATTAGGGTGGGCCAGGGTGACGCTAGAATGTGTTTGTACGATATGGGTATCAAACGAAAGGTGTTACTGAGCATTTTAAGAGGGTGTGGGCACTAGGTCTATAGGTGGACGCCTTTTCGAGATATCGCCATTAGGATGGGCCAGGGGTGACTCTAGAATGCGTTTGTACGATATGGGTATCAAAAGAAAGGTGGTAATGAGTATTTTAAAAGGGAGTAATCCTTAGTTCTATAGGTGGACGCCTTTTCGAGATATCGCCATTAGGGTGGGCCAGGGTGACGCTAGAATGTGTTTGTACGATATGGGTATCAAACGGAAGGTGTTACTGAGCATTTTAAGAGGGAGTGGGCATTAGGTCTATAGGTGGACGCCTTTTCGAGATATCGCCATTAGGGTGGGCCAAAGGTGACGCTAGAATGTGTTTGTACGATATGGGTATCAAACGAAAGGTGTTACTGAGCATTTTAAGAGGGAGTGGGCATTAGGTCTATAGGTGGACGCCTTTTCGAGATATTGCCATTAGGGTGGGCCAGGGATGATTCTAGAATGTTTGTACGATATGGGTATCAAACGAAAGGTGTTACTGAGCATTTTAAGAGGGAGTGGGCATTAGGTTTATAGGTGGAGGCCTTTTCGAGACATCGCCAATAGGGTGGGCCAGGGGTGACTCTAGAATGTTTGTACGATATGGGTATCAAACGAAAGGTGTTACTGAGCATTTTAAGAGGGAGTGGGCATTAGGTCTATAGGTGGACGCCTTTTCGAGATATCGCCATTAGGGTGGGCCAGGGGTGACTCTAGAATGTGTTTGTACGTTATGGATATCAAATTAAAGGTATTAATGAGGCCTTTAAAAGCGAGTGGCCCTTAGATGTATATGTGAAGGTGTTCTCGCGATATCGACCAAAATGTGGACCAGGTGATCCAGAAAATCATCTGTCGGGTACTGCTAATTTATTTATATATGCAATACCACTAACAGTATTCCTGCCAAGATTCCAAGGGCTGTTGATTTCGCCTTGTAGAACTTTTTCATTTTCTTCTACTTAATATGGTAGGTGTCACACCCATTTTACAAAGTTTTTTCCAAAGTTATATTTTGCGTCAATAAACCAATCCAGTTACCATGTTTCATCCCTTTTTTCGTATTTGGTATAGAATTATGGAATTTTTTTCATTTTTCGTAATTTTCGATATCGATAAAGTGGGCGTGGTTATGGTCGGATTTCGGCCATTTTTTATACCAAGATAAAGTGAGTTCAGATAAGTAGGTGGGCTAAGTTTAGTAAAGATATATCGGGTTTTGCTCAAGTTATTGTGTTAACGGCCGAGCGGAAGGACAGATGGTGGACTGTGTATAAAAACTGGGCGTGGCTTCCACCGATTTCGCCCATTTTCACAGAGAACAGTTACCGTCATAGAATCTATGTCACTACCAAATTTGAGAAGGATTGGTAAATTTTTGTGCGACTTATGGCATTAAAAGTATTCTAGACAAACTAAATGAAAATGGGCGGAGCCACGCCCGTTTTGAAATTTTCTTTTACTTTTGTATTTTGTTGCATCATATCATAACAGGAGTTGAATTTTGACTTAATTTACTTATATACAGTAAAGATATTAAATTTTTTGTTAAAATTTGAATTTAAAAAAAATTTTTTTTAAAAAGTGGGCGTGTTCTTCATCCAATTTTGCTAATTTTTATTTGGCACATATATAGTAATAATAGTAGCGTTCTTGCCAAATTTCATCATGATATCTTCAACGACTGCCAAATTACAGCTTGCAAAACTTTTAAATTACCTTCTTGTAAAAGTGGGCGGTGCCACGCCCATTGTACAAAATCTTACTAATTTTCTATTCTGCGTCATAACTTCAACCCATCTGCCAAGTTTCATCGCTTTAACCGCCTTTGGCAATGAATTATCGCATTTTTTCGGTTTTTCGAAATTTTCGATATCGAAACAGTGGGCGTGGTTATAGTGCGATATCGTTCATTTTAAATAGCGATCTGAGATGAGTTCCCAGGAATCTACGTACCAAATTTCATCAAGATACCTCAAAATTTACTCAAGTTATCGTGTTAACGGACGGACGGACGGACGGACGGACGGACATGGCTCAATCAAATTTTTTTTCGATCCTGATTATTTTGATATATGGAAGTCTATATCTATCTCGATTCCTTTATATATGTACAACCAACCGTTATCCAATCAAACTTAATATACTCTGTGAGCTCTGCTCAACTGAGTATAATAAAACGAATAAAATAAATAAAAAAAAACTGAGAATAACAAAGTGGAAATAGTTCTCTGATATGTATTTGTTTCTCAGTACTCCGGTAAAACATATCAGGTTGACGAAAAATAGTGAGATTACCCACCATATGGAAACTTGTACATATGGCTATTTGATAATATAATGACTCTCAAAATTCCTTGAAATTCAGTAAAAAGGTGCTTCATGGATCAGACATCTATACATTTGAAGAAGTCATATTTAGAGTTCCAGGTGCTCATTATTTAGTGTAACCGTGTATTAACCTATAAATACAATTATTTTTTCGAGAGGTGGACAAAGTACTGGTCTTATCAAACACATCATATAAGTAAAAGGAGATGCCAGCAGTGAGGGATTGATTTAGTTGGAATGAGGGAAATAAGAAGTGGAAGAAAGAGGGTAAGTGAACGATGGAAGAAGTGTAAGTAGTCCCTGAAGAGATTCGGGATAGGGCGAAGTAAACTGTATGTATATTAGGTTCCAGGGAACATGGGAATAGATGGAAATGAAAAAGGGGATTAGCTAGCTAAAAATAGAGCATCCCTCGAAGCATGTACGGTACACTTCCCAATCAGATTGAGCGAGATTAAAATAAGGTAAGACTTGCACATGATCGACCAAGCGAGAAAACTTTCGAACACGTTTTGTGCTCCCGCTTTCCGCTCGCAAGACGCTAGATATTGGGAGTGGCACAGCTTTCATATCTAGAAGCAGAAAGTAGCATAGGTCCTAGAAAGCTTCTACTGTATGCCAAGAGGACGAAGTTATTTTGTGATATAGGTCCTGATTTTTGATAAGGCTTTTTTAGTTTGCTCGTTGAGCAAAATTCTCATAATATAAACTCCATCAGTCTATGCAAGGACTTATATTTTATAAGCGTCCAAAATGCTCAACTGATCTTGAAGAAATTTTCACTAAACGTTTTGGGAAAGAATTCGGAGCCATGCCGCTGGCCGTATAAAATTTCTTTTACCCCTAGTTCGGCCGACGATCTTTACAACTATTTTTGGCCGACGCAGTCACCCCGGTGATTGCCAGAAAAAGGATAAAAGTGTTCAACCCGTTACAGTTGTCTACGACTAAAATTATACACTCCTACAACAACAACAACAACTAAAATCATAAAACCTTATTTTGTATTTTTTCTACTTAAAATTCATTAAGTTAGTTACTACAATAATGGCTTCTTTTTTAAAAAATCTTCAAAATTTTTCTGCTCGCTTGAAAACAAATTTCAATTGAAAATCAAAAGCAAATTCAACAACTTGTTTTAGGCTGACGACAGAGTGCTCGCTATAAGCTAAGTTCGGCGAGAAGAAATTTTTATATTCATATATTTTAAAAGCTTCAAACGATTCTATTACTCTGACATCTTTTAGAATAAGATATCATTTTCATAGCTTTCTATCTTTTTATTATAGCAACGCTTCTCGCATCCACTCTGTCGTTAGCCTTAGAAAAAAACAAGTGAGGAAGGCTAAGTTCGGGTGTAACGGAACATTACATACTCAGCTGCCAAATTACAGCTTGCAAAAACTGTTAAATTACCTTCTTTTAAAAGTGGGCGGTACCGCGCCCATTGTCCAAAATTTTGCAAATTTTCTATTCTGCATCATAATGTCAACCCACCTACCAAGTTTCAAAGCTTTATCCGTCTTTGGTAATCAATTATCGCACTTTTTCGGTTTTTCGAAATTTTCGATATCGAGAAAGTGGGCGGGGTTATAGTCCGATTTCGTTCATTTTAAATAGCGATCTGAGATGAGTGCCCGGGAACTTACGTAACAAATTTCATTAAGATACCTCAAAATTTACTCAAGTTATCGTGTTTAAGGACAGACGGACGGACGGACATGGCTAAATGAATTTCTTTATTCGCCCAGATATCTTTGATATATAGAAGTCTATATCTCGATTAGTTTATGTCGTTACGGGGTGCCGTTATGCGAACAAAATTAATATACTCTGTGAGCTCTACTCAGCTGAGTATAAAAAAACGACCAATATTTGAGTATATCAACTGCTGAGGAGAATATCTTCGAAAAAGCCATGTTTCAAAACTTATTTCAGAATTTGTTTCATGGCCATATCTAAACATAAATTTGTACATTCTGACATAAAGTAGGGCGTTTATAGAAAATATTCCTGAGAAAAGTCGTTCTTCAACCAAAGACAGGTCGTTTTGGAAACAAATCCATTGACAAATCCTATGATACTCCACTCAACAGTCGATATGTTTCCAATATATTTATCTGTGCAGATTATTAATAAAGTGGGCGGAGGCCCACCTCTTATGGGGAACAATTTAAATTCGCTACATTTCCCCCGCAATGGGAAAAATGTACTCAATATTTGGTGAAAAAATATTATATGTGAGCGAAACCTGATGGGAGAAATTGAGAGATCGGGAATGCGAGTTATATTACATTAAAATTACGTCATAAACTCTAGTTTATGAACCGTTTTCAAAAGGTCTGCAAAAGAGCAGCAGTTGCCATTTCATAGGAGATCACAATATTAAGAGTGTCAGTTGAAAGACCTCCGCGGCGCCAAGGGAGTTCAATGCTTCTCCCACCAGCACCTTCCAACTCAATAAGGTCTGAAACTTCATCTAACCAGTGCGTCTTGTTTCATTATCATGATCTAGCTAGTGAAGTCCTTGGGATTTTATTCATTGCAACTTACACTCCGCTGTTATCACGTACAGCATCAAAAAAACCTTCCGTAAGAGCTTAATTTCGGTTACTCCTAAGGGCTTTTCATCTTCTCATGACATTGTCCTTGATTTCGAGTCATATGCACATCACGACAGTTATGATTGGGGACTTATATAGCATGATTTTTGTTTTTCTATTGCTCAGCACAAAGCAACACTTTTTAGTAAATGTGCTTCACAGTTTGATTTCGAAGCTGACATTATTTTCGCTTTGAATGCTGATTCCCAGAAACACCAAATCCTTCATAGTTACGAATTTGGCTGCCAAAACGCGCGACCATGCCGATTATACCGTTGATCACAGCAAGTACTTCGTCTTGGCCTCATTCACAGCAAGACATACTTTTTTCGCGTCTTCAGCCAAACCTGAGTGGGCAGAACTTGCGGCCTGTTTGTTAAGGCCATCAATATCAACAGCATTCGTCTGCAATTGTAAGCTCTTATTAAAAATAAGAAATAGGCAGCAAATAATTTTCCCACATAGGGTTGAAATTAAATTTGTACGTTTAGATTTTCCATTTTCAAGTATACATTTTATATAATTCACAGCACATTATTTCCGTTGCATTATTACGATGCCCAAAAACAACGACGACAGGAACACACTTACATTATCTGTAAAGAAGCTTTTGACCAAGCAAAGTTGGAGCTGCGTCGTACATCAAACAGAAGCGTCGATTAATGCTAATTTGCATAAACATTCATTCAACATTTTTTTTTTCCAAAATTATCAGCGCAAGTCAAACATTGAATGGGTATTTGTTGTTTTTTCTTCGTTATTTTAATGCTTTTTTAAATTCATTGAATTAAGAATTGTTGTTAAAAAATGGTTTGAGTCGCTAAGCTTTTGTTATTTTGTTCCAACTTTTGGTTGGACAGCGCACAATGGGCGAGAAGAACTGCCCTAGTGACTAAAAGTCAATAAACAATAACAACTAATTCACAACCATTTCAAAATGTAGTGATACGTCTGTTTAAAGCGCATCGTTCGGGGATTAATCGGGCAGTAGTCGCCAGGTTGTATAAGCAACCTGAGTCACACTTTATTTTAAAATACTTAGTCTCGAAATGATTTTGAAGTTTTTCCGAAATAATACCTTAAATAACCCCGAAATGATCCTGAAAGTGTTCGAAATGGTCACGATATAACACCAAAATGATCCTGGAACAGGCCTTAAATGGTTTCTAAATAGTCTCGAAATGATTCTAAAGTTTTCCTGAAATGATACCTAAAATAATCCCGAAGTGATCCTGAAACTGTTCCAAATTGGACCCGTGAGAATCTCTTAGTTATTCTGGAAATATCCAGAAATGATCCTGTAACAATCATAAAATGGTTTCCAAGTAGTATCCACAAATAACACCGAAGCGATCTTGAAATTGTTCCTGACTAGCCAGATATTGTCTCGAAATTATTCTGAAAATAATACCGAGGGAATCCTGTAAGAGTCTCAAAATGGTTTCGTAATAGTCTGGAAATAATCCAGAAGCTGTCCCGAAATGTAACCTTAACCAACCCAGAAGTGATCCTGATATTGATCCAAATTGCTGCTTATAAAGCCTCGAAATGACTCCGACAGCAATCTAATACTAAAATTGCTCCAAAATAGTTTGGAAATGGTGCTTATAAGTAGTCTTCCCGACGTCTTCCTGAGATAAAGTCCCGAAACAGTCCCAAATTGGTCCAATATACGATACCATTCCCTTCAAAACTTGATTAAATTAGATCCTTACCGTAAGATAGTAGTTGCATATGTTCTATCAAGCAGAAAAGACGTGAACAGAAGCGTGGGCTGCTAAATTTCTATGTTCATGTGCAAATCCTTCGACGTTAGACTCACAAAGTTGCTCATATCTCTAAAGAGACAAGACATAAGGCTCACGATGGGCATACTAACTGGACACTGCCTTCTGGCGCACATGCTTATAAGTTAGGCCTGGTGATGTAACAGGTGATGCAGGAAGTGCGAGCTGCAGGAAGAAGCGGTTGAGTACGTTCTGTATTCGTGTCCTGCGCTTACGGGGTTAAGGCTCTAGCTACAAGGAACGGTAGACTTTACAGACCTCGAGCTTTTAGCTCCATTTTAGTTGATATGCACACAAGTTTTGGCGAATGCCGAAAGTACCGAAGGGCCCTCTACGGCGAATTGCTAAAGCTAACTGTTTGGTTTTTCTTTGGATCATGGCACCCGATTGTAAAGCAATTTAACACTCGAGTAAAACAGCTCTTCCACATTTGCATATCAACCACAGTCACGACGATGCTCCCGAAAAACATATCCCAACTGAGCAGCAACGGAGCAAGCTCTATGGTATTGGAGACGCTAATTTCTAATTTATTCTAAGGATGTACTGTGTATGTATATATGCAGGCTTATTTTCAGCATTTTCCCTTTTCTATTTATTTTTTTACGGCGGTTGCCGTGGTGTGATGGTAGCGTGCTCCGCCTACCGCACCGATGATTCCGGGATCACGCCCCGGGAAAAGCAACATCAAAATTTTAGAAACAAGGTTTTTCAATGTGAAGAAAATTTTTCTAAGCTGGGTTGCCCCTCGGCAGTGTTTGGTATTTCTGCCATGAAAAGCTCTCAGTGAAAACTCATCTGCCTTGCAGATGCCGTTCGGAGTCGGCATAAAACAAGTAGGTCGCGGTCGGTAGGAAAAATTAAATTATTATTTATTTATTTATTAATTTTCAATCTAATGAGCAATTGAACGACTTACAGTAAAATAATATCTGTGTTTTTCTTTACATGTACATATATAAATACATATGCCCTTAAACTCTATATGTGACCATAAATAATGAAACGACCCTATTGTGCGAAAACAAGTTTTCGAGAAAAACGCGTTTAAAATTTTTGTTTAGCTTGACTCTCTGTAGTGGCTGTCTGTTGTGAATGAATTTTTTAATTAAAATTTTAGTAACTTCCCGATAAGCTACAAGTTTGAAACTTGGAATATAGTTCAGAACCCGATGACAATGCAATAATAAGAAAAAACTCCGATAGGTAGCACATGGATCGAAATATTTCAGAAAATCGTATTTGTGGTCCGATTTGGCTTTAAATGTGATTTGTGAAAAAACTAAGAAAGATAGAAAACTGCGGTTTATTCCATTGGAAAGAGCGTTAAATTTCCTATAAGAGTCACTCAAAAAGTGAAGAAAGGTATTTTCGCACAATAGGGTCGTTTCATGATTCCAGGTCACGGTTGCCACTTTGCGTCCATTTGGATCAAATTTGGTCCGCTCCAACCCTGTTTGGTCCGCTGGTCCTTTTTTAATTTTGGTCCTTTTTGGGCGATCCGTCACGTTTTTGGTACTTTGATTTCAATTTTTTTACTTTCATAACAATACTAAACACTGATAAAAACAAGTAAGGAAGGTTAAGTTCGGGTGTAACCGAACATTACATACTCAGTTGAGAGCTATGGTGACAACATAAGGGAAAATAACCATGTAGGAATATGAACCGAGGGAAACCCTGGAATGTGTTTGTATGACATGTGTATCAAATGAAAGGAATTAAAGAGTATTTTATGAGGGAATGGGCCATACATAGTTCTATAGGTGGATGCCATTTAGGGATATAGCCATAAAGGTGGATCAGGGTTGACTCTAGAATGCGTTTGTACGATATGGGTATCAAATGAAAGGTATTAATGAGGGTTTTAAAAGGGAGTGGTGGTTGTTGTATAGGTGGTCGCATTTTCGAGATATCGCCATAAAGGTGGACCAGAGGTGACCCTAGAATTTGTTTGTACAATATGGGCATCAAACGAATGGTGTTAATGAGTATTTTAAAAGGGAGTGGGCCTTAGTTCTATAGGTGGATGCCGTTTCGAAATATCGCCATATAGGTGGACCAGGGGTGACTCTAGAATGTGTTTGTACGATATGGGTATCAAATTAAAGGTATTAATGAGGGTTTTAAAAGGGAGTGGTGGTTGTTGTATAGGTGGTCGCATTTTCGAGATATCGCCATAAAGGTGGACCAGGGGTGACCCTAGAATTTGTTTGTACAATATGGGTATCAAATGAAAGGTGTTAATGAGAGTTTTAAAAGGGAGTGGTGTGAAGGCGTTTTCCAGATATCGACCAAAATGTGGACCAGGGTGACCCAGAACATCATCTGTTGGATACCGCTAATTTATTTATATATGTAATACCTGTCAAGATTTTAAAGGTTTTTTATTTCGCCCTGCAGAACTTTTTCATTTTCTTCTACTTAATATGGTAGGTGTCACAACCATTTTATAAAGTTTTTTCTAAAGTTATATTTCGCATCAATAAAACAATCCAATTACCTTACCATGTTTCATCCCTCTTTTCGTATTTGGTATAGAATTATGGAATTTTTTTAATTTTTCGTAATTTTCAATATCGAAAAAGTGGGCGTGGTCATAGTCGGATTTCGTTCATTTTTCATACCAAGATAAAGTGAGTTCAAGTAAGCACGTGAACTAAGTTCAATAAAGCTATGTCGATTTTTGCTCAAGTTATCGTGTTAACGGCCATGCGGAAGGACAGACGGACGACTGTGTATAAAAACTGGGCGGCATTTTCACACAAAACAGTTAACGTCATAAAATCTATGCCCCTACCAAATTTCAAAAGGATTGGTTAATTTCTCATCGACTTATGGCGTTAAAAGTATCCTAGACAAATTAAATGAAAAAGGGCGGAGCCACGCCCATTTTGAAATTTTCTTTTATTTTTGTATTTTGTTGCACCATATCATTATTGGAAATGAATGTTGACATAATTTACTTATATACTGTAAAGATATAAAATTTTTTGTTAAAATTTTACTTTAAAAAAATTTTTACTAATTTTCTATTCTGCGTCATAAGTTCAACTCATCTACCAAGTTTCGTCGCTTTAGCTGTCTTCTGTAATGAATTATCGCACTTTTTCGGTTTTTCGAAATTTTCGATATCGAAAAAGTGGGCGTGGTTATAGTCCGATATCGTTCATTTTAAATAGCGATCTGAGATGAGTGCTCAGGAACCTACATACCAAATTTCATCAAGATACCTCAAAATTTACTCAAGTTATCGTGTTAACGGACGGACGGACGGACGGACGGACGGACGGACATGGCTCAATCAAATTTTTTTTCGATCCTGATTATATATATGGAAGTTTATATCTATCTCGATTCCTTTATATATGTACAACCAACCGTTATCCAATCAAACTTAATATACTCTGTGAGCTCTGCACAACTGAGTATAAAAAATGTGCTTGTTTGAACACCCTGTGAATGGCAATCGATTTTCAGTAACTCTCACCAGCAGGGCCGATAGCTAATGGCCAGTTTTAAGCTGCAGACATTGGTGGTTTATCGGTAACCTTATAACAGCTGATTCTACCAACCTTATGGGAATCAATGAAATCGATTATTGGTGCCGCTAAGATCGTAACCGTATCGTAGCCAACCAATTGGTTTTTGGTTTTCCGTCATAACGATAAACAGCTGATTACGTTAGGGATACTACTACAGCGATACGACAAATGGCACCAATGACTCCGCTTTTACGTATGTAGAACGCTTTGTCGTGTAACATTGTGCGTGTCTCGAAGTAAGTGGAGTTAGTGCAATACAATAAGCAAAATTAATGTCAGATCCCGAAATAAAAGCGTATATGTGGTTTCCCGCCTATATTCTTAAAATTATAAATACCTTAAATAAGATTTCCAACCATCACCATGGTGTGATGGTAGCGTGCTCCGCCTACCACACCGTATGCCCTGGGTTCACACCCCGGGCAAAGCAACATAAAAATTTTAGAAATAAGGTTTTTCAATTAGAAGAAAATTTTTCTAAGAGGGGTCGCCCCTCGGCACTGTTTGGCAAGCGCTCCGGGTGTATTTCTGCCATAAAAAGCTCTCAGTGAAAACTCATCTGCCTTGCAGATGCCGTTCGGAGTCGGCATAAAACATGTAGGTCCCGTCCGGCCAATTTGTAGGGAAAATCAAGAGGAAAAAATATTTCGTTGTTTTATAGCTTTTAAACGTTTAAACGGTTAAGCATTCCAAAAGCAAAATAGATATTTAGCATTGCATTCTCCAAAAAATTATATACGGCTTTGCATTTGCTACGTCATGGCAAATACGCAACCGCAAAACCGTAGTTTATTTTTGTTGATGCGTTGCAAACGTGTGATATAAGTTATATGTATGACCGATCTCTACGATTTTTTTAGACAACATTTTTTGTAATATATGTAAGCATTGTTTGAAATTCGAAGCTTCTATCTATTAAAATGGGGCAGAAATTACGAAAAGTACCAAAAAGTACCCTTACACTCTTATACTTAGGAGTTCAGAATATTGTGTATTTGGTGTTGGAAACGCTGCTACAACAATTGAAAGCTACGAACCCTGAACAACTTTTTTCGTTTAAAATTTTTTTTGCATATTTTGTTTTGTTTTGACAGTTGTTAATTTGCTATTCAAAGTTGAAGACAAAAGCTACGGGTTTTTGTATTGCGTATTTGCCATGACGTAGCAAATGCATAGCCGAATTATTTTTTGATATTTTGTGTAAAACAACTACTACACTCCCCTATTGCATGCTTAAAAAAATCTGATTTAAGTGATAAAACTTTCTACCTTGAATTAAAAAATATTTTTGTTGCTAGTAAAGCTGACGTATTTCTTGAAAGCGATAACCTTACTGATGAAGACGTTTTAGGTTTTTGGGAAAAAGTAAGCTTTTATAGAAATGGTATGAACGAAAAGTGTTTTGAAGAATTGCTTGGTTTTGTAAATGATTTACTGAGTCTGCCACATAGTTCGGCGGCCGCAGACCGAAAATTTTTTGAATTGTCTCTTATTAAAACCAAATTACGCAATAAATTGGAGTTTATTTCAATCAACCACATAATGTTAGCCAAAGAACTTTGTACGCAAAACCTAGGTCCTCATTACGTTTGGTCGGTGAAAGACATAGGCTGGTCCTAGAAAAGTTATACAATGAACGATATAAAACTGATTTTATTATACGTTTTTTCGATGTAGCCCAGAATATATTATAAACATATATGGTTTAAGGTTTTAAATATATACACATACATATGTATATTAATAAGACTGAAAAATATGCCCATATGTGACAAAATATATTTAATTATCATCACCAATAATTATCATCAATTTTAGTTGAAGCGCTTTTTGTTTGTTTGTAACATTGTGTTGTTTTGTACTTTTTAAGTTGTTGATTATTACATTGTTTGTATACCAATAAATGAAAACAAATTTTGGTCCTTATTTTGAAATTTGGTCCTTTTTTCGACGAATTTTGGTCCCAAATGAAAACAGGCTGTTGCAACCGTGTTCCAGGTTACATATAGACTGTCAAGTGCATTCCTTTATCAACACTTATGAAATTGTTGCACAGAAAATTTGTAATGCTAAATTTCAGCAGTTGCAACAGAAATGTGTCTCTCCATATTATCCCAACACTATTCTTCACTTATACAAAAATAACACGTCTAATATTTTGTTTCAAAGTCTCTTTTTTACCTTTCAAAAGCGTCTACTGGCCCATTGTGCCGCTGCACAGTTTCCAACTGCAAAGTCGTTTGCATATTTTGTTACTGTTATTTATGCAGTTGCTGTTGTGCATCTAATTTTGGAGAGATCTACCATAAGGGTTTTTGCGACGCAGATCCTTAAAATAAACATAACAACAATGATAAGAGCAACAAAAAAAATTGCTTTTTTGTTGCAATTGCGGTGGAGGCGGTGTTGGTGTCTCGGATGGTAGCTGCGGCGGCAACGACGAATTATCGACAATGAGATGTGTTTTTGTCCAAAATAAAGTTCTTAGTATTTTGGTTTTGTGGTTGGTGGCACAACTAGTGACGTCGGCGCCATGTCATTCTCTGGCACATAAGCTGGGATTTAGTGGATTGTCTTTGCTGTGAGTGTTCTTTCCTTTGTCTTAAAATTTTTTTCGGTGGTTTTTCGTTTACGATTTTGGTGTTTTAGTTTTTGTAATTTTTTTTTTTCTTCTTCCTCTTCTACATCGACACCAAACAATGGATGATGCAGCTTAACAGCCTTGCAACTTAACAACTTAATAATCCAACAAAGATGCTGTTTTTGGGGAAAAACGTTCTACGTAAACTTTACACTACATTTTTGGCGTTTGAATGCAAGGTACGAGGGGTTTGCGGGTGTTGTGGCTGCAGTTAAGACATTTCGAATTCCACCCTTTTTGGATGTTTAATGGTGGAAAAAAATTTTTCTCTGTAAAAAACTGTTGAAAACGTGCGCATCCGAAGCTAAGACATCGCAATTGCAAAGGTTCAAAGGGAATACAATTGATGCAATTGGCGTGGGGAGGCGGTGGTAGGCAAAGACCTGCAATTTGTTTACATTACTTTTCATCTATCGGATTTACAAACAGATCAGAGGAAGAACTTAACGCAGTAAGTCAAATCCCTAATCATACCTGTCCTGAGGTATGGCTCGGAATCATGGGCGGTATCGAGGGAAGATGAGATGGCTTAGACGATTTAGCGCCAACTAGTGATGATGATGTCAGAGTGTAAAGATTATGTCAGAGTGGCCTAAGGAGTGGACCAGGTGGAAAACGCTTTAAATTCCCTTGGTGTGACCAATTGGCGCCGGTTGGCAGAGAGAAGGAGCGACTGGCGCGCCTTGTTGGACGGCCATAACCGTTTAAACGGTTAAGCGCCAATTAAGTAAGTAAGTAATGATGATGATGGGTTTAACGGAAAATATGCTAGTGGTAGCATTCGGCGTAACCATATATCTCTTTTCTAATAACGCTGAGGAATAAACATAAAGGTTTATTATTTCATTATTCTAACGAACATTGAACAATGTACAAAAATTTACTCAGAGTGAAATTTAGAAGGGAGTATTATCAGAGTACACTTTAGACAACTAAGAGTTGCGAAAATTTCAGTTTTCCATAATAGTAGAGAGGGGAAGTAAAATTTAAATGGCTTATCGATATTCTACAAATAGAGATGTTGAGATCGGATACCACGGCAGCCACATGACCGAGCTAACTCACTAGCAGTGAAACTCAAACTCAACCAAAACCCTTTTCACCTCGTTAGTAACACCTATTTTGGAATATGCTTCAGTCGTGTGGAGCCCAAGGTATCAGGTTAATTGTGATAAGTTAGGGTGTGTTCAACAGCACTTCATGATCTTTGCGGTGAAGGGCTTGGCATGGCGTCTAGGACGGAATAATCCATCCTATTCTAACCATACGAAACTTACATATATACGTACCTACTTACAAAGTCGCAGGGAAATGCATGGTGTATATATAATTCATTGCGAAATTAACCAGGGGGAATTTGGAGGGACCGCTTTGCTTAGTGAGATCATGTCCGATGTGTTGATGAAATTTGTAAATGAATGAACCTTAACGTTCGTCAACGCGTCAAGAATTTACGGCTAGGAGAAAGGTGAGTAGGGAAATCACCCAGGGGGTTGTTTTTTTCCGTTGCTAGGTATTGGCAATGAACAACCTGCTCCAGGGCTTTCATCGTAGGGGCTGACAAATAGTGGCTTATGCCGATGGCCTGACAATTCTTGTCTGGGATAAACTTCCGAATTCACATAGGGACGTTTTGTTTACGCGGAGGTAAAAGATTCCTGAACTTAGACCACCCTCTATTGTGAGAGTATCGCTATTACTGTATAACAGGGTTATGAACCTTGGGACTATGTTTGACGGCAAAGCTGGCTTGGAAGCTTTTTGTGAAGGATGGGGCTTGGATTGCCTTATACTGTTGTCAACGGGCAATTGGCAAAGGTTATGGGCTCTCTCCAAGGATAGTAAATTGGCTGTATGATGGTAATCAAGCAGTAGAAACTTGGTCCAAGGTCAAAAGAGCGGAAGTGGTGCAGCCATTGGAGTTGCTTGAAGTATGCGGAGCTCGTCGTACAATACCTACACTGACACTTAACGCAATGCTGAATCTGAACCCAGTTGACATCATGGGCAAAATGCCCGTAGACCGGTTTCGTGGCGCGGGACATAAGCATGTGAATTATGGGCACTCCAGCATTCTGACCGACTTCGACTTCATCCTTGGCAGTACAGACAACTGTGTGCCGTATTTCGCCGCTGCATTCATCATTCATTTTCCCTCAAGGGATGAATAGAGTGGGGAATTAAAGTGAGACGGGAGTCTGGGGAACTTGTTCACGGGTGTATGCAAGCTGGACGGGACCATTGGGGGTGGAGTGTTCTGTGAGAAAAATTATTTGCATGCCAGACCATAAAGATATACCTAGCAACTGTCAGGCCGATTTCTTGGCCTGGGAAGTAACGGGCGAATTGAACGCGTCTATCAGGGGAGACTTTGGAATTCCGCTAGACACTTGCTCTCTGCTTCTTGACAGGTGAGTGAAAGTTTTCCTGGGCCGTTTTGGACTTCAACGCCCGTAGGAGCTACTTGTGTCTACAAAAGCTCATCTATCCATTGTAATTTATATGTTAATAGGGCGTGGACAATAGGAACCCATGCGAAACGTTTTTGAATACAGGACAGTCCCAGCTGTGTTAGCTCTATGGAGGACGACGAGCTGAATCATCCACCAACTTTATGCTCAGCTATACAGGACGTATTGGAAATTCCGACTTTCCAAGATGGATGCATGCCTTATTCGTAGCTATATTGTTGTCACTCAGCCATTCGAATAGGCAACGGACCAACATAAAAGTGTCTAAAGGAGCTGTTAACTGAATAGCTGCCACTAACCCGTTTAGTTGGCAAGTAATGCAGAAGTAACCACCTTCGACTATCTTTCACCCATTGCCATACAAAAGTTGTAAACATTTTTCAAAAAAAAAAAAAAAAAAAAAATTCAAAGAGAGTACTGCACGTTAGTTTTTTAGTTTTTTGGAAACCATCTTCCAGTAGTTTGTAGTTAGCTTCTATCCCTGCTGGGTTCAATGAAGATCAACGCCAACCCTTTGCTCATCAAACCCGTACAAATATGTAAAAACAAAATAACGAAACGAAAAATCACTAAACGTACGCTGTGAGCCTGCACGTATTAACATTTATTACTGTGACTGGAATTTTATGTTTATTTTCAGCCCATTTTCATGTGAATTAGCAAGAAATAATTTATAAACCACACAAAATACCACATTTTGCATTCATGAAAATATAATACTTGCAAAAGTGTGGGTGCAGTCCATGCAAAAATGGGTAAAAACAAGTAAGGAAGGCTAAGTTCGGTTGTAACCGAACATTACATACTCAGTGGAGAGCTGTGGAGACAAAGTACGGGAAAATAACCATGTAGGAAAATGAACCGAGGGAAACCCTGGAATGTGTTTGTATGACATATGTATCAAATGAAAGGCATTAAAGAGTATTTTATGAGGGAGTAGCCATATTTCTATAGATGGATGCCATTTAGGGATATCGCCATAAAGGTGGACCAGGCCTGACTCTAGAATTTGTTTGTACGATATGGGTATCAAATGAAAGGTGTTAATGAGTATTTTAAAAGGGAGTGGACCTTAGTTCTATAGGTGGATGCCTTTTCGAGATATCGCCATAAAGGTGGGCCAGGGGTGACTCTAGAATTTTTTTGTACGATATGGGTATCAAATGAAAGGTGTTAATGAGTATCTTAAAAGGGCGTGGGCCTTAGTTCTATAGGTGGACGGCTTTTCAGAATATCGTTATAAAGGTGGAGCAGGGTTGACTCTAGAATGCGTTTGTACAATATGGGTATCAAACGAAAGGTGTTAATAAGTATTTTAAAATGGAGTAGGTCTTAGTTCTATAGGTGGACGCCTTTTCAGAATATCGTTATAAAGGTGGAGCAGGGTTGACTTTAGAATGCGTTTGTACAATATGGGTATCAAACGAAAGGTGTTAATAAGTATTTTAAAATGGAGTAGGCCTTAGTTCTATAGGTGGACGCCTTTTCGATATATCGCCATACACGTGGACCAGGGGTCACTCTAGAATGCGTTTGTACAATATGGGCATCAATGAAAGGTGTTAATGAGTATTTTAAAAGGGCGTGGGCCTAAGTTCTATAGGTGGACGCCTTTTCGATATATCACCAAAAAGGTGAACCAGTGGTGACTCTAGAATTTGTTTGTACTATATGCGTATCAAATAAAAGGTGTTAATGAGTATTTTAAAAGGGCGTGGGCCTTAGTTCTATAGGTGGACGCCTTTTCGGAATATCGTTATAAAGGTGGAGCAGGGTTGACTCTAGAATGCGTTTGTACAATATGGGTATCAAACGAAAGGTGTTAATAAGTATTTTAAAAGGGAGTAGGCCTTAGTTCTATAGGTGGACGCCTTTTCGGAATATCGTTATAAAGGTGGAGCAGGGTTCACTCTAGAATGCGTTTGTACGATATGGGTATCAAATGAAAGGTGTTAATGAGTATTTTAAAAGGGAGCGGGCCTTAGTTCTATATGTGGACGCCTTTTCGAGATATCGCCATAAACGTGGACCAGGGGTGACTCTAGAATGTGTTTGTACGATATGTGTACCAAATTAAAGGTATTATTGACGGTTTTAAAAGGGAGTGGCCCTTAGTTGTATATGTGAAAGCGTTTTCGAGATATCGACCAAAATGTGGACCAGGGTGATCCAGAACATCATCTGTCGGGTACCGCTAATTTATATATATATCTAATACCACGAACAGTATTCCTTCCAAGATTCCAATGGCTTTTGATTTCGCCCTGCAAAACTTTTTCATTTTCTTCTACTTAATATGGTAGGTGGCACACCCATTTTACCAAGTTTTTTCTAAAGTTATATTTTGCGTCAATAGACCAATACAATTACCATGTTTCATCCCTTTTTTCGTATTTGGTATATAATTATGACATTTTTTTCATTTTTCGTAATTTTCGATATGGAAAAAGTGGGCGTGGTCATAGTAGGATTTCGGCCATTTTTTACACCAATATATAAAGATAAGTACGTGAACTGAGTTTAGTAAAGATATATCGATTTTTGCTCAAGTTATCGTCTTAACGGCCGAGCGGAAGGACAGACGGTCGACTGTGTATAAAAACTGGGCGCGGCTTAGACCGATTTCGTCCTTTTTCACAGAAAAAAATTATCGTCCTAGAATCTAAGCCCCTACCAAATTTCACAAGGATTGGTAAATTTTTGTTCGACTTAAAAGTATCCTAGACAAATTAAATGAATAAGGGCGGAGCCACGCCCTTTTTGAAATTTTCTTTTATTTTTGTATTTTGTTGCACCATATCATTACTGGAGTTGAATGTTGACATAATTTACTTATATACCGTAAAGATATTAACTTTTCTTTTAAAATTTTACTTAAAAAAATTTTTTTTTTTTAAATTGGGCGCGGTCGTTCTCTGATTTTGCTACTTTTTATTAAGCATACATATAGTAATAAGAGTAACGTTCCTGCCAAATTTCATCATGATATCTTCAACAACTGCCAAATTACAGCTTGCAAAACTTCTAAATTACCTTCTTTTAAAAGTGGGTGGTGCCACGCCCATTGTCCAAACTTTTACTATTTTCCGATTCTGCGTCATAAGTTCAACTCACCTACCAAGTTTCATTGCTTTTTCCGTATTTGGTAATGAATTATTGCACTTTTTCGATTTTTCGAAATTTTCGATATCGAAAAAGTGGGCGTGGTTATAGTCCGATATCGTTCATTTTAAATAGCGATCTGAGATGAGTGCCCAGGAACCTACATACCAAATTTCATCAAGATACCTCAAAATTTACTCAAGTTATCGTGTTAACGGAAAGACGGACGGACGGACGGACGGACATGGCTCAATCGAGTTTTTTTTCGATACTGATGATTTTGATATATGGAACTCTATAACTATCTCGATTCCTTTATACCTGTACAACCAACCGTTATCCAATCAAAGTTAATATACTCTGTGAGCTCTGCTCAACTGAGTATAATAATAATAATGTGGCGAATATTAGCAGTTTCGATTAGTCACTATGCCGCTAGTAAAAAATAATGGGTAACAACAACAACAAGGCAAGCAGACGAAATAGAAAACAGCCACACATACATGTACACGGCAATAAAGAGCGCATATTACTCACGTATATACACACATATACATACGTAGGAGGCAACAGTGAATATGAGATGCAGAGCTATGAGAGAAGTAACTTAGCAACTTATCGATAAGGCTGTTCGCAACAATTCTAGGTTTGGGAGAAATAGGCGAACGAGACAACTGAGGGTATAAGAGCAACGCAAGCTAAGAAATAGTCAACCAGTTAAGTCAAGCACGTGAGTAATTTAATTGTGAATAGTAATTAAATTGTGTAGTCGTAAATAAAGCATATTTGGCTATACTAAATATTTGAGTTATTTATTTGAAAGTTCAGCGCATCGAACGATAACACAAGGTGCATCATAATTGATAATTTCTTTAAATTCACAACAGTAATAATAATTACCTAGGAGGATAGATAGATAGATAGATAATTAATTGAGGATCGCACTGCGACCATTGGTCTATTGTGCCCTCAACTGCTTCACAACACCTCATCCAAGCCGACATCTCTGATGAACCCTAGCAGTTCACCTGGCTTGAGGGATTTGATGTGAGAATGCTCCGGCCATGGTGAGCCCATAAACTTAGCTCTACGTCTTGAGATTGCATCGCACTCCAAGAGGATATGGTCCGCCGTCTCCGCTGATCGATCACAAAATCGGCATGTGTTGTTCGATATTATACCCAGCTTTTGCATGTGACTGTTCAGTCTACAGTGTCCTGTAAGAATAGCTGTTAGGATTCTTAGGTTATTTTTCGAGAGGTCTATAAATGCCCTGTATCGAGTTGTGCAGTAACCCCCTAACAGTAGCTTAGATTGTCTCAGGCCTGGCATATTACGCCAGTGTTTTTCCCTGTTTTCCTTTTCTTCTGCTAATAGATGCCCCCTAATTTCCTGCGGGCCTACTGGAACGAACGGCTCAGGACCAATAGGTCGTATCGTTGCTGCCTCTCTGGCCAGGCTGTCCGCCTGCTCGTTTCCCTCGACTCCCCTGTGCCCAGGAACCCAGACCAACAGTAGTTCATTGTGTGCTCCTAGTTGATTCAGCCTTTCCACGCACTCAAGGACTAGTGCTGTTTTTATTTCAAATGCCGAGATGGCCTTGAGGGCGGCCTGGCTGTCACTGAGTATGGCAATTTTCTCATTGGAGTATTTTCGCTGAAGGTTCAGGTCCGCGCACTGGCTTATGGCGAATACCTCCGCTTGAAAAATGCTCGGGTATGCTCCCAGGGGTATTGATATCTTGGCTCTGGGTCCAACGACTCCAGATCCAATCCCCTCTGGGGTATTCGAGCCATCGGTATACCATACTATACTGTTTAGCTGCTGAATGCTCTCAATTCTGTTTTCTTCCCACGTACCCTTGTCTCCCAGTTCTACTTTATATCTTTTCTCATATACTATCTGCCTGAGGATATCATCCCTCGGGAGTTGAGAGATTGGGATCTTCTCTCAATTCCTCCATGTTCCGAGACGATATGACTCTACCTTTGCCCGAGCCCTCCTTGACGATATTAAGGAGGGCTCGCTTGGCTGACTGCTCTATCGATAAATGCAGCGGGGTTAGATCGAGGATAGCTTCCAGCGCTGTTGTGGGGCATGTGCGCATAGCTCCCGTGATGCACACGCATGCCAGTCGCTGAAGTTTCGACAGTGCTTGCCTCGTCGTCGCCCGAGTTGTTCTTGATGCCCAGGCTATTGAGCCATATGTTATCATAGGTTTTACTATCATGGTATACATCCATCTTAGCACGTGTGGGCTGCAGCCCCATGATTTGCTGCTAGACGTTTGCATACCATGATGGACCTCGTAGCCCTAGTCTTCATGGAGTCGAAGTGTTGTTTCCATAAGAGCTTGGTGTCAAACATGATCCCCAAGTATTTCACTGCGGTTCCATATTCTAGTTCCACGCCATCTATTGTTATTGCTCTCAGGGCTGGTAGGACCCTTCTTCTGGTGAAGGGGATGATGGTTGTCTTAGATGGGTTGATGTTAAGACCCACATTGGCGCACCATTCCCTTGTAATGTTCAATGCTCTTTGTATTATATCACAGAGCGTACTCTCGAATTTACCCCTTGCAATTATGACGATGTCGTCAGCATATCCTTGGCATCTTATGCCACTGTCTGATAGCTTTTGCAGGAGTTCATCCACTACTAGGCTCCACAAAAGGGGTGACAGGACACCTCCCTGGGGGCACCCTCTCGCGGTAATAACCTTAACTGCGCTGCTGCCTACTTGAGCTTCATCGATTCTTGTACGGAGTAGATTGTCAATCCATCTCTGGATAGGCAACTGAACTCCTCTTCTCTGCAGTGCTATGTTTACGCTTTCGTGAGATGTGTTGTCAAAGGCACCCTCGATATCAAGGAAAGCGCAAAGCACTGTTTCCCCTGTTTCGAACGCCCTCTGTATTTCAGATGATAACTGGTACAGAGCTGTATCCGTGGACCTACCCGCTCTGTAGGCATGCTGGCTATAATGTAGGGGCCAGCTCTTGAGGGCATTCGACCTGATTTCTTGGTCTATTATCTTTTCCATTGCCTTCAAGACAAAGGAGGTTAGACTTATTGGTCTGAAGGACTTCGCTTGTGAATAGTCCTTTTTACCTACTTTTGGTATGAATACTACTCTTGCTCTTCTCCACATCGTGGGTATATATCCCAGTGCCAGGCTATCTCTCATGATCCTGGCGAGATGTGAGATGATCTGTGTCCCTTGCTGCATTAGCGCCGGGTAGATGCCATCCACCCCCGGAGATTTGTATTTCTCAAAAGATTCCACTGCCCATCTGACTCTGGCCTCACAAAAGAGGGAGTTTGCTAGTTGCCAGTCTGATGGGGTTGGTCTAACTCTGGGGAACACAGGTTCCGGTACTTGCGGTGAGGCCTCAGGAAAATGCGCTTGCAGCAAGGCCTTTGCTCGCTCTTTCCCCGTTTCGGTATAGTTACCGTCTGGGAGTCTGATTGCTAGGTTTGTCTGTCTCTGCTCTTTGGCTAGGGCCTTGTGTAGCCTTGCCGCTGCAGGCGTGCTGGAAATTCCCTCACAGAAATTCCTAAAACTTTCCCTTTTTGCTTTTCTGATCTCCGTATTGTACTTAGTCAGATTCTGGGTGTATTCCTCCCAGTTGCCGGTTCTCCTTGCCTCGTTAAAGAGTTTCCTGACTTTCCTCCTTAGCAACGTCAGGTCATAAGACCACCAGGGGGTTGCCTTCTTACCTTTAATCAAGGAGACCCGGCAACTGGAGTTATAGGCATCTATCATTATTTGATTTGCCCTTTCCACCCTGCTCTCTAACTCGGTACAATTGGTACTTCTGCCTTTACTCTTAAGGCTATCTATGTTAGCTTCTATAATACTTTTATAGCTGTCCCAGTCTGTTTTCCTGGGATTTCTTCTAGGGTTGGTTTGCCCCGACATAGCGCCCAGCTCAAACCTTATGATTCTATGGTCCGAAAGGGAGGGTTTTTCTGAGACCCTCCATCTCGAGATCATATTCTCAGTTAGGTTGTTGCCGAGCGTTATATCAAGGACTTCTGCCCTAGCTCTCGTAACAAACGTCGGTTTACTCCCGACGTTGTATATGCTTAAATCATTACTGGCTATATATTTTAGCAAACACTCACCCCTTTGGTTGGTATCACTGCTGCCCCATTCCGTATTGTGGGAGTTAGCATCGCTTCCTATGATTAGAGGAAGTTTCGCTCTTCTGCAGTGAGCTACCAGCTTCTGTACGTTATCTGGGGGGACCATGTTGTCGTCCCCCGGGAAGTAGGCTGCGGCTAGCACAATGCTGGAGTCTTCACCATTGACTTCCGCATCTATTTGTACCGCCACCAGATCTCGACTTAAAAACTCTGTAATGCAAAAATAGTTAATATCTGCTTTAAGCATTACACATGCTCTAGGTCTCTGCTGGGAGAGATCCCAAATTACTCTACTGTTACTTACATTAAGGCCCCTCACCTGTCCCTTGTATGCCCAAGGTTCCTGTATGAGGGCTATGCCCAGATCATCCGAGGCAAACCTCCTCGCCAGTACAGCCGAAGCTGCAATGGCGTGGTGGAGGTTGATCTGGGCTATCTGTATGCTTAAGCCGGTCATTTTGGCCCGGCCGGCCTCATCGGGTCGTCGTAATCCGACAGCCCGCTTTCGCTGTCCTCCCGCTTGTCCAGTGCCAGCTCTTGGAGGTCCAAGCCCTCAATGAGCTCCTGTGTGGTGGGTATTTGTTGTTCCGTTTTTTCGCGGCCTCATCGCTATTACTCGCTGCGGTACGAGAGTTTGTAGTCACACGAGCCTTGATGGTGTCGGTGCTCGCATCTGACATGTCCTCGTCCGACATCTTGCCTATGTCGGCGTCTTCGACCGCCTTGTCTTCCTGCCGCTCACTATTCCCTGGTAGCTTCTGCCTCCAGGGTCTTACTTGGATCAAGCCGTACCTGTAGTGCAGCTTGAATCCATTCCTACGTGTGAGCTGGTAGGATTCTTCATCAATGCCCACGTTGAGACGTAGGCCCGTTTCTTCCGCGCTGCTATTTATAACGCGCCACCTCTGCGTCTTAAGGCCCTCGTTCTGGTTAGCGAGGAGCCGGATCGCAAATTCTCTGGGGCGGTCCGCACTCCTGGGGAGGAACATTGTCACGTTATGCGTGGGCGGTATGTCATCCCCGCGCCTTGTGCATAATTGTGCCCCTGTCCACCCCTCGAGTGTTGGCACTACTTCCTCGAGCCACTTTGCGGTTTTCTCGTCCTCGCAGTCAACGAGGAGGAGCCCTGCTCGGAAGTACACCCCGCAAAATACTAGAGCATGCCCACACCCCCTGAACACTCCATCCATAATTAGCTCCTGGAGATTTGTCAGGTCCTCCTGACTTAGGGCATCCGCCGGGTAGTTCCTGGGCAGCACAGCCACTCGGGTACCCCTGAGGGCATCCGAGTAGCTCTGCTGTCTTGGTGCTACTTCAGCGGGTCTCCCAGTCGCCCTGTTCAAATTCTCCCGGCGCATGGTTGCCGTGTTCTGCGGAGCATGGGCCCGTTGCCTCTTTGAGCTGGGAGTTTCCTCCGGTGTGATCTGCCCGATCCTACGCTTACCAGCGGGAGCGGGTGTATGCTGGCCAGCTGCCGCTGGCTGTTCTTTACTTCCGACTCTGTTTCTCCGTTCGGCGGTCGCTGTACTGTTCTCGTGGGCTGGTTTATGCCTGTGCTCGTCTGCCCTGGCTCTTGCTTCCCTGGGCGACAGGCCCTCCTCAAGGTATCGGAGATACCATTTTGTACCAGACCCACTTAGTCCCAGGCGCCATTTATCTGTAAGCGATCCTGGTCTGCCCGGTGGTGGTAGTGCAGGTTGCCTGCCCCTGTTATGCCTTCTGTTGGGCCGCTTCCACTCTTCCCGGTTTCGCTCGGTGTCGCTCCCTTTCTGGGACCTGTCGCAGCTGCCTTGTGAGCTGCTTCCAGAATCCTGCCTCGACGGTGAGCGTCCATGTTTACGCCTAGTTGGTGTACCTCTTTCCTCGGGGGGCCCCCGCTGCTCTATGGTGGTACTGGGCCCTCCATGGTTCGCGGGTTTTTTCCTGGACGCCTGCCCCTCCTGCTCCCCTTTTTTGATGTGCCCGCGCTGCTCACCAGTGGCCGAGATGCCTCTGGGGATCGCGGGTTTCGTCGCATTTTGCTTACTATGCTCTTCTGGCCCGCGTTGCTTTCCTTGGGTTTCTGTATTGCCCTTAGGGTTTGCGGGTTTAAGAGCCGGTTCTCTGCGCACTCCAGCGCTGGTGGAGGGATATTCATCGTCCCTCATATGCTCTAAAAAGAGCATTGCCTCCTCTCTAGAGAGCCTGTCCAGGAATTTCCTGGAGTATCTGCGTGGCCTGCTACTGCTTTGCCCGCTGCTCTTATTGGAGCCCGGTTTCTTTATTGCGTTGCTGTTGTTGTTTGTTTTTATGTTCTTTTTATTTGTTTGTTTATCCATTCTTGTCGTACGACAACATGCTTGACGTGGCAAGCGTAGTTGTCAATTATTTAAGTGAGGAACTGGGTTGGTCCGCCGCGGCAGAGCCCCTTGACGCGGTAAGGCCATGGTTACTCCCCAAGGTGGCCCGGTGTTGGGGAGGCGCCGTTATAATACAGCCGGTGTTGTGAACCTCCTGGCTGCAAACCAGTCCAATGGGCACGGTGACGCATGTCACCCTGGATTAGGAGGTGACAGTTCCTGGTTACCGATAGCATTCTACCATATCTGTCAGGTGAGCGCGGTTGCGCCGCTCCCATCTGACCAATTAGTATCAAATGCGATCGGCATAAGCCCCTGCACCGCTACAAGGTGACTGTCTTCGCAGAGGAGATACCTCCGGGGATATTTTGGCCGAGTTTCTTTCCAATTTCGGGCGTGCTACTTTCGAATTCTCCTCAAAAATTGTTGAGAACTAAATGTTCTATGCCGACTCTTACCAGCATCTGCTAAGGCGGATGAGGATCGAGTCCTCGGCCTTACAGACGAAAAATCCATTGTTGAAGACCCAAGATGGTAGAAAATTCATTGACTTCACCGCTGCTCGGTATACGGTAAAATCTAATAACAGGTTCCAGCATAAAAACATCCACGGTGCCATCGGGCTCTATCCCGACCAAGTGAGGGCGGTAGCTCAATTTTTTTTTTTGGTGTTTAGATGTAACAATACTACATGCACACACTTAGAAAATATAAATTCAATTCCTTAACAGTAAAAAAAAAACAAAAGGCATGGGGAAAGAGATTTATTTGACATTTTTCGGCAAATCATTTGTGAATTTCCATTTCATTCCAATTTTGCATAAAAACGTAGTTTTCATCGATTTATTGCTTAAGGCAACAATTACAAAATTACAACTACAAAAGTGCATAGAAAATTTGCAATGAGAATTATCAAATAAATAGCTGACAATGGATATATGTAGTATGCAAGCTTTGAATGTACAAGCTGCACCCTATTTTCGTTTTTATATTTTTTCTCAAACAACTGCCTCCCTACTATCATACCAGGGGCTTAGTAAAGCGTTGACTAAAGAAGGGGTGGAAGTTTACACAAAATGTATATGAAGATATAGTAAAATGCATAATAATCTTTTATTCATATATATATGCTCAGGCAAGGTTTCACGAAAAAAGGGCGACTTCGTTCACATTCTCAGGACACTATGACTTAAAATAAAGTTTGAAACTATGCTGAGTTTGGCTAGCTTAAGTTAGGTTGAACTTGCCGGTCAATAAAGACCTCACATAGATTGAATTCGCCCATAGCATTACCAGAATTTGTTTGACGATCAAACTAAAAAAAAAACACATTAGGTAACAGGATCTAAATAAATAAATAAATGTAAGCCGCGATAACCTCCGAACAGATTTTAGGCCGAGCTTCTCTTACAATTTGCGCGTGCTCCTTTTAATTTTTCTTCCAAATTGGCCTGACAGGACCTACTTGTTTTATGCCGACTCCGAACGGAATCCGCAAACCAGATGAGTTTTCACTGAGAGCTTTTCATGGCAGAAATACTCTCGAAGTGCTTGCCAAACACTGCTGAGGGGCGACTCCGCTTAGAAAAATTTGATTTTCATTGAAATAACTTGTTTCTAAGATTTCGATGTTGCTTTGCTCGGGGTGTGAAACTAGCGTCGTCGGTGTGGTAAGCGGAGCACGCTACCATCACCCCACGGCGGCCGCCAGGTACCAGGACTTATGTTATGTAATAAACCCGTCCTCTTGGCAAATACCAGTAGTTTGCAAGCACCTTGCTTAATTTCCGCCTTGAGGTCTGCCAACTCTGCCGCCATAGTAGCTGTAGCATCGACATCGCGACTGCAGGACAAGAGCACAGAACGTGCTCAACCATTTCTTCCTGCAGCACGCCTACATCTGCTGTTTCTGACTAGGTCATGAGCATGTAACACCAAAAGGCGGTGTCCAGTTAGTATGTCCCTAATTCTCTCTTTAGGGATATCAGCGGCTTTGTAAGTCTAATATCGTAGGATTAGGCCATGATCTAAGAAATTTTTGAGCTCCACGCTATTTTATCGACGCCTTTCCTGCTTAATGGATCATAAGCAACTCGTGTCCCCTTTTTATTTCTACGAAGCGCATTGGGACGTCGACCGTCCATTCATCGAGGGCTGAACTTTAATTTCCAACTTATCAGTCTTTTCGTTGCCTTCTATACTTTTATGACAGCTTATAGGATCTACTTATTTCTGGATCGTCACAGTAAACAGCAAACCGACCACTACCGTTAATTTGGCATCATCGGCATTGGCGTTATGGCGAATTTCTTATATATATTTTAACGCTGTTGTTGTTGTCTAAATTGTTCATATTTTAACGCCTGTCTCGTTTTTACGAAATTTAACTATAAGTGTTGTTAGAAGGTTAGGGGTTTACTGTCGCCTTGGTTGCTTCTCCCAGGGGTCAGTCGCCCATAACGAGACTAATTTGACTCATTTTAAAGGGCTGTTTCTCTCCCTGAAAACACAGCTTCTACATTTGAATGCTACTGGGTCATAAGAGTTGTATAAGATGGAATTCGTCATCTTCTGCGGAGTGAGCCAAAAGACCTTTGAGGTCCTCTTGGAATATTGACCCTCCGCTGGTCATCTCTGCCCCCTATGAACAACAAGGGCTATGGCCCTCCAGCTCTTGAAGGACGTACCAAGGAGTCGTATTATTGTAACGCAACGTGACTTTTTGGTCCTCCTAATTGGTCTAAGTTATATCTGATCTCAGTAATGATAATCTCAATGCCATGTTTTATATGCAGTGCAAAAATTTTTTAAATCAAGCGTGGGTCATCGGACTCTCATGCTCCCCGGCCGCCGCTCACAAGAGACACACTTCGAGCATGCAAATATTGATAGGCTACTATGTAAATAGAATTATTGTTGCATGCATGTAAAATTTTTTAGTCTTTATTCTATCAAACGTCATGTGTGTGAGTGTGTATACGTTATGTTGCAAGTTACAAGTACACAATATTCATATCCAGGAATACTTGCTTATATTCATATTTCATATGCTATGCCGCGTAACAAATTCGTACTAGCCTAGCCATATCCTATTTATGCTTGGACAAAAGTATGTACATACATATGGAATATTTGTTTGCATGTATGGTTGTGGGTATGAAATTTTGCAATTCCGTTGTATGTTAATTTCCTATTGAATTTCCAATTAATTGTTGGTAGTTGGCATTTTCTATTACACTCGTATCGCACAAATCACCAACATCAAATCATAGTACATATATGCAACCACCAGTTGTAGCAACAACAACAAATCACTCGTTTTTGACATTAGAAACAAGCAACTGTCGAGGATTAATTTATGGCAACCATGCAATATGATGGTGCTTTTTGCCTAAGCGTGCTCTGCTGGTGTCACAGCACGAATATCACACAGAAAGTGAATGGGTGAGTACTAGGGCGGGTCGATATAAAAATCGCTCATTGCTCTGTGAAAATCGTATTCTAGGGATCAAAATAAGAAACCTTGCCGGAGGAACCATACCTCCAAAACGAATTCTGATGTCCTCCCCTTTGGGTCGAACTCTTGGGTAGGGGCAATTTCAATTCTACCTGCTGTGTCTTGTGGTGGCTTAAAAAAAACAACACAAGCAATTTTACGATCTGCAATTGTGTCACAGTGATACCTTCATTTTTTAAAACGGTTGAATAAAAAGCCCACACAACTATGTTTACGACATGCAAATGTATTACAGTGATGCCTTGGTTTTAAAAGGGGGTTGTAAAAACGCTAATTTCTAATAATTTTTTTTAATTTCTTTTCTATTACTAAGTTAAATTCATTTTTTCATTTACATATGTTCTGACTAAATAAATTTCTAAAGAGAAAAATAAACTCCAAAAAGAAAAAAACATTGGCATTTCAAAGTGGGATTTTTCAAAATTTGCCCCTACGACCCAAAGGGGGGGGGGGGGGGGGGGGGGACATCAGAATTCGTTTTAGAGGTATGGTTCCTTCGGCAAAGTTTCTTATTTTGATCCCTAGAATATGATTTTCACAGAGCAATGGACGATTTTTTTGCCTCCCCACAAATCGACCCGGCCTAGTGAGTACTTACTTCATACACTCGGAAAAAAACGCCGACCTTAAATGAGAAAAGATTAGTTTAGGTTGAACTGGCCGGTCAAAAATGACCTCACATAGAGTGAATGTATCCATATTAGGTTACTGGACTTACATATAATATAAAATAGCCCGACCTCTTGGCTAATACTAAACGTTTTTAGGTCCTGGCTTAATATCTGCCTCCAAATCTGTAAGCTCTGCCGCTTCTATTGAATTCTTACGAATTTCGTATAAAACTTTCATTAATTTGACGAAACATTTTTCTTAAATTTTTTCAATCGTTTTTATTTAATCCCATTAGAATTTAGGGCTATTTTGTGAATAGTCTTAAAGTAACCCCTTGCGAGTAGGGGACTACTTCGCTCCACTCCAACCACTTCTTAGAACAGGTATGCCAGTATATGACCTTCCTCCCGAATCTAAAACTATGTTCTAGGAGGGAGAGAAATAAAAACAACTTCCTAATAATAAGGGCGGTTTTGTTCATAACTTTGAACTCTTTCCAAGTCCCCTTTTACACCATACAATTCTTAAATTCAAGTCTGCTGCAACATGGGCGAATACGGTGAGAGGAAAGGGAAAGAGTACAACAGCATCCGTACCGTCAAGTCATTTAAATTTTTCTCTTCCTTCATCTCCTCTCTTTGCTTGTATGCCATTTTTTGTTTCACATTCTTGCTTTCAAGGAAATTCGGTAAAAGTAAACGCGAATAGAAAGCGCGAAAGGGAATGCCAACAGAGTTGAATTCAAGAATTGTTTGGTGTAAAACGGGACTAACAATTAATACCGACAAGTTATTGTTTTGTTGTCGGCTAATTATCGAGAGCGCATTATTTTCGACTTATTTTCGATTTAACGGCTAGTTATCGGCTTCTTATTAATTTCTTATAGGTTTATTATAGCCGAATACCATATGTGTCATCAATTTTATAGTGAAGTCGGTACTTTTTTCAAAACAAGATTAGCTGTCGATATTAAATCGTCCCCTTTTACACCATACAATTCTTAAATTCAAGTCTGCTGCAACATGGGCGAATACGGTGAGAGGAAAGGGAAAGAGTACAACAGCATCCGTACCGTCAAGTCATTTAAATTTTTTCTCTTCCTTCATCTCCTCTCTTTGCTTGTATGCCATTTTTTGTTTCACATTCTTGCTTTCAAGGAAATTCGGTAAAAGTAAACGCGAATAGAAAGCGCGAAAGGGAATGCCAACAGAGTTGAATTCAAGAATTGTTTGGTGTAAAACGGGACTAACAATTAATACCGACAAGTTATTGTTTTGTTGTCGGCTAATTATCGAGAGCGCATTATTTTCGACTTATTTTCGATTTAACGGCTAGTTATCGGCTTCTTATTAATTTCTTATAGGTTTATTATAGCCGAATACCATATGTGTCATCAATTTTATAGTGAAGTCGGTACTTTTTTCAAAACAAGATTAGCTGTCGATATTAAATCGGGAATACGCCGATAACACATTGGTAACACCCCGATAGTAAATAATAAATCTATAATTTTTCAATTAAAAATCATAAACTTTTCGATGATAAACCGATGGCTCTTTGATAACACACCAATAACTTATTACTAAAAAAATCGATAGCTTGTTGATAATTTTTTGCTAACATATCGATAACTTTTTGATATACATTCGATAATTCTTAATTAATGAATCGATAACTTTTCGATAGTAAATCGATAAAATATAGGTAACATCGAAAACCTTTTGATATCAATACGATACCTTTTTGGTAACTATCGATAAATTTTTGATACAAGATCAATAATTAAAAGGTAACAAACCGATAAATTTTCGACAAAAAATCGATAAATTTTGATAACGTTACGATAAATTTTTGGAAATTATCGAAACTTTTGGATATGTTAGGTTGAACTGGCCGGTCCATGAGGACCTCATATAGGCTGAATAAGTCCGTAGTGTTACCAGAAGTTTGTTTTAACGACCAAACTGAAAAACCCTATCAAAAACCAGGACCAATGTTATAAAATAACTCCGTCCTCTTGGCAAATACTAGAAGCTTCCTAGGATTTAGTCCACTTGCTGCTTCTAGATCTGACAGCTGTATCACTCCTTATAGCTGGAATCTTAGCCTGGCAAGCGCAGGGCAAAAGCACAGAACTTGCTCGATGGTTTCCTCCTCCAGCCCGCATTTCCTACATCTGCTATCACTGACCGAGACTAATTTAAAGGCATGTGACGCCAGTGTCCAGTCAATATACCCGTCATGAGTCTACAGTCCTCTCTTTTTAATGATAGAAGCAACTTTGTTAGTCTAAGGTTGTAAGACCTGGACATAATCTTCGACACTTTACAGCCCCGCGCTTGAACCCACGCCTTTCCTGCTTGGTCGATCATGTGCACCTGTCGCCTTCGCTTAATTTCGCCCAGTCTAATTGGGATATCTACGGAGCAAGCTTCAAGGGATGCGCCCTTTTTAGCTAGTTCATCCGCGTTTTCCTTCCCATCTATTCCCATATGCCCTGGGACTAACTTTTTGATAACAAATCGATAATTATTCGAGAACAACTCGAATTATTTTAGACAATCAATCGATAAACTCTCCATTACATACCGATAACTCTTTGATTACAATTTCTTTTGGAAAATCGATATTTTTTGATGATAAATCGATAACTTTTCGATTATAAATCGATTAGATATCGACAAATCTTTGAAAATAAATCGATAGTTATTGGATAAATTATCAACAATTTTTCGAAAAAGGTTCGACAACAAACCGATAACACATTGTTAAAAATCAGAAAGACTTTAATAACCTATACTATTGGAAGCAAGTTTGTAACACTTCAACAGCAAATCTAAAACTTGTATATACCTCGTCGATAACACAGCTATAACAAATTGATATCTAATCGATAACAAGCGGTTAACACATACACTTTCTTACGCTTACAGTTACTTTCCTCGTTTTTAGAAAAATTTTTTTGAGTGTACATAACGACATACCTACACAAATAGATGCATAGGCACATAAACATTTTATTTGTTTTCGATTTCGTTCATAAACTTGCCATATGTTTAATTTGAGTCATGCCATTAGAATTTAGTTAAAAAATGTTCCTATTGCAACAATATCGATACATGCATACACATGCACATCCAATCATATATATAAATACACACATTCATACACACATTAAAAGGCTTCGTCCTTTTTCAGAATCAAATCGTGATTGACCTTAATTATGATTTTTGGTTTATCTATTATTGTTTTATGATCGCCGTACGCCACATAAATTAAGTACTTAGTTTATTTGGTTTTGTATGTTTTTTGTTGTTGATTTCGCAAAAAAAAGAAAACATTATAATAAAGAAAAATTTAGCTATTTGGCTTTCTAAGGGTTGATATTTGTCGCATTAATGTCTCTAATATCAACGAATAAAAAAAAACAGATGCAGGGATTGTGCAATTCACTATAAAAGTTGGCGAAATCCATTATGCCTACACACTGTCAGCTTGTAACTACCATCTGGTATATTCAGGGTGTAAATGCTATTTTCATGTAAGATATCCGTTAGGCATATTCCCATTGCTCAATTTTTACTAAGTAGGCTACAGGAGTATATCTGTGGCCAGAAGCTCTATTCACCGTAATAGGAGTGGCATGCAACTCGATAGCTGATCTGGGGATATAGGTTAAGTTGGGTAGCAGCTGACCAGTAAAGGAACAGCTCACTTGCATACTTTTATGTTGGTCCATTGCGTTACCATGGTGAGACCGGCTTGCAGTTATTTAGCGAAAGGCTTAGTGACAATGATATACTACAAATATGCACACCTCGTTCTTGGTAATTTCATTCGGAGAGTCGAATTGACTCCAATTGTACGGTGCCCTGTTAGAACTTCAATAACTATGGATACATGAACTTTTGTAAACTTTAATAACTCCCCCGAGCCCTTAGAGTCAAAGGCGAGCAAAGAAAGACCTCGAAACACAGCAAGAGGTGGTGTCAGTCCAGAGTTTACTAAGCTGACTCGAGCTCAACTTTACAGGAGCAGAGAACAACAACCAACGAAATCCCAAAGCCTCCAATAACAGACACATTTAATTCGCCCATGCAAAAGATCAGCCTGGAACTTGCCAGGGATGTCCTTATGTTCAGGCACCCAGATAACATATATCAAAAAGTAGTTAGATGACACCTGAGGTCAAACAATCTCTCACATACAATCCCTGACTATCTGAGTGAATGTTAAATTCCCTAATAGATACAGCGGTGAATAGCATCCCACCAACCGCTGGCAGACGTTGCGGTAATAGGGCAACCTGAATTTCGGGCTAATACAGGGGTCATGGCAGAATAATCCAACCCCAAAACTCCCTTGCAACCTGGATCCCGTCCCATATTAACTCCATAATCCATTCATTTATAGAGGGAATATGGGGTAGTGAATGTGGCAACAGGAGCGGAAGCCGGCATACAATAGGTTGTCCCACCACGGATGAAGGCGATTTAGTCGCTACTACTTCGTATGCGCATTTGTCTGCGCTCCCCATCAGCATGCATCAATTTCGTTTTTTCAAAAATTAGCAAAAATAAAAAAAAGAATATTTAGGCTGGCTTTCACCTGAATTTAAGGTACCTAAACTGATATTCCCCTTGAAAATTTCAGCACTGCTACAATTTAGACAACAAGCTTTTGAAACTGTTTGAGTTAATTTAACAGCTAAATAATGTTTTTTTATACCCAGTTGTACTTGTACACAAGGTATTATAACTTTGATTGGATAACGGTTGGTTGTACAGGTATAAAGGGATCGAGATAAATATAGACTGCCATATATCAAAATCATAAGTATCGAAAAAAATTAGATTGAGAAATGTCCGCCCGTCCGTCTGTCCTTGTCTGTCTTGAGTAAATATTGAGATATCTTCACCAAATTTGGTACACGAGCTTATCTGGACCCAGAATAGATCGGTATTCAGAATGAGCGAAATCGGATGATAACCACGCCCACTTTTTATATATATAACATTTCGGAAAACACAAAAAACCTGATTATTTAGTAAATAATACACCTAGAATGTTTAAATTTGACGTGTAGACTGATTTTAAGACTTTTCATAAAAATTTGAAATTTTTTTTTTTAAATGGGCGTGGCACCAACCCATTTGTGATAAAATCAATTTTACAGATATTATTAATCATAAATCAAAAAGCGTTAAACGTATCGTAACAAAATTCGGCAGAGAGGTTGCTTTTACTATAAGGAATGCCTTGAAGAAAAATTAACGAAATCGGTTAAGGACCACGCCCACTTTTATATAAAAGATTTTTAAAAGGGTCGTGGACGAATAAGATAAGCTATATCTTTGAAAAAAAGACCTTTATATCAATGGTATTTCATTTCCCAAGTGGATTTATAACAATAAATAGGAAAAACTTCAAATTTAAAAAAATGGGCGTGGCACCGCCCCTTTTATGATTAAGCAATTTTCTATGTTTCGGAAGCCATAACTCGAAGAAAAATTAGTTCAGAATAGGACCATATGTATATGTATTATTGCGCAGCCTTGTAACACTATTAAGCAAAAAAAAAAACAAAAAAAAAAAAAAAACAACAGCATTTCAAATGTACAGCTGGGTATGTAATGTTCCGTTTCACCCGAACTTAGACTTCCTTACCTGTTTTTTTATGCAAATTATACAAAATCGCGATGTACTCGTATATGCATGCTTCAATAGGGCAGGGGTTAAGAGAGGGAAAACATCCCTAAATAGAAGTACAGGAAAATGTAGTGACATTAACTGGGCCCAAATAGCTTATTTTGCGGCAGCGGTGGGGTGCTGAGGAGTGTGATCCGATTGCGATGCGCATTTCATGATCGAGGATTGCATTCTTATTCCGCCAGTATTAAAGCGAAGCTATTTGGAACAAACAATACACTATTCAAGAATCAATTAGACACAATCTGCTGCACAAATTCTAGCCCTCTGGTCTATATGGTACCCCTTGTGAATGCACAGGTTCATTTTGTTGGCATTTACAAATTAAAAAAAAATGTGTTTTTAAAATTTGACATTTATATTTAGGTTGAAAACTATGCTCAAACAAGTAAGGAAGGTTAAGTTCGGGTGTAACCGAACATTACATACTCAGTTGAGAGCTATGGTGACAACATAAGGGAAAATAACCATGTAGGAAAATGAACCGAGGGAAACCCTGGAATTTGTTTGTATGACATGTGTATCAAACGAAAGGCATTAAAGAGTATTTTATGAGGGAGTGGGCCATAGTTCTATAGGTGGACGCCATTTAGGGATATAGTCATGAAGGTGGATCAGGGTTGACTCTAGAATGCGTTTGTACGATAGGGGTATCAAATTAAAGGTGTTAATGAGTATTTTAAAAGGGAGTAATCCTTAGTTCCATAGGTGGACGCCGTTTCGAGATATCGCCACAAAGGTGGAACAGGGGTTACCCTAGAATTTGTTTGTACAATATGGGCATCAAACGAATGGTGTTAATGAGTATTTTAAAAGGGAGTGGGCCTTAGTTCTATAGGTGGATGCCGTTTCGAAATATCGCCATAAAGGTGGACCAGGGTTGACTCTAGAATGTGTTTGTACGATAGGGGTATCAAACGAAAGGTGTTAATGAGCATTTTAAAAGGGAGTGGGCCTTAGTTCTATAGGTGGACGCCGTTTCGAAATATCGCCATAAAGGTGGACCAGGGGTGACTCTAGAATGTGTTTTTACGATAAAAGGTATTAATGAGGGTTTTAAAAGGGAGTGGTGGTTGTTGAATAGGTGGTCGCATTTTCGAAATATTGCCATAAAGGTTGACCAGGGGTGACTCTAAAATGTGTTTTTACGATAAAAGGTATTAATGAGGGTTTTAAAAGGGAGTGGTGGTTGTTGTATAGGTGGTCGCATTTTCGAAATATCGCCATAAAGGTGGACCAGGGGTGACTCTAGAATTTGTTTGTACAATATGGGTATCAAAAGAAAGGTGCTAATGAGTATTTTAAAAGGGAGTAATCCTTAGTTCCATAGGTGGACGCCGTTTCGAGATATCGCCATAAAGGTGGGCCAGGGGTGACTCTAGAATTCGTTTGTGCATTATGGGTATCAAACGAAAGGAGTTAATGAGTATTTTAAAAGGGAGTGGACCTTAGTTCTATTGGTGGACGCCTTTTCGAGGTATCGCAATAAAGGTGGACCAGGGGTGACTCTAGACTTTGTTAGTGCGATATGGGTATTAAATGAAAGGTGTTAATGAGTATTTTTAAAAGGGAGTGGGCCTTCGTTATATAGGTGTTCGCCTTTTCGAGATATCGCCATAAAGGTGGACCAGGGGTGACTTTAGAATATGTTTGTACTATATGGGTATCAAACGAAAGGAGTTAATGAGTATTTTAAAAGGGAGTGGGCCTTAGTTCTATAGGTGGACGCCTTTTCGGGATATCGCCATAAAGGTGGACCAGGGTTGACTCTAGAATGAGTTTGTACGATATGGGTATCAAATTAAAGGTATTAATGAGAGTTTTAAAAGGGAGTGGTGGTAGTTGTATATGTGAAGGCGTTTTCCAGATATCGACCAAAATGTGGACCAGGGTGACCCAGAACATCATCTGTTGGATACCGCTAATTTATTTATATATGTAATACCTGCCAAGATTTTAGGGGTTTTTTATTCCGCCCTGCAGAACTTTTTCATTTTCTTCTACTTAATATGGTTGGTGTCACAACCATTTTATAAAGTTTTTCTAAAGTTATATTTCGCTTCAATAAAACAATCCAATTACCTTACCATGTTTCATCCCTTTTTTCGTATTTGGTATAGAATTATGGCATTTTTTTTTCATTTTTCGTAATTTTCGATATCGAAAAAGTGGGCGTGGTCATAATCGGATTTCTTTCATTTTTCATACCAAGATAAAGTGAGTTCAAGTAAGCACGTGAACTAAGTTCATTAAAGATATGTCGATTTTTGCTCAAGTTATCGTGTTAACGGCCATGCGGAAGGACAGACGGACGACTGTGTATAAAAACTGGGCGTGGCATCAACCGATTTCGCCCATTTTCACAGAAAAGAGCTAACGTCATAAAATCTATGCCCCTACCAAATTTCAAAAGGATTGGTTAATTTTTTTCGACTTATGGCGTTAAAAGTATCCTAGACAAATTAAATGAAAAAGGGCGGAGCCACGCCCATTTTGAAATTTTCTTTTATTTTTGTATTTTGTTGCACTATATCATTACTGGAGTTGAATGTTGACATAATTTACTTATATACTGTAAAGATATTAAATTTTTTGTTAAAATTTTACTTTAAAAAAATTTTTTTTTAAAAGTGGGTGTGGTCCTTCTCCGATTATGCTAATTTTTATTGAGCGTACATATAGTAATAGGAGTAACGTTCCTGCCAAATTTTATCATGATATCTTCAACAACTGCCAAATTGCAGCTTGCAAAATTTTAAATTACCTTCTTTTAAAAGTGGGCGGCGCCACGCCCATTATCCAAAATTTTACCAATTTTCTATTCTGCGCCATAAGTTCAACTCATCTACCAAGTTTCATCGCTTTATCTCTCTTTTGTAATGAATTATCGCAATTTTTCGGTTTTTCGAAATTTTCGATATCAAAAAAGTGGGCGTGGTTATAGTCCGATATCGTTCATTTTAAATAGCGATCAGAGATGGGTCCTCAGGAACCTACATACCAAATTTTATCAAGATACCTCAAAATTTACTCAAGTTATCGTGTTAAGGGGCGGACGGACGGACGGACGGACGGACATGGCTCAATCAAATTTTTTTTCGATCCTGATTATTTTGATATATGGAAGTCTATATCTATCTCGATTCCTTTATATATGTACAACCAACCGTTATCCAATCAAACTTAATATACTCTGTGAGCTCTGCTCAACTGAGTATAAAAAATTCAAAATTTTCTGTTTTGTACTGCTTTACCGACAGTTTCCAGTGATATAGATTTTTCTCAATTTAGGTAGCAATTTAGCACCCAGCCTTAATTTCGAAGCCGTATATTAGCACATTTGTGAATTAAATTTGATTATAAATGTATTCATTAAAATAAATGACCAGAAATATGATATGATTTTTCAATTTGCATAATTATTAACATATTAAAGAATCGATTGCGTTTTATAAACAACTAAATGTTTATTATAAAATTTTGAAAGAAAAAAACGTTTTAAAAATTCACACACACACAAATATTTAATAGCAATTCATGAATGAGTAATTTGAAATTTAATGTTGTAACAAAAATTGGTGTTAAAGTCACTGTTGTTGTTTTTGTTGCTGTTGCAAAATACCAAATGGCAACTGCAACTCTTTAAGTTGACTGTGATTGCAGAGGTGCTCGCATACAGACATACAGCTACAGAGAAGCCCCTCCTAACGGACACCTATGTATATTAGGTGTACAGTTTTCCATGCACCAAGATTTAGGTACAATTTTTCAATCAAATTTCCCTCCGTTAGGCGGACACTCTCTAGGCTGGAGTTCATCCGACTATGCCCATATAGCCGGGCCCCTTTAATGATTGTAAGCTTCTCTTTGTTCGAATTCTTCCAAATGCTTATTTGCACTCTAACACACTTTTAATTGTTTTGATATGCGAGATTATCGCCCCAATGGCGAACTGGTTGTCAATACAAAAGTTTACGCGATTGCAGTTTGCGCAGTTTTTTTCCTGCATCTCTACCAGTTTTTATGCTCAGTTGAGCAGAGCTCACAGAGTATATTAAGTTTGATTGGATAACGGTTGGTTGTACATATATAAAGGAATCGAGATAGATATAGACTTCCATATATCAAAATAATCAGGATCGAAAAAAAATTTGATTGAGCCATGTCCGTCCGTCCGTCCGTCCGTCCGTCCGTCCGTTAACACGATAACTTGAGTAAATTTTGAGGTATCTTGATGAAATTTGGTATGTAGGTTCCTGAGCACTCATCTCAGATCGCTATTTAAAATGAACGATATCGGACTATAACCACGCCCACTTTTTCGATATCGAAAATTTCGAAGTGCGATAATTCATTACAAAATACAGATAAAGCGACGAAACTTGGTAGATGGGTTGACGTTATGACGCAGAATAGAAAACTAGTAAGATTTTGGACAATGGGCGTGGCACCGCCCACTTTTACAAGAAGGTAATTTAAAAGTTTTGCAAGCTGTAATTTGGCAGTCGTTGAAGATATCATGATGGAATTTGGCAGGAACGTTACTACTATTACTATATATGTGCTAAATAAAAATTAGCAAAATTGGATGAAGAACACGCCCACTTTTTAAAAAAAAATTTTTTTAAATTCAAATTTTAACAAAAAATTTAAAATCTTTACTGTATATAAGTAAATTAAGTCAAGATTCAACTCCCGTAATGATATGATGCAACAAAATACAAAAAAAAAAGAAAATTTCAAAATGGGCGTGGCTCCGCCCATTTTCATTTAGTTTGTCTAGAATACTTTTATTGCCATAATTCGAACAAAAATTTACCAACCCTTCTCAAATTTTGTAGGAGCATAGATTCTATGACGGTAACTGTTCTGTGTGAAAATGGGCGAAATCGGTGGAAGCCACGCCCAGTTTTTATACACAGTCCACCGTCTGTCCTTCCGCTCGGCCGTTAACACAATAACTTGAGCAAAATCCGATATATCTTTACTAAACTAAGCCCACTTACTTATCTGAACTCACTTTATCTTGGTATAAAAAATTGCCGAAATCTGACCATAACCACGCTCACTTTATCGATATCGAAAATTACGAAAAATGAAAAAATGCCATAATTCTATACCAAATACGAAAAAAGGGACGAAACATGGTAACTGGATTGGTTTATTGACGCAAAATATAACTTTGGAAAAAACTTTGTAAAATGGGTGTGACACCTACCATATTAGGTAGAAGAAAATGAAAAAGTTCTACAAGGCGAAATCAACAGCCCTTGGAATCTTGGCAGGAATACTGTTAGTGGTATTGCATATATAAATAAATTAGCAGTACCCGACAGATGATTTTCTGGATCACCTGGTCCACATTTTGGTCGATATCGCGATAACGCCTTCACATATACATCTAAGGGCCACTCGCTTTTAAAACCCTCATTAATACCTTTAATTTGATATCCATATCGTACAAACACATACTAAAGTCACCCCTGTCCCACCCTAATGGCGATATCTCGAAAAGGCGTCCACCTATAGACCTAATGCCTACTCCCTCTTAAAATGCTCAGTAACACCTTTCGTTTGATACCCATATCGTACAAACATTCTAGAGTCACACCTGACCCACCCTAATGGCGATATCGCGAAAAGGCGTCCACCTATAGACCTAATTCCCACTCCCTCTTAAAATGCTCAGTAACACCTTTCGTTTGATACCCATATCGTACAAACATTATAGAATCACCCTTGGTCCACCTTTATGGCGATATCTCGAAAAGGCGTCCACCTATAGAACTAAGGATTACTCCCTTTTAAAACACTCATTACCACCTTTCATTTGATACCCATATCGTACAAACACATTCTAGAGTCACCCTGGCCCACCCTAATGGCGATATCTCGAAAAGGCGTCCACCTATAGACCTATTGCCCACTCCCTCTTAAAATGCTCAGTAACACCTTTCGTTTGATACCCATATCGTACAAACATTCTAGAGTCACCCCTGGCCCACCCTAATGGCGATATCTCGAAAGGGCGTCCACCTATAGACCTAATGACCACTCCCTCTTAAAATGCTCAGTAACACCTTTCATTTGATACCCATATCGTACAAACACATTCTAGAGTCACCCTTGGCCCACCCTAATGGCGATATCTCGAAAAGGCGTCCACCTATAGACCTAATGCCCACTCCCTCTTAAAATGCTCAGTAACACCTTTCGTTTGATACCCATATCGTACAAACATTCTAGAGTCACCCCTGGCCCACCCTAATGGCGATATCTCGAAAGGGCGTCCACCTATAGACCTAGTGCCCACTCCCTCTTAAAATGCTCAGTAACACCTTTCGTTTGATGCCCATATCGTACAAACACATTCTAGAGTCACCCCTGGCCCACCCTAATGACGATATCTCAAAAAGGCGTCCACCTATAGACCTCATGCCCACTCCCTCTTAAAATGCTCAGTAACACCTTTCGTTTGATACCCATATCGTACAAACATTCTAGAGTCGCCCTTGGTCCACCTTTATGGCGATATCTCGAAAAGGCGTCCACCTATAGAACTAAGGATTACTCCCTTTTAAAATACTCATTGCCATCTTTCATTTGATACCCATATCATACAAACACATTCTAGAGTCACCCCTGGCCCACCCTAATGGCGACATTTCGAAAAGGCGTCCACCTATAGACCTAATGCCCACTCCCTCTTAAAATGCTCAGTAACACTTTTCGTTTGATACCCATATCGTACAAACATTCTAGAGTCACCCCAGGCCCACCCTAATGGCGATATCTCGAAAAGGCGTCCACCTATATTCCTAATTCCCACTCCCTCTTAAAATGCTCAGTAACACCTTTCGTTTGATACCCATATCGTACAAACATTCTAGAGTCACCCTTGGTCCACCTTTATGGCGATATCTGGAAAAGGCGTCCACCTATAGACCTAATGCCCACTCCCTCTTAAAATGCTCAGTAACACCTTTCGTTTGATACCCATATCGTACAAACATTCTAGAGTCACCCCTGACCCACCCTAATGGCGATATCTCGAAAGGGCGTCCTCCTATAGACCTAGTGCCCACTCCCTCTTAAAATGCTCAGTAACACCTTTCGTTTGATGCCCATATCGTACAAACACATTCTAGAGTCACCCCTGGCCCACCCTAATGACGATATCTCGAAAAGGCGTCCACCTATAGACCTCATGCCCACTCCCTCTTAAAATGCTCAGTAACACCTTTCGATTGATACCCATATCGTACAAACATTCTAGAGTCACCCTTGGTCCACCTTTATGGCGATATCTCGAAAAGGCGTCCACCTATAGAACTAAAGATTACTCCCTTTTAAAATACTCATTACCATCTTTCATTTGATACCCATATCATACAAACACATTCTAGAGTCACCCCTGGCCTACCCTAAATGCTCAGTAACACCTTTCATTTGATTCCCATATCGTACAAACACATTTTAGAGACACCCCTGGTCCACCTTTATGGCGATATTTCGAAACGGCGTGCACATATGGAACTAAGGATCACTCCTTTTCAAAATACTCATTAACAGCTTTCATTTGATACCCATATCGTACAAACATATTCTAGAGTCACCCCTGGTCCACCTTTATGGCGATTTCTCGAAAAGGCGTTCACCTATAGAACTAAAGCCCATTCCCTTTTAAAATACTCATTACCACCTTTCATTTGATACCCATATCGTACAATCACATTCTAGATTCACCCCTGGTCCACCTTAATGGGGACATCTCGAAAAGGCGTCCACCGATAGACCTAAGGCCCACTCCCTCTTAAAATGCTCAGTAACACCTTTCATTTGATACCCATATCGTACAAACAAATTCTAGAGTCAGCCCTGGTCCACCTTTATGGCGATATCCCTAAATGGCGTCCATCCATAGAACTATGCCCTCCCCTGCGAGGACAGGCACCTTGTAGTGGTGCAGGGGCTTACGCCGATCACAAGTTGTCGCGAGTCGGCCGGATGGGAGCAGCCTCACTACTCACATCCGACTGATTCGTCGCGCATGCGAGCGGTAACTAGGTACTGTCACCTCCTAATCCAGGGTGTTATGCGACACCGTGCCCATTGGACTGGTTTGCAGCCAGGAGGTTTACAACACCGGCTGTATTATAACGGCGCCTCCCTGACACCGGGCCACCTTGGGGAGTAACTATGGCCTTACCGCGTCAAGGGGCTCTGCCGCGGTGGACGAACCGAGTTCCCCTTTTATACCGAATAGATCACTACGCTTGCCACGGCAGGCATGTGATCGTACGAACAAGATGATGAATACAAACACAAATAAAACCAACAACAACAACAAAAATCAACAAAACCAAATTGAAGGGAGGGATAGCAAGTTGACAGCAAAGAGTGGCGGTAACAACAAACGCCGAAGGGAAAAGCATGGCGAGAGAACCTACTCCCTAAGCCACCTAAACCTGACTGCAGAAGAACTTGCCCTTTTTGAGGAGCATGCCAGGGACGACGATGACCAAACGTCCGGAAGCGAGACGGTCAACAAGGTCAAAAAAGACACGGCAGGCAAGAACCAGCACCAGAGTGGGCAGAGCACCACCAAGACGAGTAGCGAAGGCAAACATCACAGTGGGTTAATCACCACCGTGAAGACTAACACAGCCAGCAGAAATCAGCAGCACAGTGGGCAGAGCACCACGAAAGTGGAGAGCAGCGTCAAACCAAAGCATGGTGGGTTAATCACCACCAGTGGGCCAAGCCGGGCAGAGGCAAAAATTGCAGCCAGCAACAGCCTTTGCGAAACCCGGCAAAGGAGACCCCGAGAGGAGACGCAAGAGAAGCGCGAAAGTCGAAACCGCAAACGCTCACCCTCAAGGGAGAGACATTGCCATAGCAGCCGGGAGTCAGCAGCTAAGAGACATCTGGGTGAAGTGCATGATCGCCAGTATCCATGGGAAAGAAGACGGTCCAAGTCAAGGGACGACAAAGCCGAACGTGACGGAAGAAGGGGTCGAGTTTAGATCGCGGAAGACGATCGCGAAAGGAAAGTGCGAATGCCAGAGCAAGGTCATCGTCGTTCGAGGACTCTGGCACAGAGCATCGCCATGGTGCGAGCTGGCCCGAACTGGGGGAGCCAGGTGGCTTCGACGACCCAAGAAGAATCGGGCTAAGTGGCGCAGGAAAGAAGTGGTACCTTCGATACCTGAAGCAGGGAAGGACCCCGGACAGTGCACGCGAGAAGGCACTGCAACACATGAGGCCGAGCAAGAAGAACCCATCCGCCTGGAAATCAAGGCGGGGTGAGAGGGAAACGGCAAGAGGCGAGCACGCATCGCATCACCGCGGGTCACATAACCGCGGGAATCAACAAAAAAGCCGTAATGAAAAGCAAAGCGCTCCCGCTGACAACCGAAGAAGAGGTCAGGCACGACGGGAGGACGCAACGCAGACCAGGGGACAGAGAGCTTACCCCATACCGTCTACTTCAAGAAGAGCGAATGCGCCGCTGCCAGCACCTGGTACATCAACTGCGCAGGGGAGGCCAAAAATGCAGGGCTACTCGGATGCCTTAAAGGGCATACGGATGGCGGTGCTTCCAAAGCAATACCCGGCGGAGGTCTTGAGCCAGGAAGAGCTGACGCGGCTGCAAGACACGATAATGATCGAGGTATCGAAGGGATGGGGAAAGCAATCTCTGGCTTTCTGCGGCGTGTACTTTAGGCCAGGATTACTCCTTGTAGACTGCAAGGATGAGGAAACAGCCGAATGGCTGACCAGAGTCACACCAACTCTGCATAGTTGGGAGGGCCCTGCCCTTATTACGAGGAAAGGGGATGATATACCGCCGACGCACACCGTCACTATGTATCTCCCCAGAAGTAGCGACAAAGAATTCGCACTTAAACTGCTGAAGGCACAGAACACCTTCTTAAATGTTGGGATGTGGCGTATAATCAGCAGCAGTGCTGAGGAGGGGGGCTTGCGGGTAAACATGGCAATTGACGATGCATCGTTCATTTAAATAAAGGAAGCTAGCTTCAAGGTGAACTACCGGTTCAGCTTCGTCCCGGTCAGACCTTGGAAGCAAAAAGCCCCAGCCAGTGTGGAAGAACCCCACCTTCCAGGACAAGTCCAGAGCACTGGGGAGCAAAGCAACGAGGTAGCAACAACATCCAGGGCAGCAACATCCAACCAGTGCCCAACCAGTGTCTCTTCAGCCACAGGGTCAACAACCGGGTTAATCACCGGTAAAGAGCACACGCAAGCTCCATCAACAGAGGAGCTCCTGGAAGGTCTAAACTTAGAAGACCTAGGTTTGGAGGACAGAAGAGAGGAAAACCCGCGGCTGTCCGATGAGGACGAGCCGGTAAGGCTTCAGCACTGACCGGCCCATACACAAAGGTTGCCCAGATCAACCTGCACCATGCTAAAGCTGCTTCGGCAGTAATAGCACGCAGGTTTGCCTCGGAAGATCTGGGCATAGCACTCATCCAAGAACCTTGGGTGTACAAAGGTCAGGTGAGAGGCTTAAAAGAGAGAAATAATAAGGTAATTTGGGATCTTTTTCAAGAAAGGCCAAGAGCGTGTGTAGTGCTTAACAACTCCATTAACTATTTTTGCATTACTGAGTTTATGAGTCAAGACCTCGTAGCAGTTCAGGCGACGATGGTAATACAAGGAGAGTCAACAGACATCGTCTTCGCAGCGGCCTACTTTGCGGGAGACAACTACGAGGTCCCTCCAGAGGGTGTGAAGAAACTGACGGAATACTGCAGATGGGCAAAAATACCTTTGATCATGGGATGCGACGCGAATGCGCACCACGAGGTATGGAACAGTACAGACACCAATTCGAGGGGTGAGTCCGTTCTTGAATTTATTATTAGTAATGACCTAAGCATATACAACGTTGGGAATTCACCAACCTTCATCACTAGGTCCAGAGAAGAAGTCCTGGACATAACCCTGGGTAACGATCTGGCTGATGAGATGGTCTCTGGATGGGGGGTTTCCTCTGAACCCTCAATGTCGGACCATCTTATTATCCAGTTCGTCATCGGGGCTATGCCCATAGAAGGACCACCAAGGCGAAACCCCAGGAACACAAACTGGGACATGTTCAGGAACATAATACAGGGAAATCTTCCTATCATAGATAGTAGGAACAGAGGAACAAGTTATATGGAATTGGAGACAAGAGTTAATAACTTCAACCGTGTCATTATTGAAGCGTTTAACTCTAGCTGTCGAGAATCCAAAGGCCCAGGAAATAAAACCCCTGGTGGTCGAGGAAACTCTCGGAAATGAGGAAAACCGTGCGCAAACTCTTTAACCAAGCGAGGCGCACGGGAAACTGGGAGCAATACACAGCGAATCTAACAGCATATAACAAAGAGATTAGAAAAGCTAAAAGAAAGAGCTTCAGGAAATTTTGTGAGGGTATTTCGGAGGTTCCAGAGGCGGCAAGGCTCCACAAAGCCCTAGCCAAGGGCCAAAGGGAGACACGACTATCAATTAAGCTCCCTGATGGAACCTACTCAAGGACTGAGGAAGAAAGAGCACGTGCCCTGCTTGCAGCTCATTTCCCGGACGCATCCTCGGATACCTCAACGGAGGAGGCTCGAGAAGGGAGACCAACACCCACAAATTGGAACCTCGCTAAAGAACTCTTCAACGATGGCACTGTTAAGTGGGCAGTAAAGTCTTTCCAGAGCTACAAGTCTCCGGTAGTGGATGGTATATATCCAGCCTTTCTGCAGCAGGGCGAGGAATTGATCCCACACCTGGTCAGGATTATGAGGGATAGCCTCGCACTGGCATACATCCCGACGGTGTAGAGAAGAGCAAAAGTGGTCTTTATACCTAAGGTGGCTAAAAAGGACTACTCCAGTCCTAAGTCCTTTAGGCCTATAAGCCTGACATCCTTTGCTCTCAAAGCAATGGAGAAGATTGTAGACCATGAGATTAGATCAAAGGCTCTCGTTAGAGTACCACTACATAAAGATCAGCATGCATACAGAACAGGCAGGTCGACAGAAACTGCACTGTATCAGCTGTCCACAGAAATCCAAACTGCGCTCGAGTGCGGGGAGATAACTCTATGCGCATTTTTGGACATAGAGGGGGCTTTCGACAACACGACACACGAAAGTGTGAATCGGGTACTCGAGAGAAGAGAGATACAGCGTCCAATCCGTATGTGGATAAACGCCTTATTGCGCACGAGGATTGCCGAAACCTCAAGTGGGGACGGTACAGTAGAGATTAAAACAACGAAAGGATGTCCACAAGGGGGCGTCCTGTCACCCCTGCTGTGGAGCCTGGTAGTAGATGAACTTCTACAGAGGCTCTCAGACAACGGAATCCGATGTAAGGGGCAAATTTGAGAGCACCCTTTGCGACATAATGCAAAGGGCATTGAGGTTAACGAAAGAATGGTGTACTGAGGTAGGGCTAAGCATCAACCCTAACAAGACATCCATTGTGCCCTTTACCAGGAAAAGGAAACTGGAAGGGATTAGGCAAATAGGATTAGGATGGAGTACAGATGGAGTACACGTCTGAGGTGAAATACTTGGGAGTCACGTTTGACTCTAAGCTCTTATGGAAGAAACACGTCGACAACACCATATCAAAGGCTACAAGAGCAATAATGGTGTGCAGACGTATTGCAGGAAGATCCTGGGGATGCAGCCCAAAGATCCTAAGATGGATGTACACTATGATAGTGAGACCTATCATAGTGTACGGAGCAGTTGCGTGGGCATCAAGAACAACCATGGTGACCGTACAAAAATCGCTCACGAAGCTTCAACGCTTAGCGTGTGTCTGCATTACGGGAGCCATGCGAACATGCCCGACGGCAGCAATAGAAGTGCTGCTTGAGTTAACGCCTCTACACATAATAATTGAGCAGGCAGCCAGGAGTACTTTAGTAAACATAGCTAAAGAGGGATGTGGAAGAGGCAAAGTGATACAGTCACGGAGCATGGCGAAGCTGCAGGAGCAGATTCCACTTATCCAACTTCCCAGAGATGATACGAGGAAGATAATTAAGTTTGAGAAGCGCTTCAAAATAGAGCTGGGGAACAAATGTAGGTGGGACACCTCCAGGATTGAAGCGCTTCACCAGAAACACACTATAATATGGTACACCGATGGCTCGAAGACACCGGAGGGCATAGGAGCGGGGATCTTCGGCCCCGAACCAAAATATCCCTACCACTCGGAAAATATCCGAGCATCTTCCAGGCCGAAGTTGTTGCCATAAGCCGGTGTGCAGAGATAAATTTACAGCGGGGATGTACCAACGAGAAAATCGTTATACTCAGCGACAGTCAGGCTGCACTCAAGGCATTAGCTTCGGTTGAGATCAAATCATCAACAGTCCTTGGTTAAACAATCTAGGAGTCAACAACACCATCCGTCTGGCATGGGTACCTGGACACAGAGGAGTGGATGGTAACGAGCGAGCCGACGAGCTTGCCAAGTTGGCAGCGACCGGAAAGCCAATAGGACCCGAGCCTATGGTGCCAATAGGGTCACATACAATAAGGGAGGACTTTATACAAAAGGAGGCGTGCCTCAGAGAACAACACTGGCGTGAGAGTCCAGGACTTCGGCAGGCAAAGGCACTAATAGGAGGGTACAACTCGAAGCGATATAAGGCTATGATTAACCTCCCAAAATGTAGCCTTAGGATTGTAACAGGTATACTCACAGGTCACTGTAGGCTAAAGAGCCACATGCATAAATTGGGCATATCAGCTAGTAGCCTCTGTCGCTTCTGTGATGTCGAAGATGAGTCTGCAGAACACATCCTGAAGGAATGTGAGGCAGTCGCGAGACGAAGACTTAGAATCCTAGGATCATCCAAACTAGGAAATAGTCACATACACTCTCTGAAGCCGGGAACCATTTTGGATTTTCTCAGGGAACTCGGCTTGGATGAAGTGTTGTAAAGAGAATTGAGGGCACAATAGACCAATAGGTCGCAGTGCTTAACCTCACAACATCTATCTATCTATCTAGAACTATGGCCTACTCTCTCTTAAAATACTCTTTAATACCTTTCATTTGATACACATGTCATACAACCACATTCCAGGGTTACCCCAGGTTCATTTTCCTTATTTGGTCTCCATAGCTCTCAACTGAGTATGTAATGTTCGGTTACACCCGAACTTAGCCTTCCTTACTTGTTACTATATTGTTATAACCGGATCAGCACAGCATACCATAAACCTTATTGGTTTCACTAGTTTAGCTCCATTTTTGTATCGTGTAGCATATCTTTCGATACTTCGGTGCCTTTGCCCACCATTTCAACTCTATTCAGGGTCTAAGATATCAGCCGAAGCACAGGCTTACATAATTTTTAGAGCAGAAAAAATAAAACTTTGTGTTCAAAATGGAAGGTTGTGAGTGTTAAATCTACAAGTGATACAACAAAAATTCAAAATAGCTGCCCAATCCGTTGAGCGAACACCTAACTTCGGCGGACAACCATCGTCAGCCCAAGGGACGTTTCACTTTATATGTGGACTTTTTGTAGCTGAAAAAAAAGATAAATCGCAGCAGTTCTTTTTTATTACCTACTTACCTCTTTTTTGAATTCTCTATTTTTAGTTTTAGTCACAACAGTCGCAGTCGTCGCGTCGACAACTGCAACCGAGAAATTTGAATTTTGTCGTTGTCGTGGTCAATTAGTCGCTTGGTGAATGCAACCGCACACTTGTTGCTTGTTGCTCGTTTATTGTTGCTTGCTGGCTTTTGCGAGCGACCGAAAACTTGCCAAAGCCAGGGGTAAACAAACCAGCAAAAACGTCGACTTAGAAAGAAAGGCGTGGCACAGTGGCTATTGTCAAAATCACAACAACAAAGGCCAATGACAACAAAACGTCTAGTCGCGTCGGTTTGTCGCAGCAATCACATTAATGCCAAAAGCAATTGAATTAGGCTTCACATAAATCTCATGTACTCGCAAATTTGTTGCTATTGTTGGTGGCCAATAAATGACTTGAATAAAAAATAAAATAAAGCAAGAAAGGAAGGCTAAGTTCGGGTGTAACCGAACATTACATACTCAGCTAACAGCTTTGGAGACAAAATAAGGGAAAATCATCATGTGGGAAAAAGAAACTTAGGGTAGCCCTGGAATGTGTTTCTATGCCATGGGTATCAAATGAAAAGTATTAAAGAGTGTTTTAAAAGGGAGTGGGCCTTAGTTCTATAGGTGGACGTCTTTTAGAGATATCGCCATAAAGGTGGACCAGGGGTGACTCTAGAATGTGTTTGTACGATATGGGTATCAAATTAAAGGTATTGAGGGTTTTAAAAGGGAGTGGCCTTTAGTTGTATATGTGAAGGCGTTTTCGAGATATAGACCAAAATGTGGATCAGGGTAACCCAGAACATCATCTGTCGGGTACCGCTAATTTATTTATATATGTAATACCTCGAACAGTATTCCTGCCATTATTCCAAGGGCTTTTGATTTCTCTATGCAGAACTTTTTCATTTTCTTCTACTTAATATGGTAGGTGTCACACCCATCTTACAAAGGTCCAATCCAATCACAATGTTTCATCCCTTTCTTCGTATTTGGCATAGAGTTATGACATTTTTTAAATTTTTCGAAAATTTCGATATCGAAAAAGTGGGCGTGGTCATAGTAGGATTTCGCCCATTTTCAATACCAAGATAAACTGAGTTTATATAAGTAAGTGAACTAAGTTTAGTGAAGATATATCGGTGTTTGCTCAAGTTATCGTGTTAACGGCCGAGTGGAAGGATAGAAGTTCGACTGTGTATAAAAACTGGGCGAGGCTTCAAAGCGATTTCGCACATTTTCACAGAAAACTTTTATCGTCATAGAAGCTATGCCCTTGCCAAATTTCACAAGGATTTGTAAATTTTTGTTGAACTTATGGCGTTAAAAGTATTCTAGAAAAATTAAATGAAAAAGGGCGAAGGCACGCCCATTTTGGAATTTTCTTTTATATTTGTATTTTGTTGAACCATATCATTACTGGAGTTGAATGTTGACATAATTTACTTATATACTCTAAAGATATTAAATTTTTTGTTAAAATTTGACTTAAAATTTTTTTTTAAAAGTTGGGCGTGTTTATCATCCGATTTTGCTAATTTTTATACTCAGTTGAGCAGAGCTCACAGAGTATATTAAGTTTGATTGGATAACGGTTGGTTGTACATATATAAAGGAATCGAGATAGATATAGACTTCCATATATCAAAATAATCAGGATCGAAAAAAAATTTGATTGAGCCATGTCCGTCCGTCCGTCCGTCCGTCCGTCCGTCCTTTAACACGATAACTTGAGTAAATTTTGAGGTATCTTGATGAAATTTGGTATGTAGGTTCCTGAGCACTCATCTCAGATCGCTATTTAAAATGAACGATATCGGACTATAACCACGCCCACTTTTTCGATATCGAAAATTTCGAAAAACCGAAAAAGTGCGATAACTCATTACAAAAGACAGATAAAGCGACGAAACTTGGTAGATGGGTTGACGTTATGACGCAGAATAGAAAATTAATAAGATTTTGGACAATGGGCGTGGCCTCGCCCACTTTTACAAGAAGGAAATTTAAAAGTTTTGCAAGCTGTAATTTGGCAGTCGTTGAAGATATCATGATGAAATTTGGCAGGAACGTTACTACTATTACTCTATATGTGCTAAATAAAAATTAGCAAAATTGGATTAAGAACACGCCCACTTTTTAAAAAAAAATTTTTTTAAATTAAAATTTTAACAAAAAATTTAATATCTTTACTGTATATAAGTAAATTAAGTCAAAATTCAACTCCAGTAATGATATGATGCAACAAAATACAAAAATAAAAGAAAATTTCAAAATGGGCTTGGCTCCGCCCATTTTCATTTAGTATGTCTAGAATACTTTTATTGCCATAAGTCGAACAAAAATTTACCAATCCTTCTCAAATTTGGTAGGAGCATAGATTCTATGACGGTAACTGTTCTCTGTGAAAATGGGCGAAATTGGTGGAAGCCACGCCCAGTTTTTATACACAGTCCACCGTCTGTCCTTCCGCTCGGCCATTAACACAATAACTTGAGCAAAATCCGATATATCTTTACTAAACTTAGCCCACGTACTTACCTGAGCTCACTTTTTCTTGGTATAAAAAATGGGCGAAATCTGACCATAACCACGCCCACTTTATCGATATCGAAAATTACGAAAAATGAAAAAAATGCCATAATTCTATACCAAATACGAAAAAAGGGATGAAACATGGTAACTGGATTGGTTTGTTGACGCAAAATATAACTTTGGAAAAATCTTTGTAAAATCGGTGTGACACCTACCATATTAAGTAGAAGAAAATGAAAAAGTTCTACAAGGCGAAATCAACAGCCCTTGGAATCTTGGCAGGAATACTGTTAGTGGTATTGCATATATAAATAAATTTGCAGTACCCGACAGATGATTTTCTGGATCACCTGGTCCACATTTTGGTGGATATCACGAGAACGCCTTCACATATACATCTAAGGGCCACTCGCTTTTAAAACCCTCATTAATACCTTTAATTTGATATCCATATCGTACAAAAACATACCAGAGTCACCCCTGTCCCACCCTAATGGCGATATCTCGAAAAGGCGTCCACCTATAGAACTAATGCCCCCTCTCTCTTAAAATGCTAGTAACACCTTTCGTTTGATACCCATATCGTACAAACATTCTAGAGAAACCCCTGGCCCACCCTAATGGCGATATCTCGAAAAGGCGTCCACCTATAGACCTAGTGTCCACTCCCTCTTAAAATGCTCAGTAACACCTTTCGTTTGATACCCATATCGTACAAACATTCTAGAGTCACCCCTGGCCCACCCTAATGGCAATATCTCGAAAAGGCGTCCACCTATAGACCTAATGCCCACTCCCTCTTAAAATGCTCAGTAACAGCTTTCGTTTGATACCCATATCGTACAAACATTCTAGAGTCACACCTGGCCCACCCTAATGGCGATATTTCGAAAAGGCGTCCACCTATAGAACTAAGGATTATTCCCTTTTAAAATACTCATTACCACCTTTCATTTGATACCCATATCGTACAAACACATTCTAGAGTCACCCTGGCCCACCCTAATGGCGATATCTCGAAAAGGCGTCCACCTATAGACCTAATGTCCACTCCCTCTTAAAATGCTCAGTAACACCTTTCGTTTGATACCCATATCGTACAAACATTCTAGAGTCACCCCTGGCCCACCCTAATGGCGATATCTCGAAAAGGCGTCCACCTATAGACCTAATGTACACTCCCTCTTAAAATGCTCAGTAACACCTTTCGTTTGATACCCATATCGTACAAACATTCTAGAGTCACCCCTGTCCCACCCTAATGGCGATATCTCGAAAAGGCGTCCACCTATAGACCTAATGCCCACTCCCTCTTAAAATGCTCAGTAACACCTTTCGTTTGATACCCATATCGTACAAACATTCTAGAGTCACACCTGGCCCACCCTAATGGCGATATCTCGAAAAGGCGTCCACCTATAGAACTAAGGATTACTCCCTTTTAAAATACTCATTACCACCTTTCATTTGATACCCATATCGTACAAACACATACTAGAGTCACCCTGGCCCACCCTAATGGCGATATCTCGAAAAGGCGTCCACCTATAGACCTAATGCCCACTCCCTCTTAAAATGCTCAGTAACAACTTTCGTTTGATACCCATACCGTACAAACATTCTAGAGTCACCCTTGGTCCAGCTTTATGGCGACATCTCGAAAAGGCGTCCACCTATAGAACTAAGGATTACTCCCTTTTAAAATACTCATTACCACCTTTCATTTGATACCCATATCGTACAAACACATTCTAGAGTCACCCTGGCCCACCCTAATGGCGATATCTCGAAAAGGCGTCCACCTATAGACCTAATGCCCACTCCCTCTTAAAATGCTCAGTAACACCTTTCGTTTGATACCCATATCGTACAAACATTCTAGAGTCACCCTTGGTCCACCTTTATGGCGATATCTCGAAAAGGCGTCCACCTATAGAACTAAGGATTACTCCCTTTTAAAATACTCCTTACCACCTTTCATTTGATACCCATATCGTACAAACACATTCTAGAGTCACCCCTGGCCCACCCTAATGGCGATATCTCGAAAAGGCGTCCACCTATAGACCTAATGCCCACTCCCTCTTAAAATGCTCAGTAACACCTTTCGTTTGATACCCATATCGTACAAACATTCTAGAGTCACCCCTGGCCCACCCTAATGGCGATATCTCGAAAGGGCGTCCACCTATAGACCTAATGCCCACTCCCTCTTAAAATGCTCAGTAACACCTTTCGTTTGATGCACATATCGTACAAACACATTCTAGAGTCACCCCTGGCCCACCCTAATGACGATATCTCGAAAAGGCGTCCACCTATAGACCTCATGCCCACTCCCTCTTAAAATGCTCAGTAACACCTTTCGTTTGATACCCATACCGTACAAACATTCTAGAGTCACCCCTGGCCCACCCTAATGGCGATATCTCGAAAAGGCGTCCACCTATAGACCTAATGCCCACTCCCTCTTAAAATGCTCAGTAACACCTTTCATTTGATTCCCATATCGTACAAACACATTCTAGAGACACCCCTGGTCCACCTTTATGGCGATATCTCGAAACGGCGTCCACCTATGGAACTAAGGATCACTCCTTTTCAAAATACTCATTAACAGCTTTCATTTGATACCCATATCGTACAAACACATTATAGAATCACCCCTGGTCCACCTTAATGGGGACATCTCGAAAAGGCGTCCACCGATAGACCTAAGGCCCACTCCCTCTTAAAATGCTCAGTAACACCTTTCATTTGATACCCATATCGTACAAACAAATTCTAGAGTCAGCCCTGGTCTACCTTTATGGCGATATCCCTAAATGGCGTTCATCCATAGAACTATGGCCTATTCTCTCTTAAAATACTCTTTAATACCTTTCATTTGATACACATGTTATACAACCACATTCCAGGGTTACCCCAGATTGATTTTCCTTATTTTGTCTCCATAGCTCTCAACTGAGTATGTTATGTTCGGTTACACCCGAACTTAGCCTTCCTTACTTGTTTTATTTAGGACGCATGTAGTAATAGGAGTAACGTGCCAACCAAATTTCATCATGATATCTTCAACGATTGCCAAATTACAACTTGCAAAACTTTTAAATTACCTTCTTTTAAAAGTGGGCGGTGCCACGCCCATTATCCAAAATTATACTAATTTTCTATTCTGCGTCCTAAGTTCAACGCACATACCAAGTTTCATCGCTTTATCCGTCCTTGGTAATGAATTATCGCAGTTTTTCGAAATTTTCGATATCGAAAAAGTGGGCGTGGTTATGGTCCCATTTCGCTCATTTTAAATAGCGATATGAAATGAGCGCCCAGGAACGTACATACCAAATTTCATCAAGATACCTCAAAATTTATTCAAGTTATCGTGTTTACGGACGGACGGACGGACTAAATGAATTTATTTTTTCGCCCAGATCATTTTGATATATAGAAGTCTATATCTATCTCGATTAGTTTATGCCATTACAGTGTACCGTTATGCGAACAAAATTAATATACTCTGTGAGCTCTGCCCAGCTGAGTATAAAAATAAACTAACTACAAAAATGAGCAATGTGTATACTTAAGTATACATCTAAGTAATATGATTATATTCTATTTGCCACAGAACGTTGCACGTAAAATGAGAGTCATAATTATTATGACACAATTGTACTATGTCGACGATATGAGTACAACGACCACAACAACAAATAGTGGATTGAGTAGCAGAAGCGAGAGTTTAAATACCCTGTAAGCAAAGAGTAATTTTGATCTGTTGGTATGGCTACTAATTTCGAAACTCCCAATATGCGCCACACTTTCGAATACTGTAAGGTGTAAATATGGTGTCGTAGGGTAAATAAGCTGCTGACGGTACTGAACGGCTCCGCACTGCGAGCAAACACACTTCGTAAGAAAAATCGTTGTAAGCTTCTAACAGCTGTGCAGCGAACAACCGCTCTCGGCTTATCGCACTGCATCGGGGGTCATTCCCCTTAACAACTCTTTTCCTATATGTTATTTTTCCAAGCTCGACGGGTAGAACGTCGTTACGCGATGCGCGTTGTTATTATTTATACGAGTTATTACCAATCTCGATTCGCTAAAGTCGGTTGGCTTGTATATAACGTTATCAGGGATTGAGGTAACAAGCAATGTGGAGAAAACCTCCTTTCAAAACTTAGCACACTCTGTACTCGGTTGCAGTCATGCCAGTTGGGAGCACCAAGGGAGGTCAAGCCTTCCTCCACCTGCCTCTCGCAACTCATTGCAGGTCTTCCCCTCCCTCTGCTTCCAAACTGCAATGTTGAATGTAATACTTCCATTGCCTAAGCATCTTCGTTCATTCGTATAACACTACCTAAACAGCAAAGCTTTTGTGCTTTTTTATATTCAGCTGAGCAGAGCTCACAGAGTATATTAACTTTGCTCGCATAACGGTAATCCGTAACGGCATAAACTAATCGAGATAGATATACTTCTATATATCAAAATGATCTGGGTGCAAAAAAGAAAATCATTTAGCCATGTCCGTCCGTCCGTCCGTCTGTCCGTCCCTCTTTAAACACGATAAGTTGAGTAAATTTTGAGGTATCTTGATGCAATTTGGTATTTAGGTTCCTGGGCGCTCATCTCAGATCGCTATTTAAAATGAACGAAACGGGACCCCAACCACGCCCACTTTTTCGATATCGAAAATTTCGAAAAACCGAAAAATTGCGATAATTCATAACCAAAGACGGATAAAACGATGAAACTTGGGAGGTTCGTTAACCTTAGGACGCAAAATAGAAAATTAGATACATTTTGGACAATGGGCGTGGCACCGCCAACTTTTAAAAGAAGGTAATTTAAAAGTTTCGCAAGCTGTAATTTGGCAATCGTTGAAGATATCATGATGAAATTTGGTTGGCACGTTACTCCTATTAATATATGTGTGATAAATAAAAACTAGCGAAATCGGATGACGAGCACACCCACTTTTAAAAAAAAATTTTTTTAAAGTCAAATTTTAACAAAACAAGTAAGGAAGGTTAAGTTCGGGTGTAACCGAACATTACATACTCAGTTGAGAGCTATGGTGACAACATAAGGGAAAACAACCATGTAGGAAAATGAACCGAGGGAAACCCTGGAATATGTTTGTATGACATGTGTATCAAATGAAAGGCATTAAAGAGTATTTTATGAGGGAGTGGGCCATAGTTCTATAGGTGGACGCCATTTAGGGATATAGCCATAAAGGTGGATCAGGGTTGACTCTAGAATGCGTTTGTACGATATGGGTATCAAATGAAAGGTGTTAATGAGTATTTTAAAAGGGAGTAATCCTTAGTTCCATAGGTGGACGCCGTTTCGAGATATCGCCACAAAGGTGGACCAGGGGTGACCCTAGAATGTGTTTGTACGATATGGGTATCAAATTATAGGTATTAATGAGGGTTTTAAAAGGGAGCGGTGGTTGTTGTATAGGTGGTCGCCTTTTCGAGATATCGCCATAAAGGTGGACCAAGGGTGACTCTAGAATGCGTTTGTACGATATGGGTATCAAAAGAAAGGTGTTAATGAGTATTTTAAAAGGGAGTAATCCTTAGTTCCATACGTGTACGCCTTTTCGAAGTATCGCAATAAAGGTGGACCAGGGGTGACTCTAGACTTTGTTTGTACGATATGGGTATCAAATGAAAGGTGTTAATGAGTATTTTTAAAAGGGAGTGGGCCTTCGTTCTATAGGTGTTCGCCTTTTCGAGATATCGCCATAAAGGTGGACCAGGGGTGACTTTAGAATATATCTGTACGATATGGGTATCAAATGAAAGGTGTTAATGAGTATTTTAAAAGGGCGTGGGACTTAGTTCTATAGGTGGACGCCTTTTCGAGATATCGCCATAAAGGTGGACCAGGGGTGACTCTAGAATAAGTTTGTACGATATGGGTATCAAATTAAAGGTATTAATGAGAGTTTTAAAAGGGAGTGGTGGTAGTTGTATATGTGAAGGCTTTTTCCAGATATCGACCAAAATCTGGACCAGGGTGACCCAGAACATCATCTGTTGGATACCGCTAAATTATTTATATATGTAGTACCTGCCAAGATTTTAAGGGTTTTTTATTTCGCCCTGCAGAACTTTTTCATTTTCTTCTACTTAATATGGTAGGTGTCACAATCATTTTATAAAGTTTTTTCTAAAGTTATATTTCGCGTCAATAAAAAAATCCAATTACCTTACCATGTTTCATCCCTTTTTTCGTATTTGGTATAGAATTATGGCATTTTTTTCATTTTTCGTAATTTTCGATATCGAAAAAGTGGGCGTGGTCATAGTCGGATTTCGTTCATTTTTCATACCAAAATAAAGTGAGTTCAAGTAAGCACGTGAACTAAGTTCATTAAAGATATGCCGATTTTTGCTCAAGTTATCGTGTTAACGGCCATGCGGAAGGACAGACGGACAGACAGAAAACAGTTAACGTCATAAAATCTATGCCCCTGCCAAATTTCAAAAGGATTGGTTAATTTTTGTTCGAATTATGGCGTTAAAAGTATCCTAGACAAATTAAATGAAAAAGGGCGGAGCCACGCCCATTTTGAAATTTTCTTTTATTTTTGTATTTTGTTGCACCATATCATTACTGGAGTTGAATCTTGACATAATTTACTTATATACTGTAAAGATATTAAATTTTTTGTTAAAATTTTACTTTAAAAATATTTTTTTTTAAAAGTAGTCGTGGTCCTTATCCGATTGTGCTAATTTTTATTAAGCGTACATATAGTAATAGCAGTAACGTTCCTGCCAAAGTTCATCATGATATCTTCAACGACTGCCAAATTACAGCTTGCAAAATTTTAAATTACGTTCTTTTAAAAGTGGGCGGTGCCACGCCCATTGTCCAAAATTTTACTAATTTTCTATTCTGCGTCATAAGTTCAACTCATCTACCAAGTTTCGTCGCTTTATCTGTCTTTTGTAATGAATTATTGCACTTTTTCGGTTTTTCGAAATTTTCGATATCGAAAAAGTAGGCGTGGTTATAGTCCGATATCGTTCATTTTAAATAGCGATCTGAGATGAGTGCTCAGGAATCTACATACCAAATTTCATCAAGATACCTCAAAATTTACTCAAGTTATCGTGTTAACGGACTGACATGGCTCAATCAAATTTTTTTTCGATCCTGATTATTTTGATATATGGAAGTCTATATCTATCTCGATTCCTTTATATATGTACAACCAACCGTTATCCAATCAAACTTAATATACTCTGTGAGCTCTGCTCAACTGAGTATAAAAATTAATATCTTTACAGTATAAAAGTAAATTATGTCAACATTCGACTCCAGTAATGATATGGTGCAACAAAAAACTAAGATAAAAGAAAATTTCAAAGTGGGCGTAACTCCGCCCTTTTTCATTTAATTCGTCTAGAATACTTTTAATGCCATAAGTCGAACAAAAATTTACCAATCCTTGTGAAATTTGGTATGACATAGATTCTATGACGATAAGTGTTTTCTGTGAAAATGGGCGAAATCCGTTGAAGCTACGCCCAGTTTTTATACACAGTCCACCGTCTGTCCTTCCGCTTGGCCGTTAACACGATAACTTGCGCAAAAAACGATATATCTTAATTAAACTTAGTTCACGTTCTTACTTGAACTCACTTTATCTTGGTATAAAATATGGCCGAAATCCAACTATGACCACGCCCACTTTTCCGATATCGAAAATTACAAAAAATGTAAAAAATGCCATAATTCTGTACCAAATATGAAAAAGGGATGAAATATGGTAAGGTAATTGGATTGTTTTATTGACGCGAAATATAACTTTAGAAAAAACTTTGTAAAATGGATGTGACACTTACCATATTAAGTAGAAGAAAATGAAAAAGTTCTGCAGGGAGAAATCAAAAGCCCTTGGAATCTTGGCAGTAATACTGTTCGTGGTACTATATATATAAATAAATTAGCGGTACCCGACAGAAGATGTTCTGGGTCACCCTGGTCCACATTTTGGTCGATATCTCGAAAACGCCTTCACATGTACAACTAAGGGCTACTCCCTTTTAAAACTCTCATTAATACCTTTAATTTGATACCCATATCGTACAAACTTATTCTAGAGTCACCCCTGGTCCACCTTTATGGCGATATCTCGAAAAGGCGTCCACCTATAGAACTAAGGCCCACTAAGTTTTAAATAATTGTTAACACCTTTCATTTGATACATATGTCATACAAACACATTCCAGGGTTACCCTAGGTTCATTTTGCTAAATGGTGATTTTCCCTTATTTTGTCTCCAAAGCTCTCAGCTGGGTATGTAATGTTCGGTTACACCCGAACTTAGCCTTCCTTACTTGTTTTTGTTGCACTATTTTCATATCTGCGAAAAGCTCATGCAGCTCATCATTATACCTCCCTCGATACTTGGCGCCGGCACCACGAGAAGGACCATAAATCTTTCAGAGAACTTTTCTCTCTAATACTCCAAAAGCCATTTCGACACCGTCCATGATTCCGAGCCATACATCAGGACAGGTATTATAGCTTGGTGCTATTAGCACCGTCGTTGTTTTCCGAGGCAGTGCGGTATTCCTCATAGTACCAGCTATTTTTCCGGGCTCTGTAGAAAACTGAGGGTTTCGAAGCGATCATACATAGTGTGAAATATGCGTGAGAGGGGAGTTATTATCAGCTATCTCTTTACTGAGCAGCTTTTTAACGAAACAATTTCTTTATCTTACTGTGTGAACTTTCTTCGCTGCAGAAAGGCGTGTGTGATACTTAAAATAAATAAATGTAAGGCGCGATAACCTCCGAAGAGATCTAAGGCCGAGCTTCTCTTCCAATTTGCGTCGTGCTCCTCTTGATTTTTCCCTACAAATTGGCCGGACGGGACCTACATGTTTTATGCCGACTCCGAACGGCATCTGCAAGGCAGATGAGTTTTCATTGAGAGCTTTTCATGGCAGAAATACAATCGGAGCGCTTGCCAGACACTGCCGAGGGGCGACCCCGCTTAGAAAAATTTTCTTCTAATTGAAAAATCTTATTTCTAAAATTTTGATGTTGCTTTGCCCGGGAGTTGAACCCAGGGCATACGGTGTGATAGGCGGAGCACGCTACCATCACACCACGGTGGCCGCGGTGTGTGATACTTAGTTATCAAAATATAGTGTTCCAAATCGATATTTGGACCTCGTAGAGTGCGCTCATCTAGTAAACTGATTCTCATACGGGTTGCGGTTATTCTACGATTGGCTTGTTTGCCATCAGAGAAAAGAGATCTCGTCTTCTTTTCGTTTTTAGGGGCTTTAACGCATTGTGTCCTTAGCCCAGCGCATTAGTCGGGTACGGGTTCTGGATTTTAATCACTGAAGAAACAGCAAAACGGTAAAGATTTTCAGTTGTAAGATTTATTTGTTCCTCACCCTGAAGTCGCCAGGAAGCGCTATAATTGAAGAATAGCTTAATCGTAACTGTGCCTTCTCATTCGTAGGGATTTGTAAACGAGACAGTGACTGAACAGAGATCATAGAGTAATACGATATAAACTGTAGATATCAGCTGCGAGCGGGGGCATTTGGGTAGCCGTGTACGTAACAGCTTACTGGTAGATCTACAGTTATTTAGTTGCCGGACAAATCAAAGGTTAATTGGTTCATATTCGCGCAGACAATTGTTCCTGCGAGGAGAGCTGTGATTATGTGATGGCTCCTGTGACCGATATTACGAGCAATCGTACGTGCGAATGATATGTCTACGCATTCAGTTATTCACGGTGATTTCTTCGAAGTTTTGCGTAATGTTTATTCGCTGTGACAAAATTGTTGATATATGAACATTTCCCAAATCTATCTTACACAATGCTTTCTACTGTAGACATTTAAATGTGGCCTCAGTTGCGGCTCTTGTGGCCATGAGTCTAGGGAAGGTAGCCTCCTTGAGGATGCATTCTGTACCTAGTACTCTCTACTGGGTGTACAATAGCACCACGAGTGTTGCCACGCGGCAACCTAAGCCCTACTGTCTTCAAAATTGCTAATCTTATTGTTGTTTTTTAAAACTTTAAGATTTGCAGTCTCTGTAATAAGTGAGTTACAAACTGCATTAAACAAAACCAAGTAAGTATATAATCATAAGTATGTGCATATGTAACTTAAATCGCAGCAAAATATGTTAGAAAATATGCTGACACCCATTCAACTTATACGGGCAGTGGGTTTGTAGCACATTAACCTTGCACTGGGGCAAACCAAGTGCACTGCGCCCTAAACAGAATTACATATGACTTTATGTAAGAGGGAGTACATATATGTATGTAAGTACATACACACATAAGTATGAGTGAATATAAATGTCAAGATGCGGGTAACACTTATCATTGATTTTATTGTCTTACTTTGCACGTTGTGTATGTCTTATGCTCTTTTATTAATGGCTGTGGTTATACAGCTTTTGTTGATCTTAGCTAAACGTGGGTAAATTTAAGTTAATAATGTTGCAATTACTTAGATATTGCTTTTGTTAGAAGAAATACTCCTTTCAAGTATATATTCGTTAAATTTTATTAATACTTTGGGTCAAAAGTGGAATATTAAATATGAGTCAACATTTTTCTGTGTGTGCTGTGGCTTTTGCTGTTATGGGCACAGCATGAGAAGGAAAGGAAAAAAAGGTATGGAGAGGAAAGGTAAATAAAGGAAAGGAAAGGGAAGGAAATAAAAGGGAATGTTTATTAACGATGTGTTATCGAAGAGATATAAACAAGCTATCGATATGTTATCGAACTCTTATTAATTTTCTAGCGATAACTGTGGTGGAAGAGTTATTGACGTGTCACCCAATCGTAGCTGACGTTCGAGGCACAATAAGCTGCGATAATATGAATCAATGATGTTGTGATCTGTGGTCATATTGCTCTGTAAGTACTTCTAATTTGTTCACTAATCTCATTTAACCCTGATGATGAGTTGTTGTAACGATATGGAACCTCCCGGAAGCCTTGGGGAGTGCTATCGCTGTTGATGGTCACTTTGCCGGATGCAGATCCGGTACGTTCCCGTAACAAGCACCATTAAGCTACTAGCCCGACCATATCGGGAACGATTTAGTATGACCACATGAAACCTTCTAGGCCATACCGCCCTCCCACGCCCTAGATCCATGAGGACCTTGGGATTGCCAGGGTCCCGGCTGTTAAAAAAACTGGATTCGCACGAGTAGGTGAAGTTGACAATTGGGTTGGAGAAGCTTTATATTGCGCTGGCGACCTCTTCAAAAGGTTGCGCTACACAACCCCTTGAATCAATTTGATATTTTAGTCGCCTCTTACAACAGGCATACCTGCCGTGGGTATATTCTAAGCCCTCTAACCCGCTGGGGTTCCTGATGATAGGTGTTTTTACATGGCATTTTAAGCACGCTTATATTAGTTTCATTTGTATGTATGTAACTCTTTCATGCCTAATAGTAAAACAATAATGACATTATCGGGAGATAATCCTGAAAATATCTACATAATAATCCCGAATCTATTATGATATTATCACAAATGATCTATCGCTAATCTAAGAAAAGGTTCGAAAACGTTCTTTAAAATAGTTTTCAAACGATTTTTAAACAATCCTTGAACAGTCCCGAAGAGACTCCACACAAAATTCTGAAACGGTTGCCAAAAGGCATCGAAACTACGCATAATCAGAAAATAGTTCCGAAATTATCCTTTCAAAGTACATAAAAGATCACAAAACAGTATCAAGGGGATCGCGAGGACTTTCACTAAATGATCTTGAAATTGTTATGGAATAGTCAGATATAGGCATGAAATTATCTTGCAAGCGCTTCTCACATGATTTGAAAATAGTCTCCCAATTATCTCGAAAAGCTCCAGAAAAAGTACCGCCTGATGCCAATTTGATCCAAAAATAGTCCCGAAATTATTTCGAAAACTAAACAAAATTATATCGATAAAGGCCAGATACGATTTCAAAAATATTTTGATGTTTCGTATTAAGTCACACCAGCTATCCCTGATTCGCGATAATTGACGCCATTTGTAAGCACCAAGGGAGGTCAAGTCTTTCTCCACCTGCTTCTCCTAATTCAGCGGAGGTAAAGAGACCTCCGCTTTCAAGCTAAGTTGTCGATTGAAGTACTTTCTTGGTCGGCGCGTATTTTTCCATTCCTGTCTGGTCCTGTATTTTATTACTAAGGACTACTCTTAAAATTGAAGAACAGCTCACATCTACATTTAGGCGGAAGGGCTCATCGTTCCTAAGCACTGCTCGATATTAACATCTATCAAAACTTAAATAAGTTTTATGAGATTTCAATAAAATTTACGTATATCATTAGTTAGTAATTTTGAAAAGCAATAAACATTACAGCAAAATGCTAATTTAATATCAACATCTTTCAGGCCGCAAAAAATACGAATCAAAAAGAGCAAAAAACAAGACCGATGTTAAAATGTGACAGGACAAACGTTTTCGTATACTCACCATAGCACAGAAGAAGTTAACGAAGTCTAGAGCTAAAAGCAAAACCGAAAAAATAGAATTCGAAAAATGCGCAAAAATATGTCGGCAGTTAACAAAATTTAATTAATTTAACTTCTACAGACGGACGAAATAGAAGAAGACGAAGAATAAGCGGAAGACATTGCGGAAAGACACCGAAACCTTGAAAACAACAGCTCAAACATAGCACGGCAATAATTTCGATACATACCTTTGCATGTAAGTAGATGAATAGCATCCATTAGGGGGGTTTGATTAATTGATCTCAGTTATTATTTCCGACTGATTCTCGAGAGTACCATGTTTATACTGACGACTTTCTTATACTGGATAGACATATCATAACAAAATGCTACATATTTTTTAATAGAAAAAACCATAAAATAACATAATGTAAGATAAAAAAATAACATATCATAACAAAAAATAACATAACATCACTAAACATAACATAACACAAAACACAGCATCACATTAAATAATATACCAACGTAATATACCAATGCAGCAAAACATAATACAACACAACATAACATGACATAACTTTACATTTATAAAAAAAATAATAATTCGGTGGATTCGAGCCGAAGCTCCTTCATCTTTCACACTTTCTTATGTGATCTCAAGAAAGAAAAAAAGTTCGATAAGAATGGCAAATTTCATATAGAACAAGTAAGGAAGGCTAAGTTCGGGTGTAACCGAACATTACATACTCAGCTGAGAGCTTTTTAGACAAAATAAGGGAAAATCACCATGTAGGAAAACGAACCTAGGGTAACCCTGGAATGTGTTTGTATGACATGGGTATCAAATTGAAGGTATTAAAGGGGAGTGGGCCATAGTTCTGTAGGTGAACGCCTTTTCGGGGTGGCTCTAGAATGTGTTTGTACGATATTGGTATCAAATAAAAGGTGTTAATGAGTATTTTAAAAGGGAGTGATCCTTAGTTCTATAGGTGAACGCCTTTTCGAGATATCGCCATAAAGGTGGACCGGGGGTGACTCTAGAATGTATTTGCACGATATGGGTATCAAATGAAAGATGGTAATGAGTATTTTAAAAGGGAGTGATCCTTAGTTCTATAGGTGGACGCTTTTTCGAGATATCGCCATAAAGGTGGACCAGGGGTGGCTCTAGAATGTGTTTGTACGATATGGGTATTAAATGAAAGGTGCAAATGATTATTTAAAAGGAGTGGGCCTTAGTTCTATAGGTGGACGCCTTTTCGAGATATCGCCTTAAAGGTGGACCAGGGGTGACTCTATAAGGTGGTTGTACTATATGGGTATCAAATTAAAGTATTAATGGGGGTTTTAAAAGGGAGAGACCCTTAGTTGTATATGTGACCAAAGTGTGGACCAGCCAGAACATCATCTGTCGGATATCGCTTATTTATTTATATATGTAATACCACGAAGAGTATTCCTGCCAAGATTCCAAGGGCTTTTCATTTCGCCCTGTAGAACTTTTTCATTTTCTTCTACTTAATATGGTAGGTGTCACACCCATTTTACAAAGTTTTTTCTTAAGCCAATCCAATTACCATGTTTCATTCCTTTTTTCATATTTGGTATAGAATTATGGCATTTTTTTTAATTTTTCGTAGTTTTCGATATCAAAAAAGTGGGCGTGGTCATAGTCGGATTTCGGCCATTTTTTATACCAAGATAAAGTGAGTTCAGATAAGTACGTGAACTACGTTTAGTAAAGATATATCGATTTTTGCTCAAGTCATCGTGTTAACGGCCGAGAGGAAGGACAGACGGTCGACTGTGTATAAATACTGGGCGTGGCTTCAACCGATTTCGTACATTTTCACAGAAAACAGTTATCGGCATAGAAGCTATACCCCTACTAAATTTCACAAGGATTGGTAAATTTTTGTTCGACTTATTGCATTAAAAGTATTCTGGACAAATTAAATGAAAAAGGGCGGAGCCACGCCCATTATGAAATTGTTGTTGTTGTTGTAGCGATAAGGTTGCTCCCCGAATTCTTTGGGGAGTGTTACCGATGTGATGGTCCTTTGCCAGATACAAATCCGGTACGCTCCGGTACCACAGCACCATTAAGGTGCTAGCCCGACAATCTCGGGAACGATTTATGTGGCCACATTAAACCTTCAGGCCATTCCCTCCCTCCCTACCCTCAAGTTCCATGAGGAGCTTGGGGTCGCCAGAGCCTCGTCTGTTAGTGAAACAGGATTCGCCGCGGATAGGTGAGGTTGACAATTGGGTCTAGAGAAGCTATATATTGCGCTGGCAACCTAAAAGGTTGCGCTACACAGCCCTTTGAATCTGGTATTTTAGTCGCCTCTTACGACAGGCATACCTACCGCGGGTATATTCTGATCCCCTAACCCGCTGGGGTCTGAAATTGTCTTTTATTTTTGTATTTTGTTGCACCATATCATTACTGCAGTTGAATGTTGACCTAATTTACTTATATACTGTAAAGATATTAAATTTTTTGTTAAAATTTGACTCTTAAAAATTCTTTTTTCGTCATCCCATTTCGCTAATTTTTATTTAGCACACATATAATAATAGAAGTAGTTCCTGCCATTGTCCAAATTTTACTAATTTTCTATTCTGCGTCATAAGTTCAACTCACGTACGAAGTTTCATTGCTTTATCCTTCTTTGGTAATCAATTATCGCACTTTTTCGGTTTTTCGAAATTTTCGATATCGAAAAAGTGGGCCTGGTTATAATCCGATATCGTTCATTTTAGATAGCGATCTGAGATGAGTGCCCAGGAACCTACATACCAAATTTCATCAAGATACCTCAAAATTTACTCAAGTTATCGTGTTAACGGACGGGCGGACATAGCTAAATGAATTTCTTTTTTCTCCCAGATCATTTTGATATATATAAGTCTATATCTATCTCGATTAGTTTATGCCGTTACGGATTACCGTTATGCGAACAAAATTAATATACTCTGTGAGCTCTGCTCAGCTGAGTATAAAAAGGGGGACAGTGATAGTGAAAATGAAGGATTAAAGGCGTCATATCAGGTTCAAAGTCAATTCCACATTTGCTCAGCATGCGGCTTCCAATGAGAGATGGAAGTTACGCTAAACTTTAAAGAGTTGAGTGTTCGTCTTATAACACATTAATCATTATACATGACTGATCCTAGCGAAACTAAGGCACTTACTCGTATACAGAAAATGCTCAGCCTTCTTTCCTCTCAAGGTAAGGATATGCTTATTGGGTTGACATATATCGTCATAACAGAAATGTGACTAGCTAACATTCCCTCAAGTTTTGAACAATCCACTTTGAGTACGTACCTACATAGCTGGACTTTCTCAAATTGATGGCATTGTGAGTTTAGACCACCAGAACTCCCTCGATGCTTCACTGACTCACCTTAGCAAAATATTCGCAAAATTTTCTGACCATGGATTTTATGGTTAAAGAAAGAATGCAACTGATTGTGGACCCAAAAATTACAGATATGGGCCGCACACTGCATAATTGGTCACCCGTTTTATTGCCTGATACTCATACATGTGACCACACTCGATGAGAAGAGTAAACCACTATGTTTGGAAACATGAATAAACCGTTTAATAGTTTTGAAGTTAGGTGTCTCTGAAAAAGCGCAAAATCCTGCCCCTCCATCTCTTATCCACATGTTGTTGTTGTTGTAGCTATAAATGCACTCTTCGAAGGTTTTGGGAAATGCTGCGGATATTGATGGCCCTTGGTCGGATATAGATCCGATATTTTCTGATAACAAGCCCCCACTTCCTAGTTCTATGAGGAACTTGGGGTCCCCAGAGCCTCGGCTGCTAAGTGAGGTTGAAAATATTCAACACAACCCCTTGAATGATTTGGGTAGTCGCTTTTTACCACAGGCATACCTGCCGTGGGTATATTGTAAGCCCCTAACCTGGTGGGAGTACTTCTACCCGCATCACAGTCCAATGGTCTTGAGAGGAGCGAATTCTTCAGCTCGGACGATTCGAATATACTTTATAAGATATAGTGAATGTTTCAACAAATATACCAGTGCATTAGTCAAAGTCAGTTTTGCAGCCAACAAAAATTTTGAAATAATTCAGGGAACTCAATATTAAAGAACGCCGTCTATAAAGCCGACCACCAACTCTTCCTCATAATTCTGCAGATGGGCACCCCATTATTGAAGCCCCATCGCTCTGCTGCCATAGTCGCGCAACAATTGCATTACTTCCTAAGGCTGACTTTGTGAGCGAAGGCGTTGAGTTTAATGATCTCCACTGTACACACACCTTCCCTCAAGCTCAAACTTAAATGATATATGTAAATGAGGATGTCCCACAATTTTTGATTTAAAAAAAAAATTTAAAATATCTTGAACTTCTCAAAATTCGGTTGTCTTATATTTAGCTTTCACGGTTTAAAGATGGATGCTGTTCATAAGAGTAGGAATATACCGCGATTTTCAAGAGACAACATTATTTGTGACTTTGTTTTTTCAGTCGCAGCAGTTTATGTCCGTAACTGAAACTGACCAGAGATAGAAGACTAATATGACCTAAATCGCATTTCGCAATCAAGCTTACGAATTATCACAACCATGCTAGCAATTTACTGCGACATCCAGTGCTACTTAGTTGCAGCAAAATCCCAGGCTCATTGGTTCATGTTATCGCAGCTTTGGAACGAGACACATTCATCACAGTTAGTAACTCGCATCCATTTCTTCAAAGCTGCTACAGTGATTTTGTTTCTTTCTATCGCTGTGACAAAATCACAGGTGCATAAATATTTACCAACGCTACTGTATAGTATATGCAGTTTGTTTTTACTCTGGAGGGCTGCACCTAACACTTGGGGAAAACTTGTCCGACGCAAAAAAATTATGATATTTCGCCACTTATTTGTTCCACCCTAATGGGTATTTAAGTTTCTTAAGTATAAGTGTGTGCACGTTTACATTTTTCCAATAATTTTTGCTGGACGTTGTCATGAGCTATAATAATATTCGCAGCACATCCTAGCACTTCGGGTTGCTCATTTGGTGTGGTGTGGTGACATTCCATCATTTTCAGCAAAATACCAATAATGATGGTCGTGTGCGATTGGATGATGCTGCTAAAGCTCCGTTATGCTATATACGCCTCATACTACGAGTTTACTCAGGGCCATTGTGTACAGCTGTTGCATGCAACTGATGGCAACGCACGAAAATAAAAACCAAACGAAAAAAGTTAAGAGCCAGAAAAAGAGAAGAAAAGTTTGGGGAGGTAAGTGGCGGTGAGTGTAGTAGGCAAAAATGTATAAGCCCGAATTGTTGAAAAAGGAGATAATAGCGATGTTTGCGGAATTTTGAAGCAAATCAAGCGAAAAATTTTCTAACAAATTGGTTGTACAACAAAAAGAAAAAAAAAAAACAACACACTCAACAAATAAAAAGTCAAGCCTCGTAGAGGTGGCCACAAAACTTTGCGAAAAAAGGAGAAATTTATTTTATCGATAGACAACATCAAAATTAGAGGAATGGTAGAAGAAATTTGTTATGCAAGGTGCATGCGCTTGTAAATTATGAACGAGAGTGGGAGGGGATATTTAAAACAATAAATGTGGGTATTATTTGAATAGAAGGATATTTAATACGAACTTATTTTATATTTGAACGTTTATGAAATCCTATTAAGAAGGTTTTTTAGAGGTCAAGTTCTGCGGCAATAGTAAGTGGGTCAAAGACTTAATTTGTTATATACATATATACATAGAAACATATAAAATAGGAAAAGTCTTTTATTATGATCCTCCCTAATTGGGTCTTGAAGACTTAGGCTATTTTCGGCACTGCATAGAAAACTATGTCAGTCATTCCTTCTTTGCTATATCTGCCAACACCAAACCTCCTCCATGTGTGTGTTACTAACTCAGTGGATAGCCTGCAAAAGCCAAAAGAGGCAACAGAAATTTGCAAACCGTTCCCAAAACCGGAAAATAAGACCACCACTTCGTGGGATCAGACCATGGAAAGTGAAAAAAAAGGGTGAAGAACGAACGGCTCAAAAAGCCGCTATGTTGGGCAACAACAGGGTAAGGAAGGTGATTACTCTAGATGCACTTTCACCTCTCCAAGGCAGTAGCAGACATCCTTTGCAAGAAATTCGTTCAAGAAGGTATGAGTATAGCTTTCATCCAGAAGCCATGGATTCTACAAGGTGCCCTAAAGGCTTAACAGTACTTATAGTAAGGTGAACTATGCCACCAGCTCTCGCTCCCGAGCAAGAAGGCTTTTAAGCAATGAACTAACGTTTTTCCACTTTAATAATTCATGACTGTTGATTTAGTGAGCAGTGTGAATTCCAGCCCCAAGAGGTGAAGAAATGAGAAGGAAATGAACAGAACTACCGATTCAAAATCCCCCACTGAATACTGTCAGCAGAGAGATGTGCCGCAAATTCTCGTCATAAAATGTGGAGAAGCACGAACATCAACGATATGGGTGAGTATCTCTTTGAATTTATAAGTCGGGGAAGTGAACCTACTTTTATGATTGATATAAGGCAGTCAGTAGATCTTACTCTGTGCAGCCATAAAATGAGCACCGCTGTTTTTTAACTGGCGTGTCTCAGTGAGAATTTACCCGCTTTATCATTTAATAAGCCGGAAATAGCTCACGGCGACACATTGGCAGGGCGCTTGAGATTGAGAACTAAGCTGAACAGCTCCACTCATATTTTAAACCTGCTTTCAATGAGAATTGCCCTCAAAGAAATATAAAAATACAAAGTGATGTGCCTTGGTGGAACAAAAGGCTTAGACAGCTCAAATGCAAATACAGAAGCTCTTTAGCGTAATACAACATAGGCGTTCTAAGAGGGTTAGGCGTCCATGCCTGTCTTTTATAGCAAGGAATAAGTCACATAGCCCCAGCTTTATCGAACTTATATGAGGCGTCTCTCCTGCTTGGCTATATTCCAAATTCCATGTGGATAGAGGTTAAGGTAGTATACATACACCAAAGACAGAGAGAAGCTGAATAACTGTCCATGTGACCAATAAGCCTCAGTTTGTTTCTTTTAAATGTAGAAAATTATGGATTATAACTTTGGGAAGGCCCAAACAAACTCCTTCTGCGTAGGAATCAATTTGCCTATCAGTCAGGGAAATCCATTGAGGCGGCTGACTATTCATAGCCTAATGAAAAAAATATCAAATATAACGCCCTGCGCTTTTATTGGCTTCTAATTGGTTTTCGACAACACGATACATCAAGCTATCGAACAAGCAATGATTGGCAAGGATATAAGGCCAACGATAATGCACTGGGTGCCAATGGACTCTACATACTAGAAATATACGCCGCCGATAAACGCCGCCGCCGATTTTGGTCGTTTTTCGCACGCCGCCGCCGAATGTCAAAAATATCGGCGCGGCGGCGGCGGCGGCGTCCGGCGCAGTACTATATTTTCTACTATTTTAAGACTGTTTAGGCCATTTATTGTTCATGTCGAAAATTGGTCGGATATGGTCGAAAGTGGTATCAACGGATGCGCATCACTGCCAATTATAATAAACTAATTGCTAAATATAACTCTAACTGTTCAAAAGTTATTTAAAAAACAGGCGCTTTGGATGTCAGCTTAACACGTACTTTGCATCACTCAATTCACCAAGTTATTAAAACAAAACACTAAAAGAAAAATTATATAATAAATTTATATGCTCACTTTGCATATTTTTTTCAAAAAATGAATGAACAATGAATTCAAATAAAATGACCCAAGGCGAACATGTTTTCAAATTGTCCTCAAGTTGTTAAAAAAAAGCAAGTTATCCAAAAAAGGTGCCGATTTTTAAAAAAATTTTATAGTGCGATTGGCTCAAAGAATAAGCGAAATCAGTAGGTTCTAGGGGCATAAACACTCCTTTGAAATGTTTATTACCTCAAACTTAAGTTAAGGATATATATACGTATGAGAAGGGTTTGAAAAATACTTGGGCTTACATTCAAACATCTTTTGTTTATATACGAAAATATATAATAGCGACTGAAATGTTAATTTTGATTTTCACACTTCATCCTTCAACACCAAAGTCTCTCAGTTTGACATTTCCTAAAGTTGGCGGCCCTATCCAAAACTAGTCCCTTGGAGTGAAACACATTGATTATAGCCTATCAACCAAGTTTAAATATCAACTACACGTTACGGCTCCTTTTACAAATGTGAATACGTAGGCACATATATTTACCAGGTGAGGCTTTGTCCTTCGCAAGAACACCCAAAGTGGTGAAGCAAAAGCTTTCCCAAGACAGTCGAACTAATGACCGTGTGTGCTACTACCCTAACGTAGTGGACAGTCGAACTAGTCTGAAAACTGAAGCTACGCGGTCATGAGCTCTTATATAATAACGGAAAACAGCAGTTTACATCTTTCAACCTAAAATCGATGGACTTTCATCCTAAAATATCGTTTTGATTTAACGAAGACTATTGAAATCAATGTTTTGAACACAAACTTCTGCAAACTTTGGTCTACATTTTAAAAATTTTATCCAGGGTGCTTGTAAAATTTTAATTATGTAGATGCGCCGAGGATTATAAGATTTTCACGATGAGTTACGCATTGACATCCACTTAGACTGCTTATGATTTCGAATGCGGCATCCTTGGCCGAATAGTCACTCCCCAACGTTTCAAGGTGTTTCCCTGGTGTGCCGGTAGTATAATACTAACTGGGTAGTTAGTATTATAGTTAGTATTATACTCCACCTTAAGCAGTACAAACGTATAAATAAATTTTGTCCTGAAGACGATTACCGACGGTAATTCGAAATATATTGGCAGAACTTGTGTTTTATTAGTTTTTGCAAGAAAAACATAGACCTCGAGCCAGCAAATTGGAAAGTTAAGAAGAAAAGTTCGATAAATCAGTATTTTTTTTTTATTATTTTTTTAAATAGAAAAATCAAGCTTTTTAAAGTCAGAATACCGGCGTATGCCGGCGCGCCGTCCACGCCGGCGCCGTCGGTAAAGTGATCGGCGTAAACCTCTACTACATACAAGGGTATGTAGAGGTCTTAGTAATCTGCATCAGAGGAGTCCCTTAATAAACAATATCCAATCACATGCAACAATCCCTAGCGCATCATGTAAAGGTGCTGTGACAACAAAGGACCATCTATCAATCCTAACCAAACTTTCCTAGTACCTTTTACCCGAAGAAGAAACCTATTCATGCCAAACCCATGCCTGGATGGTAACAAAATCCTATTTTGAATGAAAGTAAAATACCTAGCAGTAACACTGGACAGAACCCTCAAGTGCTCATTCAGATGGTACCTCAAACAAAGCAATAAGAGCTTTCTTCGCCTGTACTCGACTCTATTGAAAAACATGGGGGCTATATGCCAAAATGCTGTAGTGGACATTTTATACTATTGTGAAGCCAATAGTCACCTATCCTGCATAGTTTGAAGGCAGATGTCCATAAGCAAATTGCATCGGCTAGTTTGTATTGGCATGACGGGCACGATGAGAACGTCGGCAGCTAATTCACTTAGTGCCGTAGTGGGAATACATCCCTTCCCTATTCTCATAGAGAAAGAGATGACAACACGTGCGGCACTAAAGCTTCTAAAAAGCTCTGAGCTTAAGAGCGGAAACATGATAGAGCATATGAAAGTAATGAGAAAATTCACAGGAAATCCCCTATTGCAACTACTTGATGTAAGAGCCCCTAGGCTCAGAGTCACAGGGAATGGTGGCCAAGCCCTGGAAAACTGAAATCCAGATATTGACCCTGGCTGGTTCACGGATGAATCAAAATTTAATGACGGAAAAACGGAAGCTGACATCTATGGGCCTAATTTCCAGAAATTGATACCAATGAGATATCTGTAATATAAGCAGTTGCATAACAGCTGGTAACGAACCTGAAAACATAGGCATGTGCATACATTCTGAAGTTTTTTCTCACTTAAACCCAAGTTTGGATATTCCATCTGTTTTTCCCCTTATAGCGCCTACCATGTTCTTTGTGCAACACTATTTGCCTCATCATGCGGTGTAAAACCAAACAGCTTCAACATTTTCTTCATCACTTTTCCTCAATTTTGCTCATTTGCTTCAACATTTTTTTTCCTTACATACCACAAGGACTGTACGTTTAATTTTTGCTTCAGCCAACAACATTTTCTGGCATACAGTGTTTACGTTGCTACCAACAACAAATGCGGCAAACACACTGCCACCACCACCATCATCATCATCGTCATCAGTGCAACATCGGTTATTTGAAGTGTGCTTGGGCAAAATGTATGCGCATAACTTATGGATGCACCAACTTCTAGATGAGTAAGTTCCCACTTTGGATGTATGCATAAACATATAAACATGCGAGTATATTGTGCTTACTTTGGCTGTTAGAGTCGAATGCTGAGACTTTGCAATTGCTAAGCGCAGTGCGTAGTTTTACTCAAATAAAATATAATGCGGCTATGCTGGCGGCAAAGGCTGAACAACGCTTTGGTTGATTTTGTTGCATTTATGCATGAGCATTGTACATACAAGCAGTGCATGTTTTTTTAGGCCATCAACGAAATTGGCGAGAAAGCAATGCGAGTAACATCAGCATAAGCATAAGAACATTGCCAACAGCATTGCTGCGAAATGTTTTGCCAAAAGATAGGGCATGTTGGAAATAAGACCTGTAGTTATGTATTATGAGATCAGATATATTATTGATAAGAGTATTCGAGTATTGCACGAGAGTTGCCTCAAATCAAGGCAGTAAAGAAGAATGTCAAGTCAAATTAAAACTAGTATTGATTTGGATTAACTGACATCTTGAAGTAGCAACGCTTTGCTTGGAAATTATCAAGAAGAATAAATCAGCTGATGGGATAACAGCACCTGGTACTGAATTCGCCTTGCCTGAAATCAATCCAAAAATGCGGTTACTTAAAATTTACTTATATGTATATCTATTTTCATATATATTAAAAGTAACCGCAAAGATTTTTCAGCTTTTTTTTTTTGGTTAAGCCCTTTCGCATGGTTTAGCAGCCTATTTTAATAATTTATTCACAAATTTTCAGAAAATTGCACCATTTTCCGAAAAGTGTGTAGGTTGCAAGTTTGGAACAAAGGGCTGAAATATCAAAAAACGATACATCGCTAAAAACAGCTGCGCATGGAAAATTAAAGTTGGATTGGAGCTAACCAACATAAACACCATGTTGTTCACAAGGTAAAATTTATGGCAATGGGGTGGTGACCCATCACAGAAAAAGAGATATTTGTATGTGTCATGTCTAGAAATCTCTATAGTAGCTTTAATTTGCTTATCCCTTGTCTATATATGGGATAACAGTCCATACTAATCTATGTAAATATGATACTGCCGGTAAGACTGGAGTTCTGCAAAATGTTCAGTTAACCATGCGACTCGCTAATTCTTTTGATAGACCAACCAAAAAGTGCTAAGCAGAAAGTTCAATGTATCATATTAAATCGTTCCCGAGATGGTCAGTCTTGTACCTTAACGGTGCTTGTTACCGGAACGTACCGGATCTATATCCGGCAAAAGACCACAAACATCGATAACACTCCATGAAACTTACACGTCTTTATCGCAACAACAACATGAACATTCATAATTTTTTTTTGTCTAGGGCATTGGTCTAGGGCATCTGCCCTAATACCAGTATGAATGCAGGTACACGGGTTCGAAGCTCGGTATCCGAAATTCTAGTTGGTGTGGGTGTGAATTTCAGAAACATGTCCTAGTATGTTTAAATGTTTTACTTAGAGAGTTTCCTACAAGGCGTTTCACTCTAATCACCACTACATACATATGTATAGTAACATATATATATGTAAGCTTACATTTCCAATAGTCAGCAGGGTGGAAATGTTTACATTTTGCTGTGTCGTTTGTTCGATTTATTTATTTTAAATATTCGCACACGTTTTTTGTGTACATTTTTTAATTTGTTTGCCACCTGTATTGTGTACATTAGGATAACAAACAAATATACATACATATGCACATATACGGGTATGTATGTCAATACTTCCTTGTATGTATAAACTAAAAGTCAATACATAAGAAATTTCAGGAATTTCTAAGCTTTTTGAATTTTTTTCCTAACGAAAAACTCATATACATATAACTCTTTGAATACAATGTATAAAAGCACAAATATATCATTATGCGAATATGTACGTAAGTAATTTCATATGTAAATAGCAGCAAATAAAATATATTTTATTTATCCATCTGAAGTATTTGGAAAATTTATTTGAGAATTCGAGAATTTTGCATTTGGTAAATTGCTCTAATACTTTGGTATTGCTTGTTAATTGAGATGTTTAGACCACAATTTCAATGTATATTTGTGGGCATTTATCATTTACGCATACTAAGACACACCAACACACATATATGTAGGTAATCAATTTATCAAATATAAAACTAGTTCAGAAAACCATTTGAAAGCTTTTGTTAAACATACATCGGTGTATGTGTACATATGGATTTTTCTACTAAAATTTCTTTTACCATCAAAATGAAAAAATCCCAAACAAAATATGTTAGGGGGTTTGAGTTAGGGTGTATCCATATAACGAGTTGTGAGCCTTTAATATATTAAAAAGAAAAACAGGTACATAAAGGTTTTAATATTTCAACTGTCTACTTTACCCAAATTAGTATTTCTTGGGAAAAGTGTTTCTCTTTGGGATTTCTCGGCTGATATTGCTTACGATTTTAAGAATGGTGCCCAGATAGACAATCTTATATAAGCTTTGTAGGGAAGTCAAATTGAGAAAGGCCAGCATACAAGCAATACACTTTCGTGCTGTCAAAAGCTGCTTTGAAATCAAGAAGAAGATGGTGTATTGATTTCCTTATAAAGAGACTCTTCCAAGATTTTGCGTTTAGTACGCTAGATATAACTTTATATATGATTTGAAGCAAGCTAATTTCGCTGTAATTAGCGCAGTTTGCGGAATCGCCATTTTTATGGAATGCGTAGAGCACACTTATATTCTAATCTGGAGCATAGGAGTTGATGCACGCTTTTTACCAAAATTTCTCAAACTCTACGGATAGTCTTTCGTAAACGTATTTGCTTACGGTATGGGGAAAACGAGAATGTGTATGTGGAAATAAAGAATGTAAGACTAGGAAAGATATGAAAAGAAAAAAGAAAAGAAAATAAAAGGAAAGAAGAGGTAATACTAAAAAGAGTTGAGAGATTAAAAGCCAAAATCGGAACCGCAAACGAGACTGGACGGCGAGTTATCAATTTGTTATCGAAGTGCTAAGGATTTGCTATCGATGAGTTATTAGTTTGTTATCGACGGTATATGGGCGTATTACCCATTTCCTGTCGACGACTTATACTCAGGTGCTAAAGAGCAGTTATCGATTTGCCGTTGAAATGTTATAAATTTGGTTTCGATAAAAGGGTTATCAATGAATTGCCGATTTTTATCGACGATCAAATGTCGAAAATTTACCAATATATTTTCAAAAAGTTATAAATTTGTTATGTTATTCGTCGAACAGTTATCGATATGTTATTGAAAAGTTCTCGATTTTTTATATAAAAGTTATCCATTATTTATACAAAAGTTTTCAAAATGTTTGGAAAGAGTTATCGATTTGCTATCGCAAAGCTATCGATTTGTTATCGGAGTGTTACTAACTCGTTATAGAAGCTATCGATTTTATAAATGACAGCTTAAAAATAAACTATCGAAGAACTGTCGATATATTTTTGAAAAATTTATGATTATTTATTGAAAATTAATCTATTATTTATTGAGTTGATTCCGACAAACATCGATTTGTTGTCGAAAATTTATCGTACTCACGCCCTCATGTTTTTTTAAGTAGGCGTCTTTCTTCTTGTTTTGTATTCGGTTTCGTACGAACCAAATTCCTCATCGTACCTCCTGTTTTGCGAAATCGTTTGAAATAGTATTTGCGGTACGAAGTAGACGAGAAAAGTGCTGCCCATGCTCAGTTGCATCGTCAAGTCGACTATTGCTCTCAGTGAGTAGCTGTGATAGCCGAGTAGGGTAACTATCAGCTGTCTGTTTGTTTTTTTGAATGGCTGCATGCTCTTTTTTCGCTGCCAAGTTGCTTATGCGTAACTTCGCTCCTACAAGGTAATGCTACGAGACCTTATTTGAACCTCGTAGAGTTTCAATCTAAGACTGCTGGTTTGGTGTTCATCTCTTAGGAGACCGTGAAGTACCTTGGTGTATTATTTCATTTCAAACCGCAAGTGGTTTGAGAAATTATATAACGTAAAAGCTGAATTTCCCGTATGCAAGACCAAAAACCACTTCCTTGGCTGTCCTGATGCTTAATTCGCCAAGCATGATTTGAATGTCACAGCCGGGGGTAGTGATCGTATGTATTTTGTGAGCTTGACCGCATCCTCTATTGGTGCCTAGGAATAAATAAATATCATATTGCAAAACCTCGATTTTATGTAGTATTGGCGGGACTCTCGCTCATATCTGTGAGCGACTGTGCTTTACGACGAAGTCTCATTTTCATGACAATACGCAGTAGCTTCGACTTAGACTCCCCCCCCCCCCTCCCCCCCCCCCCCCCCCCCCCCCCCCCCTATGGCCGCTGTGAAAGACGTAGCAAGTCTTTATTTGCCTTCTGCCTTGCTTCTTCCACCGCGCTATCTGTATGACGGTGATGTCAGTCTTAGCCTTCACGAGTACATCAACCGACCCGGCAACTGTACTTTCTCCTACCACATGATTTTCAATGTTTTCTGCCGTCATCATCAGAAACAAGAGACCTTTTCCAAAGTTTGCTACCTAATTGTTTTTATTGGTAGAGGCCTTAACTTTCCGATTCTAAAACCCAGCGCACAACACATCTTCGAAAAGCCTCTTACAACAGGCATACCTTACTGCGAGTGTGTTCCAAACAACCCAACCCACTGGGGTTAAAACCATATCGGCGAGAAGTAAGTGATGTACGAAAAAAGCTTTTCACCGAATATCACAACGATTCAAGTAGTACTTGATAGTCTGATATTAGTCACATTAGAAGCTTCAGTTCGTATATCGTAAACGTACCAAAGGACAAAAGACAGCAATGCACAGACAAAATCTATTACCATGAAAAGCATTTCCTCTCAATGGTCACCGAATATCCGCTTGAAAGATGTACCACTGCAATTGTAATTGACAAAATTGTGACACACTCTAGTCACCATATTTGGATTGTTACTGTAGGCGTCCAAAGTGCGTAAGTATTCTTAGTCTACAAAGGGTCAGAACATAACACATTTTCTTGCATCCGAGTGTTATTAACTTTTCATTTGGTGTAAAAGTAGTGTACGGTTATCTACATATGAAAATCATAGCATTCGTATGTGTGTGCGTATGTGTGTGAGTTTAATGCGTAGAAATGATTTTCAGATGCAATGCGACTGATTTCCACATTGAAATATGCACCATTTATCCATTCAACAGTGCAATCAACTCAATGCCTTTGCAAAAATCAAGCAAACCACACCAAAACAGAGGACGCGGAGCAATGAAATCAAACTGGGAACGAAGGATGAAGTAGAAACAAACACACATTAGCACTTAGTTGGGTGTGTGGTGTTTGTTTGTGTACTTAGGTTGGCAGTAACTACTGTTTGGCAGATCATTGTTTACAAATGCCACAACTGCGACGACAGACAGCGACAGAAGAAGAAGACGAAGCAGCAGCAACATCAACAGCAATCAAAAACGAATCACTAGTACTAGTAAGCAACAGTCCACAAAATGAATTTGCCTAGTAGACTAGAACAACATTAACAACGGTGATAATAACAAACAAAAGTGGTAATGTTGTTTCCGCTGTAGTTGTTTTTGTAAAAGCAATATTTAGTAGCAGTGGCAACAGCAGCAGTAGCAGCAGCAAAGTTTAGTATTACTAATCAGATGACTGGTCATCTTTCGGCAAGGCATTGTCCTTTGTATTTGAGTATGTGTACATGGGCGTAGTGAGCAGCAACCTAGTCAAAATATTTTATCCTATCGAGTATGACAAAAGCACTTTCGATAATATAAAAAGGTAAGATGAATGAAAATAAAATAATATTTGGAGACAATATAAAGGAAAATCACCATGTAGAAAAATGAACCTAGGGTAACCCTGGAATGTGTTTGTATGATATGGTTATCAAATGGAAGGAATTAAAGAGTATTTTAAAAGGCAGTGGACCTTAGTTCTATAGGCGGACGCCTTTTCGAGATATCGCCATAAAGGTGGACCAGGGGTGAATCTAGAATTTGTTTGTACGATATGGGTATCAAATTAAAGGTATTAATGAGGGTTTTTTAGGTTTAGTTGCATATGTGAAGGCGTTTTCGAGATATCGACCAAAATGTAGACCAGGGTGACCCAGAGCATCATCTGTCGAGTACCGCTAATTTATTTATATATGTAATACCACGAACAGTATTCCTGCCATGATTCCAAGGGCTTTTGATTTCCCCCTGCAGAACTTTTTCATTTGGTAATATGGTAGGTGTCACACCCATTTTACAAAGTTTTTTCTATAGTTATATTTTGCGTCAAAAAACCAATCCAATCACCTTGTTTCGTCCCTTTTTTCGTTTTTGGTACAGAATTATGGTATTTTTTTCATTTTTCGAAATTTTCTATATCGAAAAAGTGGGCGTGGTCATAGTCGGGTTTCGACCAGTTTTGATACCAAGATAAAGTGAGTTGAGATAAGTACGTGAACTAAGTTTAGTAAAGATATATAGATTGTTGCTGAAGTTATCGTGTTATCGACCGAGCGGAAAGACAGACGGTCGACTGTGTATAAAAACTGGGCGTGGCTTCAACCGATTTCGCCCATTTTCACAGAAAACAGTTATCGCCACAGAAGCTATGTCCTTACCAAATTTCACAAGGATTGGTAAATTTTTGTTCGACTTATGGCATTAAAAGTATTCTAGACAAATTAAATGAAAAAGGGCGGATCCACGCCCATTTTGAAATTTTGTTTTATTTTTGTATTTTGTTGCGCCATATCATTACTGGAGTTGAATGTTGACATACTTTACTTATATACTGTAAAGGTAAAATTTTTCTTTTTAAAAAGTGGGCGTGTTCGTCATCCGATTTTAGTAGTTTGTATTTAGCATCTAATCTAATCTAATCTAATCTAATAGCTGTAACGTGTATGCCAAATTTCATCATCTTCAACGACTGCCAAATTAGAACTTGAAAAACTTTTAAATTACCTTCTTTTAAAAGTGGGCGGTGCCACGCCCATTGTGCACAATTTTACTAATTTTCTGTTCCGCGTTATAAGGTCAACACACCTGCCAAGTTTCACTTTTTCGGTTTTTCGAAATTTTCGATATCGAAAAAGTGGGCGTGTTATAGTCCGATTTCGTTCATTTTAAATAGCGATCTGAGATGAGCGCCCAGGAACCTACATCCCAAATTTACTCAAGATATCTCAAAATTTACTCAAGTTATCGTGTTAACGGACAGACGGGCGGACGGACGGACGGACATGGCTAAATGAATTTCTTTTTTCGCCCAGATCATTTTGATATATAGAAGTCTATATCTATCTCGATTAGTTTATGCCGATCCGGATTACCGTTATGCGAACAAAATTAATATACTCTGTGAGCTCTGCTCAGCTGAGTATAATACAAGTATTAAATAAAATTAAATAAAATGGAATTAAATCGGTTTTTTATGGATGAGTTCTATTTTTGTTAGCGAAAAGTTTTGGATTTATCGTAGAAAAAATATAGAGATGCTGTCAGTATGTTATCGGATTATTATCGACCTTTATTGGGGTGTTATCGAAAATTTAAGTCATTGCTAGCTGAAGTTTATCGATTACTTATCGAAAAGCTATCGATATATTATAAAAAGGATATCAATTTGTTTTGGGGTAACTTATAGATTTGTCATCGTAGTACTACCAATTTGTTATCGTCGTGCTATGAACAATTTATCGTGTTCGTAATAAAAAAATTACCGATTTGTTTTGGAAAAGTTATCGAATTTATATCGGAGTGCTGTCAGTTTGTTATCGGTATGTTACTGATTTGTTACCGACGACACGTCGGCTTGTTGTATTACAGATACCTATAAAATTTTAATATAAAATCGATGGCAAATATGTAACCCTTATATGACAAGCCGATAAGAAACCAATAAGAAGCCGATAGTTCGGCAATAACAAGCCGACTAAATACCGATAAGTAGGCGATAATTATGCGTTATCGATAATAAGCGGATTAAAAAACCACATGTTGTGTTACCAATAAAAAGCCGACAGTGCTATTGTCAAAAATCCCGGAACTATTTGTTTCTGGTAAAGTTGCCTCTGTTGTGGATTAACTTCAACCCCTTGAGGAGCTCTAGTTAACTTAAAAAAATATTTAGTTTCCAGATGTACACAGGCGTATTTACGCATCGAATTTCACTAGCACTTCGTACTCATGCCTTTATGTTAATAATATTATTGTAGCACTATGCAGAGATTATATGGTTCACAAAACAGTTTTTAAACGGTTTTATTTGGCTTGACTTGTCAGGCTGGCTGGTTTGCTGGCTAGCACGAATTTTGTAATTGAAATTTAAGTAACTTCCCGATAAGCTACAAACTTGAAACTTATAATATAGTTCAGAACCCGATGACAATGACAAAAAATCGCCATTAGGTGGCGCAAGGATCGAGATATTCAAAAAAATCGTATTTGTGGTCGGATTTGGCTCATATTTGGAACACATAATACATACAAGAATGGAAAGTGACCTATGAAAAAATCGCCGCTATCGTATTTGTGGTCCGATTTGGTCCATATTTGGAGCACATTATACATACATGAATAGAAAGGTACCTATGATGTCCGATTTGGCTCGTATTTGGAACAAATATCACATACAGTCCGGTAGAAGTGACATCAAAATATTTTGGAGTTCAAGGAGCGACAAGCATACGTGGCGCAGAGTCGAGTAAAGTCTTTGGAAGGATTATGTATTGAGGACTTAGATTGTAACAAATTGTTAGGAAAGAGTCCTTGTAGTAACGAGTCACTAAATGAACTAAATAAAATGAGAAATAATAGGCAATTAAATAAAGACTAAAAACTTGAAAATAAGATAATTAAAAAAAAATAAATTTAACTTTAACGATTTTATTGAAAACAATACTTACATGAAGTAATAATAATACTAAAAGCTAGAAAATATTTAGGTAAGTCCTAGGTACTAGTCATCACACTCCTCATCAATGTAGGGCGTTGATCAGACAATTAAATAAAAGCGTTGGACGCGTCTAATTTCTATTGATAATCATATAGTAGTAGTAGTAGCGATTTATTTATTTTCTTTCAACTAGTAATTACAAAAGTAAAGCAAAATGAATTAAAACTATAAATATATAAAAATAAATAAAGATTCCAGACAATAACAATAAATGTTGAGTGTCCTAATATCACTTATAACTAAACAACTCATTTAGGAAGATTCGTTGACAATAAGTTCTCTATACTTAAGGAAATTTCTTATAAAAACAAATAGTGAATTATAGTTATAACCCTTAATGGTGTTTACCACCTTCTGCAGATCTAAAATTTTCTCACCAAAACAATTAAACCGTATGTCTTTATATATAGGACATATCCCAATGAAGTGATAGGTGTCTTCAGCTACACATAAATTGCACATAGAACAGTTTTTGGAAAAAACATTTTTAGGTAGAGTACATAGGGAGCAAGTCGGAGTAAAGATCATGTGACGACTGAAAAGAACTATCGGCATAGTCTGCAAACTCTTTTTTATTTAATTTCTCTAGAAAAATTGGTATGCTCATATTAAGCGATACGGAAGAAAAGTCAGACAGAGGCACCATGTCGAAACTTTCATAAACATTTCTCCACTTTTTGACCCAGTACGACCCCTGTCTCATTGTCTCCTCTGCTACAACTCGGGGCAGTCTATTTGCTGATAGTCATATATAAGATCAACTGAACCTTAATAAGTTTATGCTACGCTTCACATTTTTAGACATTTCACGCGCCCAACGCTTTTATTTAATTATCTGATCAACGTCCTAGATTGATGAGGAGTGTGATGACTATTACCTAGAACCTACCTAATTATTTTCTAACTTTTAGTATTATTTTTACTTCATGTAAGTATTGTTTTCAATAAAACCGTTTAACTTAAAAAATGTTTTTTAAACTATTTTTAAGCTATTGCATAGATTTTATCGCGGGCTTGGCGACTAAATCAAAAAAACCGTAACGGATATTTGTCAAAAAAGGTTCGTAAAGGTTCGGTGTTAGGAACAGGCCAAATAGATAAAATTGGATCTCTATCATAAACAGCGGTGGGCACCACTACATTTACACGGTTACCAATTTGAGAATGTTTACTAACAAGAACGCGTAGCGAGGACGAAAGCAAAATCAATTATTTATTTAGTTTGATTTCAATGCTTGAACGGTGAACACGTGTCACACGCGCTCTTTGGTACTCTGTTTTAAGCGCGCGTGCAACACTTCCTCACCGTACGACCATCGAAATCAAACTAAAAGAGCTGTCGTTGATTTTCACGAAGTAGCCATTGTACTATCGCTTATCGTATACATATATGGTCGCTTATAAGCCAACCTAATAAAACCGCACTGCGTTTTTTTAGCGCACGCAAACAACCAGCGTTTTTTGCCCTAACCCAAATAAGCATGCGTTGCGACAATGTAAAGCATGTGTGCAAACGTCAAATCTAAATGTCACGCAGAACAAAAATTGGAAATCGAGTTAGGTTTTCACGCAGCAAATTCAATTTGAGTTGCTCTCATACACGTTGTATGTGCATGAGACATTTTTGACAGAAAATGACTTGCGTGCGTTTATATTAGGTTGGCTTGTTAGCAGGTGCTAAGCTCACGCCCACCCCGGATCATAAAGTTAAAGTTAAAGTTAAGGTTAAAGTTAAAGTTAAAGTTAAAGTTAAAGTTAAAGTCAAAGTTAAAGTTAAAGTTAAAGTTAAAGTTAAAGTTAAGGTTAAAGTTAAAGTTAAGGTTAAAGTTAAAGTTAAAGTCAAAGTTAAAGTTAAGGTTAAAGTTAAAGTTAAAGTGAAAGTGAAAGTTAAAGTTAAAGTTAAGGTTAAAATTAAAGTTAAAGTTAAAGTTGAAGTTAAAGTTAAAGTTAAAGTTAAAGTTAAAGTTAAAGTTAAAGTTAAAGTTAAAGTTAAAGTTAAAGTTAAATTTAAAGTTAAAGTTAAAGTGAAAGACATATTGCATTCAAAAATTCCTGATGATGACTTCAGACTGAAGTCGAAATATCGACAAATTAAATAATATAATTGTATATCAAAAATTCACGTATTGTGTTTTATTAAGAATATACAAATATTTGGCCTAGAGCTCGTTTATATTTAAAAAGTTAAAGTGAAAGTTAAAGTTAAAGTGAATGTTAAATTTAAATTTGAAGTTAAAGTCAAAAATAAAGTTAAAGTTAAATTTAAAGTTAAGGTTAAAGTTAAAGTTAAAGTCAAAGTTAAAGTTAAGGTTAAAGTTAAAGTTAAGGTTAAAGTTAAAGTCAAAGTTAAAGTTAAAGTTAAGGTTAAAGTTAAAGTTAAAGTTAAAGTTAAAGTTAAAGTTACAGTTAAAGTTAAAGTTAAAATTAAAGTTAAAGTTAAAGCTAAAGTTAAAGTTAACGTTAAAGGTAAAGTTAAAGTTAAAGTTAAAGTTAAAGTTAAAGTTAAAGTTAAAGTTAAAGTTAAATTTAAAGTTAAAGTTAAATATAAAGTTAAAGTTAAAGTGAATGTTAAAGCTAAAGCGAAAGTTAAAGTTAAAAATAAAGCTAAAGTTAAAGTTAAAGTGAAAGTTAAAGTTCAAGTTAAAGTTAAATTTAAAGTTAAAGTTAAAGTTAAAGTTAAGGTTAAAGTTAAAGGTAAAGCCAAAGTCAAAGTTAAAGTTAAAGTTAAGGTTAAAGTTAAAGTTAAAGTTAACGTTAAAGCGGAAGTTAAAGTTAAAGTTAAAGTGAAAGTTAAAGTTAAATTTAAAGTTAAGGTTAAAGTTAAAGTCAAAGTTAAAGTCAAAGTTAAAGTTAAGGTTAAAGTTAAAGTTGAAGTTAAAGTTAAAGTTAAAGTTAAAGTTAAATTTAAAGTTAAAGTTAAAGTTAAAGTTAAAGTGAATGTTAAAGTTAAAGCGAAAGTTAAAGTTAAAGTTAAAAATAAATTTAAAGTTAAAGTTAAAGTTAAAATTAAAGTGAATGTTAAAGTTAAAGCGAAAGTTAAAGTTAAAGTTAATGTTAAAGTTAAAGTTAAAGTTAAAGTTAAATATTAACTTCTCATTTATTCAATAAAAGTAAAAAATTAATTTTCTTATCGGTCACCACGCTTAAAAAGGTTAACTTGAATTAATATCAAAGAAAACAAAATGTTGCATACATATTATAATTGCATAAGTTGATAATATGAAATAGCTTTACCGCGGCAGTCCTAGAGTGCCATACGTCCTTTTTTTATATATTCAGATCGAAGTCTTACTACGCTGCAAACCAAAACGAATTTAGATGCTGTGGTATTTGTTCGGTCAGCTAAAAATCTCAAAGAACTTGAAGCACCTTAAAATTTGATGGGATCCTTCGTTTTTATTTGTTCACATATAAAAACTCCTCCACACCCAATCCATAGTACGCCCCTCTATTTGTATATAAGCATAAGCATGGGCCCCAACTACCCACTGATTTTGAGCTAAGCTACCAGCCGGCCTTCAAACATCACACAACTTTCAGCGAGCCAACAAACAACCAAGCAAACACATAGTCAATCTACAAACCTACCAGTGTGATCAGTGATAATCGCGTAACTGCAATGGATTTTAAATAGTATAAATTTGTATTTGTGCTGATTATAGCCAAACGATTTGACCACCATCAGTGCACCATTGATGCCAACCACTATGCCCCTATAATATCAAATGAGTAGGACGGCGGGAAATTTAATACTTTGCCACTGTTGTTAACTTATCTAATAAAGTATATTTTGTAAAGTTTTTTTGTGTAGAAGAAAAAAAACTAGATTTAATTGTTATTGTTAGAATTATTGCATATTCAATTTTATATATTTTGTTGATCTAATCAAAGTTGCACATGCAAGTCAGAGTTGCATATGAACAAAAATAGATACAAATATGATGACAGTAAATCGCTAACGGAGACACCAGCTACAACTGCGACAAGGACCCCAACCAACACAAACCTCCATAGCACACGGAGTCCCACGGGGAGACGCTTTTTGCCTCAGTCAGGAGATGATCATTCAGATTATGTAGGACGCCGTAGAACTCTTCGTCGCAATCACTGACATTCACATTCACCACTTTATAAATCCGAAAATTTCACTGACTGAGAGGAATGAATGCTCTTATATCAATCGAAGTCTGCCTCACACGAGAAAATACCACTCGTTGCGTTTTACATAATATGCCCCTTAAGGTCCACGTTAGTACCAGCTACAATACCCGGGAGAAAAAATTTAGCTTCAAGAAGGCTTGCGACGAAAATCATTTAGCACAGGCTTCTAATGGATTAGGAAAAGAAATGGAAAACACGGGTATTGTATATCCTTTGAATGATCCATAACGGCGAGTTCCCAAGGTTCCCAGGAAATCGCTCACTGTAGATCGGTGGTGGACGTATACGAAGGCACCCAATTTGAGCATCCCACTTCCCAGAACACCAATCAAACACACACAGCAGGAGATGATTGCGAGATCTCAAAGTTCTTATGGCCACGTTTGTATTATCAAGCTAAACAAATCTGAAATGAAAGTACACTCGCGTGTCATTCCAGATCATTATTGCACCGATGATGTGATGGTGGTGTCTACCAACAAGTTCCCACTGTAGAAACTGTCTGGATGAGAAGGTAGAAGGGTCGATTCACAGCTCTTTCTTCCTATGTTCAACACTGAAAAAAAAGATGACTCACATTTCTAGGCACAGGGATTTGCGACAGACTCGCAAAAATTAGGAGGGTGCATCTTTCACTCCTACTTTAGCTCATCAGAAAAAGAAAGTGACTTAGTGAAGACAACTAGGAAGTAATATGGTACAGTACCTCTACTCGGCATTTACAAAGGACGAAAATGTCTCCGAGTGGAAGTGTGGAAAACTCCCACGCACGTCCTCTTAACGTAACCTAACCTAACCTTAGGCCCCAGTTCCGATATTTTGCAAAGCCTCCAACCATAACAAATATTTCTTTGTGATTCACTTGGACTTAAAAATAAACAAAAAGTACCAAAAAAGCGTATTCTTATTTGATTTCATACATACGTACATACATTGAAATGTCGCAAGAAAAAAGTTTTCTTTACATTTCATTATCCATTTGTTAAGTTTTGCTTGTTTGTTTATTATGACAGATCACCATCTACTTATTCTAAATGCTTTGATTGCATCCCACTCACAAAAAAGTCCACAGCACTTTTGCAAACAAGCGAACTCGCGAATGTACAAACTCATACCAAAATGTAGATATATGTCTTAATGTTACATAAAAAAGCTAATAAAGCACTTTGGCGATTTGCAAATTGCACAGCTGTGTGGGTTGCGATGCTTTTGAATAAAATTTCTTTTTAGTGAAAAAATTTGCATTTCTTATGAATTAACATATAAAATGTCATCTGCGCCCTACGCAATACAATTGTGGTTCATTTAGTTCAAGAATTGGAGAGCAAGATTTGTTTCAGTGCTTGCTTGAGCCACTCTTAAAAGAAATTTACATTGATCAACTTTTTAGTCAACTTCTTGGTGGCTATGAAAACGAGTCATGCAACAAGCGCATGCAACAAAGTTGATCAACTCTTGAATCAACTTCCGAATCAACTTTTTTCTTGTATTACTTTTTGGAATCAAATTGTGAATCAACTAACTACAAAGTCGCAATTGATTCCAAAATTTGCCAAAGCTCCTGTTCTTTACACGAGTGTCATCAAAAGAACTTTTAAATAGCGGGGCCTTTTAAATAAGGTTCACATGAGCCCTACCCACCCGTTTTCTGGAAAGCGCTAAAGAGGTTTTCGATTCCCTATTAGTATTCCAACCATTGGTAACAAGGATTATGAGTAATCAGGAACTTTGTCCGGTTTTCATTGATGTGAATTCAGGTTAGCTTCACCGAAAGAAAGGACGCTAGTAAAATCAACGACAGAATACGCAGCCATTCGGGAAAATTTATCGCATTATAGTTAATACAGGCCAGTTGTTTCTCAAGAGAAAACAATTTGTTTTGTCATTTCAACAGAGGAGAAACTGCTGGCCTCAAGTTCACAATACTCCTTAAAAATGGCAGATTGCCCACCAGTCTAACTGATTCTTCTGTTAAAAAACTACATACATCGGTCGTTTGAACAGCGAACAACATTCAATATTATGTAAATTATGCACCAGCTTATTTTAAAGAGAAACTTATTCTCACGGCGCTTACTTCTTCGTACCTATGACGATGGTGCCGCAAAAATCTGTGTCATATTAACAGTCTTCACTGTTATTCTAACAGGTTTAATTCGTTGGCCTGTGATCCGGTTGATTTGACCACGTTTTTTTTTCACTGGTTTTGCTTCCCATCATCATTAATTGACGCTTAACTGCACAAGCGTTTTTGGCAGACTTTTTCATTGGAATTAGTTTTTTTTTACGTGGCGAGTCGCAAGCCCAGCTCACAACCTCAAAAGTGATTACAGATTTTTATAGCTAGGAAACTAAAATGCTGCAAACTTCAGGGAGCTCTTCAAGCAGAATAAGCCTGCATGTCCGGTCGAAGCCTTGAAGGTCTTCCGTCTTCAGCAAATATATCTTAGACGTAGCTTACAAGGAAAAAACTGAGAACTGAATAGAATGGTATGATGAACAACCGATTCGACAGATGCTGTAAAAGTTGCATTTTTTGAACTATTTGGTTGGATGTTAGTGCTATAGCTTTAATTTGAGTGAAGTCGAAATACTGTGATGATCACGAATTGGCTGAGTTTTATGGCCTTAGTTTAAAGTTTCAAGGGTTTGAACTGTAGTCAAAAATGAATGTTCGTGAACATAATGAGGACTTTGACCCTTTACAAGATGTATCCTCTCCTAGATCCGGCTGCCTGAGTGGCACATAGGGTAGCCGAAAACTCTATAATTTTAAACGCCTGCCACGTCTGGTTAACCGAACGTCCTCCTCGGGCAATCTGGCGACGTCTAGCATTCGTAGACCACCCCTGCTGCTTTCCGGGTTTAGGAAGGCAATGAGGCACAAGGTTCTCATTGTCATACTCTCTGATCGTCACATCAATGCATAGCTTTCCGTCCACCGTAATGTAAAGCACGAAGATCTGGAAGAAAAAAGATACATTTCACCATATTCGCAGTCGCTGTAACTTGGGTTATATGTAGGCCAAGGAGAAAAAGCACTTCTTTCTGAATAGGCAGTACGCGTATCGTCTTATGAAAGCAGATCCCATATATGGACAGACCAATATGAATCCGGTGCACGTCGCCTCTGCACAAGCGTGCATGGGACTCTGGCAGAAATGATTATTCGGTCTTTGGGTAAGTTGTTTTTAGTTGCCTACTCTAAGCTCTTGAACTGTGCTCTTAACAATCAGCAATGAGTAGCCCTATACATATTGTTTGGTTGGCAGAGAATCCAGTCTTGCATAAACCCTCAACTGAAACTTGCGGATTGTTGATATCATTTCAGTTCCCCCGCAAGTTTTGGGCTAAAACAAATTTTACGAGAGAGATATATATTGGGCGTAGAAGTTCAGGGTGAAAATTTTACGTCTGCCAAGTCGTATATACTACTGGTTTCTCATGCACGCTACCGTCGCTGTCCGGTGTCACAATGAGTGAGTGCTATTCAGAGTACGCGCAGCAGCCAGGTCCATACGAATCCGTCCAACCTGTTGAACTTCAATTTCATTGCCAATCAGTAAACTTGGCCACACCATGAACGTCACAGCATTCCTGACAAGATATCAACGGACAAGATCACAATGAAATTTATGTTCAAATGTACAAATGTATGCATCGAAATGTATGTGTGATTTATGGAATCTTGATGCATAGGGTGTGCCAGCCAAATAAAATGTCTTCTTAAGTCCAACGAAGAGAGAAACAATCCCAACAACACACACTACAACAAAATGGAATGAAGAAAACAACAAACGATTGCCATTTGGTCGACTGAGTGGTTGGCTGAGGTAAAAAGTGTGGGATCATGATAAGTAACGGGGATAGTGTCCCCTCCCACAACGAGATAACACAAAAGAGACTAACTATCGCCCAGTCAATTGACTTTAATATCCTCAATAACAACAAAAAACTTAGAAAATCCCACCAAATATACGACTAGCATGCATTCAGGTGTGTTTTCTTATTTTTATAAGTCAGTGATGCACAGCATACGAAAAAGAACTTGCATGCCAACGTCTTCTAATGAAGGTAGTGGTGACTTCCCTTCGAATAACTTTTTTTTAATTATGAATGTACTGATCTTAAGTGAGAGCAAAAGTTCAGTCTTCCCCACCTCTGCCAGATTGTTCAACAACTATGTCGTCAGAAATCTGAGTCTTCTTCTCTACAGTCCTGGACATCGCCAAAACACATATATGACGAGTCGACTACTCTTCCTTCTCATTATGTCTGCTTCTTTGCAACTTCGTCGAAGCATCGGAGAAATAGAACAATGCTCTGCGATGACGCCCCTCACTACTCGCATTGGCGATTTGTTTAGTTTGAAAAGGAAGCACATGCATTTTCAATCCAAACATGGCTATGAAAACTTCGAGACCTTATAACCAACCCGGTTCGTCTGCGCCAAGTTCGTCTAATACACTTGCTCGATATCCTCGCATGCAGCTATCTGCCTTTTCTGGCCATCTCATCAGCAGCTTCTTTCTCTTCAACATTGCTGTGCCCAGGCACTCAAAACAGGGAAACTTGAGATATCCCAAAATTACAAGCGAGAAAGACCAGTTCTGCCCCGCGTCAATTTTCGTTCCCATTTTTGAACCAACTGTGTGGTCTGTAATGATCGCGCCACGGTCTAAGCCCTGCTCCCATTCCGCCTTATATTCCTTATATTCTGCATTTGGAAGCCAGCAACTAAAGTAATATTGTCTGTATAGGGCATAAGATCAGTTTAGGCATTCTAAAATCGACCTCTTTAAATGTCACCTATTAAGAGTCCTTTTGCGGTCAATTCCTGCACGAATACCTGAAGATGAAAGCTGCCATTTAGGCCTAACTGAGATGAGCGACTTACTACATCGGATATTCCGATGTTACGTAAATTGGTAGTTCGTTTCCGAATACCCGTATAAATCCGGTACGCTCCAGCACCAGCAAGTTACACATTGCCTCGTGAACGATAAGTTTTGATCGTTCGAACATTAGGGAATTTAGATTTTAGTCGCCTCTTATGACCGGCTTGACTACAGTGACAATATTATAGGCCCCTCAATCTGCCGCGGCTATCTGACATTCTTAGGCATGCTAGTCTTTGCAATCTCCAACCTGTGCTCAGTGGATTCGGCTTTTTTTCTAGCTGCTTCTACTAAACTGGTGTGCCATACATTAGTATTGGTCGAATGATTATTTTGTACATATCCTGCATGATATACGGCGGTAGACCCAGGTCCTCCTGAAGAGCCATATGAAGGTATAATACGCTGCTAATGCTTCCTTTGACCTTTCCTCAAAAATGTCTTTCCAGCTAAATTTGTAGTCAATAATTGTACCGTGATACCTGGCTTCAGTAGAGAGATTTATGGTTGTTTTGTTCAGTTTCGGTAAGTGGAGGGAGGCAATTTCTGATTTCATAGTAACCAAACAAATATTTGTTTTCCTGGGACTTGCTCCTAGCCCTGCCATTAACGAAATGCTGCAAATTGCTATTTCTATAAGCGCACAATTTGGAATTTACTTGCTTTCATTATCAATAAATCGTCAGCATATGCGAGCATCCTCGTTGCTTTTGATCTGAACTTTTTCAAGATTTCGCCGACTACCTTTATTCATAGGAATGACAATCCCCTACTCCTGAGCGAAGAGTCGATTCATACAACTATAAAGCGTTCTAAAGTCCTGCAGCGAGGGACAATTGTAAAAGTTGTTAGAACCAGAACTGGTTCCACATTTCAATGAAATAGTTCTACGCTAGTTTCGAACTAAGGCGACTTAGTACCACAGAAAATTTGTGTTGGGTTGTGCACGGATTAAAAGTGTGTGTCTCCGAAGTCGCAGCTCCTTTTCACATGCGATTCTTGTGTGAAAGTCATTTAGCTCACCACAGCTCTTGCGTGCATCCCTGTTGGGCTCGTTGCGCTCTGTGTACTTTAAACCCATTCATATTTTCATTTGATTACATTTACGGGCCAACTAACGCGATTTACCATCTGCATAACTGTAAAGGATGCATAAAGGCGCGCGCGCGTTGTTATTTCCAATGCGATTGTCACATAAAGAAAAATATTTTTGAAATATGTGCATATTGTATTTCTAAAAGCTTTTCAGACATATTTGTAAGTTGGTAATGTGCTAAAGTAGGTTTTGCATTTATATCTTGGAGCGCCTCGAAATCCATTGTTTGTTTGACTTGGTTTTTGGATTTATTAAAGATTTACTAGGAGTTTGTCTGAGACTCTTCAATTGGGATTGGTATTTGGATTTGTGGGCAACCAACGCTTATTATTTGTGGTGCAATCAAATTTTAATGTCAGGGTCGCCCATTTGATATATTGGGATGCGTGATAAAGATCCTTAAAATCAAAGCATACGCAGGCAAGAGTAACAAAGGTTCCTTTATCTTAATAGTTACAGTTAAAAAAATTTTAATTATGAACTTTATATATGAGTTGTTATATATATGTATGACTTGGAGGACGTGCTCAGAAAGTACCTAACGAGATACAGCTAGTAACCAACGCAAAGGTCTTATGGTTCTGATTGAATAATGTTTTTCAACTTTGAGTTTAACTACTTTTTCAAAGTAGATATTAGCTATTGAGAATATGTATGTATATGTTATTTGAGATAATTGCCTATTATTAACTTAAGCTAAATTGTGGAGTTACATGAGGTCAACGGCCAGAAAGTCAATTGACGCTTTTCGACCTTGTGATAATTTGAAATGGTCATAAGGTCAATTGACTCTATACCCTCTTCGATTTTATGGCCAATTAGAAAGTTTCCGTTTAACTGTAAGACCATTTCGGGAAAAGGACCATAGCCATATACGGCAATTTATGACAAGCACAAAAGCAAAAAAAAACTTCCCCATGATGGATTAGATGTTTAGTGGGATATGTTCCTTATATTTTAAAGTAATCCTCACCGGCTCAGCTTTTACTCTGATTTTGCATTGTTATGAAACCAGAATTAGGAAAAGAAGAAGAATAAATCTACGCAGGGCCTGGAATGAATTAGGAATACAGAAAAGAGGCATCGCGGCAGAAAATTTCGAAAAATAATCGCCAAAAATACAAAAAACAGTCAACCTTATGGCCACTTGAAAAAAAAAGAGCTGACTTTATGATCATTTCGAAAAAGCAGGACGGTCGAAATGTTAATACCGTTAACATTGTAATCATTTGAGGTTTAACATTTTGACCATTTCATATGGTCATAACATCAATTGACTTTCTGGCCATTTGAAGTGATCACAAGGTCAGTTGACGTATAGGATGTCGTCATTATTAATGGGCGCTTAACAGTCTTAATGATTTTGGCGGTTTTGTAAGTTAAGCCAGCTGTTTTGTGTTAACTAACTCAAATTGAGAGCGTCAAGAGAGGTCAGTGGAAGCCCCCCATTCGTCTGCTTCGAAGCTGCGGTGTCGGCTGAAATACTTTCTTGGCCGAAGCGTCTTCGTCCATTCGCTTACATGACCTATCCAGAGAAGTCGTTGGGTTTTAATTTCTGTTTCGTGAGCAGCTTTTCGACGGCAAACTTTCCTTGTGTAACTATACGCACTGCACAGAGGCGTGTACGTATTTTAGCTGTCACAAGGTAGTGGTCCGAATCGATATTTGGATCTCGTAGAGTGCGCACATCCAGGGCACGGGAGCTCTGTCTGCCGTCGATAACTACGTGATCGATCTGGCTTCGTGCTCTTCGATCAGGCAACATTAAAGTTGGATGGTTACCCGTCCAGTTACTGGGATTTTGTCGGTTAAACAGAACACATTTTTAATGTGTAAAGATCTTTGTGGGGGCAATCCAGAATACATGCGTAGTCTTTGGCAGTGGTATGCTATAAATGTGAGTATAGAAATTAAGTGTAGGCGTTCATAATATTAGCGTAAGAGTAGTCCCTTCATTGGTAGCTTAATGTTAGAACAATGTACGTGGGAGCGTTGATATGAGTGAAATCAGACAATAAATTAAGTCAAGATACGACAAGGCGTTTTATGGGCAAGGAAATCTGTTATTGTATTGTTATGAATTTGCTATGGATAACAAAAGTTATGTGAGTGGTTGGTTGTCAAAAATTATTGATTCATTTTCGATATGTTATCAAATAATTACCGATTTATTATTTAAAATGTATCGATATGTTAATCAAACGTTATAGATATAATTTGAAAAGTCTATCGATATTCCATTAAAAATTTTGTTGACGTTAATCGAAAAGAAAACGATTACTTATGAAAAATTGTCAATATGTTATCACACAGTAATCAACAATATATTATCGAAAGAAAACGATGTTTCATAAAAAAGGTTTCTTTTTGAATAAAGGCCTCTCTTCGCTACACTCACACTAAATAAAAAGGTTTATGTTTTAGTTTTTTTTTTTTTCAAAACGTTATAAATACACATTGTTTATTGTTTAATAATAAATTAATTAACTTGGTATATAAAGTTTATTCAAGTGCACAACTACAACTTTTGTGATGACACACTTTGTGTTCACGATAAAAATAAACTTATGTTCGAAATATAATCAACTATGCCAAAGGAGCGCGTCCGCGATTGCCGGCTAATAGTACTTGACTAGTTCGTTGCAATAGATCGTTGATGACGATGGTAGTTCATGCGTGTTGGCGCCTTTCCACTCACCGCGCACGTCTGCGCATAATAATTTCGCCACCGTCTAAATATTAATGGATACGGCTTAAACTTTTTGATATCGAAAAATTATCGATTTCTTGTGGGAGTTTTACCAATTTACTGTCAGCGTGCTATAGATTTTTTAACGATAACTCATCAGTCCCAATAAAACTTCAATTTAAAACTGATGGCACATCTGTAACCAATCGCTAGCAAGCCGATAAAAAATCGATAAGAAGCCGATAACTTGGCGATAACAATTTGATACCAAACCGACAAACAATAACAAAACAAAACAATAAACTTGTCGGTTGTTACTCACAAGAAGCCGACGAAGCTCTTCTCAAAAAGTTCAAAGTTATTTGTTTCTGGTTAAATTATCTCTGTTGTGGTTTAGCTTCAATCACTATGCGAGCTCTAGTAAGATTTATAACATTCGTTTTCAAGACATGCACCTGTGGGTTGGTACTCAAGCCCTTTTTTATATCATGTTGCATTGCCGTCGGTCCTTGAACTATGATCCATCTATTTCAGGCACCTCCTAGTGAAATCATTAGTCTCAGGTTTGGAAGAAGAGACGAAAGGTTTCGATGTACAGAGATGCAAGGTTTCTTACAACATGTGTCGAACTTTTGTTAGCTCCCTCGCATTTAAGTATACGTCTACGAATTGTTTACGACAATGTATGTATTCATTTAATCACAAGCGCCAAAATTATATGCATATACACAACCAACAAACCTCCTAGTCATTCAACTCGTCCATTCACCTATATATTTCCTTATGTTCCTTATGAATTTCTATTCTGAATGGTCACAAAAGTGATTTATGCTCTGCTGCGCCACTATATCCGAACGACCAATCGACCGTTGAACACTACACACGCCAATAACAATAAAACATCATCTAATCTTAACGATGACACAAATACCAAGATGCGAATTTCATCAATTACATTGTGTCATAATTGCCAACAACAACACCATTCAAAACAACAACAAAATCTGAACATATTGCACATAAAATGTACAAATGACCAACCAAAGTGACCATCGCTTAAGGTGAGCAGTGAAGTAAGCAACACAATCTATGTGCATCCATATGTTGCAACGAGTAAATACTGGACGCTGCGCCGCTTTGAATGTAAACTACACACAATGCGCATGCGCTTGTTCGATAAGAACTGAGGAGCTTTTACCTTCTTGCAATATGATCTTGAAGTATTGCGTCTTGATCCTGTATGTCCAGATTGTGTTGTCTCCAGACAACAAGAGGCTGGCTAGTTCAGTGATATTTTGTTGCTATTGTTGTTTCCTGTTGTTTGTTGAATTGCATTGAAATGGGCCGTGTTGTGTTAAGTTGAATTGTGCTAAAGGTTGTGGTCATAATATAAATATGATTTTCGAATTGATAAAAAATCAATATTTAGAGTTTTTGTGCTTGATAGCTTGTATCGCGTTATTTTAGCGGAAGGTTACATTTTAAATATACTTTGTTGGTTTACTTAGAAGAAATAAGGCATGTTACAATGAAGCTAGATATGTTAAGTTAAAGCCGCAGAGCTATTGGGTTTGAGATCTTATTCATGTCAAAAGTATCCATATATTAGCCGGACATTGTATTTGCACTCTCGGGTCTTTTATAAAGCAAATGCTGCCGAACTGTGTGGACATATTTGGAATGTTACGGAGTTCGGATCTGGAAGCCAAAAACGTAGATTTTGTTAGGGTTGGATCCCGGGCATCAGGGATATGAAGGTAATGTACATACAGAATATCTTGACTAGCAGGGTGCTGTAGCAATATTCTTTGTACTCACAAAGGCACATACAAGGGAAATCATAAGTGACTGGGTAACAAAGCGTTCCACACAACTGTCGATTGAATGCCCAGGGCAAAGACAGGCCAAAGCTTTTTTACTACCAGCAACCAGATTGTTCAACCAAACTCAATAATCTAGGCAGAGGAACCACGAACTCTTACTGGGTACTACACGGGACACTGCAGTCTACGATATCACTTAAATAAATAAATAAATGTAAGGCGGCCACCGTGGTGTGATGGTAGCGTTCTCCGCCTATCACACCGTATGCCCTGGGTTCGCACTCCGGGCAAAGTAACATCAAAATTTTAGAAATAAGGTTTTTCAATTAGAAGAAAATTTTTCTAAGCGGGGTCGCCCCTCGTCAGTGTTTGGCAAGCGGTCCGGGTGTATTTCTGCCATGAAAAGCTCTCAGTAAAAATTCATATGCCTTGCAGATGCCGTTCGGAGTCGGCATAAAATATGTAGGTCCCGTCCGGCCAATTTGTAGGGAAAATCAAGAGGAGCACGACGCAAATTGGAAGAGAAGCTCGGCCTTAGATCTCTTCGGAGGTTATCGCGTCTTACATTTATTTTATTTTTATTCTCTTCCAATTTGCGTCGCGCTCCTTTATGCCAACTGCGAATGGCACCTGCAAGGCAGATGAGTTTTCACTGAGAGCATTTCATGGCAGAAATACACTCGGAGTGCTTGCCAAATACTGCCGAGGGGCGACCCCGCTTAGAAAAATTTTCTTCTAATTGAAAAAACACTGTTTATAAAATTTCGATGTTGCTTTGCCCGGTGCGTGAACCCACTTCGGTGTGGTAGGCGGAGAACGCTACCATCACACCACGGCGGCCGCGATATTCGTGATATTGAGTATAAAGACTGAAGAGGTACATAAATAGATCAAAAACCTTCAGAAATAGTCTGAAAGATCAAACAAAATAGATCTAAACAATGATCCCAGTACATGGAGCCACAATAATAATAAGAATAATAGTATATCTAATGTGTTCAGTAATGACTTCCTCAAGAGCCCTCGTTGAGCAGTAGAAGAAATTTGGGCATATCCTGCTGATTTATACGCTTTCTTAAGGTGCCACTTAAGACTTCTTTGTAAATTGTCTACCTTCTTGTGTTAGCATTTGCGACCAAGCCGGGCCGCCAAATATGTTGTCAATAGGCCTTCAGGAAATATCAGCACAAAAGATCTTGTAATGCAACTCAATCTTTGTTAGATATCTTCAGGGTAGATTGATCAATATCAGAACGGTATATTTTTTCTGTATTTCAGCTATTTTGAGGCGATTTGAGTACATCAATTGTTGTTTAAGGGCGACTATTCTTTGCTGCAATCAGTGGGTTTGAGAATGTCGGTAAAACCCTTGAAGTAAGTATGAACACTCATTAATTTTCATCAACGCCCTCTAAGAAAGTTCGAGGAAAATTGCAGTGTCGCATGGTGAGACCAAACAGGTTTGGGTGTTAGACGTGTTTGGTTCACAATGCAAATGAAAAGATATTTAATGTCATGTGGGGATACATGACAACCGGCACATTGAGTATGTTCAAGTTAACCTATTACAATATCCAGATCGAAGTTGAGCTAAATTGACGGGCGTCTCCCTGGGGAGGTTGTTTCATCAACTGCATTTGTCTTGAAGAACGGGGTTCAGCGGGAAATCCCTGACATACTGTTCTGACGCCTTTTTTGGATGTTTCTGAGGGCCTTATCATGCTCATATTTTTCAAACGGCTGAATTCTTAGTGCCGGATCTCTTCATAATGCTTAAGTTCCGGAGATGCGGGTTTTTTAATTAGATGTCTGCTGGGATGCCCAGGTTCCTGGGTATTCAGTAGAAACTATTTCTTCAGCATTTAATTTCTCTTCCTCTTCGGGAGTATTCTCGCCTCACTGTGTGGGAGGTTTCAAATGTTGCTGCCAGATTTCACGATCCTGGGTCGTATGCATATCAGGACTAGGCTGATAAGAGGCTTATGTAGGGGAGTAATGTTCGGTCGAGCTTACTTAATTTGAATAAATCAAAATTTACCGTTTTTATGGCAACTCAGCTTTGCAAGCTAATAATTGTCGTTGCTCGATTGAGTTTCTAATAGCCTGAAAATCAATTTAGCGAAGTTTTCAACTTCTTCGCAAAACTCAAATACGCACTGTGAAACTATATAACTATCGAACTAAGTGATTAACTGACTAACTGCAATTTAACTACAACAACAGCAAGAAAAGTCATAGTGACGTTTTACTATTAGTTCATCTCAACGAAAATGTGGCTTGGGCGCAGTTTAGCTCTGAACTTGGCCTAACAAATTTGGGTTTTGCGTTTGTGTTCCCACAAATTGCAATGTAACAGCCTTTCAACTGTAGCAAATTCATCGGTATATCAACTCGTATGCAAGTATATATATATATATGTATGTACATGAGGAATTGCTCTATGATATCAGTAGCTAGTTCGTTGGTGCACCGTTTTTGTGTAATTAATTTCCAAAAAACAAAAGAACTAAAAAAAAAGAAAGAAAACAAAGAAATCTCTACAATTCACAAGTCTAACGAAGTGATAGGTGATTGTCTGACATGAAAAGTGCTGACTGGACTTAAATTTTTATACTCAGTTGAGCAGAGCTCACAGAGTATATTAAGTTTGATTGGATAACGGTTGGTTGTACATATATAAAGGAATCGAGATAGATATAGACTTCTATATATCAAAATAATCAGGATCGAAAAAAAATTTGATTGAGCCATGTCCGTCGGTCCGTTAACACGATAACTTGAGTAAATTTTGAGGTATCTTGATGAAATTTGGTACGTAGGTTCCTGAGCACTCATCTCAGATCGCTATTTAAAATGAACGATATCGGACTATAACCACGCCCACTTTTTCGATATCGAAAATTTCGAAAAACCGAAAAAGTGCGATAATTCATTACAAAAGACCGATAAAGCGACGAAACTTGGTAGATGAATTGAACTTATGACGCAAAATAGAAAATTTGTAAAATTTTGGACAATGGGCGTGGCACCGCCCACTTTTAAAAGAAGGTAATTTAAAATTTTGCAAGCTGTAATTTGGCAGTCGTTGAAGATATCATGATGAAATTTGGCAGGAACGTTACTCTTATTACTATATGTACGCTTAATAAAAATTAGCAAAACCGGAGAAGGACCACGCCCACTTTTAAAAAAAAATGTTTTTTAAAGTAAAATTTTAACAAAAAATTTAATATCTTTACAGTATATAAGTAAATTATGTCAAGATTCAACCCCAGTAATGATATGGTGCAACAAAATACAAAAATAAAAGAAAATTTAAAAATGGGCGTGGCTCCGCCCTTTTTCATTTAATTTGTCTAGGATACTTTTAACGCCATAAGTCGAACAAAAATTAACCAATCCTTTTGAAATTTGGTAGGGGCATAGATTTTATGGCATTAACTGTTTTCTGTGAAAATGGGCGAAATCGGTTGATGTCATGCCCAGTTTTTATACACAGTCGTCCGTCTGTCCTTCCGCATGGCCGTTAACACGATAACTTGAGCAAAAATCGATATATCTTTACTAAACTCAGTTCACGTACTTATCTGAACTCACTATATCTTGGTATGAAAAATGAACGAAATCCGACTATGACCACGCCCACTTTTTCGATATCGAAAATTACGAAAAATGAAAAAAATGCCATAATTCTATACCAAATACGAAAAAGGGATGAAATATGGTAAGGTAATTGGATTGTTTTATTGACGCGAAATATAATTTTAGAAGAAACTTTATAAAATGGTTGTGACACCTACCATATTAAGTAGAAGAAAATGAAAAAGTTCTGCTGGGCGAAATAAAAAACCCTTAAAATCTTGGCAGGTATTACATATATAAGTAAATTAGTGGTATCCAACAGATGATGTTCTGGGTCACCCTGGTCCACATTTTGGTCGATATCTGGAAAACGCCTTCACATATACAACTACCACCACTCCCTTTTAAAACTCTCATTAATACCTTTAATTTGATACCCATATCGTACAAACTCATTCTAGAGTCACCCCTGGTCCACCTTTATGGCGATATTTCGAAAAGGCCAACACCTATAGAACGAAGGCCCACTCCCTTTTAAAAATACTCATTAACACCTTTCATTTGATACCCATATCGCAGGGCATTTTTTAAGGATTTTTCACTAGGTGGCCAAAAGAAAAATATCTCCTCGACATGACTGACCATACCGGTCAGCTTTTGAATATTGCCATTTTTGGTCAAAAAAAAAAAACATGCTGTGGCAACCGTGGTTGTGACTCACTCATACCAAAACATTTGCAATAAAACAAGTAATCCCAGGAATAGTTATTTTTCATATCCAACTTATTACATACTTGGCCAAAATTTTTTTATTATATGCTGACAAAAAACCCTCGAGCACGTGCAGAATTTGTAGAATTTATATATGTCACGGAAGTCGTGAGTACCTATGTTCTTTTCCATATAAATCTTCATTGAGAGTATATTTGATGAACTATCATTAGAGTTGGGATTCTACCGGGTATTTTCCATTTTTATGGGTAAATACCGGGAAAATACCCGGAATATTCCTTTTTTGTATCTTTTTTTGCGTATTTAAAAATCGTTTGAATCGAGGCTGCTTGGAATTACAATTCAGCAATTAAATTTATACGCCATTTGAATTAAAAAAATTTCGTTTTTATTTTAAACAAACAACCCAGCAAACACTCGGAGTCAACAATTAGTCTGAAAGGAGTCCAAACTTTGGATCGTTTGCACTCGTTATGAACTCATTTAGGAACCTGAAGCGAATGCTATATGCTTATATTTTGCCTCTAACATAAGTCTTATACAGACCTTCTTCCGATATCATATATGAGCCTTATTGGCGTCATATACTGCTAATTTTGAGCCTTTTAATGAGCTGCCTAGTTTACTAATTCTAATATTTTTCGTTTGTTTATAATTTCATCAAATCGGAGTCATAAAAGACTCTAAGGTGATAGCATTTTTGAAGCTTTTGAACCATATTAAACTCCAGAACTGTAAGAGAATATTTATAAGGGACACATATTTACCCAAACAAACAGGCTCACGGCGCTCATAATTTAAGAATCCGAAACGAATCCAAAATAAGTGGGCAATATAGGAAACAGAAAAGCGTCGAAACGCGTAGGAGGGTAAAAGAAAATTTAATTTTTGCCTTTTATTTAACGGCCTAAAAGCTCCTAATCTTGCATGCAAAAATTATCATTTATCAACTATTTATGTTCGTCACAGCGAGTTTGGAACAAATTTTGAAACTTTGTTACGATCACTGTTCATTTTAATACAAAATGAATTACATTTGTACATTATTTTTACCCTTCCTATTCTTTTATTGTATAATAGGCCGGGTCGATTTATGGGGAGGCAAAAAAATCGCCCATTGATCTGTGAAAATCATATTCTAGGGATCAAAATAAGAAACTTTGCCGAAGGAACCATACCTCTAAAACGAATTCTGATGCCCCCCTTTGGGTCGAACTTGCAAATTTTGAAAAATCCCACTTTGAAATGCCTATGTTTTTTTTTCTTTTTGGAGTTTATTTTTCTCTTTAGAAATTTATTTAGTCAGAACATATGTAAATGAAAAAATGAATTTAACTTAGTAATAGAAAAGAAATTAAAAAATTATTAGAAATTAGCGTTTTTACAACCCCCTTTTAAAAGCAAGGCATCACTGTGATGCATATGCATGTCGTAAACATAGTTGTGTGGGTTTTTTATTCAACCATTTTAAAAAATGAAGGTATCACTGTGACACAATTGCAGATCGTAAAATTACTTGTGTTGTTGTTTTTAAGCCACCACAAGACACAGCAGGTAGAATTAAAATTGCCCCTACCCAAAAGTTCGACCCAAAGGGGGGACATCAGAATTCGTTTTAGAGGTATGGTTCCTTCGTCAAAGTTCCTTATTTTGATCCCTAGAATACGATTTTCACAGAGCAATGAGCGATTTTTAAATCGACCCGCCCTATTGTATAAGCATCTTTTTTAGGCTCAAATGATTTATGTTAATAGGCTCATATAGGCCGACCATTGCAAGAAGGAAATACATTGGTTTCGGCCTCCCAAATGAGCACATACCGGCTGTAAAGGCTTCAATTTAGATATTTTTCCGACTCTTTTTCGACTTAAAATGTTTACTGGGTAAACTTAAATATTTGCAACGGCATGCATTATTGGCTAAATATTTTTGAAAAACGCTGGATTACAGATTAAAACTAATTCAACCGATAGCATAATGGATAACTACCCACCAATATAGGACAAATTGGATACATTTTGGAATGAACTTGTGTGTTGGTTTCCCATATTTTCCAAAAGATTATTTTTACCCTTAAAAATAAATAAATAAATGTAAGGCGCGATAACCTCCGAAGAGATCTAAGGCCGAGCTTCTCTTCCAATTTGCGTCGTGCTCCTCTTGATTTTCCCTACAAATTGGCCGGACGGGACCTACATGATTTTATGCCGACTCCGAACGGCATCTGCAAGGCAGATGAGTTTTCACTGAGAGCTTTTCATGGCAGAAATACACCCGGAGCGCTTGCCAAACACTGCCGAGGGGCGACCCCGCTTAGAGAAATTTTCTTCTAATTGAAAAACCTTATTTCTAAAATGTTTGATGTTGCTTTGCCCGGGGTTTGAACCCAGGGCATCCGGTGTGGTAGGCGGAGCACGCTACCATCACACCACGGTGGCCGTCGTGGGTATTTATTTTGGGTAAATATTTGGGACTTTACCCATTTTTACCATGTATAACCAATTTACCGTGTATTTACCATTTGGGTATTTACCCCTTTCCCATCTCTAACTATCATTCATTCGTTGATAAATTTCTTCGATTAGTACCAAAAACTTCATTAGAATTAGCAGGTTATGTATATATTTTTTGACATTTTGGGGAAATCATGTATGTTCAGAAAATTTCTGACATTATTTCAGTTAGGTGTTTTTCACGCATTTTCGAAATTTAGTTGTGGCCAGATTATGATTACTACGTGGCCACGGCGGACTACTACGTGGCCATTTGGCCACGTTCGTATTACTTAAAAAATGCCCTGCCATATCGTACAAACAAAGTCTAGAGTCACCCCTGGACCACCTTTATGGCGATATCTCGAAACGGCGTCCACCTATGGAACTAAGGATTACTCCCTTTTAAAATACTCATTAACACCTTTCATTTGATACCCATATCGTACAAACGCATTCTAGAGTCACACCTGGTCCATCTTTATGGCGATATCTCGAAAAGGCGTCCACCTATAGAACTAAGGCCCACTTCCTCTTAAAATACTCATTAACTCCTTTCGTTTGATACCCATATTGCACAAACGAATTCTAGAGTCACCCCTGGTCCACCTTTATGGCGATATCTCGAAAAGGGGTCCACCTATAGAACTAAGCCCTACGCCCTTTTAAAATAATCATTGACACCTTTCATTTGATACCCATATCATACAAACAAATTCTAAAGTCACCCCTGGTCCACCTTTATGGCGATATCTCGAAAAGGCGAACACCTATAAAACGAGGGCCCACTCCCTTTTAAAAATACTCATTAACACCTTTCATTTGATACCCATATCGTACAAACAAAGTCTAGAGTCACCCCTGGTCCACCTTTATTGCGATACCTCGAAAATGCGTCCACCTATAGAACTAAGGCCCACTCCCTCTTAAAATACTCATTAACTCCTTTCGTTTGATACCCATATTGCACAAACGAATTCTAGAGTCACCCCTGGCCCACCTTTATGGCGATATCTCGAAACGGCGTCCACCTATATAACTAAGGCCCACTCCCTTTTAAAATACTCATTAACACCTTTCGTTTGATGCCCATATTGTGCAAACAAATTCTAGGGTCACCCCTGGTCCACCTTTATGGCGATATCTCGAAGCGGCGTCCACATATGGAACTAAGGATTACTCCCTTTTAAAATGCTCATTAACACCTTTCATTTGATACCCATATCGTACAAACGCATTCTAGAGTCACCCCTGGTCCATCTTTACGGCGATATCTCGAAAAGGCGTCCATCTATAGAACTATGGCCCACTCCCTCATAAAATACTCTTTAATGCCTTTCATTTGATACACATGTCATACAAACACATTCCAGGGTTTCCCTCGGTTCATTTTCCTACATGGTTATTTTCCCTTATGTTGTCACCATAGCTCTCAACTGAGTATGTAATGTTCGGTTACACCCGAACTTAACCTTCCTTACTTGTTTGGTCTATTCTTCTTATCGTTAGTACAAAAGTACCGGTATAAGTACAAATACGAGCTCTAGTCTTAAGTGTATTAGTGTAAGTCGACATTTTGGAGTCTTAATAATTTAGCCAAAGAGGTAAATGTGAATGAATGAATTCCGGTAACGGTTGTTGTTGTGGCTATTTTTGCTTAGAGGACAGTTAGAGAAGGATTATTTGCTGACAAAAAGCTTTTGATATAACGGAAAGTAACCGTAATTTATGTTGACCCAAAGCCAGGTCATGCAATTGTGGATGGAGTAATGAAAACGATGGTGGTCTAAATAACTGCAAAATAGTAGCTCAATAATACATACATAAAACCATACAAATTTACATAAAACCTTCATCATAGAAGATTTGGGAAATCTCAGCTTGAGGCGTTTATAAGAAGAGCAACCTGGTGAGACTTTGAGAAGATATAAAGACTGGGGTACATAGAAACATCAAAGTACCGCTAAACGTTATTTTGCTCCTACTACCGGAAAGTCGAATATTTGGAAATAGGGCCACTATTGACATTCAAAGATATTAGAAGATACGAAAAGAGGACGACTAAACAGCTGAAATAAGGGATTCGTGTTTGACTTCCAGACACATAATTCAGGGTATGATAGGTCAGGTTAGGTAAAAAGTACTGGGCCGAGAAGTTTCATCACAGCCCGATTCTTAGGCCCATTCCCATTGCAAAGCCCTAAATGGTAAGTAAACCCTACAGTACCAGTTACTCCAAGTCGTACCATTTCGTGGATTCAACAAATGTAACTGTCGCTCTAATTTCGAGTTTGGAAACCAACGAGAGATCATTTGAAAATGGTTGACCGAGAGCAGCCAACCTCCTTTTACTTAGTGTAGGACAGTGGCACAGCAATTGCTGCAGACTTTTCTTCTCCTCCACCCTCTGTAGCTGGAATGGTAATGGTAAGATTTGATACCCATCCTAGCGACGTGAGTTCCTTTCAAACAGTGATCAGTAAGGACACTTACCAGTGATGAAAGTCTTCACTTACTCAGGATCAAGGATCTTAGGAAGAGCAAAGCAACCTAGATCAATCGCATGAATGTAGTACTGGCTAGAGCATAGGTAGGTAGGTAAAATGGCTGCGACCCTGGTTGCCCAAGTAGCTACTTAAAGCGTTTTGATTCCATGTAACTCGCCTAAAAACCTACGGAATATTACGGTCAATGTATTACAACCAGCCAGAGTTGTTGATAAAATTAAGAATATTCGGGATTGCTATCACAGATGAGGTCTTCTAGAAACGGGGTTCCAAGGAACCTTAGCCAGGCTCTAGCTAGAGCCGGGCATTTACACATAAAGTGTTCTACTGTCTCCCTGGCATTTGGATCCTTGCATCTTCTGCAGTACTCGTTATACGGAATGCCCATTTTTTCCGCATGCGTACCTACTGCCGAATGACCGGTGCAGACTGCTATCAGTTTGCGTGTGTTAGCCCTGGATTTGTTCAGAAGACTTCTCCTCCTCTTTCCATCATAGTTTGGCCAAATGGATTTTGATATCGCAAAGGTCATATTTGCCCGAGCATATTTGCCCTACTTATAGTGTTAACGCTCGTACGGCTCTTAAAAGAGGCCATAGGTATACGTACCAACTAATTTGCCGTCAATACCCCCGTGACGAGGAACCAAAGGCTAATACTGAATTGCTGGGCCCTCTCATTGAAAAATCTCGATCATTCGACAAAATTATCATCCTATTCCCGTCTTTAGGCCCAGATGCCAGATGATATACATCATCGCGTATTGCTGACACCTACGCTTGCTCCGAAAGCCAAAAGGAGATGTCTAGTCCCAGGTCCGGTTGAACCAAACCAGAACATCATATAGTACAATGGGGCGTACAATGGCTGTGTAGATCCAAAATACTACTTTGGAAGAAAAACCGCACGAGACACCAATTGCTCCTTTACAGAAACACGGCTAAGTTCCTGCTTTCTTTACCCGATCGACTATATTGTCCTACCAGAGTACTTTTCTACCCGAAACCACTCCCATATACTTCAGTTTATTGCTGAAAACCAGAATTCCGCTGTCAACCTTGGGTGGCATAAGATTGGACGTTTTATACGTTCTTGTAAAGGGAACAACTCAGATTTTCCGGGTTGACTCCTAGTGCCGGACTCTTTGCCTAGTTACATATTGTTAATAAAACAGTCTTAATTAGATTGCAGAGAGTTTGAGGAAATTTTCCGTCCGCGTAAGCAATAAGCCCTCAATTTCCATGAGTTGTAGTAGTCCTTGTGGGGTGCCTATATTTGCCAGCCTATGGAGTGTATCTCCACCTAGCTCCGTGCTTATTCTTCGGCAGTTTGTATAAAAACTCAACTAGGTAGGGCCGAAGTGGTTGCCTGTTTGAATAACGGCACCTGCTTTTTACAAGAATACCATCAGTGGGTATTCTTTGTGGTCGAGCGACCTTTCCATAAAGAAAACCAAAGAGTGCAGAGCAGTTTCGGTTTATCTGCTTCTACTGTATGCATATGGAGCTTGCGAAAGAAGTGATGGGTCGATCAATAAGTTTATATGCCTGAAATAGTTGGGTTTCGAGTATGAGGCTTACCCAGCCTATGGTATAAGAACTGTTTTAAAATTCATCCATATCGCGGGCACGTAGTTAAGCATTAGGCAGCTTACAAATATTACCCTTAACCACCGGTGGATTGGTTCGGCAGTGTTTTGCAGTTGGGAGGGGAATATACTATCCGGCTCTTCTGACTTATAGACCCTTAAAGTTTATAAGACCCATCTTCTTCTCATGATTTCTTTTACCAACTATGGTGATGGTGGCACTCCGTTGATTTCCAGTAGTCGGGGCATACTCACATACTGGAACGTGTGTATATCAAAACAGGTTGATATTGTCCTCTTAATGCGGAAGATAGCAGATGTGGATCCAATTTCGCTGCAGAAGTTTTTCCATCAAGAGCTTCAGGGATTTCTCGCCACTTGTTTTTGAGTCATCATTCATAATTGTAGGTACCTCGCAGGCGCCCGATTCCTTGATAGAATTCTTCCGAGCTTCGTGGATCGCAATTATTAATTACTTTGGTTGGCTAATATTATTTCAGATGTCTAAGTTCCTAAGCCCACCTTGTGGAGATTCCCAGGCCCAGGGTAGCTTGCTCCTGGATCTATTGAAAGGTCGCCTACTGGCAATTTTATCACCCTAACCGGATATATGTAAGCAAACGCAGTTTAATTAATCATCAAAAGGTTCCCAAAACGATTGTAGTGGTTTCCACTGTTAGCTCATTTTGGAAAACTCGATTTAAATCCATCATACGGCGAAATGCCTATAAAGAAGTTGGAGAAAAAATACATCGTTAAAAGATTAATTAAGAAGGCAAGCGGAAATCTTGCCCTTGGAGATACAACATACTACCTATACCTGTACGTACGTGAATCCAAAAGGAGTCATGAAAGAGTATTTATATAACTCATACAAATCGTTACGAAAAAGTCCCTTAATATTACCGAAGGGACTCAGAAGTAGTTTCGAAATGATAACAAAAACAATCCCTATTTATACCGGACGAAGTCACGAAATTCTCCATAAAACCAAGCCAAAATATTCCGGAAATTACCGCAGAAACAATTCCGATAATACCCAATATCCACAAAATTATACAGAACTCCTGAAATGATATCAAAAATCAATCCGCAATTATACCCCAAGGTGGGTGCTACTGCTCACATTTCTTACTTAGCCTCCAATCTTTATGAATCTATATCCCCAGTATAGGTGAATACTCCTAAAGTTATAAAGATCAAAAAGTCCTTTGTTATACCATTCCGTTTAGCCTCTCTGGCGTGAACGCCCAGCGGTTTTTCCCTGATAAACCGTTGAAACATATGTACATTCAAACCCACAAGTATTTGCACAAACATATCATTACCACTACTGTTTGCACTCGATGCATTTGTCCATGTGTTACACGCGCTGTTGCACATCCAAGTAAATTTGTTGCTTATGGCAATTGTTGCTGCCTACGCTACGCATAATCGACTCTGCTATGCACTTTTGTGATATTGTGCCCTAAAAGCAACTTGCAATGCACGAATGTAGATATTTGCGATTTCGCATATGATTGACTGCAGCTAATATTTGAGACAATTTTCAAAGTAGGTAAGTTGGTATATGCACGCTACACACTTAAGGCAGCGATTATACTTAAGGAGGATAAGTAGAATTTTTGCGAGTTTCAAAATCTGTATTGTGAATTATTGTGTGAAACTTTTGTTGCAAGTACATTCTAGGACTGCTTACATGTGGCAGCTGTAGTATTATACGGCAGCAGAGGCAGTAGCAACAACTGTTACACTGTCTTTGCATATTCTAGCATAAAACAACAACAATAAAATGCGCACTGTGCAAAGGCAATTCAACGATAATGCAAAAAATGTAATAAACACACACAAATCCACATACACACACGCGTACAGATGAATGCAAACTTGTTGTGTAGAAATGTGGGGTGGGTACGCATTAGGGCGGGTCGATTTAAAAATCGCTCATTGCTCTGTAAAAATCGTATTCTAGGGATCAAAATAAGAAACTTTGCCGAAGGAACCATACCTCTAAAACGAATTCTGATGTCCCCCAATTTGGGTCGAACTTTTGGGTAGGAGCAAATTTTGAATACTCCCACTATGACCCATTTAGAGTGCTCCAATCGAGTCCAAATGTATGACCGACCCCCACTAACTTTGGAGGCCCAACCCACCGATGCCAGTGGCACACACCCTGGAACCCCCCTGGGGGTTGACCATACAAACATTTCCAAAAATTGCCGGTTTGTCACTTTACATGAAAAAATCAGCTAATTGGCTATGTTTTTTTATACCTTTCATGAAAATGAAATGGTATATTAATTTCGTCACGAAACCCAAAATTGTAAGTCCTTAAAGGAAAATAGATAGACCCACCATTAAGTATACCTAAATAATCAAGTTGAAGAGCTGAGCTGATTTAGCCATGTCCGTCTGTCCGTCTGTCTGTTTGTATGCAAACTAGTCCCTAAATCTTTGAGATATCTTGATAAAATTTGGTGAGCGGGTGTATTTGGGTGTCCGACTAGACATTTGTCGGAACCGGCCGGATCGGACCCCTATAGCATATATCCTCCATACAACCGATTTTTCAGAAAAAGAGGATTTTTGTAATATCTTACTCAATTTAACAGATTGAAGCTTCAACCTTCATCATATACTTTCGTATATTGCACATATTGTTGCCTGAAAAAATTGATGAGTTCGGTCGTATATATAGTATATATCCCCCACAACCGATTGTTCAGATAAGAAACTATTCATAATTACTGCCCTATTTTAAGAGCTAGAGGCTTCAAATTTCAACGAATGCTTACGCATATAGCATATTTTGTTGTTTGAAAAAATCATAAAGATCGGTGGTATATATAGTATATATATGGTGGTATATATAGTATATATATATAGTATATATATAAATTTTCGCAATTTGAGCCCCATTTTAACAGATAGAAGCTTCAAATTTCACCGAATGCTTACGTATATAGCATATATTGTTGTCTGAAAAAATCATAGAGATCGGTTGTATATATAGTATATATATCATTCAACCGATTGTTCAGATAAGAAACTTTTCGCAATTTCTACCCCATTTTAACAGCTATAAGCTTCAAATTTCACCGATTGCTTACGAATATAGTATATATTGTTGTGTCAAAAAATCGTAGAGATCGGTGATATATATAATATATATATGATGGTATATATAGTATATATATATATTTTTTTGGCGATTTCGGCCCCATTTTAACAGCTAGAAGCTTAAATTTTCACCAAATGCTTGCGTGTATAGCATATATTGATGTCTGAAAAAATCATTGAGATCGGTGGTATACATAGTATATATCTCATACAACCGATTGTTCAAATAAGAAACTTTGCGCAATTTCTGCTCCGTTTTAACAGCTAGAAGCTTCAAATTTCACCAAATGCTTACGTGTATAGCATATATTGTTGTCTGAAAAAATCATAGAGATCGATGGTATATATAGTATATATCTCATACAACCGATTGTTCAGATAAGAAACTTTGCGCAATTTCTTCCCCATTTTAATAGCTAGAAGCTTTAAATTTCATCAGATGCTTACGTGTATAGCATATATTGTTGTCTGAAAAAATCATAGAGATCGGTGGTATATATAGTATATATCTCATACAACCGATTGTTCAGATAAGAAACTTTGCGCAATTTCTTCCCCATTTTAATAGCTAGAAGCTTCAAATTTCACCAAATGCTTACGTATACAGCATATATTGTTGTCTGAAAAAATCATAGAGATCGGTTGTATATATAGTATATATCTCATACAACCGATTGTTCAGATAAGAAACTTTTCGCAATTTCTACCCCATTTTAACAGCTATAAGCTTAAAATTTCACTGATTGCTTACGTATATAGTATGTATTGTTATGTCAAAAAATCATAGAGATCGGTGTTATATATAATATATATATGATGGTATATATAGTATATATATATAGTATATATATTTTTTTTTTTGCGATTTCGGCCTCATTTTAACAGCTATAAGCTTCAAATGTCACCAAATGCTTACGTGTATAGCATATATTGATGTCTGAAAAAATCATTGAGATCGTTGGTATACATAGTATATATCTCATACAACCGATTGTTCAGATAAGAAACTTTGCTCAATTTCTGCCCCGTTTTAACAGCTATAAGCTTAAAATTTCACCGATTGCTTACGTATATAGCATGTATTGTTATGTCAAAAAATCATAGAGATCGGTGATATATATAATATATATATGATGGTATATATAGTATATATATATAGTATATATATTTTTTTTTTGCGATTTCGGCCTCATTTTAATAGCTAGAAGCTTCAAATTTCACAAAATGCTTACGTATATAGCATACATATATTGTTGTCTGAAAAAATCATAGAGATCGGTGGTATATATATTATATACTTCATATAAACTGTCATTTTTGCCCCTTTTTTACGGCTAGAAGCTTTAAAATTCATCAAATTTCATCAAATAGTTACGCTTACGTCATATATTTTTGAAAGACGTGATTCGTAGTCATAGTTTTTACATGCAGACCACAAAAAACGTGAAGCTTTGCATCCCCACACAGATTACCTACCTATTTTTATACTCAGTTGAGCAGAGCTCACAGAGTATATTAAGTTTGATTGGATAACGGTTGGTTGTACATATATAAAGGAATCGAGATAGATATAGACTTCCATATATCAAAATAATCAGGATCGAAAAAAAATTTGATTGAGCCATGTCCGTCCGTCCGTCCGTCCGTCCGTCCGTCCGTCCGTCCGTCCGTTAACACGATAACTTGAGTAAATTTTGAGGTATCTTGATGAAATTTGGTATGTAGGTTCCTGAGCACTCATCTCAGATCGCTATTTAAAATGAACGATATCGGACTATAACCACGCCCACTTTTTCGATATCGAAAATTTCGAAAAACCGAAAAAGTGCGATAACTCATTACAAAAGACAGATAAAGCGACGAAACTTGGTAGATGGGTTGACGTTATGACGCAGAATAGAAAATTAGTAAGATTTTGGACAATGGGCGTGGCCCCGCCCACTTTTACAAGAAGGTAATTTAAAAGTTTTGCAAGCTGTAATTTGGCAGTCGTTGAAGATATCATGATGAAATTTGGCAGGAACGTTACTACTATTACTCTATATGTGCTAAATAAAAATTAGCAAAATTGGATTAAGAACACGCCCACTTTTTAAAAAAAAATTTTTTTAAATTAAAATTTTAACAAAAAATTTAATATCTTTACTGTATATAAGTAAATTAAGTCAAAATTCAACTCCAGTAATAATATGATGCAACAAAATACAAAAATAAAAGAAAATTTCAAAATGGGCGTGGCTCCGCCCATTTTCATTTAGTATGTCTAGAATACTTTTATTGCCATAAGTCGAACAAAAATTTACCAATCCTTCTCAAATTTGGTAGGAGCATAGATTCTATGACGGTAACTGTTCTCTGTGAAAATGGGCGAAATTGGTGGAAGCCACGCCCAGTTTTTATACACAGTCCACCGTCTGTCCTTCCGCTCGGCCATTAACACAATAACTTGAGCAAAATCCGATATATCTTTACTAAACTTAGCCCACGTACTTACCTGAGCTCACTTTTTCTTGGTATAAAAAATGGGCGAAATCTGACCATAACCACGCCCACTTTATCGATATCGAAAATTACGAAAAATGAAAAAAATGCCATAATTCTATACCAAATACGAAAAAACGGATGAAACATGGTAACTGGATTGGTTTGTTGACGCAAAATATAACTTTGGAAAAATCTTTGTAAAATGGGTGTGACACCTACCATATTAAGTAGAAGAAAATGAAAAAGTTCTACAAGGCAAAATCAACAGCCCTTGGAATCTTGGCAGGAATACTGTTAGTGGTATTGCATATATAAATAAATTAGCAGTACCCGACAGATGATTTTCTGGATCACCTGGTCCACATTTTGGTGGATATCACGAGAACGCCTTCACATATACATCTAAGGGCCACTCGCTTTTAAAAACCTCATTAATACCTTTAATTTGATATCCATATCGTACAAAAACATACCAGAGTCACCCCTGTCCCACCCTAATGGCGATATCTCGAAAAGGCGTCCACCTATAGAACTAATGCCCCCTCTCTCTTAAAATGCTAGTAACACCTTTCGTTTGATACCCATATCGTACAAACATTCTAGAGTAACCCCTGGCCCACCCTAATGGCGATATCTCGAAAAGGCGTCCACCTATAGACCTAGTGTCCACTCCCTCTTAAAATGCTCAGTAACACCTTTCGTTTGATACCCATATCGTACAAACATTCTAGAGTCACCCCTGGCCCACCCTAATGGCAATATCTCGAAAAGGCGTCCACCTATAGACCTAATGCCCACTCCCTCTTAAAATGCTCAGTAACACCTTTCATTTGATTCCCATATCGTACAAACACATTCTAGAGTCACCCCTGGCCCACCCTAATGGCGATATCTCGAAAGGGCGTCCACCTATAGACCTAATGCCCACTCCCTCTTAAAATGCTCAGTAACACCTTTCGTTTGATGCACATATCGTACAAACACATTCTAGAGTCACCCTGGCCCACCCTAATGGCGATATCTCGAAAAGGCGTCCACCTATAGACCTAATGTCCACTCCCTCTTAAAATGCTCAGTAACACCTTTCGTTTGATACCCATATCGTACAAACATTCTAGAGTCACCCCTGGCCCACCCTAATGGCGATATCTCGAAAAGGCGTCCACCTATAGACCTAATGTACACTCCCTCTTAAAATGCTCAGTAACACCTTTCGTTTGATACCCATATCGTACAAACATTCTAGAGTCACCCCTGTCCCACCCTAATGGCGATATCTCGAAAAGGCGTCCACCTATAGACCTAATGCCCACTCCCTCTTAAAATGCTCAGTAACACCTTTCGTTTGATACCCGTATCGTACAAACATTCTAGAGTCACACCTGGCCCACCCTAATGGCGATATCTCGAAAAGGCGTCCACCTATAGAACTAAGGATTACTCCCTTTTAAAATACTCATTACCACCTTTCATTTGATACCCATATCGTACAAACACATTCTAGAGTCACCCTGGCCCACCCTACTGGCGATATCTCGAAAAGGCGTCCACCTATAGACCTAATGCCCACTCCCTCTTAAAATGCTCAGTAACAACTTTCGTTTGATACCCATACCGTACAAACATTCTAGAGTCACCCTTGGTCCAGCTTTATGGCGACATCTCGAAAAGGCGTCCACCTATAGAACTAAGGATTACTCCCTTTTAAAATACTCATTACCACCTTTCATTTGATACCCATATCGTACAAACACATTCTAGAGTCACCCTGGCCCACCCTAATGGCGATATCTCGAAAAGGCGTCCACCTATAGACCTAATGCCCACTCCCTCTTAAAATGCTCAGTAACACCTTTCGTTTGATACCCATATCGTACAAACATTCTAGAGTCACCCTTGGTCCACCTTTATGGCGATATCTCGAAAAGGCGTCCACCTATAGAACTAAGGATTACTCCCTTTTAAAATACTCCTTACCACCTTTCATTTGATACCCATATCGTACAAACACATTCTAGAGTCACCCCTGGCCCACCCTAATGGCGATATCTCGAAAAGGCGTCCACCTATAGACCTAATGCCCACTCCCTCTTAAAATGCTCAGTAACACCTTTCGTTTGATACCCATATCGTACAAACATTCTAGAGTCACCCCTGGCCCACCCTAATGGCGATATCTCGAAAGGGCGTCCACCTATAGACCTAATGCCCACTCCCTCTTAAAATGCTCAGTAACACCTTTCGTTTGATGCACATATCGTACAAACACATTCTAGAGTCACCCCTGGCCCACCCTAATGACGATATCTCGAAAAGGCGTCCACCTATAGACCTCATGCCCACTCCCTCTTAAAATGCTCAGTAACACCTTTCGTTTGATACCCATACCGTACAAACATTCTAGAGTCACCCCTGGCCCACCCTAATAGCGATATCTCGAAAAGGCGTCCACCTATAGACCTAATGCCCACTCCCTCTTAAAATGCTCAGTAACACCTTTCATTTGATTCCCATATCGTACAAACACATTCTAGAGACACCCCTGGTCCACCTTTATGGCGATATCTCGAAACGGCGTCCACCTATGGAACTAAGGATCACTCCTTTTCAAAATACTCATTAACAGCTTTCATTTGATACCCATATCGTACAAACACATTATAGAATCACCCCTGGTCCACCTTAATGGGGACATCTCGAAAAGGCGTCCACCGATAGACCTAAGGCCCACTCCCTCTTAAAATGCTCAGTAACACCTTTCATTTGATACCCATATCGTACAAACAAATTCTAGAGTCAGCCCTGGTCTACCTTTATGGCGATATCCCTAAATGGCGTTCATCCATAGAACTATGGCCTATTCTCTCTTAAAATACTCTTTAATACCTTTCATTTGATACACATGTTATACAACCACATTCCAGGGTTACCCCAGATTGATTTTCCTTATTTTGTCTCCATAGCTCTCAACTGAGTATGTTATGTTCGGTTACACCCGAACTTAGCCTTCCTTACTTGTTTATTTTATATTTATCTTAAAAATCGTTTAGATATGTTCAAATTTCACCAAATGCTTACGTGTATAGCATATATTGTTGTCTGAAAAAATCATTGAGATCGGTGGTATATATAGTATATATCTCATACAACCGATTGTTCAGATAAGAAACTGTGCGCAATTTCTGCCCCTTTTTAACAGCTAGACGCTTCAAATTTCACCATATGCTTACGTATATAGCATATATTGTTGTCTGAAAAAATCATAGAGATCGGTGGTATATATATTATATACTTCATATAAACTGTCATTTTTGCCCCTTTTTCACGGGTAGAAGCCTTAAAATTCATCAAATTTCATCAAATAGTTACGTTTACGTCATATATTGTTGAAATACGTGATTCGTAGTCATAGTTTTTACGCGCAGACCACAAAAAACGTGAAGCTTTGCATCCCCACACAGATTACCTACCTATTTTTTATTTTATATTTATCTTAAAAATCGTTTAGATATGTTCAAATTTCACCAAATGCTTACGTGTATAGCATATATTGTTGTCTGAAAAAATCATTGAGATCGGTGGTATATATAGTATATATCTCATACAACCGATTGTTCAGATAAGAAACTTTGCGCAATTTCTTCCCCATTTTAATAGCTAGAAGCTTCAAATTTCACCAAATGCTTACGTATATAGCATATATTGTTGTCTGAAAAAATCATTGAGATCGATGGTATATATAGTATATATCTCATACAACCGATTGTTCAGATAAGAAACTTTTCGCAATTTCTACCCCATTTTAACAGCTATAAGCTTCAAATTTCACCGATTGCTTACGTATATAGGATATATTGTTGTCTGAAAAAATCATAGAGATCGGTTGTATTATAGTATATATCTCACACAACCGATTGTTCAGATAAGAAACTTTTCGCAATTTCTACCCCATTTTAACAGCTAGAAGCTTCAAATTTCACAAAATGCTTACGTATATAGCATATATTGTTGTCTGAAAAAATCATAGAGATCGGTGGTATATATATTATATACTTCATATAAACTGTCATTTTTGCCCCTTTTTTACGGCTATAAGCTTTAAAATTCATCAAATTTCATCAAATAGTTACGTTTACGTCATATATTGTTGAAATACGTGATTCGTAGTCATAGTTTTTACGCGCAGACCACAAAAAACCTGAAACTTTGCATCCTCACACAAAGTACCTACCTGTTTTTATACTCAGTTGAGCAGAGCTCACAGAGTATATTAAGTTTGATTGGATAACGGTTGGTTGTACATATATAAAGGAATCGAGATAGATATAGACTTCCATATATCAAAATAATCAGGATCGAAAAAAAATTTGATTGAGCCATGTCCGTCCGTCCGTCCGTTAACACGATAACTTGAGTAAATTTTGAGGTATCTTGATGAAATTTGGTATGTAGGTTCCTGAGCACTCATCTCAGATCGCTATTTAAAATGGACGATATCGGACTATAACCACGCCCACTTTTTCGATATCGAAAATTTCGAAAAACCGAAAAAGTGCGATAACTCATTACAAAAGACAGATAAAGCGACAAAACTTGGTAGGTGGGTTGACGTTATGACGCAGAATAGAAAATTAGTAAGATTTTGGACAATGGGCGTGGCCCCGCCCACTTTTACAAGAAGGTAATTTAAAAGTTTTGCAAGCTGTAATTTGGCAGTCGTTGAAGATATCATGATGAAATTTGGCAGGAACGTTACTACTATTACTCTATATGTGCTAAATAAAAATTAGCAAAATTGGATTAAGAACACGCCCACTTTTTAAAAAAAAATTTTTTTAAATTAAGATTTTAACAAAAAATTTAATATCTTTACTGTATATAAGTAAATTAAGTCAAAATTCAACTCCAGTAATGATATGATGCAACAAAATACAAAAATAAAAGAAAATTTCAAAATGGGCGTGGCTCCGCCCATTTTCATTTAGTATGTCTAGAATACTTTTATTGCCATAAGTCGAACAAAAATTTACCAATCCTTCTCAAATTTGGTAGGAGCATAGATTCTATGACGGTAACTGTTCTCTGTGAAAATGGGCGAAATTGGTAGAAGCCACGCCCAGTTTTTATACACAGTCCACCGTCTGTCCTTCCGCTCGGCCATTAACACAATAACTTGAGCAAAATCCGATATATCTTTACTAAACTTAGCCCACGTACTTACCTGAGCTCACTTTTTCTTGGTATAAAAAATGGGCGAAATCTGACCATAACCACGCCCACTTTATCGATATCGAAAATTACGAAAAATGAAAAAAATGCCATAATTCTATACCAAATACGAAAAAAGGGATGAAACATGGTAACTGGATTGGTTTGTTGACGCAAAATATAACTTTGGAAAAATCTTTGTAAAATGGGTGTGACACCTACCATATTAAGTAGAAGAAAATGAAAAAGTTCTACAAGGCGAAATCAACAGCCCTTGGAATCTTGGCAGGAATACTGTTAGTGGTATTGCATATATAAATAAATTAGCAGTACCCGACAGATGATTTTCTGGATCACCTGGTCCACATTTTGGTGGATATCACGAGAACGCCTTCACATATACATCTAAGGGCCACTCGCTTTTAAAACCCTCATTAATACCTTTAATTTGATATCCATATCGTACAAAAACATACCAGAGTCACCCCTGTCCCACCCTAATGGCGATATCTCGAAAAGGCGTCCACCTATAGAACTAATGCCCCCTCTCTCTTAAAATGCTAGTAACACCTTTCGTTTGATACCCATATCGTACAAACATTCTAGAGTAACCCCTGGCCCACCCTAATGGCGATATCTCGAAAAGGCGTCCACCTATAGACCTAGTGTCCACTCCCTCTTAAAATGCTCAGTAACACCTTTCGTTTGATACCCATATCGTACAAACATTCTAGAGTCACCCCTGGCCCACCCTAATGGCAATATCTCGAAAAGGCGTCCACCTATAGACCTAATGCCCACTCCCTCTTAAAATGCTCAGTAACAGCTTTCGTTTGATACCCATATCGTACAAACATTCTAGAGTCACACCTGGCCCACCCTAATGGCGATATTTCGAAAAGGCGTCCACCTATAGAACTAAGGATTACTCCCTTTTAAAATACTCATTACCACCTTTCATTTGATACCCATATCGTACAAACACATTCTAGAGTCACCCTGGCCCACCCTAATGGCGATATCTCGAAAAGGCGTCCACCTATAGACCTAATGTCCACTCCCTCTTAAAATGCTCAGTAACACCTTTCGTTTGATACCCATATCGTACAAACATTCTAGAGTCACCCCTGGCCCACCCTAATGGCGATATCTCGAAAAGGCGTCCACCTATAGACCTAATGTACACTCCCTCTTAAAATGCTCAGTAACACCTTTCGTTTGATACCCATATCGTACAAACATTCTAGAGTCACCCCTGTCCCACCCTAATGGCGATATCTCGAAAAGGCGTCCACCTATAGACCTAATGCCCACTCCCTCTTAAAATGCTCAGTAACACCTTTCGTTTGATACCCATATCGTACAAACATTCTAGAGTCACACCTGGCCCACCCTAATGGCGATATCTCGAAAAGGCGTCCACCTATAGAACTAAGGATTACTCCCTTTTAAAATACTCATTACCAACTTTCATTTGATACCCATATCGTACAAACACATTCTAGAGTCACCCTGGCCCACCCTAATGGCGATAATTCGAAAAGGCGTCCACCTATAGACCTAATGCCCACTCCCTCTTAAAATGCTCAGTAACAACTTTCGTTTGATACCCATACCGTACAAACATTCTAGAGTCACCCTTGGTCCAGCTTTATGGCGACATCTCGAAAAGGCGTCCACCTATAGAACTAAGGATTACTCCCTTTTAAAATACTCATTACCACCTTTCATTTGATACCCATATCGTACAAACACATTCTAGAGTCACCCTGGCCCACCCTAATGGCGATATCTCGAAAAGGCGTCCACCTATAGACCTAATGCCCACTCCCTCTTAAAATGCTCAGTAACACCTTTCGTTTGATACCCATATCGTACAAACATTCTAGAGTCACCCTTGGTCCACCTTTATGGCGATATCTCGAAAAGGCGTCCACCTATAGAACTAAGGATTACTCCCTTTTAAAATACTCCTTACCACCTTTCATTTGTTACCCATATCGTACAAACACATTCTAGAGTCACCCCTGGCCCACCCTAATGGCGATATCTCGAAAAGGCGTCCACCTATAGACCTAATGCCCACTCCCTCTTAAAATGCTCAGTAACACCTTTCGTTTGATACCCATATCGTACAAACATTCTAGAGTCACCCCTGGCCCACCCTAATGGCGATATCTCGAAAGGGCGTCCACCTATAGACCTAATGCCCACTCCCTCTTAAAATGCTCAGTAACACCTTTCGTTTGATGCACATATCGTACAAACACATTCTAGAGTCACCCCTGGCCCACCCTAATGACGATATCTCGAAAAGGCGTCCACCTATAGACCTCATGCCCACTCCCTCTTAAAATGCTCAGTAACACCTTTCGTTTGATACCCATACCGTACAAACATTCTAGAGTCACCCCTGGCCCACCCTAATGGCGATATCTCGAAAAGGCGTCCACCTATAGACCTAATGCCCACTCCCTCTTAAAATGCTCAGTAACACCTTTCATTTGATTCCCATATCGTACAAACACATTCTAGAGACACCCCTGGTCCACCTTTATGGCGATATCTCGAAACGGCGTCCACCTATGGAACTAAGGATCACTCCTTTTCAAAATACTCATTAACAGCTTTCATTTGATACCCATATCGTACAAACACATTATAGAATCACCCCTGGTCCACCTTAATGGGGACATCTCGAAAAGGCGTCCACCGATAGACCTAAGGCCCACTCCCTCTTAAAATGCTCAATAACACCTTTCATTTGATACCCATATCGTACAAACAAATTCTAGAGTCAGCCCTGGTCTACCTTTATGGCGATATCCCTAAATGGCGTTCATCCATAGAACTATGGCCTATTCTCTCTTAAAATACTCTTTAATACCTTTCATTTGATACACATGTTATACAACCACATTCCAGGGTTACCCCAGATTGATTTTCCTTATTTTGTCTCCATAGCTCTCAACTGAGTATGTTATGTTCGGTTACACCCGAACTTAGCCTTCCTTACTTGTTTATTTTATATTTATCCTAAAAATCGTTTAGGTATGTAGATCTGTTCATTATATATTTCTTATCTTATACATCCGATTATTCGGAGATTACGAACGGCATAAGATTATTGTCCAGCCCCATTTATGAAAGGTATGGCTGTGCCGAAGACAGTCCCGTCCTTACTTGTTTTTATTTTTATTTATTTATTTATAATAATATTTATTATTTATTTATAATGATATCTATTTTTTCTCTTAAGAAATTTATTTAGTCAGAACATATGTAAATGAAAAAATTAATTTAAGTGAGTTATAGAAAAGAAACTAAAAAAAATTATTGTTTGAATTCTTTTTCACTTTCAAGTCTGGGCAATTTCGCACGGCTCTCTAATGTCGTCGCCATAACAGCCTCTACATTTTCCGGTATAACCCGTTTGGAAACGCTAGCTAGCAATTGAACATGTCGTTCCGTTCCTTGTATTGGATGGAATTTTTGGATCATTAAACGGTGGATCATCTTGATTTAAATATTCTTTCAATGTATCGTACGGAATGCTTCGCGTGAATGGTGGTTCAAATACGATATTTGTATCATTCAAATTGATAACTTGTGCAATTAAAGTTTATATCTGGTTTTTTATAAACTCTAAGTTCCATTGGCTCATCAACATCGGTTTGATCGTAGAATTTTCTTGATGGCACAGTCGCGCTTTTCTTTGCTATCATCAAACAACATTGATAACAAGATATTTTCCGAATGCGCATAATATGAATTATTATATTATTATAATTACATGATTGACAGTTTTGCGTATACGAGGTTCTAGAAATCGTGATCAACCAATGAACTTGAAAAACAATGCACTGCCGTACACGACAGAGCTGTAATACTTGATATTAAAGTACATTGGCACATAACATTTAATTATAAATTCAACCAGAATTCTTAAATTTGCATCTGGATTTTCCGTTGTCACATATAATCGCAATAATCTAGCGGCCGTGGTGAGCCACCGAGAATGTACAATTTTCCCTGGTTTGATGTTAGCCAGATCCACTGGAACCACGCCGTTAGAAATTGCATGGGCCATGTCGTATAAGTACTTCGAATCGGTGGAAAATTCAAATTTTTCTGGAGCAGGGGCATATTTTGCAACTCAATTTTCTGGAAGCCGTCCACCACCTGAAAATATATAATAATAAAATAATTAAAAATGGTTGGCAATTATAATAAATAAACGATAGCAATAACTTACCGGAAGAGTTTCACAAGTGAAAAATTGTTTCCAGAGATTTTACATACTCTGTAAATTGTTGGGTGTTGTTTCTTCTCTTGATTAGCTCTTGATACTTGTCAAGCAATTTTTATTAAATACACTTTTTTCAGCATTATTTGCATACCAAGTTTTTCCCAAATTCCAATCAACTTATCTTCTACTTGAATAGTGAATGATTTATGGAGAAACTTTTTTTGTTCTGGTTTAGCACGTTCGCTTAAGTAAAAATAATATCTCAAGATATCCAGATGGGTTGGTAAATTAAGATCAGTTAAATCAGTAGATACACCAAAAAAAGTAACATCATGCTTGGGTATATGACTCGTTGAGTTTTCGATAGTTGTTGATGTAGTTGCTTCATCTTGCGGTGTAGAGGATGGTGGATTCATTGTAAACTTTTTGGTTTGGAATGGTCACTTCACTTATTATTTTTTTTGAAAATTGTTTTTTTTTGAAATTAGCACTTCACACTTTGAGTTCTTCACAATGTCTTAATGCATTCACAAAAACTGTTGCGTTATATATGGTCTACGAGACGAGGTAATAAGAATGAAATGGTAATTTCAATTCTACCTGCTGTCTTGTGGTGGCTTAAAAAAAAACAACACAAGCAATTTTACGATCTGCAATTGTGTCACAGTGATACCTTCATTTTTTAAAACGGTTGAATAAAAAGCCCACACAACTATGTTTACGACATGCAAATGCATCACAGTGATGCCTTGGTTTTAAAAGGGTTGTAAAAACGCTAATTTCTAATAATTTTATTTAATTTCTTTTCTATTACTAAGTTAAATTCATTTTTTCATTTACATATGTTCTGACTAAATAAATTTCTAAAGAGAAAAATAAACTCCAAAAAGAAAAAAACATAGGTATTTCGCTGATTTTTTCATGTAAAGTGCAAAACCGGCGATTTTTTGAAATTTTTGTATGGTGAACCCCCAGGAGGGTTCCAGGGGGTGTGCCACTGGCATCGGTGGGTCGGGCCTCCAAAGTTAGTGGGGGTTGGTCATACATTTGGACTCAATTGGAGCACTCTAAATGGGTCAAAGTGGGATTTTTCAAAATTTGCCCCTACCCAAAAGTTCGACCCAAATTGGGGGACATCAGAATTCGTTTTAGAGGTATGATTCCTTCGCCAAAGTTTCTTATTTTGATCCCCAGAATATGATTTTCACAGAGCAATGGGCGATTTTTTTGCCTCCCCACAAATCGACCCGGCCTAATACGCATGCGTAATATTGCATAATGCATCAAAACTCTGAAAATCTGTGTGACATATGCGTACATAAATCATTTTGATTTTTTCCTTCATTTGCATTTGTGGAATATTTGCACTGTGTGTACCTCATATGTAAGTGAATGAAGTGAGTTTTGTTAGCTGCGCCTTTTTTCTAGTCTTCATTCATGTTACTACACCAAATTTAGGTTAATCAAAATTCACAAAACCACTGGAATAAAGTGGTTAATATTGCATGCTTTTACATTATTTATGAGTTGCTTTGTTGCAATTGTAAAGGTCGAGGTACGTTTGGTAGTCAAAGGAAAGTTAGATGCATGTGTTCGTGGGTAGTTTATATATTTTTGTTGGTATTATTGCAGCAGAGACGATAACTGCATGTAGGAATATATTTTCTTAAACATTTTGTTCCTTTCTGCTTTTCTCACCTTTACGGAACCGTCCACCATGCCATCCCTATTTCCTTTCCCTCTTCTAATCACACAACTGCTGCTTATTCCCAGTTCTTCCGATGGCTTCCAAAGGTCATATAACCATACAGCAAGGGCCTTAACTTAACCAGAAAGATATAACTTCGGGCTGAGAAGAGCTTCGTCGGCTTTTTAATAGTAATAACTGTTACCGACAATTTATTGTTTGATTATCGGTTTATTATGCAGTGAAGTGAAATTATCTTGGATATCGATCTGTCTGATTGTTATCGGCTTGGTATCGCCAAGATAATATCCCCTTATTGGTTTTATATGATGGACTAGATACAGATGTGCCGTAAAGTTTGTATTGAATAAGTCGTTGGTAACATAGAAGCGCTTAACCTCCGATAACAATCCTGTATCACTTCAGTAACAAATAGATTACTTTTTGATAGTAAATCGATAACTCTGTCATAAAAAATTTATAGCTTTTCTATAAAAAATCGATAAGTTTTCGAAAATAAATCGTTACTTTTTCCATAGCCCAACGATAACAATTTGGTAGAACTCCGATATTAAATCGATAAATTTTGGAAATATTGGTAACTTTTATATAATAACAATTATATAACCAATCAGCTTTTAATAACTCGCTTAATTTTTGTTATCGAAGGCAAGTTTATAACACTTCGATCACTCTTGCTTTACTAGCTCTCTAAATATTGCTCGTCGATAAAGCACCGGCAGCAAATCGATAACTCATCGATTAGAAATGTATAAAACGCCCATATCCCATCAATAACAAATAACTAACCCATCAATAACAAATAAATAACTCATCGATAAAAAGCCGTTAGCACTTCAGTAATAAATTGTTAACATGCTTTACGGTTTCGGTTCGGCTTCGGTTTTGGCGAGGCCATTCTTCTGAGGTGGCGTATATCAACTAATTAATGAGCAGAAAGTGAAAAATAATATCATCTCCCTCTCTTCACTCCATATACTAACTATCGAGCAAAACATCGTCTTCCTCGCCCTGTTCTTTTCCCTTTCGCTCTCTTCTCCCTTTCCTCCTCCCCTTTCTCTTGCTCTTCCATCTTCCTCTCCCTTTTCCTCCCTTTTCTTTTCCCTCACCTTATTCTTCTACCGCTCGATTCCTTCTTCCTCTACCTCTCCCTTTCCTGAACTTGTCCTTCTCCTACTCGTTTGTAATAAAAAAACATGTTTGAACGTAATAAGAACAAGTACTCAGCGTGAGCTTCAATTGTACATTTCATTTCAGATAAATTACTTTTCTACATAACACGTGGCACCGCCCGTTTAAAAAAATGTCTCCACATTTCCTCTTAAAATAAAACTTGATAAGTGAAATATCATTGATTCAAAACTATCTTCTGTTAAGTTATAGCTTATTATTATAGTCTACTACCCTTTTAAACTTGTTTTATATAAAAGTGGGCGTGGTCATTCACCGATCTCGTCCATTTTTACTAGAAATATTTTCTGCCATAAGGAAAATATGTGTATACAATTTCGTTATGATTTGTTAATTTTTCTTCAAGTTATGGCTCCCGAAGCATAGAAAATTGCTTAGTTATAAAAGGGGCGGTGTCACGCCCATTTTTTAAATTTTAAGTTTTTCCTATTTATTGTTATAAATCCAATTGGGAAATGAAATACCATTGATATAAAGCTCTTTTTTGCAAAGATATAGCTTATTTTATTATACTCAGTTAAGCAGAGCTCACAGAGTATATTAAGTTTGATTGGATAACGGTTGGTTGTACATATATAAAGGAATCGAGATAGATATAGACTTCCATATATCAAAATAATCAGGATCGAAAAAAAATTTGATTGAGCCATGTCCGTCCGTCCGTCCGTCCGTTAACACGATAACTTGAGTAAATTTTGAGGTATCTTGATGAAATTTGGTATGTAGATTTCTGGGCACTCAACTCAGATCGCTATTTAAAATGAACGATATCGGACTATAACCACGCCCACTTTTTCGATATCGAAAATTTCGAAAAACCGAAAAAATGCGATAATTCATTGCCAAAGGCGGTTAAAGCGATGAAACTTGGCAGATGGGTTGAAGTTATGACGCAGAATAGAAAATTAGTAAGATTTTGGACAATGGGCGTGGCACCGCCCACTTTTACAAGAAGGTAATTTAAAAGTTTTGCAAGCTGTAATTTGGCAGTCGTTGAAGATATCATGATGAAATTTGGCAGGAACGCTACTACTATTACTATATATGTGCTAAATAAAAATTAGCAAAATTGGATGAAGAACACGCCCACTTTTTAAAAAAAATTTTTTTTAAATTCAAATTTTAACAAAAAATTTAATATCTTTACTGTATATAAGTAAATTAAGTCAAAATTCAACTCCTGTTATGATATGATGCAACAAAATACAAAAGTAAAAGAAAATTTCAAAACGGGCGTGGCTCCGCCCATTTTCATTTAGTTTGTCTAGAATACTTTTAATGCCATAAGTCGAACAAAAATTTACCAATCCTTCTCAAATTTGGTAGTGAAATAGATTCTATGACGGTAACTGTTCTCTGTGAAAATGGGCGAAATCGATGGAAGCCACGCCCAGTTTTTATACACAGACCACCATCTGTCCTTCCGCTCGGCCGTTAACACAATAACTTGAGCAAAACCCGATATATCTTTACTAAACTTAGCCCACCTACTTATCTGAACTCACTTTATCTTGGTATAAAAAATGGCCGAAATCCGACCATAACCACGCCCACTTTATCGATATCGAAAATTACGAAAAATGAAAAAAATGCCATAATTCTATACCAAATACGAAAAAAGGGATGAAACATGGTAACTGGATTGGTTTATTGACGCAAAATATAACTTTGGAAAAAACTTTGTAAAATGGATGTGACACCTACCATATTAAGTAGAAGAAAATGAAAAAGTTCTACAAGGCGAAATCAACAGCCCTTGGAATCTTGGCAGGAATACTGTTAGTGGTATTGCATATATAAATAAATTAGCAGTACCCGACAGATGATTTTCTGGATCACCTGGTCCACATTTTGGTCGATATCGCGAGAACACCTTCACATATACATCTAAGGGCCACTCGCTTTTAAAGGCCTCATTAATACCTTTAATTTGATATCCATAACGTACAACCACATTCTAGAGTCACCCCTGGCCCACCCTAATGGCGATATCTCGAAAAGGCGTCCACCTATAGACCTAATGCCCACTCCCTCTTAAAATGCTCAGTAACACCTTTCGTTTGATACCCATATCGTACAAACATTCTAGAGTCACCCCTGGCCCACCCTATTGGCGATGTCTCGAAAAGGCCTCCACCTATAAACCTAATGCCCACTCCCTCTTAAAATGCTCAGTAACACCTTTCGTTTGATACCCATATCGTACAAACATTCTAGAATCATCCCTGGCCCACCCTAATGGCGATATCTCGAAAAGGCGTCCTAATGCCCACTCCCTCTTAAAATGCTCAGTAACACCTTTCGTTTGATACCCGTATCGTACAAACACATTCTAGCGTCACCCCTGGCCCACCCTAATGGCGATATCTCGAAAAGGCGTCCACCTATAGACCTAATGCCCACTCCCTCTTAAAATGCTCAGTAACACCTTCCGTTTGATACCCATATCGTACAAACACATTCTAGCGTCACCCTGGCCCACCCTAATGGCGATATCTCGAAAAGGCGTCCACCTATAGAACTAAGGATTACTCCCTTTTAAAATACTCATTACCACCTTTCTTTTGATACCCATATCGTACAAACGCATTCTAGAGTCACCCCTGGCCCATCCTAATGGCGATATCTCGAAAAGGCGTCCACCTATAGACCTAATGCCCACACCCTCTTAAAATGCTCAGTAACACCTTTCGTTTGATACCCATATCGTACAAACACATTCTAGCGTCACCCTGGCCCACCCTAATGGCGATATCTCGAAAAGGCGTCCACCTATAGAACTAAGGATTACTCCCTTTTAAAATACTCATTACCACCTTTCATTTGATACCCATATCGTACAAACACATTCTAGAGTCACCCCTGGCCCACCCTAATGGCGATATCTCGAAAAGGCGTCCACCTATAGACCTAATGCCCACTCCCTCTTAAAATGCTCAGTAACACCTTTCGTTTGATACCCATATCGTACAAACATTATAGAGTCACCCCTGGCCCACACTAATGGCGATATCTCGAAAAGACGTCCACCTATAGACCTAATGCCCACTCCCTCTTAAAATGCTCAGTAACACCTTTCGTTTGATACCCATATCGTACAAACACATTCTAGAGTCACCCCTGGCCCACCCTAATGACGATATCTCGAAAACGCGTCCACTTATAGACCTAATGCCCACTCCCTTTTAAAATGCTCAATAACACCTTTCGTTTGATACCCATATCGTACAAACATTCTAGAGTCACCCCTGGCCCACCCTAATGGCAATATCTCGAAAAGGCGTCCACCTATAGACCTAATGCCCAGTCCCTCTTAAAATGCTCAGTAACACCTTTCATTTGATTCCCATATCGTACAAACACATTCTAGAGACACCCCTGGTCCACCTTTATGGCGATATCTCGAAACGGCGTCCACCTATGGAACTAAGGATCACTCCTTTTCAAAATACTCATTAACAGCTTTCATTTGATACCCATATCGTACAAACATATTCTAGAGTCACCCCTGGTCCACCTTTATGACGATTTCTTGAAAAGGCGTTCACCTAAAGAACTAAGGCCCACTCCCTTTTAAAATACTCATTAACACCTTTCATTTGATACCCATATCGTACAAACAAATTATAGAGTCACCCCTGGCCCACACTAATGGCGATTTCTCGAAAAGACGTCCACCTATAGACCTAATGCCCACTCCCTCTTAAAATGCTCAGTAACACCTTTCGTTTGATACCCATATCGTACAAACACATTCTAGAGTCACCCCTGTTCCACCTTAATGGCGATATCTCGAAAAGGCGTCCACCGATAGACCTAAGGCCCACTCCCTCTTAAAATGCTCAGTAACACCTTTCATTTGATTCCCATATCGTACAAACACATTCTAGAGACACCCCTGGTCCATCTTTATGGCGATATCTCGAAAAGGCGTCCACCTAAAGAACTAAGGCCCACTCCCTTTTAAAATACTCATTAACACCTTTCATTTGATACCCATATCGTACAAACAAATTATAGAGTCACCCCTGGCCCACACTAATGGCGATATCTCGAAAAGACGTCCACCTATAGACCTAATGCCCACTCCCTCTTAAAATGCTCAGTAACACCTTTCGTTTGATACCCATATCGTACAAACACATTCTAGAGTCACCCCTGGCCCACCCTAATAACGATATCTCGAAAAGGCGTCCACTTATAGACCTAATGCCCACTCCCTCTTAAAATGCTCAATAACACCTTTCGTTTGATATCCATATCGTACAAACATTCTAGAGTCACCCCTGGTCCACCTTTATGGCGATATCCCTAAATGGCGTCCATCCATAGAACTATGGCCTACTCTCTCTTAAAATACTCTTTAATACCTTCCATTTGATACACATGTCATACAACCACATTCCAGGGTTATCCTAGGTTCATTTTCCTACATGGTGATTTTCCTTATTTTGTCTCCATGGCTCTCAACTGAGTATGTAATGTTCGGTTACACCCGAACTTAGCCTTCCTTACTTGTTTTTATTTTATTTTATTTTAAAAATCTTTTATTTAAAAGTGGGAGAGGTCCTTAACCGATTTCGTTAATTTTTCTTCAAAGCATTCCTTATAGTAAAGTCAACCCCTCTGCCGAATTTTGTTACGATAGGTTTAACGATTTTTGATTTATGATTAATAATATTTGTAAAATTGATTTTGTCACAAGTGGGTGGTGCCACACCCATTTTAAAATTCGTATCAAGAGTCTCAATATCAGTCCACATGTCAAATTGCAACATTCTAGGTGTAGTATTTACTAAATAATCTGTTTTTTTGTGTTTTCCAAAATGTTGTATATATAACAAGTAAGGAAGGCTAAGTTCGGGTGTAACCGAACATAACATACTCAGTTGAGAGCTATGGAGACAAAATAAGGAAAATCAATCTGGGGTAACCCTGGAATGTGGTTGTATAACATGTGTATCAAATGAAAGGTATTAAAGAGTATTTTAAGAGAGAATAGGCCATAGTTCTATAGATGAACGCCATTTAGGGATATCGCCATAAAGGTAGACCAGGGCTGACTCTAGAATTTGTTTGTACGATATGGGTATCAAATGAAAGGTGTTACTGAGCATTTTAAGAGGGAGTGGGCCTTAGGTCTATCGGTGGACGCCTTTTCGAGATGTCCCCATTAAGGTGGACCAGGGGTGATTCTATAATGTGTTTGTACGATATGGGTATCAAATGAAAGCTGTTAATGAGTATTTTGAAAAGGAGTGATCCTTAGTTCCATAGGTGGACGCCGTTTCGAGATATCGCCATAAAGGTGGACCAGGGGTGTCTCTAGAATGTGTTTGTACGATATGGGAATCAAATGAAAGGTGTTACTGAGCATTTTAAGAGGGACTGGGTATTAGGTCTATAGGTGGACGCCTTTTCGAGATATCGCCATTAGGGTGGGCCAGGGGTGACTCTAGAATGTTTGTACGGTATGGGTATCAAACGAAAGGTGTTACTGAGCATTTTAAGAGGGAGTGGGCATGAGGTCTATAGGTGGACGCCTTTTCGAGATATCGTCATTAGGGTGGGCCAGGGGTGACTCTAGAATGTGTTTGTACGATATGTGCATCAAACGAAAGGTGTTACTGAGCATTTTAAGAGGGAGTGGGCATTAGGTCTATAGGTGGACGCCCTTTCGAGATATCGCCATTAGGGTGGGCCAGGGGTGACTCTAGAATGTTTGTACGATATGGGTATCAAACGAAAGGTGTTACTGAGCATTTTAAGAGGGAGTGGGCATTAGGTCTATAGGTGGACGCCTTTTCGAGATATCGCCATTAGGGTGGGCCAGGGGTGACTCTAGAATGTGTTTGTACGATATGGGTATCAAATGAAAGGTGGTAAGGAGTATTTTAAAAGGGAGTAATCCTTAGTTCTATAGGTGGACGCCTTTTCGAGATATCGCCATAAAGGTGGACCAAGGGTGACTCTAGAATGTTTGTACGATATGGGTATCAAACGAAAGGTGTTACTGAGCATTTTAAGAGGGAGTGGGCATTAGGTCTATAGGTGGACGCCTTTTCGAGATATCGCCATTAGGGTGGGCCAGGGTGGCTCTAGAATGTGTTTGTACGATATGGGTATCAAATGAAAGGTGGTAATGAGTATTTTAAAAGGGAGTAATCCTTAGTTCTATAGGTGGACGCCTTTTCGAGATGTCGCCATAAAGCTGGACCAAGGGTGACTCTAGAATGTTTGTACGGTATGGGTATCAAACGAAAGTTGTTACTGAGCATTTTAAGAGGGAGTGGGCATTAGGTCTATAGGTGGACGCCTTTTCGAGATATCGCCATTAGGGTGGGCCAGGGTGACTCTAGAATGTGTTTGTACGATATGGGTATCAAATGAAAGGTGGTAATGAGTATTTTAAAAGGGAGTAATCCTTAGTTCTATAGGTGGACGCCTTTTCGAGATATCGCCATTAGGGTGGGCCAGGTGTGACTCTAGAATGTTTGTACGATATGGGTATAAAACGAAAGGTGTTACTGAGCATTTTAAGAGGGAGTGGGCATTAGGTCTATAGGTGGACGCCTTTTCGAGATATCGCCATTAGGGTGGGACAGGGGTGACTCTAGAATGTTTGTACGATATGGGTATCAAACGAAAGGTGTTACTGAGCATTTTAAGAGGGAGTGTACATTAGGTCTATAGGTGGACGCCTTTTCGAGATATCGCCATTAGGGTGGGCCAGGGGTGACTCTAGAATGTTTGTACGATATGGGTATCAAACGAAAGGTGTTACTGAGCATTTTAAGAGGGAGTGGACATTAGGTCTATAGGTGGACGCCTTTTCGAGATATCGCCATTAGGGTGGGCCAGGGTGACTCTAGAATGTGTTTGTACGATATGGGTGTCAAATGAAAGGTGGTAATGAGTATTTTAAAAGGGAGTAATCCTTAGTTCTATAGGTGGACGCCTTTTCGAAATATCGCCATTAGGGTGGGCCAGGTGTGACTCTAGAATGTTTGTACGATATGGGTATCAAACGAAAGCTGTTACTGAGCATTTTAAGAGGGAGTGGGCATTAGGTCTATAGGTGGACGCCTTTTCGAGATATTGCCATTAGGGTGGGCCAGGGGGGACTCTAGAATGTTTGTACGATATGGGTATCAAACGAAAGGTGTTACTGAGCATTTTAAGAGGGAGTGGACACTAGGTCTATAGGTGGACGCCTTTTCGAGATATCGCCATTAGGGTGGGCCAGGGGTTACTCTAGAATGTTTGTACGATATGGGTATCAAACGAAAGGTGTTACTAGCATTTTAAGAGAGAGGGGGCATTAGTTCTATAGGTGGACGCCTTTTCGAGATATCGCCATTAGGGTGGGACAGGGGTGACTCTGGTATGTTTTTGTACGATATGGATATCAAATTAAAGGTATTAATGAGGGTTTTAAAAGCGAGTGGCCCTTAGATGTATATGTGAAGGCGTTCTCGTGATATCCACCAAAATGTGGACCAGGTGATCCAGAAAATCATCTGTCGGGTACTGCTAATTTATTTATATATGCAATACCACTAACAGTATTCCTGCCAAGATTCCAAGGGCTGTTGATTTCGCCTTGTAGAACTTTTTCATTTTCGTCTACTTAATATGGTAGGTGTCACACCCATTTTACAAAGATTTTTCCAAAGTTATATTTTGCGTCAACAAACCAATCCAGTTACCATGTTTCATCCCTTTTTTCGTATTTGGTATAGAATTATGGCATTTTTTTCATTTTTCGTAATTTTCGATATCGATAAAGTGGGCGTGGTTATGGTCAGATTTCGCCCATTTTTTATACCAAGAAAAAGTGAGCTCAGGTAAGTTCGTGGGCTAAGTTTAGTAAAGATATATCGGATTTTGCTCAAGTTATTGTGTTAATGGCCGAGCGGAAGGACAGACGGTGGACTGTGTATAAAAACTGGGCGTGGCTTCCACCAATTTCGCCCATTTTCACAGAGAACAGTTACCGTCATAGAATCTATGCTCCTACCAAATTTGAAAAGGATTGGTAAATTTTTGTTCGACTTAGGCAATAAAAGTATTCTAGACATACTAAATGAAAATGGGCGGAGCCACGCCCATTTTGAAATTTTCTTTTATTTTTGTATTTTGTTGCATCATATCATTACTGGAGTTGAATTTTGACTTAATTTACTTATATACAGTAAAGATATTAAATTTTTTGTTCAAATTTTAATTTAAAAAAATTTTTTTTTAAAAAGTGGGCGTGTTCTTAATCCAATTTTGCTAATTTTTATTTAGCACATATAGAGTAATAGTAGTAACGTTCCTGCCAAATTTCATCATGATATCTTCAACGACTGCCAAATTACAGCTTGCAAAACTTTTAAATTACCTTCTTGTAAAAGTGGGCGGGGCCACGCCCATTGTCCAAAATCTTACTAATTTTCTATTCTGCGTCATAACGTCAACCCACCTACCAAGTTTCGTCGCTTTATCTGTCTTTTGTAATGAGTTATCGCACTTTTTCGGTTTTTCGAAATTTTCGATATCGAAAAAGTGGGCGTGGTTATAGTCCGATATCGTTCATTTTAAATAGCGATCTGAGATGAGTGCTCAGGAACCTACATACCAAATTTCATCAAGATACCTCAAAATTTACTCAAGTTATCGTGTTAACGGACGGACGGACGGACGGACGGACGGACGGACATGGCTCAATCAAATTTTTTTTCGATCCTGATTATTTTGATATATGGAAGTCTATATCTATCTCGATTCCTTTATATATGTACAACCAACCGTTATCCAATCAAACTTAATATACTCTGTGAGCTCTGCTCAACTGAGTATAAAAAGGGGGCGTGGTTATCATCCGATTTCGCTCATTTTCAATACCAATCTATTCTGGGTCCAGGTAAGATCGTGTACCAAATTATGTGAAGATATGTCAATATTTACTCAAGTTATCGTGTTAACGAACGGACGGACGGACATGGCTCAATCAAACTTTTTTTCGATACTGATGATTTTGATAAATGGAAGTCTATATCTATCTCGATTCCTTTATATCTGTACAACCAACCGTTATCGAATCAAAGTTAATATACTCTGTGTGCAAAGCACGCTGGTTATAAAAATAATGAATACATGTAGGAATAGTAATAAGAATAGGATTAACAGAAGAGAGTAAAATACTTAAAGGCGGCAACCTTCTTAAAAGGTGCCGAAAATGAAGACAAGCGGTAACCTTGTTACTGGTCGAAGAAATATCGAAGCGTCGGTTGGCAGGTTCAAACAATACCGGCGATTAAGTTAAGTTTGAGTTTTAATGTAACCACCGAATCGACCGTACGCTAATATGGCCGCGTAGTAATAAGTTTGCAATAAATTACAATGTACAGTTTTTAAAAAGAAAATGAATTCAATTAAACAGTTAAAATAACTAAGAAATCGGTTGTGTTTTAATTAAAACCCACAATTGGGGGCTCAACCCAACGAAATCAACTGGGGTAGAAGAAGTCATAGACAGGCTGGAAAAGCAATCAGCAATTTTTGGGAATTCAAAAGGGATTATTACGGATAGAGGGGCTGCGTTTACGGCAAATGCGTTTAGGGACTACTGCGTGAAAGAAGATGTTCAACACTTGTTGATCGCTACCGGTGTACCTCGGGGAAATGGCCAGGTAGAGCGCGTTCACAGGACGGTTGTTCTAATGTTAGCTAAGAAATGTCAAAGTAACCCAACCCAGTGGTACAATCAAGTCGCAAAAGTGCAACAAATTTTAAATAATACCGCACCTCGTAGCACGAAGGTGACACCCTTTAAAATCCTAACGGGATTGGATATGAGAACTTCGGATTACCCAGATTTACAGAAAATTTTAGATGAAATAGAAGTGGAAGAGTTGAACATTGTGCGTGACACAGTCAGGCAGAGTGCTCGGGAAAACATAGAGAAAATACAGGAGGAGAACAAGCCATGACAGATACGAGGTCGAAAAGGTAGGAGATCAAGAGGGACCGCGTAGAACCACGACCGTAGCGGAAAATATGAAAAGATGGGCATAAGGCGGGATTCGAGGTCGAATCATAGATCAGGATGGCCGATTGTAGGAATAGGAATAAGAATAGGATTAATTGAAGAGAGTAAAATACTTAAAGTCGGCAACCTTCTTAGAAGGTGCCGAAAATGAAGACAAGCGGTAACCTTGTTACTGGTCGAAGAAATATCGAAGCGTCGGTTGGCAGGTTCAAACAATACCGGCGATTAAGTCAAGTTTCAGTTTTAATGTAACCACCGAATCGACCGTACGCTAATATGGCCGCGTAGTAATAAGTTTGCAATAAATTACAATGTACAGTTTTTAAAAAGAAAATGAATTAAATTAAACAGTTAAAATAACTAAGAAATCGGTTGTGTTTTAATTAAAACCCACATACATTTGGTTCAAACTAACTTGGCGGTGAATTCGAATGCATGAAAATGTTCACAATAATAGCCAGCGAAGAAATTCTTCTCGAATTAGGAAATCGATACCAGGTCAAGAAAAATATTGTAGCGAATTTTTGTGATTCTCTATTATTCCTTTGCCTTCTGTCATCGTTTGAATCACTGACTTTTCGAATAATTAAACCCAAATGTTCCCTATATATAATGTTTTTTATTAAGGTCGTATCTTCACAATTTAATGTATTCGCGTATTTCACTTATAGCGTGTTAAAATCAAACTGATTGACTACGCTAGTTGCTTCATACGCATCTCTCCATCTCACATTCACTTTCGTAATCTATGGATATGTGTGATAAATGTCGTCTACACTCTTTGATGCTGCGTACTGTGTGTTATGTCGTCTACACTCTTAGGTGCTGTGTATATATGTGTGTAGCTATTTGTTTTATCATCTGTTTACATTTCTCGACCATCTCGGGTACGACTTAGTATGACCACATTGAAAATTCTCGGCCATTCAGAAGCTATTAGGTTTTGTATTGCACCTATCAACCCCACAACAAATTTTTCCTAACAATATCAGATACAGTCCCCTGTATACTCCGAAACAACTCGAGCTAAATGCCTGGCGCCCGAGCAGGTCATCATCTGTGAAGAAGCTTTTGCGTTAAATTCTAGCATATGCCGAGATGCTTGAATCGGACAGCCAGTCCATATTTAAAACTTCCACAATAATAGTAGTAATAGTAATAGTAATGCCAAAATTAAGAGTATGTAGTTTGGTGCGGTCTGGTTGAGAAGGCGTGAATGGGAACTGTCCACACTTCCACTCGGAGAAATTTTTGTTAGTGACATTGGTGAGTAAAGCGAGGTAACATATGCGTCAAATGAAATACTTCCTGGATAATCTAGTACATTGCAACCATTTCTTGCCATTCCTTGTCAAATTTGTCTTGGAGAAACCCCGGTTTTGGCGTTGTGCCATCGTCAGTGTTATTTTTCGTTCTCACTGGCTTGACTAACTAGTTTTCGAGACTCAAATAACTAGCGCCACCTTCCACACATTCACTAGACTGCCTAAACTCCTATGAAGACTGTACTGCCCTTGTTTGAGTCTTACCCGTTCTTTCATTCCTCTCTCGAAGACTAAACTATTTTTAAATATTATTTTAAGGAATCGGAAATAGTTAACAGAAAATATTAACAGGTTGTATAGCACAAAATAGTGCAACACGTGGTCGGCTTCAAAGAGATCATAAGCTTTGACTACGCCCACCTTAATCACTAAAAAACTTAAGCAAAAAGGAAAAATATTGCAGTAGCCAGGTACGTAGGTAGGTAGGTTGAACTGGCCGGTCCATGAGGACCTCACATAGACTGATTGAGTCCGTAGTGTTACCAGAAGTTAGTTTTAAGGACCAAACTGAAAACCCTATTAAAAACCAGGACCTATGTTATAAAATAACTCCGTCCTCTTGGCAAATACTAGAAGCTTCCTAGGACTTAAGCCACTTGCTGCTTCTAGATCTGACAGCTGTATCACTTCTAATAGCTGGAGTCTTAGCCTGGCAAGTTCTTCCTTGCATCTGCTATCCTACATCTGCTATCACTGACCAAGCCTAGTTTAAAGGCATGTGACGCCAGAAGGCAGTGTCCAGTCAGAATACCCGTCATCAGTCTACAGTCCTCTATTTTTAATGATAGGGGCAACTGTGTTAGTCTAAGGTTATAAGACCTACACATAATCTTCGGCACTTTATAGCCCCGCGCTTGAACCCACGCCTTTCCCGCTTGGTCGATCATGTGCACCTCTCGCCTTCGCTTAATCTCGCCCAATCTAATTGGGACATCTATGGAGCAAGCTTCAAGGGATGCGCCCTTTTTAGCTTGTTCGTCCGCTTTTTCATTCCCATCTATTCCCATATGCCCTGGGACCCAATATAGATGTATGCTTCTCCCTGTCCCGATTCTCTCCAGAGACTGCTTACACTCTAACACGCATTTAGATGCTGTGCTATGCGAGATTATTGGCTTAATTGCTGCTTGACTGTCAATATAAAAGTTAACACGGTTGCAGCTTAAGCTATTCTCTTCCAGGATTTCTACTGCTTTGGTTACGGCTAATATTTCCGCTTGGAAAACGCTACAGTAATCCGGCAGCCTGTAGGATCTGCTTATTTCCGGATCAGCGCAGTATACCGCAGACCCTACTCCTTCCACTACTTTGGAACCATCGGTGTACACATGTATCGCATCTTCCGCCATTTGCGCACCCTTGCGCCAACCGTCCACCTCTATTGTGGCCTTAAGATCTCCCTCGAAGCGCAGATAGGGAATCATGTAGTCTGTTCGTCTTGTGATTGATGACGCTATACTACTATGGCCATATGGTCGGCGCTCAAGCTGCCCCGAAGCACTGAACCTGGTTGCGGTCGTTAACGCTTTGTTCTTTGCTACCAGGTCTACAGGTGGGATGTGCAAAATGGCATACAGTGCAGCCGTCGGGGTTGTTTTCAGGGCTCCCGTAATGCTTAGCATCGATAGTCTGCATACCCCTTCTAATTTTTTGAGGTATGCTGTTTTTTGTGTGGCTTTCCACCAAACAAGAACTCCATAGTATAGAATAGGGCTTACAATCGCTGTAGAAACCCAATGAGAAAGAGAGGGCGATAGGCCCCACGTACACCCCAGCATTCTTTTACATGCATAGAGTGCCGTTGAGGCCTTCTTGACCCTCTCCTCCACGTTGAGCTTCCATAACAGCTTACTGTCTAGGATGATTCCTAAATATTTTGTGCAAGGTTTTTCCTGTAAGGCCACCCCTCCCAACTTAGGCCTGGTCCAATTTGGGACCTTGTGCCTCTTTGTAAACAAGACCATATCCGTCTTCTCCGCATTGACTTTCAACCCGACATTAGATGCCCAGGTATGAATATCGCGAAGCGCCCGATCCATCAAAGAACTAATCGTTGGAAGGCACTTTCCACTTATGACAATTGCAACGTCATCTGCGTAAGCCGTAAGTTTTACGGGTCCCTCATCGAATTGCCTGAGCAGTTGGTTGATGACCAGCGTCCACAGCAGAGGTGATAGCACCCCTCCCTGCGGCGTGCCCGTGTCCACTGATTTCGTAGCCTCGTACAATCCCCATTTTGATGTAATCTTTCTGCAATTTAACATGCAGCCGATCCATCTGATTAAGGCAGGATGTACTTTAATGTAATTAAGACCATCCATAATCGCCCATTTTGCAACATTATTGAAAGCCCCGGCAATGCCCAAGAAGACTCCTAGAGCATACTCCTTATATTCCAGGGATTTCTCTATGCCTATTACCACCCTATGCAATGCGGTGTCTACCGACTTGCCTTTGGTGTACGCATGCTGTGTTGTGGAGAGCAGCTTTTTATCCACGTTGGACTTTATGTACACATTTTTTTCATTTCATTTCATTTTTTATTCATTTTCTTTCAAAACAGCATATATGTTACAATAGCGACTTAAATTAAATTAACCATAATTACAGAAAGAAAAGTAAGGCATTCTGTAAAAATATATGTATTTTAGTATCGAATGCCATCTCCGAATAAAAGTGAATTCAAAAACATGTAAAATAGTGCGTGGGGTGAAGTTTGATTAAAAATAATAAGTAATAAAATATATTAATACAATATGTACATATATTTTTTTAAGTGCTATGGTTCAGCAAAATTTTTATGTCTTCGTGTGATTTCTCTAGTAGAAAAGATTTAACCTTTCCCAAAAACTCATTCAGATTTCTAGTGACACGTATACATGCAGGCAACGCATTAAAAGCTTTACAAGAAACGATAGTAAAGAAGTTGTTGAAGTTGGTTGTTCGAGAGGTCGGGACATACACAAGTCCATATGAGTTTTGCCTCAAGTTATAACTATCCGATACCAGGCTATGTAAATACCCACAGCGAATGAAAAATATCTTTAACGTTTTATAGTAGTACATATGCTTAACAGGAAGAACTTTCAGATCCCTAAACAACTCCATAGAGTGGTGAAAACGATCAACATTACATATTTTTCTTATGACCCATTTTTGAATAGTTAGAAGCTGTTGGATTTTATTACCTGCAGCGCCACCCCAACAGGTTATACCATATTGGAGCTTGGAGTGGACTAAAGCGTAGTAAATAGTTTTAAGTGTTTCGTTTGAACAAACTTTTCTTAAATTGTAAAAATAACGAACGGAAGATCGCAAGTAGGACTTCAAACGAGAAACATGCGTAGACCAACTCAAGTTTTGGTCAACAATAACACCAAGATATTGGAAGTCTCTTACTTTTTCAATAGTGAAGCACTTATCGGAACAATTTACTTCAGCTTTAAATGATGCACAGAACAGAAAATTATTTAGTACAAAACGTTTGCAGTCAGTAGCATGGAATACAATGGCTATGTCAGGTGAGGATTTTGGATGCAAATTGAAATACATCAACTTCGTTTTCTTGCTGACACAGAGCTTATGTGCTGCAAGCCACACTCTTAGCAAATGCACATCGTTATTGATTCCTGCTACTAAATCCAGATAGGTCGATGTACCACAGGCGATAGCAAGGTCGTCAGCGAAGGCTGTTACTTTTCCATACAATGGCAGCGAGAATATTGAATTAAGGTAAATCAAAAATAGAATAGGACCTAAGACAGATCCTTAAGGTACACCTAAGCTAATTGTAACTGGGTTACTTATACTATTTCCAACTTTTACTTTTTGAATTCTTCCTGACAAATAAGATTTAAACCAATTATATATAAACCCACGGAAGCCCGCAAAATACAATTTGTCTAATAAAATTTGGTGATCAACCATGTCAAATGCTTTAGTGATATCAACGAACTGTCCAGCACAGTTCTTTTTATTGTCTAGTTCCCTATATATGTGAGAACAAAAGTCCAGCAGGGCATCTTCTGTTGACCGCCCATATCTGAACCCGAATTGCATTGAGCTGAAATAGTTATTATTGTCAAGAAATGATAGGATTCGACCTTTAACCAGTTTTTCAAAAATTTTTGAAATTGAAGACAGTAATGAAATAGGCCTGTAGTTATTTATATCCGTTTTGTCACCCTTTTTAAATAAAGGAATGGCAATAGCGCATTTTAAGTCTAAAGGAAATGATCCACCTAAAATACTCATATTAAACAAATGCGTTAGGATATCAACTAAATTTAGTGCCACATATTTAAGAGTCTGATTCGAATTCCATCACAACCACATGATCTAGAGCTATTCTGAGAATTAATTGTTTTTAAAACTTCAATGCCAGTAAATGGCTCGAAAAAAAACTATTTCCCGAATTCGAGAACTCAGGTATCAGAGCGGAGGATTCGAAAACAGGTGATTGCCCTTTTGATAGAAAGTGATCATTGAAAAGGTTTGCCACTGTTGGAGGATCAGAAAAGCTCACGCTACCATCACATAAAACAATTGATGTATTATTAGCTTTACAACTGCGATTCAGAAGACCGTTAATGATATTCCATTCCTTCTTTGGATTGCCATAGGAAGACCTATCAGCCTCTCAAAGGTTTTGAACAGAAATGATGTTAAGCTAATGGGTCTATAGTCTTTGGAATACATGTGACCGATCTTCCCCGCCTTTGGTAGAAAAGCTACACGAGCAGTTCTCCAAGAGTGCGGTACATGATTCAGTCGTATGCACCCATCGAATATTATTTTAAGCCATTCCACGACCGCCCTACTTGAGACTTGTAGCATGGCCGGGAATATACCATCTGGGCCCGGCGATTTAAACTTAGAAAACGTCTTCACTGCCCACTCGATCTTGGTATCGGTCTACTACTAGCTCCGTGATCGAAGTGTGAGTGATGTCTGCTGGCTCCTCTAAACCGTCTCCCGATGGGAAATGTGTATCGAGAAGCACCTCAAGGGATTCCTCACTATTACGTGATCATTCCCCGTTCTCTTTCTTTATTAGTCCCTGGACTTTGCTAGGACTTTTTTCAACCGTGCTGTTTCGCTGGAGCACTCTATGTCCGTACAGAAACTTTTCCATGAGTTTCTCTTCGCCCTGGTAATTTCCCGCTTGTAGATCCTCAGTAGATCCCTGTACTCGTCCCGACACGCTTCGCTTTCCGCGGTCTTTGCGAGCTTAAACATTTCTTTTACCTGTCTTCTTAAAAGACTCAGCTCATTGCTCCACCATGGCGGCTTTGCTTTTCCTCTGAATCTTCTTAGAGGCAAGCTTTGTTATACGCATTCATAAGCGTCCTTATTAGGAATTCATTCGACTCCTCCAGTTCCTCTACATTAGCAACCTCTTTGGGTTGTCCCAGTTTTGTTTCTACATGTTTCTGGAATTTAGTCCAGTTCGTTAACCTAGGGTTTCTAAAGGTTCCTCCCTTCTCTACCCTCTTTAGGGGGATGTTGAAGCTGATATACGCATGGTCGGAGAAGGATGGTCTATCAAGAACCATCCAATCATACCTTGATATATCACGCTCGGAGCTCAATGTAATATCTAGAACATTGCTGGATGTTGGACCAATGTATGTAGGGACATTTCCCCTGTTGGCTATCTGCAAATTGGATTGCAGGATGTAACAAAACAGAGATTCGCCTCTCTCGTTCGTATCTGCTCTTCCCCACGCATTGTGGGGCGCATTTGCATCTGCGCCTATGACCAACCGCCCTTTGCGCCCTTCCTCATACTAACCTTTTGCACTCCATCGGTGCGACCTCCGCAGCATGGGCCATGTAGCAGGACGCCAGGATAAATGCCTTCTTATTCTTTTGCTCAACGGCCACCGCTACGAGATCCTCAGTGGTGTAATTAGGCAGCATATCTGAATGCAGCTGTTTCCTTACCATTACTACAGCTCGCACCCGTCCTTCCATTTGCGCGCGGTAAACGCCAAACCCGCGCGCGCTAAGTCCAAAAACCTTTCCTCCCGATGAGAGCCACGGCTCCTGGATCAGCGCCACGTCAAACGAACCCTCCTCAAGGGTTAGGAGGAGTTCGCTCGACGCCACTTTACTGTGTTGGAGATTTATCTGTAGGACTCGCAGCACCATTGGGCTGTTTGTCCCCCTCCAGCACCTTCGTCTTGATGTTGTCGTCCTCCCCTTGCCCTTTTGGTTTAGAGTTTCGAGGCCCTCTTCAGCCTCTCGTGACTGTTGTGCAGGGTGTTCCTCTGTGCGAGTCACAGAACCATTTAGCGGTTGGTCCTCTTCTAGCACGTTCGTGGTGACGTCGGGGACCTCCACCTGTATTTTTTCCCTTAGGCTTTTGAGGTCCTTTTCGACTTCGCCCACCTCTAGCGTGTTAGGGTTTTTATCCTCGGGACTCCTTTTCCTGAGTCGCATGTAAATTTTGACAGTGCCAAAGGACATTTTACCAAGCTGCGTGTACAAAATATCCTCCGCCTGCTTGTTTATTTGGAAGATGTAGAACTGACCATCCTCGGTAGGCCGAGATACAGTAAGTACCTTCCAATCCTGTGCCGGTATGTTCGGATTCTGATTCTGCAGAAGTCGCAGTGTATCCTCCGACTTCATCACGCATGGTATCCATACCTTAAATTTTTGGTACCGTGGGGATTTGCGCTTTATCCACCACCTCAAACCGCGCGTTCGTGCCTTGCCTTTGGAGGTTTGGAACCACTTCCTCCAGCCACCGCGAGCTCGCGATGTTGTCGCCCGCTATCATCTTCACACCATTATACCAATCCCCCGAATCAAAGGTTGGAAGGGGCTTACTTGGTTGTTCCCGCATCATCTTAAGCACTAAGCTAATAAGCTCCCTTTCCACAGATCTCCACCTTTCAGTAGCCATTTGTCCGAAAGGACTGCTACGATCAACCAGCGCCACTGTCAGTGACTGCTTTGCCACATCACTCATCTTCTCGGGAAAAGCAGGAGCCTTAGTGTTATCTCCCTTTGGCACCTCCGAGAAAGCCGGAGTCTTAGCGTTAACTCCCTTTAGCGCCTCCGAGAAAGCCGGAGTCTTAGCGTTATCTCCCTTTGGCTTATCTCCTACTTCCTTAATTGGAACTTCCCTCTGACTCGCAGCTTTCGAGGTAGTTGCTACCTCGCTATTGGAGCCCATCTGTCTAACAGCTTTGGGCCTACTTGTCTTGTCTATGCGACTGCCCTGCCTCGCGGCTCTAGGACTGGGTTCTTTCTGCCTCTTGAAAGCAGGCTTGTCGCCTTCCGCCGAACGTTGCCTCTTCATTCTGCCATTCGACGCTTCTTCCTCCTCGTACCGGTTGCAGAACCGAGGGTTTCTCGCAGCAAACCTTTTGAACTGCCTTCGACCTACTTATACCCATTCCAAGCACTCGATCTCCACTTCTGTTGGGTCGACCACTGCTCCCAAGCGTTGTACAATTCTTAGTGCTGCTCGTTACAGCGAGAGAGCTCTTTTATTTCCTCTGCTCCGTACCCTTCTCCACTCTTCTACTCCGTTTTCATTTGTGTGCTTCTCCAACACGGATTTCATTGAATCAGCACTACTCTCGCTCCCCGAGTCCGACGCATCGCTTGATTCGTATTTGTCGTCCTTGGATTGCGACTCAGTCCTCCTCTTTACATCGTCCTTATTACAGTCAGGTAATGAGTCGTTCATCTTGGTCGTACGACCACCTGCCCGACAAGGCGGGCTCAGCGGTCCAGTATTATATACGGGGAAAGAACCGTACGCCACAGCAGCGCCCCTTACTGTGGTAAGGCCATTAATACTTCCCGAGGTGGCCCGGTATCGGGAAGACTCCGTTCGAATACAGCCGAATTTATCCCCTGGCTGCAAATCGTCCAATAGGCACGGTCCGCATAACACCCTGGATTAGGGGGGGGGGGGGGGGGGGGGGGCAGTAGCCAGAAAAACAAAAAATTTGCTACAAAACAGCAACAATTGACGATGACAAAAAAGGAAACAAAAAAAACATAAATATGTAAAGGCTGATGATAAGGAATTGCGTTAACATAAGTAAAAAACATCCACATAAATTCAATAAAAGGTTCGAAACTAATAAAAACAGCTAACACACGCCTGCTCATGTCGTCAATGTCCGGTGGTGAACATTGTCCTATTCTTGGATTGTTGATAATGTCGGCTGCTGTGGGTGCATACATATAGGCAGCAACATAAATATTTATGAGTGTTTATGCTGTTGGGATCTATTGCTGCTGTACCCACTGACTGATGATGACCATCAGAATGATTCATACGTACACCCGAGCTTTGTGACGTGAAATCTATGCTAAATGTCATTGCCTGCAAAAACAACCAATCTAACATGCAGCTATGCTTCTCATGCCACACTATGTCAATCCTACCCAATATTTCAAGAGAAGCGCAACAATATGATGGTGTATAAATGTTGCACAATTGCCATTGCAGATGCGTGTTGCCTCAAACGGTGGTGGGAATATTGCAGTCAAAAAAAAGTTGATATAAAAAAATCTAGTAAAAATTACAGTGTATCCAGTCAAAAGAAATATCAGCAGCAGTTACATGCTATGAGTAACATGCCACACCAGCGCCACAACGCCACACTGCCTCAATGCATTTGCAATTGATGCTGCATGATCGATCGGTATCGACCTGGTCAAAAGAAAAAAAAATACGTCTGCACTACCAACCAGCTCGCAACAGCAGTCAGACAACGTCCAGCCTAATTGCTTGCCCAGTTGCATCATGCAACCTACTGTGGTTGTTGTATGCTGTTTACCTGCCACTGTGCTCTCCCCATAAGCCTTGATTCCTTGTGTGTTGTTCGAGTGTGTGTGTGTGTTTAGTTACAACTCTCGCCATAACATTTTCGCATTCGAATTTCAACGATTTACAAGTTTAGATCAAGACATGCGCTGACAGCTCAATACGCAATGTGGCATGCAACGGGCATTGGATTTTTTTATACTCAGTTGAGCAGAGCTCACAGAGTATATTAAGTTTGATTGGATAATGGTTGGTTTTACATATATAAAGGAATCGAGATAGATATAGACTTCCATATATCAAAATAATCAGGATCGAAAAAAAATTTGATTGAGCCATGTCCGTCCGTCCGTGCGTCCGTCCGTCCGTTAACACGATAACTTGAGTAAATTTTGAGGTATCTTGATGAAATTTGGTATGTAGGTTCCTGAGCACTCATCTCAGATCGCTATTTAAAATGAACGATATCGGACTATAACCACGCCCACTTTTTCGATATCGAAAATTTCGAAAAACGGAAAAAGTGCGATAATTCATTACAAAAGACCGATAAAGCGACGAAACTTGGTAGATGAGTTGAACTTATGACGCAAAATAGAAAATTAGTAAAGTTTTGGACAATGGGCGTGGCACCGCCCACTTTTAAAAGAAGGTAATTTAAAATTTTGCAAGCTGTAATTTGGCAGTCGTTGAAGATATCATGATGAAATTTGGCAGGAATGTTACACTTGTTACTACATGTACGCTTAATAAAAACTAGCAAAATCGGAGAAGGACCACGCCCACTTTAAAAAAAAAATGTTTTTTAAAGTAAAATTTTAACAAAAAATTTAATATCTTTACAGTATATAAGTAAATTATGTCAAGATTCAACTCCAGTAATGATATGGTGCAACAAAATACAAAAATAACAGAAAATTTAAAAATGGGCGTGGCTCTGCCCTTTTTCATTTAATTTGTCTAGGATACTTTTAACGCCATAAGTCGAACAAAAATTAACCAATCCTTTTGAAATTTGGTAGGGGCATAGATTTTATGGCGTTAACTGTTTTCTGTGAAAATGGGCGAAATCGGTTGATGTCACGCCCAGTTTTTATACACAGTCGTCCGTCTGTCCTTCCGCATGGCCGTTAACACGATAACTTGAGCAAAAATCGATATACCTTTACTAAACTTAGTTGGCGTACATATCTGAGCTCACTTTATCTTGGTGTAAAAAATGAACGAAATCCGACTATGACCACGCCCACTTTTTCGATATCGAAAATTACGAAAAATGAAAAAAATGTCATAATTCTATACCAAATACGAAAAAAGGGATGGAAATATGGTAAGATAATTGGATTGTTTTATTGACGCGAAATATAACTTTAGAAAAAACTTTATAAAATGATTGTGACACCTACCATATTAAGTAGAAGAAAATGAAAAAGTTCTGCAGGGCGAAATAAAAAACCTTTAAAATCTTGGCAGGTATTACATATATAAATAAATTAGCGGTATCCAACAGATGATGTTCTGGGTCACCCTGGTCCACATTTTGGTCGATATCTGGAAAACGCCTTCACATATACAACTACCACCACTCCCTTTTAAAACTCTCATTAATACCTTTAATTTGATACCCATATCGTACAAACTCATTCTAGAGTCACCCCTGGTCCACCTTTATGGCGATATTTCGAAAAGGCGAACACCTATAGAGCGAAGGCCCACTCCCTTTTAAAAATACTCATTAACACCTTTCATTTGATACCCATATCGTACAAACAAAGTCTAGAGTCACCCCTGGTCCACCTTTATGGCGATATTTCGAAAAGGCGAACACCTATAGAACGAACGCCGACTCCCTTTTAAAAATACTCATTAACTCCTTTCGTTTGATACCCGTATTGCACAAACGAATTCTAGAGTCACCCCTGGCCCACCTTTATGGCGATATCTCGAAACGGCGTCCACCTATGCAACTAAAGATTACTCCCTTTTAAAATACTCATTAACACCTTTCATTTGATACCCATATCGTACAAATGCATTCCATCTCTATGGCGATATCTCGAAAAGGCGTCCACCTATAGAACTAAGGCCCACTCCCTCTTAAAATACTCATTAAAACCTTTCATTTGATACCCATATCGTATAAACAAATTCTAGAGTCACCCCTGGTCCACCTTTATGGCGATATCTCGAAACGGCGTCCACATATGGAACTAAGGATTACTCCCTTTTAAAATGCTCATTAACACCTTTCATTTGATACCCATATCGTACAAACGCATTCTAGAGTCACCCCTGGTCCATCTTTACGGCGATATCTCGAAAAGGCGTCCATCTATAGAACTTAGGTCCACGCCCTTTTAAAATACTCATTAATACCTTTCATTTGATACCCATATCGTACAAACGCATTCTAGAGTCAACCCTGATCCACCTTTATGGCTATATCCTTAAATGGCGTCCATCTATAGAACTATGGCCCACTCCCTCATAAAATACTCTTTAATGCCTTTCATTTGATACACATGTCATACAAACACAGTTCAGGGTTTCCCTCGGTTCATTTTCCTACATGGTTATTTTCCCTTATGTTGTCACCATAGCTCTCAACTGAGTATGTAATGTTCGGTTACACCCGAACTTAACCTTCCTTACTTGTTTTGTATGATCATAAAGTGCAGACAGACAGTGGTCTAGTATCATTTGATAATAAAATGTTATTAAGTTGATATATGAATTCAAATTATTAAAAGTTTTCAATACGTTTCTGTTTTGTGCGACTTTCAGTTCGCTCTCAGGATCCTCATGTAGTTGAATTTGATCTTGTTGCGTTGTCTATTGAATTGATAGAATCGTGCCAATCAATAACCTAGGCCGTACTCGAATAAAGAAAACAAAAATCAACTTAACTCACATTATTGTTTTTATAATTAATAAATGTTTCCTAAAAATTGCAAATTTTCATATAAGTACTTAAAAGTTTCGTATAAGCCAATTATATATGATATAGTTTATGATGTTATAAAGATGACCTTAGCGAAGTGATCGCGTGGTCCAAGGCATGCAAGCTAAGTGCTAGAGCAAAAGAGACAGTTGAAGCTTTAAAGTACATTCAAGATATTGAAATACTGGGCATCCCAAAGGTTTAATAAAAAGTTGGGGAAGAATAAGAGGTAAGGAGAAGCAGGAAAACAAAAATGATTTAGCAAGTGATGGGAAAAATATTAGGATACAGAAGAAGGCGTTGCGTTGGATTTACGTGAGTAGTAAAATTAACTTGAGGGACAACCCAGGGCGTGCTTAGTTATTTGTGTGGAGTCGTGACATACAGGAGATTTCTCGACAAGGCAAGGATTGCTCAATTTTTTCAAAACGCGTCATGTTTATGTAGTTTGTTGTTTTAGGCGCAAGAACATTTCCCGAAAGTTTAAGAAAGTTCAGCGCAGCCATTCATGTCTAGTGATAGTGTTTGACCTATAAGTAGTGTTTTTTTCTATTCATAAATGTAAGGGAGACTACATTGTTCCACGAGCCCCATATTGTTTTGGCAATTTTCAAAGCATTTGATTCAGCTTTCCGTAGCAAGAGGCCGGAGGGCAGATATGGACTAAGGTGATAGGTGGGTAGCAGCTTTCCGTACAAATATAGTGAAGAGCGAGGGGGAGAGGAGGCCTGGCTTTGCAGTATTCTGCAAACGGATTAGTGAAGGACGCCGGTATAGCAAACGATCGCAGAAGTTACCAAATAACTGTGGCGAGGAGTCATCTACAAAGGGAACTGCCAGGACTTTCGTTAGTGCTAGCACCCTTGCTGGATATCCCCGAACCATATTTGTACGAGTAGTGCTAATGAAAGACGAGGTTATAATAGCCTTATACCGATTGGTTGGCTAAGTTGAAGTACGCCATGGAAAATTTATGGGTGACTACCGAACTTAAATGGTAGAGCATCACTCTGCGATAGGCCCAGATCTTTTTTGAATTAAGACTAGTTTAATATTTTAAAAACTTAAAGCTCTTATATTCTTCTTGATATTATCGCAAATAACCTTATGTTAACTGGAATAGTGTCGTATTATTTTTCACACCAAAATGTATGCTACATATCAAATCTATCACTGCAAGTATTTGACATATGTAATGCCTTATCTATGACCAAAGGAGCTGAAATTATTTAATTTCAAATTCTTTGATACGATTCGGATTCAAGACATTATTCCGAAACTCTTCGTCCATAGAAACATTCAAGTATCAATTGCATCAACGCAATCATAGAGTTGAATCCGGCTGGGTACTTCTACACATTGCATGCTTTCAGGCGCATATGATATTGTAACGAATTTAGTGAAACTCCGCTTATTTTAAACCTTCTGCTAACGTTCGTATCGCTAAATTGTTGAATAAATAACTCCAATATTCAATAATGCAAAATGGTTTTTATTAGACTACTTTGAAAATACTTCACAATAACACTTATACTTCGCAACCAATAGCGTGCTTAAATCAGACTGATTACGGACTACTCAGCTTACGCTGCTTTTATACTCTCTGCCAAAATGTCTAGACGTTTCTTCTTCTAGAATCCTCTATCTGGTCACCAGCCATAAGCGCGTGCATTTGTAATGTGTAACCATATGCGTGTGTATATGTGAGCGAAGTAGTAGCAGATGATGACATGCGTTTGTGAGTATCTCTCTGCTACTTGTATATATGTGTGTACATGATGATTAATTTGTTTACGTACATGTAGATGTGTGACTCGCGTCAATATTTTTTTCTGTTGTTTCGTGGTTATTTATTTAGTAAACACTTAGAGATGGTAATATTCGTCACACTACCCTCCACACAAGTCTGGTCGTCCCGATAAGACAAATTTTCGGATCTACACGCTGCCAGCCTTTCCAAGTGAACCACTTTCATTTCAGTTCATGGTTTGCCAATGGCTTGTATGCGGTAAACTACATCATTGATCCGTTTTACAACTTTGTATGGGTCTTCCTAATTACACTGCTATTTCGGGGACAAACCTTTTTTTGTTGTGGGTTATATAACAGCACCAAATTTCTTTCCCGAAAACCTTTCGAATTAATTGCTTTATCGTATCCGGCTTTCATCTTGTCACTCATAATCTTCGTTCGTTTCCTTACAAGATCGTGTATTTCTCTCATCTCTTCTTCCAAGACACTGGGGATTCCTTGGTATTTCTCTCCGCATCGGCATCTATCCCAAACTTCAAATCAGTTGGCAGTCGAAGGTCATTGTCAAAAATTACCTTTGCCTGAGTCTGGCCCGTTGTCTCAAGCACTGCCGATCGGTAAGCCATCAAGAATAATGATATGTGTGTGTCACACTTTTTATGGTACTTGTCGACTACTTTCCTTAAGTGCTCCTCCAAGGTTCTATTGAATCGTTCGAATCGAATGCAGTTGCCCGTGTTTCACATTTCTTGAAACACCGCTGATTCGATATTCCTGCCTTGGTCAGAATGTAGCTCCAATGGTACACCATACCTTGCAACCCAATCGTTTGTAACCACTTCTGCTACTGTTTCCGCTTCTTGATTTGGTATTGGGTATACCTCTGGCTATTTACTGAAATAATCCATAACCACCAGTACGTATTTGTTTCCGCGGTTGCTAGTAGGAAATGGGCCTGCGACATCCATGGCGATCCTTTCAAATGGTGCACCTGAAATATATTGTTCATTTGGCCATGATTTCGTGTTTTGGGCCCTTTCGCTCTGCTGCAAACCTCCCAGTTGGCAATCCACTCGGTGACCGATTGACGGTAACCAATCCAATAGAATCTCTGCTTAATTTTCTCGAGCGTCTTCGTAATTCCAAGATGACCTCCGCTTGGACCATTATGCAGTTCACTGAGCACGTCAGGAATTATTTTCCTGGGAACGACTATCAGTTTCTTCTTGCATTGACCATCCTCACTCTCCCATACTCGATGCAAGCAACCGGATATCAATTCTAAACTGTTCCTCTGCGCCCAATATGACTTCGCAATGGGACTATCTGCTGACATCTCCTCTCTGTTTGGTCTTTCGTTTCGTTCGAGCCCTTGCATAACATGTGACAGATCTGTATCTTCTAGCTGACACTTCCTTTGTTGTTCCTTGTCCCATTCATCCGTACATGTTATAGTCATTAGCCGGCCATCTATAGTGTCTTCTTTAGCCTCGACCTTTGAACAGTGCTTGCATTCCAAACTGCATGGTCTTCGTGACATTGCATCAGCATTTCCATGGGTACTACCTTTTCGATGCTCAATGAAAAGTCATAGCTTTGTAGTTGCTCGATCCACCGTGCCAATTGTCCTTCTGGATTACGGAACTGCAGAAGCTATTTCAACGCTGCGTGATCTGTCCTGACGCGGAATCGCTGCCCGTAGAAGTACTTGTGAAAATGTTTAATGCACTCTACCAATGCCAAAAACTCCCCGCGTAACGCAGTAGCTTCTCTCTGGTTTTCCAATTGAACTTCTGTAATATGCAACTACCTTCTCCTGTCATCAACCAGTTGTAACAAAACGCCTCCTATAGCATATCCGCTCGCATCTGTATCTAGAATAAACGTTGCTCCTGGAATCGGATATGCCAAGATTGGGGCAGTGCACAAACGCTCTTTCAATGTTTGGAAAGCCACTTCTTTCTCTTTCTTCCATTCAAAAGCTTTATTTTTTCTTGTAACCTCGTGGAGGCTATGTGCTACGCTGGCAAATTTTGGTACAAACCGGCGGTAATATGTGCACAGTCCAAGGAAACTTCTTATTTCATGCAAGTTCTGTGGTCTTGGCCAATCCTTTACAGCTTCTATCTTTTCATTCGCATTGCAGATGCCCTCTGTCGTTACCTTGTAACCCAAATAATTTACTTCCTTTTTAAACAGCGCACACTTTTTGGGACTTAACTTCAGACCAGCGCCAGCTATTCTCTGGAAAACTTCCTCTAAGTTCTTTCAGTTGTGTTTGCATTTTGGATGTTACTGTCGATATTTGTGCAGATATTGCAGTCAATATCATGTTCAAGTATGTGCTCGTAACTGTCATCAAGCGTGCTTTGCACACAGTTTATATTAACTTTGATTGTATAACGGTTGGCTGTACAGGTATATAGAAAGCGAGATAGATATAGACTTCCATATATCAAAATCATCAGTATCGAAAAAAAATTTGATTGAGCCATGTCCGTCCGTCCGTCTGTCCGTTAACACGATAACTTGAGTAAATTTTGAGGTGTCCTGATGAAATTTGGTACGCAGATTCCTGGGCACTTGTCTCTGATCGCTATTTAAAATTAAAGATATCGGACTATAATCACGCGCACTTTTTCGATATCGAAAATTTCGAAAAACCGAAAAATTGCGATAATTCATTACCAAAGACGGATAAAGCGATGAAACTTGGTAGGTGGGTTGATCTTATGACGCAGAGAGAAAATTAGTAAAATTTTGGATAATGGGCGTGGCACCGACCACTACAAAAACAAATCAATCCTTGTGAAATTTGGTAGGGGCATATATTCTGTGACGGTAACTGTTTTCTGTGAAAATGGATGAAATCGGTTGAAGCCACGCCCAGTTTTTATACACAGCCGACCGTCTGTCCTTCCGCTCGGCCGCTAACACGATAACTTGAGCAAAAATCGATATACCTTTACTAAACTTAGTTGGCGTACATATCTGAGCTCACTTTATCTTGGTGTAAAAAATGGCCGAAATCCGACTATGACCACGCCCACTTTTTCGATATCGAAAATTACGACAAATGAAAAAAATGCCATATTTCTATACCAGATACGAAAAAAGGGATGAAACATGGTAATTGGATCGGTTTATTGACGCAAAATATAACTTTAGAAAAAACTTTGTAAAATGGGTGTGACATCTACCATATTAGGTAAAAGAAAATGAAAAAGTTCTGCAGGGCGAAGTCAAAAGCCCTTGGAATCTTGGCATGAATACGGTTCGTGGTATTACATATACAAATAAATTAGCGGTACCCGACAGATGATGTACTGGGTCACCCTGGTCCACATTTTGGTCGATATCTCGAAAGCGACTTCAAATATACAACTAAGAGCCACTCCCTTGCAAAACCCGCATTAATACCTTTAATTTGACACCCATATCGTACAAACACATTATAGAGTCACCTGGTCCACCTTTATGGCCATATCTCGAAAAGGCGTCCACCTATAGAACTAAGGCCCACTCCCTTTTAAAATACTCATTGACAACTGTCATTTGATATCCATATCCTACAAACAAATTCTAGAGTCTGGCCCACCTTTATGGCGATATCTCGAAAAGGCCGCCACCTATAGAACTAAGGCCGACTGCCTTTTAAAATACTCATTAACACCTTTCATTGGATACCCATATCGTACAAACACATTCTAGAGTCACCCCTGGTCCACCTTTAGGGCGGTATCTCGAAATGGCGTCCACCTATAGAACTTTGGCCACTCCCTTTTAAAATATTCTTTAATACCTTCCATTTGATACCCCTGACATACAAACACATTCCAGGAGGTCGATTCCGGTTGAGCGGTATAGTGTAATGTTTTCATTTTTTCACTTCACTGAGTTCGAAAATGCGATTCTTATAACTGCTGTGAAAACTGTTAGCTGAATAACATTTGAATTTACGATGTGTGAAGTTTTCTTTGCTGAATGATAAATTATGACAGATTTCTTTTGTTTTTGTTTTCTTTTTGTTTGATATTGTTTGTTTGACAATTTTTTTAAATTCAAACGTTAACACAAAATTTGTATCGGCGTTAACTTTGTTTTCACTTCACTTCAATTTGAAGTTTTAACGCAAACCGAGAATCAATAATCGTGGTGAATTGGTGTTAATACTTTTCACTTTACGATAACGTACAATCGGAATCTACCCCCAGGGTTACCCTAAGTTCATTTCCCTACATGGTGTTTTTCCCTTATTTTGCCTCCAACTGAGTATGTAATTTTCGGTTACACCCGAACTTAGCCTTCCTTACTTGTTTTCTGGAAAAAATGTTGCCCCCTGGTACACTATTGAACTGTAACGCTTTAAATAGATTTCCCAGCGCCCGGAAAAATGGCTTATTTTGTAGGTGATAATACCGATTTTCTTAATCAAAGCGATATATTTTGTCAAAGGAACATAAAAAGACACGGGGGAGCTTGGAAGAAGACTACATTATTTCTATAGAAGAAAACGCCATAAGACACACCGCTTTCCACAAAATATAACCTCGATTTTTCATTTTCAGGCACAATATGACTTAAAAGTAGTTTCCATAAAATTAACTAAAATGAAACTGTTTTTAAATTTTCACTTGCTATTTCTTCTTTACAATACACCTGTGCAGCAAGAGTGACAGATTTGTGGCAAGTGCCTCATTCAAAATTGTCTAATTGTTTGCGTAGCCGCAAGAGTCCACAACACTCTAAGGAAGAAGAAAAAAGAGAGCTGCTGGACAATCTTAACAACAACAGTAATTTGAAAACGATTTCAGCAGCAAGTCAACGATCTCATCATTTATGTTGCTTCTGTTGTTGCTGTAATTGTCATAATATGTAGCTACTAGACTCATTATGCGTTTTCCATTCTCAATCTCTTAATCAGATGAGAATTTAAAAATTATGAAAATGTATTTGCACTTGTATTATTTGATTTATTAATAGCTGCCAAGTTAGATAGCGTTTCAATTAATAATATTGCGATTGGCGTGCGAAAGCGAATGGCTGCCAAATTAATTTTGACGATTATTGATATTTATTTAAATTTACATGCAGGCTTATTTTTGGTATGATTGCGATATTTAGGCGGTGATGGAATAGCACTGTAATTTAAAAACTCCACCTACTCCTTTAGAGGAGAGGGATTTAGAAATGCGCTATACCTATGCATTAACCCGTTTAGTGGCGAAAATACCGTAAGGAATCCTCAAAGTAGAGTCCGTGAACCAAATATTCCTTTGGTAGGTTACTACTATGCTGCCCGGCCGAGGAGATCGGACGCAAGCAGCGCTCTAGGTGTCATTTCGATGTACATTCTCCAGGAACCAATTGCATAATGTACCCTGCGTGTTTACTCAAACCATTTATTTCCATAAATAAACTTTCTGATAGGTTCCATGGAGCATTTTGACACCGCCCCTCGGTCAGGATCCACAAAACTGCTGAGAGTTCAGAACCGCATGTCCGCCGGCGCTGGACACTCGCCTTCACACTCGCGCTCACACCTTCCACACTGCACCTGCCTGCAATAAGTATTCCCAGTACCATGCCAAGATGGATTTGATCTTGAATACTAATTTCCTAAACATATTCCGTAAAGACATTGTTCTTCTATAGCTGTAGCCAGACCATGTTTTCTTGATGATTTTGCACGTATCCTTAGAGTACCAATTGCGAATGACGGTTTTCTTGAGACTGATAAGAATGCCACTCATTATTGTTGAAAGTGACGGGGCCAGGTTAGAGGTGTCTAACGACGCTCTGGCCTTTGCCATTTCATGAGCGTTATGGTTACAAGATTTGCTGCTTCACGTAACGCCCTGTTAAGTTTTTCGATGGCCTTAGAGAATGTATATGGTGAATCTAGTGCTTTGAGCGCTACTTGGATGTCCGAGTATATGCGTATCCCAAAGTCGCTTACCCGATCCTCAAACAGAAAAAGACAAACGATCTCTTTAAATCATAACTGCTTTGAAGATATTAGGTTAGTTTGGAAGACGGGTAGATATTGCGATTTCAAGCTGTTCGCAGAAAACCCCCAAATCAAAACCGCAGGCCATTTTGGATCCGTAGGTGTATAGTGAGGTTATGCCCCCTGTTTATACTTTGACAGCTGAGCAATCTGTGTTGGCCCAATGGCAGTTGGTTAAGGATAACATTTAGCACCTCCATTGGACTAGACCTAAGAGCTCCTGTTATCCCCGCACATACTGTCCGCTGTATCTTGCTAAGGCTCTTGATGTTGTATTGCTAGTCCAGCGCTAGCCACCACACTAATGCTCCGTACGCTGGGATGGGTCTTATCACCTATGTGTAGATCCACATCATAAACTTTGGTCTTAGGCTGCAGTTCCAACTAACTTTTCTCTGACACAACTAGCATGCAAGATACGCCTTCTCTAATCATCGCTCAATATTGAATTTCCAGCTTAGCTTGTTGCCTATCTCGACGACACAGAACATTACTCTACGGAGAGTTTTTATCTTTACTCTAGAAAAAATTTTAGATTCACAGAAACTTTATAGGAATTGATAGCCTTACTTGTATTCAAGCAACAGCATAACCCTCGTTTTGCAAAATTTTCTACAAGGGATAGTAAAATACAAAGGTGAAAATTAAGAGATTGTCAAATGCAAGCCGTTCGAAATTAAACGAAATTTCAGACAAGGTGTTATCGTGAGATTTCTTCGAAATTATATCAGCTGCAGAACTTAATTACTCTAGAAAAATATTGTATAAGAGCGTGCGATCACTGGCGTATGCTGAAGACATTGATATAATCGTCCTGAGCACTCGCGACGTAAGTTCTGCAAACTCCAAACTGTAACTAGAAGCGGAAAAATGGGTTTGATGGTTAATAAGGAAAAACGCTGTCATTAAGCAAAGAGTCAGCGCATTTGCACCTTAGCAACCACGCCACTAATGCCAGCCATAATTCCGAAAAAAGAAAAAGACTTTGACAACAACAACAACAACATTTTGGAACAAAAAACACATCAGCTTTTAAGCTGGAAAACAATTTAAATCTCCTTGGTTTGACCAATTTTCGCCGGTTATATCAAGTAAGTGGCGACTGGGTCGCCTTGTTGGACGGCCATAAGAGTTTAACGCCAATTACGTAAGTAAGTAAGAGCTTATAGTATGTGCGTTACCTTAGTTGCTGACTGTGTTTGTCTTATGGTAACTTCGTGCAGTGGAGCACCCGTTTTACCCTCAAGTTCGCATTGCTACAGTCATTACTGCTGATTCATTCTATATTATTTTTATACTCAGTTGAGCAGAGCTCACAGAGTATATTAAGTTTGATTGGATAACGGTTGGTTGTACATATATAAAGGAATCGAGATAGATATAGACTTCCATATATCAAAATAATCAGGATCGAAAAAAAATTTGATTGAGTCATGTCCGTCCGTCCGTCCGTCCGTCCGTCCGTCCGTCCGTTAACACGATAACTTGAGTAAATTTTGAGGTATCTTGATGAAATTTGGTATGTAGGTTCCTGAGCACTCATCTCAGATCGCTATTTAAAATGAATGATATCGGACTATAACCACGCCCACTTTTTCGATATCGAAAATTTCGAAAAACCGAAAAAGTGCCATAATTCATTACAAAAGACAGATAAAGCGACGAAACTTGGTAGATGGGTTGACGTTGTAACGCAGAATAGAAAATTAGTAAGATTTTGGACAATGGGCGTGGCACCGCCCACTTTTACAAGAAGGTAATTTAAAAGTTTTGCAAGCTGTAATTTGGCAGTCGTTGAAGATATCATGATGAAATTTGGCAGGAACGTTACTACTATTACTCTATATGTGATAAATAAAAGCTAGCAAAATTGGATGAAGAACACGCCCACTTTTTAAAAAAAAAATTTTTTAAATTCAAATTTTAACAAAAAATTTAATATCTTTACTGTATATAAGAAAATTAAGTCAAAATTCAACTCCTGTTATGATATGATGCAACAAAATACAAAAGTAAAAGAAAATTTCAAAACGGGCGTGGCTCCGCCCATTTTCATTTAGTTTGTCTAGAATACTTTTAATGCCATAAGTCGAACAAAAATTTACCAATCCTTCTCAAATTTGGTAGGAGCATAGATTCTATGACGGTAACTGTTCTCTGTGAAAATGGGCGAAATCGGTAGAAGCCACGCCCAGTTTTTATACACAGTCCACCGTCTGTCCTTCCGCTCGGCCATTAACACAATAACTTGAGCAAAATCCGATATATCTTTACTAAACTTAGCCCACGTACTTACCTGAGCTCACTTTTTCTTGGTATAAAAAATGGGCGAAATCTGACCATAACCACGCCCACTTTATCGATATCGAAAATTACGAAAAATGAAAAAAATGCCATAATTCTATACCAAATTCGAAAAAAGTGATGAAACATGGTAACTGGATTGGTTTATTGACGCAAAATATAACTTTGGAAAAAACTTTGTAAAATGGGCGTGACACCTACCATATTAAGTAGAAGAAAATGAAAAAGTTCTACAAGGCGAAATCAACAGCCCTTGGAATCTTGGCAGGAATACTGTTAGTGGTATTGCATATATAAATAAATTATCAGTAACCGACAGATGATTTTCTGGATCACCTGGTCCACATTTTGGTCGATATCGCGAGAACGCCTTCACATATACATCTAAGGGCCACTCGCTTTTAAAACCCTCATTAATACCTTTAATTTGATATCCATATCGTACAAAAACATACCAGAGTCACCCCTGTCCCACCCTAATGGCGATATCTCGAAAAGGCCTATAGACCTAATGCCCCCTCCCTCTTAAATGCTCATTAACACCTTTCGTTTGATACCCATATCGTACAAACATTCTAGAGTCACCCCTGGCCCATCCTAATGGCGATATCTCGAAAAGGCGTCCACCTATAGACCTAGTGTCCACTCCCTCTTAAAATGCTCAGTAACACCTTTCGTTTGATACCCATATCGTACAAACATTCTAGAGTCACCCCTGGCCCACCCTAATGGCGATATCTCGAAAAGGCGTCCACCTATAGACCTAATGCCCACTCCCTCTTAAAATGCTCAGTAACAGCTTTCGTTTGATACCCATATCGTACAAACATTCTAGAGTCACCCCTGGCCCACCCTAATGGCGATATCTCGAAAAGGCGTCCACCTATAGACCTAATGTCCACTCCCTCTTAAAATGCTTAGTAACACCTTTCGTTTGATACCCATATCGTACAAACATTCTAGAGTCACCCCTGGCCCACCCTAATGGCGATATCTCGAAAAGGCGTCCACCTATAGACCTAATGCCCACTCCCTCTTAAAATGCTCAGTAACACCTTTCGTTTGATACCCATATCGTACAAACATTCTAGAGTCACCCTTGGTCCACCTTTATGGCGATATCTCGAAAAGGCGTCCACCTATAGAACTAAGGATTACTCCCTTTTAAAATACTCCTTACCGCCTTTCATTTGATACCCATATCGTACAAACACATTCTAGAGTCACCCCTGGCCCACCCTAATGGCGATATCTCGAAAAGGCGTCCACCTATAGACCTAATGCCCACTCCCTCTTAAAATGCTCAGTAACAGCTTTCGTTTGATACCCATATCGTACAAACATTCTAGAGTCACCCCTGGCCCACCCTAATGGCGATATCTCGAAAAGGCGTCCACCTATAGACCTAATGCCCACTCCCTCTTAAAATGCTCAGTAACAGCTTTCGTTTGATACCCATATCGTACAAACATTCTAGAGTCACCCCTGGCCCACCCTAATGGCGATATCTCGAAAAGGCGTCCACCTATAGACCTAATGCCCACTCCCTCTTAAAATGCTCAGTAACACCTTTCGTTTGATACCCATACCGTACAAACATTCTAGAGTCACCCTTGGTCCAGCTTTATGGCGATATCTCGAAAAGGCGTCCACCTATAGAACTAAGGATTACTCCCTTTTAAAATACTCTTTACCGCCTTTCATTTGATACTCATATCGTACAAACACATTCTAGAGTCACCCCTGGCCCACCCTAATGGCGATATCTCGAAAAGGCGTCCACCTATAGACCTAATGCCCACTCCCTCTTAAAATGCTCAGTAACACCTTTCGTTTGATACCCATATCGTACAAACATTCTAGAGTCACCCCTGACCCACCCTAATGGCGATATCTCGAAAAGGCGTCCACCTATATACCTAATGCCCACTCCCTCTTAAAATGCTCAGTAACAGCTTTCGTTTGATACCCATATCGTACAAACATTCTAGAGTCACCCCTGGCCCACCCTAATGGCGATATCTCGAAAAGGCGTCCACCTATAGACCTAATGTCCAATCCCTCTTAAAATGCTCAGTAACACCTTTCATTTGATACCCATATCGTACAAACACATTCTAGAGTCACCCTGGCCCACCCTAATGGCGATATCTCGAAAAGGCGTCCACCCATAGACCTAATGTCCACTCCCTCTTAAAATGCTCAGTAACACCTTTCGTTTGATACCCATGTCGTACAAACATTCTAGAGTCACCCCCTGGCCCACCCTAATGGCGATATCTCGAAAAGGCGTCCACCTATAGACCTAATGTATACTCCCTCTTAAAATGCTCAGTAACACCTTTCGTTTGATACCCATATCGTACAAACATTCTAGAGTCACCCCTGTCCCACCCTAATGGCGATATCTCGAAAAGGCGTCCACCTATAGACCTAATGCCCACTTCCTCTTAAAATGCTCAGTAACACCTTTCGTTTGATACCCATATCGTACAAACATTCTAGAGTCACACCTGGCCCACCCTAATGGCGATATCTCGAAAAGGCGTCCACCTATAGAACTAAGGATTACTCCCTTTTAAAATACTCATTACCACCTTTCATTTGATACCCATATCGTACAAACACATTCTAGAGTCACCCTGGCCCACCCTAATGGCGATATCTCGAAAAGGCGTCCACCTATAGACCTAATGCCCACGCCCTCTTAAAATGCTCAGTAACACCTTTCGTTTGATACCCATACCGTACAAACATTCTAGAGTCACCCTTGGTCCAGCTTTATGGCGATATCTCGAAAAGGCGTCCACCTATAGAACTAAGGATTACTCCCTTTTAAAATACTCTTTACCACCTTTCATTCGATACCCATATCGTACAAACACATTCTAGAGTCACCCTGGCCCACCCTAATGGCGATATCTCGAAAAGGCGTCCACCTATAGACCTAATGCCCACTCCCTCTTAAAATGCTCAGTAACACCTTTCGTTTGATACCCATATTGTACAAACATTCTAGAGTCACCCCTGGCCCACCCTAATGGCGATACCTCGAAAAGGCGTCCACCTATAGACCTAATGCCCACTCCCTCTTAAAATGCCCAGTAACACCTTTCGTTTGATACCCATATCGTACAAACACATTCTAGAGTCACCCCTGGCCCACCCTAATGGCGATATCTCGAAAAGGCGTCCACCTATAGACCTAATGCCCACTCTCTCTTAAAATGCTCAGTAACACCTTTCGTTTGATACCCATATCGTACAAACATTCTAGAGTCACCCCTGGCCCACCCTAATGGCGATATCTCGAAAGGGCGTCCACCTATAGACCTAATGCCCACTCCCTCTTAAAATGCTCAGTAACACCTTTCGTTTGATACCCATATCGTACAAACATTCTAGAGTCACACCTGGCCCACCCTAATGGCGATATCTCGAAAAGGCGTCCACCTATAGACCTAATGCCCACTCTCTCTTAAAATGCTCAGTAACACCTTTCGTTTGATACCCATATCGTACAAACACATTCTAGAGTCACCCCTGGCCCACCCTAATGGCGATATCTCGAAAAGGCGTCCACCTATAGACCTAATGCCCACTCTCTCTTAAAATGCTCAGTAACACCTTTCGTTTGATACCCATATCGTACAAACATTCTAGAGTCACCCCTGGCCCACCCTAATGGCGATATCTCGAAAAGGCGTCCACCTATAGACCTAATGCCCACTCCCTCTTAAAATGCTCAGTAACACCTTTCGTTTGATACCCATATCGTACAAACATTCTAGAGTCACACCTGGCCCACCCTAATGGCGATATCTCGAATAGGCGTCCACCTATAGAACTAAGGATTACTCCCTTTTAAAATACTCATTACCACCTTTCATTTGATACCCATATCGTACAAACACATTCTAGAGTCACCCTGGCCCACCCTAATGGCGATATCTCGAAAAGGCGTCCACCTATAGACCTAATGCCCACTCCCTCTTAAAATGCTCAGTAACACCTTTCGTTTGATACCCATATCGTACAAACATTCTAGAGTCACCCTTGGTCCACCTTTATGGCGATATCTCGAAAAGGCGTCCACCTATAGAACTAAGGATTACTCCCTTTTAAAATACTCCTTACCGCCTTTCATTTGATACCCATATCGTACAAACACATTCTAGAGTCACCCCTGGCCCACCCTAATGGCGATATCTCGAAAAGGCGTCCACCTATAGACCTAATGCCCACTCTCTCTTAAAATGCTCAGTAACACCTTTCGTTTGATACCCATATCGTACAAACATTCTAGAGTCACCCCTGGCCCACCCTAATGGCGATATCTCGAAAGGGCGTCCACCTATAGACCTAATGCCCACTCCCTCTTAAAATGCTCAGTAACACCTTTCGTTTGATGCACATATCGTACAAACACATTCTAGAGTCACCCCTGGCCCACCCTAATGACGATATCTCGAAAAGGCGTCCACCTATAGACCTCATGCCCACTCCCTCTTAAAATGCTCAGTAACACCTTTCGTTTGATACCCATACCGTACAAACATTCTAGAGTCACCCCTGGCCCACCCTAATGGCGATATCTCGAAAAGGCGTCCACCTATAGACCTAATGCCCACTCCCTCTTAAAATGCTCAGTAACACCTTTCATTTGATTCCCATATCGTACAAACACATTCTAGAGACACCCCTGGTCCACCTTTATGGCGATATCTCGAAACGGCGTCCACCTATGGAACTAGGATCACTCCTTTTCAAAATACTCATTAACAGCTTTGATTTGATACCCATATCGTACAAACACATTATAGAATCACCCCTGGTCCACCTCAATGGGGACATCTCGAAAAGGCGTCCACCGATAGACCTAAGGCCCACTCCCTCTTAAAATGCTCAGTAACACCTTTCATTTGATACCCATATCGTACAAACAAATTCTAGAGTCAGCCCTGGTCTACCTTTATGGCGATATCCCTAAATGGCGTTCATCCATAGAACTATGGCCTACTCTCTCTTAAAATACTCTTTAATACCTTTCATTTGATACACATGTTATACAACCACATTCCAGGGTTACCCCAGATTGATTTTCCTTATTTTATCTCCATAGCTCTCAACTGAGTATGTTATGTTCGGTTACACCCGAACTTAGCCTTCCTTACTTGTTTACGCTTGAGATACCTCATTTTGCCAAATAACTTGATTACATGAAAAAACGATCATCCGATGATTCGCACTACCTTCTAACAAAATTATTATTAATAAAATCATATACCTCTAAAGACTACATCTCATCATATTTATTTAAGTGAATTAGTCAGCATTCTATTAATTACACTGCACAACAGCAATTTTGCAACACAGTTTATCTAGATAAAATTTTCTGAGCAAATACAGAGCTTAGCTTGGCGAGTTAACTTTTTTTGTTTTCAAATTGGTAACCTGTTGATAACATATCGATAAACAATCGATAGTTTTTCTTTAACATTTCGATAACAAATTGGAAAGAATTCGATAGCACATCGATAACATACCTATAACAAATCCGTGACTTTTTGAGAAGAAATCGATAACATCCTGGTAACAAGTTGGTAACACACCGCTCAAAAATCGATACATTTTTATTAACATATCGGAAGTTTCTCGATATATAATCGACAAATTTTCGATAGTAAATATCTAACTTCTCGACAACCTTTGTCATCGTCAGCAAATTTATAACTCATCATATCTCGTCGATAACACACCCACAAACTTTCCTTTATTATACTCAGCTGAGCAGAGCTCACAGAGTATATTAACTTTGTTCGCATAACGGTAATCCATAACGGCATAAACTAATCGAAATAGATATATTCTATATATCAAAATGATTTGGGCGAAAAAAGAAATTAATTTAGCCATGCCCGTTCGTCCGTAAACACGATAACTTGAATAAATTTTGAGGTATCTTGATGAAATTTTGTAAGTAGGTTCATGGGCACTCATCATAGATCGCTGTTTAAAATGAACGAAATCGGACTATAACCACGCCCACTTTTTCGATATTGGAAACCCAAAAAGTGTGATAATTCATTACCGAAGACGGATAAAACGATGAAACTTGGTAGATGGGTTGACCTTATGACGTAGAATAGAAAATTAGTAAAATTTTGGACAATAGGCGTGGCACCGCCCACTTTTGAAAGAAGGTAATTTGAAAGTTTTACAAGCCGTAATTTGGCAGTCGATGAAGATATCATGCTTAAATTTCGTCCCGATCAGACAAATCTCTCGATCTAACCGCTGCTAGCATCTCCAAATGTACCACTCTTCTATTTCGTGGTTTCCCAATTGCTTTTATGAGGTAGATGACATCACTGATCCTCTTCACAACTCTGAACGGGTCTTCCCAACTGCACCGATATTTGTATGGAGCACCTTTCCGCCGGTGAGTGTTGTATAGCAGTACCAAATCTCCCTCCAAGAAATCTTCCGAATTAAAGTTCTTGTAATGCCAGTGTTTGATCTCACTACTCATTACCCTGGGCCGTTCCCACTTACTCTGTTGTTTGGCCAATGAACTACTTCGTAGAACTTGCGCTTGACGGATTGGCTTCGCATAATAAGTGTCGTTCCCACGTTTCACAACAGTAGTGCGCTCCGGCTTGAAACGACCCTCGCATTCTTTCTGGGAAATTCGTTGCTTCGTTTTTGTGCATCCATTTGGTTTTGTCAATGCCATTGTTTCTCTCGCAGGTACTTTTTATTTTGCTTTATTTGGCCCATTCGATCTATTAACTTTTGCCTTTGGCTTTCGTGGTCTTTGTCAAGTATTCTCCACCAGTACTCGATCACTACTGAACCCTTTCTGTAAACTGAAGTTAAGTGATATATCCTGGTTCTTATAACGCATCACCCTTCTCTGCATATCGATCTTGATGTCATGGTCAACCAAGAAGTCAACTCCCAATATGATTTCATCAACGATCTCCGCCACAACGAATTTGTGTAGAACCATGACATTCCCAATTAAGATTTCACAGATCACTTGAAAACTTAAGCTGGCGGATTCCAGACTAGTTTCTCTCGATGGAGGTTAGGAAGGAAAGGCAGTGATTAATATTAAAATTGCAATAGACTTTATTTCATAAAATACGCAGTGGAAATTAACAGAGAGAGAGTTTAAAGGAGCAAGCATGCAATTGCTACAATGTTACCTTTAATATATTCAGGAACTCTACTTTCTGGCGGTGTGGCGTTTGATGTAGCTTAAACTTGCGGCTTCAAGACGTTCGAGCGTGCGTAAACTGCCGCGGTTTTAATCCAAGTGACCGAGTTCCATTCCACGCGTTCCGTTTACCCCCCAAAACTAACAGGCCTTTGGCGGGGTAACTTAACGAATGGTCAATTTTGCTTTTAGTATATGTTCTAACGGCCGTAATAAATAAGCGGTTCTGTATTAAATTGCATTAGGGTGGCCGGCCCTTGATTTTCCTTTGGGGTTAGCCTGCTGGCCTAAACATCACTTCTCCCTGGACTTGGTTATAATCGCCAGTGACCGTACGCAACCTTGCTCCAGGTAACGGTTTCACTCTCCTCTTGACCAAGTCAGATCGGATTAAGGAATGAGATGCGCCCGTATCTACAGTCAGTACTCGTTATTTGCAATCCACGTTCCCTCTGACCGTAAGACTGCTCGATTTTCTATCAATTTGCGACATAGATATCACAGGGCATTCAATAGCTGGATCTAGCTATCGATCTCTACATCTTACTCGCTCTTGCTCATCCCCTCCAGCTTTGTTATTAAGGCCACCCATGCTGCTGCAACCACTAGCATCAAGATCGTAATGACGTGCAATGTGACCGGGCTTCCCGCATTTGAAGCAATTGATAACTCTTTCATACCGCTTTTGCGATCCTGTCAGCGCCTCCAATATTTCGTCTACCCACTCTGGCCTTTCTACTTCCACACGGCGTGCTTTGAAAACTGGCTTACACAGAAGCGACGCTGTTTCCTGATCCAGAGCTTGTGAAACCGTTTTTGCGAAAGTTGGCTTTGGGTTTGCGTATGTAGCTCGCTTTGTTTCGACGTCCCGTATGCCATTTATAAAGCTCTGAATCTTTACCCCTTCAGTGTATTCCACGGGCGCGTCCGCATTTGCAAGATGAGCCAATCTTTCAACATCCGAAGCAAACTCCTGCAATGTCTCATTTGCTTTTTTGTAACGGTTTTGCAACTCAATTTGGAATATCTGTTTTCTATGCTCGCTTCCATAACGTCTCTCGACATCGGCCATCAATGCTTCATAGTTGTTCCGACCTCCTTCGGGAATCGTCTGTAGGATTTCGGCTGCTGACCCCTTCAATGCTACGAATAGAGCTGAAACTTTATCTTCAGCATTACAGTTATTCACTGCTGCGGTCTTCTCAAACTGTAGGTTAAAGACCTGGAAAGGAACAGAACCGTCAAAGGATGGTGTTTTACCTTTGGATTGCTTGCTGAAACAGCTGGGCGATTTAATTGCAACTCTTGTATACGACCTCTCAAAGCATCCACCTCGGCTTCGATTCTTTCCTCAAACTGCGTTATTTTCTCGTTCATACGCGCTTCGAGTTTTGATGATATACGCGCCTCTTGCGCTTCGAGTTGTACTGTTATGCGTGCCTCTTGTTCTTTCAGTTGTGTTTCCATCTTTGATATTATTCGTGTCTCTTGGGATTTCATCTGTGATGACATATACGTTTTCTGTTCTTCCAGTTGAGTTTCCATCTTGGATGTTATCTGTGTCGACATTTCTGTTATACGTGCCTCTTGCGCTTCCAGTTGGGATGCCAATTGCGACGACATTGATGCTACTATCGATGTTTGTGCAGATATTGCAGCCAATATCATGTTCAAGGCTGTGCTCGTAACTGTCTGCGATGTTTCGTTTTTCTCTTCAATTTTTGTTGTCTCGTCGACATCAAGATGAAAGACATACTCTTCCACATCAATTCCTTCTGCTTCCATTGCCTCTCGTAGTCGTACCTGAAGTTCGAGTTAAATGCCGGTTGTATTCAATCCACGGCTCTCCAACTCCTTCTTCAGTTGCTGGATCTTCCATTCACTGAACTTTGCCATGGCCTCGTTGTCCTCTGAAATTTATTCAACAATTCCTCTTCTGACACCAATTGTAACGAATTTAGTGCAAATCCTCTTATTTGCAACCTTCTACTAAGTTCGAATCACTAAACTGTTGAATAAATAACTCCACTTTTCAATAATGCAAAATGGCCTTTATTAAAGTACTTCACAATAAATAACTCTACTATTGCCCGACAGATTGCGTGCTTAATCAAAACTGATTGTAGCGCCTCTATTGTTGAGGCCTTTTATACTCTTTGATTTCCTCGTTGCATCTTTTAGGCGCTTCTGTTCTCGAATCTACTAGTTGGTTATCTGTTATAATAATAACTACAGTAGTACGTGTATAGCTCTCATATGCGCGTGTGTTTGTGAGCGACACGTCCACAATTATAATTGCATATCTCAGATAAGTTCTCTGCATGTGTTTGTTGCTTCTCCGCTGCGTATACGTACATATGTGTAGGCATAATGGTTGATTCGTTTACGTAGATACATAATGATTGATTTATGGATGTGCATACAATCACTGCTTAGCATCGGCTTAGAGATGGCAGTACCCCTTAGTGTTGCTAATATTTGTTACAATACCTATATCGTACAAACAAATTCTAGAGTCACCCCTGGTCCACCTTTATGGCGATATCTCGAAAACTCGTCCACCTACAGAACTAAGGCTCACTCCCTTTTAAAAATACTCATTAACACCTTTCATTTGATACCCATATCGTACAAACAAAATCTAGAGTCACCCCTGGTCCACCTTTATTGCGATACCTCGAATTGGCGTCCATCTATAGAACTACGGCCCACTCCCTTTTAAAATACTCTTTAAAACCTTCCATTTGATACCCATGTCGTACAAACACATTCCAGGGTTACCCTAGGTTCATTTTCCTACATGGGGATTTTCCCTTATTTTGTCTCCAAAGCTTTCAGCTGAGTATGTAATGTTCGGTTAAATCCGAACTTAGCCTTCCTTACTTGTTTTCCTTTAATACCTTATCCTTTCCTTTATTTAACCAAAGAATTTTGTCACCCTAAGTAATTTGTATCGGGCACCGTGGTGTGATGGTAGCGTGCTCCGCCTACCACACCGGATGCCCTGGGTTCAAACCCCGGGCAAAGCAACATCAAAAATTTTAGAAATAAGGTTTTTCAATTAGAAGAAAATTTTTCTAAGCGGGGTCGCCCCTCGGCAGTGTTTGGCAAGCGCTCCGGGTGTATTTCTGCCTTGAAAAGCTCTCAGTGAAAACTCATCTGCCTTGCAGATGCCGTTCGGAGTCGGCATAAAATCATGTAGGTCCCGTCCGGCCAATTTGTAGGGAAAATCAAGAGGAGCACGACGCAAATTGGAAGAGAAGCTCGGCCTTAGATCTCTTCGGAGGTTATCGCGCCTTATATTTATTTTTTTTTATTTTAAGTAATTTGTGTGTAAAAAGTAAAAATAACTCAGACGTGTTGAGAGAATGTTTAGCGACTCAGAAGTCTGGTTCAGGGATGGATCAAAACTTGACGGAAAAACGCGAGTATGCATCTATGGAACGAACTTCAATAAATCGATACCAGTGGGATACTATCCCACTATTTTTCAGGCAGAAATCCATGCAATAGAAGTTTGCGGTAGAGAATATCTGAGGGGAGGGGGGATTATGCTCGTATATACTACTCATTTTGACAGACAGCCAGGCAGCCTTGCAGTCTTATACATTTACTTCTAGGCTAGTGAATGAATGCATAGGAGTCTTAAATGATCTGGGAACCAAAAACAAGGTTTTTAGGATGGGTAGGAGTTAGTATGGGCTTCCGGGGATCAGAGTTATGAAGGTAATGAACAAGCAGACAAACAAGCCAAGCAGGGTGATCTAACATCGGTTTTTGGTCCAGAGGCCTTCTGTGTACTCACAAAGGCACACACTCCGAAACAAAGCAGTTCAGACAACACTGGGCAAAGACAGGAGAAAAGGCTTTGAAGATATTTACAAGGTATTATCGAAACAGCTGTCGCCTTGTCCGTCCTGATGTCACGTTGTTTAAATTTTCTCCAAATTATTAAATAAACATGCCAAATTCTTTATGCTCTCTGTAACGAGAGTATCACCCAAAGTCATTAATCTAAGCAGAGAGGCCCCACGAGCTGTCACTACTATACGGAACACTGTAGTCTACCATACAAACTATGTAATTTAAATCTGTCTGAAACACAAATCTGTCGTTTTTTGAGCTGGAAGATAAAACGCCGATTCACATTATTTACGAATGCGTCGCTCTGGCAAGACAGAGACTGTAAATCCCTTTGTGATATAGAATAAAACGGCTGAAGGGTCTAACAAAATAGATCTAAGTAAAGATGGCAGTGCATCGAGGTCTAATAATAATAAAGTTCAGCGAACATGATCTGTACGAAAACCGTTTTATGAAAAATCGTCATCCTCTTGCTAAAAAAAGATTGTTGTTCTCTTTTATTTAGCAGCCATACATAACTAAAGAAATTTAGTAAATACCTCGAATTTCCTGCTATACAAATTTCTAGTGATTTGCTACTGTTATTTACAAATCGGTTGTACATATGTATTTGTATTTATTCTCTCTCACAAATCGACGAACAACTGCATTAGTTGCTTCATTTACACTTTTGTATAAATTGCATGTAACTGTTTCTGGCATGTATGTAGTTTTGTTAGTTTAACTGCCAATTCAAATTTACAACATCCGCCGCAATGATTTGCCATAATTGATAAAATTGTTTAGGATTTTGTGTAGCCACAATTGGAACAAGAATTACAACAACCGCAACAAACATATAAACAGTAATATAACAAAACCAGCAAAACAAAACTATAGAACTAGGTGGGGAAATTGTGGCCAAAGCCTCATGCAACAGCAAGTACAATTACAAAGATATGGAATCAATTCATCACTTACATATGCCACATTATGGTGGTTACAAGATATATGGCGAAGTTCAATTATTGTACTATCTTTCGGGGCACCCTCCTTAAATATGCTAATAGATCAGAAAATGATTATTGCAAAGTTTCAGGCCAAGCAGATAATGCTCAAAGGTGCCATATTGAGGTGAAAGTTAGGAAAAACAGCTATTTTTCAGAAATAATTTTAGTGTTTCATCAGTAAAAGTGAAACCATTTATGCCAGGAACATGACTCGTATACCATTGAATATTGTAATGTCCATAGACGTTTGTATGGAAATTGAAAATTAGGGATATCCACTATGACCTGATCTTATAAATGCTAAATACTGCTAAAAATAACCGTTTTATAAAAATATTATTTAGATCAAAATCAATACAAATAAAATTACCTATCGAATGGTGTACGAGGCAAGTTCCGGGCATAAATGTTTTCACTTTTACTGGCGAAACACAAAAAATTTTTTCTGAAAAGTCGCTGTTTTTCCTAACTTTGACCTCAATGAGGCACGTGTTAACATTATCGTGTTGGACTGAAACTTGTGGCCACCCTAATGCCACATACATACATATTGTCATGATAGTATTGTACAGATTCATTAATGAAAGCGAGTTAAAAATATTCATCAATACAAATTGAGCAATGAAATCTGGTTTATAAGCTTCTTATAGTAAGAATGTCTTAAAAGCTGCTTTTAATTGACAAAAAGATCTGGTTTTGTAAAATATACTTCATAGAAGAGTAGCCTTGTGTGATCACTAGAAGTTTGCTCCATATCATTTTTACCATGGCCACTAGGGCTAGATTTTCAATATTGATTTCTCACTACGCAGAGGCCGAGAAGCGTGAGTGCGAGGAGCTTGACCAGGAATAACTCCCGCCAATTTTATTAAAATAATCGGGTTTAAGTCCGGGGAAAACTCCTGTAAGAACGAAAACGCCAAACTTGTAACCGATATCTGAAAGGTAATTGTTTTGTTGAGGAAACACTTCTGTACTCTCTTAAATTGAGACAGCGATGTACCGCACTGGAACGATAAACCGATCCCGATGCCGACGATGATTGAATTAACCCAACTATGACGAAAAATAACAAAATTAACAAGGCTGCGGGCTCTGATGGATTGCCTGCAGAGCTATTCACAAACTGCGCGAGGAGTTGGTAAAGCGAGTGCATGTCAAACGAATCAAAGGAGTTGTTGTTGTTGTTGTAGCAGTGCTTCGCCCCATCCAATAGGCGCGACCGATCACAAATTGTCATCAATATCCTCTAACGGGAGTTTAAGGAAACTTGCAGTTTCAACAGGTGTTGACCAGAGTGAGAGGGATGTTATAAGCGTTGGTTCCACATTGCAATTATTGGTGTCATGTAGGGACACATTGAAAGCAGGTTAAAATTATGTATGTCGGGGTGGATTCTGGAAAGGTAAGATTTTAACCTGTTACAGTACCCAGATTGAAGTTGAGCTATAGTTACGAACGTCTCCTAGGGGAGGATGCGTTCCTATTCTGCAAGGTCCTACAAGGCGCTTAGTACTATCCCAAAGGAAGGAGTTATTTTATAGAAAAGGTCCTGGTTTTTACAGGGTTTTTTCAGTTTGGTCGCTGAACGATGTTTTGGTAACATTATGTACTTATTCAATCTATGTGAGATCCTCACGGGCCGGCCAGTTCAATCAAATGTAACCTCTCCTCCTCTCGCTAGGTAGATTCGCTTGGAGTGTGGGTGTGATTTAGACAAAGTACACTTCAAAGCTAGCCTTTTAAATCTGATAGCACAAAATGGCCTGTACTTCTTGATATGATTGTAAATATGTAAATTCGTTAAAAGAATGTAGGGATGTACATATATAAGTGGACGTACAAGTTGACTGAGTGATTGTAGTAAATCGATGAAGTGGACCACCAATGTTGTGGCCATTCAACATGTTATAAAGAGTCCTTCAGAAAACATCAACATGTTGCAGGGCGATACAAACAAGCAACAAACAGAGCTGAAGTAAAAAGAAATAACGAAGGAAAAAAAGTAAAAAAAAAAAAACAAATGGAAAACAATATTGCAGATTAAATGACTAAGAAAAATTGTGAGAGGCTAAACTACCACGCGTCAGTTGCGGGAAAAGTATCGCATGGATACGATTACTACACTTTTATATTGTAGAGTTTATGTTGCGCAACATACATATCTATCTATACATATGAAGGTGCATATATATAAATTTATCGGTTATATGCGCTTGCGTTGTTGTTTTAATGGTATATTTAAGGATCCTTGGATTGTCGCGTTCGACCGGTTGTTGGGCGGATAAAGAGAGCAAAAAACCTTTTAAAATGATACCTGGCGCCTAAAAGGCTATTGACATACACATACACATAAACATTGCTAGTTGCAACGGGCGGACAGACAAAAAGCGTAGCCAATCGGACAGCTGATAGGCGAGACAGGTTTTAACGTTGCAGTTAAAATTTGAAGCGTGTTCGCTGCCAATAACGTTGATGCTGCGGGCCTTGTCGTCGTCCCCGCCATAGCAACGCCGTTGTCACAATTTCGTTGCCTTTTAATAAAGTCATTTCATGTTAAGTGTTGCGATTATGCGGCATGCCACAACCGCCTTGTAGTCTTGCAATTTACAGTCTGTGTGGCAACGATTATATCTTCACGTATTACAGAGTGCTTTGCTTTTTTGCGCTTATTTTTTTCGAAATGTATTTATACCCATTAAATCGAGTGGACTGTGACCGGCTAGTACTCACACCAATAATTTGTAGCATATGTAAGGCGGCCACATCACAGTTGACGGAAATGAATTCGAAACCGGGAAGGACTTCGTTTGTTCGGGAAAGCGGTCTTAACAGCGAAAACAGTCCGCCACAAGCAGAAAGAGTGTAGGTAGTAGGGTTATGGTGAACATGGTGGTGAAAGATAAACAATAGACTGGTAAGCGATTAAGGGTTTTTATGAATGGTTGATGGTCAGCCTTTTAGTAGGGGAGGGGGGGTGAAATAGTCTCAAAATTTCTCGACGGTATAGAACGGCACAACTGCTTAACGATAAACCTCTGGATGATTGGAGGACTAACGGCACATGGTGGATAGTAAAACAATGAGAGATGGACCGGTGCCAAAGTTACTAGTAGATGTAGATGGGTCGCCAAAAAATAGAAATGACTGCACGCTCGCATACGTAATGATATCACAATTGTGCTATGGAATGCGAGCCACTGATGTTGAAACTACTGAACGATGGATCGTTGGATGGTTGATGATGACTTCAAAGGGTAATGGTGGAATCCCGGCGGGAGGATGACGAAATGGCGAGCAAGTAGATCAGTGCCTAAGAGCGGTGGCGGATTGAGATGTAAATAACGAGGCTCAGAAGAGTGAGCTGCGACTGAAGTGAGCGGGGATGCAGGATCTTCATTTTGGACCCTTGATGCTAGTATAGATGTTTCTCACGACATGTTATCGCCGAGTCATAAGCTTCTTATTGGTTTCTCATCGGCCTGTTATAGATTATTTCGTTAATTTTTCAATAACAAATCGATAGCTCGCCGATAATAAGTCGATGATTATTTCTAATAAATCGAGAACTTTTCTATAAATAACCAACAATTTTTAGATAATTAATGATAATTTAAGTTTTTGGTAATATATCGATAGCTATCTGATAACAAATGCGCATGAAAGATGTCGCTCCAGCTAAGGAAATATTTTTATCGGAACCCGTCTATGGAAGCAGAGAAAGAAGGCGGCCCACTACATAAGAAGGACCGGGAGGAAACGATTTAAACAACCTTGGTGTGACTGGCGCCAGTTGGCAGAGTGAAGAAACGACTGGAGCGCCTTGTTGGACGGCAATAACCGTTTAAACGGTTAAGCGCTAATTAAGTAAGTATTTTATGACAGTTTGATAGTTTCTCGATAGTTTTTTGTTGACATCGATAACTTTTCCAAAATAAATCGATTAGTTTTCGAAAAAAATCGATAAGTTTTCTATAAAAACTCGATAACTAATTGGTAACCTTTGTTGTCAACAGCTAAATTATAAAACTTCGATAATAGATCGGAAACTCGTCCATACCTCGTCGATAAAACAACTATAACAAACCGATAACTCGTCGATAAGAAATGAATAGCACACCCATAAACCGTCGGTAACAAACCGTTAACATATCGATAACAAGCCTTTGCTATTTAGATAACTTTTCGACAAATGACCGATATATTTTCGATAAAAATCGATAACTTTTTGATAAAAATCAGCAGCTCGTCGATAAAAATAAATAGCTCATCGACAGCCTTTTTATCGACGGAAAATTTATAACAATTCGATAACAAATCGATAACTTGTCTTAACCTCGTCGATAATACACCTTTAACAACACAATTAAATGTGATCTAAGTAAACGAAACCTATCTTATATTGTCATTATTGGGCATTTAAATTTCACTTCCACCCGAACCAACGCCGGCTTACATGCGTGTTGTTATTGTTTTGGTTTTTAGCGGTTTTTTCACCTAACAAACCTACAGTTGCAAGTTTAGTGTATGGGGAGTAATCGTAAATGCCAGAGGCTTGGTTCACTCGCCCCCTCTGGCGGTCAAACAAATCGAATTGTGTGAACCAACAGGAAAAGGGAAAATAAAATAAAAACGCCTGCCAAAACAATAACAACAAAAGTGATAACTACATGCAAACAATATCCAATGGATGAAAGTGAAATTACACAAATGAAATACTTAAGCGACGGACACGTGTATAAACAGCGGTGGCAAGCGGAAGGAGGAGGCATACGGCAAGCAGTGTAGCTTGGACACGCCAAAAATCACATTCGAAGGCAATTGTTGCGAGCAGTGTTGCCAGAAAAAAAATTTCTTTGGGGATAGAATCTAGAAAAAAGGGCTAAATTTCTAAATTTCTTCATTTAAATAAATCTTCTAATCTTCTTCATAAATTCTAAATTTCTTCAAGAAAATCCAAAACCCGTTGCAAAAAGAGCTAAAAGTATTTGTATATTTTTATACTCAGTTGAGCAGAGCTCACAGAGTATATTAACTTTGATTGGATAACGGTTGGTTGTACAGGTATAAAGGAATCGAGATAGATATAGACTTCCATATGTCAAAATCATCAGTATCAAAAAAAAAAATTATTGAGCCATTTCCGTCCGTCCGTCCGTCTGCCCGTTAACACGATAACTTGAGTAAATTTTGAGGTATCTTGACGAAATTTGGTATGTAGGTTCCTGGGCACTCATCTCAGATCGCTATTTAAAATGAACGATATCGGACTATAACCACGCCCACTTCTTCGATATCGAAAATTTCGAAAAACGGAGAAAGTGCGATAAGTCATTACCAAAGACGGATAAAGCGATCAAACTTGGTAGGTGAGTTGAACTTATGACACAAAATAGGACAATGGGCGTGGCACCGCCCACTTTTAAAAGAAGTTGATTTAAAAGTTTTGCAAGCTGTAATTTGGCAGTCGTTGAAGATTCATGATGAAATTTGGCAGGAACGTTACTCCCATTACTATATGTACGCTTAATAAAAATTAGCGAAATCGGAGAACGATCACGCCCACTTAAAAAAATTTTTTTTTTAAAGTCAAATTTTAACAAAAATTTACTATCTCTACAGTATATAAGTCAATTATGTCTACATTCAACTCCAGTAATGATATGGTGCAACAAAATACAAAAATAAAAGAAAATTTCAAAATGGGCGTGGTTCCGCCCTTTTTCATTTAATTTGTCTAGGATACTTTTAATGCCATAAGTCGAACAAAAATTTACAAATACTTGTGAAATTTGGTAGGGGCTTAGATTCAAGGACGGTAACTTTTTTCTGTGAAAAAGGGCGAAATCGGTTTGAAGCCACGCCCAGTTTTTATACACAGTCGACCATCTGTCCTTCGGCTCGGCTTTTAACACGATAACTTGAGCAAAAATCGAAGTATCTTTACTAAACTAAGTTCACGTACTTATCTGAACTCACTTTGTATTGGTATAAAAAATGGCCGAAATCAGACTATGACCACGCCCACTTTTTCGATATCGAAAATTACGAAAACTGAAAAAAAATGCCATAATTCTATACCAAATACGAAAAAAGGTATGAAACATGGTAATTGGATTGATTTATTGACAAAATATAACTTTAGAAAAAAACTTTGTAAAATGTTTGTGACACCTACCATATTAAGTAGAAGAAAATGAAAAAGTTCTGCAGGGCGAAATCAAAAGCCCTTGGAATCTTGGCAGGGATACTGTTCGTGGTATTACATATATAAATAAATTAGCGGTACTCCATAGATGATGTTCTGGGTCACCCTGGACAACATTTTGGTCGATATCTCGAAAACGCCTTCACATACTTAACTACCACCACTCCCTTTTAAAACCCTCATTAATACTTTTATTTGATACCCATATCGTACAAACACATTATAGAGTCACCCCTGGTCCACCTTTATGGCGATATCTCGAAAAGGCGTCCACCTATAGAACTAAGGCCCACTCCATTTTAAAATACTCATTAATGCCTTTCATTTGATACCCTTATCGTACAAACAAATTCTAGAGTCACCCCTGGTCCACCTTTAGTGCGATATCTGGAAAAGGCGTCCAGACATGGAACTAAGGCCCACTCCATTTTAGAATACTCATCAACACCTTTCATTTCATACCCATAACGTACAAACAAATTATAGAGTCACCCGTGGTCTACCTTCATGGCGATATCCCTAAATGGCGTCCACCTATAGAACTATGGCCCGCTCCCTCTTTAAATACTATTTAATACCTTCCATTTGATACCCATGTCATACAAAGACTTTCCAGGGTTACCCTAGGTTCATTTTCCTACATGGTGATTTTCCCTTATTTTGTCTCAATAGCTCTCAGCTGAGTATGCAATGTTCGGTTACTCCAGATCTTAGCCTTCCTTACTTGTTTAATGTAAGTTTTCAAATTTATTTCGAATCAAAATTAAACAAAGTTATAAAAAATTCAGTAAACTCACAAGAAAAAAATAAGGTACAAGAGAGGCACTGTTTTTATACTCAGTTGAGCAGAGCTCACAGAATATATTAACTTTGATTGGATAACGGTTGGTTGTACAGGTATAAAGGAATCGAGATAGATATAGACTTCCATATATCAAATCATCAGGATCGAAAAAAAAATTGATTGAGCCATGTCCGTCCGTCCGTCCGTTAACACGATAACTTGAGTAAATTTTGAGGTATCTTGATGAAATTTGGTATGTAAGTTCCTGAGCACTCATCTCGGATCGCTATTTAAAATGAACAATATCGGACAATAACCCCGTCCACTTTTTCGATATCGAAAATTTCGAAAAACCGAAAAAGTGCGATAATTCATTACCAAAGACGGATAAAGCGATGAAACTTGGTAAGTGAGTTAAACCTATAACCTAGAATAGACAATTTGTAAAATTTTGAACAATGGGCGTGGCACCGCCCACTTTTAAGGTAATTTGAAAGTTTTGCAAGCCGTAATTTGGCAGTCGTTGAAGATATCACGATGAAATTTGGCAAGAGCGTTACTCTTATTCCTATATGTGTGGTAAATAAAAATTAGCAAAATCGGAGAACGACCATGCCCACTTAAAAAAAAAACAAACATTTTTTTAAGTCAAATTTTAACAAAAAATTTAACATCTCCACAGTATATATATATGTAAATTATGTCAACATTCCACTCCAGTAATGATAAGGTGCAATAAAATATAAAAATAAAGGCAAGTTTCAAAATGGGAGTGGCTCCGCAACTTTTTCATTTAATTTGTCAAGGATACTTTTAATGACATAAGTCGAACAAAAATTTACCAATCCTTGCGAAATTTGGTAGGGGCTTAGATTATAGGACGGTAACTGTTTTCTGTGAAAAAGGGCGAAATCGGTTAAAGCCACGCCCAGCTTTTATACACAGTCTACCGTCTGTCCTTCCTCTCGGCTGTTAACACCATAACTTGAACAAAATTTGATATATCTTTACTAAACTCAGTTCACATACTTATCTGAACTCACCTTGTTTTGGTGCAAAAAATTTCCGAAATCCGACTATGACCACGCCCACTTTTTCAATATCGAAAGTTACGAAAAATGAAAAAAATCGCCATAATTTTATGCCAAATACGAAAAAAGGGATGAAACATGGTAATTGGATTGGTTTATGGACGCAAAATATAGCTTTCGAAAAAAACTTAGCAAAATGGGTGTGACACCTACCATATTAAGTAGAATAAAATGAAAAAGTTCTGCACGGCGAAATCAAAAGCTCTTGGAATCTTGGCAGGAATACTGTTCGTTGTATTACACATATAAATAAACTAACGGTGCCCGACAGATGATATTTTGAGTCACACTGGTCCACATTTTGGTCGATATCTCGAAAATGCCTTCACATATACAACTACCACCACTCCCTTTTAAACCCCTTATTAAGACCTTTAATTTGATACCCATATCGTACAAACACATTATAGAGTCACCCCTGGTCCACCTTTATGGCGATATCTCGAAAACGCTTCCACCTATAGAACTAAGGCCCACTCCCTTTTAAAATACTCATTAACACCTTTCATTTGATATCCATATCGTACAAAGAAATTATAGAGTCAGCCCTGGTCCACCTTTATGACGATATCCCTAAATGGCGTCCACCTACAGAACTATGGCCCACTCCCTCTTAAAATACTCTTTAATACCTTCCATTTGATACACATGTCATACATACACATTCCAGGCTTACTCTAGGTTCATTTTCCTGCATGGTGATTTTCCCCTATTTTGTCTCCATAGCTCTCAGCTGAGTTTGTAATGTTCGGTTACACCCGAACTTAGCCTTCCTTACTTGTTGTAGTTCATTTTATATTTTTTAATATGTTTTTTTTCAACCTTTGTTTTGCCATTTGGCGGTATGGTATAGTGAAAAAGTAAGAAGAATTTTTCACACTACTACGATGACGGCACGGCTATAGGTTAGCCAAAAATACGACTTTTCAAAATGTTGGCCGATAAAAATTAATTTAAAATGTTTCCAATTTTTTATTTAATTTTGAGCGTCCTACGGTGTACAAATCACCACTAATCAAAGTCATGACAGCATTTATTCAGCCATTTAAGACCACTTCTTATTTTCAGAAGCGAAGTCAACGTAACTGATCTTGTTGCTGTGTTTACTTTTAATCAAAACGTTCTTGCAATTTCAGCATTACTTAGTGGCAGCACAAAATCGACAAGTTTTTGGAATTAAACTGTTTAACACCAAACCAAAAACTTAATGTTGAAGTCACATTTTTCCAATTTTGGAGATAGATATTTTTCCACTGCATTTGTAATCTCGTTAATTTATCAGTGGTATACTTGTTTTTTTCATTTGTGAAATATGGGAGCCTTTGAGGTTTTACAATTCTCAAAGTGTTTTCAACGAAATCTATTTTGCTAAGCGTTTCTATATTGTGCGGCAAGCGTTGCCTTAATTGCTCTATTAATTTAATTATGAAGTCGCGACATATATTAAGTATATTTCTTTCAATGAATTCGTCTATACATTTATCTTATTTTTTAATTCATATATATTCTTCAAAGATATAATGGAAATAAGATACGGGAGAGAAAAATTTATTATAATCTGAAGTTAAAGGACGAAACCCTTAGAAGGTGACATTATGCTGTTGCGCAAGCTGGAAAGCAAATATACAACCTCATGACACAGTTTATCGATTAAGGTGTTTGTTACCAGTTGAGTGCCGAGTTGCCACTTCATACATAACTAAATAAATAAAATGAAACTTGGATACACATAAAACACATTACAAATTTCACAATACGTATTGCCGAAATAGATTTGGAGCCAAAAAGGGGCAAACATTTTAAAGAGGGCCAAAAAAAGAGCTAGGGGCTAAACCGGAATTTTTGGAGCTAAACTCAAAAGAAAAGGGCTAGATCTGGCTCCAAAAGCACCCAAATGGCAACACTGGTTGCGAGTTGAGAAAACAGCAAGAGGCAGAGCAATTCTTGCAGCCATTCTTTTTTGTTATAGTAATAGTAGATTTGTGCCAACATTTTTATTTTGTTTTTATAAATTTTTGTTCTTCTTTGTTTTCCCTAACTTACAACGCAAAAAGTCACAGCCGCATTGTGGTTTATCGAGCATTTAAATGGTAATACAACTAAATTGTTGCACATGCGCGGGCGCACGTCCTATTGCATGCATGCGGCGCATGATGTTTGTTTGTTTAGATGTACAAATGTATTGCTGCATGCTACATCATATTATATAATGCAATGAGAGCGCGTTGCTGCAACCTGCGGTTTGTATTCGATAGTTTCATGTTTTTCCATTTTTTTCTTTTTTTGTTGAGCACTGGCAGTTGTAAGTAAGTGACTGAATGCCAACAGCAACTATACATGCAATGTGGTGGGTGCAGCAGCGTTCCGCCGCCTGTGGCATGACACCATCGCTGCTTGAAAGCGATCTGTAGTCGATGTGTATATATATGCTCATATAACACTTAAAATCAAGTAGAAATGTTTGCATGAATTGTACTCCTCTTTCATACGGATGAGGAACCAAGAAAGCACAACATCACCATAGGCATTTCTCAGGGCTCAATCCTAAGCTATGGAATGTCACGTAAAACGGTGTGGCTATAGATTAACCTTCCCTGAGACACACAAATTGTCGGCTATGCAGATGATGAAATGGGTGTAGGAGTGAAAACGAAATTAGATCTGCTCAAGCATTGTATAATGACGACGTAGGAATTATAAAGAAATAGTTGACGGATATTGGGTTGGAGATGGCTGGCACTAAAACAGAAGTGGTGCTGTTGAGCTGGAAGTGGACTGCCGATGAGTTGCTCCTAACGGGTGTATCAAATAAATGCAAAGCCCTACTTGAAATATTGAGAAGTAAACACTGACTCAAATCTCACTTTTAAGGAGTACTTCAGTAAATTAGAAGGATCCCTTGTGCGGCAGAGGCGAGGTTATCCGCCCGCTATTGTCCACCGAAACCAGTTCGCTAATATCATACGAAACACCATATGGGCATAAATTTTAACTATAACACTAAAACCGCTTCCCAAGGCAGTCGGTTCTATGTACCGGAGCGACTCGGGATTTTTCCCGACCAAGGACTGTCATTTCAGTGTGACCCCATTTAATTTGTTTCATCCCTCCCACAAATTGTCATCCTCCCAGCAGCTCCTTGCAGCAGGACTGCTACATATTCTCTTACTCCGGGAAGGTATCGAACCCAATCCGGGTCCGTCTCCTGATCCCGGTCCTGAGAAATGGTTTTGCTGCATTTGCCAGAAAAGAATCTTTTTAGGACGGTCATACTCTGTTCAGTGTGTCTCGTGCAAGGGATGGTTGCATCGGACAGGTTGTTCTGGGCTTGATCCCAAAACCCGACGTCCACGTAACTTTTATAAATCTTTTGTGGCTCCTTGCTGCTCACGCCCAAGGGCGTCCCGTAGTCTACGCCTAAGTGCCCCTCCACTACCTTCCAGCAGCCTCGCAGCTCAGCAAGCCACAACAAGTACCCGCTGCTGCTCGTGCCCCACGGCGCCAACAACTCAAAGAGCTGATACCACTCATAACTACTACCTTCGTAGTAGAGCTGGTAGCAATGCTGAGCATCAGCCCCTGTCCCCGTCTTTTTCTCCCCCCCTCTATTCTGGCAGCAATCGTGCAGGTCAGGGAAACAGTCCCTCCCTCCGTTTGCACCGTCTGCCAGCACAGAATATATAGGTTTGCGACATCCGCTCAATGCAGCTCCTGCCTTGGGTGGTGCCACTTTCCTAGATGTTCTGGTCTCCGCGACGGCAACCCCTCGACGGGTATCATGGCGCCATGTTGCCAGGTCGCAAACCCAAATCATCCGGGTACCCCAATGCTTGCCCAAGGGCGCCCAGTCCCAAGGCCACAACAGCAATTGCGTCCTGGCCTTCCACAACCTAGGCGTAGTCACCCGTCACTTACCCCTAGAGTGGCGGCGTCACCCCTCATGCACTTCAGAATTCTGCAGTTAAACTGTAATGGACTAACTGGGAAGATTACGGAGATAGTCGATTTCATGAAGCGGCACAACATCCGCATTGCTGCGATTCAAGAGACTAAACTCACAGCAAGATCTGCATTGCAGACCTGCTCTGGGTATAATGTCCACAGGAAGGACCGCGAGAGCGGAAATGGAGGCGGCCTCGCGTTTATTATACACCACTCTGTGCAATATCATATATTTGATCCTGGCATCGACCGCAGGGACAATGTCTTAGAACGTCAAGGCCTATCTGTCCGGTCAGGCGATGCAAATCTAGAAATCATCAACATCTACATCCCTCCTGTCACCTGTTGCCCCAGTGGATACCGCCCTAAAATCGAGGCCTTACTCACTGGCAACAATCGCATTATCTTAGGCGATTTCAATGCCCATCACGACCTATGGCATTCAAACTTGCGGGCGGACAGTAGGGGTGAGATGTTGGCGGATCAAATAGAAGAAAAGACGTTCTGCACAATAAACGGAGACGCCCCCACACGTATGGTAGGAAGCTGTCATAGCTCGCCAGATATCTCAATCGTGAGTGCAGAACTCGTAAACTCGTAAGCGTCAACTGGCAGCCGATGGTAACATTGGCATCCGACCACCTGCCCATACTTATTTCGTTCGAGCGTACCGCCGACTTCATCGTCACCGAAAAACGCACTTTCATAAACTTCAAAAAAGGAAAGTGAGAAGAATATAAATCTGCAACAGACAGAAGCTTTGCTGCCCTTCCTATCCCGACTGATGCCCGCCAAGGGGAGCGTGCCTTCCGTAAGGTCATTGAATCCGCCTCGGCACATTTCATTCCCCCTGGGAGAATTCCCGAAATCCGGCCCCACTTCCCGGCGGAGGCCGCGAGCTTAGCGAGGGAACGCGACCTTATAAGACAGCTTGATCCAGGCGACCCACAAATAAGGGATATAAACCAACGCATCAGATTGCTTGTGGACGAACACAAGCGGGCGAAATGGGAAGAGCACCTAAGAGGTTGTAACCTCTCTACCGGTGTAGGTAAACTTTGTTCCACCGTAAAGTCCCTATCGAATCCGACTAAGCACAAAGACAAAGTTTCCATCGCCTTTGGCGATAAGGTGCTGTCGGATGCGGAAAAATGCGCGAGCGCTTTCTGCCGACAATATATAATGCATCCTACGGTCGACAAAGATAGACGGAGAGCCAATAGACACGCACATAAACACAAATTCAGCGCGTCACCAATCACCATCACCGCTAGAGAGGTTGAGGACGCCATTGGTCGCGCTAAACCATCCAAAGCAGTGGGCCCAGACGGCATAGCCATGCCGATGCTTAAAAACCTAGGGAAAGAGGGTTTCAAATATTTAGCGCATGTCTTCAACCTGTCTCTCTCCACCTTTGCCATACCCGAGAAATTGAAAATGGCCAAGGTGGTCCCGCTACTAAAGCCTGGGAAACCAGCTAACGTAGGTGAGTCATGTCGTCCGATATCTCTCCTATCGCCAGTAGCAAAGACGCTTGAAGCCATTTTGCTCCCTTATTTCCAAGCACATTTGCAGCTAGCCCCTCATCAGCATGGCTTCAGAAAACTCTATAGCACTACCTCCGCACTAAATGTCATTAGCACCCAGATAAATTGCGGTTTGAATCAATACCCCCACCATAGAACAGTACTCGTACCGCTAGACCCATCAAAAGCCTTTGATACGGTCAACCATGGCTCATTACTGCAAGACCTGGAAGGGTCTACCCTTCCCCATGTCTTAAAAGGTGGACCGCAAATTATCTAGGTGGTCGGCAGGCATCGGTGCAATTCAGAAACGAAACATCAAAACCAATTAGAATTAAACAAGGGGTGCCACAGTGTGGTGTCCTATCCCCACTTTTGTTTAATTTCTATATATCTAAGCTACCTTCACCACCGGAAGGAGTCACAATCGTTTCCTACGCCGATGACTGCACAATAATGGCCACAGGCCCAGGTCCAGAGATCGATGAGCTATGCAATAAAATAAACGGCTTTCTCCCTGATCTCTCCAGTTTTTTCGCCTCGCGAAACCTGGCATTGTCACCGACTAAATCTTTCGCGACCTTATTTACAACATGGACGCCCCAAATGTCGACCATATTGAACATCCACGTCGATGGCACTACGCTACCGACTGTCCTACACCCCAAGATCTTGGGTGTGACGTTTGATCAGGATCTACATTTTGGTGCGCACGCAACCGCAATTGTTCCGAGAATTCAGAGCCGTAATAAAATCCTCAAATCCCTTGCTGGCAGTACCTGGGGAAAAGATAAAGAAACGCTCATGACCACATACAAAGCAATTAGCCAGCCGATTACGTGCTACGCGTCACCCATATGGTCGCCAAGCCTAAAAACTACCCACTGGAAGAAACTACCGGCCTGCCAAAATACTGCTCTCAGATTCGCCACGGGCTGTCTTCTTATGTCCCCAGAACACCATCTGCATAATGAGGCGAGAATACTCCCCATCAGGGAGAGAAATGAGATGCTGACCAAACAGTTTCTGTTGAATACCCAGAAACCTGGGCATCCCAACAGACATCTGATTGACGAACCAGCACCGCCTAGGGGCCTAAGGAGTCATCTCCGTAAGCATTTTGAGGAAATACGGCACCTGAGAACCCAGCCGTATGAAGCGAAAAAACACAAGCAGGTCCTTGGTGAACTCCATAGACAGGCGTCGGACCTTTATGTCGGGAATTGCCCGGTGAATCCAGTGCTTGAAGAAAAATATCCAGAACTCGCGGAAGAGGAACGCATACTCCCCAGGGAAACGCGTGTCACTCTTGCTCAACTTCGTTCTGGATACTGTAACAGGTTAAACTCTTACATATCCAGAATCAACCCCGACATACAAAATGTATGCCCCGCTTGCAATGTGTCCCACATGACACCAACCATCTCTTTAATTGTAATGTGGAACCAACGCCTCTAACACCCCTAACACCCCTTTCCTTATGGTCCACCCCTGTTGAAACGGCAAGTTTCCTTGGACTCCCGTTAGAGGATATTGATGACAATTTGTGATCGGTCGCGGCTATTAGGTGGGGCGAGCATTGCTACAACAACAACAACAACAACAACATAACACTAAAACGATACCTTAGGTGCCTATCGACTAACAGCAATGCTAATAGCAAGTGCTTATCGGATCGTGACCGACATCTCAATCCTTGTGTTATTGCGGAAAATCTCGGTAGATCTGCGCCAAGTGAAATGATCAATCTGTATGACATTGGAATCGGGCGACCATTTGAAGATGCCATGAAAAGCACAAGGTCACGAACAATATTAAGGTGGCAAGATCGACACCAGAGGAATGGTATGAGCGGAGAGACGGCAAACTAAACTACCACCTCACACAGATATTGAGTGAGCGCAGGAAGTTTCAAGGAGTATTTAAAAAGGCATTGGAAGGAGCCGGATCCGTTGTGTCCACACTGTCACACTGAATTGGAAAACGTCGAGCACATAATGTTTCGTTGCCTTCGTTTTCACGGCGAAAGACTCAATACAAAGTTTTTGGGGAGGAACCATTCACGAGGAATTTAGTTTTCATAATGTGAGAACAAATAGAATTGTAGACTGCTGTAAGAAAAATGGCGTTTATAGTAATTGCATGATTGATGCGAGCTGAAAGGGAGCGCAGAGGAATGTGAGGTAGTGGCGATTAAATTAAATTAATTGGTGTGTGGAGAAATAAACAGGATCAGCCTTACTTCATTACGCCTCTTGATAGCGAGAATAAGAAATTGGAGGAGGGAGGAGATGGTCACTGTAAAAACAGCTAAGCAATTGGATATTTTTCGATGCCTCTGAATGTATCATACCGAAGTAATTTCGCATATTATTATTGTATTTTATTAACACCGGTAGCGAAGGCAAATGCGAGTTGTTAAAAACACTAAGTTAAAACAGGGGTTGAAGTTATCATTGATAAGGTCCATATAGCTCAGAATTCCTGCATCTCAATCTTTCCGCCTCCTTTATTCCCGATGAAGGCTGAACGGCTAAAGTACCATCAATGTTTAAAGCTTCTTTTATCGCCCTACCATGTTTCTTTTTCCCCGTCGGAAGAAACACTGAAGACTTTCCTATTACCATTTTGCGTACCACACCTGCGACTCTCTCCGCATCGAGATATCTTTGGAAGTACCATAGCATGATCAAAGAGCTTATGCCAATCGTCTTCTTTATTGCTATTTTATATTTTATACTAGCTTTAGGCCTCGTGACATAATCGAGCTGATGGATGAGGTAAGATAACGTCGCCTTCCGACGTGTACTACATTGGTAAGGAAGAGAAAATATAATGCTGATGGCGTTTAGCGCGGTTGTGGTGCTATGTAATTTTTGGAAGCTAAGCTGATGATTGGTAAGTCGCAGGTTTGCGGTAAAATAAGGAATCAGGACGGCTTCAAGTGTATGTGCTACTGCCGTTATGAGATATATACGGCTATATGAGTCTCCTACGATAGTTAGTTTTCAATGCATCATCCTCGCCATTTTCCATTTTTTAGGGATGACTAAAGAGGACAGAGACAGGTTGAAGACGCCAACGTTTTCAAGCATCGGCATGGCATTCCCGTCCTGACCCAACGTTTTGGATGGTTTAGCAAGTTTGATGGCTTCTTCAACCTCTTTGGGGGTGATGGTAATAGGGTACGCGTTATTTTTATGCTTGCGTGCAAGTCTGTTGGCGCACCTTCTAGATTTGTCAACCATGGCTTGAATTATATATTTCCGTCAAAAAGCGCTCTCGCATTTATCTGCATCCAAAAGTACTTTATTGGCAAATGCAACGAATATTTTGTCATTGTGCATAGTCGGGTTTAATAATAACTTTACTGCTGACCAAATTTTACCTTCACCGGCAGAGAGGTTACAGTTTTTTAGGTGTTCTCTCGATTTCATCTGGAATGTATTTGTCTACAAGTTGTCTAAAGCGCAGGTTTATGTCTCTAATTTGAGGGTCGCTATGTGTCTTGCTGTCTTACTAGGACACGTTCTCTCGATAAAGTTGCGGCCTCCGTTGAAAAATTTGGCCGGATTTCCGGAATTTTCCCAGCAGGAATGAAACGAGCCTACGCGGATTCAATGACCTTGCGGAGGGCATTATTGGGGGGACAGCGAAAAGATTATCTGTATATTCTTTATATATTTTTACACTCTAAAGTTGATGAAAGCGCGTTTTTCGAATATTTAGAATTCGGCTAATCGTTCAAGCGAGAGGAGTATGAGTAAGTGGTACATACAAAAGATTGAACCCCATAACACATGCATATATCTGTATGTATGTGCAATAGTTAAATCGCAGTTTGCGCAAAATATTATCGTGGCATCACGATCTGTAAACAAGCAGTGATTTACTATCAGCGATCTACAAGTGCAACCTGCTGAAAGCAACAATACAGCAAAGAGCGGAGAGCTATTAAATTTAAATTTAAATTCATTTTATTGCTTTTTTCATTTGTAAAATAAACACGGATTTATACTATTTGTATGTATGTATGTTTTTGCATTTGTAATAGTTGTTGTGCAAACAAATTGTTGTTGTTGTTATGTTGTAACAACAATTGTTGATAATGCTGTGAACAATTTAAAACAAATTTGACTAAAACCAATAAAATCAACAAATAAAAAAAGCCAATAAATGAAAATAAAGCGTACTCAATAATATTTTATTATAAATAGAAATAAATAAAATTGAAAAGAGTGCATTTAGTTGGTGGTAACGTTGGCAGCAGCAGGTCGTTCGCAGTCATTTGCTGTCGACGCCAATGTGAATTACTAAGCTAACATTTTCTTATCAATTTCTTGTCTCACAACTACAGTTAGTGTAAGTCAACTATACAAAACACTAAATACACCAAATTGCATTTGCGCGCTTTAACATCTCGGCAATAATAATTCACCGCAGGCAAATCGCTCGAAAAATTACATAAAAATCGTGCAATTGGCCCGCGAACATAAAAACAAAATCAACAACAATCGTATTAAAAGGTAAACTAGCGGTATCTTATAACTTTAAACGGGCAATTCTTGTATATTTGTATGTTTGTATAGCCGAACGATCTCGGGAATGGCTCAACCGATTTAAATGAAATTTGGCACAGAGATAACGTATCACCTTCTAAGACTTTCCACCTAGGTGTGTCCACTCAGAATGTTTCACAAGGTTGCCACCTATTCGAAATTTAAAAAAAAATTGCATGAGATATGCCGATATGGATATCAAACGAAAGGTATTTCACTCCGCATTACAATAGGAACATTTTTGAGTAGGGTTGCCACCTATTGGAAATTAAAAAAAAATTGCATGAGATATGCCGATATGGGTATCAATCGAAAGGTATTTCACTCCGCATTACAATAGGGACATTTTTGAGTAGGGTGGCCACCTATTGGAAATTAAAAATAAATTGCATGAGATATGCCGATATGGGTATCAAATGAAAGGTATTTCACTCCGCATTACAATAGGCACAGTTCTGAGTAGGGTTGCCATTTAGAGTTGCCACCTATTCGAAATTAAAAATAAATTGCATGAGATATGCCGATATGGGTATCAAACGAAAAGTATTTCACTCCGCATTACAATAGGAACATTTTTGAGTAGGGTTGCCACCTATTGGAAATTAAAAAACAATTGCATGAGATATGCCGATATGGGTATCAAACGAAAGGTATTTCACTCCGCATTACAATAGACACAGTTCTGAGTAGGGTTGCCATTTAGAGTTGCCCCCTATTCGAAATTAAAAACAAATTGCATGAGATATGCCGATATGGGTATCAAATGAAAGGTTTTTCTCTCCGTATTACAATAGGGACATTTTTGAGTAGGGTTGCCATTTAGGGTTGAGGTAGTTAGACGAAATAGTACTCTACTTACTCATATTCTATTAAAGCTTTAAAGGAGAACATTAAAGTTTAAAATCTTTGTAAAGATATCTTACACATGATTCGACTTAATTTTCTTAATTTCACACACGCTAATAAATTGAAATGCAATATCTAGGCACCGTGTCGAATTCCAGCAAAATATATTTAAATGCATATTTTTTGGCAAATATGAAATTAATAATTTCAATTTCTCACAGATTAATATTAGAAAGATTTCTCACCATAGCAAGAAGATATCTCACCATGGTAATTTGCTACCTTTGAACACTAGAGGCATATGTTCAATTTGAAAATGACATCTAACCATTTAACTACTTACAAAGAGATTGCGCTTAGGGAAGTAAGTTGAAATTTAATTAAACTAACTGATAGTTGCCATTCGTGAAATTCACAAGTTTTTGGAATGTAATAAAATTTTGAGACTTTCATAGTGTATAACGTATAATTAAAAAAATTAATCATTCGGCGCATGAAGATACTAAACCTAAATACCTTAGTTCTTGATTTCACTAATTGTCATAACAATCCCTTATACTATAGGCTGGAATTATCCATTTCAAATGTTTCATTCCAGTTCATTTTGCGGTTAGTGTTTGATATTGTGACGAATATTAGTGACACTAAGTGATACTCACATCTCTAGTCTGATGCTAAGTAAATGGAGCCACAATTACAATAAAGCAGGCAGTCACTTGTATCTACATAAACGAATAAATCATTATGTCTACACATGTGTACGTACACGCAGCGGAGAAGCAACGCACAACCACATGCATATAGCTAAGATACTCAAAAAGTATGCAATCATTTGTGCAAGTATCACTCACATATACATACGCATGGGTTATGAGAGAAGCTGTAATTCGTGCATCTGTAGTTACAGCTGAGTAATTTTACAGCTGATAACTAACTAGTAAGTTCTGGAAATAGAAGCGTATAGAAATATGTCAACGAGGAAACCGCACAGCATAAAAGCAGCAAGAGTTGAGGCACGAAAAATCAGTTTGACTTAAGCAAGCTATCAGTTACGAAGTATAAGTGTTATTGTGAAGTACTTTAATAAAGGCCATTTTGCATTATTGAAAAGTGGATATTTATTCGACAGTTTAGTGATTCGAGAGTTAGTAGAAGATTTGGAAGAAGCGGAATTTCAGTAAATTCGTTACAATATGTTTTTGAAATCTATTTTTAAGGAAATCAAATATTGACAAGTAAAAATATATAATATATGTACATATAAAAAAAGTAGAGTTTGATTAATGATGACATGTAGAACAAAGTATGTTGTGCGGCATACTCGAAGATTGCCGACCAAAGCTTGGTCACCCAGGTATTATTTACTTAACTAATCAATATACTCAAAAAGGTTTTGCTAAAATCGAGGAAAATAGCTATTAAAATAATGAAAATAGGTAAATGATATTACAGCGGATTTTAAGAAATGATCGATTATTATCTGTCTTTTGTTATCGTTCGAATCACTGACATATCGAATAAATCAGCTCACATGTTCTGCATATAAAATGCTCTATATTTACAGCACTACTCTGGTAGTAGAGCTTCGAAATGTATTCGCGTACTTCAGTTAGGACGTGCTAAAATTAAAATGATTGACTATAACACACCTAGCTGCCTCGGTTGACTTTTTCTCCCAGGGTCTGGAGTTCTTCCGAACAGCCTTATATTCACTGTTGTCTTTTATTTATAAAGGCAAGAACACATAAGAATAACCTATTTGACGATCCCCATACAAACACATGCAGTCAACTCATCTGTCGGCGCACGATGCTGTAGTCTATATGAAAACCGGCTTATGTGACGGGGCTATTGCTGTTGTTGTCTAGCAGCTTTTATTTACTAGCGACATTGTGATGTATCGAAATTGCCAATGTTTCGCAGTATAGATCCTTCCCTAAATCTAGACAAGTAATTTTCTTAAGAATTGAACTACTTTTTTTCTTTGTTGTTGAAATAATTTTTAAACCATGGAGAAAATTGCACACAAACAATTAAAAATAATAATTTTGTAACTTTCACGGCCGTGGATTTCTGGTTGGAATATTTATTTGTATGTACATGTAAATACATTTCGAGATATATTCAATTAAGTGGGCTTGATGAGAGAATTTATTATACTTGTATACAATAATAACAAGCTCTTATTCATTGATTTGAAATTTTCCTCAATTATTGAAAGTTTTTTGTAGGAAATATTTTCTTCATTTTAGGTAAGTGTTTTTTTTTTTGTTAGTGAAGAATGAGGTGGAATTGATGAAGAAAACCAAAACACAGAAAGGATTACACTATTTGTACTTATTTTTTTGGGTTTGAAAAGATTCGCCACTATCGCAATATTGGACTAGAAGCCAATGGCTGGCAATTGAAGATACATCTATTTTTTTCCAACACATTAATCGCACACAATGTGCGTTTTGCCATAGGTGTATGTTGATATAATAACCCTACTGACTCTACAACATGTATTTTGGGTGTAATGACATAAGGTCAACGACCAAAAGGTCAATTGATGTTATGCCCACTTCGATTGGCAGTTAGATCAACTGGCCTTATCACCACTGATGACTTTATTATTTGTAAGACGTGTTGGGTTAGGTTAAGTTGAACTGGCCGTCACGTGAGGACCTAATATAGACTGAACGAGTTCGTAGTGTTACCAGAAGTTTATTTAGCGACCAAACTGAAAAACCCTATCAAAAACCAGTACCTAGGTAATAAAATAACTCCGGCCACTTGGCAAATACTAGAAGCTTTCAAGGAATAGATCTGACAGCTGTATAACTGCTTATAGTTGGAGTCTTAGCCTGGTAAGCGCAGGGCAAGACCACAAGATTTTCTCGATCGTCTCCTCCTCTAACCCGCACCTACATCTGCTATCACTGACCAAGCCTTATTTAAAGGCATGTAAAGCCAGAAGGCAGTGTTCAGTCAGAATACTCGTCATGAGTCTACAGTCCTCTCTTTGTAGTGATAAGGTTGTAAGACCTACACATAATCTTCGACATTTTACAGCCCCGCCTTCCACGCTTGATCGATCATGTGTCCTCTCTCATTCTCTTAATCTCGCCCAATCGAATTTGGTCGTCTACGGAGCAAGTTTCAAGGGATGCGCCCTTTTTAGCTAGTTCATCCGCTTTTTCATTCCCATCTATTCACAAATGTAGTTGATGGCCAACTGAATAAAAGGAGCTGACCTTATGATCATTTCGAAAATTGTAACCCTGTTGGCCGCCACATAGTGGCGGTAGCATACTCGCTATTAACTTTGGACCATTGTGGCCATTGGAACTGATAAAAAGGTCGATTGTCGTTATGAGCGTTGGCCTTATGTCATCATCTTAAGTTGTGAGGCTCATATTATTTTCGTTGTCAATGATTGTTCCCAAATAGACAAAGTCTGTATTACCTCCTTCAGATGTTAGGTACCACGATATATAGGTGCTCTGCCTGTAGCTTTCTTGGGTTTCGGTCTTTCCTCGTGTAAGAGATGTTTTTGTTGTTGTAGTTCTAAGAAAACTGGAATAAAATAGCTTAACCTACACCCGCTTCATTTTTTATATTAGCAGCCAAGAAGCAGTTAAGACAATAATGACGAAAAGCATATCATTTAAAGTGTTTGAGTGTAAGCAATTCCTGGAAAGAATCGGGACAAGGAGAAGCATACATCTATGTATATTAGGTCCCAGGGCTTTTGGGAATAGACGGGAATGAAAAAGCAGATGAGCTAAAAAAATTCCACATGATCGACCAAGTGGAAAAGACGTGGACCCAAGCGCGGGGTGTAAAGTTTCGAAGATCATTTGTAGGTATTACAACTTTAGATTAAAAAAAGTTAAACTTATTATTAAAATTAGAGAAGTGTAGACTTATGGCGGTTATTCTGACTGAACACTACCTTCTGGAAGGAAATGCGTACGTTTTGTGCTCATTCCTTGCGATTGCCAGCCTAAGACTGCAGCTATTAGAAGTCATACAGTTATCAGATATAGAAACAGCAAGTAACATAGGTCCTAGAAAGCTTGCAGTATTTTCCAGAGTTATTTCATTAAATGGGTCCTAGGTTTTGATAGGGTTTTTCAGGTTGGTCGTTAAAAATTTTCTGGTAACACTATGGACACATTCAGTCCAGCTAAGGTCCTCACGGAAAGACCAGCGTAACTTAATCTACCCTGATACTCCATCTTATACGAGACAAAATCGAAGTTCCACCTTCAAAATAATTGATTTGAAATTTATGAATTGAAAATTATGAAGTACCCCAACCCTTAAAGAAAAACTGAAATGGATGAACGTTGCAAAAGTGACTTCCCACACAGACAATTCACCATCAGCCAGACACCTGCAATCTTCAACAATCCTTTAGAAAATCTATACTTCTGAATGAGTTATAAGCTCTGAAGTTGTCATTTAAATAACATAGCCATCTTAAATTACCTCTTAACTATTCAATTAAGACAAGTGTTAACAACTTTAAAGCATTTATATTGTGCAATATATTTGTGTCTTTTGTATTTAACTATTGTATTAATGTAGTAAACTGGCGTCACCCAAATTGATGGTATCTTGTATCTTAATATTTATCTTTTGAATTGCCGACGATATATGAGGAGTATTGAATTTGTGTTTGTATTAGTAGACATGCACTCACACATACACATGCATAAGTATTTATGTTGGTCTTTTTGTTAACAAGCAAGCCGAGAATCCTTAATTGAAATTCAGTGATGTCCAGACAGTCGCCTATTAAACTTAGTTGGTACATAAGTGACCTCCCCTTTTATTAACCCGCATGTTAGCTAAACATTGTCGGCCTTCGTTGGTTTATTCGATTTTGAAATGCGGCAATGTTTGTGCGTTCAAAGCGATTCGCAATTAACAGCGAATATCAAAATTGGCTTTACCAAACAATGGATGTACATATGCACATACAAAGTCACTTTTGCAATACATACATATGTGCGATAATCCTTGCTAGTTGACATTGAGCAAATATCAAATATAAACATTATGTGTATGTGCGTTGTAGACGGCATAGTTTCCCTGCAGTGACACACCAAAGAAGATGAAGAAATAATTGTCCGTGACTGGAAATGAATTCGAACTAATCCGAAGGGGACAGATTTGTAGCTCTTTTTCAACTAAAATACAATACTTTCCAGTGATATTGGAGCTTCCAGAGTCTGTGGAAAACTTAAAGATAGTCGGCAGCTCAAACTGGAATTTTGGCAGAGGTTAAATTAAAAGGATTAAGCTGGAGTTGGCTTCGAAACTGCTAAGAAGACAATGCATTGTATACACATTTAGCACGATATTTTTTACTTAGCTCTATGGGATCATGCATGGGATATACAAACTAGTTTAAAGCATAAAAACTGCGAAGAAAAAGCCATTGCATAATTCTTTCCTCTGCTGTTTTCTCCCCTGCCTATTCCCTTTCTTTGTAGCTTTACTCCTTACCTTAACTTTTACTGTTCCTATTCACCTTTTTTTCCAATTTTAGTGTTTTAATTGATTTATCTTCTTCCTTTTCTTTTCTTACCCCTTTCATTTTTCTTATCCTTTATAACTTCTTCCTAATTTTAACTTTTTCTTTTCTGTTTTTCATAAATTTTTTTAAAATATTTTTTTTTTCTATCTCTTTTTTACTTTATTTTTCCTTTTTGTTCATTTCTTCCTTAATTTTTTTTATTTGTATCTTTCCCTTCTTTGTTTCCCTTTATTTATTTTCGTTTTATTTTTTGTTTTCCTCTCTTTTTCTATTTCCTTATAAATTTATTTTATTTTTCCTTTTCTTTTCCTTTCTTATTTTTTTTTTTAATTTTTATTTGTCTTTCTTTTTTTCTGTTTTCTTTTTATTTTTCCCTAGTCCGTTTTTCATTTATTTTTATATTTCTCTTACCTCTTATTTTTTTTCTTTCTCTTTCTTATATTTCTATTATTATGTTTGTGCTTATTTTCCTTATCTTCTAATATATAAAATTCTTCTGTCACGGTTTTAGAGGCTGAACTCCTCCGAAACGGCTGAACCGATTCTCATGAAATTTTGTGAGCATATTGGGTAGGTCTGAGAATCGGCCAATGTCTACCTTTTTTTTTGCTACGTGTCTAGGGTCTTGAGATCAAAACGTGGGCCCGGGTACCCCTAGAATGTGTTTATACAATATGGATATCCAATGAAAGCTGTTGATGAGTGCTATAGTACAGGATAATATTCATACAACTGGGAGGCTAGGGTCTCGAGATATAGCCCAAAACGTGGACCCGGGTACCACTAGAATGTGTTTATACAATATGGATATCAAATGAAAGCTGCTGATGAGTGCTATAGTACAGGATAATTTTCATACCACTGGGAGGCTAGGGTCTCGAGATATAGCCCAAAACGTTGACCCGGATACACCTAGAATTTGTTTTTACATTTAGGTATCAAATTGAAGCTGTTGATGTATGCTTTAGTACAAATTAAGTTTTATACCGCTGGGTGACTACGGACTCGATATATAGGCCAAATCATGGACCCGGATACCCCTAGAATGTGCCTGTATTATGGATATCAAATGAGAGCTGTTGCTGAGAGCTCTAAAGTTCATTGTGATATTCGATTTAGTCGCATCAACCTGGCAAAACTGATAAATATGCATGCGAAGCCGAAATAAAGACAAGAATTAATAATACCCACATACCTGTTTACATACGTCCTATTCGATTTGCCTGAAATTTCGTATATAAATTTGCCTATATTAGTATTTACGATGCTTTTTTCCGGGAAGTATACCAGAGACGGACTGGGACTGTTTAAAAATAAACAGTAGGGAAATTCCCATATCTGAAGGAAAACTGCATTCTTACCCGCTTCAGGTCATTGGTGTTAGCCTCTGTATCCTTTTTGCTTCTTTTAAACGAAAATTAGGTCAGAATAGAACCATATGTATATGTATTATTGCGAAGCCTTGTAACGCTATTAAGCACACAAAACAAACAACAACAGAATTTCAAGTTTACAGCTGGGTATGCAATGTTCGGTTTCACCCGAACTTAGACTTTCTTACTTCCATTGATTTGTTTTAATTTATTTTCCCTTTTTCATTTTAGTTCTCTACATTTTTTACTTTTTTTTCTTTTTATTGTATCTTATTTTTATGTTAATTTTTCTTTTTTCCTTCTTTCTTCTTCCTTAGCTCTTTGTTTTATTCTATTTCACTATCTTTTGAACTTTCTTTGCTTTCTTCTATTTCACTATCTTTTGGACTTTCCTTCCTTCCTCTTTGTTTTCCAATCCCCATCCCTTTTCTCTTTACCTTTCTCTTCTCGTTTTCAAAACTCCTTCATATTTTCCTTTACAAAAGACTTTTTATTGCTATCTGTGTTTTCCTCTCTCCCTTCCCTTTTCCGTTACAGAATCTCTGCGTCTCCCATCCTATTTCCTATTTTTGTCGCCCTAGTCTTCCAACTATGTTTTTCTCACCTTTCCTTTTCACACATCTACCGCTTTCCTTCTTCCCTTACTCTTGCTCTTTAACTTACCCTCATCGACATGTCAAGCAAACATCTTCACTTATGGGAAATCGAATCTGGCTAAAAATACTAGAATATTGTAATCAACACAGCCCTCGGTTTAGGCGCTGACACCAACTCTTTCATTTTCCACTGCAGAAAAAATTTCATAAATGAGGGGAACATATTTGTGTTTCAATTGCCTTAGGCCAGGTCTGTCAACCTAAGTCGGGGCTTTTACCAACTCTTGTGCTTGAAACAAACCGCACCACACGCTACTTTGTCGCAACCCATTGCTGGCTCCTTTAATGATTTGTTTCCGTCAGCTTGTGAGTTTACAACGATGAGTAACAGCCAGATCGAAATTTATTATTCTTACTTCAGTGGCTAGATATCCATTCGAAAAGACTACATTGAATCTCCAATGTCTTCCTTGGAATAACTAAAGGCACATATTTTGATCGCAGTCTGACAATTGACCATTTGCAGCATATCATCCCGTTTAAGGTATAATTTACCTGTGTTGGAAAAATACGATTGTCTTACTACTCCTGTTTGCGATTCATGAACAGGAGTAATGATACAGTTTGCTACTACATAGTTAGTTTCAATGCTGGGCTACGATTTAAAAAGCTTGATAAATGTCGTTTAATTGCACATTTGATGCACAACGAAAAGCGACAATATTGCCAACTTTCTCAAACAACTGACGAATTGAAACTTACTCCACCCCCTTTATATTGTACATACTCTCTACCCATCATCCAATTGTGCAAACTCACATCTCAGAGAAATATCCTTGTCACATTGTTACTACTAAGCAGACGTTTTGTAAAGCACTGGCGTTGTTACTACGAAAAATCGAAAAGTCGCATACATACATATATCTCATTGGAAAGGCCGCCGCGACCGGTGCATAAAGTAATCGATCGAAAGCCGTCAACTGTCGCGCGGTCGTTGTGATTAAAAGTGTAATAAAAATAATGCGTTACAGTGGTAAAGGTGTGGGAAAATAGTATTTAGAAAGAGTGTGCACAGGAAAAGCAAAACGCTTAATTATTCTACCATGTGTCGGGCTCAAATTTCTTCCAAATAATGTTAACATCTTACTTACTTACTTACTTACTCCCATAACTAAGCAACCAATTATTGCGCTATGGAAGCAATGCAAAAGCTTAGTAATAAACATTGTAAGCTCTTAGGCGGAAATTAAAATACGTTAGAAATTTTTCGAAAATTAGCTAACAGAAACAAAGTTTTAATCTCGTTAATGATGGTCACTTTTAACAGAAACCGTTATCGCTAATTCTACACCGTAAACAATTTTTTAAATACATTTAGATTTTCATAATAGTTTATGCATTTCATACTTCAAGGAAATGTCTTTTCGACTGGAAATGTGGTTTTACGTAGGCGCCTGCTGGAACCAAAGCTAATAGATCAGTAAAGTGCGACCGTCGGTCGCTCTTGTTATAAACTTAAAGTGCGAGTAGAATCATCACCAACCTCTAAAACCACTTCCAATGTATGGGGCAACTCATTTCACGCAAAGCCACTTACACACATCCCTCCCCCATTTCACTCAGTTTCCTCTGATGTAGAAACACATTCAGAGGGATGTGAACTCTAAGCAAAACTCTAATACTCAAATTCTGAACATTGCACTTCTCAATCATTGTCGGCAAACTACCAGCTCTGCACCAAGAGCGTGGTTATTTCTCTTCTCAAATCGAACAGATATGTGTATGACCACCAGGTCAAGAAGAAGTGCATTTATCAAAATTCGCAGTGCTTACATCGAACGAGTGTGATAAACAGAAAAACACGCATTCTGATGAAGCGGCGCAATTGGCCGGTGAAACTCAGATTTTTTTATTCAGACAAGTTGGCGAAAAGCATTAAAGGAAATTAAATGCCCCATTGGTAAAGTCATTTTATGTGGCTGAATGAAATCGAAAAAGGTCAAGCGTGGACTAGACCGGAAGGCATTATTAACACAGAAAACAATGCGAGCTAAGGCATTAGACGAAGAATAATTCTTGGCGACAAGTGCTACTTTGGACAGGGTAGGCAATTGAAAAGTAAATTCCTTTCTCGACGAACAAAAATTACGCTCTACAAGTCGCGCATCACACCTGTCTTGATTTATGACTGGTAATCAAAAAAAATTTGTAAGGCATTGCTGTCTTTGTCCGGATATGCTAATGGACAAAGACGCTACGGTCAAGAAATAGTTGGTGTGTCTGGTTACGAAAGACCAATATTCCTTAGGCGATTAAGCCTCAATGAATGATGATAACATTTTCTAATTAATCCAAACCAAACAATCGAATTCCCGAGTGAACTACGGATTGTGAAATCGTAATTTCCCTATCACTGCGTTAGCTCCTTTTGCATTTTTCCGTAAGCTACTTTATTTCGAAGTCAACAAATGCCGTAATATGAACGTGTCAGGCAATAGATGAGCTTTCAAACCATTTTGTCTTGTCCATTCCATGACAACTATTATTATTACGTATCCATAGTTGGGTGACTTCCATATTTTGGTTCCTTTCAGTCAGAGAGTGCTTTTTGCGGTCATACCTTTCACGAACAGATGAAAAGGCAAAAGTAAAAATATGGAATTTAATCATTTCTGTTGTGCACTGCACCTGATATTCCTAGGCATGCTAGGCTTTGTACCTTCACATCTTTGTCTAACGCTCTCCATTAGAATAGAGCACCACACCTACGCCGTTCTAGCCGGCTGCCTGTTTTGTTAAAACCATAGACGGTATATTACTACAGTCCACAATTCTTTACGAATGCTCTTTCGCAGGTGCAGTAGGCTGCTCTTTTCTCTTTACGCGACATTCGTTTTCCAGTATAGCTTGTCTATATAATTTTTTATTTTTCTAGTGAGCAAGACCATCTCAGTTTTAGTGGGCTTAAGTTAAGGCAATATGAAATAAAAAGGACCTATATTTACTGCCATTGCATGAAAATCTGTCAATCTATCTAAATAAGACTTTCAATTTTATTCTTGATGCGGGAGGTATTGTCAAATTTGAAGTGTTTTACAAATATAATAAAGATCTGTCCACAAATGACCTACACACAGAGTGAAAGGAAAGTGAATACGACTCCTCTAGAAATTTCATATGCTTATGTGCGCAACATTTTCTTTTCTTTTCATAATTCCTTACAAAACATGAATCTTTCCCTCTCTATCGATAATTCTATCTTTAAATTTTATTTCCACTTAACAACACTGTGCGCCGCCTAAATATCGACTTTGTGGGGCATTTGCAACATTAGAAACTTAACAATTTGCGCGCCTGTCAATGCCGCAACGACAACATTACACGCAATTGTTTCAATGTTGATGTCAAGAGCGTTTAACGTTGTTTTCGTTGTCGTTTTAGAGTCGTCATCGTCATTGCAGTCGTCATCATTACCATCAGCATCAGCATCATCATTTTCATCATTGTCATTGGCACAGGTGCGTTTTGTTCTTGTTTGAAGCTATTGTTCGTTGCACCATCGATTGGAGCTAAGTTGCAATTGCGTTTGTCACACAAACTGAACATTTTGCATTATTCAGCAATGGGATAATGGGTGTCATGAATTGTACGTGAACTAACTATGCACATAGTGCATCTACTGTGGCTCCATTGGTCGGTATTGATGCTGCGGCTTTTTTTTTTTTGATTGCTAAGCAACTCACCATTGATGTTCTATTGTCATTGATGAGTTTGTTGTTGCCAACTGGGGTTTGTTGTCGTATATACTTTGTGATGTTGTTGATAGGGTGACGGATTTTAGTGCCGAATAGTTTGCTGGTTTAGTTGTTATTATGTACTTATTTTTATACCCAGATGTGTTTGTTAGAGTAGTACCCCCTAAGGCCGTTGGCTACATTTTCAATTCTCGATTTCTGTATCAGGAAAGGGAAGGAAAGGAAAAGAAGGGAAGGGAAGGGAGAGGAAAGGAAAAGAAAGGGAAGGGAGAGGAAAGGAAAGGATGGGAATGAAAGGAAGGAAAAGGAAATTAAATCTTAATATATAAAAAAAAGACGTGTCACATCATTTTTGGCCTCGATGGACTCCTAAACTACTGAACCGATTTTGAATTTCTTTTATAGCCCGTATGTAGTTTGATCTAACTTGAGGGATAGGATAGGCTATATCTCAATTTATAGTCGCAGTATTATTTTACTGCAATTTTTTTTATTTGTTTATACGTACTAATAAAATGTTACGTATACGCGGTGGCACTCATATTTTCAGGTGGTGCGGATATACTTCCGTGTAATTGCTTGGTGTTTAATTAAACAACCTGCTTATCAATAAAAAATATTATAGCGAATGATATCAAGTATAGCACATCACCAGGCCCGCCGAGAGGGTGGGGGGAGGGGGGGTTTCTGAGGGGGGCCGCGATTTAGAAGTACTATGACATTTTTTTAATTCAGGAGAGTCTTTAGTTGTGTAGAGGGTAATTTTCATACCCCTGGGTGACTAGGGTTTCGAGATATAGGCCAAAACGTGGGCCAGTGAATGCCTAGACAGTGTTTATACAATATGGATATCAAGCTGTTGATGAGTGCTTTAGTACAGAGGAGTATTTTATCCAGAGACGGACTGGGACTGGGATTAGGACTAGGAGTGGGAGTGGGACTGAGGCTCGGAGTGGGACTGGGACTGGAATAAAATACATACCACCCTCTGGGACAGGCAATAAGGGATGCAGAAGAATTAGAAGAAATTGAGAGAAGAGAAAAGAGAGAAGGAGATTGAAAAAGAGATAGATGAAGCGAAAAAGACGGAGGGAGGAGTGAATAAAAGGATTATGAAAAAGTGAAGAGGGGGGGGGGGGGGGTGCAGAGTGAGACGGAAAAAGCTTATTAAAATGTATGCAGATAGGCCAAATTTAGGGCAGGACAACGTCTGCAGGGTCTTCTAGTCTTATATAAAAAATTATCCTATCACAGCGATTGTGGTTACACTCCTTCCAAACGACTCCACCGATTCTCATGAAATTTTGTGAGAATGTTTAGAAGGCCTGAGGATCGAATCTTATCTATTTTCATACCCCAAAATGGTAAGAGTGGTCCACCATTTAAATTTAAGTTTTCGACACGAGAAGCCGAAACGTGAGTGTATTTCACGCGAAGAGCTGTAACTTGTCAGTCTTCCAGGCGAAAAGCTGAAACGAGTTACCGTTCCACACGAGAAGAGGAAACGTGTTAGTCTTCCACACGAACTACGAATCGTATTAGCCTTCCATGGGACCGACGATATATACATATTATAAAGCCGTCAAATTTTTTTTTCACGGGTCGGTTAACTCGGATATGTAAGAAAATGTATCGATTTGTTATATTAAAGCTATCGAGTTGCTATCGAAGTGTTACCAAGTTTTTGTCGGCGTGTTATCACCATGCCATCGGAAAGCTATCGATGCGATATCGCAAAGTTATCAATTTAATATCGAAACACGATTTATTATCACAAAGCTATCCATTCACATTTAGAAAACTATCGAAAAGTTATAGATTGTTTGTCGAAATATATCGGTTATTTACCGTAACGTTGTTGCTATGTTATCAAAAATCTGTGCATTTGTTATCGAACATTATAGATTTCTTATATGAGAATTGTTATCAGTTCATTATGAGCTTGTTATCAATTGAAAAATTACCGGTTTATTATTACTTTTTATCGAGGAATAATATGTTTGCTATGTAACAGATGCCGATAAAACTTCTATCTGATAAGATGTCAGAAAAGCAGCCAATGACACGTCGATAAAAAACCGATAACCCCATGCTTATTGTTGGCTATTGATAATAAGCCGAATAAAAATTTGACTTTTCGTTTTTGGTTACTGATAATTAGCCCGCCAAAACTATTTGTCTCTGAAAAAGTTACCTCTCTCGTGGTGTGACCTCATCCCCCTAGCGAGCTCTAATTCAACTAAAAACAAGTAAGGAAGGCCAAGTTCGGGTGTAACCGAACATTAAATTCTCAGCTGAGAGCTTTGGAGACAAAATAAGGGTAAATCACCATGTAGGTAAATGAATATAGGGTAACCCTGGAATGTGTTTGTATGACATGGGTATCAAATGGAAGGTGATAATAAGTATTTTAAAAGGGAGTGGGCCTTAGTTCTACAGGTGGACGCCTTTTGAAGATATCGCCATAAAGGTGTAGCAGGGGTGACTCTAGAATATGTTTTTACGATATGGGTATCAAATTAAATATTAGGTTACGTTGAACTGGCCGGTCCACGAGGACCACACATCGACTGGTTAAGTCCCTAGTGTTACCAGAAGTTTGTTTTAACGACCAAACTGAAAAACCAAATCAAAAACCAGGACCTATGTTATGAAATAGCTCCGCCCTCTAGGCAAATACTAGAAGCTTCTAGGACTTAAGCCACTTTCTGCTTCTAGATCTGATAGCTGTATCACTCATATATCTGGAGTCTTAGCCTGGCAAGCGCAGCGCATGATCACAGAACGGGCTCGATCGTTTCCTCCTCCAACCCGCACTTCCTATATCTGCTGTTACTGACCAAGCCTAATTTAAAGGCATGTGACGCCAGTGTCCAGTCAGAATACCCGTCATGAATCTACAGCCCTCTCTTTTTAATGATAGAAGCAACTTTGTTAGTGTAAGGTTGTAAGACCTACATATAGTCTTCGACAATTTACAGCCCCGCGCTTGAACGCACGCCTTTCCCGCTAGGTCGATCATGTGCATCTCTCGCCTTCGCTTAATCTCGCCCAGTCTAATTGGGACGTCTAACCAGCAAGCTTCAAGTGATGCGCCCTTTTTAGTTAGTTCATCCGCTTTTTCGTTCCCATCTATTCCCATATGCCCTGGAACCCAATATATATATATGTTTCTCCCTGTCCCAATTCTCTCCAGGGACTGCTTACACTCTAACACGCATTTAGATGTTATGCTATGTGAGATTATTGCTTTAATTGCTGCTTGAATGTCAATATAAAAGTTAACACGCTTGCAGCTTAAGCTATTCTCTTCCAGAGTTTCTACTGCTATGGTTACGGCTAATATTTCCGCTTGGAAAACGCTCTCTTCCAGGGTTTCTACTGCTTTGGTTACGGCTAATATTTCCGCTTGGAAAACGCTACAGTAATCCGGCAGCCTGTAGGATCTCTTTATTTCCGGATCAGCACAGTATACCGCAGACCCTACTCCTTCCACTATTTTCGAACCATCTGTGTACACATGTATCGCCTTGTCCGCCATTTGCGCACCCTTGCGCCAACCGTCCACATCTATTGTGGCCTTAGGATCTCCCTCGAGGCGCAGATAGGGATTCACGTAGTCTGTTCGTCTTGTGATTGATGACGCTATACTACTATGGCCGTATGTTCGGCGCTCAAACTGCCCCGAGGCACCGAGCGTGGTTGCAGTTATAAATGCTATGTTATTTGCTACCAGGTCTACAGGTGGAATGTGCAGAATGGCACACAGTGCAGCTGTCGGGGTTGTTTTCAGGGCTCTCGTAATGCTAAGCATTGATAGTCTGCATAACCCCTCCAATCTTTTGAGGTATGCTGTTTTTTGTGTGGCTTTCCACCAAACAAGAACTCCATAGTATAGGATAGGGCTTACAATCGCTGTAAAAGCCCAATGAGAAAGAGAGGGCCGCACGTACACTCCAGCATTCTTTTACATGCATAAAGTGCCGTTCAGGTCTTCTTCACCCTCTCCTCCACGTTGAGCTTCCATGAAAGCTTACTGTCTAGGATGATTCCTAGATAATTTGGTCAAGGTTTTCTCCTGTAAGGTCACCCCTCCTAACTTAGGCCTGGTCCAATTTGGGACCTTGTACCTCTTTGTAAACAAGACCATATCCGTCTTCTCCGTATTGACTTTCAACCCGACATTAGATGCCCAGGCATCAATATCCCGAAGCGCCCTATCCATCAAAGAACAACGATTAGTTCGATTAGGCACTTTCGGCGTAAGCTTAACGGCTCCCTTATCGAATCGCCTGAGCAGTTGGTTGATGAACAGCGTCCACAGCAGAGGCGATAGCACCCCTCCCTGCGGCGTGCCCCTGTCCACTGATTTCGTGGCCTCGTGCAATCCTCATTGTGAAATAATCTTTCTGCAATTTAACATGTAGCCGATCCATCTGGTTAAGGCTGAACGTACTTTAATGTAATTAAGACCATCCATAATTGCTCATTTAGAAACATTATCGAAAGCCCCGGCAATGCACAAGAACACTCCTAGAGAATATTCCTTATATTCCAGGGATTTCTCTATGCTTATTACCACCCTATGCAATGCGGTGTCTACCGACTTGCCTTTGGCGTACGCATGCTGTGTTGTGGAGAGCAGCTTTTCATCCACGGTGGACTTTATGTACACATCTATCAGCCTCTCAAAGGTTTTGCGCAGAAATGATGTTAAACTAATAGGTCTATAGTCTTTGGGATACACGTGACCGATCGTCCCCGCCTTTGGTAGGAAGCTACACGAGCAGTTCTCCAAGAGTGCGGTACATGATTCAGTCTTATGCACCTATCGAATATTATTTTAAGCCACTCCACGACCGCCCTACTTGAAACTTGTAGCATGGCCGGGAATATACCATCTGCACCCGGCGATTTTAACTTGGAAAACGTTTTCACTGCCAATTCGATATTGGTATCGGTCACCGAGCCTGGCACTACCCGCTCCGTGATCGAAGTCTCCCAATGGGAAATGTGCGTCGAAAGGACCTCAAGGGATTCCTCACTATTGTGTGACCATTCCCAATTCTCTTTCTTTATTAGCCCCTGAACTATGTTTCCCCTTGCTAGAACTTTTTTCAACCATGTTGTTTCGCTGGAGCTCTCTATGTCCGTACATAAACTTTTCCATGAGCTTCTCTTCAGTAGATCCCTGTACTCGCCCCGACACGCTTCGCTTTCCGCGGCCCATGCTAGCTTCAACATTTCTGTTACCTCTCTTCTTAGAAGACTCAGCTTATTGCTCCACCATGGGGGCTTTGCTTTTCCTCTGAACCTTCTTCAAAATTAAAGGTATTAATGAGGGTTTTAAAAGGGAGTGACCCTTTGTTGTGTACGTGAAGGCCTTTGCGAGATATCGACCAAAATGTGGATCAGGGTGACCTAGAACATCATCTGTCGGGTACCGCTAATTTATTTATATATATAATACCACGAATAGTATTCCTGCCAAGATTCCAAGGGCTTTTGATTTCGCCCTGCAGAACGTTTTCATTTTCTTCTACTTAATATGGTAGGTGTCACACCCATTTTACAAAGTTTTTTCTAAAGTTATATTTTGTGTCAGTAAACCAATCCAATTACCATGTTTCATCTCTTGTTTCATATTTGGTACAGAATTGGGCATTTTTTTCATTTTTCGTAATTTTCGATATCGAAAAAGTGGGCGTGGTCATAGTCGGATTTCGGCCATTTTTTATACCAAGATAAAGTGAGCTCAGATAAATACGTGAACTAAGTTTAGTAAAGATATATCGGTTTTTGCTCAAGTTACCGTGTTAACGGCCGAGCGGAAAGACAGAAGGTCGACTGTGTATAAAAACTGGGCGTGACTTCAAACCAATTTCGCCCATTTTCACAGAAAACTGTTATCGTCATAGAAGCTATGCCCTTACCAAATTTCACAAGTATTGGTAAATTTTTGTTCGACATTTGGCATTAAAAGTATTCTAGACAAATTAAATGAAAAAGGGCGGAGCCACGGCCATTTTGAAATTTTATTTTATTTTTGTATTTTGTTGCACCATATCATTACTGGAGTTGAATGTTGACATAATCTACTTATATACTGTAAAGATATTAAATTTTTTGTTAAAATTTTACTTTTAAAAATTTTTTTTTTAAAGTGGGTTTGTTCGTCATCCGATTTTGCTAATTTTTATTTGGCACACATATAGGAATAGGAGTAACGCTCTTGCCAAATTTTATCATGATATCTTCAAGGACTGCGAAAGTTTCAAATTACCTTCCTTCAAAAGTGGGCGGTGCCACGCCCATTGTCCAAAATTTTACTAACTTTCTATTTTGCGTCATAAGGTCAACCTACCAAGTTTCATCGCTTTATCCGTCTTTGGTAATGAATTATGGCACTTTTTGGGTTTTTCGAAATTTTCGATATCGAAAAAGTGGGCGTGGTTATAGTCCGATTTCGTTAATTTTAAATAGCGATCTGTGGTGAGTGCCCAGGAACCTACATACCAAATTTTATCAAGATACCTCAAAATTTACTCAAGTTATCGTGTTAACGGACAGACGGACGGACGGACGGACATAGCTAAATGAATTTCTTTTTTCGCCCGCATCATTTTGATATATAGAAGTCTATATCTATCTCGATTAGTTTATGCCGTTATGGATTACCGTTATGCGAAGAAAATTAATATACTCTGTGAGCTCTGCCAATAATTGCTACTTTGAACTAGGTAGGCAATTGAAAAGTAAAGTCCTCTCTCGGCGAACGAAAATCATACTCTACAAGTCACTTATCGTACCCGTCCTGCTATATAGGGCAGAGGCATGGACCATGATAACAGCAGATGAAGCGGCTTTGGGAGTGTTCGAGAGAAAAGTTCTTCGAAAGATTTATGGACCTCTACGCGTTCGCTATGGCGAGTACCGAAGAAGATTTAATGATGAGCTGTACGAGCTATACGCAGACATCAACATAGTCCAGCGAATTAAAACGCAGCGGCTGCGCTGGCTAGGCCATGTTATGCGAATGAAAGATGATGCTCCGGCCAAGAAAGTGTTTCTATCGGAACCCGCCTATGGAAGCAGAGGTAGAGGGCGGCCCCCACTCCGTTTGAAGGACCAGGTGGAAAACGATTTAAACTCCCTTGGTGTGACCAATTGGCGCCGGTTATCATGCACATCCATAGATCAATCATTATGTATCTACATAAACGAATCAATCATTATGTCTACACATATGTAGGTACATGCAGCTGAGAGCAACGCACAAGCACATGCAGATATCTTATCTGAAATGCTCCTAAAGATATGCAATTGTGATTGTGGAAGTGTCGCTCACATATACAAGCGCATGGGGTATGAGAGAAGCTATAAAAATTATACATCTGTAGTTGTAGCTGAGAAATTTATTACTAACTAAGTAAATTCTGGAAGCGCCTAGAAGATGCTACGAGGAAATCACAAAGAGTATAAAAGCTTCAGCGGTAAAGGCGCTATGGGCAGTTTCAGTTAAGCACGCTATCTGTCGGGCAATAGATCAGTTTCATTTAAGCTATCAGCCAGTTTGGTTATTAAGCAAGCTAGTTGCAAAGTATAAGAGTTAAAAATAAAAAAAAATAAAAAAAAAATATTGGAGTTATTTATTGAACAGTTTAGTGATTCAAACTTAGCAGAAGATTGCAAATAAGGGAAATTGCAAGTAAATTCGTTACAATATGCTAAGCATTTAAAACAAGTTTAGATATATATAGATAACGAGCGATAAAGATTTACGAAATCTTCAGTGGTCATTGAAAAATCAATGGCGATTGTTTGAGACAAAATATTAAATTCTCGCATAGATCTTGCAAGAGGAGCATTGCTGGCGAAATTAGTTTTAATCTTTTAGCAGTAAAAAGGGTAAGTGACTCGGAGGTTACGCCTAGAGTTATTTTATAACATCGGTTTTGGTTTTTAATGGGGTTTTCAGTTTGATCGGTTACACAATGGACACATTCAGTCTATGTGAGGTCCTCAAGGACCGGCCAAATCTACCTAACCGAACCTTACATAAATAATCAAGCTACAGCAGTCTATATAATAATTATTTCTTCTCGTACTTGAACTTCCTTTCTACATTTTCATTTCGTTTGTTGTATGTGTTGGATGTGGTCGTAATTGTTTAGAGGCGCTTAGATCAATTGGCGCCGCCGTCATGGTCACTGCCACAAACATCACCCACTGCCCCCCGACAGCAGTAGCAGCATTCAAGTTCATGCTCTTCATTCCATTTCTTGTTTTCTTTATTGACGCATTGCACGCGAACAATTCCCATATGACGCTTGTCGCTGGTGGCGGTATTCGGTCACACGCTGATATTGCGAGTATTAGATGCGTACAAATGCACATCTACAGATGCCCGTATGTGTGTATTTCTAGAGTCAATAAATGTCGAATAGCCGGCGATTGGTTTATTTGACCCAAAGTTGTATGTTCGATTTTCGCATAGCAATTAAATTCTGTTCCTTAGAGCCAAATATTGCTATGTTGTTGCATGGTCATTGTTGTAGCTTTTGCATTTCATGTTGTTGTTGTTGTTGCTATATTTAGTGCGGGCAATTTCACAATTTACCAAATTGTCAGCAACATATTTCAAAGCAGTTTTTGTTGATTTGAATCTTTTTAGAAATACAACATCCAAAGCGTTATTAAAAACTAAATTTATTGAATGAGAAAATTAAAGAAATATTCATTCCATTATATTTGCATATTTGGATTTCTGAACTTTATCGACAAGGCAATGCCAATGATGAAATAACTTTGGATTTTTGTTCACAAAAGTAAAGCCTTCTCTCGACGAATAAAAATCACGCCCTACAAGTCGCTCATAATACCGGCAGCGATTTAGTTTAGCACCCCCCGATTTCGGGGTTTAACTTGGTATCAAATGAAAGAGAAAGTTTTCCCGATCACAAATATACATATTTTAAAGTGCGCAAACTTATAATTTAAAAGTTATTTGTTGTTAAAGTTTGCAAATTTCTATACAACTTTTATATGTGTATACGTATGTATATATATTTTATGACATTACAAATCTGTGCTGCCACATCTAAAAAACGGAACAAGTGCAGAATCGAAAAATAACTCATAAAAATACCTTTCATCTGATGTATATATATCTTTAACTTTTCTAGCCTTTATTTACCAAAAATTAAAAAGCTCTTTTTTGCATTCGTGAACGAGCTAATATTACCTTATAACACTTATGTTTATTGTTATGTTAGTCGATCCAACACCGGCTGCGCCATGCACAGTAATTCTGCGTAGAACACCTTTCTGCGTAGGCGGCCTTCGGCCGCGCTTATATAAAATAACCCTGGGCTACGCCATGCCAAGTCCGGGTGTGTGGTATAACCATACCGCCACAGAAGATTGTACTACGCAGAAGGACATCACCGTGGCGGTAGTCACGGTTATACCACACACCCGGACTTGGCATGGCGAAGCCCAGTGTTATTTTTTATAAGCCCGGCCGAAGGCCTCCTACGCGGAAAGGTGTTTCAAATTTTCAAAGTGAGTAGTAAAAATATATATTTTCCTTTTTCTTTATTAACTGAAAGGTGGAAAAGTAATATTTATATTTGTTTTTTTTTTTGTTTATGTGGCAGCACAGCTTTGTAATGTCCTCAATAAAATATATATATATATAAATATAAATGTGCATGTTGCTACAAAAGCGCGATTGATTTAATAAAAACATTTATAAGTAAAAACAATGCAAAAATGAAATGTGAAATATACAAAAATGCAATTTAAGTTTATGGTTGCCAATTTATATAGATATGTATGTGGATTAAGGTTTTGAAAGATGTGTAAATTGTAATTTAAAGTGCTATAGAAATTTGCTAAATTTGCAAACTTTAACAACAAATAACTTTTAAATTATAAGTCTGCGCACTTTAAAATATATATATTTGTGATCGGGACAACTCCCTCTTTCATTTGATAACAAAATTTACCCCGACCTCGGGGGTGCTATTCTAAAATTTTCCCAAAATACCTGTCCTGATGTATGGCGCGAAATCATGAATTGTGTCGAGAGAAGATTAGATGGCTCTTGCAGTGTTTGAGATTCAAGTTCTCTGGAATATTTATGGTACTTTTCACGATGCCGAGGGCGAGTATCGAAGGAGGTATAATGATGAGCTGTATGAGCCAGATATAAAGGTAGTGTAATTAATAAAAACGAAAAGTCTTCACTGGCAAGGTCATGTTATGGGGATGGATAAAGACGCTCCGGCCAAGAAAGTATTTCAAACGACACAGAAATTTGGAAGCAGTGGAAGAGGTGGTAGGTGGAGGTAGACTTGACTTTCCTTTGTGCTCCCAATTGGTATCAGTTATCGCGAAACAGGGATAATTGGCCCCACTTAGTGATAATGGTGATATTGTACATAGGAACTTCTACTGATGTAAGAATGTGGCCTTTAGAAGGTGCTTCGCGGCACAGTTATGTCAAGATGTAGAATTGTATTAGGATAGAAAACATCGATTTATTCCCCTTTACGACCCAATGTGAAAGGTCAGTGAAACTCACTTGATTTTGACCCCGGCCTGCCAGTGTGAAAGGCCAATGAAACTTACTTGCTTTTGACCCCAGCCTGCCTTAACGTATTTATTTAACAAGGAGCCGCTTGCACCATCTTCGAAATTTTCGTTTTCTCCATGCTAACTGAAGCTTCGGGTCTCAGCTGTTTGGCTAGCTTTCGTGTATTCACAATAGATGTTTGCGATCTGTTTTAAAACTATGGTATCTGGGTCTACCGACCTAAGAAGTAATGACGTTACATGAACGAAGTATATGTGGCGTTGCGTTATACTTTGGGAACTTAGCGCCGTTTTAACCGTCTTCGGTTAAAGCATTTTATTTGACAAAAAAAAATCAGGTTTAGCTGCAGTGCAGATTTTGATCTAGAATTTTTCGTGTCTTTGATTCTGGTTAATTGGTACGGGGTCAGGTTCTTAATTTTTGATGCCGTTTGCAATATGATCTTCGTTTGTAATTTCGGGTTCGTCTCTATTTGATTTCAAGTTCGACTTTGATTTCGGCTCCAATTCCAGTTGCGTTCGTTTTTGTTCCTTTAACTGTTTTTTGATGTTGTTCTAGTTCTTTTCCTGCTACAGATTAGGTTTTTTCAGTTGCGGTTTTATGTATCGGTATCCGTTTCTTTTCGATTACAGTTGCAGCTTTGTTTCTGTATTCTTCTTTGGGTTTTAAATCCATTTTGAGTTTTTATTTCTGTACCGATTCGTTTTCTGGCCTTTTGATTTGTATTCCCGTTTCTATTCCAGTTTATTTTTCTGTACCAGTTTCTATTTCGATTCCGGTTCCAGTTTCCTTTTCCATTATAGTTTCTGACACAAACACAAACATGACACTGCACTCTCGAATGGCATCCATACACAACTCACACCTCAAATACACATAATTTATTAGTCAAGTGTTCATTTCGAACTTGCACCGCACCATTTTAAAACACCAATTTATCACATTAATTACAAATTACAGATTTATTAGGCATTGTAAAGTTGTAGAATTTAACACGCTTGTTTATCTGTGCCGTTGTGCGCCCCTTAAACTTGTCCATGGCACCACCACCACAATGTTCGTTCGTCATCATCGTATGCTTCAACTTCCCTATAATGATCCAATAAAGAGCAAGCAACAGCTAAGAAGTGGCAATTGGTAAGTGGCGGTTTAAATAGCAACTTCCTTTCAAATACGTTTAAACATATATATGGAGATTAACGTGGGTCGCTTTGTATGAAGGCATATAACTAGATTTTGAACCTGTGCAGTTTTGAAATAAACTTAGTACCTATTTTCTTAAATATGCTAATATCGCGATACATAGCCCATAAAGTCAAGTTTATATAACCTGAATCCTTATAACTACTTTTGTACCAAAGTATTTCTGAAGTATCGATTGCGTATTTAACCGGGAAGGATTTGCAAACATACCTATTTATGAATTTTTTTCTATCAATGGTCCATTCGCTTTTTTTTATACAATTATCGGCAGTGTTTGGCAAGCGCTCCGGGTGTATCTGCCATGAAAAGCTCTCAGTGAACACTAATCTGCCTTGCAGATGCCGTTCGGAGTCGGCATAAAACATGTAGGTCCCGTCCGGCCAATTTGTAAGGAAAATCAAGAGGAGCACGACGAAAATTTGATGAGAAGCTCGGCCTTAGATCCCTTCGGAGGTTATCGCGCTTTACATTTATTTATTTTATTTATCATAAAACACATTTCTAATGAAATATCTCACTTTTATAAATTTACGATATCAAGGAAAGTAGGCGTGGTTATCAATATAGTGGGGTGACATTAGGTCAATGGTTAAAAGGTCAATAGGTTTTATGACCACTTCAAATGGCCATACGATCAATTGGCCTTATGACCACTTCAAATCCTTATAAGTCAATTGACTTTATGACCTTTCTTTTATTCCACATTTTTTCTAAGCATTTAATTGAAAAAATTTCTTATCTCAGAGGGGATCTCATTGAGCCAATATTTTATCTGATTTTTCACTAGAACGGAACTAAAATAATAAAAAAACAAAAATGTCTTTTTTCATTCGGCTGAACAAAATATAGCGAACACAACAAACTGTAATTCACGAGATGTTAAGATTTTACTACGTGGTGGTGCGAAACTAAATAGCTGAACGTCTGGCCTATTAATAAAGAAAAAGTTGATGATCATTAAAGCAAAATGATCATAATGTCTATATCGTTATCATTTCAACAAGTTCATATAGTCATAACTTCAGTTGACTTTGTGGCCATTTGAAGTGTTCATAAGGTCAATTGACTTTATGGTCGTAGACTTTATGTCACCTCTCCTACCAATATACTGCTACTGCTACTGCAGCCCGCAGCTTTACTTCCGATTGCGGGTTAGGTTAGGTTGAACTGCTTCTTCCGTGTGTACGTGAAGTTTTTTTAACGACCAAACTGACTTATGAAAAACCAGGACTCATATTATAAAATAACTCCGTCCTCTGGTCAAATACTAGAAGCTTGTGCGTAGTAAAAGCCAAATCTACGCGCGCTGATTTACTGCGTTGGAGGTTTATCTGTAAGACTTCAAAAATGATTATGGTGATTGCCGTACATAGCTCAATTAAAATATTTTTGGATTCCTTTATATTATTGCCCACCGTCGGCCGATTAAAGTTATAATATACTATACTATTTGATCCGTCCTAATGTACATATATACCTATCATCAAATGTATAACGAATACACACATACATATGTACTGATTAGTCCTGTTCCCACATTCTTCACTTCTTAATGTTCATAAAACCTTAGTCGTGGTTTTAATGACTTTTGCAGGCACATGTGGCACGTAGCGATGTTGCTACCAACCACTTACAGCACATGCAACATATAAGCCAACACATATGCATGCAGGTTGTCGTTGTTGTTCTTCCATTAGTACATATTCAACATGGATAAAAAATATTAATGGCATTTGTAATTTGCAGTATTGTAATTAATTAATTTTTCTTTCCTGCATGTTTATGTTTTTTGTTGTTGTTATAGTGTTTTTTTTTTTGAGAAGTTGTTGCTGTATTTAGTTTTTTTGTACTCTACGTCGTTTTTGAATTCATTTAATTGGTTTTAAAACACGGTAATTGTGGCTCCATTTCATTGCACGTTCTACAACAACAAACGAACAACATTCATTCATTCATTCATACCCGTCTGCGATTTATTCTTATTGTTGCTGTTTGTTGATCTCATAGCCCTGTTCACATGTTATTACCTTTAATTTGTTTAGCAAAATTTCCTAATTTCTGTTGTCACCAATAGTGAAACACATCTGCATATGGAGTAAATATTTATATTTTTTCATTTTTCAAATTTTACAACCAAATTTTGAATGCAATATTTGAAAATAAATCGTTAAGAGAAGCTTCAATACGTGCTGGCAATTCGAATTATATAACAGGTTGGATAAGCGATTTGCTATAGAAGAAATTTATTAACACGAATGCCTGTCGGCGATGGTGAGGGGCGCGTTCACAGGATTTGTTTTGAATGCTTTTTTGAAGAGATTTACACGAGTTATGCCATATTTAGGTAGTCTGCATGCCATGTTGTAGCCCATATCACGCTTTGGAACTTTAAGTTGTACTAAAATTTCAAATTCTATGCGCAACAACAACAACAGGTATCGGTCTGATGTCGACGAAGTATAGGCGAGTTATCGAAGGATTATAAACTTTGCTACCGATAACAACGGTTATCGCTTTTTTATCGATGAGTTATCGGTTTGTTATTTACATCAACAAGTTTCCAATTATTGATCGAAAAGTTATCGATACGTTGTCAAAACACTATCGATTTGCTATCGATAAAGTTTTCGATTTGTTATCGGAGGGCTATCAATTTTAAACCGAAAATTTGTTGATTTTTTGTCGTAATCAGATAATAAATTTATTATCGAAAAGTTAACGATTTGATATCGAAAAACCATCATTTCTTTATAGTATGTTATCGTAAAGTTATCGATTTGAGGTATAGCTTATTTTGAAAGCGCTGTATTGTCGAAAAGTTAAAAATTTATCGATTTTTTATCATAGTGTTACCAATTTGTGATCGGCGTTTAATCGGTTCAGTAACGATAACTCATCGATATCTTAGAAAACAGATAACGATACAGCTTCAATGTTAAATCTATGGCATATCTGTAACCCAAAGCCGATGAGAAAGCAATTATGCCAATGACTCGGCTATAACAAGCCGTTTTTAAACCGATAACCGATACGATATTGATAATGAGCTGATAATATTAACTTGTCGGAATCGGTTGTTACCGATAAGAAGCCGACGAAGTTTTTCTCAAAAAGCCCGAAACTAGTTGTTTCTGGTAAAGTTGTCTCTGGTCTGACTTAACTTCAGGGTTGGGCATAGTGCGTTAAAAACTTTCATTATCACTTAAAAATTAGATACGATGCGAGATTAATGCCTTAATTGCTGCTTGTCTGCGAACACTTCTCCCGCTCCCGAAAAACGCTACTGTGATCTTGCAGCTTGTAGGCTCTGTTTATTTCCGGATCAGCACAGTACACAACATATCATTATCCTACTATTACTTTGAAACCATCGGTGTACACGTATATTGCCCCATCTGTCAGTAGAGCGCCCTTGCGCCAAATATTTTGAGCGTGACTTATGAAACCGTAAAAGTCCACTCTAAAACTTATTATTATTCTATGCTTTTGATGGTAACCCTAAAACCGATACTGCATTATTTGTGCGTGGAGATGTCAAACCACATGCACGTGGAAGAGCAACTTCGAACTTCCGCTGTCGAGAGTCTTTCCTTTTTTAATTTGGAATTGGGGCAGTGCAGTTGGTGAATAAATATATACGTTTGAAAATAATTTTGCTGGTTAAGAGTACATACGAAGTGAACTTACAAATGGTTGCTAATGATTGCTGTTTTAAAAAAGAAGGAAATTTTATTGAATTTTGTGCAGTTTTATAAAAAAAAAATTTTAAGAATAAAGATTCCAAAAGATTTGGAGACCTTCCCTTTCCAAGCTGAGATTGCTCATCTTATGTCGTTGATCACCAACACATTCTACTTGAACAAAGAAATTTGCCTACGTGAATTGATTTTTAATACATTCGATGCTTTGGATAAAAATACATTACGAGTCACTCACAGATCCTACAAAATTGGACAGCAGTAAAGAGTTGTACATTAAGCTCATTACAAACAAAACTGCTGGCACTTTGACCATTATTGATACTGGTATTGGTATGACCAATCCTGATTTAATCAACAATTTGGGTACAATTGCCAAATCTGGTACAAAAAGTATTCATGGAAGCGCTGCAGGCTGGTGCTGATATATCTATGATTGGTCAATTTAGTGTTGTTTTCTACTCGGCGTACTTGGGAACTTATACAGAAACTATGCTTTCATTTTTTTTTTTTTTTTTGATTATAAAATTGATAATTTTTATTTCTTTGGATTATTGATAACTATTACATATTTTTCATTTTTAAAGCTAAGTTATAAGAAGGTTCGTTTTAACGTTTTTTTATTTGATCAAATTAATTATTGCAATTTGCACTGGCTCAAAATGTATGAGAGCAAATAATTTCAAACGATTCAAATCGGTATATGAAATGAAAAATAAATTTATTTAATTAGTATACAAAAAAGAAGAACCAACATTTCATTCGCAATTTCGCTAAAAGTGTAGCATAAACCATAAAAGCTTTTTAGATATTTGTACATCTTTCTTTTTAACAAATATCCAATGCTTCCCTCTTATATATAAATTTCACTACGCCACTGGTGGGCGTAAAACCAAACCGGTATTCGGAGTAAAATCTAATTGGAATAACGTAAAATAGTATTTACAAATGTACATCGTAAGAGTGGGTTAGAGTACTTGTTTTAGTTAGAACAACAAAACACAAAAAAATGTGATATTTGATTTCAACAGCTTAAGAGAGATAAGCAATCTCTTCGTCCACGACCATCTCACCAGGCGCCTGAGGACATCGATCGAGACCAAAACCATGTAAGTGCTTTAATTGTGTTTGTATAACATTCTTTTTATAGTATACATACTCTCGCTGCACATTTCTACGTGCATCTATACGTATAATCTATCCCACTTGCGTCGATTTCTGAGCAAAAGAGTATCATGATAGTTTTCATAATATAATCACATACCTTGTGACACATTTTTTTATGGCTTGCAACATGTTGTTAAAGTAATTTCGATATAAATTTTGTCTCATGCTACTCTTGTGCTCTACCTTTACATTGATTTTGATGCTCTAAATATTTTAATAATATATGTACCTATATATATATACCTAAGCATTTAAGTTTGGAAAAGCCTATGTAGACCACTTCACATATAGATAGGTTAATTTTTTTCCGTTTTAATTCCTATATAATATGCATTAGGGTGACCAACCAATAAAATTAGATTAGTTAAACTTTAAAATTAAAATCTTAGACATGAATTCGGTTATCATAAAATTGTTAAATAAAGATTTTTGTATTTGAATTTGAAATATGTCTTCGTAAATTCAAATTTATTTTGTGAGATGGATTAAACCTTAGTTCGTAAGTATGGTTGGGTTGGTGATGCATAGTGTATCTCTATATGGATGAGTAGGGAAGAGAAGGAGGCTGTTTAGTAATGGCATTCCTGGGATTAATTAGAGGACCTTTCATCCGAGCAGTTTTAATTTTTTTTGTGTTTAAGGGATTTGGTTGTGGAAGTCATTTTTTTTTTGCAGTTGTTGTTATTAAAGAAGTGCATGATTTTCCTTATATGTATAACGAGTTCATAGGTGGCTTAGTGGCGGCAAGGACCCACTCAATCCGACGAGCTTTTGCCCGGATAAAGCAAGCATGCACAGGCGGCCACGTTCTATGAGCGAGGTGTGTTAAACGACGTTTCATTATACTATCCACCTCTAACGTTTTTCTCAGAGCCCGATCGAAGCGCTAATACGGCATAAGGTAGTCTGATCGTCCTGTAATTGATGAAGCTATAATACTATGATCATATGATCTGCGCTCAAGCTGCCCGAGGCACTGAGCCTCTTTGCAGTTGTTAACGCTATGTTCTTTGCCACCAAGTCTACACGCAGAATGTCATACAGTGCAGTCGTCGGGTTTTTTTTTTTCAGTGATCTCGTAATTCTAAGCATTGACTGCCTGCATACTCCCTCTAATTTTTTGATGTAGGTTCTTTTTTTTTGTGGCTGTACACCAAACAAAGATTTTATATTATAGGATAGGCTTTTCAATCGCTGCAAATACCCAATGAGAGAGTGAGAGAGCGATAGACCCCGCACCCAAGCATTATTTTATATGAATAAAGTGCCGTTAGGCCTTCTTCATTCTCTTCTCCATGTTGAGCTTCCACGACAACTTACTGTCTAAAATGCTTCCTAAATATTGTGTGCAAGGTTTCTCCTGAAGGGCCACATCTCCTGGCCTAGGCCTGGTCCAATTGGGGACTTTGTACCTCTAAGTAAGCAAGATTATATCCGTTTTCTCCACTTTGGCGGTCAACCCGACATTAAATTCTCAGGTATGTATATCCCGAAGCTCCCAGTCCATCAAAAGAAGAAGTATATATATAAAGATTTCAGCGAATTCTGCAATGTAAGACCCATCAGTAAAATAAGTTTCCTCGGATTGTTCCATATTGATGAAAATTATCCAAAATTGAATGTCCACTTAAAATTTTATGACCACAGAATATGTACGTACGTATCTACATATGTGCATAATACATAGTAAACAAGTCATAAAATACTCAAGCGCCTACTCAAATGTTTAAATATGTCACGTAAGCAATTACAACAACATGAACTCTCTTTGCCAGCTACCCAGGAACGCCAGCAACAACAGCCTTTGAACAAAAAACATTTTGCTAAGCATTTATGCATTCCACGCCCTAAAATTTACTTAAACTTAAGTAAAACCACAGGGCGTCATTTTGTAGAAAATAATTAAATATTAGCCGAGTTTTTTTTACACGCGTATACGTTTACGCTTAAACTTTGTATGGACTGCTAAGCGTCAAACTTTAAATAGACCTCTGAATTTGCCGCGCCTACTGAAATATGTGTCTATGTTTCACCCTCTACACTAATTCTATGTATTCTATGTGTGTCCACTATTCATCGCAACAGAGGGTTGTGTCTCCGCTTTCCGGTACACCCTGTGCTGTAGCTGTTTAGCCACTGCCGCTAGATGGGTCCCCTAAGCATTATCTAAGCGGGGATAGGCGTTTTTTTTAACGCGCACACGTAAACGTATACCCGTGTGAAAAAAAAAACACGGCTACCCTGTAAAAGATTCCTCATTGTTCCACATATTTCGGCCCGAAAAGGATTGCTAGGTCATCAGCATGGGCCACCAATTGGCAGCCTCTAAACTCGAGGTCTTGGAGTAGTTCATTTACGAACATTTTCCAAAGAAGGGGTTACTGAACAGTCCTCCGCTGAATGCTCCTTCTCACGCTGCTCTGGGTCACTGAACCTCTCCATACCGATGTAACAATCCTGCCCGACGAAAAGTACATATGTTGATAAAGAGACGATTTGAATTCAAATCCTATTAGAAGCCCCTCTACAACAAATGGCAGAACATTATGGAGAGCTTCTCCGATGTCAAGAAAGGCACTCAGTATGAGCTCTTTGCGATCGAGTGGCCCTTCTATCAGTTTAACAGTCAAATGGAGAGCTGTTTCAGTGAGCATTTGGTGCGTTAAGACAGCAATGAGTAACGTTATTAGTCTAAAAAAGAGTTCAAGTGGCGGTTTGGCTAACAGCAAGAGGTGCTTATGCTTACCGGCTCCATACCCGCCAAGGGACCGCCAATATCTATCTTTGAGGTAGTCTGATTACAAAAGGATCGACTTTTTTGACACTTCGAACATTCAAGCCGATTCAGCTTGCCGAACTGATCTCTTAAACGCACCTTTTAAAAGTCGGTAACTTGGTGAGCGAAAAATGGCACAGAAATTAAAAAGTTTTTTTTTTTTGGTTCGTGTTTAGCGAAAACTTTGCTCACCTGGGAACTTTTCTTATTTTCATGCTTCATTTTAAGGCTGGACCATGACTGATTGGGATACAAGAGAATGCATATAGACGGTTACTCCCTTATAGTATATAGTTGTGTATGTATGTATGTACTTAAGTACTAAGTATTAGCATATATATAGAAAATAAGAAAAACAAGTAAGGAAGGCTAAGTTCGGGTGTAACCGAACATTACATACTCAGTTGAGAGCTATGGAGACAAAATAAGGAAAATCACCATGTAGGAAAATGAACTTAGGGTAACCCTGGAATGTGGTTGTATGACATGTGTATCAAATGGAAGGTATTAAAGAGAATTTTAAGAGAGAGTAGGCCATAGTTCTATGGATGGACGCCATTTAGGGATATCGCCATAAAGGTGGACCAGGGCTGACTCTAGAATTTGTTTGTACGATATAGGTATCAAATGAAAGGTGTTACTGAGCATTTTAAGAGGGGTGGGCCTTAGGTCTATCGGTGGACGCCTTTTCGAGATATCGCCATTAAGGTGGGCCAGGGGTGACTCTAGAATGTGTTTGTACGATATGGGTATCAAATGAAAGGTGGTAATGAGTATTTTAAAAGGGAATGGGCTTTAGTTATATAGGTGAACGCCTTTTCGAGAAATCGCCATAAAGGTGGACCAGGGGTGACTCTAGAATATGTTTGTACGATATGGGTGTCAAATGAAAGGTGTTAATGAGTATTTGCAAAGGGAGTGATCCTTAGTTCCATAGGTGGACGCCGTTTCGAGATATCGCCATAAAGGTGGACCAGGGGTGATTCCAGAATGTGTTTGTACGATATGGGAATCAAAGGAAAGGTGTTACTGAGCATTTTAAGAGGGAGTGGGCATTTGGTCTATAGGTGGACGCCTTTTCGAGATGTCGCCATTAGGGTGGGCCAGGGGTGACTATAGAATCTTTGTACGATATGGATATCAAACGAAAGGTGTTACTGAGCATTTTAATAGGGAGTGGGCATTAGGTCTATAGGTGGACGCCTTTTCAAAATATCGCCATTAGGGTGGGCCAGGGGTGACTCTAGAATGTTTGTACGATATGGGTATCAAACGAAAGGTGTTACTGAGCATTTTAAGACGGAGTGGGCATTAGGTCTATAGGGGGACGCCTTTTTGAGATATCGCCATTAGGGTGGGCCAGGGGTGAGTCTAGAATGTTTGTACGATATGGGTGTCAAACGAAAGGTGTTGCTGACCATTTTAAGAGGGAGTGGGCATTAGGTCTATAGGGGGACGCCTTTTCGAGATATCGCCATTAGGGTGGGCCAGGGGTGACTCTAGAATGTTTGTACGATATGGGTATCAAACGAAAGGTGTTACTGAGCATTTTAAGAGGGAGTGGGCATTAGGTCTATAGGTGGACGCCTTTTCGAGATATCGCCATTAGGGTGGGCCAGGGGTGACTCTAGAATGTTTGTACGATATGGGTATCAAACGAAAGGTGTTACTGAGCATTTTAAGAGGGAGTGGGCCTTAGGTCTATAGGTGGACGCCTTTTCGAGATATCGCCATTAGGGTGGGCCAGGGGTGACTCTAGAATGTTTGTACGATATGGGTATCAAACGAAAGGTGTTACTGAGCATTTTAAGAGGGAGTGGGCATTAGGTCTATAGGTGGACGCCTTTTTGAGATATCGCCATTAGGGTGGGCCAGGGGTGAGTCTAGAATGTTTGTACGATATGGGTGTCAAACGAAAGGTGTTGCTGACCATTTTAAGAGGGAGTGGGCATTAGGTCTATAGGGGGACGCCTTTTCGAGATATCGCCATTAGGGTGGGCCAGGGGTGACTCTAGAATGTTTGTACGATATGGGTATCAAACGAAAGGTGTTACTGAGCATTTTAAGACGGAGTAGGCATTAGGTCTATAGGTGTACGCCTTTTTGAGATATCGCCATTAGGGTGGGCCAGAGGTGACTCTAGAATGAGTTTGTACGATAGGGATATCAAATTAAAGGTATTAATGAGGGTTTAAAAGCGAGTGGCCCTTAGATGTATATGTGAAGGCGTTTTCGCGATACCGACCAAAATGTGGACCAGGTGATCCAGAAAATCATCTGTCGGGTACTGCTAATTTATTTATATATGCAATACCACTAACAGTATTCCTGCCAAGATTCCAAACGCTGTTGATTTCGCCTTGTAGAACTTTTTCATTTTCTTCTACTTAATATGGTGGTGTCACACCCATTTTACAAAGTTTTTTCCAAAGTTATATTTTGCGTCAATAAACCAATCCAATTACCATGTTTCATCCCTTTTTTCGTATTTGGTATAGAATTATGGCATTTTTTTCATTTTTCGTAAATTTCGATATCGATAAAGTGGGCGTGGTTATGGTCGGATTTCTTCCATTTTTTATACCAAGATATAGTGACTTCAGATAAGTACGTGGACTAAGTTTAGTAAAGATATATCGGTTTTTGCTCAAGTTATTGTGTTAACGGCCGAGAGGAAGGCCAGATGGTGGACTGTGTATAAAAACTGGGCGTGGCTTCCACCGATTTCGCCCATTTTCACAGAAAACAGTTACCGTCATAGAATCTATGCCCCTACCAAATTTAAGAAGGATTGGTAAATTTTTGTTCGACTTATGGCATTAAAAGTATTCTAGACAAACTAAATGAAAATGGGCGGAACCACGCCCATTTTGAAATTTTCTTTTTTTTTGTATTTTGTTGCATCATATCATTACTGGAGTTGAATTTTGACTTAATTTACTTATATACAGTAAAGATATTAAATTTTTTGTTAAAATTTGAATTTTAAAAAAATTTTTTTTAAAAAGTGGGCGTGTTCTTCATCCAATTTTGCTAATTTTTATTTAGCGCATATACAGTAATAGTAGTAACGTTCCTGCCAAATTTCATCATAATATCTTCAACGACTGCCAAATTACAGCTGGCAAAACTTTTAAATTACCTTCTTGTAAAAGTGGGCGGTGCCACCCCCATTGTCCAAAATCTTACTAATTTTCTGTTCTGCGTCATAACGTCAACCCATCTGCCAAGTTTCATCGCTTTATCCGCATTTGGCAATGAATTATCGCATTTTTTCGGTTTTTCGAAATTTTCGATATCGATAAAATGGGCGTGGTTATAGTCCGATATCGTTCAGTTTAAATAGCGATCTGAGATGAGTGCCCAGGAATCTACATACCAAATTTCATCAAGATACCTCAAAATTTACTCAAGTTATCGTGTTAACGGACAGACGGACGGACGGACGGACATGGCTCAATCAAATTTTTTTTCGATACTGATGATTTTGATATATGGAAGTCTATATCTATCTCGATTCCTTTATACCTGTACAACCAACCGTTATCCAATCAAAGTTAATATACTCTGTGAGCTCTGCTCAACTGAGTATAAAAATATACGCCTCTGGTCACTCAGCAAGCAACATGCCTAGTGAAAACTATATATATACATATTTTGCTGCTCTAATATTTTTTAGGCACCCAAAAACTTTCCGAACAATTTTTGTTTAATTTGTGCACTGCAGTGAATTTTGCTCATATTTGGAGAATAAATTTCATGGCTGATGGCTGTGACCAATTGTTTTAAGAGTGCAAAGTCTAAATACCGAAATAAGTTACTGGTTAAGTTAAAAAAATAATAAATGTAAGGCGCGATAACCTCCGAAGAGATCTTAGGCCGAGCTTCTCTTCCAATTTGCGTCGTGCTCCTCTTGATTTTCCCTAAAAATTGGCCGGACGGGACCTACATGTTTTATGTCGACTCCGAACGGCATCTGCAAAGGCAGATGGGTTTTCACTGAGAGCTTTTCATGGCAGAAATACACCCGGAGCGCTTGCCAAACACTGCCGAGGGGCGACCCCGCTTAGAAAAATTGTCTTCTAATTGAAAAACCTTATTTCTAAAATTTTGATGTTGCTTTGTCCAGGGTGTGAACCTGGGGCATACGATGTGGTAGGCGGGGCACGCTACCATCACACCACGGTGGCCGCCACTGGTTAAGTTAGGGTGGTTCAAAAAGTGAGTTATTCACAAAAATTGCTTAAATTAATTTCGGTTTTCGTTGTTGCTCTTTTTTTTAAGCAAAACAAATCCCGAGTGGTGGGTGTTATTGAACTGATCGTACTTTTCCAATATGAACCAGATACGGTCGGATAGTGGTACCGGCAGTTCGCAGCTTACCTGTTACGCGAACGATTTGATATCACTACGTCAAATCTTCCTTCCTTGGCTTGGCTGATGGCTGTGCTAACCGCGCTTTCCGCCGAGCTTTGTAAACATATTGGTTTTTACTTCGTTAACATGATTGGAAATAAACAAATTGTTGGTAAATGCTTTGGTTCCATATAACAGCTAAAATGATGGACTCTTTTATTGCGTATACTAGGGATGTGTCCGAATGAGTAAGAGTTTAACCTGTTACAATTTTCAGATCAAAGTTGTGCTAGAGTGATATGTGTCTCCATAGGAAGTCTCATTTTCTCTTATGTGGTGGGTTTTTGGATGCTCGCCTGCCACACCGAAGGTGCTGGGTTCAAGTCCCAGGCAGAGTAAATTCAAAATACTTTGGAACAAAATTTTAAAAAAGTTTTTTCCAAGCGAGGTCGCCCCAAGTAAGCTATTTGGCAAGCACTCCGAGCATATATTGCTGTCATGATACCATTTGGCATGCGAGTCGGCATAGAGTGCGTGGCCTAGTCCTACCATTGTGTATGCCTTGTAGTATATAAGCTTCTGAAAGTGCCGTAAAATATCATGCCTTGGATGGGCGGTGACAGGGCTAAAGTTGTTGAAAAAACTGAAGAGATCTGAGAAATAGCTGCTTATTTTAGAGCAGAGCTCATCTATAGGGTTCCAAATCTGTAATGACTATTGCGCTGTCAGCTTAGTGGGATACAATGGTCAATTCTGCAAATGGATCAGGGTGCTTCGAAATGTAGAAATTGAACAGAGTTGGTTATATTACAACACCCCGTGGCACCTCGCTTGATCCTTATTTATTAGGATGCTCCTTTCCTTATACATATCTATCAGTTTTGATTTGGTTAAACTGCTATATGTAGTTCTATAGTTAACCATATTAGAAGCTTTTGTCACATCGACTACCATGATTGGGTGTCTATGACGTTTAATGCGAAGCAATGCATTTTAACCCTTCGATAGATTGTGGCGTCTGCCCAGACGAGAAGGCTCTATTTTCGTTAATAACTTTACTGCTACCAACCCGATCATGAAAACCTTTAGTGACTTTGTAAGTTTAGAGGCGGTCGTTATAATAATTCGGAAATCGATATATTTATACTCAGCTTGCACTTACACTTATCTGGACCCAGAATAGATTGGTATTGAAAATGAACGAAATCGGATGATAACCACGCCCACTTTTTATATATATAAAATTTTTGGAAACACAAAAAACCTGATAATTTAGTAAATAATACACCTAGAATGTTGAAATTTGACTTGTGGACTGATATTGAGGCTCTTGATAAAAATTTGGAAAACATTTTTAAAATGGGCGTGGCACCGCCCACTTGTGATAAAATCAATTTTACAAATATTATTAGTCATAAATCAAAAACCGTTAAACCTATCGTAACAAAATTCGGCAGAGAGGTTGCCTTTACTATAAGAAATGCTTTGAAGAAAAATTAAAGAAATCGGCTAAAGACCACGCCCACTTTTATATAAAATATTTTTAAAAGGTTCGTGGACGAAAATAATATATCTTAGTGAAAAAGAGCTTTGCATCAATAGATTTTACTTTCGAAATTGAATTATAATATAAAATTGGAAAACACTAAAATTTTTGAAAATGGGCGTGGCACCGCCCCTTTTATGACTAAGCAATTTTCTATGCTTCGCGAGCTATAACTCGAAGAAAAATTAACGGATCTTAATAAAATTGGGTCCATTAGTTTTCCCTATAGCAGGAAATATTTCTAGGAAAAATGGACGGGATCGGTTAAAGACCACGGCAACTTAGATATAAAACAGTTTAAAAGGGTCGTAGACTAGAATAATAAGCTATAACTTAGCAAAAAATAGTTTTGAATCAATGATATTTCACTTATCAAGTTTAGTTGTAAGAGGAAATGGGGAGACATTTATTTTTAAACGGGCAGTTCTACGTGTTATGTAGAAAAGTTATTTATCTGAAATGAAATGTACAATTGAAGCTCACGCTGATTATGTAATGTTCGGTTACACCGGAACTTAGACATCTTTACTTGTTTTCTTTATATTGTAACGAATTTTGGGATATTCCTCTTATTTGCAACCTTCTACTAGCGTTCGAATCACTAAACTGTTGAACTCCACTATTCAATAATGCAAAATGGCCTTTATTAAAGTACTTCACAATAACACTTATCCTTCGCAAATGATAGCTTGCTTAAATCAAACTGACTTGTTGTGCCTCAACTGTTGCTGCTTTTATACTGCTTGGTTTCGTTGGCATATTTCTAGGTGGTTCTATTTCTAGAATTTACTAATTAGATACCAGCTATAAAATTACCAGCTATAACTACGTTTATAGCTTCTCATATGCGCGTGTATATGTGAGTGATACTTGCACAAATTATTGCCTACTTTTGAGCACATCTCAGATAAGATATATGCATGTGTTTGTGTGTTTTCTCTATGCTGCGTGTACGTACATATGTGTAGCCATAATGATTGAATTGTTTATGTGCATACAAGTCATTGCTTAGTATTGGCTTAGAGATGACAGTATCCCTTAGCGTTGCTAATATACGTCACACTGCCCTCCACCTAAGTCCCGATCAGACAAATCTCTCGATATAAACGCTGCCAGCATCTCCAATGACTCTTCTATTTCGTGGTTTCCCAATTGTTTGTATGCGGTAGATGACATCACTGATCCTCTTCACAACTCTGCATGGGCCTTCCAAACTGCACCAAAGTTTGGGTAGAATTTTTTTACGCCAGTTTGGGTTGTATAACAGTACCAAATCTCCCTCCAAAGAACCTTCCGAATTATTGTTCTCATCGTACCTGCGTTTCCTCTTACTACTCATTATCCTGGATCGGTCCCTCGCACTCTGTTGTTTGGCTAATGAACTACTTTGTAGAGCTTGCTCTTGATGGATTGGCTTCACACAATCAGTATCGTTCCGACGTTTCCCAATAGTAGTGCGCCCTGGATTGAAGCCCCCTTGCATTCTTTCTAGGAAATTCTTTCTTTCGTTTTAGTGCGTCCATTAGGGTTTTTCAATGCCAGTGTTTCTCTCTGTACCTTCGGTTTTGATTTGTTTGGTCCATTCGTTCCATCAATTTTTGCCCTTAACTTTCGTGGTCTTTGTCGAGTCTTCTCCACCAGTACTCGATTACTGCTGAACCCTTTCTCCAAATTAAAGTTAGGTGGTATATCTTGATTCTTGCAGCGCATATTCCTTCTTTGAATGTCGATCCTGATGTCATGGTCAACTAAGAAGTCCACTCCCAATATGAATTTGTTTAGAACCATGACCTTCCCAATTAAGACTTCACAGATCACTTATCCTTGTTATACTCGCCAGTGACCGTACGCAACCTTGCTCCAGGTAATGGCTTTACTCTCCTATTGACCAAATCAGATCGGATTAAGAAATGAGATGCGCCCGTATCTACAGTCAGTACACGTGCTTTGCCATCCACATTCCCTCTGACGGTAAGACTGCTCGATTTTCTTCAAATTTGCGAGATAGATATCACAGAACATTCAACAGCTGGAGCTAGCTCTCAATGTAAACATCAACCACGCTCTTGCTAATCTCCTCCAGCTTTGCGTATACGGCCATTCAAGTTGGAACTACCAGGACCGGTGCTGCAATAACGTGTTATGTGCCTTGGTTTACCACACTTAAAGCATTTGACTGCATCATTATTCTTCTGTTGCGTTCCCTTTAAAGCTTCCAAAATTGCGTCTACCCGCTCTGGTCTTTCTACCTCCACACGATGACATTGTATGCTGGTTTACTCAATAGTGAGTCAGTCTCCTGATTCAATGCATGTGATACCGTTTCTGCAAATGCTGGCTTTGGGATTGCGTATGTAGCTCGCTTTGTTTCGACGTCCCGTATGCCATTTATAAAGCTCTGAATTTTTACCCTCTCGGTGTATTCCACGGGTGCGTCCGCATTTGCTAGATGGGCCAGTCTTTCGACATCCGACACAAACTCCTGCAAAGTCTCATTCGCTTTTTGGTAGCGATTTTGCAACTCAATTTGATATATCTGTTTCCGATCCTCCCTTCCGTAGCGTCTCTCGACAGCGGCCATCAATGCTTCATAACTGTTCCTTTCGTACTCTGGAATAGTCTGTAAGATTTCAGCTGCAGGCCCTTTCAATGCAACGAACAGTGCAGCAACTTTATCTTCAGCATTCCAGTTGTTGACTGCTGATGTCTTCTCAAATTGAAGCTTAAAGACCTGGAAAGAACAGATCAAAGGATGGAGTTTTTACCTTCGGATTGCTTGCTGAAACAGCTGGGCGATTTAGTTGTAACTGCTCCATACGACCTTTTAAATCATCTACTTCTGCCTGAAATTGAGCCGTTTTTGCACCCTACGCTTCCAGTTTTGGTGATACCTGTTCCAAATTTTCTGCCGACATTTCAGATATACGTGCCTCTTTCGCTTCCAATTGAGATGCCATATATGTCTTTTGGTCTTCCAGTTGAGATGACATTTGCGACGTCATTTCTGAAATACGTGCCTTCTGTGATCCTAATTGGGATGCCATATATGTCTTCTGTTCATCCAGTTGTGATGCCATATATGTCTTCTGTTCTGCCAGTTGAGATAACATTTCGATTGATATTTGTGATGACATTTGCTTCAAATCTGCTGGTATCGCGTTACTGTCAACACTTGCCAATGGATTCGGAGTATCTATCTTCTCCTCCATTTTAGTCGCTGGTGCACATTAATTCCTTCCAATTCCAATACCTTTCGTAGCCGTGCTTGAAGTTCGATCTTATTGCCGGTTGTATTCAATCCACTGTTCTCCAACTCCTTTTTTGGTTGCGGGATCCTTAATTCACTTCACTTTGCCATGTCCAAGTTGTATTCCAAATATCCAGAATTTATTCAACAATTAGCGTCGGCGTTCTCAATTCGTGGCAAAGTTTTTGTTCGGCACAAAGCAGGTGAAGAGGCGAAAGTGGTAAGCAGCATAGCTGAGGTGAATGCTGTCATTGGGACATGAGTGCGTAAATAATAACATACATTGTATAACTTGCGAATGAACGTTTTGGATTATTTATGATATGTTTTTACCTTTTCATTTCCCATCTTACTCTCTTAAATATACTTTTTTCTATCTCTTTGATTCTGTGCTGCAATCTACATTATTCAAATGTTTACTATTATTGTTTCTTCTTAGTCTTTACTCTTCCCATGCATAATTTTATTTGTTATGATCTCCTGCATTTGTTTCTGTGCTGTTGTTTTTATGTATTTAGCACCGCTTGTATTTGTTCCTTCTCCGACTGATGGACTCAAACCCCTGTAGGAAATCTGCCTTCAGCATAAACGATATCACAAGATAGTAATTAACATTTTATGCAAGCAGTCTAATGGATTTAACATTGTGCATTTCAACGCTCGTAGCTTAAATAGAGAGAAACTGGATTATGTGAGGGATGTTTTTGCTGAGTCGAATGTGGACGTTGTTTGTGTTTCCGAAACCTGGTTTTCTAATGACATATCCGATTTCTACTACAATATCCCTAACTATAGACTTATGCGCGTTGATCGAACATCTAAAAAGGGAGGAGGCGTTGCCATCTATTGCAAGACTTCCCTTAAAGTTAGAACCCTAGTGGAATCAAAAAACAATGGTGCAGAGTTTATTATTGCTGAAATCTCAGATAACTCGAATAAAGTATTGGTATCATGTGTATACAACCCCCATAAGTGTTTTCTGTTAGACTCGTTCTTTGCCGAGTTATCCCCGTTTTTGATTGATTATGAGCGTTATGTTATATGTGGTGACTTTAATGTTAATATTCTTGTTGATGACTCTTATACCAATAAATTGCTCGATCATGTCTCAGCTGCAGGTCTCACCATCGTAAACACACATTTACCAACAAGATATTCGCAAAATACGACTCCGAGCTTGTTAGATCTCTTTATCACGTCAAGCCCGGACCATGTTCTTAAGTTTGACCAAATTAGCTTTATTTCGGACCATGACTTAGTTTTTTGTACACTGGATGTTACCTTTAATTGCCCTGTTGATACTCTTACTACTGTATATCCTGATTTTAAGTCTATAAATGTACGCTCGTTGTTTTGGCATTTGTCTAATGTCGACTGGACCGCGTGTTGGAGTATTGCTACGGTGGATGCGAAGCTGAACTTTTTGAATAAAACTCTTGGTACACTTTATGATACGCACGTCCCTCTAAAAAAAGTGAGTGTTAAAACTAACTCTGTTCCTTGGTATAACGGCAAAGTGAGATATGCAATTAAAAATCGTAACAAGCTTTACTCCAAGTGGAAGAGGAGCAAAACCGTGGTTGCCTGGTCGCAGTATAAAATCGCCCGGAATAAAGCCACTGATATTACCAGAAAAGCGAAGCAGATGTACTGCGATTATAAGCTAAACCCCTCACTACCTTCAAAAGACTTATGGCGCAATTTGAAAAATCTAAATATACATGGTAAGCAGCAATCTGAGTGTCAGGTTGATCCGGATACCCTTAATGACTATTTTGTTAGCTCAGGCAACCGCCGGGCCAATCCTGTACCTTATCATATAACCAGAAACCTTTCACTGGAGAATAACTTTGAGTTTAGGGCAGTGTCGGAGGAAGAGGTTCTAAAATCACTTATGGCCATTAAGTCCAATGCAATTGGTGAAGATGGAATATGTTTGAAATTCGTGAAACTATTGCTGCCATATGTTTTAGGAACTCTCACACATATTATTAACCACTGCTTCACAACGTCATGTTTTCCAAAGGAATGGAAAAAGGCGTTGATTATTCCCGTCGCAAAAATAAATAATGCAGTCGAGCTTAGTAATTATAGGCCTATTAGCATCTTATCTGCTTTTGCAAAAGTGTGTGGGTCCTTGATGGCTTCTCAAATTTCAAAATATGTCCTAGATCACCATCTTTTAAGCCCATTCCAATCAGGGTTTAGATCCAAGCATAGTTGCTCTACTGCAATAATAAAAATACTTGACGATATAAGAGTAAAATTCGATAATAGTGACCTTACTCTCTTGTGTCTCCTTGATTTCTCTAAAGCATTTGACTCAGTCAGCCATAGTCTCCTATGCAAAAAGCTTGAGTCCTATTTTGGCTTCTCTGACAGTTCTGTAAAGCTTATGGCTAGTTATTTGGCGAGAAGGACCCAGAGAGTGTTATGCAAAGGCTCTGCATCAAAACCATGTACTGTTTCCTCGGGTGTACCACAAGGCTCTGTACTAGGCCCCCTCCTGTTTAGTCCTTTTGTCAATGATGTGTTCTCTGTTTGCCAGTACGTAAATATCCATGCTTATGCCGATGACATTCAATTATATTTGTCTAGCCGTGTTGGTCTCGTCGAGGATTTGTGTTTTAAAATTAATAGTGATTTGTCTGCAATTTCGAAATGGGCGTTTGAAAACTGTCTCTGTTTAAATGCTCAAAAGTCCTATGTGTTGCCCATTAGTAACAGTGTTGTGCACGTTGAAGATATTCCTAAATTGTTAGTTGGAAATAGTGTTCTTCCGTTTACTGACAAAATTAGGAATTTAGGTTTTGTGATAAATTCTAAAATGAACTGTGTTGACCACGTTAATAAAGTCGTGAGTAGTGTTTATTCGGTTTTACGCAGATTAAGAATGTCTGCCTCGTTTACTCCCTTAGAGACAAGAAAAAAGCTAGCTGTTCAGCTTATAGTCCCACACATAACGTACTCAGAGCTAGTTTAAAGTCAGTTTGATTCTGCCTCGTACCACAAAATTGATGTTGCGTTCAACAATATCACGCGTTATGTCTACGGCCTAAGGAAATATGATCACATCTCTCTATTTAAGCGCGAAATACTAGGATGCAGTATTTTTGAGTACATTGAGGCGCGAAACTGCATTTATATGTTCAAGCTCATCGAGTTCAAACCCCTCAATATCTTTACGAAAAGCTTAAATTCCCAAAGTCTTGTAGGCACCGCAATCTGATAATCCCCAAATATTACTATCTGGCCTCATCGAGGCTATTTTTTGTAAATGCTGTAAGGCTTTGGAACTCTATACCTGATTTTCTCAAGGGTGCTCTGAGTAGGAGCAATTACAATAAGGTGATCCATGATTACTTCAGCTCAGCGTGAATATTGTGATTTCAACATAACTGCATGACTACATCTCTTTCACTTCCTATCTCTGTTTTTTCTTTCCTACCATATTTAAATGGCTCTACTCTTTAGTCTTAAGTGTGTATTTAAGGTTTAACATTAAGTTTAGTTTTAACATTAATATGAATTATAAGAAAATCGTTTTATTGTTAATCTTAAACTCGAATTTAGTTTTATGGTAATTATATTGTATTTATAAAACGGACGATGTGCTATAAAAGACTCCGTCTTACTGTCACAACCACTTTGTTCAACTAATAAATTTGAATTTGAATTTGAATTCCTCTTCTGACACCAATTGTAAGGAATTTTGGGAAATTCTTCTTATTTGCAACCTTCTACTAACGTTCGAATCACTAAACTGTTGAATAAATAACTCCACTATTCAATAATGCAAAATGGCCTTTTTTAAGGTATTTCACAATAACACTTATACTTCGCAACTGATAGATTGCTTAAATCAAATTGACTTGTCGTGCCTTAACTGTTGCAGCTTTTATACTGTTTCGTTTCGTTGGCATATTTCTAGCCGGTTCTATTTCTAGAATTTACTAGTTAGTTACCAGCTATAAAATTACCAGCTATAACTACTTTTATAGCTTCTCATATGCGCGTGTATATGTGAGTGATACTTGCACAAAATATTGCCTACTTTTGAGCGCATCTCAGATAAGATATCGGCATGTGTTTGTGCGTTTTCTCTCCGCTGCGTGTACGCACATATGTGTCGACATAATGATTGACTTGTTAATGTGCATACAAGTCACTGCTTAGTATTGGCTTTGAGATGATAGTATATCTTAGCGTTGCTAATATTCGTCACAATATTTTTTTTTTTTTGTTCCTAAGTTGATTACGTCACATTTTAGCGTTGTCGTCTGGCTAGACGACATTCGTATTCGTATTCATTTCAAGAGTTATCAATAAAAATTCAAACTTATTTCTGGGTAATCACAGTGTTGGCGGCCATCGTGGTGTGATGGTAGCGTACTCCGCCTACCACACCATATGCCCTGGGTTCGCACCCCGAGCAAAGCAACATCAACATTTTATAAATAAGGTTTTTAAATTAGAAGAAGATTTTTCTAAGCGGGGTTGCCCCTCGGCAGTGTTTGGCAAGCGCTCCAGGTGTATTTCTGCCATGAAAAGCTCTCAGTGAAAACTCATCTGTCTTGCAGATGCCGTTCGGAGTCGGTATAAAACATGTAGGTCCCGTCCGGCCAATTTGTAGGGAAAATCAAGAGGAGCACGACGCAAATTGGAAGAGATGCCCGGCCTTAGATCTCTTCGGAGGTTATCGCGCCTTACATTTATTTTTTATTTTTTATTTTTTTAATCACAGTGTGCGACGAGTTTTCTTCAAAATTTAAATATTTGTGGATAAAGTTCAAAGTATCAAATTTCGTCTGGCCAGACGACAACGCTAAGATGTGTTGAATTTATTCACCGCTAATCGGAGCGTTAAGGAAGATTTACTGTTCGTCGCTAACCCAAAGGGATACATATATACATCACACAAAAGCGTTCATGATGGTAAATTACGCAGTTTTGTTTAATATTCTTTTGGAAACAATTCTAATAAAGCGACATTGGGATGCACAAGGTGAAAGCTGTTTCTATTAAACCTCGTAATGCTCTTCAAAGCCTCTTTTCCTAGGTAAGGTTTGGTTGAACTGGCTGGTCCATGAGGACCTCACTTCATAGTGCTACCAGAAGTTTGCTCAAAGCCAAAATCAGGACCTATGTTATAATTCCGTCCTCTTGGGAAATACTAGAAGCTTTCTATGAACTATGCTACTTCCTGCTTCTTGAAAGAAAAGCTGTGCCACTCCTAATGCCTCGATAGTTTGCCCTCCAACCCGACTTTATATAATTGCTATCACTGATAAAGCCTAATTCAAAAACATGTAACGCCAGAAAGCAGCGTACAGTCAAAATACCCATCATGAGCCTACAACTCCTCTGTTTTCAATGATAAGAGTAACTTTGTTGGTCTTAGGTTGTACATGATCTTCGACACTTTGCAGCCCCTTTAATTTGTTCAACGCCTTTCCTGCTTGGTCGAACAAGTTCCGCCTTCGACTTCTTTTAATATCGTCCAATCTGATTGGAACGTCTACGGTACTCTGTTTAGCTAGCTCATCCGCTTTTTCATTTCCATTTATTCCTATATGCCCAGGGACCCAATATAGATATATAAATCTCGCAATACTGATTCTTTTCAGGGACACTCTAATACACTTTAACATGTTCTGCTGAGCTACTTTAACCTTAATTGCTGCTTGGTTGTCAATGTTAAAATTGACGCGACTGCACTTTCGAGTTATTTGCCTCCAGCGTTTCTTCAGCTTTAGTAACGGTTACTTCTTCCACCTGAAAAACAATACAGCGATCTGGCAGCTTGTAAGATCTGTTCTTTGACGGATCTGCGCAATATACCGTAGACTCTACTACTTCTATACTTTGAACCATTTGAGCGCCCTTGCTCCAGCCACCTCTATTTTAAATTTAAAAAACCCACCAAAGCGCAGTTAGGGAAGTAGGTCATATGTCCCTTCATCTTCTTTCTGAAGTGTAATTAGTAACCTCACTATTGCGATGATCGATTGCTTAAAAACGGTATCGGGTAAACGAATGAAGCACGGTTTGAAGACAAGGCTTCTTCGACCGTGTGATCAGTAAAACATTATTGTTATACTTTCGAGAAGTAAAAGGCTCTATTTTTTAATTTAATGAAGTCATTTATTATACTGACTTTCTGTCGAAGTTTCCAACATAGATGAGCTCTCAAAACTAAGATATACTTTAAAATCACTATATGCACCACCCTGTACAAATGCAGCGATATGGCCATTAAAGTTTCGCTGGTTAATCCTTTGTTTTTAATTTTCAATGGTTTGAAACGATTTTTGTTTTAACATGTTTTTTAAGGCAAATTGAAATGGAGTTCGAAAAAACTATAACAAATACGCTGGAACCTTTTTAGAAAATTTGTATTTGCTATGATAAACTAAACTTTTGACCCAAAAACTGTAAAACGACTGGCATAGATTGTGGGATTACTGTTGACAAAGAAAATGAAAGTGGAAAAAGGAATTGAAAATATTTGGCAACATTAATGTGGATATAGCGTTTGGAAAGGATTCAGTGTAAGTGTTAGTTTAAAGTGGACTCTCTTAATATGATTTCTGGTTACCTCCTTAAAAGCTTTATAAATTTATGTACCATTTTTCGCTTTAATAATTTTTTTCCCAAGATCTCAGTCTTCATGTCAAATCGCATCAAATTAAAGATATTTCTTTGCTCTCTAGTGTATTTTGAAAAAAGCCATTCTAGTGCGGTATTAGTCAATTCAATTGGGACTTATCCCCAAATCCCGTTCCTGGATTGTGTGTGCAGCTAAAATGCTCTTCAATGAAAAAATGCCACACTCCTCGCAGCAAAATTCTCTTTTCCTATGAGCATTGCGGCAAAAGATGTCCTAATTCTGTCAATAAAAGGTAGCCCGGCTGGTTCGGCTGGTTGATGTTCTGTTGTTGTTGTTGTAGCGACAAAGACACTGTCCGAAGATTTGGTGGAGTGTTATCGATGGTGGATATGGTGGTCCTTTGCCGGATATAGATTCTGTTATTTCCAGTAGCTTGTGCATTTAAGGTAGTCCCACTAGGACAGAGCCTCGCTACCTTAAGCGACAAGATTCGCCACGGGTATGTAAAATGGACAATTAGGTTCAAGAAGCTATAAATTGCGCTGGCAACCCCTTGAAAGTGTTGCGCTACACAACTCCTCATCAAGGCAAATGCCGACATCACCGTAATTCAGGAAACGCAGTGGAAGGGGAATAAGACCTTGTGACGTCTACTACAGAGGGCATATAACAGAAGCTTAGTTTGCAGCACACAGACGTGCTTAAGTGGTGGAGGAAGCTCATATCTTCATTGCTAGATATATGGGGAAAATATGTACCCGATTCCTCAAATGCTGATGAAGAACGAATAAGTTTTTGTTTAATCGTTCGAAAATTCTGCACGATTTTTTAAGGTGCCTATTCGTTCGGAAAAAATACGAGTAGGTTTAGGCCGATCTTCCGTTCCAATATGCGTTGAGCTTCTATTTAATAGGAGAGAGCAGTCTTACATGTAAAGCTATTCATGTCAAAAATACACTCGGAGTGCTTGCCAAACCACTGCTGACGGGCGACCCCGTTTGGAAAACTTTTTCCTGATTGAAAAACTATTTTTAAATGTTCCATGTTGCTTTTCCCGGATTTTGAACTTAGGACCTTCAGTGTGGTGTGCGCCCGCCATCCAGAATTTTCGGACGCCACGCCACATACATTTTTTTATTACTACAGGACAATTTCGTGATTGTTTTCGCGATCAGTACAGGATTTTAAGTGATCCCAAAAACAGTCTCGTGATGACCGAAAACTACACTGAAACAGTCCTGAGAGCTGTTAATCCCGTAAATAATACCGAAATCGTCCCGAATTGACCCTGAAATGACCTCGAATTGATTATTAGACTCTAGCAAAACTATGAATGTTAATTTCTCTATACTTTCAACCCTTCTATGTGTATTACTAACCTGAGTGAGTGTAATACCTGTTATTGTAATAAGGTACCACTGTGCAACAATTTCATAGCCATTGTTTTGGAGCGGAATTACTCCAGCTTTGGATTAACTACACAGACCTGTAAATGTAATAAGTGAAACTTCAGAATGATTAAGATTGTTTGATTAAATTTCTCTGTGGAAATAAATATGAAAAAAGTGGTAAACTACATATCGGAGGGAAATGTTTAGTTTCGAGGCTTGTGGTAAAAATCTACGAGGAACAATTTTGTAGAGCATTTTAAAGCATTATCGCCTCGCAAAGAGGACCTACTGGTCCTTCCCAGCACATAAACTTCACAGTTGCTAAAAAAGCTATCTAACTATTAACTATTTTACGGGATTTCGGAAAAGATCTCAATTTTAACAAGAAAGGAAGGCTAAGTTCGGGTATAACCGAACATTATATACTCAGCTGAGAGCTTTGGAGACAGAATTGTCTTCTTCATGGATACATACAAAAGGTAATACTTCTTCTTCGGCTATCAATTCGTTTTATTTGAATATTTTTTTTTAATATGAAAATTTGGTTAAATTTGAACGCTTTTCTTTATCATATTTTTTTCTAAATCACCCCTGAAATATTTTCGAAGCGCTTTAATTATTTTCTTTATTCTTAATTAATTTCGTTCATTTTAAATAGCGATCTGAAATGAGTGCCAAGGAATCTATGTGCATACCAAATTTCATATAGATACCTCAAAATTTACTCAAGTTATCGTGTTTACGGAGGAGCTCTGCTCATCTGAGTATAATTATAGATGTGTTGGTTTCGCAGGGTTTCGTAGATGGTTTATAAGTGGTTTTTTATTCCATATCATGTACGTTAAATATCGACCAAATTGTAGACCAAGGGCGACGTTTTTGGAACGATTTTCTTTCATCCTTTGTCAAATAAGGGCAAATCATCATGTAGGAAAATGAACCTAGGGTAGCCCTGGAATGTGTTTGTATGACATGGGTATCAAACGGAAGGTATTAAAGAGTATTTTAAAAGGGAGTGGGCCATAGTTCTATAGGTGGACGCCTTTTCGAAATGTCTCCATAAAGGTGGACCAGGGGTGACTCTATAATGTGTTTGTACAATATGGGTATCAAATTAAAGGTATTAAAAAGGGTTTTGAAAGCGAGTGGCCCTTAGTTGTATATGTAAAGGCATTTTCGACATAGCGATCAAAATGGACCAGGGTGACCCAGCAAATCATATGTCGGGTACCGCTAATTTTAATAAGAGTATGCCTGCTATGATTCCAAGGGCTTTTGATTTCGCCCTGCAGTAATTTTTCATTTTCTTCTACTTAATATGGTATATGTCACACCCATTTTAGAATGTTTTTTCTAAAGTCTTGCGCCAAAAAACCAATCCAATCACCATGTTTCATCCCTTTTTTCGTACTTGGTAGGTATAGAGTTACGGCATTTTTTTGATTTTTTGAAATTTTCGATTTGGAAAGAGTGGGCGTGGTCAAAGTCGGATTTCGTCCATTTTTAATACCAAGATAAAGTGAGTTCAGATAAGTACGCGAAATAAGTTTAGTAAAGGTATATCCATTTTTACTCAAGTTATCGTGTTAAAGGCCGAGCGGAAGGACAGACGGTCGGCTGTGTATAAAAACTGGGCGTGGCTTCAACCGTGTTTAGGCCTAGAGCTAAAACTTTTAAACTTCGCCGGTCGCCCTCGTTATTTGTTTAGTTATTTGTATAGTTATTAGCGGTCGAACTTTATGCTAGCTATGTTAAATCATCGCTGAAAAAAATAAACAGTTCGACCGGTAAAATTGGCAAGATCAAATCTTGCATTCTTTCACTTGTTTTAAAATTTCAGCGCAGCGAGACGTGTTCCAGCCAGATCCAGCAATTAGAGGTAATCTGTAAAAATACATACATATATATATATTAATTATTGAATTTGACCAAATACTTGAAAATAAAGTAATTATTAATATTAAATATTAATACTGCACTTTTCTTTTCATTTCATTTTGGTTGAACTATATAATTGTCCGAGCGCTGCGTCCGGTCAAGACATTGGTCCATCATCGCCTCTCTTACAACCAACAAATTCATTACAGTCCACTCAACACCAGTTTGCAGTCCACTCAACAACAGCATCCTTGAGTGAACCAATGATATAACCACTGGCAATAATTCTGAGGAGCAGCAACAACAATACAAATTTGCAATTTTTAGTTCCTGATCTACCTATTAAATAAAAATAAAAGGTACGTGGTTAATTTTAATGGTGCAAAATAACAAAAACAAGTAAGGAAGGTTAAGTTCGGGTGTAACCGAACATTACATACTCAGTTGAGAGCTATGGTGACAAAATAAGGGAAAATAACCATGTAGGAAAATGAACCGAGGGAAACCCTGGAATGTGTTTGTATGACATGTGTATCAAATGAAAGGCATTAAAGAGTATTTTGTGAGGGAGTGGGCCAAAGTTCTATAGGTGGACGCCATTTAGGGATATTGCCATTAAGGTGGATCAGGGTTGACTCTAGAATTTGTTTGTACGATATGGGTATGAAATTAAAGGTGTTAGTGAGTATTTTAAAAGGGAGTAATCCTTAGTTCCATAGGTGGACGCCGTTTCGAGATATCGCCATAAAGGGGGACCAGGGGTGACCCTAAAATTTGTTTGTACAATATGGGTATCAAAAGAAAGGTGTTAATGAGTATTTTAAAAGGGAGTGATCCTTAGTTCCATAGGTGGACGCCGTTTCGAAATATCGCCATAAAGGGGGACCAGGGGTGACCATAGATTTTGTTTGTACGATATGGGTATCAAATTAAAGGTATTAATGAGGGTTTTCAAAGGAAGTGGTGGTAGTTGCATAGGTGGTCGCCTTTTCGAGATATTGTCATAAAAGTGGACCAGGGGTGACTCTAGAATGCGTTTGTACAATATGGGTATCAAACTAAGGTGTTAATGAGTATTTTAAAAGGGATTGTGCCTTAGATCTATAGGTGGACGAGTTTTCGAGGTATCGCAATAAAGGTGGACCAGGGGTGACTCTAGATTTTGTTTGTACGATATGGGTATCAAATGAAAGGTGTTAATGAGTATTTTTAAAAGGGAGTGGGCCGTCGTTCTATAGGTGGACGCCTTTTCGAGATATCGCCAGAAAGGTGGACCAGGGGTGACTCTAGAATGTGTTTGTACGATATTGGTATCAAATTAAAGGTAATAATGAGAGTTTTAAAAGTGAGTGGTGGTAGTTGTATATGTGAAGGCGTTTTCCAGATATAGACCAAATTGTGGACCAGGGTGACCCAGAGCATCATTGTTGGATACCGCTAATTTATTTATATATGTAATACCAGCTAAGATTTCAAGGGTTTTTTATTTCGCCCTGCAGAACTTTTTCATTTTCTTCTACTTAATAAAGTAGGTGTCACTACCATTTTACAAAGTTTTTTCCAAAGTTATATTTCGCGTCAATAAACTAATCCAATTACCATGTTTCATCCCTTTTTTCGTGTTTGGTATAGAATTATGGCATTTTTTTCATTTTTCGTAATTTTCGAAATCGAAAAAGTGGGCGTGGTTATAGTCGGATTTCGTTCCTTTTTTATGCCAAGATAAAGTGAGCGGCCACCGTGGTGTAATGGTAGCGTGCTCCGCCAACCACACCGTATGCCCTGGGTTCAATCCCCGGGCAAAGCAACATCAAAGTTTTAGAAATAAGGTTTTTAAATTAGAAGAAAATTTGTCTAAGCGGGGTCGCCCCTCGGCAGTGTTTGGCAAGCGCTCCGGGTGTATTTCTGCCATGAAAAGCTCTCAGTGAAAACTCATCTGCCTTGCAGATGCCGTTCGGAGTCGGCATAAAACATGTAGGTCCCGTCCGTCCAATTTGTAGGGAAAATCAAGAGGAGCACGACGCAAATTGGAAGAGAAGCTCGGCCTTAGATCTCTTCGGAGGTTATCGCGCCTTACATTTATTTTTTTTTATTTAAAGTGAGCTCAGATAAGTACGTGAACTAAGTTCAGTAAAGATATGTCGATTTTTGCCCAAGTTATCATGTTAACGGCCATGCGGAAGGACAGACGGACGACTGTGTATGAGAACTGGGTGTGGCATCAACCGATTCCTCCCATTTTGACAGAAAACAGTTAACGTCATAAAATCTATGCCCCTACTAAATTTCAAAAGGATTGGTTAATTTTTGTTCGACTTATGGCGTTAAAAGTATCCTAGACAAATTAAATGAAAAAGGGCGGAGCCACGCCCATTTTGAAATTTTTTTTTTTTTTTTGTATTTTGTTGCACCACGTCATTACTGGAGTTGAATGTTGACATAATTTACTTATATACTGTAAAGATATTAAATTTTTTCTTAAAATTTTACTTTAAAAAAATTTTTGTTTTAAAAGTGGGCGTGGTCCTTCTCCGATTTTGCTAATTTTTATTAAGCGTACATATAGTAATAGGGGTAATGTTCCTGCCAAATTTCATCATGATATCTTCAACGACTGCCAAATTACAGCTTGCAAAATTTTAAATTACCTTCTTTTAAAAGTGGGCGGTGCCACGCCCGTTGTCCAAAATTTTACTAATTTTCTATTCTGCGTCATAAGTTCAACTCATCTGCCAAGTTTCGTCGCTTTATCTGTCTTTTGTAATGAATTATTGCACTTTTTCGATTTTTCGAAATTTTCGATATCGAAAAAGTGGGCGTGGTTATAGTCCAATATCGTTCATTTTAAATAGTGATCTGAGATTAGTGCTCAGGAACCTACATACCAAATTTCATGAAGATACCTCAAAATTTACTCAAGTTATCGTGTTAACGGACGGACGGACGGACATGGCTCAATCAAATTTTTTTTCGATCCTGATTATTTTGATATATGGAAGTCTATATCTATCTCGATTCCTTTATATGTGTACAACCAACCGTTATCCAAACAAACTTAATATACTCTGTGAGCTCTGCTCAACTGAGTATAAATATTCGGAGACAAAAAAATGATTTTCTGGTACCGCCGAATGCGTGTTAGTTTATATGTACATATGTATGGTTTTTTATACACACATCAGGGTATGTTATTTTTTTCTAACTTTTTGGTACCCAACATTTTCACTTCTTTTCGCCACTTCTTTCAAAGCTTATGGCTAATCCGATTGTCTGCTGGGTGCGAAATCCATAAATCACATGTGGACATATGTACATAAAAATGTGCGCACACATTAGGCCAACCATATAAAACTAGTTGAAAAAAGAAAAAATTGTTTATTTCCCACACATAGTCGTTAGACATTGCTAAATTTAGCGGAACCCACTAATTTATCAATATATAGATCATTCTTTCTCTTCATGTAAAGTACATGAGAGTGGTCAAAAAAAAAAAAAAAAACAATTTTGTTTCTCACTATTTTCAATTTTCGATTTTTTTTTTGCTGATGTAATAGAAAAACGGATATCACAATGGTAAAGATATCGGCACGTAGAAAAATCTCATCCTCTACCAATACCATTGCATACACCCTCCTTAGTATAAAGTACATAATTTTTTAATTTATTTTTTCACCCGGATACACGACACATTTTTTGTCACTGCTATCCTGCAACTGGAATAGTTCGAGATATATTTTGTTAAAAACGACTAAAATTTTGTTCCACAAAAAAAAAAAAAAAAAAATTCTTTCTTTTCTTGGGACGCCCTCATGCAACCCACGCTATCAGCGTCATCCGATTATGCCGCTATTCAATGGAGTGCTAAAAACACAAAAAACAAGACTTTACACGATAATAGTAAATTTTTTAGTAATAATTAATGGCCGTAAGGCAATTTATGTGTTTTGGGAAGGAGTTAGTTCTTTTTCTAATTTTTCTTCCTCTTTAGGTACGTATATATGTATGGCCATATTTTTACTTTAGCATTTTTCCTTTCAAACATTTTTGTTTTTCACCCGCACGCATTTACACTACCACTTTCTATTATTTTGGCACTTTTTATTTCGAAACCCGCACTATTTTCGTGACGAACACTTTTTTCACGCGACACGTTTTTTTTCACAACCGGCGACCATTCACAAAAGCAAACCGTTTTCGATAACCTCCCACCTCAAGCATATGCTGGTCAAGCATATTAAGGAGCGTGGAGAGCATCAAACAAGATTGTCAGTCAAAATGCAATTTTGTGAAAAATAACTAACAATGACCTTTAACAGTACTTTCACGCTATTATCTTGTTTTTTTTTTTTGTTTTGCGGACAGGATATCATTTGCAAATCAAACGAATCTGTTTGACGAGTCAATAAATATGTTCCATGATAGCTTAAGAGTTTTACTGTAAAATCTGTAAACCCTATTTCCAACAACCACCATTTATAATTCAATTATTGCTCGCCACTCCAAAAGTGTATACCTTTTTTTGAAAACAAAAAAATTATTATTTATTGCAGAAATGACACGCTTCACTGCCATACGCAAAAAATACGAAGCAAATTTATACTCTTTGTTCTGTCGGGTGTGCGAAAACAGGCACCAATTACGAGTTTGCCCAAGATTTCGAGCAAGTAAGCCAGAAGAGCGATTGATTATTGCCATCAAAAAATACTACTGTACCAACTACCTGTCGTCCTTGCATACGGCAGCGAAGTGCACTCATGAAGGAAGATGTAAAAAATGCGGAGACGATCACCACACCATGTTGCACATGAAAGATGATGACAGACCAAAGAGAAATGAACCGAGTGAAAGCGAAGCAATTTCTTTGTATGCACCTGAGGTCGGAGCGGAATCCTGGCATCCCCGCCACGACTCAGATTATGATTTACAAGATGCTGGAGCGGAAACATCTGCTTTCCGCCCAGCTGAGGTGTTTGGAGTGGAATCGCGTGCATTCCACCCAGTCACCCCAATGAAAACTTTCCAACCGTGAAAAAACCAGTGTCGTGCAGCCCGAGCCCACAAACGAGCACATAATGATTTCAAATGCAAGCAGGGGAGAGTGGAATCTCGTGCATTCCACCTCCCGAAACAGTTCCGATCGGGAACCATAATGAACCAAAGAATGCCACCCAGCCTATCCAGTGCCTCACATCGATCACACCGACAGCGATGGTGGAGATTGAGATGCGAGGTCGTTTACGGCCAGTGCGCGCAATTATCGATCCATGCGCTACAACCACGCTTATCTCCACGGCGTTAGCACGAGGGCTGTGCTTACATAAGGACTGGATAGACAACCAAATGGGGTGCTTTATTCGGTTGCGGGCGAAGCATGGCCAGTCAGGGACCATCACCACGCATGCGGTCTGCGTAAACAATTTTAAAAGAAGAACTCCTGTGACGAATATTGATGTGGCGATAGCGAGCCACTACTGCAACTTGAAGCTCGCTGATCCGCAATTCCATGTGGCCGCACCAGTAGAACTGGTTTTAGGTGCGGAAATTTATCCAAAAATTTTGCTGGACGCAATTCCTGCTGGCACACTGGGCCACTTTTGGCTCAGAATACAGTCTTCGGGTGGGTCTTATCGGGCGCATGCTGAATGATTTTATACATTTTTATTCATTTATTATAGTGTAGAGTATCGTATAAACTTGTAATGAAATTCTGATGAGATACGATGAATTGAATTTGAATAATAAAACTTATTGCACCATTGAAAGTTTGACACGTTTATTATTTAATTTCCTCCTTTCCTCTAGACTTTAGGTGACTGCATTGGGACCGGAGCTAGAGATAGTTTTATACTTAGTTTTAAGCAACTCCTGGAACTCGTGGTTGGAATACGTCTGTTGTTAATTACCTTGCGTCTCGCAAGTGGGCCGGCATGTTTAGGCCTAGAGCTAAAACTTTTAAACTTCGCCGGTAGCCCTCGTAATTTGTTTAGTTAACATTAGCGGTCGAACTTTATGCTAGCTATGTTAAATCATCGCTGGCAGAAATAAACAGTTCGACCGTTAAAATTGGCAAGATCAAATCTTGCATTCTTTCACTTGTTTTAAAACTTCAGCGCAGCGAGACGTGTTCCAGCCAGATCCAGCAATTAGAGGTAATCTGTAAAAATACATACATATATATATATTAATTAGTGAATTTGACCAAATACTTGAAAATAAAGTAATTATTAGTATTAAATATTAATACTGCACTTTTCTTTTCATTTCATTTTGGTTGAACTAAATAATTGTCCGAGCGCTGCGTCCGGTCAAGACAAACCGATTTCATCTATTTTCACAGAAAACAGTTATCGTCATTAGAAGCTATGTCCCTACCAAATTTCACAAGGATTGGTAAATTTTTCTAGACATATTTAATGAAAAAGGTAGAAGCCACGCCCATTTTGAAGTTTTCTTTTATTTTTGTACTTTGTTGCACCATATCATCACTGGAGTTGAATGTTGACATAATTTACTTATATACTGTAAAGATATTCAATTTTTTGTTAAAATTTGACTTTTAAATGTTTTTCTTTAAAGTGGGCGTGTTGTCATCCGAGTTTGCTAATTTTTTCTCGGAAAACATATAGAAATAGGAGTAACGTTCCTGCAAAATTTCATCATGATATCTTCAACGACTGCCAAATTACAGCTTGCAAACCTTTTAAAGTACATTCTTTTAAAGGTGGGCGGTGCCACGCCCATTGCCCAAAATTTTAATAATTTCCTATTCTGCGTCATAAGGTTAACCCACTTACCAAGTTCCATCGCTAAATCCGTCTTTGGTAAAGAATTATCGCACTTTTCGGTTTTTTGAAATTTTCGATATCGGAAAAGTGGGCGTGGTTATAGTCCGATTTCGTTCATTTTAAATGGCGATGAGATGACTGCCCAGGAACTTACATACCAAATTTCATTAAGATACCTAAACATTTACTCAAGTTATCGTGTTAACGTACAGACGGACGGACGGACGGGCATGGCTAAATGAATTTCTTTTTTCGCCCAAATCATTTGGATATATAGAAGTCTATATCTATCTCGATTAGTTACGGGGTACCGTTATGCGAACGAAATTAATATACTATATGAGCTCTGCTCAGCTGAGTATAAAAAAATTAGTTATTAATCGGTTTTAAAGTCATGCAGCGCTGCCATAGCATCTACTGTATATGTTAAATCACAAAAACAAAACCAAACAAAAAAAAATCTAAGTCAAAATATAATTTATTAAAAAAAATTGTAAAATAACAAACAATAATTTCCTTTTTATCGCATTTCATGGAATTTGAATGTTTCTAAAAAACTTGCAAAAAAATTTGCAAATAATATTAAAAATCTCGTCTCCAGTGCCCAGATCTATATCATGCATCAAGAGAATTTCAAAAAATTCTTGATTATTTTGAACCTTTTGTAAACGTTCAAATCACTGAACTGTCGAATAAGTAACTCAACTATTCAGTATAGCAAAATGTTCTTTATTTATAACACCGCTATGGTAGTCAAACTTCAAATTAAGCGCGTACTTCATTTAAAACGTTTTAAAATCAAACAGATTGACCATCGCTTGTTCTGCGCTGCTTTTATACTCTCAATTAGCCTCCTTCACCTATTTCTCCAAGGGTCTAGACTTTTCGCTAACAGCCGCCTCGAATAGTTGCTTATATATTTCTCATTTCTGTATCTCATATTGGCTTTGGCTACAAGTTCATATGCGGTCTTTAGTGATCTGTACTTTTGTGTGAAATATTTTCTAAGCTCTTAACTGCAGTGTCCATAATCTGTACCTGGATTTTATTTCATCTGCTTACTTTGGTGTAGTTATGTAAAATTCATTTATCAGCGGCATAGTGACACATCGAACGTATTAATATTCGCTACAATCATAATTTTGTGCAATATCTTAACTTTCTACCGACCTCCCAAATGGCATTTTTCGGAACTTTTTGAAACGGGATTTAAGACGACCCAACCTTTTTAAATATTTTTAAGATACTTAAGGAAGAATTGTTTAATTAAAAATTACCTGATAAAAAATGCTACCATATAATTTGAACCAATTTTGGTCTTTTGCAGTCCAAAAATGCAACATACAGTGTAATCGAGGTAACTTGACATGGCATACTCGAATTTTTTTATAGAGAAAATTAATGCTCAAATGCAACATAGTGCAGTAATAACCATCATTCACACTAACCGACGTGCTACTACTATGGAAATTAGTTAAACTCCAATAATAATTAGTAGTCACCCATTAAACGTGAACACATTTAAGTATTATTTGTGTGACGTGAATTCCTAAAACGAATGCAGCAAAATGATACCAAAGTTCAACAAAATGTGTGCAAGTATCCACATAGTACGTCCCTTCAAATTCTTAAGAAAAGATGTGGAAATACTAGAAATGGTAAGAAATAAATTTTTTACTACTGCAAGTTATTTGCACATATACACCGAAAGAAATGATGTTAGTAGCATTTGCAAAGCAGATTTGTTTGTTAAAATGTATACCATTATTGCTAATTTAATAGAGGTTGCTGTAAATAGGACAGATTTGTTTAGTCGTATCATCAAAAGAGCAACTGTCGACCTCAATTTAACAAAAATTTAACAGTTAAATTGAAAAATTCAAAATCAGTCTAGCTGATTATTCTGTTAAAAAAATTGAATTCATTGGTCATTTCTACAGCAAACTACCGTCAATGTTATTCAAGTGCATCATATAATTTTAAACAGTAATCACTCATCTTGGTTATTCTAGTGTTGACTACAATCTGTGATTTTAACAGTTTTCACTGGTAATCCTAGAATGATCGAAACAGTTGTTAAGTTGAAAAAGCAATGACTTATTAATTTGATTGTTGAAACTGTCAATTAAGAACCAACAGTTTGTGCAAATTTTATTCAACAAATCATTGCGATGAATAGCAAGTAAAGGTGTCTATGTTCGGGTGTAACCGAACATTAAATACTCAGCGTGAGCTTCAATTGTACATTTCATTTCAGATAAATTACTTTTCTACATAACACGTGGCACCACCGTTTAAAAATAAATGTCTCCCAATTTCCTCTTCCAATAAAACTTGATAAGTGAAATATCATTGATTCAAAACTATTTTTTGCTAATTTATAGCTTATCATTCCAGTCTACGACCCTTTTAAATTTGTCTTATATCTAAGTTGCCGTGGTCTTTAAACGATTCCGTCCATTTTTACTAGATATATTTTCTGCTATAAGGAAAATATGTGTACACAATTTCATTACGATATGTTAATTTTTCTTCGAGCTATGGCTCCCAAAACATAGAAAATTGCTTAGTCATAAAAGGGGCGGTGCCACGCCCATTTTTTTAAATTTGAATTTTTTCCAATTTATTGTTATAAGTCCACTTGGGAAATGAAATACCGTTGATATAAAGCTTTTTTTTGCAAAGATATAGCTTATTTTATTCGTCCATGACCCTTTTAAAAATCTTTTATATGAACGTGGGCGTGGTCCTCAACCGATTTCGTTAATTTTTTTTCAAAGCATTCCTTATAGGAAAGGCAACCTCTGCCGAATTTTGCTACGATAGGTTTAACGATTTTTATTTATTATTAATAATATTTGTAAAATTGATTTTATCACAAGTGGGCGGTGCCACGCCTATTTAAAAAATTTTTCCAAATTTTAATCAAGTTCACATGTCAGATTTCAACGTTATAGGTGTATTATTTACTAAATTATCAGGTTTTTGTGTTTTCGAATATTTTATATATATAAAAATTGGGCGTGTTTATCATCCGATTTCGCTCATTTTCAATGCCAACTTATTCTATGTCCAGATAAGCGTGTACCAAATTTGGTGAATATATCTGAATATTTACTCAAGTTATCGTGCTAACGGACGGATGGACGGACATGGCTAAATCAAATTTTTTTTCGATACTGATGATTTTGGTATATCTATCTCTATTCCTTTATACCTGTACAGCCAACCGTTACCCAATCAAAGTTTATATATGAAGTGATTTTACCCGTTTTTCCCTTCAGTGTAATAACTTGATTAAGCTAGCAAATTATCCACGCAGCTAGCAAAGTGTAGTTGAAGGGAAGTTATGCTTTGCAATTATTTTTATATTGCCACTACAAAGTCAAGATTGACAATTCTAAAACGAACAGCGACCGCGCAAAACGCCACTATCAATTTAATTAACTTTGAAAAGTAGCAAATTAACATAAAATTAATGTGAAAAATATCAGTCGAATTGCTAAGGATGTGCATTAATAAGATACGAAAGTGCAACTATTTTAAGTACATACATACATACATATAAACATTCATATAAACGTGCGTAAAAAGATAATAAATAGATACTCATACTACTTCCAGTATCAAGTCGAACCTTAATACCCTTGGGGTATGCGTTATTACTATTGGTAACATCATCTTCCTCATTTTTATACTCAGCGTGCTTGGCACATAGAGTATATTAACTTTGATTGGATAACGGTTGGTTGTACAGGTATAAAGGAATCGAGATAGATATAGACTTCCATATATTAAAATAATCAGTATCGAAAAAAAAATTGATTGAGCCATGTCCGTCCGTCTGTCTGTCCGTTAACACGATAACTTGAGTACCAAATTTGGTACACGAGCTTATCTGGAACTAGAATAGATTGGTATTGAAAGTGAGCGAAATCGGATGATAACCTCGCCTACTTTTTATATATATAACATTTTGGAAAACCTAAAAAACCTGATTATTTAGTAAATAATACACTTAGAACGTTGAAATCTGACATGTGAACTGATATTGAGACTCTTGATAAAAATTTGGAAAAATTTTTTTAAATAGGCGTGGCATCGCCCACTTGTGATAAAATCAATTTTACAAATATTATTAATAATAAATCAAAAATCGTTAAACCTATCGTAGCAAAATTCGGCAGAGGTTCCCTTTACTATAAGGAATGCTTTGAAAAAAAAATTTACGAAATCGGTTAAGCACCCCTTTTTTGACTACGCAATTTTCTATGTTTCGGGAGCCATAACTCGAAGAAAAACTAATATATCGTAATGAAATTGTGTACACATATTTTCCTTATAGCAGAAAATATTTCTAGTAAAAAGGGACGGAATCGTTTAAAGACCACGGCAACTTAGATATAAAACAAATTTAAAAGGGTCGTAGACTGGAATGATAAGCTATAAATTAGCAAAAAATAGTTTTGAATCAATGATATTTCACTTATCAAGTTTTATTGGAAGAGGAATGGGGAGACATTTTTTTTGGACGGGCGGTGCCACGAATTATGTAGAAAAGTAATTTATCTGAAATGAAATGTACAATTGAAGCTCACGCTGAGTATATAAGGTTCGGTTACACCCGAACTTAGACACCTTTACTTGTTTTATTTTAATTTCTTCTTCATATAATTTTAGTGCTATTGATTTTCTTCCTCTGCTTTTTGTACCCAAGCCACGGTAGCGCTTTAATAAATTTAAATTGCATGTGTACAACGAGCATTCCATGGAAGATTGTAAATCTTCGCAGATCTCCGAATTGCTCTTCTACCTCAGTGCTAATATAAGTATTTTGAATATATCACACCTCAGCGTCCCATAGAGGCAGAATTTGAAATTAGTATCAGCTTAAAAAAGAAATTCCACACAACATGCATACACCAAAGGCAAGTCGGTGAACACGGAACTGCATAGGGTTGTTATAAACATAGAGAAAGCCTTGGAATACAAAGAGTTTCTTTCGGATTTTTTTTTTAGATATAGCCAGGGCTTTGTACAATATCTCTAAACAGGTAACCATCCCCATGGAGTATTTTGAAGTACATTGAAGTACATAGAGCCCAAACTAGATATATCGGTTGTATGCTTAATTGCAGGAAGATTACTTTGAAGTGGGGACGGTATTGTCACCTCTGCTGTGAACGCGGTTCATCAACCAAATCAGATCAAATTTTCAAAAATCAATGCAACATTTTAGAGACCTATAACTTTGTAAGACTAAAATTGATTCGGCTACAAAATTGCATACTCAAAATAATTTAGAAAACTCTGAATAAAATTTTCTAAAATTTGCTTAAACTTCTCGAATTTTCGATTTATTTCAAAAACGTTTTTAAGATGGGTTTGCATAGTTGTAGTTACAAAAATCAAAGACTTTTCCTAAAAAAACAAAAAATTTCTAAAATTTTTTCCTTGGTTATAGGAGTCATTTTCTTAAAAATTAGAAAAGTTGTATACAAGAAATTCAAAAATTTAATTGTGAGACTGTCCCTGCCGTGGATTTTTAGTCGAGGTGCTCAACTTAGCGGAGGTAATTAGTACATGTGTAGAACAATTTTTATTAAAATAAAACAAAAAATTTGGAAATTTTTACTCCCTAAATCGAAATTGTCCTCCATTTAAAGAATTTTTTTTGGTTGTATGTATTTAATTAGCGTGACAGGTTCGAAATATTTTTTAAATTTTTATACACAGCTGAGCAGAGCCCACAGAGTATATTAATTTTTTTCGCATAACGGTAATCCGTAGCGGCATAAACTTATCGAGATAGATATATATACATCAAAATGATTTGGACGAAAAAAGAAATTAATTTAGCCATGTCGGTCACTCCGTCCGTATGTCCGTGAACACGATAACTTGAGTAAATTTTGAGATATCTTAATGAAATTTGGTACCTAATTTGGGCACTCATCTCAGATCGCTGTTTAAAATGAACGAAATCGGACTATAACCACGCCCACTTTTTCGATATCGAAAATTGCGAAAAACCGAAAAAGTGCGATAATTCATTACCAAAGACGGCTCAAGCGATGAAGGTTGGTAGGTGCGTTGAACTTATGACGCAAAACAGAAAATTAGTAAAATTTTGGACAACGGGCGTGGCACCGCCCCCTTTTAAAAGAATGTAAATTAAAAGGTTTGCAAACTGTAATTTGGCAGTCGTTGAAGATATCATGATGAAATTTGGCAGGAACGTTACTCCTATTATGATAAATAAAAGTTAGCAAAATCGGCTGGCGAACACGCCCAATTAAAAAAAAAATTTTAAGTCAAATTTTAACAAAAAATTGAATATCCTTTTAGTATATAAGTAAATTATGTCAACATTCATCCCCAGTAATGATATGGTGACACAAAATACAAAAATAAAAGAAAATTTCAAAATGGGCGTGGCTCCGCCCTTTTGCATTTAATTTGCCTAGGATACTTTTAATGCCATAAGTCGAACAAAAATTTACCAATCCTTGTGAAATTTGGTAAGGGCATGGCTTCTATGGCGGTAACTGTTTTCTGTGAAAATGGGCGAAATCGGTTGAATCCACGCCCAGTTTTTATACACAGTCGACCGACTGTCCTTCCGCTCGGCCGTTAATACGATAAATTGAGCAAAAATCGATATATCTTGTGCTAAACTTAGTTCACGTACTTATCTGAACTCACTTTATCTTGGTATTAAAAATGGGCGAAATCCGACTATGACCACGCCTACTTTTTCGATACCGTAAATTCCGAAAAATTAAAAAAAAATGCCATAATTCTATACGAAATACGAAAAAGGGATGAAACATGGTGATTGGATTGGTTTTTTGACGTAAAATATAACTATGGAGAAAACTTTGTAAAACGTGTGTGACACCTACCATATTAAGTAGAAAAAAATGAAAAAGTTTTGCAGGGCGAAATCAAAAGCCCTTGGAATCATGGAAGGAATACTGTTCGTGGTATTACATATATAAATAAATTAGTGGTACCCGAAGGATGATGTTCTGGGTCACCCTGGTCCACATTTTGGTCGATATCTCGAAAATAACTTCACATATACAACGAAGGGCCACGCCTTTTAAAACCCTCATTAATAATATAATAAAACAAGTAAGGAAGGCTAAGTTCTGGTGTAACCGAACATTACATACTCAGTTGAGAGCTGTGGAGACAAAGTAAGGGAAAATCACCATGTTGTAAAAAGAACCTAGGGTAACCCTGGAATGTGTTTCTATGACATGGGTATCAAATGAAAGGTATTAGAGAGTGTTTTAAAAGGGAGTGGGCCTTAGTTCTATAGGTGGACGCCTTTTAGAGATATCGCCATAAAGATGGACCAGGGGTGACTCTAGAATTTATTTTGTACGATATGGGTATCAAATGAAAGGTATTAATGAGTATTTTAAAAGGGCGTGGGCCTAAGTTCTATAGATGGACGCCGTTTCGAGATATCGCCATAAAGATGGATCAGGGGTGACTCTAGAATTTGTTTGTATGATATGAGTATCAAATGAAAGGTGTTAATGAGTATTTTAAGAGGGCGTGGGCCTTAGTTCTATAGGTGGACGCCTTTTCGAGATATCGCCATAAAGGTGGACCAGGGGTGACTCTAGAATTTATTTTGTACGATATGGGTATCAAATGGAAGGTATTAAAGAGTATTTTAAAAGGGCGTGGGCCTAAGTTCTATAGATGGACGCCGTTTTGAGATATCGCCATAAAGATGGATCAGGGGTGACTCTAGAATTTGTTTGTATGATATGAGTATCAAATGAAAGGTGTTAATGAGTATTTTAAGAGGGCGTGGGCCTTAGTTCTATAGGTGACGCCTTTTCGAGATATCGCCATAAAGGTGGACCAGGGGTGACTCTAGAATTTATTTTGTACGATATGGGTATCAAATGAAAGGTATTAATGAGTATTTTAAAAGGGCGTGGGCCTAAGTTCTATAGATGGACGCCGTTTCGAGATATCGCCATAAAGATGGATCAGGGGTGACTCTAGAATTTGTTTGTATGATATGAGTATCAAATGAAAGGTGTTAATGAGTATTTTAAGAGGGCGTGGGCCTTAGTTCTATAGGTGGACGCCTTTTCGAGATATCGCCATAAAGGTGGACCAGGGGTGACTCTAGAATTTGTTTGTACGATATGGGTATCAAATGAAAGGTGTTAATGAATATTTTAAAAGGGCGTGGTCCTTAGTTCTATAGGTGGACGCCTTTTCGAAATATCGCCATAAAGGTGGACCAGTGGTGACTCTAGAAGTTGTTTGTACTATATGGGTATCAAATGAAAGGTGTTAATGAGTATTTTGAAAGGGAGTAGGCCTTAGTTCTATAGGTGGACGCCTTTTCGAGATATCGCCATAAAGGTGGACCAGGGGTGACTCTAGAATTTGTTTGTACGATATGGGTATCAAATGAAAGGTGTTAATGAGTATTTTAAAAGGGCGTGGGCCTTAGTTCTATGGGTGGATGCCTTTTCGAGATATCGCCATAAACGTGGACCAGGGGTGACTCTAGAATTTGTTTGTACGATATGGGTATCAAATGAAAGGTATTAATGAGTATTTTAAAAGGGCGTGGCCTTAGTTCTATAGGTGGACGCCTTTTCGAAATATCGCCATAAAGGTGGACCAGGTGTGACTCTAGAATTTGTTTGTACGATATGGGTACCAAATGAAAGGTGTTAATGAGTTTTAAAAAGGAGTGGGCCTTAGTTCTATATGTGGACGCCTTTTCGAGATATCGCCATAAACGTGGACCAGGGGTGACTCTTGAATTTGTTTGTACTATATGGGTATCATATGGAAGGTGTTAATGAGTATTTTAAAAGGGCGTGGGCCTTAGTTCTATAGGTGGATGCCTTTTCGAGATATCGCCATAAACGTGGACCAGGGGTGACTCTAGAATTTGTTTGTACGATATGGGTATCAAATGAAAGGTGTTAATGAGTATTTTAAAAGGGCGTGGGCCTTAGTTCTTAAGGTGGACGCCTTTTCGAAATATCGCCATAAAGATGAACCAGGGGTGACTCTAGAATGTGTTTGTACGATATGGGTATCAAATTAAAGGTATTAATGAGGGTTTTAAAAGGGAGTGGCCCTTAGTTGTATATGTGAATGCGTTTTCGAGATATCGACCATAATGTGGACCAGGGTGATCCAGAACATCATCTGTCGGGTACCGCTAATTTATTTATATATGTAATACCACGAACAGTATTCCTTCTAAGATTCCAAGGGCTTTTGATTTCGCCCTGCAAAACTTTTTCATTTTCTTCTACTTAATATGGTAGGTGTCACACCCATTTTACCAAGTTTTTTCTAAAGTTATATTTTGCGTAAATAGACCAATACAATTACCATGTTTCATCCCTTTTTTCGTATTTGGTATATAATTATGGAATTTTTTTCATTTTTCGTAATTTTCGATATCGAAAAAGTGGGCGTGGTCATAGTCGGATTTCGGCCATTTTTACACCAATACAAAGTGAGTTCAGATAAGTACGTCAACTGAGTTTAGTAAAGATATATCGATTTTTGCTCAAGTTATCGTGTTAACGGCCGAGCGGAAGGGCAGACGGTCGACTGTGTATAAAAACTGGGCGTGGATTCAACCGATTTCGCCCATTTTCACAGAAAACAGTTACCGCCATAGAAGCCATGCCCTTACCAAATTTCACAAGGATTGGTAAATTTTTGTTCGACTTATGGCATTAAAAGTATCCTAGGCAAATTAAATGCAAAAGGGCGGAGCCACGCCCATTTTGAAATTTTCTTTTATTTTTGTATATTGTGTCACCATATCATTACTGGGGATGAATGTTGACATAATTTACTGATATACTAAAAGGATATTCAATTTTTTGTTAAAATTTGACTTAAAATTTTTTTTTTAAGTGGGCGTGTTCGCCAGCCGATTTTGCTAACTTTTATTTATCATAATAGGGGTAACGTTCCTGCCAAATTTCATCATGATATCTTCAACGACTGCCAAATTACAGCTCGCAAAACTTCTAATTACCTTCTTTTGAAAGTGGGCGGTGCCACGCCCATTGTCCAAAATTTTACTAGTTTTCTATTCTGCGTCATATGTTCAACTCACCTACCAAGTTTCATCGCTTTATCCGTATTTGGTAAGGAATTATCGCACTTTTTCGATTTTTCGAAATTTTCGATATCGAAAAAGTGGGCGTGGTTATTGTCCGATATCGTTCATTTTAAATAGCGATCTGAGATGAGAGCCCAGGAACCTACATACCAAATTTCATCAAGATACCTCAAAATTTACTCAAGTTATCGTGTTAACGGACAGACGGACGGACGGACGGACATGGCACAATCGAATTTTTTTCGATACTGATGATTTTGATATATGGAAGTCTATATCTATCTCGATTCCTTTATACCTGTACAACCAACCGTTATCCAATCAAAGTTCATACGCTCTGTGAGCTCTGCTCAATTGAGTATAAAAAAAAAAAAAAACAATTGTTCTCATTAATACCTTTAATTTGATACCCATATCGTACAAACCCATTATAGAGTCGCCCCTGGCCCACCTTTATGGCGATATCTCGAAAACGCGCCCACCTTTACAACTAAGGTCCCCTCTCTTTTAAAATACTCTTTAATACCTTTCATTTGATACCCATGTCATGCAAATGCATTCCAAGGTTACCCTAGGTTCATTTTCCAACACGGTGATTTTCCCTTATTTTGTCTCCAAAGCTCTCAGCTGAGTATGTAATGTTTGGTTACATCCGAACTTAGCCATCCTTACTTGTTTTAATATTATTTATATGTATTTAATTAGCGAGAGAGGCTCCCGAAAACATGTAACCATCGCCGTGTACAAATTTTGTAATTTTTTTCTAATATCAATTTTTTTTGTGGAAATGTTTTCCTTATTGATGTATTCACATGGTATTTAAATGGACTGTGAATTCTGGCATAGTGACTGATTGGCGAATAGGCAAATGCTTTGAAGTAATTCTGTGCAACAAAATTTGGAAAAAAATCGTTATATAGAAATTATTTGAAAGGAATACCAAATACATCAACGACTCTATTTAATCCCTACATATTTTTCACTGTTTATTAATGCTTCTCATCACTTCCGCTGCGGCAAAAGAGTTTGTTTCTTTGTTAACATACAAGCAAGACATGAACGGCTATTTGTGATAAAAAATAAAGTGTTTAAAAACTTTTTAAATGGCTTAATTCGATGAGGGAACTAATTTCTTAACAAGCAGCCGCATGTGCTCAGAATGACTTTATGTTTATGAAAAATAAAAAAAATTAAACACTTACCTGGCCAAAAAACATACTACGGTATGTGCATGGATATTAGTTGCATGTACTACATGTGTAATTTTTCAAAAGAAATAAAAAAGTTAATGTGTTGAAAATCTATAAGCAAACTCTAGTTCTTGAAAGAAAGCGAGGTACCTGCATAGTCGCACACGGTACATATCTATTTTCATGTGCACCGCAAAACACCTAGACGCCTAATAAAAAATGCAACCAAAGGGCATTCAGTTATAAAAAACCCCGAAAATTCATAATAAATAATAATTTTTAATCCAAAATTGCTGTAAGTTGAAAGTGCTGCGCTCTCATATTAAAATTCATAACACATTCGAACACTAACAACTTGTTGTTGGCAACCACAAACATTACAGGGGAAACAATACGGGTATTCACAAAACCTTTACTATTATGAAAGTCGATAGAAGTAATTTTAGCTCAAGAATTTTTTCTATTAACAAATTCTGGGCTTATCGACCAACAAACTTTATATATTGCTTTTGAAATATTATAATATAGTTCTGGCCTCATAACGGACTACAGCTGGCAGACGTTCCTGACGCTTCTGGCCTTAAAAAGCTCTATTATTTGCAAATAGGACCGTTTTTTTTATATTATATTATAGGTCCTGGTTCGGTGGTGGAACAAACTTATGTGAACACTATGGACTCATTATGTCTATTTGAGTTTCTCCCGGACCGGCCGGTTCAACCTAATCTAATTTCCCTTTCAACGTATCACTCCAAAATTGTTTTTAGGAATATACAACACCTTATCCCATACTCGATAGTATGATAAGTTATCGAAAAGTATAAAAGGTTATTTCTATTAACATGAAAATGGAAACAAGTTTAAGCTGAGCTGTCTTCAAATAACTTTGCCAAAAACTGTCACATAGTGGATATATTAGCGGACTCCTCAATATTTTCCACAGTTTGCACGCTGAGCCAAAGAGTTTAAGCTTACGGAAGACAACGTGAAACATTTTAAAAAGTTGTATTAGTTAACAAAAGAGTGACTATCAGGTATGAAATAGAGGTCGTAGGAAGAAGAACGGTACACACGTCTTGGCTAGAGATAATGTTGTAATGTGTAGAGTAAAAGTAGAAACGAGTCAATATTTATATAACAAGGAAAGAGAAGGAGAAAACATGCATCAACTATTTTGATACCGTAACTAAACCGCAATCTATGACATGGAAATGAACTGGCGAATAGATGCCGAAAAAATTGGAAGTGACAAGCTCAGAAGGCAAGGTTGTGTTGTCTCTTTTTTAGGGCGGTTTGGGATAATTATTGTTAACTGGGAGCACCATTAATCTGTTCTCTCCTGACTCTCTCCATATTCTCCGCCACTGCGTTGAAACCATGGACTTTTGCAGCGTAGAGGACCCTTTTTACCTCCTCTGCTCGTAACGTCTTTTAGATATATGTAAGACTCGCAGCATCGACAAGCTGTTTGTGCACTACCAGCACATCCGCCTTGTTTTGTGCAATACCAGCACATACCCTTGTCATTTGACCGTACTTCCAGGTTCTAGAGTTTCCTTCTTCCCCTGCTTTAGGCATATTGTGCTTATTTTAAAGATTCACAGTACTATTGGGCTGATTGTCTGCATCCAACACCTCATCCTCGTCATTTGCAGCTATTTTCAGGTCCTCGAGGAGGTCCTCTGTTCTACCTCCGCTGCTTTTAGCGTACTCGAGTTGCTGTACTTAGAACTCCTCTTGCTAGGGCAGAAATAAAAACTGCTAGCACCCAGGACATTCTCCCCAGCTGTGAGTGGAACACTTCTTTCGATTCCTTATGAATTTGCACGATGAAGCACCTTCGAGTCCCGTCTTGGTATATTCAGATTTTGAAGCTGCTACTAGTTCCACAGTAGAGGGACTGCTTCGATACTCCGTTCATCTTGTTATCGGTGCAAACCGAAGTGTCTGCGTTAGCTGCTTAGTATCACGAAGTAAGCTGAAGTCTGATAGTAATCTCTCTTTAGCTTAATAAACTTTTCTTCTCTTCTTTTTATGCCACTATTGCCCCCATCTTTCTGGATTGTAGTTTATGAGGTACATGGATTTTCAATACTTACAGTTCCCTCTTCGCTCTGGTTTGCATACTTAGAGGTTTGGTTTCTGTCATTGCAGTTGGCTGGCCTCCTTTCTGGAACTATAGCGTTTGACCTCCTCCTTCCGCCTCATTAAAGCAGGCTTTCAGATTCAGCCGATCGCTGTTTCTTGCCTCTTGGGACTTCTTCCTCCTCGTTGCGGTTGCAAAATTGAGGATTGCTCGTAGCAGTCTTTGTCAGTGAACTGTCTTCGATATTCTTCCACTGTCTCATGGGCCCATACTAAAAGCTCGCTTTCCCGGTTGGTTGCGTCGACCACTGCATCCAACTGCGTCAGACCGCTGCTTTACCGAGCGCACTGAATGCGCATTATCATCGCTATCCGCATTGGACTCATAGCTGATATCCATTTCCTCTTCCCCGGCTTGCGGTGTCATCGCTTTTTTCTTCTCATCCTTCCTTAGTCTTGAAGTTTTTGAGTTTATATTGGTCGTACGACCACCTGTCCGACAAGGAGGCCTCAGCGGTCTAATCTTAAATGTGGACATACAAAACCGTTCGCCACAGCAGCTCTTATTGCTGTGGTAAGGCCAGCAGTTCTATAAAAAAGCCCCTGACTGCAAATCGCTCAATAAACCCGCTCCGCATAACACCCTGGATTAGGGGATTGGCGATTCCATCGAGATTCCGCCGCCCTCCTATGTAGCTTACCGGCGTAGATGCAGGCAACTCTACCGATCAGCCCCTAATTCGAGCGCCGTGGAGTTCGGTTAAGCCCTCACACTGCTACAGCAGGGGTCATTATTTGTTAAATGCATATTTTGGGCGACAATATTAATGAATGAGCTGGCATTGCAAAATTACATTTAACGCCTTTTACCGAGTACCAATTAACTACCAAAATTTCCGTGAATATCCCTAACGTATAAAATTATTTCTCACAAATTTGGAGGCGCTAAAAGGTCGTTGGTGTTGAGTTTGATTGTTGTAAATTTAGAAAATGTTATTATTAAATTTTTGTTGTGTTGCTGATTGGCAATATTGATTTTTCTTATCGTTTTTTTTTTTTCATTTCGAATTTCCAGTGTAAGAAGGATTGATGTTATTGCAATTTATTATGCATAAGTTTTTTCATAAAAGGAAAATTTGAATAATTAAATTCACGTTGAGAGCTAACGTCATCCCTATCACAAATGCAGTCGCCAATACCCGCGCGATGAATGTCAAACAAATGAACTCATTACCCACAATTCAAAAACGTCCATCTCCAGCACTTACACAGCCTGTGGATTGGGTCGTTGAGAGATGTACAAACTTACATACATATTGTATGAGCGTTTATTGTCGTCGCTTCGAGAAATAATTGAAAACGCTTGAAATGCCTTAATTGCATGGCATTCGTACATTGAAGATTGGCAGTTGTCGATTGCTAAGGAGTTGAGAGCTGCTCCTCATGCTGCTGCTGCTGCTGCAAGTTGGTAGCATTCGAAAGTCGAAATGTGGAAAGCTGAGCAACAGCCATTGCATTGAGAGGCAAAATAGCAACAACAACTATTGAGCTGACTGCAGCTTGGCGAGTTGGCAACGGTTCAAACATACAAGCCACGTACACGTACTTCTTTCGGTCTTGTGTGTGCCACGACTTGACGCGGTTCCACCACAAAAATTATTGAAGACAAGCGTCGAAGATGGCGAAATATCGTTGGCATATTGCGAATTGTGTAGTGAAGTGAAGTGAATTTGTGAAGCCACTGAAAATGTGAACTCAATTAAATTAGCAGAATTTAAATGCAAAACGCCGAAGAAATTTACCGTCTGATTGTCCGTCTGCCTATTTATCGGTTTTTTTGGTTTGGCTATTGTATGATATAAAAAGTTCTTGGATATAAATATGTATTAATCTGCTAGTGCTGTAAATAAATATAGCGCGTGAAATCGGGCTTCGCAAAATTTGCATCAGCAGGCTTAGGCTTTAGACTGTATGAAGAGATTGGAATCATGGCCACCTTGTATATGCACCTTATAGATCCGAATTGGACTTGGACAAAGATCAAGCTAGGAGGGAAGACCATGCAGGAGAAAATATCTATGAATCCAGGTAGACAGTAAGTTGTCATGGAAGCTCAACAAGGAGGAGAGAGTGAATGTGGCTGCGGTGGCACGTAATAATGCATAAAAAAGAATACTTGCATGTACGTGGGGCCTATCGCTTTTTCTCTCTCTTTAGGTATTTGCAGTGATTGTTAAGCCTGTGCTATATTATGTAATCCTTTTTTGGTTGATAGCCACACTAAAAAGAACCCACCTCCAAAATATACGGTAAGCTAACAATGCTTAGCATTACGACAACCGATAAAACAACCCCGACGGCTGAACTGTATCCCATTCCACACATTTCACCTGTAGACGTGGTGGCGAAAAATATAGCGTTAACAGCTGCAATGAGACTCAATACCTTGAGACAGCTTGAGCGCAGATCATACGCTCATATTAGTGTAGCGTCATCAAATAGTGGACGAACTAGACTAGCCAATTCCGTACCTGTGTTTAGATAGGGTGTTTGTTGCCACAATAGAGGTGAAAGGTTGGCGGAAGGGCGTCAAATGGCAGACTTTTAGAGTGATGTCAGCACCGCTAACTTTTATATTGACAGCCAAGCAGCAATTAGGGTAGTAATATTGCATAAAACAATATTTACAAGTAAGTTAAAGTGCAATCAATCCCTGAAAGCAGTAGTGATAGGGAGTAGTATACATCTTTATTGGGTCACTGGGTATATACAAATAAACTAGAGATTTAAGGCCGAGATTCTCTTCCAATTTGCATCATGCTCCTTTTAATTTTTCCTACAAATTGGCGGAACGGGATCTGCTTGTTTTATGCCGACCCTGAACGGCATCTGCAAGGCAAATGAGTTTTCACTGTGAGCTTTTCAGTGCAGAAATACACTCAAATTGCTTGCCAAATACTGCCGAGAACGATCCCATTAAGAAATATGTTCTTATAATTGAAAAATTTTGTTTCTGAAATTTTGACGTTGCTTTGCCCGAGGCGAGAACCCAGGCTCTTCGGTGTGTCGTGCTGGATCAGCTGAGTAAAGTTCCTTTTCTTTGACGCATAACCTTTTATATACCTTCTGCTGGGATAAATGGCGCCAATTGGATACACCAAGGAAATTTAAATACATTTTTATTTGGACTTTTCAGCGGAGTAGGGTCTGCCTCTTGCTCTGCCCTCCGTTAAAAATATCTTTTGGGCTAGATCATAACTTTCTATTCGCATAATAGGACTAACCAAGCTTGGCATAAAGCTCATACAGGTCATAATTGAATATCTGTCGGTACGCTTAAGTACGCGTAGGGGTCCGTCAATCGGTAAAGCTTTATAGCTGGACGGGTGACTTAAAGGTAGATGCCAGTTCCCGCCTTTTAGTCATCAAACTTTGATTTATCTGTTAACTAGACTTCTGAGTCAGACTCAGTCCATGATTTCCAAAGAATTCTGTCTACAATGAACGCCTCAAAAATCCGTGCGATTGAGAGAGATGGGTCCTCTTCAGCAATATGGGTTTTCGTAGCCGTTTATTGTTACTCTCATATGCCCTGTCATGGTTGCGAATTTTAGTGCAGAAATATTTTGAATTCTTAGTGCAGCAAATGTTTCCTCTTCCTCTATTAGAAAAGGAAGAAAGATATTCCTTGGGGGTAAATGGCTCCAAGTTATTAATATTATCAATTTCCGTTTATCGCTTGTAACAGAAAATCGAGTAATCAAGCAGGATCTACTCGCCGTCGAATATTGTCATCCCTGTCGAAAAGTGAAACTACTCTGGCACTTACTGATCACACTCTAGTTAAGAAAACTTACTAATATAAAAATACAAATTTGGGGAAAGGGGAAATATTCTTGAGTTTAACAACCCTAGAACTACCGAAGTACATTCCGCCACAATACTATCGGTGGACAACAAAGACACAATGCAGCAGACAAGCGCTCATAGACAAGTGTACAAAGAAATGAGACAAACGGTAGGGAGTAGGTACGCTCAGATCAACAAGCTATCGCCGACAGAAATCAGTGTCGAAAAAGTACATGAAGGAAAAGCAAAAGAAAACGGTGACGGTGAAACAAAATGAAATTAATTGTAGGAAGCAGAAAACATTTAATGTCTTATTGTCAAGAAATTGTGTATATTTAGTTAAGTAGAACCTTTGATCCTTTCAAGATACAAGTCAATACAGCCTTGTTTTTGTTTTTTTGTTGGAAGCATCGCTGCCGTAAGTCTAGTCAGTTCTTCATTGAACAATGCTTGGGTCATTTTGTTGGTGGTACTGCCACCATTTATTGACAGTGACAATTGTTGATAATGACAATTGTGCTTTAGTTTATTTGCAGCTTCTGCTGAGAACACATCTGCGCTACGTATAAGTTTTTGCCGGGTTTGCCAGTACTTGTAAGTTAGGTTGATTAATTTTCAAAGAGCAGAGTTTGAGAGATTTTAGGGCACGTAGAAAACATTCAGCAATTACGCTATAATGGGACCGGTGAAATAATTGAGGAGGTCTTGAGTGCAGATTAACCAATGTAGGTTTTTAAATACACAACGAAGTATCACTGCATATAGCTGGAGTTTTAGCCTGGCATGCGCAGGGCATAAGCACAAAACTTGCTCGATCGCTTCCTTATGCAACCCGCACCTTTTATACTCAGCATGCTTTGCACACAGAGTATATTAACTTTGATTGGATAACGGTTGGTTGTGCAGGTATAAAGGAATCGAGATAGATATAGAATTCCATATATCAAAATCATCAGTATTGAAAAAAAATTTGATTGGGCCATGTCCGTCCGTCCGTCCGCCCGTTAGCACGATAACTTGAGTAAATATTGAGATATCTTCACCAAATTTGGTACACTAGCTTATCTGGACCCAGAATAGATTGGCATTGAAAATGAGCGAAATCAGATGATAACCACGCCCACATTTTATATATATAAAATTTTGGAAAGCACAAAAAACCTGATAATTTAGTAAATAATACACCTAGAATGTTGAAATTTGACGTGTGGACTGATATAGAGACTCTTGATAAAAATTTGGAAACATTTTCTTAAATGGGCGTGGCAGCGTCCACTTCTGATAAAATCAATTTTACAAATATTATTAATCATAAATCAAAAATCGTTAAACCTATCGTATCAAAATTCGGCAAAGAGGTTGCCCTTACTATAAGTAATGCTTTGAAAAAAAATTAACGAAATCGGTTAAGGACCACGCCCACTTTTATATAAAAGATTTTTAAAAGGGTCATGGACAAATAAAGTAAGCTATGTCTTTGCAAAAAAGAGCTTTATATCAATGGTAATTCTTTTCCCAAGTGGCTTTATAACAACAAATAGGAAAAAATTCGAATTTAAAAAATGGCCGTGGCACCGCCCCTTTTATGACTAAGCAATTTTCTATGCTTCGCGAGCTATAACTCGAAGAAAAATTAACGGATCTTAATAAAATTGGGTCCATTAGTTTTCCCTATAGCAGGAAATATTTCTAGGAAAAATGGACGGGATCGGTTAAAGACCACGGCAACTTAGATATAAAACAAGTTTAAAAGGGTCGTAGACTAGAATAATAAGCTATAACTTAGCAAAAAATTGTTTGGGATCAATGATATTTCACTTATCAAGTTTTATTGTAGGAGGAAATGGAGTGACATTTTTTTTTAAACGGGCGGTTCCCGGTGTTATATAGAAAGGTAATTTATCTGAAAAGAAGCTCACGCTGAGTATATAATTTTCGGTTACACCCGAAATTAGACACCTTTTCTTGTTATATCTGCTTTCACCGGCCAAGCATAATTTAAAAGCATTTGACGCCAGAAGTCCGTGTCCAAATTTTAATCATACTTCCGTAACATTCTTAGCTTTCGGATCTACAAATTTATGGGTTACACTACAGAATCAAATTTATTATAAAAACATTTCAATTTCGGTTTCGGTTTTGCGATATACTTTTTGTGGGTTGGTTTTTATGCCGATTTTCGTTAGGCTAATTAGTATCACAAGGTGTTCCGGTTTTTGGTCAGGTATTATTTGTTCAAGCTATTTTGGTTTGATATAGATATACTAGAACGATTTTCTGTCATACCTTGTTAAATTGGAGTTTCAGTTTGATAATTAAAAGAATGTGAGATGTATAGGTGCGTATCAGCGCTTGACTACTCGGTCAGTATACAAATATTCGTCGTAACGAAGAAACCGAACTGATGCATCTTGGGCTGACGCCTTCACTGTATAAGGTAGGTAGATCCTTCTGGCCAATTGTGCTCGCCCAACATTCACTTAAGATGACATATATGGGTCTAATACGACTAAAGTTAGGAAACTCCGTGTGGTGAGCTGCCACAAGAATAAGTGCATTATTAAGAAGGCTTGAAAATTTAAAGGTTTACATACTAATATTTAAATAGTCTTTGATACTAAGTACACAAATCTCTTCTAAAATCAACACAAATCAGCTACCACAACATGAGCTCTCAAAGTTGCTATGGCATCTTAAAAAGTTTAACAAATCGATTGATAAGCTCTTCGCGTATAATTTGACTCTTTGAGTCATTTCAATGAAGTGTATCCTTTTGATATTCTCACTAGCGATGGGCATCAAATACCAGTCATTATTAAGTAAGAAATATTGCAACCAGCTGAAACAAAACTATAAGCTTACTAGCAGACCCGGCAGACGTTGTTCTGCCCTAAATTTGTTATATCTGCATACATTTTAATAATCTTTTTCCGTCTAACTCTGCCCTCGCTTTTTCCTAATCTTCGTATTCACTCCTCCCTCCGTATTATTCGCTTCATCTATCTCCATCTTCGTCCCATTCTATCTCTTTCTCAGCTCCTTCTCCTTCTCTCCTTTCTCTTCTCTCAAGTGTTTCTCATTCTTCTTCATATCTTATTGCCAGTCCCAGAGGCTGGTATGTATTTTGTTCCAGTGCCATTCCGAGTCTCAATCCCAGTCCCACTCCGAGTCTCAGTCTCAGTCCGAGTCATAATCCCAGTCCCAGTCCGTCCCTGGTCTACTTCACGGAAAAGGCGTCGTAAATACTAATATAGGCAAATTTATATACCAAATTTCAGGCAAGTCGAATAGGACGCATATAAATAGGTATGTGGGTATTATTAATTCATGTCTTTATTTCGGCTTCGCATGCATATTTATCAGTTTTGCCAAGTTGATGCGACTAAATCGAATATCACAATGAAAATTACTTAAAAGCTCTCAGCAACATCAACAGCTTTCATTTGATATCCATATTGTATAAACACATTCTAGGAGTGCCCGGTCCACGTTTTGGCCTATATCTCGAGACCGTAGTCACCAATAGGTATGAAAACTACCCTGTACTAAAGCACTCATCAACAGCTTTCATTTGCTATCCATATTGTATAAACACATTATAAGGGTACCCGGGTCCACGTTTTGACCTATATCTCGAGACCCTAGTCACCAATAGGTATGAAAACTACCCTGTACTAAAGCACTCATCAACAGCTTTCATTTGATATCCATATTGTATAAACACATTCTAGGGGTGCCTGGTTCCACGTTTTGGCCTATATCCCGAGACCCTAGTCACCAATAGGTATGAAAACTACCCTGTACTAAAGCACTTATCAACAGCTTTCATTTGATATCCATATTGTATGAACACATTCTAGGAGTGCCCGGTCAACGTTTTGGCCTATATCTCGAGACCCTAGTCACCAATATGTATCCTGGTCCACTACCCGGAAGAAAAATTATCCGACATTTTATTCTAGATATAACACTACCTAAATAAAAAATTTCAGGCAAATCGAGCCATATATACGATAGTTTAGAATAAATCGGTCCCTGGTACACTTTCTGAAAAAAAACTTCTCACAAGCACTCTCCGGGTTCCTACTAAGTTATCCTGAAAATTTGAATAAAATCAGCGTGGTAGTTTAGGAGTCCATAAGCCGCATACAAACATACACACATACAAACATACATACATACATACATACATACATCCTATTTTATATATCTAGATTATGAGCTTCGTTTACAAGCCATGTTAATCTGAAAACGGATAATTAAAGCATAATGTAACGGATTTACTTGCAAATCCTCTTATTTGCAACCTTCTGCTAAGTTCGAATCACTAAACTGTTGAATAAATAACTCCAATATTTAATAATGCAAAATGGCGTTACACTTAGAGATGGTAATATTCGTCACACTGCCCTCCACCTAAGTCTGATCGTCCCGATCAGACAAATCTCTCGATCTAAACGCCGCTAGCATCTCCGAATGTACCACTCTTCTACTTCGTGGTTTCCCAATGTTTTGTATGCGGTAGATGGTGTCACTGATCTTCTTCACAACTTTGTACGGGCCTTCCCAACTGCACCGAAATTTGGATGGAACACCTTTCCGCCGGTGAGGGTTGTATAACAGTACAAAATCTTCCTCCAAGAAACCTTCCGAATTATGGTTCTCATCGTACCTGCGTTTCATCTTACTACTCATTATACTTGATCGTTCCCTCGCACTCTGTTGTTTGGCCAATGAACTACTTTGTAGAGCTTGCTGTTGACGGATTGGCTTCACATACTCAGTATCGTTCCGACGTTTCCCAACAGAAGTGCGCGCTGGCTTGAAACCACCCTTGCATTCTTTCTGGAAAACTCTTTCAGTCGTTTTAGTGCGTTCATTAGGTATTGTCAATGCCAGTGTTTCTCTCGCAGGTACTTTTGATTTCGCTTTATTTTGCCCATTCAATCCATCAACAGTTCCTTGATCTACTTTCCTTGACTTTCGTGGTCTCTGTTGAATCTCCTCCACCAGCACTCGCTTACTGCTGAACTCTTTTTCCAAACTGAAGTTAAGTGGCATATCTTGGTTCTCATAACGCATCACCCTTCTCTGCATATCCATCTTGATGTCATGGTCAACCAAGAAATCCACTTACAATATAACTTCATCAACAATCTCCGCCACAACGAATTTCTGTAAAACCATGACCTTCCCAATTAAAACTTCACAGATCACTTCTCCCCGGACTTGGTTATACTGTCCAGTGACGGTACGCAACCTTCCTACAGGTAATGACTTTACTCTCCTGTAGACCAAATCAGATCGAATCAAGGAATGAGGTGCGCCCGTATCTATAGTCAGTACACGTTCTTTACCATCCACATTCCCTCTTACTGTAAGACTGCTCGAATTTCTACCAATTTTCGACACAGATATCACAGGGCATTCAATAGCTGGATCTAGCTCTCGATCTCTACATCTTACTCGCTCTTGCTCATCCCCTCCAGCTTTGTTATTAAGACCACTCATGCTGTTGCAACCACTAGATTCAAAATTGCAATGACGTGCAATGTGACCGGGCTTCCCGCATTTGAAGCATTTGATAGCTCTCTTACTCCGCTTTTGCGATCCATTCAGCGCCTCCAATATTGCGTCTACCCACTCTGGCCTTTCTACTTCGACACGGCGTGCTTTGAAAACTGGTTTACACAGAAGCGACGCTGTTTCCTGAATCAGAGCTTGTGAAACCGTTTATGCGAATGTTGGCTTTGGGTTTGTGTATGTAGCTCGCTTTGTTTCGACGTCCCGTATGCCATTTATAAAGCTCTGATTCTTTACCGTTTCAGTGTATTCCACGGGTGCGTCTGCATTCGCTAAATGTTCCAGCCTTTCAACATCCGACGCAAACTCTTGCAATGTTTCAAGAGGCCTCTGGAAGCGGTCCATTTGGTATATCTGTCTCCTATGCTCAGTTCCGTATCGTCTCCCTAGAGCAGCCATCAATGCTTCATAACAGTTTCGTTCCCCTCTGGAATGGTTTGTAAAATCTCAGCTGCAGGCCCTTTCAATGCCATGAAGAGTGCAGCAACTTTATCTTCAGTATTCCAGTTGTTCACTGTTGCAATTGTAGCTTAAAGACCTGGGAAGGAACAGAACCGTCAAAGGATGGTGTTTTTACCTTTGGATTACTCGTTGAAACTGCTGGGCCATTTAGTTGCAACTCCTCGATACGTCCTCTCAAAGCATCCACCTCGGCCTCGAATTTTTCTTCAAACTGTAAAATGTTTGTATCTTGCGCCTCCAACTTCGAGGAAATACGTCCTTCTTGCTGTTCCAGTTGAGCAGAGATCTGCCATGATATCTGTGCTGAAATTTGTGCCGACATTTCGGATATTCGTGCCTCTTGTGCTTCAATCTTCGGTGTTATTTCAGATGACATTTCTGCAATACGTTTCTCCTGTGATTCCATCTTGGATGCCATATATGTCTTCTGCGATTCCAGTTGAGATGTTATATTTGTCTTTTGCACTTCGAGCTGTGTTGACATATCGGTTGATATTTGTGACGACATTTGCTTCCGCACTGCTAGTATCGCGTTAGTGTCTACACTCGCCAATGGATTCGGAGTCTCTATCTTCTCCTCCAATTTAGTCGCTGGCTCTTCCACATCAGGATAAAAGACATACTCGTCCACATCAATTCCTTCCAACTCCATTACCTCTCGTAGCCGTGCTTGAAGTTCCATCTTATTGCCGGTTGTATTCAATCCACGGCTCTCCAACTCCTTCCTTAGTTGCTGGATTCTCAATTCACTCAACTTTGCCATGTCCAAGTTGTATTCGCAATCTTCGGAATTTATTCAACAATTCCTTTTCTGACACCAATTGTAACGAATTTACTGCAAATCCTCTTATTTGCAACCTTCTGCTAAGTTCAAATCACTAAAATGTTCAATAAATAACTCCAATATTTAATAATGCAAAATGGCCTTTATTAAAGTACTTCACAATAAATAACTCTACTATTGCCCGACAGATTGCGTGCTTAATCATAACTGATTCTGGCGGCTCTATTGTTGGCGTTTTTATACTCTGCGATTTCCTCCTGGCATCTTCTAGGCGCTTTCAGAATTTACTTAGTTACCCCCATGTAATTATAACTACAGATGCACGTATATAGCTTCTCATATGCGCGTGTATTTGTGAGCGACAATTCCACAATTACAATTGCATACTTTTGGGAACATCTCAGATATGATATATGCATGCGCTTGTGCACCTCTTCTCCGCTGCGTGTACATACATATGTGTAGACAAAATGATTTAAGCTGGAGTCATTGGTGCCGTATGTCGTATCGCTGTAGTCGTATCCCTAACGTAATCAGCTGTTTATTGTTACGATGGTAAACCAATAACCAATTGGTTGGCTACGATACGATTACGACCTTAGCGGCACCAATAATCGATTGCATTGATTCCCATAAAGTTGGTTGAATCAGCTGTTATAAAGTTACCGATACGGTTAGCGATAAAGCACCAATGTCTGCAGCTTTATTCGTTTATGTAGATACATGATTGATATATGGATGTGCATACAGTCACTGCTTAGCATCGGCTTAGAGATGGCAGTACCCCTTAGTGTTGCTAATATTCGTAACAATAAATTATCTTTAGAGAAATTAATTGTATGCAGCTGCTTTTCTACTACCGATGTTCTATGGAAATTTTGAGCGAATGCGCTTTGTGACAAACATTGAAATCATAGAAAAATTTAAATTCTATACTCTTAAATGTTTTTGTACTACATACATAGTTATGAATATTAGGGTTGTCAAAGCTACAGAGAACGGTTATCAAAGCTATAGAGTCTTACATATTTCGTTTCGAATACATACGTTCCTAGCTTCTCATAATCAATTTCAACATCGTGGCTGGGATTAGAGTTTTCTTCCCCACCATCAAGCTGAGGGAATTTTAGGAGAGGGAGCCGCACTGTTTGAAACCTATTTCGCTGAAAGTTGGCGGACAATACAATAACTCGCTATCATAGGCTGTTTTCGAGTCAATAAGAAGACGGTGTATGTAGATCCTTCTATCATGCGTATTCTCAATGATGTGTAGTATGGAGAAAACTTGACGGTTGTAAACTTGCCACACTTCTGAGGTCCAAAGGTTGACTTTGGAACTTCGTCTTTTTGCACAATGCGCTAGCCAAAAACTTACATGCTGTACAAGGCAGGCGGATTCTGTGGTGATTGGCACGGGTTGCGAAATCGTCTGACTTGTGAGCTCGTGTTTGTGTATCTCGATTAGTAAGCCGCCGTTTCTCACTTTGCCATAGTCGGATAGCGGACCACACATTCCGTCGACATATCTTTTTGTATTGGGTTTATCAGTGTCCTGACTAATTAGCATTCATAGAATTGCATCTGTAACTTAAGTGCACTCTGCACGTAGGCCAGTCATCATTATCATTACTGCAGGAAACTTTTTGTTATTGGAGGGATTTTGTTGTCAATTTTTCCGGTATTACTCCGTATATAAAGCTCCTCATACTCATGGCGTTCGCCACACGGTTAATGTGTTGAGCATAAATCTAAACTTTTTGGTGCTACGTACCATCGGAAGATAAAAATACTTTAATTTAACATATTAAAAACATAAATGCAAACAATTAAATTTTTTTTTATTTTTAAACCTTTTGGTTTTGTTTGAAAACCAGAAGTATCCGAAGTCTGTTTTTAGATTTTTTTTAACTTTACGATTTAATTTTAAATTTTTTTTGAGATCTTTTACTTATTTTTCAGTCAAGTTTAAAATTGAAATCGAATATTTAAAAAAAAGTCAGCAGTAAATTGTTAAGTTCCCAATTTAGTACAAAAAAGTTTGAAAAATTGCTTACATTAACGGATGGCATGAAATTTATGCTCACATTTTTAAACCTGTTGCGTGTTCTTGCTTCTAAGAAGGCATCTCCTTTCCTTTTCTTTGAGACCATTGACAGCGTCCCAATGATTTCTGCAGCGGTGGTCCAGTGAGCAGGTGTGAGTGTCAAATGGAGTTAACATGAGCTGTCTATTTCTGTGTTGTATCTGGAATTTCATGTTATATAATTCTATGAATACACCTGGTTTCTTGGAAATCTATCAACCGATTCGTCATCTGCACATCGCCATTTTACCAAGTTTATCCACGGACATCCAACAGCCGCCGGTTACTTGGGAATCGATTCGTCATCCCCTTTCACCGTTTACACCAGCAACCGTAAGGTGTCCGTCAACAGATACATCATTCCGCGGCCTGTCCACCAATTCCACCCACACCCGGACGGTGTCCATCGATCCTACGGCTGCCACCCCTCACATTGAACAACGGTTGATTACAGCTCCCCTCCAGTATTACAACTAGATACAATTCTCTTCCAAGGTGTCTGTGTGTGATGCATTGTCTGAGTGCTATCTTAGTGAATGCCATCTTATCACATCCTTCCCGTTTCCTATTTTCCGGTGATGTCAGTATTTGCATACCTCCCTTTGAAATGGTCCGCACATGCTCACTTTCAAATTTAAGTTATTAAAAATTTTCATTTTAGGTCATCACAAAAAGAGTTTTTTACTAGCCACGGGCTTAGGAAACAGTTACACATTTATAAAATGAGTCGCTTAATCCAAGAAAGACGTATAGTTGCAGCTCAACCTCATTGTGAACAGACACTGCAAGCCTAGGCGAGCAGGTCAGCTGGGTAATGCGGAATGGCCCCACTGATGCTCTCTCTGTTTCTGTGCAAAACGACGGCTGTTTCAATTACATCTTGAAAATATCTTCAAAACCTTTTCTCCTGGGTGTGGGATGATCAATCTGTTTACAAACAGACTTTACCAAACCTATGACTTGTTGTTGTACAACTTTTTCAAAATTGCTTTCTGCTGCACATATTTATACTTTCGTACTTTTTATATACTTTTTTTTAATTTTATGTAGAATTTAGAATACGGGCAGATTTTGTTCTGCCCGAAAATTGGTTTTCCTATATTTCACAAGTGAGTCCCGCTTCTCCCTTCAATCTTTATCCCATTCTCTTCTATTTTATCTTCCATTTCTTTCCTTATTCTTGACCATCCCCTATTCCATTTGTATCCCTCTTACTTAAACTCCTAATTCTTCTTCCACTCCCACTCGCGCTCTAACTCTCACTCCCAATTCTACTTCTATTCCAATTCCATTCCTGCTGCCACACCAACTCCCACTAACACCTTAATTTCCTCATACATATATGGAATATCTATATCAGATATGGAATACCTGCCTCACCCAACCGACCGATTTCAATATCTTTGTATTTATAAACCACTAAGAAACTATATAAAACTAACTCAGGTACAATTTCTTAAATCGCATTAATCTTTACATATAAAGATAATTGAGATGTTCTCCTGGCCGATAATATTCTTCTGTGCGATAAAAATTGTATCTTCTTGCTTATCCCTTTTCCCCTCCATATTTGACCCCCCACTCCAACGTATCTTCCTTCATTCACTCTCTCATTTTCTCTCTTCTATTCCCACTTAGCTCCACTCCTTCAAATTCCCTCTATGTATCTTAATTTCCTTCCCTTCTCTCGGTTCCTCTCGCCGTCCTCTCTCTTTCTCTCCGTCTCTAATTTTCGCTGTAATCTCTGTCTTTGCTTTTTCTCTTTTTCAGCCTATGGCCATTTGTATACCTATCCCTTTCCCCCTTGCCCTTCTTTTTAATCACCTGCTCTTATTAAAAGCGCCATGGACACATTCTGTAAGATATCTGTATTGTGAAAACACTTCTGTGATCCCCTAGCCCGCATACGGAAATAGAGGAAAATTTAAGAAAATAACACAGCTGTTATTTATTTCCTTTATATTAAGTCGCTTTAATGTTTGTCCCCTCATTTCCATATGAAATTTTGACCAACGGAAAAGTCTTTTTCGGTAACTTCCCGTTGAGCTAGACACTTGATACTTAGAGCATCGTTCAGATCTGGGAGACACTACAATGCAAGTGAAAAAAATCCGCTAGGTGGCGCACGGATCGAGATATACAGAAAATTAATTTTAAAATGGAAATTTCGCGATCGACTTTTAACTAACTTCCCGGTGATCCAGAGACTTGAAACTTAGCACATAGTTTGCGAGTCGATGACGCTCCACCTTTATAGTTTTAAATCCCAAAATTCTTTTACAAGAGCTATTGCTAAAGTTTTTTAGTCAAAATATAACAAGATTATGTGTGTATTAGAGGAAAAATTGCCTTATATTTTTTGGTACATTTATATAAAGGTAGTCCTTAAAATTTTTTATCATCTTATTTTTAAAATAGATTTTTCCGTTCTTGAGTTATAAAGTTACCCCAGAATTTCATATGCTTTTATTTTTGTATATAGGATTGACCTATTCGAAGGGCTGCCTAAATAATAAATTTCAAACAAATCTCACCATCCTGGTACACTTTCTGATAAGAAAGAGATTCAAATATAAAAATTGTTGAAGAGGTACACCTGTACGGAATTTCAAGCAAATCGCAACTTAACTTAGATTTCTTGGTAGAGGACGTTACATGGTCCACTTTCTGGAAATAAAAGTTACCCAAATATTAAACTAATCAAGGAAGTACCCCTGTGCCAAATTTTCAGGAAATCACACCGTAAACTGTTTTTGTTTAGGAACTGGTCGGCCCTAGTTTAGTTCCAGGAAAGATAAGAAGGAAAACAGACCAAATTGGGAATATAAAGCATCCTCTAATCTTCTTGAGCACACACACACACAAAACTTTATCAAAATCGGCTAAACGACTAGGAGAAGTTCAGTCACAAGCAAAGGTACAGAAGAGCTACTCATATACATTCCGGCCTGTTCTGAATTCCGACTCGTTTTGAAAAGTAAAACGAGGCTGAATCCAAGTCGACTTTTTTTTGGTGTTCTCAATTCCGATTGAAACAAATCGATTCGAAGTCGATTTCGAATCGTTTTCATTTCGAGTCGATAATCAAGCGAAACAGCTGCTTTCATTTATTTTGGTTTTTGTTAAATTAAAATTGTGCAAAAATTTGAACAAAATGCCAGCACCAATGGTTTTCGAAAATGCAAAGGCAAGAAGACGTGCAATTGTGCATAAAAATGGCAAAAATCGATCGATCGAAATTGAGAACACGTCGGTTTCCTTTCGACCAGAATCGCTTTGTTTAGCTTGGAAAATTTTTTATAGGAATTTTCAAATTAAGATTTTTTATACTAAACAAAAAAATAGTCCAGCAAAAAGTTGTTATAAATCTTCCAAATAAAATGAGTAATTTAATAAAAGTTATTTGTGGGAAAAATAATGTAATTATCTGTGCTTAACAGGCTAATTACTTTCGATTCCGACTGCTCAGAGGCAAAACTTTTCACATCGACCAAGTCTGTTCGGAATCGATATTCAGCACACCAATCCATTTCGATTCCGAATAAATTGATCGGAATCGAAATCCAGAACAGGCCCGATTATATACATAACCTGATCGGTTAAGACAACCTTAATGTATATATATTTTACACCATTCTTCCGCTCAAGTTTAATAATTTCATAATAGTTTTACAAAACTGATTTCAACTACATATATACTGACATACGACCCTGCAAAAAATCCTGCAATTAATCCCTAAAGAGACTGGGCTTCGATTGATCTCTTTTGTCTACATTTGGGCATAATTGATCCCCTTTAGTCCCTTTCGGGTACAGTTGGGATTAGGCAGTTTGAAATCTATGTAGTCCATTTTAAGAAACATAAAAATAGCGGCAACGAAGTGACTTAAATAAAAAAGATTATAGGGGATTGATTCGAAATATTTAAGAAAAATGCGGAGCCCTATACCGAACCTAATTTACTAGGACTTAACGACTACGCCGGAGTTAGTGATACATTTTCTAAGAATATTTTTTATTCCTTACATTATACCTACACATTCATGCTAACCATTCAATTTTGTGTCGACTGTCAAGCTTAATACTACTTGGCAACACTCAATGCAATGTTGCCTCAATCAAAGGAGTGCCATTAATCTTTGCTGCGTTCATTATTCTTGCGAAAAGTTCTATGGCAAAAGGCATAGAACAGAACAGAAAAAAGTCAAAGTTTTGATGCTTGTCACTCATTTGCCATCAAGAGATCGGTGCAGAAAACTTAGTGCGCTTCCTCCCTCTTGATGTGAGTATTCCAATGCCATTTCATATCACCTTTGTCCTTCGTCCTCCAAAAGATTTATTTAAGTTGAAAACTGTAAGTACGCATTAATGTAAGAAGACAACTCGTTCTTTTTGTTTCTTGCTTTTTTTTTGCTCATTTTTTGCGGTGAATTTATTTATGGCAACGTTAAGTACACAAACAACTTGTTGGTTATCCATTTGAAAAATGCTTTCTTTTTATACTCAGTTGAGCAGAGCTCACAGAGTATATTAAGTTTGATTGGATAACGGTTGGTTGTACATATATATAGGAATCGAGATAGATATAGACTTCCATATATCAAAATAATTAGGATCGAAAAAAAATTTGATTGAGCCATGTCCGTCCGTCCGTCCGTCCGTTAACACGATAACTTGAGTAAATTTTGAGGTATCTTGATGAAATTTTGTATGTCGGTTCCTGAGCACTCATCTCAGATCGCTATTTAAAATGAACGATATCGGACTTTAACCACGCCCACTTTTTCGATATCGAAAATTTCGAAAAACCGAATGCGATAATTCATTACAAAAGACAGATAAAGCGACGAAGCTTGGTAGATGAGTTGAACTTATAACGCAGAATAGAAAATTAGTAAAATTTTGGACAATGGGCGTGGCACCGCCCACTTTTAAAAGAAGGTTATTTAAAATTTTGCAAGCTGTAATTTGGCAGTCGTTGAAGATGTCATGATGAAATTTGGCAGGAACATTACTCCTATTACTATATGTACGCTTAATAAAAATTAGCAAAATCGGAGAAGGACCACGCCCACTTTAAAAAAAAAATTTTTTTAAAGTAAAATTTTAACAAAAAATTTAATATCTTTACAGTATATAAGTAAATTATGTCAACATTCAACTCCAGTAATGATGTGGTCCAACAAAATACAAAAATAAAAGAAAATTTCAAAATGGGCGTGGCTCCGCCCTTTTTCATTTAATTTGTCTAGGATACTTTTAACGCCATAAGTCGAACAAAAATTAACCAATCCTTTTGAAATTTGGTAGGGGCATAGATTTTATGACGTTAAATATTTTCTGTGAAAATGGGCGGAATCGGTTGATGCCACGCCCAGTTCTTATACACAGTCGTCCGTCTGTCCTTCCGCATGGCCGCTAACACGATAACTTGAGCAGAAATCGACATATATTTAATGAACTTAGTTCACGTGCTTACTTGAACTCACTTTATCTTGGTATAAAAAATGAACGAAATCCGACTATGACCACGCCCACCTTTTCGATATCGAAAATTACGAAAAATGAAAAATATACCATAATTCTATACCAAAATACGAAAAAAGGGATGAAACATGGTAAGGTAATTGGATTGTTTTATTGACGCGAAATATAACTTTATAAAAAGTTTATAAAATGGTTGTGACACCTAACATATTAAGAAGAAGAAAATGAAAAAGTTCTGCAGGGCGAAATAAAAAACTCTTAAAATCTTGGCAGGTATTACATATATAAATAAATTAGCGGTATCCAACAGATAATGTTCTGGGTCAACCTGGTCCACATTTTGGTCAATATCTGGAAAACGCCTTCACATATACAACTACCACCCCCTTTTAAAACTCTTATTAATACCTTTAATTTGATACCCATATCGTACAAACTCATTCTAGAGTCACGACTGGTCCACCTTTATGGCGATATCTCGAAAAGGCGTCCACCTATAGAACTAAGCCCCACGCCCTTTTAAAATACTCATTAACACCTTTCTTTTGATACCCATATTGTACAAACAAATTATAGGGTCACCTCTGCTCCACCTTTATGGCGATATCTCGAAACGGCGTCCACCTATGGAACTAAGGAATACTCCCTTTTAAAATACTCATTAACACCTTTCTTTTGATACCCATATTGTACAAACAAATTCTAGGGTCACCTCTGGTCCACCTTTATGGCGATATCTCGAAACGGCGGTCACCTATGGAACTAAGGACTACTCCCTTTTAAAATACTCATTAATACCTTTCATTTGATACCCATATCGTACAAACACATTCTAGTGTCACCCCTGGTCCACCTTTGTGGCGATATTTCGAAACGGCGTCCACCTATAGAACTAAGGCCCACTCCCTTTTAAAATACTCATTAACACCTTTCGTTTGATGCCTATATTGTACAAACAAATTCTAGGGTCACCCCTGGTCCACCTTTATGGCAATATCTCGAAACGGCGTTCACCTATGTAACTAAAGATTACTCCCTTTTAAAATACTCATTGACACCTTTCTTTTGATACCCATATTGTACAAACAAATTCTAGGGTCATCTCTGGTCCACATTTATGGCGATATCTCGAAACGGCGGTCACCTATGGAACTAAGGACTACTCCCTTTTAAAATACTCATTAATACCTTTCATTTGATACCCATATCGTACAAACGTATTCTAGAGTCACCCCTGGTCCACCTTTATGGCGATATCTCGAAAAGGCGACCACCTATACAACAACCACAACTCCCTTTTAAAACCCTCATTAATACCTTTAATTTGATACCCATATCGTACAAACACATTCTAGAGTCACCCCTGGTCCACTTTTATGGCGATATTTCGAAACGGCATCCACCTATAGAACTAAGGCCCACTCCCTTTTAAAATACTCATTAACACCATTCGTTTGATGCCCATATTGTACAAACAAATTCTAGGGTCATCCCTGGTCTACCTTTATGGCGATATCTCGAAACGGCGTCCACCTATGGAACTAAGGATTACTCCCTTTTAAAATACTCATTAACACCTTTCATTTGATACCCATATCGTACAAACGCATTCTAGAGTCACCCCTGGTCCACCTTTAAGGCGATATCTCGAAAAGGCGACCACCTATACAACAACCACCACTCCCTTTTAAAACCCTCATTAATACCTTTAATTTGATACCCATATCGTACAAACACATTTTAGAGTCACCCCTGGTCCACTTTTATGGCGATATTTCGAAACGGCATCAACCTATAGAACTAAGGCCCACTCCCTTTTAAAATACTCATTAACACCATTCGTTTGATGCCCATATTGTACAAACAAATTCTAGGGTCACCCCTGGTCCACCTTTATGGCGATATCTCGAAACGGCGTCCACCTATGGAACTAAGGATTACTCCCTTTTAAAATACTCATTAACACCTTTCATTTGATACCCATATCGTACAAACGCATTCTAGAGTCAACCCTGATCCACCTTTATGGCTATATCCCTAAATGGCGTCCACCTATAGAACTATGGCCCACTCCCTCATAAAATACTCTTTAATGCCTTTCATTTGATACCCATATAGTACAAACAAATTCTAGAATCACCCCTGGTCCACGTTTATGGCGATATCTCGAAAAGGCGTCCACATATAGAACTAAGGCCCACGCCCTCTTAAAATACTCATTAGCACCTTTCATTTGATACTCATATCGTACAAACAAATTCTAGAGTCACTCCTGGTCCATCTTTATGGCGATATCTCGAAAAGGCGTCCGTCTATAGAACTTAGGCCCACGCTCTTTAAAAATACTCATTAATACCTTTTATTTGATACCCATATCGTACAAACTCATTCTAGAGTCACCCCTGGTCCACCTTTATATCGATATCTCGAAAAGGCGTCCACCTATAGAACTGCGGCCCACTCCCTTTTAAAATACTCATTAATACCTTTTATTTGATACCCATATCGTACAAACAAATTTTCGAGTCAGGCCTGGTCCACCTTTATGGCGATATCCCTAAATGGCTTCCATCTATAGATCTATGGCCCACTTACTCTTAAAATACTCTTTAATACCTTCCATTTGATACACATGTCATACAAACACATTCCAGGGTTACCCTAGGTTCCTTTTACAACATGGTGATTTCCCTTACTTTGTCTCCACAGCTCTCAACTGAGTATGTAATGTTCGGTTACACCCGAACTTAGCCTTCCTTACTTGTTTTTTTCCTATAATTTACTCGTTGCTGCGTTGCTAGTCTAAGCATTAATTTAAGTTCATGCCACACGCGCCGCTCTTAATGACTTCATTAAATTGACGTGGCGGGATAGGAATAACTAACTATATAGTGGAAAAGTGTTGTTGTAGATATTGAACATAAATGCATACCCCCTGTAAGATATGTACGGGTGTGTGTTCATACAAGTCTTTTGCAATGAGAAGTGTATATAACTTTCGTGTTGTTGTTGTTTTTTCTTTCTGGTTCCGGTTTTGATAGTTTTGATAGGATTTGTGTTTGACTTTTATGCTTTTTGATGAGATATTCGTGAGTCAAATAAGAAGAAATAATTAAGAAACGAACTCAAAAAGTAGTTAGGTTAGGTTGAAATTGCCGATCAACAAACATCTCACATAGACTGGTGTTGCGGAATTGGGAACAACTCCAATTATAAAATTATAAAAGAGCTCCGGCCTCCTGGAAAATGCTAGAGGTTTTCTAGCTTTATTGGTTCGTCGAGATCTGGCAACTCTCCCGCCCATTGTGGCTGGAGTCTTGACCTCGCGAGCGTTAGGACGCGAACAAAACACATGATTTAACGTTTCTTTCTGCAGCCCGCACCTCCTATATCTGCTAATTTAAAATAATGTGACGGCGAAAAGCAGTGTTAATTTTGTATGCACATCAGGTCTTCTCTCTATTGAAATATATATGAGCAACTTTTTAAGTATCGAATATCGTACGATTTGCACATGATCTTAGCAATTTCCTAACAGTCGAATCACAATGCACCCTACTTTGCCAACTTATGACTGAGAGCCAAGTAAAATGTGATTTACAAAGCGATCTAACTTAGTCATTTTGTTTGTACTCCGAAGAAAAATAAACTTATTTTGATCCTTAAAATGTAAAGAATTTATGTTGGTGACCTTTCTAGACATTGCAGGGGAGTTCAGAGACGTGCTTTCTGAGTGCATCGATTTTTTTTCACCTCTACTCTGGGTTGTGTAGTAGTAGATGCCGTTCTTACTTCGTTCATAGCGGCTGTCAAGTGGTGGTTGCCTCTTCCAAAAAGTTTAACTTGACATAGGAATAGATGGCTAAAGTCAAATGAACAGGGTTTAAACCCAGAAAATAGGCACTAATCTTTTTACCAGAAGATGCCAGATTCCTGCTTTCAGGCCTCCTTCGAGTTGAGGTGCCACTACTTTCTTGTTATGTTAAGTGACTCTGGATTATACTGAAAAGAAAATCGTCGCGAAATCTCAATGGAAACAAAAGTGCCCGTTAGTCCTCGATCACATTGTACTCCGATAGTGAGGCCACTTATAAGAGTTGGCACCCCTTACAAAGGGTGACACTAAACAATTTACATACATACTTTTTGGTGAAACTGGACATAGTTGCACTGCCTAATTGCCTTTAGTTGAAAAAGGGAGTGTGCTGTTTGTAATCAAACATCTACCTTTGAATTAAGTGCCACGCTGAATATATCCTTGTGGGAAATGGCGCAAAAAAACCGCCAGTACGGGAAAATATTATGGCTCGTATTATGGGCTATCTGTTACGGGTACTCCGGAACTCTTATCGATTTCGACTTTATCTCGGTCTTGGGGAACCATATCGACTCCTCATCCTAACTCCACTGCTAATTCAAAAACGGCCTATCTGAGCAAAAATTCAATATATTTTGACATTAAGGGAGGGTTTCTTGAAAATAATTCTGAGATAGCACGTTATTCAACCGAATTATAGGCTGCTTTTTTTTTTGAAAATACTCAGAGTTTTTGAACTGGCAGATGAAGTGATATTCCACTCAGTCTTGAGTACTGGTGAAATAGTTAGCTGGACGATCATAGTTCGAAGGTGAGTATGGAATTGTAATTTACTGCCAGAATCTCGATGTAAGCGACAATTCGCACTGCTGCTCAATCAAAGTGGTGTTTTCGAGGAGAAATTTTTATCTTTTAACTATGCGAGAGATGCGTTGGGGAATGAAAGATTTTCCCTGTTACATAGGCGGCAATTAGTGAAGTGATGCTAACAGTAATGCGATTGAGGGTGCTGTAGGTTGAACATGGATTTGAATATACGGCGAAACTGGGGATCTTTTGGCCCGTATGGTACATTTCAACCAATCATGGCGGATTGGAGTGAACTCGGTATTAGGCTGGCCACCTGCATTATACTCTTGTACAAATGTATTGAGAGTAAGCAGAGGAAATGCTGTTCAAGCACAGCCTTTTGCGAAGTACGGAGATCGGCCAGTGTGGATGTGGATGACTGTAAGTATGCTGAGCTCATTCGGGTAACTGCGATTAATTACGCCTTTACAGCGTGTCCAACAGCGCGTACGTTGTCAGCTACCCATAGACTCGGGTTCTGTTTGAAAGATGTTGTATGGGTGCAGGGACATTGCGCATCCATGTTAACTTTTACCAGGGTTCCTGCTATCCATAAGTAGGTGGCAAGAAATTCCAACTTCAGAATTTGACCACCTTCTCTTGAAGCGGTGCTATTCGAATAAACTACAAGAGCCTCTGGGATGAGAAACAGCCATCCTCAACTCGAAAATTATAGGAACAAATAGGGAAAAGGACATATCATAAATAGATAAGAACATAAGTTGAGTCGTCTTAGTCATATTCCGTCTGTTAATCTGCATATTTAAACGCAAACCATTCTCCCCATTTTGTTTACAGTCGCAAGCAGTCCCTTCCTTACTTGTTTTTTACTTTCCACTTTGCCCGCATCTTTATGTTTATTAATCTTTTGTCGTACATATTACTGCGGGGACGGGCGCTATCTGGCTATTAGGTCTACAGCAAAAATCAATTATAGGGTTTGTCAATTTAAATACTAGGCTATTTGATAAAAAAACAATTATACGTTAATATTTGAATTCGAACATACATACAAATTAATTTAGCAGTGACATGTATGCAGAGCCTTTTTAAGATCAATCGTGATTGGTTATAGAATTGTCTATAGCGCCCTCTACTTCCACGGCTCAGAGCAAACGCCGCTTTAAAAAAATGCGTGAGTGCCATGTACCAGTGAATCTTGATGTGTAAGCATACAGGTGAGTGTCTAGAAAACTAAAGTTTCTAATCTGATCAGAGCTCGCCAAGGGGTTGAAGTTAAGCCACAATAGAGGTAATTTTGCCTGAAACAAATAATTTATGATTTTTTTGGAAGAAGTTCGTCTGCTTCTTATATAGAAGAATCGATACCAACAAGTTACTGTGTTACTCTCGGCTTATTATCAATAGCGAATTATTATCGTCGAGTTATAGGTTTATTATCGGCTTGTTACCGCCGACTCATCGACTTATTACTGGTTTCCTATGGGGTTGTTATCGATGGGTCACATATGTGTAATCGGTTTGTTCAATCGATATTTGCTTCATAGGAGCCGCCGAATAACACACCCGTAACACTTCGATAAGAACATAAAATCGATAGCTTTTTAATGACAAATTGATAACTTTACGATAAAAAATCGATTTATTTGCGATAACAAATCGACTAGTTTTCGATAACAAGTCTTTTAAACGTCGATAATAAATTAGTAACACTCCGAGAATAAATCGGTGCTTTTCGGTAACAAGGTGATAGTTTTTATAAATCGAGAGCTTTTGATAATATATCGAGAAATAATAAATTGCAAATAGATACTTTTTCAACAGAAAGTCGACAACGCTTTACCTACAAATTGGTAAATTTTTGGTAATATATCGATAACTTTTCGATAGCAACAAATCGACATTTCGACAAAAAATCGCAAAATTTTTGATAACATTTCGATAAATAATTAAAAAAGGTTCCTAGGTAGAAAATTTATAACACTTCGATAACCTATCGATAACTCGACTATACCTCGCCGATAACACACTTATAACAAACCCATAGCTTTTCTCCCATTCATTTCTTTTTATTTTCTTGTCCTTTCCTATCCTTTTCTTTCTTTCTCTTTCCTTTTGTTGGCACTCCTTTTCTTTTATTTTATTTTCTTTTCTTTTTTCTTTTTCTTTCTTTTTTCCTTTCCTTTCCTCTCTTCTCCTTTCCCATCCTTCCTTTGCTTCGCTTTACGTTAACCAGCAGTCTGATTTCGCTTATATCAAGACACTGCTTACACTTAACACTTACGGTACTGTGTGCAAAGATACTTACACATCAAAAAGTCGATTCTCTGGAACTGATTCTTCTTTTCTCTACATCTCAGCAACTACTTTCATACATGTGTAGCAAAAAAATGAGCATTTTCACATCATATAAACCCAATCTATTAGCAGTCAATATCAATAAGCTCTAACAACAACTCTACAGCCCGTTTCTCCTTGTACTCGATGCATTTTCAATAATGTCGGTAAAAACTTAATTTGCAATCATAGTAAAAATTGAAGCTTTGCCCGACCTCAATGGCTCGTGTCATATTTGAGACTAATAACAATAAGTGTGGTACAGAGTGCAAGCGATTAAATCGATGGACCATTCCTCTGTGCCGTTCTCGCCATTTTTTCTATCATCGCATCGACCCACAAAACGACAAACAAACACACATGCAATCCTAGCTGTCACTTATTGTGACACTAAGGCAATTACCTTCACACCGCTTGCTTCAGGCTATAAACTGGCTGCAAACCAGATATGCACGTAAGGGTCTTCGGGAGCTACTCAGATTTTACGCAGAAATCGTCTTCTGTGCGTAACTAACTCCTGTTTGTTAGATTGGGATGGTAGCTCTGCCGCCTTGATTTTGTATAACGAGAAAATATTTCCTTAATCGGCGAGAACTGTGGAAGTTCATGTGAATTCTTTCTATCTTGACGTCCAACATAATCTCACCATGTCTCGACGTCGTGCACCACTGCTTTGTACCTATCTATATTTGATGTGATAGCCCCTTTGTGTTTTTTTTTTAGTATGCTACTCTTACTCATATACTGGCGTATGTGGCTATGTATGTCTATATATGTGTGTATATATTAAATACCTTCCATTGTGCACTTCACCTGTCATATTAAATGGCAAAAGTTGAAAAGCAATTCCTTGAACGAATAGAGTGCGTTTAATAATAAAAGCGGACAACAACAAAAAAACTCTTTTTAGACTGTAAATAAATGTCTAAGGATGCTGTTAGTAACCGACTGCGCTGTTTAAGTGGGTTTCTTTGGTAAATATCGAATCAAACGTGGGTTGCAGCCGAGGACTTGGATTAAACTAAGGTAATGTGTACATGCATTTTAAGAATCAAACACACGCATAAATATGTAATAAGCATGCTTATAAACAGATGCAGTTTACAAATTGCCAGCAAAATTCTCATTCTCAGTCTATACAAATACAGGGTTCAGCATAAATATTATGAGGGTGAAATGTTTTCGCAAACAAAAATATTTTATGCATTTTGCGAGGTTGATTGAAAGGTGACTACTGAAACAAAACAGGAAAGATCTTGAGGAGAAAATTATCTTTAATAAAATAATTAAAAAAAAAATAATTAAGTTAAACGGTTTTATTGAAAACAATACTTACATCAAGTCATAATAATACTAAAAGCAAGAAAATAATTAAGTAGGTCCTAGGTATTAGTCATCACACTCCTTATCAATCTATGGCGTTGATCAGACAATTAAATAAAAGCGTTGGGCGCGTGAAATTTCTAAAAATGTCAGGCGTAGCATAACCTGATTAAGGTTCAATTGGTCCTACTTATGACTATCAATAGAAATTTTACGCGTCCAACGCTTTTATTTAATTGTCTTATCAACTCCCTAGATTGATGAGGAGTGTAATGGCTAATACCTAGGACCTACCAAATTATTTTCTAGCTTTTAGTATTATTATTACTTCATGTAAATATTGTTTTCAATAAAACCGTTTAGCTTAAAAATTTTTTTTTAAATATTTTATTTTCAAGTTTTTAGTCTTAATTTAATTTCCTATTATTTCTCATTCTATTTAGTTCATTTAGTGACTCTTTATTACAAGGAATCTTTCCTGAAAATTTGTTACAATCCAAGTCCTCAATACATAATCCTTCCAAAGACTTTACTCGATTCTGCGCCATGTATGCTCAGGCCGGCGAGAGGGGGGATTCCCCCCGGGCCCGGGGTTTCTCAGGGGGCCCGATATTTAGAGGTACTAAGACATTTTTTTAATTCAAGAGAGTCTTTAGTTGTTCCATGTGCAAATTTTAAGCAGAATTTCAAATGCAACAAATATTGATAATAATTTTTTGCCTGGGTCTGAGGAGATAATAAAACCATCAAACAAAAATGTGTTTATCAGGGGCCCGCGATTTAGAGGTACTAAGATATTTTTTTTTTTTAATTCAGGAGAATCTTTAGTTGTTCCATGTGCACATTTTAAGCAGAATTTCAAATGCAACAAATATTGATAATAATCTTTTGCCTGGGTCTGAGGAGTTAATAAAAATATCAAACAAAAATGTATGTTTACATGAATCCGAAATCGTAAAATTTTCGTGGTGCCACTGATGAAGGTTCATCTTCAAAAAGTGATACCGTGAATAATGAGTTTTTGCGATCTGAAGAAGTCAACGTGTTAAACAGAATCTTGCCAAATAGAGAGAAAGTGGAGCGTGACTGGTTAGTGTGGAGCAGTGAGCTGCAATTATTCATGTTTTAAGGTTATTAGTAGACTAACCAAAAAATTAGTATTAGTGCGTACACAAACAAAGAATATCAAGCACTTATATCCACTAAAACACATTTACATAGTCATGCTTCATAAAATGAATAACCGCTCATAAGCCACGAAGCAGTTCAGTACTCAATTGCCTTATTGAGCAAGAAAGTCAACTGTGTTATACGAAAACACTAATTTGAATCAGTATGACTAACAGTACAATAAAATGAATATAGTGTTGCGGGGCACTCGTATGTATTTTCTATTTTATGTGCTGTCACTCATAGTATTTGTCTGTACTTGACTAAGTACACATTTAGACACAATTTTTTGGCTCATGACTAAGTGCACTAATTTTATTAGTACTCAAAGCAGACCTCTGGTGTGGAGTGCCAGTAGCTATGTTTTTTATTGCCTATCATGTCGTATGTTAAGCACCAATACTTTAAATCGACCTAAAATTTGTTCTGAGGATATTCGAAATTCCAGGTATGGAAGAATCTATACGATAAACTACCATCACACGAAAATACCCAAGATCACATTAAATGTTATATATCATGGTGATCTTTCCAAAATCTAATTCAAAAGGAGGCTACAATTGATACACTTATCAATGACCAGCTAATCACTGAAACTCAAAAGTGGAAAGAAATTTAATATAGAATTTTGGACACTATTTTATTTTTGGGTGAAAGAGGCCTAGCTTTCAAAGGCGAAAGTATATATCTTGGTGAACGAAACAATGAAAATTTTTGGGCATCTAAGATCTCATAAGCCATTATGATCCGATACTTAGAGATCATTTGGAGAAAGTTAGCATTTCACATCAGCAGCACAAACGTTTACAAGTTCGCTATCTTTCCCCAGACATTCAGAACGAGTTTATAGAAATGGGTGCAAAGCACGTGAGGGAAACTATATTAGATCAAGGCAAGAAAGCCAAGTATTTTGCTATTATCGTTGATGCTATGGCTGATGCTAGTCAAGTTGACCACGTTCATTTTGCGCTAACTCCATTTCAATTCGAAAGCAACAAATTTTACAATTCAAGAACGGTTTTTGGCTTTCGTGAATTGTAACCAAAAAACTGGTCACAAAATCGCTGATCTAATTTGCCATACTTGATTGAAGGTTGTCGTGCACAATGGTACGATAACGGCGCCAATATGAAAGGAGCTTGCAACGGAGTACTACGTCACATTCTCGACAAAAACTCGAATGCCGATTATTCGCCTTGTGCAACCCACAGTCTCAATTTATGTGGTGTTGATGCTGCAGAATGTTGTACGGCTGCAATTACTTTCTTCGGAGTTGTATAAAAATGTTTTACTTTTTTCAGCAGCACTCCACAACGATGGGACATCCTCAAAAAAAATGTACCGAGCTCTCTTTATAGTCTTTCAGCCAAAAGCCAAATTTGACTGCGCAAGCGCACGGCGATGTTACCGGCATCAACAAGTTCGAATGTATCTTGCTGTCCTCAATTTGGTTCAAAATACTGACTACCATTAATGAAAGCAACGTGGTCGTCCAAGCTAGAGACGCCGCCTTAGATGTTGAGGTCCGACATCTAGATGCCTTATTAGCTTATTTGAAGTTGATCAGGAACCAATGGGAAACAATTATAAATGAATGCAAAACAGTTGCTATTCAATTGAACATCTCACCAAAGTTTCCGGACATTCGAAAGAGAAAACCCAAAAGACGTTCTGAAGATAATTTAAATGAGATGATTACGGATGATTCAGAGTCTGATTTTAAAAACAATACATTCCTGGTGATCGTTGATTCAATCACTGACATTACTGAATGATTTGCAGCTATGCGGAATTTGAGCGAGTATTTTCCTTTTTGTGGCAATTTGAAGATTACGGAATTTTGTCGAAAAATACGAGTCGGACAAAGCTTAAAATACGAAATAATTTACTTGAAACACATTTACGAAGCAAATTTAGATAAAGGTCTGTCACCATTGGAATTGCTAAAAGCCATCTACATATGTTCAAAATCTGTATACGATTTTCCCCAACATTTGTGTTGCTTTAAGTATCTTTTGCACTATACCTGTGACTGTAGCTGGTGCAGAACGTTCCTTTAGCATCCTTTCAAGAAACAAAAACATTCATAGATCGTGTTCATCTGAAGAGCGAGTTTCAGGGCCTGCCACGCTTTGTGTTGAATCCGTTTTGGCAAGACAGTTAAATTGTGATATTACTATAAAAATTTTGCAGCGAAAAAAGCAAGTAAAGCCACTCTTTGATATCCGAGCTTTCTATATTGAATAATTAAAATTTATAATCATCATTAAATTTATCAGAAATGTATTAAAATGTTACCAAATAACTAGGAAAGAATATTTGAAATAATATGTGGCTGTTAAAAGAGAATTTTATTTCTACGTTACAATAAAATAGTATAAATAATAAATGTTGTGTGATAATTTTATTGTCAGCTCTTAGTCTAAAAATCATTGAGTTCATGTGGCAAAAATTATTCTTCATGTAATCCATCAATAATGATTCATGAATGAGACGTCATTAATTCAAATTAATCAAATGTATTAGAGGGTTTTTTATAGGGAGGCCGTAAGTTGTTTAGTCCCGGGCCCGGATTTTCTCTCTACGGCCCTGCGTATGCATGTCCCTCCTCGAACTCCAAAATATTTTAATGTCACTTCTACCGGACTGTATGTAATATTTGTTCCAAATATGAGCCAAATCGGACATAATAGGTAGCTTTCTAATCTTTTATTGGAACACATACCAAATATGAGCCAAATCGGACCACAAATACGATTTTTTTGAATATCTCGATCCTTGCGCCACCCAGGGGCGATTTTTCTTAATAGGTCTCTTTCTATTCTTGTATGTATTATGTCTTCCAAATATAAGCCAAATAGGACCACAAATACGATTTTGTTGAATATCTCGATCCTTGAGCCACCTAGCGGTGATTTTTCTTCATAGGTCTCTTTCTATTCTTGTATGTATTGTAACGAATATTAGCGACACTAAGGGATACTATCATCTCTAAGCCGATGCTAAGCAGTGATTTGTATGCACATCAATAGATCAATCATTATGTCTACGCATACGTACGTACACGCAGCGGATAAGAGACGCACAAACACATGCAAATATCTTATCTGAGATGCTCCCAAAATTATGCAATTATAATTGTGGAAGTGTCGCTCATAAATACACGCGCATATGAGGAGATATACACGTGCATTGTTATGGAAACGCATCTACAGTGGATCAGTAAGGAAGGCAGTCGGCATGATCTAGTGGTGCTCTGTGGCTAGTCATGTCGGCTGGGCGGGGTTCTTGCCAACCTTACCATCCTGCGCCATAAACAAAAAAAAATTTCTATCATGCCTTTTTAAAATCAAATGTCAAAAAGCGCAGAACTCATTCAAAACGCTTAAAAATTCAAAAGAAAGCGACATCTGGCCGAACCGGATTCCACGGACAGACCGTTAAACATTCAAAACGAAATCCAAAAAAATTCTAACCGCAAAAAAAAAAATTACCGAACCGGAAATGACCGGTTACTATTACTGAAAACCAAAAAAGCTGAAAAGGGGGAAAAATAAAAATAGAAAAGGGCCGAATATACACAGGGGGCGCCGCGGGTCTTGGTGCGACGCCCGGTGCTTAGCCCACCCTTAAAACCATGGCCACCGACGCACCTAAATTTACGGTGGCCCCTTACCTGGAAACCCTATGTCTTCTAAATGGAGCAGAACATCAGAATTCCCGTTTCACTTTACAAGTTTATTTAAGATTCATTATAAATGAAAAAAAACTTAGACAAAATATATACTTAATAAGTATTAGGTAAATTTCTGAAGATTTATATTAACGAATGGTCATCTTATAAAATCAACGTCAAAAAGAACTGCCTCATCCTTGATAGTTGATATGATTCTATATCTTCTTCACGTCTCATTAGTGAATAAAAAGGCTTAATCAAAAAAAAGGACAAAAAGGTGTAACCTGAGAAAATTGATTAGTCTGTTCTGATGTTGAATATGTAAGACAAACGTTCTGATATAATCGTAGTTGATTGCCACAACTATGTGTAGGCATGGCAATAAATACAATACAACTAAGCCTATACTAAGGCTTATTGAAAAATATGACAAGGGAACCCTAAGACAAAAGGAAATTTTTCAATTTTATGTATTACCCAATATGTAGTACGTAGTAAGATATATTTGTTATTTTCTAATTTTATCCAATAGATACTACCTTAGCTTATTTTATTTTACTTGACTCTATTGTAATCTATCGTTTTCTGAAGTTTTAACTAATTTTATTGCAAGTGCCTTTATTTTATTTAGCTTAATTCAGTGTAGCGTAGTTCCATTTAATTCAATTTTATTTTATTTCAGGTTAATTTACTTGGATTGGTTTACGTTTATGCCGTTGCAGCACAAAAGTTCACTAAAACTAACTAATCGGTTGTACTTGCAACCTTTATTTATACCTTTATGAGGCATAAGATAAAAAAAATAATAAAGTATTAATATTGGTCTTATCGTATACAATATTACTACTGACGATTTATTGCTTACTCAGTCACCTGCTTTATTATTACATTTACCCCTATGCTGGGAGAAAATAACGTTCATTCTAAGAGATGCAATGGCTCAGACTCAGAAGCAAAACAAAGATCTTTGTCCCACTATTCAGAGTTACGCTTTTGACAATACCTGAGGTAAGTTTTGGCGAAAATGTAATGCATATTATTAAATTTCATAAATGCTAACAATGGAAGAGATTCATAAAAGATCACCTATCGCAACAAAATTAACTTGAAATTAACCGCTCCCTGCTTATGTGATGTTGTTCGGCTTTAACAAAATCTTCTTCCAACATGTATTAAATTGTCGATACGGTCCTGAAATCTGTTAATCCTTACCAGTTTTACAGCAACATCAGCGAACTCAGCGGAATAGAGTTCGTGCTAAGTGCTTTGAAATTCTAAATCTATCGAAAACGAGCTTTACATGACAGGCTTGGAAAGTTGTATAGTCCTCTTACATCACCTAAGCTGGATACCAAAAAAAAAATTGTTCGTTGTTTTACTGTGTTGCGGTCTGCTGCAAGTGTTGAGGAAAATGTAATCTTTTATGCATCGCTATTTAAAATATATGTTTTCTGTAAAGAATGCCGTATACAATTACTTATTCGATTATAAATAAAAACTAATAAATCTTCACATTCTTAGTTTGTCCGTATTACGGAATGAACTCACCATGTTTCGAACGTCGTTGTTGTTTTAGCTGGTTTTGCAGCAGGCCCTGCTGTTGTTGTTACTAAAGTAGGTGATGTTGCAGCAGGCCTATGGTTGGCGGCCCTGCTGGTGTTGTTGTAAAAGGTGGTGTTGCAGCAGGCCTATGTTTGGCGGCCCTGATGGTGTTGTTGTAAAAGCCGGCGTTGCAGCAGGCCTATGTTCGGCGGACCTGTTGTTGGTGGTAAGTCCGGTGGTTGTTGTGCGTCTGGGTGGGCGCTGCCGGTGGTTGCGCGCGGTGTTGCACGCAGTAATTGTGCCAGCGCGCGGTTTCGTTGGCGCTATTGGTGGTGGTTGCGCGTCGAAGCGGTTGTTATGGGCACTGCGATGGTGGTTGGCGCAGTTGGTGGTGGTTGCGCTAAGCACACTTAAAGAGCGTGCTTGATTAGGAGCGGTTCCTAAAAATTGTTTGCGCCGTCGTCCCAGTTTTTGCATCTACTGCCGAAATGAATGAGCGCTCGTTGTTAGTTTGAAACTCTCGGTAGTATTGTTATGGCCGACAATTAGTTTGGAGGCAACTGTGGCTTTGTTGCAGACCAAGAGAAAAAACGTGCAATTTTCTCATATAAACGGAGCAATGAAAAATAAATGCTTATTTAAAGTATAGCAGACACATTTAGGATTTAACACGATTCCTTTGTTTTCCAATGAAAACTAGCACCCTTCACAAAACTGCTGTGCTTTCGTTTTCTATAAACGCATTAGCGGCATCTCCTTACACAAGTGAATTGCAGTTATTTTTCCACACAGTTCTAAAGCCTATATTCAAAAACTGTGCCGCTTTTGTCGCACTATCTTATTTTATATCAGTCTCTTTATTTATTGAATTCTCTCCAGCTAACAAAGCTTTTGCAAAGCGCCGCGCCCAATTTACGCCACCGAAATACACGCAAAATTTCTAATAAGTGCCAAATAATGCAACAAAACTACGAATTACATGCTACGGCCGAGTTTTTCCATCATCTTTCTTCGCAAAATTAGCCACACACGTGATGGTATCGTCGAAAATTTTTTCATTCTTCCATTCAGCGATGGAAAAACGCAGTTATCTACCTGTGGCGGCGATTATCGATTGGTTTATTGTTATGGTTAGCTCATCCCTACAGCCTTATACATATCGCATGGAACGTAGAGAAAGCGTACAACTTTGAAGCTTTTGTGTGTTGTGGGAACGTCGTGCGCTAAATTAGGTAAAATTTTACCACCACGACAGTGCATAATTGCCCATGCATCGGATGCATTTTGCGTTCGCTATCTCCTTTTGACAATCTCTATGCCAGTATAATGAAACGAATAAAATCAGCTGATGAGATGAGCCACCTACACAATTGAGCCAGGTGTTATTGAAAATCGTCAATGTCTTGGGAATTTTTGGCGATGCCACCCGCACGAAACTAACAAAATTTTGTTTTAACCACCCCAGGCAGACATGAGTGAGGGTGAATCCTAACCTTTTTCCTATCATCAGCCAACTGGTACGTTCCAAGGGTGACTCTCCCAAGTGGACCATAACAGCATCTGTAGTTATAACTGTATAGCACTAACTAGTAAGTTCTGGAAATGGAAGCGCCTAGAAATATCTGAACAAGGAAACCGCACAGTATTAAAGCAGCAACAGTAGAGGCGCGACAATCAGTTTGATTTAAGCATTCCATCTGTCGAGTAGTAGCAGTGTTATTTTTGAAAGTACTTTAATAAAGGCCATTTTGCATTATTGAATAGTGGAGTTATTTATTCAACAGTTTAGTGATTCGAACGTTAGTAGAAGATTTGAAATTAGCGGAATTGCAGTAAATTCGTTACAATTGGTGTCAGAAGAGGAATTGTTGAATAAATTCTGAAGATTGGGAATACAACTTTGACATGGCAAAGTGGAGTGAATTGAAGATCCAGCAGCTGAAGAAGGAGTTGGAGAGCCGTGGATTGAAAACAAGCGGCATTAAAATAGAACTTAAATCACGACTACGAGAGGAATTGGAAGCAGAACGAATTAACGTGGAAGAGTATGTCTTTCATCTTGACGGCGAAGAGACAACAAAAATTGAGGAGAAAAACGAAAGATCGCAGGCAATTACGAGCACAGACTTCAACATGATTTTGGCTGCAATATTTGCTCAAACATCGACAGTGTCATCTCAACTGGAAGAACAAAAGACAAATATAACATCTCAACTGGCAGAACAGAAGACATATATGGAATCGCAGGAGGCACGCATAACGTCCAAGATTGAAGCACAAGAAACGCGTATTTCAGAAATTTCGACACAGGTAACAGCCAAGACTGAAGCACAGGAAACACAAATTTCATCACAGCTGGAAATACAAAAGACATATATGGCAACTCAACTGAAAGAACAAGAGACACACATAACAGTACAACTAGAAGCACAAGAGGCGCGTATATCATCAAAACTCGAAGCGCGCATGGACGAAAAAATAATGCAGTTTGAAGAAAAATTCGAGGCAGAGGTGGGTGCTTTGAGAGAACGTATCCAGGAGCAGCAAATTAATCGTCCGGCTGCTTCAGTGAGTAATCCAAAGGTAAAAACACCATCCTTTGACGGTTCTGTTCCTTTCCAGGTCTTTAAGCTACAGTTTGAGAAGATCGCAGCAGTGAACAACTGGAATGCTGAAGATAATGTTGCTGCACTGTTCATGGCGTTGAAAGGGCCTGCAGCTGAGATTTTACAAACTATTCCAGAGGGCGAACGGAACTGTTATGAAGCATAGATGGGCGCTCTAGAGAGACGATATGGAACTGAGCATAGGAGACAAATATACAAAATGGCGTTACTGAACCGCTTCCAGAAGCCTCGTGAGACATTGCAAGAGTTTGCGTCGGATGTTGAAAGGCTGGCACATTTAGCGGATGCGGACGCACCCGTGGAATACACTGAAAGGGTAAAGATTCAGAGCTTTATAAATAGCATACGGGACGTCGAAACAAAGCGAGCTGCATACGCAAACCCAAAGCCAACATTCGCAGAAACGGTATCACATGCTCTGATTCAGCAAACAGCGTCGCTTCTGTGTAAGCCAGTTTTCAAAGCACGCCGTGTGGAAGTAGAAAGGCCAGAGTGCGTAGACGCAATATTGGAGGCGCTGAAAGGATCGCAAAAGCGGAGTGAAATAGTTATCAAATGCTTCAAATGCGGGAAGCCCGGTCACATTGCACGTCATTGCGATCTTGATCCTAGTGGTTTCAACAACATGGGTGTGTCTTAATAACAAAGCTGGAGTGGATGAGCAAGAGCGAGTAAGATGTAGAGAACGAGAGCTGGATCCAGCTATTGAATGTGCTGTGATATCTGTGTCGCAAATTGGTAGAAAATCGAGCAGTCTTACCGTCAGAGGGAATGTGGATGGCAAAGAATGTGTACAGACTATAGATACGGGCACATCTCATTCCTTAATTCGATCTGACTTGGTCAACAGGAGAGTAAAACCGTTACCTAGAGCAAGGTTGCCTACGGTCACTCGCGAATATAACTAAGTCCAGGGAGAAGTGATATGTGAAGTCTTGATTGGAAAGGTCACGGTTCTACACAAATTCGTTGTGGCGAAGATCGTTGATGAAGTCATATTGGGAGTAGACTTCTTAGTTGACCATGACATCAAGATCGATATGCAGAGAAGGGTGATGCGTTATGTGAACCAGGATATACCACTTAACTTCAGTTTGGAGAAAGGGTTCAGTAGTAATCGAGTAATGATTGAGAAGACTCGACAAAGACCACGAAAGTCAAAGGAAAAGGTTGATGGATCGAATGGGCCAAATAAAACGAAATCAAAAGGACCTGCGAGAAAAACACCGGCATTGACAAACCCTAATGGACGCACTAAAATAACTGAAAGAATTTTTCAGAAAGAATGCAAGGCTGGTTTAAAGCCAGCGCGCACTACTGTTGTGAAACGTCAAGAGGATATTGATGATGCAAAGTCAATCCGCCAAGCGCAAGCTCTGCGAAGTAGTTCATTGGCCAAACAACAGAGTGCAAGGGAACGATCAAGGATATTGAGCAGTAAGACGAAACGCAGGTACGATGAGAACAATAATTCGGAAGGTTTCTTGGAGGGAGATTCGGTACTGTTATACAACCCTCACCGGCGGGAAAGTGTCCCATCCAAATTTCGGTGCAGTTGGGAAGGCCCGTACAAAGTTGTGAAGAAGATCAGTGATACCCTCTTCCGCATACAAACCTTTGGGAAACCACGAACCAAAATGAAAGTGGTTCATTTGGAAAGGCTGGCAGCGTTTAGATCGAGAGATTTGTCTAATCGGGACGATCAGACTTAGGTGGAGGGCAGTGTAATGGATATTAGCGACACTAAGGGATACTATCATCTCTAAGCCGATGCTAAGCAGAGACTTGTATGCACATCAATAGATCAATCATTATGTCTACACATATGTACGTACACGCAGTGGAGAAGAGACGCACAAACACATGCAAATATCTTATCTGAGATGCTCCCAAAAGAATGCAATTATAATTGTGGAAGTGTCGCTCACAGATACACACGCATATGAGAAGCTATACACGTGCATCTGTAGTTATAATTATATAGCACTAACCAGTAAGTTCTGGAAATGGAAGCGCCTAGAAATATGTGAACGAGGAAACCGCACAGTATAAAAGCAGAAACAGTAGAGGCGCGACAACCAGTTTGATTTAAGCATTCCATCTGTCGAGTAGTAAGAGTGTTATTTTTGAAAATATTTAATAAAGGCCATTTTGCGTTATTGAATAGTGTAGTTATTTATTCAACAGTTTAGTGATTCGAACCTTAGGAGAAGATTTGAAATAAGCGGAATTGCAGTAAATTCGTTACAATATTATGTGTTCCAAATATAAGCCAAATGGGACCACAAATGCGATTTTGTAGTATATATCGATCCTTGCGCCACCTAGCGGCGATTTTTCTTCATACATCTCTTTCTATTCTTGAATGTATTACGTGTTCCAAATATGAGCCATATCGGACCACAAATACGATTTTTTTAATATTATTTATTTTTTTAGTATTATTTAGATCACTTTTGATCGGTAGATATGATACGTGATCATGTACAATAAACCGGTTCTATAAATTATGTTCTTGGCGCTAATGAATATTTGAGGACAAATACTTCTAGGGTTGTTTGACACAAAAGAAATATATAGACGCTGGCTTAGTCGCGGTGACCTATTTTGAGGCCGCAGTTTATAACTATTTATTACGCTGAACGATACTGAAAAGTCTTAAACTGACGAATTTTAGGTACTAGACCGTTTTGTTAATGTGATACCCGTTCAAATTGATAAAAAAAAATATGAGAAGACTAAGGGTTTTCTCAAAGGGATCAATGTACGTCAGTACAGGGTATCAAATGAAAGGTGTTAATGAGTATTTTAAAAGGGAGTGTGCCTTAGTTCTATAGGTTTACGCCTTTTCGAGATATCGCCATAAAGGTGGACCAGGGGTGAGTCTAGAATTTGTTTATACGATATGGGTATCAAATGAAAGGTGTTAATGAGTATTTTAAAAGGGATTGGGCCTTAGTTCTATAGGTGGACGCCTTTTCGAGATATCGTCAGAAAGGTGGACCAGGGGTGACTCTAGAATTTGTTTGTACGGTATGGGTATCAAATGAAAGGTGTTAATGAATATTTTAAAAGGGAGTGGGCGTTAGTTCTATAGGTGGACGCTTTTTCGAGATATCGCCATAAAGGTAGACCAGGAGTGACTCTAGAATTTGTTTGTACGATATGCGCATCAAATGAAAGGTGGTGATGAGTATTTTAAAAGGGAGTGGGCGTTAGTTCTATAGGTGGACGCTTTTTCGAGATATCGCCATAAAGGTGGACCACGGTTGACTCTAGAATTTGTTTGTACGATATGGGCATCAAATGAAAGGTGGTGATGAGTATTTTAAAAGGGAGTGGGCGTTAGTTCTATAGGTGGACGCTTTTTCGAGATATCGCCATAAAGGTGGACCAGGGTTGACTCTAGGATGCGTTTGTACAATATATGTATCAAACGAAAGGTGTTACTGGGTATTTTACAAGGGAGTGGGCCTTAGTTCTATGGGTGGATGCCTTTTTGAGATATCGCCATAAAGGTGTACTAGGGGTGTCTCTAGAATTTGTTTGTACGATATGGGCATCAAATGAAAGGTGGTGATGAACATTTTAAAAGGGAGTGGGCGTTAGTTCTATAGGTGGTCGCTTTTTCGAGATATCGCCATAAAGGTGGACCAGGGTTGACTCTAGAATGCGTTTGTACGATATGGGTATCAAATGAAAGGTGCTAATGAGTATTTTAAAAGGGAGTGGCCTTAGTTCTATAGGTGGACGCTTTTTCGAAATATCGTCATAAAGGTGGACCAGGGTTGACTCTAGAATGCGTTTGTACAATATGGGATCAAACGAAAGGTGTTAATGAGTATTTTACAAGGGAGTGGGCCTTTGTTCTATGGGTGGATGCCTTTTCGAGATATCGCCATAAAGGTCTACTAGGGGTGTCTCTAGAATTTGTTTGTACGATATGGCCATCAAATGAAAGGTGTTAATGAGTATTTTAAAAGGGATTGGGCCTTAGTTTAATAGGTGGACGCCTTTTCGAGATATCGTCACAAAGGTGGACCAGGGGTGACTCTAGAATTTGTTTGTACGATATGGGTATCAAATGAAAGGTGTTAATGAGTATTTTAAAAGGGAGTGGGCCTTATTTCTATAGGTTTACGCCTTTTCGAGATATCGCCATAAAGGTGGACCAGGGGTGACTCTAGAATTTGTTTGTACGATGTGGGTATCAAATGAAAGGTGTTAATGAGTATTTTAAAAGGGATTGGGCCTTAGTTCTATAGGTGGACGCCTTTTCGAGATATCGTCACAAAGGTGGACCAGGGGTGACTCTAGAAGTTGTTTGTACGGTATGGGTATCAAATGAAAGGTGTTAATGAGTATTTTAAAAGGGAGTGGGCCTTATTTCTATAGGTTTACGCCTTTTCGAGATATCGCCATAAAGGTGGACCAGTGGTGACTCTAGAATTTGTTTGTACGATATGGGCATCAAATGAAAGGTGCTGATGAGTATTTTAAAAAGGAGTGGGAGTTAGTTCTATAGGTGGACGCTTTTTCGAGATATCGCCATAAAGGGGGACCAGGGTTGACTCTAGAATACGTTTGTACAATATGGGTATCAAACGAAAGGTGTTAATGAGTATTTTACAAGGGAGTTGACCATAGTTCTATGGGTGGATGCCTTTTCGAGATATCGCCATAAAGGTGTACTAGGGGTGTCTCTAGAATTTGTTTGTACGATATGGGTATCAAATTAAAGGTGTTAATGAGTATTTTAAAAGGGAGCGGGCGTTAGTTCTATAGTTGGACGACTTTTCGAGATATCGCCATAAAGGTGGAACAGGGGTGACTCTAGATTTTGTTTGTACGATATGGGTATCAAATGAAAGGTGTTAATGAGTATTTTAAAAGGGAGTGGGCTTTGGTTTTATAGGTGGAGGCTTTTTCGATATATCGCCATAAAGGTGGACCAGGGGGGACTCTAGAAGCGTTTGTACAATATGGGTATCAACCGGAAGGTGTAATGAGTATTTTACAAGGGAGTGGGCCTTAGTTTTATGGGTGGATGCCTTTTCGATATATCGCCATAAAGGTAGACCAGTGGTGTCTCTAGAATGCCCTTGTATATTATGGGTATCAAATGAAAGGTGATAATGAGTATTTTAAAAGGGAGTGGGCCTTAGTTCTATGTGTGGACGCGTTTTCGAGATATCGACCAAAATGTGGACCAGGGTGACCCAGAACATCATCTGTCGGGTACCGCTTATTTACTTATATATATAATACCACGAACAGTATTCCTGACAAGATTCCAAGGGCTTTTGATTTCGCCCTGCAAAACTTTTTCATTTTCTTATACTTAGTATGGTAGGTGTCACACCCATTTTACAAAGTTTTTTTCTAAAGTTATATTTTGCGTCAATAAACAAATCCCATTACCATGTTTCATCCCTTTTTTCGTATTTGGTATAGAATTATGGCATTTTTTTCATTTTTCGTAATTTTCGATATCGAAAAAGTGGGCGTGGTCATACTCTGATTTCGGCCATTTTTTATACCAAGATAAAGTGAGTTCAGATAAGTACGTGAACTAAGGTTAGTAAAGATATATCGATTTTTGCTCAAGTTATGGTGTGAAAGGCCGAGTGGAAGGACAGACGGTCGACTGTGTATAAAAACTGGGCGCGGCTTCAACCGATTTCGCCCATTTTCACAGAAAACAGTTACCGTCACAGAATCTCTGCCCCTACCAAATTTCACAAGGATTGGTAAATTTTTGTTCGACTTATGGCATTAAAAGTATTCTAGACTAATTAAAAGAAAAAGGGCGGATCCACGCCCATTTTGAAATTTTCTTTTATTTTTGTATTTTATTGCACCATATCAGTATTGGAGTTGAATGTTGACATAGTTTACTTATATACTGTAAAGATATTAACTTTTTTGTTAAAATTTGATATCAATTTTTTTTTAAGTGGGCGTGGTCGTTCTCCGACTTTGTTAATTTTTTTTAGGCATACATATAGTAACAGGAGTAACGTTCCTGCCAAATTTCATCATGATATCTTCAACCACTGCCAAATTACAGCTTGAAAAACTTTTAAATTACCTTCTTTTAAAAGTGGGCGGTGCCACGCCTATTGTATAAAGTTTTACTAATTTTCTATTATGCGTTATAAGTTCGACTCATCTACCAAGTTTCATCGGTTTATCCGTCTTTGGTAATAAATTATCGCACTTTTTCGATTTTTCGAAATTTTCGATATCGAAAAAGTGGGCGTGGTTATAGTCCGATATCTTTCATTTTAAATAGCGATCTTAGATGAGTGCCCAGGAACCTACATTCCAAATTTCAACAAGATACTTCAAAATTTGCTCAAGTTATCTTGTTAACGGGCGGACGGTCGGACGGACGGACATGGGTCAATCAATTTTTTTTTCGATACTGATGGTTTTGATATATGGAAGTCTATATCTATCTCGATTCCTTTATACCTGTACAACCAACCGTTATCCAATCAAAGTTAATATACTCTGAGAGCTCTGCTCAACTGAGTATAAAAAGGTGGTGGTTCGTTGAGGACTACTAGGAAGTAATTTGGACACCCGAACTCACCGAAGGCATGCACACTGGCAAAAATATCTCCGAGTGGAAATGTGAGAAGTTCCCATGCACGTCTAACGCGTGAGATAATTTCTATACTGAGACTAGTCTTTACGAATAAAGACTAGGGATATTATCATCAGCTAGATCGGTAGGCGAATACACATAATAAGCGATGAGAAGTTGGCTGGAGCGCAAAACGATGAGCGGACTTAGGTTTTGATAAGCACTTGGATGATAAGCGTTGAATGAGAATGGTGACTGGTGGACCCTATATGGCTACCTTGGAGTGGGCCATTCCTGATGAAACAGTGGACAGGTAATGATGAAAGGGTGAGTGTTTAATCGGTGCCAAAGTTACTAGATGTAGAACATCGGCACTGATGAACGATGCGCCGATGTATTGTGAATGGGTGATGCTAGACGACCGGTTGGTGAATTGAGGAATCGTGGCCTCACTCTGTACGTACTGGCTTTGAAGAAAGACTGAACGGCGGCAGCGTACTCACCCAAATATTTGAGAAGAGAAGTTTTACCTCGAGGGCCAAAAATATGTAACGCCCCTTGTGACGCAACACAAAAGGAAATTATCATACTTAAATATAACTGGTGTTAATGTGTTTGAGAATTTTACGCATTCGAAGTTGTAGGCGCTGGGCCGAACGTAATGGAAACAAGCGCTCATTTGTGGAAACCATTAGAGATGGAACGCTTTAGAGCTATTGTAAGAGGCTTACAGCGGTGATTGATTTATATAACACCATTTCAGGGAAGTTTGGTGTGGAAAATATTCAATATGTTACTGATTACATTTACTAGAAGTTTTGTGAGAGAAGAATGGGAGCTAAGATAGAAAATGTTAGGAAAAGGATTACATAAAAGTATGTTAAAAGTTCGGCCTGAATAATACCACCCACTTACATACACAAGTACATTGGGATCTTTTTTATAAATGTAAATTAAAATGTTTACCATTGCGCTTATGCTACACCTTGTACAACACGACGTGAGTAACTTTGCTAACTTTGTAAATGCGCATGCGTAGGTTTCTCGACTAGATTGAAAAATTCTAAACAACGGATATGGGTGGGAGCGTATGGTTGGCTTTTGTGCATTTCAATTTTGCACGCTGAAGTATTCAACAGAACAGTACATAAATAGCAAATGGTTTAATTCACATTTAATTGTATAAGTGATGACGGGCTTGTTGGTAAGATTAGATTGCGTAAAGAAAAATTCTTGACGCGTACACAAATTGAAGTCAAATAGATTGTGGGTATATTGTATGCAATTTGACATTATTCCATTCTCGGCGGTCGTTGATTGCGAATAAGTATGATCCCTTCATAGAGAATATACTTTTAACTACCATATTCACGAGTAACCGATGAAACAAGTCAATTATTTCTGATTCGTTTTTTTTTTTTTGGGTAGAAGTTAATGTATATTTGAACTATGCCGTCATGCCGTTAAGAACAAATGTTTTGTCTCAAAAGTATATTTACAATGTATGACGAAATATTGCGCCAATTTACTTCAAATATTTTTCTTTAAACCTAGAACTTGAAAGACGATATCTGCCCTAAAGCCCGAGTTAAAGTTGACATAGTCATAACGCTATACTCATAACCATATTTTTACTTATCCATATGAAATTGGATTCAGTTATTGGTGCCTTAACCTAAAAATCGTGACAATTTTATAAAAATGAAGAAAACGCAAAAAATTACAAACATATACCATAAGAATAAGTCCCTTAGTCCACACGTATCCAAAACAATAAATAAAATCTACAAAAAGTTAAAAAATCCTCCAACTCAAATATTTTTAGGATATGGATATGGCGAAAACCCAACTGGTTGGCTATGGTATTGTTATGGCTTTAGCATTATGGTATGGCACCATTAATCGATTACATTGATTTCCATAAGGTCAAACCGCAAGGAGTTGTGCGTTTATAAATGGTTCATATTGGATTATATCTTAGAGTTGCGCCATTTCCCATCATATCAATGTTATTGTTATTGTAATTAAATATGTAGTATAAATTCCTATTAATCAATGCAGGGAAAGTGCTTTCTTACATATGGATGTATACATGTTTCTCTAGTGCTTTTGTATGCATTCGGCATTAATACAACAATATACAAACAGAAGTAGTACAAAGGGTGTAATAGGGTATGCATGCTCTCTGAGAAACTACACGTACTAAAAAGAAATAAACGTGTTTTATACTGGCATGCGTGATAACCTCCAATTCATACCTAAAATATTGATGTCGCATGCATACATTTCCAACTAGGAACCTTTCGATAGCAAGCCGTTTAGAAACCAATCAGAAGACAACGACAATCTAATACAAAACGAAATCTCAATTCTTGTCGGTATCGTTTGTATCCGATAAGACGCAAACCGAGAAAGGGTTTGGTTGCTCGTTCTTATATCTACTTGTCATTATTTTGGGTAAAAGTGGCTAAGGTGGCACTATTGCCAAGCAATGTTTATACTCAGCTGAGCAGAGCTCACAGAGTATATTAATTATGTTCGCACAACGGTAACCCGTAACGGCATAAACTAATCGAGATAGATATAGACTTCTATCAAAATGATCTGGGCGAAAAAAGAAATTCATTTAGCCATGTCCCTCCGTACGTCTGTCCGTAAACACGATAACTTGAGTAAATTTTGAGGTATCTTAATGAAATTTGGTATGTAAGTTCCTGGGCACTAATCTCAGACCGCTATTTAAAATGAACGAAATGGGACTATTCGCCCACTTTTTCGATATCGAAAACTTCGAAAAACCGAAAAAGTTCGATAATTCATTAGATACCAAAGACGGATAAAACGATGAAACTTTGTAGGCGGTTTGACCTTATGACGCAGAATAAAAAATTAGTAAAATTTTGGACAATGGGCGTGGCACCGCTCACTTTTAAAAGAAGGTAATTTAAAAGTTTTGCAAGTTGTAATTTCGCAGATGAGTATGTAATGTTTGGTTACACCCGAACTTAGCTTTCCATACTTGTTTTCATAACAATTATCCAATCCATTGCAACTTATATTTGCATACGAATCTTCACAAAAATATCCATTTATGTTTGTTCCCACTTGAAGTACAGAGATCCACAAACAAATAGCATATTAGGGGTGGAAAACTATCGACGATTGTATCGATAGTTTTTTCCTATCGATGTTTTATGACTATCGATACTATCGTTTAAAGTATTGTAGTAGAGGAATTGTAAGTTTATATATTGTGACGAATATTAGCAACACTAAGGGATACAATCATCTCTAAGCCAATACTAAGCAGTCACTTGTATCTACATAAACAAATCAATCATTATGTCTACACATATGTAATATAGCCGCGGAGTTTCCCTAAATTCGTTACAATATAATATAAACGCGCATTGGTAACCCATGTTATGCTGGCATGTTGGTAGCACTTATTATGACTTTTTCAAATAAGCGGACATTTTAGAAGCGTGTTTTTGCATTGTTATACTCCTATAAATTTATTATTATATAAAAGAACTTCACGATTCTTTATATAAATTGTCAACTTTCGCACACCTGAACAAAATGGATAGCGTGTCCCCCAAAAAGAATGTAAAGATGTCTGCTATTTGGAATATTTTTTCCAAATCGAATAAAAATAAAGCCACGGCGATTTGTTCCTTTTGCAAAAAGGAGTTCAAACCAAGCGGCAACACAAGCAATTTGTGGAAACAACTCCAGCGTTGTGCTTTGTACTCGGCCTTAATAGAGAAACATGATGGCGGAAAAGAAGCATCTGCCTCAAAACTGGACTGGTTTCGTTAGCAAAAGTGTGCTAATACACGTCCAAAAAAATTTAGTAAATATCTATAACAGCGGTCGACTGCTAACACGCGTCCGATAATATCGGGATGGGTATCAAACGACGCGTCTTGACACCAAGATGGTAGCTCTGTGTGGAGATATTTTTATTGTTGAATTTAACAGTTTTCATGTGGTTGTTGTACATAGAAAGAAAATTGGTGTATATAACGGGTTTGCACGTATTTAATTTAAATCCCAAAATGATGTTGGACCGGCAAGTGCAATTTTGTATAAGCGCGGCCGAAGGCCGCCAATGCATAAAGATGTTCTGCGCAAAAATACTCTGGATCCCACCCCCGGTTTCAGAGTGGTCCGTGGTCATTCTTCGATTTTTCGTGAACATTTTTTGATAGACATAAAAATTTGTTTCCGCCTTCGGATTATTGATACTGAGGTATTTTGCTCAGATTTAATTTGATCTTTGACTTGTTTATCCAACCCAGTGTAATTTTTTATACGCTCGGACATAAACCACTAATGCAGAAAGGTGTTCTGAATCCCACCCCCAGTTTCGGAGGGGTGCATGTTTATTTTTCGGTTTTGGAAAGATGATATTACTTTCTCTAAATGTATCGTCGACTAAAACAGGAAGCTTAATTTTCCAAATTCCTCCAAAATCTTTACACATCTGTAATGACTTGAATTTCATATTTAAAATAATTAATACGTATCCTAACGCCATTTTTTTCAAGTTTTTTGCAACCGCCGCATTGCTTGTCATCAATATTTTTGAATATAAAAACCAATTTTTACAGGTAACTGAAAACTTTGGAATTGTTTTGAAAATTAGAATTCATGTTTTAGTCGACGATAACTACAAAAATAACAGCATCAATTCTCAAATATCCTCACTTTTGTCTTTTTGTAGCACTCAGGGGTGCTCCATAAGAGTATCGATATATCGATAGTGTCCTTCGATATTATCGGCGTATATCGATAGTCCGTACTATCAATAGTTTTCTACCTCTAATGCATAGGCGCAGCAACAATTTTCTTCCCTCGCACTTCCATTGCTTTTATGCTATGACGCTATCAACAATATATCAGTACACTTGTATTCATATGTACTATTTGGTCATAAAAATTGGCTTCATAATAAAGTTTATGCGTTTTTTATACCTTTCATGAAAATGAAATGGTATATTAATTTCGTCACGAAACCGAAAATTGTAAGTCCTTAAAGGAAAATAGATAGACCCACCATTAAGTATACCGAAATAATCAGGTTGAAGAGCTGAGTTGATTTAGCCATGTCCGTCTGTCCGTCTGTCCGTCTGTCTGTTTGTATGCAAACTAGTCCCTCAATTTTTGAGATATCTTGATAAAATTTGGTGAGCGGGTGTATTTGGGTGTCCGATTAGACATTTGTCGGAACCGACCGGATCGGACCACTATAGCATATATCCTCCATACAACCGATTTTTCAGAAAAAGAGGATTTTTGTAATATCTTACCCAATTTAACAGATTGAAGCTTCAAACTTCACCATATACTTTCGTATATTGCACATATTGTTGCCTGAAAAAATTGATGAGATCGGTCGTATATATAGTATATATCCCCCACAACCGATTGTTCAGATAAGGAACTTTTCGTAATTACTGCCCCATTTTAAGAGCTAGAGGCTTCAAATTTCAACGAATGCTTAGGTATATAGCATATATTGTTGTCTGAAAAAATCATAAAGATCGGTGGTATATATAGTATATATATGGTGGTATATATAGTATATATATATATATTTTCGCAAATTTTAGCCCCATTTTAATAGCTAGAAGCTTCAAATTTCACCGAATACTTACGTATATAGCATATATTGTTGTCTGAAAAAATCGTAGAGATCGGTTGTATATATAGTATATATCTCATACAACCGATTGTTCAGATAAGAAACTTTTCGCAATTTCTACCCCATTTTAACAGCTATAAGCTTCAAATTTCACCGATTGCTTACGTATATAGCATATATTGTTGTCTGAAAAAATCATAGAGATCGGTTGTATATATAGTATATATCTCATACAACCGATAGTTCAGATAAGAAACTTTTCGCAATTTCTACCCCATTTTAACAGCTAGAAGCTTAAAATTTCACCAAATGCTTAAGTATATAGCATATATTGTTGTCTGAAAAAATCATAGACATCGGTGGTATATATATTATATACTTCATATAAACTCTCATTTTTGCCCCTTTTTTACGGCTAGAAGCTTCAAAATTCATCAAATTTCATCAAATAGTTACGTTTACGTCATATATTTTTGAAATACGTGATTCGTAGTCATAGTTTTTACATGCAGACCACAAAAAACGTGAAGCTTTGCATCCTCACACAGATTACCTACCTATTTTTTATTTTATATTTATCTTAAAAATCGTTTAGATATGTTCAAATTTCACTAAATGCTTACGTGTATAGCATATATTGTTGTCTGAGAAAATCATAGATACCGGTGGTATATATAGTATATATCCCATACAACCGATTGTTCAGATAAGAAACTTTGCGCAATTTCTTCCCCATTTTAACAGCTAGAAGCTTCAACTTTCACCAAATGCTTACGCGTATAGCATATATTGTTGTCTGAAAAAATCATTGAGATCGATGGTATATATAGTATATATCTCATACAACCGATTGTTCAGTTAAGAAACTTTGCGCAATTTCTGCCCCTTTTTAACAGCTATACGCTTCAAATTTCACCATATGCTTACGTATATAGCATATATTGTTGTCTGAAAAAATCATAGAGATCGGTGGTATATATATTATATACTTCATATAAACTGTCATTTTTGCCCCTTTTTTACGGCTAGAAGCTTCAAAATTCATCAAATAGTTACGTTTACGTCATATATTTTTGAAATACGTGATTCGTAGTCATAGTTTTTACATGCAGACCACAAAAAACGTGAAGCTTTGCATCCTCACACAGATTACCTACCTATTTTTATACCTTTCATGAAAATGAAATGGTATATTAATTTCGTCACGAAACCGAAAATTGTAAGTCCTTAAAGGAAAATAGAGAGACCCACCATTAAGTATACCGAAATAATCAGGTTGAAGAGCTGAGTTGATTTAGCCATGTCCGTCTGTCCGTCTGTCCGTCTGTCTGTTTGTATGCAAACTAGTCCCTCAATTTTTGAGATATCTTGATAAAATTTGGTGAGCGGGTGTATTTGGGTGTCCGATTAGACATTTGTCGGAACCGACCGGATCGGACCACTATAGCATATATCCTCCATACAACCGATTTTTCAGAAAAAGAGGATTTTTGTAATATCTTACCCAGTTTAACAGATTGAAGCTTCAAACTTCACCATATACTTTCGTATATTGCACATATTGTTGCCTGAAAAAATTGATGAGATCGGTCGTATATTTAGTATATATCCCCCACAACCGATTGTTCAGATAAGGAACTTTTCGTAATTACTGCCCCATTTTAAGAGCTAGAGGCTTCAAATTTCAACGAATGCTTAGGTATATAGCATATATTGTTGTCTGAAAAAATTATAAAGATCGGTGGTATATATAGTATATATATGGTGGTATATATAGTATATATATATATATTTTCGCAAATTTTAGCCCCATTTTAACAGCTAGAAGCTTCAAATTTCACCGAATACTTACGTATATAGCATATATTGTTGTCTGAAAAAATCGTAGAGATCGGTTGTATATATAGTATATATCTCATACAACCGATTGTTCAGATAAGAAACTTTTCGCAATTTCTACCCCATTTTAACAGCTATAAGCTTCAAATTTCACCGATTGCTTACGTATATAGCATATATGGTTGTCTGAAAAAATCATAGAGATCGGTTGTATATATAGTATATATCTCATACAACCGATTGTTCAGATAAGAAACTTTTCGCAATTTCTACCCCATTTTAACAGCTAGAAGCTTAAAATTTCACCAAATGCTTAAGTATATAGCATATATTGTTGTCTGAAAAAATCATAGAGATCGGTTGTATATATAGTAGATATCTCATACAACCGATTGTTCAGATAAGAAACTTTGCGCAATTTCTGCCCCGTTTTAACAGCTAGAAGCTTCAAATTTCAAAAAATGCTTACGTATATAGCATATATTGTTGTCTGAAAAAATCATAGAGATCGGTGGTATATATATTATATACTTCATATAAACTCTCATTTTTGCCCCTTTTTTACGGCTAGAAGCTTCAAAATTCATCAAATTTCATCAAATAGTTACGTTTACGTCATATATTTTTGAAATACGTGATTCGTAGTCATAGTTTTTACATGCAGACCACAAAAAACGTGAAGCTTTGCATCCTCACACAGATTACCTACCTATTTTTTATTTTATATTTATCTTAAAAATCGTTTAGATATGTTCAAATTTCACTAAATGCTTACGTGTATAGCATATATTGTTGTCTGAGAAAATCATAGATACCGGTGGTATATATAGTATATATCCCATACAACCGATTGTTCAGATAAGAAACTTTGCGCAATTTCATCCCCATTTTAACAGCTAGAAGCTTCAACTTTCACCAAATGCTTACGCGTATAGCATATATTGTTGTCTGAAAAAATCATTGAGATCGATGGTATATATAGTATATATCTCATACAACCGATTGTTCAGTTAAGAAACTTTGCGCAATTTCTGCCCCTTTTTAACAGCTATACGCTTCAAATTTCACCATATGCTTACGTATATAGCATATATTGTTGTCTGAAAAAATCATAGAGATCGGTGGTATATATATTATATACTTCATATAAACTGTCATTTTTGCCCCTCTTTTACGGCTAGAAGCTTCAAAATTCATCAAATTTCATCAAATAGTTACGTTTACGTCATATATTTTTGAAATATGTGATTCGTAGTCATAGTTTTTACATGCAGACCACAAAAAACGTGAAGCTTTGCATCCTCACACAGATGACCTACCTATTTTTATACCTTTCATGAAAATTAAATGGTATATTAATTTCGTCACGAAACCGAAAATTGTAAGTCCTTAAAGGAAAATAGATAGACCCACCATTAAGTATACCGAAATAATCAGGTTGAAGAGCTGAGTTGATTTAGCCATGTCCGTCTGTCCGTCTGTCTGTTTGTATGCAAACTAGTCCCTCAATTTTTGAGATATCTTGATAAAATTTGGTGAGCGGGTGTATTTGGGTGTCCGATTAGACATTTGTCGGAACCGACCGGATCGGACCACTATAGCATATATCCTCCATACAACCGATTTTTCAGAAAAAGAGGATTTTTGTAATATCTTACCCAGTTTAACAGATTGAAGCTTCAAACTTCACCATATACTTTCGTATATTGCACATATTGTTGCCTGAAAAAATTGATGAGATCGGTTGTATATTTAGTATATATCCCCCACAACCGATTGTTCAGATAAGGAACTTTTCGTAATTACTGCCCCATTTTAAGAGCTAGAGGCTTCAAATTTCAACGAATGCTTAGGTATATAGCATATATTGTTGTCTGAAAAAATCATAAAGATCGGTGGTATATATAGTATATATATGGTGGTATATATAGTATATATATATTTTCGCAAATTTTAGCCCCATTTTAACAGCTAGAAGCTTCAAATTTCACCGAATACTTACGTATATAGCATATATTGTTGTCTGAAAAAATCGTAGAGATCGGTTGTATATATAGTATATATCTCATACAACCGATTGTTCAGATAAGAAACTTTTCGCAATTTCTACCCCATTTTAACAGCTATAAGCTTGAAATTTCACCGATTGCTTACGTATATAGCATATATTGTTGTCTGAAAAAATCATAGAGATCGGTTATATATATAGTATATATCTCATACAACCGATTGTTCAGATAAGAAACTTTTCGCAATTTCTACCCCATTTTAACAGCTAGAAGCTTCAAATTTCACCAAATGCTTAAGTATATAGCATATATTGTTGTCTGAAAAAATCATAGAGATCGGTTGTATATATAGTAGATATCTCATACAACCGATTGTTCAGATAAGAAACTTTGCGCAATTTCTGCCCCGTTTTAACAGCTAGAAGCTTCAAATTTCACAAAATGCTTACGTATATAGCATATATTGTTGTCTGAAAAAATCATAGAGATCGGTTGTATATATAGTAGATATCTCATACAACCGATTGTTCAGATAAGAAACTTTGAGCAATTTCTGCCCCGTTTTAACAGCTAGAAGCTTCAAATTTCACAAAATGCTTACGTTTATAGCATATATTGTTGTCTGAAAAAATCATAGAGATCGGTGGTATATATATTATATACTTCATATAAACTCTCATTTTTGCCCCTTTTTTACGGCTAGAAGCTTCAAAATTCATCAAATTTCATCAAATAGTTACGTTTACGTCATATATTTTTGAAATACGTGATTCGTAGTCATAGTTTTTACATGCAGACCACAAAAAACGTGAAGCTTTGCATCCTCACACAGATTACCTACCTATTTTTATACCTTTCATGAAAATGAAATGGTATATTAATTTCGTCACGAAACCGAAAATTGTAAGTCCTTAAAGGAAAATAGATAGACTCACCATTAAGTATACCGAAATAATCAGGTTGAAGAGCTGAGTTGATTTAGCCATGTCCGTCTGTCCGTCTGTCCGTCTGTCTGTTTGTATGCAAACTAGTCCCTCAATTTTTGAGATATCTTGATAAAATTTGGTGAGCGGGTGTATTTGGGTGTCCGATTAGACATTTGTCGGAACCGACCGGATCGGACCACTATAGCATATATCCTCCATACAACCGATTTTTCAGAAAAAGAGGATTTTTGTAATATCTTACCCAGTTTAACAGATTGAAGCTTCAAACTTCACCATATACTTTCGTATATTGCACATATTGTTGCCTGAAAAAATTGATGAGATCGGTCGTATATATTGTATATATCCCCCACAACCGATTGTTCATATAAGAACTTTTCGTAATTACTGCCCCATTTTAAGAGCTAAAGGCTTCAAATTTCAACGAATGCTTAGGTATATAGCATATATTGTTGTCTGAAAAAATCATAAAGATCGGTGGTATATATAGTATATATATGGTGGTATATATAGTATATATATATATATTTTCGCAAATTTTAGCCCCATTTTAACAGCTAGAAGCTTCAAATTTCACCGAATACTTACGTATATAGCATATATTGTTGTCTGAAAAAATCGTAGAGATCGGTTGTATATATAGTATATATCTCATACAACCGATTGTTCAGATAAGAAACTTTTCGCAATTTCTACCCCATTTTAACAGCTATAAGCTTCAAATTTCACCGATTGCTTACGTATATAGCATATATTGTTGTCTGAAAAAATCATAGAGATCGGTTGTATATATAGTATATATCTCATACAACCGATTGTTCAGATAAGAAACTTTTCGCAATTTCTACCCCATTTTAACAGCTAGAAGCTTCCAATTTCACCAAATGCTTAAGTATATAGCATATATTGTTGTCTGAAAAAATCATAGAGATCGGTTGTATATATAGTAGATATCTCATACAACCGATTATTCAGATAAGAAACTTTGCGCAATTTCTGCCCCGTTTTAACAGCTAGAAGCTTCAAATTTCACAAAATGCTTACGTATATAGCATATATTGTTGTCTGAAAAAATCATAGAGATCGGTGGTATATATATTATATACTTCATATAAACTGTCATTTTTGCCCCTTTTTTACGGCTAGAAGCTTCAAAATTCATCAAATTTCATCAAATAGTTACGTTTACGTCATATATTTTTGAAATACGTGATTCGTAGTCATAGTTTTTACATGCAGACCACAAAAAACCTGAAGCTTTGCATCCTCACACAGATTACCTACCTATTTTTATACCTTTCATGAAAATGAAACGGTATATTAATTTCGTCACGAAACCGAAAATTGTAAGTCCTTAAAGGAAAATAGATAGACCCACCATTAAGTATACCGAAATAATCAGGTTGAAGAGCTGAGTTGATTTAGCCATGTCCGTCTGTCCGTCTGTCTGTTTGTATGCAAACTAGTCCCTCAATTTTTGAGATATCTTGATAAATTTGGTTAGCGGGTGTATTTGGGTGTCCTATTAGACATTTGTCGGAACCGACCGGATCGGACCACTATAGCATATATCCTCCATACAACCGATTTTTCAGAAAAAGAGGATTTTTGTAATATCTTACCCAGTTTAACAGATTGAAGCTTCAAACTTCACCATATACTTTCGTATATTGCACATATTGTTGCCTGAAAAAATTGATGAGATCGGTCGTATATATAGTATATATCCCCCACAACCGATTGTTCAGATAAGGAACTTTTCGTAATTACTGCCCCATTTTAAGAGCTAGAGGCTTCAAATTTCAACGAATGCTTAGGTATATAGCATATATTGTTGTCTGAAAAAATCATAAAGATCGGTGGTATATATAGTATATATATGGTGGTATATATAGTATATATATATATATTTTCGCAAATTTTAGCCCCATTTTAACAGCTAGAAGCTTCAAATTTCACCGAATACTTACGTATATACCATAAATTGTTGTCTGAAAAAATCGTAGAGATCGGTTGTATATATAGTATATATCTCATAAAACCGATTGTTCAGATAAGAAACTTTTCGCAATTTCTACCCCATTTTAACAGCTATAAGCTTCAAATTTCACCGATTGCTTACGTATATAGCATATATTGTTGTCTGAAAAAATCATAGAGATCGGTTGTATATATAGTATATATCTCATACAACCGATTGTTCAGATAAGAAACTTTTCGCAATTTCTACCCCATTTTAACAGCTATAAGCTTCAAATTTCTCCGATTGCTTACGTATATAGCATATATTGTTGTCTGAAAAAATCATAGAGATCGGTTGTATATATAGTATATATCTCATACAACCGATTGTTCAGATAAGAAACTTTTCGCAATTTCTACCCCATTTTAACAGCTAGAAGCTTCAAATTTCACAAAATGCTTAAGTATATAGCATATATTGTTGTCTGAAAAAATCATAGATACCGGTGGTATATATAGTATATATCCCATACAACCGATTGTTCAGATAAGAAACTTTGCGCAATTTCTTCCCCATTTTAACAGCTAGAAGCTTCAACTTTCACCAAATGCTTACGTGTATAGCATATATTGTTGTCTGAAAAAATCATTGAGATCGATGGTATATATAGTATATATCTCATACAACCGATTGTTCAGTTAAGAAACTTTTCGCAATTTCTACCCCATTTTAACAGCTAGAAGCTTCAAATTTCACAAAATGCTTACGTATATAGCATATATTGTTGTCTGAAAAAATCATAGAGATCGGTTGTATATATAGTAGATATCTCATACAACCGATTGTTCAGATAAGAAACTTTGAGCAATTTCTGCCCCGTTTTAACAGCTAGAAGCTTCAAATTTCACAAAATGCTTACGTATATAGCATATATTGTTGTCTGAAAAAATCATAGAGATCGGTGGTATATATATTATATACTTCATATAAACTCTCATTTTTGCCGCTTTTTTACGGCTAGAAGCTTCAAAATTCATCAAATTTCATCAAATAGTTACGTTTACGTCATATATTTTTGAAATACGTGATTCGTAGTCATAGTTTTTACATGCAGACCACAAAAAACGTGAAGCTTTGCATCCTCACACAGATTACCTACCTATTTTTATACCTTTCATGAAAATGAAATGGTATATTAATTTCGTCACGCAACCGAAAATTGTAAGTCCTTAAAGGAAAATAGATAGACCCACCATTAAGTATACCGAAATAATCAGGTTGAAGAGCTGAGTTGATTTAGCCATGTCCGTCTGTCCGTCTGTCCGTCTGTCCGTCTGTCTGTTTGTATGTAAACTAGTCCCTCAATTTTTGAGATATCTTGATAAATTTGGTTAGCGGGTGTATTTGGGTGTCCGATTAGACATTTGTCGGAACCGACCGGATCGGACCACTATAGCATATATCCTCCATACAACCGATTTTTCAGAAAAAGAGGATTTTTGTAATATCTTACCCAGTTTAACAGATTGAAGCTTCAAACTTCACCATATACTTTCGTATATTGCACATATTGTTGTCTGAAAAAATTGATGAGATCGGTCGTATATATAGTATATATCCCCCACAACCGATTGTTCAGATAAGGAACTTTTCGTAATTACTGCCCCATTTTAAGAGCTAGAGGCTTCAAATTTCAACGAATGCTGAGGTATATAGCATATATTGTTGTCTGAAAAAATCATAAAGATCGGTGGTATATATAGTATATATATGGTGGTATATATAGTATATATATATATATTTTCGCAAATTTTAGCCCCATTTTAAAAGCTAGAAGCTTCAAATTTCACCGAATACTTACGTATATAGCGTATATTGTTGTCTGAAAAAATCGTAGAGATCGGTTGTATATATAGTATATATCTCATACAACCGATTGTTCAGATAAGAAACTTTTCGCAATTTCTACCCCATTTTAACAGCTATAAGCTTCAAATTTCACCGATTGCTTACGTATATAGCATATATTGTTGTCTGAAAAAATCATAGAGATCGGTTGTATATATATAATATATATCTCATACAACCGATTGTTCAGATAAGAAACTTTTCGCAATTTCTACCCCATTTTAACAGCTAGAAGCTTCAAATTTCACCAAATGCTTAAGTATATAGCATATATTGTTGTCTGAAAAAATCATAGAGATCGGTTGTATATATAGTAGATATCTCATACAACCGATTGTTCAGATAAGAAACTTTGCGCAATTTCTGCCCCGTTTTAACAGCTAGAAGCTTCAAATTTCACAAAATGCTTACGTATATAGCATATATTGTTGTCTGAAAAAATCATAGAGATCGGTGGTATATATATTATATACTTCATATAAACTCTCATTTTTGCCCCTTTTTTACGGCTAGAAGCTTCAAAATTCATCAAATTTCATCAAATAGTTACGTTTACGTCATATATTTTTGAAATACGTGATTCGTAGTCATAGTTTTTACATGCAGACCACAAAAAACGTGAGGCTTTGCATCCTCACACAGATTACCTACCTATTTTTTATTTTATATTTATCTTAAAAATCGTTTAGATATGTTCAAATTTCACTAAATGCTTACGTGTATAGCATATATTGTTGTCTGAGAAAATCATAGATACCGGTGGTATATATAGTATATATCCCATACAACCGATTGTTCAGATAAGAAACTTTGCGCAATTTCATCCCCATTTTAACAGCTAGAAGCTTCAACTTTCACCAAATGCTTACGCGTATAGCATATATTGTTGTCTGAAAAAATCATTGAGATCGATGGTATATATAGTATATATCTCATACAACCGATTGTTCAGTTAAGAAACTTTGCGCAATTTCTGCCCCTTTTTAACAGCTATACGCTTCAAATTTCACCATATGCTTACGTATATAGCATATATTGTTGTCTGAAAAAATCATAGAGATCGGTGGTATATATATTATATACTTCATATAAACTGTCATTTTTGCCCCTCTTTTACGGCTAGAAGCTTCAAAATTCATCAAATTTCATCAAATAGTTACGTTTACGTCATATATTTTTGAAATATGTGATTCGTAGTCATAGTTTTTACATGCAGACCACAAAAAACGTGAAGCTTTGCATCCTCACACAGATGACCTACCTATTTTTATACCTTTCATGAAAATTAAATGGTATATTAATTTCGTCACGAAACCGAAAATTGTAAGTCCTTAAAGGAAAATAGATAGACCCACCATTAAGTATACCGAAATAATCAGGTTGAAGAGCTGAGTTGATTTAGCCATGTCCGTCTGTCCGTCTGTCTGTTTGTATGCAAACTAGTCCCTCAATTTTTGAGATATCTTGATAAAATTTGGTGAGCGGGTGTATTTGGGTGTCCGATTAGACATTTGTCGGAACCGACCGGATCGGACCACTATAGCATATATCCTCCATACAACCGATTTTTCAGAAAAAGAGGATTTTTGTAATATCTTACCCAGTTTAACAGATTGAAGCTTCAAACTTCACCATATACTTTCGTATATTGCACATATTGTTGCCTGAAAAAATTGATGAGATCGGTTGTATATTTAGTATATATCCCCCACAACCGATTGTTCAGATAAGGAACTTTTCGTAATTACTGCCCCATTTTAAGAGCTAGAGGCTTCAAATTTCAACGAATGCTTAGGTATATAGCATATATTGTTGTCTGAAAAAATCATAAAGATCGGTGGTATATATAGTATATATATGGTGGTATATATAGTATATATATATTTTCGCAAATTTTAGCCCCATTTTAACAGCTAGAAGCTTCAAATTTCACCGAATACTTACGTATATAGCATATATTGTTGTCTGAAAAAATCGTAGAGATCGGTTGTATATATAGTATATATCTCATACAACCGATTGTTCAGATAAGAAACTTTTCGCAATTTCTACCCCATTTTAACAGCTATAAGCTTCAAATTTCACCGATTGCTTACGTATATAGCATATATTGTTGTCTGAAAAAATCATAGAGATCGGTTATATATATAGTATATATCTCATACAACCGATTGTTCAGATAAGAAACTTTTCGCAATTTCTACCCCATTTTAACAGCTAGAAGCTTCAAATTTCACCAAATGCTTAAGTATATAGCATATATTGTTGTCTGAAAAAATCATAGAGATCGGTTGTATATATAGTAGATATCTCATACAACCGATTGTTCAGATAAGAAACTTTGCGCAATTTCTGCCCCGTTTTAACAGCTAGAAGCTTCAAATTTCACAAAATGCTTACGTATATAGCATATATTGTTGTCTGAAAAAATCATAGAGATCGGTTGTATATATAGTAGATATCTCATACAACCGATTGTTCAGATAAGAAACTTTGAGCAATTTCTGCCCCGTTTTAACAGCTAGAAGCTTCAAATTTCACAAAATGCTTACGTTTATAGCATATATTGTTGTCTGAAAAAATCATAGAGATCGGTGGTATATATATTATATACTTCATATAAACTCTCATTTTTGCCCCTTTTTTACGGCTAGAAGCTTCAAAATTCATCAAATTTCATCAAATAGTTACGGTTACGTCATATATTTTTGAAATACGTGATTCGTAGTCATAGTTTTTACATGCAGACCACAAAAAACGTGAAGCTTTGCATCCTCACACAGATTACCTACCTATTTTTATACCTTTCATGAAAATGAAATGGTATATTAATTTCGTCACGAAACCGAAAATTGTAAGTCCTTAAAGGAAAATAGATAGACTCACCATTAAGTATACCGAAATAATCAGGTTGAAGAGCTGAGTTGATTTAGCCATGTCCGTCTGTCCGTCTGTCCGTCTGTCCGTCTGTCTGTTTGTATGCAAACTAGTCCCTCAATTTTTGAGATATCTTGATAAAATTTGGTGAGCGGGTGTATTTGGGTGTCCGATTAGACATTTGTCGGAACCGACCGGATCGGACCACTATAGCATATATCCTCCATACAACCGATTTTTCAGAAAAAGAGGATTTTTGTAATATCTTACCCAGTTTAACAGATTGAAGCTTCAAACTTCACCATATACTTTCGTATATTGCACATATTGTTGCCTGAAAAAATTGATGAGATCGGTCGTATATATTGTATATATCCCCCACAACCGATTGTTCAGATAAGAACTTTTCGTAATTACTGCCCCATTTTAAGAGCTAAAGGCTTCAAATTTCAACGAATGCTTAGGTATATAGCATATATTGTTGTCTGAAAAAATCATAAAGATCGGTTGTATATATAGTATATATCTCATACAACCGATTGTTCAGATAAGAAACTTTTCGCAATTTCTACCCCATTTTAACAGCTATAAGCTTCAAATTTCACCGATTGCTTACGTATATAGCATATATTGTTGTCTGAAAAAATCATAGAGATCGGTTGTATATATAGTATATATCTCATACAACCGATTGTTCAGATAAGAAACTTTTCGCAATTTCTACCCCATTTTAACAGCTAGAAGCTTCAAATTTCACCAAATGCTTAAGTATATAGCATATATTGTTGTCTGAAAAAATCATAGAGATCGGTTGTATATATAGTAGATATCTCATACAACCGATTATTCAGATAAGAAACTTTGCGCAATTTCTGCCCCGTTTTAACAGCTAGAAGCTTCAAATTTCACCGAATACTTACGTATATAGCATATATTGTTGTCTGAAAAAATCGTAGAGATCGGTTGTATATATAGTATATATCTCATACAACCGATTGTTCAGATAAGAAACTTTTCGCAATTTCTACCCCATTTTAACAGCTATAAGCTTCAAATTTCACCGATTGCTTACGTATATAGCATATATTGTTGTCTGAAAAAATCATAGAGATCGGTTGTATATATAGTATATATCTCATACAACCGATTGTTCAGATAAGAAACTTTTCGCAATTTCTACCCCATTTTAACAGCTAGAAGCTTCAAATTTCACCAAATGCTTAAGTATATAGCATATATTGTTGTCTGAAAAAATCATAGAGATCGGTTGTATATATAGTAGATATCTCATACAACCGATTATTCAGATAAGAAACTTTGCGCAATTTCTGCCCCGTTTTAACAGCTAGAAGCTTCAAATTTCACAAAATGCTTACGTATATAGCATATATTGTTGTCTGAAAAAATCATAGAGATCGGTGGTATATATATTATATACTTCATATAAACTGTCATTTTTGCCCCTTTTTTACGGCTAGAAGCTTCAAAATTCATCAAATTTCATCAAATAGTTACGTTTACGTCATATATTTTTGAAATACGTGATTCGTAGTCATAGTTTTTACATGCAGACCACAAAAAACCTGAAGCTTTGCATCCTCACACAGATTACCTACCTATTTTTATACCTTTCATGAAAATGAAACGGTATATTAATTTCGTCACGAAACCGAAAATTGTAAGTCCTTAAAGGAAAATAGATAGACCCACCATTAAGTATACCGAAATAATCAGGTTGAAGAGCTGAGTTGATTTAGCCATGTCCGTCTGTCCGTCTGTCTGTTTGTATGCAAACTAGTCCCTCAATTTTTGAGATATCTTGATAAATTTGGTTAGCGGGTGTATTTGGGTGTCCTATTAGACATTTGTCGGAACCGACCGGATCGGACCACTATAGCATATATCCTCCATACAACCGATTTTTCAGAAAAAGAGGATTTTTGTAATATCTTACCCAGTTTAACAGATTGAAGCTTCAAACTTCACCATATACTTTAGTATATTGCACATATTGTTGCCTGAAAAAATTGATGAGATCGGTCGTATATATAGTATATATCCCCCACAACCGATTGTTCAGATAAGGAACTTTTCGTAATTACTGCCCCATTTTAAGAGCTAGAGGCTTCAAATTTCAACGAATGCTTAGGTATATAGCATATATTGTTGTCTGAAAAAATCATAAAGATCGGTGGTATATATAGTATATATATGGTGGTATATATAGTATATATATATATATTTTCGCAAATTTTAGCCCCATTTTAACAGCTAGAAGCTTCAAATTTCACCGAATACTTACATATATAGCATAAATTGTTGTCTGAAAAAATCGTAGAGATCGGTTGTATATATAGTATATATCTCATAAAACCGATTGTTCAGATAAGAAACTTTTCGCAATTTCTACCCCATTTTAACAGCTATAAGCTTCAAATTTCACCGATTGCTTACGTATATAGCATATATTGTTGTCTGAAAAAATCATAGAGATCGGTTGTATATATAGTATATATCTCATACAACCGATTGTTCAGATAAGAAACTTTTCGCAATTTCTACCCCATTTTAACAGCTATAAGCTTCAAATTTCACCGATTGCTTACATATATAGCATATATTGTTGTCTGAAAAAATCATAGAGATCGGTTGTATATATAGTATATATCTCATACAACCGATTGTTCAGATAAGAAACTTTTCGCAATTTCTACCCCATTTTAACAGCTAGAAGCTTCAAATTTCACAAAATGCTTAAGTATATAGCATATATTGTTGTCTGAAAAAATCATAGATACCGGTGGTATATATAGTATATATCCCATACAACCGATTGTTCAGATAAGAAACTTTGCGCAATTTCTTCCCCATTTTAACAGCTAGAAGCTTCAACTTTCACCAAATGCTTACGTGTATAGCATATATTGTTGTCTGAAAAAATCATTGAGATCGATGGTATATATAGTATATATCTCATACAACCGATTGTTCAGTTAAGAAACTTTTCGCAATTTCTACCCCATTTTAACAGCTAGAAGCTTCAAATTTCACAAAATGCTTACGTATATAGCATATATTGTTGTCTGAAAAAATCATAGAGATCGGTTGTATATATAGTAGATATCTCATACAACCGATTGTTCAGATAAGAAACTTTGAGCAATTTCTGCCCCGTTTTAACAGCTAGAAGCTTCAAATTTCACAAAATGCTTACGTATATAGCATATATTGTTGTCTGAAAAAATCATAGAGATCGGTGGTATATATATTATATACTTCATATAAACTCTCATTTTTGCCGCTTTTTTACGGCTAGAAGCTTCAAAATTCATCAAATTTCATCAAATAGTTACGTTTACGTCATATATTTTTGAAATACGTGATTCGTAGTCATAGTTTTTACATGCAGACCACAAAAAACGTGAAGCTTTGCATCCTCACACAGATTACCTACCTATTTTTATACCTTTCATGAAAATGAAATGGTATATTAATTTCGTCACGCAACCGAAAATTGTAAGTCCTTAAAGGAAAATAGATAGACCCACCATTAAGTATACCGAAATAATCAGGTTGAAGAGCTGAGTTGATTTAGCCATGTCCGTCTGTCCGTCTGTCCGTCTGTCCGTCTGTCTGTTTGTATGTAAACTAGTCCCTCAATTTTTGAGATATCTTGATAAATTTGGTTAGCGGGTGTATTTGGGTGTCCGATTAGACATTTGTCGGAACCGACCGGATCGGACCACTATAGCATATATCCTCCATACAACCGATTTTTCAGAAAAAGAGGATTTTTGTAATATCTTACCCAGTTTAACAGATTGAAGCTTCAAACTTCACCATATACTTTCGTATATTGCACATATTGTTGTCTGAAAAAATTGATGAGATCGGTCGTATATATAGTATATATCCCCCACAACCGATTGTTCAGATAAGGAACTTTTCGTAATTACTGCCCCATTTTAAGAGCTAGAGGCTTCAAATTTCAACGAATGCTTAGGTATATAGCATATATTGTTGTCTGAAAAAATCATAAAGATCGGTGGTATATATAGTATATATATGGTGGTATATATAGTATATATATATATATTTTCGCAAATTTTAGCCCCATTTTAAAAGCTAGAAGCTTCAAATTTCACCGAATACTTACGTATATAGCGTATATTGTTGTCTGAAAAAATCGTAGAGATCGGTTGTATATATAGTATATATCTCATACAACCGATTGTTCAGATAAGAAACTTTTCGCAATTTCTACCCCATTTTAACAGCTATAAGCTTCAAATTTCACCGATTGCTTACGTATATAGCATATATTGTTGTCTGAAAAAATCATAGAGATCGGTTGTATATATATAATATATATCTCATACAACCGATTGTTCAGATAAGAAACTTTTCGCAATTTCTACCCCATTTTAACAGCTAGAAGCTTCAAATTTCACCAAATGCTTAAGTATATAGCATATATTGTTGTCTGAAAAAATCATAGAGATCGGTTGTATATATAGTAGATATCTCATACAACCGATTGTTCAGATAAGAAACTTTGCGCAATTTCTGCCCCGTTTTAACAGCTAGAAGCTTCAAATTTCACAAAATTCTTACGCATATAGCATATATTGTTGTCTGAAAAAATCATAGAGATCGGTTGTATATATAGTAGATATCTCATACAACCGATTGTTCAGATAAGAAACTTTGCGCAATTTCTGCCCCGTTTTAACAGCTAGAAGCTTCAAATTTCACAAAATGCTTACGTATATAGCATATATTGTTGTCTGAAAAAATCATAGAGATCGGTGGTATATATATTATATACTTCATATAAACTCTCATTTTTGCCGCTTTTTTACGGCTAGAAGCTTCAAAATTCATCAAATTTCATCAAATAGTTACGTTTACGTCATATATTTTTGAAATACGTGATTCGTAGTCATAGTTTTTACATGCAGACCACAAAAAACGTGAAGCTTTGCATCCTCACACAGATTACCTACCTATTTTTATACCTTTCATGAAAATGAAATGGTATATTAATTTCGTCACGAAACCGAAAATTGTAAGTCCTTAAAGCAAAATAGATAGACCCACCATTAAGTATACCGAAATAATCAGGTTGAAGAGCTGAGTTGATTTAGCCATGTCCGTCTGTCCGTCTGTCCGTCTGTCTGTTTGTATGCAAACTAATCCCTCAATTTTTGAGATATCTTGATAAATTTGGTTAGCGGGTGTATTTGGGTGTCCGATTAGACATTTGTCGGAACCGACCGGATCGGACCACTATAGCATATATCCTCCATACAACCGATTTTTCAGAAAAAGAGGATTTTTGTAATATCTTACCCAGTTTAACAGATTGAAGCTTCAAACTTCACCATATACTTTCGTATATTGCACATATTGTTGCCTGAAAAAATTGATGAGATCGGTCGTATATATAGTATATATCCCCCACAACCGATTGTTCAGATAAGGAACTTTTCGTAAATACTGCCCCATTTTAAGAGCTAGAGGCTTCAAATTTCAACGAATGCTTAGGTATATAGCATATATTGTTGTCTGAAAAAATCATAAAGATCGGTGGTATATATAGTATATATATGGTGGTATATATAGTATATATATATATATTTTCGCAAATTTTAGCCCCATTTTAACAGCTAGAAGCTTCAAATTTCACCGAATACTTACGTATATAGCATATATTGTTGTCTGAAAAAATCGTAGAGATCGGTTGTATATATAGTATATATCTCATACAACCGATTGTTCAGATAAGAAACTTTTCGCAATTTATACCCCATTTTAACAGCTATAAGCTTCAAATTTCACCGATTGCTTACGTATATAGCATATATTGTCATACAACCGATTGTTCAGATAAGAAACTTTTCGCAATTTCTACCCCATTTTAACAGCTATAAGCTTCAAATTTCACCGATTGCTTACGTATATAGCATATATTGTTGTCTGAAAAAATCATAGAGATCGGTTGTATATATAGTATATATCTCATACAACCGATTGTTCAGATAAGAAACTTTTCGCAATTTCTACCCCATTTTAACAGCTATAAGCTTCAAATTTCACCGATTGCTTACGTATATAGCATATATTGTTGTCTGAAAAAATCATAGATACCGGTGGTATATGTATATAGTATATATCCCATACAACCGATTGTTCAGATAAGAAACTTTGCGCAATTTCTTCCCCATTTTAACAGCTAGAAGCTTCAACTTTCACCAAATGCTTACGTGTATAGCATATATTGTTGTCTGAAAAAATCATTGAGATCGATGTTATATATAGTATATATCTCATACAACCGATTGTTCAGTTAAGAAACTTTGCGCAATTTCTGCCCCTTTTTAACAGCTAGACGCTTCAAATTTCACCATATGCTTACGTATATAGCATATATTGTTGTCTGAAAAAATCATAGAGATCGGTGGTATATATATTATATACTTCATATAAACTGTCATTTTTGCCCCTTTTTTACGGCTAGAAGCTTCAAAATTCATCAAATTTCATCAAATGGTTACGTTTACGTCATATATTTTTGAAATACGTGATTCGTAGTCATAGTTTTTACATGCAGACCACAAAAAACGTGAAGCTTTGCATCCTCACACAGATTACCTACCTATTTTTTATTTTATATTTATCTTAAAGATTGTTTAGATATGTTCAAATTTCACCAAATGCTTACGTGTATAGCATATATTGTTGTCTGAAAAAATCATAGAGATCGGTGGTATATATATTATATACCCCATATAAACTCAATTTTTGCCCCCTTTTTACGGCTAGAAGCTTCAAAATTCATCAAATTTCACCAAATAGTTACGTTTACGTCATATATTGTTGAAATACGTGATTCGCAGTCATAGTTTTTACACGCAGACCACAAAAAACCAGAAACTTTGCATCCTCACACAAAGTACCTACCTGTTTTTTATTTTATATTTATCTTAAAAATCGTTAAGGTATGCAGATCTGTTCACTATATATTTCTTATCTTATACATCCGATTATTCGGAGATTACGAACGGGATAAGATTATTGTTCAGCCCCATTCATGAAAGGTATGAAGTCTTCGGCACAGCCGAAGACAGTCCCGTTCTTACTTGTTACAATTACATTTCTCTGTCCACACTTAATTTCATCGGAAATTTATACCCACTTATTGCCTTAATGAGAATTTTATGTTATGTCAATGATAAATTTATGCATTATGATATCTAGGATTACTATTTTTACAAAATTTACATACGAATGTTCTTATGTACATATGTATGCATGCATTTAATATGCATTTACATAAGGGCGTATCCAGAACGCTAATGTTCGAGTTACACCTACGCTAAATGAAATTTTTGTGAAAGATTGTTTCGACTATCTACATAATGGCGAATGATTGACTGATTATGAGTGATCAGAAATTTTTTTTGTATGTTTTCTTTAACTATTTTGCCACAACAGATCATATTAGGGGTGTAAGGTAAACTTTTGTTTTTTCCGATATGCTCCAATGCTAAGACATACGTAAAGAGTTACTTACACTTATCAAAGGCGCCGTAGTAGATAAACTAAAAGAATACGAGATATTGCTTAAGAGAGCTATAAAAGCGGTGTCATAAGTCATTATTTAAGACAAATTTGCAGGCATGCTTAACCAACGAAACGATATTATTTCGTTACGATAATCAACGTTTATAAACGAAACAAAGTCGTTTCGTTTCGTTTATTAACGTTAAGAACGGCATGCCTGCAAATTTGAGTGCTAATGATCCTGGTTATACCGGAAAATTGCTTTAAGTCAGCGAGGAAGCTTAATTCTTCAGCGTAAATAGCATATTTGCTGTAAGCGCCCCTATAACTTCATCGTAGACGCAAGAAAATCATTTAAATTGGGAAAGGCGATGTTTGCATTTTGGGCGGGTAAAAAAGATTAACTAATGGTGTTTTCTTTTCTACACGAAAATGTCGCCTTCACGCCAACCCTTCAAAAAGTTGTGTTCTGTTGTAAAATCAGCTTAAGCGCCAAATACACGACACGAACATTTCCGCGAACATTCCGCAATCATTAGTTCTCTTTCAGAGAGCGATGAATACGGACAACAATTGTGCTGCAACAATATTGCTCGCTGTGGCAATTAAGCGTAAAAAAAAAGAGAGAAGATCGCAAAAAAAGAATTTGGTGCAAAGAATGGTTTAAAAAACGAGCAGTTCGTGGACAAAGTGAGCTTATTAAAGAACTGGAATTCACGTCACAAAATGATTTTAAAAATTACGTTCGTATGAGCAAGGCAACTTTGACCAACTTTTACAAAAAATTTTGCCATTCATAACGAAACGGGATACAATAATCAAAAAGCATAGCAAATCATAGCACCAAAGAGTAGGAACATATTAATCCTCAGCACCAGCACCAGACTTCAAACTATCTCTCTTTTTTTTGATTCACGCCGGTATTGTGCCCGCAAACTACTTATTTTTTTATAACTGTATCCTTTGTGGCATCAGAATCTACTTCTTTTAATTTTTCGATTAAAGTCGCATAATCATTATTCTTTTTAATTCTATTACAATAATCTTTGCTTTTTACTTGCCACAATGATGGCAAAGATTTATACATTTCAATAAATTCACTCAGAAATTTTTTATTGTCCATTTTACTTTTCCGCGCACGTCTGTTCCGTTCAGAAATTACTACGATTATGAGCTATTTCGCCATACACGCACGAACAGTTCGCGCAAATGTTCGGCAAAAATTAAAATATTTTGATTTTTGGCGAACATTTGCGCGAACTGGCAAACACCACCATACACGACAGAAAAGGTCGCAGAAACATGTCATAACCGGAATGTTCGCAGAAATGTTCGTGTCGTGTATTTGGCGCTTTAGCCTCAATAGAGGGCATCATTATCTTTTCTCAACAACCTACCCCTAAAAATGGCGAAAAATTCAACATTACTTGCCCTCACTGCCATTGATGGTGCAGAAAACAGCCCTGTCAATTAGCTGATGAATCACACGAAGCTGAATCGAATGCTATGGATCAAACGAAGCTCAAGCGAATGCTATATATGTACATATGTGTCGCATCATGCCTCACTCAAAAGCAATTTGCGATCACAGTTGACAGCGAACAAACACACGAACTACATTTTTTTGTAAAAATGGTTACAATTTTTGTTCTTTTCAAGTCATGCAGGGTGGCACTGAACATTTTAAGTGACTATAATTTCACAGGGCGAAGTGAGAAGCTTAAAAATGTTTGCCGCTGAAAGTGGCGACATTTTGGTGTAGAAAAGAAATCACCATAAGATTGAACTGAACGGTCAATAAAGACCACACATGCATTGGATGTGAGCATAGTATTACTTGGTTGCAGTAATTACTATAAAATTAACGTATAGGATGATGATTGATATATCGCTTTCAGGCCTCTCAATACCTTACCTCGGTTTTCACACTACTTTAACAGTGACATAGCCAAAAGTCGCTAAAGCCGAAACACTTGAATTTAGTTTTTGGCTTTAGTTTACGAATCTATTATGGTGGGCCTTCGGGCAAAGAAATACAAGGCGGGATAACCTCTGAATATATTTAGGGCTTCTCTTATTGTTCGTTTCGTGCTCCATTAAATCCTCTCCTACGAATTGCTAGAACGGGACCTGCATTTTTTACGCCGTTTCCGAACGGCATTTGCAAAGCAGATGAGTTTTCACTAAAATCTTCTCATGACAGAAATACACTCGGAGTGTTTATCAAATCACCGACTAGAAGCTGCAGCTCTTGCTTGAGATTCCCTAAAGTAAAGCAATGGAGGCCTTTCTAGAATTAACCTTAGATAAAGAAGCGAAAAAGTTGGTCTTGCAGTAAATGAGGATAAGACAACAAACAGTCGACGCATTCGCGCTTTGCAGCCACATCACTGTTGATGGATATTAATTCGTCACTGTGAAGGATTTCGTCTATTTGGAATTCAGCATTAACAGTAAAAACAATGTTAGCTTAAAAATCCAACGAATAGTAACGCTTGACAACAAGTGCCACTGTGGACGGAGTAGGCTATTGGAATCTAAAATTGTCTCTCGCCGAACAAAAATTACGCTCTACAAGTCACTCATCATATCTGTCCTGATGTATGGCTTGGAATCATAGACGATGTCGAGAGAAGATGAGATCGCTCTTGGAGTGTCCGAGAGAATAGTTTTCGGGAAGATTTATGGTCCTGTCCGCGATTCTAACAGCGAGTATCGAAGAAGGAATAATGAGGAACTGTATAAGCTTCACGCAGATATGACGATAGTGCATCCAAAGGCTTTCCTGGATAGGTAATGTTATGCGAATGGACGAACACGCTCCGGCCAAGAAAGTAATTCAGTCGACAACGTAGCTTGGAAGCAGAGGAATGGGAATGCCTCCAGTGAGTTGAAGAGAGGCAGGTGGAGGAAGATTGGACCTTTCGTGGTGTTCCAATTGGCGTCAGCTACCGCAAAACAATAAAAAAGGTTTTCTTCGGTCTCTGATACCTTTCATATGAATCAAACACTTTCTCTTTTACTTAACACAGTTAAATTATTAAGTAAAAGCATTTCCTTTCACATTTTCTCGCCTACAAACAGCAAAGCGCCGTCAGAAACAATATAAAGACAACACTTTTGATGACAATAGTGGGACATGGAGACGTAAGACTTTGTTTCCTGGCAAATACACAACCTATTTCAGCATATGAAAGAAGTTCCATTTATCGTGCCTTAAGTGCTGACGAGCCTACTACGGTATAATAAAACACGCACACACACACACACCATGCATTTTTGTACTTTGTCTCCTTGCAAATATTTTACTTCACCCTAAGGAATTCTATGAACATTTGGAAACAAGACGTACACAAACACTTGGGTTGGGTATTTTATGCAGACGAGTAAGTTTTAGTTGACATAAAACCAGTTAAAATATTCACTTTTATAAAAGGCAATTCTTCTTTCGCGTACGAGCTACCTTTATGGGTTGCGTCCTTAAGAAAATAAACTTCCTTTTTGTGAGAGTAAAAAACAAAAAGAAAACAAAAAGTATGAGTCAACAACTTTTGGACGTAGAACAATTCCTGTGATTTTAAATGTAAGACGAGTTTTTGGTAACAGAATTAATTTATGACTTAACAAAAAAGTCGGAAATCTGTCTTCTCCGATCTGGATGAATAGGCAAAAAATGGGTCTTGCGGTGTACTAGGACAAGTAGAAGTACTTGATTATTCATGGCTAGGCTACCACGTCACCGGTGACAAAACACTTCATTTCGCATTTCTGTATCGCTAATCACAAAATCTTCGAAGCTCTTGCTTTCGGGTTCAAAAACGCTGTAAGGAGTTGGATGATTACACTTCTAGTGATTACTGGAATGATAGATGATGATAAGGTGTGCTCAATATATAAGACCCCTGGCTAATGAATAGTCACTTAATCCCCACTTCTTCTTCGTTGACACGATTGAAAACTTTAACGGTGATGATGTCTTAATTTTACCCCGAAGAGCTTGAAATATATTACGTAATTAAAAAGAAATAGCGCTGGACTGGTCTCGAAACAGATACGAAATTATCGCGAAACGATCTCAAAATAATCTAAAACCGAAATCCAATTGTCCCGAAATTGCACAAACTAACGATTTCTAAATTATCTTGAAGTGAACCAGAAACAAACATACGGACTGTTTTGAAGTTACTCTTACACGGTTCTGATAAAGCTTCGCTATGCCTATTACAACTATGCCCAAATAATTCCTATGTAAGTTCTATATTAGGTGTACACTTTTCCAAAATTTCTTGTTAGATCTCGACAAGAGTAATAATAATGTATAAAAATATTTATGAAGTGTATCCCACCCGTTTATAAAATGATTATAAAGTAACTAGGGTACCCTGCAGACATTGTCCTACCCGAAAATTGGTTTTCCTACATTTAAAAAGTGATTATCCCTCCCGGATATCACCCTCTATCTAAACATCGTTTCGTCTTTCTTCCATTTCTTCTTCTTCTTCTCCTTCCCTTATTGCCTTTATATTCACTTTCACTCTCACTCCCACTCCCTACTGTGAAAGCCTCATCAACACACACACACATACACACATCTATTTCTATTAATCAAGTTTTTTATCGGTGACGTGGGACCCCATGGTTTTCAAACAAATTTAGCTTGTTGTCTAGCCGTTTTGGCGTGACTGAGCAACAAACACAAATGCCTGGAACCACTCATTCAAGTTTATAATATCAGGTACTTAACATGGTTTTCCTTATATGGAAAACACAGAAAAGATCTCGTAAATCTCGATGCATTCTGCGTCAATTTCAAATGTATTCAAAACGTATTCAAAATTGCATAACTGTTGTGCAGGTATGAGAGTCGGCTTGAGGTTTTGCCCGGTTACCGCCGTGGTTGACCACATTGTCCACATTCATCTCTGCTATCAGTGAATAACAAGTAAGGAAGGCTAAGTTCGGGTGTAACCGAACATTACATACTCAGTTGAGAGCTATGGAGACAAAATAAGGAAAATCACCATGTAGGAAAATGAACCTAGGGTAACCCAGGAATGTGGTTGTATGACATGTGTATCAAATGGAAGGTATTAAAGAGTATTTTAAGAGAGAGTAGGCCATAGTTCTATGGATGGACGCCATTTAGGGATATCGCCATAAAGGTGGACCAGGGCTGACTCTAGAATGTGTTTGTACGATATGGATATCAAATGAAAGCTGTTAATGAGTATTTTGAAAAGGAGTGATCCTTAGTTCCCTAGGTGGACGCCGTTTCGAGATATCGCCATAAAGGTGGACCAGGGGTGTCTCTAGTTATACGATATGGGAATCAAATGAAAGGTGTTACTGAGCATTTTAGGAGAGAGTGGGCATTAGGTTTATAGGTGGACGCCTTTTCGAAATGTCGCCATTAGGGTGGGCCAGGGGTGACTCTAGAATGTGTTTGTATGATATGGGTATCAAATGAAAGATGGTCATGAGTATTTTAAAAGGGAGTAATCCTTAGTTCTATAGGTGGATGCCTTTTCGATATATCGCCATAAAGGTGGACCAAGGGTGACTCTAGAATGGTTGTACGATATGGGTATCAAACGAAAGGTGTTACTGAGCATTTTAAGAGGGAGTGGGCATTAGGTCTATAGGTGGACGCCTTTTCGAGATATCGTCATTAGGGTGGGCCAGGGGTGACTCTAGAATGTGTTTGTACGATATGGGTATCAAACGAAAGGTGTTACTGAGCATTTTAAGAGGGAGTGGGCATTAGGTCTATAGGTGGACGCCTTTTCGAGATATCGCCATTAGGGTGGGCCAGGGGTGACTCTAGAATGTTTGTACGATATGGGTAGCAAACGAAAGGTGTTACTGAGCATTTTAAGAGGGAGTGGGCATTAGGTCTATAGGTGGACGCCTTTTCGAGATATCGCCATTAGGGTGGGCCAGGGGTGACTCTAGAATGTTTGTACGATATGGGTATCAAACGAAAGGTGTTACTGAGCATTTTAAGAGGGAGTGGACATTAGGTCTATAGGTGGACGCCTTTTCGAGATATCGCCATTAGGGTGAGCCAGGGGTGACTCTAGAATGTTTTTACGATATGGGTATCAAACGAAAGGTGTTACTGAGCATTTTAAGAGGGAGTGGGCATTAGGTCTATAGGTGGACGCCTTTTCGAGATATCGCCATTAGGGTGGGCCAGGGGTTACTCTAGAATGTTTGTACGATATGGGTATCAAACGAAAGGTGTTACTGAGCATTTTAAGAGGGAGTGGGCATTAGGTCTATAGGTGGACGCCTTTTCGAGATATCGCCATTAGGGTGGGCCAGGGGTGACTCTAGAATGTTTGTACGATATGGGTAGCAAACGAAAGGTGTTACTGAGCATTTTAAGAGGGAGTGGGCATTAGGTCTATAGGTGGACGCCTTTTCGAGATATCGCCATTAGGGTGGGCCAGGGGTGACTCTAGAATGTTTGTACGATATGAGTATCAAACGAAAGGTGTTACTGAGCATTTTAAGAGGGAGTGGACATTAGGTCTATAGGTGGACGCCTTTTCGAGATATCGCCATTAGGGTGAGCCAGGGGTGAATCTAGAATGTTTTTACGATATGGGTATCAAACGAAAGGTGTTACTGAGCATTTTAAGAGGGAGTAGGCATTATGTCTATAGGTGCACGCCTTTTCGAGATATCGCCATTAGGGTGGGCCAGGGGTGACTCTAGAATGTGTTTGTACGATATGGATATCAAATTAAAGGCATTAATGAGGGTTTTAAAAGCGAGTGGCCCTTAGATGTATATGTGAAGGCGTTCTCGCGATATCGACCAAATGTGGACCAGGTGATCCAGAAAATCATCTGTCGGGTACTGCTAATTTATTTATATATTCAATACCACTAACAGTATTCCTGCCAAGATTCCAAGGGCTGTTGATTACGCCTTGTAGAACTTTTTCATTTTCTTCTACTTAATATGGTAGGTGTCACACCCATTTTACAAAGTTTTTTCCAAAGTTATATTTTGCGTCAATAAACCAATCCAGTTACCATGTTTCATCCCTTTTTTCGTATTTGGTATAGAATTATGGCATTTTTTTAATTTTTCGTAATTTTCGATATCGATAAAGTGGGCGTGGTTATGGTCGGATTTCGGCCATTTTTTATACCAAGATAAAGTGAGTTCAGATAAGTACGTGGGCTAAGTTTAGTAAAGATATATCGGTTTTTGCTCAAGTTATTGTGTTAACGGCCGAGCGGAAGGACAGACGGTGGACTGTGTATAAAAACTGGGCGTGGCTTCCACCGATTTTGCCCATTTTCACAAAGAACAGTTACCGTCATAGAGTCTATGCTCCTACCAAATTTCAAAAGGATTGGTAAATTTTTGTTCGACTTATGGCATTAAAAGTATTCTAGACAAACTAAATGAAAATGGGCGGAGCCACGCCCATTTTGAAATTTTCTTTTATTTTTGTATTTTGTTGCACCATATCATTACTGGAGTTGAATTTTGACTTAATTTACTTATATACAGTAAAGATATTAAATTTTTTGTTAAAATTTGAATTTAAAAAACATTTTTTTTAAAAAGTGTGCGTGTTCTTCATCCAATTTTGCTAATTTTTATTTAGCACATATATAGTAATAGTAGTAACGTTCCTGCCAAATTTCATCATGATATCTTCAACGACTGCCAAATTACAGCTTGCAAAACTTTTAAATTACCTTCTTGTAAAAGTGGGCGGTGCCACGCCCATTGTCCAAAATCTTACTAATTTTCTATTCTGCGTCATAACTTCAACCCATCTACCAAGTTTCATCGCTTTAACCGCCTTTGGCAATGAATTATCGCATTTTTTCGGTTTTTCGAAATTTTCGATATCGAAAAAGTGGGCGTGGTTATAGTCCGACATCGTTCATTTTAAATAGCGATCTGAGATGAGTGCTCAGGAACCTACATACCAATTTTCATCAAGATACCTCAAAATTTACTCAAGTTATCGTGTTAACGGACGGACGGACGGACGGACGGACATGGCTCAATCAAATTTTTTTTGGATCCTGATTATTTTGATATATGGAAGTCTATATCTATCTCGATTCCTTTATATATGTACAACCAACCGTTATCCAATCAAACTTAATATACTCTGTGAGCTCTGCTCAACTGAGTATAAAAAAAACTTTTCTCGTATTTCTTCAGAGCGAGTTTTTGTTCCCCTATCCATATCTTTTGTCCTTCGTCTTTGGTGGATGATTGTACTATAAACATATGTATGTATGTAATTCTGTGATGTTGAGAGGATTTTCTTGAATTTCTTTTTGTGCCTGTTGCAAAAATCAAAATGTTTTTTTTTTATCGCTTTTGTTTTATGTTGGTCGGGCATTTATTTATCTAATGCGTGCCCTTTTTGACTTTTATCGTTGTGTTTGAGTTGTTTCTTTCGTCTTTATTATTTTGCAAGCATATTGTTTTGGAGTCCGTACCATTACTTTACTATTTTATTATACTCGCATGCTTTTAGCTTTTGCCTTCATTGTCTGTAGTCAACTTTCTAAGTTGAATGGATTGTTTGTAGAGTGTTTTACTGTCCACCTTCTTCTTTATGCGAGTCATACCAAAAATAGAGAGTATCTTCACATTTATTTAAGTTGTGTCATATTTCGCCACAACACTTCGATGTCATGAACTTTGCATGTAAGTGTCGCCTTTTTCATATCCTAATGATATTCATTTTGTCTTTCATTTGTTTGTGAGATGAGGGAAGACCGAAATGTTGGTGTATGACGTTGCATAAATTGGATTTTATAAAAATTTTACTTTATTTGTTTATTTTAGTTATTTTTTTCTATGCGAATAAACATAATCACAAACTTTAGAAGCTGACGTCAAAAAAGTTTCAAGTTTTAATATTTAATAGTTAAAAAACTGAAAAAATTAGTAAGTATGTAAGATGTAGTTGACTGCCAGTTAAGAGACGGAATGGTTGTGCTTCGTTAGAGATGATGCATACTTGGGTGAAATGACAGTAAATCAAAGCAAGGGAAGGAAGGGAAAGAAATGGAAAGGAAAGGAAAGGAAAGGAAAGGAAAGGAAAGGAAAAGAAAAGAAAGGTAAGAAAATGAAATGAAAGAAAAGGAAAGGAAGGGAAAGGAAAGGTATGGAATGGAAATGAACTTAAAGGAAAGGAACATAAAAGAAAGCAAAGAAAAGAAAATAAAAGAAAAGAAAAGGAAAGGAAAGCAAAGCAAAGGAAACTAAAGAAAAAAAAGAAAAGAAAAGAAAAGAAAAGAAAAGAAAAGAAAAGAAAAGAAAAGAAAATAAAAGAAAAGAAAAGAAAAGAAAAGAAAAGGAAAGAAAAGAAAAGAAAATAAAAGAAAAGAAAAGAAAAGAAAAGAAAAGAAAAGAAGAGAAAAGAAAAGAAAAGAAAATAAAAGAAAAGAAAAGAAAAAAAAGGAAAAGAAAATCCTAGTTATTGGTTTGTAAAGGAGTTTTATCGACGAGTTATCAGTTTGGTATAAATTTGCTATCGGCTTCAAATAAATACCCGATTTATGTTGACGAGTTCTCGGCCTGTATAAATTATTAATCGAAATCTTTATGGTACTTAACAAAAACCTCTCGATTCGTTATCGAAGAGTCGTCGATTTGATTTCAAAAAGAATTCGTTAATTATCGAAAAGCTCTCGGTTTATTATAGAAAGTTTTTCGATTATTTATCGAAAGTTATAGATTTGTTATCGAAAAGCTATCAACCTGGCATCGAGTGCAACTTTTTATCTGCTATTTATCGATTTGTTAGCGGTCGCCGGAAAACAATTTTTTCATTTAGTAAAAAATTGTCTAATCGGGGTCGCCGTCAAACAGTCCGAGTGCATTTCTGCCATGAATAGCTGCTCGCGAAAGCTTCTCGGGAAAACTCTTCTGCCTTTCAGATGCCATTCGTAGGGAAAATTACAAAAAGGAGCACGTCGCAAATTGGTAGAGAGCCTCGGCCTAAATCTCCTCGGAGCTAAGTCTCGCCAAGTGTTTATTTTTGTATGGACTTTTTAAACAGTAATCGAAACATTATCGATATTATATCAAAGAGTTATCGATTTATACAGAACATTTATCGATTTAGTATGAAAAAGTTTTCGATTTGATTACAAATTTTTCATCGTCGTGTCCCCAATTTTTTATCTTCGACTCAAAGGTTTATTAAGAAACATCTATATAACGTGTGTAGCCCGTTAATAGAAAGCTTCGACGGTATCAATTCAATAACAAAACGATAACACAACTATAATGAATTGCTATCGATAAAAACCCGATAATGAAACAATAACTTTTCGGTATCGGTTGTTACCGATTAGAAGCCCACAAGGATTTTCATCTAAAGTCACCTCTGTTGTGGTCCAGCTTTAAACCCTGGGCGGGCTAGTTAACTTAAAAAAATTAGTCAGAGTTCGAGGCGAATTCCAGATAGGGACAAATCATTACCAGGTTTGTATCAGTGCCCTTTGATACCAGCACCTTCCAGTGCTAACCGTAGCCAATTAAACCTTTTGGCCGATCCCCTTGCTTGTCTGTTTTACAAATAATGTGTGGAGCTACTGACCCAGCTAAGGGAAAACAAAATAGGAAACTATTAGTGGGTTAGACATATCAATAATAAAAAAAGAGCGGCAAGTCACTAACTTAATAGTATCTGAAAATAGGCGTTAAATAATGAAGACCATAGGCGATCGGAAAAATTTTCTAGGCAGCAGCATCTTAATGCATTCCGAAGTTCATGAATGTTTTAAAGATATTTTTACTTGGATGGGTGTTATCAGCTCAGAAGCGAGTTCGCATTAGGCTAATTGTGGTGCAATAGATTAAACGTGTATTTAAGAACAGTTTAGAAGAGGTTTTTCGTGGAAAGAGCTCAGATTCAAGACGGTTAGTGATGTCGAATGACGGATTAGGAGATCCTATGAAAGACTGGCACGTTTCATGGTTCGACAGAACCACTAACACAGTTAAGTTGTTCGCGTGGAAATGTAACACTTCTAAGTCTTCCAGGGGAACAACTGAATTGGGCTAGTTTTCCACGCGAACAACTGGCTGAACGAAAATTATAGAGGAACCTGTTGCTGGACAAAATTGCTAAGAGTCAATTCGTTCTTCTGAGTTATCGTTTGCAATACAAAATGATGCCATTAGTCTCCCACGCAACTACTGAGCCTCTTCGTGCTAGGTTTCCATGCGAACAATAAAACGTGTTAGTCTTCCATGGGACCGACGGTATAGAATATTCCTTCACGAATATGTTTATATCGGCCTGTAATCATTATCCATACAATCAACAATAAGGGATGGACTAATTTCCAGTGGCTGAAACGGAGAGTCCTTATTGCAATATTTTACTAAGAGAACATTAAAAACTTGAAAGTTTGTGAGTGAGTGAGTAGATGAGTCAGTACTCAGTATGTCTTCAAAGATTTCACGATAAAAACTGGGCCGATCTTTCTCAAAACTATGTAAATCTACTTTTCAAAGTCTGGAAAATAATACTTAGTGATCATTTTAGTATCTCACAGGTTTTATAGGGACACAAATGTGATTTGGATATTCCTTAGTTTTATTGTATACAATATGAGCGTCAAATACATGCTAAAACTCAACAAACCCCAAAATGTTATAAGTTTATTGCACAGGACGGTTACAAAGCTCCATAATATAACGATCTCTTAAAAAGTTTTGGGGATATGGACCAAAGAGGGAATCCGTATTTGACTAAAATTGATTTGCCAAATATTTAAATCAAAGGAACGGTGAATATGAGCTCTACAGCGAGTGGTATACCCCCATTGCGTTAGGGGGGTATAAATATACCCACGACAGGTATGTTTGTCGAAAGAGGCGACTAAAATACCAAATTGTTTTGGGCGGTTTTGTAGCGCAACCCTTTCAATTTATAACTCCTTCAACCCATTTGTCTACCTCACCTACCCGTGGCGAGTCTCTTTCTCTAGCAACAGAGTCTCTGATGACCCCGAGCTCCTCATGGAACTAGGCGAGGAGGAGGGCGGGAAGGCCCAGGAGGTTTAATATGCTCAATTTAAATCGTTCCCCAGATGGTCGGATGTTCTTGTTACTGCAACGAAACGCATCTATATCCGTAAAAGGACCATCAGCATCGATAATACCCCCCTCAAGACCTTCAGGGAAAGTCCTTATATCTACAACAACAACAAAAACAACAGCAAGCAGTAACTTTAATTTCGATATCAAAACGGATTTCGAAGATATCACTTGAAGTAAAGAGCCAGAGTGCCAGAATTTTCCTTTGTGCAATATTAATATCAAATGATGCGCACTATTTATTGATGTCTACAGAGTATTACATGTGGATATAGAAACCGGTTTTTGAGATATCGACTAAAATATGGACTTTAAACCTTTTAATACAAATATATAATTCTATATCTCAACCAGTTTCGGAGATATCTCCCTAAAATTTGGCCAGTTGAAGAAGCAAACAAATTTTATTTGGGAATCCATCCAATTTCGGAGATATTACTAAAAATTTGAACTTTTAGAGGCTGCCTTTTATTATCTTAACCACTTTTGGATATATTAACCAAGGTTTAAACCAAGGAAGGCCGCAACTGAATGCTAATATGGTTTTAAAATCTTTATATAGCTCACGTGCAATTAAGTCGAAAATGTCGCAACTCCATGGTTTATCCATTTATTTTCACACAAATATACTTATACACAATTCCAGTTAATCCCTTGTACCTTACATATTTAGTAGCTGTTGGCAAAAGTATCAAAAGAAAGTTATAAAATTAATTTATTTTTGTAATGAAAGATTTCAATAACAGATATAAGTTACAACGCCCTGAAGTAGACAACAATTTTGGTTTCAAATATGCGAAAGCGCAATATAAACAAAGATTCACATGTAGAAATGGGCTAATAGTGTTTGAAGTTGTATAAAATTATTAAATACATTATATGTGTGTAAATATTCATAAAAGAGTGTGAAAAATATGTCCATATGTATGTACAAGGTATATGTAATCAAGTATAGGACTTGTGTCATGTGAACTAGTATTGCGATCTTGGAATTAGATTTCAAAAATGTCGTGAGTACCAAGTACTCATCCAGTTCTTTATTTACAGGTGTTTGCATAGAAAACTAATGTTTTTAAATTAACTTAACCTCGCCCCGTAATTGAAATTTAAATACAACAGAGGTTACTTTACCAGAAATAATTCAATTCAGATTTTTGACAATAGCTACGTCCGCTTCTTATCGGTAACAACCTATACCGACATATTGCTTCATCACCGGTTAACTATCAACAACGAGTTGTAAAGATCGAGTAGGTCCTTTGTGCTTTGCTCGTTTTGGCCCAATCATCGGCTTTTCATCAACGGGTTACATATTTTATATTGAAGTTTTATAAATATCTGTTTCATAACACTGTCGATAACACATTGGTTTCACCTCGATAAAATATCGATAACTTTTATATGGCAAATCTTTTCTTATAGCAAATCTCTAACTGTTTAGTAATAAATTGCTTAGTTTTCGATAGCAAATTGATAATAAATCGGTCATTTTGTGATAACAAATCGATAACGTGGCGATAACAAACTAAACAAATTCTCGATAACGAATCGCTAACTTTTTGATAGCATAGATAACTTTTCCATATTAAATCGATAACTTTTTGATAACAAAGTGACACATTTTTGTTGCAAATCAACAATTCTCTTGATAACAAGATTTTAACACTCCGATAAGAGATCGATAATTTTTGGATAGCAAATCTTTAACTTCTTGGCAATGAATCGATATGTTTTCGATAACAAATTGATAAAAAATCGATCGTTTTGCTATAACAAATCAATAGCGCGTCGATAACAAGCTAATAAGACTCTGATAACAATCGCTAAATTTTCGATAGCAAATCGACCATTTTTTGATAACATATCGATAACATTGCTATTAAAAATCGTCAAATCACCGATAAACGTAAATAAGATGAGAAAGTTGTCTTATTCTGCGATGCAGAACGCATTTGACTTATCTGGGACAATAGCCGATATACTGCCGGAACAACAATGCCACACAAAAAAAGTTGTCAGATCTGGTAATGTGGCAACCCAATCCGGTACCAAAATTGACCAACGGATCGTGGCTAGCGTGTTTGAGCCGATGGTGAACCGGGGCTCGCTGGGCCAATTCGGATAGTGGATTTGGATTCAGTGCATCAAAATGCAACGGAATACATGTGTCGTATTAACAGATCCGATTTTTTTTTCTATATGCGATGTAGTCAAACTTTTGTAACCTTAGGAATGGACATCGAAAGTACTATGGACTACGTCTGAATTTTTGTTTTAAACAGTCCTTTACTTCAATTTTTATTACCGTTTCTGGTAAGACATCTGAAGGCTGATAAGTCTAACTTTGCCTGCAAAAGGCTTATAAAAAATGACACTCCGCTTGACTCATTAACAAAAGTCAACTTTACCAACTACTCAACTACACCAGATTTGTGGCCTGCTGGGGTGAACGTTCGGTCATTTCGTTTTTTTTCCAAAGAGGTAAGGCAAACGAATTGCCCTTAGTTGCCAGTGGCAATACTAATCTTGTCAACAAGCAACTAAATATCTATTTTCAAAATGCTTCTGGCATCAGAACAAAAGCGCATGATTATAAGTCGCTGAGCTCGCAGTTAAAGTACGATATTTTTGTCATTGTTGAAACTTGGCTGACTCCAGATTTTTTTGATGGCGAATTCTTCGATCCCAATTTGTTTGTCGTTTTCCGTAAAGACAGGGATGCGGAAAAAACTGGGCGTTCTCGAGGTGGAGGTGTACTTATTGCAGCTCAACGCAAGTATAATGCTTCCCTAATTCAGCTGGATAATAACGATTCGCTACTTGACCAACTCTGTGTTGAAGTTAGTGGCTCTACGTACTCCGGCTCTCTAGTCTTGATGGCATCTTATATTCCGCCGAATAGTTCTGAAGATCTTTATAAAGCTCATGCTGACAATATTTCATCTTTAGTTTTTAATAAGCTTGGTGATAATCATGTATGTATTTTAGGTGACTTTAATCTAAGTGATGTCACTTGGTCTCAGGGTTTCTGTGGTTCGGGCCTCATGTCAAATAATATATCGAAGTCCTATGAGACTTATTTTATGGATAACATGCTAAGCTTAAACTTGCTGCAAATCAATAACTTCACTAACAGGCTTGACAGAATATTAGATCTTATATTCCTCAGTGATAATATTAATTTTAACATTTCGGAATGCCATGCACCATTTGCTCCGTCGGATATGCATCACACTACTATTGTTCTTAAACTTGAGTTTTATGTGTTTTGTGTACCCTCTGTAAATGATGATATCGCTTTTAATTTTGCACGGTGCGACATGTCTATACTTAACCATGTTTTCTCGGAAATTAACTGGGTTGATCTTTTTTCCTCCTCAGATGTTAGCATTTGATATGAGATATTTTCAACGCTTTTTGACCTATGTTTAAGGCATGTTCCAGTCTTTAAGAAAAAACCGTATAAATTACCTTGGTATACTATGGGTTTAAAAAAATTAAAGAATTTGCGAAACAAATACTACAAAAAGTTTAGTCAGACCAAGAACCTGTTCTTTTACGAGAAGTATTAGCAGTATCTAAAGGAGTTTAACTGTTTGCATAAGTTTCTTTACAAAAACTATATTCTTAGCTTTCAGACAAATATTAAGTCCAATCCAAAAACATTTTGGAGTTTTATTAAATCTAAAAGGACCTGCTCCTCGGGTCCTGCTTCTGTCTTTTACCAAGATAATGTAGCTACAAATCCTAATGCGGTAGTGAACCTGTTTGCGGACTATTTTAGTGCTAATTTTGCATCCTATGATGATGCCCCTTCTTTCGATTTTGCATCTGATTTAAATTCTGCTCTGGATTTCAGTTCAATGTCGATTTCATGTGACGATATCTCAAGTGGTATTACTAATTTAAAGCAATCGGTCAACACAGATTCTGATGGTCTCTCAAGTGCCTTGATTAAAGGTTGTCCGGCCTTAGTTTTGCCTCTTGAGATCCTGTTTAATACGTCACTTCAGTGCGGGGAGTTTATTGATGCTTGGAAACTTGCATCGATAACTCCTATCTACAAATCTGGAAATAAGAATGATGTCTGTAACTACAGACCTATATCAAAGCTCACTACTGTTTCGAAGTTATTTGAATGTGTTGTAAAAGACAAGTTATACTTTTCAGTGAAGAGCCTAATTTGTGCCAAGCAGCATGCTTTTGTTGCGGGACGTTCGACGGTCACCAATCTAGTGGAGTTTAGTGAGTATTGTATATCTGCTTTTGCATCTGGATACCAGGTGGATTGTATTTATACTGACTTCTCCAAAGCCTCGATAAGGTATCACATGAGATCCTTATTCATAGACTTTCCTGTCTTGGTTTTCACTCAAATTTTCTGCAGTGGCTAAAATCTTATTTAATTAACAGATGGTGTATTGTCTGCATTGATGGTGTATCATCCGATCCATACCTTGCAACTTCCGGCGTTCCGCAAGGCAGTATTCTTAGACTCTTGCTCTTTGTCCTGCTCATCAACGACATCAGCACTTGCTTTTCGTATGCTAGGTTTCTCTTGTACGCTGATGATCTTAAAGTTTTCTCCATTATAAAGTCTTCGCGTGATATGTTCGACCTTCAGTGTGAAATTAATAATATCTTTCCTGGTGCGTTAGATCGCACCTTTCTTTAAATATTAATAAATGCTTTCACGTAACCTACTCTAAATTGCGCTTTAAGTTTAATAGTTCATATACCATTGATAACAAACCACTGCAGACTGTTGATAAAATCAAGGACCTTGGTGTGGTTTATGATACCAAATTTTCTTTCAACAGCCATGTAAACTTTATCATAGCCAAATCGTATGCAATGCTTGGTTTTATTCGGCGTAATAGTGCAGAGTTCTCTGACCCGTATACACTCAAATTGCTCTACAATTCATTTGTACGATCTCATCTCGAGTATGCCACTATCATTTGCGACCGTTCCAACAGTTTGCAATTAACAGGATTGAGAGAGTTCAAAAAGTTTTTCTTAAATACTGTCATCGGTCACTTAGATTTACTAGCCCTGTTCCCTCATATAATGCACGTTTACTTCTTTTAAATCTCAAAACTGAGAAGGTCTATTCTTTCTTTGACCTTTTTATATTGCATCATCCATGGGGATACAGATTGTGCTGCTCTTCTTGAGGAAATTAATTTTAATGTTCCAAGAAGAGAACTTAGAAGCTTTTACCCTTTTTATGGCATTAATAGTAGAACTAATTATGCGAGAAATGCCCCAATTACCCGCGCTATGGGTGAATTTAATAAGATCTCATATTTTGTCGAACTTGATTTCTCTTTGTCGAAGAACGTTTTTATTAATTTATTAAAGTGTGTTTTTTAGTTATCAATTCTTTTATATTAGTCTGCAAGTGCTAGTTTTTCACTGACTTGTTAACTTTTTGTATTTCTTGATTGTAGTCTGTTTTTTAATTGTATGAAAATTGTTAGTAGTCTGTAAGAATTTTGTTAATAATATGCTGTATAGTTTTTTCATTGGTAGTCTGTAAGAACATGTGTTCATAGACTTAATAAATAAATGGTGAATGGTAAATGGTAAACTTATTCATTCTTAAATTTTTAATCTCACTTGAAGAAAAGTTCCAAGAGTCTCCTCCCCAAAACCGCCACTGGTAACGGGCAATATCAGCCCACGAATGGAACAGGTTCCCATGATTACAACGTTTCGATACACAAAAGACACTTCGATATACAGCTGAGAAGACGAAAATAGCAGTGGCACTTTTTATTTGTGTAAAAGAATAAAGGAATACTGGTACTGGAATACTGGATGCCATCCACTCATATCAACAGCGGAAGCTTCCCTAATAATACACTGCTATAAAATCTAATGTTACTAATCAAGTTCTGTTGAACTAGCTTATAAATATTCTCCATAATTTCGACGCCTTCTGGCGTCACATGCTTTTAAATCAGCAGATGCAGGAAGTGCGGATTGGAGAAGGACACAATCGAGGTTTTGTGCTCGTGCCATGCGCTCGCAAGGCTAAGACTCCAACTATTACGAGTGGCACAACTATCAGATCTAGAAGCAGTAAGTTGCATATGGTCCCAGAATACTGCTGGTACTTGTCAAGAGGACGGAGCCTTTTTATTATATAAGCCCGGGTTTTTGATAGAGATTTTCAGTTTTGTTTTTAAAAAACTTTTGATAACACTATGAACTCATGCAATCTATATGAGCTCTTAACGGACCGGACAACTCAACTTCACCTTCCCATTCAGTTTTGTACCGCAATCAAGCAATCAATTTACGTTTAACAAAATACAAGGTACAGATCTCACGAAATTAGCATCGAGTTTTGAGAACTTTTTTTCGGAAGGATGTTTTATATTTTCCTTTATATAAAAAATTATTTTTTGCGCTTTGTATAAAGGAAATTCTAAAACGCTATTCAGAAAAAAAAGGTGTGAAAAATTGATGTGAATTTCGAGAGACCTAGAACTTGTACATTGTCAGACTGAAGCTGATTAGGCTACAAAACCGCATACCAAGAAAAATTCAGAGAACTACAAACAAAAAATGTGATATTTTGGTAAATATTACTCGATTTATTGAATTTTTTCGAAAACGTGTTTGAGACTAGGATGCATACATAGTTTGAGTTAGAAAACTCATACATAGATTTGTTTTCCTAAAATATCGAAAATAAAAAATTATTTGCCGAAATTTTATGAAAATTGCATGTGCCAATTTTTTGTTCGCTGCTGTACATACATAAATGACACTTTAACATACACCCACACGCACTTTACATAGTCATTGCCACTGACAGCTCATGTATGGTAGTAGGTAGTTTTGTGGCTTTATTTCGCCAAGAGCTTTTGGCAAGTCGTTATGATTTGCTGCCTTAATTAAATCGTAACAAAATATTTACCCAACTCGATGCAAGTGGTTTATATTAAAGACGCGTGTATTAACATACATATACAAATACCCACAAAGATTTCGACATATTTCTCGTTCTCTGCTCTATAGATATGCATCCTGTTGTGTACATACATATAACATACATACATACATAAGATTGCATGTACTTACGTTAATTTGCAAATATGTGTATGAGCGAATATAAACATAAACCTAGTGTCTGGGATGCCTGGGATTTCGGAAAGCAGAAATTCAAAAGACGTGGTCATTGATGCAAAAGGTAAAAGAGTTCTGGGTTTAGTCGAAGATGTTGGCGGGGTTATCTTAAATGGAAGGCTAGCTGGTGATGTGACTGGTGAATTTACGTTTTGCGGTGTTGCTGGTAGTTCGGTTATAGATTACGCCATATGCTCTTTCGATCTTCTTTCCTCAGTTAAATATTTTTCAGTAGATAAAAAAGAATTTTCAGATCATATGCCGCTTTGCATTCATCTCGAGGTTTCCGTAAAGGTAAGTAATACTCCCGTAAACTTATGTCCCGCGAAGATACCGTGGAAGCAGAAGCATGCGCAAAGGTATCCCAGTCTCACTACCTCAATGATCAATGTGTGATTTTGCTAATACAGATGATGAAATTAACGTTATGGTATATACTTTGACAAATAAAATAAAAACTTCTGCAGCAGATCGTTGCAAGTAATCCAACTTTATTCCGGAGCAGATGTGGTTTGACAGCCAATGTTTTAAGGTGCGCAAAAAGATGTTGAAACACTTAGATGAACTTAGGTCAAGTAGTACTGAAGAGGCTCGTGGGTTATATATTGCACTACGTTCTAGTTATTTCAAGCTCTGCGCTAAGAAAAAGTTAGAATATAAATGTAAGGAAATTGACTTATTAAATACTGTCAGAAACTCTGGAGACTGGTGGAAGGTTGCTAACTCGTTAAAAAACCGTCCTCTCAGTGTAACTGGTAATTTGGCGTTAAGCGATTTTTACAACTATTTTAAGATTCTACTGTCGGATACAAATGAAGTTCCTTGCATGCACTAGGCGTCGCCTTCGGTGACCGACCCTTTTCTCGATGCTCTTTTTGAGCCCCGTGAGCTGCAGCTGGTTCTAAAAGGTTTAAAAAACAACAAGGCTCGACTGTTATGAGTTTTACAAGTACGCACCAGAGTGTCTCTTAACTGAGCTTCTTGCTTTGTTCAACATAATATTTTTAAAGAAGAAAATTCCTCAATCGCTTCGTAACTCTACCATAGTTGCCCTTTTCAAAAAGGGTGATCCCGATCTTCCATCCAATTACAGAGGGCTATCATTACTTGATTCAATATACAAAATTTTCGCTGGTTTGCTTCTGAGCCGCATAATGCTTGGCTTGATTTGAACAATATAGTTTCTGAATTCCAGGCGGGTTTCCGTAAAGGCTATTCTACAATGGACAATTTGTTTAATTTAACTAGTATAGTTCAGTTGAACTTTGGTACGAAGAAGAAAACTTTCGCCTTTTTTGTTGATTTTTCATGTGCTTTTGACACAGTTCCACGGAATATGCTTTTCTATAAGTTAGTACAGCTCGGCCTCTCCAGGCACATTATAGAGGTTTTGCGCTCCATTTATGGGGAAACAGCCAGTCAGGTATGGATGGATGGAGTGCTTTCAGATCCGTTTACTGTTAATCACGGTGTACGGCAAGGTTGTTTGCTGAGTCCAACTCAGTTCTCATTATACATCAACGATTTAAGTGGCAGTCTCTCCGGCGTTATAAAGGTTGCTGACACAACAGAAAAAGTACTTATGTACGCTGACGATATGGTTCTTTTAGCTGACTCTGCCACTGTCTTACAGAAAATGATAAATGAGCTTTACGTGTATAGTACGCAGTGGAGTTTGAGAGTTAACCTGACCAAATATAAAATATTAGTGTTCGGGGAATGTAACAGGTGTCCTTCTTTTCGTTGGACGTATGGTAGCGAGTTTATAGAGATTGTAAATGACTACAAGTACCTGGGAGTTCTCTTGAATTATAAACTATCCTTTACAAAGCACCTCGAGGCAAAACTAACTGAGGTTAAAACAGCGATAAATGCTACCTGGTCAAAATACACAAATAACCCGCGCATTTGTATCTCAAATAAGATGAAAATTTTCGAAGCAGCATGTAGGTCCATTATGTTTTATGGTGCGCAAGTCTGGGGTGTTGATAAGTTTGAATGTGTAGAGAAACTTATTCGCTTCTTTTTAAAAAAGTTAATTTTTTTACCAGCTAATACTCCAAACTATATGTTACACCTTGAATCAGGTTTATCGTCGTTATTCAGTCACACATTACGCATTCACATGCTTTATATTGCGCGCTGTTTAAGTTTGCCAGCAAATAGACTGCCCGAGCTGTAGCAGAGGAGACCGAGAGATAAGGGACGTATTGGGTCAAAAAGTGGAGAAACGTTTATGAAAGTGTTGACATGGTGCCTCTGTCTGACTTTTCTTCCGCATCGCTTAATATGAGCATACCAATTTTACTAGAGAAATTGATTCAAAATTTCAAGATTTATTGTTATTGTCTGGAATCTTTATTTATTTATTTTTATATATTTATAGTTTAATTAATTTTCTTTACTTTTGCAATTACTAGTTGAGAGCAAATAAATAAGTCACTACTACTACTACTACTACTAGTTGACTTTTAAGCGCATTATATTTCCAAGTTCATGTAGACATATGTAATTACATACAAACATAAACAAGAAAAAACACGTACGTTTCCTCACCAATTTGCATACTAATAAGTGCTGACATTTTCGAAATTATAAGTTTTTCAATTATTTGTCATCCAATCTCATCTATGTACATCGCTTACATTCATAAGGGCTCTTCAAAACTGAAACTGCGACTGTGTTAGTAAAAGTATTATGATCACAGTGGCAGCAGTGTTGTCACTTCTAAAATCTATTTAGTGGTAGATTTTCAAAAAAAAAAAAATGGTTGTAGATCTCCCAAAAATAGTGGTAGAATTTTCAAAAACATTAAAACCAATTTTTTTCAAATTATTATTATTCAACCATTAAAGCGAACATAACAACTTCAAGTGCATTAACAACATACATATAAACATCTGTATGAAGAGTATGTGTATACTCTATAGGCGTTAGACCTTATCAAGAAAAAAAAATATAATTAAATAATAGTGGGACTCTCACCTAGTTTTTAATTCTGAAGTTAGTAGTCGGTAGTTTTTAGGCGTTTTTTTTTAATAAACTATTTGAATAAGTATCAAAGAACTAGTCTTAAAAGTTTGAACATTTTTTTACTACAAAAACCTTATCAGCTGAAATTGATAATCAAATGCGAACTACCGACCAAGAACTGTAACAAACCATGTGTGGATACGACTAAAGTTAATTTACAGTCCCCAAATATTCCATTTTTCATAACACATAGGTCAAACATATAATAATACTACTAAGAAACCTTAAAATAACAAATTACTACAATGGTATCCAAGGAATACCAATAGCCCGAATCTAATGAAATAGACTTGTGCATTAAAACAATTTATTTTTTAAATCTTACAACTTACATCGGTGACATCGAAGGCATCCATCGGATACTGCAATCGACGGCTGAGTTCGTATCTCGGCTGCCAGTTCGAGAATGCCCTCTCTGAGAATGTTTTTTCAAAAACAACATATTTCAATTTTTCTTTTGAAAACGACCTATCTCAGAACTCGATTGAAGAACGCCCAACATGTTTCACATAAACGTCCCAGCTTATGTCACAAATTTATTAAATTTAAGCTGGGATAGGGCGTTTTCGAAACGGCGGCAGAGATATGGCGATATTCCACTCAGCAGTCGCAAAATCAGTTTTTGGCACGAACTTCCCATCAATAAAGTTAAATTTTACATAAAATTGTACAAGTTCTTTCGAAGGTACATAAGTATTATAAAAATCACACATTCTTTTAGTGAAAATTTGAAAAAATTATACAGAGTGTGCTTTACGTTTAATTTTCAACCTACTTAAAAACCTTTTAGGTCATTGTGAGCAACTTAAAGAACATAGTCAAATGCAAGCAAATAAAAAAGTGGTAGATTTTTAAAAAAAGTGGTAGTAGTGGTAGATCCGGATTTTAGCCTAAATGCGGTAGATCTACCACTATAGTGGTAGAGTGACAACACTGAGTGGCAGTCGTTGACCATAGTGTACGTATACAAGTGTGTCAACTAAGCGATAAACGTCAAAACTACAAACAGCCTCGCTCACCTGATGCAAATCTCAGGTCTAGAGTTGCATTTTTGGTACGTAAGAGTACTTCAAGCTGAGTTGCATTTGATAGTTTAATAAAACTTTGTAGTATTTACAGATGCAATAGTTGCATATATTTCCGCGGAAATAAGATGCGGAAACATACGGAAAGCAAAATTAATTTAACAGCTGTCGCCTTATCCGTCCTGATGTCACGTCGTTTAAATTTTTCCCAAATTATAAAATAAATTATAAAATTAAAAAAATTGCTTCAAATAAATGTTTTCATACATTTGAAAAAAAAGCAATATGGGCAATCCACGATTATTAAAATCATACAAACAGACAAAATTGGTTAATTCGTTGTAGTTCTATAAATAGAACGAAAACAGCAACAAAACCAAAGTTTCTTTAAAAACCGCCGAACCAAGCATAGCTTTAACACATAATTGCATACGAAGTATGCAATGTGTAAAAGATTAAAATATGCAAAAAGAAGGAAATTGGGAAAAACTTTAAAACAGGCATGACGTAGCTGAATGCGTTTATAACCATTTCAACTATCGTAGGAGTGCGAGTTCGACTCCCACTCCCGGGAGAAAAGGCTTTGAAGAGATTTACAAGGTATAATCGAAACAGCTGTCGCCTTGTCCGTCCTGATGTCACGTCGTTTAAATTTTTCCCAAATTATTAAATAAATTATTAAAAAAATTTATTTAAATTAGAGTCAAAATATAAAGCGCCACACGTGTAATATGGAAACTTTTCACTTCTAAGGCTGTTTACACAAATGCATAGGGCCAAAATTATATAAACGCTTTGGCCGCTTCAATGCAAAGATAACGTACGGCGTTTCGTTGTTTTTCGTATGGCGTTGTCAAAGCGTAGGCACGCAACCAAAGCATTTATGTAAATTTTTCGATACTTCGGCCGACAGATGAATTAATGAATGCAACACAACCAAAGCGTCTGTGTAAATCCGCCTTAATTTTTGTAGCTGTGAAAGTCTCCTGCAAATAAAATGGTGCTGTAAGTGCAAACACATCAAACTCCTATATGACACTACTTTATTTTCTATATATTTTTCTTGTATTTTCTCTTATATTTTTAGTCGAGGGAGCCAATAAAATTTCAGTACAGGTGTAAGTGTGTGAACTATATTTAAAAAAACTAACGAAACACAAGAAAAATACAACGTAGTTCATTAAAAACAAACCAGTTTGTATTTCGATAGGGTTTTTTGACATTAGGCCTTTTTTTCTTTATTTTTTCTGACAAATGAAAATTTTGCTTTTAGTTTCAAAATTTTGTGCATAAAAACAACTAAATTCAAAGTGTAAATTGTGTGTGCAAATGAGTTTTCAATAAGTGTATATTTTTCAGTTTTTCATAGTTAAGGAATTGACCTCCAGATTCTTGTGTTACACAAATATAGTGAACTTGGGCACAGAAATTCAAATTAAAAAGTTTTTCACAATAATTTGTAAAATTCTACGTTTTCTCTGCTTTTTACAGGTTCTTGTATTACAAAAAAATAATGAACTTGCTTACAGAAATCCTAGAAAATATTTTACCGATGTATTTTATTGTTGAGTTTAAAAAGTGTTTCACAATAATTTTAAAAACTCTACGTTTTCTATGCGTTTTACTCTTAGGAGTAACCCAACCTTATATATTAAATAAAATGTTTAAAGAAAATCAATAACTCTGAACTGAACAATTTTCGCTATGATATAAAATTAAAATGTTTTGGAACAGGAGCAACACTTTTGTGACTACGTAAACCCTGTTTCAATCTTTTACGTCTCTGCACAGAACCCTAATGGACCGTTTTCAACCGAAATAACAATGACAAGCCAGATTTTCCCGTTATGCTCACTTAAGCGAGTGCCTGTCAGAAAGAAGTCAACACACTTGTCCTTGTACACTATGTCGTTGACCAACATGCAATGCAGCAAGACGAATGCACGCATCGTTTCGTAAATATGCTATGAAAATATTATTTTTTTTACATGAGAGTACCAAATAATTAAAATAAATTATAATACAATCATTAAAAAGCTTAAAAATAGCTTGAGCTTTTGTTTTCAAAATATGTTATTTTGATATACTCAAATAAACAATAGTCTCCTGTAATATTGCTGCTCTGCTCGTTCATCGACGACTAACAAATTAAAAAACGAGATAGCGAAGAAATTCGTGTGCATCGAATCTGCACAGTTCGGCTATGAAATGGAGACCACTGATGAACATACATAACTATGTTGTTGTTACCATGTTGTTGAAATATCCCATCAGGAGTTGCCATTGAGATCGGTATTCTTGGGAGATGTGGTAATTAATTTTGATCAGATCAGAGTTATAGTTTAGTTATGTAGACTAGACCGTTTCATGGAGCATTTGAAGAGATGGTTCCATCTTTCAGGAACTCTTCATATATAGCTTATGGAAGTTTACAGCCAAAGTATATTGCTTCCTCTATGAAAGCTTACGTCATATAAGAGATGTATGGAGTAATCAAGTATGGAAGTTGTTGGGAGTCTGTCACCACATCGGCACATCCCGGGACGGTTATTAAACACAAACATTATTTCACAAATCCTACATGGGGTATAAACCGGTGAGAACCATTTTTGTTGTTGTATTAACGATAAAGATACTCTCCGAAGGTTTTGGGGAGTGTTATCGATGTTGATGGTCCTATGCCGGATATAGATCAGTACGTTCTGGTAACACAGCGCCATTAAGGTACTAGCCCAACCATCTCGAGAACGAGTAATATGACCAAATTAAACCTTCTAGGCCATACCGCCCCCATGCCCCTAGTTCCATGAGGAACTTAGGGTAGCCAGAGCCCCGACTGCTAAATAAACATTCATAATTGTAACGGGATTCCCCTCGCGTAGGTGAGGTTGATAATTGGGTTACAGAAGCTTTGAAGCTATAAAGCTTTGTATTGCGCTTATCAAGCCCTTGAATACCATTCTTTTCAATTTTCTACCAGTTACTCGATTTCTGCATTGAAGCACAATTTTTTTTATCAAAAACGAGCAGTAAAAGAATGTTGAAAAAAAAAAAACAACGTGAAGATGAGGGCTTCACTCTATTTTCCGCACAGTCTCATTTGTTGTACTGATAGTACCTGTAGCGGAAACAGATTTATTTTAGAAAGGAAGTACGAGAGAAAGATTGTAAATGAAGAGATTGCAAAAATAGTAGAGGGATAACCGAAATACACCTGAAAAATAATTTTAACGTTTATTGTTTCATTGAAAATAATATGTGCTATATTTGTAGTATGCTCTGACTTGTGCTCCATCAGGATGAAATGGTAAACTTTAGGAACTCGTTGTGGTTGTCGTACAGAATCTGCTACGCCTCTTTCCATGCATGACTAGAACTCAAGAAGTGTATGAAAGTTGAGTTTTTATTAATTATTATTTTCAAATTATATCAACAACTACAATTGACAACTTAATATGAACTTTAGTTACAATTCCCCCCTAAGAAAATCAAACATATAATTCTGCACAGATCTGGTGAAGAAAGAAATTGTTTTATTGTCACTTTATAATGCCGTTAATAAAGTTAAATAAAGTTTTTCCAAAAAACAATGACAGAGCACGAAGTGTGTTGTTTTATTTTTGCTGTTTTATTTGTTATAATTTCGCTTATCAAATATGAGACTGTCAAGCGCAATTCTTGCTTGAACTATTTATTTTCTTAATCAACACTCGCGCACACTTTGGTGTTTTTTCATGCAAGTAAAGTGAAGTAGAACAACCAGATACACCACCAGACAGACTTCTTCGACAAAGAGGTTGTCAAATGCGTGTGATGTCAAAAACAATATATGAACACGTACATAAATGGCCATAGTGCAATCTTTCTTTTTCTACTTAAACTAAGCACGTTGCTTTAATAAAAACACACCAGCTGAAAACATGGGTACCGGAGCGTATACGTAACATTTTGTTTTAAAGAAGTTACATACTACACACAAGCGTATAAGTTAGGCTAAAAAAAGCGTGTTAGTAATAAAATACTTGGCTTTGTTGTTGTCGTACCGATAAAGACACCTCCCGAAGCATTTGGAGAGTGTTATACGTTTGATGGACCTCTGCCATATATAGATCCGGTGAGTTCCGCTGGTGAGGACTATTAAGATATAAGGTCGACCAACTCGGAAACGATTTAATTTGATAAAATTGAAATATCTAGGGGTTGCCATAGCCTCGGCTGCTAAAAAACAGTATTCGTCACGGGTAGGTGAGATTGACTATTGGGCTGGAGATGCTATGAAATGCGCTTGCATCCCCTTGAAAGGGTTGCCCTACACAACTACTTGAATAAATTAGGTATTTTAGTCGACTCTAACAACAGGAATAACTTAGCCCTCAAACTCGCTGGGGCTGAGCCGCACAAAACCTAATTCGTGCATTAAACTTTATGAATCGTGTGGGGAAAAGTACCAAGGCTGAAAACCGGTTCGAACCAAACCGCTTCATGAACCGAACCACCCGCTGTTTTGGGGCTTTGAACTGAGTTCAAACCCCGTGCAGAACAACTTTGTATATGAAAGAGCTTTTTCGTTTTTCATTTATAACATTTTTTACTAACTTTATATTAAGTCCCTTTCATGTTTGTTCCCTCATTTCCATACGAATTTTTGACCCACGTAAAAGTCCTTTTCGGAAACTTCCCGTTGAGCTAGACGCTTGATACTTAGAACAAAGTTCAGATCTGGGAGACATTACAATGCAAATGAAAAAAAAAAATCCGTTAGGTGGTGCACGGATCGAGATATATAGAAAATTAATTTTAAAATGGAATTTTTGCGATCGACTTTTAATTAACTTCTCGGTGATCCAGAGACTTGAAACTTAGCACATAGTTTGCGAGTCGATGGCACTACAATTGGTGGAAAACAAAATGCCGCCAGGTTGCAGACGAATCGAGATAAACGAAAATCACTGAAAAAACGCAGGGAATCTTGCAATCGATTTTTCAGTAACTTCCCGGTGAGCTGGAGATATGAAACTTGAGCCGTAGGTCAGAAGACGGTGACAATGCAATGTTTTATCAAAAAAATTCTGCTAGGTGGCGCATGGACAGAGATAATAGGAAAATTAATTTTAATTTGGGAATATTTCTATCCATTTTTAACTAACTTCCCGGTTACCTAGAGACTTGCAACTTTGTACGTGGTTCGAGACCCGGTGACAATACAATTTACAGACAACAAAATTCCGCTAGGTGGCGCGCTAAGTAAGATAACTACAAATCCTTCAAAAACGAGTGTCAATGTGACAATGCAATATTTAACAAAAAAATTCCGCTAGGTGCCGCATGGATTGAGATATTAGGAACATTAATTTTAATTTGGGAATCTTTCAATTCATTTTTAACAAATTTCCGGTTACCTAGAGACTTGTAACTTAGCACATAGTTCGAAACCCGGTGACAATACAATTTATAGAAAACAAAGTTCCGCTAGGTGGCGTGCTAATTGAGATAACTACAAATCCCTGAAAAACGGGGGGAATCTTGCGATCGATTTTCAAGTAACTTCCCGATGAGCTAGAGACATGAAACTTGGGCCGTTGTCAGAACCCGGTGACAACGCAATATTTTATCAAAAAAATTCCGCTAGGTGGCGCATGGATCAAACTAGTTTTAAATTGGGAATCTTGCAATCGATTTTCAACTAACTTCCTGTATATCTAGAGACTTCAAACCTGAAATATAGTTTAAAACTCGGTGACAGTGCAATGATTGATCAAAAAATTTGAGCTACGTAACGCACAAGTCGAACTATTTAGAAGATTAGGCCATACCTTCATGGCTAGCCTCCTGAGTGTTGTAGGCATTGTGGAATTCCACCTCGTTGAAGGCCCAACTCTATGCACGTCCTTGCATACTTTCAGGCGTACGCGACTTTCACCGCGATTTTTTTAGACTTTCAGGCGTATGCGAATTTCACCACGATTTTCAGCTGCGCAAATTAAGTAGATGACAAATGAGGTGGGATTCTCTTGTTATGATGCGAGGTGGAATTCTGTCGTTTTCGCCAGTGTTGTCAGCGAAAATTCCACTAATTCCCTTAAATCTTGCTCTTTTGAACAAATAAATAAAGATAAGAATTTTCACTTAGGAATTACTTAAATTACTAATCAAAGTTGCAATTGCCTTTTTGTAGGCAGTACTAAAAAAATTAAAATAAAAAGATGATACAAAAATTTTAAGAACTAACTTTATATAAATGGACCAAAAAATAGAAGGCAATTTTTTCTTTAATACAGTTATAGTTTTGTTGAATTTTGACTAAAAAACTTTAACAATAGCTCTTGTAAAAGAATTTTGGATTTAAAATTATAAAGGTAAATAATCAATTAGTTAATCCCAAGTACATGGTTTGCCTTAAATTGAAAGATTCAACCTTTATAGTTTTAAGTCCCAAAAGTCTTTTACAAGAGCTATTGTTAAAGTTTTTTAGTCAAAATTCAACAAGATTATGTCTGTAAAAGGAAAATTGCTTTCTATTTTTTGGTCCATTTATATAAAGGTAGTCCTTAAAATTTTTGTATCATCTTTTTATTTAATGTTCAAATGTTAAAAAAATTGTATTCTATTACTTATGGAAAAAAGTAAAGAAAATCTTAGCATTAACTGTTAAATTTTTTCAAGAATTTTATGCGCCGCATGCGATAATTGAATGTCATACGGTGGACTTTTTCGTAAAAAATTTTTTGAGGTCATAAATACAAAAAAAATATATTTTTTAGATGTTGCAGTGGAACAAATGTTCAAGCATATTTTTATACTCAGTTGAGCAGAGCTCACAGAGTATATTAAGTTTGATTGGATAACGGTTGGTTGTACATATATAAAGGAATCGAGATAGATATAGACTTCCATATATCAAAATAATCAGGATCGAAAAAAAATTTGATTGAGCCATGTCCGTCCGTCCGTCCGTCCGTCCATTAACACGATAACTTGAGTAAATTTTGAGGTATCTTGATGAAATTTGGTATGCAGGTTCCTGAGTACACATCTCAGATCGCTATTTAAAATGAACGATATCGGACTATAACCACGCCCACTTTTTCGATATCGAAAATTTCGAAAAACCGAAAAAGTGCGATAATTCATTACAAAAGGCAGCTAAAGCGACGAAACTTGGTAGATGAGTTGAACTTATGACGCAGAATAGAAAATTAGTAAAATTTTTTTTAAAGTAAAATTTTAACAAAAAATGTAATATCTTTACAGTATATAAGTAAATTATGTCAACATTCAACTCTAGTAATGATATGGTGCAACAAAATACAAAAATAAAAGAAAATTTCAAAATGGGCGTGGCTCCGCCCTTTTTCATTTAATTTGTCTAGGATACTTTTAACGCCATGAGTCGAACAAAAATTAACCAATCCTTTTGAAATCCGTCGTCCGTCTGTCCTTCCGCATGGCCTTTAACATGATAACTTGAGCAAAAATCGACATATCTTTACTGAACTTAGTATAAAAATTCAACTTACCTTCGAGCTTAGAATCCATCACAAAAATTATGTAAAGGTGTTTAATTAAAAGTATTATGAAAAGTAATATTAAACACTATTTTTGTAAATTAATCAACGCAAATTATGGTCACTCCTGCTTACTTACTTCAATTACTCAAGATATAATAAGCGAAAAAAACAAATGTGTGCAAAAATTCCGTTATTTTGTTGTTTTCTTTCATTTTCCATTACAATATTCTTGGAATAAACACTTTGTTTTTGTCCAGCTAGCTTGTTCTACACGGAACACTGTGCGTCCTGTTTATAAATAATTTTTCTTCTTAGCTCGCATGGTTTGGTACCCGGGTACCACAAGTCAGTTCATAGAGTATGCAGCACTTATGGAAAACCAATTTGCCTTAGTCATATTAAAAATATGTGTCCAGAGTGTTAAGATTTGAAAACTTATAACCCTTTTCATGTTATTTATTAATTTATAATGTAATCACTTATTATTTACGTGAGAGCTACTAGTGGTACCTGGGTATCCCAACCATGAGAACTAGTAATAAAAAACTAATTTATTAAAAAACCATCTTTATGAAAGTATATTTGAAAAAAATTTCTCTCCTTTTGGTAGAAAACTTATTCCCATAGGATGCCACAAAATTTTAACTCGTTTCTACTTGTATATTATGTAAAAATGGCTTTTGAATATGCAAAAGGTACCCGGGTACCCATCTATAAACAGGACGGTTAATGCACTATGCCCCTCAATGGAAAGGTTTAAAAGAATACTGTTATGCATACACATTCGCATGAGTTTTGCTAACGAAAGCTATCAAGCCATAAAGGCCAAATTAAACTTCCTTAACCCTACCGCCATAGTCGTAACCGTACCCATATCCATATCCATCTCCAATGTGAAAATTTCATAAAAATGAAGAAAACGCAAAAAATTACAAACATATTCCACAAAAAATAAGTCTCTTAGTCAAAACGTATCCAAAACAATGAATAAAATCTACAAAACTAAATTCACCAACTCAAATATTTTTAGGTTATGGATATGGCGAAAAACCAAAAACCAATTGGTTGGCTATGGTATGGTTATGGCGTTAGCGTTATGGTATGGCACCATTAATCGATTACATTGATCTCCATAAGCTAGGTTCGATCAGCTGTTTTATCTGGTTATGGTTTTAAGGTTATAAGTCACCATTAATTACACCTTAATTGGTGTAATTTAATAAAACTTCAAAAACACTTTTGTGGCATATTGCGCCTCATTTTCACGTGATTTCACCTGCAACTCACAATACTCACACTTACTCTCATCCTTTTTTTTATACCAGAAAACCAAAAGTTTCACGAAACTCATTCAAACTTGTGTGTGCGTTTGTGGGTGTATATATAAGTTGCTCAAAAGTTGAAGAAAATATCAGTATTTAGTATAAGAAGTTATTAAAATGACTTAAGCCCTGTAACGCGAAAAAAATAATTTAAATTTCTTATGAAAATTTAAGAACAGTGCGCTGAGCGTTTTTCTTTTGTTCTCGCTTGTGTCTATCGTACAATGGCTTTTGAGTTAAATATGTACCTATGTCCATACATTTCTGAAAGAGATTTTAACTTCTCAGCCGGCAGCACCTTGAAATCTATTGTTAGTTATTCTTAAGATATTTTCTAATTTACTTGCACTTTGTATGTACTGCATTCTGCTGCTTAAGAAAAACATAAGTCTCAATAATGCTTATAAATGTAAATAACAGATATTTAATTATAATCACAATTAATGAGGTGTTCAAATGTACTTTGCATTTCTGAAAGGCTAAGAAATGAGAAATTATGTTTGTTCATTGTTAAATAAGTTTCGCGCTTGGCGTTGGAGTGCGTTGTGAAGTTATTTTGAAAATTCGGAGGGTGCTGGTTTAACAATATGAAATTTACTTCCTTTCTATTGGACCCATGATACGAAAAAATAGTTTAAAGTTCTCTTCTTTTACTTTATTTAACTTGTTTCTTGATAACTCTATCACAAAGTGAGTTCTAATGGAAAAATTGCAAAGCTTTGCGGCTTTAGATGATCCTAACAAGTCACCAGACTTTGGAGAAAGACTGTTAAATTTCCGTTAATAATAATAATCATTGATTTCTTTGCCTTTTTAAATTTTATTATTTCATTAATTTTTTGATTTGATTTTTTTTAAATATAATTATTTGACTAATTTTAATTGTCTGATTTATTTTAATTATTTCATTATTTTTAGTTACTTGTTTGTTTTTAATCCAAATTAAAGAAAACATTTTCGAATTATTTTTAATTATTTTTGAGTGGTCAATAATCATGATTATTTCATCTTTTCAATTAGTTAATGATTAACTTCTAGGTACATAGCCCTAAAGTAATCAAAAATATTTGGAAAAATTACCCGTTTTTTTTGACAAAGGAGTAATTAGAAATAATCAAGTTATTAAAATTAATTAAATAAATAAAATAAATCAGAGAATTAAATCTATTCAAACATTTAATACAAATCAAACAATTATTACAATAAATTTAATTATTTGATTATTTTAAATTTTTAATATGGAAGAGTAAATTTTTAAAGTGGTTTATGAGCGGAAATAGAAGAAGTACAACACGTTTTTCCAGCGTTGGGGTATTAACTACCGGGCCCCTGAGGCAGAAGAAAAACAAGTAGCAGGCAGTTTGCTGACAAAGGCTTCGCTGAGAGGAATGCTCGAATCCGCAAATGGATTGAGGAGAAAGCAACCCGGACAGGAAATGGAGGCCTCGATCAGTGGCAGGCGACAAGGCTGTTTTCAAGAGCCGACAAAGGGTGGGGTGAACGTCTCAATCCCAGAAAAGCTATCCACTATGAAATTATTAAAAAATCCCTACATCTGCAAAGCAGGACAAATGAGAGGCTCGTAAAACCAGGGAATTGTGTACAACAGAAGCTACAAAGCAGAAAAAGGTGGGGAAATAATGGGAGTATACCAAGAAATGACATAATGAATAGCAAGGTGAAGGAGATGACAATAAAACTCCGGTTGGAGGTTCGAAGGAAACATAAGGCTGCGACTTCGGTGGTCCACGAGAAGATGTAACAAAGCAATTTCTGACTGTAACACTAATAGATTGCTGCAATTCGCCTGGACAGATATTTGTTTAAAATGTGTTGAAAGGCGGTTGATTAATTTTATAATCAGAATGATGTGGGACAAGCTAAATAAACCAGTATCGTCTTTCGATTCAACGATATGCTGCTTAAAGCTATGAAACTAGCAAAATATCGCTACCTTAAGATTGCTAGAGGCAGTTGTTCCAGATGCCCAAACGCAAGGCCCGAGTGCAGGGATTGCGATGATGGATAGAGCAATAGCAGTTTCAGTTACGAGCAGTATTTATATACGCCTCAGAAAGATTTGGTCTAACACAACAAAACCATAACCAAATGCAAAATCAGGGAAGTAGGAAACGACTTCGAGAATCTGAAATCATGTCATGACAATACCCTTAATGACGCAGCGAACCGTGGAAATGAACCTCGAACACAGTGAAGTGGGAACGGACTCCTCCTAACTCCTGAGGAAGGCATTGAGGAAGATGGTTGCAAACATTATAAGGAATCACCTACAAGTAGTAGCAATCGGATTATATGTTCCATAACGTACAAGCCCTTACAGTTGAATTTAAGATACTCCTGGATGCGTACTCGTCAAGGTGCGAATGCGAATATGCGCCGTACTTCTGAAAAAGTAACAATACAAACGATATAGGGGAATTCCTTTTTTTGTTATTTACTCCAAGATAGTTCACAAGTAGCTAAAAGTGTAGTAATGAGCCGACAATAATCAACTGTTCGATGCGGCCACCTTGTATCGTTCCGCCATGCAGACAATGACATTTGCCTTGAAAACTAAGAAGCGGAAACGGAAGCGGAACGCTGCCAACAGAGTTGGACTTCATTAGGCATTCGATTAGCTACTAACGAAATAATAATAGATTCGAATTTTGTAGGGAAGATTGAGCTCAATAAGCGTCTTAATGTAGAAAACTGCCTTTATTATTCAATAAACCGTCTGTGTGAAAAGAGTATAAGACTGTGCATATTGTGAGAACCTACAAATCACTGTTGCTAAAATTCTTTTGCATGCTTTATTGGACTGCAGATTGTTTTACAGGGAAGTTTAAATAAATTGAACACATCCGGGACGGGAACTGCATATTTTACGACGAGTTCGAGCGGAATCTGCCAGCAGATAAATTTTGGCTGGGAAACTTTTCCTGACGCAAATACACTCAGAGTTTTTACCAAATCACTGTGGAGGCGCGATATACCGTTGAAAAATATATATCTAGTTAAAAATATCTTTTCTAAAGATTTTTGTGTGTTATTTCCGGGCATTGAACCTAGGAACTTCGGTGTGGTGGGCGCGTACGCTGTGGTGATAACGCAGTAAGTAATTTAAATATTGCCCAAAAACAAATATGATACTACAATCTTAGGAGTATAAGCCTAGAACGCCACCAAAACCGTAAAACGGTGCAATTAGAGAAAACGGCGTCTTTCTTATTTTATTTTTATTCGCTTTGAAAGCTTTTCAACTTTTCTGCTTAAATCAAAGCGATCGCTTTGGTACACATTTGACATTTCGTAGAAATATTTATTATCTGGACATAGCATTTATCACAATAACGTTTGTAGTTTTTCTTCTTCTTTACTTTTTGTATTTTCTTCAATGGTTCATTATTTGCCTGCTGTGACAAAAAATTCCACTAAAAGTCGAGAATAAAAAGTTCAAATCACTTTGTGATGAGTATGACAACATGGAAAAGCTTTTATCTCATTGCGAATGTTATATTTGCAGTTCTTGTTTTCTATATTTTTGTTTCCATTATACTTGTCACTTCTAATCCTAAAGCTTTTTAAGTACTTTAAGTCCGTCGGCTATGATGCTTAAATATAGCCAACTACAAATTTACAAATACATACAAAGGTAACAGTAATACCCGAAGGTGTGCGCATGTGACTGACTGCGTATGAATATCACAGAGAAGTGCAAGAAATCGACTTAATGATGTCCGCTGTAAGCTGAATGAGAATGACTGATTTAAGTGACATGCCGCAAGTTTTAATGCAACAAAAAACTTTTTTTATACACAGCTGTACTCAGGGTATTGTTACATACTTTAATTGCATGAGAGTGGTTTGTAGTGCTATACAGGAATTGAGATGAATACAGAATTCCATATTATTGACATCTCCGTTAAAGTTTCTAACTCCTCCTTCCACTACGACAAATGTATAATACCCCGATAACAAACCGATAAATTTTCCATAAATAATACACAGTATCCATAACAAATCGATAACTTCTCGACAAGAAATTGATCATTTTTGATAGGTTAGGCCAGCTGCCCTAACAAGGGAAGCTCACTTGGACAACATGAAGGTCCGTTGTGATACCACATACAAAAGCTGGGCAATGAAGTATAAAATGATTAGGTGATTCCACCTCATTATCCTCCATACAGCTGGATGGTTTCCAGTATATTGAGATGTACCGCATGGATACCCATGGGACAGTGCCCTGTCAAAAGCCCAATGACCATTGATAAGTGAGCCTTAGTGAGCCCAATTATTTCGGTAGACCTCCTGTCATCCAATTTCGGCCAGAAAGATCTTGCTACCTTGCAAGAGGTGGTGTCCGTCCAACGTTTGCTGAGCTGACTCGAGGCCCAGCTATGGAGGAGCAAACCACAGGTGGTCTGCGGAATCCCGACAACTCTACAGCCATCTTTATCCGGTTCAGTTGTAACGATGCGGGCTAAGAGATCCGCTTGACAGTTATCCGGGATATCACTATGGCCCGGCACACAGATAATCTTAATTATAAAATAGTTCGAAGCAATCGCAAGCGAAGTCAGGCACTCCCAGACCACATTCGATCGCACTGTAGTTGAACTCACGGCTTTGATAGCCTATCAAAGTAGATGTTAAACTCCCTAACCGTAGTAGCACTGAATAACATCAAATTCCACTTGGAATACACTGCAGTGATCAGCCAAATTTTCCGCCCAACTTCCCCACTCCTTTCTCAGGGAATGACTGGGGTGAAGATAGTATATGGAGCAGTTATCGGCATACAATGGTCCGTCTTGTCAGAATCGCCACGGGGTGTCTTCTTATGTCCCCAGAACACCATCTACATAATGAGGCGAGAATACTCTCCATAAGGGAGAGAAATGAGATGCTAACCAAACTGTTCCTGTTGAATACCCAGAAACGTGGGCATCCCAACAGACACCTGATTGATGAGCCAACACCGCCTAGTGCCGTAAGGAGTCATTTTCATAATCATTTTTAGGAAATACGGCACCTGAGAACTCAGCCGTATGAAGCAAAAAAACACAAGCAGGTCCTTGGTGAACTCCACAAAAAGGCGTCGGACCTTTATGCCAGGAATTGCCCGGTGAATCCAGTACTCAAAGAACAGTACCCAAAACTTGCGGAAGAGGAACGCATACTCCCCAGGGAGACGCGAGTCACTCTAGCTCAACTTCGTTCTGGATCTGTAACAGGTTAAACTCTTACCTATCCAGAATCAAACCCGACATACAAAATGTATGCCCCGCTTGCAATGTGTCCCCACACGGCACCAACCATCTCTTTAATTGTAATATGGAACCAACGCCTCTAACACCCCTTTCCTTATGGTCCACCCCTGTTGAAACGGCAAGTTTCCTTGAACTCCCGTTAGAGGATATTGATGACAATTTGTGATCGGTCGCGGCTGTTAGGTGGGGCGAAGCACTGCTACAACAACAACAACATCCGTGATCGAATTAATTTTTTAAATCGAAATAGCACTAAAATCGTGATTAGGATTGAGGTGCAACGTGAAATGTAGGCTTCAACTACGTAGTAGATGCATAATGGTTTATAATTTTTACGAAAAGCTTGACAGATTATAATTTATTATTTAAGCGAATTGGGTTTTTCATCCGTCATCGTATAACACGAAACGGGCCATGGGCATCCAATGTAGCGTTGAGTGCTACCGCAGAGAAAACGGATATGCATAAGGTTTTGAATTGGTCTAAGTCCTAGTTTGGTGGACAGCCACTCAAAAAAGAACGCCCCTAAAAAAATTAGAGGGGGCATGTAGGTTATGAATTCATAGTATTACGGGAGCTCTGAGAAAAAAAGAACCGACGGCTGCACTGTTTGCCTAGGGCAGCTTAAGCGCAGACATTACGGTGAAAATAGTATAGCGCCATCAAATATTGCTCGGACAGACTACCTATTTCTCTACTTGCGCTTCGACGGAACTGTAAGTTCTACGATAGAGGAGGAATATTGACGCAAGGCCGCTCGATTGGCAGACGAGGCAATATGTACACGGATATACGGGTGGCTAAAAAGTAATGTAAGGGGTAGGGTCTGGAAGTAGTAGCTGTGATGAAGGCAGCACTGGAAGCAAATAGTATCAGATGCAGCCGCGACAATTTTTACAATGACAGGCAAGCAGCAATTAAGGCTATTTACTATCTCTCATATGTCGTAGAACTGCATCTTAAAGGGTGTTAGAGTTCCTGGTCGTATTGGATTAGATGGAAATAAAAACACGGATGAGCTGAAAGAGGTTGCTGAACATGATAAAAAAAAAAAAAATAAATGTAAGGCGCGATAACCTCCGAAGAGATCTAAGGCCGAGCTTCTCTTCCAATTTGCATCGTGCTCCTCTTGATTTTCCCTACAAATTGGCCGGACGGGACCTACATGTTTTATGCCGACTCCGAACGGCATCTGCAAGGCAGATGAGTTTTCACTGAGAGCTTTTCATGGCAGAAATACACCCGGAGCGCTTGCCAGTCACTGCCGAGGGGCGACCCCGCTTAGAAAAATTTTCTTTTAATTGAAAAACCTTATTTCTAAAATTTTGATATTGCTTTACCCGGGAGTTGAACCCAGGGCATACGGTGTGATAGGCGGAGCACGCTACCATCACACCACGGTGGCCGCCACCGCCGCTGTACATGATACCCAAAGCATAAAAGGCGTTTAGATAGATAGATAGATTGATATTTATTATTAATATGTTTACATATTTTTTGATTTCACAATAAATTTTAAATATCACAAATTCATTTTCAATTAACAGACGTGTATGATATATATATATATTAAGTAATAAAAAGTAATAAAAAGTATTTTAGCCTCGAATAAGATCTATACATAGCCGTTTAAAATTCATAATATTATTCTCTCGTTTGATATAATCAGGTAACGAGTTAAATATGTTAAGGCCCTTATATAATAATGTGTTTTGGGCTGCAGTAGTCCGCTGTAATCCTAGTCGAAAGTCATTCGCATTCCGCACAGCATATTGGTGTGTATCTCTAACATACTGAATGCAACTTGTTAAATACATCGGCGCCCTGTTCTGTTTAATTTTAAAAATCATTATTAGTGTATTGAGCATCAGTTTTTGCTCAATATTTAGCCATTTCAATGTTTCAAGCATGTGACTTATTGGGGTGTATTTGTGGCATTTTATTATTGATCTCATACATTTGTTTTGTAATTTCTGTATCCTTCCTATTTAGGCAAGCGCATGGCTGCAAAGAGTAGGAGATCAAATGCAAGTCTCAAAAACCTCAGACTAACAAAGTTACTTTTATCTTTGCAAAGACGCGACTATAGGCTCATGATGGGTAACCTAACAGGATGTGTAGGAAGTTCGGGTTGGAGGAGGAAAATATCGTGTGCGTCTTGGGCTCGTTCCCTGCGATCACAAGTCTAAGAGTCCAGCTTTTATATCTTGGAGCAATAAGATCTATTATATCTTGGAGCGATCAGACCTAGAGCATCAAGTAACAAGCTACTATAAAGCGTTTAGTATTTGCTAAAAGGGCGGAGTTATTTTATAACATAAGTCCTGGTTTCTGATAAGGTTTTAAGTTCCGTCGCTGAGCAAACTTCTGGTAGTACCATGGACTCATTCAGTCTATATGAGGTGTCACGGACCAGCCTGTTCAACCTGACCTAACCTAGCAGTACGGTTATGTTTTATGCCGACTTCGAACGGAATCTATAAGCAGATGCACTTTTGCTAAAAAGCTTTTTATGGCAGAAATACCCTCTTAGAAAATAATTTGTTTTTATTTGGAAAAACTTTCTTCTGAAGACTATTTTATGTTCGTGATATTTCTGCTTAGATTTCGCATTATTGTATATGTATGTGAGAACACACAGCTGAGTATATAATGTTCATCTTCTGAAAAATCTTAGTTCTTAGCAGTTTCTTGTTATTTCTTTTTGTTTATAGGCGTTGAATAGATAAGGGATTTTCTATGTTCTAGCGGTGTTTGATCTGCTGCCTTCACAGCTGCTGCTGCTGGTTTTTCCATACCAAACTTCCTCTTAACATATTTTTCTTTGTATTCCAAATGTCTTGTGTTGTGTTAATGGTGCGACCCGTTAAGTCTCAAGCGGTGTTTCTGTTAATTGTACACAATTTACCAAACAGTTCACTAACACTAACACACACATGCGCACACATTCATATATTTATATCAATGATCCTCTATTTACAATTGGATTTGTAGACATTAGCCGTATAGACTTATAGATGATTGGACATACCCTGAGATGTTTAAATCTCAATTTATGTGTTAAGTCATTTCTAATACAATGTCCGTAACATACGTGAGTAGTAAAAATGTTACACTCGAACACTCATCTGTATGTAGAGAAATACGAGTTGCATTGCTGCCTATTTATGCTTTTTTCTATATTCATGGAAAAACTCACGGTGTGAAAAACAATACCAAAAATGTCAGCGAGTATGCCAAACCATAATTATGTTGGTCTTAGAGCTAATTTCTAAGGTCAAAAGAAAATTGCCGCTCATCATAGCTTTTGTTTGTTTAATGTGCTAATGAAGCATTACACATAAAATTGGTATCTATATAGATGTTAGACTTAAAGTACCCTGCGTTCAAACCAACTAATTCTACGAGTAATAAAGATGATACAACATTTAATGATCGATAAATTAATCATTTCATTTATGGTAACACTCAAAAATGTAATGATATAAATGGCTATTTTTGATAAATTTGCGATTTGTGAAATCGCGAATAAAAATAAAACCTCTTATATTAGTAGACTAGATAAGCCTTTTCAACTTTAAAATATTTACCAAATGGACCACAACTAGCAACCACAAAGTTCCTGTTATTTGCAGTTTTAGGTGTTACAATGATCACAGTCGAGTCCTACAAAAAAAAAAAAAAATAATAAAATTGTCGGAATATTGTCGTAGTTCAGATACATTCTTCGAAAAGCCAGCTTCCAGTATCACTGATCGCTCTTTGGGAGTCGTTTCTGAATCACTACGGTATTTATTGGGATCATTTATGAACCAGTTCAAGATAACTTTCAGATTGTTTTTGGAATCATATCTCAATTATTTCTGGACGATTACAGGATGATTTTCGTGATAAATTCGGGACTATCTCTAGCCATTTCAGACTCCGATGCATCAATTGTGCGGGTTGGTTTAAATTGATATATTTTCGTTTTTATTTTACGAAGACATATGGGACCCACATTAATCAGTGGTGCATTTCATTATCTCTATTGTTTATTTAAATTGTTCTGTCCAGTAAGATACCTGGGACTTGCAAGTCGCATCGTGGTAATTGTGATTTCGTCATTCGTGAATAAGAGCTGCTCAAGTAAGTTGTAATATTAATTAAAAATCAACTAGCGGTGTTTTAAAGTGAATTACGCATTAATTAGCTAAAAATATACTAAATTTTAGTATTAAATAAAGAATGTTTATTAATTTTGTTCGCATAACGGTACCCCGTAACGGCATAAACTAATCGAAATAGATATAGACTTCTATATATCAAAATGATCTGGGCGAAAAAAGAAATTCATCTAGCCATGTCCGTCCGTCCGTCTGTCCGTAAACACGATAACTTGAGGAAAAATCGATATATCTTTACTTAACTTTGTCCACGTACTTATCTGAACTCAATTTATCTTGGCATTGAAAATGGGCGAAATCCGACTATGACCACGCCCACTTTTTCGATATCGAAAATTTCGAAAAATTAAAAATTGCGATAATTCTATACCAAGTACGAAAAAAGAGACGAAACTTAGTGATTGGATTCGTTTTTTGACGCAAAATACAACTTTAGAAAAATCTTTGTAAAATAGGTGTGACGCCTACCATATTAAGTAGAAGAAAGTGAAAAATTTCTGTATGGCGAAATCAGATGATGTTCTGGGTCACCCTGGTCCACATTTTGGTCGATATCTCGAAAACGCCTTCACATATACAACTAAGGGCAACCCCCTTTTAAATCCCTCTTTAATACATTTAATCTGATACCCGTATCGTAAGAACACATTATAGAGTCACCCCTGGTCCAACTTTATGGCGATAACTCGAAAAGGCGTCGACCTATAGAACTAAGGTCCACTCCATTTTTAAGTACTCATTAACACCTTTCATTTGATACCCATATCGTACAAACACATTCCAGAGTAAGCCCTGGTCCACCTGTATGGCGATATCGCTAAACGGCGTCCACCTATAGAACTAAGGCCCACTCACTCCCTTTTAAAATACTCATTAGCACCTTTCATTTGATACCCATATCGTACAAAAATACTCCCAGGTTCATTTTCCTACATGGTGATCTTCCCCTATTTGACAAAGGATGAAGGAAAATCGTTACAAAAAACGTCACCCTTGGTCTACAATTTGGTCGATATTTCCCAAACGTATGTGATATTAAGAACCACTTATAAACCATCTACGAAAACCTATGAAAGCAACGCAGCTAAGCTCTCAGCTGAGTATATAATGTTCGGTTACACCCGAACTTAGCCTTCCTTACTTGTTTAATCTAATAGTGAAGATTCGATCATGACTTTTTGAAGTGCATGAATTGAGCTCATTGGGCCTCATGTCATTTAAAGGATATATGTTCATTTTTTTAGTAATATTGACAGAGGCCTATATTCTTGAAGCTTTATTAGATTCCGATTTGGAAGATTTCGGCAGTGATGACGAGCTGCTGAACAAAAATTACTTGCCGTGTTAAAGCACTGACAGAGATAATTCCGAACCGGATGATGAATAGTGCAGCTAGCAACGATCATAGTCAGTATTCAATTGACAAACAAATGATTCCATTTACCGGTCGTTGCCAAGTTAGCCAGTTAGACAAAGCCTACCAAACAAACCAAAAGGTATCGGACTGAAAAATGAAGTGCTCCCAACATCAGAAGGGATGGTGCTGCATATATCAAGGCAAAGCCACGTCAATTACAGAAGAAGATATAGGACCAGCATTTGTTTTTCGACTTATACAAACTTTTCTTAAAGGTTCCAAAGTATTTTTTGATAAGCATTTTACCCCTCTGCCTCTTTTAGATCGACTTTTGGCGAAGGAAATATTCGCTACTGGGACGATCATGAAAAATAGAGTTAAGTGTACCACTATGTCTGAAGAAAGAAAAATGAAAAGATGAGACATGGCGGAATTATGTCCTGGTGATAAACATGCTACCGTGCAATGAAAGGATTCTAAATGGGTTGGTGTCGAAATTCTGTATGTACAAAATTCTAAAAACAAAATTCTGCTTTTTAAAATTCTGCTTTTTTAAAATTCTGGTTTCTAAAATTCTGCTTTCAAAATTGAATACAGAATTTCAAAATTCTGTATTACAAAATTCTGTATTAAAATATAATGTTAACAATGTTAAAGGGGCCATGTAATTATTTTGAAAAAGTGCGCCATGCACAGTAATTCTGCGTAGAACACCTTTCTGCATAAGCGCCTTCGGCCGCGCTTATAGAAAATAACCCTGAGCTACGACATGCCAAGTCCGGGTATGTGGGATAAACGTGGCTACTGCCACGGTGATGTCCTTCTGCGTAGTATACCCTTCTGCGTAGGTAGAACACCGGCTACGCCATGCTATGGTTCAGGAATTTTGACTTCCAGAATTAAACATGCAGAATTTTGAAAAAGTAGAATTTTGTTCAAGCAGAATTTATTTGCAATTTACAGAATTTTGTCACCGAGAATTTTTTAATACAGAATAATGACACGCTCCCTTCTAAATCAGTATTATTAGCGTCCTCTGCATTTGGATGTAGTCCAGTTGCGATGTTAAACGATGGTGCAAAAGAGAAAAGAAATTTATAGAAGTTGCATGCCCAACTAATGACATATGCGACCAACTAATGGAGGCATATCGTACCTTTTTTAAAACAAGGAAGTGGCCACTAAAAGTTATAATTCATTTTATTGATTTGGCTTGGAAAGAAAAGACGCTGCCTACAGGGCTACCTTAAAAGTGAGCACAACGAGAAGAGTGTGTGAACGCTATCGCGAGTTAAAGAGGGTAGCGAGACGTCTTTTTAGCAAGAAAAAAGCAGAGACAGAAAGGCGTTAGTTCGAGGAGCTTGAGCTGCTAGCCACCAATTTTACCAAAAAATTCGGCGAAAGGTGGAAGGTTTTAAGACCGGGGCACACTCCTGTAAGAATGAAAACGGCGACCTTGTAACTGATGTCCAGAAAGCATTTAGATTATGGAGGGAACACTCTCTGCTCTCCTAAATGGAGACAGTGATTTACCGTACAGGGATGACGAACCCCATCCCCGAAATCGATGATGGAATAAATGTCCCCCACCTGATTATGATGAAGTCAGAATAGCAATAACCAGATTGAAAAGCAACAAAGCCGCGGGCGCTGACTGATTGCCTGCGTAGCTATTCAAATACGTCGGCGAGGAGTTGATAAGACGCAAGCATCGGCTTCTTCGCAAAATATGGGCGGACGGGTGAATACCCGAGTCCACAAGAAGGAGTATACTGCAAACTGCACCACCTATCGCGGAATCAGCCTTCTTAATATCGCATATACGGTCCTGTCAATTGTATTGTGCGAAAGATTGAAGCCCACCATAAATCGGCTGATTGGACCTTATCAGTGCGGCTTCAGACCTGGTAAATCTACCATCGACCAAATTTTCACAATGCGCCAAAATCTTGGAAAAAACCCGCGAAAAAAATCGACACATATCACCTCTTCGTCGAATTTAAAGCCGCCTTCGACAGGTCGAAAAGGCGCTGCCTATATGCCGCTATGTCTGAATTTGAATTTTCTGCGCAAAACTATACGGCTGTGCAAATGACGTTGAGCAACATCATCAGCACAGTCAGAATTGGGAAGGACCTCTCCGAGCCGTTCGAAACTAAGCGAGGTTTCAGAGAGGGTGCCCCCCTATCGTGCGATTTTGATGCTGGAGAAACTTATACTAGCTGCAGAACTTAACCGCACTGGAACAGTATACTATAAAAGCGTGCAATTACTGGCATATGCTGATGACATTGATATCATCGGCCTAAACACCCGCGCTGTTAATTCTGCTTACTCCAAACTAGAAAAAGAAGCGATAAAGATGGGTTTGATGTTGAATGAGGACAAAACGAAATACCTGCTGTCATCGAGCAAAGAGTCAGCGCATATGCCATAATTTCGAAGTAGTAAAGAACTTCGTTTATTTGTGAACCAGCATCAAAAGTAGCAACAACGTCAGCTGTGAAATCCAGCGAAGAATCACTCTTGCCAATAAATGCTACTTTGGACTAGGCAATTGAAAAGTAAAGTCCTCTCTCGGCAAACGAAAATCATACTCTTCAAGTCACTTATCGTTCCCGTCCTTCTATATGGTCCAGCAGCATGGACCATGCCAACATCTGATAAAGCGGCTCTGGAAGTGTTCGAGAGAAAAGTTCTTCGAAAGATTTTTGGACCTCTACGCGTTGGTGCTGTGTTACCGGAGCGTACCGGATCTGTATCCGGCAAAGGACCATAACATCGATAACACTCCCCAAAGCTTTCGGGGAGTAACTTTATCGCTACAACAACAACAACCAAATATCATGATGTATCGTTCTTTAATTGAATGTTCCGGCGTGTCTTTTTCATATGGAAAAATATGGGTCCCCTTTTTATAGCATAAGTCCAGTTCTTACTGCTCTTTTCCTTTTGCTTTTATTTGCTCTTTCGCTTTTATTCACTCTTAATATAAATCCCATTTTTACTGCCGACTATTTTATGTGTATATATGCGCTTTTTGTATATAACTCTTTATAGAGTTGGTGGGCGGTGCCACATTCCAAAGCGAAAAAGGTTAAATTATTTAGTCTTGAGAGTGGAAGTGAGAGTGGGAGTGTGAGTGAGAATATGAGTAAGAGGAGAGTGAGAGTGGGGATATGAGTGGGAATGGGAGACAATGGGAGAATTAGTGAAGTAGGGAGAAGGAATTTAGAAAAAAAAAAGAGGACTGAAAAGGGGAAGAGTGCTAAGTAAGCCATTGATCGAATGTAGGCAAGACAGTTTTCAGGCAGTGCGATGTCGGCTGAGGATGCAGTATCAAGTAAATAATGGCTCACTCTAATGATTCTCACATATAACATTTCTACAAGAAAACAAAAACTTCTGTTCAGAGCAGAGTAATGCTACAAATTTGTGAAAATAAACTGTAAAATACTTTAGAAAACTTTAAAATACTTTACTGAGTTCCAATATGACAACAGAACGTTTGTAGATTAAGATGTGTGTGTGTGTGTTAAGCTTACGAAAATGCAACTTTTATCTGGCGATCTGAAAATCGAATAAGGTGGGAAGTACTAACAAAATCAGATGCGCACCCACAATGTGATTTCATACCAAACTTAAGGCATAATAATTTTTTTTCAATTGAGATAAATAAATAGAGAAGCAAAATTCTATTTGAAATGCAAATGAAACTTCAACTGAAAATAATAGAGTTGACACTTGAATTATTATGCTAAAAAATTTTGCAAACAAATGTTGAGGTGAGATAAAACAACATCTAGAGCTAAGCATAACCAACAAAACTTTTACTCTCAACAATTTATTTTATCATAAGAAAATAAATATGTATGTGATTGCTGAAGTTGAACGTACAATGAATACAATAATGGCAGGATATATTTAATCTGAAAAATAAATTATAGCTGTCACGAAAAGTGAATTTGTTTTCTTAATTCAAAAATTGTTGGTTCAGTCGCCGCATTAGAAGACGAAGCCAATAAAATAATGGAAATATTTGCATAGTCGTGGCAGTTTATAGATAAATATGAGTACTTATGTATGTTTGTATGTATGTAAAAAGCAGTACTGATATCAAAACATTGGTTTTAAAAGAATCACAAAGATGTCTAGACATTAATCTGGTAGCTCTTAATTAGAAAGTTGAGTGATTCTTTTCAAAAGGGAATTGAGCTGCTGAAAACGAACCCATTACTAGAACGTCCTTTTGCAATAAAAAAGATGTTTCTTTCGAATCCGAATACCGAAATAATTCAGATATAGTGCCAAAAATACCCTGAAGCTATCTTGAAAATTATTTCGAAATTATTCTAAAATAATCCTAAATCAGTCCCAAATTGATACCAAAATGATAACGAATACAAGCATTCCTGAAATGATCCTTATCGAATCTGAAAACTATACGGAAATTATCCGCAAATTTTCTCGTATTGAAACAGCCCGAAGAAATCACCAAATGATTCCGAAGTACTCTCGAATAATTCTTGAACTTATTCGAAAGAGATCCAGTAATATATTCGGAGTGTTTGGCAAAACACTATAAAGGGGCACCCGCATTTTTTTATAACTTTCATAAAAATGAAATGGTATATTAAGTTTGTCTCTAATTGTAATTCCTTAAACGAAAAGAGATATACTCACAAATAAGTATACCGAAATGATCGGGATGAAGAGCTGAGTTTATTTAACCATGTCCGTCTGTCCGTTTGTATGCAAACTTGTCCCTCAATTTTTGAGATACTTTCACAAAATTTGGTGAGCGGGTATATATTTAGGTGTCCGATTAGACATTTGTCGGAACGGGCCGGATTGAACCACTATAGCATACATATATCTCCTATTTTTCAGAAAAGAGGATTTTTGCCATATCTTTCTCAATTTATCAAACTTCACCATATGCTTTCGTATATTGCACATATTGTTGTCTGAAAAAATTGTATAGATCGGTGGTATATATAGTATATATCTCATACAACCGATTGTTCCGATAAGAAAATTTTCGCAATTTCTGCCCCATTTTAACAGATATAATCTTCAAATTTCACCATATGCTTACGTAGGTGCGCTATCTCAGAAAACTTTCAAATAACGCACTGTTTCAGAATTTGTTTCAAAAAAGCCCGATCTAAGAAGTTTTTTCATAAATATCCCAGCTTATTTCAAAATATGTTAAACTCTGAAAGGCCGTTTTTACAACTAACTCTGACCTACGGAGCGCTTCAACCGAATTTTGAAATAGGTCGTTTTTAAAACATATTCTGAATAGGGCAATATTTGATAGTTTTCAAAAATTGAGCGTTTTAGAGACGAGAAAGGGTCATATTTCACTCAATAGTTAAAATGCTCTTAAAGCTCCAAAGTAATTGAATTTCACTTCTTCATCAGCTAGCTTTTCGGGAGCTGAGCGTTGAACTCGAATCTCCAACATTCATATCAGCGCAAGCCTAATTAAATACATATGATCATATTGATATAATAGTAACAGCGGAAGTATTAAAAACAAATACTGTAAAAATCCGAACAAATGTTAACAAAGCTTTCAAAAGCGCGCCTAAAAATCATATCCACACCATTAGGAATAAACTACATACAGAGTGTATGTGCCTACATGGTGATCAAAAGGAATATAAACAAAAAGGCACCTCTTAGACTCCAAAGTAATTGTTTGAATCCTCCTAAGCGGTGACCCGTCACAGTATAGTCTCTATACAAACCTTACCCCATCACAGCCCTGTCACTTTTTACCATCAACTATTTTACATTGTGGGATTTTATTCCGTTAGTATAAAAATATCAGAAAAAGCAGCCCAACGCTTACATTTATGCTGACAGCTGACTCGCCTCACGAACAAGCTCTCTAAGACCAATGTTCCATTTAAAGATATGACTGAGCAGTGAAAGATATTTTTCACTCACTGTATTATTGCGCTGATGCTCCAGTGTGAACGGAAAAATATCTAGTACGATATGTGATGCCGGGCTGCCTAGGCAATTAAGAACGCTTTCTACACACCCTAGTTGCTTATGAGTGCAACACGAGGTATATATGAGAATTGACGTGACTCGAAGAAGATAAAGAGGCATAGGCGAATATTCCCGTTTTTCCCATGCTTTCTCTGCTTCGAAATGCAGATGCCGACAGAAAAAAAATTTTTTTTAAGTCAAATTTTAAGAAAAAATTCAATATCTTTACAGTATATAAGTAAATAATGTCAACATTCAACACCAGTAATGATATGGTGCAACAAAATACAAAAATGAAAGAAAATTTCAAAATGGGCGTGGCTCCGGCCTTTTTCATTTAATTTGTCTAGAATACTTTTAATGCCATAAGTCGAACACAATTTTACCAATCCTTATGAAATTTAGTAAGGGAAAAGCTTCTGTGAAGATAACAGTTTTCTGTGAAAATGGGCGAAATCGTTTGAAGCCACGCCCAGTTTTTATACCCTCTGACCTTTCGCTCGGCCGTTAACACGATAACTTGAGCAAAAATCGATATATCTTTACGAAACTTAGTTCACGTACTTATCTGAACGCACTTTATCTTGGTGTTAAAAATGGGCGAAATCCGAAAATTTCAAAAAATTAAAAAAATGCCATAATTCTATACCAAATACGAAAAAGGGATGAAACATGGTGATTTCATTGGTTTATTGACGCCTTCACATATACAACTAAGGGTCACTCCCTTTCAAAATCTTCATTAATACCTTTAATTTGATACCCATATCGTACAAACACATTATAGAGTCACACCTGGTCCACCTTTATGGCGATATCTCGAAAAGGCGTCCACCTATAGAACTAAGGTCCACTCCCTTTTAAATTATCATTAAGACCTTTCATTTGATACCCGTATCGTACAAACGCATTATAGATTCACCCCTGGTCTACCTTTATGGCGATATCTCGAAAAGGCGTCCACCTATAGAACTAAGGCCCACTCATTTTTAAAATACTTATTAACACCTATCATTTGATACCCATATCTTACAAAAATATTCTACAGCCACCCCTGGTCCACCTTTATGGCGATATCTCGAAAAGGCATCCACCTGTAGAACTAAGGGCCACTCCCTTTTAAAATACTCCTTAAAACCTTTCATTTGATATCCATATCGTACAATCAAATTGTAAAGTCACGCCTGGGTACGAATATATACATATGTAGAGATGAAACATTTGGGCAACGCGACAATGCATTTGAACTGAAAATGAGCGAAGCAGTAGTTCTTTCACCGTTTGGCGTGTACAAATATATACATATGTAGAGATGAAACATTTGAGCAACGTGACAATGCAGCATTAGGGCTCTGTACTCAGGGGGGTTTGTGAACATAATGGGTCCTACAGATGGCAATTTCGATAGTTGCACAGATTTTCGAATATACAAAAAACGTTTTCTATTAATTATAAACAAATAGAGTAATATTTGTTAACAAAAATAGGCCTATGCACTGCGGCTGATCAATACGAATCGATTCATATAACTTTTATATGATTTTACGTATGCTAAGTATGCGAAACAGCCTGTCAACTGATTCTATGAAAATTCTGTTAGCGTATTAATATATAGATAGTAGAGTAATATACGGCCGATGCAATATTTCGACCTAAACTCGAAAACGTTTTTGGGTCGTTTTTTTCGTTTAATATAAGTACAACGTGAAATTTTCCGATTCAAGCAAGTTGCATTTAAATAATAATAAACTAAGTTGAAATAAAAGATAATATAATAACAATTTTTGTTGTTATATCGGCCTACTGATTTTAAGATCGCGGGTTCGAATCGAGCTCAAGGCCTAACAATAATTTTTTATCATTATTATTGTTATGATAAATTTTTTCTTAATTGAAAAAATTTTTAAATTAGAATAGAAGAAAGAAAAATTTTTAGACAACTGCCAAAGCTCGTTGTATAGATCCATTTCGGGAACTGCTAAATTCGTTCATCGGCAACGTTTAGGCGCCGCTGCTATAACCATTCAGCCACCACAGCGGTTTTTTGTTTGTCTTCATTAATCCTACTTCCATTCTGGTTCGTGCCAATTGATATTCACAACACTGCGACATCTGTTGCAGAATAGCTGTGAAAATTGGACTTGTTTGTTGGCAATGCTGCCATAGTGTCATATTTTATTGACACTTTTTTCCCCGTGCTCTGGGATGTATTAACAATTTTTGTTGTTATATCGGCCTACTGATTTTAAGATCGCGGGTTCGAATCGAGCTCAAGGCCTAACAATAATTTTTTATCATTATTATTGTTATGATACATTTTTTCTTAATTGAAAAAATTTTTAAATTAGAATAGAAGAAAGAAAAAATTTTAGACAACTGCCAAAGCTCGTTGTATAGATCCATTTCGGGAACTGCTAAATTCCTTCATCGGCAACGTTTAGGCGCCGCTGCTATAACCATTCAGCCACCACAGCGGTTTTTTGTTTGTCTTCATTAATCCTACTTCCATTCTGGTTCGTGCCAATTGATATTCACAACACTGCGACATCTGTTGCAGAATAGCTGTGAAAATTGGACTTGTTTGTTGGCAATGCTGCCATAGTGTCATATTTTATTGACACTTTTTTCCCCGTGCTCTGGGATGTATTAACAATTTTTGTTGTTATATCGGCCTACTGATTTTAAGATCGCGGGTTCGAATCGAGCTCAAGGCCTAACAATAATTTTTTATCATTATTATTGTTATGATACATTTTTTCTTAATTGAAAAAATTTTTAAATTAGAATAGAAGAAAGAAAAAATTTTAGACAACTGCCAAAGCTCGTTGTATAGATCCATTTCGGGAACTGCTAAATTCCTTCATCGGCAACGTTTAGGCGCCGCTGCTATAACCATTCAGCCACCACAGCGGTTTTTTGTTTGTCTTCATTAATCCTACTTCCATTCTGGTTCGTGCCAATTGATATTCACAACACTGCGACATCTGTTGCAGAATAGCTGTGAAAATTGGACTTGTTTGTTGGCAATGCTGCCATAGTGTCATATTTTATTGACACTTTTTTCCCCGTGCTCTGGGATGTATTAACAATTTTTGTTGTTATATCGGCCTACTGATTTTAAGATCGCGGGTTCGAATCGAGCTCAAGGCCTAACAATAATTTTTTATCATTATTATTGTTATGATACATTTTTTCTTAATAGAAAAAATTTTTAAATTAGAATAGAAGAAAGAAAAAATTTTAGACAACTGCCAAAGCTCGTTGTATAGATCCATTTCGGGAACTGCTAAATTCCTTCATCGGCAACGTTTAGGCGCCGCTGCTATAACCATTCAGCCACCACAGCGGTTTTTTGTTTGTCTTCATTAATCCTACTTCCATTCTGGTTCGTGCCAATTGATATTCACAACACTGCGACATCTGTTGCAGAATAGCTGTGAAAATTGGACTTGTTTGTTGGCAATGCTGCCATAGTGTCATATTTTATTGACACTTTTTTCCCCGTGCTCTGGGATGTATTAACAATTTTTGTTGTTATATCGGCCTACTGATTTTAAGATCGCGGGTTCGAATCGAGCTCAAGGCCTAACAATAATTTTTTATCATTATTATTGTTATGATACATTTTTTCTTAATTGAAAAAATTTTTAAATTAGAATAGAAGAAAGAAAAAATTTTAGACAACTGCCAAAGCTCGTTGTATAGATCCATTTCGGGAACTGCTAAATTCCTTCATCGGCAACGTTTAGGCGCCGCTGCTATAACCATTCAGCCACCACAGCGGTTTTTTGTTTGTCTTCATTAATCCTACTTCCATTCTGGTTCGTGCCAATTGATATTCACAACACTGCGACATCTGTTGCAGAATAGCTGTGAAAATTGGACTTGTTTGTTGGCAATGCTGCCATAGTGTCATATTTTATTGACACTTTTTTCCCCGTGCTCTGGGATGTATTAACAATTTTTGTTGTTATATCGGCCTACTGATTTTAAGATCGCGGGTTCGAATCGAGCTCAAGGCCTAACAATAATTTTTTATCATTATTATTGTTATGATACATTTTTTCTTAATTGAAAAAATTTTTAAATTAGAATAGAAGAAAGAAAAAATTTTAGACAACTGCCAAAGCTCGTTGTATAGATCCATTTCGGGAACTGCTAAATTCCTTCATCGGCAACGTTTAGGCGCCGCTGCTATAACCATTCAGCCACCACAGCGGTTTTTTGTTTGTCTTCATTAATCCTACTTCCATTCTGGTTCGTGCCAATTGATATTCACAACACTGCGACATCTGTTGCAGAATAGCTGTGAAAATTGGACTTGTTTGTTGGCAATGCTGCCATAGTGTCATATTTTATTGACACTTTTTTCCCCGTGCTCTGGGATGTATTAACAATTTTTGTTGTTATATCGGCCTACTGATTTTAAGATCGCGGGTTCGAATCGAGCTCAAGGCCTAACAATAATTTTTTATCATTATTATTGTTATGATAAATTTTTTCTTAATTGAAAAAATTTTTAAATTAGAATAGAAGAAAGAAAAATTTTTAGACAACTGCCAAAGCTCGTTGTATAGATCCATTTCGGGAACTGCTAAATTCGTTCATCGGCAACGTTTAGGCGCCGCTGCTATAACCATTCAGCCACCACAGCGGTTTTTTGTTTGTCTTCATTAATCCTACTTCCATTCTGGTTCGTGCCAATTGATATTCACAACACTGCGACATCTGTTGCAGAATAGCTGTGAAAATTGGACTTGTTTGTTGGCAATGCTGCCATAGTGTCATATTTTATTGACACTTTTTTCCCCGTGCTCTGGGATGTATTAACAATTTTTGTTGTTATATCGGCCTACTGATTTTAAGATCGCGGGTTCGAATCGAGCTCAAGGCCTAACAATAATTTTTTATCATTATTATTGTTATGATACATTTTTTCTTAATTGAAAAAATTTTTAAATTAGAATAGAAGAAAGAAAAAATTTTAGACAACTGCCAAAGCTCGTTGTATAGATCCATTTCGGGAACTGCTAAATTCCTTCATCGGCAACGTTTAGGCGCCGCTGCTATAACCATTCAGCCACCACAGCGGTTTTTTGTTTGTCTTCATTAATCCTACTTCCATTCTGGTTCGTGCCAATTGATATTCACAACACTGCGACATCTGTTGCAGAATAGCTGTGAAAATTGGACTTGTTTGTTGGCAATGCTGCCATAGTGTCATATTTTATTGACACTTTTTTCCCCGTGCTCTGGGATGTATTAACAATTTTTGTTGTTATATCGGCCTACTGATTTTAAGATCGCGGGTTCGAATCGAGCTCAAGGCCTAACAATAATTTTTTATCATTATTATTGTTATGATACATTTTTTCTTAATTGAAAAAATTTTTAAATTAGAATAGAAGAAAGAAAAAATTTTAGACAACTGCCAAAGCTCGTTGTATAGATCCATTTCGGGAACTGCTAAATTCCTTCATCGGCAACGTTTAGGCGCCGCTGCTATAACCATTCAGCCACCACAGCGGTTTTTTGTTTGTCTTCATTAATCCTACTTCCATTCTGGTTCGTGCCAATTGATATTCACAACACTGCGACATCTGTTGCAGAATAGCTGTGAAAATTGGACTTGTTTGTTGGCAATGCTGCCATAGTGTCATATTTTATTGACACTTTTTTCCCCGTGCTCTGGGATGTATTAACAATTTTTGTTGTTATATCGGCCTACTGATTTTAAGATCGCGGGTTCGAATCGAGCTCAAGGCCTAACAATAATTTTTTATCATTATTATTGTTATGATACATTTTTTCTTAATTGAAAAAATTTTTAAATTAGAATAGAAGAAAGAAAAAATTTTAGACAACTGCCAAAGCTCGTTGTATAGATCCATTTCGGGAACTGCTAAATTCCTTCATCGGCAACGTTTAGGCGCCGCTGCTATAACCATTCAGCCACCACAGCGGTTTTTTGTTTGTCTTCATTAATCCTACTTCCATTCTGGTTCGTGCCAATTGATATTCACAACACTGCGACATCTGTTGCAGAATAGCTGTGAAAATTGGACTTGTTTGTTGGCAATGCTGCCATAGTGTCATATTTTATTGACACTTTTTTCCCCGTGCTCTGGGATGTATTAACAATTTTTGTTGTTATATCGGCCTACTGATTTTAAGATCGCGGGTTCGAATCGAGCTCAAGGCCTAACAATTCGATCAATACGAATCGATTCATATAACTTTTATATAATTTTACGTATGCTATGTATGCGAAAAGCCTGTCAATTAATTGTATGGAAATTTTGTTAGCGTATTAATATATAGATAGTGGGTAATATACTGTCTATGCAATACGGCCGCTATGATGCCGGGTGCCGTTTTGACCTAAAATCAAAAACGTTTTTGGGACGTTTTTTTTTGTTTCGCTTAATATACAACGTGAAACTTTCCGATTCAGTCAAGTTGCATTTAAATAATAATAAACAAATTTGAAATAAAAGAATATATAATAGAATAAAATAAGAAATAAAATAAATAAGCATAAAAAGCAATATAAAAAATTTAATGTTATATTTGTGTAACTTTTTTTTTTGTTCAGTATAAGACGTACTGTATCTAAAATGAGGATTAAATCTGCAAATGCAAAAACATTTTCGGGCAAATTTGCCATTAATTGGTATAAATAAATTAGTTAGTTTCACCAAAAGTTAACTCATTATTTGTGATTTCATGTTTTTTTGAAAACAACTAAAATAAAAAACAAAGAATCTGTTAAATAAAGACTTATGTATTTACGTGTAAGTGAAATTTGCCACACAAAATGGGCAGGTCAAAAATTAATTGTATTTAAGATTTTTGGTACGCTACAAATTATTTTGGAACAATTTTTTAGGATTTTGGTAGAGGCTATTATATGTAAGTGGCAACAATGGGAAACCATATTTGTATGTAGGTGAAACATTTGTGCTTTCGAATTTAGCGGGGATACATAAAGGTTAAGGTCTTTGAAATTCGCATTAGAACACTTAGATAATTGCTCCCAAAAATGGCGCGCTGGTGCAGGAAAATTAATTTCGATATTTGTATGAATTGTTCGAATTTACAAAAAAAATTTCTGTTGTTGTTATTGTTGAGCTCAAGGCCGGATTAAATAAAACGCAACTGCAGGTTAAGATTCCTGATGATGACTTGAGACTGAGGTCGAAATATTGATATTAAATTAAATTAAAACCAAATAAAAGCGTTTTATTCAATCCGGCCTCGAGCTCAACAATAACAACAACGGTATACACTAATGGCCAAAAAAGAAAATAAATCATAAAAGATTGTATATTATTTATAAACAAATAGATTAATATTTGTTAACAAAATTAGGCCAATGCACTGCGGCTGATCAATACGAATCGACTCATATAACTTTTATATGATTTTACGTATGCTAAGGATACGAAACAGCCTGTCAATTGATTGTATGGAAATTTTGTTAGCGTATTAATATATAGATAGATACATAGGTCAGTGTGTTCATATTATACATGCATACAAATGAAAGTACATGTTAATAAATATCTAAATATTTGTTAAAGTTACTATTCTGAATTAATGAAATACTATCACGTATCTGTTTTCACTTCCAACCCATCGATACTTAAGCGAATGTTATCTACTCGAGACGTGCTTCGCATGTTGGGAAAACAATTGAATTCCAGATGCTGAGAGGAGTATATGCATTTTTATACATTTACATGCCCATGTAAAAAAGTGCACACTTACCATACATTATACTATGCATTCTCATGCGTGTTGTTATTTGCTTACGATTACATAAAAAAAAACATACATTGTAACATGCCAACTTAATATAAACGCACGCAAATCAAACCTAGCTCGATTTCCAATTTTTTTTCTGCGTGACATTTAGATTTGACGTTTGCACACATGCTTTATATTGTCGCAACGCATGCTTATTTGGGTTAGGGCAAAAAACGCCGGTTGTTTGCGTGCGCTAAAAAACGCAGTGCGGTTTTATTAGGTAGGCATATAAGAATATTTTATTGTTCTAAAATCTCAAAGCTGCGGGTAAGCTCTATAGATGGTTTATTGATACTCTCAAAGGAAAGCGACCGAGAGACTTATTTACAAAGTCCTATCGATTCTAACATATTAGACATACTTAAGAAGGCTTAATACTGAAACAGGTTTGTTTCGAAACAAGTGAATGCTACGTTACTATGGAGTCTTCTTTTGCTATTCCTTCGGTTCTGAACACCAACAGAGTGTAGAGCAGAGCCGTATCAAAAAAAGTGACAGGATTTCTTAGGCTCTGCCATGACCTACGTCCTGTTTTGGAATAGCAATAAATATCGCCGTAGGATTTAGGCACGCTCTAAAACACTACTTAGCTCATAGCTGAGCCAAAGAAATGCTATACATTTTTTATGCTATGACTCTGCTCTATGCAGCAGAGGATATTTATCTTTGCTACTGCTACCCTAGAGTAGCAAATGCAAACACTGCTCGCACCAAATATGGCAGGGAAATCGTGCCAATATACATCAACTCTTCTGTCGGAAAATCACCAAATTGAATTTAAGTCTTTATTTATAACCCTTTAAACTGTTGTTACCTAAGCTTGAACCCAAGTTCTCGCAGGATAATGTAAAGTGTAATAGTTTTATGGTACTTCTAGTTATATAAATATATAAATGTATGTATGTATGTGCATGCCTATATAAGCTCGACTCGCAAACTAACAACTGGGGTTGTTCCATCGTCACGGGAGGTACAGTTATGCCCAATACTTTATCTTTGCTGAAGCATTATGATAAAAACAGCTATGGATTTCTGGTTCTAATAGATAGATTGAGACGCATAACATGCTATCATTACAGTTATGTAAATAAAACCCACAATATCTAAGTGTATATGCAAAAAATTTTAACAAATATTAAAATTGTCACGGGTGGGACAAAAAACTAGTCGCGATGTATTAGTGAAGTTATATATTACAAAACTTTACGGGGGATTCAAGGGGTTGTGTAGCGCAACATATAGCTTCTCCAACCCAATTGTCAACCTCACCTTCGAGCGGCGAATCCCGTTTCACTAACAGACGAGGCTCTGGCGACCCCAAGCTCCTCATGGAACTTGGGGGTGGGGAGGGGGGGATGGCCTGAGGTTTCGATGTGGCCATATAAATCGTTCCCGAGATGGTCGGGCCAGCACCTTAATGGTGCTGTGTTACCGGAGCGTATCGGATCTGTATCCGACAAAGGACCATCACATCGATAACACTCCCCAGGGCCTTCGGGGAGTAACCTAATCGCTACAACAACAACAACAACAAAACTTTACGAATATCTGAAAGTTGCATGTATTGTTTAAATAACTTAAGATAAAGGAACATATGGGAAATAGATTGCCGTAAAAAGAATACATTTTTTTAAAATGAGTTTATTGCTACGACTATAATCTTAAATATAAATGTTAGGGGTGGGAATTGTTCGAATCGCATTTTACGAACTTGTTAATAGTAAATAAAGTATTTCAACTGTACAAAATATGGTCCACGTCATGGAATCAATTCATAGACTAAATAAGTTTGAGTTACGGAAAATTTTAAGAATTTTCACTATCTAAGCCTCTGACTGAGATACAAGCGCTAGGAAAAAACCTACTTCGTACTGATTAAAATTTCTACTGGACCTCATAGGTTGATATCTCTATGAGTACTATACGGCGTATTAGCAATGCCTACTTATTCCTAACAACGGTTTCTGGGTACTTGTCACAGGTGGGACATAATTCATTGTTGAATTACTCCAAAACAAGGAGGGCAAAGTTGTATTAAGTTAAAACGAGATAAAAACATTGTATAACAAATTTGCAAAATTTAGAATAACAACTTTCGACTCTTTCGTCACGGGTGGGACAAAGCTAATACTGTTCGATACAGCTATTAATAAGAATAAAGGGCTTATATTAGTTGATATTTTAATCAGCTTCATTAAATAAAAATTAATAAAAAAAAGTATTAGAAATTGATTTAAATATTTAATTTAAACTTTTTAGGATGATTGAAAGTTTTACAAAATTTGTATCCAAACTGCCTCCAGTTTAGGGCTGTGAACTGCATCCGGATTTTTCAATTATCCGGATAAACCGGATATTCGAATAACCGGATAGCTAAGCAAAAAATCCGGCTATCCGGATATCCGGATAAGTAAATGAAAAATCCGGATATCTGCTGTTAGGATATACGGATACGTAAAAGGAAAATCCGGATATCCGGATACTGGAATATAAAAGTTGAATATCTGTATATCAGAAATGAAAAAAGCAAACATCGGAAAATTATTCACAAAATATGTATGTTTGTAGATTATTAAATTATTATTATGAAAATAGTTTAACATCATATTACATATTTCTCAATACGAGCCTGCTTTGTATTCACTGTTAATTGATCTAAATACCCCACGAATTTATTGTTATTAATGTTAAATAAACATATATGGTACATCAATTTGTTGTTTTCACTGGATATCCAAAAATACGGTTATTAACCGGATCTTCATAAATCCGGATAGTTTCACAAACGAATATTAACCGGATATCCATGCCGTCCGGATTTTATCCGTGCCAACGCATATCCGTATGGATATCCAGATATTCGAATATGCGGATAGTCCCAGCCCTACTCCAGTTTTACAAGAAAAGTTATTTCAGCACCAGGTTCACTTTCTCATGGAACCTCCCACTGGTATCTTACAAAATGGGGAAACTATGTAGTTAACATCGATATACCCTCGCATTACACAAATATTTATGCACATTCCCTTCTCATAAAAATACTACTCATTATGATTATTTTATTCATATAATGCATACTTATATATACATCTGCATACATTCTTATTGATATTCAATTTCGTTTTTATTATATGCAAGAATACAATAAAAATTCCATAAAATTTACTCAACCACATTATCATGGTAAAATTTTGACCGCATTTCAATATTTATTTATTTAATTCACTTCAAAAGCAATTCTCACCGTAATCATTTTGGTTTTGATGAATAAAACAATAAATTGTGTTTAAATGTGTATGAATATTAGGGCACGCCTAAAATGTGGAAAACTTTTCCTAAACAAATTTGATTGAAATTGAGGAAAATTTTATGAAATGTTTTTCTTCAATTTCTTCAATCCAGAATACTTGATTGAATATTTCTCCCAATATTTAGGTACATGCACGAGTTAACTCAGTAAATAAGAGCACCCGACTGTACAGCTGAGCACATCGACTAGATATCCACGACAATTAAATCTTTTAGATTTTATATACAATTTTCTCCATTTTAAGAAAACTATTCCTATAACCAAGAAAAAAAAAATGGTTTTAATATTTAAGTAATTTACTTGTCCAATTTTAGGGATGAATTTCTACTACGAAATAGCATATATCATTTTTCCTTATTTTAATAGCTATTTCCTCATTCATGGGAACTTCTTTTAATGAGTGCGTGTTATTCTTCTAAAATTTTAATTGTTTGCAATTAGATTCGTTTCTAAAAAAAAGTAACATAAAACATGAAAATGCTTTGATAATTGTTGTGTTTTTTTTTTAATTTGGTACGCTTCTCTCCAGAGGTGGATTATTTTTTGAGTGTTTTTCATAAAAAAACAAACGTGACAAATAAGAGGCACCCTTATATATTTCGTGAATGCTAAAAATACACAAAAAGAAGAATTATGGGGAAGTTAAGCGAATTTCCTGTGAATTCAACTGAAAATTCTGTAAATTTTTATCCATCCCATATAGGTGTTGAATCAAATAAGCATAATCTGTTGACTCTGCGTTGACCGTTTCAACAGTCAAACCAACAAAAAAATTGCATCATATGTATGTTGTTGTTGTTATTGTAGCTATCATATGTATGTTGTTGTTGTTATTGTAGCGATAAGGATCCTCCCCGAAGGCCTTAGGGAGTTTTGTTGATGATGAGGGCCCTTTGCCGGATGCAGATCCGGTACGTTGCGGTACCAAGCTCGACCATTTCGGAAACGATTTGTTATGACCACATGCGACCTTCTAGGCCATCCCGCCCTTCCACCCCTAGATCCATGAGGTGTTCGGGGTCGCCAGAACCTTGGCTGTTAATGAAACAGCATTCGCCACGGATAGCTAAGGTTGACAATTTGGTTGGAGAAGCTATATATTGCGCTGGCAACCCCTTGAAATGGTTGCGCTACACAACCCCTTGAATCTATATATACCGCGGGTATATTCTAACCCCCTAACCCGCTAGGGGATGCATCATATGGATGTTATCCTGTACGTACCAATGAGAGCTATTAAAATAATAAAATTTCGTCAACAGTAAAATAAACGTAAGGGCTGTTGATATGACAGATTTCCACGTAAATATGGGAGTGAGTACAGTGAGTGTAACTTTTATACTCAGCATGCTTTGCACACAGAGCATATTACCTTTAGTAACATAACGGCTGATCGTTACAGCATAAACGAATCGATTAAGCCATGGCCGTCCGTCCGTCTGGCCGCCCTTCTGTTTGTTTACACAATAACTTGAGTAAATATTGAGATGTCTTATTCCAAATGTGGTATATGGGCTCTTTGGGACTCATCTCCCATCGCTATTTAAAATGGAATCGAATGATAACTACAACCACGTTTTATATATATAATATTTTGGAAAACAAATAAAGACCTGATTATTTAGTAAATAATTTACCTAAAATGTTGAAATGCGATGTGTGAACTGATATTGAGAGTTTTGATAAAAATTTTAAAAAATTTTTGGAAATGGGCGTGGCATCGCCCACTTGTAATAAAATCAATTTTACAAATATTTATTGATCATAAATCAAAATCCGTTACTATCATAACAACGTATCTATCATAACAAAATTCGGCAGAGATGTTGCCTTTACTATAAGGAATGCTTCCAAGAAAAATTTAGGAAATAGGTCAAGAACCATGCCCACGGGTCGTGGACGCATAAAATAAGCTATATATTTTCATTTTCATAGTTTAATTTCTCAAGTGGAATTAGCGTGCTCCGCCTACCACACCGTATGCCCTGGGTTCGCACCCCGGGCAAAGCAACATCAAAATTTTAGAAATAAGGTTTTTAAATTAGAAGAAAATTTCACTAAGCGGGGTCGCCCCTCGGCAGAGTTTGGCTAGCGCTCCGGTTGTATTTCTGCCATGAAAAGCTCTCAGTGAAAACTCATCTGCCTTGCAGATGCCGTTCGGAGTCGGCATAAAACATGTAGGTCCCGTCCGGCCAATTTGTAGGGAAAATCAAGAGGAGCACGACGCATATTGGAAGAGAAGCTCGGCCTTAGATCTCTTCGGAGGTTATCGCGCCTTACATTTATTATTTTTAAAAGCTTGTGTTTAAAATATGCCTCAATAGGATTACAAAAGTAATTTAACTTAAACGAACAGTACAATTGAAACTCACGCTGAGTATATAATACTCCCTTACACCCGAGCTGACACACCCTTATTTGTCTCTTTAAAATTCGTTGATGTATTTGCATAGTCTCGAAAGTTTTTTTGCTGTTGAATTGAATAATGAAATAAGTTATTTTAACTGAAAAATCAGTTAGATTCATTGAGGATTTGTCATTTTTTAAGAATAATGTTTATTTTTGAGCAACAGTTTTTCTTCTGCTGAGTTGAATAACAAATTTGTTCACTTTCAAAAGCTTTATTAGCGTCATTTCTTTCGGTGTACATACATATATACGCAAAGACATAACATATTGGTAAAAGAACATTTATTATTATCACATTAGGTTGGGCCGATTTGTATGGACGAAAGTTAACCGATATCGCGCCATCGATTTTTCGATAGGATTTGGGCTGAGAAAAATAGTTCCACTACGCATTCCCAAAAAAATAATTTTCGAGCCTGAGATATTACATTTTTTTTACTTTTTTTCGACTTTGATTTTTAAGGGTTTTTCATGACCTACTAAAAAAATTTTCATATGTATACCCTGTCCGACCCAAAATTGTCCGCTAAAAACGTTGGCGATAACAGTTTTTTCGGACAGGGTATACATGAAAATTTTACAATCAAATGAAAATTTTTTTAGTAGGTCATGAAAAAAACCTTAAAAATCAAAGTCGAAAAAACGTCAAAAAATGAAATTTGGCAGGCTCGAAAATTATATTTATAGTGGAACTTTTTTTCCTGAGCCCAAATCCTATCGAAAAGTCGATGGCGCGATATCGGTTAATAAATCGACCCACCCTATTACCACATACATATAAATGTGGGTATTCTAGAAAATTTTAAGTAGGTGAAGCTTTTAACTAATAAAGCTATTGGAGACTCAGTTTTTATTGTTAAAAAAAAAACACAATCAAAGAACGAACAAAGACCGATATATATTTGTGTGTACATTTATATCTTCATTCCTTGGTACCGTCAGACTTGTTCGGCCATTCAATAGATAACAATAATGCATACATCTCAATTAAGAAAGGTAACATAAGGTACGTGCACATATGTACGTACATATATACAAATAGTTCCAGGTCGTGGCAACGGAAGCAACAGCAGCAGTTCGCGCACCAGCATCATTTGAAAATTTCAAATTGAAATTATCGGCTAATACAACAACAACAATAATAATAGTCGAAGGGTGCGCGCTGTGTTAAGAAATAGGTTGAATTTGGTTTAAAAATAAAGAACATCAACATTACCACGAATAGTCCATAAAGTAAAACACTAACAATATCAACAGCATTATCGGCGGTATTGAATCGAAGAATTAAGTAATTTTCATGTGATGGTGAAAAGGTGAGGAAAAAAATTTATAAATTTCAATCATTGTGTACACAACAACGGCAATAACAAGTTCAATTTTTTCAACAAATTTACAAAAGTCTATTGGCATACTTATGTATAAAAATTTACCTTTCTTAGTTGAGATGTATGCATTATTGTTATCTATCGAATGGCTGACCAAGTCTGACGGTACCAAGGAATGAAGATATAAATGTACACACAAATATATATCGGTCTTTGTTCGTTCTTTGACTGTGTTTTTTTTAACAATAAAAACTGAGTCTCCAATAGCTTTATTAGTTAAAACCTTCACCTACTTAAAATTTTCTAGAATAATCACATTTATATGTATGTGATAATAGGGTGGGTCGATTTATTAACCGATATCGCGCCATCGATTTTTCGATAGGATTTGGGCTCAAGAAAAAAAGTTCCACTACGCATACCCAAAAATAAAATTTACGAGCCTGCGAAATTTCATATTTTTGACTTTTTTTCGACTCTGATTTTTGAGGTTTTTTTCATGCCCTACTAAAAAAATTTTCATTTCATTGTAAAATTTTCATGTATACCCTGTCCGAAAGACTGTTATCGCCAACCTTTTTTAGCGGACATTTTTGGGTCGGACAGGGTATACATATGAAAATTTTTTTAGTAGAAACAAAACCTGTTTGTTTCTCTGGTATGATTTTCAACTGCATTCTGTCAAAATTAGGCACTCCAACTATGTATTGAGCAGGTAGTCAGTGATATTGGGTATTAGCGCAGGCGCAGCACACAAATCCATAAAATACCTAACCATCTATTTGACTCCCTTTTGTTTCATTTATTCGGGTGTACTTTTTATACTCAGTTGAGCAGAGCTCACAGAGTATATTAACTTTCATTGGATAACGATTGGTTGTACAGGTATAAAGGAATCAAGATAGATATATAGTTCCATATATCAAAATCATCAGTATCGAAAACAAGTAAGGAAGGTTAAGTTCGGGTGTAACCGAACATTACATACACAGTTGACAGCTATGGTGACAACATAAGGGAAAATAACCATGTAGGAAAATGAACCGAGGGAAACCCGGGAATGTGTTTGTATGGCATGTGTATCAAATGAAAGGCATTAAAGAGTATTTTATGAGGGAATGGACCATAGTTCTATAGGTGGACGCCATTTAGGGATATAGCCATAAAGGTGGATCAGGGTTGACTCTAGAATGCGTTTGTACGATATGGGCATCAAACGAATGGTGTTAATGAGTATTTTAAAAGGGAGTGGGCCTTAGTTCTATAGGTGGATGCCGTTTCGAAATATCGCCATAAAGGTGGACCAGGGGTGACTCTAGAATGTGTTTGTACAATATGGGTATCAAATTAAAGGTATTAATGAGGGTTTTAAAAGGGAGTGGTGGTTGTTGTATAGGTGGTCGCCTTTTCGAGATATCGCCATAAAGTGGACCAGGGGTGACCCTAGAATGCGTTTGTACGATATGGGTATCAAATGAAAGGTGTTAATGCGTAAAAGGGGTAATCCTTAGTTCCATAGGTGGACGACGTTTCGAGATATCGCCATAAAGGTGGACCAGGGGTGACCCTAGAATTTGTTTGTACAATATGGGTATCAAAAGAAAGGTGTTAATGAGTGTTTTAAAAGGGAGTGGGCCTTAGTTCTATAGGTGGACTCCTTTTCGGGGTATCACAATAAAGGTGGACCAGAGTTGACTCTAGACTTTCTTTGTACAATATGGGTATCAAAAGAAAGGAGTTAATGAGGATTTTAAAAGGGATTGGGCCTTACAGGTGTTCGCCTTTTCGAGATATCGCCATAAAGGTGGACCAGGGGTGACTTTAGAATATGTTTGTATCAAATGAAAGGTGTTAATGAGTATTTTAAAAGGGCGTGAGGGTTAATTATGTAGGTGGACGCCTTTTCGAGATATCGCCATAAAGGTGGACCACGGGTGACTCTAGAATGAGTTTGTACGATATGGATATCAAATTAAAGGTATTAATGAGAGTTTTAAAAAGGAGTGGTGGTAGTTGTATATGTGAAGGCGTTTTCCAGATATCGACCAAATGTGGACCAGGGTGACCCAGAACATTATCTGTTGGATACCGCTAATTTATTTATATATGTAATACCTGCCAAGATTTTAAGGGTTTTTTATTTCGCCCTGCAGAACTTTTTCATTTTCTTCTACTTAATATGGTAAATTTTTTCTAAAGTTATATTTCGCGTCAATAAAACAATCCAAGTACCTTACCATGTTTCATCCCTTTTTCGTATTTGGTATAGAATTATGGCATTTTTTTCATTTTTCGTAACTTTCGATATCGAAAAAGTGGGCGTGGTCATAGTCGGATTTCGTTCAATTTTCATACCAAGATAAAGTGAGTTCAAGTAAGCACGTGAACTAAGTTCATTAAAGATATGTCGATTTTTGCTCAAGTTATCGTGTTAACGGCCATGCGGAAGGACAGACGGACGACTGTGTATAAAAACTGGGCGTGGCATCAACCGATTTCTCTCATTTTCACAGAAAACAGTTAACGTCATAAAATCTATGCCCCTACCAAATTTCAAAAGGATTGGTTAATTTTTGTTCGACTTATGGCGTTAAAAGTATCCTAGACAAATTAAATGAAAAAGGGCGGAGCCACACCCATTTTGAAATTTTCTTTTATTTTTGTATTTTGTTGCACCATATCATTACTGGAGTTGAATGTTGACATAATTTACTTATATACTGTAAAGATATTAAATTTTTTGTTAAAATTTTACTTTAAAAAAAATTTTTTTTAAAAGTGGGCGTGCTCCTTCTCCGAGTTTGCTAATTTTTATTAAGCGTACATATAGTAATAGGAGTAACGTTCCTGCCAAATTTCATCATGATATCTTCAACGACTGCCAAATTACGGCTTGCAAAAGTTTTAAATTATCTTCTTTTAAAAGTGAGCGGTGCCACGCCCATTTTCCAAAATTTTTCTAATTTTCTATTCTGCGTCATAAGCTCAACTCATCTACCAAGTTTCGTCGCTTTATCTCTCTTTTGAAATGAATTATCGCACTTTTTCGGTTTTTCGATATCGAAAAAGTGGGCGTGGTTATAGTCGATATCGTTCATTTTAAATAGCGATCTGAGATGAGTGCTCAGGAACATACATACCAAATTTCATCAAGATACCTCAAAATTTACTCAAGTTATCGTGTTAACGGACGGACGGACGGACATGGCGCAATCAAATTTTTTTTCGATCCTGATTGTTTTGATATATGGAAGTCTATATCTATCTCGATTCCTTTATATATGTACAACCAACCGTTATCCAATCAAACTTAATATACTCTGTGAGCTCTGCTCAACTGAGTATAAAAATTTGATTGGGCCAAGTCCGTCCGTCCGTCCGTCCATTAACACGATAAGTTGAGTAAATTTTGAGGTATCCTGATGAAATTTGGTATGTAGGTTCCTGGGCACTCATCTCAGATCGCTATTTAAAATGAACGATATCGGGCTATAACCCCACAACCACTTTTTTGATATCGAAAATTTCGAAAAACCGAAAAAGTGCGATAATTCATTATCTAAGACGGATAAAGCGATGAAACTTGGTAGGAGAGTTGAACTTATGACGCAGAATAGAAAATTAGTAAAATTTTGGACAATGGGCGTGGCACCGCCCACTTTTAAAAGAAGGTAATTTACAAGTTTAGCAAGCTGTAATTTGGCAGTCGTTGAAGATATCATGATGAAATTTGGCAGTAGCGTTACTCCTATTACTATATGTTTAGGCCACAGGCCTAAATATATCTGCCCTTCCTCGTGGCAATGTACCTAGATAACATATATACTCATAAAGGTGTGTTCACAAATACACACACACATTCATATGTATAAGCAGCAATTGTTTCTACACGTTACTTTAAACTTTTTCACTTTACTGCTAGGGACCGACTATAGGGCAACTTTCGGCGGGGAAACTCAACGAAAGTGGCCGTATAGTGGGCTCATAGCTTTTCTCTGCCAAGCGCGAGATTGGGTTTCCTTTATATTTTTAGGAAACCAAGAAAACAAATTTTATTTCTTTGTTACCTTACGAAATCAAAATATTAAATTTTAACTTTTTAATAAAAATGTTATTTCTTTATTTGTTTCTTTAAACTTTAGCTCCGGTTTCTTTTATATCCAATATTAAGAGAGGGTCTTTTCGTTCCAGACAATAATATCTAATCGATTTTATATCGATTTCATTTAGTAAGACATAGGGCCATAAGACGGTGGTTACGTACTGTAACCTCTCCCTTTCCAAAAAAAAAAAACGAATAGTAATGAAGATAGCTTAAATTAAATATTTACATGTCCTTATTATTTTAAGCATATTGACTAATTTACGTGGGTATACGTGAATCTCAAACTATTAATTACGGTAATAAACGTTTTTATAATATTGTGTTTATTTTTTTTTTATTATTTTTTGCATTTGTTCTTAAGTTTCTGTTTATGAATTTTTCTTTTTTCGGTTTCTACTGTTATTTTATTATCATTTTTTACTCTATGTCTTACGAATTTCGGAGCTAGCTTATTTCTTCTATTATCGGCTTCATAAACCGAGGCATCTTCATTAAAATTTCTTGGTTCTATGCGATTCAAGTTAAGTTTGTTTATATTTTTTTCTTTATCTTTAAGACTTCGTTTGAATATAATTTCAGCAAGCTTTTCGTATTCTCTGGCATGGTTGTTTAAGAAATCATGATTCGTAATGGTGGAAGTATTTGCTGGGAATGGTGTCGACCTGAAATAATGGCCTGTTATTACCTCGAATGGGGTAAGTTTAGTTGAAGAGTGGATGGAGTTGTTATATGTAAGGATCGCTTCATCGACAATTTCACTAATTGGCTTATTTCTGTCTTGGTGGTATATAATCCTGATTATTTCTGTTAAACTTGAGTGGAATCTTTCAACTGGTGAATTACCGGTTGAATTTTTTGCTGAAGTAACGTGTGCTTTTATATTGTATAAGTTAAGAAATTCTTGAAAAATGGTTGATGTGAATTCCAATGCATTATCGAGAACAAGTTTCTTTGGTATACCATGATGAGAAAAAAATTTTTGAGCTTTTGTATTATACAGATGCTACCTCTTGAGGGCAATAAATAAGCGCTTGAGAATTTACTGAATTTATCTATAATTGTTAAAAAATTGTCTTTATGAACTGTGTAGACGGCCATGTGAACTACTTCCATTGGTTTTTTGGGGGTTTCACTAAACTCGAACTTTATGGGTCTATTGTTTCTGTCGTACTTAAGTGTCATACATATTTCGCAATTATTTAGCACCCTGGTTATTGAATCTTTCATTTTTGGAAAAAAGTATCTTCTTTTCAGATGGTTATATGTTTCGTTCACACCTCTATGATTGGATTTTCTATGATAGTTTCGGATGATTTCTTCCTGTTCTTCGGGTTTTACTACATCTGTCACAAGCGTGACACATCGGACTAGAGTTAACCTACTGTTGCTAAAATACTTAGAGTAAACTTCTTGAACAACTTTGAAGCTTTCATCATCACTTAGAATGGCGATTGTTTTTTTTTTGAATTGGAAAACGACTCTAAGATATCGACGATATCTTTTAATATACTGGAATCGGTCGTCTTTATGGTGTATCTGCGATTTTTCTTAAAAAAAATGTTCAAAGATTTTTAAGTTCCACTGTTGTTATGTTTATTTACAATAACCTGATAACGAAAGTCGTTAATTGGTCGCTCCGATATAGGTATTGCGTCGTTAAGGTTTTCTATGGCGGAGTGTACCGTGTTCGAGTCTAAATCATCTACATTATTTTCAACTGATTCTGTGAGATTTATCTCTACTCTCGACAAGGCGTCTGCGTTACTGTTTTCATTTCATAAGGAATATTCCAAATTTATTTCATTTGAATATTCCGAAATATCTTAATTAATTTCCACAACATTTGTTATAATTTTACTTAACACTTGTTGTTTGCAATACCTTTCAATAAACGAATTTGTTATCCTGAATATTAGCTCGACATTTTTGGCTTTCTTATTTCCTGCTTTTTCCGCTTAAATCTACTAATCTACAATTTCGTGGGTGCGCGACGTTGCCACCACGAAATTGTACACTATATGTATGTTTAATAAAAATTAGCAAAACCGGAGACAGACCACGCCCACTTAAAAAAAAAATTTTTTTTAAGTCAAATTTTAACAAGTAAGGAAGGCTAAGTTCGGGTGTAACCGAACATTACATACTCAGTTGAGAGCTATGGAGACAAAATAAGGAAAATGAACCTGGGGTAACCCTGGAATGTGGTTGTATGACATGTGTATCAAATGAAAGGTATTAAAGATTATTTTAAGAGAGAGTAGGCCATAGTTCTATGAATGGACGCCATTTAGGGATATCGCCATAAAGGTGGACCAGAGCTGACTCTAGAATTTGTTTGTACGATATGGGTATCAAATGAAAGGTGTTACTGAGCATTTTAAGAGGGAGTGGGCCTTAGGTCTATCGGTGGACGCCTTTTCAAGATATCCCCACTAAGGTGGACCAGGGGTGACTCTAGAATGTGTTTGTACGATATGGGTATCAAATGAAAGGTGGTAATGAGTATTTTAAAAGGGAATGGGCTTTAGTTCTATCGGTGAACGCCTTTTCGAGAAATCGCCATAAAGGTGGACCAGGGGTGACTCTAGAATATGTTTGTACGATATGGGTATCAAATGAAAGCTGTTAATAAGTATTTTGAAAAGGAGTGATCCTTAGTTCCATAGGTGGACGCCTTTTCGAGATATCGCCATAAAGGTGGACCAGGGGTGTCTCTAGAATGTGTTTGTACGATATGGGTATCTAACGAAAAGTTTTACTGAGCATTTTAAGAGGGAGTGGGCATTAGGTCTATAGGTGGACGCCTTTTCGAAATGTCGACATTAGGGTGGGGCAGGGGTGACTCTAGAATGTGTTTGTATGATATGGGTATCAAATGAAAGATGGTAATGAGTATTTTAAAAGGGAGTAATCCTTAGTTCTATAGGTGGACGCCTTTTCGAGATATCGCCATAAAGGTGGACCAAGGGTGACTCTAGAATGTTTGTACGATATGGGTATCAAACGAAAGGTGTTACTGAGCATTTTAAGAGGGAGTGGGCATGAGGTCTATAGGTGGACGCCTTTTCGAGATATCGTCATTAGGGTGGGCCAGGGGTTACTCTAGAATGTGTTTGTACGATATGGGCATCAAACGAAAGGTGTTACTGAGCATTTTAAGAGGGAGTGGGCACTAGGTCTATAGGTGGACGCCCTTTCGAGATTTCGCCATTAGGGTGGGCCAGGGGTGACTCTAGAATGTTTGTACGATATGGGTATCAAATGAAAGGTGTTACTGAGCATTTTAAGAGGGAGTAGGCATTAGGTCTATAGGTGGACGCCCTTTCGAGATATCGCCATTAGGGTGGGCCAGGGGTGACTCTAGAATGTTTGTACGATATGGGTATCAAACGAAAGGTGTTACTGAGCATTTTAAGAGGAGTGGCCATTAGGTCTATAGGTGGACGCCTTTTCGAGATATCGCCATTAGGGTGGGCCAGGGTGACTCTAGAATGTGTTTGTACGATATGGGTATCAAATGAAAGGTGGTAATGAGTATTTTAAAAGGGAGTAATCATTAGTTCTATAGGTGGACGCCTTTTCGAGATATCGCCATAAAGGTGGACCAAGGGTGACTCTAGAATGATTGTACGATATGGGTATCAAACGAAAGGTGTTACTGAGCATTTTAAGAGGGAGTGGGAATTAGGTCTATAGGTGGACGCCTTTTCGAGATATCGCCATTAGGGTGGGCCAGGTGTGACTCTAGAATGTTTGTACAATATGGGTATCCAACGAAAGGTGTTACTGAGCATTTTAAGAGGGAGTGGACATTAGGTCTATAGGTGGACGCCTTTTCGAGATATCGCCATTAGGGTGGGCCAGGGGTGACTCTAGAATGTTTGTACGATATGGGTATCAAACGAAAGGTGTTACTGAGCATTTTAAGAGGGAGTGGACATTAGGTATATAGGTGGACGCCTTTTCGAGATATCGCCATTAGGGTGGGCCAGGGGTGACTATAAAATGTTTGTACGATATGGGTATCAAACGAAAGGTGTTACTGAGCATTTTAAGAGGGATTGGGTATTAGGTATATAGGTGGACGCCTTTTCGAGATATCGCCATTAGGGTGGGACAGGGGTGACTGTAGTATGTGTTTGTACGATATGAATATCAAATTAAAGGTATTAATGAGGGTTTTAAAAGCGAGTGGCCCTTAGATGTATATGTGAAGGCGTTCTCGCGATATCGACCAAAATGTGGACCAGGTGATCCAGAAAATCATCTGTCGGGTACTGCTAATTTATTTATATATGCAATACCACTAACAGTATTCCTGCCAAGATTCCAAGGGCTGTTGCTTTCGCCTTGTAGAACTTTTTCATTTTCTTCTACTTAAGTGGTAGGTGTCACACCCATTTTACAAAGTTTTTTCCAAAGTTATATTTTGCGTCAATAAACCAATCCAGTTACCATGTTTCATCCCTTTTTTCGTATTTGGTATAGAATTATGGCATTTTTTCATTTTTCGTAATTTTCGATATCGATAACGTGGGCGTGGTTATGGTAGGATTTCGGCCATTTTTTATACCAAGATAAAGTGAGTTCAGATAAGTACTTGGGCTTAGTTTAGTAAAGATATATCGGATTTTGCTCAAGTTATTGTGTTAACGGCCGAGCGGAAGGACAGACGGTGGACTGTGTATAAAAACTGGGCGTGACTTCCACCGATTTCGCCCATTTTCACAGAGAACAGTTACCGTCATAGAATCTATGCTCTTACCAAATTTGAGAAGGATTGGTAAATTTTTGTTCGACTTATGGCAATAAAATTATTCTAGACAAACTAAATGAAAATGGGCGGAGCCACGCCCGTTTTGAAATTTTCTTTTATTTTTGTATTTTGTTGCATCATATCATTACTGGAGTTGAATTTTGACTTAATTTACTTATATACAGTAAAGATATTGAATTTTTTGTTAAAATTTGAATTTAAAAAAATTTTTTTTTAAAAAGTGGGCGTGTTCTTCATCCAATTTTGCTAATTTTTATTTAGAACATATATAGTAATAGTAGTAACGTTCCTGCCAAATTTCATTATGATATCTTGAACGACTGCCAAATTATAGCTTGCAAAACTTTTAAATTACCTTCTTGTAAAAGTGGGCGGTGCCACGCCCATTGTCCAAACTCTTACTAATTTTCTATTCTACGTCATAACGTCAACCCATCTACCAAGTTTCGTTGCTTTATATGTCTTTCGTAATGAATTATCGCACTTTTTCGGTTTTTCGAAATTTTCGATATCGAAAAAGTGGGCGTGGTTATAGTCCGATATCGTTCATTTTAAATAGCGATCTGAGATGAGTACTCAGGAACCTACATACCAAATTTCATCAAGATACCTCAAAATTTACTCAAGTTATCGTGTTAACGGACGGACGGACGGACGGACGGACATGGCTCAATCAAATTTTTTTTCGATCCTGATTATTTTGATATATGGAAGTCTATATCTATCTCGTTTCCTTTATATATGTACAACCAACCGTTATCCAATCAAACTTAATATACTCTGTGAGCTCTGCTCAACTGAGTATAACAAAAAAATTATTATTTTTACAATATATAAGTAAATTATGTCAACATTCAACTCCAGTAATGGTATGGTGCAACAAAATACAAAAATAAAAGAAAATTTCAAAATGGGCGTGGCTCCGCCCTTTTTCATTTAATTTGTCTAGCATACTTTTATTGCCATAAGTCGAACAAAATTTTACCAATCCTTGTGAAATTTGGTAGGCGCTTAGGTTCTAGGACGATAGCTGTTTTCTGTGAAAAAGGGAGAAATTGGTTTGAAGCCACGCCCAGTTTTTATACACAGTCAACCGGCTGTCCTTCCGCTCGGCCGGTAACGCCATAACTTGAGCAAAAATCGATATAACTTTACTAAACTCAGTTCACGTACTAATCTGAACTCACTTTGTATTGGTATAAATAATGGCCGAAATCGGACTAATACCTTTAATTTGATAGCCTTATCGTACAAGCATATTCTAGAGTCACCCCTGGTCCACCTTTTTGGCGATATCTGGAAAAGGCGTCCACCTATAGAACTCAGCCCACGCCCTTTTAAAATACTCATTAACACCTTTGATTTGATACCAATATCGTACAAACAAATTCTAGGGTCATCCCTGGTCCACCTTTATGGCGATATCCCTAAATGGCGTCCACCTATAGAACAATGGCCCACTCCCTCTTAAAATACTCTTTAATACCTTCCATATGATACCCATATCGTACAAAAATATTCCAGAGTTACCCTAGGTTGATTTTCCCTTATTTTGTCTTCAAAGCTCTCAGCTGAGTATGTAATGTTCGGTTACACCCGAACTTAGCCTTCGTTACTTGTTTGTTTTGATTACTGTTATAAACACAATTTCGATTACCTGCGATTTCAGTTAGTAGTTTTCAGCAGGCTTAAGATACCAGAAAGTGAATATATAACAAGTAAGGAAGTCTAAGTTCGGGTGTAACCGAACATTACATACTCAGCTGAGAGCTTTGGAGACAAAATAAGGGAAAATCACCATGTAGGAAAATGAACCTAGGGTAACCCTGGAATGTGTTTGTACGATATGGGTATCAAATTAAAGGTATTAATGAGGTGTTTAAAAGAGAGTTGTATATGTGAAGGCGTTTTCGAGATATCGACCAAAATGTGGACCAGGGTCACCCAGAACATCATCTGTCGGGTACCGTTAATTTATTTGTAATAACGCGAACAAAATGCCTGCCATGATTTCAAGGGCTTTTGATTTCGCCCTGCAGAAATTCTTCATTTTTTATACTCAGCTGAGCAGAGCTCACAGAGTAGATTAATTTTGTTCTCATAACGGTAATCCGTAACGCCATAAACTAATCGAGATTGATATAGACTTCTATATATCAAAATGAGCTGGGCGAAAAAAGAAATTCATTTAGCCATGTCCGTCCGTCCGTCTGTCAGTAAACACGATAACTTGAGTAAATTTTGAGGTATCTTAATGAAATTTGGTATGTGAGTTCCTGGGGACTCCCTCAGATCGCTATTTAAAATGAACTTAACTACTTAATATGGTAGGTGTCACACCTATTTTATAAAGTTTTTTCTAAAGTTATATTTTGCGTCAAAAAACAATCCAATCACGATGTTTCATCCCTTGTTTCGTATTTGGTATATAATTATGGCATTTTTTCCATTTTTCGAAATTTTCGATATCGGTCATAGTCGGATTTCGTCCATTTTTAATACCAAGATGAAGTGAGTTCAGATAAGTAAGTGAACTAAGTATAGTAAAGATATATCGATTTTTGCTCAAGTTATCGTGTTAAGGGCCGGACGGAAGGACAGACGAACGACTGTGTATAAAAACTGGGCGTGGCTTCAACGGATTTCGCCCATTTTCACAGAAAACACTTATCGTCATAGAATCTATGCCCATACCAAATTTCACAAGGATTGGTAAATTTTTGTTCGACTTATGGCATTAAAATTATTCTAGACAAATTAAATGAAAAAGGGCGGAGCCACGCCCATTTTGAAATTTTGACGCCGCAATTTTAAATCAGATGAAGAGGGAGATCTCCAATGAGTTGGGAGACCCAGGTGGTAAGAGAGGTGACCTCCTTAATGCTCCAAATTGGTGTCAGTTATCGCGAAACAGTAATAGCTGGCGTTATTTGTTACGAAATGAACAAACTCGCTTAGACAGTTAAGTGCAAATTGATGATGATGCGCTTTTACTGAAATTAGAAGAACAATAACAAGTTTTCACGAACCATTATTTTGATTTATTGACCGGTGTCTGTTCCACGGTGGTTTGGAACTTCATTACCAAGTTCTCGACCATCGACATTGCGAAGAGAAATATTAGTGTTTATCGGAGAAAATTTATTTATCATGAAATCCATCCTAAAAGCAATAACCTTGCAGAGAGCATAACGGATGGATAGTTAGAACTATTTCACAAAGAGCGTAGTTTTTGTAGAGGTACCTCCACAATGGATGCCATTGCAGAAGCGATAGATGCCGCCAGGAAGCCGAGAGGGTAGATCACCAGACCAATGGCCATAATGGCTACGGTGGCCGTTAAGAATCCTTTAAATCGGTCCGTTTGAATGATATACACAAGGCGCTGGAAATACCTTTCAAGGGTTAGTAATGTGAGACCTATATCTAACGTGTGAAACGACTAAAGTTCAAAGGAAGGTAGAGTTAACAGTCTTAATGCCAGAAATCAACTTTCTCGTAGACGATGTGGTTGCGTTGATGCGAGCTGGTATATTTTAGTTTAAATCAATGCTTTCACAGCATACATAGACGGATTAGATGGGAAACCGAAAAAATGAATATAGCCGTCCTCATGAAGAGGCTCCACTATCGTTAATATGCTGGTTCGTGAACAACAATTAGAGACACCCCTATATAAAGAAAACAGAGAGCAGAGAGCAAGCTTTTATCAGATAGTATACGAACAGGCTGGGTTGCGCACACTAAATCGATACTGAACCGGTTACTGGCAACATAGCTTTTCTAAATTAATTTACAAGAAAACTCTAATATGGTGTAGGGGGTTTGGTATGGAAAAGAAACTTTTAGCTTCCGCCACGCAATTTTTATACTCAGTTGAGCAGAGCTTACAGAGTATTTTAAGTTTGATTGGATAACGGTTGGTTGAACATATATAAAGGAATCGAGATAGATATAGACTTCCATATATCAAAATAATCAGGATCGAAAAAAAATTTGATTGAGCCATGTCCGTCCGTCCGTCCGTCCGTCCGTTAACACGATAACTTGAGTAAATTTTGAGGTAACTTGATGAAATTTGGTACGTAGGTTCCTGAGCACTCATCTCAGATCGCTATTTAAAATGAACGATATCGGACTATAACCACGCCCACTTTTTCGATATCGAAAATTTCGGAAATCCGAAAAAGTGCGATAATTCATTACCAAAGACAGATAAAGCGACGAAACTTGGTAGATGAGTTGAATTTATGACGCAGAATAGAAAATTAGTAAAATTTTGGACAATGGGCGTGGCACCGCCCACTTTTAAAAGAAGGTAATTTAAAATTTTTGCAAGCTGTAATTTGTCAGTCGTTGAAGATATCATGATGAAATTTGGCAGGGACGTTACTCCTATCACTATATGTACGCCTAATAAAAATTAGCAAAATCGGAGATGGACCACGCCCACTTTAAAAAAAAAATTTTTTTAAAGTACAATTTTAACAAAAAATTTAATATCTTTACAGTATATAAGTAAATTATGTCAACACTCAACTCCAGTAATGACATGGTGCAACAAAATACAAAAATAAAAGAAAATTTCAAAATGGGCGTGGCTCCGCCCTTTTTCATTTAATTTGTCTAGGATACTTCTAACGCCATAAGTCGAACAAAAATTAACCAATCCTTTTGAAATTTGGTAGGGGCATAGATTTTATGATGTTAACTGTTTTCTGTGAAAACGGGCGAAATCGGTTGATGCCACGCCCAGTTTTTATACACAGTCGTCCGTCTGTCCTTCCGCATGGCCTTTAACACGATAACTTGAGTAAATTTTGAGGTAACTTAATGAAATTTGGTACGTAGGTTCCTGAGCACTCACCTCAGATCGCTATTTAAAATGAACAATATCGGACTATAACCACGCCCACTTTTTCGATATCGAAAATTTCGTAAAACCGAAAAAGTGCGATAATTCATTACCAAAGACAGATAAAGCGACGAAACTTGGTAGATGAGTTGAATTTATGACGCAGAATAGAAAATTAGTAAAATTTTGGACAATGGGCGTGGCACCGCCCACTTTTAAAAGAAGGTAATTTAAATTTTTGCAAGCTGTAATTTGTCAGTCGTTGAAGATATCATGATGAAATTTGGCAGGGACGTTACCCCTATTACTATATGTACGCCTAATAAAAATTAGCAAAATCGGAGAAGGACCACGCCCACTTTTAAAAAAATTTTTTTTTAAAGTAAAATTTTAACAAAAAATTTAATATCTTTACAGTATATAAGTAAATTATGTCAACATTCAACTCCAGTAATGACATGGTGCAACAAAATACAAAAATAAAAGAAAATTTCAAAATGGGCGTGGCTCCGCCCTTTTTCATTTAATTTGTCTAAGATACTTCTAACGCCATAAGTCGAACAAAAATTAACTAATCCTTTTGAAATTTGGTAGGGGCATAGATTTTATGATGTTAACTGTTTTCTGTGAAAACGGGCGAAATCGGTTGATGCCACGCCCAGTTTTTATACACTGTCGTTCGTCTGTCCTTCCGCATGGCCGTTAACACGATAACTTGAGCAAAAATCGACATATCTTTAATGAACTTAGGTCACGTACTTACTTGAACCCACTTTATTTTGGTATGAAAGATGAACGAAATCCGACAATGACCACGCCCACTTTTTCGATGTCGAAAATTACGAAAAATGAAAAAAATGCCATAATTCTATACCAAATACGAAAAAAGTGATGAAACATGGTGAGGTATTGGATTGGTTTATTGACACGAAATATAACTTTAGAAAAAACTTTATAAAATGGTTGTGACACCTACCATATTAAGTAGAAGAAAATGAAAAAGTTCCGCAAGGCGAAATAAAAAACCCTTAAAATCTTGGCAGGTATTACATATATAAATAAATTAGCGGTATCCTGGGTCGCAATCTGGAAAACGCCTTCACATATACAACTACCACCACTCCCTTTTAAAACTCTCATTAATACCTTTAATTTGATACCCATATCGTACAAACACATTCTAGAGTCACCCCTGGTCCACCTTTATGGCGATATTTCGAAACGGCTTCCACTTATAGAACTAAGGCCCACTCCCTTTTAAAATACTCATTAACACCTTTCTTTTGATACCCATATTGTACAAACAAATTCTAGGGTCACCCCTGGTCCACCTTTATGGTGATATCTCCAAACGGCGTCCACCTATGGAACTAAGGATTACTCTCTTTTAAAATATTCATTAACACCTTTCTTTTAATACCCATATTGTACAAACAAATTCTAGGGTCACCCTTGGTCCACCTTTATGGCGGTATCTCGAAACGGCGTCCACCTATGGAACTAAGGATTACTCCCTTTTAAAATACTCATTGACACCTTTCATTTGATACGCATATCATACAAACGCATTCTAGAGTCAACCCTGATCTACCTTTATGGCTATATCCCTAAATGGCGTCCACCTATAGAACTATGGCCCACTCCCTCATAAAATACTCTTTAACACCTTTCATTTAATACCCATATCGTACAAACGCATTCTAGAGTCACCCCTGGTCCACCTTTATATCGATATCTCGAAAAGGCAACCACCTATACAACAACCACCACTCCCTTTTAAAACCCTCATTAATACCTTTAATTTGATACCCATATCGTACAAACACATTCTAGAGTCACCCCTGGTCCACCTTTATGGCGATATTTCGAAACGGCGTCCACCTATAGAACTAAGGCCCACTCCCTTTTAAAATACTCATTTACACCATTCGTTTGATGCCCATATTGTACAAACAAATTCTAGGGTCACCCCTGGTCCACCTTTATGGCGATATCTCGAAACTGCGTCCACCTATGGAACTAAGGATTACTCCCTTTTAAAATACTCATTAACAACTTTCATCGTACAAACGCATTCTAGAGTCACCCCTGGTCCACCTTTATGGCGATATCTCGAAAAGGCGACCACCTATACAACTACCACCACTCCCTTTTAAACCCCTCATTAATACCTTTAATTTGATACCCATACCGTACAAACAAATTCTAGGGTCACACCTGGTCCACCTTTATGGCGATATCTCGAAACGGTGTCCACCTCTGGAACTAAGCATCACTCCCTTTTAAAATACTCATTAACACCTTTCTTTTGATACCCATATTATACAAACAAATTCTAGGGTCACCCCTGGTCCACCTTTATGGCGATATCTCGAAACGGCGTCCACCTATGGAACTAAGGATTACTCCCTTTTAATATACTCATTAACACCTTTCTTTTGATACCCATATTGTACAAACAAATTCTAGGGTCACCCATGGTCCACCTTTATGGCGGTATCTCGAAACGGCGTCCACCTATGGAACTAAGGATTACTCCCTTTTAAAATACTCATTAACACCTTTCATTTGATACCCATATCGTACAAACGCATTCTAGAGTCAACCCTGATCCACCTTTATGGCTATATCCCTAAATGGCGTCCACCTATAGAACTATGGCCCACTCCCTCACAAAATACTCTTTAACACCTCTCATTTGATACCCATATTGTACAAACAAATTCTAGAGTCAACCCTGATCCACCTTTATGGCGATATCCCTAAATGGCGTCCACCTATAGAACTATGGCCCACTCCTTCATAAAATACTCTTTAATGCCTTTCATTTGATACACATGTCATACAAACACATTCCAGGGTTTCCCTCGGTTCATTTTCCTACATGGTTATTTTCCCTTATGTTGTCACCATAGCTATCAACTGAGTATGTAATGTTCGGTTACACCCGGACTTAACCTTCCTTACTTGTTTATCTTAATCTACACAGGGCGAGTCCACACATATCTATCGAGGCTCTAGCAACTTCTCAACGAAACGAAGGGGCGGGTTGAAATGGCCTAGAGGATTCGATGTAGTCGTATCTAAGCGTCCGCAAGATGATCAGCTTATCGCACGCGAATCATATCGATACATCATTTCCCTGCCAAAAGAAGGTGATTAGAGGCATGGACGCCGAAGCGATGCAAATGTCCCACCTCGGGTTTTGTGTTGAAAACGCTCTTATCCACAATTTTATATAAAAGCGCCCAATATTCGAATATCATTTAAAAGTCTCCAATCTCATGATCTGTTTTGATAAACCTATATTTTAAAGTTAGCCCAATACATATTCATATGAGTAATGACGTTTGAAAACAAAACCTGTGAAATCCCACGCTCTTCAAAAAATTGTATTATTAAATATTTATAAAACCTACCATAACTATACACTAATTTAGGGCAAAAACTACAAATGAATATCGTACTACAATTCGCGGCTGCATACTAAAATAAAATCGTTCCGCGGCTAATTTTTAATGTCTGGATACTCATGAAAATCGAAAATTTTTTAAATTTTTTTAATTTTCAATATTTATGAATTATGTGGATGCCACATTATTAGGAAAAATACCCTCCTCTACAGGCAATATTACTATTCGCAGTAGCGTTTATAGCAATAAAATGAAGTTGGAGTTTAGAAACACACTAAGTGCCCAGATACTAGTGTGCTTACCCTATAAACATATGGTGTGAAGCATTGTCAAGTAGCGATTAATTGGTTTGACACAAAATTCAAGAAAAAATAATAAATATCAAATAAAAGAATAAATTTCACCAATATGGTTTAATAAGTACGTCTATTTTTATACTCAGTTGAGCAGAGCTCACAGAGTATATTAAGTTTGATTGGATAACGGTTGGTTGTACATATATAAAGGAATCGAGATAGATATAGACTTCCATATATCAAAATAATCAGGATCGAAAAAAAATTTGATTGAGCCATGTCCGTCCGTCCGTCCGTCCGTTAACACGATAACTTGAGTAAATTTTGAGGTATCTTGATGAAATTTGGTATGTAGGTCTCTGAGCACTCATCTCAGATCGCTATTTAAAATGAACAATATCGGACTATAACCACGCCCACTTTTTCGATATCGAAAATTTCGAAAAACCGAAAAAGTGCGATAATTCATTACAAAAGACCGATAAAGCGACGAAACTCAGTAGATGAGTTGAACTTATGACACAGAATAGAAAATTGGTAAAATATTGGACAATGGGCGTGGTACCGCCCACTTTTAAAATAAGGTAATTTAAAATTTTGCAAGCTGTAATTTGGCAGTCGTTGAAGATATCATGATGAAATTTGGCACGAACGTTACTCCTATTACTATATATACGCTTAATAAAAATTAGCAAAATCGGAGAAGGACCACGCCCACTTTTAAAAAAAAAAAAATTTTTAAAGTAAAATTTTAACAAAAAATTTAATATCTTTACAGTATATAAGTAAATTATGTCAATATTCAACTCCAGTAATGATATGGTGTAACAAAATACAAAAACAAAAGAAAATTTCAAAATAGGCGTGGCTCCGCCCTTTTTCATTTAATTTGTCTAGGATACTTTTAACGCCATAAGTCGAACAAAAATTAACGAATCCTTTTGAAATTTGGTAGGGGCATAGATTTTATGATGTTAACTGTTTTCTGTGAAACCAGGCGAAATCGGTTGATGCCACGCCCAGTTTTTATACACAGTCGTTCGTCTGTCCTTCCGCATGGCCGTTAACACGATAACTTGAGCAAAAATCGACGTATCTTAAACGAACTTAGTTCAAGTACTTACTTGAACTCACTTTATCTTGGTATGAAAAATGAACGAAATCCGACAATGACCACGCCCACTTTTTCGATATCGAAAATTACAAAAAATGAAAAAAATGCCATAATTCTATACCAAATACGAAAAAAAGGTTGAAACATGGTGAGGTAATTGAATTGGTTTATTGACGCGAAATATAACTTTAGAAAAAACTTTATAAAATGGTTGTGACACCTACCATATTAAGTAGAAGAAAATGAAAAAGTTCTGCAGGGCGAAATAAAAACCCTTAAAATCTTGGCAGGCATTACATATATAAATAAATTAGCGGTATCCAACAGATGACGTTCTGGGTCACCATGGTCCACATTTTGGTCGATATCTGGAAAACGCCTTCACATATACAACTACCACCACTCCGATACCCATATCGTACAAACACATTCTAGAGTCACCCCTGGTCCACCTTTATTGCGATACCTCGAAAAGGCGTTCACCTATAGAACTAAGGCCCCCTCCCCTTTAAAATACTCATTAACACCTTTCTTTTGATACCCATATTGCACAAACGAATTGTAGAGTCACCCCTGGTCCACCTTTATGGCGATATCTCGAAAATGCGACCACCTATACAACAACCCCCACTCCCTTTTAAAACCCTAATTAATACCTTTAATTTGATACCCATATTGTACAAACAAATTCTAGGGTCACCCTTGGTCCACCTTTATGGCGATATCTCGAAACGGCGTCCACCTATGGAACTAAGGATTACTCCCTTTTAAAATACTCATTAACACCTTTCTTTTGATACCCATATTGTGCAAACAAATTCTAGGGTCACCCCTGGTCCACCTTTATGGCGATATCTCGAAACGGCGTCCACCTATGGAACTAAGGATTACTCGCTTTTAAAATAATCATTAACACCTTTCATTTGATATCCATATCGTACAAACGCATTCTAGTCACCCATGGTCCACCTTTATGGCGATATCTCGAAACGGCGTCTACCTATGGAACTAAGGATAACTCCCCTTTAAAATACTCATTAACACCTTTCTTTTGATACCCATATTGTGCAAACAAATTCTAGGGTCACCCCTGGTCCACCTTTATGGCGATATCTCGAAACGGCGTCCACCTATGGAACTAAGGATTACTCGCTTTTAAAATACTCATTAACACCTTTCATTTGATACCCATATCCTACAAACGCATTTTAGAGTCACCCCTGGTCCATCTTTATGGCGATATCTCGAAAAGGCGACCACCTATACAACAACCACCACTCCCTTTTAAAACCCTCATTAATACCTTTAATTTGATACCCATATCGTACAAACAAATTCTAGGGTCACACCTGGTCCACCTTTATGGCGATATCTCGAAACGGCGTCCACCTGTGGAACTAAGCATCACTCCCTTTTAAAATACTCATTAACACCTTTCTTTTGATACCCATATTGTACAAACAAATTCTAGGGTCACCCCTGGTCCACCTTTATGGCGATATTTCGAAACGGCGTCCACCTATGGAACTAAGGATTACTCCCTTTTAAAATACTCATTAACACCTTTCATTTTTTCATTTGATACCCATATCGTACAAACGCGTTCTAGAGTCAACTCTGATCCACTTTTATGGCCATATCCTAAATGGCGTCCACCTATAGAACTATGGCCCACTCCCTCATAAAATACTCTTTAATGCCTTTCATTTGATACACATGTCATACAAACACATTCCAGGGTTTCCCTCGGTTCATTTTCCTACATGGTTATTTTCCCTTATGTTGTGACCACAGTTCTCAACTGAGTATGTAATGTTAGGTTACACCCGAACTTAACCTTCCTTACTTGTTTTTTTTTTTTTTTGTTTCAAAAAAAAAAAGTATCATTCTGGAGAGGGCTTAAAATATGTATGTAAGTCTAAAGAAGATTACCAAATATGTTACGGGAAACACTTGTTCTTTTTAATACTTTTAAGGTAGTTATTTGAGAACAGAGCGAGTTTAATTAACGCAGCAAATACTCCTTTTTTCTTAAGTCATTATTGTCTTATTTAAGATATAAAGAGCAAATAAATTTTAATATATATGTGTGTATAATAATCTGGACATTTAATTCCACGTTAGAATACCGAATTCCTCTGTATGTGACAAAACAACTAAAGTATCTATTGCACAGAGCTTCTCCATAACTATTTACGAACTGAGCTATGATTGAATTGTCCGGTCAATAAAGACCTGATATTGGCCGAATGTGTCTATAGTGTTACCAGAATTTGTTTGACGACCAAACGGAAAACCCCCAATTAGGTACCCGCACTTATGTCATAGAAAAACTACGTCCTCTTGGAAAATATTAGAATCTTTCTGGGACCCAGCTTAATGACTGCCTCGAGATCTCACAACTGTGCCATATAATACATAACATATATGTATATTTAAAAAAAATCGTGGCCGTAATTTGAAGCTTTGTTAGCATTATATTTTATTTAAATTCTTTGGAAGCGTCATGTAATAAAATAATATTTTCATATCATATTTATGAAACATTTTTTGAACGTAAGTAAACAATGCATGCATTTGTCATGCTTCATTGCTCGTTGACCAACGACTAAACCACTAACCATTTCATTTTTACTGAAGGTATACAAAAACAAGTAAGGAAGGCTAAGTTCGGGTGTAACCGAACATTACATACTCAGCTGAGAGCTTTGGAGACAAAATAAGGGAAAATCACCATTTAGCAAAATGAAACTATGGTAACCCTAGGATGTGTTTGTATGACATGGGTTTCAAGTGGAAGGTATTAAAGAGTATTTTGAAAGGGAGTGCGCCATAGTAATATAGGTGGCCGCCATTTCGGGATATCGCCATAAAGGTGGACCATGGGTGACTAGAATGCGTTTGTACGATATGGATATCAAATGAAAGGTGTTAATGATTATTTAAAACCTTGTGGGCCTTAGTTCTATAGGTGGAAGCCTTTTCGATATATCGCCATAAGGGTAAAGCAAGGATGACTTTAGAATGTGTTTGTACGATATGGGTATAAAATTAAAGGTTTTAATGAGGGTTTTAAAAGGGAGTGGCCATTAGTTGTATATGTGAAGGCGTTTTCGAGATATCGATCAAAATGTGGACCAGGGTGACCTAGAACATCATCTGTCGGGTACCTCTAATATATTTATATATGTAATACCACGAACATATCAGAACTTTTTCATTTTCTTTTACTTAATATGGTAGGAGTCACACCCATTTTACAAAGTTTTTTCTATAGTTATATCTTGCGTCAATAAACCAATCCAATTACCATGTTTCATCCCTTTTTTCATATTTGGTATAGAATTATGGCATTTTTTTCATTTTTCGAAATTGTCGATATCGAAAAAGTGGGCAAGGTCATAGTCGGATTTCGCCCATTTTTAATACCAAGATAAAGTGAGTTCAAATAAGTACGTGAACTAAGTTTAGTAAAAATATATCGATTTTTGCTCAAGTTATCGTGTTAACGGCCAAGCAGAAGGACAGACGGTTGGTTGTATATAAAAACTGGGCGTAGCTTTAGCCGATTTCGCCCATCTTCACAGAAAACAGTTATCGTCATAGAATCTATGGCCCTACCAAGGATTGGTAAATTTTTGTTCGACTTATGGCATTAAAAGTATTCTAGACGAATTTAATGAAAAGGGCGGAGCCACGCCCATTTTGAATTTTTCTTTTATTTGTGTATTTTCTTGCACCATATAATTACTGGAGTTGAATGTTGACATAAATTACTTATATAATGTAAAGATATTAAATTTTTTGTTAAAATTTGACTTAAAATTTTTTTTTTTTTTTTAAGTGGGCGTGTTCCTCATCCGATTTTGAAAATTTTTATTTAGCACGCATACAGTAATAAGAGTAACGTGCCTGCCAAATCTCATCATGATATCTTCAACGACTGCCAAATTACAGCTTGCAAAATTTTTAAATTACCTTCTTTTAAAAGTGGGCGGTGCCGCGCCCATTGTCCAAAATTTTACTAAGTTTCTATTTTGCGTCAAAGGTTTAACGCACCTACCAAGTTTCATCGCTTTATCGGTCTTTGGTAATAAATTATCGCACTTTTTCGGTTTTTCGAAATTTTCGATATCGAAAAAGTGGGCGTGGTTGTAGTCCGATTTCGTTCATTTTAAACAGCGATCGGAAATGAGCGCCCAGGAAACTACATACCAAATTTCATCAAGATACCTCAAAATTTACTTAAATTATCGTGTTTACGGACGGACGGACGGACGGACGGATATGGCTAAATGAATTTCTTTTTTCGCCCAGATCATTTTGATATATAGAAGTCTATATCTATCTCGATTAGTTTATGCCATTACGGATTACCGTTATGCGAACAAAGTTAATATACTCCGTGAGCTCTGCTCAGCTGAATATAAAAAGAATCATCCCACCAACGCAGCCTATTTATTGGAACAGCAGAAGTATGCCTGGCGTCACATTAATGGTTGCTGCTTAGTTTGGACACCTGAATTTAGTTTGGATTAACAGTTGCTTTGTTGGCATTATTGCTACCGTTACCATTTTCTATTTTAGTATGTGTTTAAACATTTTCAGCTTTTGTTGCGACGAAGCATCCTTGTCTGTGGTCTTCTGTCGACAAATGTTGTTGATACACGAATATTGCCGGTTTTTATACTCAGCGTGCTTTGCACACAGTGTATATTAACTTTGATTGGATAACGGTTGGTTGTACAGGTATAAAGGAATCGAGATAGATATAAACTTCCATATATCAAAATCATCAACATCGAAAAAAAATTTGATTGAGCCATGTCCGTCCGTCCGTTAGCACGATAACTTGCTAAATATTTGCCGTCATCCGGTGGCAAAATCCTGAGCCAGATAAATAATTTTGCATGTAAATGCAACAACAACGATTTGAGCCAGATAAATCCAGACAGAAGTCTGGTTCAATTTTTGAGCCAGATAATTTGTTTATTACTTCTTTTTAGGTTGGCAACGCGGCCTTTAATAAACCTACTTTTTCAAATATAGATGTCACTGCTTAGTTTTTCGCCGTATGAGTTAAATGTTTGGATTTACAAACAAGAATGAACAATTCTTTTATTATTCCAGGAAGATTCTAGAAATTCATACACATATAATACAAATAAAATTCAATACAATAGAATCCAGAAATTGCATCAGCTGTGTACATAAATATTTCATGTCAATTTCGTGACTTCACGGATAGATGTCGGTGTGAGCCGCCACAAATGAAAAACAGCGGCGACATCTGCCTACCACATTTCACGTTCGCGAAAATTTTACGACATCTGCTTTTCACGTCTCTCAATGATCCAGAACTTTCCCGTGAGAAGTGAGCGTGAGCCGGAGCTGTAAAACTCACAGAAAGACGGCAATTGAGATATCTTCACCAAATTTGGTACACTAGCTTATCTGGACCCAGAATGGAGTGGTATTGAAAATGTTTGAAAATGGATGATAACTAAACCCACTTTTTATATATATAAAATTTTGGAAAATTTTTTTTAAATGGGCGTGGCACCGCCCACTTGTGATAAGATCAATTTTACAAATATTATTAATCATAAATCAAAAATCGTTAAACCTATCGTAACAAAATTTGGCAGAGGTTGCCTTCACGATAAGGAATGCTTAGAAGAAAAATTAACGAAATCGGTTAAGGACCACGCCCACTTTTATATAAAAGATTTTAAAAGGGTCGTGGACGAATAAAATAAGCTATATATTTGCAAAAAAGAGATTTATATCAATGGTATTTCATTTCCCAAGTGGATTTATAACAACAAATGGGAAAAACTTCAAATTTAAGAAAATGGGCGTGGCACCGTCCCTTTTATGACTAAGCAATTTTCTATGTTTCGGGAGCCATAACTCGAAGAAAAATTAACGGATCGTAATAAAATTGGGTACAAAAATTTTCCCTATAGTAGTAAATATTTCTAGTAAAAATGGACGGGATCGGTTAAAGACCACCGCAACTTAGATATAAAACAAGTTTAAAAGGGTCGTAGACTAGAATAATAAGCTATAACTTATCAAAAAATAGTTTTGAATTAATGATATTTCACTTATCAAATTTTATTATAAGAGGAAATGGGGAGAAATTTTTTTTTAAACGGGCGGTGCCACGTGTTATGTAGAAAAGTAATTTATATGACGGCCACCGTGGTGTGATGGTAGCGTGCTCCGCCTATCACACCGTATGCCCTGGGTTCAACTCCCGGACAAAGCAACATCAAAATTTTAGAAATAAGATTTTTCAATTAGAAGAAAATTTTTCTAAGCGGGGTCGCCCCTCGGCAGTGTCTGGCAAGCGCTCCGATTGTATTTCTGCCATGAAAAGCTCTCAGTGAAAACTCATCTGCCTTGCAGATGCCGTTCGGAGTCGGCATAAAACATGTAGGTCCCGTCCGGCCAATTTGTAGGGAAAAATCAAGAGGAGCACGACGCAAATTGGAAGAGAAGCTCGGCCTTAGATCTCTTCGGAGGTTATCGCGCCTTACATTTATTTTTTTTTTTTTTTTAATTTATATGAAATGAAATGTACAATTGAAGCTCACGCTGAGTATATAATGTTCGGTTACACCTGAACTTCAACACCTTTATTTGTTCTTTCTATGTTTACGTTGCTATTACATCCAGCCGATGTTGCTGCTGCTGCTTTAAGGAAAAATGATGCACATTAAGTATAAATGATACTTAGCCACTTTGAAAATGGGAAAACGTGATCCGCATAAATATCTAACAAATTCACTTGTCTGTGTGGTAGGCAACAAAGTAAAAATGGCTAATAATACTACATACTAAAGAGTAATTTCGGCCAGTGGCAATCTTTTGCAACTGTGTTGCAAAAAGGACTATATAGTACTAAGAAGCAGTAAGAGAACATTATCAACTCTATTTTCCTTTTTCCACGCCGCTGGGAATAGTTTTCCTCTGATTCCTTAAAGGGTTATCTCATCTTCGACTTGTTTAGTTCTTCCGAGTTCATTTAGGCTCGAAATCCGCCAATTCTAAATGAGCTGGTGGTGTTAGGTTAGGCGGTAGCGGCGCTGATAGAGGAAGCTCACTTGGACAACATGAAGGTCCGTTGTGATACCACATACAGTAAAATAACGGTGACGTAGATATAGCTACTTAGAGAATCGTTAGGTAGCAGCGATAAAGTTCCGAATGATACCGATCTCAACCTTGAACAAATCCTTGGGAGATCCAAATGAGTCGCGATCGAAGTACTTTCTCCTAGTTCTGACAAAAGCTGGGAAATCAAGCATAAAGTGATTTGATGATTCCATCACATCACCATCCATACGCTGCAGCAGCATGAAGTTTCCAGTATATTGAGAGGTGCCGCATGGATACCCATGTATCTGTATTTGAACTCAAGACCTTGATAGCCGCTTGGCTATCAGAGTTGATGTTGAATTCTCTAACCGTAGTAGCACTGGATAGCATTTCATCCACCGCATCCTTAATCGCAGCAACTTCCGCTTGGAATACACTGCTGTGATCAGCCAATTTAAACTTGCGGCTTACATTTAACTCCTCACAAAAGACCCGCCACCCACCTCTCCATCCAACTTCTCTCTCGGGGGAATAACTGGGGTATAGGGACCATTTATCGGCATACAATAGTCCGTCCTGTCCGGGATAAAGTCGAACATAGTAAGAAGGCTAGAGGGTCCGAAGTCAGAAAGCCCATAGCCCATATCACGAAGCCTGACCAACTACCGGGCCGCGGCCGCCTTTCCCGCAATATCTACTGGATGTTTATTCAGCATGACATTCAATGCCAAGGTAGGTGTTGTTCTGAGAGCGCCACCGAGCTAGTGGTGTTGCTCAGTGCCATTTTGCACAAACGTACAAGTTTTGCGGGTAAACTAAATTCAGACATAGCGACAGCTCCTTTTCGTGCTATCGAAGTCGAATTTGAATTCGCCGAAGGCTGATGTGTTTCAGCTCCTTATTCACTGGTACTTGACAAGATTTGGCCTATACATAATAGATTTACCGGCGACCGCCATGGTGTGGTGATAGCGTGTCACGCCTAACACACCGAAGGTCCAAGACTTAAGTTGAGGGCGAAGCAGCGACATAAAAAATTTAGAAACAAGTTTTTTCAATTAGTAAAAGGTTTTTCTAAGCGGGGTCGCCCCCCGGCAGTAGTTAGGGAAGCATTCCGAGATTTCTGTGCTTCTCTGTGAAAATTCATCTGCCTTTCGGAATCGGCGCTCCGCCAATATGTAAGAAAAACTAAAGAAGAGCACGACGGAAATCGTAAGAGAAACTCGGCATGGATTTCATCGGAGTAAATTGCGCCAAGTATTTATTTTTTTTAAGAGAAATCTAGTTGTCCCTCACCCGTCTCCGTCAACTTAGTCCTCCCTTCCCTATGCTGTCAAAGACTGGTGCCGAAAGTAGTCATTGCATTCTACAATTAATTTTCACGATTCCAATATTTTTCACCGAAAGTAAGCGCGGTATGTAAGTTCGTCGATCTTGTGAATTGGGCAGGGTAAATATAAATCACAATATTTGAAGGTTGCTATCCGTAGCCATGTGTAAAAGCCGTGTAGAGTAATCGAAACCTGTCTGTTGTAGCAGCCTTTCGAAGTAAATTTTATTTCGGACACCGCCGGCACTTCTTCGTTGCACAGAGGCACGAGCGTTTTCTCGCAGCCAGTCCGAGTCCACATGTAAATTTCATGGCGTGCTCATATCGAACACACTAGTGCTACACCTTTCCTTAATCCCGATGTGAGCGATTAGGTTTCGTGTTCTTCGTTTAGAAGAAAAGTGTGTGACCTGGTGTATCTTCTTATGCTGAAATTTGGTATTGCATATTATCATACTTCGATACGCGGCGAAGTCAATCAATCTCAACCTCTTGGCAAGTGCTATTTCGTGGAGGCTGAACTTTTCCATTGCAGCAAACACACCTTCTTTGCTTAACCTGGCATTAAAGTCACCTAGCATGATTTTGATGTCATGGCGGGCGTACTCATTGTATGTTTCTCATATAAGAGGTCCTTATCTGTGGCATGTTTTATTGCAAACCTCGTTTGATGCGGATTGAGTTATGAAATTCACTTTAATCCATTAACGACAATACCCACCAATTAAACGTATGGCCACTGTGGTAGATGTCGCAAGGGATTATTGTATTTTTGCTTTGCCTCAGCTATTTTGCTTACTGTCTGGCAGTGATGTTGTTGTTGTTGTTGTATCAGTACTTCCAATAGGCGCGACCGATCACAAATTGTCATCAATATCCTCTAACGGGAGTCCAAGGAAACTTGCTGTTTTAACAGTGGTGGACCATAATGAGAGGGGTGTTAGAAGCGTTGGTTTCACCATACAGTTGAAGAGATAGTTGGTGTCATGCGGGGACACGTTACAAGCAGGACATATGTTTTGTATGTCGGGGTTGATTCTGGATAGGTAAGAGTTTAACCTGTTACAGTATCCAGATCGAAGTTGAGCGTGACTCGCGTTTCCCTAGGGAGTGTGCGCTCCTCCTCTGCTAGTTTTGTGTATTGTTCTTTAAGTACTGGATTCACCGGGCAATTCCTGGCATAGAGGTCCGACGCCTGTTTGTGGATTTCACTGAAGACCTGCTTGTGGTTTTTGGCTTCATACGGCTGTGTTCTCATATCAAAATTGTACTACGACGTTCGACTCACACAATTGCTCAAATCTCTGAAGACTTAAGGCTCACGATGGGCATACTAAGTGGACACTGCCTTCTGGCGTCAAATGCTTAGGAGAAGTTATGCCTCCTAAGTAACAGCGAATGAACGAAGTGCAAGCTGCAGAAAGAAATGGTTCAGCACGTTCTGTGCTCATGTCCTGCACTCGCAAGGTCGAGACCCCAGCTACTATTGGCAGCAGAGTTTCCAGATTTTTACGCAACAATTAATCTTAACTAACCTGTGCGGTAACTTGCACCGGCGCCGCGAACTTACTATAAACTTAAATTTTTGTAATAAGTACCCTAATTTGCTGCCTAATAAGTGCAGCAAGTGCAACGCTCGAATAAAAAAACTGCTTAAAAATAAACAACGGTAAACAAAAATGCGTGATGTAAATTTAGCAAATTTACCATATTTTGTTGCACATATATTTGTTTTATGTAGTGAAGATGTATGTAAATAGCGAAAAGCATCAACAAAAACCTACCTATTAATGCACTGTAGAGATACAAAATTGCGAACGCGTATAAACCGCATACGAGCCACCGCTGTTGTTGTTTTTGTTCTTGCTTATTACTTACTTAATCGGCGCTTAACCGTCTAAACGGTTATGGCCGTCCAACAAGGCGCGCCAGTCGCTCCTTCGCTCCGCCAACCGGCGCCAATTGGTCACACCAAGGGAGTTTAAATCGTTTTCCACCTGGCCTTCCAACGGAGTGGGGGCCGCCCTCTACCTCTGCTTCCATAGGCGGGTTCCGAAAGAAACACTTTCTTGGCCGGAGCATCATCATTCATTCGCATAACATGACCTAGCTAGCGCAGCCGCTGCGTTTTAATTCGCTGGACTATGTTGATGTCTGCGTATAGCTCGTACAGCTCATCATTAAATCTTCTTCGGTACTCGCCATCGCCAACGTGTAGAGGTCCATAAATCTTTCGAAGAACTTTTCTCTCGAACACTCCCAAAGCCGCTTCATCTGCTGTTGTCATGGTCCATGCTTCTGCCCCATATATCAGGACGGGTACGATAAGTGACTTGTAGAGTATGATTTTCGTTCGCCGAGAGAGGACTTTACTTTTCAATTGCCTACCTAGTCCAAAGTAGCATTTATTGGCAAGAGTGATTCTTCGCTGGATTTCAGTGCTGATGTTGTTGCTAGTGTTGATGCTGGTTCCCAAATAAACGAAGTCTTTTACTATTTCGAAATTATAGCTGCCAACAGTAGCGTGGTTGCCAAGGCGCGTATGCGCTGACTGTTTGCTCGATGACAGCAGGTACTTCGTTTTGTCGTCATTCACCATCAAACCCATCTTTACCGCTTCTTTTTCCAGTTTGGAGTAAGCAGAACTAACAGCGCGGGTGCTTAGGCCGATGATATCAATGTCATCAGCATATGCCAGCAATTGCACGCTTTTATAGTATATTGTTCCAGTGCGGTTAAGTTCTGCAGCTAGTATAATTTTCTCCAGCATCAAATTAAAGAAATCGCACGATAGGGGGTCACCCTGTCTGAACCCTCGTTTAGTTTCGAACGGCTCGGAGAGGTCCTTCCCAATTCTGACTGAGCTGATGGTGTTGCGCAACATCATTTTGCACAGCCGTATAAGTTTTGCGGGGAAACCAAATTCAGACATAGCGGCATATAGGTAGCTCCTTTTCGTGCTGTCGAAGGCGGCTTAAAAGTCGACGAAGAGGTGATGTGTGTCGATTCTCTTTTCATGGGTTTTTTCCAAGATTTGGCGCATTGTGAGAATCTGGTCGATGGTAGATTTACCAGGTCTGAAGCCGCACTGATAAGGTCCAATCAGCCGGTTCACGTTGGGCTTCAATCTTTCGCACAATACACTTGAAAGGACCTTATATGCGATATTAAGAAGGCTGATTCCACGATAGTTGGTGCATTTTGCAGTATCCCCTTCTTGTGGACTGGGCAAAGAACACTTAGATTCCAACCGTCGGGCATGCACTCATCCGCCCATATTTTGCTAAGAAGTTGCTGCATGCGCCTTACCAACTCCTCGCCGCCGTACTTGAATAGCTCCGCAGGCAATCCATCAGTGCCCACGGTCTTGTTGTTTTTCAATCTGGTTATTGCTATTCTAACTTCGTCATTATCGGGCGGGGCGACATATATTCCATCATCATCGATTCCGGGATCGGGTTCTTCACTTCTGCGCGGTGAATTGCTGCCTCCATTTAGGAGAGCAGAGAAGTATTCCCTCCATAATCTAAGCACTCTCTGGACATCAGTTACAAGGTCGCCGTTTTCGTTCCTACAGGAGTTTGCCCCGGTCTTAAAACCTTCCGTTTGTCGCCGTATTTTTTGGTAAAATTTTCGGGCGTTATTCCTGGTGGCTAGCAGCTCAAGCTCCTCGCACTCACGCCTTTCTGCTTCTGCTTTTTTCTTCTTGTAAAGGCGTCTCGCTTCCCTTTTCAACTCACGATAGCGTTCACACACTCCTCTTGTCGCGCTCGCCCTGTAGGCAGCGTCATTTCTTTCGGTTGCAACGGGGCATTTTTCAGCGTACCAGTTGTTTTTTCGTGGCCGCCGGTAACCAATTTTTTCCTCGGCGGCAGTACGAAGTGCTTTGGAGATATGCTCACACTGCTCCTGTATTCCTGCAGGCTGAGTTGTGCTCTCAGAGAGCAGGTGTGAGAGTCGAGTTTTGAAATCATTGGCAGTCTGTTGTGATTGAAGCTTTCCGACGTCTAGCTTTCCTTGTGTTTTTTTGTTACTTGGTTTTAGCCGCTTTGAGGCGGGTGCGGATTTTGGCTGCAACGAGATAGTGGTCCGAGTCGATGTTAGGTCCTCGGATCGTGCGCACATCTAAAACACTGGAGGCATGCCGTCCGTCTATCACAACGTGATCGATCTGATTGCGAGTATTTCGATCAGGAGACAGCCATGTAGCTTGATGTATATGACCGTGCTGGATATGACCATGTTTCGAGCACCGGCAAAGTCAATCAGCCTCAGTCCGTTAGGAGAAGTTTCATTGTGTAGGCTGAACTTTCCGACTGTAGGGCGAAAAACACCTTCTTTGCCCACCCTGGCGTTAAAGTCGCCAAGCACGACTTTTATATCATGACGGGGACAGCGCTCGTATGTGCGTTCTAATTGTTCATATAAAGTGTCTTTCTCCTCATCGTCTTTCTCCTCTGTCGGCGCATGGGCGCAGATGAATGATATATTAACAAATTTTGCTTTTATTCGGATAGCGGCGAGACGCTCGTCCACAGGCGTGAACGCCAGCACTTGGCGACAAAGTCTCTCTCCCACCACGAACCCGACGCCGAAACTGCGCTTATTCGTATGGCCACTCCAATAGATGTCACACTTTTTGATCTTCTTTCTTCCTTGCTTCGTCCAACGCATTTCTTGGATGGCTGTGATGTCAGATTTTGCTTTGACGAGGACATCAACCAGCCGGGCATCTGCAACAATCCCATTCAGAGAGCGGACATTCCAGGTGCATGCCCTCAATTCATTGTCCTTCAAACGTTTGACATGGTCGTCATCAATAGAGAGTGTATTTATCCAAGGCTTGTTGTTATATTTCATTGGAGTATGGATTTACGTGGCGGGTCCCAAGCCCAGCGTACAACCCGCTCAGCGGGGGTGAAAATATTACTTGCACGTTTATATAGCGAGCCACTTGCTCCAAGACAGACGCCCGCTTGCAGCCGCACCTAGAGGTGTACAGACGCTGCCGATGAGATCTCCCCCCGCTAGCCCTTAAATCGATTATCTCAGAGTGGGCTAGCCAGGTTGGCGCCATCTCACGGATGTTTAGCGGCTACTTGGCAGCAAGCGACCGGCAGTAGTGAGCTGCTTGAACCGCATGCAAAAAATCTCTCTGGCCATTCCCAGGTGAATGGCGGTCAGACGCTTTCCCCACTTTCGTGGACTTCTACACGGCTCCACCCTCCTGTTCTTGCTTATATAGCCCCATAATTGTAAATTTATGGTGGCGTTGTTGTTGTTTGTTTAGTTTGCCTGATCACTGCTACAACTTCACTCGTGTGCGTTTTATTTTGCCGTATATCCTCATAATGCTTACGGAGATGACTCCTTAAGCCCTTGGGCGGTGTTGGCTCATCAATCAGATGTCTGTTGGGATGTCCAGATTTCTGGGTATTCAACACGAATTGTTTGGTTAGCATTTCATTTCTCTCCTCATTATTTAGATGTTGTTCTGGGGATATAAAAAGACAACCCGTGGCGGTTCTGAGGGCAGTATTTTGGCAGGCCTGTAGGTTCTTCCAGTGAGTAGTCTTTAGGCTTGGCGACCATATCGGGGACTCGTTGCATGCAATCGGCTGGCCAATTGCTTTGTAAGTGGTAATGAACGTTTCTTTATCTTTACCCCAGGTGCTACCAGAAACAGATTTGAGGATTTTATTGCGGCTCTGGATTTGTGATACAATTGCGGCTGCATGCTCACCAAAAATTAGATCCTGATCAAACGTCACACCCAAGATTGTGGGGTGTAAGACAGTCGATAGCGTAGTGCCATTGACGTGGATGTTCAAAATGGTCCCATTTTGCCCGCTTATGTTCATCCACAAGCAAAAGTTTATATCCGTTATTTGGGGGTCGCCGGAATTGAGATGTCTTATAAGGTCACGTTCTCTCGCTAAATTTGGGGCTTCCGCCGGAAAATGAAGCCGAATTTTGGGAATTCTTCCTCCTTTATTATTTATCAATGATCTTCCAAAGTTCTTTGGACCCATTCAAAGCCCTGGAGACAGACTACTTCTTCAGAACGATTTGGATAGCTTAGTTCAATAGTGCAAGGCCAATGAAATGGTCCTCAACCTAAACAAATGCAAATTCATGATTTTTTACTAGAAAATCATATCAGGTACATAATTATTCGATAGATGATGTATATTGGAACGATTTTCCGTCATCCCTTGTCAAATTTGGTTTTGAGACAAACCGGTTTCGGCGTTGTGCCATCATCAGTGTCGATTTCCGTTCTGATCTGTTGTTGTCATTTGTCCTGTATTTATAGTTCGTAGGTATATGAGCAGGTATTGTCAAATTGATGCTTGTGTATATTTAGTTATGTGTATGTGCTGTGTGTTCGTTCAGAACCGAGGGTGGTTTACTAATCGATTTATGTGGCTGACTGGGGTAGGTAGAAATCTGTGATTTTAGTCGTTTGACCTTCTTTGTCGGTTTTTTGTTTTGGTGTGTTAATTGTTTTGTGTTTATTTGTTGTTGTGTGTTTGTCTGTTGTACCTGTGTTATTAAGTCGTTTCCTGTAAACAAGTTTTAAAGGCTCCAATATTGTGTCAGAAATTGTGTTTATCTGTTCGTTTATTATTCTACCGTCGAATGTTTTCTGTTTGTAGATTTCCATGTTTTCGAGTACGTTGAGACGTCGGCCCTTTTCTTGTATGTGAAGAACCCTAACTGTTTTATTGATGTTTGCTGGGGAACATTCATTCTCGACCATGTGATTCGCGAAGTTAGACTCGGGTATAATGTTTGGATTCCGTATTTTTTTGTTGTAATCTCTAATATGTTCTCTGAACCTCATTCTTATTTGCCGTCCTGTTTGTCCTATGTAACCATGCTGGCATCCGCAGGTAAGCTTGTATACGCCGTGGCTGCTAAACGGATCCTCTGAGTTAATGTTAGTTCTTAGTTTTCGCCCTAGATTGTTCGATGTTTTGAATGCTGTGTTAATGTTGTATTTTTTAAAGAAGTTTGCCAATTTATATGTTGCTTTTCCAGTATATGTCATAGTCGTCCAGCTATTATTTTCCTTTTCATTATTTCATTTTGGTTCTCCATTTGTCCTTCTGAGCTTATCTACTAGTGCTTTTTTATATCCGTTGTTTGCAGCGATATTATATATGACCTCAAGTTCTTTCTTATATGTCTCTTGTGTAAGAGGTGTTCTTTCAAGTTTATGTACCAAGTGCCTTAATGCTGCATTTTTATGATGTTGAGGGTGATTTGAGGTATTGTGTATTATTGTGTCGGTGGCCGTTGACTTTCTATATATGTCATAGTTAAATCTTTTGGCTTCTTTATCAATATTTATCGTGAGGTCTAGATAGTTGATTCCTCCGTCTTTTTCGGTTTCCATTGTAAATTTTATATTGCCGTGCTGTTTGTTGAGGTACTCCAGTACGAGCTCTTCGTTATTAGTAGTTAAAACGCATATTATGTCATCCACGTATCTAGCATAAAATGACACGCCTAATTTGGACTTCAGCTCCTGTATGTACTTTTCTTCCAGATTTTGCATGAACACTTCCATAAGAATTGCTGACGTGGCGCTTCCCATTCCAAGACCGTTTGTTTGTCTATATATTTTATTGTTGAATTTAAAATAGTTTTGACGTAAAGTGGTTCTTAGCGTATTTGTGATTTGCATACTTTTCACTTTGTTTTTTGTGTTATGAACTATTGTTGAGCTAACTATGTCCAAAGTCTCCGATAGTGGTATAGATGGGTATAAATCTTTTATGTCAAAAGATACCAATTTGCTGTTTCTTGTTAGCTCTACGGTCTCGAGTCTCTCTATTAGTTCTGTTGTGTTAGCTATAGCATATTCGTTCCTTAGCTCCAGAGTATCTATCAATATCGTTTTTAAATACTTGGACAGTTTGTAACATGGTGCCGATTTGAAATTAATGATGGGCCTCATTGGCGTGTCCGGCTTGTGGATTTTTGGTAGCGCAACCAGTGGAGGAGCCGAAGGGTTCATTTGGACCAATCTATGTGCCATGTTAGAATCTACTATATTTGTTGCATTTTTTATAGCAACTTTGATTTGTTTTTGGTATTCATCTGTGGGATCCTGGACAAGCTGGCAGGACGACGAGAGGGTAACCAAAACCAAAACACTCACCAGTTTCATGACAAGTTCGTTAACCTCACAACAGTGGCCATTACCAAGGAAGAGGCACAACTTCTCGAAAAGGGCCTGAAGCACAATATCATGGACCAGAATACAGTAAGAAAAACGGAGCAAGCGATTGTAGATGCGGAGATCGCAATATCATTGATACCACAGGAAGAACAGGAGCACGCAAGACACAAGTGCAGGGAAATCATAAAAAAGGAGGTGAAAGCACAAGAAGGACAAAAACCGAATACAGAGGAGAAAACAATAAAGAATCTACGGCATAAACTAAGGAAAAACAATATTGTCACAACGAAAGCGGACAAAGGAAACACCACTGTGCTTATCGAAAAAGAGCAATATATATCCAAAACCGAGGATCTCATAGAGGAAATGAAATGTCGTAGAATGAGAGAGGATCCCACAGATGAATACCAAAAACAAATCAAAGTTGCTATAAAAAATGCAACAAATATAGTAGATTCTAACATGGCACATAGATTGGTCCAAATGAACCCTTCGGCTCCTCCACTGGTTGCGCTACCAAAAATCCACAAGCCGGACACGCCAATGAGGCCCATCATTAATTTCAAATCGGCACCATGTTACAAACTGTCCAAGTATTTAAAAACGATATTGATAGATACTCTGGAGCTAAGGAACGAATATGCTATAGCTAACACAACAGAACTAATAGAGAGACTCGAGACCGTAGAGCTAACAAGAAACAGCAAATTGGTATCTTTTGACATAAAAGATTTATACCCATCTATACCACTATTGGAGACTTTGGACATAGTTAGCTCAACAATAGTTCATAACACAAAAAACAAAGTGAAAAGTATGCAAATCACAAATACGCTAATAACCACTTTACGTCAAAACTATTTTAAATTCAACAATAAAATATATAGACAAACAAACGGTCTTGGAATGGAAAGCGCCACGTCAGCAATTCTTATGGAAGTGTTCATGCAAAATCTGGAAGAAAAGTACATACAGGAGCTGAAGTCCAAATTAGGCGTGTCATTTTATGCTAGATACGTGGATGACATAATATGCGTTTTAACTACTAATAACGAAGAGCTCGTACTGGAGTACCTCAACAAACAGCACGGCAATATAAAATTTACAATGGAAACCGAAAAAGACGGAGGAATCAACTATCTAGACCTCACGATAAATATTGATAAAGAAGCCAAAAGATTTAACTATGACATATATAGAAAGTCAACGGCCACCGACACAATAATACACAATACCTCAAATCACCCTCAACATCATAAAAATGCAGCATTAAGGCACTTGGTACATAAACTTGAAAGAACACCTCTTACACAAGAGGCATATAAGAAAGAACTTGAGGTCATATATAATATCGCTGCAAACAACGGATATAAAAAAGCACTAGTAGATAAGCTCAGAAGGACAAATGGAGAACCAAAAAGAAATAATGAAAAGGAAAATAATAGCTGGACGACTATGACATATACTGGAAAAGCAACATATAAATTGGCAAACTTCTTTAAAAAATACAACATTAACACAGCGTTCAAAACATCGAACAATCTAGGGCGAAAACTAAGAACTAACATTAACTCAGAGGATCCGTTTAGCAGCCACGGCGTATACAAGCTTACCTGCGGATGCCAGCATGGTTACATAGGACAAACAGGACGGCAAATAAGAATGAGGTTCAGAGAACATATTAGAGATTACAACAAAAAAATACGGAATCCAAACATTATACCCGAGTCTAACTTCGCGAATCACATGGTCGAGAATGAATGTTCCCCAGCAAACATCAATAAAACAGTTAGGGTTCTTCACATACAAGAAAAGGGCCGACGTCTCAACGTACTCGAAAACATGGAAATCTACAAACAGAAAACATTCGACGGTAGAATAATAAACGAACAGATAAACACAATTTCTGACACAATATTGGAGCCTTTAAAACTTGTTTACAGGAAACGACTTAATAACACAGGTACAACAGACAAAAACACAACAACAAATAAACACAAAACAATTAACACACCAAAACAAAAAACCGACAAAGAAGGTCAAACGACTAAAATCACAGATTTCTACCTACCCCAGTCAGCAACACAAATCGATTAGTAAACCACCCTCGGTTCTGAACGAACACACAGCACATACACATAACTAAATATACACAAGCATCAATTTGACAATACCTGCTCATATGCCTACGAACTATAAATACAGGACAAATGACAACAACAGATCAGAACGAAAATCGACACTGATGATGGCACAACGCCGAAACCGGTTTGTCTCAAAACCAAATTTGACAAGGGATGACGGAAAATCGTTCCAATATACATCATTTATCCACCCTGTCGGAAAATCAACCAAACAAGATATTCGATAGATCTTTACCAGCTTGAGCAAGTTACCAGCTTCATCGATCTCGGTGTTACAATGGACCCCAAACTAGACTTCAAATATCATATTTAAACTTGTTTAACTCGATCTAGAGGTGTGTTGGTCAAAAGAATTTATGGACTCTTACGTCACAAAAGCACTCTTTACTGCCATAGTTCGACCGATACTAGAATACGCGTCAATCGTTTGGAACCCACGGTATCGTGACAAGCTGGAATCGGTTCAAAAACAGTTCCTGCTTTTTGCGTGAAGTCACTTATCGTGGGATCCAACAAGGAATCTTCCATCCTATAATAGCTGGTTGAAGCTTATTAACCTTCCTTCCCTTGACAGCCGCAGGGAAGTGTTGGGTGTATTGTTCAAGGTGAAATTGTTGGGAGGGATTGTGCATAGCCCATTTTTACTTAGTGAGGTAAAGATTAATGTCCCTATGAGGCTATCAAGACATTTTCAACCGCTCTTTCTGAGTACATGCAGATCTAATTTTGAAATGCACGAAGCTTTTCGTTGTTTGTGTCTGGAATTCAAGAACCACTATATCAATTTCGATATTTCGGACTCGCCTTTCTTAATAAAGAAAAGTATACTATTTAACCTGAATTAGAAAATGCTGATCTAATGCAAGCACAGGCAAATCAAAACATATAAAAGTGTGACAAGATCATACGCCTAATAAATATATTACAAAAACGTACTGGTCACTGCGTCATCTACAACATACATTACATCTCACGAGAGCCCCCTACTGAGCATTTCGCGTTGGCTCCTATATGAGCGCTTCACGTCGGCTCCCTAATGGGCACACAGCTCCTTGTTGAGCAATTCTCGTCCTTCATAGATCCTCACGACGGCTGTCTGCTTGGGAATACGTATAAGAATTGATGCACAACAATCTATCCTACTTATAAATTTGTAGAATAAATATGTTATTTATATCGCATATACTGCATATTTTAAGTAAATTGAACATTTTAGTCTGTATAAATTTTAAATTGTAGACTAATAAATAAATAAATAAATAAAAATAATAAAGCAAGCTGAGGGGGATTCAATGACCTTGCGGAAAGCACGCTCCCTTGGCGAGCATCAGTCGGGATAGAGCAGCAAAACGACTGTCTGAAAAGGATTTGTCCTCATCCCACTTTCCTTTTTTAAAGTTTATGAAAGTGCGTTTTTCGGTGACGATGAAGTCGGCGGTTCGCTCGAGCGAAGTAAGTATAGGCAGGTGGTCGGATTCCAATGTTGCTATCGCCTACCAGTTGACGCAGTTTACGAGTCCTGCGCTCACGATTGATATATCCGGCGAACTGTAACAGCTTCCTACCATACGAGTGGGCGCGTCTCCGTATATTGTGCAGAACGTCGTTTCTTCTATTTGATCCGCCAACATCTCACCCCTGATGTTCGCCTGCAGGTTTGAATGCCATAGATCGTGATGGGCATTTAAATCTCTTAAGATACTGCGATTATCGCCAGTGAGTAGGGCTCTGATATTAGGGCGGTATCCACTGGGGCAACAGGCGGCAGAAAGGGTTTAGATGTTGATGATTTCTAAGTTATTGATGATTTCTGGCAGTGATGTCGGTCTTTATTTTCACGAGGACAAGTTTCGTTTTCAGCTCGTTTCTTTGGTTATTAGCAAATTTTTATTTAGTGTTCATAAATCAGAAACAATATCTTATTAAAATTACCCTAAGAGAATGTACAGCTTTGAAGACCTCTTTCTCTAACACTGAGAGGCTTACTTTCTGTTGGTGCTTGTGCTGTATTTAGAGGTTTTATTAGAAGCATTTTTTTGTTTCTTATTTTTTTCGCAACTTGATCACAAAAAAAATGTCAACTAATATTTGGAAAGCTGAAAGCACACAGACATACAAACATATCCATGCTCATCTGCAGATAAATTGTATTTGTATAAGTGTATGTAATGTAGGTCTATGTTTGCTTAAGTAGATAGTAATAAAACCAACTAGTAAAATCTTGTGCTGCCAAAGAGGGCCATTGTTTTTATCTTTCATTACCACCAGCACTAACTTACCCACATTTACTACAACAGCACTATCCTAATACATTGTTGTTGGCTCCTATTCATTCTCGCAATGTGTGGCTTTGCGCCATCTGACACCTGAATTGGTGGGCAATTGATGTTCATTTACATTGTCTCGTTCATATAATGTGTATGCAGCGTTTTTGGCAAAAATGACTCCACCACCCTCGCTTTCATGCCTTGCTACCTGAATGAACGAAACGTTACGAAATAAGCGTATAACATTTCCGAATTTACTTTGCAATATCAAATGTTTAGTGCCATCACATTAAAATTTAATTAAAATGTAGAGAAATTAGTACGGCAATAACACTTAGTATAAATGTATTCTTACATACATACATACATACATACTACATACAAATTAATGATTAAATGAGCGTATATTTTTGTGTGGCTTTCGCTGCCTCATTTAATGGTCTGCAATTGGATAATTTATATTTACAATGAAATAGTCATTTTGAATCTAATTACATGTAGGAATTTGATTAAATTAAAGTTACAGTGAACATTTGTGATTGCTCTTTAAATTGGTTATATTTGGGCTTAATTTCATCTTCTTCCTTACTCCTTAAGAAGTACTTGTTATTCGCCACGTACCACTTATGTTTAAAGCAGTGTGAGCATCTTCAATCTTACGCTGTCATCGGTGGGTGTTTAGGATAAGTTGAACTGACTGGTCTGTGAGGACCTCACATAGACTGAGTGTTTCCATAGTGTTTCGATATGATTTCTCAACGACCATACTGAAAAACAGTGTGCAGTCAGAATACCAATCATGAATCTACAGTCCCTATTTTCAATGATAAGAGTAATTTTAGGAATGATCTTCGATACTTTGCAGTTCCGCGCTTGGTTCCACGCCTTTCCTGCTTGGTCCGTCATGTGCAACTCGCACCTTATTTTAATCTCGCCCAATCGTATACGGTACAAGGTTCGAGCGATGCGCTCTGAGCTCACCCGCTTTTTCATTTCCATATGTTCCCATATGCCCAGGGACCAAATATAGATATACGTTTCTCGCTATTCCCATCCTTTCCAGGGTGTGTTTACACTCTAACGCACTTGAAAGTTGTGCTATGGGGGATTATATCCCTAATTGCTGGTTGGCTCTCAATGTAAAAATTTTCGCGGCTGCCGTTGAAGCTATTTTCCTCCAGTGTTTCTACTGATTTGATCACGGCTACTACTTCCGTCTGAAAAACACTACAGAGATCTGTGTGCTTGTCGGGCTGATCTGGTCTGAGAGATATACCCTAGACACTACTTGTTCTATTACATTGGGACCATCGGTATGCATGTTAAGCTAATGGATCTGTTGTCATTGGGATACATATGACTGATATTTCCCGAATTTGATAGAAAAACAACACGAGCAGCTCTATTAGAGTTGGGTACATTGTTAAGTCTTATACACCCGTCGAATATTGTTTTAAGCCATGCCACGATTGCTCTACTTGTAGCATGGCAGGGAATATACTATCTGGGACAGGCGACTTAAACCTAGAAAAGGTCTTTACCGCCTAAGTCACCAAGACCGGCACTACCCGCTCCGTAATCGAAGTGTAAGTGTTTTGTACTGGCTCTTCTATATTATCTGCCGATGGGAAATGTGCGTTGAGGAGCGCTTCACTACTACGTGACCATTCCGCGTTCCCTTTATCTGGTTTATATTTCCCCAGTTGGTAATTTCCTGAATCGCGCTGTTTTGCTTTAGCACTTGCACTTTGATTTGTCGCACTGTGGATTTGCCGCCCTCTAGATTTGCTCAAAAGATTCCTGTACTCGCCCCGGTGACTGACACCCGCAATAGCTTTTGTGTCGCGACATATCATATTCGGGGAACTTAATTGTCAAGCTTTCTCATATTATCAAAAAACCTTCCATAACAAGTTCATTCCATTTTTTAGAACTCCCTTCTCATGAACAATTTATCACAAAATCTGCAAGGGTCTTTTCATTTCATGCTGAAACCGTCCACGATTGCTACTTCTTGAACCTGACTGCTTAAATGGTTATTGAAAAGATTAAATATATCTAGGTTCAAATGGAAGTAAGAGAACCAAGAACTAGTAACTCGTTGAAGAGTTGTTAGGATTATGAAGAACGATCAGACTCTACAATAATGTCAAAAAGCACCAGTTTTCCTTGGGGGCAAAGCAAAAGAAACGCTCATACCTACATATAAAGCAATTGACACATTGCATGTGTGCTACGAGTTTTTTGTATGACCGTCGAGCTAAAAAAACATACTGAAGGAAGCTGTAGACCTGTCAAAATACCGCGAACACAACTGTGGCGGGATGCCTTTTTATGCCGCCAGACTTCCGTCAATTTACATGACCGACCGACCTCCTATTGAAAATCATGAAATCAAGTTATAATAGAAGGACGAAAAAACTCCAGTAACTAATATGTTTTAACGATTAGAGAAGCCGGCATCAAATCGGATCGCGTGTAAAATCCACGTCCATTTTTATGTTAAAAAGAGAGGAAAAAAAATTCCCAAGCAATGCTAGACGGCCAACCAAGAACAAGTCAACCCGAGAGAGATCTGGATAAGTGGAAGTATATTCCCCAATGAAAAAAATTAGTTATCGGTACAGCGCTGCAAGCGAATGTAGAAAAGGTACAACGGAAAAACGGTTGGATATACATCGATTGTAAAGTTGAAATTAAATGAAGCTTCAGACAAGACAGGCGTGATATTTTGCGATTCCTTAGAACTGAATCTACAGAAGAAAATTAAAGATTTTTTAATCTTTTTGAAGAGTTACGATTTTCTGGCGTATGCTGACAGTATTTATATCATAAGGAGGTAAAAAAATTTCGATTTTCCATAACCACGTTACTGTTGAAGTATATAAATTCGACACTGTGGGTGACTTTGTCTATTTGGCAGCCAACATTTACGGCGAAAACAATGTTAGCTTAGAAATCAAAAAAATACTCCTTTTGGCCAACAAGTGCTACTTTTGATTGAGTAAGTAATTGAGAAGTAAACTCCCTCGACAAAAAAAATTACATTCTTTGAGTCTCTCTTCATGTCTACCCTGGTGTATGGCCTGGAATAAAGGACGATGTCGAGAGAAGATGGGATGGCTTTTGGAGTATTGGAGAGAAAACTTTTCCTAAATATTTTTGAAAATTGTCTTATCTATTTTTATATTTATAAGCAACACAAGTAAATATGTTATCAACCTTAGTTTTAGCTGGACCTATTATTTTACCCTGCGTCAAACTTCTTTCATCTTCCAAGCAAAAATGTTTCAAACTTAAATGTTTTATATCAACAACAACAACAAACTTTTTCAAATTTAATACAAGGTCCTCAAACGCACAAGGTTTAACGCTTAAAATCGTCAAGATATTTAAGCTCCTAACAGCAATTTCATATCATTCAAACTGCATTTCAACAAAAGATGGGACTGCTGCATTATGGGCTGTGATAGCATCACTACACACATACATTCATACAGACTTATTGATGGCTAAGACTAAGCGCTAAGCTCATTTGCATACACTTTCCATTGCAGAGAAGGTGCAGTCAGAAACTAATGTGTTGCTGTCGGAATGTCAATTCATATTAGCATTAGGAACTATTGCTGCTTGCTGCTCCTGCTATTGCTGTTGTTGCTGAAATTGTTGCACACACAGCCCTTTGCCGCATTTGAATATATACTTGTAGGTTGGGAATGCGAAACTGTAGCTCCTCTGTTCTATTGCTACGGCAATAACAATTGGGACACAACTTTGGCTGACAGTTTCAAGATGACAATCGAGTGTAAGGAAATTGTAGTAAAGAAAATTGTCAAATGATAAATGCCTTTGCCTTTGCACACATAATAGTAAATTGAAGTTGCAAAAAATGTTGAAATGAAGAAATGCGAAAGATGAAAAAATTGTAGGGAGAAAAAATAGTTAAGCGTATTGAAATAATAGGATATTGTATTTCAATTGCTAAAGTAAAAGCATAGGGCACAGATGTCCGTACAGTTATACAGCAATAAATCTGCAGTTCGAAATGTTTACTCAAATGTTTGGACGTAAAAATAACAAAAACTTTTTAAATCGGCGATGTTCAATGGCATCAGTGATGCACTGGCAAACTGACGGTTCATCAGAACATACAGAGTAAAATAGCAGATTAATATGGAGCCGAGTAAAGTGCGGATTGTGAATAAATTAAGAGCTCCATAAGGGAGTTTTAAGTCCAAATAGAAGCTAACTTAATTAATTCTGGATGTATCAAATCAGATGCATCGGCAACTGTCTAAATCGAAAAGATTATCTGAAATAAGCCGTGACCCAACAACTTTCTTTTAGTATATTAAAATATTTTTCACAAATCATTTTACGACTTATGCCCTCCGCCGACGACTCGTCTCGCCATCGTATCATACTCGTATTTCTCATCTAGCGACGATGACGATACGCTTGTAGATCCACAAACAATGCCGCAAAATGAGCAGCGGTCCCACGATAGATGGAAAGGTATGCTTGTGTCATGTGAAAACATTTAACGTACAGGAAATTCGTTGTATATATCACAAGTGGTTGAAAATGCTTTATAACTCCGGAGTTTTTCTTTTTTTTTGCTATTCCTCCGGCTCTGAACAAGAACAGAGCATAGACCACAGCCGTAGCATAAAAATGGATAGCATTTCTTATGTTCTGCTAAGAGCTACGTTATGTTTTAGAGCGAAGTGTAAAATCAAAAAATTGTGAAAATCGGCTTACCATCATTACGATATACGCCTATTAAAAAAATTTGCCCATATTTGAATAATTTCAAAATCTTAAAATGGTCCCTCAGACAATCTGAAATTTTCTCGAAATAGTTCTGAAATGTTCCCCAAATAGTTCCATAGTACTAAGTTACGAAATTGTCCTAAGTCATGAAGTAATCGCGAAAAAAATGTGAAGAGATGAGATATTTTTTGGAGTGTTGGAGAGAAAAGATCTCCGGAATATTGTGGCTTCGCTGGCTAGGTCATGCTATGCAAATCGACGAAGACGGTTCAGCCAAGAAAGTATTTCAATCTACACCACAGTTTGGATGCCTAGGAAGGAGGAGATCTAAACTGATTTGGAAGATGCAGGTGAGGGAAGAATTGACCTACTTTAGTGCGCTAAACTTGCGTCAGTTATCGCGAAATAGAGATAGTTGGCGTAACTTGTTCCCTAACGGCCAAAATCGCTTAAGGTTAACAGATATCATATTGGAAACTGATTTTTATACTTTCATTCTGGTTAACCATTCAGTGCAATTAATTAGCTATAGTCTCGCTTTATTTGCGGCTTCATTGACATAGAAAACCTGTCTGTCTAAACATTCTGAGAACGAACTCTGATATTGCAGCGAGCTCGACGCATTCAGTCTTGATATCTTTGCAATTGCCTCTTTTTTCTTTAACTAACCAAAGGCACAAACGCAAAATAACTCATTGTTTCGAATATCTAAAGATACACTAATCTGTTTATATTTAACCCCATTTACTTTATCCTTTAATTACTTTATTAGATTGCATTTAGCATGCGCTTTATTCTTCTTCCCTAATCTCTACCATCCACTTAGCAAAGATTGCTCCTAATTTAATCCTCTTTTCTTTAACAAATGCAAAAGTACTACATAGTAAGGCTACCAATTTTTAGGTATCTTTCTTAGTTCGCTACTCCAATGCCATTTGCAGATATTTCTCTCTGTCTTATTGTTGGTGTCCCTCTCCCTCTTTCTCTCTCTCACTCTGTCGACAACATGTTTTCGGGCATGTGCATTCTACGGCCTCTAATGATAATTGCTGCGACTTAAAGATTCAAAATGAAAGGAAGCGATAGCCGTGGTAACGTGAACGCAGGCCAGCCAAGAGCGCCAGGATTATATTTTCGCTTAATTGTTACTTAACTACGAACAAAAAAATAAAACAAACAAACAACATCATTCACTAACGATAAGTATGGGTCAGCATAACAAAACAAATGTAAAAGTCACAAATATCTACGTGAAAAAGTCGCAAATACAAGTATATGTACATAAGTAAGTAGGATACAGATTGGTCTTTGGAAGAAAACTTCACTAAGTAAGACATTAAATGCAGCGTATCTTAAAGAAGTAAAGTGAAGGTCATTGTGCTGTAAGGCTAATGTGTGCTCAATTGAACTGTAATTATGTAGGCGCCAGCGTTTGTGGAGCAAAAAAGTATCGAAAATTGTTTTTTCGGCAGGGTAATTCAGGGTAATTTTCGTAATGCGTTTGAATGAATTTTACATACAAATTTCTTTGCTGTGCAGATAAAAAGTTTTCCGTGAAATATCTGCGATGCTAACTTCAGATTAAATAAGTTAAAACCAAAGACAGAGATAGTAAAAATAAGTTTTAGAATTTAAGTTCACAAATAAATTAAAGTAAAGCAGGTGTAATAGCACATTACAGAAGCTCTGACTTAATCGATTAAGTCATGTCGATTCATGTGACATCAGGTAGAGGGTCGATATAATATAATGTTTTAATTTATAATCATATGATATGTATAATCACGCGAATTATAAAATCCACATAAAAAAACTACCAATTCACTTTAAAGAAAACAAATATAAATTTTATTTGCCGGCTTGAGGTCTGATGTTTTGAAAAATAAAACACAGATGTTTTAAATTTTTTACCAATATATTTCGGTTATGCACGATAACCGTCCTCAGGGTGAACTATAAACAAACAGAACATAAAATAACATATAATTTACATCAAACAACAATTAACAATTAATAACAAAACTTCTTAAACATTGAAAACATACATTTTTGACACGTCTTTCCCTTTGTACGTGGAGTTGTTAACTATTTTGGTTTTTTATTAGATGCCTATAGGAGAGCGCGGTGTTTGCTACATCTGTTTTGTAGTTAATTCTTGTGTTAGTTGGTGTGTTTAGTATATGTAGCATTTCCAGTGTGAATCTCTTTCCATATTGTTGTTCTTGTTGAAGTACTATTGTTTTTTCGAAATTCAGGCAGTGCTTTCTCGTTGCACAATGGGTCATAAGTGCGGTTTTTTGGTTATTTATATTTAAATCATTACAATATTTAAAATCTGATTTATGTTGTGCTAATCGAGTCTTTAATTTAGATTTAGTTGTTCCAACATATACTTTGTTGCATAATTCTTTGTCGTTTCCGTTACACGGGATTTGATAAATAATGTTGCTTTTTTCCATTTGCGGTATTTTCGATTTCGTTTGGTTAAACATACTTTTTAAAGTGCTCATAGGCTTGTGTGCTATTTTAATATCTTCTTTATTATAGATGTCAGATGTTGATAGGCGCTCAGATAATTTAGGTACATAAGTTAACGACTTTAATATTTTCTGGTTTTCCTCTCTACGTTGACTATTTGGTGATTTATATCTTTTTAAAAGAGTTTTTATAATTTTATCAGGAAAATCATTGGCTTTTAACAATATCTTTATTTCATTTTCTATGTCCTTATGGTAAGTGTCATCTGTAATATTCATCATTCGTCTTATACAGCCCATTGCCGTATTTATGATCATGTTTTTGGGATGTTTAGAATAATAATTTATAATTCTACCCGATGTTATGGACTTCTTATACCACATTAACTTCAGTTGATTTCCTCGTCGTATTACTATTGAATCTAGATAGGGTAATTTTCCGTCGTCCTCGAGTTCCGTAGTGAATTTAATATTTTTGTCAAAAGAATTTAGTGCGTCAAGTATGTTTTGTACCTCGTTTTCATTGATTATTGCAAAAAGATCGTCCAGGTATTTATTTAATAATCTTGGTTTTGTGCTAATTTGTTCATCGCATTGTCCAACAGTTCTTCCATTACAATATCTGCAATTATTGGGGAGGTTGGTGATCCCATCGGTAATCCTTTTAGTTGTGTATATATTGTTTCATTATATTTAAAATACCGATTATCTTTAATGCAGAACTTTAATATTTCTATGAACATTTTCTTAGGTATTTTCGTATATTTTCCTATTGTTGTCCACTTATTTCTTATTATGTCAAGTGCTAGATATGTCGGTATACTAGGGAACAATGAAACTGCGTCAAAGGATATCATATTTTCATCGTCATAAATATAAGAGTTATTGATCTTTTCTTTAAAGTCTTGTGTGTTCTTTATATTATATAATGAACTGGTGGTGACGTTTTTTAAAATATCTGCAACGTATTTGCAGAGTGCGTGTGCTGGTGATCCCGTGGCCGAGCATATCGGTCTTAATGGTGTTCCTTCCTTGTGGATTTTCGGCAATCCATATATCCGTGGTGGTAGTGCCGTTGTAGTCGTAAGTTTATTTCTATCTGTTTTCGAAATTAATTCCATTTTAAAAAGTTTATCTACAAGACTATTATTTTTATTTTGTAATTTTAAAGTGGGATCTTGTCTCTGAATTCTATACATCGTCAGGTCATTTATCCATTTTATTGTTATAGTCCTTGAGTTCCATTGCTACTGTTTTGTTTCCCTTGTCAGAAGTTAAAATACGAATCTTGTCATTTTTATTTAGAAATTTACGTGTCCGTCCCACTGTATCTAGTATTGCACGATCTATTGCACTTTGCCGTGTTGTTGTTGTATGATCTTTTATCAATATTGCTAATTTTGTTCGCGCTTCCTCTTGTTGCTCTTTGGTTTTGTGTGTTTGTATTAAATTCTCACCGTCAGCTATGTATTTGAATAATGGAAAGCTCTTATTTTCTATTGGGATCGCGAACTTTGGACCCTTCGATAATAGAGCTTTTATATCAGCTGGAAATTCCACGCACCCGCCTCAACGCGGCTAAAACCAAGGAACAAAAAACACAAGGGAAGCTAGACGTCGAAAAGCTTCAATCACAACAGACTGCCAATGATTTCGCAACTCGATTCTCACACCTGCTCTCTGAGAGCACAACTCATCCTGAAGGAATACAGGAGCAGTGGAAGCATATTTCCTAAGCACTTCGTACTGCCGCCGAGGAAAAACTTGGTTACCCGCGACCACGAAAAAACAACTGGTACGATGAAGAATGCCGCGTTGCAACTGAAAGAAAAGACGCTGCCTACAGGGCTACGTTAAAAGCGAGCGCGACAAGAGGAGTGTGTGAACGCTATCGTGAGTTGAAAAAGGAAGCGAGACGCCTTTTCAGGAAGAAAAAAGCAGAAGCAGAAAGGCGTGAGTGCGAGGAGCTTGAGCTGCTAGCCATCAGGAATAACGCCCGAAAATTTTACCAAAAAATACGGCGACAGACGGAAGTTTTAAGACCGGGAACGAAAACGGCGACCTTGTAACTGATGTCCAGAGAGTGCTTAGATTATGGAGGGAATACTTCTCTGCTCTCCTAAATGGAGGCAGCAATTCACCGCGCAGAGATGAAGAACCCGATCCCGGAATCGATGATGATGGAATATATGTCCCCCCGCTCGATTATGACGAAGTTAGAATAGCAATAACCAGATTGAAAAACAACAAGGCCGTGGGCGCTGATGGATTGCCTACGGAGCTATTCAAGTAAGGCGGCGAGGAGTTGGTAAGGCGCATGCAGCAGCTTCTTAGCAAAATATGGGCGGAAGAGTGCATGACCGACGGTTGGAATCTAAGTGTTCTTTGCCCATTCCACAAGAAGGGGGATACTACAAAATGCACCAAATATCGTGGAATCAGCCTTCTCAGTATCGCATATAAGGTCCTTTCAAGTGTATTGTGCGAAAGATTGAAGCCCACCGTGAACCGGCTGATTGGACCTTATCAGTGCGGCTTCAGACCTGGTAAATCTACCATCGACCAGATTTTCACAATGCGCCAAACCTTTGAAAAAACCCGTGAAAAGGGAATCGACACACATCACCTCTTCGTCGACTTTAAAGCCGCCTTCGACAGCACGAAAAGCAGCTGTCTATATGCCGCTATGTCTGAATTTGGTTTCCCCGCAAAACTTATACGGCTGTGCAAAATGACGTTGAGCAACATCATCAGCTCAGTAAGAATTGGGAAGGACCTCTCCGAGCCGTTCGAAACTAAACGAGGTTTCAGACAGGGTGACCCCCTATCGTGAGTTTTCTTTAATTTGATGCTGGAGAAAATTATACTAGCTGCAGAACTTAACCGCACTGGAACAATATACTATAAAAGCGTGCAATTACTGGCATATGCTGATGACATTGATATCATCGGCCTAAACAACCGCGCTGTTAGCTCTGCTTGCTCCAAACTGGAAAAAGAAGCGCTAAAGATGGGTTTGATGGTGAATGAGGACAAAACGAAGTACCTGTTGTCATCGAGCAAAGAGTCAGCGCATATGCGCCTTGGCAACCACGCTACTGTTGGCAGCCATAATTTCGAAATAGTAAAAGACTTCGTTTATTTGGGAACCAGCATCAACACTAGCAACAACATCAGCACTGAAATCCAGCGAAGAATAAATCTTGACAATAAATGCTACTTTGGACTAGGTAGGCAATTGAAAAATAAAGTCCTCTCTCGGCGATCGAAAATCATACTCTACAAGTCACTTATCTTACCCGTCCTGCTATATGGGGCAGAATCATGGACCATGACAACAGCAGATGAAGCGGCTTTGGGAGTGTTCGAGAGAAAAGTTCTTCGAAAGATTTATGGACCTCTACGCGATGGCGATGGCGAGTACCGAAGACGATTTAATGATGAGCTGTACGAGCTTTACGCAGACATCAACATAGTCCAGCGAATTAAAACGCAGCGGCTGCGCTGGCTAGGCAATGTTATGCGAATGAAAGATGATGCTCCAGCAAAGAAAGTGTTTCTATCGGAATCCGCCTATGGAAGCAGAGGTAGAGGGCGGCCCCCACTCCGTTGGAAGGACCAGGTGGAAAACGATTTAAACTCCCATGGTGTGACCAATTGGCGCCGGTTGGCGGAGCGAAGGAGCGACTGGGTGCCTTGTTGGACGGCCATAACCGTTTAGACGGTTAAGCGCCAATTAAGTAAGTAAGTAATTGAAAATTGTGTGATATCTCTTATTTTATACATAAAAAGTTATATCAGCTCTTCCCAGCGCCGGATCAAGGCATCATGTGATGTTCAGTAATATGACATAATTTGTATCATGTATGATCAATGTTCAGTCATTGCGTGAAGAGATGAAATGTTAGACAATCTTATATGATATGATGATATGTGATGTTTTACCAAAGAAAATACATATATTGATCTTATGTCATATCGGCTCATTCAAGTATCTTTTAGTATTGGTATCAGACGATCAATATATAAAGGGAGTATCACATGACGATTCAGTATCATATAATGTGTTGCAATGCGCGCCTGCGCCATTTCTTTAAACTTTCTGGTCAACACTGTTTTTTAATGTATCACTGTTTATATCTCGATATATGGTTTGATATGATATGATAGAAAATGCTGTGTGCATTTCATACAAGAAAGTTATACTAGATCAGCCAAGTGACAGCTTAACGTATTATGTGATGTTCTATAAAACGGATATTATAACTAATGGTGTCGGTGATATTATGGCCAGGAGAATACACATACATATGTGATAGATATTAGTTCCTACATTAAAAGTTATTTTAAATCCTTGAAAGGCAAATAATAAGGAAGGGTTACGTTATCATGCCACATTATGTATTCTGCAAAATGATCCGACGCGATATGATGCCATAGAGCATATACACAGGAAAAGTCATATCAAATCTTCCGAGGGCCCTCTTGAAATATTAAAGTTGCCTCTATTCCACCGAAAAAAATAATACACAATTTTTTTTTGAAAATTTTCTCCATATAATACATTCCGGACGAATACTTCCAACATTTAAAACATTGTTATCAGACAAATAGCCGCTTTCAAACATTAACACATTAGTACCAGACAACCAAAATATTAAGAACCACATGATTCGTAAAAGTATGTGAATATTATTCAGTCATTACGTGATGACAGGAAATCTTTGACATTATCACATGATATAATGTCATGTGATATTAAGTCAAGACATTATACATAAATGTGATAAAAAGTCAAGACATTATGCATATATGTGAAATGATCATCACATTATAATGTCACATGATGTGGTGTTCTGATTTGAAACAAAGTATCACATGATATGAAGCCAAAGAAAATTATCTATATCTGATATTACTTTATAGACAAAAGGCTATATCAAATATTCCAAGGACCATCTTAAAATATTGAGGCTGCCTCTATTCGTCTTAAAAATTGAGTGCACATTCTGGACGGTTGAGTAAATTTTTTTCTGACGAATAGCCACTTTCAAATATAAAATCATTATTTACAGACGACCAAAATAATAAGGCAGAATCACATGAAGATGGCATGTGATGTAATGTTCTATAAAATTGATTATTGATCACATAATAAACAGTATCACATGATATGATAAGGAAATACATAAAAGCGAGTACCAGCATAAAATGAATTTGATGGATATTTACCTTTGCGCAAACTATTCTAAAGCTCAAGTCAAAAGTTTTGTTTACCTAATGATTTGAGTATCACACCGAAATGGAGACCTCTACTGCTTCATTGTACGTACATAAGGACGTATTAATATGACATCCATTAATGGAATTTGCTTACCTAAAAAGTGGAAAGGATCACAAGTTTAGCAAAATATTATATGAGAAACTCCTAACAGCAATATGAATATTCTATAAGACATATAAAAACAAGTAAGAACGGGACTGTCTTCGGCTGTGCCGAAGACTTCATACCTTTCATGAATGGGGCTGAACAATAATCTTATCCCGTTCGTAATCTCCGAATGATCGGATGTATAAGATAAGAAATATATAGTGAACAGATCTACATACCTTAACGATTTTTAAGATAAATATAAAATAAAAAACAGGTAGGTAATTTGTGTGAGGATGCAAAGTTTCAGGTTTTTTGTGGTCTGCGTGTAAAAACTATGACTACGAATCACGTATTTCAACAATATATGACGCAAACGTAACTATTTGATGAAATTTGACGAATTTTGAAGCTTCTAGCCGTAAAAAGGGGGCAAAAATTAGAGTTTATATGGGGTATATAATATATACCACCGATCTCAACGATTTTTTCAGCCAACAATATATGCTATACACGTAAGCATTTGGTAAAATTTGAAGCTTCTAGCTGTTAAAATGGGGAAGAAATTGCGCAAAGTTTCTTATCTGAACAATCGGTTGTATGGGATATATACTATATATACCACCGGTATCTATGATTTTCTCAGACAACAATATATGCTATACACGTAAGCATTTGGTGAAATTTGAACATATCTAAACGATTTTTAAGATAAATATAAAATAAAAAATAGGTAGGTAATCTGTGTGAGGATGCAAAGCTTCACGTTTTTTGTGGTCTGCATGTAAAAACTATGACTACGAATCACGTATTTCAAAAATATATGACGTAAACGTAACTATTTGATGAAATTTGATGAATTTTGAAGCTTCTAGCCGTAAAAAAGGGGTCAAAATGACAGTTTATATGAAGTATATAATATATATACCACCGATCTCTATGATTTTTTCAGACAACAATATATGCTATATACGTAAGCATTTTGTGAAATCTGAAGCTTCTAGCTGTTAAAACGGGGCAGAAATTGCGCAAAGTTTCTTATCTGAACAATCGGTTGTATGAGATATATACTATGTATACCACCGATCTCAATGATTTTTTCAGACATCAATATATGCTATACACGTAAGCATTTGGTGAAATTTGAAGCTTCTAGCTGTTAAAATGGGGCAGAAATCGTAAAAAAAAATATATATACTATATATATACTATATATACCATCATATATATATTATATATATATCACCGATCTCTATGATTTTTTGACAAAACAATACATACTATATACGTAAGCAATCTGTGAAATTTGAAGCTTATAGCTGTTAAAATGGGGTAGAAATTGCGAAAAGTTTCTTATCTGAACAATCGGTTGTATGAGATATATACTATATATACAACCGATATCTATGATTTTTTCAGACAACAATATATGCTATATACGTAAGCAATCGGTGAAATTTGAAGCTTATAGCTGTTAAAATGGGGTAGAAATTGCGAAAAGTTTCTTATCTGAACAATCGGTTGTATGAGATATATACTATATATACAACCGATCTCTATGATTTTTTCAGACAACAATATATGCTATATACGTAAGTATTTGGTGAAATTTGAAGCTTCTAGCTGTTCAAATGGGGCTAAAATTTGCGAAAATATATATATATATACTATATATATATACTATATATAACACCATATATATACTATATATACCACCGATCTTTATGATTTTTTCAGACAACAATATATGCTATATACATAAGCATTCGTTGAAATTTTAAGCCTCTAGCTCTTAAAATAGGGCAGTAATTACGAAAAGTTCCTTATCTGAACAATCGGTTGTGGGGGATATATACTATATATACGACCGATCTCATAAATTTTTTCAGGCAACAATATGTGCAATATACGAAAGTATATGGTGAAGTTTGAAGCTTCAATCTGTTAAATTGGGTAAGATATTACAAAAATCCTCTTTTTCTGAATAATCGGTTGTATGGAGGATATATGCTATAGTGGTCCGATCCGGTCGGTTCCGACAAATGTCTAATCGGACACCCAAATACACCCGCTCACCAAATTTTATCAAGATATCTCAAAAATTGAGGGACTAGTTTGCATACAAACAGACAGACGGACAGACGGACATGGCTAAATCAACTCAGCTCTTCAACCTGATTATTTCGGTATACTTAATGGTGGGTCTATCTATTTTCCTTTAAGGACTTACAATTTTCGGTTTCGTGACGAAATTAATATACCATATAATTTTCATGAAAGGTATAAAAAGACAACATACATACTCACATTCAGTAGCCGAACGGTTGTGTTTGTTCAATCTCTAAATTAATAAAATAAATCGAAATAACACACACAGTTTTTAAAAAAAAATGCAGTTGACATATTCGTTTTTATTGCACTTTTATTCTATATTTTTTTCAATTTTCTTATTTCATAAACGAATATAAGTCTAAAACTAGCAGAGCCACAAAAAAATAACAACGAACAAAGTACATGCATAAATACATTCATATAATCTGGCGTCTGCCACTTTTGTCCCATATCATTGTTGTTGTTGTTGGTGCTGCAGCAGTTTTTATTGCTATTGCAACTGTGCGTGTCATTGCAGTAATCATACAAACCAACACAAACACATTTCTACAACCAAACATATTGTACCGAAGTCACTCTGAAAACGTGAATTATTTTCTCGTCTTATCAGTTGGTATGAATCTGGATTTTATCATGGCAAATGTCTGTCTCATGCACGCATTTTAAAGTGTTTAGTTAGGTTGCATGCTGCCGCATCATCGCATTGCCAGCGATAGTTGCTAAGTAAATGGTTGTGTTTGGAATTAGTGCATTTCGTGCAGATGATGATGATGTCACAGCGACGACAATATGCCGATGATGATGACAACATTTGCGATTATGAATTCTTCTATTTAGATTTCATAAAAATAAAAAAGTAAAAATTTAAATTGTTACACGAATATGTACTAAAAGCAGATTTTATGTTAACTGCTCACGCAATCAGCGGTTGCAGATTACGCTGTTGAATAATAATAAAAAATAAAAACATAAGTAATGGTGCAGCATACTTCGACTAATATTTTATAAAAGGCATCCAGTGAAAAGGACCTGCGCTTTTTTTCGTTATAATTATGCAAGGCAAAAATCCTAGCTGTAAGTGATTTTACGGTGAGGCTACTCTCGAGAACGGATTGGCCAGCTAGACATGGTATATAAGGAGGGTCTCACCTCAAATGCACTGCTTTGTTGGTGCAGGGGCTTCTTCAAACAACTAGAAGTCGCAAAAGTTTCCAGTTGCTTTGATATTGGAATCAGCAGTACAAGACGATCAAGGCTTTCCTTGCTCTGACCCCTACACAAGCATCCGGGCAGCTTGATTTCGTGTTTAATAGCTCACCTAGTAGCTGGAGTCTGACCTCACAAGCGCAAGATGAGGGCTCTAACTTATTTTTTCTTAGATATCGATACATATAATAAAACTATAACAGGTCGATCTATGTACATTGAAGATATTTCCAATGATTAAGGAGGTCCTTACTGGACCCCCTGAGCACAAATCAGCATTTTTTAAATTTACTGTCTGTCTGTTTGTTTGTACCCCATCTCTCAAAAACCACTGCAGAGAATTGAGTGCAGCTTTTACTCTTGCCTCAGCCGAGGTCGCTCTTCTGTCCATTTTTCCATTTTGATGGAACATATGACAATCCTGTCTTCTTTTGATTTCTCCCAAACGGAATGGGACGTCTACTGTCACTCATTGACTGTTGCACCCTCCTTTGCAACTCAGAGGTCCTTTCGTTATCTTCTATCCCTTTTTCACAGGGAACCCAGTTTAAATGTAAGGTCTAGCTTGAGCGAATCTACAATACAAATAAAGCTTCCCTAGCAAGAAAGAAAAATATTTAATGAGTCAAAAAAAAAAACAAAAAAAATTTTTTAAAATACATTCAAAATATTAAAATACGTTTTGATCTTTGACACTTGCATCATTGGCAGTTACCCTATACCTTCACCTGCAATGCACCCAACATTTGGCTACACTTTCACAATCAACAAACGGCAACGTGTTTGAGCCAAAAACAACCATTCAAAAGAATATGAAACAAAAATGCCATAACACAAAAATATGTAATAATGTCAAACAAACATTTACAAAATCTATGCGATTTTACTCAAAAGCTGCAAAATATCGTTTGACCTGTCAACGATAAACGTACATATCACTGAAGTACAGAGAGGTATGCAGATATGTCGACGTAGAGGAGAAGAAAATCACTTTTGTAATGAACTAGGTTTGTTTCGAATGTGAAGTATTAGATACAGGCTGATAAGAATGCGGTTAGGAAACTAAAAGGGATATTTCAGGTATTTCAAACAACCCATTGAGCAAGGACCGGTGTTTAGCCGCTTAAACGTTTTTAGCCGTCCAACATATTTCTCCAGCGTTAGAATTACTGGCGACTGTTGGTAACACCATGCGAATTTAAATTTTTTTACCGGGTATTTTCAGAGGAGTAGACTCTGGCTCCATAGACGGGTTCCGATTAGAATATCTTCAGAGCCGGAGCATCTTTTTGCATTCCTATAACCTTGCCATCTCCAACGCGTAAATATCTGTAATTCTTTCGAAAAACTTTTCTTTCGAGAAGGGTTCAGAAAACATGGCATGATGGCGGCTGGTGATTGATGTTACTGTAGTGGAAGTAAGAAGTTATGTGATATTGTGGTCTTTTTTGATATAGAGTGGAGGTAGATATGTCCACCATAGCGAGCAGTTAGGTTCCTAAAACTAAATTTTTCGGGTAGCGTACAAAAATATCTGCCCAATTTCGAGCTGGAGAAAGATCGTCCGTAGTCGACGTTGCGAAGACCAAATTCTGGTTAGCTGTAAAGACCTAGCCGCCCAAAAACTATTGAGTACTTTTTGTTTAAATGACCAGCTCTAGCTAGATCACGTTTAATCTAAATGAAGCAAATGGAGTGTGTCCTAGAAACGTATAATGTTTGCCAAGTTTTTATAACATATTTTCTGGTTCTTTGTATAGTTCTTTAGTTTGGTCATCAAATAAACTTAAACTGATAATAATAAAGTCATACTCAGTCCTTATGTGGTGCTTACGGACCAGTCAGTTCAACTTAACCCGCCGTTGGCATAATGCATTTACCAAAGAGCAGATATTTATTTTTATTATTATTTATTACATACGTGAATAAAAACAAACACTTTTTTGTCGTTTCAAGTTATTTTTAATTGCAAAACAATTGTTTCGACACTCGTGTGGTGTTGTTTTTATTTACGTATGTACATAAGTAGTTTAGCACTTAATATATAAATATTATTTAGCAGTTTTCATGATTTAAGGTTAGATTATGTTAGGTTGAACTAGGCGGTCCGCAAGAGCCTAGCAGAGACTGAAAGAGTCCATAGTCTTTCCAGAAGTTTGCCTAACGACCAGCCAGGTCAAAAACCAGGATCTGTATTACTAAATAACACAATCCTATTGGTAAACACTAGAAGCTTTCTAGCACCTGGGCTACTTGCTGTTTCTAGATTTGATAACAGTGTCACTCACAATTTCTTCATCTGCTGTTACTGACGAGGCCTAATTTAAAAGCATGTGATGCCAGAAGTCAGTGTGCAGTCAGAATAGCCATTATGAGCCTACGGTCCTTCTACATGGAGTTCGACACTTTACAGTCTCATGCTTGATTCTTCGCCCGTCATTCTTGCAACTTTCCACACATTTCCTTATGCCCAGGGTCCCAATATAAGTGTATACATCGCCCTATCCGGATTTTTTCTGGGCATTGATAACACCATAACACAACTTAAGACGATTTTCTCTACGATATTATTTGCTTTATTGCTAAGTAAATAGCCTTGTAGTCTTTCGGGTACATGTGACTGATCTTTTTGGTAGGAAACAACACGATCAGCTCTCTAAGGGGCACATGATTCAGTTGAAATTTATTTTTAAAAATTCACCATCGCTGCACTTTATGGAATTGCATGGTAAATACCATCTGGGCACCATCGTGTTTTGCTTTTTTCTGCTTAGAGGCCTAGTTTTTTTATACGCAGTCGTAAGTGTCTTTGATAGGAAATCATTGGACTCCTCCAGTTTCTTCACATTGGCAACGTCTTTGGATCGTCTCAGTTTTTTTTATACTCAGTTGAGCAGAGCTCACAGAGTATATTACGTTTGATTGGATAACGGTTGGTTGTACATATATAAAGGAATCGAGATAGATATAGACTTCCATATATCAAAATAATCAGGATCGAAAAAAAATTTGATTGAGCCATGTCCGTCCGTCCGTCCGTCCGTTAACACGATAACTTGAGTAAATTTTGAGGTAACTTGATGAAATTTGGTATGTACGTTCCTGAGCACTCATCTCAGATCGCTATTTAAAATGAACGATATCGGATTATAACCACGCCCACTTTTTCGATATCGAAAATTTCGGAAATCCGAAAAAGTGCGATAATTCATTACCAAAGACAGATAAAGCGACGAAACTTGGTAGATGAGTTGAATTTATGACGCAGAATGGAAAGTTAGTAAAATTTTGGACAATGGGCGTGGCGCCGCCCACTTTTAAAAGAAGGTAATTTAAAATTTTTGCAAGCTGTAATTTGTCAGTCGTTGAAGATATCATGATGAAATTCGGCAGGGACGTTACTCCTATCACTATATGTACGCCTAATAAAAATTAGCAAAATCGGAGAAGGACCACGCCCACTTTTAAAAAAAAAATTTTTTTTAAGTACAATTTTAACAAAAAATTTAATATCTTTACAGTATATAAGTAAATTATGTCAACATTCAACTCCAGTAATGACATGGTGCAACAAAATACAAAAATAAAAGACAATTTCAAAATGGGCGTGGCTCCGCCCTTTTTCATTTAATTTGTCTAGGATACTTCTAACGCCATAAGTCGAACAAAAATTAACTAATCCTTTTGAAATTTGGTAGGGGCATAGATTTTATGATCTTAACTGTTTTCTGTGAAAACGGGCGAAATCGGTTGATGCCACGCCCAGTTTTTATACACAGTCGTCCGTCTGTCCTTCCGCATGGCCTTTAACACGATAACTTGAGTAAATTTTGAGGTAACTTAATGAAATTTGGTATGTAGGTTCCTGAGCACTCATCTCAGATCGCTATTTAAAATGAACAATATCGGACTATAACCACGCCCACTTTTTCGATATCGAAAATTTCGTAAAACCGAAAAAGTGCGATAATTCATTACCAAAGACAGATAAAGCGACGAAACTTGGTAGATGAGTTGAATTTATGACGCAGAATGGAAAGTTAGTAAAATTTTGGACAATGGGCGTGGCGCCGCCCACTTTTAAAAGAAGGTAATTTAAAATTTTTGCAAGCTGTAATTTGTCAGTCGTTGAAGATATCATGATGAAATTCGGCAGGGACGTTACCCCTATTACTATATGTACGCCTAATAAAAATTAGCAAAATCGGAGAAGGACCACGCCCACTTTTAAAAAAAATTTTTTTTTAAAGTAAAATTTTAACAAAAAATTTAATATCTTTACAGTATATAAGTAAATTATGTCAACATTCAACTCCAGTAATGACATGGTGCAACAAAATACAAAAATAAAAGAAAATTTCAAAATGGGCGTGGCTCCGCCCTTTTTCATTTAATTTGTCTAAGATACTTCTAACGCCATAAGTCGAACAAAAATTAACCAATCCTTTTGAAATTTGGTAGGGGCATAGATTTTATGATGTTAACTGTTTTCTGTGAAAACGGGCGAAATCGGTTGATGCCACGCCCAGTTTTTATACACTGTCGTTCGTCTGTCCTTCCGCATGGCCGTTAACACGATAACTTGAGCAAAAATCGACATATCTTTAATGAACTTAGTTCACGTACTTACTTGAACCCACTTTATTTTGTTATGAAAGATGAACGAAATCCGACAATGACCACGCCCACTTTTTCGATGTCGAATATTACGAAAAATGAAAAAAATGCCATAATTCTATACCAAATACGAAAAAAGTGATGAAACATGGTGAGGTAATTGGATTGGTTTATTGACACGAAATATAACTTTAGAAAGAACTTTATAAAATGGTTGTGACACCTACCATATTAAGTAGAAGAAAATGAAAAAGTTCCGCAAGGCGAAATAAAAAACCCTTAAAATCTTGGCAGGTATTACATATATAAATAAATTAGCGGTATCCTGGGTCGCAATCTGGAAAACGCCTTCACATATACAACTACCACCACTCCCTTTTAAAACTCTCATTAATACCTTTAATTTGATACCCATATCGTACAAACACATTCTAGAGTCACCCCTGGTCCACCTTTATGGCAATATTTCGAAACGGCGTCCACTTATAGAACTAAGGCCCACTCCCTTTTAAAATACTCATTAACACCTTTCTTTTGATACCCATATTGTACAAACAAATTCTAGGGTCACCCCTGGTCCACCTTTATGGTGATATCTCCAAACGGCGTCCACCTATGGAACTAAGGATTACTCTCTTTTAAAATATTCATTAACACCTTTCTTTTAATACCCATATTGTACAAACAAATTCTAGGGTCACCCTTGGTCCACCTTTATGGCGGTATCTCGAAACGGCGTCCACCTATGGAACTAAGGATTACTCCCTTTTAAAATACTCATTAACAACTTTCATCGTACAAACGCATTCTAGAGTCACCCCTGGTGCACCTTTATGGCGATATCTCGAAAAGGCGACCACCTATACAACTACCACCACTCCCTTTTAAATCCCTCATTAATACCTTTAATTTGATACCCATACCGTACAAACAAATTCTAGGGTCACACCTGGTCCACCTTTATGGCGATATCTCGAAACGGTGTCCACCTCTGGAACTAAGCATCACTCCCTTTTAAAATACTCATTAACACCTTTCTTTTGATACCCATATTATACAAACAAATTTTAGGTCACCCCTGGTCCACCTTTATGGCGATATCTCGAAACGGCGTCCACTTATGGAACTAAGGATTACTCCCTTTTAAAATACTCATTAACATCTTTCGTTTGATACCCATATTGTACAAACGCATTCTAGGGTCACACCTGGTCCACCTTTATGGCGATATCTCGAAACGGCGTCCACCTGTGGAACTAAGCATCACTCCCTTTTAAAATACTCATTAACACCTTTCATTTGATACCCAAATCGTACAAACGCATTCTAGAGTCACCCCTGGTCCACCTTTATGGCGATATCCCGAAAAGGTGGCCACCTATACAACTACCACCACTTCCTTTTAAAACCCTCCTTAATACCTTTAATTTGATACCCATATCGTACAAACAAATTCTAGGGTCACACCTGTCCCACCTTTGTGGCGATATCTCGAAACGGTGTCCACCTCTGGAACTAAGCATCACTCCCTTTTAAAATACTCATTAACAGCTTTCTTTTGATACCCATATTGTACAAAAAAATCCTAGGGTCACCCCTGGTCCACCTTTATGGCGATATCTCGAAACGGCGTCCACCTATGGAACTAAGGATTACTCCCTTTTAATATACTCATTAACACCTTTCTTTTGATACCCATATTGTACAAACAAATTCTAGGGTCACCCATGGTCCACCTTTATGGCGGTATCTCGAAACGGCGTCCACCTATGGAACTAAGGATTACTCCCTTTTAAAATACTCATTAACACCTTTCATTTGATACCCATATCGTACAAACGCATTCTAGAGTCAACCCTGATCCACCTTTATGGCTATATCCCTAAATGGCGTCCACCTATAGAACTATGGCCCACTCCCTCATAAAATACTCTTTAACACCTCTCATTTGATACCCATATTGTACAAACAAATTCTAGAGTCAACCCTGATCCACCTTTATGGCGATATCCCTAAATGGCGTCCACCTATAGAACTATGGCCCACTCCTTCATAAAATACTCTTTAATGCCTTTCATTTGATACACATGTCATACAAACACATTCCAGGGTTTCCCTCGGTTCATTTTCCTAGATGGTTATTTTCCCTTATGTTGTCACCATAGCTCTCAACTGAGTATGTAATGTTCGGTTACACCCGAACTTAACCTTCCTTACTTGTTTTTTATGTTTCCGGAATTTGATCCAGCTCGTTGACCTAGTATTTCTAAAGATTACTTTTCTGAGGTATTTAGGGGGACGCTGCAGTTGACAAGAATGCCCTTTTATGGACCCTCCAACCATGCCTCGATATATAGTGTTCTGAATTCAATGTTATATCAAGAATGTAGGTGGATATTGGACCAACACATGTAGCGTCACTCGTCCTGTTTTTCATATGATAACTACTTTCCAGTATGTGATGTATGTGTGATGGTGTGAACCGAATTATAGACCTTGTAACAGAGGGATGCCATATAAACTCTTCTGCTCAGCGGTAAATTAGGCAGCAAACTGTTTCCTTGGCACGACTGCAGCACTTACCCTGCTTTCCGCATGCGCAATCCGCACAACCTGGGCTTATAAACCCAGGTTTTGGTTAGCAATGGAAACACTGCAAGTCCCAATATTCACACATGCATTTTTGCGTATTTGCATTCAAAAAAGCTCCTATTTGTTGCAAATATTCGCAACATCCCTCATATGAACCAATTCCAGTTTAAAAAGCACAGCATGCACAATAGTCGGGTATGCAGCACCAGCAACATCAACAACAAAAAACACCTTATATTAATGCAATTGTATGCACTTGCATCAATTTCTTTGTATGTGTTTGTTGGGGAGCTTGTTTGCATGAACAGTTGCCAAATGAAAACAAGTAAGGAAGTTTAAGTTCGGGTGTAACCGAACATTACATACTCAGTTGAGAGCTATGGTGACAACATAAGGGAAAATAACCATGTAGGGAAATGAACCGAGGGAAACCCATGTGTATCAAATGAAAGGCATTAAAGAGTATTTTATGAGGGAGTGGGCCATAGTTCTATAGGTGGGTGGACGCCATTTAGGGATATAGCCATAAAGTGGATCAGGGTTGACTCTAGAATGCGTTTGTACGATATGGGTATCAAATGAAAGGTGTTAATGAGTATTTTAAAAGGGAGTGGGCCTTAGTACTATAGGTGGACGTCGTTTCGAAATATCGCCATAAAGGTGGACCAGGGGTGACTCTAGTATGTGTTTGTACGATATGGGGATCAAATTAAAGGTATTAATGAGGGTTTTAAAAGGGAGTGGTGGTTGTTGTATAGGTGGTCGCATTTTCGAAATATCGCCATAAAGGTGGACCAGGGGTGACTCTAGAATTTGTTTGTGCAATACGAGTATCAAAAAAAGGAGTTAATGAGTATTTTAAAAGGGAGTGGGCCTTAGTTCTATAGGTGGACGCCTTTTCGAGATATCGTCATAAAGGTGGACCAGGGGTGACTCTAGAATGTGTTTGTACGATATGGGGATCAAATTAAAGGTATTAATGAGGGTTTTAAAAGGGAGTGGTGGTTGTTGTATAGGTGGTCGCATTTTCGAAATATCGCCATAAAGGTGGACCAGGGGTGACTCTAGAATTTGTTTGTACAATATGGGTATCAAAAGAAAGGTGTTAATGAGTATTTTAAAAGGGAGTAATCCTGAGTTCCATAGGTGGACGCCGTTTCGAGATATCGCCATAAAGGTGGGCCAGGGGTAACTCTAGAATGAGTTTGTACGATATGGGTATCAAATTAAAGGTATTAATGAGAGTTTTAAAAGGGAGTGGTGGTAGTTGTATATGTGAAGGCGTTTTCCAGATATCGACCAAAATGTGGACCAGGGTGACCCAGAACATCATATGTTGGATACCGCTAATTTATTATACTCAGTTGAGCAGAGCTCACAGAGTATATTAAGTTTGATTGGATAACGGTTGGTTGTACATATATAAAGGAATCGAGATAGATATAGACTTCCATATATCAAAATAATCAGGATCCAAAAAAAATTTGATTGAGCCATATCCGTCCGTCCGTCCGTCCGTCCGTCCGTCCGTTAACACGATAACTTGAGTAAATTTTGAGGTATCTTGATGAAATTTGGTATGTAGGTTCCTGAGCACTCATCTCAGATCGCTATTTAAAATGAACGATATCGGACTATAACCGCGCCCACTTTTTCGATATCGAAAATTTCGAAAAACCGAAAAAATGCGATAATTCATTTCCAAAGGCGGTTAAAGCGATGAAGCTTGGTAGATGGGTTGACGTTATGACGCAGAATAGAAAATTAGTAAGATTTTGGACAATGGGCGTGGCACCGCCCACTTTTACAAGAAGGTAATTTAAAAGTTTTGCAAGCTGTAATTTGGCAGTCGTTGAAGATATCATGATGAAATTTGGCAGGAACGTTACTGCTATTACTATATATGTGTTAAATAAAAATTAGCAAAATTGGATGAAGAACACGCCCACTTTTTAAAAAAATTTTTTTTTAAATTCAAATTTTAACAAAAAATTTAATATCTTTACTGTATATAAGTAAATTAAGTCAAAATTCAACTCCAGTAATGATATGATGCAACAAAATACAAAAATAAAAGAAAATTTCAAAATGGGCGTGGCTCCGCCCATTTTCATTTAGTGTGTCTAGAATACTTTTAATGCCATAAGTCGAACAAAAATTTACCAATCCTTTTGAAATTTGGTAGGAGCATAGATTATATGACGTTAACTGTTCTCTGTGAAAACGGGCGAAATCGGTGGAAGCCACGCCCAGTTTTTATACACAGTCCACCGTCTGTCCTTCCGCTCGGCCGTTAACACAATAACTTGAGCAAAGACCGATATATCTTTACTAAACTTAGCTCACGTACTTATCTGAACTCACTTTATCTTGGTGTAAAAAATGGCCGAAATCCGACCATAACCACGCCCACTTTATCGATATCGAAAATTACGAAAAATTAAAAAAATGCCATAATTCTATACCAAATATGAAAAATGAGAAGAAACATGGTAATTGGATTGGTTTATTGACGTAAAATATAACTTTAGAAAAAACTTTGGAAAATGGGTGTGACACCTACCATATTAAGTAGAAGAAAATGAAAAAGTTCTACAAGGCGAAATCAACAGCCCTTGGAATCTTGGCAGGAATACTGTTAGTGTTATTGAATATATAAATAAATTAGCAGTACCCGACAGATGATTTTCTGGATCACCTGATCCACATTTGGTCGATATCGCGAGAACGCCTTCACATATACATCTAAGGGCCACTCGCTTTTAAAACCCTCATTAATACCTTTAATTTGATATCCATATCGTACAAACACATTCTAGAGTCAACCCTGGCCCACCCTAATGGCGATATCTCGAAAAGGCGTGCACCTATAGACCTAATGCCCACTCCCTCTTAAAACTCAGTAACACCTTTCGTTTGATACCCATATCGTAAAAACATTCTAGAGTCACCCCTGGCCCACCCTAATGGCGATATCTCGAAAAGGCGTCCACCTATAGACCTAATGTCCACTCCCTCTTAAAATGCTCAGTAACACCTTTCCTTTGATACCCATATCGTACAAACATTCTAGAGTCACCCCTGGCCCACCCTAATGGCGATATCTCGAAAAGGCGTCCACCTATAGACCTAATGCCCACTCCCTCTTAAAATGCTCAGTAACACCTTTCGTTTGATACCCATATCGTACAAACATTCTAGAGTCACCCCTGGCCCACCCTAATGGCGATATCTCGAAAAGGCGTCCACCTATAGACCTAATGCCCACTCCCTCTTAAAATGCTCAGTAGCACCTTTCGTTTGATACCCATATCGTACAAACATTCTAGAGTCACCCTTGGTCAACCTTTATGGCGATATCTCGAAAAGGCCTCCACCTATAGAACTGAGGATTACTCCCTTTTAAAATACTCATTACAACCTTTCATTTGATACGCATATCGTACAAACACATTCTAGAGTCACCCTGGCCCACCCTAATGGCGATATCTCGAAAAGGCGCCCACCTATAGACCTAATGCCCACTTTCTCTTAAAATGCTCAGTAACAGCTTTCGTTTGATACCCATATCGTACAAACATTCTAGAGTCACCCCTGGCCCACCCTAATGGCGATACCTCGAAAAGGCGTCCACCTATAGACCTAGTGCCCACTCCCTCTTAAAATGCTCAGTAACACCTTTCGTTTGATACCCATATCGTACAAACATTCTAGAGTCACCCTTGGTCCACCTTTATGGCGATATCTCGAAAAGGCGTCCACCTATAGAACTAAGGATTACTCCCTTTTAAAATACTCATTACCACCTTTCATTTGATACCCATATCGTACAAACACATTCCAGAGTCACCCCTGGCCCACCCTAATGGCGATATTTCGAAAAGGCGTCCACCTATGGACCTAATGCCCACTCCCTCTTAAAATGCCCAGTAACACCTTTCGTTTGATACCCATATCGTACAAACACATTCTAGAGTCACCCCTGACCCACCTTTATGGCGATATCCCTAAATGGCGTCCATCCATAGAACTATGGCCTACTCTCTCTTAAAATACTCTTTAATACCTTCCATTTGGTACACATGTCATACAACTACATTCGAGGGTTACCCTAGGTTCATTTTCCTACATGGTGATTTTCCTTATTTTGTCTCCATAGCTCTCAACTGAGTATGTAATGTTCGGTTACACCCGAACTTAGCCTTCCTTACTTGTTTATATATGTAATACCTGCCAAGATTTTAAGGGTTTTTTATTTCGCCCTGCAGAAATTTTTCAGTTTCTTCTACTTAATATGGTAGGTGTCACAACCATTTTATAAAGTTTTTTCTAAAGTTATATTCGCTTCAATAAAACAATCCAATTACCTTACCATGTTTCATCCCTTTTTTCGTATTTGGTATAGAATTATGGCATTTTTTTCATTTTTCGTAATTTTCGATGTCGAAAAAGTGGGCGTGGTCATAGTCGGATTTCGTTCATTTTTCATACCAAGATAACGTGAGCTCAAGTAAGCACGTGAACTAAGTTCATTAAAGATATGTCGATTTTTGCTCAAGTTATCGTGTTAACGGCCATGCGGAAGGACAGACGGACGACTGTGTATAAAAACTGGGCGTGGCATCAACCGATTTCGCCCATTTTCACAGAAAAGAGTTATCGTCATAAAATCTATGCCCCTGTCAAATTTCAAAAGGATTGGTTAATTTTTGTTCGACTTATGGCGTTAAAAGTATCCTAGACAAATTAAATGAAAAAGGGCGGAGCCACGACCATTTTGAAATTTTCTTTTATTTTGGTATTTTGTTGCATCATATCATTACTGGAGTTGAATGTTGACATAATTTACTTATATACTGTAAAGATATTAAATTTTTTGTTAAAATTTTACTTTAAAAAAAAATTTTTTTTAAAGTGGGCGTGGTCCTTCTCCGATTTTGCTAATTTTTATTAAGCGTACATATAGTAATAGGAGTAACGTTCCTGCCAAATTTCATCATGATATCTTCAACGACTGCCAAATTACAGCTTGCAAAAGTTTTAAATTACCTTCTTTTAAAAGTGGGCGGTGCCACCCCCATTGTCCAAAATTTTACTAATTTTGCATTCTGCGTCATAAGTTCAACTCATCTACCAAGTTTCGTCGCTTTATCTCTCTTTTGTAATTAATTATCGCAATTTTTCGGTTTTTCGAAATTTTCGATATCGAAAAAGTGGGCGTGTTTATAGTCCGATATCGTTCATTTTAAATAGCGATCTGAGATGAGTGCTCAGGAACCTACACACCAAATTTCATCAAGATACCTCAAAATTTACTCAAGTTGTCGTGTTAACGGGCGGACGGACGGACGGACATGGCTCCATCAAATTTTTTCGATCCTGATTATTTTGATATATGGAAGTCTATATCTATCTCGATTCCTTTATATATGTACAACCAACCGTTATCCAATCAAACTTAGTATACTCTGTTAGCTCTGCTCAACTGAGTATAATGAAATGAAATGAATTTTACCAGACTAAAAGTTTAGGAGCATGCCAAAGCGATAGCCGACCCAGCAACCACCTACAAAGTCAAATTCAATATTTATGTAGGTAACTGTTTGAAGTCGAGTATGTAATCTAACACATGTTGAGGGGGCAGTGGAGGATAGATAAGTAAACTATAGTAGCAATAATATGAACGAACATAACTTGAAATGCCAACGTCATAGCAAACGCTCTTGGCTCCTTAGTCAATGTTTGGCAAAGTATAAAGAATAATGCTTATGAATCCAGAACTCGAAATAGCAGAGCGGGAGGCAGATATGTATGTAGGCAAAAAAACTAGCAATAAATATGTAAGGTATCTGAAAGTGGATGAAGTTGAATGTTGTATACCTCGCTGTAAGCCTCCAAGTGTTTCGAATGCCCATTACAGCCGTTTCAACTAATTACATATGGCTATTTCAGACATCTGCCCTAGCTTTAAATATACGATAGATTGAATGTTGGAGATCATTACATTCATGGCAAAGCACAGTTACATATAAGAAACACTCACACATATATACTTAAGAAAGAAGGGTTTTCATTTCATTTCATCTGTGTGTTTTTTTTCGTCTTATTATAACTTTCATGAAAATGAAATGGTTTTTTAACTTCGTCACGAATCATAGTGTTTTTGGCGACCTTATTGTTCCCTAATTTATTTCGTTTTTCCGGCTTTAGGTCCTGGGTGAACAAAACCACAAATCTTGTTTTTCTACCGATATATTTCGGTTACTCAACGGTAACCGTCTTCAGGGCGACTGTTGACAAATATAAAAAGCATTAACAAATTAAAAATCAAAATTAACAAAAATTGTTTTCTAGATATTTTTCTACAAAAAACAATATTTAACTCACATTAACCCGTCTGCACCTTTTGACGTGGAGCTGTATAAGGGAGTATTTGCGACTGTCCAGCCCACGTCCTTATGTATGCGGCTTCCCAACTCGACAAGTGTGTTTCAAACTGAGATTTTCGCTATCCGAGAGGCGTGCAAATCGTTAATGGATATCAAAGCTAACGGTGACAGGTTAGCCATTTTCTCCGATAGCCAGGCGGCTCTTGGGGCACTCGGGTCAGAGACGATATCATCAGACCTGGTTGGGCAGTGTAGAGAGAGCGCCATGATTCTGGCGAGCCATCAGATCGATACCCTGATATGGGTACCGGGGCATCGAAACATTCAGGGTAACGAGATGGCGGATGAGCTGGCATGGCGTGGAGCGGGTCTTGATGTCTCAGGAGCGAAGGAGGTCCTTGCACCCCTGGGACTCATCAAGGGTCGCATCTCCCAGCACTGGTTGGGTGAAGCCAACAATAGGTGGAATCGGTTGCGAACCTGTAGAGTTTCCAAGAGCATGTGGCCACTATATAACGAAAAACGATCGGTAGCTGTCCTTAAGATGAACAGAAGGGATACATCCAGAGTAGTTGCGATGCTCACGGGGCATTGGACAATTGGGGTACATGCGGCACGGATGGGACTGGAACACAATACCTCCTGTCGCAGCTGCAAGCGTCCGGAGGCGTAGGAAACGGTTGAGCATCTGCTCTGCGAATGCCCAGCACACTGTCTAAGTAGAATAAAGTTTCTTGGAAAGCCCTTTTTCGAAAGCCTCCCAGAATTCAAGGATGTTTGGGCGGGAGAGCATCTCAAATTCATTAACTTCACGGGATGGACATAGGGGGACGGGTTTTTCCCTCAGGCGCGTGAAAATATTTATTAATATTCTTACAACACCCTTTCATTGGTTAACTCACGAGTTTGTGGTATCAAAACGACGCATGAGCGCTAATTGGAGTCAATTGGGACTCGCCACATGAACCAACGAACCAACCAACCAGGTATCTCCAACTTTGTTTTATTAAATAAGTGTTTTAAATTGTTTGTAGGTTTATGTGATATTTTAATTCTATCTTTGTCGTAGCAGTCCGATACAGTTAGCCGCTCTGACAATTTTGGCATATATGCTAAAGATTTGAAAATCACGGGATTTTTCGATTTTTGTCTACATTGGTTATTTTTGAATCTCCTTAATAAATTTTTAATTGTTCGTTTTGGAAAATCATTATTCTATAGTAATTCTATAATTTCTTTTTCAATATTCCTGTGGTAACTTTCACCGGAGGTCTGCATCATCCTTCTTATACAGCCCATTGCTGTATTTATTATCATCGACTTCGGGTATTTTGAATTAAAGTTGACGATTCGTCCTGATGAAGTCGGCTGCCTATATTCCTATACCACCTTAATTTTAATTGGTTCCCACATCTATTTATGATAGAGTCTAAATACACTAATTTCCCGTCTTTTTATACTCAGTTGAGCAGAGCTCACAGAGTATATTAACTTTGATTGGATAACGGTTGGTTGTACAGGCATAAAGGAATCGAGATAGATACAGACTTCCATATATCAAAATCATCAGTATCGAAAAAAAATTTGATTGAGCCATGTCCGTCCGTCCGTCCGTCCGTCTGTCCGTTAACACGATAACTTGAGTAAATTTTGAGGTATCTTGATGAAATTTGGTATGTAGATTCCTGGGTACTCATCTCAGATCCCTATTTAAAATGAACGATATTGGACTATAACCACGCCCACTTTTTCTATATCGAAAATTTCGAAAAACCGAAAAAATGCGATAATTCATTGCCAAAGGCGGTTAAAGCGATGAAACTTGGTAGATGAGTTGACGTTATGACGCAGAAAGAAAATTAGTAAGATTTTGGACAATGGGCGTGGCACCGCCCACTTTTCATTTAGTTTGTCTAGAATACTTTTAATGCCATAAGTCGAACAAACATCTACCAATCCTTCTCAAATTTGGTAGGGGCATAGATTCTATGACGCTAACTGTTCTCTGTGAAAATGGGCGAAATCGGTGGAAGCCACGCCCAGTTTTTATACACAGTCCACCGTCTGTCCTTCCGCTCGGCCGTTAACACAATAACTTGAGCAAAAACCGATATATCTTTACTAAACTTAGCCCACGTACTTACCTGAACTCACCTTATCTTGGTATAAAAAATGGCCGAAATCCGACCATAACCACGATATCGAAAATTACGAAAAATGAAAAAAATGCCATAATTCTATACCAAATACGAAAAAAGGGATGAAACATGGTAACTGGATTCGTTTATTGACGCAAAATGTAACTTTGGAAAAAACTTTGTAAAATGGGTGTGACACCTACCATATTAAGTAGAAGAAAATGAAAAAGTTCTACAAGGCGAAATCAACAGCCCTTGGAATCTTGGCAGGAATACTGTTAGTGGTATTGCATATATAAATAAATTAGCAGTACCCGACAGATGATTTTCTGGATCACCTGGTCCACATTTTGGTCGATATCGCGAGAACGCCTTCACATATATATCTAAGGGCCACTCGCTTTAAAAACCCTCATTAATACCTTTAATTTGATATCCACATCCTACAAACACATTCTAGAGTCACCCCTGGCCCACCCTAATGGCGATATCTCGAAAAGGCGTCCACCTATAGACCTAATGCCCACTCCCTCTTAAAATGCTCAGTAACACCTTTCGTTTGATACCCATATCGTACAAACATTCTAGAGTCATCCCTGGCCCACCCTAATGGCGATATCTCGAAAAGGCGTCCACCTATAGACCTAATGTCCACTCCCTCTTAAAATGCTCAGTAACACCTTTCGTTTGATACCCATATCGTATAAACATTCTAGAGTCACCCCTGGCCCACCCTAATGGTGATATCTCGAAAAGGCGTCCACCTATAGACCTATTGCCCACTCCCTCTTAAAATGCTCAGTAACACCTTTCGTTTGATACCCATATCGTACAAACATTCTAGAGTCACCCCTGGCCCACCCTAATGTCGATATCTCGAAAAGGCGTCCACCTATAGACCTAATGCCCACTCCCTCTTAAAATGCTCAGTAACACCTTTCGTTTGATACCCATATCGTACAAATATTCTAGAGTCACCCTTGGTCCACCTTTATGGCGACATCTCGAAAAGGCGTCCACCTATAGAACTAAGGATTACTCCCTTTTAAAATACTCATTACCACCTTTCATTTGATACCCATATCGTACAAACACATTCCAGAGTCACCCCTGGTCCACCTTAATGGCGATATCTCGAAAAGGCGTCCACCGATAGACCTAAGGCCCACTCCCTCTTAAAATGCTCAGTAACACCTTTCATTTGATACCCATATCGTACAAACAAATTCTAGAGTCAGCCCTGGTCCACCTTTATGGCGATATCCCTAAATGGCGTCCATCCATAGAACTATGGCCTACTCTCTCTTAAAATACTCTTTAGTACCTTCCATTTGATACACATGTCATACAAACACATTCCAGGGTTACCCTAGGTTCATTTTCCTACATGGTGATTTTCCTTATTTTGTCTCCATAGCTCTCAACTGAGTATGTAATGTTCGGTTACACCCGAACTTAGCCTTCCTTACTTGTTCTTCTTCAATTGTAAACTTTATATTTTTGTCAAAAGAGTTAAGGGCATCGAGCGTGTTGTGTGTCTCATTTTCGTTCACTATTGCGAATAAGTCGTCGACATATTTCGTGAGCAATCTTGGTTTACGATCCAATTTTCCTTCCGAATTTTCTAATAGTTTTTCCATAATTATGTCGGCTATCTCTGGGGAGGTTGGCAAAAACCGTGAAAATTTGCATCCTCACACAAAGTACCTACCTGTTTTTTATTTTATATTTATCTTAAAAATCACTTAGGTATGTACATCTGTTCACTATATATTTCATACCTTTTACAGCCGATTATTTGGATATTACGAATAGGATAATATTATTGTTCAGTCCCATTCATGAAAGGTTTGAAATCTTCCACACAGCCAAAGACAATCCCGTCCTTACTTGTTTTTCTTTTCATGCTGTCCATGAAAATTGGCACGTCCTTTACATGCCAACTATAAGCCAAAGTGCTTCTACTCTCAGAGCTGTGTAAAGCCCAAGCCAATTCATACTCGGACTTCAATGGGAGTTTGTCATTGCTATAAAGTAGGCAAGTGGTGGTAAGCGTGTTGAAAGTGTATGGCATTATGATTTCATTCACTGCACAAGCACAATTCAATTCGATTTCAGCAGAATTTAATTTGGCTCTGAATCGGAGTCGTCTGACTCTTTACCTTAGTCGTTTTTACTATTGCACGGCCTTTTTCACTAACAAAAAATATCAACAAACCCATTCTGACTCCCGCCGACTTAATTTCATTCAATTCAATTGCGAAAGGAAAATCATTTCGTTTCCAGCAAAAAAAAATGTAGAAGAAAATGAAAATAAAGCAAAACAAAGAAGAATAAAACAGTCGGGTGCTGTCAATGTTGGTACCAAAAAAGCGAATTTTGATAAGTAGCTTTGTGGAAAATTAAATGAATTGAAGCTGAGCTTTATTTTTCGAAATTCTAAAGTTTTTTGGGCATATGGCGTAACAAATAACTTTGCTCTATTTTATCACAGAAGTGCTGCACATAAATATCATATATGACCCGGTCTATGAAAAGGTTGTGAGTCTTAAAAAAAAAAAAAACAGTTGTTTCTCACAAAAAAAAACAGCTGTTAACAGCTGTTTCTCGCAATTTCTTTTTTGAGTCATAAGCCACCTTTTTATAGACCGGGTCACATATACTAAAGTTCAAGAAAAAAGGAATCGAACAACAAAGCTTTTCACAGTGATTTGCAGTGTACGACCGTTATAGTAATTATTTGAATACGAATTTTAACCTTTTGAATTTAAAATGAAATGTTTGAACTTAAATTGGACATATTTAACTGATTATGAATTTTAACTTTGGAAGGTGGGTTTCGTCGAAGGCTCAATCTAAAGTCGAGAAGGTATATATTTCCTTTCTAAATGAAAACTCGTTACTTTGTTGGTGGTATTTGGTTCAGACTTACACACACAGACACCTTGGCGGAGAATCGTATCTAGTTGTAGTACGGAAGGGGACTGTAACCAACCGCTTATTAATGGTAGGGGTGACAGGCGTAGGATCGATAGACCGCGGCCGGCTGCCGGTCGAATTCATGAACTGGCGGCAGAACGGTGTATCGGTTGATGGACATCTCACGGTTGAAGGTGCAATCGGTGAACGGGATTCGCTTAATGGTGAGGGGGTTTGCAGCGGAGAGGCGGTTTTGTTGATCGATTTCCAAGCAACCGGTGGTTTGGGAAATCGATGTCTGGCGAGTCGCAGCTGACAAATCGGTGGATATCGGCGGATAGGATTGGTGAATTGGCGATGCGCATATGACGAATCGGTTGATCGATTTCCAAGCAACCCCTGGTTAGTGAATTTGATTTCCGGCGAGTCGCAGCTGAAAAATTGGTTGACCGATTTCCAAGCAACTGAAATTTGGAGAAATCGATGATAACCAGGTACTTTATATGATGGTCTAACCCCGTAGGTATGGAGGCGGTAGTCACACCTGGTCTGGGAAAATTAGTGTGTAGAAACTAGACTCCTTCACACCAAATTTTTGAACACACCAAAAGTAGTTCGCGACCGAGGTCACCTACTCATCAAAAGTGCCGGACCTGTGCAAGATAAGATAATTACATCTGTTTACGAAAAGTGTTTGCCGTACAGACTTCCTTTACCGTAGGCAGCACCTTCGATCACCTACCAAATGCAAACTATTTCTACTTTAGTATAAGTCTTTTAAACTGTTTGAGAACTTTGCGTAGTCGCGATTAAGCGACTGTCGCGCGAATGAAGTGCTTGCAAGTGATTACTTGCATTTTGTTTGTGCATTCTCATTCGCTTGCTGCTCGCTTCGGCCGTATGTAATAGTAACTATATGAATGTGGGGTGGTGATGCTACTGAAAGCGGCATTTAAAGATATGGTACATTTAGGGAATTTGGAGCTTGAGTTGAATCCACACAAAAGGTGACCGCGCAAACTGGTAAGTCTACTCTCGACCATATCATCACGACACCCAACTGGTTTCTAGACAGTTTCTGACAGCCCAAAAATAAGGACCTAACTGCATGTTGTGCACCGTGAATTTATATCCACTGCAAATACTACTGCGATATGCCAAATAACGTAAGGATTGAAAACGGCTTTCGACGTCAGCTACAAAAGTACTAATAAGTGATTTAGCCTGTGATTTTAACTCTCGTCATTGTGAAAGTTATTCCAACAAATTTCTAATAACACGAACAACAATTAGGACTGAAAGCTTTTTTAAAATGAATCATGTCAGAAAACTTTTGCAACTTTCAAATTAAGGAAACTATCATTCATTCGTAGATAAAAACTCATGCATAGCTTGCACGTATTTGTACATATTAAATCATACTGCCCATAACTTTTCCCATTTCTCATTTTCAGTTTAAGTTTAAGAACTGATTACATAAGTCAAATTTTAGTTAATATTTTCATGAAACATTAAGAATTATAGGACTTGAAAAGGCTCCTACAACAAAAGGAAAAACTCACAAAAAAAAAAAAAAAAAAACATAATCTATTGCAAAATAAAGGTTATTACGTTATACGCAATCACTTTGTCTCATCAGCATAATACACATTCCTGGCTGACTTTATCATTGTTCACTTTTCTCTGATGCAATTCTTGCTTTAGGTTTTTATCTGTGTTGTTGCTGTGGTTGTTTTCGTCGTTATCACAGCAAAGGTTACCGATGTCATGTCATTTTCTTCTATTGTCAAAAATATTTCATTTTGTTTCCTTATATACTCGTAAATATGTACATCTTTATTCCTACTTCCATTTTTCCACTTCAACGCTGCTCAAGAATAATGTTTAATATGCTGAATAGGATTCAATGATTCAACCGATACACATACATATGTACGTGTATGCATAAATAAACTTGTAGGAGGAAATATAAATAGGAATATGTTTGCGATTCCTTGTAGAAGTTGAGAACATACATACATATTAGCATTTTGGGGTTTGCCAAGCTAATCAGAAAATGAACAAAACAAAAAAATATTCCAGAACAATTACAGTCGAAAAATAAAAGTTATTTTTAAATTTTTTTATTAGAATATCTACGGCTCAATAATATGGAACTCGCGCTATCAAGTCCATGCAGACAGGCTGGAACCAATACAAAAAACAGTTTTTACTATTTTCCTGAAGACATATTTAATGAGACCATTGATATAATCATCCACCATATACCAACCAAGCTTGTCAATCTTCCATCTCTTGCTAGTCGAAGGGAAATGCATTTTAAAGGCAAAACTACTAGAAAATGAACTTATGTTTCCTCTTGAACTACGAGACATTACAAAGCTTTTCATCTGAAATAACTTAGAACGAATTTCGAACTAAACGAACCTTTTCGGTGTTTATTTCAAGATACTAACTGTTACTCCCACACCTTTGATGCTCGGACTCCTTTTTTTCTATAAAAATAAAATAATTTAAAAAAAAAATTTTTAGGTTAAACTGTTTTAAGATCGCGGGTTTGAATCGAGCTCAAGGTCTAACAATAATTATTATTGTTATGATAAATTTTTTCTTAATTGAAAAAATTTTTAAATTAGAATAGCAGAAAGATAAAATTTAGACAACTGCCAAAGCTCGTTGTATAGATCCATTTCGGGAACTGCTAACTTCCTTCATCGGCAACGTTTAGGCGCCACTGCTTTAACCATTCAGCTATCACAGCGGTTTTTTGTTTGTCTTCATTATGTCTACTTCTATTCTTGTTCTTGCCAAATGATATTCACAGCACTGCGACATCTGTTGCAGAATGGATGTGAAAATTGGACTCGATTCAAACCCGCGATCTTACAATTCAATAGGCCGATATAACAACAAAAAATTTTTAATGCATTCAAGAGCACGAGGAAAAAGTGTCAATGACACTACGGCATCATTGCCATGAAACAAGTCCAATTTTCACATCCATTCATGTCGTAGTACTGTGAATATCAATTGGAAAGAACAAGAATAGAAGTAGACATAAGGAAGACAAACAAAAAACCGTTGTGATAGCTGAATGGTTATAGCAGCGGCGCCTAAACGATGCCGATGAAGGAATTTAGCAATTCCCGAAATGGATCTATACAACGAGCTTTGGCAGTTGTCTAAATTTTTTCTCTCTTCTATTCTAATTAAAAAATTTTTTCAATTCAGAAAAAATTTACCATAACAATAATAATTATAAAATAATTATTTTTAGGCCTTGAGCTCGATTCAAACCCGCTATCTTACAAATCAGTAGGCGATATAACAACAAAAAATTGTTAAACTGTTTTATTGAAAACAATACTCACATTAAGTGATAATAATACTAAAAGCTAGAAAATAATTAGGTAGGTCCTAGGTACTAGTCATCACAATCCTCATCAATCTAGGGCGTTGATCAGACGAATAAATAAAAGCGGTGGGCGTGTGTGGAAAATACAATTTTTAATTTAAATACAAAGGAATCTGAAGAGATCTTTTGCAGCGTGAAATAGTGATAATATCGGCTAGTATGTTTAGTTCCTTTCAGTTTTTCCATCATAATTTTTCCATCCAAAGTGGTAGTCCAGGAATAGGAATGTATGGATTGCTATCCGGAGTCTTTGCATTCCTTAACAACTTTCGTTCTCACGTTCGTGAAAAATAAATGTAACGTCTGCCCCTCAAGGCTCAATACAATATGGATATTTAAAATTGAAAAAAAAAGAAAATAAAATTTAACAGGATTAGCCTGGTTTCATTGGGTCACTTGATGGTAGCGCGCGGTTACAACGTTCATATTATAAACAAAACAAAAATTCTAAAACGTTTTGGAAAAAATTGTAAAACTCGAGAGAAGTTTACAAAAATTTCTAGACTTTTATTTAGAGTTTTTTGATTTTTTTCGTTTGCAGTCATATATGTAATACTCCTATATTGCTACAAAATGTTAGGTACATTCCCAAACGTCAGAGTGCCGATATATTGCTGTTTAAACGTTTTTGTTTTTGTATTCAATAATCGAATATACCTAAATTTAAATTTTTTCTTGTCACACTTATGCTGCTATAATCACAAACATTTTATAGGCTGTCTTGTTTTGATTTCGAATTCAGAACACATTGCGTGAATTTTCTATTAGCAATATAGGAGTATTACATATACATACATAGGTTTGCAGTTTTGTAGTTAAATAAATTCTAGTCAAAAAGTACAAGTTATACATAAGTCTCCCGTTAATCGCATTGATTTTTGAAAAATTGTTTCCTAGATTTTCTTCAAAAAAAAAAAAAAAAACAAAAAAAAAACAAAATAACACAAGCCTTTTCAACCCAATTTAACGTACGACAGAATGTAAAGTGAAAAGAAAATAAGTATTGATTCCGTTTAATTGACATCTTCCCTATATGAGATCAGTTAATAGTAACGCAAATTTTAGTGCAGAACTAGACCTAAAGTACCAAATAAATACTAGTTCGGTAGTAACGAGGATTTCTCTACTTCAAAAGTCGACATTGTGGAATTTTAAGGAGCTGCGACAATGTGTATGCCTTCTTTCACTACACTTCAAAGCTTTTCTCTTACGTTAACTTAATATCAGATAAGAGAAAATTGTTAATATCAGATAGGTAAGCAAATCGTCTGGAAAGAGGTTTCACCAAGGGATCTACACATGCATATTTCGTACAATCAGCAATTTTGCGGAATCCGAAGTACTTATTGCATGAACATAAGCACACTTCTAAAAGGGTTTGTACGCGTGTTTGTGGCAACATGTAGAATTTTGGACTGGCTCGGAACCAACGAAATAGTACCAACAAAAGAAATAGGTCTCAAATGTAAATTTGTGAACTAGGAACTAGTTGGGATTAATCGAAAATGTACCAATAAACTAACTTGTTCTGAGTTTATATTTTTATCCTGTTCGGAACTACAAAAAAGGCAATGCAGCGGAGACAATTTCTGCGCCTAGAACATCGCGATGTTTAATTTGCCAGTTGAAAGCATCTTAAAAAGATGAAGGGCGAACTAGTAGTGGTTCAAAAAACTCTAGAAGCGCACCAATTTTGTACTAAAGATTTTCCCCACAGAGCTTCTGTAGCAAATTTTGCCAGGAATGTCGGTAGAACAAGTAATCAGATGATGGGATAACACCACCTTGTACTGAATAGCGGTTTACGCCGAACACTTTATCGGCGGCGGCGGTGTAGGCTCTATTATATACCGGCAGCGGTGGCGTGGGCGGTGGGCCGGCGTACGCCGGTGTACTTACTTTAAAAGCATGATTTTTCTATTTAAAAATAATAATATTTAGGAAAGGTCTTGTTTGTATGTATTTAAGGAAATCAAAGTTTTTGCCATTTCGGAAAGATCCGTCGTTTTGCTCAAAATCTCGCAGATCGTTCAAAAATTTTCAGGAGTAGCTCCTTGCGGAGGGATTGTCACTCGTTCACTTACTCAAGAGAGGCTTCGGACCTAGCCCGGTCTTTCAAATTGGTACTGCTGCGTCTGCTGAAAAGAAATAGAGAGACATAAAATGGTTACACTTTTGTCTGTATATCTCGTGCAAAGCGTAGTTTCACCTGGGGTTAACTCCTAATAATCGTTGTGAACACAATTTCTTTAAATTATTTGTGGCTCCTTGGCGGTCACGCACAAAGGCAACTAACGGTTGCTATTAATGGTCTATTAATACTCATGACTCTTGTGGCACAGGGCGCATCCAGTTTTTTCGAGCTACAATTCCCGATGGTTAAGAGCTACAATTCCCGATGTGCGAACAGTAGCAATCCCGACCACCAGTCGCTACCACGCGTCCTGACCCTCATGTCGACGTCACTTTCCTAGAAGCTCTAGGTGTAGCTCCGAAGACTTTCTAACGGATGTTTTTGTCGCGCTATGCTGCCGATCTACACCACAAAAACACCTTGAAACGTTAGGGATTGACTATTCGGCCAAGAATGCCGCCCTCGAAATCAAATAGATTTCAATAGTCTTCGTTAAATCAAAAAGATATTTTAGAATGAAAGTCGACCGATTTTAAGTTGAAAGATGTTATCTGCTGTTTCCCGGACTTATGATATAAGAGCTCATTATGGATGACCGCGTAGCTTCAATTTTCAGACTAGTTCGACTATCCTCTACACGGGTAGTAGCAACCACGGTCATTAGTTCGACTGTCTTGGGAAAGCTTTTGCTTTGGTTCCTAAAGCACTAGAAGCGCACTAGTTTTGTACTAAAGATTTTCCCCACAGAGCTTCTGTAGCAAATTTTGCCAGGAATGTCGGTGGAATAAGTAATCAAATGATGGGATAACACCATCTTGTACTGAATAGAGGTTTACGCCGATCACTTTATCGGCGGCGGCGTAGGCTCTATTATATACCGGTGGCGGCGGCGTGGTCGTCGTGCCATCATACACCGGTGCTCTTACTTTAAAAATCTTAATTTTTCAATTTAAAAAAGTAATATTTAGAAAAGGTTTTGTTTGCATGTATTAAAGGAAATCAATGTTTTGGCCATTTCGGAAAGATCCGGGGTTTTTGCCTCAAACTCTCGCAGATCGTTGAAAAATTTTCAGGAGTAGCTCCTTGGGATTGTCCCTCGTTCACTTATTCCAGAGAAGCTTCGAACCTAACCCCGGTATTTGGAATTGGTCGCGAACACAACTTCTTTAAATTGTTTGTGGCTCCTTAGCGGTCACGCACAAAGACGGCTTACGGTTGCTATTAATGGTTTATTAATACTCATGACTCTTGTAGCACAGGGCGCCCCCAGTTTTTTCAGCTGCTTTTAAGAGCTACAATTCCCGATGTGCGAACAGCAGCAATCCCGATCACCAGTAACTACCACACCTCCTGACCCTCACACCATATGCTAGCACAGAAGCTATAGGACTGCGACATCGAACTCATATGTACCTTTGTCGACGTCACTTTCCTAGAAACTCTACGTGTAGTTCCGAAGACTTTCTAACTAATGCTGTTTTCCGGCCTAATGATATAAGAGCTCATTATGGATTACCGCGTAGCTTCAGACTAGTTCGACTGTCCATTACATTAGGGTAGTAGCACACACGGTCATTAGTTCGGCTGCCTGGGGAAAGCTTTTGCTTCGCCACTTTTTGAGTGTTCGTGCGAAGGACAAAGCCTCACCTGGTAAATATATGTGCCTACGTATTCACTTGAACTTGCTTGAGAGGCTATAATCAATGTGATTCACTGCAAGGGACTAATAGGGCCGCCAACCGGGAGACTTGGGTGTTGAAGGATGAAGTGTGAAAATCAAAACTAACATTTCAGACGCTATTGTATAGTTTCGCAAATAATAAACAGATTTTTGAATGTAAGCCCAACTGATTTTTCAAACCCTTCTCATACGCAGATACATATATCCTCAGCTTAAGTATGAGGTAAAAACATTTCAAGGGAGTGTTTATGCCCCTAGAACATACTAAAGGATTTTGCATTACTGACTTCGCTTATTATTTCAGCCAATCGCAATGTATTTTTTTTTTTTAAGATCGGCACCTCTTTTGGGTAATTTGCTTGTTTTAACAACTTGAGGACAATTTGAAAACATGTTCGCCTAGGGTAATTTTATTTGAATTCATTGCTGATTATTAACTTTTTGAAAAAAATATACAAAATGAGCATATATATTTGTTATAAAACTTTTCTTTTAGTGGTTTGTTTATCAGGGCAGCTACCACCAAACCTAAACTATCCTAACCTTTTTTAGTTTTTCTAAATCTGGTATTGTGATTCCGCGCGACCTCCGCTGGGGCAGACTTGTTTCTGTTGAAAAGCTTTTCCAGATGGGAATACATTTTGAATGTTTGTTCAAGGATTACCGAGGGCAAACTTCGCCTAGAAATAACATTTTCAAAAGTGTTTTTATGTTATTTTTATAAGCCGCTTGAGCTCGGGATCTTCAAAATGGCAGGCCAACACACTACCTCTATACCGAAAGCATGTTTGAAGGTGCATATTTTAGAAAATGGAACGAAATGACATGCAGATCTATTTTCAGCCTTCTTGCTTCTTAGAAAGATCAATACATACATTTTTATAATGTCTTCTATATGTAAAGTTGGTATATATCGGGTGAATACGATGTGTTGAGAAACAGTAGTAGCAAAGTAACTTGCACCAATTTTATAGGCAACGAGAAAACTAACACGCGTGTTCATGCCACACACATGTTAATTTGCAACATTAGCCAACAAAATACTGAAATGTACAACGATCAAATCAGTAAAATAAACAAGAATACGAAAACAACTAAAGAACTTATTTTTACAATAACAACTTAACCAAACCAACGAAAGAAAGCTTTCGAACCAATTTACCGGATCTGATGTGCCTGGAAAGAATAGGAACGTGGGCAATGCAAAGGTATTAGCCATAATTAAAATCAACTCGACAACGACATTGGAGTGAAAAGAGAAGAAAAAAAAACAATTTATATATGTTTTTCTATGTAGAAGTGTTTACGTATCATGTAAGAGTCAGTGTTTCTTGTGTCTGTTGTGCCACTTGTGGCGCTTGCGGCACAAATGACACGAAAGCGACAGCAGCACCGACAACTTAAGTTGCAACAACATTCAAAACAAGGTGCACCTAGAACAACGATCTTCAAGTAGAACAATTCAAACAAATCCCGACTCCTTTGAATTTGTTGAATCTGCTGAGACTGAGACGGCAAATGCCAATTTCAATAGCCTCAAGGTATTTCCTCAACAAATGAGTTCACATCTCAACAAACTGGCTGCATTGTGGTCGCCTCGATGGGTTGTGGTAAGTAGCTTAGGTTAAGTTGTTGTTGATAAATATATACTAATGAAAAACATATATGTACACACAAATACAGGGTTCTTAAGAAGTGCTAAGGTGACCTCTCCACGACGTACTTAACCAAAATCATCCAATTTTTCTGTGTCTTTAATACCCGAGTTCTCATGTAATATATGTATGTCAACCTGGCACATTTATTCAATGTTATCGTTATCACGGCGAGACCACAAAGAACCACGTGTCTATCGGAGAAGTTGGTCAACCTAAGTATCAATATTTCTAACGTACACAACAACGTTTTGTATGTGCTCTGGATATCGAAGATATTGCATTAAAAAGCTGGCCTAGACCTGTCAGACGAACAAATTAGAACGTTGATGTCAGTCCTGAATAGAAAACAGAAATTTAGAAACTCTGAGTGAATTACTCATCTTTTTAAGTGGGTAAGAGAATCCCAAAGCTGTAACAGCAGAAGGGCTTTTTGTGACGTCTTGATGAAGAGATCGTTCCACAAAATGTTGCATATCTTAGTGTGATGAGATATCAAGCCTGCAACTTAAATAGTGCTCTGTAAATAGGGAGCAGTCGAATAACTAATACGAAATGTGAGCTCTAGCTTCTGAAGTAATCTGGTATCTATTTTTGATAAAACTTTGTGAGTTTATTTACTCAGTTTAACTTGAGTTTCAAAATTACTCAAAGTCAATCCGGACTATCAGAGAGAATATTAAGAGAAGTTAAGTTAAAGCAGTTCTATTGGGCAGAACACATGCGCAGGATATTAGACTGGCAGCAATTGACTGCCCGGAGCTTTTATTACACATATTCAGCAAATGCCTCAAGACATCAGGAAAAATGATAGAGAGTCTTGTTGAGAATCGCCAAATGACAGCAAAAGGCAACGGAGGTAGACTGCATGTATCGTTTTCGCTGAGGGTACTCGACAATATACACCATGACAACCATTGCCGCATAAATAATTAATCCAACGCTGGCATTAGAAATGGAGAAGCAGTATTACAGAAATGTGTACCAGGGAATTCATTCCTGAACTGAACATATTTTTCATGAGACCATATGGAAAATTTTGTTTTCACCTGACCAAATTTTTAAGAGGACACGGTTACTTCTGAAAATTTCTTCATAACATGTTGAAAGCCCGTTCTGCTTGAACTCGTCGCCATACTTTCTTTGTACGCGAACATTTCGCTCAACAGCGCAGGAGGGTAGAATAACCACCTGGCGACCTATAACCGAGCAATGTTAGCAATAACGCATATCAACTGCTCACCAGACGGGAAGTGGTTATCTAGAACTTTAGCGTGAAAGTTGTTATAACTAGAGTTCCGAAGAAATGCTTAATGCGATCCCGGGTAGGACAATTGCGTGGGCCGTAGGATGTTGGGTTTTAGTAAGAAGTACTTCAAAAAAAGAAGAGTCTGGCAATGAAGTTTAAAACCCTGATTAATGAATAAAGCATAACCTTCTTCTACGGCACCCAAAAAATCCAAATTGGTAAAGAGCAGTAGCTCTGCAATTGAGAGGAATTCGTATTAATTCCTGTTGGTTCTATGCATCCGTTTAATAATCTTAGCGTTAGTTGCATAATACACCTATTACTTCGGTCCAGGGATTTGAAATCATTATTACTATGTTCTCCGGGTATGCAATCTCTTAACGAAGGGACCTCAGTAGTTTTTAGTAGTGGCGCTTATCATTCGTAAAGTTAATTCTGAACCTGTGCTGATTAGGTCTTTCCTCGGCCTGAAGTCTTAATATGCCAAATGGCTGGCAAGATTGAAAGCTGGATTTCACCTGGCTACGAATTTCTGAATACATTCCTCTATCTTCTGGAAAGCTTAACTGATAACACAGCTAAATCACAACATCGAAGCGTAATATGAGAAAGTATGAGCGCATACGGGCTCCAACAACTTTTGACGCACCCTGTATTGTAAGCGCATACTTGAATGTCTGCTATAACTGTAAGCATGTTTCAAAATGGTGTGAGTCGTCGCGTAAAGTGTAACAGAACTCCTAGAAATTGTAAATGAAAAAAAAAAGATAGAGAAAAGAATTGTTAGCGGAAAAAGTTGACTACAGCTAGAAAAGGACTGCACTAAAAACAACATCAATGGCGATAACACCCAACACTACTTGAAAGTGAAGAAGTAAGCCATATTAGCAAAATGCGGCAAACGACAAAATATTGTAACCATAGCCACAACAACTAAAAATAATTGCAACAAAAACAAATGACGCAGCCTAAGACAACAATATAATAAGTACACACATGCATACATACAAATTATACACACAAGTTTAACAGACACTTAACAACTCAATTAAGAGGTTGCCGTGGTGCTGAGTGCTGAGCCAACTTGTTATGTGGCAAGGTGAGTTGTTTGCTCAAACTTTTTTTGTTTTTGTTGTTTCCTTTTAGCCGTAAAACAACTTTTAGCTGGGTGAATGAAAGGTAATCAGCTAAAATTTCTCGGGCATATTCACAGACAATATGCGGTTATTTTACTATTCCATATATGTACGTATTTAAGTAGAATTGTTGTAGAACAAAGGTAGATATTGACACCAATTTGAACAACTAAATACGAGATGCTTTTATAACATCTTAAAATTGGGCAGCTTTATGGTAATGCTTAGAGGGATTTTCTTGAACATAAACAGAGCTTGTTTAGTCCTTTTATTGCACAAACTTATGTATATATGATGTGGGTGTAGAACTGTGTATACAAAGTTAAGTAAAATTGAGCTGCTATGTATATTTAAAAAGTTATGTATATAAAATGTGCGGTTTATTATGATGTACATACATTCACAAGTACTTAAAATTAGAGCTTTCTTAGTTGGGATTAGCTCGCAGAAAATTTTAGTAGGTTAAAGTAATTTTCAATGGCAATATTAGAGCTAGCAGCAAAATACATATTGTAAGGAATTCTGGGGATTTCTTGAAATTTATACACTTTCTGCTAACGCTCGAATCTCTGAGCTGTCAAATAAATAACTCCAATATTCAGTATTGCCAAATGGTCTTTATTTTGGGCTAATTTGGGAGTACTACCATTATAATTTAATATCACGTACTTCACAAAAGCGTGTTTAAATCAAACCAATTACTGATTCCTCAGCTTGCTTTTCTACTAGCCATATGCGTGTGTATGTGTGAGTATCAACTTCTGCTCTTAGCTGATGAATACATATGTGTATGTGAGATATCTCTTCAATTCGAGCTACTGGTGATGTGTGGGGAATGTTCTTCGTGGCCTTGTACATAAGTGTCGTTGCTGTGTTTTGTTGTTGCGATTATTTAATAACAGCATAGTGATGTCAACATTCACCACAATATATAACCACTAAAGCATACCCTGCAGTCAAACAAACTAGTTGTATACTAGACGGATACAAGTTTGCAACAAATCCAAACTACTACGAGGAGAAAATGGAGACAGCGATCCCGCAATCGATGATGATAAAATTAATGCCCTCCCAACCGATAACGAAGAAGTCAGAATAGAAATAACAAATAAGAAAGTCTAAGTTCGGGTGAATCCGAATATTTTATACCCAGCTGTGCACTTGAAAGTGTTATAAAGCTGCGCAATAATACATATATGGTTCTATTCTGAACTCGCTTTCGTTCAAAAGAGGCTACCACTTATGCCCTCAAGTGGCCCGATGAAACCAGGCTAATCCTGTTATTTTGTTCTTGTTTTTTAATTCATACATTTTTTTTTTTTTTTATACTAATTCTTATTTATGTTTTATTTATAATTTATACTTTTTTTTGGTTACCGAGTCTTTGAGAGGCAGTGGCTTCTTAAGCGCCGAGAGCTAAAACTGCTCAGCTACAGAGAAACTCATCAGCTCAGAAATATATATTCAAAAAATACAATAGATTAAGAGTATAGATATAATTTTTTTATTATTAAGAGAAGATAGAACTGTTTTTTTTTTTTTTATGGCAAAGAGCGAATCCGAAACATCAATTATTCTCGAGTGAGAGTTATAATCTTCACACAAACATAGGAAAGGTTCGTTTAGTTGGAAATTGCTTGAGCGGGTTTATGCCAAATTTCGTTCGGACTGACAGATTTTTGTTCGACTTATAGCGTTAAAAGTATTTTGGAAAGGGTAACAAAAAAGGACGGGTCAAATTTAAGTTTTGTTCTAAGCTCAACCATATCACTACTGAGGTCGTCAAGTCAGTCAGTTAAATGTGCTTAAATACCATCGACTTATTGCAAACTTTGTTAAGATTAGACCTTTGGGAATAGTGGGCGAGGTCATTAACCCTTATTTGTATAAATTACGTTAAAAATATTAAGAATATTGAAATTTATATTAGTTGAATTATTAATGAATTACTTATGATACGTATAATCATTATAGGTAATACTCATGATTTATACTGAGCACTCATAAAAATGTGTGCAGTATACCTCTCTGGCAACCCCAACAATGGGTTGACAGATGTACGTATATATGTACATATCTGCTTTGGTGACATTTTTTATATCATTACTCGAATTTATCCATATCGGGGTGACACGAAAATTGTATCAATCTCTTAAAATTAAAAGAAATAATTAATTTCTAAAAATTATCAAGTGCTTTTTTCCTTGAGACATACCCGTTTGGTTCGAAATAACCATAATAAAGTTTTCCGCATTCAGCAGTGCCGCGTTACGTGCAATTTTCGTTCTCTAGTTCCTCAGTACACTCCCGGTTTTAAAGCATTTTGTTGCCGGTCTCGCTATTTGAGCATTTCCCACATTTGGTGTGCTGCATTATTTATAGAAGTTAGGAATGCACGCTGCCTCCGCCGATTCGCAGACCCCGCGGCACAAACTTGAACTCCTGCATGATCCACTAAAGGATCTATTGCCAACCACATATTCCCCGTATCGCCACCATCATTTCGCCACCGCCACCGTAACCATCCGCAGCAGCCGCATACAAAAAAGGAAAGTAAATTTATATCGCCTATCCCTCATTCACTACTTTTGATTCGCGGCTGGTTAAACTTGCAAATTTTCTTCTCGTAAATGTGGGTGGTGCCACGCCCATATTCAAAGATTTTTAAGAATTTATGTTTTGCGTTATGAAACCAATCTAAATACCAAATTTCATTAGGAAAGCAGTATTTGTTTTTGCCTATAAAATTTTTTCCATTTTCCTAAATTTTCGATATCGAAAAAGTGGGCGGGGTTTTCTTCCGATTTCGCTCATTTTCAATACCAATATATTTTGGGCCCAGATATATCCCTAATTTGGTGAAGATATCTCAATATTTGCTTATGTATCGTGTTAACGGACGGGCAGACAGACAGACGGACGGATGGATATGGCTTAATCATATTATTTTATCTATCTCGATTCCTTTATACCTGTACAACCAACTGTTATCCAATCAAAGTTATAACACCCTGTGTACAAGTACAGCTGGGTATAAAAACAGTAAGACCGCGGGCGCTGATAGATTCCCTGTGGAGCTAATCAAATACGGCGGCGAGGAGTTGGTAAGGGGCATGCATCAGCTGCTTTACAAAATGATGGGACGAGTGCATACCTAACGATTAGAGCCTAAGTGTTCCTTTCTCAGTCCACAAGAAGGAAAACCCTGTATTCTGCGCTAATTATTGCGGAATCTGCCTTCTTAATATCGCATATAGGGTACTGTAAAGCGTTTTGTGCGAAAGATTGAAGCCCACCGTCAGTCGGCTGATTGGACCTTATCAGTGCGGCTTCAGACCTGGTAAACTTACCTCCGACCAGACTTTCACTATGTGTGGAAAAAAGCCACGAAAAAAGAAGCTGTCTGTATGTCGCTGTGGCTGAATTTGGTTTGTCCGCAAAATCTATACGGCTGTGCAAAATTACGTTGAGCAACACTATCAGTTCAGTCGGAATTGGGAAGACTTATTCAAGCCGTTCGAAACTAAACGAGGTTTCAGACAGGGTAATCCCCTATCGTGCGATATCTTTAGTATGATACTGGAGAAAATCATTCCAGTTGCAGAACTTAACCGTTCTGAAACAATACTCTATAAGATCACGCAATTACTGACATCATCGGACTAACACCTCGCGACGTCAGTTCTGCTTACTACAAACTGAAAAAAAAAAACAGAAAAGATCAGGTTGATGGCGAGGGAGGACAAAACGAAGTACCTGCTGTCATGAAGCAAAGAGTCAGCGCATTCACGCCTTGACAACCGCGCCACTGTTGGCAGTCATAATTTCGAAATAGTAAAAGACTCCGTTAGTTTTGGAACCAACATTAAAGCAAGCAACAACATCAGTTTTGAAATTTAGCGAAGAATCACTCTTGCTAATTAATGCTAGTTTGGACTAGGTAGGCAATTGAAAAATAAAGTCCTCTATCGGCAAACGAGAATCATACTCTGCAAGTCACTTATAGTACAAGTCCTGCTGAAGCATGCGGCTCTGGACAAAATCAAGCGGCTCTGGAAGTGTTCAAAAGAAGACGAGTACCGAAGAAGATTTAAAGATGAGCTGCACGAGCTTTGCGCAGGCATCAACATAATCAAGCGAATTAGGACACAGAGGCTACGCTGGCTAGGTGATATTATGCAAATAGAAGCAGAATAAGAGGGTGGCCCCCACTCCGTTGAAGGCAATCTGTTCAAATTCGCTTGCTGTACCCAATAGGGGCCAATGAGAATACAATAGAAAACTGTTAAAATAACATATTTATATGAACATTAGAATAACAGTGAAAACTGTTGATATGACAAAGATTCCTGTCCCCCATGGTAAAAAGAACAAAATAGTGAGCCCTGTGAAAGTTCACTCAAATTCAAGCACAAATTGGCAGTTGTTCTTTCAACACAAACATCTGTTAGACTGATTGAAAGTATATCATTATTACATATTTTTGACCCGGGACCAACAGTTTATTTTCTGTTGAATTGACTTAAAAAATATGCTCTCTTGTCAAAAAACTCGTTCGTTTTGGCCATATCTCGATTAATTTTACCGTATGACTGTTAATTCAAGAAGAACGAGCCCTATTTGTTGATTTTACAAGCGGAATTTTGTCCGGTGTAACTGTGTGAATGTGACCATTGAAGCATGCTTTAAGTGTGGGTACAACAATAATTTTTTAATCCATTCAATCTTAGTGCGAATTCATACCCACATTTTTATGATCAACCCATACAATACAAATCTTCATATGAAAACAAACCTACAAACAAAAATTCGCCTTTACGACACACAACTAAATCTTTTTTAATACCCAAAGTGTATTTGTTTTACAGTTTTTTTTTGCTTGCTGCGATCGTTTCGAATATGTGCGAAAGGATAATTTTTATTGGCCAATTCAGTTATCTTAATGCAGCTTAATAAGCAAACTTAAGTCGCAAAATCTTTGTTCATTTATATCAAGTTGACTTCACATCGCACGTTGAGGTCTTTCGAACCATAAGTGTTCATGTACATATGTACCTACTTGCATACTTACGCACACCCTATACTCCTTCGTGTGTGCGCCCATATTTCACTCTGTAGTCATTCATTAGCTCACACTTTGCTTGCTTTCTCTATAGCTTTGGTCTCTTAAGTTTTCCTTGTTTGTTTTTTTGTTTTCTTTCTTGCTGCTGCAGCTGATTATCTGTTAATAAGCGTCCATAAATTTTTATATACAACTTCAAACTGAAAGTCAGACAGTTAGCCAAGTTGCCAGCCAACGGCTGCATTGAATTGATTGATACGCACCGATTGTAATTAATTTTGTGCAGATTTCGATAAGAGTTTTGACTCGGTTGAAAAAAAAAAAAAACAAGTAAAGGTGTCCAAGTTCGGGTGTAACCGAACATTATATACTCAGCGTGAGCTTCAATTGTACATTTCATTTCAGATAAATTACTTTTCTACATAACACGTGGCACCGGCTGTTAAAAAAACAAAATATCTCCCCATTTCCTCTTACAATAAAACTTGATAAGTGAAATATCATTGATTCAAAACTATCTTTTGCTAAGTTATAGCTTATTATTCTAGTCTACGATCCTTTTAAACTTGTTTTATATCTAAATTGCCGTGGTCTTTAACCGATCCCGTCCATTTATACTAGACATATTTGCTACTATAGGGAAAATTTGTGTACCCAATTTTATTATGATCCGTTAATTTTTCTTCGAGTTATGGCTCCCGAAACATAGAAAATTGCTTCGTCATAAAAAGGACGGTGCCACGCCCATTTTTATAAATTTGTTATTTTTCCTATTTGTTGTTATAAATCCACTTGGGAAATGAAATACCATTGATATAAAGCTCTTTTTTGCAAAGATATAGCTTATTTTATGCGTCCACGACCCTTTTAAAAACCTTTTATATAAAAGTGGGCGTAGTCCTTAACCGATTTCGTTAATTTTTCTTTAAAGCATTCCTTTTAGTAAAGGCAACCTCTCTACCGAATTTTGTTACGATAGGTTTAACGATTTTTGATTTATGATTAATAACATTTGTAAAATTGATTATATCACAAGTGGGCGGTGCCACGCCCATTTTAAAAAATTTTTTCAAATTTTTATCAAGGGTCTCAATATCAGTACAAACGTCATATTTCAACATTCTAGATTTATTATTTACTAAATAATCAGGTTTTTTGTGTTTTCCAAAATGTTATATATATAAAAAGTGGGCTTGGTTATCATCCGATTTGGCTCATTTTCAATACCAATCTATTCTGGGTCCAGATAAGCTCGTGTACCAAATTTGGTGAAACGGACAGACGGACGGAAGTCTATATCTATCTCGATTCCTTTATACCTGTACAACCAACCGTTATCCAATGAAAGTTAATATACTCTGTATGCAAAGCACGCTGAGGGTGCGTGACTAAGTATATGCAGATGTAGATATATATATATATATATATACATATATTTATTAGGGATACGAATCTAGGGATTATTATTATAATTAGGCCTCGATTCCTTCTGTAAGTATGTCGTATCATTGAACAAAAACATAGTAGAAAATTGTGGCAATGATGATCATATTTTTCTCTTCAAATTTATTTTTTCAAATGTTCTTTCTTCGTTCATTTTACAGAATACATTTAGTGATTTTAACTGTATCTAATCGTGCGCACGTCTTTTATCGTGTTTTTCATCAAATTTTTTGCACGGTTTGTATTTTCGTTTTGTCTTTTGGACATATACGTGTGGGTGTATTTCGACCGCGCATTTTTTGTTTGCATATGCGCTTTTCTTAAATTAAATTTCTTGCGTTGAACATGGAGTTTTAGTGATTCTTTTTCCTTTCTCTTGAAGAAAATGCCTCGAGCCAGACGTCACAATGTCGGTCGACGTACGCGTAGTGCTAACAGAATGTTACTTCAAAGAAGAGCGCAAAGTATTGATGACATGTCACAACAAAATGAAATACGACGTGAACGATATGCACGAAATAGATCTGCAGAACCACGGCGGCAAAGAAATCCAGCACGACCAAGGCAAATACGACGTCGTGTTCTAGAACAAAGCCGGCCAAAAGTTGCACATTGTGCAATTTGGGTTCGTATTTTCACACCGACACTAACGATGTGTGATCACGATCGTTTGCTTTCGCTTATCACTCACTAAAATCAACAGTGAATGCAAAAGGAAAAGTCCATGCTACTTTTTGGGCACATAATAAAAACAATATGTTGCAATGTTAGTGACTTTTAATACGTTTTAGTTAGTATTATTAAGTTCCTTTGAACACACATATTAATATTGACAATTTAAACATTAATTATTAATAATTAGTAATAATTAATTAAGTATTAATAAGTATTGACAATTTAATATAAATATATTTTTACACGTTCTACTTAGTTTTATTAATTTTCATAAATGTTTTTTATTGAATAACTTTATGTTTTGAAAATATATATTTCTATCTTTACATTTACTTTGTTTTATAGTTCTTTCCTAATGAAGAAGAGAATTTTTTAAAGTAAATTTTGCATTGAATAAACACCATACCTTCTTTTATAAAAAAGTTTTATATGACTAGAGCAACCTCCGCGTTCTTAGTTATACGAATATAAGTAAATATAGTCAGGATTAGCTTGAAATCAAATAACCAATATCCTTTTTAATTTCAAACTTCACAGTCCACATTTTCTTTTAGCACACTGTGGGGAGTTTTCACTCAATTTTTACACACACTTATGCAGTTGTTTTAGTATTTGTGTAGCCGGCTCTGTTCTAGAAAATATGTATCGTGCTGCTTTAAATTACGATCCACAAATTGATTACAGTATGCATGGATATATTGGATTAATGAGTGCGATATGTCCACATTGTGAAGTAGCTAATTTTCTGGGTGAAACGGCTGGCATGTGTTGTGCTAATGGCAAAGTGAAACTGCCGGCATTTGAAACTCCACCTGATCCATTGCACTCACTGATTTTTGGATGATCACCAATGTCGAAGCATTTTACGAATCATATACAAGAATACAATTCATCATTTCAAAAGACTTCTTTTAGTGCTACAAAAATTATGAGAGACAATTTTATGCCGACATTTAAGGTGATTACTTCATGTGGAATATAGATCTAAGTAAGAGTTTCTACTATGTTTTTAAGGATTCTGATGCAACATCAAATTACATTGCATACATATTGCAGATTCAAGGTCAGATTTATCATCGAGCGGGTGCATTGTTACCATTTCCTGACGCTAACCATCAATTTTTGCAAATATATTTTATCGGAGATGAAAATCGTGAGTTGGATGAACATTGCACAATTGGCTCACATACAAAACGAGAGATTATTTGCGGTCTCCAAAGATGTTTTCATCAGAACAATGAATTGGTGAAATTGTTCAAAACCGCTCTCGATCGTATACCATCTGATAATCACAAAATCATAATCAGAGCTGATAAAACGCCTTTTGGTGAGCATGCCAGAAGATTTAATGTACCGACGATTGATGAAGTGGCAATTGTAATTGTTGGCGATCAGTTTCAATTCACGATATTGTACTTCATCGTAGAAATGAACAATTACAGCGTGTTTCGAAGCTTCATCGCAGTTACGACGCATTACAATATCCAATTCTTCATTGGAAAGGTGATAATGGTTATCACATTAATATAACAATGATAGATAAATAATATACCAATTATATTATCCAGATATTAAATAAAAACTAAAATTTAAAATCGAATGAACATATTTTTTAAAGGAAGAGATGTTCAAAAGAAAGTTAGTGCGATGAATTATTATTCTTATCGATTGATGATTCGTGCACAAGGACAAAGTTATATTCTGAGATGTGGTAAACTTTTTCACCAGTACATTGTAGACATGTATGCAAAAATTGAAACTGAACGTCTCAATTTCATCCGATTCATTCAAGCCAAATTGCGATCTGAAGAGTACATACATTTGTAAGATGTAATAGCGAATGATGCAAATGTGAATGATATCGGACGCCTGATGTTATTACCAGCTTCTTATATTGGTAGTCCATGCCGCATGCACGAATATACACAAGATGCTATGTCATATGTTCGAAAATACGGCCGACCACATCTTTTCATCACTTCTACGTGTAATCCGATGTGGAACGATATAAAAAAATACTTTGTTCGACGGTCAGTCACAAACAGATCGACACGATGTTACAGCATGTGTATTCTGGCAGAAATTGAAGGCACTGATGGATTTAATTGTGAAATTAAGCGTTTTTGGAAAGGTAGAATGTTGGGTGTACTCGATTGAATGGCAAAAAAGAGGTTTGCCACGCGCACACATATTGATATGGCTGGTACGTAAAATAATACCGGACGAGATGGATAGCATCATATCAGCCGAAATACCAGATCAAACCATCGATCCAGAATTATTTGAAGCGGTAACAAAAAACATGATTCACGGTCCATGCGGTGAAATAAATATGAATTCTCCATGTATGATCGATGGGAAATGTTCGAAGCGGTATCCGAGAGCATTAATTTCCGATACCGTAACAGGCCATGACGGATATCCATCAATCAAGACATCGAAGTTGACAATCGTTGGGTCGTGCCATATTCACCGATACTGTCAAACGTTTTTCAGGCTCACATAAATGTTGAGTACTGTAACTCAGTAAAGTCTATCAAATACATTTGTAAATATGTGAATATGGGAAGTGATATGGCTTATTTTAATGAAAATAGGAATGTTGAAATCACTCAATATCAAATGAGGCGATACATAAGGAGTAATGAAGCAGTCTGGCGTATCTTTTCCTTTCCTTTGCATGAAAGACATCCAGTTGTTGTCCATTTGACAGTTCATCTGGAGTATGGTCAGCGAGCTTATTTCACTACTGAGAATGTACAGCAGAGAGCAGCACATGCACCAACAACTACTTTAACTGCTTTTTTTCAATTGTGTGAAATCGGCACATTTGCCAGAAAATTGATATATGTTGTTACGGTCTGCTGCTGCGGTCTACGGCCATGATCCCCTTGGGAGCGTGTTCACGCGAACACACCTAGCGATGTGGTGAAAGTGGCGATAAAAAAAGAAAAATATCGAAAGGAAGGGAACAGACAGACCGGCCATCACTAAGAAAAATTTTTGCTGACTACCATGAGTTTCCGCCCGATACACATGGAGGAAAAAAAACGAGAAAAACTCCAAAAAAAAAGAAAATTACAGATTTTATTACAATTCGGGCGCAAAATTATAAAAATAATGGAAGTATTATTTTAAAAATACTATTACTACAATTTCGATAAATTCGTTGAAAGGTATTTGAAGAAAAAGCAACAAAAGGGACGGTTGAACGCGAAGCGCATACAGACAGTTTATTCTCATCGGTATACAATAAATGCTATAACCGGACTGGAATTGCAGTTGGAAGAATTACGTATTATGGTTATTTGGAAGGAACTAATGTATAGAATTTCATTGATCATTGACTTCTGTTTGGACTGAAAGTGGAGCAATTTAATAAAATAGCTTAATCGTTGTGTGATAAACCTTAACAAACATACATTATTACTGTGGGGATGTCCATCCAAATTTTGTGAAAAAGTTACATACTTATACCTATAAAACATTCTGACGATTGCACGCTCAACACCTGGCTTTGTTTACATCTGCAAAGTTTTATTAAAATTACTTGAAATGATCAGTCTCCGGTGACAGTATCAAATCATCGTCACCAAGCATAAAAACACACGTATATAAAGCAAAGCAACTAATCCACACCAAAGGACCAATCTTAGTCAACCGCAACCACGCAATTGTTTTTCGTAGTAACATAAGGACAGTTAAGAAACGGCAGCAGTACGCGGCAGCGTAACACCACGAACGCCCAAAATTAGCACCAAGTCATCGAGATCGTAAAGGTCAACACGAAGTTATATTGCCACCAGGTTCATTTGATCACCTCGGACCAGAGCGCAACAACCACGAACAGTACCAACACCAACCTGCAACGACAGCGACAACGGCAGAGCCAACACCAATGGCCTGCAACCTGACTTGGGTGAGTTCGTTCCAAAACACAAGTAATAATAATAAACAGAAAATGGAATTTTTGAATTAGAAAGCTTAGAAGTTGGCAAAAAGAAGAAAATTATACTTAACTTAATTGAACACAATCTAATTAAATAATGCTAGTAATTACATTAATATATAATGCATACAACTGTAGGGAGCAGGAATAGGAGGAGCAGTAAGAAAATGTGTAGTATATAGCATAAACATGCATAATTGTACAATGAAATGGCAAAGCAAAAGCACAAGTATAGCGACAGTTCGAAAACAATATTCTAGCGTTTAAGTGTGCAAATGTAAGCAAACAAAAATCTATACATACATACATACATATATAGTAGCAAATGCAACTAATATGCATATATAAAGATAACATACAACAACCAGAGTAAATAAGTATTTACGGAAATTTGAGTTAAATCAATTGCATCAATTTGCATTAGATCAGATAAGTTCAGAAATCAATAAGTGAAGGCGTAACGTAATTAAAATATACAAACATACATACAAAAATAAAAAAGGTGCGTAGGAGTTGAATTTGTTGTAAATCTAACTATATTATTATATATATATTCAAAAGCGGTAACAAATTATTAAAAGAACACAACTAAATAAAGAAGATAAAGTTAAAAATATGCTAACTTTACAACAGATACTAAAATGACTTTATTAATACACGGAAATAGTATATTATAAGACATACCTACCTATACATAAATTTAAGAAAGTTAAATGTCAGCAAGCTTTCATACAACTTGCAAGAATGTAAGTATGTCTACTAGTATATGAGCAAACGAAATGCATATATATATACATACATATAAAAGAAAAAGAAAATAAATTATAAACCTAAAATCAGCGCGCGTATATAAACGAATTAACCAATATAATTTAAAATAAAATCAGGTTAAAGTAAATTAGAATAAAACTACATTAAAATCAATTAAAGCGAAATAAATAAATAGAGTAAATAAATAAGACAATAAATACCTTAATACGTAAATAAATACAATAAATCAATAAAATAAAATGAGATAAAACCTCATAAATACAATGAATTATTAACAAAACCAAAAGGCAATTATAAATGAATAGCAATTGGAAAGGGTAATACAACTAGCTAAACTTAAACTAAATAACTAAGAACAGGTTATGAAAAGAAAAGAAAGGAATTCAAAGTAAATTTTTTTTGGCTCTAATAGTTTTGCGTTCGGTAGTTAACCTAAACCTCTGATATGGTATTTTATTTCTTTGGAGCCTTTTGCATATTTATACATACCAGCAATTTTGAGGAAATTTTTCAATTTTATTTAATTATTTTGAGATTTTTTTCCTTTAATAAAAGTGCGTAAAGCACCAAAAGGTAAAATCAGTAGTTAGGGTAACTTATAAATAAAAGAAAATATTTCAACATTTTTGTATTTCTAGTATACCTCTTGTCTTAATAACGACTTGTGAATAAATTTTGTAATCTAAATGGGAATGCTGGCGTCTACGTTATTTAGAAGGCACTAGGTAGGCATACAGGTAAGGGGCCACCGAAATTTTAGGTGCGTCGGTGGCCATGGTTATTTGAGGGTGGGACAAAGCACCGGGCGTCGCAACACCACCCGCGGCGCCCCCTATGTATATTCGGCCCTTTTCTTTTTTATTTTTATTTTTAATTTTTTTCAGCCTTTTTGTTATTATTTAATTTTTCAGCGCTTCTGTTGAGTTTGATTTAAACTGTTAGTAACCGGTCATCTCCGGTTCGGTAAAATTTTTTTTTGCGGTTATTTTTTTTTTGAATTTTAAATTTTTGAATTTTTTTGAATTTAGATTTTGAATGTCAACGGTCTGTCCGTGACATCCGGTTCGGCCGGATGTTGTTTTATTTTGAATTTTTAAGCGTTTTGAGTTGTCTCTGCGCTTCTGTTAGGTTTTTTTTTGAATTTGACAGCTGCTCGTCTTGATAGGCATGATGACTTTTTTTCTGCTTATGGCGCAGGAACAGTAAGGTTGGCAAGGACCCGCCCCAGCCGACAATGACTAGCCACTGTGCACCAACACATCATGCCGACCGCCTTCCTTACTGCTCCGTTGTAAATGCGTATCCATAACAATGTTGATATACCGCAATATTACACCTGGAATGCATCATAGAAAAAATTTCAACGGCGTAAACAAGGAACACCAGTTGATGGTCATCCAGGTATTTTCCAAACAGATGCCTTGGGCAGGATGTATACGGTACATCCCAACAATGCTGAATGTTTCTATTTGCGAATGTTGTTGGTAAACGTTCGAGGACGAAAATCAGTATTTAAGAACAGTTCACGGTCATTGTTGTCAGACATATCGCGAAGCATGTCAGCTCTTGCATTTGTTAGAAGATGACACTCATTGGGACGCAACACTTCATGATGCATCGATTTCATCTCATCCACAGCAAATACGAATGCTACTTTCGCTTATAATATCAACATAAATGCCATCGAATCCAATTGAATTGTGGAATAAATATAAAGATTACATGACTGAAGATATTTTAATTCGGATGCGTCGCAGAGCATTGGATCCTGATTTGCTGATTACATTGGAACTGTACAATGAAGCTTTGATAATAATTGAAGGTATGTGTCTTGTGATTGCCAATAAAGCAATGGGGCTGTTAGCTTTGATTTCACCAAATCGTTCAATGCATAATGTATTTGATCGAGAGTTGCAGCGTGAACAACAATTCGATTGTGACGATTTACGTCCATTTGTTCAATCCAACATCACCAAATTGAACAATCAACAAAAGGATATATATGACAAAATCATGCAAGCTGTTTCTGATAACACTGGTGAATTATATTTTTTGGATGCACATGGCCGCACCGGAAAAACATTTGTGATTTCATTGATTTTAGCAACTATTCGATCGCAACAGAAAATTGCTTTGGCACTCGCTTCTTCTGGAATTGCTGCAACTTTATTGGATGGAGGACGAACAGCTCATTCAGTTTCAAAATTGACATTGAATATACAGGTGGTCCAAAAATTCAGCGATGGCAAAAGTTTTGCAACAAGCAGCGGTCATTATATGGGATGAGTGTACAATGGCAAACAAAAAATCATTGGAAGCATTAAATCGAACGACGCAAGATTTACGTGGAAACCGAAGGCTTTTTGGTGGTGGTTTAATTTTATTGTCAGATGACTTGCGACAAACATTGCCCGTTATTCCACGATCAACACCGGCAGATGAGATCAATACATGTTTGAAGTCTTCCTTTTTGCGGCGATACGTGAAAAAATTAACATTACAAATAAACATGCGTGTTCAGTTGCACAATGATCAGTCTGCAGAGCAGTTCTCGAAGCAATTGTTAGAGATCGTAAATGGCAAAATTGCAATCGACAAAACAAATGGTTTGATTACATTTCCAAATAATTCTTGTACAATTATCCAATCAAAAGAAGAATTAATTGAACTAGTGTTTCCAAATATTGTTCAAAATTACATGAATCACGATTGGTTGAGAGAACGCGCAATACTGGCACCAAAAATGTACATGTCAATGAAATCAATCATCACATTCTGAAAAAATTGCCACGTGTGGTGACAACATAGAAGTCAGTGGATAGCGCAATGAATCAAGATGACGCAGTGAATTATCCAGTTGAATTTTTGAATTCATTGGAACCGTCTGTTATGCCACCGCATTGTTTGAAGGTCGGCTCATCAGTTATTTTATTACGGAATTTAAATGCACCAAAATTGTAAAATGGAACAAGACTGAATGTAAAAAAGTTGGTGACGAATTTAATTGAAGCAACAATACTGACCGTCAAAGTGAAAGGTGAAATTGTGCTTTTACCGCGAATCCCACTGATACCAACAGACATGCCATTTGAATTCAAGCGTTTGCAATTTCCAGTGCGACTGTCATTTGCTACATCAGTCAACAAGGCGCAAGGACAAACGCTTCGGGTATGCGGATTGAATTTGGAGGAACCGTGCTTTTCGGACGGACAGCTATACGTTGCCTGTTCCAGAGTAGGCATTCCAAATTGTTTGTTTATTCATATCCTAGATTGAGAAAACGAAAAATGTAGTGTATCTAAATGTTTTGGATTAAGAATTGAAATAAAGATTAAAAAATTGCTTCAAATAAATGTTTGCATACATTTAAAAAAAAGCAATACGGGCAATCCCCGATTAAATCATACAAAATTCTATGATATTTTGTTTTTTTCCAATATTTCTATTGGTGTGGCGAAGCACACAGGGGTCCCGCTAGTCCCTCATATATACATGCATATTTACATATATTTGCCAATATTTAAATCAGCTGATAAGTCGCTTTCAGTTTCGGTGTCAGTTTGGTTTCCCGCATGCATTTGTGGTTTTGCAGCATTCACGCCTTTGCAGCCGCGTCACTACTGAACGATATAAATTCTAGACTGTGAAGGAATACGTCTATCTCGGAACCAGCATAAACAGCAAAAACCATGTAAGCTTAGAAATCAAACGGATAATAATTCTTGTCAACAAGTCTTACTTTGGTTTGGGTAGGAAATGCGAAAAGTAAAGTCTTCTCGACGAATAGAAATTACGGTTTACAAGTCGCTCGTCATATCTGCCCTGATGTATGGCTCGAAATAACGGACGTTGTCGAGAGTAGATGAAATGGCTTTTGGAATGTCCGTGAGACAAGTTTTCCCGAAGAATAATAGGAATGTCCGAGATGCTGACTGCTAATATCGAGGGAGGTATTATCATGAGGTGTATGAGATTTTCGCAGTCATGAAGATAGTGCAGCGAATAAAAGCCCAAAGGCTTCTCTCGCTTGGCGATGATATGGGAATGTGCAGAGACGCTGTGGCCAAGAAAGTATTTCAGTCGACAACTCAGTGTGGAAGCAGAGGAAAATGAGGCCTGGAAGAGAGGTGGAGGAAGATTTGGCCTCCCTTGGTTCTCCCAATTGGCTTCAGTTATTGAGAAATAGGGATAGTTGGCGTGACTTGTTAACAAATGGCCAAAACAGCTTTGCGGCCAATCGCCAATTAATGATGATGATAGATCTAAGTCTATTTACTCGCGATTTTACTGACATATTATTTAAAATACATCAAGGTTAGAAAAACCACGAACCTTATTCCAACTAACCTAAACAAATTGATTACCAAACTTAAAGCGAGATCATACCGCTTTTTGTAAGATTAACCATGGCTTTATATGGTTTTATGTTTGTCTGCGGCCCGATACCCAAGCGAAAATAATGGCATTATTGCCTACTAAACGATTTAATCTCTTCGTGCACTCAACGACTGTTGACGATCAAATCTCAACTTAGGATATTGCTTCGAGCTTGGGCCGACTGTCGCTGTGTTGATATCTTCACACCAGCTTATCGCGCAATCTCGATCTGGAAAGTGATATTTTTCCTGTGGTATGAATACTGTGGTCCTGTAGCCGAAGGGCGCCGATGACACTAACATGCTTCGGGCAGCCTGCTCAGTTACTATGTGTAGCCGCTTCGATCAGCCACCATTGCCATTGTGCGCATGGCTTCCGTTATGGAGACAAATGCCATCCCCAGGATTTTCCTGCAATGCACACCATTATTGCTCTTGTTGTCGACATGCTTTCTTCACAGTATCTTAGAGTCGAAAGTGACTCTACGAACTATTTTTTGAGTGTTAATAAACATGTGTGCATACGTCTTTCCTCGTTGCTCGTTAATAAACGACTAAGCCAGTACTACTACAATGATTTTACTCCTACCAACATAGCTGTTGTTTAAATTTTGTTGGCCTCTGGTGTACACAAATACATAAACCGCACCCAGGCGTTGTGTACGCTGCCAAAAATATCTGTAATATTTTGGTCAAATTCATACTTTTGTCGAATCGTATTTATTCATAATTCTGGGTAAGTCATTGCCAAGGTAAAATTCAGCGAATATTTTTATTTGCTTTATACATGTTGTTTTTTTTCTGTTTTTTATTAACGGCAATCGACCGCTGGTGCTGTTATTATTCACCCGCCATGCAGCGGTTAGGGGGCGAGGATGCTGTTGCCGCGTTTTCAGCGCAATAAAGGGCGGCAACGCTTTTGTATACATATCGTGATCGATATGATGACTTTAACTTCGATTCTTTCAAATTTTCCAATGGCAAATTATACATAGCATATACAAATACAAATATATGTACATACGTATTTACAAACCTGAAAATATGTAAGCAAATTTATTGTACAACAAACAAGTGTACGGCAAGTTTGTCCATCTTTTTTTTTTATTATTTTTTTTTTCATTATTGACTTTGGGGTGAACAATAAAATTTTAATAAATACCGCAAAACACAATTCCGAAACAGCCATAACAACCACAATTCTTACAGATATATCGACGCTTTTGTATACGCGATTTTAAATTGGGAGAAATTTTATTGCATTTATAAAGTGAAAAAGGTCATGCGACTGCAATTGTATTATATCGTACACTAAGTATACAAAGTAACAGTTTTTTTGCTCATTTTATCTTTTTATATGTATTTTGCATATATAAAATTGGCTTTTTCTTGTTGTTCTTGTTAGCCATTCAGGCTAACTCGTTGACTTTGTTTGGCCTCTTTAAATGGCTCGAACACGTTGCAACTCCCTTTAAGTTGTCATTATCTGTTGCAATGTCGATTTGTTGTCGATATATACTATGAATGGATGTGGTATGTACAAACCTACATATGTATGTAGACGCCTGACATTGCAAAATAGTTGCAATACGCACGTACCTATTCGGGCTCTTTAAACTATTCCATTAACTCGATTATTCGAGTATTCGATTTTTGTATGTTTACCTACTAATCGAATTTAACATTTCGAATAGTTTGTTTTTTCTTAGATTATTGGAATAATCGCAACTCAATCATCATTCGAATACCTTAATTAATTCAATCCATCATGAAATTACCCCAAAGTGATTCCCAAATGAACCCGGAGACTACAAAAATAGTCGCCATATTTTGCCAAAATGATCCCGAAAGAACCCGAAATAGTACGGAATACCATCCAAATCTGAAATGATTTCGACAGTCCGCCAAAATTGTTCCTGAAGACATTCCGAAGTGACTCCGTAATAGTCATTAAATACTTTCAGGAGTGAGTTCTAAATGAACCTTCAACAATCCCGATATGATCCCGGATAAACCTCGAAATAGTCCACAAGTCAAATCGATAAATGACCACAAATTGAACCAAAAGCAAAAACGAAATTATCCGGAAATTTTCGCAAAATAACGCCGAAGATCATTCTCATTTGGCCCCGAAATGATAGAGCCATAGTCGCAAAATGACCACGGAAGGCAACGCCCTACTACGAAGTTGGCAATCGAATTCTTTTTTGGCTACAGCTCCCCTACAAATAGCATATCGTTAATTGATCTGCTTTTTGTTCCGCTCTAAGCGACGACGCAGCTTATATGTCGTTATTTGATCTGTTCTTTGTTCCGCTCTAAACCACGACGCAGCTCTTACGCTTCCCAAGGCAGTCGGTTCTATGTACCTGAGCGACCCGGGATTTTTCCCAACCAAGGACTGTCATTTCAGTGTAACCACATTTAATTTGTTGCGTCCCTCCCACAAATTGCCATCCTCCCAGTAGTTCCTTGCAGCGGTACTGCTCCATATTCTCTTGCTTCGGGAAGGTATCGAATCCAATCCGGGTCTGTCTCCTGACCCCGGTCCTGAGAAATGGTTTTGCTGCGTCTGCCGGAAAAGAATCTTTTTAGGACGGTCATACTCTTGTCAGTGCGTCTCGTGTAAGGGATGGTAGCATCGGACAGGTTGTTCTGGGCTAGATCTCAAAACCAGACGTCCACGTAACTTCTATAAATCTGTTGCGGCTCCTTGCTGTTCACGCCCAAGGGCGTCCCGTAGTCTACGCCTTAGTGCGTCCCCACTACCTTCCAGCAGCCCCGCTGCTCAGCAAGCCACAACAAGTACCCGCTGCTGCTCGCGCCCCACGGCGCCACCAACTCATACGGCTGCTCCCACTCACACTTACAATCTCCGTAGTAGAGTCGGAAGCAATGCCGAGCTGCAGCCCCTGCCCCGTCTTCTATCCCCCTCTTTCCGGCAGCAATCGTGTAGGTCAAGGAAATGGACTCTTAGTCCCTACCACACTTTGCACCGTTTTCCAGCACAGAATATATATGTTTGCGACATCCGCCCAATGCAGCTCCTGCCTTGGACGGTGCCACTTTCCTAGAAGTTCTGGTATCCGCGGCGGCAACCCCCGGCGGGTTTCATTGCGCCATGTTGCCAGGCCGCATACCCAAATACACCGGGTACCCCAATGCTTACCCAAGGACGTCCAGTCCCAGGGCCAAAACAGCAGTTGCGTCCTAGCCTTTCACAACCCATGCGTAGTCACCCGTCACTTACTCCAAGAGTGACGACGTCTCCCCCGTTGCAATTCAGAATTCTGCAGTTAAACTGTAATGGATTAACTGAGAAGATCACGGAGATAGTCGATTTCATTAAGTGGCACAACATCCGTATTGCTGCGATTCAAGAGACCAAACTCACAGCAATATCTGCTTTGCAGACCTGTTCTGGGTATAATGGCCACAGAAAAGATCGCGAGAGCGGAAATGGAGGCGGCCTCGCCTCCATCATACACCAGTCTGTGCAATATCATATATTTGGTCCCGACATCGGCCGCAGGGACAGTGTCTTAGAACGTCAAAGCTTATCTGTCCGGTCAGGCGATGCAAACCTAGAAATCATCATCATCTACATCTCTCCTGCCACCTGCTGCCCCAGGCGATGCAAACCTAGAAATCGTCATCATCTAAATCCCTCCTGCCAACTGTTGCCCCAGTGGATACCGCCCTAATATCAGCGCCTTACTCACTGGCAATAACCGAATTATCTTGGGCGATTTCAATGCCCATCACGATCTATGGCATTCAAACTTGCAGGCAGACAGTAGGGGTGAGACGTTGGCGGATCAAATAGAAGAAACGACGTTCTGCAAAATAAACGGAGACGCCCCCACACGTATGGCAGGAAGCTGTCACAGTTCGCTGGATATTTCAATCGTGAGCGCAGGACTCGCAAACTGCGTCAACTGGCAGCCGATGCCAACAGTGGCATCCGACCACCTGCCTATACTTATTTCGCTCGAGCGTACCGCCGACTTCATCGTCACCGAAAAAGGCACTTTCATAAACTTCAAAAAAAAGAAAGTCGGATGAATACAAATCCTTTACAGACAACCGCCAAAGGGATCGTTCTTTCCGCAAGGTTATTGAATCCGCCTCGGCTCGCTTCATTGCCGGCGGTAGAACTCGCGAAATTTGGCCTCATTTTCCGGTGGAGACCGCAAACTTAGCGAGAACGTGACCTTATAAGACAGCTCGATCCTGGCGACCCCAAAATAAGGGATATAAACCAACGCATCAGGATGCTTGTGGTTGAACACAAGCGGGCGAAATGGGAGGAGCACCTAAGCCGTTGTAACCTCTCTGTCGGAGTAAGTAAACTTTGGTCCACCGTAAAGTCCCTATCGAATCCGCCTAAGCACAAAAAATTTCCATCGCCTTTGGCGACAAAGTGCTGTCGGATGCGAAAAAATGCGCGAGCGCTTTCTGCCGACAATATATAATGCAATCTACGGTCTACAAAGATAGGCGGAGGGCCAACAGACGCGCACATAAACATAAATTCAGCGCGTCTCCAATTACCATCACCGCCAAAGAGGTTGAGGACGTCACCGTTCATGCTAAACCATCCAAAGCAGTGGGCCCAGACAGCATAGCCATGCCGATGCTTAAAAGCCTAGGGAAAGAGGGTTTCAAATATTTAGCACATGTCTTTAACCTGTCTCTTTCCACCTTTGTCAATCCCCAAAAATGGAAAATGGCCAAGGTGGTCCCGCTACTAAAGCCTAGAAAACCAGCTAACATAGGATAGTCATATCGCCCGATATCTCTCCTATATCCAGTAGCCAAGACGCTTGAAGCCATTTTGCTCCCCGCTCTTCCTGCAGCTAGCTCGTCATCAGCATGGCTTTAGAAAACTCCATATCACCACCACCGCGCTAAGTACCATTAGCACCCAGATAAGTTGCGGTTTAAATCAAAACCCCCACCAAAGAACAGTACTCGTAGCGCTAGACCTATCAAAAGCTTTTGATACGGTTAACCATGGCACGTTACTGCAAGACCTGGAAGGGTCTACCCTTCCCCCATGTCTTAAAAGGTGGACCGCAAATTATCTGGGTGGTCGGCAGGCATCGGTGCAATTTAGAAATTAAATATCAAAACCAAGAAGAATTAAACAGGGGTGCCACAGGGTGGTGTCCTATCCCCACTTTTGTTTAATTTCTACATATCTAAGCTACCTTCGCCACCAGAAGAAGTTACTATCGATCCCTATGCCGATAACTGCACAATAATGGCCACAGACCCAGGTCCACAGATCGATGAGCTACCTCCCTGATTTCTCCAGTTTTTTCGCCTCGCGAAACCTGGCATTATCACCGACTAAATCTTCCGCGACCTTATTTACAACATGGACGTCCCAAATGTCGACCATTTTGAACATCCACGTCGATGGCACTACGCTACCGACTGTCCTACACCACAAAATCTTAGGTGTGACGTTTAATCAGGATCTACATTTTGGTGAGCATGCAGCCGCAATTGTACCGAAAATCCAGAGCGGTAATAAAATCCTCAAATCTCTTGCTGGCAGTACTTGGGGAAGAGATAAAGAAACGGTCATTACCAATTACAAAGCAATTGGCCAGCCGATTGCATGCTACGCGTCCCCGATATGGTCGCAAAGCCTAAAGAATACTCACTGGAAGAAGCTACAGGCCTGCCAAATTACTGCCCTCAGAACCGCTGCGGGTTGTCTTCTTATGTCCCCAGAACACCATCTACATAATGAGGCGAGAATACTCCCCATCAGGGAGAGAAATAAGATGCTAACCAAACAGTTCCTGTTGAATACCCAGAAACCTGGGCATCCCAACAGACATCTGATTGATGAGCCAACACCGCCCAGGGACTTAAGGAGTAATCTCCGTAAGCACTACGAGAAAATACGGCACCTGAAAACTCAGCCGAATGAAGCCAAAAAACACAAGCAGGTCCTCAGCGAACTCCACAAACAGGCGTCGGACCTTTATGCCAGCAATTGCCCGGTGAATCAAGTACTCAAAGAACAGCATCCAAAACTTGCGGAAGAGGAACGCATACTCCCCAGGGAAACGCGAGGCACTCTACCTCAACTTTGATCTGGATACTGTAGCAGGTTAAACTCTTACCTATCCGGAATCAACCCCGACATACAAAATGTATGCCCAGCTTGCAATGTGTCCCCACATGACACAAACGATCTCTTTAATTGTAATGTGGAACCAACGCCTCTAACACCCCTCTCATTATAGTCCACCCCTGTTGAAACTGCAAGTTTCCTTGGACTCCCGTTAGAGGACATTGATGACAGTTTGTGATTGGTCGCACCTATTGGATGGGGCGAAGCACCGCTGCTACAACAAAAACAACAACAACGCAGCTCATAGCGGAGCCAGAGCATTGTAATAACTTTTTATGCTATATTTATGTATATACATATGTACTAGCAGATCCGGCAGACGTTGTTCCGCCCTAAATTTGGCTTATCTGCATACATTTTAATAAGGTTTTTCCGTCTGACTCTGCCCTATCCCTCTGCACTTTTTCCTAATCTTTTTATTCACTCCTCCCTCCGTATTTTTGGCTTCATCTCCATCTTCATCTCATTCTATGTCTTTCTCAGTGTCCTTCTCTGTTTTCTCTTCTCTCAAGTTTTTTTCCTTCTTCTTCATCTCTTATTGCCATTCCCAGAGGGTGGTATGTAATTTGTTCCAGTCCCATTCCCACACTCTCCGAGTCTCAGTCTCAGTCCTAGTCCTAGTCCTAATCCCAGTCCCAGTCCGTCTCTTGTATACTGCCCGGAAAAAAGCATCGTAAATACTAATATAGGCAAATTTATATACGAAAGTTCAGGCTAATCGAATAGGACGTATGTAAATAGGTATGTGGGTATTATTAATTCTTGTCTTTATTTCGGCTTCGCATGCATATTTATCAGTTTTGCCAGGTTGATGCGACTAAATCGAATATCACAATGAACTTTAGAGCTCTCAGCAAAAGCTTTCATTTGATATCCATAACACACACATTCTACGGGTATCTGTGTCCATGTTTTGGCCTATATCTGGAGACCCTAGCCTCCCAGTTGTATGCAAATTATCCTGTACTATAGCACTCATCAACAGTTTTCATTTGAAATCCATATTGTATAAACACATTCTAGGGGTACCCAGGTCCACGTTTTGGGCTATATCTGGAGACCCTAACCTCCCGGTTTTATGAAAATTATCCTGTACTATATCACCCATCAACAGCTTTCATTTGATATCCATATTGTATAAACACATTCTAGGGGTGCCCGGGTCCACGTTTTGGGCTATATCTCGAGACCCTATCCTCCCAGTTGTATGCAAATTATCCTGTACTATAGCACTCATCAACAGTTTCCATTTGAAATCCATATTGTATAAACACATTCTAGGGGTACCCAGGTCCACGTTTTGGGTTATATCTGGAGACCCTAACCTCCCGGTTTTATGAAAATTATCCTGTACTATAGCACTCATCAACAGTTTTCATTTGAAATCCATATTGTATAAACACATTCTAGGGGTACCCAGGTCCACGTTTTGGGCTATATCTGGAGACCCTAACCTCCCGGTTTTATGAAAATTATCCTGTACTATAGCACTCATCAACAGCTTTCATTTGGTATCCATATTGTATAAACACATTCTAGGGGTGCCCGGGTCCACGTTTTGGGCTATATCTCGAGACCCTATCCTCCCAGTTGTATGCAAATTATCCTGTACTATAGCACTCATCAACAGTTTTCATTTGAAATCCATATTGTATAAACACATTCTAGGGGTACCCAGGTCCACGTTTTGGGCTATATCTGGAGACCCTAACCTCCCGGTTTTATGAAAATTATCCTGTACTATATCACCCATCAACAGCTTTCATTTGATATCCATATTGTATAAACACATCCTAGGGGTACCGGGGTCCACGTTTTGGGCTATATCTCGAGACCCTAGTCACTCAGCGGTGTAAAACTTACTCTGTATTATAGCACACATCAACAGCTTCAATTTGATACCCATAATATAAAAACACATTCTAGGGGTACCCGGGTCCACGTTTTGGGCTATATCTCGAGACCTTAGCCTCCCAGTTGTATGAAAATTATCCTGTACTATAGCACTCATCAACAGCTTTCATTTGATATCCATATTGTATAAACACATTCTAGGGGTACCCGGGTCCACGTTTTGCCCTACATCTCGAGAACCTAGTCACCCAGGAGTATGAAAATTATCCTGTACTATAGCACATCAACAGCTTTCATTTGATATCCATATTGTATAAACACATTCTAGGGGTACCCGGGTCCACGTTTTGGTCTATATCTCGAGACCCTAGTCACCAGGAGTATGAAAATTATCCTGTACTATAGCACTCATCAGCAGCTTTTATTTGATATCCATATTGTATAAACACATTCTAGGGGTACCCGGGTCCACGTTTTGGCCTATATCTCGAGACCCTAGTCACCCAGGAGTATGAAAATTATCCTGTACTATAGCACTTATCAGCAGCTTTTATTTGATATCCATATTGTATAAACACATTCCAGGGGTACCCGGGTCCACGTTTTGGGCTATATCTCGAGACCCTAGCCTCCCAGTTGTATGAAAATTATCCTGTACCGTAGCACTCATCAACAGTTTTCATTTGATATCCATATTGTATAAACACATTCTAGGGGTACCCGGGTCCACGTTTTGGGCTATATCTCGAGACCCAAGCCTCCCAGTTGTATGAAAATTATCCTGTACCGTAGCACTCATCAACAGTTTTCATTTGATATCCATATTGTATAAACACATTCTTGGGGTACCCGGGTCCACGTTTTGAGCTATATCTCGAGACCCTAGCTTCCCAGTTGTATGAAAATTATCCTGTACTATAGCACTCATCAACAGCTTTCATTTGATATCCATATTGTATAAACACATTCTAGGGGTACCCGGGTCCACGTTTTGGGCTATATCTCGAGACTCTAGCCTCCCAGTTGTATGAAAATTATCCTGTACTATAGCACTCATCAACAGCTTTCATTTGATATCCATATTGTATAAACACATTCTAGGGGTACCCGGGTCCACGTTTTGGCCTATATCTCGAGACCCTAGTCACCAGGAGTATGAAAATTATCCTGTACTATAGCACTCATCAGCAGCTTTTATTTGATATCCATATTGTATAAACACATTCTAGGGGTACCCGGGTCCACGTTTTGGCCTATATCTCGAGACCCTAGTCACCCAGGAGTATGAAAATTATCCTGTACTATAGCACTCATCAGCAGCTTTTATTTGATATCCATATTGTATAAACACATTCTAGGGGTACCCGGGTCCACGTTTTGGGCTATATCTCGAGACCCAAGCCTCCCAGTTGTATGAAAATTATCCTGTACCGTAGCACTCATCAACAGTTTTCATTTGATATCCATATTGTATAAACACATTCTTGGGGTACCCGGGTCCACGTTTTGAGCTATATCTCGAGACCCTAGCTTCCCAGTTGTATGAAAATTATCCTGTACTATAGCACTCACCAACAGTTTTCATTTGATATCCATACTGTATAAACACATTTCAGGGGTACCCGGGTCCACGTTTTGGGCTATATCTCGAGACCCTAGCCTCCCAGTTGTATGAAAATTATCATGTGCTATAGCACTCATCAACAGCTTTCATTTGATATCCATATCGTATAAACACATTCTAGGGGTACCCGGGTCCACGTTTTGGGCTATATCTCGAGACCCTAGCCTCCCAGTTGTATGAAAATTATCCTGTACTATATCACTCATCAACAGTTTTCATTTGATATCCATATTGTATATACACATTCTAGGGGTACCCGGGTCCACGTTTTGGGCTATATCTCGAGACCCTAGCCTCCCAGTTGTATGAAAATTATCCTGTACTATATCGCTCATCAACAGCTTTCATTTGATATCCATATTGTATATACACATTCTAGGGGTACCCGGGTCCACGTTTTGGGCTATATCTCGAGACCCTAGCCTCCCAGTTGTATGAAAATTATCCTGTACCGTAGCACTCATCAACAGTTTTCATTTGATATCCATATTGTATAAACACATTCTAGGGGTACCCGGGTCCACGTTTTGGGCTATATCTCGAGACCCTAGCCTCCCAGTTGTATGAAAATTATCATGTGCTATAGCACTCATCAACAGCTTTCATTTGATATCCATATCGTATAAACACATTCTAGGGGTACCCGGGTCCACGTTTTGGGCTATATCTCGAGACCCTAGCCTCCCAGTTGTATGAAAACTATCCTGTACTATATCACTCATCAACAGTTTTCATTTGATATCCATATTGTATAAACACATTCTAGGGGTACCCGGGTCCACGTTTTGATCCCAAGACCCTAGGCACGTAGCGAAAAAAAGGTAGACGTTGGCCGACTCTCAGACCTACCCAATATGCTCACAAAATGTCATGAGAATCGGTTCAGCCGTTTCGGAGGAGATAAGCCTCTAAAACCGTCAGAGAAGAATTTTATATATTAGATATCTAGGTCCCCCTTTTTTTGCTCTAGGTGTGGTTTCTACAAAGTTACCGTTCACCATTTTTGCTGTAATATTATCGACAGTAATTTGGCCGACTCTTGTCCCGAGAAATTGTCAGTTCTAGCTCCATCGCACGGTTCTCGTCTGCTTCACCTTAATAATTTTAGGATGTTCCGCCTTTTTTATCCTGTGCAAATATTTTTTGAAGTACCCCTGCCCGAAGAGCATTTGGATAACGTAGTAATTTACCTCGCTAAAGCTTCTGGTGTTCTATGCTTGTACATTTATTATTAATTTTGCTGTGCATCAAGCTCGTTGTTTCATTTCCATCGATCTTGCCACATCCTAAACTTTTCTTTCCGCTCTCTTTGAACGACTTTCAATTTCAATCTGTTTTTTTCTTTCCAATAACCTACTTCTTTGGTGGCTGCCGTGGTGTGGTGGTAGCGTGCTCTGTCTACCACATCGACGATCCTGGGCTGGATTCCTGGACAAAGCAGCATCAAAAGTATACAATTTTATTTTTTTTTTCAATTAAAAAGAAGTCTTTCTAAGCAGGAACGCCTCTCGGCAGTGATTTAGCAAACACTCCAAGTGTATTTCTGTTATGAAAAGCTTCTCAGCGAAAACTCATCTGCCTTGCAGATGCCGTTCAGAGTCGGCGTAAAACATGTTGGTCCCGTCCCGCCAATTTGTAGGAAAATATAAGGAGCACGAGGCAAATTGGAAGAAAAGCTCGCCCTAAAATCTCTTCGGAGGTTATCGCGCCTTGCATTTATTTATTTTATTTAACCTTCTTCTTTCCAGCACTGACATGTTGATGGCATTGTTCCGCCTATCACTTGTACGATTGGCCCTGATATAGTGCGATAAGCGGAGGCAACTATCCGAGCAGATGTTAGATGCACAGCTGGTAGAGCTTCCAACTATTCTTCTTACAAAGTGTGTTGCCCACATATGGGAGGGGTACGGTAACTTGGATAACTTCATCAGCCTATTCCTTTTGCTTTCTGTTGATCCTCCTATTTTTTCCATCAGCCTGCTTAGCAACGAGGTCTTTGTAGATGCCTTATCAGTCGCATATTGAATTTTCGCCAATATGTAATCCGAAGAGAGTATTTCTATCGGGACACGCCTAGGCGAAAAACGATGTAAAATCCAATTGGCGCAGATAACTCAACGCCATAACCGTTTAAACGGTGAAGTGCTAGTAAAGTAAGTATGTTAGTCGGGAGTATTATCTTATTACTAAATAGTTGACTACCGGTATATGCCTTTTTTGTAAGGAGTATCTACTCCGTTTTTTCTGCTACCAACTGGAGTCTATGCCAATGTAGCCAGGACTATAATGAGCTGTATGCGTGCTTCATCTGAATGAATCATAAGGTATTTCAATATTTCATCGTAACTAGCGTTCCACAGGTCAAGGTCTAGAATTTATCTCTATGCTGCTCCGCATGTGATTGTTCGAATAATCGACAACGAGCGCTTATTCTGAGAAGCGAATATTATAGCTCTCGGATGATACAAATATTCGATTAATGGAATATCATAAGCTCTAGTGCTTACATAGATATACAAACAAATACAACTATAGAAGTCAACAAATGACCATTTGTGCAGACAGTTGTATGAGTATAAGTTTTATACTATAAAACAATGACATTTACACATACATACGCGATCATTCAAAAACTTAATTTCGAAAAATAAAAAGTATCGGCCCGAAACATAGAAAATTGCTTAGTCATAAAAGGGGCGGTGCCACGCCCATTTTTTTAAATTTGAAGTTTTTGCTATTGTTATAAATCCACTTGGGAAATGAAATACCATTGATATAAAGATATAGCTTATTTTATTCGTCCGCGACCCTTTTAAAAATCTTTTATATAAAAGTGTGCGTGATCCTTAACCGATTTCGTTAATTTTTCTTCAAAGCATTCCTTATAGTAAAGGCAACCTCTCCGCCGAATTTTGTTATGATAGGTTTAACCATTTTTGATTTATGATTAATAATATGTGTAAAATTGATTTTATCACAAGTGGGCGGTGCCACGCCCATTTTAAAAAATCATTTAAAATTTCAACAATATAGGTGTATTATTTATTAAATAATCAGGTTTTTTGTGTTTTCCAAAATGTTATATATATATAAAGTGGGCGTGGTTATCATCCGATTTCACTAATTTTCAATACCAATCTATTCTGGGTCCAGATAAGCTCGGGTACCAAATTTGGTGAAGATATATATCTCAATATTTACTCCAGTTATCGTGCTAACGGGCGGACGGACGGACGGACATGGCTCAATAAAATTTTTTTTCGATACTGATGATGTTGATATATGGAAGTCTATATCTTTCTCGATTACTTTATACCTGTACAACCAACCGTTATCCAATCAAAGTTAATATACTCTGTGTGCAAAGCACGCTGAGTATAAAAACAAAAGTCGGAAACTGCAGACTTTCCGGCTATTTGGATATTGTACAAATGTTGAATTAAATTCGTGAAATAAATTTTATAGTCACACAAAATTACTCAATATCCTATCTATACAAAATAAACTGCATAGTAGTTTCATTCACTAAAAAAAAAAAAATAATAATAATAACAGTAAATGCACAAAATACATCAACTATGTGAATCAGTTTTAAAATCCAATAAATCTATAAGAACTGAACAAAACGTCAACAAAAACACGCATTCGGAGTTAAGGTTTATTGCTTCGAAAATATTCAGAAACAAAAACAAATACAGCAACACGAAGTAAGACGGTAATTGTGAAGGTTTTGATTATGATGGTTGCCAACGTTTTTGGAAATATAAATACATACATACGACAATGAAGTCCATGACCATATTCCCGCTTACCTATAACAACAACACTGGAGCAAACTCAAGGGATACACCTGATTTCCAACATTACAAACAACAGCAAAAATCACAAAAATCTGGCCAATAACAATCAACTACACCAAAGTACTTTCATTTTACAACAAGTGACGGACCTTTATATGCATATGTATGTATGTGTGAGCTTTTGATGTGTGCGTGCTTCTGATTGCGTTGTTGTCAGCAGAGCAACTTTCAAAATGTCTTAATTTTCTTGAAACGAACAGATACGTATTTTTTGTGCGATTTTTTCTTTAAATCCGTATGTTATTAATGCAGAAAAATTATGGGGACATATCTTTTATTCATTCTGTAACGTAGCATTATGGTGCCTTACGAAACAAAAAATAAAAAACACAGGCGGCCGGTAGCGCTATACCCGCCTACGAAGACATACAGGTGTACACCCAGAAAAATAATATTTATAAGTTAACAAGAGCTTGCCTAGAGCTTTAAGTTAAACTACAAAAGAGGAAGCTCTACCAGAAACAAATAACTTCGAGCTGTTTGATAAGAGCGTCGTCGGATTGTGTGGGTAAAAAGCGATAACACCAAGTTTATCGGTATCTGTCTGATAGCAAACTAAGCCCAATCAGAAATCTATAATTTCTCGATATTAAATCTATAACTTTTCGAAATGAAATCGATAGCTTTTGGATGAAGGTAAATAACCCTATAGGTAATCAATAACTCTTCGATAAAATTTTTATTAATAATCGATACATTTTCCATAATAAATTGAGAACTTAGAGATAACATTTTGATATCAAATCGATAACTTTTTGGTGAGAAATCAAAAACTCTTCCATAACAAATCATACCTTACTGATTACAAATATATACCCAGTCGACAAGCAAATGGTAGCACTGCGATTACAAATCGATAAGAAATCGGTAACTGATTGATAACCTTTGTTATCAATAGCAAATTAGCAACATTTCGATAACTTATCGACAATTCGTTTATACCTCGTCGATAAAACATCTATAACAAATCGAAACTCTTCGGTAAGAAGTGGATAACACGCCAATAAACTTCGATAACTAATTGAAAACACACCGTCCGGTTTCGGCCCCGACTACACTGTTCCACACTGCGCTACAATGAAGTGACTACAATTACTCTTCTGTGGAATACGGCATACCAATTCCATACTCCGTGCCTACACCAATTCTGCGCTTGAGTTCTGTATTCCTCCATAGAAGCATACTACTTCAAAACACTACGCTTATGCTTACCTCACGTTTACATTCTAGATTCTCGTGTATCGGGAGAAGTAATGTTTACACAACAAAAAATTTTTATAAATATTAATCAAAAATTACATTGCTATCTTTAAATCTAAAAATTTTTCATAAACTTCCAACTTTTTTTTACATGTATGTAGGGCGGATAACCCTAATGTGTATACATGTGTGTACATATGCACCCCATAGTATTATTTTACCTTTACCACATCACAGATTGACAGATTTTAAATTAAAACTGTGAGAGACTTCGTCTATTTAGGAGCTTTAAGGACCCAAAGTCTTCGCAGGCGAGGTCAAGTTCGGCGAATGGCCAAAACTCTTCATTTTTTATTTCCTTTATATTAGGTCGGTTGAATGTTTGTCCGCTTTTTCAATAAAAATTTTCCAATCGATTTTTAAGAAACTTGTCATTGAGCTACAAACGTCAGACTTCACATATAGGTTAAGACACCGAGACAATGCTTCAAAACGGTGGGGAGGAAGAAATCCGTTAGGTGGCGCACGGATCGAAATAATTAGACGACAACTTAAACCGGCTTTTAAGTAACTTCTCGATGAGCTAGAGACTTGAAATTTCAAACTTAATTCAGAGGCCCATGATAGTACAAAACATACTACATAACAAAAACTTTCGCTAGGGTGCGCACGGATCGAGATATTTAGAAAAACTCTTTTCATTGAGCTACAAACGTGAAACTTCACACATAGGCTAGAACACCGTGACAATCCAACAAAAGGAAAATATCCGTTAGGCAGCGCCCGGATCGAAATAATTATATAAGAATTTGAAAATTTTCAAACCAGCTTTTAATTAACTTCTCGACGAGCTAGAGACTTGAAATTTCAAACTCAATCCTGAGGCCGATGACAGCCGATGACACGATACAAAAAGATTCGCTACGGGGCGCCGGACTGTAGTATTTAGAAAATCATACGGAATGGGGGGAATCCTGCGTGCGATTTTTAAGTAATTTCTCATTGAGCTACAAACGTAAACTTCACGTATGTAGGTTTAGACAGCTTGACAAAGGAACAAAAGGAAAAAAAGTTTCGTTATGTAGCACACGGATCGAAATAATTGGAGTAAGCAAGCCACGTGCTCACTTGTAGCAATCCAAGCTTGACATATATGAGCAATTTTGAAATAGCTTAGAAATTAATGTAGCTAGACGTGTTTCTCAGATATGTACTATGTTGTATACATACAAGTATTGTATGCATTCTGACTTAATAAAAATAAGTTGTTCACCTTGTAATAAATAAGGCACTACTCTCTTCCACTTAGGACTAAAAAGTAGAAAATAAAATGAAAATGGACAAATAAAGGTGATTAAGTTCGGATGTAACCGAACATTATATACTCAGCGTGAGCTTCAATTGTAAATTTCATTTCATATAAATTACTTTTCTACATAACACGTGGCACCGCCCTTTTAAAAGAAAAATGTCTCCCAATTTCCTCTTACAGTAAAACTTGATAAGTGAAATATCATTGATTCAAAATTATCTTTTCATAAGTTATAGCTTATTATTCTAGTCTATGACCCTTTTAAACTTGTTTTATATCTAAGTTGCCGAGGTCTTTAACCGATCCCATCCATTTTTACTAGAAATATTTGCTACTATAGGGAAAATTTGTGTACCCAATTTTATTATGATCCGTTAATTTTTCTTCGAGTTATGGCTCCCGAAACATAGAAAATTGCTTAGTCATAAAAGGGGCGGTGCCCCACTCATTTTCAAAAATTTTAGTGCTTTCCAATTCAATGTTATAATTCAATTTAGGCAGTAAAATTCTATTGATACACAGCTTCCTTTTGCTAAGATATAGCTTATTATTTTTGCCTACGACCCTTTTAAAAATTTTTATATAAAAGTGGGCGTGCTATAATAAAAAATGTGTACCCAATTTTGTTACGATATCTAAATTTTTCTTCGAGTTATGGCTCCTGAAACATAGAAAATTGCTTAGTCATAAAAGGGGCGGTGCCACGCCCGTTTTTTAAAATTTGAAGTTTTTGCTATTTATTGTTATAAATCCACTTGGGAAATGAAATACCATTGATATAAAGATATAGCTTATTTTATTCATCCACGACTCTTTCAAAAATCTTTTATATAAAAGTGGCCGTAGTTCTTAACCGATTTCGTTCATTTTTATTCAAAGCATTCCTTATGGTAGAGGCAACCTCTCTGCCGTATTTTGTTACGATAGGTTTAACGATTTTTGATTTATGCTTAATAATAATTGTTAAATTTATTTGATCACAAGTGGGCGGTGCAACGCCCATTTAGACAACTTTTTTCAAATTTTTATCAAGAGTCTCAATATCAGTCCTCATGTCAAATTTCAACATTCTAGGTGTATTATTTATTAAATAATCAGGTTTTTTGTGTTTCCAAAATGTTATATATATAAAAAGTGGGCGTAGTTATCATCCGATTTCGCTCATTTTCAATACCAATCTATTCTGGGTAGGTAAGCTCGTGAACCAAATTTGGTGAAGATATCTAAATATTTACTCAAGTTATCGTGTTTTCGCTACTGATGATTTTGATATATGGAAGTCTATATCTATCTCGATTCCTTTATACCTGTACAACCAACCGTTATCCAATAAAAGTTAACATACTCTGTGTGCAAAGAACGCTGAGCATAAAAATGGAGAGTGAGTTGAGGTGGAAGAATGGAACAAGGTAAAGAGAATAATAAGATGAAAAATGGGAGATACAGTAAAGGAGAATGGGATGGAGAGTGAAGACTGGAAGCGAGGATCCCCATTTTGAATATGTATGTAGGTAAACCAGTTTCCTGGGAGCACAAAGTCTGCCGGGTAGGCTACTTATATTTGTTTTTATATGTTTAGCCACTACAGTATATTCTTTGGCTTAAGATTATACATATCGCTCATTTGCCGCAACGTCGTCATAACTCAAAAAACATGACTTTTGAGTTAATAACATATAAACGTACTCAATATCATGGTCTATGTTATATAAAAAAATCTTCGTGATCCGTTAAACATTTAGCACGTGTTATAAAAATTAAAATATGCCTTTCTATGCACAACATATGGCAGTTAAAATCTTTGAATGACTCTCCTGGAAAATTCTGTTTTTTGAGTTATGACGACGTTGCAGCAAGTGAGCGATATGTGTAAAATTTTTTTGGAAATTGTGCAAATAAACGGTACAACTAGCTACAGGCTAAAGGACGACACTTCATGTTTTATTTGTGCATATATCAAACTTTTGAACGCATCGTAATTGATCGAATGAGTGCTTGCACTGACAACAGCCACTCAATGACAGCTGATCAATGCCGATTTATAAATATTTTTATACTCAGCGTGTTTTGCACACAGAGTATATTAACTTTGATTGGATAGCGTTTGGTTGTATAGCTACAAAGGAATCGAGATAGATATAGACTTCATATATCAAAATCATCAGGATCGAAAAAAAATTTGATATAGCCATGTCCGTCCGTCCGTCCGTCCGTTAACACGATAACTTGAGTAAATATTGAGATATCTTCACCAAATTTGGTTCACGAGCTTACCTACCCAGAATAGATTGGTATTGAAAATGAGCGAAATCGGATGATAACTACGCCCACTTTTTATATATATAACATTTTGGAAAACACAAAAAACCTGATTATTTAGCAAATAATACACCTTGATGGGCGTGGCACCGCCCACTTGTGATAAAATCAATTTTACGAATATTATTAATCATAAATAATGATGCTCCGGCCAAGAAAGTGTTTCTATCGGAACCCCGCCTATGGAAGCAGAGGTAGAGGGCGGCCCCCACTCCGGTGGAAGGACCAGGTGGAAAACGATTTAAACTCCCTTGGTGTGACCAATTGGCGCCGGTTGGCGGAGCGAAGGAGCGACTGGCGCGCCTTTTTGGACGGCCATAACCGTTTAGACGGTTAAGCGCCAATTAAGTAAGTAAGTAAGTATTAATCATGAATCAAAAATGGTTAAACCTATCGTAACAAAATTCGGCAGAGATGTTGCCTTTACCATAAGGAATGCTCTGAACAAAAATTAACAAAATCGGTTAAGGACAACGCCCACTTCTATATAAAATATTTTAAAAGGGTCGTGGACGAATAAAATAGGCTATATATTTGCAAAAAAGAGCTTTATATCAATGGTATTTCATTTCCGAAGTGGATTTATAACAGTAAATAGGAAAAACTTCAAATTAAAAAAAAAAAATGGGCACGGCCCCGCCCCTTTTATGGCTAAGCAATTTTCTATGTTTCGGGAACCATAACTCGAAGAAAAATTAACATATCGTAATGCAATTTTGTACACATATTTTCCTCATATCAGGAAATATTTCTAGTAGAATTAGACGGGATCGGTTAAAGACCACGGCAACTTAGATATAAAACAAGTAAAGGGTCGTAGAATAGAATAATAAACTATGAATTATCAAAAAATAGTTTTGAATCAATGATATTTCACTTATCAAGTTTTACTGTAAGAGGAAATGGGGAAACATTTTTCTTTTAAACGTGCGGTGCCACGTGTTATGCAGAAAAGTAATTTATCTGAAATGAAATGTACAATTGAAGCTCACGCTGAGTATATAATGTTCGGTTACACCCGAACTTAGACACCTTTGCTTGTTTTTGTTGTATTTATTATTTTTGCACTCATATACACATGCACGCATACATATTTTTGAAGTTATTTTAATACCTCATATATATAAAATTTGCATTCCTTGAATTATATTCTTGCACGCACGCCATTGCCCGCCTGACAAGTTTGCTGTTCCATCCAACATGGCATATTGCGACGCACAACCCATTTCTGTCCTGCCTTTTTTCCAATTCCCGTGACTTTTGAACTGTTATTATGTCTTTATGCTTGTCGTACACACTTCTGTCGCCACCAACACCAAAAGCACCACCACCAATGTACTTATAATCTTTCTCAAAAGCATTTATGGACGTGTTTGTCTGCTTTGCCGCATATGCCTGCTTGCTACATGCAACTTACGGCAGCTGTATTCAGATGTGGCACGGTTTGCGTCCATTTTTTTGCACTGATTGCTTGTTTGGCTTTAAGCTACACCTTTTTCACATGCAAAGTTGGCATGCTGCAATTGACGTGAGCGTCATCCTCAATTTTTATAACTTTTTTTGACTACATTGGGATGGCCATTTCATTGCGCCGCAAACGACATTCGTCATTAGTTGAAGGTGTAGGTGGCGCTGTTTTGTTTTGGAGTGTATATATGAACAACGCGTTTTCGTTTTTGGCCTCTGTTTTGTGTACGATTGTCTTGCTCTGTCCTTTTTTTCGACACCTCTCTTGTTGATACGCTTTATATCTATGATGTCTTCATCTTGATGCTTTTGTGCCTACTCAATAAGTATGCCTTCAGGATAACGTCAACAAGGCATTTATTATGGATTATTTTTATGTAAATAAACACCGTTTTGGGGAAGAACTCGAAGGTAAGAGAAAATTATACGCTTCTGATGCACAATATGTAATAGTTGAATGTCAAGAGAAAGCCCATACTTCACCACGGGATCCTTGTTTGGTAAACACCCACGTAAAATAGTACATATACCAAAAAACTAGAGAGGGTAAGCAGATTACCTTAACGCCTAACGAGAGCCCTAAAAGCTACACCAGCAGCAGCATTGCATGTTATTCTGCAGATGCTGTCTGCAGACGTTATGGCCAAAAACAATGCTAGCAGCTGCAACAAGACTTAAGGACTCTAGCCAGCTTGAGGTCAGATCGTATGGCCATAGCAGTAAAGCGCTCTCTAATATAGAGCGAACAGACTACATGGCCCCGTGCCCGAGCCTAGAAAACATCTTGGCGCCACAATAGAGCCGGAGGGTTGGCGCAAGTGTGTCACAATGACATTATATACTATACACGTGCATACCGATGACTCCATATTAACGGATCTGCTGTTCGGTTCAGTAGTAAATAGATCCTACGGCTTGCAGAAGGAAGCAATGGAAACTCTGGAGTGCTTAAGCTGCTGTCGCGTCAATGTATAAATTGATTGTCAAGCGGCGATCAGTGCATTAATCTCACACATAAGTTCATCAAGAAGTGTCCTGGAATGCAAAGCAGTCTCTCCACTTCCTTCAGGCCGTTCCATACATCTATACTGGATTCTCAGTCATAGATGGATAGGAGGCAACAAAGAATACCAATGAGTTGGCAAAGGAGGGTGCAGCACTCGATAAAAATGAGACAGGAGTTGCATATGATCCATCAAGCAGTAAAGGCGGAGGCAACAGCCCAGCGCTGGAAAATTTCCAAGATAATGTGCAAATCCAACGACGATGGACTCACAAAGTTGCTCAATCAATAAGGAGAGAAGACTGAATGAAGGCTTTATATGGGCATGCTAATTGGACACTGTATATGGGCATGCTAATTGGACACTGCCCTCTATCGTCACAAGATAATATATTAGGTCTCGGTAGTAGAAGCAGATGTAAGAAGTGTGAGCTGCAGAAAGAAACGGTTGAGAAAGTTCTGCGTAAAGGCAAGGTAAAGGCTACCAGGGCCGAAAAATTACCAGGTCTCAAGGCAGCTATTAAGCTAAGTCCTAGAAAGCTTCTAGTGTTTGGCAAGAGAATGGAGTTGTTCTATAACATAAGTTCTGTTACCTAATTAATGTTTCTCCGTTTGGGTTTCAAACAAATTCTGTTAAGACTATGCACATATTCAGTCTATGTGAGGTCTATATTTACCGGACATATCCTCCTATCCTATGTCAAGAGAAAAATAATAAATTAAATATGAAAAAGTTTCTGAAGAGATAACTTGCTTGATTTCAAGACTATAATTCGAAGTCGCATACATATACCTGTCAGGAAGCCCGTTGTAATAACACAAAAATAGGCCATTTTGAAGAATTCCAAGAACATGAAAAAGGCTAGCGAGTACTTGATCCCGAGTTATACGACCTGGCTAAGATTAAACAGAAAGAAACTGCTAAGCTGAGCTGTCTTGCAACCTTACATCGGGCAGTAGCACAGGAGGTGATCCTCAGTTGAAAGCTTGAAATTTATCACACACATCGCAAAGTGGTTAATAGGCCTGGAAAGGCTCCGCCGCGTGAGCGGCTACTAGGCAATTTAAAAAGATTGCAGGCACGCTTTGGAGCAGGGCCCTCTAAACTAGGTCTATACAAAGAAGAAATCAAATAGTAAGAGCGAACGTACGGATTATATACAAGGCCTCCCCAACCGTAGCAACCGCGGATGAAGCAAAAAAGAAATGTGATAGTAAAGGCTGATTTGCGGATTTCAGATAAGGCCCCTCACCGTAGAAATTGCGACGTAGGAGTAAAGAAGCACTTACTCCCAATGTAGTGAGATGGAAGTGAAAGCGCGGATTTGAGAAAAAACCGCTTCAACTGCCCGAATGCGCTCTTCTACAGTAAATCTGAATAAATGCTGTAAATACACACAGGTATGTATATTTAAACATTTATACAGAATGAATAAAATGGCAAAGAAGTGAATCACATATCCATACATACATAGGTGAAAGACTCTGTTTTAAAAACTTCTCATTGTCTTTCACCAGTCAAGGGCGTTAATAAACTTTGAGGCTGCCGATGCTTTCTCCTGTTAAAAGAAGAAGCACACTTTCTATTAGTAATATTTACACTCCATCGGTCTCGACAATAGGGCTTTCCTAGCCTTTCTGCATGGCTGCCAATAAGGCAGTGTCCACTTAGTATTCCTACAAGTGTGGAAATTTTATCCCTACTTAGGGTGTAAACGTTGCGGGATCTCGTAAGATCTCATTTTGGCCAGATTTGATTAGATGTCTGATACTCTGCGGTTTGTAGCCATCAATCGTTGGCTTGGCGGAAGATGCATTTTCTTAGCATTGTCAGGAGGAAACTGGTTTGTCGTGTTTTAATGTACCTGTTGCATGGGACCCATGCTGAAAAAATATTGTTATTCGCCAAATTAAGCTAACTTAATGGATTCCGAAAACTAACTAACTTTTAGCTTAAAAAAATAAATGTAAGGCGCAATAATCTCCGAAGAGATTTTAGGCGCTTCCCAAGGCAGTCGGTTCTATGTACCGGAGCGACTCGGGATTTTTCCCGACCAAGGACTGTCATTTCAGTGTGACCCCATCTAATTTGTTTCGTCCCTCCCACAAACTGTCATCCTCCCAGCAACTCCTTGCAGCAGGACTGCTCCATATTCTCTTACTCCGGGAAGGCATCGAATCCAATCCGGGTCCGTCTTCTGACCCCGGTCCTGAGAAATTGTTTTGCTGCATCTGCCGGAAAAGAATCTTTTTAGGACGGTCATACTCTGTTCAGTGTGTCTCGTGCAAGGGATGGTTGCATCGGACAGGTTGTTCTGGGCTTGATCCCAAAACCCGACGTCCACGTAACTTTTATAAATCTTTTGTGGCTCCTTGCTGTTCACGCCCAAGGGCGTCCCGTAGTCTACGTCTAAGCGCCCCCCCCCCCACTACCTTCCAGCAGCCCCGCTGCTCAGCAAGCCACAACAAGTACCCGCTGCTGCTCGCGCCCCACGGCGCCAACAACTGAAACAGCTGCTACCACACATAACTACAATCTTCGTAGTAGAGTCGGAAGCAATGCTGAGCAACAGCCCCTGCCCCCGTCTTCTCCCCCCTCTTTTCCGGCAGCAGTCGTGTAGTTCAGGGAAACAGACTCTTAGTCCCTACCTCCGTTTGCACCGTTTGCCAGCACAGAATATATATGTTTGCAACATCAACCCAATGCAGCTCCTTCCTTGGGTGGTGCCACTTCCCTAGATGTTCTGGTCTCCGCGACGGCAACCCCCTGACAGGTTTCATCGCGCCATGTTGCAAGGTCGCAAACCCAAATCATCCGGGTACCCCAATGCTTGCCCAAGGACGCCCAGTCCTAGGACCACAACAGCAATTGCGTCCTGGCCTTCCCCAACCCAGGCGTAGACGCCCGTCACTTACCCCCAGAGTGGCGACGTCTCCCCTTATGCACTTCAGAATTCTGCAGTTAAACTGTAATGGACTAACTGGGAAGATTACGGAGATAGTCGATTTCATGAAGCGGCACAACATCCGCATTGCTGCGATTCAAGAGACTAAACTCACAGCAAGATCTGCATTGCAGACCTTCTCTGGGTATAACGTCCACAGGAAAGACCGCGAGAGCGGAAATGGAGGCGGTCTCGCGTTTATCTTACACCACTCTGTGCAATATTGTATATTTGATCCTGGCATAGACCGCAGGGACAATGTCTTAGAACGTCAAGGCCTATCTGTCCGGTCAGGCGATGCAAACTTAGAAATCATCAACATCTACATCCCTCCTGTCAACTGTTGCCCCAGTGGATACCGCCCTAATATCAGGGCCTTACTCACTGGCAACAATCGCATTATATTAGGCGATTTCAATGCCCATCATGATCTATGGCATTCAAACTTGCGGGCGGACAGTAGGGGCGAGATGTTGGCGGATCAAATAGAAGAAACGACGTTCTGCACAATAAACGGAGACGCCCCCACACTTATGGTAGGAAGCTGTCACAGCTCGCCAGATATCTCAATCGTGAGCGCAGAACTCGTAAACTGCGTCAACTGGCAGCCGATGATAACATTGGCATCCGACCACCTGCCCATACTTATTTCGCTTGAGCGTAACGCCGACTTCATCGTCACTGAAAAACGCACTTTCATAAACTTCAAAAAAGAAAAGTGGGAAGAATATAAATCCTTTACAGACAGCCGCCTAGCTGCCCTCCATATCCCGACTGATGCCCGCCAAGGGGAGCGTGCCTTCCGTAGGGTCATTAAATCCGCCTCGGCACATTTCATTCCCGCCGCGAGAATTCCCGAAATCCGGCCCACTTCCCGGCGGAGGCCGCAAACTTAGCGAGAGAACGTGACCTTATAAGACAGCTTGACCCAGGCGACCCCCAAATAAGGGATATAAACCAACGCATCAGATTTCTTGTAGATGAACACAAGCGGGCGAAATGGGAGGAGCACCTAAGAGGTTTTAACCTCTCTACCGGTGTGGGTAAACTTTGGTCCACCGTAAAGTCCCTATCGAATCCGACTAAGCACAAAGACAAAGTTTCCATCGCTTTTGGCGACAAAGTGCTGTCGGACGCGAAAAAATGCGCGAGCGCTTTCTGCCGACAATATATAATGCATACTACGGTCGACAAAGATAGACGGAGAGCCAATAGACGCGCACATAAACACAAATTCAGCGCGTCACCAATCACCATCACCGCTAAAGAGGTTGAGGACGCCATTGGTCGTGCTAAACCATCCAAAGCAGTGGGACCAGACGGCATAGCCATGGCGATGCTTAAAAACCTAGGGAAAGAGGGGTTCAAATATTTAGCGCATGTCTTCAATCTGTCTCTTTCCACCTTTGTCTTACCTGAGAAATGGAAAATGGCCAAGGTGGTCCCGCTATTAAGCCTGGGAAACCAGCTAACATAGGTGAGTCGTATCGTCCGATATCTCTCCTATCGCCAGTGGCAAAGACGCTTGAAGCCATTTTGCTCCCTTATTTCCAAGCAAATTTGCAGCTAGCCCCTCATCAGCATGGCTTCAGAAAACTCCATAGCACTACCACCGCGCTAAATGCCATTAGCACCCAGATAAATTGCGGTTTAAATCAATACCCCCACCATAGAACAGTACTCGTAGCGCTAGACCTATCAAAAGCTTTTGATACGGTCAACCATGGCTCGTTACTGCAGGATCTGGAAGGGTATACCCTTCCCCCATGTCTTAAAAGGTGGACCGCAAATTATCTGGGTGGCCGGCAGGCATCTGTGCAATTTAGAAACGAAAGATCAAAACCAAGGCGAATTAAACAGGGGGTGCCACAGGGTGGTGTCCTATCCCCACTTTTATTTAATTTCTACATATCTAAGCTACCTTCACCACCGGAAGGAGTCACAATCGTTTTCTACGCCGATGACTGCACAATAATGTCCACAGGCCCAGGCCCAAAGATCGATGCGCTATGCAATAAAATAAACGGCTACCTCCCTGATCTCTCCAGTTTTTTCGCCTCGCGAAACCTGGCATTATCACCGACTAAATCTTCCGCGACCTTATTTACAACATGGACGCCCCAAATGTCGACCATTTTGAACATCCACGTCGATGGCACTACGCTACCGACTGTCCGACACCCCAAAATCTTGGGTGTGACGTTTGATCACATTTTGGTGAGCACGCAGCCGCAATTGTTCCGAGAATTCAGAGCCGTAACAAAATCCTCAAATCCCTCGCTGGCAGTACTTGGGGAAAAGATAAAGAAACGCTCATGACTACATACAAAGCAATTAGCCAGCCGATTACGTGCTACGCGTCACCCATATGGTCGCCAAGACTAAAAATCAACCACTGGAAGAAACTACAGGCCTGCCAAAATACTGCTCTCAGAATCGCCACGGGCTGTCTTCTTATGTCCTCAGAACACCATCTGCATAATGAGGCGAGAATACTCCCCATCAGGGAGAGAAATGAGATGCTGACCAAACAGTTCCTGTTGAATACCCAGAAACCTGGGCATCCCAACAGACATCTGATTGATGAACCAGCACCGCCTAGGGGCTTAAGGAGTCATCTCCGTAAGCATTTTGAGGAAATACGGCACCTGAGAACCCAGCCGTATGAAGTGAAAAAACACAAGCAGGTCCTTGGTGAACTCCATAAACAGGCGTCGGACCTTTATGCCGGGAATTGCCCGGTGAATCCAGTACTTAACGAAAATTATCCAAAACTTGCGGAAGAGGAACGCGTACTCCCCAGGGAAACGCGTGTCACTCTTGCTCAACTTCGTTCTGGATACTGTAACAGGTTAAACTCTTACCTATCCAGAATCAACCCCGACATACAAAATGTATGCCCCGCTTGCAATGTGTCCCCACATGACACTAACCATCTCTTCAATTGTAATGTAGAACCAACGCCTCTAACACCCCTTTCCTTATGGTCCACCCCTGTTGAAACGGCAAGTTCCTTGGACTCCCGTTAGAGGATATTGATGACAATTTGTGATCGGTTGCGGCTATTAGGTGGGGCGAGCATTGCTACAACAACAACAACAAAGAGATTTTAGGCCGAGCTACAAATTGTCGGGACGGGACCTAATTGTTTTATGCCGACTTCGAACGGCATCTGCAGGGCAGATGAGTTTTCACTGAGAGATTTTTATTTATATAAGATTCGGTTTAAAGCCACCATGAAGCACATGCGACAGGCTCCGGTGGCACCAACGCTCGCAGTGCGCAGAACTGTATGTAGGCTGGTGGATTGTTGTTCTTACTAAAAGCTTCCCACTACACTATAAAGCAATACGTCGGCAGTGGTCGAACTGCTGTGTCATACAGCCATAGCACCATCTTTGGCTTGAGACCCTATTTCTAGCCGAACATCGCCTTGCAGACGTGGAAAGCGATGCAGGCCTTCTGTACCCGTTCTCCGATGGACGTCTTCCAACTGAGTTTAAAATCGATTGTTAGTCCCAAATAGTTGGTATTACTTGAGAGGGTAAATTACCAGCCGTTAAGCTTTGGTGGTTTCTACTTCCTCGTGTAGTTGATCTGCTTCTCCGAATTTAGCCTAAGTGCACAAGATTCCTAAGTTGGTATGAATATTCTTATTTTCTACACCCGTGTGTAACCTAGCGAACAATTTTTTCCTTTTGTTGCATTTTCACGGTACCCTAAATGGATTTCAATATTTCTGAATATATCTAGATCCCTAGAAAAGTTATATCCTAAATATGAAAACTGAATAAGGCCTCAAGCTACACTGAGGGAAAAAACTTACTATAACGAGGTTAATTCCACGATAAACAGCTATGATAGTCAACCAAAGCTGTAATTTGTCAAATCAACTATGGAAGAGTAATCTTCACGTTGAAAAATAGTGTTGTAATTATAAGATTGTTTCTTTTCAATTCAAAATAAATTAATGATTTAAAAATTCACATTCTTTATTCAACTTCGAAATAGAGTTGATTCAAACCTGACATTGTTTTTGTTTCAACATTTATAACTGTTAGTATGAAAACTTCCTATGTTGCTTAAAAATGTACAGTTTTTAAATAAGCATTGAAAAGCTGTTGGTTTGACTTTTTTTCAAGGTTGCTTTAAACACGCCTACAATGTTAGTTTAGTTATGTAGCACTCTTTACTTACCATTCAAAATTCCTATATACGGGCAAGTCCTGTGCTGAGCTGAGCAGAGCTCACAGAGTATATTAACTTTGTTCGCATAACGGTAATCCGTAACCGCATAAACTAATCGAGATAGATATAGATATCAAAATATCTAAGCGAAAAAAGAAATTCATTTAGCCATGTCCGTCCGTCCGTAAACACAATAACTTGAGTAAATTTTTAGGTATCTTGATGAAATTTGGTACGTAGGTTCCAGGGCTCTCATCTCAGATCGCTATTTAAAATGAAAGAAATCGGACTACAACCACGCGCACTTTTTAGATATCGAAAATTTCGAAAAACCGAAAAAGTGCGATAATTCATTACCAAAGACGGATAAAGCGATAAAACTTGGAAGGTGCGTTGACCTTATGACGCAAAATAGAAAATTGGTAAAATTTTGGACAATGGGCGTGGCACCGCCCCTTTTAAAAGAAGGTAATTTAAAAGTTTTGCAAGCTGTTATTTGGCAGCCGTTGAAGATATCATGATGCAATTTGGCAGACACGTTACCCCTATTACTATATGTGTGCTAAACAAAAATTAGCAAAATCAGTTTACGAACACGCCCACTTAAAAAAAAAATTTTTTTTTTAAGTCAAATTTTAACAAAAAATTTAAAATCTTTACAGTATATAAGTAAATTCTGTCAACATTCAACTTAAGTAATGATATGGTTCAACAAAATACAAAAATAAAAGAAATTTCAAAACGGGCGTGGCTCTGCCCTTTTTCATTTAATTCATCTAGAACACTTTTAATGCCATAAGTCGAACAAAAATTTACAAATCCTTGTGAAATTTGGTAGGGGCATAGATTCTATGACGATAACTGTTTTCTGTGAAAATGGGCGAAATCGATTGAAGCCACGCCCCGTTTTTATACACAGTCGACCTTCTGTCCCTCCGCTCGGCCGTTAGCACGATAACTTGAGCATAAATCGATATATCTTTAGTAAACTTAGTTCACGTACTTATCTGAACTCACTTTATCTTGGTATAAAGAATGGCCGAAATCCGACTATGACCACGCCCACTTTTCCGATATCGAAAATTACGAAAAATGAAAAAAATTCCATAATTCTATACCAAATATGAAAAAAGAGATGAAATATGGTAATTGGATTGGTTTATTGACGCAAAATATAACTTTAGAGAAAACTTTGTTAAATGGGTGTAACACCTACCATATTAAGTAGAAGAAAATGAAAAAGTTCTGCAGGGCGAAATCAAAAGCTCTTGGGATCTTACCCGGAATACTGTTCGTGGTATTACATATATAAATAAATTAGCGGTCCCCGACAGATGATGTTTTGGGTCACCCTTTTCCACATTTTCATCGATATCTCGAAAACGCCTTCACATATACAACTAACCCTTTTAAAACCCTCGTTAGTACCTATAATTTGATACCCATATCGTACAAACACATTCTAGAGTCACCCCTGGTCCACACTTATGGCGATATCTCGAAAAGGCGTCCACCTATAGAACTAAGGCCGACTACGTTTTAAATAATCATTAACACCTTTCATTTGATACCCATATCGTACAAACGCATTCTAGTCACCCCTGGTCCACCTTTATGGCGATATCTCGAAAAGGCGTCCACCTATAGAACTAAGGCCCACTCCATTTTAAAATACTCTTTAATACCTTCCATTTGAAACCCATGTCATAAAAACACATTCCAGGGTGACCCTTGAATCATTTTGCTAAATGGTGATTTTCCCTTATTTAGTCTCCAAAGCTCTCAGCTGAGTATGTAAGTTCGGTTACACCCGAACTTAGCCTTCCTTACTTGTTTTCGTTAATTTTTTATAAAAATGTGGTACATACTTCAAAATTTCTATAAAACTAAAAGCAATTAAACAAAACGGTATAATATATAAAAAATCAAACATACTTAACTCTACAATAAGTATTGCCGTTATTTATAGAATACAGGTGCAATGGTTTACTTAAAAAATATGAATTTACGATAATATGAATTTCATCAATTTTACTGCCAGCTTCGAATGATTGAAAATACGTACAACATTTTTTTAAAAGTATTCGGTAACATAATCTGAATAACAACGGAAGGTAATGAATATCAAAATGTTTGGGGCCCAAGGTCGGATTACCCTGTTCCGTCACTCTTGAAATATATATCTTAAGTGTAATTGATTTGGGCTCCTCGTAAAGGTCTAAGCTTTTTAATATGTTAAACAATCTGTATTCAAATTTTATATCCTCAAAAGGGTCGTTACAAGAATTTAGTATGAATTTTAAATCGTCATTCGTCATTTTAATATGTCAATAAAGTACTTCTGAATAAAAATGCAAACTAATTTACATCCCTCGGGATATGCCAAGGAAAAACTTAAAATATTTTAAAGCAAACATCCAAGCTCTGGAGAAATGTGGAAAATATGTATAAAGTAGAATCAAAATATATGAAAAAGCTTTTTAGATCATTGACAGATCCAACTACAATTAAGAAAGGTTGTATTGTCAAATGGCATGAATAATATTTACGAACAATATCGTCAAATTTTAGTTGATAGTCATTTATGGGCTCAATATGCAAAACAAAACTTTTCTGTGCGTCGATTACTGTGATCTTTTTAGAGCGTTTTCCCGAATTATTTGTAAACCTTGAAGATGTTTGTAATGCCGATGTAAGTAATCCTGGAAATCTAACAAAAATTTCCATTAGATGGTTATTTAGCATATTTATGTACATATTATAATACATTTACTTGTATTTTTCAATGATTTTGCCAAAGAAAATAACTGCTTACAATTGCCATTATTTATGTTTATTTCATAAAAGCGTACAATATTCCTTTTAAAGTGGTCCCACTTAGAGCGCAAAGAGTCTTGCTTCAATGGGTACAGAAAATCGAAGTAAATTTCAATCTAAATAAAACGAAAACAAATAGAAACAGTATAAAATACATAAGTTCATGTTAACGGCCCGATTCTTAGCGTTACCGGTAAAATAGTACCCAGAACATTATGTAACCGAAAATCGTTACCAGTTGTTTTATTCGCGATTCTGGCCAAAGTGGAAACGGTGTCATCACCGAAAAACTCACCAGTGTCTGTGGTGAAATTTAAAAGTTGGGTTTCTTCGCTTTATCCATGGCGGAACAAGCCAAGGTGGCAGCATGGGACAGCTGAATATAAACTTTTTTTATTTAATTTGATACATCAACTTCCGGCGCAGTACGATTTTGACATTTGTCCATCGAATTTACAAAAACGAAGTACATGGAATTTTTATTTATGTTTGTAGGTATGTCACCATGCTGCCACCAAGTATGGTTCCGCCATGGCTTTACCGAAAATGTGTCACTCGTAGATACGATGTTAACGAATAAACGGGACGATGTGTATATACATATGTGCACACATGCATACGTTTTTACATAGCTATATTGTAATATATACTGTGAAAGTACATGGAAACAAATATGTATAGCAAGAGGCAACACTTTTTATACCTTTCATGAAAATGATATGGTATATTAATTTCGTCACGAAACCGAAAATTGTAAGTCCTTAAAGGAAAATAGATAGACCCACCATTAAGTATACCGAAATAATCAGGTTGAAGAGCTGAGTTGATTTAGCCATGTCCGTCTGTCCGTCTGTCCGTCTGTCCGTCTGTCTGTTTGTATGCAAACTAGTCCCTCAATTTTTGAGATATCTTGATAAAATTTGGTGAGCAGGTGTATTTGGGTGTCCGATTAGACATTTGTCGGAACCGACCGGATCGGACCACTATAGCGTATATCCTCCATACAACCGATTTTTCAGAAAAATAGGATTTTTGTAATATCTTACCCAATTTAACAGATTGAAGCTTCAAACTTCACCATAAACTTTCGTATATTGCACATATTGTTGCCTGAAAAAATTTATGAGATCGGTCGTATATATAGTATATATCCCCCACAACCGATTGTTCAGATACGGAACTTTTCGTAATTACTGCCCCATTTTAAGAGCTAGAGGCTTAAAATTTCAACGAATGCTTATGTATATAGCATATATTGTTGTCTGAAAAAATCATAAAGATCGGTGGTATATATAGTATATACCTCATACAACCGATTGTTCAGATAAGAAACTTTTCGCAATTTCTACCCCATTTTAACAGCTATAAGCTTCATATTTCACCGATTGCTTACGTATATAGCATATATTGTTGTCCGAAAAAATCATAGAGATCGGTTGTATATATAGTATATATCTCATACAACCGATTGTTCAGATAAGAAACTTTTCGCAATTTCTACCCCATTTTAAGAGTTTTAAGCTTCAAATTTCACCCATTGCTTACGTATATAGTATGCATTGTTGTGTCAAAAAATCATAGCGATCGGTGATATATATAATATATATATGATGGTATATATAGTATATATATAGTATATATATATTTTTTTTACGATTTCGGCCCCATTTTAACAGCTAGAAGCTTCAAATTTCACCAAATTCTTACGTGTATAGCATATATAGATGTCTGAAAAAATCATTGAGATCGGTGGTATATATATTATATACTTCATATAAACTGTCATTTTGACCCCTTTTTTACGGCTAGAAGCTTCAAAATTCATCAAATTTCATCAAATAGTTACGTTTACGTCATATATTTTTGAAATACGTGATTCGTAGTCATAGTTTTTACATGCAGACCACAAAAACCGTGAAGCTTTGCATCCTCACACAGATTACCTACCTATTTTTTATTTTATATTTATCTTAAAAATCGTTTAGATATGTTCAAATTTCACCAAATGCTTACGTGTATAGCATATATTGTTGTCTGAGAAAATCATAAATACCGGTGGTATATATAGTATATATCCCATACAACCGATTGTTCAGATAAGAAACTTTGCGCAATTTCCTCCCCATTTTAACAGCTAGAAGCTTCAAATTTCACCAAATGCTTACGTGTATAGCATATATTGTTGTCTGAGAAAATCATAAATACCGGTGGTATATATAGTATATATCCCATACAACCGATTGTTCAGATAAGAAACTTTTCGCAATTTCTACCCCATTTTAACAGCTATAAGCTTCAAATTTCACTGGTTGCTTACGTATATAGCATATATTGTTGTCTGAAAAAATCATTGAGATCGGTGGTATATATAGTATATATCCCATACAACCGATTGTTCAGATAAGAAACTTTGCGCAATTTCCTCCCCATTTTAACAGCTAGAAGCTTCAAATTTCACTGGTTGCTTACGTATATAGCATATATTGTTGTCTGAAAAAATCATAGAGATCGGTGGTATATATATTATATACCCCATATAAACTCTAATTTTTACCCCCTTTTTACGGCTAGAAGCTTCAAAATTCATCAAATTTCATCAAATAGTTACGTTTACGTCATATATTGTTGAAATACGTGATTCGTAGTCATATTTTTTACACGCAGACCACAAAAAACCCGAAACTTTGCATCCTCATACAAATTACCTACCTGTTTTTTATTTTATATTTATCTTAAAAATCGTTAAGGTATGTAGATCTGTTCACTATATATTTCTTATCTTATACATCCGATTATTCGGAGATTAAGAACGGGATAAGATTATTGTTCAGCCCCATTCATGAAAGGTATGAAGTCTTCGGCACAGCCGAAGACAGTCCCGTTCTTACTTGTTTACTATTATGTTTACTTATTTGCGCTCACAATTCTTTATTTTTCAGTACTGCCTTTTTCTAAACAACAGCTTTTCTGTGGTTTCATCGATGTTACCACCTATTTTAGTGGGTAAACAATTATCCGGCTATTTTCGTGGGCAGAATACCAAAAGGGTACAAAAGTTACCACAAGAAGAAAGTTGCCGTGCTGAAGAAAGTTGTTACCACATTAGAATCAGGCTGTAAGAGACAAAGCTAAGTAGGTACTTAAATTTGGTTGAACCTAACAGATAGTCTATGTGAAGTTATGTCAAAAAGCTAAATCTTTAAGTATCTACTATAATTGATTATGCATATACACCAATATTCTTATCTTTTTACCAGCTCAGGTGCCCGAGAATCGGATAATTTTGGCCAGGCTATTAAAAAGTCGACGCTTGCCAAGCTCTTCACGTCTTGTTGCTTTGCTGCAAAAGTTTTAGCCCACTTATCCAAAACTTCGTTCCAATCTGCGTTCTCCTTGCTGAGCGACAACTTTAAAGCGCTGATAATGGAAGTGTCGAGTTATTCAGTGCATTGATGCGAATTCTTTTCTACATTGTGAGGTATATTATTCTGCGAACCTTTTTTGGACTTACGGCAGTTTACGTATTTATAGAATAGTTTTCCACTCGGATTTTTTTTTCTAGCCCGGGAAATATAGTAATATACCTGAAAATTTGAATTAAAAAATTTGGTTCATCAAGGAGTAAAGAACTTTATTTTGTTTACAACATTAATTTATTTCAAATTCTTATAAAACAGGGGTCGTCACTCCATAAGCGCAATTGTTTTTGTAAAACACTCAGGCAAGCGCATCACAGATCCCCGCGCGCACGCATTCTAACCTCTCGCCAACAACCGAATGTATTCTGCTGTATCCATTAGAAACTCAACTGCTATAATTTCATGTAAAATTACTTTTGAAGTAATATTTTTGTTTTACCTGTTCGAAAACAATGAAGCTTTGTTTGATTTATTTAATGATTAAATTAAATTTGAATTGAACGCATGTAGAAGTATTTTTAAATGCATTCAAGAAAACATTTCAATGCGTTAATTTTGAAAGCTACCAAGCCCGACTGAGTTTGTGTACGTGCCAGCGCCATTTCCGCTCGCAGAAGGGTTGTAGCTATTTTTAAAAAAATCAAAATGATGAATAGACGTGCACTGACAAAACTTTATTTCGTCTCACTTGACTTAAAAATTGAATATGGAATATACATATTAGTGATAAGCTTGAAGTACATGCATGCTTTGTTTCACCGTTATTAACCGGAGCAGATAATTTAAGATTATCACTCATTTATCTAATAGGATATAATAAATAATAGGCGGGGTTTTTTTTAAACGGTTTTATTTAGCTAGACTCTGTGTATGTGTGTGAATTTTGTAATCGAAATTTAAGTAACTCCCGATAAGCTGCAAGCTTGAAACTCGGAATATAGTTCAGAACCCGATGACAGTCTCCTTCTCCTTGTCTTTTTCTCTTCTCTGATGTTCTTCCCATTCTTCTTCATCCCTTATTGCCAGTCCCTGAGGGTGGTATGTATTTTGTTCCAGTCCCATTACGAGTCCCAGTCCCAGTACCACTCCGCGTCTCAGTCCCAGTCCTAGTCCTAATCCCAGCCCCAGTCCGTCCCTGGTCTACTTCCCTAAAAAAAGAATCGTAAATACTAATATAGGCAATTTTTTATACCACATTTCAAGCAAATCGAATAGGACGTATGTAAACAAGTATGTGGGTATTATTAATTCATGTCTTTATTTCGGCTTGCATGCATATTTATCAGTTTTGACAGGTTGATGCGACTAAAGCGAATATCACAATGAAAATTACTTTAAAGCTCTTAGCAACAGGAAAATGTTACCAATTTTTTTTTTATACCCATGACATGGGATGCAAATGAGCAGAGGCCAGAACTCCAAATGGAGCTATGCGACTTACAATGCGACTCTTAACTACAGTTACTAGATTTAAAAGGCATTGATTTTTGGAAAGTTGTAAGCAAGGAGAAATATCCCTTACTGCGTCAAGAAGTTTTAAAATTTTATTCAATGTTTGGTAGTAGGTACAGAAATAGAGTTACAAATCAGCATTTAGAAGCGCTTCTCAAATTATCAACCACAAACATCAAAATAGATATAGAAAAATTAATTGCGGACAATTTACAGTTGGTTAAGATTTCCACTTTAATCTTTCTTTCCGAAATACTATTAAATAAAAAAATTAAAAACAAAACCAAACAAGTAAGGAAGGTTAAGTTCGGGTGTAACCGAACATTACATACTCAGTTGAGAGCTATGGTGACAACATAAGGGAAATAACCATGTAGGAAAATGAACCGAGGGAAACCCTGGAATGTGTTTGTATGACATGTGTATCTAATGAAAGGCATTAAAGAGTATTTTATGAAGGAGTGGGCCATAGTTCTATAGGTGGACGCCATTTAGGGATATCGCCATAAAGGTGAATCAGAGTTGACTCTAGAATTTGTTTGTACAATATGGGTATCAAATGAAAGGTGTTAAAGAGTATTTTATGAGGGAGTGGGCCATAGTTCTATAGGTGGACGCCATTTAGGGATATAGCCATAAAGGTGGATCAGGGTTGACTCTAGAATGCGTTTGTACGATATGGGTATCGAATGAAAGGTGTTAATGAGTATTTTAAAAGGGAGTAATCCTTTGTTCCATAGGTGGACGCCGTTTCGAGATATCGCCATAAAGGTGGAGCAGGGGTGACCCTAGAATGCGTTTGTACAATAAGGGTATCAAAAGAAAGGTGTTAATGAGTATTTTAAAAGGGAGTAATCCTTAGTTCCATAGGTGGACGCCGTTTCGAAATATCGCCATAAAGGTGGACCAGGGGTGACCCTAGAATTTGTTTGTACAATAAGGGTATCAAAAGAAAGGTGTTAATGAGTATTTTAAAAGGGAGTAATCCTTAGTTCCATAGGTGGACGCCGTTTCGAAATATCGCCATAAAGGTGGACCAAGGGTGACTCTAGAATTTGTTTGTACAATATGGGTATCAAAAGAAAGGTGTTAATGAGTATTTTAAAAAGGAGTGATGCTTAGTTCCACAGGTGGACGCCGTTTCGAGATATCGCCATAAAGGTGGACCAGGGGTGACTCTAGAATGCGTTTGTACGATATGGGTATCAAATGAAAGGTGTTAATGAGTATTTTAAAACGGAGTATTCCTTAGTTCCATAGGTGGACGCCGTTTCGAGATATCGCCATAAAGGTGGACCAGGGGTGACTCTAGAATTTGTTTGTACAATATGGATATCAAAATAAAGGTGTTAATGAGTATTTTAAAAGGGAGTGATGCTTAGTTCCACAGGTGGACACCATTTCGAGATATCGCCATAAGGGTGGACCAGGTGTGACCCTAGAATGCGTTTGTACAATATGGGTATCAAACGAAAGATGTTCATGAGTATTTTAAAAGGGAGTAATCCTTAGTTCCATAGGTGGACGCCGTTTCGAGATATCGCCACAAAGGTGGACCAGGGGTGACCCTAGAATTTGTTTGTACAATATGGGTATCAAAAGAAAGGTGTTAATGAGTATTTTAAAAGGGAGTGATGCTTAGTTCCACAGGTGGACACCATTTCGAGATATCGCCATAAGGGTGGACCAGGTGTGACCCTAGAATGCGTTTGTACAATATGGGTATCAAACGAAAGATGTTAATGAGTATTTTAAAAGGGAGTAATCCTTAGTTCCATAGGTGGACGCCGTTTCGAGATATCGCCATAAAGGTGGACCAGGTGTGACCCTAGAATTTGTTTGTACGATATGGGTATCAAAAGAAAGGTGTTAATGGGTATTTTAAAAGGGAGTATACCTTAGTTCCGTAGGTGGACGCCGTTTCGAGATATCGACACAAAGGTGGAATAGGGGTGACCCTAGAATTTGTTTGTACAATATGGGCATCAAACCAATGGTGTTAATGAGTATTTTAAAAGGGAGTGGGCCTTAGTTCCATAGGTGGACGCCGATTCGAAATATCGCCATAAAGGTGGACCAGGGGTGACTCTAGAATGTGTTTGTACGATATGGGTATCAAATTAAAGGTATTAATGAGGGTTTTAAAAGGGAGTGGTGGTTTTTGTATAGGTGGTCGCCTTTTCGAGATATCGCCATAAAGGTGGACCAGGGATGACTCTAGAATGCGTTTGTACGATATGGGTATCGAATGAAAGGTGTTAATGAGTATTTTAAAAGGGAGTAATCCTTTGTTCCATAGGTGGACTCCGTTTCGAGATATCGCCATAAAGGTGGACCAGGGGTGACCCTAGAATTTGTTTGTACAATATGGGTATCAAAAGAAAGGTGTTAATGAGTATTTTAAAAGGGAGTAATCCTTAGTTCCATAGGTGGACGCCGTTTCGAGATATCGCCATAAAGATGGACCAGGGGTGACCCTAGAATTTGTTTGTACAATATGGACATCAAACGAAAGTGTTAATGAGTATTTTAAAAGGGAGTGGGCCTTAGTTCTATAGGTGGACGCCGTTTCGAAATATCGCTATAAAGGTGGACCAGGGGTGACTCTAGAATGTGTTTGTACGATATGGGTATCAAATTAAAGGTATTAATGAGAGTTTTAAAAGGGAGTGGTGGTTTTTGTATAGGTGGTCGCCTTTTCGAGATATCGCCATAAAGGTGGACCAGGGATGACTCTAGAATGCGTTTGTACGATATGGGTATCGAATGAAAGGTGTTAATGAGTATTTTAAAAGGGAGTAATCCTTTGTTCCATAGGTGGACGCCGTTTCGAGATATCGCCATAAAGGTGGACCAGGGGTGACCCTAGAATTTGTTCGTACAATATGGGTATCAAAAGAAAGGTGTTAATGAGTATTTTAAAAGGGAGTAATCCTTAGTTCCATAGGTGGACGCCGTTTCGAGATATCGCCATAAAGATGGACCAGGGGTGACCCTAGAATTTGTTTGTACAATATGGACATCAAACGAAAGGTGTTAATGAGTATTTTAAAAGGGAGTGGGCCTTAGTTCTATAGGTGGACGCCGTTTCGAAATATCGCCATAAAGGTGGACCAGGGGTGACTCTAGAATGTGTTTGTACGATATGGGTATCAAATTAAAGGTATTAATGAGAGTTTTAAAAGGGAGTGGTGGTTTTTGTATAGGTGGTCGCCTTTTCGAGATATCGCCATAAAGGTGGACCAGGGATGACTCTAGAATGCGTTTGTACGATATGGGTATCGAATGAAAGGTGTTAATGAGTATTTTAAAAGGGAGTAATCCTTTGTTCATAGGTGGACGCCGTTTCGAGATATCGCCATAAAGGTGGACCAGGGGTGACCCTAGAATTTGTTTGTACAATATGGGTATCAAAAGAAAGGTGTTAATGAGTATTTTAAAAGGGAGTGGGCCTTAGTTCTATAGGTGGACGCCGTTTCGAAATATCGCCATAAAGGTGGACCAGGGGTGACTCTAGAATGTGTTTGTACGATATGGGTATCAAATTAAAGGTATTAATGAGAGTTTTAAAAGGGAGTGGTGGTTTTTGTATAGGTGGTCTCCTTTTCGAGATATCGCCATAAAGGTGGACCAGGGATGACTCTAGAATGCGTTTGTACGATATGGGTATCGAATGAAAGGTGTTAATGAGTATTTTAAAAGGGAGTAATCCTTTGTTCCATAGGTGGACGCCGTTTCGAGATATCGCCATAAAGGTGGACCAGGGGTGACCCTAGAATTTGTTTGTACAATATGGGTATCAAAAGAAAGGTGTTAATGAGTATTTTAAAAGGGAGTAATCCTTAGTTCCATAGGTGGACGCCGTTTCGAGATATCGCCATAAAGATGGACCAGGGGTGACCCTAGAATTTGTTTGTACAATATGGACATCAAACGAAAGGTGTTAATGAGTATTTTAAAAGGGAGTGGGCCTTAGTTCTATAGGTGGACGCCGTTTCGAAATATCGCCATAAAGGTGGACCAGGGGTGACTCTAGAATGTGTTTGTACGATATGGGTATCAAATTAAAGGTATTAATGAGAGTTTTAAAAGGGAGTGGTGGTTTTTGTATAGGTGGTCGCCTTTTCGAGATATCGCCATAAAGGTGGACCAGGGATGACTCTAGAATGCGTTTGTACGATATGGGTATCGAATGAAAGGTGTTAATGAGTATTTTAAAAGGGAGTAATCCTTTGTTCCATAGGTGGACGCCGTTTCGAGATATCGCCATAAAGGTGGACCAGGGGTGACCCTAGAATTTGTTTGTACAATATGGGTATCAAAAGAAAGGTGTTAATGAGTATTTTAAAAGGGAGTGGGCCTTAGTTCTATAGGTGGACGCCGTTTCGAAATATCGCCATAAAGGTGGACCAGGGGTGACTCTAGAATGTGTTTGTACGATATGGGTATCAAATTAAAGGTATTAATGAGAGTTTTAAAAGGGAGTGGTGGTTTTTGTATAGGTGGTCGCCTTTTCGAGATATCGCCATAAAGGTGGACCAGGGATGACTCTAGAATGCGTTTGTACGATATGGGTATCGAATGAAAGGTGTTAATGAGTATTTTAAAAGGGAGTAATCCTTTGTTCCATAGGTGGACGCCGTTTCGGGATATCGCCATAAAGGTGGACCAGGGGTGACCCTAGAATTTGTTTGTACAATATGGGTATCAAAAGAAAGGTGTTAATGAGTATTTTAAAAGGGAGTAATCCTTAGTTCCATAGGTGGACGCCGTTTCGAGATATCGCCATAAAGGTGGACCAGGGGTGACCCTAGAATTTGTTTGTACAATATGGGTATCAAAAGAAAGGTGTTAATGAGTATTTTAAAAGGGAGTAATCCTTAGTTCCATAGGTGGACGCCGTTTCGAGATATCGCCATAAAGATGGACCAGGGGTGACCCTAGAATTTGTTTTGTACAATATGGACATCAAACGAAAGGTGTTAATGAGTATTTTAAAAGGGAGTAAACCTTTGTTCCATAGGTGGACGCCGTTTCGAGATATCGCCATAAAGGTGGACCAGGGGTGACCCTAGAATTTGTTTGTACAATATGGGTATCAAAAGAAAGGTGTTAATGAGTATTTTAAAAGGGAGTAATCCTTAGTTCCATAGGTGGACGCCGTTTCGAGATATCGCCATAAAGATGGACCAGGGGTGACCCTAGAATTTGTTTGTACAATATGGACATCAAACGAAAGGTGTTAATGAGTATTTTAAAAGGGAGTGGGCCTTAGTTCTATAGGTGGACGCCGTTTCGAAATATCGCCATAAAGGTGGACCAGGGGTGACTCTAGAATGTGTTTGTACGATATGGGTATCAAATTAAAGGTATTAATGAGAGTTTTAAAAGGGAGTGGTGGTTTTTGTATAGGTGGTCGCCTTTTCGATATATCGCCATAAAGGTGGACCAGGGATGACTCTAGAATGCGTTTGTACGATATGGGTATCGAATGAAAGGTGTTAATGAGTATTTTAAAAGGGAGTAATCCTTTGTTCCATAGGTGGACGCCGTTTCGAGATATCGCCATAAAGGTGGACCAGGGGTGACCCTAGAATTTGTTTGTACAAAATGGGTATCAAAAGAAAGGTGTTAATGAGTATTTTAAAAGGGAGTAATCCTTTGTTCCATAGGTGGACGCCGTTTCGAGATATCGCCATAAAGGTGGACCAGGGGTGACCCTAGAATTTGTTTGTACAATATGGGTATCAAAAGAAAGGTGTTAGTGAGTATTTTAAAAGGGAGTAATCCTTAGTTCCATAGGTGGACGCCGTTTCGAGATATCGCCATAAAGATGGACCAGGGGTGACCCTAGAATTTGTTTGTACAATATGGACATCAAACGAAAGGTGTTAATGAGTATTTTAAAAGGGAGTGGGCCTTAGTTCTATAGGTGGACGCCGTTTCGAAATATCGCCATAAAGGTGGACCAGGGGTGACTCTAGAATGTGTTTGTACGATATGGGTATCAAATTAAAGGTATTAATGAGGGTTTTAAAAGGGAGTGGTGGTTTTTGTATAGGTGGTCGCCTTTTCGAGATATCGCCATAAAGGTGGACCAGGGATGACTCTAGAATGCGTTTGTACGCTATGGGTATCGAATGAAAGGTGTTAATGAGTATTTTAAAAGGGAGTAATCCTTTGTTCCATAGGTGGACGCCGTTTCGAGATATCGCCATAAAGGTGGACCAGGGGTGACCCTAGAATTTGTTTGTACAATATGGGTATCAAAAGAAAGGTGTTAATGAGTATTTTAAAAGGGAGTAATCCTTAGTTCCATAGGTGGACGCCGTTTCGAGATATCGCCATAAAGATGGACCAGGGGTGACCCTAGAATTTGTTTGTACAATATGGACATCAAACGAAATGTGTTAATGAGTATTTTAAAGGGGAGGGGGCCTTAGTTCTATAGGTGAACGCCTTTTCGAGGTATCGCAATAAAGGTGGACCAGGGGTGACTCTAGAATGTGTTTGTACGATATGGGTATCGGAGTGGTGGTAGTTGTATATGTGAAGGCGTTTTCCAGATATAGACCAAAATGTGGACAAGAGTGACCCAGAACATCACCTGTAGGATACCGCTAATTTATTTATATATATAATACCTGCCAAGATTTTAAGGATTTTTATTTCGTCCTGCAGAACTGTTTCATTTTCTTCTACTTAATATGGTAGGTGTCACAACCATTTTATAAAGTTTTTTCTAAAGTTATATTTCGCGTCAATAAATCAATCCAATTACCATGTTTCATCCCTTTTTTCGTATTTGGTATAGAATTATGGCATTTTTTTCATTCTTCGTAATTTTCGATATCGAAAAAGTGGGCGTGGTCATTGTCGGATTTCGTTCAGTTTTCATACCAAGATAAAGTGAGTTCAAGTAAGTACTTGAACTAAGTTCGTTTAAGATACGTCGATTTTTGCTCAAGTTATCGTGTTAACGGCCATGCGGAAGGACAGACGAACGACTGTGTATAAAAACTGGGCGTGGCATCAACCGATTTCGCCTTGTGAAACCAGGAAACAGTTAACATCATAAAATCTATGCCCCTACCAAATTTCAAAAGGATTCGTTAATTTTTGTTCGACTTATGGCGTTAAAAGTATCCTAGACAAATTAAATGAAAAAGGGCGGAGCCACGCCCATTTTGAAATTTTCTTTTATTTTTGTATTTTGTTACACCATATCATTACTGGAGTTGAATATTGACATAATTTACTTATATACTGTAAAGATATTAAATTTTTTGTTAAAATTTTACTTTAAAAAATTTTTTTTTTTTAAAAGTGGGCGTGGTCCTTCTCCGATTTTGCTAATTTTTATTAGGCGTACATATAGTAATAGGAGTAACGTCCCAGCCAAATTTCATCATGATATCTTCAACGACTTACAAATTACAGCTTGCAAAACTTTTAAATTGCCTTCTTTTAAAAGTGGGCGGTGCCACTCCCGTTGTCCAAAATTTTACTAATTTTATATTTTGCGTCATAAGTTCAACTCATCTACCAAGTTTCGTCGCTTTATCGGTCTTTTGTAATGAATTATCGCACTTTTTCGATTTTTCAAAATTTTCGATATCGAAAAAGTGGGCGTGGTTATTGTCCGATATCGTTCATTTTAAACAGCGATCTGAGATGAGTGCCCAGGAACCTACATACCAAATCTCATCAAGATACCTCAAAATTAACTCAAGTTATCGTGTTAACGGGCGGACGGACGGACGGACATGGCTCAATCGAATTTTTTTTCGATACTGATGATTTTGATATATGGAAGTCTATATCTATCTCGATTCCTTTATAATTGTACAACCAACCGTTATGCAATCAAAGTTAATATACTCTGTGAGCTCTGCTCAACTGAGTATAAAAAATATAAAAGATTAAATAAAATAATTGAATGAATTTTTCTTTTATCAGAGTTACAAAATTATTATTATTTATATTATTATGTTTCTAAAAAACAAAACAAAACAGAAAATAAAAAACCTAAAAATATTTAAAAAAAATTAAAAATTATAAAAAATTTAATTAAAAAAAAAATCGAATGAATTTACCTTCTATCGGGATTAGAAAATGTGTAATTTTCTTTCTAAAATAATATCATTTTATGAATTTTCGAAGTTTTTACAGTGTACTTTTTACTAGTTTCGTCGCCATTTTTTTTTTTTTTGGATTTCAAAGTAGGTATGGTCACGCTTCCATAAGAAGCTTGTGGCGATCCCTGTTATAAAACATAAAATCACCTTTGTATCTACTTCACTAGGGAAACAGAGCAAATTTCGTTAACTAACGAATAATAAATAATAGTTAAAAAAACTAAAAAAACACGCTTTTATAGCAAACCGAACTAAAAAAGAGAAAATAATTTTCAATTAAAAAGAGTTTATATAACAGTAGTAGAAGATCAAACAATCGTTTATATTTAATCACCTCAAAATAAAATTATAATAAAATTTAAGTTATTAACGGAATAATTTAATTCAGAGTAAAAAGCGTGGGGTTGAATGTTACAAGCTAACTGCCTGTGACGACGTCAGGTCGGCCAACCTCTATAGAGCCGCCGTCACGGTGATTGGGGTGGTATATCCGGGTGCGCGCCTCAAGGTAGTGGGGGCGCGTGATATCCCCTCACGACCAAGGGCTAGAGCCTGGGTTCCAGTGACGCCAACGGACCCAGCTGACATCCTGGAGCTGCTCCAGGAGTACAGCCCGCCACAGGTTTGGAAGTCAACCCGGATAAAACCAAGCTTGTTCTCTTCACGAGGAGGTACAAAGTACCAAATCTTACATCGCCAAGAATTGGGGGTACGTTCTTAGCGTTTAGCGATCAAGTCAAGTATTTGGGAGTCATTCTGGATAGGAAGCAATTATGGAGTGACCATATAGTGGAGCAATCCAAGAAGGCAGAAGCAGAGCTGTTCACCTGCAAGAGGGCAATTGGCACCTCCTGGGGATTCTCCCCTAAGTTGACCTACTGTATTTACACAGTCATTGTGCGCCCGATTCTTCTTTATGGTGCCTTGGTCTGGTGGCATGCACTAGCTAAAAGTACCTAACTTAAAATGCTTCAAAAGGTGCAATGGAGTTCGGAGCTCTGCATTACCGGGGTTATCGGATGCACTCCATATTCCGTTACATACATACATGGATATATAGATACATAGATACACACAGGCCAAGCTAATAAAAGCGTGTTAAAAAGGGCTCCAGTAGGCTCTTTCGTAGATGTGCCATGCATCCACTTTCATCATTAATAAAGGAATGATGTTTTCGCATTATGTGCAAGGTTTCAAATCTATGGCCATTTGAAGTGGTCACAAGTTCAATTGACCTTATGTCCGTTAACCTTATGTGACCCCACCATCAAATTATTGCATTGTCATCGAGCATGTGCAAAGTTTCAATCACACTTATGGCCATTGAAAGTGGTAATAAGGCCAATTGATCTTATGGCCTTTGGCCTTATGTAATCACACCACCACATTAATGCATTGTCATCGAACCTTGATACGTGTACAAAGTTTTAATCAAACTTATGGCCATTCAAAGTGGTAATAAGGCCAATTTACCTTATGTCCGTTGACCTTATGTCACCAAGCCATCACTTTAATGCATCGTCATCGATCCTTGATACGTGCGCAAAGTTTAAATCAAACTTATGGCCATTCAAATTTGTAATAAGGCCAATTTTCCTTATGGCCGTTGACCTTATGTCACCACACCATCACAATAATGCATTGTCATCGAGCCCTAATACGTGTGCAAAGTTTCAATCAAACTTATGGCCATTCAAAGTGGTAATAAGGCCAATTGACCTTATGGCCGTCGACCTTATGTCACCACATCAATACATTGTCATCGGTCCATGATACGTATGCAAAGTTTCAAATTAATCAGACTTCTAGAAACCGGTGAAAATTAAGCTCAAAGATTCCGTTACATAGATACAGGCTAGCTAAAAAAAGCGTGTTAAAAAAGGGCTCCAGTATGCTCTTTCGTAGATGTGCCATGCATCCACTTCTATCACTAATAAAGGAATGTGTTTTTCGCCTTATGTGTAAGGTTTCAAATCTATGTCCATTTGGGGTGGTCATAAGTTCAATTGACCTTATGTCCGTTTACCTTATGTCACCCCACCATCATATTATTGCATTGTCATCGAGCCTTGATACGTGTGCAAAGTTTCAATCAAACTTATGGGCATTCAAAGTGGTAATAAGGCCAATTGACCTTATGGCCGTTGACCTTATGTCACCACACCATCACATTAATGCATTGTCATCGACCCTTGATACGCGTGCAAAGTTTCAATCAAACTTATGGCCATTCAAAGAGGTAATAAGGCCAATTGACCTTATGGCCGTTGACCTTATGTCACCACACCATCACACTAATACATTGTCATCGAGCCTTGATATGTGTGCAAAGTTTCAATCCAACTTATGACCATTCAAAGTGGTAATAAGGCCAATTGACCTTATGGCCGTAGACCTTATGTCACGACACCATCACATTAATGCATTGTCATCGGTCCTTGATACGTATGCAAAGTTTCAAATTAATCAGACTTCTAGAAACCGGTGAAAATTAAGCTAAAAGATTCCGTTACATACAGGCCAAGCTAATAAAAGCGTGTTAAAAATCATTCGGTTTAAAGAAATATTTCCGTAGCATATTTTTTGACTAACGCCCCGATTCTAGTGTGGTAACAACATTCTTCACCACGGTAACGAAATCATGCAGCAACTTTTACACCCTTTTGGTATTCTACCCACGAAAGTAGCCGGATAATTTTTTACCCACAAAAGTAGGTGGTTACATCGAAACAACCACACAACAGCTGTTGTTTAGAAAAAGGCAAAACTGAAAAATAAAGAATTGTAAGCTTAAATAAGTAAAGATAATAGTAAAAAAGTGTTGCCTCTTGCTATACATATGTATTTGTTTACATTATGTACTTTCATAGAATAAATTACAATATACCTATGTAGAAACATATCATGCATAATATGCATATACATACACATCGTCCCGTTTATTCGTTAACCTCGTATCTACAAGTGAGACATTTTCGGTAAAGCGAACATGGTTGCCACACCATTGTTTTCATTTGGGACCAAAATTCATCGAAAAAAAGGACCAAATTTTTGTTTTATTTTATTAGTATAAAATACAAAATTTTAGTATGTTTCTATATAAAATTTTACTAAACATAGTGAAGACTTTCCTTTAATTCAAGCTGAACAAACAAATATATATGCAATCAAAAATGGTACTATATTTTGACATAGGATAAGTCTATGTCTTTCACCAACCAAACGTTGTGAACCTAGTTTTGGTCAAAAAACTCTTGGTTCTAGAATTATGTTGTTGATTGCAATGAAATAAAATATTTAATGCAGTTAGGTTTTAGTAAGAAACGATTCAAAATTTGCGTTCTGGTGTTGCCGAACTATGTATGTGGAAAACTCAGTAAATCATAAAAGAAACTAGGCAATTTTGTTAGTGCTATTTTTATAGATGCTTACTTTTTCCCTTAACGTTTAAACTTCATATCAGAGCCTAGATTCAGTAAGTGTGAGTTTTGATCCCAGGCCTCAGGGGTTCTGCTAGCACCTAGGGGAATAATTTTATACAAAACATGTGTTCCGAAATTAATTCTATTTTGCATTTGATTCCTTCTGTCTTCGAGTTAAAATATTTCTTGTGCCAAGATACTTAACTTTCAATTACCTTATGTGGCTTAACACCACAATAGTCCTGGAATTCCTTGAACTCATTGAGCTGGGTGAGAAAGATTTAAATATCAACGTGCCTAACCAGAAGTAATGCCTAGAATTTCTTTGTATAAGTTTTGAAATTCTTAAGCTCACGGCAGAGTGCTCGCTATAAGCTATGCTAGGCGAGAAGCAATTTTTATTTTCATACATTTTACATAGTGTTGTATAACCGATCGAAATATCTAGCCGTTATTAATATTATAAAACAAGATTTTTTTTGATTTGTCGGTTATTTCATCAACAATTAACGACAATGTGTTTGCCAACACTTTTCTTTTTATAGCCTGGCATAAATTATATCCTAGGTGAAATGTTATTGTTCTGGTACATTTTATTTACTGAGCAGGTGAATTTTTGGGCAATATTGTGAATTTTTACTTGAGTGAGAAAGAAAGTATAGTACCAATCGTGTCTACTGCCTAAAAAGGACCAACATTGAAGAAAAGGGACCAGCGGACCAAATGGGGTTGGAAGGGACCATTTTTAGTCCAAATGGACCAAAGTGGCAACCGTGAAAGCGAAGAAAACTACCTTTCCAATTTCACCACAGACACTTGTGAGTTTTTCGGTGATGACAGCGTTACCACTTGGGCCAGAATCGCGGATAAAAGAACTGGTAACGATATTCGGTTACATAATGTTCTGGGTACTATTTTACCGGTAACGCTGAGAATCGGGGCGTAAAATAGCAATTACTTCATCCCTGTTGATATTGTCAAGTCTACTGTTCTCTTTGTAGAAGTTTAAAATTTTCTTTCCACGTGTGGTACTCGACATCAACGTAAATAAATCCGGAAGAAAATAAAATAAAATATGATAATTTAAATTAAAATCAAATAAATAAAGTAAAATAAAAAATGAAATAATAAATAAATAACCAAATGAAGTAATATAAATAAAACAAAAGCCAAGTAAACAAAAATAAAATGATACTAGCCAAAAATTCGAATTCGTTTGGCACAAACTATTGCTTTTTGTGTATATATACTTTATATATTAATCTGTATAAAATATTGAAAAAGTGGGGGTGTGCCACGCTCTCTATTAGGAAAAATTTAAGTTCGCTTTATGTCAGCATTTATTTGTAGCAGGTATTTAATATTTGGTATAGAGATTCGAAATATGACGAAATTGTGGTGGGGCAGGTAGTGGGAGTGGGACAGAAATTGGGAGTGGGATGGAAATTGATGGAAAAAGGGATGGACAAGATTAAGAACAAAAATGGAAGATAAAGTAGAAGAGAATGGGATAAAGAGTTAATGAGGCTCCCTTCTTGAATGTAGGCAGAATACTTTTCGGGTAGTACAAAGTCCAGCGGGTACGCTAGTCTTAATATAAAGTGTGAATTTGAGAAAGAGCAATAACGCTGCGGGCGTAATTTCCCAATAAAAGGAAATAAAGCCCGCGGGCCTTATTTCATTTTCAAAGTAGAAAAATGCCTGTCGACAAAACGAAATAACGCCCGCGAACTTCTGAGCTTTAAAAAACGACCACAATAACATTTATAAATTTTACCTTATTTATGTTTTTTTGACAAAAAGATTTGCTAGTTGAAGCATTTAAATCAGGTGGACGATCAATCGTTTTTATTTCATTGCAATCAGCAGAAATCGTTTCGTCATCAATGATTTTAGGACCGAATACCATACCTCTTGCTTTTGCAATCCGATAAGCTTTTCCCGAAATTCCAATCTAAGCCCCAATGGTGGAATCTTCTTTTCTTAAGTATTTTAAAATCCTGTATGTTACTTGTGCAGCTATAATCATAAATGGAGATAATTAACAAATGCATTCTTTAATATTATGTAATACTAACCTTTTAAATAATCAAACACATTTTCCAAATCAAAACCTTTAAGAAGCTCCTTTAATTTGTTCTCGTCGTTTTCTTCCTCGCTCAGAAATGAATTTGTTTTATTATTAATAACTTCGTCACAACCTGAAGTTACAAAACATGGAGTTATATTAAGTATTTCACTACCTATGGCGTAGAATACATTTTCAATATTTTCACTTTCCATTCTTACAAAATTCTTTTAAAAATCACCTTTTTAAATAATTGTTTAAAAGTCGACTTCACGCGGCAACAATTTTTTACAAATGACGCTTCTTGTCATGCAGAAATGTTAATCAGTAAGCCACGAACCGTTATTCGTATGTAGGTTTTGTTGCTACATACAATTTAAGAGAGTAAGATCTAACGCAAAATAATTTTGATTCAACAGTGTTATAATTTCAAATCGACAATAACATTGTTGCATTAAAAACGATTGTTGTAGATATTTAACAGAAAAATGAAACAATGTTCATTTGACATTATTTCTAGTTGAATCGACTATTAAATTTTTAAATCAACCTAAAAATTATTGTTTTGTCATTACTAAATGTTAAATCAAATAGTTTTTCTTGAAATTCGCACAATTGTATAAATGACCATGATAAAAGTTATTTTAACAATTTAGGTTTCTCTCAGAGTATAGGTAGAGTTTCAGGTCTCTATGTAATTGAGAAGTAACTTAAAACTCGAAAGTAAAATATCCAAATGCTCTTGCATTTTCGTCGGGTTATGATGTATGTTCCAAGTTTTAAGACTCAAACTAAATGGATGGTTCCTCAAAAATGGTTTGCAAGGTTCCTTATTTATGACCAAACACGAAGCGGACGTAATATTTAGGAAGTAACAAACAAAATTATATAGAAATCTCAATGAAAAATTTTTTGGGATATCTTGTTGTTGTTGCTGTATCGATAAAGACACACCCCAAAGGTGTCTATTTCAACGATTTTCCATTATCTCTTGCCAAGCCCCATTAGGGTATACACCCGACATGCTTAGGAACGGTTCAAGACGACCTTATACAGGTATCCTGCTCCCACCCACTAGTTTCATTAGGAATTTGGAGTCGCCAGAGCTTTGTCCGCTAAGCAGAATTCGCCACGGCTAGGTGGGTTGCAAGTAGGTTGGAGAAGCTATAAATTGCTCCGGCAGCCCATGGAATCTTTCGGGTATATCAGACGCCTCTGATCCCAGACCTATCTGCCGCAAGTACATTCTGAGCCCCCTAACCCTTTGAGTAATATGGGTATCACCATTTTACCACAGTTCATATAAATAGAAAATCCAGAACAATGTTGTGTGACACCCTAACGCTTGGATACTTACGTACATATGTATATACATATATATATGTATATAATAGGCCGGGTCGATTTGTGGGGAGGCAAGAAAATCGCCCATTTCTCTGTGAAAATCATATTCTAGGGATCAAAATAAGAAACTTTGCCGAGGAAACCATACCCCTAAAACGAATTCTGATGCCCCCCCTTTGGGTCGCGGGGGCAAATTTTGAAAAATCCCACTTTGAAATGCCTATTTTTTTCTTTTTGGAGTTTATTTTTCTCTCTAGAAATTTATTTAGTCAGAATATACATATGTAAATGAAAAAATGAATTTAACTTAGTAATAGAAAAGAAATTAAAAAAAAATTATTAGAAATTAGCGTTTTTACAACCCCCTTTTAAAACCAAGGCATCACTGAGATTTATTTGCATGTTGTAAACATAGTTGTGTGGGTTTTTTATTCAACCGTTTTAAAAAATGAAGGTATCAATGTGACACAATTGCAGATCGTAAAATTGCTTGTGTTGTTTTTTTAAGCCACCACAAGACACAGCAGGCAGAATTGAAATTGCCCCTACCCAAAAGTTCGCCCAAAAGGGGGGGTGGGGGGACATCAGAGTTCGTTTTAGAGGTATGGTTCCTTCGGCAAAGTTTCTTATTTTGATCCCTAGATACGATTTTCACAGAGCAATGAGCGATTTTTAAATCGACCCGCCCTAATATATACATACATATGTGCGTGTACGTATGCATGAGTATTTACGGTTGCTAATGTATTTTCATCTAGTTGCAGACTGAAATCTAATCAGCATAAACCATTCGCAGCGTACCACAAGAACGCCTCTGCGGTTAGAAAAAAGGTCAAAACATACAGAACTACAAATACCAAAAAAAACAAGTAAGGAAGTCTAAGTTCGGGTGAAACCGAACAGTACACACCTAGCTGTACACTGGAAATACTGTTGTTGTTGTCCACGACCCTTTTAAAAATCCTTTATATAAAAATGAGCGTGGTCCTTAACCGATTTCGTAAATTTTCCCTCAGAGCATTCCTTATAATAAAGGGAACCTGTTACAATAGGTTTAACGATTTTTGGTTTATGATTAATACTATTTGTAAAATTGATTTTATCACAATAGGCGGTGCCACGCCCATTTAATATTTTTTTTTTTTTATTTTTATCAATAGTCTCAATATCAGTCCACACCTCAACTTTCAACATTCTAGGTGTATCATTTTTCAAATAATTAGGTTTTTTGTGTTTTCCAAAATGTTATATATATAAAAAGTGGGCGGGGTTATAATCCGATTTCGCTCATTTTCAATGCCAATATATTCTTGGTCCAGGTAAATCAGAATACCAAATTTGGTGAAGATATCTCAATATTTACTCAAGTTATCGTGTTAACGGACAGACGGATTGACGGACCGACGAACGGACGGGCGGACATGGCTCAATCAAATTTTTTTAGATACTGATGATTTTGATATATGGAAGTCTATATCTATCTCGATTCCTTTATACCTGTACAACCAACCGTTATCCAATCAAAGTTATAATACCCTGTATACAAGTACAGCTGGGTATAAAAAAACGGAAGCTTGCCTAGGATGCATTAGAAACCATACACGTAATATTCGTCCTTCATGGCAGCAATACTTTAATATGTCCATACAATTTTCGAATACTCAGGCAGTTACATGTATTTGTGTGTGTGTGTGTTTCGCCTGTGATGTGTATAGCATGGCCTTCACTTGGTTATGAATGTTGGTTGGATGAATTCTTTGCACACAAAAATAAAAATAAAACAAGTAAGGAAGGCTAAGTTCGGGTGTAACCGAACATTACATACTCAGTTGAGAGCTGTGGAGACAAAGTAAGGGAAAATTACCATGTGGTAAAAAGAATCTAGGGTAACCCTGGAATGTGTTTGTATGACATGTGTGCCAAATGGAAGGTATTAAAGAGTATTTTAAGAGGGAGTGGGCTATAGTTCTATAGGTGGACGCCATTTAGGGATATCGTCATAAAGGTGGACCAGGCCTGACTCTAGATTTTGTTTGTACGATATGGGTATCAAATGAAATGTGTTAATGATAATTTTAAAAGGGAGTGGGCCTAAGTTCTATAGGTGGACGCCTTTTCGAGATATCGCCATAAAGGTGGACCAGGGGTGACTCTAGAATTTATTTTGTACGATATGGGTATCAAATGAAAGGTATTAATGAGTATTTTAAAAGGGCGTGGGCCTAAGTTCTATAAATGGACGCCTTTTCGAGATATCGCCATAAAGATGGACCAGATGGTGACTCTAGAATTTGTTTGTACGATATGAGTATCAAATGAAAGGTGTTAATGAGTATTTTAAGAGGGCATGGGCCTTAGTTCTATATGTGGACGCCTTTTCGAGATACCGCCATAAAGGTGGACCAGGGGTGACTCTAGAATTTGTTTGTACTATATGGGTATCAAATGGAAGGTGTTAATGAGTATTTTAAAGGGAGTGGGCCTTAGTTCTATAGGTGGACGCCTTTTCGGAATATCGTTATAAAAGTGGACCATGGTTGACTCTAGAATGCGTTTGTACAATATGGGTATCAAACGAAAGGTGTTAATAAGTGTTTTAAAAGGGAGTGGGCCTTAGTTCTATTGGTGGACGCCTTTTCGGGATATCGCCATAAACGTGGACCAGGGGTGACTCTAGAATGCGTTTGTACGATATGGGTATCAAAAGAAAGGTGTTAATGAGTATTTTAAAAGGGAGTGGGCCTTAGTTCTATAGGTGGACGCCTTTTCGGAATATCGTTATAAAAGTGGACCAGGGTTGACTCTAGAATGCGTTTGTACAATATGGGTATCAAACGAAAGGTGTTAATAAGTGTTTTAAAAGGGAGTGGGTTCTATGGGTGGACGCCTTTTCGAGATATCGCCATAAACGTGGACCAGAGGTGACTCTAGAACGTGTTTGTACGATATGGGTATCAAATTAAAGGTATTAATCAGGGTTTTAAAAGGGAGTGGCCCTTGGTTGTATATGTGAAGGCGTTTTCGAGATATCGACCAAAATGTGGACCAGGGTGATCCAGAACATCATCTGTCGGGTACGCTAATTTATTTATATATGTAATACCACGAACAGTATTCCTTCCAAGATTCCAAGGGCTTTTGATTTCGCCCTGCAAAACTTTTTCATTATCTTCTACTTAATACGGTAGGTGTCACACCCATTTTACCAAGTTTTTTTCTAAAGTTATATTTTGCGTCAATGGACCAATACAATTACCATGTTTCATCCCTTATTTCGTATTTCGCATTTTTTTCATTTTTCGTAATTTTCGATATCGAAAAAGTGGGCGTGGTCATAGTCGGATTTCGGCAATTTTTTACACCAATACAAAGTGAAGTCAGATAAGTACGCGAACTGAGTTTAGTAAAGATATATCGATTTTTGCTCAAGTTATCGTGTTAGCGGCCGAGCGGAAGGACAGACGGTCGACTGTGTATAAAAACTGGGCGTGGCTTCAACCGATTTCGCCCTTTTTCACAGAAAACAGTTATCGTCCTAGAATCTAAGCCTCTACCAAATTTCACAAGGATTGGTAAATTTTTGTTCGACTTATGGCATTAAAAGTGTCCTAGACAAATTATATGAAAAAGGGCGGAGCCACGCCCATTTTGAAATTTTCTTTTATTTTTGTATTTTGTTGCACCATATCATTACTGGAGTTGAATGTAGACATAATTGACTTATATACTGTAGAGATAGTAAATTTTTTGTTAAAATTTGACTTAAAATTTTTTTTTTAAGTGGGCGTGATCGTTCTCCGATTTCGCTAATTTTTATTAAGCATACATATAGTAATGGGAGTAACGTTCCTGCCAAATTTCATCATGAATCTTCAACGACTGCCAAATTACAGCTTGCAAAACTTCTAATTTACCTTCTTTTAAAAGTGGGCGGTGCCACGCCCATTGTCCAAAATTTTACTAATTTTCTATTCTGCGTCATAAGTTCAACTCACCTATCAAGTTTCATCGTTTAATCCGTATTTGGTAATGAATTGTCGCACTTTTTCGATTTTTCGAAATTTTCGATATCGAAAAAGTGGGCGTGGTTATTGTCCGATATCGTTCATTTTAAATAGCGATCTGAGACGAGTGCCCAGGAACCTACAAAACAAATTTCATGAAGATACCTCAAAATTTACTCAAGTTATCGTGTTAACGGGCAGACGGACGGACGGACGGACATGGTTCAATCGAATTTTTTTTCGATCCTGATTAATTTGATATATGGAAGTCTATATCTATCTGGATTCCTTTATACCTGTACAACCAACCGTTATCCAATCAAAGTTAATATACTCTGTGAGCTCTGCTCAACTGAGTATAAAAACATCACAGAAAATGTTATGAAGGCTTTTACTTCCTTCAACCGCAGGCAGTTACTCAAATATGTATTAAAATGTTTGTTTGTGTGTGTATGTAATGATTCCCAAATGCAATGCAGTACAATCTTTAAGCATTTAGTTTTAGCTGAACTTGTTAGCCATAGCATCAAATATCAACAACATCTCCATCGTTATGAGCCTTGTCTTACTTTGTCTTGATTTGCTTGGAAATTGTATTCTAATGCTTTTGTTATTTATTAGTCTTGCAGTTGTTGTTGTTATCATTTTGTGTGTAGGTTATGATTTGCTAACGAGGAAACATTTTGTAGTTTGCACTGATGTTATTTTTTGGCATATGTTTATGTTTTCCTCTGCTTACAACAGACACATTTTCGATCTTCTAATTCTAAAGCTGTGCATCTATGTATTCGTATAAGTATAAGTAAGTGTGAATAAGTATATGGCTAAACAAGGTTAGGAGTTCTGAAGGAGAAGACATGCCCTCTGTGATAGTGATCACGTACATACGTATGTATATGCTCTTAAGCTTAACAAAATTCGACCAATATTGATCATAATACTTAGGCTCATTCCAGTTCAAGACACACGATCTGCGCAGGACATGATTTTTGATTTCGATGAAATTTTAAAATAACAACAAATGAATGTTTTTAATAACAAATGTGATATTTTAATTAATTATAAGCATTTGGCATTGATCGCCTTGTATGCTGATATGTAATGCATTAATATATGGGGAAAAAAGAGATTAATATTCAAAAATTCATATTTCGAAAACAACGATCGTTGGCCAATGGATATTTACCCAAGTTGAAATATAAACAGCTCACTCGATACAGAAAAAGTTTATACAAATAACAATATCCGTTTTTTTTGAAATATTAATTTTTGAAAAAAAAGTTATAAATTTTTACTAAATACTAAAAAAATATTTTTTTGTAACTATGTGCAATTGTTTATAAATTTATACAAAATTAAAAGTAATATCAAACATTTCAAAAAAAAGTCATGAGAATCGGTTAATTTTTGACAAAGTTATTGTATGCTGTAATGCATTGCATCAATAAATGGGGGAAAAAAATGTTTAATATTCAAAAATTCATATCTCGAAAACAACAAGTTTCTGCTAATAGGCATTAAGCCAAGTTGAAATATGAACTGTTCACTCAATACAGAAAAAGTTTAAACAAAAGTTGTATAAAAGTAAATATAATAACGAACATTTCAAAGAAAAAATCATGAGAATCGGTTAATTTTTGACAAAGTTATTGACAGTTGAAAAAATAGGTGAATAAAATACCGACTGCATTTTATGGAATTCAAATGCCGATATCCGAAAAAAAATTTTTTTGAGGCAAAAAAAAAAAATACACGTCTTTCATTATTTTGACCAAAGAACAACATATTAAAATTTCATCGAAATCAAAAATCATGTCCTGCGCGGACCGGGTGTCTTGAAATGGAACGAGCCCTTAGAATTATGAGTATGAAAAACTGTTGACAATTAATGGTGAAATAACCACCTCTGACGTTTTCCCGGCTATTGCCATACAAAAGTTGTTTGTTTTTATCTAATGGAGTTTTCCATGCTAACATAATTTATGAATGTATTTTGGATATTATTTTAAATTAAGTACTCGTGGTGAGACTGCCTGGTTTACCAAGGTTATTCACAAAAATCCAGATACATTTTTTCCCAAATCCAAGCGAGCTAATAGCTAATTTTAAAATTTTTTGGTCCATGGAATCGTAATTTTTTGAGAACAAACAATGAAAACTTGTATAGGAATACAGAAAAACCTCTTCTAACGGACACCTCTATTACGTGGGCACCTTCCTTGGACGAACAGTTTTCTATTCACCAAGCTCTAGCTTACTTTGACAAATCTAAATAGAAAAAGATTCCTATTCGTTTGGTTTAAGTGCTTCACGTTTTTCAAACATATAAAGATGATCATTTAATTCCAGTTTTTTTTATCCGTGGTTCCTTTTCTGGCAGAATTATCCTAAATGTTGTTCCATAAAAACAATTCTTACGAACGTTAACAAATTATTAAATACCGGTTTCCCGTTTTAGTTTTCTTATACCATGTTTACAAATGTACTTATGTACAATAAATTCAAAATAGTTAGCATGCGTGTTCACATATTTTGCCCCATCCCTAGGAACTAGAGTGTTAGCTAGAGTATTAGCGGCCAGCTATCTTTTTAATGTTTTTGTTTTAACGTTTTGAGAAGGTGGTCCTAGGAAAAGTATTGGCATTTCTAGAATATGTTGATAATTATCGAAGGGAAAATGTACATGGAAAATCTGATTCAATTATCGATTATGAGTTACTTACGCGACCGAAGATAATATCGTTATAGGTAAATTCGGTCTTACAGCTACAAGTATGCATATCTAATTTAACAAATATTCATGGAACAGTCTAATGTGCACGTAATACATATACATTTCATACAGATAAATTTATAGTGTTCTTGATATTACTTTTCCTTTTAAACTGAATTTCAATCTGAAAAAATATTTCAAGTTTCATTGCATTTGAGGTAAATACATAATGCAAGTATATACACCTGTAGCATAAACACTAATACATCTACATACAGATTTTGCTGTTATTATGTCTATGGTATATTATGTCTTAAATTGGCTCTTAAAATCACAGCATGAAATTCAAGTAGTGAAAATAAATACTTTCATGAGCATGAGCTCATAGGTGTGTGAGTGTAAGTATGTGTAAAAAATATTTAAAAAACCTTTGCTCAAATTTTTACACATTTTTCCTTTACGTAAGTATGACAATATGTTAGTCTTATGATGCATAGATAAGCTTGAAACACATCACAGCCAGACACTTTATAACAATGGCGTACACAAAAGCAATTTGGGGTAAAATTTTCTTTGCAAAGTGGCAGCAATTTTATTTTTCTTTTATTTCTCTATAAAAAGTAAAAGTCGCAAAAAACAACAAGTTCTTCAATGAGTTTCAAACGGGGAAAAAATTGGCGCAAAACGTGTGGCACGTTCCAAAAGTGCGCTCATATACATACGTACAATTTGTACAAATATATGTATGCACCAATGTAAATACATATGTTAATTAGGGAAGATCAGCTAAGGCAGCACTGAAATTTTAGTTATTTAGCTCAAAACAAAAAAGAAAAACAATCAAAGCATCACATGAACAACGAAACAAAACAAAACAAAACAAAACAAAACAAAACAAAACAAAACAAAACAAAACAAAACAAAACAAAACAAAACAAAACAAAGCAAAACAAAAAAACAAAACAAAAAAAAAAATACAACACAAAAAAAAACAAAACAAAACAATCAAAGAAAATAAACCAACTAAAGGAAGAACCCCAAAAGAATAATAAATAGAATATATAAACAAAATAAAATGTTCGTGCTACAAACCAAATAAAAAACCATTGAATTAACAATAAAAAAAAGCCACTTAAAGACAAAAGAGAACAAACGAATATATCTAAAAAAGCAAGCAAGAAAACAAAACAATCAAAGCAAGTAAACAAACAAAACTAACAAAGCAAACAAAACTTTCAAAGCAATGTAATCAAACTAAACAAAGAAAAAATTACTCGCCCCTTGATCATACAACATTGCGTTCAGTTCTATTGGGATGAATGACTGGCCTTCCTGATACTTCGGATACAGATATGACGTTTTCCATAAAAAAAAATACCTCATCTCAAACTTGGAAAATAATTTCAAAATGGCAAAAAATATATTCCCACGCCAAAACGATCTTCCCATATGTCCTGTCCCGTATGCATATTCACTGAAGCATTTTTTGTTTGACCGTCTCCAATTTTCTTTATTGCCTATGACTAGGAAAAAATCTCACAGTTTATGCACAACCAATTATAAATTGCGTACACACAGCCATAGATAAAGAAATGCAGGGTAGTATATCATCATAGCACATTGGCCGCCTAGAAAACAATCAACAACACAGCATCAGCAATAAAGGGCAGCTTGGGTGCAAACGGCAAATGCAAAAACAAAAAAAAATCCAAAATACATCAAAAAACAAACATTAATAGACAAAAAAAAAAAAAAAACAGTTATGAGGCACTAGATTGTAAAGGATACTTTACTTAGATTAGCTTCTGTGATCGCCTTAAAGCAAATGTTTTATACGAGCAGCTTGTGGTGTTGTTCTTACTTTGTTAGAAAACGAGCAGAATCTAACTGGGTGTAATTGTATAAGCATATGGATGCGTATATAAGTAGATGTATTTGTATATCGTTAGTTTACCTTTGTCACATAAAACATTCTTTACTGGCAGCTTTATGAAAATTTCATATTTGTTTGTATAATTGACATATGTACATAACAACCATGCATGGAGGCCACGCAGCACCAGCTGGGCACTTGAAGTAAAATATGGATTATTGCATATATTGCACGTAGATAAAAGTTAACAAAATTAAGCTAAGTTTGTTAGGTTGAACGTTGTAATAACTGAAATTGGTGATCTATGAACGGATAGATATTAAGATAAATTAAATTAGTTTCATATGCAAAATGCGATTATTTACTTTTTTAGAGCAAGTAAATTTTTTTCAAAACTGTGACATTCATCACAGATGGTTTACAGATAGCCTAAAGGCAGATGCGATAAAGCAAGCAACGTTTTCAGTCCTACCAGGAAGTAAGATAATTTAGAGCAAACTGCTGGCATGGCGATAATTACAAGGTAAGCTAGTCTCTTTCCAAATATGACAAAACTGAGTAGTTTAGGTACAGCTACTTCCTTTGAGATACTACCTGTACCAGTAGACGAATGCACTAGCGATGAATCTTGTTTACTTCACCTAACAAGTCCAAGATTTATAGCTTTCCAAAATGTTAGCCGTTTCTAAGACGTATTGGCATTCGGTTCGACTGTGACTAGAAGTTCCTTCTAAACCTATAATCTTTTGACCATCGCAAATGCTCTAAAGCGACTTGGTTTGCAATCGCCGTGCAGAAATTGAATGAACTGGTCTTATGATCTTCCACATCTGAAAATGTTAGACATAAACATAACGTTAGCTGTACAAACATACAAGTGTAGGTCTAAAACAAGAATTTCAAATAACTTCATGCTTTCGATAAGACGTTCGTCAGTTTCTCATCATTAACAACCGACTACGGCAAGTTATTGTCGATTTATCGGCTTATTCTCGCCGAATTATCAGCTTTTTATTGATTTCTTGTCGAAACAATAGCTTTAAGATAACAAATCGGAAACTTTTTGATGAGAAAACGATAGTTTTTCGATAGTACGCATATTAAATATTTAATAAACTCCAACAAGTCCATGAGAACTCGATAACTTTCCCTGGCATAACGATAGTTTTCCAAAAACAATCGATAGCTTTTTCTAGTAAATAAACAACATATCGATAACTGGATAGTCAAATATTGATGATTTTACTACCTTTATATTAAGTCCCTTTCATGTTTGTCCCGTCATTTCCATACGAATTTTTGACCCACGGAAAAGTCTTTGTCTGTAATTTCCCGTTGAGCTAGACACTTGATACTTAGAACATAGTTCAGATCTGGGGTACATTACAATGCAAGTTAAAAAAATGATAGTAAGAAAACAAATTTTAGTTTGGGAATTTTTCAATCCATTTTTAACTAACTTCCGGGTTACCTAGGGATTTGAAACTTGGCACTTAGTTAGAGGCCTGGTGACAATACAACTTATAGAAAACAAAGTTCCGCTAGGTGGGGCGCTAGTCAAGACAAATGTAAATCCTTAAAAAACGAGGGGATCTTGCGATCGATTTCCGAGTAACTTCCCGATGAGCTAGAGACATGAAACTAAAAAAAAATTCCGCTAGGTGGCGCATGGATCGATATACTGAGAAAACTAGTTTTAAATTGGGAATCCTGCAATCGATTTTTAACTAACCTCCTGGATGTCTAGAGACTTGAAACCTGAAATATAATTTAAAACTCGGTGAAAATGCAATTCTTGATCAAAAAATTTTAGCTACGTAACGCAAAAGTCGAACTATTTAGAAGATTGGGCCATACCCTCATGGCAAGCCTCCTGAGTTTTGCAGGCGTTGTAGAATTCCACCTCGTTGAAGGCCCAACTCAATGCACTTCCTTGCATACTTTTAGGCGTACGAGACTTTCACCACGATTCTTTTAGACTTTCAGGCGTATGCGAATTTCACCACGACATTCAGCTATGCAAATTAAGTAGCTGACAAACGAGGTGGAATTCTCTTGTTATGATGCACATTCACCAGCAATGAAAATTCACCACATCATCAATTGTGTTGAACTTACTTTCTCAACAATTGTGATCATATTCACCAACAACGATTGCGTTGCACTATCCCGCTTCGCCAATTATGAGAATAATCGCCAACAAGAATCATCACCACTTTCATCCTCTTTGTCCAACTCACCCGCTCCACCAATATCAAGAACATCGAACAGCTACAGCTATAATAATTCACCGATTTATATGCAGCACACATACATCTTTCTACAGTCACCTAAGCCGAACATAGTGTAACGAATTTACTGAAGTTCCGCTTATTTGCAACCTTCTACTAACGTTCATATCGACAAACTGTTGAATAAATAACTCCAATATTCAATAATGCAAAATGGCCTTTATTAAAGTACTTCACAATAACACTGATACTTCACAACCAATAGCTTGCTCAAATCAAACTGATTGTTCGAGCGGGGACAAATGAAGCCGGAATTCCGGAAACGGGGAAATTTTGGGGAGCCGGTTCTTGAAACTCGCGATAATCAAAAACTTACAAGCTGTACCTAGCTGTCCAACAACAAGTAGATAAGGTAAATATGCAAAGATGTAAGTTGTAAGTATATATATATATATATATATGATAGCCTGTCGCACAGGCCTTTATTAAAAATATGAAAAGATTAAACAAAAGGTATGGTAAAACACTCACCTGGTGGTCGCTGGTAAAAGAATAAGGCAGAGTCTATAGCGTTCGTCCCTTTTATAGGCATCACGGAGGTGGCGCCATTTAACGGAACCGTTTTTCGTAGAGCAAAGTCCGAAAAAGGAAAAGAAACGCAACGAGTGCTTGCAGCGAGTTTCTACCAGCGACCCCTCCAGGTGAGGTTTGTAGTTGATAATGCAGACTTTAACATGCCACCCGCCTTGCAGCATCACTGCAATATAAATTTCAATATTAATGTATAAACTTCATTATAAATTCAATTACGTATAAACTTCATTATAAATTCATTTTAAATTCTGTTTTCTTAATGCTATAGTTTTTTGCTTGCCTGCTCAGTATGGGATTACTCCGAATATGACCCATCCAAAAACGGTGTTCTGCGCAGCCGGTCGCGTCGGGGTTGCAGGCCTAAGTCCAGGACGGAGTATGGCCCCACACGCGCCTACTCCCAGAATCAGAGACACTGCGCTTGAGCGGTAGAATGAGGGGTCTGCCAGGCGCAGGTTGTCGAAATCATCGGCGACACGCGCATCAATAGTACGCTCAGGGGCGCTCCTTACGAAGCTCCCAAGGACCTTTGCCTGGATTTGCACCCTCTATTTCAGAACCTTCAAGGTAAGGCCGCAGTGTTCCCTTTCATTCCGTTTCAGCATATGGATTCGTTGTGCAAGGCCCCGAGATATGGTGGATATGGGTTGTCCAAGGTGGAGGATCGCGCGTACTGCACGAGTTCGCCCCCTTGGTCACCACCCATAAGGACAGAAAACCCCGTAGCGTTTCTGGCAGCCCATTGGATTCGCTCTCCAGCGTCTCGTAGCCCTCGGGGTGGACCTTATTGTGCAGAGCGCTTTCGTTGGTGTCGCTGTGCTCGGCCCTTGTTGGGCGAATGAGGCGGTCGAGAAACTATGGACCGGATACCCGACAGGGGTAGTCTGAGTACCGGTGTTTCGGCGGTGAGTGGTACAAGAGCATTTATCTGCTGGAGGTCTTCATCGCTGGCATCAATCTCCAGTATTTCTTCACTTGACTTCGACAGATCTCGAGCCCTGTATGGCCGTGGTCGCTGACTTGGCCGATTTTCCACCTCGCCAAGGCCCTGTGGCACGTCATCCTCTCGCCGCGGTGTCTCCCATAGGTGGAGAAGGCTGTGATGCTGCTCATGGCATCGGTTACATCGCCCTGTTGACGGACAGTTGCGCGTTACATGGCGGTGACAGGCAATTGGCACAATAGCGGTGGAGGAGGACGGCACGTAGTCTCTCCTCTGGTTCCATACGGCGCAGTTGGCGACAGAAAAAAGTCGGTGGTTGTGCTGACACCGCATCGATGGGTATTATTAGTATTGGCTCGGACCATTTTAGTTTGAACGACTTTTATCTGAAAGAAGAAAAAATAAAGCTGCAAAGAGGGAATTGGTTACTTAGGGGTTTCGATAGGTAGTAGGACTAATTTAACTATTGGCCGTGTAATCACACCACGGGCTGTGCGTATTTCTACCACCCGTACTCGATTATCTTGGCCTGGGAAAACCTTCACCACTCTACAAAGTCGCCATTCATTAGCGGGTAAATTATCCTCTTTGATAATCACTAGATCGTTAACCTCAAGATTTCGTTGGGGATGTTGCCACTTAACCCTCTTATATAGTTCCTTCAAGTACTCTCCCTTCCATCGTTGGTAGAATCCTTGCTGAATAGCTTTGAGCTTTTGGCATCGGTGTTCCTTGAACGTCTGGTTCCGCATTCGCGAGTATGGGGATTCCAATCTGAAAGTGTCCAGGGGTGAGGGGTTCAATGCAATCGGGGTTGTCAGACATCGGACTGATCGGTCTCGAGTTCAGACAGGCTTCTATTTTAGCCAGTAGGGTAGACAATTCCTTCATTGTGAATAGCATGGTCGTCGAAATTTTGCGGAAATGGGTTTTGAAACTCTTAACTCCCGCTTCCCATAGCCCTCCTATGTGGGGTGCTCCTAGTGGGATAAAATGCCAGTGGATTTCTTGATGGGCATATGACATAGTGGAATGCCGCGAAGCTTCAGTCATGAAATTCCGAAAGTCTTGCCTTAATGCCTTGTTTGCTCCTGCAAAGTTCGTCCCATTGTCCGAATACACCTGGTGGGGACAGCCTCGCCGAGATATAAAACGCGCAAAGGCAGCTATAAATGTGGCTGTCGATAGATCGCTCGTTGCTTCTAAGTGTATTGCTTTTGAAGCAAAGCAAACAAACACGCAGACATACCCCTCCGTTAATAGGCATGCCCTGCCCGTATAATTTTTGAATTCGAACGGGCCAGTAAAATCGATTCATGTATTAGTGAAAGGTCGGGAGAGCTCCGTTCGTTCCGGCGGTAGTGCTGCCATCAACTGCTCACGTGTCCTTTTCCTGTAGATGAGACAAACTTTGCAATTATTGATAACTAGCAGAGTACTCGACGTCGTTCGGGTATACATAAAAGCAGTACTATTAAGACTAATATATTGGACTAATCCCAACCCCCATTTGTATGGGGTATGCCACGCGTCTTTTTCGCTATCCCCAATTTTTCCCGAGGGGGTAGGGATTTGTCTTATATACCCCCTCACATAATTTCAGTCGTCTAGCTGTAATACTTTCAGATATATTGACTATGAAAAATTCCAGTTGTATGGGAGGTGCCACGCCCCCTTGTCGAAAACTTTTTTTATATAGTCTACCATAGATTGGCGCACTCAGGGTATGTCATGGCAAAATTTCGTTCGATTCCATTCTGCGGTTTAGGCTGCAAGTCCAAACATACATACAGACATACTTTCACAAATATATAGTAGATACTTTTATCAAATTTTTTAGCTTCACGATCCAATATCCTGATAGCAAAAGTCCTAACATTAGTTGATTTCCCCCGTGTAGGGAAATCAAATGGGAAAATTTCACTACAAGCCGCGAAAACGCGCAGTCGTATGGGAGAATGATTGTACAACGTTCGTTGTAGGGTATCGCATTATTCCGTCCGCATCGAGGAAGGGGTTGAGGGTGCGGATGGAACTCTTTGAGCTCACGGCATCAGTTGAAGCTAGCATCTGACACTCTTCAGCGTAGCATCGTTTCTGCGTTAAAAGAATAAGCCGGGTTTTTACCATTTTAATTTCTTCCGGTGAGATATCTGAGGTGCCCTCGCGGGGGGTTAACTTATGTACAGGATGCGTGCTGCGGTAGAACTGAAAATCCGTGCGATTACTCTAAGGGCTCTCGATAAGTTGGAAAATCGCTCCAGAATATCCGGCAGTTCTGGAGCGCTTGTGGTATGAGCTCGGACAGCTCGTTGTTCCAGATCCTTTTCCATAAACAAGGCATCTGTTTTGCTTGACCACTCTGATGTGGGCGCCTTCAGCCATCTTGGGCCTTGCCACCATAGCATGCTGTTCGCCAAGTCTTGCGGAGTTACGCCGCGACTGCCCAGCTCCGCTGGATTATCGCTAAATTCCACATGATTCCATCCCTCCACTCCGACGAGCTCATCAATTTTTGCGACCCGATTCGCCACGAAGGTTGTCTAGCAGCACGGTGGCTTCTTCATCCAAGAGAGCACGATGGTCGAGTCGGTCCATTTGTAGATGGTCGGCTGCGTTACGTCGAATTGGGGGAGCAAAGCGTCGATAAGTTCGGCCAGAAGCAATGTTCCACATAATTCCAACCGTGGTAAAGAGACGGTTTTAACTGGGGCCACCCTGGTTTTACCTACAAGTAAACTTACATGGCGAGTTCTGTTTGTTGTGCGGTTGTACACTCTAACATACAGGGCGGCTGCATATGCCTTTTCCGAGGCATCGCAAAACCCGTGGAACTCGATTTCATGCCACGGTGTGAAATGAATCCACCGTGGAATTTTAATTTCTGAAATGTGGGTATAATTTTTGAGGAAAGTTTCCCATCGCCGTTGAGGGTCTGGAAGGAGGCTATCATCCCAATCAATTTTCGTAAGCCATATGTCTTGCATCAAGATTTTGGCTTCTACTACTATGGGTCCTAACCAGCCTGCGGGGTCAAATAATTTGGCAACATAAGACAGAACCTCACGTTCCGTGTAATTCGGTTTTCTGGGGATTTCCTGGACGCTAAAATGGAACATATCGTGTACTGCATTCCACCGTATGCCTAACATCCTGGCTTCGCTGAGGTCATCAATTTCCAGGAACTCCTCTTTCAGCAGGTGCTCCTTTGGTAATGCTGCCAAGGTCTCTTTCGAGTTTGACGCTCATCTCCGAAGGGGGAACCGAGCTTTCTTGAGCGCTTCTATGAGCTCGTAACGAGCTCGTAGTGCTATCTCGCGGTCATGGGCACCTGCGAGAACGTCGTTGACGTACATATGCTGCTTCAATATACTGGAAGCTAAAGGAATGCGAACCCTGATATCGTCAGCTAACTGAAGGAGAATCCTGATAGCTAAGTACGGGGCACAGTTAACTCCAAAAGTCACTGTGCGGAGTTCGTAGTCTACCAGCTCATGATTCTGGGGCTCCCGAAAAATTATCCTGTGAAATTGGGTGTCGTTGGGGTGTAACAGGATCTGCCTATACATCTTCTCGATGTCTGCGTTGAACACATATTTAAAAAGCGCCATTTTAATAATATGGCAGTAAGGTCGGCTTGTAGAACTGGTCCAGGGTAGAGAACATAATTCAGACTAATTCCATTCGACGTGGGACTTGAAGCGTTGAAGACCACGCGCACCTTCGTGGTGGTACTGTCCCGTTTGATGGATGCATGGTGAGGTAGGTAATAGGGAATGGAGGAGTTCCTGGCCTCCACGGGCTTCACTGGACTCATATGCCCCAGCGTGATATACTCCCGCAGCTCCCTATGGTACTCGTATTTTAACTCCGGTTTTCGGCATATTGCGCTTTCGTTCCGAATGAACTGTTGCACTGCGCTGCTTCGTGAATTTCCAATATTGATTTCGTCGGGGAACTCACGTCGAAATGGTAATGCTACCATGTACCGTCCGTCATCATTCCTGATCGTTGTCCTTACATAGTTGTTTTCGCAAAATTGTTCCTCGGGGGTAACAGACTTTTTGTTCGGAACTTGCTCTAATTCGCAAAACCGCGTTAACTGGGCCCTCGAAAATTCCGTACAGAGAAAGACGCAAGACTCTGTACTCGTTTGGAGGTGGAGCGGGGCTAGGCCAGTCAGGATCCAGCCAAACACTGTTTCTTGAGCTAATAAGGCGCCTAAGGCATCCTTCTTTACACACCCTTTCATTACCGCGGGGTACAAATCAGCAACGATAACTATGTCGACCTGCTGCAGTTCATCCGGAACGTAAGCGCTATGTGTCGAAAACCGGAGTTAAAGGACGAGTACCATAGGGTGCTGCGGGAGTGCATCCGGCTCGAAGGACCATGTTCGAGCGGGGACAAATGAAGCCGGAATTCCTCGTGAATTCCGGGAAAGGGGGAACTTTGGGGAGCCGGTTCTTGAATCTCGCGATAATGAAAAACTTACCGAGTGTACCTAGCTGTCCAACAACAAGTAGATAAATTAAATATGCAAAGATGTAGGTTGTAAGTATATATATATATATATATATATATATATGATAGCTTGTCGCATTTTATAGGCCTCACGGAGGTGGCGCCATTTACCGGAACCGTTTTTCGTAGAGCAAAGTCCAAAAAAGGAAAAGAAGCGCAACTAGTGCTTGCAGCGAGTTTCTACCAGCGACCCCTTCAGGTGAGGTTTGTATTTGATAATGCAGACTTTAACACTGATTGCTTCTTACTCAGCTTTCGCTCTGTTGTCTCGTTCGCATACTTCTAGGCGTTTCTTCTTCTAGAATTTACTCCTTGTTTACCAGCTATAAACTCGCCAGATATAAACTACAGATGCATGTTTATAGCTTCTCATATGCGCTTGTATATGAGGGTGATACCTCCACCGATGATTGCCTACTTTTGTGAGCAGTTCAGATGTATGTATGTGTATGTGTGAGAAATACTTTGCTGATGATTGCGTACTTTTGTGAGTATCTCTCCTATGCTGTATGTTCATATGTGTAGACATAATTATTGATTTGTTTATGTAGATACAAGTGACTGCTTAGTATCGGCTTAGAGATGATAGTATCCCTTATGTTGCTAATATTCGTCACAATAGATATAGACGTAGTACGTCCGAGCAACGCCAAAGAACGGGTAGCTATTTTGAACAAATAAATAAAGATAAGAATTTTCATTTAGGAATTACTTAAATTACTAATCAAAGTTGCAATTGCCTTTTTGTAGGCAGTACTAAAAAATTGAAAATGAAAAGATGATAAAAAATTATGTGGACTACCTTTATATAAATGGACCAAAAAATAGAAGGCAATTTTTCCATTAATGCAGACATAGTCTTGTTGAATTTTGACTAAAAAAATTTTTTTATCATTTTTTTTCAATAATAAATCCATAACTGTTCGATATACAATTGATAACACGCACACAACAAATTGGAAATGCTCCGATGACATATTGACATTTTAGCCAATCATTTTGTTATGCCAGTCATTGACAATCTGCATATCATAGTATAAGTACTTTTTTGTGTACCGATCCAGGAAACAAGGATAAAAATTAGTATGAAAGGAAAATGGAAAAGCTTTTCGGACGTGTCAGGAAGAGTCTTATGACATCCCTGTGTTGTGATCAGCAGACATATATAGCTGTTTGCCCGCTTCCAACACCTCCACCACTGCGCTTATGCCCCGTCATTTGCCTCTGCTTTCAGTTTCTTGAAGCCTGCTTTTAATGTATTGGAATTGTTGTCCTTAGGGCTCTTCTTCCTAAGGGGCATATAAATGCAGCCAGTGGTTCAGGATATTCTCCGTGAGAGAAACATATCCTCCGATTCCTTATTATTTTGGAAAATGTAGTGCTGGCCCCTTCCGGGGATCGAGATAACTAAATCATTTTCCAATCCTATGTTGGTATCATACCGATTTGCTCGCCTCCTGATTATGGAACTGGGCCGTTTGCCCTCCTCTCTTGCCTCATAAAAGCGGGCTTGTCGGGTTCAGCGGATCACTGCTTCTGGCCTCTCTCTTCTTCCTTTTCGTCAATCGTATATCAAATCTGAATAAAACAGCCGATCTACTGGCCATTTTTTTTAATCAAAGTCTAAAAAAATAGAGACAACAGAGAAACCCTTTTAAAACTTAAAGCATGCATTTGGACAAAATTGGGTAAATGCTTCTGAAACTAAGGTGTAGTTCGACACGCACGTCTGCAAAAACGTTTCGAGGGATATATCCAATACTTGAAGACGAGATGTGAATAAAGGGAAAGGTAAAAAACGAATGAGAGGACATAATCGCTGTTTAAGAGTATTCTGTAAAACTTAAGTCTCAAATTTCTTGTTGGGGATATATTTTATTTACTACTAGCTATACCCGGCGTACGTTATAACGCCCGAGATAGAATGAGTGTTGCGTTATTTTTTCTGCTTTGATTGTTGATAATTTAGTTTTTTGTTCTGTAAATAGAATTGATATTTTGTACGTATATTTGGTGAAATTTTCGTTTGAAACATTTTATTATTGCATCTTGTTGTAATTCATATGGGTACACAATATTTTTGGTTTTTTCGTTCGGTGCAAAGATAAAAAAATTTTTTTTCGTTCCCACTCTAGAGCAAGCAACATATAGCTGGCCATGGGAAAACCATGGACTCTCTAAATTTAATCCTGCAACAGTAAGCGATTGTCCTTGTGCTTTGTTGGTTGTAATTGCAAAAACAAGGCGTACAGGAATCTATAATAGCTTGAAATTGAATGGCAAATCTGTGGGAATCATTGGGATCCGTGCTATGAGCACATCTTCACCTTTGCTTTTACCGCTGATGTTTGTTGCTTCGACTACATTCGACATTAATTTCTTAACACAAATTCTGGTTCCATTGCACAATTTTGGTGGGTCTAAATTCCGAAGAAGCATGCTTGGTGAGCCAATTTTCAAAGTTAATATATGCGCAGGCATTCCAAGTGGTTCTAAAGAGTTTACAAATTCAATTGGATAATTCACAATTTCATCTTCATCTGTAACTGTGTCGATCGATTTATATTTGGTCACTTCACCAGAAATTTGGTTTTGAATGCGAACATTGATTTTGTATACATGATCAATTTTGGGAGCTAAGATTGCTCGTTCGCATAGCCAAAAAAAAATATTATTTTAAATTCTTAATTGTGAAATATGAAAAACCTCCGTCTTGATCGAAGGAGCCTATACCCAAAATTTGTTGATGATTGAAGAGTGGGAAATATGTTTCCATAGGGAACACACACAGAATTTGATTTTTATAGAAGATGTAGATAGACTGAAGCAAACAAATTTATTTAACGGCGGCAGATCACTAAACGTCCAAAAGGAATAACAGCCAAACTCAACAATGCAGTCAAACTTTAGTGTTAAGAAAACCTAAGTTTGTACGGCAGCCATAGTTCTGAAAAATCTCATTTGTAGGGAAGGTGCCACGGCCCTTTTTTCCAAATTCCAAATTTTACAAGAGGTGTTAGGACTTAACCTCATATAGCTCCTTACCAATTTGCATTATCCTACCATTACTACATCCAGAGATATGCAGTATGATATATTCCATTTGTATGGGAGGTGTCCCCTTTTTCCTAATTCGACATTTTTTTGTTGGTGTTAGGGATTGACCTCGTATAACTCTTTACTGAATTTCAATGTTCTGGCATGTATACCTTCAAAGTTATGCAGTACCAAAAATTCCATTTGTATGGGAGGTGCCACCCCCCTTTTATATATCGAAATTATTTTTAGCCTAAAACCTTCCAGTTGATCGAAGGAAGCTATAACCAAAATTTGGTGATGATTGAAGTGTGGGAAATGCGTTTCCACGGCGAATACACACACACACAGAATTTGATTTTTATATATATAGATATATCTTTGCATTGCATTTCGTTTGCCTTTCCAATTCAGTGCAGTTCATTTCATTTCGCTTAATTTCATTTTGGTTTCATTTTTTAATCTTCCGTATTAATTTTTATTATTTATAAATCCTTTGCGAATGCGTTTCACATTTCATTGAGATTGCTTATAATAACTGGCTTAATAACTCAAAGCAAAGACACTGTGGCTGACATCGACAAAGTACAAAAAAAGCAATAATGTACGTACCATAGACATGGGTATGGCAGGGATGATAAATACATCAAACGATCAAACAAAATGCATCAAAATGTGGTCAAACGAAATTCCAACAATTTGGATACAAATTTTTCTAATGATCGCGAAATAGTATAGTTTGATGACTTAAAAGACTCCGAAATTATCAGGAGATAATCTTGAAATTATACAAACGTCTCGAAATAATCGAGAAATAGCACTGAGTTTATATCGAAAACAACCCTGAGATAGTTCTGAAAATCATAGTATTCCCAAAATTACTGTTATTAGTTAGTAACAGAGCCAAAATACTTGTGCTTCGACTGCCTTCATTAAATGGCAAAAATTTCGTGCCCCAACGAAGTTTAAGTACCTTACTTACAACAAGATAACTGGAAAGTCAATTTTCAAAGAAGGGTAGTTAAGGGGTACATCGCATGCTAGTACTAAGAGAATAGTTATAAGAAACTGAGGCCTAAAGCCAAAGCTGATAATATGGCTTACACAGCGATCATAAGGCCTAGTCTAGCGAACGGAGTGCTAGTGAAGTGGCAATACAACACTAAAAAACTAAACAAAAACAAGTAAGGAAGGCTAAGTTCTGGTGTAACCGAACATTACATACTCAGCTGAGAGCTCTGGAGACAAAATAAGGGGAAATCACCATGTAGGAAAATGAACCTAGGGTAACCCTGGAACGTGTTTGTATGACATGTGTATCAAATGAAAGGCATTAAAGAGTATTTTAAAAGGGAGTGTGCCATAGTTCTATTGGTGGACGCCATTTCGGGATATCGCCATAAAGGGTTATTTTAGGATATGGGAATCAAATGAAAGGTGTTAATGAGTATTTTAAATGGGAGTGGGCCTTAGTTCTATAGGTGGACGCCTTTTCGATATATCGCCATAAAGGTGGACCAGGGGTGACTCTAGAGTGTGCTTGTACGATATGGGTATCAAATTATAGGTATTAATGAGGGTTTTAAAAGGGAGTGGCCCTTAGTTGTATATGTGAATGCGTTTTCGAGATATCGAACAAAATGTGGACCAGAGTGACCCAGAACATCATCTGTCGGGTACCGCTAATATATTTATATATGTAATACCACGAACAGTATTCCTGCCAAGATTCCAAATGATTTCGCCTTGGAGAACTTTTTCATTTTCTTCTACTTAATATGGTAGGGGTCACACCCATTTTACAAAGTTTTTTCTAAAGTTATATTTTGCGTCAATAAACCAATCCAATTACCATGTTTCATACCTTTTTTCGTATTTGGTGTAGAATTATGACATTTTTTCATTTTTCGATATCGAAAAAGTGGGCCTGGTCATAGTCGGATTTCGGCTATTTTTTACACCAAATTAAATGAGTTCAGATAAGTACGTGAACTAAGTTTGGTAAAGATATATCGATTTTTGTTCAAGTTATCGTGTTAAGGGCCGAGCGGAAGGACAGACGGTCGACTGTGTATTAAAACTGGGCGTGGCTTCAACAGATTTCGCCCATTTTCACAGAAACAGTTATCGTCATAGAATCTATGCCCCTATCAAATTTCACAAGGATTGGTAAATTTTTGTTCGACTTATGGCATTAAAAGTACTATAGACAAATTAAATTAAAAAGGGCGGAGCCACGCCCATTTTAAAATTCTCTTTTATTTTTGTATTTTGTTGCACCATATCATTACTGGAGTTGAATGTTGACATAGTTTACTTATATACTGTAATGATATTCAATTTTTTGTTATAATTTGACATAAAAATTTTTTTTTTTAATTGGGAGTGTTCGTCATCCTATTTTACTAATTTTTATTGGCCACACATATAGGAATAGGAGTAACGCTCTTGCCAAATTTCATCATGATATCTTCAACGACTGCCAAATTACGACTTGCAAAACTTTAAAATTACCGTCTTTCAAAAGTAGGCGGTGCCACGCCCATTGTCCAAAATTTTACTAAGTGTCTATTCTACGTTATAGGTTTAACCCACCTATCAAGTTTCATCGCTTTATCCGTCTTTGGTAATGAATTATCGCACTTTTTGTGTTTTTCGAAATTTTCGATATCGAAAAAGTGGGCGTGGTTATAGTCCGATTTCGTTCATTTTAAACGGCGATCTGAGATGAGTGCCCGAGAACCTACATACCAAATTTAATTAAGATACCTCAAAATTTACTCAAGTTATCGTGTTTACGGACGGACGGACATATAAATAAATTTCTTTTTTCGCCCAGATCATTTTGATATATAGAAGTCTATATCTATCTCGATTAGTTTATGCCGTTACAGATTAGCGTTATGCGAACAAAGATAAAATACTCTGTGAGCTCTGCTCAGCTGAGTATAAAGAACGGTCAGCCTACGCAGGTCATGTTGAGCTAGCGCGGTAAATTTTATCTTTAACCAGCTGCCGCTAGACCTCCACGTACATCAAACAGCTATTAGGAAGTCTTGATGTTGGAGCAGAAAGCCGCATGTTTCCTGAAAAGGCTCGCTGAATCGGATTCGAAAAACAGACTTTATTTCACCCACATTGAACTTTGATAGGAACTTTAAGGTGAACCTTCGCCAAAAAATGGATTGGTCGGATGTCATAGTTTGCAAAGAGTGGGTTTCCAATCTCTACAATGACGGGTTCAAAATGGACCGCGGCATTGGTGGAGGTGTCTTTTTTGAACAGCTTAATGTTGCAATCTCTATCTGTCTTCCAAACGTAACCAGGATGAACTAGGAAAGGCTGGTGCATCGTTATACATATCAGACGTTGTCACAGTGTGGCGACCACTTCCATCAATAAAGGGAGACATTGTGACCAATATCAAGCAAACCGCAATTCATAATTTGTATTCTAAGGACACCTGTAAAAACACCGAACAAACTTGGCCAGACTATAACCAGAAAAGTAACTGAATTTATTAAATAGATCTAGGAAACAAAATGTTTAGAATCACGGCCACAATTAAAGGACATTGACCGTTTGACCTAGACGCGGAAAGAATGGGTATTCCGCTGAACGACCGTGGGATATCAGTAGATATATTTATTTCAGCAAATGGTTTGAAGAAAACAAGCAAAAGGTAGAGCAGTCTAGTAATAAAATAGTTCCATGAGAAAGTGCATTGAAATGGCGCCTCGATCGCTACTTTTACCTGGTCCTCCGTCCGGGCAACACGGCAACCAACCATTCCAAATAGCCTAGCTATAATAACATAATCAATATATCTTTCTAGATTATTGGCTATCTGCGGACCTAATTTCATTGAAATGAATCCAACTCCTATGACGTAATTGAGCTATAAATGTTTAGATATAGAAACATCCAAATATCCAAACTTTCACATTAAGATTATTAATAAGGTATCCTTGTAGTTTTGGTGCACCTGTGCATTTCTCAGCTGTGCGAACTCATATTTGTTTTGGCAAGAACGACATACCAATAATAAGCAAACCGTTTAAAAGATTCGAAGAACGCATTGGCTCTTGACTGACTCTGACTTTTTGCTACTGGTACTTATTTACGACGTGAAATAATAAATACATACCATCCCATACACATATTCTCTTAATCCACCTATTTTTCTCCTTTCAAGCAGCAGCACAATCTCGAATCTGTCTACCTCACTTGGTTTGTTGAGGAAGTCACATTCAGCCACTTGCTGAGCGTGATTATTTGTGCGGTATTTGCAAAATGTGCAAACTGAAATTATGGCACTGCAATCATATTAACATATACACATACAGATAATTGTATGTACAGAGCTGCTCATATTCACACTCATGCGGGCTGGTTGTATTTCTGTTGGCAGTTGTTTTGTTGGATATCATTTATGAGTTATGAAAATTGCTTAATATCATATGCTCGTCGATTTCTTCATCTTCTTTACTGCCGACGCACTCATAAATTCGACGATTTAAGAAATTTTCGAAGGAAATTTTTAAATTATATGTGCGCCAATAATACAAAGTAACCATTATCTGTTTTTATACCCAATTGCGAGTTTTGCTGATAAAATTGTCAACAAAATATCAAAAAATTTACGCTTCGCAAATCTGAAACTTTTTACGATTTTCGAATTAGCGCAATGTGTAATATAAAGACAATCAATTCTGACTCATTTTGTTTTGTTGATTTTCCTACAGGGTGGATAACTGATGAAGATTATGACATGTACTAGAAAGCCAACATATAAATTGGCAAAATTTTTAAAAAATACAACATTAACACAGCGTTAAAAACATCGAACAATTAAGGGCTAAAGCTAAGAACTAATACTAGCTCAGAGGATTCGTTTAGCAGCTACGGCGTTTACAAGCTTACCCGCGGATGCCAACACAGTTAGATAGTATGTACAAACAGGATGGAAAACAAGAATGAGGTTCAGAGAACACATTGGAGATTACAACAAAAAACGCGGAATCTAAATATCATACCAGAGTCCAACTTCGCGAATCACATGGTCAATAACTAATGTTCTCCAGCACACATCAATGAAATAGTCAAGGTCGTTATGATACAAGTAAAAGGCCCACGTCTGAATGTATTCGAAAACATGGAAATGTACAAACAGAAAACCTTCCACAGTAGAATAATAAACGTTCAGACAAACACAAATTTCTGACACAATAAATGAGCCTTTAAATCCTGTTTACAAGAAACAAAAAGGCAAAACAACAACAAACATACACAAAACAATAAACGCAACGAACACACAAAGAATGTCAATCGACTACAATTACTGACTTCTACCTACCTCAGTCAGCCACACAAATCGATCAGTAAACCCATCCTCGGTTCTGAGTGAAACCACAGCACATAACAGCTACAACAGATTAGAACGAAAATAATGCCGAAACCGATTTGTATCGAAACCAAATTTGACAAAGCATGACGGAAAATCGTTCCAATATACATCAATTATTCCTCTTGTATAACTTCGATCTGGATACTTTAATATGTAGAGATAGGCCGCTACAAACCACATCTTGACAATATGTTGTGAGATTTGCTGAAAGCTTAGTTGGCACTAAAGGGCCTATTACTGATACTTAGCATAGACTTGACTTGACTTGAGAGCTGTCACTTACAGTTCTGTTAAATGAACATTGCATGTTACTGATTACTCAAAACTTAGCACACTTAACTTGACTTAGAAGTCTATTGAATTTTGATTTTCTATGTAAGTTCTAAGTGACGTTTACAGATGCCATTTGTTTGTTTCCATTTCATTTTGACATTTTGTCATACAAATTGACATATATTGATTTTGATGCCAGATTGTATGCGCTAAGTGGAGTATAATCGTGGCGAAGGTGCCAACTTTAAGCCAAGTCAAGTCAAGTCTATGCTAAGTATCAGTAATGGGCACTTAAGTCTATTGAGAGTCAAGTAGAGGTCCTCCAAACTTCCCAAAAATAAAAGTACAGTATCGTCTACTAAGTAATACTTACGGCTTGAGGAGTTGAACAGCAGCCGCTTTCCTTGTCAATAGCATCGATAAGCAAGAATCGAAATGGCTGGCTTAGCAGTTTGCAACCAACGATGTAGTTGTAGACGCACTGTATCGAAGATAAGTTTAGCGGTGGGACAATTGTTTCGATGGTCCACAGTACTTCGGTATGCGATCGCTGTAGTAGCCGAATGTCTGTGGGTTACGAAGGCCTGCAGTAATAGCGGCAGCTCCTGTGCACCAGTTTAGTGCGAGTAGGATAGCAGATGGCCACGCTAGTTGCTACAGTGGGAACCATGCATTCGTTTCTTTCCTACGTGCCGGTCTCTAATCAACGTAATGCAAACAATTTTCTTTCAATGACCAAGCTACCTTCAGTTCCAGACTCCATTGAAGAAAAAAGGTTCAAATACTACTCACCCAATTAAGAAACGAAATTCCTTTAGTGTTCGCAACAAGTTCAGCGAAACGCTTTTTGATATCTTCTAGCCTTTTAGCATCCACCTTTTTTCCATCTTGAAGTATAAGGAAGGATTTCCTCTTTTTGAGTTTAGGCATCATACTTGCTTCGCTGCCAGGTATTAAAAGTGATATTCATATTGCTTTTCGGGAGGTCTTCAGAGTTCCAAAGCTGTGTTTGTAGAATTATTTTCAGTAATTCCGTACTTTAATATTTACCATCAGAGTATGGTGGTTGCTCACGGGTTGTCTTCTTATCTATCTACATAATGAGGGGAGAATACTCCCCATTAGGGAGAGAAATGCAATGCTAACCAAACAGTTCCTGTTGAATACCCAGAAACCTGGGCATCCCAACAGACATCTGATTGATGAGCCAACACCGCCCAGGTGCTTAAGGAGTCATCTCCGTAAGCATTATGAGGACACAGCCGTATGAAGCCAAAACATACAAGGCTCAGTGAACTCCACAAACAGGGGTCGGACCACTATGCCAGGAATTGCCCGGTGAATCCTGTACTCAAAGAACAATACCTAAAACTTGCAGAAGAGGAACGCACACTCCCTTTTTTTTTTTTTTTTGCGGGGAGGCTGAAAAATTCCTAATGCACCATAATTGCTGCCGTCGCAGCAACCGTGTGTCCGTAGACTAAAAAACAGCCCCGTTCTGGAACCGTCGCCCACCCCGGCACCACTTTCACATTACTTCAGGGTGGCGTTCCATATTTCTCATTTTTTAAGAGCCTACTGTTGTCCCTGCGTCCAGGTTCCCGCTATTTGCTCTGAGTGTCCATTTAATCGCCACTGCTTCGCATGCGCATTTCTCTGCGCTCCCTCTCAGCATCCATCAGGCGTGTCATTACTATAAATGCCATTTTGCTCACTGCAGTCCAGCATTCTTTCCTGCTGCATATATGTGAAACTAAATTTCTCGTGGTAGGTTCCTCCCCAAAGACTCCATGCAAGGTGAGTCTTTCTTCGTGGAAACGCGGGCAGTAGAACATGACGTGTTCTGCGTTTTCTAACTCTGTGGTACACATTGGGCAATGAGGATCTTCCTCTATCCTACGCTTCCATAAATACTCTTTGAAACCGCCATGTCCACTCATTATCTGCGTGAGATGGTAGTTCAGTTCGCCGTGCTTCCGCTCATTCCATTGAGCTACGTTCCAAACTAGTGTGAAAGTCCAACGCCCTTTACTCGAGGCCTCCCACCGTTCTTGCCACTTAGCTATTGTTTGTGTCCTTGCTCTTTTCTTGTCTTCTTCAGATGGTCGCTCGATATTAGTGTTATACAGATCGGCCATTTCGCTTGCCAGTAAGTCCACTGGGATTTTCCGGGTTAGAACCAGGATCGCGTCGTCGGACACCGTCCGATAAGCACTTGCTATTCTTAAAGAAGCAAGTCGGTACGCTGCTAATATATATTTTTGATGGGTCTGTTTAGATCCATACCACACTGGTGCTGCGTACAGTATTATTGAGCTGGTTACTGTGGACAATAGCTGATGTATAGCTTCGCTCGGACCACCAATGTTAGGCATTATTCGCATAAGTGATCCATTAACTTTGGTAATTTTCTCCCCACCGCTCTGAAGTCCTCTTTGAAAGTTAACTTAGAGTCAATGTACACTCCTAAGTATTTTAAGGAATCCTTTGAGGTGGTTTGATGATCCCCGACAGTTAAGACTAACTCGTTCGCCGACCGTTTGGAGCTTACTAATACCAGTTCCGTCTTTTGACTATCCAACTCCAGTCCTGTATTGGTCAGTCCTTTATTCTTGCTACGGCGTCATTAAATAATGCTTGAAGCAGGTCCAGTTTCTTGGCCACTACTACCACTGCAATATCATCAGCATATCCCACAATTTGCGTGTTTTCTGGTAGATCAATCTTTAGCACCCCGTCATATATTACATTCCAAAGCGTTGGACCGAGAACAGATCCCTGTGGGACGCCTCCTGTGATTTTGTACTCGTTAGCTCCTTGATCCGTGTCAAAAAGAAGTACTCTGTCTTTAAGATAGCTACCTATAATTCTGCGTAAGTAAGCTGGAGTGCCGAAGCTTTGCAGCGCTGCCATTATCTGCATCCAGTTCGCAGTGTTAAAAGCATTCTTGATGTCCAACATAATCAGTGCACAGAACTTCCTTTTATTTTGGCCTCCAGAGATAGCTTCTCTAGCTATATTGACGACTGTTTGTATTGCATCTACGGTGGATCTTGATTTGCGAAATCCATATTGACTATTCGATAAGCCACCTGGTTTTTCTAGAGTCAGCTGTAGGCGCTCACTTATTATACGCTCGAAAATCTTCCCTAGGGAATCCAGCAAACAAAGTGGCCTATATGAGGATGGTTGGTCCGGTTGTTTACCACGTTTCAGCAATAGGACAAGTCTTTGTCGTTTCCACGGGCGAGGGAACACGCCTTCTTGCATACAGGCATTAAAAAGATCAGTAAATAATGTAGCCCTAGTTGTAATCGCGGCTTTAAGGGCTATGTTTGGTACTTCGTCGGGTCCTGGGGATTTGTTATCAGCAACTCTTTTTGCAGCGTCCAGCACATCTTGCTCTGTAATTTGCGGAATTTCCGTACTTTCTAGATCCTCGCTTGGATAAGTCCAGCGATCTTGCGCCGGGAAAAGTGTTTCAACAATAATATTCATCAGTATCGGGCACGTAGGTTGCTGTGATATCGGTCCTTTAACTTTGGCCATCACAGTTCTGTAGGCTGATCCCAAAGGATCTAGGTCGACATTATCCAGCAGTTCCCTAAAGCATAACTTCTTGCTCTTTTTTATGGCATTTTTAAGTGCCTTTCTTTGTGCGACATAGGTGCTGTGTAGCTCTGCATATCGTGGTGATGAGCGTGCCCTCTGCGCTATTCTTCGTGCTTTGTGGCATTTTCTACGCTCTTCCGCAATTTCGTCATTCCACCAATATACCGGAGTGCGCTGTGCTTTTCCGCGACTTCTGGGCATGGCAGCATCACATGCCATACATAGCAACTTAGTGATTTGAACCGACTGGTCTTCCGCATGCGATTCTCGTACTATGGCGTCCTTCCAGATAATGTCAAATATTTGTGGGTCGAAAAGGTGCTGTTTCCATTTCCTACTTTGTCGATGTCTTGCTGCTACCGTTCGTGGAGTTTCGAGCAGCTCTACGCTAATAGCTTTATGGTCGCTGTGTGTGTAGACGTTGCTTATGGACCATTTTGCTCGTCTTGCTATTTCGCTGCTAGCGAAGGTGAGATATATAATGGATCGTCTGGTACCTGTATCGAAGGTATATATCCCTGGTTCATTTAGGAGTTCTAGCCACAAAGAAGTAAGACTTTCGAGGAGAACTCTCCCTCTTTCGTTGGTTCGTCTACTTCCCCACACAGATGACCATGCATTGAAGTCTCCACACACTAAAAGCGGGTGTTTACCTCGTGCTTCAATTGTGATCCCATATATCATGTCTTCGAACTCGGCGATGGTCATGATCGGAGGGGCATAGCAACTGAAGACGTATATACCGTTGATTTTTGCCCACGTGAATCCTGCTACCGTTGGCGTCATAATTTCCTGTGGGAGAAATTTCCCTGGTGCCCAAATTGAGGCTTTCCCTGCTGAATCTGAGAGCCAACCCTGCTCCTGGCGATTTTTGTATTGTTCAGAGAGTACCACTATGTCATATCCTCCTTCATAGACTGTTTGGGATAATAGCTCTTGGGCTGCCTCGCAGTTGCTGCCCTCTCGTTGTGGGCTTTTAAAACTGCCTGCTGAATGTTGTCCCCCACATAGCGCGCATTTCGGTGCATTTTCGCAACTTGCAGCCTTATGACCTTCCTGGCCGCATTTCCTGCATAGGCTAGACCTATCTACAGTCTCCTTACATTTCTGAGCTATATGCCCGTAGCCCCAGCACCTATAACAGCGTTTTTCTTGCTTGAGCTCTCTAATTCGGCAGGAAACCCATCCTACCCGGATTCTTTGCGTATTAAGAACCGCCTTGGCATCATCCGCTGTAAGGCTTATAAGTGCCGACTTCGTGCCACTGTACCCTGTGCGTATGCTTTTTATGGCAGCCACATCTGGAAGTTTGATGTTGCATTGCTGGTGGAGGGCGTTGCAAATCTCCTCGGGCGTAGTAATCTCATCGAGATCTCTGCACTGTAGCGTGACCATTTGGGACTTTGTTATAACTTTAGCCGAGTCCTTTAGTACCGCTTCAATTTCTGCTTGGTGCGCGCTTGTTTTCCCATCTTGCGATTTTTTCAGCTCTAGTAACAGCTCTACTTTCGCCGTTCTTCTAATCGTTTTGACGTCATCACCCAGGGATTTTAATTCGCCGCATCTTCTCACTTTACGCAATATGTCGGCGTACGTCGCATCCCCCGCCTTGGAAATGATCATTGCATCCGGCCTAGCCTTAAGTGATTTTTTCTTGCTCTTCTTTTTGGCTAACTGCCACTCTCCCGTCTTTTGGGCTGCAGTTTCCTCTTTCCGCTCCGTCTTCTCTTGCGTTTCTTGCCGTCGTTTATGACCACCCACATGCCCTGGTAAGACATCTTTTAGAGTAGTAGTGGGTTTTACCACGTTGTTCTCCTTGGTCGAGTACGAATTATTCCTCGGTCGCTTTCCTGGGGGTGATGGACTTCTATCCTTGGCGCATTCGCTTGCACGCAAATTTATGTTCTAAATTCTTTACCTCTAGGGCCGACTCGATGTACAGCACTTTTATTACGGAGGCCAAACGCTTGATTTCCGCGTGTATATTATTACGGCCTATGAAGAACTGCATCAAGTCCTCAATCGCCTTGCCTAGCTTGGTCATTTTTTTTTCTCCAGGGGGGTTTTGCTGATTTAACGCAGCTGACGCCTGCTTAATTAGCTCACTTAATATGGGTGTGCCCGTTTGAGCCTTGCTGTCGGAGTTCTTTTTGCAAAGCTTCGGTGTAGCACCCGGCGACAACGCTCCTTGCTTGCTTTCGGCCTCCGCTCCTTTGGGTTTCGTTACCACTTGCGACGAAATGTTAAGGCCCCCAGCCGATGGGCCACGCCCTTCTGGAGAGCGAGCTAGCTTCCTTCCTACAAATGGATTGAACGCCATTTCATTCTCCTGTGTTTGGTTTTTTATTTTAGTATTGTTGTTGCTCATCATTTATTTAATTGGGTTCCCACTTGAGGCCGCTATCTTGGTCCGAGTGTGCAGTTACCTATATAGATCCCGTGGTTGTCTATGCGAAGGCAGGGAGGCCACGTGAAGGTTGACGCAGTCCCTCATGAAGACTGTGTTCAGAGCCAGATCAGTATTAATCGGATCTCAACCGAACCTGCACCACCAACTTAATGATGATGGACTTTGAACGTACCCCAAGGCCTGCCAAGGTTTTAACGGGACGGAGACGAATGGGACATTAACCGGAAAGTCATTTCGACGGTGTGTCAAGCCGTGTACTGAGATTTCCGAATGCCACATTCGCCAGCCCTTAACAAACATATCCGAGTCGTTGATTCCAGTATACCTTAATTAAGACCTTACTGGGCTCAGTCTTAATGTGACAATCACCTTAAATTTACAAATAATTTACCTCTTTACCTTCCTGAGTGTGTATCCCACGTCGTACAGTTGCCTCCCTATCTTGGGTAGGTATTCCCTCGAAGCAACCCCGCACTAGGCTGTGGATGCTTAATTCAGGGCGGCATCTACTCGCCCTGTCACTGGAGGTTCTCAGGGTGCTTTAGGCCTTTTAAGCCAAACCCTCCTCACCAGCCGCTCTTGGTCGAGGGCTGCTTATTTGATATTCGCAGCTAACCTAATTAATAGGCCGTTCACTGTCCGCCAGCAGTGACCCCCTTGGCCTGAGCTCAGCCACCACACCACTGAGCTGAACGCACACTCCCTAGGGAAACGCGAGTCACTCTAGGTCAACTTCGATCTGGATACTGTAACAGGTTAAACGCTTACCTATCCATAATCAACCCCGACATACAAAACATATGACCTGCTTGTAACGTGTCCCCACATGACACCAAGCATCTCTTCAACTGTATTGTGGAACCAACGCCCCTAACAACTCTCCCATTATGGTCCACCCCTGTTGAAACAGCAAATTTCCTTGGACTCCCGTTAGAGGATATTGATGACAATTTGTGATCGGTCGCACCTATTGGATGGGGCGAAGCACTGCTACAACAACAAAAACATAGTTGCTCAGCCATTCACAAATCCAAATCAGCATTATTGCCATATATCCCCCACGTCAACAAATTACACATAACAGGGTATAAAATGCTCACTCCTACACGCACCATGTTATATTTTTAAGTTTGTATGTGTGCGTACAATGTGGTTGAATTGAACGCGTGGTACTTAGGCATATCGCCCATCGCGCATCGTTGCCGCTGTTCAAATTAAATCGCCATCAATTAACACCAAATTCAATTGAAGCCTGACATGCACTTAATTCGCTTTTATCTGAGCAATGGACATTTTATATCGCGCAAAGCGCTTCCGAATACTGTTATTCACACAGAAAGCCGCTTAGAGCCTTCCGCGATTTACAACCAGATTGACTGAATTCTTGTATGTGTGCGTGTCGGGTATTTGACGCTTGCCCCGCGACTATCAAATAAAAAGCCATCAATCAACATTTGCATTGAGAAACCGTAGCGTTCGGACGTGAATATGTCGTCATCGGATGATGACTTTTTTTACTTGCAACTACAGCAGTTTTATTAAATAATAAAAAAATTAATAAAAATTTTATTAAATAATAATAAAAGTCTTACATTCCATAAAGCTGGTAAATATTGATAATATTCAATAAATTTTAATATGAATTGCTTTTCTTCCGCGCACTTGTTCATTTTGAATGTCGACTAAAACTAAATACAACACTGCGTTTTGTCAATCACACCCCGCGACTATCAAATAAGCTAGCGTCAAATGAAAAAATCAAAAATTTTTGATTTTCATCAACGCGTAGCCGACAACAAATACGTGTGTCACGAAGCCACCCGACTGCACTAACACACACAAAATTCAGTCAATCTGGTTGTAAATCGCAAGAGGCTCTTAGGTATAGCAACAATTCATTTATCATTCTTGTCAATGTTGGTTTTGGGTGGTGATCGCAGTAGTGGTGGAGTTCACAAATATTGGTTGTTCCATTCACTTCATTTTGGCTGCTTGAGCCACCATTGGAATTGACTATACGATCAAAATCTATGGCCAAAAAAATGCGCTTAAGTGAAAGAAAAATATATTTGAATGAATCAAAATTAATATTAAAACAGCAACAACAATAAAAGCAGGGCATACAAATATTGCACAAAGCAAATGATAGTTAGCTGGCAAGATACCATTTCTTTTTTAGAAGACGACACTCCTCTCGAGAAGCTACATTTGTAGGCGCACTGTGAAACATTTCTTTTAAGGGGATAAAAGATGTTCTTAAGTAAACTAGTGTTCGTCCAGGGGGTTCAGAAATGCTTCGTCTTTGACAAGTTATTGTTTTATTATTGGTTGATTATCGAAAACGAATTGTCATTGCCGAGTTATCGCCGAGTCTTCGGCTACCAATAGATTTTTTATTAATGTATCTTCAGTTTTATATTGAAGTTTTATTGGTACTTGTTAATCGAAAATCGATAGCACGCCAATAATCAATTGGCAAAACTCTGATAAGAAATCGACAACATTTCGATATAAAGTCGATAACTTTGTAAAAACAAAACGTATTATTATTGTTTATTATCCGAGAATAACAAGTTAAGAAAGATGGAGTGACCAGCGTCCATATTGAAACCAGTCCCTTGCTGCAAGTCATATTATAACTTGAAGCGTGACAACGCCTTAACACTCTAAAACTTTGGGATTCAGGGCTTAATTTTAGCAGATATATAGCTTCTCAAACCCGATTTACAATCTTATCTACCAGTAGCACATCCTGTATAATAGGCAATCAAGGCTCTTGCGAACCCAAGTTTATTGGGTAGAAAGGGGTTGGAGGAGCAAGACAGTTCATCTTAGTCTTATTAAATTGTTTCCATGAGGGTCTGGCTAGTAACTTACTGGTGCCATTTTTCATAACGGATCAGTTTCCAGTAAAGGACCATTAACATCGGTACAACTCCCGAAACCATTTCGACACAGGAAGAGGAATCTAAAGCTTTGAAAACTTTACCACATAAACATCGGCCATTAATTGCATCATACAAAAATCAACGACCTTAAAAAATTCCGTAAACGAATCTCCAAGAAAAATAAGTGAGGAAATGTAAATATATGGACTCCAATGCTATGGATGAGCCCTCATAACATCAACATAAAGTGAGCTAATCATAGCATCATCTCTAACCTACTGCTGCCAGGATTCGCTCATCATGCTAAATTGTCTATAGTGGATAGCTAAGGCCTCTTTCTCACTGCAGTCTAGCATTCCTTCCTGTTGAATATTTGTGATACTAAATTTCTCGTGGTAGGTTTCTCCCCAAAAAACCTATGCGAGGTGAGTCTTTCCTCGCGAAAACGGGAGCAGTGGAACATGACGTGTTCTGCGTTTTCTAATTCCGTGTTACACATTGGGCAAAGGGGATCTGCCTATATCCTATGCTTTCATAAATACTCTTTGAAAGAGCCATGTCCACTCAGTATCTGCGTGAGATGGTAGTTCAGTTCGCCGTGATTCCGCTCATTCCATTGGGCTACGTCCCAGACAACGCGAAGGTCCAACGCCCTTTACTCGAGGCCTCCCACCTCTCTTGCCGCTAAGCTATTGTTTTTTGGTCCCTGCTCTTTTCTTCGCTTCTTCAGATGGTCGCTCGATATTAGTGTTATACAGATCGGCCATTTAGCTTTCCAGTAAGTTCACTGGGATTTTCCGGGTTAGAACGAGGATCGCGTCGTCGGACACCGTCCGATAAGCACTTGTTATTCTTAAAGCTGAAAGTTGGTACGCTGCTCATATATCTTTTTGATGAGTCCATTTAAATCCGTACCACACTGGTGCTGGGTATAGTATTATCGAGCTGGTTACTGTGGACAATAGCTGACGGGTAGCTTTGCTCGGACAACCAATGTTAGGCATTATTCGCATAAGTGCTCCATTATCTTTGATAACTTTCTCCCCCACCGCTCTGAAGTGCTTGTTGAAAGTTAACTTAGGGTCAACGTGCACTCCTAAGTATTTTAGGGAATCCTTTGAAGTGATATGATGATCCCCAACAGATAAGACTAATTCCTTCGCCGATCGTTTGGAGCTTACTAATACCACTTCTGTCTTTTGGCTAGCCAACTCTAGTCCCGTATTGGCCAGCCATTCCTTTATCCTTCCTACGGCGTCATTACATAATGCTTGAAGCAGGTCCACTGCAATATCATCAGCATATCCCACAATTTCCATTTCTTCTGGTAGATCAATCTTTAGCACCCCGTCATACATTGCCCTCCAAAGCTTTGGACCGAGAACATATCCCTGTGGGACGCCTTCAGTGATGTTGTACTCTTTTGCTCCTTGATCCGTGTCAAAAAGAAGTACTCTTTCTTTAAAATAGCTAACTATTGTTCTTCGTAAGTAAGCTGGTGTGCCAACGCTTCGCAGCGCTTCCATTATCTTGCATCCAGTTCGCAAAAGCATTCTTGATGTCAAACGTAATTTGTGCACAGAACTTTCTTTTATTTTGGCCTCCAGAGATAGGTTCTCTAGCTATATTGCTTCTACGGTGGATCTTGATTTGCGAAATCCATATTGATTATTCGATAAGCCATTTGGGTTTCCTAGAGTCAGCTGCAGGCGCTCGCTAATTATATGACTGACTGGGCTGTCTTATTAAATTTATACTAGGCATTGTATATCATGGAATCAGATTAAGACAACTGAAGAAATAAAAGAAACCCCCACTATGTTGAAGAAATATTTTATGACGAAAATGCATCAGGTTTATGCACCGAGCTCCCCAGAATTTTCAGGTGGTTTTTAATTTGCCATTATTGGGGAATTTCTAAACTTCATTGACCATATACGTTGCTTAGTTTTATGTTCTTTATTGAAGTGCGACTAATACGATAAATGAAAAGATATCCCAACCTAGTTTATAGTGAGTATATAGAGAAGAGACCGCTGATTCTGTAGAGCAAGCAGATATTACCTACTTGAGAACTTTTTTGGGAAGAATGCTTTAAAACAAAAACCCACACCATTTATGAATTCCGCATAACCAACATTTTCAGATCAGATGTTAAAAAAATTCGCTTCAAATAAATTTGTTTTGTTTTTCTTCCATGCAAGCAGCAGAAACCATTTGCGCGGCACCTCCTCTATGCGCGGCGGCCGCATGTTTGGTCAGCATGTCGGCGGCAACACTTTGGCTACACTCCTCATCATTTCAGCTCCAAACAGTGCAGATTTATTTTTTTTTGCAGCTTCTGTCATGTACACAAGCACACACACATACACAAACATGTCCTCGACATATTTCTGCAGTCAGCCTACAGTCAAAGACATCTTTGGTCTGTGTAGAGCAGCTACCAATTTTTGAAAACATTGTGAGACTTCTTGCCTGTTGTTCCTATGTTTTCTTTTTGGCCAACCGGCAGCTGTGTTGAATGGCATCGAAAGGAGGCTTGTCAGTGCGACTATCATCGCGATCGTGTTTGTGGCGTTCACTTGTGCCGACAATGCCGACATTGCCACTGCCGCTGTTACTGCCACTGCCGTCGCGTGCGCAAACAATGATGATTAATTGACTATCATATTCGTTGAATTTTTTAATTTTTTAAACACGCTCAAGCGAATAATCAACAAAATGGCTAAGTAGGCAGCCAGCATAGCGGAATGATACAAGGTGGCAGCATGGTGACATACCTACAAACATAAATAAAAATTCCATGTACTTTGTTTTTGTAAATTCGATGGACAAATGTCAAAATCGTACTGCACCGGAAGTTGATGTATCAAATCAAATAAAAAAAGTTTATAATCAGCTGTTCCATGCTGCCACCTTGTATCGTTGCGCCATGGCAGTTAGACAAGTAAAATCGACGATGCAACTACCGCATAAAGGCTGTGAGGAGCGCCTTCTCGACATGTTTACATTAGAAGGGCAACGATTAAATGCAAATCGTTTAACAGCGCGATAATCCAAAAAAAAAACCTTTCCGCTAGGTTTATGTATTCAATGAATTTGGAAATAATTTTTTATTTACATTTACTTACGCTGTGTATTTGGGGGAGGAGGGCACATGTTGATTGAGTTTGTGAACTGATAATTAAATTGACGAATTGAAATCGATTTCAGATAATGGAGTGATATATGTACACGTGCGTTGAGATATGGAAAGGGTTATATTTATGTGAAATTCTGGCAAAACTAATTTAACACGTTGATTTGGACTGACCGCACGTACGAGAATCTTAATACGACTAACGTACGTCAAAAGTAAAAAATCCCCTACTCAAAGTCAGTTCGTTTGAGGTAGTAGCAGACTTTACACACATCCGATACTTAGAACAAGATTTTATAAAAAATTAGTGATTTGGCAAGCGCCTCGAGGTTATTACAGTCACGGAAGGTTTCTCGACATGGTAGGAAACTTATGGAGTGCTTTTTGGTGATCGTGAAATTAAAGACGGAGATTTGATACCAAAGATTTAAAGTAACTGACACGAAAAAATTTACATTTTCAAACTGTGACAGGTGGTTGTAATAGTGGATTTTTTCACATTCCTAATACAAATCTTTTGAAAACTAGATGTACCATATGTTTTAATGCAAAACTAAGATCCGACACCTCTTCAATGTGAATCGCCCTACAGCGGCCAAGGGGCTTAAGCGACAGCCTGCGGCATCTCTCTAATGAGAAAACCACAGACCGCGGCGAACTAAGAGGAAAGCTTTTCATTAGCTTCATCCATAGGCCCTGGGTGGTCAAGACCAATGTTTAGTCGATCCTGCCCCCGCGGATATGGGGAATGTTCAGGTTGCCGCACCAATGATCTCGAGGTGTCCGTGCCGGCGGATAGCGGGTGCATATTGAATGACTGATATCGACCGGTCCCCTCCGATGGCTGCACAATGTTCGTTGTATAAGCTTTGTGGAGGATCGAAGGCTTCAACCGAGAGCTTAGAGCTTTATATAGCAACTCGAAACCCGACGCCAGTAACGTTTAGAAAAAAACCCGATCTGAAACCGACAATACCTCTGACGCGGTAGCGAAGAAACTCAAAGTGGTAGAATCAGGAGCCCTTATTCAAAGACATTTTAGTGACGTTGCCAGGGACCATATACAAGTAGCCTTAGTGGATGCCAACAGCAGATCGCCAGTAATCATGCAACAGAACTGGGTAGAGGTAGCGATAGAGTTTAGGCTGTTAAAGCTCGTGATACGTCGTGTGCTGGAAAATCCGGCAGGGCTCCACCCAGTGTTTCACTCCCCTGAAACCATCCGGGGGTAGAGAGTAATCACATGCGACTTCAAACTACCCAGCTGGTTAGGGGGCCTAGAATATACCCTCGGTAGGTATGTCTGTCTAAGAGGGGACTAAAATACCAAATTGATTTAAGTGATTGTGTAGCGCAACCCTTTCAAGAGGTTGCCAGCGCAAAATATAGCTTCTCCAACCCAATTTTCAACCTCACCTACCCGTGGCGAATCCTGTTTCATTAACCGCCGAGGCTCTGGTGACCCCGAAATCCTGATGGATCTAGGGGGTGGGAGGGTGGTATGGCCTAAAAGGTTGCATGTGGTCATACAAATCATTCCCGAGATGGTCCGGCTAGTACCTTTATGGTGTTTCTTACCGGAACGTACCGGATATGTATCCGGCAAAGGACCATCAACATCGATAACACGCTCAAGGCCTTCGGGGAGTGTCCTTATCGCTACAACAACAAGAACAACATGCAACTTAAAAACTTTAAAATGTTCTTCTGATAAATGTGGGCGCCTCAATCTGTTATAAAGTCAAGCAACTAATCCAGTTTCGTTAATTTGTCCGTCTTTGCTAATGAATTATCGATTTTTCCATTTTTTGAAATTTTTGATATCGAAGAAGTGGGTGGGGTTATCTTTCGATTTTGGACATTTTTCATACAGCTCTAGAAAATTTCGTAATTATGTCTCAAGTTATAGTATTAAATGACGGACGAACATGGCTAAATCAAAATTTTATTCGATGCTGATAAATTTGATATAATGAAGTCGGTATCCAATCAAAGTTATAACACCCATGTTTACAAGTTCACTGTGGGTATACAAATTGTCCACGTATATTGATTAAGGTTTACTTTTTGACTCAATACTCGACACCATTGCAACCAGACTCAGAGTGAAACCGATTCTCTAAATAGTTGAAAGCGCACATCACTAGCACTTTACTCAACTCAAATACTAACTAAACACAAATGTTTTTCCCATTAGTAAAAGTGTATACCGCAGGGATGTATAAAATAACAAACATATGTATCTAAATATTAATATTGTTGCAACTGAATTTATCGATACGCCTCCGCCGCCGGCTAGTCCCTCTATATTGAACACGTGTTTTTTTTTGTCTCTTGTTGCTGATGCATCAAAAATGGCAAATATTCATGTGCCAACGGCATCTACAACAGCGAACATTCCACTATGAAACATGCCGTCAACAACTAAACCACAATCAACAGCTATGGGCACAACAGCAAAAACGGGATGCAAACCATCAGCAGATGGTCAGAGTCGGCGCCACGTCAAATTCAGTGCCATTGCAAATAATAACTGTGCCAAGAACAATATACGGGTGTAGCCAAACTAAGACAACAACATACAACACAACACCAAACAACAATGCACTTCCATTGACAAAAATATTCGTAGCATGAAATTTTAACACAAAAGCAATGAGAAACGGCTGAAAGCGTTTAATGCAACAAAGCTCAAATGTGTAATTATCGAAAATGGGCAGCTGGATAGGGAAGAGAGGTGTGCAGAGATATGTAGTTAAGCGGGTGCACATTTGGGTGGATAGTGAAAATTTGCTCATAAAGGCATATATATATTCGTATGTCCTTATAAATTTTTGTATGAACGTGGCTCTGTTGATATCCTACAATTAAATAAACTGATTTGAACTAACCCCAAGCCAACTAGTCGGCCAACTGTCTTTGGTTTCATATATCACTCCTATTATGAACTCATACGATACACGATAAACGCTTGCAATCTATTGTATAGGGTTACCAGATGCCCGAGATATGAATCGGGGACACTTCCAACAAAACAGGTAATCAAATTTCAATAGTAACAAGTAAGGAAGGTTAAGTTCGGTTGTAACCGAACATTACATACTCAGTTGAGAGCTATGTTGACAACATAAGGGAAAATAACCATGTAGGAAAATGAACCGAGGGAAACCCTGGAATGTGTTTTTATGACATGTGTATCAAATGAAAGGCATTAAAGAGTATTTTATGAGGGAGTGGGCCATAGTTCTATAGGTGGACGCCATTTAGGGATATAGCCATAAAGGTGGATCAGGTTGACTCTAGAATGCGTTTGTATCAAAAGAAAGGTGTTAACGAGTATTTTAAAAGGGAGTAATCCTTAGTTCCATAGGTGGACGCCGTTTCGAAATATCGCCATAAAGGTGGACCAGGGGTGACTCTAGAATTTGTTGGTACAATATGGGTATCAAAAGAAAGGTGTTAATGAGTATTTTAAAAGCGAGTGATGCTTAGTTCCACAGGTGGACGCCGTTTCGAGATATCGCCATAAAGATGGACCAGGTGTGACCCTAGAATTTGTTTGTACGATATTGGTATCAAAAGAAAGGTGTTAATGAGTATTTTAAAAAGGGAGTGATGCTTAGTTCCACAGGTGGCCGCCGTTTCGAGATATCGCCATAAAGGTGGACCAGGTCTGACCCTAGAAAGCGTTTGTACAATATGGGTATCAAACGAAAGATGTTAATGAGTATTTTAAAAGGGAGTGATGCTTAGTTCCACAGGTGGACGCCGTTTAGAGATATCGCCATAAAGGTGGACCAGGGGTGACCCTAGAATTTGTTTGTACAATATGGGTATCAAAAGAAAGGTGTTAATGAGTATTTTAAAAGGGAGTAATCCTTAGTTCCATAGGTGGACGCCGTTTCGAGATATCGCCATAAAGGTGGACCAGGGGTGACCCTAGAATTTGTTTGTACAATATGGGTATCAAAAGAAAGGTGTTAATGAGTATTTTAAAAGGGAGTTATCCTTAGTTCCATAGGTGGACGCAGTTTCGAGATATCGCCATAAAGGTGGACCAGGGGTGAACCTAGAATTTGTTTGTACAATATGGGTATCAAAAGAAAGGTGTTAATGAGTATTTTAAAAGGGAGTAATCCTTAGTTCCATAGGTGGACGCCGGTTCGAGATATCGCCATAAAGGTGCACCAGGGGTGACCCTAGAATTTGTTTGTACAATATGGGTATCAAAAGAAAGGTGTTAATGAGTATTTTAAAAGGGAGTAATCCTTAGTTCCAGAGGTGGACACCGTTTCGAGATATCGCCATAAAGGTGGACCAGGTGTGACCCTAGAATTTGTTTGTACAATATGGGTATCAAAAGAAAGGTGTTAATGAGTATTTTAAAAGGGAGTTATCCTTAGTTCCATAGGTGGACGCAGTTTCGAGATATCGCCATAAAGGTGGACCAGGGGTGACCCTAGAATTTGTTTGTACAATATGGGTATCAAAAGAAAGGTGTTAATGAGTATTTTAAAAGGGAGTAATCCTTAGTTCCATAGGTGGACGCCGGTTCGAGATATCGCCACAAAGGTGGACCAGGTGTGACCCTAGAATTTGTTTGTACAATATGGGTATCAAAAGAAAGGTGTTAATGAGTATTTTAAAAGGGAGTTATCCTTAGTTCCATAGGTGGACGCAGTTTCGAGATATCGCCATAAAGGTGGACCAGGGGTGACCCTAGAATTTGTTTGTACAATATGGGTATCAAAAGAAAGGTGTTAATGAGTATTTTAAAAGGGAGTAATCCTTAGTTCCATAGGTGGACGCCGTTTCGAGATATCGCCACAAAGGTGGACCAGGTGTGACCCTAGAATTTGTTTGTACAATATGGGTATCAAAAGAAAGGTGTTAATGAGTATTTTAAAAGGGAGTGATGCTTAGTTCCAGAGGTGGACACCGTTTCGAGATATCGCCATAAAGGTGGACCAGGGGTGACCCTAGAATTTGTTTGTACAATATGGGCATCAAACGAATGGTGTTAATGAGTATTTTAAAAGGGAGTGGGCCTTAGTTCTATAGGTGGACGCCGTTTTGAAATATCGCCATAAAGGTGGACCAGGGGTGACTCTAGAATGCGTTTGTACGATATGGGTATCAAATGAAAGGTGTTAATGAGTATTTTAAAAGGGAGTTATCCTCAGTTCCATAGGTGGACGCAGTTTCGAGATATCGCCATAAAGGTGGACCAGGGGTGACCTAGAATTTGTTTGTACAATATGGGTATCAAAAGAAAGGTGTTAATGAGTATTTTAAAAGCGAGTGATGCTTAGTTCCACAGGTGGACGCCGTTTCGAGATATCGCCATAAAGGTGGACCAGGTGTGACCCTAGAATTTGTTTGTACAATATGGGTATCAAAAGAAAGGTGCTAATGAGTATTTTAAAAGGGAGTGATGCTTAGTTCCAGAGGTGGACACCGTTTCGAGATATCGCCATAAAGGTGGACCAGGTGTGACCCTAGAATTTGTTTGTACAATATGGGTATCAAAAGAAAGGTGTTAATGAGTATTTTAAAAGGGAGTTATCCTTAGTTCCATAGGTGGACGCAGTTTCGAGATATCGCCATAAAGGTGGACCAGGGGTGACCCTAGAATTTGTTTGTACAATATGGGTATCAAAAGAAAGGTGTTAATGAGTATTTTAAAAGGGAGTAATCCTTAGTTCCATAGGTGGACGCCGTTTTGAGATATCGCCACAAAGGTGGACCAGGGGTGACTCTAGAATGCGTTTGTACGATATGGGTATCAAATGGAAGGTGTTAAAGAGTATTTTATGAGGGAGTGGGCCATAGTTCTATAGGTGGACGCCATTTAGGAATATATCCATAAAGGTGGATCAGGGTTGACCCTAGAATGCGTTTGTACGATATGGGTATCAAATGAAAGGTGTTAATGAGTATTTTAAAAGGGAGTAATCCTTAGTTCCATAGGTGGACGCCGTTTCGAGATACCGCCATAAATGTGGACCAGGGGTGACCCTAGAATTTGTTTGTACAATATGGGTATCAAAAGAAAGGTGTTAATGAGTATTTTAAAAGGGAGTAATCCTTAGTTCCATAGGTGGACGGCGTTTCGAGATATCGCTATAAAGGTGGACCAGGGGTGACCCTAGAACTTGTTTGTACAATATGGGTATCAAAAGAAAGGTGTTAATGAGTATTTTAAAAGGGAGTTGGCCTTAGTTCTATAGGTGGACGCCGTTTCGAAATATCGCCATAAAGGTGGACCAGGGTGACTCTAGAAAGTGTTTGTACGATATGGGTATCAAATTAAAGGTATTAATGAGAATTTTAAAAGGGAGTGGTGGTAGTTGTGTATGTGAAGGCGTTTTCCAGATCGCGACCAAAATGTGGACCAGGGTGACACAGAACATCATCTGTTGGATACCGCTAATTTATTTATATATGTAATACCTGCCAAGATTTTAAGGGTTTTTTATTTCGCCCTGCGGAACTTTTTCATTTTCTTCTACTTAATATGGTAGGTGTCACAACCATTTTATAAAGTTTTTTCTAAAGTTATATTTCGTGTTAATAAACCAATCCAATTACCTCACCATGTTTCATCCCTTTTTTGGTATTTGGTATAGAATTATGGCATTTTTTTAATTTTTCGTAATATTCGATATCGAAAAAGTGGGCGTGTTCATTGTCGGATTTCGTTCATTTTTCATACCAAAATAAAGTGAGTTCAAGTAAGTACGTGAACTAAGTTCATTAAAGATATGTCGATTTTTGCTCAAGTTATCGTGTTAACGGCCATGCGGAAGGATAGACTGACGACTGTGTATAAAAACTGGGCGTGGCATCAACCGATTTCGCCCGTTTTCACAGAAAACAGTTAGCATCATAAAATCTATGCCCCTACCAAATTTCAAAAGGATTGGTTAATTTTTGTTCGACTTATGGCGTTAAAAGTGTCCTAGACAAATTAAATGAAAAAGGGCGGAGCCACGCCCATTTTGAAATTTTCTTTTATTTTTGTATTTTGTTGCACCATGCCATTACTGGAGTTGAATGTTGACATAATTTACTTATATACTGTAAAGATATTAAATTTTTTGTTAAAATTTTACTTTAAAAAAATTTTTTTTTAAAAGTGGGCGTGATCCTTCTCTGATTTTGCTAATTTTTATTAGGCGTACATATAGTAATAGGAGTAACGTCCCTGCCAAATTTCATCATGATATCTTCAACGACTGACAAATTACAGCTTGCAAAAATTATAAATTACCTTCTTTTAAAAGTGGGCGGTGCCACGCCCATTGTCCAAAATTTTACCAATTTTCTATTCTGCGTCATAAATTCAACTCATCTACCAAGTTTCGTCGCTTTATCTGTCTTTGGTAATGAATTATCGCACTTTTTCTGTTTTACGAAATTTTCGATATCGAAAAAGTGGGCGTGGTTATAGTCCGATATCGTTCATTTTATATAGCGATCTGAGATGAGTGCTCAGAAACCTACGTACCAAATTTCATCAAGTTACCTCAAAATTTACTCAAGTTATCGTGTTAACGGACGGACGGACGGACGGACATGGCTCAATCAAATTTTTTTTCGATCCTGATTATTTTGATATATGGAAGTCTATATCTATCTCGATTCCTTTATATATGTACAACCAACCGTTATCCAATCAAACTTAATATACTCTGTGAGGTCTGCTCAACTAAGTATAAAAATGTTTACCAAGTTTAACCTTCTAAACGCAGTCGAAGACGGGCAATGGCACCTAGAAAACTGCAAAAAAATTTATAAGGGGTAGGGGAATATTGTAAATAATTTAACAATTAGCACAAACATGTTGTTTATTACAGATAATTATTTATACATTCTTTTACTTCTAATTTCAAGAATCTGGTGCTCTTTTCTGTCAGCACTTTCCGACATATTTCAGGGAATTGCTGATTTTTTTCAAAAGTTCAGCTTTCTCAGGAAGGGTTAACATTTTTTGGAATTCGAGACATGTAAAATCTGAAAAATTAAACTTCACTCGAAGGATGTGCCCAACATTTTCAACACCCAAACGATTTCTTTCTTTTGTCGATTGCGAGGTCATTAAGGAGAAAATTCTTTCGCAGTTCGCATTGTGACATGGTATCGAATAGAAAAATTAACAATTTTGAGCATACGTCCTTACAGCTAATGGAATAAAATTTTTGTCATTCATCCACTTTTGATAGGAGATCATCGTAAAGTGAAATAATATCTAAAATGCTATCGCAAAAGCGGGGACATTTAGAGTGTAAGCGGGGACGCTGGGACATATCGTCGAAATCATGGACAAATCCCCGAAAGTGGGAACGTCTGGCAACCATATGTTATACCGTAGTATGAAATAAATTCTAGCGTGTGAAAACCGATCGTTAGCATTTATCGTGGTATTGCCATACGCTAACTATCGCATCAGTTGTTCAATTTTCTAAGCTAGCTATCGTGGATAAATTTTTGCACGATACGTCGGGGGCTACTTATATAAAAGTAAATATAAAATTATTACAAAATCCAAAGAATCCAACTAAAGCCTTATTGCCAACACTCTGTAGTAACACCCTGGGCACGAAACCTTAAAGTGGCACAAACCTTCAAAATATTTGGGATGACCTATATATTTTTGCGGGCGCGCAAACTGCCTTCTACTTCTGTTAAGACATACTCTGAAATCTATTTTTATACTCAGCGTGCTTTGCACACAGAGTATATTAACTTTGATTGGATAACGGTTCGTTGTACAGGTATAAAGGAATCGAGATAGATATAGACTTCCACATATCAAAATCATCAGTATCGAAAAAAATTTGATTGAGTCATGTCCGTCCGTCCGCCCGTCCGTCTGTCCGTTAACACGATAACTTGAGTAACCTTTGAGGTATCTTGATGAAATTTGGTAGGTTCCTGGGCACTCATCTCAGATCGCCATTTAAAATGAACGTAATCGGAGTATAACCACGCCCACTTTTTCGATATCGAAAATTTCGAAAAACCGAAAAAGTGCGATAATTCATTACCAAAGACGGATAAAGCGATGAAACTTGGTATGTGGGTTCACCTTATGAAGCAAAATAAAAAACTAGCAAATTTTGGACAAGGGGCGTGGCACGGCCCACTTTTAAAAGAAGGTAATTTAAAAATTTTGCAAGCTGTAATTTGGCAGTCGTTGAAGATATCATGATGAAATTTGGCAGGAACGTTACTCCTATTTTACTATATGTGTGCTGAACAAAAATGAGCAAAATTCGAAGAGTCGCCTACTTAAAAAAAAAAATTATTTAAAGTCAACTTTTAACAAAAATTGAATATCTTTACAGTATATAAGTGAATTATGTCAACATTTAACTCCAGTAATGATATGGTGCAACAAAATACAAAATTAAAAGAAAATTTCACAATGCGCCGCCCTTTTTCATTTAATTTGTCTAGAATACTTTTAATGCAATAAGTCGAACAAAAATTCACCAATCCTTGTAAATTTGATAGTGGCATAGATTCTATGACGATAACATGAGCACAAATCGATATATCTTTACTAAACTTAGTTCACGTACTCATCTGTACTCACTTTCTCTTGGTATAAAAAATGGCCGAAACCCGACTATGACCACGCCAACTTTTTCGACATCGAAAATTACCAAAAAATTAAAAAAACGCCATAATTCTATACCAAATATGAAAAGAGGGATGAAACATGGTAATTGGATTAGTTTATTGACGCAAAATATAACTTCAGAAAAAAACTTTGTAACTTTTGTACTAAGTAGAAGAAAATAAAAAAGTTCTGCAGCGCGAAATCAAAAGCCCCTGGAATCTTGGCAGGAATACTGTTCGTGGTACTATATATATAAATAAATTAGCGGTACCCGAAAAATGATGATCTGGGTCACCCTGTTCCATACTTTGGTCGATATATCACATATAAACCTAAGCGCCACTCTCTTTTAAAGCCCTCATTAATACCTTTAATTTGATACCCATACCGTACCAACACATTCTAGAGTCACCCCTGTTCCACCTTTATGGCGGTATCTCGAAAAGGCGTACACCTATAAAACTAAGGATCACTCCCTTTTAAAATACTCATTACCATCTTTCATTTGATACCCATGCCATACAAACACATTCCAGGGTTACCCTAGGTTCACTTTCCTACATGGTGATTTTTTCTTATTTTTTCTCCAAAGCTCTTAGCTGAGTATATAATGTTCGGTTACACCCGAACTTAGCCTTCCTTACTTGTTTTGTATTAAACTTTTTTTTACTTTTAGTATGTCAAGTACTTACAGTGTAGAGTTCATTTCAAGAAGATTGGAACTATCTCCCAATTTTCCTCTTTCTATGGCCTCTATGCCAGTTTCGTCAAATTGTTCATTTGAGTTTATATAAAAGGCAAGAGGGGTTGCAGAAAACATTTTATTATTACAGCTTTTAAAAACTTTGGCCACTTTTACGTACAAGAAAATTGAATTGTTGGTGTTTGCGTTTTGTTTAGCTATCTGTTTCGTATAGATTCACAAACATTTTTAAACAAAACTCTGCTGTCATTCACGATAGTTCATCTATCGGGCGTGTGGAAATCGCAATATGAAGGCTGAGTTTTTACGATACGCTAGCAAGCGTTTATCGTATATCGTATCAAAATTTATAATAGGGGTGTCTATTTTAAATAAGGAATAGGAGCGAAACTTATAACACCTTTCGTAAAAGTGCGGCAAAAGTTTTGCCATTCTAACTAGGACATATCGATTTATACAATAAAACAAGGACTCATCTTTATTTTTGCATTTGAAGAGGACATACCAAATCACTCAATTGAAGATGGACACATCATGGCATATAGTGAATGGGGGATGGAAGCGTAGCACGCTACCACCACGCCACGGCGGCCGCCGGGTGTGGACATCAACTAATATGGAGCTTAGTGCCACCTTTGTCCATGCGTAAAGGATTGATGGATTTCAATCAAATTTTGAAAGGAAAAGATATTTTGTAGGACTATATTCTAGTCCATTTTGGGACTATTTCAGGCTGCTTCCTGAACATTTCAGGATGACCTCGAGAACACTCCAGGCCTATTTTAAGCATCAATTTGAAACTAAATTGTTCTAATGAAATCTAAAGTGTAGCTCAAACAAGACTATTCGGTCCACAATTTCACGATTACTTAAGGTTATTTTCCAAATCCTTTCGAGAGTATTTCACTACCAATTTAAAAGAATTTCAAGATTACATCGGAATCATTTAGAATCACTTAGGGGCAACTTCAGGACCATGACGAGACTTTTCAAAACCGTTTAGTGAGAGTTACGGGATCATTTTGGAATAACTTTGAATGTAGATTCGAGACTACTTGGGACAAGGTAAAAACATTGCGTTAAAAAAAATCTACAACACCTTTCGGAAGAAAACATGTCAAAAATCATTGCGAATTTTCAAAGACCTATAGTCTGTACTTTGCTAGACTAAAATATATAAAATTGCATGCTTAAAAAACTCAGAAAATTTCAAATAACAAGTTCGAAAGATTTGCAAAATTTTCTCGTATATTCGAATTGTTTTGAAATGTTTTTGAAACTTGGAAACTTTTTCTTAAAATATCGAAGAATTTAATTGCCGAAATTGAAAAAAACTCTAATGCTATTTTTCTGTTTGTTGCTGTAAAAATTGACTTTTTTTTAAAGTCTAGCATTTCTTCAATAAATTCTAATTGTAAACTAGATTCTATTTGGACTATCTCGGTTTTTTACCATATGTTGTCAATGGATACTGTAATGAAACATTCAAACTAATTTGATGATATACTAGTTTACAATTAGGATTATAAAGTAGAAATCAAGTTTGTTAGTATCACGTAGTCTGTACGGCACCAGGGCTCCTCCCAGCTCCATCACAAGTAGCTACACCATCAGCCGCTAGACTGCTTCAGCAGCATCAACAAAAATGTTGCTTACCACTACAGACACTCTCACTGCAACACTTACATGCATTTCATTCGCAACATAATTGACTAAGGTGAATACGCAAACTTCTCAAACATTTTATAATGACTAATATTGAAGTTTACCGATTAGTACCTGTCAAAGGGCGTATGTTTTTCGATAAGGTAAGTCTGTACCGCAAAATAATATATGAAGAGATCATTTCGATTCTCTTGCGAAAGCTCTCCGCGTTCGAGAAGTGTGCCGTTTGCTGGTTTCGGTAACTAATTACTTTAGGTATGTCCGGGATTTTAAATGAATGCAATCTTCGGTGAACGCCTCTTGCATATAAAATCCATTTGTGTATCTGCCCTTTGGTATGACCACTCCCACCCCCTAGATCATTGAGGAACTTGCGGTCGCCAGGGCCTCGGCTGTTAAACAGGATTCGCCACGGGTAGGTTTGGTTGACAATTTGGTTTTGAGCAGCTATATATTGCGCTGGCATCCCCTTGAAAGGGTTGCGCTACACAACCCCTTGAATCAATTTGTTATTTTAGTCGCCTCTTATCACAGGCATACCAGCCGCATGTATATTATAAGCCCCCTAGCCCGCTGGGAGCTGTTAAAATGGGAGACAATCATACAATGTGAAAATTTCACACTATGCTTCCTACGTATTGGTCCAATCAGATGCAGAGCGGGGCCGTTACTATAGACACTTGCACTAACATCGTTTATGTCTGAAAAATCTATACTTAAATAATACAATGAAAAGCTGCGATTAGTTGCGAACCATCTAAGACTGGACCCGTTAGGGAGGCATTCAAAAGGTTTGCAAAAAGCACACCACATTGTTAAAAGCGTGAGCTGAGAGCGCTGCGATAAGGGGGAATTGGAACTAGTTCCGTCCATTAACGGGATAGTTCTGCGCCAGTACGAAACTTGTTCGATTCGTTGCAGGGAGACAAGCCTGAATATTCGCACGTCATTTACACCACTTACATGTCTTGTTTTTACTTGGTGTAGCAACAACAATTGTCCACAATTCGTATTGTCAACGAACGGGTTTTTTATATACTTATGATTACATATATGTATGTCCGTATGTTACCACTCCAATTCATATGAATTCATGATCATTTAGAGTACTTTTCCAATAAACATTTACTAAAACATCATCAATTTTTGTGTTGTGGTCGCCTTTTTGTTGCTTTATGTAGACGAACGAACTCAAATATTTTTAAATAAACTAAAAATGTATGCAGTAAAATTTTAAATGGCTTAGACTACTATTGAAATAGTTTGGTTTATGTTTTTGATTTTTTACATATACATATTTAAAATTATATGTACAATATACTCGTATAAGCGAGCTGGCTCAGTCACGCACAGCTCCTTCGTTCCATTTGTTTTACGTGAACAATCCAGACAAACTATGTGATATCTAGGGCAACATCTAAGATAGACTTGGTGAGGCCACTGGTTTCGTCTTAAGGGCTCTTTGGAGCTTGCAGTGTGTGCTCACTAAGAGGTGGAACTGCGAGAGGACGTACATATTGGTGCCAGCCCCGATTATGTTTTGTGTGGTTTTGGATATCTGGCAGGAAAAAGACTTTAACGCCAAGTACTATCGTTTTGTTTCCCCCGCGGGTTAGGGGTCAGAATATACCCGCGGTGGGTATGCCTGTCGTAAGAGGCGACTAAAATACCAGAATCAAGGGGCTGTGTAGCGAAACCCTTCAGGTTGCCAGCGCAATATATAGCTTCTCCAAACCCAATTGTCAACCTCACCTATCCGCGGCGAATCCTGTTTCACTAACAGACAAGGCTCTGGCGACCCCAAGCTCCTCATGGAACTTGTGGGTGGGGAGGGAGGGTTGGCCTGACGGTTTAATGTGGCCATATAAATCGTTACCGAGATGGTCGTGCTACCACCTTAATGGTGCTGTGTTACCGGAGCGTACCGGATCTGTATCCGGCAAAGGACCATCACATCGATAACACTCCCCAAAGCATTCGGGGAGCAACTTTATCGCTACAACAACAACAACAACCAGGTTCGCTTTCGGTTTCCGTTCAGTTCAATAAAAAAATGCTGATGCCATTTGGAATTTTTGAAAACCTCGGCCCCTAGATCAGATCAGACACATTTAAACTTCGTGGAGCAAAATCCAACTTGACCACACGATTAACTACGTTTTTCGCACGCCGCCGCCGAATGTCAAAACTATGGGCGCCGTAGCGGCGGCGGCGGCGTTCGGCGCGTTACTATACTTTCTACTCATTTAAAACTGTCTAGGCGATTTATTGTTCATGTCAAAAATTAGTCCGATATGGTCGAAAGGAGTATCAACGGATGCTCATCACTGCCAGGTACAAGAAGCCAATTGCGAAATTTAACTCTTTCGACCCATTCAAAAGTTATTTAACAAAAAATTCGCTTTCAATGCCAGCTTAACACGGATTTTGCATCACCCAATTCCCCAAGTTATTAAAACAAAGCACTAAAAGAAACATTATATAAAACAAGTAAAGGTGTCTCAGTTCGGGTGTAACCGAATATTATATACTCAGCGTGAGCTTCAATTGTACATTTAATTTCAGATAAATTACTTTTCTACATAACACGTGGCACCGCCCATTTAAAAGAAAAATGTCTCCCCATTTCTTCTTAGAGTAAAACTTGATAAGTGAAATATCATTGATTCATAACTGTTTTTGCTAAGTTATAGCTACGACCCTTTTAAACTTGTTTTATATCTAAGTTGCCGTGTTCTTTAACCGATCCCGTCCATTTTTACTAGAAATATTTTCTGCTATAAGGAAAATGTGTGTACACAATTTCATTACGATCCGTTAATTTTTTTTCGAGTTAAGGCTCCCGAAGCATAGAAATCTGCTTAGTCATAAAAGGGACGGTGCCACACCCATTTTCAAAAAATTTAGTGTTTCCAATTTAATGTTATAAATCAATTTAAAGAGTAAAATTCTATTGACACATAGCTCCTTTTCTCTAAGATATAGCTTATTATTTTCGCCTACGACCATTTTAAAAATCCTTTATATAAAAGTGGCCGTGGTCCTTAACCGATTTCGTTAATTTTTCTTCAAAGCAATCCATATAGTAAAGGCAACCTTTCTGTCGAATTTTGTTACGATAGGTTTAACGATTTTTGATTTATGATTAATAATATTTGTAAAATTGATTTTATCACAAGTGGGTGGTGCCCCGCCCATTTAAAAAAAATTTGTATCAAGAGTCTCAATATAAGTCCACATGTCAAATTTCAACATTCTAGGTGTATTATTTACTAAATAATCAGGTTTCTTGTGTTTTCCAAAATGTTATGTATATAAAAAGTAGGAGTGGTTATCATCCGATTTCTCTCATTTTCAATACCAATCTATTCAGGGTCCAGATAAGCTCGTGTACCAAATTTGGTGAATATATCTATCTCAATATTTACTCCAGTTATCGTGTTAACGCACAGACGGACGGACGCACGGACATCGGTCAATCAAATTTTTTTTCGATCCTGATGATTTTGGTATATGGAAGTCTATATCTATCTCGATTCCTTTATACCTGTACAACCAACCGTTATCGAATCAAAGTTAATATACTCTGTGTGCAAAACACGCTGAGTATAAAAATTTAAATGCTCACTTTGCATAATTTTTTAAAAAAATTAATAAGGAACAATGAATTCAAATAAAATAATCCATGTCGAGTACGTTATCAAATTGGCCTTAAGTTGTTAAAAAGCAAGTCACCCGAAAAAAGTGCCGATTTTTTCAAATATTTTATATTCCGATTGGCTAAAATAATAAACGAAATTAGTGAAGCAAAATCCTCCAGGTCTAGGTACTTTGTGCCTTTTTATTTACCACTTTGCCGGCAAAATTTTGCCAAAAATAATCCACTGCGAAGCTGGTGTTCGCACTACAACAACTTGTATAACTGCATCAGTTTTGAATGTTCGTTTTCCGAGTTGCATAATTCAATACTGTCACGTCAGGCCTGATATTTTGTACTTTCTTTCATATGTATGGTTGAATTCCATTATTTTTAATTGTAACATTAATCTTGTGTTTTATATATCTTAGTAGTCGACCGCATTGTGCCTGTGTCGACTTTATTCCAAATAAATTAAATTAAAAGCTTGCTCAAGACAGTCGAACAAATGACCCGGTGTGCTACTACCCTAACGTAGTGGACAGTCGAACTAGGCTGAAAACTGAAGCTACGCGGTTATTTATAATGAATTCTTGTATCAAAAGGCATGAAAACAACAGTTTGGACTGAGCCTTTTAACTTTTCGAGCACAAACGTTTGCAAATTTTGGTCTACATTTGATAAAAAAAAAAATATATTATGTAGGATTAAATTATTTTCACTTATAAGTTACGCAATAATATCCACTTGGACTGCTTATGATGTCGAGGGCGGCATCTTTGGCCGAATAGTTAGTCGTGCTCCTTTTAATTTTTCTTACAAATTGTTTTATGCCGACTCCGAACGGCATCTGCTTTGCCCGGCTCTTGAACCCAGGATCTTCGGTGTGGTAGGCGGAGCACGCTACCATAACACCACCTCGGCAGCATAGCGCGACAAAAAAAATCACTTAGAAAGTCTTCGGTTCTACACCTAGAACTTCTAGGAAATTGACGTCGACGAAGGTATGAGTTCGAAGTCGCAGTCCTAAGCTCTTTAAAGAGCCGAAAAAACTAGAGGCGTCCTTTGCCGCGATCAAAAATAGGCGAGCGTTGGTGTTAATCGTTAAAACTGTGCCACGAGAGCCATGGTATTAAATGACCATTAATAGTAAGCGTAAGTCGCCTTTGTGCGTGACCAGCAATAGGGCCACAACTAAGTTAAAGAAATCGTGTCTACAACGATTATTACGAGTTAGACCAGAATACCTCCTTCGGTGAAATTACGCTTTGTTCGAGACATACAGACAAAAGTGTGACCATTTTAAGTACTTAATTTTTTTTCGGCAGACACACCAGTCCCTTAGACCTGGGTTAGGTTCGAAGCCTCCCAGGAGTAAGTAAATGCAGGACAGCCCCTCCGCAAGGATCTATTATACGCGAGACTTTGAAGCAAACCCCCGGATCTTTCCGAAATGGCCAAAACGTTGATTTCCTTAAAAACATACAAATAAAACCTTTCCTAAGCCGCCGCCGTCGATATAGTTATCGGCGTAAACCTCTACCACACATCTTAAAGATTTGAATTCTATGGGTCTTTAGATATCTTATCCAAGTTTCCCTTTTTCATATTGTGATGGGCATTACTAAATTTTGAGTTAACCTCAATTGCAAGAAATTGTATGTAATATGTGTTACCACAAAATAAAATTAATAGAACATATATACATCAGTACATATGGCCCATCCTTGGCAAACTCCTTCACAATGAACTTAAATGGTTTTGTGTTCGTAATTTAATTTCGCTCTACATGAAATCAAGCAGACACGCCCCCATACTCTATATCGGTTATGCGGAAAGCAAGTGTAGCTAGCGATGTGCCTATGCAGCTAATTTATATTGCCACTGTGCAGCATGTTGCAACATATGTTTTACAATTGCCTATCAGGCAGTGAACATCAATGAAACCAATCAATAATTATCTCCGCTCATCACTAGTACCGTTATCCATCTTACTGGTATATTGCAATAACATCTGATTACAATTATAATGCATGCTAGTAATATTTACATATATGCATGCCTCTGTATGTGAAAGAGTGTATTAGATACATATTTACTTGTATAAGTTTTTGTGCATTGGAGACCGTTATCAAACAACATATACGTACTCAAACTATACACACTGATTCACAAAATTCCCGATCACTTCTTACCTATGCACCTTACACTACATCCAGGAAAACTTGAATGTCGCAGGTGATATTGGTAGTGGTTGCTCAGCATCTAGCCACCAACTAAATTGCCAAACAACTAAGAAACAACTTAGCCAACCGTCCATCCACCTCGGAATGTACAGGAACTAATGCAATTAATATTGAATGCCAATAGCTTGACCATAATTTACGTGCTGCATTTATGATGCAGTGGCGGACGTTGCTTATTTCGCTAAGATATCTCGCTGATTGTTGTGGTTGTATTGGTCTTATCGGTGAATTGTGAATTTGAGTTGCAATAGACGCCCTAGGGGTGTTGCCGAACACTCAATGGAGGTGGAGTAGTTAAAATTGCATACAAGTTTGTAATATTTATGACTACTTTCGTATGTATGTATGTATGTATGAAGGTACGAGTATTAATAAATAATGGGATGAGCTGAAAGCATATGTTTTCTTTTGAGCGCGTAAAAATCGGAATAAACCTGAACAGTCTTCCAATGCGAGCACATTTCAGATAACGTCAGAATTATTTTCAGTATCATTTAACGCCAATTTTAAAATAAATTCGAATTTTTTTTTTTTTTGGATCTATCGCACCTTTTTCGAAATCTTACTTAATAACGTAATTGGCGCTTTACCGATTTTGGGGCGTCCAACAAGTTGCGCCAGTCGCTCTCTTCTTCTGCTTCTGTAGGCGGGTTCCGATAAGAATACCTTCTTAGCCGGAGCTTCCTTACATGATTTAACCAGCACAGCAACTATTTTTATTCACTGGGCTATGTTGATGTCTACATAAATCTCGTTGAGCTCATCATTAAATCTACTCTGGTACTCGCCGTCTATAATCTAATTACTCTCTGGACACCGGTCAAAAGTTCATCGTTTTTATTTTTAAAAGAGTTTGCGCCGGACTTCATATCTTCCGCTTTGAGCCAAATTTTAAGTAAAATTTGTGTTTTTGTTTCTGGTTTTTTCTTGGTGCCTATCCTTTATTTTCAGCTCGCGCGTTCGATTTTAACGTATGTAGCGTCTTTTTTCGGTTCCAACGCGGAATTCTTCATCAGTTTTTTTCCGTCACCGGTTAAAAATTTTTTCCTGAACGATGGTACGCACTGCTCCCGCATTCCGTCGGGTTGACTTGTGCTTACAGGGAGCATGTGTTAGAGTCGAGTTGCGAAATTAGCAGTCTTTTGCGACGCCAGCCTTTTAAAGTATGGCTTTACTTGTGTTGATTGCTTCTTGTTGTTGTTGACCACGCCTCGAGCACCGGCGAAGTTGATTAGCCTCCGTCCATTAGAAAAGGTTTCGATGTGGAGGCTGAACTTTCCGAACGTGGGGCAAATACACCTTCTTTGCATACCCAGGCGTCGAAGTCGCCAGGGCTAGGAGTGAGGAGAGCGCTTGTATGTGCGTTCTAAGCGTTTCTAGATTGCGTATTTTTCTTTTACCTAGTCGTACTTCTCCTCCATCGGTGCATGCATGCAGATGACTGAAATATTAAAAAATTTCGCTCTTATTCGGATAACGTCGAGACGTTCGTCCACACGCGTGAACAACATTATTTGGCGACAAGGTCTTTCTCTCACCACGTAGCCGACAGCGAAACAGCGCTTATCCTCATAACCCTTCAGTAAATGTCACACTTGCTGATGGTTTTCTTTCCTCATTTTGTCCATCGCATCTCTTTGAAACTTGAATGGTGGGGTGATGTTAGCTTTTGCCTTCACAAGAACATCAACCAGCCATTCATCTGCGCCAATGCCATTAAGGAAGCGGAAATTCCAGACGCATGCCCTTAAAATGTAGTCCATTAAAAGCTTTAATGTTCGTCATCAGTAAAGGGTCGTTTGGTTTTACATAGCGGTCCATAGCCTAGCATAGAAACCGCTCATGGGGGTTGACAATATTACCTGCACGTTTATATAACCAGCCGCTTGGTCCAAGACAGGCGCCACCTTGCAGTCGCACTTATAGCGGTCAGACGATGCAAGGGATGTGCAGTGGCTACCCAGAGGATACTAGGCCACAGTAGGCCGGAAGTTGTAAGCTGCTTGAACCGCATGCAAAAGAGTCAGTCTGGTCATTCCTGGTGATTGGCGGTCAGAAGCTTTTCCCACATGCAGTCACGGAATAATTTCGGGACTATCTTTGGATCGCGAGAGCTTCAGGACTTTTTCAGGTACATTTCTGCAATTCATGAAATAAAGACAATTTCGGAACTGTTTTCAGGATCATTAGGGGGTTATTGGGTTATTCTCTCCGGGAATATTTTCGGAAGGTTTCGTTAATATTTTCAGGTCTATTCCGTGATTTTTTTTACTAGGTGGGCATAGTTTTGTCATTACTTCAGGATTATTATATCGAGATCAGTTCGGGAAAGTATCTGGATTAGCAAAGTTATTTCGGCATCGCTTCTGAGATATTTCATTTCCGAATAAGGTGGTTCCGGATTGTTTTGAGATTGTTTTCTAGATAACTTCGGAATTATTATCGGAAATATTTTGGACTTTTCTCGTACTGTATTCGGTACTACTTGTGAAATTTTTTGGGATTTTTTTATGGATGTTGGTTTTTTTGGAATAATTTCGGAATTGTTTTTCAGACCATTTTGGATTTTTTCAAGACTAATATATACATTATAATTTTGGATTATTTTGACACAGTTCTGGAACCGTTTAAGTGATAATTTTGTGACCATTTTGGAATTGTGTTAAGGATCATTTCGGGACACTTTCGGAATAACTTGGAACGCTTCCGCTAAGGACTACTTTAGCATTATTTCAGGGCTCATGATAAGACCACTTCGGTTCCATTTAAAACTGCTTTCGTGTTTGTTTTCTGATTATATAAGGAATAATTTCGGCACCATATACAGACCATTTTGAAATTATTTTTCTTATCAGTATTTCTGAATAATTTTTGAGCTCATTTTTGGACTATTTTAAGGATTATATATTGGTATTCTCCGTAGCTAGATTTTTCGTGACAATCGTTATATATCTGAGTCTTCGACCAAGGCCAGTAATATTTGGTAAGTGGCCCATACGCATTTTAGGCTTGAGTTCCAAGCAATTTTAGTATTTTTTAAGTTTATAAAGCGGATAAGAAATATAAGGAACTGATCTTATTGAAAGAAGAAAAAAAAATAATAATAATAATTAGGGCGATTTACCTCAGAGATCTAGGCCGACTTTCCCTTCTAATTTGCATCCTGCTATTTCTTAATTTTTCCTACAAATCGGCTGAACGGGACTTACATGTTTTACGCCGTCCCCGAACGGTATCTGCAATGCAGATGAGTATTCACTAATCAACTTTTCATTTTGAAATACACTCGTAGTATTTGGAAAAACTGTTTTCTAAACAACTTTTTTTCAAATTTTTCATATTGCTTTGCCGAGGACTTGAAGCCATGACCTTCAGTGTGGTAAGCAGAGCACGCTACCACTACACCACGGTGGCCGCTAGTCGTATTAAAGATATCCAACTGCAGAGTGACTTTGAATTTATTCTAAAGAATTCTGGCCCAATGCTGTATTGAACGAATGATAATTATTAATTTAATTTCTAGCCACCTAGATGCCGTTGAACATGTGTCAACAACCCGAGTCAAACTTTGCGATAACTTTCAACAAGTAAAAACGTCAAACACATCGGGACAAATGTAGAATTGTAGAGAGGGACTTGCATATCTGACTTTTAGGTTGATGTCAGCCAGAACTTCGTATTGTCTTACTTCACTGCACTACCCACATTTTGGCTTTTATACTAGCGCTACAGTAGGCAACATAATGGATCAATGCAGATCATAGTAAATTACCTGTTCAAGCATCTTTAATAATTTTTATGCATGTAAATGTTTGTAAAAAACATTTAATTAAAACAAAAAAGATGTCAAACGCCTATAACTATGCCACAAATTTAAGCTAATGGCATACCTACGCCCACCAAATAAACGTAAATACATAAACTTATACGAGTACGTAGCTATTAAAATTTCAAGATAAATTGAAAAATATATACATAAATGTTTTTACCTTCATCACAACAAGGATTTTTAGTTAACGCAACGCTTTGGGTGGTCCAATCAGAATGATTGAGCCAACAAACCATTTAATGCTACACAGAAACTATAAAAATTTATAGAAACATGTGTGCACCCACCAATATATGGTTTACGGAGTTGTAAATTGTATATATCGTCGATCCCCATGGAAGACTAACACGGCTCATGTTCTGGTGAAAAACTAATACAGTACGTTATTTGCGTGGAAGACAAGCTCTTTTCAGTTGTGTGTTGATTGGAGTGTTGACGGTGTTGCAGTCATCTAGCCATTTCTACCTCAATGCTCAACTTTTGCATGTGAGAGCGTAAATATCTCGGTATATCGGTATGAATGTGGATGAAATCACGGAGCAATTAGCAAGGGTTTGTCTTAACCGGAAGTACATCGATGTTACCTAATATAAAATAAATAAACTTAGATGTCAGTTGCATAGAAGGAAATCAGTGATAAGACATACCATATACATATATACTGCTGAGTGGACTATCACCCTTTTACGACTGCCTTTTCGAAAACGCTCTATTTCAGAAAACTTTTGAATTACCCTATATTGCAGAATCTGTTTGAAAAACGCCCTATTTAAGCTTAAATATTCTGGGCTGCTTAGGAAAAAAATTCTGAGAGAGGCGTTCTTCAACCGAGTTCTAAGAAAGAGCTTTTTGGAAACAAATTCCAAACAGGATGTTTTTAAAAAATATTCTCACATAGGTCGTTTTCGAGCTGGCAGTCGAAAAATGCGATATTTCACACAGCCGATTCGTCCGAACTACACTCACAGGTTTCAGGTTTCAACTAAAACGTAACTAACCCCACTTTTTTGGTGGGTATATATGTATGATCGAGTGAATGTGTATGGGTGCGATATTTAGACCGAACTCATGTGGATACAAATGTTGCGGTTTGTTTGTCTGATTTCTAACTTATGCCGTTGGCGTTAGATTCAAAACAAAAACCAAGAATATTGGGGCACAAACCACACACACACACACACGTGTGTACACATACAAACACACAATTTTTAGCTTGTGGCAATAAAATAATAAAGACACTAGAAATTAATATAAATTTCTAACAAATTGTGTGTTGAGTGAATTGTTTTTATTTTTAAACTGTTTTTTATTTTGTTAATTGTTGTTGCTGCAATTCTACATGGGTGGTTGCCGCATATGTTTGTTGGTTGCAGCTGTGGTGTGTGATTATATGTATATGTATATATGTATCTACATATGTGTGCAACCAGGCTTATGTTGTCGAGTTGGCTTTAACACCAGAAGTCCCCTATAAAACAGAGTCCCCGTTGCTCTATTGTTTTGCAGCATATTTGTGTGGCAACAAGTAAACTTTTTCTCTCTCTCTTTTTCATAATTAGCTGACACCAGTTGCCAAACAAATTGTGACAAGACATATTTAATTAGCAGCGTTGCATTTTTGAAGTGTACGTAATTAATTTCGCTTTTCATTGAATTTTATAATTTTAAGTGAGGCAACTCAATGTTGCTGGTGACAGTGAGGTACAATGAAGTGGTGCATGCTCGGTGTAAAGGGTGCAAGGTTGAAGACTTTATAGGGCTCGTTTATCGCTTGCATCATAGCTATCCTCTGCACTTGTTTTTAGTTGCTTCTTGCTCATTACAGTTTGTATAATTCCGTATTGTTGTTTATTTATTGCTGTCACAACGATAATTAACTAGATTAAGCTAAGTAACAACAGCCAACTACTACCATTGCGTGAGTATGTTTTTATTAGTATTTATTCTTTATACCCAGAAGAGGCACAATATTTCGAGATTGTTTTATGCACAATTTCGTTTACTGGACGTCACCAAAATTGGTGCCATTTAAGAAAAATCATATCTTCTGTCAAATTGGGTTTGATGATTTGGGATGGGGATTTGAATAGAAAGTATGCATATTGCAAATACGCGTTGCAATGGCCCCTGCGCTCATAACCTCACATAAGTTTATTGCGTTCATTGTTGACAGAACGATGTGGGAAACAGGCAACCCATATACTGATGGCTCGAAAGGATGACGGAAAATCGGGCGCCGGTATCTATAAGTCGACTTTTAAGAAATCGGAATCAATTGGCATCTACCCACCTATACTTCCGGCAGAACTCCATGCAGCCGTACGTTCCTTGCAGTCTTACAAAAGTTCTTCTAAGCTAATGGATGAACGCATTGGCGCCCTTAACGGAAGCCAAAAACACAAGGGTTTGTCAGGATTTGTTAACGGGAATCAGGACATGAAGGTAATGATCCGGCAGACTACATAACCAAGGACGGCGTTATAGCAGCATTTTATGGTCCAGAGCCCAGAGGCACACCCTAGGGAAACTAAAAGTAATTGCAAAACAAAAAAGTTCAGATAACACTGGATGGAATCCCCAACGCAGACACGGCCAAAATGATCAATACTTCCAACCAAACTCATTAACCTAAACAGAGACTTCTAGGAATTTTGTAATTTAAACTATGCAATCCAATCTCCAGCTGCACTTTGGGAGACTAAAATTAATTGAGCACACTCAATAAAATTAAGTGTTCTTCCAGAAAAAATAATAACTCTCGCAATTTCGAAAGGGCAACGAGAACTTCCACAGTGACTTTCGATAGCAGCGTTTTTTATGCGTGAATCATTTTGTGCGTAAACTTACGGTTACGGTTTGCTTGCAAATAAGTATGGGGCGTTTATTTCAGTTTACTTTCTTAATAGGATCTATCGCCATCTACTATCTACTACTGAGTCACAGCAGAAAACGCATATTTTCTTAATACATATTATTATTGGTAACAGATTTCGTGAACAAGACTCAGATGTTATCCAGATTTAATCGAAGTCTCCACTCTGATTCACTGTGATTTTCCAGTCGCTGTCACGAAGTCATAGATCCACTATTATTTTTCTACTCTATCTCATACCAGATGCGTGTCATCGACAGCGTGTAAAGAAAATGGGATGACTCTCACAAATTTGAAAAAAAAAGTATTTTAGCGAAAGTTTCCGAGATACTAACGACATCTATCGATAGCCATCGGAAAATTTAGGAAGAGGAAGACTTGGTTTCCTCTGAATTAGGTCAGATAAGGTTGGATGGCCGCTGTCTCAACTAGGGGAAACAGCTCAGTTGAACAACCTTTACGGCCCGATGCCACTTTTAATAATTTCATTACTAATTTCTGATGGATCGGTGCGTAGCAACACGGGATTTTTAAGCCTCCCAACCGACATATTTACATAGTATCGTCGCAAAAGTGGAACACTTAAGAATGAAGTGATTAGATTATTCTTTCTCTTTATCTTCAATACAACAAACACATTTGGGATTTTACAGAATGCAACCATACTCAACGATCCAATTACTACAGAGAGATGCGCGTTAGTGGGGCACAAGATTTCTGCTGACAAGTCTGCTTCGATAATCGCTTAGAAGGATCCCGACGCCTGACCAGAGGTTGCGTCAGCCCCGAAAATAACCTTTCTGGAAACAGACTGCGGGTGGCAAACTTTGTTCCAAATTCTCTGTTGGCATTTATGTACCTCCAGCTCATGGTACCTCCAGTGATGTCGTTAGCCCTTGCACCTTAATAATATTTATTAAAAAGTAGCTCCTTGTGATCGCGAGCGATTCAGATACCCGCCCCATTATGCTAGATGCGCAGATTTTGATAGCCGCCTATTCGTCCACTATGTAATTCATAGCAGCGGCTGCAGCTTGTTAGTTGTTGCAGTGTTTGGACAGCTTAAACATCCAGCTGATTCAGAGAATCCACCTTTCAACTTCCTTTCCAACTACGACCAATCCGTTCAAAAGTTTGGCAGACCTCTACCACAGATTAGACTCTCACCTCACTTATTCGAAGGTGTTTATGCTATGAGGATAAAAGATGGTGAAAAACGTGGCGAAGAATAATCTGCTTTGCTAGGGATAGAGTCGAAGCTAATAAGGCTGCTGCATAGCCCATTGGCACTAAGTCTAAACCCAGCATCTTGAGGTCTAATTATATACCGGCAACGGCCAACCTACTAAGATACTGCACTGGTTCATGTTTATTATTGTATTCAAACCCAAAAGGTTAGGTGCATGGTTTTCATCTTTTTAATCTAAAAAGCAGTGTCTACGTCATTCCCAAGACCCAAGGTATTAGCGATATAGGGGGATATAGCGGAATGGGGGATATAGCGGATGGTCTGAACACAGGGACTTTACCTCTTAGTAATAAAAAGTCCAGTTTTGTTGGGGTTTACTGCTAGTGCTCATGATTCAGAGCACCGAGTCAAAATATCGATATACCTTATTAAATGGTCCCGTGGTGTGCCCGAAGATTTATTCCTGATGAAGATAGCAATATCATCAGCATAGATTATCAATTATTAGCCCATTTATTAGAGAAGAAGATATCTAGCCACATACTCATTTGTTGCACCACTTCTCATCCTTCTATGACCTACTCCTCTCTCTATTCCACTGGGACAGTTCTAGCGCCCAGAAGTCTGTTGATAAACAAGACCAGACTCCAGACGACTCCACTTCCAGACCTGTTAAAACTTTCTCGACAGCAATCGGCAGGACTTGATTAAAAGCCCCTTCGATATCAAGAAATGCATTCGGCTCGATCTCATTAAACTTGAGTTATCCTTTTATCTATGACAACTGAATAGGTTTCCCTATGAGTGAAGATTCATGATAAGCACGAATATGGTTTATATAAAAGTAAACGCAGCTTTGCTCAAAACTCCCCTGAACATCTTACTAATATCGAGGTGTCTAAGCGCCTATTAATAAATGAATCGCATACTCATATATATATATATTAGAGCGGGTCAAATTGTTTGCCCATCAGGAGTATAGCAAAAACGTAATCTACGGATGATTCTAAGAATCTTCATAGCTTCTGATAGAATTATAGGAAAAATATCATATTGCGATTACTTTAAAGGTATTTTACGTACATTTCAGAATCTGTATTAATATCTATAGTGTTTTCGAATTTTAGTAGAGATATCAGGCTTAAATTATGAGAAATTTGTCTAAAATAAACTTTTACCTACTACATTATCATTTTTAACAAATTTCTTATGGAAGTTTTTTTTTCTTTACAGCTAAAATAAGTTCAGAATATTTCCAACAACTTTCATTCAGATTTTCGAATTCCTTGTTTTTTTGGCTAAACCCTACATTCAAATGCAAAATATCTATTTTGCAAAAGTGGGGACCTCGAAATCATACTTAGAGCTATGGTGTCTTCAGCTCTTAGAATCTTCTCTTCAGTTTCTTAGAATCATCTGTAGATTACGTTTTTGCTATACTCCTGATGGGAAAAATCCATCCATGCAATTTTACCCGCTCTAACATATATGTATTAAAATTTACCCTCAGGGTATATAAAATGCGCTTGCACGTGATCTAGTTTTTTTATTGGTCCTTTTCCTAAACCTATGCGTATATTTTTGTGCTTGTGCAACGCTCATTGACTTGCTTGCCACATTCACTTATTCGGGCGCTAGATTGTGGCATGCAACAGCGACTTGATTTTAACCTATCGCATTCGCTATAAGCAAAGGTTTTGTTGTTTTTATCCTTGTTGTATTAGTCCAATGCAGTTTTGATTGTTTTTGTTATTTAGTTGACAGTAACAATGCTTGATATGTAGGGCTTTGTCATTGTTGTTGTTTGCATTGTTATTGCAACTTAAGTTCGCGCTTTTGTCGCAAGTTTTGTGTTTTTGGCACGTTTTCATTCTTGTCTTAATTAATTACTTGCCAACGTGCATTATTGTTGTCATTGTTGTTGTTGTTGTTGTTGCTGACTTCGCTGCCGCCTGTCATCATTATTGTTCATGCTAATGTACTGTTTGCTATTGTTGTTCTCGTAAGCGCTTTAACCCACATTTCACGCCATCTAATTAGTAAAGTACACCCAGCCAGTTCATTTGCCACGTCGTTACCACACTCGTTCCCGCCATTATCGTCATCATCCTCTTAAACACTTTTTTGGCTCTGCATTCAGTATGGCGCTTAGCCTTTTTTGCGTTGTTTCACGCTCGTCATTTGCTATCAGCAGCTCTTGTTGCTACTTGTATTACCCCTACAGATTTTGTTGATGCAAATTACAAACTCTGCTAAGCTCTTTCAATGTATGAACGTACAACAACATAAAGAAGCTTACATTCGAGAGTAGATAGCGCGAAGAAGACGACAATGATGCAAAAGTTGACGCAAAGCAGCTTAAGCTCAAGCAACCACCACATAAGCACAGGCTGAGCTCTCCGACTAGAGAATATCCAATTTGTTTAGGTGAAGTCTCATTGGAATTTGTTGTCTTGTACTAGGCGGTATGTGAGTTTATATATACATACATACATATATTTATGGTTATGCAGTGGAGATGTGTGTGTGAAATGCCATTTGGATTTTGTTTTGGCATGAAAGTCGAAAAAGATGCATATGCGAATCGTGAAATCGCTGCATTAAGGACCGTACTCGTCAATGCTGATCCCGAAGTGGTGCTTTCGCATTTACAATTATTTTCATTTACAGGGGTCTATTCTTCCGTTGGCCACCTCCGGGCTTTGACGTTTTTGCATTGAAAACAAAAACAGTTATAGGTTTATTACATTCACAAATGGTATACACATACATACATATATCGAGCACAATACGTTAACATATCAGCGAAGAAGGCGATGACATTTAACAAACCATTTCAACTGTCCAAGGTTGACACTTTGACACTGGTTCGACAAGAAACAACATTTCCATCATTTGGTGAGTAAAGTACGACAATTAATAAAATAAAATAAAACAAGTAAAGGTGTAACCGAACATTATATACTCAGCGTGTGCTTCAATTGTACATTTCATTTCAGATAAATTACTTTTCTACATAACACGTGGCACCGCCCGTTTAAAAAAAATGTCTCCCCTTTCCTCTTACAATAAACCTTGATAAGTGAAATATCATTGATTCAAAACAATTTTTTACTAAGTTATAGCTTATTATTCTAGTCTACGACCCTTTTAAACTTGTTTTATATCTAAGTTGCCGTGGTCTTTTACCGATCCTGGCCATAGAAATATTTTCTGCTATTGGGAAAATTTCTGCTATGGGGTGACCCTAGAATTTGTTTGCAATATATGGGCATCAAACGAAAGGTGTTAATGAGTATTTTAAAAGGGAGTGGGCCTTAGTTCTATAGGTGGACGCCGTTTCGCGATATCGCCATAAAGGTGGGCCAGGGGTGACTCTAGAATTCGTTTGTGCAATATGGGTATCAAACGAAAGGAGTTAATGAGTATTTTAAGAGGGAGTGGGCCTTAGTTCTATAGGTGGGCGCATTTTCGAGGTATCGCAATAAAGGTGGACCAGGGGTGACTCTAGACTTTGTTTGTACGATATGGGTATCAAATGAAAGGTGTTAATGAGTATTTTTAAAAGGGAGTGGGCCTTCGTTTTATAGCTGTTCGCCTTTTCGGGATATCGCCATAAAGGTGGACCAGGGGTTACTTTAGGATTTGTTTGTATGATATGGGTATCAAATGAAAGGTGTTAATGATTATTTTAAAAGGGCGTGGGACTTAGTTCTATAGGTGGACCTCTTTTCGAGATATCGACATAAAGGTGGACCAGGGGTGACTCTAGAATTCGTTTGTGCAATATGGGTATCAAACGAAAGGAGTTAATGAGTATTTTAAGAGGGAGTGGGCCTTAGTTCTATAGGTGGATGCCTTTTCGAGATATCGCCTTAAAGATGGACCAGGTGTGACTGTAGAATGCGTTTGTACGATATGGGTATCAAATGAAAGGTGTTAATGAGTATTTTTAAAGGGAGTAATCCTTAGTTCCATAGGTGGACGCCGTTTCGAGATATCGCCATAAAGGTGGGCCAGGGGTGACTCTAGATTTCGTTTGTGCAATATGGGTATCAAACGAAAGGAGTTAATGAGTATTTTAAGAGGGAGTGGGCCTTTCTGGACCAGGGGTGACTCTAGACTTTGTTTGTACGATATGGGTATCAAATGAAAGGTGTTAATGAGTATTTTTAAAAGGGAGTGGGCCTTCGTTTTATAGCTGTTCGCCTTTTCGGGATATCGCCATAAAGGTGGACCAGGGGTGACTTTAGGATTTGTTTGTATGATATGGGTATCAAATGAAAGGTGTTAATGATTATTTTAAAAGGGCGTGGGACTTAGTTCTATAGGTGGACCCCTTTTCGAGATATCGCCATAAAGGTGGACCAGGGGTGACTCTAGAATTAGTTTGTGCAATATCGGTATCAAACGAAAGGAGTTAATGAGTATTTTAAGAGGGAGTGGGCCTTAGTTCTATAGGTGGATGCCTTTTCGAGATATCGCCTTAAAGATGGACCAGGTGTGACTGTAGAATGCGTTTGTACGATATGGGTATCAAATGAAAGGTGTTAATGAGTATTTTTAAAGGGAGTAATCCTTAGTTCCATAGGTGGACGCCGTTTCGAGATATCGCCATAAAGGTGGGCCAGGGGTGAGATTTCGTTTGTGCAATATGGGTATCAAACGAAAGGAGTTAATGAGTATTTTAAGAGGGAGTGGGCCTTTCTGGACCAGGGGTGACTCTAGACTTTGTTTGTACGATATGGGTATCAAATGAAAGGTGTTAATGAGTATTTTTAAAAGGGAGTGGGCCTTCGTTTTATAGCTGTTCGCCTTTTCGGGATATCGCCATAAAGGTGGACCAGGGGTGACTTTAGGATTTGTTTGTATGATATGGGTATCAAACGAAAGGAGTTAATGAGTATTTTAAGAGGGAGTGGGCCTTTCTGGACCAGGGGTGACTCTAGACTTTGTTTGTACGATATGGGTATCAAATGAAAGGTGTTAATGAGTATTTTTAAAAGGGAGTGGGCCTTCGTTTTATAGCTGTTCGCCTTTTCGGGATATCGCCATAAAGGTGGACCAGGGGTGACTTTAGGATTTGTTTGTATGATATGGGTATCAAATGAAAGGAGTTAATGAGTATTTTAAGAGGGAGTGGGCCTTAGTTCTATAGGTGGATGCCTTTTCGAGATATCGCCATAAAGATGGACCAGGTGTGATTGTAGAATGCGTTTGTACGATATGGGTATCAAATGAAAGGTGTTAATGAGTATTTTAAAAGGGAGTAATCCTTAGTTCCATAGGTGGACGCCGTTTCGAGATATCGCCATAAAGGTGGGCCAGGGGTGACTCTAGAATTCGTTTGTGCAATATGGGTATCAAACGAAAGGAGTCAATGAGTATTTTAAGAGGGAATGGGCCTTTCTGGACCAGGGGTGACTCTAGACTTTGTTTATACGATATGGGTATCAAATGAAAGGTGTTAATGAGTATTTTTAAAAGGGAGTGGGCCTTCGTTCTATAGGTGTTCGCCTTTTCGAAATATCGCCATAAAGGTGGACCAGGGGTGACTCTAGAATGAGTTTGTACGATATGGGTATCAAATTAAAGGTATTAATGAGAGTTTTAAAAGGGAGTGGTGGTAGTTGTATATGTGAAGGCGTTTTCCAGATATCGACCAAAATGTGGACCAGGGTGACCCAGAACATCATCTGTTGGATACCGCTAATTTATTTATATATGTAATACCTGCCAAGATTTTAAGGGTTTTTTATTTCGCCCTGCAGAACTTTTTCATTTTCTTCTACTTAATATAGTAGGTGTCACAACCATTTTATAAAGTTTTTTCTAAAGTTATATTTCGCGTCAATAAAACAATCCAATTACCTTATTTCATCCCTTTTTTCGTATTTGGTATAGAATTATGGCATTTTTTCATTTTTCGTAATTTTCGATATCGAAAAAGTGGGCGTGGTCATAGTCGGATTTCGTTCATTTTTCATACCAAGATAAAGTGAGTTCAAGTAAGCACGTGAACTAAGTTCATTAAAGATATGCCGATTTTTGCTCAAGTTATCGTGTTAACGGCCATGCGGAAGGACAGACGGACGACTGTGTATAAAAACTGGGCGTGACATCAACCGATTTCGCCCATTTTCACAGAAAACAGTTAGCGCCATAAAAACTATGCCCCTACCAAATTTCAAAAGGATTGGTTAATTTTTGTTCGACTTATGGCGTTAAAAGTATCCTAGACAAATTAAATGAAAAAGGGCGGAGCCACGCCCATTTTGAAATTTTCTTTTATTTTTGCATTTTATTGTACCATATCATTACTGGAGTTAAATGTTGGCATAATTTACTTATATACTGTAAAGATATTAAATTTTTTGTTAAAATTTGACTTTAAAAAAATTTTTTTTTAAAAGTGGGCGTGTTCTTCATCCGATTTTGCCAATTTTTATCAAAAATACATATAGTAATAGGTGTAACGTTCCTGCCAAATTTCATCATGATATCTTCAACGACTGCCAAATTACAGCTAGCAAAAGTTTTAAATTACCTTCTTTTAAAAGTGGGCGGTGCCACGCCCGTCGTCCAAAATTTTACTAGTTTTCTATTCTACGTTATAAGTTGAACCCACCTCCGAAGTTTCATCGCTTTATCTGTATTTGGTAATGAATTATCGCACTTTTTCGGTTTTTCGAAATTTTCGATATCGAAAAAGTGGGCGTGGTTATAGTCCGATATCATTCATTTTAAATAGCGATCTGAGATGAGTGCTCAGGAACCTACGTACCAAATTTCATCAAGATACCTCAAAATCTACTCAAGTTATCGTATTAACGGACGGACGGACGGACGGACCGACGGACATGGCTTAATCAAATTTTTTTTTCGATCCTGATTATTTTGATATATGGAAGTCTATATCTATCTCGATTCCTTTATATATGTACAACCAACCGTTATCCAATCAAACTTAATATACTCTGTGAGCTCTGCTCAACTGAGTATAAAAAGTGGTTATCATCCGATTTCGCACATTTTCAATACCAATCCAGATAAGCTCGTATACCAAATTTGGTGAAGATATCTCAATATTTACTCAAGTTATCGTGTTAACGGACAGACGGATGGACGGACATGGCTCAATCAAAATTTTTTTTCGATACTGATTATTTTGATATATAGAAGTTTATATCTCTCTCGATTTCTTTATACCTGTATAACCAACCATTATCCAATAAAAGTTAATATACTCTGTGTGCAAAGCACGCTGAGTATAAAAATTTAAAACCAAGAAAACCACACAAGCAGTAGTGGCAGTAAATTGGTCAATAATTCATGAATATTAAATAAATGCAGGACAACGAAGAAAATTACTTTCAGTACTGGACGTGAGAATTAACGGTATGTGAGAAACGCAGCAGCGACATTAAATTTAATTAGACATAAATAGTTTTGCAATAATCGAAAAGAAAAAGTTTTTTTAAGTTGTACGAATTTACTGGTTTAAATTAAAATTATTTGTTTTTTTTTATGAAAACGTATAAACTTAAGAGTCACATGAACTTCCATGAGAGGAAGTGGCTGCAGTATAATAAGTAAACAAGTCAGTGGCGAAATGCAGCCGTGTTCTTTACGGACATATGAATACAGGATGCGTAATGCAAGGTGGGTGTCGCATAGTGGGTCGTTATTCATTTTATATGCATGAACTTGTCAGTAGTAAGTTCATTTGTAGTTGGAAGAGTGTAAATCTTTTACAGAATGCGAAGACACACAAAGACTATCACGACCACAGACATAAGGGAACATGATCTCCATTAAATCGACTGACTGATGGTGACAGCATCTACACCAAACTCGCATTAACGCTTACTAATCAAAACAATCACAGAACGAAACGCAGCTCTCTTACTAGCTACGAAGCACCTAAATATTCGCAACCATTTGTGGAAAAAATTTTACTCAAAAATTTAATACGGATGAAATTTAATGAGAATATAAGCCTGCACAAGCAGTATTATAAGCTAAGATAAAAGTTAGTACAGAGTCCGAAGTTGGGCGCTGCTTTTGCTGTAGGAACGTTTTCAAGTAACAACTTAAGTTCAACGCTAAAACCTAATCATATTGCACTTTTATCGTTGTGCAGTCGTACAAAAGTCGCTGCGGTTTATAAGTCACAGTTACAAATCACGTAGTGCCTACAATTCGCGTATCTGTCAACTTTAGTTAGAATAACAAATGTATGTTGCGTAGGCAGCGTTTTTATGTTCCATTCTTAAAACGGATAATTTGAAATAATGCGTGTATACAACTCAAAAACTAACTAACTCAACAACTTAAATATAAGGTTAGAGTACCGAAGTTTACAAAAATATTCTGTTTCTGGTCCTGAATAAACGTTGAAACGATGTGTTTTCAAATTCGAATAGACTTTCTATGATATATCTTGGTTTTTTGCTAAACTCTCAAAACAAATGTCCAACTTGAAGAACTCCTAAGGGCCCAACAACTTTGATCCGGTTCGCCCGATATTATCAGCTAACAATATTAGCCCGACTGCTGCCGGTATGATTCTTTTTTACTTCATGGCACAATCGAGACAAGGCGGGATATTGGTGTGTTGGAGGCAAAACCCATCGCATTCATAGATTAGCCTTATACCACTATTCGTATACCCAAACAATCGATAACACATAACAAATGGGTAACACTCCGATAACAAATATGAAAGTTTCAAAAACCAAATTGATATACTTTTGATAATATATCGATAACTTTTCCGAGGGTAACTGATAACTTTCTGGTAGCAAATCGACAACTTTTCGATAACACTCTGATAGCAAATTGTCAACAATCCGATAACGAATCGATAGCATTTTGATAACAAATCTTTAACCTTTCTCTGATAAATCCATGGTTTTTCAAACGGATAATTAATTTAATTTTGTTTTATTTTCTTTTATTTCATTATGCTCTTTTAATTTTTTTTAATTTTTGTTTACTCCGATCTATTGAATTTAATTCTTTGATTTAAATTTAATTTATTTATTTTATTTTATTAATTAATTATAAAGGAAAATATTACTATAGGCTTTGATCTCGTAATTTATTTTATTTAGTTGTATTTTGTTATTTGTTTGTTTATTTTATTTTACCTTATTTTATTTTATTTTATGTTATTTTAATTTACTTTATTTTAATTATTATTTTCATCTCACCAGATTCTGTACAAAGCTTATTGTTTACTATATATTTTGGCAACTTAAATGAAGGTAATGTTGCGAATAGAGAGGAAGGCAGTAAAAGAAAGCAGTAAATTGGAGTGGAATGAAGAACAGTAGGAATAACAGAGTTGTATTGCATCAATATACCTTCAATCTTTATAACAATATTACAGATAAATGCAGATTAAATAACTAAATACTTTAATATAAGCAAACATTTTCTCAAATTACTTCAAATAAGCTGTCCTTAGTGCTATATATTCCAAAACTATCACAATTTATGTCGGTTTATGCGTGTGCTGATTGTGAGCGTTCACCTGTTAGTTGCGCTACTTGTTTAGTCATACAATGACAAAGTTGGAGCAGTTATCATATAAAGGAACAAAATTTAACTTAAATCTGAGTACCCGAACGATCTTTATCTTGTTTATCTCCAACAAAACAAGAGTATATACATCTCTTCGGGCACCAGCATGCATAAAAAATGTGTATATACCCAGAGACTTTAATTTACATACATATATGTAGCTGACGTTCTGTATTATTTCGCTTGTATCAAGTCTACAACGTACACTGGTCCCATAACTATTACGCTACAGTGAGGTGAACATTACTCCTCCATTCTGCATATCTTCATAGAGCATACCAATAGCCACACGCTACGATTGAATTTACATTCTACATATATCCCCCTGCTATTATTTGCAAAGACTACACTTACGCTTACGCTTACATTTTACGCTAACATTCCCCCACACTGTGTGAAAAGATGTTTACATACATAAGACGTTTTGAAAGCCTCTATTAATATGGTCTATTTTAACTACCCCTAACTCACTTTTAACCCACTGTATGCCAATAGGTTTCAATTGCCAATAAATTATTTCGTTATGCGCATTTTTATATATTCCAAAAACATTTATTTTGTACCTCTTCTCGCTGCTGCTTTATGTTTCTTTTTGTCGTTTTTATACTCAGCTGAGCAGAGCTCACAGATTATATTAAATTTGTTCGCATAACGGTAATCCGTAACGGCATAAACTAATCGAGATAGATATATATTTCTATATATCAAAATGATCTTGGCGAAAAAAGAAATTTATTTAGCCATGTCGGTCCGCCCGTCCGTAACCACGATAACTTGAGTAAATTTTGAGGTATCTTGATGAAATTTGGTATGTAGGTTCCTGGGAACTCGTCTCAGATCGCTATTTAAAATGAACGAAATCGGACTATAATCACGCCCACTTTTTCGATATCGAAAATTTCGAAAAACCGAAAAAGTGCAATAATTCATTACCAAAGACAGATAAAGCGATGAAACTTCGTAGGTGGGTTCACCTTATGATAGAATAGAAAATTAGTAAAATTTTGGGCAATGGACGTGGCACCGCCCACTTTTAAAAGAAGGTAATTTAGAAGTTTTGCAAGCTGTAATTTGGCAGTCGTTGACGATATCATGATGAAATTTGGTAAGAGCGTTATTCCTATTCCTACATATGAGTTAATAAAAATTTGGAAAATCGTATCACGAACATGCCCACTTTTTTAGAAGTCAAATTTTAACAAAAAATTTAATATCTTTACAGTATATAAGTAAATTATGTCAACATTCAACTCCAGTAATAATATGGTGCAAAAAATACAACAATAAAAGAAAATTTCAAAATGGACGTGGCTCCGCCCTTTTTAATTTAATTTGTCTAGAATACTTTTAATGCCATAAGTTGAACAAACATTTACCAATCCTTGTGAAATTTGGTAGGGACATAAATTCTATGACGGTGACAGTTTTCTGTGAAAATGGGCGAAATCGGTTGAAGCCACGCCCAGTTTTTATACACAGTCGACCTTCTGTCTTTCCGCTCGGCCGTTAACACGATAACTTGAGCAAAAACCGATATATCTTTACTAAACTTAGTTCACGTACTTATCTGAACTAACTTTATCTTGGTATAAAAAATGGCCGAAATCCGACTATGACCACTCCCACTTTTTCGATATCGAGAATTACGAAAAATGAAAAAAATGCCATAATTCTATACCAAATATGAAAAAAGAGATGAAATATGGTAATTGGATTGGTTTATTGACGCAAAATATAACTTTAGAAAAAACTTTGTAAAATGGGTGTGACACCTTCCATATTAAGTAGAATAAAATGAAAAAGTTCTGCAGAGCGAAGTCAAATGCCCTTGGAATCTTGGCAGGAATACTGTTCGTGGTATTACATATATAAATAAATTAGCGGTACCTGACAGGTGATGTTCTGGGCCACCCTGGTCCACATTTTGGTCGATATCTCGAAAACACCTTCACATATATAATTAAGGGCCACTCCCTTTTAAACCCCCCATTAATACCTTTAATTTGATACCCATATCGTACAAACACATTCTAGAGTCACCCCTGGTCCACCTTTATGGCGATATTTCGAAAAGGCGTCCACCTATAGACCTAAGGCCGACTCCCTTTTAAAATACTCATTATCACCTTTCGTCTGATACCCAAATTGTATAAACGAATTCTAGAGTCACCCCTGGTCCACCTTTATGGCGATATCTCAAAAAAGCGTCCACCTATAGAACCAAGCCCACTCCCTTTTAAAATACTCATTAACTTCTTTCATTTGATACCGATAGCGTACAAACAAATTCTAGAGTCACCCCTGGTCCACCTTTATGGCGATATCTCGAAAAGGCGTCCAACTATAGAACTAAGGCCCACTCCCTTTTGAAATACTCATTAACACCTTTCATTTGATTCCCATATCGTACAAACAAATTCTAGAGTCACCCCTGGTCCACCTTTACGGCGATATCTCGAAAAGGCGTCCACCCATAGAACTAAGGCCCGCTCCCTTTTAAAATACTCACTAACACCTTTCATTTGATACCCATATCGTACAAACAAATTCTAGAGTCACCCCTGGTCCACCTTTATGGCGATATCTCGAAAAGGCGTCCAACTATAGAACTAAGGCCCACTCCCTTTTGAAATACTCATTAACACCTTTCATTTGATTCCCATATCGTACAAACAAATTCTAGAGTCAACCCTGGTCCACCTTTTTGGCGATATCTCGAAATGGCGTCCACCTATAGAACTAAGGTCCACTCCCCTTTAAAGTACTCTTTAATGCCTTTCATTTGATACACATGTCATACAAACACATTCCAGGGTTACCCTCGGTTCATTTTCCTACATGCTGAGTTTCCCTTATTTTGTCCCCAAAGCTCTCAGCTGAGTATGTAATGTTCGGTTACACCCGAACTTAGCCTTCCTTACTTGTTACTATCAAATTTTTTTTAATGCCTTAAAGATGTACATATAGTCTGTTTATATGTATGTATGAGGGTCTGTATGAACGAATATTCAGTGACGCTTCAAAATGCTGAAATATTTTTTTGGTCTTCCTACCTGTAGGCCGTTGCAACAGCATTTGCGAATAACTTGGTGCAAATAATTTCGGCAAGCTATTGAACGATTATATATGTCTGTCTGTCAGTATGCCATCAATGTCCGAAAATTGTCAATGCCTAAGTTTGGTAAGAGTTAATAAATCACGGCGCCGCTGACACATGTCGTAAATTCCAAAGTGAAAAAAACAATTCTGCATAAAAAAAAAGAAAAAAATAGTTGGTCCAAAAAACACATGTCATAAAAAAAAGAAGCAAAAAAGCGTAGACTGACCTGTTTTTATACTTCTTAGTTAATTGTTGAAAAGTGCACGAAGTGTATTAATTGTTTGAAGCACGGGTGTTCAAACAACGATTACTTTTTTGAATTATAAAATTTACCCTTCTTTCATACCAATATGCTCGGAACCTATCACCTCAAAATATTTAATTTACGAAACCAAACAACAACAGCTCCGCAACGGGAATCAAGTAATTGAGGGATTCAACGTGTTGATCAGCACAATTCAGAGCTTCCACAACCCAATTGTCAGCCTTAGCTACGCGAGGCAAATCCTGTTACATATATGAATGTATCATACACATATTTAGCAGGCGAGGCTGTGGAGACCCAGAGTTTCTCATGCAACAACAGAGAAGCTGGCGGGATGGCCTATAATGTTATACCAGAGATGTTCGGGCTAGTACCTCAATGGTGCTTTTTAGTGGAACGTATCGGATATATTTCCGGCAAAGGACCATCAGCGTCGATAACACTCGCCAAAACCTTCGCTACAACATCAGCTACAGATTGATCACAACTGACCACCCAATAGTAAATGCATGTCAATTGGTTGTTTTACCATTTAATTTGATATGGATATAATTTTATGAAACAAAATAACACTATTCGACCAATTCAAACATATTTTCTTGGTATTTAATAAAATCGAATGCGTCTTCAACATCGTAATGCGAAATATTGGCCTGGCCTTCGTGTTTATGTCTTTTCAAATGCAAAGCCCGAAATCATCTCCCAAAAAGAAATGCACCAAAAATATAAAACAAATATTACTGTGTAAGGTCTGACTATAAATAATTGAAAATCCTTTTAATCTTGTGTGGGAAAGATTCCATCACTTACTGAGGGCACCATAAGAAAGCACAAGCTATGAGAAAAAATTAGCTGTGAGGAAATTGCTCTTCAGAGAGGCTCTTCAACATATCTTCGTGCGTCTTTGCCATTCACGGTATACAGAATAAAACAAAATCCTGGAAAACCAATCAAGAAGTCATATTCACTCTAGATGCTATTACCTTACACATACATTTTTGCTTTAACTAAAACCTCCTCACAGAAAAGTGATCCTCGATGCACTAGATTAATCTTTAACTTTCGAAGCGGTCGATCTCGCACTGTTGCTTTAAGACTGTCGGAGTCCCGTAAAATAGTTTTCCAAAAAGACCAGAAATGTTGACATAAATTTATCACAATGGCTTACAGGCATATGTGGAGGAAAGGCAAAACATCTAAAGTAAGAGGTTTTAGACAAGGGATGCCATGAGGCGAAATCTTGTCGTAATTACTGTTTAGAGGCAAGAAATTTGTATAACTCAATGCACCAACTCACTTTTTCGCGTATAAACCAACATTCAAAATTAGCGCTTTGTTTTGTATAGATTTAAGAGCCCTTCCACAACCGAGGGACTACAATAGCTTATTACATAGATAGCGTTTCTATGGTGACGACGGATTCCAATGCTGAAGAACTGAGCTTCAAAATAAACGGTATCGCCTAAACTTTTCCACTGCTTAATATTACCTCATCTGATTCCTACTCGTCGCCATGAACTTGTTAGGATTTTTTTTTTTGAATTTATTGAAAACAAGTAAGGAAGGCTAAGTTCGGGTGTAACCGAACATTACATACTCAGTTGAGAGTCATGGAGACAAAATAAGGGAAAATCACCATGTAGGAAAATGAACCTCGGGTAACCCTGGAATGTGTTTGTACGACATGCGTATCAAATGGCATGTATTAAAGAGTATTTTAAAACGGAGTGGGCCTATATTCTATAGGTGGACGCCTTTTCGGGATATCGTTATAAAGGTGGACCAGGGTTGACTCTAGAATGCGTTTGTACATTATGGGTATCAAACGAATGGTGATAATGAGTATTTTAAAAGGGAGTGGGCCTTCGTTCTATAGGTGTTCGCCTTTTCGAAATATCGCCATAAAGGTGGACCAGGGGTGACTCTAGAATGAGTTTGTACGATATGGGTATCAAATTAAAGGTATTAATGAGAGTTTTAAAAGGGAGTGGTGGTAGTTGTATATGTGAAGGCGTTTTCCAGATATCGACCAAAATGTGGACCAGGGTGACCCAGAACATCATCTGTTGGATACCGCTAATTTATTTATATATGTAATACCTGCCAAGATTTTAAGGGTTTTTTATTTCGCCCTGCAGAACTTTTTCATTTTCTTCTACTTAATATGGTAGGTGTCACAACCATTTTATAAAGTTTTTTCTAAAGTTATATTTCGCGTCAATAAAACAATCCAATTACCTTAACATATTTCATCCCTTTTTTTGTATTTGGTATAGAATTATGGCACTTTTTTCATTTTTCGTAATTTTCGATATCGAAAAAGTGGGCGTGGTCATAGTCAGATTTCGGCGATTTTTTATACCAATAGAAAGTGAGTCCAGATAATTATGTGAACTGAGTTTAGAAAAGATATATCGATTTTTGCTCAAGTTATCGTGTTAATGGCCGAGCGGAAGGACAGACGGTTGACTGTGTATAAAAACTGGGCGTGGCTTCAATCGATTTCGCCCTTTTTCACAGAAAACAGTTATCGTCCTAGAATCTAATCCGCTACCAAATTTCACAAGGATTGGTAAAAGTTTGTTCGACTTATGGTATTAAATGTATCCTAGACAAATCAAATGAAAAAGGGCGGAGCCACGCCCATTTTGAAATTTTCTTTTATTTTTGTATTTTGTTGCACCATATCATTACTGGAGTTGAATGTTGACATAATTTACTTATATACTGTAAAGATATTAAATTTTTTGTAAAAATTTCACTTAAAAAAAAAATTTTTTTAAAAGTGGGCGTGGTCGTTCTCCGATTTTGCTAATTTTTATTAAGCATACATATAGTAATAGGAGTAACGTTCCTGCCAAATTTCATCATGATATCTTCAACGACTGCCAAATTACAGCTTGCAAAACTTCTAAATTATCTTCTTTTAAAAGTGGGCGGTGCCACGCTCATTGTCCAAATTTTACTAGTTTTCTATTCTGCGTCATAAGTTCAACGCACTTACCAAGTTTTATCGCTTCATCCCTCTTTGGTAATGAATTATCGCAATTTTTCGATTTTTCGAAATTTTCGATATCGAAAAAGTGGGCGCGGTTATAGTCCGATATCGTTCATTTTAAATAGCAATCTGAGCGAGCGCCCAGGAATCTACATACCAAATTTCGTCAAGATATCTCAAAATTTACTCAAGTTATCGTGTTAACGGACAGACGTACGGACGGACGGACATGGCTTAATCAAATTTTTTTTCGATACTGATGATTTTGATATATGGAAGTCTATATCTATCTCGATTCCTTTATACCTGTACAACCAACCGTTACCCAATCAAAGTTAATATACTCTGTGAGCTCTGCTCAACTGAGTATAAAAACAAGTAAGGAAGGTTAAGTTCGGGTGTAACCGAACATTACATGCTCAGTTGAGAGCTATGGTGACAATTTAAGGGAAAATAACCATGTAGGAAAATGAACCGAGGGAAACCCTTTAATGTGTGTGTATGACATGTGTATCAAATGAAAGGCATTAAAGAGTATTTTATGAGGGAGTGGGCCATAGTTCTATAGGTGGACGCCATTTAGGGATATAGCAATAAAGGTGGATCAGGGTTGACTCTAGAATGCGTTTGTACGATATGGGTATCAAATAAAAGGTATTAATGAGTATTTTAAAAGGGCGTGGACCTAAGTTTTATAGATGGACGTCTTTTCGAGATATCGCCGTAAAGATGGACCAGGGGTGACTCTAGAATGCGTTAGTACGATATGGGTATCAAATGAAAGGTGTTAATGAGCATTTTAAAAGGGAGTAATCCTTAGTTCCATAGGTGGACGCCGTTTCGAGATATCGCCATAAAGGTGGACCAGGGGTGACCCTAGAATTTGTTTGCACTATATGGGCATCAAACGAAAGGTGTTAATGAGTATTTTAAAAGGGAGTGGGACTTAGTTCTATAGGTGGACGCCGTTTCGAGATATCGCCATAAAGGTGGGCCAGGGGTGACTCCAAAATTCGTTTGTGCAATATGGGTATCAAACGAAAGGAGTTAATGAGTATTTTAAGAGGGAGTGGGCCTTAGTTCTATAGGTGGACGCCTTTTCGAGATATCGCCATAAAGATGGACCAGGTGTGACTGTAGAATGCGTTTGTACGATATGGGTATCAAATGAAAGGTGTTAATTAGTATTTTAAGAGGGAGTGGGCCTTAGTTCTATAGGTGGGCGCATTTTCGAGGTATCGCCATAAAGGTGGGCCAGGGGTGACTCTAGAATTCGTTTGTGCAATATGGGTATCAAATGAAAGGTGTTAATGAGTATTTTAAAAGGGAGTAATCCTTAGTTCCATAGGTGGACGCCGTTTCGAGATATCGCCATAAAGGTGGGCCAGGGGTGACTCTAGAATTCGTTTGTGCAATATGGGTATCAAAAGAAAGGAGTTAATGAGTATTTTAAGAGGGAGTGGGCCTTTCTGGACCAGGGGTGACTCTAGACTTTGTTTGTACGATATGGGTATCAAATGAAAGGTGTTAATGAGTATTTTTAGAAGGGAGTGGGCCTTCGTTCTATAGGTGTTCGCCTTTTCGAAATATCGCCATAAAGGTGGACCAGGGGTGACTCTAGAATGAGTTTGTACGATATGGGTATCAAATTAAAGGTATTAATGAGAGTTTTAAAAGGAGTGGTGGTAGTTGTATATGTGAAGGCGTTTTCCAGATATCGACCAAAATGTGGACCAGGGTGACCCAGAACATCATCTGTTGGATACCGCTAATTTATTTATATATGTAATACCTGCCAAGATTTTAAGGGTTTTTTATTTCGCCCTGCAGAACTTTTTTATTTTCTTCTACTTAATATGGTAGGTGTCACAACAATTTTATAAAGTTTTATCTAAAGTTATATTTCGCGTCAATAAAACAATTCAATTACCTTAACATATTTCATCCCTTTTTTCGTATTTGGTATAGAATTATGGCATTTTTTTCATTTTTCGTAATTTTCGATATCGAAAAAGTGGGCGTGGTCATAGTCGGATTTCGTTCATTTTTCATACCAAGATAAAGTGAGTTCAGATAAGTACGTGAACTTAGTTTAGTAAAGATATATCGATTTTTGCTCAAGTTATCGTGTTAACGGCCATGCGGAAGGACAGACGGACGACTGTGTATAAAAACTGGCGTGACATCAACCGATTTCGCCCATTTTCACAGAAAACAGTTAACGCCATAAAAACTATGACCATACCAAATTTCAATAGGATTGGTTAATTTTTGTTCGACTTATGGCGTTAAAAGTATCCTAGACAAATTAAATGAAAAACGGCGGAGCCACGCCCATTTTGAAATTTTCTTTTTTTTTTGCATTTTATTGCACCATTATAGCAAAATTATAGCTAGCAAAACTTTTAAATTACCTTCTTTTAAAAGTGGGCGGTGCCACGCCCATTGTCTAAAATTTTACTAATTTTCTATTTTGCGTCGTAAGTTCAACTCATCTACCAAGTTTCGTTGCTTTATCTGTCTTTTGTAATGAATTATCGCACTTTTTCGGTTTTTCGAAACTTTCGATATCGAAAAAGTGGGCGTGGTTATAGTCCGATATCATTCATTTTAAATAGCGATCTGAGATGAGTGCTCAGGAACCTACATACCAAATTTCATCAAGATACCTCAAAATTTAATCAAGTTATCGTATTAACGGACGGACGGACATGGCTCAATCAAATTTTTTTTCGATCCTGATTATTTTGATATATGGAAGTCTATATCTATCTCGATTCCTTTATATATGTACAACCACCCGTTATCCAATCAAACTTAATATACTCTGTGAGCTCTGCTCAACTGAGTATAATTATGCATTTACCAGAATAGATAAATATTAATTGAGATAGAGATAAGTAATGGATATCTTCTCATCGAAAATTAGACAACCAGATCGAATGTTTGATGGCTGAAACTATATTCTGAGTACCGAGAAGGAACGCTGTACGATGAAACGATGAAGTGGAGCGTTGCTGCAGATTTTTTCACAACAGGTGAAAACTTTTGCCAAAACTCAGGTAATTATGACCGGCCTTTCGTACGAAAGCGACAATTGCGGCTACCATTAAAAATAAATAAATGTAAGGCGCGATAACCTCCGAAGAGATCTAAGGCCGAGCTTCTCTTCCAATTTGCGTCGTGCTACTCTTGAATTTCCCTACAAATTGGCCGGACGGGACCTACATGATTTTATGCTGACTCCGAACGGCATCTGCGACGCAGATGAGTTTTCACTGAGAGGTTTTCATGGCAGAAATACACCCGGAGCGCTTGCCAAACACTTCCGAGGGGCGACCCCGCTTAGAAAAATTTTCTTCTAATTGAAAAACCTTATTTATAAAATTTTGATGTTGCTTTGCCCGGGGTTTGAACCCAGGGCATCCGGTGTGATAGGCGGAGCACGCTACCATCACACCACTGTGGCCGCCGCTACGATTAGTTTTACCCAAAGTCAGATCACTCCAACTTACTTATCGGTTTTGCACTTGGGTTAGAGACTCTGATTTTACGCGTAGGTTAGGTTAGGTTGAATAGGCCAGTCCGTGAGGATGTCACATAGACTGAATGAGTCCATAACGCTAGCAGATATTTGTTAAATACGAAGCTGAAATACCCTATCAAAAACCATGTTGTAAAATAGATCTGTCTACTTGTAAAATATTAGAAGCCTTCTCTGACGTATGCCACTTGCTGATTCAAGATTTGACGGCTGTACCAATTCTTATAGCTGTCGTCTTATCCTAGTAAGGGCTGGACACGAGCGTAAAACAAGCTCAATTGCTTTCTTCTCCAACTCACACTCGAAACGCCAGAAGACAGTCTCCAGTCAGAATACCTGTCAAGGGTTTCCAGTCCTATATTTTTTATAATAAGTGTATGTTTGTTACTCTAAGGTTATAAGACCTACACATGATCTTCTTCACTTTACAGCCCCGCCTACTAGCTGATACTTCGATTCAACTCAATATAGTGTGTGTCGAAATGGAAGTGGTATAAAGGACCGACGCTGATGACTGGGATTGACCTCCATGGGCCGATCATATATTTTTCTCGTTTGATTCCACTCAATACATAATTTGTTTATTGCAAAGTAAGGGTGGCCACATTTTCCACAAAATAGAATCGAAATTTTAAAAATTTCGAGCTTTGTTTTCTATTTTTGAATGTTTCTTTGCTCAATGTGTTACTGTTGTTATTGCCTTCACGCTGTTGTACTCGTACTAAATCACGAAAACTGTGTACGGCCAACACAACAAGCACAAATCATTTGGCGCTTCCCTACATGGAGCTCTTGACCGAACACCCACTAGCGCACCTTCAGCCAGCTTAGGCCCTACCTAGACATAACTTTTAAATCGCAATTTGGACATTTCGCATGTTACAAACAAGCTTAAAAGCTTATGCATACGAATATCTACACTCATATGTGAGTATCAATGTATGTTTGTGTTTGTCTGAAAGGTAGCATCTTAGTATATGGAACTATCTTACTTCTTTTGTTGTTGTTGTTATTTGTTTGTTGTTGTAACATTTGGTTAGTGTTGTATTGCTGCACGTTGTTGACTCTAATCGTGTTGTTGCTATCTAAGCTGCTTAATGTTGATGTTGTTGGCTAGTTTTGTTGTCAACAACAACCTTCATTAGCATATTTGAAAATTTGCATTAACACCTTCTGAATTATGTAACTGTAATAAACTTCTGAATGAAATTGCAATTGCAAGAGGCACATTGTGAAAGGCACATTTGTTGGCTGCAACAAACCGCGTGCTTTCCACACAGAGTATATTAACTTTGATTGGATAACGGTTGGTTGTACAGGTATAAAGGAATCGAGAGAGATATAGACCTCCATATATCAAAATCATCAATATCGAAAAAAAAATTTGATTGAGCCATGTCCGCCCGCCCGTGCGTTAGCACGATAACTTGAATAAATATTGAGATATCTTCACCAAATTTGGTACACTAGCTTACCTGGACCCAGAATAGATTAGTATTGAAAATGACCAAAATCGGATGATAACCACGCCCACTTTGTATATATATAAAATTTTGGAAAACACAAAAAACCTGATAATTTAGTAAATAATAGACCTAGAATGTTGAAATTTGACATGTGGACTTGTTTGAGCGACTGTCGTAGTCGCCAACAACCAACCCTTCTATTTAATAGAAATTAGGCTTAAGAAAACCTAAACATGAATTTAAATGAATTTAGCTGAATTTTATATTGAAGTTTTTTACATATGTACCTTTTACGTATAAGTATGCATCGTGAATTATTTGCATGTACAAATACGTATATTCTATATTACGTACATATTCCTTATTAACGTTAAGTATTTGAGATGTTTGTATTTTACGCTAACACGCGAGCGTATTTCACCTCTCTGGCAACCCCAACAATGGGTTGACAGATGTGACTATGTACGTACATACATACATTTATTATTGCTTTGACATTTCCTTTTATATTTTTATTCATTCGAAATTTTCTATCCCGGGTGTGACTGCTCTTTGGTTTTTTAAATTTTAATATATAAATTGTGAATTTGAAAACAAACAATACAACGTTTCTTATATATTCCCCAAATTTGTGAAAACGTGCTCTTTAACTCGTAGGTATCAATAACCATCCAACTGTGTCGTTCTCAGTGCAATCGTGTAGAAACGCCATTTCACATATAGCAGTCAGGATTAGAAAATCCGTGATTTTGAGCTATTATATGAACCACCGCAACCACCATACAACCACCATCAAAGCGCCATATCACATCCACCATCATCGCCACCACAGCTATATCCCACAAGAAGAAAAGGAAGGTAAATTGTGTATTATTCACACCCCCTTAAACAGTGGTCCTTCGACGCCACCAAGGAACCAGCGACAATAAATACCCATTTGCCAAAAAACCGTGAGTATTAAATGACATTTGAATACACCCTAAACACGGAAAAATATACATAAAAGAGAAAAATCAAGGCAATTTTCATTTTCGAGGATTAGAATTTCCCGCCAATAATCCTCATTTCCCGCCAAATTTTCTCAAGTTCCCACTAAAATTGCACATACCATTTCATATATATATATATATATATACATATAGCAATAACCCCATATTGCAAAACTCAGTACGGTATATGTGCAAAGCAAAATAAGAAAAACTCAGTAGTTAGCTACAGTGGGCACACTTGCTAAAAGCACCCCTTATATTTTAATGCGACAAATCTCTTAATAATTTAAAATTTCCTCATTTTAAATTAAAATATCTCTTGTCGTTAATTAAATATATTGCATAACCTCTGCTAACTTCTGATTTCTCCCCATTGAAAAAAAAAAAAACGCAAGCAAATTTTCTCGGTTTCCTCATTTGCGTATACAAAAAAGCGACATAAGCGGTGAAACAAAATCTCATACAGTGGTACAAGAGTGGTTCAGTGCGTACACTAGCGTTTGAAAAAAAAAATATATCTCTCTTGTGTAAAGCTAAAAAATTTTCCCGAGTAATTTAGTATTTCACTCTGTATCCCCATTTATACAGTCCACAAAAATATCGATAGTGAAAATCTTAAAAAATAATTACTCATATTTACATATATATATATTTGTATTTTTCCCACGTATATTTAATCCTCACGCATATATACATATTAAATACAGTGCACCGCGACACAGTGGTCACATTGTCTCGTCATACCCTCAAATTTCAAATTAATTAAAACCTCTTTACTTTGGAAATTTGTCCCCCTCTCCCTATTAGGTTTTACACATACTCAAACCCCTCAAATAAATTTAACTAAAAAACTTTTTTTGGTTTTGAAAAGTATTCTCTCTTGCTATTTAACGTGAATATTTAAACGTAACTCCCTCACATAGTTAAAAGCAAATACTCTCTCTTCAAAAAAAAAAAAAAAGTTTTCTCTCTGAAGTTAAATTTTTTGTTGATTCTCAACTCTAAGCGACATAAAACAAAGCTCAAAAATGAGTGACGATGAAACCAAAAAAGGTGGCTCCAAAACTCAAGGAGTTAAAAAATTTAAAATCTCGTCTGCCCACAAAAAATTTACATCCGAAACGGACAATTTTTTGGAATATTGTGCTCGGTTTAGGTCGACGTCGCTCCAAGACAACACGGAGTCCTCACTCAAAATAAAAAACGCCAATATAGACAAATTTTGGAATAGAGTCCAAACAGTCTTCGATAAGATTGTCGAAACCCCAGATCAGGACCTGCCCGAAGATTTTCCAACATCTGCTAATAGCATATACAGGTCCTGTCTCATAGCATACGAAGACACAAAATCCCAGATCGAAGACCAGCTTCAGTTGCTTAAACAAGCAAATGCCCCCGCTCCCCCTACCGTCACAACAGGTCCACCCGATAACTCCGGTATTTCGCTAAAAATCCCTCCCTGCGATACCGAAATATTTTATGGTGGTTATGAAAAATGGCCCTCATTTCGTGACATGTTCACAGCCGTTTATATTAACCACCCGAAACTCTCCCAAGCGCAAAAATTGTATCACCTCAGATACAAAACCCAAGGAAAGGCAGCTCAAATAGTCAACCAATTTCCCTTGACTGACGACAACTTTGCCTTAGCGTGGGAAGCCCTAAAGGCCCGATACGAGAACAGACGAGTTCTCGTAGATAACCAAATACGGGCCCTGATGAACTTAAAAACTATCACTACCGAAAACAGTGAAGACATTCAAAGGTTGCAATCGTCGGTAAATAATTGCCTTCAAATTCTCGCCACGCAACAAGTCTCCACAGATAACTGGGACCCCATACTTATTTATCTGGTTACCTCTAAACTCCCAGAAAATACAGTCACGTTGTGGGAGCAATCTCTAACCTCAAGAAGAGAACTTCCCAACTGGTCCCAAATGGACCAGTTCCTCACAACTCGATATGAAGTCGTAGAGCGAGTCGATCAATGGCGACCAAATAAATTTAAAGCCACCCCACAAGCTAGGCCACCATTCAAACCCCAGCAGTCGCATCCCTTTCAAAATAGATCGACCTCCCACACCCAATCTCATATGACAGAGCAGCGAACAATGTACAAGTGCGCTATGTGTAAAACCTCATCTCACCCCCTTATAAGTTGCTTCAAATTTAAGAAGCTGTCGACCTCTGATCGCAGAATGTTTGTGAGAGAAAACAATATGTGTTTCAATTGTCTCTCTCAGTCACACATATTGAAAGACTGTTCCAGTACTCAAACTTGCAATCAATGTCAAGATCGGCACAACTCAGTGCTTCACGAAGACACATCTCAAGTGCCGAAAAGACAACCCTCACGATTGCAAAGGACAGCCTCACAAGCCACCACCACGAATTCCACAGTCTCACCCGGTAATACTCCCGATCAAGCCAATGCTCTGGATGAAAGCCCTTCATGCTCGCAGAAAAGCCAAGTGCAATCGTTTTATTCCGAAAACGATTGTGAAATAATTTTACCCACGGCTATCGTTCCCGTAGAGCATAAAGGAGAAATTTTTAAACTACGAGCTCTTGTGGATCAGGGATCTGAACGAACCTTTATCTCTACCAGAGCCCAAGATAGACTCAAACTCCCATTCAAACCCTCTAGATTTGAAATATCAGGGATGGGCGGCAAGGTAGTTCAGACCTCAAACAAATTGTGCTCTCTGACTTTGGTATCCCCCGATTTCAAAACCAGAATAAGTGCAGAGGCAATAGTATTACCCCGGCTAACAAAAATGCTCCCCTCGCTTAAGCTCACTAGCGAGCTTCAAGCAAAATGGGCACACCTCAACCTCGCAGACTCGAACTGTCACTCCCCCTCGCAAATAGATCTCGTCCTAGGCAGTGATGTAATACCGCAAATCATCCAAAATGGCGTTGAGAAACTTTCCCCCCATCTTCTAGCGCAGAAAACCATTTTTGGATGGATTCTGAGCGGTAGAGCTCCTGTGATGGTAAACGCGTTCTGCATGCAAGTGTCAGAAGTGTCCAACGAAGATCTTAACTCTTTATTGCGTAAATTCTGGGAATTGGAGGAAGTTCCCACCAAACCCCAAATAATCCCAGAAGACGAGTTTTGCGAAAATTTCTATGCAGCCACAACCTCACGCGATGATAACGGTCGTTATATCGTAAGGCTGCCGTTTAAACCCAGCTTCCCAGAGTCAATCTCATTATCCCACTCTCGGTCTTCAGCTCTAAGCCAGTTTCTTGGAATGGAGAGAAGTCTGCAGAAGAAAGGGGATTTAAAGACTCAATATGATAGTGTTCTAGAAGAATACCTCACCCTCGATCATATGGAGGAAACCGGCTCCTATGAAAAATTTGACGGAGGAAAATGCCTCTCATTTTATCTTCCTCATCACGCAGTTGTCAAACCCGAGAAAAAGACATCAAAGGTGCGGGTCGTGTTTAACGCCTCAAAGAAGTCGGCATCTGGACATGCGCTCAACGACGTTCTGTATACCGGCCCTACCCTCCAGCCCGATCTGATGCTTCTGATTCTCAAGTGGCGTACCTACCAATTTGTTTTTAACGGAGACGTAGAAAAAATGTATCGTCAAATCATAATGCATGAAGACGACAGAGACTATCAGAGGATCGTCTTTCGCTCATCTCCGAGCGACCCCATAAAAGACTATCGTCTGAAAACAGTCACATTTGGTGTGAACTGTGCCCCCTACCTCGCCATACGTACTCTTCACCAACTGGCCAAAGATGTAAAGGAAACTTTCCCCAAAGCCGTCCCTGTTTTGACGAAAGAAACATATGTAGATGACATTCTCTCTGGCAGCCATGAAATTCTCTCTGCTGAAACATCTCTCTCCCAAGTCATCCAAGTGTTAGCGTCAGCAGGATTTCCATTACGGAAAATAACGGCCAATCACCCCAGTATAATAAAAAACATCAAAGAAGAGGACTTGCTAGATACCAATCTTTTGGAATTCGAGAAAGCAAGCAACACCAAAACTCTCGGCATACAGTGGAACGCTCTGACCGACACGTTTTCGTATACAGTGGACTCAATACCCCTCTCGTCCGCTAGTACAAAACGACAAATTCTCTCCTCGGTCGCAAAACTTTTTGACCCCGCAGGGTGGCTTACGCCGATTATGATTCAGGCCAAGATTTTACTCCAAGAGCTATGGATAGACGGAACTGGCTGGGACGAACCAGTGAAGCCCCTCCGCTTCATTAAATGGACGCAGTTCGCAAAAAATTTACCCAACATCTCAGAGATAAAGATACCTCGATGGGTTGACTACATGCCGAACCAGCAGGTTGAACTGCATGGTTTCTGCGATGCGTCAGAAAAGGCATATTGCGCCACTATATATCTGCGAACAACCCACGGTGCCACCACTTCGTCCCACCTTCTGGTCGCTAAAGGCAAGGTTGCCCCTCTTCGCACTACCAGTCTTCCAAGACTAGAACTATGTGCAGCTCTACTCCTTGCCCGACTAATCGCCGTCGTACAATCCCATCTCGAGCTCTCTCTTAAAAATCTTTACATGTGGTCTGACTCGGAAATTGTGTTAGCATGGCTCGAAAAGCCTCCCCACGCTTGGAAAACTTTCGTATCCAATCGAACAGCTGAAATTATGGATCTCGTCGGAAGCGCCTCCTGGAAGCATGTAGGCAGTCGCGACAATCCAGCAGATATGGGCACACGAGGATGCAAACCCATGGACTTGGCAAATTCTTCGCTGCGGTGGAATGGCCCTGCGTGGCTGACCCAGCCCCCCGAAACTTGGCCAAACCCATCTACCCCCAGCATCAACCCGCCTGAAATGCGCCGAGTCGAAGCACTATACTCAGCTGAAGATGACCCCGATGTATTGGATCGATTTTCCTCATTTCCTCGCGCCCTCAGGGTCATGGCATATGCCTTCAGGTTCATTAATAATCTCAAGGACCGAATTCGAGGCATTAAACCCGCTTACACTCCCTCTCTGTCTCATGAAGATCTCCGCAAAGCGAAAAATAAACTTGTGACGTTAACACAAACCCGATATTTTCCTCGCGAAAGAGCATGCTTGGAAAATGCAAAACCCATTGATCAAAGAAGCTCTCTTCTAACCCTCAACCCATACCTCGATGAAAACGGGCTCCTCAGGGTTCATGGTAGACTAGTTCATTCGACGTTGACTTACAATGAAAAACATCCCGTTATTATCCCAGAAAAATCAAGATTCGCTGTCCTCTATATACAGTACCTCCATGAACTTCTTCTCCATGCCGAAATACGTCTCATGCAGCAATGCCTCAGACAGGATCTCTATATTCCACGACTTAAACCCCTCATAAAGAGATGCATACATCAGTGCAAAACTTGTACCCTCCACAAGCAGCAAATGCGATCGCAAATCATGGCGGCTTTGCCCCCGGAACGATGCACATATGCTCCGCCTTTCACCACTACCGGTGTCGACTTTGCGGGGCCTTTTCAAATAAAAGCCTCCTTGCTAAGGTCTCACACCTTACTGAAAGGCTACGTGGCCGTTTTTGTCTGTTTCGTGACAAAAGCTGTCCACCTTGAGCTGTGCTCGGACCTAACAACAAATGCCTTTCTCGCAGCATTCGCTCGCTTCGTCGGACGTCGTGGATATCCTGCCACAATGATGAGTGACAACGGCAAAACGTTTATTGGAGCTAAAAGAGCGACGGAAAAAGAGTTCGTTGACTTCATGAAAACTGCCTCTCAAGAAGTAATCGCAAAATACTCTCCCCAGGGCATTAATTGGAAATTCATTCCACCCGGAGCTCCCCACATGGGCGGCTTGTGGGAGTCTGCAGTGAAGAGTTTCAAACTGCACTTCAAGAGGACTGCAGGAGCCCACAAGTTCACATTTGAAGAATTTACCACCCTCTTGGTAAGAATTGAAGCCGTATTAAACTCTCGTCCTATCTCACCTTTATCCCAAGATCCCACAGAGTTTACCGCGCTGACCCCCGGCCACTTTCTCCGAGGTAGCCCCCTCCTCGCTATCCCTGAAGTGGATCACGCGGATTTATCTCTTATAAACCGATGGGACAGGGTAAAAAGCTTACATCATCAATTCAGCAAAAGGTGGAAGGAAGACTACCTAAAGGATCTCCAGAAAAGGCAGAAGTGGAAAAATCCACAACCCGAACCCAAGGTCGGTGAGTGTGTCTGCATTCACGACGACTCACTTCCCCCGACTGAATGGCGCCTTGGACGTATTGAAAAAATACATCCAGGTCCTGACGGCCATATACGTGTTGTTGACGTTCGTACTCAAACCGGCACCCTCACACGACCACTTGTCAAGCTCTGTTTCCTCCCTCAGACTGAAAGCCCACCCTCTCGGGCAACCCCGGAGAATTCGTAGCTACTCTCAAACCACCTCTGACCACTCTTACCACATCACCGTCTCCAATAGTCGTATTTTGCAACATAATGCCAGCTGAAATCCCCTGTATCAGTATTTCTCTCCACTAAAATACTTTTACAACTATAATTACAGATCGCTATGGATCGTGCAAATCAGTCGTCGTCACGAAGACCAGTGCGGTCGGAGATCGTTGCTCCCAACCGCGCCAATGAATCACGCAGCTCGACACTTATAACGGATTACCGACGGTGCCGCATATGCACCCGTCAGCACGTTCTTCGGAACTGCGTCATATTCAAAAAAATGAAACCACCCCAGAGATGGATGCTTGCACGAGCCCATGAGTTTTGCCTGAATTGCTTGGCATTATCTCACATCACCAGCGAGTGCAGCTCATACGACAGATGCCGGATCTGTGGAGCGCGACATCACTCCCTACTCCATCGGCGGGACGCTACCCCAAGCGCCCAGCGCGCCATCCAGGCACCCCGGCCTGGCAGATCCGCCGTACCGGCACCCCCTGCCGCCACCGGGCAACCCCGTTCTCGCCCGGGAAACAACATTCCCTCAGCAGCACCCAGCATCGCACGACGCACCATTCGATGCACCGCACAAGGGCTGCAAACCGCCAACGCTAGAGGAAGAGTGTCCCAAATCCTCGTTCGAGATGCATTGCGGACCCTTAAGGAGCTACAGGAGGCTCTAGCCGCTGAACGCGCCTAGGGCGGGGACGATGTTTGAGCGACTGTCGTAGTCGCCAACAACCAACCCTTCTATTTAATAGAAATTAGGCTTAAGAAAATCTAAACATGAATTTAAATGAATTTAGCTGAATTTTATATTGAAGTTTTTTACATATGTACCTTTTACGTATAAGTATGCATCGTGAATTATTTGCATGTACAAATACGTATATTCTATATTACGTACATATTCCTTATTAACGTTAAGTATTTGAGATGTTTGTATTTTACGCTAACACGCGAGCGTATTTCACCTCTCTGGCAACCCCAACAATGGGTTGACAGATGTGACTATGTACGTACATACATACATTTATTATTGCTTTGACATTTCCTTTTATATTTTTATTCATTCGAAATTTTCTATCCCGGGTGTGACTGCTCTTTGGTTTTTTAAATTTTAATATATAAATTGTGAATTTGAAAACAAACAATACAACGTTTCTTATATATTCCCCAAATTTGTGAAAACGTGCTCTTTAACTCGTAGGTATCAATAACCATCCAACTGTGTCGTTCTCAGTGCAATCGTGTAGAAACGCCATTTCACATATAGCAGTCAGGATTAGAAAATCCGTGATTTTGAGCTATTATATGAACCACCGCAACCACCATACAACCACCATCAAAGCGCCATATCACATCCACCATCATCGCCACCACAGCTATATCCCACAAGAAGAAAAGGAAGGTAAATTGTGTATTATTGATTGAGACTTTTGATACAAATTTTTTTAAAATGGGCGTGGCACTGCCCACTTGTGATAAAATCAATTTTACAAATATTATTAATCATAAATCAAAAATCGTTAAACCTATCGTAACAAAATTCAGCAGAGAGGTTGCCTTTACTATAAGGAATGCTTTGAAGAAAAATTTACGAAATCGGTTAAGGACCACGCCCACTTTTATATAAAAGATTTTTAAAAGTGTCGTGGACGAATAAAATAAGCTATATTTTTGCAAAAGAGACCTTTATATCAATGGCATTTCATATCCCAAGTGGATTTATAACAATAACAAGTAAGGAAGGTTAAGTTCGGGTGTAACCGAACATTACATACTCAGTTGAGAGCTATGGTGACAACATAAGGGAAAATAACCATGTAGGAAAATGAACCGAGGGAAACCCTGGAATGTGTTTGTATGACATGTGTATCAAATGAAAGGCATTAAATAGTATTTTATGAGGGAGTGGGCCATAGTTCTATAGGTGGACGCCATTTAGGGATATAGCCATAAAGGTGGATCAGGGTTGACTCTAGAATGCGTTTGTACGATATGTGTATCAAATGAAAGGTATTAATGAGTATTTTAAAAGGGCGTGGACCTAAGTTCTATAGATGGACGCCTTTTCGAGATATCGCCGTAAAGATGGACCATGGGTGACTCTAGAATGCGTTTGTACGATATGGGTATCAAATGAAAGGTGTTAATGAGCATTTTAAAAGGGAGTAATCCTTAGTTCCATAGGTGGACGCCGTTTCGAGATATCGCCATAAAGGTGGACCAGGGGTGACCCTAGAATTTGTTTGCACAATATGGGCATCGAACGAAAGGTGCTAATGAGTATTTTAAAAGGGAGTGGGCCTTAGTTCTATAGGTGGACGCCGTTTCGAGATATCGCCATAAAGGTGGACCAGGGGTGACTCTAGAATGAGTTTGTACGATATGGGTATCAAATTAAAGGTATTAATGAGAGTTTTAAAAGGGAGTGGTGGTAGTTGTATATGTGAAGGCGTTTTCCAGATATCGACCAAAATGTGGACCAGGGTGACCCAGAACATCATCTGTTGGATACCGCTAATTTATTTATATATGTAATACCTGCCAAGATTTTAAGGGTTTTTTATTTCGCCCTGCACAACTTTTCATTTTCTTCTACTTAATATGGTAGGTGTCACAACCATTTTATAAAGTTTTTTCTAAAGTTATATTTCGCGTCAATAAAACAATCCAATTACCTTACCATATTTCATCCCTTTTTTCGTATTTGGTATAGAATTATGGCATTTTTTTCATTTTTCGTAATTTTCGATATCGAAAAAGTGGGCGTGGTCATAGCCGGATTTCGTTCATTTTTCACACCAAGTTAAAGTGAGTTCAGATAAGTACGTGAACTGAGTTTAGTAAAGATATATCGATTTTTGCTCAAGTTATCGTGTTAACGGCCATGCGGAAGGACAGACCGACGACTGTGTATAAAAACTGGGCGTGACATCAACCGATTTCGCCTATTTTCACAGTAAACAGTTAGCGCCATAAAAGCTATGCCCCTACCAAATTTCAAAATGATTGGTTAATTTTTGTTCGACTTATGGCGTTAAAAGTATCCTAGACAAATTAAATTAAATTTTCTTTTATTTTTGTATTTTGTTTCACCATATAATTACTGGAGTTGAATCTTGACATAATTTACTTATATAAATTTTTTGTTAAAATTTTACTTAAAAAAAAATTTTTTTTTAAAAGTGGGCGTGGTCCTTCTCCGATTTTGCTAATTTTTATTAAGCGTACATATAGTAATAAGAGTAACGTTCCTGCCAAATTTCATCATGATATCTTCAACGACTGCCAAATTACAGCTTGCAAAAGTTTTAAATTACCTTCTTTTAAAAGTGGGCGGTGCCAAGCCCATTGACCAAAATTTTACTAATGTTCTATTTTGCGTCATAAGTTCAACTCATCTACCAAGTTTTGTCGCTTTATCGGTCTTTTGTAATGAATTATCGCACTTTTTCGGTTTTTCGAAATTTTCGATATCGAAAAAGTGGGCGTGGTTATAGTCCGATATCGTTCATTTTAAATAGCGATCTGAGATGAGTGCTCAGGAACCTACATACCAAATTTCATCAAGATACCTCAAAATTTACTCAAGTTATCGTGTTAACGGACGGACGGACGGACGGACGGACATGGCTCAATCAAATTTTTTTTTCGATCCTGATTATTTTGATATATGAGAGTCTATTCCTTTATATATGTACAATCAACCGTTATCCAATCAAACTTAATATACTCTGTGAGCTCTGCTCAACTGAGTATAAAAAGGAATAAAATAATTTAAAAAAATTTTAAGTTAAACGGTTTTATTGAAAACAATACTTACATGAAATAATAAAAATACGAAAAGCTAGAAAATAATTAGCTAGGTCCTAGGTACTAGTCATCACACTCCTTATCAATCTAGGGCGTTGATCAGACAATTAAATGAAAGTGTTGGGCGCGTGAAATTTCTAAAAATGTGAGGCGTAGCATAACCTGATTAAGGTTCAGTTGGTTTTACTTATGACTATCAATAGAAATATGACGCGTCCAACGCTTTTATTTAATTGTCTGATCAACGCCCTAGATTTTAGAATTTTTTTTTAATTATTTTATTTTCAAGTTTTTAGTCTTTATTTAATTGCCTATTATTTCTCATTCTATTTAGTTCATTTAGTGACTCATTATTACAAGGACTCTTTCCTGACAATTTGTAACAACCTAAGTCCTGAATACAAAATCCTTCCAAAGACTTTACTCGACTCTGCGCCGCGTATGCTTGTCCCTCCTCCAACTCCAAAATATTTTGATGTCACTTCTACTGGACTGTATGCAATATTTGTTCCAAATATGAGCCAAATCGGGCATCATAGGTCGCTTTCTGTTCATGTATGTATTATGTGTTCCAAATATAGACCAAATCAAATCGGACCACAAATACGATTTTTGTGAATATCTCGATCGTTCGAAATTTAAGTAACTTCCCGATAAACTACAAGCTGGAAACTTGGAATATAATTCTTAACCCGATGACAGTATCCTTCTCCTTTTCTCTTTTCTCTGCTCTCAATTTCTTCTCATTCCTCTTCATCCCTTATTGCTAGTCCCAGAGTGTGGTATGTATTTTGTTCCAGTCCCATTACGAGTCCCAGTCCCAGTACTACTCCCCGTCTCAGTCCCAGTCCTAGTCCTAATCCCAGTCCCAATCCGTCTCTGGTCTACTACCCTTAAACAAGGATGGTAAATACTAAAATAGGCAAATTTATATACCACATTTCAAGCAAATCGAATAGGACGTATGTAAACAAGTATGTGGGTATTATTAATTCATGTCTTTATTTCGGCTTGCATGCATATTTATCAGTTTTGACAGGTTGATGCGATTAAAGCGAATATCACAATGAAAATTACTTTAAAGTTCTCAGCAACAGGAAAATGTTACCATGTTAATACTCATGACATGCGATTCAAATGAGCAGAGCCCAGAACTCCAAATGGAGCTATGCGACTTACAATGCGGCTCTGAACTACAGTTACTAGATTTAAAAGGCATTGATTTTTGGAAAGTTGTAAGCAAGGAGAAATATTCCTTACCGCGTCAAGAAGTTTTAAAATTTTATTCAATGTTTGGTAGTAGGTTCGTACATTTGTGAAAGCTCGTTTTCATTCCTTAAGCAAATAAAAACAAATAACAGAAATAGAGTTACAAGTCAGCATTTAGAAGCGCTTCTCAAATTATCAACAACAAACATCAAAATAGATATAGAAAAATTAATTGCGGACAATTTGAAGTAGGTTAATATCTCCACTTTAATCCTTCTTTCCGAAATACTATTAAATAAAAAAATTAAAAACAAAACAAACAAAATTTTTTTTAAAATATACAAAAAATAAAAACAAAAAATATAAAAGATCAAATATAATAATTGAATGAATTTTTCTTTTATCATAATTACAAAATTTTTATTATTGATATTATTTTGTTTCTAAAAAACAAAACAAGACAAAAAAATTAAAAACCTAAAAATATAAAAAAAGATTTTAAATTATAAAAAATTAAATTTAAAAAAAATTTAATGAATTCACCTTCTATCAAGATTACAAAATGTATAATTTTCTTTCTAAATAAATAATATAATTTTATGAATTTTCGAAGTTTTTACAGTGTACTTTTTACTAGCTCCGTCGCCATTTGTTTTTGTTTTTTGGATTTCAAAGTAGGTGTGGTCACGCTTCCATAAGAAGCTTGTGGTGATCCCTGTTTTAAAGAATAAGAGTGGCACCGCCCCTTTTATGACTAAGCAATTTTCTATGTTTCGGGAGCCATAACTCAAACAAAATTTAACGGATCGTAATAAAATTGGGTACACAAATTTTCCCTATAGCAGAATATATTTCTAGTAAAAATGGACGGAAACGGTTAAAGACCACGGCAGCTTAGATATAAAACAAGTTTAAAAGTGCCGTAGACTACAATAATAGGTTATAACTAAGCAAAAAATATTTTTGAATCAATGATATTTCACTTATCAAGTTTTATTGTAAGCGGAAATGGGGAGACATTTTTTTTTAAAAGGGCGGTGCTACGTGTTATATAGAAAAGTAATTTATCTGAAATGAAATATACATTTGAAGCTCACGCTGAGTATATAATGTTCGGTTACACCCGAACTTAAACACCTTTACTTGTTATTACTTAGGTCTGAAAAGAAACGGGTTAAATTGTGACGAATGCCAATTATTGGGCCAAATGTTTTGCGTCGTACTCTGCCGATAGCACCACTTTGAGTTTACACTTTTAATCCACACATGACATGTGCCGAGAAAATAGCTATGAAAAGTTCTTTTAAAAATATGTATGGTAAAATGCAAGGGTTTTGGAAGACATGGGTAACCAAAAATTTTAAGAGATTTCCCTTTCGCCAGGCAGGCCAGTCGCAAAGACAAGTGGGTCTAAAGTTGTAGGACGGATGGATCCCTCGAAATTAACGCAAGCGTAAGTTAGGGAGAGGACTTAAGAAGTAGCCACTTACCAACCATGGATGTGAAGGTACGAAATAAGCGAAAGGGCTTATTATCTCATGACTCTGGCTTTATCGGGGGTGCCAAAGGGAAGTAACACGAAGACTCCAGCTGCTTCCGAGAGGATGAGTGATGTGCCAAAGCCATCGCTGACTGTGGCGCTGGTTCAGCATATCAATTTTTCTGGAGAGATGACCACAGAAAGGTGGATATCTGTAGAAATAGAACCTCAAGATGATTCTGCAAGTTAGAGAGAGGACTTAAGAAGTCGTGACGTACCAACCATGGATGTGAGATTAGGAAATAAGCCAAAGGGCTAAGACTCTGCCTTTATTGTGATTGCCAAAGGGAGGTAGCACTAAGACTGCAGCTGTTCCCGAGAGGATGAGGGATGTCCCAAAGCCGTCGCTAACTGTGGCGAGTCCCATGCATCTGATATTGTGGCCCTGATTACACAACGGGGTCTGCTTTCCATTGCACAATTATGCTCTCATTGCATGTGCGAAAGGGTTAGGTTAGGATGAACTGAATGATCCGTGAAACTGAAAACTCCTATCAGGACCAGTTATAAAATAATTCCGTTGTCTAAGAAAATACTAAAAGTTATCTTGAACCTATGCTACTTGCTGCTTCTAGATCTGATAGCTGTCCTACTTCTTATACCAGGAGTTTAAGCCTCGCGAATAAAAGGTATGAGCACAAAGCGAACTTCAATATTTCCTCCGCCAACCCGCACTTCTTACATCAGAAACCATTTACAAGAGCTAATTTAAAAACATGTGACGCCAAAAAGGCAGTGTCCTATCAGAATACCCATCATTAGGCTACAGTCCTCTCTTTTCAATGGTAACAGTAACATTGTAAGTGTAACGTCGTAAGACCTGCATATGAACTTTGACAATTTGCAGTCCCACCCTTGGCTCTATGCCTTTCCTGTTTGAACCTTCTTCAACCAAATTCGGAGATATGCCGTTTTTTAAACGAATTCTTAAGTAGGGCGTCGTTCAAAAGTTCTCTGAGGTAGGGCGTTTTTGAAACGGCAGCCGAGATAGGGTGATATTCCACTCAGCAGTCGTTATATATGTTGAGATTTTTCTCGCAAAACTAGTTTTCAATATCTAACGATATCATCTACCGTGAATATAAAAATGAGCGCTGGGATTATAATTACCGGAAAATTGACACAGGGCCCTAACTAGTGAGTGTGCATACCTTCATAGTACTGGAGGTTTACGCGGATCTCTTTATCGACGGCGGCGGCGTAGGCTGTATTATATACCGGCGTGGTCGGCGCGCCGGCGTACGCCGGTGTTCTTACCTTAAAAAGCTTAATTTTTCTATTTAAAAAAATAATATTTAGGAAAGCTTTTGTTTGTATGTATTTAAGGAAATCAACGTTTTGGCCATTTCGGAAAGATTCGGGGTTTTGCCTCAAAATATCGCAGATCGTTCAAAAATTTTCAGGAGTAGCTCCTTGCGGAGGGATTGTCCCTCGTTCACTTACTCCAGAGAAGCTTCGAACCTAACCCCAGTCTTTGGAATTGGTACTGCTGCGTCTGCTGAAAAGAAATAGAGATACATAAAATGGTCACACTTTTCTTTGTATATCTCGTGCAAAGCGTAGTTTCACCTCGCTCCTAATAATCGTCGCGAAAACAATTGGCTAGCCTGGAACTAAACTGGTCTATGTAACAAAATACAAAAGTTGAGAAAACAGATGAAACGCGTTTTAATGAAGTGTGCGATTGTTGTTATATGTTAAGTGAATGTTATAAATTATTATATTAGCTTAATAGCTAACTTAACATTCTGCATTAAAAAAACTTATTATAGAAACGTTTTTTATACAATATTTTTTTTTTAACAAAAAAACTTGTTACATAGACCACTTTAGAATTTTTAATTTTTAAAGAAGGTAGAAATACAAATTGTAAATAATATGAATAAAACAACAAAACATATGTGAAAGGAAGTACTTTAATGAAAAGAAGTAAGGACGGGACTGTCTTCGGCTGTGCCGAAGACTTCATACCTTTCATGAATGGGGTTGAACAATAATCTTATCCCGTTCGTAATCTCCAAATAATCGGATGCATAAGATAAGAAATATATAGTGAACAGATGTACATACCTAAATGATTTTTAAGATAAACATAAAATAAAAAATGGCAAAAAACCCCCTAATCTGAACGATGTTGTATGGGACATATATTATATATAGCTCCGATCGAAATGATTTTTACAGGAAATCTTCCATGATATATTAGAATAAATATCACCAAGTTTAACGTTTTTATATTGGAAACTAAGGGAGAAATTGCCAAAAATCTTTCTATCTGAACGATCGGTTGTATAGGATATAACTATATATAGCTCCGATCAAAGTGATTTTTTCAGGATTTCTTCTATGATATATTGGAATATATATCACCAAGTTTCACGTTTATACTTTGTAAATTGCGGCAGGAATGACCAAAATCGTCTTATCTGAACGATCGGTTGTATGGGAGATATATTATATATAGCTCCGATAGAAATGAGTTTTTCATGAAATCTTCTATGATATATTAGAATAAATATCACCAAGTTAAACGTTTTTATATTGGAAATTAAGGGAGAAATTGTCAAAAATCTTTCTATCTGAACGATCGGTTGTATGGGATATAACTATATATAGCTCCGATCAATGTGATTTTTTCAGGATATCTTCTATGATATATTAGAATATATATCACCGAGTTTCACGTTTATACTTTCTAAATTCCGGCAGGAATGACCAAAATCGTCTTATCTGAACGATCGGTTGTATGGGAGATATATGTTATAGTGGTCCGATCCTACCGTATCCGACAAATGTCTAATATAATTCAAAAATACATCCTTGTGCCAAATTTCATTGAGATATCTCAAAATTTGAGGGACTAGTTTGCGTTCAAACGGACAGACGGGCGGACAGATGGACGGCCGGACGGCGGACAGACGGACATGGCTATATCAACTCAGTTCGTCGCCCTGATCAATTCGGTATACTTAATGGTGAGTCTATCTTTTATATTTCTCAACGTTACAAACATCGGACCAAAGTTAATATACCATTTCATGTTCATGAAAGGTATAAAAATAACATACAAGTGTTCATAAATGATCACCTCTGCATTAACCTTCATTCGGCCGACGATTTTTACAACTCATTTTGGCCGACGCAATCACCCCTGTGACTTTTAATAAAATGAAAATTCAGCTTAAATGCAGGGAACAAACTTCAGAAAAAACTGGTGTTATATGAAAATGGGCATCTGACAACATTAATAGCTGATTATATTCAACAATATTCAGCTGATAATATTCATAGTTCTTGTTTAGTGCAGTTGTGAAAGATTGAATACAGTTTGAGAAAAATTTAATCCAGTTCCTTATTTGTTGAAAATGAGCAATTCTAAGCGTTTAAGATCCGGAACCAGTTCAACCAGTAGAGGTGAAAATCCGGAAAGTGGAATTGAAATTGACGCAGAAAGAGCGGTTTCCAACCAAAACCGACTACAGCGCATCGTTAATCGAAGGTAAATATCTATATTTTAGGTGAAAATATGCACTATATATTTGTGCTATATAGAGCATTATCGGATGCGGATATTGAGACGCTGCTTCTTGATGATGACGATGATGTTGAATTTGGCGATGGCAACGATGGTGAAGGTGATCAATGGCTACCAGGTGGCGTCTCAATATCCGCATCCGATAATGCTCTATATAGCACAAATATATAGTGCATATTTTCACCTAAAATATAGATATTTACCTTCGATTAACGATGCGCTGTAGTCGGTTTTGGTTGGAAACCGCTCTTTCTGCGTCAATTTCAATTCCACTTTCCGGATTTTCACCTTTACTGGTTGAACTGGTTGCATTTCCGGATCTTAAACGCTTAGAATTGCTCATTTTCAACAAATAAGGAACTGGATTAAATTTTTCTCAAACTGTATTCAATCTTTCACAACTGCACTAAACAAGAACTATGAATATTATCAGCTGAATATTGTTGAATATAATCAGCTATTAATGTTGCCAGATGCCCATTTTCATACAACACCAGTTTTTTCTGAAGTTTGTTCCCTGCATTTAAGCTGAATTTTCATTTTATTAAAAGTCACAGGGGTGATTGCGTCGGCCAAAATAAGTTGTAAAAATCGTCGGCCGAATGAAGGTTAATGCAGAGGTGATCATTTATGAACACTTGTATGTTATTTTTATACCTTTCATGAACATGAAATGGTATATTAACTTTGGTCCGATGTTTGTAACGTTGAGAAATATAAAAGATAGACTCACCATTAAGTATACCGAATTGATCAGGGCGACGAACTGAGTTGATATAGCCATGTCCGTCTGTCCGCCGTCCGGCCGTCCATCTGTCCGCCCGTCTGTCCGTTTGAACGCAAACTAGTCCCTCAAATTTTGAGATATCTCAATGAAATTTGGCACAAGGATGTATTTTTGAATTATATTAGACATTTGTCGGATACGGTAGGATCGGACCACTATAACATATATCTCCCATACAACCGATCGTTCAGATAAGACGATTTTGGTCATTCCTGCCGGAATTTAGAAAGTATAAACGTGAAACTCGGTGATATATATTCTAATATATCATAGAAGATATCCTGAAAAAATCACATTGATCGGAGCTATATATAGTTATATCCCATACAACCGATCGTTCAGATAGAAAGATTTTTGACAATTTCTCCCTTAATTTCCAATATAAAAACGTTTAACTTGGTGATATTTATTCTAATATATCATAGAAGATTTCATGAAAAACTCATTTCTATCGGAGCTATATATAATATATCTCCCATACAACCGATCGTTCAGATAAGACGATTTTGGTCATTCCTGCCGCAATTTACAAAGTATAAACGTGAAACTTGGTGATATATATTCCAATATATCATAGAAGAAATCCTGAAAAAATCACTTTGATCGGAGCTATATATAGTTATATCCTATACAACCGATCGTTCAGATAGAAAGATTTTTGGCAATTTCTCCCTTAGTTTCCAATATAAAAACGTTAAACTTGGTGATATTTATTCTAATATATCATGGAAGATTTCCTGTAAAAATCATTTCGATCGGAGCTATATATAATATATGTCCCATACAACATCGTTCAGATTAGGGGGTTTTTTGCCATTTTTTATTTTATGTTTATCTTAAAAATCATTTAGGTATGTACATCTGTTCACTATATATTTCTTATCTTATGCATCCGATTATTTGGAGATTACGAACGGGATAAGATTATTGTTCAACCCCATTCATGAAAGGTATGAAGTCTTCGGCACAGCCGAAGACAGTCCCGTCCTTACTTCTTTTCATTAAAGTACTTCCTTTCACATATGTTTTGTTGTTTTATTCATATTATTTACAATTTGTATTTCTACCTTCTTTAAAAATTAAAAATTCTAAAGTGGTCTATGTAACAAGTTTTTTTGTTAAAAAAAAAATATTGTATAAAAAACGTTTCTATAATAAGTTTTTTTAATGCAGAATGTTAAGTTAGCTATTAAGCTAATATAATAATTTATAACATTCACTTAACATATAACAACAATCGCACACTTCATTAAAACGCGTTTCATCTGTTTTCTCAACTTTTGTATTTTGTTACATAGACCAGTTTAGTTCCAGGCTAGCCAATTGTTTTCGCGACGATTATTAGGAGCGAGGTGAAACTACGCTTTGCACGAGATATACAAAGAAAAGTGTGACCATTTTATGTATCTCTATTTCTTTTCAGCAGACGCAGCAGTACCAATTCCAAAGACTGGGGTTAGGTTCGAAGCTTCTCTGGAGTAAGTGAACGAGGGACAATCCCTCCGCAAGGAGCTACTCCTGAAAATTTTTGAACGATCTGCGATATTTTGAGGCAAAACCCCGAATCTTTCCGAAATGGCCAAAACGTTGATTTCCTTAAATACATACAAACAAAAGCTTTCCTAAATATTATTTTTTTAAATAGAAAAATTAAGCTTTTTAAGGTAAGAACACCGGCGTACGCCGGCGCGCCGACCACGACGGTATATAATACAGCCTACGCCGCCGCCGTCGATAAAGTGATCCGCGTAAACCTCCAGTACTATGAAGGTATGCACACTCACTAGTTAGGGCCCTGTGTCAATTTTCCGGTAATTATAGTACCAGCGCTCATTTTTATATTCACGGTAGATGATAACATTAGATATTGAAAACTAGTTTTGCGAGAAAAATCTCAACATATATAACGACTACTGAGTGGAATATCACCCTATCTCGGCTGCCGTTTCAAAATCGCCCTACCTCAGAGAACTTTTGAACGACGCCCTATTTAAGAATTCGTTTAAAAAACGGCATATCTCCGAATTTGGTTGAAGAAGGTTCAAACAGGAAAGGCATAGAGCCAAGGGTGGGACTGCAAATTGTCAAAGTTCATATGCAGGTCTTACGACGTTACACTTACAATGTTACTGTTACCATTGAAAAGAGAGGACTGTAGCCTAATGATGGGTATTCTGATAGGACACTGCCTTTTTGGCGTCACATGTTTTTAAATTAGCTCTTGTAAATGTTTTCTGATGTAAGAAGTGCGGGTTGGTGGAGGAAATATTGAAGTTCGCTTTGTGCTCATACCTTTTATTCGCGAGGCTTAAACTCCTGGTATAAGAAGTAGGACAGCTTTCAGATCTAGAAGCAGCAAGTAGCAGAGGTTCAAGATAACTTTTAGTATTTTCTTAGACAACGGAATTATTTTATAACTGGTCCTGATAGGGGTTTTCAGTTTCACGGATCATTCAGTTCATCCTAACCTAACCCTTTCGCATATGCAATGAGAGCATAATTGTGCAATGGAAAGCAGACCCCGTTGTGTAATCAGGGCCACAATATCAGATGCATGGGACTCGCCACAGTCAGCGACGGCTTTGGCACATTCCTCATACTCTCGGGAACAGCTGCAGTCTTAGTGCTACCTCCCTTTGGCAACCCCAATAAAAGCAGAGTCTTAGCCCTTTGGCTTATTTCCTACTCTCACATCTATGGTTGGTACGTCACGACTTCTTAAGTCCTCTCTCTAACTTTCATAATCATCTTGAGGTTCTATTTCTACAGATATCCACCTTTCTGTGGTCATCTCTCCAGAAAAATTGATATGCTGAACCTGCGCCATAGTCAGCGGTGGCTTTGGCACATCACTCATCCTCTCGGAAGCAGCTGGAGTCTTCGTGTTACTTCCCTTTGGCACCTCCGATAAAGCCAGAGTCAAGAGATAATAAGCCCTTTCGATTATTTCGTACCTTCATATCCGTGGTTCGTACGTGGCGACTTCTTAAGTCCTCTCCCTAACTTGCAGCTTAAGTTGGCGTTAATTTCGAGGAATCCATCCGTCCTACCACTTTGGACCCACTTGTCTTGTCTTTGCCACTGGCCAGCCTCGCGAAAGGGAAATATCTTAAAATTTTGTTGAATTTGGCGATGGCAACGATGGAGAAGGTGATGAATGGCTACAAGGTGGCGAATATGCATCGGATGCTGAGACAAGGGATATGATTGACGAAGTGGGCGAGCCAGAAAGCGATGAAGAAATAGAAGGGACTACGGTTAATATTATTGGATCGCAATAAGTGTATGAAGCGCCCGATGGAACTCAGTGGTCTCAGAATCCATCACCAACAGGTCAAACTCGTAGCCACAATATACTTAGGTCAGCCAATGAAGTAGAATATTATGTGCAAATAATTATTTATTTGCTTTTGATTATGTTTAGGTGGGCCTGCTTGCCAAGGAGCTATGAGCCGCTTGGATGCGTTTAATTTGTTGTTTTCCGACGTTATGAAGGATATAATTGTGCGAAACACAAACAGAAAAGGCGAGCAGCGGGCCCAAATATGGAATGAGAAACATCAATAGTCGCCCCCAAAAGTATGGGAAAAAACTGACAGTATTGAAATGGATGCATTTTATGAAATTTTATTAGGTTGTGGTGTCCATAAGTCCAGCATGGAGAAGATTGATGAGTTATGGGCTTCTTATTCATTTCCACTCTACCGTGCTGCGATGAGCAGAAATAGATTCAAAGCTATTCTTCGCACTATTCGTTTTGATGATAATAGAACACGTGAGGCTCGAAAGGAAGCTGATAAAGCAGCTCCAATATCGGAAATTTGGATGCTTATGAACGAAAACATGCGGAAGCATTATCGAGGCCACAGTAATATAACAATTTATGAGCAGCTTTATCCATTTCGTGGTCGAGTGGCGTTCCGTCAATATATCTCCTCAAAACCAGCAAAATACGGCATAAAAATATTTTGGGCGTGTGATGCAGAAACCAGCTATCCCTTGCATGGTATATTGTATTTAGGGCGGCAACCTGGGCAGGCAACAGCTTCTAATTTAGGTGAAAAAATTGTGCTTGTGTTGGTGCAACCATGGAAAAATAGTGGACGAAATGTTACTACGGACAATTTCTTCACTTCATTGCACCTTGCCTATGAGCTAAAGAACATCAAACTCAGCTTAGTTGGCACTGTCCGTAAAAACAAGCGCTTTATTCCTAGAGAGCTGCAGTTTGATAAATATGCGCCTCTGGGTGAATCTAAGTTTGCGTTCCGCAATGAAACTGTCCTCCTGAGTTACAAAGCCAAAGCCAACAAAAATGTTTTTTTGCTCTCTACCTTGCACAATAATGCATCAATCGATTGTGCTTCAAACAAACCTGAAATAATTATCTACTACAATCGTACAAAAGTTGGTGTCGATACAATGGATCAAATGCTCGGAATTTACACATGCAAAAGAAAGTCGCACCAGTGGCCATTGGCTCTGTTTTTCATTATGTTGGATGTAATGGCACTAGGTGGACACATTATTTATAGGGATAATTATGTAACGAGTCATGTTAGTATCAGCCGTCGAACTTATCTAAAAGAACTTTCTCGTGAATTGGTCGCTAACGCTGTCAATCGGCGAGCATCAAACCCCCGAATCCTGCAGCATTATCACGTACGTACCGCTATGGAGGATGTTCTGATTACCCGTTTATCTCTGCCCTTTGCATCGGAATCGCAAATTGAGCAACGTGACGAAACAGGTCGAATGAAAATCAAAGGCAAGTGTCATGTTTGTCAACAAGTGAATAAAAGACAACGGAACTGCGGGAAAGTTTGCTTAGTTTGTAAAAAGCCAGTGTGCCAGGAGCACATTCAGTCCATTGTCAAATGTGTTCAGTGCAGCGAATAAAGTTGCTATTTTTTATAAAACTCTCTTCTCATAAACGACATACCAATAATATTTTCATATGTACATATCTTCTCATGGTCACATGGGTGACTACGTCGGCCAAAAAGAATAAAAGTTTTCAAACCGCTACAGTTGTCTATGACTAAAATTATAAAACTTTATTTTGTATTTTTTCTGCTTAAAATTCATTAATTTAGGATGTTACGGAAAATTAGTTAAAACAATTTATTAAAAATATGTTTTATTGAGGGGAGAATATTAAATAGTCACCCCGGTGACGCGTCGGTCGAACTAGGGTTAAAAGTAACAGCAACCTAGTCTTCTCCACGGAGGGCTGGTAGAAAATCTTCTGGATTGTTTTCTGTTTCACCTCTGCGGTTTTCATGTGGAAGGGGCATGTAAAAGGGGCATGTAAAAGGGGTGATGAATCGGTGGTACAAATTTCAACATTTTTCTTATGTCCTGCATTTTTTTGAATTTCAAAACGCGTATGTCGCTGCCCTGATCGGGTGTGAGATTCTGCAAGCACTCTATGAAATCATGTAGGTTTACGTTAGATATCTTTAGATCAACGGATTTATATGTTTCAGAATAATCATCATTAAACTGCATCACAGATTCGCCATTGACAAATTTTGCTTTTCGTAAGTATGGCCGGTAACAAGATAGTTCCCGTAAATCTCATTTAAGTTAGGTAAAGCGTTCACCATACACATGGCAAAAAACATTACGTTCCAATTGCGATTTTGGCCGCCGCAACAGTCACTGAATAGGCTAAGCTCTGATGTTTGGTCAGGCAGTTGGTTTTTTAAATAATGCTATAGACAAGAGGTTACTTCTTGAGAGCCTCTTGCTCCGGCAGTTTCGTGCCACATGTTCATAAGAACTTTTTCTCCGTTATACTGGTAAGCGCGTATACCGAAGTTGAGCATATTTAGTTGCCTTAAACAATATACTAGGTCCGTATTTAGGTGAGGCAGTGGAAGGGTTCTTTCGAGGTCGAAAGTAATTAATACTTTTGTACTTTCAGCTTCGAGACTAGCTTGTTTATATGAATTCAGAACATCTCTGGTTTCCGCAGCTAACTTTGTGTGTGTATCCATGTTCCGTTTAATTTCTATACACTTTAGAATATCTGCTTCAGCATCCAAATTAATTTTAAATTCGTCGCAAGTCTTCAATTGTCTTTTTTTTGGAATGTAGAAGTGAATATCAAATTCTTTGCGGTACACCTTTTCATATAAAGATTTTTTTAATATTTCTTTACCTTCAGCTTGGCATTTTTCCACAATCAATTTGTACATTTTAGTTAGGTTCAAAGAAGGAGCAAAATATTGGCGATCGTTCGATCTATCTCCGTAATGGCTTCTATATTTAGGAAAACTCCTTATATGCTCTCCACTCAATCTTCTCCTCACTTATCTTATTTCCGGGTATTTTTCGTCCTCTCTGATTCGGAACTGGAATGTTATTGTTAGCAGGTGTTGTTTGTTTTACTTGTAATGCATAATCTAAGCGATGGTTACTGATTTGCAGAACACCTAGAAAAAACTTTTTGCAAACATGTGTATTGTTGAGGGTGAACTGATGGGTATGTTGCTTAAGGCTTGGCGTCTGATTTTGCAACCTTTTCCGAGGTCGTTTTGGAGCTGAAACGGTTACTCCACCACACAACCAGACAGTTTGAGAATCCCAGCTTCCTAATTTATAGAATGCATCTTGAATATCTTTTTGAATGGGCGGGGCCACTTTCTCATTGCAGTTGAGTCCACAAACACAGTCGATACCTGCAAACACTTTCGCCTGAATGACATTTCCTCTTGTGTTAATATACTCTTGACCTGTTGCTCTTTTTCGCTTTCTTCCATTTCTCCCCAAGTTTGTTGTTACCTCTGATTCTTTCGTCCGCTAGGCGGAGGCGGCGGCTTATTGTTTTGTATGTCGTCCATCGCCACTTCTTCAATTTCTCCCATGTTCATCATACTCTCATTAATTACCGCCACTGTTTCTGTTAATTGAAAAAAAAAGGAAGTAGATACCTCGATAAGTAAAGTAAAGCAATCTAAAGTCGTATTTGTCATTAGACAAAGTAATATAATATTGTCACGGATATTGGCATCGCTGAGCTGTACCATCACTAAGGCGATGCTAAGGCCATGCCAAGCAGTATTTACGTCAATAATCAAATCATGTATACACATATATAAGGCAGCCGAAAGAGATGTCACACACAGATGCATTTACTTATGCGCCTATGTATGCGCGAGCGACTGTAAACTACAAACATTCACATCAATAATTCAATCATTATGTATCTACATAAACGAATAAATAATTGCGTCTACACATATGTACGTATACGAGCAGCGGAGCGGCAATGCACAAACACATGCATATATCTTATCTCAGTTGTCACAAGAGAGGGCAATAATTTTTGCACGTAGTTGTGGCTGGCGATTTTGTAGCCGAAATAACTAGTAAGTTCTGGAAATCGAAGAGCCTAGAAGTATGCAGCGTAAACTATAAAAGCGGGGCAGGCGAGTAAGAAGTAATTCAGTTTGATTTGAGTTGTCAAGCAGTTACGACTTTGACGATATCTAGCGAGCAATAGCAGTATTATTTTGAATAGTAGAGTTTCATTTAAGCTATCAGTTTGGTTATTAAGCTATTCGTTGCACAGTTTGAGTGTTATTGTGAAGTATTTTAATAAAGGCCATTTTTTCCATTATTCAATATTGGAGTTATTTATTCAACAATCCCACTTCTGACACCAATTGTAACGAATTTGCTGCAAATCTTCTTATTTGCCCTTTTGCTAGGTTCGTATCGCTAAACTGTTGAATAAATAACTCCAATATTGAATAATGGAAAAAATGGCCTTTATTAAAATACTTCACAATAACACTCAAACTGTGCAACGAATAGCTTAATAACCAAACTGATAGCTTAAATGAAACTCTACTATTCAAAATAATACTCCTATTGCTCGCTAGATATCGTCTTAGTCGTAACTGCTTGACAACTCAAATCAAACTGAATTACTTCTTACTCGCCTGCCCCGCTTTTATAGTTTACGCTGCATACTTCTAGGCTCTTCGATTTCCAGAACTTACTAGTTATTTCGGCTACAAAATCGCCAGCCACAACTACGTGCAAAAATTATTGCCCTCTCTTGTGACAACTGAGATAAGATATATGCATGTGTTTGTGCATTGCCGCTCCGCTGCTCGTATACGTACATATGTGTAGACGCAATTATTTATTCGTTTATGTAGATACATAGTGATTGAATTATTGATGTGAATGTTTGTAGTTTACAGTCTCTCGCGCATACATAGGCGCATAAGTAAATGCATCTGTGTGTGACATCTCTTTCGGCTGCCTTATATATGTGTATACATGATTTGATTATTGACGTAAATACTGCTTGGCATGGCCTTAGCATCGCCTTAGTGATGGTACAGCTCAGCGATGCCAATATCCGTGACAATATTTACTAGGTGTCAGTTTACAGGTCGATAAGCGGTTTCCAATGTCATGCAGGTGCCTGCTTGCAAGTAACCTGTGCGCATAGAATCAGCCCGAACAGACCACAAACTCGATACAAAATAGGTAAATACCTTCATCAGAATCGACCTCATGAGTAGGAGGTACATACAAACCTTCATCACTACAGCCAAAATCTTCAGATTCAGAGTCACTTTCTCTGTAACTTTGGATGGGTAGCGTTTCGGAGTACACGTCTCATTCGTGCAGACGTGGTTGGTCGTCTGCGGTTTTTAACTAATAAGCCTGTATGTACACTGTTACTTATATGTCTCCTTTTCATTCAAAACACGCGAACACAATTGCTGACAAAAGATAATATCAGCTGATTTAATGAATGACAATGACATTTACAGTGTTGCCAGATATGATTCATATAAATAAATTTTTTGTAACCATAATGCACATAGACCAGTTTAGTTTCAACAAGTTTGTAAGATCATACTGGTCTATGTTAGTCTATCCTAGTTGGACCACTTTAGAATTTCTTGAACTGACAAAAGAATTCTAAAGTGATATTTTTATCTTTTGGATACTTTGATGTGGAAATAAGATATAGATCAATTTTGCACGGATAAATTTACTTTTTTCAAGTTCAAAAATATACATATCTCGATTTCTGAAAAAATGTTACATAGACCAGTTTAGTTCCAGGCTAGCCAATTTCCTTAAATCATTTGTGGCTCCAAGGCGGTCACGCACAAAGGCGGCGTACGGTTGCTATTAATTGGCTATTAATACTCATGACTCTTGTGGCACAGTGCGCTTCCAGTTTTTTCGGCTGTTTTTAAGAGCTACAATACCCGATGTGTGAACAGCAGCAATCCCGACGACAAGTCGCTACCACGCCTCACACCATATGCCAGCACAGAAGCTATAGGACTGCGACTTCGAACTCATACCTTCGTCGACGTCACTTTCCTAGAAGCTCTAGGTGTAGCTCCGAAGACTTTCCAACGGATGCTTTTGTCGCGCTATGCTGCAAAGCTACACCAGAGAAACACCTTGAAACGTTAGGGAGTGACTATTCGGCCAAGGATGCCGCCCTCGAAATCATAAGCATTCCAAGTGGATATCATTGTGTAACACATGGGAGAAAATCATATAATCCTTAGCGCATCTACATAATTAAAATTTTGCAAGGACCCTGGATACAATTTTTAAAATTTAGACCAAAGTTTGCAGACGTTTGTGTTCACAACATTGATTTCTATAGTCTTCGTTAAATCAAAACGATATTTTAGAATGAAAGTCGATCGATTTTAAGTTGAAAGATGTTAACTGATGTTTTCCGGCTTCAATGTTTAGACTAGTTCGACTGTCCACTTCGTTATGGTAGTAGCACAAACTGCAATTAGTTCGATTGTCTTGGGAAAACTTTTGCTTCACCACTTTGAGTGTCCTTGCGAAGGACAAAGCCTCACCATTTAAATATATGTGCTTACGTATTCACATTTGTAAAAGGAGCCGTATCATGTAGGTGATATTTAAACTTGTTTGATAGGCTATAATCAATGTGATACACTCCAAGGGACTAGTTTTGGATAGGGCCGCCAACTTTAGGAAATGTCAAACCGAGAGACTTGGGAGTTGAAGGATGAAGTGTGAAAATCAAAATTTACATTTCAGATGATATTGTATAGTTTCGCAAATAAAAAACAGATGTTTGAATGTAAGCCCAAGTGATTTTTCAACGCCTTCTCATACGTACATACATATATCCCAAACTTAAGTATGAGGTAAGAATCATTTCAAAGGAGTGTTTATGCCCCTAGAATCCACTAAAGGATTTTGCATCACTGATTTCGCTTATTCTTTCAACAATATAAATTTTTTTTTTTTAAATCGGCACTTTTTTTTGGGTATTTTGCTTTTTTTAACAACTTGAGGACAATTTGAAAACATATTCCCCTTTGGTCATTTTTTTGAAATCATTGTTCATTATTAGTTTTTTGAAAAAAATATGCAAAGTGACCATATAAATTTATTATATAATTTTTCTTTTAGTGGTTTGTTTTAAAAACTTGGTGAATTGGGTGATGCAAAGTCCGTGTTAAGGTGACAGCGAAAGCACCCGTTTTTTAAAATAATTTTTGAACAGTTAGAAAGAGTTAAATATATCAGGCTTGGAAGATTGCAATTTTTGGGAGATTTTTTCGAGACTCATTTTGGCTTTTCGATTTCATTTTCTTTCTTTTCTTGAGTTGTTGGCCTAATAAAATGAAAATAAAAAAAAATTAGTTTATTTTTCGAATAATTAATTTCATTAAATGAATAAAACTAAGCTTAAAATAGTTGAAAACTGAAATAGCAAAAATACGAAAAATGGGATTGATGCTACTCAATAGGATTAAAATGTCGACTCAATCAGCGGTTAATGAAATCGAAAAGCCAAAAAAACATGTTTAGGCCAATAACGTAGTGATTTTGAAATGGTCCAGGTAAGGTGCCTTGAACTCGAATACAAGGTTTAAATTATACCAAAACGTTGACATTTAGAAACAATTTAAAAATGCTCCTAGTCCCGAAATGATCTCAAAAATATTTTATCTGAAGCAGAAAAACGATCAAAAGTAGTGCCGAAGGACGGACACCAAGTTATTTCAGAAGAAACTCAATTTGGTTCAGAAATCATTCCGAACTGATTTTACTTTTCATCTTCAATCTTGCAGCTGTACACCTTCTTATATCTGATGTGTCATATTTAGAAGAGTGAACAAAAAGAGCAACGATAGATTTTGCAAGATACTATGATATTGCAGATGATGTTTTAGCGATAAAGACGCCTTGGAAGGTTTTGGGAAGTGATGACGAAGTCGAAGTGGTTTCGTTGTCGTGCTAATCGCAAGAAGTCTAAAATTACATTCAAATTGCGATATTAACTCGAGTTTATCGGCAATTTTCAAAATAACCATTACTGCTAAACTCCAAAATAGGACATAAGCTTAGGTTTATGACGCAATGTGAATTTTATATTACTTACTCTTACTCTTACGATGCCTAACAGGCAAGTGCCAACAAAATGTGTTCCCCAAACTATAGATCTAGGGCCTTATTTTGAAACTCGATTCGAAAGCAAATGCGATTCGAAGACTGTCAAATCACATAGCTACATACACCTTTTTTCAAATCGAATTAGGTTACATATTAAGCCCGGCTATCATTGCGTATGCGAAAACACAGTCATTTTTATTTTTTGGTTACCCATACCCCGACCCTATTCTACTAGATATACCTTCTTTCGCGCTCTTATTCAAAATTCAAGAATACATATGGAAAATGCACCAATTATGCATACCGGTTCGTTCATTACCTTACATACATATACATACATACACATTATTACATACATGCATAATAAGCTAAAAAAGATAGCGATGCACCAAAGGTGAAGGCAATAACAAATGTGTTTACGACTACTGACCAAACGGCGAACCATGTGACCGGCCAACTGGCCAGACAAGCTCTACATAGAAAGTGTATGAGTTGTGTCTTACTGACATGCATTCTTATATTGCACAGTGCATATTGCAATATTTATTATGCAACATTGCAAAAAACAGAAAGCGCAACATTTTCACTTGCAACTTTTGCTACTGCTGCTGTAAATTAAAGAAGGCAAGGAAAATGTTAAGGACGATAGTACGAATAAATCAAGTGAAGTGCAAGTGCGAGTAAAGTAAAAATGTGCAATTGCGTTGTTGTTGTTGTTGTTTGACGTCATCATCATACTGAATTATTACATCGACACGAGATGCTGCACACGCGATTTCGTGAGTGCATCTTATACTTAATACCATTAATTATTTGCATGTACATATGTATCATCATCTTATTGTATTGTCAACAACGCTGCAGTCTTTCGATGGCAATTGGGATGGTTGCAATCATTGTTTACTATATAGTTTGGCAACTTAAACAGAGGTTATGTTGCGAATAGAGTGGAAGGCAGTGGACTAGGCAGTCGAATGTCATAAAATGAAGGAATGGTGTTCGCAGTTTTTTCAATATTAAAAAAAAATTGATAAAAGCTTTAATAAAAATAAAACTACTGTTTTAATAACAACAAAAACGCCTTATATATTGTATGTACATAAATTTTTAAAGATTATCTCACCTTAAAATTTGAGTTAAATAATCTAAAGTTTTGTTTTGAAACTGAGTCGAGAACTGTTCGTGTGAATGTGCGAATTTTCACCGATCAGCTGTTAGTTGCGCTACTTGGTAAAATTTACAATGGTTGCAATGATGAACGCAATCCAGTTAATGGTGTTCGCAGTTGTTGTTGTGTACCAAGATGCCTTGTATTCGTAGTTATCGTTAGTATGACGTTATGTGCAACTTTCAACCCTACATATTCTACCTTAGTATTTTGTTTTCGTAAATAATCTTGACGTAATTTGCCCGTTGCTTCAGCTTTTCAGCTTCCGAATTATGATAGCAAATGCGTTTTTGCATATTTTGTTGTAGGCGTGGTAAAAGCATAGATTCGAGCAATGGATTTTTCAAGAGCGTTGATAGCAGGCGCACAGAAAACAAGCGAAGTAGCGTTACGCGACGCGCGTTGATCTTACCGCAGGCATATTGATATAACATAACTGTAATTATTGTTGAGCGCAAGTGATTTTTAATAACCGTTTCAATGAATTTTGCACGAAGTTTATGCTTTTTAAGCCGTTTTTTTACAATAAAATAAATTGAAATAGTTCATTCAGAAAAAAATTACGTTTAAGTTACTTGAAGTACTTGACTTTTTTTGTTTCTGTCAAAAAAGGTTTTAATAGACAAATGCATGGCGGAATGATACAAGGTGGCAGCATGGTTACATACCTACAAACATAAATAAAAATTCCATGTACTTTGTTTTTGTAAATTCGATGGACAAATGTCAAAATCGTACTGCGCCGGAAGTTGATGTATCAATTCAAATAAAAAAATTAATTATCAGCTGTCCCATGCTGCCACCTTGTATCGTTGCGCCATGGAAAAATGAATTCATGGAAAGATCATGGCGGAACGATGCAAGGTGGCAGCATGGTGACATACCTACAAACATAAATAAAAATTCCATGTACTTTGTTTTTGTAAATTCGATGGATAAATGTCAAAATCGTACTGCGCCGGAAGTTGATATATCAAATCAAATAAAAAAAGTTATTTATCAGCTGCCCCATGCTGCCACCTTGTATCGTTCCGCCATGGGAAAGGTGCCGCAAAACAGATGTATAATGCAATACGTACTATATATGGGGTATTTCATCCCATTTCGACCAATTTTGAACCCGACCCCTTTAGAATTGCCTGAAAGTTTTTCTTCTTTTTCCAGCTTACGAAAGGCGTTTTTCAGAAGTTTTTCAAATTTTTTCATCCAACTCAAAAAAAGTTATGAATTTTAAAAAAACAAAGTTTTTGTTTTCAAAATGCTATAACTTTTTCAAAAATTGACCGTTTGGGATCTATTTTTTTAAATTTGTTTTTAAATGTACTTTTCGGAAAAAATTCAAAAAAATGTTTAAAGTTTTCTTTTTTGTAATTTTTCAGTTTTTCGAGATTTTTCGAATTTCGCCGTTTTTTTCATAAAAAACTTCAATCAATTCTGCAATCATCCCCACTAATCCCGGAGTGGGCCGAGAATTTTTTTTTTTATTTAATTGAAAAAAAAACTTTAAATTTTTTTTTTGTATTTTTTCCGAAAAGTACATTTAAAAACATATTAAAAAAAAAAAACGATCCCAAACGGTAAATTTTTGAAAAAGTTATAGCATTTTGAAAAAAACCCGTTTTTTTTTTCAAAATATTTAAAACTTATTTTGAGTTGGAAAACGGTGTTTTTTTCAAAATGCTATAACTTTTTAAAAATTGACCGTTTGGGATCATTTTTTTTTAAATATATTTTTAAATGTGCTTTTCGGAAAAAATACAAAAAAAATTAAAAAATTTTTTTTTTTCTATCGCGGGTTCGAATCGAGCTCAAGGCCTAACAATAATTTTTTATCATTTATATTGTTATGATAAATTTTTTCTTAATTGAAAAAATTTTTAAATTAGAATAGAAGAAAGAAAAAATTCAGACAACTGCCAAAGCTCGTTGTATAGATCCATTTCGGGAACTGCTAAATTCCTTCATCGGCAACGTTTAGGCGCCGCTGCTATAACCATTCAGCCACCACAGCGGTTTTTTGTTTGTCTTCATTAATCCTACTTCTATTCTTTTATTTTAAATAAAAAAAAAAATTCTCGGCCCACTCCGGGATTAGTGGGGATGATTGCAGAATTGATTGAAGTTTTTTATGAGAAAAAAAAAAAACAAAAAAAGGGCGAAATTCGAAAAATCCCGAAAAACTGAAAAATTACAAAAAAAAAAAACTTTAAAAATTTTTTTGAATTTTTTCCGAAAATTACATTTAAAAACAAATTTAAAAAAAAAAGATCCCAAACGGTCAATTTTTGAAAAAGTTATATATAGCATTTTGAAAACAAAAACGGTGTTTTTTTTTTAAATTTATAACATTTTTTGAGTTGGATGAAAAAATTTGAAAAACTTCTGAAAAACATCTTTCGTAAGCTAGAAAAAGAAGAAAAACTTTCAGCCAATTCTAAAGGGGTCGGGTTCAAAATTGGTCAAAATGGGATGGAAAACCCCACATACATAAGAATTCTTTTATGGAGAATACCTGCCTCTTTAGGCAGGTGTGAAACACACGGATCTAATTGCATGATCAGTGGCCTACCTATCGGTGCCATTGATTAGCTTGTAATCGGGTGTACAATCACAGGGTCTTACCCTGGTAAGGTACAGAATCTATCAAAGCTTACCTTTTAAGGATAGTGGCATGCGGTTACAAGGCAATTCGGCCTTGAGTTCTATTACCATTCAATTCTTTGCATAAATAATTTGCTGTATTCGCTCTTACGCTTGAGTGAAAGTACCTTCCAACAGTTAGCTCTTTAGTGGATCAGGCATTCAATGTCGGGTTGACCACCATTGCAGAGAAGACGGATATGGTCTTGTTTATTAAGTGGTACAAGGTTCCGAATTGGGCCAGGCCTAAGTTAGAAGGAAGAACCCTGCAGGAAAAAATTGCACAAAATATCTAAGAACCATTCTGGACAGATAGTTAACGTGGAAGCCCAACGTGGAGGACCGAGTTAAGAACGCCTCGACGGTACTTTATGCAAATAAAAGAATGCTGGGATCTATCTCCCTCTATACCTCATATTAACAGCGATTGTAAAGCCCGTCCTATACTTAGGAATCCTTGTTTTGTGTATGGCCATTCAAGCAATAAGGTACCCCCAAATATTAGAAAATGTATGTAGGCTATCAATGATCAGCATTACAGCAGCTTCGACAACAACACCTACGGCTGCAATGTATGCCATTTTGCACATTCCGCCTGAAGACTGATGGCAAAGAACATTGCGTTAAAAACTGCAAACTGGCTATTGCCTCGGATCAGCTTGAGTGCATACCATATATGGTATAGTGTCATCAATTACTGGATGAACAGTGCTTTGAAGAGGCTTTCGGGGCTACAATAGGGGTAGATAGATGGTTGTTGCAAGTGTGCCCAAATAACATACGAGGCAATACGCGCGTACATCGATGGTTGCAAAGTAATGGAAGGAGTATATGTGGTACGCCTTAGGCTATGTGTTAGGTGCACAGCACTAGATACACATAATAAAGTATCATCACTAGGAAGAAAACCATTGTAAAAGATGCCACGTTCTTGTTAATACTTATATATTTAATAAAACCATTTCTTATATATTAAATAAAACCTTTTTCAATATATTTGATACAACTTTTTATGGTAGCGTAGTCAAGGTTCGATTGACTTGATACGAAAATTAAGTTTTGATTAAAGAAAGCTCTCTTGCCTTGTGCGTTGCTCCCTACGAAAGAAGTCACGAAAAAAATTTGAAATACAAAATGGCGAAAAAGTTTGACATCAATATACCAATATTTGTTGGTCAAAATTATACGATGTGGAAGAAAAGAATAATTATGTTCTTAAAAATGAAAAAATGCAATACAGTAATCGAACGGCAGAAGGCAGAGACCGACAAGCAGCAAGAATGGGAAGATCAAGATCTACGCGCTATAAATTATATATATAGTGTGATATCTAATAAGCAACTACAGTTTGTATGCGACAAAAACTCTGCATTGGAAATAATGCGAAAATTCGACTCGTTATATATGAAAGAGTCTACAGCACTGCAAATTGTTTGCAGAAACAAGCTGGAGCGGCTAAAACTGAGGGAGTATTCCGACTCAGCAACATTTTTTGGAGATTTTGAGCGTTGCGTAAATGACTTGAAAACTGCAGGGGCAAGTTTGTCGGAAAAAGAGAAACTGAATTATATGTTGAATACGTTGCCGGAGTCGTATAGTTACATTGGCGATTTAATCGATACGCTGAAGGAGAAGGATCAGACTGCTGACTATGTGAAAAATAAAATTGAGATGGTGGAATTAAAAACTTCAAATGAAGAAAATGGTTTGCGAAAGTCAAATGCATTTGCTGCAAATAAGCGGCAAAATGACCGCACATGTTATAATTGTGGCGAAGTTGGGCATTTCCAAAGAGAGTGCCAAACATGTGGCGATAGCGGCAAGCAATCGGAAGAGGATGTTACGGCAAGGGCCGCGGAAATTATCATGGCAAAAGTACAGCAAGCACGCATAGAAATAGGTAGAAAAACGAAGACAGAAACAGGGCATGGGTGACAACGATTTCACGTCATGTGGTGGCAAAGGCAAGCAAAGTAGAAGGTAACAAAATCAAATGGTTTTTAAATAGTGGATGTACGGACCACATAATAAATGATGGAAGACTTTTCCAAAATTGTAAGGTACTTGAAAAACCTGTAAATGTTTATCTTGGTGATAATAGGGTGGTGAAGGCGACCAAAATCGGAAATGTCCAAAGCTATTTTGAAACTTTCGGAAAAAAACAATCTTATTGAAATGGAAAATGTTTTAAGTAACTGTAGTAGCGTTTAAAACTAATGGTCTGTATATTATGAAAAGTAAATTAAAGCTTGATTAATATTTTGTCAATGTGGCAAATAAAAATACCAAAAATATGAGTGAGAAAGAGAAGTGGCACCGATTGTTGGGTCATGTAAACTTCAAATATTTAAATCACATGTCAAAAAATCAAATGGTATAGGGAATGCCGAGAGAACTTGAATCTGAATTCATGAAATGTAAGACTTGTATTGAGCAAAATGCATAATATTCCTTTTGAAAATAGTAGACGAAAGGCAAAGGATTTGTTGGAAATTGTGTACTGATGTATGTGGACCTTTTGCAACAATTGGCTTCCAAGGTGAAAAATATTTTGTTTCTTTCATAGATGATTATAGCAAAATGGCAAAATTGTATGTATTGAAATCCAAAGCGGAAGTTTTTGATTGTATCATTGAGTATGTAAATGAAAGTGAAATTTTGACGGGAAAAAGGGTAAAGTTATTGAGATGTGACAATGGTTCAGAGTATTTGAATGGACGAGTTTATAAATTTGCAAAGGAAAGAGGGATCGTTATTAATAATTGTCCGGCATATGTTCACGAGCTAAATGTAACCGCGGAAAGGTTTAATAGAACTCCAATGAATATGTCTCGTTGTTTATTAGCTGAAGCAAACGTAGAAAAAAATATTGGCCAGAAATTGTTTGTGCAGCAACTTATTTGAAAAATCGTACGGTAACAACTAATATAGAAAAGAAAACGCCTTATGAGATATTTTTTGGAAAGAGAGCGGATGTGTCAAATTTGCGGTTATATGGAAGCAAAGTTTTCGTTAGGAAACCAGAACAGAGAAGAACGTCAAAATGGGATAAAAAGGCAGAAATGGGTATATGGATACAGCAGTGTTGGTTACCGTGTACTGTTGAATAATAAAGTCATAGTTGCTCGGCATGTAGAGTTTGTTGAAGAAGGTGTAAAATGTATTGGCTTGCATGAAGATGAGACAGCAGACGAAAGTAGTGATGCTGAGGAATGTTCTCATAATAAATCTTTAGATGAAAGTTTTAAAAGCGCAGATACTAAAGATGCTGACGGTAATGAAAAGGCTGGAACGCAGCCTGAAAAGGGTGAAGAGGAAACCCAAGATGAGGTACGTAAATCAAAGCGCGAGATAAAGAGGCCAAAAAAAACTAGAAGATTATACATGTGATGCTATTTATGTAAACCTTTGCAGCATAGGTACGCCTACGTCATTTGAGGAGGCGATTGAGTCAAGTGAGGGTACTTTTTGGAAAATAGCTATGAATAAAGAAATTGAATACCTAAACAAAAATAAAAATTGGAAGTTAGTTGAAAATACAAATAATAACAGGATTTTGGATGTAAAATGGGTTTATAGTAGAAAATCAGAAGGCACTTACAAAACGAGATTGGTAGTTAGAGGTTTTCAACAAACCGATGAGATTGACGAAATTTATTCTCCTGTTGCAAAAATGCAAACTTTAAAAATTTTATTATCATATTGTTGCCAATTGGGGCTCGAATTGTAAATTGGAAAAGAGGTAATTTACCTTTTAATCTTTGTTGACGATTTATTAATCTGTGCTAGGGTTGAGAATGAAATTAGTAAAATAAAAAGCCAGCGATCTAAAAAATTCAAAATGAAAGATCTTGGAAAAATTAAAGAGTATCTTGGTATGACCGTGGGCTATGGGCCTAGTAAAAGTGAAATAAAATTGAACCAAACTAAATACATTGAATCATTGGCTTAAACGTACAATATAGAAATAAGCAAAGTATTTTAAACACCTATGGACGTGAACTTGAAACTTGAAAAATAAGAAATATATGAAGAAAATATAAAATATAGAAATTTAATTGGCGCCTTATTGTATATAAGTTCAGCTACCAGACCAGATATAAGCTTTAGTGTTAATTATTTGAGTAGATATCAAAATTGTTACGAAAAAACGCATTATAAATACTTGCTGCGAATCCTAAAATATTTATACTCAACTAAAAGTTTGAAATTAACGTACAAAAGAGAAGAAAATGTTAATATCCTTGATTACTAGGTCGACACCGATTGGGCGGGTGACATTTTGGATAGAAAATCCACCACAGGGTATATTATAAGACTATTTGGAAACGTAATATATTGGAAATCCAGAAAGCAAAAAACTGTAACAAAAGCTTCAACATTTGCAGAATATGTAGCATTGTCAGAAGCCGTAAGCGAATTGAAATTTATAATAGAATTATTGAAATCATTTGACATAAAATTTTAAAAACCAATTAGTGTGTATGAAGATAACTCCGGAGCAGTAAATATGACAAAGTATGGTAACTTTACTAAAAATTCTAAACACATTAAAATTCACTATCACTATGTATATGAATGTGTTGAAAGAAAAATTATAGATGTTTTAAAAGTAAATTCAGATAATAATATTGCTGACATTCTAACAAAGTCGCTTGACCGAGAAGAATTTGAAAAATTTAGAAATATGATAAATGTAAATTAATACAACTAAATCTAAGGAGGCGTGTTAAGTTGTAGATTTAGTTAAGTATATGTGGTACGCCTTAGACTATGTATTAGGTGCACAGCACTAGATAAACATAATAAAGTATCATCACTAAATATCATAAATAAGAAGAAAACCATTGTAAAAGAAGCCACGTTTTTGTTAATACTTATATATTTAATAAAACGATTTCTTATATATTAAATAAAACCTTTTTCAATACATTTGATAAAACCTTATTATAGACTCTACGGTATACTTCGCCGAAAAGAAAATAAACAGATCATACAAGCTGCCAGATCATTGTTTTGTTTTTCAGGCGGAAATAGTAGCCGTAACCATAGCAGTAGAAACACTGTAAGAAAAAAAAGCTAAAACTGCAGGCGCACCAACTTTTATATTGGCAGCTAAGCAGCAATTAAGCTTTTAAACTCTTATAGCTCAACATTTGAATGTGTGTTGGAGTGTAAGCAATCACTAGAAAGAATCGGTATATGGAGAAGCATAGATGGTAATGAAAAAGCGAATGAGCTAGCTAAAATGGACGCACCCTCGAAGCTTAGCCCGTCGACGTCCCAATCAGATTGTGCGAAATCAAAAAAGGCGAAAGTTGCAATCGAGAAAGATGTGGGCCAAGCCCATGACTGTAAAGTTTCGAAAATTATATGCAGTTCTTACAACCCTAGATAAACAAAGTTACTCTTATCGTTGAAAAGAGGCGACTTTAGGCTCAAGATGGGTAATCTGACAATAGCTGTAAGCTCCCAATATATGTCAAGCAGACGGAGTTATCTTACAACATAGGTCCTGGTTTTCGATGGGCTTTTTCATTCTGGTCGTTAAACAAACTTGTGGTAACACTATCAGTTTATGTGAGGTTCTCACGGACCTCCCAGTTCAACCTGGCCTTATCTAAGTTAAACAGAGAATACTCAGCTGAGGTGTTTCGTTGCTGTATGCTATTTGCGTCAAGTGTTCCTCGTATCCGCCCTCACAAACAAATGTTTGTTTCCCTACTTTATTCCACCCCACATCACTATTCGAAATGTTTGTTGTTTCACAAAGTTATTCACTCATTATTCACATACGTGCAATTCGTGAAAATTGCATAATGTTCACATACAGCTCTGTGCGTACCTGGAAATATTCATGAGCCCGCCCCCGCTTCTGCATTCGCCCCGGCATCACATCTAACCGAAAATCGTGTATGGTTTACAGCCTCCATTCAACATTACACAATTTTCACACCGAAATTTCACGGTTTTCTAATTGTATATTCTTTGTTTGTTTATTCGTCCCAAAAGATAGACAGACAGACAGACGTACAAGCATGTGTGAGCGTGCGATTAGAGTCCAGCTAAAAACATGTTGTTACTGCTGCTGGCGTTAAGGATGCTGATTTTTTTTTTGCTGCAGCACTCGCTCGGCCTTTAAGGAAGTTACCGTTTTTGCAGTTGTACCTAAAGGCGGCGCCACAATGACATTTTTCATATAGATGCGTTTAACACAAGCTTATGCATTCCAATAACATCGCCACAATCAACCAAGATGTTGCGCTTGTAAATATGAAGGAACTTCAGACGTGGCAATTGAAGTTTATGGTAATTGTGCAATTTAGGGGCCCCACCCTAAAATTGGGCATTTTTTTGAGTGAGGTATCAAAAGACGCGTATTCACGTCTAGATCAAGAATCCGAAAGCGGAAGTTAACTTTTTTTACCCGTTCAAAAGATATTAACGAAAACCCGAAAAAAGACCCGCGGGTACTTCCGAAACCGGGGGTGGGATCCATAATATTTTTGCGCAGAACAACTTTCTGCGTTGGCGGCCTTCGGCTACCGCCACGGTGATGCACACTTTTTTTTGTGGGTACAAACACAACAAAAACCACATGAAAATCGCCAACTTCAACTGCAAATATCTCCGGACAGAGATAAAATTATTGTTCTCGAGATTAATACGCGTCTTTTGATACCTCACTCGAAAATCTTGGCCCAACTTTAGGGTGGGGCCCCTAAACTGCACTACTACCAAGTTTATTACGCCTTGCCCATTCACATACAAAATTTCGCGAAGCACTGGTATAAACATTATGCCCTTACAACAAAGATACTTGCTAACATATTTTGTGTCGTATTCATTTGTTATATGTTAGAAAATTTACCAACCAGTGGGGAAAATAATTTCACTTGCAAAGTGTGTCAACACCCTTAACCAAAACAAATGTCACATTCTTCTTCTTATTCTTTGCTTGTATCAAAATTTGGGAGATGGCTACTTTTCAATATCAGATGGCGCCAGTGTCGCTCATTCTACCGTTCTCCATAAAAATGCGCGCAATCTACTCATAATGCATAAGCTTGTGTTAAACTCATCTATATGAAAAAGTGCTTATGTGTCGGGGCTTTAATGATTTGAATGTGTTGCAGAAGAAGAAGACGAAAAAATAAAATTAAACGAAATATCGCCGCAAGAAAGGTGTGATCGTTGCAACACTTCCTGTTACTTCCAACTGGTGCTATATCGCCAACTTGCCACAACTCCACATGGCATTAAGGTTGTTGTTGCTGTTGTTATTGTCATCGTCCCCTTTTTTCTTGTAGTTGTTGTAGATAGTCGACATTACCACATTTGCTCATTTGGTTTGGTGGTTTCTATGCTTTTATGTTGGTTTGGTTGTTTATTTGTGGGGTTTTTGTTAAACCAAAAATGGTTGCAACACGCGCAGTGATAATATTTAAGGAAGCATTTTACATGTGCATTTAATTGCTCACTCGCACACATACACATACACATGTGCACTTCCCATGCACATGGTAGCTATGCTTAATGCATAGAAACTCATATGAGCACAAGCATTATTTACAGCTACAACAAACAACAACGGTATTCTCAACGTAGTTTATCGCTGCAACAAATACAGTTCTAATTTTTTTTAATGTTTCGTTTATACCCAATAGTACAAGAATATAATAGCGGATCAAAATACGATCGTGGCTGCCGCTTAGCCAGCAGAGGAGAGCACCTGGGACGGCTAGCTCATTGTAGCATCACTGATATGAGCTAGGGCGCCTTCTCATCTAGATTTGAAATTTGAAAATGTCGTCCTTTACATGTCATTTAGTTCAGCAAGATTACGTATAATCTAGACATCTGAACAAACTATCGGAAATCCAAATGTCTCCTAAGTTCAGAATTTCACGGAACTTTAAAGTGTCCATTGTGGCCAGAACCCACTGGGAAACACGGAATCCCCAAAATGGCCGACTCAGAAGTCTGGCAACGAAAGTATCAACCAAATTCATTAATCTAAGCAGAGAGGGCCTAAGAACTCTCACTGGGTACTATACGGGACACTGTGGTCCTCGATATCACCTAAGTAAGTTAAATCTATGTGACATTCAAATTTGTCGTTTCTGTAAGCTGGAGGATGAAACGCCGGTTCACATCCCCTGCGAATGCATCGCTCTGGCAAGGCAGATACTTTCCCATATAGGTGGTGTGACTCTTAATCCCTATGTGATATGGAGTAAAAAGCCGTAAGAGGTGTTTAGACACACCAAAAGCCTCCACATACAAAATTAGGCTGAAAGGTCATGCACAATAGATCTGTACAAAGGTCGCAGTGCTTCCAGGCCTAATAATAATAATAATACATTCCGACAAACAAGCTGCTGTTGTTTTAAATATCGCAGGCTTTGGAGAGTAATACGTATGCGGCCAGAATTTCTGGCAGTTTCTGAGACCACTAGTATTGCTGCGAGAAAATTTATTTTAACTTCTCCAACCCACGGTACTTGCGAATTTAGTAGCCTCTAATGACAAGCATGTCTTACCGCGGGAATATTCATGCGCACTTGATCAGCTGAGGATTGACAAGCTCCTTCTACATAGGGCTCAATAGTTGCATGATTGGATTCGGATTATGTATGTAAAATTATCACCAGGTACATCCCTAAATGACGAATCCTATCAACTCTTCTCTCTAACTCACGGTTAATCAAATTCTAGAAATTTTTAGAACAAAATAAAAGAGGGTAGTCGCAATGCGCAGACGACTTAGTGATACCAATCACAATACAATTCTTCGAAGGATTTCTTAGGTAAGCAAGCAGCTATTTGGTTATAGGTGAACTGAACTTATCATCTTAACTTTAAAAACTAAAATTCTCTCTTTAAGTATGCCGAAGTTAAGGGCACCATCACAAAGCTACGATCTGAAGGCAAAGCCTTGGCACAACTATCGATGCTGGAAGAGTATTGTTGTAGAGAGATCAAAGACTTGGAAGATCTGAGGACTGCTGCTGAGTTTTGCTCATGTGGTGGAAGGGTAAACTCTGTTCAGAGTTTCAATTGTATTGGCACAATTGCAACAATAGAGTTTTTTGCGCTCCTCAGTAGATGCGCATAACGAAACAAACTTGTATGTCAGACGTGAGTTTATAGACGCTACCAGTGCCATTTGATTGAAGTGTTTGCTTATTTATGTTTGGTAAAAAGCGAAGTGGCTAAACTGATAACTTTAACTATATAGTAACAGATGTCGCTGGCTTTATTTCCCAATTGATGTTTTTCCGAGAAAATTTTAGATTATTATATCGTGACTGACGCCATTGCGCTACAGTTTGTGTATCCGAAGCAGCGATATTAGATGACTTGGAAAAAGGACAATTAAACGGTGTCCGAACTGATTTGATATCTGACATGGACCATGTCACAGTATTTATTGTTTTTCAGAAACATAATATAATATAACTTTTGAGAGAAAATAAATACTTCTGATAGGGAAACTATAGCTTAAAGCGACTGCTCAAATAAGAGATGGGGTCATCATAGGCTTTACTTGTTGCATCTGCCGATCAGGTAATGTTACACACGTTCTGGCCATTTATTTTACATGTAAATATGTATGCACTATATAGGGACTGTTAAGTGTAAACCTTTATCTAGACTTCTAAAATTGTTGCACAGAAAATTAGTACCGCTAAATTTCAGCATGAATTATACTCAGCTGCAACTGAAATGTGTCTATCCACTTTATCTCAACACTTTTCTCCACTTCTGTGACCGAAAAGTGTGTGAGTCCACTATTCATCGCAACCGATTCAGCTATAGGTTATATATTATGACTACCATAAGTGCGTATCTCTGCTATTCAGAACAACCCGTTTTGTAGCGAGTTATTTACAACTGCAGCGAGTTTTCAATAATTGTCGCGAGATGAGAATCCTAAACATTATCTGAGTGATGATAAGCATGATACACGAACAATAATTGTGGCGGATATACTACATTTTTTGCAAATTTCTTTTGTACTCGCATCACTAAAAAACTACTGCAAGAAAATTCAGTGCAACTTTCACTGTTTATTTAGCCGAAGTCTTTCTTACAGATAAGATCATATTCTAAAACCCCAGGCCCCTAGGGTCTGAGAACTAAAACCTAGACCTGGGTACCTTTTTAATATGCTTATGCAATATATGTATTAACAACGCTAAAATGTGAGATAATCAACTTTGGTACAAAAAAAAAGAAAAAATATCGATTTCCGAATTATTATAAAGATCACCTTTAAACTTAAAAAGTCACTAAAGCTTTACATGATCGTGTGGGTAGCAGTAAAGTTATTCACGAAAATATAGCCAGACGCCACAATCTATCGGAGGGTTAATAGAATTATTGGGATGTCTCAACCCGTTTACAAGATATAGGTAATAAACGAAAGATATCTTATTTTCTTTATGATATATTGGCCTAAATATGGTCCAAAGACATCCCTAGAATATGTTTTGTGAATAATGGCATCAAGCGAAAGATCAAAGCAGCGGCTATTCCGTATCTGCATTTCTGAAGTGTTTTTCACACCGTTTAGTGCGTAAGAGTTTTTTCTGAGTGTGCATGATCCCAAAACAGGCTTTCAAACCATCAAATACTATTGAACTTTGCTACTGGCTATATAAGCTCATTTTTGTTGTATTTGTTAACTTGCTGATTATCACTTTTTGTCGGTTTTGTTCTTGCTGCCGTGTATTTCGTGTGAAAAACATGCATTTTCTGACTATTTTTCTACGTTTCTCTATACTTGGTTTGTTCTCGCTTTCTCTGTTTATTTTATTTTTTGTTGTTATTTCGCATTTTGTTTATGTGACTCGGTATGTGTTGAGTCCATGCACAAGTTGGCAATAAATTTTACATTATTGCTGATGTTGTTGTTGTTGTGGTTATTATTGTGGGTAAGAGTATGTTGATGTATATGCTGATGGTGAAGTTGTTGCTATTTTTTCACGTTCGTTTTATAATTTTTTTTTATGTGATAGCTGTTCTTTCTCTATGCTTATCTACTGCATCATAGCGTGAATTGCTTATGTTTTGTGGGCGAATTCCCAAAAAGCAACAAAAATTGCAAGAGCAACAATGCACAGACTGCACTTTAGCGCATTTCCACCTCAGCGAATTGTGTAAAAATTCGACTATGATTAAAGTATAAGATTAACACCCGTTTTATGGGTATATGGGTTTACAGAAGTAAATATATAAGCTTAATATTAAGGTTTAGGAAAGAAAAATAATCGCTCCCAAAACGAGGCATAAACTCTCATATGTAAATAAACCTAAAAACGAACTGAATCTAGATAGTAAACATAATTATAGAAGGACAGCACGCAGAAATTTATCTTAGGCCTTTTTAAGCAACTTAAATCGCAAAGAATATTTCTTGCGTACTTCACTTACAATATTATAAAATCAAATTGATTAACAATTCCTTAGCTTGCGCTGCTTTTTACTCTCAGTTGTCTCGTGCCTATTTCTCCTAGTGTATAAACTTTGCGCCAACAGCGTTCTCGAATGGTCGTTTCAGTATCTCGTATTGGATTTGGCTATATACATATATACATATGTGCATGTTCTTATATCTGAATTTTTTATAATGTCGTACGCGCTCTTTAATGTCGTGTACATCTCTGCATCTAATATTCACTGTTGCCGTGTATGGATATGTGTGTATATGCATGAGAAATATGCGCTCTTTATTTTTGTGTACATGTATGTGTGGCTATTTTCTATTTTATCTGGTTTCGTTGCTGTTGTTGTAGAAAATTTATTACTAACTTATAAGCTAACTGGGCTACTTCGTCGACAGCGTCTGATAAACATGAGGTACAGCTGCGAGCAGGCTTTCTATACAAACGTGCAACCCAACATCATTCTGCGCTGGATTTGGAATCCATGAAATAAAATCACATTCCAAAAAAATTAACTGTGAATTCTATGAAAATTAGAAATTGTTTATGATGACGGCTCTTTCAAACGAAAACGATTTGGGGGCATGTGTGTAAAATTTCAGGGCCGTTAATGGGAACAGGAACTTGGTCGCTGCCCCTGAAAGCATTCACGAGGATCAATCGATGCTATTTGGAATTACGATCTCTAAAACATACGACATTTATTGGAGTGGTAATAAAGGTAAGCACACAGAATTTTCGTGGCCAAATATTGTAGTTCAAAGTAAAGGAAGAACGTCTAGCCACCACCCATGTAAATAGAAAGATAAAGACGATGAGTAAACAGACGAATTCAACGGGTGCCTAGATATTGAAGCCGTTCTAGGCGAGTTCGAACTCCACAACAAAGCGACTTGGACCAATACCATGTGTAACCGAGAAATGACGGCATTTATTGGTAACGCGGAAACCGACGTAGAAAGCCTGGTTAAGTTATGAAGAAGGGAAGAGTTGGGGAGCAGTATGTTCAAAGGGCCGATAAATCCAACTCTCTTTCAAACTACCTGATCATTGTAATGTGTTCCAGACAACAATATCAGTTCCATGGAAGCCGCTATTTGCAAAGGAAAACATACTTTCGATAAAGAAATCTCTATTTTTAGCGACAGCCAAACGGCTACCAAATCCCTGGGCTCTTCTTCATTCAATCTACACTAAACTGTCGCCAATCTCTTCACGACCCTAAACATGGGTCCAGGATACAGCAACACTGTGGAAAATGGTATTGCAGACGAACTTGTTGTGCAGGGCACGACAAAGCAGACTCTTTCTGACAAAAAGACGGTTACGTATACTCTTTGTTATATGCAAGCTTATGCAGGGCACGACAAAGCAGACTCTTTCTGACAAAAAGACGGTTACGTATACTCTTTGTTATATGCAAGCTTATGCTGAAAGGCTACATCTACCCTCAAATCAACGATGGACGGCTACAAACACCAGGGTGTCGGATATTGAAGCCGACCTGGCCAAAATGGGATAAGAAGAGATCCCGTCATGTATACACCCTAAGTAGGGATACTAGCTGTGCGCTGCCTTATTGGTAGGCATCTGGAAAGGCTAGGAGTGTCCTATCGATGCTGTAGGAGTTGTAAAGATGACGGAGATGATTAAATTGTGGATCATCTCCTGTGCAACTGCCCGGTGTTAAAAGGTACAGCGCTGCCAAGGAGCTCCTTTCCTAGATAACATAGTTCAGCTCGTGGAGTACGACAGCAAGGGCTTGGTAGCCTTTATAAGATCTTCAAATAGTTCGAAGAGCAGAGGTAATATTGTATTTTTGTGGTATCAAAACAGGCCTACAGATATTATCCTATGTTGGTTTCCTAAGCAGTGAACCCAACCTAACCTACCAAGAAAGGCAAGGATAAAGCGTGAAGATGGAATATATTCCGACACCTGACTATAGTAGAGTAAATCTCAATATCACAGATAATGAATCATACATAGCCGTGAAATGATGGATTACCGATTGAGCTGTTGAACCACGAATGCAAAGGTTCAACTCTGTACGTGATTAGTGTTGATACCCGAGTTTGGTAACAGAAGAAGGAGCAGACCTTCACTAAGATACGAAGGATACTTGGAGGAAGACTTAAACCAGATAGCCTCTGATAGATAGCCATCGCCGACTAGGAACAAAAAAAATGCGACTTTTTTGACCACTTGGTGATCAAAAGTCAGATAAATCTAAAATAAAACAACAATACTCATACAACAATATATTTCATTTATTGTAATAGTATTTCTGCATTTTTGGTAATACATTGATCCAACGGCATAGAATCTCAGGGGCCCTCGTTGAATCTCCCCCACACGCCAATGTCGAGGCCAAACATTTCGACAATGCAATTTGCTGCAATCGAGTTCGATGGGCGACAGAACAAGTTCATGCCGTAAGCGGTATGAAAATAAACCAACATACCACTTTACATATATAGATAAACAATAACATTGGCTTCAGGGTGAAATAACAACAATTACCATAACTAAAAATTGGTATACAAACGGGAAATATTGCACGAATGCGCGACAGAACAAACACTCAATAAAGTATAGGTTGGTTGCCTTTGAGAATTCAATGTGAGTAAATTTCTATCGAAATTTCAACAAATGTCTAACGCAACAACAAATAGTGTGACCAAGCAGTGAGTAACTACAGAATAGCCGACAAAGCTGATCAATAAGCTAAGTACCGTAGTCCTGAACAATAAATATGGAAATAGTTAAATTTAGCTTTAACAGCTTTCTTCGGCTAGATGTGTTTTCCTTCCAGCAATTGTTGCAGCTACACATACTTATAGCATACGTTTGTCTAACAACAATTGAGTATTGTAAAACTTACGGTCCGATTCTTAGCGTTACCGGTAAAATAGTACCCAGAACATTATGTAACCAAAAATCGTTACCAGTTGTTTTATTCGCGATTCTGGCCAAAGTGGTAACGCTGTCATCACCGAAAAACTCACCAGTGTCTATGGTGAAATTTAAAAGTTGGTTTTCTTCGCTTTACCCATGGCGGAACTATACAAGGTGGCAGCATGGGACAGCTGTATATAAACTTTTTTATTTAATTTGATACATCAACTTCCGGCGCAGTACGATTTTGACATTTGTCCATCGAATGTACAAAAACGAAGTACATGGAATTTTTATTTATGTTTGTAGGTATGTCACCATGCTGCCACCGTGTATGGTTCCGCCATGGCTTTACCGAAAACAGAAACGATATAATAGAGAGACATTGCATAGAAGAAAAATAGTGTGAGGCAAGCTTCACAAAATTCTAGTAGGTCACATTCACCACTTACCACAGAATTTGTTAAACTACCACTGTCTGTATTTGTTATTTAATAATTATTTGTACTTTTTATTCAGCTAATGTGTTCACAATTTTAACTTTTACTCACTAAAACTCTAATCAGTGTATTTCTGTGCTTAAATTATGTTAAAAATTGTGTTAAAGTTTTTGGTGTGGTGAAAGTGACCTACTAGAATTTTGTTACGCTCCGCTGCTTTCCACCGAAGTTCGCGCATGCAATATCTTTCCAAAATTTTTGCCGAAAATGTGTTACTCGTAGATACGATGTTAACGAATAAACGGGACGATGTGTATATACATATGTGCACACATGCATACGTTTTTACATAGCTATATTGTAATATATGCTGTCAAAGTACATGGAAACAAATATGTATGGCAAGAAGCAACACTTTTTATACTCAGTTGAGCACAGCTCACAGAGTATATTAAGTTTGATTGGATAACGGTTGGTTGTACATATATAAAGGAATCGAGATAGATATAGACTTCCATATATCAAAATAATCAGGATCGAAAAAAAATTTGATTGAGCCATGTCCGTCCGTCCGTTAACACGATAACTTGAGTAAATTTTGAGGTATCTTGATGAAATTTGGTATGTAGGTTCCTGAGCACTCATCTCAGATCGCTATTTAAAATGAACGATATCGGACTATAACCACGCCCACTTTTTCGATATCAAAAATTTCGAAAAATCGAAAAAGTGCGATAATTCATTACAAAAGACAGATAAAGCGACGAAACTTGGTATATGAGTTGAACTTATGACGCAAAATATAAAATTAGTAAAATTTTGGACAATGGGCGTGGCACCGCCCACTTTTTAAAGAACGTAATTTAAAACTTTTGCAAGCTGTAATTTGGCAGTCGTTGAAGATATCATGATGAAATTTCGCAGGAACGTTACTCTTATTACTGTATGTACGCTTAATAAAAATTAGCAAAATCGGAGAAGGATCACGCCCACTTTTAAAAAAAAAATTTTTTTAAAGTAAAATTGTAACAAAAAATTTAATATCTTTACAGTATATAAGTAAATTATGTCAAGATTCAACTCCAGTAATGATATGGTGCAACAAAATACAAAAATAAAAGAAAATTTCAAAATGGGCTTGGCTCCGCCCTTTTTCATTTAATATGTCTAGGATACTTTTAATGCCATAAATCGAATAAAAATTACCCAATCCTTTTGAAATTTGGTAGGGGCATAGATTTTATGGCGCTAACTGTTTTCTGTGAAAAAGGGTGAAATCGGATGAAGCCACGCACAGTTTTTATACACAGTCGACCGTCTGTCCTTCCGCTCGGCCGTTAACACGATAACTTGAGCAAAAATCGATATATCTTTACTAAACTCAGTTCACGTACTTATCTGAACTCACTTTATATTGGTGTAAAAAATGTCCGAAATCCGACTATGACCACGCCCACTTTTTCGATATCGAATATTACGAAAAAAGAAAAAAATTCCATAATTATATACCAAATACGAAAAAAGGGATGAAACATGGTAATTGTTTTGGTTTATTGACGCAAAATATAACTTTAGAAAAAAACTTGTTAAAATGTTTGTGACACCTACCATATTAAGTAGAAGAAAATGAAAAAGTTTTGCAGGGCGAAACCAAATGCCCTTGGAATCTTTGAAGGAACACTCTTCGTGGTATTACATATATAAATAAATTAGCGGTACCCGACAGATGATGTTCTGGATCACCCTGGTCCACATTTTGGTCGCTATCTCGAAAACGCCTTCACATATACAACTAAGGGTCACTCCCTTTTAAAACCCTCATTAATACCTTTAATTTGATACCCATATCGTACAAACACATTCTAGAGTCACCCCTGGTCCACTTTTATGGCGATATCTCGAAAAGGCGTCCACCTATAGAACTAAGGCCCACTCCCTTTTAAAATACTCATTAACACCTTTCATTTGATACCCATATCGTACAAAAAAATTCTAGAGTCACCCCTGCCCACCTTTATGGCGATATCTCGAAAAGTCATCCACCTATAGAACTAAGGCCAACTCCCTTTTAAAATACTCATTAACATCTTTCATTTGATACCCATATCGTACAAACAAATTCTAGAGTCACCCCTGGTCCATCTTTATGGCAATATCTGGAAAAGGCGTCCACCTATAGAACTAAGGCCCACGCCCTTATAAAATACTCATTAACACCTTTCATTTGATACCCATATCGTACAAACAAATTCTAGAGTCACCCCTGGTCCACTTTTATGGCGATATCCCGAAAAGGCGTCCACCTTTTAGAACCAAGGCCCACGCCCTTTTAAAATACTCATTAACACCTTTCATTTGATACCCATATCGTACAAACAAATTCTAGAGTCACCCCTGGTCCACCTTTATGGCGATATCTCGAAAAGGCGTCCACCTATAGAACTAAGGCCCACGCCCTTTAAAAATACCTATTAACGCCTTTCATTTGATACCCATATCGTACAAAAAAATTCTAGAGTCACCCTTGCCCACCTTTATGGCAATATCTCGAAAAGTCATCCACCTATAGAACTATGGCCAACTCCCTTTTAAAATACTCATTAACACCTTTCATTTGATACCCATATCGTACAAACAAATTCTAGAGTCACCCCTGGTCCATCTTAATGGCGATATCTCGAAAAGGCGTCCACCTATAGAACTAAGGCCCACGCCCTTTTAAAATACTCATTAACACCTTTCATTTGATACCCATATCGTACAAAAAAATTCTAGAGTCACCCCTGCCCACCTTTATGGCGATATCTCGAAAAGTCATCCACCTATAGAACTAAGGCCAACTCCCTTTTAAAATACTCATTAACATCTTTCATTTGATACCCATATCGTACAAACAAATTCTAGAGTCACCCCTGGTCCACCTTTATGGCAATATCTGGAAAAGGCGTCCACCTATAGAACTAAGGCCCACGCCCTTATAAAATACTCATTAACACCTTTCATTTGATACCCATATCGTACAAACAAATTCTAGAGTCACCCCTGGTCCACCTTTATGGCGATATCCCGAAAAGGCGTCCACCTTTTAGAACCAAGGCCCACGCCCTTTTAAAATACTCATTAACACCTTTCATTTGATACCCATATCGTACAAACAAATTCTAGAGTCACCCCTGGTCCACCTTTATGGCGATATCTCGAAAAGGCGTCCACCTATAGAACTAAGGCCCACGCCCTTTAAAAATACCTATTAACGCCTTTCATTTGATACCCATATCGTACAAAAAAATTCTAAAGTCACCCCTGGCCCCCCTTTATGGCGATATCTCAAAAAGGCATCCACCTATAGAACTAAGGCCCACTCCCTTTTAAAATACTCTTTAACACCTTTCATTTGATACCCATATCGTACAAACAAATTCTAGAGTCACCCCTGGTCCACCTTTATGGCGATATCTCGAAAAGGCGTCCACCTATAGAACTAAGGCCCACACCCTTTAAAAATACTCATTAACGCCTTTCATTTGATACCCATATCGTACAAAAAAATTCTAGAGTCACCCCTGGCCCACCTTTATGGCGAAATTTCAAAAAGGCATCCACCTATAGAACCAAGGCCCACTCCCTTTTAAAACACTCTTTAACACCTTTCATTTGATACCCATATCGTACAAACAAATTCTAGAGTCACCCCTGGTCCACCTTTATGGCGATATCTCGAAAAGGCGTCCACCTATAGAACTAAGGCCCACGCCCTTTTAAAATACTCAATACCACCTATCATTTGATACCCATATTGTACAAACGCATTCTAGAGTCACCCCTGGTCCACGTTTATGGCGATATCCCGAAAAGGCGTCCACCCATAGAACTAAGGCACACTCCCTTTTAAAACACTCTTTAACACCTTTCGTTTGATACCCACATTGTGCAAATGCATTCTAGAGTAAACCCTGGTCCACTTTTATAACGATATTCCGAAAAGGCGTCCACCTTTTAGAACCAAGGCCCACGCCCTTTTGAAATACTCATTAACACCTTTCACTTGATACCCATATCGTACAAACAAATTCTAGAGTCACCCCTGGTCCACCTTTATGGCGATATCTCGAAAAGGCGTCCATCTATAGAACTAAGGCCCACGCCCTTTAAAAATACTCATTAACGTCTTTCATTTGATACCCATATCGTACAAAAAATTCTAGAGCCACCCCTGGCCCACCTTTATGGCGATATCTCGAAAAGGCGTCCACATATAGAACTAAGGCCCACGTCCTCTTAAAATACTCATTAACACCTTTCATTTGATACTCATATCGTACAAACAAATTCTAGAGTCACCCCTGGTCCATCTTTTTGGCGATATCTCGAAAAGGCGTCCATCTATAGAACTTAGGCACACGCCCTTTTAAAATACTCATTAATACCCATATCATACAAAATAAATTCCTCTTAAAATACTCTTTAATACCTGCCATTTGATACGCATGTCATACAAACACATTCCAAGGTTACCCTAGGTTCTTTTTACAACATGGTGATTTTCCCTTACTTTGTCTCCACAGCTCTCAACTGAGTATGTAATGTTCGGTTACACCCGAATTTAGCCTTCCTTACTTGTTACTATTATGTTTACTTATTTGCGCTCATAATTCCTTATTTTTCAGTATTGCCTTTTTTTAAACAACAGCTTTTGTGTGGTCACATCGATGTTACCACCTATTTTAGTGGGTAAACAATTATCCGGCTACTTTCGTGGGCAGAATACCAAAAGGGTACAAATGTTACCACATGAAGAAAGTTGCCGTGGTGAAGAAAGTTGTTACCACATTAGAATAAGGCTGTTAATGGCAAATTTGCATCGTTTGTGCTTTTTATTTAATTTATTTTTTAGCTAGTTACATAACGATAAATTGGCATTTGGTCAAGCTTTTTCAACTACAGAGAAAGTATATAATATAAGTTTATATTTGTACACTTCCCTCGATATCCGCGGCGAAGTCCATGCCCACATAAGTTTTTTCCTTCCTCAGCTTGCCATGCTATTTTCACATTCTTCTCATCTTCGCTTTCTTAGACCATAATCGCAAGGCATAGCAACGCTCTTTCTGTTTTGGCGATACACATGAAGAACCATAGTCACGCACTGTGGAGTTCCGGTAAGCTTTGAGTTTATGTTTTGCCAGATAGAGAGCCACTGAAAAGAGTTATGAAATAGGGCGTTCCTCATTCGTATGATTTTATGAAATTCTGAGGTAGGTTAGGTTAAACTGGCCGGTTCGTGAGGACCTTAATAAACTAAATGAGTCCATAGGGTTAACAAAATTTTGTTTAACGACCGATCATATCAAAAAACAGGACCAGGCGGCCGCCGTAGTGTGGTAGTAGCGTGCTCCGTCTACCACACCGAGGAACCTGTGTTCAACTCCCGGAGAAAGTGTAACCCTGCAATGTGTTTGTATGAAATGTGTATCAAATGAAAGGTATTAAAGAGTATTTTATGAGGGAGTGGGCCATAGTTCTACAGGTGGACGCCATTTAGGGATATCGCCATAAAGGTGGATCGGGGTTGACTCTAGAATTTGTTTGTACGATATGGGTATCAAATGAAAGGTGTTAATGGGCATTTTAAAAGGGAGTAGGCCTTAGTTCTATAGGTGGACGCCTTTTCGAGATATCGCCATAAAGGTGGACCAGGGGTGACTCTAGAATGTGTTTCTACGATATGGGTATCAAATGAAAGGTGTTAATGAGTATTTTAAAAGGGCGTGGGCCTTGGTTCTAAAAGGTGAACGCCTTTTCGGAATATCGTTATAAAAGTGGACCAGGGTTTACTCTAGAATGCATTTGCACAATATGGGTATCAAACGGAAGGTGTTAATAAGTGTTTTAAAAGGGAGTGGGCCTTAGTTCTATGGGTGGACGCCTTTTCGGGATATCGCCATAAACGTGGATCAGGGGTGACTCTAGAATGCGTTTGTACAATATGGGTATCAAATGAAAGGTGCTAATGAGTATTTTAAAAGGGCGTGGGCCTTAGTTCTATAGGTGGACTCCTTTTCGAGATATCGCCATAAAGGTGGAACAGGGGCGACTCTAGAATTTGTTTGTACGATATGGGTATCAAATGAAAGGTGTTAAAGAGTATTTTAAAAGGGAGTGGGCCTTAGTTCTATAGGTGGATGCCTTTTTGAGATATCGCCATAAAGGTGGGCCAGGGGTGACTCTAGAATTTTTTTGTACGATATGGGTATCAAACGAAAGGCGTTAATGAGAATTTTAAAAGAGAGTGGACCTTAGTTCTATAGGTGGACGCCTTTTCGAGATATCGCCATAAAGGTGGACCAGGGGTGACTCTGGAATGCGTTTGTACAATACGGGTATCAAACGAAAGGTGTTAATGAGTATTTGAAAAGGGCGTGGGGCTTAGTTCTATATTTGGACGCCTTTTCGAGATATCGCCATAAAGGTGGACCAGGGATGACTCTATACTTTGTTTGTACGAAATGGGTATCAAATGAAAGTGTCAATGAGTCTTTTTAAAAGGGAGTGGATCTTAGTTCTATAGGTGATCGCCTTTTCGAAATATCGCCATAAAGGTGGATCAGGGGTGACTCTAGAATATGTTTGTACGACATGGGTATCAATTTAAAGGTATTAATAAGGCTTTTAAAAGGGAGTGGTGGTAGTTGTATATGTGAAGGCATTTTCCAGATATCGACCAAAATGTGGACCAGGGTGACCCAGAACTTCATCTGTTGGATACCGCTAATTTATTTATATATATAATACCACGAGCAGTATTCCTGCCAAGATTTCAATGGTTTTTTATTTCGTCCTGCAGAACTTTTTCATTTTATTCTACTTAGTATGGTAGGTGTCACACCCATTTTACAAAGTTTTTTCCTAAAGTTATATTTTGCGTCAATAAACCAATCCAATTACCATGTTTCATCCCTTTTTTTGTATTTCGTATAGAATTATGGCATTTTTTTCATTTTTTGTAATTTTCGATATCGAAAGAGTGGGCGTGGTCATAGTCGGATTTCGGCCATTTTGTATACCAATACAGAGTGAGTTCAGATAAGTACGTGAACTGAGTTTAGTAAAGATATATCGATTTTTGCTCAAGTCATCGTTCATTTCGCCCTTTTTCACAGAAATAAGTTATCGTCCCAGAATCTAAGCCCCTACCAAATTTCATAAGGATTGGTAAATTTTTGTTCGACTTATGGCATTAAAAGTATTCTAGACAAATTAAATTAAAAAGGACGGAGCCACGCCCATTTTGAAATTTTCTTTTATTTTTGCATTTGGTTTCACCATATCATTACTGGAGTTGAATGTTGACATAATTTACTTATATACTGTAAAGATATTAAATTTTTTGTTAAAATTTGACTTAAAAAAAAAAAAATTTTTTAAAGTGGGCGTGGTCGTTCTCCGATTTTGCTAATTTTTATTAAGCATACATATAGTAATAGGAGTAACGTTCCTGCCAAATTTCATCATGATATCTTCAACGACTGCCAAATTACAGCTTGCAAAATTTTAAATTACCTTCCTTTAAAAGTGGGCGGTGCCACGCCCATTGTCAAAAATTTTACTATTTTTCTATTCTGCGTCATAAGTTCAAATCACCTACCAAGTTTCATCGCTTTATCCGTTTTTGGTAATGAATTATCGCACTTTTTCGGTTTTTCGAAATTTTCGATATCGAAAAAGTGGGCGTGGTTATAGTCCGATATTGTTCATTTTAAATAGCGATCTGAGATGAGTGCTCAGGAACCTATATACCAAATTTCATCAAGATACCTCAAAATATACTCAAGTTATCGTGTTAACGGACGGACGGACGGACATGGCTCAATCAAATTTTTTTCGATGCTGATGATTTTTATATATGGAAGTCTATATCTATCTCGATTCCTTTATACCTGTACAACCAACCGTTATCTAATCAAAGTTAATATACTCTGTGAGCTCTGCTCAACTGAGTATAAAAAAAAGATTTATTGTCAGTGTGGCCTCTTGGCAGTGATTTGGCAAGCACCCCAAGTGTATTTCTGACATGAAAATCTTCTCGGTGAAAAATCTGCTGCCTTGGTGCAGCCATCGGGGCTGTTTTCAGGGATCCCGTAGTGTTAAGTATTAATATCCTGTATATCCCCTCTAGTTTATGCGAGAGGCTATTTTTTGTGTGGATATCCACAAAACAAGGGCTCCATTGCATAGGATAGGTTTCATAATCGTTTTAAATACCCAATGACAGAGAGGGCGATATACCCCACGTAAACTCCAGCATTATTTTACATGCATAAAGTGTCGTTAAGGCCTTCTTTGCTCTTTTCCTTGACAATTTACTGCCTAGAATGGTTCGTGAATATTTTTTGCAAGGTTTCAGCGGCAGATTGACGCCGCCTAACTTAGGCCTGATCTAGTTCAGGACCTTGTACCTTTAAGTAAGCGTGCCTTTTTGTAACACATTGTTTACATATCCGTCTTATCCGCGTTGACGGTGAACCCAACGACCCGACCCCGATCTGAGATAGGTTATTTACGAAATGCTAACGGGATGATGTGATATTCTTCTCAGCAGTAGATACGCTTTAATGCGCATTTATGTATATGTAGTTCAATAAGTTAGACAAAAACGAAATAAAATTTTAACTATGTATGTACAAAAATTTAATCAATGATGCCGATAGCAAAACAAAAATCAAAGGCATGCATAGAATAACATTAATGGCTTATCAAAGCAATGTTTTCAAACAAACAAAAAAGAGAAAATAATAGTTTTATGTTTCACAGTGGCTGAGTTATTGTTAACGATCAAAAAATTGTAAAAATAGTAAATTGATTCACCGGAAAATTCATAAATAATAAAATTCATCTCAGTACATAAATATAAATATGCTTGAACATTTGTTCCACTGCAACATCTAAAAAATATATTTTTTTTGTATTTATGACCTCAAAAAATTTTTTACGAAAAAGTCCACCGTATGACATTCAATTATCGCATGCGGCGCATAAAATTCTTGAAAAAATTTAATAGTTAATGCTAAGATTTTCTTTACTTTTTTCCATAAGTAATAGAATACAATTTTTTTAACATTTGAACATTAAATAAAAAGATGATAAAAAAATTTTAAGGACTACCTTTATATAAATGCACCAAAAAATAGAAGGCAATTTTTCCCTTTACAGACATAATCTTGTTGAATTTTGACTAAAAAACTTTAACAATAGCTCTTGTAAAAGACTTTTGGGACTTAAAACTATAAAGGTGGAATCTTTCAATTTAAGGCAAACCATGTACTTGGGATTAACTAATTGATTATTTAAAATTTAAACACGCGCTCTACCTTTATAATTTTAAATCCAAAATTTTTTACAAGAGCTATTGTTAAAGTTTTTTAGTCAAAATTCAACAAAACTATAACTGTATTAAAGGAAAAATTGCCTTCTATTTTTTGGTCCATTTATATAAAGTTAGTCCTTAAAATTTTTGTATCATCTTTTTATTTTAAATTTTTTAGTACTGCCTACAAAAAGGCAATTGCAACTTTGATTAGTAATTTAAGTAATTCCTAAGTGAAAATTCTTATCTTTATTTATTTGTTCAAAAGAGCAAGATTTAAGGGAATTAGTGGAATTTTCGCTGACAACACTGGCGAAAACAACAGAATTCCACCTCGCATCATAACAAGAGAATCCCACCTCATTTGTCAACTACTTAATTTGCACAGCTGAAAATCGTGGTGAAATTCGCATACACCTGAAAGTCTAAAAAAATCGCGGTGAAAGTCGCGGAAGCCTGAAAGTATGCAAGGACGTGTATTGAGTTGGGCCTTCAACGAGGTGGAATTCTACAATGCCTACAACACTCAGGAGGCTAGCCATGAAGGTATGGCCTAATCTTCTAAATAGTTCGACTTGTGCGTTACGTAGCTCAAATTTTTTGATCAATCATTGCACTGTCACCGAGTTTTAAACTATATTTCAGGTTTCAAGTCTCTAGATATAGAGGAAGTTAGTTGAAAATCGATTGCAATATTCCCAATTTAAAACTAGTTTGATCCATGCGCCACCTAGCGGAATTTTTCTGATAAAATATTGCATTGTCACCGGGTTCTGACTAACGGCCCAAGTTTCATGTCTGTAGCTCATCGGGAAGTTACTTGAAAATCGATCGCAAGATTCCCCCCGTTTTTCAGGGATTTGTAGTTATCTCAATTAGCACGCCACCTAGCGGAACTTTGTTTTCTATAAATTGTATTGTCACCGGGTTTCGAACTATGTGCTAAGTTACAAGTCTCTAGGTAACCAGAAATTTGTTAAAAACGGATTGAAAGATTCCCAAATTAAAATTAATTTTCCTAATATCTCGATCCATGCGGCACCTAGCGGAATTTTTTTGATAAAATATTGCATTGTCACCGGGTTCTGACTTATGGCTCCAGTTTCATATCTCCAGCTCACCGGCAAGTTACTCAAAAATCGATTGCAAGATTCCCCTTGTTTTTGAAGGATTTGTAGTTATCTCACTTAGCGCGCCACCTAGCGGAATTTTGTTATCTGTAAATTGTATTGTCACCGGATTTCGAACCACGTGCAAAGTTGCAAGTCTCTAGGTAACCGGGAAGTTAGTTAAAAATGGATAGAAATACTCCCAAATTAAAATTAATTTTCCTAATATCTCTATCCATGCGCCACCTAGCAGAATTTTTTTGATAAAACATTGCATTGTCACCGTCTTCTGACCTACGGCTCAAGTTTCATATCTCCAGCTCACCGGGAAGTTACTGAAAAATCGATTGCAAGATTCCCTACATTTTTTCAGGGATTTTCGTTTATCTCGATTCGTCTGCAACCTGGCGGCATTTTGTTTTCCACCAATTGTAGTGCCATCGACTCGCAAACTATGTGCTAAGTTTCAAGTCTCTGGATCACCGAGAAGTTAGTTAAGAGTCGATCGCAAAATTTCCATTTTAAAATAAATTTTCTGTATATCTCAATCCGTGCGCCACCTAGCGGATTTTTTTCACTAGCATTGTAATGTCTCTCAGATCTGAACTATGTTCTAAGTATCAAGTGTCTAGCTCAACGGGAAGTTACCGAAAAAGATTTTTCCGTGGGTCAAAAATTTGTATGGAAATGAGGGGACAAACATGAAAGCGACTTAATATAAAGGTAAAATAAAAAAAAATAGTTTTTATGTTGCTACAGTCATAAACTTGTGATGCATATTGGAATGTGCTTACAGAACTCTTTTCATTGTTGTTTAGTTTAACCAAAATATGTATAACAAATTTTACAAAATTCAATTATTCTATGGAGGAATGACGATTTTTTTGCTTGAATGTACCCAGCAGGAAAAAAAGCTAACTGCGAACTAGCTTCAAGTTGGTTTCCAATGTGCACTATTGTCTTTGAAAAAAGCCAACTAACTGTATATGGCAATGATCGAAAAACGTTAAAGGTAATTATTATTTCAACATGGTTATAGATTATAGACATTTAAAGCGACCCCCAGCGGGTTAGGCGGCTTGGAAGATGCCAGCTGCAGGTATGCCTGTTGTAAGACATCCCCGAACGGTGCTCTTGTTGCACCGTGCCGCCAAGCGGTTGTCCCTTCAGGCGATGCAAATTTTGAAATCTTAAGCATCTACATATCTCTGGTATCTGCTGCTCCAGTGGCTATTGCCGTGACATTTGTGCTCTACACACTATCAAAAATCTCATAGTATCAATCGTTTGAAATGCCCATCACGTATTGTGGCATTCCATACTGTAGCAGACAACATGGGAGATATGTTGGTGGCATAAATATACGAGCGTGTGAAATGAAATTCTTTTAGCTAGTCAGGTACAGGGAAAGCTGAATTTACTGCATTAGATGGCAACCCTAGTGTACTACCACCTGCCTCCTTTCGCTGAAACGCACTCCTTTCGCTGAGCGGATTCACCACATGTTATGCAAAGAAATGGGTGGTCGCTTTCTGCCGACAATACATAACGCATACCTCGGTTGACAAATCTAGACGGCAGTTCAACAAAAGCGTACATAAACATAAACATAACTCGTTTTCCAGTACTAACACCATCAAAATGGGGCTGAAGAAGTCATCAGACATGCTTAACTATTCAAACCAGCAGGCGAGTATTGTCAAATGCGACCCCATTTTGTAATATACATTACGTTCCATTGGTGCGTGAACCAGATACGGATAGAAATTTAACATGCAAATGCAACAACAACGTTGTGATCCTGATATTTATCTGGTTCATTTTCTAATCCGTATAGCAGTTCTGTTCGTTTTGTTTTCTGTAGTAGATTTTTTGACAGCTAACCACTTTTGAGTTGGTAGCACTAATGACTCATCTATATGGTTGGCTCATCTCTACAGCAACAACATACCTTTGTTCACATTGCCAAAATCATCGTGTTGGTGTTAGACGAATGGAATGGAATGAAAACATAAAATTTAGCAGCATTTGTAAGTAGTAAGCAAATGTTGTAAATTCGTTGATTTCATTTTAAGTTTGCCATTTCCTTCTGACAATCCCTACTCCAGGGAAATAAAAAAAATAAAATCAGCTGGTGAGATGAGCCAACCATATAGTTGAGCCATTTTAGTACTGAACTAAATATGTGTACATTTGTGTATACATAAAACATCTCGCCATATTTAAAAGCAAAAACACTGAAAGAGTACACAACTTGAGGGTGATTTAAGGAAAATAAATAGTTTGCTTATGTGCGAAACTATTTAAATGTTAATAATTCTATCAGTATCTTAAAATTTTGTTTACGTTTCTTCTTATTTTCAACAAAACAGATGTTTTATATTAGTGCTGCCAGCTCTCGTAAAGTTGATCCAGATCGGTCCAATGAAATTTGAGCCAGAGCCAGAGCTCGATAAATCTATGGAACGGCCCTATAGACTTCACCTGGCAGCTTTATTGCATCATGGTCAAGAGTAAAAACTTGATTCTTCATTTTGAAAACATTTTCCTTTTTATTTATTCAAATAAAAATATTTAGAAATTATAATATACAAAATAAATCCCTCATGCATTTAATAGTGATTTCTTTTCTTCACCAAAATGTCGCAACTTTCAGCGGCAAACATTTTTAAGATTCTCACTTCGCCCTGTGAAATTATATCCACTTAAACTGTTCAGTGCCACCCTGCATTACTTGAAAAGAACACAAATTGTAACCATTTTAAAAAAAAATGCAGTTCGTGTGGTTGTTCGCTGTCAACTGTGATCGCAAATTGCTTTTGAGTGATGCATGATGCGACACATACGTATATATATAGCATTCGCTTCAGCTTCGTGTGATTCATAGCATTCGCTTCAGCTTCGTGTGATGCATCAGCTAATTGACAGGGCTGTTTTCGGCACCGTCAGTGGCAGCGAGGGCAAGTAATGTTACATTTTTGGCCATTTTTAGGGGTAGTATGTTGAGAAAAGATAATGATGCCCTCTATTGAGGCTAAGCTGATTTTACAACAGAACACAACTTTTTGAAGGGTTGGCATGAAGGTGACATTTTCGTGTAGAAAAGAAAACACCATAAGCTAGGTTAGGTGGTAGCTGCCCTGATAAGAGAAGCTCACTTGGACAACATGAAGGTCCGTTGTGATACCCACATGCATTTAAATAGCCGAAATTTCCTGCTGGCTACCAAAAGCCGTTCATGTATATGCATACACCACATGTTGTGGAAACACACATCAAATTTTGACAGTTTTTAAGGCAGCTCGTAAATTATATCAGCCTTTGACGATAAACCGTGGTTGCGTGATCGATTTTTAACGAGCCTCCGCTGAGTACAACATCGTTGACGCTCAATTAGGTTGGCATTGTTTGCCCTTTCCCTGCAAAAACGCTCTCTTCATTCCACGTCATTTGACTAGGCATTTTACGGTCATAGGTTATATTCATAGTCACATTTGCATGGGCGTCATTAGGTTTTGTGACCAAATTTTTTGTAGGGTTGTTGATCGGCCCTTTAGCTTGTTACAAGTGGCTTATCCGATCCTTTGCGTGCAGTGATTAGTTTTCCGCCACCCGCAAATGCATATGGAATTTCAATTAATCCAATTTAAACTCGAAACACTAACCACCGCACACCAACTTTATTTCAAATGAGTTAATCTTAGATATATTTTTATTTGCTTTATTCGAACAATCGCATACACAAGCCACTTGTGTAGATAAAAAACCAAACTTTCCCTTTCTTTTGTTTTTTTTATTGTGTATGTTGTACGTAGATATTGGCTTTCTTTGTTGTGATGACAAAAATTAATTACAGTTTGACATTTGACGCTTACAATTGTCAGTAATTCAGTTACTGTTGCAATTACCTTTTGTTTTGTTGTTATTGTATTGTCTACTATTATGTAACTGTTGTTTCTTTTATGCGTGACACATTTAATAGATCAATTAGCTTGATAAGATCCGATTATAGCCAGGTTAGTGCGCTCACGCATGAATATACATACGTACATACATACATAGGTGCGGATGTTTGAGGATTGAAAATGCGATTGGTTCTAACGTAATGAAAATGTATTGACGGTCTTAAAAAGAGATAAATGATTGGCTACGTATTTTGGTATTTCCTCTTAAGAAGATTACATTGTTTTTTTCCTGGAAAAAGGTGAGTGAAGGAATTTTTGTTTAAGATCTAAGATAAAATGTAGACCATGCCAATGTTTTTGAGTAGAAGACATACAACCGATACACGGGCGAAACAGCAAAAATATTTACCGATTTTATGAGGGTAAGAAGACATCCCGTGGCAGTGCTGAATGCAGAGTTTTGGCAGTCCGGTAGCCTCTTCCAGTTGGTGTCCTTAGACCAGTTGACCAAACTGGCGACACGTAGCACATAAGCAGCGGTCTAATTGCTTTGTTAATTGTTAGCAGCGTTTCTTTATCTTTACCCCAAGTGCTGTCGGCGCGTGATTTCTTGCGTTTTTGTAATTTAGGAACAATTTCGGAGGCATACGCCTTGAAGGAAAGAGTATTATCGAACGTTAACCCTAAGATTTTTGGGTCACTGACAGTCGGTGGCGTATTGCCTTTGACGTTAACGCACAATATTTTCATCATCTGTTCCTTCATGTCGTAAACGGAGTGCCCTTGGATTTAGTCTGTGATAGTACAGTTGAGAGGATTTAATTCAAAATTAGTTCGAAACTGTTTCGGAAAAAGAGGTTTAAAATATCTTTATGGCCGGGAGGGAACGTTAAAGTTCACTTCGCTCGCCAGAAACCAAACCATTAAGTAATTTGAGGATAAGATTTATTTCAAGCATCTTCTTCCTACTGGTTAGCAAGGGTAGGAAGATTAATAAGTTTAAGACGATTTGTTTATGGGGAAAATTATACAAAGGATTCCTATATAAGTCCCTTAACGCGAAAAGTCAGAACTTTTTCTGGACTGATTCAATTCGATCTATATGGAGCTGGTAATTTGCGTTCGAAATTATTAAACCGTATTCAAGTATCGGTCCAACTAGTAGCGAAAAGAGCTTTAGTTACAAACGGGTCGGCACAGAAAATGATAGTAACCCCTTCTGGTGGGGAAGGCAGCTTTGATATGTAGAAATTAAGAAGAAGTGGGGTTGGACACCACCCTGTGGCACCAGTTTAGTTCTTCTAGGTTTTGAGGTTTCTTTCTTAAATGAAATGATGTTTGCCGATCATACAGATAATATTTGGTTCATCTTTTTAGACAAGTAGGAAGGGGTATCTTGGAGTAGTATCAAAAGCTTTTGATAGGTCAAGGGCCACGAGCGACGTCCTATACCCCAGCGGGTTAGTGGGCTTAAAATATACCCGAGGCAGGTATGTCGTAAGAGGCGACTCAAATACCAAATTGATTCAAGGGGTTGTGTAGCGCAACCCTTTCAAGGGGTTGCCAGCGCAATATATAGCTTATCCAAACCAATAGTCAACCTCACCTACCCGTAGCGAATCCTGTTTCTTTAACAGCCGAGGCTTTGGCGACCCCAAGTTCCTTATGGACTTGGGAGGTGGAAGGTTGGGATGGCTTCCATAGTTTCATGTGGTCATACCAAATCCTTCCAGAGATGATGGGGCTAGTACCTTAATGGTGCTTGTTATCTGCATCCGGAAAAGGTCCGATTTTATGTACCGTAGTGACACAGGAATGCTTTTTGCCGGCCAATGGCTGTCATTTCAGTGTAACCCCAATACTATGCTAGGTGACTTCAATGCCATTGTGGACAGAGAAAAGTTCTTTGGGCATGCAGATAAACAATTTTTAAATGTTCGGTTTGAACAAAAGCTAATTCAGTACCAGGTGCTGTCATCCCAACAGTTGATTGCTTCTTCTTGATAATTTCCATACAACGCCTCGTTTAGTTTATCCAAATCAATAAAAAATTTCTTTTGACTTGACCTTCTTCTGCACTGCAAATTGGTTGCACGTCAAATCCAAATATTTAGGCTATCTGATCATTGTAGCTATGTAATCTAACAGTTACTCCGAAATTCAGGCGACTATCAAAGCGCTAAGCTCTGTGAGATATTGCTTGACCTCAGTTGTGGTGGCGTCTTCTACCTATTTGATAGAAATTATTTGGGAACCGGGGCATACGGCTATCCCTTGCCACTGATCTATTTGCAGGAGCTGGCACTGGCCAACTGAATACCAGTGGAGACTTTGGAAATCCGGTGTTCACTTGTTGTTTGCTTCTGGGTAGTTGTGCCAAGAGCCAAGTATGTGAACGCTGACACCACATCTTGCGACATATCGAAGTCATTCTGGCCCGTTGTTATCTCTCGTGGAGTTAGTCGCATTTACAAAAGCGAGGACGAGATATATATACCTCGGTCGGGACGTACTAGGCTCTCCTGATTAAATTCCCCTTGCGGGTATTGGTGAGAATACATACATGCGACCAAATATTCTCGGATAGCCAATCCATAGTAAGATTCATTACTCCACTTCAGCAAACTCTGATGCATGTACCTCTTGTGCGAATCACCGTGGTCGCTTAAAACTTGTGTAGCGTGAAGCTGGAGTTCAAGCGTGACCTGTGAATTCCTGTGGAAAGATTTCACTCTCCTCTTCATGGAAACGGCCGTTATGGCGGTGGCTGTGATTACCTCATATGCGGGGAGAGCTTACTTTTGATTTCAATCTATAAGTTGACAATACATTTACATACAGCCACTAAAGGAAGGCAGTCTCGATCATCCCTGAATTAAGTTAAGCTGCTGAAAGTTAGTAAATTGGTTAGCACATATTAATAATTTCTGATAAACTTTGAACTGGTAGCTCGAGAAACCTGAGTTGGGGTTAATTCGTGTTGGAAAACTGATTCTATCTTTAAGTGGACCTTTAAAAGTTCTATGCAAAAAATTGGTATAGTGTGCTTATTAAAGCTATAATGCCAATATCAAGTGTCGTGAAGATGACCTATACAAGTATCGATGTCTCAAACTTAACCGTCTGCATCAACCTTCGCTTGAGTCGCAGGTTGACTTACAGCTTTGCCGAGGATCATTAAGGCTTTAATATGAACGCTCCTCTAGAATGTACTGTCATAATTTAAACTCTTCCTAATACAGATTGGACACTGACATATCCAAGGTATTACTTGCGAATCACTTTTACACATAGGGCTTGGTTTATTGCTTTGGAACTCGAACATAGTTCCATTCCACAAAAAAGAGTTTTATACCTTCATTCTTTTTTCAAATACCAAAGCTTAAAATTTGTAAAAAAAGTGAATTGGGTATACTTTTTTGACTCCCGCCTATTTCAGGGCACTTTGTTTTTCACTCATTCATAAGTCAGCATTTGCATAACAAACGCAAGAAAGCATGAAATTGAATCTGATTGAATATGGAGAATTTCACACGAAAGCAAATCTCTTCTATTTCCACATGAACGAAAGCAAATTCAATTATCGAAAAATTGGTGGGATTTTAATGGAAGTGAAGTCATATGCAGCCACAATTTTGCAAAAGTTCGTTTATATGTCTAAATCCATGAAAACTTTTCACTACTTCTTCTAGCTTGAAATTTTAATGGGATGAACATTTAGTAAAAAAAAAAACATTCTCAAAACCAATTAGGCAGGCAAAAACTGCTTTTTAGACAAAAACAAAGTACAGACACCGTGATAAGTGATAACTTCGGAAAGCTTGAAAATCCAATCTTTTATAGCTCAAAATTTTAGAAATCTATTAAAACAAATTTCAAAACTGCAAATTTTGATATCTCCAAAAACCCTTTTTCTTGTACGTATCGTTGAATCGGCTAGGCACGAATTCAAACCGAAAGCCTTGAAGCTTTTAACATAAAAGTTAAAGTATTGTTGGATTTGCCCCTAATGTAGCACATAAAGTTGCGTATGTACGACACGAGGAAAAAAAATGTACCAAATCATACAAAAATGTACCAAAAGTCTTCTAATGTGGGTTTTAACCAAACTAGAGTTATTTTCTGCTTCTTTATCGAAAAACTGTTAGTCAGGAAAAACTGTAGTCGGGAAACTTTCTAACACAAATAAAAAGTGGTATAACAGGGGAATATTATTTATGAAGAAATACTTTTCCAGTAAAAATATTAAAACAAGTTTATCGATTAAATCGTACAAGTATGTATATATATAAATATATTTCTTAATTTAGTACCAATAAGTTAGGTTAGGTGGTAGCTGCCCTGATAAGGATAGCTCACTTGGACAACACGAAGGCCCGTTGTGATAACACATACACCAAAAATAACGGTGACTTAGATCTAGCTACTTAGAGAATTGTTGGGTAGCAACGATAAAGCTCCGAATGATACCGATCTCAACTTTGGATAAGTCCTCGGGAGATCCAAGTGAGTCGCGACCGAAGTACTTTCGCCTTGTTCTGGCAAAAGCTGGGCAATCAAGCATAAAGTGGTTTGTAGATTCCACCTCAGCATCCTCCATACAGCTGCAGCAGGATGGAGTTTCCAGTATATTGAGACGTACCGCATGGATACCCATGGGACAGTGCCCTGTCAAAACCCCAATGACCATTGATAGGTGAGCCTTAGTGAACCCAATTATTTCAGCAGACCTCCTGCCATCCACTTTCGGCCAGAAAGATCTTGCTATCCTGCAAGACGATGTGTCCGCCCAACGTTTGCTGAGCTGACTCGAGGCCCAGCTATGGAGGAGCAATCCACAGGTGGCTAGCGGAATCCCGAAATCCCTACAGCCATCTTCATCCGGATCAGTTGTACCGATGCTGACTAAGAGATCCGCTTGACAGTTACCCGGGATATCACTATGGCCCGGGACCCAGATAATCTTAATTGTAAAATAATTCGATGCAATTGCGAGCGTCAGGTCAGGCACTCCCAGACCACCCTCGATCGCCCTGCAGTTGAGCTCAAAGCCTTGATAGTTGCTTGGCTATCAGAGTAGATATTAAATTTCCTAACCGTAGTGGCACTGGATAGCATTTCATCCACCGCATCCTTAATCGCACCAACTTCCGCTTGAATGCACTGCAGTGATCAGCAAACTTGCGGCTTACCCCCAACCTTTCCGTCCAGCTTCGACCCATCCGTGAACAAGTTAACCGGTTCCATGCCCCAGATAATTCCTCTTCCCTACCCTCTCTCAGTGGAATGACTGGGGTGATGAAGGTTGTATAGAGAGCAGTTATCGGCATAAAATAGTCCGTTCTGTCCGGGATAAAGTCGAAACTGGTGAGAAGGCTAGAATGTCCGAAGTCAGAAAGCCCATAGGCCATATCAAAAAGCCTAACTCACCGACCTTGCCGCGGCCGCCTTTCCCGCAATATCTACTGGATATATGTTCAGTATGACTTTCAGTGCCAAGACAGGTGTTGTTCTGAGAGCGCCACTGATACTGATCAGCGCCGTCCGTTGCATTGACATTAACATTTTGGAGATGCTTGCCGTGTCCAGTGCTTTCCACCAAACCAGCACCCCATATAGCAGAAACGGTTTGACCACCATCTCATAAAGCCAGTGTACTACTCCTGGCAAGAGTTCCCATCTATGCGGCAGTACAAGGCAACGGCGGCCTTCCTAGCCCGATCTTCCACATTGGGTCTCCAGGACAGTTTCTCAAAACAATCCCCAAATATTTCACCCTATCTGAAAGTACTAACGGTACCCCTCCAATCGAGGGAGTTCTGAAATCGGGCATCTTATATCTCCTTGTAAAAAGAACCAATTTCGTTTTTCTCGGGTTGACCGCCAATCCACATGATTTAGCCCACCTAGCCACACTATCAAGGTAGCCCAGCAGAACATCGCGCAGGGTGCCCAGAAATTTGACTCTGACTAGGATAGCGAGGTCATCTGCATATGCAACCACCCGACAACCATTAGCTTCCAGCTCCACAAGAAGCTCGTTGACTACCACAACGCAGAGCAGAAGAGATAGGAAACCCCCCTGTGCCCCTGCACACCTTCCTCTTAATTATGGCCCCTCCCCACTCCGCTGCGACAATTATCCCGCATAGAAGTTTGCTAATAAATTCAACCAGAGCCGCCTCGACTACTAAACCCACCAGAGCTCTTTCGATTGACCCCGGTAAGTCATTGTTAAAAGCCCCCTGGATATCTAGAAATTTACCCAGAGCATACTCTTTGTGTTCTAGGGACCCTTTACAAGCCGTTTCCGTCGATCTGCCCTTGCAGTACGCATGCTGTGACAACCATTCACCATCAAACCCATCTTTACCGCTTCTTTTCCAGTTTGGAGTAAGCAGAACTAACAGCGCGGATGTTTAGGCCGATGATATCAATGTCATCAGCATATGCCAGTAATTGCACGCTTTTATAGTATATTGTTCCAGTGCGGTTAAGTTCTGCAGCTAATACAATTTTCTCCAGCATCATATTAAAGAAATCGCAAGATAGGGGGTCACCCTGTCTGAAACCTCGTTTAGTTTCGAACGGCTCGGGGAGGTCCTTCCCAATTCTGACTGAGCTGATGGTGTTGCTCAATGTCATTTTGCACAGCCGTATAAGTTTTGCGGGGAAACCAAATTCAGACATAGCGGCATATAGGCAGCTCCTTTTCGTGCTGTCGAAGGCGGCTTTAAAGTCGACGAAGAGGAGATGTGTGTCGATTCTCTTTTCACGGGTTTTTTCCAAGATTTGGCGTATTGTGAAAATCTGGTCGTTGGTAGATTTGCCAGGTCTGAAGCCGCACTGATAAGGTCCAATCAGCCGGTTCACAGTGGGCTTCAATCTTTCGTACAATACACTTGAAAGGACCTTATATGCGATATTAAGAAGGCTGATTCCACGATAGTTGGTGCATTTTGCAGTATCCCCCTTCTTGTGGACTGGGCAAAGAACACTTAGATTCCAACCGTCGGGCATCCACTCTTCCGCCCATATTTTGCTAAGAAGCTGCTGCATGCGCCTTACCTACTCCTTGCCGCCGTATTTGAATATCTGCGCAGGCAATCCATCAGCGCCCACGGCCTTGTTGTTTTTCAATCTGGTTATTGCTATTCTAACTTCGTTACTCTGCGCGGTGAATTGCTGCCTCCATTTAGGAGAGCAGAGAAGTATTCCATCCATAATCTAAGCGCTCTCTGGACATCAGTTACAAGGTCGCCGTTTTCATTCCTACAGGAGATTGCCCCAGTCTTAAAACCTTCCATCTGTCGCCGTATTTTTTGGTAAAATTTTCGGGCGTTATTCCTGGTGGCTAGCAGCTCCAGCTCCTCGCACTCACGCCTTTCTGCTTTTTTCTTCCTGAAAAGGCGTCTCGCTTCCCACGATAGCGTTCACACACTCCTCTTGTCGCGCCCGCTTTTAACGTAGCCCTGTAGGCAGCGTATTTTCTTTCGGTTGCAACGCGGCAGTTTTTATCGTACCAGTTGTTTTTTCGTGGCCGCCGGTAACCAATTTTTTCCTCGGCGGCAGTACGAAGTGCTTTGGAGATATGTTCCCATTGCTCCTGTATTCCTTCAGGATGAATTGTGCTCTCAGAGAGCAGGTGTGAGAGTCGAGTTGCGAAATCATTGGCAGTCTGTTGTGATTGAAGCTTTTCGACGTCTATCTTTCCTTGTGTTTTTTGTTCCTTGGTTTTAGCGCGTTGAGGCGGGTGCGTATTTTGGCTGCAACGATATAATGGTCCGAGTCGATGTTAGGTCCTCGGATCGTGCGCACATCTAAAACATTGGAGGCATGCCGTCCGTCTATCACAACGTGATCGATCTGATTGCGAGTATTTCGATCAGGAGACACCCATGTAGCTTGATGTATCTTTTTATGCATGAGCTTCGTGCTGGATATGACCATGTTTCGAGCACCGGCAAAGTCAATCAGCTTCAGTCCGTTAGGAGAAGTTTCATTGTGTAGGCTGAACTTTCCGACTGTAGGGCCAAAAACACCTTCTTTGCCTACCCTGGCGTTAAAGTCGCCAAGCACGACTTTTATATCATGACAGGGGCAGCGCTCGTATCTGCGTTCTAATTATTCATAAAAAGTGTCTTTCACCTCATCGTCTTTCTCCCCTGTCGGCGCATGGGCGCAGATGAATGATATATTAAACAATTTTGCTTTTATTCGGATAGCGGCGAGGCGCTCGTCCACAGGCGTGAACGCCAGCACAGGAAAAATATTCCTGGCAAATTGTGCTCGGCAACAAAACAACTTTACCTCAATGCCCTTTGCGGCTTGGCTTACTGAATTACTTGATTTATTGTTAACGTACTCCACAATTTTCGGTGTAGTTTTGGCGAAATTTTCAGCTCGAATTTGGGCTTCAGGGCACGCATGACGTTTGATATGAGCAAGTCCGCCATTTTTTCCCCTGAGTAGATTTTTCCTCTGTTGCGGTCTCCCTGTTTATTTCAACGACCTTTCTGCTAACACTGGCTGCAAACATGTTAAAGCTAATGCAACAACCTTGAACTACATGTTGCGAACGCAGTCAACTCAGCTGTTTTTGACATTTCTGCAAATAAGGCAATAGCTGCCACGAGCTTCGCGAAACTTCTATCCTTTTTCCGGTGATTACTCAAGGGGTTGGACGTGATCAAAAATTAGATCATAAACTAATAAAAAAAGAAAAAAAAAGCAACAAAAGTCAATTTGCAAGTTTCATCGGGTGCTCTAAATAAGAAGCCACTTTGGTATGCCAACACGACGGGCAGCATTAAGCTACTAAAGCTGATTGGCACAAACAAGTGTGGGTGCCGCCGGCAGCGAATTGTAATAGCTGCAATATTTTTTGGACACAGCATATTCAGTGCACTGGACACCTAACCAATCCGCTACTTACTAAAAAAGCGCACTTTTGGATAGATAAATCGCCAGCAGGCAAGTCACTACCCGGTACCCACGGCACAAACGAGAAGTGCCGGGACAGATTGCTAGCAAATATACCAGGTGAGAGTTTCTTGAAGTTTTTTTTGCATGGAAACCATCACAGATCGGCGTGAAGCTGCATAGATCATTGCCACAGCTGTTGCTCCCGCAGCATCACAACACATTGGAGTGCATAAATAGTTGCGAGATCACCTCGAACAGCTTGTAGTTTGCCAATACATTGAACTTTCATCTTACATTATACAATTTTATCTCCTCCTCAAGGAGAGAAATTTCAATAATAGTTTGACTAAATTCATCATAGTAATGTTTGTGAGTCGCACGGTTTCATGCGCGTGAACAAGTGTGCAGGGGCACACCTAAAGTAAAAGGAAGAGAGGGCGGGGGGAAATTGTAGGGATACACCCGTAGTTTTAGCGCTCACCGGAGCAAGACGTCTTGTAGGAGGTAGGCTGCCAAAACCCAGGCGTGGATTACACGCTCAGTACCCTGCGGTTTCTCAAAACGCTTCTCCTTGGCCGCGTTGGGCAACTTCTTTTAAGCCTTGATAATTTCAGTCGTCGGGCCGAACTGGGCCAAAAGGATGAGACTAGGCGACACGTTTGAGTAGCTTCGAATTTTGCATAATTCATTCTTTTCACATTTTATTAACAAGAGCACAGTAGCTTTATAGGGTTACGAGGGCCGATCGTAAGGCTCATATAGTATGTAATAAACACATAGTAAGTAAGGACCACACGTTGGTGTGAATACAAACATGTGAATTAATTTGTCAATAAATTTACAATTAATTGCTAATCAATTTAGGTTGGTGGTATTTGATTTCGGATGTGATGTGGTCAGAGGGACGGACAGGGAGGGGACGGACGGGTGACATGTGGGGATAGACAATTGTAGGTTGAACATTGGGGCCGGCAACCATAAGGCCACTGCCGACCATGGAAGGAAGGGAATGAGAGGGCTGGCCAAATAACACCATCGGCAGCTGCAAATTTCGGAGGAGTCATGGTAAGTTAAGCATGCAAACGGGAGTTCTGAGTGTTGTGCCCATCGAATGGGTGAGAAACAAAGGGGGGTACGAATTTTTTGTATGGTGCGGTCATACCGCGGTGCCACAAGAACTCACGGTCCGGCGAGCTAGCTCGTGCGTGAGCAAGCGTACCCCTTGGCAGACCGGGCATGGAAAGTTGAGGGGATGAAGGCGAGGAGTTCTTCGCGAGGATAGGCAGTAGGCGCGTCAACCCAAAACCCGTACGTAACACCTCTTCCAACCATGGATACATTTCCTTCTTCGGCTGCCTCAACGAAATTTTATACTTTCCGCAAATTCTTTCGTCCACACTATGTAGGTACAGAAACAAATGCGTTTTCTTAATTGGTTACATACTGGTTTGTATATTTATACACTTACGCTGCTGTATGATAGGAGTCTCCATCTTCTTGTTTGTGAGAATTTTTTGATTTAAGTGATCTGTATGTACATAAAATAGCACTAATTTAGGAAAGTTTTGTGAGGTAAAAGAAGACGGATATATTTTTTTCGAAAAATTTAAAAGGCTTTTCGTCTGCGCATCAGAATTTTCGATATGGCGAATATGTTGAAAATTTGATAAAACAAATTTTAGCCAAATTTGGCAATCACTTGCGCTCGAAATCATCCGTTTTCAATATCTCCTCCCAAAATAGTAGCACTGTTTTATGTATAGTGGAAAATAATCCGTATCCAATTCGTTTGCTTGGAGCTTACGCATCGGAGATTTTTTTACTTACTAATTGGTAATTGTAATTGGTGTCGGTTGGCGGAGCGAAGGAGCGACTGGCGCACCTTGTTGGACGGCCGTAACCGTTTAGACGGTTAAGCGCCAATTAAGTAAGTAATTTGTAATCGACTTTTTATACTCAGCTGAACAGAGCTCACAGAGTATACTAACTTTGTTCGCATAACTGTACCTCGTAACGGCTGTATTCCAAGCGGAAGCTGCTGCGATTAAGGGTGCGGTGGCTGAAATGCTATCCAGTGCTACTACGGTTAGGGAATTTAACATCTACTCTGATAGCCAAGCGACTATCAAGGCTTTCAGCCCAACTGCAGTGCGATCGAGGGTGGTCCGGGAGTGCCTGACCTCGCTTGCGCTTGCATCGAGTTATTGTACAATTAAGATTATCTGGGTCCCGGGCCATAGTGATATACCGGGTAACTGTCAAGCGGATTTCTTAGCCCGCATCGGTACAACTGAACCGGATGAAGGTGACTGTAGGAATTTTGGGATTCCGTTGGCCACCTGTGGATTGTTCCTCCATAGCTGGACCTCGAGTCATCTCAGCAAACGTAGGGCGGACACTACGTCTTGGAGGGTAGCAAGACCTTTCTGCCCGAAAGTGGATGACAGGAGGTCTGCTGAAATAATTGGGTTCACTAAGGCTCACGTATCAATAGTCATTGGGGTTTTGGCAGGGCTCTGTCCCATGGGTATCCATGCGGTACATCTCAATATACTGGAAATTCCATCCTACTGCAGCTGTATGGAGGATGAGGAGGTGGAATCGCCAAATCACTTTATGCTTGATTGCCCAGCTTTTGCCAGAACTAGGCGAAAGTACTTCCGTGGCTACTCACTTGGATCTCCCGAGGATTTACCCAAAGTTGGGATCAGTATCATTCGGAGCTTTATCACTGCTACCCAACGATTCTCCAAGTAGCTAGATCTTAATCACGTTATTTTTGTTGTATGTGTTATCACAACGGACCTTCGTGTTGTCCAAGTGAGCTTCCCTTATCAGGGCAGCTACCATCAAACCTAACATAACCTAACCTCGTAACGGCATAAACTAATCGAGATAGTTATAGAATTCTCTATATCAAAATGATCTGGGCGAAAAAAGAAATTCATTTAGCCATATCCGTCCGCCCGTCCGTCTGTCCGTAAACACGATAACTTGAGTAAATTTGGTATGTAAGTTCCTGGGAATTCGTCTCAGATCGCAATTTAAAATGAACGATATCGGACTATAACCACGCCCACTTTTTCGATATCGAAAATTTCGAAACCGAAAAATTGCAATGAAACTTGGTAGGTGGGTTGACCTTATGACGCAGAAAAGAAAATTTAAAAAATTGGGCGTGGCAGTGTCCACTTTTAAAAAAAGGTAATTTAAAAGTTTTGCAAGCTGTTATTTTTCAGCTGAATATATAATGTTCGGTTAAACCCGAACTTAGCCTTACTTACATGTTTTAGATTGTCAAAAATGAGACCAAAATTTTCTTAAGCATTGTAACCCGATGCGAATTTTGTTAAAAACATGAATGTATTATACACATATTCGGCGGGCGAGGCTCTGGTGACCCGTAGTTTCCCATTGAATTAAAAGGGGGGGGGGGGGGGCTCGGTTTGACCTACCCAGGAGGTTCAATGTGGTCTGATTAAATCGTTCCCGAAATGATTAGGCTAGTACCTTTTCTGAGGGGTAATGAGTCACTAGTGATACAAATTTCTGGTTCGGTTTAGATCTAGTTTCGGACAAAAAATGTGTATAATAATAATGTGTAATAAGTATTGTTCCGTAGTAGCTTGATTTTATCCAGTTATAAACTCGACATTTTGGATTTTTATATTTAAAAATTAACATATATTTGAAAAATAGGCCACCAACAGTAAAACCGCTACCAACTTTATGGAGATTATACTATGAAGTCTTATTTTATCCCCACACTTCCCACCAGTTAGGAACTATCGAAAAAGGGGATAATATCCTACTAGAAGCAACATGTAAAGTGTCGGTCCCGTTCGGAATAGTTCGAAATAGTACTTAGAAAACAACTAGATCTTCGCTGTAACTGTTTACACTAGTTCAGAACTATTGTAAAAGTGCCAACAAAGAACTAGTGAAAACGTAATGCAGCGGGAACAATTTACACCGCCTAGCACATCGTCATGTTAAATTCGCCAGTTGAAATCATGTAAAAGAAATAGATGGCGAACTAGAAGTGGTTTTGTATGCATTAGATCGCATTAGTTTTGAATAGTGAAAGATCGAAATGGTAGGTAGTAAAACAAAATTCAAAGTAGTTGCGTAATAGCCTTTTTGACTAATTACAGCTAGAATAAATTGATTATTCATATTATTGCACCTTCTATAATTTACTTATTCACGGTCAGCTACTCAATTAATATTTGAGTTTTAAAAATCAGGGTTTTGATTAATCAAATAATCGACTGACCGTACAACAGATTATTCAACGTAGATGATTAATAGAATAGTCATAGGCATAGTCGTGTTATTTAGCAAAGTTTGTCGGTGCGTTTGAAGTTCTCGAAATGCTGGTCCCATTTAGCTCGCTTTTGCTGGTCTACAAGTCGAGTGATATCCAAATTTTGCTCCCATACTTAAGGACATTGTGGGATTAGTTTCCACTAAGTATCACGTTCTATCAGTTAGACAGCGGGAAATTCGGCCGGAATTTCGAAAGTATACCAGAGCTAAATAAGGAGAAAGCCGTTGCTGATTCGATGATCCTGACAAGCGTTGGCAATGTCTGGCTCTTCTGGTGGGGGCGTCTCCAATTCACCATCGTATCAAATTTTCGCTTGGCAAGGTCTTTCGACTGGTAAATTTGCATGCCAGAGTCATGGTGTAAGTTGAATTCGCCGGGGATTATACGCTCTTCACCCATAAGTAACGCTCTCATATAAAAGCGATATTCACAGGAACATAAGTTGTCTGAAAGTATGCAGATGTTTATAATTTCATTATTGAAATTGCCTGACCGGACAGTTATATCAAGACGAATGCAATATCGTCCTCAGTGCTCCTCACACTGTACTTTTTAAGGAAATTGTCGCATTACCAGTTCGGATATCCTGATCTGTCAGTTGGCTTGGTCTCTTGTGTTACTGCGATGTAAATAATATTATGTTATGTCTTTTAATAAAATTATTTGTCTCTGCTATATGCCCAGTTAACCGTTACAATTCGTATGCATGATTTTGAAGCGCACCGGAGGGAAGGGCATTACTCTGAGGGTTAGAGATGAAGGAATGCGTCTTGATCGTATGAGCCTTGATAAAATATCCTCTCGCAGTCCCAATGTTAGTTTTCCGTGTGTTATAGGTTGCGAAGCTTGGCAGTATGGCGCTACAAATGCATACTTCAAGAGGTCACCGTTTCTGAGCTTTAATGAAAATGTCACCCATCATGGCATTAAATGCATTGGGCCCATGTCGCAGACATACATATTGCATACTAGCATACGGTGCATATGGTGCGGGCGAACAAGAGATGTTGATCTCGTTTCACACAACTGTTAGTTCCGGATGAGGGGGTAAGGCTGTTACTTGGAATTGCTTCTGTTGAATTACGAAAATTTGACTTGAAGTGCGAGGAAGCACAAGTCTTTTGGACAAATGGCAGGGAGGCGAGTCTTAGCCAAAAATATCCCATTCGATGCGAGAAGCTTACTGACAAGATTGTGAATGTCTTGAATTTATCTTCTTACGGCGGCTCAGCAGTACCTGTCTCTTAGCCGCAGGTTGGGTTCAAAGCTTTTCCCTATTAATAGGAAAAAATCAGCCCGCTGTGAAGGGCAGTTTCAAAGATGAATAACGGGGTAACATTAAAATGGCATCCCTTGGTCGGGAAGCACACGAGAGTCATGTTTGTTTATAAAATGGAATACCGTGGGAAGCGTTTCTATCTCCCTCGATCTCCTTCGCTTCGTTGACTTTTATATAGCATGCTTTTACTTTTTTATAGCACATGTGTAACACCAACAATCAACGCGATATTTGAACTATTCTCCGGTAAATTTGTATGCGAATATGCCTCAATCGCTTTATTACAATAGTGGACTGTGTGTGTGACCAATTTGGGTACCATGCACCTCAGGAGGCTTCCTAGTTTTCTTACAGCTGCAGAAAGCGATACTGGCGCCTATTTTTATTAAATCCCACTCAAAGATATTCATACCAGCTTCCTCGCCTTTCTTAGTCCCCTCCCGGCTGTAGTCGTTTGCTTGCTAAATTTAATTGCTCGAAAATTCTTGTTTCCAATCTCTAGCAAAATAATAGACTACACATTTTTCCCAATTTTTCCAAATTTTTTACGATTGTCAAAACTTTATTCTTACTATTAAGAGCATTGTTAATACATACAAGTGAAGAATCTTTCTATTCCTCCATTGCCATACCTGTCAAATAATAGCTGACAGCGAGAACCGCTGTTTGCTATTGTGAACGTTTTTATCAAACATTCGCCACTTGTATGAATTCACAATGACTAAGAACAAACACACATTCGACATACCAACACATGAAATAACAGCATATGACTTAAACTTTGAAATAGATGGCAACACTATTTTCGTATTTCCTTGCAAGGACACATTTATTTAGCCAACAGCTTTTTATTTTGCAATTTAACGTATTAATTTCATTTTATTATTTCAGAAACACTCATATCATTACATATACATACATACATATCAACGATATATTGCATCTGACCATTCAAGGAAACTTCGCTCGAAAAAAGGAAAGAGAGTGAGTGGAAGAAATTGATAAGAGGGAGAGAGGGAGTAATAAAGCTTTGAAATGTAATTAAAAGCCATTCGTGCATTGCTGTTATTTTTTCCGTAGATAATTTTTTTTCTTTGCGCTTTTGCCTTGTTTTCAGATTTCTTTTGGTGAAAAGGCAAACGGAAATGTTGTCATGTTTTTGTGCCACGTATAAACCAGGCATGCTTAACCAACGAAACGATATCATTTCGTTACGATAATCAACGTTAATAAACGAAACGAAGTCATTTCGTTTCGTTTATTAACGTTAAGATCGTCAAATTAACGAAATTATTTCGTTTCGTTTTCTGCCATATCAAAACGAAATCAAATCGTTTATGTTGATTATTAATTTCAAACTATGCTGGCAAAGCTGATTGATGGCGGAGTCATTAAAGGTGAAAGCATTAGCCAAGCTGATTGCAACTTTTTTCATGAATTTTGACAGTACGAACATTTCTCAGAGTATTTTTGACATTACCACCAACGAATTACACAAACAAATTACATAGAGTTTGTGTGTGTATGTGCGCTCGTTGTTGCCACCTTACGGCTTCACCATGGCTATAGCATTGCCAGCACAATTCAAACATAAAGTATCACGTTTTCGTTAACGTTTTTAACGTTAACGAAAGCTTTTCGTTTCGGTTAAAAACGAGATACAATTTATCTTGATAATTTCTTTATCGATAATATTTCGAAGTGTTTCAACGGAAACGGTGGAAATTTTTTGATAAACGATTAGCTTAACGTTAAGGTGCATCCCTGGTATAAACACTGAACCGAATGGCCATTGTCTGGATCACATCACACATGTTCAAAAACTTTTTAACACAAGTGCATGCATTTATATTTGCACTGGTGGTGTGCGATGAGTTGCACAATAGAATTGTGCGTTCATACATATTTTTAATTGTATGGCACAAGTCACTCCATACAGTATATATTTCATTAAATGATCTCACATCAGCTATATGTAAATTTCAGTAGAATGTAGTACATCACATCATATTTACAGCAAGTCAAATCATAAGCCACATCATCTGATTACATTTGATCATATTATATTGAAATGTTAGTACGATATACTTGTTTGGCATAAAATTTCTTTCAATCAAGTGAAATCACAAAATTTGACACCCATCTTTAATACTACATATCATCTGATGTACAGTATCATGTGATATGATAACAAGCTTAGTAGATCATATGATGACATATTCATCTAAAATTATGTAAAACTATATAAAATCGCAAACATAGAACATAGACAAAAGTTCATGTAACTCTTTATAAAAAATTCAAAATGTTACTTTCAACCAGAACTGTTAGGATAGGTTTAACTAGCCTTAATGTGTCCATGGTTTTTCCAGAATTTCTTTGACGATCCCTCTGAAATACCACATTTAGGTGCCAGCAGGTCTTATGTTTTAGAATAACTCCGTTTTTATACCCAGTTGAGCAGAGCTCACAGAGTATATTAACTTTGATTGGATACCGGTTGGTTGTACAGGTATAAAGGAATCGAGAGAGATATAGACTTCTATATATCAAAATCATCAGTATCGAAAAAAAAATTTGATTGAGCCATGTCCGTCCGTCCGCCCGTCTGCCCGTTAACACGATAACTTGAGTACATTTTGTGGTATCTTGATGAAATTTGGTATGTAGGTTCCTGGGTACTCATCTCAGACCGCTATTTAAAATGAACGATATCGGACTATAACCACGCCCACTTTTTCGATATCGAAAATTTCGAAAAACCGAAAAATTGCGATAATTCATTGCCAAAGACGGATAAAGCGATGAAACTTGGTAAATTGGTTGACCTTATGACGCAGAATAGAAAATTAGTAAGATTTTGGACAACGGGCGTGGCACCGCCCACTTTTAAAAGAAGGTAATTTGAAAGTTTTGCAAGCTGTAATTTGGCAGTCGTTGAAGAGATCATGATGAAATTTGGCAGGAACGTTACCACTATTACTATATATGTGCTAAATAAAAATTAGCAAAATCGGATGAAGAACACGCCCACTTTTTAAAAAAAATTTTTTTTAAAAGTCAAATTTTAACAAAAAATTTAATATTTTTATTGTATGTATATAAGTAAATTAAGTCAACATTCAACTCCAGTAATGATATGATGCAACAAAATACAAAAGTAAAATAAAATTTTAAAATGGTCGTGGCTCCGCCCATTTTCATTTAGTTTGTCAAGAATACTTTTAATGCCATAAGTCGAACAAAAATTTACCAATCCTTCTTAAATTTGGTAGGGACATAGAATATATGACGGTAACTGTTTTCTGTGAAAATGGGCGAAAGCGGTTGAAGCCACGCCCAGTTTTTATACGCAGTCCACCGTCTGTCCTTCCGCTCCGCCGTTAACACGATAACTTGAGCAAAAACCGATATATCTTTACTAAAGTTAGTCCATGTACTTATATGAACTCACTTTATCTTGGTATAAAAAATGACCGAAATCCGACTATAAACACGCCCACTTTTTCGATATCGAATATTACGAAAAATGAAAAAATGCCATAATTGTATACCAAATACAAAAAAAGGGATGAAACATGGTAATTTGATTGGTTTATTGACGCAAAATATAACCTTAGAAAAAACTTTGTAAAATGGGTGTGACACCTACCATATAAAGTAGAAGAAAATGAAAAAGTTCTACAGGGCGAAATCAACAGCCCTTGGAATCTTGGCAGGAGTACTGTTCGTGGTATTGCATATTTAGATAAATTAGCGGTACCCGACAGATGATTTTCTGGATCACCCTGGTCCACATTTTGGTCGATATCGCGAAAACGCCTTCACACATACATCTAAGGGCCACTCGCTTTTAAAACCCTCATTAATACCTTTAATTTGATACCCATATCGTACAAACACATTCTTCCCCTGGCCCACCTTTATGGCGATATCTCGAAAAGGCGTCCACCTATACATCGAAGGCCCACTTGCTTTTAAAATGCTCATTAATACCTTTCATTTGATTCCCATATCGTACAAACACATTCTAGAGTCACCCCTGGTCCACTTTAATGGCGATATCCCGAAAAGGCGTCCACCTATAGACCTAAGGCCCACTCCCCCTTAAAATGCTCAGTAAAACCTTTCATTTGATACCCATATCGTACAAACAAATTCTAGAGTCAGCCCTGGTCCACCTTTATGGCGATATCCCTAAATGGCGTCCATCCATAGAACTATGGCCTACTCTCTCTTAAAATACTCTTTAATACCTTCCATTTGATACACATGTCATACAACCACATTCCAGGGTTACACTAGGTTCATTTTCCTACATGGTGATTTTCCCTTATTTTGTCCCCATAGCTCTCAACTGAGTATGTAATATTCGGTTACACCCGAACTTAGCCTTCCTTACTTTTTTTTTTTTTTTTGTAAATAACATGAATTAAGGAGTTGGCAGCAACACAGCATAGATGACGGTCCACTCAACCCCATAGTTGGGCCCAAGTAGTTCGTCTAAACCCTCACACCAACGTCAATGTGCCTGCTAAAGTGAGGGAATGATTATTGTTAATAGAAATTTAACAAGTCTACTTTTAACACACTGGAGAAGCAGTCTACTTAAGATGGAATGACCCATACAAATATATTTAATTTCATACATTTTTAGGTTTGTCGTGGCAAAAACTATAGACATATGTACATAAAAACAACAAATGAGCATATCAACACAATATCTACAAACGGAAAACGGAAGCTCCTTTACGTATAGCATGTCCATATATACCGTATGTACAACTTATACCGTTATAATACAATTGTTATTCATTGCCAGTACGCTAGTTAATTCAGTTTTCATTGTAGTGTTTCTACATCTACACCCACCATACAGCAACAAAAACAAATAATAGTAAACGAATAAATTTCACATGTCACTAAGGCTTCTTTAAGTATACTTTGTATTCCTATTGTTTTACCGTCAAAAAGTTCATTTGTTCATTTTGGTTGTATTAGAATTTTATTTTAAATAAAAACTATCGTTCTGTTCGTATATTTAATTAAGAGTGTGAAGCTTTGGCTATACAAAAGCGTATGTACATTAGGGTGCTAAATACAATTTCGGATTTTTTTCCAGTCTTACCTCTTCAAACGGTAGAACTAAGGTCTAAAATATTACATAAAAATGTTGGTATCAGTTGGAGACGGTTAAGGAGTGTTAAGAAAGACTGAACAAATTTAAATAATTTTTTTGTAAATAACTCAAAAATCGATAACACTATAGCAGACGATATATGACCTGAAATGATATTCGTTGACAGGTGTTATTTAAAGGTTCAAGTTCAGATAATCCAATGATAGATAAGATAATCCGTTTCAAGTCGGGACTTAATTTATGTGTGTCACCAAATTCTATGGCTGCTGTGCCGGCCGAACACCAAAAATAAAAGCCCAAAAGTGCACGGCACGCCGTTTTAATGCACATTTCTTCTGTAACAAATTGCTACTGGTTTAGTATTGCTAGTCAGTACTACATTCGAACCATTTGGTGCGGACAATGAACCTGCTGATATCTTCTGAAGAGCATTTAGCTACTTACTTAAGCTCCGGCAGTATATAACTCTAACTTAGTTAAAAAATCGAGTGTTTCATAGAGCTGGGCATTCACGCAGGTAGGGCTCGACTGTTTATTTACAGCACTTTTCGGCGCAGCTCCTGCAAATGCTGTTAAAAGGGATCCCCATTCTCTCAACACGCAGGCCAAGCGGAAAGTGTTTCGCGATCATGGCACCGATCTTAAATACTTATTTTCTTAACCTATATAATATCCACTTTTCAGCTACTCACGTAATTCGGCCAGCTTTGCTTGGTTATATTGCATGTGTTCGAGGCAGGCATGCTTAGCCAACGAACCGATATCATTTCGTTACGATAATTAACGTTAATAAACGAAAAAAAGTCATTTCGTTTCGTTTATTAACGTTAAGAACGTCAAATTAACGAAATGATTTTGTTTCGTTTTCTGCCATATCAAAACAAAATCAAATCGTGTATGTTGATTATTAATTTCAAACTATGCTGGCAAAGCTGATTGATGGCGGTGTCATTAAAGGTGAAAGCATTAGCCAAGCTGATTGCAACTTTTCTCATGAATTTTGACAGTACGAACAATTCTCAGAGTATTTTTGACATTACCACCAACGAATTACACAAACAAATTACATGGAGTTTGTGTGTGTATGTCCGCTCGCTGTTACCACCTTACGGCTATAGCATTGCCAGCACAATTCAAACATAAAGTATCACGTTTTTGTTAACGTTTTTAACGTCAACGAAAGCTTTTCGTTTCGGTTAAAAACGAGATACAATTTATCTTGATAATTTCTTTATCCATAATATTTCTAAGTGTTTCAACGGAAACGGTCGAAATTTTTTGATAAACGATTAGCTTAACGTTAAGGTGCATCTCTGGTTCGAGGAGTACCAGTTGGAGACTGCTAACGCATCGAATCTGTTATGAATGTTTCTCTTAATTGATTTAAATGGATGAAGTAACTCGACCGGCTCCGCTGCCTTCATCAGAGCCCCTGCCCTTGCAAGTTCATTTGCCTTCTCGTTGCCCTCGATGTTACTGTGATCAAGTGCCCATATAAGGGTTTGTTTGCGGAAGGAATCTTCACAGGCACAGCTTTTGATTTAATAAACTTTAATCTGAACAAATTCTTCATATATTTCTAGTTTCACTAGAATGGGAACATTCAACAGTTGCAAGCGTTTTGATACGTGTGGGTGCAAGACAGAACAATTGACCTTATGACCACTTGAGAAAAAAAGGTGACTTCTGACAATTTCGTTGAACCAAGATTTTGTCAATATCGTTTACATTGTAAGCATTGTGGTCTTAGTCATAAATTCAATCGATTTTCTGGTCATAAGACCAATTGATGTTATCGCCGTTTATGTCATTCTTCTTGAATAAAAAAATATTTCTTAATATATAAGAACCACCCTAATGTGCATTCAACTGCAGTTACCGACATTTTCTGAGAAAATTTAGATTAGTTGTACGTCAAAAGAGTTAGAAGAATTGAAATCAGCAGGAAATACTTGGAGATTTCTTAAGGTTATTTGAAATTTTTAATACATAAATGGCACAGAAAAGGGAAGTTCGGGGGAGACATTTTCTCTATTCCTAGAAAATGTTTTTCTTTATTTCTTTTACTGGAAGGCATATTATTTAGATCACTATCAATAACTTTTCATTATTAAAGAAAAAAATCCGTATTGAAAGGTCAAACTACCCTCTGGACATTGGTGACCAGATCGCCGTTTCCAGGTTTAGAGGAGTTCGCCACTAGCTTAAATCCTTTTGTCTGCCGTCTGCACCTGCTTTCCGTTGGGTTGACTAGTGCTCGCAGAGAACGAGTTGCGAAAGCGTTGACAATCTGTTTCGATTGCAGCCTTTCGACGTCTAATGACTTACGGGGTGCATAGCGGACGGCATCCGACAAATGTTTTATTAGACCAACTAGCAGATGTCAATAAATAAAAATAAAATAAATAAATTTTAAGCACTTCCTTTAGATAAATGGACAAAAATCAGCAAAAAATGTCTCCTTATATAAAGACATATTCTTGCTAAACTTTGATTTTTAAATTGCAAAAATATTTATGGGAAGTAAGAATATAAAAGTGGAGCGCACAGTACTTGGATTGGAAAGTTGTTAGGAAAGGAAATATGAATAGTCAATCAATTGCGCTCCGCCTTTATATTTTTACTTCTCACAAATATTTTTGCAATCAAAGCTTAGCAATAATATGTCTTCATATAAGGAGACATTTTTCGCTGATTTTTGTCCATTTATATAAAGGGAGTGCTTAAAATTTTTTTATTTTTTTTATTTTCTCCTTTTCTTACATTTTCTCGGTGTCTTAACCTATCTGTTAAGTCTTACGCTTGTAGTTCAATGAGAACTTACATAAAAATCAATCCCAAAATTTCCTCCGTTCCGTTTGTATGCGAAAATAAGAGTGATATCTCGAACTACATGCCTATTTCTAAATTATCATCTGTTGCTAAACTGTTCGAATGCATCGTGAAAGAGAAACTTTATTTTCAAGTGAAGCATCTTATTTGTCCAAACCAACACGGATTCGTGCCGGCGAGGTCAACTGTTTCCCTCTGTCGGTCTTTGCCGAGGACTGCCATTCATGTTTTCGGAATGGCCTTCAAATTGTCACGATTTATACTGATTTTTCCAAGGCATTCGACAAAATTTCTCATAGTATTCTCATTGAAAAACTCAGTTTTATGGGTCTTCATTCTAGTTTCCTTAAGTGGCTCAAGTCTTCCCTGTAGTGCAGGAGTTGCACGTTTGCTATAGACGGTGTGTTCTCAGAGCCAATCCGGTCTAAATCTGGTGTACCACAAGGTAGCATCTTAGGGCCTTTATTATTCATCTTATTCATAAATGATGTCTCTTCTTGTTTCCAAACATCTAAATATCTTTTACATGCAGATGATCTTAAAATTTACTCCGTGATAAGTGGATCACATGATTCGTTAGTGCTCCAAGGGCAGCTTAATAACTTTTTTGATTATTGTGTTGTGAACAAACTGTCTCTTAATATAAATAAATGCCGCAAAGTTTCTTATTCGAAGATGATTACACCGTTGGAGACGTGGTATTATTTAGCGGACTCATGCCTAACTGAGGTTAGTGAAATAAAGGATCTAGGAGTGTACTTTGATAGTAGACTTAGTTTCACACATTTAAATTATATAATTTCTAGTTCTCTCGGAACACTGGCCTTTTTCAGGTGCCACTGTTCTAACTTTTCAGATCCATATACTTTCAAGACTTTGTATTCTGCCTTTGTTTGTTCCAAGCTGGAATACGCAGCGTACATATGGAGAACATACCACGGAGTCCATACAAATCGATTGGATGGGGTTTAGAAGTGCTTTATTCGTTTTGCATTACGCTCTCTAAATTTTTCTGACCCGATTTCGTCGTACGTTGCTCGTTGCAGATTAATTGGTTTATTTTCTTAATCTGATAGAACATCGCTCTTGTTAATATCTTTTATAGTTGACCTTGTGTATGGCAAGATTGATTGTCCTTCTATGCTTCAGCTTATTAACTTTAATGTGCCGTACAGAAACTTACGAAATTCTGATGTTTTTCGTGTTGGAGTTAACAGAACAGTTTATGGTTCCAATGCCCCATGGTGCAGAACGCTGTCTGAATATAACAGTTTCTCAAATTTTTTATATTTAGATTTAACCTATTCTAAACCGGTAATTCATTTAAAACTAAAAACTTATTTTTTAAGCAATCTTTAACTATCATTTTATACTTTAATCTTAAGTGTCTGCTGTATTTTTTAGACATAAATAAATAAATAAATAAATAAATAAATAAACGTGCGCCCCTAGCGAAACTTTTTGTATTTTGTCATCGGCTGTCATCGACCTCTGAATTAAGCTCTAAATTTTTAGCCTCTAGCTCATCGAGAAGTTACTTAAAACCCGGTTTCAAATTTCCAAATTATTATCTAATTTTTTCGATCCGTGCGCCACCTAAAGAAATTGTTTGCTCCTTTTGTTGCATTGTCACGGTGTTTTAACCTATGTGTAAAGTTTTACGTTTGTAGCTCAATGGGAAGTTACATAAAAATCGATTGCGGACAAACATTCAACCGACCTAATATAAAGGAAGTAAAATGGCAACAAAAAAATTAAACTTTGCATATTTTGAGGACAGTAAAATGTTGGAAAATTTATAAACTAAAATTTGCATAAAAGGGAATTACGTACTAAAGCAAAGAAGCGGATCTAAGAAGGAAGTTGAATTTGGTGTTTCTAAACAATGCTAGAATAAGAACATAAGATATACACTAAAGTAACAAGTAAGGAAGGTTAAGTTCGGGTGTAACCGAACATTACATACTCAGTTGAGAGCTATGGTGACAACATAAGGGAAAATAACCATGTAGGAAAATGAACCGAGGGAAACCATGGAATGTGTTTGTATGACATATGTATCAAATGAAAGGCATTAAAGAGTATTTTATGAGGGAGTGGGCCATAGTTCTATAGGTGGACGCCATTTAGGGATATAGCCATATAGGTGGATCAGGGTTGACTCTAGAATGCGTTTGTACGATATGGGTATCAAATGAAAGGTATTAATGAGTATTTTAAAAGGGCGTGGACCTAAGTTCTATAGATGGACGCCTTTTCGAGATATCGCCGTAAAGATGGACCAGGGGTGACTCTAGAATGCGTTTGTACGATATGGGTATCAAATGAAAGGTGTTAATGAGCATTTTAAAAGGGAGTAATCCTTAGTTCCATAGGTGGACGCCGTTTCGAGATATCGCCATAAAGGTGGACCAGGGGTGACCCTAGAATTTGTTTGCACAATATGGGCATCAAACGAAAGGTGTTAATGAGTATTTTAAAAGGGAGTGGGCCTTAGTTCTAAAGGTGGACTCCGTTTCGAGATATCGCCATAAAGGTGGGCCAGGGGTGACTCTAGAATTCGTTTGTGCAATATGGGTATCAAACGAAAGGAGTTAATGAGTATTTTAAGAGGGAGTGGGCCTTAGTTCTATAGGTGGACGCATTTTCGAAGTATCGCAATAAAGGTGGACCAGGGGTGGCTCTAGACTTTATTTGCACGATATGGGTATCAAATGAAAGGTGTTAATGAGTATTTTTAAAAGGGAGTGGGCCTTCGTTTTATAGGTGTTCGCCTTTTCGAGATATCGCCATAAAGGTGAAACAGGGGTGACTTTAGAATTTGTTTGTATGATATGGGTATCAAATGAAAGGTGTTAATGATTATTTTAAAAGGGCGTGGGGCTTAGTTCTATAGGTGGACCCCTTTTCGAGATATCGACATAAAGGTGGACCAGGGGTGACTCTAGAATTCGTTTGTGCAATATGGGTATAAAACGAAAGGAGTTAATGAGTATTTTAAGAGGGAGTGGGCCTTAGTTCTATAGGTGGACGCCTTTTCGAGATATCGCCATAAAGATGGACCAGGTGTGACTCTAGAATGCGTTTGTACGATATGGGTATCAAATGAAAGGTGTTAATGAGTATTTTAAAAGGGAGTAATCCTTAGTTCCATAGGTGGACGCCGTTTCGAGATATCGCCATAAAGGTGGACCAGGGGTGACTCTAGAATTCGTTTGTGCAATATGGGTATCAAACGAAAGGAGTTAATGAGTATTTTAAGAGGGAGTGGGCCTTTCTGGACCAGGGGTGACTCTAGACTTTGATTGTACGATATGGGTATCAAATAAAAGGTGTTAATGAGTATTTTTAAAAGGAAGTGGGCCTTCGTTCTATAGGTGTTCGCCTTTTCGAAATATCGCCATAAAGGTGGACCAGGGGTGACTCTAGAATGAGTTTGTACGATATGGGTATCAAATTAAAGGTATTGTAACGAATTTGCTTGTAAATCCTCTTATTTACAATCCTCTGCTAAGTTCGAATCACTAAACTGTTGAATAAATAACTCCAATTTGTAATAATGCAAAATGGCCTTTATTAAAGTACTTCACAATAACAAACTGTGCAACGAATAGCTTAATAACCAAACTGATATCTTAAAGGAAACTGACTTTCAAAATAATAGTGCTATTGCTCGCTAGATATCGTCTTACTCGTAACTGCTTGACAATTCAAATCAAACTGAATTACTTCTTACTCGCCTGCATCGCTTTTATAGTTTACGCTGCATACTTCTAGGCTCTTCGATTTCCAGAAGTTACTAGTTGTTTCGGCTACAAAATCGCCAGCCACAACTACGTGCACAAATTATTGCTCTCTCTTGTGACAACTCAGATAAGGTATATGCATGTGTTTGTAGTTTACAGTCTCCCGCACACACATAAGCGTATAAGTAAATTCATCGGTGTGTGACATCTCATCTCTCGCTGCCTTGTATGTAAATGTTGCTCGTCGGAATGTGTACATATGTGTAGACGCAATTATTGATTCGTTTATGTAGATACATAATGATTGAATTATTGATGTGCATTCACGTCACTGCTTAGATCGGCTTAGAGCTGGCAGCACTCCTTAGTTTTGCTAATATTCGTAACAGTATTAATGAGAGTTTTAAAAGGGAGTGGTGGTAGTTGTATATGTGAAGGCGTTTTCCAGATATCGACCAAAATGTGGACCAGGGTGATCCAGAACATCATCTGTTGGATACCGCTAATTTATTTATATATGTAATACCTGCCAATATTTTAAGGGTTTTTTATTTCGCCCTGCAGAACTTTTTCATTTTCTTCTACTTAATATGGTAGGTGTCACAACCATTTTATAAAGTTTTTTCTAAAGTAATATTTCGCGTCAATAAAAGAATCCAATTACCTTACCATATTTCATCCCTTTTTTCGTATTTGGTATAGAATTATAGCATTTTTTTCATTCTTCGTAATTTTCGATATCGAAAAAGTGGGCGTGGTCATAGTCGGATTTCGTTCATTTTTCATACCAAGATAAAGTGAGTTCAGATAAGTACGTGAACTGAGTTTAGTAAAGATATATCGATTTTTGCTCAAGTTATCGTGTTAACGGCCATGCGGAAGGACAGACGGAAGACTGTGTATAAAAACTGGGCGTGACATCAACCGATTTCGCCCATTTTCACAGAAAACAGTTAACGCCATAAAATCTATGCCCCTACCAAATTTCAACAGGATTGGTTAATTTTTGTTCGACTTATGGCGTTAAAAGTATCCTAGACAAATTAAATGAAAAAGGGCGGAGCCACGCCCATTTTTAAATTTTCTTTTATTTTTGTATTTTGTTGCACCATATCATTACTGAAGTTGAATCTTGACATAATTTACTTATATACTGTAAAGATATTAAATTTTTTGTTAAAATTTTACTTTAAAAACAATTTTTTTTTAAAAGTGGGCGTGGTCGTTCTCCGATTTTGCTAGTTTTTATTAAGCATACATATAGTAATAGGAGTAACGTTCCTGCCAAATTTCATCATGATATCTTCAACGACTGCCAAATTACAGCTTGCAAAAGTTTTAAATTACCTTCTTTTAAAAGTGGGCGGTGCCACGCCCATTGTCCAAAATTTTACTAATTTTCTATTTTGAGTCATAAGTTCAACGCATCTACCAAGCTTCGTCGCTTTAGCGGTCTTTTGTAATGAATTATTGCACTTTTTCGGTTTTTCGAAATTTTCGATATCGAAAAAGTGGGCGTGGTTATAGTCCGATATTGTTCATTTTAAATAGCGATCTGAGATGAGTGCTCAGGAACCTATATACCAAATTTCATCAAGATACCTCAAAATATACTCAAGTTATCGTGTTAACGGACGGACGGACGGACATGGCTCAATCAAATTTTTTTCGATGCTGATGATTTTTATATATGGAAGTCTATATCTATCTCGATTCCTTTTTACCTGTACAACCAACCGTTATCCAATCAAAGTTAATATACTCTGTGAGCTCTGCTCAACTGAGTATAAAAAAAAGATTTATAGTCAGTGTGGCCTCTTGGCAGTGATTTGGCAAGCACCCCAAGTGTATTTCTGACATGAAAATCTTCTCGGTGAAAAATCTGCTGCCTTGGTGCAGCCATCGGGGCTGTTTTCAGGGATCCCGTAGTGTTAAGTATTAATATCCTGTATATCCCCTCTAGTTTATGCGAGAGGCTATTTTTTGTGTGGATATCCACAAAACAAGGGCTCCATTGCATAGGATAGGTTTCATAATCGTTTTAAATACCCAATGACAGAGAGGGCGATATACCCCACGTAAACTCCAGCATTATTTTACATGCATAAAGTGTCGTTAAGGCCTTCTTTGCTCTTTTCCTTGACAATTTACTGCCTAGAATGGTTCGTGAATATTTTTTGCAAGGTTTCAGCGGCAGATTCACGCCGCCTAACTTAGGCCTGATCTAGTTCAGGACCTTGTACCTTAAAGTAAGCGTGCCTTTTTGTAACACATTGTTTACATATCCGTCTTATCCGCGTTGACGGTGAACCCAACGACCCGACCCCGATCTGAGATAGGTTATTTACGAAATGCTAACGGGATGATGTGATATTCTTCTCAGCAGTAGATACGCTTTAATGCGCATTTATGTATATGTAGTTCAATAAGTTAGACAAAAACGAAATAAAATTTTAACTATGTATAACCGCATTGCGTTACCCGCCTTTACGCAACAAAACACACCCCTGCGTGCAAGTGGCATCGCCGTCAGCTGTTGCTGAACAGCAATGCCAATTGCACTCAGCAGTGGCAATGGTATTGAGAGAGATGGAAAAATGGCAACGCAGCGTGGGTACATATTTTTAGAGTTGATATAGAACCGGTAAATGAGAGACACGAAAATTAAAGTGAAAAAAATAAGTGACTAGAGAAATTAAATTAAAGTTAAAACTAGAAACTAAGAAGAAACTAAAACGTGTAAAGAACCAAGTTGTAAATAAAAACAATTAAATTTAAAACATTAAAATAAACATTTATTTAAAAAAGGAAACTCAAAAGGAAGTAAGTGTGCGCATAGCGGCGAGTGTGTGTGGGCAGAACATTTTCATGGTGTCCAAAATGGACATCTTAAATGGCGACCGTGGGCCGAAGGCCTGCAAGTGCGGCGAGTGGCCATTCAAGCCTCCGAACAGGCACTAATTAAAGTGCAAAAATCAAAAAAATTAAATATTAACAAAATTACAACATATACACAAAAAATCAAAAAGAAAAACTTAAAATCTTAAAAAATTTAAATCGTAACTTAAAATTCAAAAATTTAATTAAAAATGAACTAAACAAATACAGTTTTTCCTAAAGAATTACAATTTAATTTACATAAAATTTAAAAATCTACAAAAAAAAAACCATAAAAATCAAAAAACAAAAAAAAATACAAAACTTACAAAAACCCTACAAAAAAATATAAAAATGCAAAAATCTTACAAAAAATTTAAAAACGAAAAACTACACAAAAAAAAAATGTTCTTTAAAAACTATAAAAACACTTACAAAAATATATAAAACTCTCAAAAAATGCAAAAGTTACAAAAAATGCATACATACATATGACAATCATGGGTTGGGGCTGTACCAAAAACCCAATACGCAAAATAACGGAGCATCAGACCATATTTCAATTGTACAAAAACACGCCACGACAAGTATAACGGCGTAAATAACACCACAAAACTACAAGTATAACATGATACATAAAACAACAAGTATGCTAACCAACGACTTATAAAGCGGCAGAAGAAAACCAGCAGCAGAGGCAAACCCTAGGAGCAGCAGCTGAATTCGGTCAGCAATTCGGAAGCGAAGCAGCGTTAATAGCAGCAGCATAAAGCAGTATCATTCGGCAAAAATATGTATGTATGTATAACTTTTTGGAATTTGTAACTTTAAATTTTAAAATTTTGATGAACTACACCTATATCGAATTTATTAAACTTTTATAACTAAAATTTCGCATTTTCTACTTGCGACCATTCAAAATAATCATTTCAAATTGCATACATATTTCAGTAACTGCCATATTAATTACATACTAAAATTTACGACTTTTTTTACCTTTTATACATAAACTACAACAAATACATTAAATATTCTTGTGAATATGAATAATATATTGCTAAATAGATAGAACATTTGAGGAGCTTCAAATCAAGCCCATAAGTGTACATACAAATATTTTTTTCGGAATTTTGACATAATCTTATTCTCATGCGAATATCTAATTTTGAGAATTGTGAGACTAGCCTACCTAAGATGGTCAGCAAACATTGTGTTTTTCACCAGATCAATACTTTTTGCAAATTTTTTTCTAACTTCACAAAATTTTTTTTTGTCGATTGCATTTATCGTGTTTTGATATGAAGCCCCTGATATATAAATCAGAGGTGAAAAATTTAATTTTTGAGTAATCTTACATACTTAAGAAATATGGGATTTTTTTTTTTGGACATAAACAAAATAAAACCGTAAACAAACATACATAATTTTTTTTGCGTAAACGGTGGTTCCGTAATTAACCAAAAAGATTTTTTTTTTGCGTAAACGGTGGTTCCGTACAAAACCAATGACATTTTTTTTAATCCCGGTGCGTCCGAGGATATTCGTAATACAAATTTTGAAAAGATGCGGTGCGCCCGTATCTATAAAAATAAAACCATACAATTTTAAACAAAAACGGTGCGTCCGTAAAAGCACAAACACATTGAAATCTTTTTAATAAAGCGGTGCGTCCGTTATCAACAGCCAAGTCCTTTTATCAAATTAAAATATTTTCCTTTAAAAGCAATTTAAATTAAATTACTTCAATATACATTCAATTTATTATTAAATATTCAGTCTTTCATTAAATTGCCGGATAATTCTTTCAATTTCACATCAACATTCAATTCAATTTCAATTTCTGTTAAATTTTCGTAAGCAATTTCTACAAATTCGACTCTAATTAGTTTAAATATTTCTTCTTTGCTTCCTACTACATATGTTCCTTAGAAATCAAAAAGTGGTTCCTAGAATTTCAGAACAAAACTCAGATTCCGACAATTCCGAAAATTCCAAAAATTCAGATTCCAATTCCAAAAATTTTAATTCCGAAAGTTCCGATTCCGAAAATCTCAATTTTAAAAGCCCAGTTTCCGAAGGCTCAACCACATATTCGCCCAATACAATCAAAAACCTTGTTGTTAGACTTTCTTTGTCCGGAGAATTTCACGGATTTGAGGAATTGCCCGAAACAAGTATTCCAAATCCTCCTAATTCCGATACAAATATGGCGACTCCGGAAGAAAAAAGAACGTTTATCGGCATATGTGCTGGTATTATGCGTGAAAATTATAGCGGTGAGCCCCTAGGTCTCGAATCTTTCATTACTAAAATTGAGTTAATCGAACAATTTGTCGACGAAAATTTAACTAGCATTTGTATTTCATATATTAAATCCAAACTCGATGGTAAAGCTCGAGAAGCGATACCAACTCAAGTACTTTCAGTTAACGATATAAAAATAGCACTACGTAACCGTATAAAACCCGACAACTCCAAAGTTGTGGCCGGAAAATTTGCAGCTTTGCAAGTTAATAATAATAATTACACCGATTTTGCAAAACGCGTTGAGGAATTGTCTGATGCTTTAGAGCGTTCGCTCATTATCGAAGGGATTACTCAGACCAAAGCCCGTGAAATGGCCATCGAGCAAACAGTTAACGTTTGCCGATTGAACGCAAAAACCAGTTTAGTAAAATCAATCCTTGCTTCAACCAATTTTTCTGATTCCAAGGACGTAGTAGCCAAACTGATTGTAGAGCAATCAAATGAAATAAAAGAACGTCAAGTTTTGGCATTTAGAGCGCGGAACAATAACAATTTTAGAAATTTTCAAAGTAATAACCGAGGTCGAAATTTCCAAAATCAAAATCGTAACTTTAACAATTATAGACAAAATAGACCATCCTTTAGTAACAGTAACTATGGCAACAACTTCAATCGCGGCAATCAAAGGCAAAATTTCCGTTCCAGCGGCGGAAATAGGAATCAGCCTAACAATAATAATAATAGCAACAATAGTCGTACTAGCAATAATAGCAGCTCTAACACATCCAATAATAGAGCTAGAAATGCAAGCGTTCGGGCTTTAAACAGGGAAGCCCCTCAGGAGCGAACACTGAGGGAGGACGAGACTAATTACTAACTGATTCAGCTCACAATTTTTCTTCAAAAAACGTTTATTGTCTTAACTTAAATTATTCCGATTTTATACAAATAAATATTACTGGCTCTAACAAATTTTGTACATTTCTAGTCGATACACAAGCCGACATTTCGTTAATTAAAATTTCCTCTCTTAATAAAAATTTGTCAATTAACAACAATGATACAATTAATATTACTGGAGTAACTACAGATACAGTTTCTACATTAGGTACTTTTACAACTAACTTACACTTTTCAAATTTTTATATCAAACATACGTTGCATGTGGTAGACAATGATTTCAACATTCCATCAGATGGAATACTTGGTAAGGATTTCCTAAAAACAAATAAATGCGATATCAGCTATGCAACAAATTGCATTTCCTTCTGGATAGGCAATGAAAAGATCGCACTTCCCATCCATCACGGAATGGAAAGCGATACATTTGTTATTCCACCTCGTTGCGAAGTTTATAGAATTTTCGCTTTAAAAAAAGACTCAGAACCACTTTTCGTGGATTCTCAAGAGATTTCCGACGGTGTTTTCACAGCGAAATGTATAGTTGATACTAGTAATCCGATCATTAAAGTAATAAACACCACAAATAGCGTAAAATACGTAAACAACCACAACATTCAAACCGAAAAACTTTCTAATTATCACGTTTATAAAATTAATAATCCAGTAAAGCAAGATAGTCGTATTAAAGAACTTAAAAGCATTTTAGAAAAACAAATACCTAATTATGCTGAAAACAAACTTATTAACTTATGTTTACAATATTCCGATATTTTTGCGCTAGACAATGATAAGATGACAATCAACAATTTTTATGAACAAAAACTAAGACTAAACGATACGACGCCAGTATACATTAAAAATTACCGCCTACCGTATTCTCAACGTGAAGAAATCAATAAACAAGTTAATAAATTATTGGAAAACGATCTGATTGAAAATAGTTGTTCGAATTATAATAGTCCCTTGATTTTGGTACCGAAAAAAGACCTAAATGGCCAAAAATCGTATAGAATGTGCGTTGACTTTAGGGCTGTAAATAAAAAGTTAATTGCCGATAAATTTCCTTTGGCACGTGTAGACGATATTTTAGATAACCTTGGCCGTGCGAAATTCTTTTCTACATTAGATCTTTTTTCGGGTTTTCACCAAATCCCACTTCACAAAGATTCAAGAGACATAACATCTTTTAGTACTGACCGCGGAGCTTTTCGATGGAAGGTTTTACCATTTGGTCTTAACGTAGCTCCAAATTCATTTTCAAGAATGATGTCAATTGCATTTTCTGGTATTTCACCCAACCAAGCCTTTATGTATGTAGACGATATAATAGTAATCGGATGTAGCGAAGCACATCATCTCAATAATCTAAAAAAAGTTTTCGAAACCTGTAGGAAGTTCAACTTGCGACTTAACCCAAAAAAGTGTAATTTTCTTAGACCTGAAGTAACTTTCTTAGGGCATAAATGCTCAGCAAATGGTTTGCTACCAGACGATTCAAAAATTGAAGCAATTAAAAGGTATCCTAAGCCACGCGATAAAGATGCTGTCCGAAGATTCGTGGCATTTGCAAATTATTATAGGAGATTTATCCCAAATTTCGCTTCTTTAGCAGCTCCACTGAATCGTTTGAGTAGAAAGAAGGTTGAATTTAATTGGGATACGGCATGTGAGTTAGCTTTCGAAAAACTAAGAAAAAGTCTGGTTTCTCCAAAACTTTTACAATATCCAGATTTCACCAAAGAATTTTTAATTACGGTTGATGCTTCAAAATTAGGGTGTGGTGCGATACTGAGTCAAAATCATAACGGTAACGACTTGCCAATTTGTTTTGCTTCAAAATCCTTTAGCAAATCAGAACAAAATAAAGCAATAATAGAATTAGAACTTTTGGCAATATATTTTGCAATAAAGCAATTTCGTCCATATATTTATGGCACTCACTTCAAAGTTAAATCAGATCATCGTCCACTAGTTTATCTATTTAATATGAAAGATCCGTCGTCGAAACTTTCCAGAATACGTTTGGAACTGTCCGAATATAATTTTACCATAGAATATATTAAAGGAAAATCTAACGTAGGTGCAGACGCATTATCGCGAATTTCAATCCAAGAACTAAAAAATTCCAATAATCAAATTTTAGCGGTACAGACGAGGTCTATGACGAAACGTCACGAACAATTACAACAATCGGCTGAAGACGTAAACGAAGATAATGTCAAATTACAGGTATTCGACAAATTTTCATATAATTTTTCCAAGAAAATCCATAGGATAAAAAGCCAAATATGTCATGACAACGATAATGATAAAATCAATTTAAAAATATATGCGCATTTAAAACATAAAAAACTCGAGTTACTTAATATTGTGTGTACTAACAAAATAATGCAATTAGATGAATTACTTTTGAAGCTTGAAAAAGAAGCTGGTAAACACAACGTTAAGAAAGTAGAATGGCAAAAAGATGATCAAATATTTAAATATTTTTCTATTTCAAATTTTAAAAATACAGGAAATTCAATTCTAAAAAATTTAAAAATACTATTAATAGAACCTGTCGAAACAGTTACAGACAACGACAAGAAACTTAAATTAATGGAAATTTACCACAATGACCCGATATCAGGAGGTCACTGCGGAAATAAAAAGCTTTACGCAAAAATACGTACGAAATATTATTGGAAAGGTATGACCCGTGATATTGCCACATACGTCAAAAATTGCAAAAAATGCCTTTTGAATAAAGTCAAGCCAAAAACCAAAGAACATTTAGTGCTTACACCAACACCCTGCAAACCTTTCGATGTCGTAGTTGTAGATACAATAGGACCTTTGCCTGAGTCGAATAATGGGAATAGGTTCGCGGTTACCATTATGTGCGACTTTAGCAAATACCTTGTTACCATATCAGTCCCTGATAAGACAGCAAAAACAATTGCAACAGCCATTTTTGAAAGCTTCATCCTCATTTATGGCATAATGAAATCAATTAAAACCGATTTAGGAACCGAATATAAAAACGAAATTTTCTCTGAATTAACCAAACTCCTAAAAATCGAACATAATTTTTCTACAGCTTACCATCATGAAACCCTAGGTACAATTGAAAGAAATCATCGGGTGTTTAATGAATATTTACGAGCTTTTTTAAATGATAACTTCCCCGAATGGGACGTTTATTTGAAATATTTTACATTTTTGCATAATACAACTCCTAGTACAGTTTTTGATAATGGATTCACTCCATACGAATTAGTATTCGGTAGAAATGTTACCTTACCAAATGAAGTTCAAAAGGAACAAATCGATCCAATTTACAATGTTGAAAGTTATGCAAAAGAAGTAAAATATAGACTACAAAAAACGCATAAATTAGCAAAAGATTTAATTAATAAACATAAAGTTAAAAATAAGGATCTTTATGATAAGAGGGCGCGTCCGTTAGCTATTAATATAAACGATAAGGTAGTAATACAAAAAGAACCTAGAAATAAGCATGAAAGCATTTACCAAGGACCATATATAGTCACAAAAATTGATGGAGTTAATGTTACGGTTTTTGATGAAGTAAATAAAAAGGAAAAAACCGTTCACAAAAACCGAATCAATAAGGTTAACTGAATTTTTTCTCATATAAATTTACAAACTAGCTTGTAATTAATTTTAAATTTTCAGTACTTTGTTATTAAAGCATGAAATATCAAATTAAAATTTATATTAATATTAATATACAAAAACAAAAAAAAAAAAAATTTTTTTTAATTTGCATGTAAATAAAATCAAAAATTAATATGCACGCACTATTTGTAATAAATATATATAATACATTAATTTAGTGCAATAGAAATTAGAAAACAAATTACATGTAAGTAATTAAATTAATATTAACTTAATTTCATATGTGAAAGGAAAAAAATTGTTCCGATTGAACGAATGAGAAAAAAGGGGAGGAACACCCTAATATCATACATTCATTCAACCAAAACAATTTGAAAGTCATGAGAACAAGAAGAATATGACAAATCTGATCAACTTGTCAGATTCTTCTTTTTCTAAGGAAGGGTGGTATAACCGCATTGCGTTACCCGCCTTTACGCAACAAAACACACCCCTGCGTGCAAGTGGCATCGCCGTCAGCTGTTGCTGAACAGCAATGCCAATTGCACTCAGCAGTGGCAATGGTATTGAGAGAGATGGAAAAATGGCAACGCAGCGTGGGTACATATTTTTAGAGTTGATATAGAACCGGTAAATGAGAGACACGAAAATTAAAGTGAAAAAAATAAGTGACTAGAGAAATTAAATTAAAGTTAAAACTAGAAACTAAGAAGAAACTAAAACGTGTAAAGAACCAAGTTGTAAATAAAAACAATTAAATTTAAAACATTAAAATAAACATTTATTTAAAAAAGGAAACTCAAAAGGAAGTAAGTGTGCGCATAGCGGCGAGTGTGTGTGGGCAGAACATTTTCATGGTGTCCAAAATGGACATCTTAAATATGTATGTACAAAAATTTAATCAATGATGCCGATAGCAAAACAAAAATCAAAGGCATGCATAGAATAACATTAATGGCTTATCAAATCAGCGTTTTCAAACAAACAAAAAAACAGAACATAATATTTTTATGTTTCACAGTGGCTGAGTTATTGTTAACGATCAAAAAATTGTAAAGATAGTAAATTGATTCACCGGAAAATTCATAAATAATAAAATTCATCTCAATACATAAATATAAATATGCTTGAACATTTGTTCCACTGCAACATCTAAAAAATATATTTTTTTTGTATTTATGACCTCAAAAAATTTTTTACGAAAAAGTCCACCGTATGACATTCAATTATCGCATGCGGCGCATAAAATTCTTGAAAAAATTTAATAGTTAATGCTAAGATTTTCTTTACTTTTTTCCATAAGTAATAGAATACAATTTTTTTAACATTTGAACATTAAATAAAAAGATGATAAAAAAATTTTAAGGACTACCTTTATATAAATGGACCAAAAAATAGAAGGCAATTTTTCCTTTAATACAGTTATATTTTTGTTGAATTTTGACTAAAAAACTTTAACAATAGCTCTTGTAAAAGACTTTTGGGACTTAAAACTATAAAGGTGGAATCTTTCAATTTAAGGCAAACCATGTACTTGGGATTAACTAATTGATTATTTAAAATTTAAACACGCGCTCTACCTTTATAATTTTAAATCCAAAATTTTTTACAAGAGCTATTGTTAAAGTTTTTTAGTCAAAATTCAACAAAACTATAACTGTATTAAAGGAAAAATTGCCTTCTATTTTTTGGTCCATTTATATAAAGTTAGTCCTTAAAATTTTTGTATCATCTTTTTATTTTAAATTTTTTAGTACTGCCTACAAAAAGGCAATTGCAACTTTGATTAGTAATTTAAGTAATTCCTAAGTGAAAATTCTTATCTTTATTTATTTGTTCAAAATAGCAAGATTTAAGAGAATTAGTGGAATTTTCGCTGACAACACTGGCGAAAACAACAGAATTCCACCTCGCATCATAACAAGAGAATCCCACCTCATTTGTCAACTACTTAATTTGCACAGCTGAAAATCGTGGTGAAATTCGCATACACCTGAAAGTCTAAAAAAATCGCGGTGAAAGTCGCGTACGCCTGAAAGTATGCAAGGACGTGTATTGAGATGGGCCTTCAACGAGGTGGAATTCTACAATGCCTACAACACTCAGGAGGCTAGCCATGAAGGTATGGCCTAATCTTCTAAATAGTTCGACTTGTGCGTTACGTAGCTCAAATTTTTTGATCAATCATTGCACTGTCACCGAGTTTTAAACTATATTTCAGGTTTCAAGTCTCTAGATATACAGGAAGTTAGTTGAAAATCGATTGCAATATTCCCAATTTAAAACTAGTTTGATCCATGCGCCACCTAGCGGAATTTTTCTGATAAAATATTGCATTGTCACCGGGTTCTGACTAACGGCCCAAGTTTCATGTCTGTAGCTCATCGGGATGTTACTTCAAAATCGATCGCAAGATTCCCCCCGTTTTTCAGGGATTTGTAGTTATCTCAATTAGCACGCCACCTAGCGGAACTTTGTTTTCTATAAATTGTATTGTCACCGGGTTTCGAACCACGTGCAAAGTTACAAGTCTCTAGGTAACCGGAAATTTGTTAAAAACGGATTGAAAGATTCCCAAATTAAAATTAATTTTCCTAATATCTCGATCCATGCGGCACCTAACGGAATTTTTTTGATAAAATATTGCATTGTCACCGGGTTCTGACTTACGGCTCCAGTTTCATATCTGCAGCTCACCGGCAAGTTACTCAAAAATCGATTGCAAGATTCCCCTCGTTTTTGAAGGATTTGTAGTTATCTCACTTAGCGCGCCACCTAGCGGAATTTTGTTATCTGTAAATTGTATTGTCACCGGGTTTCGAAACACGTGCAAAGTTGCAAGTCTCTAGGTAACCGGGAAGTTAATTAAAAATGGATAGAAATATTCCCAAATTAAAATTAATTTTCCTAATATCTCTATCCATGCGCCACCTAGCAGAATTTTTTTGATAAAACATTGCATTGTCACCGTCTTCTGACCTACGGCTCAAGTTTCATATCTCCAGCTCACCGGGAAGTTACTGAAAAATCGATTGCAAGATTCCCTGCATTTTTTCAGGGATTTTCGTTTATCTCGATTCGTCTGCAACCTGGCGGCATTTTGTTTTCCACCAATTGTAGTGCCATCGACTCGCAAACTATGTGCTAAGTTTCAAGTCTCTGGATCACCGAGAAGTTAGTTAAAAGTCGATCGCAAAATTTCCATTTTAAAATAAATTTTCTGTATATCTCAATCCGTGCGCCACCTAGCGGATTTTTTTCACTAGCATTGTAATGTCTCTCAGATCTGAACTATGTTCTAAGTATCAAGTGTCTAGCTCAACGGGAAGTTACCGAAAAAGATTTTTCCGTGGGTCAAAAATTCGTATGGAAATGAGGGGACAAACATGAAAGCGACTTAATATAAAGGTAAAATAAAAAAAAATAGATTTTATGTTGCTACAGTCATAAACTTGTGATGCATATTGGAATGTGCTTACAGAACTCTTTTCATTGTTGTTTAACCAAAATATATATAACAAATTTTACAAAACTCAATTATTCTATGGAGGAATAACGATTTTTTTGCTTGAACGTACCCAGCAGGAAAAAAAGCTACTGCGAACTAGCTTCAAGTTGGTTTCCAATGTGCACTATTGTCTTTGAAAAAAGCCAAGTAACTGTATATGGCAATGATCGAAAAACGTTAAAGGTAATTATTAATTCAACATGGTTATAGAAATTTAAAGCGACCCCCAGCGGGTTAGGGGGCTTGGAAGATGCCAGCTGCAGGTATGCCTGTTGAAAGGCATCCCCGAACGGTGTTCTTGTTGCACCGTGCCGCCAAGCGGCCGTCCCTCCAGGCGATGCAAATTTTGAAATCTTAAGCATCTACATCTCTCTGGTATCTGCTGCTCCAGTGGCTATTGCCCTGACATTTGTGCTCTACACACTATCAAAAATCTCATAGTACCAAGCGTTTGAAATGCCCATCACGTATTGTGGCATTCCATACTGTAGCAGACAACATGGGAGATATGTTGGTGGCATAAATATACGAGAGAAGCTCAAAGCGTGTGAAATGAAATTCTTTTAGCTAGTAAGGAACAGGGAAAGCTGAATTTACTGCATTAGATGGCAACCCTAGTGTACTACAACCTGCCTCCTTTCGCTGAAACGAACTCCTTTCGCTGAGCGGATTCACCACATGTGATGCGAAGAAATGGGTGATCGCTTTCTGCCGACAATACATAACGCATACCTCGGTTGAAAAATCTAGACGGCAGTTCAACAAAAGCGTACATAAACATAAACATAACTCGTTTTCCAGTACTAACACCACCAAAATGGGGCTGAAGAAGTCATCAAACATGCTTAACTATTCAAACCAGCAGGCGAGTATTGTCAAATGCGACCCCATTTTGTAATATATATTGCGTTCCATTGGTGCGTGAACCAGATACGGATAGAAATTTAACATGCAAATGCAACAACAACGTTGTGATCTTGATATCTATCTGGTTCATTTTCTGATCCGTATAGCAGTTCTGTTCGTTTCGTTTTCTGTAGTAGATTTTTTGACAGCTAACCACTTTTGAGTTGGTAGCACTAATGGCTCAACTATATGGTTGGCTCATCTCTACAGCTACAACATACCTTTGTTCACATTGCCAAAATCATCGTGTTGGTGTTAGACGAATGGAATGGAATGAAAACATAAAATTTAGCAGCATTTGTAAGTAGTAAGCAAATGTTGTAAATTCGTTGATTTCATTTTAAGTTTGCCATTTCCTTCTGACAATCCCTACTCCAGGGAAATGAAAAAAATAAAATCAGCTGGTGAGATGAGCCAACCATATAGTTGAGCCATTTTAGTACTGAACTAAATACGTGTACATTTGTGTATACATAAAACATCTTGCCAAATTTAAAAGCAACAAGTAATGAAGGTTAAGTTCGGGTGTAACCGAACATTACATACTCAGTTGAGAGCTATGGTGACAACATAAGGGAAAATAACCATGTAGGAAAATGAACCGAGGGAAAACCTGGAATATGTTTGTATGACATGTGTATCAAATGAAAGGCATTAAAGAGTATTTTATGAGGGAGTTGGCCATAGTTCTATAGGTGGACGCCATTTAGGGATATAGCCATAAAGGTGGATCAGGGTTGACTCTAGAATGCGTTTGTACGATATGGGTATCAAATGAAAGGTGTTAATGAGTATTTTAAAAGGGAGTAATCCTTAGTTCCATAGGTGGACGCCGTTTCGAGATATCGCCACAAAGGTGGACCAGGGGTGACTCTAGAATGTGTTTGTACGATATGGGTATCAAATTATAGGTATTAATGAGGGTTTTAAAAGGGAGTGGTGGTTGTTGTATAGGTGGTCGCCTTTTCGAGATATCGCCATAAAGGTGGACTAGGGGTGACTCTAGAATGCGTTTGTACGATATGGGTATCAAATGAAAGGTGTTAATGAGTATTTTAAAAGGGAGTAATCCTTAGTTCCATAGGTGGACGCCGTTTCGAGATATCTTCATAAAGGTGGACCAGGGGTGACCTTAGAATTTGTTTGTTCAATATGGGCATCAAACGAATGGTGTTAATGAGTATTTTAAAAGGGAGTGGGCCTTAGTTCTATAGGTGGATGCCGTTTCGAAATATCGCCATAAAGGTGGACCAGGGGTGACTCTAGAATGTGTTTGTACGATATGGGTATCAAATTAAAGGTATTAAGGAGGGTTTTAAAAGGGAGTGGTGGTTGTTGTATAGGTGGTCGCCTTTTCGAGATATCGCCATAAAGATGGACCAGGGGTGACTCTAGAATGCGTTTGTACGATATGGGTATCAAATGAAAGGTGTTAATGAGTATTTTAAAAGGGAGTAATCCTTATTTCCATAGGTGGGCGCCGTTTCGAGATATCGCCATAAAGGTGGACCAGGGGTGACCCGAGAATTTGTTTGTACAATATGGGTATCAAAAGAAAGGTGTTAATGAGTATTTTAAAAGGGAGTAATCCTTAGTTCCATAGGTGGACGCCGTTTCGAGATATCGCCATAAAGGTGGACCAGGGGTGACCCTAGAATTTGTTTGTACAATATGGGTATCAAAAGAAAGGTGTTAATGAGTATTTTAAAAGGAAGTGGGCCTTAGTTCTATAGGTGTACGCCTTTTCGAAGTATCGCAATAAAGGTGGACCAGGGGTGACTCTAGACTTTGTTTGTAGGATATGGGTATCAAATGGAAGGTGTTAATGAGTATTTTTAAAAGGGAGTGGGCCTTCGTTCTATAGGTGTTCGCCTTTTCGAGATATCGCCATAAAAGTGGACCAGGGGTGACTTTAGAATATGTTTGTACGATATGGGTATCAAATGAAAGGTGTTAATGAGTATTTTAAAAGGGAGTGGGCCTTAGTTCCATAGTTGGACGCCGTTTCGAGATATCGCCATAAAGGTGGACCAGGGGTGACCCTAGAATTTGTTTGTACAATATGGGTATCAAAAGAAAGGTGTTAATGAGTATTTTAAAAGGAAGTGGGCCTTAGTTCTATAGGTGTACGCCTTTTCGAAGTATCGCAATAAAGGTGGACCAGGGGTGACTCTAGACTTTGTTTGTAGGATATGGGTATCAAATGGAAGGTGTTAATGAGTATTTTTAAAAGGGAGTGGGCCTTCGTTCTATAGGTGTTCGCCTTTTCGAGATATCGCCATAAAGGTGGACCAGGGGTGACTCTAGAATAAGTTTGTAAGATATGGGTATCAAATTAAAGGTATTAATGAGAGTTTTAAAAGGGAGTGGTGGTAGTTGTATATGTGAAGGCATTTTCCAGATATCGACCAAAATGTGGGCCAGGGTGACCCAGAACATCATCTGTTGGATACCGCTAATTTATTTATATATGTAGTACCTGCCAAGATTTTAAGGGTTTTTTATTTCGCCCTGCAGAACTTTTTTCATTTTCTTCTACTTAATATGGTAGGTGTCACAACCATTTTATAAAGTTTTTTCTAAAGTTATATTTCGCGTCAATAAAACAATCCAATTACCTTACCATGTTTCATCCCTTTTTTCGTATTTGGTATAGAATTATGGCATTTTTTTCATTTTTCGTAATTTTCGATATCGAAAAAGTGGGCGTGGTCATAGTCGGATTTCGTTCATTTTTCATACCAAGATAAAGTGAGTTCAAGTAAGCACGTGAACTAAGTTCATTAAAGATATGCCGATTTTTGCTCAAGTTATCGTGTTAACGGCCAAGCGGAAGGACAGACGGACGACTGTGTATAAAAACTGGGCGTGGCATCAACCGATTTCGCCCATTTTCACAGAAAACAGTTAACGTCATAAAATCTATGCCCCTACCAAATTTCAAAAGGATTGGTTAATTTTTGTTCGAATTATGGCGTTAAAAGTATCCTAGACAAATTAAATGAAAAAGGGCGGAGCCACGCCCATTTTGAAATTTTCTTTTATTTTTGTATTTTGTTGCACCATATCATTACTGGAGTTGAATGTTGACATAATTTACTTATATACTGTAAAGATATTAAATTTTTTGTTAAAATTTTACTTTAAAAATATTTTTTTTTTTTTAAGTAGGCGTGGTCCTTCTCCGATTTTGCTAATTTTTATTAAGCGTACATATAGTAATAGCAGTAACGTTCCTGCCAAAGTTCATCATGATATCTTCAACGACTGCCAAATTACAGCTTGCAAAACTTCTAAATTACCTTCTTTTAAAAGTGGGCGGTGCCACGCCCATTGTCCAAAATTTTACTAACTTTCTATTCTGCGTCATAAGTTTAACTCATCTACCAAGTTTTGTCGCTTTATCTGTCATTTGTAATGAATTATCGCACTTTTTCGGTTTTTCGAAATTTTCGATATCGAAAAAGTGGGCGTGGTTATAGTCCGATATCGTTCATTTTAAATAGCGATCTGAGATGAGTGCTCAGGAATCTACATACCAAATTTCATCAAGATATCTCATTTTTACTCAAGTTATCGTGTTAACGGGCGGACGGACGGACGGACGGACGGACATGGCTCAACCAAATTTTTTTTTCGATCCTGATTATTTTGATATTTAGAAGTCTATATCTACCTCGATTCCTTTATATATGTACAACCAACCGTTATCCAATCAAACTTAATATACTCTGTGAGCTCTGCTCAACTGAGTATAAAAAGCACCTACCACAGCCATAGCAAGTCTGAGTCGCCAAACGAAAACAACAAAAAACTCACAAACATGTGACGAAGAAATTCTTTAACAAAAAAACAAAAGATACTTAAAAAAGTTTAATAAGAAAATTCCTGAATTGTAGAAGGATGGAAAATTCAAAAAATGCTGGTTCGAAATTAAAAAGTTTTTTTTTTCGCTCACAAAAGCTGCAATTTTGCTAAGCTCTTTCCACACACAAAAGCAATGCTAAATTCGCACACATTAAATGCTCGTATGAACGTGTTTTTGTATATGTTTTTTAGAAAAGGGGAGTTAAAGAAAAATAAAGTTATGTGCAGCTAGGGGAGCCTCAAATTTGAAATAATTTGAAAGCACTGCACGATCCACGCAACAACGAACCGCAAAGCGAGAAATGCATGTTTGCACCCACGCATCGTGTGTGGTTTTGGGTATTGAGTTCGTAAAAACGGCTGTTTTTCAATCAAAATCGTCTTCCGTAAAAAGCTATCAAATTGTCATAGAAATAATTTTCCTACCAAATTGGTAAATTTTTGTTCGACTTTGGCATTAAAAGTTTTGTGAAGGGCTTAACTAAAAGGAGCGGAGTAAGACCATTTATGTAGTAAGTATTGGTATACTGTAGGGAGTACCAGATAATGTTGAAAAAGTGTAGTCATTACACTGAACATGCTACACGGTTGGGTTGATATGAGCGAAATCACACAGCAACTCCAGACAAACACGTCATCTACATATGAATTGATGTCTGGTCTCTGAATCTTAGGTCTCTGAGAATTTATAGAAATTTTATGCATGCTAGTGCACGAATAGATTTACGCACAAAACAAAGCACATTGTTAGGTATTTAATTTTAAATTGAAATTAGTTTCCTTTTAATGTTAAGTTTGTTTTAATGTGTTTGAAAACTTTTTTTAAATAATTTTATATAAAATGATAAAGTGTAAACAAATTAAGTAATTCAAAAAACAAAGTAAAATAAATTAAAATAAAACAAAATAAATTAAAATAATAGAAAATAAAATTTAAAAAAAATGTATAAAATAAAGTAAAATAATATACAATTGAGTAAACTAATATAAATTTAAATTAGACAAAATAAAATAAATGGAAAAACTTGTCGCATATATATCCCGCTAAGTTATTACAGAAGGTAAATGGAACATAAAATAATTAAAAAAAAAATTTATAAGTTAAACGGTTTTATTGAAAATCATACTTACATTACGTAGTAATAATACTAAAAGATGGAAAATAATTAGGTAGGTCCTAGCTACTAGTCATCACACTCCTCATCAATCTAGAGCGTTGATCCGAAAAATAAATAAAAGCGTTGGGAGCGTGAAATTTCTAAAAACGTGAAGCGTAGCATAACCTAATTAAGGTTCAGTTGATCTTACTTATGCGTGTATGAAAACATCATTTATAAAGGTGTAAGCGGTTGACTATCAATAGAAATTTGAAGCGGCCCACGTTTTTATTTATTATTCTGATCAACCCCCTATGATTGATGAGGAGTGTGATGGCTAGTTGCTAGGACCTACCTAATTATTTTCTAGCTTTTAGTATTATTGTAACCTAATGTAAGTATTGCTTTCAATAAAACCGTTTAACTAAACATTTTTTTTATTTATTTTATTTACTAAAGTATTTTCTGTTTCTGTAAGTCATATATGTTTTCCAAATATGAGCCAAATCGGACCCCATATACAATTTTTTGAATATCTCAATAATTGCGTCACCTGACGGCGATTTTTTCATATTTCGCTGTCTATTCATATATGTAATATTTATGCGTTCCAAATATGGGCCACATCGGACTACAAATACAATTTGATCCTTGCGGCACCGGGCGGGGCTGTTCCGAAGACCTCATACCTTTCATGAATGCAGCTAAGGAATAAACTGATGAAATTTGAAAAAAAAATTTTAATCAGAGCAAACAGATATGTATTTATTATATATACAACCGATCTTGACGGTTTTTTTACACAACTATGTATGCATATATGCAAGCATCTATTGAAATTTCAAGCGTTTAGCTGCTTAAATGAGGAAGAACTTACGAAAGTCCTCTTATTTGAAAAGTCGGTTGTAATTTCTTCTTTCGTAATTCCTTCGTCATTTGAGCAGCTAAACGCTTGAAATTTCAATAGTTGCTTGCATATAGGCATACATAGTTGTGTAATGATACATGCTATACTAGTACAATCCAAATAATTAATCGCACACCCACTAATCAAACTTTAACAAAATATTTCAAAAATTTATGGACTATTCTGCGTTCAAACAGAGAGGCGGACAGGCGGATATGGCTAAATAAACTCCGCTTGTCATCCAGATCATTTAGGTCTATATGTTTTCCTTAAGGATTTACAGATTTCGAAAATCAAATCAAACTTAATATACCAATTCATTTCCATGAAAGGTATAACAATATTAAAAAGGCATGGTAGTTGGTTGGTTGGTTGCCGTGCCGCCCGAATACCAAAGACCAGGCCCAAGTAGATAAAGGGGCGCCAATTTGATGCAAATTATCCCAGAACCAATTTCTGCTAATTTAGTATGGCTAGTCGGTGGTCCGTTCAAACCAATTGGTGCAGACAACGCACCTGCTGTAATCTTTTATAGGGAATTTAGCTACTTCGTGAAGAACTTTCCATAGTTATAAACCTAGTATGAGCTAGAACTGGGCATTCGTACTGGTAGTGCGCAACTGTTTCTTCGCTGCCTTCCTCGCAGCAGCTCCTGCAAACGCCGTTAAAAGGGAACCCCATTCTCTCAGCATACAGACCAAGCATCCAGTGTCCCGTGATTGTGGCAGCGATCCTAAAGATCTTTTCTTTGACCTATTTAGTAGGTTCTCTGTTCTGCTACTATAGTAATTTGGTCAAGTTTGCTCGTTTATCTTGTAAGTGTTCGGGCAGTACCAGTTGGAGACTGCTAACTCCTTGTATGTGCCATGTATGTTTCTTTTGATTGATGTAAGTGGATGATGCATCTCAACTGCCTCCGCAATATCAAGAAGGGCCTCTGCCATTGCAAGTTCATTTGCCTTCTTTTTGCCCTCAATGTTCCTGTACCCGGTACCCATAAAAGGGTAATGTTTGCGAAGTTAACTGCGGCTTGAACCAACCTCTTATAGATGCTGACTCCTTGCGCCCACTCACTGAATCCTTCGACAGGAGAGTACACGTCTTCTCTTTATTCGGAACTTCCGCTGTGAAGATAATAGCACAGTTGAGAAGACAGACTGATAGCGTTACCTTTAGATGCTCAAAGAAGACATCCATTGCAGTCCATTTCTGATGACGAAGATACACCGGGAAGCTTTCTGAGACTCACAAAACTTTAGTGGCGAGCAAGTTGCAGTTTCACGTATTTGAAGGTCCAGAGGTAGCTGGTTTGGGAGCACATTTTGCGCATCATCTTTTTAATAGTGTATTGCAAATCCTTAGCCGGCCAATGTGCTATAGCTTCATATGTTAGTATGAGTCTGACGACGGCCCTATACAGCCACATCACAATCATTCACAGCACCGAAAATTGCTTCAAATCCAATGAGGAGAGCGGAATATTCAACCGAATTCAAATTTCTCAAACGGTTTGTTCTTATATTAATATGGAAGCTTTGGTCTATAGAGATTTCATCGTTATTTACCTTACAAATCACTTTTATCTAGGAACGTGATAAACCGCTGTGTGCTACCAAAGTGTAAGTATATGTAGAAGTATGTAAGTACACCCATGTGTACGTAAATGGTAGACTGACATTTTGTAATTTGGTTTTGAAAGCATCCACATACTCATTTATAGGTATACACATCAATTTTTTTAGCTTATTGAGTTTTTTTTAGCAAATCTCAAAGCACACATTGCCGCTCGTTTTTGTCAAAACGGTGTATCAGTGCTAATAGTGCTCAGTAGATACTCACCACATTAACCAGTCATGAAAAATTTTAAAATATTCGAAAAATGTCTTAAATATACCCTATTCTAAAATGAAAATCGAAGGCCAATATTTTACCGCCCATCGAGCACTCAGCTCACCAAAACAGTATACTGTTCCAAGTTTTCATGTAAATAAATGAACGTATGAATGTATTTAGAGTGTTTCAATTGAACCCACTTATACATGTAAGTATGTGCCTGGCTGTCTAACTGTGTTTGAGGTACAGGGCAATTGAATTTTGAACCAACTCACGCATTTGGCAAGCGCTCATTATTCCCTTCAGAAGAAATACTCAAACTCACTAGCTCACATACACTCGCCCAAACATACATTCATACAAAACCATGCACATATCATTTTTCCACATCAGCGAACAATTGCAATTCTTTACCGGCTAACATTTTCCTTTATTTTTTCTTAAAATTTTTCCTTTGCTTCCCGCATGCAGTCGTTCAGCATTCCCGTTGTTTGGGTATTTATGTATTTGGTCAGTTGATTGTTTGGTTAGTTGGTTGCTCGGTTAGTTAGTTGGGCTATAAGCAAAGTGTAAATAATTGTCTGAAATTCCGTGAATATCTCAAAAAAATTTAACAGTGACTTAACAACTTGCTACGCAATTGAGATGATTTAGTGGTCATGGATAATAAAATTGCACGAAACCTCAAGCTACAATTAGCCATGGAATCACCGCAGGCGACAAGTTGAGCGGTAGGATCTGCAGCAATTACTGGGTTCCCTATCTGCTTAGCTAATCAGGCTTAACTAATCAGCCTAAACTAATAAGGCTATGCCAATCAATTTGTTTTTTGCGTGAGAAGTCATACTGATTATACTTAAGTGTTCTCATCTGGAAAATGTCAATTGAAGGTCACTCAGAATTTTTGTAAAGGCCTGTGAAAATACTGTCAATAAGTTTCACGTATTTGAAGACCCTTTTTTGCAGAGCTACATATATACCATGGGAGTGAAGAATCGATTCTTTTCAAAGAACAAGAATGTCCTGAGTGTCGTAAAAAAAGGAAATTATTTCCAACAAACATATGTTAATCAATTTATTAAGTAATTGTTTTTAGTTTGTAACGCGTAGAAGTAAAGAGGATTGTCTTCTCATTTCTCGGCCGTAAGACTCCATCAAAGCAAACAGCTTAGTATGAGTTTAGCCCAACAGGGAAGCAAACAAAAAATATTTGGCCCAATTTACCTCCGAGGAGTTTCGAATGGCAGCTACAAGGTAGATACATTTTCACTGAGCAGCTCTTCATGGTAGAAATAAAAACGGAGTGTTTTCCAATCCACTCTTAAAGGGTGACCTTGCTTGTATTAACTTTTTTTAATTCAGAAAAATTGCTTCTAAAATTTTAGTATTGGTAAAGCCCAACCCAGGCCTTTCGGTGTGGTAGGCGGAGCGCGCTTCCACCACATCAGGGCGGAAGCAATAACATAATCATCCCAAACATCAAATTTCTTCAATGTCTTACATGAAATAAACTCGAGACTTAGCTTTGTCCCAATCATGCCGGTAATTTGGCTTATTATCGGTAAGATTTTCACCATAAATCGTCACGTTTCAACTCTTTGTCGATTTTTATTCAGCCTTAATCAACCCGAGGTCACATTCTATTACACCGCGTTAATGCTACCATATTTTAGTGATATTGGTAATGATATCATAGGGTTTACCAAGCGCGTCTTAAGTGCTGTCTCATCTGGCGGACCTGCGGCAACTGTCACAGCTGAAATATAGAAAGCTGTAACTGAAGAGAACTATACTTTTATGAGAATTACCATAAATAGCGAAACCAGTAACAGCCTAAGAATCCTAAGGTGAAACCCTTGCTTACAAGTGCTACTTTGAACGGAGTAGACATTCACGAAGTAAAGCAAAAATAACGTGCTATAAATCTCTAGTCACACTTAAACACACTTAAACACACATTAAAGAATGCCCCTCCGCGTCTTTTAATAAAGTGTCTCTTCAGGCGTTCGTTATTATCTTCTTGACTTTTTTGTTGTTCGCTCACACGAACAAGGGTAGTGCAGATTCTTTTTTGCTGCAGGTAGCCCCGTTCCGCATGAAGCCTTAATCATCACAAAATAATCATCTAAATCAATAGGCGTGGTGGATTTTATTTAGGTTTGCTAAACCAAGGAAGGCAAAAACAAAGCCAAAAACGAAGACGTTGAAGAAGACAAAGATGATGATAGCTAACAAGACAAAGAGGATGCCGTCGTCATCGTCCCATTTTTTTGGTCTTCGTTTTTGGTCTTTGTTGTGATCTTGATCTTGGTCTTGTTCTTGGGCTTGGTCTTGGTCTTGATACCAGCCTAATTGTTACAATTGGATCAGCTCCGATGGAAGCACTCACATGTACTATACCCATTTGCTACGTGATCGATTTATTTAATCCCTCAATCGTTACGCTCGATTTGGCTTAGGCATATTTTCTTCAAAAGATACTTCCGGCTAACTTTTCCTTGAAGGAAGACAGCGGGAGAAAAAAAGCGTTATATCCGTAAATCAGCCAACGACTTGAACGTCACTCGTAGGTCACTTTCTTATCCTACGCCGTTGCTAAGTACTTGGTGGTGTAAATGTAAATTCACATACATACGTGACGTTTTATCCACCTTTTGATGAGCGGCCACTACTGCAGCAGCAGTGGATTTCTGTGGTTAAGTGATGGTCTGGATGGCATACTAATTTATGCTTCATTGGACTCACTCGCTTTTGTTTACTGTAGTAAAGTACGAAGTTTTCATTCAGTTGGTCCAACTCACGAGAATACACAAAATAGCCACAACAAAATAATTGCAAAGTATTCAATGGCCGTTTTGTTTTTAATCCTCCGCTCCGTCGCACACCTAGTTCACTATACTGACCAGCGGTAAGCAAACAAATCCAACAAAGAGACAATTGAAAATTTGAAATTCTCTTAAGCAATTTAATACTAATTTCACACAGACGGCTTATTGAATAATAAAGGCAGTTTTCTACATTAAGACGCTTATTGAACTCAATCTTCTCTACAAAATTCGAATCTATAATTATTTCATTAGTAGATAATCGAATGCCTAATGAAGTCAAAAGCACAATGCAACTCTGTTGGCCGCGTTCCGCTTCTTAGTTTTTGGTGTGTTCAGTGCTTAAAAATGTCATTTGTCAAAGTAAATGTCATTGTCTGCATGGCGGAACGATACAAGGTAGCCACATCGAACAGCTGATTATAACCTTTTTTATTTGATTTGATACATCAACTACGATTTTGACATTTGTTCATCGAATTTACAAGAACATGGAATTTTTTTTGTTTGTAGGTATGTCACCATGCTCCCACCTTGTGTCGTTCCGCCATGATTGTCTCTCTCATCCTTCATACTAATCGAGCAGTTACTTCTGTGTGAAAGCAAAAAATGTACGATTTCATTAGCAGGTGAAATGAGATCATTAAGTTTCTGTGTGAAAACAGTATAAGGCATGAATCGCTGGTATTTCGTATTGTAGCCAACACGAGCCGCTACTCCAATGCTTGTCATTACTATGCATTGCAGGTAAAATCGTTGAACCTACAGAAGCTGCAGCAATTCTTGCGGATAATACACCTTTTAGGTGATCTGAGGGTCGATTTGGGCTTTATTTGGCATTCATTGATTTTGAGTTTTATTTTATTTTTTTCGTTCTTTTCTTTTTGTTTTAGCCGATTCGTTGTGAAATAAATTTCATTACGTTTCATTTCCTTTCGCCGATGTTTGCCTTTATGGCCGTGATAGTCCCCGCACCACAACAACCGCAGGGTGGCGCTTGCAATAGCAAACATTTGGGTCGTCATGGACGCGGCTTAATAACAATTGCAATTGTACTTACAGTTAAACCCCCAATTTCAGCAACTTCCACATATGCATGTAATCAAATGGATGTACAGTGTACAGTTCAAAAAATGCAGCCACCATCTCTGAGGCATGGTTTGAGGAAAAGGTCATCTTTACAAATCCTGTGCCTTCCAGAAATTTTGTTTTTGCTTCTTTTCAATAACTCACAACAATTAACACCTAAATGAAACCAAATTTTTTTCTGATTCTGCCCCATATAGCCCCATTAAATGCATTACAGCAGACCTTGTCGTCATTGTACAGAGCGACAATAAAAATGTGAAGAATGAAAAAATGGTGTCGAAAGTGCTATGGGCAGATTGGTAAAGCTAGAAAAATATGAAGACAGTTATCTCGGTGAGCGAGCGATGTGTGAAAGTGGGCAATGAAATAAGGTTGAGCCGAGAAAGAGAAACAAAAACAGCTCACTCACAATACCAGGCAGCGAGAAGAGACTTTTAAAGCAGTTTGCTGACAAGAACATTGCTGCTACTAATTCTCGATTCAGCAACCTGCTTGATGAGGAATGACAACCAAATATGAGGAAGAGGCAAAGATTAGCTGAAGATGACGATCATCATTTGATGAGGAAGAATAAGTAGGTGAATAGTTCAGGTTATTGTTGTGTTAACAGTCCAGGTAATAGGGCTACGGCGACCGCGCCGAATATCCTGGGTTCACGCCTCAGGCAAAGCGACATCAAAATTTTAGAAACAAGTTTTTTTCAATTAGAAGAAAGTTTTTCTAGGCGCTGTTGCCCCTCGGCAATGTTGTGACAAACAGTCCGAGTGTATTTCTAGCACGAAACGCTTCTCAGTGAAAACTCATGTGCCTTACAGATGCTTTTCGGAGCTGGTATAAATAAATATGTAGGTCTCGTCCCGCCAATTTGAAGAGAAGCACGGCCTAAAATCTCTTCGGAGGTTATCGCGCCTTACATTTATTTATTTTAATAGGGCTAGCAGGCAATGAAGCCCCTACGCAAAACTTATCTTTCAAAATCTGAAGAAAAGAGCGAAATAAGGACTCGAAATAGAGGCGTTATAAATATTTATTTTCAAAACTGCTAATCAGAAGGAGTAAGGACGAGGTTATTTTATGCTACTACGATATGAAGTGGTATATAAGGGCAGTAACGGCTAGACTCCAGCTCACTCGGATATTATAAATAGAGCTACTGCTGTGACTACAGTTTTTCCGATAAGTTGAATGAAGTAAGGAAGCAGTTATTGAGTGTGGCCAAAATATATTGAAGAAATGGGCAAACCTCTATCGAAACGTGCAAATATGTGGAAAGGGAGGTGCTTAGGACTATGATCAGAATGAAGCGAAATGAGCCCAATCAACGCGACTATCATATGTATCATGATCATGATAATGACAAGGATTTGCTTCAGGATTTCAATGACAAGAAAGTGCATACGAATTAAGGTGATGAAGATAATGCTGATCTCACGATACAAAGGTAAAGGTATGGAGCCCATGTGTGCTGAAGATTTTTCTCGAGCATCTCGACCTACACTCAGGGAAAAAATCGTTCTAAAACGAACGAAACAAGTTCAAAATTAAGAACATTCGTTCACAAAAGTCTGTTAAGTACGTTTTTTCTTAACTTGTGACCGATGGGCTTGTTTTAAGAACAGTTTTTCCAAGCACACCGTTCGTATTTTATGACCAGTTTGGTATTGATGTGTGAACCTTCTGTGCTCATTTCAAGCACTACTTGGGCTTGATTTAAGATTTTTCGTTCTCACGCTTCGAGAACGATTTGGGGTCGATTTAAAATTTTTCGGTCTCAATTCAAGAACGGTTCGTGCTTGATCTTTGGTGGGAGGGGAAAGTATTTTTTTAAATATATTTATTTTTTATTAATAATAATTTTTTTGTCATAAATAAAAAATATTTATAACAAAAAAATTGCTACTAAAATTTAAAAGTTTAAGAAAAAATGCATAATAAGCATTTTCTCATACATTTCTCTAATTGAGAAATTATTCTTATTTGAAGATGTAATCTGCATATATACTTAAAACATTTCATAAAAAGTTTGAGAATTAGCTGTGCATATGTGAATGGAACTGAACGAAAAATAAGAGTTAAAAAAAATAGAACATAAAAAAATTGTTTTAAAAAAATTCAGAATTTGACGGTGATCGAACTCGCGCCACACGATCGCAAGCGCAACATCATAACCGCTGGGCCACTACAACCGCTTCATAGCTGGTGCCAAATGTGGTATTTAACATTGTAGTGCACACGAAATGTACCGTTTTTTCTTCTTGGGCTTAATTTAAGAACATCGTTCTCATTAATAGAACATTTGTTCATATTTTAATACCAGCCATTCTCTTTTCAAGAAAATGGTGTCAGTTCAAGAACAAGGTTGTTGTTTTAAGAACACGTCGTTCGTTTTTCAAGAACAAAAAAGTAAGAACATGAAAATCTTGAATTGAGTCCGGTGGTGCTAGATTTCAGAACGGCGTTTTTCTCTGAGTGTACGGAGGCTCAGCGATACATCCTCCAAAACAAAAAGTAGACTAAGAATTTGTTGCACCCAGAGTCTGTGAAAATTTTCTGTGAAAGAGGTAGTATTTACCTGCGCCCAGGATGAGACGTCGTTAGTGCAAAAATCATAGTATGCCAACAGCATGAGAAGTTGAAAGGGACGTTGAGAACCCTAAATAAGCGCCATAAAATGCAGGAGTAAAAGCAATAGTGGATATTTTATAGGTGGTAAAACAACGAAATGGTGCTGCGTGTCTTACAAATAAACCAGAAGCACATTAATGTTGCGTCTAGTGAACTCTTCCTGACGGTTCCTCTCATAAATTCAGAAAACAAAAATTCAGAAACACATTTTTTCAGAAATCATTAGTCAGAACTCTTTTTTCAGAAAGCCAAAATTCAGAAGTCAAAATTGAGAAGTCAAATTTCAGAAGACAAAATTCAGAAGTCAAAATTCAGAAGTCAAAATTAAGAAGTCAAAATTCAGAAAGTAGTCAGAGAGCAAAAAACATTAAATTTTGCGCAAACATTAGTGTTTTTTGTTCTCTGATTACTCTCTGAATTTCGACTTAAGAAATTTAACTTCTGACTTTTTTTTCAGCCGTCTGGAACACAGCAACTTCGAAAGGAGGCGTTATATGCAATCGAATTATATGTGTTATAGCACCAAATTGAGTGAATCCCGAACAAATAATTCTATCGAAGGGTGGCACAACGTCATTCGAGGTGCGTTTGGGACACACCCTAACATATTTAGTTTCATAAATAAATTAAAAAATCTGCCTGAACAGAAATAAAATTGCAGCATTTTTCAGCTGGAAGCGAGTCATATCGCAAACGCAAGGAAAAAATACAAAGACCTCGGCCAGCGTTTCTTTAATATTGTAAATTCATTTGTTGTTGTTGTATTAACGATAAAGACACTCCTCGAAGGCTTTAGGGAGTGTTATCCATGTTGATGGTCCTTTGCGGGATATAAATTGGTACGTTCAGGTAACAAATCACCATTAAGTACCATCTCGGGAACGATTAATATGACCACATTAAACTTTCTTGTCCCTCCCACCCCCTGGTTCCATGAGGAACTTTGGGCCGCCAGAGCTTCACCTGCTAAATATGCGTATGATACATTCATATTTGTAACATGATTCCCCTCGCGTAGGTAAGGTTGACAATTGCGTTGCGGAAGTTTTGGAGCTATAAAGCTGTGCATTGCTCTTATCAACCGCTTGAATCCCTATAAATTTATTTGAAAAAGATAAACGCGAAAACGACTTAATTAATTACATGCTTGCCATTGCACACAATTTAAAATTTTCGAGTGTGCTACTTTTATATGTACAAAATACCTTACAAACAAATAAACGAGAGAAACTTAATGTTTTTTCTGTTGTCTGATTACTTTCTGAATTTTGACTTCCGAATTTTCCCTTCTGAAATTTGGTTCTGAATTTTTACTACTGCAATTTGACTTCTGAAACTTGACTTCTAAAATTTGATTTCTGAGACTTCACTTCTGAATTTTGAACTCTGAACTTTGTCTTTCTGAAAAAAGGGTTCTAACTAATGTTTTCTGAAAAAATGTGTTTCTGAATTTTTGTCTTCTGAATTTATGGGGGCACCCTTCCTGACTCTCGGGGAGGTTTCCGCTCTCTTCGTGCAAGAAATCGGCGTTTACAATCAAACAGGGACCCACAAATCGTATTGATTTGACTAAGGGGAGGAGTTGTTGATAACGTTGCCCTGGCCCGTCAGTGAGCTCCTCCGTTTGGTCGTCAAACAAATTCGGGTAACATTATGGGCGCATTTATTTCATGTTAGGTCTTTATTGGTCGATCGCTTCAACCTGCTTAGGTTTGGGTTTTTCGTATACAGGATTACAGCGGAGCTTAAATCATCTGCCCTATGATAAGCTTAAGCAAATTCTTGGTAAACGGGCACCCACCTCTTCAAGATTGCCAAGAGAGTATCCCTCATGCTAATAACACCAAGCAGAACATCATTCATATTAGCTCTCGAAGCGCAGCACAACGTCAGCATCACCAAACCAAAATTTCGGCTACAAACATCGGCTATCATCGAAGCACTGCTACAGGGTTGAAAGTTGTTTATCTATTTCATGGCACACCACTGTATATCACTTCAATTATGTTGTACACATGTGCGTATGTAAATTATCAAAAAGTTTACAAAACAACTTACGAATTGTTGGCGGCAATTTTTGAAACTGTGCAGCTGTCTTAAGAATGCCGCCTTCAGCGTTGCTGTTGCAAGCATCTTTAATGTTGTTGGTGTTATTGTTTGCATAAACATTTGTTTAACCGCCGCCAATATTGTATGCACATATGAATAACGCGCAACTTGTTGCCGGCAGCTTCTTAATGCCAACCACTGAATCAACATTAATGCAGACGTGCGAATGTGTTATCTTCCTTCACACACACACTTATAAACACAGAACTGCACACATTCACAATTTTTTAGCGACCTCCTCGAAAGTTTTAATTTACTGCAACTGCTCCAATGACTTCTGCTGCATACCTTAAATCGCTTAAGTTCATCATTACCTTACAACGGTTCATTTTATCTTCCTACCAAACTCTCAACATTTTTAACAATTTATTCACAGGTTTTTCTTCGTCATCATCATCACCATTATTATAATCATCATCATCATCATCGCTATTATCACATATGCAGGTCCGACGAGAGGGAGGGGGAATGGGGGGATTCCCCCGGGCCCGGCGTTTCTCAGGGGGGCCCACGATTTAGAGGTACTAAGACATTTTTTTTATTTCAGGAAAGCCTTTAGTTGTTCCATGTGCAAATTTAAGCCGAATTTCAGAAGCAACGAATATTGATAATGATTTCTTACCTGGGCCTTCGAACAGTGAGGAGACAATGAAAACATCAAACAAAAATTTATGTTTACATGAATCCGAAATCGTAAAGTTTTCGTGGTGACCCTGATGAAGGTTCATCTTCAAAAAGTCTTCCAACAATATCACCAACTCTGTATCAAAGTCCAGATTATTTAAACGACTTCGATATCGGTACCGTGAATAATGAGTTTTTGCGATCTGAAGAATTCAACGAAATAATTCGTCGAGGTCATCAAAAGTGTCCTGTTATTTTTCCACGTGATGGTCATGACGAGGCGTTTCCTACCTCGTTGTTAAACCGAATCTTGCCAAATGGAGAGAAATTGAAGCGTGACTGGTTGGTGTGGAGTGCCAGTAGCAATGTTTTTTATTGCCTACCATGTCATCTCTTAAGCACCAATACTTTAAATCGACCTAAAATTTGTTGTGCGGATATTCGAATTTTCTAGGTATGGAAGAAGCTATACGATAAACTGCCATCACACGAAAATGCTCAAGATCACATTAAATGTTATATTCAATGGCGATCTTTACAAAATATAATTTAAAAGGAGGCTACAATTGATACACATATCAATGAATAGCTAATCACTGAAATTTTATATAGAATTTTGGACATTTTTTTTATTTTTGGGTGAAAGAGGCCTAGCTTGCAAAGGCGAAAGTATATATCTTGGTGAACGAAACAATGGACATTTTTTGGGCATCTAAGATCTCATAAGCGATTATGATCCGATACTTAGACATCATTTGGAGAAAGTTAGGATTTCACAACAGCAGCACAAACGTTTACAAGTTCATGATCTTTCCCCAGACATTCAGAACGAGTTTATAGAAATTTGTGCAAAGCACGTGAGGGAAACTCTATTAGAACAAGGCAAGAAAGCCAAGTATTTTGCTATTATCGTCGATGCTATGCCTGATGCTAGTCACGTTGACCACGTTCATTTTGCGCTAACTCCATTTCAATTCGAACGCAACAAAGTTTTCAATTCAAGAACGGTTTTTGGCTTTCGTGAATTGTAACCAAAAAAATGGTCACAAAATCGCTGATCTAATTTGCCATACTCTAGGTAAACGTGAAATCCCATTAAAAGATTGTAGTGCACAAGGGTACGATAACGGCGCCAATATGAAAGGAGCTTACAACGGAGCACTAGGTACGTCACATTCTCGACAAAAACTCGAATGCTGATTACTCACCTTGTACAACCCACAATCTCAATTTATGTGGTGTTGATGCTGCAGAATGTTGTACGGCTGCAATTTCTTTCTTCGGAGTTGTACAAAAACGTTTTACTATTTTCAGCAGCACTCCACGACGATGGGAAATCTTCAAAAAAAAATGTACCAAGCTCTCTTCATAGTCTTTCAGCCAAAATCCAAATTTGACTGCGCAAGCATACGGCGATGTTACCGGCATTCTCAAGTACATCAACAATTTCGAATGTATCTTGCTGTCCTCAATTTAGTTCAAAATACTGACTACCATTAATGAAAAAAACGTGGTCCTCCAAGCTAGAGACGCCACAATATCTGTTGAGGTCCGACATCTTGATGCCTTATTAGCTGATTTGAAGTTGATCAGTAACCAATGGGAAACAATTTTAAACGAATGCAAAACAGTTGCTATTCAATTGAATATCTCGCCAAAGTCTCCAGACATTCGAAAGAGAAAACCCAAGAGACGTTCTGAAGATAATTAAAATGAGATGATTACAGATGATTCAGAGTCTGATTTTAAAAACAATACATTCCTGGTGATCGTTGATTCGGTAATCACTGGCATTACTGAACGATTTGCAGCTATGAGAAATTTGATTGAGACGTTTTCATTTTTGTGGCAATTTGAAGACATGGAGGAAACTATGGTTCGGGCGAGCGCAGCCAAATTTGACGAAAAATACAAGTCGGACATTTCTAAAAGCTTAGAATGCGAAATAATTTACATGAAACACATGTACGAAGCAAACTTTGAGAAAGGTCTGTCACCATTGGAATTGCTAAATGCCATCCACATATGTTCAAAATCTGCATACAATTTTCCCCAACATTTGTGTTTACGTATCTTTTGCATTATACCTGGCACTATAGCTAGTGTAGAACGCTCCTTCATCGTCCTTTCAAGAATCAAAAACTTTCATAGATCGTGATGTGATCAACAACAGTGAGCGAGTTGCAGGACCTGCCACGCTTTGTGTTGAATCCGTTTTGGAAAGACAGTTTAATTTTGATATTATAAAAAATTATGCAGCGAAAAAGCAAGAAAAGCCACTCTTTGATATCCGAACTTTCTATATTGAATAATAAAAATTTATAATTATCATTAAATTTATCAGAAATGTAATAAAATGTTACCAAATGACTGGAAAAGATTATTTAAAACAATATGTGGCTGTTAAAAAAGAATTCCATTTCTACGTTACAATAAAATAGTATAAATATTAAATATTCTGTGTTAATTTTATTTTCAGCTCTTAGTCCACAAATCACTCAGTTGATGTGGCTAAAAAATAAACTCAACCCAGTAAAAAAAGTAATATAACATTCATAAATTTTTCAATTCACATTGCCAGTTTTATTTCATATAAAATAAGATTTACATAAATGAAATATTAAATTTCATTGTTTGATTTGCTAAAATTAACATTTTCTAAATATGTACATTTAAAGAGCTTGAATCAGCCAAGGAAAACCTTCCGTGCTTTTTGTTCTGCGAATATGGAAATTACCGATTCAAAACTAATGCAATGCTGCGAGCAAGGCTGGACTCCAACGCCAATGTTCCAAGGCTTGTCAAGCGATTTTCGCTCATAGTAGAACGTAAAAAATTGTTCACGCGAGACAATAGACTAAAAGAACGCTCCCCTTCAGCCACACTGACTGGAAGTGTGCAAAATATTCTTAATGCTATGCAGATGTTAGGAAATAATACTTCCATCTTCAAGTCATGAAATTTGTTCAGAAGTTGAGATGGTGGCAGCGAATCACATCCCAAATTTGCTAATTGGATGGCTTTGAGATGAATGATTTCATCTATTAGATCCGTAGAAATATCGATGCAATAAATCGTGCAGAACGGCGCTGCCTTTTCTCTGAACTCTTCTTCTGTCAGATCCTGATACTTTCACAAAAAACTAAATTTAATCGCAATGTCATTTACGGCTTCGTAACGTCGTGTCATGTTACCAATCAAGCAGTCCAAAAGAACGTAAAAAAACTTGCTGTTTGAATTGAGTTTCGGAGTCACACTCAGGTAATTCGCCAGCTAATTCATCGAACTGGCGCTTTCTTATCTTCCTTCTTTCTCTGCGAAGGTATTCACAACTCCTATACTCCCTGCCAGAACTTTACATTGTTTAAGTATGATCGACCATTGATCCCTGAACTTCTTCAACTCATCAATCAGGCTACGTATATTTTCTGTTTCGACGTCCAGTGTGGCATTTCTAGGTTGCAGTACCAGATTTCGATGGTTGATTACCGTCAACACTTTGAGCCAAATGGAGGCTAAGAGGATACACTCAAATTTCCCCATATATGATTCAATACCTTTCAAATCCGTTACTGTTTCTGACCCTCACTAGGGTAGGCACCTTGTCGTTGGTGTGAGGGCTTAGCCGAACTCCATAGCGCCCGACTATGAGGCGGAGCTGTTTAGGACTGACATCTACGCCGTTTCGCCTCATAGGAGGGCGTCGGGATGTCGGTGACCAAGAACTGCCAACCCCCTAATCCAGGGTGTTATGCGGACCGTGCCTATTGGACGATTTGCAGCCAGGGGATAAATTCGGCTGTATTCGAACGGAGCCTTCCCGATACCGGGCCATCTCGGGAAGTATTTATGGTCTTACCGCAGTAAGGGGCGCTGCTGTGGCGGACGGTTCTTTCCCCGTATATAATACTGGACCGCTGAGCCCGCCTTGTCGGGCAGGTGGTCGTACGACCAAGATGAACAACTCATTACCTGAACGTAATAAGGAGGATGTAAAGAGGAGGACTGAGTCGCAATCCAGGGACGACAAATACGAATTAAGCGATGCGTCGGACTCGGGGAGCGAGAGTAGTGCTGATTGAATGAACTCCGTGTTGGAGAAGCACACAAATGAAAACGGAGTAGAAGAGTGGAGAAGGGTACGGAGCAGAGGAAGTAAAAGAACTCTCTCGCAGTACCGTGCAGCACTAAGAATTGTACAACGCTTGGGAGCAGTGGTCGACCCAACAGAAGTGGAGATCGAGCGCTTGGAATGGGCCCATGAAACGGTAGAAGTAGGTCGAAGGCAGTTCAAAAGGTTTGCTGCGAGAAACCCTCGGTTCTGCAACCGGTACGAGGAGGAAGAAGCGTCGAATGGCAGAATGAAGAGGCAACGTTCGGCAGAAGGCGACAAGCCTGCTTTCAAGAGGCAGAAAGGACCCAGTCCTAGAGCCGCGAGGCAGGGCAGTCGCATAGACAAGACAAGTAGGCACAAAGCTGTAAGACAGATGGGTTCCAATAGCGAGGTAGCAATAACCTCGAAAGCTGCCAGTCAGAGGGAAGTTCCAACTACGGAAGTAGGAGATAAGCCAAAGGGAGATAACGCTAAGACTCTGGCTTTCTCGGAGGCGCTAAAGGGAGTTAACGCGAAGACTTCGGTGTTCTCGGAGGTTCCAAAGGGAGATAACACTAAGACTCCTGCTTTTCCCGAGAAGATGAGTGATGTGGCAAAGCAGTCACTGACTGTGGCGCTGGTTGATCGTAGCAGTCCGTTCGGACAAATGACTACTGAAAGGTGGAGATCTGTGGAAAAGGAGCTTATTAGCTTAATGCTTAAGATTATGCGGGAACAACCAAGTAAGCCCCTTCCAACCTTTGATTCGGGGGGATGGTATAACGGTGCGACAACATCGCGAGCTTGCAGTGGCTGGAGGAAGTCGCTCCAAACCTCCAAAGGCAAGGCACGAACGCGCGGTTTGAGGTGGTGGATAAAGCGCAAATCCCCACGGTACCAAAAGTTAAGGTATGGATACCATGCATGATGAAGTCGGAGGATACACTGCGACTTCTGCAGAATCAGAATCCGAACATACCGACACAGGATTGGAAGGTACTTACTGTATCTCGGCCTACCGAGGATGGTCAGTTCTACATCTTCCAAATAAACAAGCAGGCGGAGGATATTTTGTACACGCAGCTTGGCAAAATGTCCTTTGGCACTGGCAAAATTTACATGCGACTCAGGAAAAGAAGTCCCGAGGATAAAAATCCTAACACGCTGGAAGTGGGCGAAGTCGAAAAGGACCTCAGAAGCCTAAGGGAAAAAAGACAGGTGGAGGTCCCCGAAGTCACCACGAACGTGCTAGAAGAGGACCAACCGCTAAATGGTGCTGTGACTCGCACAGAGGAACACACGGCACAACATTCACGAGGGGCTGAAGGGGGCCTCGAATACTCTAAACAAAAAGGGCAAGAGGAGGACGACGACGTCAAGACGAAGGTGCTGGAGGGGGACAAACAGCCCAATGGTGCTGCGAGTCCTACAGATAAACCTCCAACACAGTAAAGTGGCGTCGAGCGAACTCCCCCTAACCCTTGAGGAGGGTTCGTTTGACGTGGCGCTGATCCAGGAGCCGTGGCTCTCATCGGGAGGAAAGGTTTCTGGACTTAGCGCGCGCGGGTTTGGCGTTTACTACGCACAAACGGAAGGACGGGTGCGAGCTGTAGTAATGGTAAGGAAACAGCTGCGTTCATATATGCTGCCTAATTACACCACCGAGGATCTCGTAGCGGTGGCCGTTGAGCAAAAGAATAAGCAGGCATTTCTCCTGGCGTCCTGCTACGTGGCCCATGCTGCGGAGGTTCCACCGATGGAGTGCAAAAGGTTAGTACAGGAGGAAGGGCGCAAAGTGCGGTTGGTCATAGGCGCATATGCAAATGCGCACCACAATGCGTGGGGAGGAGCAGATACGAACGAGAGAGGCGAATCTCTATTTTGTTACATCCTGCAAACCAATTTGCAGATAGCCAACAGGGGAAATGTTCCTACATACATTGGTCCAACATCCAGCAATGTTCTGGATATTACATTGAGCTCCGAGCGTGATATATCAAGGTATGATTGGATGGTTCTCGATAGACCATCCTTCTCCGACCATGCGTATATAAGCTTCAGCATCCCACTAAAGAGGGTAGAGAAGGGAGGACCCTTTAGAAACCCTAGGGCAACGAGTTGGACTAAATTCTAGAAACATGTAGAAACGAAACTGGGACAACCCAAAGAGGTTGCTAATGTAGAGGAACTGGAGGAGTCGAATGAATTCCTAACAAGGACGCTTATGACTGCGTATAAATAACAAAGCTTGCCCTCTAAGAAGATTCAGAGGAAAAGCAAAGCCGCCATGGTGGAGCAATGAGCTGAGTCTTCTAAGAAGACAGGTAAAAGAAATGTTTAAACTCGCAAAGACCGCGGAAAGCGAAGCGTGTCGGGACGAGTACAGGGATCTACTGAGGATCTACAAGCGTGAAATTACCAGGGCGAAGAGAAACTCATGGAAAAGTTTCTGTACGGACATAGAGTGCTCCAGTGAAACAGCACGCTTGAAAAAAGTCCTAGCAAAGGGAAACATAGTCCAGGGACTAATAAAGAAAGAGAACGGGGAATGATCACGTGATATTGAGGAATCCCTTGAGGTGCTTCTCGATACACATTTCCCATCAGGAGACGGTTTAGAAGAACCAGCAGACATCACTCACACTTCGATCACGGAGCTAGTGGTGCCGGGCTTGGTGACCGAAACCAAGATCGAGTGGGCAGTGAAGACGTTTTCTAAGTTTAAATCGCCGGGCCAGATGGTATATTCCCGGCCATGCTACAAGTCTCAAGTAGGACGGTCGTGGAATGGCTTAAAATAATATTCGATGGGTGCATAAGTCTGAATCATGTACCGCACTCTTGGAGAACTGCTCGTGTAGCTTTTCTACCAAAGGCGGGGAAGATCGGTCACGTGTATCCCAAAGACTATAGACCCATTAGCTTAACATCATTTCTGCTCAAAACCTTTGAGAGGCTGATAGATGTGTACATAACACCGACGGCTGCACTGTATGCCATTCTGCACATTCCACCTGTAGACCTGGTAGCAAAGAACAAAGCGTTAACGACCGCAACCAGGCTCGATGCTTCGGGGCAGCTTGAGCGCCGACCATATGGCCATAGTAGTATAGCGTCCTCAGTCACAAGACGAACAGACTACATGATTCCCTACCTGCACTTTGAGGGAGATCTTAAGGCCACAATAGAGGTGGACGGTTGGCGCAAGGGTGCGCAAATGGCGGACGAGGCGATGCATGTGTACACCTATGGTTCCAAAATAGTGGAAGGAGTAGGGTCTGGGGTATACTGCGCTGATCCGGAATTAAGCAGATCCTACAGGCTGCCGGATTACTGTAGCGTTTTCCAAGCGGAAATATTAGCCGTAACCAAAGCAGTAGAAACCCTGGAAGAGAATAGCTTAAGCTGCAACCGTGTTAACTTTGATATTGACAGTCAAGCAGCAATTAAGGCAATAATCTCGCATAGCACAGCATCTAAATGCGTGTTAGAGTGTAAGCAGTCTCCGGAGAGAATCGGGACAGGGAGAAGCATACATCTATATTGGGTCCCAGGGCATATGGGAATAGATGGGAATGAAAAAGCGGACGAATTAGCTAAAAAGGGCGCATCCCTTGAAGCTTGCTCCGTAGACGTCCCAATTAGATTGGGCGAGATTAAGCGAAGGCGAGAGGTGCACATGATCGACCAAGCAGAAAAGGCGTGGGTTCAAGCGCGGGGCTGTAAAGTGTCGAAGATTATGTGTAGGTCTTACAACCTTAGACTAACACAGTTGCTTCTATCATTAAAAAGAGAGGACTGTAGACTCATGACGGGTATTCTGACTGGACACTGCCTTCTGGCGTCACATGCCTTTAAATTAGGCTTGGTCAGTGATAGCAGGTGTAGGAAGTGCGGGTTGGAGGAGGAAACGATCGAGCACGTTCTGTGCTCGTGCCCTGCACTTGCCAGGCTAAGACTCCAGCTATTAGGAGTGATACAGCTGTCAGATCTAGAAGCAGCAAGTGGCTTAAGTCCTAGGAAGCTTCTAGTATTTGCCAAGAGGACGGAGTTATTTTATAACATAAGTCCTGGTTTCGATAGGGTTTTTCAGTTTGGTCGTTAAAACAAACTTCTGGTAACACTACGGACTCAATCAGTCTATGTGAGGTCCTCATGGACCGGCCAGTTCAACCTACCTACCTACTGTTTCTGAACTCAGATTCAAAAGCTTGATTTCATCAATAGCTTTCAATATTTGCGGAATGTGAGTTGCGAAAGGTTTCACACTATCCAGACGAGCAGACCATCGTGTTTGTAACATGCTGTGCAATGAGCAATTAGTTTTTTCCTTGAGAATTTCCCATCTCTAAGGGCTTGCGCTAAAGATATTCAGGCCTGTTCTGGATTCCGATTCCGATCAATTTTTTCGGAATCGAAATGGATTGGTGTTCTCAATTTCGATTCCGACCAAAAATTATCGGTTTGAAAAGTATTGCCTCTGAGCAGTCGGAATGAAAATTAATTGGCAGATTATACACAAATGTTGCGATATTTGTCTTTCAAATAATTTTTTTTAAATTCTTCATTTTATTTGGAAGTGTTGTGTGTATTTTTGGTTTAAATTTGATTTAAATTGGCATAATAAATCTTTCTTTAAAAACTTCTATCAAGAAATCTATTAGGCAAACAAATCGATGCTGATCGAAATGAAGTCGACCTGTTCTGAATTCCGATCCAGCGCATTTTTACGATTCGCACGCACAATAGCACGTATTCTTGCGTCTGCGCATCAAAAACCATATCTGCAGGCATTTTTTAATTAAAATAAAATTTTATGATACTTAAACCAAAACACATAAACAAAAACAGCTGATTAAACTGGTTACCGAATCGGAATGAAAACGATTCGAAATCGACTTCGAATCGATTTTTTACAATCGGAATTGAGAACACCAAATAGAAACCGAGTCGGAATCAATGTCGTTTTACTTTTCATTCCGAGTCGGAATTCAGAACAGGCCTGATTATAAGATTTCTGCATAATACCGAAAAATGTGACGACTTCTGCACATTAAAAAAATTACCAATAATTGCACCACTGACAAAAGAAATACGAAACTTGCAACAATTAACGCTAAACTGACCTATGTAAGCTTATCCACGGCATACTCATATGTTTGCACATATTTGCGCTTCGCAAAACAAGTCAAGTGTACTAATTTTTTCAAATTAACGCTCTAGTTTATTATCAGCCTGTATTTACAGATGTCGCTGACTTTTACAAAAATGAAAAAGCAATAAGACCAAACCGATAGTTCTAGTCGAAATAAAATGTGATTCTAAGTTAGTTGAAGCATTTTTGACAGATAGCGCTTATAGAATTGTGTCAAAAACGTTTATCTAACTTAAATAAATAAAAAAAAAAATAAATAAATGTAAGGCGCGATAACCTCCGAAGAGATCTAAGGCCGAGCTTCTCTTCCAATTTGCGTCGTGCTCCTCTTGATTTTTCCCTACAAATTGGCCGGACGGGACCTACATGTTTTATGCCGACTCCGAACGGCATCTGCAAGGCAGATGAGTTTTCACTGAGAGCTTTTCATGGCAGAAATACAATCGGAGCGCTTGCCAGACACTGCCGAGGGGCGACCCCGCTTAGAAAAATTTTCTTCTAATTGAAAAATCTTATTTCTAAAATTTTGATGTTGCTTTGCCGGGGAGTTGAACCCAGGGCATACGGTGTGATAGGCGGAGCACGCTACCATCACACCACGGTGGCCTTGGATGCTTATGATTTTAGTTTAGTGATTTTCAATTTTAAAACATTTTTTATAGCAACAAAATATGTATGAATCTATGTAATCCTAGTTAGAGTACTGTCAATACTACTTTGCCTTGCCGGGCCCCAAAAACCTTCCGGGCCCAGGGCAATTGCCCTGGCTGCCGGCTCCTCCCCCACACCCCTCTCCCCCTCCACAGCCCTGTGCGTAGGTACATAATCTTCTATATATGTAAAATAGGATGCATGTATGTATGTATGTTTGTATGTTTGTATGAGGCTTATGGACTCCGAAACTACCACGCCGATTTTATTCAAATTTTCAGGATAACTTAGTAGGAACCCGGAGAGTGTTTGTGAAAAGTGTTTTTTCCGGGAAGTGGACCAGGGACGGATTTATTCTAAACTATCGTATATATGGCTCGATTTGCCTGAAATTTGGTATGTAGGTAGCGTTATATCTAGAATAAAATGTCGGATAATTTTTCTTCCGGGAAGTGGACTAGGATACATATTGGTGACTAGGGTCTCGAGATATAGGCCAAAACGTGGACCCGGGCACCCCTAGAATATGTTTATACAATATGGATATCAGATGAAAGCTGTTGATGAGCGCTTTATTACAGGGTAGTTTTGATACCTATTGGTGACTAGGGTCTCCAGATATAGGCCAAAACGTGGACCCGGGCACCCCTAGAATATGTTTATACAATATGGATATCAGATGAAAGCTGTTGATGAGCGCTTTATTACAGGGTAGTTTTCATACCTATTGGTGACTAGGGTCTCGAGATATAGGCCAAAACGTGGACCCGGGTACCCCTAGAATGTGTTTATACAATATGGATATCAGATGAAAGCTGTTGATGAGTGCTTTAGTACAGGGTAGTTTTCATACCTATTGGTGACTAGGGTCTCGAGATATAGGCCAAAACGTGGACCCGGGCACCCCTAGAATGTGTTTATACAATATGGATATCATATGAAAACTGTTGATGAGTGCTTAACTACAGGGTAGTTTTCATACTTATTGGTGACTAGGATCTCGAGATATAGGTCAAAACATGGACCCGGATACCCCTAGAATGTGTGTGTATTTTGGGTATCAAATGAAATCTATTGCTGAGAGCTTTTAAGTAATTTTCATTGTGATATTCGATTTAGTCGCATCAACCTGGCAAAACTGATAAAAATGCATGCATAGCCGAAATAAAGACATGAATTAAAAATACCCACATACCTATTTGCATACGTCCTATTCGATTTGCCTGAAATTTGGTATATAAATTTGCCTATATTAGTATTTACGATGCTTTTTTCCGGGAAGTAGACCAGAGACGGACTGGGACTGGGATTAGGACTGGGACTGAGACTGAGACTCGGAGTGGGACTGGGACTGAGACTCGGAATGGGACTGGAACAAAATACATACCACCCTCTAAATAAATAATAAATGTAAGGCGTGATAACCTCCGAAGAGATCTAAGGCCGAGCTTCTCTTCCAATTTGCGTCGTGCTCCTATTGATTTTCCCTACAAATTGGCCGGACGGGACCTACATGTTTTAGCCGACTCCGAACGGCATCTGCCAGGCTGATGAGTTTTCGCTGAAAGGTTTTCATGGCAGAAATACAACCGGAGCGCTTGCCAAGCACTGCCGAGGTGCGACCCCGCTTAGAAAAATTTTCTTCTAATTGAAAAACCTTATTTCTAAAATTTTGGTGTTACTTTGCGCGGGGTGTGAACCCAGGGCATACGGTGTGGTAGGCGGAGCGGAGAGAAGAGAAAATAGAGAAGGAGACTGAGAAAGAGATAAATTGAGACGAAGATGGAGATAGATGAAGCGAAAAATACGGAGGGAGGAGTGAATACAAAGATTAGGAAAAAGTGTAGAGGAGCGAGGGCAGTGTTAGACGGAAAAAGCTAATTAAAAAGTATGCAGATATACCAAATTTAGGGCAGAAGAAAGTCTGCCGGGTCTGCTAGTATGTACATATAAACAATGACAAAAAAACAAAAGTAAAAAAAATGTTTCTGCAGTGGCATAATAAGCCTTGTTCTCGTATTATTACACAGTGTCAATCCGCAGGCTATGAGATGGTTTTGGTCATTTCGATTTTCGCTTCCTAGTGCCTTAGTGCAGTTTGTGGCTGGGGCCATTGTCAATGTTACCAGGTTATAATTAATGATCGTAAAGAAATGCATTGTAATTTTCATTTATTTATTGTTGTTTTTTGTTCTATTTCGATTGTTTTGTTGAGCTTTGTCTATTCATGTGCGCCATGTGTGCGCGATTACAGTAGAAAGTGATTTTTATACTCAGTTGAGCAGAGCTCACAGAGTATATTAACTTTGATTGGATAACGGTTGGTTGTACAGGTATAAAGGACTCGAGATAGATAGAGACTTCCATATACCAAAATCATCAGTATCGAAAAAAAATTCGATTGAGCCATGTCCGTCCGTCCGTCCGTCCGTTAACACGATAACTTGAGTAAATTTTGAGGTATCTTGATGAAATTTGGTATGTAGGTTCCTGGGCACTCATCTTAGATCGCTATTTAAAATGAACGATATCGGACTATAACCACGCCCACTTCTTCGAGATCGAAAATTTCGAAAAATCGAAAAAGTGCGTTAATTCATTACCAAATACGGATTAAGCGATGAAACTTGGTAGGTGAGTTGAGCTTATGACGCAGAATAGAAAACTTGTAAAATTTTGGACAATGGGCGTGGCATCGCCCACTTTTAAAAAATGGTAATTTAGAAGTGTTGCAAGCTTTAATTTGGCAGTCGTTGAAGATATCATGATGAAATTTGGCAGGAACGTTACTCTTATTACTATATTTTTGCTTAGTAAAAATTAGCAAAATCGGAGAACGATCACGCCCACTTTGTAAAAAAAAATTTTTTAAATTCAAATTTTAAAAGAAAAGTTAATATCTTTACAGTATATAAGTAAATTATGTCAACATTCAACTCCAGTAATGATATGGTGCAACAAAATACAAAAATAAAAGAAAATTTCAAAAAGGGCGTGGCTCCGCCCTTTTTCATTTAATTTGTCTAGGATACTTTTAATGACATAAGTCGAACACAAATTTACCGATCCTCGTGAAATTTGGTGGAGGTTTAGATTTTAGGACGATAACGGTTTTCTGTGAAAAGGGGCGAAATCGGTTTGAAGCCACGCCCAGTTTTTATACACAGTCGACCGTCTGTCCTTCCGCTCGGCCCTTAATACGATAACTTGAGCAAAAATCGATATATCTTTACTAAACTCAGTTCACGTACTTATCTTGTATTGGTGTAAAAAATGGCCGAAATCCGACTATGACCACGCCCACTTTTTCGATATCGAAAATTAGGAAAAAATAAAAAAATGCCATAATTATATACCCAATACGAAAAAATGGATGAAACATGGTAATTGTATTGGTCTATTGACGCAAAATATAACTTTAGAAAAAACTTTGTAAAATGGGTGTGACATCTACCATATTAAGTAGAAGAAAATGAAAAACTGCTGCAGAGCGAAATCAAAAGCCCTTGGAATCTTGGCAGGAATACTGTTCGTGGTATTAAATATATAAATAAATTAGTGGTACCCGAAAGATGATGTTCTGGATCACCCTGGCCCACATTTTTTTCGATATCTCGAAAACGCCTTCACATATACAACTACCACCACTCCCTTTTAAATTAAAATCATTAACACCTTTCATTTGATACCCATATCGTACAAACAAATTCTAGGTCCACCTTTATGGCGATATCTCGAAACGGCGTCCACCTATGGAACTAAGGATCACTTCCTTTTAAAATACTCATTAACACCTTTCATTTGATACCCATATCGTACAAACAAATTATAGAGTCAAACCTGATCCACCTTTATGGCGATATCCCTAAATGGCGTCCACCTATAGAACTATGGCCCACTCCCTCATAAATTAATCTTTAATGCCTTTCATTTGATACACATGTCATACAAACACATTCCAGGATTACCCTCCGTTCATTTTCCTACATGGTTATTTTCCCTTATGTTGTCACCATAGCTCTCAGCTGAGTATGTAATGTTCGGTTACACCCTAACTTAGCCTTCCTTACCTGCTTTAATATATCATTCATCTGTGCCCATGCACCGAAAGCGGAAAAAGACGACGAGGTGAAAGACTCCTTTTATGTACGTTACGAACGCAAACTGGGAAAAGAAGGTGTTTTTGGCCCCACACATGCAACAAGAAGGGTACGTGAATGCTATCACGAATTGAAAAGGGAAGCGAGATACCTTTACAGGAAGAAAAATGCAGACGCAGAAAGACGTGAGTGCGGTGAGCTTGAGGTGTTTTGAGCAAATTTAAAGCACGGGGTAGACTCCTGTAAATATCAAAACCGCGACCTGGTCACTGATGTACAGGGGGTGCCTAAATTGCGGGGGAGCACTACTCTGTGCTCCGAAATGGAGAGGGCAATGAAACGACCAGGAAAGATGATGAACTCGATCCCACGATCGATGATGATTGAATTATCAATCGACTGCATGCCCCACGAATGGTGTTCTATGAGGGTGAATCCTACAGAATAACGCGAATCAGCTTTTTAAGTTTCACAAGGTCCTGTCAAGCGGATAATGTGAAATATTGAAGCCAACCGTGAATCGGCTGATTGGACATTATCGGTGCGGCTTCAGGCATCATAAATCTACCATCGACTAGGCTTTCATTATGCGCTAAATAATGGAAAAAATCCGCGAAAAAATAAGTGACGCATATCAATCTTCACCAATTTTAAACCTACGACAGAATTAAAAGGATCTGCCTATATGCCGTTGTGTCTGAATTTGGTTTGCCCGCAAAAACTGTACGGCAGTGCTAAATCGAAACTTAATAATGTTGCACACAGGGTGTCTCCTAACGTGCGGTTCCTTTAATTCGATCCTGGAGAAAATTATACTAGTTGCAGAACTTACCCGCACTTGAATTATATTCTATAATATATTCTATAAAAGCGTGCAGTTACTGGTGTACGCTGAAGACATTGACCCACCGGCCTGAACGTAAGTTGTGTCTACTCCAAACTGGAAAAAGAAGCTGAAAATATGAGCATTAACACAAACAACAGTGCCAGTTTTGAAATCAACCGAACAAACACTTTTGCCAATAATTGTTACTTTGGACTAGTAAAGTCCGCTCTCGGCAAATGAGAATAAGAAGCATGGACCATAACAACATCAAATGAGGCGGCTATGGAAGTGTGAACAATTGGTGGACCCAATGAAGAAGCAACTGACGCGACCTGTTTGTTGGCCAAAACCGTTTAAACTGTTAAGCGGTAATTAAGTTAGTAAGAAACTTTAGTAATGATCTCTGTATAACCATCCAAAACTTAGTTTCGTTAAAATTGCTCATTGATGGTATTGAATATAATAAGCCGACGATATATATAAGCTTTTCCAAAATCAAATTAATTTCATTTTTACACCGATAATTGATTGAAATATTGTAGACATTACTAGTAATATATACATAGATATACATTAAATTTTGTACATGCTTAAGCATTTGCATATAAATATATATACTTATATACTCGCATGCGTACATTTGTGTGCCCTTAATTAAAAGATAAAACTTTTCATTAAACCACACTAATTGCTACTAAACTCAATGCAAGCAAATAGCGTTAAATTCAAATATATAAATAAGTAAGTATATGCACATTTTCTAAATGGTTGATCAAATCAATACGAATTAATTAAATATACAGTAAATGCAACGTATAAAATAAATATGTAGGAAGGCAAATTACAATTGTTACTGTAGTGAACACATATCTATATCAGTGGTGCACACCGCCGGCAGAGCTTCGAGTACGATAGCAACTTTTTTGTAGTAGTATATGTTTATATGGAGAATATTTTAGCGTAGGATTCCCTCATGAGATATTTACTGCTTGAAAGATAAACTAAAATTGTTTAAGTATTTCCTTTAAGGTCCGCGCAGAATTGTGCGCTGACAGATGAGTAGACTGCATGGATATGGGGATCGTCAAATAGGTTAATCTTATGTGTTCGGGCTTTAATTGAATCTCTGTCGCTGCGCTTGAACGACATGTAGGTAGACGCCGAATAGTTTTCCAAAGCTCCCGAGTGCACCACTGATCTACATACATTTGTTTTTGAGTGCGGCATATTTGGCATTTGCTGCTGGGAAGGAAAAATGCAATTGATGTTATTTGTTGACGCTGTGATGTTAGTTTTACCAACAAATACCAGTATTATTATTGCTATAAGGTTAATTTTTGTTGCAAGGTGCAATAGCTACACAGCGTGTTTGTGTCAGTCTAAAAGTGCTAGCAGCACAGATAAATAGCCGCAACGACATGAATGTAAACACTGAGTGACAGCCAAAGGCAGACTGAAGGCAACCAGAGGATGAGAATTATTTAAATATTAAATTCATTTATTACCAAGAAATGTAGGCCCTAACTAAAGGCTCCATTACTGATACTTAGCATAGACTTGACTTGACTTGGCGTAAACTTGGCAACTTAGCCACGATTATACTCCACTTAGCGCATACAAACAATTTGTATGACAAAATGTCAAAATGAAATGGAAACAAACAAATGGCATCTCAAAATATAAACGTCACTTAGAACTTATATAGAAAATCAAAATTCAACAGACTTTTAAGTCAAGTTAAGTATTTCTAAGTTTTGAGTAATCAGTAACATGCAATGTTCATTTAACAGAACTGTATGTGACTGTTCTCAAGTCAAGTCAAGTCTATGCTAAGTATCAGTAATGGAGCCTTAAGCACTTCTATGCGTACCTACTTACTTACATTTGCATAAACGAATGGCGGAACCATACAAGGTGGCGACAGGGCGATATAAATAAAAACATCAATAAAAATTCCATTTACTTTGTGTTTGTTATTCGATGAACTAATGTCAGACTCATGCTGGGCTGGAAGTTGAAGCGCCAAATCATATTAAAAAAGTGCTAATCAATTGATTTCTGGCTGTCACTTGTTTGTTTCAGCCATGCATGAACTTCCCTGCAAAAAATGCGATTAGTCTAGGGTGAATCCAGGATGAGTCGCTAAGGAATATATGACTATATCCAGTTCCTATCTCTTTATATGGGTTGGAGTGATGCCTTTTGTTTGAGTATGTCCCATGGAGAGACCAATTGTACATGTTTATGCCTGAACGGGTACTGTCGAACAGATCCTTTTTATATGTTCAACACTTTTTTTTGTACCCTTTGGCTACTGTTCGACACGCCCCCTTTGTACTTCTTCGGGTATTGGCAGACAGATCCTTTTTCCACTCTCCGTTATTCCCTTACGGGTACTATTCGTCGCGTCCCCTTTGTACCTCTGCGGGTACTGTCGGACAGATACTCTTTGTTCTTATGGATTTTATAATTTTTTAAACTTTAATACAATATTCTTGATTTTTTTCGTTTTAGTGTTGTAGAATAATAAAAACAAAACAAATACTATGACTGATGCCAAATATACCCAAAAGGGACTAGAGGGGATCAATTATATCCCAATCTGGACAAAAGAGAACAATCGCAGACCGCTTTCCTTAGGGATGAATCGCACGATTTTTTGCAGCCTTACTAATTTCACATACGTACATAGACAAACCTACACACACAAGTTCACATATAGGCTCATCCTTTTGTTTACGGTATTCACTAAAACTAATTACACCACCACGACACCTTTCAACATTTTCAGTTGCGTTGAACATAGGCATTGAAGTGGCATCCATATGTAAAAATTTTATTTAAATTGTTGGGTTGGTGGTACGCATGTCTGAATAGCTTCGCTGATATCACCACTTTTCTATTTTCTGAGTACGTATGCGTTTAGTAGTTTGTACGTGCATTTACCTAAAATACTTGTGGTTATTACTAATACGCAAATGAGCAAATTGAAAAATTAGAAAAAGTTCTACAAGGGTGGAGCTTAGCATCTTCAGAATGGACATACAATTCTTCTTCTTCACAAAAGTATGGCATTCAAACATTCTGAACAAAGCGCTAAATGTAAATCTAACTTAAACCTTTACTTAAGCCCTATCTCTAACTCTAATTGTAACTCTAACTCTTATCCTTACTTTAAATCTAACTCGAAATCTCACTGTTATTGCAACTCTAACGCTAACACTAAACCCAACGCTAGCTTTTACTCTAACCTATTTTTTTTTATTGGACGTTGGGGTAGCGCTGCCCTCAAGTGGCCCAATGAAACCAGGCTACAGCAATATATTTGTAGGGACAGAAAGGAATATTGTGAAAAGAATATCTGTGTAAGGTGGTAATCTAGTTCGCCGTGTTTTCGCTCTTACCATTCCCTTTATTCAAAACTGGCATGAAAGTTCAGCGCTATTTTCTCGACTCTTCCCACCGTTCTTGCCACACAACTATTGTTCGTGACCTTGCGCTTTTCTTAGCATCTTCAGAAGGTCCGCTGATTACAATGCCATACAGATCGGCCATTACACCTGAGAGTAGATCTACTGGCATATTCCTAGAGAAAACATGGATCGCGTCGTCGGACACCGTCCGATAAGTACATGCTATTCGTATAGCAGTAATACGGTAGGCTGCTAGTACATCTTTTTGGTGGACCATTTTAGACCCGTGCCATACTGGTGCTGCATATAATATTATCGAGCTGGTAATGTTGGATAACGTAACTTTTTACTCTAACTCCTTCTTTAACTCAAAGTCTAATTCCAGTTCCAAATCCTACTATAGCTCTAACTATAAAAATACATTTCCATATCTCTTTACCTTTCAACTAATCCTAGTATTTTAATAAACAAATTCCATACATTCTTCAATTACTAATACACCCCTTTGATGTTTCTCAAACATATTTGTTGCCGGTTAATATTCACATGGCTTATAACGACTATACGCCGAACTGTTTGCTTTATCGTAACAAAGTTAATTAACCGTATTTGCCAACGGCATAGTTATTCATCCAATCATCCATCATCCCGCTCCCATTTTCTGTGGCTATGATAAAGTCGCGATAAGGAATTTAAGCCTGAAATTATGTAAATACATATATTGAAATATGCAATTTATTGAATATTTTTATTTAGCCTTTATTAATTAATTTACCAATTAAATCAACATGCAAATAAATTGTGTGCTTTTACTATGTAAGTATGAGTTGAAAAGGATGTAATTTGTACCTATATAAGCAGGATTATAGAAATTGTTTAAAAAAACTACTATACATAGATATATCTATGTAAATATTTGTCTTCATAGTAATTAGTTTTACATAATGTCTGTAACACATCAGGTTGCCACATAAGGTTACTTTGTAACCAAAATTATCAAAGAACAAGTAGGGAAGGCTAAGTTCGGGTGCAACCGAACTTTACATACTCATTTGAGAGCTATGGAGACAAAATAAGGGAAAATCACCATGTAGGAAAATGAAACTAGGGTAACCATGGCATGTATTTGTATGACATGGATATCAAATGGAAGATGTTAATGAGTATTTTAAGAGGAAGTGGGCCATAGTTCTAAAGGTGGACTCCGTTTCGAGATATCGCCATAAAGATGAACCAGGGGTGACTCTAGAATTTGTTTGTACGATATGGGTATCAAACGAAAGGTGTTAATGAGTATTTTAAAAGGGAGTGGGCCTTAGTTCTATAGGTGGACGCCTTTTCGAGATATCGCCAGGTGGACCAGCGGTGACTCTATAATATTTTTGTACGATATGGGTATCAAATGAAAGGTGTTAATGAGTATTTTAAAAGGGAGTGGGCCTTAGTTCTATGGGTGGACGCCTTTTCGAGATATCGTCATAAAGGTGGACCAGGGGTGACTCTAGAATTTGTTTGTATGATAGGTTATCAAATGAAAGGTGTTAATTAGCATTTTAAAAGGGAGTGGGCCTTAGTTCTATAGATGGACGCCTTTTCGAGATATCGCCACAAAGGTGGACCAGGGGTGACTCTAGAATTTGTTTGTACGATATGGGTATCAAACGAAAGGTGTTAATGAGTATTCTAAAAGGGCGTGGGCCTTAGTTCTATGGGTGGGTGCCTTTTCGAGATATCGCCATAAAGATGGACCAGGGGTGACTCCAGAATTTGTTTGTACGATAGGATTATCAAATGAAAGGTGATAATAAGTATTTTAAAATGGAGTGGGCCTTAGTTCTATAGGTGGACGCCTTTTAGAGATATCGCCATAAAGATGGACCAGGGGTGACTCTACAATATTTTTGTACGATATGGGTATCAAATGAAAGGTGTTAATGAGTATTTTAAAAGGGAGTGGGCCTTAGTTCTATGGGTGTACGCCTTTTCGAGATATCGCCATAAAGATGGACCAGGGGTGACTCTAGAATTTGTTTGTACGATATGGGTATCAAACGAAAGGTGTTAATGAGTATTTTAAAAGGGAGTGGGCCTTAGTTCTATAGATGGATGTCTTTTCGGGATATCGTTATGAAGGTGGACCAGCGTTGACTCTAGAATGCGTTTGTACAATATGGGTATAAAATGAAAGGTGTTAATGAGTATTTTAAAAGGGAGTGGGCCTTAGTTCTATAGGTGGATGTCTTTTCGGGATATCGTTATAAGGGTGGTCCAGCGTTGACTCTAGAATGCGTTTGTACAATATGGGTATCAAACGAAAGGTTATAATGAGTATTTTAAAAGGGAGTGGGCCATAGTTCTATAGGTGAACGCCTTTTCGATATATCGCCATAAAGGTGGACCAGGGGTGACTCTAGAATGTGCTTGTACGATATGGGTATCAAATTAAAGGTATTAATGAGGGTTTTAAAAGGGAGTGGTGGTAGTTGTATATGTGAACGCGTTTTCGAGATATCGACCAAAATGTGACCAGGGTGACCCAGACCATCATCTGTCGGGTACCGCTAATTTATTTATATATGTAATACCACGAACAGTATTCCTGCAAAGATTCCAAGGGCTTTTGATTTCGCCCTGCAGAAGTTTTTCATTTTCTTCTACTTAATATGGTAGATGTCACACCCATTTTACAAAGTTTTTTTCTAAAGTTATATTTTGCGCCAATAAACCACCCCAATTACCATGTTTCATCCCTTTTTTCGTATTTGGTATAGAATTTTGACATTTTCCATTTTTCGTAATTTTCGATATCAAAAAAGTGGGCTTGGTTATAGTCGGATTTCGGCCATTTTTTATACCAATACAAAGTGATTTCAGATAATTACGTGAACTGAGTTTAGTAAAAATATGTATATCGGTTTTTGCTTTAGTTATCGTGTTAACGGCCGAGCGTAAGGACAGACGGTCGACTGTGTATAAAAACTGGGCGTGGCTTCAACCGATTTCGCCCTTTTTCACAGAAAACAGTTATCGTCCTAGAATCTAAGCCCCTACCAAATTTCACAAGGATTGGTAAATTTTTGTTCGACTTATGGCATTAAAAGTATCCTAGAAAAATCAAATGAAAAAGGGCGAAACCACGCCCATTTTGGAATTTTTTTTATATTTTTGTATTTTGTTGCACCATATCATTACTGGATTTGAATGTTGACATAATTTACTTATATACTGTAAAGATATTAACTTTTTTTTTAAATTTGACTTAAAAAAATGTTTTTTTAAAATAGGCGTGGTCGTTTTGCTAATTTTTGTTAAGCATACATATAGTAATAGGAGTAACGTTCCTACCAATTTCATCATAATATATTCAACGACTGCCAAATTACAGCTTGCAAAACTTCTAAATTACCTTCTTTTAAAAGTGGGTGGTGCCACGCCCATTGTCCAAAATTTTACTAATTTTCTATTCTACGTCATAAGCTCAATTCACCTACCAAATTTCATCGCTTTATCCGTCTTTGGTAATGAATTATCGCACTTTTTCCATTTTTCGATGTCGAAAAAGTGGGCGTGGTTATAGTCCGATATCGTCCATTTTACATTACCAAATTTCATCAAATTACCTCAAAATTTACTCAAGTTATCGTGTTAACGGACGGACGGACGGACGAACATGGCTCAATCAAATTTTTTTTCGATACTGATGATTTTGATATATGGTAGTCTATATCTATCTCGAATCCTTTATACCTGTATAATAGGCCGGGTCGATTTGTGGGGAGGCAAAAAAATCGCCCATTGCTCTGTGAAAATCATATTCTAGGGATCAAAATAAGAAACTTTGCCGAAGGAGCCATACCTCTAAAACGAATTCTGATGTCCTCCCCTTTGGGTCGTAGGGTAAAATTTTGAAAAATCCCACTTTGAAATGCCTATGTTTTTTCTTTTTGGAGTTTATTTTTCTCTTTAGAAATTTATTTAGTCAGAACATATGTAAATGAAAAAATGAATTTAACTTAGTAATAGAAAAGAAATTAAAAAAAAATTATTAGAAATTAGCGTTTTTACAACCCCCTTTTAAAACCAAGGCATCACTGTAATGCTTTTCCATGTCGTAAAGTTGCTTGTGTTGTTTTTTTTAAGCCACCACAAGACACAGCAGGTAGAATTGAAATTGCCCCTACCCAAAAGTTCGACCCAAAGGGGGGGACATCAGAATTCGTTTTAGAGGTATGGTTCCTTCGGCAAAGTTTCTTATTTTGATCCCTAAAATACGATTTTCACAGAGCAATGGGCGATTTTTAAATCAATCCGCCCTACTGTACAACGAACCGTTATCAAAGTTAATATACTCTATGAGCTCTGCTCAACTGTGTATAAAAAGGGCCAAACCAAAATGACTAAAAATTTTCTAATTTTCAGAACTGATGAAAATTTTATGTGACAGGTCTTCGTGGAGTTTTGTTTCTAAACGATGATGGTTAATCAATCGCATTTTTAATGTGTGATAAATTGGTTATTGCCATAGTTGAAAGAAAGCAAATTGTATATAGATTCGATTAAAATCACTTTAAGATACACGATTTTTTAAAATCCATTTAATAGGCAATACATAGCCGAAAAATATTTTCTATCGATGTTTTTCGTTGTCGTTTCAAATTTTGTTGACTGCAGTTGTTGTCGAAGCTTCGAACTTTTATTTGAATGGCCTTATTAAACAAACGCTTTTTGGCATTTCTGTCTACTTATTATTTTTATACTCAGCTAAGCAGAGCTCACAGAGTATATTAATTTTGTTCGCATAACGGTACCCTGTAACGGCATAAACTAATCGAGATAGATATAGACTTCTATATATCAAAATGATCTGGGCGAAAAAAGAAATTCTTTTAGCCATGTCGGTCCGCCCTTAAATATGACAACTTGAGTAAATTTTGAGGTATCTTGATGAAATTTGGTATGTAGGTACGCCCACTTTTTTGAGATTGAAAATTTCGAAAAAACGAAAAACTGCGATAATTACCAAAGACGGATAAAGCGATGAAACTTGGTAGGTGGGTTGACCTTATGACGCAGTATAGAAAATTAGTAAAATCTTGGACAATGGGCGTGGCACAGCCCACTTTTAAACGAAGGTAATTTAAAAGTTTTGCAATCTGTACTTTGGCAGCTGTTGAAGATATCATGATGAAATTTGGCAGGAACGTTACTCCTATTATTATATGTGTGCTAATTAAAATTAACATAATTGAATAACGAGCACGCCCACTTTTTAAAAAACATAATTTAAAAGTCAAATTTTAACAAAAAGTAGAATATCTTTATAGTATATAAGTAAATTATGTCAATAGCCAACTCCGGTAATGACATGGTGCAAAACAAAATACAAAAATAAAAGAAAATTTCAAAATGGGTGTGGCTCCGCCCTTTTTCGTTCAATTTGTGTAGAATACTTTTAATGCCAAAAGTCGAACAAAAATTAACCAATACTTTTGAAATTTGGTAAGGGCATAGCTTCTATGACGATAACTGTTTTCTGTGAAAATGGGCGCAATCGGTTGAAGCCACGCCCAGTTTTTATACACAGTCGACCGTCTGTCCTTCCGCTCAGCTGTCAACACAATAAATTCAGCAAAAATCGATATATATTTACTAAATTTAGTTCACGTATTTATCTGAACTCACTTTATCTTGGTATTAAAATTGGGTGAAATCCGACTATGACCACGCCCACTTTTTCGATATCGAAAATTTAGAAAAATGAAAAAATGCCATAATTTCATACCAAGTACGAAAAAAGGGATGAAACATGGTGATTGGATTGGATTTTTGACGCAAGATATAACTTTAGAAAAAACTTTGTAAAATGGGTGTGACATCTACCATATTAAGTAGAAGAAAATTAAAAAGTTCTGCAGGGTGAAATCCAAAGTCCTTAGAATCATGACAGAAATACTGTTCGTGATGATGTTCTGGGTCACCCTGGTCCGATATCTCGAAAACGCCTTCACATATACCACTAAGGTTCTCTCCCCTTTTAAAACCCTCATTAATACCTTTAATTTGATACCCATATCGTACAAACACATTATAGAATCACCCCTGGTCCAACTTTATGGCGATTTCTCGAAAAGGCGTCCACCTGTAGAACTATGGTCCATTCCCTTTTAAAATACTCTTTGTTACCTTCCATTTGATACCAATGTCATACAAACACATTCCAGGGTTACCCTAGGATTATTTTCCTACATGGTGATCTTCTCCAATTTTGTCTCCAAAGCTCTCAGCTGCATATGTATTTTTCGGTTACACCCGAACTTAGCCTTCTTTACTTGTTGATATTTCAGGTTCTAAATATCTCACCCGGTGTTACCTTTCACATTTGCGCTTATTTAATGTATTGTCATAGGATGCTCAATTACGTGTAAGCTAATATGTTTGTAGTTCAATACGAAGTCTCCCAAACTATATTGCAAAATTCTATCCGATCCTTACTAGTTTTCTAAATATATCGATCCGTGCGACTGTTTTTTGTCATATGTGATTAACTGTCATTGAACTTTGGACCAATCTTAACTTTGAACCGGAAAGTTACTTAAAATTCCATCTCAAGGATCCACATCTCTAATGGATTTTCTAATTATCAATTTGAAGCTACTTAAAAATCAATCGCAGTATTCCCCATGCTCAGAAGTAACTTTCCCAATCACTGCTCCATCTTTTAGAATATTTGTTTACTTGGTACTGCATTCATGGCTAAGCCTCGATCTCGGCGGGAATTTACTTAAACTGATCGCATGATTCCAAATCTTAAGAATTTTCTAAATTATCTCAACCGGTGCGCCACCTAACGTAAATATTTGTCACGGTGTAAAGGTTTAAATTTCTAGTTCAATGAAAACTTTCTTAAAAATCGATTGCAAAATTCCCCTATCTAAAAGCATCCAAATACCTTGATCTCTCTGAAAATCTCCAAATATTTTTTTCTCAATCGCATTTTAATAGAACGACAAGCTATGCTCAAAGTGGTGCTGGTATCTAGCTCACGAGAAGTTACATAAAATTCGATGGCGAGAATTCCAAATTCGGACGATCTTCTTAAATAAAACTATCTCTGCGCCACCTAGCGTTGCAATTCCGTCTGTCTCTGAAGTATTTTTTAAGGTTCAAGTCTATAGCTCCACTGGATGGTACTGAACAATCGATTGCAAAATTTCCCTAGTTTCTAGTGATGCAGATGATGTATTGAAGACTGTAAATGCCTAGGGAAGTTCCATGCTGATTTATTATGGACCTCCCCCCAATCAGTCCGGGATATTTTTTACCTTTTTGTGAATAGTTTTTGAAATAAGCAAATTTTGTTGATTTTCGCCTTCGAACTATCAAGCTCTAAACCCAACTTTTGATACCTTTCGACATGTTTGGTGATGATTTGGTAGTCAACCCCTCGTAAAATATATCGTCTTAAAACACTAAAAAAGTAATAATAATGTAAAAACTACAAACTTTAAGGAACTTCATTTTTATACCTTTTTATCTTCCCTCTTACTCTACGCCCTCTACCTAACCTCTCCCATTCCCGCTATTTTTCCTGTTAACTTTTTTAGAATAGGTATTGTTCTTTGTTCAACTTCTCTATTTAAAACGCTACATACGTATCAAGTTTCAAACGAATCGCATTATAAATAATATTTATTAGAATAGGACCCGGTCCACTTTCCGCAAATAAAAACTTCCCATATATTAACCCAGTCTAAATGATACCCCTAAACCAAATTTGAAGAATATTGCACCATAAATGAGATTTTAAATATTAGGTCGACACCTCGTTCACTACCCGGAAGAAAAGTTTTTCAAGCAAATCGTTTCATAAATTAGACATTTTAGAATAAGTTGGGCCATGGTGGGAAAGAAAAGTGTCTCCAATATTGGCGTAGTCCTTATTAAGTAGTAGGACCCTGACGCTGAAGGACAAAAACTAGGAGTAATTTTGGATAGGAAACTATCCTGGAGGGAAAACGCTCAGTAGCGTGTGAGGAAAGCAACGGTGGCAGGGGAACTGTTGCGCGAAGATGGGGATTATCGCCGGATATTACCCTGTGGCTCTATACAGCTGTGGTTAGACCAATCCTTCTATACGGGGCATTGGTCTGGTGGTCGAGCTTAGATACTAAATCGAACCTACAAGTATTCCAGAAGGTACAAAGAAGTGCTCTAATCTGCGTGGGGATGCTCTGCGCATCACCCCTGCGGAGGCGCTGGATACTCTTTTTAATGTGTTGCCAATAGATTTAATGGCCAACCAATATGCGGCCTTTTCTGCTCTACGGCTGCGAGAGTTATCCGGCTGGAGAGACAACGTCGTTGGCCATGCAGCCATCCTTAAGAATCTGGATTCGCTTTCATCGGACTGTTGCGCTCCGACTGCATTTTTCGATATGAAGTACAAAGTTGTTATCCCGGATAGGGCTCCAAACTGGATAAAAAGGTGGGCAGCGGGGTCTTTGCAGCTCAACTATGGTGGAATCTATCCTTTAGCCTACCAGATCATTGCAGCGTCTTTCAGACGGAGGTGGCTGCTATAAATGAGGCCGTGATCATCTGAGAAATGCTGTTCACGGCTATAATAAAATTTGTATTTACTCTGACAGCCAGGCTGCACTAAAAGCGCTTGGATTGGTCACATGTAAGTAAAGGACAGTAAAGATGTGCCGCAAATCTCTTAACGAGATCGCTGAGCAAACTTCCCTCAATCAGGTATGGATGCCTGAACATTCGGATATAACGGGCAATGAGATGGCTGACGAACTTGCAAGAGGGGCACATCCGTTCCTCTTTCGTCGTCCTGGAAGGGATTGAGCATGCCGCTCGCTATCTGTAAGCTCACTTTGAAAGGGATTTTTCTTAGGGAAGCTGGTGTGAGATGGAGCAATCTCGAATCCTGCTACCACACTAAGCTCGTGTGACCTGTAACCGGACGCGAGACGTACAAGAAGTCTCCTTCTTCTTGGAAGGGGGGACATATTTCTGGTGGGTGGCCTTATAACCGGCCACATAGCAATCGGGAAGCATGCACAACGGCTGGGTGCTCCTTATAATGATTACTGCAGGAGCTGCAAAGACAAAGAGGAAATAGAAAGAGTCAAGCATTTTCTATGCGATTGTCCTGCGCATTTGGCGAAAGAGGAATAAATCTCTGGGATCTCCCTTCTTTGACGATCTTTGTGATCTGGCTAAGTTGAAACCTAAGAAATTGCTGACATTACAATGGGACCCTTTTGGGTCTAAGTGCACTGGTGCTCGCACCGGTGACCACTCTAACCTAATGTAGATATGCTGCATCTCTGTACTAGCCAAAAGGGCGATGGAGATTTAGCATTAGCGACATTTAGAATCCAGCTGCTGATATCACCGAGCGCACTAAAGAGAAAATTTGTGTAGTAAAAATAAAAAATTTCCCAGTTCTGAAAAAAAAAAAAAAAATAGAACCTGCGAACCAAAAGTAAACAAAAAGGTCCGCATTAGCTTCAAATAAACGAAAACGGCAACAGCTTTACATATATATGAAGCTATTTCCTAATTTAAATACTAAATATTCAAAGGTTAAACCATGTAAAATTAGCTGATAATATCTTGAAATATAATTTAGTATAATAAAAATATTAAAACCACAAGGCCGTGGGCGCTGATGGATTGCCTGCGGAGCTATTCAAGTACTGCGGCGAGGAGTTGGTAAGGCGCATGCAACAGCTTCTTACCATAATATGGGCGGACGAGTGCATGCCCGACGGTTGGAATCTAAGTGTTCTTTGCCCAGTCCACAAGAAGGGGGATACTACAAAATGCACCAACTATCGTGGAATCGGCCTTCCTAATATGGCATATAAAGTCCTTTCAAGTGTATTGTGCGAAAGATTGAAGCCGACCGTGAACCGGCTGATTGGACCATATCAGTGCGGCTTCAGACCTGGTAAATCTTCCATCGACCAGATTTTCACAATGCGCAAAATCTTGGAAAAAACCCGTGAAAAGAGAATCGACACACATCACCTCTTCGTCGACTTTAAAGCCACCTTCGACAGCACGAAAAGGAGCTGCCTATATGCCGCTATGTCTGAATTTGGTTTCCCCGCAAAAACTATACGGCTGTGCAAAATGACGTTGAGCAACACCATCAGCTCAGTCAGAATTGGGAAGGACCTCTCCGATCCGTTTGAAACTAAACGAGGTTTCAGACAGGATGACCCTCTATCGTGCGATTTCTTTAATTTGATGCTGGAGAAAATTATACTAGCTGCAGAATTTAATCGCACTGGAACAATATTCTATAAAAGCGTGCAATTACTGGCATATGCTGAGGACATTGATATCATCGGCCTAAACACCCGCGCTGTTAGTTCTGCTTACTCCAAACTGGAAAAAGAAGCGGTAAAGATGGGTTTGATGGTGAATGAGGACAAAACGAAGTACCTGCTGTCATCGAGCAAAGAGTCAGCGCATATGCGCCTTAGCAACCACGCTACTGTTGGCAGCTATAATTTCGAAATAGTAAAAGACTTCGTTTATTTGGGAACCAGTATCAACACTAGCAACAACATCAGCACTGAAATCCAGCGAAGAATCAATCTTTCCAATAAATGCTACTTTGGACTAGGTAGGCAATTGAAAAGTAAAGTCCTCTCTCGGCGAACAAAAATAATACTCAACAAGTCACTTATCGTACCCGTCGTGCTATATGGGGCAGAAGCATGGACCCAAGACCACAGCAGATGAAGCGACTTTGGGAGTGTTCGAGAGAAAAGTTCTTCGAAAGATTTATGGACCTCTACGCGTTGGCGATGGCGAGTAACGAAGAAGATTTAATGATGAGCTGTACGAGCCATACGCAGACATCTACATAGTCCAGCGAATTAAAATGCAGTGGCTGCGCTGGCCAGGCAAACATCCATAGATCAATCATTATGTATCTACTACAAAAACGAATCAATAATTGCGTCTACACATATGTACGTAAACGAGCAGCAGAGAAACAATGCACAAACACATGCATATATCTTATCTGAGTTGTCACAAGAGAGGGCAATAATTGTGCAAGTATTACTCAAATGAGAAATTATACATCTGTATTTGTAGCTGAGAAATTTATAACTAAGTAAAATTCTGGAAGCGCCTAGAAGATGCCACGAAGAAATCACAGAGTATAAAAGCATCAGCGGTAGAGGCGCTATGGGTAAGTTTCGATTCAGACGCTATATAGCGAGCAATAGCACTATTATTTTGATAGTGGAGTTTCATTTGAGCTATCAATCAGTTTGGTTATTAAGCAAGCTATGCGTTTGAGTGTTATTGTGAAGTACTTTAATAAAGGCCATTTTGCATTATTAAATATTGGAGTTATTTATTCAACAGTTTAGTGATTCGAACTCAGCACAAGATTGCAAATAAGGGGAGTTGCAAGTAAATTCGTTACAATATGTAACTCTGCTCCTCTAATATCATCCGTGGTACATGTTTCCTAGCACAATAGTAATGCCGGTTTATGCTCCACAATAAGATTTGCTAGTTCATTTTTGTTAGAAATAATACTATATTATTTAAATAGATACATCTAAATTCAATTTTTTTATTTGGTTGCTATTTCTTCGCTTTTCTGCTCTGCAGATAGCGTATTAATGCAGGACACTTAGTACTATAGGCATAGTGATCCACTTCAACATCTATTGGCACCTCCTGGGGATTCTCCCCTAAGGTGACCTACCGGATTTACACAGCCATTGTGCCCCATCACATTAATGCATTGTCATCGGTCCTTGATACATATGCAATGTTTCAAATTAATCAGACTTCTAGAAACCGGTGAAAATTAAGCTCAAAGATTCCGTTACATACATACATGGATACATAGATACAGGCCAAACTAATAAAAGCGTGTTAAAAACGCATCTCACATATTGTGTGTGAAATTAATTTCCACCAATTCACCCTCTATTTTTCATTTAGCTTACAGGTGAAAGGACTTTGAATGTAAACAACACACACGACACATTAACTTGTTTTCGGTATAAACGAACTTTTGTAATTGATTTTCACCGCTTGGCTGGTGTTGCCTTTTTGGCAGCAGCTTTCTTAGCAACTACTTATAACGATCCGAGTAACAACAAGTACTTTGCTCAAATACCGAGTATTTTTCGTAGCCGATTACCTCGTAAAATTACCTTCTTAGGTATCGAGTATGAGGGCACAGTATCAAGGTAGGACTTGGCTACGTGTAAAGATTTTACCGATAGTAGATTTACCAAGCCAGAAGCCGCACTGTTAAGGTCCAGTCAGTTCGTTGACTTCAGTCTTTCTCATGAAGAATTGCTACCTTAAGATAGTGAGTTCCGCTCATAAACAAGCTTAGACGAGAAACCAAAGTCAATTTCGATTAATTATACCGGCACACAAGTCTGTACATTTAAGTCTCAAGTCTGTCACATGTTCAAACTGAAATCAGGAAATGAATGGTACTTGTGCAGTTTGTGGGGTTTCTTAGATCGAGCCATCCTGTTTTTGGTGGGGTATTCAAAAACGCATAAATGAACCAATGCACAAAAAATTTGGATATGTAGGTTTTATTGCAATCTTATTTTGCTTTTCCAATAATCCAACGTTTTTATAATAGGGCAACCCATGAATGCTCGAAAATCCCTCGCAAAGCTCGTAAACCCTGTAAACACCGCCGAATTATATGAATATCGTTTCATTTGCGGAATTAGCATGGCTTTGAGGCAGTTGCGAGTTGCTTTAATAAGTAAAGGATTAAGTTTCACAACTTTTGCTGCGCTTTTAAATAAGTACAATACGAGTAGGTATCTATCGAGTACCTTCCATCCTTATTTTGGCATCGGTTACTGTTTCTGCTCTTTTATATGAGTACAGGTGTCGAGTACAAGGTGATATCGAAACAACACTAAGTTCAGCCAAAACTTTCTGAAACATTGGCTTGCGATTTCGATGCAACAGAAGCAAAGTGTGATTTCGCCAAATTAACCCTACGTTGCTTTGAAATCGCAAATTTTTTGGAAATTGTGTTTTTTCATCAGCTACCGTAGCAGGACGTCTCAACACCTCTGCGTTAGGATCAAATTAGTCAATTCAAGAACGTTGGACAATGGATTCAAACGGAGGACACGACGGAATGCCTTTTTACTTGGACCATGTAATATTTTACAGAATTTGCCAATTTTTGATTGTGATAAATTGTAGCCCTTTTCAAGGTTAACGGTGTTTTTCTTGAATCCAACAATTCATTCAAACGTGTAAATGCGACTCTATTTGGGTCGAGTCGACCACCAACACCACCTCTTTTTTTTCAATAAATGCGACTCTATTTGGGTCGAGTCGACCACCAGTTAATTTCGATAAATTAACTTTCGTCTTTGCCCGAGGTGTACCACGGAGATAGAAAACGCAGAACACGTCATGTTCCAGCCCCCCTTTTCACTAGGAAATACTCACTTTGCAAAGAGTGTTAGGGGAGGAACCTCGAGAAATTTAGTATCACAAATGTGCAACAAGAAGGAATGCTGGACTGCAGTGAGCAAAATGACATTTATAGTCATGACACGCCTGATGGATGCTGAGAGGGAGCGCAGAGAAATGCGCAGGTGAAAGAGTGGCGATTAAATAGACGCTCAGAGCAAAAAGCGGGAACCTGAAAGCATGGACGATAACAGTTGGCTCTTAAAAAATTAGTAATATGGAACAACACCCTGAAGTAATGCGAAAGTGGTGCCGGGGTGCGCGACGGTTCCAAAAGTGGGCTTGTTTTTTAGTCTACGGACACACGGTTGCTGTGACGGCACCAATTATGGAGTATTAGTAATTTTTCAACCATCCCGTAAAAAAAGTATGATTCGGAAGTCACCACGAAGACCCTCATACACATAGCTGATCACGAATTGTACCACGACCATCATGTAAACGTTGCGAATTATATACCTTTTAGATATCAGCACGGATTTTCATGCGTTCAAAAAAACCACAGCTTGTTTGGTTTTCTGTAGGTTTTACTCTTCATCGGATGCAACCAATGGGTGTTCGGGAACTCCGTCAATGATATGGCTATTACATTGTACAAGAGCTGTACACCAGGTGCAGCAATAGTAGATACCAGCGGTTATTTACGTTGGTTTACTTTTACCTTGAGTTGCCGACGACGAAAAGTCTTAGTGGAAGCAAACATGCGTCTAGCACGGCACATATTATCGAAGGCCCCTGACAACACGACAAGCTTCGGAGCTTTTCGACATACGTGAATTTAGCGAGAAGCCGGGCTTTCGTGTATCGAAATCCTTCCTTGTGTTCGAGAAGACATCGTAAGCTCTACTATTAGGACTCTTCAGCGATCCTCTAGGCTGGTTTGTGAGGAGTGAAACCTACTAAAATTTAATGCCACCGTTATTGCTAAAAAGTCAGAAGAAGTACTTTACAAAACTAATCAGCCGCATACGAAAGAATATCACGAGTGTCGTGCCTGCAGCCTATATTGGAGGAAGTCACGAAAAGCGGCAGTTTTGCGATACAGGTTTAATGAATAACTCCGAACTGTTACTAACCGTATGCAGAGCGAAACATTTGATAGACACAGTTGGACCAATAAATCTGAAGTCTCAGCTATATGAACATATGTATTTCAATTAATGAATCATAAGCTGCGACTACTTCATAACGACCTGAGACGGGGTCATTTAAAATCGCATTCAAAAGCCTGTAAAGGGGGTCAATTGCCATTTATTAGGACTTCACAATGTTAAAAGTGTCATTTGAGACATCGAGTGGACAGAATAAGCACTATTACCATCTCTTAATTCAATAATGCTGTGATAGTTCGAATCGTGTGCGATTCTAGGCACGGCTAAAATATAGAATTTTATATGCATTTTTTATATGAACTATCAGGCTTGTACATGACGTTATGGTAGAGCCTGTTTCCCTGACATAAAAAGGCGTCATACCACTATGCCAGGCATTGCCCGGCGAGCCCCCTTCTTAAAGACAAATACCCTGGACCCGCTGTTGAGGAAAGCAACCTCCCAAAAGAGACGCGCGTCATTCTAGCTCAACTTTAATCTGGATACTGTAATAAGTTAAACCCTTACTTCTCCAGAATCAACCCCGACGTAAATAATGTATGTCCGTAATTGCAATGGGTATCAACCCATAAACACCCTTATTTTTCTGATCCAACTCTGTTGAATGGTGCTGAGAGCTGGTACAACAACTTTAGAGCCTATAAATCCTTTTGATGTCAGCTTTATATAAGACCAAACTTTTTTGGTGGCTGTAAGGAAAGATGTGTGTCCATGAATGAATGTAAGCATAATCAAAAGGTAGGCAGGAAGAAATGACATATATGGAAGTGAAAATAAAAACAAGAAGGAAGGCTAAGTTCGGGTGTAACCGAACAGTAAATACTCAGTTGAGAGCTATGGAGACAAAATAAGGGAAAATCACCATGTAGGAAAATGAGCCTAGTTACCCTGGAATGTGGTTGTATGACATGCGTATCAAATGGAAGGTATTAAAGAGTATTTTAAGAGAGAGTAGGCCATAGTTCTATGGATGGACGCCATTTAGGGATATAGCCATAAAGGTGGAACAGGGGTGACTCTAGAATGTGTTTGTACGATATGGGCATCAAATGAAAGGTGTTAATGAGTATTTTAAAAGCGAGTGATCCTTAGTTCGAGATATCGCCATAAAGGTGGACAAGGGGTGACTCTAGAATGTGTTTGTACGATATGGGTATCAAATGAAAGGTGTTACTGAGCATTTTAAGAGGGAGTGGGCCTTAGATCTTTAGGTGGACGCCTTTTCGAGATATCGCCATTAAGGTGGGCCAGGGGTGACTCTAGAATGTGCTTGTACGATATCGGTGTCAAATGAAAGGTGTTAATGAGTATTCTAAAAGGGAATGGGCCTTAGTTATATAGGTGAACGCCTTTTCGAGATATCGCCATAAAGGTGGAACAGGGGTGACTGTAGCATGTGTTTGTACTATATGGGCATCAAATGAAAGGTGTTGATGAGTATTTTAAAATGGCATGGGCTTTAGTTCTATAGGTAAACGCCTTTTCGAGATATCGCCATAAAGGTGGACCAGGGGTGACTCTATGTTTGTACGATATGGGTATCAAATGAAAGGTGTTAATGAGTATTTTAAAAGGGAGTGATCCTTAGTTCCATAGGTGGACGCCGTTTCGAGATATCGCCATAAAGGTGGACCAGGGGTGACTCTAGAATGTGTTTGTACGATATGGGAATCAAATGAAAGGTGTTAATGAGTATTTTAAAAGCGAGTGGGCCTTCGGTGTATAGGTAGACACCTTTTCGAGATATCGCCATAACGGTGGACCAAGGGTGACTCTAGAATGTGTTTGTACGATATGGGAATCAAATGAAAGGTGTTAGTGAGTATTATAAAAGTGAGTGGGCCTTCGGTGTATAGGTAGACACCTTTTTGTACTGTAACGAATTTGCTGCAAATCCTCTTATTTGCCCTTTTGCTAGGTTCGTATCGCTAAACTGTTGAATAAATAACTCCAATATTGAACAATGGAAAAATGGCCTTTATTAAAGTACTTCACAATAACACTTATTCTTTGCTACTCGCTGGCTTAATAACCAAACTGATTGATAGCTCAAATGAAACTCTACTATTCAAAATAATTCTGCTATAGCTCGCTAGATAGCGCTTAATCGAAATCTCAAATCAAACTGAATTACAGCGCCTCTACATCTGTTGCCTTTATACCCTTTGGTTTCCTCGTTCGCATTTTTCCAGAATGTACTAGCATTGTCCATGAGCTCTCAAACTTCTCAGCTATAACTAAAATTGCACAATTTTATACATCTTTTAGGCGCTTCCAGAATCTACTAGTCCAGTAGCTCTCAAACTTCTCAGAACGAATGTGTTTGCGCATTGACTCTCCGCTGCTCGTATTCGTACATGGTACATATATGTAGACACAATTATTTATTCGTTTATGTAGATACATAAAGATTGAATTATTGATGTGAATGTTTGTAGTTTACAGTCTCTCGCGCGCACATAGGCGTATAAGTAAATGCATCTGTGTGTGACATCTCTCTGGGCTGCCTTATATATGTGTATACTTGATTTGATTATTAACGTAAATACTGCTTGGCATGGCCTTAGCATCGCCTTAGTGATGGTATAGCTCAGTGATGCTAATATCCGTGACAGTACGATTAGGGTATCAAACGAAAGGTGTTACTGAGCATTTTAAGAGGGAGTGGGCCTTAGGTCTATAGGTGGACGCCTTTTCGAAATATCGCCATTAGGGTGGGCCAAGGGTGACACTAGAATGCGTTTGTATGATATGGGTATCAAATTAAAGGTATTAATGAGGGTTTTAAAAGCCAGTGGACCTTAGATGTATATGTAAAGGCGTTTTCGCGAAATCGGCCAAAATGTGGACCAGGGTGATCCAGGAAATCATCTGTCGGCTACTGCTAATTTATTTATATATGCAATATCACGAATAGTATTCCTGTCAAGATTCCAAGGGCTGTTGATTTCGCCCTGTAGAACTTTTTAAACTCAGTTGAGCAGAGCTCACAGAGTATATTAAGTTTGATTGGATAACGGTTGGTTGTACATATATAAAGGAATCGAGATAGACATAGGCTTCCATATATCAAAATAATCAGGATCGAAAAAAAATTTGATTGAGCCATGTCCGTCCGTCCGTCCGTCCGCCCGTTAACACGATAACTTGAGTAAATTTTGAGGTATCTTGATGAAATTTGGTATGTAGGTTCCTGAGCACTCATCTCAGATCGCTATTTAAAATGAACGATATCGGACTATAACCACGCCCACTTTTTCGATATCGAAAATTTCGAAAAATCGAAAAAGTGCGATAATTCATTGCCAAAGACGGATAAAGCGATGAAACTTGGTAGGTGGGTTGATCTTATGACGCAGAATAGAAAATTAGTAAAATTTTGGGCAATGGGCGTGGCATCGCCCACTTTTAAAAGAAGGTAATTTAAAATTTTGCAAGCTGTAATTTGGCAGTCGTTGAAGATATCATGATGAAATTTGGCAGGAACGTTACCCCTATTGCTATATGTACGCCTAATAAAAATTAGCGAAATTGGAGAAGGACCACGCCCACTTTTAAAAAAAAATTTTTTTTAAGTTAAATTTTAACAAAAAATTTAATATCTTTACAGTATATAAGTAAATTATGTCAACATTCAACTCCAGTAATGATATGGTGCAACAAAATACAAAAATAAAAGAAAATTTCAAAATGGTCGTGGCTCCGCCCTTTTTCATTCAATTTGTCTAGGATACTTTTAACGCCATAAGTCGAACAAAAATTAACCAATACTTTTGAAATTTGGTAGGGCATAGATTTTATGACGTTAACTGGTTTCTGTGAAAATGGGCGAAATAGGTTAATGCCACGCCCAGTTTTTATACACAGTCGTCCGTCTGTCCTTCCACATGGCCGTTAACACGATAACTTGAGCATAAATCGACATATCTTTAATGAACTTAGTTCACGTGCTTACTTGAACTCTCTTTATCTTGGTATGAAAAATGAACGAAATCCGACTATGACCACGCCCACTTTTTCGATATCGAAAATTACGAAAAATGAAAAAATGCCATAATTCTATACCAAATACGAAAAAAGGGATGAGACATGGTAAAGTAATTGGATTGTTTTATTGACGCGAAATATAACTTTAGAAAAAACTTTATAAAATGGTTGTGACACCTACCATATTAAGTAGAAGAAAATGAAAAAGTTCTGCAGGGCGAAATAAAAAACCCTTAAAATCTTGGCAGGTATTACATATATAAATAAATTAGCGGTATCCAACAGATGATGTTCTGGGTCACCCTGGTCCACATTTTGGTCGATATCTGGAAAACGCCTTCACATATACAACTACCACCACTCCAAAACTCTCATTAATACCTTTAATTTGATACCCATATCGTACAAACTCATTCTAGAGTCACCCCTGGTCCACCTTTATGGCGATATCTCGAAAAGGCGTCCGCCTATAGAACTAAGCCCCACACCCTTTTAAAATACTCATTAACACCTTTAATTTGATACCCATATCGTACAAACATATTCTAAAGTCACCCCTGGTCCACCTTTATGGCGATATCTCGAAAAGGCGAACACCTATAGAACGAGGGACCACTCCCTTTTAAAAATACTCATTAACACCTTTCATTTGATACCCATATCGTACAAACAAAGTCTAGAGTCACCCCTGGTCCACCTTTATTGCGATACCTCGAAAAGGCGCCCACCTATAGAACTAAGGCCCACTCCCTTTTAAAATACTCATTAACTCCTTTCGTTTGATACCCATATTGCACAAACGAATTCTAGAGTCACCGCTGGCCCACCTTTATGGCGATATCTCGAAACGGCGTCCACCTATGGAACTTAGGATTACTCCCTTTTAAAATACTCATTAACACCTTTCTTTTGATACCCATATTGTACAAACAAATTCTAGGGTCACCCCTGCTCCACCTTTATGGCGATATCCCGAAACGGCGTCCACCTATGGAACTAAGGATTACTCCCTTTTAAAATACTAATTAACACCTTTCTTTTGATACCCATATTGTACAAACAAATTCTAGGGTCACCCCTGGTACACCTTTATGGCGATATCTCGAAAATGCGACCACCTATTTAACAACCACCACTTCCTTTTAAACCCTCATTAATACCTTTAATTTGATACCCATATCGTACAAACACATTCTAGAGTCACCCCTGGTCCACCTTTATGGCGATATTTCGAAACGGGGTCCACCTATAGAATTAAGGCCCACTCCCTTTTAAAATACTCATTAGCGCCTTTCGTTTGATGCCCATATTATACAAACAAATTCTAGGGTCACCCCTGGTCCACCTATGTGGCGATATCTCGAAACTGCGTCCACCTATGGAACTAAGGATTACTCCCTTTTAAAATACTCATTAACACATTTCTTTTTATACCCATATTGTACAAACAAATTCTAGGGTCACCCCTGGTCCACCTTTATGGCGATATCTCGAAACGGCGTCCACCTATGGAACTAAGTATTACTCCCTTTTAAAATACTCATTAACACCTTTCTTTTGATACCCATATTGTACAAACAAATTCTAGGGTCACCCCTGCTCCACCTTTATGGCGATATCCCGAAACGGCGTCCACCTATGGAACTAAGGATTACTCCCTTTTAAAATACTAATTAACACCTTTCTTTTGGTACCCATATTGTACAAACAAATTCTAGGGTCACCCCTGGTACACCTTTATGGCGATATCTCGAAAATGCGACCACCTATTTAACAACCACCACTTCCTTTTAAACCCTCATTAATACCTTTAATTTGATACCCATATCGTACAAACACATTCTAGAGTCACCCCTGGTCCACCTTTATGGCGATATTTCGAAACGGGGTCCACCTATAGAATTAAGGCCCACTCCTTTTTAAAATAATCATTAGCGCCTTTCGTTTGATGCCCATATTATACAAACAAATTCTAGGGTCACCCCTGGTCCACCTATGTGGCGATATCTCGAAACTGCGTCCACCTATGGAACTAAGGATTACTCCCTTTTAAAATACTCATTAACACATTTCTTTTTATACCCATATTGTACAAACAAATTCTAGGGTCACCCCTGGTCCACCTTTATGGCGATATCTCGAAACGGCGTCCACCTATGGAACTAAGTATTACTCCCTTTTAAAATACTCATTAACACCTTTCATTTGATAATCATATCGTACAAACGCATTCTAGAGTCACCCCTGGTCCACTTTTATGGCGATATCTCGAAAAGGCGACCACCTATACAACAACCACCACTCCCTTTTAAAACCCTCATTAATACTTTTAATTTGATACCCATATCGTACAAACACATTCTAGAGTCACCCCTGGTCCACCTTTATGGCTATATCCCTAAATGGCGTCCACCTATAGAACTATGGCCCACTCCCTAATAAAATACTCTTTAATGCCTTTCATTTGATACAAATGTCATACATTCCAGGGTTACCCTAGGTTCATTTTCCTACATGGTTATTTTCCCTTATGTTGTAACCATAGCTCTCAACTTAGTATGTAATGTTCGGTTACACCCGAACTTAACCTTCCCTACTTGTTCAATTTCAATATGGTAGGTGTCACACCCATTTTACAAAGTTTTTTCTAAAGTTATATTTTGCGTCAATAAATCAATCAAATTACCATGTTTCTTCCCTTTTTTCGTATTTGGTATAGAATTATGGCATTTTTTTCATTTTTCATAATTTTCGATATCGAAAAAGTGGGCGTGGTGATAGTCGGTTTTCGGCCATTTTTTACACCAAGATAAAGTGAGTTCAGATAAGTACGTGGACAAAGTTTAGTAAAGATATATCGGTTTTTGCTCAAGTTATCGTATCAACGGCCGAGCGGAATGACAGACGGTGGACTGTGTATAAAAACTGGGCGTGGCTTCAACCGATACCAAGATAAAGAGAGTTCAAGTAAGCACGTGAACTAAGTTCATTAAAGATATATCGGTTTTTGCTCAAGTTAACGTATCAACGGCCGAGCGGAATGACAGACGGTGGACTGTGTATAAAAACTGGGCGTGGCGTCAACCGATTTCGCCCATTTTCACAGAAAACAGTTAAGGTCATAAAATCTATGCCCCTACCAAATTTCAAAAGGATTGGTAAATTTTTGTTTGACTTATGGCGTTAAAAGTATCCTAGACAAACTAAATGAAAATGGGCGGAGCCACGCCCATTTTGACAATTTCTTTAATTTTTGTATTTTGTTGCATCATATCATTACTGGACTTGAATGTTGACATAATTTACTTATATACTGTAAAGATATTAAACTTTTTGTTAAAATTTGACTTTTAAAAAAATTTTTTTTAAAAAGTGGGCGTGTTCTTCATTCAATTTTGCTAATTTTTATTTAGCACATATATAGTAATAGTAGTAACGTTCCTGCCTAATTTCATCATGATATCTTCAACGACTGCCAAATTACAGCTTGCAAAACTTTTAAATTACCTTCTTTTAAAATTGGGTGGTGCCACGCCCATTGTACAAAATCTTACTAATTTTCTATTCTGCGTCATAATATCAACCCACCTACCAAGTTTCATCGCTTTATCCGTCTTTGGCAATGAATTATCGCATTTTTACGGTTTTTCGAAATTTTCGATATCGAAAAAGTGGGCGCGGTTATAGTCCGATGACGTTCATTTTAAATAGCGGTCTGAGATGAATGCCCAGGAACCCACATACCAAATTTCATCAAGATACCTCAAAATTTACTCAAGTTATCGTGTTAACGGACGGACGGACGGACGGACATGGCTCAATCGATTTTTTTTTCGATACTGATGATTTTGATATATGGAAGTCTATATCTATCTCGATTCCTTTATACCTGTACAACCAACCGTTATCAAATTAAAGTTAATAAACTCTGTGAGCTCTGCTCAACTGAGTATAAAAATTGTTAGGGACAAATATTGGCTCTTGTATTTGTTGTTGTGATGACAATGCGCGAGTATGTCACACAACTGGCGAACATGACAACAAATAAATCAGATCGAAATCAAAACAGCGTTAGTTAACATGCCACCACATGTAACAATAATAACAACAACAATGGTAGAAGTAAGTTCAAAAAAAGCTACAACTCCATCATAAGTATATAAGACCAACAACAAAACCAACACCACCTCAGGCAAAGTGCCGATTGCACTTACTTTTATGCACATTTACCTACTTACATGCATACATATGTATATACTTAATATGTAAAATATGCATAAGGAGGAGTGTAATGAAAACATGAGTACATACATACATACAAACCGCTTCATTTGAAATTATTCATAAGCGAGTGAATGCCGCAACAGAGGAACCGACAGACAAATAAACAAACAATGGCTCAGGACTGTCAGTATATTGGCAACAAAGGAGCGCACCCACCACTAAGGATGTATACACATATGTACATACATACATATGTATGGAGTGTTCTTTTAAGAGCTGTGGAACTTTCAAATTGAAATAAAGTATGTTATTGGAAAACTTTATAAGCAACTTTGTTGTTGCCTTAGCAAAGCAAGTGACCTGGAAAGCTTTAGCAACCAATCTGATTTCTTCACACTCTCGAAAGATTTTTGCTGATACAATCTATTCACAAAAGCGGGAAAAGCCGTTGAAAGGGCACCAACAACCTGAAGCAACTGCAGAAAAAGCGAAACAAATGATTTCTCTGTCCTTCTTCTTATAGTAATGATCGTCCCAATCAATATGTGTCATCACTAACAAATTTTCTTTGGTGTCCTCAAACGGAAGTCCAAGGAAACCTACTGGGTTGGAGAAAGGGATGTTGCAAAGACGCGTTGGCATCGGCTGGTTGATATTAGTGTAACGGATGCGATGAAAACTTCCTTCAAGACCGCAAAATACTCTGAACTAAAGAATGGAAACATGCAGGGACGGAAAATAATAATTTTTTTTTTCGGACTCGAAAAAGTCCTGGTCAAAAAATTGTCCTAGGTGAAAATGTTTGCGTTTTCAGGTATCCCCATAGCAATATCATGTCGAATCATGCATCCTTTTTATTTTTCGAAATTTTTCCATAAAAGTCCACATATAAAAGTAAAATTTTTATTTTTATTTTTTAAGTCCGATAGAACTAGTTAAACTCGGACTTTTAAAATTAAAAGTCCCGAAATAAAAGTTAAATCAAGACTTTTATTTTTTAAGGCCGAAATAAAAGTCCCGCTTGATAACAAAGAAACGGCTTATCCGAATTAAAAAAATTTGGTACCAATCGATTCTCCTGGATTCCTAAAATTTAAAACCTTATGGACATTTGAAAATTTCTGTTAATAATACTAGAAATTTATCATAAATAAACTAGATCGAAAATCTCGTAGTATAAATGGTGAACTAGCAGTGGATTTTTGCAATAAATTTCGTTCCAATATGACTATTAGAGTGAAAATTGGTAAACCGCATTCTGCTATGATAGGAAAGCTTTCCAAAAAAAGAAATGGTCGTAATCGGTCAGTGGCGACGCCTCTTTCTGTATATAGAAATTTCCCTGCAGGACATGCAATATTTGAGTATCTAACGAAGCCACGTTATTTAAATTTGGCACGTAAATTACTGACATTGCAGGTAGTTGATCCACATACTTTTTTTGGATAATGGGCGTGGCACCAACTACTTTCCAAATAAGATTATTTGGAATTTCAAGTGCGATAACTTATACATACTTTGAGCTATATTTTTGCAAATTAGTAAGCGAACTTCATATTTGTATTTGTACATGCCGACGGAAAAAGTTTTAAAATCGAATTAAAGTCACACCCACTTGTATATAAAAATATCAAAACTGGCTACTTGAATTCATAGCTAATTACGTGAATATGTCGGAGTTACTTCGGGACTATTTCGGGATCATTTGGGGATCCTTCCGGTATCATTCCTGGATGACTTTCGGGATCCTGTCCTTCTGTCATAATTTCTGGATAGTTTTCGGGATTTGTCCGGGATCCCGTCGGGATCATTTCGAGACTATTTTGATATCATTTTGGGACCCTTCCGGAATCATTTAAGGACTCTTCGAAACCGGTAGTTCAGCACACATGCTTTTTTAATTTATGAGCCTTTATGGGCATGGATTTGCTGCAAATTATTCGTAATTATAGTTCGGTATGTTTTATTTTTAATATCTAACACAGATTTTTCGTTCTATTTTTGATTATTTTAAATGAATCCTGTAACGAACTATTATAGCTCTAACTACACTTTTTGTAATATCTTAACCAGCTAAACACACGAAAAAGCAACACTATTTTCATCCAAAAAATTCTCTTTGGTTTTAGCTAATTGTAGTTTTACTCATTTGTTCTATGAATAGTAATCCTTCACCCCTGTCATACCAATTAATTTAACTTAAAAACAAAATTTTAATTTCTTGGTTAATTATTGAGCTCAAGGCCGCAAAGATAAATAAAACACCATATATTTTGTGGTATTATAATTTATATATTTATATAAACATCAAAACAAAGGAGAATTAAACAGGGGTGCCACAGGGTGGTGTCCTATCCCCGCTTTTGTTTAATTTCTGCATATCTAAGCTACCTTCACCACCGGAAGGAGTCACAATCGTTTCCTACGCCGATGACTGCACAATAATGGCCACAGGCCCAGGCCCAAAGATCGATGAGCTATGCAATAAAATAAACGGCTATCTCCCTGATCTCTCCAGTTTTTTCGCCTCGCGAAACCTGGCATTGTCACCGACTAAATCTTCCGCGACCTTATTTACAACATGGACGCCCCAAATGTCGACCATATTGAACATCCACGTCGATGGCACTACGCTACCTACTGTCCTACACCCCAAAATCTTGGGTGTGACGTTTGATCAGGATCTACATTTTGGTGCGCACGCAACCGCAATTGTTCCAAGAATTCAGAGCCGTAATAAAATCCTCAAATCCCTTGCTGGCAGTACCTGGGGAAAAGATAAAGAAACGCTCTTGACCACATACAAAGCAATTAGCCAGCCGATTACGTGCTACGCGTCACCCATATGGTCGCCAAGCCTAAAAACCACCCACTGGAAGAAACTACAGGCCTGCCAAAATACTGCTCTCAGAATCGCCACGGGCTGTCTTCTTATGTCCCCAGAACACCATCTGCATAATGAGAATACTCCCCATCAGGGAGAGAAATGAGATGCTGACCAAACAGTTTCTGTTGAATACCCAGAAACCTGGGCATCCCAACAGACATCTGATTGACGAACCAGCACCGCCTAGGGGCCTAAGGAGTCATCTCCGTAAGCATTTTGAGGAAATACGGCACCTGAGAACCCAGCCGTATGAAGCGGAAAAACACAAGCAGGTCCTTGGTGAACTCCATAGACAGGCGTCGGACCTTTATGTCGGGAATTGCCCGGTGAATCCAGTACTTGAAGAAAAATATCCAGAACTCGCAGAAGAGGAACGCATACTCCCCAGGGAAACGCGTGTCACTCTTGCTCAACTTCGTTCTGGATACTGTAACAGGTTAAACTCTTACCTATCCAGAATCAACCCCGACATACAAAATGTATGCCCTGCTTGCAATGTGTCCCCACATGACACCAACCATCTCTTTAATTGTAATGTGGAACCAACGCCTCTAACACCCCTTTCCTTATGGTCCACCCCTGTTGAAATGGCAAGTTTCCTTGGACTCCCGTTAGAGGATATTGATGACAATTTGTGATCGGTCGCGGCTATTAGGTGGGGCGAGCATTGCTACAACAACAACAACAACAACTTTAATTCGATTTTAAAACTTTTTTCCGTCTGCATGTACAAATATCTACAAATATGAAGTTCGCTTACCAATTTGCAAAAATATTGCTCAAAGTATGTACGAGTTATCGCACTTGAAAGTCCAAAAAATCTTAGTTGGATAAAAGTTGGTGCCACGCCCAAATTAATTATGTGGATCAACTACCTGCAATGTAAGTAATTTACGTGCCAAATTTAAATAACGTGGCTTCTTTAGATACTCAAATATTGCATGTCCTGCAGGGAAATTTCTATATACAGAAAGAGGCGTGGCTACTGACCGATTACGACCATTTATTTTATTGAAAAGCATTCCTATCATAGCAGAATGCGGTTTACCAATTTTCACTCTAATAGTTATATTGGAACGAAATTTATTGCAAAAATCCACTGCAAGTTCACCATTTATACTACGAGATTTTCTATCTAGTTGGTTTATGATAAATTTCTAGTATTATTAACAGAAATTTTCAAAAGTCCATAATTAATTTTAGGAATTCAGGAGAATGGATTGGTACAAATTTTTTTTAATTCGGATAAGCCTGTTCTTTGTTATCAAGCGGGACTTTTATTTCGGCCTTAAAAAATAAAAGTCTTGATTTAACTTTTATTTCGAGAATTTTATTTTTAAAAGTCCGAGTTTAACTAGATCTATCGGACTCAAAAAATAAAAATCCGAAAATAATTTTTATCTTGATCCAGATATATTTAAATTCCAAAATTAATAGTTTTGCAACGACTTATATTATAAAAGGAATAACAGTTTCAGCCCCTGGAAACATGTAATAAACAAGTATTAAGAAAATTCATGGATATCACATATCGCAAATATGGGATGCAATAGCTCCTACATTCAGAATCTCACGAAATTTTTAAGGTATCCCTTGAGGATAGAACTCTTTAGAAATAGGGAATTCATATGCTGACCTTCACTCAGAGGTCTGGTTCACGGATGGATTAAAATTTGATGCCGGAAAATTTGTTGTGGTATCCATGATATTTTTCAGTTAGTAATACATGCAATAGAAAATTGCCGCAGACGATGTCTACGAAGACGCTTGACCCCGAGGCAACATTGCATGCTTTGCAGTCTAACCTCTTACGCAACTACTTCTAAGCTAGTGGACGGATGCGGGGAATGTCTCTATCACTACAACAACAACAGGTACTTAAATACATTAAAAGTCTCTACATACAGTAATGCGCTATAGGGTCACGCCCAATAGATCTAAATAAGGGTCGCAGTGCATCGAAGCCTACTAATAATAATAATAAAATCAGCTGCTTAAAAAGCATACCTAAGAGCGTCGCTGGCGGCCGCCGTGGGGTGAGTGTAGCCTGCTCCGCCTACCACACCGAAGATCCTGGGTTCAAGCCCCGGGCAAAGCAACATCAAAATTTTAGAAACAAGTTTTTCAATTAGAATAAAATTTTTCTAAGGCGTCGCCCCTCGGCAGTGTTTGGCAAGCACTCGGAGTGTATTTCTGCCATGAAAAGTTCACAGTGAAAACTTGTATGCCTTGCAGATGTCGTTCAGGGTCGGCATAAAACAAGTAGGTCCCGTCCCGCCAATTTGTAGGAAACATTAAAAAGAGCAGTACGCAAATTGGAAAAAAAGCTAGGCCTTAAATCTCTTCGGAGGTTATCGCGCCTTTCATTTATTTTTCTAGGAGAGTCGCAAGCAAACTGTATTTCAAGTATCTCAATATAGTACAAGTTTAGGGGAAAATTTTACTATCGACTACACACCAAGTGTGGAAGCATCCTTGCGAGTCTTCCGAACTAAGCCCGTTTAGCACTACGGTTATAGTTTCTTGAACCTCCTTTACGCCGCCATGATGAGTTCCCTTAAGGTGCGACTTCATCTTGGGGAATAGCAAAAAGTCGCAGGAGAAATTTCAGCGCTATGGTGGGCGAGGCAACGTTAGAATGCCCTTTTTTCCTAACGCTCTTGCAGAGCGAATGCAAGATCCAGCCATCTTTGATGAGTTCAAATCACATACGAAAAATATGTGTCCACAGCCTCTCCAAAACGCCAACATAGAATTTTCCAGTTACTGTCTGACCAGCGGAAACCTATTCCTGCCGTGGATATTTAAAAAAAGAATGAACATTGCCTTCAGAAGAGACTTTTACATCCGCACTTTCCCTATTAAGTGTGTTTACGCGTCTCACGGTCATACTCGAATATCCAAGACACATCTCCAGTGACAACCCGTTTATGTTTTTCGCCAGATTTCACCTAAAGTTGAAATTGCTTGTAATGTACGTCACACATTTTCACTTCGCACTTAAAAAGTTATGTACATGCAAATAATTCTCTTAAAACACAAGCTAAACGTGCTACTTTACCTTGGAACTAAAAGGAAGATTCCCCTTCTTAGAAAGCTGATGACGAATGAAAAAGTTTTGCCAGTTTTTAAATTAGAACTACATTCCCGAAACTCATTGGCACACATCGTATTCTTCTTAACTGAACTTTAGTTGGTTGCTTTGAATAGGCATCGATCGTTCTGTTGTTATCAAAAAATTTGTACCACCAAAAGAAACACCCATTACATCTACATATATAAACGTTTAAATTAAAGCTCGTATATGCACTCATATGATTACATACGCTGACTGAGCCAAACAATAAGGATGCAAACTCCAGCAGTGTCGATAACAAAGATCGTTGTTCAAAGCGTGAGCTGCTGCTACTGCAATGTTTGCGGTGGTGAGGGTTTGAGTGCAAGCGCAAGCAAAGGCGATAGCTAAGAAGACTGATTGTCAAGCAAATCAGCGCAAAAGCTGCCAGCACTAACATATGCATGAATAGCGCGGTGGCAAACGGGATAGTCATGCCAGTTGTCGATGGCAGCAGGTAAAATGTCGCGTGGTTTTATGACTTCATTAGCACCGTAGACATTAAGGGGTGCGCTTAAAGCAATTTGCATACACCCACCGGTGTAGGCGCATAGGGAGACGCGATTTGGTGTTGTTGATGGCACATTCGCTTTGCACCATAATTTATTTAAATTAAAATGGACTAATTTTACGAAAACATATTTCATATTCGTACAAATCAAGCTCAACTGTATAATAAATACCTGAGGGAATATGCAAAGGATTTATGGGTATAAGCATGCATTTACATACATACATATGTATGTATGAGTGTGTATGCACTTTTGCTTTTTTGTACCACAAATAGGTTGCAAGCTTACAAATTTTAGTTGTGATTAACATACATATTACATAAAAGCTTGTTTTCTACAACAGTCCAGGTTGACCCATGGCTTTTCAGCTGGCATAATAATTAGCGCCAAAATACTTTAAAAATCTGCAAGATTTGTAAAGTCATGCTACTCACATAATCGCTTTTATAAAATCTTTGAAAGTATTTTTATTATTATATATTTTTTTTGAAGACATTACTTGTTGGAACACTTTTTATGCTCCTACTAGCTTTACCCGGCGTACGTTGTAACGCCCGAGATCGAATGAATGTTTCGTTATTTTTTCTGTTTTGTTTGTTGATAATTAAATTTATTGTTCTGTAAATTGAATTGAATTTTGTACTCATATTTGGTGAAATTTTCTGTTAAAACATTTTATTATTTTATCAGGGACGGAAAATAATAATTATTTTTTTTTTCGGAGTCGAAAAAGTCCTGGTCAAAAAATTGTTCTAGGTGAAAATGTTTGAGTTTCCAGGTATCCCTATAGCAATATCATATCGAATCATGCATCCTTTTTATTTTTCGAACTTTTTCCATAAAAGTCCACATATAAAAGTAAAATCTGTATTGTTATTTTTTGAGTCCGATAGAACTATTTACACTCGGACTTTGAAAATAAAAGTGCCGAAATAAAAGTTAAATCAAGACTTTTATTTTTTAAGGCCGAAATAAAAGTCCCGCTTGATAACAAAGAAACGGTTTACCCGAAATAATTTTTTTTTAATTCGGATAAGCCGTTTCTTTGTTATAAAGCGGGACTTTAATTTAGGCCTTAAAAAATAAAAGTCTTGATTTAACTTTTATTTCGGGACTTTTATTTTTAAAAGTCCGAGTTTAACTAGTTATATCAGACTCAAAAAAGAAAAATCCGAAAATAATTTTTATATATTGATCCAAATATATTTAAAGTCCAAAATTAATAGTTTTGCAAGGAATTATATTATAAAAGGAATAACAGTTTCAGCCCCTGTATTTTATCTTATTGTAATGCATGTGGGTACACAATAGTTTTGATTTATTCGTTGGAAGCAAAGATAAAAAATTTTTTTTTGTTCCAACTCTAGAGCAAGCTGGCCATGGGAAAACCACGGACTCTCTAAATTTAAGCCTGCAACAGTAAGCGATTGTCCTTGTGCTTTGTTGATTGTTATTGCAAAAGCAAGGCATACAGGAAACTGGAAGCGCTTAAAATTGAATAGCAAATCTGTAGGAATCATTGGGATCCATGGTATGAGCACATCCTTCACCTTTGCTTTACTACTGATGATTTTTGCTTCGAGTACTTTCGGCATTAATTTCAAAATGCAAAGTCTGGTTCCATTGCACAATTTTGGTGGGTTTAAATTCCGAAGAAGCATGATTGGTGAGCCAATTTTCAAAGTTGATATATGCGCAGGCATTCCAGGTGGTTCTAAAGAGTTTAGAAATTCGATTGTATAATTCACAATTTTATCTTCATCTAAAACTCTGTCGATCGATTTATGTTTCGTCACTTCACCAGGAAATTGGTTTTGAATGCGATCATTGATTTTGTTAACATGATCATTTTTGGGAGCTAAGATAGTTCGTTCGCATAGCCAAAAAACAAAACATTTAAATTTAAAATTCTTAATTCTGAAAGATGAAAAACTTTCGTCTTGATCGAAGGAACCTATAGCCAAAATTTGGTGATGTTTGAAGTATGGGAAACACGTTTTCATAGGGAACACAAACAAATAATTATATTTTTATAGAAGATGTAGATAGACTGAAGATAACAAATTTTTTTAACGGCGGCAGATTACTAAACGTCCAAAAGGCATAACAGCCAAACTCAACAATGCAGTCAAACTTTAGCCATTAAAATAACTTAAGTTTGCATGGCAGCCATAGTTCTGAAAAATGCCATTTTTAGGGAAGGTGCCAGGCCCCTCTTTTCCCCCTTCCATATTTTACTTGAGGTGTTAGGACTTAACGTCTTATAGCTCCTTACCAATTTTCATTTTCCTAACATTAATACATACAGAGATAAACAGTATGATATATTCCATTTGTATGGGAGGTGCCACGCCCCCTTTTTTCTAATTCCGCATTTTCTTGGCGGTGTTAGGGATTGACCTCATAAAACTCTTTACTGAATTTCAATGTTCTGGCATGTATACCTTCAAAGTTATGCAGTACCAAAAATTCCATTTGTATGGGAGGTGCCACGCCCCTTTTATATATCGAAATTATTTTTAGCCTAAAACCTTCCCGTTGATCGAAGGAACCTATAAACAAAATTTGGTGATGATTGAAATGTGGGAAATACGTTTCCATAGCGAACACACACACACACACAGAATTTGATTTATATATATATGGTCAAAAACGCGGGAAAATGGAACGCGGGATAAAAATTTTTCTTTGAATCACGCCCCAATTCCAACATATTTGAATTACATATATTCTGTAGTATCTAAAAACAAAAGCTTATAGACATCCGATGTATGTGGGTTTCACGAGACACGTTCATTTCAGTTGTGTCTCGCGAGCTATCAATATGGAAAAAACGTCGCTCCAAACAAGAAGGTAAATATATTAATGTCTTACTAATTGTTCGATGCTCTGAGCTCGTATTTTATATTGAAAAGGCCTTAAAAAATTAAATTTAATTTAATTTTTGTGAGTTTGATCGTTTTTAAATTTTACTTCTATAACTGTGTAACGTTAAAGACCAAATTACCGAAAATGTTTTATTGTAAAAAATTTATACTTCCAACAAAACCTATGGAACTCGCAATGAAAGAAGTATATGCGATATTTGTTGAACAGCAAAAAAATTTAAAAAAAGGTTCTCTCCCGCATCCCATGTGCTTAATCTAATATCTTAATTTTTTCCACATTTAGAATGGTGCAGCCTGACTTTTTTTTGTGGACATCGCCCAAAAAATATTAAATTGATACAGATTTACCACACGAAATGTGCATGTGTTCATATCACACGAAATTCATCGAAGCCGTTGCTGCGTTGCATAAGATACTTAGTTCCAAATATTCCACTTTATAGTGACGGCTTTGTGCAGAGATTTTTGTGCAACGATGCTACCAAAAACTGTTGGTTTGGACGATGCGACAAATGCACGGGTATAACAAACGAGAATCTGCATCGGGAAGTTGGGAATATCGCGCTTGATACCGAAGCTAGTTGGGTAATTTGGAAAAAATATTCAAACAGAAAACGTGTTGAAAAATGTGAAGAGGCTGGTCAGTTATCAGATTTGATTGCACATATTACCACGATATCCCAACAATTCTTACAACACAGCTTCATAAAAACTGCACAATCAGACACATTCAATATGTTTGATCGAACCAGGGGATCAAGCTATGAGTTTGGTGATGAAGGTATGATGCAGGTAGATTTCGCTGAAAATTTTGTATGTCAAGCTCAGGGAGAAGTCCAGTCCGCTCATTGGAATCAGCGTCAATTATCGTTACTTACTACTGCATTTCATTACAATGAATCATTTAAGTCGAAGGTATTCGTATCTGACAGTTTCGTCCACACTAAGGAAACAATCGTTCCATATATGTTCAAGCTGCTGACAGGATTACCACAGTCGTTAAAGGTGTTTAAAATTTGGAGTGATGGACCGTCTTCCCAATTTAAAAATAAATTTATTGCTGCAATGATTTCAAAATTGGAAGAGATATTCGGTCTAAAAATATACTGGAATTATTATGCTACCTCGCACGGTAAAGAATGTGTGGATGGCATTGGTGCAACTGCAAAAATGATTGTGCGAAAACAAATTAGGGCTCGAGATGAATTAGTAAACTGTGCAGTTGACTTTGTGAGAGCTTTTAATCGTACCAAATCACAAATATATATCTTGTATATCTTTTTATTCACTAAATTCTCCAAGGAGATCGAATGATAACGTTAAAGACTTTTTCTGTGTAGCATTAAAGACCCGTATACTTTGAATCGTAGACTTGCCGGAAATTTGTTTTTTCCAAAAGTTAAAATAGTTTCCGTTTCTTTCAACCTTGGTCTTGAATAAAATGCTTTGTTTAATTTTTTTAGTTGGCAGGATGAGCTGAATTTTCCGTAAGAGGGACGTTCTACGTAACGCACTTCCAAATACGGTAACATTAAAGACCACTTAAAACTGGCTGTATCTTGAAAACAACAAAGAATTGAAGAAAAGTGTAAAATATTGACCATATAAATTAAGGTCCTATTGGCGAAGAGTTGACATATGATATTCGAATTAACAAATGAAAGAGAGAAAACTCAAGATTACAATATAAGAGAACCGAGCAGTAGCTTTTTAGAAAACATTTTTTATCAGTGTTCCTTAGGTTTGGTAGGATTGAACTGGTTGATTTGTAAGGACCTCACATATACTGAATGGGTACATAGAGTGGCCAGAAGTTTGACCAATGACCAAACTGAAAAACTTTTTCAGAAACCAAATTCAATGTTACAAAATAACTTCATCCTCTTGGCAAATACAAGAAGTTTTCTAGGGCCTAAGCTAGTTCCTGCTTCTAGATCTAATATCCGGAATTCCTACATCTGATATCACTGACAACGCTCAATTTAAGCACCAGAACGTAGTGTCCGGTCAGAATATCCATCAAGAGCCTCCAGTACCAATTTCCAATGATCAGAGTAATTTTGTTAATATTGTAACGAATATTAGCAGCACTAAGGGATACTATCATCTCTAAGCCGATGCTAAGCGGTGACTTGCATGCACATCAATAATTCAATCATTATGTCTACACATATGTACATGCACGCAACGGAGAAGCAACGCACGACCACATGCATAAATCCGAGATACTGCCGAAAGTATGCAATAGTTGTGCAAGTGTCGCTCACACATACAAACACAAGCAGATATCTTATCTGAGATGCTCCAAAAAGTATGCAATTATAATTGTGTTCACACATACACGCGCATATGAGACGCTAAAAGCGTAGTAATTTTATAGCTGATGGCCAACTAGTAGATTCTGGAAATGGAAGCGCCTAGAAGATGCGAACGAGAAATCACAGAGTATAAACAGCAACAGTGGAGGCGCGACAATCAGTTTCATTTAAGCAAGCTATTGGTTGTGAGGTATCAGTGTTATTGTGAAGTACTTTAATAAAGGCCATTTTGCATTATTAAATATTGGAATTCTTTATTCAACAGTGTAGTGATTCGACCTTAGCGGAAGGTTGCAAATAAGAGGATTTGCAGTAAATTCGTTACAATTGGTGTCAGAAGAGGAATTGTTGAATAAGTTCCGAAGATTGCGAATACAACTTGGACAATGCAAAGTTGAGTGAATTAAAGATCCAGCGACTGAAAAAGGAGTTGGAGACCCGTAGATTGAATACAACCGGCAATAAGATCGAACTTCAAGCACATCTACGAGAGGTAATGGAGTCGCCAGGAATTGATGTGGACGAGTATGTCTTTTATCCTTAGCTGGAAGAATCAACAACAAAAATTGAAGAGAAAAACGAAACATCACAGACAGTTATTAGCACAGACTTGAACACGATTTTGGTTGCAATATCTGCTCAAACAGAAGACATATATGGCATCACAATTGGAAATACAGGAGGCACGCATTTCAGAAATGTCGTCACAATATGGCATCACAACTGGATTCACAGGAGACACGTATCTCAGAAATGTCGTCAGAAATAACATTTAAAATTGAAGCACAAGAGGCACGTATATCAGAAATGCGCGTATGGAAGAGAAACTAACGCAGTTTCAGGAAGGGTTCAGTGGTCGACAAGATAAAATGGTGGCCGAGATAGATGCTTTAAAAGATCGTATTCAGGAGTTACAATTGAACCGTCCAATAACTTCAACCTCTACTCTCAAGGTATAATCCCCAACGTTTGATGGTTCTGTTCCTTTCCGTGTATTTAAGCTCCAATTTGAGAAGACGTCGGCAGCGAACAACTGGAATGCCGAAGATAAGTTGCTTCACTGTTCGTGGCTTTAAAAGGACCACCAGCTGAGATCTTACAGACCATCCCAGAGTACGAACGTAACAGTTATGAAGCTTTGATGGCTGCTGTAGAACGACGGTATGGAAGCGAACACAGGAAACAGATCTACCAAATAGAACTGCAAAACCGCTACCAAAGAGCTAATGAGACTTTTCAAGCATTTACTTCGGATGTTGAAAGGTTGGCACATTTGGCAAATGCGGACGCACCCGTGGAGTACACAGAGAGGGTAAAAATCCAGAGTGATATAAATGGCATACGGGACGTAGAAACGAAGCGGGCGACATATGCAAACTCAAAACCCACATTCGCAGAAACGGTGTTCCATGCATTGACTCAAGAAATAGCGTCTCTTTTGAGTAAGCCCTCATACAAAGCTCATTGTGTGGAAGTAGAAAAGCCAGAGTGGGTAGACGCAATTTTAGAAGCTTTAAAAGGAACTTAACAGAAGAATATTGGTGAATTCAAATGTTTCAAGTGCGGTAACACAGGTCACATTGCTCGTCATTGCAGCACCGGTCCTGGTAGTTCCAACTTGAGTGGCCGTAAACGCAAAGCTGGAGGAGATAAGCAAGAGCGAGTCAGATGTAAAGATCGAAAACTTGACCCAGCTATTGAATGTCCTGTGATATCTGTGTCGCAAATTGGAAGGAAATCAAGCAGCCTTACCGTCAGAGGGAATGTGGATGGCAAAGAACGTGTACTGACTGTAGATATGGGTGCACCTCACTCCTTAATCGGGTCTGATTTAGTCAACAGGAGAGTAAAGCCATTACCTGGAGCAAGGTTGCGTACGGTCACTGGCTAGTATTACCAAGTCCTGGGAGAAGTGATTTGTGAAGTCTTAATAGGGAATGTCATAGTTCTACACAAATTCGTTGTGGCGGAGATCGTTGATGAAGTCATATTGGGAGTTGACTTCTTAGTTGACCATGATATCAGGATCGATATGCGGAGAAAAATTATGCGCTATGAGAACCAGGATGTGCCACCTAACTTCAGTTTGGAAAAAGAGTCAGCAGTAATCGAGTTCTGGTGGAGAAGAGTAGACAAAGACCACGAAAGTCAAAGGCAAGGGTTGATGGAACGAATGGGTCAAACAAATCAAAACCGAAATTACCTGCGAGAAAAACACTGGCATTGAACAACCCTAATGGATGCAGTAAAACGACTGAAATAATTTTCCAGAAAGAATGCAAGGGGGTTTCAAGCCAGCGCGCACTACTTTTGTGAAACGTCAAGACGATACTGATGATGCAAAGCCAATCCGTCAAGCGCAAGCTCTACGGAGTAGTTCATTGGCCAAAAAACAAATTGTGAGGGAACGGCCCAGCGTAATGAGTAGGAAGATGAAACACAGGTACGACAAGAGAAATAATTCTGAAGGTTTCCGGGAGGTAGATTTGGTACTACTATACAACCCTCACCGGCGGAAAGGTGTTCCATCCAAATTTTGGTGCAGTTGGGAAGGCCCGTGCAGAGTTGTGAAGAGGATCAGTGAAATCATCTACCGCATACAAATAATTGGGAAACCACGAAAGAGAAGGGTGGTTCATTTGGACAGGCTGGCGGCGTTTAGATCGAGAGATTTGTCTGATCGGGACGATCAGACTTAGGTGGAGGGCGATGTAACGAATATTAGCAGCACTAAGGGATACTATCATCTCTAAGCCGATGCTAAGCAGTGACTTGCATGCACATCAATAATTCAATCATTATGTCTACACATATGTGCATACACACAGCGGAGAATCAACGCACAACCACATGCATAAATCTGAGATACTCTCGAAAGTATGTAATGGTTGTGCAAGTGTCGCTCACACATACCAACACATGCAGATATCATATCTGAGATGCTCCCAAAAGTATGCAATTATAATTGTGTTCACACATACACGCGCATATGAGACGCTAAAAACGTAGTAATTTTATAGCTGATGGCCAACTAGTAAATTCTGGAAATGGAAGCGCCTAGAAGATGCGAACGAGAAATCACAGAGTATAAACAGCAACAGTGGAGGCGCGACAATCAGTTTCATTTAAGCAAGCTATTGGTTGTGAAGTATCAGTGTTATTGTGAAGTACTTTAATAAACGCCATTTTGCATTATTAAATATTGGCATTATTTATTCAATAGTTCAGTGATTCGAACTTAGCAGAAGGTTGCAAATAAGAGGATTTGCAGTAAATTCGTTACAATATAAAGTTGTAAGACTTGCACATGATCTTCGACACTTTGCAGCTCAGCACTTATTTCTAAGCCTTTCCTACTTGGCTCTCGCTTTATTTAAGTCTGGCACAATCTGACTGGAACGTCTATGGTATAAGCTTCGAGCGATGCTCACGGTTTAGTTAACTCATCCGCTTTTTTATTTCCATCTATTCCAATATGCCCTGGGATCAAATATGGATGTTTGCTTCTCCCTATCCCGATTCTTTACGTAATTCCCTAGTGTCGTCGAGGCCTTCTTCACTGTATCCTACATTTTGAGCTTCCACGACAACTTACTATCTAGAATGATTTCTATATATTTTGCACAAGGTTTCTCCTAGCTTAGGCCTAGTACAATTTAAACCTTGTAGCTCTTGATAAGCAATACCATTTTTTTTAATATTTAAGTTACTTCATTGCGCGTATATAATAATACATCGAATAATATTCGAATTATTTGGCCAGCTCGAAAGCTACAATGCCAAACGCTAATCCTTTAATATACTTTTATAACAATTCAATTTTCGGTAATTCCAATTTTCTTTGTTTAAGAAAATTTCGAGAATTTCCTTCTATATAATTTTGTATTGTTCTCCATATGTGGCTAGACGCCGTGATTTTTTACTATCCCGTTATTTATACTTTCGAGAATTTTCTTTGTATAAATTTATGTATATTGTTTTCCATATTAGCCACATGTTTTTTCAACGAATTTTTGATTCCTGTTAGGAATGCAAGAATACCACCCAAATCCGGTCAGGGAGGTATCGCATATCCTAACTCCGCCGAAACGCTCAAGGGGAGCACCGAAGCCAACCTTGAGGCCTATTTTAATTTTCTACTCAACGCAAAAAAGGCCGAAAATTGAGGTTGAGCCGAGGATGACAAACAAAAAATGTCATAGCAAATATAAAAAATTTAACTACTCACGACAATGTATGTTTGGATACAACAGGAAATGTTGATCTGCAACAACAAAGTAATTGGGCATTCAGAAAAACAGCAGCAAATCCAAAATCACAGACCACGTCAAACAATAGATGGTAACTGAGTGTGTACTGCAAAGCCCTGAGTTCGTACAATATCGCTGATGTGACTTAAGTTGTGGTGATGTCTGCTCGCTATTGCGGACTAACGCTGACTGCTGTGGCTACAGCAACCACTACAAACAAAATAGACTATTCAACAACGCTTCAGCTCAACTGAAGATGACGACGGTGGTGATGATGATGTTGCTGCTGCTAATGATGAAGACGCCCTACACACATCAGGAGTTTTGCATCTTTCTGCATGCAACTCAATTGTTACACAAACCAACGAGCGCCGAAGTAAACCAGGTGATGTGTAACCCATGTATGCATGGATGAGTCAGGTTAGAAGAGGAAAACTGTTTTGAACTTGTGCTGAATTAAGTAAATCAACGAACGGTAAGCGTGGCGAAAATACAGTAACTATGAATTAGTAAGTTCCCATGTCGTCATGACACAAAGCTCTAGGCAAGCAATTTAATTTTGTCCATAGTACTGAAAAGTTCAGGGGGATCAGTGACTCGCTCATTTGTTTAACCTACTGATTAGCTTAGCTACACAAAACTGACAAAAAGTGCAAATAAATAAATTGATTAAGTTCAGACATTTGATGGTGGAAAAACTTAGTTGACAAATCGTCAGTTTGCTGTCCTATGTTGTTTTTGCAGTCGCTATCGCTCTACATCTAACAATACATACGTACAGTCATTCAGAGTAAGAATGGGACAATGAAAAGGATAGATTTAACTGGAGTATCTGCTGTTATCGGCCCAACCGTACGATGCACAAATGCAAACGGCTCAAAGAACGTTTAGTCAGTGTCCAAGGATCGCTTTCCTTTGTACCAGGTGATGATATGTGTGGAGACACCATCGCCTTGGTGAGTTTATACAAGTGTTTTGATATCAACCACAGCCACCACGATACTCCCGAAGGGCCTACACCAATGAGCAGAAATGGAGAAAACTCCGCGGGTTATCTGCTTCTCGTGATACCGACTTTAAAGTATTTGATCGCACCTTCATAGCCGAAGCTACTAATGGGTTAGGTTAGGTTAAGTAGGAGAAGGCAACGTTTTATGGGCAAGATATGACTGATATAGCTGAAGTCAATACACGACACTTAGTTAGCTTGACAAACTCAACGAAGTGGTTTGGTTAGGAGAGTAGGAAAAAATCCGTGTGTTTTCACAATGGGCCAATAAAGCCTAGGTGTGTCGCTCAGATGCGGAGTGCAGCCACTTGAACCTAACCTACCATTGGGTTGGTATCTTCCTACTATGGACCAGTTGCCTAGAAAAGAAAACAACAAAATAAAAATTAGATGAGGATAGAAACCCCCAAACACTCTAAACTCTAACCACCAGTTATCATCCTGTGTTTCCTCCGTCTTAACACCTTAAAACCATACTTATTCAACAATTCAATCGATCGGCTGGTTGAGCGATCCCCACTAACGTCATTTCCATTATACCTTGATATTGTATCACAACTATTTAAGTCCCTTACATTCGAGTACTCTGGACAATCACTTAAAACATGCAGGCAACCCTCATGGCTGGCAATTTGAAAATCTGAAAACTTTTATTTTGTAAAAGGTTTCGGTAACCCCCTTCTTTCTATTTTCACTCCCCATCCCGTTTTTCTCCTTTTTCATTTCATCCTGTCGGTTTCTCGTTTGCCTCCCTCATCATTTCGCTCTCCATCTTCCTTTACTGCTCCTTTCCTTTCTTCTCTTCTTCCGCTCCCTTTCCCCCCATTACATATCATTCATTTTCTACTTTTCTCCAAATCTTCCATCCTCTCTCATTGAATTCCTCTCCCCGCCCTTTCTTTAACCAGTCTTCTCCTGTTTTTTCATTTCCTATCCTCCATTTTCGGCTTCCTGCCATCCTCCTTACCATTTTTACTTCCACTCTCTCTCCGCTGTACTGTGGGGGTAGTATGCTGCGTTTACTACACCAAAGTAGTTCATTATTTCATTCATTCATTCATTTATTAATCATTTTCTTAATGCTATTTACATATTTTAAATATCCATATTGTATTCAACACACTAACTATAACATAGCTTAAGAAAGGTGGATGGCATTTCGTTAGCTTAATGTGAAAATGTGCTAAGTCACTTTTTTTGAAAAATTGTATTTTAATACAGTTTTAAAACTGAATTCAAAATACATCGATCACAAAAAAAAAATATTTAAATTTTTCATTTTTGCAAGCTGTGGGCAATGATGTGTCAATGTGCTAAGTCGTCAGCTGTTAAAAAAATGTGCTAAGTCAACCTGTCAATAATATCAATCTGAATTACTAGTCATTTCTTTGTGCGCGCATTTTATTTATTTATTTAATTGATTCAGTCTAAAAGTACATGCTTTGTTGTTGTTGTTGAATTAACGATAAAGACATTCCCCAAAGGCTTTGGGGAGTGTTACCGATGTTGATGGCACTTTGCCGGATATAGATCCGGTACGTTCGGGTAACAAAGCACTATTAAGGTACTACTAGCTCGAACATCTCGGGAACGTTTTATACGACCACATTAAACCTTCTAAGCCATCCCGCCCTCACCACCCCCTAGTTGCATGAGGAACTTGGGGTCGCCAGAGCCTCGGCTGTCAATGAAACAGGATTCGCCACGGATAGGTGAGGTTGACAATTGGGTTGGAGAAGCTATATATTGCGGTAGCAACCCCTAGAGAGAGTTGCGAACACAACTCCTTGAAATTGGATTCACCCAATTGAGACATGCCTTTGGTGTTTGATAAATATTTTACGCTGGCCATAATCTACTTCAATGGCGGCCACCGTGGTGTGATGGTAGCGTGCTCCGCCTACCACACCGTATGCCCTGGGTTCACACCCCGGGCAAAGGAACATCAAAATTTTAGAAATAAGGTTTTTCAATTAGAAGAAAATTTTTCTAAGCGAAGTCGCCCCTCGGTAGTGTTTGGCAAGCGCTCCGGATGTATTTCTGCCATGAAAAGCTCTCAGTGAAAACTCACCTGCCTTGCAGATGCCGTTCGGAGTCGGCATAAAACATGTAGGTCCCGTCCGACCAATTTGTAGGGAAAAGCAAGAGGAACACCACGAAAATTGGAAGAGAAGCTCGGCCTTAGATCTCTTCGGAGGTTATCCGCCTTACATTTATTTTTTATTTTTTAATCTACTTCAATTCTTACATGTCGATAACTACATGCTTTCTTACAGATTAGTTAAAAATAGAAAACAATTCAAGCTTAAACTTATACGGGCTCTTATTAAATTTAAGAACACCCCTGAATCGATTTGCTAGATGTATAGTCCTATTTATAGGTTCATTCATAGCATAATTCGTTTTATGAGTTATTTCGATAAATAATATATTATGCCGAAGATCACGCAGTGAAATATATGGAATGAACAAATTAGATAAATCAGAGTAATTCGTGCTAAAGTTTATGACATTACAGGCAAGCATGCGTGAGATAAAAGTTCTTCTGTCATGCAAGGCCTGAAGGCCAAGCAATTGTTGGTATATGATGGGAGGCCGTCTGGCCAGTGAAGCATACGTAAAGCAATTTTGTAAAAAATGTTGGAACTTTCTCAATTTTATAGGAGCTAGATTCATAGAAAGGATTCCATATTATTGAGCAATATCCAATACCACTTCTGACCAAGGATATATAAAGTGCTTTCAACGTCATAGGGTCCTTAAAGTCACTGGTGTTACGTCTACTGAACCCAACCATTGCAACAAATTTTGAAACAACGAAATCAATGTGACTAGAAGAGTTTGGAGTCAAAAATTACACCCAAGTTTTACTCTCTTGACAACGATTAAGAGATTTAGTTTGTAGATAAAGTATGTGGCAGTTGTCTTTATGGAACAAGACACAAAACAGCATTTGTTTGAATTTAAAAATAAGTTATTGCCTGCGCACCATCCGGCAAAAGAGTCCAGATCAGAACCGAACAGCATCTGCGAGGCAGATGAGTTTTCACTGAAAGCTTTTCATGGCAGAAATACACTCGCAGTGTTGCCAAACACTGCCGAGGGGCGACCCCGATTAGAACAATTTTTCTAATTGAAAAACCTTATTTCTATAATTTTGATGTTGCTTTGCTCGGGGTGTGAACCCAGGGCATTCGGTGTGGTAGGCGGAGCACGCTACCATCACACCACGGTGACCGCCAATAGTTAGAAATAGTTTGACAAATAAATAGCATTTTTTGTGAAATACATAGTTTTAGTGTTATATTTCAATCATTAAATGGGAGGAGTGATGGGGAAACATATTGAGTAAAAAGTGCTAACTCAGGAGAAAAAATGTGTTTTAGTGAGGAAATTGTGCCAATTCATAAAATAGCTGCTGGGTTAGCATACATGATTTTTATTTATCTTTTTCAAGGCTTCTACACTCAGAAGTTTTGCAACTAAGGTATCCTCATTCACAGTTTTGAAAAAAAAGATTATTTCAAAATTTATTCAGTTTTTTTCGTCTCCTGTAAAATTCGTAAAAAGTGACTTAGCACATATTCACATTAAGCTATCGATTTGTTATTATACCTTTCATGAACATGAAATGGTATATTAACTTTGGTCCGATGTTTGTAACGTTGAGAAATATAGAAGTTAGACTCACCATTAAGTATACCGAATTGATCAGGGCGACGAACTGAATTGATAGAGCCATGTCCGTCTGTCCGTCCGTCTGTCTATTTGAACTCAAACTAGTCCCTCAAGTTTTGAGATATCTCAATGAAATTTGGCACAAGGATGTATTTTTATATTATATTAGACATTTGTTGGATCCGGTAGGATCGGACCACTATAACATATATCTCCGATACAACCGATCGTTCAGATAACACGATTTTGGTCATTCCTGCCGCGATTTAGATAGTATAAACGTGAAACTCGGTGATATATATTCTAATATATCATATCAAGATATCCTAAAAAAATCACTTTGTTCGCATATATAGTTATATCCCATACAACCGATCGTTCAGATAGAAAGGTTTTTGGCCATTTCTCCCTTTATTTAGAAAGTATAAACGTAAAACTCGGTGATATATTTTAATATATCATAGAAGATTTTCTGAAAAAATCGCATTGATCGGAGCTATATATAGTTATATCCCATACAACCTATCGTTCAGATACAAAGATTTTTGGCAATTTCTCCCTTAATTTCCAATATAAAAACGTAAAACTTGTTGATATTTATTCTAATATATCATAGAAGATTTCATGAACAAATCATTTCGATCGGAGCTATATATAATATATATCCCATACAACCGATCCTTCAGATAGAAAGACTTTTGGCAATTTCTCCCTTAATTTCAAATATAAAAACGTTAAACTTGGCGATATTTATTCTAATATATCATAGAAGATTTCATGAAAAAATCAGTTCGATCGGAGCTTTATATAATATATATCCCATACAACCGATCGTTCAGATAGAAAGATTTTTGGCCATTTCTCCCTTAATTTCCAATATAAAAACGTGAAACTTGGTGATGTATATTCTAATATATCATAGAAGATTTCCAGTAAAAATCATTTCGATCGGAGTTATATATTGTTCCGAATATTAGCAAAACTAAGGGGTGCTGCTATCTCTAAGCTGATGCTAAGCAGTGACGTGAATTCACATCAATAATTCAATAATTAAGTATCTACCCAGCAAAAACTGCCTAACGCATTCACGTATACAAATGCAAAATCTTCAGCTGTCATCTCCTCTACAGCAAAACAAGTTTGTTCTGGCTATGGCGGAACTATACCAGGGGGTACCACGGTGACCACTGATTTGCCTTTTTTTAATGTGATTTGCTACATCAACTTCCGGCGCATTACGACTTTGACATTAGTCCATCGATTTACAAAAACAAAGTGCGTGGAACTTTTATGTATTTTTGTAGCTATGTCACCATGCTACCACCTTGTATGGTTCCGCCATGGTTCTGGCTGAATGTCAGAGAGGGAAGAGGATATATCATTTTTGCATTATTGTCTATTGTATGCATTCCCACTCATTTGTTTTGCTTTCTTGACAGATTGCACGCGTCAAAAAATATTAATAGTATGTAAATTTAATTAATTTAATGCTGAAACTTCAATTGAATTAAAAAAAAAATATATGCCACCGCTTCTAATAGTAGAAAATCCCTTTCTGGAGTTATACTAAATAAAATTAAATCTGACTCTACCAAGGGATCGTCTAGTAAAGTGCAGACAAACGCCACGAATTCCCAGAATCTTCTGATCAAGAAAACCAACAATAACCGAATAAAAATCGTAAGTTGGTGTTGAACGGAGGTATGTATTAGTATATCTCCACAATATGCGAACGAAAAGTTTAATGCACGCTTAATATCACGAGAAAAGAACGATAGGGCTTCGTCTCAACCATATGATAGAAATGACCAACATGCACAGCAATACCGTCAATAACAACAGCAACATCAACAAAATCAACGTTGGAATCGTTTATCCAATTATCAACAACAACAACAAAATAACGATGCCGGACCATTTTCTAGTGTTGCTTCCAATCAAATTAATCAACAACGGCAACGTAAATTCAAAACAGAGGTAGTACTACGTAAATCGCGTGAAACTTTTCAAGACATTGGTGGTATGGAGAAAATTTCAAAAGAACTTTGCGAATTATTAATACATATAAAAGCACCGGATATATATTTTGCTTTGGGTTTAATGCCACCTCGTGGTTTATTATTGCACGGACCGCCTGGATCTGGAAAAACGTTTCTTGCGCATGCAATTGCTGGGGTATATATACATGCAATTTATAAACGTAAACCTTTATTTTATATATACAATACATTTTTCTTTACAGCAATTAAATTTTCCATTAATAGATGTTGCTGCTACAGAATTAATAGGTGGCGTCTCGGATGAATCTGAAGAACGTATACGCGATGTATTCGAGCAAGCGCCAATTTATGCACCTAGCGTTTTATTTAATGATGAAATTGATGCTATATCATCGAATCGTTCGCTTGCACAAAAAGATATGGAATGTATAGTTGTGTCACAATTGTATTCCAATAATGTATTCCAAATTTTTAAAAATTCATTTTAATACAAATTTTATAAAAAAAAAAATTAAGTGTTATTTTTTCGTTATAGATGCGCTAGGACTATGGGATAAGTATAACAGCTAGATAATTTGTTATTTACTTCATTATATATGCATTAGGAATATCAGATAAATACAACATCTAGATAATATGTTATTTATGCCATAACGCTAACGCATAGCTTTTTGACATTCGTTGCTGTATAAATCATGTTATATATGGCATATGAATAGCATATTGAAAAGAGAAAAATATATGAAAGCTTAATACCAGAAATTGGCGAACGTAAAAGAGAAGGCTGCTCACATGTATAGAAAAATATACGTGAGGATTTGTCACACTCTGTCTTAACAAACTGATGTAAACTTTTTGAATTTCTCACGCATAGTTTTTGTAGCACTACGGATAATTTAATGCCTTATATAACAAGTAGCGTTCTAACTGGGTACATAAACGAAACAATAATTGCGTCTACACATATGTACCATGTACGTATACGAGCAGCGGAGAGTCAATGCACAAACACATGCATATATCTGAGATACTCCTGAAAGTATGCAATGAGAAGCTATAAAATCGTGCAATTGTAGTTACACTGAGAAGTTTGAGAGCTGATGGGCTTGAAGTTTCCGGAAATTGAAGCGTCTAGAAGATGCAGCGTTGAAATCAGAGAGTATAAACGGCAGCAAATGTAGAGGCGCTGGAATTCAGTTTGGAGTTGAGCTATCAAGCAGTTATTGATTAAGCACGCAATCTGGCGGGCAATAGTAGAATTTTCATTTGAGCTATCAATCAGTTTGGTTATTAAGCAAGCTATTCGTTGCAAAGTTTGAGTGTTATTGTGAAGTACTTTAATAAAGGCCATTTTGCATTATTAAATATTAGAGTTATTTATTCAACAGTTTAGTGATTCGAACTTAGCAAAAGGGCAAATAAGAGGATTTGCAGGAAATTCGTTACAATTGGTGTCAGAAGAGGAATTGTTGAATAAATTCCAGAGGACAACAAGGACACGGCAAAGTTCAGTGAATTGAAGATCCAGCAACTGAAGAAGGAGTTGGAGAGCCGTGGATTGAATACAAGCGGCGTTAAACGCGAGTATGTCTTTTATCCTGATGGGGACGAGACAACAACAAAAATTGAAGAGAAAAACGAAATATCGCAGACAGTTACGAGCACAAATTTGAACATGATTTTGGCTGCAATATCTGCTCAAACATCGACAATGTCATCTCAACTAGAAGAACAGAAAACGTATATGTCATCTCAACTAGAAGAACAGAAAACGTATATGTCATCTCAACTAGAAGAACAGAAAACATATATGTCACCTCAACTAGAAGAACAGAAAACGTATATGTCATCACAGATGGAATCCCAAGAGACACGAATAACATCGAAGATTGAAGCACAGGAAACACAAATTTCTTCACAACTGGAAGAACAGAATGTATCCCAACTGGACTCGCAGGAAACCCGTATAACATCACAATTGGAAGAACAGAAGACATATTTGGCATCTCAAGTGGAAGCGCAAGAGGCACGTATATCTGAAATGTGGGCACAAATTTCGGATCAGGTATCATCGTAGCTCTTTGTGAAACTGGAAGAGCAGGATGCAAAAATTTTACAACTCGAGGACAAAATTGATGCCGAAATAGAAGCGTTAAAAGGTCGTATGGAGCAGTTACAACTAAACCGCCCAGCTGTTTCAGCAAGCAATCCAAAGGTAAAAACACCATCATTTGAGAAGACCGCAGCAGTGAACAACTGGAATGCGGAAGATAAAGTTGCTGCACTATTCGTGGCATTGAAAGGGCCTGCAGCGGAAATCTTACAGACGATTCCAGAGTACGAACGGAAAAGTTATGAAGCATTGATGGCTGCTGTAGAACGACGTTATGGAAGCGAGCATAGAAAATATATATTCCGAATTGAGTTACAAAACCGCTACCAAAAAGCAAATGAGACATTGCAGGAGTTTGCTTCGGATATTGAAAGATTGGCTCATCTTGCAAATGCGGACGCACCCGTGGAATACACTGAAAGGGTAAAAATCGAGAGCTTTATAAATGGCATACGAGATGTGGAAACGAAGCGGGCTACATATTCGAATCCAAACCTAAAATTTGCTGAAACGGTATCGCATGCACTGACTCAGGAAACAGCCTCACTTTTGAGTAAGCCAGCGTACAAAGCACGCCGTGTGGAAGCGAAAAGGCCAGAGTGGGTAGACGCAATATTGGAGGCACTGAAAGGATCGCAAAAGCGGAGTGAAAAAGTTATCAAATGCATAAAATGCGGGAAGTCCGGTCACATTGCACGTCATTGCGATCTTGGTCCTAATAGTTCCAACAATATGGGTGGCCGTAAACGCAAAGCTGGAGGAGATGAGCAAGAGCGAGTAAGAGGTAAAGATCGAGAGCTATATCCAGCTATTGAATTCCCTGTGATATCTTTGTTGCAAATTGGTAGAAAATCGAGCAGTCTTACCGTCAGAGGGAATGTGGATGGTAAAGAACATGTACTGATTGTAGATACGGGCGCATCTCATTCCTTGATCCGATCTGACTTGGTCAACAGGAGAATAAAACCGTTACCTGGAGCAAGGTTGCGTACGGTCACTGGCGAGTATAACCAAGTTCAGGGAGAAGTGATATGTGAAGTCTTGATTGGAAAGGTCACGTTTCTACACAAATTCGTTGTGGCAAAGATCGTTGAAGAAGTCATATTGGGAGGGGACTTCTTGGTTGACCATGACATCAAGATCGATATGCAGAGAAGGGTGATGCGTTATGAGAACCAGGATATACCACTTAACTTCAAGTTGGAGAAAGGGTTCAGTAGTAATCGAGTAATGGTGGAGAAGACTCGACAAAGGCCACGAAAGTTAAAAGGAAAGGTTGATGGATCGAATGGGCCAAATAAAGAGAAATTAAAATTACCTGCGAGAAAAGGACCGGCATCGACAAACCCTAATGAACGCACTAAAACGACTGAAAAATTTTTTCAGAAAGAATGCAAGGGTGGTTTCAAGCCAGCTCGCACTACTGTTGTGAAACCTCCAGACGATAATGATGATGCAAAGTCAATCCGTCAAGTGCAAGCTCTGCGAAGAAGTTGATTGGCCAAACAACAGAGTGCGAGGGAAAGATCAAGAATAATGAGTAGTAAGATGAAACGCAGGTACAATGAGAACAAAAATTCGGAAGGTTTCTTGGAAGGAGATTTGGTACTGTTATACAACCCTCACCGGCGGAAAGGATGGAACACACAAGATTCGGTGCAGTTGGGAAGGCCCGTAAAAAGTTGTGAAGAAGATCAGTGATACCATCTACGGCATACAAACAACTAGGAAACCACGGAATAGAAAAGTGGTACATCTGGAGATGCTAGCGGCGTTTAGATCGGGAGATTTGTCTGATCGGGACATGTACCATGTACGTATACGAGCAGCGGAGAGTCAATGCACAAACACATGCATATATCTGAGATACTCCTGAAAGTATGCAATGAGAAGCTATAAAATCGTGCAATTGTAGTTACACTGAGAAGTTTGAGAGCTGATGGGCTAGAAGATTCCGGAAATGGAAGCGCCTAGAAGATGCAACGTTGAAATCAGAGAGTATAAACGGCAGCAAATGTAGAGGCGCTGGAATTCAGTTTTGAGTTGAGCTATCAAGCAGTTATTGATTAAGCACGCAATCTGGCGGGCAATAGTAGAGTTTTCATTTGAGCTATCAATCAGTTTGGTTATTAAGCAAGCTATTCGTTGCAAAGTTTGAGTGTTATTGTGAAGTACTTTAATAAAGGCCACTTTGTATTATTAAATATTGGAGTTATTTATTCAACAGTTTAGTGATTTGAACTTAGCAAAAGGGCAAATAAGAGGATTTGCGGGAAATTCGTTACAATATATTATATATCCCACACAACCGATCGTTCAGATAAGGGGGTTTTTTGCCATTTTTTATACCTTTATATTAAGTCGCTTTCATGTTTGTCCCCTCATTTCCATACGAATTTAGACAGTTGATACTTTGAGCATAGTTCAGATCTAGGAGACAGTACAATACAAGTGAAAAAAAATCCACTAGGTGGCGCACGGGTCGAGATATACAGAAAATTAATTTTAAAATGGAAATTTTGCGATCGACTAACTTTAACTAACTTCTCGGTGAGCCAGAGATTTGAAACTTAGCACATAGTTTGCGAGTCGATGGCACTATAATCCGTTGAAAACAAAATGACGCTAAGTGGATGACGGATCGAGATAAACGAAAATCCCTGAAAAAACTAAGGGAATCTTGCGATCGATTTTTAAGTAACTTTTCGGTGAGCTAGAGACCTGAAACTTGGGCCGTGAGTCAGATCCCCCCGGTGACAGTGCAATATTTGATAAAAAAAAATTTCGCTAGGTGGCGCATGGATCGAGATATTAAGAAAATTAATTTTGAATTTTTCAATCCATTTTTAACTAACTTCGCGGTGACCTAGAGATTTGAAACTTGGCACACAGATCGAGGATTTGTGATAGTACAATTGGCAGGAAAAATTCCACTAGGTGGCGCGCTAAGTGAGATAACTACAAATCCTTGAAAAACGAGGGCAAACTTGCAATCGATTTTTTAGTAACTCCCGGTGAGCTGGAAATATGAAACTTGAGCCGTGAGTCAGAACCCGGTGAAAATGCAATATTTTATTTAAAAAATTTCCCTAGGTGGCGCATGGAGCGAGATATTAAGAAAATTCGTTTTGATTTGGGAATCTTTCAATCCATTTTTAACTAACTTCCCGGTTACCTAGAAACTTGCAACTTAGCAAATAGTTTCCGAGTCGATGGCACTATAATTCGTGGAAAACAAAATGCAGCCAGGTGGCAGACGAATCGCGATAAACCAAAATGCCTGAAAGTCCCTAAAAAACGCAGGGAATCTTGCGATCGATTTTTGAGTAAATTCTCGGTGAGATAGAGGCCTGAAACTTGGGTCGTGAGTCAGAACCCGGTGACAATGCAAAATTTGATCAAAAAAGTTCCGCTAGGTGGCGCATGAACCGAGATATTAAGAAAATTAATTTTAATTTGGGAATATTTCAATCCATTTTTAACTAACTTCCCGGTTACCTAGAGACTTGAAAGTTGGCACTTAGTTAGAGGCCTAGTGACAATACAACCTATAGAAAACAATTTTCCGCTAGGTGGCGCTCTAATCAAGATAACTGCAAATATTTGAAAAACGAGGGGAATCTTGCAATCGATTTTTAAGTAACTTCCCGGTGAACTAGAGACTTGAATCGTGGGCCGTGAGTAAGAACCCAAAATTCCAAATACCTTTTTGTAGGCAGCACTAAAAAAGTGAAAATAAAAAAATGATAAAAAATTTTAAGGACTACCTTTATATAAATGGACCAAAAAATAGAAGGCAATTTTTCCTTTAATACAGACATAATCTTGTTGAATTTTGACTAAAAAACTTTAACAATAGCTCTTGTAAAAGAATTTTGGGATTTAAATCTATAAAGGTAGAGCGCGTGCTTAAATTTTAAATAATCAATTTGTTAATCCCAAGTATATGGTTTGCCTTAAATTGAAAGATTGCACTCCACCTTTATAGTTTTAAATCCCAAAATTCTTTTACAAAGGCTATTCTTAAAGTTTTTTTGTCAAAATTCAACAAGACTATGTCTGTATTAAAGGAAAAATTGCCTTCTATTTTTTGGTCCATTTATATAAAGGTAGTCCTTAAAATTTTTTATCATCTTTTTAATTATATTTATCTTAATCTCGTTTAGGTATGTTCACTATATATTTCTTATCTTATAAAGCGCATTATTTGGAGATTACGAATGGGATAAGATTATTGTTCAGCCCCATTCATGAAAGGCACACGAAAACACAGCCGAAAACAGTCCCGTCCTTACTTGTTTTAAGAAATAAAATAGTACTAATGCCATTTTCAATAATGACATACTGTTTTTGTGTGGGGTGTACATTAACTATTTTCATAAAACATTAAAGTTACTAATACACTAAAAAATTTATTAAAAAGAACTTCAGGTTAAATAATTTTTATAATATTTTTTATAATATCGCCCTCAGCAGCGATTCCAGTTCATAATGATTATGTCCAGGCAGATACTCTTTAACTGTTTTTTGAAAGATGTTAAAATTTCTAATAACCTGTACAATGTTAGGAAGGGAGTTGAAGAATTTGCGCGACGTGTAGATATAAGAGCTTCTAAAGTGTGACGTTCTGGAATACGGAATTTGTACAGCTGGAAGTATATCCCTACGTAAGTTATAGACTTCTGAGGGAAAGCTCTCCAAATAACCTGAACGAATAAAGAAAATACTAAAGACTTTATATAAATACAAATGACGGCACGGTAGTATATCCAGTCTCCTAAAAAGCGGCACAGAGTTAGATATATAGTTTGCACTACAGATACGTCTAATAATTCCCTTTTGAATCGTTACAAATGGTGACAGTTGATTTGCCGATGCGCCACCCCAGCATCAGATACCATATTGAAGTTTCGATTGGAATATGCCGTAGTAAACAGTTTTTTAAGTAGATACAGTGCAACACTTTTTGAGACGATAGAACTGCCTAGTAGTATAGAGAAAGTACTGTTTCAATGTATGGATGTGCGCAGACCCATTCACACGATTGTCAATTCTTATACCAAGATATTTAAAATTCTCAACAACATCAACTCTGAAACTGTTGTCACTGCATTGAATATTGCAATCGAAAGAACTTATCGCAACATTCTGAGTACACCCCATATGGTGTAAGTTAAAACGAAGGTATCCTTCGGCGTGAAATATAATATCACAGCTAGGTAGTTCTTTGGCAACATGGCTAAATACATAAGTTTTGTTTTATTACCAACAAGTAGTTTATGTGAAGCAAACCAAGCTCTCAGCAAATGCAAATCAAAGATAATGCCACATATTAATTAAAGTTCACTAGTTGTACTTTACGCAATGGCCAAATCATCTGCAAACGCAGTGGTTTTGCCCTTAAATGGCAGGGAAAATATTGAGTTGATATATGTATATTAGGAACAATATTGGACCCAGAACAGAACCTTGGGGTACTCCCAGATTTACAAGCAGTGGGCTACTGTAACTGCTATCTACTTTTACTCTTTGTATTCTGTTAGAAAGATAGGATTTAAACCAGTTATGAATAAAGCCTCGGAAGCCTGTATGGTGTATTTTATCCAAGAGAATATCTCTATCGACCATGTCAAAGGCTTTTTTTATATCAAAAAATAGGCCGGCGCAGTTTCTTTTACCATCTAGAGATCTGTAAATATTTGTGCAGAAACTCAGCAGAGCGTTTTCTGTTCATAAACCGGAACGAAATCCAAACTGCATAGGACTGAAAAAGTTTGAATTGTCTAGAAAATTTAAAATTATTTTTTTGACTGCTTTTTCAAATACTTTCGATAAAGCTGAGAGTAGCGATATGGGTTTATAGTTGTTTGCATCCCTCTTGTCCCCCTTTTTGAAAATCGGAATAAAAACAGCGCTTTTAAGGATATCAGGAAAAATCCCTTGAGTAATACTGGCGTTGAATAAGTATTTCAATATATCAACTATATTAAGAGATATTCTCTTGAGTAGTATATTTGAAATACCATTCTCACCACACGAACTCGAGTTTTGCAATGTGTTAATAATTTTAATAATTTCAAAGCTTGAAATGGTTTTAAAAAAGAAGCTATTTTCAGCACAATTAAACGAGGGTGAAGACTGACAATCCCAGCTGCGTGAACTTAGATTACCAATCGTGGTAAAGTGTTGGTTAAATTTTTCGGCTACTTCTACAGCGTCAGAAATTAGCTTACTTTCAGTACGCAATACAACTGGCTCATTACCCTTAATGCAGTTTTTATTTAGAATAGTGTTGACCACGCCCCATTCTTTCATGAGTTGCAAAGTGCTGATTCAAGTTTTTTACGAAAAAAGTTATCGTGTGTCGAGTTTATTTCCTTTTTGGTATGTTTACTAATTTTATTTTATCGGCACCGAAGCCTTGCATTACCGGGACGCTTAGCACACCTTTTCCTTAATTTATTTTTAAGCTTTATTTTATTTAAGAGATCCCGAGTGATCCAAGTTTTAAATCTAATATTTTTTTTGAGAGGCTTAAAGTATAAGTGCAATTGTTAATATGCGCTTTTAACGTTTTTATCATAAGCTAGCGATATATCATTTTCAGCGTATACGGTAGCCCAACTTTCAAAACGTAGATTTAGCTTCAACTTGGTAAAGTTAACTTTAGTTAGGGATTTACGAGTACACTTAAGATTTGGTTTGCCTAACGAAATTCTTTTTATCTGTAAACCGTTCATCGTGTGATCGGTCACTTGTTAATCCATATTAAAACAAGTAAGGAAGGTTAAGTTCGGGTGTAACCGAACATCACATACTCAGTTGAGAGCTATGGTAAGAACATAAGGGAAAATGATCATGTAGGAAAATGAACCGAGGGTAACCCTGGAATGTGTTTGTATGACATGTGTATCAAATGAAAGGTATTAAAGAATATTTTATGAGGGAGTGCGCCATAGTTCTATAGCTGGACGCCATTTAGGAATATCGCCATAAAGGTGGACAATGCCTGACTCTAGAATTTGTTTGTACGATATGGGTATCAAATCAAAGTGGTTAATGAGTATTTTAAAAGGGAGTGGGCCTTGGTTCTATAGGTGCACGCCTTTTCGATATTTCGCCATAAAGGTGGACCAGGGGTGACTCTAGAATGCGTTCGTACAATATGGGTATCAAACGAAAGGTGCTAATGAGTATTTTAAAAGGGCGTGGGGCTTAGTTCTATAGGTGGACGCCTTTTCGAGATATCGCCATTAAGGTGGACCAGGGGTGACCCTAGAATGTATTTGTATGATATGGGTATCAAGTGAAAGTTAATGAGTATTTTAAAAGGGCGTGGGGCTCAATTCTATAGGTGTACGCCTTTTCGAGATATCGCCATAAAGGTGGACCAGGGGTGACTCTAGAATGTGTTTGTACGATATGGGTATCAAATTAAAGGTACTAATGAGGGTTTTAAAAGGGAGTGATGGTAGTTGTATATGTGAAGGCGTTTTCCAGATATCGACCAAAATGTGGACCAGGGTGAGCCAGAACATCATCTGTCGGATACCGCTAGTTTATTTATATATGTAATACCACGAACAGTATTACTACCAAGATTTCAAGAGTTTTTTATATCGCCCTGCAGAACCTTTTCATTTCTTCTACTCAATATGGTAGGTGTCACACCCGTTTTACAAAGTTTTTTTCTAAAGTTATATTTTGCGTCAATAAACCAATACAATTACCATGTTTCATCCCTTTTTTCGTATTTGGTAGAGAATTATGACATTTTTTTCATTTTTCGTAATTTTCGATATCGAAAAAGTGGGCGTGGTCATAGTCGGATTTCGGCCATTTTTAATACCAAGATAGAGTGAGTTCAGGTAAGTACGTGAACTGAGTTTAGTAAAGATATATCGATTTTTGCTCAAGTTATCGTGTTAACGGCCGAGCGGAAGGACAAACGGACGACTGTAAATAAAAACTGGGCGTGGCTTCAAACCGATCTTGCCCTTTTTCACAGAAATAAGTTGCCATCCTATAATCTAAGCCCCTACCAAATTTCACAAGGATTGGTAAATTTTTGTTCGACTTAAGGCATTAAAAGTAACCTAGACAAATTAAATGAAAAAGGGCGGAACCACGCCCATTTTGAAATTTTCTTTTATTTTTGTATTTTGTGCACCATATCATTACTGGAGTTGAATGTTTACATAATCTGCTTTTATACTGTAAAGATATTACATTTTTTGTTAAAATTTGACTTAAAAAAAATTTTTTTTAAAAGTGGGCGTGGTCGTTCTCCGATTTTGCTACTTTTTATTAAGCATACATATAGTAATAGGAGTAACAAATTTCATCATGATATCTTCAACGACTGCCAAAATACAGCTTGCAAAAATTTTAAGTTACCTTCTTTTAAAAGTGGGCGGTGCCACGCCCATTGTCCCAAATTTTACATATTTTCTATTCTGCGTCATAAGTTCAACTCACCTACCAAGTTTCATCGCTTTATCCGTCTTTGGTAATGAATTATCGCACTTTTTCGGTTTTTCGAAATTTTCGATATCGAAAAAGTGGGCGTGGTTATAGTCCGAAATCGTTCATTTTAAATAGTGATCTGAGATGAGTGCTCAGGAATCAAATACCAAATTTCATCAAGATACCTCGAAATCTACTCATGTTATCTTAACGGGCGGACATGGCTGAATAACATTTTTTTTCGATCCTGATGATTTTGATATATGGAAGTCTATATCTATCTCGATTCCTTTATACCTGTACAACCAACCGTTATCCAATCAAAGTTAATATACTCTGTGAGCTCTACTCAACAGAGTATAACTAGAACAGTCTCTACACTGAGAAGCGTTAAAGCGACAAAAAACGTGTTCAATACAAGTACCTGAATTCATTCGTGTTTGGTTCAATAATATATGATGTTAAACCGTTTTCAGCCATTAATGCCAAATATTCATCAGTTAGTATGCAATGATGTAGAAGGTCTAAATTAAAATCGCCTAAATCAAAAAAATTGCTAGATTTTTCATTGCTTATGATAGTTGAATATTCGTCAAGAAAAGCAGAAATAGGTACAGACTGAAGTCTATTTACTCCCAATAGGACAAATTGTTCTCCTTTGAGGTCTATCGTAAGTTTTAATAAATCAGCACTAGTTAAGCTAATACTTACTGAAGTGCAATCATAATTTTCGCGTACAAATGCTCCACCACCTCCTGCACTGTAGCTATCATTTGCAATCGCATAGAACCTATAATGGGGGATATTATAATCACCTATTTCATACGGATAAATCCAGATTTCACTCAGAAAAATTACATCTGGCTGGACACTCAAAGCATCTATATAACTAACAAATAATTCAAAGTTTTGCCTAAGGCTGCGTATATTCTTATGGATGATGATGAATTCAAGTCGTGTGCAAAGAAACATCAAGTTTTTAGAAACAAGTTTATTCGATTAGAAAGAAGTCTCAGTGAAAACTTATCTGCATTGCGGCTGCCGTTCGAAGTCAGCATAAAGCATGTATGTTCCGAAAAACAAAAAAGGAGCACAACGCAAAATGGAACAGACTCTCGGCCTAAATCTTTTTGAAGTTACAACGCACTTTTATTAATCAATTTTTTATTTTTAAAGTCGAGTTATTGGTTTGAGATTATTTTGTTATCACTGAGTCATGGGCTTCTTATTGGTTTCTTATCGGATTGTTACCGACGGCTTATAGCAGTTTCACCGATTTCATATTGAATTTTTATCGCTATCTGTTTTATAACAATGCGATGAGTCGTTGTTAACACTCCGATAAGAAATCAAAAAATTTTGTTAAAAATCGATAATTTTTTGATAAAAAATGCATAACTTTGTGATAAAAAATTGATAACATACATTAACAAACCGAAAAATTTTTGAAAACAGTTATGTAACTTCTCCGTTACAAATCTAATAATATGCTGGTAACAAATTGATATCACGCCGAAAACAAATCGATAACTTTTCGATTAAAAATCCATAGCACGGCAATATAATTTTTTGATACACCAATATTTTTCGATAGCTTTTCGATGAAAAATCGATAACTGACCGTGGTAGTGGTAGTGATTATACTAACACCTACATTTTCTACTCCCCCATACAGCATACCAATCCCACACATTACGCTTACATTCTATATGACCCCATATACATACATAACATACCACTTCATACACATATTTTACAGGCGAGGCTCTGGCGACCCCAAGCTCCTCCCGGAACTACGGGGTGGGAGGCGGGATGGCCTAGATGGTTGACAATAAGTCGTTCCCGAGTTGGTACCTTAATGGCGCTTGTTTCCGGACAACAACAACAACATAATTCGACCGTCCCATTTTAACTATGAGTGACTGTATCTATCGAAATATTAATATGTAAGACATTTTGACGCACTGAAATCATGATATCTCATTTCGCTGAATTTACTCACGATCATTGGTTTGTGCAGCTGCTAATGGTTTGTAACTTAGTTGTGCACTAATTAATTACTGTTGCTACCATACAACTCATTTGCTTCTAAGGCCCAGGTTTTCAGTACAAGCTCAACTCAGTTTGTAAGCTAAACTACACTTAAACTTATTCTGCAGTTTTTCAGTATAATTTAACTGAAGTTTAAGCTGAGCGTAAGCGGCCGTTCTGGCAGGGTTTAACTCAAATTAACCTATCAGTTTTTTGCGTTTGTTCGAAATGGCGTCGAATATACCCAACAAGCATTAGGGCTTGAGTACCATTAGTGCTCATGTTCATAACTAGGCATTCCTCTAAAATCTCAACAGTTGTTTATTTCTCACAATAAACAGCTACTGGTTTTGAGGGTACCACGTTGGAGATTTCTTTTCAACTCCACCTCAACTCGATATCCAATGTAAGATATTAACTGGAGAAATATGTTGGATATTCATTTCAGAACTATACATTTCACAAAATCTCTCAAAGGTTGGATAATAATTTGATAATGATAATCAACTCGAGAACCCTAAATTTTACAAAATTTTTCAAAGGTTCGATAGTGATTGGAGAATGAAGTTGGACATCAACTCGAGAACTATCTGGTTTAAGAATAATTAAATAATGATGTTGGATATCACCTCCGGAACTAGGTATATATTTCGCTGGAGAAATATTTTTTCCATGTTTCTACAAATTATCTATATAATAAAAACACATTTTGCCGCACAAAAAAGCATACCCCAAAGGCGGCCTTAAACTGTGACTGAGAAACTGCTCAGTAGTTTAACTAGAGCTTAAATTTGACTAGAGTTTAAACAAACTTAGTTTTAGCTTAGCTTAACCATTTACTGAAAAACCGGGCCTAAGCCACTTGAATGCACATGAATGACAGTTTTTATACTCAGTTGAGCAGAGCTCACAGAGTATATTAAGTTTGATTGGATAATGGTTGGTTGTACATATATAAAGGAATAGAGATAGATATAGACTTCCATATATCAAAATAATCAGGATCGAAAAAAAATTTGATTGAGCCATGTCCGTCCGTCCGTCCGTCCGTTAACACGATAACTTGAGTAAATTTTGAGGTATCTTGATGAAATTTGGTATGTAGGTTCCTGAGCACTCATCTCAGATCGCTATTTAAAATGATATCGGACTATAACAACGCCCACTTTTTCGATATCGAAAATTTCGAAAAACGGAAAAAGTGCGATAATTCATTACGAAAGACCGATAAAGCGACAAAACTTGGTAGATGAGTTGAACTTATGACGCAAAATAGAAAATTAGTAAAATTTTGGACAATGGGCGTGGCACCGCCCACTTTTAAAAGAAGGTAATTTAAAATTTTTGCAAGCTGTAATTTGGCAGTCGTTGAAGATATCATGATGAAATTTGGCAGGAACGTTACTCTTATTACTATATGTACGCTTAATAAAACTTAGCAAAATCGGAGAAGGACCACGCCCACTTTTAAAAAAAAATTTTTTTTAAAGTAAAATTTTAACAAAAAATTTAATATCTTTACAGTATATAAGTAAATTATGTCAAGATTCAACTTCAGTAATGATATGGTGCAAAAAAATACAAAAATAAAAGAAAATTTAAAAATGGGCGTGGCTCCGCCCTTTTTCATTTAATTTGTCTAGGATACTTTTAACGCCATAAGTCGAACAAAAATTAACCAATCCTTTTGAAATTTGGCAGGGGCATAGGTTTTATGGTGCTAACTGTTTTCTGTGAAAATGGGCGAAATCGGTTGATGTCACTCCCAGTTTTTATACACAGTCGTCCGTCTGTCCTTCCGCATGGCCGTTAAAACGATAACTTGAGCAAAAATCGATATATTTTTACTAAACTCAGTTCACGTACTTATCTGAACTCACTTTATATTGGTATACAAAATGGCCGAAATCCGACTATGACCACGCCCACTTTTTCGATATCGAAAATTACGAAAAATGAAAAAAATGCCATAATTCTATACCAAATACGAAAAAAGGGATGAAACATGGAAATTCGATTGTTTTATTAACGAAAAACATAACTTTGGAAAAAACTTTGTAAAATGGGTGTCACACCTACCATATTAAGTAGAAGAAAATGAAAAAGATCTGCAGGGCGATCTCAAAAGCCCTTGGAATATTGGCAGGAACAGTATCATGGTTTTACATATATAAATAAATTAGCGGTACCCGACAGATGACATTCTGGGTCGCCCTGGTCCACATTTTGGTCGATACCTCGAAAACGCCTTCACATAGCCCTCATCAGTACCTTTAATTTGATACCCTTATCGTACAAACACGTTAAAAAGTCCCTCCTGGTCCTCCTTTATGGCGATATCTCGAAAAGGCGTCCACCTATAGCACTAAGGCCCACTCCCTTTTAAATAATCATTAACACCTTTCATTTGATACCTATATCGTACAAACACGTTATAGAGTCACCTCTGGTCTACTTTTATGTCGATATCTCGAAAAGACGACCTCCTATAGAGCTAGGGCACACTCCATTTTAAAATACTCATTAACACGTTTCATTTGATACCCATATTGTACAAACACATTCTAGAGTCACCCCTGGTCCACCTTAATGCGCTATCTCGAAAAGGCGTCACCCTTTAGAACTAAGGCCCACTCCCTTTTAAAATACTCATTAACTCCTTGCATATGATTGCCATATTGTACAAATGCATTCTAGAGTCACCCTGATCCACCTTTATGGCGATATCTCGAAAAGGCGTCCACCTATAGAACTAAGGCCCACTCCCTTTTAAATAATCATTAACACCTTTAATTTGATACCCATAAAGTACAAACACATTCTAGAGTCACCCTTGGTCCCATATCGTACAAACATATTCTACAATCACCCCTGGTCCTCTTTTATGGCGATATCTCGAAAAGGCGTCCACCTATAGAAGTATGGCCCACTCCCTTTTATAATATTCTTATATCTTCCATTTGGTACCCATGCCATTCAAACACTTTCCATGGTTAACCTAGGTTCATTTTACTACATTGTGATTTTCCCTTATTTTGTCTTCCTTACTTGTTTAATTGTGTAACTGTTATGGCAATAGATTTCTGGTCGGAGAGCTCAACTTCATAGTAGAGAGCTAACTCGTACATGTAAATATTGTGAAAATAATATCCTTACGCTACGAAAACCCTTTTTCCGATATTGTTGAGGCTGATATTACACGATGGATCGATTTTTTGGAATTTTCATTATCAAGTTCATGTAGATAGGTTAGAATCGACTCAAAAACAGTTTTTACTTTTCGACCTGAGAAATCTTCAATGCGCCTCTTTGTATAATTTTCTCCCGTACACTAATCGGGTAAAGCTTATAAATCCTCCAGCCCTTGGATCTATTTCAAGAGCATTTCTTTAATGTTCAATACTGAGTCTCGAGGCATTATAAACCTTTGATTATTATACAATGTAGAATAAATTTCCAACTAAGTAAGCAAACCCTTTCAATGTTTACGCGAAGATTATAGTTCTCACTATGTAATAAGGAGTTGTTTCGGACTCGTTCTTTACCACGAAAATAACTGTTCTATTTTCTCTTAATAATTAAAAAATCATATCCATATAAGTATGTGATCTAGCTGTGTATGTATATTTCTCAGCTCATGAGTTTCTCTGTAGCTAAGTAGTTTTAGATCTCTACGCTTAACAAGCTGCTGCCTTCCAAACTCTCCGCAAAACAAAGCATTTACAAAAAAAAAAAAAAACAGTGCGCTGCCACAACGTCCGAGCCAAAAAAAAAAATAAGAAGAAACTCTTACGTATTAAATTGAAATTTTCCTCATTTAAAAAAAATTTTGTTTAGCATGTGTTTTCATAATTTCTCGTCTTTATCTGAGTGTACGTAATAGCTTCCCGGCTCATAAAAAAAAAAAAGTATGCCGAAATCCGTATATCCCAAAGTAGAACTCCTTTAAGGTTTTTAAATTTGAAATTTAGCGGCCTCAAATTACCCCGATTTTGTGGTGCTGCCATCGTATTGCACAACACTGTACATACATAAAAGAGGAAGTATTGACACATATATGTATATATATATATATTTTGTAAGTACTTTTGTATTTGTCCATTTACTTATTTGCTGACATTCTTTACTTTAACAAAGTTATTACATATTTGTGTGTATAAATAAAATTTTGTTTATTATTTATTGGACAATTAATCTGAGCATAAAATTCTTACATTTATTAGGACTAGTCTTTGGTAGCAACAGTTGCAATTGTAGTGTTACTGCTACGTTTTTTTCAGTAATAGTTATTGTTGTAAATGATAGTTGTTGCACTTACAAAATTTTCGACTAATTACAATTCAAAATTACCGTTAATGCTGCATATGCATATGTATATTGTACTTGAAAATGTAATAAGCCTTGCACCTACACATGTTAATTGAATTTGAATGCTTGAGTGTGTGTGTTTGTGTGCGTGTGAGTGTATGACAGTATACTACTTAGAAAACAAATAGAATTAGCTTTAGGTTATTTCTTTACTGTTGAACTCTTGTTGAAGGAATGTTTGTGTTGCTTGTTTGTTTATTTATTACTTATTTGCAATACTTATCTACTCTACCAAATATTCTCTTATGTCATGGCTTCATTTCAATTTGGTAGGCAACTCCATGACGAGACAAGCTTAATAAAAATCACTCTGTTGTGTAGTACTTACTTACCCCCCTCTTCACTTTTTCCTAATCCTTTTATTCACTCCTCCCTCCGTCTTTTTCGCTTCATCAATCTCCATCTTCGTCTCATTCTATCTCTTTCTCAATCTCCTTCTCTCTTTTCTCTTTTCTCTTTTCTATTGATTTGATATCCATATTCTATAAACACATTCTAGGGGTACACGGGTCCACGTTTTGGCCTACATCTCGAGACTCTAGTCACCCAGGGGTATGAAAATTACCCTCTACTAAAGCACTCATCAACAGCTTTCATTTGATATCAATATTCTGTAAACACATTCTAGGGGTACCCAGGTCCACGTTTTGGCCTATATCTCCAGACCAGAGTCACCCAAGGGTATGAAAATTACCCTCTACTAAAGCACTCATCAACAGCTTTAATTTGATATCCATATTCTATAAACACACTCTAGGGGTACCCGGGTCCACGTTTTGGCCTATATCTCGAGACCCTAGCCACCCAGGGGTATGACAATTAGCCTCTACTAAAGCACTCATAAACAGCTTTCATTTGATATCCATATTCTATACACACACTCTAGGGGTACCCGGGTCCAGGTTTTGGCCTATATCTCGAGACCCTAGTTACCCAGGGGTATGAAAATTAGCCTCCACTAAAGCACTCATAAACAGCTTTCATTTGATATCCATATTCTATAAACACACTCTAGGGGTACTCGGGTCCACGTTTTGGCCTATATCTCGAGACCCTAGTCACTCAGTCACCTATGCTATATTTCAAGCTAGCTCAAACTACACACGGGGTGCAAAACAAATTCAAAATCGGTTCAGTAGTTTAGGAGTCCATTGGCCTCAATTGTGTGACAATTGTTTTTTATATATTAAGATATATATATAGGTATTCTATCCCATTTCGACCAATTTTGAACCCGACCCCTTTAGAATTGGCTGAAAGTTTTTCTTCTTTTTCTAGCTTACGAAAGACGTTTTTCAGAAGTTTTTCAAATTTTTTCATCTAACTCAAAAAAAGTAATGAATTTTAAAAAAACACCGTTTTTGTTTTCAAAATGCTATAACTTTTTCAAAAATTTACCATTTGGGATCTTTTTTTTTTAAATTTGTTTTTAAATGTACTTTTCGGAAAAAATTCAAAAAAATATTTAAAGTTTTTTTTTGTAATTTTTCCGTTTTTCGAGATTTTTCGAATTTCGCCTTTTTTTTCTCATAAAAAACTTCAATCAATGCTGCAATCATCCCCACTAATCCCGGAGCGGGCCGAGAATTTTTTTTTATTTAATTGAAAAAAAAAAACTTTTAAAATTTTTTGTATTTTTTCCGAAAAGTACATTTAAAAACACATTTAAAAAAAAAATGATCCCAAACGGTCAATTTTTGAAACTTATTTTGAGTTGGAAAACGACGGTCAATTTTTGAAAAAGTTATAGCATTTTGGAAAAAAAACACCGTTTTTTTCAAAATATTTAAAACTTATTTTGAGTTGGGAAACTGTGTTTTTTTTCAAAATGCTATAACTTTTTCAAAAATTGACCATTTGGGATCATTTTTTTTTTAATATATTTTTAAATGTACTTTTCGGAAAAAATACAAAAGAAAATTTTTAAGTTTTTTTTTCAATTAAATAAAAAAAAAAATTCTCGGGCCACTCTGGGATTAGTGGGGATGATTGCAGAACTGAGTGAGGGAATGATTATTGCTAATAGAAATTGAACAGGTCTACATTTAACACTCTGGAAAAGCGGTCTACTTAACAACAACAAATGAGCATATATAGTATATATTATTTACAAAATACCTAAAAACGGAAGCTCCTTTATGTATAGCGTGTACATATGTACCGTATGTATACATATTTTATATAATTGCAAATAAAAATTTACAATTATTCATTTAATTTTATTTAAATATACACACATATTTATGATTAACTAAGTATTACATAACCAGTTTGGTATATAAAAATGTTGTTTACAAGCAAATTACAGCATCAAAAACTATTTTATTACAAAACTTGCTTTTAAGTGAAATTTTCAGAAAAAAATCAAATACAACAAAATATGTTTCTGTAACAAAAACAAAGAGGATAATAATGTGCGAAAGAACTTAAAAAGATTCTTAACAAACAAAATACAATTTGACGTCTACATAATTACTGTTAATTAATGTTTCCCCACCCGGCTATGATGAAATAAGTATAGTTAAAAACATACGGCCACGAAGAGTTGTTAAGGCACATGCACCAACTTCTATGCAAAATATGTTCGGAGGAGTGCATGCCTGATGATTGAAGAATCAGCCTTCTCAGTATTGAACACAAGGTCATGTAAAGCATATTTTGCGCAAGATAAAAGCCCATTGTGAATCAGCTGATTGGACCTTATTAGTGCGGCTTCCGATCAATCTACCATCGACAAGATATTCATTACTCGCCAAATCTTTGGAAAAACCCGCAATAAAAGAGTTAGACAGCACGAAAAGAATCTACCTATATTCTGCTTTGTCTGAAATTGAACATATGTGGTTGTTGAAAATGAGTTTGAGCAACACCATCAGCTCAGTCATAATTGGAAAGGACCACTCCGAGGCGTTCAAAACTGAACGAGGTTACAGAGAGGGTGACCCAACATCTTTCGATACCTTTAATTTGATGCTGGAGAAAATTATACAAGCTGCATATGCGCCTTGGCAACCACGCTACCGTTGGCAGCCATAATTTCGAAACCAGTATTATCACAAGCAACAACCTCAGTCTAGAAGTCCAGCGAAAATCATTCTTGCCAATAAATGCTAATTTGGACAGAGTAGGCAATTGAAAAGTAAAGTCCTCTATCGGCAAACAAAACTATGCTTTACAAGTCACTTATCATACTCGTCCTGATATATGGTGCAAAAGCATTGACCATTACAACATCAGATGAGGCCGCTCTGGGAGTGTTCGAGAGAAAATTGCGTTGAAAGATTTACGGACCTCTACACGTCGGCTACAGCGAGTACTGAAAAATATTTAATTATGAGCTTTAGGAGCTTTATGCCGACGCCAATATAGTCCAGCGAATGACAACAGTAGGAAGAGGGCGGCCACCACTCCGCTGGAAGGACCAGGTGGAAAACGATTTAAACGATCAAGAGCTAATTAAGTAAATCGGTAGGATTTAAACCCTATACGAATTTTTTCAGATTGCATTAATCAAAGTGTACTATGAAAAGTTCTTAAACATAACTTCAACACACAGAAACCTAGATCCATAAAGCTTGAAAAAAACATATTTGTAAAATTAAATATCTTTGGAACATTTTTAGAGGTACATAAACGTTACATATCTTTATTAATTTCTTAAGTACATTTTTTTAGTTTCAACGTTGGTTCTTGAAATAAGAGTTTATTATATTAATTTATTTTTTAATGCTATTAGCTATATCTATAATCTTTAATATTTCTTTCCGTTTTTTTTTTTTCAACTTAATCCATTTTTCTTTCAACCTCTATACGATTTCCATAAATAATTTATTGTTACACATGTTTACGTACTTATGTTTGTTTCTTTATGATAAGCATTTCATTATAATATCTTTATATACAATCTAAATTTATAGTTGACTGCTCTAAGCATTTCTCACTGTTTTACGTGTTGCCATGATATGACTTTTGACCTACTCGTATGTAGTAGTATTATTTTGTTTTTTCACCCGTACTTTAGTAGGGGTGTTTGGTAGTATCTAAGTAATAAAAATACATACAATGTAATTTGTATCTCTGCACGAGTAGTAATTTTTGTAATAAAAGACCCTTTTTTAATCAGCAATTTTGGGTTTAAAACTTATAGTGGGTGTGTGTGTGTGGATTGGGGAAAGACTGTATGTATGTGTACCCATAGGTAACCCAGTGAACCATAGCAAAAGATAATGAAAGATAACTCAGCTTCATTCAAACCAGGGGTCATCAGCTTGTGAAATAACTGAGAAAGCATCCTGGCAATATCAGAGGGCTGTTGTTGATTTGCATTGAGTGTTATCAAATATGCGTGCATATGTATTGCTGCGTTACTTCGACTAAACCACTACGGTGGTAATGGTCCTACCAATGTAGTTACATTTTGGATTTTGGTGATCATTGATTTAAGCTACGGTCGTCGAAAATACCCTGTACAATTACAATACAAGCTTTCACTATACTCAATGGTTAGTATCAAGACTACGAATATTTTGTTATCTAGGGTCAGCGCCCACATTGATCTGCTGTCGGAACTATAGCCAAAACACAGTCTTAAAATTGACCAAATATTGCAATCAAAATAGCTATTGTAGTCTGTTTTTTAAACAGAGTAACATATGATCCCTGATTGTAAATCATCTGCATTTGGGTTGGCAGTTTTTGGCCTTCGTATTTCCCGAAAAACCGTTGGCGCAAGAAACTAAGCCACTCCATTAAATAATGGGGCAATATGGAGCTCGCCCTCGTATCAATGACAAAATGACTGACCCTAGCGGAGGCCATTTGTACCAGGTTATGACAATTGGAAAATGTTTTAAAATAAATAAAAATGTAAGGCGCGATAACCTCCGAAGAGATCTAAGGCCGAGCTTCTCTTCCAATTTGCGTCGTGCTCCTCTTGATTTTCCCTACAAATTGGCCAGACGGGACCTACATGTTTTATGTCGACTCCGAACACTGCCTATGGGCGACCCCGCTTATAAAAATTTTCTTCTAATTGAAAAACCTTGTTTCTAAAATTTTGATGTTGCTTTGCCCGGGGTGCGAACCCAGGGCATATGGTGTGGTAGAAGGACCACGCTACCATCACACCACCGTGGCCGGTGGAATATGTTTTAATTTAAATAAAATCTGAGAGGATTCGAGCAGACTATCGGAAAGCTGGTGGCTATATTTTCTAGTAACGGAATCTTTCTGTTAACAGATTTCGTCATTTACCTTGCGCCACTGTGTTGAAGTGTAGCCAATTGATGGTTTGTCTAAGAAGAGTTTATACTAATCTAGTGTGCCATTGCGCCATGTCATTACGAAATGGTGCATCAGCGCCAGCTCAACACCGCGAACATTTATACCGGTGGATATATGAGATTTTTCTCAAACTTCACATGCGGAAACTTCGCTTGAAACTCGAAGATGTACTTCTTTTTTTTAAGAAATTTCCCAAAGAAGCCCTAGAATATATTTTGGGATGAAAAACCGTGTCGTAATTGTACGTTTTTATGAAATTCAGACTAACTTTAAATAATTCTGCGGTATACTATCAGTTGTTTTGCTCTTCCGATCCCCATTTGAAGAAGCCGTCTAAGTACTTCGAGGAAGAATTACTCACTGACGAGCGTTCTGGGCAAAGTTAGATCAAACATATTTTTTTCACTCAAATAGCTACCATCAGATCTTATTTTATATTAGATATCGGATAGCTGGTAGATGGTGGGCAAGTAAAAGTAGTAAATTTGTGGTATAGCTACGCGTTTGAGAGTAGACTTAAATAAGTCGCAAATTACTATGTCCGCATCTCTCAACAGAAGAAAAGTAGTCAACCTTTCTAAGGTAATATTGAACAGCTTCAAATCAATAGCAAACATATTTTTTATGAGGGAGTGGGTCATAGTTCCATAGGTGGACGCCATTTAGGGATATCGCCATAAAGGTGGATCAGGGTTGACTCTAGAATTTGTGTACGATGTGGGTATGAAATGAAAGGGGTTAATGAGTATTTTAAAAGGGCGCGAACCTTAGTTCTATAGGTGGACGCCTTTTCGAGATATCGCCATAAAGGTGGACCAGGGGTGACTCTAGAATGTGTTTTTACGATATGGGTATCAAATTAAAGGTATAAATGAGGGTTTTAAAAGGGAGTGGTGGTAGTTGTATAGGTGGTCGCCTTTTCGAGATATCGGCATACAGGTGGACCAGGTGTGACTCAAGAATGCGTTTGTACGATATGGGTATCAAATGAAAGGTGTTAATGAGCATTTTAAAAGAGAGTGGGCCTTAGTTCTATAAGTGGACGCCTTTTCGAGATATCGCCATAAAGGTGGACCAGGGGTGACCCTAGAATTTGTTTGTACGATATGGGTATGAAATGAAAGGGGTTAATGAGTATTTTAAAAGGGCGTGGGGCTTGGTTCTATAGGTGGACGCCTTTTCGAGATATCGCCATAAAGGTGGACCAGGGGTGACCCTAGAATTTGTTTGTACGATATGGGTATGAAATGAAAGGGGTTAGTGAGTATTTTAAAAGGGCGTGGGGCTTGGTTCTATAGGTGGACGCCTTTTCGAGATATCGTCATAAAGGAGGACCAGGGGTGACTCTAGAATGTGTTTTACGATATGGGTATCACATTAAAGGTGTTAATGAGGGATTTAAAAGGCAGTGGTGGTAGTTGTATAGGTGGTCGCCTTTTCGAGATATCGGCATACAGGTGGACCAGGTGTGACTCAAGAATGCGTTTGTACGATATGGGTATCAAATGAAAGGTGTTAATGAAAATTTTAAAAGAGAGTGGGCCTTAGTTCTATAAGTGGACGCCTTTTCGAGATATCGCCATAAAGGTGGACCAGGGGTGACCCTAGAATTTGTTTGTACGATATGGGTATCAAATGAAAAGGGGTTAATGAGTATTTTAAAAGGGCGTGAACCTTAGTTCTATAGGTGGACGCCTTTTCGAGATATCGCCATAAAGGTGGACCAGGGGTGACTCTAGAATGTGTTTTTACGATATGGGTATCAAATTAAAGGTATAAATGAGGGTTTTAAAATGGAGTGGTGGTAGTTGTATAGGTGGTCGCCTTTTCGAGATATCGGCATACAGGTGGACCAGGTGTGACTCAAGAATGCGTTTGTACGATATGGGTATCAAACGAAAGCTGTTAATGAGTATTTTAAAAGGGTGTGGGGCTTAGTTCTATAGGTGGACGGCTTTTCGAGATATCGCCATAAAGGTGGCCCAGGAGTGACTCTAGAATGTGTTTTTACGATATGGGTATCAAATTAAAGGTATAAATGAGGGTTTGAAAAGGGAGTGGTGGTAGTTGTATAGGTGGTCGCCTTTTCGAGATATCGGCATAAAGGTGGACCAGGGGTGATTCTAGAATTGGTTTGTACGATATGGGTATCAAACGAAAGGTATTAATAAGTATTTTAAAAGGGAGTGGGCCTTAGTTCTATAGGTGGACTACTTCTCGAGATATAGCCATAAAGGTGGACCAGGGGTGACTCTAGAATATGTTTGTACGATATGGGTATCAAATAAAAGGTGTTAATGAGTCTTTTTAAAATGGAGTGGGTCTTAGTTTTATAGGTGGTCGCCTTTTCGAGATATCGCCATAAAGGTGGACCAGAGGTGACTCTAGAATATGTTTGTATAATATGGGTATCAAACGAAAGGTATTAATGAGTATTTTAAAAGGGCATGGGGCTTAGTTCTATAGGTGGACGTCTTTTCGAGATATCGCCTTAAAGGTGGACCAGGGGTGACTCTAGAATATGTTTGTACGATATGGGTATCAAATGAAAGGTGTCCATGCGTATTTTAAAAGGGCGTGGAGCTTAGTTCTATAGGTGGACATCTTTTCGAGATATCGCCATAAAGGTGGACCAGGGGTGACTCTAGAATATGTTTATACGATATGGATATCCAATTAAAGGTATTAATGAGGGTTTTAAAAGGGAGTGGTTGTAGTTGGATATGTGAAGGAGTTTTCCAGATATCGACCAAAATTTGGACCATGGTGACCCAGAACATCATCTGTTGGATACCGCTAATTTATTTATATATGTAATACCGCGAACAGTATTCCTGCTAATATTTGAAGGGTTTTTTATTTCGCCTTGCAGAACTTTTTCATTTTATTCTATTTAATATGGTAGGCGTCACACCCATTTTACAAAGTTTTTTTCTAAAGTTATATTTTGCGTCAATAAAGCAATCCAATTACCATGTTTCTTCCCTTTTTTCGTATTTGGTATAGAATTATGGCATTTTTTTTATTTTTCGTAATTTTCGATATCGAAAAAATGGGCGTGGTCATAGTCGGATTTCGGCAATTTTTTATACCAATACAAAGTGAGTTCAGATAAGTACGTGAACTAAGTTTAGTAAAGATAAATCGATTTTTCCTCAAGTTATCGTGTTAACGGCCGAGCGGAAGGACAGGCGGTCGACTGTGTATAAAAAATGGGCGTGGCTTCAACCGATTTCGCCCTTTTTCACAGAAATAAGTTATCGTACCAGAATCTATCAAATTTCACAAGGGTTGGTAAATGTTTGTTCGACTTATGGCATTAAAAGTATCCTAGATAAATTAAATGAAAAAGGGCGGAGCCACGTCCATTTTGAAATTTTCTTTTATTTTTGCATTTTGTTGCAACATATCATTACTGGAGTTGAATGTTGACATAATTTACTTATATACTGTTAAGATATTACATTTTTTGTTAAAATTTTACTTAAAAAAAAATTTTTTAAAAGTGGGCGTGGTCGTTATCCGATTTTGCTAATTTTTATTAAGCATACATACAGTAATAGGAGTAACGTTCTTGCCAAATTTCATCATGATATCTTCAACGACTGCCAAATAACAGCTTGCAAAATTTTAAATTACCTTCTTTTAAAAGTGGGCGGTGCCACGCCTATTGTCCAAAATTTTAATAATTTTTTATTCTGCGTCATAAGTTCAACTTACTTACCAAGTTTCATCGCTTTATCCTTCTTTGGTAATGAATTATCGCATTTTTTCTGTTTTTTCGAAATTTTCGATATCGAAAAAGTGGGCGTGGTTATAGTCCGATATTGTTCATTTTAAATAGCGATCTGAGATGAGTGCTCGGGAACCTACATGCCAAATGTCATCAAGATACCTCAACATTTACTCAAGCTATCGTGTTTACGGACGGACGGACGGACGGACGGACGGACATGGATCAATCAAATTTTTTTTCTCATGATGGTTAAGTTTAGCACAAATGAGAAGTTGCTTTCTTTATTTAAATTCAATGTATATTTTTAAAGTATGTATTTTACAAATTGGTAGGTTATGCTGTAAATTGTAGTATAGCGAAAAGCAGAAGAAGAACACGTGTTGATCGTGTTATTTGACAATTCTCTTCCGCAGCCAACACTTTATGCTTGAGTATTTGCCACCCTTTGTGTTGAGAAAAAGGTTCATGGGCGCGAACATCCTCCCCCCTGGAAAGATTAAAACTCTTCCAACCTTCACTGGCTCATCTCTTCAGCAGTGGGTAATGGCAAAGGCGCACTCAAGGGCGACGCACACATCCTCGTATAGTGGCAATTTCGGCGACAAGGGTTACTCCATCCGAACCAGGATTAAGGCGTTGTATCCTTCCAAGGCGCCAACAAAGCGGGGGTACATTGTCTTCTTGCAAGAGAACCATATCTCCGATATTGAGCGGCGCAGCGTTAATCTTCCATTTACAACTTTGCTGAAGTTCGACTATGTATTCACGTTGCCATCTCTGCCAGAAGTGCTGATGAATTTGCTGGATACGCTGATATCTCTGCATATGATTTATGTTGCAATTCTCGTAGTTGGGTGCAGGAAATGCAGTGAGAGGCCGGCCAATGAGAAAGTGTTCAGGGGTTAAGGCTTGAAAATCATTAAGTGAAGATGAAAGAGGGCATAGTGGGCGGCTATTTAAAACAGACTCTACTTGCGCAGAAAGGGTAGATAATTCCTCAAAGGTAAGGTAGGAATTTCCCATAACTCTCTTTATATGAAATTTGGCTGATTTTACGCGAAAACACAAACTTGATTCCTTCATTACTTCCAAATTCAGACAAAGCATTTTTATTAGAATCGAAGAAACCGATTATTTCTTTTGCTCCCGCAACAAAATTACGTCCATTATCGCAGAATACCTCGGCAGGGATCGCTCGCCTAGAGACAAATCCTCGAAATGTTAATATGAAATCATCTTTCGTCATGTCAGAAACGGCTTCTAGGTGAACGCACTTAAACCTCAAACAAATGAAAATACATAGATAACATTTTACTACCTTTGAGCCGCGGCCCTTTCTGTTCAATGTACAAAATGGTCCTGCGAAGTCTATCCCGACGGATCTGAAGGGAAAATTGGTAGTAACACGTTGAGACGCCAAGTTACGCATGATGGGCGTAAGGGTTTTGCCTTCTGCAGGTAACGCAATTGTGTGTAGTTCTTCTGGCTAGGTGTCTCCCATTTACGAACCATATAAAGTCCCTGAATATGGATAAAAATAGCTGGGGTCCTGCATGCAAATTGCGTCGGTGTTCGTAATCAAAAATCAACTTCGTGAGATGGTGAGACGAATGTAGCAAAATTGGATGTTTTTTGTCAAATGGGAATTCCGAAGCGGCTATGCGACCGCCTACTCTCATTAAATTTTAAGAATTTTGAATAGTTTTCAAACTTTATAAGAGAATTTTCAGTAGCTGCTTCACAGAGCATGGTTGTATGCTTGATTTCAGGCAAATTGTTCGAAGATGGTGATGGTTTACTTAATATGGGCCACGAATCTTCGGGTTCGATTAAAAATTTAGGACCGGACCACCAAATAAGCTTACTAGAAATAAGGTCTGGACTTATTCCCCTTGAAATGAGATCGGCAGGGTTAAGATGAGTAGGAACATACCGCCAAGAAGTTACATCGGTTAAGTCGCTTATTTCGACAACCCTATTTGTAACGAATGCCTTTAGTGTTTGGGGGCTGGTGTTAAGCCATCCTAGTACTACGGTAGAGTCACACCAATGTACCTTACGACTTATTTCACAACGTACAGACTTTAATACGGCTTCGCACAATTTCGCTGCGAGCAAGCTTGCACAAAGCTCTAGCCTGGGTATGGTTGTCGTCTTAATAGGGGCTACCTTTGATTTCGAACATAGTAGCGCGACTGTCTCTTCGTTATGGCAATTTGTCGATTTGATATAAATGCATGCCCCATAAGCATGCTGCGAAGCGTCACTGAATGAATGAAATTCTACCGGGATGGGTTTATCACACATTTTGCGTCGAGGAATCCTGATCTCAAGAAGGGCCGGTAACGCTAGAACAAATTTTTTCCAGACGCTTTGTACTTCATTTGGAACTGAATCATCCCAATCAATTTTTTCGCTCCATAGTCTCTGTAGCAGTAATTTGCTTTGTATAATACATGGGCTTAGTAGGCCTAAGGTATCGAAGATCTTGAATAAGGAGGAGAGCATGGAGCGTTTAGTTAATTGGTCGGTGTATGTAGGAAATACCCTCTGAATGGGGAAAAATAATTCGTCTGTACTTGGTTCCCATCCTATTCCCAGTGTACTTGTAGATTCGCTAAACAAGAGGTTGCTTTCAGCTGAGGAAAATTCATGACTGGAGCTGGGTAAGTTACTTTTAAATTTTCTTTAATTGAGGCATCCTCGCTTTAAAGCTTGTGTGACGGCTTGTTGAATGTAAATTAACGTGTCTTCACTGTCACTTCCAGTGATTAGATCGTCAACCATAAAATCGTGTTGGATAATGGTTTTGATGGTATCGTCTTCACACTCTTCCCCTAAATGCCATAGACAGGGCGTATAAGAAAGCTAGAGCTGGCCATCCCGTATGTCACGGTATTCAGCATGAGCGTTTTAATAGGCGTAGATTCATCCTCCCTACAAAGAATCATCTGCAATTGTCTGTCTGCCTCATTAACCAAAAATTTACGGTACATCTTTTCCACGTCACTTTGGGCCTTGAATACGGCATGATGGCACAAAAAATATGAAGATATAGACTTGTCTATTGTTTCTTTGGTAAGGTGACCTAACTCTGAGTATTCCTCTATGAAATTTACGTACTGAGATTTAATGTCCGGCCCTTTGCGAAAGCGTTTTTCTAATTGTAGCAGACGCTTCTTGGCTAGATATTAAGACTCGCCTAGACAGTCTGGAGTGTCCTTTAGCGGCAACCCGACTGAAAACCTACCAGACTCTAAACGATGGGTATTGAATAGAAAATGTTCCTCGCATTCTCGTTCACTCGGGCTTAAAGTAACCTAGCTAATTGTTTTTTGATCGATTGAAAGCTTATTGAAGCGTTGGCCTGGTGGCACTGAACATACCTGGACTTGGGCAGGACCTTATTATGTGTCGGACCTGAAATTAGCCAACCGAACTTGGAACTCCTTAGTTTAGGACCTTCACGGCTGAGTGAAGATTGCTTATCGCCAATAACATCCCAAAATATTTCGGCTCCGATAGAAGAATTGTTTTGCATCTATGGTATACCTTGGAAGATCACCCGTTAACTTAGGCAACACCAAAAACGATTGTGTGATCTTGAAGGGTTCGGTTAACGAAGTAAGGTGGGCGCTGCATGTTTCAATTAAGCCATTGGTTTCATTGTCCCCGATACCCACAATGTTTATAATATTTGAGCTGTTGGTTTGCAGGTCAAGTTTGTCCTTTAAAGACTGTGTTATAAAGGACGATTGACTACCACAGTCCAACAGAGCCCTCACGTTTAAGGATTGATTTGTAAGAGGGTTCGATATATTAACTATAGCAGTGGACAACAAAACTTGTGAATAATCCTGATTAGACAAACTTGCTACGGTTTCAAGAGTGACAATTTTGTTGGGACCTTTGTTTGAACTAGACGCTCCCTGAGACGGTGCATGTAAAAGGGTATTATGTCTGCCTTTACAATCGCGGCAGGGGCCTAGTCTGCAACTGTGCACCTTATGACCATACCGCAAACAGTTGAGACATAATCGGAATTTGTTTGCCGTAGTTATTCGATCTTGCACACTTAGAGCTTTAAATTTTGCACAATCATAAATTCGATGATCACCTCGACAAAGAAAACACGAATAGCATGAATCACAGCCTTTGTTATCATTGGAGTTCTTGCACGCAAACGAATTTGTTTTTGGGTACTCTGATTTGCTAGTGGCTCCAAGGGGCTTGACGCCCTTGTTCGAATTGCTTGGCGTACGGTTTAAAGACTCTAAGACGTCGGCGCGATCGATCAAAAACCTTTGAAACTGTTTTAAATCAGGCATGTCACTTAGTGTGCCACGCCATTCCTCCCATTTGGTGTGATTACGGCTATCTAACTTTGAACTCAAAATATGTACGACTAACACATCCCACTGATCAGTAGGCTGACCCTAACTTGACAATGCGCGAAGGTTTTTAGTGATATGGTCTACCATAAATGGTAGGGATTTGTCAGATTCTCGATTCAATGGTTGTAAATTCAATAAGGAATTTAAATGATGGGTTTTAAGCTGGCGTTTATTGTCATAACGTTCGCATAGTAACTTCCATGCAGTGCCATAATTGGCATCGGATACCTCCAAATTGGCAACAACATTAGAGGCATCGTCGGCTGGGTATGATAGGAGGTAATGAAATTTGTAAATGGCTGCTATGCTATTGTTGTTATGAATCAATGACACAAAGGTGTCTCGAAACTCAAGCCAGCGGAAATAAGATCCGTCAAATTTTACAATCTGTATTTGGGGTAGTTTAAAATTTGCTCCCTGATGTTCATAAGGTGTAGCCGAAGAGTTATTCACAACAGGACGTTCATTTGCATCAGAATGACTTGAATCAAACGTTTGAACTAATGTTTGAGCAAGAGAAATGTTGGTTATGAATACTTGTTCAATATAATCCCGCTCATCAATCTCGGCATCCAAATTGCTTGCATTTAGCACTTCTATCTGATTTTGCAAGTCCTCGAATCTGTTAGTTAACGACTCAAATCTACGTAGCCTAAGAGTTAACTCTGACACTTCAGTCGACGTTAACGAATCTTTTGCCAGGAGCACAGTAAGCGAATTTTTGAACTTTGTAATTTGTCCCTTTACTAAACTCCGTTTGGTGAACAAGTCTTGTAACTCTTGCGCACCTTTTAGATTTGTTTCGCTACCAGATTCCTTTTCTAAATGCATTTTAGCTGCAAATTGACTAGCAATATATTCAATAAATTCACTAATATGCCTGTTATTAGCTCACCCTCCTCATAAGACTTTATCAGGGTAGCAAGATTTCTCAATCTGCCTGTTATATGAACTTCACAATTAACTTATTCCGCTTTTTTGTGGGTTTAGCACAGTGGCAAGCAGTTAAGAAAAAAAATTTATGAAAACACGCAAGTAGAATCACTTTAAATAGCTGGAATTTTAACAGGAAGGTGCATAGGACTTTAAGGAAAACACTTAGCTGCATTGGTCAGGCTGCGGAGGCTGCTTGAGTTGATCACCTGCTGAAATTGATTGCAATGGCTGGCATTCCAAATAAATGTTTCCTATTGTAGTTTTGATAGCGATGCTGACTGGCAATTCAATTTGTATACAATAGCAACGTTATAGTCCTGCCACGGTCGCCAATTTTTGTGTTAAGTTTACACAAATGAGAAGTTGCTTTCTTTATTTAAATTCAATGTATATTTTTAAAGTATGTATTTTACAAATTGGTAGGTTATGCTGTAAATTGTAGTATAGCGAAAAGCAGAAGAAGAACACGTGTTGATCAGTGTTGTCACTTCTAAAATCTATTTAGTGGTAGATTTTCAAAAAAAGGGTGGTAGATCTCCTAAAAATAGTGGTAGAATTTTCAAAAACATTGAAACCAATTTTTTCAAATTATTATTAATCAACCATTAAAATGAACATAACAACTTCAAGTGCATTAACAACATACATATAAACAGCTGTGCAGAAGACTGCATACCTTTCATGAATGGGGCTGAACAATAATCTTATCCCATTCGTAATCTCCGAATAATCGGATGTATAATATAAGAAATATATAGTGAACAGATCTACATACCTTAACGATTTTTAAGATAAATATAAAATAAAAAATAGGTAGGTACTTTGTGTGAGGATGCAAAGATTCAGGTTTTTTGTGGTCTGCGTGTAAAAACTATGACAACGAATCACGTATTTCAACAATATATGACGTAAACGTAACTATTTGAAATTTTATGAATTTTGAAGTTTCTAGCCGTAAAAAAGGGGCAAAAAAATACAGTTTATATGGGTATATAATATATGTACCACCGATCTCTATGATTTTTTCAGACAACAATATATGCTATACACGTAACCATTTGGTGAAATTTGAAGCTTCTAGCTGTTAAAATGGGGCAGAAATTTCGCAAAGTTTCTTATCTGAACAATCGGTTGTATGAGATATATACTATATATACCACCGATCTCAATGATTTTTTCAGACAACAATATATATTATACCTGTAAGCATTTGGTGAAATTTGAAGCTTCTAGCTGTTAAAATGGGGAAGAAATTGCGCAAAGTTTCTTATCTGAACAATCGGTTGTATGAGATTATATATACCACCGGCCTCTATGATTTTTTCAGACCACAATATATGCTATACACGCAAACATTTGGTGAAATTTGAACATATCTAAACGATTTTTAAGATAAATATAAAATAAACAAGTAAGGAAGGCTAAGTTCGGGTGTAACCGAACATTACATACTCAGTTGAGAGCTATGGAGACAAAATAAGGAAAATCACCATGTAGGAAAATGAACCTAGGGTAACCCTGGAATGTGGTTGTATGACATGTGTATCAAATGGAAGGTGTTAAAGACTATTTTAATAGAGAGTAGGCCATAGTTCTATGGATGGACGCCATTTAGGGATATCGCCATAAAGGTGGACCAGGGCTGACTCTAGAATTTGTTTGTACGATATGGGTATCAAATGAAAGGTGTTACTGAGCATTTTAAGAGGGAGTGGGCCTTAGGTCTATCGGTGGACGCCTTTTAGAGATATCGCCATTAAGGTGGGCCAGGGGTGACTCTAGAATGTGTTCGTACGATATGGGTATCAAATGAAAGGTGGTAATGAGTATTTTAAAAGGGAATGGGCTTTAGTTCTATAGGTGAACGCCTTTTCGAGAAATCGCCATAAAGGTGGACCAGGGGTGACTCTAGAATATGTTTGTACGATATGGGTATCAAATGAAAGGCGTTAATGAGTATTTTAAAAGGGAGTGATCCTTAGTTCCATAGGTGGACACCGTTTCGAGATATCGCCATAAAGGTGGACCAGGGGTGACTCTAGCCCTAGAAGCCTAACCTACGCCTGCGAGGCGTACATTGATTTTAAAACTCTCTTTCTTTTTTAAACTGTTTAAGTTAACACCTCGTGCTTTTTCGTCAAGTCAGTAGTCGGTTGATGCTTGCTGAGCGCGCACTTTTCGCTGATTCAAACTTAACCATTTTTGAGTTTTTCACGTATAACACGCCTACGAGACGTATATTTAGGCTTTATGCAAGTTTTCATCACGATTGGATATATTAATATTTGGGTGTTTTATGCTCATTATTTCTGTATGTACATATCTTATAGAACTTGTGAATATGTCACGATATAATAAATTGAACGTTGACGATATTTTTGCCATCCTATGCGAAGAAGATAACATAACTGCAGACGATTCAGCTTCAGAAGAAGAAGGAGAAGAGAACTGTCTCCAGAATGTTGAAAACAATGATAAAACAGCTGTGATAGTGAGGATACGCAAGTAAATTCCTGCACTGAAGAAGATATCGATGCTGGCGACGTTTCAGTCCCTTTCAGTTCCGAACGAATACATTATATTTCTGACAAAATTATTCGTGGTAAGAATGGGCATATTTGGTCAACCAGTAAGGCCACATTATCTCATAGAACAAAAGCAATGAATATAGCTCGCACATCTCGGGGTCCAGCAAGCGCTTGCAAAAATATATTTGATCCCACGCATATTTTCAATCTCTTCATAACAGACGAAATTTTAAATGAAATTGTTAAATGGACCAATATCGAAATGATAACTAAAAGACAAAATATTATCAAAAACAACAGCGACTTATAAAGACACACAATACTTAGAGATTCGTGCATTTATAGGCATTCTAACTCTGACTGCTGTCATGAAGGATAACCACCTTTCAACAGACGAATTGTTTGATTCTACTTTTTCTGGCACACGGTACGTTTCAGCAATGAGTAAAGAAAGATTTGAGTTTTTATCTAGATGCCTGAGAATGGACGATAAAACCTTGCGTCCGATGCTTCGACCAAATGACGCATTCGTTCCAGCTAGAAATGTTTGGGAAATGTTTATAAAGCAATGCCGAAACAATTACATTCCTGGATCGGAAGTAACAATTGATGAGCAGTTACTAGGGTTTAGAGGCAGATGCCCCTTCCGGATTTACATTCCGAATAAGCCCAGCAAGTATGGAATAAAGTTTCCGATGATGTGCGACGCAACGTCCAAGTACATGATTGATGCGGATCCATATACTGGAAGAACCACAAATAGTGGAGGCATTCCACTTGGTGAATTTTATGTAAAAAAATTGTCGAAAACCATTCATGGTTCTAATAGGAGCATAACATGTGATAACTGGTTCACATCAGTTCCCCTGGCTAAAAATCTTCTTCAACCGCCTTACAAATTGACTATAGTTGGTACAATACGTTCTAATAAGAGAGAAATACCTGAAAAACTTAAAAATTCAAAATCCCGGTCTGTTGGTACTTCTATGTTTTGCTTTGATGGGCCACTGACACTGGTGTCTTATAAGCCAAAGCCCTCAAAGATGGTTTACTTATTGTCCTCTTGTGATGAAGACGCAATAATTAATCATTCAAGTGGAAAACCAGACATGATTCATTTCTACAACCAAACAAAAGGAGGGGTAGATTCATTTGATCAGATGTGTTCGTCAATGTCATGCAGCCGTAAGACAAATAGATGGCCAATGGCTGTATTTTACGGCATTCTGAACAAGTCATTTGTAAACAGTGCTATAATTTATAGTCACAACATGTCGGCAAATAATAACAAGTAAGAAAGGCTAAGTTCGGGTGCAACCGAACATTACATACTCAGTTGAGAGCTATGGAGACAAAATAAGGGAAATCACCATGTAGGAAAATGGACCTAGGGTAACCCTGGAATGTGGTTGTATGACATGTGTATCAAATGGAAGGTATTAAAGAGTATTTTAAGAGAGAGTAGGCCATAGTTCTATTGATGGACGCCATTTAGGGATATCGCCATAAAGGTGGACCAGGGCTGACTCTAGAATTTGTTTGTACGATATGGGTATCAAATGAAAGGTGTTACTGAGCATTTTAAGAGGGAGTGGGCCTTAGGTCTATCGGTGGACGCCTTTTCGAGATATCGCCATTAAGGTGGACTAGGGGTGACTCTAGAATGTGTTTGTACGATATGGGTATCAAATGAAAGGTGGTAATGAGTATTTTAAAAGGGAATGGGCTTTAGTTCTATAGGTGAACGCCTTTTCGAGAAATCGCCATAAAGGTGGACCAGGGGTGACTCTAGAATATGTTTGTACGATATGGGTATCGAATGAAAGCTGTTAATGAGTATTTTGAAAAAGAGTGATCATTAGTTCCATAGGTCGACGCCGTTTCGAGATATCGCCATATCAAACGAAAGGTGTTACTGAGCATTTTAAGAGGGAGTGGGCATGAGGTCTATAGGTGGACGCCTTTTCGAGATATCGTCATTAGGGTGGGCAGGGGTGACTCTAGAATGTGTTTGTACGATATGGGTATCAAACGAAAGGTGTTACTGAGCATTTTAAGAGGGAGTGGGCATTAGGTCTATAGGTGGACGCCTTTTCGAGAAATCGCCATTAGGGTGGGCCAGGGGTGACTCTAGAATGTTTGTACGATATGGGTATCAAACGAAAGGTGTTACTGAGCATTTTAAGAGGGAGTGGGCATTAGGTCTATAGGTGGACGCCTTTTCGAGATATCGCCATTAGGGTGGGCCAGAGGTGACTCTAGAATGTGTTTGTACGATATGGGTATCAAATGAAAGGTGGTAATGAGTATTTTAAAAGGGAGTAATCCTTAGTTCAATAGGTGGTCGCCTTTTCGAGATATCGCCATAAAGGTGGACCAAGGGTGACTCTAGAATGTTTGTACGATATGGGTATCAAACGAAAGGTGTTACTGAGCATTTCAAGAGAGAGTGGGCATTAGGTCTATAGGTGGACGCCTTTTCGAGATATCGCCATTAAGGTGGGCCAGGGGTGACTCTAGAATGTTTGTACGATATGGGTATGAAACGAAAGGTGTTACTGAGCATTTTAAGAGGGAGTGGACATTAGGTCTATAGGTGGACGCCTTTTCGAGATATCGCCATTAGGGTGGGCCAGGGGTGACTCTAGAATGTTTGTACGATATGGGTATCAAACGAAAGGTGTTACTGAGCATTTTAAGAGGGAGTGGACATTAGGTCTATAGGTGGACGCCTTTTCGAGATACCGCCATTAGGGTGGGCCAGGGGTGACTCTAGAATGTTTGTACGATATGGGTATCAAACGAAAGGTGTTACTGAGCATTTTAATAGGGAGTGGGCATTAGGTCTATAGGTGGACGCCTTTTCGAGATATCGCTATTAGGGTGGGCCAGGGGTGACTCTAGAATGTTTGTACGATATGGGTATCAAACGAAAGGTGTTACTGAGCATTTTAATAGGGGGTGGGCATTAGGTCTATAGGTGGACGCCTTTTCGAGATATCGCCATTAGGGTGGGCCAGGGGTGACTCTAGAATGTGTTTGTACGATATGGATATCAAATTAAAGGTATTAATGAGGGTTTTAAAAGCGAGTGGCCCTTAGATGTATATGTGAAGGCGTTCTCGGGATATCGACCAAAATGTGGACCAGGTGATCCAGAAAATCATCTGTCGGGTACTGCTAATTTATTTATATATGGAATACCACTAACAGTATTCCTGCCAAGATTCCAAGGGCTGTTGATTTCGCCTTGTAGAACTTTTTCATTTTCTTCTACTTAATATGGTAGGTGTCACACCCATTTTACAAAGTTTTTTCCAAAGTTATATTTTGCGTCAATAAACCAATCCAGTTACAATGTTTCATCCCTTTTTTCGTATTTGGTATAGAATTATGGCATTTTTTTATTTTTCGTAATTTTCGATATCGATAAAGTGGGCGTGGTTATGGTCGGATTTCGGCCATTTTTTATATCGAGATAAAGTGAGTTCAGATAAGTACGTGTGCTAAGTTTAGTAAAGATATATCGATTTTTGCTCAAGTTATTGTGTTAACGGCCGAGCGGAAGGACAGACGGTGGACTGTGTATAAAAACTGGGCGTGGCTTCAACCGATTTCGCCCTTTTTCACAGAAAACAGTTACCGTCCTAGGAGCCAAGCCTCTACCAAATTTCACAAGGATTGGTTAATTTTTGTTCGACTTATGGCATTAAAAGCATCCTAGACAAATTAAATGAAAAAGGGCGGAGCCACGCCCATTTTGAAATTTTCTTTTATTTTTGTAATTTGTTGCACCACATCATTACTGGAGTTGAATGTTGGCATAATTTACTTATATGCTGTAAAGATATTAACTCTTCTTTTAAAATTTGAATTTAAATTGCTAATTTTTATTAAGCAGACATAAAGTAATAAGGGTAATGTTCCTGCCAAATTTCATCATGATATCTTTAACGACTGCCAAATTACAGCTTGCAAAACTTCTAAATTACCTTCATTTAAAAGTGGGCGGTGCCACGCCCAATGGCCAAAATTTTACTAGTTTTCTATTCTGCGTCATAAGCTCAACTCATCTACCAAGTTTCATCGCTTAATGCGTATTTGGTAATGAATTATCGCACTTTTTTGATTTTTCGAAATTTTCGATATCGAAAAATTGGGCGTGGTTATTGTCCGATATCGTTCATTTTAAATAGCGATCTGAGATGAGTGCCCAGGAACATATATACCAAATTTCATGAAGATACCTCAAAATTTACTCAAGTTATCGTGTTAACGGCAGACGGACGGACGGACGGACGACTGTGTATAAAAACTGGGCGTGGCATCAACCGATTTCGCAGAAAACAGTTAACGTCGTAAAATCTACTCCGCTACCAAATTTCAAAAGGATTGGTTAATTTTTGTTCGACTTATGGCGTTAAAAGTATCCTAGACAAATTAAATGAAAAAGGGCGGAGCCACGCCCATTTTGAAATTTTCTTTTATTTTTGTATTTTGTTGCACCATATCATTACTGGAGTTGAATGTTGACAGAATTTACTTATATACTGTAAAGATATTAAATTTTTTGTAAAAATTTTACTTTAAAAAAATTTTTTTTAAAAGTGGGCGTGGTCCTTCCCCGATTTTGCTAATTTTTATTAAGCGTACATATAGTAATAGTAGTAACGTTCCTGACAAATTTCATCATGATATCTTCAACGACTGCCAAATTACACCTTGCAAAAGTTTTAAATTACCTTCTTTTAAAAGTGGGAGGTGCCACGCCCATTGTCCAAAATTTTACTAATTTTCTATTCTGCGTCATAAATTCAACTCATCTACCAAGTTTCGTCGCTTTATCGGTCTTTTGTAATGAATTATCGCACTTTTTCGGTTTTTCGAAATTTTCGATATCGAAAAAGTGGGCGTGGTTATAGTCCGATATCGTTCATTTTAAATAGCGATCTGAGATGAGTGCTCAGGAACCTACATACCAAATTTCATCAAGATACCTCAAAATTTACTCAAGTTATCGTGTTAACGGACGGACGGACGGACGGACGGACGGACGGACGGACGGACGGACATGGCTCAATCAAATTTTTTTTCGATCCTGATTATTTTGATATATGGAAGTCTATATCTATCTCGATTCCTTTATATATGTACAACCAACCATTATCCAATCAAACTTAATATACTCTGTGAGCTCTGCTCAACTGAGTATAAAAAGCCTTTGAATCGCAGAGAATACATGAAGCAACTATCTACAGATTTGATGAAACCATGGATGGAAGAAAGGCTTCAAGCCCAACTTTGATCAGGTCTGTGCGAGACAATATATGTACAATTCTCGGCGATCATAGAAGTACACACGATAATTCTCAATCAAAAGAATCAGAACCTAAAAAACGAAAATATTGTTGTTTCTGCTCCTACAAAAAAAAAAAGAGGATGTCAAAAATAGTGTGCTATAAGTGCAAAAAACCAATATGTTGTGAGCACAAACATGATGTATGTGTAGACTGATCCTAAATTATATATACATATATATCTAGTCATCCAAAGACTGATTACATTACAAATAAGTAAAACAAACCATTTTAGTAGAATAATGAACTGTTTTTTTTTTTTTTGTTTTCTAAATTGTTTAACTTTATTTTCTATGCACCTGGTTTTTATGTTCGTTATTTTTTGTGATAAGAAATATATTTGAATTAATTTTATTTTATATAAAATGTGTTTTATTAATAGTTTGTATTCCGATCTAAAACTTCATTAAAAAAAAAAACTATATAACTAAGCAGAATTTATCTTAAAGGTTATTATTAGTACATGTACGCCTCTGAGACGTATGTTTATGCTTTATGTATTACTAAAATAGGTTAGGCTTCTAGGGCTAGAATGTGTTTGTACGATATGAGAATGAAATGAAAGGTGTTACTGAGCATTTTAAGAGGGAGTGGGCATTAAGTCTATAGGTGGGCGCCTTTTCGAGATATCGCCATTAGGGTGGGCCAGGGGTGACTCTAGAAAGTTTGTACGATATGGGTATCAAACGAAAGGTGGTAACGAGTATTTTAAGAGGGAGCGGGCATTAGGTCTATAGGTGGACGCCTTTTAGAAATATCGCCATTAGGGTGGGCCAGTGGTGACTCTAGAATGTGTTTGTATGATATGGGTATCAAATGAAAGGTGGTAACGAGTATTTTAAAAGGGAGTAATCCTTAGTTCTATAGGTGGACGCCTTTTCGAGATGTCGCCATAAAGGTGGACGGGTGACTCTAGAATGTTTGTACGATATGGGTATCAAATGAAAGGTGTTACTGAGCATTTTAAGAGGGAGTGGGCATTAGGTCTATAGGTGGGCGCCTTTTCGAGATATCGCCATTAGGGTGCGCCAGGGGTGACTCTAGAAAGTTTGTACGATATGGGTATCAAACGAAAGGTGTTACTGAGCATTTTAAGAGGGAAGGGGCATTAGGTCTATAGGTGGACGCCTTTTAGAAATATCGCCATTAGGGTGGGCCAGTGGTGACTCTAGAATGTGTTTGTATGATATGGGTATCAAATGAAAGGTGGTAACGAGTATTTTAAAAGGGAGTAATCCTTAGTTCTATAGGTGGACGCCTTTTCGAGATGTCGCCATAAAGGTGGACGGGTGACTCTAGAATGTTTGTACGATATGGGTATGAAATGAAAGGTGTTACTGAGCATTTTAAGAGGGAGTGGGCATTAGGTCTATAGGTGGGCGCCTTTTCGAGATATCGCCATTAGGGTGCGCCAGGGGTGACTCTAGAAAGTTTGTACGATATGGGTATCAAACGAAAGGTGTAACTGAGCATTTTAAGAGGGAGCGGGCATTAGGTCTATAGGTGGACGCCTTTTAGAAATATCGCCATTAGGGTGGGCCAGTGGTGACTCTAGAATATGTTTGTACGATATGGGTATCAAATGAAAGGCGTTAATGAGTATTTTAAAAGGGAGTAATCCTTAGTTCCATAGGTGGACGCCGTTTCGAGATATCGCCATAAAGGTGGACCAGGGGTGACTCTAGAATGTGTTTGTACGATATGAGAATGAAATGGAAGGTGTTACTGAGCATTTTAAGAGGGAGTGAGCATTAGGTCTATAGGTGAACGCCTGTTCGAGATATCGCCATTAGGGTGGGCCAGGGGTGACTCTAGAATGTGTTTGTACGATATGGGTATAAAATGAAAGATAGTAATGAGTATTTTAAAAGGGGGTAATCCTTAGTTCTATAGGTGGACGCCTTTTCTAGATATCGCCATAAAGGTGGACCAAGGGTTACTCTAGAATATTTGTACGATATGGGTATCAAACGAAAGGTGTTACTGAGCATTTTAAGAGGGAGTGAGCATTAGGTCTATAGGTGAACGCCTGTTCGAGATATCGCCATTAGGGTGGGCCAGGGGTGACTCTAGAATGTGTTTGTACGATATGGGTATAAAATGAAAGATAGTAATGAGTATTTTAAAAGGGAGTAATCCTTAGTTCTATAGGTGGACGCCTTTTCGAGATATCGCCATTAGGGTGGGCCAGGGGTGACTCTAGAATGTGTTTGTACGATATGGATATCAAATTAAAGGTATTAAAGAGGGTTTTAAAAGCGAGTGGCCCTTAGATGTATATGTGAAGGCGTTTTCGCGATATCAACCAAAATGTGGACCAGGGTGATCCAGAAAATCATTTGTCGGGTACTGCTAATTTATTTATATATGCAATACCACGGACAGTATTCCTGCCAAGATTCCAAGGGCTGTTGATTTCGCCTTGTTGAACTTTTTCATTTTCTTCTACTTAATATGGTAGGTGTCACACCAATTTTAAAAAGTTTTTTTTAAAGATATATTTTGCGTCAATAAACAAATCCAATTACCATGTTTCATCCCTTTTTTCGTATTTGGTATAGAATTATGGCATTTTTTTCATTTTTCGTAATTTTCGATATCGATAAAGTGGGCGTGGTTATAGTCGGATTTCGGCCATTTTCTGTACCAAGATAAAGTGAGTTCAGGTAAGTACGTGGACTAAGTTTAATAAAGATATATCGGTTTTTGCTCAAGTTATCGTGTTAACGGCCGAGCGGAAGGACAGGCGGTGGACTGTGTATAAAAACTGGGCGTGGCTTCCACCGATTTCGCCCATTTTCACAGGAAACAGTTAGCGTCATAGAATCTATGCCCCTACCAAATTTAAGAAGGATTGGGAAATTTTTGTTCGACTTATGGCATTAAAAGTATTCTAGACCAACTAAATTAAAATGGGCGGAGCCACGCCCATTTTGAAATTTTCTTTTATTTTTGTATTTTGTTGCATCATATCATTACTGGAGTTGAATTTTGACTTAATTTACTTATATAGAGTAAAGATATTGAATTTTTTGTTAAAATTTGACTTTTAAAAAAATTTTTTTTAAAAAGTGGGCGTGTTCTTCATCCGATTTTGCTAATTTTATTTAGCACATATATAGTAATAGTAGTAACGTTCCTTCCAAATTTCATCATGATATCTTCAACGACTGCCAAATTACAGCTTGCAAAACTTTTAAATTACCTTCTTATAAAAGTGGGCGGTGCCACGCCCATTGTCCAAAATCTTACTAGTTTTCTATTCTGCGTGATAACGTCAACCCATCTACCAAGTTTCATCGCTTTATCCGCCTTTGGCAATGAATTATCGCATTTTTCCTGTTTTTCGAAATTTTCGATATCGAAAAAGTGGGCGTGGGTCCGATATCGTTCATTTTAAATAGCGATCTGAGATGAGTGCCCAGAAATCTACATACCTAATTTCATAAAGATACCTCAAAATTTACTCAAGTTATCGTGTTAACGGGCAGACGGACGGACATGGCTCAATCAAATTTTTTTTCGATCCTGATGATTTTGATATATGGAAGTCTATATCTATCTCGATTCCTTTATACCTGTACAACCAACCGTTATCCAATCAAAGTTAATATACTCTGTGAGCTCTGCTCAACTGAGTATAAAAATAGGTAGGTACTTTGTGTGAGGATGCAAAGCTTTTACGATTTTTGTGGTCTGAATGTAAAAACTATGACTACGAATTACGTATTTCAAAAATATATGACGTAAACGTAACTATTTGATGAAATTTGATGAATTTTGAAGCTTCTATCCGTAAAAAAGGGGCAAAAATGACAGTTTATATGAAGTATATAATATACTAGCCTTTACCCGCGGCCCCGTCCGCAAGGAAAATTTTAAATATATGAGCTATTCGCGTTAGCCTGCTTATTATCTGTTTAAAATTTTGTTTTCTGTCTAATGCATTTTATTTTTGTAATTGAGTAAAAAAAAGAACTAAATGAGCTGATAACCTGATAGGATCCCAAATGATCCCGAAATTATCCAGAAAAAGCTACGAAATGACCCCAACGCTATCGCGGACGGATCCCGAAAACCATCCAGAAATGCCCCGAAAGGGTCTCCAAAAGTTCCCCGAATAGTCCCAAAAAACCCGAAATGAGAGCGACACGATTTTAGACGTATCCAGAGAACCACACAGAAATGATCCCTGAAGGTGTTCCAAAATGATCCCGAAAAGGTTCCGAAATGACCCTGACAGGCTCCCGGGCGGATCTCAAAAAACACCCAGAAAAAATCCAGGAAGGGTCCCTAAATTATCCCGTCTAACTCCAGAAAAAGTTCCGAAATGGCTCCGAGGGGATCCACGATGGATCGCGAAAACCATACAGAAATGATTCCGGAAGGATTCCAAAATGATCCCGAAATAGTCCGGAATTGACCCAGATGGGATCCCGCACAGATCCAGAAATGATCCCGGAAGGGTGCAAAAACTATCCCGGAAAAGTAACAAAAAATTCCGAAATGGCTCCTACGGCATCCCGGACGGATCCAGAAATGATCTCGGAAGGGTCCCCAAATGATCCCAAAATGGTCCCGAAATGACCCTGATGGATCCGGCAAACCATCAAGAAATTATGCCGAAAGGGTCCCAAAATGATCCCGAAATAATACAGAAAAAGTCACGAAACGACCCCTAGAGGATCCCCAAATGATCCCGTATTAGCCCCGAAAAGGTCCCGAAATAACCCCGACGGGATCCCGGACAAATCCCGAAAACCATCGAGAAATGATGCCGGAAGGAATCCCAAATGATTCCGTAAAAGTCCCGCATTGATTCCGATGGGATCCCGAACGGATACCGAAAATCATCCAGAAGTGATGCCGGGAAGGTCCTAAAATGATCACCTAATAGTCCCGAAATGACCCTTAAGGGGTCATGGACGGATCCCATAAACCATCCAGAAATTATCCCGATATAGTCCCGAAGAAGTCCCGAAATGACCCTGACGGGATCTCGAACGCACCCCTAAATGACCCTGACGGGATACCGGACAGATCCCGAAATCCATCCAGAAATGATCTTGGGAGGGACCCCAAATGATCCCGAAAAGTCCCGCACTGATTCCGAGGGGATCCTGATCGGATACCGAAAACCATCCAGAAGTGATGCCGGAAAGGTCCTCAAATGATCACCTAATGCCAAAATGACCCTGACGGCATCCCGGACTGATCCCAAAATCCATCCAGAAATGATCTTGGGGAGGTCCCAAAATTATCCCGAAATAGTCTCGGCAAAGTTCAGAAATTACCCTGACGGGTTCCCGGACGAATCCTGAAAGCCATCTCTAAATGATCCCGAAAAAGTCCCGAAATGACCTTGACTGAACCCCGAAAGGATCCCGAAAACTATCCAGAAATGATGCCGGAAATGTCCTCAAATGATCACCTAATAGTTCCGAAAAGACCCTGACGGGATCCCGAACGGATCCCGACAACTATCTAGAAATGATGCCGAAAGGGCCCGCAAATGATCCCGTATTAGTCGAGAAAAAGTCCCGAAATAAACCCGACGGGATGCCGGACGAATCCCAAACACCATCCAGAAATGATGCCGGAAGGGACACCAAATGATCCCGAAAAAGTCCCGCAATAATTCCGACGGGATCCTGAGCGGATACCGAAAACCATCCAGAAGTGATGCCGAAAAGGTCCTCAAATGATCACCTAATAGTCTCAAAATTACCCTGACGGCATACCGGACAGATCCCGAAATCCATCCAGAAATGATCTTGGGAGGGTCCCAAAATTATCCCGAAATAGTCTGGGAAAAGTCCAGAAATTACCCTGACGGATCCCGGACGAATCCTGAAAACCAATCTTAAATGATGCCGAAAAAGCCCCGAAATGACCCTGATGGGACCCGGAAAGGATCCCGAAAACTAACCAGAAATGATGCCGGAAAGGTCCTCAAATGATCTCCCAATAGTTCCGAAAAGACCCTGACGAGATCCCGAACGGATCCCGACAACTATCCAGAAATGATACCGAAAGGGCCCGCAAATGATCCCGTATTAGTCGAGAAAAAGTCCCGAAATGACCCCGACGGGATGCCGGACGAATCCCAAAAACCAGCCAGAAATGATGTCGGAAGGGACCCCAATGATCCCGAAAAAGTTCCGCAATTAGTCCGACGGCAATCTGAACGGATACCGAAAACCATCCAGAAGTGATGCCGGAACGGTCCTCAAATGATCACCTAATAGTCCCAAAATGACCCTGAGGGCATCCCGGACAAATCCCGAAATCCATCCAGAAATGATCTTGGGAAGGTCCCACAATGATCCCGAAATAGTCTCGGAAAAGTCCAGAAATTACCCTGACGGGTTCCCGGACGAATCCTGAAAGCCATCATTAAATGATCCCGAAAAAGCCCCGAAATGACCCTGACGGGATCCCGAAAGGATTCCAAAAACTATCCAGAAATGATGCCGGAAAGGTCCTCAAATGATCCCCTAATATTTCCGAAATGACCGTGACGGGATCCCGAACGGATCCCGACAACTATCCATAAATTTTGCCGAAAGTGTCCACAAATGATCCCGTATTAGTCGAAAAAAAGTCCCGAAATGACCCCGACGGGATCCCGGACGAATCCCAAAAACCATCCAGAAATGATGCCGGTAGGTATCCCAAATGATCCCGAAATAATCCCGAAATGACCTCGTCGGCATCCCGGACGGATACCGAAAATTATCCAGAAATGATGCCGGAAAGGTTCACAAATGATCCCCTAATAGTCCCGAAATTACCCTGATGGGATCCCGGACGGATCCCGAAAACCATCCAGAAATGATGCCGGAAGAGCTCCCAAATGATCCCGAAAAAGTCCCCAAATGACCCCGACGAGATCCCGCACGGATCCCGAAAACCATCCAGAAATGATGCCGGAAGAGCCCCAAATGATCCCGAAAAAGTCCCCAAATGACCCCGACATACTCCAGAAAAGGTTCCGAAATGGCTCCGAGGGAATCAACGACGGATCGCGAAAACCATACAGAAATGATTCCGGAAGGATCCCAAAATGATCCCGAAATAGTCCGGAAATGACCCAAATGGGATCCCGTACAGATCCAGAAATGATCCCGGAAGGGTCCAAAAACTATCCCGGAAAAGTAACAAAAAATCCCGAAATGGCTCCTACGGCATCCCGGACGGATCCAGAAATGATCTCGGAAGGGTCCCCAAATGATCCCAAAATGGTCCCGAAATGACCCTGATGGATCCGGCAAACCATCAAGAAATTATGCCGGAAGGGTCCCCTAATGATCCCGAAATAAAACAGAAAAAGTCACGAAACGACCCCTAGAGGATCCCCAAATGATCCCGTATTAGCCCCGAAAAAGTCCCAAAATGACCCTGACGGGATCCCGAAAGGATTCCGAAAACAATACAGAAATGATGCCGGAAAGGTCCTCAAATGATCCCCTAATAGTCCCGAAATGACCGTGACGGGATCCCGACAACTATCCAGAAATGATGCCGAAAGGGTGCGCAAATGATCCCGTATTAGTCGAAAAAAAGTCCCGTAAGGACCACGACGGGATCCCGGACGAATCCCAAAAACCATCCAGAAATGATGCCGGTAGGTATCCCAAATGATCCCGAAATGACCTCGTCGGCATCCCGGACGGATCCCGAAAATTATCCAGAAATGATGCCGGAAACGTTCCCAAATGATCCCCTAATAGTCCCGAAATTACCCTAATGGGATCCCGGACGGATCCCGAAAACCATCCAGAAATGATGCCGAAAGGGTTCCCAAATGATCCCGTATTAGTCGCGAGAAAGTCCCGAAATGACCCCGACGGGATCCCGGACGGATCCCGAAAACCATCCAGAAATGATACCGGATGAGCCCCAAAATGATCCCGAAAAAGTCCCCAAATGACCCCGACGAGATCCCGGACGGATCCCTAAAACCATCCAGAAATGATGCCGGAAGAGCTCCCAAATGATCCCGAAAAAGTCCCCAAATGACCCCGACGATATCCCGGACGGATCCCGAAAACCATCCAGAAATGATGCCCGAAGAGCCCCCAAATGATCCCGAAAAAGTCCCCATATGACCCCGACGAGATCCCGCACGGATCCCGAAAACCATCCAGAAATGATGCCGGAAGAGTCCCCAAATGATCGCGAAATAGTCCCGAAATGATTCCGGAATAGTCCCGAAAATGTTCCTAAATAACCCAGAAATGATCCCGGAAGGGTCTCGATATGACCCTTACGGGATTACAAATAAGGTGAAGCTAATTATAAAACCATGTTAATAAGGCAGCAGGCGCAATGGAGCGAATAAAAAGTTAGATAGAAACATACAGGTAAAGCTAATAAAAGCGTGCTAATAAAAACAATTGATGGAGGGCGGATGGCGGGAGTAGAGGAGAGGACCACTGATCGTTCCTCCAAAATTGTCTAGATCTCGTTCTGTATGTACCAGATACCAAAAACTATTGATTTAGGAGAAAATTTAGATTGAGTTATAACAATTTATGGATTTTACACCAGAGGAGGAGATAAAGGGGGGCGGGTGGAGGGTGTCACTGCTTACTTTGTAAGCCCTCGACTTATTTGACCCCTTGAGTCTGTGATATTGGTGAAGGCCAGTATACGTAAAGTTATAATGTGTAAAAATTATGAAAAATAATTTCTCGAAGGGGTCGTGGGACCCCCATCCCTCTTTCCACGTTCGAAAAAAATTTCGCTAGTAGACTACTGTCTGTGTCCCAAATTTCATCAAAATCCGTGTAGCCATTCTGGCGTGATTCAGTCGCAAAGACGAAAAAATATAATAATTAAATTATAACTGTTCCTAGGGGGCGGGGACTACGCCCCTTTTGAAAAATATATAGCTAGTAGATCCTTCTAGACTATTGGCTATATGTGTGCAAAATTTCATCCAAATCGGTCCAGCCGTTCTTGCGTTATTGAGTCACAAAGACAAACGTCTGGACAAACATCCAAACATCCAAACATCCAAACATCTTAACATCCAAACTTTCCCATTTATAATATACTAGCCTTTACCCGCGGCCCCGTCCGCAAGGAGAAAATGAAATATGTGGGCTATTCACGTTAGCCTGCTTATAAAGTTATCTGTTTAAAATTTTTTTTCTGTCTTATGCATTTTATTTTTGTAATTGAGTAAAAAAAAGAACTTTATGAGCTGATAACCTGATAGGATCCCAAAATGATAACGAAATTATCCAGAAAAAGCCACGAAATGACCCCGACGCTATCGCGGACGGATCCCGAAAACCATCCAGAAACGCCCCGGAAGTGTTTCCAAAAGTTCCCGAAGTAGTCCCAAAAAAACCCGAAATGACAACGACACGATTCTAGACTTATCCAGATAACCACACAGAAATGATGCCTGAAGGGTACAAAATTGATCCCGAAATAGTCCCGAAAAAGTTCCGAAATTACCCTGACGGGCTACCGGACGGATCTCAGAAACCATCCAGAAAATATCCAGGAAGGGTCCCTAAATTATCCCGACTAACTCCAGAAAAAGTTCCGAAATGGCTCCGAGGGGATCCACGATGGATCGCGAAAACCATACAGAAATGATTCCGGAAGGATTCCAAAATGATCCCGAAATAGTCCGGAATTGACCAAGATGGGATCCCGCACAGATCCAGAAATGATCCCGGAAGGGTGCAAAAACTATCCCGGAAAAGTAACAAAAAATCCCGAAATGGTTCCTACGGCATCCCGGACGGATCCAGAAATGATCTCGGAAGGGTCCCCAAATGATCCCAAAATAGTCCCGAAATGACCCTGATGGATCCGGCAAACCATCAAGAAATTATGCCGAAAGGGTCCCAAAATGATCCCGAAATAATACAGAAAAAGTCACGAAACGACCCCTAGAGGATCCCCAAATGATCCCGTATTAGCCCCGAAAAGGTCCCGAAATAACCCCGACGGGATCCCGGACAAATCCCGAAAACCATCCAGAAATGATGCCGAAAGGAATCCCAAATGATTCCGTAAAAGTCCCGCATTGATTCCGACGGGATCCCGAACGGATACCGAAAATCATCCAGAAGTGACGCCGGAAAGGTCCTCAAATGATCACCTAATAGTCCCGAAATGACCCTTAAGGGGTCATGGACGGATCCCATAAACCATCCAGAAATGATCCCGATATATTCCCTAAGAAGTCCCGAAATGACCCTGACGGGATCTCGAACGCACCCCTAAATGACCCTGACGGGATCCCGGACAGATCCCGAAATCCATCCAGAAATGATCTTGGGAGGGACCCCAAATGATCCCGAAAAAGTCCCGCAATGATTCCGAGGGGATCCTGATCGGATACCGATAACCATCCAGAAGTGATGCCGGAAAGGTCCTCAAATGATCACCTAATACCAAAATGACCCTGACGGCATCCCGGACTGATCCCAAAATCCATCCAGAAATGATCTTGGGAAGGTCCCAAAATTATCCCGAAATAGTCTCGGAAAAGTTCAGAAATTACCCTGACGGGTTCCCGGACGAATCCTGAAAGCCATCTCTAAATGATCCCGAAAAAGTCCCGAAATGACCCTGACTGGACCCCGAAAGGATCCCGAAAACTATCCAGAAATGATGCCGGAAATGTCCTCAAATGATCACCTAATAGTTCCGAAAAGACCCTGACGGGATCCCGAACGGATCCCGACAACTATCTAGAAATGATGCCGAAAGGGCCCGCAAATGATCCCGTATTAGTCGAGAAAAAGTCCCGAAATGACCCCGACGGTATCCCGGACGAATCCCAAAAACCATCCAGAAATGATGCCGGAATGGACACCAAATGATCCCGAAAAAGTCCCGCAATAATTCCGCCGGGATCCTGAGCGGATACCGAAAACCATCCAGAAGTGATGCCGAAAAGGTCCTCAAATGATCACCTAATAGTCCCAAAATGACCTTACGGCATCCCGGACAGATCCCGAAATCCATCCAGAAATGATCTTGGGAGGGTCCCAAAATTATCCAGAAATAGTCTGGGAAAAGTCCAGAAATTACCCTGACGGATACCGGACGAATCCTGAAAACCAATCTTAAATGATGCCGAAAAAGTCCCGAAATGACCCTGATGGGACCCGGAAAGGATCCCGAAAACTAACCAGAAATGATGCCGGAAAGGTCCTTAAATGATCTCCCAATAGTTCCGAAAAGACCCTGACGGGATCCCGAACGGATCCCGACAACTATCTAGAAATGATGCCGAAAGAGCCCGCAAATGATCCCGTATTAGTCGAGAAAAAGTCCCGAAATGAACCCGACGGGATGCCGGACGAATCCCAAAAACCAGCTAGAAATGATCCCGAAAAAGTCCCGCAATACTTCCGCCGGGATCCTGAGCGGATACCGAAAACCATCCAGAAGTGATGCCGAAAAGGTCCTCAAATGCTCACCTAATAGTCCCAAAATGACCCTGAGGGCATCCCGGACATATCCCGAAATCCATCCAGAAATGATCTTGGGAAGGTCCCAAAATGATCCCGGAATAGTCTCGGAAAAGTCCAGAAATTACCCTGAGGGGATCCCGGACGAATCCTGAAAGCAATCCTTAAATGATCCCGAAAAAGCCCCGAAATGACCCTGACGGGATCCCGAAAGGATTCCAAAAACTATCCAGAAATGATGCCGGAAAGGTCCTCAAATGATCCCCTAATAGTTCCGAAATGACCGTGACGGGATCCCGAACGGATCCCGACAACTATCCAGAAATTATGCCGAAAGGGTCCGCAAATGATCCCGTATTAGTCGAGAAAAAGTCCCGAAATGACCCCGACGGGATCCCGGACGAATCCCAAAAACCATCCAGAAATGATGCCGGTAGGTATCCTAAATGATCCCGAAATAATCCCGAAATGACCTCGTCGGCATCCCGAACGGATACCGAAAATTATCCAGAAATGATGCCGGAAAGGTCCACAAATGATCCCCTAATAGTCCCGAAATTACCCTGATGGGATCCCGGACGGATCCCGAAAACCATCCAGAAATGATGCCGGAAGAGCCCCCAAATGATCCAGAAAAAGTCCCCAAATGACCCCGACGATATCCCGGACGGATCCCGAAAACCATCCAGAAATGATGCCGGAAGAGCCCCCAAATGATCCCGAAAAAGTCCCCAAATGACCCCGACGAGATCCCGCACGGATCCCGAAAACCATCCAGAAATGATGCCGGAAGAGCCCCAAATGATCCCGAAAAAGTCCCCAAATGACCCCGACATACTCCAGAAAAGGTTCCGAAATGGCTCCGAGGGAATCAACGACGGATCGCGAAAACCATACAGAAATGATTCCGGAAGGATCCCAAAATGATCCCGAAATAGTCCGGAATTGACCCAGATGGGATCCCGCACAGATCCAGAAATGATGCCGGAAAGGTTCCCAAATGATCCCCTAATAGTCCCGAAATTACCCTAATGGGATCCCGGACGGATCCCGAAAACCATCCAGAAATGATGCCGAAAGGGTTCCCAAATGATCCCGTATTATTCGCGAAAAAGTCCCGAAATGACCCCGACGGGATCCCGGACGGATCCCGAAAACCATCCAGAAATGATGCCGAAAGGGTTCCCAAATGATCCCGTATTAGTCGCGAAAAAGTCCCGAAATTACCCCGACGGGATCCCGGATGGATCCCGAAAACCATCCAGAAATGATGCCGGATGAGCCCCAAAATGATCCCGAAAAAGTCCCCAAATGACCCCGACGAGATCCCGGACGGATCCCGAAAACCATCCAGAAATGGTGCCGGAAGAGCCCCCAAATGATCCCGAAAAAGTCCCCAAATGACCCCGACGATATCCCGGACAGATCCCGAAAACCATCCAGAAATGATGCCGGAAGAGCCCTCAAATGATCCCGAAAAAGTCCCCATATGACCCCGACGAGATCCCGCACGGATCCCGAAAACCATCCAGAAATGATGCCGGAAGGGTCCCCAAATGATCGCGAAATAGTCCCGAAATGATTCCGGAATAGTCCCGAAAATGTTCCAAAATAACCCCGACGGGATCCCGGACGGATCCCGTAAACTATACAGAAATGATCCCGGAAGGGTCCCAAAATGATCCCGAAATAGTCCCGAAAAAGTCCCGAAATTACCCCGGCGTAATCCCGGACCGATCCCGAAAACCATCCAGAAATGATCCCGGAAGGGTCTCGATATGACCCTTACGGGATTACAAATAAGGTGAAGCTAATTATAAAACCATGTTAATAAGGCAGCAGGCGCATTGGAGCGAATAAAAAGTTAGATAGAAACATACAGGTAAAGCTAATAAAAGCGTGCTAATAAAAACAATTGATGGATGGCGGATGGCGGGAGTAGAGGAGAGGACCACTGATCGTTCCTCCAAAATTGTCTAGATCTCGTTCTGTATGTACCAGATACCAAAAACTATTGATTTAGGAGAAAATTTAGATTGAGTTATAACAATTTATGGATTTTACACCAGAGGGGGAGATAAAGGGGGGCGGGCGGAGGGTGTCACTGCTTACTTTGTAAGCCCTCGACTTATTTGACCCCTTGAGTCTGTGATATTGGTGAAGGCCAGTATACGTAAAGTTATAATGTGTAAAAATTATGAAAAATAATTTCTCGAAGGGTCGTGGGACCCCCACCCCTCTTTCCATGTTCGAAAAAAATTTCGCTAGTAGACTACTGTCTGTGTCCCAAATTTCATCAAAATCCGTGTAGCCATTCTGGCGTGATTCAGTCGCAAAGACGAAAAAATATAATAATTAAATTATAACTGTTCCTAGGGGGCGGGGACCACGCCCCTTTTGAAAAATATATAGCTAGTAGATCCTTCTAGACTATTGGCTATATGTGTGCAAAATTTCATCCAAATCGGTCCAGCCGTTCTTGCGTTATTGAGTCACAAAGACAAACGTCTGGACAAACATCCAAACATCCAAACATCCAAACATCCAAACATCCAAACATCCAAACATCCAAACATCTAAACATCCAAACATCCAAACATCCAAACATCTTAACATCCAAACTTTCCCATTTATAATATACTAGCCTTTACCCGCGGCCCCGTCCGCAAGGAGAAAATGAAATATGTGGGCTATTCACGTTAGCCTGCTTATAAAGTTATCTGTTTAACATTTTTTTTTCTGTCTAATGCATTTTATTTTTGTAATTGAGTAAAAAAAATAACTTTATGAGCTGATAACCTGATAGGATCCCAAAATGATAACGAAATTATCCAGAAAAAGCCACGAAATGACCCCGACGCTATCGCGGACGGATCCCGAAAACCATCCAGAAACGCCCCGGAAGTGTTTCCAAAAGTTCCCGAAGTAGTCCCAAAAAAACCCGAAATGACAACGACACGATTCTAGACTTATCCAGATAACCACACAGAAATGATGCCTGAAGGGTACCAAATTGATCTCGAAATAGTCCCGAAAAAGTTCCGAAATTACCCTGACGGGCTCCCGGACGGATCTCAGAAACCATCCAGAAAATATCCAGGAAGGGTCCCTAAATTATCCCGACTAACTCCAGAAAAAGTTCCGAAATGGCTCCGAGGGGATCCACGATGGATCGCGAAAACCATACAGAAATGATTCCGGAAGGATTCCAAAATGATCCCGAAATAGTCTGTAATTGACCCAGATGGGATCCCGCACAGATCCAGAAATGATCCCGGAAGGGTGCAAAAACTATCCCGGAAAAGTAACAAAAAATTCCGAAATGGTTCCTACGGCATCCCGGACGGATCCAGAAATGATCTCGGAAGGGTCGCCAAATGATCCCAAAATGGTCCCGAAATGACCCTGATGGATCCGGCAAACCATCAAGAAATTATGCCGAAAGGGTCCCAAAATGATCCCGAAATAATACAGAAAAAGTCACGAAACGACCCCTAGAGGATCCCCAAATGATCCCGTATTAGCCCCGAAAAGGTCCCGAAATAACCCCGACGGGATCCCGGACAAATCCCGAAAACCATCCAGAAATAATGCCGGAAGGAAACCCAAATGATTCCGTAAAAGTCCCGCATTGATTCCGACGGGATCCCGAACGGATACCGAAAATCATCCAGAAGTGACGCCGGAAAGGTCCTCAAATGATCACCTAATAGTCCCGAAATGACCCTTAAGGGGTCATGGACGGATCCCATAAACCATCCAGAAATGATCCCGATATATTCCCGAAGAAGTCCCGAAATGACCCTGACGGGATCTCGAACGCACCCCTAAATGACCCTGACGGGATCCCGGACAGATCCCGAAATCCATCCAGAAATGATCTTGGGAGGGACCCCAAATGATCCCGAAAAAGTCCCGCAATGATTCCGAGGGGATCCTGATCGGATACCGATAACCATCCAGAAGTGATGCCGGAAAGGTCCTCAAATGATCACCTAATACCAAAATGACCCTGACGGCATCCCGGACTGATCCCAAAATCCATCCAAAAATTATCTTGGGAAGGTCCCAAAATTATCCCGAAATAGTCTCGGAAAAGTTCAGAAATTACCCTGACGGGTTCCCGGACGAATCCTGAAAGCCATCTCTAAATGATCCCGAAAAAGTCCCGAAATGACCCTGACTGGACCCCGAAAGGATCCCGAAAACTATCCAGAAATGATGCCGGAAATGTCCTCAAATGATCACCTAATAGTTCCGAAAAGACCCTGACGGGATCCCGAACGGATCCCGACAACTATCTAGAAATGATGCCGAAAGGGCCCGCAAATGATCCCGTATTAGTCGAGAAAAAGTCCCGAAATGAACCCGACGGGATGCCGGACGAATCCCGAAAACCATCCAGAAGTGATGCCGAAAAGGTCCTCAAATGATCACCTAATAGTCCCAAAATGACCTTACGGCATCCCGGACAGATCCCGAAATCCATCCAGAAATGATCTTGGGAGGGTCCCAAAATCATCCCGAAATAGTCTGGGAAAAGTCCAGAAATTACCCTGACGGATACCGGACGAATCCTGAAAACCAATCTTAAATGATGCCGAAAAAGTCCCGAAATGACCCTGATGGGACCCGGAAAGGATCCCGAAAACTAACCAGAAATGATGCCGGAAAGGTCCTCAAATGATCTCCCAATAGTTCCGAAAAGACCCTGACGGGATCCCGAACGGATCCCGACAACTATCCAGAAATGATACCGAAAGGGCCCGCAAATGATCCCGTATTAGTCGAGAAAAAGTCCCGAAATTACCCCGACGGGATGCCGGACGAATCCCAAAAACCATCCAGAAATGATTTTGGAAGGGACCCCAATGATCCCGAAAAAGTCCCGCAATTATTCCGACAGGAATCTGAACGGATACCGAAAACCATCCAGAAGTGATGCCGGAACGGTCCTCAAATGCTCACCTAATAGTCCCAAAATGACCCTGAGGGCATCCCGGACAAATCCCGAAATCCATCCAGAAATGATCTTGGGAAGGTCCCAAAATGATCCCGAAATAGTCTCGGAAAAGTCCAGAAATTACCCTGACGGGTTCCCGGACGAATCCTGAAAGCCATCCTTAAATGATCCCGAAAAAGCCCCGAAATTACCCTGACGGGATCCCGAAAGGATTCCAAAAACTATCCAGAAATGATGCCGGAAAGGTCCTCAAATGATCCCCTAATAGTTCCGAAATGACCGTGACGGGATCCCGAATGGATCCCGACAACTATCCAGAAATTATGCCGAAAGGGTCCGCAAATGATCCCGTATTAGTCGAGAAAAAGTCCCGAAATGACCCCGACGGGATCCCGGACGAATCCCAAAAACCATCCAGAAATGATGCCGGTGGGTATCCTAAATGATCCCGAAATAATCCCGAAATGACCCCGTCGGCATCCCGGACGGATCCCGAAAACCATCCAGAAATGATGCCGGAAGAGCCCCCAAATGATCCCGAAAAAGTCCCCAAATGGATCCGACGATATCCCGGACGGATCCCGAAAACCATCCAGAAATGATGCCGGAAGAGCCCCCAAATGATCCCGAAAAAGTTCCCAAATGACCCCGACGAGATCCCGCACGGATCCCGAAAACCATCCAGAAATGATGCCGGAAGAGCCCCCAAATGATCCCGAAAAAGTCCCCAAATGACCCCGACATACTCCAGAAAAGGTTCCGAAATGGCTCCGAGGGAATCAACGACGGATCGCGAAAACCATACAGAAATGATTCCGGAAGGATCCCAAAATGATCCCGAAATAGTCCGGAAATGACCCAGATGGGATCCCGCACAGATCCAGAAATGATCCCGGAAGGGTCCAAAAACTATCCCGGAAAAGTCAACAAAAAATCCCGAAATGGCTCCTACGGCATCCCGGACGGATCCAGAAATGATCTCGGAAGGGTCCCCAAATGATCCCAAAATGGTCCCGAAATGACCCTGATGGATCCGGCAAACCATCAAGAAATTATGCCGGAAGGGTCCCCAAATGATCCCGAAATAAAACAGAAAAAGTCACGAAACGACCCCTAGAGGATCCCCAAATGATCCCGTATTAGCCCCAAAAAAGTCCCAAAATGACCCTGACGGGATGCCGAAAGGATTCCGAAAACAATACAGAAATGATGCCGGAAAGGTCCTCAAATGATCCCCTAATAGTCCCGAAATGACCGTGACGGGATCCCGACAACTATCCAGAAATGATGCCGAAAGGGTCCGCAAATGATCCCGTATTAGTCGAAAAAAAGTCCCGAAAGGACCACGACGGGATCCCGGACGAATCCCAAAAACCATCCAGAAATGATGCCGGTAGGTATCCCAAATGATCCCGAAATAGTCCCGAAATGACCTCGTCGCCATCCCGGACGGATCCCGAAAATTATCCAGAAATGATGCCGGAAAGGTTCCCAAATGATCCCCTAATAGTCCCGAAATTACCCTAATGGGATCCCGGACGGATCCCGAAAACCATCCAGAAATGATGCCGAAAGGGTTCCCAAATGATCCCGTATTATTCGCGAAAAAGTCCCGAAATGACCCCGACGGGATCTCGGACGGATCCCGAAAACCATCCAGAAATGATGCCGAAAGGGTTCCCAAATGATCCCGTATTAGTCGCGAAAAAGTCCCGAAATGACCCCGACGGGATCCCGGACGGATCCCGAAAACCATCCAGAAATGATGCCGGATGAGCCCCAAGATGATCCCGAAAAAGTCCCCAAATGACCCCGACGAGATCCCTGACGGATCCCGAAAACCATCCAGAAATGGTGCCGGAAGAGCCCCCAAATGATCCCGAAAAAGTCCCCAAATGACCCCGACGATATCCCGGACAGATCCCGAAAACCATCCAACAATGATGCCGGAAGAGCCCTCAAATGATCCCGAAAAAGTCCCCATATGACCCCGACGAGATCCCGCACGGATCCCGAAAACCATCCAGAAATGATGCCGGAAGGGTCCCCAAATGATCGCGAAATAGTCCCGAAATGATTCCGGAATAGTCCCGAAAATGTTCCAAAATAACCCCGACGGGATCCCGGACGGATCCCGTAAACTATACAGAAATGATCCCGGAAGGGTCCCAAAATGATCCCGAAATAGTCCCGAAAAAGTCCCGAAATTACCCCGGCGTAATCCCGGACCGATCCCGAAAACCGTCCAGATATGATCCCGGAAGGGTCTCGATATGACCCTTACGGGATTACAAATAAGGTGAAGCTAATTATTAAACCATGTTAATAAGGCAGCAGGCGCATTGGAGCGAATAAAAAGTTAGATAGAAACATACAGGTAAAGCTAATAAAAGCGTGCTAATAAAAACAATTGATGGAGGGCGGATGGCGGGAGTAGAGGAGAGGACCACTGATCGTTCCTCCAAAATTTTCTAGATCTCTATCTGTATGTACCAGATACCAAAAACTATTGATTTAGGAGAAAATTTAGATTGAGTTATAACAATTTATGGATTTTACACCAGAGGGGGAGATAAACGGGGGCGGGCGGAGGGTGTCACTGCTTACTTTGTAAGCCCTCGACTTATTTGACCCCTTGAATCTGTGATATTGGTGAAGGCCAGTATACGTAAAGTTATAATGTGTAAAAATTATGAAAAATAATTTCTCGAAGGGTCGTGGGACCCCCACCCCTCTTTCCATGTTCGAAAAAAATTTCGCTAGTAGACTACTGTCTGTGTCCCAAATTTCATCAAAATCCGTGTAGCCATTCTGGCGTGATTCAGTCGCAAAGACGAAAAAATATAATAATTAAATTATAACTATTCCTAGGGGGCGGGGACCACGTCCATTTTGAAAAATATATAGCTAGTAGATCCTTCTAGACTATTGGCTATATGTGTGCAAAATTTCATCCAAATCGGTCCAGCCGTTCTTGCGTTATTGAGTCACAAAGACAAACGTCTGGACAAACATCCAAACATCCAAACATCCAAACATCCAAACATCCAAACATCCAAACATCCAAACATCTAAACATCCAAACATCCAAACATCCAAACATCTTAACATCCAAACTTTCCCATTTATAATATATATTAGATATTAGATTAGATATTAGATATACCACCAATCTCTATATGTATGCTATATACGTAAGCATTTGGTTAAATTTGAAGCTTCTAGCTGTTAAAATTGGGCAGAAATTGCGCAAAGTTTCTTATCTGAACAATCGGTTGTATGAGACATATACGATATATACCACCGATCTCAATGATTTTTTCAGACATCAATATATGCTATACGCGTATGCATTTGATGAAATTTGAAGCCTCTAGCTCTTAAAATACGACAGCAATTACGAAAAGTTTCTTATCTGAACAATCGGTTGTGGGGGATATATACAATATATACGACCGATCTCATTAATTTTTTCAGGCAACAATATGTGCAATATACGAAATTGTATGGTGAAGTTTGAAGCTTCAATCTGTTAAATTGAGTAAGATATTACAAAAACCCTCTTTCTGAAAAATCGGTTGTATGGAGGATATATGCTATAGTGGTCCGATCCGGTCGGTTCCGACAAATGTCTAATCGGACACCCAAATACATCCGCTCACCAAATTTTATCAAGATATCTCAAAAATTGAGGGACTAGTTTGCATACAAACAGACAGACGGACAGACGGACAAACGGACAGACGGACATGGCTAAATAAACTCAGCTCTTCAACCTGATTATTTCGGTATACTTAATGGTGGGTCTATCTATTTTCCTTTAAGGACTTACAATTTTGGGTTTCGTAACGAAATTAATATACCATTTCATTTTCATGAAAAGTATAAATATAATTAAATAATAGTGGGACTCTCACCTAGTTTTTAATTCTGAAGTTAGTAGTCGGTAGTTTTTAGGCATTTTTTTAATAAACTATTTGAATAAGTATCAAAGAACTAGTCTTAAAAGTTTGAACATTTTTTTACTACAAAAACCTTAACAGCTGAAATTGATAATCAAAAGCGGACTACCGTCCAAGTACTTTAACAAACCATGTGTGGATACGACTAAAATTAATTTACAGTCTCCGAATATTCCATTTTTCATAACACATTGTTCAAACATATAATAATACTGAAGGAAAGAGACTTGTGCATTAAAACAATTTATTTTTAAAATTTTACAACTTACATCCGTGACATCGAAGACATCCATCGGATATTGCAATCGACGGCTGAGTGGAATATCGCTCGTATATCGGCTGTCAGTTCGAGAACGACCTATCTGAGAATGTTTTTCAAAAACACCATAATTCAGTTTTTCTTTTGAAAACGACCTGTCTCAGAACTCGATTGGAGAACGCCCAAAATGTTTTTCATAAACGTCCCAGCTTATGTCAGAAATTTATTAAATTTAAGCTGAGACAGAGCGTTCTTGAAACAAGTTCTGAAATAGGGCGTTATTCCAAAATTTTCTGGGATAGGTCGTTTTCGAAACGGGGGCAGAGGTACGGCAATATTCCACTCAGCAGTTGAAAAATCAGATTATTACAAAGGTTTTGGCACGAGTTTCTCATCAATAAAGTTAAATTTTACATAAAATTGTTTAAGTTCTTTTGAAGGTACGTAAGTATTATAAAAATCACACATTTCTTCAGTGAAAATTTGATTTTCCACACATAATACATTTAGACGATTTCTCTTACAAGATTTAATTGCATTCATTAGTGAGATTAATCTTTCAGCGCCAGCAGTGCTATGGGGAAGGACTGCGAAATTTCACATATATGCCGATAATTCAGCAAACATAAAATCATCGCAGGCATTTTTTTCATTTTTTAGCGTAGTCCAACCTGTAACCAAGTCGTAATTTTAGGTCATTGTGAGCAAATTAAAGAACATAGTTAAATGAAGTCAAATAAAAAAGTGGTAGATTTTTAAAAAAAGTGGTAGGAGTGGTAGATCCGGATTTTAGCCTAAATAGCGGTAGATCTACCACTATAGTGGTAGAGTGACAACACTGGTGTTGATCGTGTTATTTGACAATTCTCTTCCGCAGCCAACACTTTATGCTTGAGTAGTTGCCACCCTTTGTGTTGAGAAAAAGGTTCATGGGCGCGAACACTGATGATTTTGATATATGGAAGTCTATATCTATCTAGATTCCTTTATACCTGTACAACCAACCGTTATCCAATCAAATTTAATACACTCTGTGAGCTCTGCTCAACTGAGTATAAAAATAAAGTTAATCAATATATTAATCGTAATCAAACAACCAAGTTTTTAAACTAGATTATTCAATTATTTAGAGAAAATTACAGAAATAGCTAAAACTAATAAAAACAAGTAAGGAAGGCTTAGTTCGGTTGTAACCGAACATTACATACTCAGCTGAGAGCTATGGAGACAAAATAAGGGAAAATCACCTCGTAGTAAAGTGAACCTAGGGTAACCCTGGAATGTGTTTGTATGACATGTGTATCAAATGGAAGGTATTAAAGAGTATTTTATGAGGGAGTGGGCCATAGTTCTATAGATGGACGCCATTTAGCGATATCGCCATAACGGTGGACCAGGGCTGACTCTAGAATTTGTTTTTACGATATGGGTATCAAATGAAAGTGTTAATGAGTATTTTAAAAGGGAGTGGGCCTAAGTTCTATAGGTGGACGCCTTTTCGAGATATCGCCATAAAGGTGGACCAGGGCTGACTCTAGAATTTGTTTGTACGATATGGGTATCAAATTAAAGGTATTAATGAGGGTTTTAAAAGGGAGTGGTGGCAGTTGTATATGTGAGGCGTTTTCGAGATATCGACCAAAATGTGGACAAGGGTGACCCAGAACATCATCTGTCGGGTACCGCTAATTTATTTATATATGTAATACCACGAGCAGTTATCCTTCCAAAATTCCAAGGGCTTTTGATTTCGCCCTGCGAAACTTTTTCATTTTCTTCTACTTAATATGGTAGGTGTCACACCCATTTTACAAAGTTTTTTTCTAAAGTTATATTTTGCGTCAATAGACCAATCCAATTACCATGTTTCATCGCTTTTTTCGTATTTGGTATATTATTATGGCATTTTTTTAATTTTTAGTAATTTTCGATATCGAAAAAGTGTGCGTGGTCATAGTCGGATTTCGGCCATTTTTTACACCAATATAAAGTGAGTTCAGGTAAGTACGTGAACTGAGTTTAGTAAAGATATATCGATTTTTGCTCAAGTTATCGTGTTAACGGCCGAGCGGAAGGACAGACGGTCGACTGTGTATAAAAACTGGGCGTGGCTTCAACCGATTTCGCTCTTTTTCACAGAAAACAGTTAACGTCCTAGAATCTAAGCCTCTACCAAATTTCACAAGGATTGGTAATGTTTTGTTCGACATATGGCGTTAAAAGTATCCTAGACAAATTAAATGAAAAAGGGCGGAGCCATGCCCATTTTGAAAATTTCTTTTATTTTTGTATTTTGTTGCACCATATCATTACTGGAATTTAATGTTGACATAATTTACTTATATACTGTAAAGATATTAACTTTTCTTTTAAAATTTGACTTTAAAAAAAAAATTTTTAAAAGTGGGCGTGGTCGTTCTCCGATTTTGCTAATTTTTATTAAGCATACATAAAGTAATAGGAGTAACGTTCCTGCCAAATTTCGTCATGATATCTTCAACGACTGCCAAATTACAGCTTGCAAAACTTCTAAATTGCCTTATTTTAAAAGTGGGCGGTGCCACGCCAATTGTCCAAAATTTTACTAGTTTTCTTTCTGCGTCATAAGTTCAACTTACCTACCAAGTTTCAGTGCTTTATCCGTATTTGGTAATAAAAAAAGTGGGCGCGGTTATAGTCCGATATCGTTCATTTTAAATAGCGGTCTGAGATGAAAGCCCAGGAACCTACATACCAAATTTCATCAAGATACCTCAAAATTTCCTCAAGTTATCTTGTTAGCGGACGGAAGGACGGACGGAAATGGCTCAATCGAATTTTTTTTCGATAGTGATAATTTTGATATATGGAAGTCCATATCTATCTCGATTCCTTTATACTTGTACAACCAACCGTTATCCAATCAAAGTTAATATACTCAGTGAGATCTGCTCAACTGAGTATAATAATTAAATAATCTTTGTTTGAAATTGAGTATGTAATTAAAATTATCAAAATTTATTGACATGAATGAAATAATTATATTAGTTTTGTAAATAAAAAAAAATAAAAAATATTTAAAATTATCAAATATATATATTAATCACGCAATTAAAAATAATTAATTAAATAATCTTTGTATGAAATTAATTAATTATCATTAAAAAAAACCAACTCAACTTAAGGAGGGTCTTAATGTCGAAGAGGTTTCTGCTTCTGTAGGAATTATAATGGATCATGTCCCTCAGTAATTTTTTTTAAATATATAAATAAGTTCTTCAGACATTTTAAGACATAAAAAAAGAAAATATTTCAGGCACAATTTCTCCACATAACAGATTATTCTCTATAGCCAGGCCAGCGTGGTGTGATGGTAGCGTGCTCCACCTACCACACCGAAGATCATGGGTTCAAGCCCCGGGAAAAGCACCATCAAAACTTTAGAAACAAGGTTTTTCAATTAGAAGACAATTTTTCTAAGCGGGGTCGCCCCTCGGCAGTGTTTGGCAAGCACTCCGAGTATATTTCTGGAATGAAATGCTCTCAGTGAAAACTCATCTGCCTTGCAGATGCCGTTCGGAGTCGGCATAAAACAAGTAGGTCCCGTCCCGCCAATTTTTAGGAAAAATTAAAGGAGCACGACGCAAATTGGAAGAGAAGCTCAGCCTGAAATCTCTTCAAAGGTTATCTATCGCGCCTTATATTAATTTTTGATTTTATTGTTTTTTAATAGAATATTCTGCTCGGTTTATACGACATGGATGAGTTTCGAATACAATATTTCACAAAAAGGTGGTCAAAAGAGTTTAGCGACCACTACGTTACGAAAACCCTCTTCACAACATTGGTTAGACCGATATTAGAGTATGGTTCAATAGTGTGGAATCCGCGTTTTCAAGTCCATACTGGCAAGCTCGAATCAATACAAAAACAATTTTTACTATTTGCCTTAAGGAATTTTCAATGGGACTCTACATTTAGTCAGCCACCTTATACTAATCGATTAAAATTTATCAATCTTCCAACTCTTGCTAGTCGTAGAGAAATGCTTGGCGTAATATTTATGACAAAACTACTGAATGGATTGAGATCAAGCCCATTTCTTCTCAACAAAGTGAAATTTAGTTTTCCCTGTCGCACTACGAGATACTTCAAACCTCTTCTTTTAAAACAATGTAGAACGAATTTTGAACTTAAAGAACCTTTCCGGTGTTTGTGCCAAGATTATAACTCTCACTCAAACACATTTGATATGTCGGACTCCCTTTTTTCTATAAAAAAGACTGTCCTTATCTCTCTAAATCGTTAATGCTGTATATGTTTGTTTCTATATTCTATTAATTTAAGCTCAGCTGATGATATTTCTTCTGTAGCTGAGCAGCTTTAGAACTCGACGCTTGACAAACCACTGCCCATCAATGACTCGGCCCAACAAAAAAAAAAAAAAAAAAAAAAAAAAAATTTTATAAAATTAATAAATAAAAAAAAAACAAAAATTGGTGTCATTGGGCCACTTGAGGGCAGTGCGCTGCCACAACGTCCAATGATTATAACTGCTGTTACATAAGAGCAGAAGAAACAGTGAGATATTTATTGTGCGATTGTACAAAGCACGACTAAAGTTAAATAAAACTCCGTGTGATCCCTATCTATCCTATAATCAGAAGCTTGTGCGGTTAGTTAAATCAGCTAGAAGTGAGACATTTTAGCCATTTGCGTATTCGCTTATCACACAATGAAGGTCCTGAATTGAAGTCCCTAGAAAATCAACATTAAGATATCCTCGAAAAGGCTTTTCTAAGCGAGGTTGCCTCTCTTGACAGTGATTTGAGGAAACACTTCGAGAGTATTTCAGCAGGAAAGTGTTCTTAGTAGAAGTTTATCTGTCTGAAAATGTCATTCGGATTCAGGACAAAACATGTATTTCCCTTAATGCCAATGTATAGGAAAAAATTAAAAAGTAGCACGACGCGAAACGTAAGAGAAGCTTGGCCTAAATCCCCTCGGAGTTATTTCGTGACATGTTATTATTATTTATATTTTGTCGTTTACTTTGTTTCTGTTTAGGTTATATGTTTGCTTTTTGTCATTGTTGCGTGATTTTACCTTTGTTATTGCCCTGTTTTTTCTAAACCACCTTCAAATGTTAGATTATTTCGCTGAGATAGTATTTGACTGTTAGTTCCTTGTTCGCTTGTCTTGAACAAAGCATGGCCGGTATATTTTTCTGAAGAGTTTGTTGGGTTTGAAGGGTATGTTAGGCCTAAGCGATGGCCTGACTGCATTTAAAATAATGTGCCGATCTCTTGAACATATGACTCAAAACACTAAAATGTACCTCATTTGATATCCATATCACTTAGATGTAGAAGGGAACCGGTTGGTAGAGCAGCGTACGCCCAAGCAGAAATACGGAATTAAATCGTTTAATCATAATCATATGTAAGGCTTCGCGAGAAAAGCCACAGCTCGATTGTCGCTGGTTTTACATGGCGAGCAGGTATGATGGGTTGTTCGGGTTAGTTTTCGCATGACGGACCGTAACGGCACAATTACTGCCGGCTTTGAATGCTCATAACTCAAACAGATTGGTTTTACCAATCTCAAGAACTTTCATTTAAAATAAGTCGTTCAAAAAATAATTTTTTCGCGGAGCGTCTCTTATGGCAAAGCTCAACTCAACTGCTGGACTACTTTTTTTTGCCTTTGACGACAAATGTTGTAAGCAACTGTTTCTTGACGCGATTTTCTTACTCACCAGCTCTTATTTATGATCTATTCCCCGAGTACATTTCTTCTAGAATTTCCTGATATATTAATTTCTTCGGTATGTAAGTCCACTGGAACTTTCGCAGGTAAAACGATCACTTTTCTATTTTACGGTGGGCTTTGTGGTATTTGGTGGTGGACTAGTGTCCCTCTTACGGTAAAATATTTTGGATCACCAAAATTTATTTTTATATATTTCAAACTAGTACGAATCACGTCAGTCAATTCCAACTGAAAAATATTTGACATTCAAGTGGACCAGTTCTGAGCTAATTTGCAACTACTTGCTTTGTTTGCATGGTTATAAAAAAACAACATACACACACATACAAATTCATATGTACATAGTAGGGATTTTGAGAAATTTCAAAGGCTCGTATGGGTGCAATTTAAAGTGGATTGTTGTGCACTGCAAGAATTATAGTTGATTTGAAAAAAAAAAAAAACAGTATACGAAAACGAAATAAAAAAATCGAATAACTCTGTCTGATGCCTTTTCTCTATGAACACTTATCATTCGTAAGGCCAACTGTGAAATCCTTTGCTTTTTGAAATCAGAGTTTTTCTAGAATCAGTATTTTACAATTTTTTCTTCATACGAGAAATATGCTTTCATTTTTTTAATTCTGCAATCATGCAGAGAAATAAGGATTTCATTCAGAACCGCATGCAATTGAAAATAATGCTAAATCAGACTGCAGAAATAAATATACTGAAACCAATGACTGCACTCAGGTGTGTGAAGTCATGCATTCAGTACCAATCACTTACTACAAAAATGCGCAAATAGTACCTAAAATAGTACGGAAAATTGTTAAGTTCCTTTTTATGAAAGCTTAGTTTTAAAAATTGCTTGATAAAGTTTTTATGAAGATATTTAGCGTTAGAAGAGTTAAAAAAGTTGATCAAGAGCATTAAGCATGATAATTTTAAAAATCTCGAGTTATATTGAAAAAAAGTATCATTCCGGCAAGTTGAACATTCCTCTCGTTCATATAAAATTTTTTTATTGGAGTTACCGATATAGTGATTTTTTTACTTGGGCACCCTCGGAGCATATTTGGTGATTAATTTTTTAAGTTTTCTTAACAAATTTTGCTCGCTTTTTTCGAAGGATTCCTTAAAATTCGCTGTCACAGCTAAATGGAAAATAAATGCTTATCAAACATTTTTTTTTGTCATAGACAAAAAGTTGTCTGCAGTAAATTTTCTACCCACCTGTCAAGTTTGCATCATCGGTTTCAATCAATTTTTTCCCCAACAAATTCTAAAACTTCACCTTATATTGGGGATGCCAATATTTTATAATTTCGGAACCCCGGAATTTTCGGGATCTTGTATTGTAATTAATACCGGGATTTATATATTCTTTAGATTTCAAAAACTTAACCTAGGAAAGTGCACAATATTATTTGGGATAAAATCATAAGCGTTAAAATTTATTCAGAAGTAAATAGGTTTCAAATTTCGTTGTATAATATTTTCAATTCAAACTAATAATCACATATTTTGAAAAGAAAAAAAAAATAATATATGTACATACATTGTATAATAAGACCATAATTTCTTGAGAACCATTTAATCTATTGTGATCTGATAAGTCAAAGAAATTTCATAACATCCCACTTATGTTTATGTTCTGCTTTTAATACTAAGTAACATTCAAAAACTTCAAAAAGTATTCCTAAATTCAAACAAGTAAAGGTGTCGAAGTTCGGGTGTAACCGAACATTATATGCTCAGCGTGAGCTTCAATTGTATATTTCATTTCAGATAAATTACTTTTCTACATAACACGTGGCACCGCCCTTTTAAAAAAATGTCCCCCCATTTCCTCTTACAATAAAACTTGATTAGTGAAATATCATTGATTCAAAACTGTTTTTTGATAAGTTATAGCTTATTATTCTAGTCTACGACACTTTTAACTTTGTTTTATATCTAAGTTGCGGTGGTCTTTAACCGATCTCGTCCATTTTTACTAGAAATATTTTCTACTATAGGGAAAATTTGTGTACCCAATTTTATTAAGATCCGTTAATTTTTCTTTGAGTTATGGCTCCCGAAACATAGAAAATTGCTTAGTCATAAAAGGGGCGGTGGCACGCCTATTTATGGTTATAAATCCACTTGGGAAATGAGATACCATTGATATAAAGCTCTTTTTTGCAAAAATATAGCTTATTTGGTTCGTCGACGACCCTTTTAAAAATCTTTTATATAAAAGTGTGCGTGGTCCTTAACCGATTTCGTTAATTTTTCTTCAAAGCATTCCTTATAGTAAAGTCAAACTCTTTGCTAAATTTTGTTATGATAGGTTTAACGATTTTTGATTTATGATTAATAATATTTGTAAAATTGATTTGCTACTCCCATTTTAAAAATTTTCAAATTTTTATCAAGAGTCTCAATATCCACACGTCAAATTTCAACATTCTAGGTGTATTATTTTCTAAATAATCAAGTTTTTTGTGTTTTCCAAAATGTTATATATATAAAAAGTGGGCGTGGTTATCATCCGATTTCGCTCATTTTCACTGGACGAACGGACATGGCTCAATCAAATTTTTTTTCGATACTGATGATTTTGATATATGGAAGTTATATCTATCTCGATTCCTTTATACCTGTACAACCAACCGTTATCCAATCAAAGTTAATATACTCTGTGTGCAAAGCACGCTGAGTATACAAAGTAAAGCGTAAGCTTTAAAAAGTGGTTTTCTGACGGCATTTCATGTTTCTTAAGAAATTTGGAGTCCCGAAAATGCTAGAATTTGTACTAAAGGTGAGATCTCTGAATTTACATCGTTACCAGGCAAGTTTAGGCAATTGTCAAATAAAAATAAAAAATGTATTGAAATAATTCTACACACCAAGCGCACCAGTAGGAAATGAGCGCATGTATGGCAAAGTTTCTGCAAGCCTATTTTATTTATATATTTATTTATTAGTCTACAAATTTTTCAATTAATCAGACCAAATATAATTACGGATTACAGAATAAATTACAGAAGCATACATAGCGAGCAAAATTATATTATAAACAAGTAAGGAAGGTTAAGTTCGGGTGTAACCGAACATTACATACTCAGTTGAGAGCTATGGTGACAACATATGTTTGTATGACATGTGTATCAAATGAAAGGCAATAAAGAGTATTTTATGAGGGAGTGGGCCATAGTTCTATAGGTGGACGCCATTTAGGGATATAGCCATAAAGGTGGATCAAGGTTGACTCTAGAATGCGTTTGTACGATATGGGTATCAAATGAAAGATGTTAATGAGTATTTTAAAAGGGAGTAATCCTTAGTTCCATAGGTGGACGCCGTTTCGAGATACCGCCATAAAGGTGGACCAGGGGTGACCCTAGAATTTGTTTGTACAATATGGGTATCAAAAGAAAGGTGTTAATGAGTATTTTAAAAGGGAGTAATCCTTAGTTCCATAGGTGGACGCCGTTTCGAGATATCGCCATAAAGGTGGACCAGGGGTGACCCTAGAATTTGTTTGTACAATATGGGTATCAAAAGAAAGGTGTTAATGAGTATTTTAAAATTGAGTGATGCTTAGTTCCACAGGTGGACGCCGTTTCGAGATATCGCCATAAAGGTGGACCAGGTGTGACCCTAGAATTTGTTTGTACAATATGGGTATCAAAAGAAAGGTGTTAATGAGTATTTTAAAAGGGAATAATCCTTAGTTCCATAGGTAGACGCCGTATCGAGATATCGCCATAAAGGTGGACCAGGGGTGACCCTAGAATTTGTTTGTACAATATGGGTATCAAAAGAAAGGTGTTAATGAGTATTTTAAAAGGGAGTGATGCTTAGTTCGACAGGTGGACGCCGTTTCGAGATATCGCCATAAAGGTGGACCAGGTGTGACCCTAGAATTTGTTTGTACAATATGTGTATCAAATGAAAGGTGTTAAAGAGTATTTTATGAGGGTGTGGGCCATACTTCTATAGGTGGACGCCATTTAGGGATATAGCCATAAAGGTGGATCAGGGTTGACTCTAGAACGCGTTTGTACGATATGGGTATCAAATGAAAGATGTTAATGAGTATTTTAAAAGGGAGTAATCCTTAGTTCCATAGGTGGACGCCGTTTCGAGATACCGCCATAAAGGTGGACCAGGGGTGACCCTAGAATTTGTTTGTACAATATGGGTATCAAAAGAAAGGTGTTAATGACTATTTTAAAAGGGAGTGATGCTTAGTTCCACAGGTGGACGCCGTTTCGAGATATCGCCATAAAGGTGGACCAGGTGTGACCCTAGAATTTGTTTGTACAATATGGGTATCAAAAGAAAGGTGTTAATGAGTATTTTAAAAGGGAGTAATCCTTAGCTCCATAGGTGGACGCCGTTTCGAGATATCGCCATAAAGGTGGACCAGGGGTGACCCTAGAATTTGTTTGTACAATATGGGTATCAAAAGAAAGGTGTTAATGACTATTTTAAAAGGGAGTGATGCTTAGTTCCACAGGTGGACGCCGTTTCGAGATATCGCCATAAAGGTGGACCAGGTGTGAGCCTAGAATTTGTTTGTACAATATGGGTATCAAAAGAAAGGTGTTAATGAGTATTTTAAAAGGGAGTAATCCTTAGTTCCACAGGTAGACGACGTTTCGAGATATCGCCACAAAGGTGGACCAGGTGTGACCCTAGAATTTTTTTGTATAATATGGGTATCAAAAGAAAGGTGTTAATGAGTATTTTAAAAGGGAGTGATGCTTAGTTCCACAGGTGGACTCCGTTTCGAGATATCGCCATAAAGGTGGACCAGGTGTGACCCTAGAATGCGTTTGTACAATATGGGTATCAGACGAAAGATGTTAATGAGTATTTTATGAGGGAGTGGGCCATAGTTCTATAGGTGGACGCCATTTAGGGATATAGCCATAAAGGTGGATCAAGGTTGACTCTAGAATGCGTTTGTACGATATGGGTATCAAATGAAAGGTGTTAATGAGTATTTTAAAAGGCAGTAATCCTTAGTTCCATAGGTGGACGCCGTTTCGAGATATCGCCATAAAGGTGGACCAGGTGTGACCCTGGAATGCGTTTGTACAATATGGGTATCAGACGAAAGATGTTAATGAGTATTTTATGAGGGAGTTGGCCATAGTTCTATAGGTGGACGCTATTTAGGGATATAGCCATAAAAGTGGATCAGGGTTGACTCTAGAATGCGTTTGTACGATATGGGTATCAAATGAAATGTGTTAATGAGTATTTTAAAAGGGAGTAATCCTTAGTTCCATAGGTGGACGCCGTTTCGAGATATCGCCATAAAGGTGGACCAGGGGTGACCCTAGAATTTGTTTGTACAATATGGGAATCAAAAGAAAGGTGTTAATGAGTATTTTAAAAGGGAGTGGGCCTTAGTTCTATAGGTGGACGCCGTTTCGAAATATCGCCATAAAGGTGGACCAGGGGTGACTCTAGAATGTGTTTGTACCATATGGGTATCAAATTAAAGGTATTAATGAGAGTTTTAAAAGGGAGTGGTGGTAGTTGTATATGTGAAGGCTTTTTCCAGATCGCGACCAAAATGTGGACCAGGGTGACCCAGAACATCATCTGTTGGATACCGCTAATTTATTTATATATGTAATACCTGCCAAGATTTTAAGGGTTTTTTATTTCGCCCTGCGGAACTTTTCATTTTCTTCTACTTAATATGGTAGGTGTCACAACCATTTTATAAAGTTTTTTCTAAAGTTATATTTCGTGTCAATAAACCAATCCAATTACTTCACCATGTTTCATCCCTTTTTTCGTATTTGGTATAGAATTATGGCATTTTTTTCATTTTTCGTAATTTTCGATATCGAAAAAGTGGGCGTGGTCATTGTCGGATTTCGTTAATTTTTCCTACCAAATTAAAGTGAGTTCAAGTAAGTACGTGAACTAAGTTCATTAAAGATATGTCGATTTTTGCTCAAGTTAACGGATTAAAGGCCATGCGGAAGGACAGACGAAGGACAGTGATAAAAACTGGGCGTGGCATCAACCGATTTCGCCCGTTTTAACAGAAAACAGTTAACATCATAAAATCTATGCCCCTACCAAATTTCAAAGGGATTGGTTAATTTTTGTTCGACTTATGGCGTTAAAAGTATCCTAGACAAATTAAATGAAAAAGGGCGGAGCCACGCCCATTTTGAAATTTTCTTTTATTTTTGTATTTTGTTGCACCATGTCATTACTGGAGTTGAATGTTGACATAATTTACTTATATACTGTAAAGATATTACATTTTTTGTTAAAATTTTACTTAAAAAAAAAATTTTTTTTAAAAGTGGCGTGGTCCTTCTCCGATTTTGCTAATTTTTATTAGGCGTACATATCGTATTAGGAGTAACGTCCTTGCCAAATTTCATCATGATATCTTCAACGACTGACAAATTACAGCTTGCAAAAATTTTAAATTACCTTCTTTTAAAAGTGGGCGGTGCCACGCCCATTGTCCAAAATTTTACTAATTTTCTATTCTGCGTCATAAATTCAACTCATCTACCAAGTTTCGTCACTTTATCTGTCTTTGGTAATGAATTATCGCACTTTTTCGGTTTTACGAAATATTCGATATCGAAAAAGTGGGCGTGGTTATAGTCCGATATTGTTTATTTTAAATAGCAATCTGAGGTGAGTGCTCAGGAATCTACCTACCAAATTTCATCAGGGTACCTCAAAATTTACTCAAGTTATCGTGTTAACGGCCATGCGGAAGGACAGACGGACGACTGTGTATAAAAACTGGGCGTGGCATCAACCGATTTCGCCCGTTTTCACAGAAAACAGTTAGCATCATAAAATCTATTCCCCTATCAAATTTCAAAAGGATTGGTTAATTTTTGTTCGACTTATGGCGTTAAAAGTATCCTAGACAAATTAAATGAAAAAGGGCGGAGCCACGCCCATTTTGAAATTTTCTTTTATTTTTGTATTTTGTTGCACCATGTCATTACTGGAGTTGAATGTTGACATAATTTACTTATATACTGTAAAGATATTACATTTTTTGTTAAAATTTTACTTAAAAAAAAAATTTTTTTTAAAAGTGGCGTGGTCCTTCTCCGATTTTGCAAATTTTTATTAGGCGTACATATCGTATTAGGAGTAACGTCCTTGCCAAATTTCATCATGATATCTTCAACGACTGACAAATTACAGCTTGCAAAAATTTTAAATTACCTTCTTTTAAAAGTGGGCGGTGCCACGCCCATTGTCCAAACTTTTACTAATTTTCTATTCTGCGTCATAAATTCAACTCATCTACCAAGTTTCGTCGCTTTATCTGTCTTTGGTAATGAATTATCGCACTTTTTCGGTTTTACGAAATTTTCGATATCGAAAAAGTGGGCGTGGTTATAGTCCGATATCGTTCATTTTAAATAGCGATCTGAGATGAGTGCTCAGGAACCTACATACCAAATTTCATCACGTTACCTCAAAATTTACTCAAGTTATCGTGTTAACGGACGGACGGACGGACGGACGGACATGGCTCAATCAAACTTTTTTTCGATCCTGATTATTTTGATATATGGAAGTCTATATCTATCTCGATTCCTTTATATATGTACAACCAACCGTTATCCAATCAAACTTAATATACTCTGTGAGCTCTGCTCAACTTAGTATAAACAAGTAAGGAAGGCTAAGTTCGGGTGTAACCGAACATAACATACTCAGTTGAGAGCTATGGAGACAAAATAAGGAAAATCAATCTGGGGTAACCCTGGAATGTGGTTGTATAACATGTGTATCAAATGAAAGGTATTAAAGAGTATTTTAAGAGAGAGTAGGCCATAGTTCTATGGATGAACGCCATTTAGGGATATCGTCATAAAGGTAGACCAGGGCTGACTCTAGAATTTGTTTGTACGATATGGGTATCAAATGAAAGGTGCTACTGAGCATTTTAAGAGGGAGTGGGCCTTAGGTCTATCGGTGGACGCCTTTTCGAGATGTCCCCATTAAGGTGGACCAGTGGTAATTCTATAATGTGTTTGTACGATATGTGCATCAAACGAAAGGTGTTACTGAGCATTTTAAGAGGGAGTGGGCATTAGGTCTATAGGTGGACGCCTTTTCGAGATATCGCCATTAGGGTGGGCCAGGGGTGACTCTAGAATGTGTTTGTACGATATGTGCATCAAACGAAAGGTGTTACTGAGCATTTTAAGAGGGAGTGGGCATTAGGTCTATAGGTGGACGCCTTTTCGAGATATCGCCATTAGGGTGGGCCAGGGGTGACTCTAGAATGTGTTTGTACGATATGTGCATCAAACGAAAGGTGTTACTGAGCATTTTAAGAGGGAGTGGGCATTAGGTCTATAGGTGGACGCCTTTTCGAGATATCGCCATTAGGGTGGGCCAGGGTGACTCTAGAATGTGTTTGTACGATATGGGTATCAAATGAAAGGTGGTAATGAGTATTTTAAAAGGGAGTAATCCTTAGTTCTATAGGTGGACGCCTTTTCGAGATATCGCCATTAGGGTGGGCCAGGTGTGAGTCTAGAATGTTTGTACGATATGGGTATCAAACGAAAGGTGTTACTGAGCATTTTAAGAGGGAGTGGGCATTAGGTCTATAGGTGGACGCCTTTTCGAGATATCGCCATTAGGGTGGGACAGGGGTGACTCTAGAATGTTTGTACGATATGGGTATCAAACGAAAGGTGTTACTGAGCATTTTAAGAGGGAGTGGACATTAGGTCTATAGGTGGACGCCTTTTCGAGATATCGCCATTAGGGTGGGCCAGGGGTGACTCTAGAATGTTTGTACGATATGGGTATCAAACGAAAGTTGTTACTGAGCATTTTAAGAGGGAGTGGACATTAGGTCTATAGGTGGACGCCTTTTCGAGATATCGCCATTAGGGTGGGCCAGGGTGACTCTAGAATGTGTTTGTACGATATGGGTATCAAATGAAAGGTGGTAATGAGTATTTTAAAAGGGAGTAATCCTTAGTTCTATAGGTGGACGCCTTTTCGAAATATCGCCATTAGGGTGGGCCAGGTATGACTCTAGAATGTTTGTACGATATGGGTATCAAACGAAAGCTGTTACTGAGCATTTTAAGAGGGAGTGGGCATTAGGTCTATAGGTGAACGCCTTTTCGAGATATCGCCATTAGGGTGGGCCAGGGGTGACTCTAGAATGTTTGTACGATATGGGTATCAAACGAAAGGTGTTACTGAGCATTTTAAGAGGGAGTGGACACTAGGTCTATAGGTGGACGCCTTTTCGAGATATCGCCATTAGGGTGGGCCAGGGGTGACTCTAGAATGTTTGTACGATATGGGTATCAAACGAAAAGTGTTACTGAGCATTTTAAGAGGGAGGGGGCATTAGGTCTATAGGTGGACGCCTTTTCGAGATATCGCCATTAGGGTGGGACAGGGGTGACTCTGGTATGTTTTTGTACGATATGGATATCAAATTAAAGGTATTAATGAGGGTTTTAAAAGCGAGTGGCCCTTAGATGTATATGTGAAGGCGTTCTCGCGATATCGACCAAAATGTGGACCAGGTGATCCAGAAAATCATCTGTCGGGTACTGCTAATTTATTTATATATGCAATACCACTAACAGTATTCCTGCCAAGATTCCAAGGGCTGTTGATTTCGCCTTGTAGAACTTTTTCATTTTCTTCTACTTAATATGGTAGGTGTCACACCCATTTTACAAAGTTTTTTCCAAAGTTATATTTTGCGTCAATAAACCAATCCAGTTACCATGTTTCATCACTTTTTTCGTATTTGGTATAGAATTATGGCATTTTTTTCATTTTTCGTAATTTTCGATATCGATAAAGTGGGCGTGGTTATGGTCAGATTTCGCCCATTTTTTATACCAAGAAAAAGTGAGCTCAGGTAAGTACGTGGGCTAAGTTTAGTAAAGATATATCGGATTTTGCTCAAGTTATTGTGTTAATGGCCGAGCGGAAGGACAGACGGTGGACTGTGTATAAAAACTGGGCGTGGCTTCTACCGATTTCGCCCATTTTCACAGAGAACAGTTACCGTCATAGAATCTATGCTCCTACCAAATTTGAGAAGGATTGGTAAATTTTTGTTCGACTTATGGCAATAAAAGTATTCTAGACAAACTAAATGAAAATGGGCGGAGCCACGCCCATTTTGAAATTTTCTTTTATTTTTGTATTTTGTTGCATCATATCATTACTGGAGTTGAATTTTGACTTAATTTACTTATATACAGTAAAGATATTAAATTTTTTGTTAAAATTTGAATTTAAAAAATTTTTTTTTTAAAAAGTGGGCGTGTTCTTGATCCAATTTTGCTAATTTTTATTAAGCACATATAGAGTAATAGTAGTAACGTTCCTGCCAAATTTCATCATGATATCTTCAACGACTGCCAAATTACAGCTTGCAAAACTTTTAAATTACCTTCTTGTAAAAGTGGGCGGTGCCACGCCCATTGTCCAAAATCTTACTAATTTTCTATTCTGCGTCATAACGTCAACCCATCTACCAAGTTTCGTCGCTTTATCTGTCTTTTGTAATGAGTTATCGCACTTTTCCGGTTTTTCGAAATTTTCGATATCGAAAAAGTGGGCGTGGTTATAGTCCGATATCGTTCATTTTAAATAGCGATCTGAGATGAGTGCTCAGGAACCTACATACCAAATTTCATCAAGATATCTCAAAACTTACTCAAGTTATCGTGTTAACGGACGGACGGACGGACGGACGGACGGACGGACGGACGGACATGGCTCAATCAAATTTTTTTTCGATCCTGATTATTTTGATATATGGAAGTCTATATCTATCTCGATTCCTTTATATATGTACAACCAACCGTTATCCAATCAAACTTAATATACTCTGTGAGCTCTGCTCAACTGAGTATAAAAATATGTATATACATTAGTAAATCAGTTGTCGGGATGTGCTGTGATGCCGAACAACGGAATTGATTATTAGTGCTGTCGGAATGGACGTGATTTCGAGCAGCTGATGTACATACACAATGAGTAGGGCTGCGATGCGTGGGAGGTTGGAAAGGACGTGATTCCAAGCCACCCGCCCAACGTAACTATTGATTATTAGTGCTGTCGGAATGGACGTGATTTCGTGCAGCTGATGTACACACAAAATGAGTAGGGCTGCGATGCGTGGGAGGTTGGAAAGAACGTGATTCCAAGCCACCCGCCCAAAGTAACTGGAGCTGGTAACAGATTTAGTTTGACATGTTAATTTTGAATAAGTTATGAGTTTAAGGAAGTGAGTATCAATATTATTGCAGTGATTATTGAAATCTTGACACAGACAACGAAGAGGTTCATGCATTTGAAAATTCGATCTACAGGTAATTAAATATAGCGGCTGGAAATACCGAGGGGGCCTAAAAGGGACATTAAGCATCACCTCGCCAAGCAGAAGAGGACTGTTTATCATCCCTCTTAATAGTTTTTCCATGAATAAAACGCCAAGCATCTCCCTACGGCTCTGTAGTGAAGGCAGCTGTAAAAGTTTTAAACGACGGCAGTAGGGCGGTAGATTCCTTGATGGATCCCAGGGCAAATGGTTTAAAGCAAAAAGCAAAAATTGCTTTTGGACCGATTCCAATTTTTCGCTATGAATCTGATAACGCGGGTTCCAGATAATGGAAGCATATTCCAATATAGGTCTTACTAACGATAAAAAAAGAGTTTTAGAGACATAGGGGTCATTGAATTCCTTTGACCACCTTTTTACGAAAGCCAAAGTCCCTCTAGCCCTATTCACACACGATTCGATATGTAAACTGAATTCCAGTTTAGGGCCCATCATAACGCCAAGATCAATAAAGTTTGTGACTTGCTTAATGATATAATCGCCTATCAAGTATGATGGGATTTTAAAGATTTCCTCGTAAAACACAAAAACTTGCACTTCGGTAAGTTTATTGACATGACGTTCACATCACACCACTCAATTAGGTTATTCAAATCCGATTGTCAGCGAATGGGCATAACCAGTTTGACATCATCAGCGTACATCAGCGGCATGCAGTGCTTCAAAACATTTCGTAGGTCATTAATGAAGAACAAGAACAACACTGGACCAAGGTGGCTACCCTGGGGAACTCCAGAAGATACCTTGATGAATTCAGACAATCAATTGTTAAACACAACGGTTTTCTCTTCCTCCCAAGTACGAAGAAACCCAAGAGAGAAGCCGTGATGGAAAATCCAATCGATCGAGTTTTAGTAGGAGTAAGGAATGGGAAACTTTATCAAATGCCTTACTGAAATCAGAATAAATGACATCAACTTCGCAGTTCTTCCTAAAGTTATTGGACACAAGGGTTGTGAACTCCAGCAAGTTAGACACAGTGGACTTACCCTTGCAAAGCCATGTTGTGACAGGTCTACTGCTGAAGATACTGTAAAAACCAGTTGCTTTGTGACAATTGATTCAAATATTTTTGGAATAGCGCAAAGTTTGGCTATACCTCTATAGTTTTTGACACAAGATCTACTCCCACTTTTATAAAGTGGTATTATAAATGACTCCTTCCACTTCTCAGGGAATATCCCTTGCCTCAAAGAGGCATTTAATAAGCAGGTAAGGGGCTGAAAAAGAAATTGAGTATAAGTCCACTGGAGTAGGAAATTTTCAGACTTTCCAAATGCCTTAGTACCGCATCTGTATGAATATATGGGATACCTACTGAGTTAAGCGATGGTAACATATATTGATAATCCACCAGAGGGGAGTCAAGGATAGTCGAATAATTAGATTTAAAAAAGTCAGCAAACATATTTGTAATCTCGGAGTGATTACTGGAAATCTGATCGTTATACTTCATTATCGATGGAAACCCTTTAACTTTTCTTTTAGAGTTAACGAAGAAATAAAATGATTTTGGATTGAAAGAGATCCTATGATTAATCTTCATCAGATAATTCTTATAGCATCTTATCTGTAGCCTGCTGTACTCAAGGCGCAAGATGGAATATGCAGCATAATCACTATTAGAACCAGATAATTTGAACCCTTGAAGAAGCGTGTTTTTTGTTTTTTAGATAGCTGAGTTCTCTAGAGCTCAAAGCAGTAGCTGGAGGTGCTGAAGAGGTTTGGGAAAAGGCACACATTTGAGAAATATTGCATGTAAAACGTTGGTAAAATGAATGGAGCTCGCTTTAATATCTCCGTCGTACCAGGCCACGTTATTTTAGAGACTTCATCGATTAGTAAAGACCAATTGGCCTTCCTAAACAGAAACCGGCGAGAAGACGGATTCGGATCAGTAGTATTCCGCACCGATAATCTGAGGCAAACCAGGCGTATTGAAAGTGCTGGATGGTAAACATCCTCAGGCAACACCACTGGATCACATCGAGTTTCAGAACGATTCGATGTGTCGTCTGAAAAAATTAAAACAAGATATTTACCAAATTTATAGTGAATTCTGTTAAGTTGATAAGGACCAACGTCTGCACGTTCATTTAAAAACTCGTAGAATACAACATTAGCAGCAGTGGGAACTAGCATTCCGTCAATAAAATTCCACGACACAAAGGGCAGATTGAAGTCGCCTGCCACTAAGACAGAATCAACAGGTCTAGACAAAGCAAATATAAACTTTAATACGGAAGAGTATTTTAAGTATATAGAAATATCTGACTGAGGCGGTTTATAAGATGTTACAAAATATTTATAAGTAGATATGACTTTAACCCGCACGCAGAGGATTTCAACATCAGCAGAATCATCGAAATACATTTCCTCAGCAGAGAACCTAGTATCTACTGCGATTAACACGCCTCCACCAACTCTGTTTTGTCGGTCTTTTCTAAAGATCTCATATGAGTCTGCTAATATCTCAGAGTTAAACACCGTTGGTTTCAACCATGTCTAAGTAAAAACCAAAACGTCATAACAGAAGTCATGACTTCGGAGAAAAAGATCCACTAGTTTAGTATCTAGACCCCTAACATTCTGATAATAGACATTGAGGTCATTACGAAAGGTATCAGACAAATCTACGACTCCGCGGAAATTTCTACGTCTTTGGAAAAAAAACATTGGTTGGCGAAAGAGAAGCATTGAAAAGTTTGCTGTATTCATTTTCAATCACTCGAACTTTAAAAGAGACTCTCACTAAAGAGCTGATGTCAACATCTCTCTTTACTAATTTAATACAAGCAATATTAGAAGCAGCAATGCCAAAGTGATCAGAGATGTAATTAAAAATACTATCCTCAGTAACAGACGGCTTAAACGAGTCCAGATGTGGATGTAGTTTTAAATGAATGTGAGATTTTAGAAAATGAGGTGTGTTTAGATGAAGATATAGATGTAGATGGAGATGAAGAAGTTTTCTTTGTAGTAGAACAAGTAGAGAGAATTTTCGATGTGTGCGTCTGAGATATAGCAACAGGTTTAGATGTAAGAGTAGTAGTAGGTATATTAGCTAACTTGTCCGGCATATAAACACAATTTTCACACAAGTAAAGCAAATGCGGGTTAGACTTGATTAGCTTTACTTCATAGTCAGAGATGTCCTCACTACAGGCTCTGTGGAAAATCCTCTTACAGAACCCAGGGCCGTGTACCTAGACTATTATCACCAGTTCTGGAAAATTGTTTGTTATATTTTCCACAATATTCATCCATTTTGGCAACTTAAAAAGAAAGAAAAGAAAATATAAGAATATGTGAAAATATGAGAGCGAATACAAAATACGCTGCGAGAGACATTCAAACACTATCTAATGGGGATTTCCTTCCTTTCTTATTGCTACTATATAATAATGTAACGATCACTAAATTTGTACAAAATGATGCTTTTTCGGACAATATTTTATTAAATGAGGACGCAAACTTTCGGGAGAGCTGCGAAAATCATGCAATATTTATTCCAGAAAAGAACACAAAAATGTCCACTTCCAAGAGTGGAGAAAGGGTTTTATAAATTTGTTTCATAAACTTCACCCTTAAATTGAACAATTGAAGTCTAAGCACTTCCGCAGTATTACTTTTACAATTTATTTTGGATACTGACGGCCCCCACCGTACACATTAATTTTGCTTAATGGAACATTTTTTTCAGAAAAATATACGTACTTATTCTCAGTACTAAGAAGTTGATTTCATGATATAAACCAAAGAAGAAAATTATGATTCTTAGTGTACGTTTTAGCACCACAAATTAAAGGACTTAAAGGATTCCACATTTTTTTAAATGATCTCATCATGTAAATGGAGCATTATAGAAACATTTTGTTTTGAACAAAAAGTTTTCAGAACGGAAAGAGTTTTTTTTATAGACGTTGTGACAGCCCACTGTCCACAAGTCGTTCAATGAAACCAGGCTAATCCTGTTCATGCCGAGTCGTTGTAAGGCAATGGTTTGTCGGTTAACAAACCGTCGAAATCTAAAACTGCTCACCCACAGAGGAAACCTCACAAGCTAAGAAAAATAAATGCTGTATTAGTAACTAATATACATATATCATTCAACAAATTTAAAAGGCAAAATTAATTTATAACACGGCGCGTTAAAAAAATTGTTGCCCTTGCTGGCCACTCGTTCGTCTTACTTTCGATCATTGTGAATCAAACTAAGTGTGATATCTTCTACATAGACGTCAAAATTCCAAAGTGATTGGATCACCTGATTTGTAATTGAATATCGCTGTCTCATTCTGTATCTCTTTCCATCACCCGCTGAAGAAACCCGGCCCTATGCGCCGTCATATTGAACACCCTGTCAAAACGCTAAAAAGTAGCCATATTGAAAATCCTGTCAGGCAGTTGACAGACAATATATCACACATAGTTTGATTCAAAATGCTTTCGATTACTGTCTTGTTGTTCGATTTGGTCCCTGTTTAAATAAACAAGTAAGGAAGGCTAAGTTCGTGTGTAACCGAACATTACATACTCAGCTGAGAGATATGGAGATAAAATAAGGGAAAATCACCATGAAGAAAAATGAACCTAGGGTAACCCTGGAATGTGTTTGTATGACATGTGTATCAAATGGAAGGTATTAAAGATTATTTTAAGAGGGAGTGGGCCATAGTTCTATAGGTGGACGCCATTTAGGGATATCGCCATAAAGGTGGACCAGGGCTGACACTACAATTTGTTTCTACGATATGGGTATCAAATGAAAGGTATTAAAGAGTATTTTAAAAGGGCGTGGGCTTAGTTCTATAGGTGGACGCCTTTTCGAGATATCGGCATAAAGGTGGACTAGGGGTGACTCTTGTTTTTGTTTGTACGATATGGGTATCAAATGAAAGGTGTTAATGAGTATTTTAAAATGGAGTGGGCCTCAGTTCTATAGGTGGACCCTTTTTCGGGATATCGTTATAAAGGTGGACCAGGGGTGACTCTAGAATTTTTTTGTACGATACGGGTATCAAATGAAAGGTGTTAATGAGTATTTTAAAATGGAGTGGGCCTTAGATCTATAGGTATACGCGTTTTCGAGATATCGCCATAAAGGTGGACCAGGGGTGACTCTGGTTTTTGTTTGTACGATATGGATATCAAATGAAAGGTGTTAATGAGTATTTTAAAAGGGAGTGGGCCTCAGTTCTATAGGTTGAAGCCTTTTCGGGATATCGTTATAAAGGTGGACCAGGGTTGACTATAAAATGCGTTTGTACAATATGGGTATCAAACGAAAGGTGATAATGAGTATTTTAAAAGGGAGTGGGCCTTAGTTCTATAGGTGGGCGCCTTTTCGAGATATCGCCATAAAGGTGGACCAGGGGTGACTCTATAATGTGTTTGTACGATATGGGTATCAAACTAAAGGTTAATGAGGGTTTTAAAAGGGAGTGGTTTTAGTGGTACATGTGAAGGCGTTTTCGAGATATCGACCAAAATGAGGATCAGGGTGACCCAGAAAATCATCTGTCGGGTACCGCTAATTTATTTATATATGTAATACCACCAACAGTATTCCTGCCAAGATTCCAAGGGCTTTTAATTTCGCCCTGCAGAACTTTTTCATTTTCTTCTACTTAATATGGTACGTGTCACACCCATTTTACAAAGTTTTTTTCTAAAGTCATATTTTGCGTCAATAAACCAATCCAATTTCCATGTTTCATCCCTTTTTTCGTATTTGGTATAGAATTATGGCATTTTTTCATTTTTCGTAATTTTCGATATCGAAAAAGGGGGCGTGGTCATAGACGGATTTCGGCCATTTTTTATACTAATACAAAGTGAGTTCAGATAAGTACGTTAACTGAGCTTAGTAAAGATATATCTATTTTTGCTCAAGTTATGGTGTTAACGGCCGAGCGGAAGGACAGACGGTCGACTGTGTATGAAAACTGGGCGTGGCTTCAACCGATTTCGCCCTTTTTCACAGAAAATAGTTATCGTCCCAGAGTCTAAGCCCCTACCAAATTTCACATGGATTGGTAAATTTTTGTTCGACTTATGGCATTAAAAGTATCCTAGACAAATTAAATGAAAAAGGGTCCATCTTGAAATTTTCTTTTATTTTTGTATTTTGTTGCACCATATAATTACTGGAGTTGAATGTTGAAATAATTAACTTATATACTGTAAAGATATTAACTTTTTTTTTCAATTTGACTTTAAAAAAAAAATTTTTTTTAAGTGGGCGTGGTCCTTCTCCGATTTTGCTAATTTTTTTTTAGGCATACACATAGTAATAGGAGTAACGTTCCTGCCAAATTTCATCATAATATCTTTTACGACTGCCAAATTACAGCTTGCAAAACTTCTAAATTACTTTCTTTTAAAAGTGGGCGGTGCCCCGCCCATTGTCCAAAGTTTTACTAATTTTCTATTCTGCGTCATAAGTTCAACTCACATACCAAGTTTCATCGCTTTATCCGTCTTTGGTAATGAATTATCGCACTTTTTCGATTTTTCAAAATTTTCGATATCCAAAAAGTGGGCGTGGTTACAGTCCGATATCGTTAATTTTAAACAGCGATCTGAGATGAGAGCCCAGGAACCTACATACCAAATTTCATCAAGATACCTCAAAATTTACTCAAGTTATCGTGTTAACGGACAGACGGACGGACGGACGGACGGACATGGCTCAATCAAATTTTTTTTCGATACTGATGATTTTGATATATGGAAGTCTATATCTATCTCGATTCCTTTATACCTGTACAACCAACCGTTATCCAATCAAAGTTAATATACTCTGTGAGCTCTTCTCAACTGAGTATAAAAATGTTAGCACAATGAAAGCACAGCAAAATCTTACGATTATGCCGCTATGCATTGAAATTGTAGTAATGTTCAAAGCAATAAACAACATAATACTAATTTCACACAGACGGCTTATTGAATAATAAAGGCAGTTTTCTACATTAAGACGCTTATTGAACTCAATCTTCCCTACAAAATTCGAATCTATAATTATTTCATTAGTAGCTAATCGAATGCCTAATGAAGTCAAAAGCACAATGCAACTCTGTTGGCAGCGTTCCGCTTGCGTTTCCGCTTCTTAGTTTTTGGTGTGTTCAGTGCTTAAAAATGTCATTTGTCAAAGTAAATGTCACTGTCTATATGACGGAACGATAGAAGGTGGCCGCATCGAACAGCTGATTATAACCTTTTTTAAAAGGCAGTGATTAATATTAAAATTTACAAAAGTGTTTTATTTCAAGGGAATGTGCACTATAAAAATAGAAAGTAGAGTTTAAAGGAGCAAGCATGCAATTGCTACAATGTTACCTTTAATATATATTCTGGGACTCTGCGTTCTGGCGGTGATGTTTTAATGGTGGTTAAAAACTTGTTGATCCAACTTACGAGCGTGCGTATACTGCTGCGGCTTTAATCCAAGTGACCGAGTCTCATTCCACGCGTTCCGAGTACCCCCCAAAGCTAACAGGCCTTTGGCGTGGTAACTTAACGAAACGTCACTTTTTCTTTGAGTATAAGAGCTAACGGCCGTAACCAATAAGCGGTTTTGTATTATATTGCATTAGGGTGGGCGGCCCTTAATTTTCCTTTGGAGTTAGCCTGGTGGCCTAAACAAAATGTCTTAAGGAGAAAAGTAAAAATTGTTTTTGGACTGATTCTAGCCGATCAATATGAACCTGGTAGATAGATAGATAGATAATTAATTGAGGATCGCACTGCGACCATTGGTCTATTGTGCCCTCTACTGCTTCACAGCACCTCATCCAAGCCGACTTCTCTGATGAACCCTAGCAGTTCACCTGGCTTGAGTGATTTGATGTGAGAGTGCTCTGGCCATGGTTAGCCCAAAAACTTAGCCCTACGTCTTGAGATTGCGTCACATTCCAGGAGTATATGTTCCGCCGTCTCCGCTGATCGATCACAAAATCGGCATGTGTTGTTCGATAGTATGCCCAGCTTCTGCATGTGGCTGTTCAGTCTGCAGTGTCCTGTAAGAAAAGCTGTTAGGATCCTCAGGTTATCTTTCGACAGGCCCATTAATGCCTTATATCGAGTTGTGTTGTAGCCCCCCAGCAGTAACTTAGATTGCCTCAAGCCTGGCATATTGCGCCAGTGTTCTTCCCTCTTATCCCTTTCTTCTAATAGTAGATGCCCTCTGATTTCCTGCGGGCCTACTGGCAGGAACGGCTCAGGACCAATAGGTCGTGTCGTTGCTGCCTCCCTTGCCAGGCTGTCCGCTAGCTCATTGCCCTCCACTCCCCGGTGGCCAGGAACCCAGGCCAACAACAGTTTGTTGTGTACTCCTAGTTGATTTAGCTTTTCAACGCACTCAAGTACTAGTGCTGATTTTATTTCAGACGCCGAGATCGCCTTGAGGGCGGCCTGACTGTCACTGAGTATGGCAATTGTCTCGTTGGAGTATTCGCGCTGAAGGTTCAGGTCAGCACACTGGCTTATAGCGAATACTTCCGCTTGAAAAATGCTCGGGTATGCTCCCAGAGGCGTTAATATCTTGGCTCTGGGTCCAATGACACCAGATCCAATCCCCTCTGACGTCTTCGAGCCATCTGTGTACCATACTATTCTATTTAGCTAATGAATGTACACAATTCTGCTTTCCTCCCACGTACCCTTGTCTCCCAATTCTACTTTGTACCTTCTCTCATAGACTATCTGCCTGAGGATATCATCCCTCGGGAGTTGAGAGATTGGGATCTTCTCTCTCAAATCCTCCATGTTTCGGAACGATATAACCTTACCTATGCCCGAGCCCTCCTTAGCAATATTCAGGAGGGTTCGCTTGGCTGACTGCTCTATTTATATATGCAGCGGGGTCAGATCAAGGATAGCCTCCAGCGGTGCTGTAGGGCATGTGCGCATAGCTCCCGTGATGCATACACATGCCAGTCGCTGAAGTTTTGACAGCGCTTGCCGAGTTGTTTTCGATGCCCAGGCTATCGAACCGTATGTTATCATAGGTTTTACTATCATGGTATACATCCATCTTAGCACATGCGGGCTACAGCCCTATGATTTGCCTGCTAGACGTTTACATATCATGATGGACCTCGTGGCCTTAGCTCTCATGGAGTCGAAGCGCTGTTTCCATAGGAGCTTGGTGTCAAAAGTGACCCCCAAGTATTTCACCGCGGTTCCATGTTCTAGTGCCACGCCATTTATTGTAATTGCTCTCAGGGCTGGTAGGGCCCTTCTTCTGGTGAAAAGGATGATGGTCGTTTTAGATGGGTTGATGTTAAGCCCCACACTGGCACACCATCCCTTCGTAATATTCAGTGCTCTCTGTATTATGTCACAGAGCGTACTCTCGAACTTACCCCTTGCAATTATGACGATGTCGTCAGCATATCCGTGGCATCTTATGCCACTGTCAGATATATTTTGCAGGAGTTCGTCCACTACTAGGCTCCACAGAAGGGGTGATAGAACACCTCCTTGAGGGCACCCCCTCGTGGACTTCAGCGATTCTTGTGCAGAGTAGATTGTCAATCCATCTCTGGATAGGCATCTGAATTCCTCTTCTCTGCAGTGCTATGTTTACGCTTTCATGAGATGTGTTGTCAAAGGCACCCTCAATGTCAAGGAAAGCGCAAATCACTGTTTCCTCTGTTTTGAACGCCCTCTGTATTTCAGATGTTAATTGGTACAGAGCTGTGTCCGTGGACCTACCCGCTCTGTACGCATGCTGGCTATGATGTAAGGGCCAGCTCTTAAGGGCGTTCGACCTGATTTCTTGGTCCAATATCTTTTCCATTGCCTTCAAGACAAAGGAAGTTAGACTTATTGGTCTGAAGGACTTTGCCTGCGAATAGTCCTTTTTTCCTACTTTTGGTATGAAAACCACTTTGGCTCTTCTCCACATCATGGGTATGTATCCCAGTGCCAGGCTCTCTCTCATGATCCTGGCCAGATGTGGGATAATCTGTGTCCCTTGCTGCATTAGCACCGGGTAGATGCCATCCACCCCCAGAGATTTGTATTTCTCAAAGGATTCCACTGCCCATCTGACTCTGGCCTCACTGAAGAGGGAGTTGGCCAGTTGCCAGTCTGATGGGGTTGGTTTCACTCTGGGGAACACAGGTTCCGGTACTTGCGGAGAGGCACCCGGAAAATGCGTGTGTAGCAGGGCCCTCGCTCGCTCCTCCACCGTTCCGGTATAGGTACAGTCTGGAATCCTAATCGCTAAGTTAATCTCCCTCTGCTCTTTAGCTAGGGCCTTGTGGAGCCTTGCCGCTGCAGGTGTGCTAGAAATTCCCTCACAGAAATTTCTGAAACTTTCCCTCTTAGCTTTCCTTATCTCTTTATTGTAGTTTGTTAGATTTTGAGTGTATTCCTCCCAGTTGCCGGTTCTTCTTGCCCCGTTAAAGAGTTTCCTGACTTTCTTCCTTAGTAGTGTCAGGTCATGCGACCACCAGGGGGTTGCCTTCTTACCTTTAACTAAGGAGACTTGGCAACTGGAGTTGTAGGCATCTATCATTATCTGATTTGCCCTATCCACTCTGCCCTCTAACTCAGTACAGTTAGTGCTTCTGCTCTTATTTCTGAGACTATCCGCGTTAGCCTCTATGATACTTTAGTAGCTGCCCCAGTCTGTTTTCCTGGGATTTCTTTTAGGGCTGTATTGCCCCGATACAGCACCCAGCTCAAACCTTATGATCCTATGATCCGATAGGGAGGGTTTTTCTGAGACTCTCCATTTCGAGATAATATTCTCAGTTAGGTTGTTGCCAAGTGTTATATCTAGGACCTCTGCCCTGACTCTCGTGACAAACGTCGGTTTGCTCCTGACGCTATATATATTCAAATCGTTGCTGACTATATATTCTAGTAAACACTCACCCCTTTGGTTGGCATCATTGCTGCCCCACTCCGTGTTGTGGGAGTTAGCATCGCTTCCTCTGATCAACGGAAGTTTCGCTCTTCTGCAGTGCTCCACTAGCTTCTGCACGTTAACTGGAGGGACTGTGCTGTCGTCCCCCGGGAAGTAGGCTGCGGCCAGCACAATGCTGGTGTTGTCTACATTCACATTTGTCTCGATCTGCACCGCCACCAGATCCCGGCTTAAAAATTCTGTAATGCAAAAATAGTTAATGTTTGACTTAAGCATTACACATGCTCTTGGTCTCTGCTGTGAGAGATCCAAATAACTTTGTTATTACTTACATTAAGGCCATCACCTGTCCCTTGTAAGCCCTCTTGTATGAGGGCGATGCCCAGATCATCCGAGGCGAACCTCCGCACCAGTACAGCCGAGGCTGCAATGGCGTGATGGGGGTTGATCTGGGCTATTTTTATGCTTGTGCCGGTCATTTTGGCCCGGCCGGCCTCATCGGATCATCTTCATCCGACAATCCGCTCTCGCTTTCGTCCCGCATATTCAGCTCCAGCTCCTGGAGGTCGAGGCCCTCGATGAGCTCTTGTGTGGTGGGGATTTCTTTTTCATCCCCAGGCTGCACGATTTTGTCCTTGCTTGCTGCGGTGGGAGGGTTTGTGGTCTCGCGAGCTCTGATGGTATCGGTGCTTGCGTCCGTCATGTTCTCGTCCGACAGCTCGCCTCTGTCGGTGCCCTCTGCCTCCGCCTTGTCTTCCGGCTGCTCACTATTCCCTGGTTGCCTCTGCCTCCAGGGCCTCACTAGGACCAGGCCGTACCTATAATGCAACTTAAGTCCGTTCCTGCTTATGATTTGATAATATTCCTCGTCTATGCCTACGTCGAGACGTAGGCCTGTTTCCTCTGCGCTACAATTAATGACGCGCCATCTCTGCGTCCTGAGGCCCTCATTTTGGTTGGCGAGGAGCCGTAACGCTAACTCTTTTGGGCGTTCCGCACTTCTGGGGAGGAACATAGTCACATTATGCGTTGGCGGTATTTCATCCCCGCGTCTCGTGCATAATTGTGGCCCTGTCCACCCCTCAAGCGTCGGTATTATTTCAACGAGCCACTTAACTGTTTTTTCGTCCTCGCAGTCCACGAGGAGGAGCCCTGCTCGGAAGTATACCCCGCAAAAAACTAGGGCATGCCCACTTCCCCTGAACACTCCGTCCATTATGGGCTCTTGGAGATTCGTCAGGTCCTCTTGACTTAGGGCCTCCGCCAGGTAGTTACTGGGCAGAACAGCTATTCGGATACCCCTAAGGGCTTCCGAATAGCTCTGCTGCTTTGGTGCCATCCCAGCGGGTACCCCAGTCGCCCTGGCTTGAATCTCCCTGCCCGTGGGTGCAGTGTTCCTGGGAGCGTGGGCCCTTAGCCTTTTTGAGCTCGGAGTTTCCTACGGCGTAATTTGCCCGATCCTGCGCTTTTCAGCGGGAGCGGGCGCATGCTGGTCAGCTGCCGCTGGCTGTGCTGTTCTTCCTTCTCTGCTTCCACTTTGAGCATTGGCTTTTCTCTGCCCGTGGTCTGGTTCATGCCTGCGTTCGTCTGCCCTGGCTCTTGCCTCCCTGGGCGACAGGCTTTCCTCTAGATATCGGAGGTATATTTTTACCCCAGCCCCACTTAGTCCAAAGCGTCTCTTGTCATCCAGCGCTCCTGGACTGCCCCGTGGTGGAAGTGCAGGTTGCCTGCCTCTGTTGTGCCTTCTGTTAGGGCGCTTCCACTCCTCCGGGTTCCGCTCTGTATTTTTCCCTTCCTGGGACCTTCCATAGGTGCTCTGTGAGAGTCATGTTCCGACGGTGAACGCCTAGGCCTACTGAACCTGGTAGCTGGGTTCCAAATTATTGAACCATATTCTAATATCGGCCTGACTAATGTTGTAAAAAGTGCTTTAGTAACGTACGGGTCGCTGAACTTCTTTATACCATCGCTTTACAAACGCCAGAACACCTCTAGCCTTATTAACTGTTATAACAGTAATATGAAGGTTGAAGTTAAGTTTACTGTCCATATTAACCCCAAGGTCTATGAAATTGTATACCTGTTCAAGATTATAATTGTTAAGAGTGTAGGAAGCTGGCTAAGGTAATCTACATAAATTTGCATTTTTTAAGATCAAGTGGTGATGGTGCACCAATTGAGCAATGTGTCCAAATCTTATTGTAAACAGACCTTTCTTGGCTTGACGTATACGATAAAAAAAAATTTACATCTTCCTATGTAAGAGAAAAACTAATTATTATTATTAACTTATTTATTTGGGCGAAATCCAAAATTTTCTTGCTAACTTATTTTTGGAAAAGACACGGCGATATACATATATTGTATGAGCAATAAAGTTTTCAATTGGGTTCTAGTGCAATATTGTACTTATATCATTTAATGACATTTTTTTTACTTTTATATATTTTTTTGTTTATGATAATAGAAAAAACATTGCCTTTCAGACACATTGTAGCATTTTCAACAAACATGAAATATAAATAAACAAGTAATTTTTTTTTTTTTTTTTTTTTTTTTGCGGGGAGGCTGAAAAGTGCCTAATGCACCATAATTGCTGCCGTCGCAGCAACCGTGTGTCCGTAGACTAAAAAACAGCCCCTTCTGAAACCGTCGCCCACCCCGGCACCACTTTCGCGTTCCATATTTCTCATTTTTTAAGAGCCTACAGTTGTCCCTGCGTCCAGGTTCCCGCTATTTGCTCTGAGTGTCCATTTAATCGCCACTGCTTCGCATGCGCATTTCTCTGCGCTCCCTCTCAGCATCCATCAGGCGTGTCATTACTATAAATGCCATTTTGCTCACTGCAGTCCAGCATTCTTTCCTGCTGCACATATGTGAAACTAAATTTCTCGTGGTAGGTTCCTCCCCAAAGACTCCATGCAAGGTGAGTCTTTCTTCGTGGAAACGGGGGCAGTAGAACATGACGTGTTCTGCGTTTTCTAACTCTGTGGTACACATTGGGCAATGAGGATCTTCCTCTATCCTACGCTTCCATAAATACTCTTTGAAACCGCCATGTCCACTCATTATCTGCGTGAGATGGTAGTTCAGTTCGCCGTGCTTCCGCTCATTCCATTGAGCTACGTTCCAAACTAATGTGAAAGTCCAACGCCCTTTACTCGAGGCCTCCCACCGTTCTTGCCACTTAGCTATTGTTTGTGTCCTTGCTCTTTTCTTGTCTTCTTCAGATGGTCGCTCGATATTAGTGTTATACAGATCGGCCATTTCGCTTGCCAGTAAGTCCACTGGGATTTTCCGGGTTAGAACCAGGATCGCGTCGTCGGACACCGTCCGATAAGCACTTGCTATTCTTAAAGAAGCAAGTCGGTACGCTGCTAATATATATTTTTGATGGGTCTGTTTAGATCCATACCACACTGGTGCTGCGTATAGTATTATTGAGCTGGTTACTGTGGACAATAGCTGACGTATAGCTTCGCTCGGACCACCAATGTTAGGCATTATTCGCATAAGTGATCCATTAACTTTGGTAATTTTCTCCCCCACCGCTCTGAAGTGCTCTTTGAAAGTTAACTTAGAGTCAATGTGCACTCCTAAGTATTTTAAGGAATCCTTTGAGGTGATTTGATGATCCCCGACAGTTAAGACTAACTCGTTCGCCGACCGTTTGGAGCTTACTAATACCACTTCCGTCTTTTGGCTAGCCAACTCCAGTCCTGTATTGGTCAGCCATTCCTTTATTCTTGCTACGGCGTCATTACATAATGCTTGAAGCAGGTCCAGTTTCTTGGCCACTACTACCACTGCAATATCATCAGCATATCCCACAATTTGCGTGTTTCCTGGTAGATAAATCTTTAGCACCCCGTCATACATTACATTCCAAAGCGTTGGACCGAGAACAGATCCATGTGGGACGCCACCTGTGATTTTGTACTCTTTAGCTCCTTGATCCGTGTCAAAAAGAAGTACTCTGTCTTTAAGATAGCTACCTATAATTCTGCGTAAGTAAGCTGGAGTGCCGAAGCTTTGCAGCGCTGCCATTATCTGCATCCAGTTCGCAGTGTTAAAAGCATTCTTGATGTCCAACATAATCAGTGCACAGAACTTCCTTTTATTTTGGCCTGCAGAGATAGCTTCTCTAGCTATATTGACGACTGTTTGTATTGCATCTACGGTGGATCTTGATTTGCGAAATCCATATTGACTATTCGATAAGCCACCTGGTCTTTCTAGAGTCAGCTGTAGGCGCTCACTAATTATACGCTCGAAAATCTTCCCTTGGGAATCCAGCATACAAAGTGGCCTATATGAGGATGGTTGGTCCGGCTGTTTACCACGTTTCAGCAATAGGACAAGTCTTTGTCGTTTCCACGGGCGAGGGAACACGCCTTCTTGCATACAGGCATTAAAAAGATCAGTAAATAATGTAGCCCTAGTTGTAATCGCGGCTTTAAGGGCTATGTTTGGTACTTCGTCGGGTCCTGGGGATTTGTTATCAGCAACTCTTTTTGCAGCGTCCAGCACCTCTTGCTCTGTAATTTGCGGAATTTCCGTACTTTCTAGATCCTCGCTTGGATAAGTCCAGCGATCTTGCGCCGGGAAAAGTGTTTCAACAATAATATTCATCAGTATCGGGCACGTAGGTTGCTGTGATATCGGTCCTTTAACTTTGGCCATCACAATTCTGTAGGCTGATCCCCAAGGATCTAGGTCGACATTATCCAGCAGTTCCCTAAAGCATAACTTCTTGCTCTTTTTTATGGCATTTTTAAGTGCCTTTCTTTGTGCGACATAGGTGCTGTGTAGCTCTGCATATCGTGGTGATGAGCGTGCCCTCTGCGCTATTCTTCGTGCTTTGTGGCATTTTCTACGCTCTTCCGCAATTTCGTCATTCCACCAATATACCGGAGTGCGCTGTGCTTTTCCGCGACTTCTGGGCATGGCAGCATCACATGCCATACATAGCAACTTAGTGATTTGAACCGACTGGTCTTCCGCATGCGATTCTCGTACTATGGCGTCCTTTCAGATAATGTCAAATATTTGTGGGTCGAAAAGGTGCTGTTTCCATTTCCTACTTTGTCGATGTCTTGCTGCTATCGTTCGTGGAGTTTCGAGCAGCTCTACGCTAATAGCTTTATGGTCGCTATGTGTGTAGGCGTTGCTTATGGACCATTTTGCTCGTCTTGCTATTTCGCTGCTAGCGAAGGTGAGATCTATAATGGATCGTCTGGTACCTGTATCGAAGGTATATATCCCTGGTTCATTTAGGAGTTCTAGCCTCAAAGAAGTAAGACTTTCGAGGAGAACTCTCCCTCTTTCGTTGGTTCGTCTACTTCCCCACACAGATGACCATGCATTGAAGTCTCCACACACTAAAAGCGGGTGTTTACCTCGTGCTTCAATGGTGATCCCGTATATCATGTCTTCGAACTCGGCGATGGTCATGCTCGGAGGGGCATAGCAACTGAAGACGTATATACCGTTGATTTTTGCCCACGTGAATCCTGCTACCGTTGGCGTCATAATTTCCTGTGGGAGAAATTTCCCTGGTGCCCAAATAGAGGCTTTCCCTGCTGAATCTGAGAGCCAACCCTGCTCCTGGCGATTTTTGTATTGTTCAGAGAGTACCACTATGTCATATCCTCCTTCATAGACTGTTTGGGATAATAGCTCTTGGGCTGCCTCGCAATGGTTTAAATTGAGCTGCAATACCCTCATGAGACAGTCATTTTGCTGCCCTCTCGTTGTGGGCATTTAAAACTGCCTGCTGAATGTTGTCCCCCACATAGCGCGCATTTCGGTGCATTTTCGCAACTTGCAGCCTTATGACCTTCCTGGCCGCATTTCCTGCATAGGCTAGACCTATCTACAGTCTCCTTACATTTCTGAGCTATATGCCCGTAGCCCCAGCACCTATAACAGCGTTTTTCTTGCTTGAGCTCTCTAATTCGGCAGGAAACCCATCCTACCCGGATTCTTTGCGTATTAAGAACCGCCTTGGCATCATCCGCTGTAAGGCTTATAAGTGCCGACTTCGTGCCACTGTACCCTGTGCGTATGCTTTTTATGGCAGCCACATCTGGAAGTTTGATGTTGCATTGCTGGTGGAGGGCGTTGCAAATCTCTTCGGGCGTGGTAATCTCATCGAGATCTCTGCACTGTAGCGTGACCATTTGGGACTTTGTTATAACTTTAGCCGAGTCCTTTAGTACCGCTTCAATTTCTGCTTGGTACGCGCTTGTTTCCCCATCTTGCGATTTTTTCAGCTCTAGTAACAGCTCTCCTTTCGCCGTTCTTCTAATCGTTTTGACGTCATCACCCAGGGATTTTAATTCGTCGCATCTTCTCAATTTACGCAATATGTCGGCGTACGTCGCATCCCCCGCCTTTGAAATGATGATTGCATCCGGCCTAGCCTTAAGTGATTTTTTCTTGCTCTTCTTTTTGGCTAACTGCCACTCTCCCGTCTTTTGGGCTGCAGTTTCCTCTTTCCGCTCCGTCTTCTCTTGCGTTTCTTGCCGTCGTTTGTGACCACCCACGTGCCCTGGTAAGACATCTTTTAGAGTAGTAGTGGGTTTTACCACGTTGTTCTCATTGGTCGAGTACGAATTATTCCTCGGTCGCTTTCCTGGGGGTGATGGACTTCTATCCTTGGCGCATTCGCTTGCACGCAATTTATGTCCTAAATTCTTTACCTCTAGGGCCGACTCGATGTACAGCACTTTTATTACGGAGGCCAAGCGCTTGATATCCGCGTGTATATTATTACGCCCTATGAAGAACTGCATCAAGTCCTCAATCGCCTTGCCTAGCTTGGTCATCTTTTTTTCTCCAGGGGGGTTTTGCTGATTTAACGCAGCTGACGCCTGCTTAATTAGCTCACTTAATAATGGTGTGCCCGTTTGAGCCTTGCTGTCGGAGTTCTTTTTGCAAAGCTTCGGTGTAGCACCCGGCGACAACGCTTGCTTGCTTTCGGCCTCCGCTCCTTTGGGTTTCGTTACCACTTGCGACGAAATGTTAAGGCCCCCACCCGATGGGCCACGCCATTCTGGAGAGCGAGCTAGCTTCCTTCCTACAAATGTATTGAACGCCATTTCATTCTCCTGTGTTTGGTTTTTTATTTTAGTATTGTTGTTGCTCATCATTTATTTAATTGGGTCCCCACTTGAGGCCGCTATCTTGGTCCGAGTGTGCAGTTACCTATATAGATCCCGTGGTTGTCTATGCGAAGGCAGGTAGGCCACGTGAAGGTTGACGCAGTCCCTCATGAAGACTGCGTTCAGAGCCAGATCAGTATTAATCGGGAGGATCTCAACCGAACCTGCACCACCAACTTAATGATGACGGACTTTGAACGTACCCCAAGGCCTGCCAAGGTTTTAACGGGACGGAGACGAATGGGACATTAACCGGAAAGTCATTTCGACGGTGTGTAAAGCCGTGTACTGAGATTTCCGAATGCCACATTCGCCAGCCCTTAACAAACATATCCGAGTCGTTGATTCCAGTATACCTTAATTAAGACCTTACTGGGCTCAGTCTTAATGTGACAATCACCTTAAATTTACAAATAATTTACCTCTTTACCTTCCTGAGTGTATATCCCACGTCGTATAGTTGCCTCCCTATCTTGGATAGGTATTCCCTCGAAGCAACCCCGCACTAGGCTGTGGATGCTTAATTCAGGGCGGCATCTACTCGCCCTGTCACTGGAGGTTCTCAGGGTGTTTTAGGCCTTTTAAGCAAAACCCTCCTCACCAGCCGCTCTTGGTCGAGGGCTGCTTATTTGATATTCGCAGCTAACCTAATTAATAGGCCGTTCACTGTTCGCCAGCAGTGACCCCCTTGGCCTAGGGTAACCCTGGAATGTGTTTGTATGACATGTGTATCAAATGGAAGGTATTAAAGAGTATTTTAAGAGGAAGTGGGCCATAGTTCTATAGATTGACGCCATTTAGGGATATCGCCATATAGGTGGACCAAGCCTGAACCTAGAATTTGTTTGTACGATATGGGTATCAAATGAAATGTGTTAATGATAATTTTAAAAGGGAGTGGACTTAAGTTCTATAGGTGGACGCCTTTTCGAGGTATCGCCATAAAGGTGGACCAGGGGTGACTCTAGAATATACGATATGAGTATCAAATGATAGGTGTTAATGAGTATTTTAAGAGGGCGTGGGCCTTAGTTCTATATGTGGACGCCTTTTCGAGATATCGCCATAAAGGTGACCAGGGGTGACTCTAGAATTTGCTTGTACTATATGGGTATCAAATGAAAGGTGTTAATGAGTATTTTAAAAGGGAATGGGCCTTAGTTCTATAGGTGGACGCCTTTTCGGAATATCGTTATAAAAGTGGACCAGGGTTGATTCTAGAATGCGTTTGTACAATATGGGTATCAAACGAAAGGTGTTAATAAGTGTTTTAAAACGGAGTTGGCCTTAGTTCTATGGGTGGATGCCTTTTCGGAATATCGCCATAAACGTGGACCAGGGGTGACTCTAGAATTGGTTTGTACGATATGGGTATCAAATGAAAGGTGTTAATGAGTATTTTAAAAGGGAGTGGGCCTTAGCTCTATAGGTGGACGCCTTTTCGAGATATCGCCATAAAGGTGGACCAGGGGTGACTCTAGAATATACGATATGAGTATCAAATGAAAGGTGTTAATGAGTATTTTAAGAGGGCGTGGGCCTTAGTTCTATAGGTGGACGCCTTTTCGGAATATCGTTATAAAAGTGGACCAGGGTTGACTCTAGAATGCGTTTGTACAATATGGGTATAAAATGAAAGGTGTTAATGAGTATTTTAAAAGGGCGTGGGCCTTAGTTATATAGGTGGACGCCTTTTCGAGATATCGCCATAAAAGTGGACCAGGGGTGACTCTAGAATTTATTTGCACGATATGGGTATCAAATGAAAGGTGTTAATGAGAATTTTAAAAGGGCGTGGGCCTTAGTTCTATAGGTGGACGCCTTTTCGGAATATCGTTATAAAAGTGGACCAGAGTTGATTCTAGAATGCGTTTGTACAATATGGGTATCAAACGAAAGGTGTTAATAAGTGTTTTAAAACGGAGTTGGCCTTAGTTCTATGGGTGGATGCCTTTTCGGAATATCGCCATAAACGTGGACCAGGGGTGACTCTAGAATTGGTTTGTACGATATGGGTATCAAATGAAAGGTGTTAATGAGTATTTTAAAAGGGAGTGGGCCTTAGTTCTATATGTGGACGCCTTTTCGAGATATCGCCATAAAGGTGACCAGGGGTGACTCTAGAATTTGTTTGTACGATATGGGTATCAATTTAATGGTATTAATGAGGGTTTTAAAGGGAGTGGCCCTTAGTTGTATATGTGAAGGCATTTTCGAGATATCGACCAAAATGTGGACCAGGGTGATCCAGAACATCATCTGTCGGGTACCGCTAATTTATTTATATGTATATGTAATACCACGAACCATATTCCTTCCAAGATTCCAAGGGCATTTTCTACTTAATATGGTAGGTGTCACACCCATTTTACCAAGTTTTTTCTAAAGTTATATTTTGCGTCAATAGACCAATACAATTACCATGTTTCATCCCTTTTTTCGTATTTGGTATATAATTATGGCATTTTTTTCGTTTTTCGTAATTTTCGATATCGAAAAAGTGGGCGTGGTCATAGTCGGATTTCGGCCATTTTTTACACCAATACAAAGTGAGTTCAGATAAGTATGTGAACTGAGTTTAGTAAAGATATATCGATTTTTGCTCAAGTTATCGTGTTAACGGCCGAGCGGAAGGACAGAGGGTCGACTGTGTATAAAAATTGGGCGTGGCTTCAACCGATTTCGCTCTTTTTCACAGAAAACTGTTATCGTCCTAGAATCTAAGCCTCTACCAAATTTCACAAGTATTGGTAAATTTTTGTTCGACTTATGGCATTAAAAGTATCCTTGACAAATTAAATGAAAAACTGCGGATTTTGCAATCATCGTGAGTGCTCTCGATGCATTCACAATCAAGCTGAATGCTCTTTTTACAGTCATGCAATCACTAACGGAATTTTTGAATGGAAAAAATGAAATCGCATTAAAACTTGGCTTATATATTTGAAATCAAACCATCATATTTGTAAAATGAATCAATCTTGATTTATAACTGTATTGATTGAAACATTTTACAGCTCTGCCAACTGTTTGTTTTTTTTTTTCATAAAGTCTTATACGAGTACATGTGAAGTGAGTCGACTGCCAAACCAATGAGTATTTTTGTTTTGATGCCTTATTTGTAATAAGAGATTCCAAGAAGCATTTTGTTGATCCTTGCGAGCACGTATACCCAAAATTTGTGCATACAAAAAATGTTAGTTCTAAGAATGAAATACCGCGAAAGGAAATTAATGAGATAAAATAACTTGGTTTCTTAGGGAAATGACTTCATTAAAAAAGGATCGATTATTGTTCTTAGATAGTAGCTAGCAAAGTGGAAAGGTACTTTTATTTTTTTGCTTAAGTAATTATATGATGCTCTACTTAGCACTGTTGTAACGCTCACAGACGAAAACAAATTGAAGGCGCTGCCACTTTAAGGCTAGCTGACAGCTGCTTTTTTTTTATAGTTGACCACATTTCATCGAGTGTCAGCTGAATTCTTCAAACAAATACTATGTGTTAATTAAATGAAATAAAAAATGTTGTAACAATTAAAATAATTTCGATAGACCTAGGAATAGCCAAGCAACATAAAATATATAGACCTGTTTCAAAATAAAGATGATGGATTGCCTGCGGAGTGAGGAGTTGATAAGGGGCATGCCGATTGGAGTCTAAGTGTACTTTGCCCAGTTCACAGAAGGGAGATCCTACAAACCGCACCAACTATCGCGGAATCGACCCTTTTTGTATTTCATATAAGGTCCCGTCAAACGTATTGCGCGAAAGGTTGATTGAGAACCTTATCAGTGAGGCTATAGACCAGGTAAATCTACCAACAACTAGATTTTCACGATGCGCGAAATCGTGGAAAAAACGCGCGAAAAACGAACTGACACACATCAACTCTTTGTGGATTTTAAGGCGGCATTTGATAGCAAAAAAGAGCTGCCTATATGCCTCTATGTCTGAATCTGGTTTTCATGCAAAACTTATACGGCTGTGCAAAATTATACTTCGGGCTAGGTAGGCAAGTAAAGTCCTCTCTCGGGAAAGTGAAAATCAAAATCTAAAAGTCTTTTATCGTACCCGTCCTGCGATATGCCTCAGAGGTATGGACCAAGACAACATCAGATGATGAGGCTCTGGCAGTGTTAGAGAGAAAAGTTCTTATACGAATTTGCGGCGGCGAGTACGCTAGGTATGCCATGTTATGCGAATAGAAGATGATGCTACAGCTAAGGAAATATTTTATCAGAGCCCGTTTTTGGAAGCAGAGAAACATGGAGGCCCCCACTCCGCTGGAAGGACGAGGTGGAAAACGATTTTAATTGATTTGGTATGTTCAATTGGCGCCAGTTTGCCCAACTAAGAAGCAAATTTTTGAACGGTTAAGCGCCAAAAACTAGGTAAGTAGCAGCAAACTTTAGTGTGCCAACCTGGTGGCATAGTTACAAAGAAAAAAGTGAGCACTACTATAAAAGAGGTGTTTTTGGAATGTTAGCCCTTGTCAGTGTCCAAGTTTTACACATTTTTTAATCACCATCCTTACGAAAAGTTTGAATTTAGACAATTACGGAAGCTCTAATTTTGTGCGTTCTTCTAAATGATCTTTTTTCCCTTTGTTTCAGATGAATCAGTCAAAAGAATACAGAAATATTTACTCAACTGACACTCAAATTTGAAATCTTATATGATTATATTGGAAAACATGTTAACTAAGATTTTGAGTAGGTACCGGGCTGCACTTTTAGTGAGATACGATAAATTGAAATATTTGTAACAGAGCGATCGATATATGTATGTATAAATTGAAAAATAACGTTCTTATAGTTATGGAATGCAACTCTCTACAACCTTGTGAGTAACGATGCGATTGCGGTGATATAAAAAAAATATCATCAGCGAGCATCCAACAGGGACTTAGTAAATTTTTAACCCCTAATTTGTGGTATGACTGTTGTAGATATATCTATGCGTATTGTCAAATCGTATTTTGTAACTGTGTTTGTTTTGCACAATTCCACTTTCCTTTGTGTATTTGTTTTACATTTTTTTATTTGCCAGTGCAATTATCAAAGCCATAAGGCAGAGTCCCAAAGGGCCATTAATACCAACAATTTATGCATATGCACTTTTCTCGCTTTTCCATCAACAATAAATGAATGCGCCTACATATACTTACATACATAGCTTCTATATATACATATATATCCACTCTCACTTATCTCTTATCTGCAAAAAATTGTACCGTTCATTGCATAGACTGTGCGGCCGCGATACGACTGCCCTCAGTGCCATATCCAATCGTTCTTCAATTGCTCCGAACTGCAGGATTTTGTCCAAATAAATCCTGTAGCTTCAACAACACGTTGTTGTTGCTTTTGTTTTTGCAATTTCTGTTGCTGCTGCTTTTGTTTCCGCTTTTGATAATCTCGATATGCATTCACTGGCAATAATGTCATTGTGCCACGCATCGTTCCTGCTACTGCTGGTGGTGGCCTATTGGATTTATGCGCTTCCACTCAGCTGGCCACCACGATTGTTGCATTCGGCCAACGGCATGTAGAGTCATCAGATACGTCGTTAGATGTTACGACGCGACGTGTCACACCAAGTGTGCTCACACCAGTGCCAACACCACCACCAATCATACAACCAAAGCCAACTGTCACACCATCGGTTACTGTACCAAGTTGATGTTCTTGTTGTTGTGGTTGATGCATATGCATTTGTCTTGTTGTATTCAGACTATTCGTCATCGGTAAGGTTGGTGAATCCGAAATCGATGACATCGAAAATCTGTTTTGACGTTCATGTTGGAGTTGTAATTGCAATTCTTGTGGTTGATGATATTCATGTTCATATTCATAATCGGGTGTACGTTGATGACCACCGCTATGGCTACGATATAATGGTGGTTGATATGAATTGTGATGATATGGATGATGGTAATATTGTTGTTGCTGCTTATGATTTTGTTGTTGTTGTAGCTGAATCGGTAATTGTGGCAGCTGTACTGAGTTCGGTGTAACCGCAGCAGAATGCAACGGTGCCGCTGATGCGCCCATTGCGATCATTGTGGTTAGTGATGAGGCTGCCGATAGCGATGGTTGTTGTAATCCACGTATGCTATCTGCTGGATGTGCGGTATATATGTATATTACTGCGCCGCAAATGATTGTTGTTATTGCCATTGGAGCGCTTATGACGCGACCACCATTGCACGAGTTATGTACAATATATAAATAAAAATGACGATGTTAATATGTTAATAACATGACTTATGTATGTACAATGTAAGTTAACAGAGATATCAAAGAAAGTGAGGTATGTTAATAACATAATCTTGACATGTTATTGTTTCGTTCCCATAATTTCACTGTTATGTTAATACGTTTTTATATGTTATGAATGATTGAAAGTTTGGGAGAACGTAAAACAACAATGTAATGAATTTTTGTATATTGGAGAGTTTTGGTAAATCAGTTTTAATAACAACAAATTAGTACGTAAGTGAATATATTAGAGTAAGTAGATGCCAATGGAACTAAGCAGTTAAATGGTGTGATGCTTGTTAACTGTATAATCATACGATGTACATTTTTGTATGTAATAAGCAATTTACTTTAATATAATAAGTTACTTTTGTAGCTGATCTCATGGAATAAAGACTCGTTGTTTAGAATCTCGCAGTTAACATTTTCATTGATTTAATTCACTTGGGTTTCTGTTAACGCTACGGAAGCGTGCGACGAAATACATTTTAATTTTTTTAATTTCAATATTTTTATTTTCATTTAAAATTTTAGTTTATAATTATTTTTTGAATTTCATGTGCATATGTGGAGGAGGGGTGAGAAATATTCAGCCGTTTTCCGCACCGCTGCGTTCAGCCACCATAACCGCTGCTTCTACAACTGTGGGCGTTGCTGTCGCATCATTATCATGCCCTATGCGCACGCCTCCTCCCTCTTCTTCGTCACTAGGAGTAGCTCCCAACTCCAATGTTGTTTGCTCCTCATATATGTATCGTATGCTTCACTGCATATACTCACATGCATATACTCGTACTACGACTACTTGCACTTGAACTTATAAAACTGCTACTAACAGCTGGTGCGCCGCCACGCTTCATTGGTGCTAGCGATACAGGAGGTGGTGGTAGCGAACGCGTAAACATATCAATACGTTGGGTTAGTAATTTTTGGCTTTCTGCTGCTTTTGTTAATGCGCTGCCGCCGCCGTCACCAGTGCTGCCAAATTCTGTGGCACTACTTTAATAACTTGGCGGTCGATAAATTGTGGATAATGTAGTACGTTGCGTACTTTGACTATCGTTTGTTAACGATGATGACGAGCAACTGTTGCTGACATATTGTAATGGTAACGGTTGTGGTAGACGTTTATTTGGTTGTTGTTGTAGTTTTTGCATTGATGTGACAGTGGCGTTATAGTGGCTTGGGCTTGTACATGTAAATTACGATAGGCATTGGGATATAAGTGTTGGTGATGTTCGTGTACATATTGATTTTGATTGAGGTTGTGGTGGTGATGGTGGTGGTGGTTGTGATTTTAGTGTTGGTGAGGATAATGGTGGTTTAGGTGTTGGTCATATTGTAATTGTTGATGGTGTTGGTGATAGGATGTTGCATTGCTATCGGCAATTTTAGCACACTTACCATTTCGATTGTTCGTTGGTTTTTTTCTGCAAGTAAAAATAAGCGTAACGTTTCAAATTAGCTTTTTTGAAGAGAAAGTAGGATAATAGTTATTACATTGACAAAAATGTTCAGGGTCACTGTTTAGGGCGCCATGGCTTAAAGTCAGAAAGGTAGAGAGACTGTAGCCCTATGATCATTTAAGCAAACTCAGAGTTAGGCCTCAAAAATTCATTTTATTCAGACATTAAAGAAATTGCCAAAATGAAACTTGTTGTAAGCATTAACGGATTATAGAATTATGCAAAATAATTTCCCAAATAATAAGTTTTTTTACTGCTACTTACCGTGCTACCAACATGCTTAGCTTAAGAGGCAGGTGAGCGGACTGGAGATATCTTTCCACTTTCACAATCGTTATAGCATTTTTCAAGCACAAATAATAGGAAACCAAGGCGCTAGGGGACCAGGAGAGGTGCAGATGCTTCCATCCTTCCGCTAAAAGACTTAGATCATTTCTCCATGATCTTTGGTGGCATCCGCTTTATAATACTTTTCCTCACAAAACTGAAGACTGCAGAACAACTAAGAGTTCTGCTTGATAGCCCAGCAGAAGGGGGAGTGCTCTTACCTTTGCTGTGGCTTATTACTACAAAATATATTATAAAAAAATCAACACAAATTGTATGAAAATTGTGCCACATGCTAAGGAAGTAGTTGTTATTATTTCATGTTTCGTCCCTTCCATGATGAATAAAATCATAGAACGTACTTTGATGTTGATTTACTTTTGAACCGCCACAGCTAAGGACTTTGATAGATCGGGCCTTTCGGGATACACATAACTGGGCACCAAATGTTGGGTTGAGCGCCAAGGCGGAGAACACGGATTTGGTCTTGTTTACTAGGAAGTATTAGGTTCCGAATTGAAGATTGACAAGCCCGGAGAAGTCTTGTAAAAAATATCAAGGAATCATTCTAGACAGTAAGTTGTGTGAAACTCAATGCGGTGGAGAGAACGTAGAAGACCTCGACGACGTTTCATGCATGTAAAAGTATGCTGGGGAGTATGTGAGGTCTATCTCCCCTGGATATTTGCAGCGATTTTAAAGTCCATCCTATTCTATGGTAGCAAAGAGCATAGCGTTAGCAACTGCAACGAGACCTAGCCTTAAAAGAGGAGTAAGGTTGGCGCCAGGGCGCTCAAATGGCAGAAAAGGCGGTGCGTGTATACGGATGGCGCCAAAGGAATGGAAGGAATAGGGTCTGCGGTATATTGCGCAGTTCGCAAAATAAAGAAATCATACAAGCTGTACCTGATCACTATAATATTTTCAGGCAGAAGTAGTAGCCGTGAAGCAGTAGAAACACTAGGGGAAAATAGCTTAAACTGCAGTCGCGTCAATTTAACATTGAGAGCCAAGCAGTAGTAGAGGCTATAATCTCTTATACCAAAACATCTTAAAATTTGTTTGAGTGTAAGCAGCCCATGGAAGGAATCGAAATAGGGAGACATTTGGGTCTGTGGGCTTATGCGAATAGGTGAAAATGAAAGAAACGGATGAACTAGCTTAACTGGATGTATAGCTCGAAGTTTGTGCCGTAGACTTTCCAATCAGATTGGGCGAAATTAAAAGAACGCAATGATCGACCGAGCAGGAAAGTGTCGAAGATCATCTGCAGCTCTTAAAACCATATACAAACAAATTTACCCTTATCACTGAAAAGACGGGGCTATATACCCATGACGTTTATTCTGACTAGACATTGTCTTCCTTCTGGCTTCGCATGTTTTCATATTAGGACTTGTAAATGATAGCAGATGTAGGAAGTGTGGGTTAAGGGAGGAAACGATCAAACAGGTTTTGTGTTTGTTAGAGTAAGGCTCCAGCTTTTAGGGGTGATACGGTTATCTAGGAGCAGCAAGTAGCATATGCCCCATAAAGTTTCTAGTGTTTGCCAGAGGAATGATTTGTTTTATAGAATAGATACTTGTTTCTATTAGGATTTATCAGTTTTGTCGTTGAGCACACTTTTCTTTCAGTAACGATGAGGTTCTCGCTGACCAGCCAATTCAACGCAACCCTTAACAATTTGATAAATTGAGCGCCGATTTCTCATATAAATTTTAAGACTTCTCTGCGCTATAATCCCAAACTTTATTTACAAAAAAATGTTTTTGTCTGATGGATAAGATTGAAAGTTAAAATGGTAAAAAACGGTCGTTCGAATGAAGGTCAAATAGATCTTTTCATCATTATTAAGGTATAGTGAGAAGTTTTTGAACCTTAATCTTATTTTACCCGTTAAGGTACTCAGTGAAACAACAAACTTATCCTTCAAAGAGCTAATTCGAGAGATCAATTAAGCGCAACCTGACTAATGAAAGCTGAAACTTCCCTTTTATTCTAAAACTCTTTTCCAAAGTATTTCTTTTCCTATTCAGCTTGGAGGGTTTTAAGTCAGCAATCCTCATAATCTTTCTTTAACCATTTCATTTGCATACATTTACTATTTTTAAGCGCTCACTTTAAACTAAAATAAAGTCGAGTTAAATGTTTAAAGGTTGATATAAGTGTGCAGGTATATGTCTACACATATTTTAAGTTTCTGTTACGAAATTTAAACATATTTCCGTTCACTTACCTTCTACAACGTACAACCGTCACCATTATAATCGCACACAGCAAAGCTGAAAGCGCCGAAACCAATTCTGAGGCTTTTTCTGTGCAGGCGAATAAAAAAAGAAAAATATAAACGGAAATTAGTTATGGCATACCATATCCGGCGGAAAGAGAAGATAGCAAATTCCTTTTACTACAACATACATGCCATATTCAAAACCACGTCAAAGGGTTATCCATCCAAACCACAAATACGGATATTAAGCTAAGCACACTCAGTTATACACACAAACTCATATGTGTAAGAAGGAATTGAAAAAGAAAAATTGAAAAGTCTACAAAACTTAGGTTAGAGACAAATAACGTCTGTACAGCAGGATGTCAAAAATTAATTTGTAGGGCTTTTATAAAAAAAGGGGATTTAGCGACGTAAACGATATCATTCCAGCTCCGAAGACCCACAAAAGCCTGGACCGACGTCTTAGTGAAAAATAATTTGCCTAGCAGCTGGCGTTCGGAGTGGGTATACAATTTGCATATCCCTTCTCGCCAACTTGTAGGAAAAATTAGAAATAAGCAAGACGCAGGCTGGAAGATAAGGTCGGCCTTAATCGAAGCGACTTGGATTATTAGTGCGGTAAAGCATGCCTGTCTAAGAGGCGGCTAAAATACACGAATCAAAAGTTTCGCGAGGTCAAGAAATCCTTCAAGCGGCATTCAAGCGATTACAATAGAAGTATAAACATTCGAAAGATAGATGGCAAATAAATAGAAGGGTGACATCTCAGAGGAGGATAAAAACAATTAAGGCGACCGAAATGACTGTCGGAAAGCTGGATAAGAAGAAAAGTACAGATATATGAATGGCTGAATACAGCAAAATGTAAAGTAATGGAGGGAGTTTAAGATCCACTTCTTACAAAATAAAAATTGATGGATCGTTGGACACAGGGAAATTTAAAAAAGCTTGAGTACCAAGTATACGTGAAGTTCGATGTGTAAAAATACAGGTGTACGTCTAGAAAAAGATAAGAAATCGACAACAACACGAAAACACCCCGATAATGGATCGATACTCTATCGACAAAAAATCGATAAGTTTGCGATTAAAATTGGTTAAGTTCCGATGGAAAATCAATAAATTTTCGGTGGTAAATTGGTAGCAAATCGATGAAACAAAATACGTACCCATAAGAAACTTTCCATAAAAAATCTATAACTGCTTAGCACTTCGATAAAAAAATCCATAACATTTCGATTGGATCTCGATAACCTCTGCGATAAAAAATCTATAAATTTTCGATAGTATAGCGATATATTTCCTATAACACGCCGATAACAAATTAGCAACACTTCGATAAAAAATCGATAACTTTACGAAAAAAACCGATAACTCGTCGATAAAAAATCAATAACTTTTGGCATACATTTTATAACACTGCGATAAAAAATTTATAAATTGTCTATACCTTGTCGATAACATGCTTTTGACAAAACAAGATGTTTACACATCAATCATGCAGGAATCATCGGTCTTATCGATAGTCAAACGAACTGACAGAGGGCAATAACACAGACCGATGGACAGAAAGAGATAAAGACAGTCAAACGGATGGAGGGACAAACTGTCAAATGTAACATACCCGTTAAGTGCGTTATGAACCAAGTTTAATTTCAAGTCTAAGTACTAGCGCAACTGGGTATACAAAACATATAGCATAAGAAAGCCTCTCGATTTTATTATGATTTTTTTAAGTATGTGCGCTTTATAGCAAGTTCCTGAAAAGTGCCGGTTATATACAAAATCCTTTGCTTGTGTCTGATACACTGTGTACGATACACTGTCAGCGAAAAAGTAATTTTTTTTGTTGCTCTCTTACACCTTAATACATTTGCATATGTAATGAATGATTGCGAAATTCATACATACACACACCCTCGCATATGCATAAATACGAACAAACTTGTCCCCAATCACACAGGGTCATGCATACTAATAGCCTACAACCCCCGCAGAATGACATAACAACATTCAACACACCATTGAGCACTTAACAATCCTGCACAGTTACTAGACTAACACACACACGCACATACACACACAAAGACAGTTTCATTTAATGGCAGTATACTTTACACTCCATACATACTACTACGGCTTGTATAATCAGTCACACCCATACGCCCCCACCCACATACTAAAGCAAAAACATTTTACTCACCTATTGTCCCTACGAATATGAATGTGCTTTTCGTAGGCATAGCCCATGTGCACAAATCACACCTTGTCAGTCCATCACTCCATACTGGTTCATCGACAAAGAAGGGTGGTCGTGGTGGTGGCGGTACAAAACCTCCATTCCATAAACCATTTTCGCTAGCACCAAATGCCAATGGTGAACCAAACAAATCGTCATTGTCATCAAATATATCGAAGGACACATCACGAAAATTGCTTAAATCCTCAGCTGAGCTAGCAACAAGATTTTCTATGCTTGGCGGACGAAATGTCGGAAATGTGAGTGTAGGAGTATTGTCACTAATGCTATTACTAGTACTAGTACTGCTGCTGCTGCTGCTACCGATGTTGTAACTGTGAGTATGACTGGCGCTACTCACATTTAGCCTGCTGATGCTGCTACTTGTGCTTGTGTAGGTGTCAGTGTAGGCGACTAAATTTGTGTTGTTGGCAGGCAGAAAATTGTTTAGCAACATATTGCCCAGGCGGTTGGCTAATGTTGTGTTGGTGTTGGCAGTGCTGGTGGTCGCGCTATTGCTGTAAGTGGTTTCAACATGTATTGCGCCCATACATGTTAAATTCCAAATAGAATTATCAATTGATGCAATTGGTTTATATTCTCTAATTCATTAAACAACTAGAAATAGTTCAGCTAATTCCCATTAGATAATTGAAATTTTTATTCTAATGGTAAATCTAATTGCAATTAGTTGCCATTAGCAAAAACAATTGGGTTAACTTTTTAATTAGAAATCTAATTGACTTCTGCTAATGCAATTAGATATTCAATTAGCTCGAATTAATTGATTCTAATTCATTAGCTAATTAGATATTCAATTAGCTCGAATTACAATCACTTAATTCGAGCTAATTGAATATCTAATTGCATTAGCATAAGTCAATTAGATTTGTAATTGTAAAGGTAAACCAATTTTTTTGCTAATGGCAACTAATTGCAATTAGATTTACCATTGGAATAAAAATTTCAATTATCTAATGGTTATTAGTTGAACTAATTTTAATTATTTAATGAATTAGAGAATTTCGAAAATGAAGGTTAATTAGCAATTATTAGCATTATCCAATCATTATTTAACATCTATGATTGCGCCGCCCATTCGACTTCCACCTCCGGTATCCGTTTCAACAAAATCTGGTTGCATTCGTCGTTCTAATGTATCCGGCTGTTGAGTTGATATGAAATTGTAGTTGTGATAATAGCTGGCTGGTATATCCTTGATTGTGGTTGTTGTTATTGTGATGCCAGCTGTCGCAGCTGTAGACGCTGCTGCTGCTGCTCCAACTACTGTCGCCGCTGAAGCTAGCATTGAGAAGGTTGCTGTTGCTGCTACCACAGCTGCTTTGATTGGCCTTAGGCTTCGGGTGGGAGCAGATATAAGCTTTGATATTTCACTTGTTATGGCAGGCATTTTATTTCTTATTTTTTGGATTTTTTTTAGTATTTTATTTGCACTTTTCAAGCTTTTTATTGCTTATCAGTGGATAAGTTTGTATTCATTTTTGAAGCGTATGCTTAGGTATGCTTGTTTGATTGCGCCACTGCTCTTATGTTCAACTTAAAATGTGTACTTTAGTAAGATTGAAACCGTTTCCTACAATTTGACACAAATATCCTCCTTAGAGCCCTTGCCCTTATAAGCTGCTGGTTTTTTTATGCAATCTTTTTTTACTAGCGCTTTGTTGTTTTCACTAAGCAATCTTTTATACGATTATCACATTCTCTCTATGTGCAGCAATTTTTCAGCACATTTTTATCTTCTTCCACTTTTCCTTTCACTCCATATCTATCCTCAAATGCTATCGTATTCTTTCTTTTATTTTATTTTTTATTACAACCTTTTATTTTTAACACTCTCTTATCTGCTGTTGTCACATGTGATTGAAGTCAATTGCAGTAACTAAACTTTAGCTGTAACGAAAAAACAAAAGGAAATAAATGGTATGAATGAGTAAAAGAGATTAAAATTGTGAATAATATTGTGCTTTCATTTTCATTTTTTGCAGTTGTGTCTAATTTTTATACTCAGCTGAGTAAAGCTCACAGAGTATTTTAACTTTGTTCGCATAACGGTAATCCGTAACGGCATAAACTAATCGAGATAGATATAGACTTCTATATACCAAAATGATCTGGGCGAATAAAGAAATTCATTTAGCCATGTCCGTCCGTCCGTCCGTCCGTTAACACGATAGCTTGAGTAAATTTTGAGGTATCTTGATGAAATTTGGTATGTAGGTTCCTGAGCACTCATCTCAGATTGCTATTTAAAATGAACGAAATTTCGAAAAACCGAAAAAATGCAATAATTCATTACCAAAGACGGTTAAAGCTATGAAACTTGGTAGGTGGGTTGATCCTATGATGCAGAATAGAAAATTAGTAAAATTTTGGACAATGGGCTTGGCACCGCCAACTTTTAAAAGAAGGTAATTTAAAAGTTTTGCAAGCTGTAATTTGGCAGTCGTTGAAGATATTATGATGAAATTTGGCACGAACGTTACTCCTATTACTATATGTGCGCTAAATAAAAATTTGCGAAATTGGATGACGAACACGCCCACTTTTAAAAAAAATTTTTTTTAAGTCAAATTTTAACAAAAAATTTAATATTTTTACAGTATAAAAGTAGATTATGTCAACATTCGACTCCAGTAATGATATGGTGCAACCAAATACAAAGATAAAAGAAAATTTCAAAATGGGCGTAATTCGGCCCTTTTTCATTTAATTCGTCTAGAATACTTTTGATGCCATAAGTCGAACAAAAACTTACCAATCCTTGTGAAATTTGGTAGGAACATAGATTCAATGACGGTAACTGTTTTCTGTGAAACTGTGCGAAATCGGTTTAAGCTACGCCCAGTTTTTATACACAGTAGACCGTCTGTCCTTCCGCTCGGACGTTAACACGAGAACTTGCGCAAAAAACGATATATCTTAACTAAACTTAGTTCGCGTACTTATCTGAAGTCACTTTATCTTGGTATAAAATATGGTCGAAATCCGACTATGACCACGCCCACTGTTCCGATATCGAAAATTACGAAAAATGAAAAAAACTCCATAATTCTGTACCAAATATGAAAAAAGAGATTGAACATGGTAATTGTATTGGCTTATTGACGCAAAATATAACTTTAAAAAAACTTCGTAAAATGGGTGTGACACCTACCATATTAAGTAAAAGAAAATGAAAAGTTCTGCAGGGCGAAATCAAAAGCCCTTGGAATCTTGGCAGGAATACTGTTCGTGGTGTGACATATATAAATAAATTAGGGGTACCCGACAGAAGATGTTCTGGGTCACCCTTGTCCACATTTTGGTCAATATCTCGAAATCGCCTTCACATATACAATTAAGGGATACTCCCTTTTAAAACCCTCATTATTAATTTTAATTTGATACCCTTATTTTGTCTCCAAAGCTCTCAGCTGAGTATGTAATGGTCGGTTACACCCGAACTTAGCCTTACTTACTTGTTATTGCTAAGAAAGAACAAACGTTGTGAGCAGGTGTGAAATTTTTGTATGTGCATGTGTGTATGTGTGTGTAACTTGATGCAATCTGTTAAATAAGCCAATAGAAAGTACTTTTCTTAATTGAAACTCACCGAATGGATGGAAGAGGATATGAAAGCTTGTAAAGCGTAATTTAGAGAAAATTGTTAGTGAGAGAATTTCTAATGCATATGATGTAATATGTATGTAGCTAAGGATGTGTAAACAGTTGACAGGTCATTAAATAACGGAAACAGAAATTTTAGCATGAACTGGAAAAGAAGCATAGTAAACTATCGTTATGAGTATTTTGATAAATTTGTGTTATAGTATATAAGATATTATTGCTCCACATGTTTTTAAAGTGACTTGTAGAAACAGACAAGTTTTATAGCAGCAATACTAGGCTAAAATCGGAATATTACTCTAAATGGACGTTTGACCATGCCAAAAATTTAAAAAAATAGGGACCACAAATTATCAAACACTGGATAAGTAACTACGCACTTAATTTTTCGTAAATGAATGCAGCCAGTTTTTGAATTCTATGACTGGCACTTAAAATGAAGACTTAATTTTGTGACTTCGTATTTTTTTTTTCACCTCGTTTTTTGTATTCATGTACTGCAATCATTGAATGAGAAATCTTTTTGAAGTCCATTGAAGTCACTTGAAGCCCATTGCATGAGGCGGCACTGAGATATATTTTCTATGATCGAATGATGTCGTTATTGCTTTAGCGCTATGTCCTGAAGTTAAACTTAAATGGGTTCGATCACTTGATCCATAATTTAGAAATGAACATGCTACAAAGATCAACCAGTTGGTCAAAACGTTGCAATTACCGAGTTTGATTTCAATGAAACGGAAAGAGACGAGAAGCATAAGAAAAGTGGAAACCGATTTTTTTACTTTTTTTATTATAGGTGTTATATCGTCGCTGCGCTAACGAAAACAGTTATGTGTTCTTTTTTCAAATTTTTTTTATTGCATATTTTATTATCACTATACAGAGCCCATATTTCTGCATATGCCGTTCTTTTATATCTCTTTTGGTTTAGAAGTGATCGAAAATAGCTATGTGCTCGCAGTACTAGAAGTAATCTGAAAAAGGGTTATGTATTTACTTGCTTATAATTTTTTTTAATCGCTGTCGAAAGTGCTTTGGCTTCAATGTTAAAAATAATTACAAACCATCTCGCTTCTCAAGGCAGCCGGTTCTATGTACCGCAGCGGCTGGGGATTTTTCCAGACCAAGGGCTGTAATTTCAGTGTAACCTCATTTAATTTGTTGCGTCCCTCCCACAAATTGTCATCCTCCCAGCAGATCCTTGCAGCGGGACTGCGCCATATTCTCCTGCTGCGGGAGGATATCGAACCCAATCCGGGACCTGTACCTGACCCCGGTCCAGAGAAATGGTTTTGCTGCGTTGCCGGAAAATTATATTTTTAGGACGGTCACACTCTTGTCAGTGTTTTACGTGCAAGGGATTGTTGCATCGGACAGGATGCTCTGGGCTCGACCCCAAAACCCGAAGTCATCGTAACTTTTATACATTTTTGTGGCTCCTTGCTGTTTACGCCCAAGGGCGTCCCTTAGCCTGCGCCTTAGCGGCCCACTACCTTATAGCTGTCCCGCTGTTCAGCAAGCCACAACAAGTACCCGCTGCTGCTCGGGCCCCATGGCGCCACCAGCTCACGCAGCCGCTTCTACTCATAACTACAATCTCCGTAGTAGAGTCGATAGCAATACCGAGCATCAGCCCCCGCCCCGTCTTCTTCACCCCCTCTTTCCGGCACTAGCACACGAGTAGGCCAGAGAAACATACTATTTGATCCCCACCACCTTTTACACCGTTTGCAGGCACATAATATATATGTTTGCGACATCTGCCCAATGCATTTTTCATTACAAATTAATTCACTTTACTACAAAAACATTATGCAGCCAAATACAACTTTCAGAATAAATTCACACGGAGTATTTCTGAATACATCGGTGTAGTATAAAAATAATATTAAATAAATCACGTTTTTATGGTGTTACCTATACAGATTTATTTCGCGTTGATTCATCTTACATTTAAAAATCAAAGCATTTTCAATTAGCAAAATTTATAAAACAAAGATGCATAGACATCTATTTCCGCTAGTTTCATCTCATTGAGTGTTATACGAGACTGAACATAATGTCGTCAGCCAGTTAATAATATTGTATCATAATATCTCAGAAAATTAGAATTTCACATTATATCAGTTTACAATAAAAGGTACACAAACTCTCCGGTAAACAACTTAAACATTCATTTTTTATATCCAAGTAGATATATAAATAGCAGATTCGCTTAAATGTAAGGCGCGATAACCTCCGAAGAGATCTAAGGCCGAGCTTCTCTTCCAATTTGCGTCGTGCTCCTCTTGATTTTTCCCTACAAATTGGCCGGACGGGACCTACATATTTTATGCCGACTCCGAACGGCATCTGCAAGGCAGATGAGTTTTCACTGAGAGCTTTTCATGGCAGAAATACAATCGGAGCGCTTGCCAGACACTGCCGAGGGGCGACCCCGCTTAGAAAAATTTTCTTCTAATTGAAAAATCTTATTTCTAAAATTTTGATGTTGCTTTGCCCGGGAGTTGAACCCAGGGCATACGGTGTGATAGGCGGAGCACGCTACCATCACACCACGGTGGCCGGCAGATTCGCTTATTAAAAATAAATTAAAGCGATCGCTATAGCTATAAAAAATAGCCGCGATTTAAAAATCGCCATCACTATTTTCAATGATAGTTCCAAATCGCTGTATCGTCCATCACTAGCTACTATCATAGTAGATCTGCTAATAAAGAGCATTTTATTAACATAATATTTGCGTTTATTTATTCGACAGTTCAGAGATTCAAACGATAACAGAGGGCGCAGAATTATCGAAATATCGTTAAGACTCGTTACAGTATTAAAACTACCTTGAACAACCTCTCGACTCGCTTAATGAAAACCTATATTTTATTGCGAAAACTCGTTAGATTTAAAATTTGTCACGTCCTTATTTGTTATAACCTTCAGGCATGAATGGCATCAAAACACCCTTCCCTTATTTTCACTTTTCCCTGGCAGCTTCATGCACACTTCTTACATATATATGTACATATATAAAAACGAGAAGCACACAACAAACTCGGTATCAAAAAGTACCAATTTATTTATTTGAATTAAAGCTACACTATATATTATTATTCCATGAACCTTCCTTCGTTTCTGTCAAACTGTCAAAATATCAATTCGATTGAAGTGTATTCGCTACTCAAACATACATACATACCAGAGATCTGCTTTGAGAACTAATAAAATTATTGCGCTTAGTCTAGAGCCAAAAAATTGTGTCTAAATATGTACTTAGTCAAGTACAGTCAAATACTATGAGTGATTAGCATATAAAATAGAAAATACATACGAGTGCCCCGCAACACATATGTCTCATACATACATGACATTGTTAAGTATAAACTGATGTTATAGTCACTTTAACTCAGTAGCACGTTGATTTCGTGTGTAATACACTGTATATTTCGTTTATCATCGATTTTACTTTGGCGCTGTATTCAGTTTAGTATCGTGTACATTGTTGTGTTGCTAGCGTCAGAGACTGATATGGTTTTATTCATTTTATTGCACTGTTAGTCTTACTTATTCCAATTAGTGTATTCGTATAACACAGTTGACTTTCTTGCTCAATAAGACAATTGAGTATTGACTGCTTCGTGGCTTATGAGCGGTTATTCATTTTACGAAGCATGACTATGTAAATGTGTGTTAGTGGATATAAGTGCTTGATATTCTTTGTTTGCATACGCACTAATACTCATTTTTTGGATAGTGCACTAATAACCTTAAAAGATGAATAATTGCAGCTCACTGATACCCACACAAGCAAATACTAACGCTGACATGCGACATTTATATATGCGAGCAATTTAGGAAAACAATACTAGGATCCTGATATGTTCATGTTCAGTTATATGTCGATTTTAAAAATCGATAGAATTGTTACAAACAATGCAATCACACATGCATAAAACTAATTCTCAACAAAATTTTATTCAGGTGATTGGCATACGAAATTGTGTCAAAAAATAAATGTTAAACATATAGTTTACGCTTTACTTACTAATCGTGCATTCAATTTGAAAATTTTGTTCACATTCGTGTTTATTTGAAAATCCTTAAGTTTATATGGATGTATGTATGTTTGGTTGTAGAATTGTAGAATGAAATGTTATTCTGCCACATTTGATTTTTTAAATGCTTTTATTGAACGTTGGTATTAGTTCTTTCTGGTTGCATGTTGCATATACATATGCACATCCATAGTTTATTCATTCATACGAGCATGAAAGTATATTGAAATAAGTATTTTATTTTCAATTTCGCTAAGCGCAATGATGCTGAAGCAGTTTTGCTTTCGGGGAGGATTTAAGCAGGATTAGCTGAAGTAAGACGTGCATAAAGAAGTAAAGTGACAATTGATTGACAGATTCTTTACGTGCATACGAGTTTTGTGTTTGAACAACAACTAGGGTGGCAAAAAGGAAGTTTTAAGTCGCAGTGTAAAAAAAAACACATTACTTTTATTGTGATACAATTTAAATGTACAAAAATGAGGCTATACGCTTTCATATAATATGACTCATATCTCAGATGTTCTAAAACTCGCAATAACCTATATTTAAATTTTTCCAAAACAATATGCTCAATTTTATAAAAGCCACCACATCCAGAAGATTTGCTACTAAACGTGGCAGAGGAGCAAACTGCGTTACTTTTGCCGAGCCTTGAACCGCGAGCGACCGCACTGTTGGCTTTCAAAATCTTTACCACGCTGTAATTAGTAATTATGTATGTATATACCTTTCTCACTTGTTCTTGTCTGACGAAAGTTACTTGTCGGTGCTTATATATCTGAAGATTTATGTGCATTAACCGATTTGTCCGTAACTACTCAACGCATCAAGAAGTTCAAGTAGTACAATTTTAAAAATGTTGAGATAATGATAATAATGGATTACTGTTTTTTAAAACGAGGTTCGGTGTTGGTCGATCTTCGGACTAATTTCGCAATATATTTAGTTTTCAAACTAAAACGTACTTACAAGGGATGTCGGCTATCGACGGAATACCCGCCGAGCTATTCGAACACGCAGGAGCAGAGTTGTTAAAGAGGATGCGTCAACTCTTATGCAAAATATGATCGGACAAGCGCATGCCTACAAATTGGAATTTAAGTGTGTTCTACCTACAAGAAAAGTGAAACCTGCAATAACATCGAAAACAATGTCAGCTTAGAAATCAAACGGCGAATAAATTTCGTAAACAAAAAACAACAAAAGCCACTCTGCACTGAGTTGGCGACTCAAAAGTAGAATCCTCTTTTGATGAGCAAAAATTGTGCTCAATAAGTCGCTCATCATACCTGTCTTGATGTATGACTCGGAATCTTGGACGGTAATGAGAGAAGATGAAATGGCCTAGGGGTGTTCGAGTGAAAAGGTCTCCGGAAAGTTTATTTTGCTGTCCGTGATATAGACGGCGAGTATAAAAGGAGGTAAAATGATGAGTTCTATGAGTTCCACGTAGATATGAAGATATTGTAACCCGAAAGCTTCGCTGGGTAGGTCATTTTGTGTTAATGGACGAAGGCGCTCCAGCAAAGAAAGTATTTCAATCGATATCGCAGGTTGGAAGCAGAAGAAGGGAGAGACCTCCACTGAGTTGGGAGAGGCAGGTGGAGGAAACTTCACCTCCCTTAGTGCTCCCAATTGGCGTAAACTTTCACGACTAGCTGTCGTGACTTGTTACGGCCAAAATCGCTTAGTCGTTTAAGCACCAATGAATGATGATTATTATGATGGCTAATAGCCAAAAAATACTAAACCACCGGCCTGCGTCTATTCACTCGATTCGGGCGATACTCAGCTATAATAGGGAAATACACCTTCGGCGCCGCTTCTACCTCAAAAACTATGTTCATGTTGTGCCTTTCAAAGTTTGGTCACATCAGCTTTGACAAAAGTTGTCTAAAGTTTGGTTCGGTTCGACCTTAAGAGTCGAGAATTGGTCGTTTATGTTGTTCGTTTTCCAACCAATGCAAAAATTTTGCAAAATTTCGTAGCTTAAGCTTCAAATTTCAACATCATCCCAACGAAAATATTCACTCCCCTTTCACTTCAAATCCGAATCACAATAAAAAATGTTTTTTAAGGAAAGCCCATTTAAAGTAGTATAAGTTAATTTCATCGATATAAAAAATATCAACCAATATGTCATATTTCTATTTCTTGTTATCACACACCGCTCACGCTCATATTCGTTTCTTTAGTTTTCCTTGTAAGCAATTCCTCAAACCACCATCCGCCAACTCATGTGTATTGCAATCAAATCAAATTTTGTACAAAATAAAAATCATGTACTCAACTATTCAACAATAAATGGAACTGTCAGCAAAATGACAACTCAAAATGAATTTTTTCATAGCTATTGATAGTTATCTGTATACGTTTGTTTGTATGTATATGGATAAGTGACGATGCCAATGGCGGCGGAATCAAATCAACAACAAATCAAAATTGCAACAAACAAAGCAAATGTCAAAAGCGTCACAGCGTCAACATTGTAAAATTTTCAATGTGAATATTTGTTGTTGATGTTTTCAAGTGCGTCAAATACAAGCGCTCAAACCCAAGTGAAAACTTTATGATGCACACACGCTCATTTAAAGAAATTCTAGCGAAAATGTTTGAAAAAGTAGTTCAATGACACACCCACCAATATTTGTGGCATGCAGCACACCTGCCACAAAATGCTGAACGTGTAAGCCAAAGTTGTTATTGATGTCACCAATCGCTGCTGTAGGTGCCATGTAGTGTTATTATATATGTATTTACTTGCCACATCAGCAACACAAGTAGTAGCAACAGACACAAATGCGTTGGGGGTAAAAGGCAAAGCGGAGATATACAAGACCGTTTCGTTAAAGTTATTGATTTAAAAAAGAAATCATGTACGCCTATTTTATTATATTCTCCTATACATAAATGTTGTTGTTTTTGTTGCTACTGTTGTGTGGGGAAAACTCGTAAACGCCAAATCTTGTCACGGCCCCAGCCCATTTATATGTTGCATGTTGAAGGTGTCATATGTCTTGGTTGCATGTCTATCAATTTTTTCGCTTTATTGTTGCCGTGATTTTTATGTCAGTTGCAAACATAGCTACACACACACTTATATATTCATGCAAACATATTTTGTTTTAACGTTTTCTTATTGTAGTATTTTTGCTGTTGTTAGATACTTGTCAGCAATGTTAAAAATTCAGGATAGCATGTTTTGTGTATGGGGGCGAACGGGTATGAGGGTAAACTCGGTTCGTGAAAAACCTCAGCCACATTCATTTAACTCATAGTTAGTTGACAAGTGTTTTGTTGAATGAGTAAGTGAGTCGTGGACAAGTAGGCGCTCCTGAGTGACTGATTGAGTGAACGCCGCGTGAAAAGGTTGGAAAAGTTGTTTGTGGATATTTTCCTTTTTGGAGCAACTATGTTCAAATGCAAGAGTTTTGTTTTTTAAATAGTCTATGTTTTTGTAATTTCATTTCATTGCTGTTGAACTTTTAGAAAATTTATTGTTGTAGTTTTTAATATTGCCATTGTTTTGGTGTTGGTTATTTCGCTGTTGACTTATTAGTTTTACTGTCGTTGCTCTTGTTATTTAAAGTGTTGTTGTAGTTTGCTCTGTAAGAATTTATTTGCAATTTTTGCGTTTGCTACCGTTTTGTTGCTTCATACTGTTGATTTTCTAATATTCAACTATGCTTTGGTGGAGCCTCTGCTGTTGTAATATTTTTGTTTATTTTTTTTTTGTTTGTGCTGCGAAGTAAGCTGTACTTTCTTAATTTTTGCTGTTTTTATTTATAGAGTTATAGTTTTCTTATTTTCGTTTTTTTTTGTTTTGTTTTGGTTGCTTTTGATGTAGGTTTTGCAATTATTTAAAACTTTTGATCTCATATCGTATTTTTATAATTTTCGATACCTCATGTTGCAGTTTATGTTATTGATGTCTTTTTTGTATTTTTCGTTGTTCTAAGTAATAATTTTTGTTTATTTAGGGTTGATTCTTTATTGTCATAGTTTGTGTTGTTGTAATTTTTGTGTTTGTTGCTGCATTATGGTGCCCCAATGTTGTTGCTATAATTATACTCAGTTGAGCAGAGCTCACAGAGTATATTAACTTTGATTGCATAACGGTTGGTTGTACAGGTATAAAGGAATCGAGATAGATATAGACTTCCATATATCAAAATCATCAGTATCGAAAAAAAATTCGATGGAGCCATGTCCGTCCGTCCGCCCGTCCGTCCGTCTGTCCGTTAACACGATACTTGAGTAAATTTTGAGGTATCTTGATGAAATTTGGTACGTAGGTTCCTGGGCACTCATCTCAGATCGCTATTTAAAATGAACGACACGGACTATAACCACGCCCACTTTTTCGATATCGAAAATTTCGAAAAATCGAAAAAGTGCGATAATTCATTACCAAATATGCATTTAGCGATGAAACTTGGTAGGTGAGTTGAGCTTATGACGCAGAATAGAAAACTAGTAAAATTTTGGACAATGGGCGTGGCACCGCCCACTTTTAAATGAAGGTAATTTAGAAGTTTTGCAAGCTGTAATTTGGCAGTCGTTGAAGATATCATGATGAAATTTGGCAGGAACGTTACCCTTATTACTTTATGTCTGCTTAATAAAAATTAGCAAAATCGGAGAACGACCACGCCCACTTTTAAAAAAATTTTTTTTTTAAATTCAAATTTTAAAAGAAAAGTTAATATCTTTACAGCATATAAGTAAATTATGCCAACATTCAACTCCAGTAATAATATGGTGCAAAAAAATACAAAAATAAAAGAAAATTTCAAAATGGGCGTGGCTTTGCCCTTTTTCATTTAATTTGTCTAGGATGCTTGTAATGCCATAAGTCGAACAAAAATTAACCAATCCTTGTGAAATTTGGTAGAGGCTTAGCTTCTAGGACGATAACTGTTTTCTGTGAAAAAGGGCGAAATCGGTTGAAGCCACGCCCAGTTTTTATACACAGTCGACCGTCTGTCCTTCCGCCCGGCCGTTAACACGATAACTTGAGCAAAAATCGATATATCTTTACTAAACTCAGTTCGCGTACTTATCTGAACTCACTTTGTATTGGTATAGAAAATGGCCGAAATCCGACTATGACCACGCCCACTTTTTCGATATCGAAAATTACGAAAAATGAAAAAAATGCCATAATTATATACCAAATACGAAAAAATGGATGAAACATGGTAATTGTATTGGTCTATTGACGCAAAATATAACTTAAAAAAAAAACTTGGTAAAATTGGTGTGACACCTACCATATTAAGTAGAAGAAAATGAAAAAGTTTTGCAGGGCGAAATCAAAAGCCCTTGGAATATTGAAAGGAATACTGTACGTGGTATTACAAATATAAAAAAACTAGCGGTACCCGACAGATGATGTTCTGGATCACCCTGGTCCACATTTTGGTAGATATCTCGAAAATGCCTTCACATATACAACTAAGGGCCACTCCCTTTTAATATCGTACAAACACATTCTAGAGTCACCGCTGGTCCACGTTTATGGCGATATCTCGAAAAGGCGTTCACATATAGAACTAAGGTCCACTCCTTTTTAAAATACTCATCAACACCTTTCATTTGATACCCATGTCGTACAAACAAATTCTAGAGTCACCCCTGGTCCACCTTTATGTCGATATCTCGAAAAAGCGTCCACCTATAGAACTAAGGCCCACGCCTTTTTAAAATACTCATTAACACATTTCATTTGATACCCATTTCGTACAAAAAAATTCTAGAGTCACCCCTGGCCCGCCTTTATGGCGATATCTCGAAAAGGCATCCACCTATAGAACTAAGGCCCACTCCCTTTTAAAATACTCATTAACACCTTTCATTTGATACCCATATCGTATAAACAAACTCTAGAGTCACCCCTGGTCCACCTTTATGTCGATATCGCGAAAAAGCATCCACCTATAGAATTAAGGCCCACGCCCTTTTAAAATACTCATTAACACCTTTCATTTGATATCCATATCGTACAAACAAATTCTATAGTCACCCCTGATCCACCGTTATGGAGATATCTCGAAAAGGCGTCCACCTATAGAACTAAGGCCCACACCCTTTTAAAATACTCATTAACACCTTTCATTTGATACCCATATCGTACACAAAAGTTCTAGAGTCATCCCTGGCCCACCTATATGGCGATATCTCGAAAAGGCATCCACCTATAGAACTAAGGCCCACTCCCTTTTAAAATACTCATTAACACCTTTCATTTGATACCCATATCGTACAAACAAATTCTAGAGTCACTCCTGGTCTACCTTTATGGAGATATCTCGAAAAGGCGTCCACCTATAGAACTAAGACCCACGCCCTTTTAAAATACTCATTAGCACCTTTCATTTGATACCCATATTGTACAAACGCATTCTAGAGTCACCCCTGGTCCACGTTTATGGCGATATCCCGAAAAGGCGTCCACCCATAGAACAAAGGCCCACTCCCTTTTAAAAAACTTATTACACTTTTCGTTTGACACCCATATTGTACAAACGCATTCTAGAGTCAACCCAGGTCCACTTTTATAACGATATTCCGAAAAGGCGTCCACCTATAGAACTTAGGCCCACGCTCTTTTAAAATACTCATTAATACCTTTTATTTGATACCCATATCGTACAAAATAAATTCTAGAGTCACCCCTGGTCCACCTTTATGGCGATATCCCTAAATGGCGTCCATCTATAGATCTATGGCCCACTTCCTCTTAAAATACTCTTTAATACCTTCCATTTGATACACATGTCATACAAACACATTCCAGGGTTACCCTAGGTTCCTTTTACAACATGGTGATTTCCCTTACTTTGTCTCCACAGCTCTCAACTGAGTATGTAATGTTCGGTTACACCCGAACTTAGCCTTCCTTACTTGTTTTCTTATATTTTTGTAGCTTTTGCTGTTGTTGTAGTCTTAGTGTTTTTCTTTTGCTGATATTCTGTATCCTTTTCAGTGATTACTTTTGTTGTATTTTATAGTGTAAGACTTCCGCTTTTTATACTCAGTTGAGCAGAGCTCACAGAGTATATTAACTTTGATTGGATAACTGTTGGTTGTACAGGTATAAAGGAATCGAGATAGATATAGACTTCCATATATCAAAATCATCAGTATCGAAAAAAAATTTGATTGAGACATGTCCGTCCGTCCGTCCGTCTGCCCGTTAACACGATAACTTGAGTAAATTTTGGGGTATCTTGATGAAATTTGGTATGTAGATTCCTGGGAACTCATCTCAGATCGCTATTTAAAATGAACGACCACGCCCACTTTTTCGATATCGAAAATTTCTAAAAACCGAAAAAATGCGATAATTTATTGCCAAAGGCGGTTAAAATGATAAAACTTGGTAGATGGGTTGACGTTATGACGCAGAATAGAAAATTAGTAATATTTTGGACAATGGGCGTGGCACCGCCCACTTTTACAAGAAGGTAATTTAAAAGTTTTGCAAGCTGTAATTTGGCAGTCGTTGAAGATATCATGTTGGAATTTGGCAGGAACGTTACTACTATTACTATATATGTGCTAAATAAAAATTAGCGAAATTGGATGAAGAACACGCCCACTTTTTAAAAAAAAATTTTTTTTAAATTAAAATTTTAACAAAAAATTTAATATCTTTACTGTATATAAGTAAATTAAGTCAAAATTCAACTCCAGTAATGATATGATGCAACAAAATACAAAAATAAAAGAAAACTTCAAAATGGGCGTGGCTCCGCCCATTTTCATTTAGTTTGTCTAGAATACTTTTAATGCCATAAGTCGAACAAAAATTTACCAATCCTTCTCAAATTTGGTAGGGGCATAGATTCTATGACGGTAACTGTTTTCTGCGAAAATGGGCGAAATCGGTGTAAGCCACGCCCAGTTTTTATACACAGTCCACGGTCTGTCCTTCCGCTCGGCCGTTAACACAATAACTTGAGCAAAATCCGATATATCTTTACTTAACTTAGCCCACGAACTCACTTTATCTTGGTATAAAAATGACCGAAATCCGACCATAACCACGCCCACTTTATCGATATCGAAAATTACGAAAAATGAAAAAAATGCCATAATTCTATACCAAATACGAAAAAAGGGATGAAACATGGTAACTGGATTGGTTTATTGATGCAAAATATAACTTTGGAAAAAACTTTGTAAAATGGGTGTGACATCTACCATATTAAGTAGAAGAAAATGAAAAACTTCTGGAGGGCGAAATCAAAAGCCCTTGGAATCTTGGCAGGAATACTGTTCGTGGTATTGCACATATAAATAAATTAGCAGTACCCGACAGATGATTTTCTGGATCACCTGGTCCACATTTTGGTCGATATCGCGAGAACGCCTTCACATATACATCTAAGGGCCACTCGCTTTTAAAACCCTCATTATAACCTTTAATTTGATATCCATATCGTACAAACACATTCTAGAGTCCTAATGCCCACTCCCTCTTAAAATGCTCAGTAACACCTTTCGTTTGATACCCATATCGTACAAACATTCTAGAGTCACCCCTGGCCCACCCTAATGGCGATATCTCGAAAAGGCGTCCACCAATAGACCTAATGTCCACTCCCTCTTAAAATGCTCAGTAACACCTTTCGTCTGATACCCATATCGTACAAACATTCTAGAGTCACCCCTGGCCCACCCTAATGGCGATATCTCGAAAAGGCGTCCACCTATAGACCTAATGCCCACTCCCTCTTAAAATGCTCAGTAACACCTTTCGTTTGATACCCATATCGTACAAACATTCTAGAGTAACCCCTGGCCCACCCTAATGGCGATATCTCGAAAAGGCGTCCACCTATAGACCTAATGCCCACTCCCTCTTAAAATGCTCAGTAACACCTTTCGTTTGATACCCATATCGTACAAACATTCTAAAGTCACCCCTGGCCCACCCTAATGGCGATATCACGAAAAGGCGTCCACCTATAGAACTAAGGATTACTCCCTTTTAAAATACTCATTACCACCTTTCATTTGATACCCATATCGTACAAACACATTCTAGAGTCACCCTGGCCCACCCTAATGGCGATATCTCGAAAAGGCGTCCACCTATAGACCCAATGCCCACTCCCTCTTAAAATGCTCAGTAACACCTTTCGTTTGATACCCATATCGTACAAACATTCTAGAGTCACCCTTGGTCCACCTTTATGGCGATATCTCGAAAAGGCGTCCACCTATAGAACTAAGGATTACTCCCTTTTAAAATACGCATTACCACCTTTCATTTGATACCCATATCGTACAAACACATTCTAGAGTCACCCCTGGCGTACCCTAATGGCGATATCTCGAAAAGGCGTCCACCTATAGACCTAATGCCCACTCCCTCTTAAAATGCTCAGTAGCACCTTTAGTTTGATACCCATATCGTACAAACACATTCTGGAGTCACCCTGGCCCGCCCTAATGGCGATATCTCGAAAAGGCGTCCACGTATAGACCTAATCCCCACTCCCTCTTAAAATGCTCAGTAACACCTTTCGTTTGATACCCATATCGTACAAAGACATTCTAGAGTCACCCCTGGCCCACCCTAATGGCGATATCTCGAAAAGGCGTCCACCTATAGACCCAATGCCCACTCCCTCTTAAAATTCTCAGTAACTCCTTTCGTTTGATACCCATATCGTACAAACATTCTAAGGTCACCCTTGGTCCACCTTTATGGCGATATCTCGAAAAGGCGTCCACCTATAGAACTAAGGATTACTCCCTTTTAAAATACGCATTACCACCTTTCATTTGATACCCATATCGTACAAACACATTCTGGAGTCACCCTGGCCCGCCCTAATGGCGATATCTCGAAAAGGCGTCCACGTATAGACCTAATGCCCACTCCCTCTTAAAATGCTCAGTAACACCTTTCGTTTGATACCCATATCGTACAAAGACATTCTAGAGTCACCCCTGGCGAAAAGGCGTCCACGTATAGACCTAATGCCCACTCCCTCTTAAAATGCTCAGTAACACCTTTCGTTTGATACCCATATCGTACAAAGACATTCTAGAGTCACCCCTGGCCCACCCTAATGACGATATCTCGAAAGGCGTCCACCTATAGACCTCATGCTCACTCCCTCTTAAAATGCTCAGTAACACCTTTCGTTTGATACCCATATCGTACAAACATTCTAGAGTCACCCTTGGTCCACCTTTATGGCGATATCTCGAAAAGGCGTCCACCTATAGAACTAAGGATTACTCCCTTTTAAAATACTCATTACCACCTTTCATTTGATACCCATATCGTACAAACACATTCTAGAGTCACCCTGGCCCACCCTAATGGCGATATCTCGAAAAGGCGTCCACCTATAGACCTAATGCCCACTCCCTCTTAAAATGCTCAGTAACACCTTTCGTTTGATACCCATATCGTACAAACATTCTAAAGTCACCCCTGGCCCACCCTAATGGCGATATCACGAAAAGGCGTCCACCTATAGACCTAATGCCCACTCCCTCTTCAAATGCTCAGTAACACCTTTCGTTTGATACCCATATCGTACAAACATTCTAGAGTCACCCCTGGCCCACCCTAATGGCGATATCTCGAAAAGGCGTCCACCTATAGACCTAATGCCCACTCCCTCTTAAAATGCTCAGTAACACCTTTCGTTTGATACCCATATCGTACAAACACATTCTAGAGTCACCCCTGGTCCACCCTAATGACGATATCTCGAAAAGCCGTCCATCTATAGACCTCATGCCCACTCCCTCTTAAAATGCTCAGTAACATCTTTCGTTTGATACCCATATCGTACAAACACATTCTAGAGTCACCCCTGGCCCACCCTAATGACGATATCTCGAAAAGCCGTCCACCTATAGACCTAATGCCCACTCCCTCTTAAAATGCTCAGTAACACCTTTCGTTTGATACCCATATCGTACAAACATTCTAGAGTCACCCCTGGCCCACCCTAATGGCGATATCTCGAAAAGGCGTCCACCTATAGACCTAATGCCCACTCCCTCTTAAAATGCTCAGTAACACCTTTCGTTTGATACCCATATCGTACAAAGACATTCTAGAGTCACCCCTGGCCCACCCTAATGACGATATCTCGAAAAGGCGTCCACCTATAGACCTCATGCCCACTCCCTCTTAAAATGCTCAGTAACACCTTTCGTTTGATACCCATATCGTACAAAAATTCTAGAGTCACCCTTGGTCCACCTTTATGGCGATATCTCGAAAAGGCGTCCACCTATAGAACTAAGGATTACTCCCTTTTAAAATACTCATTACCACCTTTCATTTGATACCCATATCGTACAAACACATTCTAGAGTCACCCTGGCCCACCCTAATGGCGATATCTCGAAAAGGCGTCCACCTATAGACCTAATGCCCACTCCCTCTAAAAATGCTCAGTAACACCTTTCGTTTGATACCCATATCGTACAAACATTCTAGAGTCACCCCTGGCCCACCCTAATGGCGATATCACGAAAAGGCGTCCACCTATAGACCTAATGCCCACTCCCTCTTAAAATGCTCAGTAACACCTTTCGTTTGATACCCATATCGTACAAGCATTCTAGAGTCTCCCCTGGCCCACCCTAATGGCGATATCTCGAAAAGGCGTCCACCTATAGACCTAATGCCCACTCCCTCTTAAAATGCTCAGTAACACCTTTCGTTTGATACCCATATCGTACAAACACATTCTAGAGTCACCCCTGGCCCACCCTAATGACGATATCTCGAAAAGCCGTCCACCTATAGACCTAATGCCCACTCCCTATTAAAATGCTCAGTAACACCTTTCGTTTGATACCCATATCGTACAAACACATTCTAGAGTCACCCCTGGCCCACCCTAATGACGATATCTCGAAAAGGCGTCCACCTATATACCTCATGCCCACTCCCTCTTAAAATGCTCAGTAACACCTTTCGTTTGATACCCATATCGTACAAAGACATTCTAGAGTCACCCCTGGCCCACCCTAATGACGATATCTCGAAAAGCCGTCCACCTATAGACCTAATGCCCACTCCCTATTAAAATGCTCAGTAACACCTTTCGTTTGATACCCATATCGTACAAACACATTCTAGAGTCACCCCTGGCCCACCATAATGACGATATCTCGAAAAGGCGTCCACCTATATACCTCATGCCCACTCCCTCTTAAAATGCTCAGTAACACCTTTCGTTTGATACCCATATCGTACAAACACATTCTAGAGTCACCCCTGGCCCACCCTAATGACGATATCTCGAAAAGCCGTCCACCTATAGACCTAATGCCCACTCCCTATTAAAATGCTCAGTAACACCTTTCGTTTGATACCCATATCGTACAAACACATTCTAGAGTCACCCCTGGCCCACCCTAATGACGATATCTCGAAAAGGCGTCCACCTATATACCTCATGCCCACTCCCTATTAAAATGCTCAGTAACACCTTTCGTTTGATACCCATATCGTACAAAGACATTCTAGAGTCACCCCTGGCCCACCCTAATGACGATATCTCGAAAAGCCGTCCACCTATAGACCTAATGCCCACTCCCTCTTAAAATGCTCAGTAACACCTTTCGTTTGATACCCATATCGTACAAACACATTCTAGATTCACCCCTGGCCCACCGTAATGACGATATCTCGAAAAGGCGTCCACCTATAGAACTAGGGATTAATCCCTTTTAAAATACGAATTACCACCTTTCATTTGATACCCATATCGTACAAACACATTCTAGAGTCACCCCTGGCCCACCCTAATGACGATATCTCGAAAAGGCGTCCACCTATAGACCCAATGCCCACTCCCTCTTAAAATGGTCAGTAACACCTATCGTTTGATACCCATATCGTACAAACATTCTAGAGTCACCCTTGGTCCACCTTTATGGCGATATCTCGAAAAGGCGTCCACCTATAGAACTAAGGATTACTCCCTTTTAAAATACGCATTACCACCTTTCATTTGATATCCATATCGTACAAACACATTCTAGAGTCACCCTGGCCCACCCTAATGGCGATATCTCGAAAAGGCGTCCACGTATAGACCTAATGCCCACTCCCTCTTAAAATGCTCAGTAACACCTTTCGTTTGATACCCATATCGTACAAAGACATTCTAGAGTCACCCCTGGCCCACCCTAATGACGATATCTCGAAAAGGCGTCCACCTATAGACCTCATGCCCACTCCCTCTTAAAACGCTCAGTAACACCTTTCGTTTGATACCCATATCGTACAAACATTCTAGAGTCACCCTTGGTCCACCTTTATGGCGATATCCCGAAAAGGCGTCCACCTATAGAAATAAGGATTACTCCCTTTTAAAATACTCATTACCACTTTTCATTTGATACCCATATCGTACAAACACATTCTAGAGTCACCCTGGCCCACCCTAATGGCGATATCTCGAAAAGGCGTCCACCTATAGACCTAATGCCCACTCCCTCTTAAAATGCTCAGTAACACCTTTCGTTTGATACCCATATCGTACAAACACATTCTAGATTCACCCCTGGCCCACCGTAAAGACGATATCTCGAAAAGGCGTCCACCTATAGAACTAAGGATTACTCCCTTTTAAAATACGCATTACCACCTTTCATTTGATACCCACATCGTACAAACACATTCTAGAGTCACCCCTGGCCCACCCTAATGACGATATCTCGAAAAGGCGTCCACCTATAGACCCAATGCCCACTCCCTCTTAAAATGCTCAGTAACACCTATCGTTTGATACCCATATCGTACAAACATTCTAGAGTCACCCTTGGTCCACCTTTATGGCGATATCTCGAAAAGGCGTCCACCTATAGAACTAAAGATTACTCCCTTTTAAAATACGCATTACCACCTTTCATTTGATACCCATATCGTACAAACACATTCTAGAGTCACCCTGGCCCACCCTAATGGCGATATCTCGAAAAGGCGTCCACGTATAGACCTAATGCCCACTCCCTCTTAACCCAGATTGTCCCAAGACAAAACCGGGAAGGTAACGAAAATAATTTTTATGTTTTTGGACTTCAATTGTGATTAAAAAGACATGTCTAAACTTTTTTTAAAACATTTAATTCATGAAAGTGGATTTTAAGGCCGTACTATATTTAGTACATTGGGAACATATGCGTTGGGAACGACAAAATTAATTTTTAGTATGAAATGAAATAAAACACTTTACATGCACTCCAACAACGCATTTTGAGCATCTGGTCGTGGCCCGTTCATGACAAAATCCACAACGAGTTTGCTTATCCTGGTTAACCACGAAATGATTCATGACATCATAGCGTAAAACTGATCCTTCCAAGCTTCCTCTGGGTCCCTTTTGGTAAGTTTGCTCTTTCCGATTTTGCTGCAGTAATGTCGTTGCAATGACTCTCCTAAATTTCAGCTGGTCCATGTCTCCATTTTGTTTTCGATGCAATTGCCATGCATTTTGCACATCCATGTCAATACAGTGGGTCAATAAACAATGATACCACTTTTTTCCTCTGATTGAAACTCTATATAGGCTGATATTTTGATCGGAACGATCTACTCCACCCATATTGGCATTGTACATATTTATGAGATGCGGTTGCTCCACCCTAATATTTTTTTTTGCCGTCGTGAGTAACGGTTTACTGTATGAACCGGTTGTACTCCAGAAAAGTTTGATATACGGCAAACTACATTGTTATCATGCCACTTCACTGTAGGATCCTAGATCATCCTTTTTCATGATTTTTGAGTTCAACAGAGATGCATCTTTTAGTCTGTTTGCCCTTATTGTTCCGGTTGAGTATAAGTTCCACTCAGTGAGTTTTTCGATCAAAGGAACTGAACTAAAAAAGTTATCGAAAAATAGATGGAACTTCCGATCTGGCCAGTTGTCACTTAAGGCTTGTGCGTACTCCAGCACAACTCCACCTCCAACACCAAAATCCTCATACATTTTGCTTATGTTTGTTGATGCCCCCTGATATGGTTCAAACCAATTCAAGTAACCTAACCGGGTAGCACCTACCCACAACTTATAGCCGTATCGAATCGGTTTTCCATGGATGTACTGTTTACAACCATGACAGCCATAATATGGTACCATGGCCTCAACAATTGAATGCATTTCCTCTAATGGTGCATGCTCTATGAATTTTTTATTTATTACATCGAAAAGAGGCCTTACCTTTGCAAACTTGTCATCAGTATCCAAATATTGATTGTTGCAGACATGAAAATTGGAAAAGATCATATAGAATCGGTTTCTGGTTATTGCATCTGAGATCAGGCCATTGTGGCAATCTTTTTCGCGTTCCCAGTACCATTTTTTTCTTGGAACCTGTACGTATCCGCTCAATATCAAAACTCCTATGAATGCTAAAATTTCCCGCTTTTCAAAGTTTGCATTGATGTTTTTTTGTTGGGCATAGTTGTTAGTTTCAGTCAGAATTAGCTCTATTACTTCATCATCAAAAAACATAAAAAAGAGCTCTAGAGGATTTTCCGATTCCATTGAGAATGGAGGCCTCTCGAAATCCGTAACAGAAAATTCTAAGTCCTCCTTTACCCAGTTATATCTCTTTTGTTTTTTTGCCATACGTTTTCGAAGATTCTGCTTTTTTGCTAGCTCGCTCAATGGCAAGTCGTCATCGGAATCATCTGATGAAGTATGCTCGGCATTTCTTCCTTCAAATACAACTTCTGCTGGAGCCCGCAGTTGAGAAGCTGGAAGGTTATCTATCTGCAGATAGTCCTCGTCCCCGGAGTCTTCATCTGTCAATTCATCCGCTGCATCAATTGGTGGAAAAATACAAATTTCTTCAACTATATTCCCATTATCATCGTCATCCTCCAAAATAGCAAGTACTTCGTTAAGTGAAACACCCCTATGAAATAATGGCAAACACAACGCATATAGTCCCAATGTACTAAATATAGTACACCCTAGTTTGTTTAGCCGAAATAGATAACATTTTTTAAAAAAACCTAAGTTTTTCATATTATACTGAATTATTGGATATCTTTCTTCAACCTACCTATACAATTTTTCATTTTTATCATATATAATATTTTATATTGCCTTATCTTTCGAACCGTATATGGCAATTTTCCATTTTGCAATTTTGTCAAACTTCGACAAGAAAAAACACGAAATCTTAACTCTTCCACCAACGTGCGATGTATGTCTAACGGCTGCTACAAGCATAATGAACATTTTGTTGCATTGCGCGCTAACGAGAAAGTTCAAATGCGAGCATGACGCGACATGATCTAGGTGTACTATATTTAGTACATTGGTACTATCTGGGTTAAAATGCTCAGTAACACCTTTCGTTTGATACCCATATCGTACAAACATTCTAGAGTCACCCTTGGTCCACCTTTATGGCGATATCTCGAAAAGGCGTCCACCTATAGAACTAAGGATTACTCCCTTTTAAAATACTCATTACCACCTTTCATTTGATACCCATATCGTACAAACACATTCTAGAGTCACACTGGCCCACCCTAATGGCGATATCTCGAAAAGGCGTCCACCTATAGACCTAAAGCCCACTCCCTCTTAAAATGCTCAGTAACACCTTTCGTTTGATACCCATATCGTACAAACATTCTAGAGTCACCCCTGGCCCACCCTAATAGCGATATCTCGAAAAGGCGTCCACCTATAGACCTAATGCCCACTCCCTCTTAAAATGCTCAGTAACACCTTTCGTTTGATACCCATATCGTACAAACACATTCTAGAGTCACCCCTGGCCCACCCTAATGACGATATCTCGAAAAGCCGTCCACCTATAGACCTCATGCCCACTCCCTCTTAAAATGCTCAGTAACACCTTTCGTTTGATACCCATATCGTACAAACATCCTAGAGTCACCCTTGGTCCACCTTTATGGCGATACCTTTAGAACTAAGGATTACTCCCTTTTAAAATACTCATTACCACCTTTCATTTGATACCCATATCGTACAAACACATTCTAGAGTCACCCTGGCCCACCCTAATGGCGATATCTCGAAAAGGCGTCCACCTATAGACCTACTGCCCACTCCCTCTTAAAATGCTCATAACACCTTTCGTTTGATACCCATATTGTACAAACATTCTAGAGTCACCCTGGCCCACCCTAATGGCGATATCTCGAAAAGGCGCCCACCTATAGACCTAATGCCCACTCCCTCTTAAAATGCTCAGTAACACCTTTCGTTTGATACCCATATCGTAGAAACACATTCTAGAGTCACCCCTGGCCCACCCTAATGACGATATCTCGAAAAGGCGTCCACCTATAGACCTCATGCCCACTCCCTCTTAAAATGCTCAGCAACACCTTTCGTTTGATACCCATATCGTACAAACATTCTAGAGTCACCCTTGGTCCACCTTTATGGTGATATCTCGAAAAGGCGTCCACCTATAGAACTAAGGATTACTCCCTTTTAAAATACTCATTACCACCTTTCATTTGATACCCATATCGTACAAACACTTTCTAGAATCACCCTGGCCCACCCTAATGGCGATATCTCGAAAAGGCGTCCACCTAAAGACCTAATGCCCACTCCCTCTTAAAATGCTCAGTAACACCTTTCGTTTGATACCCATATCGTACAAACATTCTAGAGTCACCCCTGTCCCACCCTAATGGCGATATCTCGAAAAGGCGTCCACCTATAGACCTAATGCCCACTCCCTCTTAAAATGCTCAGTAACACCTTTCGTTTGATACCCATATCGTACAAACACATTCTAGAGTCACTCCTGGCCCACCCTAATGACGATATCTCGAAAAGGCGTCCACCTATAGACCTCATGCCCACTCCCTCTTAAAATCCTCAGTAACACCTTTCGTTTGATACCCATATCGTACAAACATTCTAGAGTCACCCTTGGTCCACCTTTATGGCGATATCTCGAAAAGGCGTCCACCTATAGAACTAAGGATTACTCCCTTTTATAATACTCATTACCACCTTTCATTTGATACCCATATCGTACAAACACATTCTAGAGTCACCCTGGCCCACCCTAATGGCGATATCTCGAAACGGCGTCCACCTATAGACCTAATGCCCACTCCCTCTTAAAATGCTCAGTAACACCTTTCGTTTGATACCCTTATCGTACAAACACATTCTAGAGTCACCCCTGGCCCACCCTAATGACGATATCTTGAAAAGGCGTCCACCTATAGACCTCATGCCCACTCCCTCTTAAAATGCTCAGTAACACCTTTCGTTTGATACCCATATCGTACAAACATTCTAGAGTCACCCTTGGTCCACCTTTATGGCGATATCTCGAAAAGGCGTCCACCTATAGAACTAAGGATTACTCCCTTTTAAAATACTCATTACCACCTTTCATTTGATATGCATATCGTACAAACACATTCTAGAGTCACCCTGGCCCACCCTAATGGCGATATCTCGAAAAGGCTTCCACCTATAGACCTAATGCCCACTCCCTCTTAAAATGCTCAGTAACACCTTTCGTTTGATACCCATATCGTACAAACACATTCTAGAGTCACCCTGGCCCACCCTAATGGCGATATCTCGAAAAGGCGTCCACCTATAGACCTAAAGCCCACTCCCTCTTAAAATGCTCAGTAACACCTTTCGTTTGATACCCATATCGTACAAACACATTCTAGAGTCACCCCTGGCCCACCCTAATGACGATATCTCGAAAAGCCGTTCACCTATAGACCTCATGCCCACTCCCTCTTAAAATGCTCAGTAACACCTTTCGTTTGATACCCATATCGTACAAACACATTCTAGAGTCACCCCTGGCCCACCCTAATGACGATATCTCGAAAAGCCGTCCACCTATAGACCTCATGCCCACTCCCTCTTAAAATGCTCAGTAACACCTTTCGTTTGATACCCATATCGTACAAACATTCTATAGTCACCCTTGGTCCACCTTTATGGCGATACCTATAGAACTAAGGATTACACCCTTTTAAAATACTCATTACCACCTTTCATTTGATACCCATATCGTACAAACACATTCTAGAGTCACCCTGGCCCACCCTAATGGCGATATCTCGAAAAGGCGTCCACCTATAGACCTACTGCCCACTTCCTCGTAAAATGCTCAGTAACACCTTTCGTTTGATACCCATATCGTACAAACATTCTAGAGTCACCCTGGCCCACCCTAATGGCGATATCACGAAAAGGCGTCCACCTATAGACCTAATGCCCACTCCCTCTTAAAATGCTCAGTAACACCTTTCGTTTGATACCCATATCGTACAAACATTCTAGAGTCACCCCTGGCCCACCCTAATGGCGATATCTCGAAAAGGCGCCCACCTATAGACCTAATGCCCACTCCCTCTTAAAATGCTCAGTAACACCTTTCGTTTGATACCCATATCGTACAAACACATTCTAGAGTCACCCCTGGCCCACCCTAATGACGATATCTCGAAAAGGCGTCCACCTATAGACCTCATGCCCACTCCCTCTTAAAATGCTCAGTAACACCTTTCGTTTGATACCCATATCGTACAAACATTCTAGAGTCACCCTTGGTCCACCTTTATGGTGATATCTCGAAAAGGCGTCCACCTATAGAACTAAGGATTACTCCCTTTTAAAATACTCATTACCACCTTTCATTTGATACCCATATCGTACAAACACTTTCTAGAATCACCCTGGCCCACCCTAATGGCGATATCTCGAAAAGGCGTCCACCTAAAGACCTAATGCCCACTCCCTCTTAAAATGCTCAGTAACACCTTTCGTTTGATACCCATATCGTACAAACATTCTAGAGTCACCCCTGTCCCACCCTAATGGCGATATCTCGAAAAGGCCTCAACCTATAGACCTAATGCCCACTCCCTCTTAAAATGCTCAGTAACACCTTTCGTTTGATACCCATATCGTACAAACACATTCTAGAGTCACTCCTGGCCCACCCTAATGACGATATCTCGAAAAGGCGTCCACCTATAGACCTCATGCCCACTCCCTCTTAAAATCCTCAGTAACACCTTTCGTTTGATACCCATATCGTACAAACATTGTAGAGTCACCCTTGGTCCACCTTTATGGCGATATCTCGAAAAGGCGTCCACCTATAGAACTAAGGATTACTCCCTTTTAAAATACTCATTACCACCTTTCATTTGATACCCATATCGTACAAACACATTCTAGAGTCACCCTGGCCCACCCTAATGGCGATATCTCGAAAAGGCGTCCACCTATAGACCTAATGCCCACTCCCTCTTAAAATGCTCAGTAACACCTTTCGTTTGATACCCATATCGTACAAACATTCTAAAGTCACCCCTGGCCCACCCTAATGGCGATATCTCGAAAAGGCGTCCACCTATAGACTTAATGCCCACTCCCTCTTAAAATGCTCAGTAACACCTTTCGTTTGATACCCTTATCGTACAAACACATTCTAGAGTCATCCCTGGCCCACCCTAATGACGACATCTCGAAAAGGCGTCCACCTATAGACCTCATGCCCACTCCCTCTTAAAATGCTCAGTAACACCTTTCGTTTGATACCCATATCGTACAAACATTCTAGAGTCACCCTTGGTCCACCTTTATGGCGATATCTCGAAAAGGCGTCCACCTATAGAACTAAGGACTACTCCCTTTTAAAATACTCATTACCACCTTTCATTTGATACGCATATCGTACAAACACATTCTAGAGTCACCCTGGCCCACCCTAATGGCGATATCTCGAAAAGGCGTCCACCTATAGACCTAATGCCCACTCCCTCTTAAAATGCTCAGTAACACCTTTCGTTTGATACCCATATCGTACAAACATTCTAGAGTCGCCCCTGGCCCACCCTAATGGCCATATCTCGAAAAGGCGTCCACCTATAGACCTAATGCCCACTCCCTCTTAAAATGCTCAGTAACACCTTTCGTTTGATACCCATATCGTACAAACATTCTAGAGTCACCCCTGGCCCACCCTAATGGCGATATCTCGAAAAGGCGTCCACCTATAGACCTAATGCCCACTCCCTCTTAAAATGCTCAGTAACACCTTTCGTTTGATACCCATATCGTACAAACAAATTCTAGAGTCAGCCCTGGTCCACCTTTATGGCGATATCCCTAAATGGCGTCCATCCATAGAACTATGGCCTACGCTCCCTTAAAATACTCTTTAATACCTTCCATTTGATACACATGTCATACAACCACATTCCAGGGTTACCCTAGGTTCATTTTCCTACATGGTGATTTTCCTTATTTTGTCTCCATAGCTCTCAACTGAGTATATAATGTTCGGTTACACCCGAACTTAGCCTTCCTTACTTGTTTTCTGTTGTTTTCTTTTTGATTTAGTTTTTGTGTTTGTTTTAGTTTCGTGGTTTTATTAGTTATTGTTAAAGTCTTCTGTATTTTCTTGTTGTAGTTTATGTTATTGGCAAACATTTTGTACCTCTCGTTGTTATTTACGATGATATTTTTTGATTTGGGATTTGTGGTTAAATTTTGGTGATGTTTCTTTACTGTCACTGTTTTTGTTGTTGCTTCTTTTTTATATACTTTGCGTTTTTTAATCTTTTGTGGCTTAATATTCTTGTCATATATTTCGTAATATTTTTGTTCTAGCTTTTGCTGTTTTAGTAATTTTTTTGATTTTGTTGTTTTTTTCGTTCTTGGTTTTTGTTCCCTGTATTGCAGTTTTTGCTTTTATTTTAGTTTTGCATTTTTTTATAGTTGTTGCTATAATTTTTTGTAATTTTTGTTATAGTTAATGTTACTGATGTAAATTTTGTATTTTTCGTTAATCTAGTCGATGATTTTTGTTGACTTACATTTTGTTGTTTCATTTTTTTGCTGTTATAAGTATTATCGAAGTTGTTTTAGTTGTTGCTATTTTTTTGTCGATATTATTGTGTTTTTTGCTAGATTTTTTGATGTCTTATTTTCTTCCTATTTCATTCTTCAGCTCCTGCCTTTTTGTTATTATTCTTTTCTTTGTGTGGTGTTTGATTGGTTGTTGTTATTTTTTATAACTTTTTGTCCACGCAAATGTCAAAAATATTAAGCTAAGAAACGCGATGAGATTGCTCTAATGACTTGAAAAATTTTTTCTCTGTAGCGTTAGAGTAATTACAGAAAGGCACTTGGGTTCTGGCTCCCAAACAATATAGAGTTAAGTTCAAGTTTGGAGCTAACACTGTGAATGGAATTTGGAAAACTTAAATGAGAGTCCTACTATTGATTCAAATGACTAAAAGAAAAAAATGCTCAACGGAGCTATTAACAGCTCCATGTAGTTATGGTACTATGCAGGACCAAATTTGTCAACCTCCTATTATTAAAATCTCTATTAACAATTATTAATTATAATTGGTAGGATTCCAGACGTACAGCGGGTTTGTTTTCGGTTAGTTAAAGTTGCGATACAACGAAACTAAGAATATTGTTGTTTTGGGGCCTGACTAGTTTATACCGTAACGATTTTGGGAAATTTTTGATTAGTTTGTACCTCCTGCTATCGTTGAACTGTCGAATAAATAACTTAAATATTTAATGTAGCAAATTCTTTATTTACAACACTACTATGGTAGTAGTACTTCACAATTAAATTACTCATCTTCTTCACTTTTGACATTTTTTAATCAACTTATTTATTATCCTTACTTTGCGCGGCTTTTATACTCTCAGTTGCCCAAATCGCCTATATCTCCCAAGGTCTAAACTTTAAACGAACAGCCTTTTTGAATAGTTGCTCATATTGAATATTACCTTCTATGTATATGTGTGGTGTGAAATATGCGCTCTTTATTGCTGAGTACATCTGCGCATCTCATATTCTCAGTTGCCTTCTATGTATACGTGTGCATGACTGTTTACTGTTTCCATGATACTTTACTTAATTGCAAATTTTCTTCTTCGCATTGGCATAGAAACAGCGGAGGTTTGAATATCTGTGTGATAAAGGGACGAATTGAATATTTTAGCAGACCTTCACTAATTCAGCCTGCAGTCAATGCCTTATCTCAGAGTCACAAATCGTGAAATTCTTGAAAGCACGGAATCCAGTTCTACAAACGTTTGCATAGTTAATTTCATTTGAACTAGAAAGGCAGTTTGAAATAATGTTTCTTAAAAAGGGCTCAGATTGATCTCATTACTAAACATGTAAGGAAGGTAGACGCCATTTAGGAATATCGCCATAAAGGTGGACCAGGGTTGACTCTAGAATTTGTTTGTACGATATGGGTATCAAATGAAAGATGTTAATGAGAATTTTAAAAGGCGTGGGTGGACGCCGTTTCGAGATATCGCCATAAAGGTGGACCATGGGTGACTCTAGAATTTGTTTGTACGATATGGGTATCAAATGAAAGGTGTTAATGAGTATTTTAAAAGGGAGTGGGCCTTAGTTCCATAGGTGGACGTCTTTTCGAGATATCGTTATAAAGGTGGACCAGGGTTGACTCTAGAAAGCGTTTGTACAATATGGGTATCAAACGAAAGGTGACAATGAGTATTTAAAAAGGGAGTGGGCCTTAGTTCTATAGGTGGACGCTTTTTCCAGATATCCCCATAAAGGTGGACCAGGGGTGACTCTATAATGTGTTTTTACGATATGGGTATCAAATTAAAGGTATTAATGAGGGTTTTAAAAGGGAGTGGTGGTAGTTGTATATGTGAAGGCGTTTTCGAGATATCGACCAAAATGTGGACCAGGGTGACCCAGAACATCATCTGTCGGATACCGCTAATTTATTTATATATTTAATACCACGAACAGTATTCCTGCCATGATTCCAAGGGCTTTTGATTTCGCCCTGCAAAACTTTTTCATTTTCTTCTACTTAATATGGTAGGTGTCACACCCATTTTACAAAGTTTTTTTCTAAAGTTATATTTTGCGTCAATAAACCAATCCAATTACCATGTTTCATCGCATTTTTCGTATTTGGTTTAGAATTATGGCATTTTTCGTAAAGTGAGCTCAGATAAGTACGTGAACTGAGTTTAGTAAAGATATATCGATTTTTGCTCAAGTTATAGTGTTAACGGCCGAGCGGAAGGACAGACGGTCGACTGTGTATAAAAACTGGGCGTGGCTTCAACCGATTTCGCCCATTTAGAGTCTAAGCCCCTACCAAATATCACAAGGATTGATAAATTTTTGTTCGAGTTATGGCATTAAAAGTATCCTAGACAAATTAAATGAAAAAGGGCGGAGCCACGCCCATTTCGAAAATTTCTTTTATTTTTGTACTTTGTTGCACCATATCATCACTGGAGTTGAATCATGTCATAATTTACTTATATGCTGTAAAGATATTAAATTGTTTGTTAAAATTTTACTTAAAAAAAATTTTTTTTTAAAAGTTGGCGTGGTCGTTCTCCGATTTTTTAGCAAACATATAGTAATAGGAGTAACGTTCCTGCCAAATTTCGTCATGATATCTTCAACGACTGCCAAATTACAGCTTGTAAAACTTTTAAATTACCTTCTTTTAAAAGTGGGCGGTGCCACACCCATTGCCCAAAATTTTACTAATTTTCTATTCTGCGTCATAAGTTCAGCCCACCTACCAAGTTTCATCGCTTTATCCGCCTTTGCTAATGATTTATCACACTTTTTCGGATTTTCGAAATTTTCGATATCGAAAAAGTGGGCGTGGTTATAGTCCGATTTCGTTCATTTTAAATAGCGATCTGAGATGAGTGCCCAAGAACTTACGTACCAAATTTCATCAATATACCTTAAAATTTTCTAAAGTTATCGTGTTAACGGGCGGACGGACGGACATGGCTCAATCAAATTTTTTCTTCATTATTATATGTCGTATATTTGATTGTAACATGATGTAGGCAGGGTGCATTTATTTTGATTTTTACCGATGGCCAAAAAGGCAAAACGTTCTCCAGAAAAAGATTTCGATTATACAACAAGTAAGGAAGCCTATGTTCGGGTGTAACCGAAAATTACACTGTACACTTTAAATGCTGTTGTTGTTTGTTTTATGCGCTTAATAGTGTTACCAGGTTGCGCAATAATACATATACATATGGTTCTATTCTGAACTAATTTCTCTGCGAGTTATGGCTCCCGAAACATAGAAAATTGTTTTGTCATAAAAAAGGCATTCCTTATAGTAAGGGCAACCTCTCTGCCGAATTTTGTTACGAATATTTGTAAAATTGATTTTATCACAAGTATGCGGTACCACACCCATTAAAAAAATGTTTTTCAAATTTTTATCAAGAGTTTCAATATCAGTCCACACGTCAAATTTCAACATTCTATTTACTAAATAATCAGGTTTTTGTTTTCCAAAATGTTATATATATAAAATTGGGCGTGGTTATAATCCGATTTAGCTCAATTTCAATACCAATTTTTCTTGGTCCAGATAAGCTCATGTGCCAAATTTCAATATTTATTCAAGTTATCGTGTTAACGGACAGACGAACGGACGGAAGGACGGAGGGCCGAAGGACATGGCTCAATGAAATTTTTTTTCGATACTGACGATATGGATATAAGGAAGTCTATATCTATCTCGATTTTTTATACTTGTACAACCGTTATTCAATCAAGGTTATAATACGCTGTGTACAAGTACAGCTGGGTATAAAAAGAAAGTCGAAGAAAGAAATTGCAAAGGATCTGCCCACCAAGATGGGCCAATGTCATGAAGCGGTATCCACTTTCATTGAACTTCAGCCCGCAATATTCGATACCTTTGAAGAGATAGCAGAAGGGGAAAACGACAAAACTTCAGCACAAGCTTCTCAGTTTCAGCACAAGCTTCTCAGTTTCAAGCTGCTACTTCTAGCGTGCAATTCCAAACGTTGCTGTTGTTGTTGTAGCGATAAGGACAATCCCCGAAGGCCTTGGGGAGTGTTATCGATGTTGATGGTCCTTTTCCGGATGCAGATCCGGTACGTTCCGGTAACAAGCTAAATAAAGGTACCAGCCCGACCATCTCAGGAAACGATTTTTTATGACCACATGAAAGCTTCTAGGGCATACCGCCATCCCACCCCCTAGATCCATCAGGAGTTCGGGGTGGCCAGAGCCTCCGCTGTTAATGAAACAGGTTTCGCCACGGGTAGGTGAGGTTGACAGGGGTAGGTGGGTAGAATTTTGATGATTACCTACAAATTTGTATGCTATGTTTCTTATTTATCTTATTTTTCAGATGGTGAATGCAAATGCTTGTAAATAAGATATTGCGCATATTAGCCGTTCTACCAGTTTCGACAGCAACACCAGAACGCACATTATCTACCCTCAAAGGTTAAAATCATACTTGCGGAGTACAATCAATCAAGAACGTTTGAATGGACTCGCTTCATTGAATATCCATATTGATATACCACTTTCTGTAAACGAAGTACTAAAAGAGTTTTTCAAAAAACCTAGGCGGTTGTTGGGAAATAGTTATGGGGAAAATTAGTTTCTTAATGCTGTATGTGTTTAAAGCTTGAATATACAGCCATCTTTTACTAATCAATTTTCACATCGTAAAAAAGGTACGAAAAATACCTCACATCTACACCATCTTCTTCAGTTTTGTAATTATCAACCTTGAGATGCCCATTTAACAAACTGATGCAAATTTAAAGTATTTTTCGTACCTTTTTTACGACATGAAAATTGGTTAGTAGCCAAAATCGGTCAGTAGCCCAAATCGGTCAGTGCTGATATTCTTAATAAAAGTGCATATGTTAATTTATTTAAGTTTTACCGGTAACACCGTCATTTTAACTTTCGTACTTTCTATCAACATCTCCGATACTTTACCAAGTGGCGATGGTCTACATGTTTAAGATAAGCAAAGTTCAGTCCATTAACACCATAACTTGAGCATAAATTGAGATCGTCAATGATGCGGTAAAAGCTCTGCATTTAACTTAACCGACTTTTTGATAATGGTGGAGTAGGAGACGATTTCTACATATGGTGGTAAAAGAAAAGTATGTGTTTATCTTCAGAAACACTAACTCCAATGAGATTGTTTAAAGCTGCTAACTCCATAAAATTTCAATATATTTTAAGTTGTCATGCAATAGAGCTTTTTCGTTCTACTGTGGAATTTTGGTGGAGGTAGCAGCTTTTACAGCATCGTAGACGATGGTACTGAAAATGGTCGAAATCACATTATACCCACCCCTGCTTTCAAAAATGCGGAAAAGGAACAATACTTTAACAAATACTGCTCAAATAGCGAAACCTGATGAGTGGCTAAAAAAAAGTTTATTAAAATTTTGTAAAATTAACGTGGCGCCGCCCACATTAGGCAGACGAAAATTTAAAAGTTTTGCAAATCGTTAATCAAAACCCGTGATATCACTTTGCAATATGGCAGAAATATGATCCTTAGCATTATATATATGGAGATCCAATCAAAAGCGGATGAGGACTATGGCTACTTTTAGAAATGGGGCTCACAGCTTTAATCTTACCGAAATTTCCAATATATATATGCTACGTAACAATACTACCAGTACAGATGGACTTATCAAAAGCTTGTGATACAGTCAACCACGGCACGTTGCTGCAAGACTTGTAAGGGTCCCCTCTTCCTCCTAGTCTCAAAAGGTGGACCGCAAATTATGTGTCTGGTCGGCAGATATCGATGCAATTTAGGAAACTCCATTCGCCCCCAGAAGGAGTTACCATTATTTCCTAAGCCGATGACTGCGCGATAATGGCTACAGGTCCCGGCCCACCTACCTATGTAATTAAATAAACAACTATCTCGCTGATTACTCCAGTTTTCTCCCCTCGCGAAACTTGGCATTGCCACCGACCTTAGTGATATCCACGAAAAGGCGCCGGACCTCTATGCAAGGAATTGCCCGGCGAAACCCGTTCTTAAAGTTAAATACCCTGCACTCGCTTAGGAGGAGAGCAATCTCCCTAGGAACGCGCGTCACTCTAGCTCAACTTCGATCTGCATACTGTAACAGGTTTAACTCTTACCTATCCAGAATCAACTCGACATACAAAATGTATGCCCTGCTTGCGATGTGTCCCCACATGGAACAATCGACTGTGACACCCCTTTCTCTGTGGTCCACCCCTCTTGAAACTGCAGGTTTCCTTGGACTCCCGTTGGAGGATATTGCTGACAATTTGTGAGTGGTCGCACCGAAGCGAAGTGGATGGGCCGAAGCACTGTTACAACAACAACAACCAGTAGAGATATGGCAGTGCAAAGTACATAAGTTCTATTTAAAGGACTATTTAGTTAATAGTTGACGCGATTTACCTCCGATGAGAGTTAGACCAATTTGCGTCGTGCTCCATATTTTATGGCGATTCCGAACGCCATCTGCAACGCAGAGGAATCATCACTGGGACGCTTTTCATTGGGAGTGCTTGCCAAATCACTGCCGAGGCGCGACCCCGTTTAGAAAAATTAAGTGAACATTTTTAGACGCCATAAGTCGATCAAAAATCTTTTAAATCATTTAATGTTCGTGACGTTTCTCCTTAAATGTATCCTTAAAATACATGTAAGAATACACAAATGGATATATAATGTTCGGTATCGTCTAGGCTTAAACTTCCTTACTTGTTATACTCAGTTGAGCAGAGCTCACAGAGTATATTAAGTTTGATTGGATAACGGTTGGTTGTACAGGTATATAGGAATCGAGATAGATATAGACTGCCATATATCAAAATCATCTGGATCGAAAAAAAGTTTGATTGAGCCATGTCCGTCCGTCCGTCTGTCCGTACGTTAACACAATAACTTGAGTAAATTTTGAGGTATCTTGATGAAACTTGGTGTGTAGGTTCCTGAGCACTCATCTCAGATCGCTATTTAAAATGAACGATATCGGACTATAACCACGCCCACTTTTTCGATATCGAAAATTTCGAAAAACCGAAAAAGTACGATAATTCATTACCAAGGACAGATAAAGCGATGAAACTTCGTAGATGAGTTGAACTTATGACGCAGAATAGAAAATTAGTAAAATTTTGGACAACGGGCGTGAGCCCGCCCACTTTTAAAAGAAGGTAATTTAAAATTTTGCAAGCTGTAATTTGGCAGTCGTTAAAGATATCATGATGAAATTTGGCAGGAACGTTACTCCTATAACTGTATGTACGCTTAATAAAAATTAGCAAAATCGGAGAAGGACCACGCCCACTTTAAAAAAAATTTTTTTTAAAGTAAAATTTTAACAAAAAATTTAATATCTTTACAGTATATAGGTAAATTATGTCAACATTCAACTCCAGTAATGATATGGTGCAACAAAATACAAAAATAAAAGAAAATTTCAAAATGGGCGAAATAAAAAACCTTTGAAAATTTGGCAGGTATTACATATATAAATAAATTAGCGGTATCCAACAGATGATGTTCTGGGTCACCCTGGTCCACATTTTGGTCGATATCTGGAAAACGCCTTCACATATATGACTACCACCACTCCCTTTTAAAACTCTCATTAATACCTTTAATTTGATACCAATATCGTACAAACACATTATAGAGTCATCCTTGGTCCTCCTTTATGGCGATATCTCGAAAAGGCGTCCACCTATAGAACTAAGCACCAAGACCTTTTAAAATACTCATTAACACCTTTCATTTGATACCCATATCGTACAAATATATTCTAGAGTCACCCCTGGTCCACCTTTATATCGATATCTCTAAAAGGCGACCACCTATAGAGCGACGGCCCACTCCCTTTTAAAAATACTCTTCAACACCTTTCATTTGATACCCATATCGTACAAACAAAGTCTAGAGTCACCCCTGGTTCACCTTTATTGCGATACCTCGAAAAGGCGTCCACCTATAGAACTAAGGCTCACTCCCTTTTAAAATACTCATTAACACCTTTCGTTTGATACCCATATTGTACAAACGCATTCTAGAGTCACCCCTGGTACACCTTTATGCCGATATTTCGAAAAGGCGACCACCTATACAACTACCACCACTCCCTTTTAAAACCCTCATTAATACCTTTAATTTGATATCCATATCGTACAAACAAATTCTAGGGTCACCCCTGGTCCACCTTTATGGCGATATCTCGAAGCGGCGTCCACCTATGGAACTAAGGATCACTCCCTTTTAAAATACCCATTAACACCTTTCTTTAGATACCCATATTGTACAAACAAATTCTAGGGTCACCCCTGGTCCACCTTTATGGAGATATCTCGAAACGGCGTCCACCTATGGAACTAAGGATTATTCCCTTTTAAAATACTCATTAACACCTTTCATTTGATACCCATATCGTACAAACAAATTCTAGAGTCAACCCTGATGCACCTTTATGGCGATATCCCTAAATGGGGTCCACCTATAGAACTATGGCCCACTCTCTCATAAAATACTCTTTAATGCCTTTCATTTGATACACATTTCATACAAACACATTCCAGGGTTACCCTCGGTTCATTTTCCTAAATGGTTATTTTCCCTTATGTTGTCACCATAACTCTCAACTGAGTATGTAATTAATGTTCGGTTACACCCGAACTTAACCTTCCTTACTTCTTTCCTATTAAATTCAAAACATACAATCTCATTTAAAAAAAAAAAAATGGATCGAGTATACCCGATACCTTTTACTGAGTATGAGTACTAGCATCGGTACTTTGATCCGGGTATTTCATATGAGTGCCAGTATTGATACTTTTTCTAAAAGTTATATCACTAATCATGACATCCGATTGTAAAGCAACTCCACACTCGAATAAAACAGCTCTTCCACATTTGGATATCAACCACAGCCACGACGATGCTCCCGAAAAACAAATCCCAAACGAGCAGCAACGGAGCAAGCTCTATGGTACAGGAGACGCTAATTTCTAAGTTATTCTAAGGATGTACTGCGTATGTTTAGATGCAAGTTTATTTTCAGCATTTTCCCTTTTCAATGTATTAATTTTCAATCTAATGAGCAGTTGAACGGCTTAAAATAAAATAATAGATGTGTTTTTCTTTACATGTATATGGACTGCCAAGTGCATTCCTTTATCAACACTTATGAAATTGTTGCGCAGAAAATTAGTAATGCTAAATTTTAGTATGAACTATACTCAGTTGCAACTGAAATTTGTCTCTCCATTTTATCCCTACACTATTATCCACTTCTATGACCGAAAAGTGTGTGTGTTCACAATTTAGCTATAAGTTACACACTATTGCCAACAGAGGTGGGTGTTTCCGCTATTAAGCACAACCCGTTTTGTAGCGAGTTATTTAACTGCTGCCGCGACTCTTCAATAATTGCCGCTACATGGACGCTTATTATCTAAGTGATGATAAGCGTTTTTTTTACCCGCAAATGTAGATGTATAATGTAATGTAAGAAAAACACGTCTAATATCGTTAAATAGTGATACTTGCTCTCCTACTGCTGCACTTGCTGACAGTGTAAATAATAATAAACAAGCCAAAAAAAGTTATGCCAGTATTACTGCCACTCAGCATAACCTACAGCCTGCTGTTTCACCTGTGCGATCTGATTTGGAATCATCAAATAAAGGTGGCATGCCTGATTTGAATACTGCTTCTAAGACTTCACGTATGAAACTTAGCTCACCCCTATTCATCGGCTCTAATACCAGTAGTGAGCTTAGTGTAGTTTCTAGAATAAAATGGCTACACTTATCATCGTTTTCTTCTAATGTTACTACTGCCGACATCTTATCGTACGTGTCCACACAAGCTAGTATTGATAAAAAAAATACCTGGTTTGCTTCTGTTTGGTAAAAAAGGATACCCAGGTCTCAGATCTGCGGAAAATCAACTTTAAATTAGGTGTATCTGAGGGTTTGTACGATAAAGTTTTAAATCCATGTATCTTGTCAGTGAATGTTAAGATTCGCCCTTTTGTAAATATCGCCGCGCCTCAGCCAGTTCATAGTTAACTCAGGCTTCATGTCTGGTCGATCCGCAGTTACCAACCTTGCCGTGTTTTCTGAATTTTGTACATCTCCTTTCAATGATCACCTGCAAATTGACACTATTTATACTGACTTTTCCAAGGCCTCTGATAATGTGAGTCACACACTTTCAGTTGAAAAGTTGGCGCACCTGGATTTTCACTCTACTTTTCTATCTTGGATAAAATCGTACCTTTCTTCTCGGCACTGCATTGTAGTTGTTAACAATTTATCATCTTATGACTTTATTGCCTCCTCTGGTGTGCCTCAAGGTAGCATTCTAGGACCCCTACTCTTTATCATTTTTATTAATGATATTTGTGAGTGTTTTACCTTCTCAAATTTTCTGCTATACGCTGACGATCTTAAAATTTATTCCTCTGTTGGTCCTCTGTCTGATTCATCTAGAATTCAGAATTGTTTAAACAACGTTGTTTAATGGTGTGAAAAAAATCTACTTCTTCTAATGTTAGTAAATGTTTCCATGTGTCGTTTGCGAAGTCTCGTTCCTCTATTCCCACCTCCTATTCCATTGGCAACTCTAATCTATCCACCCTGAATGAAATATCCGACCTGGGTGTTATTTTCGATGCTAAGTTTTCATTCTTGAGCCATATGAACAGCACTATAGCAAAATCGTATGCTATGCTTGCTTTCATTCGTCGGTTTAGTTCGGAATTTAGGGATCCGTATACGCTTAAGCTCTTATACACGTCACTTGTCCGCTCCAAACTTGAATATGCGGTCTTCATTTGGAGACCCTATTTTGATTGTCATATCAAACGGCTTGAACGTGTTCAGAACGTGTTTTTGCACTATGCTCTACGCTCATCAAATTGTATAGACCCACTTCCACCATATATTGCCAGATGCAAATTAATCAACCTGAAATCGTTAAACTCCAGAAGAACTATTCTCTCCCTCTCTACAGTGTTCGACATTATAAATGGTATAATAGATTGCCCTCTTTTACTTTACGTTTACTTGATCGTATATTTTTCCATGTCCCGCAGCGTTGTCTTAGGAATAACGATCTTTTTTTCCTTAAAACAAGTCAGAAGTACTTATGCTAGCAATGCACCTATCTATAGACCTTTAAGGGAACTTAGCACTCCATCGGGTTCTTTTACCTCTGATTTATTTAGCTCTAAAGCCAAATTTGTAGCTTCACTAGATGTAAGTTTTGATTAATGTTGTGATTGTATAATCGTGTAATATTTATATTGATCACTTAACATTTATTATTTATACTAAGCAAAAACAAACAAAAAATCCAAAGTTTTGTCATTAGACTGTAAGTTCACTCTCGTCATGTATGACTACAAATAAATAAATAAATAAATAAAATAAATAAATAAATATGACAGTCTCTTTTTTACCTTTCAAAAGCGTCGACTGGCCCATTGTGCAGCGCAGCCGTAGCAGTTTCCTACTGCAAAGTCGTTTGCATATTTTGTTACTGTTATTTATGCGGTTGCTGTTGTGCATATAATTTTGGAGAGATCTACCTAAAAGGGGTTTGGCGATGCAGATCCTTTACATAAACATAACAACAATGATAACAGCAACAAAAGAAATTGCTTTTTTGTCGCAATTGCGGTGGAGGCGGTGTTGGTGTTTCTGGTGATATCTGCGGCGGCAACGATGAATTAGCGGTTGGTGGCACAACTAGTGACGTCGGCGCCACGCCATTCTCTTGCACATAAGCTGGGATTTAGTAGATTGTCTTTGCTGTGAGCGTTCTTTCCTTTGTCTTAAAATTTTTTTCCGGGGGTTTTTCGTGTACGATTTTGGTGTTTTAGTTTTTGTAATTTTTTTTCTTCTTCCTCTTCTTCATCGATTATGAATGCACCAAACAATGGATGATGCAGCTTAACAGCCTTGAAACTTAACAACTTAATAATCCAACAAAGATACTGTTGGGGAAAACGTTCTACGAAAATTTTACACTACATGTTTGGCGCTTGAATGCAAGGTAAGAGGGGTTTGCGGGTGTTGTGGCTGCAGTTAAGACATTCCGAATTCCACCCTTTTTGGATGTTTAGCGGTGAAAAAAAATTTTTGTCTGTAAAAAACTGTTGAAAACGTGCGCATCCGAAGCTAAGATATTGCCATTGCAAAGGTTCAAAGGGAATACAATTGATGCAATTGGCGTGGGGAGGCGGTGGTAGACAAAGACCTGAAATTTGATATTTTTTTGCATCATGTTTACATTACATTTCATCTATCGGATTTACAAACAGATCAGAGGAGATTTTAGAGTTACAAAAAAAAAAAACATTTCGTTTATCTCCTTAAATCTATGCACATTGATGACACGTCCTCATTTCAAGCAAGGACAGGCAGAACTTAACGCAGTAAGTCAAGTCGCTCATCATATCGGTCCTGAGGTATGGCTCGCAATCATGGGCGGTGTCGAGAGAAGATGAGATGTCTTAGAAGATTTAGCGCCAACTAGTTTTGATGATGTCAGAGTGGCCAGATAATGTCAGAGTGGCCTAGGAAGTGGACCAGGTGGAAAACGATTTAAATTCCCTTGGTGTGACCAATTGGCGCCGGTTGGCAGAGAGAAGGAGCGATCGGCGCGCGTTGATGGACGGCCATAGCCGTTTAAACGGTTAAGCGCCAATTAAGTAAGTAAGTAGTGATGATGATGGGTTTAACGGAAAATATGCTAGTGTTAGCATTCGGCGTATCCATCGATCTCTTTTCTAATAACGGTGAGGAATAAACATAAAGGTTTATTATTTAGTTATTCTAACGAACATTGAACAATACACAAAAATTTACTCAGAGTGAAATTTAGAAAGGAGTAAGTTTATCAGAGTACAATTTGGACAACTAAGATTTGGGTATATTACAGTATACAGGTCCTGGGAAAATTTCAGTTTCCCATAATAGTAGAGAGGGCTAGTAAAATATAAATAGCTTACCGATATTATACAGACGGAGATTTTGAGATCAGATACCACGGCAGCCACATGACCGAGCTAGCTCACTAGCAGTGAAAACTCAAACTCAAGCAAAACCCTTTTCACCTCGTTACTAAGACCTATTTTGGAATATGCTTCAGTCGTATGGAGCCCACGGCATCAGGTTAATTGTGATAAGTTAGTATTTCATGATCTTTGCGTTGAAGGACTTGTCATGGCGTCTAGGACGGAATCATCCATCCTATTCTAACCATATGAAACTTACATATATACCTACTTACTTACAAAATCGAAGGGAAATACATGGTGTATAATTCATTGCGAAATTAACCAGGGGAATTTTGGAGGGACTGCTTTGCTTAGTGAGATCATGTCCGATGTGTTAATGAAATTTTTAAATGCATTAACCTTAACGTGTTTGCGTCAAGAATTTACGGCTAGGAGAAAGGTGAGTAGGGACACCACCCACAGGGTTGTTCTTTTCCGCTGCTTTGGGTATTGGCAATGAACGACCTGCCCCATGGCATTCATGGTAGGGGCTGCCAAGTGGTGGCTTATGCCGATGGCCTGGCAATTCTTGTTTGGGATAAATTTCCGAATACACATTGGGACGTTTCCCAACAGTACTCGTTTTGTTTACAGGGAGGAAAAAGATTCCTGAACTTAGACTACCCTCTATTGTGAGAGTATCGCTATTACTGTATAACAGGGTTATGAACCTTGAGACTATGCTTGACGGCAATGCTGGCTTGGATGCTTTTTGTGAAGGACAGGGCTTGGATTGCCTTATACTGTTGTCAACGGGCAATTGGCAAATATTATGGGCTCTCTCCAAGGATAGTAAATTGGCTCTATTATGGTAATCAAGCAGTAGAAACTTGGTCCAAAATAAAAAGAGCGGAAGCTATTGGAGTTGTTGGAATATGCGGAGCTCTTCGTACAACATCTACACTGGCACTTAACGCAATGCTGAATCTGAACCCAGTTGACATCATGGGCAAAATGCCCGTAGACCGGCTTCGTGACGCGGGACATAAGCATGCGAATTATGGGCACTCCAGAATTCTGACCGACTTTGACTTCATCCTTGGCAGCAGAGACAACTATTCATTTCATTTTCCCTCAAGGGATGAATAGAGTGGGGAATTAAAGTGAGACGGGAATCTGGGGAACTTGTTCACGGGTGCATCCAAGCTGGACGGGACCATTGGGGGTGGAGTGTTCTGTGAGAAAAATTATTTGCATGCCAGGCCATAAAGATATACCTAGCAACTGTCAGGCCGATTTCTGGGCCTGGGAAGTAACGGACGAAATGAACGTGTCTATCAGGGGAGACTTTGGAATTCCGCTAGCCACTTGCCCTCTGCTTCCTGACAGGTGAGTCAAAGTCTTCCTGGACCGTTTTGGACTTCAACGCCCGTTGGAGCTACTTGTGTCTACAAAAGATCATCTATCCATTGTAATTTAAATGTTAATAAGGCGTGGACAACAGGAACCCATGCAGAACGTTTTTAATACAGAACAGTCCCAGGTGTGTTACCTGTATGGAGGACGACGAATTGAATCCTCCAACTTTATACTCAGCTATTCAGGGCTTATTCGAACTTCCGACTTTCCAAGATCGATGCATGCCTTATTCGTAGCTATATTGTTGTCACTGAGCCATTCGAATACGCAACGGACCAACATAAAAGTTTTTAAAAGAGCTGTTCCTTAACTGACCACCCAACCTAACCTAACCTGTTTAGTTGACAAGTAATGCAGAAGTCACAACCTTTGACTATCTTTCACCCATTGCCATATAAAAGTTGTAAACATTTTTCAAAAAACAAAATTCAAAGAGAGCTTGTTGTTAGCTTCTTTACCTGCTGGGTTCAATCAAGATCAAAACCAACCCTTTGCTCATCAAACCCATTCGTACTGATAAAAAAATTTCGATTCTAAATGATATATGCAATAAGTTTTGACCTTCAAACAAAAATATCTGCAAATGTGCATAAATATGTAGAAACAAAATAAATAAGCTCTAACGAAAAATCACTAAACGTACGCTGTGAGCCTGCACAAATTAACATTTATTACTGTGACTGGAATTTTATGTTTATTTTCAGCCCATTTTCATGTGCATTAGCAACAAATAATTTATAAACCACACAAAATACCACATTTTTCATTCATGAAAATATAGCACTTGCAATAGTATGGGTGCACTTCATGCAAAAATGGATAAAAATAATAATAATGTGGCGAATATTAGCAGTTTCGATTAGTCACTATGCCGCTAGTAAAAAAATTGAGTAACAAAAACAGCAAGGCAAGCAGACGAAACAGAAAACAGCCACACATACATCTACACGGCAATAAATAGCGCATATTACTCACGCATATACACACATATGCATACGTAGAAGGCAACAGTGAATATGAGATGCAGAGGTATTAGAGAAGTAACTTGTCAACTAATCGAGAAGGCTGTTCGCGACAATTATAGGCTTTGGGAGAAATAGGCGAACGAGACAACTGAGAGTATAAGAGCAACGCAAGCTAATAAATAGTCAATCAGTTAAGTCAAGTACGTGAGTAATTTAATTTTGAATAGTAATTTAATTGTGTAGTTGTAAATAAAGAATATTTGGCTATACTAAATATTTGAGTTATTTATTCGAAAGTTCAGCGAATCGAACGATAACAGAATGGGCGTCATAATTGATAATTTCTTTAAATTCACAACAGTAATAATAATTACCTCCGAGGATATTTTGGCCGAGTTTCTTTCCAATTTCTGGCGTGCTACTTTTGAATTCTCCTCAAAAATTATTGAGAGCAAAATGTTCAATGCCGACTCTTACCAGCATCTGCTAAGGCGTATGAGGATCGAGTCCTCGGCCTTACAGACGAAAAATCCATTGTTGAAGACCCAAGATGGTAGAAAATTCAGACTTCACCGCTGCTCGATATACGGTAAAATCGAATAACAGGTTCCAGCATAAAAACATCCACGGTGCCATCGGGCTGTATCCCGACCAAGTGAGGGCGGTAGCTCAATTTTTTTTGGTGTTTACATGTAACAATACTACATGCACACACTTAGAAAATATAAATTCAATTCAGAAACAGTAAAAAAAAAACAAAATGCATGGGCAAAAAGATTTATTTGACATTTTTCGGCAAATCATTTGTGAATTTCCATTTCATTCCAATTTTGCATAAAAACGTAGTTTTCATCGATTTAGTGCTTAAGGCAACAATTACAAAATTACAACTACAAAAGTGCATAGAAAATTTGCTATGAGAATTATCAATTAAATAGCTGGCAATGGATATATGTATGTAGTATAAAAGATTTGAATGTACAAACTGCTCCCGATTTTCGTTTTTATATTTTTTCTCAAACAACTGCCTCCCCACTATCATACCAGGGGCTTAGTAAAGCGTTGACTAAAGAAGGGGTGGAAGTTTATACAAAATGTATATGAAAATATAGTAAAATACATAATAATCTTTTATTCATATATATATGCTCAGGCAAGGTTTCACGAAAAAAGGGCGACTTCGTTCACATTCTTCGGAAACTATGACTTCAAATAAAGTTTGAAGCTATGCTGAGTTTAGCTAGCTTAAGTCAGGTTGAGCTTGCCGGTCAATAAAGACCTCACATAGATTGAATTCGTCCACAGCATTACCAGAATTTGTTTGAAGATCAAACTAAAAAAAACCCGTCAGGTACCAGGACTTAAATAACTAAATAAATGTAAGGCGCTATAACCTCCGAACAGATTTTAGTCCGAGCTTCTCTTACAATTTGCGCGTGCTCCTTTTAATTTTTCCTCCAAATTGGCCGGACGGGACCTACTAGGTTTATGCCGACTCCGAACGGCATCTGCAAAGCAGATGAGTTTGCAGTGAGAGCTTTTCATGGCAGAAATACACTAGGAGTGCTTGCCAAACACTGCTAATGGGCGACCTCGCTTAGAAAAATTTGATTTTCATTGAAAAAGCTTGTTTCTAAGATTTCGATGTTGCTTTGATCGGCGGCCGCCAGGTACCAGGACTTATGTTATGTAATAAACCCGTCCTCTTGGCAAATACCATAAGCTTGCAAGGACCTTGCTTAATTTCCGCCTTGAGTTCTGGCAACCGTGCCGCCATAGTAGCTGTAGCATCGACATCCCGACCGCAGGACAAGAGCACAGAACGTGCTCTACCATTTCTTCCTGCAGCACGCCTACATCTGCCGTATCTGACTGGGTCATGAGCATGTAACACCAAAAGGCGGTGTCCAGTTAGTATGTCCCTAATTCTCTCTTTAGGGATATCAGCAAATTTTAAAGTCTAATATCGTAGAATTAGGCCATGAAATTTTATAGCTCCTCGCTATTTTTTCCACGCCTTTCCTGCTTAATGGATCATAAGCAACTCTTGTCCCCATTTTATAATCAGTTGAGCAGAGCTCACAGAGTATAATAACTTTGATTGGATAACGGTTGGTTGTACAGGTATAGAGGAATCGAGATAGATATAGACTTCCATATATCAAAATCATCAGTATCGAAAAAAATGTTACTGAGCCATGTCCGTCCGTCCGTCCGCCCGTTAACACGATAACTTGAGTAAATTTTGAGGTATCTTAATGAAATTTGGTATGTAGGTTCCTGGGCACTCATCTCAGATCACTATTTAAAATGAACGATATAGGACTATAACCACGCCCACTTATTCGATATCGAAAATTTCGAAAAATCGAAAAAGGGCGATAATTCATTACCAAATACCGATAAAGCGATGAAACTTGGTAGGTGAGTTGAACTTATGCCGCAGAATAGAAAATTAGTAAAATTTTGGACAATGGGCGTGGCACCGCCCACTTTTAAAAGAAGGTAATTTAGAAGTTTTGCAAGCTGTAATTTGGCAGTCGTTGGAGATATCATGATGAATTTTGGCAGGAACGTTACACCTATAACTGTATGTACGCTTAATCAAAATTAGCGAAATCAGAGAACGGCCACGCCCACTTTTAAAAAATTTTGTTATAAAGTCAAATTTAACAAGTAAGGAAGGTTAAGTTCGGGTGTAACCGAACATTACATACTCAGTTGAGAGCTATGGTGACAACATAAAGGAAAATAACCATGTCGGAAAATGAACCGAGGGTAACCCTGGAATGTGTTTGTATGACATGTGTATCAAATGAAAGGTATTAAAGAGTATTTTATGAGGGAGTGGGCCATATTTCTATAGGTGGACGCCATTTAGGGATATCGCCATAAAGGTGGACCAGGGCTGACTCTAGAATTTGTATATACGATATGGGTATCAAATGAAAGGTGTTAATGAGTATTTTAAAATGGAGTGATCCTTAGTTAGTAAGTAAGACCCTTAGTTCCATAGGTGAGCGCCTTTTCGAGATATCGCCATAAATGTGGACCTGCGGTGACTCTAGAATGCGTTTGTACAATATGGGTATCAAACGAAAGGTGTTAATGACTATTTTAAAAGGCGTGGGCTTAGTTATAGGTGGACGCCTTTTCGAGATATCGCCATAAGGGTAGATCAGGGTTGACTCTAGCATTTTTTTGAACGATATGGGTATCAAAGGAAAGGTGTTAATGAGTGTTTTAAAATGGAGTGATCCTTAGTTAGTAAGTAAGATCCTTAGTTCCATAGGTGGACGCCATTTCGAGATATCGCCATAAATCATCTGTTGGATACCGCTAATTTATTTATATATGTAACAACACGAACAGTAATCCTGCCAAGATTTCAAGGGCTTTTTATTTCGCCCTGCAGAACTTTTTCATTTTCTTCTACTTAATATGGTAGGTGTCACACCCGTTTTACAAAAATTTTTTTAAAGTTATATTTTGTGTGAATAAACCAATCCAATTACCATGTTTCATCCCTTTTTTCGTATTTGGTATACAATTATGGCATTTTTTTCATTTTTCGTAATTTTCGATATCGAAAAAGTGGGCGTGGTCATAGCCGGATTTCGGCCATTTTTTATACCAATACAAAGTGAGTTCAGATAAGTACGTGAACTGAGTTTAGTAAAGATATATCGACTTTTGCTCAAGTTATCGTTTTAACGGCCGAGCGGAAGGACAGACGGCTGACTGTGTATAAAAACAGGGCGTGGCTTTAACCGATTTCGCCCTTTTTCGCAGAAATAAGTTACTGTCCTAGAATCTAAGTCCCTACCAAATTTCACAAGGATTGGTAAATTTTTGTTCGACTTATGGCATTAAAAGTATCCTAGAAAAATTAAATTAAGAAGGGCGTAGCTACGCCCATTTTGAAATTTTCTTTATTTTTGTGTTTTGTTGCACCATATTATTACTGGAGTTGAATGTTGATATAATTTACTTATATACTGTTAAGATATTAAATTTTTTGTTAAAATTTGACTTTAAAAATTTTTTTTTAAAAGTGGGAGTGGTCGTTCTCCGATTTTGCAAATTTTTATTAAGCGTACATACAGTAATAGGAGTAACGTTCCTACCAAATTTCATCATGATATCTTCAACTACTGCCAAATTACAGCTTGCAGAAATTTAAAATTACCTTCTTTTAAAAGTGGGCGGTGCCACGCCTATTGCCCAAAATTTTACTAATTTTCTATTCTGCGTCATAAGTTTAACTCACCTACCAAGTTGCATTGCTTTATCCGTCTTTGGTAATGAATTATCGCACTTTTTCGGTTTTTCGAAATTTTCGATATCGAAAAAGTGGGCGTGGTTATAGTCCGATATCGTTCATTTTAAATAGCGGTCTGAGATGAGTGCCCAGGAACCTACGTACCAAATTTCATCAAGATACCTCAAAATTTACTCAAGTTATCGTGTTCCCGGACAGACGGACGGACGGACGGACGGACATGGCTCAATCAATTTTTTTTTGATATATGGAAGTCTATATCTATCTCGATTCCTTTATACCTGTACAACCTACCGATATCCAACCAAAGTTAATATACTCTGTGATCTCTGATCAACTGAGTATAAACAAGTAAGGAAGGTTAAGTTCGGGTGTAACCGAACATTACATACTCAGTTGAGAGCTATGGTGACAACATAAGGGAAAATAACCATGTAGGAAAATGAACCGAGGGAAACCCTGGAATGTGTTTGTATGACATGTGTATCAAATGAAAGGCATTAAAGAGTATTTTATGAGGAAGTGGGCCATAGTTCTATAGGTGGACGCCATTTAGGGATATAGCCATAAAGGTGGATCAGGGTTGACTCTAGAATGCGTTTGTACGATATGGGTATCAGATTAAAGGTATTAATGAGAGTTTTAAAAGGGAGTGGTGGTAGTTGTATATGTGAAGGCGTTTTCCAGATATCGACCAAAATGTGGACCAGGGTGACCCAGAACATCATCTGTTGGATACCGCTAATTTATTTATATATGTAATACCTGCCAAGATTTTAAGGGTTTTTTGTTTCGCCCTGCAGAACTTTTTCATTTTCTTCTACTTAATATGGTAGGTGTCACAACCATTTTATAAAGTTTTTTCTAAAGTTATATTTCGCGTCAATAAAAAAATTCAATTACCTTACCATATTTCATCCCTTTTTTCGTATTTGGTATAGAATTTTTGCATTTTTTTCATTTTTCGTAATTTTCGATATCGAAAAAGTGGGCGTGGTCATAGTCGGATTTCGTTCATTTTTCATACCAAGATAAAGTGAGTTCAGATAAGTACGTGAACTGAGTTTAGTAAAGATATATCGATTTTTGCTCAAGTTATCGTGTTAACGGCCATGCGGAAGGACAGACGGACGGCTGTGTATAAAAACTGGGCGTGACATCAACCGATTTCGCCCACTTTCACAGAAAACGCCATAAAATCTATGCCCCTACCAAATTTCAAAAGGATTGGTTAATTTTTGTTCGACTTATGGCGTTAAAAGTATCCTAGACAAATTAAATGAAAAAGGGCGGAGCCACGCCCATTTTTAAATTTTCTTTTATTTTTGTATTTTGTTGCACCATATCATTACTGGAGTTGAATCTTGACATAATTTACTTATATACTGTAAAGATATTAAATTTTTTGTTAAAATTTTACTTTAAAAAAAATTTTTTTAAAAGTGGGCGTGGTCCTTCTCCGATTTTGCTAATTTTTATTAAGTGTACATATAGTAATAAGAGTAACGTTCCTGCCAAATTTCATCATGATATCTTCAACGACTGCCAAATTACAGCTTGCAAAATTTTAAATTACCTTCTTTTAAAAGTGGGCGGTGCCCATTGTCCAAAATTTTACTAATTTTCTATTTTGCGTCATAAGGTCAACTCATCTACCAAGTTTCGTCGCTTTATCGGTCTTTTGTAATGAATTATCGCACTTTTTCGGTTTTTCGAAATTTTCGATATCGAAAAAGTGGGCGTGGTTATAGTCCGATATCGTTCATTTTAAATAGCGATCTGAGATGAGTGCTCAGGAACCTACATACCAAATTTCATCAAGATACCTCAAAATTTACTCAAGTTATCGTGTTAACGGACGGACGGACGGACGGACGGACATGGCTCAATCAAATTTTTTTTCGATCCTGATTATTTTGATATATGGAAGTCTATATCTATCTCGATTCCTTTATTATGTACAACCAACCGTTATCCAATCAAACTCAATATACTCTGTGAGCTCTGCTCAACTGAGTATAAAAAAAGTATATTTATTTACTGTATATAAGTAAATTAAGTCAACATTCAACTCAAGTAATGATATGGTACAACAAAATTCAAAAATTAAAGAAAATTTCAAAATGAGCGTGGCCCCGCCCTTTTTCATTTAATTTGTCTAGGATACTTTTAATGCCATAAGTCGAACAAAAATTTACCAATCCTTGTGGAATTTGGTAGGGGCTTAGATTCTAGGACGATAACTGTTTTCTGTGAAAAAGCGCGAAATCGGTTGAAGCCGCGCCCAGTTTTTACACACAGATGACGGTTGTCCTTCCGCTCGGCCGTTAACACGATAGCTTGAGCAAAAATCGATATATCTTTCCTAAACTCAGTTCACGTACTTATCTGAGCTCACTTTGTATTGGTATAAAAAATGGCCGAAATCCGACTATGACCACGCCCACTTTTTCGATATCGAAAATTACGAATAATGAACAAAAATGCCATAATTCTATACCAAATACGATAAAAGGGATGAAACGTGGTAATTGGATTGGTTTATTGAGGCAAAATATAACTTTAAAAAAATTTTTGTAAAATGGGTGTGACACCTACCATATTAAGTAGAAGAAAATGAAAAAGTTCTGCAGGGCGAAATCAAAAGCCCTTGGAATCTTGTCAGTAATACTGTTCGTGTTACTACATATATAAATAAATTAGCGGTACCCGACAGATGATGTTCTGGGTCACCCTGGTCCACATTTTGGTCGATATCTCGAAAACGCCTTCACATATACAACTACCACCGCTCCCTTTTAAAACCCTCATTAATACCTTTAATTTGATACCCATATCGTACAAACACATTATAGTCACCCCTGGTCCACCTTTATGGCAATATCTCGAAAAGGCGTCGCCTATAGACCTAAGGCCGACTCGCTTTTAAAATACTCATTATAACCTTTCGTTTGATACCCATATTGTACAAACAAATTCTAGAGTCACCCCATGTCCACCTTTATGGCGATATCTCAAAAAGGCGTCCACCTATAGAACTAAGGCCCACTCCCTTTTAAAATACTCAGTAACACCTTTCATTTGATACCCATATCGTACAAACAAATTCTAGAGTCAGCCCTGGTCCACGTTTATGGCATCCCTAAATGGCGTCCACCTATAGAACTATGGCATACTCCCTCTTAAAATACTCTTTAATGTTTTCCATTTGATACACATGTCATACAAGCAAATCCCAGGGTTACCCTAGGTTCATTTTCCTACATGGTGATTTTCCCTTATTCCCATAGCTCTCAACTGAGTATGTAATGTTCGGTTACTCCCGAACTTAGGCTTCCTTACTTGTTATTTTTATTAAGCGCATTGGGACGTCGGCCGTCCATTCATCGAGTGCTGAACTCTCATTTTCCAACTTGTTGGCCTCGTTACCTTCTATGGTTCTATGGTCCGTAATGAGACAACTCCGTCCAATGCTTGTTTGTATTCCAGGACATTTATTGACCCCCTAACAATTAAAAAATGTATTTACGCCAATGCAGCGGAAGCACGTTTATTCTAGAATTTCTGCTTCTTTCTTCACAGCTACAATATCCGCCTGAAATATACTGCAATGATCTGGCAGCATATAGGATCTACTTATGTGTGGATCGACACAGTAAACAGCAAACCGACCACTACCGTTAATTTGGAATCATCGGCGTTGGCGTTATGGCGAATTTCTTATACCATTTTAACACCTATCTCGTTTTTACGAAATTTAACTATAAGAGTTGTTAGAAAATTAGTGGTTTACTGTCGCCTTGGTTGCTTCTCCTAGGGGCCAGTCGCCCATAACGAGACTAATTGGACTCATTTTAAAGGGCTGTTTCTCTCCCTGAAAACACAGCTTCAAGATTTGAATGCTACTGAGTTATAAGAGTTGTATCAGATGGACTCTGTAAGACCGTGGACTGAAACGGGCTGCGACGGAAGTCGTCATCTTCTGCGGAGTGAGCCAAAAGACCTCTGAGTCCCTCTTGGAATATTGGCCCTTCGCTGGATCATCTGCCCCCTCTGAAAAACAAGGGCCTCAGCTCTTGAAGGAGGTACCAAGGAGCTGTGGCGTAGCTACCTTGGGTGGCACCCGGTGCGGAAGTTGGTGGTGTCACTGCAACGAAAGTAAAAAGCAATAAATTGTATATGATAAAGCTCATGGATTATTTATTATTTATAATATTGAAGAAACAAAGCACAATAATAACTAAAATAGAAAAAAAATTGTTATGCAATTAAAATTTCTTCTTTCTAGCTTTGGCAGCTGCAAACTCAGCAATTACTTCATCGAAATTAATATTTCTCGTGTTCGATGGCTAATATACCAAGATTGCTAAGCTGCGATTGGGTAATTGTTGGTTTTTTATTAATTTTAAATTACTGAAACTTCTCTCACATGAAGCTACAGACACGTAAACCGACATGAACAATTTCAGTGCAGTCATAAGATTAGGAAGAGATTCTGTAAAATCCTACTTTTATTCTTGCTAGAACATTAATGAATTCGTTCTGTATATCTGGTGACAAATATGATACTTTTGAAGTTTTATCTTCCTCCAATTTCATCATGTGTTCTTTCAACACTACGCCATACTTTGACAATAGTTCTACTAATTCAAAAAAATTGCCTTTATATTTAGATTCTTGTCCTTCATCATGTCTACGAAACGCCAAGTTTTGTTTAGCCAGAAATAAAGTTATATCCAGTAATCTAGTCAAAAGATGCTTCCACTTCTGTTTTTCTATATCCATCAATTGCAAAGCTGCATTATCTATTGTTTTATTCAGTTTTAGTGTCATTCCTAAAGTTTTCCATTTCTCAAGATTTTCTAGATGTTCATTTGAACATTCGTGGTCAGCTACTCTCGGATTTAATTTCCACCACTTTTGAAATCCAGTCCTAAATGTTCTCGCATTGGTATTATTGGCCACATCAAATAAACGACAGCAGAAACGGTACAGGTTATTAGAGCTGATGGAATAAACCATACATGACCGTAGGATTTTTTCACCATTAGGCACAATTTTATAAAACCAATCTTTTTAAAACAGTAGCAAATGGTCGAACATTGTAAGGAACAGGAATACTCCATTCTGACACATAATTTAATTGAGGAAATGGTTCATTGGTAACAATAACAGTACTGCTACTATTATTTTCAGCATCTTCTTCGTTTGTGTTAATTAATTCTATACTGTCAATGTTGCTTCCTGAAGATTAGCTGATATTATCTAAATCATCTCTTGCAATTGTATCAAGGTGAAAATCAATTTCTTTTGATGAACTTGGGCTACCATCAGTTTTTGTAACATACTTAAAAATCAATCATACTCTGAGCTACATCCAATCTAGCCTGTTTGGCTTTTTTTTTTGCTGAAATCCACTTTTTATTTTGGATGTGTGCACTCCCCGGGGCATTTTTCACTTGATGTGCCAAAAAGCCAGTTGTTATGGTATATAATATGAGAGTATTTTCTCATAAACTAGTTAAGCAATATGAAATTCAATTATAAAATTATCTTATAACGTTTTCACACAGAAACTTAATCGAATCACAATTTTGTTTCATGAAATAATTAAGTTTCCCTTTACATACAGGGCCTTTTGCTTCAGCAGCCCCAAACAAATATTTCGTTTTTACAAAAAATAGTTAAAATGGAAAGCAGCCGTTTCCTTCTTAACCATAAATACAATCAAAATAAAATACATGCGCAACTACCCATAGATGTTGCACCTAATGCTACGTTTCCACCAAACCCAAACTCTGTGTTTGCCAACTCTTTTATGCAAAATGTTTCTTGGCAGAAATGCATCTTTTGATTTTTGCTTTCGCATTATTGATACCGAAGTTTAATCGCGTTTTTCGATAGCTTTCGCGATATTTTTAGACATGTTTTAACAGTCTTACGAAACTGGCAAACACGGAGTTTGAGTTTAGTGGAAACGTAGTATAACCAAATATGTACCTATTTTCGAAAAAGCCATACTATCTTTTGCAGCAAATGCAGCGAAAATTTAATTTCGATTTTTTTTTCGTGTTTTTCTTTTTTTCGTAAATTACTGAAAATAATTTATTTTTGATTGTCATTTGTTATATTAACAATAAAATTCGAAGCACCTAGCAAAGCCTACTGGATTTTTCACTCGATTAGGCATTCAATAAAGCAATAATGAGATAATTAAGAATTTGCTTTTTGTATGGAAGAGTTCAATTAGGGCTTTAATTTAGGAAACTTGACTAATTACTTCATTAAGCGTGAAATTTGCATTAGCTGTAAAATATTCGATATGAATCAATCAATATTTTTAATCTTCACAAAACAGCATTTAGGTTTCTAAAATATATCTTTTTCTTTTTATTATCTATCACTACAGAATAATATATTTTTAACAATTCACGCCAACCAAGCACAACACACTTCACGAAACAAATGAGAAATGCTGCAACTGAGACGTCAAAGATCGCGAGTATGGGACGGGGAATCCCCCCACGAAGCGTCAGACTCTTTTGTGGGAATCCCCCAATTATACATAGAGCTGAGCTAGTGCTAGAGGGGGAATCCTAGAAAAGGCAATTTTTGTACTAGCGAGTTTTTTGTTTGTTTGTACATTGTTCTTAAAGTTGAGAGACCGGGTGGGTGTCACCCCAAAAAAGGTGACACGCGGTGCGGACCGCCCCGCCGCCCCTCTTTGCTACGCCACTGCCAAGGAGTCGTATTATTGTAACGCTACATTAATTGTTTGGTCCTCCTAATTCGTGTAAGTTATAGCTGATCTCTGTAATGATAATCTCAATGCCATGTTTTATATGCAGTGCAGAAATTTTTTAAATCAAGCATGGGTCAGCGGACTCTCATGCTACCCCCGGCCGCCACCCACATGATACACACGTTCGAGCATGCAAATATTGATAGGTTACTATGTGAATAGAATTATTGTTGGATGCATGCAAACAAATTTTAGTCTTTATTCTATCAAACGTCCTGTGTGTATGAGTGTGAGTGTGTATGCGTTATGTTGCTAGTTACAAGTACACAATATCCATATCCAGGAATATTTGCTTAGATTCATATTTCATATGCTATGCCGTGTAACAAATTCATACTAGCCATATCCTATTTATGCTTGGACAAAAGTATGTACATACATATGGAATATTTGTTTGCATGTATGGTTGTGGGTATGGAATTTTGCAATTCCGTTGTATGTTAATTTTCTATTGAATTTTCAATTAATTGCTGGCAGTTGGCATTTTCTATTACACTAACATCAAATCATAGTACATATATGCCACCACCAGTTATAGCAACAACAACAAATCACTCGTTTTGACATTAGAAACAAGCAACTGTCGAGGATTAATTTATGGCAACCATGCAATATGATGGTGCTTTTTGCTTAAGCGTGCTCTGCTGGTGTCACAGCACGAATATAACACAGAAAGTGAATGGGTGAGTACTTACTTCATACACTCGGAAAAAAACGCTGACCTTAAATGAGACAAATTAGTTTAGGTTGAACTGGCCGGTCAAAAAGGACCTCACATAGAGTGAATGTATCCATATTAGGTTACAGGACTAACATATAATATAAAATAGCCCGACCTCTTGGCGAATACTAAAAGTTTTTTAGGACCTAGCTTAATAGCTGCCTCCAAATCTGTAAGTTCTGCCGCTTCTATTGAATGATTACGAATTTTCGTATAAAACTTTTCATTAATTTGACGAAAAATTTTTCTTAAATTTTTTCAATCGTTTTTATTTAATCCCAGTAGAATTTGGGACTATTTTGTGAATAGTCTCAAAGTACTCCCTTGCGAGTAGGGGACTACTTCGCTCCACTCCAATCACTTCTTAGAACAGGTATGCCAGTATATGACCTTCCTCCCGAATCTAAAACTATGTTCTAAGCGGGACAGAAATAAAAAAAAACTTCCTATTACTAATGTAAAGCAATAAGGGGGTTTTGTTAATAACTTTGAACTCTTCCCAAGTCCCCTTTTACACCATACAATTCTTAAATTCA